>NC_141687.1:579467242-584267242 GCF_964263255.1 Lissotriton vulgaris | reverse complement strand
TAAAAATTAAAAAGTTGCGGGTACGCGCACCGTACGGTACACGTACCGTGTGCGTACCGTGCGCGTACCCCGCGTTTTCCACTCTTGTTTTGTGCTCTCTTGTGCCTCACTTCTCCTGAGAAACAAGATGGCTGCTCAGAAGGATAATAACATATATAAACGTTATCCGCTAATAGAATTAGCATTTACAAAACCTTTGAAATTTATTGAAAAAAATATAGGTTTCACGCCTGATATAGTTAGGAATTAGCATTTAAAAAACCTTGCAAATTCACTGAAAAAACCATAGGTTTCAGGCCTTATATAGTTAGGAATTAGCATTTAAAAAAAACATTGAAATTGCTCCTATATAGTTAGTTGTACTAACTATATTTCGCGCACCCGCAATCCACTGCTGATGATGTCACATATTACATCATTCATGACATGGTCAGTGACATCACGGATGACATCACTGATGACATCTCATTTGACTGATCAGATCATTATGTGATAATACGATGCACCTCCTCACACTCTAATATAACCTTTGATCACCCAGTGTTAAATACAGACTACCATTCTTGAAACCATTGACACACCTATACCAGTTACTACTTACGCACTCACTGATTCCTAGGTCTACACACACATTCACTCATTCACCCATAGAATCACTCATACATACAGTCACTCATCAATACAACACGATCAAATATGCACTCATACACCTATACAGACACTCACACACTGCCACTCATCCATGGAGTTACTCACACACCTAGTCAGTCATGAAAAGAATCAATCACACTCCCATTTCCTCAACTATACAGTTATACACACAACCCCTTACTTATTCAAACATATACTAACACATAATTACTCTTATACAATCACTGATACAAGTACACAATGATCCATACAGCCACTCACACATTCACTGGCTCTCATGTATAGTCATTTATATATGCCAACTCTCACATGCACTGTGTTTTACATATGTGCTTACTTGGACATGTAGCACAGATATCCATTCACTCACCAACACACCCAAGCACACAGTCAACCGCCCATATCGAATATGCTACTTACCAGTATGCATCTGTTCGTGGCATGTAGGGCAAGTGACTCCGGATTTTGGAAGAACACAGGTAGTTCTATAGTCTGGTTGATATGGAACTGAGACACTACCTTAGGAAGGAATTTAGGGTTAGTGCGAAGCACCACCCTGTTGGAATTAATTTGAATAAATGGCTCTTGGATAGTTAGTGCCTGGAGTTCACTAACTCGTCGTAGCGATGTAATCGCTATAAGGAAAGCCACTTTCCATGTCAAGAATTGAATCTCGCAGGAAGGCAGTGGTTCAAAAGGGGGACCCATCAGCCTGGTGAGGACCACATTGAGGTTCCACTCTGGAGCTGGTGGCGTCCGTGGAGGAATGACACGTTTAAGTCCTTCCAGAAAGGCCTTAATGGCAGGCACCCTGAAAAGTGAGAGGTGCTGTCTGTTTTGGAGGTAAGCAGCCATTGCGGATAAATGTATACGAATGGAAGCATAGGCCTGATTACATTTGTACAGATGTAAGAGATAAATTATGTTTTGAATAGATGCATCCAGCGGGTTAATGTTGTGGTCTGCACAATAAATGACAAACCTCTTCCACTTCGCCGCATAGCATGCTCTGGTGGTGGGCTTCCTTGCCTCCCGGATGATGTCCATACAGTCAGGAGGTAAGTTGAGGTAGCCAAACTAAGACTTCAGGAGCCAGATCGCCAGGTTGAGTTGTTGCGGATCTGGATGCTGAATGTCGCCATGGTTCTGCGTCAAGAGCCTGGGTGTGAGGCGCAGCCTTTGATGCGGTACCACGGACAGTTCCAGAAACGTGGTGTACCATGGTTGGCGAGCCCACGTCGGAGCAACCAGGATGAGAGTCATCGTGTGCTGCTTCAGCTTGCGTGCCACCAGCGGTATTAGAGGTGCTGGGGGAAAAGCGGTCGCAAATTTGCCTGACCAGTTCATCCATATCGCATTGCCTTGCGACTGTGGAAACCTGGCGGCAAAGCTTCAGCATTTTGCGTTCTCCTTTGTGGCGAACAGGTCTATCTCTGGATGACCCCACCTTTGGAAGTACGGGTGGAGTACTGATGGATGTATCTCCCACTCGTGCATTTGGTTGCTGTACCTGCTGAGCAGGTCCGCCATCTGATTGTCCTTGCCCGGGGGGTGTTCTGCCATGAGGAAGATGTTTCTCTGAATGGCCCACTTCCACATGCTCTGAGCCAGATGAGACAACTGTGGAGAGTGTGTACCTCCCTGCTTCTGAATGTAGTACATGGCCGTCATGTTGTCCGTCCGGATCAACACGACCTTGTTGCACAGATGTACTTTGAAGGCTTTTAGTGCCATGAAGATCGCCATCAGTTCTAGAACATTGATGTGCATCTTCCTTTGCTGCGGTGTCCATAGTCCCTGCACAGTGTAGTGAAGTACATGAGCTACCCATCCCTGGAGAGAAGCACCCGTCGTCAGGATGATCTGTGGCACAGGCTCTTGGAACGGTCGTCCCTTGCAAAGGTTTCGTGGATTCCACCAATGCAGAGAGTCGTATGCCCGACCGCTCACCAACACTAGGTCCTTCAACTGTCCTTGAGCCTGAGTCCACTGACGTGCTAAGCACTCCTGAAGCGGACGCATATGTAGTCTCGCGTGCTGGACTATGGAGATGCAGGAGGCCATCATGCCTATCAACTGCATGAACACTCGTGCTGGAAGCGAGTGTTGAGGTCTGAATTTTAGTATCAGCGATTGAATGCTGCTGACCCTCACTGAATTTGGCTGTGCTGTTGCTGCCAGAGTGTTTATTGTCGCACCCAGATACTGCCGTATTTGGGCGGGTTGCAGGTGGGACTTCGGGTAATTCAGTGAGAATCCCAGATCGTGAAGAAGGTGAATGGTGTGGGACGTGGGCGGCACACTGCTGGGCCGACTTTGCCTGGATGAGCCAGTCGTCCAGATAAGGGTAGACGTGAATGTTTTGTCTCCTTAGGTGTGGTGCCACCGTCGCCAGGCACTTCGTAAACACACTGGGTGCCGTGGTGACCCCAAAAGGCAGAACCGTGAACTGGTAATGTTGGTTGTGGATGGTGAACTGTAGGTATTTTTTGTGTGACGGGTGTAGCGGAATATGAAAATACGCATCCTTCAGATCTAAGGTTGCGAGAAAATCCCCCTGATTGAGCAACGGGAGGACTTGCTGCAGGGTCAGCATGTGAAAGTGCTCTGATAGGATGTACTGATTGAGGGGTCTGAGGTCCAGTATGGGTCTGAGGGACCCGTACTTCTTTGGTATTAAGAAGTACAGGGAGTAAACTCCTGTGCCTCTTTCTTGCACAGGCACAAGCTCGATTGCCCCTTTTTGCAGCATGACGAGGACCTCCTGCTGCAATAAGTGCAAGTGCTCGGCGGGCATAGGACGGTGTCTTGGGGGTATGTTGGTTGGAGTGGATGTTCCCCTGACAGGTGTTGCGTGGTCGGGGGGCAGTGACAAGGCGTCACTGTTTGTTAGTGGCGGAGGATCTGGAGTTGTTGTTTCCACGACCTCTGCCTTTGGCGCTGTTTCCACGATATCCACCTCGACTTTGTTTGGTGTATGTGGTCTGCGTGTTGCCTTTATAATACTGTGGGGTTTGGGAGAGCTGGCCTCTGGAAACACCTCTAGTGCTTGAGCGACGAAAAGAACCACCCCTGAACTGCTGGGACTGCTGAGCCCCCATGGACTTATCAGTTTGTGTCCTTTTTGATTTTTTCCAAGGTGGTGTCCACCTCTGGGCCAAATAGATGATCAGGGTTTACTGTCTGATTAAGAATGGTGGTCTGTATCTCCGGCTTAAATCCTGAGATTCTGAGCCAGGCATGTCGTCTCATTATGACACTAGTGTTGATAGCTCTGGCCGCGGTGTCAGCCGCGTCCAGTGCACATTTAATAGAAGCATTGGATACCAGCTTCCCCTCTTGGATGAGCATCTCAGCTGCCTCTTTGTATTAGTATGGCAGGTGCTGTAACAGGGTCTCCAGTGTGTCATAGTGTGCCCTGCCATACCTTGCTAGAAGTGCTTGTGTATTTGAAATGCGCCAGATATTGGCCGCTTGAGCTGCCACCCTTTTCCCTGATGCCTTAAACACCTTAGATTACTTATCTGGGGGAGGAGCATCACCCGTTGTTTGTGAATTAGCCCTCTTCCGGGCATTAGAAACAACAAGAGAGTCCAAAGGCAACTGTCCCTTGATGTAAGTAGGGTCACTAGGTGCCGGTTTATACTTCTTTTCAATTCTGGGGTTTATCACCCTGGCTCTCGTAGGCTCCTTAAAGATCTCCCCAGCATGCTTCAAGACACCCTTCAAAATAGGCAGAGTCTTGACAGTCCTCTCTGAGACGGAAAAGGTGTCAAAAAGAAAGTCCACTTCAATGGGGTCAGCATGGAGCTGGACGTCATGATTTTTAGCTGCCCTTTCAATGAGGGCATTAAACGCAACTGAATCCTCCGTAGGCGACGTTTTTACCGCATACATCTGAGTGTCTGGGGTGGAGTGAGGATCACCTGGGTCAGCACCAGCTGCCCAGGGTTCATTGGTATCATCAGGCTCAGTGTAGACAGGATAACTGTACTCATCACCTTCACCAGTGTCCACATCTGAATAAGTGGGTGAGACATCATGGCCATGTGGAGAAATTGGTTCCACAAGAACAGGAGTCTAAGTGGAATCCTTTTTCTTCAGTGGAATTTTATAGGACTCCATTGGTTGGTCCGGGGCAATTTTCCGCTTATGAAGGGAAAGTCTGACGGTTTGGGCATCGATAAAATGTTCTTGCTGTTCTTCCAATGAAGATTGTCGATGCTTTAAGGCCGGGACCACAGTCGTCTACTTCGGCACCGAGGACACCTTCTCGGGCACGCTGGTGACCATCCTAGGGGCGAAAGCCTTCGGCGCCACTTTCGGCGGCAACGTGAAGTGAATGGGCGTCAACGCTTTCTGCTGTTTATCGACAGGCTTCGAATGTGGAGGATCTTTTGGCCCGACACTTGAGGCCTTGTCCTTGATGCGCTTCAGGGAGACCGCCACTTGCTTGGAGAAAGCGGCGGACGGCTGCGTCGAGTCGACGGAATCCTTCGAGGCACCACCAGACCTGGACTCGTGGGTCGGGCCGCTCTTGGCCTTGTCTTGTCGACCCGGAGTCTCGAGAACCTTCGGATCACCAAGCCCTTTGTCGGTGTCGACCGGCTTCGGCGCCGATTTGCTCAGCTCGACTGCCTTGACCTTTGCCTTCGGCGTGCCAGACTTAGTCTCGACGCCCTTGAGCCGTTTCTTCGGATCAACAACGCCCTTTTGCTTCGTCGGTGCCGACAGGTCGGAGGGCTTTGATCCAACCAAAGCAATAAGCGCTTTTGGTTTCGAGGGAGGCACTAGTGCTTTCACTTTCATCGAGACCGGTATCTTCACTTTCGGTTTCAATTTCGCAGGGTGCGGCTCAATAGCAATGTCCGTAGCCGAGCCCGAAGGCGGGGCCGTAGAACCCACTGGAAGAACTTGGGTAAGGCCTTATGGCGATCCCTCGACCTGAGCCTTTGGAAGGGTTTCGGCCCCAATGCCAGTTTGAGTTAGCTCTTCGCTAGAGCTATCTTCCATGGCCTCTAAGGCCCCATCGTCGTCTCCTACCTCGTCGACGACTTCTTCCGCTTCGAGCATTTCAACGTCCGCGTCGTAGTTGTAGTCAACCTCCGACGCGGGATTCGACAGGTTCTCACTAACTTCCCGGTCAGCTCCCTCATCATCCCCGGCATCGAATATGTTCACAGGCGCCGGTGCAGTCTGCTGGGCCTCCTGGCGCGCAGCGCGACGATGGATAAGAGTCTTCTTCGATCGAAATCGTGAACAAGCCATGCAG
This sequence comes from Lissotriton vulgaris, assembly GCF_964263255.1. Taxonomy (NCBI): domain Eukaryota; kingdom Metazoa; phylum Chordata; class Amphibia; order Caudata; family Salamandridae; genus Lissotriton; species Lissotriton vulgaris. The sequence continues at coordinate 584,261,319 of NC_141687.1, read as the reverse complement.
CTTGCTTCATCATGATCCGGCGACAGACACTTGTTGCACACCGGGTGGACGTCGATGTGGGGGATACTTGGAGTTGCACACAGGACATCTCTTGAACGGACTCCGGTCCATGATAGTCCGTCGATAAGGTCATTGGCGTCGACTGGGCCTTCAGCGTCGAAAGCACGCGGCTCTCTAGAATCCGGCTCGGAACTGAGCTGGAAGAATCGGGCACCGAACGCAAGACTATACCGACGAAAAACTAAAGGCCTTTTGGCCTTAAGAAAGTTTTATATTGATTCCGACTAGAGTGAACCAATATACATCCGAACCCAATGGCGGAAAAAAACTGAGGATGGAGTCGATGCCCATGCGCACTGTAGTCCAGGGGAGGAGCCACCTATCTCGTGATACTTCGAAGACTCTTCCAGGACAACAATGTGCTATCATCCGGACCCAACACTAGGCGGAGATCTATGCCAAATATGAATTCAGCAGCCAACATGCCTCGAACAGCTGTTTCCACATGCACTCTTGAACTCCTACACCTAGTGAATGAACTGCTCGCACATCTATGCACAGAGTCACACACCTCCCAGCCACCGACATACACACTCAGTCTCCCATTCAAATACTTGGGCAACCAATCAATAACCCATATAGCCACTCATATAGCTACTGATCAACACATGCAGCAGCTTACACAACAACAGACATACTGATGCACAAATTCAGACAGTTTAGTCACTAACCCATGCATTTAGTAAGACACATTTAATCACTCACACAGTCAGTCACGCACCTACTAAATCCTTCATCCAGAAAATTCTACATCCACTCATTCTTTAATATGTAAAACAAATTTAAACTTTACAGAAACACAGTCACTGGATGATGTCAGTGATGTCATCAGTGATGTCAAATGAGATGTCATCAGTGATGTCATCAGTGATGTCATCAGTGCTGTTACTGACCAGGTCATGAATGATGTAATATGTGACATCATCAGCAGTGGATTGCGGGTGCGCGAAATATAGTTAGTACAACTAACTATATAGGAGCAATTTCAATGGTTTTTTAAATGCTAATTCCTAGCTATATAAAGCATAAAACCTATGTTTTTTTAAGTTAATTTGCAAGGTTTTTTGAATGCTAATTCCTAACTATATAAGGCCTGAAACCTATGGTTTTTTAAGTATATATATATATATTGTTTTTTGTAACACGGTTGCCAGGACAACCAGCCAGTTTCAGCTTGTCAACCTTGAATGTTTATAGTTGACACTAGTGAGACCAAATGTAGTGAGCAAGGCTGTGCATACCGCCGAAACGCGTCCGGATCGTTTAAATCGTAATTAAATAATCTTGCTTTGAAGAAAATTCAAGGTGTGTGTGTGTATATATATATATATTCAATGAAAAAACCATTGGTTTTAGGCCATATATAGTTAGGGATTTGCATTTACAAAACCTTATTTTACTCGCATAAAACCATTGAAATTCCATATATAGTTATAAGCGCTAACTATATATCGCGCACCCGCAATCCACTGCTGATGATGTCACATATTACACCATTCATGACATGGTTAGTGACATCACTGATGACATCTCAAATGACATCACTGATGACATCACTGATGACAACATCCAGTGACTGTATGTTTCTGTAAAGTTAAAATATGTCTTACATATTGAAGAATGAGTGGATGTATAAGTGTCTGGATGAAGGATTTAGTAGGTGCATGACTGACTGTATGAGTGAGTGATTAAATGTGTCTCACTGAGTGCATGGGTTAGTGACTAAACTGTCTTAATTTGTGCATCATTATGTCTGTTGTTCTGTAAACTGTTGCATGTGTTGATAAGTAGCTATATGAGTAACTATATGGGTTATTGATTGGTTGCCCAAGTATTTGTATGGGATACTGAGTGTGTGTGTGGGTGGCTGGGAGGTGTATGACTCTGTGCATAGATGTGTGAGCAGTTGATTCACTAGATGTATGGTTTCAAAAGTGCATGTGGAAACAGCTGTATGGGCGGTTGACTGTGTGCATGAGTGTATTGGTGAGTGAATGGATATCTCAGTGCTACATGTCAAAGTAAGTACATATGTAAAACACAGTACATGTGAGAGTTGACATATATAAATAACTGTGCATAAGAGCCAGTGAATGTGTGAGTGGCTGTATGGATCATTGTGAACTTGTATCAGGGATTGTATAATAGAGTAAATATGTGTTAGTATATGTTTGAATAAGTAAAGTTTGTATAACTGTATAGTTGAGGAAATGGAGGTGTGATTGATTCTTTGCATGACTGACTAGGTGTGTGAGTAACTCCATGGATGAGTGACAGTCTGTGAGTGTCTGTTTACACTGATTGTATCTAAGGTTATATTAGAGTCTGAAGAGGTTCATCGTATTATCACATGAATGATATCATCAGTGATGTTATCAGTCATGTCAAATGAGATGTTTTCAGTGATGTCATTTGAGATGTCATCAGTGATGTCATCAGTGATGTCACTAACCATGTCATGAATGATGTAATATGTGACATCATCAGCAGTGGATTGCGGGTGCGCGATATATAGTTAGCGCTTATAACTATATATGGAATTTCAATGGTTTTATGCGAGTAAAATAAGGTTTTGTAAATGCAAATCCCTAACTATATATGGCCTAAAACCAATGGTTTTTTCATTGAATTTTCAAGGTTTTGTAAATGCAAATTCCTAACTATATATCCACTATAACCTATGGTTTTTTCTGTGAATTTCATTGGTTTTTTAATAGCAAATATGAAAAGCTTTAAAATGTCAAGTACGTGATAAAAACATTTTCGTATTTATGCACGCTGATGTGCTTTGCACGCTGCCCCCCCCTCCCCTCTTTTCTCTTAGTAGTACTCTCTCTTTGCAGATAGTGAACGGTAGTTAACGCAGGCCTTTGCCCCCGTTGTAATCCGTCGTGCCTGCTTGTCTCTCCATTTGATTGATTGTTATCCAAGCATTTACTGTTTTAGAATTGGTTCTCTTTGGATCATTCTCTATTTACAAACAAGCACAAAGTCGCAATACTCTGTTTAGTCTTTGCAGATCGGGAAAAATTGTGTAAAAAAATAAAAGTAATCGAGCAAAATCAGTACGCCACTAATTGGATCTTTTTTTGACCTCGCTAAAATAGAAATATTATAAACAACCCTTCATGAGAAATACGAAAATAGTGAGATGAACTGAGCTCCACACCATGAGGGCTGCAAGACAGCTCGGCTCCATCACCCATCCCGCACAAAATAACGACAAACCCTATGCAAATATTAAAAATATAGACAACACACCAGCAAAGAAACAGGGTAAAACATTTTATTAAAAAACTATTTACATAACGTTGGTTTATAAGATGATGTCAGTAGTGGACCGATGTGTGAATAGGTCGAAAACAGCACAAGGCTCCAAGATCCGGATGGCAAGCTCCTGGATGTTGGGTGCCATAGTTCAGAGTTCTGAGTTTGAGCCTTTTTCAATGCCTGTGCTTTGTTGTTTCCCCTCCATCAAAAACAAAAAAAATATATAAAACTGTGCAAAAATACAAAAAAAACAAAAAATGTTTACAAAAGCAGTGCTTGTAAGACTGTCTGAAGCTTATTTCCACCTACTGCAGCTTCACTATTCTCAAAGTAAGTGAGGGTCGTTTGTGGACCTGACTGCATTTGAAAACAATGTTATATGGTACCTCCCTAAACCGCTTGACGGAGGCCCCCGAGGGACGGTGTGATGGCACGGACTCGGAGAAGACGCTTGGCTCCGACACCCTCCCCAAGTCTTATAGCACTGGTATAGCCTGAGATCGCCCCCGACATAGGCAGCCGGCTCCCGGGGTCCGGCGGAACTTTTTGCCTTTTGATGACTCTTCAATTCTGGACCTTGTCCCACAATCCGTTTGACCTGAAGACAAGCTGTAGTGGGGCGCCCCTTTACCGTTTCAGTTGCCATTCCGCCCGCTTTTGCTACACTGTGCCTCTTCCGCCATTCAGCTGTTTACCGCCCGCTCTTGCGACTACAGCGTCTCGCTCATCATGTAGTTGAGTTGCTCCCGCTCTTGCGGTGCAGCGATAGGCGGCTGCCACAGGACTCTCAAAATGGCGGCCGGCTCTTCGGTTTTGGGCCTGGTCCACTAAAATGGCCCTGGGACACCTTTGAACTCGGACGCTTGTCTGCTAGGGCTTGGGTCCCATTCTCGAAAGCGTCCCCCTCAGCCGTGAAGATTCTACAAAAGTCTTGGGGGCCTCCGACTCCCGCAGGCTTCTGGTGGGGAGCGGCTGCCATGTCTGCTCGTGGAATGGCCACGACGGAGCTACGAGATGGAAGTGCTCTCATGCTGACGCCAGCTTTAGTCTGAAACATCCAGAAACACTGTAGACTACCAATTCGATCAGTTCCGGTAGCGCCCCAACATGACCCGGAAGAGAAGAACTTGCCCTCCCCTCTTTGACTGATGGTTCTTGTTGCCTGTCCCCTCTGTTGTCATTTAACAGAACTTTTTGGACTACTGAAAGGGGTTGTGTTCCGAACGCTGGTTGGTGGAGACATTTTGACTATATTCTTGACCTACGTTGTCGCGTAATGCGTTATATGACACGCCGCGTTAGCGCACCCGGAAGTGATCCGAGGCGCGGCGCGCAGCGCGTAACGTAAGCATAACAGGTCATGTGACTTGTTAATAAAACTTTTCATTGGTTTATTTTACTTTTGTTATTTTAATGATGGAAAGCTTGGTCATAGGACCTAAAAATTACCCTTTTTATTGTTTTCGAACATTATTTTTTTTAAAACATATGTTATAATATTCCAGGCTAATGTACTTTCCCGGAAAATGTACAACTGTCCTGCAAGTAAAATATATTCCTTTTTCGAGAAAAAGGGCGTTTCTTCGTTCCATGACGGAGCCGTTGAGTAAAAGATACTCGGCCTGCTGTCTTAGTCGCCGATACGCCTGATTATCAGATTCTTATCGATCACTTTATGTTGCAGGAGTGGAAAACACAACTGCCCTTGACCATTGATCTTTACTGCGTTCCTACATATTATACCTTTTATCCGTCATGTAATTGGACTGCTTTATTTCACTTGCCTTTTACTGATTCGAAAACAGTGACTAAAAGTAAAAACTTTACCAATGTAAATACTACTACCGTGTTTTGTTTTAAAAACCTTTATTGTGAAAATGTCAGTATACAAATACGGGCCTATAACCACGTGGGCCGGCCAAGGAGCAAACTGAAATCGTATATGATGAGGAGACATTTACACTGTAGAGGAACGTAACGAGCGGGCCATTAGGTTGCAAGAACTAAGGTGTCTAACAGTTGCGGAATCGGTGGACGTACATTTTGTAATTAAAATAAGACAGGGCCACTTACAATAACATTTTCTAGATATACATTTGCGGGCAAGGAGTTACGAGTCCCATTTATACCGGCGCCATTTTGTGCGAGGCCGGGCAGGTCCAAGATATAGTCAAAATGTCTCCACCAACCATCGGCCAGACCAGAACCCCTTTCGGCCCTTTATGCTACAAGATGGTGTCTTCCATTCAGAAAATATTGTTGGCAGCATTTTGAAAGGAAACAGAAACAGCCGTTCTCCTAGTGAGTTTCACATTGTTACATTTAGGAAGAATGTTGAAGAGTAGTATGTGGAAAATCTGAAGCCATTTTTCTACAAACTCTCAATCAGACTTGGATAGAAAAAAAAATCCTGAAGAATGTACAAACTGAAAACCAATTTTTGTCTGTATAGCATCAACAACAACGCTTGAGTCAGCTTTGTGTCAAGCCGCCATTTTCATTCAATCAATAGCGTCCCCCTGCACACATTCAGGGACCTGGTCGTGTCTTCAGATGAAACGGATTGTAGGAAAAGAAGCAGAAAGGAAAAGGAAAAAAGTTCCGCCGGACCTCGGGAGCCGGCCGCCTATGTCATGTGCGACCTTTGGCCACACAAGGGCAATAGTGAAGCTGCAGCAGGTGCAAATAAGCTTCAGACAATCTTACAAGCACTGCTCAGAAATCTCAACTGAGGCACTCAACATCCAGGACTTGCCATTCGGATCTTGGCGCCTTGTGCTGGTTCCGACCTATTCACACATCGGTCCACTACTGACATCACCTCATAAGCCAACGGGGCACCCCACGCCGACTTTCGGCGCAGCATTGTAGGATGGCCACACCAGTGCGGCAAATTGCTGGACACAACCTCGGTGCCATCCAGATCTCGGCGCGTTCGACTCACTGTACCGCAAGAGTGACCGCAACTCAGCTGGACACGCCGTCTTTCGACGCAGCATTGTAGGATGGCCACACCAGTGCGGCAATTTGCTGGACACCACCTCGGTGCCATCCGGATCTCGGCGCGTTCGAGTCACTGTACCGCAAGAGTGACCGCAACTCAGCTGGACACGCCGTCTTTCGGCGCAGCATTGTAGGATGGCCACACCAGTGCGGCAATTTGCTGGACACCACCTCGGTGCCATCCGGATCTCGACGCGTTGTGCTGCCTTCGGCCTATTCGCACATCGGTCCGCTACTGACGCCGCCTCACGTGCCAACGGATTTTCTACGCTTTTTGTAGCCCTATGCCGCAGAACAGGTCATGTGACTTGTTTATAAAACTTTTCATTGGTTCATTTTACTTTTGGTTTCCTAAAGATGGAAGGTTTGGTCATATGACCTAAAAATAACACTTTTCATTGGTTTAGAACATTTTTTTTTCCCAAACGATGAAAGCCCCACCTTGTTTCTGGATCATTCAGACTGAAGCTGGCGTCAGCATGAGAGCACCACCATCTCGTGGCTCCGTCGTGGTCATTCCACGAGCAATCATGGCAGCCGCTCCCCACCGGAAGCCTGCGGGAGTCGGGGGCCCCCAAGACTTTTGTAGAATCTTCACGGCTGAGGGGACGCTTTTCGAGAATGGAGCCCAAGCCCTAGCAGGCAAGCGTCCGAGTTCCAAGGTGTCCCAGGGCCATTTCAGTGGACCAGGCCCAAAACCGAAGAGCCGTCCGCCATTTTAAGAGTCATGTGGCAGCCGCCTATCGCTGCACTGCAAGAGTGGGAGCAACTCTACAACATGGTGAGCGAGACGCTGTAGCCGCAAGAGCGGGCGCAACTCAGCTGGATGGCCGCCACCTGGGGAGGCCCGTTCACGCTGCCTCCCCCACGACCCCCCCCCCCCCCCCCCCCTCGGGCCGCCCCACGCCAATTTTCGGAGCAGCATTGCAGGATACCAAAACCAGTGCGGCAGTTTACTGGACATCACCTGGGTGCCATCAACATCTCAGCGCGTTCTGCTGCCTTGGGACTATTCGCACAACAGACAGCTTCTGACCATTGTTGCTTTTTGGGGTGAAAAATGTTTAAATGTTTTTACAGTTTTTGTTCCGTTCATTATAGTTAAAAGTTAATAAAGTTTTATAATCTTACTTTGTTGGAGTGTTATCTATTTCTTTTAAAACGGGTGAATGGGGCCTTGAATCGGGTTACTGTCATGTGTGGGCTTTGGAAGTGTGCTGCTGCAGGATCGGACATTTCAAACTCAAATGCACGTTCTTTTTCTTACTTTTCCGAAGCATGGAGCGCAATAGCAGGCAGAGAAAGGGTGATGCACGTGTTGAACACTACCTGACCTGGCAAGTTGCTGGCAGTGCCCCCCGCCCGCTCCTGAAAGAGGGCACACACACACCGCCGCCCCGAGTACTTCACAAATCTTTAAAAGACCATGCGCTTGTTCATGAGGCTTAAATGGTTTATCACCTCTTCTAGAACCCCTGCATCGACCCTCTGACGTTTCCTGGAAAAATTACCATGTAACACAATACCAAGCACTGTCAGCTGAAACCCCCAAGGAATCGTGGGGCATATTATCAAGGGGGTTTATCTCCGCTTTTTTGGCTTTAAAAGCCATGAAAGCGGAGATAAAATTATCTCCCTATTACCAAGCTGTCGCTAACACCAGTTAGTGACAGCTAAAAGGAGATAGCGACCATCTTGGGCCCCGCTTTGCATGTCAGTGATACTTATCACTAATGACATGCAAAGTGGCGTGCCAAGATGTTAGCGACTGGAAACAGTCCCTAACATCGCTATCTCCTATTACCAACTTTTGGAGATATTCGCGCTAAGCGCGAATATCTCCAAAATCTAACACCTGCCCTGAGCAGTTCTTAGCCATGTTATCCAATGGGAGGTGGATAACATGGCTAAGAGCATTTGCTCGATAATACATGAATATCGCTGACTTTTCTGCGATAATAGCAAAGTTTATCTGCGATAAAAATCGCCGATGTGCGGCGATAATTTTTGTCTCTAAACAAGTTAGAGACAAAAATTATCGCTAGTTGTTCGTAATATGCCCCCGGGTTTTTGCTTGCAGAAATCGGGAGGCGGGAGACTAGCACTGAAATCAGTAGTCTCACGCCTGAATCGGGAGGGTTGGCATGTCTGAATTCTCTACAGCTGGGGCCATAAACTACATCCGCAGGGGTAGGTGATAGCCTGGGACCAGCCTGGCATCTAAAATGGCTGCCGTGCACGACAAAATTGTGGCATTGGAAAAAAGGCAAGATGGCGCAGCCGCTGGAAGAGATGTATCAACATATATGAGCCTCCTCAGCCACCCTCAGGAAACATAGGGGATTAGGATACGTCTCCCGCACCCCCTTATACCTAGTAATTTAATTAACGAAGCACAAAATGGCGAATTCCCGTTTCGCTACCAGTTTGCGGCCCAGTTCGCGGCCCGTGAAGCGCTTCTACCGTGAAAAATCATTTTTTTTTTTATTTTCCCCACAGGACCCTTTAATAACCCCAACAACATTCCTAGGGGGTCAAGAGGGGGATACCTTGCCCCCTTTCATTAAATTCCCCCTTCGTTTTTCACCTCTTCTTCTCTCTCGATCCTACCGAGAGATAAGATGGCGGCCGCTCCGGACTGTTTAGAATGTTGACAGACACCGGAGAGCCAATCAGCTTTCTGCGCGCAAAGTTCCGTTTCGCGAAAAGTAAGCGGGCCGGATCGCTGCCCAGAGCGCTGTTACAGATATATATCTTGATTTAAACGTTAATTTCTCAAAATCCACTGAAGCACATATATTGAGACCTAGCAAAGGCACATCGGGCTAACAGTCCCTACAATTTTGCCAAGTTTCGTGAAAATCCATTCAGCCGTTCGAGCTAAAAGTGAGTCCAACCGCCCTATGGAAATTAACATGGGAAAAACGTGTTTTGGGACCCCCCTTTTTTCTCGGCCCCCCCTCGACAAAACCCCCCCAAATTTTCAAGGGCTGCTCAGAAACAAAATGTGCCATTTTCCTGAAAATTTCAGCCGATTCCGTCCACAAACGTTAAAGTTATTAGACATAGGATTTTTTCCCTATGGCATTTTTGAAAATTCTAACTATATATACCTACTGGCGATAGCCAGTAGGTAATCTATATATATATATATATATATATACATATATACACATATACACACAAACACATTTTTCTCATACCAATGCAGCCCCCATATAGGAGGCTAAACAATGCAATAATAAATAACTGCTTTTGCAAACACGCAATCAATGTATAAACCACAGGAGGGCAAGTACCACTTGAACTATTTTTAATGAGTAAAACTCATGAAATCTGCAAAAGAGCAGGCATTGTTAGCCCACAGGCTGCATTGTAAACCAATAGCATAGAAAATGAAAGCAATTGCAGAAAAAAGGGCACTGTGCTTTTAAGGCAGCTATGACCCCTAGCTTCCCATCATGCCTCAGGGGTGACAGGCAGGTCAGTTGCTGTTTGCGGAAACCTGGCGGTAAGGGCACAAAGCTATAGCTCAACAATACAACCATCTAATTTGCCTGGGGAGGAGGATGGGTTGCTTATGACTGATGAGAGAACTATGATTACAGGTAAGTAACTTATCCTTCTCTTCCAGGGGATCCTCATCAATAGTCATAAGCACTGATTAGACTAGCAAGCCCGCCCTTCGCCTGCATGCAAATGAGACGGAATGACCCAACAAAAAACACCATAAGTTAACAGTGCTGAAATAGATTCCTCAAGGTGGCCTGGCCTACTTGGGTGTCTACTTTGGTATCTGAATCAAGACAATAAATAGTGCCTTGTAAATGTATGTATAGATCTCCAAGTAGCTGCTTTACAGATCTTGGAAATTGGTACATTATGAAGGAAAGCATTTGTAGCCACTTTTCCTCTCGTGGAATGAGCCTTGGTTGTAGACCAGAGTGGCTTTTGTGCTAACTGATAAGCCAATTTGATACATGAAACTATCCACCTGGAGATGGACTGCTTGGAGGCTGGATACCCTGTTCTGATCGAGCCATAATTAATGAAAGCTGATCAGATTTTCTAATTGATTTAGACCTGTCCAAGTAGACTTTCAAAACCCTTTTAGGTCTAATGAGTGCAAAGACCTCTCAGCTGGGGTGGAGGGGTTAGGAAAAAAGGTCGGTAGTGAAATAGTTTGGTTGACATCACTGTGTGCATAGCAAATGTATTACACTTCTCAGTTTTAGGCCTAAGGCTGCTCGCTCACACTACCACACAGAGCACTTTGGGTTTACATTGAGCCCTGTACACTACTGGGGGAATCTCTGAACTCTGTGCGTACGAACAAATTACTTACCTTCAGTAACATTATCTGGTAGAGACTATTTAGCTGCAGATTCCTTACCTTTGAATTTTCCAGGCGAGAGGCTGGATCCAGAAACTGTTGCTGAGCAATACCCCTTGCGCGCGCTGTCAGGTGGCTCCATTCGGCTCAGCGAGACACCATCGGCCTCGTTCAAGACAACGCGGTACCTTTATAGGCCTCACCCAAGCGTGCAGATGTCAGTACTTTTCGCTTTTTCCACGCCGGAAGCGCAGAGCCATGAAGCAACTGACTTAGTTGTGTGCAAAACTAGGGCCCTGAACAGGGAACTAACCCTAGCTCTACAACATTAGTTCGCCAAGTGGGGAGGCATGGGAGGGGCTGTGAGGAATCTGCAGCTAGATAAGAGTCTCTACTAGATAATGCATTACCGAAGGGAAGTAACTTGTTCATCTGATAGAGACTTCCAGCAGCAGATTCCTTTCCTTTGAATTACATACCCAAGCCATACCATTCCAGTAGTGGGTTACGGACCAAAACCTCAACCTAGGAAGTCCTGCAGGACTGAACAGGCGAATGACTGTCTCTGCGGACTTGATTGTCCAGGCAGTAATGTTTGTCAAACATGTGCAATGATGCCCACATTGCTGCCAGTCAGATGTCAAGGACTGGGACACCCCGAGCCAAGGCCAAAGTTGCAGCTTTTACTCTTGTGGAATCGGCCCTTAAACACTCAGGGGGCAGCTTTTTCACCAGGGCAAAGCAGATCTTAATGCAGAGAACAACCCAGCTAGAGATGGTACTTTTCTGCATAGCCCTTCCCTTCTTCGCTTCCACGTACCCCATGGAGAGTTGGTCATCCACCGAGGACTCTTTTGTGCGGTCAAGGTAGAACAACAATGCCTTTTGAGTCCAGTCGGTGGAGATGCTTCTCATCTTTAGAGGGCAATGTAATGGATTGACCCAGATGGAATAAGGTCACAACTTTTGGCAAAAAAGGAAGCCCGGTGCGAAGCACCACCATGTCTGGAAAAGACATCATATAGGGAGGCAAGCAAGATAACGCCTGCAACTTACTCATCCTCCGGGCAGATGTAATCGCAACTAATAAGGCTGTTTTGATGGTCAACAGCCGGAGGGTACAATTGTGTAAAGGCTCAAAGGGAGCAAACATCAGGTAGGTAAGGACCAAATTAAGGTGCAGAAACCTGTGTACAAGAGGAGACTTAAAGAGAGAGGGCTGGTCTGGCAGCAGCAAAAAGATCAGAAAGGTAACCCTTGACAGTTCCCAAAGCGGAGTCCTGCTGGGCAAGGTCAGAATGAACAAAAGAACAGTAAAAAGAGAAGCAGAAAGAGGGTCAATATACCTTTCTGTACAGTCCAATATTCTGCCAACGGCAGGCATATGCTCTCTTATTGGGGGGCCACCAAAAAATGTTGCATACTTCGAGAGGAAGGTCAAATGCCACCAACGGCTGCCGCTCAATCTCCACGCATGGAGGCACAGTGCTGACAGGTTTGGGTGGAGGCCCCCCCCCCCTGCTGCTGCGACAGAAGATCCTCCCAAACGAGGAAGCCTGGTCGGAGGATTGATGCTCATTTTCAGAAGCTCTGGATACCAGACTCTCCTTGTTCAGTTTGGAGCCACAAGAATGACTTGGGTCTGGTCGCTCCTGATATTCTTCAGAACCCTGGGCAGGAGTAGCGGGGGCAGAAAGGCGTACAGCAGGCCAGAGCTCCACTTCTGACGAAAAACGTCACAGAGCAACAGCCGCCTTGGAAACTTCAGCGCCAGTACTGCTGACACTGCTCAGGTCTCTACGGAGGCGAACAAATCTAACCAAAGTTGCTGAAGGAGACCTTGCGCCACCTCGGACTGGAGATGCCATTCGTGATTCACTAGGCATCAACGGCTAAGTGTCCGCCCTGCCATTCAGAGAACCTGCCACGTGCTGAGCCACCAGGGTCATGTGCAGCTGTTACAGCCATGTCCAGAGACATAGAGCCTCTCGACAAAGGGTCCACAACCCCACCCCGGCCTGCTTGTTGCAATGCAACATGACAGTGGTTTTGTCAGTGAACACCTGCACTAAGTTCCCCTTGACAGAGGGAAGATATGCCTTCAATGCCAAACGAATCGCTCAGAGCTCTAACAAATGTATGTGGAGCTCCGCCGGAGAGCAGTGTCCCCTGATCTCCACATCTCTCCCAGATGGCAGCCCATCCCAGATGTGATGCATTTGTCACAACTGAGATCTGGTTGGGGAAGGGACAGGAGTCACAGTTAGTCAACCAGCACTGCAGAACCTTTGCAGTCCCTTCTGAGATCTGAACCTCAGATGCTGTGCCCACTAGAACTTCCAGTCCCAATGCAGAGCCTGCATACGCCACCTGGCATGCTCTAAGGATATAGGAGACCATGAGGCCCAACAGCCTCAGAGTCGGTCTCACCGAAATCCAGGATAGAGGCTGAAACATCGGAATCATAACCTGAATACCCTGGAGTCGCTCCTCGGGAGGATAGGCCTGAAAATGCACTGTGTCTAGAACAGCTCAGATAAAAGGGAGCCTCTGATGAGAGGTCAGGTGTGACTTTGGCACATTTATAGATAACCCCAGCAATGCAGGAGGTTTGTCATAGCCTGAAGGTCGGAGACAACTGCCTGGGGCGAGGACGCCTTCAACAGCCAGTCGTCGAGGTTGGGGAGGGGGGGCCGGACACCCCTAACCTGCGCAGATAAGCTGCAGCCATCACCTTGGTGAACACTAGAGGGGCGCTGGTTAGGCCGAAGGGGAGCATGGTAAACAAAATTATAACTTACCAGTAGGAGTAGTTTTGCAGCTTGAAGAATTTTCTGGATTCACATGCTGTGCATTATTCCGCCATCTAGTGGTTGGGTCTGGAATTGGCTTTGTTTTTTCTTCTTGTTTTGGTCCCTGTTGACCACTATTTGGTGCCAGGAACGCATGTGACGTCAGACGGTATCCTGGAGGTCGATGTGCGTGGTGGCTATCTTCATATTCTTTTTTCTGTTTCTATTCTTTTGTAATTCTGGAGATGGTTATTGGATAGAAATGTAGTCTTTTGCTTCCCCCACCTGTTTGTTTTCCTTATACGGGAGGCCGGGTGGGTCACATGTGAATCCAGAAAATATTTCAAGCTGCGAAACTACTCCTACTAGGAAGTAACCATTTCTGTTTGCAGCGTGGATCATTTTCTGGATTCACATAATGTGCATTAGATTATTTAGCGGTTTCTCCCGTGGCTGTGGTGAAAGGAAGACCTTGCAAACAGGTGTTAAGTACCCTTTGACCAAGTTGAGCTTGCCTATTCATTTCTATATCCACACAATACCGTTTTGCAAAAGTTTGTGGTGATTCCCATGTTGCTGCTGTGCAAATGGAGTCAATTGGTACATTGGCCATAAAGGCTAGCGTTGCTCCTTTCTTTCTAGTGGAGTGAGCTGTTGGTTGAATTGTGAGTTCTTTATTGGCATTGGTATAACATAACTGTATGGCCTGTACTATCCATCTTGCAATAGTTGCCTTTGTGACAGGTGAATCTGTGTTGGTATGTGCGTAGCGTACAAACAATTGTTTGTTTTCCTGATCTGTTCTGTTTTTTGCAAATAATACAATAAAGCCCTCCTTACATACACGATATGGAGGCTTCTCTCTCCTTTAGTCATTGGGTTTTTAAAGAAAACCGTCAGGAGATAGTTTTGATTTAGATGATACTTAGATACCACTTTGGGCAAGAACTGTGGATTCGTTTTTAAGATTACTTTATCCTTGTGGTTTTGTAAGTATGGTTCTTGTATTGTTAACGCTTGCAGCTCACTTACTCTTCGTAGTGATGCTATCGCAATGAGAAAGGCTGTCTTTAGAGTAATGTGTTTGAGGTCCGCTGTATGCATTGGCACGAAGGGCTTTGCCATTAATTGAGAAAGTACTGCATTTAAGCTCCATGTGGGTACTGGAGCTTCTCTTGGTGGGATAATTCTTTTTGTTCTTCTAAAAACCTGTTGATTACTGGTCTTGTAAAAAGCTTTTGCATGATTTTCCTCTTGTGTATGCTACTATGGCAGCAAGGTGCACCTTTATGCTCGAGTAGTTAATGTTGCGGTCTAAGAGGTAAGTAAGGTATGTAATAACCGTTTCTTGTGTGTTGATTGAACTGTTTTTATTGTTAGCGATGCACCATGTGGTATATTGCTTCCATTTGGCTGTACAGCATTTTCTTGTTGACTGTTTCCTTGCCGCTTTTAGAATTTCCATGGTTCGCAGAGGCAGTTTGAGGAGCCCAGTTCTATGTATTCAGGCGCCATGCTGCTAGATGTAGCGTTGCTGGCTCTGGGTAAAATATCCAACTCTGTTGCATTGTTAGGATGTCCTTTTCTGCTTTGATCTTGATCATCTCCCCTCTGGATAGTTCTAGGAGGGTTGAGTACCACGTTTTCCTTGGCCATTGTGGGGGAATGAGAATCATATTTGTTCCTGGATTTTTTGCTTTTTGTAACACTCTTAGCATCAGGGGTATTGGTGGAAAGGCGTAAGCAAATGTCTGTGACCAGCTGAGTGAAAGTTCATTTCCCCTGGATAGGTGGTGCGGAAACAGAGGCAAATGACTGGCATTTTTTGTTCTGCAATGTTGCAAACAGGTCTATCACTGGTGTTCCCCAGATCTTGAACGGATAATACACTGTTTTCTACTTCAACTCCTATTGGTGGAAGCGGTCTGCTCAGCTGGTCCGCTGTAATGTCTATTCCTGGTAGATGTACTGTTAGGTTGATAGTGTAAATTATTGCCCATTGCCAGATCTCCTGTGCAAGTCTGCTCAGGGGAAAATACCTTGCACTCCCTGTTTGTTCAGATAGAACAGTGGTGTTGTATTGTCTGCTTGGATTAAAATGGGTTTCCCCTGAATATGTTTCAGGAATGCTTTTAGTGCCAGAAAGACAGTTTATTTCCAAAAAGTTAATGTGCTTTTTGGAATCCTGTTCGTTCAATCAACCATGTACTTTCATGTCAGCTGGTTGAAATGTGCTCCCCAACCATTGAGGGATGCGTCTGTTTTGACTGTCACAGATGGAGTTGGGTTCCTGAATGTCTCCCCAGTGCTATGTTGTTGGATGCCCATAATTGTATCTTTGCTTGCACTCTGTAGCAACCACTAGATCCTCCCAACTTCCTGTGGCCTGAGACTGTCTGTTGGTAAGCCATTCTTGGAATGGGCGCATGTGTAGGCGGGCGTGAGGGATAAGTGGTATGCATGATGCCATCATGCCCATTAGTTTCATGACCTTCCTCACTGTCAGAGGCTGACCCCTCTGGTAGAGGGTTGTTTCTTGACGTATTCTAGTCTGAGTGAGGTAAGCCCTTGCTTTTGTTGCATTTAACCTTGCTCCCAGGAATGTTTTCTCTCTTTATGGTGCTGTTGAAGATTTTTTGGGATTTATCAAGAAACCCAGTGTTTGCAGCGTTTGGATCGCTTTTTGAACATGATTGTGACACGTTTGTTTTGAATGTCCCCTTATGAGCCAGTTGTCTAGATAGGGGTAAATGTGTATTCCCTCGCTTCACAGGTGTGCCACCACAGCGGCTAGACACTTTGTGAACACACATGGAGCTGATTTTATTCCGAAAGGAAGCACCTTGAACTGGTCGTGTATTCAGTTGTGCAGGAATCTTAGGTACTTTCTGTGTCTTTTGTTCATGGGGATATGCAAGTAGGAGTCTTTGAGGTCTATTGTTGCCATATAATCCTGTTTGATGCTGTTTGGGTATTAGGCAGTATGGTGAGTGGTTTCCTGTGAACCATTCTTTTCTTGGTACCTTTTCATTGTCTGCTTTAGGCTTAGTTCCTTGATCTCTGCGTTTAGCAGTGTTTGTTGTAATTTCATAAACGTTCTTGTTTTTGGTGGGTTTGCAGGTGGTATGCTTGTTAGCTCTATGCAATACCCATACTTTACCAAGTTAAATATCCAATTGTTTGTGTGATCCTTTCCCATGGTTTGTGGGAAGGCTGCTGACCCATTTGTTGACTTGGGGTCTGCCCTTGAGTTTGTTGTGACATCTGTTGTCCTTGAGCAAATGTGTCTCTACCTGTGGGCTTTCTGTTATTGAATCCCCCTCTTTTAAAGGAACCTCTTTGTTGCAGGGCACCCATTGCCCTTGCTGTTTAATTGTCCTTTACCTGCTGAAGGGATTAGTCTACTTCTGTGCCAAACAGTGCTTCTCAATTGAATGGCCTATTAATGATGGAGGTTTGAACTTCCTGCTTAAAACCGGAGATTCTGAGCCAGGCATGTTTTCTCAGGATTATTCCTGTGCACATTTGCCTACTAGCAACATCTGCTGCATCCAAAGCGGACTTAAGACATGTGTTTGCCACATTCTTCCGCTCCTGGTCAATAGCTCTTTCCCTTCTCAGGGAGGTTGTTCAAAAACTCTTCAATCTCCTCCCACTGTTGGTGGCCATATCTATTTAGTAGGGCATTTGAGTTAGCAATATGCCACTGTGTTGCTTCCTCCTTTTCCATCATTATCCCAGCCATATCCATTCTCTTACTTTCTTTTTCTGGTGGAGGCCCGGTGTTGGAGACTGCATTTGCTCTCCTACTGGCTGTGGTGACAATAATGGAGTCAGGTACTGTACTTCCCTGGATATTATAAGGGTGCTTTGAGGAAAGCTTATACTTCTCCACTCTGGGGGTTACTTCTTTGTTTTAGGCTGGTTTCTTGAAGGCTTCTTTGCCTCGATCCAGAATACCGTGCAGCATAGGAAGGTATTGTGTTCTTTTTGTAGCTGGTGTCAGGGTTTCTAGCAAGAAACATGTGTCCCCTTTTTCTTCCACTAAGGGTACACCAAATTGATTTGCTGCCCTTTTTAGGATTCTTCACCTCGAGGCTGAGGTGTTGGAGGCGAGTCGAAGATACCCACCTTCCCCCTCCGCGTCTTCTGCCTCGACGTTCTCTGGTTCGGCAGTCCTTTTCTTTTAAAGTCCTTTTCTATGAAAGTCCTTCAATGCGGTGTCAAAAGTCTCCTTTTGTAGGAGAGCTGCCATTTCCTTCTCGATTCTTTTCCTTTCGACCTCAAGGGCCCTCTCAGCATCGGAAGCCGGAGATTTTCCATTCATCCCGACGTCAACGTTAGTCTATGGCGTTGTGGTGCCCTTTTGTGCAGGTTCGGTGTCGACCCATGGCTTCGGCGATTTCTGCGATTTTCCCTCCTCGGTAACCTTTGGTTGGGTTCCGTGGGGTACCTTCAATCGCAGTTGACCCTCGATCACCTTTTTGCTAGTCGCCGAGGCTGTCTTGTGTGCCTTATGTTAGTGGCCCTTCATTTCCGACGGACTTTATGGCGCCTTACCTTCTCAGTCTTCTTTTTCGGTCCCCTCGCCTTTTTATCGGTGTGTATTTTTTCAGAGTCCTGTTCCCTTGTGAGATCTCGACGTCCGATCCTTTGTGCGTCGACTCCGCTGGTGCTCCCTGTTCTTCCTCGTCGCTAGAGAAACCCAGGTCTCTCAGGGATGTTCTTTGTTGTCTGCGATATTGTGGTGTAATGGGCCGGTCTTTGATTTCAGTGTGTCCTCAGCGTCTTTGGCAGGAACGCTGTGCAGGCCTCAGTCCTTGTCCTGATCTTCGGGCAGACGTTGCAGATGTTGGGTGGGTCAAGTTGAGCGTACTTGTAGTGGCACTTGGGGCAGAACTTAAAGGGGGTATTCTTCATGAACCCTACCTCAGCATTTGTGGACCGGAGTGGTCCTCTGGTGTACAACCGAAACCCTGCTCCTGCCTCCGGTTACGACGATGAGGATCGATGATATTTCTCATCAATCTTCTTTTTCGAACTTTTTGGGGAACAAAGAAACTTTCTTTGGAGCTTCCCATCTTACTTCCAGACCCAATGGCAGAAAAAAGTATCTGAAGATGGCCACCACGCACGTCGACCTCCAGAATACCATCTGACGTCACACAGGGGACGTACCTGGCACCAAATGGTGGTAAACAGCGACCAAAACAAGAAAAAAAAGACAGCGAATTCCGGACCAAACCACTAGATGGCAGAATACTGCACAGAGTGTGTATCAAGAAAAGGATTCACACTACAAACCCGAAATTGCTCGCAGTCTACCTTGAACCGCAAGGAGTGCCTGAGGACAGCAGAGTGGGGGGGGGGGGGGGGGGGGGGGGGGGGAAAGCATCCTGCAGGTCCAACGCTACCATCTAGTCTCCTTGGTCTAAGGCAGACAAAACCAGAGCCAGAGTGATCATCTTGAATTTCTCCTTAAGGAGGAAGAGATTGACGGTTCGAAGATCTGGAATGGGCCGTAGTCCCTTGTTCTTCTTCGGAATAAGAAAGTAGAGGGAGTAACAGCCACTACCTACTTCTGAAACCGGGGCCCTTTCTATAGCTCCCTCGGCCCAGAGTACTGTAACTTCCCCCTGGAGCAATTTTAAATGATCCTATGTTAGCATTTCTAGCAGAATTGGAATAGGAAAGGAAGATAACCTCCATTGTGGGAGATGGATTCTCCCGCCAACTGAGTGGTGTGGTCTTGCAGAGTCATACTAGGAGTGCTTGGAGACTGCGGCTTTCCAGGGCTTCTTGCTTCAATTCCTAGGCTGGAATGAACCGCGTCCACATCCCCACACAGCTTGGGAAGCCTGCTCAGGACGGTGGCTAGGATAGGGCTGACGGAGCTGGGAACCCGTTCCATAGCCAGGAAAGGAGCAAAGGGTAGATTGGCCACAAGTAGTAGAGAGGCCCAAGGATCTGGTCATAGCTCGAGTCTCCAAGAACCTCACTAGGGCCAAATCTGCCTTTTCCCCAAAAAGGCGGGTCCCCTCAAAGGGGTTGTCCATCAGATTTGCCGGATATCCCCCCCAAGAAGCCAGTTCTCCCAAGCCAGGCGTGGCGCCTCTTAAGGCCACAGTAGTGGAAATCGCTCTGCCAAGCAAATCAGTTGCATCAAGGCCACACATGATGGTGAATATTTCTGCATCTCCCCCGTCCTTAATAGCTTGAGAGAGCACAGCCAGGATCTCCTCTGGGACTTGTGCCAGAACTTGCATAACAGTCTCTTAAAGGGAGTGGGAGAAAGCAGGCGGTATTCACAGACCACAATGCCAGGCTGGAAGAAGAAAACATTTGATTCCCAAATTAATCCAGCCTCTTGGATTCCATATCTGGAGGGGCGGATGGGGAACGCGCCCTGGGACGTAGAGGCCTGCACCACTAATCGTTCTGGGGTGGGGGGTTGGCTAAGGAGCTTTGGGTCGCTCGGAGCTGGGCTACGGCAACAGGTGATTTTCTTATTCACAGGAGCCCCTGTGCTAGGCTTAAACCACATGCCTAGAAGGACATCAGTAAGTGCTTCATTAAAGGGCAAAAATGGTTCTCAGGTGGAAGCCCCAGGCTGAAGCACGTTGTCAGTTGATTAGTCCTGACCTCCACTGAGGGCAGCTCCAGTCCAAGGACCTCAGCAGGCCTCTTAACCACCATGACATAAGATGCCCCTCCTCTGTAGCCACAGTTGGCGAGAGAGCATGCCAGTATCTGGAGAAGTGTCCAGTCCACTGACATCCCCAAGTGCCCCATACCAGTCCAAAAGCTCTGCAGATTCATCCTGGTGATCTAGAGGGTCCATAGACTCCTCCCATTACTCTCTCCAGCCTAACACATCCACAAGTGCTCAGGCGACAACTTAGAACCTCGGGTTAAATCGACGTCAGAATTAGCATCTAGAGACGCCGTTCCAGCTCTGTGTCGTAAGGAATGCGGATGGGGCTAGCACCGACTTTGGGTCTGACAACTTAGGTCATGGTGGCACGACCAACGTCGACTGATTCGGATCCCTGAGGCCCCGTCAGAGCCAACAGAGCAGAATCCTACAGGGCTCCTCTCGACCCCGCAGTGCCCAAAGGTTCACAAGAGGGGTCAGTCCGCTCAAATATGCAGCAAATGGCCTTGTAAAACTCTTTAATCTGAGCGGGGGATGTTCCAGCTCCTGGAAAAGGGGGAAGCACGAACCCTGGCTCCAGCTCTGCAGAACCGTGCCTAGAGCGTCAGTGCTCCTTATGCCCTTCATCCACAAACGGCATCAGAGGTGGAGACGAAGTCTGCTTGGACTTCTTCTTGCACCTCTTCACAGAGTGTCCTGATGACCTTGAGTGGGATGAAGAGTACTCTGGGCTCCAGGAGTGGTCCCGCAACTTCTGCTGAGTCTCGCTTGACTGTTGGCTGTCGGGCTGCAAGGAGCTTCAAAGCCTGCTCCCTCAAGGTCTTATGAGCCATGGCCCGACAGTCCGAGCAGGACTTCGTATAATGGTTGCGCTCGAGATACCATATACCTAAGAGGTGAGGATCGTGACAGACCTCAAAGACATCACTTGCAAATGATGAAAACATATAGAAGTCAACAAAACGTCAAGAAAAAACCTGTCAAAAAGCAACAGCGGAGTAGCTCTTCCCAGATCAGCGCTAAACTGGCATGGAAAGAAAAGAACCGAAGTCTGTGTGCCTGGGCGGCGTCTATATAGGTACTGCAATGTCATAACCGACGCGAACGTCATCATCACGTAGAACCAAATTGAGTCGCGCAATGGGTATTGATCAGCAAAAATCTCTGGATCCAGTCTGATGCTTAGGAAATTCAAAGTTAACATGCAGCTAGAAGTCTCTCTCAGAGATAACCTCTTAGTGGTATACCATATACTGAGCAGGCTTTCTAAAGATGCCAAAAACTTCAACCCAACTAAAACAGAGTTCCTTCTGTATGCCAACAGCTCAAATAAATCCTAGATTCAACCCTGGTTCTCCCCAACATTTTCATGGGCACCTTCATGCCATAGTTGACAGGCACTGCACAAATTTTGGGATTCAGAGTCAGCAAAGGGCTTGTCTTTAAAGAACACATCACAAGAAAACAAGATAGCTTGGTACCAGCTCTCTGTCCTTGAAATGAATAAAGTAAAATTATTTCAGAACCACCAACAGCAAACGCTGGTCCTTTCTAACCTGAATGTGTTCAACGCCCTGTACAATGGCCACCTACACTTTGCTTTGGTACCTCTTAAGAGACCTACACACCACAGCATGCATCAAAAGTATAAAGAAACACATCATCCCAGAGCTGAAGGAACTAAACTGGTTCACCCACAGCCTGCGTTATCTTCAAGAGTTGTTGCATCACATACAAGGCCAACCGAAAATAACCCACTTAATTTGACAAGAAATTAAACACCATACTAAGAGCCATGACATTACCAGACTAGAAATGAAAGTGCGCATATTTTTTTTTTTTAATGACACAAGGTACGCTTTTTCTGTTACACTTCCAGATCTGGAGCTAAACAGGACTTGGAGCTGCATTCCCAGCAATATCTAAACTGCTTCAATTTGAAGTATCGGCTCTTCAAGCAATCCCACCCACTCTGTCCCATGCCGCTCTGCATATGGAATTGTGCTCATTAACCTTGCTCATAGTTCAGCACTTTGTTGCTTTCTTATAGGTGTGCATAACAAAAGTTAAATCTACTAACATATATCCATACAAGAAAAGACGAGTAAACCTGGACTAATGCTGCAGATATATAAAACTGGAAAAGGAAACATCTACACAGTGTTGGTGGGAGTGATATGTGGGCAGATACTAAAAAAGCAAAGGACTGAAAAGCTCATAAGAGGCGAAAGACACTAATTGAGAAGAAACCAAGTTACTTACCTGTAACTTTGCTTCCCCAGTATTGGTAACTTTCCCATGCTTTGTATCATTCCCCGTCGTCGGAATGGGAGCCTCTGTAAATTGAAAATACCTTAGTAGTAAGCACAAAGTGAAAAAATAGGCCTAGGCCTCATCTCATTTTGTAGCTTATTCACTTCTTTTTGTAAAAGAGACCAAATTCTTGCAGTGGCCAATCAGAGCAGACTCACCCCATAGAACCTTCCTGAGAGAGCCTCAGATTTTCGTAGCCGTTGTGAACAGCAACATCATAGGACAATAAGGCTGAGCTTTCCCAGGGGAGGAGGGTGGGCGCATGGGAATCTATGTAAGTTACCAATACTGGGGAACCAAAGTTACAGGTAAGTAACTTGTTTTCTTGCCCCAGTATTGGAACTTTCATAGATTCCCATGCTTTGTATCAGAATAGCTAGCAGTAAAGAGAAAAGCATATTTTCTAATATGTGTACCTGTAAATGTCATACATAATCCTGATAAGAAAAACATACACATTTGCATCACAAAGCAGAACAATAACAAGTAATACAAAATATGCAACAAGGAAGGCGGGATAGTAAGGAAAGCTCACCGACTTATTGGAAAAGGTTCCTCAAAACCACCTGGCCCACTGCCGCATCCTCTTTCACAGAAGAATCCAAGCAGTAGTGGCGAGTGAAGGTGTGGACACTGCTCCATGTCGCCGCTCTACATATATCCTTGATCGGGACACCTGAGAATAGAGCCACCGATGAAGCCATTGATCTCGTAGAATGAGCACGAACTGCTCGTTGAAGTGGTTTCCCCGCTGCTTGATGGCAAAAGTGTATTGCACTGAATATCCAGCAGGAAATGCAGGGTTTAGAAACTGAACACCCCTTCCGTGGAGCACTGAATTAAACAAAAAGCTGGGAAGATTTTCTGAATAGTCTTGTTCGCTCCAAGTAGAACTTGAGACATCTGTGAATGTCCAAAGAGTGCAAAGCCCTTTCAGCTGGCGTGGAGGGCCGCGGGAAGAAGGATTTTAAGACCACCGGCTCATTCAGCTGACATTCTGAGGGTACCTTCGGAATAAAATTAGGATTTGTCCCTAGGATGAGAACATCATTTTTGAATTGTAGAAAGGGTTCCTCAATTGTGAAAGCCTGGAGCTCACTAACTCTTCTAGCCGATGTCAGGGCCAAGAGAAGAGCCAGTTTCCATGAGAGAAACTTCAGGTCGGCCCTATGAATAGGTTCAAATGGGGCCTTCATTAGATGTGACAGGACCAAATTAAGATGCCAGGCTGGTGGTGGAGGCCGGACTGGTGGAAAAACCCTAAATAAACCCTTCAGGAATTGTTTAATGATCCTTGCAGACCAAAGGGAAGGACCTGATGATGATCGTCTAAATCTAGATTTGGCCGCTAGATGTACCTTTACAGAAGAAGGAGCCAATCCAGATTTCGCAAGAGAAAGGATGTAAGGCAAGAGTTGGTGCGGTGCAGAAGTATATGGATGTAGACCTTCTCTCCGACACCAAAGGCAGAATCTCTTCCACTTAGCCAGATAGGTTTTATTCGTACTAGGCGCTCGGGCCTTAGCCAAAATGTCTTTACATTCTCCTGAAAGATTTAAACCCTGGAACTCTCTGAACTCAGGAGCCACGCTGTCAATCGTAGTGACTTCAGGTCTGGATGCAGAACCTGTCCGTGAGTCATTGTCAACAGTGATGGAACAGGACGCAGGAGAATTGGTTGATCTTGGGAGAGGAGAAGAAATTCTGTGTACCAAAACTGCCTGGGCCATGCTGGTGCAATCAGAATCATTCTGCACGGTTCCGCCTTGAGCTTGCGGATCAGTCTCGGGATCAGCGGAATAGGAGGAAAAGCGTAAACAAATGCGCCGTACCAGGCAATCAAAAGCGCATTCCCCAAGGATTCCCGATGGTGAACCCTCCTTGCGTAGGACTGGCATTTGGCGTTTCGGGGAGTTGCAAACAGATCGATGGTTGGGGTCCCCCAACGTGCAAACAGTTCCTCTAGAATGGTCTGATCCAGTTCCCATTCGTGGCTGATAGTCTTTTGGCGACTCAAAGCGTCCGCTGTGGCATTGAGTGTTCCCGCCAGATGTTCCGCTGAAAGGGTGATGTGTTGGATCACCCAATTCCAAAGCCTCTGTGCTTCCTTCGAAAGGGTGTAAGATCTCGTTCCGCCTTGCTTGTTTATGTAGTGCATGGCTTTGGTGTTCTCTGTACGAACCAGCAATGAACGGTTGCGGATCCTTGGAAGGAAAGCCTGTAAGGCTAGACGAATGACCATAAGTTCCAGTAGATTGATGTGGAACTTGACTTGGACTGGGCTCCAATGACCACTGACCTTTAGTTCTTGGAGGACCGCTACCCATCCCTCCATGGAAGCATCTGTTAATACATGGGAGATGGTGGAAGTTGGAATGGTAAACCTACTGAAAGATTGTCTTTTAGCAACCACCAGCTGCTTGCCTTCCACATTTCCGGAGTGATGACAATCCTGTCGTCGAAGGAGCCCGTCACCTGACGCCATTGTTTGTCCAACTGTTCCTGCAGTGGACGCATTCGCAGCCTGCAGTGTGGTACCAATGGTATGCAGGATGATATCGATCCGAGAAGCGATTTGTATTTGCGAACGGACAGAAACGTCTGTGTCTGTAGAAGGCGAGCTGAAAGAATTAGCTTGGTTTGGCGCTCTCCCGAAGGAAAAGCCAGGCAGCACTCCGTGTCTAGGATCGCACCCAGAAACTTCTCTGTTTTGGAGGGGCGCAAAATCGATTTTTCTCTGTTGAGCCGAAGGCCCAGTTGCTCGAACAGCTGTCTGCAGCTTGTGACTGCCCTGGACGCCTCTTGGAACGAAGGAGCCTTTAGCAGCCAATCGTTCCAGATATGGGAAGACTTCGAAAAACTGCTTTCTGAGAAAGGCTGCCACCGGAGCAAGTACCTTTGTAAAGATCCGCGGACCGGAGACCAAAAGGCAGTACTTTGAATTGAAAATGGCTCTTGCCTACTGTAAATCAAAGGTATTGCCTGTGAGCTGGATAAATGGGTACATGGAAGTAAGCGTCTTTCAAATCTAGGGTCGCCATGTAGTCCCCTGGATTGAGAAGGCGGAGGATGTCCTGTAGAGTGACCATCCAGAAGGACAACTTGATGAGCTAAGTGTTGAGCTGTTGTAGTTCTAAGATCGGACGCCACTTGTCCTTAGTCTTCCGAACCAGGAAGAACTTGGAATAGAACCCTTTCCCCTTTTGGGAGAGAGGTACAGGTTCTATTGCCCCCTTGGTGAAGAGTTGGTGGGCCTCGAGATGAAGGAGTTTCAGATGTTTGGGTGTAAAGGCGTCTGGAGCTCTCGTTGGAGGAAGATCTTGGAACTCCAACGTGTGTCCTTTCTTGATGATGTTTAGGACCCACTGGTCTGTTATGACCATCCAGTTGTTGAGGCAATGGGCAATCCTGCCCCCCACTGGTGTTAATGAGGGCACAGGAACAGTAGAAAGAGCCACCTGGCCGCTATTGTCTCTTGGTATTATCTCTCCTCTGCTGCCCTTGTCGTCCTCTCGGCGGCTGGCGAGAGAAAGAACCCCTCTGTGAATACTGGGGTTTGTATGTTTGACCAGGTTGGGAGTTGGAAGAGTAGCGGTGCTGATTGCCGCCTCTATAGGAGGAGAATCCTCTTGCTCCTTTAAAGGGCACCTTGCGGTATTGTAAAGTTCCTAAGGACTTGGCCATATCCGTATCTTTCTTTATGCCCTGTAGGGCGTCATCCATGTGTTGTGTTTGCCAAATAACATCTCCCCACTGTATGGCAGATCTAGATTTTTATTTTGTACCTCCTGTCTGAACCACGTGGCTCTCAACCAACCCTGGCGTCTCAGAACTGCTGAGCCGGCTAGCGCTCGGAAGGCCGTAGTTGCTATGTCCATAGCGCAGTCGATTACTTCAGAAGAGGCTCGCTCTCCTTCCAGTAAGATCTTTTTGACCTCGTCCTTAGATGTATCCTGAAGCTCTTCCACGAACGGGGAGAGGTCACACCACATCTGGCGATCGTATCTCCCCAGAATCGCCAAAGCATTAGCCGCCCTAACGAGGAGGCTGGCCATTGTGGAGAATCTTTTTCCAACATTGTCCAAACACCTGCCCTCTTTATCCGGTGGCGTCGTTAGCGGCGTGGATGGGCTTTTAGATTTACTCTGTGCGGCCTGGGAAATGACCGAATCCGGTTTGGGTTGACCTAGTAGACTTGCCGGGCTGCCCTCTGGCGCCTTATATTTTTTCTCCAGTCTGGGGAGCACCGGGAGGACTCTGGCCGGATTCTGCATAGCTTTTAGGCCTTCAGACCAAACATGTTCAATGATGGGGATTGAGCGTACGGATTTCCGGAATGGTTCTTTGAAATCGTACAAAAAACACTCTGACAAAACTGTGGTAACCGGAAGACCAAATCTCTTGGAAGCTTGTTCCATCAAGTTGTGAAAGCCTCCGGTATCTGCTGGAGGAGAGATTGCGGTATCAGGCCCTGTGACGTCTGGATCTCGAAGGTCATCTTGATTCCAGTCTACATTCTGGTCTTGGTCAGGGTCCACTTGCTGATCTACATCCGAGGAGGCATTGTCATCATCTGTATCATCCCGCATGGGCACCACCTCTTGTGGATGTTCTACGGGCTCTGTGTCACGCCCTCTTGAAGGCAAAGAGTGTCCTGCCACAGGCTGTGATAACTGAGGCGGAGGTTTTAGGGCGTACCTGTTGAACCTCCTGAGGAGTAGGAAATCGCCTCCGATAGTCCTGCAACAGTTGTAGATCAGAGATGAGAGTGGATGGCATCGCCACCATCTCCTGCTGAGATTGACGTGGAGGTTTCTGGAAAGGAACCTGCATGCTTGGCATTTCCTGTTCATAATAATCCTGTGGAACATATTGTTGTTGCTCCATTTCCCCTTCCTCAGAACTAATGTCCTGTATTTTTACTTGCAAGTCAGAAGGGCTATAAGCCTGGCCAAAATCGCTATAACCTTCTTCTTCAGAATCCTCATCCAGCAATAGGGTAGGAGGAAACCGTTGGACTTGCCGTGGAGATGTCATTTCCGGTGTTATTTGTCTCTTTCTGTGAGAATTTTTTTTCCAGTCGTCGACGTCGTCTACGGAATCGTCGTCGACGGTTGTATCTTCAGAGACTGTTTCTTCGACGGAGGCGCCGACGAAGAAACTGCGCTCGTCATCGAGGATTGAGTCGTCGACGGGTAGATGGTCATCGTCGACGATGGTTGGATCGTCGACGAACTCGTCGTCAGCAGCAAGGAGACAGGTGTCGTCGACATGGTCGTCGTCGACGTTGTCCTCATTGTCGAAGCGACTCCCGTCGTCATCGTCTTCGACGTGGAGAAAGTCATTTTCGTCGACGACGAACAGGCATCAGGCGTCTTTAACATAGTCGACGGCGCAGGTGCCGTCGTCGTAGCCGTCATCAAGCCCGTTGACGAGGCCAATTTTACAGAAAAGTCTTTCTTGATAGAAATCGTCGGCGTACCTGTCGTTTTCACCGTCGAACGCTGTTTGTCTGAAACGACCTACTGAGTCGCAGTAGAAGGCTTTTTCACCCCTCCATCCTTGTCAGAGGGTGGTGAAGTCACAGGGACGATCTTCTTAGCCTTTTTTGAAGGTTGCGACTTCTCAAGCTTTCCCTGCCTCTCCTTTTCACCGTGGTGAGGAGATTTTTGGGAAGCAGGCCTATCAGACCTATCAGAGGTCCCAGGTAAGGCCTTGACATGGGGCTTATCAGATGTAGCAGGGGGAGACCTACCCCTCTTCTTCGACCTTCTTGATGACACCATCGAAGAGGAGCCCTCACGGTCAGAAGACATAAGTTCCTTGCGGTCTTTCATTTTCTGTAGCCAAGTGAGGAGGCGTCCCTCTCTGTCCCTCAAGGTCTTGGTGGAGAAGGTTCTGCAAATCTTGCAGTCCGTGGCCTTATGATCCGGATATAAGCAGTATATGCAGTCTTCATGTTTGTCCTCAACAAACAATCTGTTTTTTGAGCAAGTAGCCCAGGCTCTAAAAAGTGCTTTCTTCTCTTTATCAGACATGACGAAAAAAATAGACACAAGTTGAAGAAAAATACTCAGAAGTGAAGAAAATTGAGCAGAGCTCAATGGAGACTCCCTTGCACAACGTGCGGCAGAAAATCTGAGGCTCTCTCAGGAAGGTTCTATGGGGTGAGGCTGCTCTGATTGGCTACTGCAAGAATTTGTTTTTTATTTTTACAAAAAGAGGTGGAAAAGCTACAACATGAGATGCGGCCTAGGCCTATTTTTTCACTTTGTGCTTACTACTAAGGTATTTTCTATTTACCGAGGCTCCCATTCCGACGACGGGGAATGATACAAAGCATGGGAGTCTATGAAAGTTCCAATACTTGGGCAAACTGCAGCTCAACTGTTTTATGGAGCAGCAGAGAACCAGCAATGAGGCAAAGAGTCCAACCGGAGGGTTGTACAAATAAGAAAGCACGAAGAGACAGTCAGATGGTGTGTTATTTGACAGTATCCAAAGATGGGGACAGAAGGACATGGTCAAACTGCACTGGAGGGCTTAAGGGACGTAGAAAAGGGAAATGAAACATTTTAATCATGGGGATGAAAACAAGTTAACTCTGGTCACCTGAACTGGCTCCTGCAACAGCTTTGGAAATGGCGCTGCTAGAGATAGCACGATTTCGGTTCATGATCTCTTCGAACTCTTCTTCAGTCATGGCATCCCCATGAACATCCACTTCTTTGCTACTGGGATATGAGAAAGTTAACATGTTAAAATAAACTCAACAGGATAATTAGGAAATCAAAAAAGTAGAAAACTATGTGGGATCTGCAATTTACAAAATGAACAGCTTCACTTTTTAATAAAGGGCAACAGGATCAATTCCATTTGTGGGAAATCTAGGGTGCAAGCTCAATTGTTCTATGGCAAAGAGGGTCACATAGAATCATCACTCCGACAACTCTTTTATACTAAGTGACAATAAGTAAAAGCCTGAGCTCAGTCCCCTAGCTTAGTACACCAGTGTGCAGGAGCTTGGCATCAACTATTAGCTGATGCGATCAGTGGACATGTCAACCCAGGGATCAATTGAGACCTTATGGAACTGATCAGCTGGAAATGAATCTTTAATACAACAACATATTACTCAGGCTGCAACAATTTAAGGTTATGAATTACAAACCAAATATTTCTAAGAGTTAATACGTATGATCAAAAATACAAAAAACGATATTTAATTACATAATCAAACTATTAGCAATTTATTTATTACCAATGAGGAAGAAGCCACTAACGTACAAAAAAAGAAACAAGGTGTACAACCCACAATGCAATCGTCTGTTAATAACAGTCTGTGAGCTGCATTAATCTAATGTACATTTTGTATGTTCTTTAGAGGAACAGCAGTGTAACAAAGCCACACAATCTATAATATTATCCTCTAATCTTCCAAACTTAGACACAATCTTCAAATTCATCCACAGTAGCAATAAGTACTTGCCAATCAAGGAGTGCTGCCAAAGGTCTAGAACCATCAGGCAGCCTGTAACAAACTGAATGCAGCTAAATTACTCCTTAACACATGTAAAAATAAATCAGGAGCACTGTACCTGGTCAACTGTCAATCCAATTCAATTATATGTTAATTACACTCAACAACTAATTGATAACAGTAAAGGTGGTTTCAATAAACCACATAGGTGAAACCAAACATCCTTAATCTTAATTATGCCTGTTCATTTAGTTGAACATTTTGAGAGATCATAAAGCATCTGATATGGATTGTGACTGATGTGATACTTGTTTTCAATAGAGGAACTATTTTTTCAAAAGCTTTAATGGAAAAAAAATAGATACCTCAGGACACTGTTGAAAAGGGCTAAATGTTGCATCAGAGTGGAAACGGAACCAGTACTTTAATTCACTTGTCTTTTTCCATTATGGATGTGATAATTATACAAATATTATATTGTGCAATTCCTTTTATACAGTCTCTTTGGGAATCAGCTATTGTAACGGAATTAATGGAATTGTGCAGTGTGAGGCTGCTATGCATTAAGTATTGATGGTACTGCACATTACAAAATAATTGTTTCACTATGATATCTGAGTCTGTTATGTTTATTTTGATAAGCGTGTTTTGGCTAAGAGTACTTTGCTGGCAGCCAGGTTGAGAGGCTTGAATGAATGAATGAATGAAGATAATGAATGAAGATACACTTGGTATAGCGCATGGCTACCCTAGGGCATCCCAGCGCTTTGACCCAGGTAACATCATCATCACTCATCGGAAAAGAAAGGTTTTTAGTTGTTTCCGGAACATGAGATGGTTCGGTAGGAGTCGAATGCTCTCAGGAAGGTTATTCCAGAATTTGGCCGCTTGCAAGGAAAACCGCCGACCCCCCGTACGGGATCTCTTGATCCTAGGGACTGTCAGAAGATTGAGTTCACTGGACCTAAGGGTTCTGGAGGGTCGGTATGGGCAGAAGAGAGGGCGAAGAATATCTGGACCGTTGTTTGTGATGGATTTATGGACCATACACATGGCCTTAAAACCTATCCTCTCTTGAATCGGAAGCAGTGAAGAGCACGCAGAGCAGGCTTAACCGAGCTGTGTCTGGGGACTTTGACCAGAAGTCGAGCAGCGCAGTTCTGGACTGACTGCAGAATTTTGATAGTGCCTAACGGTGCGCCAATATAAAGTGCATTGGAGTAATCCAATCTAGAGATGATCAAGGACTGCACCAGGAGCAGTCTGGAATCAGAAGGAAGGAGGTTGAGAACCTTCCTTAATGTCCTAATCAAGCCAAAGCATGTTGCAGCTACCTTCTTTGCCTGAACTTGAAAGAGAGAGGGATCAAGCCAGACTCCCAAACTCTTGATTTGTTTCTTTGGGGTCGGAGGGGGACCCAGGCAGCTCGGCCACCAAGGATTAAGGTTCAGAGGAGCCTTGTAACACAAGATCATGATCTCGGTTTTAGTCCCATTTAGTTTAAAAATGATGCTTCCATCCATTCACAGACCTTAGTGAGATAGGGGGACAGATTGTTTGGTCCAGAGGTCCCGTCTTCAGAGCTAGTGAGTGAGACCACCAACTGGGTGTCATTGGCGTAGGTAACCACTTTTATTCCCCAGGGAAGCACCACCTAAGCCAAGGGCCTCATATAGATATTAAATAATGTGGGGCTTAATGAGGATCCCTGGGGAACGCCGTAGTGAAGGGGGAACTGTCTTGAGGTATACTCCCCTTCAAAGACTTAAAGGATTCATATTCTAGTTTTTGGATATCTTTTGTGTCTATATTTTGTGCACTGAACTGGAATCTATGGCATCCACCTTAGGAAGACTGATTTTGTGCACCAATGGCCAGAATTAGTTAATGGATGGCTCCGCTGCACCCAATAGAGTCTAGTTTTAAATAGTAAGGTGTGCTTTAGCAACCTCTCTTTATCACAACAGCAGATGGTTTTGCCTCTCTGCTGTCCTCTATTGGTATGCAATGCCCTCTTTGCGTAGTCTGTCTTGCATCTGCAATTTATTTTTCACACGTGTGTGTATTTGCATTACACTGTTAAAGGGTAGTTTATATCTTTCATTGCCAAAGGTGTTATTTTTTTATGCAAGAGGCTTACTGTAGTTGAAATACATGCATTTGTGGACTTCGCCATAAGCTAATTTCTGAGGGTTATCAAATTTGTGTTTGGTAGCCGTCTATCTTTCATTTAGGCTAGAAAATGCATGTCACAGTGTACTATATTTAGATATGAGGAAATGAATTTACAGACAACTTAGCGCTCTCTGCAACTGAGTGTAGTAGCTATCATTTATTTTGTGCATAGTCACTTTGTGTACAATTAGTCTTAGAAACAGACCAGAAAAACACACATGATTATTGCCTTGCTATGCTGCATTAAGGCTCTTTGGTATCAATGATGTGATGTATTGCAACCGCCTAATATTCAATATATACGTTTGTAAGCATTTAACATGTGATGGAATGGGCCAACAGCTGAATAGCTACAGTACTCCTGACATTTATTTACATGTTTTAGATGTATCTTAGCTGTATTCAATTAGCTATTGGTTGCCTGAAGACTTTTTAAACCGCTTCTTGATGTGGTGAAGTGTTGACTGCCACTGAATGATTTGAAGGTTGTGTCTAGGTTTGGGAGATCAGAGGATATTATAAATTGTGCCTCTTTGTTACATGGGACACATTCAGTTAGGAGCTGAATTCTTCCTAAAAAAAATATGGATACATCATATTATATTGATGCAGCTCATTGAGATTCTAGTATGGCCTAAAGATTACAAATGAAGTTTTCCAATATGTTGTACATATTGTTTTTCAGCTACGAGAAGCATCTTATAACAGGTAATCACTTTTGATCAGATAATGATTCCACAAATCAATTAAGTGTGGACTGAAACACTGGCTCTCTTGGATTGTTTCATTTTATATTGTTTTCCTTTGGTTTAGTGTTTTTATGCTCAATACATCATAATCATGGTTGAATACTTATTCAGTATTGTAATTGTTTTTATTGTATGCACGGTTCACTGGGATTTATTACTTTTAAGGTCAGTGAATCCTTACTGATTGCAAATAATTTTATTTTGGCTTACCCACACGTGATTAATTCTCTCAGGCATATGGAATTTGTTTTTGGGATTATCATAAATTGTTCCAGCTGGAATAATATTTTGTTGTATTGAATGACTACCCATGGTCCCTTAGACATTACAGGATATCACTTTTGTTGTACATTGGCCATTAATCCTCACCTATTGGAATCCACTAAACACTAGCTGGGAGTAAGTGCCGGTCCCCACCAGGTAGTGATCAACATATCCAAGGGAGAGCATTTTGTTTAATGCAGAAATATGTCTCACCTTCCCTGCATATAGGGGTTGTTCATCGTCTTTCCATATGGGCTAGGAGGGCCCTTGCTGTATGGATTGGGAGGACCTTTGTTGAAGGGGTTAGGGGGTGCCTTGTCATAGGGGTTAGGGGGCCTACTTTCATAGGGGTTAGGAGGCCTGTTATTAAATGGGTTGGGGGGGCGATTATTATACGGGTTTGGGGGGGCATTGTCATATGGATTGGGAGGTGGCGCCAATGCTGCGTTTGGTGGAGGGAAAAAGGCAGGGTTAAGATGTAGAGCAGGGGGAACTGCTCCAGGGGGTGGTCCAGTCATGTGCGGAGGGAGCCTGGGAGGAGGAGTCATCATTTGTTGATACTGAAGACCAGGTGGTGGCATTGGACCCCTGTACCCAGCATTCATGGGAGGTGGCGCACGTGGAGGCATAGGGATAGGGAGGTTCATGACAGAATGGGGTACAGGCACACGAGAAGCATCCATGAAAGGGGGGCGGTTGAAGTACGGCATAACATTGGGCGGATTCTCCACTTTAGGGGTGGCTGCTGTCTGGCCACTGGATGGGGTAACGCCATCCATGGAATCTTTAGCTCTTGGAGGGATCCCTGGAGACAAAAGACAAACGCTATTAGTTACAATTTTTGGCAGCAACTTCACTCTTACTGACAAACACGGACTCTTGCTCCACTCCTCCAAAGCTATTCAAATTATTGAAAAACAGCACTCTGGGACTCATCTGTACTCACGTTTCCTTGACATACTCTCAAAGAAAGACAAGTTCTGCTTGTTAGCCGCACGAACGTCCAGTGGATCTCCATGTACGTTCCGACTGCCGAGATGGGCTATAAGCTGGGAAGCTGAGGATTCAGAGGCTACCACAATCTCAGCGTACCTGCCGGCAAAATAAAAGAGGATAGGTTTCCAAAAGCGGGAAGCAACACTGATCACTTCATGACGTTACTACCACCACTAACAAATTTGAATTCATTCTCCAAAAACAATGAACCTCCACTTCAGAAGTAACTTAAGTGAACCCATTCTGCTAAAAATAATCCCACAATAAGATACAATTCTAGGACCCCAACATATTATTACATGTGCTTAGCCTTTATGAATCTGGAGTTAACTACATATACTTGGAAAAACCTTGTTTCTAGACGTTCAGTGTACTTTAGCATGTACTGAAAAGCCCATGCTTTTCTAAGCAGAAGTCTAATTTATATATTTGGGTTTACATAAAAAGGATGAGACTGGTTACGTAAACACAATAAGTGTGTACAGCTGTACAGCGGTGATGTACATAACCTGGTAGACTTGGATGATGGGATTCCAAGAAAAGAGATCAGGCCGAGTCAAAAGCACCACAGATCCGACAAAAGAAGACAGTACTTCTATCAATTAAAGCAACAATCCCTTCTTTCATTTTCTTGAAAAAAAGCACCCACCGTATTAAGTGGTGGATAAATACCCAGACGAAAAAGATAGAGATGTGGAGCACTGCCCTATTCGGAATGGCTTTTGTCATACGAAACAGGGTATTTAATATAGAAAAAGTCTCACATACTTTACTACACAAAGTGCATATCAAGCGAATAGGCAAGTATCAACAACCATCTCCGGCAAGTATCAACAACCAACTCCTTGCAAGCGTACAGGGCACCTGCATTTTGCTGAACCATGCTGAGGCTAAGCAATGTGGCCAAAAGCCTCACTCAGGGGCATTGGTCATCAGACCAGCTTACAGTATTTTGTTAGAAACAATCAGTAAAAAAGAAAAAAAAAAAAGATAGATTAGGATCTTAAGATACACCAAAAGATCTAAGATAGACACAGCTTACAGCTCCTGGACCCCGCCTCGGACCAATCACAACAAAAGGGAAAATCCTTACTGAGGTGTGTTTTTTAGGTATAGACGCATATAATGGAGCGGGACTTTCCATATCAAAATAATGAAATTAATAAAGGAACACATTATCTACATTTTGAGGCATTTTGAAGACATTAGTGGAGTGGTGTGGCTCACCAGTTAGAGGCGGCAGACCCAGGAGCAGAAGTCGGCTGGGACCAGGGTTCAATTCCCAACGCGGCAGGGTCGTGGACTTGGGTCAGCGGACTCGATAATTCTCGCTTCGGTGCCTACTCTAATCTGGGGTCCCACTCGGCAACTCTGGGCATTAGCTTGCCTAATCTCCACAACGCCCCCCCCAACGCCGGGGATGCCTGGCTCCACCCTGGGGACTCCCAGCAGGGACCATCCAACAGGGAAAGCCAGGACGGGTTTCCCAGCGTTGCACAGCGCCAGGTAACCTCCGGGTAGCAGCGCGCTTTACAAGTGCAAACATAATAATAATACATCTTTTTTGTGGAGAATACAGGCGGAAGACCACTTTGCAATGGACTTCTCTGCATTTATTGCAATCGAACAGTGCAGTAAAATAAAAATTAAAATAAAAAAACAGAAACTGAAAAAAATAACAATTGGCAAAACTAAGCTTTTAACTTGCAGCAAGTAGAACGTTAGCCTGACATTTGGGGCATTTAAAAGGAAATATTGTGCTGGTGGTATAGGCAATGGTGTTAGAAAGCCTGAAAACAGGGACAGAGTTGTTCTTCTTTCTTGTTATTTAAGTGCAGGTTAAAGAAACCTTTGACAGGACTAAAACAAAGACTTTATGTAGAGATGCACCCTTTAAAGAATGTGTCCCTTTTTAAATTATACCAAGACCAAGTAAGCATGCATGTAAAGAACACTGGATCGGAGACAATGTATTACCAAGGTCTAAGCTATCTAAAAATCTAGCAAAACTCCCACACCAGTTGGTGGCCATTTGTTTTTGGTGCCTTGTTGTGGACTTGGTATACCGACAGCACAATGCAGGTCACAACGATCCTTTTTAATTTTTACTTTATCCGTCCCCACCTTCTTCAAATACACAAAGCGAATATACAGGTTTGCCTAGCCTGTATGGGGAAAGCCTGGGTACCCCTGGAATTGAGCTGTGGTAGTTTTTTATTTGGGCTGCAAGTTCCTGAAATGACGATTGCAAACTGAGCAATGGCTGATCAGCAAATTAATTAACATAGGTGCCTGGGAGGTTTGATGAACGTAATATTCAAAACCACGATCCAGAATTGAAGTAAGAAAACAATAGAATCTGTAATGGATCCAAATAACTGGGCAAAAGAGAGACTGAGGGCGTGCAAGAATGTGTTCGTCAGATCAGCAGTCTAACCAGCAAAGGAGTAGGGAAGAAGCAGGGATAGCCATCAGCAGCAATTCTAGAACAGGTGAACGATACAATTAGTAAGATCAAGTCTTCGCATTTTTATGAGCTTTGTTTCTTCTGAGCAGAGAGAAAGTTCATGAATGTAGCAGAAGACCTAGTGTCAGAGAAGTCAAAGGTTTAGATTTAACATCAGGTAAGCAGTCCAGTAAGTAATGTAGCCGGTGGAGGCAGCACAGGTGTAAGTGCAGGTACTGGGCTGGTATCATGTTAGTATGCCCTGGAATCCTGCAGTTCAGGGATAAAAACAAATGAGCTACTGTTTCATTTGTGAGCCATTGAATATCTGACCGGTACATTTTTAATAATTACAGATTATGCGGAAAAAACATCCAGCTGTATAACAATTAAATTGCTGCTGTACTAGGACTATTTCCGATGGTTCCTCCATTATCCACAAAGCTGGTTGCATAACCTCCACAAGCATTTCTACAATTAGTGTCCGGTATCATATATGTGTTGGCCCCCTCCTGACTGCCAACTCATGCTGTCCAGTGCCACAGAGCCCTGTCCCCATCAGTCCAACTGCTTCTGTTGCCAAAAAGAAGATTATGTCCATCAACAGGTTATCCATCCCATGTTCACATCCGTGCATGGACAGAACCGATACTGGAACAGGCACATTGGTACAGGAAAAGGTGGGGTTGTGGTTCTCCTACTTTGCATGTGTCCATAAGGTTGTTTGTGTGGTTCTTCTACATTGTTTGGATCCGGAAAGTATTTCTCCTCATTGACTTCCTTCAAAAAAACACGGAATCAGCTTGTTCCAGGAGCAAATGAAGAGACCCATGCTGTAGCTGACCTGCGACTGATCCTTGGGTCCATATCTGAACAAATCTTTTCAATTGTAAATACCGACCATAAAAGATTTTAAAAATCGAGCAGTGGATAACTTTCATATTCAGGTTCTTAGTCCACTCACAAATGGTCAAATGGTAGAGGATGTTGTTTAAATTCAGCTATCATAGGATTTCACTTTCAAGAGAAAACAGGAAACTATTGCAACTTGCAAGACTGCTAAGGCTGTTAAGAGACTGCTACTGGATTAGTGACAATACATAAATCCAGTCCGATCCAGGCATAAATAATTTTTCGGCTACTTAGATGGTCATCCCCAGCACTCTTAAAGGCTCCTACGGTCCTCTCGTCATGCTCAAAGTGATTTGCAAGGTACCATGCTGTCCCCAGAACCATCAATAGAACAGGAATGCTGCACATAAGCCCTATATAGAAAGTTATAGACGCTTAGACGAATAGATACAAACACAAGCACCATTTCAAATCAATTAAAGCTACATTAGTGGAAAAACCAACAGAACTACAGAATGAGGAAAAACAAACATTTTATTGAGGGTCTTATGAAATGTTTCAAAGACATTGTTGCACATTGGAAACTGGCTTCACTACTAACCTCATTGTAGGTCAACCTATATAAGGGTTAGGAAGCTGGACAGTGTGCATGCATTATCAAATAAAATAAAGTAAAAAATTTACTCTAATACTAATTTTTTTTACTGTAATAGTTAAATTAATAAAAACA
Source organism: Lissotriton vulgaris (assembly GCF_964263255.1). Classification (NCBI taxonomy): domain Eukaryota; kingdom Metazoa; phylum Chordata; class Amphibia; order Caudata; family Salamandridae; genus Lissotriton; species Lissotriton vulgaris. Next base: position 584,223,201 of record NC_141687.1, on the reverse strand, counting down.
CATAGCAAGAATGTCAAAACAATCCTCTGAATAAATACAGGTTACAATTAGGAACAAATTGACTATTTCACTGAAATCTCACAAACTTGACATTAAGTTTTTCTATGTTATGGCATATTGTGTCTGCTCATTATATATACATATATTTTTGTATTGAGCAAATACAACTATGTTCACCTCTTTAGGCAACTTGGAGTGGACAGGTTATTAAAAAATTCCAAAGGGGACTTCCCACAGGTTGCTGCTTTCACAAATACAGCATTTATGATGGAGAAGCAGGTTGAAACTTACCCTATAACAAATTATATGCCCCATTTTTTTATTCCAGTTCTCTGAAACAACCACACTTTCGGCTGGATACCAGATGGGGAACACTGAGAAATGTTTCCAGCGTGGTGCTTTTATAAGGTAAGAATAATATTCTTGCCTAAGACTAATGGCAAAATGCTACAAATAGTCGATTTTGGACAAAAGGGATGAGGTACTTAAAAAAAACAACAACAAAAACAACTGATTATCTAGAATCATTTCAAACAAAAATGTGTATAAGCATCACAGGGAATCAGAAGGCAGATCCCAACATTACTGGGAACAAAGAATATTTCTCACTAACTCAGGGGTAGCAGCAGGGAATCGCAACTGCACAGGAACTCAGTTTGAAACGCTTAATACAGATGCTACCATTTGAGGAAACAGCAAAGAGGTTTTCAGAAGACTATCTGAATCCATCCTGTTCTTACACCGATTCCCCAAAAGATTGCTACCTTAGTGTTCCCATACTAAAATAGTAGTCCTGATCAGATAAGCTGTCCCACCAAAGAACTACAGTATGTCAGATACGCTGGAACACTACAATAAGTCAGTCCCGCTGGAGCACCACAGTACACCAGCCCCATCACAGCACCAGAGTATGTCTCACCCTTTAGACTGGCCATTTGATCTGTTCTCTGCAAACTTCAGCTCTATGAGGTCACGAACTCCCACAGAGCGAATAATCGTTTCCAGCTGCTGATCCGTGGTCCACTGAGGGCAAAGAAAATCGTCACAATTATTTCCTTCAGGATTTAATTCAAATCTACTCTTTGCCGTGTCTTTGGGACAAAAGCTGGATTTGCATTTCCATTTATATTCTCCCCTGTTCACTTTTTAGTGCAGTGTTGAATTTGACCATGAACAAACAGTTTGCAGTTTCTACATATGTACAATTAACCTTAGTTGGTCTCTTATTTGGCCTTACCACCGCCGCCCCTCCCCACCTCCAAAAAAAAAGAAAATACATAGCTTGCAGTGATCCCTTTTACAAGGCAAGGCTGACGGTAGGTGTACAAATTTGTGTGTAATATCTGTACATATTTCCAATAGGTCACTGAAATTGTGGGCTCAAATCTGTTATCAGGATTAAATGGATCCTGCTCCAAAAATGCTGCAAGTCAACCAGCAGTAAACACAGTTATTTAGTGCACCATCAGTGATGGTGCACCGTTTATTTGTATATAAGCCACCGCAGCCCTGCCTTGTAAACACTTGTTAAATTTTCATTAGAAATCCATTATAAATGTACAAGAATTATTGATCACATCAATAATATACAGTCAAGTCACAATTTAAAATACTTTTATTCACCATAAATTCACAGCATGCTTTTGTGATTAACAAACAAATTGCATTTACTTTACATACATTGTACAAACATGTTATCCTCAGCAAGCCCTCGCAGGCTTAACGGCGCTGCCTGCATTGGAAGAGTCCTGTGCACATCCTGAGTTTGTCACACGGCTCAAAGAGAAGGGCAAAATTCAACTAATGCTGGTACCACGGCACCTGAAAATTTTATGTAACATCTCCAGGATACACAGTTATCTCCTAAAACATGAACACATTTTTCTCATCTTTTTACACGTAGCCCAGCTATTAGAAATATGTAATTTTTGACTGTTGCTGTACTGCCTAAGGTCATGCCCCCCATAGAAATCTGAACAGTCAGTGGGTTGAAACACGGACCATCATGATTATGTTCCACCATTCCCGAATTAATCAGTCAATGACAAGACGCTAAGAGCAAGGCAAAGTGCACTTTCTAGAGCAATGCACCATGAGTTTCCCAGACGGGTCCAATCCGGGCCTTTATTGAGGGATCACAACGCCAGTAATAAAAATACAGACAGTGCATTTGATCAAAACAGATCTTTTATTTTAAATGGCAAAACAGAAAAAGACTAAGAACAGTCAAAATAAGAGTAATCAAACATAAAAAATATGAGAAAATAGTAAGTAAAATAAAACTTAAATAGAATCAATGTACAGACAACCCCGTTTGTAGCTTGCAGGTGGAGTGATGGTCGGGAGCACGTGTCAAGAGCTAGGATGCCTTGCTTGGAAGCTTAATGAGTAGAAATGAACCACAGAAGCCGAGGCTAGCACGGCACCAGTGAGTAGCTTCTCAGAATAATCTTGTGTTCGGATTTTTAACAAGGCCCCGTCTCTCAGAACTAAAATCAGATGTGTTTGTTCAATGACAGAGCTATGTCACTTTAATGTGACACCTATTTCATCATCCATTTGTTGCTACAATGGATTCTGGAACAAAAAATGCTTTACTGTTATTCCATTTTAACCATACCTTACCTTTAGTTAGTTTGTCATACAAAAAAAAAGAAATAAAAAGCATCTGTTTAGTATCAGGGCTGCGACTTCATACAATTTCAACACAAATAAAAAGGCTGCCATTCTATGCACCACGGAGCAAAGCACACAAGATCGTCGAAGGACCACACATGGTGGGGAGTGAAGGATGCTGCACCTGACCCAAAGAGGTAGAGAAAAAGGATAGAAAAAAGTGTAGCCTGCTGTACTGCAAGACCCGCCGTTTGTGCTCATGCATCATAAATGGGTAAACATAGCTGGGAGCACGAGAAAAAAACCCTAGATCGAAATTAATGCATCCTCCAATAATGTGCACATCAGGAATTAACCTGAAATACGTAACCGTTGGTAAACGCTCAATGTCTATTGGAGATGCAGTCGCTATGGGTGTCATTGAGAACTCCCAGAAACACCCAACTTTATGTTAAACTAAATATCCAAAGACCCTCCATCGAGAGAAAATAGCAGAAAGAAAAGAAACACAAGTCAAACATACCAGCGTCTTACAAAAAATACAAGGGCTCACTGTATACTTCATCAGCTCCTATATGTTTTAGAACATAATGATCACAAGAAGAAAGTAAAAATAGCCATACATTGTTAACATGTTTATTGGTTGGTCATATAATTGACTCTTACTCTATAAAATAGGACGGCTGTGGGACAAAGAATAGTCTCCAGGTGGAAGTTAGGCATACACCAAGCATTTATATTCCCAAAATCTATGCATAAGATTATCTAAAATCATATCTGGAAGAAAACATTAAGCTACAATCCAATAAGGCCCTACAGCTTCAGACAGCAAGAGATAAAAGGCCAACAAAATGGGTGTTTCCTTGGGAAGAGACTAAAAGCGGAGGCATTGGCTTAAAATGACACCTATGTTGTACAAAAAAATTGTTTGCAAGACTGGATTCACCGGACTGATGATACACAGGAATTCCTCAAACAACGCAGCTGCTGTACAGAAATACATGACAAAATACACAAATGTTAGAATGAAGAGGAAGATAACGATGCTTAGAAAACTTTGAGTCAAGATACCAGAGCTTTGCCATCACACAAACAGCAGCTTGATAAATGGGACAAATCTATAGAAAAGGACTATGCTAGAGCATATTCAGAATGCACAGTGCTGACAAGGAGCACTTCTAATGCTCTAAATACGGGAAGACAGAACAGTCAGACGAATAAAAGTATGATAATGGTGAGAGAATAGTGTGCGATCATAAATGGATATAAATGGCACTGGCAAGGTACAGATAACATCAGGAAAAAAATAAACTGAACCTACAAACAGAAACAATGTGGCACATATATCCAAGGTCATATCAACTTCACGGATGTCAACGAACAAGGAGGGACACCCTCAAGCATCTTAAGAATTATCAAACAACTAACAGAACAAAAAGAAAAAAAGAAAAAAGAGAGAAGAGAAGATGACGTTCCTCAGAGGAGTCTCTGAAAAAAGTTAGTGCTAAGGATACAGTTCGGAGGAAACCTGAGATCTAGTAGTCCGTCAGTTTGGCGAGATTGGAGGATGACGGGGGTAGAATAAAAGATTGTGTTACGTATGAAACAGCAAATATGAGTGGTAGGTTCATGCAACAGGAATTCAAAACGCTGTGTGGTAATTTAAGGTGGATACATCAATGAGAAATGGGGGAAATCACAGACCTTGGATTGTTTCTATTATGATAGAATGCAGGAAAACAGGCTACTATGAAACAATCTGTCAACCTCAGATTAATTTTTAATCAAGCATTATACTGTTACCTAAACAGGGTACAGGTGCAGACTTGAAGAAAACTGGCTTTTAACAGACAAGTAAGAGTTCATAGTATGGGCTGCACTGTACATGTATTTCAGTGGGGCACAGCAACGTCTGACGAGAGGCAAGTACTGTAACCCCGATTCATCTGAAGGGACTTAAACAGGCAGGAAACACAAGACTAGTTTACTGCCTTTTCTTTACCACCGCCATTGGTTGTTTGTAAAATTAACGCAAATCCCACAACCAGAATAGGTGGCATCCTTCAACATAGGGACTCGTTCCTCGCCAGCAATGGAAGTTTAAAGCAGGATGTCCATGGAAGTTCAAGGCAAGCAGTCCATGAGCTCTCCTGTTTTTTTGTTTGTCGTAGAGGAACTGATGAGTGGTATGTTTCCTACCCTACATAACCGGGTTTACCCCTTCAGGGTCACTAAACAGCACTGTGTTAAAACTGTGCAATGGCCGACTGCTAAATTCTCAATAGATTGCCTCCTTAGCAAAAGATTAAACAAGCACTGGCAAAGGCTACAAACTCTGGTGTTGGCTGTCTGATTTTTTTCTCTTCATGCTTGGGTTGCTATGGGTTTTTTAAAACTGTAAAAAATATAAAACACACTGGCCAAAACAACTGTTTGATCATAAAAAGCCCACATTGCCATCATAGATCCTGGCATGGACTACAATTTGTGTGTGAAATGCTACTTCTGAAAGAACAGGATGCCGCTACTTGCAGTTAAATTGCCAATGGCTGGAGATGACTGTTCAGCTGTCCTAGTTGTATGTAGTAGTGGGCGGAAGAAAATGCATACAACAGCAAACAGACAATAGCTGAAGAGGGCTGCTGACAGCCTCTAAGTATGCTACAGATATATAATTAGGGGAACATTTGACTAAAGACCGTTCTAAAATGCTGAATCTGGGCTATTAGGACCCTATAGTCCGTCATGTGTGTCAACATGTTTTTGCCTGCTTCGATTAGGGGCATTTGTCAGCATCAAATAATCAGAGTAAGCCTGTGCCATATTCTGGCCCAGTCAACCTTTTCTGTTGAAGGAGATTTAGGGGAAAGGTATAAGTTTGTATACAAAGTGGTCAAGGCGGAAATGTTAATTGACCTGTGTACAAAGTATTACAGAAATTTTAAAACGCATAATGCAATAATTAGCCATAAAAACCTCTTATTGTGATATCACATGGTGGGCAGTTCACACACTGCAGACCTTTCATTATTAATCCCAAACATTCACCAATACATGTGGGCACAGCAGTGCACAGGTTTACACTGACACATACACTTGCCACTCACCCAAATGAAGAATCAATGATTATACACTTGCATAAGGTTGAGGAGGGTGTGTCTAATTCCAGTAATGTAAATACGCCTTCAGAAAAATTATCTTAGTAAGCAAAGTGAACACTGCATCAATATTCCCAAGAAAGGAAATTCCTGCCACACATCCTCCACGCTCTACTGGCATCAGAACCCAATGAGGACAAATGTTGCACTACTCCATGTACATTTATTGTTATGCCACATTCGGGAGAGAGGATACCCAGCCATGAATAGAGTGCTGTTCTTCCATGTGGCTAATGTAATCACCAGGAGTGAGCAAAAAGTTAGTAAAACTAAGTTGTTTCTTATGTAGGATTAAAAGCGAATACTAACTCTCCAGTATATACTCTAACGAGAGATGCAACACTATTATTCAGATTTCTAAACTAAGAAGAAGGTGGCTTCTACTGCATTAGGATGGTCAAGACATACCGGACTGGTCTAACCAGTCCAAAACCAGTTTTTTTTGTTTAAATCCAATTCCATGATGACTGACTAATGTATTTGTAAAGAGCTCGATTGAAGAGGCGTCTTGGCGCTAAGATAGGATCATACTACTCCGGGTGTTTACTTATTCAAGAGCGCTTAGGAAACAGCCAGGTCTTAACCAGTTTCCTGAAGCTATTCAAGTAGGATTGCAGTCTCAGCTATGGCGGGAGGGCTAGATCAACTAACCCCTTTTTAGGTCTTGAGCTGCATAGGAGAGAGAACTTTAGCTATCGGCACAGCTTTGGGGGCAAAAACGTGAACGCGTTGCATTGCTTGCAATGGCAACGCGTGCACGTCTGGCGATTACCTTGCGGGGCGCGTGGAGCCATATGGTGGCACCATATGGCTGCACGCTCCTGCAAGGGAATCGCGCAGGCCCCCTCCTCTCTTCCCCCGACCCCCTGCTGCCGCGCGAGGTGCTTTTAATGGTTTTCCTTGGAGAAAGCTGTAAAGTGAGGTTCGTGGCATATTCTCAACTAAATCAATGTCACCTGCTTGGCAAGGGAAGCTTTTTCCTTTCACTTTCACCTGGTAACCAAAAACAAGTACGTAATATTGATTACGGTTACATCGCTTGTCAGAATTAGGCAGGCGTGCAGGTAAATTGGGATCTTTTCTAAAATGTCAGTGCCTCCTAAATGTCGGCCTGGGTGAGGCAGACTCGGCTACAAATGAGATCTCTGGAGGCTGCTATATGTGCGCAGCGAGTCTTCAAGAGCGTTGTAATTGTGTTTCTGAGGTGCCTTTGAGCATGCTTCTGCGGCGCCTCCAGAGACTCTGGACACAATGAGGTCCAAGGAGAGGGCTGATCATACATTATTTTACAATTTATTATGTATTCAAGAGCTTATAAATCATGCACCGATCCACTCCCAATATTTCCAAAGGAAGTCTTTGTCATAGGTTGAAAACATTTACACTGCAGAGAAACTACATTTAAAAAAGGTGTCAGGTGATTTCCCCTCACTGAGCAGGAAAGATTTACTGCAAAGGGGGTGTTTATGATATCCGCATATGTCGCTCCCTGCAGTTAAGAATGAGATCTATGCAAGCACAGAGTCCTTGCCTAGTGAGAAAGTACACCCCCACTTCCCGCACAGCCCCCCCGTCCTTTTTGCAGACACATGCTAAGTTCACCCATCCTTAGGTCCCTATTAGCATGTCCATGCCAGTGGCTACTTGCCCTATTAACTAATACACCCAGGTCTGTTCCTTCCGCACAACATTTTGCCCAGAGCATATTTTTCCGTAAAGCAATTTCATTTGGAATTCTTTTAAATTCACATTTAGACAAAAGCACTGCTATGAGTTCAAAGGAGATATAACTGCGTACACCAAGACGTTTTGCTACTGCCAGAGCCAAGACCCAGCTCTCCTCCATTCATCGTGCCCGGGCTCCGGTTCCGAAGGCCTCTCTCTTTGCTTGCGCTTTCCCATCTGTGGCACAGGGATTTGTGAGCAGCTGATACGTGTCAGTGATCTCTCGCATCTTGTCTGATATCACGGCCACCTCCCTCCTTGCCGTCAGGCAGATAAAACGAGTATTGGCATAGCCAATAGGTCTCGCTTTTGGGACCTTATAAGTATTTAATTCTGCAGCACAATATCCTTGGTGCAACATCAACTGTTACATGGCTAAACACTTATAATGTCGCAAAAGTGAGATCTATTGGCTATGCCAATGCTTGTTAACCTTGATGTGGAAATCCACCTTTTTTGACCTTTTTAATGTTCATGATCTAAAAACGCAATGCAATAACATCTCCCATTAGTAATAGACAATTTCGTTTTGGCAATCAAAACCTGATCTATTTAGGAGGTAATCTTAAAACTGGAATGGGACTTTATGGCTGTGTTATTAAGCTTTGACAGCACAGATCACATTCGCTCTGTGCATATACAATTACCCTGATCGTTCCACACCTCACGCAAGGACAGCGCAATTATGTTAGCAACACGCATGGCCAGTGTGTGATGAAGCATGGAGCTGGTTCAAATTTCCCAATACAGAATAACTGGCTTTAAAAGGTCCACGTAGCCATGCACCTTTATCCACACCGGACAGCAATAACCGAGGAACATGGAGGTTGTATTGCAGGCATTTTCATACTTGGGAATATTGATGCTACATTGTCTTTGCCTATAAATACCTTTTTTATTTCGGCATATTTATTTTACTGGGGGTTACAGATAAACCTCATTGCCCAAAAGTGTCTGGGTGAGAGAAGGGTGTGTGCGTGGCCAGTGTGTACCTCTGCACTACTTTGCCCACGTGTGTTGGTGAGTGCGAGATGGATTGTGAAAAATCGATAGTTTGTGAACTCGCCACCATTTGAGAACACAACAGGTTTCTTTCTTTCTTTACATACAAGTCTCCGGAATTCAGCTTTAGCTTAACTTCCAGGAGCCTCAATATGAATTTTTACACGTTTTCATAAAAGGGCCTAGTGTTCCACGGCCATAATTCATATTTTTGGAGCAGTGTTTTGATCACAAAGCAAGCAAGATCACTCAAAGCTTGCTAATGAAGAATTCAGAAAAGATACGTGCAGATTCTCTTGAGCAATCTGGACTCGGGAGTGTAAGCATTAGTAATGTAATTCATTATAAGCTTTATGGGTACAGGGTGTTTGCAGCATTACATAATCTTTAGACATTGATAACTTTGCAACAGACAACTAAAAAGCTTTTTCTTCTGCACTTGTGTCAATTAGTGATGAAAGTGCTTTATTCACAAATCATAGCAAGCATTGGCAAAGCAATAGATCTGGCGTTAGCCGCCATCCTTTTGCCAATTTTTGTTTTGCCATTGTTTTTGCAAAACTTTGTTTGGGAATATAATGGGCCCTCATCAGTCGAAGAAAATGCAGTTGCTACCAGCAAAAAAGTTTTTGGGGTCTCAAAAAAGAACACACATTACCATGGTCTTCCGTGGTACTGAAGGAGATTACTATGTGTGTGGTTGGTTCCTTGTGAAAGGGCGGCATGCTGTAACTCGTAGTGAAGTCAGCTAAGAGTTACTACTGAAGTGGGCTGATGCAGTGCCCCTTAATGAATGCTGGAACAGGTGGAAGAAAAATATGAATGACACCAACCACAGACTAATGGATGAAGTTTAGCTGAAATCCTTAGGAGTAACTCAGGCCTCGAAAAATCTACTCACCCACTCGCAATTGCAAGTAAACGTTTACTAGGTCGAGCTATTTTTAGTACTAGTCCCATCTGGGAAGTGAATTTATGCTGAAAAGGAGCATGTTTTCTGTCCATTCAGAAAGTGAATGAGCAATAAAAGATGCAGTTAAATCTTGTTTTTACCTTGACACATTTGCAGTCTGTTCAAGGAAAGAGGCCAAATGTCAGTGTCTTTTTCCAACTGCTGCTTGGAAAATAGCGTTTCTTTTTCTCTCTCTTACTAGAGGTACAGGTTTTTGTCAAGTAAGCTGTCTGAAGATTTCAGTTATTTTTCTCTAACACCATTTGAATAGCCTGTTAATATTAGACATATTAAAAAATATATCCGGAATTATGAAAGCACTTTTTGTAATTAACCCCTTGCGTACTCGTGACGGAACCATTCCGTCACGAGCCACGGTGGGGCTGTGCTGGTGACGGAATGGTTCAGTCACGGCCCGACCGCCGCGCCTGCGCGGCGCTGATTACGCGCCTGCGCAGAGCGTTTCATTGAGTGGGCGGGGCCGTGACGGAACCATTCTGTCACAAGCACAGCGCCACCGCGGCTCGTGACGGAGTGGTTCCGTCACGAGCATGGGGGCCCCGCATGGCCCCCCTATCCCCTAGCGTCGCGCCGGAATTACCGCCGCGGCCAAGGGGTTAAGAAGTGTGATGTAAACAAGGACTTCGATAGGAGCAAAACAAACCAGAAAACTATACTTGGTGATATTATGCACATGACACATATGTGCAGAAACTAGATTCCAGTTTGCGCTATATAAAACTGCTAAATAAAAGAAGCTGATCGGGAGTTTGTTCCACAAACATGAGCACAGAAGGAGCTGCCTCACTAACTTTTGCCACTGTCCCTTATTTTTGATACACGAACTGTAGAAATGTATTAAGGAATGTGCCCTACAATCGCTCCTTGTGTCGAATGCTCTAGAAGTCTCATTAAGGCGTGTTCTCTAGAAGCGCTCATTATAGATTGCACAGTATAAGTGCTAATGGCGTGAACTGCAGAAATACATTAAGGTGTGTGCTTTACAAGTGCTCACTATGGAATGAACAGTAGAAGCGCTCTTTACGGCCTGTGCTCTAGAAGCCAAATTATGCTGTGTGATCTAGAAGCATCATTAAAGCATGTTCCCTGGAACCACTCTTTACAGTTTGCACTGTATAAGTACTTCTGGCGTGAACTGTAGAAATACACTACGGCATTTGATCTAGAAGCGCTCATTTTGGCACATGCTCTAGAAGCACTCAATATAGTTTGTGTTCTAGAAGGTTTCATAATGGAATGAATAGAAGCACTCATTAGGACGTGTGCTCCAGAACTTCTCATTATGGAGTGTGCTCTAGGAGCATCATTAAGGCATTTTCTCTAGAACCGGTAATTACTGTTTGCTCAATAGAAGTACTTATGCCATGAACCGTAGAAACGTATTATAGCGTGTGCTGTAGAAGCGCTCATTGTGTTGTGTGCTCTAGAAGTATCATTAAGGCATGTTCTCTAGAAGCGCTCATTGTAGGTTGCGCAGTATAAGTACGTATGGCGTGAACTGTAGAAAATACATTAAGGTGTGTGCTCTAGAAGCGCTCATTATGGAATGAATATTAGAAGAGCTCTTTATGGCGTGTGCTCTGGAAGCCTCATTATAAGGTGTGCTCTAAAAGCATCATTAAGGTATACTCCGTAGAAGCACTGTATAAGCACATATGACCTGAACAGTAGAAGTGCATTATGGCATGTGCTCCAGAAGCGTTCATTATGGCGCGTGCTGTAGAAGCGCTCATAATCGAATGAACAATAATCCATATATTATAGAAGAGCTCATTATGATGTGTACTCCAGAACTTCTCATTATGGAGTCTGCTCCAGAAACTTAATTAAGGCATGTTCTCTAGAAGCGCTATTCATAGTTTGCACTGTATAAGTACTTATCGCATGAACTGAAGACATGCGTTCTGGTGTGTGCTGCAGAATCGCTCATTATGGCATGAATAGAAGAAGTGCTTATTATGGCATGTTCTCTAGAAACGCTATTTAAGGTGTGCACTGGTGAAGTGCGGATTATAAAGTGCCCAGTACAAGTGCTCATTATGGCGTGTGCTCTACAAGTGTTCAACAAGGCGTGCTCGGCACAAATGTTTATTGTGGCGCCATTTTTGAAGCGCTTATTATATCGCCAGCAGCCGAACCACTCATTATGGCATTCACGGTAGAAGCAGTCGTGAGGAGCTACATGAAATGCTCTCTAGGGAAAGTGAACACACGTTTTTTGGCGCCACCCAGTGGGAACACCGCGCTTCCTGCTTTATTAAGGAATACTTCAGGCCTTCTGTTTTATTACTAAAAATGTGTTGTAATAGGGAGAGTGGTGCAACAATGAGCTGAGGCTGGGGAGAAACATGGCGAGCAAGGGGGTATTTAAGTAGAGAAGAAGCACAAGAGAGACAGCGAGAAAACAAACAATCCTGTGGCGAGTGAGGGCCTGCGCGATTCCCTTGCGGGAGCCTGCGACAATATGGTGCCACCGCATGGCGCCGCGTGCTCCTGCAAGGAAATCGCCAGACGTGCATGCGTTGCCATTGAAGACAATGGAACGCGTGCATGTGTTTGGCCGAAAAGCCGAAGGAATAGGTCATTTTGCATATGCAGAATATGCGTAGGCGAGACCTAAAAAGTGCATTTTGGAAAAAAAAATGTTTACTACGCCTATTTTGGATTGGTAAATAAAAAGAAAACAAGCACTGGCGTTGCCAATAGGTCTCGCAGTAGGAAAGTTTGAGCTATTGGTTGTGTAAATGACAAAGCCCTTTATGTATTCTAAATGATAACAACAGTGAAAGGCATTGTTATTTGCCATTGTAATAGTTCCACCTGTCGTACTGCGCGATCTATTGGCAACGTGAGTGTTCGTGTGTGAGTGGCGTTGCGTGTGTGAGTGGCGTTGCGTGTGTGAGTGGCGTTGCGTGTGTGAGTGGCGTTGCGTGTGTGAGTGGCGTTGCGTGTGTGAGTGGCGTTGCGTGTGTGAGTGGCGTTGCGTGTGTGAGTGGCGTTGCGTGTGTGAGTGGCGTTGCGTGTGTGAGTGGCGTTGCGTGTGTGAGAGGTGTTGGCTGTGTGAGTGGCGTTGCCTGTGTGAGTGGCGTTGCCAGTGTGAGTGGCGTTGGCAGTGTGAGTGGCGTTGGCAGTGTGAGTGGCGTTGGCAGTGTGAGTGGCGTTGGCAGTGTGAGTGGCGTTGGCAGTGTGAGTGGCGTTGGCAGTGTGAGTGGCGTTGGCAGTGTGAGTGGCGTTGGCAGTGTGAGTGGCGTTGCATGTGGCAGTGGCGTTGCATGTGGCAGTGGCGTTGCATGTGGCAGTGGCGTTGCATGTGGCAGTGGCGTTGCATGTGGCAGTGGCGTTGCATGTGTGCGTAGTTGAGTGGCGTTGCGTAGTTGAGTGGTGTTGCGTTGTTTAGTGGCGTTGCATGTGTGAGTGGTGTTGCATGTGTGAGTGGCGTTGCATGTGTGAGTGTCGTTGCGTAGTTGAGTGTCGTTGCGTAGTTGAGTGTCGTTGCGTAGTTGAGTGGTGTTGCGTAGTTGAGTGGTGTTGCGTTGTTTAGTGGCGTTGCATGTGTGAGTGGTGTTGCATGTGTGAGTGGCGTTGCATGTGTGAGTGTCGTTGCGTAGTTGAGTGTCGTTGCGTAGTTGAGTGGCGTTGCATAGTTGAGTGGCATTGCGTAGTTGAGTGGCGTTGCGTAGTTGAGTGTCTTTTAGTAGATGAGTGGCGTTGCGTAGATGAGGGTGAGGTGTTGAGGGTGAGTAAGGATGAGTGAGAGTGAGGGTGAGTGAGGTGTTGAGGGTGAGTGAGGAGTTGAGGGTGAGTGAGGTGTTGAGGGTGAGTGAGGTGTTGAGGGTGAGTGATGGTGAGGTGTTGAGGGTGAGGTGTTGAGGGTGATTGAGGTATTGAGGGTGAGTGCGGGTGAGGAGTTGAGGTGGAGGCGTTGAGGGTGAGTGAGGGTGAGTGTGAGGTATTGTCATTGAGTGTGAGTGAGTGTGAGTGAGGGGGTGTGAGGGTGATGGGGTGTGATGGTGAGGGTGTGTGAGGGTGTGTGAGTCTGAGTGTGAGTTATTGTCATTGAGTGTGTGTGAGTGTGAGTGAGGGGGTGTGAGTGTGAGGAGTTGAGGGTGAGTGCGTGTGAGGGTGACTGTGGAGTTGAGGGTGAGTGAGGTGTTTGAGGGTGAGTGAGGTGTTGAGGGTGAGTGAGGTGTTGAGGGTGATTGAGGGGTTGAGGGTGAGTGAGGGTGAGTGTGAGTTTGGGTGAGGTGTTGAGGGTGGGTGAGGGTGAGGCGTTGAGGGTGAGTGAGGATGAGTGAGGGTGAGTGAGGAGTGAGTGTGAGTTAGGGTGAGGGGTTGAGGGTGGGTGAGGGTGAGGGGTTGAGGGTGAGGGGTTGAGGGTGAGTGAGGGTGAGTGAGGGTGAGTGAGGGTGAGTGAGGGTGAGTGAGGGTGAGTGAGGGTGAGTGAGGGTGAGTGAGGGTGAGTGAGGGGGAGTGAGGGTGAGTGAGGGTGAGTGAGGGTGAGTGAGGGTGAGTGAGGGTGAGTGAGGGTGAGTGAGGGTGAGTGAGGGGTTGAGGGTGAGTGAGGGTGAGTGAGGGTGAGTGAGGGTGAGTGAGTGAAATGTTCTTAATTGCTTGTTTCTTTGCTCATTTTTTGAGAGCAGAACTAGAGCACAGCTTGTGGCTACTCCTTTCAGTCTTTCGTCATATTTCAGTTACTGGGGCGGGTCCTGCATCACTGAGACACACGGCCCTGATGCTGGGTGTGCAGCGGCGATTTTTACATTGACACAATCATTGGAAATAACTGATGTAAATTGAAGTTATACTGCTTTTGTGCATGCTATTTAGAAAACAAAAATATGCTATTCCCTCAAAGTTATTACTAGCAAAATACTGGTAGTACGTGTGAGTGAAAACCGCAAGTGTAGTTTGCACAAAGCTCTAAAATAGCACTGGAAACAAAGAAAACAAGTGAAAGCAAGTTACGGTACCATAAAGTGGGTTTGAACTTTCATTTAATGTTCTTCCCGAAATGTGCTCCAGGCAACACGTTAATCTCTTTGTACGCCGTGTTTGTGCTGCACATTTGGAGGCTTAACAAAAACATGCTAGTTGGGGCAGAGCAACTCCATCGCTGCCGTACCAAAATGGTTAAAGGGACTGTAAGAAGGGGCGGTGCAAGGAAAACAAACTGCGACGGGCTGAAGGAAGGAGACTGTAAATAAAAAAAATTCTAATGAAAAGAAGCGGGACAGGTATAAATTACAACAAACTGTTGTCCAGCACCACAGCATTTATATTGGAAATACTGTGCTTCTGTCAGACGGTGGTCAGAGGGCGGAAACAGCAGGGGTCCCGGACAAAAAAAACAAGCGTTAAGAGCGGCCGGGAAACTGAAAGCACGGCCGGCCAGCCATGATTAATTAGGGGAGGAGAAGCCGCTGAGCGCACGCTGGGCGAAGCCCTTTGATGTGCTGGTGGCAAGAAAGTGCATCATTTTCGAAGAACTGCCGCTTTAAATATGTGACTACATAAAGGATGAAGGCGGAAAAGAAAGTTCTCTCTTTCTGACTTCGGCTCCAGGTGGCGTTAGAGTCTTACACTTGTATATGCAACTGTTAAACTAAATGGCAGAAATAAAACAATTATCTCGCATCTATACAGAGCTGAACTTTCTAATTTGCGAAAAGTCTCCTAGAAGCCAGACGTGCCGTGTAGTACAGATACTTGGAGAGGTCGCTGCCATTGGGAGATAAGAAAAGCTGACTGTATTTATAGACTACAGTGCAGATGATAGCTAGTGCTTAGCTCAAAATAAATGTTTTATTTTTCAAAAAGATCTTTTAAAACTTAGAATGTCGGGATTTACATGGTAATTACGCATGCTTGAAGTTCAAAATGTATTACGGAAAAGTCACGATTTTTATTGTTTATTGAATCAAAAGTTCCACTTTATGCGCCGTGGCCTGAATGATAAAAGGCACGAGACGAGTCGACCTCGCAAGCGTTTTACGCTCTGTGAACTCCAGGTTATATAAAAGTTACCAGCATACACTGCGGTTTCTCAGGATAAACAAACACCAAAACTGTTGTCTGAACATCCAGACACTGTAGAACTCATGAATAAACCTCCCCTCGAAAGCCGCATATCTCAGACATACAACTATTCCAGACCTTTCCGTTAAAATGGAGGGGATTTGTTGAGACAAATATATCAGTAAACAACCTGGGAAGCCAAAACGAGCACTCAGACAGGAGAAACGCGACGTGCACCAGAAACAAACAAAAAAAAAATGAAACGCCGGATGGGGGCGGGAAAGCCTGGTGGGAGGCGTGAATGCGCGAGGGGAGGCAGGCGGATTGGGAGAGAAGCCTGATGGGGGCGGGAGAGCCTGGTGGGTGGGCGTGAATGAGGGGAGGACTGGGCTGGGCTTGCATGCGGATTGGGAGAGAAGCCTGATGGGGGCGGGAGAGCCTGGTGGGTGGGCGTGAATGAGGGGAGGACTGGGCTGGGCTTGCATGCGGATTGGGAGAGAAGCCTGATGGGGGCGGGAGAGCCTGGTGGGTGGGCGTGAATGAGGGGAGGACTGGGCTGGGCTTGCATGCGATGCGCGTGCATGTTGACGGGCACTGCATGAAAACCGCGGGCTGAAAGCCCTTTGGTTTGAAGAGAAAATAGCCGACTTGAATTCTCCCCATTTCCCATTCCTGCGGAATGGTAAAGGCTCGACCTAAAAATGTGGGCCTCATTTTACAGACGAATGCAACTGTGTTGGTACAAACTTACAAAATACAACTGCCTCGAACACAGCTTTTTTTATACATAATTTTTAGCTGTGCTGCTGCACAGCGTGGCTAAAATCATTGTCAAAACCAATAGGTTTCATAGGCAAGTCCTACTGCCTTTGCCAATGCTAGTTTTTTTGTTTAAGCACTCCGTGAGACCACATGATTTCCAGTCTCCCAAGTGTACTTCTCTAACCCCAGGGCGCAAGCTGTTTCTTGTGCTTATCCCCCCCAGCTCCACATTTCTTTTGCCTGTGTACCAGCACCTTAAACATGAAATGCGCTACATAGAGCATGATTTTTTGTGGTGGTTAAGGAACTACTAGATTACAGAAACCAGTGTACCCTCGTAGGGGCGGGGGATAACGGGACTATGGAGCCCACCAACATGATGCGACTCAGAAACCACAGTAGATTTTTACATATTACATTACACAGATGTACAATTTACACCACAGGGCCATAAAGTGGATTGTCCAGAAGAGAAACATGAGATTTTTTTGTTACTCAAATGACAAAGCCAAACCATTATCAGAACAATCTCCGAGTCACAACATAAGAGATGTACTCCGTAGTCTGAGGAAGAAACGCTAGTTCTAGAAGGCCAAAAGCTCCCAAAGTGGACTAGACACAAGAGCCCTTAAACACTGAATAGAAGGGGAGCAGACAACCTGAAAAGGAATGAACTAAAATTAGGAGGCATGGATCTCAGAGGCAGGAGAGAGTGACTCTCTTGATCATTATGTTTAAAGTAACCCATAGCCAACCAGCTGAAGCAGCAGATTGCACCCTTGGAATGAAACAACTAGTTTTAGTAATAAGGTACATACAGAAGTCTTCCAGTTAACCACCAATAAAGTTTTGCACTGTAGGGTGCTGAAGACCGTGTAACAACACAGCCATCACACTGCCAAGTCACAGGTCAGTTACAAAGTAGAACATCGATTTTTTAAGTTATTCTAATTGGCACAAATCTCTAACCATGATCACACCAGGGCAGGCAAAAAACAGCAAGGTAGAGGCAAAACAAGTTTAAGATTGGCATGTCACAGCAAGGAAAGGAGAAAAATAAGAACCGAAACAAAATGGGGGAATAAGGCAATACAGGCTCAAATTTAGGTAATCGAAAACTCAGCCGAACAAGGAGCTAAAGCTGCAGGAATCCCAAACAGTAAACTGAATCCAAGCTGGGACTTGGGTGTGGGATCGGGATAGATGTTATGTGTCCAACGTCAGATTACTATCAAATGATCTGTGCATAGTTCCTACAAATTAAAGCCCATCTAAAATTTTCTGAAAACACAGATTATGATATCTTGAAAAATAAACTCATCCAAGCATTAGGTGACCAAGAATATGTATAGGCTCAAATTGAGGAGACAATGTTTTAAGAAACAATGCATCCTTGAAATACCCAAAGAAGGGGCATAACGGTGCAGCAATCAGTCGGGTATACTTTTTGGTGAATGATCTTGTTTCACATGTCTCCCTAACCTTCTCAAGCAATCACAGCTGACAAGAGTTAGAATTGTCATAATCCATAGTCAGTGTTATCTCGTACCAGAACTGTTAGGCTCTCGTACCCAGACCTACAAAAGCACAATTAATAACAAGTTTAAGCGTCTTCTGCATAAGACTGTAGAAAAAGTATGGGGGTGAGTGGTGGAATCAAGAAATGTAAGAGATGCAATGAAGGAACGTCACTTAATGTGCTGGTTTCACATAACAGTGTCTCTCTTGCCAACTTACCAACAAAGAGTTGAACAAGATTAGAAATGACAGAGGGAGAGGAGGACGTTTCCCAGCACAGATTAAACATCTATAATATGGAATAATAAGGTATGGATATAGATCACACGTTTTACAAATTAATCTGAAGGTGCTCAACCTGGTGTTACCCAAATCAAGGTTACTCGTTTTAGCGACTTTGGAATAGCCAAAATACGCATTGGCCCACCTGTCAAGAGTTTCCAGGGAGATCACACACATTACAGTCAGTCGACTACATTCCCTTGTGTGTCTGTATTCGACTCTTATTCAAGTATTTGTTTAATCTAATACAGTGGAAGACATATGTTGCAAAAACACTGTTGATTTACACAGAAAATTTGGTTCGGTTTTCACTAAATAGTGGAAGTGTTTCTGTTCAGATACCTCCTTTTTCAGCAGCTTTAGCCAGCTGAAGGAAAACAAGTTCAGAGTTTTACGTTTGGAAAGCCTTGCAAGTGTCCACAAGGAACTATGCTCTGAACCTAAATTACTACAAATCAGTGGCCTAGAGTGTGGGCTGCAGAATGCCTAGAATCTCGAAAACCATGCAAAAAAATACCCTAAACAAAAGTTCATGAGACAAACCACTGATATATATATATATATATATATATATATATATATATATATATATATATATATATATATATATATATATATATCTACATCTACATCTATATATCTACATCTACATCTACATCTACATCTACATCTACATCTATATCTATATCTATATCTATATCTATATCTATATCTATCTATCTATCTATCTATCTATCCATCCACCAATAAAACTTCCCCCCAAAAAACTGGAGTTCCTGATAGCAACTTGCTAATTCACTAGATGGAAGACAACTGACAAATTTCACCAACAAAGATTTGACAGAAAATTCATTTGCAGAAATAGTTTAAAAAAATTAGAACAGCACAGTCTACTCAATGTGACAGTACGAAAAAAAACCTCAGTAACAGAATGACACGGCAAGCCAGCGTCCAGCACTTACTCTCAGGGCACGAAACAGCAATCTGTTCTATCCCATTTGGGAGTAGACAATTGATGGCGAGGTTTGCGCTCACCTCATTTTTAATGGTCTTCAAACACTTTCATGTGACTTAAGTGAGACAAGACCCCCAAAATATTTAAGCTGAAGAGTTAAAAAAAAGAATGTTTTTAAAGAGAAGCTCTAGATGTGGAAATGGCGCCAGTACATTTTGGAAGTCACTGCTCACACTCACCCAGGCAAAATTGCCCACATAGACGGATGCTCGCCCTTTCCGCGCAGCATAGTTGGAGAAGTTGGAGCCCCATGACTGGTCATTGGATTTGGGGGCGGAACTGTCGCCCATTGCGGCAGAACCAGAGGAAGGTGTAGAGGCTGGGCGTGGGGATTGAGAAACCCTGCGGGAACCCTGCTGCTCTTCAGGTGGGGCTACTGTGGCTGCTAAAACATCATCATAGAGGTCCACCTGCTCTGCAGCAAACTCTGTATCCTAGAAAGAGACAATAAATTCCATCTGAACATGACAGATTAACATTCATAGCAACGATAGTACAATTTTCACATAATTGGTTCTACATTACAACCCTGACACATGCCACAGCTATACATTATTTAACACTGAAAGCATACATAATTGAACTTTATCCAGAAATATAGAACTACAGCAGTTTCACCTTTGTTATCAGATGTTTTTGGAAAGGGTATGTACTGGAGGAACACAATATGCAGT
Source organism: Lissotriton vulgaris (assembly GCF_964263255.1). NCBI lineage: Eukaryota > Metazoa > Chordata > Amphibia > Caudata > Salamandridae > Lissotriton > Lissotriton vulgaris. The sequence continues at coordinate 584,203,461 of NC_141687.1, read as the reverse complement.
GATGTATAAACGAGCACTGTAAAAGCCAATAGGAACAGGATGGGGCGGGGAAGAAGGTTTAAAAAAGTGCATTATGACGCAGCCTGCATTGAATTTGAATTTAATTTGAATTTAAAAACATTTATTCAGCGCACTTTTACCCAGCGGTTTCATGGCGCTATGTGTGATGCAGTGGACGGCAGCAGCTGGAAGAGGTTAGGCAGTGTAAGCTTGCGCAAATAGGAAGGTTTTGAGATCCTTCCGGAACTGTAGGTAAGAAGGTGATGTGCGGAGGGCAGTGGGAAGGGAGTTCCAAAAAGCTGGAGCAAGAACAGCGAACTTCGCTCCACCAGCCTTCTGTTTTTTAAAACGGGGGGTAGCTAGAAGAGCCATATGGGTGGAGCGAAGTTCTCTGCCTGGAAGGTAGGGCTTGATAGCAGAGCATATGAACTCGGGGGCAGTACCCGACCTGGCCTGGAAAGTGAGGCAGCCAAGTTTGAAAAGGGCGCGCTCTCTCACCGGAAGCCAATGTAGTGCTTTGAGCAGTGGAGTGGCCCGATGGTATTTAGGTAGGCCGTGAATCAGGCGGGCAGCCTGGTTCTGTACCAGCTGCAGGCAGTGGATCGCATAGGCAGGAGCCCCATTGTAGATTATGTTGCCATAATCAATGCGAGATAGTACCATGGCCAGCACAATGATTTTTAAAGCAGAGGGGGAAAAGAAACGGGAGACTTTCCTAATTATTCTGAGGGAAAAGAAACAAGAAGAGACCACTGAACCGACTTGTGAATGAACAGAAAGTTGTGAGTTTAAGAGGATCCCAAGAGTTTTAACTTTAGGCACAGGGAGTGGAGGAACACCAAGTGACGGGGGCCAAAAGGAGGGTGACCACGGACTGCAACCACCTCCGGTCAAGACCAGCTCGGTCTTGTCCGGGTTGAGTTTGAGGTGGTTGCAGTTCATCCAGTCCTGAATGAACGTCATAACTGTCTGGACATTCTGGGCGGATGAAGATGAGTGGGAAAGGTTGAAGATTAGCTGGAGGTCATCGGCGTAATTAAACACTGTGACCTCCAGCTGCTGTAACATAAAAATAAGGGGGTAGATGTATAAATTGAACAAAAGAGGGGAAGTGATGAGTCCTGGGGGACCCCGCACTCTACCTTGCGGGAGGCCGCGGCGAAGCCAGCCAGATGGACCGCTTGAGCTCTCCCGGCTAGGAATGACTCGAGCCACGAGAAGGCCAGGCCCTCTTTGCCCGCCGCCCTGACACGGTTGAGGAGGATGGAGTGGTCCACCGTGTCAAAAGCGGCGGACAGGTCCAGGAGGATCAGGGCTTGCGGAAGGTTGATGTCAATACCTTCACGCAGTTTGTCCATTACTGAAATCACCACCTTCTCCGTAGAGTGCAGGGGACGGAAACCGGCTTGACAGGGGGAGAGGCAGTGATTTGCCTCTACATGGGTGCTCAGAGTGGTCGTGACGTGGGTTTCAAGAACTTTTGCTAAGTAGGGCAGGAGGGAAATAGGGCGGTAGTTGGAGGGGGAGGATGAGTCGGAGTCAGGTTTTTTTATGATAGGAATGACAACCGCTGATTTATGTGGGCTAGGGACAGTGCCGTGTGTAAGCGAGTCATTAAGAAGGGTCAGGGGTGGGGTGGGGCAGGCTGAATAGATTTCCCTAAGGATGTGAGCTGGGGCAAAGTCCAGGGGGGAACCTGATTTAACACGATGAAGCAGCGGGAGAAGTGTGTCATTGGTTAACAGTGGAATAGTGGTCAATTTAAGGGCAGTGGGGGGTGGGGAGGGATTGACAAATGTAGGGGAAGGCGGGGGGAAGTTATGTTTAATTTTGGCAACTTTGTCAATGAAAAACTCGTTGAGCGAGTTGCAGAGGGACTGGGAAGGGGGAATGGTGGACGTAGCTCTGCTGGATGATGCCAATTCATGGACAGTAGAGAAAATTTCCTTCGAGTGGGACTCTGCTGCCATTATCCTGCTCGTATAAAACTCAGTTGCCATGACAATGGCATGGCACTTTATTTCTAAGAAGTTCCTGAATTCCAGGGTGAGCAGTGGATGGACACTGATTAAACTTAAATTAATCTGTGCTTGGTCCATGCACCACGGAAAAAAAAGGAAGTGGCGCATGGCAATCACTGCGCACTTAGAAGGCAGCAAAGAAGTGACAACGCCGCAAACAAATGGTAAACAATGTTCCAACCCATTATAAAACACAAAAATCCTTCAGTGAGAGCACATGCTAACACAGGCTTGACCTAAAAAAGCCTCTGACCGCTTGAACGCCAGTGCCGTAAAATGTAATGAATTGAGTAAGCAAGACTTAACTACTCAGACAATAGACCCCGAAAACGCTTACAGGACGCTCAGATGGATAGAAAGGAGTGATGCTAGGATTCTTGAAATGAGGGGAGGATGAGCAGTGGTAATCATTGGATCCCCCCATTCATAAAACAGACTAAGGCAACATTCAACTATCCACAGCACAGAAGTTGCACCAGTACTCATGTGGCACCTTCATTACTTACTAACTCAATGACTTCCTGTATTGTCACTATTACTGTGCTAATGTGGCTATCATCTCAATATATAACAAGCATTGGCATAGCCAATAGGTCTCGCCTTTGGGACCGTTTAGTTTTTCAGCACAATATCCTTGGTGCAACAACATCAACTGTTGCACTTATAAGGTCCCTAGTGCAAGCGTTTGGAGCGCCATGAGAGTCCGGTTTACTCAGGATTTGTAAACAGACGTTGGTCAATGAGGTAGACTGCCTTTTCCTGTTCTAGTTGTTTTGGGTGCAAAACTGAACAGTTCAGTGGGTTTGAGACCGTCCTGTTGAGTTGCCAGCTAAAAGAGTCTGAATGCACCACTGTTCTAATGACTATTTTGTTTAAAACAGAATGTTATTGTAATTTAACATACGTCTTCGGTGCCTGCATCCCACCATACTGTAAACAAAAACAGTACAATTGGGATTTCGATCCAGCAGCAGAGGCATGTCGTGTTCAAATACAAAGCACATCAGAGATACTAATGAGGTGTATGACTTGCTGCTAAACTTTATGCATATTTCCAAGCAGTATACTACTCCCACACAAAGAGTTGAGGTCTCTCGCAAAACAAACAACCCTTCATTGAACTAGCTAAAGTACAAATTCACCCACCCAGCAGTGTCTCCTCTTCCCTAAAGCAAATCAATGCAGCTTAGGTAGGCTATACCTTCCAAGTAGTCCCTGCCAGCCAGTCCCCTTCCAATGCCCGCCAAAGTAACAAACACATCAGGGATGGAAAGTAGAGTCAAACCTGGGCATTAGGCCTTTGACCGAAGGCAGTGCCATCTCCATCGATCTGGAAGTAAGCCAGAATCATGTCCAATGACAAATACTTATCCAACTTGGAGACAAACTGGATGCCTGTGCAAATGAACTCGGTGTTTCACGGATGTGCGTGACCAGACAGGTAGGGTAGTTGACCAATAAATTACGGTCATTGTGTATTAGAGACAGGTTCCTTTGGCCCCAGGGGTATGGTTGCCAGGCAACTGCCTTCACAACACAGAAAAGGGACTGTTTTACTAGGGCAAGGAGAAATCTCTACAGAACTTGGAACAAAGCACAATACAAAGCAATGGGAAGGTTCGTGCCACTGCCCATCATACAGCTACACTTTCAGGATGGGGGCTCCGTACAAAGGGGGGGACAGGATGTCACATTCACAATGGCCATGGCAAGAGTATAGGGGAATCAATATCTTATTGCTACCATTGTCAATACACGTCACTGAAAACACTCATCCTCTACAAAGAAGAAAAGTCCAGGCTCCCAATTATAAGGCACTAGTTAAACTGTTACAAGAGGGCCACAGCATCCTCCCTAACCGAGGTACTAATAACATTATAGGAATCTCCAGGCCTTTTAAGATGAGACAGTAGTAAATGCACTTTCAAGGTGGTAGAAGAGAATGAGGGACCACCCGTCAGCAGAGCTGGTTCTGCTGTGGAGTGCTTCTTGTTGAAAAAGCAAGCAAAACCAGAGGGCTTGCAGAATTCCAAATCCAGGGACGGGAAGATAAAGCAGGTCAGAATCACTGACAGGGCAGTAGAGCATCAGTTCCAACAAGAAAGGCATCACAGACCTTCTATACAGTCACTGGAGAGCCAAACTGTCTTACCACGCTTTGTCCAACATCAGGATATGCTCCCCTTGTTTGATAACCATAGTGTGCACCAGTGCCTCGAAACTTCATTAGATGTAGCAGGTTATGCGCAGGATGCGCGGCCTTGGAAATGTAATGCTAATGTTACGTACCATCACTTTTCTACTTCAGTGTTACATTATTTTTTTTGAAGCGACCTTAAGTAGTGCAACCTTTATCCCATTTTGAGACCCTTGGCTGACTGCAAGTTTAGATATTCATAACAAGTTTTATATAAAACGACACTCCATGCTTAACTGCTCGCCTCCAATCGCTTTAAAGGATGTACACTGTAGTCGTTAGTTTGTGACCAGTTCCCCCTTGTTGATAATTATAGTTTGTGTCTATGAATGTAAGTGTTTGGCATGTAATATTTCTGTCACTCAACAAGTGCTTACATTCCTTTGCAGTTTCAATGCTATACGGTAAATATAATATGAAAGTACATATTCTGGATTTCAAAGTTCTACATTAAGTGTCCCAGTAGATTCTTAATCGGTACAATAAAAAGATATGTTGACTCAACCCCAACAACCGTCAAAACGTTTTCCTCAGAGATATTTTGGGGCCTGTGGGTCATATACAGCTCAAAAGAACAGAATATATCATTAGGTCTCGCTTGACAGTGTAGCTGTTGGCATGACGCATTGTTACCAAATCTTTTAAATATACAGAGTGGGCTTTGGCCCCACCCAGTAAAGTATTACCCTTGTAGGTCAGACGTGACAGCAAAGCTGTCTGCAAGACATATCGTTACCTAATCTTTCAAATATATAGACTGGGCTTTGCCTTGCCCTTCAGGAGTAGAGCCCTCTCACCTCAAGCTGTCTGGTGCATCACTCCGCCTTCCAAGAAATGCTTCAGCTGAAATACATGAGGGACTATCTTACATCCGCAAATGAAAATTAATTGTCAAGCTGACTGTCACGTTTAATTCTTTAAGCCCCCCACCCCACATAAGCACTACAAACCGAAAGCACTTTTCACCAGTGGTGGCAAAGCTTTACATATTTAACAGCATTTGTGCACGCAACACATTATAAACACCATTCATGACTGTTTTTACACCAGTGGGCACCTTAAAATAAGACCATGGGTTTGCCAATGCTCGTTTTTTCCATACGTATGCATATTTATCCTACTGACAGATGTTCAGGGAGTGCAAGAGCATCAGGGAATGTGTGAAATACTTTCACTCGCAGAGTCGGCTACATACATGGCTGTGGGAGCCTTGATTAATAAAATGAAAGTGAATCTGCTCCGATCGCTGCCTACAAGGGGGTTGTGAAGGGCGAGGGCTAGAGCAATGCATAGCTACTGGATTGCCTTGTGACCATCACATGACTGTTTGACGTTATTTAACTTCTGGGCCCATTAGCGTGTAATAAATCCCTGGGCGATGAAATGCGCCCCATCCACACTCCCCCAAAAAGACGCTTCAAAACAAACCAGGGGGTACACCTCGCTCAAACTATCGCCAACAGTGGTCTATTGGCACTTGTGCACGTTTGGCGCTTACCTTACGGGAGCGAGCAGCGGCAGGGCAGATAATTGCTAACAAATGGCACCACGGCTGGTTCCCGCAAGAGAAACGCCAAACGTGAACGAATGGCAATAGAGAACAGTGCAAAACATGCAAGAGTTTGACAATAGTCCTGAGAGATGCCAAGAGGTCCCTCCTAAGCAGCGCTTGCGCGCTGCGTAGGCGAGACCTAAAAAAAGGCAGAAGAGATCTGCCCTCTAACTATAGACTTATAAATCAACTAGATTACAGCCAAAAATTTGTTTTGCAGGCAGGCCCTTGCAAGGCTTCAAACTTGGATATATGATAATCAAATTCTTGAAGACACACAGGTAGGCTTGCAGGCATTAGAAAAAGAGCTAGTACCCTCAACAACTCCTCCGCTTCAAGGTCATATGCTGGAAGTATGTGACCTTGAAGAGGGATCACTTTATGTTGCCTTCCTAGATCGGAGGTCAGCATTTGACGTGGCCTGAGTGACAAGCATTGGAGGGTGTTTGATGCCTATGGTGTCCCTGAAGATCATCTCTGGATTTTAAGAGCCGGTCACACCTACATGTAAGCTCAGGTGGGATGGAATGTGGGAGGCGATTGGACTAATAGCATCCCCATTAAATCAAGGTGTGAAGCAGGGCTGTGTACTTGCACCTACTCTCTTTAGTCTTTATAACAACGGGGTAGTAAGATGGCTATCAGATTGCAAGTACGATGCATCCAAGTCTGCAGGAACAACAGTGCCAATTTTAATAATCGCTGATGATGCCCTTTTTATTTCAAGAGCCCTCGTGGGTCTCCAGGCGGAATTGGATGAGTTTGTGCCATGTAAAAACAGGGGCTTGGAGTAAAACTCGGCAAAATCAAAGTATATGGAAATTAATTCACATAAATCATTTAGAGGCAGAATGACCATTGAAGGTGCCCCGATTGAACAGTTTAAAAACTTTTACTAGCTCGGAAAGGCGGTCTGAAACCTAGTCCTGTGTCGCGCAATTGGGAAAAGTGTAACACTAACTTGAACCAGAGAATGTTACCAATTAGAAGGACATTTAAGGCTACTTCGGGAGGAGCTGTATCACCAGTGTTTAAAATATAAAGAGCCATGGTGGTGGGTGCAGCCTTATAAGGGACAGAATTATGGAGGTGTATAGATGCATCCGTCCTAACACTAGTATAGAATAAATTCATATGGGGACTTTTTACTTTACCTGTGAGCACTCTCATAATACGTTTAAGAGGGGATTCAGCACTACACTGCATCCAAACCGTTGCTTCTTTGGTCAACACTGGAGTTCTCTACTTATAGGGAATATTTAACTGAACTGATCGCATGTGACCAGCAAGTTCGCACCCCATGGTTAAAATGTCAAAAATCAATGTAAAGGGGTTAAGATGTAAGCTTTATGGAACACACCAGCAGAAATTACTAAAGGTGCAATACTGGTACTAAAAAAAGCATATTGGGAAAAGGTCATCTAAGGGATTTGGTGTAACTGTGATGTTAGCAATTTAACAGGGAGGTTCCTGAATAATACATGCCTGCCTAATTTTGAACCATACATGATTAGAAATTCTCCCTCTCAAGTTAGAGGATTGTATATTCAGTTTAAATGTACATGTGTACGTTTACCTCTAAATGGGATAAGGCAGAAGGCTCTTTGATACATTGTGCACTCGGTCTGGATTTAAAAGAAACGGAAGGCCACTTTTTCTGCCCTAGTTTTGAAACCCCACCCTAAAACTAGATTATAGCTGTATATAAGCTGTTGTGTGTGAGGCACCATCGGGAGGTCTTGAGGCTATTAAAAAGTGACGCAAGGGAAACAATAGTCTTTGCAGTGGCCCGATTTCTACAGTAGGTTTGGCAAATTAGAGCAAAGGATTTCCCTGGAGGTAATCCTTAACCTCTTGTGATATGAGGAGATTTAAGTGTTATAATAACATGGCACATAGTGATGGGTATTCTGCTGCTCTCTATTGTATCCAGTTGGTCCACCCAATGGGCCTCTTTTTTTCTACCAAAATACTTACTATGAAGTAATTTCTCTTTAGACAGAACTTAGGATGTGGACTGCTACACACAAAAGATGATGGATTGAAAGCACTGAACGGAATCAAAACTACTCTACCTACCTGTAGAAATACATGGCATAATTAAGATTTTGGACATTTCTATCTTGTACCTGAATACAGTGGCCTACACACTCTGATGCAACTCCAAAGTTTACGACACAAAACCTGTATCTAACCATCTCAGTGTTTCAAACATACCTGAATAAACTCTTCTTCCGCATAAATATCGATGAGGTCCAATCCATCCGCCATGCTGCTGGGAGCGTGATCTGAAGAAATCTTAAGGGAATGTAGCCAGACCTGGAAGAAACAAAAGCATGGTAAGTGGTCGGTGCTGCTTAAAGAAAGAAGTAGCCAGCCTTTCTTTCACTTATGCACATGGCCAATGCTTCAATGGCATGTTTTGCTTGAAAACGGCAAGTGTGTAAATTAATATATTGATACAATAGCAACTATTTAATATATTGATACAATAGCAACTATTGAGTGACACTGATAATGGAGTTCATTCTCATACTCAAGCTCTCCCCTTCAGAATACACACCAAATGTGTGAATGCAGTTACTGTTCAATGATCCCTGGTCTGACCCCGTACACTAGACGTGCCAGGTGTTGCCAGGCCACTTATTTGACTCCGTGCACCTCTTTAGAGAGAAAGAAATCGATACATCATCAGATCAAACAGAAGAGTTTGTGTGGCACCAAAGTAACTATCCTCTCCTTAAAAACTCACTCTTCTCTAAGGTGTATCAGGACTAACCAATCGAACAAGTTATTTACCTTCAGTAACGATATATCTGGAAGAAACAGTAGTTAGTATTAGATTCCTTACCTTAGAATATCCCCAGGCGTCAGACTGGATCCGGAAACTTTTGCGTAGCAGTACCCCTGCGCGTCGGTAGGTGGCATCTGCGGCTCCGCGTCAGTCATTGCCGTCGTTTGCGCCGGGATGACGTCGCCGGAGTACTTAGACGCCGCCCTCGCGCACTGATGTCAGTTCTTATACACAGCTATTCCGCGCCAGAAACGCAGAGCCATGATAAATACCAATACTGGTGCCATGAAACTAGGGCCCTGAGAGGGGATGACCTTAACCCTAGATATCGGTTCGCAGAACGGGGAGGATGGGTGGGTCGGTAAGGAATCTAAAACTAACTACTGTTTCTTCCAGATATATCGTTCCGGAAGGTAAGTAACTTGTTCATCTGAAAGAAACAGGTTAGTATTCGATTTCTCACCTTAGAATAGATACCACAGCAATACCAACCCTGGTGGTGGGTCTGTGAACCAATAATCACACCAGAAAGTCCTGGAGGACGGAGCGGCCAAAGAAGCTATCCCTCCGGACTTGACTGTCCAGGCAGTAGTGTCTTGCAAACGTGTGCAGCGAGGCCCACGTAGCTGCCTGACAAAGGCTCCCTGACCCAGGGCAGTAGTAGCCGCCGTGGCCCGAGTGGAATGGGCCCTCAGCCCAACAGGAGGTTCCTTCTTAGCCAAGGAGTAGCATGCCTTGATACACAACACGACCCACCGAGAGCTGGTTCGCTTGTGTACCACCCGTCCCTTCTTAGCACCCACGTAACCAACAAAGAGTTGGTCACCCACCCGGAACTGGCATATGCAGACCAGATAAAACGAGAGCACACGTTTTGGGTCCAGACGGTGGAGCCGCTCTTCCTCCTTTGAGGGATGCGGAGCGGAAAGAAGGTGGGCAAGGTGATGGACTGCCCGATGGGAAGGCTGTGACAACCTTGGGCAGGAAAGAGGGTCTTGTCCGCAACACAACCTTGTCCGGATGGACAGAAGGGAAAGGAGGTTTGGAAGAAAGAGCCTGGAGTTCACTCACTCTTCTGGCAGAGGTGTTGGCAACCAGGAAAGCAGTCTTCAGAGTAAGAAGGCGAAGAGGACAGTTATGAAGTGGCTCAAAGGGAGCGCACATATGATAGGTAAGAACAAGGTTCAAGTCCCACTGAGGCATCACAAATTGAACAGGGGGAAACATGAGTGTGATGTCCTTCGAAAACCTATTTACAATTGGGGACTTGAACAAAGATGGCTATTCAGGTAGCCTCAAAAAGGCTGAAAGGGCAGAAAGGTAGCCCTTGAGAATTCCCAGAGCAGAGCCCTGCTGGGCAAGAGAAAGAAGGAAGAGGAGAACATCAGAAAGAGGGGCAGAGAGAGGATCCACAGCCTTTGCTGTGCACCATGCCACAAATCTGTTCCACCTGCAGGCGTATACCGACTTCGTGGAGGGACGCCTGGCTGCCAGAATCACAGTACAGACTTCAGGAGGCAAGTCAAATGGCCTCAACTGTCGCCGCTCAATCTCCAAGCATGTAGGTGGAGACTGGACAGGTTCGGGTGGAAGACCGTCCCCTGCTGCTGCGACAGAAGGTCCTCCTGAAGAGGCAGACGAACCGGGGGACCGACAGACATACTGAGTAGCTCGGGATACCAGTACCTTCGTGCCTAGTCCGGATAACTTGGGCCCGGTCTCGCTTTATCTTCTTCAGCACTCTGAGCAGAAGTGGTATAGGCAGAAAGGCGTACAACAGACCGCAACTCCACTCGCGACGAAAAGCGGCTCCGAGTGAGTGCCGCCTTGGAAATTCCAACGCGCAGAACTGATGACATTGCGCATTCTCTTCTGTGGAGAGTAGATCTAACCAAGGCTCTTCCCACTGCAGAAAGAGGCCTTGCGCCACATCAGAGTTCAGACGCCATTCGTGATCCATCATGCACCGCCGGCTGAGTTCGTCCGCCCTGGCGTTCAGAGAACCTGCCAGGTGTTAACCACCAGGGTCACGCCCTGATGTTCCAGCCACTGCCCGAGGTGCAGAGCCTCCTGGCAGAGGGTCCACGACCCCACCCCACCCTGTTTGTTGGAGTACCACATGACAGTGGTGTTGTCCGTGAACACCTGCACTATGCTCCACCGGACAGAGGGGAGGAATACCTTCAGTGCTAGACAAATCGCCCTCAGCTCCAGAAGGTTCATATGGAGCCGGAGACCAGAGGCCTCTGATGTCTGCCTCACCCATGTGGCCTCCCCAACCTAGGAGGGACGCGTCTGTCACTACAACGTGGTCCGGTTGGGGTAAGTAGAGGGACCTGCCGCTGACCCAATCGCGGTCCGTGAGCCACCACTGCAGCTGTCTCGCAGTGCCCTCCGAGATCAGGACATGGTCGGACAGGTTGCCCTAATACTGGCCCACTGAAACTTCAGGTCCCACTGCAGAGCCCGCATCCGCCACCGGACGTGATGCACCAGAAGGATGCAGGTGGCCATCAGCCCCAGAAGCCGCAGCGTCAACCTGACCGAGACCCAGGATAAAGGCTGAAAGATTGGAATCAGAGCCTAAATATCCCGAACCCGCTGTTCGGGAGGATAAACCCGAAACTGCGCAGAGTCGAGAACCGCTCCGATGAAGAGGAGCTTCTGAGAGGGGCACAGGTGTGACTTCGGCACATTGATGGAAAGCCCCAGCTGGTGCAGGAGGTCTGCCGTTGTCTGGAGGTGGCGGACGACTGTCTGGGGCAAACCCGCCTTCAACAACCAGTCGTCGAGGTAGGGGAAGACTGAAACCCCTAACCTGCGCAGATGAGCTGCGACCACAGCCATCACCTTCGTGACCACCCGTGTGGCGCTTGTAAGGCCGAAGGGGAGCACGGTAAACTGAAAATGCTCGTGGCCTACCGCGGCGCCGGTGGGCCGGCAGGACGGAAATGTGGAAATAAGCGGCTTGCAAGTCCAACGCTACCATCCAGTCTCCTGGGTCCAGGGCAGCTAAGGCCTGAGCCAGTAAGACCTGAGCCAGTGTCAGCATCTTGAACTTCTCCTTCCGGAGAAAGCCGTTGTCGTTCTGTAGGTCCAAGATAGGGCGTAGGCCCCCTTTGCCCTTCTTGGGTACCAGAAAGTAGTGGGAGTAACAACCAAACCCTACTTCCGGACCAGGAACGCGCTCAATGGCCCCCTTGGCCAAGAGGGCCGTAACTTCCTCTTGCAGAAGTTGCAAGTGGTCCCCAGACATGCGGTGGTATTGTGGTGGCATGGCTGGAGGGGTTGTCTCGAAGGGGAGGGAGTAGCCCCTTCGGACGATTTGCAACACCCATCTGTCCGAAGTGACAGTGCACCAGTGGAAGTGGTGATGGCGAACCCTGCCCCCCACTGGCGTCACATGGGCCTGAAAGCACGGACTAGGAGGCTTCAGAGGCGGATGCTGCGGGGGAAGGTGTGGACTGGCCTCGCAGTTGTCCCCGACCGCCGCCACGGCGGTTTCCATGTTGGATGTTAGTCTGCTGTGCGTGGCTGGCAGCACGTGTGGGAGCGCCCCTTCCTTGGCCACGAAAGGAGCGAAAGGCACCCGTTTGCTGGCACGGGGCCGAGGCCCAAGGACTTGGCCGTAACCCTTGTGCCCTTAAAGCGCTCAAGCGCATGGTCTGCCTTGCCGCCGAAAAGGCGACGGCCATCGAACGGCATGTCCATAAGAGTGTTCTGGATATCGGCCGAAAAGTTGGCGGACCTCAACCAGGCGTGGCGACGAATCACCACCGTCGTTGCCATCGCTCTGCCCAGTGAGTCGGTGGTATCCAGCTCACACCGGATAGAAAACCGTGCTGCATCTCGACCCTCCGCAAGGGCTTGGGTGAGTTTAGTCTGGACCTCCACCGGACATTGTGGCAGCACGTCCGCGACCGTGTCCCACAGAGAGTGGGTGTAGCGGCCCAAGAGGCACCTGGTGTTGACCGCAGTCCCAAACTCAGGGAGGAGAATACTTTCTTACCGTATTGCTTGTACCTCTTGTATTCCAGATCGGGCGGGGCCGCCGGGAATGCGTTCTGGGAGGTGGAGGCCTGGATGACCAGGCTCTCGGGGGTGGGGTGGGTGGACAGGAAGCAAGGGTCGCCCGGAGGCGGGCGGTGGCGTCTGGCCACGTTCCTATCTACAGGCTGACCTGTAGCGGGCTTGGACCACGTGCCCAAAAGAACGTCTGACAAGGCCTCATTAAACGGCAGCAGAGGCTCAGCCGAGCTTGACTGTGGTTTAAGGACTTCAGTGAGGAGGTTAGTCCTCACGGCCGCGACGGGGAGTTCCAGGCCCAAGGCCTTGGCCGCCCGCGTCAGCCCCACACTGTAGGCAGCACCCTCCTCCGTAGCCGCTGTGGGAGGGGAGACAAAACCAGTGTCTGGTGAGGTGTCCAGGCCACTGGCAGTCCCAAGCTCACCTGTCCAGTCCTGCTGAGACTGACACTCCCATGTCAGACAGTCCTCAGACCCCTCCCAATCCCCCTCGTCACCCATCTCCTGGTATGCAGGTTCAAAGGAAAGGGCCAGTTCGTGGAAGTAAAAGTCTCCATATGACGTCGAGAGCAGCGCCGGAACCGAATCGACGGCAGGATCGGGGATGGTGTAGCCCGGAGGCGGCGCCATGGGCGACACCCTAGGGGCCGGCGCTGGTGAGGTCGTCCGTAGACGGCCCGGATCCGGAACCGGAACCAGTGAGGGCCTGCGGCACCGGGACCGAAGTCGCCGGCGGCACCGGGGCCGAAGCACCCGGCAGCGTCGGAGCAGAAGCACCCGACTCACTAGGCCCCCCAGCCGGGGCCGCTGGGCCCGAAGGCGCCACGGAACCCTGCGGTGGAGGGAAAGACCTCATGGCCATGAGGTACCGCTCGATCTCCTCTGGCGTCGTGTCATGCCCAGGGACCGGAAGGTATGGGGCAGGTTGCGACGCCTGCGACTCTGTCGGAGCCGCGTTAGTGGTGTCACCCGAATTCCCGCGCGAGCGTCGGGGTGGGTCGGAAGAGCGATGACGCCTTTTGACCTCTAATGCCCCTTACCCGAGGATCTTGATCCCAAAGAACGATGCAGACTCTCGGAGCTACGAGGGCTCCGACCCCGCGACCTGTCCCTCCACCTCCTGTGGGACCGGTACCTCGAACGGCGCGGGGCTGACTGCTGGAGCTCAAGTCGCTTGCGGGACCGCTCCCGCCTAGCCTTAGACGTCAGGGCCCGGCAGTCGGAGCAGGTTCGGTCGTCGTGGTGGAGGCCTAGACACTGAAGACACCGGCGATGGGGGTCGGTAACCAACATCAGTCGGCTGCACTTGGAGCAGGGTTTAAACCCGGGCATCCCTACCGGCACCGCCTGAGTCAATCGACTCGAAAAACAGATCAAAAAGATCAAAGTTTTAGTCAAAAAATGACTAAAATGGTACTACTTCTCCGGATCTGCGCGTAGCTGGCGCAGAAAAAAGGAGAACTGACATCAGCGCGCAAGGACGGTGTCTAAGTTCTCCGGCAACGTCATCCCGGCGCAAACCACGCCTACGACGGACTTGGAGCCGCAGACGACACCTACCGACGCGCAGGGTAACTGCTACGCTAAAGTTTCCCGATCCAGTCTGACGCCTGGGGATATTCTAAGGTAAGGAATCTAATACTAACCTGTTTCCTTCAGATACTTTAATCCCAATCCCAGTATTCTCCTATGATACTGTCTCTGCCTAGCAACCTTGCATACTTAACCAGACTCCATGCTCAATCTCTCTCAAAAAACCCAAGCCATTTTTTCTAGGGACCCACTGATTTCTGCACTACGATCCAGTGAGCAAACAAACCTATCAAGATACCAACCCACCCCTTAACTATTCTACATTATGAACCTTTAACCACTTTCTTCACAGGTAAGCAATCAGGTGGATTTAAGTAAAGTATTAAAGCCCCACACCTCATCTGCTTCATCAAGTGCTCCCCACACTCCTCTATTAATCAGACCTCAAAAGTCAGAAACTCTTCATCTGGAATACTAATTAAAATGACTGGCAACTTTCTCATCATTGAACCATGTTCCCTCTTCATAGGGACCTCCCTCGGTCACCTTTCTATTAAAGAAGCCATCTAACAAATGAAGTCACAATAGGTTTAACAACCCTACTGGACATCAAACAATGGTACTTTGGAACACTTATTGTTGGTGACAATGTCAGGTTGGGAACTAGGCCAGGTTGTTTCTTTTCACTTTATGGCCCCCCTTAAGGATGCCTCTAAATCTCAACGTCTTCTGGACCAACTTTCTCTCGCATCTTCAATATCCATCCAACTTTCAACCTAACCATTGTATGAGTGCCTGCTCTCATCAGTCTTGGGCAGTGGGAATCTGTATAAGAATCCATTTCATTCCCAGTCTCGCATTTTCAGAATTTAAACAGTTTCCTTTTTATTGGGGTTTCGGTAGAGTTTATTGAAGTTTTTCAATGTGCTTACCGAATCTAGGCTCATTGATTGTACTGTGACATTTCCTGCACCCTGTGTAGCAGGATAAATATCTTAATTTATATTGGCTTGCAGCTAACCAAATTTGTATAATGTTTTCTGTATTGAGGTCATAACGGACACTACAGATCACATTGGAAAAAAATCTATCAATTAGCAATGCTATAATATTACAGTCAGTCACTAATAGGATGTAGGTGAATGCATAAAAAAAGAAACAAAGAACAGTACAGAAAGGGACAAGAAAAAACGAAAAAAGAAAGGACCTATGGAAATGGGTGGTCATGACCAGACTGCAGTTGCTCCAAGTAGCCCAGAAACTGCACCCATGTCTAAGACGAGCCCGCTGATCATCGCTGTTGATAATCAGGCGCTCCAGAAGGCCTTTATTGATAAATTCATGCCACCAAAGCATAGCATTGGGAGCCTGAGACAACAACCTGTGTCCAACCAAAATAGGTCAAGCTAGAGTGATAGCACAGACAACAAGCATTGGCATAGGCAATAGGTCTCGCTTTTGGGAACGTATCAGTGTTTAGCCATGCAACAGTTGATGTTGTTGAACCAGGGATATTGTGATGCATAACTAAATACTTATAAGGTCCCAAAGGCGAGACCTATTGGCTATGCCAATGCTTTTGCCGGGTGTACAGAATTGTTTTCTAGATGAGGGTAAGGGAAATAGATATGTGTTCAATGGCCTTTACCTAATACTATGACGGCAGACTATCTGAAGGAGTAGGGTTCGGGGGAGTGTATGCATGGAAATCTGAAAGCTTGCATTTTGATTAAAAACAGTGGGAAACTTTGTAAATAGGGGGAAGTAAGCGTCTGCAGGCACAAGTCTACATACGCATGAGGCCGGCCAGGAGTTTTCATGTGAATCGTTTGTCAAATAACTGCTCCTCGTCTTATAAAATACAGTTAAGAATGAATAATCATTTTCTGGGGCAGAGAAAGGGAGCGGACAACAAACTAGCTAAAGTTTCCAACGGATATATATTTTGTTCTGTATATGCTAAAATTGGCAGTGGTTTCTTTCTCCAAACCCTTTAAGTCCATTGCAAACCATAATGCGGGAGTAGCATAGTGAGTGAAAAGTGGAAATGTTTTCAGTTTTCTCTAAAACTTCTTTATTGTAATAATTGGCAAAATATTTTGGAAAAAAGTACATAACAAAAGCTATACGCGTAAATAACAATTTGACACCAGGGTACGCAGATCGGGCATTATCCTGAGGGCTTTGCACGGTTCTATGCCATGCTTGCCTCTACAAACAGAGTGGGTTTTCTTCCAACTGAAAAAAAAACGGATTTGTTCCATTGGTGGGGGGAGGGGCTGTTTTTCTTGCCTCTAATTAGTCAGGCTGTCAATTAAGCAGGAGCCTTAACAAAGCCTAATTATACCACTGGCACAGACTGTGTCCCATCCAAGAGAATGCTCCAGATTTAAGTTGTTTAAAAAAATATTGTGTTTGAGTTAAAGAGCGTAGTGGCGTCTGCCTGTTTTTTTGTGCATTTATATCTCAAACGGAAATGGTGATGGGAGAGGTTACATTCCAAAAAGTTTCACATTTACTGCTTGACAGAACAGATTAAAGCATAGAGGGGTGGAGCGTAGAGGGAATACAAAATAAATAGTGATCCGGGTGCACTTTCACCAAGTGATGTACGTACGCCCGCAGTCTGCTCATTTTCAAGCACTGCACTTGTGCTTGTGGCACGCCCCTGCTCTCTACCGCAAGGTGGATGCCGACACAAGCAAGAGTGTGCGCTTGAAAATTAGCAGAGCGACAGCTAAAGGCCCTCCTATTCAGCGCATACGCAGAGCGTAGGCGAGACCTAAAAATGCGACCTAAATGAACTGGTATAAGAGAAGAATGGCCGAGTACGATTCATTTAGGGTCCTACATTACAATAATTGGGCAGAGAATATTCAGCTTACCTAATAATGTCTGCCAGTAGTGAGAAATGGCAGGACAGGTTGCAAAAATATTAACTGAATCAACAGAACATCGTTAACACTTTTGAGTCCTCCTTCAGATTCATAATAAACCAGCATTGGCATAGCCTGTTCTAATGCTCGTTTGTTACAGCTTTTTGGTATGTGATAGGGGTTGCGGGGAGGGGGGTGGCGCAAACAGGAGGGTGGAGGTTGGTAAATGGTATCTTAATTACAATACGAGCAGAGGAGGGACTCTTGGGGAGAATCAATAGACCCCACATTCCGAGGGCCCACTGAGATGCTGCTGAAGTGGTGTGCTGAGGTGGGGCTGTGGTGGTGCACTGATGCAGAGGTGGCGCTGTGCTGATACTGTGATGGTGCTGTGCTGATGTTGAGGCGGTGCTGTGCTGGAGCTGAAGTGTTGCTCCGCTGATGCCGAGCTGTTGTTGCACTGATGAGAAGGTGGTGGTACTGTGCTGCTGCAGAGATGGTGCTGTGGCTGTGCTCAGGTGATGCAGTGCTGAGGTAGTGCCGAGTGATGCTGTGGTGGTGATTGATACTGAGGTGGTGATGAATTATGCTGAGGTGGTGGTGCTGCACTGGGCCAAGTGATGTTTTGTGGTGGTGATGCTGTGGTGGTGGTGAATGATACTGAGGTGGTGCTGAGTGATACTTAAGTAGTGCTGTGCTGGTGTTCGGATGGTGCTGAGAGATGCAGAGTTGGTGCGGAGGTAGCTGTATGGTGCTGCGCTGGTGCAGAGGTGGTGCTGCACTGGTGGTGTTGCACTGGTATTGAGTCATGCAGAGTTGGTGCTGTGCTGAGTTGGGGCTGTGCTGGTGCACTGAAGCGAAGACGGTGCTGTGCTGATATGATGCTGAGTGATGTGAAGGAAGAGCTGAGTGATTCATTTTGTTGCATTGAGGTGATGCTGTGTCGGTGCCGAGTTGCGGCTGAGTGTGGTGCTGTGCTGGCGCTGCGCTGGTGGTGGAGCGGGGGCGCCGAGCTGAGATTGTGCTGAGGTGGTGCTGCATTGATGATGTGCTGGTGCTGAGGTGGAGCTGCGCTGGTGGTGGTGCACTGATGCGGAGGCAGTGCTGTGCTGAAGTGTTGCTCCGCTGATGCAGAGCTGGTGTTGCACTGGTGCACTGATGAGGAGGTGGTGCTACTGTGCTGCTCTTTATTTACCTATTTTAGGTTTAATTTTGGTGATATTGGTTGGTCCTTGGAATGAATGATTGAAAGTTGGTTTGTGAAGTTACCCAAGGGGGGAAAACTTTTTGACTTACTTTCCATACCATCGTAAATGTTGCTTTGGGTATAGAAATGAGGATCGATACCATAGAGTTCACATCGATAGGACTAGGCTACTCATTGTGGAATTAATGCACAGGCGTTGAAAGTATTTGTTCCAGTTACTCTTCTGTCTATGAATATATGCTAACACGGTGTATAACTGAGAATGTCCGAATATCTTGCCATAACTGTTTTCAATGCTAATAAAGATATTTTTAACAAGCATTTACAATGCAATAGGTCTCGCAGCATTAAAGTTTGAGTTACTGGCATTGTAAATGACAATGCTTTGCATAAATTTCTTTATTTTTTATTTGGAATTGGTATATAAACATTGTTTGTGAATGGTATTTTTCATTGTGAGGTCACAAGTTTCCCGCTTCACCACTCCCTAGAATTAAAGAAAAGTTGTACTACCCTTTGTAGGTTGGAAGGGGATTTCTATAGTCAAATGATCAGGTCATCATGGAGGGTACACGAAAAAAGAGCAGAGAGAGCAGAGGTGGAAGCGAGCTAACGGTGAGGTTGTACAAGAGGACTGAGACACAGCAACAGATCTAGGGCAGGGTCAGTTTGTGCTTGACGAGTGATGCGCTGACCCCACTTGCCTTTCAGAGGCAGTTGCGTGTACCACAGTGTACCTATGTATGCGCAAGCTACTTTTCACCTGGCAGTGCATACAAAGTATTCCACTTCGGCACACACACTTGTTCCATTGCCAGCGTCCTTCAAATAATTTAGTGGGTCCTCAGGCTTCTGTACCCTGGTGCCACTGCACCTGCCACACTAAACAAGCTACACCCCTGGTGCTGCTGTGATGGGGGTATGCAGTTTGCGGCATCATTGTTCACGCAAGAAACACGACCCAGCTAAGCTACATCACTCACTCCTGCACAGTAAGCACTCTGAATATGCTCGGCACACTCCCACCCCCTCCTCTTCCGTCTTCTTCACCTCCTCCCCACCACCATCCTCATCACTTCTGCTCCAAAACTTTTCAGTACTCACTTTGGCTCAGGGAAGGTGGAGAGAGGCAGCTGGTAGACCTGGTGGCAGAGGGATGTGTGCCACTGAGGCGAAGAGCAGAGGCTGGCACCTAGCTCTGGCAGGGCACTCCTCCCCCCGCGCTGGGACGCACAGTGGTCTGCTCCAGTGATTTACGACCCTCCTCTCCCTGCAGCACTCCCACCCTGGGAAAATGACAAGCAGCAGATGGGGGAATCCCCCCCTACATGCCAGTGAGGACCCCTGCCGGGCCCAGGAGGAGGGGGCCGTCCGCGACGTCTCGAGGACGGTATTCCACCCGAGCATCCCTCACCCTTCCTCGCAATTCAAGGGTTTAGAGGTGAGGGGGCCTCTGATTTGCTTCCTGCAGATGACATGGGCAGAGCCCCCTGCAACATCCTACATTACATGCCTGTCCGGACCCTGCCAGTTGTGCCCAGTCTCCCAACCACTGCCAACAGGAGGCGCCAGGGCACTTGTGTGAGGAGAAGCAGGTGTCTTGGTCAAGAGCGGCTGCATATGGGATGGAGAGGTCCTGTCCGTTAGTGCGCGTGCAGCAGTCAGGCCGGAGCTCGCGCAGATGACTGACTGGCAGCACCGGAGCTCGCAGCAAAGTTTGCACTGAGCCGATGGCCACAGCAAGGAGCACGCGCCGGCCTCGGGTGCAGGGCTCCGCGGACCAGGACAACGGACCTCAGCATGGAGCAGAGGGGCTGCGCGCGATCTGGGCCGTCATTTGCACAGAGTGTGTCCGTGGCGCCGTGGGCTACTACCCCTGGTTCTCGCCTTTCTTCTTCCTCTGCACCCACCACGGGGAGCTGCAGGGTGACGGGGAGCAGGGAGAGGTGCTCATCTCCCTGCAGATGGCGGGGAACCCTGCCTACTACGTACCTGGACAAGAATACCATGGTAGGTAAAGCATGGGGCGCACAGCACTCCGAACCCACAATAAAGTTTTGCAGAAGGGAACCTGGGGCCGGCGCGAGGCGCTCGGGGAGGGCTGGTTTGAAAGTGAAAGCGCACGGTGTGCAGAATGCGCGAGCCATATGGGTGCCCGCTTGGGGGGGGGGGGGGGGGGGGGGGGGGGGGGGAGAAGGGCGCTGGCTTGGGCGGCGGGGGTGTTTCTGTGTGTGTGTGTGTGTGTGTGTGTGTGTGTGTGTGACTGTCCGCACGTGTGTCTGTGTGTGTGTGTGTGTGTGTGTGGGGGCAGCATGCCGGAATCGGAGCGCGCGACCTGATCAGATTCCGGCAGGCTGCGTGCGCGTGCCAGTCTCTTGTCCTCTCCTCTTTAGTCCTTGAAAGCAGAAACAATCACAATAAGCCTCGCTTTGCGACAGCAGGGCTTAGCCCTGCAATTGCAGGCACGAGACCTAAAAAATTGCTATGGATGTGTTAGAATGACATTTTTTGTTTTTTTGCAAGGAAACACAACCTTCTGGTTTAATCCTTTTCTCTTGGCACAATCATGGAGTAAATATTTCTCTATTGAGTAATTCTTTCTCCATTGTTCTGTACCTGTTAACTTCCAATAACAATAAGGAACAGTAAATGTGACTTGCTATCCCCAACCAATAACATAGTAGCTTAGAAGTAGGTATTGTTCTCTGCGGGAAGCTGCACAAACTGATTTACGGCAGTCCACACAATGTTTACGTGCCAAACAAACACACATGCAGGTTGTGGCAGGGAGAGCAATCTTTACAGCTATGCTAACTTTATCTTTCATATAGCATACAAAACAAAGGTGTAAGCGCCTTACAACCATCATGCATGTGAGGGATGAAATCGATTTCCTACATGTATATTAATCTTTTGTGTTAGCACGATGTATCTATATTTGCATGTATATTATAGAACACACAAATCAGTTATGCCAATATAGGAACTTCCTTTTGTTTCCTGTCCTACATTTCTTTCGTATGCAGACTACGGACCAAACAGACTCCATTTTGTGTACACATGTATTAGACTAATGATGGTCATGGGCCACCCCCCCCCCCCTTTTCAGTAGCAGAGTAAGTGCTGTTAGTGGAGTTACACAGACAGCTGAATACATACTATTCTTTCTTCTTCCAAGGTCCAAGGTCACATCTGGTTTCAGAGGTGATAAGTGTATTCCTAGAAGCGCCGTACTCGTGCTCCCAGGCACCAAGACGAAAGGGAGTCACCCTACTGACCCTCCCCAATACTAGCAGAAGCAGACTTTTAAATGAGCTTTGTGTGCCATATATGCTCTTTCCTTTAAACTACTGTGCCTACCAGTAATTTTCCATGTACGGTGATTTTATGTAACGCAATGAAAGTATATATACCATGTATTGGGTGTGAATCGGCAGTCTTCTCCACGCACTGGCAGGGTGAGGTCGGAGTGGCTCCTCTATAGAGTATTGGTAGTCTAAAACAATTGACTTTTCTTCACTGCCAACTGATTGATTATTTGGTAAGACGATAAGTGGGGGCTATTGGTAGGTATAGCTCCTTAGATTATTTTTGTACTACGTCAGTTGGCGACTCTGGTGGGACTCCGCGTTTGGGGTCGTCCTCCCATAAGACGGGCAAGAAAGGACAAACGAAGGGGTACTCTGGTCGAGGGGGTGGACTGACTAACGATTCTGGCTGAACTCCGCT
This sequence comes from Lissotriton vulgaris, assembly GCF_964263255.1. NCBI lineage: Eukaryota > Metazoa > Chordata > Amphibia > Caudata > Salamandridae > Lissotriton > Lissotriton vulgaris. Next base: position 584,181,527 of record NC_141687.1, on the reverse strand, counting down.
CTTACGATCAGAGAGCCCCAGCTGTTAGTGACCCCTCGCCAGAGTCCTACGGGCGTAACCCAGGAGCTGACTGTTGGTTTTCAGGAGTGGGCAGTGGAGAACACGCAATCATACCTGTGTGCACCAGGTGAGTGTATTGATTTGGTGTTTTTGGATTACGCTGTTGAGCGGCATTTTAAACAACAGTTAACTGTGTTTGGCTGGGGGCCGGCGTGCCACGGAGAACTTTGGAGGTCTGACGGGGTGGCATTGAGGCACTGGCACGGGCACATGCTCCAAGGACTCGTTTGGTGAATATTTTAGGTTTTCGATCAGACGCCTTGGTGTGGCACGTGTGGTGCGCACTCGGTGGGACTGTTCTCGGAAAGGCCCATAGTTGGAACTGGGTAGCTTTTTGGACACATCTGAAGCGGCGCTAAGGCAGTGGGCTCAGTCAGAATAGTCCTGAAGGTGAACCAGGGAGACTAGGGGATGGTCTGTAGGCCGGTCTGTGGTTAATTCCTGTCTGATGGCCTCTTGGTAGTCTTTGGACTGCCTGTTTTGGTATCTGTTGGTCTGGTAGTTGGAAATCTACAAGTTCTCAATGAACGAGCGTCGACGGGCTCCGTTCTTCGGTTGTTTGGTTTTTGGAAAAGACATGTCAATGTAAATTATTGTGTGTTGTCGTTCGTTTTTCTATATGACAGACCCTGTTTGAGGTGCAATTGAACATAAGTGAACATGGCCATGTTTGAAAGCGTGTGAGATGGGTGTGTCGTCGAAAAATAAAAATGTATTTCAGTAAAATATGTTTTGGATGCGTTTGCCGCCGGAAGAGCGGACTATTGGATGAAAGCCAGCCTGCCCCGCCAGAGGACTGCCCAAATTTTTATATGAACCTAAAACATGACCTTACGCCTATTCTGTTTAATAATTTATGGCACAAGTATACGAAGGATAATGTGGAATTGCAATGGCCTTTAACGGGATCATTTGATGAGAAAAAGATACAGTATTTACAGGATCGATTGTTCGCCAAAAGAAGCCGACAGGCAATGTTTTCTCCAAAGCTGTGGCAGAAAGAGGCTAAACGCATAGGTATATGGGAAGAAAAGTTAGTTAAATTGAAAAATGGTCAGACCATAACCCAGAAGGCTGTAGCATATGATAGGGAACATGTTGAATGTATAGACAGGCAGTTTAGGTTGCAGGTAGATAAAAGTTACATGGCTCGTACAGAGCCAGAGGATGAAATTGAGGACTTATTGGATGTGCGTCCCCCGCCTCCTTATGCTCCGCAACAAGTGTACCCTGTGATACCGCTTGTAAATGCCCCTGCTCCGTCAGTTGCACAAATCACGGCCCCGGTCGTTGCTGCGGCTTCTACGCCCATGGTGCCCACATTTACTCCCGTTTCCCCAGTACCGGCCACGGCTACATTATTGACTAGTGGTTTGTCTCCTCCTATTTTGTCCTCTGTAACATTAGCTTCACCAGCCTCGGCCTGGCCTTCCTTGTCGGCAACGTCGACTCCCGCAATGTTTGGTTCAACCCCTTCTCGTGCTTCCGGGACTTTGGCGCCCGGCGGCTGTATAACCGCAATACGGTGGGCTCAAAGGAAAAGCAGATGGTGATAGATCAAGCATCTCAATGGGTGCGGAACGCCATCTATACAATCACAGATATTTGGGGGACTACGCAGGATTATGAACCGGTTATGAGGCAATACGCCTTAGAGACTATGGCCAATCCCTTAATTTCCCTATGGGAGCAATATTTCGCAGATGGAAGAGCCCCACAGGTTCTATATGACATTGTGTACCGAGCACACAAATTTGAGTTAGGATTAGAAGATGTATATGGGAATCTGGTGACTATCATGAAGTATCAGGAAAGGTTGGTTTTCAAAATGTCCGACATGGGATACTCAACATCCCATGCAGGAAGTACATCCGATCTATCACCCCGAAATTCCTGAGGTCAGGGATAATGCTAATCAAATTACTCAAGCTCGTGTTGAAGCTCGATCGTGGAAAAGGAGCGAGGTTCTCTCCCTGAAATCCCAGCTACCTGACCCTTGGAAAAATCCTACTGCTCATTATAAGGAACTCACTGAAGCTGCCTCGTCAGCTGCGATGACCTTAGCTGATATCAAATTATTTTTCGGGTTATTAGTACCTGTTGACGTATGGCGACAGGTGCATGAACATCCCCATGTTAATTAATTAGGAGGAACTTGGCACCAAATTAAGGACTGGGACAAGGACCGGAAACCCGGAGATAAACCAAGGCCGGGAATTGGACTGGATCATCTCGTTCCTCGCCGGAAGAACCCAGAGAGTCCACCTCCCCCCTTTCAAATCGGAAGCCCCTGTAGTCATCTGCGGCGTACCACAAGGATCATTACTCAGCCCCACCCTCTTCAACGTATACATGAGTCCCCTTGCATCCATCGCGCGCCAACACAACCTCAACATCATCTCCTACGCAGACGACACCGAGCTGATCCTCTCACTCACCCAAGACCCAAACACCGCCAAAACCAACTTACACGAAGGAATGAAAGAAGTAGCCGAGTGGATGAAGAACAGCCGTTTAAAACTGAACTCGGACAAAACGGAAGTCCTCATCTTAGGTTCATCCCCCTCTGCCTGGGACGACTCTTGGTGGCCACCGGCCCTAGGAACCGCACCCATACCTACGGACCAAGGACGTAACCTGGGCTTCATCCTGGACTCCTCGCTCTCGATGACCAAACAAGTCAACGCCGTCTCATCATCATGCTTCAACATCCTACGCATGCTCAAAAAAATCTTCAGTTGGATCCCCACCGAAACAAGAAAGACGGTCACCCACGCACTGGTCACAAGCCGACTGGATTACGGAAACACCCTTTACGCCGGAACCACAGCCAAACTACAGAAAAAACTCCACGCATCCAAAACGTCTCAGCCAGACTCATACTAGACATCCCCCACCAAACTCACATTTCCGGTCACCCGAAAGACCTCCACTGGCTCCCCGTCAACAAGAGAATAACGTTCAGTCTCCTCACCCACGCACACAAAGCCCTCTGACTTAGGTCCCGAATGCCTCAACACGCGCCTGTCCTTTTACACCCCCACATGCCAACTACGATCGTCCAATCAAGCCCTCGCCGCAATTCCGCGCATCCATAGATCCACCATGGGGGAGGGGGAAGGGGGAGGGCTGGAGGGGTGGGGGGAGGGGGGGGAGAGATCCTTCTCCTACTTAGCGGCCAAAACCTGGAATTCACTCCCCATCCACCTCCGCCTTACACAGAACCACCTCTCCTTCAGAAAGCATCTAAAAACTTTGATATTCGATAAATAAAGTACCCCCCTCCCTAAAGCGCCTTGAGACCCTCTGGGTGAGTAGTGCGCTATATAAAATTTTTGAACTTGAACTTGAACCCCGGAAGGTGGATTGGGATAAACTTACTGCTTGTAGACAAAAGAAGGATGAAGGATGAGGGTGTATCTGATTTCTTTACTAGATTCGAGGGGGTGATTATCTATTTTAGCGGGCAAGATTTGTCGGTGGAAGGCGGAGTAAGATTATTTGTGAATAGATTTGTGACTAACCTGTTGCCCGAAATATCAGCTCGGTTTCAGGCCGCCGAAAGCATTTGCACCACCTCTACTCCTGTTATTTTGAGTATGGCCCAAAATTATGAACAAAGAAAACGAGAGTAAGAATAAATCTGATAAGAAGACAAAAGACCTTATGACTCGAGTGTTATTACAGCAAGTAGCTAGAGGACGAGGTCGAGACGTGATAGGAAGAGGGTTTGTTCCAAGAGGGGCGGGAGCAGGACGGGGAGGAGGTCCAGCAGTTACTTTGGGACCAAACCAATGTGCTTACTGTAAACAGGAAGGGCATTGGCGAGCTCAGTGTCCTTCCCTCTTAGCACAAAATGCAGCCGTGAAAGGCAGAGGGAAAGGACGAGGGGGAGTTGATCGGAATGACATGAGAAGAGAAGAGACGACACTAGGTGAGGCAGGGGGAAATTGTTTTGATAAAACAAAAGGCAGACAGTATTATAACGAAGATTTCGGAACAGGAGGGTCAGATGGGTATTATTATGCATAAGACAGCCACGGACAGAGCAGGGGCCGAGTGGCAGTACCCGATCAGAGAGGGCCTTATGTTAAAGGACAACTAATAGGAACTATTGAAGATTTTCCAGTAGACACGGGTGCATTGAATAGTTCGATTTCTCTTTCACTGGTCCCAGGGGCTCCTCTGTCCGGGCAAAACAATATCTCAGTCAGGTTTTCCGGAATTCCGGTAGTAAGCCCCATTTCTAAACCTCTCCTGCTTACCATAGGTCCGGTCACGGTGAATTCTCCCCTTTTGTTGACTTCACATTGTGGGGAGAATTTATTGGGTTTAGACCTGCTAAAGAAATTGCATGCAAAAATATTTTGTTCTCCCGATGAAGTGTATATTGCTATTCAATTGCCTGATCAGCACACTCGGCAGAGTTTTGTTAAAAATGAATCCCTTCCTCCTGAATTGGCTGTCATTCCGTCCAAATTATGGGCGACCGGCGATATAGATGTTGGCCTTTTGGATATTCTACCAGTCTCTATTACCTTAAAACCAAATGTCCGCTTGCCCCGTATTCCACAGTATAAGATCTCACCGGCTGGTGAGAAGGCTTTGTTGACGATCATACAGGACCTTATTGAAAAGGGTGTAGTAGAAGAAACAGTTTCCAATATTTGTAACAGCCATATATTACCCATTTTGAAGAGGGCCCCGACAGGAAGTAGCCCTGATTATGCTGACACTTATCGTTTTGTAATTGACCTGCGCGAAGTCAATAAAGCGGTAGTTCCTCAATATCCTGTGGTTTCAGATATTACCACCATTCTTACCATGATTCCCCCAACAGCTAAGTTTTTCTCTGTTATAGACTTGAAAAATGCTTTATTTAGCATTCCAAAACATCCTGATAGCCGTCATATTTTGGGCTTCTCGTTATCTGGACTCAGATTTAGATTTTGTCGCATCCCTCAAGGCTATACGGTGAGTCCTAGTATTTACAGTCAAGCTTTGAAAGTACTTTTAGACGAACTGACCTTGCCCCCAATATGTGGACGATTTGTTGATGGCATCAGAAACGGAGGAAGGTTGTAAAGAAGCCACGGTTAAATTATTATTGCATTTAGCGGCTCATGGTAATAAAGTGTCTCTTTCTGTCGACAAGAGGTGACCTATCTTGGTCATCTACTGTCGAAAGAGGGGAGGAAACTAATTCCTGAACGTGTGTCTACTATTTTGAACATGCCTGTTCCTCGTACTCAACGTGATGTTCTTGCAATTCTGGGCATAACCTCTTATTGTCTCCAGTGGATTCCTAATTTTTCACTTCTTACTAAACCTCTTTTGTTTCTAACCACTAAGGATGTGCATGAACCTTTGCCTTGGACTGATGAGTGTCAGGAGGCTTTCGATTATCTGAAAACTGCTCTCTGTTCGGCCCCTGTTTTAGGGGCTCCTGTCTACTGAAAGCCTTTTGTGCTCTACGTGCACGAGGTGGACGGTTGTTCGCTTTGTGTGTTAACACAAGGATTTGGTGGTAAGCAAAGGCCTTGTGCTTATTTTTTGGCTGTATTAGATTATGTTGCCAGAGCACTTCCTAGCTGTTTGAGGGCTACTGCTGCAGTGGCGGTGGGCATCCGACAGTCGTAAGGACTCATTCTAAATTCTGACCTCACAGTGATGGTACCGCATGTCGTGGACACACTGTGGAATAAAACTAAGACCCAGCACCTTACGAGTGCACGACTTACTGGATATGAATTAACGTTATTTGCTCCCCCTATCACTATAACGAGCATTTGCAATGCAATAGTCTCGCATTTACGTAAGTTTGAGCTTTTGGCATTGTAAATGACAATGTCTTTTATTTATGTTTTTGTTTGTAAAACAAATAAAAGGCATTGTCCTTTGCAAAGCTAATAGCTTAAACTCTCGCAAATGCGAGACCTATTGCATTGCAAATGCTTGTTTATGAATGTAACCTTTGTTCATCAGGCCCACAAGATCTAAAAGCAAACCTACAAATAACTCTTGTACCAGTCACACATGCCACCAAGCAGAGAGCAAGACTGACCTCTTTAGGGGAGTTTGAGTGTCAGAATTAATTCATTTAGCAACTTGCAAAACAAGTTATTCACAAGCGCAGTTACCGCACTCGATGTGTCGGCGGCCGTTGTGAGACGGACTGAAGCCCAGCCATTGCCTGCTTACATCAGCTACTATGAGGTAACAAGATGTATGTAGTCTTTTAAGTAATTAAATGCTGACTCGAATATGCGCCGGACTCTCTGGGGTACAAGTTTTGGGAGGGGGGGGGGTGAGCCTCAGAGCGCTGCTGCCATGGAAAGAGTTAATGTGCGCACATAAGCGGTACCAGAATTTAGATGGGAGGCTCTTACCAACGGCACACAGTGCTTCAAGTCTGTAAGGAACTTAAAAATAATAGAAGGAAAAAAACGCCTAGTCGCTCAAAGCCCCGGCCCTCGCAGAGCACCGCGTCCAGCAGCAACCACTTCGACGCAGAGGCTGGAGGAACGCTTTTATATGCTGCGCTCTGGCTCAAGGCCCGCCCTCCTAATCTCTCTTGAACAGCTAGCGAAAAACTAGGGCCACCCTGCTAAATTCGACACGCCTAGTCACCATAATTATAGCACTTGCCAAATGCTTGCTATTTTCAGTTGATAAAGGCGGCAATGCTAAAATAAATTGATAACATTCATCAGCACTTTCCTCCCACTATTATAAATAATAACAAGCGTTCTGTGGCGTGCTTCTGCCACTCTGTGTGGCCAGCAAATATTCAGTTTGTATTAGGCTTATGTATACGGCATTTTCGTGGTTCAGCACACCGTTTGATTTTTTTTTTCTACGGCCCCTCACGCTCAGCCCTTGCCAAGGTCTGTTTCACAGCTAAGGAAACAGAAAACATCGAGGCGACGACTAGAACACCTTTTTCATTCCATAAAGTTTACAGCTGTTTTGAAACAGGAGTCTAGCCAAGGCTGACGGGTGATATAACCGTACAATAACTTCAGAAAGTGTACAGATTTACGAGAGGGCTTTCTGGAAGCTACTCATTTGTGAAACAAACACGAGCGCCCCGCGGTCTTGCCCTGTAAAGAAAAACTTGTTTGACAAACCTCCATAGATGATTCTACATAAATCACCCGGTTGGTATAAAATGCCAGAAAGAGCCATGAAAACAGCATGGTACTGCAACTGCACTTGGCAAGTAATGAGACAGAGGGACAACAACAACTCATAACGGCATAGAAAGCTACGGTCTGTTTGTTTTGTTTATTGCGGTTATTTTATGGGGGTGGGGGGGCACTACCTGAGGAGGGGTTGTGAACGCAGACCACAGTATTGCAGGAAGGAACGAGCGGGTAGAGAAATAAATGCACAAAATATCACAGACCCTCTCTATAAAAAAAGCTGTAAATCTGTCCGAAGTCCTGGAAAAACACAAATACACAAGCACTCGAAAAAAAGTTAAAATAAATAAATAAACGGAGCGCGGTGACCCTAAATCAGCAATCGTGCTCTGAAATAAAGTAAAATAGCACTGGAAAAACAAGGCACATTAAAAAAGCCTCCCCTTCCCAGTCACAGCATGCTTCTTTCTCAATCCGACTCCAGGGAGTCACACATTCTCTTAAAGCACAGCGGCTGACCCTTGAGACAACCCTGCCATGGGACACAGAATATGACTTGTGCCACATTTGGCTTGCACCTCAAAGCTTGTTGTCTTCCGCACCCATGGTGCGAGCCAACGCTGCTCATATCAGTACCACACCCGAACAGGAAGTAACTCTAGCTGGCTATGTGAAAACCAGCAACACCAAAGACAGCGAAACCAAAAGCAGCCCGGGCTGAGAGTGAGAGGGCGGGAGCTGCCCGCGCATGCGCGCTCTTTGGAGAACGAAGTCCGGCAGCTGAAGTCCCGGTGCCAGGAGGGAGCCGGGTGAAGACCAGCGCTGTGGAGCTCCCATGCCGAGACTGACCCACTGGCTGACGAGAGAGACAGGGACACGGAACACGCTGAACGAGCCTGGTGAGTGTGGGGGGGGGGGGGATGTGTACGAGTGTATCTGTGTGCGCGTGTGTGTGCGAGCGTGAGCCCGTGAGTGGGCGGGGTGCGTGCGTGGCTGGGTGTGTGCGCGTGAGCCCGTGGGGGTGGGGGGGGGGGGTGTGGGGTGCGCACGTGCGCTTGTATGTGCCTGCGTCTTTGTGTGTGCCTGCCTGCGTGTTTAGGTCGGAATCTGAGGCAGGGATGTGCACGGCGCCGGCCTGGACGTGCGCGTTCACAGAAACCAATCGCTTCGCATGCCCGACCCCGGTCTCACCTTTTGAAGTAGTCCAGATGGACTATATACAGTTAGACAGAGTGAATAATGTGAAATATGTTCTGGTGGTGGTCTGTGCTTTTAGTAAATGGGTGGAAGCCTATCCCACGAAGAAAACATTGCCCTGGCAACAGCAAAGGCCTTAATTAAGGTGCACTTCCCAAGATATGGATTACCTAGAGTGATTTGGTCAGATAACGGGAAACGCTTTATTGCAGATCTTATCAAGCATATCTGTAATAGTCTACACATTAAACAGAAATGTCATGCTGCTAGGCACCCCCAGTCTGCAGGGTTGGTTGAAAAATACAATGGGAGTTTGAAATTGAAAATGGCGAAAATTCAGGAAAGTACCGGTTTAAAGTGGCCCAAAGCTTTGCCTCTAGCTTTAATGTCTGTGCGGGTCACCCCTCATTCCCGGTCAGGATTGTCACCCTATGAGGTTATTTTTTGGCGCCCAGCTAATGTATGGGACGTTCTACGACCAAGGAACTTTCGAAAAATCGACTACCCAACTATGACAGATTATTTGTATGCTTTGACTAAAGATCTTCGTTCTATCCATCAACAGGTGTCAGATATGCTGCAGCCCCTGCCGTAGGGTCCTAGACATTGTCTGGAGCCTGGCCAATGGGTGATGGTGAAATATTACCAGTGGAAATCTAGTCTGGAGGCCAGGTGTACTGAACCAGTTCAAATTCTACTGGCTGCTCGGACTGCGGTGAAGGTGAATGGTCGAAAACACCGGATACATGTTTCCCGTCTGAAGAAAGTACCTTTCCCGCTTCCTTTTGATCAATCAAATCCAGAAGGGATTTTGAGCCAGGAGAGTGAGAGCTCCTTGTGTTGTGCCCTTTTCGGACGCCCAAGAAATTGAGAAAGGGCAAGAGGAAGGAGCACCAGGCACGAGAGGGGTCTCATCATCAACAGTGAAGTTGGCCCCAGAACCAGTTGCCTCTGTCGATACGCAAGGAGTTCAGGATAAATCAGACGCCACGGATGCCACTCTACCTGCTTTGTTTGTTGACCAGGAGTTACCTGGCCATGTTCGCTACAACCTGCGGCCCAGAAAACAACGCGGTACCCCCGATAAATACGGCAGGAGATCGGGAGAGACTTGAGTGCTAGGGCATTGCTAGATTAGTTTGGGAGTACTGAGCGAGACACTGGACTGAACAAGTTGAGAGCTGGAACACTCTATTGCTCTGTTCAGAAAGAAAAAGACTAAGAAGCTACAGAATGGGCCCAGGTTGCAACTGTACATACAACGTTATTGCACGGATCGGTTTTCTTTTTGATGAACGATAGGAGCCTGCCAGTGAGGCTCTAGACAGACACAGGAAAGAAGCACCCTCTGGCAGGTTGGACTGCATCCCTTAATGTAATTTGGACTTTAAATGTATCCCTTTGGTCGTTTTATTCCTGAGGAGGAACGCCCCCTCGCTCCTCGATATATGCCTACTTATGTACCAATGTTTTCTTCTTGGACCACAAGTGTGAAGGTTGCTTTTGTAATCACCATTGCAGCATTTTTTATTATAATAATGAGTGTGTTTCTATATTTGGAATTTTACCCTCCAATGCATACTATGTTGGGAACTTCTACCCCGCCGACTGAACATTATTTCTTTAAGTTAGCCCCTCACAAGGAAAGGCATCGCCAGACTTATTTTAAGAATGTATTTGTAGAGATGTTGCATCAGACTCATAGTGCTACCAATATGACAAACTGTTGGGTTTGTGGTTTGCTGCCCTCAGTGATGCATAGACATGACCTTTTTATTTCATTGCCTTTATCCTACTTGGGAAGTTGTGAGGCTTGGTTCAAATTGCTGTCTGTAATGTACCTTCATTATACTGTAGATTCATCCCGATATTCTGAGCGTGATTATGAAATGATTCTGGCCTATATAGACGTACACTAGGGTTTTGATGCACAAAGGAATGATGGAGAAGGATCGTTAGACCCAAATGCCTGCATGAATCTATACACAGAATATGATAATGTGACTTGGCTGAAAAGTGAAATCTTTGACTTTGCAGATTTTAATTTCACTCAGTATTTTCAGCAATTTCAGGATCGGAATGTTACTGATGATAGAGCTATCCCGGTGCCTATATTTAATAGGACCTCTGCCTTTTGTGTACAGGGAACTGGACACATTTCAGTAGGAGATAGTCGTTGCAATTATACCTATCAACTACGCACCTTTAGTAGCACTCCGTTGTTAACACCTCCAAATGTTTATTTTGTGTATGGAGAGAATGCTTACACATGGCTCCCCCGGGGATGGACAGGTCGCTTATATTTATCTTTTCTGTATCCACCCGTCTACATAGCCCCCTCCAATTATCATAAAGACCATAGGTTAGATGGACAAAGTTTGCCTGTGATACGAGACAAACGGGAATTGGATACATCCCAGATAGATCAGACCGATACCCCTGAACATCACTTTATTGACATTGTAAAAGGAGTATTTCCTATTTGGGGGCCCATCACCACTAGTAAAGAAGTAAGGCGCCTATCTCGAGTAGTTGTGAGAGTCATAAATACCACCGCTGGCATATTAACCAATTTGACTGTGGAGCTTCAGGCTACGAGACTCGTTTCCCTTCAAAATCGTATGGTGCTAGATTTTATCTTAGCAGATCAAGTAGGAGCTTGCTGCGTGATCGGCAGCTCCTGTTGTGTGTATATCCCTGACTCCGCCCCTTCTGTCCATTTGGCCATTCAAACGTTGCATCGTTTAGCTTCTGAAATACTTGCTGACACAGGTACCTAGTCTCTTTCTGGATGGTTTTGGGGTATGTTGTCTACCTGGGTTTAGAAGATCTTGATGGTGTTAGCTGGGATAGCAGGCGTTATCTTTACCTGTTGTCTCTGCATACACTGTGGACCTACCTGTTCTTACTGTGCATCAAAATTAACGTCCTCAGTGACAGAGCCATTCTCGACTAAAGTCAAACCCCAAATGATCCAACAAGAAATACAAGAGATGATGCAGATTGACAAGGGTATTTTTGAAGACTGATTTTCTTTGAATTAGCTACATCATGCTAAAAGGGTGGTTCTGAGGGATAAAATCGATTTCCTACATGTATATTAATCTTTTGTGTTAGCACGATGTTTCTATATTTCAATGTATATTATAGAACACACTAATTAGTTATGCCAATATAGGAACTTCCTTTTGTTTCCTGTCTGCATTTCTTTTGTATGCAGACTACGAACCAAACAGACTCCATTTTGTGTACACATGTATTAGACTCGAATGATGGTCATGGGCCACCCTGCCCTTTTCAGCAGCCGAGTAAGCGCTGTTAGTGGAGTTATACAGACAGCTGAATACATACTATTCTTTCTTCTTCTAAGGTCCAGGGTCGCATCTGGTTTCAGAGGTGATAAGCGCATTTCTAGAGGCGCCGTACTCGTGCTCCCAGGCACCAAGACGAAAGGGAGTAACCCTCCTAACCCTCCCCAATAATAGCAGAAACAGACTTCTAAATGAGCTTTATGTGCCATATATGGTCTTTTAAACTACTGTGCCTACCAGTAATTTTCCATGTACGGTGATCTCATGTAACGCAATGAAAGTATATATACCATGCATTGGGTGTGAATCGGCAGTCTTCTCCACGCACTGGCTGGGTGACGTTGGAAGGGCTCCTCTATAGCGTATTGGTTGTCTAATAAACAATTGACTTTTCTTCACTGCCAACTGATTGATTATTTGGTAAGACGATAAGTGGGGGCTATTGGTAGGTATAGCTCCTTAGATTATTTTTGTAATACATCACATGCTATAAAAGCATAAATGCTTAAAAATACACATTAGAGACAGGGAGTCTGGAGTGGTGAGAAAGGGTTAAATAGTCTGAAACTGAGGGCTTGGAGTCTCTCCCCGAATTCAGACCATTGGAGGCGAAAGTCTTTATGTGAGATCTAAAGGACCGGAAAATTTCCTGGATTTATCAATCCCTGGTTACTCACTGCTCACCCACACTACAGAAGCTTTGGGGGGACTGGGAAGGTGGCACGCTGAAGGAGGGGGACTGGACCGAGGTCTTGGGGCTCTGCGGGGGGCAGCCATAGCAATGCGACTCCGCCTTGCTCAGTTCAAGTATCCACACAGGGTCTATTTTACTCTGGCGCGATTCTCCACGCACTGGCTGGGTGACGTTGGAAGGGCTCCTCTATAGCGTATTGGTTGTCTAATAAACAATTGACTTTTCTTCACTGCCAACTGATTGATTATTTGGTAAGACGATAAGTGGGGGCTATTGGTAGGTATAGCTCCTTAGATTATTTTTGTAATACATCACATGCTATAAAAGCATAAAGGCTTAAAAATACACATTAGAGACAGGGAGTCTGGAGTGGTGAGAAAGGGTTAAATAGTCTGAAACTGAGGGCTTGGAGTCTCTCCCCGAATTCAGACCATTGGAGGCGAAAGTCTTTATGTGAGATCTAAAGGACCGGAAAATTTCCTGGATTTATCAATCCCTGGTTACTCACTGCTCACCCACACTACAGAAGCTTTGGGGGGACTGGGAAGGTGGCACGCTGAAGGAGGGGGACTGGACCGAGGTCTTGGGGCTCTGCGGGGGGCAGCCATAGCAATGCGACTCCGCCTTGCTCAGTTCAAGTATCCACACAGGGTCTATTTTACTCTGGCGCGATTGGGGAGGGCGGGCTGATCGTTTCCCCGGAGTGTCTTCGCTGCGGTCGAGAAGAGGGTAAATTCATTCATACAGTCTTGCATTGCCCTTCCCTGGACTGCTTTTGGAGGGGGGTATTTGCCTGTCTCTCGGAGGTCATGGGGTGGGAGCACCCCCGTACACCGCAGCTGGCCCTGCTTCATGTTATGGAGGGAATAGGGGTAATGTCTACAAACTGCACCTCATGCAATTGGGTATCACACTAGCGAAAAGGGAAATCGCCAAGGCTTGGAAGACGCTGCAGGCCCCCATCGGTGGCCGCATGGAAGAATGGGTTAGACTTCTGTATGGGACTAGAACCTATTTTTAATCGCCAGGGCGTGCCCAGGAAGCACTACAAGATTTGAAGGCGGTGGGCGGATTATCATGCCTTTGGTTGGACCCGCCAACTTTAGCAGAGGCCCTCAGGGGAGGTGTATTCTTCTTTGAGTATTTTTCGATCTCACCCGAAAATGTCGAATGCCTTTATGTTTGTATGGTTTGATTATGCAGATGTCTCTGGTGTGCAGAGCCCTGCAATACATGCGCAACTTGACGGATAAAATCTGTTATAAAAAAATAAAACATCTGAAACTGTGTTATTGAAAGGAGACAGCTATGCTGGACTAAAGGGAGAATTAGCATAGCCATAAATAGATCTATCATTGCTGTGACTGGCATACCTGGATGTTGTTTGCATGTAGATGTTAAGTGATGTGCGCCCCATATTGAAAATAAAGAAACCCTTCAAACCTAAATAAGAAATGAAATAGAAAGCCGAGCTGCCTTCTCAACAGCAAATAAGCACAGAAAACATGTTACTTTCACAAAGCTGTAAGGTGCTTATTGAGTGAAGGGAGGAAGACGGTTGAAACTCTTGCTCGCCCTCCATTTCCAGCACACAGGGAGGTTAGCGTGCTAGTTGCTGGGCTCTGCCGGGCTCTTCCGGCTCCTTTTCGATAAAAGCACAGCATGGCGCCACCGTGCAGCACGGTTGAAGGTAGCGCTGCTTGGTAATTGCCTATTACGCCAGATGTTACTACTTTCCTGATTTAATCATTTTTAAGTTGAATTGATTGATTTAAAAAAATCTGTTTTATACTTTTAAAAAACGTGTACTGCTTGATTGTTTTTTACGCGCATTACTCACCTGGTATCAGAACGGTCTCCTCCCACTTCCCGGTCCACTGCAGCTCTAAGGTGCTGATTGAGTGGAGGGAAATTAAATAAGAAATGAAATGAAAGCCAAGCTGCCTTCTCAACAACAAATTTGTAAGGTGATTATTGAGTGGAGGGTGGAAGACGGTCGTAACTCTTGCTTGCCCTCCATTTCCGGGACACAGGGAGGTTGGCATGCTAGTTGCTGGGCTCTTAAGCCTCCTTCTCGATAAAAGCACAGCATGGTGGCGTTGTGCAGCGGACGCGCCAAAGGCATGACCGTCTGCGCCCATCCGTGCCTGGATCGTGCCCAGCACCAGAACCCCTGGGCCACTCATTCCAGGTATGCAGCAATGTGTAGCTTTCTACACTAGCAAGTAACCGAGTCCCTTTTAACAAACGTGATAAACTATGCGAGCACGTTTGTGTCCGCCTAAATCCTGCGAACCTCCCCGATAGGACCAAAGTTCTTTGCTCCACCTGTGAGTTTGTATTGGAGGCCCTATATTGAGTACGGTCAACCCTGGTAGAAACTGTATTCAGCAAACAACTTAGCCCAAAAAGCATAAGGAAAATGACATGGTTCACTCTGCCCTTATCAATGCACATTCTCTCTCAAAGCACAAATATGAAATAGTGGAGTTTCTGGATAACTATCACCTGATCTATTTATTACGGAAACATGGGCCAGTCCTTCAGCGGGCCCAGACTTCTTTATTGTCACACCTGACTGCTTCTCTGCACACAGATGCGATAGACTAAAGAAAAGATGGGGAGGTTTGGCTCTCATACACTGAAATGATTTACCGGTAAAGATACAAAAGGTTCCCTCCGCGGTATAAAAAGGCATTCAATTTCAACATAAAGCTTTCCAATCATCAATCTTTTAAGGTAATCATCCTATACAGCAGCTAGTTTTACCATTCTAAGGGATTTTAATTTTAATGTGGAAGCCACCGAAGACAAGGATTCTATATCCCTTACCTCCGAGCTGGAGGCAATGGGGCTCCTTCAAAGAGTTAGTGGACCTACCCAGTCGGCTGGTCACAAGCTGGATGGACTTTTTACAAATAATGAGCAGATCTCAGTAATTGAGATCCATCCTCTCACAGGGTCTAATCACCATGCAGTACTATTCGATATTGGTATTCTGCACCATACTTCCTCACACGCCAGTTCAGTCCTCCCTCAACAGTTTAAGGCTTGGGGTGGTATAGATCAGGCTCTTCTGAAACAGCCCCTGTCTAATACTCAGCCAGAAGCTGTTAGACACAGAACTGGCCCCTACAAACTAGTCGGACTACGCCAAAACGCTTTTGCTAAACTAGCCCATACTAATATAATAAAGAGAGCCCAAACCTTTGAGGTGGGTAATCTCAGGAACCACAGCACCAATCACAACACCCAATAAATCGTTGGAAAGGGCAGTTACAGCAGAAGGACATAGGCTATGCAGACGCCCACCATATACATTTAAAAGGTAAAAGAACCGTGCCAGCAAAGTAGTCCCTTGTGGGCATGTCTGCGTTGTGCTGTGGGCGTGTGCTGGGGCGTGACAAATGCTGAGGGCGTGTGGTGCGTTCCGCCCTTCATGCAATGTCTCTTATAGTGTGCTAATCCCACCCTGCTCCCTTTAAATAACCCTGCACACCATAATGATAACCCACCCTTACTCCTTAAAATACCCCAGCACCCTTAAACACTAACCCATCGTAACCCTATAAATATACCCTGTACCCCAAAACCCAAACCTATCCCTAAACCCTAAAAATAACCCTGTTCCCCAAAACCCAAACCTAGCCCTGAACCCTATAAATACCCCTGTACCTCAAACCTACCCCTGAACGCTAAAAATACCCCTGTACCCCAAAACCCAAACCTAGCCCTGAACCCTATAAATACCCCTGTACCCCAAACCTACCCCTGAACCCTAAAAATACCCCTGTACCTCAAAACCCAAACCTAGCCCTG
Source organism: Lissotriton vulgaris (assembly GCF_964263255.1). Lineage (NCBI taxonomy): Eukaryota > Metazoa > Chordata > Amphibia > Caudata > Salamandridae > Lissotriton > Lissotriton vulgaris. The sequence goes on along the minus strand of NC_141687.1, from coordinate 584,165,301 downwards.
AACCCTTAAAATACCCCGTAGTCCAAAACCCGAACCTACCCCTGAACCCTAAAAATACCCCTGTACCCCAAACCTAGCCCTGAATCCTAAAAATAACCCTGTACCCCCAAACCTAGCCCTAAACCCTAAAATACCCCTGTACCTCAAAACCCAAACCTACCCCTGAACCCTAAAATACCCCTATAGCCCCAAAACCCAAACCTAGCCCTGAACCCTAAAAATACCCCTGTACCCCAAAACCCATACCTCTCCCTAAATCCTAAAACTACCCCCGTACCCCTTAACCCAAAACTATATCTGAACCCTTAAAATACCCAAACACCCCAAAACATATACCTCAGTACCTCAAAACATATACCCCTACTTACCTTATCCAAACATAAAAAACCAAGCTTTTATCTTTCATGCATTTACAACGAATTTCTGTAAATGTATGCGTGGTAAAAGCATATAAAATGTAATGCTATGCGCTATAATGGCATTGCGGAGTCATGGTACTTTTCGTAATGAAAGTATGAGGAGTGATGGTATGCGGAAAGAAAGTTGCGGAATAATAGGTGTTTACCCTCCCCCGGTAAGTACATTGGTGGCACGGCGGCCCACATCTGTAACAACATACTCATATTTTTTCACCACCCATTTGAAAAATGCACAGGTCTCTCTCATTGATGGCCAGCACCGACATACACTTTTAGACACACCTCCCGCCACAAGTTCTAGAATTGCGAACTTTAGAGCTGGGGAGCTACGTTCGAATCTCTGCATCAGCTCAACATCCTGTGATTCCAGGCAAATCGCTTTGTCTCCCCGTGCCTACCACAAATTAATGTGTTCTTCTGTAATGTGAATTGTGCTCATGCCATGTTGTCGAGTTCGCGCTATATAATATTGCAAGGAAAAATTAAGTAGGGAAACTAGAGTTCACACACTACTGAACGCGCACTCTTAAGTGCATCAGCAGTGCACTGTGAATCGGAGCGTTTCACAGGCCTGTCACAGATAAGAAATGCTATCAAAACGAAATCCTACAAAACAATATACTACTAACCGGCAGCAATTCATACCCAGACAACGTCGGGACAGGCAGCTAGTACAGTATAAAACTGTTTCCAAAAACAGGATGATTCCCTCGGCCCCGTGGTTCTCTGAGGCATTTAGGCTGGAGAAACAATGGTGTAGGAAACAATTGAGGCGCTGGCGTCTAGACTATGACAGCCAGGAGAAATCGCTCTACAAGTTGGCACTGGCGAATTATAAACACCTTATACTAAGAGAAGAAAGTAACTACTGTCCTAGGGAAATGGAAACCGTACAAGATTCCTCCAAACAGTTGTTTTAGGTTGTTTCTAAACTAGCATCGCCACTAGACAGCTCTGCTAAGGTAGCATCCCAAGCACTTCAACTTGTTAGCCTTCAGCTTTCAGGTTAAGGTTGGGCAAATCTATTCGAAAGTTAATGCCTCTGCTGAGAGCAGGAGTCACTGGATTTAAATAGCGAGGGACAGGACAGCTCTGCCTTCAGGGAATTTAGACTAGTCTCAGTGGAACAGACAACCAACCTGGTTTGACTCGAAAAATCTTCTAAGTGCCTACTTTTAAAAACTTTAAATATTCCTATAAAATCAGCAGAATAACTAATTCAGAAGTACTCACCTGTGATCAGGAGAGAAGTTAGTAGTGTACCTTGTAGCCCAGTATTGAACCACAAAGGTAATCCGAACCGGGTTTACCCGTAACCTGTATTTTCTCCATAGGAATCCATTGTCTGCTTTTCTAGGAAATTTCTTCTAAGTGTCTACTTTTGAAAACGTGAAATATTCTTTAAAATCATACGAAATACTGAAACTTAATTACTTACCTGTTTTAAGTTGAGACCCCAGTGCTGGACCTAGAAGCCTAGTACTGGATTACAAAAGTAACAAGATCGTACTTTACCTGCAACCTGAATTTTCTTCCATTGGATAACATTGCCAGATTTCTGTTGAAAAGTTTCTAAGTGTGAACTTTTAAAATAGCTTTATATTCCTGAAAAATAACTAAAACGTTTTTACTAAATTGTTTTTAGCTTAGCCCCTAGGACTGAATCTAGGATCCAGTCCTGGAACTACCAAAGTAATCTACAAAGTGATCAACTGTGTTTATATAGAAAAACCCATTAAGCTCAATGCTAAATTGTGTATAGAATTGTGTTGCCTACTGCAACCCCTGTACCTATGGTGTTTACAAAGTTTATTGCCTTTCTGCAAAGTACTCATCTGAGACCGCTCATATTGAGAGAACAGTATATTTTGATACATGTTGGTTCTAAAAATAAAACAACTATATCTTTGATATAAAAACAATTGGCCTGTGGAGTTCAGTCTTTGACTGTGTGAAAACTTTTGCTGACTGAGTGTGCACAACAAATGCTTTACACTTCCTCTGGTACTGCCTTAATGCTCGACCAAGCTACCACTTTAGAGAGTAAGTGCACACCTGGCTTTAACCTCTGTTATACCTCTAGGGTTTGTGGACTTTATACACAATGTACCTTATTCTGGTCCAGTATATATAGAGCCACTTTCTCACATTGGTGGATCAGCGGTGGGATACAAACTTGCATTTGTTGGACTACTTGGTTACCATCTGATCACACGACAGAACTCAAATTGCCTTTCGAATTCTGAAATTGTTTTTTTTTCAAATACTAAAAGTCTGGTAGCGCCTTGCTTAAGTCCCATTAGAGTTTTTGAAAAATAAAAGTCACTATAGTTAGGGTAGAGGGTTAGAACTATCAGGTTAGAACGTCTCAACAGAACCCAGCTATTAGTGGAGATCATATGGACCTGGTTGAGGCACCTTACTTGCACTTGAATTTCAACAAATGGAGGTCCCTATGCAAACTTAAAAATATAGTCATGGGCCTGCACCCAACCAAACTAGGGCTTCAGGAGCTCCTGGCTGAGTACGCAAAAGGCCACCCCTCTGAACAGGGTGACAGTCAGAGAAAGAAGAGGAGGAGGAGTATGATACCAACCCCCCTCCCCCATCTCTAGGGAAGTAAGGGTCTCTACACCGTTAAATTCAAGAGTCAACTTCTGTGAGCCTGGGAACCACACAGGTGGACTGGGCCCCAGAGAACACATTGGGGCGAGCCCCAATGAAGAGGATTAAACAAACCTCTCTGGGTGGCACTTCTGTGGGAACTGTTCTCTGGTAACTACACAGACAGGCTTCTGACCCTCTCTGGTCCAGATGCAGGGTCCTATGACCTCATGAAGAAAACTCTGAGTGAGGGATTTGGGCTCACTACTGAGGAGTATAGAATCAGGTTCAGGGGGGCTCACAAAACCGAGACCCAATCCTGGATAGATTTTGTAGACTACTCAGTAAAGACACTGGATGGTTGTTTAACTGGACACAATGTGCATGATTTTACTGGACTTTATAATTTGTTTATGAAAGAACACATTTTGAGTAACTGCACAAATGAAAAGTTGCATCAGCATTTGGTAGACCTACTAATTTCTCCCCAAGAATTAGGAAAGAAGGCCGACAATTGGGTCAAGACTAGGGTGACAGGACAGCCACTGGGGGTGACCAAAAGAAGGTGGTTACAAAACCTCCCCAGGGGAAAGGTGGTGAGAACCCCCAGGATAAAAAGTCTGAGTCTTCAAAAGGGCCCCAAAAACCTGTACAGGTGGGTGGGTTCCAAACTACTCCCTATGTGCCTCAGCCCTATAGGGGGAAGAACTTTGATCCTAACAAGGCTTATTTTAATAACTGTAAAAAGTTGGGACATTTAACTGTTGTCAAAAACTGCCCCTACAATAAAGCCCCTAAGGCACCCAATACAGCTACTAAAAGGTCAGTAAATCTACAGATGGGATCAGAGGAGTTCCCATAGCAAATCTGGGAATACACTCAAGCTAGTCTTGTCTCCCTGGGGGAAATGGAGTTTGCCACTTTTGCTAGTTGGCCACCCAACTGTAAAAAGTATTTGCAATACCCCTCCATTAATGGAACTAGAGTAGAAGCCCTGGGGGATACAGGTGCCAGTATCATTATGGTGAAGGAAATGCTGGTTTCCCCAGAGCAATACTTGATTGGGAAAACTTACTCAGTCACCAATGCGGACAGCATTACCACCCAATGCCCTATGGCTATGGTGACATTAGGTTGGGGGGAGGTTACTGGCCTGAAACTGGTAGTGGTCTCTCCACAATTGCCAGCTGACTGTCTGCTTGGAAATGACCTGGAAACCTCAGCCTGGGCTGAGGTTGAGCAAGTGACACATGCAGCCATGCTGGGTATCCCTAGACTGGTGTGTGTGCAAACCAGAGCACATAGCAGAAAAAGAAGGGTGAAAAAGTAGGTTTGGAGCCTGAAAGTATGGCCCAACCAACCAAGAGAAAAAGCAAGAAGACTGGGGGATCAGCTTCTACACAGCAAGCCTCTCAGGAGCCATCTCCTCAGGGAGAAGACTTGGAAACCCTAGAGGGAACTGAGCCCATTGAGCTTGAGCCTTACCAGGTTGGACTCCTGGGCCTAGGGGGACCCACCAGGGAAGAGCAGTGCCAGGTTCAGCGAGATTGCCCCACTCTTGAAAGCCTGAGGCAGCAAGCTGTTTCAGAAGCCCAGTGAGATGTCAGTGGTACCGACAGAGCTTATTGGGAAGAGGGATTACTGTATGCTGAGGCAAGAAACCCCACTCCTGGAGTTACCAGGAGGGTGGTAGTGCCACAGAAGTACGGGGAGTGTCTCCTAACTTTAGCTCATGACATCCCCCTAGCTGGACATCTGGGGCAGAACAAAACTTGGGAAAGGCTAGTTAGCCACTTCTACTGGCCCCAGATGAACCAAAAGGTGAAGGAGTTTGTGAGCTCCTGTGTTACCTGTCAGGCCAGTAACAAGACAGGTGGCAAACCATAGGCCCCCTTGATAACACTGCCAGTGGTGGGGGTACCCTTTGAAAGGGTAGGTGTGGACATTGTGGGTCCACTTGAACCTCCCACAGCTTCAGGGAACAAATTAATTCTAGTAGTAGTGGATCATGCTACTAGGTACCCTGAAGCAATTCCCCTTAGGGTTACTACAGCTCTTGCAGAAGCCAAGGCCCTCCTTGGTTTCTTCACCAGCGTAGGGTTTCCTAATCTAGGATCCAGTCCTGGAACTACCAAAGTAATCTACAAAGTAATCAGCTATGTTTATATAGAAAAACCCATTGAGCTCAATGCTAAACTGTGTGTAGAATTGTGTTGCCTACTGCAACCCCTGTACCTATGGTGTTTACAAAGTTTATTGCCTTTCTGCAAAGTACTCATCTGAGACCTCTCATATTGAGAACAGTATATTTTGATACCTGTTGGTTCTAAAAATAAAACAACTATATTTTTGATATAAAAACAATTGGCCTGGAGTTCAGTCTTTGAGTGTGTGAAGCCTTTTGCTGACTGAGTCTGTACAACAAATGCTTTACACTGTCCTCTGGTACTGCCTTACTGCTCGACCAAGCTACCACTTTAGAGAGTAAGGTCACACCTGGCTTTAACCTCGGTTATACCTCTGGGGTTTGTGGACTCTATACACACTGTACCTTATTCTGGTCCAGTATATATGGAGCCACTTTCTCACAGTGATCTAGTGTACAAATTTTCATAGCATCAATGCGTGTCGGTGGATTCATTAGTTTCTCGACCATCTGCCTAGGCTCGACCAAATAAACAATATGGAGTATAACAAAAATCATTAATGAATTTAAACTGATGAGTTTAACCCAGGACACATTCAAAACAGTGTTTTGAAAAGACATTTGTACATCTCATTACGTCTGGTATTACTTGAGCCCCAAGATGTCGACTCCACTTTTCCACTAAAGTCTGAAAAATATCAGGCTAATGGTGAATCTCTGCTGCCAGAATCATCTGATACACTTGACTGATGCCCTTGGGTGATCCCAGCTGAAGATATTCCAGAAAGGCATTAGCGATGCAATCAACGTCTTCCGCTTTCTAATCCATGATAAAATGCCGGATTTGAAGTTAGCGCAAAAAACATGACCGCGCAAGAGAATTGCTACAATATTGTCTCAAAAAATAGAAGACAATCGCTGTCAAAGAAAGAGCCCAAAGTAGATAAGTTAATTGGTGACAACAGTTAATGAAGCTTTCATGAATTTGACGGGGAAAATTGGGATTATAACCCACATAAGAATATGCGTTAAATAATATAAGCCAAGAAATCTGCAGCTTCAGAAAGGTCCAAATAGAGTCAAAGACCCTAAGAGTTTTGAATCAAGTCATTTTAAAATAGACAGTATTGATAATACCAGAATGTGGGGTGATATCGGCTCCACAAGGGAGATATTCTGGAAACAGCCCTCCTAGGCCCCAAATACCCACACCCCAATACTCTGCTGAGTCGGGACATGAATGCTGCTAAAAAGTATGCCCGCAGGTCTGTGTAGTATTCTGGGTTTAGTATTAATGTTACTGCACTTCTCTTCTTCTAGCTACTCAGCCAGTGTGAGTGTTCCAGGATAGAATGTGTGTGTGATTGACATGAATGGAATGCTTGTGTGACTGGTATGAGGGTTGGCAGTTGGAGTATGGGCTGAGTAGCTAGGAGGCTGCTCCTGGTGGGGCTGCTAGTTCCCGCATAATACTTATTTATGGCTTAATAAACTAACTTCAAATCTCAACCACTGCTGCCTCGTCTACATCCTTACCAGTATGTATGGACCTGCATACTACATTATTTTTGGCGACGAACTGGAGACTTTCCTGCGCAAATACTACAGTCTGGTAGCGAGAAATTAATTTTGGTCAGCCGGGAATACTCAACAGACCCCAGATTTCCTCAAACTTTACATGATAGGAGAGAAAAAAGTAAACAACAAAAAGATAAGGGAAGAAGAAAGAAAGGCATGCCCCGAAAGACTAGATCAACCACTCTTTCGTTTCTTATAAGGAACGAAGAGAGAAAAGGAGAAAGCATGGCAAAATCAACCAGATCTGTTATTTTACTTAATCCCCCCGCCACTTGGTCAATAGCTCAACCTTTAGAGCATCAAAACATGAATACATTTGCTCCTCGTATCAGATACGCCAAACTGCGGGCTCCAGTATGGAAGCCAAAGCTCCAAGTTTTTGAAGGACCAGGATATGCGCTCTCAGCTGTCATCATCGAACCAAAGTCTTGCAAGAGAAATCAGATCAAACAAAGAAATCCACTTCAGCCGCTTTCACTCGTGACCTTGGACGAGCAGCTGTTTATCTCCTGTTGAAGCAGGAAGTTACTCACATATATCACGGTGGCCCATAGATAACTAGGATGTGACCCCTCACGAGGAGACCAAAAAAGATAGTGATGGGTTCTCTAGATCATGCTGTCCATGTACCAATCAACCACGGTGGGGAAGCCTTCCCTGAACGGACAAACTACATAGCCTCTGGGATCGCCCCCTCTCGGATCCAGATACCCCAGATACACCCCCCCCCCCCCAAGGGATGTGGAATTCCTATAGCCCGACGCCCAAGACATATTGTTCGGGGTCAAGGGCAACAAGTTTTTATGTGTATTTTGTCCTTGGGACAAGTAGGCCCAACCCCTGCAGCACAAACCCTTTGGCTGCCAGTTTGCAGTGCCACATTAAGGGTCAGGGAAGGGCAATGCCTACAGTTAAGTTAATTTTTGTGTGTATTTTTTAATGCTGTTCAAACTTGTATTCATGGTTCATTATTTTAAAGCCTTTATCATCAGGGTGAGCGCTGCAAGTAAATGTAAATTCTGACTGCAATACTGACAGTGGTTTCAGTATAGAAGTGTGCACACATGGTTTCAAAGTTTAGCAATATGAGGCTATGCATATTGCTGGCAGAATGCTCTTTGATTAGGTGCAAATATTTGCAAAGCTTGGAAGCAAGATTAATGATCCTTTGCTTTCAATATAAAATGTTTCTAAAAAAATGAAAGTAGGGGAATTTTTTTTTTCTAAACTACTGTACATTTTCAGGTACCACTTCTTTGCAGCATCATTTAGTAAAATGTGTTGATGCATGCTAGTATTTACCAAAAATATTCATTTTGGAAAATCAGTGTAACCAGTTTCAATAAGATTATGGAAAACATAAAAATAAACAAGCATTGCCAAAGCCAGTAGGTCTGAAATTGGTGGTCAGCTTTTTAGTTGTGGCAATGCGTGACTTGTTTTGGCATGGTTTTTGTAAAACCTTATTGATGTGAGATCTGCCGGGCCCTCACCATTATAACAAACATTGGCAAAAGCAAAAATTGTTTTTGGTCGAAAAAAAGCACGCACTGCCACATTAGTTATTGGCGCTGAACAAAACTACTTTGTGTGCTGATATGCTCCTTGTGAAAGGTGCAGAATGCGGTCACTCACAGTGAAGCCAGCCGATACAGAGAGAGAGACAATTTTAATAAACACAAAAGGTCATGGTTAACACCAGACTAAATTAGTGGCCCAATTATTAAAGAGTTTCAAAAGTGCACCCTTGTTATATGTCCTTGAAATAAGTGCAGCTATATGGCTTTCGTAAATTCACAAGAATTTACAGTAGTAGGGCAAGAAATTGTACTCCTAGAAAATATTTGTAAACTGAATTTTAGCATGAGCAAATATGCATGTGTACATTTGCTCATGCGAAAACCTGATTGTTTGCAAGTTCATTTTCCCTCCAACCACTGTTTCCCCAACTCTGGAAGAAGGTTTACACTCTCCATTATCAGGAGTAAATTTCCAACATTTCTTAGTATGGGGAAATATTAGAGAAGAGTTGCTGAACATCCTTAAAACATGCAAGTTAGTAGGTTTGCACAGACTCAAAAGGGCATTCCAACCCTTGAACTATTGCTTACCACTACCTTCAATCCCAGTATGTAGATCTGCCGAAACATGGCAACATAAAGGGATTGCTAGAATTCAAATACTACTATGGTACGAGCCCTGGCATAACCCAAGAGGCTATATAAGAGCTCATATATAATGAGATTGCTGCCAAAATTTGTCACCGAACTACATGGCACCAAAGGGACTAGTGGATTTTGTTACAGGACAAGTAGATTTATGAAGCAACCTGCCCCATGGACAAGTATATATTTTAATAAATTCCACACCCCTGCCCCCACTCCTCCCCTCCCCAGAGTCATGAGTTGAGAGTATCCATTTTCCTCTACCGCTTTCTCATGACTACTTGAGTCTTTAAGTGATGGGTTTTAAGGGCCAAGGAATCTTTGCGTGACTCTTCCCTATGTCGCACCAGATGATTGTAGATGACGGCCAAAGTAGGAGATTCTGAAGTGGCCCAACTGATGAACGAGGAGATGGGAGGATCAGGTCCTGAGGAGGTTACCTCCCCAGTGCAAGTGAGCCACTTAGATCTGTAGAAGGAGGGATAGGATTAGTTGGGAGTAAGTTTGATTTCATCGGGGTCCCACAATAAGTCTTCTTCTGTCGTTATCTCCGGCTCCAATTGTTCCTGCCCAAAGAATTTAGTGAGGAGATCCACAATTTTCGAGGCCACGGTACTAGGATCAGTCGCCTTGTGATCTTTATTCAGGATTACCCGACCCCATGCACGATGATTGAGACAGGGTCGTAGGTGCAGCCAGACCAGCCTCCTTAACATTTTCAGGATCAGACTCTGAAACACTCCCAGAGTCGGAAGGAGAGAAATGGTGGTCTCAGGTGGGTCCATCAATGCAGTTTCAGACATTGGTACTTGGTCCTGAGGCATCTCATATTTTAAACACTAAGATTTAAAGAGCGCAGAACTCAATGAATCACCTGATTCAGTCAGCACTGCCATAAACGTGGTATCTGTATGAGTCAAATGCTATATGTGAATACGGGCCTCCTGCCTGTGACCGCCAGAAGAGGTACTTGCCGGTAAGGGAGCAATGAATCGGTCAAGAGTCCACTGAGACATAGGAAAAGTTACAAGTGGTGGGGTGGGGGTGAGAGAATCAGGAGGTTGAGCCGTCGATGAGTGCAGGGCTCCAAAGAAGTATGTTGTAATCGTGATAGCCGATTATTGCCCAAGACAGAACAAGAAGGGAACGCTGGCCCATCTTTACTCGTGGGGTCTCGCTGCTACATGTGGTGGAATTCCTCCTGCTGCAAATGCCAGCATCCCCCTTCACACGCAGGTTTTTCCTTCTTGCCCTTGTTCATAATGCACCTGTATTTAATAACGATGATGATGACATACCAGAATGCAATGAAGCACCTGCTTTAGTGGCTGTTTTGTCAGGTTGTTGATGGGTCATGGAATAAAAGTAACCGGTTAGGAAATATACTAAAATGAATCCCCAAGAATGCGGGAGCCTGCCTTATACTCCTACCTCCGGTAGACTGACCGTGTGCAATGAGGGCCTGCGATAGAGCAAACAGTAGTGCTATGCCAAATAGCGGTATGCAGCAGGCTTTGTAGTTTCTGTTGCTGTATACCCAAAGGCAACCAGATAGCATGCAGAGATTTTAGCCTTTGTTAGGTATCTGTGCTGCTTTTGCCTCTCTTGCTTTCTGGTGTCATGTACCCAAAGCGGAAAGGCAACTGGAAGCCGCAATCTGTTCCGTATTTTCCAAGATGCCCAGGAAGCGGGTCTGCCAAATCTGTCGTCTGCCAAAACAGAACACCAAAACTCCTCCAAGAAGGCCCACCCAGCGGGCCGTGAAGGCAGGACAGGCTCTGGCTCTCTAGTTACTCTGGGTGTCCTGAAGAATGACAAATTGGTGCGTCGGCAAAGGAAATGCTGCACCTTCGCCTACTGGTATGATTCAGAGTCTGGCACTGTTCTGACCCGAGGCATCCCCCATCCACATCAGATTCATCAACAGAATGGCAGCAGAACTGCAGGCTGGGCTAGCGTCAGTAATGGCAAAGTTGGATTCATGAAAGAAAAAGGTAGGTAGGGTAAGCAGTTCTTCCGCTCGTTCTCAAAGCATTTCACAGCTGATAATAGGGCAGCCTTGCAACCCCTCTGAATATAGCAGTTTACATTGCATGCTTTTACAACATATGCGATTAAAACGCGTTTTTTACGACGACTGCCTTGTTACATGGCAGTATCATTACAACGCTAATCGTTACAACAAATTACTCTAGCGGGAACGCTGGACTGAGGAATAGTATAATTTACTATTCCAACTCCAGTGTGTGCAAGAGTAGGGAAGGTGTTGTAATAGTCATTTTTCATTTTGATAACTTTATTGCGGTCATAGACCATAAAAGCACAGATAGAATATGTACATACACAAGATAAAATACATAAATAATTAAAAATACATGGTTAAAAAGTTATTAAAGAGTAAGTTATCAAAAGAAAGGTAACAAACATCACAATTCATCACAATTTATCGCAATTCATTAGAGTGAGCCTGCTGCGCCACATACCATATAAAAACTGGGAGACCGCAAACACAATAAAAGGGGAGGTGTCATATCTTAAAATTCTAGCAGCTTGTGCACATTGCCTTAGACCAAAACTTTTGCATAACGGTGCCAACCAGCATCTCCGTATTCTACTATAAGCTGGGCAGAGGAATAAAACGTGGACGATGTCCTCTTTAGTATTGTTGCAGACTGGGCAAACTCCCTCCTCTCGTCCATCCCATTTACAAATAAATGCCCCAATAGGTAGACAACCATGTCTTAATTGTGCATAGAGTTTTCTTGCAAGGGGAGGCTGTATTAAGTCCAAAAACTCCTTCCTCTTGGACACAAGTTTAACCTGCAAAAATTCTGTGGACAATCTGCCCAAAGTTGTCGAGCTATGCAGCAGACTAAGGTTGAAATATCTCAAGGAGGCCAAGAGCTCTATTCTCTTCACTTCCGGGCAGCTCACCGCCGGGGTCTCCCATAATTGGGGCATACCAATGTGATGTACAAGGGCTTTAATATGGGCTAACCAGGGAATATTCTTGTTCTTCAACTGCCCCCAAACTGCAGTGAATTCAGCTCTATAATCCTCCAGCTCAGGTACTGTCCAAAGCCTTCTCCAATACAGGAGAGGTCGAGCAGCTAGCAGTTCTGAGATGGACTCTAAACCTAGATCTAGTCTCAGGGGTGTGAGCGGGGTGCTCTAGGGGAGGCCTACCAAATTCCTCATAAAGTCCTACTCCACCTTAAGAAGGCTTGGTGTACTCTTATGGCCCCAGAGTTCTGCACCGTACATCACAGCTGGTCTAGCTTGTGCCCCATATATCTCAAGGGCTGGGGCAACTGGCTTAAACAGGGTTGTTCTCTGGAACTTGCCAATGCCCCCTACGATCTGCGACAACCTCAGAGCAGATTTGGACACCTGTGGGCCCCAACTGAAATCTTCTGTCAGGGTGACGCCCAGGTATACAAAGGTTCTCACCCTTTCCAGCAGGACACCATTTAATACAGGGTTAGGGCGAGTGCGCTTTGAGGGATGAAAGATCATAAACTTCGTCTTTGCTTAATTTATCTCCAATCTCGTCAAAGCGCAGAATGATACAAAACCGTCCAGAACCCTCTGGATCCCTGATGATGTTCGAGACAACAACAAGGTGTCGTCTGCGAACATCAGAGCAGGCACCCGACCAGTGGCCAACCATGGAGCATCACTGTCCCTGACATTGTCCAGTTCACCCACCAGGCCATTTATATAAAGACTAAAGAGCGTGGGAGCCAGGGCGCAGCCCTGGCGTACGCCTCTGGTCACGGGGAAGCGAGCTGATAATTCCCCGTTCTTCCCGCATCTCATTTGGGCGTAGTTCCCTGCATGGAAACACTTCAGGACATCTAGTAGATAGGGCGGGAGGTCTAGTTCTTTCAGGACCCTCCATAAACTCTCCCTGGGGACAAGGTCGAAAGCGGCCCGCAGGTCTACGAAGACAAGGTAGAGGCTGCCACCCTCTACTCTTGCTGTCTTCCAAAAAAGGACCTGTAGCCTAAAAATGTGGTCCAGGGTCGAGATTCCAGCTCTAAAGCCGGCCTGAAGGGTAGTCAATACTTTATGCTCCTCCATCCACCCCAGCAGTCTATCCAGGAGGACTCGGCCCATTAGTTTCTGCGAAGTATCCAAGAGACTAATCGGCCGATAATTTGATGGCACTAAAGGGCAGCCCTTCTTAAAGATTGGGACAATCTCGGCCCCTGCCCAGGTGTCCAGTAACTTAGCTCCCCAAAAGGACCGCATTAAATAAAACAGCCAAGTATGGCGCCCAGATTTTTGGCTGGGAGCGGAAAAGATCTCCAGGTAATCTATCAAGGTCTGTGGCTTTGTTAGATAGCTGCCAGATGATCGCCGATTCCACCTCTTTAACTGAGATACTCTCAATGTCTCCAGGGCCCACCCTCGCCCTGGCATCCCACTGACCTATCGGATAGCCCAAGTCCGAGGCCCCCCGCAGTCAATACTCGTGCGTGGGGTCTGGGGCTCGGGGCATCCGGAGGGCATCATCTGGCACCAATATCTCTGCCCCATTTAAATGTTCACTAGTGTCGGTCTCAGGGCTAGTGTAAAGCGCAGCAAAGTGCGCCTCCCAAACTGACGGAGCAATGTTTGGTAGGAGAGCCTCCCCTCCCTCTTTCACACCAGAGTTAACTATTGCCCAGAATAATTTGGCATCTTTTTCCAGGAGGGCACCTCTCAGTTCTTCCCACCTGGCTTCTTCCAACTGCCTCTTACCCCTAGTGAGCTCCTTTTTATACAGCAGTCTGGTTGCCTTAATATTCACTCTGTCATTAGATTTGATTGCCGCAAGTAGCTCCTTTTTTAGTTTTTTGCATGCATCATCAAACCAGGGGTGAGATTTCGGGACACGCCTTTTAGTTCCACTTACAGGGTAGAACACGTCCCCCAATGCCATAACTAGCTGCCTATATGTCTCCACTGCCTGATACCTGCAGGATGGATCACCCATCTGGGTTATAAGTGGGATTGCAAGTTGGTAAATGTTTGCTAGCCGAGATGGTGAATCTGCTAGGTGGGGCCATTTAACCCTCCTTCTATTATTAGCCAACATGAGGGGGACAACATCGCGGGTTTGGGTTCAGGATTAGTTAAACCAAAGGACCTCGGCTTAAGAGTTAAAACCAGGGCATTATGGTCGCTATCATGTCTTTGTACGACCCTAAATTCCTTTAGCTTGTCCCAATTTTCAGCATCCACCATAAGGTAGTCAATGATGGATGTTTGACCTACTCGGTTGAACGTGGCTATGGCTGGGCAATCAGGATCCAATCTCCCATTGCACGCCCGCAAGGATGTTTCAAGGGAGAAGGATTTTATTTGAAGAGCTAAAGGAGTCCGTGCCCTGACCGGAGTAATATTGGGCTCTGGAATATGCCAAAGTGCGTCAACTTCGTCTTGCTCACCCAGCTCCAGGCTACCCAGTGGCTCAAATTGACAATTAAAGTCTCCCCCAAGAATTATGGACATAGAGGGGTCTAGCCCCTGGATAAAGGAATGCAGGGCTTTAATTGTTTCCGATTCTTGCCCATTCCTGGATGGCCTCAAATAAATATTTATTATTGCTACTTTGGGTTTGTTTGCGGGTTTTAATAAGACACACTGTATATCCAAGGAGTTTGTTTGTATTTGGGTCGCCTGGATACCCAGGTGGGTACCTATCCAAATTGATAACCCACCCGATGGACGGCCTCTACCTGTAGACACTGCCAAGATGTCAAATGTTGCGAAAGTCGAGCTGGTGCGCTCTTCCAGTGCCCAGGTCTCATGCATAAGGCATATATCATGTGTTGCCATAAAGGCGGCCCACTCTGGAGTTAGTAGCTTATTTTTTAACCCGGCTATATTCCATGAGATCAACTTTAGACATCCTTCTTGTAGATTTTCTGAGCCCTCTCCTTCCCCATTCCCGCTACCGCTAGTCCCCAACCTCTCTGGAAAATCACTCGTTAAGTCCTCCCTATCGGTAGATAGTGAAACATTTTCCTCTATTACCCCAGCCCTTCTAGGAATTTCATTAGTAACTTGTGGGGGAGGATTTCCCCTTAAACTGAGTCAATCCACCTCTTCAGTACACTAAACCTATTCCAGAGTGGTTGCAATGGGAATAGGGACCGTATGGAGACATACCCTCCCTCAATACCCCTCCATATGGCGTTCTCTTTGGTGGAGGATTACATCCCCTGTTATAATGTACCCCTCTATGACGGGAAGGCTCCAGACTAGGGGTGGGTTAAAAGTATGAGAGGTGCAGTGGGCATATTTGTGTATTTGGTCTAGTGAATGAGGCATTGCAGATATACTCTACGGCTGAGACATCCCTGAAGTTCAAGATTATGACATCCCCTCCTATAGTTTTTGGGCCCCTCCCAATCCATGCTACTCTTCTGGCCGACATGATTTCACCTGAAACATTCAGTGGCAATGGTCTATTAATTGTAAGCCATTGGATACATTTGTTTTTTAACTCGGTCTCCCTTTCTCTTTTCCCTTCGCTTAGGGGGTGGTACTCCTGCAAGTGTGACCACATATGGTTGGGCTTCAGGGGGTAAGTGAATCGATGGTAACTGGTTTGAAATAACTCTTGGTGTTGCATTTCTATCTGGTGTTTCACTAATTTTGCTCCCCGTTTTGCCCTTTTTTGTCTTTGCTGTGGCTTTATTTCTATCATTTACCAAATTTCCCGCTATTTGATGGGTTTGGCTCTGAGAGTTAGAACTGGTCATAGCCTGTGGTGTAGCGTGCGTCGCCTTTTGAACGGTTGGTTTGGCTCCTGCATTGGAGGTCTGTGCTAAAGGGTTTTTATTTTCGGATACTCTAGCACTATGGTTGTTTTGAAGTAGAGTATCACTAGCAGGAGGTATCGGATTTCTCGACTGTTTGGCAGTCTCTATTGTTCCTGCCCCCTTGGAATTTATAGTAGAAATGAGTTTGTCAAGTTTTGACACTAAGGGTTTGAGTTGGATAGCTATGGTCCGCTCCAGGGATGCTTGTAAATCAGCAACCATCTTGGTGACCCAGCACGGTACTCCTAGTGTTGGACATGATGGATTAGTGGTCGGGGTCACCAAATCATGGTTAGCTGGTTTATTATTACTAGTATTTTTAGAACTAATATCTTTCTTCTTCCTGGAGCATGTTTTTCGTGCCTCAGGCCTTTTCTCCAAAGAGGGGGAGGTTAGAATAATTGGGGGATCCTGAACAGCGATAGGAGTCTCCACAGGCAACTGGCTACAGGGTAAATCTACGTATGACGATGACAAGTAGGAACTAGCTTCTAATACATCAGTCACTATAGTTGAAATGTCCCCTTCTTGGTTTGGAATACATAGTGTTGGTGTAATAGATAACCTCCTCTCCGTATTCTCGATGGCATTTGCTACAACACCAATAGTTTGCTGCAGCATCTTGTCAATAGCAGTCAGAGTGGGTAGGGGCTGCGATTCTGCGGCATGCTGTCTGGTAAGTGGGCGTGTAACTGGTATCTTAGCTCCCTCCCCCCCCCCCGATTATTCATTTTGCAGATAAAGGTATTTGATGTGGAGATGAGTAATGGGGTACACCAGAGTCCTGTGTACAGACAGTGAGTAGTTCCCCCTCGCGTTGGCCCAATGCTTTATTTTAACAATAGCAATAGTTTGACCAAGGGATGTGTATCCAGAAGACCACAGTACCTTTCTGGATGATGCCTTGCCAGTTTCACTTCTTCGAGGGATGAAAGGGGGGTGGCCAGTCCTGTCCAACTCCGCCCACGGACGGCCACAGACGGCCCGCCCTCTGCCCGGGCTCAGCCCAGCGTTGCCCACGTGCGATGCGGGAGGAGCGGCTCGTTGTTAAGCGCCTCCGGGCGCGGGCAACTGACGCGGACGCTGCAGCCGGCGTCAAAGTGATGCAGCAGGGCACACTGGGGATTGTAGACAGCAGACCCGGTGTTCAGCAGGCACTCTCCCTTCTCGGCGGCGGCATTTCACAGGTGGCGGCGGGGGAGAGTGATGCAGGGAGCAGCGGTGATCAGGGCACCTCCGGTGAGAGCTGGCGTCAAAGTCACTCCCAAGCAGTTCTCGCCCCTGCTCCCCAGCAGGAGCGGCTCGTTGTTAAGCGCCCCGGGCGCGGGCAACTGACGCGGACGCTGCAGCCGGCGTCCACGTGATGCAGCAGGGCACGCTAGGGATTGTAGGCAGCAGACCCGGTGTTCAGCAAGGCACTCTCCGCTCTCGGCGGCCGCGGGATTTCACAGGCAGCAGCAGGGGAGAGTGATGCAGGGAGCCGCTGTGATCTGGGCACCTCCGGCGAGAGCTGGCGAAGTCACTCCCAAGCAGTTCTCGCCCCCGCTCCCCAGCAGGAGCGGCTCGTTGTTAAGCGCCTCCGGGCGCGGGCAACTGACGCGGACGCTGCAGCCGACGTCCACGTGATGCAGCAGGGCACGCTGGGGATTGTAGGCAGCAGACCCTGTGTTCAGTAAGGCACTCTCCCCTCTCGGCGGCCGTGGGATTTCACAGGCGGCGGCGGGGGAGAGTGATACAGGGAGCCGCGGTGACCAGGGCACCTTCGGTGAGAGCTGGCGTCATAGTCACTCCCAAGCAGTTCTTGCCCCCGCTCCCCAGCAGGAGCGGCTCGTTGTTAAGCGCCTCCGGGCGCGGGCAAATGACGCGGACGCTGCAGCCGGCGTCCACGTGATGCAGCAGGGCACGCTGGGGATTGTAGGCAGCAGACCCGGTGTTCAGTAAGTTGTAATAGTAAATTACACTATTAATTAGTTTAGAGGGCCCCCAAGAGCAAGTCGTTTTAACAACTTGCGTTGTCATGGTACTGCGATGCAACAATGCGGTTGTTGTAACAACTGTGTTGTAATCGCAAGCTGTTTCCCTACCCCTCCAGCCGAGAATCATGCCTCAAGTCCTCAGTCTCTGGAAAGAGCTCTTGCACGCAGCTAGTGCTGATATGCCATGTTGTCCAACACCAGAATTGGAACAGTTTTAATATTATTTACAACAAAATCATTATTTTACTCATGCATCTCAAACAGTTAGCAACCAACGACAAAACCAACAGCCATGGCTGCTTTTAGGTATATGTCTGTTGATGTGTTATAACTCTAGATTCAATAACCGAAAGCTCAGAGATTAACCAAAATACCTGGTTGGGTGACACATTATGCGAATCTCAGAAATGTAGTTAAAGTGCAAAAGCCAAGACCTTAATTATATAGGCCACGCCCCACACACCTCTACTTTTTTCATCCCACTTAAAGCCTACCTACTACCTCTTTTTCAGCCCTCCCAATTCCCAACAGCTTTTCTGCTCTTTTCAATATTGACCATAACACGTTTATTTGGTATCTTGATAGCCACCGCGCTAAATTGGGGCACTCAATTGTTTATTAAACTACCGTCTACACTAGTCTTGCTCTATTAAAAGCGTTCCCTGGTAATTTCTTTTGTGTAAGGGGGAGGAGAGATCTATAGCATAGCACGCCCTAAGCCATACCCTGTAAAGAATCTATACGTGCCTTTAAAGTTCTTTCAAACACAACCACGCATCTGAAAGTCTTTTCGGTACAGACATTACCAGCTACAACCCTAAACGTACCTTATTGTGAGCACCTTGCCCCCTCTGTTACGATCTATTTAGCTTTAGCAATCCGTCTCCCCGCTTCTTCATCATGCATTAAGATTTTCCATCGCATCACCTTTTCTCCTACTTACATTCGCCGCCGCGCGAATCGGCCGCGCACGGAACTTCCGCTCAATTCAGCCCCTACGGAACGGTCCGTCACTCACTTCCGGTCTATGGTCGCTTCACTTCCGGTAGCCGCGCGCGTCGCATAGAAACGTATTTCCGTTTCTAAATTTCGTGTTTCCGGCGCAGTGCATATTATTCCACAACAAATAATTTAAAAAACTAGAATGCTAACTAACAGGCAGATATTCCTGCTTTACGCGCCCTGTTGTTCGGAAAAACGGATTTAGAGTATTAAGCGGACCTGGAGGTCGAGATCCTTGTGAGCCGCAGAAAAGTTAGGGAGGTCGGAAAACGTAGTGTACATTGCTGCCATATTTCCCATGTGTATGTGATGTGCTGCCCACCCTTTTTTCCCCCTATGAATTCTATGTCTAGAACGGAGGCGAGGATTATGCATTTTTTTTCTTCACTTAGTTACATAGCAGTCATATTTAAAGAACATCATAATAAAAGCAAAACACCTAACCATACCCCCCCCCCAATAGCTCAAGTTTTCAGATTGCCTATGTGTGACATTTCAATGGTTTCAGTCACACTGAGAGACTTTCGACAGACAAATGTGTGACACTTGAAGTGACTCGTTCTTATGAGTAAATACAAGCAATGAGGTGTATAGAAAGTGATAACAATATTTTGAAATTGCTGCAAACCTTTGAAATTGAAGGTTAACCCTTGCTTTATATTGAAAATTAAGGGGCTTATTTATTAAAGAATTGCGTCACACTAGCACCACGCAACAGGGCACAAGAGTGACGCAACTCAAGTTAGATTTATCAAGCCACACTAGGCCACCGTACATGACTTGATAAGTCTAGAGTCGTGCTGCGTTACGCTACCCAAGGAAGGTATTCCATGGGTGGAGCGTGGGTGTACCAAGTATTCTCCCATGGATGTTAGCGCATTCCCAGATTTACCATTAGTGGTTTACCTAGGAAAGCGTTAATATGGTATCCCCAGGTGAGGCATAACAAGGAGAAATGTCTTTATTTCTCCTGATTACTTCCTCTTTCTATGTGTGCTGCATTCACATAGAAGGGGAAAATACCTCAGAAGGTGTCTGTAGGAAAGCAGGATGTGCTTTCATGGTCATGCCCACTTTTTGCTAGTATCATTATGTTTTACTGACTAGTCTGGCTGGGATCCTGCTTATCAAATTGGACAAGGTGAGTACTTTGGTACACTCCAGATTGGCTACTGGTGTACCCTTGTAAGTCCCTAGTATATGGTACCCAGGGCATAGGTACACCAGGGGTTCTCCAGGGGCTGAAGCATGTATTATGCCACTTGTGGGAGACCACTCAGATTGAGATTACAGGCCTGCCATTGCAGCCTGTGTAAGCTGGTGCTAGCACCGCTTACGACAAATATAAGTTTCCTTATATCTGAGGTCACTGCACTTAAAACCTTTAAATCACCCCCTAAGCAGGCCTTTCAATCCTGAAATTAGGGTGCTCGGTTCTAAGTGGGAGGGTGCCCCTACGTGAGCAGGACCACCTTACGACTCTCGGAGTCCATTCTACCGGTTTGTAAGTGCATCAGCCATTACGATATATAGAGTGGCCATGCTTCATTACGCAATGGCTATCTCTAAACTAGCTGTTACAAATCCTGTCAGGTTTGGTATCAAGCACCTCCGGGAGGCCCTCCGTGCTCCAGGTGCTAGTCGTCTAGACCCGGACAGCAAACTTTGGCTGTTGCTGACCAGAGACACGATTCTGCCCTCCTACTGCTGAGCCAAGGCCAGTATACAATAAGGTGGTCCCAGTATTGTAACATCACAGTAGTGTTTACACAAAGAAAATTAATCATAACAAACTATAAACGTATAGACACAACATTCTGGTTGTACACAGTGTTATTTATTCACACTGATATATCACTATTGCTCCTCCCTTGTCCGCTGCCTTGATCACGATGTCCTTGTTGTTCTTCAGACTGAATAAAGCCATTTTCTCAGATTTAGTCGTATTGGGTTTGATATGTTTGTATGTAGTCAATAGTTTGGAGACATCCTTGAGAACCATAGATTCATAAGCCAGTATTCTGTTTGACATGGCGTAGGTGGGTGGGAAGAAAGTAGAGGGAACCCTCAATCCTGTTAGAGACCTTTTAGGTATGGCAGCTGAGTTTTTGAAAAAGAACCTAAGTCGAATCTTCCTGAAGAATCTATGTAGTTCAGTTTTGGTGTTGAAGGTATTAGGGCGAGCAGTTGGTACGAAACCGAGACCTTTTAACAGGATTCTTACCTCCTCCTCCTTCAAGGTATATGAGGAGATGTTTACTACCGGGTTGTTGGAGACTACCATCTGTAAACCTTCCGTCTGGTGGAGATCTCGCCGTGGTTCTCCGGCTGGAAGCGGACCTGCTTGTGAATGGCTCCGCGGCCTCTGTCCCAACCTGGGTTGTTGGGAAGTTGGCCCCTCGTTGCGCTCCTCGGCCAATTGCCGCCTCGCCCCCTCGGTGGTCTCCATTGGCCTTGTCCTAAAAAAGGAGCGTAGCCTTGTGGCTGATACCAGTTGTCCTGATAGCCAAAGTTGGTGCTTGGGCCTGGGTGTTCACCTTCACTGACGGTGCTAGCGGAAGAATCGGAAAAGGTGGTATAATTTTTTCTACCTCTGCAGCCTCCTCTGCCCCTTCAGTTGAATCTGCCTTGATTGCCCTGTTTGTAGTAGTCTTCGTTCATATACTGATATGTATTCTTCTTGTCATAAAACAGGATGTCTTTTGATAATTTATCCAATTTCTTACTCTGGGTAGTAGTTTTGAAATCCTTCAAACTTTTTCCAAGATTTTCTAGGGCTTCTCTGGCATTGGTTAGTGCAGTATCACCTGCAATTTCTTGTCTCAAGATCGCAATCTCCCGTGTTAGAACTTGCACCTGCTCCGCCTCTGTTTCCACACCTAGCACCATCCAATGGTGGGAGGTGTTGTTAGCCACAAAGCTAAACTCTTCTTTAAACTTTGGTACATCCACGAAGATAGCGGGTTCATTTTTTATCTTGAGTCCTACAGGTATTATGTTGGCCTGCAAGTACGTAGCGAGCCAAGGTCAAGCAGGAGAAGACAGGACAATAGGTTTCCTGTCACAGGGAGTATGACCATCTCCCAGACAGGACTTAGTGTTTTGGGACATGGTGGGGCGCTTACCAGCACCACTAGACCGCTTTGAAGGGCGCACTTGGTGCCCTCCTTGCATACTCCAGTTTGAACCAGTTCAGGGAGCCTCCGGCGCGAAACTGGACAAAGGACATGGCAGTATCCTCCCAACTGTCCAGCTCCTCCTCTGAAAAGGAACCCTTTCCTTAGGGTACTTAAAGGTCCCTAGATTCCTCGTGAGACAAGATTCAGATCTGAAACAACTTCAACTGTCTGGGCACTTTGGGCTTCGCTGGACTTCACTTTGGGCACCGAGACCAGAACTGGAAAGACTCCCGCTGCTCCTGGTTTCGCCGTCCTGCCAGTCTTCTGCAAAGTCTGTGCCTATGCTCCGTACAGGTTCTTCACAAGGCCTGTGGACATCCAAAACACCTGAAGGAATCTCCCTTGGAGTGTCGGAGTCACTTCCCTACATCTACAGGCACCACAGCGAGCTGGCCGGTCAGTTGTTCGTGAGCTCCTATGGACTCCGAAAGGTTCAGCAACACAGGTGGTGGTTCTTCAATTCCCTCGAGGCCTGCACTGTCTTCACATCAAGTTTGAAGCCAGTATCCCTCATCGGAACCGCTGGAGCAGTACCCCTGTGTACCAACTTGCCATTGTCAACGCTTGTTGACAGTCTTCAACAGAGATCTTTTGGCCCCAAGAAACTCCCTCCTCAAGCATCTCTTGCAGCTAAGATCTTCGCCTGCAGCACATACTTTCCATGCTCTGTCGGTCTTCGTCTTTGGTGAGCTGCTCGAGGTCCTCTTGCGACTCCTGTGCCACCGGGCCGTGGGTCCTCCCCACAGTCTTTGTTAGCCCCAGTGGGCGCCCTTGCGTGCTCGGGGCCTGCTCTGACTTACCTGCCCGTGATGAGTCACTTGGACCGTGCTGGTCCCAACACTGCACCTTTTTCTACCACTACATTGGTTGCCGTTGCCAAGGCTTGTTGATGCCCCTGCCGGACACTAATCCCTTGGCTCTTGACATCTGACGTGGGACAGCTGGTGAATGGCTCCTGGTCTTCCACAGCGTCTTCTGGTCCGCACAGCTGCAACTTCAAGGGCACATCAACTCTCCTGCAGCTCCGACATCGCTGGGCATTCGTCTTTCGTGCCTCCTGGTCACTCCTGAGTGGCATAGACTCTGTACCCTCTTCTTGCAGGTCCCTCTCATGTTGAATCCACCTTTGGATTCCACCTGACTCTTTCACCTTTTTCGCCAGCTGCATCTTCACTGAAGTCCTCCATAGTGGTCTACGGCGGTTTCCTACATCACTTTGCACATATGCACCAGGCTTCCCTGGTGTAGGTATCCTGGTTCCTGGGATTTCCATGGTTAGGATGACTCTCCACCCTTCCATCTTCCACAGGGTTTCTTCAGGGTCCGCTGTGAAGGGATGTTTTCTTTAAAACTGCAACTGCGACTTACCCATTGACTTGTGTTGAGCACGCCGTCATGTTCCAACTCTGCACACGACCTCTGTGGGGTTCTTAGATATTCACCTTGGGTGGTTCCTTGGGTCCCCAGCTCTTCTACGTCTTCTGGGTCCAATCTCGACTTGGGTCGTGATTCGCATTCCACTATTTTAGTACATGATCTGGTCTTCTCTTGGAGACCACTGCGTATTTGTGCTACTTATTAGCTCTATGATCAAAGTATTGTGTGTAATGTTGTTATATCTTCAGGTAGGATATATTGCAATGTGTTAGTGATTTTTTATAAGAAATGCATATTTTTATAGCTACACTGTGTGGTTCTTTTTCACTTAACCTATACATAAGGTTAAGTACGAGTAAAACAAGCTGCTTTACACTAATTCTAGACTAAGCCTGAAGGCTGCTCTCCACAGCTACCACTTAGAAAGCTTTCAACTGTGGTATAAGACCACTAAAATCACCATAAGGGTTGTCTGGATTAGTGCAGGGTGCTACACTTACATAAGTGTGCACCATATACTAAGCCAGCCTCCTACATTCGTCTGCAGCCTGCATTGTTTTACCTGCTAATTTTGGTGTGGTTTATTTGAAAAACAATCACTAGCATTAGGCACATATAATATTGTATAGATTAAGTAAGTTCTACTGAACTTTTAAATTGGTTGTTAAGGGTCTAGCACAACCTTTCCCAAATCTTAGGAAGTTTAGTTTACACTAGGGTAGGTAGGTGCAACACCACACTACACCTAGTGACCATGTCTTTAGTTGGCGGATACCAGTGTACCCTAGTCTGCTAACTACAGTGGTCTGAAGTTCCAGGAACTAAGGACCCTGAGTAGCCTTAGAAGGATAGAGGCAGGTAGCAACCCTATACTAAGCTGCTCTTAGAGCTACTTCATCAGGATGACAAGAATCCTGGAGGGTCAGAAGAACAGGGCAATGGGGATGGGGATGCTCCTGACGAGGGAGGGGGTACCAGGGGTTCCCCCTAGTGACCTCAATTCAGAGTATGGCCAAGAGGAATCTGTTGACTCCACACTGGCAAATTCTGATCCCCCAGGGAATAGTGCAGATGGCACAGAGGTTGTCCCCATTATTCCTCCATGGGTGGGTTCAGAGTAGACAGAGGAGGTCTAGGTCCCTCTCTGTGGAATCCAATGCTTCAGACATTTCAGTAGGGACATCCATATCTAGCAAGAGGGAGGACTCCTTGGAAAGGGAGTACCATATAATCAAACCTGAGAGAGTTAGACTCAGGCAAGACCTGTTGTCCCTTGACAACGAGTCCCTAGAAGTGCAAAAAAATAGGAAGGAACTAGGACTAGAGTCCCATGTGGCAGGAAACATCCTTTATCACTAGGAACCTGAGCAGACTATTCCCTCCTTACCAGGAGGGGGATGATATCCATAAATGGATCACTGCCTTGGAGATGGCCTGTAAAGTTCAGAAGGTCCCTAAAGGGCAGTGGGCAGCTATTCCGTGGCTTTCCTTTTCTAACAAAGGTAGAGATAAGCTCCTCACTGTTAGAGACGAGGATGCTGACAATTATTCAGTTCTGAAGAGTACACTCATAGATGGGTTTGTCTTAACCACTGAGCAATACAGGAATAAGTGCAGAGAAACCCAGAAGGCACACACCCAGGACTGGGTAGATGTAATTGACAGTGCTATTAAGGCTCTTGAAGGCTGGTTTCATGGAAGCAAGACACAGGACTGTGAGAGATGGTACAATTCGATAATGAGGGAGCACATCCTTAATAAGCATCAAACCTAACTACTGCACCAGACTGATTAAATCCTACAGTTTTGCTATGTTATTATATGCAGATGATACCTAGATTATTGTCTCCATTTCAAATAATATTCAGGACCCAGCCCACAAATGTCACGCCTGCATGCAACAGGTGAGTAGATGGATGTATGAGAATCGCCCTAAATTAAACTCTAATTAGACTGAAGTTCTACTTTTTGGCAGAGATACGTTCTTCTGATCCACTGACTAGTGGCCTATGGAATTGGGCCCCCCAATTCCAGCCACTAAGGCGAAAAACCTGAGAGTCATTTTCAACACAATCCTGTCTTTTTCCCATCACGTGAAAGTGCTTATATCATCTACTTTCTATACATTGAACATTTTGAGGAAAGTTTTTCCTTTCATACCTATAGAACCACAAAAAACCGTGGTCTCTGCATTAGTCTCGTTTCGGCTGGACTACTGTAACGCCCTCCTGGTCAGCATAAAAAAGGCACTCCTTGTTAAACTGCAGGTTCTCCAAAACTCTTCAGTTCAGCTGCTCTTTGGTATCCTTAAACACTCATCAGCCAAGCAGGCCCTAAATGCCTTACACTGGCTGCCAGTGGAAAAACGGATCAATTTTATTGCCCTCTGCATCGCCTTCAAGGCCCTGCATAAACATGGCCCTGATTATGTGATTGTTTGCTTCCGCTGTTACACTCCGTCCAGAAATCTTCGGTCCTCTTCACACAAGTTGGTGGAGGTCTTCATTCCCCGACTCTCAAACTAGGGCGGGAAACGCTTTATAAATATCACAACCAGACAGTGGATTCGCCTGCTTATTAAGCTTAATAATTTGCCCGACTTGCTTTCCCTTAGGAAAGGTTTAAAGACCTGGTTCTTTACCATATACATTTCCCATATTTAGACCCGAGCTTCTACATAATCTCAGTGAAGTCATGCGGTTCGCTGTCAAGCACCTAGACGCCCCAGGGTATTAGTTATGCTGTACAAATAAATAAATAAATAATAACCGTCAGAACAAACTACTGCACCGGTACCTGGTGGACTCTGATCTTGACTTCTCTCCAAGAATTGGGAAAGAAGGCAGACAAATGGGTCTGCACCAGGGGTAAGCAGAAAGACCATGGTGGTGGAGGTGACCAGTAGAAGCAAGATTCTTCTAAACCCCAGGAGAAGGGCAAAGACAACAAGCATTTGCAATGCAATAGGTCTCGCATTAGGAAAGTTTGAGCTATTGGTATTGTAAATGACAAATTTTTTATTTATGTGTTGGTTTTGAAAATAGCGAAACTAATAGCGTTGTCATTTACAATGCCAATAGTTATAACTTTAGCAAATGTGACACCTATAGCATTTGTAATGCAATATGTGTTGTATTTACGTGACCTCCATGTATTGATATTACAAATAACAATGGCTTTTAATTTTCTTTAATAATTAATACTTAAATAAAAGTAATTGTAATTTATAATGGCAATAGCTTAAACTTTTGTAAATTACATTTGTGAAGATTATGTTCAGTATATTTTATTGTGACGAAAATCCAAGAACAGAAGTGAAATATTAACATCTTTTTGTGACATTTGTAATAAAGCTTGAAACATTGAGAGAACATATTTGAACCAGTTGTTATAACTGCACAGATTGATGCTGTGGTGGCGCTGAGTGATGTTGTGGTGGTGAACGAGTGATGCTGTGGCGTTCAGTGATGCTGTGGTAGCGCACAGTGATTTTGTGGTGCCCCTGAATGATGCTGTGGTGATGGTGAGTGATGCTGTATGCTATGCTATGTTTTGTTTTGCTATCCTATGTTTTGTTTTGTTATGCTATGTTTTGCTATCCTATGCTTTGATTGGTTATGCTATGCTATGTTTTGTTATGCTATGCTATGTTTTGCTATGCTATGCTTTGTTATGCTATGCTTTGCTTTGTTGTGCTATGCTATGCTTTGTTATGCTGTGTAATGTTTTGTTATGCTATGCTATGTTTTGTTGTGTTGTGTTTATTACGCTATGCTTTGTTTTGCTATGCTTTGTTTTGTTATGCTATGCTATGTTTTGTTGTGTTTGGTATGTTATGCTATGTTTTGCTATGCTATGATATGTTTTGTTTGGTTTTACTATGCTATGTTTTGTTGTGTTTTGTTATGCTATGTTTTTTGTGTTTTGTTATGCTATACTATGTTTGGTTATGCTATGCTATGTTTTGTTATGCTATGCTGTGTTTTGTTTTGCTATGCTATGTTTTGCTATTCTGGTGTGTGGTTGTGTGTGTGTGGTTGTGTGTGTGTGGGGTTGTGTGTGTGTGGGGTTGTGCGTGTGTGGGGTTGTGCGTGTGTGGCGTTGTGTGTGTGTGGGGTTGTGTGTGTGTGGGGGGTTGGGTGTGTGTGGAGTTGTGTGAGTGGGGTTGTGTGTGTGGGGTTATGTGTGTGTGGGGTTGTGTGTATGTGTGTGGGTAGGTGTGTGTGGGGGGGTTGTGGGTGTGGGGGGTTGTGTGTGTGTGGGGGTTGTGTGTGTGTGGGATTGTGTGTGTGTGGTTTTGCGTGTGTGCGGTTTTGCGTGTGTGTGGTTGTGTGTTTTTGTGTGTGGGGGGTTTGTGTGAGGGGGCAGTGTGTGGGGGCAGTGTGTGAGGGGGCAGTGTGTGAGGGGGCAGCGTGTGTAGGGGCAGCGTGTGAGGGGGCAGTGTGTGAGGGGGCAGAGTGTGAGGGCAGTGTGTGAGAGTGCAGTGTAATGAGAGTGAGTGAAGGTGTGTGAGGGTGCAGGGTGTGCAGGGTGTGTGAGGGTGCGGGGTGTGTGAGGGTGCAGTGTGTGTGGCCTAAAGTAGTGTGAGTGTGCAATGTGTGAGTGTGCAGTGAGTGGGCAGTGTGTCAGGGGCAGTGTAATGAGAGAGAAATATACTTATATAAGAAACAGGGATCCTAATTATAATGTAGAAAGCAAAATATATAAACACACAGCATTAACTATAAAGTGCCTCACAATTTTTGACCAGAATCACAGAATGTTGAGCCGACGCCGAGACTCGAGCCCTGTAGTACCTCAGATCTGAAGTCAGCGGCTCTGGCTGTCAGTCCCCATCCTCTCCCCAATAAAAATGGTGTTGCTATCAAACAGCCTTCCTTTATAAAGTTGTCAAAGCATTTGTAATTATATTTCGCCCTTCCTGTATAACGCTTGCCATTGCGCTTAGTCAGTATACAAGAAAATAACCCGCCTTCAAAGCAGAAGGGTTATTTTATTCATAGGATTATGTTTACGTTTTGATGGGTTGGGCATCTCAACTGGAACATGAAAACTCACTCCATGAGGACCTCCGAAAAAAGCAGTTACGATAATGTAGTCTCTCTTTTGCTTCCATTTCAGTAAGTGTTCACTTCAGTCTATATTTGTTTAAACAGTGTTTACTTTGAAGCAGAGCCAATGACGTTTCCTGCCCTCTCTGTTTATTTTCGAGGTTCAATCCAACCGCGCCATGATCGGTCACCTTGTTCTGCCAATCAGACGAGTCTCCTGGGTTTGATTTGACAGGATGATGCAAAACGGAAACAAGGACGTAAAGAAGAGAAGCCTAGCAACAGGCGTGTGGTGCGGCCATATTACAGAGGGTGGTGTTCAACTAAGTATTATGGCGGTATCAGAGCGCCATCTTGAGTGGCTTCTATGAGTCTTCCGTGGTCCCAAGAACATGGTCAGAACGAAGTTGCCGATTTGGGAACTGGGAAAACAGGTTGGCGACGTCTCAACATTCTGTGATCCTGGGCAACTTACTTAATTTACCCGTCCTTAAAGAAAAAGAAAGCACTGGTAAAGCCAAAAGGTCTAATTTTGGCTTTGCCAATGGATTTTAGACCTGCAGCGGAGCTTAAGTTTTAAGAAAAAAACCTTTAGAAGTTAGCACGTGTCATTTTGTAGGCGCACGCACCATCCATGCCTGCACCTACAAAAAGGCACCGCTGTTTTTTTTCTCATTTAATTACCATTCGGGTTCGAATAGGTAACTAAAAAGAAAATGTGCAATAGCGTTTTTTAAGCTGGTGATTGGGCGGAAGCAACATGAGGGAAGGTGGTGGGGGTAACACCAACAAAGGGAGGGGGTGCAATAGTAATGGAGAGAGGAGGGGCTGCATTAGGGGAAAGCAATGGAGAGAAGCAACTGGGGAACAGGGCCACAGGGGGTGCAGCGGTAGAGAACTCTATACACAATGTAGATAGCCACAGCTCGAAAACAAGAGAGGCCCGTGAGCGCCTTCGATGAACACCGACAAGGAGGGATGGAAGGCATGCGCTGAGTGCTGTTGGTGGGCAGACATGGTGCTTGAGTAGGGGGGTGGTTGAGTGCAGAAGAAAAGGGTCAAGAGGGAGAAGAAAGAAGAGGCTAATGAGAAAAGAATCGTAGCGAAAAGAAGCAGAGAATGAGATAGAGGAGCTGAGAGAAGCGGGGCAAGTGAGAGTAGTGTGCACCGTGCATGGAGCACAAATTACAAAGGGCGCATGCATCGCAGGCGGTGCCGGGGGAGAGAATTCTGTACACAATGTAGACAGCCACAGCTCGAAAACAAGAGAGGCCGGTAAGCGCCTTCGATGAACACCGACAAGGAGGGATGGGAGGCATGCGCTGGGCGCCGTTGGTGAGCAGACATGGTGCTTGAGTAGGGGGGTGGATGAGTGCCGAAGAAAAGGGCCGAGAGGGAGAAGAAAGAAGAGGCTAACGAGAAAAGAATCATAGCAAAAAGAAGCAGAGAATGAGATAGAGGAGCTGAGAGAAGCGGGGGTGAGTGAGAGTAGTGTGCGTCGTGCATGGAGCACGAATTACAAAGGGCGCGCGCATCACGCTACAAGTAAAAAAAAACAAGCTCTTGGCATTGCTGTGCGGGGGCGGGGGAGAGCATTCCTTTAAAGTGTGAAGCAGGGGGCAGGGGAGCGGCCGTGAAAGTGAAACAGCCTGAGGCCGAGCGCACGCTGGGGGAAGCTTCAGATGCCTGTGGGAGGGAGGCTGATGGCTTTGATGTGGATGCACTTTCCGCACGAGTGCACCAAACGAACTGTCTGAAATCTGCAATGGTTTCAGAGCCTGGTTTGCCCACTATACTCTTGTCTATTATCCCTTGCTGGATTAATAGGCAAGACCTAAAAAGGATCCTTCTCAAGGTCCCCAAAAACCTGCATCTGAGGGTGAGTCTCAAAACTCCAAAAAAGGGGAAAAAGACACATTGGGGGTTATTTATGGAAAGTAAAGACCCATTGGATAAGACATGCTGATTCTCAAAAGGCCATGGAATCTACTACCACTGCCCCTAAGGCAACTGTGCCACCTAGCACCAGTACAAGTGGTAGTACAGCAACCAAGAGATTAGTTGGGTTAACCATTGGTCCTGGCCTAGTCAGAACTCCAACTCAGGGTGTTCCAGTCTATGATGGTGGCATAGATCTTGACACCTTACTAGTAAGTCCCACTAACTTGAGGAATTGCAGGCAACAGCCTTTAATCAATGGAAAGAATGGAAAGGAAGTAATAGCTTTCAGGGAGACAGGGCCCAGTGTCACAATGCTGACAGAGAAACTTTTGTCCTCTGAACAAATTATAGTTGGACAGATGTTTCAAGTAACGAACGCTAGCAATGTCAGGACTGATCATTCATTGGCAGTTGTGAATTTCAGCTGGGGAGGGGAAACTGGACCTAAAAGAGTTGTTGTATCTCCAGATCTACATGTATATTGTCTGTTGGGCAAGGATTTAGAAACTTCAGCCTGGTCTGAAGTAGAGTTCAGGACTCATGCAGAGATGATGGGCATCTCTGCCAGTGGCTCTTGTGTTACCAGGGCTCAGGCCAAACAGTGCAGCACAGACTGAGCACTGGATCCTGAGAAAATGAGCCAGATTGCTCCTAAGAGAAGGAGCAGGAAGGGTAAGGAATTATCCCCCTCCTAAACTCCTAGTGAGGATCAGTCTCCTGAGTGAGATGATCTCAGTTCCTGTGAAGGAAATGTACCAGAGTATTTGGTCCTAACCAGGCAGAGTTCTTGGGGGAAGGTGGCCCTTCCAGGGCTGACTTGAGTTTGGAGCAGCAATCCTGCACCTCTCTCGAACAGCTCAGACAGCAAGCTGCTTCTGAGGAACCAGGGAATGTCAGTGGGTCCCATAGGATCTATAGGGAAGATGGGCTTCTTTATTCTGAAGGTATAAACTCCAAGCCTGGTGCTACCAGGAGGTTGTTATTACCCTAGAAGTTTAGAAGTTTTCTTCTCTCTCTGGCACATGACATTCCCTTGCAGAACACCTTGGGCAAAGTAAGACTTGGGACAGGATTGTCCTTCATTTTCACTGGCCCCATATGTAAGAAGACAACAAGGAGTTTTGTTGCTCCTGGGTTACTTGCCAAGCCAGTGGTAAATCAAGTGGCACTACAAAGTTTCCATTAATTCCACTCCTAATGGGTGGGATCCCCTTTGAGAGGGTAGGGTTTCAGATTGTTGGTCCCTTGAACCCTTGAACCCTCAAACTGCACCTGGACACACTTACAGCCTAGTGGCGGTGGACCATGCCAGTAGGTATTGAGAGACAATTCCCCTTAGAACTACTACAGCTCCTGTAGTGGTCAGGACCCTCCTGGGAATCTTTTCAAGAGTGGGCCTCCCTAAGGAGGCCTTAACAGTCAGAGGTACCAATGTCATGTCTAGTTATATCCCTGCAATGTGGAAAGAGTGTGGAGTAAACTATTAGTTTACCACACCCTACCATCCACAGTGCAATGAGCTTGTTGAAAGGTTCAACAAGACCCTAAAGGGTATAATCATGGGACTCCCAGAAAATCTAAGGCGAAAAGGGGATGTATTACTACCCTGCCTTCTCTTTTCCTACAGAGAGGTTACTCAGACAGGGGTTTGTAACAGCCCATTTGAACTTCTGTTTGGACATCCAGTTAGGGGTCCATTATGTCTAAGGAGGGCAAGGGCCAACCTCTCAAACTTCTAAACAGGATATTGTGGACTATGTATTTGACCTGCATTCACGTATGGCTGAGTATATGAAGAAGTCAAGTAAAAACCTTGAGGCCAGCCAAGAGCTTCAGAGATCTTGGTATGACCAAAAGGTTTTCCTGACTGTTTACCAGCTAAGCTGCAACATGTGGGTATTGTAGCCTGTGGCCCCAGTACCTCTCCAACACAAATGGAGTGCCCCCCACACAATCCTTGAAAAGAAAGGCGAGGTCACCCACTTGGCGGACCGAGGCACTCTAAGAAGTCCCAACAGGGTACTTCATGTGAACTGCCTAAAACCTTTTGTGGATAGGGCTGACCTGAGCTTGCTCATGGCCACTGATGAGGGACAAGAGGACGAGAGTGACCCACTCCCTGATCCCCTCTCTCAGAACCCTGTTGATCGGTCAGTTGAAGGAGTAGCCTTGGCAGCCAGCCTCACTAACATGCAGCAAGCTGATTGCAGGAAGGTCCTCTGTCAGTACAAACACATGTTTTCTCTGACACCCAGTCAAACCCCCTTGTGTACCCATGAAGTGGACACAG
Source organism: Lissotriton vulgaris (assembly GCF_964263255.1). Taxonomy (NCBI): domain Eukaryota; kingdom Metazoa; phylum Chordata; class Amphibia; order Caudata; family Salamandridae; genus Lissotriton; species Lissotriton vulgaris. Next base: position 584,132,758 of record NC_141687.1, on the reverse strand, counting down.
GGGACAGTCTGCTAGTAAAGACCATTTACAGACAGCATGACTATGTCAGAGACTGCATCAGGACAGATGTCCAAAAGATGCCGGAATTGGGGTCATTGAGCCTTCAGTTAGACCCTTGGGCTAGAGTCCAGTAGTCCTTGTGACAAAACCTTACACCAAGGGTGGAAAAAGAGAGATGAGGTTTTGTGTGGACTACAGAAGCCTCAATACAGTCACCAGGACTCATGCCCATCCTAGTCCTAGGGCAGATGAGCTCAGATGAGCATCAGCCAAATAGCTGAGTACATTTGACCTGACTGCTGGCTACTGGAAAGTCAGACTAGCTGACGATGCCAAGCCAAAAACAACATTTTCAACCCCCAGAGGACATTATGAATGTATTGTTATGCCCTTTGGTCTGATAAATGCACCTGCCACATTTCAGAGGTTGGTGAATACAGTTCTAACAGGTCTGGAAGCCTATAGTGCTGCATATCTAGATGACAGTGCTGTCTTTAGCTCCACCAGGGAGGATCACCTGGTCCACCTCCTGAATGTTCTGTAGGCCCTGCAGAAAGCAGGCCTGGCTATCAAGGCCACAAAGTGCCGGATAGGGAAGAGTAAGGTTGTATACTCGGGTCACCTGGTAGGGGGAGGCCACATTCAGCCATTCGAGAGCAAAATCCAGACCGTCATGGACTGGGTTTTTCCCACTACCCAGACTCAGGTCAGAGCTTTCTTGGGCCTGAATGGGTACTACAGGAGGTTTGTTAAGGAATATGGGTCCATTGTGATTCCCCCTAATGATCTCACCTCCAAGAGAAGGCCTAAGAAAGTTCAGTGGACAGTCAGATGTGAAAAGGCAGGCCATGTGCACTGCTCCCATTCTGCAAAGTCCTGACTATTCCAAATTCTTCATTGTCCAGACACATGCATCTGAGATAGGGGTAGGATCGGTTTTATCACAACTAAATGCAGAGGGTCAGGACCAACCAGTCCCTTTCATAAGCAGAAGGGTGACCCCCAGAGAGAAATGCTGGTCCGCTATAGAGAGGGAGGCCTTTGCTGTGGTCTGTGCTTTGAAGAAGTTGAGGTCATACCTGTTTGGTACTCATTTCCTTGTTCAGACAGACCATAAGCCCCTCTTATGGCTCAAACAAATGAAGGGTGAAAATCCCAAACTTTTGGGGTTGTCCATTTCCCTACAGGGGATGGACTGTTCAGTAGAACATAGGCCTGGGAGTAACCATGCCAATGCAGACGGACTCTCCAGATATTTCCACTTAGAAAATGAAGACTCAACTGGGCAAGGTTAGTCTCATCTTCTTATGTTTGGGGGGAGGGGGAGTTGTGTAGGAAAGTAGGATCTTCTTGCATTGTCACCACTTTTTGCCGGTGTCATTATGTTTTACTGACTAGATTGACTGGGATCCTGCTAATCAGGACCCCAGTCTCTGTGTTTCCTCCGTACATTGGACATGATGAGTACTTGGGTACACTCCAGATTGGCTACTGGTGTACCCTTGTAAGTTCCTAGTATATGGTACTAAGGTACCCAGGGCATAGGTAAACCAGGGGTCCCCCATGGGCTGAAGCATTTATTATGCCACCCATGGGAGACCACTCACATTGAGACTACAGGCCTGCCATTGCATCCTGGGTATGCAGAGGATAGCACCACTTACAACAGATATAAGTTTCCTTATATCTGGAGTCACTGCACTTAAAACCTATAAGTCATCCCTAAGGCAGGCCTTTCAATCCTGAAGGCAGTGTGTTTGGTTCAAAGGGGGAGGGTGCCCCTGCATGAGCAGAGCAGGACACCCCTATGACCATTGGACACTGTTCTTTCATGTTTTAAGTGCATCAGCAATTACGATACATAGAGTGGTAGTGCGTCATTACGCAATGTCTATCTCTAAACTGGCAGTAACGAACACTGTCAAGCCCCTCCGGGAGGCACTCAGTGCTCTCGGTATCAGTCTTCTAGACCCAGACAGAAAACTATGGCTGCTGCCGATCAGAGACACGTTTCTGTCCTCCTGCTGCTGAGTGAAGCTCGAGTAGGAGAAGGCAGGACAATAGGTTTCCTGTCACTACCAGATGAGACCATCTCCCAGACAGGACCTATGGATCGGGACATGGTGGGGGTGCATGCCAGTGCCACAAGACTTTTTTAAGGGCACACTTGGTGCCCTCCTTGCATACTCCAGTTAGAACCAGTTCAGGGAGCCGTTGGTTCCTGCTCTGGAGCAAAACTGGACAAAGGACATGGGAGTATCCTCCCCACTGTCCAGCCTGTCCTCTGGGAGGGATCCGTGAATCATCCTAACCCTTTCCTTAGGGAACTTAATAGCTTACCTATGGGTGGGTCCCTAAATTTGTTATAGGACAAGATTCAGATCCGAAACCACTTCAACTTCAACCGTCTGGGCACTTTGGACTTCGCTGGACTTTGCTTTTGGGAAGCAAGACTGCAACTGGGAAGCCTCCTGCTGCTCCTGGTCTCGTTGTCCTGCCAGTCGTCTGCAACGTTAGTGCCTGTACTTCATACAGTTTCTTCACAAGGCCTGTGTACATCCAAGACACCCAAAGGAATCTCCCTTGGACTGAAGGAGTCATTCCCTTGCATCTGCAGGCAACGCAACAAAGCTGACCGGTCAGCTGTTTCTGAGCTCCTATGGACTCGGAAAGGTTCAGCAACACAGGTGGTGGTTCTGCAACTCCCTTCAGGCCTGCACTGTCTTCACAGCAAGTTTGAACCCAGTATCCCTCATCAGAACCGCTGGAGCAGTGCCTATGTGCACCAACTTATCGTTGCCAATGCTTGTTGACAGTCTTCACCAAAAATATTTGGGAAATATATTGTAAACAGTGACCCGTGGGCAGGGGGAGTTTGACTTGTCTCTTGGACAGAAAGCACAAGGCGAGGGGATCACAGCCTTAGACCAGTTATAGAGGAATAGGCTGTAGCGCCTTTCCATCAAAACGAATGGGGAGATACCTCGCGGGGTCAGCGTTCAGAGCTTTACTATTGATACTAGATTACAGGATCAACAGATGCATTCTTGAGTACCTCAGCAGGTTGAGCGCCTCATTCAGAGAAACGTGGTGACAAAGAGGTGTGAATTGCTGCAGGGCCAACCTAACTACTGCTTGAGTAAGGGCAAGAAGACAATTCAGTGTGTTTTGTGCGCACACTTATAGTCCTTTTTTGTTAATTTTGTTATAGCAGAATGCTTGTGAAAAGCAGCTTCTTTGGAGAAAATTGGTTTTACTTTTGTCCGTTTTTAGGGTTTATGGTCTTGGATAAGTGTTATTTTCTTTGTGTAGTGGTTGTGCAGCTTCTAAGAGTCTGAAACATGGAAAAAGCAATCATAAAAGCAAAGCATTCCATAAACACAGGCAAAACACTGTTTCAGTTGTTTTTTATGGCGCGAAAATGAGTAAACACTGAAAAACACTGTGTTTTTGAGGTATGGAAATCACTGGAAAAAACTAGAAAAACACCACCAGACTTTACCAAAAATAGAAACTGAAAAGCCTATTTACAATAAATACATGTTTTTATAATCTCACTGTGTGGTTCTTTTTCACTTAACCCATACCATAAGATTAAGTACAGGTAAAACAAGCTGCTTTACACTCCTTCTGGACTAAGCCTGAAGGCTGTTCTCCACAGCTACCTCTTAGAGAGCTTTTTAAAGTTGTCTAAGACCACTAAAATCACCATAAGGGTTGTCTGGATTAGTGTAGGGTGTTACTCTTACATAAGTGTGCACAATTTACAAACATGGGTCTGGTCACTTTTGAAAGTAACTTATTCAATAATAGGTGTCACTTTTACTTTGGTGCCCAGGCCCTCACTGGTCTCTGAGCGGATGGTGAGTCACAGGCCTGGCAAAATCCGGTTTCTGCAGGCAGAGACAGACAGTACAGAGTAGTGACACTCTCAGGTCCATGTATGCCCCCAAAACACACACTTCGGCAACAGCATAGCCTCATCGGGACAGTGGCGTAAACAAGACACCATTATGTCACTAACAGGAGAAACTCCACAGTAGCAAGTACACTGCACAAGCAGAAGGAGGCATGAGCCGAACATGGGAGGGGATTATTGTCAAACAGATCAGACACTTCTATAACAAAATAGAATCTACACAACACAGGGTTATACTCAGGTCAACGCACATACCGTTGGTGGCTCTGTGAGTGGAGACAGGGGAGTGGGGGGAAGGGGGTTCACACTCACCTAGCTCGTCCTGCTCTTTATTTTGATGGTTCTCTTTGCAAGGCTAGCTCTTGCCTCTGCTGTACTCAGTTGATTTTTGGCCCACTCAAGTTGGCGTTGTGTGGGAAGATGAGAGGGAAATGACCCATTGGACCTGCAGCTGTGAAGAGAAGCAGCCATGTCCACCTGCAATTCCCAATCAAAGGGCTCTCCCCGAAGCCAGTAAACAACATTCTGTGCCCTTCTGCGCTGCTTGCTTCAACCACCTGCATCACCAGCCAGCCACCTATCTCACAATCCCTGTACTAGCACCATAGGGCCACTTTTCCGAGATACAGCATGTTTGAGGGGAAACCACAACCTCTCACTAGTGCATATTGTTGCTGTCTCCTGCACCAGTGACCTACTGTGGCGAGCTGGGCCTGGAAAATGTTACTCCCCTGACCTTATCCCCTGCAGAATGAACCTGGCAGTGGCAGACGCCCAGATGTTTCCCCGAGAGGCCGGGCCCCATCAGAAAGCACAATTTTGTAAGCACAGAGTGGAGAAACAATGTATGTATTCTAACATACTACACCAGCATCGCCATAGCAGTGAGTTTGCCCCCAGGTCAGCTGTAAATGAAAAATGTCATAGTCAACATGAAGGAACGTTTCAATTCTATTAAGGATGCGGAGGCAAGGATTATGCATTTACTTTCTTCACTTTTATTAAACAGCTTGTTCGAAGTTCAAATTAAAAACAACACTATAAAGTACTACAACTCCCATGAACCATAGGGAGTAACCGGGGCAACCATAAGCCAATCCTGTAACAGCCTGATAGTCCATATAACACAATCCATGCTGAAGTCCTTCCTCTTCTTCACTGGAGGAAGTTAAGCAAACTGGACCTTATTCTGCCTTTGAATCCAAGCCTAAGAGGATATGGAAATCATTAAACCACTTCTGACTGACATACAATCCTTTGTTAAAGACATGTAAAGTCATAACTTCATCAATCTATCCTAAGACGTATGAATTGCTCTGCAATTATAAACTTAAGTCTCTAACATTCAGCGCAATAGTTGCTGCCATAAGATGTCATTAAACAAATATGCATGTCTGCAAGGTTGAGAAATAAGAAGAGCCTCTAGACAACAATGCAGAGTACCATTTTGCCTTTGAATAAAGACCATAGTACTTCATTTTTCGACACAGACTCCATCTCCCCGTTTCCAGATGTTAGTGTCAAGATATTTCTGTAAGTCTCCCAGGGTGGGGTAGCAGAGAAATAACATGCTAGGGGGGATAATCCTGAATTCCGCGCCCTTAATAGAATTGAAACTTTCCTTCATTTCAACTAGGAAATTTTTCATTCTATGTCAGGACTATCGGCGAGGATTATGTATTTTTAAAGCTTGCTTACCACCAATGTGGCTGTGTCATAAATTGGTTGAAAAAAAGAATCTTTTGAAAGTCGAGTCTGAGGACCAATCTGCAGCATTTTAGATATCCTCAAGCCTGCCACCTACTTGGACAGCATTGGAAGCAATAGCGCCCTAGTCCAGTGAGCCCCGAAATCAGTGGTATCAATGCCGGCCTCTGCCATGACCCATTTTACCCACTTGGCAATGGTCGGAAAGGAATCTGCCTTGAATGGTTTTTTAATGGGAGTCAACAGTTGCCGTTCTCCTGGAGGACAAACCTCCGTCGTCATGCCCTCATATGTCTTCAGGCACATGACCACACATAACTTTGGAGCCTCTGGAAAAGCTGGTAATTCTACTGGAAATGGTGAAGGTAACCCCCTCCGGGGTAAGGATCCTAGCTGACAGGTCTAAGGCTCACACATCCAAAGCTGACATGCAAGATATGAGACTAGTAGCATCTCCAGCTTCGCTGAGTTCTCCTACCTAGAAAAGTACTGGTTATTTTGCCAGAAGGATAATAGATGCAAGACTAAATTGATGTCCCAGAGGCCTGAGTACAGGGGCTCGGGGGGATGCGATATCCTGATGACTTTGAGAAGTTTGCTTACCCAAGGATTTTCGCCGACCGGAACATTGTTCACCAGTGCATGGTTCGCAGAGATAGCTGACCTGAAAGAGTTTATGGTACAATATGCCACACCCTCCTGGAATAGTTCAGCCTAGAAATTCACAATGTCAGTAATACTGGTGCCCACAGGTTCCAGGTGTTTCTCCACACACCCACAACCCATCTCCTCCAAGCCGATCTGTACCTCTTGCTAGTCCCTGGAGCCCACGCTTGTTGGATGGGGAATTAAGCTCCCTGCAAAAGTCTGATGTCTTTCCAGCGTCGCCTGAAATCCTCCATGCTGTGAGATAAAGATGGCCCTGAAGAACCAGAGGATGTGGATGGCCCATGGGATCCATCAGGAAGTAGGGAAACAATGGTAGGAGTACTGGAACTGCCAACACCAGCTCCAGGAAAGAAGGGAACCATACCTGTGATAACCATACTGGAGTGCTCAGTACGAGGGATGCCCTCTGACATCTGACTTGAGCCGCCAATTGCTGAATGAGGAGAAAGGAAGGAAAGGTGTTAGCTTGATATATCGACCAGTCCTGGACGAAAGCATTCATTGCCCCCGGATTCGGTCTCCAGCTGACATAGCAGGGAAGCTATGTGTTCCATTTGGAAGCAAACAGGTCCACCTGACAAGGGCCCCATTGCATCATCAGAGTTTGAAATACCCTTGGGTTGAGCCTCCAATCGCTGGCATCCTTGAGGTACCTGGAGTTATAGTCTGCTACTGAGTTCAGCTCTTCTGGAAGGTATTCCGCTGTTACTGAAATTTGCCGCTCGAGGCAGTAGTGCCAAAAGACTTTTGCTAGTTCCGCCAGGGCTCATGAGTGGCTCCTGCCTAGTCGGTTGATATATTGGGCAGCTGTCGTGTTGTCCATTCTCAGGAGTACATAGCACAATACCTTGTCCCTCGTGAGGGACCAAATAGCAAACGATCCCGCTCGTCATTCAACACAACTGATGTGAAGGGTCAATTCGTCCTCTTTCCATCTGCTTGCCATTGAGATCGAGCCGCATCTGGATCCCCAGCCATGGCGACTGGCGTCCGATTCTTTCACTAGGTCCGGACGGGAACCGAAAATTGCCAGTCCGTTCCATGACTCCATGTGGTCTATCCACCACTGCCTCTCCGTCTTGGCTTCTGGTATCAGCGCCACTAGTTCTGAATATGTAAGGACCCTCAGAAGGTGAGCCTCCTTCAGCTTTTGCAGAGCCCTGTAGTGGAGTGGCCCCGGGAAGTTGGCTTGTATCGAGGAAGATAACAAACCAACAACCCTGGCGGGCTGCCACAGGGAGATCCTGTCCCTTCTGAGGACCATCTTCAGTTCTTTCTTGATCTTGACTATCTTCGGGTCCGTCAAGCTCAGGGTCGCTGCTCTGGGGACTATGCAAAAACCCAAAAAGGTCATGGTCTGCTGTGGAACCAAATCCAACTTTTGTTGGTTGATGACAAACCCCAAGTCATGTAGCAAGGTTATTATGGTTCTCAGGTGAGACACCAGTAGCTTGCTTGATTGATCCATCAGTAGGATATCGTCGAGGTAGATGGTTAACCTGATGCCCTGAGTTCAGAGGTGTTCCACCACAGGTTTGAGGTGCTTCCTAAAGTACCATGATGCTGATGATAAACCGAACTGGAGAGTCTGAAACTCGAAGATTTGCCCTCTCCAGTTGAATTGGAAAAAACTGTAGCAGGGAGTAAAAAATGGGGACCATAAGGTAGGGGTCCTTGAGGTCTAGACGTGCTCACCAATTGTCCTGGTGCAGAAGATCCCTAAGAAGATGGATCCCCTCCATTTTGAAATGGCGGTAAACCAGCCATTCGTGGAAGGATCTGAGGTTGATCAAATTTTTGAAGCCTTTGTTCTTTTTCTCCATCAGAAACAGATTGCTGAGGAGGCCTCTGGGGTGAAGAGCGGAAGCGCATACAGCACCCTTGGCCAGAAGGTCTTGCACCTCTTAGTCGATAAGAACCATGACCGATGTGGAGAAATGTAGTGGGTGGGGTTTTCTAACCTGACGGAAGTTCCGTAAAACTGCATAAGGTACCCTTGCACAGTCTCCAGCACCCACTGGTCTGTCATTATCTCCACCCATTTGTGTGTGAACAAATGCAGTCTCCCCCCCAAACGGAGAGCCAATGAAAGTATGGAGCTTACCATTGTATCTGCCATTTTTGTTGGCCCCTCCCCGGTTGTGCCTTCCTCTTCCACCACCATGGGTGGGGTAGAAAATCCCCAGACGGCCGTCGTGCCATCATTTGCTCCTCTTGAGCGCTGATCTATTAGGGCCTTGGTAGGACTAGCGGCCGAAGGAGCGATCCCTGCCTCTTCTGGCCCCTCCTAACACCTTCCCCAGGAAGATATTCTTCATGGATGACTGGCCTTTGTCAGGGGCTGAAAAGGTCGAGACAAACTCTCCCAACTCCTTGACGAAAGGCTCGCTGGACAGGTTGCCCTGGGCTACAGGTCCACCTCAGATGAAGAGAGTTCCCACAATTTGGGGTCTATTTTCATGAGGAGGGAGCACTCCGTGGAGGGGGTGCAGTTGGCGTTGCCGGGGAGGCATACCGCCCTCTGAGGCCAGCCTGAATCGTCCTCTGTGGGTAGGGGTCTCCCTGCTTGCTTTGCCTACTCTGCCACCTCAATAATATTTGTTAAGGGTCATACCACGTCATGGAGTTTATCCTGACACACCCTCCAAGAGCGGTCTATCCCCTTTTTGAGGTCTTTCAAGTACTTGGTGAAAAAGGGACACAGCTTTGGCTCGATCTCAGGGGTAGCTGTTTCCCTAGCCCCCAAGGACGGTCTGGGTCACTCCACTCAGAGACAAGCTCATTCCTCCTTTTTTGAGGGATTGGTGGATTTTACTCGCCACATAGTCTGACACTTTTTTTGTCTGGAACCTACTCCGCAGAGAGAGTTCGATATACACCTCAGGGTCAAATAAGTCACTAGTGGTAGTGTCTCCCTCCTATGGTGCTGAGGTGGCAGAATTCGGGCGTAAGAATCTGCCCAAGTCTTGGACCTCATCTGAAGAAACCTCCTCCTCCTCTAGTTCGCCCTCACCCTGATCGGGGAACCTTTCTACAGGGTCTCGGTCCCGTCGCAACGCCATTGCACATCAACCCAGGTGTTTCCTACTCCTGTTAGGGTGCATCCTTCAGCGTGCGAGCCCTCTTATGAATGACTTCGGCAAGCTGGTCGAAGCCCTCCAGGTGTCCTGTGTCACGCTTGTTGACTTTGCAATTGGGGATTGAGGTCACCCTGCTAGGTCCAATCCCCCGGTCCTCCAGGATTCCTGTGCTCTTGGAAATCTGGGCTGTCAGCCTAGTGACACTCTCCTGAAGAGGGGCAAGCGCCTGGGAAATAGCCTGCGTAATCAGCTTGTCCCCCTCTGCAGGGAGGCGCTGCTGGGGGGGGGGGGGGGGCACATTCCTCCACAAAGGAAAAAGAGGGTGAATAGTCATGGTCCCGCTGGGATTGCATAATTAATAGGGTGAGAGCACACAGACTAAACTTCCTGTAATTACTTCCAAACGGCAGCCACCTCGCTGGTGCTCAGGACAAACGGAAGAAATTAAGACTTTAAGTAAAAATAGTATAATATAATATCAGATGGCCTGCGCTCTTTATTCTTACCACAATGTGGTGTCAAGAGAGGGTTGAGGAGGGGGAGAAAAAGGTACAGAGCATATAGCACGCAAAAAAAAACAAGCATTGGAAATGCAATAGGTCTCGCACCATTAGAGTTAGTGCTTTTAGAATTGTTTATGGGTTTTTTTGTAAATGTTTAGCATTTTTGTTTCCTGTAGCCTATGCTAAAGAATTACAAATAAAAAAAGCCATAAACATTTCTAAAAGCTCTAACTGAAATGGTCTGAGACCTATTGCACTGTGTGAGGGTGAGGGGTTGAGGGTGAGTGAGGGTGAGGGTGAGGGTGGGTGAGGGTGAGTGAGGGTGAGGGGTTGAGGGTGAGTGAGGGTGAGGGGTTGAGGGTGAGTGAGAGTGAGGGTGGGTGAGGGTGAGTGAGGGTGAGGGTGAGGGGTTGAGGTTGAGGGTGAGGTGTTGAGGGTGAGGGTGAGGGTGAGTGAGGGTGAGTGAGGGGTTGAGGGTGAGTGAGGGTGAGGGTGAGTGAGGGTGAGGCATTCAGGGTGAGTGAGGGTGAGGTGTTGAGGGTGAGTGAGGATGAGTGAGGGTGAGGGTGAGTGAGGGGTTGAGGTTGAGTGAGGGTGAGGGTGAGTGAGGGTTGAGGGTGAGGGGTTGAGGGTGAGTGAGGGGTTGAGGGTGAGTGAGGGTGAGTGAGGTGTTGAGGTTGAGTGAGGGTGAGGGTGAGTTAGGGTGAGGGGTTGAGGGTGAGTGAGGGTGAGGGTGAGTGAGGTGTTGAGGTTGAGTGAGGGTGAGTGAGGGTGAGTGAGGGTGAGGGTGAGTGAGGGTGAGGGTGAGGGGTTGAGGGTGGTGAGGGTGAGGGTGAGTGAGGGTGAGGTGTTGAGGGTGAGTGAGGGTGAGGAGTTGAGGGTGAGTGAGGGTGAGTGAGGGGTTGAGTGAGGGTGAGGGTGAGTTAGGGTGAGGTGTTGAGGGTGAGTGAGTGTGAGGGTGAGGGGTTGAGGGTGAGTGAGGATGAGTGAGAGTGAGGGTGAGTGGTTGAGGGTGAGTGAGGGTGAGTGTGGGTGAGGGTGAGGGTGAGTGAGGGTGAGGGTAAGTGAGGGTGAGGGGTTGAGGGTGGGTGAGGGTGAGTGAGTGTGAGGGGTTAAGGGTGAGTGAGGGTGAGGGTGAGTGAGGGTGAGACCTAAAAACAACTTGAAAAAACAAGATCACACAGAAAACCAGCTTCTACTTCAAGTTATTTGTTGGAGCCCTCACACCTCTCAGAAAGTAGGCACTCTGAACTTTTTTTAAATGTATTTTCTTTTCTTTAATGGTACACATTTGCAACTCAAAAGTGTAAAGGAGTTGATAAACCAAAGGAACAGTGAATTATATTTAATTTCGATAATTTTATGGAGATTTCATCGACCTCTGCAGCAACAGCATGTCTGTCTGCATGCGTTTGTGTCTGGGAGAGAAATAAAACGTGTCTTGCAAATCACCTGTGTACCAGGTATGCTGGAGTCTCCGAAATACGATTTATTATTAATGTTAATACATGACAACATACACAAGAAGCACCTTCTCTACATGCTACCACGCGAGAATGAGCATGTTAAACTCTGCAGAGCACACTTTGGCATGAAGCACCCGGCTGCGGTGCGGTGTACAGTCTGTCTGCAAATAACTCGGCGCTGGCAGGCAATTAGTGTGCATGAACAAGTGAAGTTTTTATCGCACCGACCACGCGCGCTGAGCTCTGAGGAACATTCCCTAAATGTGCTGATATTTTGTGAAACGGGCACATGCCAAATGCATGATGTGTGGCGCTGCTCAGTGAGACACAACACCACAACTTAAAAACAGTGTTCACAACAAGTTCTCACTTCCACTCTCTTGACAAACAACAGGCATGTCTAATTCGATATCAGCACGTTGTTATTGTTCACGTGCTCCTGAAAAGTAAAGTTATTTTCACATGCTGTGTTAGCTTTTCATGTAGCGCGGTACTTGTTAAAGCATATAGCACACCTTTGTTAGCGGAACTTGAATTTCAACACACAGCATTTACTGTTCGTAATACATGCAGTTCTGATTATGTAAACATCATTAAAATGCTGTGTTGCACCTTTCAGTTATCTGAAAGAAAACGCATCGATAAATCATTTAAATACTACTTCACTTTACAGACACTTCTGTGCGAAAGTTTAAGTTTGAGACCAACAAGAAGTAACCATACCGAACATGAAAAGAGTATGGGGCTATACAAATAAAAATAAACAACACGCAATTCCTTTCCCGCATTAAAACACCGCCCAGCCGAGAAGAAAGTCACAAACACCCAACTCCAATGACATTCCAACTTCAAAGGAGCCAACAGAAACACAGGAAACGAAAGAAAACTGCTGCAGAGAAGCTCTTCCAACTGCACAAAAGCCAGATACCTACCTAGGAGCGAGGAAACGCTGCATCCACCGGCGTCAAGGCGAAGGAAAAGTTAATCACTAGTGAAAAAAAAAGCGAAAGAGAAAGCAGGGTAACCTGACCCAGGAGGGGGGAGGAGGGAGGAGAAATGCGTCTCGGCCGGAGCAGGGGGCGGAGCAGGGAGAGCGGGCTTTGAAATGCACTTCACACGGCCGGCCGGTCGTGAAACTGAAAGCATGGCCGGCCGGCCGTGAAAGCCTTTGATGCCGCAGGGGGTGGAGCGGCACCAGCTGGGAAAGTAGGCAAGGCAGGCGGCTGGGGGCATGTGCACGCGCTTTTAAGCTCAATGCGCATGCGCATTGAGCTTAAAAGTCACGGGCACTGCAAGGAATCGCCACGATTCCTTGCAAGTTGGACAAAGAGTGGATAAGCCCCCATAGTCTCGCTTGCTCGATGCGCATGCGCATCGACAGGCGAGACCTAAAAACAGTGCAACCGGTCTCAAGAGCGCTGACAGAGCTGCTCTGCAGCCCAATGTGTGGTGCTGATGAAGAGCGCGAATGAGCTCCACCTATCGAACCCACGTGGTATAAAGGAGACGTGCTCGGACAGAAAGCCTGCTGCACGTTATACATGTGACGATAGAGAGTGCAGCTGTAAGCGCTAGTAAATCACCCTAATACCAGGGGCGGCTGGTGACATTTGAAAGTGGTGGGCGTAAACTAATTTGCATATTGCACCGCAGCGATCGAGCCCGAACCACCTTGCATCCATCCATACATCATTCATGCATCCACCCATCCATCCACCCACCCACCCTGCATTCATACATCATTCATTCATGCATCCACCCACCCATCCATCATGCATCCACCCATCATGCATGCATCCACCCATACATCATTCATGCATCCACCCATCCATCCACCCACCCATCCTGCATCCATACATCATTCATTCATGCACCCACCCATTCATCCATCCACCCATCCATCCATCATGCATCCACCCATCATGCATGCATCCATGCATCCATCCATACATCATTCATGCATCCATCCATCCATCCATCCATCCATCCACCCATCCATCCATCATGCATCCACCCATCATGCATGCATCCATGCATCCATCCATACATCATTCATGCATCCACCCATCCACCCACCCATCCATCCTGCATCCATCATTCATGCATGCATGCATCCATCCATGCACCCATCCACCGAACAATCATTAATGCACCCACCCTGCATCCATCCATCATTCATGTATTTTTATGACCATATAAAAATAAATTATGGACTCTAACAAGCCTTTAGGATCGATGTTGAAGGATGTGCCAGTTTACATATTACATCACCCCTACCTTTTTAAGCTGGAAACCTTCTACCGCCCATGTATTTGCCATCCTGTAAGCCCTAGGTATGTACGATACAAATTCACATACAAACATACACCAACATGCAGGCAATAATAAATGCGTATATCATGCGATTCCGCCTCTACAGTTTGCTAACATTTTGAAATTTTAAAGAAAAAGAGAGATTGAGACGGAAAGAGTGTCAGGAAGAAGCTGAGGCATAGTCAGAGAGAGAGTAGCAAGCAGGTTCAGAGCGGCGTGGAGCAGTAACGGGGCGGGGGGAGACAGGTGGCAGAGGGGAAGAGCGGCACGGAGCTTTAAAAACAGAATAATAAAGACGAGTGAGAAAAAAGCTAAGAAATAAGGGAGATGTGTTGAACTGAGAGGGTAACAAATATGGGACGTAGTAGACGAAGAGACGAGACGACTGGAGTAATGCACTAAAAACACACACTCTTACCTTGCTGCCGGTCCCGGTCCGCGCCACCTCTGGGCTCTGCTCCCCACACGTCACAGGCTCACAGCGCCCCTGGCCAATCCTGGTGCCAGGGGCACAGGTACCCTCTCGCCCGCAGCACGCCCATTATGGCTTCTGATGCGCATGCGCAACGCCGCAAAAACACAAGTGCGCATGCGTGGGCACGGGTAAAAATTTCACCCTCCGTCCCCATGCATGCGTACTTGTGTTGCCACCTCACCCGCCCCCCCCCCGCCTGTACGATCTCAATGAATCAACATGACCCCCGCCTGGCGGTCTGACGTCATGTTGATTCATTGACATGATTGTCATGAGGGAGCTGCCCCAATGGACGAACCGCGCCTGCCTAATACAACAAACTACACAGCGTCAATAAGCCCACCATTCCCTCAAAACAATAAATGTCAGGAAAGGGAAAGAGTGTGATTTAACTGATGCGAAGCAGTGAAGAAAGAGGAAGGGCTACGGCATGGACTATGTTATATGGACTATCGGACTGTTACAGGATTGGCTTATGGTCATTTTGGTTACTCCGTGTGGTTCATGGGAGTTGTAGTACTGCATAGTGGTGGTTTTACTTTTGAACTATAAACTTGCTGCTTAATAAAAGTGAAGAAAGTAACTGCATAATCCTCCCCTCCGACGGGGCCAGACTGGCTATAGCAGGTTCTGGGCATTTCCCCAGTGGGCTGCCAGGATGGGGGCCCTTGCAAATAATCTCACCTGCGACCCTCTCCCCCTCACCTGGGGGCCGGCCGAGCAGTTTGCCTGGGCCGGTTTCGGTTCCCAGTTCGGCCCTGCCCTACGGTCCTGACATAGGATTGCCTGGACGGGCAGCGTGCCTCAGCAGTGAATAACCCGCACTGTGCAGGGGCTGCTTTTATTCAGTGGAGCACCTCATGATCTCCACAGTGTGGAGGATCTCTATAAATGCGTGATTAATGCATTTTATTGCAGTGATGTGGTCACCAGCACTAAAATGCATTAGTCTAACCCCTGATGCGTGGTATTGGACAGGACTGCCTCCCAGCAACCACTGGGACCAATTATACATAGTAACAGTCCTCCGATTACAGCACAAGCCCTTGTATATAATGTTGCGATGCCCCTTCCTCATTTTACACTGCTCGTCAGTTATTTGTTTTCTTTAAATGGTATTCACTTAGTGTTTGTTGTTAGGTCTCGTGACCTATCAATGCGCATGCGCATTGAGAGAAGCGAGACTATAGCGACTTAAACAGACTTTACCCAACTAGTATCCCAACTGGCGATTTGGTGCTGTGCCCGTGCGCTTTTAGGTCAATGCGCAAGCGCATTGACCTAAAATGCGCGTGCAGATCATCAAATCGCCATCTGTTCCCCAGCAGCACTCCTCCCACACCTTTGAAGTGAAGCTTGGCTACACTTCAAAGGCCCCTGCTGCTTCACACCCTCATCGCCGCTCTCCCCGCTCGGCCCCCTCCCCTGCCCGCCGTGTCGCATTTCTCCTCCCCCCTCCCCTTCTCTCTCTTCCCTCCGTCTTGTTTATTTTTGTTTACCCGCTCCGCCCCCTCCCCTGCCCGCCGTGTCGCATTTCTCCTCCCCCCTCCCCTTCTCTCTCTTCCCTCTGTCTTGTTTTTTTTTTTTTACCCGCTCCGCCCCCTCCCCTGCCCGCCGTGTCGCATCGTGATGGCAGTTTTGAAAGTAGGGGCAGAAGAGCGCCACAGCTCAAATGTCTGCGGCTTCATGGCACACAAACCTGCAAAAGAAGTTTCAAAATACCTTTTCTTAAAATAAATGTTTCTTTTCTGCTTTGGTTCCCGGGTTTAATTATAGACACGATTAAATAAATAACAATCAATACATAAGTAAATTTACGTGGTTCAATATGCCATTTATGGTCCATAATTTATGTGTGATGGGGAGCGGGCGGACAGAGGCTACTTCGTACTGCATTCCTCTATAAATCCTTCTTTATTAGTAATGAGACCAGATGACGTCATGCACGCACAAACGTCTGTGTGCATTTTAGTGCACGGATACATACCTCTTCATGGACAGCAAGCGCTTAATTAATGGAATTACAATGCAGTACTTATATTTTCTGTTCTGCAAATCAGCGCTTCTGCTAAACGCATTTGCATATCTAAGACGCACATATAATAATAGTAATAAAAGGAACCTACAGACTGTAAAATCTCGGTCTGATGACCTATATTGCTATTAAAAAAATCCGCATGAATTGAATAGACATTCCACACGTTTGGAATGGCCCTGTTTGTGCACCGACGTGCTCATATTTCCGTACGGCTTGCGGCAAGTACTTTAGAAATAATGTGAATTATACGGGGCCCGTAAAACATCTGGACAGATTTTTAAGATGCTTCGATACATATTGATTATATTATAATCGCAGCTACTTGTGTGATTCATGGCACGGCCTCCCACCTGCCCGCGCTCTGCCCCCGCCTCACGCCCCCACACTCCCCCGCCGCCTCTTCTTTCACACACCACCAGCCAGCTTTCTTCTGTACCTCCCTTCCACCTTCACCGCATACCTCCAGCGTAGCCGAGCACACTCTGCCCAGCTCCCACCGCATTCCCACTCCCCCTCACAAAGCGCTCATTGTTGTAGCACCGCCCTCTGGGATTGCAAGACCCCCCAAGGGCGTTCCTTGATTGCACCCTTTATCATACGAGCTCAGTGGGGTCGATGTGCCGATGCTAATTATTGGAGCTTTCCAGAATCTTCAGTGTAACAAAACTATAACAGAAAACGCAACCAACATCCAGCTGTAAATATCAGGTAATCAACCCAACAGTACAACTAAAACATTGCCGAAAACCATATCAATACCTTAAATTGCATACCATACAACCTAACATAACATAGCTTAGCATAGCATAACATAACATAACATAACATAGTACAGCATAACAGCATAGCATAACATAACATATTACATAATATTACATAACATAACAGCATAACGTATGATAACATAGTATAGCATGGCATAACAGCACCCTCACACATACTACACCCTCACACACACTGCACCCTCACACACTCAGTGCCACATAATTATATGCTATATAATTACACTGCACTTAATGCAACATACACTGCAAACAATACCACTCAGAGCCATATAATTACATGCCACACAATTACACTCTACTGAATACAACATACACTCCACACAATACCACTCAGTGCTGCATAATTAAATGCTACATAATTACACTGCGCTCAACGCAACATACACTCCGAATACCACTCAGTGCCACATAATTACACACCACATAATTACACTCTACTAAATGCAACACACACTCCACACAATACCACATAATTATATGCCACATAATTACAATGCAACATACACTCCAAACAATAACACCCAGTGCCACATAGTTAGACGCCCCACAATTACACTCTACTGAATACAACATACACTCCTCATAATACCACTCAGTGCCACATAATTAAATGCTACATAATTACACTGCGCTCAACGCAAAATACCCTCCAAATAGCACTCAGTGCAACATACACTACAACACCCACTCAGTACAACAACATTTTATGCTACGTATTTACACTGTGCTCAACGCAACATACACTCAAAATACCACTCACTACCACATAATTACACACCACATAATTACACTGCACTCAATGCAACATACACTCCAAATACCAGTCAGTGTCACATAATTACATGCCACATAATTACCCTACACTCAATGCAACATACACTCCAAATACCACTCTGTGCCACATATTTATATGCTACATATTTACACTGCGCTCAACGCAACATACACTCCTAATACCACTCAGTGCCTCATAACTAGACACCACATAATTACACTATCTATCTATCACCCTCACTCCATCTATCTATTGCCATCACTCTATCTACCGCCCTCACTATACCACTCTACCACCCTCACTCTACCTCCCTCACTCTACCACCCTCACACCCTCACTATACCCAGTTCTCAGCAAAAATGCAATGTATCAATGTTTAAAGCTTTATTACAAAAGTACAAAAAAATATTATTACACTTTTAATCTTGATTTTTTTAAAATATAACATACTCAACACATAATCTTCTCACAATTTGCTCAACGCAACATACACTCAAAATACCACTCACTACCACATAATTACACACCACATAATTACACTGCACTCAATGCAACATACACTCCAAATACCAGTCAGTGTCACATAATTACATGCCACATAATGACCCTACACTCAATGCTACATACACTCCAAATACCACTCTGTGCCACATATTTATATGCTACATATTTACACTGCGCTCAACCCAACATACACTCCTAATACCACTCAGTGCCTCATAACTACACACCACATAATTACACTATCTATCTATCACCCTCACTCTATCTATCTATTGCCATCACTCTATCTACCGCCCTCACTATACCACTCTACCACCCTCACTCTACCACCCTCACACCCTCACTATACCCAGTTCTCAGCAAAAATCCAATGTATCAATGTTTAAAGCTTTATTACAAAAGTACAAAAAAATTAATATTACACTTTTAATCTTGATTTTAAAAAATATAACATACGCAACACATAATATTCTCACAATTTTTTTTAAAATGTAGTGCCATTATACATTACAAAAATTATTATGTAATTAATAATTACATATAAAATGTATAAGCCATTAAGATTTGTCATATCAATACATGTAAGACAGGGGAATACTTAACATCTAGCTTAAATAATGCTATGGGTGTCACATTTGCAAATTATATAAATATTGGCATTTACAATAACAAAATGAATACATTTGCTATTATAAAAACATAAACATAACTTAAAAAATTATTATATTTACAAGACCAATAGCTCCAACTTTCCTAATGCGAGACCTATTGCATTTCCAATGCTTGTTTATATTTTGGCTGTCATTGTACTGCTATTGTATCTATTGTTATCAATACCTGCATCTTTGGTGTAAGACGCATTAGGCGGCTCAGCTGGAACACATATATAACCGTCCGCTTGCGAGGACCCTAGGTTGTGCTATTTAGTGCCATTGACGGAACTGTCTAGCACCTTAGGGCCTTTCAGGAAAGCCCTGCATGCTCCAATAGGCACGTGACGCACATATCCCTTTGAGAATTCCTTTGGAGATTCCCAGTGGGGATTCCCTCCAACCCTCTCTCAATGCGGCACTGTGGGATGTTTCTCCCCTTACAAGCCTTTTTTGCTTCCGACACCCCTGGTGGCCAAATTCAGAACATATTTACAAACAAATTAGAGCTCCTGTGAGTGGGCTGCCCAGGTATATTTATCAAAGGCCGTTTTTTGAATTGTCAGTCAGTTGACTACCGGTGCTATCACCCTTTTACATGGAATTCTTCAAGGACCATGGGTATTCACAATATTATGAAGGGGAAGAGTAATGGCCCTCTGAGGGACACAGCTTACCTACAGAAGTTGATAGGGTTCTTACACATGCCATTTTAAAGACTCTTCCACCACTGCAAGAGCAGATAGATCAGGTAGCTGAGCAGATAACCATGGTTTTTTGGGATCCTAACTAAGCACCGGGGGTGCGGCTCACATACGGGATGGTCGGCTTGTAAGATAAAATGGTTGCGGTGATGGGCCGATGCCTCTAGGGGACTCAGTTCCGCCGGAAGCCAATTTGGAGTGTGTCTCAATGGTCTTCACATCCACCCAGTCAAGGATGGAAGACAATTCTATGTCAGGACAGAGACGAGGATTATACATAACTTACTTCACTTTTTATTACTAGCAGATATAAAGTTAACAAACAAAACACTGTCCACACTACAACTCCCATGAGTCCTTGGGAGGAGTCCATGGCAAACAAAAGTCAATTGCAGGACAGTCCATCCGACAATAAATTCTATTACAGGACCGGAGGCTTCAGATTATGCTTTCACAAACATTTGTAACATTTATAACCAAAACATTCCCAGAATGCTTAATGTGAATGTACAACAACCATAGAGACTAGCCCTATATAACAGTCCTCAAACTGGAACACTTCCTCTTTCTTTGCTGCTCCTCTCAGAGATAAGTGCTCGATTTGGTCTTGCCCTTCTCTGTTACTTGTGTTTTGATTGTGCATTTCATTGAATATTCAATTTTGTATTCCTCTCTCCCAGAAGGCTGCTGATGGCTTATCCTGTAGATCGGTGAATAACTTTCGTTCAGCCATTTCAGCAGGCCATTCTCAACTGGATGGCAAGCCTGTATGTTTCCTTTGAATGATAAACTTTGTGTGGTCAGATGTCTCAAAGTGTATGAAGATTGTACGCGATCACTCAGCCCTGCTGGTTATTCCAGGTTACTTAATGCTTTACAGAAACCGTTTAAACCTGTTACTTCCGCTACTATTGCCAGATGGCTGAGATTTCTTATGTCAGAAGCAGGTATTGACATTTACCTTTACTTTACTTGTGGATTTGTAGAGCGCAAGCAAATCATCCCCGAGGGGATCTCTCGGCGCTTTGAGGAAAAGGTACTTATTGGACGAGCGCATCTAAAACAGCCTGTTTGGAGCACATTCAGTTAAGGCTGCTATGGCCTTCATATCATTCATGCTTGCTACCAATATACACGATATCATGAAAGCTGCTGACTGGTCATCCAGTTCTACTTTCAAACAATTTTAACATAAACCTGTGGGCGACATAGCTTCTGTTGTGTTAGATAAGCATTAAACTAGCATATTCTGAAGCCTTCAGTCCTGTAATAGAATAAAAAATTAGCTAGCATTCGCACCAAGAATTTTCATTTCTATTAAGGACACAGAGGAGAAGATTATCCCGCCCAGGTAAAACAAAATAACTATTATGAATCATAATATCATGTTTAGCCACCCTGATTTACCAGTCGATGACAATTATTATGAGTATGAATTTTCTGTTTCAGGAGCTGACCAGAAAGGGGAATAGACCATGGTGTGGTCATAAGAGAAGTTGGTTCTGCGACCTTCAGTTTCAAATTCTACAGTACCTGTTGGTTCAGCATTCTAGACAGATATTGATGCATTGCCGTTTTTCTTTGGACTGATACTTATAGACTTGGTCTCTGCTCGTTGGGCAAAGAAAGAGGAAGTGTCCCACTTTTTGGAATGTTATATAGGGCTAGTCTCTATGGTTGTTGTAAATTCACACTAAGCATTCTGGGAATGTTTTGTGTATAAAGGTTATAAATGTTCTTATTGGCTGCGGTTTGTTTGCCTCCGTGTCCTTAATAGAATTGAAAATTCTTTGCGGGAATGCTAGCTCATTTTTAGGTCTCGCCTGTCAATGTGCATGCACATTGAGCTTGCGAGACTATAGGGGCTTAAACAGAGTTTAACTACACTGGCGATTTGATGCGGTGCATGTGCGCTTTTAGCTCAATGCGCAAGTGCAATGAGTTAAAATGCGCGTACACAGCATCAAATCGCCAGCCATCTGTTGCCCAGCTTGGTGCCGCCAGCAGCTCTTCACGCTCCACCCCCTGCTGCATCAAAGGCTTTCACTGCCTGCCGGCCATGCTTTTAGTTTCACGGCCGCCAGGCCGTGGGACAGCAAGGTCAACAACACGTGTTAACTTTTTATGAGAAACCCAGTTGAAATACCCATCACACATCCACAAACGAAAAACGTGTCTGCAGCCTTCCACAGAGCCAGTGAGCTGTGCATTAAGAATTACAGGGATGTATCTCTCGTTTGCCAAACCAACACCTGTGAGCTCGTTATTTCGATAGGAAAGGAATGCTGCAGACACCTTTGCTTCCTTAGCATTACTCTACGGACTCCCCCCATAGGGCAATTAAAAAAAGTGAACCCCAGACTAAAGTCCTTGTTAACCTCCTGCTCCCAGTTCACTAAAGTCAACTTAGTTTGTGATGTCTGCTCTTCCGAGTTCCAGTGAATTCATTTACACGTTCAGAAAATTCACTCACTCTTAAAACCATACACTACAGCATTTTTAAGCTGTGAGGAGGGGCAATTTGAAAAGAAATCCAGGGAACTGACTTTCCCGATTGACTTACATTGAAGCAGACGTGATCGGAGGCGGAAGGCCCCTAAAATAATTGCCCAGCTTGGTGCCGCCAGCAGCTCTTCCCGCTCCACCCCTTGCTGCATCAAAGGCTTTCACGGCCGGCCGGCCGTGCTTTCAGTTTCACGGCCGCCAGGCCGTGGGACAGCAAGGTCAACAACACGTGTTAACTTTTTATGACAAACCCAGTTGAAATACCCATCACACATCTACAAACGAAAAACGTGTCTGCAGTCTTCCACAGAGCCAGTGAGCTGTGCATTAAGAATTACAGGGATGTATCTCTCGTTTGCCAAACCAACACCTGTGAGCTCATTATTTCGATAGGAAAGGAATGCTGCAGACACCTTTGCTTCCTTAGCATTACTCTACGGACTCCCTCCATAGGGCAATTAAAAAAAGTGAACCCCCTCCCCCAGACTAAAGTCCTTGTTAACCTCCTGCTCCCAGTTCACTAAAGTCAACTTAGTTTGTGATGTCTGCTCTTCCGAGTTCCAGTGAATTCATTTACACGTTCAGAAAATTCACTCACTCTTAAAACCATACACTACAGCATTTTTAAGCTGTGAGGAGGGGCAATTTGAAAATAAATCCGGGGAACTGACTTTCCCGATTGACTTACTTTGAAGCAGACGTGATCGGAGGTGGAAGGCCCCTAAAATAAAGCCATTTGGGGCTTTACAAAATCAGGAATCTCCCGCCTGGATCGGGTCTATCGGCGTGTATGTTAAAAATTAGAGCCTGAAATGAGCCGGTAACACACGAGCAGAACTAAAGGCACAAAATGTGAGACATAGGTATACACACACAGAACATGGATTACATGACTTAAAAAGGCAAATACATTCAAAGCCAAAATGTGAGAATCCCATTCATATGCGTGTGCAAACTCCAGATTGATATTCCCCTCCATATGTGGTTGGTAGTGATGCTCACGGAAGGTAGTGGCAATCTGGTCTGTCTCCTGGCCTTTGAGATAGCCACGTCTGGCCGACAAGCTTCTGAAACTCATGGAGGGTGACATTCGCACCCTGGTGCGGCGAGAGTCCCTGCGCTGGGTGGACAGTAGGTCCTCGTCAGTCAGCAGCTTCATGACCTGCCTGGCCTTTTCTCAACATTAGAAGGTCTGCAGCTGTACTAATATGAAGAGCTTTCACATTACATTGTTCTCAGTTCGGCGGTAAATGTTTCCATATTACACTATCGGTTTTTTTTTTGGATTTACTTTAAGCTAGTGCCTTTATAAATTACAATAACTTTCATTTAAGTATTAATTATTCGAAAAAAAATTAAAAGCCATTGTTATTTGTAAAATCAATTAATATTTCACCTCTGTTCTTGCATTTTAGTCACAATAAAATACACTGAACATATTCTTCACAAAAGTTATTTACAATAGTTTAAGCTATTGCTATTATAAATTACAAGAACTTTTATTTAAGTATTAATTATTTGAAAAAATTAAAAGCCATTTGTATTTGTTATATGAATACATGTAAGTCACGTATATACAAAACATGTTGCATTACAAATGCCATAGGTGTCCCATTTGAAAAAGTTAAAAGTATTGGCATTGTAAATGACAAAGCTATTAATTTTGCTATTTTCAAGACCAACACATACATTTTTTTTTGTCATTTACAAAACGAATAGCTCCTACTCTTCTAATGCGAGACCTATTGCATTTCCAATGCTTGTTTATCCTCGTCGTCAGCAAGCATTCCTCTTTCTTCATTACTGTGACAGTTAAGTCCCTTTATACAATCATGCCTCTCTGGGATTGCCTTTATATTTGGGGGAATTATGAGCTGCTGAAAACTTGTATTCTAACTTGCACTGGCAGTGGTTGAGACCACGTGCATTTTGACTGAATTGTTTATTTGATCACGCACCAGGCTCAGTCCCGATCACTTGTATTCCAGTACCAAGCGGGTCCTTTGGGGGCGCTGTTTCGCACCATCCGCGTCCTAATGGGCACATCGCAGCCCGTGAGGCAGTGCATACGGAAACTAACTGCGCTTCCCAGGCTCAGTTGCGCACTGTGGAGTTGCAGTGAGCCGGTTTAACATTTAAGGCTTGTGTACACCATGTGGAGACCTCTCCATCCCTACCAACCTGCGTATGACACTGTGATCGTATTGCGGTAGGAATGAAAGCCCTTGGCCATATACATGGTTGATATTCTCACACAGAACCTCATCACATCATCAGAGCACCTGAGAGGGGGCCACCCTCTGTATTTATAGGGCATTTTCCGCATTATTTTGGTGCTCACACCCTCAAGTCACATGTATCCATACAAGGATCATGATTACTCCCCAGACTTGGCCTTCGAGGAGGAATGGCCCACGCTGCGCCACCTCCCTGCAGCAGGGGTGGACAAACTACTTTCTCAAGCAATTTTTAGGGCTTTGGCACCCCTGAGGGAGAGTGTGGAAAAGCTCTCATTCCGTTTGCCCTGACTCACGGCAAGAGCTGGCTGTCCGCCCCCGACATTTTTACCGGCCATGCTCTCACCCTGTTCAGACAGGAGGTGGTTGGAATGCGGGGGCATTAAGCATGTTTATGCTTGGGCTTATGGTGACGGGGACCGCGCATGATTCTCAGCGTCCTCCTGACTATGAGCTCTTTAACTATCAACTCACTCCTTGTGAGAGCCAGCTTAGACATCCCTTGGGAATTTCAGTCTTAACTCCCGCTCCTAATTTGCTAATTTCTAATGGTACAAGCAATTTCTTGGCCCCACCGATACTTAACCAGATACAGGATACTTACATGTGTCTCATACCTGCCGGAATTTGATGGGGCCAGCTACAATTAGTTTTTGGGTGAGTCCCTCGCACATGCTTTTTACAACTAATACAGGATACTACACCTGGCTTGGTATCACCACTACAAATAAGGTCCATGTGATGCATATGTGATGCACACGCTTGAATTGTATGATTAGAGCCTACTTTCACGAATTTTCACCATGTGGGGCACACCACGGATGCGTGCTTTCACATGTTGTGATTCCAGTGGCGTCACTAGGGTTGGTGTCACCAGGTGCGGGTAACTCATGGTGTCACCCCCTCACGACTTACCGCATGGGCTCGAGTCTCGGCAATGACGCTGAACATCCTGTGATTCTACGCAAATAACTTAATCTCCCCGTGCCTAACAAAAAATGAATGTGTCTTCATGTAATGCCTGGTGCTATGTAAAGCACTCCGATACCCGATTCGGGTCAAGTTCGCGCTATATAAAACTATGTATGATATCCGATTCGGGTCAAGTTTGCGCTATATAAAACTCTGTAAAATAAAAAAATAAAATGTAATATTACTTAACCCGTAGTCTGTTTTATGTTATCTTATCTTAAGTGAAATTTGTAGAGCGCACTGACACCATAAGTTTCCTGGCACTGAAAGAAAGAGTGCAGGAATTGCTAAGGCGGACTAATCAGTTAGAGTGAAAAGCTGGGTCTTCAAAGATTTCCTGAAATTCAGTATGGAGCAGCTTGACTTGACTAACAAGTGAAGAGAATTCCAGAAATTAGGGGCCAGATGGGCGAACCTACGGCCACCAAATTTTTTACGTTTAACTGTAGGGGCGACCAACAGATGGAGATGAGCCGAGCGAAGGTTGCGCACCGGACGGTGCTGCGTGATCAGAGTTTTAAGAAACTCAGGGCTAATGCAATGGAGAGCCATGAAAGTAAGGCAGCCGATCTTGAAGGCCACCCTTTGCTCAACTGGCAACCAATGAAGTTTGCGCAGTAGTGGCTTCGCTGATTGCCACTTTGGAGTTTTATGGATGAGTCTGGCTGCCTGGTTTTGTACAATTTGGAGCCGGCGAAGCAATGATTGTGGGAGTCCATGATATAGAGCGTTCGAAAAGTCAAGGCGGGATAATACCAGAGAGATCACAACCTGGACCAATGCCGCATGCGGTAGTAGGTGGGCTATTTTGCGGATTTTACGTAGTTGAAACATGCTGGATGAAATCACAGCACCTACTTGAGCCTTGAGAGAGAGCTCCGCATCGATAACCACCCCCAGGCTCTTCACTGAGCTTGCCGGGGCACGGGGGGAGCCCAGTTCCTTGGACCAGAACTGGGGACCCCAATCGGCTGGACTCTTACCAGGGAGGATAAGCTCAGTTTTTCCTGGATTTAATTTTAATTGATTATGGTTCATCCATACCTGTATATGGGTCGTCACTGCTTGAAAACTTTTGGCGGCATCGGGGGAATCAAGAGGAAAGATGACCTCCAAATCATCAGCGTAGTTGAACACTGTGTCGGCTTCCACCACCCCGCCCCCCTGCTCATACCTCTGCAAGCCGGTACTGGGACTAACTCGTGAATGCACAGTAGGTCCACATCTGTCAAACCGCTGCAGGAGTCCTACTACTCTTGTACATTGAACCTGTGAATAATTCTTATTTTGGCCTGAGTTCCCTCTCTTTCGGATTTCCAGGAAAAGTGAAATTTTTGCTAGAGCAGTACTGATGGTGTCCTCGACGTGCGGCCTCATCTATCAGACTTTGCTCCTCCATCTTGGACAAGTATATTTATAAGATGACAGCTCTGGGTGCGGCTCTTCTCGGGGTGTCTCTTGATCCTGCAGCTCCTCGGTCAGTGCTCTGCCTCATCCGGGGCTCCGTCCTCCCGCAGGCAGCGCTCACCTGCTTCATGTACACGGCTTCTAGGCGCTTGTGTATCCTCAGTGCTCCTATGACCAGTCTGTGCTGCTGCCTCTGAGCCTCCCTCCGCCCTCCAGTTTTGCCCTGGACCCCGGGGCCTCTGAGCTCCTCTGCTCTGAGCCCCCCTGCCCCCCACCCCTTGCTGTCCTGGACCCCCGGCAGGGGCGGCCTTAGGCATGTGCAAGCTGTGCACCTGCACAGGGCCACCAAACCCCCAGGGGCCACCACGCCAGGCCTGAGGCACTTATAAATGGTGCACGGGCGCTGGCTGGGGCCCCTGAGGCTCTTAAGAAATGGTGCTGGGGCCCCTGAGGCTCTTAAGAAATGGTGCGGGGGCCCCGGACGGGGCTTCTACCTACGCTCCCTGCCCAGGGCCACCATGAGCCTAGAGCCGCCCCTGCCCCCGGGGCCTCTCTGCGGAGCCCCCGTTGCCTCGGGGGAGCGGAGCTGAACCACGACTCGAGGACTGAAGCTTGGAGATGTGAGAGGCTTGGACTGTGCCCCAGGAGCCCCCGTCTGAGAGAGGGGGGGACGGGTTTCTGTGAGAGGGGGGGTAGAGGAGGGGTGGCGGTGCATATATCTGCCAAAGTTTCAAATTGCTTATGTGTTACATTTTCAGAATTTCAGTGAAATTATGAGTGGTATTAAACGATTATGAGTGACACTTTACTCACGAGCAAAAACAAACAAGAAGACCAGGACAAACATATAAATAGCAGAAATGTCACCCATTTGAGCAATTAGAAACTGTAAGGAGATCTTACAGCTGCTGCAAAGCACCAGAAACGAAAGTGCTCCTGTAACCTGAACGAAGTGTTAAACAAATGTGTGACTATGATATCAAACTTGAACTCTGACCGGCCTCAAGGGTAAAGAAACGCTCCCTATGGAGGGTCCTGGGGGAGTCTCTTCCATATCCCACAGACACCCAGAAATGTAATACAACATCATAAAAATACCAGATTAGTTACAGAAGTACATTAGGAAAGCAATCGAGTACTTTCTGATCTAATATTGCAAACATAGAAAACTGACAAAGATAAACTTCATAGTATCTTTTCCAGAAGAACCCTGGGGTGCAATCAATACCACTCCCGATATTATTTTCCACTGTAGTTATAAATATAACTTATTGTGTTCTGTGATGTTTATGAGTGGCACAGTTATATTTTCCTGCTTTATCGAACATCATAATTCCCCAACATTATGGGGAATTTTGTTTCTCAGTGCCTCCGAGATAAGCCACGTAAAGCACCCCCAGGGGTAACCACAAGATGCACAGCCTTATTTAGGACTTATTATTCCAACTAAAGAAAGTGCACCAATGTTCTAAAATGTTCACTATGGTAACAACCAGTGCTGAAAAACGGCGAGTGCATCTATCACGCTCATTTTTGTCATAAAAAGTGCACAGTTGTTTTCTCCAACGATTATGAATTCGGGAAGGCAGGTGCGGTTTACTTCACAGCTCTGTCAGTGATGCGACCTCTCGGCGGGATGGAAGGCCTGGCAGCGACTGACTCCGACCCAACCCCACCCTCTTTTTGTTTTCTCCACACAGCGGGGGCGGCCGAGTAAAGCAGGGAACCCGAGGCCAGGGAGCTAACAACAGTACTAACAAAGTACAAAGTGTAACCGCAGGGTGTATGCAGTGCTTGCACTATAATAAAGCAGTAGAGCAGACTTGAGGCTGCACTGCAGTGCAGAGCTGTGTTTGTGTTACACAGCGAGCCAGCAGCGTGACCAGATTGGTGTCACCCCATGATGGGGTGACACCCGGTGCGGTCCGCACCCCCCGCAACCCCTAGTGAAGCCGCTGTGTGATTCACAGGGGAGACTGGTGCATTGATGACCACAAGAAATGACTATTATCATTGTTTAAAAATATGGTTTGTTTCTCATTAGGTTGGCCGCCTCATCTACAGGTACTTTACCTTTAGGTGCCACATGAGGTATATCAAGGCTAAAACACCATAATACTATTTTTAGTGTAGATAGACATACTCACATTAGGTCCTGAAGAATTGCCGCTAGATCGCACTATTAGGCAAGAAACACATCAACCACACGAGATGAGCAAAACATCCTAAAACATTACTTCAGGTAGTCGCCACTCCAAATTTTAACCAGGTTGGGAGCCAGGGTCAACAATATTGCTCTGTCTGGACTTCCATTTCCTGTTTTAATCTTACACGGTCAACTGGCCTGCACAAAAGCACATCTACACTCTTAGGTCCCTCACAGTCACGGCACCATAAGGCAAGGAATAAAAGATCTCCGCCAAAGAGCCCCTCATAGGGTGCCCGTCAGGTATTGTAGCGCCGACCTGACGAGGAACATGCCCTATGATGAAATATGACACCCAGATGGCTGGGTGTGTGAGGGCCCTAACTCCAAAAGGAGGGATTCCTCATTCCCTTCTTTCATAGAGGACAACCTACCGTCTTTCTAGGTTCTCCCCCCCGTTCTCCGCATATAAGAACTGCATACCCTTGTTTGCTTTGAAAAGCTCTCATCCCATGTCTATGGGGGTCTAGGAATATGGGAGCAGAGCCTAGCGGCGTACCCGCTTTCCCCTCTTTAAAGGTCCATAAACGTAGTGCTGGGCACCTGGAAGGATTAGACCGATTACGGGACTACTTCCGTAAGAGTGCGTGCACGTTGCGGAATGCACCCTACCGGGAAGAAGACTCGCCTGGAGATACTGGTGACAACTTCGCTCCTATTGCAGACCCTGATGAGGGTTTCCCCGATCTGGGGTAGGCTGGTATGGATGAGATGGGGTCTTCGGATGAAGGATATTTGGGCAGGCCTTGGCGCCCGTGTCGGCAGCCTCCAGTTCCTTTGAAGGGGACACCACCTCGTCCGACACGTTTGACCCAGAAGGGATATATCATCAGAGATCCTCCGAATGGCTCCCAAATCCTAAGGTGGCGGAATACGTGGCCCGAAAAAGCTGGAGACATTTGTAGCCACCTTTTCAGGCCTCCATCAAATGTTTTTTCCCGGGGAAGATTTTCACCGGGTTTGAAAGAGGCAGTGGTCGCTCCTCCGGCCTCGGTGCCCAGACTAGCTCCCACAGAAGCCTGGCCCACAGAAACAATGGCTGGAATGATGACAGAGAGGGCACCCTCTACCCTACCCAAGGAACTGTAAGAGGTTGAGCCAACTGAGCCAGAGGTGGAGCTAATGCTACAGGAGGTGTTAATGGTAAGACATGCCCTTTCTTTCCCTCAAGAGTTAGGAGGGGGACTAAAGTTATTCGCTCACAGGTGGCACGAGATCACGTCGGACCTGTGGGTCCTGGAAACAGTAACGGGCTAACACATAGAGTTCTACGGAACTCCGATCCAGTAATCCAGACAGCTCCCTTTAGTTTTTCCAGATGCAGATATGGTGTTGATCGTCTCGGAGGTGCAGGATCTTCTCTCCAAGGGAGCAATTCTGAAGTTGATCCTGCACCCTCGGGGTTTCCTGAGCAATCTCTTTCTGGTAGTAAAGAAAGACAAAGGGTTTCGACCAGTGATAAATCTAAGAAGCTTCCACGAGTGGCTGGTATATCTCCACTTCAAAATGGGGGCATCCACCTCCTAAGAGATCTGTTATTACAGACCGACTGGATGTTGCATCTGGACCTCAAGGACGCCTATCTGATGGTTCCCATTTTCCCACCTCATCGTCTGTTATTTCTCTTCGCTTGGAGGAACCAGGTGTTTGAGTTCTAGTCTCAACCTTTTTGCCTCTCCTCAGCATTGTGGTGCTTTACAAAACTGCTCAAACCAGTGGTGGAGATCCTCTGGACGAAGGGCATGTGATTGATCATCTATCGCAACAATCTTCTCTTGATGGACCAATTGCAATCCCAGCTAGAACGACTATCGCATTACTCCAAGGGGTGGGGTTCATGATCAACGAACACAAGTCAGAATTGACTCCGCCTCAGTCTGTCAGGGACTGTACGGGACTATGTGTGGAACACAGTCAGGGACTTGGACAAGGACTGGGAACTGGGTAGAAGACGTACACAGAAAGGAGGAGTACAGTGCTGCCCAGGATCATATAGGGAGTCAGAGGAGTCAGAGGAGAAAGAGGGATCCAAAGGGGAAGCCTGCACAAGTGAACAAGATGGGTAAGACTCAGAAAGGAAGGGCACTCACAAGGCAATTTAGCATTCAGACTAACTACACCCAGGACGGACGTGCAAGACATATATATAATACAACATTAACAATAAAGGGGGGTGTGGGGTAAAGCACTCAGGAGCTCCACATGGTAAGACTGAAGCTCAGTGAGTTTCTTACCCGCAATTGCTGTTACAGATACTGACTGCAAATACCCACCTGTAGGATATGCATGCAAAGGCAGGGTCTGTAGAGCTTATACCTATAGTGATTTTATAAATCACTGTACTTCGAACCTCCTGAGGCGAAAAGCCGGGAGTCGCGCTGCTCTTAGAAACTTTTAAATCTTTAAACTCTTGTGTAATACTCTGTTTTAAGCACCCTCCACCGACCCCCCAGCACTCACCTTGCATTCCCAAACAGCCGATTTTGAACGCTGTTAGGGGCAGAAATTGTTCTCCCGCTGCCATTACCAGCCTCGAGGAGCCACGGGACATGCCCACCCCTGTTGGCCACGCCCACCCTCGCCAGGTATAACAGAGCGCTGATCACTAGCGCTTCACTGTACTTCGAACCTCCTGAGGCGAAAAGCCGGGAGTCGCGCTGCTCTAAGAAACTTTTAAATCTTTAAACTCTTGTGTAATACTCTGTTTTATGCACCCTCCACCGACCCCCCAGCACTCACCTTGCATTCCCAAACAGCCGATTTTGAACGCTGTTAGGGGCAGAAATTGTTCTCCCACCGCCATTACCGGCCTTGAGAAGCCACGGGACACGCCCACCCCTGTTGGCCACGCCCATCCCTCCAACGCACATAACACCATCTATAAATCATGTGTCTTTGCAGGAAGCGCAGCGGACGAGCGCAGCGGGCGCGACGAAGGCGCGCCGAAGGCGCGCTTAAGGCAAGCTCGTCTGCGCTCGTCCGCGCTAGGCAGAGCGCAGAGCCAGACCTAACAACTATGACCACCGTCCAGACGCGCAGTTACGCAAGGGACGCTCTACTTCACCTTAATAAAAAGGTACAAGACTCATGCCTACATAACGTATCCGGGGATCACCCCCTTAACCGATGCTCCCATTGCCCGTACAGATTCACCCTCACCATACCCAAAAACTCCTCCCCCATCCCAATACGCATGGCCCTAATCAATTGCAGATCCCTTCCCAAGCACTCCATAGAAATCTATCAACTACTGGAAAACTACGCCCTTGAAGTTCTCTTCTTAACAGAAACATGGTTAGGACCAGACACCGATCCTGACATTGTAAATTCCTTACCCCCAGGCTTCCTTATCCACCACATGGACCGTCCTAAGGGAAAAGGTGGGGGTATTGCCATAATTCATAAAGACCATTAGTATATGTGGGAAACTTTTTGCTTCGAGAAGAAATCATTCAGAAAGCTAGACCAGACAGCAAAAGAACTGTTGAGGGAGTTACCTTCTTCTCTAGGCCAGACTTCTGCCATGTGACGGTTGAGACCGTAGTCCAGGCGCTTGTGGGATCTAGATTAGATTACGCTAATGCGCTCTTTGCAGGTCTGCCAAAGTACCTCTTGTCCAGACTGCAAATCGTCCAAAACTCGGCGGCTAGAGCCATATTTGGCCTGCCAAGCAGTGCTGCTTAAAAGGCTGCACTGGCTACCTATTTCGAGTAGAATTAGGTTCAAAATCCTCACGTTGGCATTTAAAGCCCTTCATTCTATTGGCCCCGGCTACATTAGGATTCGCATTGCTCCCTATGTTCCGCGGAGGATGTTGCGGTCTGCCGATTTGGCAAAAATGGTAGTTCCTGCTGTGAAACGAGTCCGGATGGGAGGCCGGTCCTTCCAATATGTGGCGGCTCGTTTTTGGAATGAGCTCCCTCTCTCCCTCCGCAAAGCCAATAATCTTCTGGCTTTCAGGAAGGAGTTGAAGACCGTGCTTTTCTCTACATGATCTCTGTGACTGCTGCGTCTCTGCTTTGTTGTTTTCTGAGTTTTTTAGGCCTCTTTGCTAAAGCGCCGGGACACCCCTCGGGGTAGCCGTGCGCTCTAAAAGTACGGCTATAACATAACGGCTATAACAGAGGAGGTGGAGGCTCAGTCAACTGATCTCGCAGTTCCAGGCCCTAGGGTCAGAGGCGTACCTACTGTTCCCAGCTAAACTGAAAGTCATTACAAAGGGAAGAGTTAGGATGTTTATGTCGGAAGTTAAAGCCCAGCAGTTCATCCAGGAGTTGGGGGGGGGGGGAATAGGAGGTTGTAGGGAAAGTGTAATTTTCTAGGATTACTGTGGGTTTAGTACTATGGGCCAATGAATGGGGTATAAGAGCGGCCAAAGGGGGGGGGATGTTGGAGAGGGTGGGAGAGGTGTGCGACTAACGCAACCCAGAAGCGGCCACACATAGGTCATTGCTGACCTATTTGCCTGTAAGGGGGGGGGTCAGAAAGGGGGGAGAGGGAGGGGGAGGGGGTTAAAAATCAGTGTCAGTTTGTAGGTTGGTTAAGTTCCTTAGCGCACATTTTTCTCATGTATTTTGTTGTCTGTTCCACGGGTAGAAAAGATAGAAGGGAGATTGATGATTGGATAAGCACAATCGAGGAAAGTGCTAACATAAGTTGGATATGCAGGAGAGTTCTTTATGATAATTCTCAATGTCCTGTAAGTTAGTTTCAATAAATGTATGTGGCCTAAATGACCCAAGGAAGAGGTCAAAAGTAGCAGCCTATATCAGAACTCTACAAGCGGATCTAGTATGTTTACAGGAGACGCACATAGAAGAAACGCAGATATATTTAATGAATCAGCTGGGGTTCGATGTACTAGCAGCTAGTAGACAAGGATCTAGGACAAGAGGGGTGGCAATTTTGGGGAGAAGAAGGGATGTGGTAGTTCAAAGGAAGAAGGAGGATCAATGGGGGAGATGGGCTATGGCGGAACTATGCTTTAAAGGTCTCAGGTTAACGCTGGTAACCATTTATGGATCCACAGAGGATGATCCTGAGATATGCCAATTTATGGATGCAGAATTAGCCCAGTGGCCTGAACCAGTGATATGCTGCGGAGATTTTAATATGCATGATCCTACAAGTTCATTTTTGAATACAGGAGGGGGGTATATTGGAAGGAAGAGAAAGGTATATAGGGCTATTGCTAGCATGGTTGAGCATAACTCATTGGTGGATCCCTGGGTGATACAACACCCCTTTGTAGATAGTAGCACCTTTTTTTCGGCACCACACCAGGTTTTGGTTAGGCTGGATTATTTCCTAATCTCAAGGGCATTTATTTCTGGTACATTGATTGAAAAACAACCGAGGATCATTTCTGATCATAGTCCGTTAGTATTGACAGTGAGGATTCCTCAGATACTGAGTAAGAGGTCTACGTGGACTTTTGAGCGGAGCCTTCTTCAAGATACTGAATATCAGAAACATATGGAAGGTTGGATTAAGTTCTTTTGGGAAATTAATCATGGTACTGCGCCCGTAGGACAAACCTGGGATTGTTTTAAGGCAGGGGTAAGAGGAGAAACATTGAGCTACGTTTTGACAAGGCGTAAGAAGGAGAGGGCGAAGGTTGAAGCTATTCGGCAAAAGTTGATTATTGAGGAGGGGAAGTTAGTTACTGCAGTAGAATCTAAGTCTGGTCTGGAGCATTTGTTATTAAAACTGGTAGCACTAAAGGCAGAAGCTGTAGAAAGCTTTTCCAGAAAGACGGCGGAGAAATATCTGGCTAAAAGGGAGGAGGCCTACGAGTGTAGTGAGAAAGTGGGTCATATCATTGCGGTTAAAACTAGGTAGCAGCGAGCGGCGGCAGAGATAAAAGAGATATTGGATTCACAGGGGAATATTGTCACAGATCCGGATAGGATAAGAGATATTTTCAGAGTATTTTATAAAGAGCTGTATGCACGGGAAGATACAGGGGGAATCGTAGAAATTAGCAACTATCTTAGGGACATAATCCCCCCAGCTCTCTCAAGGGAGGAAGGAGAAATATTAGAATCTACCTTACGTTTGGAGGAATTTATTGAGACATTGGGTAGTTTACCATCAGGAATGGCCTCCGGGCCAGATCAAATTCCGGTCGAGTTCTACAAAGTATTTCGTAAATGTTTGCTGATATACATGTTTGAGGTTATGTTATTTGTACAACAGGGGGGGCAACCACCAGAGTCATGGGGAGGGGCCGATATAATTGTTATTGCTAAAAAAGGAAACCCCCCATCTCTCCCTGGTTCTTATAGGCCAATTACGCTGATGAACTCAGATGTTAAGATCTACTCAAAGATGTTGGCAAAGAGGTTAGCAGGGTGTATTGAACATTTGGTGAGCCCATCACAACACGGCTTTATACCCGGGAAGGGCACTACCCAGCATATTAGGATGGCGATAACTGAGTGATGCAGCAGGGGTCACAGGCGACCCTATTTCAGCACTCTTCTTAGATGCCGAAAAGGCTTTTGATAGGGTCGCCTGGGAATATCTATGGGAGGTTATGAAGTGGTGTAGTATAGGGCCAGGGTATATACTTGCTATACAAGTGTAGCGATCACCCTGGGAGACAGGGTCTGGAAAGGGCGGCTAGCGCTAGTCAGAAAAGGAGGTTACCGCATCTCGCCACTAGAGGGAGCTTGGCGATTGCGGAACTACAATCCCCAGAGACCCATCAGACATGGAAACGGAAGCGTAACGATTACAAAAGCCTTCGGAGGTAACGGCTCGGGGCTTGTCAATCAGGACCTTGAGCGTAGTTTGGACGGAGCCATGCCGGTTTAGTTTGAACGGAGAACAAGGTACTTTTGTGAGTCCTGAGCAGAACGGAGTCTGCTTCTGAATCTTCTCGAGACAGTTTCTTGCAACATTGTTACTTTCAGCGAGTCCCCGCAATTGTAAGACGGGCGGCCTCGCTCTAGCCCGTGGCGTTTGTGAGACCCGCGCAGGAGCGCGTTGTCGTCTCCGTCACTGTATTCTTCCTGGGAAGTTCATTTGGTGCCTCTAGGCGTGCCGGTACCGGTACGCTTTTCCAGAAGAAACCCTTGCTGATTTTATTTTACCATTCCTTGCTGATTTTGTCTTCATTTCGAACCAGGATCGTTATCTGCCAGACTGTCCTATAGACGTTTTTGGTTCTCCCGGAGAAAGTATTGTTTCCTGTTTTATAATCCTAAGGGCGTTTCCAGCGATCCAGTCCCACTGCACAGTTAGTACCTATAGTAGAGAGCATATTGTCTTTATAATTTCTGTACAGGTCTGGGTTCCTAATTGTTGGTTCTTATTCTTTCCCTATCTGCAGAATTCACCGGGGGGTCCTAGAGACTGGCGAGAGAGTGGGTGGACGATATCCAGATATTCCTTGAAAGCCCATTGGGACATCTTACTTTGGTTTTATCCCCCTTTTTCCCGGGAGGCATTTATGCATACTTGTGTTACCCTACACAGTGTGTGGTGCGTTCTGGAGACAAGGGGGACTAGTCATCCATCCATCGTTCCTGCTGACATCTTTCAGAGGTTAGTGGTAATTCCCATTGACGTCGTGACAGATTGACAAGCCCACGAAGTTCGTCAGCCTGAACGATGGATACTAATACAGTGTTGACCACCTTGTTGGAGAGCGTGAATGCTCTCCAACAGGAGGTACATGCCGCACGACAGGAGAATGTGGACCTTAGAACAGAAGTGAGTTCGTTAAGACGGGAGGTGGCGGGTATTTCTCGCAAAGGGAGGAGTTATATCAGGGAGGCAACACTTCCCCCCCCTTCTCAAAATCCGGATGGGGCGGCCATGGGAGGTGGGTTCTTTGCTTCGCAACCCTCTACTCCCTCACCTTTCAGTCCTGGTCCCACAGTCCATGTTATCCAGAATCCAGGTATACCATTGGCACCTCCCGAGCGATTCTATGGGGACACGAAGAAATTTGAAACTTTCTTAAACCAGTGTAGGCTCCGTTTCCTCTGCAAACCAACCATTTTTGTGGATGATGCTGCTAAGACGTCGTTCATGATGTCATACATGGGTGGGAACGCCGCCAGTTGGACTATTCCGTTGATGGAAAGGAATGACCCGGTGCTACACAACTTTCAGGATTTCTGTAGCGAAATGAGAAAGTTATTTGATAGGAAAACACACATGCTGTTGTTAGATCGTGAACTGATGACACTTCGTCAAGGATCACAGGATCTGTTGACATACATCACCACGTTTAATCGACTAATAGTGGAAACCGACTGGCCTCCTGAAAAACGCACTTCTTTGTTTTATCAGGGATTACGTGGGGAGTTAAAGGACGTACTCTCCCAAGTGGTACAATTACCCAAGACATGTGATGAATTGATAGATCTTGCGGTTCAACTTGATCACCGAGTTCAAGACAGAAAAGGGGACAAGAATCGAGGAGAAGTGCGTACGTATTTTCCGAAGCCTAGCCCTCCACCAGAGGAATACAACAAACCTGGGATGGGAGCAGAACCCATGCAAATCGGAGGAGTGAGGGGTCCATTGTCCCCTGAAGAGAGAGAGAAAAGACGCCTGCAAAAGTTGTGTCACTATTGTGGGAAAAGTGGTCATTTTATAAAAGAATGCCGAGCTAGAGGAAGAACAGCCAATCCGGGTCCGAGTCCTCGAAACCAAGTTGCAGCCATACAGGAATCGGAAAACTGAAGAGCCCAAGTACGGACGGGATCTCCGTCTTGGGTATGGGTTACGAAGAAAAGATCCCTTTGTACCTTGCAAATACCATGCAACCTTCTGTGGCTCATATGTGTATTACAGTGTCGTTGAGAATAACCGAGGACAGTACTTTCACATTGTCAGCTCTATTGGATTCAGGAGCCACAGGAAATTTTATCGATCAACAGTATGCCCGGAGGATGGGCATTCAAAAAGAGAAGAAAAAGATCCCTGAAATGGTGAAAGCCGTGGATGGTAAGGCCCTGACCTCTGGCCCAGTTTGCTTTCACACAGTATCCCTAGTGATGTATGTCGGTGTGAATCATCAGGAAACCATACGTTTTGACATCATTGACGCTCCACAATTTCGTCTTATTCTCGGAATGCCCTGGTTGACATTACATGATCCTGTTGTGAAATGGGCTGCTCGTACGGTGTCTTTGACATCTCAGTACTGTCAAGAACATTGCTGCCCTCCAGAGGCGTCAGACGACAGCAGTGAAACACAGGCCACTTTTCTTGCCCAAGGATGTGTAGAAGGAATGTACTGTTGTGCTACTTCTCTCCCCAGTGAATACACATCTTACTTGGATGTCTTCGATAAAAAGAAAGCAACAAGTCTACCACCACACAGACCTTACGATTGTCGAATTGATCTCGTTCCCGGGGCTGATATACCCTGCAGCCGTGTGTATGCTCTGACTGAGCCTGAGACACGATACTTGAAGACATACTTGGAGGAACTCCTTGCTTCGGGGTTTATTCGCCATTCTACCTCCCCTGCTTCATCTCCTCTCTTTTTCATCACGAAAAAGGACTGTGATGAACTCCGAACGTGTATAGACTATAGGTCTATCAATAAAGTGACCATAAAGAATAGATACCCGTTGCCCCTTATACCCGTACTTCTGGACCAACTTCGAGGGGCTCAAGTGTTCACCAAACTGGATCTTCGTGGTGCTTATCACTTGGTACGGGTAAAGTCCGGTGATGAATGGAAAACGGCCTTCCGTACGAAGTTTGGCTTATACGAGTACCAAGTGATGCCTTTTGGGCTATGCAATGCCCCAGCTGCGTTCCAGTACTTCATGGATGAAGTATTACGAGGGCTGTTGGAAACGATCTGTATCGTGTACATCGATGACATCCTGATATATTCTCGTAATATCGCAGAACATATCTGCCACGTGAAAGCGGTGCTTGATCGTCTTCGCATCCATTCCCTGTTTGCTAAGTTAGACAAGTGTCTATTCCATGTTGAGGAGGTGGCCTTTTTGGGATACGTCATCAATGCCCAGGGGTTCCAAATGGACATGAGTAAGGTAGAAGCAATAACCCAGTGGCCAGCCCCTATCCATGTGAAGTCTGTACAGAGTTTTATGGGGTTTGCTAATTACTACCGACGGTTCATCAAGGATTTCTCTCGCATTCTTACTCCTATATCCAGATTGCTGAGAAAGAATGTATCCTTTGAGTGGACTCCAGAAGCGGATCAAGCCTTTGAAACGTTGAAAAAGCGATTCACTCAAGCACCTATTCTGCGACATCCGGATCCTAATCTACCGTTTGTGGTTGAAACAGATGCTTCACAATATGCCTTGGGTGGAGTGTTGTCCCAGCGCCATCCAGAAACGGGACAGTTACATCCAGTGGCCTTTTACTCCTGCAAACTCACACCCTGTGAGGTGAATTACTCAATCACAGATAAAGAACTGTTGGCCATTAAACGGGCATGTGAAGAATGGAGGCATTACCTGTTAGGGGCTCTACATACAGTCGAAATTTATACGGATCATCGAAATCTGCTGTTTTTGAAGACCGCAAGAGCACTAACTCCCAGGCAACTACGATGGTCTCTTTTCTTTTCGGACTATGATTTTATCATAAAGTATAGACCTGGACCCCAGAATGGCAAGGCTGATGCTCTATCCCGCAGGGTGGATCTTGCAGAACCTCAGCAGAAGGATGATGTGGAGCCTCCTCCTATTATTTCTCCTTCGGCCTTTCCGATCTCAATGCTGGCACTTGTGATATCAAGGGATTTCTTAGACGACGTCAAAGTGGCGACATCAGGAATCGATGGCACGGCATGGATACAGGAAGAACCAGAACATAGAAGTTCCAAGGATGACCTACTATATCATTATCATGCTCTATATGTGCCTTTGAAAACCCTCCAAGAACAGACCATGCATTGGTGTCATGATTCCACACTTGGAGGTCATCTGGGAGAGTACAAGACCATCGCTAATATGGAACGTTCCTTTTGGTGGCCCTCGCTGTGAAAAGATGTCAAAGACTATGTACAGAATTGTGCGGTTTGTGCTCAGAGTAAAGCCAGTCATTCCAAACCTGCGGGATTGCTACGTCCCATTCCCATTCCACCTTCCCCGTGGCACACAGTGTCAATGGATTTTATTGTGGAATTGCCCCCGTGTGAGACATATACCACCATTCTAGTTGTAATAGATCATTTGACAAAAATGGGTCATTTCATTCCCTTGAAAAAATTACCTACCTCCTCTGAATTGGCTTTGGTGTTTCTTCAGCATGTAGTGAGAGCTCATGGTATACCTAGAGTATTAATCACTGACAGGGGTTC
Source organism: Lissotriton vulgaris (assembly GCF_964263255.1). NCBI lineage: Eukaryota > Metazoa > Chordata > Amphibia > Caudata > Salamandridae > Lissotriton > Lissotriton vulgaris. Next base: position 584,092,532 of record NC_141687.1, on the reverse strand, counting down.
TCAGTTTACCTCTCGTTTCTGGAAGGCTCTTTGCCAAGCATTGCATATGGAAGCTCGGTTATCAACCAGTTTCCATCCTCAAACAGATGGTAAAACTGAGCGGCTTAACCAGTCCCTAGAACAATACTTACGATGTTTTACTCTGCAGAACACCGGTGACTGGTTTCCTCTGGTCTGGATGGCGGAATTTGCCTACAATAACGCTGACCACTCCACACTAGGATGTTCGCCCTTTTTCTGTTCCTATGGGTTCCATCCCGATATGCTTCCTTTTGAGTGGCCTGTCACCTCCACTCACCCTTCCATTCAGGAGCATCACGCTCATCTTCGGGCTGTCTTGATTGACGCTAGGAACCATTTGGCTCTGTCTCAAGCATCCCAGAAACGATGTGCTGATCGAAAAAGGGTTCCTGAGCCTGAATACAAGGTGGGAGATAAGGTTTGGTTATCCACTAGGAACCTGCATTTGAAAGGAAGGGGTAAATTGGCTCCCAAGTACATAGGGCCCTATGGAATTGAGAGGATTGTCAACCCTGTGGCCGTGCGATTATCCCTCCCCCTTTCTTGGCGGCTCCACCCTGTATTCCATGTGTCCCTGTCGGGTGGGTATGCGTCTTCCCTCTCGCCCTGGCCCCATTGATCTTGACGGGGATGAGGAGTATGAGGTAGAGGAGATACTGGATTCCCGTTTGTCCCGGGGGAGGTTGCAATACTTGGTTTCATGGAAGGGGTATGGAGTTGAGGACAGAACTTGGGAACCTTCGGCCAATTTGCATTGCCCTCTGTTGTTGGACCGGTTCCATGAAGCTTATCCTGGCAAGCCTGGACGACCGCCGGGACGTCGGTCCTTGAGGGGAGGCTCTGTAGCGATCACCCTGGGAGACAGGGTCTGGAAAGGGCGGCTAGCGCTAGTCAGAAAAGGAGGTTACCGCATCTCGCCACTAGAGGGAGCTTGGCGATTGCGGAACTACAATCCCCAGAGACCCATCAGACATGGAAACGGAAGCGTAACGATTACAAAAGCCTTCGGAGGTAACGGCTCGGGGCTTGTCAATCAGGACCTTGAGCGTAGTTTGGACGGAGCCATGCCGGTTTAGTTTGAACGGAGAACAAGGTACTTTTGTGAGTCCTGAGCAGAACGGAGTCTGCTTCTGAATCTTCTCGAGACAGTTTCTTGCAACATTGTTACTTTCAGCGAGTCCCCGCAATTGTAAGACGGGCGGCCTCGCTCTAGCCCGTGGCGTTTGTGAGACCCGCGCAGGAGCGCGTTGTCGTCTCCGTCACTGTATTCTTCCTGGGAAGTTCATTTGGTGCCTCTAGGCGTGCCGGTACCGGTACGCTTTTCCAGAAGAAACCCTTGCTGATTTTATTTTACCATTCCTTGCTGATTTTGTCTTCATTTCGAACCAGGATCGTTATCTGCCAGACTGTCCTATAGACGTTTTTGGTTCTCCCGGAGAAAGTATTGTTTCCTGTTTTATAATCCTAAGGGCGTTTCCAGCGATCCAGTCCCACTGCACAGTTAGTACCTATAGTAGAGAGCATATTGTCTTTATAATTTCTGTACAGGTCTGGGTTCCTAATTGTTGGTTCTTATTCTTTCCCTATCTGCAGAATTCACCGGGGGGTCCTAGAGACTGGCGAGAGAGTGGGTGGACGATATCCAGATATTCCTTGAAAGCCCATTGGGACATCTTACTTTGGTTTTATCCCCCTTTTTCCCGGGAGGCATTTATGCATAGTTGTGTTACCCTACACTGTGTGTGGTGCGTTCTGGAGACAAGGGGGACTAGTCATCCATCCATCGTTCCTGCTGACATCTTTCAGAGGTTAGTGGTAATTCCCATTGACGTCGTGACAACAAGCCCTGTATAGAGATCCGGCTGCAAGGATTAGAGTTAACGGAGGGCACTCAGATATAGTTAATATACAAAGAGGGACTCGGCAGGGTTGCCCATCATCGCCGCTGCTTTTTGCCCTATATATCGAGCCACTACTTCGCAAACTGGAGGGAAATACTGAGATACAGCCTATGTCATTGAATGGTTGTATTGTGAAAACTCTTGCCTATGCCGATGACGTGGCTATATTGACTCCGAATCCGGATTTAGCTATGGTAGGAGTGGAGACAGAGGCACATGTCTTTGGGCAGGTATCAGGATATAGCTTAAATAAGACAAAAACACAGATAGTCTTGAATAGTTTTGCAAGTAGTGTGGATAACAGGGTGGTTAACAGTGCAACCTACTTAGGGATTGAAATCTCTACAAATTTGGAGGAGGTGGTCGAGTTAAATATGAGTCCATTGCTGGCGAAGGTTAAAAGAGATTTAGAAAGAATAAATAATTTACATTTGTCATTGGTTGGGTGCACTAATGTGTTGAAAAAGGTGGTTCTGCCTAAATTTTTGTATTTATTTAGATCAATTCCTTTAATTTTTGAGAATAAATGGTTTAATATGTTGGAGGGTATAGTAAATAGATTTATATGGGCTCATGGAAAGACCCGCAGGGCTTATAAATTTATTACTCTACCAAGGGATAGAGGGGGCTGGGGTGCACCAGATTTTAGATTATATTATCTTGCTGCTGCACTTCATTATATGCAGGGGCTAATAGGAGGGGGCGGTGGGTTACCGAAAATTACTACTATGTCAACTGAAGTTTACGCAGCTGTACTAGGCCAAGATGCAGAAAACTGCTTCCTGTACCATACGGATCTGGGCTATCTTAGAAGACAGTCATATAAGACCCTTAGTGCTGCACTTAAAATTTGGAGTTCTTTTTAAAAAAAGACAGGTCTGGGAAGATTCAATAGGTACACCAAAATATATCAAAATAAATCCTTCCCTGCAGAGATCTTTGCGGATTCAGTAATGACAGGCTGGGAAGATAAAGGGATACAACAAATTGGGGATTTAAGAAATTCAGTGGGGATAGTCCAATTTGAGGATTTGGTAAGTAGATATAAAATAAGTAGAAGTGACTTTTTTAAATACCTTCAGGTTAGGAGTTTTTTGAGAAATAAGCAAGGGGGACCGGCGGGATTTGAATCTAATGATTTGATGGAAGGAATAACTACGGGGGAGGAACATTCCATTAGGTCGGCATATGCCTTTTTGTCAAAAACAGGCCGGATGATTTGGATAAACACAGGGATAAATGGGTGGAGAAAGTAGGGATTACTTCTGAATCTTTCCATGAATCCCTGGAACTAGGTCGGTCCATTCTCTGTTCTGCTCCCTTGCAATCCCAACATTATAAAACCTTATTTTCACTATACCATACTCCAGCCAGGATTGCGAAATGGGGGGGTACTGAGGGTATTACTTGTCCCAGATGTAACTCGGTTGATGCAGATATTGTGCATATATTTGCTACATGTCCTCAGTTATATACGTTAATCAAGGATATTGAGTACTTTTTGGATAACTCATTAAGGATAAAGATAACCCTTACAGCGAGTTTAATTATGTTGGGAGTTGGTACTGAAAATACCTCAATGGATCCAAATAATGCAATGTTTTTGTTTATGGTGACTGCTGTTTTTAGACTAATGTTAGCTAGAGTATGGCTAGAGAAGATTCCTCCATCCATGCAAACATGGTTATCAAATCTAATTTCTATACATAATTTAGAGAAACATATTTATGCAAGAAATGGTAGGATTGGGAGGGCTCGGGGTATTAAAATCTGGGGGCCCCTGGCGAGGTGGAGAGCAGGGATAGGTTGATTGTTTTTTTTTTTTGCTATTATTATTGTTTTATGCTGACTCTCTGGATTCTATTGAAATCCTATAATATTATAAACTGATGTAACGGATTTTCTTTTCTTTCTTATTGTGAGATGAACAAATGTAAGATGGAATATGTTATTTTCTTTCAAATGTGTGCTTTGGTTGTAAAGTATAAAATTAAAATATATTAAAAAAAAAAAAAGACCATTTCTCATGCCGTTTTCAAGGCAGTCCCCTCCTAGACTGTGAAAACGTCATGTTTTCTATCCAGATCTCCCCTTGTCAATCTATATCAGGCTCTCATCTACCGCCCTCCAGGACCCCTAGGTCAATTCTGCGAATCCCTTATGGAGCATTCATACACACTGGCTGCGACTAACCCCACCTGCTTGATCCTGAGTGATCTGAACATCCATTTTGACAAAAAGGAAGCCAAACCAACCGCCGACCTTATAGCAGATCTCGAAACTCTACAACTAAAGTTACTAGGCCATCTTCCCACCCATACAAGGGGACATTTGTTGGATCCGGTATTTACCAACATCATCGATCTCACCGTCCCCGATCCCATCCCGGTACCCTGGACTGACCATCTCCTAGTCCCAATTAACTGGCAGCTAACTCGCACTCCGCGCTCTACTGCCCCACCTAGCAAGCCTTCCTGTTCCTGGTCCAAGTTAGATGTAGAAATCTGGAAACACCACCTAGAGAGCTCCCCCCCTGAACTTGATACTAACCCCATTCGCGCTGACGCAGAATTCTCAGCTTGGATAAGCGATACTCTGGACAAAACTCTCCCGAAAAAAATCTCCAGTAACCCACGGAGCAAAGCCGCCTCCCCCTGGTTCACGGGTGAAATGCGGCTTTTAAAAAAAGCTTGCAAGAGATCAGAAAGAGACTGGAGGAAAAACTTTGATCCCACAAAAAAAACTGAATACAAAACAACCCTCCTCATCTACAAAAAAGCACTTAAAGCCGCTCAAGTCAACTACTTCGAGGAGAAAATAAGATCATCTACCAACTCATCACGAGAAACGTTTCAAATAGCCAAGAAACTCCTCAAAGTGCCGGAGCCCCCTCCCCTGGTAGAACCCTCGGCCACTCGCTGCAACGAACTTGCAGAATTCTTTAATTTGAAAATCATCAACATCATCAAATCCCTTCCCCCTACTACTTTGGACGCCTACTCAGCCCCCCCCCCCGACGCCGATCAGCCCTCTCATCCTCAAATAGCAACTACTGTTCAGCTGTCAGCCCTCACTCCTCTGACAACTGACACCACTCTTCTCATACTCAATTCCATCAAAAGTGGTAGCCCCACTGACTCTGCTCCACTCAACATTCTGAAACTAGTCGGACCCACTATCCTACCCTATCGGACCAAATTAATCAACAGCTCACTCACCCTTGGCATCGTCCCTCCTAACTGGAAAAGAGCAATGGTGAAAGCACTGCTCGAAAAACCTTATCTTGACCCGCTGGAACTAGGTAACTACAGACCGATCTCCCTGCTCCCAGGCATTAGCAAAATAGCCGAGAAGCACGTAAACCACAGTCTATCTCATCATCTCGAAACTAATGGACTACTGGAACCCTCTCAAATGGGATTCAGGCCGGGCCAGAGCACAGAAACTGCAATATTGGCAGTAGTCGAAGAGGCAAGGAAAATCATAGATTCAGGAGGATCAGTGGCAGGGATCCTCCTGGACCTCAGCGCTGCATTCGACACCGTCAACCACTCAATGCTGATCCAAAGGCTCAGTAACCTTGGTATTGCAGGAACGGCCTTGGCCTGGCTAGAATCCTTCCTCGAGAACAGATCCTTCTAGGTGGCCGATGGCACCTTCACGTCCAGATCCAAGGCCATCAGCTGCGGGGTCCCCCAGGGCTCATCTCTGAGCCCGACCCTTTTTAATGTTTATATGTCCCCCCTTGAGAAAGTCGTCGCTCCTTTTGGAATTAAGCTTCTGACCTACGCCGACGACAGTCAACTGGTGGTATCCTTAAGCCAGCAAGACCATTCCCTCCCCAACCTCCAAACGTGTCTTATCGAAATAACAAAGTGGATGAACACTTCTCACCTCAAACTAAATAACGATAAAACAGAGATAATGATTCTAGGCAATAAATCCCTCTATCACCCCACATCCTTATGGCCTCCAACCATGGGTCCTCCCCCTGTTCCTAAACAAGAAATTAAGAGCCTTGGTATTTGGCTAGACGAAGGCCTCAACTTCTCAGCCCAGGCAAGGAAAACGGCTGGAACATGCCACGGCCTCCTTAGAGCAGCTAGGAAAATCCTACCCCTACTCCCGGCACAGTCCCGCAAACTCCTCGTCCACGGCCTTGTGCTGTCCCGCCTGGACTACGGGAATGCCCTGTATCTGGGTGCCCCCAAAAAAGTACTGTCAAAACTTCAGACGGTACAAAACGCTGCAGCCCGCATTCTCACAGGAACCCATCGTCGCTGCTCAGCCAAACCCTCCTTCAGTGCCTTACACTGGCTTCCCATCCGGGAAAGAATACAATTTAAGGCTCTCTGTACTACCTACAAAATTCTGCACGGTAAGGCCCCCCCTGTACTACAAAACCTCATCTCACCTCACACCACCACAAGAACGCTTCGATCCTCCAACTGCAATCTAGCCTCTGTACCTAGAATTAGGAAAGCTCGCTCTGGCGGTCGACTGTTCTCATACAACGCGGCCAAACTATGGAACACTCTTCCCCCAAACCTCAGAGCTCAACCCAATCTTCTCTCATTCCGCAGAGCACTCAAAACATGGTTATTTCCATGAGGTTCGCCTTCAGCAGGTTCTTGTCACTCAGCGCTGGGACGCTCACGGGCAGCCATGCGCTCTACAAATCAGTAAAATAAATAAATAAATAAATGGAACTCAAAGACAAAACTCACAGTGAACAAGAAACACCACCTAGGTAGTCAGCTGAGCCCACGGATACTGGCGATCAAACAGGAACGCGCAAGGCAGTAACAGCAAAGGGGTAGAACTAAAGACAAGCACAATAGACAAGGAGCTAGCAAGGAGGAGTGCTTAACAGGAAAGGAAGGAAATGACAGGGCACACTTGGCAGGAAGCAGGTAACAAACATACAAGGTAACAAAAGTAAGACAGCAGAATAGAAAGGCAGCAGACTAGAACTGGAAACAAGGAAATGGGAAGCAAGGCAGGGACTGGAAACGGATATACAGAAGGGGAGGCTACAAGGGTATACTAGAATAGTGCAGGTTAAGGAATCAAGAAAACAAAGTAGCAGAGAAGGCAGAGCTGGGGCAGGAACAAGAAGTGAGCTAAGGCTCAGGAGTCAAGGCAGCACTGCAGACAGTGCTGGTTCAGGAACAGGGACCTACCAAAGCTTCAGGAGTCAAGGTAGCACTGCAGGCAGTGCTAGTTCAGGAACAGGGAAATTACCAGAGCTTAGGAGTCAAGGTAGCACTGCAGGCAATACTGGTTCAAGGAAACAGGACATAGCTACAGCTCAGGAAACAAGGAGTAAAGAGAGCACTGCAAGCAGTGCAAATCAGGAACAAGAAATAGCTAAGCCCAGGAACAAAGAATAACTATAGCTCAGGAACTCAGGAAACAAGGTAGCAGTGCAAGCAGTGCTAATTCAGGAGAAGGGAAACTGCTGCAGTTCAGGAACAAGGAATAATAAGGCGGTGGGGTCAGGGTAGCACTGCAGGCAGTGCTAATTCAGGAACAGGGAAAACAGCAGCAGGTCAGGAACAAGGCATAATTAAAGCTCAGGAAACACTGGAAACAAGATTGGCAAAAGCTCAGGGAACTCTGGAATCAAGGATTGGTCTCACCGGTAAACAGCTACAATGACCAACCTTTGCCTGAAGGGAGCTGGGGCTTAAAAGAGCTCACAGTAATCACATTCAGCAGGTGTGAGCAGGCTAGCAGCAGCCAGCCACAGGTGAGCTGAATTCCTCCACCCATCCTTGGCCTGCAGGGGTGGAGACAAAGCAGTGAGCAGGGAATTCTGGGTAATGGAGTTTCAGGCATGAGTAGGCTGGCTTTAAGTCTAAGCAGGCTGGCTTTCACAAAACCCGGCATGGATTGGCAATTGGTGTCAATTCCCAAATAGTGTCCAAATGGCTGGAAGTCAAGATATGTATGCAGGGGAGTGTCAGGAAGCATATTAGAACACTGGAGAGTCCCACAGTTCAGCCCCCTGGTGGTGGACACGAGAACACAGGGAGCTAATCGTGACACAGACCTTGGTATTCCTTGGATTCCTCATAGACTCCACGGCAGCCACACTCAGCCTGCCAGAGGTGAAGATACAAAAGTTCAAGAAGGAGCGGACCACGGTCTTATACAGAAACAGGATCTCCCTCAGGCAGTTAGACAGGATTGTTGGTTTATTATCGTCTTCGATCCAAGCCATCTTCCAAGGCCTGCTCCACTACTGAGCACTACAGTGGCTGAAAGCAGCTCATCTTTGGAAGGGACTCGTGTACTCTGAGCTGATCTCGCTGATCGATGAGGCCAGGACAGAATTGCAATGGTGGACAGACCACATGGAAGCATGGAATGGGAGGGCAATCTTCAGTTCCCTCCCGGACTTGGTGATAGAATCAGATGCCAGCCGCCTGGGCTGAGGAGCAAGACAGTTGGTACCCCCCAGTGGGGGGACAATGAATGGAAGACAAATTGAACCTACAAATCAACTGTCTGGAGCTCCTAGTGGGTTCCTGTGCAATTCGCTCTTTGACAAGGGACGAAGTCTCCTGCTGTGTGCTATTCTGTGTGCATGGAGAGGTGTGGCGCCGCGGCCAGGGCGACTGACTCCGGAATCTGGGGATCACGGTTCGATCCCCGGCACCGGCGGCAGATTAGCCCAGCACCATGTGACTCTGGGCAATAGCTTGCCTAATCTTCCTGACAGCCCCCAGCGCCTAGAGACCCTTACGGGTGATTGTGCGCTTTACAAATGTGGATTATTATTGAGGATGGACAACACAACGGCAGTCCACTATATCAACCAACTGGGCTATACCAGATCGAGGGCACTGGTGGGGATGGCCAAAGACTTCTGTCACTACTGCCTACAGCGACAGATCTCTGTAATGGCAGAATACCTGCCAGATTCCCTGAATACGGTGGCGGACTGGAACTCCAGACTTTTCAGGGATACCAGAAATTGGCAACTGGACCCAGCGATCTTCCAGGCCCTGATAGGATGGTGGGGTCCCTCCTTGGTGGACCACTTTGCATCCAGACTGAACACACAGATTCCTCAGTACGTCAGTTGGAGACTGGACCCGAGAGCCGCAGCGGTGGACGTTTTCCTGCACAACAGAACTGGACGAGTGGGCAAGCTTACACATTCCCACCTTTTCTCTTAATACCCAGAGTGGCAGCTCAAGTCCAGTGCCAGAAAGAGTCGTTTTGTATTCTTGTGACACCAATCTAGAAATCTCAGGTATGGTTCCCCTACCTTCTGGAACTCTCATGGATGGAAACACTTCGACTTCCATCATTCCCCGAGATCCTGCATGATCCCCAGGGCCATCTCATCCTATGGTGCTACAGGGCTGCCTGCAGCTCATGGCTTGGGGGATTCCAGGTGACACCAGCAAAAAGGCAGGCTCTTGGATGACGCTGAAAGACTCATCCAGTAGGCATGGGCTCCAGGGACCACCAAGCGATAGAGATCAGCTTTGAGACAATGGGTTCGTTGGAGTGTGGAGAGAGAACTGGATCCCGTGGGGGCACAAATTACAGATGTCCTGAATTTTCTTGTGGAACTGGCTGGCTCCGGTCAAGCGTATTGAGCAGTCAATTCCTTCCACTCGGCCATCTCTTCAAGGCACCTGCCCATTAATAACACCCCAGTTGGGGATCATTCATGGTTGTGCAACGTGCTGAAGGGTATCCGAATGTCTCGTCCCCCAGAGCCTAGATGTTCAGGCCTGAGGGAAGTGAACCAGGTGTTGCGCCATTTTAATAAGCTGGCAATATACCAATATCTATCTAGGAAAGAAATTTCTGCGAAGTTGGCCATGCTTCTCTGTCTCATCTCTTGCAAGAGAGTATCTGATGTCAGAGCCCTAGACATAACAGCATGAGTATTTACATTCATCATCTCTAGGAAGACCAAAAGTAATACCAGGTCAGTAAATTATCCTACTTTTGAAACAGCTTCTAAGCTTTGTGTAGTAAGGTGTCTTAAGGCCTACGATTCGATGATGGTGGAGGATAGACTTCCGGGTGAGAAGCAATTACTGATTGCTCTTAGGAAGCCATTCAGGTCGGTCTCTTCCCCTTCCATTGCCAGGTGGGAAAGTGGATTATTACGGAAGCCGGAATCGACATTCACCATTTTGGGGCTTACTCAGCTAGGGAATCTATGGCCTCAAAAGCAGTTCAAGTGGGAGGTAGGTTGGAAGACATTATGAATGCAGCGGATTGGTCTTCAGAATCCGCCTTTAAGAGGTTTTATTTTAAACCAATCCATGAGGCCGCATCTTTGGTGGTAAGTAAGCTTTAAACATTCATAATCCTCACATCCAGTCCTGACATAGAATGAGAAATTAATTTCCTAGCTATAGTGAAGGAAACTTTTAATTCTACTAAGGATGCGGAGGCAAGTATTAACCCACCCAGAACATATTTAGACTATGCTACCTGCCTGCTTGTCTGTATTACAGGAAGTCGCTGGTGGCTAACAGGAGGTATCAATCTGATGATGATGTTTCTTTGGTATGGTTTTTACTGGTCTCACACAGTGATCATGGGATTGACCGAAGAAAGCAGAAGTGCTTTTACTTTGGGTAGTGTCTTAAAGGGCATGGAAAGTTGTGACTGTGCTGTCAATGTGGTGGCCAGACTGTGACTCCTAGGGCATGTAATCTTAGCTACAATGGTGATGAAAGTCATGTTGGCTGCTGAGTTCGTAAAAGGTGAAAGAGAAATGAATAATCTTCACCTTTGTGTCCTTAATAGAATTAAAACTTTTCTTCACAACAGCTAGGAAATTTTACATTATATCAGGACCAGAGGCGAGGACCGTTCATTACTTTATTCACTTTATTCATAAACAGTGGTTACGGACTACATTCTTATAACTTGGAGAAAACTACACTCCCCAGAATACACAGGGAGTAAACAAGTAACACTAAGTCCACAAATAAATCATTTTCTAGCACTTGATCCAATAATTTTCAGTTCTATTAAGGACAAAGAGGCGAGGATTAAGCTTCTCAATTTTTACTGTTATAACATATCGCCAATGAACAGAGCTTTCAACATAATCTACATTACCCATCAGAACTTTGTCATGACACCTTCCACCAATTAACATGCACTTAAATATGCTAGACACTATATTTGTGACTTTTTTTTCAAACTTCATTAGATAACACTCTGAAACTTAGTTTAAAAATAAATGTGCTATAAAACAAGAATCAACACCCAACATGTTCGCATAAACTCCAAGGTCATGGAAATGCCACGTCCCATCCTACAACCTTTGTCAAAAAGACAACTGGAATCCTAGTAGCTTCATTCCGTCTGCTTTGAACATAAAGAAAATAGGAAAATAGAGCCATAAACAATGTTCAATCGTATCAAGTATTACAAGGGCAGGGAGCAACAGTACAATGTTATTGTATTATATGCATATCAAAATATTCATAGCATATTCAAGGTGGGATAATCCTCGCCTCTGTGTCCTTAGTAGAATTAAAAATTCTTGATGTGACAGCATTAATGAGATACATCATTCAACAAGAAGGTTATCACAAGAAAGCAAGAGAATGTTTATGGAAGTCCACAATTGGTGCAGCTCGTCTGTCAAAACTGGGTGAAGGAAGAGAGGAAGTAAGGGGGAGGGGGAAAAGGTAAAGTTACCACTCAGTAAGTCCCAAGGACTATTAGCAATTAGATTAGATATGTGAGTGCAATTGAAGTGGGAGCTGCTATGACATAGCCGAGCCTCAATGCAAGGCCGATCAATCAGCCAGCCAGGACGATCGGTACAGGGCACACATGCGTATCCACGTCAATATCATGCACCTCCTAGCTCGTCCGCAAGTATGCATCTAAAGGAGCCCAGATGTCTTTGGGTCGGAAGCGCACCGGCATCAGATTCCAGTATGCTAAAAGCTGTTCCTGACAGTATGTTGTCTCACAGATCCAGCCAGTCTTTCTGTTTGAAAGTAGGTCATCATCCCCAGTGTATAGAATTTGGCATTTGGCAAGCAATAGCAGCATCACCGCTAGTCTACGCAATCCAGACAGGGTGACGGATTGTAAGCAACTTCAGTGAGGTACCATGCAGTATACCGGCAAGCAATACATAGCGGCCCGCGGGGTCAAATAGTAGCTGGCGGGTGCACCAGGGAGGTCCTTTATGGAGCAGTATTGCCACACCCCTCGCATAAATTGAATAGTAGGATACATGTTGTTCCCCAATCTAGAACGCTCGCAAGCTCGATCGGGTGTGTTTAGTAAGGTGTAGCTCTTCACAAGCCAATATCTATCTGGCCGGCGTTGCACATGACTCTAATCCAGAAGGAGCGTTAATGTTTTCAAAAAATTTAAATTTTTAACAATTAAATATAAAAGTCCAAAAGAAGATCTTTCAGGTGTATGATGTCAAGTTCTTATTCTTTATTCAGTCAAATGTCTACATCAGCCAACTTGAAAAACAGTTAATACTTTTGACAGCCAATGCATTTCGTCCCCATCCGGGATATCATCAGGGCTGTAAAGTAAAGAGTACAAAATCAAAATCCAACCTTAAACATCAGAAATGTACATTACAATTTACAAACACATTGATCCAAATGTGCGGATGGTATTGACTGAAGCAAGTAGCTCCTACTCTGCCTATATAACAATCTTGGCACATTCCAGTACTTTAGATAACATCACAAAGCTCCATTTATACAATTGAAAAAGAATATGGCAACCAAACCCTTTAATGTGGGTAGTAGGTTTCATTGATAAAATATTTGTCTATGCCTGTCACTCGCTTTCAACTCCCATGTATGAAATGGTTCTGAGAACTACTCTTGAATCCTAATCCCTCCTCAATATAATAAATGTATATCAAGGGGGCATTCTCCTAGGCGGAAGGATATCATAACGCATCACACTAAGATTAATGTAACTGAACAGCAAAGGCAAAAACTCTCACCTTCAACCAATATAAATCCACTTGGTCATATATCTGATCTTGCACCATATCTCTTGTATTCTACTGCAACCGCTTTCTAAAAATCATTTATCTGTCAGAGAAAATCCACAAGTCCTCAATTAGCTTATACAACTCAAAATCCATAGCACAACTATATTGACCGAAATGTCCTTCGGCTCACCTTTCGTCCATATATATTCACCTTCCAAAACTGAAGCGTTTCCCCAACGTTTTTATTCCTTATGAGCACACAATTCACTCCTCACATTCTCCAGCGTGTATCTACATCCAACTATATATCAGAAAAAGTGATGATCAGTTTGATGAGAACCTGTGCTTCTCCCTTAGCTTACCAAAATTGAAAATCCATTCACCTCTATTCCTACAACCACCTACTTCTCTTAGTACCCAAATACCCTTCTGCTCACCTTTTAGTCCATCATTCTTCACATTCACAAAACCTAAACCGTTTATCAGATGATCAAATTCCTTCTGAGCATACAATATCTGCTCTTACTCTTCAGCGTATGGCCAATTAAAACTGCATTTAAAAAGGATAAATATCAGTTTAATGCAAACCTTGGTTTCTTTAAGTGTTCAAAAATAAATTTCTCAAAATAAGAATGATAAAAACACGCACTATAGTTGGATGTAGATACAAGCTGGAGAATGTGAGGAGTGTATTGTGTGCTCATAAGGAATCCGAACGTCTGGGAAACGCTTCAGTTTCGGAAGGTGAATAATTATGGACGAAAGGTGAGCCGAAGGACATTTCGGTCAACATATAAGAGCAGTTGTGCTATGGATTTTGAGGACTTATGGATTTTCTCTGACAGATAAATTATTTTTAGAAAACGGTTGCAGTAGAATACAAGAGATATGGTGCAAGATCAGATATATGACCAAGTGGATTTATATTGGTTGAAGGTAAGATTGTTTGCCTTTGCTTTTCAGTTACATTAATCTTAGTGTGATGTGTTATGATATCCTTCCGCCTAGGAGAATGCCCCCTTGATATACATTTACTATATTCAGGAGGGATTAGTGTAAAGATGCTGTCCAAGCAAATTATAAGATAAAGTCCTTTATTATAAGTTGAGAACAGGTACCTTCAGCTTCATCTCCCCGTCAGTTATTAGCTTTCTCTCTCACAGTGCTTCAATCATAATATTCTAATTTTCCTAGCAACCGATATACATTCTAATACAGAGAACTCTACACATTTTCCCCTTACACGTTACATAACATAAAACGGTACAAATAAATAACTGTTATACATAAGCATGTGATAATGTCTAAAAATTCACAAAGATGAAAGAAGAAATCAATCAGTCAGGAGTGACTGAGGAGCACAACATTTCGAAATATTTCCAAAACTCCAAACAGAACCATCTTCCAAAATTACTACACTTTTTTTACACTTCTCACCTGAATGGGTTTGGAAAATTTACTATTATCTTTTAATACCACCCCGCCACGCTTAACAACCACCCAGTCACCAGATTGAATATTAGGAGATTTTACTCCTCTCATACAATTATAACGACAAGCAAGACCAGCTTGTTGATCAGTGACATCCTTCTCAATTCTCTCAAGATCCACCCACACACATATGGGCCGGGATGCCCGCCACCCCTCTCAACACCAATTCCCCATAGGAGGAGACAGACAAAGATTTGAACTTTTGGAAGGCGGGGGGGCCTCACGACCCCCCCGGCTGTATTTATTAAAATACGAAACAAAATTTAAAACTTTAAATTAAAACGTTTCATGAATCATGTACAAATTCAACTTTAATTACATCTTGATGAAGACAGGTTTTCCAGGCTAACCTTAACAAATCTCTAATACAAAGATTTCCTAGCCGAGTCTAGCATCCTGATAAATCCATTACATTTTTGAATTTGTACAACCTAACATTAAGGGCCAACGGCAAGGTCTTAACCGGTGTCAGATCCCTATCACCAACTTCCCGCCCTCACGGTGTGAGTGGCGCATGCGCAGAGGACTTTACCCTCGCAGCTAACTGTAACTTCCCTTGTCGTGGGGGCCCCCTTTCACTCGATGCCATCTTAAGGTTGTCTGAGTTCGTGTGCGAGGTATCCGTAAGAAGGACAGCGTGGACTCCCCCCTTCCCCACACTCTCTTCCGCCGGAGCGGATATCCGGCCCCCGGGAAATTTGTGGGAGGGGCATATAGCCGAGGCCCCCTGGGAGGGGCCTATGGCCGTCTCCCCCTGGGCGACCCATCCGTAGTGGGTGCCGCCCCCCCCGTGGGAGGGGCCAATGGCCGCCTCCCCCCGGGCGCTCCCATCCATAATGGGTGGCGCCCCCCCTAGGGACCTTGAAATCACTGCTCACCGATCATGACCTTACCGCCACAGGCCAGATAGTTGACCGACTATCTGGCCCCCCCCCATACCTCCTACAGGTCATGTCTCCTCAAACCCACTAGCCAGGCTACGAAGTCTCCTATCAGTAAGTCATTCCCAGCCCTGGACAGATGCACCCCATCATTCAAATAACAGTGATCGCCCCTGATACACCCACGCGAAATGCTTTGTAGATGAGCTGAGCGAAACAGTTTCTCTATTTTGTTATTGACCCTCCTTACCGAGTGGTTCAACGCAGTCATAGACAAACCCCCCCGCCATATCCTCCTGGGAATCATGTGAGACCAGGCTATCGTACACCCCGGGAGCCTTTTGGCTAACCAGCTAACTACAGACAGTATGTACTCAACTAACACCCGTCTTCCCAGTCTCACCAAATCATTGCCCCCCACGTGCACTATGACTACAGATGGCGGTGACCTGTGCCGCCCTAAGAGTTCCTCCACAAAATTTTCCAATCGGTCAATACAGAGGCCGCCTTTCCCATGGAAGGTCACTCTGAACCCATATTCCTCAGATGAGTGGATCGCATCACCTTCTTTGAATATGTCCCCGGCACGCCTCACGTATGAGTGGCCCACGACCCAGACCACTTGATCTCCAGTCGATTATCCCTTCCCACCGGTCAGCTGATGCTGGGCCGGTCCCAATTTCTGCCCCGCGTCACAGGCTCGCGAACCTGTAATCCAAACAAAAGACAACAAGCGTGAGTGCATTTCTTCATCAGTCTTTTACAACATGTGCAGTCGCACATATCTCTTGAAACAATTCGAGGACCAACGGCCTAATTGTTTCACCTCGTCCGCCTGCAGACCCCGAGCCGTAGCTTCCGTAGCGGCCCCTATTATAAATGAATGGGTCCCAAAATCACACGGGTTCAAGCCCGCTGCGGCAATCGAAGTTGCCAGCACCCTCTGAAATTGAAATCTAGTCATAGGGGTGCCGTCCATATGTCTAAGCAGGGCCCCCCCCCATGTTGTCAACCTCTGCTTCAGGTAGGCCTTCACATGCTTCACTGGACAACCGGGATTCCCCGGAGCGCGCTGCAACACTACACTATTCCCCATGGCCTCCTGGTCCGTTTTTGACCTGGCTATCGAGATCAGCAGAGAATCCCCCCTTACTTGGACGTGATCCCTGCGTAGACCTCCTTCCACATCTTTCCTATTTCTTGCCACCAGTTCACTCACCCGCAGGGCCCCATAGAATGCCAATGCGAAAGCTGCTCGGAATAGTATTACCTCGTTGGGCGAGGATTATGTCTCGTCCAGTTTCGCCAGTAAGGTGGTCAATCTATCAAACCCAATCGGGTACCTGTTATCCTGTTTGCGACCCTCCAGGCGCCGCCAGCCGCGGAGGGCTTTCCTGACTAAGAAGGAGTCCGTCGGGTCCTTTAACCCGTGGAGCTGTGCCATGAATGATATGGCGGCCTTGTACCTATTGGCAGTTGCCGCCGACCGGCCTTCCTTCTGAAGTGCCACCAAAAACTGGAGCAAGGACTCTTCCCGCCCCCAACTGGGCTCCCCTACCGGCCCCAGAAAGGCGCAGTACGAACGGAACGCCCCTTCATAAGCTTTCCTCGTCCTGGGCGCTAAACTGGCTGCCACGAGGTGTTGTAGTCCGGGGCACCGATCTGCCATAGTGCTTCGGGGAAAGGTGCCGCCACTAGCTCCGCTGTGGGTAGATAATCCCTGAAGGCCTGCATTTTTGAACGAGAGAGTGCATCAGCTGCATTATTCAGTACACCCGGCACATGTTTTGCCCTGAACTGTACGTTCAACCTCATACATCGCAATACAATCTCTTTCAACAGTTGTAAGATCCATTTGCAGCGTGCTGCCTATTGATCTATGCATTCGACCACTGTCATGTTATCTGACCAAAACACTACTGAGCGGTCCCTAAAGTCTTCTGGCCATGCCACCAAAGCTACCCAGATGGGGAACAATTCCAGGAAACCAATGTTACCTGTTAGGCCGCTTGTTCGCCACTACGCCAGCCATGTTTGTGCCGACCACCGGGTTCCGAAGATCGCGCCAAACCCCACGCTCCCTGCCGAGTCGGTCCATAAGCCGAGTTCCACCGACGAGGCTGGGGGTTTGCTCCATACCACTCGACCGTTGAAGTCCGCCAGAAATGCCAGCCAAATGAGCATATCCTGGCGAACCTCTGCCGACAGTCTTGTGCAGTGGTGCCCTTCCCTAAGGCCCACCATGGACTGCACTATGGATCGAGAGAAAGGGCGAGCCATCGGTATCACTCTCAATGCAAAGTTTATTTGACCCACTGTCTGTTGCAACTGGTGCACTGTCACTTTCTCCGTTCAGAGACACAGTAACAAGGAAGCCCTAAACTTGGCAACCTTTTCCAACTGTAAACGGAAACACCCCTCTTCCGAGTCTAGTTCTATACCCAGAAACTCGATTGAGGTAGCCGGCCCTACCGTCTTACCCGGTGCCAACGGGACCCCGAAACCCCGCATGAGCACGCAGAAGTCCTGCAATGCCCGCGCGCAGTCCCGAGTGCCCGGTGGGCCAAGAAAGAGGAAATCATCCAGATAATGCATCACGTGCTTGTGCCCTGTGGCCTTCATGAACACCCACTCCAAACATGAGCTAAACATTTCAAAATAAGCACATGAAATCGAACACCCCATAGGCATGCACATATCCATGTAATATTTCCCCTGAAACGTGAAACCCAGCAGGCGCTGGTCTTGAGGATGTACTGGGAGCAATCTGAATGCAGATTCAATGTCTGACTTAGCTAACAGTGCCCCGGGGCCCAGGCGATTCAACATTACCACAGCGTCATCGAACGATGCATACCTCACTGAGCATATTTCGGGGTCAATCGCCTCATTCACCGAAGCCCCCCTCGGGGCCGACAGATTGTGAATGAGCCTATACTCCCCCGGGTCCTTCTTCGGGACCACTCCCAATGGGGAACACACAAAATCAGCCACTGGTGGGTCGCTAAATGGTCCTGCCACCCGCCCCAAGCCAACCTCTTTTGCGATCTTTTTGGCGGCAACTGTTGGGTTGTGTTGAATCGACAACTGATTTCTACAGGAAGAGCTCCCCCGAAAATTGCCCGCCGGGATCCTGAAGCCATATGAGAAGCCATTCCTCAGAGTCCCGGCGGACGCATGATCAGGGTATTCGTTTAGCAATGGGGGTCAAAGCCAAGATATCTATGGGCGAAGATGTTTGGGACCCCCTTTTCCTCCTGCGCCATTGGCTTTTGATCGGCAACTGGTTTCCGGGTGTGAGGAATTCCCACAGCCCGCGCACGCATGCCGGAACCTACACGTTCCATGGGGCCTGCTGCAAGTTCCTTTGTTAAAGCCCCAACACACCCCTCGCTTGCTTCCGTTCCCGCCCAACTTAGGTTGGGCCTCCCCCCCAGAGCTCGCCCGAAAGGGCTGTGACTGCCTCTGAGGGAAAACCCCTGAGCCGCTCGCGCTGGCCCCTGTAGCACTCGCCGGTCCCGGCAAGAGCTGCGCATGCCAGGACACTGTATCTAAACAATCCCATATCAAGGCCGCATTAAATTCCTTCGCCTTTCTAAAGGCAATATCATAGCCTTTCCATTCATCACCCCCATACTTCGCATGGAAACTCGTTATTCTACTCTGATAACATGCCAAATCAGTCAACACCTCCGGTGTTCGCTCTCTTATAATCGATACAAAGATGGAGAAGGCCCTGATCCAGTTCATCATCGTCTCATCGACCCTGAATTCCGCCATCTTGGCCCGCCATACACTGGGGTGCCACAAATCTTTCTGGGTCTTTGCATACTCTAATTCACGATGATCAGTCAACAGTGAAAACATGTTAACATACTTATTTGCCCACACCATCTCTTTCGTAGCCATAGGAACATGTTGGGCTAAACTTTCCCGCCTTGAGGGTACTGCACCCTCCCCCACCATCGGTAACAATCCCTTACCAGCTTCTGCCGCGCTTCCAGCCGAGTCCTTTGTTTTCTCCTGGTTGTCCGCTGCGACCACCGTCCCAACCTGCGGGGAAATAGAAGATACATTCGCCGTCCCGGCATCCCTTGCCTGCGGCTACTGCTCGATAATTATTCTGGCTTCTTCGGCCGGCACTCCCGCAGCCGCTGATCCCCCTGCTCCCTTCTTTAGCCATGGTAACACCGCTGCTAACTGAAGCGCTAATTTGGGGGGCATCTGGTCATCCCCCAGTGGCGTGATAACCACGGGAATAGGCAACCCCCCCTCCGGTCCCGGTACCGGGCTGGCCGCTGGTGAGACTGGAAACGGTGGAGTTACTACTGGAGCTGGGGCCTCGCTAGGACCCGCCTTCCCCTTCCTCTTTTTACCCTTATCCCCTGGGGTGACGTTCGGCAAGGCCGGTCCTATGACCCTCTTAGGCCGCCCCGAGGGGGCATCCTGGGCCTCCACCTGTTTCCTGATGGCCGCTAAGCCGCGATCTAGTCGGTCAACTTTACCCAATTTTCGGTCCATCACTGCCATTTTGTTCACCAACGTGCGCAGCATCCTTTCCATCTCGGAGCTCTTTTCAGATTTCTTGCCAGGCATGTCCTTGATCGATCCGTCCGACCTGATTTATAAAGGTGACTCGATCTCCAACCACGCCCTGATACCTGAAAGAGAAAGACAAAGATTACCACTTCTCAAAAAGTGCAGCTTGTTCCCTTGAGGGCTCAGGAGCTACGAGTGGTGCAGCCTTCAGAGCACAGGAACAAGAGGAAGCTTCGTTGGATTCCCGCACTATTTATCCAGCTGCGGGAGGGCGGGACCCCGCCTCAAGCACGCCCATCAGTGCACGGACTTCCGGGCGGGTGTTTAGGACAACCCCTTTTGAGCGAGATGAGCGTGTTCCGGCCACGCCGCTTCGGGCATACCAGCCGGGACACGCCCCCGCCCACAAAGGTTTCTCGGGGGATCGGGGCACCCATCCATACGTTCGGGGGGACCGAGTGGTCTCCCCTTTCCAATCTTTGTCCTTCAACCAACTTGGCACTTCTTTCACTCCTGGTTCGCGCCCCTTAAGGGAAACAAAAGGTGACACTCCTGTCAGAGAATGTCGTGTTACCCTGTAAGACCAAATCAATTTTTTGAGCTCATCAGACCATGACAACCCATTAGCAAATAAAAGTTGCAAATTGTCCATAATCAAACGGTAAATATCTCCACTAAACCATTCGCCTGAGGCCCGAACATAGCAACTCTCTCGTGTTTCACACCCATTCTACAAAGATAATCTTGCATTTTCCTTGACACTAACTGAGGTCCATTATCTGATGCAAGGGTTTTAGGAATTCCTTCATTCATAAAGACTCTATCCAGAAACGTAATCACTTTTTCCGTTACAATGCTGTCAGCAGTTTCTACAACAAACCATTTAGAATAGTAATCTATCAAAACCATTGGAAACTCACTACTTGAACCTAATCTGGAAATTGGACCAATAAAATCTATGCTACTCTTTCCCAACGACGTATCAGAAACCTTACGCATGCAAGAGGTGGTTGACGCACAATCTTAGTTTTATTGCTAGTGGCACATGCATAGCATTCTTTTACAGATTCTTCAACATCTTTATCTAACCTGGGCCACCAGAACGACTGACGTCCTTCATGAGCAATGTTAACAATCTTAGATCTAAGCCCTAATGGTGGTACCAATTTGTTTCTTCTCCATAGTTTTCCTTCTCTAACACTCAATTCTGACTCAACATTATTATTTCCTTGAAAACATAGGCATGAGCAAGATCTCCACTCCAACCTCCAGGTACACCTTGCATGACCTTTTGTAACACATTGTCATTCAACATCGCTGTGTCCCATTCTTCCTTAACAAAAGCTTGTTCCTCATTATACCTTATCAAATCAACTTCAACCTCACATTCCTCCTCACCCACCGTAACAGGCATTCTAGACAAACAGTCTGCTAGAATATTCTTGAGACCTTTCATATATTCAACCAAAATTATATTCCAATACAGATAGAATCCATCTTGAAATTCTTGGAGCAACACTCCCTTCTAGTCTCCTGCCCCCTTTAAACAAATTGACGAGTGGTTTGTGATCAGTGTGAAGCTTAAACGGCAAACCCCAAACAAAATACCTAAAGTGTTTAATCCCCCAGCAGCACGCTAGAGCTTCTTTCTCAATCACAGAATATGATGCCTCAGCTCCTTGTAACCTCCTGGATGCAAATCCAATAATTTTCTCTTCACCATTGCTTACCTGCATCAAAACAGCCCCAAAACCGACTGCACTGGCATCAGTGGTGATAAAAGTCTTAGCTTTGAAATCGAAATGTCCAAGACTAGGTGCACAAAAAATTCCATCTTTGACTTTCTTAAATGCCCTGTCACATGCATCACACCACACAAAAGCCACACCTGATTTCATCAATACACGTAATGGTTCCACAATTTCAGTAAATCCCTTCACGAATTTGGAGCAATACTCCGTCAATCCCAAGAAACTTTTGAGTTTCTCCTTATTAATGGGAGTGGGAATAGCAGCCAAGAAAACCTGTACTGCCCAAAGATGATTGGGAAAAGTGAGTAAAGAAGTCAATTTACGGAAAAGTAATTAGGTGCTCAAAGTATATGATATTAAGTAAAAGCCTGAAGTCCTGTGAGACGGGTATTGTAAATATAGGAGAGGTCGGAGTTGACATAAGGTCGAAGAAAATCTGTTAGAAAAACTAACCATAGTGTAATTTAGAATACAATTGACACAAGGTCGAAGAAATCTTGTTAGTGAATCGTGTGTTGTGTAACTCATAGGTGACGCTAGGTCGAAGAAATTGTGTTAGAGAAAATGGCTACCAGTAATCATAAATCAAAATGCTCTATTTTTAGGAAATGGTGTGGATGCTGCTCTATATGTATGGAATTATTGATAATATTATGGGTGATTTTAGCTATTGTTATCCCTTTCCAAGACAGTTTAGCGAATTTGAAGCCAAATGTGAGTTTGAATAAACCAAGTGAGAAAGTAGAAGTTTATGAGACCCATGTGTATAAACCATGAATGTTGATGATTGTTATGTTTGTGTAAAATTGCCTGCATCAGTGTCAGAAGGGGTGACCTATCACCACCTTCCACTCACATATGGAGTGACTTGTAGTGAAATTGCAAGCCTGTTCTATCAGACTGGGAAATTGGAATATCACTATACAAATGTAGATGACATTTTTGCTAAGCTAAAAAATTGATAGTGCATTGAACAAAAAGAAACCTGCAAAAGTGATGGGAGAGTATTTCTTAGAAATAGATGAGCTGACACATGAGTATGCCTTTAATAACAATTTGACATGTAAAATGAGAATTGAGGAGGAGACATTTTTGAGTATGGTTGAAGAAAGAAGGATTGCCTAGAAACGAAATGAGAAAGTAAAACATGAGAAATCAAAATATTGGTCCTTTAATGATGAAAATCTTGATGATAGAAATGTGAATGTGGCTATAAACATTGATACTCCAATGTTAGGGAAATTTTGTATTAGGAGAGACAATACTTTGTATGACAATTATTTTGTGGGAGCGAGTCAATGTAAAGACACCTATAGAATTATAGGGGGTTGGGGATGACCCTATTTTTCTGGGTATCTATTTCATCTGTGGGAACAGAGCTTACTATAGGTTACCTGACCATTGGTATGGGACCTGTTATGTGCGCTTGGTTTTTCCAAAAAATTTTCATGTAGATAGAGGTACTAATGGAAAGCATGAGATAGGTAAAACTTTAAGTCGTAAAAGAAGAGAGAGTGTGATGGAAATGATAGGTGATGTCTTCGGAGCACTGATACCAGCAGTGGGAATTTCGTTTAATGCAAATAGAATCCGAAAATTGTCCACAATAGTTGATCGTTTATCAACAGACACAGCAGGAGGTTTCCTGATGGTTGATACTGAAATGGTTGCCACAAGAGCTATGGTAATGCAAAATCGACTTGCCCTTGATATAATTTTAGCAAAGGAGGGAGGGGTCTGTGGAATTTTTAAAGTGCAACATTGTTGTACTTATATTCCAGATAAAAGCCAAAATCTTGAGAAGTATATTACAAATATTACAGATTTACATAGAGAAATTAAACCACTGGAGGTTGAAGGTGTTCTTGAAAAATTAGGTAGGAGTTTTACAGTAGTTAAGCATTGGTTCCAAGAAATAGGTAGTTCAATTATAGGTAAGATACTAATTCCGATAACAATTTTAGTAATAGTGATCTTCTTGATAAGGTTGTGTTGTTTATACAAAGGTGGAAGTGATTTTAGAAAGGCAATAAAGAAGACAATTCAAGAACGAAATGCAAGGGAAAGAGAAAGGAATGAAATGGAAATGGAAGAAATTAGACAAAAGATTTTTAAGGAGACAACAGAGAAAGATACTAGAGTATAGATTGTACTAATATAAAGAATTTGAAACATGTTCTGCTAAATTCTACAAAATTTTGAGAAATGTTTGGTGATTGAATCACCAGATGAGGGAATTGATGGAGCGAGGTGGCAAAAGCAAAATTTTGTGTACCCCTCGTGAAGTCAATGTTCCATAACGTTCATTTTACTAATGATGTGTTAAGGTGAATTAATCGACCATAATATAAGTTGCACACATACACACACGTGGGAATACTAATTCTGCCTGCATGAAGCAATATATTGAACTAATTTGTATTGCTATTGTGATGTGAACTAATGCACGGCTTAAATATAAATAAACGCAGCATGATTGTGCTTGTTGTACACGTTTTTGTGCTAGAAAATCGTCGGATATGTAAGTATAAAATGTATTTATGTGGCTTATTTGCTAGGTAATAACTATTGGGGAAACATTAGTATGGTGGTATGAAAACAGAAAGGCTTTAGTTCTATATTTAACATGAATTTGTGTTTGTTTCTACGATAGTTCCAAAGTGACCTCTGAGGCCTAGTGAAAACATGGCTGCTCTGGTAAACTGCGAGCGAGTGCTGGACTGCGCATGTGCGCCCAAAGCCTGCAAGTGAGATTGAGCTGCCTGTACTCGGATGTAAGTATGGGCGTAAAATCCATTTCGCCGGCGAATTTGCGGATTTTTGACGATTTCGCGATCCGCGAATCGCGCAAATTTACCCAATAATCCACAAATTCGCAAGCTACGAATTATTTTGCTTGGTCGCGCTTGAAAAATACAATATCGCGCGAGCGGCATTGACTTACCGTGATTCTGAGTCCGCCGAGTTGTTTTTCTCCCAGTTTTGCGTGTGCTGCGCCATTTTCGATCTTGCTGCGTGATCGCGCGAGAGTTTTTCAAACGCAATTATGTTATTGCGGCTTGCCATCTTGCACGGCGAGAGTTTGACAACACGAGTACGTCATAAAGGCCCGCGATCACGCATTGCTGGAGTAAACAATGCCGAACACGTAGATGCGGCGCGCAGCTGACTTCCGGCGGGAGATTTGAACTGCTCTGCACAAGAAATCCACCGCAGGAAGCATAAACCTTGTGAAAATGATGATTTTGATCAGAATACCTCCTCAGATTGACATTTGGCTGCACTTTTTGGTGCAGGAGTCCATTTTTTGGGGTGTAGTGGGAGGAAGGAAGTGCCCCAGAGTCTCCAACTTCCTGTTCCTGTCCAGCAGGCTCCTCCCAGTGCTTTGTCCATGTACTGGTCACTTTTCATTTGGCTGTGGAGCTGGAAGGATTACTTTCTGTGACTGCTGCTGGATATTTGTATTTGAGGACTTTTTGGACTTTGGAGTTTGGATCACTTTTGGACTTGAGATTTTACAAGTAGTTGGTGTTGTTTGTTTGGGGCATTGCAGTTGAGACAACTAAAGTTCTAAAACTTTTTTCACAACTTTAACAAAATATATATTGTGGTGGGTAGCCACAGTATCCAGTAGGCCCAGGGTTAGTCATGGGTGCATGATACAACTGTTTCTGTGATTTTTTTAAAAACTTAATTCTCATTTATGTAATGGAATTTCAGCTCACTGTTATATGTTGATTTGTTTTAATTTTGGGGTGCCTGTAAAGCCTCACTATCCAGTAGGCCCAGGTGTAGTGAGTGGTGCATGGGCCTAGTCTTTCTGTGGGATGTCTTGAATTTAAACATAATTGAGGGCATGGATGGCTTGGGATTGTGATGATTTTTGAGTGTTTTTCGACTTTTTGGGGTGTTGTTCTGGCCTGGCCATGTGGGTGGGGGTCAAGGGGCCATTTTGAAGCCAGGTAGTGTGCTCAGGCCTGCACCCAGTTTGCCTTGCTTTCAACAATTATGCCCAGGGGTACTCAGTGGTGCATGGGCCTAGTCTTTCTGTGGGTTGTCTTGAATTTAAACATCATTGAGGGCATGGATGGCATGGGATTGTGGTGATTTTTGAGTGTTTTTTGATTTTTTGGTGTGTTGTTGGGGCCTGGCCATGTGGGTGGGGGCCATTTTGAGGTCTGGTACAGGCAGGGCCTGGCCATGTTGTGGGGGTCAAGGGGCCATTTTGAAGCCAAGCAGTGTGCTCAGGCCTGCACCCAGTTTGCCTTGCTTTCAACCATTATGCCCAGGGGTACACAGTGGTGCATGGGCCTAGTTTTTCTGTGGGGTGTCTTGAATTTAAACATCATTGACGGGATGGATGGCATGGGATTGTGGTGATTTTTGAGTTTTTTTCGACTTTTTGGGGTGTTGTTGGGGCCTGGCCATGTGGGTGGGGGCCATTTTGAGGCCTGGTACAGGCAGGGCCAGGCCATGTGGTGGGGGTCAAGGGGCCATTTTGAAGCCAGACAGTGTGCTCAGGCCTGCACCCAGTTTGCCTTGCTTTCAACCATTATGCCCAGGGGTACTCAGTGGTGCATGGGCCTAGTCTTTCTGTGGGGTGTCTTGAATTTAAACATCATTGAGGGCTTGGATGGCATGGTATTGTAGTGATTTTTGAGTGTTTTTCGACTTTTTGGGGTGTTGTGTGGCTCACCGGTTAGAGGAGGCAGACCCGGACGCAGAGGTCAGACCCGGGACCAGGGTTTAATCCCCGACGCGGCAGGGTCTTGAGCTCAAAATGTCCACGGACTCGATAATTCTCGCCTCGGTGCCAACTCGAATCATGGGTTCACACTCTGCAACTCTGGGCAATAGTTTGCTTAATCTCCACTACAGCCCCACCGCGATGGGATGCCTGGCTTTTACCTTGGGGATGCCCAGTAGAGGTTATCTCGCAGGGAAAAGCCAGGACGGGTTCCCAAAGCAAGCGCCTTTAGACCTTACCGCGAAAGCCGCTATATAAGAACGTATGATTTACGATTTACGATTTATTTGTTGGGGCCTGGCCATGTGGGTGGGGGCCATTTCGAGGCCTGGTACAGGCAGGGCCTGGCCATGTGGTGGGGGTCAAGGGGCCATTTTGAAGCCAGGCAGTGTGCTCAGGCCTGCACCCAGTTTGCCTTGCTTTCAACCATTATGCCCAGGGTTACTCAGTGGTGCATGGGCCTAGTCTTTCTGTGGGGTGTCTTGAATTTAAACATCATTGAGGGCATGGATGGCATGGGATTGTGGTGATTTTTGAGTGTTTTACGACTTTTTGGGGTGTTGTTGGGGCCTGGCCATGTGGGTGGGTGCCATTTTGAGGCCTGGTACAGGCAGGGCCTGGCCATGTGGTGGGGGTCAAGGGGCCATTTTGAAGCCAGGCAGTGTGCTCAGGCCTGCACCCAGTTTGCCTTGCTTTCAACCATTATGCCCAGGGTTATTCAGTGGTACATGGGCCTAGTCTTTCTGTGGGGTGTCTTGAATTTAAACATCATTGAGGGCATGGATGGCATGGGATTGTGGTGATTTTTGAGTGTTTTACGACTTTTTGGGGTGTTGTTGGGGCCTGGCCATGTGGGTGGGTGCCATTTTGAGGCCTGGTACAGGCAGGGCCTGGCCATGTGGTGGGGGTCAAGGGGCCATTTTGAAGCCAGGCAGTGTGCTCAGGCCTGCACCCAGTTTGCCTTGCTTTCAACCATTATGCCCAGGGGTACTCAGTGGTGCATGGGCCTAGTCTTTCTGTGGGGTGTCTTGAATTTAAACATCATTGAGGGCTTGGATGGCATGGTATTGTAGTGATTTTTGAGTGTTTTTCGACTTTTTGGGGTGTTGTGTGGCTCACCGGTTAGAGGAGGCAGACCCGGACGCAGAGGTCAGACCCGGGACCAGGGTTTAATCCCCGACGCGGCAGGGTCTTGAGCTCAAAATGTCCACGGACTCGATAATTCTCGCCTCGGTGCCAACTCGAATCATGGGTTCACACTCTGCAACTCTGGGCAATAGTTTGCTTAATCTCCACTACAGCCCCACCGCGATGGGATGCCTGGCTTTTACCTTGGGGATGCCCAGTAGAGGTTATCTCGCAGGGAAAAGCCAGGACGGGTTCCCAAAGCAAGCGCCTTTAGACCTTACCGCGAAAGCCGCTATATAAGAACGTATGATTTACGATTTACGATTTATTTGTTGGGGCCTGGCCATGTGGGTGGGGGCCATTTCGAGGCCTGGTACAGGCAGGGCCTGGCCATGTGGTGGGGGTCAAGGGGCCATTTTGAAGCCAGGCAGTGTGCTCAGGCCTGCACCCAGTTTGCCTTGCTTTCAACCATTATGCCCAGGGTTACTCAGTGGTGCATGGGCCTAGTCTTTCTGTGGGGTGTCTTGAATTTAAACATCATTGAGGGCATGGATGGCATGGGATTGTGGTGATTTTTGAGTGTTTTACGACTTTTTGGGGTGTTGTTGGGGCCTGGCCATGTGGGTGGGTGCCATTTTGAGGCCTGGTACAGGCAGGGCCTGGCCATGTGGTGGGGGTCAAGGGGCCATTTTGAAGCCAGGCAGTGTGCTCAGGCCTGCACCCAGTTTGCCTTGCTTTCAACCATTATGCCCAGGGTTATTCAGTGGTACATGGGCCTAGTCTTTCTGTGGGGTTTCTTGAATTTAAACATCATTGAGGGCATGGATGGCATGGGATTGTGGTGATTTTTGAGTGTTTTTTTGACTTTTTGGGGTGTTGTTGGGGCCTGGCCATGTGGGTGGGGACCATTTTGAGGCCTGGTACAGGCAGGGCCTGGCCATGTGGTGGGGGTCAAGGGGCCATTTTGAAGCCAGGCAGTGTGCTCAGGCCTGCACCCAGTTTGCCTTTTTGGGGTGTATAAATGATGTCCCTCTGGCTTCCATTGCTTTTAGGTGCACAAGAGAACCACCAGTGCCAGGAAGAAGTCCTGTAGCGGTGTGTGCAGCACACCGTCACATGACGTCACGTGTGACCACAGACAAGACAACTCTGCAACTCGTGCAACTGCGGCCTGCTGTTCTGACATCTCAAGAAGATGGCCCCAAAGAAAGTTGGCCGTAGCGCCTCAGCGAAAAAAGTTGCCAGTGCTACTGCCAGTAAGAAGGAGCAGAAGAAGCAAGTGGCACCACCTACCAAGGAGACTGGTGTGACCACCGACACCTTTTTTGGGAGAAATAAAAACGACGCCTGCAGCAGCAGCGGTGTCCGCCGGGGACCAAGCTGGAAGCAGCACCTCCGCTTCATTGGGCTCAGTGCCACCACGCCAAGTTAGGTCCAAGACCACCATGAGTGCTGCTGCGGCACTCACTTTGGTTGTTGAATCACCATCGACCAGTGATCTTGTCTCATCACAAGAAAGTACCATCCAATCAACGCCGGGTGTAACTCAGCTGACGAGTGTTCAACAACCACAGCCACAAACACAGGTGCAACTAGTACAAGCGCAAGTACATGGGCAAGGAGAGGCGCAAGTAGTGCCGCAAGGAGAGGCACAAGTAGAGCCGCAAGGAGAGGCGCAAGTACAGCCGCAAGGAGAGGCCCAAGTAGAGCCGCAAGGAGAGGCGCAAGTAGAGCCGCAAGGAGAGGCGCATGGACAGGTGCATGGAGAGATGCGACTAGAGGTTCATGGCGCGGCACAACTGCCTACAACGCTTGTTTCTCCAGAAGTAGGGGCACATCAGGAAATTGCTATTCAAGAGGAGGTATCATCCGAGGAAGCCACTCCTCCTGATGATGATCCATTGTCTTCCAGATCCCCAGCAAGAAAAAGGTCAAGGAGGGCTACTACCAGTTCTTCTTCAAGCCCCCTTCCTTATGATGATCTTGATGTTGATTGGAACCCACCAATGCAGTCTGAGAGTGAGTCACGCCATAAGCCGACAAAGTTAGCTAAGCCTAAAAGGAAGGCTCCTGCAAAGCTTCGACTTATGGCTGATGACGACGAACAAGAAGTGGTGTCTTCTGCTGCTGATGAACAGTCTGACGATGACCCAGTCATCACAGTCGTCACTCCAGCCCCAGCAGGCATGCAGCAGACAGACATTTTCACCCTATCCCGAATGGCTGCTGAGTGAGATATGGGCGGCGTGGCACTGGTACCACCACCGTTAACTACAACTCCAAACGACCTACAGCTTCCATCCTTTTTTAGTCAGAAGGGCCGGCATGGACCTCCATCCAGCTCGACCTCAAGTAGTGTTGCTGTAAGTGAACAACAGAAACAAATTCAGCCACGCCCATCCTCCACTTCATCTGGCATTGAAAGTCAAAGTAGCACCTCCACCTTCAGCAGACATCACCAGTCCCCAGTTTGGGACTTCTTTACTGTTAGCGCAAAGGCGGAAAACATGGCCGTTTGTACGATTTGTAAAGCATGCGTTAGTCGGGGTAAGCTTGGTACCAACTATGGTACTGGAGGCCAGAGAGGTCATCTCAAGCAACACCACACTATCATTTGGGAAACACACATGAGGTACATCGAGGAAGGCAAAAGAAAAACAAATCCAAATGTATCCATTGGTATTGCATCTGATGATGACAAGAATCTGATCGTGCAGGGGGGAAGTGAAGAAGCGACAGCCATTTTTTCTGGTACACCCAGTACCCCTGGCAGCAGCACTGCAGTGGTATCGCCCACACCCTCTACCCCTGCAACATCTATGAGGCACACCAAGAGTGTTGGAGAGACAACAATGCGAAAAAATACATCACGGGGCCTAACTGGTTTGAAGACGTCATCATCATCATCATCACGTAAAATGATCCAGCCCACCATTCGCGGAATGTTCTGGTTAGAGGTGCCATTTGAACGCAACCACCCAACGGTACGTCTGTATAACGCAAAGATGGCTAAAAATGCTAGCGCTGGACCTTCTCCCTTTTTCTTTCGTGGAAGGGATGGGGTTTCTAGAATTAGTGGCAACAGTCTGCCCTAAATGGAAGGTTCCTAGCCGGTCCTATTTTGCCAGAGTTTCGGTTCCAGCACTACATCAAGATGTGCTGGAGGTGATTGGGGCAGCTTTGCAGAAGAGTGCTGTTCACACTATCCACTTGACAACAGACATGTGGACCAGTTGCCAAGCCCTTGATTACATGTGCATCACTGCACACTGGGTCTCTTTTGCAGGGTCTTTTGCAGGGGTTAGAGACAAGCAGGGCCGGACTGAGAACAGAAACCGGCCCTGGCAAACTGCTCAGCTGCCCCCCCCCCCCTGGGGTCAGGGGGAGTGCAGGTGAGCAGTTTGAGACGGCCGGTTTCTGCTGATTTTGTTACCGGGGGCCGGCATTGCCGACCCCGGTAACAAAAACGGCCCCCAGGGGCCCAAAACCGGCCCCCACCCTAGCGGCCTACCGGGGAAACGCCCGGTGCCCGCTATGGCCAGTCCGGCCCTGGCAATGTCTCTGGGGGCAGAAAAAGGGTACTTGCTCTTTCAAATAAGTATGGGTGAGTGAAGTTGGCGGCCGTGGCTAATGACGCCTGGAAAAAGGAAGGGAGCACAGCCCAAGTACACAGAGGGACTGGAGAACATGCCTGAATTATACTTAAGGGGGGCAACGTCTGCACTCGCCTTGAGGGGTTGCTATAACACATGACATCTTTCAAATGAGAACCTATCACTAAAGTTTTGGACGCCATAGTGCCTCTTGTAGAAAGTGCACTAAAGTGGGACACTGTAATCACCGCTTCTGATAATAACCAATGCACCCACCCAGCTAAAGTTGCAGAGAACATTATTCTATGTGGCTTTTGCAAGGTGCTCAGCAATTGACCACCAGAATCCCTTCTTATGTCAGTGATTTTCAACTCATTCACCATCATGAAAATCAGGATGTGAAATATATGTTCAATTAGTCTTTGTACGTCCAGTAATCCTGAAGGAAGCACTATTTGGAGAAAATACTCTACCTGGTAAATCTGCGGCTCCAATGTCAGACACTCTCCTGCATGAGATTAGGTAGAACAATATAGCCAATTATGCTGATGTTATCCAGCACAATATCTTTGGTGCAACAACATCAACTGTTGTATGGCTAAACACTTATAAGGTCCCAAAGGTGAGACCTATTGGCTATGCCAATGCTTGTTATCATTGTATCTGAAGTGCAAGGATTTTATCTATGCTGTTTTAATTTATCATGAAACTATGCCTCATCTTTTTTTTATAGAAAGGATATTACATACTTGCTAATTTGTACAGAAGGACACAGATCTAACTATATATTCACAATAGTTGTACTAGTTGTTACTGAGAATCAATCATTTCGCAGCAATCAAATAAAATACTGTGTTTTTACATTTTTTTAAGGATCCTGAATTCGGATTAACCAGACTTTGATGACGGTCCTAGGTTTAATATCAACAAAGGATGTGTAATATTTTGTAAAGTGTTCATCGAATTAACCTATCGGAACTCGTGTGTCTCAAGTCACAAGGGTCCCATAGTTAGAATATGAACTTTAGACGTAATATAATCACATACTGCACTTTTGGATCTAAAAGAATCTGGTAACCCCTAGTAATAATTTCTTTTGTTGGTACCTAACTTTTGCTTGAACCATAAACTAGAACCTTATAGTATAACCACTAAGATTTCTTAGTTACTCTTGGTGAGCATAGTGGGTACATTCACAAGGTTTTTGCTGACTAATAGGAGTGTTATTTAATCCATGTGTTTGCACTTAGATGATAGTACGAACTTTACCATGTGTAGATATGTATTAACCTTTTCTTTTTTGATTTGATGGCATTATATGTGAACTTTTATGGTTATCAATACCCAAAATAAAGTTTACCAAACTAACATAAAAACAGCAAATACCAGTCTTGATTTTAAAAGAATAAGCAGCAATGTGTCAGAAGACAAAACTGACATTTGACCTCCGTCATTGACTACACATCAAATATGACCTTTGAAGGCCCCCTCCACTGAAAAGAGCTCCCATCCATGCATACCTTTCGGGGCTACTTTGCTGCCAGTACCACATACTGCGATGCTGGATTTTACGAACAGGCATAACATAAGCATAATAGATTAAACCCGCGCAGTGGGAGATAATCTCATTACTGAAACCTGCCCCAGGGCATGCTAAAGAGTACTTGTCACCCCCATAACATTCAACAACAAGCATAACAAACTCCCCAGGCTGCCGCAAGCTTGAGGGCGGCACAGCTCCAGCTGATATCAAATCCTGGAGGCGGGATGGGTGGGGTGGGGTGGAGGGAAGGAAAGGGATAGCTTCCCAGCCACATTTTATTTGGAATAACTGGTAAACATCACATTACTAGAAAAGAAGTGGGCAATGTAAGGGCAGAGAGCCAGGGACAAGGGAAGAGATCGGGCAGAGCAAATGTTATGTCTTGAGAGCCAATACTATGGAATGCTTCTTTTCAATGGAGCTTTGCGTGACCCACGACTTGTCCTTCACATAGTGCCAATATCGGCAACACTCCTCAGTTCACATACAGCAACTTACATAAATAAACCACAAGACACCTTGTTAGTGGAAAAAATTGCTGCAGGTTTATTTGCATAACAAATATGCCAACATGTTGGGTTATCTCACGGGCGATCCAAGGGCAGGCCAGCCCTTATGCCGCCTGCCTGCCTGATGAGCCAAATTACACAGTGGCCGTCGCCAATGGGTGGTTATCAATTTTGGGAGGGGCTACCCCTCCCATCCGTGGACCGCCAGTCCGCGCACTTATTCACGCCCCCCAAAAGTGGGGCGGAGCGTTCCAGGCAGCCCCCGGTTGCTCAGGCCCACAACCGCTCGTAGGACTAACGGGGCACCGTCGTACTTCCAGGGGACCCGCTAAGACATCTCTGGGTATCCTTGGATTTGCACCCTTAATGTGCTGCTGCATGTAGTACCCTTCTGTACCTTGCAGACTCTGGATCACCCTGTAACTACTCCTGCAACACAAAACAATAAGTTAGATTCTTCCCCTCCCCCTACCATCCTTGGGCCGTCCGCAGGGTAAGCGGTAGGGCGGGAAACTGCGAGACAGGCAGCGGTCAAGAGGGGGAAGGCATTTGTAGCCCTGCCCCCCCCCCCACCCCTCACGGCCGGAAGTGACACAGCCAGGTGACACCCTGTTCCCTAGCCCAGGGAGCCTATCCTGCTGACTCCTGTGCCT
Organism: Lissotriton vulgaris; assembly: GCF_964263255.1. Taxonomy (NCBI): domain Eukaryota; kingdom Metazoa; phylum Chordata; class Amphibia; order Caudata; family Salamandridae; genus Lissotriton; species Lissotriton vulgaris. The sequence goes on along the minus strand of NC_141687.1, from coordinate 584,058,800 downwards.
TCCTATGGCACTTAGGCAGCCGCCCTGTTGGAGGGTCCCCTACCTGGCCCCCCGGGCATCCTTGGCAGTGTCCTGCTGCCTGCCCCAACAATACCACCTGGCTGTCCATATTGGACAGCTAGCTTTGTAGTGTGTTTGCCACATTCTAGCTATACTCCTACACGCCTCTAAACTGTACATTCAGTAAACATGCAGAATGAGAGTCTCACTGTACAATATTTTGTGTGTACCCAGAGTCTTCTGGAGTGGATGCAGGTGCTGGTCGCCATTAGTATTGTATTGTATAGTATTGTAATTGTATTTATATAGCGCTTACTACCCCTGACGAGGCGTCAAAACGCTTTTTCGGTGAGTAGCACGCTACTCTGGGACCCATAGAGGATTAGTGTTGAATTAGTATAGTGAAACATGCAAGTACATTTTAAGTGGTGGATAGGTTAGTCAGTTATTTGGATATGGAATGATAGCAGAAGGATAGAGGAGGACAAAGGTTTGTATTTATATAGCGCTTGTTGACGCACGCTATTCAGGAAGCCTATAAAGGATTAGTGGTGAATTAATATGGTGAAATATGAAGTAATTTCAGTGGTGGATATTAGTCAGTTAATTGGAGTGAGAAGAATAGCAGAGTGATAAAAGGGGAAGAAAGATTTATCATTCATATAGCACTTGTTACCCCTGATGGGTCTGGAAGCGCTTTTCTGGCGAGTAGCACGTCACTCCGGAACCCATAAAGGATTAGTGTTGAAAATTAGCATAGTATAAATATGAAGTAATTCGAGTAGTCGATATGTTATTCAGTTATTTGGGTAGTATATCAGTATAGTAGAATATGGAATTTGAGAAGTGAACATGTTAGTCTGTTAATTTTGATTGAAAAGGATAATGGAGGGAAAAAAGAGTGAAGGATTTTTTTCTTTTTAGGTCTTAGCAGTAGGAGGAGGCTTTTGGATGAGTAAAAAGGAGTTTTGGAGGGGAGGAGTCAGAGGGAAGAGTTTAGAACGGTTTGTTTTAGGGGATCGGTATAGTAAATAGAGGTGTCAGATGATGCAAGGAGGGGTAGAGTAGGAGAGAGTCTAGAAAGGGTTATTTTGGTGATCATAGTAGTGGTATGGGGTTTGGGATAAATGAGAGAGTGGATGTAGAGGATGTATTGATAGATGTAAAGGATGAGAGATAGGGTAGTGCATTGGAAGAAGTAGTAGAAAGAAGTTTGAGATGAGTCAGAAGGTTGGGCTAGAAGATATATTGAGCGAAGTATAGGCTGAGAAATAGGGTAGTGCATTGGAAATGCTAAATTAGAAGAAAGTGATAAATATATAGACCCATAAGTACATTGAAAGTATATAGACACATAAAGGAGGTAAGTATACGTAGAATAAAGATATTGATAGAGGCACAGGATGAGAAATAGGGTAGTGCATTGGATATGCTTTTATCAAGAGAAAAGTAACAGACACACATATCCAAGTACATGGAAGGTGCATAGATGCACAATGGAAGTATGTACATGTAGACCAAAGATAATTTTTATTTATTTATTATTATTTTTTCTCTTAACAACATAATATTATTTTACATGTTTATACAAAGTAATATCACAAAGATAGGTACATATCTATAGCGAAAACAAATGCTTATATACAGAGGGATATGCTGTAAATTTCTGTTTGTGTATGGTGCTTATGTGGGGAAGAGCCAAATCTTGAGTAGTTTTCTCAAGATAAGGTGGTTGTCGATGGACCTTATGTTGGGGGTAAATAGTTCCATAGTTTGGCTGCTTGAACAGAGAAGAATGTGCCACCCATGTTTTTTTTCTTGTATGGTGGGATTTTGAGGCGAGATGCTCCTTTAGAGCGGAGGTTCCTTTGTTGAATGTGTTTGGTGATTTTATTCCTGATGAAGAGTGGTCCTATTCCATGTATTGCTTTGTGGGTGATACAGAGCAGCTTGAACGTGGATCTTCTGGCAACCGGTAACCAATGCAGGGCTATCAAGGCAGGGGAGATGTGGTCTTGAGGTTTGATATGCAAGAGTAGTCTGGCAGCCGAGTTATGAATCCGTTGTAGTCTTTTCATGGTTGTTAAAGGTGATCCGTGGTAGAGGCTATTGGCGTAATCAAGTTTGGACAGAACAAGGGAGATGGTAGCTTGGACCTTGTGTGGAAATCCCAAATGAGGGAAAATTTGTCGCAGCATTTTTATAGTACCAAAGCTTGATCTCGCTAGTTTATCCACTTGGGCATTCATCGACAGCTTGGAGTCCATTGTCATTCCGAGGTTTCTTACTTCCTTTGATACTTTAGGCAGTGATCCCAGTTCATCAGGCCATGCGGCACGCGTGTTGTAATGTTTCCAATCGCCATACGTGAGTATTTCAGTTTTTGAAGCATTCAATTTGAGATGGCTCCAAGTCATCTACTGATCCACGGTCTGAGACAGCTGAAAATTGGTGATTTTCCAATGTCTTTGGGGCATTCCAGTTGAAGGAGTATTTGCGAGTCATCTGCATAGTTACAGCACTTGAGGTGAAATTTATTGATCAGTACTGGTAATGACTTCATGTAGATGTTGAAAAGCATGGGCGAGATGATAGAACCTTGAGGGACCCCTGCTTTTGTGGAGTACGGTTTGGACGAGAAAGGTGGGGTATGGATGACATTAGTTCTGTTTGAAGGTAGGACACAATCCAGTCTAGAGCAGTTTCCTCTATGCCGGCTTCATAAAGTCTTTGTTTCAGAGTATCATGGTCAACTGTGTCAAAGGCAGCTGAGAGGTCCAAGAGAAGTAGTGCAGCAACCCCGTTGCGGTCAACTGTATTCTTTAGTTCATCCCAGATGGCAAGGAGGGCAGATTCAGTGCCTCTTCCCGGACGTAATCCTGTTTGGAAGTCTGAAATTATGTCATTCACTTCAATGAATTGTGACATCTGGGTGAACACTGCTCTTTCTATCAGTTTGCCCAGGAAAGGTCCATTTGTAGTGAGTCTGTAGTTATCAGGGTTCAGCGGGTTCCAGTTTGTTTTCTTCAGTAAAGGGCGTATGTATGACTTTTTGAGTTCATCTGAAAATATTCCAGTAGTTAAGGAATCATTGATTATTCTTCTTACTGGAGTGGCAGCAGAGTTTGTTAAAAGAATTGTCTTGGAAGTTTGTGGCGGACAGGGGTCAGAAGGGCTGCAGGCAGGCCTGCTTGCTTTGACCAGGTCCATAAATTCATCCTGTGAGATGTGTTGTAAGGAACGGAGAGGCTTGATTAGAACATTCTTGGATTGTTGTTTTGTACAAGAGTTAGTGATGGTGCTTTGTTTCTGTTTTAAGTAAGAGTCCAACATGTCTGCTTTATCCGTGTAATGATTTGCCAGTTTGTCTGTGAAATCTTGAGTAAAAGGATGAGTTCCTTCTAGGAATTTGGTTTGCGAAATTCATTGAGTATTTTATAGAATTCTTTATTTGCACATTTAGCATTTTGAATTCTTTCTGAATAGTACCTTTTCTTAGCTTTTTTGATAGCCGATTTGTATAATCTGTTAAATTTCTGTATGTGATTGTCTTTTTTGGTGTTTGTTTTGAGCCAGGTACATTGCAGCTTTATAATTTTTTGTTTTATGTCTTTTATTTCTATGTTTCTCCAAGGCGCGTTTTTTTCTTTTGTTCTGTTGTGTGGTTTTGAGTGGTACCAGGATGTCAAAAGCTTCCTGTAGCCACTCATATAGATTTTGAACAGAATTTATGGTTTCCAGATTTGTACATGGATGTTAGTTGTGCTTCCAAGTGTTCCAAATTGAGTTTGTTCCTCGGCCGATAGGTGAATGGATGTAAGGTAGTTTTAGGTGAGTCGCTTAGCGTTGTTTTGTGTTGGAAAGCAAGCAAGTGGTGGTCTGACCATGTGACTGGAGTTATAGTTTGAAAGGTAACTAGTTCAGTATTAGCAAAAATGACATCTAGGATATGTCCAGCGGTGTGAGTCGGATTGTGGACAATCTGATGCAGGTTCAATGCGTCTAGACCGGTGATGATTGTTTTTGGATGGGTCATATTGGGTTTATCAAACCAAATGTTAAGGTCACCCAGAACGCATAGGTTGGAGTGTATTGTTATCAGGTGTGAGACTGTGTCTAGAAGTGCTTCTGGGAATGTTGCCTTGCTAGATGGTGGTCTGTAAAGAACCAGGAAGTTACAGGAGGAACACGGTGTAGGATTCCATCTTGTTAGAAGAGCCTCACAATTCTTTATGGAGATGTCAATTTTAATGATATGTATTGTTTGCCTGAATAGAACAGAGAGACCACCTCCTTTTTTGGCTATACGATTTTGGGTGATTATTTGATAGCCTAGAGGAATGGCATTATGCAGGACTGGAGCCATATCCTCTCCCAACCATGATTCGGTTATGAATAGTATGTCTGGTTTAGCATCAGTGAGAAGGTCGTAGATGTGATGCTTGTTTTTAGAGAGGGATCGAGCATTTTGAGAGAGAGTTGGAGTGCTGTGTTGCTTTTGTGGTGTAACATTGTTGTGAAGTAGACATGGGGAAGCAATGTTGTGAGGTTTAGCATGTTGCTTATATTTTTAGTGTGTGTTTAAGGTGGAAGGTGTATGAGTCAGGGGAGGTGGTGCAGCATGTGGGTCATGTGGTAATGTTCTAAATTGTCCAATGGATGAGAGGCGGTTAGAAGAGAGGTGTTGTGTTGCTGTACCTGTGTTAGGTGTGGTGGAAGAGTGAAAGCTGGGCAATGGAGTTTGTTGTGTGGTTTGAAAGGTGGGTATATGTATGTATTTTGTGATGGTAAGTATTATGAGGTATTGCGCTTTGAAGATCTTGTTGTGCTGGTGTGTGTGATATGTTTTGCTTTTGAGGAGTAGTGAAAAGGGGTGCTGATGTATATGCTTCATGCAATGGATTTGGTTGTGTAGTATTGTTTGTGAGAGGAGGTTGTGACGTAGAGGGGTTGGTGATGTGTTTATGAGTAGAGTGTATGTTGTGTGTAGGAGGGAATGAAGTAGAGGTGAGAATGTTTATCTTAGAATGGTTTGTTGCAGGAGTTAGAAAGTGTGGTGGTGTGCAGTGTGTGTGTTGTGCGTTAGTGTTATTATGGTAGAAGGGAGAGGAGGGTGTTTGTTGGACAACTGACGGAAGGATGATTATATGTTTTTTAGCGATGAAAGGTGGTCTGTTAGGTGTAATTACTGCAGGGAGAGTGTGTCTGAATGGGATGTAGTAATGTATGGTGTTGATTGGCGTTGTGTTAGTGATGAGTGTATTGGTTAGTGGTATAGGATAGAGCTGTGTACTGTATGTAGGTGATGGTGGATATGTGTGGTAGTTGGGATAGTAGGGTGTGTAGATGTGGTTTGGTTGGGTTTGTGGTGCATGCTGGTACATTAATCTGTGCATAGTGTTGTGCATGGTGTACCTTTGGTGTGAGTGTGTTGCTCTGTTTGTGGATGTGGATGGTGTGGGCTGGGTATTGCTGAGTGGGAAAATGGGCAGCATTTCTGGCCCTAGTCCCGACCAGTCTCGAACAGGCTCAAACAGGTAAGCGCCCTTGTCCTCTCTGCCCTTCGCCTCGGCGCCCGGGCTGAGATGCCCTAAGCCTGGCCTTTTATAGCCCTAGTAATCAGGTGACCCCTTCAGTCAACCCTAGCCCTAACACTATCCAATCACAACACTAGCCCTAAAATCTAGAACCAATAGGAGACCAGGACCTTACAGCCAATCTTAGCCCTAGTCCAAGCACCCAATCAGTTAAAAAAAACCCTGATCTCTACGTCCAATACCCACGTCCAAGCAACCAATGGCACAGGTAGCCCTAGTCCCTACTTCCAATACAAAGCCTAACTCTACTCTTAGTCCCAAAACTAGTCAAGCAGCCAATCACACCAAAAGCCCTAGTCGCTACTGCCAATTAAAGGTCTAACCCTAGCCCTAGTCCCACCTTACTCCCAACAACCAATAACAAAGGAAGCCCTAGTCCCTACTTCCGATAGAAATCCTAACCCTAGCCCTAATCCCTACCCCACAACGATTGAATCACAGACCCAGAAGCCAACAAGAACCCTCAAATACCCAACCAACGAGGACATCAACCCTAATCCAATAGAAACACCAGACGCAACCACCAATCAGTGCACACATGCACCAACCACTAGCAGACCATATAATGTCCCAGACACCCTAGACAAGGCCCGCTGGAAGCCCCCCCTCCTACCCAGAATCTCCCAGAAGATAGACAGGCCCAATCCACACCCCGGACCACGGCAGGCAAAGGCCTCACCAACCTGAAATCCAACAACACTGCTTGAACAAAACTCCACTCCCACCGCTGGCCAAGAAATGAAGTGCACAGGCCCCAGAAACACAGACCAAATAGCACCCTCCGATGCAGAACATCCCCGTTGCTTGGGGGGGAGAAGGGGGGCTGGCCCCACCGGCCCACGAACACAAAATGGTGGCTGTGGGTGCACTGCTCCAACATACAGGTCCCAGCACAGAGCAAAGGAGAAACCTGGAGGGAAAACAGATTTGTCACCAAGGAATGAGAGGGATAAACCACAGAGGCTGGACCTCAAATCACACAACTCAACACGCCAAACGGGAGCAATCATGGGCAGGAAAAAAACATAAGTTCAAAACACAAAACAGGCGACAAAACAAGCAATCACAATCAGGCCAAAACTACAACTCCAAACTACAACAACCACAGGCAAAGACAGCAACCACAGAAAGGGAAAATCGCCTCCTAAACAACCTTTGTTTTGGGAAGAGACAGCACCAGTCTGTCTCCCCACCACTTCTCGGACCCTGCCCACTGCAGTCCGGGGCACAGGTAGGCCGCAACTCACAAGACGGAGGAGAACGACCTGGGGTGCACCCAGCAAGGTCCCAAGGCCCCTGGGCAGGTGTGAGAGCCCAGACCTGCCTGGCAGCCGAACTGCCAATGGTCTGCTGGCCTGGGAGTGGGGCCTGGGGAGCTGCTCCCCCTGCCCAGAATCTCCCAGGAGACAGACAGGCTCAATCCACACCCAGGACCACCGCAGGCAAAGGGCCCCATTAACCCGAAATCCAACAATCCAACAATACCGCTTGAACAAAACTCCACTCCCTCTGCTGGCCAAAAAACGAAGTGCACAGGCCCCAGCAAACACAGTCCAAACAGCTCACAGAAGCACCCTCCGATGCAGAACATCCCCAGTGCTGGGGGGGAGGCAGGGGGGCCGGTCCCACCGGCCCGTGAACACAAAATGGTGGCCGGGGGTGCACTGCCCCAACATACAGGTCTCAGCACAGAGCAAAGGAGAAATTTGGAGGGAAAACAGATTTGTCACCAAGGAATGAGAGGGATAAACTACAGAGTCTGGACTCCAAATCCCACAACCCAACACGCTAAATGGGAGCAATCATGGGCAGGGAAAAACCACAAGTCCAAAACACAAAACAGGCGACAAAACAGGCAATCACAGGCAGGTCAAAACTACAACCCTAGACTGCAACAACCACAGGCAAAGACAGCAATCACAGAAAGGGAAAATCCCCCCTTAAACAACTTTTATTTTGGGAAGAGACAGCACCAGTCTGTCTCCTCACCACCTCCCGGACACCGCTCACTGCAGTCTGGGGCACAGGTAGGCTGCAACTCACAAGAGGGAGGAGAATGATTTGGGGTGCACCCAGCAAGGCCTTAAGGGGCCTGGGCAGGTATGAGAGGAGGGATCAGACTTGCCTGGTGGCTGACTAGCCAATGGTCTGCAGGCCTGGGGGTATATCGACACACAACCACGGAGGCCCGCTCGGTGGAAGAGACAGCGGAATGGGCGTGGCATGACGGGTGGCCAGAAAGAGACATCAATCGTAAGAGTTTTCTAGAGCCTTCTTTCCCTTTTCAGTGGCCTCGCGTCAGTTTAGCCCAACCTTTATCAGACGGGCTCTTATTGGCTGCCTCTCCCATTTCTACGACGCAGATGGAATTGATTGCAGCAGCTCGGGCTTCCCGGGAGTGCCTGGCATTTCATTCTGATACAAAGGGGATGATGGACGGAGTGTTTGAGCAAATCAACCACTCACCCCCAGTCAACTGATCTGGGTTTTATCCATTACCATTCTTTAGCTCACTCTGCCACCCCAGTTCAGACATGGCCATATGCAAATCAGTCTGGCCCTGTGCCTCATGTGAACAGTCCAGCCTGAACTGCCAAGCCATGTCTTCCCTGGACCGGAAACAAGCATCCTGGGACCGGTTTCGGGTTCATAACCCTCATCAGCCAGACTATCTTGAATCCAGTGGCAAAGTGAGCAAGGGACTCACGTCTGAACATACCCTGCCAACTTAGGGCAAACAAAGCAATACAAAGGGGATGATGGACGGAGCGTTTGAGCAAATCAAACACTCACCCCCAGTCAACTGATCTGGGTTTAATCCATCACCATTCTTTAGCTCACTCTGCCACCCCAGTTCAGACATGGCATTTCATTCTGGCACAGGCTCGGAGAGGGGCACTGCAATGCAGATCGATGGCAAATGCATTAAGAGCAATTAGTACATCTATCTGGAAGCGAGCAACCAAGAACCGCCTGCAGCGCCTAGAAGAGATGGCTCGCTCCGCCCCCTTTCTCTTTCCCGAATTAAATTTCCACCCGCCTCCTCAGAAAAAGAGAAACAAGAAGGGGGACAGCCCTCCCCTGCGATTTGGGTGCAAGGAAAAGGCACTGCACCCTCCACCACCGATGTGCAAGGAAAGTATAATCATGGTGCTAGCAGGCACAATGAATAGGACTGCGGAATAGTGCGGCATGAGACGGGGTCGGGGATGTTCCCCCAGTGCAAGAACCATACTGCCTAGGGTCACATCAACTTTCCCAGTACATGCTGCTGTAGTTGGGATGGTTTGGGACGACTGATTGCAAGGCTGATCTCCAGGCCAGCTTGGATTCCAAACCCTTCCAGAGAAATAACTCCGTGCTCTCCAACCCACCCTTCCCTGATGCCATACTCAGCCCCACCTTTGATACCAAATGACCCTGCATCATATGCAGGCCCACTGGAATTATGTGGCAGGGTAAGACCACATTATGCGGCAGGGGTAAATATATTGTATGCAAAGAAAAGGCAAGTTATACGGAGTAATGTGGCACATTTCATGATATTGTTACTTTTTTATTTTGTCATTTTAACACTTGCTAACAGTGTCTGGGAATAGGTTGCACTTCATTAGTGCCAGTGTAACACCCAAGTATAGCAATTAGCAACAGAAAGGTGATCATCAGTCAACCTTCCCTAAAGGCCTTCCACTGAGGAGCAACACGTGTTGCTGCATTTTCAGTAACTTTGATCCGTTTGAGCTAGATTATACAGCAGATGATGGATTATGTGGCAAATGCAGAAAATCCACATTTACGCGAGAAATATCTGGCCACACAAGTGCATAATTCCAGCGGCTATGGTTATAATGTCCGCCGTGCGGGAAGCATTGTACTTTGGGCATGAGAGTTGGAGCAGGAGTGCTGCAAGCTTGTCAAAGAGTGTGAGTGATACACTTGTTGGTACCCTGCTTAGTAAATATGTCGAAAGAGTGTGTATTTATAGTGTGAGCTGTGTGGGATGCATTTGGTGTTGTTGGTACGGGACCCTATGAAATGAAGTATTTGTTACTTACCCGACAAGGGGTGATGATTACCTATCATTATAGTGCCAAGAGACCGCGCCGTGTTATTATAACTACAACACCGATTTAGATCCTAACATGCGGAAAAGCACATGTGCCCTTCTCTGGCTCCTGTGCAATTATCCGATTTGAAGATAGCATGTGCGCATGTTCTCTGAGAACGTGCACGGCTCTTCAGATGCGGAGATTGGTGATTTATAGTGACAGGATCTGAAACAGGTTTCGGGAGTTACATTTGCTCTCAGGGACAGGCGATGCCGCCCATCGCTGATACATCCTCAGAGATGGGAGTGTGAGTGGGGAAGGTAAGGGACTCCTCAGAAATGCTGCCAGGCCGCATTCTTTCCCCCGCACGCTATGTTCACTGGGCCCGCCCACGAGACCCGAGAGTGCGGTGACAGCGAAGCTCGTTCAACAGCTCTCGACCAACATACATGAGCAGAACTCATTTTTCAAGTTCAAGTTTAAAATCTGTATAGCGCACTACTCACCCAGAGGGTCTCAAGGCTATTGAGGGAGGGGAGGTACTTTACTTATCGAATATCCATGTTTTTAGTTGTTTTCTGAAGGAGAGGTGATTCTGTGTAAGGCGGAGGTGGGCAGGGAGAGAATTCCAGGTCTTGGCCGCTAAGTAGCAGAAGGATCTTCCCCCTATGGTGGATCTTTGGATGCGGGGAATAGTGGCGAGGGCTTGATTGGACGATCGTAGTTGGCGGGTGGGGGTGTAAAAGGACAGGCGAGTGTTAAGGTATTCGGGTCCTAGGTCGTAGAGGGCTTTGTGTGCGTGGGTGAGGAGACGGAACGTTATTCTCTTGTTGACGGGGAGCCAGTGGAGGTCTTTCAGGTGAGCGGAAATGTGAGCTTGTCGGGGGAGGTCTAGGATGAGTCTGGCTGATGCGTTTTGGATGCGTTGGAGTTTTTTCTGTATTTTGGCTGTGGTTCCGGCGTAAAGGGTGTTTCCATAGTCCAGTCGGCTTGTGACCAGTGCATGGGTGACCGTCTTTCTTGTTTCGGTGGGGATCCAACAGAAGATTTTTTTGAGCATGCGTAGGATGTTGAAGCATGATGATGAGACAGCGTTGGCTTGTCTGGCCATCGAGAGGGAGGAGTCCAGGATGAAGCCCAGGTTACGTGCGTGGTCCGTTGGTATGGGTGCGTTTCCCAGGGCTGGTGGTCACCATGAGTCGTCCCAGGCGGAGGGGGATGGTCCTAGGATGAGGACTTCCGTTTTGTCCGAGTTCAGTTTTAGACGGCTGTTCTTCATCTACTCGGCTACTTCTTTCATCCCTTCGTGTAGGTTGGTTTTGGCGGTGTTTGGGTCTTTGGTGAGGGAGAGGATCAGTTGGGTGTCGTCTGCGTAGGAGATGATGTTGAGGTTGTGTTGGCTCGCAATGGATGCGAGGGGACTCATGTATACGTTGAAGAGGGTGGGACTGAGTGATGATCCTTGTGGTACGCCGCAGATGACTTCGGTGGCTTTTGATGTGAAAGGGGGGACGCGGACTCTCTGGTTTCTTCCGGCGAGGAACGAGATGATCCAGTCCAGTGCTTTTCCTTGTATCCCGACGTTGCTGAGGCGTTGTATAAGGGTGCTATGACAGACTGTGTCGAAGGCTGCGGAGAGGTCAAGTAGGATGAGGGCAGCTGTTTCTCCGTTGTCCAGTAGAGTTCGAATGTCGTCTGTTGCTGCGATGAGGGTGGTTTCAGTGCTGTGTTTGGCTCGGAACTAAATAGGGTAGCTTGCTGGAATCCAGTTGGTCTACTGGTGATCATAAGCCTACAGTAGACCATGGGGCATACTGGATACCGGGAGTCCTTACTCCAGACGAAAAGGCTGCGGAAGACCACTGCCCTTGTTATGGACTACCAGAAGAGAGCTGGAAACCACAACAAGCATTGGCCGTGCGGCCGTAAAAGTAAAGCTGCGCAGCCGCGAAATGAAAAAACAAAACGCGAGTGGTGACCCGCGTGCGTCACCGCAAGTGCTACGTTGCCAGCCACCAGCTTGCTATTACGCGCATGATCGCCAGCAAAGTAGCATTTCTCAGAACTACTATGTCTCAGACGAGACCAGCGCATGCGCTGGATCAGGCCGAGACCTAAACTGCATTTCTAAATACAGTCAAGAAAGAAAGGACTGGCTCAAAAAGGGAGATTAAGAACTTTGCGAAAACCATGAAGGTTTATTAAAGTGCAAATATAGAAAGCGAAAGTATAGCTCAGTTCAATTAATTAGTTATAAGGCATATAAATCAATGCCATATATGCTCAGTATTCGGAAAAGCTGCAACAATGAGCCAAATATGAAAATAATTATCTAAATTCACAGTTTGCAGTAATTTAATGGAGAAACGGGCGGCATCTCTAGTAGAAACTGAAAAGTGTCATGCTCACTCCCCAATTGACGGTCTTATATAGTAATTTTTAGTACATTAAGTAAAGAAGAATCGCACAGCCAGCATCGGATGAGGAAATGTATCTTTGTAGCTACGAACCACAGTTAAGCATTCTAAAACATCGTATAATCAATACCACCATGTTAGCTCTATCCCCGAACATGAATACCTAATGACCTAATGTCAGTGGAGGTGTCAGAGTAAACTAGTTACATAAACAATGGATAACTGATGTACTGTCTACAGCGTGTGATCAGTAACAGCCTAGAAACAGCAAAAGGCTTCCTCATGAGTTCTTTGGGAACAGCATGTCATTACAAAAAACTGTACTCTTTTTGCTGCATGTGGTGCATTGAGAAAATATGAACACACGATGAATATTATGAAGCATCAGCCATATTAATTCAAAATGGAGACAAGGCCTAGTTCAGGCGTATTGAGCAAATACCAGAAAAATATGGTTCTCAATGTCTTAGTTTTTTCATTTCAATTGCAATCAAGTCATGTTAATATGCTGTTCTGACCGACTTTTTCGGCCCTCCTTGGAGGGAGAATGATTGAAGGTGACTCCAGCCTATTACCCTCCTAGTGCAGGGATTAGAATTATAAATAGGGCCTATTCATAAGGCCCAGTAGTGCATTTTAGTACCCTTTTCCTTAGATCAGGGCTTATAAACTTAAGCTAGGGGATAGATTCATTAGTATTAGTGTTAATCCGTCCTTTTGCAAGAGTGTTAGTATATGTTCTATGGAGTTATGCTTATTTCGGGCCTTGTAGGCCTCAAACGGGAGAGACTCCATCTTGCTTTCTGTCTCGGCAGCTTGAGATGCTTCTAGGCCAAGTGTAATGTTTTAGTTTCGAAGTGTTGTTCGCTTGGAGAGAACCGGCTCAGGCTGGCCCTTATCGAAAGACTGTATTTTTCTCCATTCCAAAGACACAACATCAGGCTGGCCAGCTGGGAACGTGTCCTTGGTAAGGGGAGGTACAAGAATTTGGTGGGCGGCAGGTTACTGGCCGTAACTTTCCATGAAAGGACAAGCTTCCATATTAGCGAAAGTGTTAGGCAGTGAGTCAGTCAGTCTGTAGGCGGCAGCTAGCCGTTAGCATCAATGCCATTAATTATTTCCAGGCAGACAGTCGCCATCTTGAAGTCCGAGAAAGATCATGAAGCTGATACTCTCTGAGAAAGATTGAAGGAGAAGTAGCGCAGAGCGATCAGAGACAGAGAGAGACAGCAGATAATAAAGAGGAAGGTTCCAGTGACTTGGAGGGAAGCAGAGGAGACAGAGCATAGCGGTGCAGACGTGTACTCGTGACTGCTGAGGTGTGATACTGAGACGAGCCAAGGCACAGACGAGAAGGGAACCTAGATGACTGTTGAACCCCGACTTCGTGTCCACAAGGTGATGTCTGACCATTACTTCTAGTGTGCACATTCTAACCTTTCACTTTTCTTTGCAGGATATATGTTATAGTATAGTGCTATGTTTATAATCATTGTAATAAAATACCCCAGTTCTTAGTGAACCGACATGTGCCTTGTATTCTTGTTCAATCAGGGTAACCTGGTCTTCTAGTCAGACATCGTTTTCATGAACGGATGTAAATCCCGGTCAGGTAAGAGGTGACTGAATAATGAGGGAGAGAGGGACCATTTGATGCTGAGAGCAGAAGGTACATGATTCAATTTGGAAAGCTGTGCTAATTCATGTTATTGTAGTATCATCCCGAGTAGCTAATGAGAGATTTCTCCCAAAGGTATTCATAGGAGAGTGATCGTCGTTGGTAAGCGGTGTTAATGAGAACACCAGGTAGGAGACTGGTGTGTAGATCCGCCGGATTGCGGATCGGGTTGTAAGTAAGCGAGCACTGGGAGGGAAACCAGTGTGTAGGTCCGCCGGATTGTGGACCGGATAAAAAGAGAACACTGGGGCTGCAGTTCAGTGTGTATGGCACGCCGGATTGCGTGTCGAGCGAGCACTGAGGGTGATCAGTGTGTAATGGTGCATAATCAGAACTGCCCCAGGGTAGATTAGTCTGGGCCTAAGTGGCCGTGAGACTAGCTGGTATGAATGGGATATTGTAGAAAACCTATGCATGTGTATTGCTATTTTCCCCATCCTTAGGTACGAGATGTACATACATATACATATACCTATTGTAAATACGTTCTAAGGAGGGAGGTGATTACGTTCCGACTGGGTTGGAGGGGCTCTCAGGAGCTGATCCCATCTGGTTCGAGAATCCGGTCGTTACATCTGGCGTCACGAACTGTTTACGAAGCCTGTGTGCGCTGTATTGTTTTGATCTTGTTGGTTTGCGCTCGGCTCGTACGTATTTTCTTTGTTGATAATTGTGTATATATTTTTTGTGTGTCAAAATGTTTTCGCGTAAATCGAAATCCACTTTTAAATTGCCTGTTGAAATTCCCGGCTGGGAATCAACGCCTTACGAGGCCTTGGCCCGTGAGTGGGCCGATTCTACTGGTTTAAGTGAGAATTGGACTTCTTGTTTGGAGCAGGCAGAGCCTGCTGATGTGGTTTCTTGCTTGCAAAAGGCTCCAGTAGTGAAGGGTGATGAGCTTCCTATTTTAGGACGCAGAGGTTGGATTGTGTTGACTGCATACAGAATGCTTCATGAAAAATTTGTTAAATTACAGAAGCGATTTGTTGATATGGAGGAAAAGTTTGTTGAAGTACAGAATGCGCATACTCTTTTACGATGTCAAAATAAATTGCTTGCCGACAAACTTGAGACTTATCAGACTATAGCCGAAAGGGCTGCTGTTCGAATTGCGCAATACAAATATAGAAACCATCGTGGTCGTGTTTCTTAACGAAAAGTGCGTCTGGTTGTGGCGAAAGCCGGACTGGATGGGAATCCCGACGAGTGGGATGGTAACATCTGGGACTAGAATGATTCTGGCTCCTCGGCTGAGGAGACTGACAGGCGCGAGTCTTCTCGCTCCGGACGTGATTGTAAGTCTGCTTCTTGTGACAAAGATGATGATTCTGGCGGCCGTGGTCGCTCTTCCCGTTCTGATGACGTATCTCATCCTGATTGTTCCTCTACTTCTATGGACCGGGCTTCTTCGGATGCTCGTCCGGAGGTTTCTGCGCATCCGGTTTTTCGACGCAAATTACAACAGGCTCCGGGTAATCCGAATGGTGTTCATTTGGATAGTATTGAAGATTTTACTCAACAGGAAGTTAGTGACATTTTGAAGCGATTTCGACAACGGCCTGGTGAGGCTTTGCTTACGTGGATGGTGCGCCTTTATGAATTAGGTGCTGCAGGTATCATGCTAGATGCAGGTGATTGTTTACGTTTTTGCTCTTTGAGTTCCGATTCTACTGTACAAGACCATTTTCGAAATTATAATGGTGCTGGCCAGATTAGTCTGCTCCAGCTAGCGACTGATGGCTGTAATCACAAATACCCTACTGAGTCTGATTGGCCTGTCAATGACAAGCCGTGGTACACTTTGCGCTATGCGTCGCAGCGTCTGAAAGAGGAGGTGATGAAAACTGCGATTTTTCTCAGTACTGCTGACAGGTTGGATGGCTTATTGACATCTTCTGTGCGGAATCGCATTATCCGTTCTTCCCCTGTTGCTTATAAGCAGGTTATGATGACTTTGTTGATTAATCAAACTGGTAATCCTCTGTCTATGGTGCTTGAATCTGTCCGTCAGCTTGGTGAGTTGGGTGACTGGTTTAAACCTGAGAGACAATCTCGACCGGAGGGTCGTACTGCTGGAGATTATAAGTTCTCTAGGCGTGATATGTTTCTTGCACTGTTGGCTGATGGTATGAAAAAGGAGGACATTGACGGTGAACCTAATAATCGCTTATGGGACATATTTCGTAAGCGTGGCTTGGATCAAAAGGAGGGTGCCCGTCGTGTGCGAAAGAATGATTGTGATCGTGGTTATTCTGATGATAGTGGTGATGACAGGCGTCGTGTGGATTCTGATCGCCATGAAGGACGGTGCCATGAGCGTGAAGATTTCCCTCGTCGTGAAAAAGTAAGGGGGAGTGAGGGGGAAAAGAAAGGGGGAGAGATGATCGTGTTTACAACAGATACAGAGATTAAAGGGATCAGGCCCCTGAGGTGAGGAGAAGGGAGGATCGTCACAGGCTTTCTGATCGTAATTCACAGTACTATGAAAATGACAAAAATCCATTTCGTAATGGAGATGGATATGAACCGGATATTTTGATACCCAAGAAACCTGAGAGCATTTACCCTGATTTGTCTTGGTTGACAGAACGCAGTAAAAATGAATAGGAAATAGGTCAAGCTCCAGTACGCAGGTGGGCTCACAAAGACAATAGACCCTATGTAGATATTGAAATTTTTTGGAAACATCGTAATATCCAAAGGGCCCGAGCATTGGTAGATACAGGAGCGGAGGCCACTTTAATTCATGGTAAATCAAAGAAATTTAAAGGACAATTTTTCACAATTACTGGTTTAGGTGGAAAGGAGACTCCCGCAGTGCAAACTACACTTGAAATGAGAATAGGTAGAATTCCCCGAAGAGAATATTCTGTGTTGTTAGTACCACTCTTGGAGTATATAATTGGAATTGATATTTTAAAAGGAATGACTTTGCATTTGGATGACGGCTGTTATCAATTTGGAACTAAACACTACATATCGTCCAGACCCGTACGGGTTGGCCGTTTACATATGCCCCCCATAAAAATTCCCCAAGCTACAAAAGTGGTTTCTCAGAAACAATATCGTATTCCAGGTGGTCATGAAGAGATCAGTGCCACAATTCAGGATTTGGTTGATGCAGGAGTTATAACTCCGGTTACTTCTGCTTGGAATAATCCCGTCTGGCCCGTGCGCAAGAGTGATAATTCTTGGCGCATGACCGTTGATTATCGAGAACTGAACAAACACACACCCTCTTTGACTGTTGCAGTACCAGACATTGTTACTTTAATTGAAAGAATCCAAAAGCATCCAGGTACATGGTATGCGTCTATTGATATTGCTAATGCTTTCTTTTCAATTCCGATTGCCCCCGAGTGTCAGGAACAATTCAGTTTTACTTGGAATGGGCGTCAAATGACGTTTGGGAGTCTTCCTCAAGGTTATGTACATAGTCCTACGATCTGTCACCGGCTGGTGGCAGAGCATTTGTCCGAAGTAACTGTACACCCGCAAATTCAAGTGTGCCATAATATTGATGACATTTTAATTCAAGGTGAAACACAAGATCAAGTTCAGACTCAATTAGATCAAACCCTTGACTGTTTACGTGAAAAAGGTTGGGAAATTAATCCTGATAAGTTACAAGGTCCATCCCAAAATGTTAAGTTTTTAGGCATCAATTGGCATGAAGGTCACAGAGAGGTGATCCCGCAGGTTAAACAAAAATTTTTAGATTTTGCAGTTCCGAGGAATAGAAAAGAAGCTCAGAGTTTCATTGGCTTGTTTGGTTTTTGGCGCCAACATATTCCCCATTTGAGTCAGATATTGGCTCCTTTATATCGAGTCACTCGCAAAAAGCATGCGTTTGAATGGGGTGAACCACAACAGAATGCATTTAATTTGGCAAAAGAAGCGATTCAGTACGCCTTGGATCTGTGGCCTGTGGGCGAGGGTGATGTGGATTTGAATGTGTCTGTACAAGGTCTGTATGCAAATTGGAGTCTGTGGCAAAAGCAAGGCAGACAGAAAGTGCCGTTAGGTTTGTGGACTAAAAAGTTACCTGAGGCTGGTGAGCGTTATACATCTTTTGAGAAACAGTTACTTGCGTGTTATTGGGCTCTGGTGGATACCGAACAATTGACTTTAGGTCATGATGTGATTTTGAGACCTGAGCTCGCCGAAAACTCATCAAATTGGACATGCTCTAGAGGCGAGTGTTATTAAATGGAAATGGTACATTCAGGACAGGGCACGTGTGGGTCCGAAAGGTGTGGCAGCATTACATGAGCAAGTGGCGCAGCCGCCATCGAATGAGACTGGGAGTGATTGCTCCGTACCTGTAGTACAGCAATCTCCTTTCAAGTGGGGTAAGCCATTTGATGATTTGTCCGCGGAGGACAGAAAACATGTGTGGTTTACGGATGGTTCAGCGAGGTTCATTGGAGATAAACGGCATTGGAAGGCAGTGTCCTATAATCCTATCATACAGAAATTGCTGAGTACAACTGGTGAAGGAAAGAGTAGTCAATATGCTGAATTATACGCAGTTTACCAAGTTTTGAAACAGGAACTACCTGGCACATGTCATGTTTTCACTGATTCCTGGTCCACAGCTAATGGACTGGCAGTATGGTTACCAACTTGGCATTCTCATAATTGGGAGTTGCATTCAAAAGAATTGTGGGGAAAAGAATTATGGCAAGAAATTTGGGAAATGCTCCCACAGAGTACTGTGATAATCTTTCATGTGGATGCTCATACCCCGATAGACTCCCTTGACAAATTCTTTCATAACATTGCAGATGAGAAATCTAAAATTGCTGAGGCAGTGGTGGACATGCAAGATTCTGATTTGGCGGGCTTGGCGAAATGGGCCCACCAGAAAGCAGGACATTTTGGAGAGAGAGCCACTAGCAGGTGGGCCGCCGATCGAGGAATTTATATTCCTTTAAATTACATTAAAGATGCCATTCTGCATTGTCCCATCTGTCAACATTCCAGACAACGAAAAGTACCCCAAATTGTTAAAGGACATTTACATCGAGGAAAGTTGCCCGCTCAAATTTGGCAGATTGATTATATTGGCCCGCTCCCTATGAGCAAAAATTGTCAATATGTTTGTACAATTGTCGACACTTACAGTGGCCTTTTGGTGGCCTTTCCCTGCAAACAAGCTACCTAAATAAATACCATTAAAACATTGGAATTAATCATATTATATTATGGTGTTCCATTTCAAATTCAATCTGATAATGCATACCACTTTCGTGGAAGATTGGTACAGGAATTTTATGCGGAAAACAATATAGAATGGGTGTTTCATATTCCTTATTATCCACAGGCATCAGGCCTGATTGAAAGGATGAATGGTTTGTTTAAAGAACAGTTGTGAAAGTTAACTGATGACAGATATAAAAACTGGCGGGATTATTTATTTCAAGCATTGTTAATTCTGAATAATCGTCCTTTGTTACATGCTGAATCTCCTTTGATGCGTTTGTTTCCCCCAAATGTTGATGCGAAACCCAACACCATTGGCAATACTGTAATGTACTGGGAAATTTCCCCTGGAGCTTTGGCTCCATGCAGAGCAACCCCAGGTTCCGCAGGCTTGGACCTGCATGCCATGAATGACACTGTACTTAAGAGTAAAGACCGAATCATTGTCGAGACTGGCGTTGGTGTCTGTATACCAGCTGGAAGTTTTGGTCTGATCGCCCCTAGATCGGGCCTTGCCTTAAAAGGTGTTCAAGTACTCGGAGGAGTGATTGACATTGATTATCAGGGAGAGATTAAGGTTCTCCTGCTGAACAGCAGTGAGGTTGATTTATTGATTCACAAGACTGACCGAGTTGCTCAATTGCTAATCATGCCTGTTTTCAGTGGTGAGATTCAGAAAGGCACTGCCCCAACTTTACTAACTGTGCGAGGCCAAAAAGGATTTAGTTCCTCTGATAACCCTGGAGCAAGAATATGGGTGCAATCGCCTAAACATCCCCCTGAACAAGCTGAAATTATTGCAACCGGTCATGACAACACCATTTTGGTGATGAGACCAGGGAAAGATAGCTGGGAAGCTGTCCCGGCTGACAAATGTTATTTACGAGAATGAATAATGCCTGTATTTGATTTGCTTTCAGATCATTCTCTGGACTGCTGCTGCAGGATGTGCCGGCGTTGGACTCCTTTTGGTCTGCTACGTCGGGAGAGGAGAGAACCCACAGACTTTGGTTGATTTGAGAACCCGAGTACCGCGTTCCTTCGCTGCGTGGGATTCATCATCAAACTTTTGGACCACCCTAGAAAAACGAGTTACTAATTCTCCACATTTTTGCCTGACACCTATGCGTTCCGTAACTGACATTTTAGCAACCTGTTTGGTTGCTGTCCCTGCCTCGATGGAGACTTTAAAGCATATTTTTAATATATCAAATGCCCGACCCAATGTTATTCTGGGCGATTTCGCGGCCCATGAATTTTGTCCCTTGTGTACCATTCTCACAGAGTCCATTCCCCCAATTCATTCTCAGATTACCACGTATAATATCACGCAGGGTGATTTGTGCTTTTTCTTGACTTGTGATCTTAAGGCAATTACTGAATGTGTACAGTTTAAACTGAGAGCCGCCACCTCTATTTCGGCTCATGAACGCTTGCTGTGCTTACGAAGACTCCCAAAATTATGTGTTTCTATTAAAAATAACATGACCTGTAAAAGTATAGTAGTTGCTCCTAGCCATTACCGTACAATGTTGTTACCTTCTGGTTGGCTCTTCTCCTGCGGCAACTCCTCCTGGCCCTATATTCCTGCAAATATTTCCGGAGGTCCTTGTGCCATCACTAGACTGAGTTTATTAATGTTTTCCTCACATCCCAATACCTATTCCCGTGTAGTCCGTGATTCTATGATGTTACATGAGGACTGTGATTCTTCCTTACATCTTTATTCCAAATCTGAATACCTCAGTTTAGCTATTTCAATCATTGGTGTCCCAGCGTTGGCCGTTTACAACGCAAAATCCATTGGAAAAATGGCCTGTTGGATGGTAAAATCGATTAACCAAACCTCTACCATTTTATCTGACATGTTATTAGATGCCCAGGGTGAACGCAGAGCAATTCTGCAGAACCGCGCAGCTATCGACTACCTCCTGTTAAAGCATGGACATGACTGTTCTGACTTTGAGGGTCTTTGCTGTTTTAATTTGTCTGACCAACCAAGTCGATCCAGGCCCATATTGACAAACTCCACGATTTGACTGCAGAGGTTAGAAAACATATTGATCAGGGCTGGTTTGACTGGCTCTTCAATTGGTTACCTGATTTACATTCCTTACGACAGATATTAGGGGGTATTATGATTTCTATTTGTATTCTAGTACCTATTTGCTGCTTTATTCAGTGCATTCCTTCTCTACTCCAATATTGTAGATTTGGCAAGAGGAATAGATCAGTTAGTTTTGTTTCCTATTATTCTTCTACAGATGTTAGTTCCATATAGGGAATGGTTAAAAGACTGGAGTCAAGGGTGAAGTGTTCTGACCGACTTTTTCGGCCCTCCTTGGAGGGAGAATGATTGAAGGTGACTCCAGCCTATTACCCTCCTAGTGCAGGGATTAGAATTATAAACAGGGCCTATTCATAAGGCCCAGTAGTGCATTTTCGTACCCTTTTCCTTAGATCAGGGCTTATAAACTTAAGCTAGGGGATAGATTCATTAGTATTAGTGTTAATCCGTCCTTTTGCAAGAGTGTTAGTATATCTTCTATGGAGTTATGCTTATTTCGGGCCTTGTAGGCCTCAAACGGGAGAGACTCCATCTTGCTTTCTGCCTCGGCAGCTTGAGATGCTTCTAGGCCAAGTGCAATGTTTTAGTTTCTAAGTGTTGTTCGCTTGGAGAGAACCGGCTCAGGCTGGCCCTTATCGAAAGACTGTATTTTTCTCCATTCCGAAGACACAACATCAGGCTGGCCAGCTGGGAACGTGTCCTTGGTACGGGGAGGTACAAGAATTTGGTGGGCGGCAGGTTACTGGCCGTAACTTTCCATGAAAGGACAAGCTTCCATATTAGCGAAAGTGTTAGGCAGTGTGTCAGTCAGTCTGTAGGCGGCAGCTAGCCGTTAGCATCAATGCCATTAATTATTTCCAGGCAGACAGTCGCCATCTTGAAGTCCGAGAAAGATCATGAAGCTGATACTCTCTGAGAAAGATTGAAGGAGAAGGAGAAGTAGCGCAGAGCGATCAGAGACAGAGAGAGACAGCAGATAATAAAGAGGAAGGTTCCAGTGACTTGGAGGGAAGCAGAGGAGACAGAGCATAGCGGTGCAGACGTGTACTCGTGACTGCTGAGGTGTGATACTGAGACGAGCCAAGGCACAGACGAGAAGGGAACCTAGATGACTGTTGAACCCCGACTTTGTGTCCACAAGGTGATGTCTGACCATTACTTCTAGTGTGCACATTCTAAACTTTCACTTTTCTTTGCAGGATATATGTTATAGTATAGTGCTGTGTTTATAATCATTGTAATAAAATACCCCAGTTCTTAGTGAATCAACATGTGCCTTGTATTCTTGTTCAATCAGGGTAACGTGGTCTTCTAGTCAGACATCGTTTTCATGAACGGATGTAAATCCCGGTCAGGTAAGAGGTGACTGAATAATGAGGGAGAGAGGGACCATTTGATGCTGAGAGCAGAAGGTACATGATTCAATTTGGAAAGCTGTGCTAATTCATGTTATTGTAGTACCATCCCGAGTAGCTAATGAGAGATTTCTCCCAAAGGTATTCATTGGAGAATGATCGTCGTTGGTAAGCGGCGTTAATGAGAACACCTGGTAGGAGACTGGTGTGTAGATACGCCGGATTGCGGATCCGGTTGTAAGCAAGCGAGCACTGGGAGGGAAACCAGTGTGTAGGTCCGCCGGATTGTGGACCGGATAAAAAGAGAGCACTGGGGCTGCAGCTCAGTGTGTATGGCACGCCGGATTGCGTGTCGAGCGAGCACTGAGGGTGATCAGTGTGTAATGGTGCATAATCAGAACTGCCCCAGGGTAGATTAGTCTGGGCCTAAGTGGCCGTGAGACTAGCTGGTATGAATGGGATATTGTAGAAAACCTATGCATGTGTATTGCTATTTTCCCCATCCTTAGGTACGAGATGTACATACATATACATATACCTATTGTAAATACGTTCTAAGGAGGGAGGTGATTACGTTCCGACTGGGTTGGAGGGGCTCTCAGGAGCTGATCCCATCTGGTTCGAGAATCCGGTCGTTACATATGCACATATGATTCTAATTAAGATACAGCTCCCACACTGACAATTTGTTTACATGATAAATCATGGTTGCCAGGCAATCTACACAGAAAAATCAACACCTTATTGATATCCCGTATTTTTCCAGAGTCTTATATAGCACAAACTTGACCCGAAGGTATCAGAGCGCTTTACATGAGCACCAGTTTCGTTACACAAGGACTCATTCATTTTTGTTGGACACGGGGAGATTAATTGATTTGCCCAGAATCACATAAGGTTCAGCGTCCCTGCATAGTCTCGAACCCGGTTCCCCAGCTTTGAGGTCGACTGCCCTAGCCAATAGGCCAATACATACTTCGATTTTGGGTTAAATATACTCATTCAATTAAGCAAGAGCCACCCACATCATCTCCTATTACATAGTATCTGATATCTCTGTTTGGGTGGATTTGACATTCTAATATCCCTCATCAACCTGCATATTAAGGAATGTTCTCCTGTAGGTTCAGTGGATTGGCAGTTCAGGCTGGACTGTTCCCATGATGCACAGGGTCAAGACTGATTTGCATATGGCTGGGTTCAAACTGGAATGGCACAGTGAGCAAAAAAACGATGGATTTAGGCCCAGATCTCTGTACTGGGGTGAATGTATGACATTGTTCTGCATTCTGTCCATCACCTGTTGTTTTTGCATTTGTCACCCCGAGTGGGACGGGTATGCTCAGACGTGAGTCCCGTGCTCTCCATGCTACTGGAATCAAGCTATCCAGGCTGATGAGGGCTGAAAGCCTGAAACCGGTCCTTGGATGCTTGTTTCCAGTCCAGGGAAGACCGGCTTGGCAGTTCGGGCTGGACTGTTCCCATGGGGCACAGGGTCAAGACTGATTTGCATATGGCTGGGTTCAAACTTGAATGGCATGGTGAGCAAAAAAACGATGGATTTAGGCCCAGATCTCTGTACTGGGGTTAATATATGACATTGTTCTGCATTCTGTCCATCACCTGTTTTTGCATTTGTCAACGGGACGGTTATGCTCAGACATGAGTCCCGTGCTCTCCATGCCACTGGAATCAAGCTATCCAGGCAGATGAGGGCTGAAAGCTCGAAACTGGTCCTTGGATGCTTGTTTCCAGTCCAGGGAGGACCTGGCTTGGCAGTTCGGGCTGGACTGTTCCCATGGGGTACAGGGTCAAGACTGATTTGCATATGGCTGGGTTCAAACTGGAATGGCATGGTGAGCAAAAAAAAGATGGATTTAGGCCCAGATCTCTGTATTGGGGTGAATGTATATTTGAGAAGTAACAACCTAGGCAATTTAACACAGTGAATCACCACAAGATCAAAAGATATATAGCAATGGACTACAGCTGCTAAAAAACACGTTTTTATTAGTTAATTAACACAAGTAAAAAAGGTTCATTATATGACATTAAAATAACAGTAAAAAAGTTCCATAGGGTACAGTTGACAATCACAATTTAACACTTTACGGACATTAAAAATTATATTAGATGGGTGGCATGAAAATTCAATCTCTACGCGCGTTTCGGCGACCAGCGCCTTCTTCCTGGAGCAGCCACACAATATCTAAAGGTGAAGATATATACAGAACATACAATTATATCGATTCTTACTCATATAAAACATGAAACTATCTGTTATGCATTTTGTTTAAAAAAGAAGAAACAATTTTTGTAGCAGCTGTAGATTAAAAAAAAGCAACATTATGAATTGTATTTGTCTTGTCATTTCCTTAAGAGAATTGGATTTATTTATTTAAATGGGAGGGGAGAATAAAATATTCTTGAGAATGATGTTAAAATAAGTGCCAATAATGGGCATTTGCCTAATAATTTTTTAATGTAGTTCCAATTATTGGTAAGGCCATGATGTGCAATATATACTGCAATTTCCACAAGAGATCAAGGGACCTAATAGATGAGGTAACATTGCCTAAGTTTCAACCAAGAGTCTTTTTAAGTAAAATTATGATATTTCAATCTGGCATAACAAAAAACATTCGTCATCTAGCATTGATCTGATACTTACTAGATGGTAATGTTAGCAGAAGGTAGTTGTTTAAAAATAGATATTCAATTTCTTTTTTTGAAATCCTTTCAGTGTCGGTTATGATACAACTAAGAATAAAAATAGAGACAGTAACATAAATACATGTTAGTGTACAAGGATAGTTGCCCTTTTCTTTAATCGATAGTGCCAATTGTCACTGTTTTTACCTGATTATATAGATGTCTAAGGATCTAAGCCCGCCAGCCGGAACCCTTTAGCGTGGATCGGTGCCTGATAAGGATCGGTCCTTGATGTTCTAGATTTGGGATCTTTGTTATGGCGGGTAGAAGAGAGGTAAAGGGATGTTTAATATCTATTTGTTTATTATTCTCTTATTTCATAAAGAACAGAGAAAATTATGCTACACAGGACAATTTAGGTTCCACAATGTCCATGGTAGCTGTGTTATTCTTACCTATTGCATTGTATTCGTTTCTTTTAAGATGTTGTTTGTTGATCTATATTCTCCTTTGATACAGTCCTGAGCCCTTAAGAGAAAGCACATCAAGGGTACATTCAAAGAACCGCTATCTATTAATTACTTTATATAAATCCGGTCTCTTCTAATATGACCTCAGGTCTTACCTAAAACAATGGGTGCTTTTCTTTTCTATTTTCCGAAATGTGAGAAGTTTCTTGATCCTCTATGATGCTGAGTTCAAGAGATTAAAAGATCTCCCTGCCTAAAATAAGAGGGAGGGTATAATTAGATGGAGGATAGTATAGTTCACTGTTCCTACTTCCTGATAGTGAGTTTTTCGGGGTTTGTGATCGGAGTCTTACCTAGTAACGATCAGCAGGGCTCCCTATGTCCGGTGGCGGGCGGTACGTCTCGTCGGATGATGAGCGCGGCAAAAAATGGTGATCAGTTACCTGTCAATAGGCGTTTATATTTGTGTTCACGTAGTCACGTGATTATCAGAAATTACTCGCACCTGTTCTGTATTTGTTTTTCTCTTCTCTTTGGCGCGAAGTTTGCGGAGTTTCAAAGTTAGGTAAAGCGGAGTTTTGTGAACTCCCACATGATTGGATGTTTGTTCGTTGCGCCCACCCAATTGGTTACTTCGATGTATACAGAAGGCGGCATTGGTGGAAATCACGCACAATACGAATGTGTTTTCCCCTTCTAAATGTAAACAAAGAGTTCTAGCAGATATCAAAGGGGTTACATCTGAATTGATTGTTGTTTATCTAACATATTTACTGCTGGGGGCGGAATAATAGGTGAATAAATTACAATTATCTTTAGCGCCCAGCTCACTGAATTCCAAATTGGATGAAGCGGAATTTTCTTTTTAAAGGCTGTTACTAAATTTAGTATACAATTCGGCAACCTTCGAAATTGGTTGACATATCATCTTTTAATTAAGACACTGAGTAAATTATAATAACATCCTATTTTATATTTCGAAGTTTCAGCAAATTATCACAACGTATATAGGGGAACATCTCTAAGGTTTGTTAGTTGTGCGTCTAGTGTATGGGAGATCATAAAGGATACAAAAAGGTCTCAGTGCATATCGTATTCTAAGTAAGACATTGAGTAAACTATAATAACATCCTATCTTATATTTCGAAGTTTCAGCAAATTATCCTAGCGTATATTGGGGAACATCTCCAGGATTTGTTAGTTGTGCGTCAAGTGTAAGGGAGATCATAATGGATACAAAAAGGCTCAGTGCAGAACTCAGTATTATGACGTGAAGTATATATTCAATGTGTCACTAAGGTGGGGCTATTTCATTCTTAAGGTTAATGGGTTCGTTAAAGGGGAGAGGGAACACTGGGATTTCATAATCTTTTAACATCAGTGACAAGTTGTTTGAATTTATGGTAACCCGGGTCACATAAGGTCCCATGTCTAATTTAAGTATACAGGTATGCAATGCATTGACTATAGCTCATGTGAACATGAGCGTATACGGCTAATAGCTAATAGGGGTATTTTATATTTTAAAGTATTGCGTGTTCCCACGGGATTTCGCTATTTAGGCCCTGTCTGAAAGAGTTAAAAACAAAAATCCAAAAGACTTCTCTTTTCTTTCGAATGGACATGCCTCCTTTTGAGTCAGGAACATGGATTTTCTCTAGAATCCTCCATTTAAAGTCGTCAGCATGATGACCTTTATCCAAGAAATGTTTGACCATTGGGCATGCAGTTTTTTTTGTTTTTATCGCTGAACGGTGTTCGTTCAAGCGTGTTTGAATTGCTCTCGAGGTCTCACCTACGTATCCTTGGGGACACGGACATTGAATAAAGTAAATTACATTGTTTGTTTTGCAATTCCACATTTCCTGTGCTTTGGTTTTGTGGCCATTGTATTCGAATTCCTCACCTGACAAAATGTTACAACATGATTTGCATGATGAACATGGGAAAGTTCCTTTTAAGGGGTGATTGGTCAAGATTGAGCGTTGACTAAGGGTGTCATTTTTGGTATTCTTGGCAAATCGGGAGTGAACAATAAACTCTTTTATGTTTTTATTTCTCCTGTGAGCAAAAATCGGTTTCATCAGTTTTTGGTCGTTCGTACAGTTACTGTTTAATATATGCCAATTAGAGTTTATGACATGTCTTACTCTTTCATTTATCGTTGAGTGCCTTGTGATGCAAACTATTTGGTCATTGGGTTTGGTTGGTTTTATTTTTAGAAGGCAATCTCTGTCATAATATCGGGCCCGTTTATAGGATTCTCTTATTAATCGATGTGGGTATCCTCTCTCGATAAACTTAGTCCTCATTACCGCTGCTTGTTTGTCGAAATCTCTTACATTTGTACAGTTACGCCTAACGCGTAGAAACTGTGAGAATGGGATACTATTTTTCTGAGTACGCGGATGGAAGCTTTGATAATTAAGTAAAGTATTTCTTGCTGTGGGCTTTATGTGGAGGTCAACTTCTAAAGTCCCAGCATTGTCTAAAATTTCTATGTCTAGAAATTCGACTTTCTTGTTACTGACATGGGAGGTGAAGTTAAGGTTAGGATTGGCTCCATTTATCCATTCAAGGAATTCTAGTAGAGTTTCTCTCCCATCGGTCCAGACAAAAAAGATGTCGTCAATGTATCTGGACCAATGGGAGATCGACTCGTAGAAAGGTGCAACTTCATTATGTATAAATTCTTTTTCAAATGATGCCATAAAAATGTTGGCTATGGATGGGGCCACTGAAGCACCCATGCTTACGCCCTTTATTTGACGATATAAATGATTGCCAAATTCAAAGACGTTCTCTGTTAATACAATTTCAAGACATGCAAGCAGGAATCTTTTTGGACAAGGGATTTGGTGTAGATCAATAAACCAACTAGTGGTTTTCAGTGCGTCTGTAAGAGGGATGTTGCTATATAAAGACTCTACGTCCATTGTGACCAATAGGTCATTATTGGAATTGAAGGAAATTCCTTCAATCTTCTGTATTATGTGACCTGTGTCACGAATATAAGATTCTATTTTAGGGACAAAAGGGCGTAGGTAATTGTCTACATATTTGGAGAGTGGCTCAGTAGCTGTCCCTATTGTAGAGACTATGGGTCTATAAGGGGGGTTATTGGCATCCTTATGGACCTTTGGTAGACCATAAATGCAGGCAATTTTTCCTTGGTTATGATTCAGGTAGTCGAATTCTTTAGCATTGATAAAACCATCTTCTAAGGCAGATTTAGTTAGGGACATAATTCTTTTCGATAGATTAATTGTAGAATGGAGTTTGAGGGGGACGTAGAAGGTTGGGTCATTTAGCATTTTAAGCATGTTTACTTCATATTCTGAAGTATCAACAATCACAATTCCTCCACCTTTGTCACATCCTTTGATGGTGAGATCTTTATTGTTGGAGAGGGATATCAGGGCCTGATGTTCTTCTTTCTCTAAATTGTAAATGGGTTTGGGAATGTATCTGAGAGCTTGATCCAATTTTTTAAGTACTACTAATTCGAAGGTGGCTACTTCAGGTCCCAATTGTTCGAGACCTGGGCAAAAAGTAGAAGGAAGGCAAAGTGGTTTAATGGAGGAGCTATCATCATCTGTGGTCGTATTTAAGACAAAAAATTTTTTTAGACGAATTTTACGAAAAAAAGAAATGATATCACAGTGTAGTTCAAACAAATTTATTGTTGAGTGTGGGACATATGATAGTCCTTTGGACAACAGGTATGATTATCTAGCTCTATCTTGGTTAGGTTGAAGATTGGAATTATATCCCTTGCTTCCAATATTGTCTGCTTCTGGTTTCTCGCACAAATTGCGGTTCTTCCTGTTGGTGGTGGTGTTGAGGTTGGTAATTGCCTCTCGGTTGACCCTGGAAATGAACTCTGGGGCGTCCCCGTCTCCCCCTGCGGTTCCCTAAAAAAGGCTGTCTACGGGTGCCTCTGTTAGGTGTTTGGTTATAAAGTAATTCGGAGTCATAGTACCCCTCATTGCTTTCGTTTTCAGAGTCAGAGGTTTCTGAAAAGGTGTTTACTCGTTGGTTCTGTGGTTGGTTTTCTCTAGTGTCAGTGGTGTAGTGATTCTGTTGGTAGAAGTCTGGTCTTAAATAAGGATATGTATTTTCGATGGTAGCATATCTTTTGTCTTTCATCAATTTATCATTTTTCCTTTTTTCTAAATAGCTTGTAAATGATTCTATTTCTTTGTTACATTCCTCTATCTTCTTTATGGCTTCGTCTATGTTGCCTATTCTTTTCAGTTTGGTTTCTAATTCTTCTACTTCGGACCTTACTTCTGCAGCTAATTCTTTAGCGGTCTCAACGATGAGCATCATCAGATCCCTAGAGCATCTGCTGGCTATTCTGCTCCATTTGTCCAGAAAGGCCTTGTGTTGAACGAATAAGCCAGGGATATTTCTTACTCTGAGGCCCATGGGAATGATACCTAGCCTAAGATAGGCCAGCATAAATTCCCCATGTGCCTCAATTCTTTTTAGTTTCTTTTTTAGGTCTAGAAGTTTTTTAGTGTCATTGTTGTGTAGATTAGAATTCGAGGTGGAGGCACCAAAGGAGGATGGTATACCTACGAGTGTTTCAAATTCTTCGTCTGTGAAACCGAAGGTTTTTTGAAGTGCCATATTGATATTAATGTGGGGTAGAATCTAGAGATCGGTATAAGTAGCAGAATTTCTACAAGGAAATGACAAGGGGGAACAGAATGATATAATAGACTGATAATAGAAAAATAGCCCTACACAGACAAGCTGTGGGTAAACAATTGCGTATGTAACATGAGTACTGTGCTCTCTATGCCACTGGAATCAAGCTATCCAGGCTGATGAGGGCTGAAAGCCCGAAACCGGTCCTTGGATGCTTGTTTCCAGTCCAGGGAGGACCTGGATTGGCAGTTCGGGCTGGACAGTTCCCATGGGGCACAGGGTCAAGACTGATTTGCATATGGCTGGGTTCAAACTGAAATGGCATGGTGAGCACAAAAACGATGGATTTAGGCCCAGATCTCTGTACTGGGGTGAATGTATGACATTGTTCTGCATTCTGTCCATCACCTGTTGTTTTTGCACAATGCATATAGGAGCATATCTACAGTAATCGCAACGATAGTTAAGCAACTTCTGTGTATGAACTACTATGGTCAAATAACCTTTATATGATGCCACTGTTATAAGAAAAGAGAAAGCATTGCATTTAGTATAACAATACCAGGTATTACACTGCAGTTAAATAACATCAAGAATACTTCTCTGTATGACAGATCTCTAGGTCATCCGGACACAGCATAGTGTGTAGATTAATCCCCATTTTATATATTCCAGGGTGGGCAACATGTTAATGCATGCTGGGGGAGCGGGGGATAATCCTCTCCCCTGCATCCTTAATGGAATAGACAATTTCGTCCATGTCAAATAGGAAATTGTTCATTCTATGTCAGGACCGGAGGCGAGGATTCTGCATGTTTAAAGTGCTGCTGCCTCGTAGATTGGTTTAAAATAGGACCTCTTAAAGGGAGAATCTGAGGACCGATCTGCCCCGTTCACGATATCCTCCAGTAGGCCCCCTACCTGGACAGCTTTGGAGGCCTAGCTCCCCTGGTGGAGTGAGCTCCAAAATCACTGACATCAATACTGGCTTCTGCCATAATCCATCTCACCCCTCTGGAAATGGTCGGAGAGGACACAGCCTTGTAAAGCTTTTTGATAGCAATCAAGAGGTGCTGTCCCCCGGACGGCGAACCTCCAGTGTCATGTCTTCATATGCCTTAAGGCATCGAACCACACACAGCTTAGGTTTATCAGGAAGAGCTGCATAAGATACCGACCTGGTGCTCAT
Organism: Lissotriton vulgaris; assembly: GCF_964263255.1. Classification (NCBI taxonomy): domain Eukaryota; kingdom Metazoa; phylum Chordata; class Amphibia; order Caudata; family Salamandridae; genus Lissotriton; species Lissotriton vulgaris. The sequence goes on along the minus strand of NC_141687.1, from coordinate 584,027,464 downwards.
CTTCGTTCTCCTAGAGATGTTGAAGGTGCCCTCTTCAGGGGTAAAAAGTCTTGCCGAGAGATCTAGAGCTACTACGTCCGAAGCTCTCTTGCAAGAGATGAGGCAGAGCAGCATTGCCAGCTTCACTGAAATCTCCTTCCAGGACAGGTATTGATTGTCTTGCCATGAGGTTAACAAACGTAGAATCAGATTGACGTCCCACAAACCCGCTTATCGGGGCTCCGGGGGATGAGACAACTTGATGCTCTTGAGGAGCTTACTTACCCATGGGTGCTCACCCACTTGAACATTGCTTATGGGAGTATGGCCTGCCGAGGTAGCCGACCTGAAGGAATTGATTGTACAATATGCCAAACTTTCTGGAAACCCCTCTGCCAGGAAATTGACAACATCTGTAATGCCGGTGCCCACAGGAGATACAAGTGTTTCTCCACACACCATCGAACCCATCATCTCAAAGCCAATTTGTACCTATTGGTAGTTCCTGGGGCCCAAGCCTGCTGGATGAGGAATTCAGCTCCTTGTGTAAGTCTGAGGTCCTACCAGCGCTACCTAAATCCGCCATGCCATGAGGTGAAGATGGCCCTGGAGGACCTGGGGATGTGGTTGGCCCAAGGGGTCTGTTAAGGTCTCTGAAAAAGTTGGGAGCTGGATAGGTGAGGACCATGCAAGTTCCAGAAGGGAAGGGAACCACGCTTGTGAGTGCCAGATTGGAGTGATAAGAATCAGGGAGGCCTGTTGACGCCTGGTTTAGGCTGCCACCGGCTGGATGAACAGGAAAGGGGGGAATGCATAGGCTTGAGTTTCTGACCAGACCTGCAGGAAGGGGTCCACCACTTCAGTCCCCGGATCCTGTCTACAGCTGTCATAACTTAGGAGCTGAGAGTTCCATCTGGATGCAAAGAGGTCCACGTGGCACGTACCCCAAAGTGACATAAGAGCTTGAAATACTCCCAGAAAGAGCTTCCAATCACTGGCGTCCCTGAGGAATCAGTCCTGGGAGGTATTCTGCCATCACCGATATCTGTCGTTGGAGGCCATAGTACCGGATGTCTTTGGCTAGTTCAGCCAGGGCTCGAGAACGGGTACCGCCCAACCGATTGATATATTGCACTGCAATGGTGCTGTCCACACTCAGCAGAGAACAGCAGGAGATCCTGCTCTTTGTAAGTGCTTGAATAGCAAACGAGCCCGCCAGAAGTTCAAGGCAGTTGATGTGTAGAGAGAGTTCCTCTTCTTTCCATCTGCCTCCCATGGAGATCAAGCCGCATCTGGCTACCCAGCCCAGACGGCTGGCGTCCGACTCCATCACTAGATCTGGACCGGTTCCGAATTTTGCTCTCCTGTTCCAGGCTTCCATGTGGTCTATACACAATTGCATCTCTGTCTTGGCTTCAAGTGCCAGAGTCACCTGATCCAAATAGGTAAGGCCCCTCTGAAGTTGAGCTGCCTTTAGCCTCTGGAGAGCACTGTAATGGAAAGGCCCGGGGAAGATGGCTTGTATCGAGGACAATAATAAGCCAACAATCCTGGGCAGTTGGCGCAGGGAGATCCTATCCCTACGTAGTACTTTCCGAAGTTCTTTTTTGATCTTGTTAATCTTCCGGCCTGGTAAGATCGGGGTCGCCGCTCTCGAGTCTATACTGTAGCCCAGAAAGGTCGTGGTTTGTTGAGGCGTCAAATCTGACTTCTGTTGGTTTATGACAAATCCCAAGTCTTGAAAGAGGTGTAGGGTGGTGTTCAGATGGGCCAATAGGCGATTCTGTGACTGATCCATCAACAGGATATCGTCCAGGTAGTTGATCAACCTGATGCCCATAGTCTGAAGATACTCCACTACTGGCTTGAGTAACTTCGTGAAACACAGCAGTGCCGAAGATATGCCGAACAGGAGAGTTCAGAACTTGAATAAATGTGCCCTCTCCATTCGAACTGGAGATACCTGCAGTGAGGTGAGAAGATGGGGACTATCAGGTTGGCGTCCTTGAGATGAAGGTGAGCCAACCAGTCATCCTGAATTAGCATGTCCCTGAGGAGGTGAATATCCTCCATCCTGAAGTTGTGATACACCAGCCCCTTGTTGAAGGACCTGAGGTTGATCACAGGGCGGAAGCCCCAATCCCTCTTCTCTACCAGAAACAAGTTGCTGAGGACCACTGGGATGAAGATCAGAGAGGCATATCGCATTCTTGGTGAGAAGTTCCTGTACCTCTTGGTCTATTAACTATTAGGGGCATCTCTTGGGTGGAAAAAGTTAGAGGTCGGGGCCTTACAGCTTGTGGCGGGATTCCGTAGAATTCTATGTGATACTTTTGGACGGAATCCAGTACCCACTGGTCTGCCGTTATCTCTGCCCACTTGTGAGCGAAAATGCGCAACCTCCCCCTCAAACGGAGAGGTGCTGACAGAACTGGTCTTACCGTTGTATCCATTGTTGTTGGATCCTCCTCAAGGTTGGCTGTGTTTTCTTTGGCTGCCACCGCGCGAGGGCTAAAAGGATCCTTGACAGTCAATATTCCTCCTCACTCGGGCTCTGTTAGGGCCTTGTCGAGTAGTGCAGAAAATGGGGCGACAAACTTCCCAAGTTCTTTAACAAAAGGGTCGCTGAATATAGGGAGCCTTGCTCTACTGGGCCCACCTCCAAGGAAGAGAGTTCCCCTAGCTTGGGATCAATCTTGATCAGCAGGGTACAGCGATGTTACGCCAAGAGGGCAGTGTTGGCGCTGCCAAGGAGTTAGATCGCCCACTGTGCCCATCCCGCCACGTCGTCTGTTGGGAGGGAATTCCCCAGCTGTCTAGCCTGTTCCAACAACTTGTTGATCTTAGCCAAGGGGCCTACCACGTCCAGGAGTTTGTCATGGCACTTTTGCCACAACCTGTCTATATCCATTTTTTGGATCTTTCATATACTTGTAAAAGAATGTAGATAAATTAGGATCGATCTCTGGGGTCACTGTCACCCAATTGCCAAGGGATTGTCTGGGGCATTCCGCCCACAGGCACACCCTAACATCTTTGCTGAGGGGTTGGCGGATCTTGCTTGCCACATAGTCCATCACTTTCTTCTGCAGGATCCACTCAGCGGATGCCAGAATCTGCCCGATTCTTGAGCCTCATCAGAGGAGGCTATGTCATCCTCAACATCACCCTCCCCCAAATTGGGGAACCCCTCCTCGGGGTCGAAGTACGTTGCAAGTTTCCTCCTCCCGGTAAGGTGCGTCTTTTAACGTGCGTGCACTGTTATGGAAGACTTCAGCCAGGCAGCTAAAGCCTTCTAGGTGCACCACATCACGTTTGCCGGCCTGGCACGTGGGAACTGAGGTCACCCCACTAGGCCCAGCCCCTTGTACCCCAGTATACCAGTCTTCGTGTACACATGGGCTGACAGCTTGACGACGCGTTCCTGCAGAGGGGTAAGAGCCTGGGAGATAGCCTGAGTAAGGAACTTTTCCACCTCTGCAGGAATTTGTCGATTGGGGGAGGTGAAAACCTCCTCAGAGAAGCACTATATAAACTGCAACAATTCACTCCATTCAACAAGTAAAACTTTCAAAAGGCCTGATTGAATAAACATGTTTTCACAGAATTCCAAAATGAGATATTCCACCTTGATCTTGGGGCAGTGGAGCGGGAGTTGGTTCCATGCTTGAGCACCAAGATAGTAGAATTACGCCCCTCCAAATTTATTTTTTGTTTATCCTCAGCACTGATAGTAGGTTGGCATCAAATGAACAGAGGACTCTAGGTGTATGATAATGCAGTAGCTTCATCAAAAGATTGTCGGGCCTGCGCCAGAGAAAGCTCTGTAAGCCAAAACTAGTGCTTTAAATTGGATTCTCTCCTTAACAGTTAGCCATTGGAGCTCCTTCATACTGGGAGCAATAGACAGATCCATAGGCACTTCTAAGAGTAATCTAGCTGCTGTATTTTGAACAATATGCAATCACTTGAACAGTTAGTTAGGCAGACCCAGGTACAGGATATTAGTATAATCTATGAGTGACATTAATTACAGCATGGAATACTGTATGCTGTGCCTGGAAAGGAAGCAGTCTCAAGAACTTTTTTGAACAATCTTAATAAGGCAAAACACGGACTGCAAAACTCGTAATAAGGCTGATACAGATGGTTTAAATGAAGTGAGTCCAGGTGAACTGCATATACTCTTGTCAGTAAGGGCCTAACTGGTTATGATGCTGCTACATTCCTAAAACCCCCACCTCCCTTCGATTCCAACAAAAAAGCAAAATGTTGGCGACAGATGGCCGTCCTTGATTGAAACTTTCAGTGTTTACATTGATGCGCTGCAAGAAGTAAATGACAAAAAGATCTTTAAACATCTAAAGAATTAGGCAGGTAAAGGAGTAAAAGAAGTGATAAAGAAAATATCACCCACTGATAAAGTGACATACCGTTAAATCAAAAAGGTGCTAAACACCAAGTTCAATCCAATGCCAAATGTCGACTATGAGAGGTACATTTCAACGAAAAAAGGCAGAAAGCTGGTAAAACAATGGATGAGTTTATAGAAAGACTTGATTCGCACATTTAGCATTGCCAGTTTAATGATCAAGAGGCCATGTGTCTCAGAGTAATAGAAGGCTGTGTCTCTGATTCCTTCAGACGATTACTGCTGAAAGAAACAATCAATTTGGAGAGAGTACTCATGGCTGCTAGAATGGAAGAAATAGCTGACAGACAAGCAACTATTATGGAGGCTGGAACGGCCCAAAATTATTCAGCACTGAGTGTGAAAAGTAAGTAAGGTATAAGCCCAAAAAGTAATATCTCCAAAGAAAAAGAAGTTTGTTTCCGATGTGGATTTTCCTTTCCACATGAAGGTAAATGTCCCGTCATTAGACAGATATGCAAAGGCTACGGGAAACAGAACCATTTTGTAATGGTTTGCAAAGTGAGGGAACGATCAAGTGTGTTACGTTAAGAAAGCAAAATGAAGGAAAGATCAAGTGCGTCAAGTCGAGAGAACAAAATGGATGCTAGAAAGTTCCATAGATGTTCCAACAATACCCACAAGGCCAAGTGGCAACCTCATTTGAGGAAAGTAGAAATTATAAAATTATATGACGTCGATTGTCATCAAATTCCTTGTCTAAAAGTTTGTCACTGTCATTGTCACGCAACAGTGAGGAAGATGGGTGTGCAAGGTCAATGTTGCCTGCAGGAGGACGTGTGCACGTAGGATTAGCTTCTTGCATGGAAGAATGCTGGTTGAAGTTAGGTTGACAAGAGAAAGTGCAAAATTCATGTGGATACTGTCCCAAAATCACAATGAAAGTGAATGGGTGTTCCATATCTTTCATCATAGACAGTGGCGCGTCGATAAATATTACGTAGTGGAAAAGTACAATGAACTGTCTCCAGTGCCCCGTTTAACCCCATTGAAAACCAAAGTGCATACTTGGGCTTCTTCGACGCCACTGCAAAGTCAAGGTTCGTTCATACAAACTGTGAAGCATAAAAAGATGAAAGTACAAGTACCAATTCATGTACTACAAGGCACTTCATCAAGTGCATGTTTACTCAGTACTGCTGCTGACATGGAGCTGACTTCTTTAAACTACAATGTCAATGCCTATCATGAAAAAGTGAATCAACTTCCTTCCTTGTTGTGTCATGGACTAGGAAGACTTAAAACCATGAAAGCGCAACTTCACATAAACCTGGACATTCATCCTGTTGCTCAATGAAATCGTAGAACTGCATTTCATTTACAAGAGGATACTGAGAAAGAGGTTGAGACACTATTAAAGCACATCATTTAGCAATCCACTGGTCCATCACTAGTGGCTGCAGGCATTTACGGGGAAGTGGGGAGGCGGGCATGCATGTATAATTAAATACAAAAATGTAAGACTTACCAAACACGTGGTCTTCGGCTCTGGAGCTCTTCTTTCACCAATGTGACACCCAGAGGAACATGATGCAGCAACTCCATTCACCAGTCCTAGCACTGCTCTCACTAGCATCAGAGGAGTGTTAGGATTGGTAGGGGCGGCCTCACTCTGCGCTCCACAGCGTTCTGGAGGCTTTGGCTTTCTCTAATCCAGCTGTTTTAAGACAGCTGGGTTAGAGATGTTTAAAGTGTGCATTTATGACTGGCTGTCTCAAGAAGACAAAAAGATATGCGCACTTAAAACAGTGTCATACCAGACCACCCTCCTCAGTGCTGAGAGACATGCTTGTGTCACTCAGCAGCAGCCCAGCCCCCTTCCTTCTGCTCTGTTCGGGACGAGGGATGAAAAATATAATCATAAAATATTACCATTTTATTTTTTACTTTGGAGTGAATTCATGGGGAGTGACGCTCCACCTTTTATGCTGAGGAGCTGCTCCTGGGTATCACTCTTAGTGCTAGTGCCGAAGAAGGATGGTGGAGGAGCGTGCGCATCTGCGTTGATATGCACCAAGCGAACACGGCGATTGAAAGAGAACAACATCTAGGTCCGCACATTGCTGACATGACATGACACGTCTTTACCTGCCTTGATTTAACGAAAGGGTATCACCAACAAGAACTGGAAAAAAATTGCAGGCACATTAATACCTTTTCGACACATGTTGGTTTATTTAAATTTAAAAGGCTAACTTTCAGAGTGTCATCAGCTGCAGAACTCCTACGGGATCTCATTCCTTGCATAATACAGCCAGTCAGAAAGGCTTTAAATTACAGTGATTTTATACTAGTTTTTGGGGCCACACAATGGGAACATGATAAAGCACTACTACAAGTGTGTTGTATACTTGCGTATAAATGTAGGTTTAGAACATTTTGTTGTATGTAACATCATTTGCAAGTGTTATTTGTAATTTATTTATTGTAGTGTGTTTGATTCTATATGTTTAGCAATTTTTTAATTAGTGTTTTTAGTAAGATAATTTATTAATTATGAAATGATCAACATTTTTCTTTTTAGTAGTATCAATGTATAAAAATAATAGACATCTTTTTTTTTAGCAGCAAGATATTTGGTTGTTATGGCATAAGGGTGGTGAGATTTTTAAATATATCTTTCACCACTTTTACTAGGGTTATTTGTGGTTCTCAGGTACTTTGGAATGCTTTGAGAGATGTCTATTGGATTTGTTTTATTTTTGCATTTTTGAGTGGCTTTTCAGAAAATACTTTCCCCACTTTTGGTGAATTATTATTATTGACTGCGTGGATACAGAAGAAGATCTGTAGCTACAAGACAGTAAGTCATATTTATTTAGGTTGGGAAATGTTATATTTTATTGTTTGTGTAAATATTATGTCATTGTTATTTGGAAATTTATTGTTTATGTGTTGGATTTATTTTATGTGATGGATTGAGTTTGTTCTTTGAGCTTTTTGGTTGGTGAGGTTTACTTTTACATGTAATTAATTTAAATATCATTTTAATATTTCAGTCTTATTTAACATTGGAGTTGTATTTATTGTTAACGATGTAATCAAATATTATGTTTATTATTCATATAAAATATGTTTTGGTATGTTGGTATAGATTTTGTGACAGTTGTTTTTAGGACTTTTGTAGGTTACAATTTATTTTATAATATGCCTTTGTCTATTATTTCTAAGTAATCTACTGCTTTATTTTTTATGACGAGTTTCACTTTAAAGTGTAGCATGCCGTACATTCTTCTGGTTTGTTTTCTAAGTTTATGTGCAATTTGGCTAACACATGACTCCATTCAATCAATCAAAACCACTTTATTTGGTTAATAAAAACCATAAAAGTGCATAATATACAACATTTATCACAACACTTATAAAATGTTGAAACAGAATTCATCAATAGGCTTAGGCGACATAAATATTTTGAGACCAAATTTCATAGATATATACAGATAAAACAAGTTCCAACGATTCATATATGGCAACGTGCATCCAAAATACAATTTATTCAGCAGAAACTCTGATAGAAGGGCAAACGTTAAGACAATATTTTTTTGATCATTCAGGAACAACCGAATTACATGTCATAGAGTACAGTTTTTCCTAAGCCTCACAGCAGCTACTAGGTAGTTTGAAATATTAAAGATCTCCGAGGGATCATTCAGCATCTGTAAATATATTAGAGCAGTTCTAACCTGCATAAAGCCTTTTCCCTTTAAAATAGGGATCATTAACCTTCTACGAATATCGCTAAAATGATCACAAAACATTATAAAATGCATGGTATCTTGGGTCACAAAATTATCGCATGTGCATGGGCCTGAATTGTTCAGCCTAATCCAACTCTGTGAATCAGCTAGTAAACAATGAGTGAGATAAAACCAAATCTGGATGAAAGGAAGTGATGGAAAGGCTTGGTAACAAACAAGGTTCTGTCTGTGTAGAGGTTTTTAAGAGAAGGTATGCTTTTACGGTAGGTTTCATTATGTCAGTTGCCTCTCTCTCTAAAAGCAACAAGTTAAAAAAATGTGTTATATCCACACCAGGTCCTCTTTCCTTACTTTTTACAGGGAGTCGAAGAGCTCGGTAGCCCTAATTTGTTTAAAATTGACTTAACATGTTGTAGCCATGGAATACTGCTTGCTCTCTCCATTGAGAGCCAATTCCTGGCAATCTCTTCAACGCTAATTCTGGGTTGATCCAGGTCGTTAGCCAACATACCACTGGGGCCAGCCTTATTAAATCAGAGACATAGCTAATGGCTAATTCTTGGTGTATGACATAAGTGGGGGTAGATTGAGGGACCGAGACAAGAGAGACCTTAAAAAATTGTTTTCAACTATCTGGAGCTCCTCCACTGGTTTGTATCCCCAGATTGCAGACTCATAACTCGCAATAGCTATGCATTTGGACCTGTAAATAGTAAGGATAGCTATGATTGGCTTGGCCCCAAGTCGCTGAGCAGAGCTATGGGCGGCAACTGTAGATCTTGCCATGAAATATTTTTTTGTTTTCTGTTGGCGGGGTCCACAAACCCCTCTCATCGAACAATACCCCAAGTAGGTAAAAGAGGTACCCTAGGCAGCGCTGCGCCTTCACAATAAAATGTTTTGAGCATTTTTGGTCTCGGTCCCATGCTCATTGTGTGCGATTTAGTTATATTGACAATTAAATTCAAGGATTCCATAAAGAACCCAGATGAATCCAGAAGACTCTAGAGCCCTACAGCTGTGCGGCCCAACAATACTGCGTCATCTGCGTATAGGAGGGCAGGGATTGCCCTATCCCCTACACGTGGAATATCGAGACTGGCAGAGCATAAGGAGTTGCCTAGGTTATTTATATATAAAGTAAAAAGCAGGGGAGCTAAAATACAGCCCTGATGAACGCCTCTACCAATGCTAAAGTGCTTTGTGCATTTGTCATCTTGGCTAACTCTCACCCTTGCGAAAAGATCCCTATGTAGGTCAGCCAGGAAATAAACTAAACAGTGATCGACTCCTATATCAATAAATATGGACCATCGCTTCGATCTATTTACTAGACGAAAACACAGAGGATAGATCCATAAAGGACAACTGTGATGTCCCGCCTTGGCCACTGTGTATTTCCTTGATAATAAGTGCAAATTTAAACACTGCTCTAGTGTGCTCCTACCTTTTCTAAAACCATATTGGAGACTTGCTAAAACACCAGTTTCATTCAGCCAATCCATAAGTTTACTTAAAATCACTCTCTGTAACACTTTTACTGCTGAGTCAATTAGGGATATAGGCCTGTAGCAGCGTGGGTCACCTCTCGGCCTTTTTTAAATGCCAGAAAAATAGTGGAGTACTACCAGGACATCAGAAATCCCTGCTGACTAGCCATGTTAAAAACTTTGGTTCAAATAGTTGCCCAAAGAATTGGATTCTGTTTGTACAGATTGGCTGGGCCGCCGTCTGGGACTGTGGCCATATTACTGGTCATTTGCTTTATTGCTAGCTCAACTTCTCCTTCATTAAAGACCAATACCGAGGAGTTCAAATCATTGTCTAAGGGAGCGGGAGATCCCAGTATAGACGGGACCTCATATATCAATTTAAAATGGGAATGTCATTGGACCTCTAATATTACATTCTAGGGGAGAGTGTTCAGTTCTAGAGAAAAGGGGATTATTTACTATTAACCAGAATCTGGAACTATCCTAAAGGAACTTTACTGCTAATAAGTTGTTCCAAACTTCCTCTTTAATTTCATTTTTCGAGTATTCAGAGCACACTTATATAACTTTCTTAGCGTGCCAATATAGATTTTATATCATGGGACCTGTTTCAGGGTAGTAAGAAGCTTTTGATGTACTTCAGAACAATCACTGTCAAACAATCTCTCACCAGTTTGTTTGCATCTTCTGCTGGGCAGGTTGAGGCCTGTCGCTACCTGGGCACAGATACCTTCAAAAGATGTGAGTACCTCAACCCCCAGATTTGTTGGATCTAGGCAGATGCCGAAGCATTCTGCCAAAGGTCCAGGAGGAAAAGGTCTGGAATTACTTTAGTCCATTTTAACCTACGTCCTTGATCAGAAGGTTTTAGGCTGGTGTCAGTAAATGGTTTTATCCTTGCCTTTTAAGCCAATGCCCCCACCTAACACAAGATGGACGGGATTATTGTCACTGAAATGAGACCACTGTGCGGTACAACAAACCACCTAAGATGACAGTACAGGGGATATGAAATTGTAATCTATTATAGAGGCCCGTCCTCTTGCCTTAAAAGTAGGGATCCTCGCCACACTAGCATTTATGCAAGAACCAGCATCCACCCTGCAATGGACTCCTAGCAATTTAAGCCAGATTAGTGTTAAAAGACCCCCCTTTGCTCTACCTGCTGGAGAGGGCCATCCAGGCTCACATGGGACTTATACCCATCCAGCCAAAAATTATTTTCTGTATCCCATGTCTCTTCTAGGCCCACTATATCATATTCTCTTACAAGACCAAGCCACCTGGGATAATCTCTTTTACTTCTTAGCCCTGCTATGTTCCAGCTAAGAATCTTACAATCTGAGTTTTTACCCTCACTAGTCACAGCACCCCTAGTATTATCAATGGTATGACTCTGCTGTAGGAGGGGAGGCTCCAGTCAATCATTTTCATCTAGGAGGCTTAATGGGAGAAATCTATTTGTATGCACTAAACTGTTCTCTCCATCTTCAACCCCTGAAGGCTTTATTGGCAGTGTGGTTAGAGGCAAGGCCCTATGGGGATTCATTATAGGACACTGCTCCTCCCTAAACCTTGATTGGGGCTATGAGCGCACCCTCCTATTTACTGATCCAGAACCCCCCACTCAATCCTACTATGTAGCTGTACCCCCTCAGGTGGTGGATAAAAGCAGCCGAAGGGGGCAGGGCCCTAAAGCCCCCTGGGCCCTCATTGAAACCCTCCTGAAACAGATTCCCCGCAATTCCTTCCTAGTCAAAATTGATAACAATGCAATCTCACTCTACCTGTCTTGGCCTGTGGCCAACCCAGCCTACTCGTCTAGCCATTATACTGTGAGAGGAAGCCTGCACCCCATTACTTGATTGCTGTTTACACCAGAACTTGGTTTACGTAAGAGTTCCTGGGTGGATTCTAAACAATTCTCTTTAAGCAGGGGCATGCCTAATTGAATTGCAAGTAGGGGGGTAGCATCTGGAAGAAGGTTAAGTGTGCAATTATATATGACCCTGTTATCTGACCTGTTTGGAGGTTCTTGCTTTGCCTGTCAGATTCTTGATTAACCCTCAGGGACTTACTCATCATGTTTGCAGTGCTTACTCGCTTGGGATGCCCTGAAGTCGCTACTGATTTGGTGCCAACTAGGGAGCCCATGCTACACTCAGGCGGGGTCCAATGTGCACGCTTTAAAACCCCCTCTTCCTTTTTAGCTGAAGTCTGAGTTTGTGAGGTAGATAAAACACAACTATCAGGCGGCACACTTTTATTCTTCAAGTCCATTAATTGAGTCTCTAGGTGCTCTAGTTTCCACATTAAACCATTTAGCTATGTTTTAAAAAAGAATGGAAACGTTTTTAATAGTGGTAGAAAAAAGTAGCTCGAGTCGCGAGTTAAATAGGTCCTCCATGGCTTGTCTAACAGCTATATGTACAAGTCAATCAAGGCTTCACTCCGGATCCAGTCTGCGTTATATGCCGATGATATGCGCACACAGAGGTCCTCGGGTCGCCTTGAAGGGTTCTCTGAATAGGCAGACAAGCGGCATGGTTTGATGGAGTAAGTAGACCAATTGACATGCGGGTGGGCTCCGCTGCTCAATGAATCGTTCATAAAGTATGTGCCATGCGAATACTGCAATGTCACGTCTTGCTTACCTCCATAGAGTGTGACTAGAGCCAGCGCCATACCCCGGCTACCATGAGGCATGACTGACTCCGGTCTCTAGTAAGCCTAATATCTCCCTCTTTTGTCTGGCAGTCTTTTAGCACAAAACATGCATGCATGCATTTAAAAAAAAAGCTTGCACCTTAATATGATCTCATTTTGGGAATTGAGTGACAAGACACCCATCGTTAACAATGTTGTGTGTGGGTTGAAATGCCTAAATGGGGTGATTTTTTGCCCCCGGTTAATGATGGATGGCAGACACCATTTACCTTTATTTCACAAACGCATGGTACGCCATGCATGGAATGCTTGAAACACAGTGCGTACTATGTTTATTTGAATGACTCGGCTTTGAGCCATGCATGAGAGGGTCACATTGAATGACCCAAAGACAAGGTACACGTAATTAACTTGAACTTCAGATTATTCCCTTTAATAGACTGATGAGAGGTTGCCATATAGTGAGTAAACGGTGTGGCATTTGATTGACAGGGCTGGGTACACCTTAGCGCGTGTATACCACTTGGGTCACAGGGTTAGGTCCTGAAGAAAACCTGGTAATATCACCAATAGGTTGAAACATGTATACCACGATCACTTTGTTCACCATAAAGATACCATAGGTCAATCTAGCCGAGTTAGGTATCTCACATTGCTTTTAATGTTGTCTTGTTGCTCCATATTAAAGTTTTTAGGGAGGTAAATTAAAACAATTTTTAAATTCATTCTTTTTCACTCACCTGCACCACTGTTGCTACTAACCTGCTCCACTGTAATCAGGTGTTGAAGCACACCCCATTAGCATTCGGCTATTCGGGTGGGACCCAAATGATGAAGCATGTCACCAACTAGGTTGGTGAGTGAGGGGTTTTCTTAGAAAAGGAAATCTTTTCTCCTTTGTGTGTCCTTCTACTCTATACCACGTGGACTTCCTATGTCTTCAGGGTAGACTCCTTCTTTTGTTTGATACGAATACCTTAAGGGGACTAGGAGTATTCCTATGCTATATATAAAACCCTTTCCCTCTTTTTTGTTAGTTATAGAAGAGTAATTTTACTCAATTGCAGTAATCTGGGGATAGCCAAATTTGGCCAACACAGGGTATCAAAAGCTTGGTGGATATATAGTGATAAACATCCAGCTAACAGCGCGGATGCCGCAGCTGTATGCATCAGGGCATACAGCCGGCGAATATTTAGTGAGGTGCTGCGTTCGGGTATAAACCCACATTGATCCATATGTACTAACTTGGGAAGTAAGGGGAGTAATCTAGATGCCAAGATTTTACTAAGTATTTTGTACTCAATATTAAGGATCAATAGGGTCCATAGGCCTTATCAGTAGTAGGAGGCAGCGAGCCTTTGGTAAGTGAGGTAGTGTAAAGTTGTAATAATTTGGGAATTAATGTTGGCGCAAAAGTTGAATAAAATTCAATAGGGAGCCCATCCGAGTCCGGTGTCTTATTACGGGCTAATGCCTTTATAGCCGTACGTATCTGCAGTGAAAAGAGCTGCCAACTCCTCGACGTTTGAATCTGAAATAATGGGAAGTTCAATATCTTCAAGGAAACAAGTAGTTGCATCTGTCATGTCTAGGAAGGGGGCAGTGTACAGATTTGTGTAGTGTTCCTGAACGGTTTTATTTATTTCAGCTTGGGAAGTGATCAATGTGTGCTGGGCATTATTTATCGCCAGTGTGGGAGTGGAGTTCATTTGGGGTTTTATCAATCGCGCTAACAATATGCTAGCTCTATCAGCTTCGGCGTGCGTGCAAACTGTGTAGGCATTCAAGTTGAATGGGAATTCCCGCCCGTATCCAAATTGCAGCCCCCCTAGAGAAGGCAGAATAAGCCTTTTCATAAAATTGACCTCGCCAGTGTCTCTGTAACTTCATAGTTGCTGATGGTAGTAGATGTGCCTCATGGAGATACACTATTTAGGCTTTATGGCAGTGGAGTCGTGCGGGTATTCTATGCCGCTTGTGAATCGTTCCCATTTCCCGGACATTCCAGGATATGATAGTATAAGATTTGCCAATCAACATGATCAGGGCACATTTATAAAAACCTCTCCATCCCTCCCTTTGCCGCGCCAGACACCACTTCGCCCCCCACCCCAACATCGGACAGTGCGGCAATAATACAAACAGTACAACTTTATCCCAATACTGGGTCCAATGATCTCACTTTGCTTGACCAAACTGTGTACGAAAAGTCAACAGAATACACCTTAAACAGTTGCTGTCGCCCGCAGGTTAGGTTGCGTATACCATTCAAATCTCAAACAGTACTCTTTGAGTGTGAATGCCCAGAACACGCCAGGGGACTTACCAATCCATCCTTTTCGTTAGTCCTAAATATTATATCCCTATTGCATATTAATGTATATACTGACTAACCTGAGCTGTTCTGGCCTACGTGTAAGGCCTGCACATCACAGACTAACTGTTTGGAGACAATGTTCTATGTTATACACAATCATGTCACCCTAAGAGATCGTTGCTGAGCTGTGTGGACTCCGATGGGAACAGTGCAACACTTCTGTCTGAGTCAGAGTCCGAATTTACCTTGTCGGAAGGACTTGTGCTAATAGGTGGACCAGAGACACAGAGAGCTGTGATGGATTGGAGGGCCTCCTGCCTACCTTCCATCCCCTGCTGACAAGGCGGAGGACTGGAGCCTGTACTCTGTGTGAGGAGACCCCACCTGCATCTCCGAGGGGTGTGTCGTGACTTCGTCTGCGTTGATTCTAAACGTCTGGCAGGCAATGTATCTGGGAAGTTCCTGTCCAGCCAATCCCAAGCACTGTTTGGTGCGTCGAAAAATGAAGAATGTTGATTATATATGATTTTCAACATTGCTGGAACAAGCAATGCAAATGTGAGGCCCGCTCCTCGGGCCTGAGCTTTTATTTCCATGAATGAAAAGCGTTTACGCTGCATAGCTAGTGTGTAGTTGGGGAATATCGAGACTTTAGCGTTATCCACCTGTAGCAGGTCACTGTCTCTTGCCACCTGCAGTAAATGGTCTCAACCTCTGTAGTTCAGAATCCTGGCCAATATTGGGCGGGTGTTTGCACCAGGAATTTGTTGACGTGTGGGGACTTGGTGGGCTTGTTCGATAGTAAAATGAGCGGACAGGCCCTCAGGGGCCATACTAGTTTTCAACCAGTCCTCTATGTAGGTTGTCAGGTAAGACCCTCTGATCCATCTGGGAGGCCGACGATTCTAAGGTTATTACGCCAAGCCCAACCTTCTGCATCCTTCACACGAGCCTGTAGAGATTTGATTTGCTGTCGCGTTTGGCTTAATTGTTCATCGTGAGTTTTCACCTGTGGTACTATCGTTTCTAAAGTTTGTTCTGAGGACTTAACTTTGTCAGCTAATTTTCTAAGATCATCCTCGAGCAAGTTGAGTTCCACTGAGATCGTGCCCAATTGATTTTCAATCGCGGATCGCGAGTCTCGTATCTCTTTCAGGATGATGCCCAGTTTATCTACTGGGGGATTGAATACAGCCCCCTCCTCTGCCTGGTGTGAGAGTTCGGGTGAATGCACTGAGTGGGGCGAGTGCAACCCAGCCTCCCTGGATCTAGAGGCTGTTCTTGGCTTTCCTTTGTCCATGATTACAAAGGAGCTGGGTTATTGAGAGGTACTAGCTTATATGATGGCTTAATCCAATCTCCACATCTACTCTTTGCTCAGCTTATGTACAAGTGAGGTCAGGGCCTCTGTTGTAAGACTACGATAAAGAGTCAGCGCCTCAGTCCAAATTTATAATTAGCAATTGAGCTCACAGAGATGTGCATCGTTGTGAGAGGCCATCAATGTCCGACGCTTGCTACATGTATCTGGGGTATCCCTATTGTTTGATGCCTCAGGGTTGTCACTTTGCCCTGCGCTAGCCATCGGGGAGGGCGGTACAGATCATTTAAACTTTCAATGCCTAGCTTCCTTACATTTTTCCAGGCGTCACCTCGGTTATATGCGTCCTACTAATCTGTTGTCTTTCCGCCAGGACATCGCACTGACCTTTCCACAAGCGGATCTCACCTGTACTCGGCCATGCCTCTGGTCCCACACCTCCCAGTGCCCCAATTGGCCTCTTAATCGGATATTACAACCCTTGGCCTCAGCTGGGACTCGGCAGTGCGTTCCCCCCAGTCTCAGACAGTGAATCCGATGTGAAAGATAGGTACTCACAGTCCGCAGAGATGAGGGTATGCATGCCAGCACCCAGTTGTGGCCTTAAAGCTGTCCTTCATAAGGAACTCCAACACAGGCAGGGAAGGGGGTCGAGGCGAACGGAAAGAAATTAACTGGTGGCTGCACCGCTGGATTTACACAGTCTAGAGACAGTGTCACTATGTGCCTCTTCTGCGTAGGAAATATCCCAGTCGGGCCCAATCGTTGCGATCCTCCGTAGACCTCACCAGCAGGCCCCATATGGGATTCAGGGTCTAATATGGGGGGATCTGATGTGATGCACCTCACTATGGCTTTGCCAGGGTACCCGTCTCAATAAGGGCTCCCAGCTCAGTCAGCAATCACCTACAGAGGGCCCCCACTGACCTGCAGCTGTATGTTAAACAGGAGGGTCAAGCAGGTAAGGGAAAGCGGCCTCGGGGACCTCTGCGTTATCACTGCATCAATTATTTCAGGCCTCGATGGCTACACAACTTGTCCAGGGGCAGTGCAGGCCAATCTGGGGCACAATCAACCTGGTCCACGTTAATGTGCCCCCAGCAGGTCCTCGCTCTAGACACAGTTCCTGGGGCCCCACACAGTAATAACTTATTTGAAGTCGCCACCCGGGAGTAACGTTCACTGTGGGGGGGAACCAGCAATATGGGTAGGCTCTGCCAGTTTGGTTGTCCGAGTGACACCCCCTCAGTGACAGTATCGCTGCCGGTGGATTAGGCGAGGTAAACTGGGGGGGGGGGGAAAGACGGCCACGCCGATGGCAAATGGCCCGTCTACACTGTTCAATTAATCCCCTCCAAGATTTTACCACAGTGCCAGTGGCGCCCCAGCTCACACCGGGCGATGTAGGTCCCAGCCGAGTACCTCTAAGTTTCTTCGGGCGATGAGCACAGGCACCGGCTGCTGGGCCCAGGTCCGGGGTCTCGCGTTTGCGCACCAGCTGCCTCCAAGCTTCACCGGCCCTGCCAAGTCTTGGGATAGACAGCTGCGTTATATGCCTCTCCCACTACTTAGGCCCATCGCCTCACCGGAATCCATTGCAACTCAAAAATCAGTCTCCCGGTCATCCCAGCCACTCAGATTGTCTGATTTAGCATTCCACCTGTAGGCAGTTAGTCCCTGTATCACTGCCAGTAATCGGATGTAGCAGGGAGTGTCGGATTATGCATGGATTAGCTGCCTGACCCGGAGCACGTTGCTTAAGCGACCTCCATCTTGTGCTGCAAGCCACGCCCCCTCCGTCCCGAAGGCTTGTTGCTGCCACTCCATTCATAGTTGTTGGTAGCTTTTCTTTTTCTGCAAAGAGTCTATAAATTTATAGGGCCCGATTCACAGAGGTAAGTTCATGACTTTGGAAATTCACAAAGGGAACTTATAAGAACTCTTTTACTGTCTGTACATATAGCTAGTAATCGTAAATGCTCTTTGTGAATTCCTAAAGTCGTAAACTTAGACGTTTAGTTTACCTTTGTGAATCGGGCCCATACAATGTAGGTTGGGTTCTGCCTAGTGTCGTTTGGAAGGCATTGTGCCATGCCTCCACTGCATTGTTTGCTCTGGCTACCTTGGAAAGGTGCTGGCATAGACATTCCACCATGTTACTTGGAATTGGGGTTGGTGTCTGCCAACCCAAGTGTCTTTGAAATAATGCATTAGGGGGCTTAGTTTGTCTTCATTTTGCTTGTAGAGGTGTAGCTACCACTAAGACAGGGTCATAGGCTAGTGATATAATTTTATTTATTTCAAAGGCAGATTGGCTATTTGTAGCATATTCCACACTTAGGGGTCGATTCCGATTCGGGAAGGAAATCGTTGTAATCGATACAGACCCGTTATTTTTTCCGAAAAATCATACACACTCTTCTCCGAATGTGCAAGTACGATGCAAATTGGAAAAGTTCCTAATGATTTGGTCGGGTAATAAACTCTACATACGGTTCAGTAGGAAAGGAGCCTGTTGTGTCGGACTCGTATTGGAAGAATCGAGATAGCCAAGTTACAACCCGAGGCAACAGACACGACAGACACGACAGACACGTCCGCGAACTATGCCACTTAGTCCAGTATTAAAACAGCACATTAGACACTTATGCTGCACCGTCTCGTGCCCGTTGTTCGTCCAAATGCTGAGACTTGCAGGAAGCAGAGCCCTGTACAACGCGTTTTCAAAACCCATCGTACATGCGTATCCGGAAATGTGTTGGTTGGAGCCTCCGTACAACGCGTACTCCGTGTTTCCTGAGCCTGTTAGGTACTGACATGGAGCACAACTCGGACCCGATGATTCGGTTGGAATTTGACTGGAATTCGAATCGTATTTGAACGTTAGGAGAAAAAAGCTCCGGATACGATTCAGTCGTCTGGGAAACCTACGAAAAGCATTAGGAAGGCATTTTTTCCTGAATCTGAATCGACCCCTTTATGCAGATTGTTGGAGGTGTCTTCAAATGCTTTGATTGAAATGATAGTAACAGCCCTGTATGGGGGTGTGGGGGTACATTTCTAAAATGGTTTGAATCATGGCTTGTTCAATGCCTAAGATTTTTTTATGTGAGTAGTAGTTATTTGTTTTATGTTTAATGTTGATTAAGAGGTCGTAGAAAGTGCTGCTATGTTTATTTAGTAGGATGGCATATATAAAAGGCATATTTGTGTTTTGATATTCACAATGTATGGGTGAATGGTTTGGGAAACATTTTCAAGGTCCCATCCATTATCCATGTTTGACAATGGCTTAGTTTCAGTAAGTTAACTGCTGTAGAGAATATTAGGATTCATTGATCATTGTTTAGGTTGTCATATAAAAGGAAAGGTTTCTCATTATGTGTCATTTTAAAATGTTCAGGTATTTCTATGTCTTGGTATCTTCTAGGGATAAGAGGAGTATCCCAGGGGGCCTTTTAAGTTCATGCATTTAAAAATTTTAAATTGGGTATAGGTGGTAGTTAGCCTGTGATGTGTTCCGAGACTTTAGGTAGTATATCTTTTAGGGTTTGAGTTGTGGTTCCTGGGAGCTAGTGCTTGCCTCTCTTATGTCCTTGAATACCTCTCTTCTATTTCTGCCACATACTGGGGTGGTTGTGATCTCTTACATTAAGTACAACATCATTGTTTATAGAATTCCTCCCATAGCATGCATTAGAATAATATTTGGTACATTTGCAACTCACATTTTCTGTCGATGCACTTTCTTGGTTGCAAGTGTAGTCTATATGACCTAGTATTTGCTTTCCTTTCTTGAATGGTATATATTTGGCTCTCTCTGTCATTGCATCTGAAAGTAGAGTAATAGTATAAAGTTTGTTATGTCAATAAATCTGTTAAATATGATATATTTAATTATGCAACTACTTCTATTTTTAATACTTACATGTATGTTTTTTTTAGATGTTGCACACTATTTTGCAGCTTTTATGTTGGGGTGTTCTAATGTGGAGCAGGTGTTTTCTTTTCTTTTGGAAGTAAAACAAAGCATCAGTCTAATTTAAAATGTGTGTTGTTGGTAGTCTGTAGAGGTTGAGGTTGGTAGGTTTATTTTTACTCGCTATTAAGGTAAGTTCATATTTTTTAATAAATTATATAAACTTACATTATGATATTTATTTGCAGGGTTTGTGATAGTTGCTTTTTTCTAACAGCTCATCACTTTTCAGACTTGTAGTGTTTTCTTTAATGAAGTACATGTAAAGAGATAGATGTTGGAGAGTGTTTTTGTAAATATTTGATATTTTACATGTTAAGTTTATTTATACGTAAGTTTTAGTTTAAATGTAAGTTTTATTTACTTGGTTAGGTAGTTGTAGAGATGTATATGTTTCTTCTTTAAGGGTCTGGTCACAGAATCTGGAATGGTTACCTCATCTTGCAGCATTTGTCCTTTTTTAGGTCTCGTCCTATTAATTGGACGAGAGTATAGGAGGCCAAATAAGCTTTGAAGCCAACAGCAGATTTGCCAAAGTTCATGTGCTCTGTGCGCTTTCACAAACCAGCTACGTCACAAACCACCATTTGTCTGTCAATGCCTCACACACTTCAAAGGCTCCGCTACCCGCTCCCCGCCCCCCACCTGCACATCGCACTCTCCTACTTGCCTCCCACCTCCCATGGCCTCTCTTCCCATTCACGCGCTCTTCAGGCCAGAAGGCATTTCTCCTCAATTTCTCCTCCCCTAATTATTCACTGCCCACGGCCGGCGGTACTTTCACTTTCACGGCCGCCAGGCGTGTCTCGCATTTCTCCTCCCCACATTTACAGTTCTCTCCCTCTTGTGCTTCCCCCAACATACCCCCTGCCCAACGGTGTGTGTTGCTGTCCTTTACGTTTTCCGCCCAAGATGTGTGCCCTCTAGTCTGCTTTCCCTCTTCCCCCACCACCCTCCTGAACTCTTGTTGGCTCGTGTGCTTCCCTCGTAGCTAAAATTCCCCAGACCCCTCCATGCTCTGTGTCGTATTTAATACCCCATTCTGCCTTGATATCTGTTTTTTCCAGGAGGAGACACATTTATTTTCCTGGCGCACCATGGCTTGCTTCGTCGAGGGGCGACATTCTATTCTTGAGCCACACAATGGTTGTACCAAGTCACACATGCAGCTGAATGTTAGGTGGCCATCTAAAGCGCAACATCGTTAAAAAAAAATTATTTTACTAAATGGCAGCATATCTGTTACATTAATCGTGCATGACTCTCTCTATTAAAGTTCAATGGTGCGGGCATAATTAATATTATTACCTTAATAGCTATAAACTGTTTTAAAATGATTCCTAGAGAGGGTGCTGGTAAACTCGTTGAGTTTCTCATAATGGTGTATTATTTTAGCCTAGGGTCATCTGACTAGTGGAGTTTTGTCATCCGTAGTAAATAGATTGCTTCACTTATATGCCCAGCTTTTGTTTTGCTTTTTGACAATGAAAACAGTTTTAGTGATAGTCCTTTGGCATTATTGTGTGTAATCTGACACTGAACTTTACTGGACCAGAAAGTATGCTTGTCTTTCATTGCAGCTTTGCTTTTTCTGACTGCCTCGGCAAGTTCCCATCCTATCGTGGCTGCTATTTTTCTAACATGATTTGGCCATGCCAATCTGCCTCCTTTCTTTGTAATAGGAAGGAGGGGTTTGGTGTATATACTGTGATATATAACAAAGGCATTTCTCCTCCCGGCCGTACTTTTTTCCTATTCCCCCCTAATTATTCACGGCCGCCAGGCCGTGTCTCGCATTTCTCCTCCCCCCTAATTATTCACGGCCACATTGCTCAGAGCTGCCACTTCTCTTTTTTTGTGCAAACCTTTTTTCTGTTTTTTTTTCTCTTTGCTTGCATTTTTTATCACCTCTCTCTTTCTACTCGCCATCTACCTCCCTCCGCAATCTTTCTCGCTCTCTCCCTCCCTGTCTCAACCCCTCTCTTCTTCTCCACCAAGTCCTCCCCCGCCCCCCTGTCTCTTTTCACGCCGCTCTCTCTTCTCTTTCTCCCCTCCGTTATGTCACAGGTTGTTACCCGCAGCGTGAGACCGGCCGGGTGAGACCTGGTTGAATCAGCTTCTCGCCTGTCAGCCTCTCACCCCATCCCTCCCACCCCTCCGGTCCCTTCCAAGCCTCTCCCCGTCCCTCCCTTTCATCATCTCCGCGGCATCTTCCCCATGGACCCCACACTTCCGGTCCGATTCCGCTCCACATCTACCTTTCCTCCCCTTCCTGCCCCCCATTCCCTTTCAGTATTTCTCTTTTCATCCCCTCTCTCGCCTTCCCTCGTGCCGCCCTTCCACCCCCTCTCTCTCCCCACCTCTCCACTGACGCTGCTTCTGCCACTGTTCTCCCTCCCTGTCTCGTCTTCTCTCCCTTCGCTTCTTCCCTGTCTTTCCCGCCCTCTTTCCCTCCAGCTCCCATTTTACCATTATCTTTCTTCCTATCTTCCCCTCTCGCTCTCTTTCACTGCCCTTCCACTCTCTCTCATTTTCCTCTCTTACCATCTCTCTCTTCTCCGTTCCCGTGCACTCTTTATTTTTTTCCCTCTTCATTTACTTTCCTTTTCCCATCCACCCCTGCTTTCTGCTACTCCTCTCTCCCATGCCACCAGCCTTGTTGAAAGTGCTGGTACGCTCCCATTCAAAGTATTATTACACCTCTACTGAGAAATTAAGGTACTCTCCCTTATGAGTTCTAGAGTCGCAGGCACTGAGTACCGGACAGTACCTGCCCACTCAGTCCCTATGCTCAACCAGAAGCTATATGGAAATGCACGTGAGTATGTTTTTTCACATATGAAGCAGAGCTTTCGTGACTGTAGCGCCTCGCCTTCTTCTCTGAATCAACTTTAAAATGGGTGCAATATTGTGATTTCGTTATTTTGTGTTTAATGGCTGAAACAGAAATGTCGAAAACGGCAATGGATTAATGTGTACAACAGCGCACCCCGCCAACATAGTGGCATATTTTTTTTTCCGGTTTACACATTGTCATGCCCGTTGACAAGAATTTGACAGAAATTACAAAAACATACAGAGGGATTTGCATGCAGACCGCTTTCAAATTAACTCTTTCAACAGAGTGTTTATGATTTTCTACACATTTTGTTTAGCGTGAACTTGACCCGAATGCACTGGAGCAGTGTACAGGAGCACCAGTTACATTACACAAGGGCACACATTCTTGTGTTTTTTTGTTAAGTATCGAGACTTTAAGTGATTTGCCCAGAATCACAGGATGTTGAGCTGCGGAAAATCGAGCCTATCTCACCACTTCTAAAATCAGCAACGCTGACCGTAAGCCCACATTTTCTGGCCATTTTCTACAAACTCTTTTTTGATCTATCTATCTATCTATCTATCTATCTATCTATCTATCTATCTATCTATCTATCTATCTATCTATCTATCTATCTATCTATCTATCTATCTATCTATCCCCCTCACTCTATCTATCTATCGCACTCACTCTATCTATCTATCGCACTCACTTAATCTATCTATCTACTCAGCACCACCACAGCATCACTCAGGGGCACCACAACATCACTATGCTCTACCACAGGATCACTGAACGCCACTGCATCACTAGTCGCCACCACAACATCACTCAGCGCCACCACAGCATCAATCTGTGCAACCATTCAACAACAACTGGTTCAAATATGTTCTCTCAATGTTTCAAGCTTTATTACAAATGTCACAAAAAGATGTTAATATTTCACTTCTGTTCTTGGATTTTCGTCACAATAAAATACACTGAACATAATCTTCACAAAAGTTATTTACAAACGTTTAAGCTATTGCCATTATAAATAACAATAACAATAAGATGTAAGTATTAATTATTAAAAGAAATTAAAAGCCATTGTTATTTGTATTATTAATACATCTAAGTCAGGTAAATACAATACATATTGCATTACAAATGCTATAGGTGACACATTTGCCAAAGTCATAAATATGGGCATTGTAAATGACAAAGCTATTAATTTCGCTATTTTCAACATTTATTTATTTATACAATTTATACAGCGCGCAAATACCCTGGGGTGTCTCGGCGCTAAGTAGAATATATGCTGCAAGGGGGTTTGACTTATTGTTGGTTAAACAGCCAGGTTTTTAGTTGTTTCCGAAAAGTCATTAAGGAGGGGCTGGTTTTTATATATTGGGGGAGAGAGTTCCACAGTTTAGAGACCGACACAATAAATCTTCTATCTCTCCAGTTCACTTTTTTTGTTCGAGGAACTGGGAGCAAATGGGCTGAGGAAGAGCGTAAGGCTCTTTTGGGGTTGTATATCCGTAAAGCTTTTTTTAAATAATCTGGACCTATGTTGTTGACCGCTTTATAAGTGATACACAACGCCTTGAATTTAATACGACTCCTAACCGGGAGCCAATGGAGTTGGCGAACAATTGGGGTGATAGAAGTAAATTTTGAAGTATATGTCAAAATTCTAGCAGCCGTATTTTGGATTAGATGCATCTTATTAAGAACTTGTTCCTGGGCGTTTAGCAGCAGCAGCAAAGCATTACAATAATCGATCTTAGAGAGAACTAAGGTGCACATTAAGGTTTTGCCTGCTGTGGATGGAAGGAAAGGCAGTAATTTCTTAACCATCCTTAAAGTATAAAAGGATGCTGAGACCACTGCCTTAGCATGGCTGAGAAATGACAATTTATTGCTGAATAGTACTCCCAAGTTCCTAACTTTAGCAACTGGGATCGGAGGGGCTCCTAGGTCCGAGGGCCACCATGCTGGGGACCAAGGCGGGGTCAATTTACCGAAGATTATGACCTCCGTCTTGTCAGAATTTAATTTTAAGCAATTGTGGTCCATCCAGGAGCTGATAGCCATCATGCCTTCCTGAAAGTTGGTCGCTACTGCTCCTCCGTTATTATGGATGGCCAGTATCAGCTGTGTATCATCAGCATA
The DNA here is from genome assembly GCF_964263255.1 of Lissotriton vulgaris. NCBI lineage: Eukaryota > Metazoa > Chordata > Amphibia > Caudata > Salamandridae > Lissotriton > Lissotriton vulgaris. The sequence continues at coordinate 584,002,597 of NC_141687.1, read as the reverse complement.
TGATGTCAACCCAATTCCGAATGATTTAATGACAACACGTAATAATAAATGTGTCATTTACAACACCAATAGCTCAAACTTTCCTAATGCGAGACCTATTGCATTGCAAATGCTTGTTATAATATTTAGTTAATAAAATGTGTGTGCCTTTTATAGCTTGATTTAATTATCTGTCTGATTTTATTGGGTAGTATTGTTTACAGTCTGATTTTAATGGTTAGTCTAGTTTTAGTTTGAAATGCTTTTATCAGTTATGTCCTTTAGTAAATGGTAATTTGTGTTTTATTTATAAAGTTTGATATATAGTTCGATAGCCTGAAATATAATTTCATATATATATATATTTATTGATATTTAGGTTGTTGAATAAATGTTTGTAGGTAATGCAAATATTTTTGGGGGTTATATTGTTATGAATTTAGTTGTATATTTTATTGGGGTGAATCGTTAATATTTTAGTGATGTAATATATTTATTTTTTATTTAAACATGTGTATTTAATGTTTTATGTTTATTTTAAATATTTGTTTTTATGTTAAAAGTGCTTTTAATATATTTAGTAATTATAATGCAATTATTTCTGCTACATTCTTGTAGTCGGTATCGTATGAATCAATATTTTTGACATATTATATGTTTATTTAAAGGTGACAATATTTTTGTTTCCGTTATTTGTATTTTTGATATAATTAAAAATGTATATTTTAAACGGTTTTTGTGTTCTCGATATTTGCGATTTTATTAGGTAAGTATAGGAAGGCAATATTTTTGTTAACGATATTTATTTATTTTTCTGGTATATTTGCTTTTTTGAGATTGTATTAATTTGTATTATGTCAGTAATTCGAAAATGGGATGCGTTTAAAAAAAGAAAATTAAACTTTGAAGTTTCATTTTTTTAAGAGTAGACAGTGGTCTGTGGCAATACTGCCTGCTCTTAAAAAATATAATGTTTCCAGTGTTAAAAGGAAAGGGGTTCCATTAGAACCTCTTCCCATTTAGAATGGTTTACCACCGCCTTCAAGAAGTTGGTAAAGTATTAATGGTTTGCTACTGGAACTCGGTCACAAAACAGAATCAGGGCAAAACCTCTTTAATCCCAAGGAAATTAGTCACCCTCGCAGTTCAGAGTGGGAAGTGTCACAGAGGGGGCATACTACTTGCAGCAGAGATTGTGTCAGCCTGTGGATAAGGCTGTAAGGTATAGATTGAGGGTTGAATGTTCCACTGAGGGTAAGGTAACCGCCACTCCACAGCTTGACTCCACCATGATGACCTTCCTTGGAAAGCTCATCAAGGACCCCAAAAGGGGCATTGATAGGTCCTAGCAAGAATGCCAGAGCAAACTTCCTTTTACATGGCAGGGCCTTCTCATTAAAATCATTAAGATGGCTGAAACGTCTGAGGAGTCAGGTGACAAGATAGACCCAGGGGTACTCTTGGGTTGGACTTAATGAGCGATGTGCATATTGGGTAACTCCAGCAGCGCCCTGTAATCAGAGCGCTTAGGGTTAAGGTTGGATCACAAACTGGGGAAATAAGCCTCTTTGGAGGTTGGACCCAAGGCTAAGGGTAATTTATTTGGAGAGGAATTTGTGAAAGACTTGTCAAAGTTTGACCACGCCTTTATGTTATTGAACAGGGCACAGACATCCCTGGAGTAGGTCTCCCCCCCTCCCCCAAAGTTATTGGCTGGGTATGGCATGGACGGAGATGCTCGTCCACCGTGCCTTTAGACAGAGCCCCCTGAGAACAGAGCTACCAAAAGGTAAGACTCAACCTTCGGCTAAGTCTGCACCAGAAGAGATGCCCCCAAGTCTACATGAATAGAGCCATTATTCTAAGTGGGTGGCAGAAGAACAGAGTATCTCCACAAGTGGCAGGAGATATCCTCAGATGCTTGGGCCTTTCAGCAGTTCAGGGGTCTGAATAGATTTCTGGTATACCACTAAGACCATCTCCTATAGTGTTCTCTGAAGAGGTGACTACCTTGATAGACAGAGAAGGGTTGTTCTGATCTGTTGTTGGTGGTTTTAGGATTCTAGGCACTTTATCACTGCTGTCCAGTGCTAAAGTGCATGTGCTCTCTATGGTAAACTTGGTAAGATTGGTCTACACCTGTTTGGCATATTTAATTTACCTATCAGACCCTTGTACAGTGATATCTTATATAGCCAGGGCCAGTACAATAAATGCTACTGGTGGGCTTTCAGCACTGCTTGCGCCACCCACCAAAGTAGCTTTTCAAACCTGTCTCAGGCATCTGCCACTGCAGGGCCTGCCCACACACTTTACTGCCACTGTGACGTGGCACATAAAATGGTTGCCACACCTGTGACTCCCCTTTCACTATATATCAGCCAACCCTAAGGTAGGCCCTAACTAGCCCTATGGGCAGGGTGTGGTGTAGGTAAAATGTAGGAACAAGTGGGGAGTGCGAAACTCACACTCCACACCCAGATGCACTGCAATTTCAGGATACTAGATCCTTCTAATAGTAATCCATTAATCCATGTTTAATTCCATCCGATTCTTTTTCCAAAAGTTTATCATCTTTTATCTTCTTGATTTAGCTGTAGTCCACATATTCCACATATTGCGTTTCTTGGTAACTTAGAGTATTACCTTGTGCCCATCCAGGCTTCTTGGTAAATACTGAACCAAACGCAAAAAGTAGTTCAAAACAGCTTTTTCTTTATTCAGAACCCAATGCATTTCGGGCAATTCATTTGCCCTTCTTCAGGGGTAACTGTGGATCAACAATTGTAAACAATACATTACTAGTCACGTCAATTTTTTAAGTTCCCTTTGCACAAATCATATCAGTTATGCGTTTTTCTCCAACCCCGTTATATATGTTTATTTCAGAAATGCAATTTTATTTGGTTCACCCGTTCTTTCTCAAATCCCTCTCTGTCATTAAAACAATCGAACAGTACAAACACAGTCCTACTTAAGCCTAAAACCCGTATATCTTTCATCCCAAGCTTTTTAAAAAAAAAATATTTCAGCGAAAAAACAGCAGCCCTTTTACTAAGCTTGCTGGCGATTTACTACTTCACGTTTCTTATGCCTCCCGTACTACCCATTTTCTGTTTAAACGCATACCATCGGCTTATTTTTTTTTAAAACACTGATGTAGTGCTGACTAGTCCACAAATCACGAGTTCTGTTTTATGTGCAAACTTTAAATAACCGTCACACATACCTACTCACACGTTTCTCCTCTAGATAGCCCGAAGTTCCTCTAAGGCTAATGATTTCTCCATTAAGGATTTCCACGTACCCTGCGTAATTATGAACTACTCAAACTCCGCCCCTCACATGTGCTAACTAAAAAGCTTTACTAACCACTGTGTTGTCCCCGATCAGAACTACTTTCCCCACAATGCATCCTTCCCATCACAAAAATATTGTGCAATGCAGCACGTAGACAGATTTCATTTGCAAAAACATTAACATAGGTAGGTAAAATGTAGGACATGTGCCTTAACTGTGTGGCATGTCCTGGTAGTGACAAACAGCTTATTTGGTTTCTCACTGCTGCAAGGCTGCCCTCTCATAGGAATGCATTGGGAATTCCCTGATATGTGCTTCGGTAGTGTCATGCCTGCCTAGTCTCCGTGGACGATACAGACGAACTTCCGACACTGAGACCATTCCAAGATGGCCCGTGGCATTGCGCATGCGCGAGGGGTTCGAGCCGGAACTTAAGCTCGTTTCCCCAGGCACTCAGCGCTTCGCGCTCTAGTTCTTCTCCTACGAGTTGACGTTTCCGCTGGCCACTTCCGATTACACGCCCTCGTCTCAGCTTGGGCGTTTGTCCTTTGATTCTAAGCTTGGCTTCCTATTGCCGTATTCGCTGTTTACTTTTGTCCTGACTCGGGGGCCCCAGTATTTCAAGTCATACCGCTCCCGGTCTTACAAGCGACTATTTTCTGAATTCTAATCCAGTTTTCCTGATTCTTTGTTGTTGCTTATTTTTGCCTTCCTGATCCGCACGCCGAGAGTCGTCAGGCAGCTCACTCTCCTCAATGGTCAAAGAAGGAGTTCTAGGTAAATTACAGCAGTCCCAAGTGCCTTTTTATTAACTTGGGCATTGCTTCTTAGTTATCCCCTCGCTCTGAGCCGGCTGTCTTATCCCCGGTGTCACGGTGGTATTCTTCACCCTGTTTCTTGCGGACTCGTCATTAGGCAGGACTATGGTCCCGCCGAACGGCCGGTATTTGCGGATGCAGGGGTGAGGAGTGTTGCGTGGCATTGTGGGCTTTGTGGTCCGCCAAGCGATATCCCTTATTTCCCTTTATTATCCTTATTATCTGTTAGTTTTATGGACTTCCGGATTCTGGCATTCATCACAGTACTGAGACAGGAGGAACCGGTAAAGCGCTTGCAGCGCACTCTATTTACATCGTGTTCTTACTATACAGTCATAAGTGTTGATGTATGTAATTTTGACTCTCCAGGCCACTACTGATGTGATCCTGACATTTTATTCACTACAAGACCTTTTGCCCAGAGATGTTCTAGTTAGGTAAGCAGTATTCTGGCCACTATATTGGTATGTACCAAGGTCTTTACCAGAGATAATATCTTACATCCCTTAAATCCAGGCCACATTGGATGTCCATAATTCCATGGTCACATTTGAGTTTCCAGACAAGTTCCTATTTGCATTGATTGACACACTCTTGTGCTCTCAGGTAAAGAGAGGTTCATATATTGATATTGGGGAATTTTGGGGTGGCTGTTATTGTATTAACCCATTATTCCTTGTAGCTTCACCTTCAGACAGAAGCAGAAGAGAGCAGTGTCGAAGAGTCCAGTGTTTTGTCTCCCCCTACTTTCCTTGTTTTGTTCCCTCCTTTCCCTCCGTATCACCCTTGTGTTCTAGTGTTTTATAGACACAGGTGGTGTAGGGGGAACGGGTTGGGGCTATCGTCGGCTCCTGGCACTCCTGAGGAAACCACATACAGAGTCTTTACAGAGCGCGAAGCCCCAGTTGCTTTTTCCACCCGAGTGCCATGACCCAGGTTACCATGGAGGATTTGGCCCACATGTTGGGCAATCTCCAGTTAGAAACGCAAGCATTGTCCCAAAGGGTAGACAACGTACAAAGAGAGAGACAGCCTAGTCTAGATGCAGGAGGACCCAGCACTGTCGCACCAGTAGTACACGTTACCACACCCCAGTCAGTCCCATTAGCTCCTCCCGAAAGATTTTCGGGTGGCACGTCTAAACTTTCTACTTTTATAAGCCAATGTCAGTTGCACTTCATGTGCAAAGCTAGTTGCTTCCCAACCGACCAGTCTAAGGTAGCCTTTGTTATCTTCTATTTGGGGGGTTCAGCAGCTGACTGGGCTATCCCATTTATAGAGAGGAATGATCCCATATTACATGATTATGGGTCCTTTAAAAGGGAATTACAAAAGATATTTGATAAACATACGTTTACACATTCTGCAGACACCGAACTGTTGTCGCTCAAACAAGGCACCAAAGAACTCTCAGCTTATATCACCACATTTCAAATATTAGTGGCAGAGGCAGATTGGCCTGAAAGTAAACGCAGTGCCCTGTTTTATAGGGGATTAAGAGATGAACTAAAGGACGCATTATCCCACGTAGTTGAGCCCCTGACAATTGCCCTGAACTGATAGACTTGGTAGTTAAATTAGATCACAGACTACAAGAGCGCAGAAGGGAGAAGGGACGTTCTGATTTCAAACCTTATGTTTTTCATAGAAAGGCTGAAGCTGAGAAGACATCTGAGGAGGTAGAGCCTATGCAGATTGGTTCAGTCAGAGGTCCCCTGAGTCAGGAAGAAAGACAAAGGAGGAGGGACAATAAGTTATGTCTCTATTGTGGCAAATCAGGATATTTTCTAAAGAATTGCCCCGTGAAACCTTCCCAAATCAAGAAGTCGGAAAACTAACACCTGGAGAGGCTAAGGTGTCGGGTAGCTCAGGTCTAATAGTCTCTTCTATAGATTCCTCTTTATTCACACCCAGTCATTTCTATATTTCTGCTAATCTTTTTTTTTATGAAAGATCAATTGAAGTCAGTCAAGTCAAGTCAAGAGATTTATATAGCGCGCTACATACCCATAGGGTCTCAAGGTGCTTGAGGAAGGGTGGGGGATTACTTGTCGAATATCCAAGTTTTAAGTTGCTTTCTGAATGCTAGGTGGTTCTGAGTAAGGCGAAGGTGAGTAGGAAGTGTGTTCCAGGTTTTAGCTGCCAGGTAGGAGAAGGATCTACCTCCCATGGTGGTTTTGTTGATGCGAGGTACAGTGGCAAGGGCTTGGTTGGAGGATCGTAGCTGACGGGAGGGGGAGTAGAAGGACAGTCGTGTGTTGAGGCATTCGGGTCCAAGTTCGTAGAGTGATTTGTGTGCGTGGGTTAGGAGGCGGAAAGTGATCCTCTTATTTACGGGGAGCCAGTGGAGGTTTTTCAGGTGACCAGAGATGTGTTCTTTACGCGGGATGTCTAGTATGAGCCTGGCTGAAGCGTTCTGGATGCGTTGGAGTTTTTTCTGGAGTTTTGCGGTGGTACCGGCATATAGGGTGTTTCCGTAGTCTAGGCGGCTCGTGACCAGTGCATGGGTGACCGTTTTTCTAGTTTCGGTGGGGATCCAGCGAAATGTTTTTTTGAGCATGCGAAGAATGTTGAAGCAAGATGAAGAGACGGCGTTGACTTGTCTGGTCATCGAGAGAGAGGAGTCCAGGATGACACCCAGGTTCCGTGCGTGGTCAGTTGGGATGGGTGCTTTTCCAAGGGCAGCTGGCCACCAAGAGTCATCCCAGGCGGAGGGGGAGGTGCCTAAGATGAGGACTTCTGTTTTGTCTGAGTTCAGTTTCAGGCGGCTGTGCTTCATCCACTCGGCTACTTCTTTCATTCCTTCATGTAGGTTGGTTTTGGCGGTGTTAGGGTCTTTGGTGAGTGAGAGGATCAGTTGGGTGTCATCAGCGTAGGAGATGATGTTGAGGTTGTGTTGGCGTGCGATGGCCGCGAGGGGGCTCATGTATACGTTGAAGAGGGTGGGGCTGAGTGAAGATCCTTGTGGCACGCCGCAGATGACTTCAGAGGCCTCTGACTTGAATGGTGGGAGGCGGACTCTCTGGGTTCTTCCAGTGAGGAACGAGGTGATCCATTCCAGTGCTTTTCCTTGGATTCCGACGTTTTTGAGGCGCTGTAGAAGGGTGCTATGACAGACTGTGTCGAAGGCAGCGGAGAGGTCGAGGAGGATGAGGGCGACTGTGTCTCCATTGTCCAGTAGAGTTCGAATGTCGTCTGTTGCTGCGATAAGTGCGGTCTCAGTGCTGTGTTTGGCTCGGAAGCCGGACTGTGAGGGGTCGAGGGATTTGTTGGTTTCGAGGAAGGTGGCGAGCTGGTTGTTGACTGCTTTCTCGATGACTTTGGCCGGGAATGGAAGAAGCGAGATGGGGCGGTAGTTTTTGAGTTTGTTGGGGTCAGCTGTGGGTTTTTTCAGAAGGGCGCTGAGTTCTGCGTGTTTCCAGCTTTCCGGGAAGGTAGCGGAGTTGAGGGAGCAGTTGATGACGTCTCGGAGATGGGGTGCGATAATGGAGTCTGCTTTGTTGAAGATGTGGTGAGGGCATGGGTCAGTTGGGGATCCTGAGTGGATGGAGTTCATCAGGTGGATGGTATCCTCAGTGGAGATTGGGTTCCAATTGTTAAGGACGTTCAAGGGGGGTGAAGCTCCTGCAGGAGGTTGGGTGGGTTGGTCTCCGGGTCGGTTGTCGAAGCTGTTGTGGATGTCTGCGATTTTGTTGTGGAAGAAGGAAGCTAGGGAGTCGCAGAGGGCTTGGGAGGGGGTGATGTCGTTGGAGTTGGCTGATGGGTTGGTGAATTCTTTGACGATGTTGAATAATTCCTTGCTGTTGTGGGCGTTGTTGTCTAGTCGGTCTTTGAATGTGGCTTTTTTGCCACACCGGATTAGTTGGTGATGTATGCGGGTGGCGTTTTTGAAGGCGTCCCTGGTGCTGGTGTTTGGGTCTTTTTTCCAGGCCTTCTCGAGGGAGCGACAGAGTTTCTTAGATTTCTTAAGATCATCGTTGAACCAGGAGGCGTTTTTGCTGTATAGTTTTATTTGACGTTTTTTCAACGGTGCTAGGATGTCTGCGCTGTTGGATAGCCATTGGGTGAGGTTAATGGCTGCTTGGTCGGGGTTTGAGGAGTGGGCGGGGGGTTGAGAAGAAGCGATGAGGAGATCTGGTCGATGGTGATTTTGTTCCAATTTCTTCGCAAGGTGGGTTGAGGATGGTTGTGGATTGTGGTCTTATTGTAGATAAAGTGAACGCAGCTGTGGTCCGTCCAATGAAGAGCTGTGGTGTGAATGAATGAGACATGTTTGCTGGAGGTGAAGATAGGGTCGAGTGTGTGACCTGCGATGTGGGTGGGGGTAGTGACAAGTTGTTTGAGTCCGAGGTTGGCGAGATTGTCCAGGAGGGTGGTGGCGTTGCTGTCCTTGCTCTTTTCCAGGTGAAAATTGAGGTCTCCCAATAGAATGTAGTCCTCGGAGGGGAGGGCGTGTGGGGTGATAAAGTCAGTGATGTCTTCGCTGAATTGTGCACGGGGTCCTGGTGGCCTGTAGAGGAGGGTGCCTCTGAGTGTGGTCTTGGGGTCGGTGTGGATCTGGAAGTGGAGGTGTTCGGCACTGGCAAGGTTGACGTCTGAGCTGGTTGAGATGCAGATGGAGTTCTTATGGACGATAGCGATGCCTCCTCCTGTTTGGTCGGTGCGGTCCTTACGGATGATCTTGTATCCTTCCGGGATGGCAATGGTGATGTCTGGGGCCGAAGAGGCATTCATCCATGTTTCTGTTAGGAAGGCGACGTCCGGTGAGATGGTGTCTAGTAGATTCCAGAGGTCGATGGCGTGTCTGTGGACCGAGCGGGTGTTGAGCAGGATGCATTTTAGGTGGTTGGTGTCAGGTCTCTGTTTGGTGTTGGTGGATGAGGAGTTGGTTCTAGTGCCGTCGAACTTGCAGGAGTTGCAAGAGAAGGGTCCATGGGTGTGTCCAGGAGCAGCCTGGACGCAGTTGGGGGAACGGCCGGGGTTAAGGGCTAGGAGGGTGGTGGCATCGTAAGTGATGCGAGTGGGCTGGGCATTGCGGGAACCAGGGGGAATGGCGCTGGGCGCGGACGGGCGTAGACGGGCTTACCTTTGGCGCACCTTCGGCGCGACTGGGGCGCGAACGCTGCGCGTTAACGCTGCGCGCAAGTGCATCTGTCATATATGGATAGTGGGAAGGGGAGGGGCGAGGGGGGGGTCAGCTGGGAGGCGGGAGCGGGGAGGGGCTGAGGTCAGGGAGGCTAAACAACAACAACACCAGTGCGATTAAAATGGCCGCAATAGAAATAGCTTCGAGTGCAAGCGCACCTTGGCAGCCAAGCGATACGGAGAGTTACTTGGCACTAGTAAGCTACAGTGTAGCAATGCGAAGCCGTCGAGCGCGAGCAGATAGAAATGAAAGCAAATCCCAAATCAGGTAAAGCAGTCTAGCGCTACGATCTGTGGGCAGGTTAAATGGCAAAGCAGTCAAGCGCTACGATCTGTGGGCAAGTTTAAATGCGATAATTCTGTGCAGGTAAAATGCAATAAGTCTGTGCAAGCAAGGCAGGAAAGCACTTATCAGACTGGCGGTATGGGCAGCAGGTAGCAGCGTTGGGAGCGACCTCTTCTGCGAGGAGCAGGGCGGTCACAGCGTTCGGGTGGAAGGGAGAGGAGAGCAGTATCCGTGGGAGGGGGGGGTCAGCTGGGAGGCGGAAGCGGGGAGGGGCTGAGGTCAGGGAGGCTAAACAACAACAACACCAGTGCGATTAAAATGGCCGCAATAGAAATAGCTTTGAGTGCAAGCGCACCTTGGCAGCCAAGCGCTACGGAGAGTTACTTGGCACTAGTAAGCTACAGTGTAGCAATGCGACGCCGTCGAGCGCAAGCAGATAGAAATGAAAGCAAATCCCAAATCAGTTAAAGCAGTCTAGCGCTACGATCTGTGGGCAGGTTAAATGGCAAAGCAGTCAAGCGCTACGATCTGTGGGCAAGTTTAAATGCGATAATTCTGTGCAGGTAAAATGCAATAAGTCTGTGCAAGCAAGGCAGGAAAGCACTTATCAGACTGGCGGTATGGGCAGCAGGGAGCAGCGTTGGGAGCGACCTCTTCTGCGAGGAGCAGGGCGGTCACAGCGTTCGGGCGGAAGGGAGAGGAGAGCAGTATCCGTGGGAGGGGGGGGTCAGCTGGGAGGCGGGAGCGGGGAGGGGCTGAGGTCAGGGAGGCTAAACAACAACACCAGTGCGATTAAAATGGCCGCAATAGAAATAGCTTCGAGTGCAAGCGCACCTTGGCAGCCAAGCGCTACGGAGAGTTACTTGGCACTAGTAAGCTACAGTGTAGCAATGCGACGCCGTCGAGCGCGAGCAGATAGAAATGAAAGCAAATCCCAAATCAGGTAAAGCAGTCTAGCGCTACGATCTGTGGGCAGGTTAAATGGCAAAGCAGTCAAGCGCTACGATCTGTGGGCAAGTTTAAATGCGATAATTCTGTGCAGGTAAAATGCAATAAGTCTGTGCAAGCAAGGCAGGAAAGCACTTATCAGACTGGCGGTATGGGCAGCAGGGAGCAGCGTTGGGAGCGACCTCTTCTGCGAGGAGCAGGGCGGATTTCGGGGCGACCGGAAACTTCATGGACACTGATTGGGCCAGACTCCATTCTATAGAGGCAAAGGAGAAAGACACATGGGAAGATGTCACCACTATCGATGGTAGTGTGTTGAAATCAGGGCCTATCACTCATCAGACAATTCCCTTACACCTTACCCTAGAGCAAGGACACCAAGAGGATCTATCTTTTGACTTAATCAAATCCCCTCAGTTTCCCGTACTATTAGGGTTACCATGGTTATGTTCACATAACCCACAGGTGGATTGGGGTACTGGTACATTGGAGTTTTGCAGTGACACATGTAAGGAACACATGTCTTTGAGTGAGAAGGGTAAACAACTTGCTTCTACCAATTTAACTGATTTACCCTCAGATTACGTAGATCTACGCGTTGTGTTTGATGAAGTACAAGCAACTAGTCTTCCCCCACATAGGCAATACGATTGCCGCATTGATCTTCAGGCAGGGGCTAAAATTCCATGTAGCAGGGTGTATTCTCTCACTGAGAAGGAAAATGTATATCTGCGAGACTATCTAGACAACATGCTCAAACAAGGATTTATACGTCCCTCTCGTTCTCCTGCATCCTCATCTCTCTTTTTTATTCCGAAGCGAGAGGGTGGCTTGAGGTGTTGTATAGATTACAGATCCCTAAACGACATCACTATAAAGAACAGATACCCACTCCCCTTGATTTGAGCCCTCCTTGACAGAATAAAAACCGCCACTGTTTTCACTAAGCTAGATCTACGTGGAGCATACCATCTGGTGAGAGTGAAGGAGGGGGACGAGTGGAAGACGGCCTTCTGTACGAAGTTCGGTCTTTATGAGTATTTAGTGATGCCGTTTGGACTCTGTAACGCCCCTGCAGCATTTCAATTCTTTATCAACAAGGTTTTACGGGATTTGATAGATGAATTTGTAATCGCCTCCATTGACGATCTACTCATTTTTTCATCTTCTATGACGGAACACAAGGATCATGTGAGAAAGGTGCTGGAGAGACTGCAGGAAAATAGTCTATTTTGTAAACTTGAAAAATGCTTTTTTCATATTTCTGAGGTAGCCTTTTTAGGATTCATTGTATCTTCCTCTGGCCTACGGATGGATCCCCAGAAAGTGGAAGCCTTTCACCAATGGCCCACTCCCCGCTGCATTAAAGAAGTGCAGAGCTTATTGGGCTTTGCCAATTTTTATCGTCGTTTTATCAACGGTTTTTCGAAGGTGGTAGTGCCTATCACCTCATTACTAAAGAAAGGTGTTCCTTTTCAATGGACCCCTGCAGCTGACACCGCCTTTACCGCCTTAAAAGAGGCTTTTACTAGAGCTCCTATCTTACGACATCCTGATCCAGCTATCCCATTCTTGGTGGAGGCGGACGCCTCCGAAAAGGCAGTGGGGGTGTTCTTTCCCAACTAGACCCTGAAACAGGAATAAGCCACCCAGTCGCTTATTTCTCACGTAAGCTTAATCCGGCCCAAATGAATTACTGTACAGGGGACAAAGAATTGTTGGCCATTAAGAAGGCTTTTGAAGAATGGAGGCAGTATTTACTAGGAGCAAACCACACAGTGACAGTTTTAACTGATCATCGCAATTTACAGTTTCTGAAGTCAGTCAGGGCTTTATCTATGCGTCAGCTTAGATGGACTCAATTCTTTAGCGAATTTGATTTCGTGATTAGGTACCGCGCAGGAAACAAGAATGGGAAGGCTGACACTTTATCTCGTTTAGGGTATATTACCAATGAAGAACCCAGAGAGACACCACCCATTATTACCCCAGAAAGATTCATAGGAGGGGTCAGTTCTGAAGATGATTTTCTTGACAAAGTACGTCAGGAAAAAAGCTCAGATAGGATGGAACCCATTAAAAAATCTCATGATACAGTCCAGGTGGGAGATTACTACTATGTGAGTTGTGGGTTAGTCCTTCCCTCTGCAGAATTACAAGGCCAAGCTCTCATATGGTGTCATTCGCATCCCCTAGCTGGACATCCTGGTTACAAAAAGACCTTAGAATTGTTACGGAGGTCTTTTTGGTGGCCTGGAATGGGAAAAGACGCTGAAAGATATATACAAACCTGTCACATCTGTGCTCAAAGCAAGGTATCACATAAAAACCCTGCTGGATTATTGCAGCCTTTACCTACACCTCCAGGACCTTGGCACACAGTGTCCTTGGACTTCATCGTTGAATTACCTGTCACAAACAAAGGGAACAATACAGTGCTAGTGGTGGTGGATACCTTTACCAAATTAGCCCACTTCATACCTTTACCTGGGTTGCCTACAGCTAAGACTCTGACCTCTGTGTTTTTGAGACAGATAGTTAGATTGCATGGTCTACCTTCAGTATTGATTTCAGACAGAGGATCTCAATTTGTGTCTAGATTTTGGAAGGGTATATGTGCTCTTCTGTCTGTTGATGTACGTCTCTCTTCTAGCCATCACCCACAAACAGATGGACAGACAGAGAGAGTGAATCAATGTTTTGAGCAGTATATCAGATGTCAAGCTCTACAGTCTTTAACAGAATGGGATGAGTTGGTTTGGTTGGCCGAAATGGCATATAATAACAGTCATCACGCATCCACCGATTTCTCACCCTTCTTTTGTACATATGGTTACCACCCTCGTATCCTCCCTGGCTCTTCCACACCATGCACAACTCCTGCAGCTAGTGAGTTAGTACCAGGCCCGGACTGGTGAGTCTGGGCACCGGGCAATCCCCCGGTCGGCTGGAGGGGTTGGGGGGCCGGTTTCCGAAAAGGGGGCCGGTTTTGTGGATGGGGGCCGATTTTCAGTCGGACCGTCACAGCCTGTGACGGTCGGACTGAAAATCGGCCCCCCAGGCCCCAGCCACAACAACGTCACTCACTTAGTTTAGGGACATCAGACTTGACTTCCAAGTTACGACTGAGGCAGTTCCTGAACAGAATAGCAGTAGCGCCAGCAAGCCTGATTGACCGGTGCATTGCTGAATGATGTTTTGTTGTGCAAGTGCAACCTAACCCCAACGACGGAGGAGGAGGTGCTTGTGCGCGCGGTATTGTCTCCTCCTCTACCGCGTCTCTGCGCGCCTCCGGGGGCGGGGTAATTCCCGCATGCCCATTGCAATTACTGTGTGACTGCCGGGAGTGACGAGAGCGAGGAGCGGTGAGTCGGCCACATAAGTTATAATAACAACATAATTGTGTAGGCTAGCGCTGCAATGTAACAAGGTGAAGTTTGGCCAGCTAAAAACAACGTAATCCTGAGGTTTTTTTTACGGTACCACGAGCTTTGAACCCTCTGTATTTGCCACGCTGAAGGCCTCTTCTAAGAGGTCCGTGTTTTACATGCTGATTTTAGTCTGAAGTGTTACAGCCAGAAATGTGACATTCACGCGTTTGCTTGGTCGCGAGAGGTCTTGCTTTATTAACAGTCTGATCTCTCCTGGTAAGTATTTCCTTTCCCAGCACTGAATCTGGGTTTTGCTATACTTATGGTCCAAGTCGAACAGTTGTTAGTGCTGGATGATTAAAGAAAAGAAACCAATGCGTGTGAAGTCGCATGTCCCAGAGGGCCCACCCTTTCCTTACTTAGGTCTGTCCACCCGCATCCTTTGAAGAAGTTAGCAATATTTTTACTGGCATTTTTGGTTTGCGTTTTTTTAAAAAATGTTTGTTGTGCGCAAGCTGCAGTAACATGGGTAAAACGTTTTTTTATATTGCCTTGACGTAATTGAATGTGAACATTTCTCTGCCAAAGAGGTGATTTTGTTCTGCTTTCGATGGTGCCCAAACAAAAATATGTTATTTAAATTCATGAAATATTACAAGGTGATCAGGACTAGTATACAGATTGAGTGAGACTTCATCTTCACCCATCCTCTCCCCACACCCGACCCAGTGCACAGATTGTGTCTCAGCCCTGCTGGCACGCTTCGGTAAAATCATGTTAAGGAAAAATTGTTTCGTTTTCAAACAGATGTTAATTGTTTTGTAACCGCAAACCAAGCTTACCTGATGGGCAGGCTCTCACTAGCCTAACACTTATATGAAATACTGGCTCTGGCATTCAAGAACGATCTGCGCATTATGAGGAGCACTGGTGATGAATGTTTCTGTACATTTATTGTTTTTTACACAACTTAATCCGGAGGTATGCCACTTTCGAGCTTTCAGCGGTTTATGAAAGCGTTCGAAATGGCTGCTGTTTCTGGTCCCATAAGCCTTGAATCAGCTTTCCACGTGGTCATCTCTTTTGGTGTTTGGACCATAGCTATGCAAGTTTACAGAATTGGCTATTGGCAACAGTTGGGTGGTGGGAGTGAAGGGAGGATTCCACATTCTATGAAGACTTTAAAGTGACGTTTGTGTATCTATTAGAGGCATCATATATCATTAATTTGCTCAATAGATGTATAATAACAAGTAGAGTGCTTCATGTTACTGTTTTGTTGCTCCTAAGCGCTGTAAAAAAGAGGTGTTAGTTTTACATAATTATTTTTACTCGACCATATCATCCTCCGAATGATAAAAGGTTGTTTGCTTTACCACATTCAAATTTAATTTTACTCACATGCTGAAGGCAGCGCCTGTTCCATCTAGGTGGTAACTATATGTTGGAGTTGATTTGTGCACCTCTTTATTTTGTATTACCACCCATTTGTCTCAATCTGTTGCAATGGGGAGTCATCATATATAGAGTTCTGGAACGGTAGCAAAGTCAGAAAATAGAAAAGACTAAGGCTAGTTTTGTAGTGTTTAGGCTTGAGATTTGGTATGGTTCCCGGAGTCTAGGGGTCTGGGCCCATTTGAGGTTGGTGCATATTGGAGTTGCTTGAAACAGCACCATTTGCCTACTCTTTTTTCAAAATTTTCGCTCGCCACAGTTAAGTACGACAATTGTTTTACGGCCACCACTTTCAATTGTCACCAGCTGCCACTGCTTATATAGCAAGGGCTCACGTGGAGAGGGCTAAGTCGGGGAGCATGTTAGCCTGGCTTCTCCAGGACAAAACGAGGGGGCACACTGTTTTTCATATTCGTGATTCAGTTGGCCAGGAGGAGGAAATTAATATTACATTTATGCACTACTATTGCCAGTTCTACTCTGTGGGCACTGAAGTTAGTGAGTTAAACGTACTGCGTTTCATCACATGTTCCTCCCTGTCGGTCCCAGATCCCTCTGTAGCGAAGCAACTGGGTGCTGATATTACTGTGCAGGACGTGTGATGAGCGTTTAAGGAGATATCATGTCTTGGGGCAAGGTCCCCGGTTTCGATGGGTTGCTCACAGGAATTCTACTCCACTTTCTCTGCTGCCGTTGTCCCTAAGCTTGTGTACTTTTTTAATGGAGCACGGCAGCAAGGACTTCTGCCCTCTCTGTGTAAGATGCAAAAAAGAACAATTTATGGACAGAATGCAGAACAATGTCATACATTCACCCCAGTACAGAGATCTGGGCCTAAATCCATTGTTGTTTTGCTCACCATGCCATTCCAGGTTGGATCCAGTAATATGCAAATCAGTCTTGACCCTGCGCCCAATGGGAACAGTCCAGCCCGAACTGCCAGGCAAGGTCAGTCCATCAGTTGTGTGTCTTTTGCACTCTGTGTAAGGCCACAATTGTGTCACTGCCCAAGAAGAGCAATGCCCTGGTGTTAATTGATTCCTACTGCCCCCTCTCTATGCTGAACCTGGATTATAAAATCCTGAGTAAGAATCTGGCAAACATGGTTTTGACTCATATGAACAATTTGATTCACCCCAACCAGACAGGTTTCATACCTACCTGTAGTACCTTGCCTAATAACCGCCAGCGGATTCATATCTTGGGCATGCAGTAAGCCTCCCATCGGACTCGCTAGCATTATCTGTTGATCTCCGGAAAGCATTTGTCTCCTATCGCTGGGAGTTCTTGTATGCCACCCTTCTCAGGATGCAGGAGAGTCTCCCACCAGACTCGCTAGCATTATCTGTTGATATCCGTAAAGCATTTTATTCCCTTTGCTGGGAGTTCTTGTATGCCACCCTTCTCAGGATGATGTTTGGGGTAGCCTCCGTCAAATAGACCCAGGCGTTGTATACCAACTGGTGGCAAGGGTTAGGATTGGGTCTGTAATATCAGATGCGTGCAAGGTGGGGTGGGGCCCCTTTCCCCTCTATTGTTTGCTCTAGCTTAAGAGACCTTTGTTCTTACTATATGGCAGGGTGGGCACTATTGCGCACTGCAGTTATTGGGAGGCTGCCTATATATTTCTTTGTATGCGGACAACATGCTGCTGTATATGCGTGACAAGCCCTCTGACTTGGAGGGAGTGGTGGTGGCTTTGTCAGCTTTCAGGCAACTGCCTGGCCTGGAGGTTAACTGGTCCTGCACCTACCCACTTCGACCTGCTCAGGGCCGTGTCGGTGCTGTGCTGGGAGTCAGTTACCATTCTCTACTTTGGGGTAGATGTCTATAAATCTGCAGAGCTGCTCTTTGAAGGTAACTTTGCCCGGGCCCTGTCTGCCATCAACAGTTGGTGTCCTTTTCGAGTACCTTGCCTATATCAGTCAGTGGTTGGATAGTCATTTCTAATATGATTTTTCTATTGCAGAACTGTATGCAGCTTTGCTGGTGGAACTAGCTAAAGCGTTCTACCAGAAACCGGATAGCATCCTTCTTACATTATATTAGGGTACCTCGAGGCGCAGGGTGGCTTTTCAGAAATTACTATTGATGGTGGACGAGGATGCTGTGGCTGCTCTGGATATTGAGCTTTATTATCTCACCGCCCAGTTATTGTGGGTGGCATGGTAGTGTTCGGTGCTTTGGGATACTGAGTCCGTTCCCCCCCCCCCGAGACTCTGTAAGAAGCAAGCAGCGGCAGCGCGACCGCGACGTGACTATGTACCCCTGATAAGTTATAACCTGACCAGCCCTGGTTAAAAACCTCCCGGCCCGAGAGGTTATAACTTATCAGGTACATAGTCAGCGCTGCTTGCTTGCTTCTTTGAAATAGAACTGTGCAATTAGGTTCGCACTCGTCTCGCAACTCGCAAGCTGCCTAAGTTATAACCTGACCAGGCCTGGTTTAAAAACCTCCTGCCGGTTACACGGTGTCCTGCCGCGGCGTGACTATAGATTAGTCTCTAGGTCTAGGAGGATATACGCAAACAGGTGTTTCTGGTTATGGTAATTGCTGTGACAGAAGTTAAATGAAATGGACGTCAAAGTGTTGCTGTGGGGCGGTTCTGATGTGTTTTAAGAAGCTCGTGTTTGGTATAAACCATTTAAGTTGGACTGAATTAATGTAACTACTTTGTTTGATGGTCATTATTATTGTGTGGTTCTTAATAAATATCCTAAACAGTAAATTTAGGAACATTAGGTCTTAAGTACTGGAAATGGAACTGAGGTGGGGGTAGGGGGGGAGGGGGTGGCAGCGACAGAGCGGGAAAGCCAGTCCTTAAAGGTGGATGCAGTCTCAGCCTATGGTGTCCCAGGACATATGGATTCTTTTTTTTCACGAACTCTGCCCTCATGTCAATTCACAAGGAGAAATGCTAGCAGTAAAGGTGTTCATGATTAGCTATATTGGTCACAAACAGACCACATTATCGGATGTCCTGGAGGGTTGAAGTACATGGACTGTATCTATGTGTATGCTGCAAGTTTGATTGTATAATAGGATAGGTCAGATGGTTAATGTACTTATTGTGGCGATCGCTGTGCTAACTCCTCGCTCGGAATTAGAACCGATATAAATAGTTTAGAGAGTTTATATACCTACCTCGTACACCCTACAGGTCAAATGTTCAGATCCTAAATGTTTGCTGTGCTTTGAAAGTTGATAAAATTTGAATATGTAATGAAAAATGTGCTGTAAAATTCACCATTTTGGTCTGTCGTTTTTCAAAAAAAACCCTAGTGGCCGTAGGGCTAACTCGCTGCGCTCGCTCGCTACGCGCTGGACGGGGGCTGGTTCGCTACGCGCCGGGCGTGGGCTGGTCTGCCAAAATTTGCCAGGGCTGCTTTCAGTTCCCAGTCCGGCCTTGGTTAGTACTAGACCTCCAACGCAACCATAAGCTTGCACAAGATAATTTGGAACAGGCCAAAAAAGGGTACAAGAAGGGAGCGGATGCACACAGACAGCAGGAACCCTCTTACACCGAAGGGGATGAGGTTTGGTTGTCCACTAAACATATCAGTTTAAGAGGATCTTGTAAGTTTAAGCCTAGATATATTGGGCCTTATAAGATCATGAAGGTTGTAAATCCAGTGGCCATGAAACTTGCTCTTTCACAGACGATGAAAATCCATCCTGTGTTCCATGTGTCCTTACTGAAGCCTGTTGCTTCTGGAATGGTTTTGCCATCCACTCCTCCTCCCCTGATAGTGGATGATGGTTTGGAATATGAGGTGGAGGCCATCATAGATTCTAGACGAGTCAGGAAACTATTGCAGTATCTCATACATTGGAAAGGGTATGAGGTAGAAGACAGAACTTGGAAACCAGCTAGTCAGGTACACTCGCCTACTTTAGTGAAGCGGTTTCACAGACAACATCCCCAGAAGCCTAAACCTGTGGGGGGGTCCTTAGGAGGGATGTACTGTCATGCCTGCCTAGTCTCCGTGGACGATACATAGGAACATCCGACACTGAGACCATTCCAAGATGGCCGCGTGGCATTGCGCATGCGTGAGGGGTTCGAGCCTGAACTTAAGCTCGTTTCCCCAGGCACTCAGCGCTTCGCGCTCTAGTTCTTCTCCTACGAGTTGACGTTTCCGCTGGCCACTTCCGATTACACGCCCTCGTCTCTGCTTGGGCGTTTGTCCTTTGATTCTAAGCTCGGCTTCCTATTGCTGTACTCGCTGTTTACTTTTTTCCTGACTCGGGGGCATCGGTATTTCAAGTCATACAGCTCCCGGTCTTACAAGCGACTATTTTCTGAATTCTAATTCAGTTTTCCTGATTCTTTGTTTTTTGCTTATTTTTGCCTTCCTGATCCACACGCCGAGAGTCGTCAGGCAGCTCACTCTCCTCAATGGTCACAGAAGGCGTTCTAGGCAAATTACAGCAGTCCCAAGTGCCTTTTGATTAACTTGTTTTTTTCAATGTAAGGAGTTAGGTCCTGGGACGTGCAGTTGGATGGACCATTATTAAATACTTATACAAAAAGTTACCAGCTGCACATTTCTTTCATGTCTCGAATTTGAGGACTACAAACCAATATCAATTTGAGTTTGTAAGGAACGCTTTATTCATACCTATTTTATTTCATTATTTTTGAATGTTTCTGTATTTTTTCATCTAAGAAAAACACTATACATACCTATTTACAATTGTACAAGACAACATATATATTCAACAACATTCAACAATATATAGAAACAAATTCATCACATAGAGACAATTTCATCAACAGACATCGATTATTGTGGGGTGCCCTATCTTGACACCAAATTCATTTTTCATCCATAACAAATTAATGCAAGGAAAAAAGTAAGAAATACTCAAACTATTTTGCAGGGAGGGAGACAGAGGGAGTGAGACAGAGGGAGGGAGACAGAGGGATGGAGACAGAGAGCGGGAGATGGAGGGAGGGAGACAGAGGGAGGAAGGGAGATAGACAGAGGGAGTGAGACAGATAGAGGGAGACGGATGGAGGGAGACAGACAAGAAGGAGACAGACAGAGGGAGGGAGACAGAGGGAGAGAGAGGGAGGGAGACAGAGAGAGGGAAACAGAGAGAGAGGGAGACAAACAGAGTGAGGGAGACAGAGGGAGACAGAGAGAGAGAGGGAGAGAGAGCGCAAAAGATAGAGACAGGGGCAGACAGATAGAGGCAGACCCAGGGACAGACAGATAGAGGCAGAGACTGAGACAGACAGAGACAGAGAGGCAGAGAGACAGAGAGGGAGACGGAGGGAGAGAGGGAGAGAGAGAGGGAGACAGAGGTAGAGAGAGGGAGACAGCAGAGAGAGGGAGACAGAGAGAGAGAGAGAGAGAGAGGGAGACAGACAGAGTGAGTGAGACAGAGGGAGACGGGGAGTGGGTTTGGAGAGAGAGATAGGGAGAGAGAGAGAGAGAGGGAGGGAGACAGAGAGAGGGAGGGGGACAGAGAGAGGGAGGGAGAGAGAGAGAGGGGGGAGGGAAAAAGAGAGAGAGGGAGGGAGAGAGAGAGAGAAAGAAAGAAAAAAAGAGAAAAAGACGTGTGTATGCCGGGTCTCGTGGCTCAGTGGACAAAGGCATCTGCTGCAGGGGCCTGTGTTCAACCTCATGGTCTCAAATTTGCTTGAAAATGCACCATTTGCCCACTTTTATTTCAACATTTTCTTCCGGGGAGAACCCTCCGAACCCTCAAAGTGGTTCAGGCTTGCTCGCTATGCTCGCTCGCTACACTGCCTTACTGTGTCCCTAAATAAGGCATCTCCAAAAAGTGTGTTCACCAACATGAAAGGTTTGGAAAGCGGTCCTATAATATATGCAACACCTCACCTGTGTCATCTGTGCTTGTTGTAATACCTATCACCAGTTGCTACAGAAACAGGCATTGATATCCCATGTATATGCGAAAAAACCAGAATGAAAGCACCGATAGATTTATCTATTTAAACAACACAAGAATTCTACTAGCCTTGAAAGATATATAAGTCACAGTAACGTAACTAAAACATTGATACATTTGTTAAAGTCAAAAACATGAGTATTCATTTAGCCTCGTAGGATATGTGAAGCTCAATACTGTATATCCCAAATGTCTTGAGCGCTTTGTTTTCAGAAAGTTAAAAAGCAACTATGAATACTAAATAAAACAAAATGCAGGCAAAAATGCACCAAGTTACTCGACACACATTCACAAGACTTAGCTTCCTGAAGTGATGTATGTCCTTTGTTCCTGAATGCTGCCGGGCCTCTTTCCAATTGCTGAAGACTCCTGGACACCAGCGCGGGAATGTGGAAAATCTTCCTGACACGGCCGTGTCAAAACGAAGTCAAGCACAACATCAGAGTAGCGCTGCTATTTATAGTGTGCTCTTGGGCGTTGTTGACAGCGTTACAAAGCGCGCGTTAACAGCGTACAGAAAGATCGGGAAAAACACGTGGCTGTCAGGAGGCTGGTATCCTGGCAAACATGAACAACTCCTAATCACACATTTGTCAATGCGTTTATCGCTAGAAAGAAATCACACATTAGGCAGGCATTCACTGGAAGGTCAGCATGGGCAATTATATAAGGTAGATAAAAAATATACAGGGCACCACAACAATTCCCTAAGCAGGCAAAAGTTAAATATCAATAACAACTTACGTCTGTATGCATGTTTATTAAATAGGACTCTGAATAATCACGTGATTTAACTGATAGCCCTGTGGATGCTGACATATTATGCAAGAAATGGAAACAGATGTTGTGTGTTGATTCCTGACATCAGACAATGCTTTGTCACCTGAACTGGATGATTCAGCTCTTACAAGACCTATGTTTCATAATAAACGCACAGCAGTCGAACCGGAGCTCCTCTCAGTGCATGGCTTTTCTGGGTTTTCAGATAGACTCAGTCCTATCTCAACTTATCCTTCCCCCTCAGAAGATTCAGATGCTCAAGAGAGAGCTGAGGTCTGCAATGTTCAGCCCAACAAAATCGTTGAGGTCTGTGGCCCGGATTGTGGGCCTTCTGGCTTCCTTAATTCAAGCCATCTTTCCCGCTCTCCTTTGCTACAGGGCTCTCCAAAGATTCAAGATTCAACATCTGCAAATGGGTCTCATAACTCAGATCAAGTCAGTTTGACGGAAGAAGCCAAATCGGAAATGGCTTGGTGGCTCAACAACATGGAGTCCTAGAATGGCAAGGCGACCTTTGGCAATGTCCCTGAGATAGTTATAGAATCAGATGCCAGCCAATAGGGCTGGGGAGCGAGATATCTCTACAGGAGGCCAATGGACGGAATCAAAATTGTGCCTACATATAAATTTTCTGGAGGTTCCTTTGTGATCAAGAGTCTTTTCACCTCGAAGATGGACTAGTGCATACTGCTGAAGATGGACAACTTTGCGATCAAGAGGCCTTCCCCCTCAGAGAGGGACTACTGCATCTTGCTGAAGATGGACAATATCTCAGCCGTGCCGTATGTCAACAAACTAGGCGGGACGAAGTCTTCTCTCCTAGACAAGGACTGTGGGTATTTTTGTCTTAGTCACCAGATTTTGGTCATAGCGGAATATCTCCCAGGTCAATGAAACACAAAAGTGGATTGCCATTCTCAATATTTTAGGGATTTCAGCGATTGGAAACTTCACCCAAAGATCTTCTTCACTTTCAATCTTCTGTTGGGGTCGTGTAGTGTGGATCTGTTTGTCTCTATTGCCAGATACGTGGCTTTTTCAGTTGCCGCCCAGATCCGGAGGCACAAGCAACGGATGCGTTTATCAAGGATTGGTCTACCTTAATGGGCTATGCATTTCCTCCATTCGAAATGATCCCCAGGGTTCGTTCACAAGTGTGGTGTCAGAAAGTGGAGATAGTAATTGTGACTCTGCTTTGGAAAGCCCAACTTTGGTTTCTGGTGATTTTAGAGTTGTCGGAACCTATTGCTGAACCAATTGGGCAGTACTCATCCTCTGAACTTCTCTGGACACCTCTAGCTAGAAGCATGGAAGAATTCTAGGAAAAATGGAGCTTGCTAGGTATTTTGCAAAAAACTGCTGCCTACATCAGACAAGCCTGGTCTGCTTGTACCCACAAACGTATGCTTCGGCATGGAGACGATGGTGTCATTAATGCAGTAAATGGGGTGCTGATCCCTTTGGGACAGACAGGTGATCAATTTGTAAGCTAACCTGTAGGTTAGCTTACAAATTGGTTAATAACTTCAGGTTGTCGATCTTGGCTGGGCATCTACCAGTTGATGGTAAACTATTCAGAGAACACACAGCAGAATGAAAACTCATGCGGGGGTATTAGGATGGCCAATCCCATTCAATCTAAGTATTAAGTGTTATGAGGTGTGAATTGTGTCCTCCATTTCCTTAACATTTGGCTGACTATAAAAACTTTTCCTGCAAACAGTTGTTGGCTAAACTCACAATGTTACTCTGCTAGAATTCTTCTAAAAGGGGTTTGGGTGCGCGAGCCCTTGATCTCTCTGGTAGAGTTTTCTCTCAAGGGGGTGTTTCTTTTTCCATTACCAGACAAAGAAAATCGAACTCCAGACTGGGTTCTTACCCAGCATTTCCAGATAATGCAAATGTATGAGTAGTTTAATCTTAGAAAGCATAAAGAGCTAGTACTTGCAAATTTAGGTTCAACCCGGGGGTGGGGGGTGCTGGGGGCAACTACTGATTGCCTTAGAGAAACCCATAAACCGGTGGCAGCAGCCACCTTAGCCAGATGGATGCGTTAGCTCTTAGCGGAGGCAGGTATTGATACTTCCGTGTTTGATGCTCACTCAGCTAGAGGAGCTATGGCATCCAAGCCTTTTACCTTGGGGTCCTGTTTACAGGATAGTCTTAGAGAGGCTGATTGGTCTTCAGAGTCAACTTTCAAGACTTTTTAATACAAGTATATTGTTGATGTTGCATCAGTGGTGGTGGGACAGCTTCAAACTAGCATAATCGGAGCCTAAGGTCCTGACAGAATAAAAATATTTCTACCTTATGCAATAAGAATTTTCAATTCTATTAACGACACAGAGGCAAGGAAAATCACACTCTGGCTTATTGTTACATATGCATGTTTTATGAATATGGTATACATACATGTTATAATTGCATTGTTATGTGTGCCAGCCACGTTTTTGGAGATTTGTTGGGGTACTAATCCTTAAAGGATGGAGATTCTGGCTTGATTGTTTTTAAGTCGAGCTTCAGCACGCAAGTGCTGTCTGCAAGACTTACTCTGAACATAAAAACTACATTTTTCCCGCCTGCTGCTTCCCATAGGTTGTTTCCATTGTCGCTCTTCTTTGCTGCCTTCTGGCTGGATCCTGCAGACGATAGGTCACTTCCGTAGCAGGCTGAAGAGCACCAGCCAAGAACAGTTTTCTTTTGCTTTATGGGTTTATCTGTTCTTCTGGCGAACTCTTTTTCTCCTGCTGCTCTTCCCTGCACTACAAGCCCAGCTCCCTACCAGAGCGCACTCCATTAACACCTTCCCCCCCAAATCTACATCAGCAACGCCCACTTTGTAACCTCTACATACTGTGTGTCATTATCCTGCAGGGTTAAACTATAAATGCTCAGGCGCCACGCTTCATGTTTCAGCACAGCACCCAGTTTCCACAACTTCAGGTACAGCTGCTTTGCTTTCGCTTTTCACTGAGTGCGTACGTGGGATCCCTCTGGTCTCCTCACTGTGATCTTTTCTCGCTGTCCCTTCCACCTTCCTGTGCCTGCTTTTCCTGCTCTGCAAGCTTGTTACTGCTCTGGCCGTAGACTGGCCCTAGTCCACAAGGAGAACGGCTCTTACCCCGCCCCTCCATCCCACTCTCTCTGTTCTGCCTACCCCTCGCTTCCAGTTAGCGGGCTCCAGCCTGCGCCGACCTCACAGCTCACCTCATCAAGCATTTCCAATGCAACGGTCTCGCCTTTGCAAAAGTTAGAGCTATTGGAATTGTAAATTACAACATTTTTATTTATGTGTTGGTTTTGAAAACAGATAAATAAATGACATTGTCATTTACAATGCCAATAGCTTAATCTCTCGCAAATGCAAGACCTATTGCATTTGCACTCACACACACACAGAGCCACACACACACAAAGAGCCACACATACACACAGATCCACACACATACACACAGAGGCACACACACACAGAGGCACACACACACACAGCCACAAACAGACACACACAGAGCCACACACACACAGACAGAGCCACACACACACACAGATCAACACACACACACAAACAGATCCACACACACACACACAGAGGCACACACAGAAACAGATCCACACACACACACAGAGGCACACACACACACAGAGGTACAGAGCCACACACAGAGGGACAGAGCCACACACACACACACACACACACACACAGAGCCACAGACACACAAAGAGCCACACACACACAGAGCCACACACACACACAGAGCCACACACACACAGAGCCACACACACACAGGCACACACACACAGAGAGCCTGTGGGCCCCTGTGCCACTGCACCTGATGCACCAGACACCTCTGGAAACATCTGGATTTCAGCTGCTCATTGAAGCTTTGCAGTGCTGACCCCGTGCAGCGCGACCACACAAGCTGCAGTGAGAGTTGACGCAGCACTAACACTCACCTGGGGTTTGCACGGCTGCCAGCCCTGTGCACGCCTCATGTCCCAGGCATGTTTGCAGCACAGGTAGGCTGTAGGGGCAGATCCCCTGATCCCCAGCTTGCCAGCTCCTCGTGAGGCTCCTGTCTCTGTAGGTGATGGGGTTCGCAGGGGTGCACCCTGCACGAGCTCGCACCTCTCACCTCGGCTTCTCTCAGGGCTCGTTAGCTGGGTGGCTCGAACTGCTAGGGAGACCGGATTTAGGTTTTCTACTTCGGAGTTAAGACGGCGACGGAGGCCGGCGACCTCTAGTCATCACATCGGTCCAGCGTGAGGAGGCTCATTGATTCTTCCCCGCCGTGCTGGCAGCGAGTTTCTTATTTTGTCCCCGCCGGCACCCCGTGTGATGGGAGAGAACATGTCCAAGAGGCTGAAGCTGCAGTTCGGTGGCGAGTCTCAGATGGAAGAGCGTTCCTTCAACAATCCCTACCCGGACTACGAGACAGTCTGCTCTGCGCCACTGGACCCCGAGGAGGAAGGCCCCGATCAGGACTTGTCGGCTGGAGACCAGGACATCCCCTTCGACAAAGATGAAAAGGTAAACAAAGAGCTCAGCACGGGGGCCGAAAACAGCAGGCAGACTGGGGGGCGGGGGGCAGGTGGCTGTGCATGTTTAAATCACAAGAAGTGCCCAGAGCCATTGAAGGAGTGGCCGGAGCACACGAGGGCCAGCCCGCCAGGTCATGCACCATGCGGTGATCCGGTGCGGGCAACAATGCCCCCGGGAGGATGAAGGTCGGTGTGGGCTACGGTGCCCCGTAGCCATATGAAAATAGGAAAAAGTAGGTGAGAAACGGTGCTGCTCGAATCCAGTTTCGGCTTCTAAAATTTATTGACAAGAGACGCCCCTTGGTGAGGTGGAACTAACTGGGACCGGTTTAGTGAGGTGGCGTCGCGAACAGTGGTGCCCCCCAAAGTAGTGGCTGCCAGCGATGAGGTTAACGAGGCATAGAGAGGGCAGAGTGTACTGCAAGATTAGGCAGAGCTCTTGCAAATAAATTAGGCGACCGGAACTGCACTACGAGGTCACAGCACATTGGGCGAAGGACCCGGGCGACCAGCCTGCCAGGGCACAACCGCTCACAAGAGCGAGGCGGGAGAGAAGGGGGGTGGTCTGGTGGAAAGATTCGAACGTCCGGGCCGAAAATACAAAGTTAAAGTGTTGTATTTCTATCTAGGACCCTAATTCGATATTCCCGATTCAGGTCCTTATGTGGTTATAATAAATAGTATCCTTATAAAGGCATAAGAATCAGATCCATATTTAGTATTTGCCCATGCAGTCCAAAGCACGGCAAGGCTACTCCCATAGACTCCTAGAAAGCACAACGTGTTCTTTAAACAAACCAAGCCTCCAGCAGCCCGGGAATCCCTCTCCTGCTTTTGTTTTGATTTGCACAAGAACTCCTAGAGTCCAGCAAGAACTGTTTGTTCTTAATGACGTCTTATGTCCAACCTTACGTCAAACCCGACCCCTTTCAGGTATAAATATACCAACGTTGCCTTAAGCAAACACACGGTGGTGGGGAGCAAAGTGACGTTCTACTTGTCCGAGAGCCCAGCTGTTGCCAGAGCCGAAGGAAGCCGCCCCTCCCTTTTTGACGCGCTGGAGAAACTGCCTTTTCTCACGCCGAGAAATCCAGCTCCGGTGTTCCCGAGTTACCCTCGCGGGTTGCGGGGAGATTGAGTCCTGAGAACCGAGATACAAGACCTCCTTCATTCTATAACCAAGGTACGGAGCTAATTAAAACCTTAGAGAGAATTCTTGATTCCGATCCTTGGCAAAAACCTAACTTTAACTTGATACTGTTACTTACTTACTCCTTCCCACGTATTAGGCTTAGGTCAGGTACAATGGAGTAGGCGTATCTTAGAAGCACCAGTTGAGTTTGCTTAGTCAATGTTTTTATGTATGTATATATTTTAAAGTATCATATGGCTAAGAAACCATATCAATGCATTTACAGTATTATTTCATAATATTACTTTTACTGTATGCACTTTACTTTACCATAAGTATTGCAATTGTGGCAATTCATTTCTCTTGCATGAGAAAGAAGACTACTCAATAAAATAATATCTTTTATTGAAAACGCCCGTCTCTCTATTTCTCTGCACTCTGAAGAAACTAAGCATGCACGATTGACTGAGTGAAATAGCCGTCTATAGTTTTCACATGACTCTAGAGATAGACTCTTTATTCTGGGGGAGCAAAGTTGTCATGTTTATGCGGTTGTCAGAAACTAATCCCTTCTTGTCTAAATCAGGACGGTTAACCCTTTCCTGAATATTCGAGAAAGCTTCTAGTGACCTCTGAGCTAGCTGGCAAAACTAATTAAGTCTAACATAGTCAGTAGAGACCTAGATGTCCTCAGTCCTACGTCTACACTGCTGTTTATGTTATTGCAATGCGCAGAGCCTATTGGGAATATAGGAACTACACTACATGGCGCCCAACGTTTGGTAAGGCGATAAAACTAACGCAAGACGTTAAAGTAACTCAGTCGTGCTTTTCACACAGACCCCTTTTTCCCGTAAAAACTTCAATAGACGTCTGGAGTGGGTGAAAGGTTAATATCCGCCGGAACTTAGTAGGATGAGAATCCTATGTATTAGTTTTTGGTTTAGTCAACGTTGAAGGATACAGTGTTCCAAAATATTGTGTACCTAATCTTTGTGTCCTTGAAACTTGATCTGCAACAAGAAACTTTCTTTCAGTAAAATGACGGATAGTGAAGAAGAAAGAGAGAAAGAAGCATTAGCAGCTCGACTCTTAGCGGAAGACTCAAGTCTTCAAGAAAATGACCCGAATACAACAATCATTCCGGTCAATATAAAAAGAACTATAACTCTTAAACTCATAGAAAATGGACTATCACCAAGAGGTGGTACAGTCATATTCGTGATAGAGGCACATGAGTCTCGGCATACAGAGGTATTCTATTCATGGATACATTTTCCAGCAGCACACGCTGTGACAAAGACTTCCACTATTACAAAATAGAGGAACCTCCGGATATATACACTCCTTTTGAGGACGTTGAAATCCCACTAACATACCAAGAGCACCTGCTTTGGTTTAAAGGCGCCCTAAAACATCTAAATCACATCACCAGGCATGGTCCACTAGGTAGACCAGGAGCCATGTGGCCGGTTCTAGCCAGCTACACACCACATCCCGACATTAACACCTTAGCTGCGTGTAAACATTTCTCCCCAGTGCTGCGCTGTCCATTAGAACTAGTGCTGAATGGACGTTCAATGGTCGTGCGCAGCACTGGGGAGGTAGCGCTGCTGACGACCATTGGCCGTCAGCAGCACTTAAGGGGTTAACAAAATGTCAAGCGAAGAACTCCTAGTTGAACTAAAAGAATTAACAAAAGCATATAGAGAATTAGTTCAATTGGCAAGGGACGATATAAAGGACCTCCAGAAATTGAAGGAGACAGATATAACAGACCAACCATTTGAGCTTGCTAAAATCATAGAAAATCCTATGAAGAAATAGGAAGAGATAGTTTGGGTAGTAAACCGGGAAAACCCCAACTAATTGAAAATCCTGAAAAAATCTATATTAATAATAATCTAAATAGTCCAAAAAAGAGCTGGGATGGTAATAAACAATCCACTTACAAGGAAAAACAATTCCAGTCCAGAGGAAGGTCTCCTCAACGGAGAGAAAGATCTCCTGGCCGAGGAGGCAAGTCTCCCCAAAGGGAACCCTTTGAGAGAAGATACAATCTTAGAGATAGGGATAAAATAAGAAAACCTGACAGATATCAAGACATTGATACATGTCCCTCTCGATCCTTCTCACTCAATCTTTCTCGATCTTCCTCACAGAAATCGGAAAGAAGAGGACGGTCAGAACACAAGGAAGAGCACGTCAAGTCCAAAGACAAAGAACCTGCTCATCAAAGTAAGAAAACACAATTTCCCAGAAAGAAGGTAGCAAGTATTAAAATTAAACATGACGAGGATTCTGAGGACACAACTGAAAAACGGAGAGTGGGCCCAGACAATGCTAGACAGTGCAGCAGAAGTGACCCTAGCTCGCAAGATCCTGATGAATCTTCTGTAGACAGTGGACACGAATGAATACATTCAGGTGGAAACTGCAGACACACGAGTTAGTGTGCCCCATAAACTATATGAAATAACTTTACGTATAGAGGGGGATAAAACTAGGAAAATTAAAGGTCTCTTTTGGGAGAATGTTTCTAAAGGCTATGACATCCTGTTAGGTGAAAAAGACTGGCCACCAGAGTTTGTCAGGGAGTGCCCACATGGCGAAGAAATGATTATGCCTGCCTTCTCAAATCATATACACATTTGCAAGAAAATGGGCAGTGGCCCAAGCCCCATTATACAAAAATCATGTAGGATGGGATGAGGAGTCTCCTCCCCACAAAATCCAGTTGGAAAATATCAACCCACTGCACAAAGGCAGTACCCAGTTAAACAAGAAGCTAAAAAAAAAGTCAGGGAGATCTTAGATCAACTTGAATACCAAGGGGTGATTGAAACATGCACCTCACAAATGAACAATCCTTTGTTTCCTGTCTCCAAGCCAGACGATTCATATCGTCTAGTTTTGGACTACATACATCTAAACTCATGCTGTAAAACATTTGCAGTACAAAATTCACACAGTGCAGCACTGATGAATAATATTGTGCGCAAAAAATATAAAACGACATTAGACATTTCAAATGGATTCTTCTGTCAAAACATAGCACCTGAAAGCAGGTACTTGACCGCTTTCTCAATAATGGGGTCGCAAAAACAATTTTGCCGACTCCCACAGGGATTCAAGAATAGCCCAGGATTATTCTCAGCAAGGGTAACAGAATTACTACAAATATATGATGATGAAGCATTATCATATGTCGATGACATCTAGCTAACAGACGATGACCTGGAGACTCACTTAAAAAGAGTGAACACTATAATTCTTGGGTTCGCATCAGAGGGTTACAAATTCAACTTTAAAAAGTCAAGAATTGCCCATCTAACAGTCCCATTTTTAGGATATGAATTATCAAGTGAAGGCAAAAGCCTGGCAGACAACTTCTTAGAGAAGTGTGCAGTACTCCAAGCACCGAAAACACTGAAAAATTTACAATCAATACTAGGCTTCCTGAATTTCGGTAGAACATATATTCTAAATTATGCGGAGAGGGTTAAACCTCTCTATGAATTAATATAACCTGATTTCAAACCCATACATTGGACTCAAAAACACACAGAAATTTTGAGATCATTACAGACAGACATGTTAGCTAAAACAAAACTGCAAACTCGTGAAAACATACACAATCTGGTAATCCGAGTAATTCCAGGAAAAATGCGGGTTCACATACCTGACCTCTAATGAGGGAGAAACGGTACCAATAGCTTACAAATCACATTTGTACACACAGGCTGAAATAAAATTCAGTTCTACAGAAACAATTCTGACAGCGGTTCACACTACTGTAGCAAAAGAAAGCGCCCTAGCCCAAGGAAAAAGAATAACTGTTTATACAGCAGAATCAGCTCTTGTGGCGTTAACAAGTCCACCGAACCTGAAAACAGTGGCATTAGATCCAAAATGGATACAATGGGCAAATTCTCTTGCTACAGAAGACGTGAAATACTATTTTGACCCGAAAATGAAAAAACTAGATGATCTAGAATACGAACAAGAATATCCTCTGCCAATCGGAATTCTGCCTCTAGAACAATATACCTGTGTAATCTATATGGACAGATTTGTACAGCATTACGATGTAGAGAAAAAATCCTACAATGCAGCGTGCGTAATGTTAAAGGTCGCCGGCGCTCTGGTAAATTCAAACCAATGATTACAAAAACTGAATCACTCAGAAACTGTTCAGCTCAGCAAGCTGAAATAAGATCTTTAAAGATGGCGCTTGAAAATGCCGATCGCGAATTCCCCACACTAATAGTGTGCGATTCGCATTACTGCGTCAAGTCATATAACAGTGACATGTAGACATGGAGCAAAAACAGTTACAAAGATGACAGGTGCCACAATAAAACATAAAAAGCTTTGGGAACAAGTAGTTCTTTTACAAAAAGAACTAAAAAAGACTCACGTGATACATACACTGAGTTATCGACGTGTTGGCATTCACGTTGCAGGGAATTCAGTGGGTAATAGAGCCACAGCGGCGGCTGGTCAACCGGCTTCCGTAGCCACCAAAAAGCGTTCAGAAACACAAATAGATGGAGAAACCTTGTTGGCGGTAAAAGCCTCATTAAAAGGCGATTATGCAGCATTACCTCTCAACTATCCACTCAGTAATACATACATAATTGATGCAAACTCCGTTCCTTTTGCTCGAATCCCTGGAGTGGGGGATAGAGTAATTCCAAACAAGAACCGGAGAGGCTTCTTGATACAAGAAGCACACATGGGATTGGTCTGAGGCACCAAGAGATCCTGAAATCTCTGATAGAATTACAATCACAATATTGGTGGCCGGGAATGAGCGTAGATATCTACAATTTTGCAAGAAATTGTGAGGACTGCAACAGAGATTGCAGTTGTGAACCGGACCAGATACCAGCCCAGACACCATTATTGGATAGCATCAGGCTATCTATGCGCAAAAGTCCCACCTGACAAATGCGGTCCCATAATCATTAAGACTTGATTCACTAAAAATGTGGCCCCAGTGCTCGGCTGATGCCAGAACTGTTATAAAAGATTTGCGACTCTTTATCGGCACATACGCAATTGGCATGCTACATTCTGACCAGGGTCCTGCGTTTAGCTCTCGAGCTTACAAAGAGGCCATGACCAGCATGGGCATTGCATTGCGGTACTCTTCTCCCTTCCATCCTGAGGGAAATGCGGTAGTGGAAAGCAAAAACCGTGACATAAAGCAATCTATAACGGCGAGGGTATTAGGTTCGGGTGATGGTTGGGTCAAACATTTAATAAGTGTCCAATATAATCTCAATAACATGCCAAGAGATTCTCTAAAAGGTTTCAGTCCGTATTAACTTTTGTTTGGAACTAGAATGATTATCCAGGATTTGGATCGTCAGACTTCAGTGGTAGAAGAAAGAACTTTTGATATCATAGATCGTTTGGCTGTTTTACAGGACTTAAATGAAACAAGAAAGAGTCTAAGTAACATAAAGAATAAGCCAACAACCACTGAAGAACCACTTGTCCCAGCAAGACCTGTCTGGATTCCAAAGATTGGGGATCTGGTCAGAGAAAAGATCGCGGTGAAGAAGGAATTTGGGCCTTCTTACAGAAAAGCAGTACCCGTCTTAGCTATCAGCGGAACAAGATCAGTAGTACTACCGCCACTTGCTGGTAAAAAAGAAAACAGAATTGTTTCAATCGATCTGGTGAAACCACAAACATGTGGCCAATAATAAATAGCAGGCCCAGTGGACTCCCAAGAAATAGCAGAAGACCAAACTTTGCTACAATCCAAGAGGTTCAAACTGAAAGACTAATCACATTCGATAAACCAATAGTAAATAAAAAAGGACTATGCAACAAAGCCATGGAACTTGTGCCTCTTGAAACCCAAATTGCAACAATTTGTGAAGGTACACCAATCTACAACGATGTAGCTTAAGAATGTACAAACGTAACAAAAGAAAATGCAAAGATCAATGGAAATCCGGAAGCGATCCCACCAATTGACAGAACTGCATCTGGCTATTTTATCAACTTTGATGACTTTTCAGATGATCCAAGTGAACATGGAGACAAGACAGCAACAAAAACTTTCAAAGAAAAAATGACCAAGCTGTTTCAACAACTAAAAGAGACATATCTGATCTCACCATGGATTGAAATTTGGATTGTGTTAGGTGTACTCTTCCTCCTGCTTTGGCTCATCATGGTTTTCTGTTTGGGTAGATTCATTGATGGAAAATATAGTACAATGGGCACAGCAAGTCAGAACATCAACTTGGTCCTAAAGTCTCACAGATCCTCTCACGTCGAGAAGAGAGATCTGTCATCTGTCATCTGACAACTACAGAGCCTTTTCTACGAGGATAGTATCCACCACGGACTCTTTTGCCCATCAAAAAGATGTAAACCGAAAGGCAGAGTACCAGCCCCATGGTACAACGACTCCCTCAAAACCCTCAAACTATCCGGTAAACAGGCCGAGAGGAAGTGGAGACAAGGCTACTGCGAAACAAACAAAATCATCTGGAAAAACAAGCTCTTAGAATACAAATCTGCCATCACGAAGAGCAAATCCTCCTACTACTGCTCCACCATAGTCAATGCGGCAAATAGCTCCAAAAGCATCTTCCAGATCCTTGATAACATTATCCACCCCGATTGTGCCAAGAAAACTATCCCACCCTCACAGATCCTTTGCGATAATCTCGCACAGTTCTTTACCGATAAAATTGAGACCATCATTCACAACCTTGCTACTCCCCCATCGCAAGACAATCTAAACTCTCCCGGAGCCGCTAACACCAACTGCGATCCGCCGAGCCTAGTACACTTATCTAGTGACTGTCTTCAGGCCCTCCCCCCTATCCCCGAAGCAGATTTCGAGAGACTGGCACACGGAATCACCTCTGGGTCTCCCCTCGACCCACTGCCCCCTAAAACCTGGAAAGCATGCAGAACTGAACTATTCCACATCCTCCGTAGGATCAGTAATCAGTCTCTTTGCTGCGGACTCGTCCCCTCCCCCTGGAAGCAAGCACTTATCACCCCATTGCTGAAAAAACCCTCCTTGAACCCCGAGTGCCTTTCCAATTTTCGACCCATATCGCTTCTACCCTTTCCAGCGAAAGTGGTGGAACGCTGGGTTAGCTCCTGCCTATCGACATATCTTGAGCAGAGTCACTTTCTGGACGACTTCCAATTCGGATTTCGACCAGCCCATGGCACCGAAACAGCTGTGCTTATAGCCATGGAAGAACTTCGTATGCGTGCAGACAGGGGCCACGCTGTGGCCTTGATCTTATTGGATCTGTCTGCCGCATTCGATACCGTCAACCATAGGATTCTGCTAAAGAGGCTCCAAGAGGCAGGAGTCGGGGGTACCGCCCTGCTCTGGTTCCATTCATACCTGAGAGATAGGAAACAGGCTGTGTCCCTCCCCCCTTTTCAATCCGCGTTCTCCCCAGTACCTCACGGTGTACCCCAGGGCTCGTCCATCAGCCCGATCCTTTTTAATGTTTATCTAAAACCTTTGGTTACCCTAATCAAATCCCACAGACTGAAAACTGTAAACTACGCGGATGACACCCAGCTCATCCTTTCATGGGAGGGGGAAGATTCTATCCCCATGGAATCATTCCATGCCTGCTTAAGAGACACAGCATTTTGGCTACACCTGAATTCCCTGCAATTCAATTCCACCAAGACCGAGGTCCTGTTCTGTCCTGGGAGCCGAATCCCTCGCTTACTCCCTGCTGAATTCTGGCCCCCGGAAAACCCAGAAAAACCACAGCCGGTTTCCAGTGTCCGCAATCTGGGTGTTATGCTAAACACCAACCTCAGCATGGAAACACAGGTAACCAAAATAGTTTCCACCTGCTCGGCCCTACTGCGCTCTTTACGCAAAATCATGCCACTCCTCCCTGCCCAGGCCCGAGCACTGATAGTCAGGTGCACTATCCTTAGGCGCCTTGACTATTGTAATGCTCTTCTGCTCAAGTCCCCTGCTGTTCTACTGGACAGACTCCAAAGAGTCCAGTCAGCTGCAGCCAAACTGGCCCTTGGTTGGACCAGGAGATCCTCGGCCACTGCAGCCTTAGCCGAGCTACATTGGCTCCCTTTAAAGCAACGAATAGCATTTAAAGCACTGTGCCTGGTCTTTAAGGCACTTCACGGAATGGGCCCCAGACCCCTACAAAAAATGTTCTCTTGGTACACCCCCTCCAGAACACTACGATCCGCCACAGCCTGCCTTGTGTCGGTACCCAGATTTAACAAGGTAAGGACCGGGGGAAGATCCTTCAGAGTGGCCGCCGCCAAGCTTTGGAACAGTTTGCCGGTCGATATTTGCCAAACTTCACAACTCCTGCCATTCAGGAAGCGAATCAAAACTTGGCTCTTCCCTTAATTCCAGTCTACGTCCAACCCCGAAAAAGCCTCCCATCTCCTCCATCTCAGGAGTAAGCTCTCAGCGCCAGGATACCTGCCAGGTGACAGCTGCGCTCTACAAGTATTTTAAATAAATAAATCAGTGAACATCACAGCCAACTCAATACCTGGGGGTATTGCATGGGACAGAACTGACTATGATATTTATGGCCCGGTTGAGCTCTTGAAGTATCCACACCAGTTCAAGATTTCCTTAAGTGACTTTGTAAAACCTAGTTCCTTTTCTGATGATTGGGATTTTGAAAATATTAATAATATGATATCAGATTTAGTAATGTCAGCTAAATTTACAGAACATGATTATTTACAGGGTTCATCAAACTATGAAGAATTATACTGTTACAATCACTATGGTCATCACTATTTGCATAAATCTGCACAACCTAGAAATGTTTTTACATAAAATATATGGGAACATTGTCCAACTCCACCAAAAGGCAGTTCGAAAACATTTTTTGAGAAATTTCCATACTTCTCAGGGTTTAACAACAATGATCCAGAAACTTTTTATTTTAAAATGATAAATAGGACAGGAATGAAAAACATGCTGACAAATGCTAAATTGATTTATTCTCAAAAATTTTATGACAAAATGTCAACATTTGGTTTTGAATTTTGGAAAAACAACATTGAAACAAAAACCATCTGGGGAACAAAAGACTGGCAGGTACATGGTCTAGAATCATTATTTAGAGCCTGCATGATCCCAGAACAAATAATATTCCTGAATGATACTATTCAACAAACTACTTGGCTTGGTTTAGCTAAGCTAAAAGACTTAAACAAACCGTCTATTCCGAAGCCCATACCTGATTACAACAGTACTACTGATATGGAAATAGACGTATCCCATATTTTTCACCAAAACAGAACAAATCCTGATTGGAAAAAAAGGTTGATCTGGCCCACAGACACAAACAACTGTCAAGATAGATTCCTGAATAAAAGACAGGGGTTCACAATGACCAGGCCAGACCCACGATATTCCCAGAGACAACATCCAGGGATAGTTACAACATACAGTGTAGGGAAATTATGCCGTGAGTGGCTACAAACATCCACACTGGCTGAAATTAAGCAACACTTGACTTTACTTAAAGAAGGTGCTGACTTGCGAGATTTCATAATGGGGCCTCGCAAACAGCGTCAAAAACGTTTCATAGCGGACGGTATATACGCTGCATACAGCGAAGCTTAGAAAGTAATGCAAATTGAAACAGCAGAAAAAATACGAGAAATTGATTGTATACATTTGGAAAAATCACTTTCTGTTGTGGACAATGGGTTAACGACTCTGTCTTCCAGAATATATTCACTGGACAGTATTGTATCATCTGTCTTTGATATAATAGAGCAAGACTTGCTAATGTTACAACATGGTCAGTCTCAATTACGTTCTATTGTACAGCTTGGCTGGACGTTGCAAAACCTGCGTTCAGGCTACGTGCCATGGCATCTAATCAACATAACGACATTATTTTCAATCTTTAACCTTACTGATAAACAAATCAGTTTGGCAAACAAAGGAGCAGATTATACGATTATGATTATTGAAAAACTTGAGAGATTACCATTGACAATGTCAGAGAGACCTGTCATTGAATGGATAATACACGGAACAATTACAATTCCAATAACAACTTTCCAGTTTAAATATTGCCAAGAATATATCCCAGCAGGCCAGTATGAAAGGTTGGGTAAAGGTTACATCAAATCATCCTGGGATTTACCTTACACACACAAATGTTATAGTGAAAAGAAAAAGGAGGTATTCCTTAGTGGTAATAATTGTAAGAAATCGCTAAGCGGTACACTTCTGTGTCAAGGAATTAACTTGCATGGAGCCTGCGAAGGGTCTTCAAATAACCTTTCATGTCACCTGCAAGGCACTGCTGCAACACAGATAGAACCCTTCTTCAGACAACTCTCTAACGGTAGCTACATTATAATAACTGACCACAGCTGTTGTGCATTGGTGCCAGGATAATGTTATCTGGTAACTGTTACTTCCAGGGTCGTTTGCTGTATGCAAGTATTGTATCCAAATAGCAATCCAGACATGGAGGCGGCAATATGGCCTTATGTGAATATCTCTTCTATTCGAATTGATACTTTAAGTAGAATGAAGTCTATTCTTTTACAGACAACTGTGCCTTTGACATCATCCAAAGAAACGTATGACCTGCAAGTTGCAAGGACAGCTGCAGAGATACATACCCTTTTATCGACAAATTGCCCCGTGCATTTCGTAGAAATGTTAAGCCAAATTTTAAACATGTCTGATACCAGCGGCATCACACATGTATTTAAGAGACTTTTTTTTGAGACTGTTAACACCATTTGAAACAGTTCTGGGCATCTTCCCGAATTTTGTCCATTCTGTCTTTGGCGGCCTACCCTTAATTTTGGGACTCGTAGCAGGAATTTTATTTTTGTTCCTTCTGCTCCGATATGGCAAGCCAATCCACAGACAAGACTCCAGCAACGATGGAAGAAACGATCCTAGCAATACGATACCGAGACCGTATCACTAAGGTCCTCGGATTGGCCCGGCTAAGAGATCTGAGTACAACTTGGTTTCTTTCATTCAGACCGATCTGGCAGGATTGCATCTTACCTGTGCTTCGATGTCTGCTATGCGGAGAAGAATGCGTGTTGGACGTCTGTCTTACACTACCATCAGCAGTACCAATGGATGTCGACGCTTTGCTTTGTCCTGTAACGACTCATGCAACGTGTTGTCCCCAGCGGCTACTTATTCTGATGACGGCATTCGTTGAGACTTCAGCACTACGAGTAGGTGGCGGTGAAGTACGAGAGGAAAGCAGCACCAAACAGGTACAACCTTCTGTGAGCATTGCTGATCCAAACATCGATGATAGCAATCATGCACAGAACTGCACGGTTTCAGTATTTTCAAACTTGGTCGAACTTTCACCTGATGTGGTATACCAATTCTTTGCGGGCCTGTCTGATATGATCTTCTACCCTGAACACTTTTTAGAACAACAAGCACACAGCGTTCCCTGAACTCTGAATTTGGCCTTCAGTTCTGCTAAACAAAGCAACTGAAAACATTTGGAACTATTTTTTCCCTGAAAATGAAATTATTTTTTCTTTCAAATCTAAATATTTTTCCATTTTGCCCGGCACATGCTACTTTGCTTAAAGTAGAACTATTCTTAGAGAACAGAGCTTCTATTTTTAGAGTCATTCGAGATAATATTTTACCTCAGCCTCTAGCACATGTACAATATCGTATAAATATGTGATGAAATTGTCTCGACCTTCTCTTCTGTATACAGAGCCATTTCATGTGTAATTTCATTTGTAATTTTCACAGTTCATTCAGCTGATATATATGCATTTAACTGAATGATAACCTTGCTTGAAAAAACGTACAGTACCAATACTCATTTTCGTGTATAAACCATACACCATTTCAAATGCAATTATGTATTTTGGGGTGGGTTGGAAAACACACAAGCATCGTATGTTTACTGTTGCTTAATTTTTAGTAATGATGGACATTAATCCGTGGAGTGGGTGTTGTATTTCTATCTAGGACCCTAATTCAATATTCCTGATTCATGCCCTTATGTGGTTATAATAAATAGTATCCTTATAAAGGCATAAGAATCAGATCCCTATTTAGTAATAGCCCATGCAGTCCAAAGCACGGCAAGGCTACTTACATAGACTCCTAGAAAGCACAACGCGTTCTTTAAACAAATCAAGCTTCCAGCAGCCCGGGAATCCCCCTCCTGCTTTTGTTTGAATTTGCACAAGAACTCCTAGAGTCCAGATAGAACTGTTAGCTCTTAATGATGTCTTATGTCCAACCTTACGTCAAACCCGACACCTTTCAGGTATAAATATACCAACGTTGCCTTAAGTAAACACACGGTGGTGGGGAGCAGAGCGACGTTCTACTTGTCCGAGAGCCCAGCTGTTGCCAGAGCCGAAGGAAGCCACCCCTCCCTTTTTGACACGCTGGAGAAGCTGCCTTTTCTCACGCCGAGAAATCCAGCTCCGGTGTTCCCGAGTTACCCTCGCGGGTTGCTGGGAGATTGAGTCCTGAGAACCGAGATACAAGACCTCCTTCATTCTATAACCAAGGTACGGAGCTGATTAAAACCTTAGAGAGAATTCTTGATTCCGATTCTTGGCAAAAACCTAACTTTAACTTGATACTGTTACTTACTTACTCCTTTCCACGTATTAGGCTTAGGTCAGGTACACTGGGGTAGGCGTATCTTAGTAGCACCAGTTGAGTTCGTTTAGTCAATGTTTTTATGTATGTATATATTTTAAAGTATCATATGGCTAAGAAACCATATCAATGCTTTTACAGTATTATTTCATAATACTACTTTTACTGTACGCACTTGACTTTACCATAAGTATTGCAATTGTGGCAATTCATTTCTCTTGCATGAGAAAGAAGACTGCTCAATAAAATAACATCTTTTATTGAAAAAGCGGTCTCTCTTTTTCTCTGCACTCTGGTGAAACTACGCATGCACGATTGACTGAGTGAAATAGCCGTCTATTGTTTTCACACGACTCTAGAGATACACTCTTTATTCTGGGGGAGCAAAGTTGTCATGTTTATGTGGTTGTCAGAAACTAATCCCTTCTTGTCTAAATCAGGACGGTTAACCCTTTCCTGAATATTCGAGAAAGCTTCTAGTGACCTCTGAGCTAGCTGGCAAAACTAATTAAGTCTAACATAGTCAGTAGAGACCTATATGACCTCAGTCCTACGTCTACACTGCTGTTTCTGTTATTCCAATGCGCAGAGCCTATCGGGAATATAGGAACTACACTACAAAAGTAGCGGGGGACAGACGGGCGCTGACCGGTTAGAACCAGCATAGTCAAAGGTGGAAGTAGGAAGTAACCCAGTTGTAGAATGCTTTTCTTTGTCAAGATCGATGATCTCACGATTGACCCAGAATGTGGGTTTAGGGCAGAGAGGCCGAGTATAGGACCGGGGGAATCAGGTCGAGTCTCAGCGCGGTTTTTGAGCAGCCGATGAGTCTGGGCAAATCACTTAATCCCTTCATTGATATAGGGAGCTCAGCAGTCCTTGAGGGGCTCCAGTACACCAGTAGCCCGCGGTAACCTCTCAAGCAGCCCCGCCCCTCAAGATGGGTGTGTGCACAGTAATTTGTAAATTAAAAGAAAGACGCAGTTTATTGCAAGCACCCCTTGTATCTTCGGCAGAGTCTTGTGAGACACGAGAGGGAGCACCTGCAAGGCGGGCAGGTTATATAAAGAGTTCAGTAACTCAAAAGGTGGATTCAGGTCAACAATTAATTCAGATATCTCATAAGGTGCACCGCAAGAGTACCACAAGTTGGGGCTTCCAAGGCATATAAGAGCATGACAGAAGGACAACTTACATATTTGCATTAAAAGGAAAATATGCACAGTTTACAACACGGCTGGGAAACCAAATGTTCACAAGAAATATGTTTTCCGACCTGAGCTGCTCCAAAATACATTTATTACAGATTCCAAAATGATGATCCATAGTTGGGGAAAGCCCCTCCCCCCTTCCGCCAATCCGGGAGCACAAACAGCACTGTCATTGTCTTCCTAGCTGCTTTTAGCCCAGTCTTTTTCAGATTGTCTTCCCCGACTTACTACTGGGATAAAAGGTTCCTTATCTTCTTTATGGGGCCATCTGGACCCGTAAAGAAGATAAGAAAGCTTTTACGCCAGCAGTAAGTCGGGGAAGTCAATCTGAAAAAGACGGGGCTTAATGAGAAAGAAGAACGTCACTAGGACCTCTTCTCCAATGGCTGGCCAAGGTTTAACCTCGCTAGTGATGTTCTCTGTATCCCATTAAGTCTCGCCAGCTCGACTGCGCATGTGCGCAGTCTTTCGCAGACGGAGACCAAAAAACGAGTAAGCTGCCAATTACCCCTCACTTGGACCTCCAGCAGGAGCCTTTCCACGTCTGCCAGGATGATTAGTTATTAGCACAATGTAAGTTAATAACATAATTATCATCAGTCGATTGTAATGACCAAATGAGGATTAGCATAGTAATCTTGTTTTAAACTTACTTTTGAAGCCAAGTGACCGACTCAGACACAGCATTTGAAGGGAGTAGTGCTTTCTTGAAGAGCTTCCATGTGCTGAGAATGGCGGGGCCAAGGATACATTCTCTTAGTACAACATGGTGTTCATCATGTAAAAGGTTTTTCCAGTTTTTCGAGAAGACTGGGTGATTTGTCATTCTATTTTTGTTACTGTGCATGCTGCTTCGTATTTAATTTTCTTACAAATGAAATGTCCTCTTTTTGTATTTGTTTTCAGCGTGTGAATTGCTGCTTTGGGAACAAGTCATGCATGCTCTGTTTATGTAGGTGTGCTGTGGCATCAAAATTACATTCTTCACTTGGGAAAGGCTAACATACGGATGGCAATTCTACGATGACTAGTACCTTGATAGAGCAGTTCGGCCCACCGGGAATGTGTACTCTTAGTGGGTGCCTCGTTTCCTGTTTGGTTTACGTATGCATGCTCTGCTTTACGTATGCATGCGTACTGCAGCAACAAATTACACTGGTTCTACCTATACGGCTGCTGGGCATGCAGCACGGGCAGAAGCAGGCAGTGTACTGTTGCAACCCAAACAGGAAAGTAAATGAAACACACGTAGTGCCTAAAAATCTTTGTATTCCACAGTGAAGTGACTGTAATTAGGTGCAATGGTATGTGCACAAGTTACAGCCTGGCATGCATCTGTAGATGCTATCTAAGAGGCACTCTGCCCCTAAAAACAGCCTCCGAAAACGAGCTGGAAATCTACTGTTTGATTTTCAGCTTGATTTCTCTGTCACTGTGTGATTTCGGGTTCCGACTGGGTGTCCGTGTGAAGGGAGCTGAAATCGTGTGACATAATGTGTGAGTTGGCAGGTATGAAAGTGTGGGGATCCTGGACAGTCC
The DNA here is from genome assembly GCF_964263255.1 of Lissotriton vulgaris. Lineage (NCBI taxonomy): Eukaryota > Metazoa > Chordata > Amphibia > Caudata > Salamandridae > Lissotriton > Lissotriton vulgaris. Next base: position 583,959,522 of record NC_141687.1, on the reverse strand, counting down.
TCATAAAAAGTGGACTGTCCGAGCACATCCGGGACATCTGGTCACTCTTCGTAAGAGAGCACTACATGTAAAAGAGAATGCTTACATCATGTCTGCAGGGCTGGCAAGGGCCTAAAAGAAACAGTGGGGGTATTTGACAAGAGACAGCTCCCTGGAGGATGACTAGTACTGCTGAATCCATTCGCCCTTGGGGATTAATACTGCTGAGGTTATTCCTTCTACAATTGGCAATGGTTCCTCTGTTTGGTATTCATTGACCAATGACCATAGAGTGGAGGCTACTAATGATAAAATCAATACCTGGGGAGAAGATGTAGCCTTACGGCTGGAGCTGCCGATTTAGAATTTGGGGAACCCGGTTCCAGCCTCGGCATTGGTTCAGCATCCGGTGATTCTGGGCAAATCACTTAATCTCCCCATGCCTACCAAAAATGACTGTGCCGTTGTGTAACATAACAGGTGCTCATGTAAAGCGCTTAAATACCTTTGGGTCGAGTTCGCGCTAAATAAATCTGAAAAACAAAATACATTTGCTGGGCATCAAGATTAAAGAGACAATAAAAAAATTCAAACATTTGTGACAAGAATTTTCTTTTCTATTAAGGACACAGAGATGAGAATTATACTTTCTAATTTCTTTACTACTTTTCAGCAGCCAATAACCATCAAGTTAAAACATCACTACATATCCCCTTATATTCAACTATATCACGTGTCCAGCCATAGAGCCACCACTCTATATAAACCCTTTATGACGACACAGTGTCCTCTTTCTTTGTTCAGAAACAGTTAAGTCAATTTGAAATCATCCAACCTGCAAAACATTCTTATATGAACTCTTACCGACAGCTCATCCTTCACCCGGGAACCATAATACAAGACCCAACAGGGGTCCAACATGGAGCTCCGACTAGTGGGGGCAAGATGACTTGCAAGAACATTATTTCTAGTCGTCATTGACGATCTGAACTTCAACAAAGCAATCACTATAGAAGCCGCAGATCCCCAGGAAGAATTGGATAGAACGGGAGTGCGGTGACTGTAAGCGGGAAGAATTGCTTGCTAGTTCACATCGCAATGCTATATCAGCCTGCTAAATTATGAACTTGTGGAAAGTCCAACACCTTGGATAATACTGTAGGCCTGTGGGGTATGGTTTTATGGGGATTTTTCCATAGTTTGTGTTGCTATTTTTTTTTCCTTCTCTGATGTCATAACACTAACAGACGGTTTCTCACGATTGTATGGTGTTCAAAGGCGTACAGGGAAATTGCTGCTGCCAATTTTTGTATATATGATGCATTTAACTTCCAAATGTGAATATTTGCGTGATCTGAATGTAACTGAAGTTGCTGTCTTGGTAAAACTGAAAATAAAATGTAAAAAAAAAAAGCAATCACTGTAGAATCCAGAAAATCAAATCGAGGAGGATCTCACTTGCTCTCTGAGCCTGAGGGAGAGAAGGAAGATACCTCACCACCCATGCCATAAATAAATGACATTAACAACAAAGCAAAAAGGGGGGAATAACAATCAGTATTAGATTTATTACATCAATACATTATGCAGTATCCTAAATCTGGGCGGGATAATCCTCGCCTCCGTGTCCTTAAGAGAATTGAAAATTAGGCTTACAACAGAAAGTCTTGAACGTAGATTCTGATGACCAGTCCGCTGATTTCATATCAGCGAGGACAGCGCCCAAGGCAAAGGACTTAGGAGCCATGGCGGCCGGGCCGAATGGGATCCTAACATGGAAACATCAATGTATACTTCGCTCATGAGCCAACGCACCCATCTCGCCAAGGTGGATGAGATCACAGGGCGAAAAAGGCTTCTGTAATGCTTGTAGGAGAGTAGGGTCTGCTTCCTATGGTCACCCCCACTTTTTGCTGTGATTCTCTGGTTTTTTGAATTTAGTGTGGCTGTGGGCCTGCTAATCAGACCCACAGCCCAGCTGTTCTCTCTCCTAATTGATATCATGTACTTTAGGTACATACCTGATTGGGTATTGGGTCACCTTTGTGAGCCCCTATATAGTGTACCATAGGTACCCAGGGCATAGGTGCATCCAAGGCCTACCAGGGGCTGCAGCATGTATTATGACACCCCTGGCTGGCCATCTAAACTGACACCACAGGCTGATCACTCAGCTTGGGTAAGGTGGTGTAATTACCCCTTACTTAGATATAGTATACCTATATCTACCTTATATATAGAAACATAGTAACCTATAAGTCACTCCTATGGCAGGCTTTAACAATCCTGGAGGCAGAGTGCTTGGTTTTATATGAGAGGGTGCCCTAGCATGAGCTGAGCCCCGCTGCAGCTTTCGGAACCATCTCCTTATAGCTGTTCTATCATATAGCCATACCATATACTTTTAAGTGCATTATAATCCTCGCGGTTAATGCTAACTTTGGTTTGGCTTTATCAAAACATGTGCTGTAAAGTGTCAAACACTTTGGAATACTACCCCCCCCACCAGTTCTGGTGGTGGGGGATAGCATTCCACCCTTCTAGAGGGAAGAGACATGTATGTTACTGCTTTAACCGGTTAAAGTTAAACAGAGCCTCAGCATCACAAAATGGATGCTGCTACCACAGACACGAGTCTGACCTCTTGCTGCTCGACGAAACTCCAGCAAGGGAGGCCTGGACAATAGGTTTCCTCCCAGACAGCCTGTAGTGTATTGGGGCAGGGTGGGTTGAATGGAAAGATCCTTTTTTCAGACGCTGCCTGGGGCACACTAGGTGCTCCATGCATAGCCTGGTTCAAACCAGTTGCTGGGCCACTCCAGCCCGCTCTGGCGCAAAACTGGACAAAGGGAAAGGGGTGTAACCACCCCATTCCCAGGTCCACCCATAGGAGGGACCTAGCAGGTAATCCAGCCCATTTTCTTAGCATAAAGATAGGAGCTGTGTCCACAGACTTTAGATTATCCTGAAACGGAACTCTGATATGAAATTCTTGGACCTTCGACGTTCTATCCTGACTAGAAGAATGAAGACATCTCCCTTGTGGCCAAGGAGTGACCACCCTGTGTAAACAGGCACCACTAGTAACTTGCCGGTCTGCTTTGTCGACGCTCCCGCCGGAACCCGAAGACTCAGCGACACAGGAGCTGGACTCTCAGACTTCTCTGACTCCGACCAACATCCACAGCAAAGCTGAGACCCGTGGCGGAGACGAGAGACGTGGGACCGGACAAACTGGACATCCTGCATTTTGCTAACAGTGCAACTACTGAGGCACCCTCGCAGTTGTGCATTGGGGTACGAGAAGCCCCTGACCCGAGCGCCATTTGCACCAAAGCTCAGCCCTCCACACTCCACGCGTGGGGCCCGCTCTTGCGGCAGGGTATGCTCAGACGTGAGTCCCTTGCTCACTTTGCCACTGGATTCAAGCAAGCCGGGCTGAAGACGGCTGGAATGCCAGAAACCGGTCCTCGGAAGCTTGTTTCTGGTCCAGGGAAGACATGGCTTGGTAGTTCGGGCTGGACTGTTCCCATGAGGCACAGGGTCAGACTGATTTGCATATAGCCATGTCTGAACTGGGGTGGCAGAGTGGGCTAAAGAACAGTGATGGATTAAACCCAGATCTTTTGACTGGGTGTGAGTGTTTGATTGATTCAGATGCTCCGTCCATCACCACCCCCTTTTGTACAGCTTTTGACCGCCATAAGTGTGGCAGGGTATGCTCAGACGTAAGTCCCTTGCTCACTTTGCCACTGGATTCAAGCAAGCCGGGCTGAAGAAGGCTGGAATGCCAGAAACCGGTCCTCGGAAGCTTGTTTCCGGTCCAGGGAAGACATGGCTTGGCAGTTCGGGCTGGACTGTTCCCATGAGGCACAGGAACAGACTGATTTGCATATAGCCATGTCTGAACTGGGGTGGCAGAGTGGGCTAAAGAACGGTGATGGATTAAACCCAGATCTTTTGACTGGGTGTGAGTGTTTGATTGATTCAGATGCTCCGTTCATCAAAACCCCCTTTTGTACCGCTTTTGGCCGCAATAAGTATGGCAGGGTATGCTCAGACGTGAGTCCCTTGCTCACTTTGCCACTGGATTCAAGCAAGCCGGGCTGAAGACGGCTGGAATGCCAGAAACAGGTCCTCGGAAGCTTGTTTCCGGTCCAGGGAAGACATGGCTTGGCAGTTCGGGCTGGTCTGTTCCCATGAGGCACAGGGTCAGACTGATTTGCATATAGCTTGTCTGAACTGGGGTGGCAGAGTGGGCTAAAGAACGGTGATGGATTAAACCCAGATATTTTGACTAGGTGTGAGTGTTTGATTGATTCAGATGCTCCGTCCATCACCACCCCCTTTTGTACCGCTCTTGCATTTCAGCTCAACGCGTCATCCCGGTTGCTAGCCCGTTGGCTAGTGAGCCCTCCGAAGACGAACCTTTGAACTAAACTGCTTTCCTGGTTGCTCCAGGCTTGCTCCAGCTTCCCTGCAAAGGAGAAGCCCCTCAGATCTTGCTGGTCTGACCCAAAGCCAAGCTTCACATCCTGTGTGGATTGCGTTTACCAAGGCTTGTTGGGTCCAATCCGGATACCGACACCGCAGTCAACTACATCTTTTGTGGGACAGCTCGAATCCAGCTCCTGGTCGCCGTCGACGCCTCCTGGTCCTCGTGGCTGCAGAGACAAGCTTCACTTCTTCACCTGAAATCAACTTGACATCGCCTGGTTCCTTCCTGGTCACTGGCTAGTGACCCGGACTCTGTCCCCTCTGCTTTCAGGTTCTTCAGTTCAGGGGGGTAGGGGAGGAGAGAGAGTGAGGATAAGGGAAGAGACAACCGTAGAGACGAAAGGAAGTCTGTCTAAAAATGGACTGGGTAGGTGACGACCATGGAGGGAATCCACGGCCCATCTCCCCTGTAGCTAAAACCAGGTAGCTCCATCGGGCAACATGCAAAATAGTTCAGTCTCAGTGGCGAGGGAAGAGGTTCACAGAAAAACAGGGTGGGGACAAAGGACAGGCGCAAGCGAGGGCAGAGGACAGAAGCTGGAAAGAGTAGGAGCGGAGGGGGGAGGGTTGGGGAAAGTGGGAGCACATATTGTCAGCAGCCGCAGGTTGATTTCTTTTATATAGCGCTGGCTAGACCCGGAGGTATCAGAGCGCTTTACATGAGAATCAACAATGTAACAGAAAAAGTTCAACAATTACACAAAGCATTCAAAACATAAGCAATACAATTAGGAGAGGAGAGAAGAGAGAGGAGAGAGAAAAGTAGTGGAGGGGGCAGGGGAGGTGAGAAAGCGAGGATAAGGAAAGAGACAATAAGGAGAGACGAAAAGAAGTCTGTCAAAAGATCGACTGGGTAGGTGACGACCAAGGAGGGAATCCACGGCCCATCTACCCTATAGCTAAACTAAGTAGCTCCACCGGGCATCAGACAAAATAGTTCAGTCTCAAATAAATTGAGAGAGGAGAGAAGGAGAGATATAGATAGAGAGAGGATGCGTGAGGAGCCGACAGGCGAGAAGAAAGGAGGTGCAACAATGTGGTTCAACAATATACCAGAAAAAGATCAACAAGTAAACATAATATCAAACAATCAGCAATACATTAGGAGAAGAGAGAAAGGAGAGAGAAAGTAGTGGGGGGAAGGAGAGGTGAGAAAGTGAGGATAAGGGAAGACACAACTTTAGAGACGAAAGGAAGTCTGTCTAAGGACCGACTGGGTAGGTGACGACCAAGGAGGGAATCCACGGCCCGTCTCCCCTATAGCTAAACCAAGTAGCTCCATCGGGTATCAGACAAAATAGTTCAGTCTCAATACATTGCGAGAGGAGAGAAGGAGAGACCTAGAGGGAGGATGCGGGCGGAGCCGACAGGAGAGACGAAAGGAGGTGCAACAATGTGGTTCAACCATATATCAGAAAAAGATCAGCCATTAAACATAATATCAAACAATCAGCAATACATTAGGAGAGGAGAGAAAGGAGAGAAAAAGTAGAGGGGGGCAGGGGAGGTGAGAAAGTGAGGATAAGGCAAGACACAACCATAGAGATGAAAGGAAGTCTGTCTAAGGACCGACTGGGTAGGTGACGACCACGGAGGGAATCCACGGCCCATCTCCCCTATAGCTAAACAATGTAGCTCCATCGGGCATCAGACAAAATAGTTTGGTCTCAAGTGGCGGGGGAAGAGGCTCGCAGAAAAACAGGGTGGGGACAAAGGGCAAGGGCAGGTGAGGGTAGAGGACAGAAGCTGGAAAGGGTAGGAGCGGAGAGGGGGGAGGGTAGGGGGAAGGGAGAGGGGAAGATAACGTCAGTAGAGACGCAGAAGCGTTTGCCCGAAGTCCGGCTGGGTAGGAAGGTGCCCACTAGAATAGTGGACATCATATGCCAGGCTAACTTCTCACAATGCTATCAACAATTGTTCATTTAAGTCTGTACGAAATTCTGCTGTACTCACAAGCCTTCAGACATCGACCCACACATAGTTTGGGAATCTCTGGAAAAGGCAGATAAGACACTGAAGATGTGTTGCATTTAGTGCGTCTAGAAATAGAGAATGTAACCTTCCGGGGAAAACCTGGGTCTCACCAAATTTAAGGCGCGATCATCCAAAACCCTTTCACAAGATACTAGGCAAAGTAACATGGTTACTTTGGCGGATACCTACTTTCTCAAGAGATATTTGTTGGCCGGCCATGCCTCCAGAAATCTTAGCACAATGGATACGTCCCAAAGTGCTGAATACTTCTGGCGTGGAGGGTGGACAATACGGATACCCCTCAGAAGTTTACAAACCATGGTGTGCTTGCCAACTGGTTTCCCGTCCACCGTCTCGTGGCCTGCTGAAATGGCTGATCTGAAATTATTGACCGTACTGAAGAGGCAAGAGAAGACAGAAAATTAATTATTAAGGTGTAATGTCCTCCAACGGGATTAACATTCCGTTCACTGCACCAGCCACACCATTGTTTCCAGCAAAGACACATAACATGGGTGTGTGTCGGTTGACCAGGCCTCACTAATGAAGTCGCTAGCTTCCTTTGAAAGTCCTGGGATAGCCCATCTGTCCCAGAAACTCGCCACGCCACCAAGGAGAGTTGACTCGACAAGGTCAGTGGATGTGGAAGACCTCCAGAATCCAGAAGGTGATTTCGCCGAAATGGAAGAAGAACTGGGGAGGCACATGACACTTCCAGAAGTACTGGGAACCATTTTTATTTATTTTTTTTTTTTTTGGTCCTCATAAATGCCACCAGTAGATGTTAGCTCTAGATAGACGTACTTCAGGCCACTGACACAAACCTTCCTTAACCGCCCTTGTGTTTGTGGATAGCCAGTGAAGATCGCCCAGAGGTAGGGTTAATTCCAATCCAACTCCCTTTCCCGATGTTACTTGCTACTAAGGGAGGACAAGACCATTTAACCTCTGGCATAATCATTGGACTTTTTGTTGTTATTTTTCACACCATGTTTTCAAAGCAGACCAAAGCTTAGCAGACTTTACCCCTCCGCATAGTAAATCTAATCTACTCACCGCCATGATGTTCTTGAGGCAATCAGCAAATTTTGGAGGGAGTTCTGATTTCCATTCTTTGCAGATCTCTCTTCTAGCGATGACAACTACATAGAAGATAAACTCTGATATACAGCTATTTATGTCATAGTCAGATAAAAAACCAAAAAGAACTAGTCTGGGAGTGCATATGATAGGAGATAACAGTACCTCTTCCAGAAATCCACACACCTGTCTCCAAAAACCACCTAATTCAGGGCATTCGACAAACATGTGGATGTCGTCAGCTGCAGAAAACTTGCACCTTGGACAAAAGTACTGTATTGTTGATATTTTGGAAAGTTTCTCCGGAGTCCAATAAGCCCTGTACATTGTGAACAGATGATTTCTTCTCAGGTTCGATGGTTTAATAACTTTCTGAGACATTGTAAAAGAATCTGACCAGACTTTTGTTATATCATTCGAGATCTGTACTGCGGAGGTATCCATAATTTAGTTATTTCAGCCTCCAGGTTATCTTTATCTTTACTTCCCACTATGATTTTATACCATTCAGCAGTCTCACCCTTCCATCCTCTCTGCCTAGTTATTAAGTCAAGCGGGAGGCTCTCCTCTTCCGTGTTCCAATTCTGGCTTCCCCACCATGTAGACAGTTGGTAAAACTTAAACCTTGTGATGGTACCCTCTGTTAAACGTAAAAGTGTTTCCCAACTTAATAATCTTGAAACGTCGCAGAGGTCCCCCCATTTTTTAAGGCCAGCTTTCTTCAGAGGTAGAGCTAATTGGTCCAATAGACATTCTGGAGTACCAGGAGAGTCCCAAATTGGGGCTTGAGAGTGATAATAAGAGATACCTATAATTTTCCGCATCCATTGCCAATTATCTAAGGTAGTCCGTAGAAGCTTTAGTCGAATCTTTTTAAAAAACTTTTGGTCACCAAACTTAAATAAAAAAAAATCTGCACTATATGGAAGGTCTGATAGCATAGCTTGAAAAAGTCTGCCGTGTGAAGTAGAATCCAATTTGTTGGCTAAAAGTCTAAAGTTCTTAAATTGGAAGGCGTAGCAATACGAAAGTAAATCCGGAAGTGCCAATCCGCCAAGTTTTAATCCTCTTCTGAGCTTCTTCTAGGCTATTCTGGGGGATTTAGTAGCCCAAATAAAAGTACCAATTCTACCTTGCAGGTTAGAGATATCCTTTTTATTAAAAATTTAAGGAATAGAGTTAAACAAAAAGGTAACTTTTGGGAGAATGATCATTTTAACTAAATTCACCCTACCAAATGTATTTAAAGGAAGGGTGTTCCATCTAGTCAAGAGTTTTCTGATATCTTTTACAACTGTTATCCAGCTGGTCTTGGGAGTGTCATCCAGATTTTGGGTGAGATAGACCCCCAAATATCTAATTTTAGATTTTGCTTCTGCAATAGGGACAGGGTTATTCCAGCTCATTATATCAGTTTTGTCCCTGTTAATACTGTACCCTGATATTGAACCAAAGTCTTCGGCCAGTCTAAATAGTTTTGGTATTGCTTCTTCTGGATTAGAGGCATATAGGAGTAAATCATCAGCGTAGAGAGCTGTCTTAAGTTCTAGATCTCCTATTTTGAATGGTTTTATTTCTGGATCTTGTCTTAAGGAACATACGAAGGGTTCAATATAAATATCGAAAAGAAGGGGAGATAGAGGGCAGCCCTTCCTTGTCCCCCTAGAAATACTCAACCAGTCAGTGAGACTACCATTAACCAAAATCTTAGCTCTTGGGCCCCTATACAAAGTTTCGATTCCCTTGATAAATATCTCTGGGAAGCCAAAATGTATCATTGATTTCCAGAGAAAAGGCCAATTCACCTGGTCAAATGCCTTGGCCGCGTCTATAGCTACAATGGTAAGTGGTGCTTTCCTTTCAATTGCGATGTCTATTGCTCCAATCACTTGGAAAGTCAATTCATTCAATTGGCGACCCGGTATGAATCCCCGCTGATCTGGGTGAATAATTGTCTTAACTACTTTTGCAAGCCTCGATGCCAGGATACCAGAGTAAATTTTTAAATCTGACTTTAAAAGTGAAATTGGCCGGTATGACTCAATCTTTTCTGGATCTTTGTTTGGTCTGGCTATCAATGAAATTGTGGCATCTAACCAGGAGGAAGGAATTTGCTCTCCCTGAATGAAAATTTTATTAAAGAGTCTCTGTAGTGGGACCAAGATTTCTTCCAAGTTATCTTTGTAGACCTCCGTCGGGAGTCCATCGGGGCCAGAGGCCTTATTTCTAGCCATCTTCTTCAGTTGTAATCTAACCTCTCCCTCGGTTATCTCAGTAGATAAAAAAGCTTTATCAAGGTCATTTATCTGAGGCAGTTCTATTACGGCCCACCAATTATCCAGTTCTCTCTGCGGCCCCCTGATCTTCTCCTGATATAGTTCTTCATAGAAATTTCTGCTTCTCTTTTGATCTCAGTATCTTCTTTTAAGGTCAATCCAGTCCCACGCTGTATTAGAGATTTGATATTGTTTCTGCTCCTCTCCGTCCTGGCCTTCCAAGCTAACAGGGACCCACATTTCTCGCCATATTCAAAATTACGAAGCTCACTTACTTCCCACTTATCTAGAATTGTTTTCTCAGCTCTTGTTTTGAAATCCGATTGTAATTTGGGATTCTCTGGAAAAGACAGATAAGACACTGAAGATGTGTTGCATTTAGTTCGTCTAAAAATAGAGAATGTAACCTCTTCCGGGCAAAACCTGGGTCCCACCAAATCTAAGGCAAGAACATCCGAAACCCTTTTACAAAATACTAGGCAAAGTAACATGGTTAATTTGGCGGATAACTACTTTCTCAAGAGATATTTGTTGGCAGGTCATGCCTCCAGAAATCTTATCACAATGGATACGTCCCAAGGTGCTGAATACTTCTGGCATGGATAGTGGACTATACGGATACCCCTCAGAAGTTTACAAACCATGGGGTGCTCGCCAACCGGTTTACTGTCCACCGTCTCGTGGCCTGCTGAAATGGCTGATCTGAAATTATTGACCATACCTGAAAAGGCAGGAGAAGAAAGAAAATTAATTATTAAAGTGTAATGTGCTCCAATGGGATTAACAACCTGTTCACTGCACCAGCCACCCCATCAATTCCAGCAAAGAGGCATAACGTCTGTGTGTGTTGGTTGACTAGGCCTCACTAATGAAGTCGCTATCTTCCTTTGAAAGTCCTGGGATAACCCGTCTGTCCCAGAAACTTGCCACGCCACCAGGGAGAGTTGACCCGATAAGGTCAGTGGATGTGGAAGACCCTGGGATCCAGAAGGAGATTTCACCGAAATAAAAAGAACTGGGGAGGCACATGACAATTCCAGAAGTACTGGGAACCATGCCTGCGCTCTCCAGAGTGGTGTTATCAATACCAATTCCACTTGTTGTTGACGTACCTATGCCAGAACTCTGGGAATCATTAGGAACGGGGGAAATGCATAACCCAGTTTGGAGCTCCAATCCTGGAGAAAAGCAACTGTGGCCAAGGCTTCTGGAGGCCAACTGAAAATAGATGGGATTTGACTTTTGAGACGAGAGGCAAATATGTCTATCTGACAGGGGCCCCAGATACGGTTCAGCTAAAGAAAGACTTGCGGGTGAAGTCTACAGTTGCTGAAAACCCGAAAGTGTCTGGACTACCAATCTGCCACAGAGTTGTTGCGGCCTGGGAGATACTCTGCCTCCAGTGAAATGTGATGCTGCAGACAAAAATGCCAGAACTCCATGGTGATCTCCACCAACACCCGGGACTTTGTCCCTCCTAGCTTGTTCACACACCGAATTGCTGAGATGTTGTCTATACGAAGCAAAATGCAGCAGTCCGACTTTAACTTGGACAGGCTGCAAATCGCAAACGAGCTTGCAAGAAGCTCCAGACAACTGAAGTGCATGGTCAATTCGTCCTGAAACCACTGTTCCCCGTCGAGATCAGTCCACACCTGATACCCAAGAACCAGTGGCTGGCATCCCATTTGATCACCATCTCTGGGGTGGAGCCAGAGATGGCCTTGCCGTTCCAGGATTCCATGTGGTCCAACCACCATGCCATCTCTGACCTCGCATCCTCTGAGAGGAGAATCTGCTCGGAATAATGGCGGCCTCCCGGAGATGCCCAATTTTCAGTCTCTGAAGAGTGCAAAGGCCCAGGGAATATTGCTTAGATCGAGGACGCCAGGAAACCCGGTACTCAGGCTACTGACTGCAAGGATACAGGCTGCCTGTTCGGAATCAATCTCAATTCTCTCTTGATATTCCTGACCTTCTGCATTGGGAGCGCAAGCTGACACGAAAGAGAGTTGATCTGGAACCCCAGGAATGATATTGCTGTGTTAGGGTTCACACCGAAACCTAAGCTCTGGAGGATTGAAATCGACCACTCGAGATAAGTAATCACTAGCCGGGGACTCCGCGCCATGATGATGATATCGTCCAGATAGATAGTCAGACAAACTCCCCAAACCCTCAAGTATGCTACCACTGGGTGCAGGAGTTTTGTGAAACACCATGGTGGAGAGGAAAGACCGAAGGGAAAAACTTTGTATACATAGTAAATTCCCTGCCACTGGAATTGAAGGAAACATGGATGGGGTGCATATATGGGAATGGATAGGTAAGCGTCTTTCAGATCCAGAGGTACCATTCACTCTCTTTCCTTGAGGAGATTGCGGAGAAGATGGATGACTTCCATCTTGAAGTGGCGGTAAACATCCCATCCATTCAAATCCTTTAAATTCAAGACTGGCTGTGATCCTCCCCCTTTCTTCTCTACCAAGAAGACGCTGCTGAAGAAACCCAGAGGGTGGGGTTCTGTGATTACAAGTACCCCTTTTTGTAAATGAGTCTGAATTTTCGAGGAAATAAAACTCTGAGGGAAAAATACATCATTGATGGGGGAAAAACCTGTCTGGGGGAACTGTACATTTCTATTTTGTACCCCTGCACAGTCTCTAGTATCCACGCGTCCTGTGAAATCGTCTGCCATACATGAAAGGAGTGAATCCTGCCCCCCAAGACAAGCTGAACATAGAATTATTCTCACCTATGGTCCCACAATCCTGGATGCTTCCTTGATTTCCTCCATATCTACCCTTTCTGAAGCGGTTCTTATTGGCGCGACGGGTAGGATAGAAGGTAGGGTTGTTTGAGTTCTGGTAACACCCACGCTGCTGCTGATAAGCTCTTTGCGGCCCGTGTTGATACCCTCACCTGAATGAATGACCCCTAAATTGTCTGGCCCTGCCAAAAACCTGTCTGAAGGCTCTCCTTAGCGATCCTTGTCTAATCCGCTAAAGGTAGCGACGAACTTTGTTGAAAGGTTGTCTGAAGAGGAGGCCTTGGGCTAGAGAGCCGGTTTCCAAAGTATATAGTTCAGCGAGTCTTGGGTACAATTTCAAAAGGATAGACCGCCTCCTTCCACTAGACATGGCGCAGTTAGTGTTCCTTCACTGGAGTATGGCCCGTTGCGTCCATCCTATTAAGTTGTCCGCGTCAATAGACGTATCGGATTCTTTTGCCCAGTAATCAAGCTCCAGAATTTTTGTAAAAGGGCAGGACATGTCAAGGAGCATGTCCTGGCAGGATCGACAGGCTCTATTAATTCCCTTCTTTGGATCTTTTGAGTATTTCTTGAGATAGGTCACGATGGTGGGGGTCTACCTCCGGGGTGTCAGCTATCTTGCCTTGGAGGTCCGAACGGGGCATTCTGAACGCAGCCTAGCGAGAACCTCTTTATCGAAGGCTTGGCGCAGGTGGTCTTGTACATAGTCTGCCACTTCTTGGGGAGTGTGGGGGGGCAGCCAGGTTTTAGATTTAGGGTGAATGATTTCCAATGGCTCAAAGGTGAGCAGTTTTGATTGTGTCGGCGTGTCCAGATGACATTCCGTCCGCAAGCATTTGCTGGGTTTGGGGGCCTCATCCTGGTCCGAGCTCTGGTGAGAGGAGGATGCGTCATCCTCTTGAAAAGGTTCGGAAACAGCAGCCTCTGATGTAGCGCTATAGTCATGCTCTGTGGGCATGCTGGTAGCTAGTCTGGCGAAATTTGCAGCTTGGGGCACCCTGAAGGAGCTTCCCCTTGGGTTTGGCCTGCAATGGGGGAGCGGGTAACCAGCCCTGCTGTGCTGCATACCCACATAGGTGGCGCTTTGGGGGTTCAATCGCCCGTACCAAGTCCCTATTAACCAAATGTTGTACTCCCATATCCAGAGCATTGACCAGTTCCTGCTCCAGGGACCCCGTGAGCTCCTCGTGGTAAAACTCTTCCTCATAGGAATCTTCAATTTTTTAAGAAATACAGTGGAACTGATAGGAAAAGACCAAGGCCGAAAGTCATATGGTGAGTATACCCAATTCAGGAGCAATACAGGGGGGGGTAGCACCAACCCCAGGCAACCCAGGCACAGACAACAGTCTCAAACCAATATGAGGTGGAGGGAGGGCTTACCAAACGCTCTAGGCAGAGCCTATGCAATATTGTCCAACCCTGAGCAGTAGGATCTGCCGGGTTGTCAGAAGAGAGCTGCCTCAAAGTGAAAGGGACAATGGGAGCAGTTATACGCGGTTCCCTGCGTTACTCAAAGCTTCCCGGCCACTGGAAGCGACCAAAATAGCTGCCACACATGCACAGTGACACACATTGAGGCAATCAAAAAAAAGGTTTGCGTGTCTGTAATAAGTATAGATGTAGCCGAAGGTAAGTTGATTAAGTAGCTTTATTAGATCTTCAGTACAGGATTACATGAAGGATTAGGTCTTAAGTACTGAATATAGAAAAGCCCCACCACTTGCTGCTCAGCCCAGTCTCTCAACTGACATCCATCCACCAGGCATCCACCACATTCTATATTACATCACACATACCAACATTCCACTATTCATCCACACTGGTTGAGCAGAAAGACAGGTAAGCGGGGAAGATACATAGCACCCAAACCAAGATACCACAGTGTCACAGAGATGCACACCCTTGCTCCCCGTCTCCCGCGCCACACTGAAAAGCGAAGTGGGTACGGAGCGCCCGGTTGGGAGGCAGAGCGCTCCCATAGGCACCAACAAGATGCGCCACTCAAGCAAGAACTACGGTAAACTCGTAGCTTGCGGCGGCGTCTTACTATTTACTATACTAATAAAAGGGAGACCGGAGGCTGGCATACATTGTCATGGACTAACCCCACTACGGTAATTGTTGTATACTGTATACTGTGTATGTATTATTCCTGACACGAGATGGCACATGGCTTCACTCGTGACATCTCGTGTCAATCGCTTTCAGTTATGCACATGCTCAAGCCACTGCATCTTTCGAATATGTATGTGTGTGATGACTTTAGAATGGGGGGCATTAACTGCTAGACTGGACTTACTTCAGACGTGTTTCCAATAAACTCCTCTCATCAAGCTTCCTGTGTCCTCCAGTCTTTCTTACACTGGCGACGAGGGAAAAAAGACTTTATCTTCCTGCTCTAAGAAGATTTCTTCTTTGAATTCTTAAAGGAAAAGACAATTTTTTTTTTTTACGTTTAACCTATCCTTGAACTACTGGAACTTCTTGAATTCCACATCGACTCAGCGCCTCAAGCGGATTTCTACTACGACTCAAACGACACCCACCCCCGCTCTCAAAGGTATTTTATTAACTTTCATTTACCTTGAGGTCTTCGGAGGGTTTGGGTTTATCGTCAGCGCGAGTCTCTGCCTGCTCGAGTTACACGCGCGCACGCTTGCACGCGCGCATGCGCGAGCTACGTGGAATCAAAACACTTCGTCATACGCTTTCAGAGCAAGGCCAACGCCTGTAAAAACAAAGGAATTTCCATGGCGGCCATCTTAGATTGGTAAACTTTATCGAGTTGTGTTCTTTCTTCGTTTTTTTTTCTCTTTGAAGTCCGTTTTTCTTAGTGAAATCAACTCTACTCGATTCCTTCTCAACTCGATTTCATTTTAAAGTATTATTTGGATTCTACACTAATTTTTTTTTTCCTCCAGTCTTTCTTACAGTAATCCTAGCATAAACACAAAGCACTGACAGCGCACAATAATTACCGCACAGAAATAAGTGCCTACGACACACACTGTCAATAACAGGAAGATAACAAATGTTAATTGGCCGTGAAGCAGCAAAGAAAGAGGATACTGTACCATCATAAAGGGTTTATATAGAGCGCTGGGTCTATGGTTGGAAACGTGATACAGTTGGGTATCATGAGATATGTAGAGACAGGCGTGGAAATCCCATTGAACTCAAAGGGCTTCAGACGCACCCCCCACTCCCCCTCCCCGTTGTGTGTGGCAGCCGGGGATGAGACAGTTTCCCGGGCACACACACAGCCGCACCCGAGCACTTCACAGGTCTTTAAAAGACCATTTGCATGTTATGAGGCCCTGCTGTTGTTTCACCCCTCTAAGAGCCCCTGCAGCTCCACTCTGCATGTTGTTTAAAGATTCAGCGCCCCCCCGAATTTTTTTCTAAGCCCCCCCCCCCCCCCCCCCCCCCCAAATTTGGCTCTAGTTGCGCCTCTGTGTAGAGAAGTTTTACCTTTATGGTTAATTGGCTGCTGAAAAGTAGTAAAGAAATGAGAAAGCATAGCTCATAACTGCACTACTAATATAGAAATTTCACAATAAATGAAAGACTGAAAACTAGGCAGCACTGTATTCCTAGATAAGAATTTCACATAAAAAAACGATCAAACGGGTCGTGACTACCAGCGAACGTGCTCCGGAAGTTATAGAGCTTATTGTGCTCATCTTTGCCTACTCAAATATCTTTACTGTCCCTACTTCTACCAATCCCGTGCCCACCTAGAAGTTTCCCAAATGGCATTCACGTGACTGCACGGATAGCAGCGGTCTAACTTTCAGCAGAGGTGCTGTGCGCTCTTTTATCTGCTGCGCGCGAAAGTCTCTTTTTTATGTCCACTGGAGCCCCTCTGTCTTCTTCCTTCTTTTGTTTCTATGGCACTTCTGTTCTTGTCCGTTCTCTCTTTCAATGGATGAGCACAGACTCCTTTAGCCTGAACCGGAAATTTTCAACGCGCACGCACTTTTTTTTCCCCCCCTCACAGACTCATGATGTTTACATCTGCGTTATTACCAAGGATCCGGGTGAGTCAGAGACGATTTAAGGAGGGGGCACAGTCAGCCTTTCAGAGGGCCAACTGATAGAACAAACTCTTATTTCTTCAGGGGCTCTTTCCATAGTGACCTTGACTAATTTTGAAACAGGTTGTTTTAAACAACGATTCCCTTTAATTTATTTTTAATGTCGGTGATGTGCGAGTCTACTACGAACAATTCCAGAGAAACTTTTGTTTGTCTCACGCAAAATCCGTTTGAGATCAAAACAGACCTTGCATTTGAGACAAGCATTGGCATAGCCAATAGGTCTCGCCTTTGGGACCTTTTAAGTGTTCCACGCAACAGTTGATGTTGTTGCACCAAGGATATTGGGCTGCATAACTAAATACTTAAAAGGTCCCAAAAGCGAGACCTATTGGTTATTCTAATGATTTTTCCATATACTTTAAAAATCTGTAACTTTCTAGAATAATTAAGGACTAGCGTGCACTCAGGTAAATGTGTATAGAAATAGATTTGAAAACGTAAGGATTGATAGTTAACGGTATTTGTGTGTTACTAATAATATTATATTTAGGCAGTTAGGTGATAAGATTCTGTATGTAGAATGTAGAGGTAGAGGTTGCGTTTGGGTGTCAAAAGAGCATCGTCTTTAAGTACTAAATTGGTGCTAGCTGTAGATACAAACACAACCATAGACCACCAGGCAAAAGGTAGCAAGTTATGGTACCAAGACTAGTGCGATCGCCCATTGGTTGTCGAGAAAAACAACAGATTTCACGCAGTGCTTTAAATGAAAAAAAATAAGTGCAGGTACTCATTCAAATGAGATTGAGGTGTGGCAAGTGGGCGGGGCTAGGGGCGGGGCTAAATGAAGATATAATCATATATAATAACTACTGTACCAGTTGCAGCACATATCAAATCACATGAGAAATGCATTTACATCTGTAAAACAGATTAACTCATCACACAAAATGAAAGCCAAACAGGATGATATATTAACATTTCCTTGTTTTAGAATATTTGCTGCTTCTTAATGCTATTCTGTTATTTGTTGTTGTTTGGCACAATACAATAACTTCTCAAGCGTGCGCACCCACACACACACACACACTCCCCTTAAAATATCTCCTCAGCATGTTCTAATTCTCTCCCTCTTTCTCTCACAGAAGATTAGGCATACACAAGCAGGCAAGTCACAGCCATATGCAAGCACTCACACAAAGTCTCAGGTGGGATTAAAGCCATTTTAAACTCCTTACTTCCCATGGCTTTTTTAATAGTCGCTGTCAGCCTGCTGCTTTCTTCGTGTGTTTGCACAAATCCACACAATAGTGTGAATGTGATTAACAGTACAGTGCCTAAATGGGGCCTCAACTGTCAAACACAGTGTGATGGTGAAAACAGGGGTATCATGCAAAAAAGCCCATGCTGAATAGTTCAGACGCAGCTCAGGAATACAGTGGGCCTGGGCTGTCAGATAAGTTCCAACGCTGACAGCCTAGTGCTCACCAGCACTTGCAGCCAATACGCCTACCTTTCATGCGTACCGGTACTCTCCTCACCTCACTTCTTTACATTTCTTCCTCCCCCTTCCTTCTATGTTCACCTTGTCTTTCCCCCCCAACCAAATAGATCACCAGTTGTCATAGGAGTTCATTGCTGGAGCGCTGCAGGTTCCCTGCTATTTATTGCCTTAAGGGCAAGGCTACCTTCACACCCATAAACCCATTGCACCGGTCAGTAGCTATCATCATGTAAAGGGAAGTAGCTCCTTTGCTGAATAAAAACATGAAAAGAAAACCGACCGAGGTGGATGACTGTCTTGCGCTGCCACTCACTTTACTAAGGCCAGTGCGATACCCTAAATAGGACTGGATTAGTGACTGGAGGCCCTACTCATTTCACGCACCTGAGGGAAGGGTTGGGGTAAGGGGCTAAAGCACTTTCATCCGAATGGTTGCTGCACAGGTGATTGACAGTGCATGTCTGTCTAGAGACCCTGTCCTGTTAATCACAGTGTGACAAGAGCCCACTCAAACCCCTGCAGTTTGAGAACAATGAAATGGGCGCTGCTGGAATCTTCAGCAGCAACTCTGTGAAAGGGCGTCAACTTAACGGCTCATTAACTTACAAGCTGCAGGGACGCTCTGCCCTGGAGGAGATGCCTAACCTGAGCCAGCCGTCGATCAGGGTACCGGTACTCTCTCTGTGCTACAAAGAAGTGCCGGTACTGACGGCCCAAAAATTCGGAAGTGCCGGTACTCAGTACCGGTGAGTACCGGCCCATTTAAAGCACTGATTTCACAGGAAAATACACAACCAAACATACCCAACACTGGCTACACCAGATCCTGTGTTGCTTCTGTACGTTCTATACTACCCTATTGTGTAATATATTTGTTTTGAAAAATCAACTAGCTTTCTGTGGGTTCTACGACCAGCTGCGGGAAGTCTTTTAACACTCACTCGCCAGTAGACCCACGAGACTACAGCAAACATGCATACACAGCTTTCGTTACCAGGACAGTGTTATTTGCCAAAAGTGCATTTTCTGGTTCCCTTGGATCCGCGTGGATAGGTTAAGAGGAGCGTATCTCGCGAACAGTGAGGTGCCCACCGATATCTTGTGATGCCGTCATGAAAATCACGACAGTGGCGTCACTTCCTGAGGCAGAGAAGAGACATAGTCAACACCACCAGACTTATTACATGTACCTGTGATTACTTGTTGCATTGCAGTCACGAAAGCGGCATCCTGCGACGGCCACAGAATGTCACAGTGCATTAGCACATACGAGACCTCTGGCCAGAGTTAGGAATCAAACAACCAATATAGCACAAGACAAGCATTGGCCGCGTGACCCGGCTGGGAGTTAAATTAAACAAGCATTGGCCGCGAAATGAAATAATAATTTAAAAAAACACGAGTTGTGCGTACGCTGTGAAAAAAAGTGCTGTGCACGTTGCGCGCGCTTGTGCGCGTGATAGTAAGCTGGTCGCCAGGAAAGTAGCACTTTTCAAAGCAGCTACTAAGGCCCACATGCATCATTGTGTCATTTTGCATTTCTTAATTTGCGAAAAATAAGGAATCGCAAATTAAGAAGTGCAAAATGCTATGCATCATTTTTTTCGGTATTTCTTTGTGATTCGGTAAAAATCGCAATTTTTACCGAATCCCAAAGAAATACCCAATTCTTAAGTATATTTTCGCAATTCCCATTGATTCCTATGGGCCAAAAGGCCCATAGGAGTCAATGCAAATTGCGAGTGGCACTTAGAAAATTTCATGGGTGCAGGGGGGGGGTCCAAAGGATCCCCCCATGCACCCCTGAAATGTATTTTTCGCATCATGTTTCACACACACATGTCCAAAGGACATGTGTGTGTGAAACATGAATGTTGAAAAAAATACATTCAAAGCATTTTAAACACTTTTTCCAAATTTACCGAGTGGTTCAACCACTCGGTAAATTTGGAACCCTAATTGCGAATTTCCACTTGTCAAAGTAATGATGCATTGCTTTTAAGAAGTCGCACATCTGCGACTTCTTAAAAGCACCCGCAATTTTAGAACTCGCAACAATGTTGCGAATTCTAAAATTGCTTCATGCATCCCAAAAAGCAGTTTTGCATTCGCAAACGGCCGATTTTAAGAAATCGCACCGTTTGCGAATGAAAAAGTGCTTGATGCATGTGGGCCTAAATGTCTCGGCCAGCCCAGCACATGAACCACATAGGAAGGAGAGACTAATTAGGAGTACCATCCTTTGAACATAATCAACAGAGCATGATCGGTACTGACCACCAATCACTTAATCACGTAGCACTCGGATCCAATTATAGATATAATGATTGTTAATAAGAGTTATTCTTGACACTTAATATAGTCACCAAATCTTTATGCACTACAACAGGCCATTAGACGACTATAAGATAAATAACATATGTATGTTACTATTCTGGCTAAGGAGAGAAATAAAACTTTCCCAATCGGTCGGCTTTACACGGATTAGTCAAGCTTCAAACGATATAACATTAGAGAGGCACTCCAATATGGCCACGGTAACTACATATTCTGCTGGGGGTATAAGCAGGATGATTTGCATCTCGCAAGACTACTATGCAATTAGCCCCATACGTGATTAAGTTTGTACGAATAATAATAGGCTAATAGACAGCTACGAGGTAATAATGGATGTTCACTTGAATTCAATTTTTTTTTTATGAGGAATATACGTTCTAAACCGTATGCTTTACATAGATTAGTAAAGCATGATCCGAAAAATATCTAAATCAGACACTCTAAGATGGCCGCAACAGCGATACACTGCTAGATGATGCTCACACTTCTCACGAGACCACGCAATGAGCCTCAGACACGAACGGGAACTTACACGATAGCTGGAACATTTAAAATAGTCTATTGCAACTACGCCGTAGAACCAGAGTCTTAATGGAGGACCTGGGACGAGTGAAAATACCAATCAAATGGCGAAAAGTAGGCGCAATAATGGCTTCTATGTTCTTAGACCGGATCATAGATTTCTCACCCATATTCAAATAACAGTACTTGCACAATATAGCTCGTTTCGGTATTTTAGCACATTATAACGTATTGTCTCTCGCTGACTTACCGCACGACAATACTTTCACAATATAGCCCGTTTCGATATTTAAGCACATAATAATGTATTTATGCCGTACTTCGAAGTAGAGGTTGCCGATACTTCAATACAGGATTAATAATTACGCCGATGTGCAATAGCTCTATTCCGGCTTCATTAATCTCAGTTTCCAAACGATTGAATCTGCCTTATATAAAATGTACCGTTATCCTTATTAAAGAGTTATACTCCTGCGACAGAGCGCATGGCAGACATTTGACACCATGACTATCTCTAACACGAAATATGGGATTGTTTTAAATCAACTTGCAGCACTTCGGTGTAGGTCTTATTGACACCACAATTAGAGGGGTACTAATTTATTTCAACCCGATGTATAATAGCTTTAATATGGGCTCAGAGGTTTCATAAAAAGGCTTCTCCTGAACACGAGAAACTTCAATAATAATGAGGAATCCTATCTTACTCCTACAGCCATCCAAAAGGAATAACAGAACTAGGAAGCAACACACCCTGACTTCCTTACGAACCTAATTACGACGCCAAGTTCGTCCCTAACACAAACCCACTGCGGGTTGGAATTATCACCGCAAAATAAGTAAGTAATGAGAATAGTAGTACTGACAATGCGATAAGTATACCTAGAGCGATGCTAAATTCTATACTGATGATCTATTGAAAATCTCATCATATTTACAGATACGACCACGTTACCAAAGAAAGAGGTATTTCAGGGAATTTGATTCACTCTCACCAGTTATTGTGCCTGCGACGTTCACATATACAACCATTCTATTTTCACACCGACCCAAGAAAATAAGTTCCCTAGTCAACTATGTCACATCCCAAACACTAAAAGATTTACTAATAGATGCACCAATCACGGATATGTCTATTCTGCACGTGGTCTCTCCGTCTTACTATGAGTTCATAAACCTACTGAATACAGAGGTACATTATGTGTTATATGAACAATTAAATATTATTATATGTAGCTTTACAGTTTTCAATGAACTAAGTGAACTGACTAACCACCACCCAAGATGCCTTAATGCACAGTACTAATGCTTATCAATGACCCAACTTGGACAATAACTAATGGATAACAGTGTGATGAATTAATGCTGTAACGATGGGACTTTGTATTAGGTCCTAAAACAGTATTGTATGTTCTTTTATTTCACCCATGCAGCCTTGAGAAAGTCGTGGGTTACATTCCCAATACGACAAAACACGTGTTGGCTGTGAAAGTCCAGGAATAAACTTCATAAGAAACGACCGGACCCTATGAACAAGAGTCATTTTCTGAATGCAAGAATGATGAATGTATAACTCTGAAACACTAAAGAGGACTTGATATTTTACGTGTGCTAGGGAGTTTTTTTTGCTTATGTATAGTCTTTTGCCAAACTTAAAGAGGGTTGTGGTTCCCTTTACCTTATAGCACCGTTTTCAATACTAAATTTTCTACATCAGTGTGATATTCTGACTGGCGCCTCAAATACCTAAAACAATACCACTGGCCTAATATTTTTCGCTGGATCAGGCCGAGACCTAAAAAGGTTGGGGGGATGCAAAGATTATTTGCAGTAATATTAGTGAGCTGCTGCTGTGTTACGGTACAGAAAACATACATCACTATCCCTGAATATTAGATGTAAACACATTTAGAATTTGAATGAGTGCGCCTGTGCACTCTCCGTGACCTAGCAAAGAGGGCATGAAAGGGCTGAAACTGGATCATAAATTCATAGCTGTTCCGAACAGGGGCCCCCAAAATGAGTTTGGTCTAGGGCCCCCAAAAACCTTAAGTGCCTGAAGTGAGTGCAGGGAGTGGGAAAAGACACTCTGGATCCATTATATGTGTGGGTCAAGGGATGGCAGCAGTAAGGTGTGGAATCACGGGGGAGAAGGTATGAGAAACCGACGCATGGCACCAAGGTGCACATTTAATATTTTAACTCGGCTCCAAAGAATTTAGCAACAAGGAACAATTTTCTTAGTGAATCGGTTCTGTTTACTTAATTGGTCACAAAAGACTCACTTTTAAACAATTAAAAAGTTAATGGTGCCTTACATCTTTGTATACGTGTCAATTTCCTGGGTGTAACAATAAGCTAACTCTGCTGGTTAATTAATTAATTTATTGGAGAAATATCTATGCATTTGGTCGTGTGTTTGATATTATAAAATATCATACAGGGACAATAGTACTGTTGCAAAACACAAAGTTTTAAATGCACGTCTGAATGAAGAGGTACTCAAATTAGGGCTAGAATCTGCAGATTAGAAGTCGGAGAGCACAGAGTCTAGATGGACACAGGGCCATTCAAAAGATGGTTGGCCAGTGTACACAGTCAGGGAATAGGCAATCAATGGCCTTTAGGCAGGCCGTCAGATGTTTTTTGGATGGCATAATGTGAAGATAATGAGCCACAACAAAAGACAGGCAGAGGGTACTGTCTGACACAAAGCTCGTTTCCGACAGGTCAGGATGTTCAGTCTTGGCGGTATGGGCCAGAATAAAGCCAACCAGGGCACTGTTGGAGGATAACAGACAAGAGGACACAATCAGATGCTCATGATTTAGAGTCCAAGGAGTGAGGGCATATTTGGACAAGTGAACTTTTTACGCTTTAGTCTCTGTTCTGGATACGAGTTTATTGACCGTCTCTTCTCCACTCCAGGGTGTAAGAGTTTGGTACTTATCTGCAAGAACGTGAATTGCTCTACAAGGAGATGCTGACTCTGGGAACCAGTGGCCATGCCACGGCCTTGCTGCAGAACTCACTAGCCATGTTGGCCAGATCCTCAAACCTGACATTGTGCAGGACCGGCCACTTTGGATATATATGTATGTGAGATTTCTGTGGGTGTGAAGAAGGTCATTAATTTTGTCTTGGTTTCTTGTTTATCTCAGAGCTTTGCTTCGGTGAGGCTGCCATTGCTCTACTCTGCCACTCCTAGACGAACCTACCGAGGTGATGCTCCCGAGGATTCTGAAAAGGATATGATTGAGATTCCTTTGCCCCCGTGGGAGGAGCGTTTGAATGAGCCTATTAACGTAAAACGTGCCCGTCTAGTGTATGAGAGCAGGAAGCGTGGAATGTTGGAGAATGGACTCCTGCTTAGGTGAGTGTACTCTCCCCGCCACAACCTTGCCTCCCCATTGTCACTCAGCCTAACCCAGTTCTACTTTAACCTTGCCAGTGGAACCCCGGGCCATGACTGTCTCCTCGTGATACCACAACATCCATTCTGTCTCTCCTTAAAGCACACTTTCCTCTGCTTGCATTCGCTGCATTACTTACTGCTTCGAGTCACATATGTTTCTTTAAACGCTGCATCAAACACGTGATCCCCTAATTGTTTAACTATGTCACCAATAACCTCCTGCCCATTCTAGCATATCCTGTGCCACTGCATATTGAACTCTTTTGCTACCTTCAGGGACACATCAACCCATTTTCCTCACCATAATGACACCTCCCCCTCTCATAACATTGACTCTGCACTCACTTTATTAATGCTCTCCTATGTGTGGATATCTTTTCTGCCTCCAGCTGACGGATTTGACAGATGACTACCACCAGTACAGTTGCCTCTGCTTTCTACTCTCCCTACAAGAGCTTTTTTCTTCCTCGTACTACTGGCTCTTCCAACATGCTCTTCTCTCTCTAATAAGACACCCTGTTTCCACAATGCCTTTCCTGCCTAAGCTTGTAACATACTTCTGTTTGGAGAGATTTTCGCCGACCTCTTTAACATACCATCCCCCTTTACAGGCACCACTGAACTTCTTCCCTTATTATACTCTCGAATCATACCCTGGACCCAGCATTACTCGATCACTCCTTGACTCTTCCCAACACTTTCACTCGCAACCCTTCCTCCTATTTCTCACTCACATTAGACTTTCTCCCCACTAACATCTTTGACCATTTCTTGCACCACACTCACACACTCTTCACACATCCCTGTATTCTCCAGTCTCATTTTTGATCTTAACATACACTGACCTTCCACACCTTTGCCCTTTCCTGTCACCACTCAAATTCCTCTTTGCTGCATCCCACATTACATTTGCCCCTTTAATGGATACCTTCCTCTCATTCTTCTGTTGCAGATAAATTTCTCCTTCTCTAGCTCTCTGCTTTTCTCACCACACAATTTTTTCATCTGCCACAGATGCTCTTGACTAAATGCATTTCTTTTTTCTCGTGACTTTTACAGCCTCTTTGCTAAGGAACATCTTAGCACGATGTCAGAAACACAACTTTCCCTCTACGATCGGATGATCAACGAGCCGAGCAATGACTGGGACATTTATTACTGGGCCACAGGTACTGCCAGGCTGTTTCTTATGGACCACAAGCTCTCTTGGAGCAGTCTGTTATACAAATGAGCCATGGGCTTTCCCCGGTTGTCTGTTCTACATGATTCAGCCTAACATACTGTTAGGACCTGTGCCATTTATTTTGGAACTCTTATACTTTGAACTCAGCTTGATGATATACCAGTGAGCGATAATTAACGTCAGAGCAGTTAGCTGTATAGCACTTGGCAGCTGGCACTTCCAGGAAGTCTAATATAATTGGGCAAAGGTGGAACTCTGGTTTGTTATAGATGGTATTGGAAGGCACAGCTGGGATTCAGATAGAGATTTCCAACTGAAATGGGTTCGAGCTTGGGAAACTGTCCTCTTTCTAAGCATTACACACTCGGCCACTGTAACACATTTGCCGTGGAACATTTGCTGCTTTGGAGCACACCCGCCAGGTGAGTACACTATTATTTGCTCTGGTAACAGGCATTTTCAGGGAAGAGGAAACCAACCCCAATACTGTCTGAAAGAAGACACCATGATCGGGGGATCAGAGTGGCTGAAAAGATGCAAAAATATTATTTTTAGAACAAATGAGGTCACATATAGTGAGGCAATGGCGGTAATGGGCCAGCATAGGTGGAAACATTTTCAGCTATCCCTGATTTGAGTAGAATATTTAACGAAAAGTCTCTCCATTTATGTAGTCCAACAAAGTTTATTACATTTAAAATTCCAGCTATGTGAAGTGATAACATTATTCAGTGTCAACCACTCGCCAGTACTCTCTGACCCCACTGTTTTCCAGATAATCAGCCTCTGATGGAACTATACGCATACGTGTGTATGTATCTACATGTTAAAGATTAAGTTGTCGACTGTCTTTCAAAAACAGTTAAAAGGAGTGCCAAAATGCTGAATTTCCCATTTTTATTTTGTATAGAAAATATTGCTTTCAGCAGGTAAAGCCAGTGAACGGATTTACACAAAACTTGGCATGGAAGTGTTATTTTACTTAGAAAGCATGCATGTTTCTGTTTTAGACCAAAATCTGTTCAGTAGATTTTGAGGTATTAGTGTTGGGAAAATTAGTGTGATCGGCATTGACACATGCAGGCATAGAAAACATTGCAAAAAAAATTCGAAAAATACATTTCGTGGGTGGTACTCTTGTGGATTCCAAAAACTTTGAGAGCACACGGCTACCATTTTGTATTCAGAAATGGGTGCCATTATCCCGAGCTCATGTGTTGATGAATTTCAGAGACAAAAAAACTGAATATACACATAAGGTGCCATTAGAAACTTGATTAAAAACAGAAAGTGAGAATGAATGAAAAACACAAAGTGCTGTCATTTGCGTACAATAAAAAAACACTTGTGTATAGCTCAAGCTCTCTTAAATTAAAAAAATAGTGATCTTGAAATCTAGAATTTCGGTAAACTAGCAGATAAAAAAATTCTTAAAGCCTCGGTTTGTCTGCAGAACCTCTTGCAAAGCATGTGTGGTTGGGTGCATGGCCAGGCTGAACATCATGTATTGCAGGGGTTGGATGCAAGAGCGGTTTGGTGCAAGAACTAACTAGAGGCCAAGCACTTTGCCGAGTCCCTGGCCATGCACCTCTGAAGGCCTTGCAGGGCAGGTGCTGGACATAATGCAAATGGACTCAGTCCCTGCATCTAACTGCTGCTGCTCATGGCCAGAGGCTGAGTATGGTGGGAGCTGGTGCAGAGGCCTTGCCCAGTGCTCGAGAGCCTTTTTATTTATTTTATTTTTCAATAAAAACTCTGAAATTCTTTGAAAAAACCCATTTAAAATCAGTAACATTAGTTAACTGAAAAACCCAGATAATGTTAGGTTATGGTGCGCACCAAACCCAAAAAACTCGGATAATTGCCTCTGATGGTCAGCTACACAAATAGCAACACACTCCGCACCACCCAAACCATAAAGAATACAAAACAGGTAAACGTGTAATATGGTCTAATATTGCCATCAAGAGTTTCTGGTGTCCTTATAAATCAATATGCCAAGTGTTTTATAATTATCATCAGAGCCTCGATATGGGAATACAGGATTATATTACACATTGTCTGTTATGTGTTTCTTATATTACATGTTTATTTTGGGGATGCTAGCCTGTTGAAGTTCATTTCTTCAAAGTGCAACTAACAGTGTGCACGGATTAAAATTGAAGCGTTTGTTTACCTATCATTAATAATGTATTAATAATACAATAGACAATAGTTGGGGCACTGGATTTATGCGATTCTGTGGCAGTGGTTTTTGCCACGTAGTTATTTTAAAACATTTAAAAATAATTTGCATACCGTACACATTTCACAAAAGTGTTGCTTCCCGCTCAAATGGTTTGCAGTCATTTTGCCAATGAATATGCTGCAGATAACGGGCGTCCGCAGGGGGGGCAAGGAGGGGCACTCGCCCCCCCCCCACCCCTGGAGCGACCCTCCTTGCCCCCCCTGCGGACACCCATGAAAACCGGGACTTCAAGACAGGGTTCTCACTCTCTTTCCTCTCCTTTCTTTTATTTGCTTCCCTGTGAAATGGATCCAAAAATGAAAGTCGCTTTTGCTGGAAATGTCGTATTTTTCTGACATTTTAATTTTAAAGTGCAGCATTGGGAATAAAAGGCTAAAAATATGAAAAATAACTAAATAAAGTAAGACAGAGTGGTAGCAAACTTGCCAAACTGATTTTATTCACACTGAAACAAATTAGCGCCACTTTTACAGAGTTTGCCAGTGAAGCGCTATTTTTGTTTTCTTGTCTTTGTTTTCTGTGGACTTGGAGCTAGTGCACCAATCCTGGAGGTACTGCAATGTGTGGGTTGGAAAACAAAATGTGTGCTGCGGTTCTGCGTCCAGGGATGTGGTCTTTTTACCATACTGCTTACGTTTTGTAAGGATATAAGCAATGGCCATTGAAATGGGTCCATTCAGGGCCCTGTTGTGTCCTTAACTTTTCAGGCAAAAGCACTCACTAATTTCTGAATAGTGAATGTAAAAGCATTAAGGTACCATGTTGTTCCTGCTTACATTTCCCATGGTTTGCTAAATATTGCATTCCCTATAAGTGTCTGCTTTTTCCAGGATGTTGTTACTTTTTTTTTTGTAGGCCGCATATTGCTCTTGTCTAGTGCGTAATTTAACTTGCGCATCCATGTGTTTATAGCGGGCAACAATTGGGTTGTAGTTGAAACAGTGGGAGTTTTTCTCAGTGGGGCAGTACGGTGTTCAGTGGGGGAGAGTACGTGGCACTATGGTCAGAGCTGCTGAATTTGGAACTGGGAACCAGGTTCAGCCTTAATAACCAGCCCACCAGACCACTCTCCTGCAAGAGAACAATCACATGCTAGACCTTAGAAGGCTTCGCAACACCTTAGAAGTCCTTGGGGCATATTATCAAGGGGGTTTATCTCCGCTTTTTTGGCTTTAAAAGCCAAGAAAGCGGAGATAAAATTATCTCCCTATTACCTAGCTGTCGCTAACACCAGTTAGCGACAGCTAGTAGGAGATAGCGACCATCTTGGGCCCCGCTTTGCATGTCAGGGATATTTATCACTAATTACATGCAAAGTGGGCGTGCCAAGATGTTAGCGACTGGAAACAGTCGCTAACATCGCTATCTCCCATTACCAACTTTTGGAGATATTCGCGCTAAGGGCGAATATCTCCAAAAACTAACACCTGCCCCTGAGCAGTAGTTAGCCATGTAATCCAATGGTAGGTGGATAACATGGGTAAGAGAATTAGCTCGGTAATGCATGAATATCGCTGACTTTGCAGCGATATTCATGCCTTTCAGCCGATTTTTATCGCTTAGGAGATAAACCTTAATAATAGCAAGGTTCCTAAGCGATAAAAATTGCCGCAGCTCGGGGATAAAAATATTGCCGCTAAACCAACATAGCGATAATTATCGCTAGTTGTTGGTAATATGCCCCCTGATGTCTTCGCACCAGCAGGTGGACCCTAGCATGACAAGTGTAGGTTAACCTTCAAGGCTTGTCCACCACTATCCATACTGAAGTTCACCTCCAGTCTTGCGGGCAGGCCTATGAAGCAGCACACCCTAGAACAACAGTCACTGAGGTCACAGGATCCTTGAGAAGGGCCAGCTCTAGGGCGGTGATACCAGTGTGACCGCACCGGGTGCTGACTTCAGGTGGAGTCATCATGTTTGCAAGTATTTTATGGCTTTAAAAACGCATTCTGCCTCCTTCCTGGCCTTCAGCAATTTTCGGCAACAATAAAAATGTCATGATGACTCTGGTGATTAATGTTCTTCCTAGAGAGAGATCAGAATTTTGTCTAGTGGAAGTTTTGACTCGTGGAAAGGTAGCTCAGAGGGTTAATGTACCGGCTACAAAGGACATGCGCCATGCTTAACACAAAGTGCACATAATGTAAATAGGTCAGTGGGCTACTGCTTTTGTCAGAGATCCTTTTGTTACTTGCAGTTTATAAGTTAAAATTCTAACTTAGAACAGAGCTATTAACTGTCATCTAAGAGCTGCATACAAACTGCAAGGTATAAATTAGAGCGTAATGTCCCCCCCCCCCCCCCCCCAGTCCCCCAGTCTTTGATTATCCTAATGTCCCAAAAAGTGTTCTTTTGGACAGAAATCAATTCTTATTATTACGGAGAACCCCCAACCATTGTATTACATTTTAAATTCCGGGTATTGTGTTTCTCCAGACCAATCACTATAAAACTATATGGGCTACTAGTATGGTTGTCATGTGACTCCTACACCTTGTAGTCCTTAGTGTTATGTAACATTTTCTATACCTTGATTTACACACATATTGATTGTCTCTGTGTAATGTGTGTGATGTAAAGTGCTCTGACACCCTTGAATGGTATGAGTGGCACTGTAAATCAAATTAAATGCATCTGAGAGAGAGTGGTTATGGAGACTTGGGGGGCACAGTGAAAGGGTGGTAGTGAAGGAATCCATGGCAGAGGTGGTCATTGGGGGGCACTAACAAACATTAATGCACAGGACACCACCAGTGCTATGGCTGGCCCTGCCCTTGAGGCCAGTCTGCCTTACCCAAAGGTACCTCCATTGGCCTTGTTTCAGCAGCAGTAGCTGCAACTCACCAGGGATTGGCAATGCAGGATTTGCACGCACACCAAACTAAGTTCGCAAACTTCACAGTCTCCCTGCTTCATTGACAAGCACTTTCAACATGAGCTGCCTGCTGTGGGGCCACTGGAAATAATTATGCAGCAAAGGAAGACAACATTATGCCGTAGTGTTGACTAAATTATGCATTAAAAAAAGGCTGCAGCGTAATGCAGTATATTTTCAGATATTTTATTACTTTGATGTGTGTACACATGCTAACAGTCTCTGGAAAGATTTTGCCTTATTAGTACCAGTGCAACATACAAACGCAGCAGTGAGAAAGGTGACCAGTCAACCTTTACAATCGGCCATCCACTCCGCAGCAACACAAGTCACATTTTATATTAACTTTTGATATGTTTGAGCTACAAACAATTTATTAGTTTAAATGGTCAGATCATGCAGCAGATCTTGCATTATGAGGCAAATATGGCAGAGCCATAATTTTAGAGAAAACATTTGCAAACTAGGATATTTTGCCATTCATGTTTGAAATGCTGTTGTTGAAAAAGGGTGAAGTGCTGATGACAGAAACGCCATGGCTCGTAGACAAATGGCTTGTGTTTCCACATTTTATCATATTTGTTACATTCTGCGATTCAAAGCATATCCCACTTTGTGAATATATTTTAATGTCAATAACTCATTATAACCTTAAATAATCATGTGTATCCATTGGTTGATTAAACTGGGTAGTGAAATGCCAAACAAATACTAAAAATTGGGATGTCTGCGCATTCTAGCCTCACCTCTGGCTCCACCCACAGATCCAATCCTTGGGTTATTCCTGTCCTCTGATTCTCTGCCCACTGTTTCCCTACTTTTTTCCCCCACTTCGACCACTGTGTAAGACTCAGCATCCCTCGACCTGTGATGTGGCGCAGCTGCGGGCGCCGCATGTGCCACACATTTACGGTGCCGGGCTTCCGCATAAGGGAGCTGGCCATTATTGTATCCCTAAACGTGCGCACAATGTCAGTTTGACATTGACTACACATAGAGGGACTCTAAGTTTCTTTTAAAAAATATAGCTAACATTTGGACCTATACATTTTATTTTGTATAAATTAATTGAATGTGTGTAAAATTTAGCAATGCCCGGGGAATTCTAGTAAAGGGAGCACCCACTGGCAAATCACTAGCGTGTGTGATTGCTGCATTATTTATTACTAACTTTGACTTTGTGCTTTAACTTGGATAAAAGTTATCATGAATTCTAGCACCAAGAAGCCAATATTGGTAAATATGTGTGCTACAAATAATCCCTAACATACAATGTGCATACAGTATATTTAATCTGGTTCTTTAATCATAGGCTGTTTTAAAGTATTCTGATAAAAATCGAATCGTGCTGAAGACAGCCTAGATTGGTGTTGGATCGAGGACCCGGAAGTCTGCACACCTAGCAGACAGAGATAAAGCACCTTATCAGAAAGTTTAGCGTTTTCCCTATGGGTGGTGTTTGTTGGCCTGTGGCAGGGTCAGTCGCATGTCCTGGATTCCTGGCATGTAATTGAGTCTATCCTAGTTCTGCGCCCCAGTGTTTCTTGTGCCCCACCTGGCACACATCATGTCGGAGGATGGTGATGACGTTAACATTTTGCCCCCACCTGGAAAAATGTCTGTGGACGCCCATGTGCAGATTATAGCTTTGTTGCCATGTAATTTAGATGACCTTGCTTCATAATTTAGATAACCTTGCTTAATTTAGGTAACCATGCCACATTGTCATAGTGGCCTGCACGTGGTGGTTTGGGGGCTCACCTAATGACGATGAAATCCATATTTTACTGAGAGTTCTAATTTGTTTTCCTATATTTAAAATATATTGATACTGCAGCTGACTATACGTTTAGCACCTCAATCATAGATTCCACAAGGTTTTAAAAGTCCTGTGCAAGTAGCCTCCGAGACCTGCTGCAGTTGGATCTCACTGGAAATCCAGAGACACAGTTTGCAGGAAAATGGAGGCAGCACCAGGGCTGAAGTCACACTTTATCCAATATGGTCTTTTCAGATTTCATTATTCCTCTTGAATTCAAACAACAGGACAACAGCCAACACGTATTGTTCCTTTTATAGGAACTTCATCAGGGCTGGAAATTCCTGTACAAACCATGCCCCACTCTAAATATCAAAGCGATAGTCAGCCCAACAATGCAATCACTGTAGGATCTGATTCTGGCCAGAGCATGTAAATGTCCCTAAACTGTGTCGGCGCAATATTCCGACTTAATTCGATTAGCTGTGGTAGCTCCCACAAGGGTATCTAACGGGATTCTATGTGATTAAACAGCAGCAAGCTTGCTGCTCCTTTTCACTGATCGCTCGGGCTAATCAAAGGCTGCCGCAATACGAGGCTCTTTTGATTGTATCGACTGAAGTGTACTATAACTTCATTTGCTTTGGGGTATCTCTGGTAGCTACATATTGCTGCTGTTAGTTCCCCAAGGTCTACTTCTGTTTCAGACGTCAGTGGTCTGATTCAATTTGTCAAGTAACTGTACTATTCCTGTGCATGTGGACACTTGAACACAGTTACAAATTTGTTTGGCTAGACTTTTTTGATAATTTAATCAAATGAACGGTCTGTGTGCAAGAAGCTGCTTCTGCCTAAATTTCATTAAATCTGAAACTCTGAATTTCAGATCCCCTTCCATACTGGATCTGACCCACTTGTGGCCTTCAGAAATGAAGCCTACCCCTCTCCCCCACCCGATTCCATTGAATACTGCAAACAAGCATTGAAAATGTAAAAGGTCTCGCCTCTGATTAAGTTAAAGCCATTTGCTTTGCTAATGGTATTTCATAGCAAAGCAAATAACTTTAACTTAATGAAAGGCTAGGCCTATTGCAGTTTTAATGCTTGTTTTTTAAGTATGTTCCTACAAATTTTGATTTTTATAATTCATAACTTTCAACTTGATTGGTGATCCTAAAATTTGCAATGGAACTGCCCGGCTGGACTCCAGGTAACGCCCATAGTCTAACCCCCTTTCTCTGTCCTACAACTACAGCAAATCAGGCCAAGTAGTGGTTTTAAAACTCTGGTAAATTGCATATTCAATTTTAAAAGATGGCATATCCGGATTAACTGACCAGGAAGCATGGACAGCTTTTGGCATGGACGAGCTGGGCCCAGGCCAACTGATTATCTTTCTCCAACTTCCCTTCCATGGACTCTCACCTCCAGTTTAGCAACTGAATAGGTGATTAAAATGAGTTGTGACGTGGCAAATGTGTGTAAAAAGGTTGCTCACTTGTTTAAGGTATTCAGCCACAGCATGAGACCAGAGAGCAAACCAAAGCCACCTCCCCCCACTAGGATCACCTAGGAGGGGGTACATAGGGAAAGATCGAGGGGGAAGGGTCAGGAGGGGTGCCAAATGTAATTTCGCCCGGGGCACTGTCTGGATAATGCCTGGCCCTGCCAGAGAGATGTCGTTTTTGCAGGTAGACGACACTGAGCATCAGAATACAGAATCACTGAATAAAAGGCTTTGTGAATCGGGACTTTGAGCATCAGAATACAGCATTAATGAGTAAAAGGCTTTGTGAATCGGGCTCAGAGAAATTAGGGAAAGTTTTTCTTTTCACAAGCAAAGTATGCAGAGGCAATTGTTAGTTTAGGCTGATGTGTTTTAAGCCACGCCTTTAATTTCATTGGCCACGCCCCTTTGAGAGCCCCCCTAGTTTGTTCATCCCACTTAAAGCCCTGCTCCTGAGGGTATTCATACGTAAGATATGATTTAGTAAACTTGGATTGCCCCAGAGATAGGGAAAAGCAGTGCTTAGTCAGTTAATATTGTGTATGGTTAGAGTCACCGTCATTCTGTTACAGGCTATTTCGCTTGACAAAAAGTGCCATGGGAAAAACGATTAAAACTGTGTTGCTGTAAGGGCGGACAGAACTTACCAAAGCGTCCTCTAGTCTGCGGAAGGAATGGGAGCAAAACAGAGTGCAAAAGGTCTAATATGGCCCGTACCCTATAATTAACAGTAAGTGATTGTACAGTGACCTATGGCGATCTAACCCGTAGGCGCAAAGAACATAAATAAAAAGTGCTGCGAACTGGAGAAGAAAGGTAGGGAGTGCAAAATTAAACTTGAAAATCAAATGTTGTCTGAGAGATTGTAACTGCTAATGCGTCCTGTCTGGGTGAATGCTTTCTTTATAAAAATGCATGCGAAGGTCATGAAAATGGTATTGTTTGCGTGAGTGCTTTCTTTAGAGAAGTGCTTTCGAATGTCGTGAAAATGGTATTGTTTAAAACTGTAGACATTAAAATTAAATCCGGGAAATAGTGGTGGCCGGGCAGCCTTCCTGTAAGGATGGTGTAGTGCACCCTTAAGATTTTAGTGTGCGATGAAGTTAGCCCAGAGTCGGGCTGAGAAAGACTTCCTGTTGTGGTTTGTACCTATCCAAGATACGTGAACGATCTCTGCGGTGAGGGAGAAGGCTGCAGGGCTGTCGGGCGCTCGCTCCTGTGGTCTAAATATAGGCCGGAAGACCTAACCAGATGTCAGCGTCCGGGGCCAGAAAGCGAAATTTTGTGTGACAGCAGTTTAGCGTAAACCAGAGGAGCACGGAACAATTACCGAATCTGGTGACTGACTCTCACTCCCAGTGACGTGATTCCGTATCACGTGTGTGACAGTAATATGAGTAAGTGATGGTCAATGGAAACAACTTGCACATCAGGACCGGTGTGCTTGCAAAAATAAAATTTTAAGTTGAAGTGACAAAGAAAATGGTCGTCCGGGAGGATTATTTGTGCTTGACTTATATACGGGAAGGAAAAACAAGCTTCTGATTGAGGTCAATACATACTTCTTAAGTTGGTTTCAACTGATTTCGGCGAGCCAGCAAATATACAGCACCATTCTCCAACATGACAAAAAATCATGAAGCGCGTCTTAAAACCACAGCGCTTTACAACAACACAAGATAAAGAGCGGCCGCGCTGCTTAAACAAAACAAGAGTTTGTAAGAGCATGTCGTGGGTGCAATAAAAAAAACAAGCGCGGTCCTCAGCGACACCTAAAAAGCTGTTGCCACGCCACGCCATTGTGGGAATGGAAAAAGAAAGTGCTCACCGAGTAATTTGAAGACACTTTGTCACACCGCAGAGTAAAAAATCCAATCCCAGTGGGCAAGGCCAGAAGTGGACACGGCTGTAACCAGGAGGGACTAAGAAGCCTCCTTTTCAATCAAGTTCCAGCGTTTAGCATGGAGGATGACGCCAGCAAATGAAAAAGATGGGAGGGGCTTCTGAAACAGTATTGATTTCAAGAAGCTCTCGGCATGGCAAGAGCAACGCATGCACTGCTTTATCCAGGCCGACACCTAAAAAGGAATCATGGCCTAACAGTGAGAGGTACGCATATATCTGAATTCGAGCCACTACAGCCAAGAGGGACAAGACTGTGGCTCTGGGCCAGACAGTGCAAGGGACAATATAACAAGAAAAGACAGTGGAATTAGAGGTCAACAACGAGGATTGAATCAGGGCCCACAAGAGTGACCAGATATCAAAAGGAGGTGTTGACTTTGAGACAGCCAAGATAGCTAAAACAGACTCAGACAGTGAGAAATAAATCCAACAAAAGGAGGACTAAGACACTGGGATCAGGGTCCGACAGAATATAGGACAGGCTAATTCAATTAGAGCCAACAACGGGAACAAAAATGGAATATAATAGACAAGACTATAGGCTTGACAGATTTATAACGGGCCTGAAAGTAGAATTGGGACCCAAGAACGGAATTAAGTGCTAAAATAGAAAAATCGATTCAGCCTTTAAAGTAGGATATGTATCGCACACTGAACAAAACAGTCTTGAGAAGAAACCAACACAAAACTGAAAAGAGACACTCCTTCCAGACAGCTCACAGTTCTACAAAGTCATACCGATGGCAGAATATGTGCTGTACAACTGTTGATGACATAACGTACATGATCTTCACGTTGCCAACATTTGGTTATATGTTCAAAATGCCTGCTCAAGATGCATATTCAACACACAACAGCAATCGGCAAAGAAGGTGAAACAGGCTACATTAAGTGAGGTGGGTGGGCACTCTGGACTGCAAGAATGACTACACCGTGCAGAAAAGGGTTCTTGTGATACCCTTCTACAGAACTCTGGTGAAGCGACCTCTGAAATTTTGCATCCAGTTCTCAAGGCTTCTTTTACTCCAGAGCAATGTGTCCAGTTCTGATGGCCTGCTTTGTAGTTGTGTCTGGTCTTAGGCACCTAACATGGTGTCTAATTCTGAAGACCGGACTGAGAATTTTGTGTCCAGTTATGTTGGCGTCATCTTAAAAAGAAGATGGGGGTGTGCATGAAGGGTGCAGCTGAGCCATACAAAGGCCAATGCAACATGAAACACTGTGTTTTCAGTGCAAAAACAATCAGTGACATATGCTGGGGGGAGGTAGAAGTTGTGAACATTTTCCTACAGTCTCTGTTCGCCACCACTCCTAGCCTTCAGTCTTACCACTGACTGCCACCATCAGTCATGTACTTACCAATAACAGTGGTGCACATTTACTAGCTGGAACGTTTATTTACTGCAAACTGTTGTGACGATGGAGAATCCCAACAAGGGGGCTATTCCTGGAAACAACGCTGGCGAGGGTAGAAAACTGCAGCCGCATCTGAGATTTTCTGCAGATTCCAAACATATGCTTTACACTGTAGAGTTTTCAGCCTTGGCTACAGCCTGCGCCTTTCAACACATTCTCGTGTCCAGCGCCATCGGGTTCTCTTGTGGCCATAGTAGTTCTCCTGTAATTCCTGTGTCTGGATTGAGCATGAGCCCACCTTTTCTATTTTTGATAGGTCTTTTAGTCCACATTATCCCAATTGAGATCTATGAAAGTCACTTGTAATGAGTTTCTAGAACCCGGGTGCTAGCCATTGACAAGGGTTGCCATAGAGGTTTGGAGTTCCTGGAAGGTGCTACCATGGAACAGGGGATTCTGATCCTTCCAGTGAAACCCATGGGCTCCAAGTTATAGTGACTCACAGTTGGCATCCTTAGCTAATTTTGACTCTGGAGTATATAGTAGGAGGAGGGTGGGCTAGACAGGGTGAGGTAGGGCCAGCCTATTCAAGCCATGATCTAGGACAAGTCTAGCCGGTTCTCCGCCGCCCCCTTGTATCGGGTTGAGGCTGTGTATTACTTTGGGCCGTTTCAACCATACCAGGGTGACAAATTAGGTTAAAATTAGGGTTAGAGTAATATTTTTTAAATGCAGGCTTAGTGTCACCAGCCCACAAATATCTACCCCCTAAAGTGGCTAAAAACGTTTCTTTAACTACAAAATAGATTATCGGATTAACGTATGATGGTCTGCACTCCATGCCTGAATAGGTAAAGCTGGAAACCATGCACTATGGAGTTCTTCGAGTAGATACGACCAGCAGTTAACCTGGGTTACAGTTTGCGTTCGTGGTAGGCTCATGCATGTCATACTTGCAGCTGGGTTTATTGTCTAGTCTATACATGGTCATGTTATACATGTGTATACATTGTGCAGCCCATAGTTGTACTGTGATGTTTATACTGGTATTATAATGTCCGATGCTTTGTACAGTAAACACGTGTGTACTGTGCAGTATATCTAGGCTACAGCTCATAGGTGGCCGACTATAGTTGTGTGCATTGTACAGATGTTGAACAGCCGTCTTGGAGGTTCATGTGTATTGTAAATGGTTTACACAGCTTACACGTTACATATACAGTCATTAGTATTGTACCGGCCGCTGACTGCGGTCTTATACAGTTATGTCTAGCGTATGGATCATACATGGTCGCATTTGTACTTAGGGAACCAAGTAAAGTTAATTATCACAGCACAACAGCGCAACAACAAATTGAAGATTTTACAGGGAATTGGAAAGCAGCAGCTTTTAAGAAATTATTTTCTTCCAAGTGAAAGAAACCATCAGCATGTTGTAGATGTACTCGTACATTCGTGTTTTGTACATTTCATACGTGGTCAAACGCTATAATTAATTCAGTTCAGTTCAAAGAAACTTTATTTCGGTCAATGTGACCTAAAAAAGTGCAGCATATAAAAACTTTCATTTATGCAAATACAGTTAGAGAGTTTTTAAAACATAACATTTCAAGGGAATTAAAAACATTAAAAACTTAGTTTGGAGATTACATTAATTCCATATTAAAAAAAAGATGGGGCTAAGCAGAAATGAGCTAACATTTCACAAACACATTCTAATTTGTGGAAAGTGCATAGTGCAATAAATAAATAAATAATTTAGGTAAAAAAAACTTTGGTAAAGTGCAACGGGAGGACCCTCCATTATGAAACCGTATGCTAAATTGCAGAAGGAGATTATACCAAATAGCAATAATAACCTTATCCTTTGCTATAACTTATTCAATATATCATTAGATGCTTTCAGGAAAACCCTTCTGGTGCACCACATAGAAAACAGGAATCCTGCAACTGAGAAGACAACTGGGGTACGGAGATCGTACTTCAGTATCCTAAACACTTCGATACAGCGTCTGCTGCCTAGGCTCCTGCAAATCTGCACCAGCCATCTCTTCCTCGCTTTGTTATAGCCTGGACAGATGAAAAAGACATGCATCTCTGTTTCATCGTGGTGATTACAGACAGGACATCAGACCGCATTCTGGGTTCTCCAGTTCGATGTAAAACATTGAAGAGGCAAAACCCCAAATCTAAATTGTAGATAAAGCTTTCCTGCAGTCACGGGTTTAATAAGATCTAGCACTTTTCTCGAAGTTAGTACTGTCCTTTATTTCCAGAAAGGCTTTAGTTAGTTTGCCTATTTTAGGGCTGGTATGAAGTAAAGCCATTCTATAGTTCTGATAATGAGCCTTTATTTGGTTCCTGGAGATCAATGGACAGGCCAACTCCGGTTCAGTCCAGCAATCCTCATGTCTATTAGCAAATGCTTGAGGTGGGCAAACCAGGGAAATTTGGCAGCACCCCTCATCTTCAAGACTTTAGTCACTTCTTCCTTATAGGGAAGAAGTTCTGGAGTCGACCACAGACAACGCCAATACAGTAGGGGCTTGAGACTCAACACCTCTGCTATTGCCATCAGCAATTTGAGTGGTATTAAAGGGGTACTGCGCGGGAGCCTAAACAGGTTCCTAATATAGTAGTTCTCAACCTGTGATAGTGGCTCGGAGCTGAGATGACCCCAGAGCTCTGCGCCATATAATACGCCCCTCGTGCCTGGGCCCTGTAGATTTCCAGTGCCGGGCAAACAGCACTCTTGCCTGACTTGTTGAAGACCTTCATGATGCCCCCTGTCGACTGAGCCAGTTTTAATGTCGACTTCAGAACGTGGGCCCCCAATCCATAGATTCAGTAATGGTGATGCCTAAATAAGTAAAAGATGAAACTCTTTTAAGGGGTATACCGTTTAGTAAAGGGTTTGGACGGGTGCTCTTAGAGTCATAAATTTCGTTTTCTGCAGATTTATTTCTAGGGATCTTTCCCTACAGAATAACTGAACTCTATCCAACACCCTTTGAATCCCCATAGGTGATTTAGCTATCAAAAGGATGTCATCGGCAAACATCATTGCTGAAATTCTACGTGAGTCTAATTTTGGGGCATCTAGATCTTTTTCTGATGACAGGGCGTCTATCAGGCCATTAATATAGAGGCTAAACAGAGTTGGCGCAAGAACGCAGCCCTGGCGTACGACACTATTAATTGGTATCGGTGCTGTAAGTTTTCCGTCCCTACCATATCTTATTTGCACATAGTTATTTTCATGTAAGCGCCTAATACATTGAATTAAATACACACGGGCCCCCATCTCACTTAACCTCATAGATGCTATTAAACATTCCTCCCCAGTGCTGCGCTGTCCATTGGAACTAGTGCTGAATGGACGTCCAATGGTCGTGCGCAGCACTGGGGAGGTAGTGCTGCCGTCGGCCAATGCACCGAGGCAGCACTTAAGGGGATAAAATTGACCACAGTTTTTCCCTTGGCACCAGATCAAAAGCTAACCTCAGGTCTAGAAATATTAGGTAGATGCTACCCCCCTCCAGGTAGACCGTCTTCCAGTACATCAGTTGTAATCTTAGTACGTGGTCCAAGGTCGACAGTTTTTCCCTGAACCCTGCCTGGAGGGGGGAAAGAACCCCCTTATCTTCCATCCAAGATTGGAGCCTGAGGAGCAAGACTCGTGCAAATATTTTTTGTGGGATATCGATTAAACTGATTGGTCTGTAGTTATTAGGTAATAATGGGGAGCCCTTTTTGAAAATCGGAATTATCTCCGCACTGGCCCAACTGGCAGGAATTTTCATACCCATCATTATTGCATTAAAGAGAACCCAGAAATACGGGGCCCAAACAAGTGGTTCACTCCTAAAAAGATCCCCGGGGATCTTGTCCAAACCTGGGGCTATTTTTGCCATTGCTCCCTTTATTTCATGTAGGCTTATACTCAGGCCTGGGCTGCCATCAAGAGGAGGATCTGTGTCCCTTATAACTAGGGGTTGGTCCACTACTGGGGAACTTCCAGCCATTGGGGGTTCCTCAGACTCCCTTTCCTCCTTGTAAAGGGATTTGAAGTGCTCCCGCCAAACCTCTTTGTCTAGATTTGGTTCTACCCCTTTTTTGGTACGGTTGAGCCGGAATTTACAACTCCCCAGAATGTCCTCATGTCTCTATCCCCTAGTGCAGTTTTTAGTAGATCCCAATTTTCCATTTCCCACCTATGTTTTGCTTCTTGGACTACC
Organism: Lissotriton vulgaris; assembly: GCF_964263255.1. Classification (NCBI taxonomy): domain Eukaryota; kingdom Metazoa; phylum Chordata; class Amphibia; order Caudata; family Salamandridae; genus Lissotriton; species Lissotriton vulgaris. Next base: position 583,918,048 of record NC_141687.1, on the reverse strand, counting down.
AATTTATAAGCCCTTCTTAGGGTTTTAATTTGAGGGCGATCCTTTGCTTCAATAGAAGTCACTAATGCACCTTTAGCCTTACGGCAAGATGCATTATTCCAAGGGTGGGGCGCAGACTTACCCAGCCTACTTGGTTTTTTGGGAAAAAAGAAATTTAATAACATTTCTTTTAATTTATTGTGATTTAACTCGATCGCCTCGTTGTCCAGGAGGTCCCTATTATGGTTATACAGGGTAGAGGCTTCTTCAAATATGGGTAATAAAGCATCATAGAGACTGCTCATGTTTTCCTGTGATTGGTTAAAATTTGCCCAACGTACTTTCTTCCTGCAATTCGAAACAGTTAGCTTGGGATCACTAGGAATATCAGAAAGATTGGCACTCTCTGGGTTCAAAATTTGGAGATCCACTACTGACGCATCATGGTCACTATCTACACGTGGGAGAATTTTAAAGTCAACCATCTTGTCCCAAAAGTTGTTATTAATGAAAATATAATCTAATAGAAACCCTCGGTCCTTACTGTGGAATGTAAAATCATTTGATGTTTCAGACACTGATCTTCCGTTGCATGTTCTTAACGAATATCCAAGGGCAAGGCAATTCATCTGAATTATCAAGGTGGACCATTTGCTTACTTTTTGGCATCTAGATTCCGGTATATTAAAAGGAGGTCCTCTTCGAGTAGACTGTCAAGAAACAAGCCTCAAGAGGCTCAAACTGACAGTTGAAATCCCCTCCTACTATGACGATTTGTTTTAAAGTGATGCTACCTAAAAATGTATCTACTTCGTCCACAGTAGTGGACTCCTTACCCATTGAAGTAGGCCTTGAGTACACATTGATTAACACCTTGGCTGCTTGAGATATTTGTCTGCTCGTCATGAGCACACGAGCAGTGTGCCTCACAGAAGGGGTTAAGACAATCGGAGGTTTAAGAGGGAACTGCAATAGGACACATAGTATATCATTAAAACCTTTGTCAAGTTGCACAGCCGTGCAGCCCAAGTGTGCACCTACCCATGTAATTAAGCCCCCTGAAGGTCTCCCTACGCCACCTGATATTGCCGGGATGTTTGTTAAATGAGGCGAAACCAGACTTGGTTACCACTCCTCTTGCCCAGGTCTCCTGGAACATGCATATGTCATGCTGACTAATAAAAGATATCCAATCGGCGTCATCTATTTTGTTATTGATGCCCTCCACGTTCCAGGATAAAACCTGTGCAACCTGACAGTTTTGTATATTCTTATTGGCAATCAGCCGGGGCTGGTTGTTTATTTTCACTCCTCCTGATTCAGGGTCTGGCGGCTCAGCTATTCCCTGTGCTATAAACTGATAAGAACTTTCATTCCGGGCTAAACCACCCTTAGGGAGGATGCTGCTTCGGGAGCCGCTCATGCTCTCTTCGACCAGACCTTCCTCTCTTTGGGGGTATAGCCCTATAGGATAGCCTTTATGATCAAAAACAATAGCCGCAGGAGTTGTTTTTCCCTGGGCGATTTCGGGGTCTTCCACTAGTCAGTCCACCCCTTCTAGGGGGCTGAACCTATTCCCAGTGGGGATAATAAAAATGGGTTCTTTTCTCCAGTTTTGCCCTATGTTTAGAAATGCAAGATTTTTTTGCACAGGTCTCCTTCCTAACCGCTGACAGTAATCAAATTGCTGGGGTATGTTGGGAGGGTAAAAAAAGCCTAAAGGAAGTAATAGAATGTTACCCATATTCCTCCCAAACTCCGTTGCTAAAATTCTTTCTGTCATCCATAGATTTCTAAAATTAATAACTATACAATTTCCTTAAATGTCCTTGTGTCGTCCGCCAATCCCGCCCACCCTTCTTGTGGATAAAATGTCTTCGGCGTTTTCATATCCAAAATCACTATGGTTTGTTAACCAATGAACACATTTTATTCTGTAGTGCTTGGTGAGATTCTGTCTGTCCCTTTCCTAATTCGGGTACACCTGCTAAAATTAGTACATAGGGATTTGAAGCTGGGGGGAGATTTATACTTGGTGGGCAATAAATTTGATCATTGCACTCACGTATTGATTGCGTTTTTCCAACACCTGACCTTGCTTACTTTGTGTTTCCCCTGTTCGTTTAGGCACTAATGGATATGTGTTAAATGTATTTGCTTGGTTTGAGGAAGACTTTGCTACACTTTTTTCATTATGCTTCCTAGCCTGTTGTGCACATTCTGGGGTTGCATTTATGTTTGGTGTAAGCGCTCTTTCATTCGAAATAAGACAAGGTTTATCTACTGAGCGGCTTTTGGTGGCCTGCTCACTTATCCTATTATCAAGCTTGGTATTGACCTTAACTATCTCTTTTGATTTTAGCCCTTCGTTCAAAATTGCATTCAGCCCTTCCAGCCTTTCTAATATAGGTCTAAGCTCTTCTTTCACAATGGCTCTCATTTGGATCTGTAAATTTAACACCAATGCTGAGACCCACACAGGTTGATCAGTGGTACAACATGTAGAGTCCACTGCTATACAACCCACCAATGACTGATCTACATCTACAACGGGGTGCTGTGGTTTTTTTCTTTTAACTGTTGGCTTCGCTTTAGGTCTTGCTTTAGCTTTGGTGTTTCCATCTGGCTGGATTAAGGGGCTACAATTAGGAGATTCCATACTCGTTGTATCTATATTTACCAGCGGATCATTAGATAACTCTATTGGTAGGGCTTCGGTTTTGCATGAGGGGCTCAAAGTTAGTGATTCAGATACTAGGTTTGGAGTAATAGATAAGCGCCTCTCAGTCCGTTCAATTTCTGAGGCCACAGCTCCAAGTGCTTTCTCCAACATCCTATCTATGGATGTGGGTTTAGTGCTCGCTTTGGGCGAAGCTGGGATTTGTTTCTTAGTCACCCAGGCCCTTATACCCATCTTTGACCCTTTTGAATAATAGAAAATAGAGTGGACTAAACACACCAATATAATGTAGAGAGAGGAGCTACACACAAAAGTGCCACGTGTCCTTAATGGGCCCTTATAGATAACAAAGCAGCAGGTCCTAGGGGCTTTCAATCAAAAGAATAGATTCACAGGAAACAGTACCTTTTTGTCCGAAAACCCCTCTTTGCAGATGTCAAGGGGGTGGTCCAGCACGGCCTCTTCAGGCCCCTGATGGCCCGCCCTTTGCCCGGGCTTAGCCTGGTGCCCGCCCGCGCGCGTCCCACACTGCGTGGTGCGCTTGCCGGTTTAGTAGCACCTCTGGGCGCAGGCTGGCGCTTCAGGAGTGCGCCGCCGATGTCAAGGGGCTGCTGGGAGTTGTGGTTGTGGTCCCGCAATGGCGGTTCCCCTCACGGCGTACGGAAGTCGGTCCTGAATGAAGACTTGCCGTTGCCCTCACGGCGGGATACCAGGAGAGTGCTGGCCGTTCCCTTCACGGCATTCGTGGTGAGTGGAAAAACAATTAGCACGTCCCCAATATAGGTAATTCCTAGTCGGGGTATAGGCATGAGTAACATATATCCAAGAGATCACTATTATAGAGTGGCTGTACAAAGTGCAGTTGAATCTATTTACAGACGTGTATTACACACAGAATGCGTAACTGAAATGTACAGTCATGTGTGCAATCAATAGCTCTACTGTACAGCCAATATAAGGCCGTACTGTACAATTAGCTTAGTTAACAGATTGCTGAATCTCATCACCAGCTGGGAAGCAGAGGCTGGCTCTGAGAGTGGCACTTGCACCACGTGCAGTCTGCCTTTGTGCCACATGACAGAAAGGGGGCAGTCATTTCAGTGAGGGTGCCCTCTGTAAAATTCAGCTTGCAGACCAAAGGGAACATTTTGCTGTTCTTTCAAGTGGGGGAAATGAATATTTCACAAATCTAGTAATCCTTGGGAGAAGAACAACTCCCGAGTGTCCTGCGAGTTACTCAAATGGCCCCAAGCATCTTTCTCGCAATGAGAACCAACAGGTGGTTCGCAAAACTGGGAAAATGACTCCAGGAGCTAAAATGGCAAGCTCTTCTCCGTCAATCACCTTCAACGGTCTAATTCAAGGTTCAGTTTTGGAAAGCAGTTCACAAATCCAAGTGCAAGATAATTCCATGTCTATTATATATTTTGTTTTCAAATTGTATTGAAAATACTGAAGATATTTACAACAAACCCATTTACTTCCTTGATGAGAGGTCTTTTTTACTTCCAAGTTAGGTGCATTTCAGTCCAGCAGTTTTGTTTCATCAGTGGGCAAATAAAGCTATGGGAATTGGAAAGGAAAATGTAATCAGCATGAAACTCTACAAAATCAAGCTTCCATCCATAGTGATGCCCTTTAGCGCAATTTTGTGCACCTCCGTCAAACATGACCAACATTGTGAGCAAAGATAAAAAGCTTATCCCATGGATTTTCCAACTGTACCATAACATCTTTTTTTTTTTTTGCAGAGTTTATATATAGCGCGAACTTGACCCGAATCGGGTATCGGAGCGCTTTACATAGAACCAGTTACGTTACATGAGGACACACATTCATTTTTGTAAGGCACAGGTAGATGAAGTGATTTGCCCAGAATCACAGGATGTTTTAGCGTCATTACTGAGACTCGAACTCGGCTCCTCCAAGAGCGAGGATGAGCGCCCTAGTCGTTGGTGTGCATTGCCACGTCTTTCAGACACACAAACATGATATACCTACATGTATACGAGCCTGTAATGGAGTGGGTATTTACCATTTGAGTTCCATGCACGCATTGATACTGGGGTAGGTTATACAGTATAATCATATATAAATTCAATTTTAGTTTTCTGGGGCACTTGTTGTAAAGTACCTAAAAATACTACTGGGTCTGGCCCGAATGCAGTTGTCCTCAGAGAGACGATACTTGTCTGGCTTTGTTAGGGTTTGCCAACACTTTGGGGGCCAGTCTGGTCCACAAAGTGTGTTAAACATATTAATTTATTCATTCATTTTTTCGCATTCTCGCTCTCCCCTCCCACTCACATTCAAAAAGTTAACCAACATTACAGTTGATGATTTGAGGTATTCTAATGATAAACATTAACGACCCCCTGTAGTTCATGCCCAAGTGAGTGGTGGACACGGCACCACAGCTTTCACTAACCAACACTCCTGTGTTTGCACAGCTCCAGCTTGATTTAAATACTAGCGCCCAATGACCTTAGACTGAGCTCGAGGAGACCTTAGCTCGGTGAGTGAATCCCTCAACCTTCTTGGGTTGACAAAGGAAGCTACAAACCAAAGCACTGTTAATGTATTCGTTTCTTATTTATGATAGAAACAATAACACTAATAGCAATATAATAATAAAAATAATCCTTCTTATTAAAGGGGCCGGAGTACAGTCCGCTATTGCAGTGGACCTCACCCATGAAATTAACCACACGCCGAACAATTGTTAGTGGGTTTCAGGGAATTAGAAAACGGAAGCTTTTTAAGGAACAATTTCTCAGTAAAATGAAATGCACCACCGGCGTCGTAAAGCACTTAATCAGAGATTTTCATCTGAAACTGAACCGATTCCAAGAATCAGACTCGTTGGCCTGCAGGAACTAGTGGGAACCGGCGTGGGAACCACCGGGGAAACCAAAGTTTTGATAAGCTTCGAAAATATAGTTCCCAGATCCAACACGGCCACTTTGATTTTCCCTGCGACCTCTTAATGGACCCCTTACAGGTCCAAGCCGCGAAGTTTTGGGACAATATTCTCGGCTGTCCTGCAGTTCCCCCAGGGCAAAAGCAGGCATCCACTTCTGTCAATACAGCTGATCGCAGCAAAAAGACCGAAGTTAATGCCTGCTTGTGCCCTGTGGAACTAACATTAAAAAAAACAAGCGCGCTGCGCCTTGCGCTGGCAGCAGGGGGAGGGAGAGAGGAGGGGGCCTGCGCCTGCTTCCCTTACGGGAACCAGTGCTGACACAATATGTTTGCAATTTAATTACAAACATATGGTGTCAGAGCTCGAGCCCTCAAGGGAATAGCCACACGTGCACGCGTTGCCATTGAAGGCAATGGAACGCGTGCACTGTTCTGGCTTAAAAAGGGGACCGATGACTAAAGGTCTCCTCCTATGCAGCGCATGCGCGCTGTTGGCGAGACCTAAAAACTTGGAGGGCAAGCTTGACAATGCCCTCACTTTCAAGGCTTTCATTAATGCTATTGCAAGAGTCTGTTTTTGCCTTCTAAAAACTTAAGGAAGACCGTCAAATTCCTGCCAGTGCACACTAGAAAGTCCATTGTTCATGCATTAAGAACATTGAGAACTGATTCCGCCAAGGTGAAGCGCCTGGGTTCTAGCCAAGCACTTCTATACCAACTTTAAGTCCATAATGTGACAGTCAGACTTGTTCTGAATATCTCCAAAAGCCTGCTAATTCTAAATGGCGTAAGAATCCTCCACTGGCCCGCTATCAAGCTAAGAATAGAATTCAAAGCCTTGACATTAACATTTTGGGCCATTGAGCTGAAAGGCCCTGTGTACATCTGCGATAAAATCCAAATATATGATCCTCGCAGAGCTTTCAGCCAATCACAACCTACTCCGCATTCCCAAAATCAAAAGGGCTAGAGCAGGTGGGCACTCTTTCTTGGCCCCAAAGCTCTGGAACCTACAGAATCATATTAGAGGTGCTCAGTTAGTTCAGTTACTGCAGCTTCAAAAAGACTGCATGTTCATCCTCAAGGAATCTTGTTGCCCCATTATTAGGGCTTGTTAAGCTGAGGTTTGTTCATTGCTATAGAACACTTGATCGAGATCCCAGTTAGGCCTCAGCTTATGACATTGTTAAGTACCTTCTCAGTTTACAAAGGCTTTGGCCAATACATCCATAATGCTCCATTCAGGAATGGTTGCAGCTTACCTTCAAAGTAGCCAGCAGGTTAAATTTAAAATTGCTGTCAAAGCTTTTTATTGAACAACTAAAGATTATACCTCCAGAGTTCTTCCTGGTCTCCTCAGGGATTCTCAAGATAGACTACTTAGGATCACAATTTGAACCATTAGATTTTTACCCTCTTCATATCTCACATGAAAAGTCTTATTCCTAGAAGCTGTACATTCACAGTGCAAAGTAAGTGGACTTCAAGTGTTGTCTACCAAAACTTCATGGTTTCTACCAAAATGTGTCTCGCCTCTTTATATGAGTACATTGAGTTACATACAGTTATCACCATTCCACCAACTCTTGCAGAGACATCTTTGTACACACTAGAACTCTTATATAATGATTGAACTCGTCCATTTTCAAAAACAAACTTTTAATTTTTTAGCATCGCATTTAGAGATTTTCATTTCAGATCTGGAAATACTGAGCACACTTTGTTAAATAGGAGACACAGTGGCTCTCTTGGGAAACATTTCATTAGCTGACATCTTCAAGGGGGGAGGGATGTGTGCACATATATTCACACATTTACCGAACACTTCTTTGTCGACCTACAAGCTAGGTAAGACACACAAGTTGGCCTCACAGTCTTTCAGAAGCTCTTTCATACAGTTTCCCCCAAATCATTGCTTTAAAGGAGTAATGGTACAGCTTTACCATCTATGCACTAATTTCGGTCTACAATAACAAATTTAGCAAATGGAAAATGTTATTTACCTGTAACACTTATTAGAGCTTGTAATGTTCTAGATTCACATGCTGCCTACACGCTTCACCGGATGCAGGAATGTAGTTAAAGGCTCACATAACCACATTATTTTGAGTATCAATATACTGGTCTCTTAGCACACATACATTAGACTCCTATTTTGATGTGTGAAAAAAATAATTTCCTGGTATATTGTGGATCAACATACATGCTCTAAACCGATCGAAGAATTAACAGAAAAGCACTGTAATATCTCAAACCTCCCTCCCCCATTGAATGGTAAGAGAGTTCACCACGTCTGAATATACAACACAAACTGCAAACAGATTGTTACAGCTGTATAACGTTTTCCATGCTGTCAGTCATTGTGTGGGAATTAGTGCAATCATGCAATTACAGTTTTTATTAATAGAAGATTATAATATTACCATGGTACAATGTTGCTTCTTCTTATTATTACACAAGGTGCAAAGACCCCGCCTGATGTGTTTAAGAATGAGGTGCTGGATCTCCTGAAGGAGTTCACCAAGAACCGAAATATGGAACAGAGGTTGCGGCAGCCAGATTTGGAGTACCTTTTGGAGAAGTCTTAAGAGTGGACTCTATTTTTCCTTTCTTCTTTTATGTAAAGAATGTAAAAAGCAGTCAAAACTGTGATGTGTGAATATTTCCCCTTCTCTCCTTCAACAACCCCTTTCACTGTGTGGTCCTGTTTCTGCCCATCAGTGCCTGAAAGTGAAGAACCTTTCTGCTGCTCAATCCTCATCTCTACACTTCCGCTGGCCCAGCGTTGCTCCTATGATCAAGCTTCTCCTTAAATGTATTTTCTCTTGATATCCTCCACTTCGGCCAGCTGAAGTTTAGCTGATGCCCACATATTTCTGTTTTCCTTGGAGCTTAAGGGAGGTTCACCTCTTCCACCCTTGAAGGATATTTGGACTTGTAAATATTAAATACTGGTTGACACCAATACATTTCCTATCCCATGAAGTCTCTCCATTTTTCAATGCTGTGGATCATGCAACTTTTACCAATGTTGCAATATGCCCACACAACGTACAATATCGGGTTCCTAATATAGAGACAATACAAATGAGAATCATTCTCCCCTGGAGTCCACAAATGGAGAACTAGTTTGAGAGAATTTGAGGTGCTGGAGATTGGAAAATAATGTATCTTGGTCGGCATTATTTCCAGTCACTGCACACCAACCCGGTTGTATTTTGGGGATAAGTGGTGACGGTAATGTATCGTTTTAAATCACACTTTCCTTATTATGTGTATGAAATGTGATGGCCTTCAGAAATTGGGTTACAATGGTGTGGAAGTATATAAGAATGTTCCAGTTAAAGCTGAGAAGAAAAAGATTTTGTCTGCAGTGCTGCAATGTGTTTTTGCTCTGACCCACTTGCCTTATTCCAACGACATGTACCCAGAATGTACCTACCGGAAACCCCACACATAATAGTTCAAGAAATTGCCCTGCGACTGTGACTTTTTCCTGCAATCTCAGTGAAACGCAAAACTATGCCCAACAATGCACTGGATATTTTTCCCTGTTTTGCCACGTGGTTTACAGCAGAAATTACTATGGTGGTATGCTACATTGTATTGACAAGACAAAGTAATGGAAGATAACTCGCTGGATTAATGTGCCTTGAGCAATGAACCATGTGCAGCCTGCGAGTCACAGGTTCAGATCCTGTCAGGCTGCCACAAAGTGTCATCCTTTTGAGTCCAAAAAAGGAAGTTTTATTGAATGAAATAATAGTATTGCATGTTATTTGTGCTTTGAGACTTTAGTAAGTTAGAGCTATATACAGGGACATTGAAATTATGCAATTTTGTGAACGTGGCGTTTTTCGCATAGTTATAGATTTGACATATACTCCATCATCTGCTGCATAATCTGCAAATGTAAACAATAATTGTTTCTTGCTCAAACTGTTAAAAGTCAATAAAATGCAGTGACACATGTTCCAGTGCAGTTGAAAGCCCCTTGCAAAGGTTGACTGGTCAGCGTTCTTTTGCTTATTGCTATGTATAAGTGTTAAACAGGTACAAATGAGGTGCAACCAATGCCCAGACAGTATTGTGTAAGTGTAAAAATTGCAAAATAATTAAGAAATTCTTCACAAAATCTGCTGCATTACGCTGCATAATTTGCCTTTTCATTCTGCTAATTTACTCAAACCTGCCCCATATTTTGGCCCTCCCCTGCTGCATAATGCCAGTGGCCCTGGGGTTATATAACACTAGCAATGAGTATTTGTTTTGTTATTGTTCGTTAATACTACCAAGGATTCCTAATAAGCAAGAGCATCCTTCTGCCCACAAGAACCCTACATTATCTAACAAGCATAACTTGAGAAGCACTAACCTTTGAAGTAAATGAGACCAACTTAAGCATAGATGCTCTCTCTCTGGACATTACGTTCATAGCTCATCTGTTATAGCCCTTCAGTTCATCTGGCTTCCTCACACTTTGGATCACATCCTGTCATCACTCAATCTCATAAAATATATTTATTTTTAGGTCTTACCTAGAGACAGCTATAGCTGTATGTCATTGAAGACCTACTATCTCCTACAATGCTGTAAAAAGTCATATGGGCACAGCCACCTAGGGCCCCTATTCATTTTGGATCTGTAGCATTTGGTAATAGAAATTGGGTCATCTTCCACATTGAGCTCCAATGCCTCTAAAGTCTAATCTGAATGGTGATCTGGGGATACCGAATTCTACATCTGTCAACCTTTGCAGAGCTCTGATTTGATTTTTCTGTTATGAAGTTCTTGTCACTATTCACTATTGTTGTATTGGCACTCATCTACAACATTTGCTAATCCCGGCAGCTCATTTTCTGGTAATCATGTCTTCTGCTTGGCAACCATCTCCAGGCAGCACTTAATAGTGCATTCTTCTTGTTCGGCGCAGTTATCTTGCCAATTACTTGCTAAAATTGTCTTTCAAGTCCAAAGATGGTTTTTTATTCTTCGGCAAGCTGCCAGTACTAGGGGATTATTACCATTTTCCTAGGTTTTCCTGTAGAACCTTTTGAGTTAAAAACATCTTCCCCTTCCCTTTGCATCTAGCAGTAGGGCCTCTGCAGCACTGTATATTCTGTTCAAACCCTAATTCTTTGGGGTCTGTAATGACTGAGATTTTCACACTGATAGTTCATTTCAGAATGTAGGGGAAGTGAATACTTTGAGAGTGTGGGCTTGACTTTTGTGGCGAGTTGCCCCTTTTACTAACTAATCATCTAATTATGGATAAACATTAACGATAAGAAGAACTGTGGGGACACCCACAGTGAAGGGAATGCACAGCTGTGAGGACTTAATGTCTCAAAACAGATTTGCGAGCAATCAATTGAACAGTAATGAAAAATGCTCAAAGGAACCAATGGTTCATTGAAAGTCATCCAATTTTAGTTAGTATTCCATCAAAAGAAATTATATACTGAATGTCATTTGCATTGTTAGCAAAACAGTTTAGGCAAATATGAACAAAACAGTCTATTTGTAAGTAATCCTGAACAAGCACAAAAATATATACATTAACAAGTCCATGTAAATGTAATTTCTCTTTCAAAAGTCCCAATGCAATTCGGGTTTATTAAAAAACCCTTCGTCAGGGGAGTCAAATTGCATCAATGAAGTGGTCTTCAGAATCAGAAGTGCGTCCACAGTAATCTAAAACACAACAATGTTTTAACATTAACGATGCCATGCAGACATTTTCGACGACTACTGACAGACATTTTAGGAACACACTCGGGGATGATCTGATGTGGAATGGAAGAAATTTGTACTCCTAAAGTTTGCAGTAAGATGAATGCAAGCGCAAATGAAAATAAGATTACCTGAGATGGTCATGTAGTCTCTCTGCTACAATGGCAGCATTACCTTCTTGAGTTTTATCATCTTGCAATGAATGTTGGTCACATAGCATTTGAGACATCTTAAATCTTTAGGTGGGTGATGAAATAAATTGAGTATGCGCTTACTCCTTTTTCTGCAGGTGGCACTTTCTCGATCACTCCATTTTTGCAGAATTCTCTTCCAGTGGCAGTGAACTATTATCCTCAGTTGTAGAAAGTACCCATTAATAGGTCGCTGTGTAACATTCTCTTATTACTGTATCTCTCTTCTTTCTCTTCTTTCTTCTATTTCTATTCTACTCTTTTACTTCTATTCTAGAACTCTTATGATTCATTCTTCTCTGCTCTTTCACTGAGACGCGCTGCTCTGCTGTGGGTCTGTTATATTAAATACTAAAGACTTTAAATAAAGTCTCAACTTTACAAGACATCGTGTTTCCAGCCTCTCATTCCTCGGTACATATTTTTGGTACCAGGGGTGGGGTGAAGCAGATAACGTATTCTGCTCACTCACCTTCATCTTTCAACCGAGGATTTCTTCCCAGCCGACGTCGGAAGCTCCTTGAATCAACATTTAAAACGCGTTCATATTTCATCTCGTTTACGTGTTAATGAGCTTCCTGCTAGCTGCCGGATACTTTGCTTCAGACCCACAACATTCATTTATACCAGCTGGCGGTTTGTCTACAAGCAGCGCAGGTCTGTTACATTATTTATTTATTGCTCCTGCAGCGCTTGTGACTTTTACGCGTTTGACATTTTAAAGCGCTTAAATAAATAACTTGTTGATAACTTGATTTATGAGGTTTTCTACTGGCACAGAAATTCCTCCAACGTTTATTACACAGCGCGAGCCTCTTTTGCCTGCAAGCATTATTTAAAAGGGTTTCCTTAACGTCTCCTCCTCTTGTGAGATAGCTTTGTTACCTCTGTCACCTAGAAACTGGAAATTGCATCATTTCATCGCCTATTTCATATATTTAAGAAAATGCTGAGTTTTCTATTTCTGCCATTAAGGTCAATAAGGACAAAGATGTTAAACGTACCTTTTGTATTAGGTGTGGTTCAAAAAGTCACATTGCCAATTTTCCTTCATGTCCTGCCTAGGTAAAAGATGTGGGAAATGCAAAAGGTCAGGTCATTTTCAGGAATTTTGCAAATCCCGTCATTTTTTTCAATATGCGAATCAAAATGTTAGAATACATAATGTTGAATTGGAGTCTCCTTCCCAATCTTCTATCAACTCAATTTCTGCTTCTGTTCCTGAGTGCTCCAACATGTTTTCAAATATGCTTTTAAGTATTGATGAACCATCTGATTGTGAAAAACCTGTATGTCAAGCCCTTATCAATGACAAATCCTTACAAGTTTTAGCTGATTCGGGTGCTCCCATTACGGTATTGGCTGACACCAACTTTTTCAATGTTTGGGGACACTCCATATCTTTGCAAGCTCCTGATATTTCGCCTAAAGCGTTTGGAGACAAAGATATTGACCTTCTTGGTTTCTACATTGGTTCGCTTGAAATTATTGGAAGATCTACTGAAACCAAGATTTACATTGCACTCAAAGGCAGAGATTTGGTTGGTTGGAGAGACTTAGCCAAATTAGGGATTTATTTGAAACCTGGCCACAAGAACCCTGTTGTTCTAGGAGATCTTCCTATTTTGGCTATTGATAGTGATCCTTCTCCCATTGATGTATTGAAAAAAGAGTTTTCTTCTGTTTTTAATGACAAAATTGGTACTATAAAAGGTTTTGAACATGTTATTAAGCTAAAACCTAATGCTACACCAATCACTCACAAAGTTTGACCTGTTCCGATTAGCGTCAGGAATGATCTCAAAAAACAATTGGAGAGACTCACTGTAGATGGAGTCATCACTCCAACTGATTCCTCTCAGTGGGTATCTCCCATTGTTCTTGCTAAAAAAAAATGGAAATCTTCGTCTTTGTGTGGACCTCAGGTCTCTCAATCGCAATATCGTTGTTGATTGTCATCCTCTCCCACATATTCAACAAATGCTTGCCAACATTGGTCATGCTAAATATTTTTCTAGCATCGATATCCGTTCGGCATATCATCAGATATTACTTTATAATGAGTCACAAGAACTTACGTTTGTTACTCCTTTCGGAGCTTACAAACTTTTGAGGCTGCTGTTTGGTTTAGCCTTGGCAGCCTCGGTTTTTCAAAAGGTCATGGATGTTCTTTTTAAAGACATGAAGAATGTCCAGGCATATCAAGTTGATATTCTTGTGTTCACAGAGACCAAGGAGGAACATTTGTGTGTTTTGCATAAAGTCTTTTCCATTTTGAAATCAAGAGGGGTTACAGTACAACCAGACAAATGTACATTTTTGGTACAACAAATTGATTATCTAGGTCATACCATCACTCTCGAGGGTATTCAACCCAAATTTTGCAATGTTGAGGCCATTCTTAAAGCTCCTCCTCCTTCTGATAAAGATACTCTTAGATCTTTTTTTAGGTCTTTGCGAGAACTATGCTCGTTTTGTGTCTGAGTATTCCATCTGTGTTCAACCTTTAAGAAATTTGCTCAAGAAGGGTACTAGTTTTATTTGGTCCAATGATGCTAATACTGCCTTCCAAAATATCAAACAGTTGGTGGTCAATGCTCCTGCGCTCAGTCCGTTTGTTCATGGTCATCACTGCACGGTTACTGTTGATGCCAGCTTGAATGGACTTGGTGCAGTTTTTGGGCAACATAATTTGGGTAAGGATCGCACTATTCCTTTTGCATCGAGATCTTTGACTCATGCAGAATCAAAATACTTGACTATTGAAAGAAAGGCCTTAGCCTGCGTTTGGGCTGTATCCGAATTTAAAACTTATCTTTGGGGTAATTCGTTTACTTTGTACACTGACCATAAACCTCTGGTTTATCTTTTGGAAGGAGATGGTTTAGGTAAAGCTTCGGCCCGCCTTGTACGTATTCTATCCAAGTTGCAAGAATACAACTTTACCATTAAATATATCCAAGGTGGGAAAAACTTCAGGGCAGATTGCCTCTCTCGGCTTCTTTTACCTACTACAACTAATGATGTCATTGATGAGTTTGATTGTGTAGTGGCTTCCATTGACATTTCTTCTTCATCTAATTGTGCCATTTCTGAAACAGATTGGCTTGAAGCTACTTCCACTGATCATCATTTGAATAGAATTTCAAATTTTATTGTTAAAGGTTGGCCTCCCATTCGTAATATTTCACATAATCTTAGACCATTTGCTTAAATCTCCTCAGAATTGTCTTTAGAAAATGGCATCTGTACTAGGAGTGGTTGCATTATTCCTCCTATTTCTCTTGGGAGCAAACTTATTTCAGTTGCACATTCAGGACATTTAGGAGTCCCTGCTACCTGTAAGAAACTCAGAGAAAATTATTGGTGGCCTTCTTTAAATTCTCAGGTTTCGAGTTTTGTTGATGTGTGTCCTAAATGTGTTGTATCTGACAAACATTGGAAGACAACACAAAACCCATTACGTCCAGTTTCATTACCTGAAGGTCCATGGGTGAAAGTTGCCTTGGATTTTGCTGCACCTTTTAATTTATTACCTACCTTGTCAAGATTTTTATTAGTTTTGATTGACTATTTCTCAAAATGGATTTATTTTTCTTTTGTTGAATCAGCCTCGACCAATTCTGTTTTACAGTTTCTTAAAAATGCTTTTCTTCTGAAGGTCCTCCAAGAGAGCTTGTTACGGATAACGGTACTCATTTTGTATCTAATGCAATGCAAGATTTCTTGAAGTCTATGGACATTAAACATATTCAGGTTGCTTTATACAGTCCTGCTGCTAATGGACTTGTTGAGAAAGCAAACTGTTTTCTCAAAGAAGGGGTTCAGACTGGTTTACCCTCTGGATTAGATGTAAATCTTTTTCTAAAAAATAAAGTCAATGCATATCACAATTCTCCTCACTCAACTAATTTCACCCCTTTTGGGTTGTTAAGAGGTAGAAAATGTTGCACTTTGCTTCTTCCATCTTGGTTGGAGCGACATTCTTCTAACTCTTCCTCAAGTTGTGTAACCAATAATGACAAGTCTGTTCTACAACAATCTGTTGCTTTATCACAAAGCAAGCAAAAATATCATTTTGATATTCGCAAACATGCTAAGTCAACAGATTTTATTTCTGGTTCGTATGTCCTCATCAAGAAACCTTTTCTTGTCAAGAAGGGAGAATCTTCTTTTTCCTTTCCTTATAAAATTACAAAAGTTGGTCTCAGTTCTTGTTTACTTCATGATGGGAGATGGTGCAACAAGAATAGACTTGTTCCTATTTCTGATGAGCAAGCTGCGATTTATAAAAAAAGTGATATTACTCATAATTTGGATGATTATATTTTGTTTGAAGGTTCTACCTCTTCCTCAAATGTTACGTCATCTAATTTGCATAGTAATGTTGTTGTTTCCACATCTTCTACTTCAGGAGGAAATGTGGTCTCTATACCAACTTCTGAAAATGTTGTTAATGTTTCTGTTTCAACTTCCTTTTTACCCTCAAAAAGGATTTGTAAATTACCTGTTCGATTTAAAGATTTTGTTTTATCTTAATATTTTATTTCTTTAAATGTTGCATTCTTTTACATTGTTTATTTGATGTATCACGTAATGTATCATTTATTATTTCTCCGAAAAGGGGAAGATGTGTAACATTCTCTTATTACTGTATCTCTCTTCTTTCTCTTCTTTTTTCTATTTCTATTCTACTCTTTTACTTCTTCTATTCTAGAACTCTTATGATTCATTCTTCTCTGCTCTTTCACTGAGACGCGCTGCTCTGCTGTGGGTCTGTTATATTTAATACTAAAAGACTTTATTTATTTCCACCTCCTAGTCTGCTTGTTGATTAACATGGATGGAGCCAGTATCATTACTCCTTCGCTGGCAAGGCTGTATTCATAAAATATTAGTTACAAGCAAAGCTAGTGAAAATGTAAAGTAAAAAAATAAATAAACCAGAAAGCTTTCATTGGGAATGGACAAAGGCAATAATAGCAAGTGCTGTTGGTCAACAAGAAAATCCGGATCTAGCTGAAAGTGTGACGATTTGCAGTTACTTGGCAGCAAAGCCACAATATTTGAATTTTAACAATCCTGCTTAAAATTCAAGAATGAAAATGAATAAGGGCTTGTAAAACTATGTACACTTGAGTGGCATCAACAGGAGCTGCCACCTCAAAATCAAGGGAGGCGTTTAAGAGGCACCTCAGGCTACCTTTCTGTTGTGCTGTGCACAGAACCTGTCTGCGGGTGTGGTTTGCTGTTTCCTTACCCAAGATCTTTCTGTTGTGCGCTGCCACCTTACTGCTCTTGAGACTTGCAGGGCCTGGTCTGCTTCCTGATGCACTACACCCTGCCGTGATAGGATGTTCCAAGCAGCCCTGGACGGCTGCCACTAACCAGTGTTAAGTGCGACTGTTTATGTGTTGGTCCCTGTCCCATAGACAGGGGAGGTAAAAAAGAGGGTGGGCTAGGCAGAAAAGATAGAGAGGCAGAGGAAAGAAGGTAGGAAAAGGAGGTAATGTAGAGTGGACTCTAGAGGGAAAAGCCAGGTGGGAGCTAAAGCTGTGTAGTGGAAAAAGAGGCGCACGCTTGAGGAAGGTGAGTGGTAAAATGTTGCAGGGGTAGGCAGGAAGAAGAGGTAGGAGTGATAAAGACAGCACAGCATCTCCATGCCAGTGTCAACAAGGAGGGAAATAATCCTCCCGATACGGCTGACATGATGTGAGTTGTAGTCAATGGAGTCCAAAGTTCTGGGCATCACAACGTGGGGGCAATCTAAACAAATGGAGATTTGAATTAACGCCTCGACACCCAAAGCACAATGGAAGACTAGGAAACAACTTAAATAGATAAAACACTTTATAGGAACCCTGGTGCTTGAATGGCTAAATAGAGATGTTGATGAAAAGGTTATAATGTCTCGATGCCCAGAGAGCACCGTATCCACTCGCTCAGATTGATCACCAAAGAAACAAGCATGAAATATAGAAAAGAATTACACCCTAAGGCAACTACTAGTACTAGTCGGAGAATCATAGAGAAAACAGCCACAGGTGGAGAGGGGAGTCGAGTGACAATCTTATCTCCATTCTTGTAAGAACTGGAGAAGTTCTGCACTCCCCAGCTTGTTTTGTTCTGGAGGAGGAGCAGGCGGCTGCGCTTGGTCCTGTGTGATGAGATAAGGATTACAGCCCTGTTTATATCAACGATATAAAACAATGGGGTAGCCCAGTTTAGTGCAGAACCTGGGGATTAATACTGTAAGCGAAAAGTGGTTCTGCCACTCTTAGAAATCAAAAATTATCTTTATACAATTATGTCTCTCCAACCGGATGAGAACAGTCACCAAATGCAAGAGCGAATTACACCTTATGTCCAAACAAAAAAACGCAAAACTCTAGTATTATTTTGCACGATATATTTATATATCAGTATTTTGAAAGGTGAGTGTAAATTCTTTTAAATACATATATTTATATACACACAGAAAAACAGTTCTTCTGTAATAACTTTTAGGACTTGAGTGAGTACAAACATTTAAATTTTTACATGTCACGACGCATTACACAAAATACATGGACATATACTACAAAGAAAAATTGTATCTGAAACAGTGCAACGTTTTGAAAAAAGAAAAGCTATCAGCCCAGTGAACGATTAATCAAATTATTTCTTTGTTATCCTAGGCGATTATCAACACTTGGCAATAAAGCGTTGACGCTTTGACCCCTGTGAAGTGTGCGATATTAGAACCGTCTTAGGGGGGTCTTCCTCAGGACTGACTAGAAGGTCTGTGTGTAGCCTTTCAAAATACTGATATGTAAATATATTGTGCAAAATAATACTAGAGTTTTTCGTTTTTGCTGTTTACATCAAAGCACTGATGTGAAAGCGAAAATCAACAAGCTCACAGCAAGTAATTGCTTTAAAGTAGGAAAGGTATTCGGGAAAAAACACAAACCAACGTGAACCTGTAGTGCCTGTACAAAACTGTGGCTGCATTGTATCCCTCACCTTGTAGGTCAGTCCAGGGCAAATAAACTACCGCCTGACTAAAGGGGAGTTCTAAGTGTAGCTGCATCAATGGTGTTGGGCAAGTACCAGGGCATAATCGGACTCAGGTTGGCATAGTGCACAAAGATCCTCAAAATCTAATCAAAATCATGCATGGTATATCTTATCTGTGATGAAATCCAAGGCGTGATGACCAAAAAAAGGGTAGGGAACCCATGCTAGTGAGTGACATGATGATGGGTCCCTTCCTTTCCTCCTGTAACAAGAAACAAAAAAGAAAAATATCAGTATCAAGAAAATAGCATTGAAAAAAAATGTGATACGAATGATGTAATTCATAGCATTAAACACGAACAGTTTGGTTTCTAACGTATAAGAAGAAAACCAGAAATCGAGACAAAAAAGTATCATTCCTGTTTGAGGTGAACTGCAAGTTCCTCATCCTGGTTAGACCCCCCTGGGATTTTGGTCTGGAAGTCAATTATATATTTAGACTCCCTCTTTGTGTGCTTAAGAACTCTATCTCCACCTCTGTGATCATGCGTAATCTGTTCAATGGCACAGTACGAAAGCTGGGATGCATCTGAGTAGTGCCTGTCCTGAAAATGACGGACTACTGGATACTGAGGGTCCTTGTTGGTAACGGCCCTCGTGTACTCCAGTATTCTCTTTTTGACCTTCAGGGTGGTGCTTCCTATGTAACACAATTTACACGGACATTCAATGATATAGATGACAAAGGTGGTACAGATAGAGCGCGCAGGTCACCCGACTAATTTTTATTACCAAATATGCACACTTGGGCCCATAATATATTTTTATTACACTTTAATCAGGTAACCTACACTCTACTACCAGCGATTCAGTTCCTTTCTGTTTATTCCTGTGTACCTGACTTACCAATCCTCATCACAGGTACCTAAGATCACAATGGATCAAGGGGCCAGCTGTGGAATAAGTAGACGACACAATACAATATACAATTTCAATAATGTTTGTACTCTTTATAATAACCACAGACTCAGGAAGTTTTGAAAACCTTTATTTAATCATCATCATATGCCATGAGCAAAAGATTAACCCCTTCCATGCTCATGACGAGCTTAGCTCGTCATGCAGTACACTGCTTGTGTACGTCATGATCCATGGTGTTTAAGATTCCTCAGCACAGAGGGGGAATTCCTGTAGCATTGAAGGTGTTAACACAGATCAAACTATAACTAGAATTAGAAATATTGTATAACTATGAATAAGGCAGAGAATCATTTAGAGATCGAAAATGAAAGGGAAGGGGAAAATAAGGAACACGCTATTTTAGATCAACAGACATTCACAACTTCACTAAAGGCGGGTAAAGAAAGGGAACATGCTAATCAAAGTAGATTTTCGAAATTCACTAACGGTTCAGAGGAAATGAAACTTAGGCAATTTGATTTATCCAGATGTGCTTATTAACTATAGTGAGGGTAAGAATGGAACATAAACTATATATGCAAACAATTTAGTATTTGACTAAAGGTAGGTAGAAAAGTGGAACATGCTTATAGACAATTAATGCATGAAAAATCTCATTTATAAAGGAAAGGGGAAGAAAAGGAACATATGCAATTATGCTTTATTCGAGACGTTAGGAAAGCAAGTTTAGATAAACAATCACCCACACAGACTTTATATTTACCTAGGATAGAGTGAAGACCAACCCTGGCCACGGTTCAGTTTGGAAAGAAGGGAAAGGACCCTCAAGGACTTAGGTTGCCAGTAGAGTGCATTGGGTCAGTGACAGGTCAGCTATTCGGACAAGTCGGACAATTTCTCTAGCTAAACCTAGGCTAGGTTTACTGCTTTTCGGGTCAGTGTACCACCCCCAAATGTTGCAAGTGAAAGGATCCCCAAGTTCTGATTGGACAAAGGAGGAGGTCAATTCATCACACCACCTAAATTTTAGACTTTCTCAGGCTTAATATTTAGTTTTTGTACCCACCCCTTAAATTCTAGTTTCCCATGGCATATGTTTTACAGAGAACAATAGAGTATACAGCAGTTTATTACAAATGTAACAAATGCAGGTACAGTTCAGCTTCGTCCTGCTGGGTTACAGGTCGCTTCCCAGGAGCATCTTGGGCGAGGCTGCCAGCTGGCTGGGTTCCACTGCTGCTTGGTTTTCTTTTCCCTCATCACGTGACTGGTACCATACGGGCTTCCAAGATGGGGTAGTAAGCACCTTCCAGGCCCAAAGAATACGGTACATGATAAAGCAAGCGAAAACAATTTAGAAACACAGAATAAAAGATTACACTGTATACCATGAAATGTCTATACTATATCCCTTACTTTATAATAACTATAGCGTTATGAGTAAGTACAGAACAAACAGCTTTGCAAAAGCGGCAATGCAAGCTTGGAGCATGTGAGAACACAAAGCAGCCATTTTAGCTGTAATGCGCAAGAGCAACAAATTCCCACCAGAACTGCGAGTACGTCACGCCACATGGGTATGACCGACGCATTCGCTGACTAAATTCCTGCGTAGCAGCGACCATTTTACTGCAAGCGGATTACGATTAGTAAACACCTAGGCAAGCTTCACTGGGACACATCATGTAGTTTAGAAATGTGCAAAATTAGTAAGACAAACAAGTTGATTAGTTAATTATGGTTATTCGAGGTTCATGAATACAAGCAAGTCGCTTATTGTGCTTATCTTTGCTCCATCAATCTCCTCTTTGATGATATTTACTATCATCACTATTAATGGAACCAGATGCCAACTTTTCACATTTCACCAAATTCAATTTCTTCAAACTTTTTATTCAGCCTTTTCTCTGCATCTTTATTTGGATGAGAATTTTTCACACTTTTATAAATCTGATTATTGAGCTCTTCTAATTCAAGTTCATCAACATTTCGTTTCATTCCTCTCTTATTCACTGCATACTTTTTGTGTTTTCGACATTTGCAGCAAATTATTATGATAAGCACGAATAAGCCTATTCCCGCTATTGGCATCAGTATTTTACTCACAAGACTTTTACCTAGGTTAGAAAATATTCTCCCATATAACGTGTTACATCACTCTTAGTATGTACAGGATTGAGATTTCCACGTATAGGAAGTTCAGAAAATATCATGTCTGAGTTAGAGTAATAGTACTGTAACGGTCCTGTTTAAAAAAATAAACTAGCTAAAATACTACAGGAAATTCCATAGGTTAGTGGTAAATGATGGTAGGTCCCACCCTCAGCTACTGAAGTAGGTAGCTTCATACAGACGTAACAGTCTTCTATTTCCATTGCTTCTACGTAGTGTACTAACAAGTTTGCAAATACATTTAAATGAGTTATGTTCTTTATTTGGGATAATGTAGTCCTTCCTCATCTGATGCATCTAAGTCCATTCCAGTTTGTCTAAGGCTAAGTGCTTTCCATTGTGTTTCTACTCTTTGTGATGTATCTTTCGTTTGCAGCTCTTCTGTGTCTTTTGTCACCGATTTAGTAGGGTACAAATTAGTATCTTTACTCATCATGTAAGGAATAGTTATGGTTAGTCCTATCCATAATATCAGTACTAATGCTATGCTACACAAACATAATTTGCAGTATGTTTTACAACGATTTCGCCTTGGCCTTCCATTCACAGTGGAATCAGACATTTTGGCTCAAAAGAAGCTTCAACCCCTCTTTGTAACTTTACACAGGTTGCTTACACCGGGCAATTTTCATGTTGGTTTCACTTCTTCGTCAGTCTGATCAGCAATCAATTCTTCATCACTTTCGTCACTTATTTCAAGATTTTCAAAGTCTTCCAACACCAGATAAGTCCTTTCAGAACTCTGATACTTGTTGTTTAGTCTTTTTATTCGGGCACTTCTTCTCTTAGGCTTTGCTCCAGACTGGTCAGCTTTACTGGAGTCTTGATTTTCCTGCTCAAGTTTTTCGTCTATAGTTTTTAGTCTGAGCCTCAGTCTTTTGACAAATCTTGGTTCTCTATCTTTTTTCTTGAATCTTTTAACTGGCACTGTAATTTGGCTTTCTTCAAATGTTCTTTTATTCTCGTTGAGTTGTGGCACATCTGTTTCAGTGTCTTCTTCTTCCCTTCCTGTCTGACTAGTTCCAGGTCTTATGCCAGTTTCTTCTGCCTGGTCACTAAACTGGCCTTGTTCAGGTATATGCTGGATTTGGCTTTGTTTTGTTTCAGTTTCTTCTTCCTGAACACATTTATCTATTTCTATCTGATCCTGTTCAAGCACTTCGAACTTTTGATTTTCTTCCGCTTGAACTTCTGCCCTAATTTCTATCTGTCCCTTTTCAGGCTCAGGAGGTTTTGTAGGTGTGTCGATAACCTGCTCTGTCCCTGCCTGGCCTTCCTCATCATCAGATTTGACATGGATTTGGATGATCTGATTATCTCCTTCTATTCCTGTCTCGTCCTCACTATCCCACTCTCTATCTATGTAGGTTTGTCTTCTGGTTCTTATTGGATCGAGAGTCAGGTCGATTACTGGGACCCAATCATCTTGACTAGAGCTCGGTTGTTCTTCTTCAGCTACTTCAGGACCAACTTCAGGAGACCCCTCAGCTGCACAACCTTCCGCCTCAGTTTCTTCTTCGTCTTCTGTCACTTTCTTTGTATGGCTGGCATGGATTGACCTTGGCACACCTGCACACTTTACCGCTGTTGTGGTAACAAGAATCACCTGTCTTCTTCTTCCCCCCTTCGGTGTAAGGCAACTCTTCCGAGTATGTTTCTTAATTACAACCCAATCACCAGGGTTCAAGTCATGGGCTGGAGTTGCTGGTCTGGCGTCGGCGTCTTCTTCAATCTGGTGAGAGATATAACGCACTTGGTCACCCAGTTGCTTGCAGTACTCTAGCACCAAATCATCAGATATGTTTATCAGTTTGTGTCCTGGCACCCATGCTTGCTGCATTGCTCTTCCCATTAGTATCTCATGGGGACTCAAGCCTGTCTTCCGGTCTGGAATACTTCTAAGTCCCATCAAGACAAGGGGCAAAGCATCTATCCACTCCATTTGAGTCGATTCACACATTTTTCCCAATCTTGATTTGATTGTGCCATTCAGTTGGTCTACCACTCCAGAAGCCTCTGGGTGATATGCACAGTGCAGTTTTTGCGTGATTTGTAATGCTTCACAGATTTGTCCTATTATTTCGCTTTGAAAATGCCCACCTCTGTCTGATTCAATTGTGACTGGAAAACCGTACCTAGGTATTAGTTCCCTCAGTAACAATTTGGCTACAGTGATGCTGTCGTTTCTGCGTGCAGGATAAGCTTCTACCCATTTTGAAAATAAGCAGACAATGACGAGGACGTACTTCATTCCTCGACAGGGGGGTAACTGAATAAAGTCAATTTGTAATCTTATGAAAGGACCTTCTGCTTTTCCAATCGTACCTGGTAAAACTACTGTTTTCTTTCCGGGATTAAATTGTTGACATATTAAGCACCTCTGGCAGAGTGCCTCTGCTATGTTTCTGAATTTCGAATTGAACCATGTCTGTCTAAAAACACTTATCATTGCATCTCTTCCTATATGGGTATCTCCGTGTATCAATCTAGCCATAGGAGCAAGCATGCAGTCTGGCAACACAGGCGTATCCTCAAGGTAAACAATAACACCATCCTCATTCCTCCTCCGACAACCACATTTTCTCCACCTTTCCTTTTCTTTTGGTTCTGCTGCATCCTGTAAATCTCAGTTCTTCCCATGTTTTTATGTCTTCAAACACCATAAGTTGGCAGCTGTTTACGCTTACCCCCAAATTTGTATTGATTGATATTTTGTATTTAGCACAATGTTGGGCCAGTTGGTCCACATATCGATTACCTGCTGTCACTTTGTCATCGCCAGATTTGTGAGCAGCACACTTGACCACTGCCAATGCTTTTGGTAACTGGATTGCTTCCAGTAATCCTTGCACAAAATTTCCATTTCTGATAGGAGAACCTGAAGAAGTCAGGAACTCTCGTTGCAGCCACAATTGGCCAAAGTCATGCACAACCCCATAACCATACTGGCTATCAGTGTATATGGTTATTTTCATGTTTTTCCCAAATTTACAGGCTTTTGCCAATGCAACCAATTCGGCTACTTGTGCAGACTTTACTCCATACAAATAGGATGCTACTACTGGACCTCCTAAAGTGCACACCGCATAGGCAGCACTTGAGCCATCTACAAACAGCTCATAATCTTCATCAGTTAAGGGTACTGTTCTTATGTCAGGGCGTAGTTTTGTGCTGAATTCAGTCAGGTCTAGGCAGTCATGCTCAACTTCTCCCCTCACTCCTGCTGTGAGTGAGTTTGGTAGGAGAGTGGCTGGATTGAATATATTACATCGAGAAATGGTTACATTTCCTGCACCTACAAGAATTCTCTCAAACTTAGTCAGCCGACTAGATGTGAGGTACTGAGTTTTGGTTCAAGTCAACAAAATTACAACTGCATGTGGAACATACACAGTTACAGGATGTCCCATAATGATAGATTCACTGTGTTCAAGACTCATGCAAGTTGCAGCTACTGCTTTCAGACATCCAGGTAATCCAGCAGCCACTGGATCCAAAGTAGAGGAAAAATACGCTACAGGTCGTCTGGTTAAACCATGACTTTGGGTCAGGACTGAAAGTGCACAATTTTCTTGTGTGTCACAAAACAGTGCAAACTCTTGAGTAATCAGGCATTCCTAATGCGGGAGCTGTACTCAGACAGTCTCGTAATTTCACAAAAGCTGTCATGCTTTCATCCTCCCATTCCACTGGATCTTTTGCTCCTTTCTTTGTCATTTTTATCAATGGTCTTGCTAGGACTGCAAATACCACAATCCACTGCCTACAGTATCCTACAACTCCAAGAAACATTCTGATTTCTATCTGTGTATTTGGCAGATGCATGTTTCGAATTATCCTAATTCTTTCTGTGGTAACTTTCCTGATACCCTTCTCTATCTGGTGCCCCAGATATTTCACTGAAGAGGTACAGAACTGTAGTTTGTCTGGTGACACTTTATGTCTCCCTTCACCTAAGTGGTTCAGTAAGGCAATGGTATCAATGACAGTCTTTCCGGCTTTTAGACACCACCAAGAGGTCGTCTATGTATTGCACCAGGACTGATTCTCTAGGCAATACCAAGGATTCAAGGCATTTTTTTCAGAATTCGATTGAAAATCGAAGGACTTTCCGTGTACCCCTGAGGGACACGATTCCAGACGTAAACATGACTGTCGAATTCAAATGAGAAAAGAAATTTGCTGTCTGGATGCAATGGAATTGAAAAGAATGCATGGCATAGGTCGATGACAGTTAACCATCCAGCATTCCATGGTATTTGGTACAAGATCACTGCAGGGTTTGGCACAATAGGACAGTAAGGAACGACAAATTTGTTTACCTTGCGCAGGTCCTGCACTACCCTGTACTTCCCCCTCGGTTTCTTTATTCCAATTATGGGCGAATTACAAGGACTGCTCATTACCTCCTGTATGATGCCTGCTTCCAACAACCTTTTTATTTCAATAGCAACTCCTGCTTTCACTTCTGCACTCATTATATACTGTTTAGTATTCAGGTAGACTGCATCTTCCTTTATCAGAATTTTAATTGGGTCAACATTTGCCATTAGTCCAACATCTTTCCCAGTGAAATCCCACACCTCTGGTTTCACTGTCTGTTGGAGTTCTTCAGGTAAGTCTTGTATTGTCAGTCTTTTAATTTCTGAGTCAGGTCTTATTAACATTAATTTGTAAATTCCGTCTTCATCTGGGGTCTGAATTTCAACGCCTTTTGGTGTGCAAAAGATGGTGCAGTTCATGTTGCACAGCAAATCTCGTCCTAGTAGGTTCACAGGACTTGAATCACAAACAACGAATCTATGCATTTCTTTGAAATTCCCTATTTAAATTTCCATGGGTTCTGTAACTGGGGTACTAATTCATTTATTAGAAACGCCCACTACTTGGATCGCTTCTCCTGAGAGGGGTAGGTTTGGAACGCCTGCTGTTCTCACAGTAGAACGGGTAGCACCAGTGTCCAACAGAAAGGTGACGTCATTTCCTTCAACCTTTCCTTCAATGTATGGTCCTGACTGGTCTACCGACAAGGAGGCGCCAAGCACGCACTCCTCGTCCTCCCCCCTCAGGCACCGTCAGAAAGGTTCCTCACTGAGGAATGTATCATTCAACAAAAATTGCGAAGTTGCTGCATTTCTATCCTCCCTTCCTTCCCAAACCTCAGCTTCCTCACCCTCTTGTGCTTTGCTCCTATAGTTTGGCCTAGGCGCACAAGGCAACTGATTCTGTTTTACCTGTTGCTGTGTCTTGCGTGGTCCCTCATTCTGCGCCTGGTGATTTAAATCATTAATTTGCACGTTATCGTTCTGCACAGCCTTACACTCGTCCCTCCAGTGCCCCATCTTTCCGCACCCATGGCAGGGGAACTTTTTCCTGGCCTCTTCTCGACTCATTTTTACTCTTGGTTTACCTCCACCCCAGGGTTCTGATTCTGAGTATTTTCATTTTGCTTAACTGCTGTTCTTGATGCTCTGCTAATTTTACCTGTGCCCACATGACTTTTTCTTTTAATTCCCTTTTCTTATTTTCTAGCTCATCCTCGCAGTATTTTGCATATTTAAGGACTTCATCTATAGGTTTGGCTTGCCAACAGATTTTATTATCTTTAATCCACTGTGAAATTTCAGGTCTTATTTCTAACACAAATCGATAAATAAAGTGGGTCATGTCTTTCATCTCGATATTGCACAGTCATTCATAGTATGAATGCACAGTTTCATCGAGTCCAATCAGTTTCTTTTGCAGGCACCTTTCCTTTCATGTACAATATTACCTGGTCATACTTCCTCATCATCTCCCCTGAAGGAGCTCCTGTCTTTGGGTCTCTGGCATATTCTTCACTTGGCCAATCAACAGCAATTTTACATTCTGTCCACAAATCTACAGGAACCACAATGTCAAATAACCCATCTAGATCTTTCAGGAGGCATTTTTGAACTTTAACAAATCTCTCAACTTGTCTGTACCACTCTACAGGTTTCTCTCGTAATTTTGAGAAATCATTTGTAAATGACACAATATCTTGTCTGGACCATGGAACATGTACATATCCTCCACCTGGCACTTCTCTCATAGGATACGATGTTTCTGCCTTGTCAGCTTCTTTTAGGACATATTCAGAAGTCACTTGTCTGGATCTACTGTCTTCCTTTTTCTTTGCCCACCTGGCTTTCCATTTTTTTAAGTCTCCCCATTTCTGTAACAGGTTTAACAATTCTCTTATCTGGACCTTTTTCCCGGACACGTTCATGTTTTCTAAATCCTTGTCAGAAAATTCTGCTCTGTAGGGTTTTTGCAATACTTTGGATCTGCTAACGTCTATTCCCATGCTAGTTGCTGTGTCCATTAATTTCTCATGGAACACTCTGGTGTTTCGAGTAAAACTTTTGCAAATGAATAGTAATTCTTCCTCACTAAGGGTGTTCAGCCTGTCCAATCCTACATTCCCAGCCATTGGTTCTTCCAATTCTATTCTCAATTTGTAAATATCTAATGGTTTTGCGTGAGGATTTATTCTCTCTAGTTCCCGGGTCCATCGATCTATTTCTTCAGTCACTACTGTGGCACTTCTAGTACTTGACGAGGACTCAATCTGGACTTCTCTTGCACCAATGTGAATGTTCTTTCTCTATGAATTGCCTTCTGGTTCCCTTATGGGTAAATCCATCAGGGAAATTACAGACTCGCATTCACTTGCCTGGGCATCAACTATTAAGGGCTCTTTTCTTGGCTGCACTACAGCTGGAGTAATAACTGGAGTCTTTGGATTAGCCAGTTTATCCCCGTAAAGAGGAACAACTGGGCCAATAGTTACTGGAATTGTCAAACCCTCAGGACTTGTATTTAACTGGGAAATCTTCTGAATAAGTTCAGTTCTCTGTTTAATTAAAGCCTCTCTGTCTCGGTCCTGTAAGACCTTTTCCATGGTGGTTTCATGTACTATCTGTGGGATCAAAGGAGGGTAAAGATTCGGTGCACTTGGATTTGCCATACTTGGTCCCTCATTACAGGAAGGCCTATAATATGGAACAGCCATCTCTGACGTGCTCGACCCCTCATTACAGGGAGGCTTAAAGAATGGATTTTTCGTACTCGGGGACCTAGGTTCCTCATTATATGGTGGTGGATTTTTCATTAATAAATCCTCCAGGTATTCATCCTCAGAATCACCAGTAGTCATTAGGTGTCTAGTTTTCTCTGTCCTTTTTCCTCCCACTGGTTCGTCTACAGTTAATACTAGGAACAGTCCTTCTACCATCATGTTCTGTCTCCATTCATTTTTTTCTCTCGGGTCTCTTTCTTTGCTTTTGGATAAAATTTTGCTAACCCTTTGTCCATTCTGGGTCTGTCTATCTCAAAAGCCTCTATTTCCCATTCTTCTAGGGCCTCATATTGCGTTAGTCTGGGATGCAAATCATTCATTAGAGTCCTCAAATTAAACAAAATCCTACCAATAAAGGTACCTTCTAAGAGAAATGCTAAAATTCCGTCATCTTTAGTGTATTCCACCCAATTTTCCAACCATACACAAGCATGATACCCTCTGTCAAACAACATAAATGAAGCCGGAGTGTTTGGTGGTGGAATGATAACTCCTTCTCTAGTTCTGATTGGCTTGTCTTTCTTAAAATAATTCTTTACTTTGTCTACTAGAGTCATTTTTCTCTTGCCTCCATACATTCCGTTTAGTCTACGACCTTTCCACTGATCTCTCACAAACCCTTGGTATCTCGGATCAGGTCGAGTCTCGGGATGAGTCGGATACCACAAATATTTCACGAAGACTTAAATCGTGTAAAAATACGTACTCCTGTTTACTATATTCTTCCAATGCTAGCGCATCTTTCAAATTTTCGACAACCAATCAACACTGTGGTTGCAAATAGTTTCGACCAATGGGAGCGCGGCCTTTCCGTGAGACGCGTTCTCACGCTCCTGCGCTTACCCCTCCTTTACAATACCAGCTCCGTTACACACCTGCTGTTTCGACCAATACCAGCGCGGCACATAGTGACGTCAGTGCAGCTCCGCGACTGACTCCCTCCTTTACAAGGTAACAGACACTCTATTTCCTTTTCTTAAAGTGCAAGTGCTTTATTTAATTTACAACGTAAAACGTTCGCCACTGTACTCGAGTGTCTAGAAAGGAAAGATTTGTTTCACTGCAAGTAAACCTCTTCTGTCTAATTTTCATATACTGGGCATAGATCCCTTCTGCCTATCCTTCACACAAGCATTAGAGAACCTGCTACTTCTTTGACTCATCCACTTCTTTTCGGGATATATACTAAGTCTAAAGTTTCACTGGCGAACTCTTTTGCTATCACTCAAGCTCCGACGAACCTACTACTCCTTCCGTGTGACCCTTACTAGGTTATATCACAATTGAAGTTTCGTTAGCGAACTCGTTGCTATCATTTATTCAATTATTCATACAGAAAAACCCTAATTAGCGCTTCCAGTTCTGCCTAAACATTGACCTCACTGCGAGGTGGATTCTTCTCACCACCCGCTATTCTGCCCCCGGGGATTCCAGACAAACATATAACAATTACTAACAAGTTGTGTTAATACATGAATCAATATCACAGAATTTCATAAAAAATTATTTCAAAAACATTTCATAACGTTCAAAGCAATTTTTACATTCGATCGATTCTTTTAGCAGCAATAAAATTTTAGCAGCAATTTTATTTTACACAGCTATCAGCAAGTAACCTATCTACCTATCTTAACTAGTCCTTAACCATCCTCTGCTACCAGAAAATTACTGATAGAGCGCGCAGGTCACCCGACTAATTTTTATTATCAAATATGCACACTTGGGCCCATAATATATTTTTATCACACTTTAATCAGGTAACCTACACTCTACTACCAGCAATTTAGTTCCTTTCTGTTTATTCCAGTGTACCTGACTTACCAATCCTCGTCACAGGTACCTAAGATCACAATGGATCAAGGAGCTAGCTGTGGAATAAGTAGACAACACAATACAATATACAATTTCAATAATGTTTGTACTCTTTATAATAACCACAGACTCAGGAAGTTTTGAAAACCTTTATCTAATCATCATCATCATCATATGCCATGAGCAAAAGATTAACACAGATCAAACTATCTATAACTAGAATTAGAAATATTGTATAACTATGAATAAGGCTGAGAATCATTTAGAGATTGAAAATTAAAGGGAAAGTGAAAATAAGGAACACGCTATTTTAGATCAACAGACATTCACAACTTCACTAAAGGCGGGTAAAGAAAGGGAACATGCTAATGAAAGTAGATTTTCGAAATTCACTAACGGTTCATGTAACTTAGGCAATTTGATTTATCCAGATGTGCTTATTAACTATAGTGAGGGTAAGAATGGAACATAAACTATATATGCAAACAATTTAGTATTTGACTAAAGGTAGGTAGAAAAGTGGAACATGCTTATAGACAATTAATGCATGAAAAATCTCATTTATAAAGGACAGGGGAAGAAAAGGAACATATGCAATTATGCTTTATTCGAGACGTTAGGAAAGCAAGTTTAGATAAACAATCACCCACACAGACTTTATATTTACCTAGGATAGAGTGAAGACCAACCCTGGCCACGGGTCAGTTTGGAAAGACGGGAAAGGACCCTCAAGGACTTAGGTTGCCAGTAGGCGAGCAGGTACAGCTCATGGACAGTCAGGACAGGATAACCCCAGAATTTCGATCAGGACCGGGTTCACCAAAGGGTACGACCAACACCCGCAGCTTCGGTTGCAACGCCTGCGCTACTCCCTCTCTGCCAGTAACCCCGATTGGGTTTTCGAATATCCCAGCAAAGTGCTTCGCCAGCACTTAAGGTTTCCCAAAACCCCGAG
Organism: Lissotriton vulgaris; assembly: GCF_964263255.1. Lineage (NCBI taxonomy): Eukaryota > Metazoa > Chordata > Amphibia > Caudata > Salamandridae > Lissotriton > Lissotriton vulgaris. Next base: position 583,886,582 of record NC_141687.1, on the reverse strand, counting down.
TGGGTCTGTGAAAATTCGGACAAAGTGCTCCGCAGCTCTCTGTATCAGTCACCTATACAGTGCGTTTGGTCAGTGACAGGTCAGCTATTCAGACAAGTCGGACAATTTCTCTAGCTAAACCTTGGCTAGGTTTACTGTTTTCGGGTCAGTGTACCACCCCCAAATGTTGCAAGTGAAAGGATCCCCAAGCTCTGATTGGACAAAGGAGGAGGTTAAGTCATTTTAGACTTTCTCAGGCTTAATATTCAGTTTTCGTACCCACCCATTAAATTCTAGTTTCCCATGGCATATGTTTTACAGAGAACAATAGAGTATACAGCAGTTTATTACAAATGTAACAAATTCAGGTACAGTTCAGCTTCGTCCTGCTGGGTTACAGGTCGATTCCCAGGAGCATATTGGGTGAGGCTGCCAGCTGGCTGGGTTCCACTGCTCCATGGTTATCTTTTCCCCCATCACGTGACTGGTACCATACGGGCTTCCAAGATGGGGTAGTAAGCACCTCCCAGGCCCAAAGAATACGATACATGAAAAGCAAGCGAAAACAATGTAGAAACACAGAATAAAAGATTAATGTTAATGTTATGGGGATTTGTATAGCGCTCAGCTGCCCCAGCCAAGGGGCGTCCCAGCGCTGTATGGAAGACTGGAGGCAGAAGGGAAGGACACAGAAGAGGGAAAAGAGAAAGGTCATTGAAAGAGGTGAGTTTTGATGGCTTTCCTGAAGGCCAGAAGGTCCTGCATGCCACGGATGGTTTCCGGTAGGCTGTTCCAGAGTTTGGCGGCCAGCAGGCTGAAGGCTCGGCCGCCCATCCTGGCTAGTTTAGTGTGGGGAATGACCGCAAGATGTTGTCCTTCTGAACGAAGTGACCTCCTGGGAATGTACTCTGTCAGGAGGGGGCATAGCATAGGGGGGGAGGCGGTTTTAAGGATTTTGAAGGCCAGACAGAGTGCCTTGAACTGAATCCTCTTGCCCACCGGGAGCCAATGTAGCTTCTCCAGGACTCCAGCCACTGAGGAGTGGCGGGGAAGGCCAACCAGAGCCCTGGCGGCAGCATTCTGCACTCTCTGAAATCTAGTAATCTCTGCTAGGTTGGCACCTAGCAAGAGGGAACTCGCGTAATCCAGCCTAGAAAGGATGGTAGCTTGGACAATTAGCTGGCGTGTGTGGCAATCAAAAAACTTCAGGATGGGTCTTAGGTTGCGCAGGATGCCAAAACAGGTGGCTGCCACTTTTTTGGTGTGGTGGGTGTATTTCAGTGTCGAGTCCACTCAAACTCCCAGATTTTTACACTGTATACCATGAAATTGCTATACTATATCCCTTACTTTATAGTAACTCCGCTGTGGAGTACCGCAGGGCTCATCTTTGAGCCCTACGTTATTTAACGTTTACATGGCCCCACTGGATAAACTGGTTAACCCGTTCGGCGTATCAATAATCAACTACGCGGACGATACTCAGCTGGTGGTTACCCTCTCACACCCCCACCACGCCCCCTCGGACCTTCATAGCTGTCTCACTGAAGTCCACCGCTGGATGAACCTCTCATCACTAAATTTAAACGGCTCAAAGACCGAGATACTGATGCTCGGCCACAAAGGACCCTCCCTGCCGCCTCACCTCTGGCCCTACTGCCTGGACAATCCACCCACCGCTAAGGAAGAGGTAAAAAGCCTAGGCGTTTGGATCGATAACGACCTAAGCTTTAGAACGCAAGCAACAAAAACTGCAGGAACATGCTTCGGACTCCTTAGAGCCTGCAGAAAGGTCTTCCCGTTGCTCCCAGCGAACGCCAAGAAACTTCTCATTCAGGGCCTCATTCTGGCGAGACTAGACTACTGCAATGCTATTTACTTGGGAGCTCCCGAAGCCACGCTCAACACCTTGCAGAAAGTCCAAAATGCCGCCGCGCGCCTTCTGACTGGTACACCAGCAAGATCATCTGCTAAACCAGCCCTCGAGTCTCTCCATTGGCTCCCAGTCAGAGAAAGAGTGGCCTTTAAGGCTCTCTGTCTGGCCCACAAAACCCTGAACAACAATGGCCCTCCCCTCCTCAAGGAATTCATCATCCCTTACAAAGCAGAAAGGGCCCTCCGGTCCAGTGGAGAAAATCTCATCACAGTCCCCAGAGTCAAAAAAGCCAGGACCGGTGGCCGCCGCTTCTCGGTCCACACGGCCAAACGCTGGAACAACCTCCCAAAACGACTGAGATTAGAACCCAATCTCCTTCAGTTTAGAAAATCACTGAAGACCCTCCTCTTTCCTCATCCATAAAACCCCCCCCACTGGTGATACCCTCGGAACTTCAGGTTTAGCGCTGGGATGCTCTAGGGTTACTACGCGCTCTACAAAACCTTTAAATAAATAAATAAATAAATAAATAAACTATAGCGTTATGAGTAAGTGCAGAACAAACAGTGTTGCAAAAGCAGTAATGCAAGCTTGGAGCATGTGAGAACACAAAGCAGTCATTTTAGCTGTATTGCGCATGAGCAACAAATTCCCACCAGAACTGCGAGTACGTCACGTCACATGGGTATGACCGACGCATGCGCAGACTAAATTCCCGTGTAGCAGCGACCATTTTAGTGCAAGCGGATTACGATTAGTAAACACATAGGCAAGCTTCACTGGGACACATCATGAAGTGTAGAAATGTGCAAAATTAGTAAGACAAACAAGTTGATTAGTTAATTAGGGTTATTCGAGGTTCATGAATACAAGCAAGTCGCTTATTGTGCGAATCCTTGCTCCATCAGTACTACACGTGAGGAATTGGGAAATGACTCTGTTGGTTAGCCTTCATGTTACCTCCTTGCGTCTCAGGCTGTTCCTGCACGCCTTATAATGGCCACAAGGAAAAATGCCCTGGAGATTGTGTGTGTTGCTGACTGATGAAAACAGTGAGCCACCATCTTGACTGCCTCTTTCGTAGCTGCTCCACAGTCAAGAGGAGTGGCTGTCTGTTTCTTACTTTCACATACATGTACCATTGTGCTTGGTTATTGATGTTTATGTCAACACACTTATCGCGCTGTTTTAATTGCAGGTTACTGGAGTGACGCGCTCACAGTGTTTCGCAACAGCGACTCGGTCTGTTATCATTTCAACTCCCTCTGGGTGCATATTGTGCCTTTCCTCACTCCCTGATTTTTCTTTCACTTTGCTTGTTTTACTCTTTCCTCCCCTATGCTGTATGTACAGCTGCAAATTGGACGGTAGTCCCTTCTGGGAGCGAGTACGCGTGTGCAGCCCGATTGGGATATACATGTGTTTATATCTGGAAAATTTCCTGGTGAATCCCCCTCTTGCGCTCGGCAACTTCATGGACAACATCACACTGGTGACGCCTCCCCTGGGCTGCAATGATAGGGTGAAACATGCTGGCATAAGAGACTTTGGGGCAATTTCTATGCATTAAAATGTGTATTTTGCTCTTTGAGGGTTTATTCCCTCATGTGAACTCAATTTTTGGAATTTTCCTTTGCATGTTGCTTTGTGGCCTGCTACTAGCTTGCTCCCAATGATGCCCTGCACAGCAGAGTCTCCTAGGTCTGTAACAATATTCATTAATATTGGGGCCCGTTCCACCCTCGCCCTCCTTTACATGCTTGTGACCCTTACTTCCCTCTGGGGACTTCAGATTGTGAGGCTAACCCCTCCTTTTAACCATGTTTGACTGTGAGACATGTGAGCCAGTCCTTGATGCTTATGGGCCTAATGAGGATGAAGATTACTCTTATGATGAGGGCCTTGTGGTGTTAATTGACCATTCGGTCCAGTGTTCCCTTGATAAAGCACTTATCTCAGCCTTTCAGCCTATTTCCAAATGCTTTGAAGAGCTTTTGGGCACCCTGCTGTCCCCTCCTCTGTTCCTCCGGCGGGTTCTTCCCAGACCCCTCCTATTCCTGCTGCAGATTCCACTTGGCTACAATCAGATGCCTGTAATAATTTGGCCCAAGAGGTATTAGGGGAACACACCTATAGTGTTAAGAAGTACTCTAGCTCTCCCGCTTCCCTGCCTTCCTCCAATACGGATACAGATACTGATGCTACCTCTTCTTCCCACCAGTCACAAGCTAAATGACGTAAGAAACCAAGCACCCATCCCTCTCCCGGTCCAGACTCAGAGCCGAATTCCCCATAAAACTGCTCTTGCTCCAGTCATTGGCTCCACAATGCTTACTTTTCATAAGAAATTCAACAAAGATTCTAAGTAGAGTAAAGACAGAGCCCTTAGCTCTTGTCAAGATAAGTTGCTTGATATTTCAGGCCCCTTGCGGAAAATTCTAGAGTAGGCTCTCCACGCTCAGGATACCGAAGCCCGAATTCATCCAGAAGTTCTTCTGGGGTGGAGCCAGCATGCTATTTGTCTGCTGGTGTAATGACCGGATTTTCCGCTTAGATGGAATCCGCCCCTAGGGGCCCCTCCAACCCAGTCAGAACGTAATCACCTCCCTCCTTAGAACGTATTTACAATGGGTATGGATACATATATGTACATTTCGTACCTAAGGATAGGGAAATAGCAATAAACATGCATAGGTTTTCTATCATATCCTATTCATATCAGCTAGTCTCGCGGCCACTCAGTTCCAGATTAATCTACCCTAGGGCAGATATGACACACAATCTGGCGTGTCTACACATGGGCCTGCAGTCCCAATGCTCTCACTTACACTCGGTCCACAATCCGGCGAACCTCCACGTTGGTCTCCTCCCCAACGCTCTCACTTACACTCGGTCCACAATCCAGCGAACCTCCACGCTGGTCTCCTCCCCAGCGCTCTCATTAACGCCGCATATCAACGACGACCACTTTCCTATAGACACCTATGGGAGCAACTTCTCATTTATCTACTTGGGATAAAACTAGGACAATGAAAATTTAGTACGTTTCTTCTAATTGAAATATGTACCTTCTGCTCCTGACATCAAAGGTCCCCTCGCTTCCTATTGGCTTGATCACTCCTTACCTGATCGGGATTTCACATCCGTTCATGCAAACAATGTTCAACTCCAAAGGTCAGTTACCACGATTGAACAAGAATACAAGGCACATGTCTGTTCACAATAAACCAGGGCATTTATTAATAATAATCATAAACACAATACTATGCAATATATTTTCTGCAAAGGAAAGGTAAAGGTTAGAGTGATTTAAAGAAAGGGCGGAGGTCACCTGGTTAATATGAAGTCGGGGCTCGGCAGTCATCTAGGTTCCCTTCTCGTCTGTGTCTTGGCTCGTCTCAAAGTCACACCCCAGCCGTCACAAGTACACGTCTGCACCGCTAGGCTCAATCTCTTCTGCTTCCCTCCAAGTCACTGGAACCTTGCTGGTTATTGGCTACCGTATCTCTCTCTCTCTGTCTCTGTGCGCTCCGCGCTATTTCTCCTTCAGACTTTCTCAGAGAGTCTCGGTCTTAAATCTTTCTCGGACTTCAAAGATGGCGACTGTCCGCTGAAGAAATAATTAATAGCAGAGATGCTAACGGCTAGCTGCCGCCTATGAACTAACTCCCTAACTGTCTAACACCTTCGCTAATATCAAAGCCTGTTCCTTCATGGAAAGTTACGGCCAGTAACCTGCCGCCCACCAAATTCTTGTACCTCCCCGTACCAAGGACACGTTCCCAGCCGGCCGGCCTGAAGTTGTGTCTTCGGAGTGGAGAAAAATGCATTCCTTCGATAAGGGCCAGCCTGAGCCGGTTCTCTCCAAGCGAACAACAGCTTGAAACTAAAACATTACACTTGACCTAGAAGGCCTCTCAAGCCACCAGGCAGAGGGCAAGATGGAGTCTGTCCCGTTTAAGGCCTACAGGGCCCAGAATACGCATAACTCCATGGAAAATATCCTAACACGCTAGCAAAAGGGTGGATCATGACTAATACTTATATATCTACTCCCTAGCTTAAATTCATAAGCCCTACTCTAAGGAAAGGGGTACAAAAATACCCTACCGTGTCTCCTAGAGTGGTTCTACTTATAGTCCTAATCCCTACACTATAAGGCTGATAGACTGGAGTCATTCTCCATCATTCTCCCTCCAAAAAGGGCCGGAAAAAGTCCGCCATTACAGCTGGGCAATGGCAATTGTGCCATAGCATTTGAACATCACAAATCAGGGCTGTTGAGGATTGATCATCAGTTTGTTGAATTTGCTAAAACTGAACCAGGCCCCTTGGCTGAGGAGCAACATTTTGGGGACTGACTTGTCAAAGACATTGACAAAACATTTTTGCTTCCTTGACAAAGCCTATTCCTCCTTGAAAAAGGTATTTAACCCCGTTTTTGGCCAGGCTGGCTGCGGCAAAGGACATTCAGCCGGCCGTTTCAACCAGCAAGGTTCTCAAAGAGGATTCATCTGTCGAGGCAGAGGCTATGGATAGGACCCCTCCCAAGCAGGCTTCTACCTCTCACGGTCCTGGGACTACTGAGGGCCTTACAACAGAGACGTCGACAGGGATAATCTCGCCCCCAACAATCAATCCAGAGGTAATGAATCCCATTATTTAGAATCTTCATCTGGGAGGCAGGCAGGCTGCTTTACTTAGCTGACAACTGGGCCATGGTTTTAACAGATTGTTGGATGTTTAACACGGTTTAGGGTTACCGTATACAACTGTCTCAGAGGCCTTTGCAAATCCACTTCACTCTCCTCTCCTTTTTCCACAACAAGACATGACTTTTACAGACTCAGAGGTTCTAGACCTCTTGTCAAAACAAGCAATTGCCACCACCTCACCAAACCCAAGAGGCTTCTGCTGCAATGTGTTTTTAGTTTAGAAAAAATGTGAAGGTCAAAGACTGATTCTCAATCTCAGAGAGTTCAATCCCTGGGTGATTTACCGCTATTTCGAGATGGAGGGTATTGACCTTCTGAGAGATCTCCTTCAAGAGAAGGATTGGATGGTGCATCTTGATCTCAAGGGCGCCTACTTCTCTATTCCTTTTTTCCCTCTGCACAAATATTACCTTCGATTTCAATGGTGGAACCAGTGGTGCCAGTACCTATTCCTCCCCTTTAAACTCTTGTTCACCCCTTGGGCGTTCACAAAACTCATGAAACCTGTGGTGGAACATCTGAGAGGGATGGGTGTTCTCATGATTGTCTACCTAGATGACATGATTCTCATGGCACACGATCGAGATGAACTCCTGATACAGATGTCTTGGGTAGTTCCCCTGCTTCAGGACTTGAGGTTTATGATCAATTAAAAAGAAATCATGATGATTCATTCACAACAGATACAGTTCTTGAGGTTTCAGGTGGACTCTGTCAAGGCCCAATTACTTCTTACTACTCCAAAAGTGAAATCCATCAACCAGGAGTTGAGGTCAACTCTGTCCAAACGGATAGTATCTTTGAGATCCCTCGCTCAGATTGTGGGGCTGTTGACTTCTTCGATTCAAGCTGTATTCTTCAGTCCCTTACACTACAGAGCCATTCAATGCTTCAAAAGCCATTAGTTTCAAAAGAGGTTTAAGGTACGACTGCCAAGTTCCCTTATCTATTAAAGCCCAGGCTGAACTCCAGTGGTGGGTTCTACACATGGATGTTTGGAACGGCAGAGCCCTTTTTGGAGTGGTTCCCGATATTGTCATAGAATCCGATGCCAGCCAGTAGGGAGCAAGTTGCGGGGACTTTTCTACCGGTGGTTGGTTGTTGTCAGGAGGACTGCAACTTCATATAAATTGCTTGGAGCTTCTGGCAGGTTCTTACGCCATCAAGTCCCTCTAGCCTGTGAATAGTACCTGCTGTATTCCTCTTCGTATGGACAACATGACCGCAGTTTGCTATATCAATTGATTGTCAGGGTACCAAGTCTTGTCTTCTAGCGAACATCGCCACAGACTTTTTGCACTTTTGCCTCTCTCAAAAGATCATGTTGCTGGCAAAATATCTTTCCGGCAAAGACAACCTGGTAGCGCATAGGAATTCCGGATTTTTGATTGATGTCAGCGATTGGAAGCTTAATCCAGAAATTTTCCAGATGGTCATATGCTCCATGCGTCTGTGCCAAGTGAAAATTTTTGTATCGGGCAGGAATGCTCAACTGAAGGAAATTTACAGTTGGTTACCTGATCCGATGGTCCTTACAACAAGCGCTTTTCTTTAGAATTGGGAAGGCCAAGTGAACTGTGCATTGCCGCTCTTTGCCATGATTCCGAGAGTCAAAGCTCAGGCCCGGCATCAGTCGGCATCCTTAATACTGATTACTTCTGTCTGGAAATTTTAACCATGGTTCCCGGCCCTTCTGGAGATGACAGTGACCCTTCCTATTTTCCTTTCTGTATTCCCGCATCTTCTCTTGGATCCAGTAAGCTCTAACCATCCTCTTCTCCTCCTAGCCATTTAACTTCAAAGGGGTAGAAAATATCGGGAGACATGGACATGTTGAGGGCATTTCAAATCCGGTGGCTGCTGCTTTTAAACAACAAACTTGGGCTCCTTCCGCCCACAAACGAAATTCTCCTGAATGGAAGAGATGGGTGGGTTGATGCCTTCAACAGGACATGGATCCCGTGTGATCCGAACTGAAGAATGTTCTCAGTTTTCTTTCTGAGTGTGCTGAGTGTAGATTATGTTACTCAGAGGCTGAGTCTTGGGCTGACCTGACCGGGCGTTTCTCTCCTGCTTCTGCTGATCGTCGCTGGATTGGAACCCTTTCTCTCCTGGACGCGGCTCTTCCAGCGAGCTGCCGCTGCTGAACAAAGGACCCGCCCTCACCGCCCACACCGCTGCAGGACTGCGAGGCACTTTCCTCACCTGCAGCCTCTTCCCGCAGCGGCCCCGCCCCCCCGCCTGGTGCTGCCATAAACCTTCGCAGCACCTGCTGCGCGGGTGCTACTCAGAGGCTGAGTCTTGGGCTGACCGGACCGGGCGTTTCTCTCCTGCTTCTGCTGATCGTCGCTGGATTGGAATTCTTTCTCTCCTGGACGCGGCTCTTCCAGCGAGCTGCCGCTGCTGAACAAAGGACCCGCCCTCACCGCCCACACCGCTGCGGGACTGCAAGGCACTTTCCTCACCTGCAGCCTCTTCCCGCAGCGGCCCCGCCCCCGCCTGTTGCTGCCATAAACTTTCGCAGTACCCGCTGCGCGGGTGCTACTCAGAGGCTGAGTCTTGGGCTGACCTGACCGGGCGTTTCTCTCCTGCTTCTGCTGATCGTCGCTGGATTGGAACCCTTTCTCTCCTGGACGCGGCTCTTCCAGCGAGCTGCCGCTGCTGAACAAAGGACCCGCCCTCCCCGCCCACACCGCTGCGGGACTGCAAGGCACTTTCCTCACCTGCAGCCTCTTCCCGCAGTGGCCCCGCCCCCGCCTGGTGCTGCCATAAACTTTCGCAGCACCCGCTGCGCGGGTGCTACTCAGAGGCTGAGTCTTGGGCTGACCTGACCGGGCATTTCTCTCCTGCTTCTGCTGATCGTCGCTGGATTGGAACGCTTTCTCTCCTGGACGCGGCTCTTCCAGCGAGCTGCCGCTGCTGAACAAAGGACCCGCCCTCACCGCCCACACCGCTGCGGGACTGCGAGGCACTTTCCTCACCTGCAGCCTCTTCCCGCAGCAGCCCCGCCCCCCCACCTGGTGCTGCCATAAACTTTCGCAGCACCCGCTGCGCGGGTGCTACTTAGAGGCTGAGTCTTGGGCTGACCTGACCGGGCGTTTCTCGCCTGCTTCTGCTGATCGTCGCTGGATTGGAACCCTTTCTCTCCTGGACGCGGCTCTTCCAGCGAGCTGCCGCTGCTGAACAAAGGACCCGCCCTCACCGCCCACTCCGCTGCGGGACTGCGAGGCACTTTCCTCACCTGCAGCCTCTTCCCGCAGCGGCCCCGCCCCCCCGCCTGGTGCTGCCATAAACTTTCGCAGCACCCGCTGCGCGGGTGCTACTCAGAGGCTGAGTCTTGGGCTGACCTGACCGGGCGTTTCTCTCCTGCTTCTGCTGATCGTCGCTGGATTGGAACCCTTTCTCTCCTGGACGCGGCTCTTCCAGCGAGCTGCCGCTGCTGAACAAAGGACCCGCCCTCACCGCCCACACCGCTGCGGGACTGCGAGGCACTTTCCTCACCTGCAGCCTCTTCGCGCAGCGGCCCCGCCCCACCGCCTGGGAGGATATAATCCGCCTACTCGTCTCGCGCAGCGGGACGAAGCTCGGGGCGTCATAGGCCGGATAAGGCCGGGCTGGGCCTACTCTTTTCAGTTTATTGCTTGGACACTGGATTATTATTGTTATACTTTCTCCTTTTAAGCCTTGCACCCATAGCGTCTTGTTATACCTTCCCCGGCCACGGAGGGCACCCCTATGAAGCTGGGAGGAGTAAAAAATAGGACTCTAGATAATTATTTCCCCCGGGCTGCGGGAGACGGGGATAAGGAAAGCACTTTGATCAAGCGCAGAGCGGAGCGTAGACGTTCTATCGAAAATCTGGAAAATAGGCCCCTTGGAGATAACTCTATATCATTTAGCGAGGAGCCATCCTCATTGGATGATGTCCCCTTTTGCTGAGGGATTGTACCAATAACCCTATTACCCCCCCCTATTAGCCCAAGTTGTGTGACTGTTGATCTAATCACCCAGCCCCCACCTGCCATTAAAGCCAGAAAAGCCAAACCTAAACCAACTCTTGTGCAAGGGGTATACGGCCCCCCACCCAATAAACGCAGGAGGAAGTCGAGGGGTGGCCAGGGAAAAACTAAAACAAAAATTCCCCACTCTGATTTTGGGAGAACCCCAAACCCCCCCCCCCCCCCCAACCACTGTGAGGTTATTAGAAGATGTACATATAACACCTCCCGAAAAGGCTACCATTACTCCCGATTTGGCCGATGCCATGGTAAATAATGTTACCAATGTTCCTCTTTCTGTTGTCCCGCTAGGGAATTTGGAATTTTTGCTTAGGTCGCTGTTATTGCCGATTAGCGAGAGCATTAAAAAGGTTGAGATTAGACTCACCATCCTGGAGGCTACATTAAGTAGTATGAAATCTTCGGTTAGCCCCCAGGGTAGATCTCTCGAGACTAATCCCCCTCCCATTGTCCCTCCCAATTTCCCTACCACGCCAGTTACCTTGGCACCCCCCTTGGCGACCACTGCTGCTCCCCCCCCACAATCCCTTATGGCTAATCTAGCCCCAGCTCATCTACGAAAACCTAATATCCCACCTTCACCTGTAGGCCTAGCTCCCCCTATGCCAATCACTGGCAGTATTGCTCCCCCACCCCCAGTGAAGCCTGCTCCTAGACCCCGTAGACCCAATCTACCTCCAGAGGCAAATGATCTTATGTTAATCATGGCCGGTGTTCCCCCACTTGAAGTGGGCGAAGGTGAGAACTTTTGCTCACTGAAAAGCAAGGTTATCAAGTGGTTGAATTGGAACAGACCCCTTCCGGCCCACCTTAACAATGAAATCATCATGATGAGAAGGGTACCTTGGGTGGGTAAAACAAACAAATCTATAATAGGGTATTGTATCCTGGTGAGTTTCCGAGACGCTGGGACTGTTACCCATATATGTCATGGGAAGAATAGATCCCTCGAATCAACAATCCAGACTCAACAAGTGTTGTTTTTCTTCCCTCCTACCCCTATGTATCTCGATCAAGCCCATGACAACTGGACGAGGGTCGCCAGGAGGGGTAGACACCATGATTTCAAAGTTCGGCCAGTTTTTCATCGTTCGGTGACACCCTTCCATGACTTCAATCGATTTAGCTGCCTGAATGGACTCGAGGGGGTCGATTTACACATGGACAGATATACCAACACAAGGGGAAATGTATGTCCAGGAGTTGTAAATATAGGGGGTCCAATATTGGAATCTGGGCAGCAAAGCCTGCTGGTACAGCAAACTTCACCTAGTAGGGCTAGGGGGATTGAGGCAAATGAGATCATGGTTATAGCTACTGACCCTAAAATGGGAGGAAATGGGTTGGAACCCGGTCGGGTGGAGACTGTGGAACGCATTGGGCTCAGTGGGGGAATAGAGCATGTTCATGACGCAATGAAAATCATTTCCTGGAACATAGCAGGCTTGGCAGCCAAATTTAATAACAAAGAGTGGCGCAATTATATTAGCAACTTTCATGTAATTAGCCTCCAGGAGACATGGGCCCTTGATAATAGCAACTACCATATTCAGGGGTATAAATGTTTTTTTGTCCCGGCGCAAAAAACGAGATCGGGGAGAGCCATGGGAGGACTATCTATATATGTAGATTTAAACCTTCCGGGCAGCTGGTCCATTACGGACTGGAATTCACATGCTATACAAGCAGTACGGTTTAATGGGAAGGGGCTAAGACTTACTGTTTTCAATATTTACAACAATGGGGTAGGGGGAGACCATACCTCATTTGTAGGAGAACTGGATGACAGATTGGGTCAGGAAATCATAGCTAGGAAAGTGGGACAGGTACCTGCCCTGCTGGTCATGGGAGACTTTAACTGTCAACTATGCTCGGCATTGGTTCCAATAGATGCAGAATGGTCTCATTGTCCCGTAGAGAAAGGGCCGCATTTCTCCCACACGCCGGATGGTCTAGCATTTAGTAAACTCCTTCTTAATCACGATCTAGAGCACACTATTAATATGATGGGTGTGCAGAGGGATGGTAGCCTACCACCAACATTTAAGGGTAGAGGATGCTCCTCTTTTATTGACTATATCTTAGTTTCTAGACTTTTAATAAATAGAGTCATCTGCTTAGGGATAGAATAGAGCACTTTTAGTGACCACAATCCCCTTGTATTGGGGTTGCTGCATCTGGCAGGTCCAAGAAGCAGATACCAAGGCACAATTATTGAGAAGGTAACAGACCAGGGAAGGAGATTAAGGTGGTCCAAAATAGACGGGGAAACCTTCTATAAATCCTTGATGGACTCTGGAAAACCCGCCATGAATGACTGTTTAGGTATGGGTGTACAAGGTCCTCGGTTGCTTGAAGCATTTGGCCAGATTGCTGACCTTATAGACGGTCTATTAAAAACTAGCGCGCCCATAAGGAACCATTGTAACCCACGGTGGTTTGATAGAGATTGCTCAAAGGCTTTGAGGGAGCTCAAAAGCAGCCTTAAAAACAAACCAAGGGATATCCTACAAATTGCTATGTGTAGGAACAAATATAAGAGGGAGACTAAGAGGAGGAAATTAGCTCTACAGGGAGAAGCGTGGGCAGACCTAAGAGAAGCGGGGGAAAATAGGGACATGTCCGGGTTCTGGAGAATTATCAATCAACCAACTTTCCAGGAAAATAATGCCCCGGAGATAGGATCAAACATCCTACCAGAACAGTGGGTCTCTCATTATAAAGGGCTGTACAACCATGAGCCAGGAACAACTGAAGAGTATGCAGGGACCTCACACCAGGGCACTACAGTAGTGTTTTCCATTAAGGAGATCGCCGCTGGAATAGAGGGCTTGACAAAAAACAAAGCCCCTGGCCCGGACGGGATCCTCCCTGATTTGTTTCTGAGCTGTGTAGAACTGTGGGCTCCCATAATGACTAGGGTCATAAATACCGCCATTACTTGTGGTTTGCCGCCGTCCTGGTCAAAGGCCATAATCATCCCTATTTTTAAGAAGGGCAACAGGGACGATCCCCAGTGTTATCGCCAGATTTTCTTGATTGATGTGTCTGCCAAACTCCTGGGAAGGGCGATCCTCAACAGATTGTCCGAGTGGACCGAGGAAAATAACATCTTTTCGGACACTCAATATGGATTCAGGACGGGGAGGTCCACCAGCGACCAATGCCTGAACCTCTACATGCTGACTGCCAAATACACCATGGCCAGCAATGAAGCCATCTATATGGGGTTCATGGACTTGGCAGCGGCATTCGATCATGTAAATAGGGAGAAACTCTGGGTCATGATGTCTCTTATGGGGATTGAGGTTGGCCTAATTAATATTTTAAGGGAACTTCACAGTGATAACTCTGCTAAAGTCCGATTTAATAGGGAGGGTGGGCTGACCGATTCATTTCCTTGTAGGAGTGGGGTACGGCAAGGCTGTATTCTTGCCCCATTTTTATTTTCACTTTATATAAATAATCTGGAGCAGTTCTTGTTAAATTTAAAGACAGATTGTCCAAGGGTAGGGTAGCGTCATAATCCCGTTCTGCTTTACGCAGATGACGCGGTCCTGCTCGCACGTACGCCTAGGAGCTTACAGATTTTGATCGATGGATTTGTTAAGTTTATGGGCTCTTTAGACCTTTTTGTCAATTTGGGCAAATCGTATGTGTTGTTGGCTGGTAACAAACCATGCACCAAATTTACGTACACGATAGGAAACCATAAAATAGAAGAGGTTAAAACATTTTCCTATCTAGGTCTAATCTTTGACGGGTCTTTACAATTTAACTCCCTGGTTGAGGAGCGCTGTTGCAAAATGATTGCTACTAATGGCGCTATTGCAAGTTATGGTAGGAGGGTAGGTGGATGGAGCCCTGAACAGGTGATGAACCTGTATAGCTCCATATGCTGCTCCAAAGTGATCTATGGGGCAGAGGTATGGGGCTTTGTTAACACTGTGAAAATACAGCGGGAAGAAAATAAATACTTAAGAACCATCTTGAGAGTACCCCCAAGCACCGCTGGCTTCATAGCACACAGGGAACTAGGGAGGCCTTACCTAGAAGACCTGATAAAACGTAGGCCAATAGTGGCCTGGTTAAAAATTTGGGTCAACCCTGAGGCGTCTCTGAGCAGGGAAATTCTAAATGATTGCTTAGAAAGAGACAAATGTATGAGAATCCCATGGCTCAACTATGTAAAGAGCACCCTAGAGGCCCTTGGCTACAGGAACCTCTTCACTGACCCGGTAGCAATTGTATCCCAGCACAAAGCGTTAGTAACAAAAGCTTTTTTAGATCTAAAAGCACTACAGAGAGCTGAGGCTGAAGGGCCGAAAAAGACTGTGAGGGCTCATAACCTGGTTAAGAGCACCGAGGGAATGGAGCCATACTTGTACCTCATGCATAATGCTCAGGATAGATTTCTGATGTGCCGTTTTAGATTAAATCTACTTCCGCATTTACTGGCATCACCAGCAGGGTTTTTAACCACAACTGAGCATAAGGGAACCTGCGGCTGCGACAATAGGTCTCCGCAGGATTCCCTTCACTTTGTACTCCTGTGTCCTTTTTACTCAATGCCCAGGCGTAGATTTTTTGTGAAAATCTTAAAACAAGCCAACCTGAAACATGCTAGAGAGGCGTTAACCTATTTACAGAAAGCATCTGATCCATTAACATTGTGTTGCATAATGAATTTTATTAAAGTGGCGGTCCGATTAAGGGTAACCAGAGGAGAGGAATGATGCCTAAAACTGTTATTAATCTCTTTTTTTTTTAAAGTGTCAAATCCCCTTCTCCTTTTTTGTCACGGGTATAAATAACTATTATAACTAGGATTCTGATAACGATTTAATGACATTTTTTTTAATCATGTATATATGTATGTGCTTTTATGGTGATTTTTAATCATCGAATAAAGAATCCTTGAATTGAATTGAATTGAATTGATTATGTTACAGGTGGGTAAATAACTTCAGGCCAACTTTGTCTGCTGGACATGATTTCATTGATGGCAAACCGGTAGGTATGCATCCTCTGGTGTGTAAGTTGTGGAAGGGTATCAGTGTGGCGAAGCCTCCGAAACCTAGATATTCACAATTGTGGAATGTGAATAGTGTTCTGTCCCTGTTAGATTCATGGCCAGATACTTCTGATAAGTTATTGAAGCAGATTTTTGCACAATTAACAATGCCTGGGCGTGTGTTGAAAGGTTTCGAATGTCAAAGCCCTTGCTTTAACGGGTAGGTTGTTTTCTTCTGAAGGTGTTTCTTTTCTTATTTCTAGAAGGACGAAGACTATGTCCAGGGCCATTGATTACCGGGCCTTTCCTCACTGTGCAAGGCTATGTATGGTAAAGTGTTTGAAGGTTTATGGAGAATGCACTTTGAGTCATAGGGCTGATCTCCTTTGTCCTTTGTTGTAAGCAATTCAGAAATCCTTCAATCCAGTTCCTGCCGCAACCTTGACCTGTTGGATCTGTTGGATCATGGTAGAAGCTGTCCTAGATGTATATGCTTATGGGGCTCATTCTGCTATGGGAGCTATGATCTCTAAGTCGTTTGTATTGGGATCCAGGTTTGAAGATATTCTACGTGCCACTGATTGCTCAGCCTACTGTGTTTAAAGTCTTTCATTGCAAGCCTATTGTGCATGCTTCTTCTGAGTGGTTGATCAGATTTGAACCAGAATAATCGGAGCCCTCAGTCCTGCCATAGATAGATCATTTTCAAGCATTTGCAACAAGAATATTAGAGTTTATTAAGAAAATGAAGGCGAGGATTATCCCACCTGTTGGGACAGGTAAGCTGTGTTATGTCACTGAGTTGTCATCCAGGTTTTACATCAGGAATGTTCTGTAATTTTCCCACCGTTATGCTTCTTTCAAGGTTGTGGATCTGGCTTAATTTCTTTCTTTTGCTTTCAAGCTCCAATCAGAAACAGGGCTGAAGCATCCTTCTGCTGCGGTTCTCTTTGGGCTCCAATCACGAACGAGGCTAAAGAGCTGTGGAACCACAGTTCCTGTTGGATATTGGTGTTTCTCTGGATTTTGGTGACTCTACATTGAATGGGTTCATTGGCCTGTGGTTCCTTTTATGCATTTTTGTAGCATATGCCTGTACACTATTGATGGGGTTTTTAGGAGGTGTGGTTTAAAGCCTCATGGAATATGTAGTTGTGTTTTACTGTTTTTCAATTGACTGTTCTTTTTTTAGTAATAAAGATAGAGTAAGCATTATCCCGCCTCCGTGTCCCTACAAGAATTAAACATTTCTTGAAACTTTTCTATTCTCCAATGTTAAAATGCTGCCTTAACAGCAACGCAATGAAGACAATATTTCACATGAAATGGGTTGTGCATGTAATCTAGGGCGATACGCTGACGTTATTCATTGATTATTTTTATTATGTGAATTCCGTTACATTCCATAGCTGCTATCCTGTTAGAGCATCACAAAGTGAAACGAATAACAAACCGCATCTCCAGGTAACCAAGCTTAAGCATTAAGGTCGCCCTTGCTGACATCCTCGCTAGGCATATTCCTGGAGATGAGCAGTTAGGAACGCTGCAGTCTGTATTTCATCTTCCCTAAAATGCATCATAAATTCATTAACATTTCAAAAGGTGAACACTTTTACAGCCCTTTAATGGAGTTGGGATGTGCTGGTGGTAATTTGCTCATGCCTGAGCCAGTTTGAGAAAAGTTGTCATTTCAAATCCAATGCCATAGTCAATAGTTCTTACCTTTGGGATCTTATAAGTATTTAGCCATGCAGCCCATCATCCTTGGTGCTGTGCCGTCAGGGATTGCAGAGCTATACAATTACAACACACTGGGTTATGCAGTCTGATTGAGGAATAGATGCGTGCCTCAGGAAACATTTATGGACACATTCCAAGGCTTTTTAACGCACAGACAGAAAGACAAGTGCCTCGATGCAAGCCAACAGCACTATAACATTCTGTGTGTGAGCATCTAGACTATTTAACAGCCTGTGAAACAAAGCAGTTAAGTACTTTCCAATTGTGGGGAATTCCTATCCATCTTCCACCATGCCTCTATTTACCAGGCACCCTTCTCCAGAGTTTTCCATTGAAAACAAGGCTCACACCATCCGTTTACCATCAAGCCCCTAAGTAGGAAGCTGTCTTTCTATATAGTGAACTAAAATGAAGTACACTGTGCAGCGAGTCCAGTGAGAACCAGATTGGTATACAGAGGCAAAAGTAGATAAGACTAACACTCTATTTGTGGTAGTGTGGGCAAGCAATTAGGCTTATAAGAGGTTACTGTTAGGCATTTGTTGTACTCACAGCGGCAATAATAATACACTCAAGATTAATAGATGCGTCACAGCTCTGGTAGGTCCTGGTGTCTCCAAACTTGGTGGGGAGACAGATCTGACCCTCCAGAGATGGTGGACCACTTTGGTTTGAGGGCTGCGTCAAGAGTCGTCAGGGAACCAGATTCTGCAGGTTTGGTGTCTGTGGACTGCAGGGTAGTAGTACCTCCACACCAAGGAAGTTCTTTGGCGATTTGTCAAAGGCTGGAGGTGCCCTGGGTTCTTGGAGGCCTCACAGTTGCTGGACGAGACATCACACCAGGATTGTCAAGCCCTTAAGGCAACAGGCAAGGTTTTGCACCAATTTTCTGCAGTGGAGCATCAGTCCTCAGGTTGGCAGCTCTTCTTTGTTCTTCTCTTCTCTGTGTACATTGAATCTAAGTTGCAAGGTCCAGAGATGCCAAATAACTACAAAATTTAGGAGCGCTAAATTTAGTAGCCAATGGGCTGCCTACCTTTAGGGTGCCCACACCCTCTAAGTGACCAATTTCCATGGGAAGGAGCACTATTCTGACCCTAATTGGCTAATTCCCTCTCAAACCAAGATGGAGGGAAATGTAAAGTGGACTCCACATCACCTGCCCCACCTTAGGGGTGGTGCTGGCTGAATTGAGACCCACCTCCTACATTTACCTAATTTTCCCCGTCTCTCCTCGAGCCATATGTGGAGCAGGAAAGGATGGTTGGCATCCTCAACCGCCTGGATCACATTTCAAAGGTGGCATTGCCTTTGAAGTCTTCTTATTCTGGAAGGCCATCCTGGTCAGGGGGAAGTGTGAACAGCCTCTGCCCAGAGTAGTCTTTGCTCCTGGCCTCTGAGAGTGCTGGCTTGCACCCTATGAGATCAGAAACATGCCTGGTGGTGGCCGGCTGACTAAGACTAGTCAGCGATACACCTGTCATTGTTAGATTTTAAGGGGACCCTCTAAAGGGTCTCCTGTGTGCATTTATTAACAGATCCAAAACTGGCATACATGAGGATTTTTTAAGATGAGATTTTTGGTACCAACATCCTAGGGTACAGGGAAGCCATCATGATGCTAGGAACCTTTTAATGGCAAGTAACAAGCCCATGCACTCTCTATGGCTTCTCTGTGCACTTACGATATCCAAAAGTGGCTCATATATTGCAGGGTCATACCTCAGTTAAAGTTGCATCAAAAACCAGGCAAAAGTGTGGGGACGGATGGGTGCTGCAACAAGAACCCAGTTTCTTATACCCTTTCCCTGCACTCTAGTTATCGGAGCACAGGACAGAGCAACAACAACATGCTCTCATTTGTCAGGTAGAGGGGAAACAATGAATAAACAGGGATGGTGTCAGCATCACTTGATGTCCGCAAAAAAATGAACCTGATCTTGTCTAATATCATTTGTGCTGGAGATAATTTGCTCATGCATGAGCCAGTTTAAGAAAAGTTGTCTTTTCGAATTCAAGTCTACAGACATTTTCTTATTAAAACTTTATGCTACGATCCATTATCAGATTATCAGGATAATAAATGGTGGGGAATTATAAACCAGCTATTTCATGCCCCTTATCGCCGGCGCTAACGTCGGCCAGGGTTCTCAGCTGAAGAGGAGCTCGGCGCAGTTAACCATGGAGATAACAAAAGAAAAATGGGGCAAGGTGGCTGAAGGGAGTGTGTGCGCCTTAGAAGCTTTATAAACTGACCCATCCCACAGAAAGCAGGAGGCTTTTCATGGTTTCTATAAACACTGGCAATGCCACTGCTAGCTACAAGATCATTAATTAATTAATTGTGGGTTTGTAATGCGTTAGAATCGACTCCCGAAGGAATATCTCTGCGCAGTAGACCGCTGGGGAACCCGTCCTGGCTTTCCCTGTGAGATGGTCCCTACTGGGTATCTCCAAGGTAAAACCAGGCATCCCTGGCGTATGTGGGGGGCCGTTGTGGAGATGAGGCAAGCTGATTCCCAGAGTTGCAGAGTGTGATCCCTGGTTAGAGTAGGCACCGAGATGAGAATTATCGAGTCTGCTGACCCTGGTCCACGACCCTGCCGCATCGGGAATTGAACCCTGGTCCCGGGCCGTCCTCTGCTCCCGGGTCTGCCGCCTCTAACCAGTGAGCCACACCACTCCACTCCACCATCATAGAACTGTAACAAGTAAGGGCATGGAACGTCCGTGGATTACTGTCAGAATGCTGCATTAAAATGCAAGCAGCTTCGGGCACCAAAGCTGAACACAGGCAAACAATAACAGGAGCAGGAAACCAAAAAAAAAAGTAGTCCCCCAAATGACATCTAAACAGGCAAAACATTACATTACAGTACTTCATCCCTGCTCTGTGGGAGGAAATGAAAGACACAAAGGAGGGTCAAAGAGGAAGGATTCACCACTAGCAATCAAGAATTTTGGAAGGATAATCCAAGTAACAAAAGCAATGGGTGGGATGTAAGCCCACAAAGTGTGTACAGCAGGTCTTGGATGCTCGACCTTAAAATGGGACTCCACTGATATTGAAGAAGCAGGGTGAACATTGTGAAGTTTCCTTTATAAGCAGGCAACTCCTTGTGCGTAATGTTATTGTGGACGGTTGATGAGTCAAGTATAAAGACCGCGTTACGGAACAAGGAAACCTAGAGGTTTCTTCACATGTCTCCATTAAGGCACAGAGAGTTACCAGAGCTCAGTCATTTCCATTTATAAGCATATAAAAAAGTCAACATTGAGGTACCTCTTTCTGTACCCAAGACTATTTCTTTTGGAACTGATAACTTTATTACACAACACTAACCCTGGAAGAAGCAATTGTAAGGATCACCCTTCTCACCAGAACAGATATATCCGAAATAGGAAAAATTGGAGAAGAAACGTTGAACTAGGAAAAAAGATGATGTGCTGGAAAAGCAGGAACATATTGGGTATTAACGGGTAAGCTGTGGGATGTGAGGAGGAACATCAGTAAGCCATCAGGCTCCCACTTAGACATCTGTCAAGTAGTGATGCTGAAACTTTTAAGCCAATCTATTACCCCTAAGATCACTCAGATCCTCAATACAACTTTAAAATCTGGGGTGGTGCCCACAGCATTTAAGAAAGAAATTGTTCGACCTCTATTAAAAAAGGACTCTCTTAATCTAGAGGACTCAGTCAACCTATGGCCTACATCATTACTGTCTTTCATGCTAAATACAAAGAGAAGGCTGTTTTCTCAAGTTCCACTCATCCACAGAAATAAGCTATACACTAAGTATATCTCAAGCACGTTTTAGACCATGACATGGAATGGAGTCAGTGATCACCTCCTCCACTAATTATCTTTGAATAATGATGGAGAAGGTTCAGGAGTATCTGCTCCCTTCGATTTTATTATGGGCCAGGAGTATCCACTCCCTTCAGTATTATTGACCATGACGTTCTAATTCAACAATTAGAATGACACTGCATCAAACGCACTGTTCTCCAGTGGTTAAAGTACTGCATTTCTTACAGGATCCAGCAGGTTCAACTTTGCTCCTTCTCTTCAGATACTGTCCTCTTGTTTTGGAGAATCCCCCACAGCTCTGCTCTATTCCTATTTTTATTTAACCTCTATATTTAACGACTAGCCTATCGACCACAAATATTTAATGTAGTACCATATCTTTACACAGATGACTCCCAGTTGTTCTTTAACCTAAACATTACCTTGCTAATCCAGCTACAGTTCGTCCGACTCTTTCCCTGACTACTGCAAGCTACCGAATGCAACTAAATCATCAACTCAAATTCTAATCTGAAATTCCCTTGGTTTAAATAATCCCATTTTTTTTTATTCTAGCTCTATAGCCTTCTTTAATGGGAATCCGTCCCAACCTAGTCCTTTCTGTAAAAGGCTTGAGTGTGATATTAGACACAGAACTAAACTGGGATTTTCAAAACATCTCTCCCCCGTGAGCTATTAGAGGTAGCTTCTATTTATTTGTCGTTTGCCTTTAGTTATGGTGGAAAAACGCTTTTGTTAACTTAAGAATGGATTAAGGAAACTCAGCATACCTTGGCCTCCCAAGTCTCCCCAAGAAAAACATTCCTAGCTTTAAAAAAAAAAATAGAAATGCTCTGACAAGAAGCATGTTTAAAATAAAGACATTTGACTCGATTTTAGATCGCTTATGCCACCTCCATTGGCTTCCACTGGAAAACGTATTCCTTTTAAATATGCCTGCATCATTCACAGTTTTCCTTCCATGAAGAAGGCCCACAGTTTCTGAGAGAAAAGTTTTAATAGTACCTACCTACCCGTAATCTCAGACTACGATACAAGGATGACTTTGATTCCCCTAGGTAAGAAATGCAAAACGGTGATCCAGAGCTTTCAGGTCCGAGGGTGCAATGCACTGGCATAGCCAGTCAATTGGAATTTATAAAGACTCATGCCTGCCTAAATTTATAAAACCATTAAAAACCTGGAATAAAGAGAATAAGAGTATTTAGACTTTTATATGAAAAAGCTCGCTTAGCAGAATAAAACATAGATATTCGATATGACATGTTAGAATAAGTAAGATGGTTTGTTCTCCCTTTTTCTTTTTATCCTTTTTTTTCGCATAGTATTTTTCTCTCTCTTTACATTGTTTTGATATTGTTGAGCACTGGTTAGGTAGCACTGTTCCATCACTACAGACTCTCATAGAGTCTTATTTCCCTTTTTCGGGTGTGAGGGGGAGGTTCCGGAAGGGGAGGGAGGGGTAGGGGGGACAAAAAAGAAATAAAAAGAGCAAGCTCAAATATACAAAGTATACATCAAAATCTGTAATAAGAGATGTACAAGTAAGCCCAAATAAATTTGGGAATTGGAAACTACGGCCATACCTACACAGAGAAAAATTACCTATCATATTATTGGCGGTTTGTTTGCTGAAAATATACAATGGGGAAGTTAAAATTATGTTCCTGGAACGTTGCAGGGCTCAATGATAGTGGTAAAAGGGCCCAACTCTATCAAATAATCCGCCAGGGTTCTTATGACATGCTCTGCTTACAGGAGACCCACATCTCGGTGGGTGACAAGGATTTGCTAAATACACCTGGTTATAATGTTCTGGCCCTAACAACACAAACGTCTAAGACACGAGGGGTCGCTATTATAGCAAAAACTTTTTTGGGCCAACCCAGGCGTAGACTAGCTGATCCTCTGGGTAGGTGGGCCATAGTTCAACTTGACATAGGCATTACCATCTGCTCACTGTATGGATCAAATCAAGACGACCCTCAGATATTTCAAGATCTCGAGCTGGAACTGGCATCCTGGGCAGGTTCACTAGTTGTCTGTGGGGATTTTAATATAGCTCTGGGCCCTACGCAGGACAGTCAAGCACAGCAGACGTATAATGGGCGTAAGCCCAAAGGTTATAGGGCAGTAAATCAACTTATGGATAGTAACAATTTAATGGACATATGGAATCTGAAAAATAGAAACGATCCTGGGTATACTTATTTCTCCTTTCCCCACAATAAATATGTCCGGATCGATTATATAATGACACCTATAGAAAATGCTACAAATGTAGAGATAACTAAATCTCCAAAAACACTTTCAGATCACAATGCGCTCATTCTTACCCTCGATGTCACCAACTATAAGAGGCCCTACCCTCAGTTGTCATTTGAACGTAAATTGCTGGTGAACAGAGAGTATATATCGTATATAACCCTTTGGGCACAGGAATTCTTTGATTAAAAGCAGTATAGTGCCCCTAGATTGATGGTCTGGGACTGCTTTAAAGCAGCTTTAAGGGGGGAGACCATTACCTTTGTGGCTAAATGTAAGAAAGATCATGATAGACTACATGATCGACTAAACTCTGAATTAGCAAATTTAGAAGAACAACATGCCACCCAGATACACCGAGGGGAGGAGGGCGAGAACACTCTACGTAAAATACTAGTTCTTAAAACAGAGATTAACAGTGGCCTGACTCAAAAAGCAGCTGAAACTTTCCAGGTAAACCAAAATAATATTTTTGAAAATGGGGAGAGGGTGGGGAAACAACTTGTCCTGCGTACACGGCAGAAACAATCTTATAATATGATACAATCTATTGACTTTGAAGGGCAGAAACATACGTCACCTATAGGTATTTCAGATACTTTCCAACGCTATTACCAAAGGCTTTATCAAAAAGAGGACCAAGTTGTGGTAAGTGACATAAAAGACTTTTTAAGGGAATGGCTCTCTGACTCAGATCCAGTTAGAACGATTGATGAACTAACTCGGGAAGATCTGGAAAAAGAAATCTTCGTTAATGAGCTTTAATTAGCACTCTCAGAGTTGGCCAACGGAAAAGCCGCAGGTCCAGATAAAATCCCCTTGGATCTTTACAAAGTACTTGGAAAGCAAATCATACCTTATTTATTAGATCTGTTCCTTGGGGTGCAATGGAGTGGCATTCCGCCTGAATCATGGAGATATACAAACATAGACATTTTTCCTAAAAAGGGGAAACCTCCCGAGTTGCCGTCTTCATATCGGCCCATTTCCTTGATAAACTCCGACTCAAAGCTCTATGCCAAGATTCTCGCTAACCGGCTTAGCAGGAATGTCGAACATCTGGTCTCCCCTTGGCAGCATGGCTTCATCCCCGGAAAGGGTACTACAGATCACACCCGTAGAGCCATCTCTCTTTTTGACATCATGGGAGTGACGGGGGGCCAGATGTCGATGATCCTGCTTGACGCCGAGAAGGCTTTTGATCGAGTCTCTTGGCAGTTCCTATGGGGAGTTTTGGAATTAAACAACTTGGGACCGGGCTTCGCCAAGTCCATCAAGGCATTATATGCTGACCCTAAGGCTAAACTCACCGTGAGGGGCATTGAATCGGAGTTTATCAATATTCAAAGGGGCACGAGACAAGGGTGTCCGTGCTCGCCAATTTTATTTGCTCTTTACATCAACCCATTAATCTTGAAATTGCTTAAATCTAACTTAATAGAGCCCGTGACAGTTGGCATATTTCATACTAAAATACTAGCCTATGCCGATGATGTGGCGGTATTAACATCCAACCCTGCTGAGGCAATTCAGGATATTGAACAAATTACCCAGACCTTTGGTTTCTACTTAGGGTATTCCCTGAATGGGGACAAGACAATGGTCTTATGCACTGAAAATATCCTATTTGAAAGCCCGTATAGGGTCAACCAAGCCACATATCTTGGAGTCTGTATATCTCCTAAGGTGAAGGCAATTAACCAACTTATTTACGATCCCTTGATTAAGAAAATTAATAAGGCTCTCATAAGGGTAAATAACCTTCATTTGTCAATCCTAGGCAGGGGGAACTACCTTAAAATGAATATTTTCCCAAAAATATTATACTTATTTCGAGCAATTCCGCTGATGGTCGAGGATAATATTATTAAAACTATAGATTCCTGTATGTCTAAATTTGTGTGGAACTATGGAAAAATCAGGAGGCCGATGCCATATCTGGCACTACCACAGCATAGGGGAGGGTTAGCAGAATATACCCTCGATATATGAATTGGCATTAGGGGATAAAGCCAGAGGGCTGTTATTAAGGCAATTAGAACCCTTGTACTTTAAAAAAAACCAAATTTAAGATTATTATCGATGCATGGAATATTTGGAAACGCTCCTAAAAACACCTAGCAATACCGAAATATACCAAGTATACTCCTCTTTGGTATAGCTCGATTTTACCAGCTCAATTTAATGATAGAACCTCTAGAAAATGGGAGAATTCAGGGATTGTAATTGTGGGCGACTTTCTTGGTCAAGGACCCAGAACGCTATTTGGGGATCTACAATTTAAAATTTTGATCCCTCCCACTGACTATTTGAAATTTATACAAGTCTACACTATCATTCATCAACTCTCACCAAAAATTCAGTTAGAAACTATCCCCTTCTTTGAAATCATAGCTAGGCGGGCCACCAGGATAGGGGCTATATATGAGTTATTGATAAAGAATCAACGTGATGATATGGAGCGTGTCGAGAGAGGATGGGCAATAAAACTAGATAATCCCAATGTCGATGTTGACATGTCACTGCTATTGTCTTCTAAATTTCTTTTAGCGCCTAATTTAAAGGCCCAACATTATAGAACAATATATGACCTATATTATACACCGATTCAGAAAAGGGGGTGGTGATGAACAGAGTGTCTGAATTGAGCAGACCACTCTTACCCAGTTCAAAGATCAGGGCTTGATCCATCACCGTTATTTATCTCACTGCCCCATCCCAGCTCAGAACCTGGCTATATGCAAATCAGTCTGTCCCTGGCCCAGTGCATCATGGGAACAGGGCAGACTAAACTACCAAGCCAATTCTTCACCAGAAAGGAGACAAGCTACCGGGGACCGGTTTCTGGCATTTCAGCCGTCTTCGGCCCGGCTTGCTTGAATCCTGATGGAGCAGTGAGAAAGGGACTCATGTCTGAGTATACCCTGCCACACCTATAGTGGCCAAAAACGATTCAGAAAAGGGGGAGCTTGTTTCCTTCCCAGTGTAAGAATTGGCTTTTGTAGTTTGGTTTGCCCTGTTCCCATCATGCACTGGGACAGGAACAGAATAATTTGCATACAGCCAGGTTCTGAAACTGGGATGGTGCAGTGAGCTAAAAAACGGTGTTGGATCTAGCCCTGATCTCTTGACTGGGTGAGAGCTTTCTGCTTAATTCAGAGACTCTGTCCCTCACCACCCCTTGTTGTAAATATTTTTGTCCACCCTAAGCGTGGAAGGGTATTCTCAGATGTGAGACCCTTGCTCATTGCACCATCAGGATTCAAGCAAACCGGGCCGAAGACGGCTGTAATGCCAGAAACCGGTCCCCGGGAGCTTGTTTCCTTCCCAGTGTAAGAATTGGCTTTTGTAGTTTGGTTTGCCCTGTTCCCATCATGCACTGGGACAGGAACAGACTAATTTGCATACAGCCAGGTTCTGAAACTGGGATGGTGCAGTGAGCTAAAAAACGGTGTTGGATCTAGCCCTGATCTCTTGACTGGGTGAGAGCTTTCTGCTTAATTCAGAGACTCTGTCCCTCACCACCCCTTGTTGTAAATATTTTTGTCCACCCTAAGCGTGGAAGGGTATTCTCAGATGTGAGACCCTTGCTCATTGCACCATCAGGATTCAAGCAAACCGGGCCGAAGACGGCTGTAATGCCAGAAACCGGTCCCCGGGAGCTTGTTTCCTTCCCAGTGTAAGAATTGGCTTTTGTAGTTTGGTTTGCCCTGTTCCCATCATGCACTGGGACAGGAACAGACTAATTTGCATACAGCCAGGTTCTGAAACTGGGATGGTGCAGTGAGCTAAAAAACGGTGTTGGATCTAGCCCTGATCTCTTGACTGGGTGAGAGCTTTCTGCTTAATTCAGAGACTCTGTCCCTCACCACCCCTTGTTGTAACTATATTATACACCAGCAAAGTTATATACCTGAGGCCAAAGACTAAACGACCAATGTCCAAGGTGTGGCCTGGGCCCAGCGAATCTTATACATGTGCTTGCAGATTGTCCTAAATTAGATCTAATTAAAAAAATGATCTCCGACTACTGGGCAGAAATCTTTGGGCATAAATTAAGAACTTCGCCAACACTGTATGTATTAGGCCATGATAACATTCTGGGTTATAGCAAGGAGGAAGAAATGTCTGTATTCTTAGGTATGGCGGTGTTTCGGATCATATTGGCTGCCCTTTGGAAAGAACCAGACGCACCTACCTTCCAAATGTGGTTAACTCGGTTTTTGGGGATTTATAAACAAGAGACAGCTATTTATGAAGCTAGAGGGAAAAAATCTAGAATTTATGGGGCCCAGATTTGGGCTCCGATTACTGTCTGGTACAATGATAAAAGAAATCCTTAAATGCCACGTGCAATAGGACTACGAATTCTACACTCTTATTGTGATTTTTACTTCTGATTTTTTTCTACAAATTTCGCATAACACGAGATCATGACGCTATAAGCTTTGATGTATTACCTGGTCGTTAATAATGTATGCTATTTCTAATATATGAATATGAATTTTTCTGTATTAATTTGAACTTGCTCAAATAAATATAAAAAAAAAAGAAAAAAATTACCTGGCTACCGGATTAAAAAAAAGGTCTGTGATGCCCCCCTCATGTTTCTGATACTAATTACATAATTTTCAGCACCAGGAGACTCCACCCGGAGTGTAGGTAGTGCTCTACAAAACCTAAATATACCCGGAAAAAATCTGTTGAACGTTTCGAACTGAGCAACAGAACAATAAAAGCTTAAAATTTTCTCAGTAGCAAGCACGACATGTTGACTGCCTGCACACGAAAGGAGAAGAGTTTCATGTTATAGTATTTGTCTTAAACAGAGGAGCGCTTCACAAAAGAAACTTTTAAATTCCTCAAGTTTTTCACAATAAATTATGTTCAGTAGGTCATAGTCCGATAACTTGTGGACACCAAGAAAAAAATCTCAAGAGAATCTCTCAGAATATTTTTGGGTTATAGATTTATAACAACACTAAGCTGTTTTGTCAGCAGTGCCCAGGATACCTTTTGATGAGTAGAAGTCTAATTCCTTACAGAATGTGCCCTCTATACTAACACATTTTCATGACACTGGGATGGTCTGGGTTGGGCTCTACGGGTAGGGAATACGGAGTTGGCAATATAATTTATTATACTGAGTGGAGTTGTCTCGACTCACATCTGATCAAAGTTATATCTTTCTCCCCTTGATTAGGACTAACCCAAGGAACAATCTGGGGAAAGAGTATTGTTCACTCTTTGGAACACACTGCAGTTTTCTATTGGAATTGTTCCATTGAACTGTTTTCGGGCATCAACCCCAGTCTCTCTTATACAAAAGCAGTGGGAAGAAAAACCCAAAGAACGGACTCTGGTAGAATCGGTAAAAGAAAGTGCAAGACAGGTTAGGTTGCAAGACCACAGAGGAACGGCAACCAATAGAGTAATTGTAATAAATAAATCAATTGGAGCACTTTCCATCCAGATGAGAATGTACTAGTTCTTCCACAGAAAACAAAATATTCCCTCAACAAGGTGAACCTTGAAATGTGAAATCAATGGGAAATGTATTCTTATTGTATAGTCAAACCTGATCAAAGGACCAAGGCTCAAGTTTGCCTCAGTGACTTATTGAACATTTGCAGGAACCAGAAACTGGGTGTCGAATAACTACAGAATTTGGCAATTTGTTTCCACAATAAGAACCCAACAATAGTGATTGTCTCAGTGGCTTGGTACTACCCTCAAAGCATCAATATGTTTTATCTCAAGTGATAGAAAATGTTAGAGTCTTCACAAAGTTAACAGAATATGCCATCTCTAATAAACTTGATGCTAATATTCACTAACAATTAGTCAAATTCCAGTAACTCAATGAAAGTAGAAAATGTACTTTAACTGGGTCTCATCTAATGTGCAACCAGTCATAGGTGTTTAACCAGTTTCCTAGTCCCAGTTGAAGTAAGACCCGGTTCCCTTGGTATTTATGTACGGAACTACTTGAGAAGGTAATGGAATATAGATATTTGGGAGTATGGCTCACGAGTAACTTGAATTGGACCACCCATCTGGAAGCATTAAACATTAGGGCAACAGCCTCAATAAAGGGCTTAAAAAGATTTAATAGCTTCTACGGAGACTTGTCAGATGGGCCGGTTATAAAGGCCTACCTGGCAATGGTCCCTGCTCAATTCCTATATGGATCAGAGGTTCTTCTCCTCAGTGGGAAAAAAGGTTGGGATAAAGAGGAGGGTATGATCCTGAAAAGCTTATTCTCGTTGCCAAAATCAGCAATGGTACAAGCAGCAAGACTGGAGATGGGAGTCACTTCCTGGGCAATTACAACTAGGATGGCACTAATACGGTTTTGGCAGCGTCTGGCGACAGGGGAGCCTCCCAGAAAAATATCACAGTGGTGTAGAGAGGAAATGGCCTCTCGCGAGTTATCTTGGGCAAAAGAAACAAGATTCTCACTAAAGGAAGCTTATGGGAAGCTAGGAATAGAACTAGATACCCAGTTAGGACACACCATTATATGCATAAAAGAACTACGGACACTGGGTGCGGATTTGTCCCTCATATGCGATCAAGAGTATCTCCAGCAAAAAATATCGGTGTCCCATATGATCCAAGCATGGATTTCAGTAGATCATCCCTACCCTTACTTGGATAGGTTGCGGAACCAGCACTTAAGGAGAGAGGTTTTAAAACTGAGAATGGGTATAAATCCCTGTTATGTAAACACAAGGGTTAAAAATATTATGATAAATAGTAATGGCAATTGCACATGTACGCTAGGTACCCCCTGTGATATTACTCATATCTTATTAGACTGTAGGATGATCCTTGATATACGTAAGGAGATTTTAGGCCAGTTATTCAAAAAATACAGGACTATGAATAGGAAGCAAGCTGCAGATCTCCTGGTGGGGATGATAAATATGGATATAGCATGCGCTTTGGGGAAATACATGAGTAGAGTTAGGGGGTTTCTCCAGAGTACAGAGGTATAGGCGTATGTTAACAAGATTGCACCCCAATGTATGTATTGAGTTTGGAAGGCCTGGTTACATATGATTATTCATGTTTACCCTTGTGATTTTAAAAACCTAGGAGGATACTGTTCATTAACAAAGTTGTCGGGGTTGTCCTCCGGGATAAGACTGAATTGCAATTTTACAAATCTTTTATATTTTGTGTTTTTATAAAGTTTTATAAATGTATAGTGTATACTTTTATGGTTGTAACAAACTAAATAAAGTTTTAATGACTGACTGACTAGTCCCAGTAGTAGATGGTACAAAAGTATTGTGTACCGATTTCCATCAAGTCAGTGACATCTCTCATCTTTGCTACTTTCCTGTGTCTTGTATGAAAAAAATGATAGAGGAATTAGCAAACGTCTTTCAATTCATTAGATCTCATGAGAGGTTTTGGCAAATTCATTTAAAACAGGAATTTCAACAAACGTTTCGCCAGAGCTATGTTTTTTTTGCAACTCAAAGAAATTGACCTCTTTGTTGCATGTGTCCTGAAAGAGGTTTAGGTTTACTGAAAATGCAAGACCGAAAATACTTTTGTGACAGTCTTCACCACACCCTGATTAAAATCAAAGTAGGCCTCTTTGATAAAATGCTTGATACAGTAGCAATACTTTTTTCTCTGCCTGGCTAGGCTTCACCATTTTATCCTGTGGCAACATTTTAGTGACAAAACCTACAGAAAATAGTTTTTTATTTATAGGACAATCATTAAAAAAAAATATGTATTATTATTTTAATAAAATGGGACACAACATTAATACACTGGCAATTGTTTATTCACCCACTCGTAATCAACGGTATGCAGCGATTGTTTGACATATCGAGACTCACAATCCTGTGTTCCGTAGCACTGTAAACACCCACCTATTATTTTTTAGTTTTATTAGCTTTGATATAAACTGTAATTAAAGTCAAACAAACTGTGCATCCTCAAATCATTTGGCAGGGATTTTACAGAATTGGTTACATATCTGGTCCACAAGGTTTATTTCCGTACTCTTCTGACAATAGTCAGTGTCTCAGTACCAATTTACGCATCAGCCCGCATACCTAGTGTTATCCACCTCCCTGAGGCATGTTAGTACATGTGGTCATTTGCAGTTATCTTAGAGGAATAGCAAAGGAGAACACTAAGTGAGGGTGGGGGTGTATGGGATAGAGGGGTATCAAAGGGAGTAGGAGGCACCAAACCATGTCAGTCATGTAATACAAGCAACAGTCAGCACGCGGCTTCTGTCTCCCGTTGTAGGGACTATTCATTCTCCGCCTGCTGCTGGTCTGGTCGCAATGCCAGATAGGTTGCAAAGGGGTCCAGATATTCTTCCGCCTATTCTGGGCAGGCATAAGGGACCGTTATTTCACCAACTGTTCCTGGCACTATGCAACATCTTTGATCCAACAGTCATTGCAGGGAGTGCGGGGGTGTGCAAAGCGGGGTTTGCGCAGCTGGCCTAGTGCATCGCCACTCGCCTCTTTTGCTAGCAGCAGCATCATAACAGTAAGCAAGCTTTCATACTCCAGGGGGAGTCCCCTCCACAAAGCCCAACAAGGCCATTACTCGGAGCATAGTAGCTGAATCATAGTAACCTCCTGGGCACTGCCAAGCTGAATGTAGGCAATCTGCTCTACTCTCACAGCATCTGTGACAGCATGACTCGCTCACTAATCCCTTTTTATGCAGTTGGAGATGTGTGCGATAGACCTACGCAAAAAGTTTAAATGTATGAGTCGCTGCCCAAATTTGAGGGACTGTGCCCCAGTTTGAGCACAACAAAATCGCCATTGATGGTCAGAAATATCTATGCCACATTCCCTCTGCCTATCCGAACGAGCACTGTGTCTGACAATGGGGGCCTTGTCCTACTTAGTTGCATATAGTTATGTAATCAGTCCACCTAGAGTAGGATTAAGTCAAAATGTTGTCCAGTGTCTGGAAGCTTTCAGACTCCTGAGGGAATGTAACAAGTATTTACTTACAAGTAATTTGTACGTAGGGCTCCAGTTGAAGGTAGATCAGGGTAGAAGCCGTCTACCCACTATTTTCAGAGCTTAGAGGCCACCTACCTTGCTGCAAAGCTAGCCACTTTCAGCAAAGTGCCACGTTCCTTTTCTACTTCTCCCCGAATTCACAGAAATGTGCGGAACTCATCCCGGTGTAATTTTCAGACACCGGGACAATTTCAGTAGAGCCTGCACGTTGTCTGCTTTTGTTCCGAGCAGCAACGTGCAGGTGAGGAAGAGACTTATCAGATTTCAGCTTCGCCCATAACAGCAGCTGAAGTTGAGGGGCCATTAGTCCTCTTTTTGTTAAGTATCCTGGCTGAAAGCTATTAGGAGCCACACACCTAGATGCAATAGAGGGAAAACAAAGGCACACAGCTTGTTATCGCTTCACAGTTGCTTAAGAGAAATGCTTTTGACTTTGTTCAGTACCTGTATCTAAGGGATATGCATGCACTGTAAGAATGTCAGATGTGTAGGTCACCCCAGTATTTACACAAATTACAATTTAAACACCACTAATTTGTTTTATTTCTTTTATAGCGCTTTAGCACTACAGTAGTGCTAAACCTGATAAAAATACACTCTAACATATGCATTCTAAGTGACCTCAACATTTGGTTTGATAAACCCAACATTACCCATCCAAAAACAATAATCAATGGCCTACACACACTGAACCTGCCTCAGATTGTCCAAAAACCCACACACATCGCTGGACATATCCTAGATGTCATTTTTGCTAATACTGAACTAGTTACCTTCCAAACTGTAACTCTGGTCACATGGTCAGACCACCATTTGCGTGCTTTCCAACATAACACTAAGTGACTCACCTAAAACCACCTTACGTACATCCACCTATCAACCGTGGAGCAAACTCAATTTGGAACACTCAGAAACACAACTAACATCCAGTACAGATCTAGAAACAATACATTCTGTTTATAAACTATATGAGTGGATACAGGAAGCTTTTGATATCCTGATACCACTCAAAACCACACAGCAGAGCAAAGAAAACAAGCACCTTGGAGAAATACAAAGATAAAAGACATAAAACTACAAATTAGAAAGCTGCAACGTGCCGGGCTCAAAACAAACAAGCAATGGCAGAGCCAATAGGTCTCGCCTTTGGGACCTTATAAGTGTTTAGTTATCCAGCACAGTATCCTTGGTGCAACAACAGTAGTGCTGTTGGTGATGGACATGGTGGTGGTGGATGTGGTGGTGGATGTGGTGCATGTGGTGGTGGTGGTGGACATGGTGGTGGTGGACGTGGTGGTGGATATGGTGGTGGTTTGGGTGGACATGGTGTTGGTAGATGTGGTGGTGGTGGATGTGGTGGTGGATATGGTGGTGGTGGTAGACATGGTGGTGGTGGACATGGTGGTGGTGGATGTAGTGGTGGTGGTGGACGTGGGGGTGGACATGGTGGTGGTGGACATGGTGGTGGGGGACATGGTGGTGGACGTGGTGGTGGACGTGGTGGTGGATGTGGTGGTTGTGGACATGGTGGTGGATGACTTGCTGGTGGTTGTGGTGGACATGGTGGTGGTGGATTTGGTGGTGAACATGGTGGTGGAGATGGATGTGGTGGTGGTGGATGTTGTGCTGGTGGACATGATGGTGATGGTGGTGGACGTGGTGGATGTGGTGGTGATGCTGGTGGTGTGTGTGGTGGTGTACGTGGTGGCGGACGTGGTGGTGGTCGTGGTCGATGTGGTGGTGGACATTGTGGTGGTGGACGTGGTGCTGGTGGTGGATGGCTATGGTGGTGGTAGGGTTGGCGTGGTGGTGGACGGGGTGGTGTTTGACTTAGTGGTGGTGGTGGTGGACGTGGTGGTGGTTGATGTGGTGGTGATGGACATGGTAGTGGTAGTGGTGGATGTGGTGGTGTTGGACATGGTGGTGGTAGATGTGGTGGTGGATGTGGTGGTGGTGATGGATGTGTTGGTGGTGGACGTGGTGTTGGTGGTGCTCATGGTGGTGGATGTGGTGGTGGATATAGTGAACATGGTGGTGGTGGGCATGGTGGTGTTGGACGTGGTGGTTGTGGATGTGGTGGTTGTGGTGGACGTGGTGGTGTTGGTGATGACAATGGTGGTGTTGGATGTGGTGGTGGTGTTGGATGTGGTGGTGGTGGACATGGTGGTGGAGATGGATGTGGTGGGGGTGGTGGACATGGTGGTGGGGGACATTTTGGTGGACCTGGTGGTGGAAGTGGTGTTAGTGGATGTGGTGGTGGTGGACATGGTGGTGAAGGGGATGGACATGGTGGTGGTGGGGTTGACGTGGTGGTGGTGAATGTGGTGGTGGGCAGGGTGGTGGTGGACTTAGTGGTGGTGGACATGGTGGTTGACGTCGTGGTGGTGGACATGGTAGTGGTGGTGGTGGATGTGGTGGTGGTGGTGATGGATGTGGTAGATGTGGTGGTGGTGGACGTGGTGGTGATGGGGAACATGGTGGTGGTGGAGTACATAGTGGTTGTGGATGCGGTGGTGGTGGATGTGATGTGGTGGTGGTGGATGTGGTGGTGACATGGTGGTGGTGGGGGATGTGGTGGTGGTGTATGTGGTGCTGGACAAGGTGTTGGACATGGAGGTTGTGGTGGTGGACGTGGTGGTGGTGGATATGGTGGTGAAGGATATGGTGGTGGTGGACATGGTGGTGGTGGACATGGTCGTGGTGGACGTGGTGCTGGTGGTGGATGTGGTGGCAGATGTGGTGGACATGGTGGGGGTGGATATGGTGGTGGGGGACGTGGTGGTGGACGTGGTGGTTGTGGTGGTGGTTGACGTGGTAGTGGTTGTGGTGGACGTGCTGGTGGTGGACGTGGTGGTGGGCATGGTGGTGGTGATGGATGTGGTGGTGGTGGATGTGGTGGTGGGGGATGTGGTGATGGTGGTGGTGATGGATGTGTTGGTGGTGGACGTGCTGTTGGTAATGCTCACGGTGGTGGACATAGTGTACATGTGGTGGTGGTTGAAGTGGTAGTGGTTGTGGTAGATGTGGTGGTGGTGGACGTGGTGGTGATAGGGAACATGGTGGTGGAGGAGTATATGGTGGTGGTGGATGTGGGGGTGTTGGATGTGGTGGTGGTGAAGGACATGGTGGTGGTGGTGTTGGTGAAAGTGGTTGTGGTGGATGTGGTGGTGGACGTAGTGGTGGACATGGTGGTGGTGGATGTGGTGGTGGGGAATGTGGTGGTGGATTTGGTGGTGGACGTGGTGGTGGTGGACGTGGTGGTGGTTGTGGTGGACGTGATGGTGGTGGACGTGGTGGTGGGCATGTTGGTGGTGATGGATGTGGTAGTGTATGTGGTGGTGGGGGATGTGGTGGTGGTGGATGTGGTGGTGGATGTGGTGGTGGTGCTGGTGGTGGTCGATGTGGTGGTCGATGTGGTGGTGGACTTGGTGGTGGTGGACATAGTTGAAGCGTTGGACGTGGTGGTGGTGGACGGGGTGATGGACATGGTGGTGGTGGGGTTGACATGGTGGTGGTGGACGGGGTGGTGGTGGTGGGCGTGGTGGTGGTTGACGTGGTGGTGGTGGACATGGTAGTGGTGGTGGTGGATCTAGTGGTGTTGGACATGGTGGTGGTAGATGTGGTGGTGGTGGATGTGGTGGTAGTGATGGATGTGTTGGTGGTGGACGTGGTGTTGGTGGTGCTCGTGGTGGTTTATGTGGTGGTAGACCTAGTGAACATGGTGGTGGTGCACATGGTGGTGGAGGACATGGTGGTGTTGGACGTGGTGGTGGTGGTGGATGTGGTGATGGTGGACGTGGTGGTGTTGGTGATGGACATGGTGGTGTTGGTGATGGACATGGTGGTGGTGGATGTGGTGGTGGATATGGTGGATGTGGTGGTGGTGGACATGGTGGTGGTGGACATGGTGGTGGTGGGGGTGGACATGGTGTTGGTGGATGTGGTGGTGGTGATGGACATGGTGGTGGTGGACATGGTGGTGGTGGATGTAGTGGTGGTGGTGGGTGTGGTGGTGGACATTGTGGTGGTGGACATGATGGTGGGGAACATTTTGGTGGACCTGGTGGTGGAAGTGGTGTTGGTGGATGTGGTGGTGGTGGACATGGTGGTGAAGGGGGTGGACATGGTGGTGGTGGGGTTGATGTGGTGGTGGTGGATGTGGTGGTGGGCAGGGTGGTGGTAGACTTAGTTGTGGTGGACGTGGTGGTGGTTGACGTGGTGGTGGTGGACGTGGTAGTTGTGGTGGTGGATGTGGTGGTGGTGGATGTGGTGGTGGTGGTGATGGATGTGGTAGACATGGTGGTGGTGGACGTGGTGGTGATGGGGAACATGGTGGTGGTGGAGTACATGGTGGTTGTGGATGTGGTGGTGGTGGATGTGATGTGGTGGTGGTGGATGTGGTGGTGGTGGATGTGGTGGTGACATGGTGGTGGTGGGGGATGTGGTGGTGGTGTATGTGGTGGTGGACAAGGTGGTGGACATGGAGGTTTTGGTGGTTGACATGGTGGTGGTGGATTTGGTGGTGAAGGATATGGTGGTGGTGGACATGGTGGTGGTGGACATGGTGGTGGTAGTGGACATGGTCTTGGTGGACGTGGTGCTGGTGGTGGATGTGGTGGCGGATGTGGTGGACATGGTGGTGGTGGACCTGGTGGTGGTGGTGGAAGTAGTAGTAGTGGACATGGTGGTGGACGCGGTGGTGGACATGGTAGTGGTGGACATGGTGGTGGGGGACATGGTGGTGGACGTGGTTGTGGACGTGGTGGTTGACGTGGTAGTGGTTGTGGTGGACGTGGTGGGCATGGTGGTGGTGATTGATGTGGTGGTGGTGGGGGATGTGGTGGTGGTGGATGTGGTGGTGGTGCAGGTTGTGGTGTACATGGTGGTGGATGTGGTGGTGGACTTGGTGGTGGTGGACGTAGTTAATGTGGTGGACGTGGTAGTGGTGATGGTCGGGGTGCTGGACATGGTGGTGGGGTTGATGTGGTGGTGGTGAACGTGGTGTGGACGGGGCTGTGGTGGACTTGTGGTGGTGGTGGACGTGGTGGTGGTTGACGTGGTGGTGGTGGACGTGGTAGTGGTGGATGTGGTGGTGGTGGACATGGTGGTGAAGGGGGTGGACATGGTGGTGGTGGGGTTGACGTGGTGGTGGGCGGGGTGGTGGTGGACTTAGTGGTGTTGGACGTGGTGGTGGTAGATATGGTGGTGGTGGACGTGGTGGTGGTGGTGATGGATGTGTTGGTGGTGGACATGGTGTTGGTGGTGCTCATGGTGGTGGATGTGGTGGTGGACGTGGTAAACATGTGGTGGTGATTGACATGGTGGTGGTTGTGGTAGATGTGGTGGTGGTGGACGTGGTAGTGATGCGGAACATGGTGGTGGTGGAGTACATGGTGGTGGTGGATGTGGTGGTGGTGGATGTGGTGGTGGTGGATGTGGTGGTGGTGGATGTGGTGGTGGTGGTAGACGTGGTGGTGGACATGGTGGTGGTGGGGGATGTGGTGGTGCTGGATGTGGTGGTGGACAAGGTGGTGGACATGGAGGTTGTGGTGGTGGATGTGGTGGTGGTGGATAAGGTGGTGAAGGACATGGTGGTGGTGAACATGGTGGTGGTGGACATGGTGGTGGTGGACATGGTGGTGGTGGTGGACATGGTGGTGGTGGACGTGGTGCTGGTGGTGGATGTGGTGGCGGACGTGGTGGACATGGTGGGGGTGGACATGGTGGTGGTGGTGGAAGTGGTAGGAGTGGATGTGGTGGTAGACGCAGTGGTGGACATGGTGGTGGTGGACATGGTGGTGGGGGATGTGGTGGTGGACGTGGTGGATGTGGTGGTGGTTGTGGTGGACGTGGTGATGGTGGACGTGGTGGTGGGCATGGTGGTGGTGATGGATGTGGTGGTGGTCGACATGGTGGTGGGGGATGTGGTGGTGGTGGTGGTGGATGTGGTGGTGGTGGTGGACGTGGTGGTGGTGCAGATGGTGATGTACATGGTGGTGGATGTTGTGGTGGACTTGGTGGTGGTGGACGTAGTTGATGTGGTGGACGTGGTAGTGGTGATGGACGGGGTGCTGGACATGGTGGTGGTGGGGTTGACATGGTAGTGGTGAACGTGGTGGTGGATGGGGTGGTGGTGGACTTGTGGTGGTGGTGGACGTGGTGGTGGTTGACGTGGTGGTGGTGGATGGGGTAGTGGTGGATGTGGTGGTGTT
This sequence comes from Lissotriton vulgaris, assembly GCF_964263255.1. Classification (NCBI taxonomy): domain Eukaryota; kingdom Metazoa; phylum Chordata; class Amphibia; order Caudata; family Salamandridae; genus Lissotriton; species Lissotriton vulgaris. The sequence continues at coordinate 583,847,928 of NC_141687.1, read as the reverse complement.
GGACATGGTGGTGGTAGACGTGGTGGTGGTGGACGTGGTGGTGGTGATGGATGAGTTGGTGGTGAATGTGGTGTTGGTGGTGCTCATGGTGGTGGATGTGGTGGTGGACGTAGTGAACATGGTGGTGGTGACCATGGTGGTGGTGGACATGGTGGTGTTGAACATGGTGGTGGTGGATGTGGTAGTGTTGGTGGACGTGGTGGGGGTGGACATGGTGGATGTGGTGGTGGTGGATGTGGTGGACATGGTGGTGGTGGTGGACATGGTGGTGGTGGACGTGGTGATGGTGGTGGACATGGTGGTGGTGGGGGTGGACATGGTGTTGGCGGATGTGGTGGTGGTGGACATGGTGGTGGTGGTGGACGTGGTGGTGGTGGACATGGTGGTGGTGGATGTAGTGGTGGTGGTGGATGTGGTGGTGGACCTTGTGGTCGTGGACGTGGTGGTGGGGGACGTGGTGGTGGTGGATATGGTGGGGGTGGGGGTGGACATGTTGGTGGCGGGGATGACATGGTGGTGGTGGTGGATGTGGTGGTGGTAGACGTGGTGGTGGTGGACGTGGTGGTGGTGATGGATGTGTTGGTGGTGGTGTTGGTGGTGCTCATGTTGGTGGATGTTGTGGTGGACATAGGAACATGTGGTGGCGGTTGACGTGGTGGTGGTTGTGGTGGACGTGGTGAAGGTGGACATGGTGGTGGTGGATGTGGTGGTGGTGGATGGTGGTGGTGATGGATGTGGTAGTGTATGGGGTGGTGGGGGATGTGGTGGTGGTGGATGTGGTGGTGGTGGTGGACATGGTGGTGGTGCTGGTGGTGGTGTACGTGGTGGTCGATGTGGTGGTGGACTTGGTGGTGGTGGACATAGTTGATGTGCTGGACATAGTGGTGGTGGACGGGGTGATGGACATGGTGGTGGTGGGGTTGACTTGGTGGTGGTGGACGTGGTGGTGGACGTGGTGGTGATGGACTTAGTGGTGGTGGACGTGTTGGTGGTAGACGTGGTGGTGGTGGACGTTGTAGTGTTGATGGTGGATGTGGTGATGTTGGACATGGTGGTGGTAGATGTGGTGGTGGTGGACGTGGCGGTGGTGATGGATGCGTTGGTGTTGGACATGGTGTTGGTGGTGCTCATGGTGGTGGATGTGGTGGTGGACGTGGTGCTGGTGGACATGGTGGTGTTAGACGTGGTGGTGGTGGATGTGGTGGTGGTGGTGGACATGGTGGTGGTGGACGTGGTGGTGGTGTACGTGGTGGTGGTGGATGTGGTGGAGGTGGTGGATGTGGTGGACATGGTGGTGATGGTGGACATGGTCGTAGTGGTGGACATGGTGGTGGACATGGTGGTGGTGGACGTGGTGGTGGTGGACATGGTGGTGGTGGGGGTGGACATGGTGTTGGTGGATGTAGTGGTGGTGGTGGACAGGGTGGTGGTGGTGGACATGGTAGTGGTGGCCATGGTGGTGGTGGATGTAGTGGTGGTGGTGGATGTGGTGGTGGACGTTGTGGTGGTAGATGTGGTAGTGGTGGACATGGTGGTGGTTGACTTACTGGTGGTTATGGTGGACATGGTGGTGGTGGAAGTTGTGGTAGACATGGTGGTGGTGATGGATGTAGTGGTGGTGGATTTTGTGCTGGTGGACGTGGTGGTGGACGTGGTGGCTGTGGTGGTGGTGCTTGTGGTTGTGGTGGACGTGGTTGTGGTGGTGGAGGTGGTGGTGGTGGACATGGTGGTGTTGGTGTTGGACATGGTGGTAGTGAACGTGGTGGTGGTGGACGTTGTGGTGGTGGACGTGGTGGTAGTGGACGTGGTGGTGGTGGATGTAGTGAAGGTGGACGTGGTTGTGGTGGTGGAGGTGGTGGTGGTGGTGGTGGACATGATGGTGTTGGTGTTGGACATGGTGATGGTGGACGTGGTGGTGGTGGTGGACATGGTGGTGGTGGTGGTGGACGTGGTGGTGGTGGGTGTGGTTGACGTGGTGGTGGTGGTGGTGGTGGAAGTGGTGGTGGTGGTGGTATAGTCGTGGTGGTGGTGGATGTGGTTGACGTGGTGGTGGGCGTGGTGGTGGTGCTGGTGGTGGACGTGGTGGACGTGGTGGTGGTGGTGGACCTGGTGGACATGGTGGTGGTGGTGGTGGACGTGGTAGTGGACGACTGTTCGTTAGGAGGGTGCTGGCAGAATGGGGAAGGAGAGGATCTCGAAGGGGGCACATGGGAGAGCAGAAAGAGGCAGAATATTAGAAACAAAAAACGATGAGTAGATAGAACACGAAACAGATTTAACAGGGTGGTCCCTTCTTATAGCGCATGTGAATGTTTCTTAGCACCCTGTTTTTAGTAAACAGGGGGACCATGGGGAGATAACTTGATTATTCACGCATGCTGATCACGTGCGATTAATTGAATATTCAAGCATGATGATCGCGTGCAGAAGCTGGTGTTGTTCGAGCCACGGCGTTGGCTTACCAATGTGTGATTATGGGCAGACTCCTTCTAAAAGGCAATGTGTTCCTTGTGTAATGTAACTGGGTGTCTTGTAAAGGTCTCTACTACTCTTGAGTTCAGTTTGTGCTGTATGAATTTGCTAAAACAAACAGCCAGCACAGCTTGTAGAGCAAGAGCCTATTACATCAGTTCGTGTAGCGCTCGCACAGCAATGAGGGCTCGGTACAGCCCAGTACTGCACACTACACAACAAACAAATATCCGTCCATGTAGGGCACGCACAGCAATGAGGGCTCTGTACAGCCCAGTACTGCATTTAAAATTTAAAGCACATTAAAGCTCAATGCTCCGATAATAAAAGAAACGTTGTGCCGGCAGTGAGAGTGGCTCACAGAGAAAAGAAAAAAGTGCTTAGCTGCTAATTAAGAGACACTGGGCTAGATGTAGGTAATCCTAATTTATCGATTCTAAAATACCAAATTTTACCGATTCGGTATTTTAGAATCGGTAAATGCTATGTAGGGAAAAATTCAATAAGTATTACTGAATCGGTATTAGCCGATTCAGTAATTCCCATTTATTCCTATGGGCATGGCGGCCCATACGAATGAATGGGATTTACTGAATCACTAAATACCAATTCGGTAATGAGGGAATACATTCAAGGGTGGAAGGGTGTGACATTTACACCCTGTTGCACCCCTGAATCGTGCATGTGTGCACATGTGGCACACATACATGCCCAAAGGGCATGTATGTCTGCCACATGGCACTTTTGAAAATGCACAAAAATGCTTTTCCAAAAGTTTTCAATATTTACCACCAACTTTTAGTTGGTGGAAAATTCCGAATCCTTAACTATGCAATTCACTCATTTGAGCGCTCCCTACATTGCTGATTCGGTAATTTACTGATTCTGTATTTTAAGGGATCGGTAATTTACTGATGCCTTAAAATACTGATTCGGTAAATTACAGAGTCTGTAAATTGGCCACCTACATCTCAAAAGCCTAATACCGGTTGGTAACGGCCGAAATTTGGTAATTTCGACCGTTACCGACCGGTATTAGGCTACCTACATCTGGCCCACTGTCTCCCGCCGCAAGTAACAGATCCAATCTCAGTGGGCGGGTCCAAAAGTGGACAGGTTGGACTAAAACGCCTCCTGGACAATCGTACACCTGGTTTTGCATAATTGGTGACGCAAAATGACACGCACCAAAGCAAAATACGGGCGGGGTAGAAAGCGAGCTTCTGGAATCGTATTGATTCCAAGAAGCCCTCGTATGGCGAGTGCAGCACATACGTGCTGCTAACGCCACGTGAGACCTAAAAATAAACAAGACAAACTTCACCTACAGAAAATTAACTGATTATACACGTCAGCTATAAAAAAAGCAAAGTAAAGGTACTATTCAGACAGAATTCAAAATGCAAAATGTGCAAATAAAGAATTTTATAAAATACTCAATGAATTTTGTAAACCAAATTGCCTAGAAGGAACTCATCCCGTTACTCAAGATTTCACAGACAAACTGGCAAATCATTACATGAACAAAGCAAACTTGTTGGACTCATACTTAAAACAGAGACAACGCACCAGCACTAACCTTTTTATAAAACAACAATTCCAAGAATACTCTAACTCAGCCTCTCCGTTCCTTCTAACAAATTTCACACAATGAATTTATGGACCTGGTCAAAGCAAGCAGGCCTGCCGGCAGCCCTTCTGACCTTTGTCCACCAAAAACTTTCAAGACAATTCTTCTAACAACCTCTGCTGCCAATCCAGTAAGAAGAATCATCAACGATTCCTTAATTACCAGAATATTTCCAGAAGAACTGAAAAAGTCATACATATATCCTTCACTGAAGAAAACAAAGTTAGACCGTTGAACCCTGACAACTACAGACCCCTTACAAAGGGACCTCTCCTGGGCAAACTGATAGAAAGAGTAGGGTTCGCCCAGATGTCACATTTTATTGAAGACAATGCCATACTTTCAGACTTCCAAACGGGATTCCGTCCGGGAAGAGGCACAGAATATGCCCTCCTTGTCATCTGGGATGACCTGAAGAACACAGTTGTCCGCAACGGGGTTGCTGTGCTACTCCTCTTGGACCTCTCAGCTGCTTTTGAAAAGGTTGAACATGACACTCTGGTACAAAGACTCTTTGAAGCCGGCATAAAGGGGACTGCTTTAGACTGGATCACGTCCTACTTTCGAAACAGAACTAATGTCATCCATACCCCAGCTTTCTCGTCCAAATCATACTCCACAAAAGCTGGGGTCCCTAAAGGCTCTATCATCTCACCCATGCTTTTTAACAGTTACATGAAGTCATTACTGGTTCTGATCAATCAATTTCACCTCACGTGCTATAACTATGCAGATGACACGCAAATACTCCTTCAACTGGAATGCCCCAAAGACATCAGAAACTCACCAATTTTCAGTTGTCTCAGAACCATGGATCAATGGATGACGTGGAGCCTTCTCAAATTGAATGCTTCCAAAGTGAAATACTCATGTGTGGCGATTGGAGACATTATGACCCACTTGCCGCCTGGCTTGATGAACTGCCATCACCACCTAAAGTATCGAAGGAAGAAAGAAACCTCGGAATGACCATGGACTACAAGCTGTCAATGAATGCTCAAGTGGACAAACTACCATGATCAAGCTTTGTTACTATAAAAACTCTGCGACAAATTTTCCCCCATTTGGGATTTCCACACAAAGTCCAAACTACCATCTCCCTTGTTCTATCCAAACTCGATCACGCCAATAGCCTCTACCACAGATCAGCTTTAACGACTATGAAAAGACCACAACAGATTTAGAACTCGGCTGCTAGACTACTCTTGCATATCAAACTGCAAGACCACATCTCCCCTGCCTTGAAAGCCCTGCATTGGTTACCGGTTGCGAGAAGATCCACGTTCAAGCTGCTTTGTATCCACAAAGCGATTAATGGAATGGGACCGCTCTTCATCAGGAATAACATCACCAACACACATTCGTCAAAGGAACCTCCGCTCTAGAGTAGCACCTCGCCTCAAAATCCCAAGATACAAGAAAAAATCCATGGGTAGCACATCCTTTTCTGTTCAAGCAGCCAAAATATGGAATTCTTTACCTCCAACATAAGATCCACCAACAACCACCTTATCTTCAGAAAAATACTCATGAATTGGCTCTTTCCCACATAAGCACCATGCGCAAACAGAAATATACAGAATATCTCTCTGTATATAAGCATTTATTTGTAATATAGATAGGTACCTATATATGTGTATTGCTTTATATAAACATGACAAATAATTATGTTCAAAAAAAATAATGACTATATAAATACATTTTTAAGTACAACACTTGAAAACCATACGGCTTTGATAAGGCTAATGGAGGACAATGGATTAATAGACATCTGGGAACAACAGCACAAGGTTGGGCGGGGCAGCACGTATTTTTCCGCACCCCATAAAACATTAGCAAGACTGGATTATTTTTTGGTATCCCCTATAATAGCAACCATGAGCAAAGTTAGTAAGCTTCCCCGTGTCATATCGGACCATAACCCACTGATTTTGGACATTGTAATCGCAACACAAAATAATCTAAGCTTAAACTGGACATTTGAGAGGGCACTATTACAAGATGTCAAATATATTGAATACATGAGAGGTTGGTTAAAAGAATTCTTTGAGGTCAATAGAGGAACAGCCTCCCCAGCTATAGTATGGGATACTATAAAAGCACGCATAAGGGGGGAGACACTCAGATATTCAATTAGACGAAACAAGGTTGAAAAGGAGGAGATGGCAGGAAGAATAGGAACTGTGGCAAACATTGAGGAAGAACTAGTTGGAGCTATAAGGTCTAAACAAGACACTGTTGTAATATCACAGAGATTAGCAATGGCTAAAGCAGCGGTGGGGGAGATACTTGCATCTAAAGCAGCAGGGAAGTATCTGGCCTGGAGAAAAGAACAGTATGAATACAGCGAACAGATCGGCCGCATACTGGCCGTGCGAACTAGACAGGAGGCCACAAAGGGTGATATCGCAGAGGTAATGCTTCAGGATGGCAGCATGGTTACAACACCAAGGGATATATGCGCCAGATTTCAAGAATTTTATCAATTACTATATAATCCTGATCAAGGGGTTGAGAAGTATGAGACAGAGGAATTTCTGGAAGGTGCTAATTTAGAACAACTGGGAGATGCTGACAAAAGGGCTCTGGACACGATGGTTAGTCGAGGGGAAATGCATAAAGCAATTTTGGATCTTCCAGCAGGGAAAGCTGTTGGTCCTGACTCCATACCACTAGAATTTTATAAAATCTTTTTTCCTGAAATAGAAGAGGATTTTTATAATTTAATAATTAATATTCAAAAAGATATCCCTCCTCCAGAGTCATGGACCGAAGCAACTATGATAGTGTTTATCAAAAAAAACAAACCGCCAACTAATCCAGGGTCATATAGACCAATAAGTTTAATGAATAGCGATGCGAAAGTTTACTCGAAAATTATGGCAAATAGATTAGGGAAAGTAATAGGTAAGATACTATCCCCTAGACAGCATGGGTTCATCCCTGGGAGAGGCACCACAGAACATATCAGGAGAGTTGTAACCCTGTTTGACGGAACGACAGCCTCACGAGACCCTATGTCATTAATATTATTAGATGCAGAAAAAGCATTTGATAGGGTCTCGTGGGGGTTCCTTTGGTCAGTATTAGAGAAGGTAAATCTTGGGAGTGGTTTTATAAAGGTTATCAGGGCTTTATATGTCAATCCAAGAATTAAACTTAGAATTATGGGCGAATGGAGTAAAGAGATAATGATTGGACGGGGAACTAGACAGGGATGTCCTTGCTCTCCACTACTCTTCGCCCTATATATAGATGCATTTATTAGGAAAATAGAACAGAATATAGACATACGGCCAATAGTCTTGAATGGACACGAAACTAAAATCCTGGGGTATGCGGACGATCTGGCGATTACCTCTTGCGATCCTGAAAATGCATTACGGGCAATAGAAACAGAGGCAGCTATATATGGAAGATTATCAGGATATAAGCTAAATGTAGATAAAACGCAAGTTGTAATAAATAACAAAATAACGCTGGCGGATCAAAGAGTCACTGAGACTGCGATATATTTAGGGTTTCAATCTCCTCCGATATCACAACCATAGTAGAGAAGAATCTAGAACCTATAATATGCAAGGCTAAAACTGACTTTAACCGATTAAACAACCTACATTTTGACTACAATTGGCCGATGCAACTTGATAAAAATGTCCTTTCTGCCTAAAGTGTTATATCTTTTTAGGTCCATTCCCCTACTATTCGACAATAAATGGTTCAGAGAGCTAGAAGGGGTAACAAACAGGTTTATATGGGCAGGAGGAAGAACGCGACGTAGTCAAAAATTTTTGTCGCTGCCCCGAGAACGTGGTGGGTTGACACTCCCAGACTTCAAAACCTATTATTGGGCATCAGTTTTACAATTTATAAGAGGGATGCTGGGGGGAGATATATCGGACAAATGGAGAGGGAGGGATATGACTCCGGATGTATATGAGTTTCTGGTCAAAGATTCGGATAGCTGGCTGCTCAAATATGATGAGAAAAGTTACTACAAGAAGGTACGGTTTAAGACCCTGGGGGCTGCCATAACAATATGGACTGTCCTTAAAAAGAAGCTAAAATTGGGTAGAATGAACTATTATACACCATTATATGGGAATCCATCGTTTCCAGGAATATTTCATGATTCCATAATGAAAGATTGGGACAGGCAAGGGGTAAAAACTTTAGGAGACCTTGTAAGTCCGACAGGGGCAATTATCACTTACGAAAACGCGCAAAGGCTTTATAATTTAAGGCGAAGAGATTTTTATAAATATTTACAAATTAGGTCAGTCCTATCAAGAAAGAGGGGCGGAGAGGCTGACATGCAAAAGGTAGATTTGATGGAAGACTTGAGAAAGGAGTCAGGCTGCTCTATTTCGCAACTGTATGCCGAAATATGTAAATTTAAGAAGGATGACTCTAAAAAAATGTTTGAGAAATGGGGAACTAAATTGGGGTTGACTGGGAATGAGGCGGAGAAGTCGTTAATAATGTCAAATAAGGTGCTGAGTACAACAAATCTGCAAACACAGCAATATAAAACATTGTATGAATTGTATCATACCCCCCACAGGGTGGCACAGTGGGGTGGAACAAGTGGGATAATCTGTCCAAGATGCCACTCTACCCAAGCTGACACGATTCATATGTTTGCTTCATGTCCCAGGTTGGATAGCTATAAACAGGATATGGAACAATTTTTTCAGAAAACACTGGGAATGAATATAACACTGTCAAATAAAGTTATGATCTTAGGAGTTGCTAAGGATGGCGTGGTAGTTCCTCACCATGAGTTTTTGTATATAGCCATGGTATTAAGCAGACTATGTATAGCATCGCTATGGAAAGATCCTAGTCCACCGACTGTACATCAATGGATTTCTAGGTTGCTGGCAATTTTTACCCTGGAACAGGCTCTATACGAAAAAAAGGGAAGGGTAAGAAGGGAAGTTGCAAGGCGAATATGGGCTCCAATAATAACATGGAAGCAAAAGCTGGGGGAGTTATAAGCATACAGTAAGATAACTAATAATTTGTTTTAGGCATTAAATTGAATTTGTAAGATCTATCATGGATAAAATTTATTAAATGCAAGCACGAATTTATGAACTTGATAAGGAATTAAGGTAATAATGAATGTCATTTGATTTTCTTATCCCGTTGAAATACATAATGAAAATGTAATTGTAATCTTGATGATGATGAATAAAAAAATTAAAAAAAAAAAAATGAAAACCAGAGTTTATCAAATGCATCTTTAATCAACTTATACCTACTTCCTTTATGCATCTATATACCTTCCTTGTACTTGGATCTATGTGTTTATTACTTCCCCCCCAAAAAAACACTATTTCAATGCACTACTATATTGCTCACCCTATACCTCTATCAATATCTTTAATCTACACCTACTTACTTCCTGCATGCATCTATAAGCTTTCCATGTAATTATGGATCTATATATTTATTACTTTCTTCTAATTCAGCATATCCAATTCACTACCCTATTTCTTACCCTGTTCCTCTCTGAATATATCTTCTACCTCAACTCTCTGACTCATCTCAAAACTCTTTCTACTCCTCTTTCCAATGCACTACTCTATTTCTCACCCTAAACCTCTCTCAATATATTCTCTGCATCCTGTTGTATGGCGTTTTAGATTCCGAATGGATTTTCCCGATTCATGCCCTTATATAGGTACAATTCACGTTGCCCTTATATAGGCATAGAAATCAAGCCCTTATTTAGGCATAGCCCGTGCTGCCCAAATACAGGCATGGCTACTTCCATCCGTTCACCAAACGTCACAACGATTTCTTGGAAAACCAGCTTAAGCCGTTAGGGACTTCCCCTTGCTTGAATATTGATTTCTCCAAGAACTCAGTTACTTTACAATGAACAACTATTCCTCAGGGGTTCATTCATGACGTTCATATGCCCGACTTTATGTCAAACATGGCATTCTTAAGCACCTTCAAGGTATAAATATACCTTCACTTGCTATGGCAAAGCACAGTGGTTCGGAGCAGTTCGAAGACCTACTTGCCCCACGCAGCTCGCTACAGCAAGTGCTGAAGGAAACCGACTCTCCAGCCGACACACTGATCAGGAAGCTGCCCTTCTCTGCCGAGCATCCAGCCCCAGTGTTCCTGACTCCCCTTGCGGGGTGTTGGGAAATCGAGTCCCGAGACAGAGAAACTAGACCTCTTTCATTCTAAAAAGTTATGGAGCTGATTAGATCCTAGAGGAACCTTTGGTAGATTCTTGGCAAAACTAAACCTATGCAAAAGACCATACTTACTTCTTACCACGTACTAGACCTAGGTTAGGCACATTGGGGTAGGCATATTGTAGAAGCACCAGTTGAGTATTTTAGTCTATGTTATTTATGTATGTATTTTTATATGGCTTAGAAACCATACACTGCTCTTACAGTATTATTTCATATTACTGTTTAAGCTGTACGCATTATACTTTGCATTCTGCCTAACGATTGTAGCAGTTCACCTCTCTTGCATGAGAAAGAAGACTGTTCAATAAACCTTTTTATTGAAAATGCCTGTCTCACTATTTCTCTGCAAAACTCTGTAGAAACTAAGAATGCACGATTGACCGAGTAAAATAGTTATCTATTGTTTCCACGACTCTGAGAGATATGTTCTTATTCTTGGGGAAACAAAGTTGTCATGTTTATGCGGTTGTCAGAAACTAATCCCTTCTTGTGTATTCGAGAAAGTTTCTAGTGACCTCTGAGCTAGCTGGCACCACTATTAAGTTTAGTATATTCGATAGAGACCTCTTGACCTAAGTCCTACGTCAAATCTATAGGATATATTATTCCAATGAGCAGAGCCTATTGGGAATATAGGAACTACACTACATAGCGCCCAACGTTTGGTAAGGCACTAATTTAACTCTAGATACTAAAGTAACTCAGTTGTGCTTTTCTCAGAGACCCCTTTTTCCGTAATACTCCAATAGACGTCTGGAGTGGGTAAAGGGATACAATCCACCATAGCTGAGTAGGACGAAAATCCTATGTATTCGTTTTTGGTTTGTTCATCGTTGAAGGATACAGTGTTCCAAAATATTGTGCACCTTATCTTTGTTTCCTTGAAACTTGCTCTGCAATTTTCATTAAACAATGTTGAATAACGGCAACAACACCGAAACCGGTGGGGCTGTGGCTGATCCAGCCACTGCAGCTTTAAACTATTCAGGTTTCTAAGAAACCGACGAAGATGCTATAATAATTGCTCCAAGTTTAAGGAGAGCCATCACTATAAAATCTATGAGAAATGGCCTAACATCAAGAGGTGGTAATGTAGTTTTTGTGACAGAGGCATATGAATATCATCAGACAGAGGTATTCTTTTCATGGATAGTCTTCCCTGAAGTAAATCCAAGAACACATGAGTATCACTTCTACAAAGAAGATGAACTACCAGAGGAATACATTCCTTTCAAGGATGTTGAAATTCCACTAACTTACCAAGAGCATGCTCTCTGGTTTAAAGGCCCCCTAAAACATATAAATCATATTACCAGGCTCGGTCCACTAGGTAGACCAGGAGCAACATGGCTGGCTTTTGCCAGCTACAGATCTGACTCTGATATTGAAGCAATGTCGGATGAACAATTATTTAATAATATACAAAATAGAATTATATAGTTAAAGGTCTTTACAAAAAACACGGCTATTCCTATTAAAAGGAAGTGGGAGAATAGCAAACAAACTTCTAAAGAGAAGCGTTCTCATTCCAGAGGTAGGTCTCCTCAAAAGGAACCCTCTGAAAGGAGGTATAACTTCAGGAACAAGGATCATTTGAGAAAACAAGATACTGATACACGTTCCTCTCGTAGCTTTCAGACTTCATCACAGAAATCCGAAAGAAGAGGATGGTCAGAAAACAAGGAAGAACATGTGAAGTCCAAAGACGACCAACACGTTCAGAAAAACAAGAAAACTTAAATCACCAAAAAGAAGGTAGCAGGTCTAAAAATCAGACATGCCGAGGATTTTGAGGACACAACTCAAGAACGGGGAATGGGCTCAAACAATGTTGGACAGCGCAGCAGAAGTCACCATAGCTCGCAAGAACTTGAAGGATCACCTGGAGACAGTGGACTTGAATGAATTCATTCAAGTTGAAACTGCAGATACCAGTGTTAGTTGTCAGGGGTGGCTCCAGGCTCATGGTGGCCCTGGGCAGGGAGCGTAGGTAGGGGGCCCCGGAAGAGGGGGTCCGAGCAGGGTGGAGCGCGGAGGCCAGTGAAGAGGGGGGGTGAGGGTGTTTGGAAGTGGAACAGAGCTGAAGGCCACCAAATCCCTGCCAGGGGCCACCACGCAAATATGTATCCAACTTCAGAGGATTATTATATTAAAGATATATATTGGCGTGGTGGCCCCTGGGTTTTGGTGGCCCTGTGCAGGTGCACAGCTTGCACATGCCTAAGGCCGCCCCTGCCCACATAAGTTATATGAAATAACACTCCGGATGGAGGGGGACTGTCCCAGGTCAGGAGAACTCTCTAGGTCAGATTCGGATCTTGTGGGACTACCCTGGGATGTAGAAGGAACGATAGAGCAAGAGTCTTTAAGACGGTTTTATTTTTATATAGCAGCGTCTCTGTATACTAGTGATTCTCTCCCAGGCAAAGGCTGCAGGGTCAAAGGGTGGCTTTCGCGGTGGCTTCAGTTTGCTTCACCGGATCCACAGGGCTATCTTCTTCACGTCTACCTCCAGAACTCCTGGGGAGCCCAAAAACAAAAGAGAAACGGGTGTCAGGCAGCCATACGCTGTGATACAGTTCATAGGGCCGGGGGTGAGGAGGCAAACAACCGGTGTTAGTGCTCAGAGTCTACACGCCGTGTGGGAGTGCTCGTGTAGGGAAGGGTCTTGGAAGGGGCTATTTTACACTGGGGCTGGACACTATACAGTCGGAGGTACCTGCAGAGACACCCAACCCGCTACCCGGCCCCGTACCTGTTGCAGCCACGCCCCTCCCTTGGGTGCGTGGCGGGGCGACTCGAGGGTACGTTGGCCTCCGGGCTTGGTCTCCGCTTCTCTGCTCTGCTGCTCTCGTCTCGGGGGGTATTCACAGGATTCTCCTCTGCTCTCCGCTCTCGATCCGCCAAGCTCCTCCAGGGATACGCCGTCCATCTTCTCCGGGGCCGGGCTCCCTTTTCCTGTTTCCGGCCTGCTGATGGGCGGGGCCTCGTCCGTCCATGCCGAGGAATTAAAGGGACCGCCGACCTCCGTCTCCGCCGGCCAACCTGTGTCTAGCTCTTCCCTCCATGTCGGGACAGGCAGATGTTGGGAACGAAAGGCAGTGGGTGAAAGGGGGGTGGCTTCCCACCAATTGCGGTTCAGTTCGGTGTCCGGAGTAGGGACCCCCTCACATAGCTCCCCCCCTGGCATCTCCCGATCGGGGAGAGGAAAGACACGGGACAAAAAGTCAGCGTTTCCGTTCTCTCTACCCTTGCGATGAACTACTGTGAAGGAGTAGGGCTGCAACGACAGGATCCACCTCAGCACCCTCTCATTCCTGCTACTGTTTTGGTACATCCACTTTAGAGGGGCGTGATCGGTATGCAGGATGAATGGTTTCCCCTCTATGTAATACCGTAACTTTTCTATTGCCCTCTCAATGGTGGAATACCGACATTCCCTGGGGAACAGCTTCCTGCTAATGTATAGAAGGGGATGCTCCTGTCCATCAGCACCGGTTTGTGACAGTACGGCCCCGATGCCGATATTAGAGGCATCGGTGGCCAGAGTAAAGGTCTTATTGAAGTCGGGGGACATAAGCACCGGGGCTGAGGTCATACTTTCCTTTAGCTGATGAAATGCGCCAAGCGCGGCTGCTGAGGGATGAGTCAGGTTTCGGGTTTTGGTCTCTTTGCCTAGGAGATCCGTTAAAGGGGCAGCTCTCTCGGCAAAGTTATGAATGAAGCGGCGATAATAGCCTATGAGGCCCAAAAAGGCACGTAGATCCCGTTTGTTGCTAGGGAAGGGGACATTGGCTATGGCTTTCACCTTCTCACTTTGGGGGGCTATGGTTCCCTCACCCAGGACGTACCCCAGATAACGGACGCTAGTAAAGGCCAATCTGGATTTTTTTGAATTGATGTACAATCCGGCTTGACGTAAGGCATCAAAAATGAGGGACAGATGTTCCAGGTGCGTTGTCCAGTCTTTGCTGTAGACCACTATGTCATCCAAATAGACCGAGCTGAAAGTAGCGTAGGGCTGTAGTATTGAGTTCATGAGTCTCTGGAATGTCGCAGGAGCTCCATGAAGGCCAAAGGATAGCACCGTAAACTCATATAATCCGCTGTCCGTGACGAAGGCCGTTTACTTGTGATCCTCCTCACGAAGAGGCACCTGCCAATACCCCTTCGTGAGGTCGATGGTCGTGATGTACTGAGCCTCTCCAATCTTTTCGATCATCTCATCCACCCTCGGTATGGGCTAGGTGTCGAAATTAGAGATGGCGTTTAAGGCCCTGAAATCCATACAAAACCGTTTGGATCCATCCGGCTTGGGTATCATTACTATCGGGGACGACCAGGGACTAGTAGAGGGGCGTATCACCCCTAACCGGAGCATTTCTTGGACCTCTTTTTGAACCGCTTCCCTGCGGGCTGCCGGGATTCGGTACGGACGTTGTCTTACTGTTTTCCCTAAGGGTGTATCTATGCAGTGTTCTATTCTATCGGTCCTTCCGGGAAGGTCTGAGAAGATGTCTGTGTACGACTGTAGAACGGCCTGCAGGTCCGACGTCATCGAAGGGGTTAGCTCCGGATTCAGTACCAGCTGGTCTGCAGTGAATACCGCCCGAGGGGGGGCTGCTTCCATCCAATGGGCTTCCTGCGGTACAGGTCCGACCACTCCTTCAGTAAATTGATATGGTACGTCTGCGTTTTGTTGGCGGAGAGTCGTAACCGGTAGGTGGTCTTCCCTATGGTCTCTATGACCTGAAATGGACCCTTCCACTCGTTTTTTGCACTGCTGCTGATGGAGGGGAGAAGTACCAGGGCCCATTTCCCAATGGCAATGGTTCTTAATTTTTTTCCTTTTCGTAGTTCTTCCTGTACCGGTTTTGGTGGTGTTCCAAGCTGGTGTGGGCCAGGTTCTGCAGTTTCCCCAATCTGGACCGGAGCTGAGTGGTAAACTCCAACATGGATTTCTGCTCTTGGAGTTCCTCGTTTTCCCACAAGTCCCGGGTCATTTCTAGGAGGGATCTCGGCACCCGTCCGTACAACAGCTCAAATGAGGAACACCCCAGACTGCTTTGTTTCTGTGATCTTAGCACATAAAGAGCCAACGGAAGCAACCGGTCCCAGTTCGTGCCTTCTGAATTTAACATTTTCTTCAAAGTTGCTTTCAAGGACTGATTATACCGCTCCACGAGACCATCGGTCTGCGTATGGTACACCGACGTTTTCAGATGTGTAATGTCTAAGGATTTACAGACTTCCCTCATAAGTTTGGAGGTGAACGGGGTGCCCTGATCACTCAAGACTTCCTTCGGGAAGCTGACGCGGGCGAACAGTTCCACAAACCGTTCGGCTATAGCTGCAGGGGTAGTGGTTTTCAATGGGAACGCCTCCACGAATCTAGTGGCGTAATCCACTATAACGAGGGCATACACGTTTCCTTTTGTTGACCGGGGTAAGGGTCCAATAAGGTCCATGCCTACGCGTTCAAACGGAACCCCTATAATAGGCATGGGTTGCAATGGAGCTGCTATAGGACGATGGGTGTTTTTTCTTTGACACACCTCACATTTAGCACAATACTCTTGTACCTCCTTATAGACTCCAGGCCAGAAGAAATGACGGGTTATGTGCTCTGTAGTTTTCTCCTTCCCCGCATGTCCTGCTGTGAGATGGGTGTGTGCGAAAAACAACACTTGGTCTCGAAAGGAAGAGGGTACCAACAGTTGGCAACCGCTGGTTTCGGTGGCCTGTCTGTACAGTAGGTCATTCATTATCAGGAATCGGGGGTACGCCGGGGATGGGTTATCCTGAGTCTGGTGAGCACAGTCCCATGCATTAACAAGTGTTCTATCTTTGCTCTGCGCGAACCTGAAACTCCTATCGATTTCCCAGGGATCTGGCGTTAGGTATGCGGGGTAGGGGTTGTCCTGTCTAGAGGGACTCGGGTTTAACTTCTCTTTGAAGAGGGATAGGAACTCGGGGTTATCTGTGCCCAAAATCATCTCTTCCGGTAAGCTGTCCACCACTCCCACCCGGACTCTACAGGTACTCCTATTTGGTAGTTCCACCGAGATGGAAGCCAGAGGGTAAGGCTTCACGTCTCCGTGGACACATCTTATGAACACCTGGGTCTCTTGTAGGTACTGCTCGGGTCTGACAAAGCGCACCTGTACTACTGATTGTTTGCACCCAGAATCAAGAAGGGCTTTTATCTTGAAACCATTCATCCGCATACTCACGTGGAAGGAACTTCCCAACTCTGCAGAATACATCACTGTCTTTGGGAGGTATCCAACCTCCATTGGTTCCTCCGGCTGTCTTTTGCGGGGACACATCCTTGCTATGTGTCCCCACTCCCCACACTCATAGCACTGAGGTCCTCTAAACATCGGGGATAGCATTCCGCTAGCCCGGGGCCTCGGGGCTTCTATCGGGGGCCTTGGTTTCTTCTCAATCTTTGGTGGCGGGAGAATTTTGCCAAATTTATCCGAGTCCCCGATACCATGTCGGGGCTGTGCCCGGGCATACTGGGCAGCCATCTCAATTGCCTGGTCTACTTCCATGCCTACGTGTTGTCGAAGCCACCTTTGTGTAGCATACGGCAAAGCATCCATGAATTGCTCCAGATAAATTTTGTTGAGGATTTCCTCCTTACTACAGGTCTCAGGTTTAAGCCACTTATTGGCGGACATCCTCAAACGGAAGAACAGTGTCTTTGGGTTTTCTCCTGGTAGGCCTCGTTCTTTCCGGAACTGCACCCGGTAAGCTTCCTGGTCTAAACCCAAATGGTCAAGAATAACCTCCTTCACGACCACATATGGGGTGTTGCCTAAGGTGTTCGCAGCTTGGTACGCTGATTGCGCTTCCCCGGTTAGGAGGGGGGCCAGAAAGAACGGCCATTTGTCCTCAGGCCATCCCAAGGCCCTAGCTGCTCGCTCAAAGTTAAGCAGGAAGGCATCCGGGTCTTCTCCTGAAATGTACTTTTGCAGAGAAATACCGGTTGGATGCGGTGTATGAGGACGGGCATCGCCGGTAAACAAAGGCACAGGAAGGGGCGCACTCTTCAACCCTTCGATCTGGGCCGTTAAGGAGGACTTGAACAACTCCCTGTCCGCTTGAGCGGCTGACAACTGGCGTTCCACCGCCCACTCAAGTTTCTGTTGTCCCTTGATGAGATGCTCAATTAGGGTATCCATCTTGTTACCACAGATGGGGGATGACACCGATCCCACTTCTGACACCACTTGTCCCAGGTCAGGGGAACTCTCTAGGTCAGATTCGGATCTTGTGGGACTACCCTGGGATGTAGAAGGAACGATAGAGCCAGAGTCTTTAAGAAGTGCTTTTAAAGATGGTTTTATTTTTGTATAGCAGCGTCTCTGTCTACTAGTGATTCTCTCCCGGGCAAAGGCTGCAGGGTCAAAGCGTGGCTTTCGCGGTGGCTCCAGTTTGCTTCACCGGATCCACAGGGCTATCTTCTTCACGTCTTCTTCCAGCACTCCCGGGGAGCCCAAAAACAAAAGAGAAACGGGTGTCAGGCAGCCATACGCTGTGATACAGTTCATAGGGCCGGGGGTGAGGAGGCAAACAACCGGTGTTAGTGCTCAGAGTCTACACGCCGTGTGGGAGTGCTCGTGTAGGGAAGGGTCTTGGAAGGGGCTATTTTACACTGGGGCTGTACACTATACAGTCGGAGGTACGTGCTGAGACACCCAACCCGCTACCCGGCCCCGTACCTGTTGCAGCCACGCCCCTCCCTTGGGTGCGTGGCGGGGTGACTCGAGGGTACGTTGGCCTCCGGGCTTGGTCTCCGCTTATCCGCTCTGCTGCTCTCGTCTCGGGTGGTATTCACAGGATTCTCCTCTGCTCTCCGCTCTCGATCCGCCAAGCTCCTCCAGGGATACGCCGTCCGTCTTCTCCGGGGCCGGGCTCCCTTTTCCTGTTTCCGGCCTGCTGATGGGCGGGGCCTCGTCCGTCCATGCCGAGGAATTAAAGGGACCGCCGACCTCCGTCTCCGCCGGCCAACCTGTGTCTAGCTCTTCCCTCCATGTCGGGACAGGCAGCTATTGGGAACGAAAGGCAGTGGGTGAAAGGGGGGTGGCTTCCCACCAATTGCGGTTCAGTTCGGTGTCCGGAGGAGGGACCCCGTCACAGGGACATACCAAGAAAAGTGAGAGCACTATTGTGGGAGCGACTTTCTAAGGGTTATGACATTTTTCTAGCTGAACAAGACTGGCCATCAGAATTTGTCAGGGAGTGCCCACATAGCGAAGAAATCATCATGCCAGCTTTCTCCAACCACATTCGAATTCATTTAAAATATACTTATGCCAGGAAATGGGCAGTAGCCCAGGCTCCTGCATTATATAAAAATCATGTAGGATGGGATGACGATTCTCCTCACCATGAAATCCAGTTGAAAAATCAACCAACAGCACAAATGCAGTATTCAGTTAAGCCAGAAGTTAAAAAACAGGTCAGGGAGATCTTAGATCAACTTGAATACCAAGGGGTGATTGAAACATGCAACTCGTCAATGAACAATCCTTTGTTTCTTGTCTCCAAACCAGACAATACATATTGTCTAGTATTGGATTACAGACACTTAAACTCTTGCAGCAAAACTTTTGCAGTACAAAATGCACACAGTGCAGCATTAATGAATAACATTGTGCGGAAAAAGTATAAAACCATATTAGATACTTCTAACGTTTTTTTCTGTCAAAACATTGCACCAGAAAGTAGGTATTTGACCGCTTTCTCAGTTATGGGGACACACCATCACTTCTGTCGTCTGCCACAGGGATTCAAGAATAGTCCTGGGTTATTTTCAGCAAGGGTAACAGAGTTACTACAAACATATGATGACGAAGCATTGTCATATGTAGATGACATCTATCTAACAGACGATGACTTGGACAGGCACTTGAACAGGGTGAATACAATTATATTGGGATTCGCCTACGAAGGGTACAAATTCAATTTAAAAAAATTGAGAATTACCCATTTAAACGTCCTCTTCCTTAGATATGAATTATCAAGTGAAGGCAAAAGCCTGGCAGCAAACTTTCTAGAGAAATGTGCGCTGCTCCACCCTCCAAAAATGCTGAAAAACTTACAGTTGATTCTAGGTTTCCTAAATTTCGGAAGAACTTACATTCTAAATTACACAGAAAGGGTTAAACCTCTCTACGAACTAATCAAACCTGATTTTAAAACAGTTAATTGGACACAAAAACACACAGCAATTTTGTGTTCATTGCAATCAGACATGTTAGCAACTAAACACTTGCACACACGCGTAAACTTACGCAACTTAGTGATCCGAATCATTCAAGGACAATGTGGATTCACGTACTTAACTTATCAACAAAGGAGAAAAAGTACCAGTAGCTTACAAATCACACTTGTACACACAAGCAGAAATGAAATTCACTTCAACAGTAAACATTCTGACAGCGGTTCAAACTGCAGTAGCAAAAGGAAGAGCCCTCGCACAGGGTAAGCTCATTATGGTCATTACACCTGTACCTGCCTTAGAAGCAGTGACAAAAGCAAGCTTTCCAAATGCAAAAGCTTTACATCCAAGATGGATTCAATGGGTTAATTCTCTTGCTGCAACAGACGTTGGATACATTTTTGATCCTTATTTGAAAACACAAGCATTTTTACAATATGAACAAGAATGTCCTCTGCCTACTGAAATTCTGCCTCTAGATCAGTATGAATGTATAATTTATACTGACGGATTAGCTCAACTCGCTACGGGGGGTAAACAAGCCTATGGTGTGGCGTGCGCGATCGTTAAAGGTCGTTGGACCGATGGCAAATTCAGACCAATGGTCACTAAAACACAATCTCTAGGAGATTGTACAGCTCAGCGAGCTGAACTACTAGCATTCAAGATGGCGCTTGAGAATACGGACTACGAATTCCCAACACTCACAGTGTGTAATTCGTATGATTGTGTTCAATCTTACAATGAATACTTGCAGAACTGGGTTCTAAACGGTTTCAAAGATGCAAAAGGTGGCACAAACAAGCATAAACTGCTTTGGGAACAAGTAGTTCAGTTACGACACTCACGGGATACATACGCTGAGTTATCAACGTGGTGGCGTTCATGCTGCAGGGAATTAATTGGTTGATGAAGCCGCGAAGGCAGCTGTGCAAACGGCTTCCGTAGCTACAATCACTTGTTCAAAAACGAAAATAGACGGCAAAATAATGCAAGCTGTCAATGCTTCAAGCAAAGACAGTGGAAAAACATTACCTAAAGGGTTTCCACTCAAATACTCATATGTAACTGATGCTAACAATGTTCCATTTGCTCGAATCCCTGGAGTGGGGGATAGGGTAATTCCAAACAGGAAACGTAGAGTAGCTTTGATACACTAACCATATTTGGGAGAGGGTCTGATACGTCAGGAGATCTATAAATCTATACTAGAATTAAAAGAGTCGTACTGGTGGCCAGGGATGAATGCTCACATTCACACATTTGCAATTAACTGCCATGACTGCAATAGAGAACACAGCAGAGAATGCCGCCCAATACCTGACTACAATGTAGCCAGCCCAGTACAGATACCATTATTAGACATCATTAGACTTTCTACATTCAGGCGTCCCTATGGACAAATGCGGTCCCACAAATATTAAGACAAGATTCATTTGGATGTGGCCTCAGCACTCGGCTGATGCTCAAACTGTTATAAAAGATTTGCGCGTCTTTATAGGCACATACGCAGTCGGCACGCTACATTCTGACCAGGGTCCTGTGTTTACCTCTCAAGCTTACAAAGAGGCCATGGCCAAATTGGGCGTTGCATTGCGGTACTCTAGTCCATTCCATCCTGAGGGAAATTCGGTAGTGGAGAGAAAAAACCGGGACATAAAGCAATCTATAACAGCTGGGGTATTAGGCTCAGGTGACAGGTGGGTCAAACATCTAATGTGTCCAATGTAGTATTACCAATCTGCCAAGACGTTCTCTAGGGGGTATCACTTCATATAAAGTCCTTTTTGGGACCAGAATGTTAATATTGGACCTCGATTGTCAGACTTTAGTGGTAGACCAAAATTCCTTTGATATCAAGAACCGATTGGCTGTTTTACAGGACTTAAATGAAGTAAGAATGAAACAAACTAACGTGTTCCTGAAGCCAACAACCACTGAAGAGAAACTGACCGTCCCAGCAAGGCCTGTCTGGATTCCTAAGCTTGGGGATCTAGTCAGATAGAAGATCGCGGACAAGAAGGAATTTGGGCCTTCTTACAGACAACCAGTACCTGTCCTAGCAATCCGCAGATCAAGAACAGTATTACTGCCGCCCCTTGCTGGTAACAAGGAGAACAGGTTTGTGTTCATCGACCTGGTCAAACCACATCATGTTGCCGATCATAAGCAGTAGGCCAAGTGGACTCCGCCAATGTAGCAGATGCCCAGCTCTGGCTACTATCCCAGAGGTTCAAACTGAGAGACTCATCACCTTTGAGGAATCTGCAGTGCAAAATGAAGGACTAAGCAACCATGCTATAGAACTTGTACCTCTTGAAACCCAAATAACAGTACGTCAAGAAACGCCTGTCTACAATGAAGTATCATCTAAATACACAAATGTAACAAGTGATCGGGAGATTCCAGAGATTTCAACGAATCCTGATGCAATCCCAACAATTGACAAAACTGCCTCTGGCTATTTCATTAACTTTGATACGTTTCTTGAGGATCCCAGCGAGCCTGAAACGACGCCAGTAAAAATACATTTGAAAGAACAAGCAACAGACCTTTTTCACCACTTGGAAAAGACTTATCTGGTTTCACCATGGATTGAACTTTGGATTGTGTTGGGTGTACTTTTTCTTCTACTTTGGTTGACTCTGGTAGTAACTTTGGGAATGCTGCTAAATGGAAGATATGTTGTAAAGGAATCAGCAAGTAAGAACATCAACTTACTACTCAAGCCACACAAACCGTCTCATCATGAACAGAGAGACTTGTAATCAGTGAATATCACAGCAGTTCCTATACCAGGGGGTATAGCTTGGAACAGAACTGATTATGACATTTTTGGCCCTGCGGAGCTGTTGAAGATTCCACACAAGTTCAAGATTTCCTTGAATGACTTTGTTTCATCTAGTACCTTTTCTGATGATTGGGACTTTAATAATATGATGTCAGACTTAGAAATGTCTGCTGTATTTACAAATCATGAATACTTAGAAGGTTCATCAGATTATGAACAAATGTATTGTTATAATCACTATGGTCATCATTTCTTGCACACATCTGCAAACCCTAGAAATGTATTGATGTATAACCAATAGGAACCTTGTCCTACACCACCAAAGGGTAGATCAAAAACATTTTTGGAAAAATTTCCATACTTTCAGGTTTTAATGTATCCAATCCAGAATCAGTTTACTTTAAAAATGGTAATAAGACAGGAATGAAAAGTATGTTGACAAATACCAAGCAAATTTATTTTGCAGCCTTTTATGCTCAGCTGTCTGCACTCGGTTTTGACTTTTGGAAAGACAACATTGAGACAAAAACTGTCTGGCGCACAAAAGATTGGCAAGTGCAGGGATTAGAAGCCTTATTTAGAGTGTGTATCATCCCAGAGCAAATTATGTTTGTGAATGACACTGTCCAACAGACATCTTGTCTTGGGTTAGCCAAGATAAAGGACCTGAACAAACCATCTATACCGACTCAGACTCCTGTTATTGGCAACACTTCAGAGAGTGAGGCCGACATACATACTATTTTGCATCACAACAGAACAGATCCAGATTGGAAAAGATGGTTATTCTGGCCCAAAGACACAAACAACTGTCAAGATAGATTCTTGAACAAAACACAAGGTTTCACATTCACTAGGCCAGATCCAAGATATGTTCAAAGACAGCATCCAGGTATAGTAACAATATACAGTGTAGGGAAACTGTGCCTTGAATGGTTACATAGATCTACCCTCAAGGATGTAAAACAACACTTATCTTTACTTAAGGGACTTCTTGCAAGGACCTACTAAACCGCGTCATAAACATTTTATATATGCCGGTATCTATGCTGCTTATAATGAAGCGTGGAAGATTACGCAAGCATAGACTGCAGAACAAATACGAGAAATTGATCGTATTAATTTAGAGAAAACTCTCTCTGTAGTTGACAATTGAGGTTCTGTGACAATCATAACGATGTTTTTGACTCGTTCGAATATGGACGAGTTTGGTATCTATGAACCGCAAATGACGAGTTTAGTGGGTGTACGCGTTTTCGCTACGCTGGCCTGAACCGTTCGTCTTATTCGTGGGTTTCTCCATCTGAACCCACAAGCTCCATTTTAGATACGGCATCCATTTTGTCTCTTGCCCTCAAGTAGCCAGCGAACGGACACTGTCCGCTTCGTGACCCTGGGATTCCCAAGCTCTTGCGGAAGACACGTGTTCCTTTGAGGACGTCTTTATGATGAGGGGGATGACACTGCAAAGGCAGATGGCTCCGCTCGAGGCTCATCTTGTCGTGCCGGTCTATTGTTTCAGCCGTGCATGCATTAGGCACGAATCCTTTGATCCTGCAATCGTGTTTCCGATATTGACCCCTACACTCTTTTTCAATCTGTTGTCTATCTTTGTCTTCCCTGCACCTGTTTCTGCTTCTTTTCCTCTACTCGTTTACAGCCAGAATGGAATGTACTTAATGATGGGATAACGTACTTTTACAGTTGGGAACCGGCGATGCTACTGTAATTATGTTCCGGGCTCTTGAATACATGAAAGCAACCCTTTTGTGGTTTACTGTGGGAACTGAGTTGTAACCTTTTGTTCGCCATGTTGTGCTATGACTAAAATATGTATAAAAGGAGCGATCCACTGTTGCAATTCGAAGCAGTCTCTCAGAACCTACACGTAGTGTACTTCTTGCGATTTCTGTATCCCTAGAGTAAATAAACCTTGATCTTTGACGCCGAAGGAAGTGTCCCGTGTCTCTGTGATTTGTACGCCGGAACAGGTAACCCACAAAGGTTTCAGGTGTTGTTCCCTGGCACCGCTGGGCCTTAGAAAAGCGACATCAGCGGTACCGGTCCAAAGCCCGACGATCGTGAGGAACTTCGTGTGAAATCTCCGAGGAAAGGTGCACCCCGCTTCATCGATCCTGTTGTCGAAATAAGTGGTCCGAAGACTTTTCCCGCGAAGATTCCCGCCTCCTGACGGCTGCAACGGACTGATGCCCTGACTGTCGACCTGTTTTGGCGCCTGGCGTAGTCCTTTGTACAGCGAGACGATAGACGGGCCTTCCTGGTGACGCCATCGTTCTTTCAGTTAAGTATTTGTGGGTCGCTCCCAGAAGCCTTGGTTGTTGTTGAAACTTGGTTGTTTGCATGGTTTCATTGCATTTGTGGTTCTTAGTTGTTGGTTCTTAGTTGTTGGGTTTTATTTGACGATTGCAATTGCCAAAAACCGAGGGTCTTGCATTTTTGCGAGGACATCGTAATTCGATAACCCTTGAAGTTTGTAAACTCGGTTAGTGTGCACGATGCCTGGCCGTAGTACTTTGTTTGGTTTCTTTAAGTGTTGTGGTGCGGATTCCCGATTGGAGGACTCATGTCCGATACCTCCAGTTAGAACTCCAATTTATGAGCTCTATAGTCGCCATGGAGTGGGTCCCATCGTGTATAATGATTATTGGATCCGCTATACTAAAGACGATGGTGTCCTTAGTTGGCCACCCCATGGTAGTTTCGAAACTGCAATTTTGGACAATCTCGAAGCAAAATTGTTTAAAAAGAAATCTAGGCCGGCCATCTTTGATTCCTTTCGGTTATGGCGCAAAGAGGCCAAGCAGAAAGAAATCAAGCAGATTAAGAAAAATAAGAGAGAAGGTATCGTTGCGGTGATGAGAAATGCAGAGCAGTTTCAGCGAGACAAAGAAGAGAAGGAAAAGGAAGTTTTTGCTAGACTGCAACACATGGCGGTGGATAAGTGTTATCCGGTTTTACCGTCGAGTTCTGATAAGAAGGGAGAAGAAGCGGTAGAGGACCCTTTGTTGTCCTATCTACTGAAATCACCACCTCCATATGCACAGGATACTACAGCCCCTGTGGTTCCCCCTGTTCCTCAACCTGTCGTTCCGGCAGCTGCTGGCCAGCCTGCCGTTGGTCCTGTCCTTCCGAATCCTCTTGTTCCTCAAGTTGTCCCTGCTCCCTTACCTGCCCTTCTTCCTACTGCTCCACTGTCTATACCTTCTCAGTCTGCTGTTCCCGCTACTTCTGCTCTTTTTGCTACTCCTACTGCTCCTACGTTTAGCCCTCATGTTGTTGCCCCTGTACTTCTCTCCTCTTCTCCTTCTGTCCGGAGTCGCATACCTAATGCTGTTGCTAATCTTTACTCTCCATTTGGACCGATCCTCGGGTCCGATGTTTCTGATGTTCCTCAAAGACGAAGTCAAATTCCTGGTGGTAGGGAGAGTGATACGTTAGTGAAAATGACTCGTAAATGGATTAGGTATCCCGTTAAATACACCCCGCGCATGGTTTGTGAGACGTTCTCTCAATTTAATGAGCCCACGCAGAGATTTGTGTTTGAGGAAATGTGTAAATCCTTACGAGAGGAGTGGAATAATGATGAGGTAGACAATGTGCCACCCGAAATGACTGAACTCCAGAATCAGTTTTCGAACGGTATGATTGTGGGTAGTAATGTTTGACATGCTTTAGAGCGCCTCCTATCCTTTCGATCTATAGTACAACCTCGAGCATTGTTTAAGGACGAAACTGAGGAGTGGATGGCACAACCTGGTCAGTATCCCATGCGAGAAGTCCCCCCAGTGTGGATGCCAGGTGATGCTACTGCTAATCCTGCTATTCCGCCACACTTCCAGAGAGTTTGGATACACCTTCCATGGAAGCGATCGGAAGTTTTGCAGGTGAAGCAAACTTTGCCTGACCCCCGCAAAAATCCGGCAGGTTATTATAAGGAGTTTTCCCAATTAGTGGATGCTACTGTTATGAACCTTGCCGATATCGACATGCTGTTCGGTAATGTAGTACCTCAACCAATTTGGGCTAAAATCCGTCAAGAGAATCACGTAGCCAAGCTAGGCGGTGATTGGGCTGCTCTTGCGGCGGACGACGGACGACAAATTGGTGGGGCTAAGCCTGAACAGATCATTGAGAATCTGCCCCAGAGGATAATTACACTTATGAAGACACTTATGCCAGCAATGGAAGTTAATTGGGATAAACTGTCTGCGTGCAAGCAAAAGAAGGACGAGAGTGTCTCCGATTTCTTTACCAGATTTGAGGAGGCATTCATCGATCATAGTGGTCAGGATATGAGCACTGAGGGAGGTCAGCGATTATTTGTAGATAAATTTGTATCGAATTTGTTGCCTGAACTCAGCAACAAGTTGAAAAATTCTGAAAGTTTGTGGGCTGTTTCTACTTCTGCTCAAATATTGGCCACGGCTCAATATTACGAAAATAGGGAGAAGGAGGAAAATGATCGTGCGGATAAGAAAACAAAGTATCTTAAAACTAAAGTTCTGTTGCAGTAAGCGTATCCTCCGCGCTCGAATCAAAATGACTCACAACAGCAAAATCGATCGCAATCACAGTCTTCTAGGACGCAGTCGCGTACTGACTCCTCTACACCGAGATCTATGCTTGGTTATAATCAATGCGCATATTGTAGGGGCGAGAGCCATTTGAAGTTTAATTGTCCGGTTTTACGTGACCGAAATAATGGTGTTTCGGCTCGAGGAGGTCGTAGTGGTCCTCAACAAGCATCACGTGGTAGAGGCCGTGGTGCCACTCAAAATCAGAATGAACGTTCTACCACTTCATCAGATTCGAACAATTGCTTTGATCAGCCCGATTCATCATCTGGTAGATCTGCACAGTATCATGTGGACGACTATTACGTCGAACATGATATCGATGCTGACGGTAAATACTAGGACAGCCGCAGACAAAGAGAGGGAGTAGTATCAGTTCCGGTTGATCAGAGAGGGCCTTACGTCGCAGTTGCCACATCGGGCGTAGTTGAGCCTTTTCTGTTGGACACTGGTGCAGCGAAAAGTTCCATCATGCATTCGAAACTCCCTGGCGCACCTTTGTCTGGCTTAACAAATGTTTCCGTTGGATTCTCTGGCGCCCCCGTTAGCAATTCGGTTTCTAGCCCTTTGCCCCTTACAATTGGGCCTCGTGAGCTAGAGGCTCCTTTGATTTTAACTACTGGTTGTGGTGAGAATCCTTTGGGCCTGGATTTGTTAAAACGGTTATATGCGACTCTGTACTGTTCTCCAGCGGGAGTGGAGCTTACATTGGGTCAGAGAGTGATCTCTCCTATGTACTTGTCAACTGATAAGCTCCCACCGGGATTGAGTTCTCTTCCTGAGTCTTTGTGGGCAACAGGTCCCAATGATGTGGGCATGCTGGACATATCACCTTATGTTGTCCAATTGAAATCGAATGTGCGATTACCACGTATTCCCCAGTATCGTATCTCTCTTGATGGTGAACGAGCGCTATTAGCGATCATATATGACTTGATCAAGAAGGATGTCATTGAGGAAACTCGGGGAAATGTGTGTAATAGTCCTGTGTTACCTATTCTAAAACAAACTGATCCATCCAAGCCTCCTGTGTACCGTTTTGTCATTGATTTAAGAGAGGTAAATAAAATTGTGATTCCACAATTCCCTGTGGTGCCTGACATTACGGCTTTACTGACTCTGATTCCAGCCTCTGCCTCTTGGTTCTCGGTGATCGATTTGAAGAATGCTTTCTTTAGCATTCCGATTGCTGAGAAAAGCAGAGATCTATTCGGTTTCTCAATAGGAGGTCGCAGATTTAGATTTAAACGCGCTCCTCAGGGCTACTGTCAGAATCCATCGATCTACAGCCAAGCTCTTAAGAGTCAACTTGATGCGTTTGTGTTACCAGCTGGTGCGGCCTTGATTCAGTACGTCGATGACTTATTAGTGGCTGCTGACACTAAAGAGATTTGCAAAACGGCTACAGTATCGCTGTTACAGCATCTATGTGACTTACATCACAAGGTGTCACCTTCTAAGTTACAATATTGTTGTCAAGAAGTAACCTATCTAGGTCACTTATTGTCAAAGGAGGGAAGAAGGTTGACCCCAGAAAGAATTGCAGCAATCGCTCGAATGACTGTGCCAACAACTCAGAGAGATGTGCGTGCCTTTCTAGGTATCACGTCGTACTGCAGGCAATGGATTCCAAATTTTTCATTGCTAGCTAAGCCATTGGTCGCCCTCACGTGCAAGGATGTTCCGACTCCTTTGCCATGGACTGAAGAGTGTCAGAAAAGTTTTTCTGAATTGCGTGATGCGTTGTGTTCGGCTCCTGTGTTAGGTACCCCTGATTACAGTAAGCCGTTTACATTATACGTTCACGAGAGAGAGGGTTGTGCGTTGAGTGTTTTGACACAACAAT
This sequence comes from Lissotriton vulgaris, assembly GCF_964263255.1. Classification (NCBI taxonomy): domain Eukaryota; kingdom Metazoa; phylum Chordata; class Amphibia; order Caudata; family Salamandridae; genus Lissotriton; species Lissotriton vulgaris. The sequence goes on along the minus strand of NC_141687.1, from coordinate 583,819,138 downwards.
TTGGCGGTAAGCAGCGTCCATGTGCATATTTTTCCTCGACCTTGGACCCAGTAGCTAGAGCATTACCGAGTTGTATGAGAGCGACAGCGGCAGCTGCAGTGTCCATCCGGCAATCTGCAGGATTGGTTATGGATAATATGCTTACGGTGATGGTTCCGCATGCAGTTGACACTCTCTTGAATCGTACAAAAACTCAACACTTGACGAGCGCAAGGTTGTCCGGTTATGAGTTGACGCTTTTGGCAAGTCATATACAAATAAAGCGCTGTTATGTACTGAACCCGGGGTTATTGTTGCCGACTAATATGGAATCAGATGATGTACCACCACATGATTGCTATTTACGAACTGAGGAAGAAACAAAGGGTCGTGTTGATCTAAAAAACACTCCATTGGCAGACCCCGATGGTACTTTGTACGTTGACGGTTCGTGTTTCAAGTTGCCGAATGGTGATGTGACGACTGCGTATGCTGTAGTGACGTTGAGTACGGTTGTGGAAACTGCGAGATTGAGTCAGAATTCCGCGCAAGCGGCAGAGTTGATTGCGTTGACAAGAGCGTGTGTTTTGTCTAAGGGAAAGCAAGTGAATGTGTTTACGGATAGTCAATATGCATTTGGCGTTGCACATAACTTTGGTCGTCTGTGGAGAGAAAGAGGATTTATGACATCGCATGGCACGAAGATCCAACATGGACAGCTCGTGAACGATCTTTTGGACGCACTTACATTGCCTAAGCAGGTGGCAATCATTAAATGCAGCGCGCACCGAAAGGTTACGGATGATGTTGGTCGTGGTAATGCATTTGCGGATGAGATTGCTAAGGAAACAGCTAAGAATCTTGCAACCCGAATGTATTTTACGAGTTCAGTAAGGTGGCCTGCGAAGACTAGTATGTGTGAGGACACTGTTGAGAGTGTGAAAGCGATTCAGAATGAGGCCACTGAAACTGAAAAGACTAAGTGGAAAGAAAGAACGGGAAAGTTGGATGCGCATGGATGTTGGATTGATTTGTCGGAGTGTCAGAGGTGGATGTTACCGGATGCATATGTGCTAGCCGTTGTGACTATGGCTCACGGCTTGTCACATATTAGCGCGAAAGGTATATGTAAGTTGTTGTCCCCTGTATGGAAGAATGATGGTATTGCTAAGTGTGCTGAGAGAGTGGTTAAGAATTGTATAGTATGTATGATGTACAATCCCGGCAAGGGCACCCCCACTCCACCTGGCCATTTTGCTCCTCCTACATGTCCCTTTGAGGTTATCCAACTGGACTTCATCCATATGGAGAGATGCAATAACCTGAAGTATGTTTTAGTTGTGGTTTGCGCGTTCTCCAGATGGATTGAGGCCTATCCTCTGAAAGATAATACTGCCCTGTCTACCGCGAAAGTCCTGCTGAAGGAATACTTTCCTCGGTATGGAATGCCACGGATTGTATGGTCGGATAACGGAAGTGAGTTTGTGGGGAGTGTGATGAAGAGTGTGTGTGAGGGCCTTGGAATTCGACAAAAATTCCATAGCGCCAATCATCCCCAGTCAGCAGGTTTAGTGGAAGGGTACAATGGCACTCTGAAACTAAAACTTGCTAAAATTCAAGCTGCGACTGGTCTGTCATGGCCTGATGCCTTGCCTCTGGCTCTCTTGTCGACCAGGGCGACTGTACACTCTCGAGTAGGGCTTAGCCCATATGAGATTGTGTTCGGCCGTCCTGCGAACATTTGGGGAGTCCCGAGGCCTAAGGCCTTTGATAGTCTCGAGTATCCAATGTTAATTGATTATCTTCATGATCTGACTGCTAAACTGAGGTTAATTCATCAACAGGTCTTTGAAGCCCTACCGGCACAGACAGAGGGTCCTGGACTTCGGCTCCAACCGGGTGACTGGGTCGTCACCCGCAACTTTGGCAGAAAACGTAACTTGGAGCCGAGATTTGTGGGTCCTTTCCAAGTCCTGCTGGCTACAAGGACTGCAGTTCGGTTGGAAGGCAGAAAGAATTGGGTGCATGCCACCCACACCAAAAAAGTTCAGATCCCTTTGCCAGCAGATTCTTGGGTGAGGACTGGGATTGCCGCAACGGAAACAGAGACCCCAACAAGTTTTGTGCCGTTTAGTGATGCTCAACCTGTAGGAGACACTTCATTGCAGCCATATACATCTGTTGAACCATCAGCATTGGAGAATTCAAGACTTGAACTGTCGTCGGATCGATTGGACGCTGTTTCGCAATCTGAACAATTATTTGAAGAACAGACTCGACCTGGCAGAAGTCGATATTTTCTTCGTTCTCGTGACAAAGACTAATAAAACAATCCTTTTTTTTTCCTTTTGAATTCACATTACCCCTTATTGTTGCCACGAACATTATGAACAATTGCATCCTCTAATAATTCTTGAGGTTTTTTTTTCTCATGTGTGTTCCTTTTTCCACAGCTAGGAGATTTGCATTAAAATTGAATGTTTGTTTAAGAAAACCTTTCATCCGGGTTGACCGTAGGGCCGTGCGGGTACTTCCTTCTGTTTAGCAGGTTCCTGACACTAGGTCGGTTACTTTTGTCGATTCCTGGGAACTCCTGGGAATTGATAATCGCTACTCAGAACGAAGTGCGTCAAGAACGTTACGGATGGTTTTTAGAGGATGGAGTTCTCTAAGCTGTCGGAAGTAGAGAGGATGTCAGCTCAAAGATCGAAATTGCATAGGGTTGTATGAACAAAATGCTTTCTATTTCAAGTATTCCTGCTGTTTCTGACTGTTTCCATGCTATTGGTGGGTGGAGTGTATTTTGGAATACAATCGTTATTGCCTTCTGCTTCACCTACTTTTTCTTCTGAACCGAAATCTATTCCCACTGTTTCTCCACATTCCTTTCATCCTCTGCCCCAACATGAACAGGTTAGACGTGCGGAATTCATGAACAACTCCTTTGTCCAGCTCCTACATCAGCATCAGTTGGTGATGAATACTACTAACTGTTGGGTATGTGGGTTAATGCCACATACCATGGATAGGGGTATTCCGTATTTGGTTCTTCCTTACAGCTCCCATGGGTCAGCTCGAGCATTCCAAACTATGTTCCGTAGCGCACTAGATTCCTACCCCCATCGAGAGCCACGCTCTGCAGATCCTGGTCCCGGCCCGTATCACAAGCCTTTGGCAAGAGCGATTGTTGACTTAGATAGAGATATTTTTGATGCATCGCTTATTCCAGAGGAAGAGGTGCGAGCATATAAGGATATGAGTGAGGCTGAGTATAGCATGTCAGTGGGTGATAGACAGCTCAAAAGCTCGTCTCCGATCTGGATCGTACCCCATCTCGGTAATTTCTGCTTGCAAGGCCTTGGTCGAAATCCGCGAGCCAAGCTTGGGAAGAGTGCTTGCACTGAAACGTACGTTTTACCAATGCTCTCTTCCCTGTATTTCTGACTGCCAAGGGTACATACTTTGTATGTTACGATCGCGCATATACATGGTTGCCCCGTGACTTCTCGGGCACCTGTTATATTGCAAATTTGTTGCCACCGACTTTCACAGTTGCCTCGGACTATCACAAGACTAGAGTTGTGAGAGGCGTTATTAGCAAAGAGGACACTGCCGGTCAAGAAGCAGGAGACTTCTTCAAGGGTTTCCTGCCGTTTTGGGGACCTATGGTTAACAGTAGGAACCTGAGACAGTTGACTCGTGTGGTGGAATCGACTGCTAATATAACTGCAAGTGCCCTTGGTAATTTGACAGCAGAGCTTCAGGCGGATAGACTTATGACGTTGCAGAACCGTATGGTTTTAGACGTTGTACTTGCAGATAGAGGTGGTGTGTGCAAGGTGATCCATTCGAGTTGCTGTATTTTCATCCCTGATAACGCTCCAACTGTATATCAAGCTATCTCAAAGTTGCATAAGATCTCCGAGTCCATACACGTGGACGTAGGTGATTGGACGCTACTCGGATGGTTTTGGGGCCTAATGTCGACGTGGGGTTGGAAGATTCTGATGATCATTGGAGTTGTTGTGACGTTCCTGTTCACGTGTTGCCTTTGTGTACAGTGTGGTCCTGCCTTATGTGGCCTCTGTGCTACGTCGTGTATAAGACGGCCATCTGTTACCAAGGAAGCATTGATGGATAGAATAATGTTGCAGCAACATCTGAATGACCTGATGAATATCGAGATCGATTCTGATATCGACTAGTGCTTGCCTACATGAGGGCAAAAGGAGCGTCTGAGGTTCTGTGACAATCATAACAATGTTTTTGACTTGTTCGAATATGGACGAGTTTGGTATCTATGAACCACAAATGACGAGTTTAGTGGGTGTACGCGTTTTCTCTACGCTGGCCTGAACCGTTCATCTTATTCGTGGGTTTCTCCATCTGAACCCACGGGTTCCATTTTAGATACGGCATCCATTTTTTCTCTTGCCCTCAAGTAGCCAGCGAACGGACACTGTCCGCTTCGTGACCCTGGGATTCCCAAGCTCTTGCGGAAGACACGTGTTCCTTTGAGGACGTCTTTATGACGAGGGGGATGACACTGCAAAGGCAGATGGCTCCGCTCGAGGCTCATCTTGTCGTGCCGGTCTATTGTTTCAGCCGTGCATGCATTAGGCACGAATCCTTTGATCCTGCAATCGTGTTTCCGATATTGCCCCCTACACTCTTTTTCAATCTGTTGTCTATCTTTGTCTTCCCTGCACCTGTTTCTGCTTCTTTTCCTCTACTCGTTTACAGCCAGAATGGAATGTACTTAATGATGGGATAACGTACTTTTACATCTGATCTGAGTTGTAACCTTTTGCTCGCCATGTTGTGCTATGACTAAAATATGTATAAAAGGAGCGATCCACTGTTGCAATTCGAAGCAGTCTCTCAGAACCTACACGTAGTGTACTTCTTGCGATTTCTGTATCCCTGCAGTAAATAAACCTTGATCTTTGACGCCGAAGGAAGTGTCCCGTGTCTCTGTGATTTGTACGCCGGAACAGGTAACCCACGAAGGTTTCAGGTGTTGTTCCCTGGCACCGCTGGGCCTTAGAAAAGCCCAGTCCTTCACAATGGGTAAAGGACTCTGTCGTCCAGGATACATTCTTTGGACAGCATTGTATCCTCTGCCATAGACATATTGGAACAGGACTTGGTCATGTTGCAACATGGTCAGTCGCAATTACATTCTATCATGCTATTAGGTTCGACGTTGCAAAAGCTTCGTTCGGGCTATGTGCCTTGGCGTTTAATCAATACTACAACACTATTTTCAGAATTTAATCTCACTGATATACAGATCAAATTGGCACAGAGGGGAGCAGACTATAAGATACTGAGCATTGAAAAATTGGAATGATTGCCATTTACAGTTGCTGAAAAACTAGCCATTGAATGGTTTATACATGGAACAATCACTCTTCCTGTTACAATTTTCCATTTTCAGTATTGTCTAAAACATATATCAGCAGGCACATATGAAAAGTTGGGTAAAGAATACATCAAGACATCCTGGGAATTACCGTACACACACAGATGTTGGAGTGGAGGAAGAGAAGTGTTTCTTAGTGGTGTAAATTGTGAAAACGCACTTAGCGGTTCTCTCCTTTGTCAGGGTATTAATTTACACGGGGCCTGCGATGGTTCCTCTAACAACTTATCCTGCCACCTGCAAGGTTCACCAGCTGCGGTGATTGATCCAATTTTTGGACAACTTTCTAATGGAAGTTACATTATGTTGAACGATCACAGCTGCTGTGGCATGTTGCCAGGTTTACCCTATCTAGTAACTGTGTCAGCCAGGGTCACTTGCTGTATGCAAGTATTGTTTCCAAAAACCAAGACAGACCGGGAGTCGCCTTTATGGCCTTCACTGAACATCGCTTCTTCACGAATTGATACTTTAAGCAGAATGAAAGCCATTCTTTTAGAGAAAACTGTGCTACTGGCCTCGGCCAAAGAGGCCTATGATCTGCAAGTCACAAGGACTTCTGTTGAGATACATGCCCTCTTAACTACAAATTGCCCTGTACATTTCTCAGAAATGCTAAGTCGTATCTTAAACATGTCTGATACGAGTGGTATTGTACATGTATTTAAGGCAGTTTTTTCGGGACTGTTAACAGTCCTAGAAATATTTCTAAACTTCATGCACTCTGTGTTTGATTAGAGTGTTAGCAATTATTGACGTATACAATGGTGCTATCTTGGGTAGATTAATACATTTTATAGGTCACAATTGCACTTTCTAGCATCTTTATTTCAATGTGTTAACAGCTTTTTTATTGCCATGTTTAGTATGCCACAGGCTGAAGTACTGATCAGCATAATACTTGTTAAATCTCTTAATATATATAAAAATCTGGGGCTCAGAGGCCACCTTGTTAAAGTGGCAACGTTAGCACCTCTCATTCCAGTCTCGGCTGTTTTCCCGCCCATGCCAGCTTAACATAAGAGTTCAAAGTTGGGCAAAGAAGACCTTTGTTTGTGGCATGGGCAGATATATGAAAAGATACAAAAACTTTGGCAGAAACACACTTTTGGCTGGCAATGGATAGTGACAGTTTGGTCCAACTTGAGACCCGCTCCTCCATCCACACAACTGCTCTGCCGTAATTCTCCAGCCAAAGTTCCCCCGTCACAATTCATCCATAGTCTTAATGGGAAGTCCAAGTTAAATTTATTTGTGGCAGACATCAGTGGAAAATTACTGGTTTGGACCAACTAATGGTTATTCCCTCCAAGTTTGCCAAAGTAGATGAACTCATGCAGGATGGGCAATAGATTGACCTCGTGTTTCCTGATGTAGGTGATAACATTGTCTGTGTACATCGACACAAATAGATTCCAGGAGGTGTAAGCGAACCCATGTTCCACATGATGCTGCCGTTATCATGCAGCGAGCTGTTCAATTACGATGGTGTAGAATATCATGGATAGAAGCATCCCTCGCGGGTGCCTGAACCCACTGGAAATGTGCCCAATACATCCCCGTGCACCCATATGTGAGCATTGGGCTGGAGGAATGTGGAACTAAGCCCGATTTTGCAAAGAAATGTAAAGAAGCATTGCGATTCCAGGGAATCAAACACCTCAGTGAATGGCCACCACTTAAATTTCAGGATTCACAGAGGAGAGCACAGCAAACATTGCTAGCAGATTGTGTGCGTGGACCTGCCTGGTACAAATCTGGACTGGTTAGGGCAAACAATCTCTGGGAGGTGGAGGAGGACCCACTGATCCACTATAAGTTTGGTCAGTATTTTATTATCGACATTGATCATGGATAGTTCGCTGAGAGTCACAAAGACCTGAGGGCTTTTGAGGCTTGAGTACAGTAACCAGCATGGCCTCTCTTCCCGATGGCGGGTTCAGGCCGGCAGTTCTTGCCTCCTTGTACTCAGGTTTCAAATGTGGGGCCAGAAGTACCACGTATTCTTTATAGAATTGAGTTGTGAGGCTATCCACTCCAGGAGCTTTGCCGCTCCACAAGCTCCTTATTATGCACAGAATGCCCTTTCTATCAAAGGGGCACGCAGACATTGCCTATGGGTATCATACAGCCACAACAACTGGCTGGAGTCCCAATAATTAGTCATGCCACCCGGGGCCAAGAAGACGCCAAACCAGTAGTGAGCAGCATATTACTTCATCATTGCTTGCATAATGTTGCCAATAAAGTGCCATATATGTTTCTCTTCAGTCAACAGGTCTGTGATGTGGGAGCTGCAACCAATTTTCTGCAGTAGGGCAGCAAGAGTCCTGCCAACTCTATCCTCCTCCCTGTATCGTCTGGCTGATTCTTCTCTAAATAGGAAATGGATTTCTTGCTTAGCAGTCTCACTGTATTCAGAGAGGTTGCCACATAGGGCAGCTACATGGAACACATCAGTTGAGATGAAACATTGAGATTCATGTTTGCAGAGCTTACATTACAGTTAACTGAGGAGAGCACTGAGAGGGCGCAGAACCCTATTCAGTTTTTACATACACATTCCGCTAATGTAGACTTTGAAGGCCTGCCAGAGCACACCAAGGGATTCAGCAGACTAGGTAATATTATCAAAGAAGTCCACAATGTCATGGCTGATGCCAGATCCCACTACCGTGCCTCTGAGAGCATTGAGTGATACGCTCCAGGTAAAGGAATGGTCCCCGGCAGCCATCAGAGTCCAGGTCAGTGCTAAAGGTGCATAATGGAAGAGTGGTTCAGGCTTGTGTTCCACTCGCTGTGTCCACTTGGTGCCGTCTCTTGCGACTAGCAAAAAGTCTATATGAGACCAGTCTTGTGGGACGTTGTAATACATGTACCCCTCATTACCCCTCTGTGTCTCTCATGCCAGATATTCACAGATCCTAGTCCGCCATAATGTATTGTAAGCTGCATGTGAATGGGGCAATGCTTCAACTGGGACTTATCAAGAGTTGGGTTCAAATCCACATTGAAATCGCCAGTGGACTGTCCTAGGAAAATTATTTTATGCCAGAGATAGAGGAAAAATGAGGGCGATCTGTATTAGGGCCATACATACAAGCCACTGTAACTAATTTTCCCATAAGGATGCCATGCATGATAAGATATCTTCCTTCCTTATCGCTGATGACGCCAAGCCTTAGCCACTGCCCAACTCTTCTAATCAAAATTGCTACTCCCCTGTCATGGCTAAAGAATTGTCCATGAGGAGCAGCTCCTGGAGCAGCCATACATTAAGCGCAGGTCTCCTATAGTAGCTGAATAACTGCCTGACCTTCCATGGATCGCTAAGGCCTCCCATACTCCCGGACATTAGCGTAACTCCATAAATCTTTCCACACATGGACAATGCGTAAAATCAACCCAGCTACAGCTCGTCAGTTGCTGTCATTTCAGTCATACAGCACAACCTGTGTTCCCATCAATAGTTGGTAGGTGTACAAAAATCCTCAAAACAATAGAATGAAAAGTCAAATTTACACCCACTTCAACACCCTTAACTAGTTGAAGAACATCCAAAACAGAAAACTCAGGAGCCCAACATGAGAGGCCTGTTAGGCCAAGTGGGAACCACCTCAGGGGAGCCCAGGGAGTCACACAAACCTTCATGATCTGGCTGCGTGGCCGAGACATCAAATGGGAGCCAACATCTCTGGTGTGATTATTTGTGTATCTCTCTGTGGGGGACGGCAGGTGCCGAGGGCCTGTATTAGCCAGCTGGGACACTGTGAGATGTGAATAAAAAAGAACTGATAATTAGTAAGGGCAGCCAAGTCAAATTATGCGTGCACCCGTCCAGAGAAGCAAGGCATAAGCCGTCCACATGATTAATAATATGACATATTTTACAAAGAAAGAGAAAGATATTCTGGCAGTAGAAATTACTTGCCCATAGTCTAACTAGATCATTTCTGATCACAAGCATTCCATTGATTACCGTCAGTTGGAGAACTAGTAGTATATAAGGCCAAGCTATAGGGGATCAATCATTATTGCTGAGGCAACCACGAAGTGTGTCTGCGGTGCACTGTCGCCCTTAGGGGCATCTGGGTGCTCTCTCTCAGTCGAAGAACAAGATCTTGAGTATGTTTCTGAAGTCTGTCAGCGAGGGGGCTGTACGGAGATGGAGGGGTAGGTTGTTCCCGGTCTTGGCCATGATGTAGGTGAAGGAGCAACCACTGCGACGCATGCAGGGTGTGTGTGTGTGTGTGTGAGGGCGAGGGTGGCGGAGCGCAGATGTCTGGAGGGTTGGTGGAAGTTAAGTCAATGGTTGCTGTAGGAAGGTCCTAGTTCATGGAATGCTTTATAGGTGTGCATGAGGATCTTTAACTGGTATCTCTTCTGGATGGGGAGCCAGTGGTGGTTTCTCAGGTGGGGGTTTATAGGTGTCCATTTAGGGAGGGCCACCATGAGTCTGGCTGCAGTGTTCTCTATGGTCTGGAGCCTTCTGAGGATCTGGGTGAAGATGCCGACATAGAGAGCTTTGCCGTAGTTGAGGCAGCTGGTGACAAGGGCCTGAGTGATGGTCTTTCTGGTGTTGGTTGGGATCCATTTGAAGATTCTGCGGAGCATGTGAATTGTGTGGAAGCAGGAGGAGGCAACTGTTAACTTGTGACTGTCGAGCTGAATGTCGTGGATGCTCCCTAAAAAGTGCACGGTCTGTCGGTGTGGAGGTTGGTCCAAGTTGAGCTGGCCACCAGTTTCAGTCCCAGGCGGAGGTGTTGTTCCCGAGGGTCGGTACTTCTATTTTGTTGGAATTAATTTTGAGGTATTGGTCTCTCAAACAATTTGATAATTCGGTCATGGCATTGGAGAAATTGGGTTTGGCATTTGCAGGGTCCTCGTTGAGCGAGACAATTCGTTGAATGTTGTCTATGTAGGAGATTATAGTGAGCTAGGCATAAAGAGTACCTCTTAAGAGACCTATATTGCTTTTGTCAAAAGAATATATCCAAGAAACATTTACATGTAATAGGATGCTATAGACATGAGCCAAGACTAATAAATATTACAAAAACATTATTTTATTTTCTTTTCTTTTTTATAATTTTTTTCTTCTTTTTATAGATTTGTACAACTGTACATTTTATATTTTATCATATAACAATACAAGTAGAAATTTGCAAATGTTTGTTATACATTTTATAGATTTCAAAACAGTGCAGTTGAATAGAGTGCAGTCGAAAAAAAGTTTGTGCCCCTAACAATATTGTGTCATACTAACATACATACTCTCTCACATACCAGTCATACATCTACATTCATTTAAAAATACATGGAAACATGAAAACAGGACTTAACAAAATAAAACGGTAACCCGAAGGTGCATGTGGTGGTTCACTATTGGTACATGCATTTGAAAATTACACCAATTAAGCATTGATCTGTGTGTTGTTGACCAATCTTTGATTTATTGTCCAGATCTTATTGGAGTGTACGGCCTACGTACGTTTCGGTGATAAGATCACCTTCCTCAGGGCCAAGATGATTAAACGCAAAAGAAAACCAACATTTACACTCAATCAGTATACCAGGGTTTAAAAAGAAGGGGCAATGCGGTTTGTTTCTTTTCTATTTTTAGTCACATATGTACTGATAATATGTACAAGGGGAGAGGTTCGTATCCACTCTTTCTGCTACAGGTGGAATAATATCTGCTAAGCAAAATAGGTCGATATTATAGAATGATCCAGGAGTTGATTGTAGACTGGGTGACACCGTATATTTGTAAAGTTAGACGATGTACATTTTTTATATATATTGTTTCTTCATATGATTCTGGATATTAAGCTCTATCCATTCTGATGCCAGAGTTTGATTGAGGAATTTTATCCTCTCCACCTTTGGAGTATTGGAAATCGCTGTAACCGGGGGTTCCAAGCGTGTCCGCACAACGTACAAAAATCATAGTAGATTATAGTGAGGCCATGGTGTGGTAAATATATTTTACCGTATACTATTTTTCCGTATAATGACAAGTAAATGAATAGCTCAATAAAATGAGAGGCAGAGTCCGGGGTGTCTGAGTCTTAAGGGCTTTAATTCAGAATGACTCGAGTCATGGAAATCAATTCCATCAATACAAGGGTTCGGGGGTATATGCAATGATGGCAAAAAGATGTCAACGATTTATTAGCAGTACATGACATATATAGTAAAATGACACAATGGCAGTGAATACAGTAGGCGTGACAAGTGAAATGTATATGATAAGAACACATGTGCGTAGCAAAAAGGCGTGATCAAGGGTGTGCACAGAGGCGTGTACTAGAAACGTCACAGAAAAGTGTCATAAGTGGGTGGATACATAGAGAATTCTGCAGAGTCAGCTGAAAACTGTAACTTGGGTGCGCGCGCAGCTAGTATGACGTGTGATTGACGTGTATCTGAAGAAAGCTAAGGGTCTGACTTTTAGCACTAGTAGAAGAGACAGACGTCTGGCATGTCAAATTCGATTGCGGAGGGAAGTTACATGCACCTTAATCTCGTACACGGAGACGATGGGGTACTCGTTAGGGGACATACCTGACCATAAAAATTTCAATTACCTCATTCCCTCCTTGTCCCCTACGGACCCATTAGGATATATCTATTTTCATGAGACCATCTATTTGTTCATATAACATCATCTGTTCTTCTTTCTTTAATCGGGAGTGGGAACGTGAACTCGAGCGGGGAATACAAGCTGTGGCGCACAAGCCGCAAATCGCTGGCCCACATTGGAGACATAGACAACAACTGAATACTATGGCCAATATAATCCCTAGGAATGACAATAGCTTCCATCCCCAGGCTGTTATTACACTCCAGAGCCAACCGGACCAAGTCCAGGAGCCTGGATTCTGGTGTATCTGATGGGCAATTTCGTGAAGTCTGGTGATGGCCTTATAGACTGATGGCGCGTTATTAGGAATAAACACACAACAACTGGATCCGATGACTCTACAAGCTCCGCCCCTATCGGCCAAGATGACGTCAAGGACAAGGCGGTTCTGAAGAACAACAAGTCTCATAGCAGACTGCTCCTCTGTTAAGTTGCCCAAAGCTGAAGTAGTCTCATTCACTACTGGTTCGAGAATTCTGGTTAATTTGCGTATCAGTTTACTATTGGAGACAGTACCTAAATAGGGAAAGAATCCTTTATTGAAATCTGTATATTGTTCCCATGCGGTTTCAGTCTGATCTACTAATGGGAGATCTCTCTTGTGCCTAACAAGATTGAGGCGGGAATTCCTGTGATAGTCAGATGGGGCTAGAAAAACTGGTGGCAATAGGAATGCAATGAAACAAGTATCATCCCAGTCTAGAGGTAAACGTACATAAGCTGTATGGCCACAAACGAAATAGGAATGTCGGGTAGCTTTGAATGTAGACTTGCCTTCATCACTAAATTCGACCACAGTAGTACAGTCACTATGGCCTAGATGTACTGAACCATTCTTTCTGACGCATAATACACCCTTTGCTGGTAAAACTGATATAGATGGCAAGTCTGGACTAGTTTCTGACTGAACATTTAGAATCATGAGGTTGAGTGTAAAGTTGCCTAATCCATATACTTCATTTTCTAAATCGGTCCCTGTCATTTGTGGAAGACCTTCTTCATCTGGGAAACATGCTTTGTTCATGACTGTGTTCAGGTTCCCCCATATCCATTTGCCTTGGGAAACCCTTGATTCAGTGTCTAAAGAGGATATTAAACTAAACCATGCACCACAGGAACCATTATGTGTAAACGGGTAAGGAAAGAGGGGCAGAGCTCCCTTGTAATTCTGATAGGGAGGGATCCGGCCACATATCCAACAGTTAGTAGCATTGTTGATCTGGTGTGAATGGTGTAACATACGAATGAATGTATTGTTGCGCAGCGCAAGTCGATAAGATAATTTGTGTGGGGGTAGTTCACTAAACGTGTGCTCTGCAGTGTCATTAGAAGAATGTACAATCGGAAAATACATATATAACATCCAACTGATGCAAGTTAACGTAAGACTCAGAAAAAACATAATAATCAGGGTGCAGATGCACCGACTACGGAGATTTTTACAATAATGATTTCTTTTCAGGATCTCCTGTCTATCTCTCTCTCTATTTGGGTCTAACTTGTACATTGTCAGAAACTGCCTAACCGCTTCACCCAGGAGGGGACTTAAACAATTAAACTGTCTGACTTACCAGACCTCAACTTCATGCGGAACTCCTGCTGAGGAGTTTTCTCTACCAGGGGGAGTTTAGTATCAGTCTCTGGAATGTGGCAGGGCTGGGAACCAGTCTTTGACGGAAGTCCATGAAAGCGTTTCACATGACTGGAGTGAACCCAGCCCTTCCTCCCCTCCAATTTAACTGCAGTCCTGGTTGTTAACAAAACGATCTTCGGCTCCTTCCAGCGGGGCTCCAGAGGGCTTGACCTGTCGAAATTCCGGACTACAACAACGTCCCCCGGGGCCAGTTCATGTGGTTTCACCTCGGTGTTGTCTGGGAAGGCTGCCGCAACCTGTGAACGACATGATTGTAGTGCAGACATCAAGGAAGCAAGGTAATCTGTCAGCATATTACTGTCAACATCAGTGATTTTGCGCAGCAGAGGCGTCCCCCACATATTAGGAGGTCTACCGAAGACCACCTCATACGGGGATAGCCCTGTCCTAGAATGGGCTACCATTCGCATATAAAAAAGGGCAACTGGCAAAGCTACTATCCAATCTACACCCTTCTCTTTACATACTTTAGCAAGACGTGTTTTCAGAGTCTGATTATGACGCTCCACGAGACCTGCTGCCTCAGGATGTCGGACACAGTGAAATTTCCACTGATACCCCAATAGAAGAGAAACCTGCTTCATAAGTTCAGATGAGAATAGCTGACCGTTATCTGAATACACGACACGGGGCAAACCGTATCGAGGGAAAAACTCACGAACCAGCTGCTTGGCAGTGGTCGGGGCAGTGTAATCTGGAACGGGATATGCTTCTGTCCATCGGGATAGGGCACATACAACTACGAGGACATATTTAAAACCTCGACATCTTTCCATCTGAATATAATCCATCTGGAGGACTTCAAAAGGATGGTCGGGAGGATGAAATCCACCTCGTTCCACGGGAATACCTTTTCCTGGGTTGAACTGACAACAGATCATGCAGGTACGCACTTTCTGTTTTGCTGCTGCTCGTAAATGTTTGTTAAACCAGAGGTTCTGTAAACTGTCTAACATGGCTTTTTCACCTAAATGTGCTGGACTATGTGCTGTGTTGATGATAACCTGAACCATAGAGTCGGGGAGAAACCATGTGGTCTTTCCCCTCGTCATCCATCCCTGGTCTGTCTGGACCCCTCCTTGTTCAGCCCATTTCTTTATTTCGTCTGGAGTAGCATGTGTCTGTATGTCAATGACATCTTGTGTGGGGTCTCTGACTGTCATGCAATGTGTCAGTGATGATACGTCCGTCTTCGTCATGTCAGTCATATGAGTATGGGTCTGTGCTGTATGTTTCGCTGTTCGATCTGCAAAGTCGTTACCCTGAGAAATCTTGTCTGTGACCTTTGTATGTGCCTTGCACTTCATGATGGCTATGGCTATAGGCAAATGTATTGCTTCTAACAGAGCTTGAATGAGGGGACCATGCTGGATTTTGGCTCCATGAGAGGTCAGAAAACCTCTTTCTTGCCAGAGGACACCGAAGTCGTGTACGACTCCGAATGCATAACGTGAATCTGTGTATATGTTTACTTTCAAGTTCTTGGCTCGTATACAGGCTTGAGTCAGAGCAATGAGCTCTGCTGCTTGAGCTGACAGGGTGTCAATGCGATGTGTTTCTAAGACTTCAGTTTCAGTGGTCACGGCATATGCGGCCACTAGTTCACCTGTATTTGTTCTCATACATGAACCATCCACATAAAGTGTCAGGTCTGGATCGGGTAAGGCCACATCTGTCAAGTCTTGTCTGGGCTTCGTGATAGTATCAATGACTTCCACGCAGTCATGTGGAGTAGGATCTGAATTGCTCGATGGTAAAAGTGTAGCAGGATTCAGTGTATTGCAACGTCTGATTTCTATGTGTGGTTGGAATAATGTCAATTCATAACCTGTCAGTCGTGCTATGGTCAAGTGTTGAGTCTGTGTTCTGTTTAGGAGAACTTCCACAGAGTGTGGAACTTGTACTGTCAATTGATGTCCTAACACAATGGAGTCACTTTGTCTGATCGCTAGAGCTGTTGCTGCAACTGATTTTAAGCACGCAGGCAAGGCCTGGGCTACTGGATCCAATGTACTCGAAAAATAAGCACACGGTCTATGTTTGTCTGCTTGAAGCTGAGTGAGAACCGACAATGCTGTGCCATCGCGTTCTGTGACAAACAGTGTAAAAGGTTTGCTGTAACATGGTGTCGCTAAAACAGGTGCTTGACATAAGGCTTTCTTTAACTCGTCAAAGGCTTGTGTAAGTTCCTGAGTCCATGGGAGGACAGCCGAAGACGCTGCCTCTTGTGTTGTCAACTGTATAAGTGGTTTAGCCAGAAATGCGTATTGGGGAATCCATTGTCTGCAATAGGAAGTGAGTCCAATAAAGGCTCGTACTTCTTTCTGTGTCTTGGGTTGTGTAAGATGTGCTATTAACTGTATACGATCTGGTGTCAACTGTCTTCCTTCCTTGGATAGCAAGTGCCCAAGGTACACCACTTGCTGGGCACAGTATTGTAGCTTCGAAGGAGACACCTTGTGTCCCTTGTCCGCCAGGAAAAACAAAACTGTCAGTGATGCTTGTTCGCATTCTGGTTCACTTCGGGCGGTGATCAATAGATCATCGACGTATTGGAGCAGGGCAGTATTAGGAGGCATGTGAATATTGTCAAGTTGTCGTTTCAATGCTTGGCTGTAGATGCTGGGGCTTTCTGTGAATCCTTGAGGGGCGCGTGCAAATTTGAAGCTTCGGCCATTTAAACAGAATCCGAAAAGATACTGGCTTTCCGGATCAATGGGGACACTAAAGAAGGCGTTCTTGAGATCGATTACAGTAAAGAACGTCGCTTCTGAATCAATAGATGTCAATAATGAAGAGATGTCTGGGACCACAGGATACTGTGGTATAATGCATTTATTCAATTCTCTTAAATCAATCACCAGTCGATAAACTGGAGGTGCATTTGGATCAGTACGTTTAAGAATCGGAATGATAGGGGAATTACAAACATTGGAGTCGGTCTCTACAACTACTCCTTGTGCAATGAGCTCGTCAATGATTTTCAGTAAAGCCACTACAGCATCAGGTGGTAACTTGTATTGTCGGATTCGGGGCAGTACTACTTCTGGCTTGAGTGTGACACGATAAGGTGTAATGTGCATACAACCTACATCAGTGGGGCCTTGTGCCCATAAATGTGCAGGAACATTCTGTAACCTGGGATCAAAATCTCTCAACACATAATGGCCCTTGAAATCACGAAGAAACAACCTTACTCCTTCCGGAGAACAACAAATTACAGCTCCTAGAGCTTTCAGAGTTTTTATACCAAGCAGGTTTTCTGGACATGATTTCGTAAGCAACAAATCAATAGTACGGGATAATGGACCAACTGCAAGGGGAACAGGTTTCGATACTTCGTTAACAATGGGCTTTCCTGAAAATCCAAGGGAAACATTCTGTGAGCCTGAGAGGGGTGCCCCTGGGACCTCGTCATGACTGATGGTAGTTCTGCTTGCCCCTGTGTCAATCAAAAACTTTCTATCCTTCCTTAATACCTGACTATGTACATAAGGACCCTCTTGGTCTACAGGAACTTCAATAAGAGGCAAGCCAACCTCCCTCTCTAGGCTGTTTCATGTGTACTGCTGATAATCGGGGTAATCGGATTGTGCATACTGGTACATCTGTTGTGTGACATGTTGTGTTGCGGCAATAGGTTGGGGCTGTGGTACCGCTACGGTCTGTTGTAGAATCTGCATAGGCTGAATATTCTGCGGAACGTGTTGTCGGACCTGGTCCTGTCGAGGAGGACGCGATCTCTCTTTAGTTTTACCTGTAGCTATGTTGTGTTTCAAAACTGCACAGTCGTTTACATAATGGCCTGGCTGTTTACAATAGTTGCATGTCCCTTTAACGGGAGCCGCCGAATTATTGGACTGTGTCGTACCCTTTTTCTGACCATCAGCTGGAACTGACTGAGCAACTAGCATTTTCATTTTTGTGTCTTTCATTCGTCTTTGTTCGTGATCATGTTCCTCCCTGATTCTGTTCTGGTGGTACTGTAACATTTGTAACATTTGGGAAGGTGTATTAGCTTGCCATGTGCTCTCGACTTTCAATACACGGTTCTTAACCTGGGGCAATGAATTCTCAACCAATTTGGTTACAAATAGATGCGGGTATGACTCGCTACTTGTTTTCAGGCCACTATTAATAATAAAACATTTCTCGAATCTGGAATAAAAATCACTAGTGTCTTCATCGTGTTTCTGTTTGCAGGCTGAGATTGCATCCCAGTCCTCCTTTTTAGTTGTCAACAATCTTGGTAGGACCTGTACTAATAATCCTGGTAAAGCTTTAGTTTTCTCCCCAAGACCTAAACCTGGGGTTCGACCAGTTTCTTCGTTTTCTAATTCAGTCCAATTAATCTTTTTGTCTCCCACCTCCCATTCTTTTTCTTTGAGTTTCTCGTAAATACCGGCAGGCAATAACACTTTCAATATTTTCATAATGTCGGGATAGGTGTAATCTCCCATGAGTAACATGTCTTTTATTTCACGGTGAAAACCTGCAGGGTCTTTATCATGACTTGGCACTATTTTCTTCATTTCCAATAATTCCATTTTAGTTATGGGCGTGTATACAAACACGCGTTCCAATGTATTATCTGGTTTCCTGACTGGATGTACTTCTCGTAAAGGATTCTGTTTGTCTAGGTGATATGATTGCCTAACTGGGGGTGGGACGGAAACAAGATGTGGAGTCAAGAAAGTTCTATATTTGTGACGTTGTTCCAAAATGATGTCAATTAAATCGGTACCTAGACCTCTCCATCTTCTCAGGAGTAAGTCTTGCAATACATTATATAACGGACCTGGATCAGATGCTTGATTTTCATACTGTACAATGAGATGTTGAGTCATGTATATACCAGCCAATTGCTGTTCTTCTGGAGTAAGACTTAAAAATGTTTGCACTACTGAATCGTCTTTATATATGCTGTCATCCCCGGCCCACTGGACTGCGGACCGGGCTAGTTCCTGATCACGTAAGGTATTGAGTTCTTGATAACCTACTCGTTCTTTCAGCATTTTATCAGTAATTTGGAAAATATGCTCAAGAGTACATCGCTCTGGTATCGGACAAAGGTAACGTTTCTTGTTTTCTAAACGAATGGGTCTGTCGAAGGGCCTATCAAGAGGATACTGTCTAGGGAGTTTCTCTCTACCTACGTATGCTAACAGGTCTCCCCTCGCCGGTTGCGAGGTTTCTGCGGCATCCTCTGGTTCTTCCTCATCTGAGGTTTCCTTATCGTCTGACTCGAGATGCCTTTCAGACTCTCGTCGGGCATGTATTGCTACTATTACTTTACGGATTTTTCTAGTCATAGCCTCTATACATTTCTCTTTATCATGTTTACACTCTGCAATATTCTGACTCCATTTTGACAATCCCTCCATCTCTTCTTGCGGAAAGTTGGGCTGGTCTTGTTCCCTTATCAAACAATTAATTAAAAATCGCATTATTAAAGTTTTTGTCTCGACTTTCTGATGTGCCATGGCTTCACGAATACTCTCTGGTCTCTCTCCTGTTCTGATAAAATGATATATATTGTCTAGATCCGGGGTCTCCAACCAGTCGATCGCGAGCTACTGGTAGCTCGCCGAGACCCTGCCAGTAGCTCGCGCTGGATTGTGCTAAAATGTGCCTTGTCATGTGGCAATTATGCAAAAGCCATTGTAAATACCCAAAATGTATTTCCGTGAATGTTGTGGATTATAATTATTTACGCAGGCAAGACTGAGCGCTTAATCATGTGCTTATTGTTTATAACCCACCCACTCACTGCCTCGAACAGTCCTGGCCTGCACTTCCACAGAACCCGCCCTCCCCCAAACCAGCTGCTAAGATTGTCCGGCAGCTTAGCTAGTGCGGGGCGGGGTGAAGAGTATGACGTGAACAGGGTCTCGTGACACTCTGTAAGCGCCCCCTGCCTCTTCCTCGTAGGCACCACGCTGATCAGTGACGAGTGCGGAGCAGCATCGGGAGTGGCAGGGCAAAGCAGCAGGTCACGCAAGCAGTAGATTAGATCTGTTTAGACGCGCGCCATCTGCCTTCAGTACAGCCCCGCTGCCGCCTTCTATCAACCGAGCAGCAGGTAGTCCTCTTGGAGGTGTTAACACGGATGTGTAATATCTTTTCATTCATACCTGTGATAATTGTTCCTTTTACTTGTCACACTGGAGGCTGTCACACGTCGCAGGGTGTGTACCCGCTCCATGAACCCTTCTCTGGCTCAATCCGTCTCTTTGAGCCAACGCGTTCTGTGCTGAAATGTGGGCCCCAAATCGATGCCTGCAGAGTCAGTCAGGGCCAGGGGTTCTAATTAATTTCTGTGCAGCTGGTTGTAAATGAGTTAATGTTGCACCCCAAAGCTCTGTTCCGGTGGTGGTGCTTTAGGTTGGATATCTGTTCCCGAATACCAAGGCTAGGTGGAGTTGAAATAAATTCACCCTGCCTCGGATCGGCAAGGCGGTCCTTCGGCTGAGGCCAGTTGGTGGGCCGTGTTTTTTTTGTCTGCTCCATTTGATTATGATTAGCACTTGCTTTGCTGGAGACTGCAGCAGTGGAGAGGGCTGGAGGGGTGGTGGTGGGTTGGCGAGGGGCAGCGAGGGAGCTCCTCAGTTTGTCTCCCCCTCCACACAAGAGGCGGTGATAAATCAATATCTGCTCTTCTTCGTCTGCTCTGTCAGATATGAATTACTCTGCAATCAACAGGGACAGGTTGTGCATAGGCCAGGGTGAAAAGAGTATGTAATGGCGTTCACAGAGTTGTAACCCAGGCATACCTGCCAAAACTACTGTCTTTTTTCAGCAACACAACCTAACTAACGTTTTGTGAGTCATTCATCTTGATTTGCACTTTTGCAGTATTTGTATGATGTTGTGGATTTGGTGATCTCAATGTAAAAATATGCCTTGCATTGTGCATCAAACATTATTTATTAACCACAGTATGGTGGACTCGGAAGAAAATAGTTTTTTTAACCTTAACGTCAATGAAACTGGGCGTGGGAGGTTTCTCGGAAAAATGCGCGAGTTGCATGGGGTGTGGTAGCTCACGATAATTTTCACTGACCAGAAGTAGCTCTCACTACACAAAAGGTTGGAGACCCCTGGTCTAGATGTTCTGGCATTTCTGGTAGTAACATCAAATAATCTGTAACCCGTCTTAAACGTAATGAGGCTAACATCATGGGTCCTACTCTGCCAGGCACTGTATCATATCTGCAATCTGTAAGATATTCTTTAAGCTTTTCGGCAGGGGTTGCTTTAGGTGTACGCTGCATTGCTAATTCTCTCATTGTCATACGTCGTACATGTGGCGGGGTGCGATAACCTCCTGTAGCACCTCCTGAGGCGGAAGCTTGAGCATAACCTGACTGTAGGGTCGGTATCTGTAACGGAGTTGATCCCTGAGTAGCAGCGGGCCCAAAAGGATTAAGCGGATGTATACCAGGAGGAACAGTAGGGGCAGTAACAACAGGTGCGGGAATTTGGTGATGTGGAGGGGTCGTGGCTTGATCAGCAGGAATTTGCTGTTGCAGGTTATTATTAACAGGCGGAGGCAGATTACGGTTAACAGGTTGTACGGGTATATTGGTATATGCGGGAGCTACATCGTCTAAATAAGAAGAAAGGAAAATGTCTGCTGCGGTCTTTTTATGACGTAATTTAGTCTGAACCAATGGAGGGGGCAGATCTTTCGGTATTTCCGGGGTCGCCTTGGGCAGGCCCTCGGCCACAACTGGATACAGTCCTGTTATAATTGCATTACTCTGCCTGTCGTGTTGTTCCATTCTGACTCGCTGTCCTTCTTCTAGTAGTTCTTTTTCTTTAGCTTTTTCGGAATCTTCTCTACTCTTTTCTACTTTTCTGAGTGCTTTCTCTGTCCGTCTATGTGATTCTTTGCGCCACAATTCAATGGCATCTTTCTGTGATTGTCTGGCTTTCTTTTTCCATAACGCTTCTTCTACTCTCATGATGCACTCGGCATCCCATGTCCCTGTAACGGGCCATCTCTGATTCTCTGCCAGGTCTTTAGTATAGTCTACCCATAAGTCTAAGAACAGTATGGCATCTAAGCCATGTTTGTGGTACATAAAATGTCCAGGAGTGTCCCTAGGTGGGATGGGAACTGCTTCTTCAAGTATCCCTTTCCTAGTTCCTATCTCTCGTAACTTTGAAAACAAAGGCATTGCTGCCTCTAGATTGGACGCAAACACAATGAACACAGTAGAATATGCAAACAATCACTCATACCACGACATTAAACACATTGAAACATTTCGAACAGATATTGACTACCCATAAGTTCTATAACGAAAACAAAACTGAATCGTTGAATAATTGTATTACTCGATGTACTGCTAAACAGCACAGATACACTGCTAAAACAGTGCAGACCGGATCTGTGTACCCAAACCCGTCTTGACCGGATACAAAGTGATGCACCCGTCTTGATGCGTCCCCAGCAACGGTACTCACCGGGAAGCACGGAACGGAAGGCCTCTGAAACTCGACTGGACTGGACCGCTACGACGTCACTGCTGCTGCTGCGCACTACGCATGCGCCTCGACGCTTCGGACAGGTGGGCCTTTGGACACCTCGGACACTGTTCTCTCGGCTGGGCTCTGGTCGAGATCCTCCGCACTCCTCACCGCCTCGTCTGGATGTCGATCGCGGTCTCCGTCACCTCCGTAGGCCTGAGGGAGATACAGGAAAACCTGCAGATGCGCATGGGGTCCGTCACGGCTGTAGTCGGGGGCAAAGCCTGCGACGCATCACCGGCGTGTGGGGTGGGGGAGGGGTCCCTATTCGGGCGCCAAATTATGTGGTAAATATATTTTACTGTATACTATTTTTCCGTATAATGACAAGTAAATGAATAGCTCAATAAAATGAGAGCAGAGTCCGGGGTGTCTGAGTCTTAAGGGCTTTAATTCAGAATGACTCGAGTCATGGAAATCAATTCCATCAATACAAGGGTTCGGGGGTATATGCAATGATGGCAAAAAGATGTCAACGATTTATTAGCAGTACATGACATATATAGTAAAATGACACAATGGCAGTGAATACAGTAGGCGTGACAAGTGAAATGTATATGATAAGAACACATGTGCGTAGCAAAAAGGCGTGATCAAGGGTGTGCACAGAGGCGTGTACTAGAAACGTCACAGAAAAGTGTCATAAGTGGGTGGATACATAGAGAATTCTGCAGAGTCAGCTGAAAACTGTAACTTGGGTGCGCGCGCAGCTAGTATGACGTGTGATTGACGTGTATCTGAAGAAAGCTAAGGGTCTGACTTTTAGCACTAGTAGAAGAGACAGACGTCTGGCATGTCAGATCGACCTGTTCCTATAACATGTCTGCTATCTGATATTTGGGGTAGGCGTAATCTGAAGTAAAAGGTCTCTCGGGCAGAGGCTATTCTATACGGGATGCATATGTGTCTAAGTGCAATGCGCGGGGCCATGGGCCTACCATGGTAACGGGAGCTATGAATTACATGAGGGAGACAGGGAGGCTTGGCCCTTTGCGCTGCAGCCGGGGAGCTGTTTACCTATTTCACTAGACAGGAATGTGTTTTCGAGGAGGCTGAGCCGGCTACACTGATAACTTGAAGGCAAAATACTGTTTGGCAGGCAGGTCAGGCCGAGCTAGGCACCGCTTCGCTTGACAGGAAGTAAGGCAGAGGTCAGGGATGCATCTTCACGCTGCAGCTTTCGGAGACAGAGACAAAAAGTGGTTCGAGGGCAGGAATCAGGGCCTAGCTCTGCAGAGCCAGGAAAACGTGAAAGTGCACCATGTAAAGACGGTGGCACGGCATACTTAGGAACTGAATTATCAATCCATTCATGGTGGATCTGATAGAGGACATGTTAACGTTGGACGCAAATGTATTTGCGTCTTCAAATTCGATTGCGGAGGGAAGTTACATGCACCTTAATCTCGTACACGGAGACGATGGGGTACTCGTTAGGGGACATACCTGACCATAAAAATTTCAATTACCTCATTGGGATCTTACAACATGAGCGAGGGAGGTCATGTAGGGGTTGAACAAGAAGGAGCTGAAGGGTGATCCTTGGAGTATGCCACATATGATGTCTTTGGTGCCGAGGTGAAGGGGGGCAGCCTGGTGCTCTGCGTGCTTCCTGTGAGGAAAGAGGCAATCCACTTGATGGCGTCTTGCTGTATTGTATTCTCATGTGTTGGAGTTTGTTGATGAGGGTATTGTGGGAGACGGTGTCTAACGCTGCGAAGAGGTCGAGGAGAATGAGGGCCTCAGTTTCTCCATGGGTGAGGAGTGTTCTTGGCTTCCTTGATGTGCGATGATAGTTTCTGAGGGCTGTTTTGTAAAAGACACACAATTGATGGACAGAATGCAGAACAAATCAAAACATTCATCCCCAGTCAAGAGTTCTGGGTTAAATCAATCATTCTTTTGCTCACCATTCCACCCCTGTTTAGACCTGGCTATGGGCAAATCAGTCTTGACCCTGTGCTGCATGGGAACAGTCTAGCCAGAACTGCCAAGCCTAGTCCTCCCTGGACCGGAAACAAGCTCAAGTTTTGTGAGCAGCTCTGTCAGTTGGGTTCTTACTGGTGTGCCATTGTTTCTTCAGTTGGCGGCAGATGTGCTTGGTGGTTGTGAGCTCTGGGGTGTACCAACTGGCATGTTTCCATGTCTTGTTGGATTTTGTTGGTTTCAGTGGGTGACTGTCGGCACAGCTGTTGATCCAGGCAGCAAAGTTCTGGACAGCCTGATTGAGGTTTGCTGAGGGTTCGAGTTGGGAGATGGTGAGGGCCTGTGACCACTGGGTATTGATGACTTTGCTCCAGCTGTGTTGGGAGGAGATCCGTTGCTTAGTGTTTGTGTGCTGTGCATCTGTGATAGTGAAGTGTATGATGGTGTGGTCAGTCCAGGTGGGTTTTTTGGTGTGGCTGAATTTGATTCTATCACTGGAGGTGAAAATGGGATCGAGTTTGTGTACAGCTTTGTGAGTGGGTTTGATGACCAGTTGGAGGAGGCTGATGTTCATGTTTTCCAGGAGAGCGATGGAGTTGGCGCCATATGGGTCATCAATGTGAAAGTTGAGGGTGCTGAGTAGAACATAGTGGTAAAAGCCGATTGCTAGGAGGGGACGATGAGGTTGCGGATGATGTTGCAGAAAGTTACTCGTGGTCCTGGGGGTAGTGTGCCTCTTATCGTGGTCTTCACATCAGTTTGTAGTAGGAAGTTGAGGTGTCCCCTGAGGGAAGTGGGTTCGTCATTGTTGAAGGTGCATTGGATGGTTTACTTGAAGATGATGACTGAAGGAGAATAGGATCTGCTTCTTATAGTTACCCCCACTTTTTTCTGATGTTTCACTGTTTTCGAATTAGTCTGGCTGGGAGTCTAGCTGCTTTTTCCTCTAAATTGATTGCATGTACTTTAGATACACTCCAGATTGGATTCTGCAGTACCCCTATAAGTCCCTAGTATATGGTATACTATGTACCCAGGGCATAGGTACCCCAGAGGCCTCTCAGGGGCTGCAGCATGTGTTATGCCACCCCTGAGAAACCATTCAAAATGACACAACAGGTCTGATACTGCAATCTGTGTAAGGAGGTGCATGTACCCCTTACTTAGATATAGGTTCACTATATCTATCCCTATCACTGCACATATAAACCTATCAGTCACCCATACCAATCCTGAAGGTAGGGTGCTGAGTTTTATGTGAGAGGGTGCTCCTGTATGTGCAGAGCCCCTCTGCAGCCTTCAGAACCTCTATTCCGGGGATGTTTGCGATGCAGCCAACCATATACTCTTAAGTGCATTATAAGCTAACGGTAAATGCTAACTTTAAAACGGCTTCAAGGAAACATGTTGTGTTTGGTGTCAAACACCTTGGAATCATACCTCCACACCAGTAACTGGTGTTGAAGGTATGATTCCACCCTCTTAGAGGGAGAAATAGGACAACACCGGTATACCCGGTACCAGCTTTCTCGACCCTGGCATCACAAGGTGGATGCTGCCAGCCACAGACACGCGTCTGCCCTCCTGCTGCTGGACGAAACTCCAGCAGGTGAGCCTGGGCAATAGGTTTCCTGACACAGAGAGGTGTGACCACCTCCCAGACAGGCAGAGTGCTTTGATGTCTGCACCGGGGGCACATTTGGTGTCCCTGTGCGTAATCCAGCTCAAACCGGTTGCAGGGGCTACCAGCCCCTGCTCTGGCGTGAAACTGGACAAAGGACATGGGTGTAGCCACCCCTTTGTCCTTACCTTCCCATAGGTGGGTCCCCAGAGTTTGTACCACCCCTTCCTTGGGTATAAAGTAGGAACCCCTGACTACAGGACTTTAGATTTTACCTGGACTAAACTCTGCTACAGAAACCAAGTACTTCTATGATCTGCACTATGCTGGATGACTGAAGAATCTCCCTTGGAGTAAAGGAGTTACTCCCCTGCAAGACAGGCACCTAAACGCATCTGACCGGTTTGCATCTACGCAGCTACCGACGGACTCCGAAGATTGCAACACAGGAGGTGGGTTCCCAAGCTTCCCGAGGCCGACCTGTGCTCTAAGCAAACCTGAGACCCGCAGCCCTCATGGGGACCGTGCAACCTGAATCCCTGGGCACTGTGAACATTTGCAGCAGTATGTGCCTTTTGGCCATCCCTGAGGCTGAGCTTTGCGCTACTCGTAGTCCAAGCCCCAAGCAGTGTTTCCACTGAAGATTACTGGCCTATACTCGACGAGTGTTCCATGGGCTGGTGTTAATTGATTCCTCTCGAGGCCCCTTCGCGATCCCTGGTCCTTAACTTTCCATGGGCTTACCTGGTTTCCCCAGACGTGCCCTAATTCTCCATAGCTTGGGGAGTCCCAAGGACCTTGCTGGTCCTCACCTAAGCATTTTTCTCTGACCACATGGGTTGCAGTTGCCAACTCTTGTTGGTCTTCAATCCGGACACCGACCCCCCAGCACTCGACATCCTTTGTGGGATAGCTCTCCTGCGAACTTTGGTCATCATCGACGTCTCCTGGTACCCACGGCGGCAGAGTTAAGCTTCACCTCTTTCCACCTGAGGCACCCAACATCAGTGGACATTTGTCTACCGAGCCCCTGGTCACTGGCAAGTGACCCAGACTCTGTCCCTTCTGCTTTCAGGTTCTTCTCATCTCCGATCCAGGCTTGGATAACACCGGACACTTTCCTCCTTCACGGCAGCAGCACTTTGCAGCATCTCGCCATTGAAAATGACAAAGATTCCCGACACCATTTGACACCTATGCACCCGGCTTCCCTGGGTGAGGTAACACAAGTACTCCGGTGCTCACATGTGTGCTGGTCTTAGAACCTTCTAAGTCTAAAAGGGTTTGCTCAAAGTTCTCTTCTACGTGTCCTTAAACTCCAAAATTCCGACTGCGACTTTCCCATAGGATTGAACGGAGCTCGCGGCTGTGTTCTCACACTGCACGCATCCCCCGTGGGTCCCCTGTGTCACTACCTTTGGGTGGTTCGTTGGGGGTCCCAGCGATTCTACATGCTCTAAGCACTGTGTCTAGTCAAGTCGGGATTGTTATACTACTTTCTTAATATATGGTTTGGTCTCCCCCTGGGGTCCACTGTGTATTGTGCTATTTACTGTTGTTCTAGTGTTTTCATTTTGAGTACCCTGCTCTCTAATCTCATATAGATTATTAGAGAGTGTTTTGTAATAAATACATATATTTTATATATACCTGGTGGGGTTCTCCTTTCATTTGGTCATTCAGGAGGTTATAATCTGGTAAACCAAGCTGCTTTACATTCCTTCGAGACTTAACTGGAAGGCTGCTGTCCATAGCTACCACTAGGATAGCTTTCATTAAAGGTTGTCTTTAACCTAATCCTCAATAAGGTTTGTTTGGACTGGTACAAGGTACCCACTGTAACTAGTAGACAGCATATACCAGGCCAACTTCTCACAATGGTAATGCCTTCGCCTTGTTTGTTGGTGCAGCCTCAGTGTATCATCTTGTAGGCTTCAGGAGTGGTGGTTGTGATTTTGGGGTTCGAAGAAGAGTTGAGACACGTTTCTGTGATGAAGGCAACGTCTGTGGAGAGGCTGGTGATTGTGTACCAGATTTCAGTGGCAAGTTTGCACAGATAACGGATGTTAAGTAGTATACATTGGAGTGGTTGCATGGTCTTCTAGTAAAGACTGATTTGCATATGCCTGGGTCCAAACTGGAATGGCATGGTGAGCAAAAAAACGATGGATTTAGGACCAAATCTCTTTACTGGGGTGAATGTATGACATTGTTCTGCATTCTGTCCATCAATAGTTCTTTTTGCAATTGTAACTCCGAGTGGGATGGGTATGCTCAGATGTGAGCCCATGCCACAGGAATCAAGCTATCCTGGCTCAAAAGGGGTAAACCCCCAAAACTGTTCCTAGGATGCTTGTTTCCAGTCCAGGGAGGACCTGGCCTGGCAGTTTGGTCTGGACTGTTCCCATTGGGCGCAGGGTCAAGACTGATTTGCATATGGCTGGGTCCAAACTGGAATTGCATGGTGAGCAAAAAAACAATGGATTTAGGCCCAGATCTCTGTACTGGGGTAAATGTATGACATTGTTCTGCATTCTGTCCATCAATAGTTCCTTTTGCATTTGTCACCCCGAATGGGACGGTTATGCTCAGACGTGAGTCCCGTGCTCTCCATGCCACTGGAATCAAGCTATCATGGCTGAAGAGGAGTGAAACTCCAAAACCGGTACTAGGATGCTTGTTTCCAGTCGAGGGAGGACCTGGCCTGGCAGTTTGGGTTGGACTGTTCCCATTTGGTGCAGGGTCAAGACTGATTTGCATATGGCTGGGTCCAAACTGGAATGGCATGGTGAGCAAAAAGCGATGGCTTTAGGCCCAGATCTCTGTACTGGGGTGAATGTATGACATTGTTCTGCATTCTGTCCATCAATAGTTCCTTTTGCATTTGTCACCCCGAGTGGGACGGGTATGCTCCGATGTGAGTCCCGTCCTTTCCATGCCACTGGAATCAACCTATCCTGGCTGAAGAGGAGTCAAACCCCAAAACCGGTACTAGAATGCTTGTTTCCAGTCGAGGGAGGACCTGGCCTGGAAGTTCGGACTGGACTGTTCCCATTGGGCGCAGGGTCAAGACTGATTTGCATATGGCTGAGTCCAAACAGGAATGACATCGTGAGCAAAAAAACTATGGATTTAGGCCCAGATCTCTGTACTGGGGTGAATGTATGACATTGTTCTGCATTCTGTCCATCAATAGTCCCTTTTGCATATGTCACCCCGAGTGGGACGGTTATGCTCAGACGTGAGTCCCGTGCTCTCCATGCCACTGGAATCAAGCTATCATGGCTGAAGAGGGGTGAACCCCCAACACCGGTCCTAGGATTCTTGTTTCCAGTCCAGGGAGGACCTGACCTGGCAGTTCAGGCTGGACTGTTCCCATTTGGCGCAGGGTCAAGACTGATTTGCATATGGCTGGGTCCAAACTGGAATGGCATGGTGAGCAAAAAAAACGATGGATTTAGGCACAGATCTCTGTACTAGGGTGAATGTATGACATTGTTCTGCATTCTGTCCATCAATAGTTCTTTTTGCATTTGTCACCCAGAGTGGGACGGGTATGCTCAGACATCCGGTCCTAGGATGCTTGCTTTCAGTTTTAAAACGATGCAGCGTCAATCATTTTTTTAAAAGGTCTGCTCGCTGTGTTATTAAATATAATGGGCCAGACCCAGTGCTGATCTGAAAAGGCCTGGCTGGCAGTTCGGGCTGGTCTGTTCCAATTGGGCGCAGGGTCAAGACTGATTTGCATATGGCTGGGTCCAAACTGGAATGGCATGGTGAGCAAAAAAACGATAGATTTAGGGCCAGATCTCTGTACTGGGGTGAATGTATGACATTGTTCTGAATTCTGTCCATCAATAGTTCTTTTTGCGGGATGTGTAGGCTGGCAGAAGGGATCTTAAAGGCGGCGCCTGGGTGGGAAAACAAAGGGCAACGTAGCGGCCATCTCATCCTAGCAGCGGAGGCTGCTGGGAAGTGTAGGCAGGCTGGAAGGATCGGAGGGATTCCCGTGATGCGGGAGGCGGCGTAGGGTCTTAGAGGCTCCTGGGTGGGAGAATACCACATTTTCCAGCTATTTAGATTTTATTAGGGACATGGAGGAGAGGATTATGCTTACTCAATTTCTTTACTGACTCACAGCAGCCAATGAGAATAAAGTAAATATTGCAAAAAACGTCATTTCCCATGAGGCTTTGAACCACGCCTCCTCAAACAACCAATAGTAACATATCACAGTAAACAAAACAGTTAGGCACTATCTTGGCTTTCTCTTTCTTTCCAAAACCAGTCCCTAAGTGTCCAAAAAACAATTAACAGACCTGACTCTCAATGGAGAGCAATAACAGCAAAGCCAGTTCTCAACGGAGAAAACGAACCAAGAATCCTGGGAGCAACAGCCATCCTCCAACAAGGTGATCCATCTCAAGGAACAGCAGAGCATTAATTCTGTCTAGAATCAGTTTCTGAAAATAGAAACAAGTTTGAAAATAGGCAATATGAAAGGTTTGATATCTCAAGGTGGGTATAACATTGCCTAAGTAAATATCAGACAACATGACAGTTGACATGTTACCTGTCCCAATGGGTGGGATAATCCTCGCCTCCGTGTCCTTAATAAAATCTAAAATTCTTCTTGCAATAGCTGTAAAATGTTGTATTCTATGGCAGGACCGTAGGCTCAGATTATGCTGGTTCAAAGCTCATCAATAACAACCGATGAAACATGCGTAATAGGTTTATAGTAAAATACTTTAAACATTGAATCCGAAGACCAATCTGCGGCTTTCGAGCTGTCTTCTAATCAAGACCCCAACATATATGCTTTAGAGGCCATAGCTCCTCTGGCGGAATGAACACCATACACCGAAATGTCAATCCCTGCATCAGACATTACCCATCTGACCCAGTGCGCCAAGGTGGCTGCTGAAACTGGTCGAAAGGGCTTTGGTATTGCTAAAAACAATTGACCCAAGGGGCCGGTCCTTTGCACCAGTGTACGTTCTTTATAAGCTTTTAAGCATTGTAAAACACAATTTATCGTTGTGTGGAAAAGCAGCGTATCACAGAGATATTGAAAAACAATATTCGCACAGAGCTGATACTCTGTGATGAACCCGCACACCGGCATCCATAGCTGGTTTTCACCACGTCATAATCCTGTCAAATTCGGCAATTCTGCTACCGGAGCACTGGCGGATGAGTCAAGACACAACGCCGCCTCGCTGTGATCCCGCCGCGACGAGATATGACCCACAACATCCCCGCGTGGAAATTGACCAAGATGGCGCCCGGGGAATTATGAGTATACACCCGGCGGCCAAGAGAGGTAGACCGCGATGTCGCCGGCCGCCGCTTTGACATCCGATGGTGGCCTTCCCCTTCCTGCCCTCTAATTGAAGCACGGTTCTGGCAGCTGACTTCCCTGGGGGAGAGAACTCCGTGACCGGAAACCCACTTGTCAGCATCATCAGCGAGGTGCGAATACGACTGGAGGGGGAGGAGCCCGTGAGTTTGAGTCAGCTGCCCTCACGCAACAGGGCCCCCTCTGGAGACTGGAGTCTTGCCAGGGTATATATTGTTACCCATTAGCCTGATTCACTATATATGAATCAGGCAGCCGAGCACAAGTAGGACTACTCATCCCTGTCTGAACCGTTTCTCTTCCTGTGTGCTAAGCTCCACTGGGGTATTTGAGGGCCATTGTAGATGGGGTGGATTGCGGGTTGTGCCTGTAGCTCTGGAACAGTGTGGTGGTCGCCTGGCAGTTCAGAAAAAAAGGTGCACTGGACAGCGAATCTCAGGATTGCATCTCAGGGCGATGACCCCCCTGTTAAAGCACACGCACTGCTTCCCACGGGGATGAGACAAACTATGAAGAGGTGAGCCCTCCCTCCGCCCTCCCTATTACTACCTGTTAATCCCTTGCCTGACCCCAACATGGCTGCCACTGGGTTCCATTCCACATCGTGCTACTCCTCTGGAAAAACAAAACGGACTTTGACCAGACCTCAAACACTTCCCCTACCCTTCAGGACACCGAATCTGTAAACCTACCTCTGACTATTGAGATCTAGCTTTTTGGCCGATGCCCATTGGAGCTACTTGATAGCTATAAAGGAGATGGGCTGTGGACTACTCCTTCGCCCGTTACCTACCCAGCCGGACATTGGGCAGACCTTACTTCGTCTCTCCATCATACTCTCCCTCCCACCCCTTTACTCCATCCACTTTCTCCTTTACGCTCCCTTTATCCCTCCTCTTTTCTCTCTAATTGTTTTCTCATTGAGACCTAGCCACTTGACTGATGCCCGGTGGAGCTACCTGATAGCTATAGAGGAGATGGGCTGTGGACTTCCCCGTCGGCCGTCACCTACCCAGCCGGACTTTGAGCAGACTCTCTTTCATCTCTCTATTCATCCTATCTCCATCCTTTCTCCCTCTTGTACCTTTACCCCACCCCCTTACTCTTCTAAGCTCGATTTATTCCATCTTCCGATGTTCTTGAAATGTTTTCTTGTAACTGATGTAACTTGTAACTGATGTAATTTTGTGGATCCTTATGTAAAGTGCACTGATACTTCTGGGTCTAGCCAGTGCTATATAAAACTCAAATAAATAATTAAATAAGTAATAAGGCACTCATCTAGGCTGAGGAGCAGCAAAGAAAGAGGGAGCCAAGATGGTGCCTCACTGTTTTGTTTGGTATGATATGTTACTATTGGTTGTTTGAGGAGGCGTGGTTCTAAGACTCATGGGAAATGACGTTTTTTGCAATGTTTACTTTATTGTCATTGGCTGCTTTGAGTCAGTAAAGAAATTGAGAAAGCATAATCTGAAGTCTCCAGTCCTGCCACAGAATGAAGGTCAATGTAGCTCAAATCTCATCTTAGTAGCGGAGGGTGTTGATTGTGTAGGCTGGTGGGAGGGATCGGAGGCAGCGAGTCCCTTTATGTGGGAGGCAGCGCAGGGTCTTAAAGGTGACTGGGAGGGAAATCGAGGGCAATGTAGCTCCAATCTCGTTTTAGCCGTGTAGGCTGCTGGGATATGTAGGCTGGCAGGAGGGATCGGATAGAGCACTGCAATGCGGTAGGGAGCGCAGGGTATTCAATGCACCTGGGCAGGAGAATGAAGGGTAACATACCTCCAATCTCGTCTTAGCAGCGGAGGCTGCTGGGATGTGTAAGCTGGCAGGAGGGATAAGAGCAAATCCTGTGACATGGGAGGGGGCAAAGGGTCTTAAAGCCACCTGGGCGGAAAAACGAAGGGCATCTAGCTCCAATCTCATCCTAGCAATGGAGGCTGCTGGAATTTGTAGGCTGGGGGAAGAGATCAGAGGGAGTCCTTCCTGCTAGCCTCCCACCAACTTACTGATGACAGAATTTCAGGGCCAACAGCCGGCGTAAAGTCCGGGTAGATGGCAGTCTTGTTGCCATATTGTTATACTTCTTTTATCTCACATGAGCCCACAGGATTGTGCCTCGATCTATGTAATGGAGAAGGCTGGTGATGATCAGTCATGCCATGCTGGAGCTCCCAGAGGAAGGCGGGGGGTTTGTGGGTATGGAGGGCAGAAACCCAATGAGCGTTGTGCATGTTCAAGTCAAAACAGACTAGTAAGATGGTTTCCAAAGAAGGACTTCAGTAGGACTTCAATAGGCATCTCAGTTTTGTCCAACTTAGTGGAATCGGGGATGCCCAGGGTCCTAATGTTTTTTCTCCTGGAGCAGGCCAGCGGTTCCTTATTCTTGTCATTAATAACTTCCAGTACTCTTTTGGTCCTCTGCAGTTTTTCATTACGCATTGTTGCGTTAGTGTCTGATACCCTGTGTTTGAGCTGTTCAAGTCGATTGTCACGCTTGTTCATCCTATCGTTCATGCGACCAAGTCTGTTGGTGAGTATGTCGATATTGGCCTCAATAGTGCACAGACTGTGGCACATCTCCCCCGCACCCTTACTTCCAGCTCCTATGTTGCTATCCCCACATAGATTTGAACCCAAGGCCCCCCTCTCACGCTCATTAACAGAGACAGCGCTGCCTATTCTAAAACACCACTATTTTTCACAACTCATCATGGTTGTCTATCATTTGATTTTGCCTCCAGCTTGTCTGGGAATCAATTCTGATGAGCATATCCTCGTTCACTAACAACCCCATGCGCCAACCTGGACAACATATTTATTTCAGAGTAAACCCACTTGAACAGGCCTCTAAGCCAGTCTCCCATCAAAAGTACCACGGGGGACTTCCAGCCCATGGCAATATGCCTTACATTTAAATATGTGCTTTGTTTTCTTTGTGCACCTCACTAGTCCCAGCAAACACCAGTGGCTATCCAGTCACCTTTGATTGACACAACCGCATCGCCTCTCAGTATCGAGCCACCACTGGACACTGCCACACCATGTGACAGAACCCAGCATCCTCTTCCGCACACCTAGGACTGACAGTCGAAGCCCATGAGTAAATCTGATTTAATTGGGTGCATTTTAGCCTTTCATTCTTAGTTATTGCGTTCCCATTTACTCAAGCATTGGGGCCCAGTCCTTCGATATTTGTTGCTGGTCGAAATGTGTCTCCCACCAGTCCTTAAGTGGGTTCTGTTGCCCCACAGTGTTGAGCAGTAACACATTTTATAAACATGCGAATGCCCTCATATTATGACCATGTGTTCGGAGTATCTGTAGGAGTTGGGAGGGGTTCGACTCCACCTAATCACAGCTTCAAAGAAAGAAAGACCTGCATGTAACTACGGTGTACAATAAAAGGAGTTACCTGGGGTCAGTTTATACATTTCCATAATATTTACAAACGAACGAACGCAAGGACCTATTTATTATCAAACACATCTCCCCATAAAATGAGTACTGCCTCCATCTATATATTGTATACTCTTTTAAGTTTGGTATCATTGGGTACCCCTCCCCCAGCGCCTTGAGACCCTCCGGGTGAGTAGTGCGCTATACAAATGCTTTGATTGGTTGATTGATTGATTGTTTGGGTATCGACCATAGAGGCAATTCGGGGGTGTAAGGTATCCAATATGCTTGGGGCTGCAATTCGTGGTTAGGAGCACCTAGCACCCCTTCAACCAAAGAAGCATGTCATGTTGATAACACTACTCTTTGCCTCCCCTAGCCCCAGGTCAATGCTGTAAGAAGGCAAACCCCCTCCTTCAAACATCCCTTATTCAAAACCACAGGTACCGTCGCAAAGAAGTACATGAGCTGGAGCAATGCCAGCAAT
Organism: Lissotriton vulgaris; assembly: GCF_964263255.1. Classification (NCBI taxonomy): domain Eukaryota; kingdom Metazoa; phylum Chordata; class Amphibia; order Caudata; family Salamandridae; genus Lissotriton; species Lissotriton vulgaris. Next base: position 583,784,107 of record NC_141687.1, on the reverse strand, counting down.
GGAGCTCCAGCCATTCTACCCACTGGTGACAGTTGCAAACGGGAATGACTACAGCCCATCCCACATTAGCCTCCACCAAATCCATTTCCGAATGATACACATTCATCCCCAAATATCTGAGCGTATCGCAGCCCCCCTGTAAATCCATATGCGACAAAGGCCGACGCCGCACATCCATCCGTCTAGAGAGGGAGATAAACAATATTTACCCCAATTTACATTCAGCACGAATACTTCTCCAAAAGTCTCTAGTGAGGACATTAGCTGTCCTTAAACTGTAGGATCTTCCCGAATATCTAAATGAGCATCGTCCCTATAAAAGGAGACTGTATGTCACCTTTGATTTTAGCAAGATAAAAACTCTTGAAGCTATAAACTGCTCTCCAGACTGAGTAAATCCGTTTGTTGCTACAAATGTTTGATTCTAAAATAAATAGTACAACATCAGACTTATTATTATTATGACTTTTACTAATTCAAATGCAATGCTAATATAAAAATAGCTCTTGCATTTTAAAGAGTTATTTGCATTGCCTTTTAACCTCTTAAGCGTTCAAGGACTTGTTACATGCTCAGAGGACTGACTGTTTGCTCTCAGCCCCGAGTCTGCAGTCAAAGAGCTGTGAACCCTTAAAGAGGAAATAAAGATCAATGCATTACAAAGTTCGTGATCACGGTCATGTCATTTAAAGTACTGTTTGAGAACATATGCTACAAATAACATAACATGTGCCTATGGCAATCTACCACTCACAAAAAAATTGATCAAAAGCGAATACTTCTAAGCAACTGAATAAATGGATGAATTAAGGAAATGCTTTTTGAGGGGCAGCTGAAAAAATAAATGAAGGGAAAACACAACACGACGTGCCTGATTCACTCCCTCCGGAGTAAAGCAATTGGCTTACTCTGGTTTGGGTAGGTGACGTCCCTCCCTAAACCTCTCCCTGACCCTCTTACACCTCCCTAATCCCATCCCCTTTTAGAAGTAAGTCTGTCCTTTTTCCCTTCTACTCCCCTGTGTCCCTCCAACATTTACTACTAAACCTGTACCTAAATGTGGGGAGGCGCCACAGTCTGAGTAAGCATGGGTAAAACTTAAATTTTGTAGTACGTTTTGTACTACGGTGTGCAGTTTGTGAATCAGGACCTAAATGTTCCAGATTTTGTGAGCTTTAATACTAAGTATTTGATGTATTGCTTCAGTAAAACAATAATTAAGTCAGCTGCCCTGATAGAGGTGTTTTAGCACACCATGGTCCTTCCATGTTTAAGCCTGTCACGGTCTGGTTTCTTAATACTGTAATAAACATTTATTGGGTCTCGCCTGCCGATGCGCTTGCGCATTCGAGCTGGCGTGAGATTAAGGGGCTTATCCAGAGTTTAACCAGACTGGCGATTTGATGCATTGTATGTGCGCTTTTAGCTCAATGCGCAAGCGCAATGAGTTAAAATGCGCGTGCACAGCATCAAATCCTCAGCTTGGTGCCGCCAGCAGCTCTTTCCGCTCCACCCCCTGCTGCATCAAAGGCTTTGCGCTCTGCCTCAGCCCAGCCATTCTCCACCCCTAATTGCCCCCTGCTGCATCAAAGGCTTTTTCACGGCCGGCCGTGCTTTCAGTTTCACGGCCGCCAGGCCGTGTCTCCTTCTTTTAAAAACTTTCATTTGTGTCATCTATGCTGGTTCTCACTCGTTCCCAGTCAGCCTCCTTTCCCCTGCCTTCCCTCCTTTTCTCTCACCTCTTTCCATCCCTTCCCTGGTTCTATATACCATCCTCCCCCTATAATCTATGCCCTCTCCCTCCTCCCCTTCCCTCTGTCTCTTCCCTGACTCCGTTCATAGTCTCTCCCTTTCTATTCGATCTTCCTCGCTCCCTCCTCCCCTTCCAGTCTTACTCTCACCCTTCTCTTCCCTCTGCCTCCACCCCTGTGCCCCGGATACCGAGCTCCTTCCCTCCCTTTAATCTCCCTGCTGTGGAGCTCTGGCTGCTGACCTCTAGCCCTCACCTGACTGGAGGAATGTCCCTGGGGGTACTGGGGCAGCCCTGCTTTCATGGAGCAGCTAACAGTTCCTGTACCTGCTGGCACACGCTCACCTCCCTCCGCCGCCCAGGGGCTCACTTCAAAGCTCAGCTCCAGAGCTGATCCCCCCTCTGCAGTAGGCCTACCGTCTGCATAAACATCCAGATATGTCAAAGGCTTAATGCGCAATTTTTCCAGTGATACCAAGGCTGTCATGCGTTGTGCCCAAGATCACACGGACTGTCAGTCGAGTAAACTCAAAATATATTCTAGTTCTTCAGGATAGTTTCCAACTGATAAATGCCATTTAAATGCACATACACAAAACACTGTGATGCCATTAATGCCAGATTTGATGAAATAATTGTATTTTGAACCCATCTATGTTCGTATTGGACTAGGCCTCTCTACTTGTTGCAGCAGTGTCTGTAGTGATATATGTGGCATAAGGAGATGCTTGGAAGTTGTTCGTGGTTAAATAAACAGTGCAGCCACGCCGTTTTAATTCGGACTTGTTCCTTAGCAACACAAGAACCTGCAAAGTGAAAATATGCATTCTTAACAGCCCTTGTTGGGTAAACATCAACAAGGACATGATCTGTGAAAAAACAGCCTCCTTTAAAAAAATAAAACACCGCTGCTGCTGCACCCGAAAACACGCCAGACTGTTTTATTTATTCTTTCCACTGTAACCTTCATCAAAATGTTTAAATTACATTTATTGTTAAAAACTCTTCCACCTTTGTCATTTCCTTCCCTCTTACACCCCCCATCCCTGTTCCACCGTCCCCTGGCATGTGTTTACGGTTGAGAAGAACCGTTACAGACAAATGTGGCAATAAAAACCATATGCTGGTTAGAAGGACGATAACAATCTTTACAGCTAAGCACAGCCACAAAGGATTCTTCTGTCTCTCACCACTACATTTACTCTTCAGCAATTACAAACTTTCCAAAGGTGCTTTTTGGAGTCAATTCTGTATTTTAAAGCCTTTAGACTATTTTTAGCACGCAATCACTTTATTCAAAGCGAGAAGGATGCGACAAGGACTCTGCTGTCCGAAAACAACATTGTATACTTTGCAGTTTGGTAACAGGCGATAGGTACACTATATAAAAGACGATATTAGCACAACTGTTAAGATTATCACTGCTAAAACATATGTTTTTTTTTACAACTTCCACAGCATTGGAACTTACTTTTCAAGAGGCTTAGTTATTGGATGTAGATTACAAATTACATTAGTGTGGTTTGGGCGGTTTAAAAGTTTTAAATTAATGAAGGAAAAATTGAATATTCATACTATCATTTTTGTGCATGCTTTACTCCACTCCCCACCACTCTGCTTTACTCCGTATTACTCTGCTTTACTCCACTCTGCTTTACACCACTACACTCAGCGCCACTCTGCTTTTATCCACTCTACTTTACACGACTCTGCTTTATTCCACTACGCTCTGCTTTACTCCACTCCCACCACTCTGCTTTACTCCTTATTACTCTGCTTTTCTCCACTCTGCTCTACACCACTACACTCAGCGCCACTCTGCTTTTATCCACTCTATTTTACTCCACTCTGCTTTATTCCACTATGCTCTGCTTTACTCCACTCCAATCTGCTTTACTCCACTCCCCACTTCTCTGCTTTTCTCCACGTCAGTTTTACGCCACTCCAATTTACTCCATCCTGCTTAACTACATTCTACTCCACACTGCTCAACACCACTCTGCTTTACTCCACACAACGCCACTCTGCTTTACTACACGCCATTCAGCTCAATGCCACTCAGCTCTACTATACTTCATTCAGCTCAACGCCACTCTGTTTTAACTCACTCCACTCACTGCCACTCTGCGTCACCTCACTCTGCTTTACTCCACTCAACTCCAATCCACTCAATTCCACTCTGCTTTACTCCACCACACGCACTCTGCTTTACTCCATGCCATTGTGCTGTACTCCACTCTACTTTACTCCACGCCAGTACCTCTCTAATTTTTTCTCTATCCTCTCTCGCTCCACCCTTTTATTCTCTGTACACCCTTTCTCTCTCTTTCCACCCTCTCTAATTCTCTTTCTCTCTCTCCACCCTCTCTTATTCTCTCTCTCTCTCTCTTCTATCGCTCCACCCTTTATTCTCTGTACACCCTTTCTCTCTCACTCAGGAACACCACAGCGTCACTGTGCACTACCACAGCATCACTCAGCTTGACCACAGCATCACTCAGCACCCCCACAGCATCACTCAGGGGCACCACAGTATCACTCAGTACCACCACAGCATCACTATGCGCTACAACAGCATCACACAACGCCACCACAGCGTCACTCAGCACCACCGCAACATCACTCAGGAACACCACAGCATCACTCAATACTACCACAGCATCACTATATGCTACCACAGCATCACTCAGAACACCACAGCATCGGTGAGGGGCACCACTTCAACACTCATCACCACCACAACATCATTCAGGAATACAAGAGTACCACCACAGCATCACTTTGCGACCACAGCATCACTCACTACCACCACACCATCACTAAATGCTACCACAGCATCACTCGGCAGCGCAACAGCATCATCACAGCATCACTCAGTACCACCACAGCATCACTCAGCGCCACCACAGCATCACTCAGGGCCACAACAATATCACTCAGTGCCACCACATCATCAGTCAGCACCACCACAGCATCACTCAGCACCTCCACAGCATCACTCAATGCCACCACAACACAGCATCAGTCAACACCACCACAGCATCACTCAAAGCCAGCACAACATCGCTCAGCACCACTGCAGCATCAGTCAGCACCACCACAGCATCACTCAGCGCCACCACAGCATCACTCAGCGCCACCACAACATCACTCACCGCCACCACAGTATCAATCTGTGCAACCATTCAACAACAACTGGTTCAAATATGTTCTCTCAGTGTTTTAAGCTTTATTACAAATGTCACAAAAAGATGTTAATATTTCACTTCTTGGATTTTTGTCACAATAAAATACACTGAACATAATCGTCACAAAAGTTTTTTTACAAAACTTTAAGCTATTACCATTATAAATTACAATAACTTTTATTTAAGTATTAATTATTTAAAAAAATTAAAAGCCATTGCTATTTGTAATATCAATACATCTAAGTCACGTAAATACAACACATATTGCATTACAAATGCTATTGGTGTCACATTTGCGAAAGTTATAACTATTGGCATTGTAAATGACAAAACTACTAATTTCGCTATTTTCAAAACCAACACATAAATAAAAAAAATTGTCATTTACAAAAACAGTAGCTCAAACTTTCCTAATGCGAGACCTATTGCATTGCAAATGCTTGTTTATTTATTTAGTTATTTTAGTGTTTTATAGAGCACGAACTTGACCCGTTAGGGTATCAGAGTCAAAGAGTCATACAAGAGGCATGATAAAACAAGAGTATACTGGAACTTATTCATCAGTGTGAAGGAGTGGGTACCATGGAATGCTGCGACCATAAGCATCTGAGTTAAAAAAATGATATTTAGGGCAAGCAAAATCCTCTATGCTGGGCCAGCTTTAGCTCTGGCGGTGCACCGTGTGCCAATCATTTTTGGCCCATGACATCCTTCTCCACAGATGCCCTCACAACAATCCTAAAGCAGTGCCCCTCATTTCCCCGTAGCCCCTCTCTCACATGCATTTCATTTGTTTTAAACGGCTACTCATACCTGTGTAGGGTGTCAGAGCACTTTACATCACACACATTATACAGAGACAATGAATCACACATACATATGTGTGTAAATCCTTCTATAGGATATATTACATAAGACAGTGAGAATTACAAGGAATAGGAATCACGTCATTCAAGTTAGTAGGCAGTATATATTAAGAGAGTTTGGTCAGGAGACGCATACATTCAGGATTTAAAATGTACCACAGAGTTTGGGGTTGACTTTACTAATAGGAATTTAGTTCTACCCAAATAAACCCTTTTTTATCAACATTAGGGGGATGAAAGACAGGGGAAAAAACATAACATTCTAACCTATACCATGCAGTTTTCATGCAGATCTTTCATGATAGTTAATATGTCACTGTGCTGTATTAGGATTGTAACTTAGTAAATGCAAGTAACAAAAGGATCCCTCTGATAAAAGCAGTAACCCACTGAGATATCCACATAAAATACAGTTTTGAGATTTGCATGGTACATGTTATTTGCTGCAGGCATATTAAGCCTTTGCACTACTTAACGAGGAGTCAAAACTGCCACTAGACAAAACTTAATCTCTCTCCAGCAGAAACACTAATTACCAGAGTTATCTTGACATTGTTATTGTTCCCTGAAAACTGCTGGACACACAAGGAACACTGCAGCAGGTTCTTTTAAACCCATAAGTTATTTCTAAGCACTGGTCCCCCCTGAACTCTGTGCCAGATGTGTATGCATCAGTTGCACTGCCCTAAAGCAGGGCTGGACTGAGAACCAAAACCGGCCCTGGCAAAGTGCTCGGCCGGCCCCCTGGGGGTGCGACAGAGCTCTTTGCCGGGGCCGGTTTTCGGCGATTTTGTTACAGGGCCGATTTTGCAGCTATCCTGCAAAAACGGCCCTGTAACAAAAACGGCCCCCAGGGCCCAAAACCGTCCCCCACACTTGCGGCGCACCGGGGGATTGCCCGGTGCCCGCAACGGCCAGTCCGGGCCTGCCCTAAAGTCAGCCCTGCTTTACGGGCACCCAAATTCATTGAACTTCAGAGGTGCAGGGTACCTAAAGGAGTCTTTGGAAGTCATAAACACCATGCAACCTGTCAAGATATGCTTTCCTTTTTGGTATACATTTTTATTGGCATTGGAAGTAAACCAAGACACAACATATTTCATCAATATATGTGTGATCGTAACCTACCCTACACTCCTGTGCTCTACTTCAACAACCATATAGGACAATGCATAGTATAACAATGGTGGATGTCAACGGGGAGCTGGCGAGAAACACAGGCATAAGTCTTGTGCACCTCAGGTTCACAGCACTCCAAAAACTAGCATCCTTGTCTATCCCCCTTCTCTTACTTGCACAATCTCCATCTGGTAGCCAGACCATGTATCATCCCGCAGCATTCATCCACAATTGTTCCTCACAAGGGCATAGCATCAGGCACATCAAGTAGCTCAGCAAGCATCGCCGTCCAAGCCTGTAAATCATGTGCTACCTTATTGTCTCTCTGAGATTTCTGCATGTGGCTTTTTTTGCCACTGCCCTCTCAGACATGTCTCTCATCCAGTCATCCACCAGTGGAGGCTATGGGATATCCAACCCAATAGCCTCCCTAGGCTTAGTAACCATCTTCATCAGCAATAGGAATCTTCTTCTGAGCGTTTTCTTCTATCGTGCTGGAATCATCCCTAGTAAGCACTGTTTGACATCTCTGGGGACTGCCCATCCCGCAGTCCCATTTCATCGATCAATTGCTGTCTGCCAGTACACGTCCAGCTTGGGACACCGCCACTGCATGTGTACAAAGTCTGCCCCAGTCGTATAACAGTGAGGGCAGGAGGACGCCCACTCAGGGTAAATAGCATGCAATGTATTTGGAGTGAGATACACCTGTTGTACTATATTGTATTGTAAACAACATGTCAGGACAAAGTCCCAGGTGGCCAGAGATTTGGAAATTGATTGGTGTGTAATATAATGAGGCTTTCCTGTTTTCAGTCTCTATTTTTGGTAAATTCTGGTGTTTTTTTCAGTGTTTTCAAGTGATTTCAATACCTTGAAAAAAACAGTTGTTATCAGTGGTTACATATTTTCGCGCCATTAAAAACAACAGAAAAAGTGTTTTTTCGGTGTTTATGGAATGTTTTGGTTTTATTATTGCTTGCTTTCTGCACTGATAGAACATGGTATATAGACAGTGTATGTATAGTGTATATGAGTTCCAAATAGATTTTTGCAAATTAAGCTTCTTGTGGTACACCATACAATATTTCTTCAGTGAGTCTTTGGCCACGTGCGCTCGCTCTTTCCTTCCCATGTAAACTTCTGTGAAAAGGCCCTCTCAACATTGGCACTTGAGACGGGCCACGCCAAAACATCCAGTACACAATTTGTTAAGTCTGGCCACTGGCATAGCTTTCAATGCCAATACTGGTGCACTCGAAGATTGCGATTCTCAGGGCAGGTTCTGCAACATTTGCATTGAGCTAGGTGCTTATGCCCTCAGAGTTATTGAAGCGGTCAAAAATAAAGCAGCACTTTTGAGACTACGTAGGAAATTCCCCTTTACTGAAGGGATCTAGAACTTGTACAGAGTACTACAGTGAGGTATCATTGACTTCAAATGCCATTGGTGGTGAAGGGACATTTCTATGCATCATTGCAAGCCATTTCTCATACCGTATAAAATAAAATTCCTGAATTGCTCTCCAACATTGCATTGCCTACCAAGTGGCAAGCACTCTAACATGGAACATGTTGCAGTACCATGCACTAAAGGTGTCGCCCAGCCTACTCTCAAGGAGATGTTTCACATCTACACCGATTATACTGAAAACTTGACCGACAAGGGTTTTTTCAGATTCCATTTTTTTTATTATGTCCACTACAGCAGTTATGTTTTCCTGTAAAAATCTAATAATGCAGTAGAGTACACTTTTTTCACATCACTATCTTTATGCGACCAAAGATCCTCACATTTCTTGCCTTTGGCATCATCACTCAGCAAAAATTCTGTAAATGGTTGCCACATGGATAATATAGCATTCATAGCCCCTTGGACTGGGAACCATCAGCTTAGGGACACAGTTGGGATGACTCTTTCTTTGATGCCACACAAAGCACAACATTATAAATATTTGCATTTTAGTTCCTGTGCATAAGAAAACAGTACACCAGAATAGACCAAAAAGTCAATAGCATCCTTCATTAACTCTGAAGAATGTAAAGATGCTTTCAGCATACCATCTAACAAGTGGCAAGGATCTCCTATAGGGAATCACTTCAGCTCGGGTATCAATTTTGACAGGTCACCACACAACGTTTTCATATACGTAGCTGAATCACTGCAAATACAAACAATATCACTCCAATCTTTGTTGAACTTGGAAAGAACCTTTTTTGCAGATCATTCCAAGTGACACTGCGTTCCATGTTTTCCAAAAGTCTGGTGTCATGTTTTTACCACTATCCCAGATGCTTGGTGATAGCACTCTTTATACATATACTTGTCACTATACCTTGCATTGAATTTTATAAAGCCTGAGGTGTTGGCAATTCACCTACTATCAATACTGGCCCACTAGAATCTGTGGGTTGATGTATTAAGGGATTTTACCCATTCTCTGCGGGTAAATGTGATGACACATATTAGGAAAGTTTCTTATGAAACCAGCCATTTAACCTATCTGTGAAAGAATTAAACACAGCCAAAATATCAAATATGATTTTTCCTGATTCTTTACAGTTTATAAAATAATTAAACAAGACCTAAAACATGCTTCTAAACCCTGCATCTTTAGACCAAAGACCACAAAATTGAAAAAAGGAAGAAGAAACAATATTTTAGTGACATCCCTAAACAACAAAACTGAAGCAGAATAATGTTAGCCCAGTCTTTCTTACTGCTAGCTTGTATAACAAAGTTACATTGTATTGGCCCCTTCAGGAAGAAAAAAATTACTCATTCACTCTCTTTTTCCTTTTTTTGAATGGCATTTATTTTGTGGTTGTGCAGGTGTTTTTAAGTGTTTATATGTTTTCACTGATGAGGGCTATTGCTCTTTCAGTGGAGTTTTATCAGTTATTATAGGTTACACCTAAAACCCCAGGCCTAAATATAATTAAGTGACTACTTGCTTTTTAAAGTGTTTGTTTGTTTAGCCAGTTAATTATTAATTATTGTTTCTCTAGTGACGGCCTAAATCAAACACTTGTAAAACTATTTTGAATAATAAAAGGCCTTGGTTTATCTGGAAAATATATGTTAAAATACCAGAGCTGGCAGGGCCTTGTGATACCACAGAGAAATGGGTGTGCAAAGGGATTTTTTGATCTTTCAGATAGGAGCATTAAAAGGGAAAAATCGGTTTCTCATTGAGTCCCTCTTCCTTTCCCACTTTCAAAACAACAACAACAGAGGTCTGAATCTCATCTCTGAAGAGACTAAGAAGCAGTGATGAAAAGATAGGTAAGCTCCTTGGACACTAGCTGTAAGGTGGATTGGATTGAGGTGACCTTGATGCTGCTCAAAATTCTCGTTCACTACACAGACTACTCAAATGGTGGAATGATAGCCTACTAAGGAGCGCACAGCATGGTGGTGGGGTGGAGTAGTGGGACATTGTCCAGGAGGACTGTGTTGCCGAGCAGTGCTTGATCCATTAGGGATGTCATTGGGTCCCTTTGGATAGGGACCACCTTGGTTAACTGTTTGCTGTGACTCAAATCATGAATCCGTTTGGAGGTTCCTACTTGTGTCTATACTCATGAATGATTAGTGTGTAACGCCATTGAGGGACTCTTTATCTGAGTACAGGAAGAGTTCATTGGCCACCATAAAGTGGCTTAGTCCCCAGAGTGTGTCGTTCAGAGGTGGAGAGGTTCTGGAAGGGAGTTCACTCCAGAAGTGTGTATGTCCAGCTGGCACTTATGTGTTTGACGAAAGGCCCCTATTCTTAGGTTGAGCCTAGGGCAGCGTGCATGCGGTGCTTTAGGAAAACGGCCTCTTGGAATCAATCTGGCCTTTTCACACGCTTGTGTGTGTGTTTTTTTAAAGCATTTTTTCTATTGGGCTTTGTATGCGTCTTTGTAAAAAGACAACACGTAATTGGGCAATGGCGGGTGCATGTCCCACCTTTCCCAGGAAATGTATCCGCTCACGGCCTATGGCTTGCAGTTACGAGCAGCGGCGCGTAGTGTGCCATCTGTTATGTGTCAGATTTCCCACGAGCTCGCGCGCACCACTCGTGGGACGCTGCAGCTGCCTTCCTCGTATCCCACGGTGTTTAGCCTGTGGGAGCAAGCAGCTGCAGTGCCAACTTGTTTTTAGGTCTCGGCTAAACGCGCGGAAGCGCGTCTCGCCGAGATCTTTTGTTAGCGAGTGTGCTTCCCAGGAGACAGTTCCGGCCGCGCGCATCCTTGGAGCCGATTTGAAACGGGAACGCGCGCTGTGGCCAGGCGCTGTCTCCTGGGAAGCTCAAGCACCATACACGCATGCGCATACACACACACAAGCGCCCATGCATGCACGCACATACATACATACAGAGACACCCCCCCTGACACATACACACACGCGCGCACACACACAAGTGCACCGATGCCCCCCCTCCCTCCCTCCCCCGCCGTCACCGTCGCACACATACATACACACACGAGCATACACGCACACACACACACACAAGTGCACCAAGCCCCCCCCAGCCTTTTGGAACTTACCTGGCCAATGTCGGGGACTCTGCTCTCAGCACGCGGCACCCAACCTCCTGCTGGCGCGGCCCCGGGGCTCCACACCGCTCACAGGAGCCCCGGGCCGCGCGACGCATCGACTCCGCCTGCCTCCTCTTCCTGTCTGGACGTGGCCCCGCCCCCGTCACAGGCGACCGTGCCTGACTACCGGGGCGGCCGCGGCGGGCTTCCGGGGGCATTTAGGATGCTGCTGTTATTTACAAAATATCTTCTCTGTTATTCACAATGTGTCTTTAAATTAGTTCAGCTCTACAAGTTTTTTTAGCAGCAGATGCAGAACATTGCTGTAGGCACTCCCTAACTTAATGAAACCTGACATACGCACAACACAACTCTTTTTCTCCCTTTGGTTTTAATTACATGTCTCCATCTATTATCCACTCTCCTTTTCAAGAAAATGTTTTGGGGTGCTGGGGTGCCTTAGGGAATATCGTCAGGCGGGTTGCTGTGTGCTGTCCACTCCCTCCCCAGCCCATAGCCTATGACAAGGATGCCATGGGTCTATTTCACTCCTCGCCTGAGTACACTTTAGCCAACTGAAATTCCAAATATTGGCATCATGTACAGACTTCTGTTTCTCCCCTCAGATTGATGCTTGCGTCGGTGTTATGCAATCAATTAATCACTCTCACGTCTGGCAAACGTCACTCAAAGCAGAGAATTAGCTAAACATGCAAAACAAACAAAATTGCTGAAAACGTTAAATGAAATATTTTTAAACGTTATCTGCCCCTCAGTTTCCATAGATGTGAAATGAATGGTGGTCAGCCATCAGCGGTAGTATTTTTGTGAGAAATATTTTAAATATGCATCTGCTCCACTTACAATTTTTGAGCACACCTGAAATCTGCTACCACGTCTGTGCTTTCTTGAAAGTAGCCATCCGGGCCAGTAGTGAGTGCAGAGTAGTGAGTGCAGAGTAGTGAGTGCAGAGTAGTGAGTGCAGAGTAGTGAGTGCAGAGTAGTGAGTGTGCAGAGTAGTGAGTGCAGAGTAGTGAGTGCAGAGTGAGTGTGCAGAATGCAGAATAGTGAGTGGAGAGTAGTGAGTGCAGAGTAGTGAGTGCAGAGTAGTGAGTGCAGAGTAGTGAGTAGTGGAGTGCAGAGTAGTGAGTGCAGAGTAGTGAGTAGTGAGTGCAGAGTAGTGAGTGCAGAGTAGTGAGTGCAGATTGATGCTTGCGTCGGTGTTATGCAATCAATTAAGCACTCTCACGTCTGGCAAACGTCACTCAAAGCAGAGAATTAGCTAAACATGCAAAACAAACAAAATTGCTGAAAACGTTAAATGAAATATTTTTAAACGTTATCTGCCCCTCAGTTTCCATAGATGTGAAATGAATGGTGGTCAGCCATCAGCGGTAGTATTTTTGTGAGAAATATTTTAAATATGCATCTGCTCCACTTACAATTTTTGAGCACACCGTAAATCTGCTACCACGTCTGTGCTTTCTTGAGAGTAGCCATCCGGGCCAGTAGTGAGTGCAGAGTAGTGAGTGCAGAGTAGTGAGTGCAGAGTAGTGAGTGTGCAGAGTAGTGAGTGTGCAGAGTAGTGAGTGCAGAGTAATGAGTAGTGAGTGCAGAGTAGTGAGTAGTGAGTAGTGAGTGCAGAGTAGTGAGTAGTGAGTAGTGAGTGCAGAGTGAGTGTGCAGAATGCAGAATAGTGAGTGCAGAGTAGTGAGTGCAGAGTAGTGAGTAGTGAGTAGTGAGTGCAGAGTAGTGAGTAGTGAGTGCTGAGTAGTGAGTGCAGAGTAGTGAGTGCAGAGTAGTGAGTGCAGAGTAGTGAGTAGTGAGTGCAGAGTAGTGAGTGCAGAGTAGTGAGTAGTGAGTGCAGAGTAGTGAGTGCAGAGTAGTGAGTAGTGAGTGCAGAGTAGTGAGTAGTGAGTGCAGAGTAGTGAGGGCAGAGTGCAGAGTAGTGAGTAGTGAGTGCAGAGTAGTGAGTGCAGAGTAGTGATTAGTGAGTGCAGAGTAGTTAGTGCAGAGTAGTCAGTAGTGAGTGCAGAGTGGTGAGTAGTGAGTGCAGAGTAGTGAGTAGTGAGTAGTGAGTGCAGAGTAGTGAGTGCAGAGTAGTGAGTAGTGAGTAGTGAGTAGTGAGTAGTGAGTGCAGAGTAGTGAGTAGTGAGTGCAGAGTAGTGAGTAGTGAGTAGTGAGTGCAGAGTAGTGAGTAGTGAGTGCAGAGTAGTGAGTGCAGAGTAGTGAGTGCAGAGTAGTGAGTAGTGAGTGCAGAGTAGTGAGTGCAGAGTAGTGAGTGCAGAGTAGTGAGTAGTGAGGGCAGAGTAGTGAGGGCAGAGTAGTGAGTAGTGAGTGCAGAGTAGTGAGGGCAGAGTGCAGAGTAGTGAGGGCAGAGTACAGAGTAGTGAGGGCAGAGTGCAGAGTAGTGAGTGCAGAGTAGTGAGTAGTGAGTGCAGAGTAGTGAGTAGTGAGTGCAGAGTAGTGAGTGCAGAGTAGTGAGTAGTGAGGGCAAAGTAGTGAGGGCAGAGTAGTGAGTAGTGAGTGCAGAGTAGTGAGGGCAGAGTGCAGAGTAGTGAGGGCAGAGTACAGAGTAGTGAGGGCAGAGTGCAGAGTAGTGAGTGCAGAGTAGTGAGTAGTGAGTGCAGAGTAGTGAGTAGTGAGTGCAGAGTAGTGAGTGCAGAGTAGTGAGTGCAGAGTAGTGAGTAGTGAGTGCAGAGTAGTGAGTGCAGAGTAGTGAGTAGTGAGTGCAGAGTAGTGAGTAGTGAGTGCAGAGTAGTAAGTAGTGAATGCAGAGTAGTGAGTAGTGAGTGCAGAGTAGTGAGTAGTGAGTGCAGAGTAGTGAGGGCAGAGTGCAGAGTAGTGAGGGCAGAGTGCAGAGTAGTGAGTGCAGAGTAGTGAGTGCAGAGTAGTGAGTGCAGAGTAGTGAGTGCAGAGTAGTGAGTGCAGAGAAGTGAGTGCAGAGTAGTGAGTAATGAGTGCAGAGTAGTGAGTGCAGAGTAGTGAGTAGTGAGTGCAGAGTAGTGAGTGCAGAGTAGTGAGTAGTGAGTGCAGAGTAGTGAGTAGTGAGTGCAGAGTAGTGAGTAGTGAGTGCAGAGTAGTGAGTAGTGAGTAGTGAGTGCAGAGTAGTGAGTAGTGAGTGCAGAGTAGTGAGTAGTGAGTGCAGAGTAGTGAGTAGTAAGTGCAGAGTAGTGAGTAGTGAGTGCAGAGTAGTGAGTGCAGTGCAGAGTAGTGAGTGCAGAGTAGTGAGTGCAGAGTAGTGAGTGCAGAGTGAGTGTGCAGAGCAGTGAGTGCAGGTGCAGAGTGGTGTGTGCTGTTGAGTGCAGAGTGCTGTGTATTGGCAATGTAAATGACAATGCCATTTATTTATGATTTAAAGAAGAAAAAGAAATGTCATGAGCAATGCCAATAGCTCTACCCTTAATGATGCCGAGACCATTGCATTGCAAATGCTTGTTAAACATGCAGCAATATCACCGGTTTCACTGAATGCTCCCCAGCTACACCAGACAACAAAATAGTACACAGAAACGAAATGCGGTATTCCTGTTAGAAAAAACTGATATTTAGGAGAGGTGTTTAATTCAAGTGCCTATTTCCAATACTGAAAGTCACAAGCTGTGGCTTCCTGCAGGGCTTCGCATCCGGCTGACGTTTTAAAAGCACTTTAAGAAACCTACGATACCGCCATTCACATAGGGCCATTGTTTATATAAAAGATAACAAAAATCAGACTAAGGTGAAAGGAACTCAGATTTTTGGCTTAAAACAAATTCACTATCACCAGGACGTCGAGCCCCTTTGTGCTAAGAAACAACTTCCTGTGAAGTCGTGTCCCCAGGACTCGGAGTTCAAGACTTAGTCATTACTGCGTCACAGCACCACCGTCAGCAGAATCAGTCATCATAGCACCCTGCCATAGAGTGGGGAGCAAACGCATTTCAGCCTGCCTTTAGAACAATCATTGGCAGTGAAAAAAAATCCCAAACCCCGCTGTGCACACCCACTCACGGGGGCTGTCTGTATGTCTTGAGACCTTTCAAGTACAAAAAAAGGCAGGCATGAAGGACACTTGCTAAGCAGGTTTGTATGAGTGAATATGCAAATTTGACAACGATGGCACATTGCCCCACTGCTGCGATCCATTTGATATTAATATTAGCCTTAAAACTAATTCTACTTAAAAACAAGCATTGGCATAGCCAATAGGTCTCGCCTTTGGGACCTTATAAGTGTTTAATTATCCAGCACAATATCCTTGGTGCAACAACATCAACTGTTGCATGGCAAACACATATAAGGTCCCAAAGGCGAGTCCTATTGGCTATGCCAATGCTTGTTCTGTTTATGCTGCTGCTGATTGTCAAGATTGCTGATGTCAGTCCGCATGTGTTGTGTTGTGTTTTCGCTGGTATATAACCCTGCTGTTAAGAGTTGCTGTTTTCACTCAGCCTGGTCAAGCATTCTCAGACTGGAGGACGAACATGTGATAATTTTTTTGAGCTTGTTGTTGTGGATGCCGCTATGAGGATACTGTTAGTGTATTTTTAAATATGACGTGATGGGCCTGTGATGCCAGTGTGCTACAGATATCTACAGTAAGCTGCAGTGGCCTCACTGGGCTGTGCTATGGAGCTCTTTGCCACATTTGCTATTACTAGGCTGCTTGTGTGTTTTCTTCTCAGACACACCTGGCTGTTCATGGTCTGCATTGAGCCTCAGTGTGTACAGTTGAATATATATTTGACTATAGTAAGCTGTTGGTAGCATCAGCATAGGACTTTGTGCGAGTAAATAAAAGTGTATTTGATGCAAGGAGCCCACGTTACCCCTGCACTCATCTTCAACCTCCACAGACTAAAGGCGTATTTATGAGCCCCTGCATCACTTTTGCGCCGCCGTCGTGTCACTTTTTGTGACGCAGCAGCAGTGTAAACAATACACCATGTTGCTCCATATTTACGGAGTGTCGCATCTAGGCAGATGTGTCACTTCGTAAACCCCTGCGTAACATTATACCTGCATCAGGTATAATGTATGCAGGCTGGGTGTTTCCCCGCAAGAAAGGATCTTAGGAGTGGTGCAGTGAAATCTATAAGTTTTCACTGCGCCACTTCTAGGATGCCAATGCGTCAATATCTTACACCCGCCTCATGGCAGGCATAAGGGTGACGCTGGCCCTTTCACATGGAGTTTACCCCATGTGAAACGAACATTGCTAGAATTCCGTCATGCTTCCGACCCAACTCCAGCAATGCGCCACTTTTGCGCCAACAGATACGTCAGTAATACTGGTGTATCTGTCATTCCTTGCGACATGATGAGTCATACAGTAAATATGACTGCATTCATCATGTCGCATAGAGGGCGCACTGAGAAATGTCACATCGCTGCTTTCACGCAGGGATGCAACACTTCTCATACATGGGATACATTCTGGTTCCCAGTCCGGCCCTGTAGAGCATGCGATGTTGAGACCATACCAAGAAAGTTATATGGACATACATACCATAAGTGCCTTCTCTTTGTTGTTTCAGCTTTGGAAATTTGAGCCAACGAATAAAACATAAGCAAACCAACATATAAAATGACATTCGAATGTAAGGGTTACATCATGTCCGATCATCATCCGCACTCAGGCAATCAACAGTCTGTGTTGATTCAATTTAGCTATGCTGAAACTCTGCTCTGATATCTAAAGCTGATAGCAACTAACCAACAGCACTTACAAGATAATATCTGATACTAAATTTAATAAAAATCATGTGTGTATCAGCTAACAGAATTAAAAGAGAAAGATATTAGCAATGGACCAGATTTTATCACCATCTTGTGCAAATAAGCATTTCATATCAACCGGTCAAAGATAGTAACCAAAATGTTATTAGCGATTCCTACAGATTCCAAAAGGCCCATAGGAATGAATGGGAAAGCCATTCCTTATTAGCGATTAGCTATTACCGAATCGTTAATGTTCCGCTATTTCAAGGGTGCCAGGGTGTCCAAAGGACACCCCGTTGCACCCCTGAAATGGACCTGTGCACAAATGTTACACACACACATGCCCTAAGGGCATGTGTGTGCGCAACATGTAACTTTGAAAAATTCACAAAAGTGCTTTTTTCAAAGTTTTAGCAAATTACCACGAAGTTCAACTTCATGGTAATTTGCTCCCCCTATTAGCGAAATCGCTATTTTTTTGGGTTTCATGCATTGCATTTAAGGAATCTCATTTTGGGATTCCTTAAATGCAAGAGCAATTTAAGGAATCGCTATTTAGAGATTCCTTAAATTGCGATTTCTGCATTTGGGATGATGCATCCCAAATGCAAAAATACCGGGAGCAAACGGCCAGATTCTGAGAATCTGCCCGTTTGCTCCCGGTATTTTCTTTGATGCATCTGCCTGTGTATTCCTTAGAATGAACAAGCCAACATGCATTTGTGTTTGTTGTGGTCATTTGTTGGCCGCAGTTTTATTAGGAATACATGGATACACTTTGGCATTATTTGCATGCCCTGGACATAAATCATCGTCATAGAACTGCCATATTTGCGTCATAAATCATATGCATTTGTCATCCGTAATATCTGTCATAAATCATATGTACATCACCAATTAGCAAATTGGACTGACAGTTCGATGGTTAGCTCCTTTGGATGATTGTCTTGTTTCTTGTCCTTTCTTTTGGGTCAGGTTTCCGGGATCTTCTGTACATGTCCATGGCATCGGTCCTATCCCACTTGTGATGTAAAGGCTAGCTGTAGAGTGTCCGACCTGCCGGTTTAGGGGGCCATCTCGTCCAATCTAGCCTGCAGTGCCAGTACCAGTGTCCCCCGCTGCGTAATGGGTGTCCCTGTCCCATCCGTCTGTGCATACATGTCAAGTCTTTCATTTAGTGGTGCTCCATTTAACCAGGTCTCGGGTCAAGCACGTTATTGGGAAGGGATGGGAGCTTTCCAGTGCATTGATATGTTCCATTTCCCCAGGAGAAGCGCTATATCTATAGATTTAGTCGTGTGTTTTGATTTCAGGAGTCTGAAGATTCGTCCCAAGGCATACCCCCACAGTGTATATTTGTGGGCGGTGTCACACCATATGGAAAAAAATCTTCTGGCATCTTCGGCAGTCTTACAGGAGCTGGAGGTTTAATTTTGCCAGTCTTGCCGGAGAGAGAGATATGTGCAATGAAAATAGCTGAGTTGGTGTTCCTGCTTATTTTTTGTGTGTATTCTAGGATACGCCCCCCATTGCCTGCAGTTATTGTGCAGGCAACAGGGACATTATTTGAATGGTGCAGCAGGTGCAGTAGCACCATTCTTTAGCAGATACACCTTCCCTCATTGGTTGCTCCCATTTGATTGCAGTGGCGGCTCCTCCGCTATAGCAGAGGAGCGTCACCCCTTCCCCAAAACAAGCATTTGCAATGCAGTAGGTCTCGCATTATTTAAGTTTGAGCTATTGGCATTGCTAAATAATGCAACACCAATAGCTCAAACTTTAATAATGCGGGACCTATTGCATTGCAAATGCCTGTTTCTTAAGGAGGAAGGATTAATTACATTTAAGCCAATTAGAGTTCATGTATGAACAAGCTGAGCAGGACCAACGAGAATATTGCCTGATGGTCTCAGTTTGACCATGAACATAATGCAAGCCCCTGTCTTAGGCTGCAGCAGTGACTCCTGGGTAAACCATTTGTACATATAGGAGTAGATTCATCACTCAAAGAACACGTGCAAGTGTATTGAGCTCACTGGGTCAGGTGACGGGGTGTGTAGCAGTGCACATTATACTGAGATTTATAGGGGAGGATGTGTGTTCGCAAATGTACAGTGGTGCAAAGTACCCTGAAGTCCGGCGCGAAGGGTGTGTGCACACACTACAGTATTGCAGCGTACAGTGTGGCCTGGAGTGGATGCGATATGAGCATACATGTGCAGGAGTGCAGAATACACAGACCAGGACTGGCTGATATATGTGCATACATGTGCAGTGGTGGAGAGTACAAAGGACTAGAGTGGATGATGTATGTGCAGACATATGCAGCACTACAGAGTACACTGATGCCTGTAGTGGCTGGTACATGTGCATAACTGCATACACGTGTAGTACTGCAGAGTACACAGAGGCCTGTAGTGGATGGTATATGTACATACATGTGCAGTACTGTAGAGTACCTTGAGGCGTGGAGTGGGTGGTATATGTCCATATATGTGCAGAAGTGCAGAGTGCACTAGGCCTCGAGTACAGGGTGTACGTGTACATGTGTAGTAGTGATACATACACTAAGGTGTGGTATGGCGGGTGTAAGCATGCATGTGCAGGAATGCAGTGTACACAGACTAGAAGCGGGTGGTGTATGTGTACATGTACAGTACTACAGAGTAGATTGAGGCTGGAGTGGCTGGTTTATGTATATACATGTGCAATGCTTCAGAGTACACTGAGGCCTGGAGTGGATGGTGTATGTGTACATGTGCAGTAGTGATACGTACACTAAGGTGTGGTATAAAGGGTATTTACACACATGTGCATGAGTGAAGGGGGTGTGCATACATGTGCAGTTCTCTGAGGCCTGGAGTGGCTGGTGTATATATATACTTGTGCAATGCTTCAGAGTACACTGAGGCCTGGAGTAAATGGTGTATGTGTATAAGTGCAGTAGTGATACGTACGCTAAGGTGTGGTATGAAGGGTACATACACACAGCCCAGGAGTGAAGGGGGTGTGCAAATATGTGCAGTACAATGAGGCCTGGAGTGGGTGTTATATGTGTATACATGTGCATTACTGTTGACTACAAGCTAAACACGCATTTGCAATGCAATCGCGGCACTCACGCTTTAACTGTAAACATCTTAAGTTAAAGCACGGGTACCCGGATTGCTTCAAAAGTAAAGAAATAGAAAACAAAATTTTTATCTATTTCTTTAATTTTGAAGCAATCAGCCCACCTACGCTTTAGCTTGAGATGTTTACAGCCAAAGCGTGAGTGCTGCGATTGAAAGCAAAGTAAATAAATAAATAAAAAAACGGCTGACACACATTTTCTTTCTCTTTATTTACTTTGGTTGTAATCGCTGCACTCACGCTTTAACTGTAAAGATCTTAAGCTAAAGCGGGTGCCGCAAATGGTTCAAAAGTAAAGAAATTTAAAAAAAAAAGGTTTTATTCTATTTCTTAACTTTTTGAGCAATCGTGGCACCGCGTTTTAGCTTAACATCTTCACAGTTGCATTCAGTTTAAGCTGCTGGAGCATTTGAATGGCAAATGGTGATCACCCGCGGCCGCTTTGATGTTCTCAGTGGCCACACGGCTCACTGAGAACATCAAAGCGGCCGCAAAATTGCTCCAAAGGCTGCAGGCGGACAAATAGTGCGCGCGCCCGGCACACATGCACTGTTCCTGATCCGCAGACTTTGGGAGCATTTTTTAAAGTCCCCACTTGATTCTCGCAAAGCATCACTTACGCGATGGCTACAGCGAGACCTAAAAATGTCAGGAAAGGAAAAAAAAAGTGTTCTTTTATTTTTCCTGCCGAATCTTAGGGGTGGGGCATGAGGGGTGACGGCACTGAGGGGTGTGGTAGTGCACTCCCTTGACTCCGCATGACGGTTTGGCCGGCCATCTCAGGCCTCTTTCCATTGCTGGTTTGAACTGCACTGTATGTCAGGAACTGGCCTTTATGTAATAATCCATATTAATCCATAATCTTCCACTAGGCAATGAAAAGCGCAAAGTTTGGCCTCTGTGTATAAATCACCTTTCGTGGTGACCTCAGCCTGGTACCATGCGTGCATTGTGCGATTGGCTGCTACCGCCACCAAATGTTGTGGCACCCACCAGGGGAGCTGTATCAACTCAAAGTGCCCAAGTATATGGGCGTTTTGTTCTGCTGTTATTTAGTAGCACCGTCAACAAACTCCCTTCAGCCAAGATGTGGCCGATATTCAGCCTCTCAGGGTATGTGTCTACTGATAGCCATCTTGCAAACCATATCAGTTGTGCTGCTATGTAGTAGGTCTCTGGGTTAGGCACCCCCTTATCACACTCTCTTAAGGGCGCATAGCAATGCCTATTGCTAGGCATCTACTTTTAGTCCCCCATATCATATCTGAGAGTATGGATGACAGCTCGCAGAAAAAGCATTTAGGTAGGTTTTAAAGCAGGGCTATAACGAAATACAGACTTTGGAGGTAGAGAGATCATTCTTAGGTCCGCCTGCAAAGCACTTGCACTGTGCACTGTGCTTGTGAAATCTCTTGTGTTTAATGTATTGCGGAGGGGGCTCTTATCAGTTCCCATCTCCGAATTACTGTGTTCATTTGCTTTTGTGTGGAACCTTTTTTTTTTAACTTCCCCTGGCTGCACGCATCTACGATACTTCTAATAAAGCTGTTCACATGGTTTAAGCCCCAGTCACCTCAAGATAAGATCTCTTTCCACAGAAAAGGCAGACAACTTCTAACAATAGGCTGGAATGCATGCATTTTATTACTTAGTTGTGTAAAGCAGATGTTTAAGCCATAGAACGTTTGTGGCCTTTCCTGTTCATGCCTCGGTACCTTTCTTTGCACTATCACTTTGCATTATCAGATTGATTGTTTCAACTTAATCTATTTGGTCTTTATGATCAAATTCTAAATGTTGGAATAAACATTGCACATTAAAAATAAAGTTAATATACAAGAGCTCTGCTATATTTTACTGCTAAACAAGCAGTCACAATTCCAGTTCACTTGCAGACAACAGTGTCATGATTTGAATGGTGCAGCAGGTGCAGTAGCCTCGGGTCCAAAAGTTGTCAGAAGTCCTTTAAACACATACTATTGCTATATTTGACTACTAAACAAGACATCACAATTGTAGTTAAAAAGAATTGATTTGAATGATGCAGCAGGTGGTTGGACTAAAAGCTTTAGGGACCCCACTAAACCAGGATTATTGCTAAAATTGAAAACTAAACAGGCACTCACAAGTGCCGTTATCTTGCAGACAACAGAGTCAAGATTTCAATGGTGCAGTGGCACCGGGCCCTAAAGTTGTCAGCACTCATCTAAACCCATAATACTGATATATTTTACTACTATACATACATTTGCAATTGCAGTTTACTTGCAGTTAAAAGGGGCTTGATTAAATGGTACAGTATAAACATATGGTATCCCAACTGGTATTATTTGGAGACAGTTACAAAGGATATGTTAAAAACATTATCAGAAAGGAAAAAGGCAACCGGGTTTTACTCGCCCCGAACAAGCCAACTCGTCCAGAGAGATTGAATCTCCCGTCGTCGATCACACCAGGATAGACCTCCCCCCCCCCCCTTGATGATTATCAATGCTATTCCCTGATTGATGCCCGCACGGGACGGCAGATTACCTACCCCCGCTCTCCCGTTCATCAGATTCTCCAGACTCCCTCAAGTATCCAATGGGCGCCCCTAACTCAGCTCCATATTGAAAGGATCCGCTTTATTCCCTGCACTCCAAAACCATCAGCACCGCTCATCATTCAACCCTGTCCTGAGGAAGATCCCCATTAAAGAGGATCGAAACGCCGTCGACCACTCAGCGCAATCCAAGGCGCAACATACAATGTGGTTCATCTAAAATTACATCCAGCCTGCATCTAAACCAAAAGACCTTAAATCAGCTGGACCCCTATTGTTTCTTCTACCCACTGTATATATTCATGCACCAGTCACCTTGCGCCGTCTTTGCTGATCACTTTGTCACTTGCGTCGCCACCGTGTATATCACTAGCACCACTTGAGCACCAAGTACAAATAGGGTTGTTTTTATTGAATTGTCTACAGTGCTGATACAACTGTAATCAGTCCTATTGCGTGTTTGGATAAATATGATGCCATGAGCACATTTAAAACTATGTACAGGCCTCCTTTTTCCTTTCTGATAATGTTTTTAACATATCCTTTGTAACTGTCTCCAAATATTACCATTTGGGATACCATATGTTTATACTATATTATTTACCCCAATCCCAACGCGGTTGATGGGTTTATACTCCTGTGGTCTATACATGATT
Source organism: Lissotriton vulgaris (assembly GCF_964263255.1). Lineage (NCBI taxonomy): Eukaryota > Metazoa > Chordata > Amphibia > Caudata > Salamandridae > Lissotriton > Lissotriton vulgaris. The sequence continues at coordinate 583,760,624 of NC_141687.1, read as the reverse complement.
AAATGGTACAGCAGGTGTAGTGGCACCAAGGCCAAAAGTTGTCATAACTCCAGTAAACACAATATACATTGCTGTATTTTACTACTAAACAGGCAGTCACAAGTGCAGTTATTGTGCAGGCAAAGGGTCATTATTTGAATGGTGCAGCAGGTGCAGTGGCACCAGGCCCCAAAGTTATCAGAACTCCTCTAAACATCTAATAATGCAATATTTTACCGCTAAACAGGCAGTCACAAGTGCAGTTATCTAGCAAGCACTAGTGGCACTCGGACCAAAAGTTCCAGGCACCCACTAAACACCTAATATTGCTATATTTTATTCCTAGACAGACAACGACAAGTCAAGGGACTTTGCAGACAATGGGGTCATGATTTAAATGGTGCAGCAGGTGCAGTAGCACCTGGTCTAAAAGTTGTCAGAACTCCTGTAAACACATATTATTGCTATATATTCGACTACTAAACAGGCAGTCACAATTGCATTTACTTTGCAGTTAAAAGGGACTTGTTTTGGACGATGATGATTGGAGAGAAGCATTAGCATCCCCACGCGAAGTAGTGATTCGATCACGATTCAGACTCATACAGCTAAAATTGCTGCACCGGACGTATTATACCAGCTCTGTACTGGTCAAGATGGGTGTGAAGGGTTCTCCTGCCTGCCCCCGTGGATGTGACCAGGATGGTACCTATATACATTAATGGTGGCACTGCCCTGTCCTTCGGAGGTATTGAGAAAAAGTTGTCGCTGGTACATCTCGTGTTTGTACTGCAGCTGCTGCTGACTTTACCCGGCTGTGTCTCCTTAATATCTCGGATGCCATTGACTTGTCACGGAATGAGAAGATCTGGGTTACCCTGGGCTGTATGGTGGCGAAACGCAATATAGCTAGAACATGGAGGGGTGACATACAGTTGAGCTATAAGGATTGGGAGTCAGACATGGACTGGTGCCTGCAAGCTGAGAGGGTGGTTTATGAAAGTAGATGTTGCCCACAAAAATGGACCAAAATATGGGGCCCTTGGAACGAAAGTAGAGGTCTGTTGTGTACTCCTGTTCTCCTCTCTCCCTCCCTAGTGGTGGACGACGAAGATATTTAACTGCTTTAAATATGGATCAATGATTAATCTCTTTTGTAACACTGCCTAACGCCTATATATGTAATTGTATTGTGTAATGTGTTTTTTTTAAAGTCTCAATTAATGTAAAGTATTGTATTTTTTAATTTATTTTTTATTTTTATACTTTATCTTTGAATACAAATATATATATATTTTTTTAAAAGGACTTGTTTTGAATGGTGCAGCAAGTGCAGTGGCTCTGGGGCCAAAAGCTCTAGGGAGCCCAGTAAACCCAGATTGTTGCTAAATGTTACCACTAAACAAGAGAGTCACAAGTGCATTTATCTTGCAGGAAATAGGGTCATGATTTAATGGTGCAGCAGGTGCAGTAGCACCAGGACCAAAAGATCCAGGCACACCTAATATTGCTATATTTTATTCCTAAACAGGCAACCACAAGTGCAGGTACCTTTCAGACAACCGGGTCATGATTTGAATGGTGCAGCAGGTGCAGTGGCACCGGGCCCAATAGTTGTCAGAACTCCTCTAATAAACAAATATTGCTATATTTTACTACTAAACAGGCAGTCACAAGTTATCTAGCAGGCACTAGGGCCATGATTTCAATGGTGCTTCTGGTGCAGGGGCACCGGGGACCAAAGTTGTCAGAATTCCTGTACACACCAAATATTGCTATATTTAACTACTAAATAAGCAGTCACAAGTGCAGTTACCTTTCAGGCACTAGGGCCATGATTTTAATAGTGAAGCAGTTGCAGTGACACCGGGGTCCAAAGCTCTAGGAAACCCTCTAAACACCAAATATTGCAATATTTAACTACGAAACAGGCAGCCACAAGTGTAGTTACCTTACAGGCAATAGGGTCCTGATTTGAATGGTGCAGCAGGTGCAGTGACACTGGAGCTAAAAGTGATCATAACTCCTCTAAACAGCATATATTGCTATATTTTACTACTAAACAGGCAGTCACAAATGCAGTTATCTTGCAGGCACTAGGTGCATGAATTGAATGGAGAAGCAGGTGCAGTGGCTCCGGGCCCACAAGTTGTCAGAAGTCCTTCATACACATAATATTGCAATTACATCATTGAATCATATTATTTCCCTTTTTCATTTCATTTGTCAAAATTTAGCTATTACTTCCCCGCACTATACCACTAGCAACAGCACAATATATTGCCTTTGTATACATCAACAAGTCATAATACTTTAACCGATTTTATGTAACCTATATTGTACAACTACTTAGCAAGCTACAACTCACAACAATAAACAGCTTATTATTAATCACATGGGTGAAACCTAATGCATTTACCAATGCTTGTAATTATATCCTCTCGGCCGAGAGGGGTAAAGTCTGATGGATCATAGATATGCGTTTTTTCTAAGTTGCCCTCCACCCCTCAGGTCCTGATCTGTGTGATATATTTGGACTCCCTTAAGTCTCAAGGCTTTCCCAAATTCACTCGGTATTTGTTAAAGTTGGGGTACGGCATGACTGGGTCTTTGAGGAACATTAGTACATTGTCTGCAAACCACGCTGCCGCAGAGTGGCTTCCTCTTATTTTGATTCCCCATGCTGGCCCTTTATATTTTAGGAGGCAGGCCAGTGGCTCGAGGGCCAGTTAAAAAACTAATGGATGACAGGGGACAGTCCTGTTGGATTCCTCTACGAAACCACCCTCTGTTAGAGCGTACCCTGCTAGTGCATACCCTGGCTTGAGGTTCCATGTGGAGGTTACCTTTAATCCCCATTATAGTAAGTACTTCCGACAAGTAGGGCCATAGAAGGGTAACAAAGGCCTTTTCTGTGTCCAGGGAGACCACGGATGGTTCCTCCAAACGTCCGTCGACCAGGTCTATGCTGTGTAGCAGTCGCCAAATATTCATGTGTGCGTTTTGACCCAGGACAAACCCACATTTTTCTGGGTGTATCAGTCTTGGTAGGTGTGGGAGTAATTGGTTGGCTATGGTCTTCCCATATATTTTAAATTCTGTAGTTAGGAGGGAGAGTGCACAATATTATCAGACATCTAATGGGTCTCCGCCATGTTTTGGGAGGACCACAGTGGCAGCCTCCATGGTAGAGTCATGGATCAGTTCCATGTTGAATGCCCCAGTGTACACTGTGTGCAGCCTGGCCACTAGCCGGGTTCAGTAGGTAGCATACAATTCAGGGAGGAGTCTATTTATTCCTGGCGACTTCCCTTTTGCTAGTTGATAAATAGCCACCTTAATCTCATGTGCCTCAATGGCTAAACTGAGAGACTCCGTCTCTGCGGGTGTGAGGCCAAGGATTCTTATATGAGCCAGGAATTTGACAATTTGGGTAGGTTTAGGGGTTGTGGGGCCCGTATATATGACTTTGTAGTAGTCCACAGAATCCCTGTTTATTTTGGTCCGTGTCTCGACTAGATGTTCCATGGACAGTCATATATGTAGGATATATGTCCTCATCAACCAGGCCAGAAGACGGCCCATTTTATCCCCTTCCCCTTACTGTATATTCTTTGTAGTGTATGGAACTAAGTTGCTGCATTGGGGACCAGCCAGTTTTGCCAATTTACTTAGGTTTGGTTTATCTCTGGGGGTATCCACTGCAGTGACTTCCATTTTGCAGACGCGAGACTCCACGTCTATGACTTTCCTCATCAGTGTTTGCTTGACTTCGTAGGAGGTTTTAATGCATAGTCCTCTGATAACTACTTTAAACATGTCCCACTCTATATTTGAGTGGGAGGCTGTGCCCTCATTAACTTTGAAATAATTGTCTATTGCTTCTACAACTGTGGCTCTGAATGGGGGTCCAGGAGTGCATCAGGTTGTAGTTTCCATGCCGGTATCACTGACAATTCCCTCTCAAATGTCAGTATTGCTAGAAGGGGTTTGTGGTCAGAATCGGTGCGACACAGGTATTCCGTGCTGTGGACATCTGGGATAAATGGCATAGATCCCATTAATCTGTGTCATTGCGTAAGTATTCCATGTGCTTCCGAGTAGTAGGAGTACTTCAGATTCACAGGGTTTGCCTCTCTCCACAGATTCACCAGTTCTCACCTTGTTGTCCGCATCTGGATCCCCCATGCAAGTGGCTCACTGGGGCCTGATGGGACAGGTAGTTTGGAGTTATCCAGTGTACAGTCAAGCACCATCGTGCAGTCCTCTCCCCATATTTGGTATGTAACTACGGACCGGAGAAAGGTGTGTAGTGAGATATTTGAGGAACTGTAGTTGTCTGGTATTATGTACATATATGCTAGTGATTGATACAGGCATTCTGTCCAAAGCACCAACTATTATGGTGAATCTGCCATCAGGATCTGTAGCTGTCTGATGAATCGTAATAGGGGCCAATATCAATGTGGCTCTCGCGAAGGCAGAAAACACTGTACTGTGTAATTGGCCTCTACATCTTTTCCCCAGCTTCTCCTGCTCCCAGGCTGTCATGTATCTCCTTCAGGCAGGCAACCTGCACTTTCCTTTGGTGGAGGAAGGAAAGGAGTACACCCCGTACCGCTTCGCTGGGGAGCCAAGACCCTGACATTCCAAGTAATGAAACTGTATCTATGAGTCATGATGTCAGGTCAATAAGGAAGCAGGTATTCGGTGATGTCTCTGGTATGTATGAGTGTGTTGGGTATCTTATATGGAATGTCACAAGTGTGCTGCTTGTCCCTCCCTAATAAGTACAGTAAGGTCACATCACATAACATAAACATAAACTAGCAAATTAAAGAGTTGCCATTATGATATACTGTTACCATATATCACATATCTCCTTCCTTACATAATGAAAATGAAAAATTAATTTGAAACATAGTCCAGAAGTTTAGTGTGTAACAACCGCTTTCATATAGTGAAATGCAAACCCTCTTGAGAATGATCAGATCTTCACAGGTTAGCCCACAAACCTCTTCTCCAAACTCCACACATAAACCAAGACGACCGTTAAGTTAACCCACATCTTCATCTTACCTGACACTGCACCACTAAATTTGTTCAACAAGATTTCTTGAAAACTGCATGACCGAATACTGACATAGGGGACATCATTTTCTACATAACTCGTTTCAAGTGTACTGAAATACTTCACCAGTCTAATGAGACTCTACAACAGACCAAAGCTCAAAATGGCAGATTTGCCTTGAGAAATCACTTTGAATGGCCTTGAAATGTTAGCAGATCTTTTTTAACAGCACAATGTATTTAAATATTACCAGATTTCAAACTTTGGTGAACTTCTCAGACACAACCTTGTGTTTGCTGTCATACCACTATATTTCTTTTTCTTCAATTTAAGACTAGTGATCAGTACCAAATGCATTTTCTTAATAGACATATACTTGGTTTACTTAAATAAACACCTGCAATACCTTTTAGGCAATGGCTTGGGACTATTAATACATTAACATAGAGAAACACTTGAAGTACTGTGAGTAGTAGCAGTGATGAGACCTACTTTTCTTTACAAATTGTTAATCACATTTAAATGAGCCAACATTGCCAATTGCCCAGCTTTGTCTCTTGACCAATACAATAATGTTGGGTGAAAACAATGCATTTCATTTGTCAATCAGTCAAAGGTTTATAAAGCATGCTAGATCACTCATAAGGATCAAAAGGCACTGGGATTGCTAGCTGCTGCAAGGTGATATGTTAATTTGAATAGCCAGGTCTTGAGTCCTTTCCTGAATTGCTCGAGCGATCGGGAGGTCCTGAGGTGCCGGGATAGTTGTTCCAGGCTTTGGCTTCCATGTGTGAGAAGGAGAGTTTTCAGCTGTTGGCTCAGGGGATCTAGAGGGTGTCTGCGAGGAAGAGGGAGGCCGATTGTAGGTGTCTGGTTGGTTGGTGGAAGGTCATGTGTTTGTTGATGTATGATGGTCCTTTATTGTGCCGAGCTTTGTATGCATGGGTCAGCATCATGAAAAGGCATCTCTTCTGGATTGGGAGTCAGTGTAGCTTCTTGGGGTGGGGTGTGATGTGGGTCTTTCTGGGGAGGTAGAGGATGAGTCTTGCAGCTGAGTTTTGTATTGTTTGTAGTCTCTTCTGAAGGCATGTGGAGATTCCTACGTAGAGTGTGTTCCCGTAGTCTAGCCTGCTGGTGACAAGAGCATGCATGACGGTCCATCTGGTGTTGACTGGTAGCCACCTGAAGAACTTGCAGAGCATTGGTATGTTGAGGGAGGAGGCTAATGAGACAGCATTTACTTGTTTCTTCATGGATAAACTTGCTGTCCAGGATGATGCTAAGGTTTGGGGCGTGGTCTCTCGGGGCATGGGGTGGGCTGAGTTTTGCGGACCACCATGCATTGTTCCATGGTGAGGCGTTGTTCTCAAAGAGGAAGACTTTTGCCTTGTCCGTGTTTAGCTTGAGATGGTTGTCCTTCATCCAGTCAGCCATGTCAATCATGCATCTTTGGAATTTGGGTCTGGTGGCTGAGGATTCTTCTGACAGCGAGAAGATGAGCTGAGTGTCATCAGTGTAGGGAATGATGTTGAGTCCATGCGATCTGCCAGTGTTGGCCAAGGGGGTCATGTAGATGTTGAAGCTGGTGAGGCTGAGGTAAGAACCTTGGGGGATGCCGCAGATGATCTCATTGGGTGCTGAAGTAAAGGGTGGGAGACAGATTCTCTGGGTTGTGCCTGTGAGGTATGAGGCAATCCGTTTGAGTGTGTCTTCTTGAAATCTGAGGTGAAGGAGTCTGTGGATCTTGATGTGATGAGAGATTGCGTCAAAAGAGGCTGACAGGTCCAGGAGGATGAGGGCTACTGTTTCTCCACAGTCAAAGAGGTCTCTGATGCCTTTGGTGGCTGCGATCAGGGCTGTCTTGGTGCTGTGGTTGGCTCGAAATCCAGATTGAGAGGAGTCCAGGAGGTTGTTGTGTCCCAGGTGTACTCTGATTTGCTGGTTGATTGCTTTCTTGAGAGATTTTGCTGGGAAGGTTTCTTAAGGAGAGGACTCACTGCAGCCTGTTTCCAGTCCAGCCATAGTGATGGAGGTGTTCAGGACTTTCTTGAGCTTGTTGCCAATCATCTTGCTTCCAAGGTTGTAGATGTGGTGGGGACAATAGTCTGTAGGTGCTCCCGAGTGCACAGAGTTCATGAGAACTTGTGATTGTGGTTTAGCTGTGGGAGGGTCCCATTGGATTAGCAGGTGTTCTGAGTTTGTGTTCCTGGGCATGAGCAGGTTGATGCTGTTGGCGATGGGGTGTGGCTTGTGAAGCTTTTGTAGTTGGCTGTGATCTTGTTATGGAAGAAGTCTGCTAAAGTGTCACACAGTTCTTGGGAGAGGGTAACATCATTCTCTGTGGCTACAAAGTTGAAGAACTCCTTCATGATGGTGCAGAGTTCCTTGCTGCAGTTTGTGCTTGCTTCTATATGGTCTGCAAGGGCGTTCTTCTTTGTTACTTTCAGGAGGCAGCGGTACTGGTTGAGTGCTCTCTTAAATGCGGTGTGGTCTTCTGCCTTTATGCTGGTGAGCTACTGCCTTTCTAGTTGACTGCAGTTACATTTCATAGATTTCAGCTTCTCTTTGAGCCAGCTTACTCGTCTGGTGCGTCTTTTAGATTTGGCCTGCTTGGCTTGGGCGATTGTGTGGACGCACTATGTGATCCGTTGGGTGAAGTACTTTGCGGCTTATTCTGGGTTGAGTGATGTGTAAGGAAGGTGGGAGTTGAGGCCTTGACTTTGTCACTGGAGGTGAAGATGGGGGTGGAGCATGTGTCCTACGATGTAGGTGGGGTCAGTGACCAGTTGCTTGAGGCTGATGTTGCTCATGCTTTCTAGGAGGTCCGTTGTCTTGGTATTACTAAGGTCATAGAGAGTTGAGATTGCCTAGTAAGATGTAGTGCTCGGAGTAGATGGCAATTGGGCGACTATGTCAGAGTTGCAGAAGCTGATATGTAGTACTGGTGGTTTGTAGTGGAGGGTGCCTCGGATGGTCTGTAGTTGAGGGTGCCTCGGATGGTCTTTTACCATCTGTGTGGAGTTGGAAGTTGTGTTTCATTATTGGGGTGGAGTCGCCTAGGGAGGTTGTGCAGCAGATGGTGTCCTTGTAGATAATGGCAATTCCACCTCAGTGTTTGTTGGTTTGGTATCAGTGTTTTATTGTATACAATATCATTAAAAAACTGACTATTGTTTATGAAAGTAAACTACATATCTTGTAAGTAGTGAAAGAATTTAGAAAACCGATCCTATAAAAACTCTAACTTAAGACATCCAAAACCGAATCTGTGCTGAGTTGAACAAGCTACTAAACTTTGTAAAAGTCAGTGAGAAAAATTATATATATTATATATTGTTATTGTTTCCGAGGTCCTTAAAATGACCATGGAAATCCAATGCCAAATCCTGCCAAAGACCACTTGGGACCGACACTTAAATCAATGGTCTGCTGTGAGCTTTAAACATGTTTTCTGTAGTGAATCATTTGCTGCATCTCTTAATATGCAGACAAAATGTTCGTCCATGAAAGGCCACCCTAACATCTTTCAGACTCTTCTTTTGTATGCAGTTTCAACCTAATACCCCAAATTGGCTGCTTATATAAAAACATTTTTCAAACATTCAAGTGCAAATAATGTATTATTCTTCATTACCGTTTCATCCGTAATGCTTAACTTTAACTTTTTTCTGACTTTCCATACATGTGAGATTCTGGGACCCATGCTTTCTCTGTCAGCCAACTTTCACTGATGAATCTGAGGGCATTTTTTATTACCATATAACTGTGTAAGTCTTAGTTCGTGTTTAAAAGACATTTAGTTTCAATAAATACCATAATACAACATAAAGAACTCTGATGAATAGTTTGCAACTTACATATGGCATTAAGTACATGGAATAAATAATAAAGTATTTATTAATTTGTAAGGGAGGGAAGGAAGGAGGGGAGAAAAGGATAAAAATGAAATAATAAGAATCCTAATTATAACGATCTAAAAAACAACATTCTCTTCTATATCTTAGAATAAATAAGTGAAACAAATATAAGAGCAGAGAGAGAATATTCATGGGGGAATAAAAATTCCCAGATAATACATTGGTAGTGTACATAACATTTTCAATCTGGTTAAGAAATGTAGTGAGAGTTAGCCATAACAAGTCAACATTGTGAGAAGATAAACATTGCGCATTATACACAATATTTAATGTGTGATGTGAGCACAGCGAACCCCATCACATCTTATAAGATAACTTAGATGATGATTTCTAATTAAAAGTAGTTTGCTGAAAAGCAATTGCTAATAAAATGTCTAATAACTTATGCTTAGGAAAAGATGATACAAGATAATAAGTTAAAGAGCCTAAAAAATATACAGAATATTAAAGGAATAATTAAAACCTAAAATCTTTCTAATCTACGACCAGACCTTATACCAAAAAGAAAGTTCATTGGGACAACTGAATAACATATGCATAAGATCTGCCTTTGGAAAACTGCAAGTCCAACAGCTATCAGAGGTGACTGAGGAAAATCTGAAGCAGTGGAGAGGGGTACAATACAGTCTGTGATAGGTCAAAAATAAGGACTGAGTAATACTTGCTGATCTAGAAATATTATAAATTTGTACTCAAATCTTATTCCAAAAAGTAACCTCCCAATTAGTATCAAGATCCTGATCCCATGGGTTCGAGAGGGGTTCGGAAGAGAGAGAGTTTTATAAGTAAGTGAAACTTTAGGACCATTTTTCAGAAAGTCAGTTAATCTGGAAAAGAAAACTGAATAAGTAAACTGCTGAATTGAAAAATAGATGTCAAGAACCACATTCATTAGTGATATAAAACGAGGATAAAAGGATTTGGGACAGTAATAAGCAAGACAAAATTGAGGTAAGGAGATAGGAGAATTGTTATGGAAAAGTTGTGATATCCACATAATACCTCTGTTTTTCCGAGTACGCCAAAACAGAGGTCTGTTATTCAGCGTATCAGAGACTTATACCAAAGGAGCATTTGCAAAATATAGAGGAAGTCAAAGTGACTGGAAGATATGTGGATTTGATAAATGAAACAGTTTTTTCCAAAATAGAAGCCACTTTGCAGAAGAAAAAGACAATACCTCATTAAATGTAAAAGGATATACAAGGGCTTTTTCAAGCTCAAGCCACAACAGAGAAAAAGACGAAGTCAACTCAGAAGCCCAAAATGATGCTTGACGGAAGACAAAAGATTTATGATAATCATAAAAATGTGGAAAATCGCACCACCTTCTAATTTGGATCTTTGTAGAGTAACTAAAGCTACCCTTGTTTTTTTGTTATGCCCTAAAAATCTAATAAGCAGAACATTCATTTTCTCAAAGAAATACTTCGGAATGTGAACTGGTAACATAGAAAGAAGATATAACAAAAGAGGAGAGATAATCATTTTAATAGAGTCTAAACGCCCCCACCAAGATAAAAATAAGGGATTCCCGGAATATAATCTCTAATTTAGTATTTCATTCTTTAAAGTTAATTTTGATTGTCTCAGGAATAGAACTGGTGAACCAAAACCCTAATTACTTAAACTTGGCAGAAGTAGACCATTTATACCCTGTAAGGTGATAATAGTGACTAAAAGTATATTTTCGCTTTGTTTATTTTATTTTATTTTTTTTATTTTTATTTTCTATTTTTTTAATTTCAAATCGTTTTTATTGAAAATTTAGGAAAAAGAAAGGAAAAAACAATACAGTAAAGCTGCAATTACATAGATTGATTCAAACATACTATTAAGTGACACTTACACGTAACTAAAAGAAAAAGAAGGTAAAAGGACCAAATACATGACATCCAAGCTAACAGCAATTATGGTATTCACATTGTGATCAGGTGCAGAGCTATACAAGCAAAGGACCAAACATGAACAAATACAGCATTATATGCTACTTCAAGGGGGTCCTCTTTGTTTATTTTATAACCAGACACCGGCGAAAATGGGGAAATATACTGTAAAAGCGGGGGCAAGGAACCATCAGGAGAAGAACTAAAGAAAAGAATATCATCTGCATGAGCAGCAAATTTTAAATGCCGAACCCTGTAAGGAAAACCAGTGATAGAAGAATTATAATTTTTGTATTGACCAGTACTGATGTCTGAGCAAATGTGAATGTGAATTTAGGACCAAAACCAGGCCATTGAAACGATTGTAGCATAAACTCCCAACGTATTCTATCAAGTACTTTATCACCATTCATTGTTACAACTGTAAGAGAGGTTTTCAATGCAGAGGCTTTACTGAGACCATTAAGAAATAGTTGAGCATTATCTGATATAAGTCTCTCTTTAATAAAACCAGATTGTTCTTTCCCAATATGAATAGGAAGAAAGGACTCCAGACGACAAGTTAACAGTTTAGAAAATATTTTATAGTTCACATTTAATAAGGAGATTGGTCTATAAGTTCTACAATCTTGGGGATCTTTACCTTCTTTGTGTATAAGACAAATAATTGCTTCCGGTAAGGTTTCTGAAGTGATGGAGGAATTAATAAATGAGTTAAACAACCAATATAAATAAGGAAGAAGAAGATGAGAGAAATGAAGCTAAAATTCCACTGTGAAACCATCAGGACCTGTTGTATTCCCTAACTTTAAAGAATTGAATGCTCCAGATAGTTTATCAGAAGTATGATTACCCTCTAAAGAATCAAAATCCAGGTTGGGGGAGTAGTATGGTAAGTCTGACTTAGATACTCTGCAATTCTGGAAGATTGGGGTACCGCCTCTTGGATGTATAAGGACTTATCCAATTTAACAAACTCTTCCAAAATAGCTTGATGGTTAGTAACAGAGTGACCTTGTGAAGATGATATAGAGTCCATAACACATCTCTCTTTTCTTACCTTTGAATAATTTGCTAGCAGTTTACCAGCCTTATGTTTCCCACCATAATACTGAGCATTTTCTCTCAATAGTATGTGATTAGATTTATCTGAAGAAATAATATTGAATTTCACAGCTCTGCTAAAAGTAACTCTAAATTAATTAAATATCCGCACCTGCAGGCATGCTGTAACAAGCTGGATGGGGGGCGCATCAAACATCTTAATTTGCCATGGAGTAAAATTCATGACACTGCCGGACAACCTCCTACAGAAAGCGGACAAAGAATAAATGATTGGGGTTAGAACAGGACTGGAAATTTTATATAATTTGTAAATATTTCATTTTCTTTATCGGAAACCCTTTACTTTTAAATTTTGATTGTCATAAATGATTTATTGCATGCTTTATGGTGTGATAAACCAAATAAAGTAGTTTTTTGACTGACTGACTGACAGAGGACAATTTCGAAAAAAAATATTGTTGTACCAAGCTCTTAATTGAGGAAAGCAATGCATTATGTTTTTGCATTCTACGTCTCTTTTTATTAGAAGCAAAGTTTAAATTAAAGTCCTGTGCAAACGCTTTAAAAGTATTCCACAATGAAGAAGGAGAAATGTCTGAATTGCCATTAAAGGAGAAGAATCCAGAAGCAAACGAGATAAAAGAAGTAGAAAATTGAGCATCCTGAAGTGAAAAATTATTGAATCTTTATTTATGGGGCGGAGATCTAGAGGGAACTAAGTCCAAGTCAGTGACAACCATGACATGGTCAGAAAGTACAACTGAAGTAATGTGGGAATGTATAAGGCACCGTGAAAGAGACTTGGAGAGAAAAATATGGTCTAGTCAAGAAAGTGTACCATGAGTGGCAGAATAAAAGCTTTTCTCTCTAAGAGTGGGGTCGGATAATCTCCATGAGTCTTTCGATGCACTTTTCGAAATGGCAGTGTGTAATTGTTTAGATATTTTATGCGACAAAAAGTGAACTGACGACTGTCTATCCAAAAAAGGATCTAAAATTTGATCACAATCCCCAACTAGAACAAAGTATGCATCACAGTACTGTGTACATTTTATATAAATGGAAGGCCAAAAGTATGATCAGGTTATCTAAGAGCTTTTAACCAGCTAAAAACGACACAATAAATATTGACATATTTAAAAAAAACAATGAGGAAAAGCGAAGGAGGAAACAAAAGAAAAAAGAAGGCGAGCCAGTAAAGCAGAAAGGGAGAGCAACAAGAAAGAATGAGAAGCAGGAAGAAGCGACAGTACATATCCAAAAAGGATAACGTGATACCCTTGCACACAACAAATACTTTACAACAAATTGTGTCTATGTAGACACTACTACGAAATTCAGGTAGAAACAAAGCATGTGAGATCAACGGGTCTTTGTGAAATACAGTATTTTAATGTTCTTAAGAGCAGTCCAGCTGACACGTGTTTCGTCGCATATGGGAATGTCCTCCCGCGACTCCTCAGGGCTGGGAAAGATACAAGTGACATGGGTGAAAAACTTGACATTATGCATGTAAACACTGTTTTTTTCTGACACGTCCTCAAGACGGACTGTCCATAGAAAGTGTGCCATAAACAAAGGAAAAACACCTAACACGTGAAAATACCTTGTGGTAGAGAGTCTTTCCATGTCTTACATATCTCCCTTCTGGCCAGCAAAATTAAATAGAAAACGAGCGTCTTCTCCAGACTCTGAACACCATCCAGAATACCAAAGATGACAAGTGGGAGATCAATAACAATGTTCAAGTTCAAGGACAATGACAGAGTTTTACTTATTGCTTCCCAGAATGCGGTCAGGGAGGAACACTCAAAAAACATATGGCAGTCCGAAGCGGCCGCTAAACCACACTTAGGGCATGCCACCACGCTACCCGAAGAGAACTTTGAGAGCCTTACAGGGGAATAGTAGGCTCTATGCATGGAAAAGATATGATTTCTTCGAAGCCAAGATGGTTTCACAACCTCCCACAACATTTCACAAGATGAGGTCGAGAGTTCTTGTAAATTGCTGTCTCCCATAGAGGAAGACCAAAGCTTGTCAGGAAGTGAAAAGACCCCCTCTCTTTCTTCGATGATCAGTTTATACCATGTTGAGATTTATTTTTTTGCAGGAGATTTATCAACCAAAAGGGATATTAACTGGCTATGCCCACCTAGGGGAAGTTTGTTTCCACGGATTGGCCTGGAGCTATGTGCTTGGGACCAGCTAGATATTTGTATGTACTTAAACCTAGCAAAGCTAGGGCCTATAATGTTTCTCAGGTATTCCCATGAAAATAATTCACCCTCCAAAAATAAATCGTCCCATACAGCCAACCCAGCTTCCTTAATCGGGCCACCAGACAATAATTCAACCAATCTGGGCTTTCTGGGAGATCCCAGAGCGGGGTCCCCTTCTCCTGTAAGGAGGGTGGAATACAAAGACCCCACCCACTACAATAGAAGATTGGTTCACTTCCATATTGGCTGTCTCCAAGCTAGATCTGGGAAGGGCCGGCATTTCGAATAAAAGAGCGTTTTGGCACTTATTGGTCTGGGCACATTGAGCATCCGTTTTTTTTTTAGTTTTTTTTTTCCCGGGTCCTATGATTAAGCCACTAAAACTAAATCTGGGGCCTGACACGATTGTGGCAAGACTCTCCACCTTTCACTGGTTTTTGTTTGATGCCTACATATGGTTGAAGTTGGATGAGCTGAGGGTAGAGTACAGTTGGACAAGCTAAGCCCTGCCAGATATTTTAATCTGAGACAGCACTCCGCTTGTATACCATTGGATTTCATAAAAGCAAAATCAAGGTGACAAATGAGGACAAAAAAATAAATAAATAAATAAATAAATACCTCGTGGTGTATCAGGGTTAACTAGCGTAGGGTTGGTGTGGCGGAGAGTGTGTTTGTAAAGGATGGAGTGGGTAGGTTCGAGGGGGAGGGAAAAAAAGGGGGGTTTTAAATGCTAAATGAGGCCACCGCTGTTGGTATTAGACGAGTAATCGGATATGTAAAAAGTCATATTGAGAACAAACCGTCCAAGTGTATCTAAGGTAAACATGCAAGTGGCTGAATGGAGAGAAGACCGAAAAGAAAACCTCAATCATACCTATGATGCGATGAAGGTCACTGTCGAAGTCTGAATAGAAAGGGGAGACAACGAGTGGGGAAAGAATCTGAAAAGTGGGGAGGGGGGTGTTTTAGGCTTAAAGCTGGCATATACAGAGCAAAGGAGCTGAGAGACTCACCGCTCCGCCGGTGATACTTCCGACCCGGCAGGGCCCAGGACTCAATTGTCAACGTGTGTAGGCTTTATTTTGTAAGAATGTCTTCCTATCTCCCTCATAAACGTTGATTATATAAATTACTTGCTCTACCTCTCAAACCTCTTTTGCCTGCTCTAATTGATTTAGAACAATGCAGCTTCATTAAAGGCAGATTAACTTCTGCTAATTCTCAGCTGTTTTTCAATGTCCTAAATAAAGCTTCCACTCTCTCTTATTCTCTAGCTGCAGTTTCTAATGATGAGGATAAGGCATTTCACAGGGTCGATTGGTCTTTTTTATTCAAAGCCCTGCACTTGCATGGTTTTGGTCCCAAATTTATCTACCTCATTTCTTTACTTTTTACGTCTCTAGTGCCTCTGTTTTAATTAATGGCCTTATTTCTCAATTCTTTCCCCTTCAGTGGGGGGTTTGTCAGGGATGTTCCCTATCCCCTCTTTCATTTGTTTTATTTATTGAACCCTTTTTGCTTTGTCTCCGTCAAAATTCTTCTGTCACTGGATTTATTTACGGGAATTCCCTTTTGAAATTGTCAGTTTATACAGATGATATTTTGCTCTCTATTTCTATTCCTGAAACCTCTGTTCCCTCTTTATTGCAAGAGTTCTCTGATTTTTCTTTGATTTCTGGGTACAAAATTAATCCTGATAAGACAGAAATCTTGCCCATCACCAAATTTTGTCTTAAGCAGTATTTTGATTTGACTTGCTTCCGCTGGAATAACTCTAAAATTAAATACTTAGGTATCTGGTTTAATAATTCAATTTTAAATGATGATTACTCCATATATTTTAAAAATATTTGATTCACTTTTCTCTAAATTCTTATAGCATGAGAAGAAACCTAGAATTTTCTTGAAATTTCTCAAAGAACTAAAGTCTAGTGGAGGAGAAAAATGAACTGATTTTTGACTCTATCATAGGGCTTTTTGCCTGAAGCAAGCATCTAAATGGCTTCTTACAGACATCACCTTTTATACACCTTCATGGGTTAAAGTGGAACGATCTTTGCTCGCTCCGTTCTCTGTAAAGGAAATTCTTACCTTTACTGCAAAGGCAAACATTACATCTTTTCCACTATTTCACCACATATGTTCTTTATTAAGACCTCATTATCAACCAAAGATATCTACGAGACAATCTTTCCTATAATCTTCTCTTTGGTATAATTGTCTTATTACTATTAATAATAAACCTTTATATAAGAGATCTTGGAGACTTCAGGGAATTGTTTGAATGCAAGATATATTTGACGGTATGATCCCTTGTTCTTTCCCTCATTTTCAAGCTACTTTCAATTGTCCACGTTCTTTTTGGTAGAGGTGCTCAACTCTTGTGGAGATCATTCTAGATGTCTTCTACTCCTTCCCTTCTGATGCTTCCTCACCTTTAGCTGATCCATTTTTAAAAAACATTGCTACTATTTCTTGATCTATAAACACCTTTCCAGCCCAGATCCTTCACGGTCTAAAACAAATTTGGAACTTGCCTGGGAAGTGGTTTTGGATTGTGTATGGAGCATCGACTTCTGGAACAAGATCTGTGCAAGATCATTGAAAAATTCTAGATCCCCTTCTACCACTCAAATCATATTTTGTCTATATCATACACTATATTTCACTCTCCTATCAATAGCTACATACACTAGTAATTATCCTTGCTGGTCCTGTAAATCTCCTTTAGCCGATTTGTCACATCTTTTATTTTCCTGTCCCAATGTAGCCTACTTCTGCGTGGATACATGGTCTCTCATATCCAAAATCTTTAATTTACCCATGCCCCTTGTGAGAAGGTGGTATGATATATGCTGTTCACTAATTAAAGTGGGCACCCTGTACCAATCCACACAACCCTTATGATGTATGAGGTCAAAGATAACCTTATTGAAAGCTATCTTAGTGCTAGCTATGAAGAGCAGCCTTCACTCTTAATCTTGAAGGAATGTAAAGCAGCTTGTTTTACCAGAATATCACCTCCTAAATGAAGGAGAACCACAAACTAGTTATATCAAAATATGTATTTATTAACAAAGCACACAATACTGGATCAATAGAACAGTTGTAAGTAGCACAATACACAGCGGGCTCCGGGGGAGACCGAACCATATACTAAATTAGTGGTATAACATTTACAACTTGGCTAGAAACAGTGCCTAGTGCACGTAGAATAGCTGGGACCCCAAGGAACCACCCAAGGTGATGACACAGGAGACCCACGGATGAATGGGTGCAGTGAGGAAACACGACTGCATGCTCCGTACAACTCTATGGGAAAGTCGTGGTTGCAAAGTTAAAGTTTAAGGACCCTTCTAGGAGGTCTTCAAACCCTTCAGAACTTAAGAGTTTGAAGAGCCACCCCACCCATAGATACCATAATATCAGAGATACCTATCATATGGAAGCCGGGTGCATAGGTCTGAAGTGGCGTCAGAATCTCTCGTCCGACGCCACGGAAGGAAGTGAAGAAGCACTGCTGCCATGAAGGTTATGTTATGTTATAGCCATACTTTTAGAGCGCACGGCTACCCCGAGGGGTGTCCCGGCGCTTTAGCAAAGAGGCCTGAAAAACTCAGAAAACAACAAAGCAGAGACGCAGCAGTCACAGAGATCATGTAGAGAAAAGCACGGTCTTCAGCTCCTTCCTGAAAGCCAGAAGATTATTGGCTTTGCGGAGGGAGAGAGGGAGCTCATTCCAAAAACGAGCCGCCACGTATTGGAAGGACCGGCCTCCCATCCGGACTCGTTTCACAGCAGGAACTACCATTTTTGCCAAATCGGCAGACCGCAACATCCTCCGCGGAACATAGGGAGCAATGCGCTTCCTAATGTAGCCGGGGCCAATAGAATAAAGGGCTTTAAATGCCAACGTGAGAATTTTGAACCTAATTCTACTCGAAATAGGTAGCCAGTGCAGCCTTTTAAGCAGCACTGAGGCGCTGGCTCTCCTTGGCAGGCCAAATATGGCTCTAGCCGCCGAGTTCTGGACGATTTGCAGTCTGGACAAGAGGTACTTTGGCAGACCTGCAAAGAGCGCATTAGCGTAATCTAATCTAGATCCCACAAGCGCCTGGACTACGGTTTTACGGTATTGTAGGGAAAGCAGTGGAAGGAATTTCCTAAGCATCTTAAGGATGCCGAAGCATTTCCCCGATAGCCCCAAAATGTGGGGTCGAAAAGAGAGATCGTCATCGAATACAACTCCAAGGTTTTTCACTTGGGAGGATGACGTCTCAGGAGGAAACATATCCTGGGGCCACCACGACTTCCACCCAGGGTCAGGGGCACAGCCGAAAAAGAGCAGCTCAGACTTATCTGAGTTGCATTTCAGGCTGTGCCGCTGAAACCACTTGAAAACTGCACTCAAACAGTCTTTAATTCTGTCGCCGTCAAACACCTCTCCCTTCCTGCATGTAAACAGGAGCTGAGTGTCATCAGCGTATGAGATGACCCGGGCCCCATAAGCCTCCGCTACCCTCGCCAGAGGGGCCATATAGATGTTAAATATGGTGGGGCTCAGAATGGACCCTTGAGGCACCCCCACCTCTAGCGATGGCATTTCCGCGGAGAACGGTGGAGCCCAGATCACCTGCCGACGGTCGGCTAGGAAGGATTGGAACCAGTCCAGCACCGTCCCCCTCAGTCCTATCTCCCTGAGTCTTAAAAGGAGGCCTGCGTGGGGGACGGTGTCGAACGCCGCCGACAGGTCGAGCATGACTAACATAGCCTTTCCCCCCAGATCGAGCGTCTCCCTGATGGCGTCGGTCACCTCCACGAGGGCTGTCTCCGTGCTGTAATTAGCCCGGAAGCCAGATTGAGAATCGTGGAGCAGGTTGTTATTCTCGATAAAGGTGGTGAGAGAGTGTTGAACATGTTTCTCAACCACCTTCGCCAGAGCAGGGAGGAGGGAGATCGGTCTATAGTTAGCCAGCTGCAGGGGATCCAACAAAGGTTTTTTGATCAGCGGCAGAATGAGTGCATGTTTCCATTCTCGAGGTACCACCCCGGAGCTCAGTGACAAATTGAGCAGGGGGTTCAGCAAGCTGTTCACTGCCGAAGCCACCTTGGCCAGACACTTAGCTGGACAGGCATCCAAAGGTGAGCCGGATTGAAGCCGGGATAGTAGCTCAAGTGAGGTTTCACAGGACAACTGGGGAAAAACCGATAATGTGGGCCCTGGCTCTACCTCTGAGGTAGAAGCCGACCTCCAGTTGGAAACTGGGGCAGCGGCAACCACAGAAGGAGCCACAGGGGGAAAAGAGTCCTGAATCTTTATGATTTTTGTGACAAAAAAGTCAGGAAGCTGCCTAATCCAATCTTCCGTGTGAGAGTGTGAGAGGGCGCCTGCAGCCGGATCTACAAACTCCTTCACAATTCTGAACAGTTCCCTGCTCGTGTTATCAGCTTGGTCTATTCTATGTTCGAGGTAGTCCTTTTTGGCTACGGCAATCTGTTTGTGATACAGTTTCATAACATCACGATACTTGGTCTTCTCCACAGGATCGTACATACGGCGCCAGAGTCTTTCCGCCTTTTTGCAATCTTGGCGCATTGTACGTAGTGTGGGGGTAAACCAAGGAGCGGAGTCATGGCAAGGGGCTGTTCTAGCTGCCTTCAAAGGGGCTAACTTCTCAAATCTTGTTTGTAACCAGTTCTGTACCAAGGTTACATCAACTTCTAGGTGCCCTGTCAGTTGACACGGGTGTTGATATAGCGCATCAGAGAGCATGTCAGCTGTCACTAAGTGAAAAGCTCTAGACTGTCGAGTCTTCTCCCTCTGTGATCTTTGGCTGGTCCTAGACTCATGTATTATAACAAAATTTATTATAAAATGGTCTGACCAGAGAACAGGGAGCGGCGGGGACACCTCGATAGGCACCGTAGAAAAAATTAAGTCAAGCGTGTGGCCTTTGACATGGGTGGGACTATCTATGAAAGGGGCGAGGCCCAGCAGTGTAGTGAATGTCCCGCAATTTGGACGCTTCAGCGTCTGTTATTGAATCCATGTGCAAGTTTAAGTCGCCCAGCAGCATGCAGTGCTCTACTCGCATGCAGGGTGTAGCTAAAGCAGACTGCAGGTCCTCAAAAAAAGAGCCAATGGGACCCGGTGGTCTATAGATGAGGATCCCTGTACACGTCTGAGTGGCCGAAAGATGGAGATTGAAGCCAAGGGCTTCACATCCTGTGATATTGTCCACCGGGAAGGACGAACACCCCAAAGCCTTGTCTACTATCAAGGCCACTCCACCACCTCTGCCCCCAACTCTGTCTTTCCTTAAGATGGTATAGTTAGAAGGCAGGGCACAGGCAATGTCCGGTTCCGAGCCTGCCCCTAACCACGTCTCAGTCAGAAAAAGACATGATAGTTTAGAATGTGCCAAAAGATCCCAGATATCCGAAGAGTGACAAGCCAGGGACCTGGTGTTCAAGAGGGCACTATGACAAGACAGAGTGGAGACAGAGGGGACAGGTGTTGGCGTAGGCGAAGCGCGCCACCCACAGACGGGACAGCCTTTACCCCGAAGGCGACCTCCGGGGAAAAGAGAATTGCATCCCACTCGAGGGGGACGAAGAGCAAACAAGGCAGCAGCGCTATAGGAGATCATCGTGGCAAAGCGGGGCAAAGCGCCGGCTCAACAATCATGAAAAGCCTACCTGCTAGATAGATAAGATGAGTTCCAGAGTCCCGCCTCCACCGCCTCCGGATCGCGGACGGGCGCAGACGGGCAGGACTCTGGCACGACTCAGGCGCAGTGAGGGCGCCACCGCTGCGCGTAACCGCTGCGCGAATTCAAGCGAGCTTTAAATAGCGTGCTCTCCGCGTCCCAGCTCACCTGGACGCTCCAAGATGGCGCTCACACTCCACTACCCAAGGCAAGATGTCCGCCGTCAACCACAACCTCCCCAGAACCGGACCCGCCAAACAGCGGTGGTTGTTCCAGAAATTATGTGCAAGGTAGGGGGCAGGAGGGGAGCTAAAAACGAGGGATAATGCAAATAAAATAAAAATAAATGCCAAAAACGGGGCTTTAAAATGCAGCAGTGCAATGCACAAGGAAACGCGACCAGCGCGACCAACAGCGAGGCGCCAAGTGAATTCTCAGCCTCAGGATACCTTACCAGGTAATCCCCTCGTGATGCTCGCCCTAAATAGCGTGCTCTCCGCGTCCCAGCTCACCTGGACGCTCCAAGATGGCGATCACACTCCACTACCCAAGGCAAGATGTCTGGTGAAATGGGTCTGGTGAAATGGGTCTGGTGGAATCCAAGTCTGGATTCTAGATGGAAGGAACCTGAAAGCAGAGGGGACAGAGACTGGGTCTCTTCAGAGTGGCCAGGGGCTCGATAGACGATTGCCCACCGATGTTGGGTGCATTAGGTGCAAAGAAAGGATGCTTGACTCTGCAGCCATGAGGTCCCAGAGGCATCGAGGACAACCAGGAACTCGATATTAGCTGTCCCACGAAGGATGCCGAGTGCTGAGGGGTCGGTTTTTAGCAGTAGCACCAACAAGTCTTGGCAACAGCAACCCACGCAGGAAGGACAAACAGATTACAGTGTAGACCAGCATGGTCCAGGGGACTCACCAAGCAATGGGGAGTCAGGGCACATCTAGAGGAACCAGGAAAGCCCAGGAAAAATCAAGATGACCCTCAGGGGGACCCAGAGGTCGAAGGACCAGGAGTCGCGAGGGAACCTCAAGCAAGATTGCAAAGCACCTGCCCTCGGAGCACTCAGTGTGAGGAGGCCAGAGTTCTTTGATGCAAATACTGCTCAGGGTCAGGACTACATGGAGTCCAATGCACAAGCTCAGGAATCACCAACAAGCTTATGCACTTGCAAATGGATGCGGTGCACAGGGGTTTGGGTTACACAGCCCCCACAAGGGATACTGGCCTCAACCTCGGTGAGAGGGCAGATCAACCTCAGGGACCTTCAGGAACCCACCTCCTGTGTTGCTGAAATCTTTGGCTTCCACAGATCTTCAGGATCAGCTACAGGTCAGTTGCATTTTAGGTGTCTCTGAAGCAGGGGAGTGACTTCTTCTCTCTAAGGGAGATTCTTCTGTTGTCTTAAGTGCTCCACAGGTCCTGCACGGAGTCGGTATGGAGTCACAGCACCAACTTGGCTTTGGATGAAAAGAGGGACCAAGACAAGCCCAGTCGAGGTCCAGCGAAGTTCAAGGTGTCCAGATGGTCAAAGGTCAGTGGTTTCTTCTTGTAGAATCTTGTCCATGTAAAATCTAATGTCCTGTAGCCAGGTAACCCATTTTATACCCACGGGAGAGGGTTGGATAGATTCAGGGGACCCTCCAAGGGGAGGGGCAGGACAGAGGGGTGGTTACACCCATGTCCTTTGTCCTGTGTCACGCCAGAGCAGGAGCCAATGGCTCCCAGAACTGGTTTGAACTGTACTATGCACAGGGATA
This sequence comes from Lissotriton vulgaris, assembly GCF_964263255.1. Lineage (NCBI taxonomy): Eukaryota > Metazoa > Chordata > Amphibia > Caudata > Salamandridae > Lissotriton > Lissotriton vulgaris. The sequence goes on along the minus strand of NC_141687.1, from coordinate 583,738,008 downwards.
CCAAATGTGCCCCCAGTGCAAACTTTCAGACACTTTCAGAATGCACCTACCCAGCCCAATACACTAAACCCTGTCTGGGAGGTAGTCACACCTCCCCGTGACAGGATGTCTATTATGCTGCCTTCCTCTGGTCGAGCTTGGCTCAGCAGCAGGAGGGCAGAAATGTGTCTCTGCCCGGCAGCATCCATTTTGTGCTGTCCGGGTCGAGAAGGCTGGCACCGGGTAGGCCTGTGACCCCATGAAGCTCGCTTCAGAAGGGTGGAATCATACCTCCACACCAGTTACTGGTGTAGAGGTATGATTCCAAGGTGGTTGATACCAAACACAATATGTTTCTATGCAGGCGTTTTCGAGATAGCATTTACCGCGAGGTTATAATGCACCTCGACCTATATGTCCGGCTGAGTCGCAGACAACCCGGGAGAATGGTCTCCGAAGGCTGCAGAGGGTCTCTGCTCATGCAGGGGCACCCTTTCACATAAAACTCAGCACCCTGCCTTCAGAATTGATAAGGCCTGCTATGGGGGTAACTTCTAAGTATAAGTGTAGTGACCATTAGATATAGTGAATCTATATCTTACACAGGCTGCAGTAGCTGACCTAGAGTTACATTTGGCATTGCCTCTCATGGGTGGCATAATACATGCCTCAGCCTATGGGAGGCCTCTGGGTACCTATGGGCTGGGTACATGGTGTACCATATACTAGGGACTGATAAGGGCACCCCAATATCCAATCTAGAGTGTACCAAAGTACACGTATGTCAATTTAAGGGAGAAAACGGATAGCCTGGGGTCCTGATTAGCAGGATCCCAGCCAAACTAGTCAAAAACAGGGAGACATAAAAAAAAAGTGGGGGTAACCATTAGAAGCAGATCCTACTTTCCTACACAACCCCCCCAAACGAAAGGACATTAAACTAACCTTGGCCAGTTGTGTCTTCATGTTCTAAGTGGAAATATCTGGAGAGTCCCTCTGCATTGGCATGGTTACTCCCAGGTCTGTGTTTCACTGTATAGTCCTTCCCTTGTAGGGAAATGGACCACCTCAAATGTTTAGGGTTTTCACCCTTCATCTGTTTAAGCCATAAGAGGGGCTTATGGTATGTCTGAACAATGAAGTGAGTGCCAAACAAGTATCGCCTCAGCTTCTTCAGAGCCCAAACCACAGCAAAGGCTTCCCTCTCAATAGCTGACCAACGTTTCTCTCTGTGGGTCAGCCTTCTGCTTATAAAAGCTACTGGCTGAACCTGCCCCTCTTCATTGAGTTGTGATAACACAGACCCTACACCCTACTCAGATGCATCAGTTTGAACAATGAATTGTTTGGAATAGTCAGGAATTTGCAGAATGGGAGCAGTGCACATGGCCTGCTTCAGGTCATCAAATGCCTTTTGACAGCTAACTGTCCGCTGAACCTTCTTAGGCATCCTTTCAGAGGTCAGATCCTTCAAAATGGTCACTATGGATCCATATCCTTTGACAAACCTCCTGTAGCACCCAGTCAGGCCCAAGAAAGCTCTGACCTGAGTCTGGGTAGTTGGAGCAACCCATTCCATTATGGTCTGGATTTTGTTCTACAATGGTTGAACCTGACCATCACCCACAAGGTGGCCCAGGTACACAACCTTACTTTGCCCTATCTGGCACTTAGTGTCCTTGATAGTGAGGCCTGCCTTTTGCAGGGCCTCCAAAATATTTCTCAGGTGGACGAGGTGATCCTCCCAGGTGGAACTAAATACAGCAATATCATCAAGATAAGCTGCACTATAGTCTTCCAGGCCTGTGAGAACTTTATTCACCAACTTTTGAAAAGTGGCAGGTGCATTCTCCAAACCAAAAGGCACCACAATAAATTGATAATGTCCACTAAGAGTTGAGAATGCTGTTTTGGGCTTAGCATCCTCAGCTAATCTGAATTGCCAGTAGCCAGCTGGAAGGTCAAATGTACTTAGAAGCTTGGCTGAGGCCAAAGTGTCAATCAGTTCATCTGCCCTTGGAATAGGATGAACATCAGTCCTAGTGACTGCATTGAGCCCCATATAGTCCACACAAAACCGCATCTCTCTTTCACCACTCTGGGTGTGAGGTTTGGGTACCAGGACCACTGCACTAGTCCAAGGGCTGTCTGAGGGTTCAATTATTCCCAATTATAGCATATTTTGGACCTCTGGCCTGATGCAGTCCCTGACATGGTCAGGTTGTCTGTAAATGTTGTTCTTTATAGGTAAGCTCTCCCCTGTGTCCACTTCATGGGTTCACCAGGTGGTCTGACTGGGAGTCAGTGAGAACATGTGTCTATACTGTTTGAGGACTTTCCTGCAATCAGTCTGTTGCCATTCAGTGAGGCTGCCTGCCAAGGCTACACCATCTACTGAACCATCATCAGGGTTCTGTGAGAGGAGGTCAGGGAGTGAGTCACTCTCTTCCTCCTGTCCCTCTTCATTAGCCATGTGCAAGCCCATGTCTGCCCTGTCAAAATATGGCTTGAGCCTGTTCACATGGAGCACCTTGTTGGCGCTCGATGGGAGTTTCAAGGACCACCAGGTAGGGAACCTCTTCCTTCTGCTCAAGTATGGTATGAGGTCCACTCCACATATCTTAGAGAGCTGCTAGGGCCACAGGCTCCAACAATCATACCTTCTGTCCTGGTTAGTACACAGTCAAAACCACATTTTGGTCATGCCAAGCTTTCTGTAATTCTTGGCTAGCCTCAAGGTTTTTGGATGCCTTCTTCATGTATTCAGCCATCCTGGAGCGGAGACCAAGTACATAGTTTACTATGTCCTGTTTAGGTGGTTTGAGAGGTAACTCCCATACCTCCTTCGCTAGACACAAAAGACCTCTAACTGGATTTCCAAGCAGAAGTTCAAAAGGGCTGTACCGAACCCCCTTCTGAGGGACCTTTCTGTAAGCAAATAGAATGCAGGGCAACAGGACATCCCATCTTCCCCTAAGCTATTCTGGGAGGTTCATGATTATGCCCTACAGGGTATTGTTGAACCTTTCAACTAATCCATTGCATTGTGGGTGATAGGGTGTGGTGAATTTGTAATTCACTCCACACTCCTTCCACATAGCAGTTATACAACTTGACATGAAGTTTGCACCTGTCAGTTAAGACCTCCTTAGGGAAACCCACTCTGGAAAATATTCACAGGAGGGCCCTGACCACCACAGGAGCTGTTGTGGCTCTAAGGGTTATAGCCTCTGGATACCTAGTGGCATGGTCCACCACCACTTGAATAAATCTGTGCCCAGATGCAGTTGGACCAACAATGTCAATCCCAACCCTCTCAAAGGGAACCCCCACCACTGGTAGTGGTATCAGGGTGCCTTTGTATTACCACCTGCCTAACCACTGACTTGACAGGTAGTACAGTAGCGACAAAACTACTTTGTGTCCTCTGATATATGAGCCCAGTCAAAGTGAGGGACAAGCCTGTCCCAGGTCTTACTTTGGCCTAAGTGTCCTGCTGATAATAGGAAATCCCTAAAATTCAGAGGTATGACCAACCTCCTGGTGGCACCAGGCTTGTGGTCTCTAGCTGAATAAATGAGTCAATCATCCCAATAGATCCTGTGGGACCCACTGGCACTCCCAGCAGCCTCAGCAGCAGCTTACTGTTTGAGGGGTTCAAGAGAGGGGCAGCTGAACTTCACCAGGCTCAGATCTGCTCTGGAAGGGCCTCCTGTCCCCAAGAACCCAACCTGATCAGGCTCAAGTTCCTCTGAGACAGTACCTTCACAGGGACTGGCATCATCTTCCTCAGGAGACTGATCCTCACTCTGAGTCTGGGAGAAGACACTGCCTTACCCCTACTGCTCCTTCTCTTGGAAGGTACCCGGTCCATTTTTCCAGGACCCAGGGCCTGTTCAGTGGAAGACATTTTTGCCTGTGACCTAGTCACAGCAAACACATCTGCAGAGATGCTCAATATTGCTGCATGTGTCCTGAGTGCCACTTCAGCCCAAGCTGAAGATTACAAATCATTGCCCAATAAGCATTCCACAGGGAGGTCTGAGCTACCCACAACCTTCTTAGGGCCAGTTACCTCTCCCCAGCTGAAATTCACAACTGCCAAGGAATGGTCTGTACTGACATTGCATGCATTGGTCACTTGGTACATCTCACCCAGTATAATCTGATCAGGTCTCACCAGATCCTTAGTCACCATTGTGGCACTGACTCCTGTGTCCCTGTATGCCTTGGCCTCCTGTCCATTGATTAGAGGCTGTTGTCTATATTTGCCCAGATTACTGGGACTGACAAATATGGAGGCAATATCCATGCCTCCATCACAGACTAGAACAGCCTGAGCTGGAGTTCTGACTAGGTCAGAACCCATCTCAGTTCCCAGGGTCAACTCTACTAGAGCCTTATTTACAGTACCACCACTTGTCGCTGTACTACAGGCAACAGTTGCCTCAGGGGCAGTGGTGTTGGTAGGAGGATCCTTGGCTCTGGCACAATTGGCATCCCTAGGCCAATGTGTCTTGTCCTTACAAAGGTAACACCAAGGCTTCCTTCTGCCTTTTCCCTTGTTAGATTGTGAACCACCCTCAGATGCAGGTTTTTTGGGGCCCTGAAGAAGATTTCTGGGCTTTACCCTTCTCCTCACCCTTATCTGCAGATTTAGAATCAGAGTTTTTTTGGTCACCACATTGGTTCTGAGTTGTCTGCTTCACCCTAGTTCTGACCCATTCATCTGCCTTCTTTCCCAATTGTTGGGGAGAAGTCAGATCAGAGTCAACCAGGTATTGATGCAACAACTGATGTTAGCAATTATTAAGGATCTGCTCCCTCATATTTAAATTGTACAATCCGTTGAAATCATTCACTTTACTGCCAGGTAACCAGCCTTCCAGAGCCTTAGTCGTACAATCTACAAAGTCTACCCAATCCTGAGTCTGTGCTGTCTGGTTGTCTCTGATCTTAATCCTGTATTGCTCAGTGGTTAAGCCAAACCCATCAATGAGAGCACTCGTCAGAACTGATTAATTATCAGCATCCTCTTCTCTAACAGTGAGGAGCTTATCTCAAAAGGGGGTGGTGATGGTCGGAGCATCTGAATCAATCACTCACGCCCTGTCAAATCCATCACCGTTCTTTAGCCCACTCTGCCACCCCAGTTCAGACATGGCTATATGCAAATCAGTCTGACCCTGTGCCTCATGGGAACAGTCCAGCCCGAACTGCCAAGCCATGTCTTCCCTGGACCGGTTTCTGGCATTCCAGCCGTCTTCAGCCCGGCTTGCTTGAATCCAGTGGCAAAGTGAGCAAGGGACTCACGTCTGAGCAACCCTGCCACACTTATGGCGGCCAAAGCGGTACAAAAGGGGGTGGTGATGGACGGAGCATCTGAATCAATCAAACACTCACACCCAGTCCTCAGTTGCTCAGACGTGAGTCCCATGCTCTCCACACCACTGGATTCAAGCAAGCCGGGTTGAAGACGGCTGGAATGCCAGAAACCGCTCCTCGGAAGCTTGTTTCCGGTCCAGGGAAGGCATGGCTTGGCAGTTCGGGCTGGAGTGTTCCCATGAGGTACAGCGTCAGACTGATTTGCATATGGCCATATCTGAACTGGGGTGGTGTGGAGTACAAGAAAACGATGGATTTAGGCCCAGATCTCTGTACTGGGGTGAATGTATGACATTGTTCTGCATTCTGTCCATCAACTATGGTTTTTGCAGTTGTCACCCCGAGTGGGATGGGTTGCTCAGACGTGAGTCCCATGCTCTCCACACCACTGGATTCAAGCAAGCCAGGCTGAAGATGGCTGGAATGCCATAAACCGGTCCTCGGAAGCTTGTTTCCGGTCCAGGGAAGGCATGGCTTGGCAGTTCGGGCTGGACTGTTCCCATGAGGCACAGGGTCAGACTGATTTGCATATGGCCATGTCTGAACTGGGGTGGTGTGGAGTGCAAAAAAACTATGGATTTAGGCCCAGATCTCTGTACTGCGGTGAATGTATGACATTGTTCTGCATTCTGTCCATCAACTGTGGTTTTTGCAATTGTCACCCCGAGTGGGATGGGTATGCTCAGATGTGAGTCCCATACTCTCCACACCACTGGATTCAAGCAAGCCGGGCTGGAGACTGCTGGAATACCAGAAACCGGCCCTGGGAAGCTTTTTTCCGGTCCAGGGAAGGCATGACTTGGCAGTTCGGGCTGGACTGTTCCCATGAGGCACAGGGTCAGACTGATTTGCATATGGCCATGTCTGAACTGGGGTGGTGTGGAGGGCAAAAAAACGATGGATTTAGGCCCAGATCTCTGTACTGGGGTGAATGTATGACATTGTTCTGCATTCTGGCCATCAACTGTGGTTTTTGCAGGAGCTTATCTCTACCTTTGTCAGCAAAGGAGAGCCATAACATAGCTGCCCACTGCTCTTTGGGACCTTATGTACCTTACACGCCCTCTCCAGGGCAGTTATCCATTTGTGGTTGTCAACCTCACCATGGTAGGGAGGGACTATCTTGCTCAGGTTCCTATGGTCATATGTATACTCCTTAACCATAGGGACACTGTTGCTGTCACCATGGGACTCTAGTCACAATCTCTTTGTAGCCCTCTGGGGCTCTCGGGATTCCCTGTCTAGGGCTAACTGCTCTTTCCAGAGCATAAGCTTTAATTTCTTAAGCTCTAGAAATCAGCACTGTCTATCATGAGTTATATCTCTTATTGGATATGGAAGTCCATACAGAAGTTCCCGAGTGTTGAGATTCTAACAGGTAATAGAGGGCCACTGAGGCCTTCACCCCCACCTAATGAAAGATCTAAGTTGTCCAGGTTGTCCAGGTTGGAATCATCTTGATCCTCCTGGTCAGGGGTTGAGTCCAGGTCAAAGAAGGTTTCACTTCCTGGCCTTTCCTCATTCCCTGCACCACCCACTCTTTCTACCTCATCAGGCCCTGGGGTCTTCCTAAGGTCATCTAGGAGTAACACCTCAATGAGATGTTGGGTGTTTGCATTTCTCCCTGTCCTCAAATTCCTAGACACACACATGGCTTTCAATTCCTGGAATGAGAGGCCATTGTACCTAGTTGGCAGAGAGCTACTGGCTTCTCCTCTAGAAGACATACTAGTGTTGTGTGGTGTAGGCACCTAGCTGACCTAGTGGAGACTAAACTCTCTTGAGTTGGAGAAAGGGTGTGCTAAACCCTTAACTTATCCAACTCCAAGTTCAGTAGAACTTACTTATTCAAATCTTGAAGTATAAGTATTATATGTGCCTAATACTTTTAGTGGTTTTCAGTTAATCACTCAATGAGATTTATATGGTAAAACAATAGCTACCTTGAATCCCAACCGCTGCACACCAATGTGAGAAGGTGGTGTGATATATGCTGTCCACTAATTAAAGTGGGCACCCTGTACTAAACAACACAACCCTTATTATGTATGAGGTCAAAGGTAACCGTATTGAAAGCTATTCTAGTGGTGGCTATGGAGAGCAGCCTTCAGGCTTAATCTTGAAAGAATGTAAAGCAGCTTGTTTTACCAGAATATCACATCCTGAATGATTCAATGAAGGAGAACCACAAAGTAGTTATATAAAAATATGTATTTAATAACACAAAGCACACAATACTGGATCAATAGAACAGTTGTAGGTAGCACAATACACAGCAGGCTCCGGGGGAGACCGAACCATATACTAAAATAGTGGTATAACATTTACAACTTGACTAGAAACAGTGCCTAGTGCACGTAGAATAGCTGGGACCCCAAGGAACCACCCAAGGTAATGACACAGGAGACCCACGGAGGAACGGGTGCAGTGAGGAAACACGACTGCGTGCTCGTACAACTCTATGGGAAAGTCGTGGTTACAAAGTTAAAGTTTAAGGACCCTTCTAGGAGGTCTTCGAGCAAACCCTTCGGAACTTAAGAGTTTGAAGAGCCACCCCACCCATGGATACCGTAGTAGCAGAGTTACCTATCCAAGGGAAGCCAGGTGCATAGTTCTGAAGTGGCATCGGAAACTCTTGTCATTCTCTATGGAAAGAAGTGAAGATGCACTGCTACTGTGAAGGTGAAAAGGGTCTGATGGAATCCAAGTTGGGATTCTAGATAGAGGGAACCTGAAATCAAAGGGGACAGAATCTGGGTCAATTAAGAGTGACTAGGGGCTCGGTAGACGAATGCCCACCGATGTCGGGTGCTTCAGGTGCGAAGAAAGGATGCTTGACTCTGCAGCCACGAGGTCCCGGAGGTGTCGAGGATGACCAGGAGCCGGAGGTGAGCTGCCCAATGAAGGATGTCAAGTGCTGAGGGGTCAGTGTCCGGCGGGAGCACCAACGAGCCTTGGAAACAGCAACCCACGCAGGAAGGACAAACAGGGTATGGTGTGGACCAGCAAGGTCCAGGGGACTCACCAAGCAATGGGGAGTCAGGGCACATCTGGAGCAACTAGGAAAGCCCAAGAACAATCAGGATGACCCTCAGGTTGACCCACAGGTTGAAGGACCAAGAGTCGCGATGGGATCTCGAGAAAGATTGCAAAGCACCTGCCTCCGGAGCACTCATTGTGAGGAGGCTGGAGTTCTTTGGTGCAAATACTGCTCAGGGTCAGAACTACACAAGGTCCAATGCACAAGCTCAGGAATTGCCAACAAGCATATACACTTGCAAATGTACACAGTGCACAGGGGTTCGGGTTACACAGCCCCCATGAGGGATACTGGTCTCAAACCCAGTGAGCAGGCAGATCAATCTCAGGGACCTTCGGGAAACCCTCTCCTGTGTTGCTGAAATCTTTAGACTCCACAGGAGCTCAGAAGCAGCTACTGGTTAGTTATACTTTAGGTGCCTGAGAAGCAGAGGAGTGACTCCTTCACTCCAAGGGAGATTCTTCTGTTGTCTTAAGTGCTTCACAGGTCCTGCATTGAGTCTGTATGGAGTCACGGCACCAACTCAGCTTTGGATGGAAAGGGAGAGGGAGTCAATCCCAGTCGAGGTCCAGCGAAGTTCAAGGTGTCGAAGGTCAGTTGTTTCTTCTTGTAGAATCTTGTCCACGTAAATTCCAATGTCCTGGAGCCAGGTAACCCATTTTATACCCACGGGAGAGGGTTGGACAGATTCAGGGGACCTTACTAGAGGAGGGGCAGGACAGAGGGCTGGCTACCCCCATGTCCTTTGTCCAGTTTTGTGCCAGAGCAGGAGCCAATGGCTCCCAGAACTGGTTTGAGCTAGACTGTGCACAGGGACACCAAATGTACCCCCGGTGCAGACTTTCAGCCACTCTCAGATTGCTCCCACCCAGCTCCAATACACTAAACCCTGTCTGGGAGGGGGTCACACCTCCTCGTGACAGGATACCTATTGTGCTGCCTTCCTCAGCTCGAGCTTGGCTCAGCAGCAGGAGGGCAGACATGTGTCTCTGGCTGGCAGCATCCATTTTGTGCTCTCCGGGTCGAGAAGGCTGGCACCAGGTATACCGGTGACCCCACAAATCAACCTACCACACCAGTCATAGAACACTGCAGTGACACTCCACACAGTGGTGTATATACCACCTAAAAAATAAAATCCTCCACAGTCTCAGGTAAACCTGCAGCTTTTACTGAATGCATTCTCTCACAAATTCCAAATTAATTAAAACATTAAGTGCGTTCCAAGGCTCCCAGCAGTATGCTCAATTTTTCCTCATCTTCGAGAGAAGAAATGAAAATGGCGACTGCTACATGTAAGGAGTCTGTGACGAGACCAGACTCTGCGCTCCAGCATCCAAAACATCACAGCAGGAGCTCTTCATGTTCCTCTCATCGCTGCAGCCCAAAACCTCCAGAAAAGTGGCGCCAGGAACGCTGAAGAGACCCAATCAAGTCTGTGGTGCGCAGGAGCCTTCCCGTCAGGCGGCCATCTTAGGTGGCACTGAAACCACGCCCCTCCAATGTAAGTCTTCTTCGCATGCCTGTTCTCTCATCACATTTACATGAATTAATGGCATAATAATCATTGACCACAATCAAAGGCAATCTGTAACCAAGTTTCTAGATCTGGATTGTATATCATTCTAAAACTATTGTTGTACATTTTTGACAAAATGCGGACTAATCTTGCACATTCCTTGCTCATCACATTATTGATCCGTTTTGATTTCCAATGATTTCAAAATACAAGTAAGAGATATGTTCAAACCCCGTCGCATGCTAGTGAATCCCAAAGACAGAAGATCTACTTTCAGCACCAGTAAGTATTCTTGATGTGAATTAATTTTTTTTATCCCTTGAATACTTTGAGCAAGTACAGCACCTAGACTCTCACAGGGATCATCAGCAGTAGAGAATGAATTCCGCGGAGGCAAGATGGCGGTCTGGCCGTAGACCGCGATGCAGCACTACGCCGGAGCTCCGCTGAGCTGAGCAGAGTGTAACTTATTCATACCTAGCTTATCGGCGTCCTGTGAACGGAAAGCCCCCAAGGAGGAATGCGGTTTTAAAAAAGACTAAATGGACATTGATAAGTGAATGCCGAGCAGAAGGGGGAAAAAAACAAAAAACGGCAGTCTCACCTAAAGTTTCACAGATATTCATAGCGCTCTTCACGACCTTCACCTGTTCCCTTGCTCGTCTGCCGTCTGTTTGGAAACAGCATGTCATGCAGCGCAGGGCAAGAATCCATTGCCGAATACGTTCAGCTCCTTGAGCTCCGCTGCCTGCTCCTCGGGTGGACTGCTAGCAAGGTGCTGGGCGTGACTATTGACTCACACAGCTGTCCTCTCTCCCGCCAAGCGCTGCCTGACTCACTGCTTCAGTGGAAGCAGAAACAGCAGAGAGAGTATTACTTTCAGCTTGGAAACGAAGAAAATGAAGAAAATTCAGACAGAAATATACTTTGCTCCGTTTTAGCTGAAGTGTTACAGCCTCTTTTTGGACAGAAAGTTTGGAGCCGAATTAGAACCCAGCTGCTGCTAGTCTGCAGTGAATTGTTCACATTGCCATTTACTCGTAAAATGCCTTCTAAAGCTTCATCTGCAGCTGCAGCACGCACCAGGTTGGCAAAAGCCGCTAGAGCTTTACGTGAGGCAGAGCAGGATGAGATGCAGCAGGGGGAATCCTCGAGCAGTACTAACCCCTGTCGAAATCCAAATCCAAAACTCAGAGACCACCTGCTGGGGAGATCACGCCAAGGCAAGCAGCCCTGGCTGCCAAAAGGAAAATAAATAAAGAAAATACTCAGACCATAGTCCTACCCGGCAATACAGTTATGGATATGCTATTCAGGAAACAGGGGGCTCTTGCCTCTCCTGCCTCTCCCACGACCGGTGTACAAACAACCACAGTAGAGAATCAAAACTAAGCATGAGCGGATTTTGCGGATTGGCAATCCGCGAATTTTGCGGATTTGCGGATTCGCAATCCGCAAAATCCGCGAATTCCCGCGAATTTGCGTTTTTTTTTTTTTTTGTGTTCGCCCGTGTTTCTGCCAGTTCGCGAGGGTTTTTACAATTTCGCAATTTGTGAACTTACCTGTCGGGTCGCAAGTTTTGCGAACTTGTTGTTTCTACGTGTCCAGCCTGTTTGGGACACTCTTCTTCATCACTGCCACTCTCTGTCACCACTGCCACTCTCTGACTACTCATGCCACCCTCTGGCCCACCCATGCCACCCTCTGTTTCATCACCACACCCTCTGGTTGTCCAGTGTACATTATTTTCGGCAAAGCAAAGCACACCTTCCCTGCCTCAAGTGACCTGAATTAATTTGGGGCTGATTAATGTGTCACAGAATATTTTTTTAGCTGGCACCTGCTTCCTTAGTGCGCCCTGATTAGTGATCTTTTGCACTTGCTAAGTGCTTTCATTGTTGCAAAATTAGTTACAACACCTGCCCTGCCCCAACTGACAATAATGAATTAGGGGCTGATTAATGGATTTTAACTTCCAGCCTGGCTCCTGCTTGTCTCCCTTAGCTGTAATTCAGGACCTTTGTGGCATATGTGTAACTATTCTGAGGTTCAGAGCAGGGTCACATAATAGTTTCAACTGGCAACTGAACTCTGGAGGGGCCCCTCAGGAAGCACTACAGGAAATGGCTACTAATGATGTGCCTGAACTTTTGAACCTGGTAAGTAGTTACTTTCAGTTTTGCTAAGATCGTATTTCTGCAATTTTGCACTTATTCGCGGGGCGCAAACTCACGCGAACAGTGCGAGCAGCGCGAGCAAAATCCGCTGCTCGCGGATTTGCGGATTTTGCGGGAAATTCGCAAATCTCGCGGATTGCGGATTTCCCGAAAATCCGCAAAATCCGCGAGCGTAACGGATTTTCCGCCCATGCTTAATCAAAACCTGGTCTCGCATGAATCGCATGAATCGCAGGAATCAACGCTACAAAATCCTGAAGGCTCCGGGGGCAATTCGGACTCTATCTCCATTATCGCTGAAGTACAGGCAGCGACTGCAGAGACTGCCATACTGACCCCAGACAATCGAACTGTGAGTATTCCACTTATTGAAACACAGGAGAAGCCGTATGATGATGTTACTACTATCCAGATAGCTGAAAATCAATCTATGTCTTTTTCTGGAGTGGGCGCGAATATAATGGGGGTGCAGGAGGTGCAGGAGGACGTTAGTGAAACAGTATCAGTCTTATCTGTTGTCCCGGCTGGAGATATAACCTCTTTAACAGCTTCAACTACACCTGAATGTATGGTCGAAGCTCCGTACCCTGATGAACTCACTGAACTCACTAACGCAGGAGGTAAAGGGGTGCAACTCGAGGGGCATCATACTTCTAATCCACAAGGGGCTACCCTGGAGCCAGATACGGACCGTAGTGAGTTCTACTCATTTACTGATGAGGCAGGATTCGATATTGAAGTTGGTGGGGAAAGTCAAGGCAATTTGGGTCTCAGTGGGTCTAGCTCAGAGTCAGAGGATGGTGGTGAAGACGAGGAAGTAGACTCGGAGTCTATGGGGGTCATCAGTAGTGAATTCAGTGAGGAAGAAGACGCGAGGGCCAACACCGTGAGATCCAAACTGAAGCCCATGACGAGGCTAACCCAAGCAGGGGGCTCACTGCAGACACCAGCCTTACCCCACCCATCTGCACAGGCTTCGGACCCCGATTCTGGAGGAGCTAATATACATGGTATTTCTAACACTGCCGTAGAGACAATCCTACAGGCCATTGGCGCCCACAGAGAGGAGACTGCTCAGGATAGCAGGCGATCACAGGCGGCTATCTGCAAAATGCAAGGTGTGGTTAAAAAGCTATCGAAATCATGTAAGCAGATTGGTATCAGAATGGCGGAAGTGGAATCAAGGGTTCTTTCCACAGAAAATGAGGCTATGGCTAACACGGAAAATCTAAATCTTCAAGCAGCCGAGCTAACTGACATTAAATGGAAGCTCGAGGATTTTGAAAATCGTCAACGCCGCAATAACCTGCGCGTACTTGGAGTTCCCGAGAAAATGGAGGGGGAAAATGTACGCACTTTTGTGATTAGGTTATTTAAAGAATCATTGCCCGAATTAAAGGATTGGACTTGGGAATTCGAAATCCAGCGTGCCCATCGAATGCCGTTCAACCCTCCCGCTAAACCAGGCCCTTATCCAAGAGCAATACTGGTTTATTTTGGCAACTTTTTGTTAAGGCAAACTATAGCTGAGAAAGCCAGGCCAGATCATAAAGTGACATTTCAAGAGATATCATATTTCACGAGACCTGATTTTTGTCATGCAACGGTTGAAAGGCGCTGGCGATTACGTATGTTAATCAAGCCTTTTCAGGAGAAAGGAGCCCAGGCCTATTTAAACAATCCTGCAAAACTTAAGGTGGTTAAAGGGGGTCTGACAAAGTTTTTTGTATCCGAAATCAAAGCTCAGGCATTCCTTGAACAGATGAAGTAATCAACTCTGCATGACTTTGTATTAAATCTTAGCCTTACAGTCTGTTAAGGATGGGGACTATGATCAACTGAAAAAACAGTATATCTCCTTAATCATATCTCTTTGATCAGTAATAGTAAGACCAGCCTATAAACTAGCTGGACGTGATTTTGCCCATATGTAGGGCAACAGGATATTAGCCTCTAGAATTTTGGTTTCATATTCTTTTTTCACCTTGTGATCTCGTTTGAATTTAATATAGTAATCATAGGTTATGGTAGTTAATCCGTTGCACGTTACATTTTTTTTTTTTTTTTAGACACTCTGTTTATTATCACTTAGCATTTTCTGTCTCAAATGAAGATAGCGGAAGCTCTGGTGTTGTTCTGCAGCCATCACCCAGACTCTAATTGAGTCTGATCGCCTCACAGATTGGGGGGAGGGGGGAGGGCAGCGGGTAGACGGGGCTACTCGGGGCGGGGGGGAGGGAGGGGGTGTGCAAAAAATAAAAAAATACGAACCTAGCCGGACGGCAGATGCCTCACAAATAAACATAGAATTTGCAATGAAGATAATTGTAGAAATGAAAGAAACTATATCAAGTATCAACTCTAATAAAGGAATAAGTTTTACACCAGTTCAGTTTATCTTATACGACAATGGGTAGGTTGAGTATTAAAAGCTGGAATGTTGGAGGGCTCCTAAATAGTGAGAAACGCAGGCGATTGGCGGAGTTAATTGGTTTAAATCCAGTGGATGTTATATGTCTCCAGGAGACACATGTGCCTTGGGATAGGAAATTCTTGTTAAATGTAAGGGGCTATAATTTAGCAATAGCTTCAACCCAGACGTCAAATATTAGAGGGGTTGCAATATTAACCAAGACACATCTGGGGGAGGCATCACGCTATCTCTCCGATCCTCACGGCAGATGGGCTATAGTTAAGCTCACACTTGGTATTACTGTATGCAATGTGTATGGATCCAATGATGATGATCCTGCTATATTTGAACATTTAGAAGCAGAATTAGCTACCTGGCAGGGACCCTTAATTATATGTGGGGACTTTAATATTTCTCTTAATCACTCACCTAAAACCGGCTTCATGACAAAATATGTGGGCCGAAAACCCAAAGTTTATAAAGCAATTAAAAGGCTAGTCAACAGTTTTGGTTTAACAGATGTCTGGGCTCAAACTAACTAACAAGATCCAGGGTACACGTATTTTTCGCACCCACATCAGAAACACGTACGTATAGATTACATTTTTGTCACCCAGGAGTTAGCCCCTCAGTCTACGATTGTTAAATGTCCCCAAATAATATCAGACCATAATGCCCTCCTCCTTTCTACTGAATTTGGCTCCACACAAAAACAACCTAGACACTGGTCATTCGATCGTAAACTTTTGGTTAACGCTGATTATATTATGTATATCAAGAAATGGACAGAAGAATTTTTTAATATGAATCGTTTTAGTTCTTCAAGAAATATAGTCTGGGATTGTTATAAGGCAGCGCTTAGGGGAGAAACTACTAGCTATCAAAATAGGATTCGAAAAAAACAACTTAATGAACATAACATGAAAATATCCACCCTAGCTAAAGCTGAAGCAGATCACACCAGGCTAATCTCTTTGGGGCAGGATGCCAAGCAATTAATGTATCAAGTAATCACATTGAAATCTGAGATTAACACAGCTCTTAGCCAGAAAGCGGCGCAAACATATAGGGCCCATAGAAAAGATCTGTATGAGAACGGAGAGAAAGTAGGCAGACAACTGGCTCTAACCACCCGGCAAAAAAATGCTGCCAGTAATATCAGTTCAATTCAGGAGGGTGGTCAAACATTTACTAAAGCGACTGATATAATACAACTATTTCAGCAATACTATCAAAGCCTATGCACTGAAGATTTAGTTACCACCGACACCCAAATAAATGTCTTTCTTAACAACTTTTTGGATAACGATAATGAAGAGAAAGTTCTCGATGAGGCTACTCGTGAAGATCTGGAAGGGGAAATCTCCATCGAAGAAGTATTAACAGCACTTACTGCACTACAAGCAGGAAAAGCAGCGGGGCCTGATAAAATTCCAATAGATCTGTATAAAATTTTATCTGAACAACTAGCCCCAATTTTGCTTGATCTCTTTTTAGGCATACAATGGAACGGAGTTTCTCCAGCATCTTGGTCTGAAGCCAGTATAGTTGTATTTCCTAAAAAAGGAAAATCACCCGTACTTCTTACTTCATATCGCCCCATATCCCTTATTAATTCGGACTCCAAATTGTTTGCTAAAGTAATGGCCAGTAGATTAAGCAGGGTTATTGAACATCTGGTCTCCCCTTGGCAGCATGCTTTCGTCCCAGGTAAAGGGACTACTGATCATACCTGCAGAGCTCTAGCCCTCTTTGATGCCACTGCTGTTAGGGGAGGGCAGATGTCAATGATCCAGCTAGATGCCGAGAAGGCCTTTGACCGGGTCTCATGGAAATTTCTCTGGGCGGTTATGGCAAGAAATAATTTTGGCCCCAAATTTTTAAAAGCTATGAATTCTATGTATACGTCCCCCAAAGCAAAATTACAAATTATGGGTTCTGAATCTGGACAGATTAATATATCTCGTGGTACCAGACAAGGCTGTCCTTGTTCACCACTGTTATTTGCGCTTTATATTAATCTGCTTATATTAAAACTCTTAGAGCATACACTTATTACCCCCATCCAGAGTCATTCATTTGAGACTAAAGTATTAGCCTATGCGGACGATATCGCTGTTTTCACTGCTGATCCAGTAGTGGCCATGCGTGAAATCGAAACAATAACTTTGGAGTTTGGCTCATATTCAGGTTACTCCCTGAATAGGGGAAAGACTATTATACTGGCTACAGCCAATACAGTATGTAACGATCAAAGAAGGAGTCCTAAAGCTACCTATTTGGGAGTCATTTTAAGCCCCGACATCAAGCATATCGTAGCTCAGAATTATGACCCTCTCATTGCCAAGATTAAACAAGACCTAGATCGGGTCAATAATTTACACCTCACGATCATAGGAAGAGCTAACTTCCTTAAAATGAATGTCTTACCCAGATGTTTATATCTATTTCGTGCAATACCGTTAGTAGTAGAGTCAAGGATATTAAAAACACTCGACTCACTTATGTCGAAATTTTTATGGCAGAATGGAAAGATTAGGAGATCACATAAACTGCTCTCTCTTCCTATAGAAAGAGGAGGACTTGCTGTTCCAAACTGTACGCTTTACCACTGGGCTTCGATCTTAAAACTCTCAATTCCGATGTTTTGTAATAGTAATGGAACTACACATGTTGATATTGATTACATTCCTTCAATATATGAGCTGGTTCTTGGTAAAGAAGTAAAGGGGCTTTTCCTCCAGGCAATTGACACTAAGTATATGAAAAAGAAATGCAAGGTCGAAATTATATCTAGTGCTTGGAAAGTCTGGGAACGGGTTGTTAAGCTTTTACAACTTAAGAAACTTAACAGGTATACGCTATTATGGAAACATAGTACTCTTGGCGCACCATCCTATGATGTGATAGCAAGAAAATGGGAAAGGATGGGTATAATCACAATTGGCGATTTCTTGATAAACGATTTTGAAACCACTTTTAATGACCTAAAACAGAAATATCTACTCTCAAATGGCGACTTCATTAAATTTGCGCAGGTAATAGCGTATTTAAGAGCAAAACGTCTCTCTATCTATTTGGGGAGAGTAGAGATAATTGAAGCCCTTCACAATACAAACAATAGAATAGGAGCATATTATAGGCTACTACTAATTAATATGTCGGATGACTTGGAGAAAACTGAAACTAGCTGGGCTACAAAATTAAATAATCCTGATGTGGATATCGATAGGATACTAGAGATGAGCCAACTTTTGGTTATGGCCAGTAATTTAAAAGCCCAAATATATAAAACAGTTTTCAATCTCTATTATACACCCGCCAAGCTGTTTCTATGGGGGAAAAGGGAGAATGACATCTGCCCAAGATGTTCGAAAGGTCCCGCCACCCTGATACACATGTTTAGTAGCTGTCCCTCACTTGTTTTAATTAAGAACATGCTTTCAAATTTTTGGGAAGAACTTTTTGGGCATAGGGTACCAAATTCAGATACACTCTTTGTTTTAGGATACGATTCTACTCTAAAATTGACTAAAACAGAGCAAAAAATACTTTATATTGGGACCGCTGCCTTTAGAATCATTCTGGCAGCTCGCTGGAAGGAGCAAGAAGCTCCTAGTTTCCAGATGTGGCTATCCCGTTTTCTTGCAATCTATAACATAGAGACGGCTATATATACTACAAAGGGAAAGAGAGCAAGGAAACATGGGGAGTCACTCTGGCTTCCGATAACTAATTGGAAATCTAAACATAATCCTATGACTATATAAGGCTTCTAGTTCGCTCCATTCTAGAAGCTTGCTCTAATGTTATACGAAGTATTTCTGTTATTTCTTTTCTTTTTAATGAATCTGTAATGTTTTGCTTTATATGTATTGTATAGATTTTGTCCGGCTCTGCCTGTGTTGGGTTCGTAATAAAAAAAAAAATAAAAAAAAAGAGAATGGATGCCATGCTAGAGCAGATAAAGTCATTCTTTTGAGCGCTTAAAATACCATCTGATGATCATCTGACCAAATAAATGTAGTACCAGTGGCGGTGCGTCCATTGGGGGCGTTGGGGCGTTGCCCCACTAGCCTGGACGACCGCCGACTGAACTAGTGCCAACATGTTATAATAAAAGAAATATAATTGAATCCAATTAAAAAATGAATCGCGGTGAGCGCACTAATGCCCCGGGAGAAGCCCGACAGGATCGGGCATTCATAAGGAAGTGGGCCGGGCCGGCCCGTGGGGGGCGGGGCTGGCGCTGCGACAGGCAGGCAGCGCACAGGCCAGTGGGTGACGTGACAGTCTGTGAGTGCGCAAGCAAAAGGCCGGAGTAGTCCTGATTTTGACTGGCCCACGCATGCGCACACTTTAGACTCCCCCCCCCCTCCCCTCTAGCACTATGGATATACTAGGCATGGACCCGGGCCCCGGGTCTCAAAAAGGACAGATTTCAGTCTGCTCGTAAGCCAATCCTGGCGCAGTGGCGCTGCTAACTCTGCGCCAGGATTGGCTGCTGCAGCAGGATGGTGCCGCGCCTGGGTGTTCGTCGGTGATTGGCCATTCATTGTCCCTCGTCACTACGCGGCGTGCTGGAATCATGATGCCAGGCAGATGCCCAGTCTGTGGACTCGACCGCCTGCTGCCAGTGCCACCCACCACGTAAGTTATAACTTTACTTTTACTATACTTAAGATGATCATGTCATGATGACCAATCTGCTGTTTTGTTTCGTTATTATTTATATGTCCGTCTGTCTCTCGACTCTCGCATGATAACTTTCTCGTGCTCCCCATGTCCCGCTCTCTCTTATTCTTTATTTTTGATCCTCGCTCAGTCGCTTCGTTTCTTCTTCTGCCTGGCTGCCACTCCTTATTTCTCTCTCACCCCAGTATCAGCCTCGGCTCCGGCTCTGCTCCTCCTGTGCTGCTCAATAATAGTATTATTTGCGCAAGGTCACTGGTTTGGGATTGGGACTAGGCCTAATTGGGACAGAGAAATAAACTGACCAGTGAGCAGGCAGAGCGCCTGCTGCTGTGCCTGTCTTTCCTTCCTCCCTCCCTCCCCACCTCCTGGGTCCGACTGGGACAGAATTAGAAAGCAAGCCCTTTGCACCAAAATAAAAGTACCCCCGGCCGTTAGCGGATAGGATAGCTAAACAGTGGCCCCATGGTGGGCCATGTGTGCAAATCGGGCAGTTGGGAACTTTTAAAGACTGCACGCCATATAATTGTTTAATTTGTCATGCAAATACAACCTACAAATATTGTTTACCAGTTTAAAAAGAGCTGACTAGCTCATCTCTGGCCAAAATACACGAAGAAATGTGCAAATCTCAGCTGACAAACACCCCAAATCACTGTGCTAAAATAAAGTTATTTACGGTGAGGAGAAAGCCGTCAGTGATAAGTACCATGTGGCAAATCAAGGGACGAAGAAGCATGGTTTGGGAGGGTGAAAAATTCAGTACCTCAAGGGCTGTGTATCTTTCATGCCCCCCCGAGGCAGCACTTTTTACCAGCTTATACAACACAGACGTGGGCACAGTCAGTGTGAATGTTAAGTATAACATAGAACTACGACCCTTTGACCGACACAGCCTAGGCTGTCACCAAGCTCTACAGACAGGTACCGTCATTCAAGACGATTGGCCTGCCACATGCGATAAAAATACAGACATAATCAGGCAGGCGCGCTGTCTTCACCAAGTTGTTTGGAAACGTTTTTAAATTGATTAATTGCGATTATCATTCCCTTTCTATCCCGGAAGTGCAGAGAAAGAATCGGGAGCTCGGCCTTCCTGCAGGCTATCAAGTTGCTACTGTCCAAACGAATTTCCAACCACAATTGCCCTAGTATTTCCTTCACAGGTCTGATAAGATGACCGGCTGCTTCCAAACGCAGGACAGGCCATTTATTTTCATTTCGGAAATGCAGAGTTAGAAAATAAAAGTATAATCCCGAGACCATAAAACTAGCGCTAATGCAATACTTATGCTCGGTTTGAAAGAATCCAGACTGAGTCAAGGGGCATTTCGATTTAGTTCTCAGAGGAATGTACTCGAGGCCCCTTTTTTCGTATTCAAGATATATTGTCAGTCAGCCGTTTCCTCACACAGCACTGTTGTGTACCATCGTGCAACCTTAATTAGCCCCAGGCCTTCGCTCCACAAAGGGGATAAAGTTTAAAACACACTGGGTGCAGATTCTTGGACTATACTCTTGAACTAATGACTGGAGAAAACATCAAAGAATAAAGTAATTTGACCAGTCGTGATGCTGTGATTGCTCACTGTTATATAATCCTTACATGTTAATTTTAAATATAACTACATAACCATGTGAATTAAAATGTGATATGTATCCTTCCAAACCCTATTTGTCATTTCTCTGCCCTTTACATTAGACCATGGCGCAAACTCCTACTGGCAATGCATGAGATCCCTAGCTCCCTACTGCTACCTGGCCATCATATTTCCGGTTTGTTGGTGGCCTTGAGTTGAATTTGGGACATGGGAAAATGCTCCTCGTTCCTCTTCTAGAGGCTGAGCCCCAAAGATGTTTTTTTTGGTTTATCTTTCTTGACAATAATTGTT
The DNA here is from genome assembly GCF_964263255.1 of Lissotriton vulgaris. Lineage (NCBI taxonomy): Eukaryota > Metazoa > Chordata > Amphibia > Caudata > Salamandridae > Lissotriton > Lissotriton vulgaris. Next base: position 583,716,911 of record NC_141687.1, on the reverse strand, counting down.
GATTTCAAGCATTACTTTTCACCAGCCTTCGCCAAACACGAGCGAAGCCCATATCACAAACATTTGGGGCTATCAAGCAAAGCACGTCCACTGAGTGACACTGGAAATTAAACAGAACATTTCAACTTACACATTCGTAAAAGAAAAGCAAAATCTTCAGTCCTATCCTTCAAGGTCTGCAGGTTCAATGCACTCGAAATGTAAGCCGAGGGTCGGATCCTGAAAATCCCTTTCAAATGTTCTCTCATCTTACATCATTTTGGAACTCATGATGAGCCTGACACTCAAATACGTAATATGAGGCTGCGAGTTTAAAATGACTGCACAAGGTTTACGAGCCTTCCAGTAGCGGGCATGGCTCTGCAGGCAGCGCTGAACAATGCCTTTGTGGTAATTCTTTAAAAAAACTCACTTCCGCATATTTTACAGTGTTTCAAATTTCCGCCTAATATCCATTCTGCTGTATTCTCATGAAGCTACTGCTGCAGGAGAGACACTGAGCAGACATAACACATTATTTACCATACAACATCACGGGTAAAGCCAATAGCTTGGCAGTCGCTCTTTAAAGGCATCATTAGCTTTGCAATGTCACTCCTTCACCTATGTGCCCAGGTCCAAAACCAAGAATATAGGGCTGCCTTGATAGTTCGATTACTGTAAAGGTCTTGCATATTCAAACTATAATTGGCAGCCTCCATAGCATGTTCTCAGTACCAACGGACAATTCCCTGCTTGCACTGATCCGCAAGATCTCACAGCACAGTTAAAGCAGGCAGGGAAACAAAAAGATAAATAAAAGAGTGTGGGAGGAGCCCACTTCAAAAGAAAAAAAACAGGTGTGCGGAAGGGAGGGAGAATGGGGGCCGTAAGAAAAATAAGAAGACACAGTAGGCGTGTCTTGGAAGCAAATTAATTATTAATTTCCAGTTCTTGTCCACCACCATGAAAGTCAAATGAAAAGCATCCTTGTTGGAATCCCCCCCCCCCCAAAAAAAAACAAATGTTGCAGGGAAGAGCGGTGCAAAGAAAAGCGTGCTTACTGCGTGCAAATCACCGACTCGAAGCACACATCAGGTCGTTTTTCGTGGATTACCACTTTTCACCATTTTTATTCGTTTCAGGCAAGTAGGTTGAGGACTGCCATCAACTCCAGAGTACCAATTGGTCTTCAGTAGTACATATACGAAAAGCAACTTCTTAGCACATGCAGCTACTACAAACCTCCTGACCTAACCCAAGCCTCCCTCTCACAAAAGTACAAAATAACGAGAAAAAAGGCAAAACACCTTCTCTGTATCACCGTCCAGTGTACGAACTTAAGAATTCATTCCCCACCAAAATCTGATAAAGAAAGCAGACTGACTCTTTTGCTCCAAAAACGGATCTACCTAAATGGATCCATCACTGTACCTAGTACCTACTCATTTATGGTAGAAATCCCTTAAACAAAACCCGTGTCCTGGAGAGGACGAAACTTGTGTGTCCGCATGCCTATAATGCTGCGTTGCCAAACTTGCCATGCCAATGCCATCTGTCCATAACCCTTCGGCAAACACCATCTGCCCATAAAGCACACTGTCCACTCCCCACTGCCGTCCCTACTTGTGTACACGTTTCTTGGTTAGGTTGGTTGGTTACTGTTTTTGCTGTACAGGACATATAATGTACCTTGCTTAAGCTATAAATGATTTAATATCAACTCCCAATAAAAACATAAGGATATTTATTAAGGGAAGTAAGGAAATCACGCAGGCTTTCTATAATATGCCGGAATGTAGCTAAAAGACAAATAGGTTTGCTGTAAGATGGCAAATCCGCAAATGAGATTTGAAATTGGTATTTTATTTTTAGAGAACGTCATGCAGCTGCATACATTACTTGATTTAAGACGGTCACTATGAAGGACTAGAACATTCAGGTTATTCCAGCAAATATGCCCGAAACTGACCTTCATACCTCACAAAATAGAAATGTATATAAAGCTCAGAGCGGGGCTGCACATGCTTCGTGCTCTCCCACACTCACAGCCACACGCTGCTGGCAGCCGCTCCGCCATGTGTGCCCTGCGCCCAAAACACTGCAAGGCAGCGCCTTGGGGTGACTTCACGGTCTACGCGCGGCAGACAGTGGGCTTGTGTGAAAGGCGCGAGTTGGACTCTCGCCCCATAACTAAGTGCGCAACTTTCCCTTCAGACTTTGTTTGTCCTCACCCTCCGCCCATCGCCCCCGCTCGCGTTTGACGAAACGGCAGTACTTGATTTCATTGGTTATGTTTATTGGTTTTCCTGGCCCGGGATTCATTCAGTCTTGTTGAAACTCAACTCTATGTACAGACATTTAGCTGAGACCGGTGTCCGGATGATTGCTCTCTAAGGCTGGTGTGCTCGGACTTTCTCCACTGGCACAGGCACGTGAACAGGGGTCACCTGGGCACACCAACCCTGAAAACATCTGTTAACAGTCATTAGTTTATTTCTTTGCAGTTTGAAACCACTATTTTAGCCCTATCACTTCATAGACTTCAATTCACCCAAAAATCATGGGTTAATGCAATGGAAGTGACCTCACGTACCCCTAGAGCTCAGATGACATCACAGTGTGGAACCCTGTAACCCCAGGGGCAACAAGGACCGTGCAAGCAGCAGTGCTTTAGTTGGGCAGGTGCTAACAGGTACTCAGTACCTGCGCTCTTTTCATTCGGTAGGAGTGGTGCCTGCACAGCTCAGCCCTGCGCCAGTGCTTTTAATGGACGAGTATCTGCACTCAACCCCTGCAATGTGTCCGCCCTCATCAGCACTGCCTGCCTCTTGTGTGCAGCTGTCTCGTATTTGTACTTGGACTTGCAGCCTGAGCTCTTCCGGGCAATAACCAGAATTACTGGTTGTGATAAGGTTCTCATCCCATTAAACTTCAGCTGTTCAAACCTGCCCCAACGTAATAATTGAAAAATGCTTTCTAAGCACCGGAACATTTAGATTTAATGTGGTAAGCACCGCAATCCTCATGCTATGCCACATTTTCAGGACAAAATTCACGCAAGGCCAAACTTATCGCACCCAATAAACTGCTTCCAGCCGATCATATTTATTTTAATGCGATACATTATGCATACCTGTCTGGGTAACTCGTAATCAGGCCCAAATTAGTCGGGTCATGAGGGAGCAGCACTGACTCACATCAAAAGGCAAAATGTGGGTTTTTAATGGGGCAGCACAGTGCAAATTATCACTACTTTGCCTCCTCTTCTCCAACATTCAAATGCTTCCCTTTTTTACCTATTTTTAACATTTGCCGTCACTGGGTGAACATTTCTAGAAGTGTTAAAGTTCTCTGCCAATCTCTTTGCTGTTTATTAAATCTTTCTCAGTTGTTACAGACTAGTGCCTGAGGAATAAGGCCTGTGACTAAGCGGGTGGCCATATCATGGACTAAGTTCTGTTCCATTAACGATATTGACATGGCAAAGTTAAAATAATGGCTACTCTGGGACCCTTACCCCAATATTTCTAATCTTTCTTTCTCTGATTCTTGTTTATGTTTTATATTTTTTCATACATTGCAATAAAGCACTTCTGCGGAGGTATTTACAGGCCATTGAGTGCCTTTTCTTTATTGTTGTAGCCCCCCCCACTTGTGCTGCAGGCCTTTAATTAAGATAGAGATAATTTAACTGCAATAGTTCAATGCAGTGGGCTCTAAGAGGATTTCTGTAAAGGTTACAAGCTTTGTATGGTTGTAAACAATCACCATAAAAAGTTGCTGCCATTTTATTTCAAACTCTGTCATATTTTGAATGCAACAGCTAGACTGTTTGTTTTATCATTTGTGAGTGCTTTGTAGGTTTAGCTAACTGTGTTGCATTCTGTCACTACTGACAGACACCTTCTTGTGTTTGATTGAACCATGTTTAGCTACTATAATATCAACTTTTTTGGGTTGTTGTTAGCTAAGTAGAGGTTTCATGAGAGTGGAATTCAGAAGAATGCAAGGCCAGCTGTTGAAATCTTCATGAATCTTTTTGCATAGTGACAGCTCCTGAAATGTGTACTGTTTAGGGATAGCAGTTGTTGTAGCACCACTGGGCAGGTTTACTTTTTCTCACCTTGTCTACTAACACTACACTTCAGGTTTCATATACCTGGTTTTCCAATGGTTCTTGATTGTGCTGAGAGGAGTCAGATATAGGGGACCCAATGTAGTTATCCAGTGAGGACCAGGAATTGGAAAATTGACCTACAAACTAGTAATTAGATTCATATATATAATCCTCAACACTATGCAATACAGATACAGAATTATCACATCTAGACCAAATCTCTTTAAGAAATTCACTCGGTCTAAAATCATACAAACCAATAACTCACTTAGAGCTATGCAGACTATTTAACATTAGAATTTGCTATTCAGAGATCTCTCTATTCAGATTCCCGGCTCTCATTAATACTCAGTTGGAATGCACAATCAATAATTGAAGATGAGACATGGATAGGCAGAAACATGATTTGAGGATGGTTTAGTTTTATCAGTACATTTTAAAAGAGTAAATACATAAATATCAGGCCTTTATTTCTCCTCGGAGTGCAGAGTAATCAAATTTAGTCTTTTCCTGTTGTCCAAAGGGGAGCGTTATGTAGGAGAGTAGGGTCTGCTTTCCTATGGTCACCCCATTTTTTTGCTTTTTGCTTTACTGGTTTACAACTTAGAAAGGCTGTGGTCCTTCTAATCAGACCCACAGTCCAGCTGTTCTCTCTCTAAATTCACACAATGTACTTTAGGTGCATTGCCAATTGGGTATTGGGTCACTCTTGTGAGTCCCTGTATAGTGTACCATAGGTACCCAGGGCATAGGTGCACCCAAGGCCTACCAGGGGCTGCAGCATGTATTATGTGCCACCCCTGGCTGGCCATTCAAATGAGCTGTTGCAGCTATATTGCTGTCCTGCACAAGATATATGTATTTGTACTGAAATTTGATATTGGTGATAGTTTGTGACCTGTTTAGTTGGTTCTTTTGTTGTTTGCAGTTTAAATCAAAAAAGTTTTTTTATTGTTTGTTGTTGTTTGCAGTTTAAATAAAAACAATCTGTGAGGTTTTCAGCATTGTATCTTGAAGTCTGTGATGAAGCTCTGTTGTTATACTGAATAAGCAGCTACCTAGTATGTTATATGACAGCTCTTTAATAATGTAATCCCTGCACTTTCACAATTGCTTTATTAACCTTCTTGCTTACTCAGATTTGCTTGGAAATGCACCATTTTTCCACTATTTTTTCAAAATTTTCTCGGGGGGAATTCCCCCCGAACCCTCCTTAGGGGTTCCGGGCTCCCTCGCAAAGCTCGCTCGCTACAGTGCAGTATGAATATCAGTTTCCGCCCCACCACTTTAAAATGTCACCAGCCGCCACTGTGTAGTACTGAGAAACTGTCTAAAATATTTAGTAACCTGGGAAAAATTCTCAGCAAATATTGAATAATATTTACACAAACCAAAAAATGATTAAAGTCTGTATTTGTTACATGATTGTGAGACCAGCTCATTAGCTTGTAACACATTTTTTTTTGGGGCGAATTCCTTTTTGTGTAATCAAGTCCCCAAGTACTTCACTCCCTTAACTTTGCAATTGCAGAATGCTCTCTCTGGCCTCCAAAATATATAATACTCCATTTATTTTCGGATTATGTAAGTTAATAGTATTGGCAAACACCAAGACAATGTACTAGAAGATCACAACACCGTCCTTGCTCTCAAACAGGGAATGCATGAGTTTTTGGAATAGAAACCGCTAAAATCAATTAAAGTGGTTTTCTGATGTAGAGGAATGCTCCTTCAGGAACATGAATGTTGACAGGAATCGACACTAAGCTCAATCAGATGATAGATGGCTTTATGACCCAATGTGAAAAAAATACCTTGCAACCTCTGAAAGAGTCATAAGTTCCCGAATCCTGGGTAAGGAGTGACAGTTGAGCAGGATTTGCTTATTCACTAAATGGAATACAAATTCTTAATTAGATTGTCTTTTTCATTACTAAGTCGATTGGTAAACCCCAAACCCAGTCCAAGGAATCCACAGGTTCAATTACCTCTCAATTGCACATTGTTTATAATATCTGGTTTACTTCCTTCCTGACACTTATTGAGACGTTCTTTGGCTTACTGTGTCGCATTCTCCTTTAGCGCAATTTGAGTGAATGGTAACACTTTGCACACATATTTGCGGAGAACACCCGTATCCACATTTAATACATGTTCAATGTTTGGGCGTTCTAGAGTGACAACAATAAATGGGAATTTAGAACCAGCAGTTAACTGGATGCACACATTCCCTAGATGCAGCCACCCTTCACCATCTGTAGCTACGCGCACCTTCCCAGTAATCCTCTTCTGGAAAGAGATGGTGGTAACAAAGCCATCCAACATATCTATCACAATCATAGTCGACCAAAAGCAAAAGCTTTCACATCATTGAACTCCAACTTTTACTATCCTAATGCTCAGGAAATTTAATGTCAGATAAAATAGTGAAAAACGATCCAGAATGCTGTGCAATTATTTCCAGTGCCCTTGAATCCACCACTATGTTGCATAAAGACTCCTCATTTACACCTAAACATGTTGGCCACAAAAAAATGTCCACACTTCCAAACTGCACTTTGGAGCCTCTGCTTATCAAGACAATTTACATGGTTAACGATTACAACCTTAGCATTATCAACACTTTTTTATTCATCAAGGTCGTTTACAGGGTTGACTATCCTTACGGAACTATTAGATGCTTCGAAACATTTAACAACATAGTGTTTTTTAAACACTCTTAAAACATTTAACGTTAGTTGTATTCAATCCTCAACTTTATTACATATAACACTTTTGTTCGTTCTTTTTAAGAGTTGGGTTCACACTTAATAGCTGCTTCAACAATACATGGATGTTTGTCCTCATTCAAAGTTTTGATTGTTGTTATAGAACATTCCATACTTCTGGCAATATCCAAGGTCTCTTCTTAAGAAGAGAGGTTGTTCTTGAATGTTTTCATTCGAACACTGGGTAATCACTCACTAGTGCTGGAAGAGTTTTCAGAGTGGGAGTTCTGCCATCTCATAGCCCGGCTCTAACGCCCCGCCCAACATCCACCCGCTATGAAACCATCAACAGAGAAAAAACACTGGTATAACTTGGGCATCAGGTACAGTAATATGCATGCATAACCAACCCACGTATGAAAGTGTCCTATCCATTGAAAGAGTCACCAGGTGTCAAATCTGGGGGGATTTGGGGACTTGTGGAGGATCAACAGAAAAGGATGGCTAAACTACACATGCCCAACCGGACAGTAAATACCCTTTCTGAAAACCGACACAATGATTCTGTGACATCGGATACTGCTATCCAGTGGTGATGGAACAATCCATATGGCTAAGTCATAGGGATTGTGAAAAATTCAACCTTCACACAAAGAACAAGTGTGACAAATAAGCCACGTCCCTTCAGACAGGGAGAGGTAAGGGTGTAGTATGTACCCAGTGATACATTTTGGAGAACACTGTCACAAATATATTACAAAAGCATGGTGTGACAGTGCCCTGTCATTTACAGACAGCATATTTTCCATTGAAGACAGCACATTTTCTACTGAAATGGCCATTACATTTGCACACACATGCAGTTGTGCACACACGTGCATGTGTACTGCAGATTATACTATATAATGCACAAAGCTAATGTTTCAGTGAATATTCATCATTTGAGCATTACCAAACGTATTGATTTATCTTGATCCTGATAAAATCTTTGTTTCCATCATACTTCATAATTACAAAAAAGTGCTTTATCTGTGCTTTCCTAACTGCTGATATATTTCGAAATATTTGTACAGTTAATTTACATATATTGCAATGTTGTTATGTGCTAAGAAAATTGGCATCCTACAGCCTATCCCTTCACACTCCATGTGACCCAGCAAGATAGTCACATAATCTAGTTTAGAAAAACCTTTGAACTTGCATTCAGAGAAAGTAAAGTAAACATCAGTCTCCAAATAGGCAGCAATTTGCCAGAATATATTGCCAGGCATCTGGCCTCTGGCCTCTATCTTGAGGTGGGGGATGTGTGGGTCCAGTAACAGAGGTCGAGGATGAGTCTGATCGCTGAATACTGTATGGTCTGCAGTCTCTTCAGAAGCTGCGAGGTGATTCCTCCGTAGAGTGCATTGCTGTAGTCCAGCCGGCTAGTGACTAGGGCTTGAGTGACGGTTTGCCTGGTGTTGATTGAGAGGCACTTGAAGATCTTACGGAGCATACAAAGAGTGAGGAAGCAGGTGGAGGGGACTGCGTGGATCTGGCTTTTCATGGTGCACTTGCTGTCTAGCATGATGCCAAGGTTGCGGGCATGGTTTGTCGGTGTGGGTGAGGGTCCAAGTTTGTAAGGCCACCAGGAGTCATTCCTTCCCTGCGGAAGTGTTGTTCTTGAAGATCAGCACTTAACTTATGTCAGTGTTTCATTTTAGGTAGTTGGCTTTCATCCAGCTGGCGATGCTCGACATGCACCTGTGGAAGTTGGCCAGCGTGGTCGAGGGATTTTCTGATAGCAAGAGGATGACCTGCATAGGATATGATATTTAATTCACGGGTTCTGACGATGCTCACAGAGGTGACTCTGCTGGTGAAATTGTTTTCCCAGGCAGAGCATTTCTTGACAGCCTGTTCTAGGTTAGTTGTGGTATATGGTTGGGAGGTGTTGAGGGTCCCTAGTTAATGGAACTCTGTTCAATAAAATCTCAAGTGGCAAAAGGTCACCTTCAATTCTGGAAAAAATATGAGAACATACCCATTCCTCTAATCCGGAAATCGTTTCACCATACCTTCCCTTGCTTGTTCGCTTCGTTAAATTACACTCTGTGTTCTCCAATCCGCACACATAATGAACCATTCAAAAGGTAAACCGAGCATTTTTCCCTCCTGTTTGCTCAACTCCCTGTATTTTTGTTTTACTGATGAAGGCTATAGTGTACATTATCTATGCCGTTTTCTATGGTTGTTGCACCCCAAATCTCTCTAACACCCGTCTGTTTAAAGGAAAGCAGCGCTTCTTAGAACATAAAATGTGTGGAACCAGAACTGATTTTCATATTTTTGATTAATTTCTATAACGAAAGAGACTTACGTGGCATTTCTGTCTGGCACTTTTTGATGCCTGGGCTGTGATGGGTTACACTGGTTACAGCGGGCAGTAGTGCACTGCTGTGCCTGCAGCGAGTGAAATAACCTGCAATGTCTGCAGCAGTTTACAATAGGCTCTGCTGTTGCGATTGGTGTTGCAGTCTGCAGTGGCTCTGCATATGGATAACTGGACAAGCCAGGGCAGGCACGGGCTTAGTTGTGACCAATGACCTGGCTTGATTCCCCGGCCCAATTGAAGGCACTGCCCTCTCTGCACCTCCACTATGCAACTTTGTTGTGAAAAAACATAAGCAGCCCTGCATAATGAGTAGCCAGTCCTGCAACACTCTATTAACAGGAATGAAATATAAACTGCTTGTCCTGCATACAAACAACGTTTAGGTTTAATCAAATGCAGAACAGGAAAGTGAAACGATGTCTCTGATACATGATGGCTCGTTCCATAGGACCGGTCTTTCCTCAGCCTTAGGGCAGCCAGGCCCTTACATAGTCTCTGGCTCGTCTGTGTGTGTGGCTTTCGTAGCTTGCCCACCCATGGATCAGCTGTGTGCAGTGACCTCCAGTGCCTCTGCTGTAGTGTCCCGTTCTGTGGGTCCGTTGCCAGGGACGCCGTTGCCAGGCTACAGGTGTTGTGTTCTCTTCCAGCCTCTTGCAGCCTGGAGCAGCGCGCGGGCCCTGCCGCCTCTGCTCCTGCAGTCAGCGGGTGTGTGGGGAGCGCTGCTCTCCTCTGATCCTAGCCCCGGCAGGCAGGTGAGAACTCGGAGCCCCCCAAATAAGAATCTCAGCGTTTAGAATGTTTTTGGTTTATTTGTCTAACTCATTTATTTCCTTGCGTCGACTCTCTACTTATTTGCCCCTCCATTCCCGAGACTCACCCGCCTCTTTCTCGTCTCACCCTCTTTCTCACCCAATACCCCATTCTTGCAGTATGGCGTTGTGTGAATATATGTTGTGGACCTGTTTACGCATCATGTTCGGGTTTTTGTTGGGACTTACGGTCGACATACGAAGTTATGTATTCAGAAGACACAATTTATAGTGTATATTTTGCAAAAATGAACGTAGTCCTCGCAATGAAACTACTCTGTATCCGGCTCACTATTCATTGAAAACCTGGGTCTAGTGGACGATTTAATAGAGGACTGTGTCCATGTGCACGTGTATATGTGGCGTGCTAACAATCTTAGTGTTTGTTAACGTGTATGCATTAGGACCACACCTGCACCAACCCTGCCCTTGGGCAGGTGACCCGACGATGCCTCCGCACACCAGCCCCTGGGAAGTTACACCGCATATATACATGATTGCTGCCCACGTCACTGTTTGTACACACTGGGAAATATTCTCAAGGACTTACCGCCGACTTATCAGCACTTTAGCGCCGCATAAGTGGCGATAGATTTAACGTCCTATTCACAGGTTGGTGCAAACAGCTGACATCGCAAGTTTTCCAGCGATTGCTGCCGCAAAAAACATCAGCACGGATGACAGCGACAACTAATGCTAATGAAATGCAGACTAGGCATTCCCGTGCAAAAACACACGAAAACACAACTTCTCGACATTCTCAACAACCAGACAGATCTGCAATGCGATCCAAAAACAGGCGATAAGGCGTGTTAGCAGCAGGATTTAACACCTACCTTTTACTGGTGTTAAGCAGGACGACAACCTGCAGTAGCCACATCTGAAGACCATCACATGTCATGGAGCCACTGATCATGCAGCTGGAAGACCCAAGAGGGCCACCACACCCACTGCCACCACCCCTAGGACCCCCCCCCCCCGGATTCCCCACACCCTGGACTTCCACTGAGGCAGCGCAGAACAAAACAGCTGACCTTCCAAAAACAGCATGGCCCCCAGCCACACAATTGAAGAATGTCGGGTGAGGTAGGAACAAAGTATGTGTGAAGGAGGCAAGTCACCCATGAAGAAGAATGTACACAATGCCAAGTGTGGCAGTCATGTGAGTGGAGTGGTGTGGCTCACTGGTTAGAGGCGGCAGACCCAGAAGCAGAGAACGACCTGGGACCAGGGTTCAATTCCCGACGCGGCAGGGCCGTGGACCAGGGTCAGCGGACTCGATAATTCTCGCCTCGGTGCCTACTCTAACCAGGGATCACACTTGGCAACACTGGACATTAGCTTGCCTCATCTCTACAACGGCCCCCCACATTAGCCGGGGATGCCTGGTTTCACCTTGGAGATACCCAGTAGGGACCATCTCACAGGGATAGCCAGGACGGGTTCCCCAGTGGTCTACATCGCCACGACGCCTCAGGGCAGCGGTGTGCTTTACAAGACACATACACATGTGCTGGACAGACTTCAGTATGCAGAGCACAGACATTTTCATGTGGACATATACTGATGGTTTTCGTAGTGTTGTGTACTGTGGACTCATCCATGTCAGCTCAGGCAGTGTCTAAGACCTTGGACATGTAGCTTTGTCGTCCCCTCCCTGTAAGGGTAAGCAGAGTGGGCTGGGCCGGCATGCACCAGTCCAGCGTAGGGGTGGGAAGAATTTGCCCGGGGCTCTGGGCGTGGTTCAGTTCTGGCCTGGACCAGGAAGTAACTAATGCGTGTGTCTCTGTTGTAGTGTCTGCGCCACCCGGCCCGCAACCGACAATGTTGCAATATAGCATGCACCCGGGGAGCGGGCGCGCACGAACAGAGAAATGAAGGTGTGCAAAACCGCTCGGGGTCTTGGCTCATACATGCCAAGTGTTGTGTGTATCTGTATTGGCGCAGCATGAGCCAAATGCATATCCCTACTCGCAGCACAAGTTCAGCCAGGCATGAACTCTACATCTGTGTCCGCCCTATCCTTACAATAGGCCTACACTCACATGGCCGCCCACCTTCAACGGCCAACATCACTGTGTAGTTGGCAGCCTTGTGGACATGTGCAGACAGGCATTACAATGGAGTGACGTAGGAGTGCAAGTGATGCAACCGTGCAGCACACACAAGTAAATAGGCTCGGGGAGAGGGAGGAGCAGCTGTGAGGCAATGTAGCTCACAGTAATGCCGCACATTTGCCACATGCTAGGCATGTCAAACATGAATGCCAAAGTTGCACACATCCCACACCACCCCCAACAAGCCACTTCATAATTCCTAAATGCAAGCAGATGACAAACTAAAATTAGTGAAGAAAGCTCCTTTGTGTGAACTATCAGGCGGGAGCACATCTGCACCTCCGACCTCGGAATTGCATGTGCCCTTTCATGGACGAGCAACTACCTACCTGCAGCCACAATTGATTTGAACCCATTGCACATGTCCCAATACCTTGTTGCATCTTGGAGATCTGGTCACATATCCCACAACAACAGTGGACATGGCTACATTTGCCTCGTCTCCGACTACATGAGGGGACAACAACGCGGGTTAACAGACACCTGTGAAAGGTGAGTCACTCCCTCGGAGTGGACAGCTGCACTTGGCAACATACCTCATTCTGACATACTGCTGCATTGGTCTGCACGTTGTGGCACTTATCTTGCCCAAACTAACATGCATAGGCTTATAAAGTCTACCCACCTTCACTTGTATTCAACTGTGATGAGTGTTGATTTGAATGACAATGTGTGTCTCACGCCTATCTGGGTCACGGCCATACATGCACATTGATTGCATTACCCAGGGAGTACCTAGGAAATCACTGTCCCTACATTCATCCATACTTACATACTTGATTGATCATAGCCATGATACATCTGTGTGAATTAGAATGTTTTATTCACTTTCAGTGTTTTTTTTAACCTGGAGCAATACAGGGCCATGCAAACCCCACTTTAGATTGTTGCCCCGTGTAGGGCCAGCCAGAGTCCTTTAGGGATTGACAAGTTCATCAGAAGTGGAATACCTCAGTCTGCAGTGTTATTGCTGTGTCATTGGTGACCAGAAAAAATATGTCAGTCAATGTCGAGGTCCAAGGTGAGTGTCGCTGAGCGTATCGGGGACAGTGGAAGGTGCTATTCCATGGCATGATGCAGAGGGCAGAACCAAGCTGAAACCGCTCATATGGCGTAGATGAATGCTACCACTTCATTCAGACCATAAAGCGAGATTCATCATCATCATTTTCTTCCTCTGATGTGTCAGGTGCCTCACATGGTGGTGGTGTTCTGTCTGCATCACTGTGTGGCAGTGACACATCAGGAGCCGGAGGTGGAATGTCTGCCGCATTGTGTGGCACTGACACTTCAGGGAGCGGAGATGTGAATGGAGTAGTAGCAGCAGCATACATCTGCACCAGGCCTTGTGGTGGCAATAGAATAGCGGTGGGGATAGAGTCAACTATCCTCAAGTTTACGCGCTCAATTATCCATGAAACGATTAAGTTTCTTCTCAGGTTTTTCTTTTATTATTTATCATATTCAACCAATTATAAGTTTATTGGTACATCCGATTATTTCAATCTTGTTTTTGTGCAAACATAATAAACTCCTTATGTCGCCATTTCAACAGTTTACTTGCATTTATAATCCACCCAATGCATTTCGGGTCATAAAACGCGACCCTTCGTCAGGGGTCTGTGGACAAGGGATAAGACAGGACCAAATTAGTTGCTGCCACAACTGTCATCAACTCAAAGGAGATAATTCACAAAAAATATAGAATGGTGAAACGGAAACATAGAGAAGTTCTGAGCAAAGTCGGGAAGGCAGGGTAGTAAATACGTGAAGTACTAAACTAACAGCGGTGCATAACATGCAAAAGTTAAACACAAGGATGTTTTTACGAGAAACCCAGTGCTCTTTACGCGTTACCTTTACAAGTGTGCAAACCGGAATCCCAAGCGTCAGTATCACAAACACTTACAGAAAATCGGCAGGCGCCGTAACCTCGATCAAGTCGCGGTAAACCTCAATGTGGGGCGGTATGTGCGGCAAGCGTTTTAAAAAATGGTCATGTGATCGGAAGCTGGTCCAATCAGTGAACGGTAAAGAAAAAGTGATGAAAAAACCCAATGGGAGAGAAGTATAGACAAACGGGTGTAACCAGAAAACTCTAGTCATGTGATGTGAGTGTTTAGGCTTCATGATAGGAAGTTAATGACAACAAACGTAAATACAAAACCACATACAGATTCTTGAAATGCTATATAAATAAAAACATATAATGGATGAGCGTGGTTGCGTGCAACCTTTGATTTATTTCCTTCTTGCTCATATATTCGAATTGTTTGAGCAGTTGAGCTGTTGTGGTTTTTTGTGGAGCAAATCTGATGGTCTCCTGAATTAACCCATAAGTTTCCTTCGCGGCTTCTGCCGTGTATCCAAGAGTCTCTGCTTTGTTAGTGGTAAGTAAAGCTATATCGTCAAGTTGCATTTTGTAGAGGTGGTGCAAACAGGGATGGGATAGACTTTTAGGATCAATGAGAAACAGTGTAATCCCTATGCACTCTGTATTCCAAGTTTATCTGAGTGTTCAACAAGTTAGTGGTGGCGCGTGAACGTCGCACGTAGTCTGGCCGTGCCTTGTGTCAACAGAATAGTGGTGGGGATAGAGTCAACTATCCTCAAGTTTACGCGCTCAATTATCCATGAAACGATTAAGTTTCTTCTCAGGTTTTTCTTTTATTATTTATCATATTCAACCAATTATAAGTTCATTGGTACATCCGATTATTTCAATCTTGTTTTTGTGCAAACATAATAAACTCCTTATGTCGCCATTTCAACAGTTTACTTGCATTTATAATCCACCCAATGCATTTCGGGTCATAAAACGCGACCCTTCGTCAGGGGTCTGTGGACAAGGGATAAGACAGGACCAAATTAGTTGCTGCCACAACTGTCATCAACTCAAAGGAGATAATTCACAAAAAATATAGAATGGTGAAACGGAAACATAGAGAAGTTCTGAGCAAAGTCGGGAAGGCAGGGTAGTAAATACGTGAAGTACTAAACTAACAGCGGTGCACAACATGCAAAAGTTAAACACAAGGATGTTTTTACGAGAAACCCAGTGCTCTTTACGCGTTACCTTTACAAGTGTGCAAACCGGAATCCCAAGCGTCAGTATCACAAACACTTACAGAAAATCGGCAGGCGCCGTAACCTCGATCAAGTCGCGGTAAACCTCAATGTGGGGCGGTATGTGCGGCAAGCGTTTTAAAAAATGGTCATGTGATCGGAAGCTGGTCCAATCAGTGAACGGTAAAGAAAAAGTGATGAAAAAACCCAATGGGAGAGAAGTATAGACAAACGGGTGTAACCAGAAAACTCTAGTCATGTGATGTGAGTGTTTAGGCTTCATGATAGGAAGTTAATGACAACAAACGTAAATACAAAACCACATACAGATTCTTGAAATGCTATATAAATAAAAACATATAATGGATGAGCGTGGTTGCGTGCAACCTTTGATTTATTTCCTTCTTGCTCATGTATTCGAATTGTTTGAGCAGTTGAGCTGTTGTGGTTTTTTGTGGAGCAAATCTGATGGTCTCCTGAATTAACCCATAAATTTCCTTCGCGGCTTCTGCCGTGTATCCAAGAGTCTCTGCTTTGTTAGTGGTAAGTAAAGCTATATCGTCAAGTTGCATTTTGTAGAGGTGGTGCAAACAGGGATGGGATAGACTTTTAGGATCAATGAGAAACAGTGTAATCCCTATGCACTCTGTATTCCAAGTTTATCTGAGTGTTCAACAAGTTAGTGGTGGCGCGTGAACGTCGCACGTAGTCTGGCCGTGCCTTGTGTCAACAGAATAGTGGTGGGGATAGAGTCAACTATCCTCAAGTTTACGCGCTCAATTATCCATGAAACGATTAAGTTTCTTCTCAGGTTTTTCTTTTATTATTTATCATATTCAACCAATTATAAGTTCATTGGTACATCCGATTTTTTCAATCTTATTTTTGTGCAAACATAATAAACTCCTTATGTCGCCATTTCAACAGTTTACTTGCATTTATAATCCACCCAATGCATTTCGGGTCATAAAACGCGACCCTTCGTCAGGGGTCTGTGGACAAGGGATAAGACAGGACCAAATTAGTTGCTGCCACAACTGTCATCAACTCAAAGGAGATAATTCACAAAAAATATAGAATGGTGAAACGGAAACATAGAGAAGTTCTGAGCAAAGTCAGTTTAGTTAGTTTAGTACTTCACGTATTTACTACTTACCTGCATTCCTCCGTATTCTGGTGTTTACTCCCCTAACCTGCCCCTCCTCCACCCCACGTCACAGCCCGGTAGCACTCCCACAAGGAGCCGCAACTGAGTTTGGCTGACATGAGGTCGAACCCCACCCGCATCTGATCAGCCATCTTCTCCTGGAACCCTAACACACGGCGTTGGAATGACGTTTTGGTCGTGGGGTTCCTGGGTGACAGCCATGGTGTTGGGTGCTTCCTGCTGTGTGGTGTGTTCAGGGGGTGGGGTCTCCTCGATGCAGCAGTCTGCCCTGCTCCTGGAGATGGGGTGTTGGAGCTGTTCATGAACTGTTGGAGGGCGTTGGTGTCGATGTTGGGGAGGTCCTTTTCATCATCAGTGCTGTGTTGTTGGATCTGCTCTGCAGGAGGTGTTGATTCTCCCTCTGCAATGTGACGAGGAGATGCAGATTGACATTGTGTTCACATGTATGTTCACGCATTGTACAAGTTAACGAACAGGCTGCATGGCAATGTACATTGTGACTATTTGTGGGGAGATGCCTTTTTGATGCGGGACAGTTGACATGTCTACACCATTACAGGTGTGAGGTTGTACTTGTAGATTGTCATCTCATAGTTTCCTGCTATGCCAAAAGCGATTGGCCATTTTCTGCACACGAGCGGCAGCAGTTGTGTCTTCTGTTCTGTTGTGAAAGTGTTGCAGTTTGTACCACATTGTTTGTCAATGTTGAGGTGCTCGGATTCTTATGTGTGTGTGCTGCATTGTGGGTGAGTTCCCCCTTCAGCTCTGACTTTGCGGGCCCTTATCCCTTTCAGGCAGTGTGCCTTTCACTTCTGTGCTTATACAGTGCTGAGATGTTGCAGACTTGGGAAAATTGGGCTCTTGTTCGGAGTTGTAACTCTTGGGCATGGTTTGTCCGCAGATGTTCTATACTTAATTGTGCATGTGTGCCATTGTGTCCATCTCCCCCGTCCCCAAGTACCTGATCGTTACTCACCCTGTTGCTGTTGGCTCAGGTCCTGTTGTGCAGTGTCCAGTCCCCCAACTCCTGCCACCTTCTCACCAATGATGGTCCCAGGCTGGTCCTCCGCAGGGCTTCTGGGGTTCTGGTTGTCCTCTGTCTTAATAATATGATGTCAGAATTTGAAATGCCTGCAGTATTCACAAATCATGAATATTTAGAAGGTTCATCAGACTATGAACAAATGTACTGTTATAATCATTATGGTCATCATTTCTTGCATACATCTGCAAATCCTAGAAATGTATTACTGTATAACCAATAGGTACATTGTCCGATGCCACCAACGGGTAGCTCAAAAACAATTGCAAGAACATTTCCGTACTTTTCAGGGTTCAATGTATCCAATGCTGAATCGTTTTACTTTAGAAATATTAACAAAACAGGCATGAAAAGTATGTTGTCAAATACCAAACAAATTTATTCTGCAGCTTTTTATGCTCAAATGTCAAAACTAGGTTTTGACTTTTGGCAAGACAACATAGAGACGAAAACTGTCTGGGGCACAAAAGATTGGCAGGTACAGGGAATGGAAGCTATGTTTAGAGCCTGAATCATCCCTGAACAAATTATGTTTTTGAATGACACTGTCCAACAGACGTCTTGTCTTGGGTTAGCCAAGATCAAAGACCTGAACAAACCGTCCATACCTACACCTACAACTGATAGCAGTAACACTTCAGAGGGGGAGGTAGACGTACACACTATTTTGCATCACAACAGAACAGATCCAGATTGGAAAAAATGGTTGATCTGGCCCACAGACCCAAACAACTGTCAAGATAGATTCCTGAATAAAACACTGGGTTTCACATTCACTAGGTCAGACCCAAGATATGTTCAAAGACAGCATCCAGGAATAGTAACAATATACAGTGTAGGGAAACTGTGCCTTGAATGGTTACATAGATCTACACTTAAGGATGTAAAGCAACACTTATCTTTACTTAAAGATGGCGCTGATCTTAGGGAATTCTTGCCAGGACCAAGGAAACCGCGTCATAAAAGTTTTCTATATGCCGGTATCTATCCTGCATATGATGAAGCATGGAAGATTACGCAAGCAGAGACTGCAGAAATACGAGAAATTGATCGTATTAATTTAGAGAAAACTCTCTCTGTGGTTGACAATGGGTTAACAACTCTGTTGTCCAGGATATATCCATTGGACAGCATAGTGTCTTCTGCCATAGACATCATGGAACAGGACTTGGTCATGTTGCAACATGGTCAGTCGCAATTACGTTCTATCATGCTATTAGGCTGGATGTTACAAAACCTACGTTCAGGCTATGTGCCTTGGCGTTTACTCAATACTACGCCTCTGTTTTCAGAATTCAATCTCACTGATAAACAGATCAAATAGGCACAATGGGAAGCAGACTATACGGTGCTGAGCATTGTAAAACTGGAAAGATTGCCATTTACAGTCGCTGAAAAGCCAGCTACTGAATGGATAATACATGGAACAATCACTCTGCCTGTTACAATTTTCCATTTCCAGTATTGCCTAAAACACAAACCAGCAGGCACATATGAAAGGTTGGGTAAAGAATACATCAAGACATCCTGGGAATTACCCTCCACACATAGATGTTGGAGTGGGGGACGTGTAGTATTTCTTAGTGGTAAAAACTGTGAAAATGCACTAAGCGATTCTCTCCAATGTCAGGGTATAAACTTACATGGGTCCTGCAATAGCTCCTCGAACAATTTATCCAGCCACCTGCAAGGTTCACCAGCTGCATTGATTGATCCAACTTTTTGGACAGCTTTCAAATGGAAGTTACCTCATGTTGAACGATCACAGCTGCTGTGGCATGTTGCCTGGCATACCATATCTAGTAACTGTGTCAGCATGGGTCACTTGCTGTATGCAAGTATTGTTTCCTAAAACTAACACAGACAGGGAGTCACCTTTATAGCCTTCACTGAACATCTCTTCTATACAAACTGATACTTTAAGCAGAATATAAGCCTTTCTTTTGCAAAAAACATTCCCACGACCTCGGCCAAAGATACCTAGGATTTACAAGTCGCAAGGACTTCTGCCGAGATACATGCCCTCTTAACTACAAACTGCCCTGTACATTTTTCAGAAATGTTAAGTTGTATCTTAAACATGTCCGATATGAGCTGTATTGTACATGTATTTAAGACCATATTTTCTGGACTGTTAGCACCTTTTCAAGCAGTCCTAGGAATATTTCTAAACTTCGTGCACTCTGTGTTGCTCCTACTGCTGCGATATGGCAAGCCAAATCACTAGTGACACCCAATTCTCCATGGAGACAACTCTACTGGCGATGAAGTGTCGTGAGCGCATCGTCCAAATTTTGGGACTACCTCGTCTACGAGAATTAAATACTACATGCTTTCTGTCATTCAGACCAATCTGCCAAGATTGCATCTTACCTGGTCTACGCTGTCTGCTATGCGGAGAAGAATGCGTGCTATACATGTGTCTAACACTCCCATCAGTCATGCCAACGAATGTCATCTCTTTAAAAAGCGCCTTAAAACTCATCTGTTTAGTCTGACCATCTAACAGTGGAGTGGTGTGGTGTGGCTCACTGGTTAGAGGCGGCAGATCCGAGAGCAGAGGACAGCCCGGGACCAGGGTTTAATTCCCGACGCGGCAGGGTCGTGGACCAGGGTCAGCGGACTCGATACTTCTCACCTCGGTGCCTACTCTAACCAGGGATCACACTCTGCAACTCTGGGCATTTGCTTGCCTCATCTCCACAACGGCCCCCCACATACGCTGGGGATGCCTGGTTTCACCTTGGAGATACCCAGTAGGTACCATCTCACAGGGAAAGCCAGGACGGGTTCCCCAGCGTTCTACTGCGCAGAGATACTCCTTCGGGAGTCGATTCTAGCGCATTACAAACCCACAATTAATTAATTAATTAACTGACCTTCCCTTTTGCCCCAGCTCATCCGCGCCAGAACATTCTCGAGTATTAGTGCTCGCTATAAATCTGCTAAATCATATCATATCATATCATGTTGATACTTTGCTGGACCCGGTAACGACCCATGCGCAGTGTTGTCCCCAGCGGCTACCAATTCTGATGGCGGCATTCATTGAGATTTCACAGACGCAAAATGCTGACGGTGAGGTACGAGAGGAAACTTCAGGCACCTAGGTACCATTCAATTTGAACATTGCTAATGCGACCATTGCTGTTGGCGATGCTTCGCATCTATGTGCGGTTAATCTTCTAAACGAGGTAATCCAACTTTCACCTACAATGGTAGACAACTTTTTTACAGACTTAGAAGATTTCATGCTTTCTCCAAGCGCTAAAACTGACTTTTGAATTGGCACACAGTGTTCTGAGATACTTTGAATTTGACCTTCATTTTTACAAACAAAGAACTTTTTCCTATGATTCATTTATTTTCTCCAAATTTGTTTTTTTCATTTTTCGGCACAAAGTAATCTGCTTATAGTAGAACTATTCATAGAGAACAAGAATTATTTGAATACTTCCAGAGACAATATTTGACCTTGTCCACATGCAAACAGTTTATATAATCTGAAATTAAATGGTTTCAGACTTTTTTCTTCTGTATTTACGAGCCATTTCATAAATGTATATTTTCATGATGCATTCATTTAGCATTCAAATGTCAACATATATGCTTCAAATGAAACATTGCTTTAAATGCGTACAGCACCAATGCATCTTTTATGTGTACAACCAGTTCAAATGCATTTTTATGTGTTTCAGGTGGGTTTTTCACTCTTCATGTGTAGATATGTTTTAGATATGTTAAACATGTTTAGAATTTTAGTAATGTCTTACATAAAAAAATGAAGTGGGTTTTGTATGGCGTTTTAGATTCCGAATGAATTTTCCCGATTAATGCCCTTATATATATGTACAATTTGCATTGCCCTTATTTAGGCATAGAAATCAAGGCCTTATTAAGGCATAGTCCATGCTACTGAAATACAGGCATGGTTACTTCCATCCGTTCATCAAACGTCACAACTATTTTTTGGAAAACCAGACTCTTAAGCAGAAGGGACTTTCCCTAGCCTGAATGTTGATTTCTCCAAGAAACTCATTATTATGCATGAACAACTATTCCTTAGGCGTTCATCCATGATGTTCATATTCCCGACTTTACGTCAAACCTGGCATTCCTTAACACCTTCTAGGTATAAATATACCTTCACTTGCTATGGCAAAGCATGGGGTCGTTCGGTGCAGGTCAACTACCTACTTGCCCGACGCAACTCGCTACAGCAAGTGCCGAAGGAAGCCAACTCTCCAGCTGACACACTGACAAAGAAGCTGACATCCTCCTGCCGAGAATCCAGCTCCAGTGTTTCTGACTCCCCTTGCGGGGTGTTGGGAAATCGAGTCATGAGACAGAGATACCAACCTCTTTCATTCTAAGGTTTGGAGCTGATTAGAAACTAGAGAAACCTTTGGCAATTCTTGGCAAGAACTAAAACCTATGCTAAAGACCACACTTACTTCTACACTGGTACTAGACCTAGGTTAGGTACATTGGGGTAGGCGTATTTTAGAAGCACCAGTTGAGGATTTTAGCCTGTGTTATTTATGTATGTTTTCTTATATTTGTCATAGCACTAGACAATGCTATTACAGTATTATTTTATACTACTGTTTACGCTGTACGCATTATACTTTGCATTCTGTCTAATGATTGTAGCAGTTCACCTCTCTTGCATGAGAAAGAAGACTGTTCAATAAATCCTTTTATTGAAAACACCCGCCTCACTATTTCTCTGCAACCTCTGTAGAAACGAAGCATGCACGATTGACTGAGTAAAATAGTTATCTATTGATTCCATGACTCTGAAGATATTTGTTCCTGTCCTAGGGAAACAAAGTTGTCATGTTTATGCGGGTGTTAGAAACGAATCCCTTTTTGTGTATTCGAGAAAGTTTCTAGTGACCTCTGAGCTAGCCGGCACTCACAATTAAGTTAAGTATATTCGATAGAGACATACTGACCTCAGTACTATGTCATATCTATAGGATATATCATTCCAATGAGCAGAGCCTATTGGGAATATAGGAACTACACTACACCACTAATCACCCTCGTTTTAGGCAACAGCTTGCAACCATCCATAGTTATAGTCCTTGATGAAGAGGTCAATCCTCCGAAGACCTCTATTGGAGGTACAGTCCTTTTGAAAAATATTCTGTGGAACAGCCAGAGAAACCCACAATGCACCATCCAGCATCTACCAAGTCACCACACGATCAACACAGAAACAATGTATCTTTCCAACACCTCCATCCTCTTTCTTTTGTTTATCAATATTTCTTTTTACATAATGTGCGCACCTCCACCTTATCTTGGAAACCAGAGATCCAGCATGAATCGACTTTACCTTGGTGATGAGGTCTGTCATTTTAGTGTCCACCGCCTCCAGTCTATGACCCACCGAAGTTACCTCTCTGAGTATCTGATCCATTGTGGTCTCCGATGAACCTTGCAAATAAAATGAAGACTTAGTTTGGGGGACCACCTCTCTGATGAGCAGCTGTCTCATTGATTTCTCGTATGCCATTCTGGCAGTTGCGGCCGGTATGATTTGCGGGCGGGGTGTTACATGGAGGGGGTGTTTAATCTTTAACTTATTTCGGCGGCTCGGTTCCGCATCGTTTGTCTGCGTCATCCTCTCTGCAACAGGAAGCAGCCGAAGCCGGCTTCCCTCTCCTAAGCCAATCACAATGCTGCAATGACAGCACTGTGATTGGCTGGGATGCCGACCACACAGTATGGGGAGGCAATGGGGCCATGGGGAGGCCATTTTCTCCATGTAGGCTGCATACAGCCTACATGGAGAAAAGGGAGAGTGTGTATGACTGGTTTGGTCGGCCCTGGGGCCGACCAAACAGTCAGCTTCCTCTGAGTGGGCAAGCCACTCCTCCCCTGCCCTACAGCAGGACCGCTCACCTGCCCGTCCCCAACTAAACCCTTCTGCTTTCTCGCAGTGCGAGAAGCAGAAACGTAAAATTATATTAATAATACCATTTTATGTTCATGCTCTTCTGCCCACATGGAGGAGCCGGCCCTGCATTCTGGGCTGGCAACAGTCATTATCCAGTGAGAAAGCAATGCTGGTTCAGCATGTGACCTCAAGTACAGACAATCTGTATCTCCTTCTCGTCACTGGGGAACATTAGGATTATCAATGTATTGCAGATCTCTTTGGGGGTGCCCACCCGTGCCATCGGGGATGCAAATCAGTGGTAGTCCAAGGGTCCAGGATATTATCAGCAGTACCTTGTCACTCTGAAAAGGAGCAAGGGATCCATGCCCACCTCTAGGGAGGTATCCAATGGCATGAACGAGAGGCAGGCTCCAGTTGCAGGGACCCAATTTCCAGTGCTCCACTCACATTTCAGGAAAGGTCAACCACCAACCTTAAGGCAATGGCAGGCTTCTGTGCCAAAGGCACCAAAAACCACACATGACTATGGACTCGGTCACAAAAATAAGACCAAGCTCAAAAGGAGGACCGATGTACAAAGCAAACCCACTGTTCCTGGTAAGTAACATTTGTCTTCCTTATTCTAAGACGTTTGTCCGGTAAACAAAGATACATTGTCCATTGCATGTTGCCACAATAGCTGTATCCAATTCCAGCCTTTATTATGCCATTGCTGCAGCTCATGCACTCCTCTCATGCAGTCAGTTTTGTTTAGGATCTCGTTGCAATTTATCATGTGTTTGTAGTTACATTCGACCAGTTGCAGTCTGATATTCTTACATACCATTTTTACATACAAACATATCCTGTCCCATGCTTTTTTCATAATGTCAATACAGACGTTGTTTTTGGTTACTCCAAAGTCTGCCAAAGTTGAGCACTTAAGCACATGGTTGTATAAGACAGAGACATGTTCCTTGTTATTGATAAGATCTGTCAAAGCTCCAATTGTTGTGGTTTCCATTGGTTTTACGAGTGTTGGGCCCACATTGTCCCTCAATGCATTCTCTCAGCTATATTTCTAAAATTGGCAAGCAGGTGTATGCATACCCCATTGTATTAGGTGTACTTCTGTAAGTTGTAAAGTTGTACAGTCACTGAGCCAGAACATTTCCAGATTCTCCTCAGTTTAAAACAATGGAGGCCATTGTATAAACTAGCTGAGAAACCTCGTCTTTCTGAAGATTTCAGTGCAGCCAATACCACTCTGCTCCTCCCACCACCCCAGCCTACCTAGAACCTTATTTAGATATTTTATTATTCTCACATAACAATGTGTGTCTGCAATCTCTTCTAGGAGTTAGATTGGAAGCTCCTGGATATTTATACCCTTCAGTCCTCACAAAAGGAACAGGATGACTTTTCCCAGTTGAGCCGAAGACCCAATAAAAGACCAAAGGTGTTCACGCTAGTGTTAGCAGCAGTTTTCACTGCGGCTACCTGAAACTATCACCTAAGAGGGCGATAGTTTTCAGGGATAGCCTGTGTTAAGAAAACTGCAGCTAACTAACGCTAACGCGAGTTAGCGGCAGTTCTTGTACATATACACCTACATTTCTATCCTCTACATGTTCTGTTGTTAATGTTATTTCACAGAGCCCAGAGTGGCAAGGCCCCTTCTAGCTTGGATGGAGTCCATCACTCCACCAGAGCTTTGTTATCCAGAGCTGGACATCTGCCCATCTGATGCATGGACTGTCTCCCAGGACTCCTTTGAACTTGCCCAAATCTGATAAAGGCTACTTATGACCCCTTTGAGACCAATACTCAATGAGGACTCTGACACAGGTGGGATTATAACCCCCATGTCTGTTCTCGACCTCTTAGGTGGGCCTAACTGTACTCTGCGTCCTCAGCAGAAGTTTGCGGGAGTCTCGGTTGTGGTGCAGTGAGTGGTCCAAAGCCCTTCCACCTCCTAGTGGCACTCTTCAAAACAGGAATCACTTGTAGCACCCTTTGGAGCTGTTGGCATTGCCCACATCATGGCAGGAGTGGGCATGCCCAGGTGCCAGCTGCTCTGCCACCCTGACCTCTTTGTGGTCTTCCAGAGGTCTGGAAATGTCTGCAGAGGGACAGAAAGACGGACAGAATTAGAACTTGCCAGTGAAGCTATTGGTGAAAAGGATGGGACAAGCATAGTGGTGTTGCCTGCCATGCACTTGGGGATAATGCTCCCAGAAGAGAGTATAGCTATCTCAGAAGGGGAAAGGGCAATTACTTACATTTTAGGTGTTAGCGTATTTCTAGTAACAAGAAGAAAAAATAATCTGAATTGGCACTGTCCTTTTAAAGTCATTCTTACCAAGAATGCAGCCAGTTTTTTCCAGTAGGTGCAAGTCTGACAGAAAGAGCATAATGGCTCTTCCAATATCTCTTTATTTGTATGGTGGACACCGTCTTATTTTATTTAGTCCATAAAAGTTACAGTTCCTCTTTTTTACACCGGTTAAAGTTCAGTTTCCCATAGGGTCGCCAATGGAAGATTAAAAAAATTGGGAGGGAGCGGTGGGGGGAGGTGGGGGGGGGAGCAGACCACAACCAGCTTTTGTGTGTAAAAGGACGCTTTATTAGAACAGGTGCACATAACAATTTTACTCCTCTGCCAATGCCTTACAAAACTAGACCTCACTAAATACAAACACTTACCTAACCCCGTCCCCCCTCCCCGCCCCTAACATTTCTCGAATCCGCCCCCACCCGAACATAACAACTTTACAAAATTACAAAAACTTTAATTCAATGCATACACATATAAGCCTATAAATCTAAAACATCTCTTATCCAAACTCCCCAGCCTGCCCCTTCACCACTTACGATCACCCCACCTCAGTAAGTACCCCAACAATCAACCTGCCTAAACAATTCCTATCAATGACCCAACTTTAAACTAAACAACATAAACTCTGCCAAACCCTGGCAAACTTCCATAATCCCGGCACAGCACCTGCTCCAAGCGACAATACAAAAACCTACCCTGCACACCAGAACCAACAAAGAGACCAAATAGAAAAAAGGAAGGAAAAGAAATAAGTAAAACCCCAAATTAAAATTGTAATTAATTAAATGAACAGGAGGTAGGGAGGGAGGGAGGGAGGGGAAAAAGTGTTCCTGACTAAAGCTCCCAGCCACCAGGTCACCAAAGACAAAATGGTGGCTAGGAGCAGTAGCCCAAACCATTTATACGTTGGGCTACAAAAAAGGAAGCCCCAAAAAAAATGCCCGCCTGCTATCTGCAGGCTCCCTCCCCCCACCCCACCCAAACCGCCAGGGAGGGGGACCACCCTGCGGTCGTCCACCCCACCAAGCCGCCCTTGGGAGGGAGGGGTGGGAGGGAGCAGACCACAACCAGCTTTTGTGTGTAAAAGGCCACTTTGTTGGAACAGGTACACATAACAATTATACTCCTTGGCCAATGCCTTACAAAACTAGACCTCCTTAAATACAAACACTTACCTAACCCTGTCCCCCTCCCCCGCCCCTAACATTTCTCAAATCCGCCCCCACCCGAACATTACAAAATTACAAAAACTATAATTCAATGTATACACATATAAGCCTATAAATCTAAAACATCTCTTACCCAAACTCCCCTGCCTGCCCCTTCACCACTTACGATCACCCCACCTCAGTAAGTACCCTAACAATCAACTTGCCTACAAAATTCCTGTCGATGATCCAACTTTAAACTAAACAACAAAAACTCTGCCAAACCCTGGCAAACTTCCTTAATCCCCGCCACCCAGAAAGTCAGGGGGGAGAAGACTACCCCTTTCTGCCCCCAAACAAAACAACGCATCTATGCTACTCTCAAACGCTCCTGTACGTTGAGACACCTGGATAACACCTCTATAACCTCCAACAAATAAAGGTCCATACCATCCTTGACAAGTGCACCCCATCGCTGCTGAAAAACTCCACTGACTCAAACCGAATGTCCCTATGAGACACCCTCCCAAAACCCAAACTCCTGCAATATCTTGAAATCTCCAGATTTACCTTCTTACGCGCCCTATCAATCGCCCCGGATTCGGAGCGCCCCTCCAAGTCCTACGCGGCATTAGCTCAGTCCACAAAACATGGCAACCAGACCACTGTTCCCGCAAAAGTCCCAAATCCCCCTTCATTGCCCATAACAAAACAACACCTTTTACCCTACAGAGATTATTCTCCCAAAAATGAATTAGCAAAGCAACCGGGCACTGGCCCCCAACCAACCACTTATTCAAAGCAGGAATCAACTCCTTCCACAACATCCCTCCCTTCCCATTCCAAACAGTTTTAAACAAACGCTCATTAAAACCCAACATTTTCCCGAAATAACATCTGCCAGCCTGGACTTGAGCCCATTTTACGAAAGAGTGCCCCACTATCCATATGGTCAGTTCCGGGGAGCGGGGAGCCGCTACAGAACCTGCAACAAGAAAAACAATATGAGATTCATGTAAATGACGCAAGCGCTTCTTCCGCAGTACTCCTCACATAGCGTTGGAAACAGTTGGATGACCAGCGCCAAAGCCGCATAATATCCCCTGTAGACCAGCCTCGATTACAAGCTTCTGCTGCTGCCCTGATCCTAAAAGAATGTGTCCCAAACTGAGACCCATCCAGACCTATATGCCTCAAGGCTTTACGCAGCACCATGCGCAGCTGATAATCCGTCACCCGGCCCCCACCAGCATGTCGAAAAACCCTTTCACTACCTTCCCCTCCAGACAGTGCCCTCCACCGCCTGGACCAATGTAAAGGGCACGTGACACCAGAGAAGCTGCTTCCAGCCATACACCCTTACCACCACTTCTCTGGTCCGTTTTTACACTGGCCAGCCAAATATGAATCCCCCTCTCAAAGAAGAAAACCTTCTGCCAAGTGATACCTAGTTTTAACCTGTAACCTAAAATCTCGTAGACCCTAAAGGCTCCCAAAACATCCAGACCAGCATAGAAAACAAACATACTTCAAAACCATCCCTACAAACAACAAGCAACGCCTCTAGCAAACCCGCTAATGTCTGCCATGATAACGGCATACGTGCTAAACGTTTCCCACCCCGCTCCCTAGCCCAACCTTCCAACATCCTCCTCCCTACTTCCCCACCAGAAGGGGAGTAGCCCCACAGAAATTTCCCCATAAAAGAAATACCTGCCAATTTCCCTGCAATGGTACCTTAGAAAGACTCTTCTCAATGAGGTCCAGCAGAAACTGTATTACATCATCTAATCGCCTCCATGACTCCTCCACCTGACAGGCACCTGATGCTATGAATTCACTCCAGGCCATAGCATTAGCTGTACGAGTAGAAGCAGAGAATGAACCTACCACCAACTGTATAACCCTACGTTGCCTACATACCACAGATGTTCCGGCATTGAGGTCGGTGTCCTGTCCGCTTCCTCGGCCAGCCCACGGAATCTCTCCCACTGCGAACGAGACAAAGCATCCACAATGTCATTGTCCACACCAGGGATATGAAGTGCCTTGAACGCAATATCATGTCTAAGGCAGCCAAGAACAAACACCCGCAACAACTTCAAAATCTGCTCATCTCTTGCCGACTGCCTGTTGATGATTTCCACCACTGCCATGTTGTCAATCCTGAACAACACCTTCTTATGTGCCCGCTCCTCACCCCACAGCAACAATGCCACTAACACCGGAAAAAGTTCCAAAAAGGCGATGCTCCTCCCACTCTCCTTCCACTGCTCAGGCCACTACTCCGCACACCACCTGCCCTGCCAGTTTATACCAAAACCATCACTGCCTGCTGCATCTGAAAAAATGTGCACATCCCACTGAAAGTCATCCTCTCTCACCAATGGTATTCCATTAAAGGAATGCAAAAATGTTCTCCACATATGCAGATCCTCCTTCACCCCAGCCGACAAGCAGACATGGTGGTGAGGCAGATGGTGTCCTGACAAAGCACGTCCCAGTCTCCTGCAAAAAGTCCTCCCTGCCCTGACTACCCTGCAGGTGAAACTGAGATGGCCCAACAAAACCTGAATGTCCTTCACTGTTACCCTATGTTTTGCA
Organism: Lissotriton vulgaris; assembly: GCF_964263255.1. Lineage (NCBI taxonomy): Eukaryota > Metazoa > Chordata > Amphibia > Caudata > Salamandridae > Lissotriton > Lissotriton vulgaris. Next base: position 583,687,548 of record NC_141687.1, on the reverse strand, counting down.
AGCATTTCTTCCAACAAATCAAATATCTTTGCTTTCTTATCAGCTGGCTCCACCTAACATTCGAAAATTACACAATCTACTTAGATGGTTAATTATGCATTCAAAGTGTAATTAATTGCTATCATATATGGTGGAAACTGTATACCTAGCTAAACTGATAATGCCTGGTATCTCCAACTGACACATGTCCTTTAGACTATAAAGATATGTTTCAAGTAACAAAAGAAGGCCAACTCTTGAATAGAAGATCCTTGAAAAAGTGATTAATTGAAGGTGCATAGTAAATTGTACTATCCTTTATCCACGTTATTCAAACCTTATGCCAATAAGATAAGCGAATGGCTAATCCTTAAAGGTATATACTGTTTGTAGCCAAGGTATCATAACTAAGGGCTACTTACCTAGTATTAGTTCTTACAAAAGTTGATGCAATAGGGACCACACTTTCTTTATCTTTCAACGTCCCTCGATTCTAATCATTCATAAGATGGTATGATAGGAGAAAAGGAAAAGCAAACTATCAACTGTACTGCCGAGTGAATTACTTTTAATGCACAAAGGATTTATAAAACACTACATGGCGTGTCAATTAATCTAAAAAAGACTTACGGGCAGTGAAGGTAGTTGTGCCCCAGAGTTGCAGACCAATTGTTCGATGCTAGCCGATCAGGTACGTTCATATAAACGATATCTGGTATGTATTTCAACTGATTCCTTCACTTGTTTATTAGTTTCATGTTACAAGTTCCTAAGTAAGAGCATAGATTCGCAATATAAGAAAAAGGATTACTCAGTGTGTAAAAGATCGATATTATGGTTAAAAAATATATTGCAATGGGCTATGCATACCGTTAAAAGATATTGCAGGCTACTTGCAATAAAGTTACAACATCTAGCTCAATGGTTGCTGAGTCCCTTTATACAGCTTCCATATGGCTTCTATTCATGATATATATCTACAGGGCGGTGGCTGTCATATAATCCCGATTAAGAAATAGATTGGAATGGAATGTACTAGCCAGGTATGGTTGTAAAATAGAGCAGATAGATACAATATCAATGGAGGTGAGTTGTTATGCATTATTGAATAAATATAGATATAGATATATATCCAACGACCAATGAGACAGATGGTATAGACGCTATACTAGGTCAGCAATAAATTTGATTAATAGCCAGACCAATATGTAATATCAGAAATACAATTGCATATGTATACATTAGTGGTTTCCCTATGCAGTGGATTTATTAAACATATAGAACGGAAAGAATCGATCTCCTTCTTCTTCCGTGTCTTCAGAATAAACTGAGAGGTAGTTCCCTTTAAGAACAGACGTTAACGTATTACGTCAGCCCGAAAGACGATCTTACTGGTTCACATATAAAGGTGGGCCTTCACACTCGACAGGTGATATTATTCCTAATGGCTGCGGGACGCCAACAGCTATCTTTTGCGGTGCCCGTGGGTTTATACGAGCAACATTCGATCCATCTTACCGGTAAGAGCACCTTCGCTCTCTGGGCTAACTCTCGTGTCCCTTAGAACCTCTTGCAAACGTAGGCATTTCCGATCTCTGACTGATGTGTATTTTACTTTCACATTTAGAATCGCACAGATAAGAGGTGATATTTCTTTCTAACGGCTACGGGACGCCGGCAATCATCTTTTGCAGCGCCCGGACGCAATATAAGCAGCGTGCAGTTTTCGTAACGGTAAGGATTCTTAGCTTCTGGAACTGAATTTCTTAAGTCTGTGAGAGCGTTGACATCGTTTTAGTCCCAGTTGCTGTCTTATACGCATTCTGTTTTCTTTACCCTAGCACCATTCTGTTCTTATGAAAGGACATTGTAATCAACACGGTTACGGGACGCCAGCAATCATCATTTGTAGCGCTCGTATGCTAGAAAAGCAACATTTTGTTTCCCCATTGGTAAGGATATTTTGTTATTGAGGAACTCTTTCAGACCACCGAAATCCTCCTAACTAACGAGACGTTTCTAGTCTTAAACTGTTTCATATCCTGTTTCCCATCTTTAGATCCATTTCATGAATAGAAGCCATATGGAAGCTGTATAAAGGGACTCAGCAACCATTGAGCTAGATGTTGTAACTTTATTGAAAGTAGCCTGCAATATCTTTTAACGGTAAGCATAGCCCATTGCAATATATTTTTTAACCATAATATTGATCTTTTGCACACTGAGTAATCCTTTTTCTTACATTGTGAATCTATGCTCTAACTTAGGAACTTGTAACATGAAACTAATAAACAAGTGAAGGAATCAGTTGAAATATATACCAGATATCGTTTATATGAACGTACCTGATCGGCTAGCATCGAACAATTGGTCTGCAACTCTGGGGCACAACTACCTTCACTGCCCGTAAGTCTTTTTTAGATTAATTGACACGCCATGTAGTGTTTTATAAATCCTTTGTGCATTAAAAGTAATTCACTCGGCAGTACAGTTGATAGTTTGCTTTTCCTTTTCTCCTATCATACCATCTTATGAATGATTAGAATCGAGGGACGTTGAAAGATAAAGAAAGTGTGGTCCCTATTACATCAACTTTTGTAAGAACTAATACTAGGTAAGTAGCCCTTAGTTATGATACCTTGGCTACAAACAGTATATACCTTTAAGGATTAGCCATTCGCTTATCTTATTGGCATAAGGTTTGCATAACGTGGATAAAGGATAGTACAATTTACCATGCACCTTCAAATAATCACTTTTTCAAGGATCTTCTATTCAAGAGTTGGCCTTCTTTTGTTACTTGAAACATATCTTTATAGTCTAAAGGACATGTGTCAGTTGGAGATACCAGGCATTATCAGTTTAGCTGGGTATACAGTGTCTACCATATATGTTAGCAATTAATTACACTTTGAATGCATAATTAACCATCTAAGTAGATTGTGTAATTTTCGAATGTTAGGTGGAGACCACTAGAAGAGGTACAACCCTAGTTTTTGCTAAGAACGATCAGACTGTATCTCTATCAGTAATCTCCGTCTATTCTCCATGCATAAGAAAATAAGTCATCTTACAGCTTATATCATTCCTTTTGCCTTGTAGATATTATTTCTACTTAATTACAACTGCTCAAATATAGTATTATTAGGTTTGTACCTTGTTTAGCACCATTTAGTTTGCCATAACAAGCAGGGAGGGAGTGTCACTAAGGGACCTGTTTTTAATTGGTTGTATTAACTGTTTATTGAATTGTCATAATTAAAATGTATTTTTTTTAACAAAAATGACACTGATTTGATTTTACTAATTTTGAAAAAACTATGTTTTTCAGATAGATTTGTGGCTCCTGAGGAAGGCGTCTCTTTGTAACGCCGAAACGCGCGTCGAATAATATTGATTGCACCCTTTTAAAAAAAAAAATGTATTGACTGTATTATATGGAAATTATATAAGTAGTTTTTTTGTATTCTTTGTTTGTTCCTAAGTTGATTCATTGGTTGTTTTTAACATGAATATTTGTATACCTATTAAATGAAACAAAGTTTTTTTATAATTATTTGTCTTTGCGGTTCCTTTATGTATGCATTTCGCCATCTCTGCAGTTGCGCCCGCGGTCACAACCAGTGACATAGCAACATCAACTGAAGAATATGACACTGAAGCTGTCTCCTCGTCAATAAAATCATTGACTGAAGACCCCTCAGGCCACGATAGGTGTTGAATTAATCTGTACTTTCCAACTTCTTTTTTGGGAACCACCCCGATTGGGGAAACAATCAAGTCTTCAACTGGCCAGTCATCAAAAGGACCCGCCATCCTTCCTTCTCGAACTTCTTTGTCCAACTTGTCTTGCACCACTGCCTTATGTTCAAATGCTGACTTCAAATTTTGTGCCCATCGCGTCTGTCAAGGCTCCTTGTAACCCAAACAAAACCCCTCTTCAAATCCCCCAACAATACTTGTTTTGCTTCCAAATCCCCATACTCCCTCAAACCTGTCGCCAATGCTGCCAGTCTAACTGGCGTAGGAGCTCTTAGGCCCAGACCCCTGGGATCCCTTACCTCCCCTACCACTTTGGAACTGCTGTGAGGGCCCAGATGTGCTAGCACCTGTCTGTTGCCACTGCTGATTTCCTTGCTGCTTGACGCCCCAACATTTAACGAAAAGGTGCTGAGAGCACTCGTGCTTGAACCTACAATACTCTCTTGTGCACATGCCTTTATTAAAGTCCCGAAGCAATACAAAAGGAGATGATGGACGGAGCGCTTGAGCAAATCAAACACTCACCCCCAGTCAACTGATCTGGGTTTAATTCATCACCATTCTTTAGCTCACTCCGCCACCCCAGTTCAGACATGGCCATATGCAAATCAGTCTGACCCTGTGCCTCATGGGAACAGTCCAGCCTGAACTGCCAAAGCCATGTCTTCCCTGGACCGGAAATAAGCATGCTGGGACCGGTTTCTGGCATTTCAGCCGTCATCAGCCAGGCTTGCTTGAATCCAGTGGCAAAGTGAGCAAGGGACTCATGTCTGAGCATACCCTGCCAACTTAGGGCGAACAAAGTGATACAAAAGGGGATGATGGATGGAGCGCTTGACCAAATCAAACACTCACCCCCAGTCAACTGATCTGGGTTTAAGCCGTCACCATTCTTTAGCTCACTCGCCACCCCAGTTCAGACATGGCCATATGCAAATCAGTCTGACCCTGTGCCTCATGGGAACAGTCCATCCCGAACTGCCAAAGCAAGACTAAACTCCCAGCACACCCCTGACCCAGCTTGTGTAGGTGTTGTACTCCCCACCCGTCCCCGGGTGGGCTTCCCCTGAAATGGCCGGTACACTAAAGGTACGCCACTTGCAGTAAATATAGTCTTACCCCTGCTGGTGCCCCCATTGTGTGTTGCCACAAATCAGAGTCTAATTCTCCCCACTTCGCTTCTGGATCCCAAGCCATACGGGCCCTTAACCTCTCATCATATTGTGCCCATGCATACCCGCTACCCGTGTTCTGCGCTTTCCGAATGACATCCATATATTTAAAAATAGGCACGCAGCGCAATATATGCTGGCATATATCAAAAATGCCGCCGTCCAATTTTCAATGGTCAACGGCACCTTAGGCCTCTTGGCCAGCTCATACTTAGACCCTTCTTTGGACCGCACCTCCCTGTAAAGTAGCTTCAAAATTTCAACATATTCCCCTTTTCAGATGCGCTCTTTAGTGGCTAACTCTTTACTCTGTAAAGGCGCTTTACCTGGCACTTCTGGTTCGGTATTCATCCCACTCTCCACTTTAGCGCCCGGTGCAACCACATCACCCATCCCCCACACCTTGATCTTTAACATATTTAACTTTATGGAGCTTACCTTCCAGCTTCCCGTGTCCGTCCTCACCCCCTGTCCCCAACGACACCATTTTTGGTTTGGCCCGTGGGACAACATTCTCACCTGGGTCTAACAAGACTGCCCGACCAGGCGCCGATCTCCATGCCACTTGCTCAACAGGGTCCACTGTCCGAGGAGCCCTCACCGATGGGCCGTGCTCTCTTCTGGGTCCCAAAAACACTGCCCACCTGGACTGCACCGCCTCTGGTGCCTGTAAAACACTAGGAGACACATGAGAAGGCACCACCCCTCCTCATCGTCCCTCCACTCCCCTTCTTCGGGGCTGTCCTCATCATAATCCAGTACAATCGCTTCCTCCATCTGGAGAGGATCCGCCGCAAAACCAACACTGCTGGCCTTAACCGACCCAACATTGCTTACACCAGCCCTAGCGGCCCCTGAATTCACTCCTGGCGGGGGAGGCAACTGTACTCACCGGTACTCCCCCCTACGTTGACTGTCCTGAGAATTCCTGTCCAGTGGCCCTGGTGACCATCGTGTTCTGCCTGACGTTGGCGCCAGCGAGGTCACGCCGGACCTTCGTAAGCTGGCCGCGCCAGGATCCCCCGCCGGTACGGAATGTGCCGTGCAAGGCTCCACCTCCCTCCTCTCCCTTCTCCTCGGCACAGTCGGGCCGCACCTCGCCCTACCGAGTCCGCTGTCCCGTGTCGCTCCCTACCCTGTAAAGAGAAAGTTTGGACTGGTGTGCTGGGACCCTGCAAAAACCTGACTGGCCTACTCTTCTGCACGCCCCAAAAGGCACCCTCCCCCGCCCCATCCCTGCCCTGACCTGCGTACCGCGACCTAACCTACTTACCCGGGGTCAGACAGGGGGAGGGGTCCCCCTCCATTTGTCCCCACTCCATTCCAACATCGCCTGCGCCATTGGCGCAGAAGCCGCCGCAACCTGGCCACCCCTACCTGCCCCGGACAGACCCAAGGGATTCAAACCTCGCCACTTCGTACCCCCCTGTGTTCCCAGCACCCCCTAACGAGCACTTGCTCCGCGGGGCAGGGCTGACAAATTCACTGTGCCCACCCGCCACCATGCCCCACACTTCCTCCGCCCAAGAAGGAAAAACATCCAGGCCCTCCCATGCTTGACCCCCCACTGCCAGGTCCAGTTCTGCATTGGAGCGCCCGTAGGCCCTCACATTACTCTCTTCAACACCAATGACCTGACCTTCCTCCACCCCCAAGGGCTGTAACCCCCCCACCCACCAACCTGCGCCCATTCCCCTTCCCCTGGAGAGCTGCCACCCACCGAAAAGGCTTTCCCTCTAACAGAAGGAGAAGGGGAGAAAAGAAGAGGGCTAATTGTATCCCTCCCACCCCTACCCTCCCCACCCGGCCCCACACCCACATCCCTGTCCCTCTGCTCGAGCATGACAGACATCAACCCAGCCGGGGACCTTGCCTCCGTGGCCCACTCCCCCCCTCTCCTGCCACCAGCCGCCTCTGAATGCTCCCCCATGACATGCAGAGATGCCATCTGACCTTGGTGCTCCCCCCTCCCACCCTGCTCGACCCTGCAATCTCCCGAGTACTAGAGGGAGGCGCTACACAAATGTGCTGCTCCCCCTCCTTTACCCAATTCACAGTGAGGGGAGCACTGAGAAATTCCGCAAAAGCGCCCTCCCGCCCACCCCCCGCTGCCGCAGACAACCCACGAATGACAGAGACGCAGAGCACCTCTTGCCGCCTCGACCCCCCGCGCTTTGCTCCTCGCGCGGGGGCGGATAACGCCCGCTGCTCCATAACAAAGGTGGCAGAGACCTCCTCGGCCAACAACGCAGCAGCACTCCCTCCGGCCGCACCCTTCCTGCCTTCCCGCTCCCCCAGGCTCACCTCCGCAGAGCCAACTTGTCCTTCGGGCTGCAAGTGCCGTACAGGGGCTGACTTCCGCAAACGTGGGCAGCCCCGTTCCACCGCCGGCGTCATTCTGGGCCGTTTGGGAGAGGTGCAGGCAGCCACTGCTGCTGCTACCCCCGCAGATGCCTGCTGCGCCTGGTGCGGGGATCTGGCCACGTCTCCCAGGACGAGGTCTATTCGCCCATCCTCGCTCAGGAGCCTGAGGGCCTTGAGCACCCTAACGTCTTCAGCAGCCATAATCACTCGCCACAAAAGCTAACGACCATGCTAAAGAAAACGCCCTAAACTAATCAATATATATTTGACTAGATAGAGATTTTCCTGTAAAAAAATTCCTGACTAAAGCTCCCAGTCACCAGGTCACCAAAAACAAAATGGTGGCTGAGAGCAGTAGCCCAACGCATTTATACGTTGGGCTACATTTGGGCTACAAAAAAGGAAGCCCAAAAACAAAATGCCCGCCTGCTATCTGCAGGCCCCCTCCACCCCCGCCCCTCCCAAACCGCCTGGGGGGGGGGGCCTCCCTGTGGTCGTCCACCCCATCCAAGCCCCCCTTCTCTCAAGCCCCCTCCCCTCCCGCCAACTCCCCCCACACTGTATTCTTATGCCTCCCAAAGTACGACCTGTTCCTTGCCAGGTGACACAAGGGTTTAAAAACAGTATATTTTATTACTCCTCTGATGGGATGAAATGACCTGATCGTAAAGGCGGTGCATGAGTAACATATTTTCATTTGAAAACTGGAAGGGGACTCATCTCCCAATTAATTGTTCTCGAAACTCAGGTAGGAGGCGAGAGGCTAGGCTTCAGTTTCCTCTATGCGAGTTGCGTTTAAGGCCACAGCTCCTCAAGATATTTAGCCTGATTGCTGTTGATCTCACGGTGTCACTGCATGCACTCCGTTGTGGCCATTCCTCTTGTGATGATGTCTCTCTCATGCTTATCTGTGCAGTTCCTGTCACCTGGGGCCCTTGGTGACCTCCATTGAGTGGTAGAGCAACAAGATGAGGCGGCTTCCCCTGAGTACCATCGACCCCCACGTGAGGACCAGTAAAGGGGGCAGTGCTGACTCCCTCAAATTCTACTCCACCAGCTACGCCACATCGTATGGTAAGGACACGGTCTCTGTCTCAGCCTTGCGTGCCAATGTCATGTCCTGTCGTGGTTTGAGAGATGCTGTGTACAATCCTGGATTAATAGCATCAGCTGTGTCATAACTAAAGGTCCTGCAAATCTAAATGCATGTAACTGGCAACAGAAGTGCCATCGCCATCTTTGACCAAAAAGCCTTGTGACCTTGCACTTCTATGCATGCGCATGCACACGCACACACTCGTGCACAATTCTATATAGAGCTTGTGTTTTTGCCCTTTATTTTGTCATGATAACTGATCTAGTATACTGTCATCTGCTATCCGTCTGTTCTGCGGTACCCATCTCTGCAGGTGGCATTGTGATCTGGAACTGCAGAACATGGGAAATAAGGGTCTTTTTTCATGTATTTATGTTGCCATCCTATGTGGGTAATCAATGGAGCAGCATCTCCACATTTGCACAAAAATCAAGATGCATTCAGAGAGTAAGCCGCAGATGCGGATGTATCATATTTTTATGAGGTTCCCTAAAACTCCTCTTAGTGGCCTGAAAGATAGGCTTATGTTGAGCGCTTCCCTAAAACTAAAGAGGGTAGGCATGATACAGAACTCCGAGGGCAGTTTATTCTAGAGCCGTGGACTGTAAGTCTCCTGTCTTCATTCCACTTGAAATGTGAGCTGTGGATTTATATTAAATACCCAAATTGTTTGACCGCATACACTGTCAAGGGGCATAAGGATAATTCTTATCCATCATTAATTGTGGAGTTTATTCGTGATGTGTTTGAAAATCAAGCATAGTGACTTATTTATGGTTTGGCAGATGGCCTGTCCACCGTATTACAAGTGCATTATAGCTCATTGCACTTATAGTGGACCATGTTGTTGGTACCTGTTTTGGCATCATGCGCAGTTTGCGCAGGGTTTTTAAATGGATACCGATGGAAGCCCGTAAACCTTTGGTACAGGGCCTCATCATAAACAGGCTTGATTATGGCAATTCGTTATTACTTGCCACAAATGAATGCCATCTCAGGAAGCTGCAGGTCTTGCAAAATACTGCAGCTCGCCTTGTTCTCGAACTACCCCGAAGATCCCCCTCTATGCCGTGTTTAAAAACTTTACACTGGCTCCCTGTAAAAGCGCATTATGTTTAAAACACTGTGTATGGTTCATAAACAGATGTATGGAAGGGGCTCAAAAAACTGGACCCAGAAACTCACATGGTACATGCCAGGGAGACAGCTGAGATCTAGTACTGAGGCACTGCTCACCCCAGTAAGAATTCAAACTGCTCAGAATGGAGGTCGTGCTTTCTCTTTCCTGGCACCATCTTTCTGGAATAAAATGCCCCTTAGTCTGCGCACAACCTTTGAACACACTAGTTTCCGAAAGAAGCTTAAGACCTGGCTCTTTTGTTAACTCCAGCTATTTTCTTCCTTGTCAGAACTGTCTGCATGCGCCATGAGACTCTTTGGACGTGATATATGCGCAATACAAATATCCTGACTTGACTTGACTTGACTAGTCAGGCAGATAGGGAGAGGATATGGCCACATGGTCCGACTAGCTGACTTTGGAACTGGGGAACAGGTTGGGTTTCAGGCATTGGCTCAACGTTCTGTGATTGTGGGCAAATCACTTGATCTCCCGGTGGCTTAACTCCTTCGACGCTCATGACGAGCTCAGCTCGTCATGATGTACACCTCCATACACTCAGCTCGTCATGAACAATGGAATAACCAAAATGTCAGCACAGGAGGAAAATAACACAAGCATCGATGGTGTTAAAAAAAACAAAAAAGAATCTGGCCTTGTGTCATTTAACTGGTGCTTTTTTTTGTGATTTATTTTCATCTTTAAAGAACAAACATTTCAGTGACAACAAAGAGTCTGTTACTCATCATTACAACACAGTGCAACAAGCCATTGTGAGAAGTTGGCCTGGTACATGATGTTCACTATTCTAGTGAGCACCTTGCACCAGTCCAAACAACCCTTATGGTGAGGGTTGTAAAGTTAACCTTATAGACCAGCTATCCTAGGGGTAGCATGGACAAAGCAGTCTTAGGCTAAACTCAAGAGGGCATGTGAAGCCAGCTGTTTTACCATATGTAACCCCTTTAATACCAAATGAAAGGACACCGCACAGGAAATATATAAAATATATATGTATTTATTTCTAGACAATCCCTCTGAGCTCTTTATGAGGTCAGAGGTACAAGATACCTAATTAAAATATAATAAGTTGCACAAAATACAGTAGGGCCCTAGGGGCACGCTAAACCATATACTAAAATAGTGGTATAAGTACCACTGCTCGGAAAATGAATAGGCCTAGGACCTAGGGAATCGCTGGGGCTACGCTGTACTACCAAGGGATAGGAAGCAGGAGGCCCACGGGAGGCGTGTGCTGAGTCTTTACTCACACGCAAGTTACCATAGAGAATGAATGGGAACGAAAGAGTTAGAAAATAGCGGGCACATGCATCATTGTCAATTGCATTCGCAAACGGTGCGAATCGCAATTTTCGGCCGTTTGCGAATGCAATTGACAAAATTGGGATGCATCATGTTTTTCGCAATTTTAGAAATCGCAATCACGTTGAGATTTTTAAAATTGCGATTGCATTTAAGAAATCGCAATTTGAGATTTCTTAAATGCAATGCATGAACATTTTAAATTTGCGAATTCGCAAATAGGGAGAGGTAAATTACCATGAAGTTGACCTTCATGGTAATTTGTGAAAACTTTCAAAAATGCACAAAAGTGCATTTTTGAAAGTTTCATTTTACACACACACATGCTCTTGAGGCATGTGTGTATGAAAAATGCACTTAAAGTTATATTTCAGGAGTGCAGGGGGGTCCCCTGCAGGCGACCAGGAGAAAAGTGTCCGGTTGGATCCAAGGGCGGATCGAGGATGAAAAGTACCTGAAAGCAGAGGGGACAGAGTCTGGGTCACTAGCCAGTGACCAGGAAGGAACCAGGCATTGTCGCAAAGCAATCAGGTGATGTTGTGAAGCTTGTCTCTGCAGCCACGTAGACCAGGAGGCATCAACGACGACCAAGAGTCAGGCACGGACTTTCCCATGAAGGCTCTCGCTGTCGGCTTCCGGATTGGAGTCAACAAGCCTTGGCAAAGGCAACCCAGGCACGAATCAAAGTTGGCTTCTTAATCAGACCAGCAAGGTCTGATGGGCTGCTTCTTTTCAGGGAAGCAGGGACCAGTCTGGAGCAACCCGACCAACATTGTAAATTCAAGATTTCGTCGTCAAGATGGCCACTAGCCAACAGGCAAGTGACCAGACAGACGCATCGAGCGGGAAATGCAGAAGGGCCTCACGCAGAACTCGTGGAGTGTGCAGGGCTGATCTTCGGTGCAGATAATGCTCGGGCTGGGGCTTCTGAATCCACAATGCACAGCTTCGAGGGTGCCTCAGAAGCTGCACGGAAAGCAAGTCGCTGACTTTTCAAGATGGCTGGTTCCACGTCTCGCGTCGCCTCCACGGGTCTCAGCTTTGCTGGGACTGTAGATCAGGCTGAAGGAATTCTGGAAGTCTGGTTCTTGTCAGGCTCTGTGCTCGGGCTCCGGCGGAAGCATCGACAAAGCAAGCCGTTGATCGCTGGATGGTGCCTGCTTGTGCATGGTGGTTACTCCTTGACCACAAGGGAGATTCTTCAGTCTTCTATCTTCAGGTAGCATGTCGAAGGTCCAGAGTTTTGTTTCAAATTTCAGTCAGGATAAATCTAAAGTCATGGGACTCAGCTCCTACCTATATACCAAATCTAGGGGCTGGATTACTTGCTCGGTCCGTCCTATGGGTGGGACCTGGGAAGGGGGTGGTTACACGCCTTTTCCTTTGTCCAGTTTCACGCCAGAGCTGGGGTTGGCGTGCCCCAGCACCGGTTTGAACTGGACTATGCATGGGACAGCTTGTGTGCCCCAGGCAGTGTCTCATTTCTTTCAGCCCTCCCTGTCCCAATACACTATAGCCTGTCTGGGGGGGTGATAGCACCTCCCAAGGCAGGAAACCTATTGTCCAAGCCTCGCTCGCTGGAAGGGCTCCCAGCAGCAGGAGGTCAGACTTGTGTCTGTGGCAGCAGCATCCATTTTGTGATGCTGAGGCTCTGGTTAACTTTAACCGGGATTAGTAGGAACAACATGTCTTCTCCCTTTAGAAGGGTGGAATGCTACCCCCGTCGCCAGAACTGGCGAAGGGGTAGTATTTAAAAGCGTATGACACCTTTTCGACATGTTTTGATAAAGCCAAACCAGAGTTAGCATTTAACCGCGAGGTTCATAATGCACTTAAGAGTATATGGTATGGCAATATCCTAGAACAGCTATACGGACATGGTTCTGAAAGCTGCAGACAGGCTCAGCTCCTGCTAGAGCACCATCTCACATAAAACCAAGCACTCTGCCTCCAGGATTGTTAAGGCCTGCCATAGGAGTGACTTATAGGTGTATATGTGTCTAGAATTGAATTTAGAGAGAGCACAGCTGGGCTGTTGGTCTGATTAGCAGGCCCACAGCCACATTAAGTCGAAAACCAGTGAAACAAAAAGCAAAAAGTGGGGTGACCATAGGAAAGCAGACCCTACTTTCCTACAGCCATTCCCATTAGCTTTCAAACCCTCAACACATCCCCACCTTCCTAACTTGTCAAACCCACTGGACCACTCAACAGACATCCATTCAAGATATCTGAAGAGGATTAATTTGCTCAATGGTTGTACAAAACAGGCCCCTGTACTCGTTCCCCCTTCCCCCTTTCAGTTCATTTATTTGAGCAGCCTCTGCTTAAGTACACAACTTGTTCGGCCTGTATGCACCAGTCCATATCCATTGTCCATTCTTGCAGATTACACAGAGCCCTCCACTTCCAGGCGATATTGCGTTTGGGCATCATAAATCCCAAAGGTCACCCAGAGAAGCTCCTAACTATTAAGGTCAGTTTTCTCCCAGATGTTCAACAAACACCACTGTGCCGAAAGCTTCATGGCACCCCCACATTGCTTCCTCATACAAGTAACTGGTGCTATTATGTATTATGTACATTTTTCATATGTTCTTGGGCCGAGTTTGCCCTTTATAAAAATGCAAAGACAAAAACAAAAAACATGCTCCAAATTCTGAACAAAGCCCAAGTGTCTTGGACATTGTTATTTCCTTATGGTCAGCACATGGAACACAGAATCAAATTTTTTCAACCTGAGGGTCAGATATGCTGTGGCTTTTTGCATTTACTACAAATGTTGCATCAACCGCGTAAAGTAAATTTGCATATTCTAATTTTGGTATGACTGGGGAAATCATTTATCTGAGATAATGGCGGCTTCTCCGCTAAGTTGGAGGAGCGTCGCCTCACTTCTGCTGCTGTGCAGCAGTAAAAGAAAGGAAAAATAAAATGATAGTAACAGAATCAATGCTATTATCAATTTATACTTCCCTGCTGCGGCAGCATGAGGGTGGGCGGCTCTGCTGAAAAACTAGGGCAGGAGTGGTGGGCATTCTAAAGATTGCATCATGCTTTGACCGGCCCTCTTGGGCCGGCCAAACAGTCAAGCGAACTTGAGCATGTTCTCCATGCAGGCTTTACAGGTGTACTACACCCAACGTGGAGAACATGCCCAGGCCCAGTCGCCGTTTGAGCGCTGAACCACAGCATGCTCAGCGTTCTGATTGGCGCAGGGGATCCTGGCTGCTTCCTGTTTGGCGGAGGAGAGATGACGTGGGACAGAGCGGTAAGGAGTTAAGTAAAAAAAAATTTTATACTTCTACCTCCGTACCCTCTCACCCTCGCCTCACCACCCCAGATCTGTACTGGCCGCTACTGATCTGAGATAATACTGCCAATAGAAATGTCCTGGGATAGATATTCTTATCTAAGGGGTCATTTTGGGATTGTCACCCCAAAATAAGTTGTTTTAAAGTACAACGCACCAAGTGGCACTGGAAAAGCATTGGTAACTCTTTGGACAGGGAGTTATGGTCAGATTGAAAAGACGCCACGGTAAACTTAAAACAGAAGAAAGTGTTTGCTGCCCTCAATTAATGTGTAAAATTGTATGAAATATTTGCATCTGTTAATGCCAGATCCTCTTTATTTTAGGCAATCCTCAAATGAATAAGCCCCCAAAAACTAGGGGTGACTGCACTGTGTGACTTTATATGGGCATGTAAATTATTATATATTCATTTTGGGATATATGGCCATTTACACTTTTGTGGAAAGCTTTCATGCAAAAAATATAGACCTCACCATATCCTTGATTAAATTGACCCAAGCTGCTGGATCTGACAATTTCTCAGCTACAATTGTAAAACTTGATATTGATTTGTGGACTGTCCAGATTTGTACCTTTTTCTGCAAGATGAAATCAAATTGGGCGGAATGTTGCTGTATTCAAACCTATAAAAGCCCCCAAATATTATAGATTGATCAATCTGCTGGACATTGGGGAGAAAGTTTTTGCAATAATAATTTTGGTAGATTTAAGGATTGGGTGGAGCAGTGGTCGAGTGTGCCTGTGGAACAGGGTGGCTTCAAGAAAGGCCACTCCACGATTGACCATGCTGCGCGGAAGTCAATTGAGCAAAGAGGGAAGCTGTACTGCTGTTTTGTGGACTTCCGGGCAGCGTTTGACCTGGTAAACCGGAAATGTCTATGGAAGACTCCGAAAAAATATGACATCCCGGAAAAACTGCTGGTCTTAATATAGGAGCTACAAATTGGGCACAGATTATTAAGGATACGGTGGGGACCTTGACATCGAAAATAGCAATCGAGAACGGTCTTAGACAGGGCTGTGTGCTGGCCCCTATACTCTTTGCCATATTCTGAGCTGATCTGCCCTCTGTGTTAGAGATAGATAGAAGTGTCAGCCTGAAAATGAACGGTAAACATTTATAATGTCTACTGTATGCGGATGATTTAGTAATCCTTGACCAGACAGAGCTGGGCCTTCAAAGGAAGTTGAATGTATTCAGAGAATATTGTGTAACAAAGCATTTAGGTTTAAACGTGGATAAAAACAAAAGTTTATGCTTTGGAAAAGAGATCACAGGTGCATTTGGTATGTGGCCCCATTAACATTTTTAATTGTGAATGAGTATAATTGTGAACAGCGCCAAGACACCCTAGGGTATATGCTGCGCTTTATAAATGCCAATAAATAAATAAATAAATAAATAAATAAAAAAAATACCATGGCGTCTGGTTCGATAGTACTCTAAAGTGGCATAAGCATTTTAGAGGCCCTGAAAGCAAAGGCCCTTACACCAGTATGTGGGTTGAAAAAATGTAATTGGAACTTTGGAGACATGTCCCATAGAGCGTTGTTAAAGGTCTACAGTGCGATGATACCCCCTCAACTGGAGCGGTCCAGAAGGCCTCGCAATGGTGTAGAAATGAGATGCAGCTTATGATTTATAATGGCCCAAGGAGTCTGGGCGCCAACTGACCTAAACCATGCAACACAAGATTGGGTGATGTTAGGAATGATGTTAGCCAAACAGAATAAAGCTAAATTTTGAGGTTCCCAGTGCTCCCAGATGCAACATGACTGGTGCAGAGATATGGATGGTGCTATAGTGGCAGAAAAGGCAGCATACATACATCGAGGGTACCCAAAAAAGTGGGAAAGAATATGGGGGGGCCTGGAACGCATATAGAGGGAACATTTGTGATCCGCCTCTGACCGAGTCAGACAAGTACTCTGACTAATTTAGATGAATAAGGAAGGTTGACTGTCCATTTCTGCTAAAATTAAAGTATTGAATGCAATGCTCACATGGAAATATCAATGTTATGTAAGATGTAAAACGTACATTAAGATATACCTTGTAACCGTATTTTGTACAACACTGTTCAATAATCAATAAAAAAAGTTTTATTAAAAAAAATAGACCTAGGAGATCATAGAGAAACTGTATTCTGTCAGTGAGAATTTTAAAGTGAGAATTTGTCAACACACATTGCAAGCTGAAATCACCAACAGCGCACTCAGATCCCTAGGGAAGGAATTGTCTAGGAGGGAGGATGGGGAGTATCTGAGCAAGAAAAAATCGGTACAATTTATAATGTCTAGCTGGCTGAATGAAGCCTGATACCCATACCTGGATACATTACCTAATCATTGGCTCTGATGCGAAATTTTAAGATTGAGAATTGGTATTAACCACGGGATGTACATGTGTGGTGGGCACGAAATGTGACATCCTGCATATATTAGTAGACTGTTCAAAAGTATTAGCTCTACGGAAACAATTTTTATGTCCCATTTAAAAAAAAAAAATATGGCACTGCATCTCGGGCACACGCAGTAGAACTCCTTGCTGATATGCCTAACCTTGATATCGCAATAGTAATTGGGAGGCATATGAATGCCGTAAAAAGGTCTTTTATGGAAAAATGAATTCGAAGATTGTAAGTTTTGAAGAAATCGGGTTTTTAGATGGTTTTAAGTGATGGAAATTTTTAGATAACAATTTTGCAGTTATTTCTTAATAATGATTCTTATATAAATTTTTAACAAGTCCTAAATTATCCGTCACACAGTTTTGCCTATAATGTTTACATTGAGGAATTGTGCCATTATGTAACTTATTGTATGGAAATCTGTGCTGCTTTTTACCTCTTCTCACAGGTTATTTATTTTAATGGAATTAGTGATGATATTGTGATGATTTTTGATGAAATCTCGTGTTTTTATGTTGTTTAAAGACCAGTGCTCTAAATAAATGTTGCTTTGACTGACTGTAATTTATGTTTTATATATTTGATAGACAAAGATATCTGATTAACCCACTATTTAAAATATATAAATAAATACATTTTTACAAGTTAAAACTACCATCGAATAGTGTGGTCCGTTAAGAAAGGTACATTCTCTGTCAAAGAACATAGTAGGGATCAAACAATAAATACTACCATTTCAGAACATTCTGGGGCTGTAATAGAGGAACCTCTTCTTTGCTCCTTTCAGTTTGAGCCCTCTAGAGGTAATTGGATGTGCTACAAGTTCATGTTTCTCATTCGCTAATATTAACTTCTGCTTTTGCCTCCATGAAGCAAACTGATCTCCGTGGCGTGTAAGTGAAATTGACAAAATTAGGTTCTTAGCAGATTCCTAATAGTTTCCATACAGAAACTAACCCTCATGCGACAGAATAGATGCCTGAGGTGCCACACACTGCACTGGCAGAGACGATGACATGAGGTCCTTCAGCCTCACCCTCTGGCTTGCCTTCCTATAAACCTTTATAAGTACAGTCAAACACACCAATTTTGATTCCGCCACCTAAACATGTCAATGTCAAATGATCCGGAAAAATGGAGCAGCTACCTAATTGACTCCTTTCCTAATGGCTAGCAAGACAAGAAGAGATACAACTCCCTTATCTGCCATAGGGAGCATGTAACCAATTATGTGTGTGCAGTGTCGTGTGTGAAACTCTGATTGATTAGAGTTGAGCAGCCCCATTTCTTCGAGAAACACCTGAAGGTTGCACACCAGCACTCTGTCCTAAAACGTGGAGCCATAGCTAGGCCAGTAGCTTGTTTGTAATTGACCAAGTCGTTAGGATCCATAAACCTTAGTTTTAAGAGTGAACTAAGCCAAGGATAGAATTATTCAGGTATTATGCACCTACCCAGACATCGTAGAGAGGTTCAACTTATTGGTAAATGCAGTAACCATAGCATCGGCAGATTCCTCACGAACAAGAACTGGTATCAGATATATGCAGTGCAGGGTAGATGTAGGTGCTTTACTAAATACACTAGCCGAGTCACTTCAACTTCAGAAAAACTGATTTAGCACTTTCTCCGCAGGAAGGTAACAAGTAGTTTTCACTGGAAAACTCACAAAAAAGTGGGCCATTGAGGTATCCCGTGGTTCTTCAACTCTCCGACTTGTGTTGGGTGCTCGCTGCCGCCCCCTTCCAGTAAGGGGCCCATTCTATATAAATGTAAATGTACAGGAATTTATAAAGCGCAAATCACCAACCGGTCTCTAAGCGCTTGCTTAGGGAACCCGTCCTGGTATTCCCCTGTGAGATAACCCCAGCAGGGTATCCACAAGGTGAAAGCCAGGCATCCCACTGCGAGTGGCCGTTGTGGAGATTAAGCAAGCTATTACCCAGAGTCGCAGAGTGTGAACCTGTGAATCAAGTAGGCACCGGAGCGAGAATTGTCGAGTCCATGGACTTTTTTTTTTTTTAGGACTCAAGACCCCACCCAGCCGGGAATTGAACCCTGGTCCCAGGCTGACCTCTGCTTCAAGGTCTGCCTCCTCTAACCAGTGAGCCACACTTCTCAAACATAAACATAACCTCACACATAAACAAACACCACCCAAATATCCAGCAACACCAGAGGGACCGTAGTGCGTGCATTATACGGTTGAAAAATGAGCACTGCCATCGCTATGTCCTGCTCTAGCTTAAGGACACGGAGCCATTCATGCCCTTGTGCATGACCAAGCATGCATCCTGTTCATGTTTAACTTCCCCTAGCATAGTTTAAAAGCTCTGGCTTTTTTCTTCCCTTTTGGTAGGGTCTGTTTTCCCACTATAGTGAAGTCTGTCTGCGCCCTGCACCTAGTGCCCACACCGCCATCACTCGCTCCACTTGTACCCACTACATTCACACCAAGAAGACTCATGAGACATGCTTGTGGGAAAACGGTGGTGCAGGTTTATTTGCAAACTACAGCAGATAGGTGGGTCATCTTACAGGCGATCCAAGACGGCAGCCCCTCGCTGACCCGCCTGCCTAATTAGCCAATTTGCACGGTAAGTCGATGCTCTTGACGGTGCAATACCTTTAATGGTTATCTCGTTTACTCCCGCCCCCCCTGTCGGGGCGGAGCGATGAGGCACACCCCCGGTCGGTTTAGGCCCCCCGACCGCCCGAAGGACTAACGGGGCGCCGACGTTGCTTCCTGGAACCCCCTCGGCTCCAGAATTTTGGCTCGGGCACCCCTACTGTGCCAGGCAGAGGTATTGCAGTCTCCTTCTGCCGCAGAGGTACCCTTACTGTCCATCTGCTTCCAGATCGCCCTGTGACTCCGCCTGCAACACAAAAAAGACCATTAATTGTTCACACCAACCTACTGCTCTGCCGCTGGGTCTGGGCCAGGGCGGGAACAGCGCAGAGTAGTCCATCCAACGTGCGGCGGAAAGAGGAAGTGTTGAACCGGGCTGGCCTAGATAAAGGCCCTAGGCCCGCCTACTACCTAAATGCCGCGCCTGCATTGGTCCCCTAGACGGAAGGGGGGCCGCGCCCTGCCTGTCGCGCTGGTGACGTTCTGCTCGCGAGGCATGTGTCACTAAGACGCTGTCTCGCGTTACCTCCCCTTCGTGTCGCGCGGCCAGCGGCATAGTGCCCACACCGCCATCACTCGCTCCACTTGTACCCACTACATTCACACCAAGAAGACTCATGAGACATGCTTGTGGGAAAACGGTGGTGCAGGTTTATTTGCAAACTACAGCAGATAGGTGGGTCATCTTACAGGCGATCCAAGACGGCAGCCCCTCGCTGACCCGCCTGCCTAATTAGCCAATTTGCACGGTAAGTCGATGCTCTTGACGGTGCAATACCTTTAATGGTTATCTCGTTTACTCCCGCCCCCCCTGTCGGGGCGGAACGATGAGGCACACCCCCGGTCGGTTTAGGCCCCCCGACCGCCCGAAGGACTAACGGGGCGCCGACGTTGCTTCCTGGAACCCCCTCGGCTCCAGAATTTTGGCTCGGGCACCCCTACTGTGCCAGGCAGAGGTATTGCAGTCTCCTTCTGCCGCAGAGGTACCCTTACTGTCCATCTGCTTCCAGATCGCCCTGTACTCCGCCACAGCTCTGGATGAGGCCTCCGCCGATGACAGAGTCCCCCACCACCTAGCACCTTACTTAGACCTAGCACCCGTATCTCAAACACAGCCTGCTGCCGCCAAAGTTTCCTGTAAGTCCAGGAGAAACACATCCATCCCCGTCTCAGACAAGTGAACCCCATCCTGTTCATAGTAACCCACAGCCCTGTCCTGAATTAATGAATGCCTAATAAAACCCATACCCCTTTTCTCGGTGAATTTCTGCATGGCCCTGTTCACCCTTCTCCTGCTCTGCTCGATGGCCTGCGGTGACCGCGCTCCTCTCCATGTCCTGCGTGGGACAATCTCTGACCATACCAATTCCGTTGTTCCCAAATCGTTCGCTATTGCCGTGAATTCCCGCTGCATTGTATCCACTAAGGCTCGCCTCCCCCTTGTAACCAGGTCGTTACCGCCCAGATGTACTACTAAAATGTTGGGAGGTCCCCCCACGGCTGCTACTCCCTGCGCCAGTCTACGCTGCAGCTGATCCCACTTCATTCCAGGTGAGCCCATCCATACTATCCGTGTCTTTGGAAAGGCCAATTCCCATTTCCTGAATGCAGCCCATCGCTCGAGTCTGGAGACATATGAATGCCCCATCACCCACACGCAGACGCCGACTGAAAGAAAAGACACATTTGGTATAACGCTTTTATTCTAAGCTTCACTGCAAACCATAAACAAAAAACACACCAGAATTCAATGGCACCAAATACATGTAAAATTGGAAAATGACAGTTCGGCATTGCCTTGCATTGCATCATGGGCGTACATATCTTTGATAACATGCTGATGACCATCTCCCCACTCTTTTGACCCCTTCTTCCCCCAGGCCCGCCTTGTATGCAGCTGTGGCTGCCCCAATTCTGAACGAATGGCTGGAAAATTTTTTGCCATCCCCAGCTGCTGCCAACCCCGCCTTTGCCAGCACTTTCTCCATTACCTTTTCAAATTGGAACTTAGTTAAAGGCGTGCCGTCTGCGTGAATCAAAAAAGGTCCCGCCAGCAGTGGTCTAATTCTCAGATATTCCCGCGCCAAAGACACCGGACAATATCTGGGGTCCTCAAAAGCATGTAATGTTATCTCTACCCCCCTCCCAGCCTGATCAGTCTTGGATCTGCGCAACCATAAGATCAGGGAATCCCTGGCATTTACATCCATCATGTCCAGTGCTCTCCCCGACCTGTCGTTCTTGGATCTGACCACCAGCTCACTGGTCCGGAATGCCCCAAAGAAGGCCAGGCAGAACGCTGTTGCAAACAGGCGGGCCTCAAAGGCCGAACTGGCCACCGCAGGCAATGTGTCTATCATGCATTTCAGGGTAGGAAAATCTATCCCGGCTCTCTTGTCAGGGCTCCTGATTTCATCCCTCGCCCAGCCTTTCAGTGCCGCCCTAATCCTAAATGCCCCCGTGGGGTCGTCTTCACCATTCAGCTTAGTATCATGCCTGAGTGCGGCCAGGTGGCTGCACACCCAAGAATGAGATTTGCCGGACTCTTTCGCCCAAACGACAAAGCCTTCAACCTGTCCCATCAAGCCACCCTCTGTCGCACCAAGGTACTTCGTCACTGCTTGGAATGTGTCTAGCTGGGATGCATATCTCCTCCTTGTCGATAGCGCCAAGGAACGCTGGCCCATCTGCTTTAAGCGTTCCCCCACCGAAGGAGTCGCCAGTACACTGCTGGGAACGGTATCATCTCCTTGCTTGCCTGCGGCCATGCCTCCCGGAATCGTGACAGCTGAAAGCGAGAGAGAGCATCAGCTGCCACATTTTTGACACCCTCCACATGTCTAGCTCTAAACTCTATGTTGTGGCGCAACCCTGCCCTGACCAACTCTCTCAGTAAGCTAAGGACCAGCGGGCAGTTTGCGCCTATTCCTAAAACAATCTACCCACAACTAACGATCCCAAACCCGCTCCGCCTAACACGACCGGCAACCACCAGCCCCCCCCGTGGTCGATACCACAGGGCCCCATCAACCTGGTCATATCCAGGGACCGGGCCGGGGGGAGGCTAGTAGGAAGCCACATACCTTAGAGACCGACGGAAAACGACGAGAGGTAACACCGGGAACAGCGCAGAGTAGTCCATCCAACGTGCGGCGGAAAGAGGAAGTGTTGAACCGGGCTGGCCTAGATAAAGGCCCTAGGCCCGCCTACTACCTAAATGCCGCGCCTGCATTGGTCCCCTAGACGGAAGGGGGGCCGCGCCCTGCCTGTCGCGCTGGTGACGTTCTGCTCGCGAGGCATGTGTCACTAAGACGCTGTCTCGCGTTACCTCCCCTTCGTGTCGCGCGGCCAGCGGCAATTCATTGATATCCAGTAATGTTCCATATTTGTCTCTTTCCACTTAGGAAATGGCCATTTCTTCGAGAAACACCTGAAGGTTGCACACCAGCACTCTGTCCTAAAACGTGGAGCCATAGCTAGGCC
This sequence comes from Lissotriton vulgaris, assembly GCF_964263255.1. NCBI lineage: Eukaryota > Metazoa > Chordata > Amphibia > Caudata > Salamandridae > Lissotriton > Lissotriton vulgaris. Next base: position 583,664,893 of record NC_141687.1, on the reverse strand, counting down.
AGTAGCTTGTTTGTAATTGACCAAGTCGTTAGGATCCATAAACCTTAGTTTTAAGAGTGAACTAAGCCAAGGATAGAATTATTCAGGTATTATGCACCTACCCAGACATCGTAGAGAGGTTCAACTTATTGGTAAATGCAGTAACCATAGCATCGGCAGATTCCTCACGAACAAGAACTGGTATCAGATATATGCAGTGCAGGGTAGATGTAGGTGCTTTACTAAATACACTAGCCGAGTCACTTCAACTTCAGAAAAACTGATTTAGCACTTTCTCCGCAGGAAGGTAACAAGTAGTTTTCACTGGAAAACTCACAAAAAAGTTGGCCATTGAGGTATCCCGTGGTTCTTCAACTCTCCGACTTGTGTTGGGTGCTCGCTGCCGCCCCCTTCCAGTAAGGGGCCCATTCTATATAAATGTAAATGTACAGGAATTTATAAAGCGCAAATCACCAACCGGTCTCTAAGCGCTTGCTTAGGGAACCCGTCCTGGTATTCCCCTGTGAGATAACCCCAGCAGGGTATCCACAAGGTGAAAGCCAGGCATCCCACTGCGAGTGGCCGTTGTGGAGATTAAGCAAGCTATTACCCAGAGTCGCAGAGTGTGAACCTGTGAATCAAGTAGGCACCGGAGCGAGAATTGTCGAGTCCATGGACTTTTTTTTTTTTTAGGACTCAAGACCCCACCCAGCCGGGAATTGAACCCTGGTCCCAGGCTGACCTCTGCTTCAAGGTCTGCCTCCTCTAACCAGTGAGCCACACTTCTCAAACATAAACATAACCTCACACATAAACAAACACCACCCAAATATCTAGCAACACCAGAGGGACCGTAGTGCGTGCATTATACGGTTGAAAAATGAGCACTGCCATCGCTATGTCCTGCTCTAGCTTAAGGACACGGAGCCATTCATGCCCTTGTGCATGACCAAGCATGCATCCTGTTCATGTTTAACTTCCCCTAGCATAGTTTAAAAGCTCTGGCTTTTTTCTTCCCTTTTGGTAGGGTCTGTTTTCCCACTATAGTGAAGTCTGTCTGCGCCCTGCACCATTCATTGATATCCAGTAATGTTCCATATTTGTCTCTTTCCACTTAGGAAATGAGGGGTTTTGTCCTCGGCGCGGCCAACACTCTGGCGCTGGCTACAATTCCAACCTGCGCTCGACGGTGCGCTACAGCCCCAGTCTGGACAGAGTGGATAATCCTGCTCTTTGGTAAGTACAGACAACATAGAACCCCACTCCTGAATACGTATGAGCCGTCTATAATGCTGCCTTGGAGTAAGTACACACTGTCTACCAAGGAAGATGCCAGGAAATTAAAATACCCCTCACTTTTGACCAAATATTTAACGACGCCAAATGAGAGAAACAGAAAACCCAACAGTTTCTAGATTATTTCTCTTCACCTGTACATCCTTCAATCAATCTGTTCATCCTCCCATCCTTCTATCATCTATTCTTCGGTCCTTTACCCCCAAACTTTCATTATTCCAACAATAAATTGACATTGGCTCTATCCATCAATCCATTCATTTATCCATCCATACTTTCACTCATCCCTCTTTTCAACCATCTATCCATTCATCATTCAATTCAATTTAATGACCATTCCCTTCACACATCTATTATCCACCCTTTCCCTCTGCCATCTATTTACAGCCCCTTCATCCTTTTACCCTTACTTCCAACATTTTGTTCATTGATACTTTCAAACCTGTATCCAATCTTTCATCCTTCCATCCGTTCATCCTCGATCCAAGCTTTCATCCTTCCAGCAGATCATCCTTGCACCCTTTCTTTATTGTTTTCAGCCATGCTACCATTCACTTCTTTCACCTTTCCTTCCTTCCTTGTTTCCTTCCTTTTACCTTTCTTTCCATCTTCATGACTTTCTCCTTTCTAAACACCAACATTTTTTCTTTTTTCAAGCATTTTTTTCGATCTAATCTCAAACCCTTTCCTCGCATTCCCCCACTCACTCCGCTTTCTGGTCATTGGTGAGATTTTCATAATTTCCTGTTCTCTCTCTTTTCCCTAGCATAGCTCCCATGCAGTTCTTAACTTTAACCTCAGCACCGCTCTTCCCATAGCTTGTTTTATGGGTCTTTGTCAGGCATGGGAGTAGTTCGCGTAGTTTTGCTACGTTGAACTCAGCGAAGATCCGCGAGTGGCACACTGCAGTGCGAACTGCAGTTTGTGTTGGTATTCCTAGTATTCCTGACGCTAAGGTAGAAATTCTACCCAAGCAGCAGCTCACGAACTTGCGATCGTGAGCAGGTAAAAAACTCCGCTGCATATCACGAAGTGGAGTTTTCTGCACTCTGCGAGCTCCGCGGAGTGCAGAGTAAAGGAAACTCCGCAAACTCCGCGAACGGAGCGAGGTTCAATGCCAAGGCCTAGTCTTTGTCTGCAGGCCTGCAGACATAAGAGGCCAAATATTAAACGATTCAATATTTAGTGGGACTCAGATTACAAAGGCAAATGAGGTGCAGTGGCTACTCCCACTTAAGCTACTAAAGCGGGGGGTTCCCTACGTTGCTTAGGTGTGAATATGCACTGCTTTTATTCCTCCTTTGTGGTAAGAACACCCTTCCTATTACATCCACATACTCATGCCTGCCACATACCTCTTTCTTTACATTTAGCGCTTCTTGAACAGAACTACTGGAGTGGTACATATCAAGAAATTGATGATTGGGCAGCAGTTAGTTGAATGCATAACATTTCCTTGGTTGCAACATGGCTTTTCAAGGCTGGGGTCACAGATAGCAGTGGCATTCAGCAAGTAAATATCCACAATATCTAGGCATCATTAGAACAGTTCAGGCATTGGTCAGTGAGTTGAATAGCCTGATCCTGAGATGATTGTGCTATCTATCCTCAGATGGTGCCTTAAAAGAATCACCTCTGAAACTACCACCCACTCTTTACACCACTCCCATGTCCATGGTGGGGCAGGCGATCCTTCAGTACAGTGCCTGCATACAGTTCGTAGATTTGCAGCCCGATGGGTACCGGTAAGGTGGACTACGATAAAGTAAAGCATGATATACGCGATGCTGTGACTTGAGTGCCATCAGCTGAAGAATGGCACTCCAAGTCATGCATGCTTCTTCCCCTGCAGGGGAAGCTGAAGCTCTTTTCTGGAAGCCGACCAACTTGTTCAATGGGTCCTAAACTAGTCATCCCCCCAACGAAGTAGCCAGTGGATTAGTTCGCCTATTGTCAAGATTACCTCCATAAACAGCCATGAGCCAGCATCAGTAATCATCCCCAGAGACAAGATGGTTTACCTTTGTTGAGTCTGTTCGTGAGGGGGACAGGCCAGCCCCCAAAATGAAGGATGCTCCTGAGGGGGTGGACTCACCTGTCACTTCTCAGTATCTACGTAACCAGGTAAGGGCTGTAAACTCGACATTCTCTATCTCCTCAGAGATATCAGTTTGTCAGTGTTACTATTGGCCCCTAGAGGTCACCATCTAGTGAGCCATTGGCAATGGAGCCACAACAGCCTTTCTATGCCCAGCCCACAGGATATAATCAGCCGCTGGAGCCCATGCGAATTGCCATTTCCTTCACCACTCAAGTGAGGACGTAATAATGGCCTAGTTTACTGCCAAACATGTTGCCACTGCTTTCCTTCCATTCGGTTGTTTCTACCTTGAGATGGACTGACGAAGAACATTTGCCTTTGATTCATTATCTTCTTCTTATGCAGTCAGGACATTTGGCAGTCCTGTTGGATAGACCTCTCTCGATCAGATCCTGTCCTAAACAAAGATACGATTTTCCAATAGGCATACTCTGAGGTCCTCTTTACCTGTTCATCCGGATATTCTGAAGCTGATCAGACATGCCAGACATTCCAGAAGCCCAGCTCTTTTAATTTCAAGTTCTTTTTTATTATTAACGTTTCCATAAAAGTTGAAAAAAATAGAGGGGGTGGCCTTGCATAGAACCTCTGTAAATAAAAAATGCCCTACTTTGAGTTATATTTATAAATAAGGTATTTCTTGATTCATAATATAAAGCCTGAAATAAATATAAATAGATATTTAAGGGAAGCTAAACAGCAATCTATACCAAAGAAAATTCAAATTCACTAGGTCAAAGTCAAGAAATCTATGATGTTCTTACCAATACTTGGCCCCTTTATAAAATCCTGTTCTTTGTGAAGTAGGGTAGGAGATCAGCCTGTATTTTGTGAGTCAAACGTAAGTCGTAAATTTCGCTTTTGGTATTTAACAATTAACTTGACCGATAAAATGAGAAAAGGGTTGGGTCTTGGCCAAAGTTTACGAAATAATGCCAAGATGTATAAGTCTGCCTGCATAACTGATGTATATGAAGACAGCCTACTAGAGTGTTAATATTTAATATATCTTTGTACTGTCCCTATTTTGGAAGGAATTCTATCAGTGCCCACAGATTTCTTTTTTTTGGTTTTCAATACCTATTCTAATCTCCTGAATCATAATCTTTCTTTCAAGCAGAGCTAGCGACTGATTTAAGGGATAATAAAACAGTACAGAATGTAATTTGTGTCTATGGATTGAAATTTACAGGCAGAGAGTAAAGGGATTAAAAAAAGAAGAGAAATGCCTTTTGAATCTCAGCATCAGCTCTCAAATTTGTCTTTTCCCACTTTGTTAGGCGTAGCTTATTTTGATTTTAAGTTTAACAGCTTTCCAAGCAAGAATTGGCCCACATTTCTTACTTTGCTCATAGATGTTTCTTAATATGAAATGATTTTCATTTGAGCAAGACGCATTTCTCATTGGGTATATAACTTATGTGTTTTATTCACTTACTTTATAAGGGATATTTTGGTAGCTTTTTCAACTTTAACTTGCAGTTTATTTTGCAAATGCTGTATTTATTAAATAAAACTATATTGCATACTGTATAGAAATTCCTCCTACAAACCAGCCGGGCCAATAGCAGAGATTTACAAAGTACAAGCAAGCGGTGCTACAATGTATGGGCCTGAATTATGGGGTTATTGCTCTGCTAGTAGCCTGAGCAAGGTAGAGAATAATTTTATGAGGCAGATGCTATGCCTCCCCTTAGTCCCTCAGCCCACGCCGCCTTGACTTGGGAATCAGGCATATTGGGGAAGAGATTGGCCTTAGACCCACAACTTTTTGGTGTAGATTGTGGGTGGCCGTTTATCGGTCAGAGCTCAAAAGAGCTATGATTCTCCCGGGTTTTGGTAAAATACCTTGGTTAGTACATATAAAGGACGTATGTCATAGGTTGGGAAAATCAGGCTTTTGGAGCAATCCTGAAGAAACCGGCCCCTTAATTTCGTAGTCAGAACTGGTAAGATCCTATAGGATGTACAAATTTGCTGCTATGCAGAAAAGAAGGCCTTAGGACATTTGACAGCTGATTTTTTAAGAATTATGGACAAGTACATTATAGAATCCTTCCTGGATGACATACAAATAAGTCTGGCAAGGAAATTATATGTTCAGTTCAGATTTGGGACCTTACCGTTCCGTGCTTTATCGAACAAATGGTCTAAAACTCTACCCCGAGGATGTCCTGCCTGTAACTGTAAGGAAGAGTCAGAGATACCTGTTTTTTTCTTTTGTCCCGGTTATAAATTAGCTAGACTGCGCTGGCTCATCCAACTCTGCAGGAACAGGCTTTGAACACTATGTAGAGGCATTTAGAGTCCTATAGTACGACCCTTATGTACCCATTGTCTTTGCTGTATCTTGCTTTTTAACCTCAATGTGGCGTACACGTTGGATGTTTTTAAACCTGCCACTACGGCCTTAGAAATCTGTATTGCTTACATTTTCTCAATACTTTTGTACTCATTTTCACTCTTATTAATGTCTTAATGATAATATCTTCTGACGAAATAAGTTTTTAACCACCAACTATACTGTGGCGCAGATGTTTATGCCCTATGTGGCTCCCAGGCAGTTTGATCTGGAAGGGTTAGAGATATGATTTGTCCAGATCTACCTCCTGGAAAACTCAATGATGCACTATAATGTTGTCAAATTTGTTAAACTGTATAGTTATCTATGGGGACCATTTTATTATACACAGTTTTATGTGAGTACATTTTATATCTTTGTAGTATTTATGTATACAGTCTTATGGGAGTAAATTTTATGTCTATGTACTTTTATGTTCCATGTGACCGAAATAAATGGCTATAAATAAAACTTACTTTTTCTGACCTCCTATTGCTTTCATACCTAAATCAAAAGAAGGCTTTGCATGAATTGTTGGCTAAGTTAAGGTATTGATGAATAATTCTTTGTTACTGTATAAAGTGAATAAACTCTGGGTTCTGTAGTAAAGGGCAAACACACATCCAGTGTGATTTTTTTCTGGTGGGCTTATCATTGATAATGAAATCATAGCATGAGCTGAAAGGCGGCGGGGTAGTAGTAACATGGTTCATACTTTCCTGGCCAATGAAGATGAGGTAACAAATATTAAATCTGGAGAATAATTTATATCACGCTTATCAAGCAAGTCTTGTGGGGGTAATTTATGGTATGGTAGGGATCATAGGCATCTGGGTTACGGGATCAGATAGATATGGTCTCTATTGATATTGAATGTGGAACGGAACTTCTTTTTACTCTTTGAGTAACCTGCCCCAGTACTGTATTCCAATTCCTTCCAAAAATATATGGCGAAAACATCCCAGTACCTCCAATTCCAATCGTTGGAAAACTGACAGGTCATCTAAATATTACCCATATACACAGAGAATTGTAAATCCGAAGTAAGCAACTTTAAGCGTTGCAGCTGTTCAAATGCCTAGATTTAAACACACCAAAAATGATGAGAGGAATGCCTGCATAAGTCTAACCAATGGCAATGGCTTGTGGTAGAATTCCAACCCATTGTTGTTTTTTCTACTATAATAATAATAATAAAGGAGTTTGTAAAGCGCCTGGTGACGCCATCCCGGCGTGTCCCCGCGCTGTGGAGAGAGTAGCAGGAAAGATGGCAAATTAAAGGGTGTACAGGTGAGTTTTTAAGAGTTTTTTGAAGATTGTTTCTGTTTCAGCTAGTCTGATGTTCATGGGAAGGGTATTCCAGTTTTTTGCCGCCAGCACACGAAAGGATCGTCCTCCCATCCTGGCCTTCCTTATACGAGGAATTTTAAGGAGACCAGTTCCCATAGAGCGAAGTGCTCTATTAGGCTCATAGGGTATGGCTAGGTCCTTGAGGTATTCAGGGGGTTTCCTAGAGTTGATCCTGTAACATATGAGCAGTGCTTTAAAGAGGATCCTTTTTTTATAGGAAGCCAATGGAGGGCATCCAAGGTGGGTTTAGAAGGAGCTCTTTTGGGTAGCCTAAGGACTAACCGTGCTGCCGTATTTTGTAGGACTTGTAGCTTTTTCATATTCTTTTCTGTTGTCCCTAGAAGTAGCACATTTCCGTAATCAATACGGGAGATGACTAGTGCTTGGGTCAGGGTGCGTCTGGCCTCTAGAGGAAGGAGGTCTAGAGTACGATTTAAGGTTTTTAGTACCCCAAAGCACTTCCCTACTACTTTGTGGACATGGCTGTTGAAGGAGAGTTTGGGCCACTATGCCACCTTCGTTTTGAAGAAAGCAACCCAAGACCAGTTTCACCCTGATTGGGGCTCTTCCTTCAGGTGTTGCTTGGTTCTGATGGCACAGTGAGCAAGGGATCCTTGTCTGGGCATACCTTTGCCCATTAAATCAAACACACAAAAGGTGATGGGAGGTATGCTTCTAATAGGTCTAACTACTGGCAATTGCTCTGGGCAGCATTGCAACTCATTGTTCTTTTGCCCACAATGCTACCTTAGTTTGGACCCAGCTATATGCAAATCTGTATTGGCCTTGCTTCAATGGGAAGAGTCCACCCGAGCTGCCAGAGCTGCCAGGCTAGGTCCTTCCTGAAATGGAACACAAGCAACCCAAGACTAGTTTTCTCCTGATTGGGGATCTTCAGTCGGACATAGCTTGTTTCCAATGGCATACTGGGCAAAGGAAATTGTTCTTTTGCCCTTTATGACACCTCAGTTTTTGCAAAACTTAAAAATCATGAAAGCATTTTTTGATCTACATGGTGTGTGTCAGAATGCTCCTCTATAACTTTCTGTTTGCTAATCTATCTTCTTTTTTATATAAACAAAATACAAGACATCTATGGCTTCTTTGAAATCATAACTAAGCATAAGGTCGGTCTGTCTAACCCATACAGATCTACATCACAGCTAAACCGGATACTTCACCGTCTTGCCTGAACCGTGGTCTTTTGATTCATTGACTGAGTTTTCCCCAGTTTCCATCGAGTTGATCAGTTATGAATCTGGTGAAGTTGATCCCCCTGATGATTCCTGCCGTGGTAGGATCTTGCAGCAGGCTATTAATACTATTGCTCCAGCACTTTTTCATCTCCCAAATACCTCACTCTCTACAGCATCAGTCCTACTAGACTGGAAAAGCGCATTTCTTATCCCCTTGCTGAAAGAAATCTTCCCCAGACCCCTCTGATCTGAGTAATTACAGGTCTAACTTGCTCCTCCCTTTCAATGCCAAGGTTGCTCAGGCAGAGACCAATTTTCAACGTTCCTCATTTATTACTACTCTGACCTCATGCTCAGGCTGGCTTCCGACAACACCATGGCTATGAAGTCCAAAATTAAATGTACATGATTTTAGATCAGGGCAATATTCCAGTCTGATTGTTCAGGATATCTCTGCAGCCTTCAATACTGTGTCCCAAGTAACCATTTTGCTTAGGCTGCAGTGATAGCGCCTTGATGCCTACGGGTTTAGTTGCGCTCTACAAATCCTAATTCATTCATTCATTCATATGGGATTAGAGGCAATGCCCCAAAATGGCTCTTTTCCTATTTATCAGTTTGTGATCAATCAGTCTTTTTGATTCCTTTCAGATCTTCTTTTAGAACCATGACCTGCACCCTGAGGAGTTCCTCAAGGTTTCTCCCTCAGTCCCACTCTGTTCAATTTGTATGCACCCCCTCTAGCCAAATTAAGTTTCTTATTTAGCCATTCTTTTATGTATTACACTGATGATAGCCAGCTTATATTGAGGTTGGACAGGAACACCGACCTAGCACGCAACAACGTTTAAATGTAGTTTCTCAGTGGATAGTGACTAGCTCTGAAACTAAATACCAACAAACCTGAGGTGGTGGTCTTTGGGCCACCCCATCCTCTGCATGGTGGCCTGGTACTTTTTGACCTTCCTCTCATCCCACTAGAGCAGTCAGGAATCTTTTAGTATACTTTGATGATGAATTTATTTGTCAAATATCTTTTGAGTTTTAAGACAGTGTATACATAGTAGTTGCCCTGTGTCCCCCATAGCACTGAATATTACAGTCACATCAGGTAACTACCTTTCTGAATCCCTCCATAGCCTCAGTGGAACGCCGCTGGTCCTGCCTTGCAGTCTATTTTAGTTAGCTATATACAATAGCTCCGACACATGTACTGCACATTTCACTTATAGGCCATTCAGTATCAGTATCTCATCCGGAATGTGTTTAGAAACAAGTCCCTCACTCTCCATCTTGGAGGACAACCTGCATTCGGAAGGCCCCGAAAAACATAATCAAGTAGTGGTCTCCATGTCCCCTCAAACTGTAAATAAGACCCATCCAGGTTCCTAGATAAACATTCCAATATTAGTATAGACCGTAATCCGTGATGTCACTGCAATAGCAAGAGAGGGGCCTTCTTTTCCCAGTGGATGCTACTGCTAATTTCCCACCCCCCAAACATTGCCACATTGGGTGACAGTCAAATCTAGTTAGGCTCTTATACCTGACAGGTCTCATGCATAGAAAAAAATCTCTGTGGTCAATGGAAACGGAAATCACAATTTTCACTTATCAGAAGAATGATAATCTGGGCCAGCTCCACCACACACGAAAAGTATCCCCTTTCTCACCACACCCTCTTCAACCTTCCTGGCTGACCATAGGCTGCATGAGATTCCTGGAGTATAAAGCCACCTGTAGAGGATTGTATGCCTCACGATTTTTGACACTCTACAAGCTTTTATGTATATCTTTTCTCAGGATATCCTACTGATGCAGCATAACCTGCCACTCAGAGATGTCCCCCAGGTCATCATGTGTGCCCAAGCAAATATGGATAGTGAGTCAAGAGTATCCCATACATTCTAGATTCCAATGGGTCCCTTGCTCACTTTGCAACTGGATTCAAGCTAGCCTGGCTGATTAAGGGTGTTACCTAGAAACCGGTCCCAGGATGCTGGTTTCTGGTTCAGGAAAGACCTGGTTTGGCAGTTCGAGCTGGACTGTTCCCATGATGCACAGGGTCAAGACTGATTTGCATATAGCTGGGTCTGAACTGAGGTGGCGAAGTGAGCCAAAGAATGATGATGGATTCCACACAGATTTGTGACTGGGGTGAGTGTCTGAAAAGTTTTAGCGCTCTGTGCATCATCCCCTTGTGTTTGCTTTGTGCAGGAAGGGACACCTTCCTGCACAAAAGCAATAATCAATGGCGTTTTTTTCCTTCTATGCATGCTGCACAATGCAATACACATAGAAAGAGCAGAAAACAAGGAGAAATCAAAGTATTTCTCCTCGTTGCACCACTCTTACGCCTCACCCTGGGGAGGCATACGTTTTTGACGCTGCCTTAGATTTTCAGACCCTTGTAATTCTGGAGCAGTGTCAGAAAGCAATGGACGTTGTGCGTGAATGCCCACAGCAACACGCATTGTACGCCCCTTTAATGCAGAAAACTGTGAAAATGGGGTAAATAAAATAAATTCCTAATTACGAAAGCGCAAAAATTGAAATAATATAGGACCACTGTGGTGCAGGGAGGAGGAGGAATGGAAAAGTAGCGAGAGAGAGAGAGAGAGAGAGGAAGAGAGAGAGAGAGAGAGAGAGAGAGAGAGGGATAGGGAGAGGAAGAGAGAGACAGAACAACATGAGGTGCGGCAGAAGCACACGATGGAGATAGCAACATGGAGCACGGAGGCTGGATGGGAGAAGCACACAAGACAATGAGCGGCACACAAGGGAAAGAGCTATAAGACTTTGGGGTAGAAGTGCCCAAGGGAGACAGCAATAGAGAGCGAGGAGCAAGGGTGGGGAGAGGCGCACGTGAATGAGCATCACTCAAAAGAGAGAATAACATGGTGTGCGGGGGATATTTGACAAGGGAGAAACACACGAGGGAGACAGCTTGAACACACATGCTCTCACATGGACTGCTTAACCAAAAATGAAAAAGTAGTTCTCTAAAAGTGAGGAGGGGAAGGATACAAGTCAGCCAATTAAAATGGATAGTACGGTAGCCGTCCTCAAGGTAAAGTACAAACATGAAAAAACAGGAGGTCGAGACATCTAATAAGAAGCAAGCAAATAAGAGTGGCACTACAACCAACCAATTGTAAGCAATGGGCAGGTTGCAAACCCTTTGTAGGTTCACAATATGACTTTCTAACCAGACAGGTTGGCTAGACCAAAAAGACATTAAGACATTTATTGAGAACATTTTGCCATTACGAATCATTACAATAATTTCTAATCGTGCTTTGAGCAAGAAGTCTGTATAAACGAATGACCTGCATGTGTGAGGCTCATAGAGAGAACATTGAGCTAGTCACTGCTTGAGTGAGGTGAGAAGGAGTTTATGTGACTATGAGTGAATGCCTGAGAGATGCACGACAGGGTATGTTTGACCCTTGATGCGCCGATAATAAAGCTTTTCATCTCTACTTTTAGCTTCCTGTTACAAGATAACTACTCTACCATCACCAGTAAGCATTTCCGGCCACTCGAGAGGCCCAAGGGCAAAGAGGTGCTGCCATGGAGCCTGCACCAGACTGACAGCGGCTTCAGGCGCAGCGCAGGGCTGTCCCATCCCTGCTCCAAAGCGGTAAGAGAGTGCCTGGGTTTCCCATTCCAGAGAGTGAGAGTGAGTGTGTTGGCACTGAAGTGAGACAGCACCTCTCCTATCCCAAGTTTTGAATGATCTGATAATGTCAGTCTTCTGCCTGCCCCGGAGTCTTAAGAGAGAACATTCCTTGTCGCAGATGCTGGTGGTAAGGTAGAACCTGTTGTACTCCTGACCCAGAGTGTTACTAAATTCCATGCTGTATGCCACACCTAGAGAATTAAGATAATCCTACCATAGCTCAGCTGAAAAGTGGGAAGAAAGACATGTCCAGCCTCAGCCCTAGAGTTGTAAGATAGCACCTGCCCTCCAGATCCAGATCCTATCTCAGATTTGCAAGAGAGCGCCTTTAACCAAGGTCAACATTGGTAAAGACATGTTGTTGTCCCTCACCTAAGGAGTGTTAAGTACCTGTATCCTATCCCAGCTCTGCAATGGAGAGAGAAGGGTTGTCCTCCAGCCATGTTTGGGTAAGATATTTTGTAGTATCTGATACACCCGTTTGCTTTGTTAGCATCACGAGCAGCTGCCTGGACATGCTGCCCGTGCTTGAAACCACACAGATGGAACTCAAGGTTCACACACAAACCATGTGGAAGGGCTCATTTTCCCCACCAGCCTGTTTCACTCTTCAATTTTCAAACCAGAAGGTTTTTATTTTTAACAGGAAACCTTTTTCTGATTACAAAGCAGCGTGCACAGAAAGTTCCCTCTGTTATATACAATGAACCAACTGTTCAAAGGCAATCTGGAGGACTGTAATGTAAATGTAAATGTGTGTGTCTTGTAAAGCGCACTGCTGCCGTGAGGCGTCCTGGTGCTATAGACCGCTGAGGAACCCGTCCTGGCTTTCCCTGTGAGATGTTCCCTCCTGGGTATCTCCAAGGTGAAACCAGGCATCCCCGGCGTTTGTGGTGGGCTGTTGTGGAGATGAGACAAGCTAATGCCCAGAGTTGCTGAGTGTGATCCCTGGTTAGAGTAGGCACCGAGGCGAGAATTATCGAGTCTGCTGACCCTGGTTCACGACCCTGCCACGTCGGGGATTGAACCCTGGTCCCGGGCTGTCCTCTGCTTCCGGGTCTGCCGCCTCTAACCAGTGAGCCACACCACCCCACTGTGCTTGGTTTGCTAGATTGGTTTTAGAATCTTAGTTAGAAAAACATTTCTACAAAAGTGAAGAAATGTTTTGAGAGTCAAAGCCCTCAATCATTAGGTCATTTATTTGCACAAAGCTTTTCTTAGGGCTAAATTAATAGAACATTGCAGGGAGACACACCAACAAGGTGCTTATTATTCTGGGACCCATCGTTTACCCCGAGCATGAAAAAAATACTGGTGGTGGCTAATATGTCCCACCCCAGTTCCAGAGTTGGGATGCATTAAGTCATCTATTTGAATGTCACATGTCAGGTCTTGATCTGAACTGATCGATTTGGATCAGAGGAGGACACCTGCACATAGGAATCTATCAAGCATTTGGGTGTAGATAAATCCTTTTTTTGGTTTGAAGAAAAAACCAGCCCCATTGTTACTTGATTGTGTCACAGTTAGTAGTTTTGTTTGGACTAGCTTCCAATTCACTATTCATGCTTTATTGCCACAATGGGAAGAGAGGGCATATCTTACTCTAGGTGGGGAGTTGTAAAACATTGTAAAGCTCTACTGTGGTACAAGATTGACTGACCTGTCCTCGTTCAACATAGTTTCTGTTATTAGACAGTGCGCCTCCTACCGCAGCTGCAGTATGGTCGCTCTTGCCTCAGCTCTAGAGCGGTGTGAGTGCTTCTCCAGCCGGAGAGTGATGACTAGGTCCACCCTAGCCTATCTCCATAATAGTCAGAGTGCCCTAGCGTGAGCCCAGAAGACCATGCCATAGATGCCTTAATGATCAATCCATTTGCAGGAATAACATATAGAAGCTCCCTCTCACCCTAGAGCGGGTGCGTGGATGTGGCTTGACTTACATGGATCTCTTCTTGCAGGTGAAAAGCGTTTTCGTCGATACCCAGGACCACGGCTCCGAGACGATCGCTGGAATCCCTGGTAAACATCAACCCCTGCTTTTCCAGACGCAGGGAAAAGGCTCATCTGATTTGGAGAACTGCAGACATGTGAGTCAGAGCAGCTCCTTGTGCACCTTACCACACACTCTACTCCCTGGAGAATTAATCACATCCCTTTCTTTCTCAAATACATTTCTCCAGGTCTTCCTTTCTAAGTGATCAACATTCAGATCTACTCCTATCACGATAAACAGTTTGCATATAACGTCTTATCTCAGTGACTTATTGAATAACTTTAACATTTCCATCTATTTAAGTGAGGTGACTTCACTTTTGTCCTCTTGTGACCGAGATTCACATTCTTCTGTAGCTTGCCTTTCCGCAGATTTCCTTGTTCATTGTCAGGACCTCTGGGTCTGACTAGGCCTCTCCTTGATGGACTGATCGCCACAAATCATTCCTAAATTTCACACTCATCTTCTCCACTCTCTGTACACAGGGGCCATCCTTCATGTCAACAGAGTACAGAGCAAGGTTTCATGAAGGACCATCATGCGTGCCAGGTAAATAACTTTCATTTGACCTCTGGAAGAACTCCGCAACCTGCATCTCTCTTCGGAGGAAGGATGAACCTGCAGACTCATTTAATAGCAAAATCCCACAACCTGTATTCTGATGTTGGGAAGAAGTAATACAATCTGAAATTTGACCTGAGGAAGACCCCATAACTTGATGCCGAACCACACTCATCTGCTCCGGTGGTGGAAAGGTTTGGTTCAAGACACTCCCTGCCCTTGCCTCTTTTTTTTAAAGTCCTAGCCCTGGGCTTGCTTTACCTTGGCCCATGTTTTAGAGACTTGCCCACGGTTAACTTCTTAACTCTGCCTTTACGTTGGAAAAATGAAACCCTGAGTCTGCTCTCTCCTGCTTCTTTTAAAAAGTTCCAGCACTGACGTTGCTTCCCGCCTCTAACTGGGTTGGGGATCCTGGCCAAGGGATGCTCCATCCCATCTGCCCCTGTGTTGGAGAACCTTTTCTTTGGGAATGTTCTCTCGATCTGCACCACATTACATAGGGCTTGCTCATGTTGTGTAGCTCCCTTTGCATGCAACGGAGAGCACTTGCAGTTGTGTCCTGTAATGGGAAATCCTAGTTCACAGTGCTCCCAGCTTCTCACCCCTTTGTTGGTGGGGCTTGGCCCTGAGTGCTTATTTTTTCTGACCTTCTTTCTGTCTGGCTCTAGATTGCCTCCTCCCTCAGTCGTTGTGTGGAAGAGGCCTGGCCCAGGGGTTGTCCCCTCCTGCTGTCCTGCAGATGTCTGCTACTCATTGTGATCACTATTTTCTGCTGCTGGGATGTAAAGCACTGTGTTGGATGGAAAAGTCCTCTGCATGGTAAAGACGTGTTACCCGGCCCCTGAGTGCCCAACTGTATTATGTCTGGATCCTTAATGCTGACTTTTTTTTGTTATCGGCAAAGATGGATCATGGGTGTGTGCCATGACATAGGCCTCTCTCATGGACTGCAGTCTTATAGGACCAGGATGGGCACTCTAAGTGCTACGCTTATAGTGGAGGAAGGCTACTCCCTTCACCAGGAGTTTAACAGCACAAGCCCAGGGGTGGCCGCATGCCGTGTGATGATTAGAAGTAGTTACCATTGGCCAGATTTACAACCCTGATTTGCATGGGCAAAGAGGCTAGCGACCCGTTTGCGCCTGCAAAAACAAATAGAGCCATGTACAATTCCTATTTAGTGAATCCCAATTTATTTGGGACTTGCTAAATTGGAATTGCGACTTGCTATTAGGAAGGGGCGTTTCAAGGGTGCCCCTTCCTAATAGCGACTCACTACCCCATGTATGAATGTTTGTGACCGCAATTGCAGTCGGTATTTTCCGCCCTCTTCAAGAGGGTGGTAATGCACTTGCAAATGGTAAGGGGTCCCAACGGGACCCCTTCCCTTCCCCACGGGACCCCTTCCCATTTGCAAATGCAGGGGAAAATATTTTCTAGGGGCAGACGGTGGTCCCAGGGACCACTACCTGCCCATAAAAAATGAAACGAAAACGTTTCATTTTCTTTTTTAAATGCATCCCGTTTTCCTTTAAGGAAAACCGTGCTGCATTTAAAAAATAAAAACACTGCTTAATTTAAAAGCAGTCCCACACATGGAGGTCTACTGAGCCCAGCAGGCCACTATACTTGGGAGAGCCAGCCATTCCCAATGGGATCAAAATTGAGTGTGCCTCATGAATATTCATGAGGCATGCAATTTGCGACCCCATTGGGTTTCGCAAACAGTATCTCAGACATTGTTGTACATGGCATTTTGCGACTCAGAAATTGCGACTCGCAATCAAGCGCAATTTGCGACTCGCAAACTGTAATTGTTGTACATCTGGCCCCAGGTCTTTTAACCAATGTCATAGGAGTAAGGCCTCTGGCTCACTTACTTTTTAAATAGTTTCACTCCTGTGTGTGTAACTCACCCTTGGCCTACACTAAGTTAATGTAGAAGTGTGTGCGCAGTGAAAACATACTGAGTGCATGTGAGTATGCAGGAAATACACTACACAGAGTACAGTGTGGAATAGTGGGCACATAGTAAATGTATTTATGCTTGCAGAGGGTGCTTTAAGTGACACTCTGGTGCAGTGCAGAGGCTCAGCGTCGTTTACAACACGGTGTTTACACTGCACGACCTTTACCATACTGCCATTATAACGCAAGTCATTACTACGACTTGTGCTGGATGGCGCTGTTGGTTAAGGAATATTGTAATTTTCTATTCCAACACCTTCTCTACTGTTACGTGGGCTGGTGTTGGAATAGAAAATTATAATAATCCTCAATCCACGCCCTCCAACGCAAGTCGTTATAACGACTTGCGTTGTAAAATCCACAATGTACTATCATACATCCAGTGCAGAGAGGCTGTATAGTATTGGACAGAGTGCGCAGACTGAGTGTGTGTGCTGCATGTGGAAATGCTGGTGGTAGCATAGGACATGGGAACAACAATACTAAACAGTATAGTGTGCTTTGAATGTGTTCCGAGTGCAGAAATGCCTGCACTGCTACATTGCAAGGAGGATATTTGGTTCCATTTTGGGAAGTCCAGGCCTGCCTGATGAAAACATGAGGCGTAGAGGAATCTCCCCCAGACAGAATTGCATATTGCTGCATTCCTGTAAGCTGAGTGAGACAAACACTGGGTGAGGAGGAGCTGGCCTTATCCTATGCATTTCAAAGGGCTCTTTGATTCGGTGACAGATTACAAGGAAAGGGCCAGGACACACCTCAGGAAGAGGGATATGAGGCTGTTAAGGGAATCATAAAGGGTAGGGATTAATCTTTGATGCACAGATCACAGTAGCTGACATCTAAGTGTCAACTCTGGTCACTCCCATTAATCTTGTTGTGGGTTAATCAGCTTTAGAGTCATACCTGCTGTGACAGACATCTTTCAGAGATGTCCATATCATAGAAGCAGAACCCCAACATAAAAGTTCAAAGGGCTAGACCCTAAATCACATTTGGTGTCTGGAAAAGAATTTTAAGTAGGGGAGTTGCAGACCCCATACTTTGTCAACTGCTGAGCAGCCAGGCAGGCAGAATGAGGAGGGGAAGCTCTGCAAGACTACTTCCAGTGACGAGGACTAGAGGCCAAGACTGCTAGTCTCGGTGCTGGGTGAGGGGACATCACTCAGGGAAACCAAGTTCATCTGGCCTGGAATCTGGAGCACCAGTACCTGCCTGCTCTCCAAGACTGGTGTGCCCACGAGGGAGAGCAGTGTGTTGGAGAGAGTGAGATACAGAGAGGATCCCAGATGTGTGGGACTCCTGAGTGTTATGTGAAGAACTGTGACGCGCCAATAAGGCCATTGCCCATGTGCTGCTTTGTGAACTTCAGCGACCCTGTATGTGAGGAAGGGCTGCAGTGCATCAAGAACTGTGTCACACAGATCAGGCCATCGTCCATGTGCTGTGAACTTTTTCAACCCCGTATGCCAGGAGAGGCGGTGGGCATGAAGGACAGTGCCGCAATGATTGGGCAGTTGCCAATGCGCAGCTTTGTTGAAGTGGTGACCCCGTAGGTCAGACGGTTGTTGGACATTACCATGACCCTATGTGCCAGGAGGGGCTGCGGAGGAGGCAAATTGGAGTAAGCCTTACCAGACAGAAGTAACCCAGTATGTCATGGGGGACCACTTGAAATGCTAAGGCCGGAGATCTGGTTCATTGCCCGGGACCCCAACTTGCTGCTATTAGAAAGATGAGTTAGGCTTTGTGTCCGAGGAAGCCCAAGGACTGAGGAGATGCCGTTGGTGCCCCACCCGAACAAGAAGACTGCCCGCATCCCAACAAAGTCTTACCTCGTGTGGCTGGAGATGGGGCAACTCCAATCGTCAGGACGCTAGTAAGCGCGGCTCTGGAGAGAGAGAGAGCCAGGACCTGCCAAGACAGGTGTGAGTGAACGTGTGCAACCCGATTTTGCCAATCTGAGCCAAGACTGCAATGTACTGACTGCCAGGGTTCGTATGGCTGGAGTGGGTAAGCAGAGAACTGGGTCGACTAGGCCTCGGACGATATACCACTTTTGTTTTTTGCAACCTTTCTTGACTCTACGTCTTATTGACTGGGTCCAAGAGGGGGAAGCCTCAGAACAGGGCCAAGTAGTTTGCATTACCTGGATGTTGCCACACATGACTGGGACATAACAGCACACCAATTACATGGGAACTTAGTAACCGAGGGAGGTGGCCTGACAAGTACTTGGGTGACTACCTCAGAGGGGACTGTGGTATTGTTATTGAATGTTGTAACTTTGAATGTGTAGAATTAGAATTAAAATCCTTCTTTTATACAAAATAAGTATTTGACTCACCATTGATTTATTGTGGGTGATGCGACCACATTGAGTTATGTGTCGTGTTCACAAACCTGTATCTATAGTTCCATCTGAGGGACTTTTACTGCTCACGCTACATTAACAATTGAAAGTCAGGTTCAAAAGGAGGTGCATAACCCAACTGAGAGGGATCTATAGTAGGGTGGGCCCCGGGACAGCAGGAGTAAACGTCCCAACCACCTCGGTTGGGACCAGTAACACCTGCTTCCCGAAGGCCCTTTGAATGGGGTTCTGACACACTGGTTCAGAATGTTCCTTGTCTCTGTCTTATGTTGGAGATCCTGGACACTGAAGTGCTTCAATCTCTCCCTTTGTCCCTGAGCTTCATAGCTCTGCCACTGCCCACAATTTAGAGAGACCTCACCTTGGGGTGCTTCTTCCTTTGGTCCCAAGCTGGAGGGTCTGGTGCTGACCTCTATATTTTGCGTGTTTCTCTGCAGGTCGATTCCGAGAGAAGAAAGTTGGGTGTAAGGAGAATACTGGATTCACTGAAGGCTCTGACCGGGAACCAATCACGTACTGTCCCAAGTCACAGTATCGCCAGGACCTCCCTGTGAGTGTTTATAGCAGGGGTAGAGTGGGATTGCATCTCCCATCAGTCTCCCATTGAGCAAGCACCCATCAAAAGAATGAACCACCCTGCAGGACCCCCAAGAGCAAGCACCCACTGTCAGTCTAACCCTTCCTCCCCTCGGTAGGAGCTGTGATGCAAAGGAACCCTTCACCCACAGCATGCATCCACCCATAACAAACATTCACTGGCCAGCATGAGTCCAAGTACAGAAAACTGTCACTCCCAACATCTTGAGGAGGGGGACAGGAAGCATGAGCTCACAGCAGGTATAATCCTACCTACAGAAACCACTCACTGAAATTAAGCACCCATACACCCACTCATCCAGCACATGGATTGGCTGTCAGTGTGACCCACCCACAGGAAGATTTCACCTAGGGGAATAGGTCAGCCACAGCAAACACACAGTGGCAGCATGGGTTCACTAACAGGAAGTCTTAGCCTACAGCAAACACCCAAGAGCACACCTCCACTAGCAGCATGAACCTACCCACAGGAAACCTTCACCCACTGCAAGCACTTACCCCTGTCAAACATCCTCTCAGTTCCCACAGCAGACACTCAAAGCATGCACCACCTAGAAGCATGGAAGCTATAACCCAGAGGAACATGTCACCCACACCAAGCACCCATCAAGAGATGCACCCACCAGCAGCATGCGTCCACCCACTGCAAACTATTACCCACAGCAAGCACCTACCCACATCCAGAACACACATGGACACAATACCCCCAGTAAGCATACGCTCAGCGTATGCACAATCAGCAACATCATCCCACCTACAGCAAGCTGCCACCCTCAAGTGTGACCTATTGGCTTTGCCAATGCTTATTTAACAATTAGAAAGAAGCTTCCAAAGAGCCTCAATGGGCCTTACATCAGGCTTTGGACCTAGGCATTGCAAACATTTCAGACACATCTCTTTATGGCCCTGCAGCCACATCTGCGGTACCGGATAACATCTCTTCAGTGCTTGTACCGTAAGTATCCATCACACACCTCCTCCTTGCCAGCATTCACTGCAAGCAATCACCCAACCCTAGCAAGCACAACATGTACCAAGCACTCACAAAAACAGACATTGCTATGCCAAAGACTCAATCAGAGCAGGCACCCTCCAGACAAAATACCCAATGAGCATCCACCCAGAGCAAACATGTATAACAGCATCAAGGGGGCATACCTAGAGCAGGCACACAGTGACAAGCAGTACGTTACCAATGACATCTGGGACATAACCAAAGCAGTCTCTCACAGACTGCTGGTATGTACTCACAGTAAGCACCCATTTTAAGTGAACACACACCAGTGTGTGGGTTCTCCCAAGGTAATCACCACGCAATCACTGACTCTGAGCTAGCCCCCACCCACCGTGGCCTAAAATAAAATTAATCAGTCGCAAAGAGTGGGGTGTGAGAAAGTACCAACCTAAATGGTCACTGGAACACCCACTCAGAGAGAGCACTCATTGAAGTAATTCAGACCAACAGTCAGAGTTGGCCCTGAGCAAGCACCCAACCAGAGTGTACATTGAGTGATTACACTGTTAGAGAGGGCACTTTGTGAGCACACACTCAGAACATCAGCCCAGCCTGCTGTGAAGCTGAGTGAAGGTTGGGTATGGAATCTCTCCTAATCTCATTCTCATGTCTATGTTGCAGATTGGTGATCCCAGCCGTCCATTGGGAGTGAGCATCACAAAAACTGACTTCTTACCATCTACAGGTCAAAGGGTGAGTTCTCCTACCTCAGGAGCTCCTGGCCGAGGGTTAGCTGTATGTGATTTCTCCTGTTTATGTGAGATGCCAAGACCTGGAGCAGTCAAAAGATGTCTTTGCCTCCTGCAGGAGTTCCTCTCTACTTGTGGGCTGGCATTAAGTGGCCTGTTTATGAGGGTCATGATTGCCCAGACCACGTGTGGGGAGTGTGCCTTGTTGTCCACTGACACCTGCTACACCGAGCTCTCACCAGGCATGAGATAATCTCATTATATGTGCACTGATCAAAGATGGGCTGAAGGTGAGGGATTTTCCCAGGGCTGGCCTGATACTGCTGCGGATCACTTTGATCATGCATGGGCTGAAGATGGTCTTCCTCCTCTGCTGTGATACCTGATCATGGTGCCCGCTTCATGTATGTGCTAGAACCAAAGCATCTGAGGATAAGGGTTTTTGGGGGTGCACTAACCATGGTGGGCATAAACTGACACTCCTACCTCAAGGCACCCTGACTAGAAAGTGACTAGCCTGTGCCTCTCGGTGCTGTGATACCTGCCGCAGGGTGCGCCTCCATCTATGGACTAGAACTATGTGGCTTGAGGCTAAGGGCTCTTTAAGGTGCATTGACCACAGGTAGGCTGAAGGTGGCTCTCCTGCTTTAAGGTACCCTGATTGTGAAGTGAAGATCCTGTGCCTCAGAGTGCTTTGATACCTGCCACAGAGTTCTCTGACCATATATCAGCTGAAAATGGATCTTGCAACGAGGGCGTTGAACATGGGTTGGTTGGTACAGTAGCTTTATAAGGAGTCACATGATATAACTCAAGTGTGACAGAAACACTGCCTTCTCCCCTTCTTTCATCACATCTCTTTACTGAAGTAACCTCTATGTTTCTTTTCAGGGCAATGAGTTTTTACCAGCCTTATCCCAGCGCGCTATGCATGACAGCGGCTTCACCAGGGACTTCGACAAGTGTGCCAAGGTGGGTAGTCTTCAGCAAACCTCAAGTCCAGCTTTCTCACTCTGTCCACCAGTCTCATCTCTCTGTCTCTTATCTTTTCTACCTGCTTCTCCTAGCTACCTGCTCTCTGGGAAGGTTATTAACCGACAAAACAGCCATGGCTCGGTTTGAGGGTTTGATCTATGAGGTTTGATCTACACATTAACTACGAAAGAAAGTGAAGGAACTAACACATACAACATGTTTTTTCAACATTCCAACTCCCTGACAGGCGGCATTTTTTTAGTTTAAACCAAATGGCGAGCTCTAATCTTTTGTAAATTACAGAGATTCTAATGGTACCCCAATTTGATTTTCAAAACATGTGAGCTGTTGAGAATATGCAATAAGGAGAAATGGAAGACCCCCTATCGGCATCATAGGCACTCTGAACAATTGGTAATGCTGTTCATGTCTTTTGAGCTATATTGTATACTGATGCATTTGTTTCACTGGGTGCTACGTTTCATAATTTCAGTGCCTTTAGAAGTACATTGGTTGCATACTAAGGAAGTACTCTTCAGGTTAAACACACACTTCCTATTTGTAAAGCTGTAAAAACAAGTTGTTTTGAAATGCCTACATTGACATTTTCTGGATTTCTGCTAACTTCCTATGGCGTGCAGTGGCACAAAACGTCCAAGCCATTCATTTTTGGCCATGGCCAGGTTTTTTAAATTATATTGAATAATTTTTTAACTTCGTACATTTTTTGTATGGGTACTCTACCAAGACGTCCTAGTGTCATCCCATGGAGTCCAAGATGCCCCCATACTGAATTTGCCAGGGTTTGCCACGGATTTAGTGGAAACGCCATTTACTGAGCTCAGAAAGGCTTGATCCTCTAGAAGATGAAGTGGAATTGTCAAAATTTCCTTCAAAGGCTTCTTCATTTCTACAACAACCAAAGAGCACAAGATTCCCAATCTTGATAAAATGCTATGAGAGAGAATGAGGTTCTCAATCTCTCCTGGTCTTCAAACCTCTAGTACATTGCGCAAACACAAAATCCCTCATAAATTCCCTATTCCTTCCGAATTTCATTTCTTTGGTATTTCTGTTCCTGTTTCCTGGAAGCCCTTCCTTAGTGCCAGACACTGGTGTGATCCAAACATGCGCTTCAATGGTGGACCGGTGGCAAATAGGGACAGGGTCAGTTGCCTAGGAGAGGATGGAGGAGCTTAGCCGGCTTGTGGCTAGTTTTTTGCTCTCTCTATATATAAGAGAAACCCGGCAGACCCTCGTGTACAGAGGGTGAGATTGCGTGATCACTCCAACGCTGCAGCTGTTTATGCCTGTTCTTACAACTTCAAAATGCCAGAGTGAAAAACGAAAGCACAAGTTTACTACACAAAAACGTATACACTCAACGGATGCAGTGGGGTCTGACGATGGTCTCACAAGCAAGTCTCGGACAGCCTTAACTAAGGGTGGAACCATGCTGATAGGAACCATGCTGATAGCACTTATGAAACAACTACAGCAAATGTCACAGAGGACTGACTGACCATAAGTGACTTACAAGGAAAGAACGATGGAAGACACTATGTTTTCATTTCCAATCATACGGTTGAATTGAGTACTCCAGGCTTCCAAATTCTGGGGTAGAAATATGAATGCGAGGTGCTAAGACTTATACTCAAAGGCATAACCACGTTCAGAGCTTTGCTGTGGTGTCTGTAGTGCAGATGGAAAGTAATACAGATTACCTTGAAAATACTGCAAGAGTCTAAGCATAGAATTGTGGGTGCACTCTTTTCTGTTGGTGGAGAAAATGAGTTATGTTATATTATGTTGATTTGCATATCGCACTACTCACCCATAAGGGTATCCAGGCGTTTTAACGGGTGAGAGGGCGTGTGGTCCCCATAGAGTTATTTGAAGAGCCTAATCTTCAGGTTCTTGAGGAGCTCCAGAACATGAAGAGGAGGCTCTGATGTGTTGTGGGAGGTTGGTCTATGTTTTGGGTGTGATGTTGACGAACGAGCCACCTCCTGCTCTACTTTTGTGAATGCAGGAATGTGTGCGAGTCAGACTGAGCATAGGTGTCTGGTAGGCTGGGAAAGTGTATGCAGTTCTTTAGGTATACTGGCCCAGCGCTGTGCAAGGCTTTGTATGTGTGCGTGAGGAGGTTGAATTGGCTGCGTTTTTGAATGGGGAGCCAGTGGAGCTCTCTGAGGTGGGGTGAGGTGCGGGTGCGGCGTGGAAGGTGAAGTATGAGTTTTGCTGTGGCATTCTGGATGGTCTGAAGTCTGTGTATGAGCTGCATGGAGACTCCGGCATAGAGTGCGTTGTCATAGACGATTCTGCTTGTGATGAGTGCTTGTGTGATTGTGTTTCTTTTGTTCTATGCCAGCCACTTGAAGATCTTTGTAACTTATCAAGGATGTGGAAGCAGGCATCGCTCACTGTGTTGACTTGTGCCATGTTAAGCCTGCTGTCCAATGTAGCGTCCTACCCTCCCTCCTGGGTACATGCACATGATCATGTCACACACATAGTTTGGTATTACACGTCTATATTCCTCAGTTTTTAACAGTTAACAGAACATTCTACATTATGAATTCTATCACCCACACTTACACACTTTTGTCACTGTTCTACCGAGTCCATCAGGAACCAAAAGGGTCCCCTCTCTAATTCACAAGACACTACATCCAGGATGATTCCTAGATTTCTGGCATGATTGATAGGTGTTGGTCCTTCCTCGATCAGCCAGCAGGTGGCGTGCCACAGGGAGGTCATGTTTCTTGAGACAAGTACTTCCTTCTTGTCGGAGTTAAGCTTCCAGCAGTTGGTTCTCATCCATTCTGCTACCATGGTCATGCAATTGGTGAAGTTGGCACTGGTGGTGGTTTTCTTGTCTGTCAGGGAGAGGATGACTTGGGTGTCATCGGTGTAGAAGATGAAGGTGATGCTTTGGGAACAGATTATGTTGGCAAGTGGAGTCATGTAGACATTGAACAGGGTAGGACTGAGAGACGATCCGTGGATGACTCCAAATCAGGCTCTTGGTCTTCAATGTGAAGGGTGGTTGTCACCTACTTTTTCTAACTTCTCAGATCTTGAAGGGGGGTCTCCTCCTTGGTCTATTTATATCCTGTGTGTTGTCGGGCTTCCTACAAGAGAGCCAGCTGGCAGGGTGTTCCTTTTGGAGTTTATGGATCCGGGACAAAGGGAACTTGTGACCTACAGACAGCAGTGAAGATGAAACTAACCTGAGTGGGGAGAGAAGTCACGTGCTTCTGTACCTGATTCGGGCTATTTTGTCACTGACACAGGACAGGAGCTAGAGGATATCAAGGAGGAACTGTAACCAGCTGACGCTGAGGCATTGATGCTGTTCCATGCAATGCGTAAAGATTGCAGCACAGAGGAAGGAATCATTTCATATGCCGCCCAGAGGTTGCTTATGACTTCCTGCAACAGACCAGGTATTTGTTGCTAGTGGTGCTGCCGTGAGTATATCATGGGCATCTCTTGTAGGGACCTGAGGCCCATATGTGCTAACACATTTACCTGTAGGCACAGAATGGGGAAAACCCTTGATACATCAGACCCTAAGTTGTTTAGTTCTTGTTAGTGCTCTGATAAACATTTCTCCTCCTGGGCTAGGGTTTATGACGCTTGAGACTATTAGACAGAGTTCTTGATTGGGACTTTGAGACTGTGTGCTGAGTTTTACTGCAAAATTCTGGTGACCCTCTGCCCCCCTCCACATCTTTTTTATTACGGCCTGCTAGCTGGTTTCTGGAAACCCAGGATCCTCAATGATCAATTAATACATTGAGACGATTCAAAAATACATATTTTTAATATTGACATGTAATTGTTGCTTTGTACCATTTTAGGATAAAAATACAAATGAGTGAGTAAATAAATAACTCTTTATTGCAGTCTGTGGTAAAACCCTCATGCCCAATAATTAAAAAAACATTGTTAAAAAGTTCAGGTTTAATGAATATAGAGAAGCTAAAAAATACATTAATCACTGCTGTAGATAATTCTTCATTATTATCAATAATAAGATAACAGTAATGCAGAATAAAAACATTGACAAATACTAAATTAAAAATATCACATTATTTTCAAAATACTAGAAAACTATTTACAATGAGGTCCTCAGAGGGTCGATCTCTACGTTTAGAGACCCCTTACAGAATTTCTAATTAGGGATGCCTCATCTGTCTGGAATATGACCTAATTGAAGTCTAATTGCTGTTGTGGGGTTCATCTTCTGTACTTAAAATGTTTCTCCGGGAATTTTTCTCAATTACAGTCAATCTCTCGTTACACTGCCAACTGCATATAGTAACCCAGTATATCAGTACAGGAACAAGCTTCATAGCAAACTGCAGCCAGAGGAAAAGGCGCAGTGCACCATATGTTCCAAAGAATTCACTCAGTCCAAATTCTGCGTGAGTGAACTTACTCTTGAGCTCTTCCATTTGTGGGATCCAGGAAAATGTAGGATTCAAGCTGATTCCTAGATAAACACTTTTCTTTTATTAATCTGTTAACTGACTGTGATATTAGTTTTACTCAAGATCATGATATTTGCTTTCTGTAAATTCAATGCAAATATAGATTTCTCTGTTGTAGCTGTCTAAAGTGTTTAAAAGATCCTGAGGTCCGGGGGCTGATATGGATTAATGACGAGTCATCAGCACGCGCCAACATAGAGGCATTTGTATTGCCTAGTTGTGGAGAAAAACTATTTTCTACCTTTAAGTAGTTAAATAGGTCTGCACCTAGATGAAAAAGGGAAGGTGCTAAAAACAGCTTTGTCATTAACCATTTTCTGTTGGGCATTTCTTAGTGACAACTTCTCGTTTGCTGAACTGAACTTCCACCCAGGTATTGTTATGAAAGCCTTTAACTAGCCCACGTACGCTAGGATCTATGCCACATTTCAAAAGCTTTAAATGTGACCTGAGTGCACCGCAAGCAGTGGTATTTTGCTGTTCTTCAAGAATAAGCGGTTTAAGAAAAAGAATAGTGCCTGTAAGAGGAGGATGCATTTTTAGCATGCTCCTCGCCCATGATAAGGGCGTGTATCTATCTGTAAGGTTTGATTCATGCCTAAAGTTCTCATATATAGGAAGAGAAAAAGCCTTCCTAGGGCCCCACCCCTGGTGTGAGCATTACCAAAGTGCCAGGAACTTCGCACAATAGAGTTAGAGTGGCTGTATGATCCCGGGTGATCTAAGTGGTCGACTAGTAGACAATTTATTTTGCTGGAGCCTTCTACTGCTGGTAAGACCAATGGTGATAGACATTTCCTCCGTTTTTTTAAAAGCAAAATTGAATTGTCACTCACATTGAAACAGCTCATACATTACAGTAATGTCCAGTTGCTTCACCACATCAAGGCAAACGTTTTCCAGACTTTTTTAAAGATTAAGCTGGGAAGAAACAAGAAAACAACAAAAAAATAGTAGATTACCACCCACCATATTCACTCCGTCCCATCTGGCTACTTTCAGCCAACCATCTGTGAGGTTAGTTACAAATGTCACCATACATACTTTAATGTTGTTTCTCTATCCATCTCACACTTTGAAGTACCATACATAGATAAGTAGTTGTCTGCTCACTCTATCTAAAAAGGGTGCATTGTATTTAATCTTGGTGGGCAAAATGTGCCGCCGTGAGAACTCCAACACAGGGCCCAAATCCCTCGGTCTCCGGCGTTCTCCTTTACATTGACAAGTCACTCCATGGCAACTGTATCCCGGAGCCTACTTTGCCAGTCGAAAATCGAGGGGTTTCTGGCTTTTTCCACTAGAGAGCTATTGTCAGTTTAGCTGCTCCCAGGCAGGTCTATAGTATTGGTTAAGTGTTTTAGGCCCGGGTCTTTTAGTTTCAACAAGAATAATTCTGGTGGTGTGTGTGGCACGGGGTACCCCAAAATCACTTTAAGCGCCAGTGCCATCTCTTTGCAGAACTGATGTAGCCCAGGGCACTCCCACCATACATGAATCATGGACCCACATTGTCCGCATTGTCTATAGCCACATGGGGCTAGCAGGTGGCAATATTTTTCCTACTCGTAATATCATTGTTATCGAAGTTTATAATTTATTGTTCTTGTTCTTAAGGAAGATGAGCTTTTGCTAATGTCTCGTCATAAAATCTCCCATTCTTTTCAATTTCTCTTTCAAGCTCGTTATCCCTTTCATTTCGAAATGCGCATTTGGAATTGGTTTTAATTTCTAACACTTTTGCATACATTTTAGAAATGTGGCCATTCGGAAATTTCACGTTGGCAAAGAGTTTTTCAAAAGTTGTTTTTTTCTCATGTGGAGGCTATACTATACTATTTTCTGCCTGCATTAGCTAGTGTCTGAGTTGAGCATACAGTAGCCTTTCAGTTTCGTCCAGTCAGAAATCTAGTTTACATTGCATAAATATTTTTTTATTTTATTTTTGTAGAACATGTCTGATATAATTTAACAAACTCCCTTCTCACCAATTATATAAAAAAAGGGCCCTATTAGAGTGCAGGAGAAGTCTGGGTTGAAGTGGATTGGGGTGTATTGAGATGGAAAGGAAGTAAAATGCCCCCTCTTGACCAAATTATCCCAGGGGAATGATATTTTCCTAGTGGGAGTGTCTCAAACATGCATTACGTAGTCTATGCACCCTTCCCAGGCAGACCGTTTCCCATTGTGGTCTCATGATTATCACCCTCACCATATGTGTACATCAAGTATTTGCTTCCTCCTTAGACCATTCTATTATTCTCAACTGCGCTGCTAAACAGTACGGGTCAAAATCAGGTAGGGCTCACCACCATCGCCGTTCACTTTTACATATTAATTTAAGAGGTGCCCGAAGTCACTTGCCCTCCCAAATTAATCTATTTATTTCCTCTTGCAGAAATGCAAAGGATACTTCTTCTACCTGAATAGCTAGTACCTAGAAAAGGTAAAGGGCTCTCTGAGAGCATCCATCTGTATTACCTTAATTTGCCCTATCCTAGATAGAAACGGATAGGTACATCTTTTCAGGTCTTGGCCTTTGTCTACTAGGATACGTGGATAGTTCGATTGTACAGGTCTTGTAACCAAACCCAAATCATACTTTAGTCAGCTGTGTCGGCAACCATAAAAGTGCAAACGATACATAGAAGCGAGTGATATATGACCAAAAACAGATAAAACAATGAGTACAAGCAGCAACATATCATGATTTTAAAATGCAATTATATGAAAAATCAATAAACATCAGCAATTAATTTCTCCACTGTCAGTATCTCTTCCGAGTCCATAGGCAACAGTTGATGAAACTAATCACGTCATGACAGTACAAGGGAAAAAGCAAGCTTATAAGACTTATTATTATAACTATATAATGTAGAAATAAGAAATAAGAAAACGTTTCCTGTGTGTTGAGTAGAGTCTACAAAAAAGAATGAAGTGCAATGTGTTCTGGTTATATCTATCATCACATGCAGCGACGGACAAATACAGCGAACCTTGAGTAGGAAACGCGGCAAAAAAATTGACAAGATTAAAACGTAACCTTGTTAGGAGAAATCTATGCCTGGACCCCTCACCTGCAGTTCCTCCCTGTGCTTATTAAAACATTTTTTATCAATACAAATCTTTTACCAGCTCGAATGCTGAGTGTGGAGAGAACTCAGGATATAAACAAGCATTTGTAATGCAATAGGTCTCGCATTTACACAAGTTTAAGCTATTGGGATTGTAAATGACAATGCCTTTTATTTGTTTTAAAAACCAAAAATACATAAACGCATTGTCATTGACAATGCCAATAGCTCAAACGCGCGTAAATGTGCGACCTATTGCATTGCAAATGCTTGTTATATTAGCAAGCAAGGCAGTTGCATAAATGGCCAAGAAATAACTGTGTTTTTGACTGTGTGTCTGACCAGCAAGCAGAGATGCTTTACTAAATTACACTGCTTCTCACTTCCACTTTGATGGAAAGAAGAAAGCAAGATCTTGGTGTTCGGAAAGTATTACATTTTTAAAATTATAATAACTATGACTGGTGCTGAAAAGATTATGTTTGTGCTGCCTAACAGACCAAGAATAGGTTTCCCATTGCAGATCTTGCAGTGTGCCACTCGAGCTAATGCCACACACGGGATCACAAATACAGTATCTATGGGGTGGGTAAATGTATCTATTTATCCATGAGATCTTAAAATAAATAAAATCCCAACAGCCAATGGCGCTAAACATCGAGATTGACACACAAACCAAGGAGCGCTTAATTAGCACTTTGGCTTATCGTGTTTCACAGAATCGGTACCAACATATGCCTTAATTTAGGATTCTTCAAACTGTGGGGCGCGCCCCCCTGGGGGCCGTGGGGGGGCGTGGCACCATCCCAGGGGGGGGGGGGGGGGGGGGGGCGCCCTCCACTCCGATCTTCCCTTTGTGCCCGTTCCTTTGTCTGGGTGATTCTCCCAGGAGGGGGGCAATTCATGGAGTGGACAGCTTCGGCTGCAGTGCAGGCAAGGAGTCTCCTCTGCTAAAAACGAAAGCAAACAAACAGACACGCTTTCAGCTTTAGCAGAGGAGACCACTTACCTCCCACTGCAGCTGAAGCTGTCGACTCCGTGAATTGGCCCCCTCCTGAGAGAGTTAGCTCTTCCCAGAAGGGAGAGAAGGTTTCCGGAGAGGGTTTGAGGCACGGGCGGGGTGGGCTCTGGCCCAGGGGTGGGAGTGAGGGGGAGAAGGGGGGGCGGGAGTCCTTCAGTTATTTTGGGAAGGGAGGGAGAGGTTGCAATCCGGGTTTGGGTCATAAATCGGGACGGTGGGCTCTGGTCTGTGGTCATCAACTCATGAGGATTTTTGTGTGGGGCACCGAAGTGTCTGTGTTCAGGGATGTTGGTCTGCAGATTCGAATTTGAATCATCAAATGTGTGAGGGATGTCGGGTGGAGCCGGCCACCAGACGTCCGTTATGTTGCCATGTGGGTGAATAGATGTATGGGTGGAGTGGTGGATGTATGGGTGGAGTGATGGGTGGAATAGTGGATGTGTGGGTGACATGGTGGATGTATGGGTGGGGGGGGTGGATGGATGAGTGAGGGGATGGATGGATGGGTGAAGGGGTGGATGGATGGTGGGAGAAAGGATGGATGCATGAGTGGAGGGATGGATGGGAGTGGATGGATGTGTGTATGGTTGGAAGGGTACATGGATGAGTGGAGGGATGGATGGGTCAGTGAAATGGTGGATGGATCGATGGGGGGTGGATGGTGGACGAGTTGGTGGGTGGATGGATGAGAGAGGTGATGGATGTATTGATGTATTGATGGGTGAAGGGGTGAATGAATGAATGGATGGATGGATGAGGGAAGGGGTGCGTGTGGGGATGGATGGGTGATTGAGGAGGGTGGATGGACGGGGGGATGGATGGAGGAGTGAAGGAGTGGGTGAGAGGTCAATGGATGGATTCATGATTGGATGAGTGGATGGATGAGTGGGTGGATGGGTGAAGGGTGGATGGAGGGATGGGTGGCTGCGTGAGGGGGGAATGGAGAGAGAGGGGGAGGATGGATGGATGGATGAGTGAGGACATGGATGAATGATTGGCAGAGTGGATGGGCAGGTGTGTGCATGGATGGGTGAGGAGAGGAGCATGGAGATGGATGGGTCAGGGAGTGCATGCATGAGTGGGGGGAGGGTGGAGAGCGGGAGGGATGGATGGGTGGGTGGATGGATGAGTGTTGAGTTGAGTGGGTGGACGGGTGAGTGACTGGGTGGATGGATAAGTGGGTTGGGGGATGGCTGGATGGGTGAGAGGGTGCTTGGTTGGATGAATGAGTGAGTGGATGGATGGGTGGAGGAGTGGATGGATGGGTGGGAGGATAGCTTGGGTGAAGGGGTGAGTGGTTGGATGGATGAGTGGGTGGATGAATGGGTGGAAGAGTGGATGGATTGGTGAGGGGATGGATTGGGTGAAGGGATGGATGGATGGATGGGTGAGGGGGTGGATGGAGGGATGGATGGGTGAGATGATGGATGGAGGAATGGATGGTGGATGGGTTTGCAAGTGGTTGAAGGGGTTTGGATGTGGATGGGGCACAGATGGAGGGACGAAATGAATGGTGGGGGAGTTGGTGGATGACAAGGTGTACATAATGGATGGGGAGGGTTGTGATGACTTCCTTTGCCTTGGAGGATTGTGTTTTGAGCTGTGTGGTACGCCTCTGTCGTTTCGCCACACCCACTCACAGGCCTGCAGTTTGCTAGGCACTCTTGTTGTGTTGAGCATTGTTTGCCGGATATGGCCCGTGGTGTGCGCGTGGCAGTCGATCATGTGGTGTGCCGGATTCCCGAGGTTTCGGTCGGGTGGTGGGGGGGCCCAAAATCTGGGGGAATTCAGCTGGGGGGCTCAACCTGGAAAAGTTTGAATACCTCTGCTGGTTCTGTGCGATTATGAAAATGTAGTTTTAGAAATCACAGGTCCTTACAAACATGATGCTATTAAAAGAAGCCCGGTCTCGGTTAACTTGTCTTCCTCATTCCCAATAGTCAGTTTAATTTGTTTTGATGGTATCGTTTTCCTTATGTCTCTTTCAGACGCCTTTTTTTCTAATTGCACAAAGGAAATAAAAAAAGAAAGTAGCAGTTTTTGTAAAGTTGATACATCTGGCAGTTTCTTGCATCCTGCACTATGACCCCTGTGATCCTCTACCAGACGGAGTTACTGGAAAGTGGAGGCGATATCAAAACCAGATTCCGCCACCCGTTATCCCTGTCAACATATGGCCTGGGTGGGTGCACAATCAACAGCGGCGCTTTGTTCCTATTTAAAGCAACAACAGGAAAAGGGAACGTGAAAGAGTTTGGCCTCTTCAAAATGGTGTCCCAAGTGATCACATTTCTAAACCTACTCTCTTGATTGCCAAAGTTCATGGCAACTGCGAGGTTTTTGCAGTCTGTAAAAGAGCAATGCTTAGGAAAGAAACGGCTAACATGCCAAACGTGTGGCGCCCCGCTCACCTCCTCACATATAAAGGAGCTGACGCATCGGGCTGCTTTATAAACAAGCATTGGAAATGCAATAGGTCTCGCATTAGAAAAGTTGGAGCTATTGGTCTTGTAAATGTAATAATTTTTTAAGTTATGTTTAGGTTTTTAAAATAGCTAAATTATTAATTTTGTTATTGTAAATACCAATAGTTATAAAATTTGTAAATGTGCATTAGTAAAGCTACATGTTTATTATTTCCCTGACTTACATGTATTGATATTACAAATCTCAATGGCTTATAAATTTGATAATTAATTAATAAGTACATAATATTTGTTGTAATTTATAATGGCCTGGATTTAATGGCGCACCAGGAGAGAGGGGGTGGAGGGGGAGAGGATCGGCTGAAATCACGAGTGCTTACTGAAACAAGCACTGTAAAAACAAACAAGCATTGCTCATTTTTACGCTATAGTCAGGAAGCAACATGGGAGGTTTGGAGGGCGGGACCGGCCGGTATGTAGAAGGCTGCTATTGTTAATGTGGCACATATTGAGGAGAACAATTATGTGAGAATTTGTGTCCTTGAGTGTTTGTGTTGCGCGTCAATGTTACACGAGGTTGGGCAGAGCAGGGAATGGCTGCGGGAGGAGGAATGATCTCGAGAGGTGGTGGGGGCAGGGTGAAGTGTTAAGGGGTAGGGAGAGACGGCACAGGCTGGGCAGGCTGAAGCACTCCGGGGGGCAGGGACGGAGGGAGAGACGTGGACTGAACTGAAGCTCGAGCGGAAGTAATTCACCTCGTCTTCCTTCCTGGATACAGGGTCCAATACCGCAGCGTCTGCTCAGCCTTTCATCCTTCTGAGGTCGACACCTTATTGGATATTCTCGTTCATTCCCTATCATTCACAAGTACATTACTCATGTCATAAAGTACTTAACGCGCACAGGTGATAAACACATGCATTCACGCATCTGAGTAGGGTTCGGATAGCTGCAGAATTGCGTTTACATTCCATATTATTTTTAGCATAAGGAACCCAGCACATCCTGCAAAACTGGAATGACAAGTGTCCCTTCTAACGCCACTTATGTGTCCCATCATCTCCCATTTTTTATGGGAATCTTCGCTATACAGTTATTTGCGAATTGTGTTTTTATTTCGGTTTGTGCACAATGGTACCATTTTGTGGCTGGAACGAAGCCATTCACAGTCTGGGTAACCGTTTTTACATACTGGGCGGTGTACGAGAAAGAAACAGCCATTTTTAAAGCGCCTCCGACAGCAAATCAGTCAGAATCACCACGTCCAAACAAAGTGAGTCACAAGTGAACGCGGGTGCGTTAGACTGGCCCAACCAGCAAGTTTTGCCAGGTGAAGTGTGACTGATTACAGGGAGTACCGACAGGCGGCCTGGCAGTAATCACTCCTCCGAATGACTAGCGATTGTCAACCCAAGCCAGCTGCATCGGATGTCGGGAGCGAGCTTATCTGGCCGAGGATCACACATGCCCGCTTGTGTGTGACAAGGAAGCGCCAGAGTGACTCAGATGGGAGGCTGGTGACAGACCCCTGACTCATCACCGCCTGGGGTGAAAGAAGGAGGGTGCGAGGTGGGGATGGGAGGGGGCCTTCTAGACTCCGTTTAAGGCACAGTTTGCACATGGAGAACTGAAGCAACAGGGAGAGAGGCGTGGAACCTGGAAAACCAGACCCCCCCCCCTTTGGAGTGCCACCCGCCTGGAGCAGGTATTACTGGAAATAAGCTGCTGCTAGAAAAGGCAAACGTCAGTACAACGTTTATTAAGATCGTCAGCTCCATTTCAAGCCACCAAACACCTTCTCCGCATAAGATCGACATAAACAAGACAGAGGGCATTGCTGTGAGGAGGGGGGAGGAGAAATGCGACACGGCCCCTGCTGCTTCACACTATTCACGGCCTGGCAGCCGTGAATAGTGTGAAGCAGCAGGGGCCTTTGAAGTGAAGCTAAGCTTCACTTCAAAGGTGTGGGAGGAGTGCGGCTGAGGGGAAGCTTGTGGTGCGGAGCGGGAAGATCTGCTGGGGAACAGATGGCTGGCGATTTGATGCTGTGCACGCGCATTTTAGGTCAATGCGCTTGCGCATTGACCTAAAAGCACACAGGCACAGCATCAAATCGCCAGCTAGGTAAACCTCTGTTTAAGCCCCTATAGTCTCGCTCCGCTCAATGCGCGTGCGCTTTGAGAGGCGAGACCTAACGAACGCTAATCCATTAAAAATAACTCATGCCAATGCATAAGCGTTATGCCATTCAACCTCTTTAGACTGCTCCCCCCCATGTAAGACTAACCCCTATTTAAACTACTCGCTGTACATCACCACATAAGAGCTGTAGTGTACTTGCATCAAACTTGTGGTTCAACCGCCAGGCTAAAGAACAAGCAGGAAATAAACCAAGTAGTTCCTAAGGGAAGAACTAATCAGCTACAGCGTAAGTAAGCTGTAGTTGGTTGGTGCTGCTTGGCAAAACCGGAAATGATGTTTCGGGACAAGTACCCAATAACGATCCAGGAAAGAAGAGTAGCAGAGGAGAGAACCAATCCCAAGCAGAAGGTGGGATTACATTCAGTACAGGAATTGTCTGGGAGATAGGGTTTGTGATGAGCCAAGAAGTGTGGCGCCTGCCATGTTTGCGTTGTGTGTGTTTTGAATGTGTGTTTCACGGTGCCACCAGGATAGGGAAAGTACCCTATAACCCATATGTGCGTGTAGGAAAACCTGCACTTAATCAGAAAAATGAGACCCCAGGCACACGTAACTAGGATAAATATGCTTAGTAGCAGAATTTCTGGAAATCGCAAAATGTCTTCTTAATAAGTCCAACCAAGTTTTTATAGAAAGTTTTTCAATTCTTTTTACTCCTTGTTATCGATAAGCACAACCAGCCAACACGTGTTTCGTCACACAGGGAAGTATCCAGTGACTTCTTCAGGGCATTTATCTGGTGATAATTCCAAACCAAATTTTAACCAAATCTCGACCTCTTTTACACAAGCCTTCTTCCAAGCCATTAATATAAAGTAAAAAGAGGAAAGGTGCTGTAACGCATCCTTGGCGAAGCCCAACAGACGCATTTATTTTTGGAGATAGGGCATCCTCTGCGCTATAATGGATTTTAGCTGTATTATACCAGTGTATCTTTCAAAGCAGATCAACATTATCCCACTAACACCTCATGTATTATCATTAACTTTAAAAGTCCATCATTTACCCGATCAATTTTACATTGTCTCTACCCCTTAATAAATTCACACGGTAACATAAAGTTCATCCTTTTTCCTTTATTATTGTCCAGCTTCTCTTTCATCACCTATCACCTATAGTTGCTATAGACCTTAGACCCCCTATATTGTGCAACCCGGTTCTAGTGCTAATCTATCTGGCGATTTATCAATTTCCAATAGGTTGGAACCGCTCTCATCCCGGGACAAGATGGACTGACTTTTCAGTCCTGGCTTGACTGCCTGCGCTGACGTAGGGGTTGGTTCAGTGAAGAGAGCTACTCTCTCTGGTGGTATTGGAGCAGCTGCAGTCCCCCAGGTTTTAAAAATAATTTCCTGGAATGTGGTAGACCTACCGGCTGAATTGAGCAATGAAGACTGGTTGCAACTCATTACCCGGTTTGACATCTGCTGCCAAGAGGCTTGGGACTGTGATCCGCAGCATATAAGTGGGTATTTTTCTCCTTTTTTTGTCCTGCTGCCTTGTCTCCTGTTGGAAGGGCTAAGGATGGTCTTGCTATTTTTGTCTTCCTCAATCTTACTAAATTGTCTGTCAAGGAACTGCACTGCACCCCCTTTTATCAAATATTATTGCTTAAGCTCCAAAAGTCTTTTGATAGTTTGCTGATAAACTTCCATCGCAACTTCTTTGATAATTGGATAACCGGGGATGTTGATGTTTTGAAAGATTATCTTTCGATAGTAGAGTTCCTCTTGAAAAAGGAACCTTTGATCTTGTGGGTAGGAGATTTTAATATTTGCACTTGCAACCCAGAAATTGCAGCTGTGTGCGGACTGCATGATGACCTTGACTCCCCACTTAAACTACCCCATGCCTTCCATAATATCCCACATTTTAGGGTGTTGCACGGTATCAAAGGCATGAGTGAGATGCATAAATGCTTAAATGGATAGTTTCTCTCTTGACTCTAAGATATTTTTGTGTTATAAGGTGGTGTTAACTCCAGAGTGTCAGACAGAACCCTATTCTCATGTGCCCATTCTTCAAGTTTTGACAAAAACACCTTCCCAAAAATGTTAAAGTGCTGTTCAGTAATGAAATAGGACTGTAGCAGCTTGGATGCGCTTTGTCCCCCTTTCTAAATATATGGACAACTACGGCCACCTGACCAATGGGCCCTACCATAGCATCTTTTAAGACATTTGATTAATGCTCTTTAAATAGATCCACTGGAATTCCATCCGGGCCATGTGCTTTCCCTGTTAGACTACTGTCAGTGGCCAATTTCATGTCAGTAATTCCAAAGGCACCGCAGCCTCATAATCATAGACGGGTATTGCATTGAGCCTAGGCCCCTGAGTCTGGCTGACCTGGTCCAAAATCTTAGAAAGATGCCCTACTCAAGTAGTAACTAGGATGATGTTATTGATCTTATATGGACATCTGGCTGCAAATTACTTACTTTAGAATTCTCCACAGGCGCCAGACTAGATCTGGAAATATTTGTACAGCAGAACCTCCGCACGCTGGTCGAGGGCCTTGAGCGACTCCATAGCGATGTTGTCCTCCAGAGTTCATATAAGCCCTCCTCTGACGTGCTGAACTCAGTTTCTACTTTTATGACCTTACAGCGCGGATGCGATTAGCTGTTGCTGTGCCCGTTTTTTGAGTTACCTCGATTACTTTGTCAAAGGGAATAGTGTGCCTTTTCTATTTCCTTGAGGTTTAAACCCTGTGGGCCTGTGAATGACAAATGTCTGCCATGGACCCATATTCTATTTGTATGTGGTCCTTAAGTGAGCACCATGACTCCGAGGAGTGTGAGTCATGTCAACAACTTTGACCGAAGGCGTTGAAGGAACGCCGGCTGAAGCTTCTTGCTGTGTGGTTGCCTCAGCCTTCAAAGATATCCCATTGGCCTTGGTCCTCTTCGCACTACAAGGTCTAGCCTCAAGTCCAATCCAGAGCCGTTCCTGTAGACATCACTCTCTTTCAACGTCTATAGATGAGTCTCCACGCATGTGATCAAAGTCACGGTGTCAACCGACTTCTTCACTTCAGACCTGCCACCGATCTTCGACTGAAGATCCGGTGCATGAGTCTACTCCACACCTCCCAACTTACCCTGGAGCTGGTGCGAATAAGACCCAAATGAGGGAATAATATAACTCCCTCCATAGTTTCTTTTGGTCTTCCCCTTCCCGTGGAGCGCCCTTGGGCCCCAAGGAGGTGCACAGTACCTTTGGCCTCAGGGTCTTGTCCACCGACTCCGGCAACAACATCAAGGTCCAGCCTGTTGATTTCAATAGTGGTACCGTCAGTGTCGCTCAAAACTCCATCTTATTTCCTTTCAGACTCCGATGAGTCACCTCTCTGGCTTCAAATGTGGGGCCGGATGCGGCGTCGCTGTAGCCGACCATTTCTGAATTCCCTCCTCCTGCCTTTCCTGCAGAGGAACATGATGTTGGGGATGATGGAGAGTTTTTCCAGCCTGTTTTTCAGATGGTTCAACCTCCTACAGACTCTAGTTGGTTGATATAGTTAGGGGAAGCTAGTGGTTTGGAACCTTCCCCAGCCTCAGGCTTTCTGTCACCTCCTAGTTTGGCTACACAGATGGGCTCTTCATTGGCAGATATGCTCAAACGGGTTTCACCAATGCATCCCCTACAGGCCAGTGGTTTGGCCTGATGCACATTGCTCCTGACATTGATGCATCAACGACGTTGCACAACTACAGAAATGACACATCACGTCGGACAGTGACGCATACCCTCCTTTGCTTAATGCATTGTCCCCGATCTTCGACACATCCAAGGTACTCTCAGTAGGTCTGCATGACTCCTGTGTCTAGCCCGCACTCCATTGCAGCCGGACTGAACTTTTATATTTGCCCCAGTCAAGTGTGACTAGATAGCCCCAGTTTGAGCTATGGATTTATAAGCACTGCATTTTGATTTAATCATGCAAAATTCCTAACTTGGGTTGTGTATATTGGATTTTCTTTTATTTTGGGCTTGTTGTACTCAGCTAAATATTGGCTATGTTTCTAAACTTGGTGGAGTACTTTTGTGGTGTTTTCACTGTGTTATATTGCTTGCGTGCACAATTACTGTACACATTCCCTCTTTAGTTTAGACTTACTGCTCTGTGCCAAGCTACCAGAGGGTGAGTACAGGTAAACTTTTAGTGTGTACTACACATACTCTGACTTGGATTGTGGTTCCTGCTTGGACAGGGTACATCCAACCAGAAACTGATCTTATAACAGCACTCCAGTCTGTTTAGTAAAATATGTAGTTTTGTTAATCTAGTGTAGCCAGAATTCCTCAATGTGTTAAACTTAAACTGATTATATAAACAAATATGAAACTGTAAACAACTACTCTAGCTTATAACTGTTGACTTTACTATCCATTGGTGGCTTTTTGGAGCAAGG
The DNA here is from genome assembly GCF_964263255.1 of Lissotriton vulgaris. Taxonomy (NCBI): domain Eukaryota; kingdom Metazoa; phylum Chordata; class Amphibia; order Caudata; family Salamandridae; genus Lissotriton; species Lissotriton vulgaris. Next base: position 583,625,137 of record NC_141687.1, on the reverse strand, counting down.
GGAGACTAATCTAAACGTCTCCCCTGTCTCCTACGAAGTGAACGGCTGTAACAAAACCTACTCCGACCATAATGGCACATCAAGGAAGGGAATGTTGATTATTTCAATGTTTCGAGCCCCCCTTCCCATCCCCGTACACGCCTGCATTTGAGGCTTTTTTTCGGTTGTTAACCACTCTCTCTCTCTCTGTCTCTCTCTCTCGCAGTATTGTCGGCCAGACTCCTAATTGCAATAAGCTCACTCTAGTTATAGTCTTTATTTCTGCATGTTCCACCCTCAAAAGTTGCTAATATTGATGAAGTACAAATGTGATTGGCCTGGGCAGGGGAGTTGTCATCACCTCATGCTGACATGTTTAATTTCTTAATAAACACTTTTGTCTAACATGTTGCGTGTTAATCTAGGTTCCTGATCGATACTGTGACCTTATGCCCCTATTCGGCTATAAATCACTTTATTCCCTATATTGGCATAACCGTTCAAGTGCGATTTTCTGTAAAGTCATCTCTGGCCTCACACGAACAGAGCCACAGAGCCACATTCCAGCATGACTCTCTGCTACTTCCTTTGCGACCAATTAGTGCAATGACAGAGCAGCAGTCACTATCTGATATTCCTAGATAACACTCCGAGTTCTTCAACAAGATAAAAACTTAGCAAACCTGGAAATCCCCGCTTGCTATGTTTTGATTAGTAATGGAACTCTAATGAGCAACTGATAACTGTCACTTCCTAGTGACATCTTTAATTGACGTCTTATGTCCAGCAAACTTGCGTCAAACCCGGCACCTGTCAGGTATAAATATTACCAACGTTGCCTTAAGCAATGAGAGAGATACGAGCTGTGAGTTCGTTGCCTGTTGCTGATGCCAGCTGCCTGCATGACCCCGTGTTGGTAAAAACTAGCACTCTGTCGCTGCAGCCTGCTATCCTGTGGTGGTGAAGCTACTGATTACCATTATCGCCGCTACAGCGCGACCGATGGTGCAGTAAGCTTGAGGAGCCGTGCAGCCGTCCTCTGCGAAGACATCCAGCCCAACTGCCCGCGGACGCTGTCACCCCTCCTTCCTCGACGCGCTGAGAGAAGCCGCTGCCTTTCTCGTGCAGAGAAATCCAGTCCCGGCGCTTCCGGTTTACCCTCGCGGGTGACTGGGATATCGAGAGAGACCCCTGAAGGAGATACCAATCCTCCATCATTCTATTCAGAGGTATGGTGTTGACTAAACCCTTAGACGAGAATTCTTGAAACAAACCTTGGCAAAACCAACTTAACTTAAGCTACTTACTTACTCCCCCTTCTCACGTGTTAGGCTTAGGTCAGGCACATTGGGGTAGGCTTAGTTAGAAGCACCAGTTGAGTATGTTAGCCTAATGTATATATGACTGTATATATGTTTTATTACTTTTAAACCATTGTATGGCTAAGAAACCATATCAATGCTTTTACAGTTCTATTTCGCAATACTTATCTTACTGTACGTACTTTTTATAATAACAGTTATTGCAATTGTGGCAATACATTTCTCTTGTACGAGAAGAAAGACTGTTCAATAAATGTTAACCTTTATTGATACACGCCCGTCTCTCTATTCTCTACATCTCGTGAAAGTAAACTGCACTAGACTGACTGAGTGAAATCTGTGTCTATTGTTTCACACGACCCTAGAGATCGACTCTTGATCTGAGGAGCAAAGTTGTCATGTTGCACGGTTGTTGGAAAACTGAATCCCTTCTTGTCTGTGCCAGGGAAGCTGATCACTTCCTATGCAGAGAAGAAAGTTTCCAGTGACCTCTGAGCTAGTTGGTAACACAACCTAATTAAGTTTAGCATAGTCAGTGGAGGCCTGGAATATCCGCAGTTCCACGTCGATACTACTGTTTATGTTATTCCAATGCGCAGGGCCTAGTGGGAAACTAGGAACTACACTACATGGCGCCCAAACGTTTGGAAAGGCGATAAACTAACGTAAGACTTGTAGAGTAACTCAGTCGTGCATATTTCACACCCCTTTTCTCCCATAAATACTCCAATAGACGTCTGGAGTGGGTGAAAGGTTAAAATCCGCCCGACCTTAGTAGGAAGAGATTCCTATGTAAAGCTCCGGTTTATTCAACGTTGAAGGATACAGTGTTCCAAAATATTGTGCATCTAATCTTTGTCTCCTTGGAGACCTACTCTGCAAAGCCTGCATTTATAAAAAATGTCAGTAGAAACCAACGGAACCTCTGGGGCCGCAGTAGATGCGACTCAGCAAGGTCCCGAACAAGCAGACCCGGATGCTATTATCATCCCGGTCCACTTAAGAAGATCTATAACGTTAAAACTTATAGAAAACGGACTGACACCTCAAGGTGGTACAGTAGTTTTCGTGATAGAGGCTCACGAGTATCGGCAGACAGAGGTATTCTATTCATGGATAAACTTTCCAGCGGTAAACGCTATAACAAAAGAGTTTCACTATTACAAAATAGAGGAACCTCCGGATGAGTACGCCCCTTTCGAGGAGGTTGAAATTCCACTTAAATTTCAAGAGCACCTGCTCTGGTTTAATGGCGCCCTAAAACACAATGATCACATAACCAGGCTCGGTCCACTAGGTAGACCAGGAGCAACGTGGCCGGTTCTAGCCAGCTACACACCACATCCTGACATTGCAAGAATGTCAAGAGAAGAGCTGTTAGCACAGCTAAACACATTAATAAAGATACATAGGCAATTAGTCCAATATGTAATGCGGATTACTACAATCCAGCCAGCTGTTAATACACCACAGCTGACCCCTCATCAGGGGAACACAAATAAAATTACACCACAGAACATACAGTCATGTCTTGGTAAAACACCCGTAAAACGGGAACAAATTCCTTTCTGGTTAGCCCAGAAAATCACTCAAATAGAGGCAGTATTTCCTGATACTACCCCTATTGAGAAACACAGAATCTTGACCATCTGCCTTCCTATGGGAATCGCACCACACGTGGAGGACTGCGACACTTGGGGTACAGTCTTTGCTTCCATTTACACAAAAACACACGGTGTTCCGTCTATGGCGGTAATACCAGAAGTGCTAAAACAGATTCAAAATGAATTCGGTCCAGAGCCCGCTTTAAATCTAGGTATGAAATTACTGAAAGATTTCAAGCAGGTCACGGCTATATTATTAGCCAACGTAAAGGGAGAAGCGGCATCTGTGGCGATTCGCCAGAAGTTGAGGGAAACAGATATAAAAGATCCTGTTGAGCTAGAAAAATCATAGAAAAATGCTATGAAGAATTAGGTAGAGACAGCTTGGGTGGAAAACCAGTTAAGCCCCAACTGCTCGAAAATCCTGAAAAATTATTTATTAAAAATAATTTAAATACTCCTAAAAAGAGCTGGGATGGAAATAAACAATCCACTCCCAAGGAAAAAGTTTTCCAGACCAGAGGAAGGTCTCCTCGACGGAGGGAAAGAACTCCGACTCGAGAACGCCAGTCTCCCCAGAGGGAGTCCTCTGAGAAAAGATATAACCTTAGAAATAGGGATAATATAAAAAAACCTGATAGATATCAAAGTATTGATACACGTCCCTCTCGATCTTTTCCACAGAATTCGGAAAGAAGAGGACGGTCAGACCCAGGAGAGCACACCAAGTCCAAAGACAAGGAACCTGCTCAAAATAAGAAATCTCAATTTCCTAAAAAGAAGGTAGCCAGTATTAGAGTAATCAACCATGCCGAGAATACTGAGGACACAGTTGAAAAACGGGGAGTGGGCATTGACAATGTTGGACAGTGCAGCAGAGATCAGTATAGCGCGCAAGAACTTGATGAGTCATCTGGAGACAGTGGACACGAATGAATACATTCAGGTTGAAACTGCCGACGCCAGACTTAGCGAGCCCCATAAAATATACGAAATAACATTGCGTATGGAGGGTGATAAGACTAGGAAAATTAAGGGTCTATTTTGGGATAAGCTCTCAAAAGGCTATGATATCCTGTTAGCTGAAAAAGATTGGCCCCCAGAGTTTGTCAGGGAGTGCCCTCGTGGCGAAGAAGTGATTATGCCTGCCTTCTCGAATCACATACCGATTCATAAAAAATACACATATGCAAGGAAATGGGCAGTAGCCCAGGCACCTGCATTGTATAAAAATCATGTAGGATGGGATGAGGATTCTCCGCCTCACAAAATCCAATTAAAAAGTGAACCAACTGCCCAACGGCAGTATCCCATAAAGCAAGAAGCTAAAAAACAAGTCAGGGAGATCTTAGATCAACTTGAATACCAGGGGGTGATTGAAACATGCACCTCTCAAATGAACAATCCTTTGTTTCCTGTCTCCAAGCCAGGCAATTCATATCGTCTAGTTTTGGACTACAGACATCTTAATACATGTTGCAAAACTTTTGCAGTACAAAACTCGCATAGTGCAGCCCTAATGAATAACATAGTTAGGAAAAAATACAAAACGACATTAGACATTTCTAATGGTTTCTTTTGTCAAAACATTGCACCAGAAAGCAGATACTTGACCGCTTTCTCCGCATTTGGGTCGCAGAAAAATTCTGTCGACTCCCACAGGGGTTCAAGAACAGCCCAGGACTATTCTCAGCTAGGGTAACAGAGTTACTACAAATCTATGATGATGAAGCATTATCTTACGTAGATGATATTTATCTAACAGATGATGACTTGGATACTCACTTGAAAAGAGTGAACACCATTATACTTGGGTTCGCAGCAGAGGGTTACAAATTCAACTTTAAAAAGTCTCGAATTGCCCATCTGTTAGTGCTGTTTTTAGGGTACGAATTATCAAGTGAAGGGAAAAGCCTAGCGGACAACTTCTTAGAGAAGTGCGCTGTACTCCAAGCTCCAAAAACGCTGAAGAATTTACAATCCATTCTAGGTTTCCTGAATTTCGGAAGAACTTATATTTTAAATTATGCAGAGAGGGTTAAACCTCTCTACGAACTAATTAAACCTGATTTAAAACAAATCAATTGGACTCAAAAACACACAGAAATTTTGAGATCACTGCAAACAGACATGTTAGCAAAAACAAAATTAGATACACGTGACAACACACGTGATCTTGTAATCCGAGTCATCCCAGGAAGATGCGGATTCACATACCTAACCTCTAATGAGGGAGAAAAGGTACCAATTTCAATTAAATCTCACTTGTACACACAAGCAGAAAAAGCATTCAGTCACACAGAAAGAACTGTGAACGCAGTGCAAATCGCACTAGCAAATGAACGAGAACTAGCACACGGCAAAAGGATTAACATCCTCACAGCGGAATCCGCCTTCGAAGCGCTATTCAGCCCAGTAAACCTGCCTACAGTGTCACTGGATCCAAAATGGGTACAGTGCATAGATTCTCTAGGAGCGGAAGACGTGAAATACTATTTCGCCCCGCAATACGAAGAACTGAATGATTTAGAGTATGAAGAAGAATATCCTCTGCCAATCGAAATTCTGCCTCTCCCATTATATGCCTGTATAATCTATACAGATAGCTCTGTACAGCATTTCAACGTAGAGAGAAAATCCTACGATGCAGCATGTGCGATCATTAAATGTCGTTGGCTGTGCGGTAAAATCAAACCGAAAATAACAAAAACTGAATCAGTTAAGTACTGTTCGGTTCAAAGAACTGAAATCAGATGTTTAAAGATGGCGCTAGAAAATGCAGAACGCGAATTCCCCACACTTATAGTGTGCGATTCTCATTTTTGCGTCAATTCTTTCAATAATAAACTGCAGAGTTGGATCGAAAACGACTACAAAGATGACACAGGTGCCACAATAAAGCATAAAAAGCTCTGGAACGAGGTAGCTCTTTTAAGTAAAGAACTACAAAAGACTCACGTGATTCACGCACAGAGTCTTCAACGTGATGGCGTTCACGTTGCAGGGAATTCATTGGCTAATACAGCCACCGCGGAAGCAACTAAACCGGCTTCCGTAGCCACAAAAAAGCGTACAGATAAATACATAGACGGGGAAACCATGCTAGCGGTAAAAACGACCGTAAAAGGCGACTGTGCAGCACTACCCGTAAACTATCCACTCAATTATGCATACATAATCGATGCAAACTCCGTTCCGTTTGCTCGAATCCCTGGAGTGGGGGATAGAGTAATTCCAAACACGAACAGGAGAATATTTTTAATAGCAGATGCACATATGGGTTTGGGTCTGAGACACCAAACAATTAAGGTTTCTCTGACTGAATTACAATCAGTATACTGGTGGCCGGGAATGAGTGTAGAACACCAAATATATGCAAACAACTGTGAAGACTGTATTAGGGATCGCAGTAGCGAACCTTGCTACCGGCTACCAGTCAGAAGGAGCGTAACGCTGCCTGCACCCCAACCTGCGTCCTATTAATTAGTTAAGATGAAAAGCACTTAAAAAAAATGAGGCCCCAGCGCTCGGCTGACGCTAGAACGGTTATAAAAGATTTGCGAGTCCATATCGGCATATACGCAATTACCACGTTCCATTCTGACCAGGGTCCTGCTTTCAGCTCTCGAGCCTATAAGGAGGCCATGGCCAGCATGGGAATTGGGTTGCGGTATTCTTGTCCGTCATACCCCTGAAGGGAATAGTGTGGTAGAAAGAAAAAACCGGGACATAAAGCAATCTATAACAGCGAAGGTATTAGGTTCAGGCGCTGGGTGGGTCAAACATTTAATAAGTGTCCAGACTAGTCTTAACAACATGCCAAGAAATTCTCTAAAAGGTTTCAGCCCATACGAACTATTGTTCGGAATTAGAATGAACGTTCAGGACCTCGATAGTCAAATGTCAGTGGTACAAGAAGAAACAAAGCAGTTTGAAGTAAAAGACCGTTTGGCTGTTTTACAGGAACTGAATGAAACAAGAAAATCATTAAGCAACATAAAGTTAAAGCAACAGCCAAGTACCACTGACGAGGCACCACCCGCAACAGCCCCAGCAAGGCCTGTCTGGATTCCAAAGATTGGGGATCTAGTCAGAGAAAAGATCGCGGTTAAGAAGGAATTTGGGCCTTCTTACAGAAAAGCAGTACCTGTCTTGGCAGTCACCGGAACAAGATCAGTTGTGCTACCGCCCCTTGCTGGTAAAAAGGAGAACAGAGTCGTGTCCATCGACCTGGTAAAACCACAAGCATGTGGCCTATAATCAACAGTAGGCCCAGTGGACTCCCAAGAAACAACAGAATACCCAAACTTGCAACAATCCAAGATGTTCAAACTGAAAGACTAATCACATTCGATCAGCCTGCAGTGCACAATGAAGGACTATGCAATACAGCCATGGAACTCGTGCCTCTTGAAACACAGATTGAAACAGTTCGTCAAGAAACAACACCAGTCTACAATGATGTGGCATCAGAAAGTGCTACTGAGAGACAGATTGAAAGAACAATCCCATCAATTGACAGAACTGCCTCTGGTTATTTCATCGACTTCGACAACTTCTCTGAAGATTTAAACGACCCCGAAGTGATGCCAGAAACAAAAAAGTCTTTTAAAGAAAAAGCAACGGAACTCTTTCATCAACTGAAGAAAATCTACCTTGTTTCCCCTTGGCTAGAGTTCTGGTTCGGTCTAGGTGTATTTTTCCTCCTGCTTTGGCTCATCATGGTACTGTGTTTGGGAAAATTCATTGAAGGAAAATATATTACAATGGACACAGCAAGTCAGAACATCAACCTAGTCCTGAAACCACGCAGATCATCCCACGTGAAGAAGAGAGAACTGTCAACAGTAAATGTCACAGCAATTCCAATACCTGGTGGGGTAGTATGGGAGAAAACAGACTATGAGATCTATGGTCCGGTCGAAATCCTGAAGTATCCTCATCAACTAAAGGTTTCCTTAAGTGACTTTGTGACACCAAGTACATTCTCTGATGATTGGGACTTTAACAGTATTAATGACATGATGTCTGATTTAGTAATGTCAGCTAGATTCACAGATCATGATTATTTACAAGGTTCATCTAGTTATGAGCAGTTATTCTGTTACACCCACTATGGGGATCATTACTTGCATAAATCTGCACAGCCTAGAAATGTTTTTATGTACAATCAATGGGAACATTGTTCTACACCACCTAAAAGCAGTTCTAAAGCATTTTTTGAGAAATTCAAATACTTCTCAGGGTTTAACACCAGTGATGCAGAAACGTTTTATTATAAACTGTTAGAGAAAACAGGAATGAAAACAATGCTGACAAATTCTAAATTGATATATTCAGAAGCATTTTATGACAAAATGATGACATTCGGTTTTGATTATTGGAAAAATAATATTGAAACAAAAACAATTTGGGGTACAAAAGATTGGCAGGTGCAAGGCATAGAAGCACTATTTAGAACCTGCATGATACCAGAACAAATGTTATTTTTAAATGACACAGTACACCAAACATCTTGTCTTGGCCTAGCTAAGAACAAAGACCTTAGAACACCGTCTATTCCAAAGCCAATAGCTGAGAATACAACCACAGATATTGATTTAGACGTGTCACAAATTTTACATTTCAACAGAACACATCCTGATTGGAAAAAGTGGTTAATCTGGCCTACAGACACAAATAGCTGTCAAGATAGGTTCCTGAATAAAACACAGGGGTTAAAATTGACCAGATTAGACCCTAGATACTCCCAGAGACAACATCCAGGGATTATAACAACATACAGTGTAGGGAAACTCTGCCTAGAATGGCTAGCTACATCCACACTGGCTGAAATTAAGCAACACTTGTCTTTATTAAAAGATGGTGCTGATTTGCGCGATTTCATTCTTGGACCACGCAAACAGCGTCAAAAGCGTTTCATAGCGACCAGCATCTATGCTTCTTACAACGAGGCTTGGAAAGTAAAGCAGATTGAAACTGCTGAAAAGATACGAGAAATTGATCGTATTAATTTGGAGAAATCACTTTCTGTGGTAGACAATGGGTTAATGACTCTGTCTTCCAGAATATATTCGTTGGACAATATTGTATCCTCTGCCTTTGATGTGATAGACAGAGATTTGCTAATGTTACAACATGGCCAGTCTCAATTACGCTCTATTATAGAACTAGGCTGGACGCTGCAAAATCTTCGTTCAGGCTATGTGCCTTGGCGTTTAATCAACACAACGTCATTATTTTCCAGTTTTAACCTTACTGATAAACAGATCAGTTTGGCACAGAAAGGAGCAGACTATACAATCCTGAGCATCGAGAGACTCGAGAGATTACCATTGACAATGTCAGAAAGTCCTGTCATTGAATGGATAATACACGGGATTATCACAATTCCGATAACAACTTTCCGATTTAAAAAGTGCCTTGAATACATACCTGCTGGCCAGTATGAACAATTGGGTAAAGGATATGTAAAATCCATATGGAAATTACCATACACTCATTCTTGCTATAGTGACAGCGACAAAAATGTATTTCTTAGTGGTGACAACTGTAAACATTCACTAAGCGGTATACTTTTGTGTCAGGGTATTAATTTACACGGAGCATGTGATGGAAATTCAAACAACCTTTCATGCCACCAGCTAGTCACACCTGCAACTCAGATAGAGCCCTTCTTTATGCAACTCGCAAACGGGAGTTACATTCTTAGAACGGATCACAGGTGCTGTGGCCTCGCGCCCGGAAAAAGTTATCTAGTACAAGTAACATCCACGGTCAAATGCTGTATGCAAGCATTGTTCCCGAGCGGGCCTCCAGACATAGTGACTCCCCTCTGGCCTCGTCTGAATCTCTATTCTATACGAATTGATACATTAAGCAAAATGAAATCTGTGCTTTTACAGACAACAGTGCCTATAACGTCATCTAAAGAGACGTATGATCTTCTAGTCGCAAGGACGGCTACTGAGGTCCATGACCTTTTATCAACAAATTGCCCCGTGCATTTCATAGAAATGTGCAGTCAACTCCTTAACATGTCTAGTGCAACAAGCATCCCAGGCATATTTAAGACAGTCTTTACGGGACTGCTAACACCCTTCCAGGCAATTTTGGGAATCTTTCCTAATTTTGTGCACTCCATTTTTGGTGGTATTCCACTATTTTTGGGACTCGTCGCAGGGATTCTATTTTTGACCCTCCTGCTACGTTATGGCAAGCCTCGGCTCAGACATAGCTCCCATGGGAATGGAAGAAACAATCCTAGCAATGCGCTACAGGGACAGGATAACTGACGTCCTCGGATTGGCCAGGCTGAGAGATCTAAACATGACCTGGTTCCTTTCATTCAGACCGATATGGCAAAATTGCATTTTACCTGTGCTACGGTGTATGCTTTGCGGCGATGAATGCGTGTTGGACATCTGTCTTTCACTTCCATCAGCAGTACCAATGGACGTCGATACTTTGCTCAGTCCAATAACGGCTCACGCATTGTGTTGTCCCCAGCGGCTACCAATCCTGATGACGGCATTTGTGGAGACTCCTGTACTACAGCCAAGTGGTAACAGTGGAGCGAGTGACAAAAGCAACATCACCCAGGTACAACGTGCTGTGAGCATTGCTGGTCCTGCCTTCGATGACAGCAATCATTCTCACACCTGCCAAGTTACAGCGCTATCTAATTTGGTTGAACTATCACCTGATTTTGTAGACCAATTCTTTGCGAGCCTGTCTGATACGATGTTCTCTCCCATAGAGAAACAATAACTTTTGAGAAGCTTTCCGACACACAGCGTTCCCATGAACTCTGAATTCGGCCTTCAGTTTTAATCAACAAAAACTGCCAGGAGCTTTGAGAATCTATTTTCTTTGAATTGGACAATTTTTTCTAATATTGACCTTTTTTGGCACGAACAATTCTTTGCTTAACGTAAAAACTATTCTTAGAGAACAGAAGCTTCACACTTCTATTTCTAAACACATCTAGAGACATAACAACATAACACCAACCTCTAGCACACATGTAATTACAATGCATTTTTATGTGATGATTTATCTCGCGTTTCTTCTGTCAGAGATACTTCATGTGTAATTCTTTATGCAGAATCGTTCATTGATTTCATATGCAATACTTTTTGAATGATTACTATGCTTTTAAAACTACGTACAGTACCTAAATTCCATGTATTACAAGTACGCCTATTTCGAATGCATTTATGTATTTTGGGGTGGGCTATGTTACACAATGTTACACATGCATCTAATTGCTTAGTTTTAGTAATTTTGATGGACATTACCCGTGGAGTGGGTGTTGCGTGTTAATCTAGGTTCCTGATCGATACTGTGACCTTATGCCCCTATTCGGCTATAAATCACTTTATTCCCTATATTGGCATAACCGTTCAAGTGCGATTTTCTGTAAAGTCATCTCTGGCCTCACACGAACAGAGCCACAGAGCCACATTCCAGCATGACTCTCTGCTACTTCCTTTGCGACCAATTAGTGCAATGACAGAGCAGCAGTCACTATCTGATATTCCTAGATAACACTCCGAGTTCTTCAACAAGATAAAAACTTAGCAAACCTGGAAATCCCCGCTTGCTATGTTTTGATTAGTAATGGAACTCTAATGAGCAACTGATAACTGTCACTTCCTAGTGACATCTTTAATTGACGTCTTATGTCCAGCAAACTTGCGTCAAACCCGGCACCTGTCAGGTATAAATATTACCAACGTTGCCTTAAGCAATGAGAGAGATACGAGCTGTGAGTTCGTTGCCTGTTGCTGATGCCAGCTGCCTGCATGACCCCGTGTTGGTAAAAACTAGCACTCTGTCGCTGCAGCCTGCTATCCTGTGGTGGTGAAGCTACTGATTACCATTATCGCCGCTACAGCGCGACCGATGGTGCAGTAAGCTTGAGGAGCCGTGCAGCCGTCCTCTGCGAAGACATCCAGCCCAGCTGCCCGCGGACGCTGTCACCCCTCCTTCCTCGACGCGCTGAGAGAAGCCGCTGCCTTTCTCGTGCAGAGAAATCCAGTCCCGGCGCTTCCGGTTTACCCTCGCGGGTGACTGGGATATCGAGAGAGACCCCTGAAGGAGATACCAATCCTCCATCATTCTATTCAGAGGTATGGTGTTGACTAAACCCTTAGACGAGAATTCTTGAAACAAACCTTGGCAAAACCAACTTAACTCAAGCTACTTACTTACTCCCCCTTCTCACGTGTTAGGCTTAGGTCAGGCACACTGGGGTAGGCTTAGTTAGAAGCACCAGTTGAATATGTTAGCCTAATGTATATATGACTGTATATATGTTTTATTACTTTTAAACCATTGTATGGCTAAGAAACCATATCAATGCTTTTACAGTTCTATTTCGCAATACTTATCTTACTGTACGTACTTTTTATAATAACAGTTATTGCAATTGTGGCAATACATTTCTCTTGTACGAGAAGAAAGACTGTTCAATAAATGTTAACCTTTATTGATACACGCCCGTCTCTCTATTCTCTACATCTCGTGAAAGTAAACTGCACTAGACTGACTGAGTGAAATCTGTGTCTATTGTTTCACACGACCCTAGAGATCGACTCTTGATCTGAGGAGCAAAGTTGTCATGTTGCACGGTTGTTGGAAAACTGAATCCCTTCTTGTCTGTGCCAGGGAAGCTGATCACTTCCTAAGCAGAGAAGAAAGTTTCAAGTGACCTCTGAGCTAGTTGGTAACACAACCTAATTAAGTTTAGCATAGTCAGTGGAGGCCTGGAATATCCGCAGTTCCACGTCGATACTACTGTTTATGTTATTCCAATGCGCAGGGCCTAGTGGGAAACTAGGAACTACACTACAAACAAACCCTTCCCCTTTAGCTCATTCATTATTCTGTCTTATTTCCTTTCCCATATATTTAATGTTGCAAATCAGATACATATTGTATGCAGTTTCACAGTTGAGGTTTCATACAGCTGTTAACCTTGGCTCTTGGCAGCCTGTCAGCGACACGGTCAGCGGCTCATTTAATGATTCCACTGCGCATGCTTAGCTTGCCTCCATTTTCGCCACCATATTTTTCTATTCCATGCAACAATAGGCCCAAATGTACACTATTAATAAAAGAATCTTAAACAGATGTTAATTTGTCAAATAAGTGATTTTCACTGTTCACCACCCACTTCTACTCTATCCCATGTTATCTTACCTCTTTCTTTAAGGAAAAGCATTAGCAGCAATAGCTCTTGTAAAATTCAGCCAAGCATATGCCAGGCATGCAGGCCCTCAAGATCTGATGTTAGTAATTCCTGCGCATGCGTGAGAGGTTTCCCTCTCAAAATGGGTTAGTCACATTGTTGTCTACGTAATTCTGGTTTGCACATGGGAAAAAACATTTTCCAGTTTAAAGCGGGTTTTAGTCGTGTTGCATTTTATTCTTCATTAATTAAGCATGCGTAAAGCTCTTTCCTCATATGTAAATGTTGTGAATATATTAATTTCGTTTTCTTTATTATTTTTACCGATTAGTACTGTTAATGAGGGATAGCTCCAAGTAAGTTTCATTTTCGTGCTCCATCAGATGAAGTAGAACTCGGGAGACTTATATCACAACTCTTGCTGTAGTGCACTATTTTATCTTCTTTTGTTTATCATATCAGTTCTATTTATCCAGAAACACTTAGATCTTAGATCATTTAAGTTAATGTTTTCCCCATTTGTCCTGTTTCAAAATGTCGTTGAGCCCTTGTTTGGTTCGAGTGCTGTAGCCAGTGGTGGGGCAAGCGGGATGATAGGACCTGCTGCTACTGGGCTCGCTAACATGTCCTCCTGGGGTTCTGTATCTGTAAGATTTAATCTCAAATAGGCTGAGTAGAGGGATGTTTTAGTGTCTTTTTCAAATAGGATACCAAATGGGAAAGTCCACGTATATAGCTAATGCCGCCGCCTCTGAGTTTGTTTGCAATGGATTGAAAGAGTTACTTTTCTATAATGTTTAGGAAGAGATATCATGTAATAATTGCCAGGAAAAATAATTGCCAGAAAAAATCCTTCCCGAAAGGATCCGTCTCCCCTTCTGCCTGCTTCTTTTGTAGTGAAGTGGTAGAGTATATCCAATATAATAATATATCCAATATGTCTCTGGGGCGTTTGTCCGATGGCGCCCTTCTCTGTCCAACTCTAACACAAACTTCTCTTCTGCTTCCTGTCCAAGCCCCCTCTGAAAATCCAGTCTAATAATTTTATTTTCATACTGCTACAATAAGGAGTTCAAATAGTCTGCCCCATGCATGACAGCCATCTTAGATGCCTTTGTGATCCTTTAGTTGACAACAATAGTGCAGCATTCTAATAAACATTGGCTACTCTGAATAAAGAAATCAATTACACTGTGGTATTTTATGACACTACATGTTTTTTTTTCTTTTCCATCCCATTTCTTGTTGATATGTGTTAATTTCTACAGTACATTTACATCTAGTTTCTTTGGTCTGGTATTACCTTCAAGGTTTCATCTAATCTGTTGTAAAGTGAAATGCCTTCGTCAAGAACAAGGGGGCATATTACCAAGCAATAGTGATAATTATCGCTATTGCTTGGTTAGAGACAAAAATTTACCGCAGAGCTGTGGCGATTTTTATCGCAAATAAACCTTGGTATTACCAAGGTTTATCGCAAATGCGATAAAAATCGGCCGCAATGCATGAATATCGCTGAAAAGTCAGCGATATTCATGCATTACCGAGATAATGCTCTTAGCCATGTTATCCACCTCCCATTGGATAACATGGCTAAGAACTGCTCAGGGCAGGTGTTAGCTTTTGGAGATATTCGCACTTAGCGCGAATATCTCCAAAAGTTGGTAATAGGAGATAGCGATGTTAGCGACTGTTTCCAGTCGCTAACATCTTGGCACGCCCACTTTGCATGTCATTAGTGATAAATATCACTGACATGCAAAGTGGGGCCCAAGATGGTCGCTATATCCTACTAGCTGTCGCCAACTGGTGTTAGCGACAGCTAAGTAATAGGGAGATAATTTTATCTCCGCTTTCTTGGCTTTTAAAGCCAAAAAAGCGGAGATAAACCCCCTTGATAATATGCCCCCTTGTTTTGTTTTGTTTTGTATCAGCTCAGGGCAGCGGTGAGTCCTAGAGATTGAGCCCAAGTAACTACTCTGGGGAAAATCTTGGAAAAATACAGATGATGATGGCTTCCTAAAGGAGAGTCTATAAAATGCGTTATCAAACTGAACACACCACCTAGGAGGACAGCTTAAAAGGAGGGCTCCATCAAACTGCCTCTTCCCCTTCTCCCGCATACCCTTCTTATTCTGTCTCTATCTTCCATTCCCTCACTCTGTAAATCTGCCTACTTCCGTCTCCCTCCATTCCTCTAACCTTTTTGTGTGTTCCATGCAGGAGAAGGGCGCACCTGAGAGCAGTGTGATGAAGAAAACTTTCAAGGGGCTGCAGAGACCAAGTCCTACACAGACTGATATACTGGAGCGAGTTGACTGTGGAAAAAAGGTGAATCAATGGACAATTGTGAGCAAAGAGTGATGACCACACTGCAATGACTGTCCAAGTGTCCCCACCTGGCCCCAATAAATGCCACGATTGACCACCTAACCCAGCCTCTGGCTGAGTGCTGGGTTGATTCCAATTACTGTCCTGATTGGGTGACTGACCACAGTCCCACATCACCACCAGCCTGTTTCCATTTACTGCCTGTGTCTGAGTACTTGACTCAGGTACCTGCCTGGGGGCCAACATGATCCAAATCCTTGCGCCCATAGAGTGACCTTTTCAGAACTGCCCTGTTTCCAGTCATTACCTCAAAATGACTGATTGACCCAGTTTTTGCTAGAGAGTCAGTACGGCTGCAGTGTCAGCCTGAGTGACCACTTCACCACAGTCCCTGCTAGTGTGACCGGAACAGGTGCTGCTTTAAAAAACACAAGGTTTATCCTAGTGTTTTTTTTGTTTTATGTTTAAAGCTAGGACGGCATTCAGGTAACAGTGGTACTCTATACCAATTAATAATAATAATAAAATTAATAATAGTAAATGGTTAGCTGGACTGTGGCTACCTTGTGCCTCCTGGGCACTCTCCATCCATCCATCCAGGGGTCTCTATGCAGGTTTTCCAGTCAATTAGACCTTGTGCAAGCGCAGTCCAGCTCCTCGGCATGCATGCATGCTCTTAATCTCTCTGTGGGTCAGCATCAGCTTGACTCTGCTGGCTTTCAAGAGTTTGGGTAGCATGGAGGGAACAAGGCAACCATACAGATGGTTGCCTTTCTCCTATTCCAATATCTTTGCTCCTACATTGGGTTGCAGACCTCCTTGTAAGATGAAGCCAAGGGGCCACAGTTATAGCACCTGGATGGACCTTTACTTGGTAGAACTGGTAGGCAATCCCTGTAAATATCACTGCCACAACCGCCAGCCACCTCATACCCTGGTGCAGTATGCACCCTCACTCAGAAATGGGGTATATTGTGGGAGTCCCCCAAAATCAGAGTCCACCGAAATCAGAGTTCAGATGTCAACAAAACCGAACACTACATGGAGAAATAACACACCTGGAGGGCTTTTGTCCCCATGAGGGATAACTTAACATCACACTTCTTAATATTCAGGGGATTCAGGTTTGACCAACAACAAAGTTTAGTACCTACTCAGTTCAGGTACAATTTGTCCGGCGAGGCGTATTTGTTGACTGTGGGATAGTTGACCAATGATTTCTTTTGAGACAAGTATCAGATAATGTCACAATAGCCTAGTCTTTCTGTGACCAATTCATCAGTCACTAGCCTACTAAGAAGGTGTACCATAAGTTGGGTTAATGATTACTTACATCACGGGGCATAACTTATGCAGTGAGATTCTGGAGGTTTAAATCTCAAATGTCTAAACTAAAAAAGTAGTGGGCCGCGGTGTGAAAGGGTGAGATAATCAAGGTTCGGGATGGAGTGTTCTTATGAGGAGCCAGGTCACTACTGATTTGCATTAGATGAGTCTCAGGGGCTGATGTAGAATTTGACAGAGAGGTACTACATTGCAACAGCGATAGAGTACCCTGTCCGCCAAAGTCAACTGCTATGACAATGGTTCCTAGCAATATGTAGAGATTTCTCTCTCCCTACATGTGGTAGGTGGAGTAAAGACATAGTGGCAAATGTAAAGTCCTGTGCCACACTGTCTGCCTTTAATTCTTCTGGCAAGCCCTAATCAGGGCCTCGGTCTAGTGTTGCACAGAAGGCGAAAAATGATTGTTCGGAATGTCACAACAAGCGAATGTCAGTGGTTAGACTATTTGCAAGTATTCTTTCCATCAGCTTTTGGATGTTCGATTATCAGTATTATGTCGGTTAACCTTGAACTGGCACAGCTTACCAAGCTTCCTACAGACAATGTTTGTGAATTCCAAAAAATAATACATTTGCATTGATTCAACGAGAACGTCTATGGGTGCAGACATGTTACTTTTTTGGTGTACAGGTCGCTTCATATATATTTAAGTTCCTGATCCCCAAAACCTCTTAATGAAATTAAGACAACAAGAAAAACCAACACAGACAATGCAGACTCATCTCAGAGCCCCCAGACCCGACTAATAAGCCAACAAAGCATTTATTTGGGGGGTGTCATGCCCCAAACACCCCCATAAAGCCATGCCCTACTTACACCCACTCTTCCTCATCACTCACATAAAGCTTGTCATTCAACTGAGAACTGTCTTACCTGGCTGTTAAGCTGCCTTTTGATAATTGTATGCCTCATAGGGGAGAAGTCAAATTTACCTCGAACTAATTTGAAGAGTTCATTGTGCTATGCTCTTGATAGTCTGAAGGAAGGCAGATGAGCATGTCGGAAAACCACTTTGCAAGAGACAGACACCCTGTCTAGAAGCCTATATAAACGTTGGGAATAGTAGAAGAAGGCATTGAAGCCAGTCCAACCTATCCCTGAATCCTGTCCCATCTACCCCTAAAAGGTCCACACCTAACCCGCCCAACTGCTGCTGGTTTCACCACATCCTGCAGATTAAGATCCATCCAGATTAGTGCTACTTAGTCAGGCCACCAGTGTGACATACTAATGACTGCGGCAAATGATGGGCGGCACAGTACAATAGAGTCAGTGGGGGACAATAGTACCTCTGGTGGGATATGCAGGTGGGATCAAAGGACATCTGAAAGAATAATGGTGTGGGTGGGAAGAGTGGTGTTACATTCTTGGCACTATTGTCTTAATATCTCTTCACAGGAGCTAACTGGATACAGCGAGAACAATAAAATGTACGTGGCTTCTGCTACCGCCCCTAACCACCCTGAACCGTATTTGACTAGCTACAACCTAAGGTGAGTTGGCACACCCCAATCTGACTAGACCAACCTAAGGTGAGAGCACTAGCTCCAAAAAGACTTGCAACCACCTATAATGAATGCACCCAAACTGGAGAGTGAGGGAACCCTAACCCAGCTACAACCTGCTGTGGGTCCTCGTCTGATTATCCCCTGGCCAGATGCAACCTTTTATGAGTCTACCCATCCATCCACAATCTAACCTGAGTCTACCTTGACCTCTCCATCTACAGCCTGCTGTGAATATATTCCAAAACTTGTGGTAGTAACTATTGAAGCCAGAATATTGACAGGTCACAATATCGTGATTCGTGATCAGAATATTTAGGGAAAAATATTCAAGAGGCAAATGCACACAGGAAGCTATCGATTTACTATTCCTAACTAGAAAATCTACATATCTTGCGGATATATATATATCACCAAAGTGCATATATTGCGAGTTAGGTATTGAAAATTACTTTACAATATTTTCCCCTTGTTATTCTAGTCACAATATTGTGACCTGTCGATATACTACAGCCTTCAGTGACTAAACACCAACTTGAATATTTAAAAACCTGTAGTGTTTCAACTTCCCTCGATCTGCTATGAATCTACCTGATCCCTATCAGCTATATTCTGCTGTGCGTTAATTTATCAAGGCACAGACCTCATTTACGACTCCCAAAAGCTCTCAGATGGACCCACATTTAGGTCTAAATCGAAGGCGTGCCTTCATGAGTCTCGATGGTTTGTGATTTGGTGTACAAGTATAGCTATATGTTGATATGAGGAACTCTTCATGCAGAAGTTAAACGCACTCTATGACTCTGGGCGCCACTTCACCTGGATATGGTGGGATTGGCATGTGGTGGTATCCAGAGGTCTGTGTAAACATTCCCTCTCCTTGTCACTTTTATCCCACAGATTCCATGACCGGACACCGCAGGGCCTGGACAGGGAGGGATGGACACGAGGAGGGATCCAGAAGATACTGCCCAGCAGCTTTTCTGCCAATAATGTCTCCCGCAAGCTGGGGACCTGTGCCAATTCTACAGAGACCTTGCGGCAGCTTCACCCTCACGTTGCTAGGTACTGCCTCCCAAAGGCGTTCACCGTATTTTGTGTGTCTCACTGCACATGCATTTTGTGTATTTATTTTGCATGCATGAGTCTTTATGAAAACATGTTTGAATGTTTGGGGCCTACACTTTAATATAAAGTAAACTGTCTTATAGGGTAAGGGTAAGCTGTTTCTGAGATAACAGTCTTTGATGTTTAGATCAATCAAAGATTGCCATTTTGACTTCTTACTGGGCTTGTACGGGCGATAATTGCCAGATAAAACTTTGAAACTGCTATCCAAGGCTCCCACCACTGGCCATCTGCAAACAGCTGCCAGGTATTCCCTGCGACAGGGAATGCAACATCCTGTACCTACTTCTATGCTCATTTGTTGCAACTTGATCCTTGTCGAAGCAATCAGGTACACCAGAGTGCTAGTTTCACTGTAACTTTCATGCAGTCCCATACTGTGGAATGAGGAGCTGTGAGACTCCCAGGACTACCCGAAATTACACTCTTTTAATTAGAGCACGCTGTGTTCAATGGGCCATCCTAATTTGCCCAGATACTCTGTAAAATGCACTTGTTTTGTTTGTTTCCGGACAATAATCCAGCGGTTCCACACAGACATATCTATTCTACTGCAGAACAAGCCTATGAGAAATCAATTATTGCGCAACTGGAGCTTCAAGTAACTTTTGAATGTGGGTCCTACTTGGGGCGCTTGGGCATAAGTGAACACGTTTTTTAGTAAGTGTCAAAACAAAGTGGTACCATATACATTCCTCGTCTGTCCTCCATGTCACAATCATTACCATTTGAGTCCGGTTTGGCCACAGACAGGTGCTTACCGGCTTGCCTCTCTTTTTAGGTCTTGCCTACGCAACTCGCAGGCGTTGCATAGGAGAGAGACCTCTTGGGATCGATGTAGCTTTCCAGGCAAAAACGGGTTGCATTGCTTTCAATGCACCACGTGCAAGTTTTTGCGATTTCCTTTCTGGAGCACGCAGCGCCATTTGGTCGCTCGCTCCCGCAAGGGAAATGCTGCCTGCTCTCGGCCACACCCGCCCTCTCCTTCGCAATCACCTGAGCGAAATGCATGTTTTTGTAAGCATTGGCCGAGCACGCACCAATGCGCTCCCCACCTCGCGCGCAGCCAATGCTTGTTGAATTTGCACTGAACTACGTATTTACCGATGGTACACATTTTCCATAGTGTCACAGAAAGGAGTTTATTTTCTTCACTTCTGTCACTTAAAGATTTTTTTTGCGAAAACGTAGTTCTGCCTTCATTTGTGATCGGGACTCTACGTTAAAACGGAAGTGTTCTATGGTAAGTTTCACAGGGCCTTCCAACTGGTCATTGTGTCCCTTTAAAAAACAGGCCACGCTGCGTGTCCACCTTGGATTATGTAGTGATTTTGACTTTCATATGTGGATGCCAAAATGAACTACTCAAAAGTCACGTCTTACGCTGAATCCTGGCTACAATTCTAGGCGGACAGGTCCATTGTGCCCCTGCGGTTATACGTCGTTACCAAGAATTCCGTTGCAACGCATGCCTTTTCCACGCATGCGTTACCACGGAATTTGTTTTCCCCTCATCATCTTTACCACGTCATTGTTACGTCGTAAAGAGGAAGTGGAAGTTTATTCCGCTTCCTCTCTTACGACGCTGATTTCTATGGCACGGCGGGATCGTTTTTTTATGGGGGGGAGACCCCCCCCAACCCCCCTTTTTAATCCTACGGGGTTTTTTTTTTCGTAGTAAAGACGATCGTTGTAGGCATACGCGTTGAACAGACGTTTACGTGGTAAGTGCCTCGTTGTAAACGTTACGCGTGGTAATGCCTTCGTTGTTAATGATGTTTCCCGCCCCTGCACTCTTTCCTGCACGCACATAGCACAACACAATGGCCGACGTACCATGCTTAGTGTTTTGTTAGGTGGAGCTTGCTCAGGGTGACAAAAAGGCACATTTATTTATGTCGTGTACATGCCGTCTACTAGTCAAAGAAGGAAACAACTGTAACGTTTAATAGAAACACACACTAAACATGAATACACTGCAGGACACCATACTGGAAATATTGAATGTAGTTCTGCACATTAACATGTCAATTATTAAATGAAAAGCTTTGTCTAATTGCTCCGTTCTGCACAGCTATACTTCTTTGCATCTCCGTTCACACATGCTTAGTTCAACCACAAATATTTCTTTATGGCACTTGTGCAGTTCAAACAAGTTTGCAGGGAATATATTTTTCTGATTACTATTTACGGTTCAATTAACTTGATGGAGACGCTAATTGAGAGTTATAATAATGAGACAGAGAAATATCTTTCAATTCTTACTTTGCAAAATATCTTGTCACCTTCTTCCGCCCACTCTAAGATTTGGGATGCTGGAAAACAGTTGACAATGGCTTGCTGTCAGAGACCACCTTGTGCTCTTTACTATTCTAGAATATATCCCCGCTGGCAAACTGTCTTGCTCTCTTTTACTTTGATTATTTTTGCATTGCTCCATTGTGTGCAAATGTATAGGAGTGGTTTCTCATTTGTTTTTTACTTGTTCTCTGTAGAACTTCAAAAGTGTTTTTTAATCAAATGCGGAGCAAAATCATTGCTTCTGTTAATAAACTATTCTCTATTTTTCCCTTTTAAGAATTTCTCTAGCTGTCTCGCCAGCTTCATGTTAAAAAAAAGCTTCCCTCACCACACAACCGTGTATTAGGTCAGGGCACTTTATCCATTGGCTATTTTGCACTGAGTGACATCGTTTTCCTGATTACAGGTACACGACTGATTGAAAAAGAGTGCATTTCAGTGCCAAGGGCTGCGGTGTGACAAGTCACTTTTATATTTTAGTTTATATGTTGCCAAGTTGATGTGCATATTGCACATTTTTAAGAAAATGCACCCTTGCCAAAACCAGACCTATTGGCTTTGCAAGTGCTGGTTCTATTATATCTAAAATTCCAAAGTGCACACTTTCTTTGTCTAAAGAGGTGTAGAAGAGCTGCTCCCAGTGGGAAAACATACAAGGAGCTCTCAAGAATGTAAGTGAAATTACGTGTTCCTTGTACTCAGATTGATTACTGACGAATGTATTACTGGAGTCTACTGGAGTCTACACCTCCCTGCCACTCACCCTTGACCCTCCTGGCACTAGCCCGGTTTCCCCCAAGAAAAAACTAAAACAAGCAATGGTATAGCCAATAGGTCTCGCCTTTGGGACCTTATAAGTGTTTAGCCACGCAACAGTTGATGTTGTTGCACCAAGGATATTGTGCTGCATAACTAAATACTTAGAAGGTCCCAAAAGCGAGACCTATTGGCTATGCCAATGCTTGTTATTTTTGACTACCTATCTCATGGCCCATAGCTTCCAGAATAACTTCCTCTGGAAAATACAACTTGATTGGTCGAGAGAAAACTTCCTGATTCTCTTGTTACAGTATAAAATGTCACCCATTTCCCGAGTCACAACTATTGATTTTATAATGTAATTTCAGCACTTTGCAATAAAGACGTTTTAAGGATTGTTACTGGCTTGCTAAATCAGTCGTGTAAGTTCTATAAAGTGTCAAGCTCTCATACCCTCTTGCTGTAGCAGTTGGGTGAGAGCCTTAACTAAGTGCATTACATCCCCAGTTGTGGAAGCACCCGATCACTGACAGTGCAATTGCTCATAAAGCTGCTGGCATTCACCAGTGTCTTAGTGTAACCTACTGTCTATATTGCTGTAACCCACTTCCCGTATAGAGTCCCGCTTCATCAGTCAACGGGGCTACTCATCGCGCAGGTTCTTGAGCAGGGCTACCACAGGAAGACAGATTCTTATCCTCTCAGTTTGATTCACGCAAGAGTGAAAGGAACAAGACTTGGCTACCATAGCATTTTTATCTTGGTGTTGCATTGCCTTTTTGTAACGCCAGGTAATGCAAGTACAACACATCACTAAAGTCAGATTTACCAAGCAATGCAAAGCCACCTTGCATGGCCCCGCGGAGCTTGGTAAATATGGAGTAAAGCAAGCTAGTGCAAGTCGCTGCCTTGCATTACTCTGCTATTCAAAAATTGATGTCAGGGGGAGAAAGGCTATGTAGGGCAGCCCCTCTTACAATTTTCTGACTTCTTTCTCAGAGAAGCGGTCATCACACAGAAATCGTTTGTGCAGGACACCACAGACATCCTCAATATCTTGAAGGATAGGACCTTTGACCCCACCAAACAGTTATTGGTTACTATCGATATAGAATCATTATACACCAGCATCCCCCAGGGCGCTACACTGGTGGCAGCAGCTAGGGCCCTGGGTGCGATGGAGTGGTTCTACGACACACCAGTATCATTTGTCCTCCAATGTATTGAGCTGGCACTTACTAGAAATTTTTTTGAGTACAAAGGACAACTGTACCTACAGACATCTGGGACATCTATGGGGGCTACTTTTGCCCCCAGCCTGGCCTGCATCTATGTGGGCCAGTTTGAGGACAATGTGATCTAACATCCCTCGAATCCGTTCCTGAGTAACATCCAGGAATGGAGACGTTACATTGATGACGTCCTCTGTATCTGGTCCGGTACAGAGGACCGACTGCATTCATTTCTCAACTGGCTTAATCAAGCTGATTACAGCTTACGGTTCACCTGGTCCATTAGCAACAGCAAGGCTGTCTATTTGGATGTGGACATACTGGTGGAGGAGAACACATTGGTCACCACTGTTCACCATAAAGGCACGGACAGGAATTCTCTCCTGCACTACCGCTCGTTCCACCCAAGAGCTCTAAGGGACAATTTACCGGTGGGCCAGTTTCTTCAATACCGCAGGAACTGCTCTACTACTGAAACTTACATGGACCAGTCAGCGGGGCTTGTTACCAAATTGCAGCAGAGACAGTATCCGACTAGAGTAATCAAACACGCACGCAAGAGGGCTCTTAACACCCCACGCGAGGCTTTGCTCGAACGGAATGCAAAATCAAATCATCCGTGTTTACCGGTCGTGACCACCTTTGACCCTCTGTCTACCAAGATAAGACAGATCATCCGCAAACACTGGACACTATTGGACACTCCTAATGACAAAATGCCAGCCCCACGTTTTGCATTCAGAAGGGCAGCCAACTTACGCGACAAGTTGGTACATACCGGGGATGCTACAATGAAACCTGAACTCAATACCATCCCGGCAGGCCACTACCCTTGTGGCGGATGTTCTGTGTGCCCACTGACCACTGCCACCAAAGAAATCACCTTACACAATGGCAAAACTTGGTACCTGACTAAATTTAGCAATTGCAACACGACACACCTCATCTACAGGATCACCTGCAGCTGTG
Source organism: Lissotriton vulgaris (assembly GCF_964263255.1). Classification (NCBI taxonomy): domain Eukaryota; kingdom Metazoa; phylum Chordata; class Amphibia; order Caudata; family Salamandridae; genus Lissotriton; species Lissotriton vulgaris. The sequence goes on along the minus strand of NC_141687.1, from coordinate 583,600,465 downwards.
GGTTACATTATATAGGTCTTACCACACGCAAAGTGAAGGTCCGTATCCAGGAGCACCTCAGTACGATTCGGGCCAAGAAACTTACAACACGCTTGGTACAACACTTCAAAGAAAAAAATCATGGACAGGGTGATCTGCGTTGGACAGTATTGGAGAAAGTGGTGGGAAACACACATAACCTAGATATGATGCTGGCCAGAAAAGAAGCTAGGTGGATCTACCTGGAGAAGGCGGATAAAGAGGGGCTTAACGATTCCATTGAGTGGAATAAAGTGAGCAGAAGTTAGGCTTTCTGGGTGGTCCCCGTGTAGCATTAATGTCATGCAGATACAGACAATGCATATCCCGTAATTCCCTATCTACCTGTGGCATCCCAGAGTAGGTCTCATTTATTATCAAGTAATCCCCTTGGGCCCTACTTTGTGTAGGGTTTGGTATCACTTAACACTTACTCATGACAACTTTTATAGGGTACATTGCTGCATTACACTTCATTGCATTCTGCCCCTCTGCACCACTACTTCCTAATTGAATCATTCCAATTCATATGCCTGTCGCGGACTGTTCGCCCTTGATATGAGCAATTTATATAACTGTCAGCACCGCGTTATACTCTTGACACTCAGGGCGATGTAAATAGTGTCTGAAGTGACCCGATTCATGTAACCTTTTTCAATAAAGCCCGGCGGTCACAATCGCCTTTACTTTAACTTCAACCCCTACCCAAGATGGCCGACATGTCACGTGATGGGAGGAGTCCCTCCAGGCTTACTTCCGTATCGCCTTTCCAGCATTGCGCTGTGATACGTCGGAAGCGCCGGAGGGACTCGGCAGCGGTAGGTGAAAACTGAAGGCGAGATACTGTTCCAGCGGACACAAATACGAAGCTGCAACGGTAGGATCGCTTGCGCATATATTTGAGAAGGATGGTGGGCCCTCACTAATATCTGGACTGCAGGTAAGTCCTGCAGCGCGTCCATAACCACACGAGGTATATGTGTGTTGCCTCGCTAACTTGGCCCACAATCGGCGGGCGCCGTTAAGCCATTATCTTACTCATCCTTTACAAAACCCGGTTCCGGGGGAGTCCCAGGCCAGATAATTCCGAGGGTTCTGTACGAGTATGTAGGATATTACCACTATATACCCCAGTGCCTTCCTATAGATCCCGGTGACAGCCAGATGGGAAACATTAAAAAAAAACCCTTACTATGCTCACACATCCGGAAAGATTTTATTTCCATACATATTCACCATAACTTAGAAACGGCATCATTATATGTTTTTGCACAGGTAAACTCACATCTCGGAGTTTCCAAGACGGTCTTGTGATCTGTGACACACCGTCTTCTTGATGCTCGAGGGTACGATTACCACATTCGAGCATAAGGTAATGATTGTGCTATACAGCCTCCGGCAATGGGGTGGTGTTGTGTGCTGTGGCCTCCTATATTTACCTACTAAATAACCACTGCTGTGCTCTGTTTGTCTTTTTAATATATGCATGTGTACAGGTCCTCATATGAAAGGTGGAGGATTGTGAATAGAGACCCAACTATTTGCCCTGACGAAGTTGCCAATGACAAGGCAATGAAACATGTCGGTCCAGTCGTAAAAACTTATGGTATCAGTTGAACCATTTTTAAACGTGGAGTTTGGCAGCACCAGAATAAAATCGACTCAGCCAGCCAAACTACACATTCTTAATTACAACTTTTTTGTTTGTTGGGTGTGGGCACTTCTGTTTTCAATAACTTTGTCTGTCTCCTTCTCTATTCTCTCTGGTGCACATCTCTTTTGCACTTGTTTTATCCTCCTTGCCAGGAAAGTAGCCGATGATGAGAAGCGGGTATACCGGTGATTAACAAACCGGGAACCCCCTCGGGTGTTGCGTCCGTGAGGTACTTTCCTGGCGCTCTCACATATTTTTTCTATGTGGGTGAGTCTGTACACTTTCATGTTTATATATTTTAAGGCATGTACGGACCTGTAACACTGTAATATATATTAAAATTTCTTTGGTGAGCCAATATGACGTGTGGCCCCATTAGTTACAGAGTTTGAGAATTATATCATGCAGGCTTAATAGGGCTTTCTGTTTCATTTGCATTACTCTGCGCCAGGGAGGCGTTCCATGGGTGGAGAGTGGATTTTCCCACGCTCTACCCACAGATTTTGGCACATTCTCAGATGCCATAAAACAAACACTTTAATAAGAGGGTCCAAGGGCGAAATTAACGACTCACATTAGGTACATGCCCCAAAACAGTCTCTCAATACACAAAAGAGTACCTAAAGGTCGAAAAAACCACTCAACTGTCCTGTGGATGTCGTGTCTCTGACGTGGTGCGACAACAGTATGTGGTTGTACTAACAACCTGGATTTCTCAGGTGATATGACTTTTTATCTTTCACACAAAAAGCAGTAGTTATGTTACAACGGGTCCTGAAGAAGGCATGAAAAATGTTCGTTGATATGCTGAAACATGTTGACCACTACTGATCACGTATATTTTGTTAAATCTGTGTTTGCACTGAGTTTTTAGAGTTGGAAGTCTGGGGGTTATCAATAAATCATTTACATCCACCTAGCCTATCCAATTTTAAGTATTGCACCTTTCACTTTTTTCACTTACTTTCACACTGCTTTTTCATTAGCCACACCAATACTGTAAACTTTTACACTACCTCCCTTTTATAAGTATACTTTATGCACATTTGAATACGGCTAAGATAACAACTAGCCATTTGTTTTGTTATGTCTCCTGGGCAAGGAGTACCCAAATGATGCAAAAGAGGGCGGTACAGTGTGGTTTCTGATGGGAATTTTTCCCTATGCCCTTGAGTTTTAACTCAACTATTATCACACTTAGCTCACACTGTTGGTTCCCACTGTGTTGTCTGTATGGTGTTGGGGCTGTTTCTACAGTTGAGTGGTTTTTTCGACCTTTAGGTACTCTTTTGTGTATTGACATTCTCAGATGCACCATGAGTGGGGAGGAAAAAGCCTCAGAGGATTGTTTTTGTGCAGGTAAGTGGAGAAAACCTACAACACAGACACCCTTACATCACACCACAAGGGTGCCTGCATTGGCGCTAGGCATCAAATCTACTAAGGTATGACATATTCTTGCTCTATTCCTGCGCTGGCACACTGAGTGCATCCTAGCACCAATGCAGCCACCATTGCGCTATAGTGCAAGGGTGTCTACATTGAAGGAATGATTGTTTTTATGCAGATAGGGACATTGTCCTGCACGAAAAACCAATCTTCAGAGGCAATTTCTCATTTCTATGTGTGCTGCAGAATATAGCACATGTTGAAGGAGGTAATAGAAGAAATAACGTTTTTTCTCCTCGTTATTCCTCTTTTGGAATAGCATAGCATTTCCAGGTTTACTATTCTTAGAAAATCTGTGAATGCACCAAACTCTATGAGAGGATGTGTAGTAACGCCTGCACTCCATCCATGGAACGCATCCCTGTAGTGCCTTACGTTACTCTAGATTTAGTAAGCCATGCAGATCCATGCAAGGTGGCTTGACATGGCTTAGTAAATCTGACTTCAGAGCTTAAGTTGCCTTGTGTCACCTTGCAAGATGCAAAGGTAATACTAGTCTTCAGTAAATCTGGTCCTTTGTGCATTGTTGTGCATTGTTAATCCCATGGCCTCAAGCTCTTATTGTTGCCTTTCCCCCTGCTTTCCATTGAGTTTCTGTGTACTAAGGAAAGTACAGGAGGAGAAAGACCGCATCCTTCTGGTACTCCTTTGTTGACCCAGACAACACTTGTATCCAATCTTGATTCACTTGGCCTCTGCTTTACCTTGGATCTTTTCAATGCCACCCTCACCTCCCCTCTGGGAGCTCCAACACTGTCAATAGCACTTTGCCACTGGATTCAAGCTTTCCTGGCTGATGAGGGGTGTTACGCCGGAATCGTCCCATGATGCTTGTTTCCTGTCCAGGGAGGACCTGGCTTGGCAGTTCGGGCTGGACTGTTCCCATGAGGAACAGAGTCAAGACTGATTTGCATATAGCTGGGTCTGCGGTGGTGAAGTGAGCAGAAGAATGATGATGGATTTAACCCAGATCTAATTGTGACTGGGGGTGAGTGTCTGAAAGGTTTCAGCGCTCCGTCCATCATCCTATTGTGATTGAATAGCAGCCCTCAGACGTCTCTGTATGGTGGTCTGGCACTTGAAAGGTTAACCCTGGAAGCAAGAGACTGTTTTTCAAATATTAGACATTTCAACGGTGTTGTGAAGGTTTGTTCCATACATTGGCACATATTTGAGATTCAGAAAAACAGCATTCAAGCCACCTCCTGTTCACTAATGAAAGTTCTAGACTTCTCTGGGATGTGCTCCAACGCTTTGTTAGGAGTAGTAAGCACTACATATGTGCAATTAAAATACAACACCATTTGTTTTGCATTGAGTTGCTTGTAGTGAAGAATTTATAACACAAAAAACAACATTATGTGTATCCGAAGGCAAAAAAAATAAACTGCATTAAATCAGTTAATTACATTTTCTGAGCCAACTAAAATCCTCTCGACAGAGGAACAGATTCTATTTTGTTTGTGGTCATTTTGACAAGAGTGTGACAGAGGATCAGATCAGCTGTAATATAAAAATGAAAAAAACAACAGCTAAGTCACAGAAGAGGAGGCAATAATAGGAAATAATAATTGGAAAGGGAACACAACATAGGTAGAAGAAATGGCAAGGAAAACGGATGCTATAGAAGGAATGTGGAGGGAAATCACAATAGTTGAGAGAGAGAAAGAGAGAGAGAGAGACCGGTGTGAGAACTGCGACGGAAAGAGAGCAAGAAGTTGAGAAAGGGAGAGCTAGGAGGAGAGGAGAGTAGAAAACAGAATAGAGGGAGGTGTATATATACATATGTATATTCACTTAAAAAAACCATAGGCTTCAGGCCTTATAAAGTTAGGAATTAGCATTTAAAAAAACCATTGAAATTGTACTAACTATATTTCGCGCACCCGCAATTCACTGCTGATGATGTCACATATTACATCATTCATGACATGGTCAGTGACATCACTGATGACATCTCAAATGACATCACTGATGACATCACTGATGACATCTCATTTGACATCACGGATGACATCACTGATGACATCATCCAGTGACTGTGTGTTTCTGTAAAGTTTAAATATGTTTTACATATTGAAGAATGAGTGGATGTATAAGTGTCTGGATGAAGGATTTAGTAGGTGCATGACTGACTGTATGAGTGAGTGATTAAATGTGTCTTACTAAATGCATGGGTTAGTGACTAAACTGTCTGAATGTGTGCATCAGTATGTCTGTTGTTGTGTAAGCTGCTGCATGTGTTGATCAGTAACTATATGAGTGGCTATATGGGTTATTGATTGGTTGCCCAAGTATTTGAATGGGAGACTGAGTGTGTGTGTTGGTGGCTGGGAGGTGTGTGACTCTGTGCATAGATGTGTGAGCAGTTGATTCACTAGGTGTATGAGTTCAATAGTGCATGTTGAAACAGCTATATGGGCGGTTGACTGTGTGCATGGGTGTGTTGGTGAGTGAATGGATATCTCAGTGCTACATGTCCAAGTAAGTACATATGTAAAACACAGTGCATGTGAGAGTTGGCATATATAAATGACTATACATGAGAGCCAGTGAATGTGCGAGTGGCTGTATGGATCATTGTGTACTTGTATCAGTGATTGTATAATTGAGTAAGTATGTGTTAGTATATGTTTGAATAAGTAAGGTGTTGTCTGTATAACTGTATAGTTGAGGAAATGGAAGTGTGATTGATTCTTTGCATGACTGACTAGGTGTGTGAGTAACTCCATGGATGAGTGGCAGTGTGTGAGTGTCTGTATAGGTGTATGAGTGCATATGATAGTGTTGTATTGATGAGTGACTGTATGTATGAGTAATTCTATGGGTGAATGAGTGAATGTGTGTGTAGACCTAGGAATCAGTGAGTGCGTATGTAGTAACTGGTATTGGTGTATCAATGGTTTCAAGAATGGTAGTCTGTATTTAACAGTGGGTTTATCAAAGGTTATATTAGAGTGTGAGGAGGTGCATCGTATTATCACATGAATGATATCATCAGTGATGTGATCAGTGATGTCAAATGAGATGTCATCAGTGATGTCATTTGAGATGTCATCAGTGATGTCACTGACCATGTCATGAATGATGTAATATGTGACATCATCAGCAGTGGATTGCGGGTGCGCGAAATATAGTTAGTACAACTAACTATATAGGAGCAATTTCAATGGTTTTTTAAATGCTAAATCCTAACTATATAAGGCCTGAAACATATGGTTTTTTAAATGAATTTGCAAGGTTTTTAAAATGCTAATTCCTAACTATATAAGGCCAGAAACCTATGGTTTTTTAAGTGAATTTGCAAGGTTTTTTAAATGCTAATACCTAACTATATAAGGCCTGAAACCTATGGTTTTTTAAGTGAATTTGCAAGGTTTTTTAAAAGCTAATTCCTAACTATATAAGGCTTGAAACCTATGCTTTTTTCAGTTTATTTGCAAGGTTTTTTAAATGCTAATTCCTAACTATATCAGGTGTGAAACCTATAATTTTTTTCAATAAATTTCAAATGTTTTGTAAATGCTAATTCTATTAGCGGATAACGTTTATATATGTTATTATCCTTCTGGGACCACCTGGGCAGCCATTTGTTTCTCAGGAGAAGTGAGGCGCAAGAGAGCACAAAACAAGAGTGGAAAACGCGAAAAGGGGGCAGGGTAAAGACCCCCTGACCCGCTAGCCCTTCTCAGGGGGTCCCAGAAGGGCCACCTAATGCAAAAAAAATGTTGTTTTTTTTAAATCGCGGGGTACGCACACGGTTCGAAATAATTTTTTTTTTTGCACTTGGGGGTCCTGTTGGGACCCCCTGAGAGGGGCTAGGGGGTCAGGGGGTCTCAACCCTGCCCCCTTTTTGTGTTTTCCACTCTTGTTTACGCGCACGTAGATATATAATTTGCTCAAATTCAATTTTCTCAACAATTACTGTAGGGATTTTAACCAAATATATCGCCAGTACGTAATATATACTTCAAGAGGTCTTTATTCAATTTGCATCATGAAAGACAAATACATTTTTTTAAAAGCAGTTCATACTCTTACATATAAGATAATAAATACATACATTTTTAAAAACAAGTTAAGAAAAGTATTAAATTTTTAGACGATGATGTACAAAAACAAAAAGACCCCTTACTACATAAACAATACTACATTCGAGCTAAAAAATATAAAAAACATGTACTGTGGGAACTTCATTTGGCAAGGTTGCGAGAACAGATTGACCATGCCCAGCTCACAAATTTTGCTACACCAATGGCAATAGGGGTTGAAGTATCTGTTTTAAGAATCCTAGTCGCTGCCACTGCAGATCTGGTACCTAGTAGGCGACAGACTGGCAAAAGCCAAACTTTCCTGGGTAACAAGTACTTAGGGCAGCAAAAAAAAAGATGTTCAATATTTTCTACTGCTGTTACACAGAAGGGACACTTGTCGCTACCACCAGTTGACCAGGAGTGCGTAAGCTCCCTCACAGGTAACGAGCCTACTCGTAAATGGTGATACAGTTTGCGATCGTTTGGCTTTGTAATTAAGTCCCAGTAGGCATCATATTTAGGGACATCCTTTACAACCAAAAATTCGAGTGTCATGGTGGGACCAACAACCATTACGGATCTCCTCTCAGGGATCCAGTGCCAATAAATATCTTTAAGTGCCTTTTTTGATGGAAAGGTCGCACGTGCAGGATCAACCCACAATGCCTCCAGGCTCAAGTTTTTTAAAAGCATCCTGAGATGCGAGAACCAGGGAACCCGATGGGACCCCTCAAGCCCCCTCACCTCAGTAATGGCCTCAGAAAACAGGGTTAATTCAGGTGTAGTCCACAGACGACGCCAGAACGCCAATGGTCTATACTTTACTGCATCCTCGATGGATTTAACACCTAAATCAAGCTGCAAGGGTAAGGAAGGTGTAGATTGTGGGAGACCAGTTGCCATTCTGAGGAACCTATTCTGAGCCACCCTCAGAGTGGTTAGATCACTATACCCCCACAATTCTGCGCCATAAATGATTGCAGGAATTATCTTGGAGTCATATATTTTTACCAACGGTGCCAAGGGTTTAGTGAGAGATTTTGCGAGCTCCTTCAGTAGGGCACCCCCAAGTTGAGCATGTTTCAGAGTCATAAGATCCAACTGGGGTTTCCAGCTCAAGTTCTCACTTAGTGTAACACCTAGGTATGTAAAAACCTCAGTTTGTTCCAAAATTGCTCCACTCATTGACACCTTGGGCTTCACAGTCCTAGGACCTCGCAGGACCATAAATTTGGTCTTATTGACATTCACTTCTAACTCATGGTCACTGCAAAAACACTCAAAACGGGCCAGTGCGGACTGAAGACCCTGCTTCGTTTTTGATATAATTAGAGTGTCGTCCGCAAACATAAGAAGGGGAATTTTCCTTCCAGCAAGGGAGGGCGCGTCCGTTGGATAGTTAGAAAAGTATTTATTCACCCCATTGATAAACAAAGAAAAAAGGGTGGGGGCCAACACACACCCTTGTCTAACCCCCTTGGCAACTTTAAAACTGCCAGTAACCTCTCCTGGACCGCCCCATCTTACTTTGGCATAAGTATTTAGGTGCAGATTAATCAATAGCGCCACCAGCTCTTTGGGCATGCCCAAATCCAGCAGGACTTCCCAATGCTTGGTCCTGGGCACTAGGTCAAACGCAGACCTAAGATCCACAAATGCCGCAAACAACAAACCTCCACCAAGATAGACCACTTTCCAATAGAGTAGCATGAATCTAAAAACTTGCTCTAAAGTCCCCATATGTTGCCGAAAACCCGCCTGAAGAGGACTTAAAACATCGTGATCAGAGATCCAAGTCTGAATCCTACCCAAAAGAAGGCGCGCCACAATCTTTTGTATAACATCAATCAGGCTAATAGGACGATAATTAGCCGTTACTGAGCGGTCACCCTTCTTGTGGATAGGGAGGATCTCCGCCCCTAGCCATGAATCAGGAACTTTCGCACCCCTTGCCAAAGCATTGGCTAAAAGAACAATGTATGGGACCCAGAGGTCCTGTTCCTGCTTAAACATATCAGCTGGAATGCAGTCAGGACCTGGTGCTTTAGCCCCCGGGATAACCCTTAACACTGCCCTCACTTCTGCTGGCGAAAAAACCAAGGCTTCGTTAAAAGTAATGGGCAGCAAAATTGCTGAACTAGTGACATTCGCTTTGAATTGGTTCTCGTAGTATTCCACCCATTCCCCTGGCTCAACACAGTTTGAAGGGTATCTATCCTGTGGGTGATTGCCCCATTTAAGCTGCCGCCAGAATTTAATCATGTTATTAGTCTGGCAGGCCTCCAACAATTCCTTCCAACGAGTCTCGTCCCAGTTCTTCTTAGCAGTGGCCTGCACAGTTTTGTAGGTGGCCCTGCAACTACGGATTAGGCTCTGATCTCTTAACTTTAAAGCCGCATGCAGCGCCTTTTGTGACTCCCTGCATGCACTATTAAACCAGGTTAGGGGCTTCAGCTTATTTCTTCTAGGGCCAGTAGATTTAATAAAAAGAGTTTTCAGTTTTAAAAAAAGATCCCTGTGTAGTGTAGTAATGTTATGTAGAAGGGCCGACTCTTGGCTGAACCCACTGATTTGAGTCATTGTATCCCTCAACATGGATCTAATCCTTGACAGAACCTCCTCATCCAGGGCAATTTTGGGCCAGCTGACCCTTCTTTCATTGTTGGATAATAAGACCTGCGGCGGGGACGCCTCTACCACCGAGGGCTCTAAAAAGAAACCTTCTTTGAACGATAGGACCAGGGGATTGTGGTCACTCTCAGGTCTGTTTGCTACCACCATATCCAGCAGACTTGGCCACATTTCCACATTCACCAGTATGTAATCCATACGGGAACCAGATCTGCCGTTGTCGTAGGTCATTGCCCCCATCCTATCAGACTTCAAACGCCCATTAACTGCACGCATTCCCTGGTTCAAGCATAGACCCTTTAAAAATATGGCTGATTGGGACCATTTCTTAATAGGTTGTAACTCCAACCCCGGAATGCCCCATAAAGATTCCTCATCTTCTGTAAGCGTGCCATCGTCCGGCCCCATAGGTTCAAAACAGGTGTTGAAGTCCCCCAACACCACCCTATTGGTATTCACCGGAAGAGAGCTTAAGAAACCCTCCAACACCAAGGCAACAGGAGTACATTTTCCCCCTTGGATACCCCGCATATAAATATTTACAATCACCATAGACAATCCCGTAGACGATTTTACCTGTATGGCCAACATATCGGGGTTATCCAGTGGGAGCTCCTCCACTGATACTCCCACATGTTGGCGTACCCATATTGCTAGACCACCCACTGGTCTACCCCTTGCACCCTTCACAGCTGGTCTAAATAAATTCAGAAACCCCGCACGGAAAATAGGCCGTGTAGCCCAGGTTTCCTGGAAAGACCAGATATCAGAATGGTCTATAAAGGACCCCGAGTCGGGTAAATCAAGCTTTGATTCAAGGCCAGCAATATTCCATGAGCATATGCGTAACATCGGTAAACACAGATCAGTTGCCCCCTTCCCAACTCCTGCAAGACTAGATAAGACTGGACAGGGCGGACAAAGAGTTGGGCTAACATAAGTGCAAGAGGGTAGGCGACTTACAGGCAAATCAGGTAATAATGATTCACCTAGGGTAGCTTTAACAACATTTAAACCAGCATTTAAACCAGATATCCGCTTTTCGGATCCCACAGTGAAAGAACAATGGTCAGCAGAAGGGAGTACAGTTTTAAACTCTACAGTTTGTACAGACAAAGGACTCTCATATGCTGGATATAATAAAGAGTTAGGTGTTGGAGTCACTGTACCCAGTGGACTATCGACGGAGTACCCCGGCTGTCAATCACACCCATCGAAACAGGAGAAAATATTAAATCTGTTAGATGTTTCCAACGGAGTAAAAGGAATCAAATGATCCATTCTCCTGTTCCCATGTAGGTGGTCCAGCCTCCCTAGAGGCAAACTATAACCTCTAGCAGGCACTGTACTCCACCCAAGATCATTCCTCGTGGGCAGAGGTCTAAGAACTTGCCCCGTATAACTATTGGTGGGTTGCAAATACCTGTCAGGTTGTATGTCAGCTAATCCTCCCGTAATATATACAATTACCCTTGCCTCCCACATCCCCTGCTACCTCCTCCGTTATACACCATCTCTAAATTTCCCCCGATTGATTCTATGGTCTTAGGACAGCTCATGAATCGAACAAAATCCGGCTCCCCTGCAGATCCCAGCCCTCCCAGTATCTTTCGTATGGCACTTCCTGCCTTTAGAAGTCATTTTGTCTCCCTACTAAACAAATCACTAGTTTCCAGCCAGCTTCCATCCAGCTTTAAAGAAGCTCGAGTTAGGCCCCTAATAAAGAAGCCGGGGCTGATCCCATCAACCTAAAAACTATAGGCCTATATCTCAGCTTCCTTTCTTGTCCAAGATTTTGGAGCAACATGTTCTGATGTCTTTGTCATCTTTCTTGGAGTCACACCATCTTCTCCACGAACGTCAAGCTGGGTTTCGGGCGCATCATAGCACCGAATTGGTGATGCTTTCGGTGCTTGATGAGCTCAGAGGTATGGCTGACAGTAAAAAACCGAGTGCCCTGATATTATTAGATCTGTCAGCGGCATTCGATACTGTCAGCCATACCCTGCTCTTGGACAGATTGGCCGCGTTTGGGATACAAGATGTAGCCTATAAATGGCTTAAATCCTTTCTTTCTGAAAGATCTCAGAGGATTCAATTGGAGGATTGTACATCAAACCTGGGTACCCTGAAGTGTGGAGTCCCCCAGGGATCTGCCCTGTCCCCACTTCCTTTTAATCTTTACCTGCAGCCGCTAATTGACTCTTTAGTAAGCATGGGCTGTAAAACCTTTAACTATGCGGATGACACTCAGCTGTTACTCAGCATTGATAACACTGCATCCGCACAGACCCATGCTCAAAACATACTTAGCTATACGGTGAATTGGATGACAGCAAATTAACTGAAGATCAATCCCGATAAAACGGAGGTCCTGGTGGTTTCATCTGAAGCGTCTCCTTGGGGTGATTTGTTTTGGCCGCAAGATCTTGGCCCGACCCCTAAACCCTGCGCCAACGTTAAAAGTCTTGGCATTAAGATCGACCATGAGCTGTCAATGGTCAGCCAGATCTCGTCAGTGGTTGGGACCTGTACTAACTTCATTAGACAGCTACGTAAGTTAGTCCCTTTGCTTTCCCCCTCCACGCTCCGGACAATTGTCTCTGCTACAATCATCTCAAGACTTGACTACGGGAATGCCCTGTATTTGGGTCTCCCCCAAACACTGATAAATAGACTGCAAGTAGTCCTGAACGATGCAGCCAGGCTGATCTTTCGGCTACCTCGACGCACTCATGCATCGCCATTGTTATGTAAGCTACATTGGCTCCCCATAAAACAAAGGGTGGAGTTTAAAAGTTTGTGCCTTGCCCATAAGGCAATCTATGGTCAAGCACCGGCTTACATTAAAGAACGTCTTGGAGTCTATAGACCGACATGATCACTAAGGTCTTCAGACACTGAACTGCTGTCCTGCCCTCGCTATAAACTAGCTACGAAGGGTGGTAGATCTTTCTTGGTGGTTGTCCCACAGGTTTGGAACAAACTTCCTGAATTCCTTCGTAAAGAATCTAACTTGTTGCAGTTCAGGAAATCCTTAAAAACATTCCTGTTCAGAGAAGCTTTAAGCTCTACTATACCCGTCACACAGAACTCTAAAATTTACTTTAATTAAATCTATATACTAAATTCCCTGAGTGAACATAACTTGGGACGCTAAGTACTATACTTGTGATGTAAACACACCAGTCCTTTTGTCTGTCTTTTATGCTTAAACAAATATTTTGCTTCAAAACTACATATCCCACAATGCCACTTAATGGCTCAAGTGGGGCAGTATATAATGAAAAAGCAAAAAAGGACTCACTGACCGTGAGAAAAGCCGTGAGGCTGAAACGCGTCGGTGGAGTGTTGGTGAAATAAAGTAACTTTCAAAAAGTATCCGGTTGTGCCGCCCTTCTTGTACAAAAAAAAAAAAAATATATATATATATATATATATATATATATATATATATATATATATATATATATAATTATTTTTTTACCACCAAAGATGCGGCACTCAGGGTTTAAGTTTAAGTTACACAATAAAGGTTTATTTCTCCAGCTCGGACCTATATATTATTATCAGATTTTATATATATATATATATAAATAAATATTCATATATATTTATATATATATAAATATATATATTCACTGACAAAAACAAAGGTTAAAGGGATGTTATAGTTAGGCGAAAATGTTACATAAAACGTACCATTTGAAACTACCGAAACCACTGGAATTCACCAGTTACTTCAGGGTACAAGTTATAGTTACTTGAGTCAACCAAAACCCGTGAATTTTAGTTGTTTTGTTAGTTTTAAAGGGTACGTTTTACATGACACTTCCACCTAATTATAACATCCCTTTTGTTGTAAATTAACAGCGATTGGATTAAGCATTAGCAGAAGACATCTTAATATCTTAGTATCTTAACATCTTGACATCTTAGTATCTTAGTTCTAGCCGTTAACTTGACATTTAGCGGACTCCATTTTGTATTCACGGCAGCCATTTTGTCTGCTACATGCTGCCTCGTGTCGACCATCTGCTTTGTCCTATCTTGCTCTCCACGGCATTTGAAATCTGCCCGGCAACAAGTTATATTTAGCATCCCCCACTTTTGCGCATGTCAAGTAGGGTCTACATCTGTTAGTGATTAGTTCCAGATAGGAATGTGTTTGTCGACCCCCAGAACTGTTAGCTCCTCCCACTGATCGATTGTGCCTCTCGATATTACCTTATATGTACATAAACTGCGCTCTTGTGTTTTGTACCGCCCTCTTTTGAGCCCCTGTGCGGGTATAAATAAACCATGCTTTCTTAGCTCGGGGTGCGACTTCTTGCAATGCCGAAGGGTACTGTTTGAACCGTAGCACCACCTCATGAGGTGTAATAAATATTACTTTTTCTATTCCAGTTTCTGTGCCAACTTCTTCCTAATGGTCTGAGGACTTTGTGCAGAGAAGGGCGAACCCCTTGCACTGGTGGGTCAGGCTGAGGCCTGCTCCGACACTTTGTTATTTTCAGTGAATTTCTAAGATTTTTTAAACGTAAAGTTAAATATGCATAAGAATCCTTGCTATAATGTCACTTTAACCGTTTTTTTCAGTGAATTTCTAGTTTTTTTAACATAAAGTAAGATCTCTATTTTAATGCATGGCGGGGGTGCTGGGCGTAGGGTCTTGCCTGGCATTGGCTGTTATGCTGTCTATCTACTCCTTTCCCTCCATTGTATATGTCCATACCGCTGCCCCCTCACCCAGCCTTGTGTAGCCATTGTTTTGCTTCTTCCATTCCTGCCTGCCCTGCACAGATAGCTTGCTGCCCCTACCCACATCCTCCCTGCCCTCTGTTTTAAAGTCCATGTACCTGCTCCCTTCCTCCTGCCCTGCATGGTACGATGAGCTGCCACTGCCCTCCAGATAGCTTGATGTCCCTGCCGACTTCTCCTGCCTTCCGTTGCCTGAATCTATTTTCCTATCATTGCCCTCCTTCTTAGCTTCCATGCTTAGCTTGCTGCCCCTAACCTCTTTCCCCCTGCCCTCCGATGTCTTGTGCATGCCCCTGCTCCCACTTTTTTGCCCCCCACATTGCATGTACCTATTACTGCTCCTCATGTCTATTCTGACTGTTCTGTTGAGCTGCCACTGTCCTCCCACCTGCCCAACATGGTCAGATGGCTGCCACCTATCCCTGCCCAATGCACCCTGCCTTTCATTGACAGAGTTCCATGCCCTTATCCCCTTCCTCCTGTCCTCTATGGTCCATATTTCTGCAACTCTCTTATGTCCTCCATGCTCTATTGTCGTGCAACTGCTCCTCCTTACGGCTCTGCGTGGTCTGTTGTGAAGTTCTTCCCCTTCCCTTGCCCTCTCTTGTCTACCTCACCCTTCTATCCTCCATGTTTTTTTGCACAAGGCCCTGCTGCCTTCCCTTTCGCCTACCATGGTCGTTGTGTTGCCAGTGACCCTCCAGCTTGCTATGCATGGTCTTTTGTGCTGCCACTGCCCCTCCCTTCTGCCACGTGTGGTCCACTTGCTGCCCCTGACCCCCCTCCCACTTTCCCTCAGTTGTCTGTGTGTATGCCCTTATGGCCACCCTGCTGCTGTTCATGGTATGTTGTGCATCCAGTGCCCATCCTGCCTGCAATGCATGGTCAGCTTACTGCTGTTGCTCCACCTCTGCCTGGTCTTTTGCCTCTACCTTTTCCTGCACCTCTGTTGGGAAAGAATGTCCCTTGGCATCCATCATGCCAACTCTTGTGCTTTTGAATTGGCCTCTATTGGAGGCTTCATACGGCCCTGGCAAAAACCTTTCCGGGAAAAATCTTTTTTTTATTGATGTTTGTGCTTTATCTACGGTGGAGAAAGTGGAAATGAACCTGCCCAACTCCTTGACAAAATGCTTTCTAAAGAGGTTCCTCTGAGCTATGGCCCCTACTTTTGAGACAGCTAGTTCCCCCAACTTGGGGTCAATCTTAATAAGGAGAGACTTACACCTCTCTGAAGATAATGCGCAGTTCACATTGTCCAATAAACGTCTCTCTGTGCCCAACCTGCCACAATGTCTGTTGGCATGGGTGCCCCTGACTGTTTATACTGCTCCACTAACTCTACAATCTTTGTGAGGGCCCACACCAGCTAGGACTTTGTCTGGATACGCCTTCCATGAGTGGTCAATGCCCTTCTTTGTGTCCTTCATATATTTTCCAAAAAAGGTGCATATCTTCACATCTATCTCAGGCTTTGAAGCTACTTTCCGTCCAAATGAGGTTCTGGAACACTCTGTCCTCTATCGAGCCCTGACATCCTTCTCAGGAGGTTGACCGATCTTGCTGGCTACTTAGTCTGCCACCTTCTGATCTATTCGAAGGAATGAGGATGGTAATTACCATCTGGTTCAGACATATCAGTGTGGCCGGACTCTCCATCTAGTGAGTCAGAGGCGTTAGATCCAGTCACGTTCCTCATCCTAGGAGACCTCCTCATCGGATTCACCCTCCCCTTTGTTGGGGAACGCAAAATTGGGTTCAGTATTAGGTACAACTAAGTTGTGTTTTTTCCCTGGAATGTCCTCCTCCGAGTAGGGTGTGTTTTTTAATGTGCATGCACCCTTATCGAAGACTTTGCACAATCTATCGAAGCATTCCAGGTACCCTGCATTACATATAGAGGTCTTCCTAGCCCCAGAGGAAGAAAGCCCACTAGGACCTGCGCCTAAGGCCTTAGGTTCACCAAAAATCCCCATGATCTGGGTTGCTAACCTATTTGCCTGGTCCTGCAGGGGGTCAAGAGCTTTGGAAATTGCCTGTGCAGCACTTTGTCCACCTCTGCAGGTAGGCATCATCCCTCAGGTGCCCATTCCTCTTCATCCCCATAATATGAAGAATATATTCATGCTCTTTGAGGGACACCATAATTCTTGATGGTGAGAGCACAGTGTCATTGAAAAAATGCCTGTAAATGTCACACAGGGCAGCCCCCTTGCCGTGCTCTTAAATATGACCTTAAAGGTGCACTTACTTGAACTTGCCGCATGTTGGCGCATGAAGTCAATCTGGCCGTGTATGAGGCTACATGTCGCAAACAGACCACCAAGGCAGTTTTAGTCTGAGTTAGAGTTGGAAGGGAAAGCCCCAAGGGAATATCATAGGTTAACCTCAAAGACAATTCCCTAGCGCCCTTCGCAATCCTGGGAGGGTGCACAAAGCTTCTCTGTGAGGCTGCTGAGTCCTTTAGTGGCGTAAAACAGAGCCACCTAGAGGACCTGTTTAGGAGCAGAAATCAAAGCGCTTTGGCTGAAATGCCTACCACGCCTGCAAGTACCAATAATACAGTGAATCACCACCAATATATCCAATATAGCATCAATTAAAGCCTCTAAAGAATAATGAGTTAATAAGGTAAATGACGTCACTGACGGAGGTGAAGAAAGAGGGGGCCTGGGACCAAAGTTAAAACAAAATCAATTTTTGTTGCGTACCTGCGGGACTCCTGCAAGATCTGGAAAAAATAAACCCCAATATTGTCCAGGGCTGCTTTGTTTACTTAGCGCAGGGGGTTCGTGGCCCCCCTCTCTGAGCCATTATATGCCCCAGGAGCCCACACCGAGACACATTTCATACAGGGAGGGGGGCCCGTGGCTCCCCTTCCCAGACTGTTTTTGGCCTTGGGGGATTCCATTCCCAGGGCCCACAGTTATCTTTCAGATGAGGAGGGCGCACAATCCTCCCCTAACGGAACGCTCTAAAGGAATACCACTAGGGTTAAGAGACACCAAGCGGTTGTTCATCAGGAACAGAATCCACACCCACGCGACCAATGCCAAAGAACTCTTCAATGTCATACAGCAATTCCCCAAACCCCCCAGCGAAGCCACGGACATCACACCATCCTAGGGACTCTGCAACAAGCTCAGCCCCTACTTCTATCTAAAAATCAAGGCCCTCTACGACAACTTCAGCGAGCAGACGGCAGACACCATCCCATGCCCTACCACCACCGACTATCAGCCAATCATCACCACCTGGAATCCTGCCACCGCCGAACACACCGCTGCGATCATGAAGAACACCCACTCATGTGCCCCCATGGAACCCTGCCCACCACACATATACCACAGGGCCACCATGACACCCAAAATAGGATGCACCATCAACACCTCTTTCGAATCTGGCATCTTCCCAGACGACTGGAAGCGAGCAGAGGTCAACCTCTCCTCAAGAAGCCCATGACCAACCCAACCGACCTGAAAAACTACCGGCCCATCTCTCTCCTCCCCTTCGCTGCCAAAGTCACAGAGAGACTCATAAACACCCAGTTGACCACCTTCATCGAAGAAAACTCCATACTAGATGCCTCCCAGTCCGGGCTCTGCAGAAACCATAGCATTGAGACAGCTCTCCTAGCTGCCACCGACGACATCCGCATGCTACTAGACCAGGGGCACACCACAGCCCTCATCCTACGCGGCTTTCGACACCATCTCACATCGCAACCTGGCAACCAGACTCCACGATGCAGGAATACGAGGAACCGCCATCTCCTGCATCTGATCTTTTATCTCCAGCAGAACCCAGAGGATCAGACTCCCTCCCACACAGATCAACTGCGGAGTTCCCCAAGGATCATCGGTTAGCCCCACGCTCTTCAACATCTACATGGCCCCCCTCGCCGCCATCGTCAGACAACATGGGCTCAGTAGTATCTTACGCCGATGACACCCAGCTCATCTTCTCCCTCATGAAGAACGCCGAAAACACCAGACTTGGTTTCCAGGAAGGAATGAGAGACGTAGCCGCGTGGATGTTATGTTATGTTATGTTAGGTGCCATTTGTAAAGCGCGCTGACGCCGAAGCTTCCTGGCGCTGATGAAAAACAGCTGCCTGAAGCTCAACTCAGAGAAAACCGAGGTCCTCATCCTCAGACCCTCCACCTCGGCCTGGTACAACTCCTGGTGGCCCTCCACACTCAGAAGTCCGCCCACCCCAACAGACCACGCCTGGAACCTTGGCATCATCCTCAGCCCCGCCCTCACCATGGCCCGTCAGATCAACTCCATCACCTTCACCAGCTTCAACTGCCTTCGGATCCTCCGCAAGACCTTCAAATATATGCCCCCTGAATGCAAAAAACCATCACACACGGACTCATAACCAGCAGATTGGACTGCGGCAACAGCCTCTACGGCAGAATCAACAGAAGTCTCCTACACAGGCTACAGACCATACAGAACGCTGCAGCTAGACTCATCCTCAGAACCCCACGTCATGAACACATGACCACATGACCCAACACCTACGCAACCTCCACTGGCTCCCCATCGAGAAGAGTGTTACCTTCAAGCTGCTCACCCATGCCTACAAATCCCTACACAACATCGGTCCCAAATATCTCAACAAGAGAGAGTCTCCTTCCATGTACCCAAGAGAAACCTTCTCTCTGCATACCTCGCCCTCACAGAGACCCCCCACATCCACAGAACCAGAGCAGGAGGAAAAGCCTTCTCCTCTGTCGCAGCCAAAGCCTGGAACAAGCGCCAGTGAATATCAGACACTCCCCCACCATCTTCACCTTCAGGAAGAACCGCAAGATCTGGCGTTTCAAGTGATCCGGAGCTGCACCCCCCGCGCCTTGACACCCTCACGGGTGAGTAGCGTGCTTTATAAAACTCCTGATGGATTGATTGATTAATTGATTATGCACTTGGATCAGGGGCAAACCACTAGAGAGACGAAGAAGAACTGAAGGGCACCATAACTGGGGTCAAATAAATAATATCACTCACAGTAGGATTTTAAACAGCACAAGCACCATGAACTAGGAGCAGGCACGGACCAACACAAGCATAAGGAAGAACACTGGATATCATTCCTGACCTCAAACAAATAGACAACCTCCTTAGGAAGGAGGCTAGTGTAAGCAAACACTCTGCATACACGGCACTGCCACAATGTGGTAAACCAATGTGTGCTTCTCGAAGTATAAGACATAAGCAGAAAACTCCTGGTTTGGGGAAGAACTGTGCAAACCTAAATGCATGGCTCAGACAGACTACCAGCAGCAAGGGCAAGCCACCTTGCATAAGCAGCACAAACAGAGCAGGTAATAACACAAGGGAGCATCAAGCAAGATAAGCAGGTTGCAAGTCCTTGCAGATTAAACACCGTGACAGGTTTACAAACAGACTAACCATCCACTGCAGATGAATATATACATTTTTGGCACAACTAGACAATCTGTTGCAGCAAAGCTTATAGATAAGAAGAGCTGACAGGACATCCCTTGCAGGTGAGCGCAAGTATTGGAAGCATAGAGAAGCTATCCCCAGCAGCGAACACTGGGAGCATGGGTAAGCCATCCCTTGCAGGCAAGAACCATGACAGATCAACCTGAGCGACATACACAGTGGATGTGCATTTAGGGGTGAAGAGAAGGCTACAGTGAAAACCCAGGGACAACTGTAATGTCTGTTTCACATTCCAGGCTAAAAGGCTGAAACACGTTAGTTGATCTGCTGTGCACAGAGATTTTGTTTGGGCTAGGTACAGAGGGCAACCACAGGTTAGAACACACCAACATGAGCACTATACAAAGAGGGTGCATGTATGAGTGAGGAAAGTGGTACAGACATCACCCCTTGACATAACCTAAATGAGCACACTGTGTGGATGGTACAGATAGACCATGTCCATGTTAATCGAACACATGTTAATCGAATGTGTGGAGGGTGTGTGAGTATGAACAGACACCATGCCACCGGTGGGTCAAAGTGAGATCTCCCACGGGGATGGAGATCAGCACATTGTATATATGCGCTGTTTCGCCCCACGCAGCACGTGCACAATTTCCAAGTACAGACAACTCTCACAGACACAGGGCATGGAATACAACATTGTAGGAGGTCAAACTAACGAAGCATGTGATTGCGATGCAGTTAAAAACATTTGAAAGAGACTTAGGGGCTTATTTACAAGCCCCTTGCACTGCTGGCGCATTATTTTTAACATGGGAGAAAGTGAAGTACTGGCGGTACATGGGGCTTGTAAACAAACCTTTAAGCCTCTGCTGTTTAATAACTTTGTTGTCATTGGTGTGCTCTCAGCCTCCCAACCTACATAATTACTTCTGAATTACCAGAGTGGTATCTGATGTGAGGTATGGAGAGGCTAACCACAAGAAAAAGATCCTAAAGTTCCCCTTTTTTTGCATAATGACTAGGATGGTTAATAAAAGTGGTTGTCTTAATGATAGTAGACATAGAAGTGGCCGATATAGTGAGATATTTTTTAAATAATGGGAAACAAAAAGCACAGTGGCCAAAATAGTGCACTAATATTTAAATAATGGGAAACAAATAATAGAACAAGCATTGTGCATAATTACTTCTGAATTGCAAAAAGTGGTATCTGGTGTGGGGTATGAAGGGGGAACAGCGTTTACAACGCAACTTTTACCACGCACTACCTTTACCACACAACTTTTACAATGCAAGTCGTTACAACGACTTGCGCTGGGGAGCACTGTAGGATAGGGAATGGTTTAATTTACTATCCAAAACCTTCCCTACTATCCACGAGGACTGGAGTTGGAATAGTAAATTAAACTATTCACTATCCAGCGCCCCGCAACGCAAGTCGTTGTAACGACTTGCGTTGTAAAAGTTGCGTGGTAAAGGCATGCGTTGTAAAAGCATGCGTAGTAACGACATACATCCGGACAGGAACCACTATATAAAATAGAACAGTATGAGAACATTCACACTACCGCCAAAACTCGCTGCAAACTTCGTCCTTGGGATGTTACATCTGTTAGTCATGTAAAGATACAATACACCAAAAATTCAGGCAGTTTCAAATAATTCACGACTCTTTTCTATTCTTCAAAGAAAGAAATGCAGGCACATTTATTTGTCATGCATGTTTAAGGCCTACTGCATTAATTAGCAACTATAATATGATTCCATCTGCATTTCTAGTTCATTAATAAGCTTTCTCAAATTCACATTAAGGGTTCATGTTAAAACAACATTCAAACAAGACCCTACCTCAATTTCAGTGGTGGACGGCGGGGAACTGAGGTGGTGGTGGATGTGGAACAAAATATAAATAAAAAAAGTGCCGTGGTTTGGCTTTCAGACAGGCAGTGGGAGCCTGGGCCTGTTCCCCACCAGGCTGTGCATTACAACCTGGTGGGGAGGATGCAAAGTGCACATGACTGTTTGGGCTGCCCAAAACGGATGGACAAAACGTCATGCGCACTCAGAGTGTGCCCACCGCTCCTCCTTGTGTGACCTCAGGCTTGCCTCGCCCATAGCTCTGAAAAATAAAATTATAATGATTATGTTATTATCATTTTATTTTTCCTGCTCTGAGAGCAGTGGGGCGACACAAGCGTTAGCGGAGGAGCCGCCCCTGCTCAATTTTAGTTCATAACTGTGAGAGGGGAAGAAAACCGTCGCCCACCTGGAAGACTACTAGCTCGAAGGATGGAGGATTAAGAGACTGTAATTCTGCATGAAGGAAAAGGCAGAGTACATGACCCCCTTCCACAACTGCTAACATAAGGAGTGATTTTGCAGATATCTGACTTTGCCTTGAAATACACATTCCTTCCCATTCGAACAGATTCTCGAGGTTTTCCTAGGATAGAGTTTGCAGAAGTTCTCTCTCTCCTGAGCAGAAGGTTACCTACAAATTACTACAAA
Source organism: Lissotriton vulgaris (assembly GCF_964263255.1). Classification (NCBI taxonomy): domain Eukaryota; kingdom Metazoa; phylum Chordata; class Amphibia; order Caudata; family Salamandridae; genus Lissotriton; species Lissotriton vulgaris. Next base: position 583,577,983 of record NC_141687.1, on the reverse strand, counting down.
GCCCCTCGCTGACTATGAGTTATACTCTTAATATCTGAACTGAACATGCACTGGACTTTTCAGTCAGTATTTGAAAAGCAGCACCCTCATGACCTGTGTGGACCTAAAGATTAGTCTCTGAACATGGAGCTACATACTGCTCAGATCAATTCAGCTGGGGCTAACTAGGGTCAAGCATGTTTTTCGGGCCCTTAACCTGAAGAGCCTGCCTGCTTGAAGTGCTTATCTGCAGACCTAACTACACATGAGTAGTGGCTACGCCTCGTGGGTAAACTCAATGAGCATCAACTCTTCTCTGTTATGGGGCCTCATTCTCTCACTGTAGCAAGTTTTGAGCAGTGCTACATCATCACACGTGTGCTTAGAGTGTTATCACTCATGGGGTCTCCTTCCTTTGGTCTAACCTGGACAATATTGAGCCATATCAACTGTTGCCACTGCACCGAATCCAGTGTGCACAAACACCTTGTGACCCTTTAGTGAACTGCTAGGCTCTCTTGGTTTAACCCCCTCAGGAATGCACACATTTTTAGGTCACTTCTTAAATGGTTTATAGGTTTGACCCTACAACATGTCTACCCTCTCTGGTTCTCCAACCTGGGGTACATGTATTTTGGCGTGATGTCCTAGAGTTTACCAGACTTTCCTGTGCCACTGGTATACTACCACACCTCAAAGTGAAACATTTTCCTGTCTATCATCAATCCTGCAAGGTTTTGCATTTTGAAGGCAGCCCTCCATTTAATTTCAGCTTTGCTACTTTTATTGAAGTGTAGTGTTGGCATCTGTATCTGATTGTACATTGTGTTTGGTTTTGTGTTCACCAGTTTCTCTGTGTCACCAGTGCCATTTTAAGGATTTTGTGAACCCCAGGCAAGAAATATTTTGGGGGGCCCTTGTTTGGAACAACTTGGAATTTTGTTACCCATTTTTTCTAGCTCAAGCCCATGTTGCCTAACAATAGTGAATTATATGCTAAAGGCTGAGATACAAAAATACACAGAAGTGATTTAGAGAAAAACTTTGCTTTCCCAAGGAGGCTCCTTGGAAGGTGGAGGGCCTGGCCAATTGCTCATTTTGCCCATGCCTTAAAACGTCTCTGTAAGTGTCACCTCTGACATGTTTGGTGTTTCTCTTCACAGCACATTTAAAGAGACCGACCCCTTCTATGATGACCATACGCATGACAGAGCCTTCCGTCCTGTCCACCTCATCTGCTAACCAGGTATATATCGCTGGACCCTAAATGCCTCCTGTACACCTAGGATGAAGAGTTCCTGGATTCATCGGACCACTAGGAAAGTCGTACTGGGGACAACTGTAATATACAGTGCCCATTTGTAAAGTAGTTCCTGGGCTTTGAGCAGCGATTTTGGCAGCACGTGAATGCTTACCATTCTCTGTGGTATCAGTTACAATTTCCTTAATATTCTCCTGCACATATTGCGTTGAGAGTTCCTACTCCTCTTGGTTTTGGAGGGCTTACATTCTCAGCAGCCTAGTTTCTCTAAGGATTAAGGATTGCTCAGTGCCTCATCAGCATATAGAATGCTCTCTGCATTCGGACTGAGTGGAACTTCCTGAATATAGGGGTTTCCCTTAGATATTGAGTGCTTGGCCCTGGGCTTATGCTTAGAGCTGTGATGCACTTAGGCTCTTAACAGTCTTGCCAATATGAGCGACTGGTCCCTCATGGACTTGGTTGGGTTGGATTGTTTGATGCTTCCTGTTATTAGAATGCCCCTGGGTGTGGAGTGTGTGGGTTCCCATGAGCACAATGATCTCTGGGTTTGAGTGATTGTGCCTTCTTCATATTGAATGTTGGCCACCATGCTACCAGGGCATGGAGAGTTTGGGCTCTCATGGGCCCACTGTGACTCCTGGTTGGAAAGCGCTTGGGTCTGCTTGATCCTGAAGTGGACAGTGTTGGGCATATTTATGACATTGTCCCGCAGTGCAGTGCAGCAAGTCACCTTGCTCCTCTGCACTGTGTTTCTGCCTTTTTTGGTTGCCTAGAGCCAATGCCGGCACCCTTGCACCATGACACTCTTGCCCCATGGTACAAGGATGCCTATGTTGCATGCAGGATTGTTTTTGTGAAGGAATGGGCACCTTCCTGCACAATAACAATCCAGAGAGGGTTATACCTGGATAAAGAACACAGCACACATAGAAAGAGGAAGTAATCAGGAGGAATAAAGATATCATATTTCTCCTGGTTACGCCTCTCCTGGGAAGACCTATCTTTTTGGTGCCTTCTCAGGTTTACCAGTTCTGGTACATCTGGGAATGCAACAAAAACCGTAGGAGTTGTGTGGGAACACGCACACAATGCCCGTGGAACACCTCCCTAGCGTAGAGTAAGGCAATGCAGTGATTAGCACTGCTTTGCTTTACTCGAGGTTTATGAAGCCACTCCGGGCCACGCAAATTGGTCTTGAGTGGCTGCATAAATCACAATTTTCAGTTGCATCGCACATGTACCACGTTGGTGATGCAACTGGGGTCATAAATATGGCCCTGTGTGTGGAGGAAAGGGCCCTGGTGACCCTAGCGAGGGTGCTTGTGGAGTGACTGGACCCACGCAAGTCTAGCACTCAGCGTTTGGGTCCTCTGGTGTGGAGTGTGCTATGAAGTGCATTGGGTGTGGGTCATCGCTGCACCTCTCTATGCCTCAACTAAAAAGACTGTCCTTGTGTTTTTTTCCAGATGTTTGTCTTCGACACACTGTTACATTGGATGTGAGACTACATAAAAGAATGTCAAGAGGCTCTTTTTTATTATCTTCGAAATAATCCTATGACTAAAAATGTTATTGTGCCTCAAAATTGTGACAGAATGCACTTACTAATAAATGTGGTGCTGATGGTGATGCGGTGACGTTCAAGGAGCTTTGGGACAGCTAAATACCTTGATTTGCTGGCTGAATAAACAAGTGCGGTCTGTCAGCTGAGGCTGTTCATATCTTGAGCCCTCCCTTCTGGAAATGATGGCCCACAACCTCAACATTGCTGTCATGGGACTGTGAGTGTCTTTTGATTCAGTTCTACTGGGGTGCACGAAGACTCTCTGCTCTTTGACTTGGAGTTAAAATGTGTTATTTTTAAAGATCAAGCTAAAGTCATGATGAGAGCTAAACTATGGATAACTTTATTAAAATGTATTTTGGATCAAATCAAACAGGGTTTCTTAAGCCCTCATTTGAACCTGCCTGGAGATACCTCCTGCACTCGGGGTTCAGTACCTTCAGTGCCTCACCATGCTCACTGTCACTTTTCCCATGCAATGAAGGATGTGGGCGGTGGAGGTCATCAGAATGGCACTGGTGATGGTGGCATGCTGTTCTCGTGTTCAGCTGTGCTTGGGCTGGCATCCCACAGCAAGGAACTCTGTTCACCCCTGTGGCAGAGGAATCCCCGAGCGTGCATCCTAGGCTGCTGTGTGTAAGTGTACATGTCCCTTTAACATCAAGGAGCCCCTTATGAAAGACATCCCTCATGCTGCAGAGGGTATCAAAATCCTGAAGAGGGTAAACCATATCACCCAAACATTAATGACCTGCACTGGTTCATCCTCCAAGCCTGCGTCATCTTCAAATGCAGCTACATTATTTACACTCACCGTAAGCTGCACCCTGTGAAACCATCTCAGTAAAGCAGCATTACACCAGGCAAGGACATCACCAGACTATAAACCAAACATTGCAAGAAAGAGACAACTACAAGACAGCCCTTCGACATCCATGCTCCCGGGATCTGGAAGAACCGTCCCTGTCAACAGCAGAACTGACTCCATCCCTCATGAGATGTAGAAGGGAGACTGGCCTCTTCAGAAGGCACTACCCAAGTTCCCAATTCACAGAACTAACTTAAGACAAAATCCTAAGCTTACTACCATGTTGGTATTCACAGAAGGCACCTACTCATTTTGGTATTCACAGAAGGCACTTACTCATTGACGAGTAAGTGCCTTCTGTGAATACCAAAATGGATAAATGGTAGTAAGTTATAGATTTTGCCTTTAGTTAGTTCTGTGAATTGGGCTCCAAGAAAATTAGTCAGTAATGAACATAACTGAGAGTGGAAGAGAGAGTGAGAGTGAATGTCAGGGTGCGTGTATGTGTCCCCGAGGGATTAAGTAAGAGACCAGATCACTCCAGCTACACATGCTGATAGAGATTGTGGCTATCATACCAGTGTATCAAGAACTGAAGAGACAAAAGTAACCACTTGGATTCCTTGATCTTGGATGCACCTTTGCCTCCTGGGAACACTGAAACCCCCAAAAGTTCTCTTCTGCCTTGTGCATGTGTGAGGAAACCTATGCTGGTGGCACTCGTACCCAGGAGAGGGTATGCATTTTCCACTGACCTGAACTGAAGGATTAGAAAGATGTAAGTCTACACTTAGAAATGGTGAACAACACAAAAGTGTAGATTTACATCTACATGCAGGAGTAGATTTACACATGAGAAAATGTACACGTGTAACTTCATCTTTCTGAATAGGCCAGTCAGATTTTCAAATACATATCGCCTTCCACCCGGCATTGTTCCAATTGGACATTATAAAGGGAACGGAGGGCAGTGTACAGGGGAGATCAAAGAGACATAAAAAGGTGAGCGAGGGATCGAGAGGGAGAAAGACAGTGACAGAGAAATAGGAAAAGACAGATGGCCTGACTAACAGGGGCCTTTGCACTTGTTGCGCAGCCGTGGGGGAGTCGACGCACTCGGAGCAGAATCTCCGCCATGAGAATTCATCTCAATGGGGAGATTCAGCCCCGAGTTCGGTGACTCCCCCATGACCAAGTGGCCTCTGCCAGGAGTGCAGAGGCCCTTTGAAAGAGGGAACAGGAGAGCTAGAGACAGAGCCAGAGGGACCATGGCTGATTGGCCGCCTTGTCAATCCGAGTCTGGAGACAGTAATCTACAGTAAAGATGACATTTCACTTAGTTCCTGAAATAAAGATGGCTGGCACGATGCGACAGGCAGAGCATGCCATCATTTGTGGCAGGCCACGGTAGTAAAGAGCGCTTGTGCCCATCCTGGACTTATTGACCAGGGAGCAAGTTGTAGATAGATATCGAGATAGACCACAAATAGAACTGATGCTATGGCCGGCGACGGGTTTCTTGGACATGGGAACCAGTCGGACTAAAAACAAGATGAAGAAAAAAATCAAAAAATTCACACTTTTACTTGCTAGAAGAAGACTGGTGATGCACTGGTTAAGCCCCAACACACCTAACATAGAAGGTATGGAGAAAGATACATAATTATAAATATAATGTGTATTCGCATATACCTGTTTTGGTACGTATCCTTTCTGTTGTACAATTGTACTAAAGTTCGGAAGTTATTGTTTGTAAACAACAGAATTGAACAAATATATTCTTAAACAAGCATTGGCAAAGCCAATAGGTCTCGCTTACACAAGAGATATTGATTTGCCAATATGTTTTAGCTATGTTGTACTTTCGTCAAGCAAAAAATTCCCTTTGGGACACCTTACTGTTAGACCGTACGTTCTCAAACACACATGAGTAGAAACGACAACATTAACGTGATACTATACTGGCGAGGCAGAATGTACAAATAAACAAAATTATGGGAAAATACTAGACAGTTTATTCATCTTACAATACATCATAAAATAATTTTAAACAGGGACAGACAGTTAAAATAAGGAAACAATTAGATTACTATTGGTAAAAAGGAGGTCATAAACAGAAACTTAATTCAGCAGAGCGTCAGAATTATCTCCAGTTAACATAGAGCATAATCCTCCTTTCTTTTTTTTTTTTCTGCATGTTGTACACCAACATGGCTAAAATTTGTGGTGTAAAGGAGAGTGGCGTGGAGTGTAGTGTTGTAGATTAGAATGTTGTGGAGTAGAGTTGAGTGTGATGGAGTGGCATGGAAGTTGTGAAGGGGCGTAGAGTAGAGTTAGGAGGAGAGTCATGGAGTGGAGAGCAGTGACATAGAGAGCTGTGGAATTTTTATTTTTATTTATTTATTTTTTGATATTTGTAAAGCGCATACAAATGCCCATGGGCGTCTCGGCGCTAAGTATCTGAGTATTTACCCTATGGAAACTGTAGATGATCTATTGATTAAAAAGCCAAGTCTTGAGTTGTTTACGAAAAGACCATAAGGACGGACTGGCTTTAATCGTTGATGGTAAGGTGTTCCACAATTTTGGGGCTGAAACCAGGAATCTTCTATCTCCCCATAGGACTGTTTTTGTTCGGGGTATAACAAGATCTCCTGAACAGGATGAACGTAGTGTTCTGAGCGGACGATATGGAGTCAAATTGCGGATGAGGTGTGCTGGTCCTTGGTTGTGCAACGCCTTATATACAATGCACAGGGTCTTGAACTTTATCCTGTTTTTAACGGATAACCAATGCAGCTCTTTGATGGTTTTGGAGGCAGAGTGGTGTTTGGGGATATTTCCCAAAAGCCTCGCAGCAGAGTTTTGTATTGTTTGAAGTTTATTCAGGACTCCTTCCTGTGCATTGAGGAACAGGGCATTGCAGTAGTCCAAGGTGGACAGTACAAGAGAAGTTACAAGGGTTTTACCAGCTTTGTCGGGGAGGAAAGGGAGAATTTTTTTGATAACTTTCAGTTTATAAAAAGCTGAGGAGGTGATCTGGTTGGCGTGTGGATGGAACGTGAGGCGGTCATCAAAAATGATTCCCAAATTCCTCACTTTGCTAACAGGCTCGGGGGGGGAGCCCAAGGAGGAAGGCCACCAATTGGATGACCACTCAGGTGTTAGTTGTCCAAAGATAACTACCTCAGTCTTATCTGAGTTTAGCTTTAGGCAATTGGAGGTCATCCAACTCCCTATTTCCATCATACCTGCCCTGAGGTCATCCGCCACTTTATAGCCATTGTTCTTAATGGCTAGAACCAGCTGGGTGTCATCTGCGTAGGATGTAAGGCTCATCCCATAGGCCCGAATGACATTGGCTAAGCCCGACACATAGATGTTAAAAAGTGTCGGGCTTAGGGATGAGCCCTGGGGAACACCACACGGCAGTGACATAGTAGACGACTGAAAAGGCCCTGTTGTAACTACCTGGGTTCTATCCGCCAAAAAGGAGGCCAAGAGTTTGCTGGCAGTCCCTTGTATCCCCAGGCCCTCGACACGGTCAATCAGGGTAGTATGATCGACCGTGTCGAAGGCTGCAGATAGATCCAACAGTATCAGAATTGCTGTACCCCCAGTGTCGCGGATGAGTCTGATGTCGTCAGCTGCTTTAATCAGAGCTGTCTCCGTCCCATGACACTGGCGGAACCCAAACTGAGTTTCGTCAAGTAGCTGGTGTTGTTCCAAGAAGGCGGAAAGTTGTTTATTCATTGCCTTTTCGGCTATCTTGGCTAGGGCCGGTAAGTTGGCTATTGGTCGGTAGCTTTTGGGTTCGTCCTTGTCCAAATGTGATTTTTTTAACAGAGGTTTTATGATGGTTTTTTTTAAACTTTCAGGATAAATGCCTGTTTTAAACATAGCGTTACATATAGAGGATATGGCCGGGGTAATCTCTTCTAAGACTGGCTGTAAAACTTTGAAAGGGCAAGGATCAAGTGCTGAGCCTGATCTAATGGTAGCGGTTATGTCCAAAACCTGAGCTTCTGTAATTTCAGCAAATTGAGTCAGTTTGGGAGCATTATGTATGCTAGATGTGCTTTCGGAAGAATTTTTAATGTTAGTGGCAAATGCGGAATATATATCGTTGACTTTGCTAAAGAAAAAGTTAGCCAATGTGTCACACAGAAGTTGGGATGGAGGAGGAGTCAAGTTGGGGGAATGACCAGCTAGCTGTTTTGCGGTGTCATACAAAAGTTTGTATGAATTTTTTGCAGTTTCTATTTTGTGACTAAAAAATGATTTCTTGGCTTCATCAATCATTTGTTTATATTTGGCTACCATTTCCTTATATTTGGTTTTGGCCTCTTCAGCATAATCTTTCCGCCAAAGCCTTTCTTTCTGCTTGCATTGTTGTTTTTGCTGTCTTAAGGCAGCTGAGTACCAGGGGGCTGAGGGAGTAGATCTATTGCGAGATATTTGCTTAATAGGAACTAGTGAAGATGCAGCTGCATCTACCCAGTCATTAAATTGAGAAGTGGCTGTATTTGGGTCTTGTGAGAAGGCAGGCATGGATGCTACTAGAGAGGCTTTTAAGTTGGAGCTGTCTATATCATCCCATGCTTTAAAGGTTTGATTGGTATTTCTGGATTTCTGTGGAACAACTAATTGGTGGGGGTTAAGAGATGCCATAATAACATAGTGGTCAGACCAAGTGACCGGAAAGGTTTGTGTTACATGAAGGTCATTGGAGTTGGAAAAGATCCCATCCAAAGTATGGCCCTTATCATGCGTAGGAGATTTGACCATAGGAGATAGTCCAAAAGTAGTCATATCCCCAAGGAATATAGCAGTATCCCTATCTTCAGGTTTATCAAAATGGAAATTAAAATCTCCAAGGACAGTAAAAGAGCTGTCAAGGGCGCGTGATTCCAAGATAGATCTTATATCAGTGATAAATCCTGTTCTTAATCCAGGGGGACGATACAGAAGGATCCCTTTGAAATTGTCAGAGGGAGTCAGTTTGACAGAGAATTGTAAAACTTCGCATGATGGCAGGGGGATGGTGCTGGTTCTAACCGTGTATGAGTCACGTACAACAAAAGCAATCCCCCCACCTCTCCCTCGTGGTCTATCCAATCTATGGATAGAGAATCCTTTAGGGACTGCAATGACAATATCTGGGTCGGATGAGTTGTCCATCCATGTTTCTGTCATGAATAGCATATCTAAGTTGTTATCTTCTATGAGGTCGATTATATCCTGGCGATGTTTGCCCAACGAACGGACATTTATAAGTGCCAGTTGAAAAGGTTTAGGGGGATGAGTCTCTTGTTTATTTGGGTTGGATAGGTATCTGCAGTTGGCAGCAGGGACATATTTGGAGGGAAGCCGACCCTTCAAGGTGTGTCGGGTCCAATAGGATACAAGATTGTTGTATAAGAGGCCGTAGACCCCTGAGCGTGTTCGGCGTATATGGGCCAGGGCAATGTGGAACACACGGGTCAGGAGGACCAGGGGGACTGGCCCTCGGCCCGGGCCAGGCGCGGACGGGCGCAGACGGGCCCGCCTTTGGCGCGCCCGCTGCGCCCGCCCGCTGCGCGGACGGGAAAACCTGTTGTTTATATCCGCCATTAAGGTGGGAGGAGAGAGGGCGGTACCAGCAAGCAGCTAGACCGCCAGCCTTCCCCAGTCCAATATGGCGCCTGAAATGCGCCTGAAATCGGCGTCGCGAAGTACAGAAGGCGATTTTAGAGGAGCCTTGAGCGACGCTAAACTCGCGCCAAGGTGGGGGCCACTGGTAGCTAATTTAGATTTAAAATCCTGATAAATTTAAAAAGAGCGTTATTTTTGAATAACTAGCAAAATACTCTGCTACATGAATTAAAAGCGCGCAGGTAGCGCAGAGAACCCCCGGCTTCCGCCTCAAGGGTGAAAAATCGGTAAGTAAACAGATACCTCGCACATAGAAGGAAGCACCCTTTTATATCCGGGGAGGGCGGGACCAGCGAGCAGCTAGTCCGCCAGCCTTCCCCAGTCCAATATGGCGCCTGAAATGCGCCTGAAATCGGCGTCGCGAAGTACAGAAGGCGATTTTAGAGGAGCCTTGAGCGACGCTAAACTCGCGCCAAGGTGGGGGCCACTGGTAGCTAATTTAGATTTAAAATCCTGATAAATTTAAAAAGAGCGTTATTTTTGAATAACTAGCAAAATACTCTGCTACATGAATTAAAAGCGCGCAGGTAGCGCAGAGAACCCCCGGCTTCCGCCTCAAGGGTGAAAAATCGGTAAGTAAACAGATACCTCGCACATAGAAGGAAGCACCCTTTTATATCCGGGGAGGGCGGGACCAGCGAGCAGCTAGACCGCCAGCCTTCCCCAGTCCAATATGGCGCCTGAAATGCGCCTGAAATCGGCGTCGCGAAGTACAGAAGGCGATTTTAGAGGAGCCTTGAGCGACGCTAAACTCGCGCCAAGGTGGGGGCCACTGGTAGCTAATTTAGATTTTAAATCCTGATAAATTTAAAAAGAGCGTTATTTTTGAATAACTAGCAAAATACTCTGCTACATGAATTAAAAGCGCGCAGGTAGCGCAGAGAACCCCCGGCTTCCGCCTCAAGGGTGAAAAATCGGTAAGTAAACAGAATGTTGCAGAGGGAGTAGAGTACTGTGCAGTAGAGTAAAGTGTCGAGGAATGGAGTGGAGTGGCGTAGAATGGAGTGGAGTAGAATGGCATAGAGTGGAGTAGAGTGACGTAGAGTGGAGTGGCACAGAGTGTCGTGGAGTGGCATAGAGCAGAGTGGCATTCCGTGAAGGGAGCTGCATAGAGTAGAGTGTTGTACAGTAGAGTGCCTTAGAGAGGAGTCAATTGTTTTAGAGTGAGTGGCATAGAGAGGACTACTGTAGTTGAGTGGAATGTCAAGAGTAGAGTAGAGTGTTGTGGAGTGGTGTACAGTGTCATAGAGTGGAGTGGCATACATTGGTGTGGAGTGGCATGGAAAGGGAGGGAGTGGAGTGGAGTGGCGTAGAGTGGAAGAGTGGAGTGGAGTGGAGTAGAGTGGAGTGGTGTGTTATAGAATGGATTGGAGTAAAATATCCTAGAGTGGCATAGAAGAAGTTGCATAGAGCGTCGTTGAGTGGAGTAATTTCGTAGAGTGGCACAGAGTGGATTAAAGTCTTGTCGAGCGGAGTGGAGTAAAGTGTCAGAGTAGAGTAGAGTTTAATAGAGTACAGCTTACTATTGTGGAGTGCTGTGTCATAGAGTGGAGTGTCGTAGATTGGAGCAGAGTAGCTCAGAGTGGAGTGGTATAAAGTACAGTTGTGCAGAGTAGATTAACATAGAGTGCAGTGGTGTAGAGTGCATTGGTTTTGAGTAAAGTGATGAAGAGTGCATTGGTGTAAACTGCAGTGACGTAGAGTGGCATAGAGTGAAGTGGTGCAGAGCAGAGTAGAGTGGAGTGGCGCAGCATAGATTGCAGTGGCCAAGAGTGCAATGGCATAGAGGGGAGTGGTACAGAGTGCAGTGGAGTAGAGTGTAGTGGCATAGAGTAGATTCTTTCAGAGTAGAGTGAAGTGGTGCAGAGTGGAGTGGTGCAGAGTTGAGTGCAGATGTGTAGAGTGGCATAGAGAGGTGTGTTGCAGGGTAGGGTGGCATAAAGTGCAGTGGCAGAGAGTGGAGTTGAGTGGTGTAGAGTTGTGTGATGCAAAGTGCAGTGCAGTGGAATAGAGTGCAGTTGTGCAGAGTAGAGTGGCAAAGAGTTCTGGGGTGGAGAGTGCAGTCTTGCAGAATAGAATATTGTAGAGTGCAGTGGTGTGGAGTAGAGTGCATTGGCAGAGAATGGTGCAGAGTAGAGTGGTATTGAGTATAGTGGCATAGAGTTCAGTGGTGCAGAATAGAATAGAGTGGTGTAGTGTGCAGTCATGTAGAGCACAATGGTGTAGAGTGGCATAGAGTAGAGTGTTTCAGATTAGAGAATAGTGGGGTAGACTGCAGTGGTGCGAAGTAGCTGTCGTACAGTGCAGTGGCGTAGAGTCCATTGGTAAAGTGTTGTAGTGTGCACAGCTATAGACTGCAGTGGTTTAGAGTAAAGTGACATAAAGGGCAATGACATGGAGTAGAGTGGCATGCATTAGCATGGAGTGGAGTGGCACAGAGTGGGATAACATGACGTAGGGTGCAGTGGCATACAGAAGAGTGGCATCGAGTATATTGTTTCAGAGTAGAGTGAAGTGTCATAGAGTGGGGTGGTGCAGGGTAGAGTAGAGTGGTGAAGGATAGAGTGCAGTGGCATAGAGTACTGGCATAGAGAGGAGTGTTACAGAGTAGAGTTACTGGCGTAGAAAGCAGTGGTATAGAGTGTTGCAGAGTAGAGTGGCACTGAGTCGAGTGGTATAGAGTGGTGTGGTGTAAAGTAGAGTGGAGTGGTCTAGACTGGAGTGGTGTAGAGTGCAGTGATAAAATGCGGTGGTGCATAGTAGACTGAGGTAGAGTGCCTCGGCATACAGTAGAGTGGTGCAAAGTGGAGAGGCACAGAGTGAAGTGGCATAGAGTGCAGTGGTGCACAGTAGATGAGAGTGGCATACAGTAGATTGGCGTAGAGTATAGAGGTGTTGAGTGAAGTAGAGTGGCTTGCAGTAGAGTAAAGTGCAGTGGCATAGAGTGCAACAGAGTGGTTTAGAGAAGTGTAGAGTGCAGTGGCATAGACTGCAGTGGCACAGAGTGGAGTGGTGTAGGGTGGCACAGAGCAGAGTGGTAGAGAGTTCAATGACAGAGAGTGCAGTGTTGCCGAGTAGAGTGTTGTAGAGTGCAGTGGTGAGTAGAGTGGCATAGAGTGGTCCAGAGTAAAGTGGTCCAGAAAGCAGTGGCATAGAGTACAGTGGTGAAGAGTAGAGTAAAGTGGCATAGAGTTCAGTGACACAAAGTGCAGTGGCATAGAGTGCAGTTGAAGAGTAGAGTGTTGCAGAATAGCGTGGGACAGTACAGGGGTACAGAGTAGATTGACATTGAGTGTATTGGTTTTGAATAAAGTGGTGTACAGTGTATTGGCGTAGAGTGCAGTGGTATAGAGTGCAGCAGTGTCAAATAGAGTGGCGTAGAGTGCAGTGACACAGAGTGTAGGGGAGTGACACAGGTTAGATTGCAGTGGCATTGCATGGAGTGGTGTAGAGTGGGATGTCACAGAGTGGAATACAGTGGCCTATAGTGCGGTGGCATAGAATAGATAGCTTCAGGGTAGAGTAAAGAGGCGTAGAGTGAAGTGGCATTGAGTAGAGTGTTGTAGAGTGCAATGTCATAGAGTGCAGTGGTGCCGAGGAGATTAGAGTGGCATGAAGTAGAGTGGAGTAGAAAGCAGTGGCATAGAGTGGAGAGATGCAGAGTGGAGTGGCGAAGAGTGTAGCGGCGTACAGTGCATCAGCATAGAGTGCAGTCAAGTGGCATAGAGTTAAGCGCAGTGGTATAGATTGCAATGGTGCAGAGTAGAGTGGCATTGAGTTCAATGGTGGTGAGTTCTTTGTTGCAGAGTCGAAGTGGCATACAGTGGAGTAGTGCAGAGTAGAGCGTAGTGGTGCAGGGTAGAGTGCAGTGGCATAGAGTGAAGTGGTGTAGAGTTCAGTGGCAAAGAGTACACTGTTGCAGAGTAGACTGTCATAGTGTGCAGGGGTGTGTAGTAGAGTGGCATAGAGTGGCATAGAGTGCATTGGGATAGAGCAGATTGGTGCAGAGTAGAGCCGTGTAGAGAACAGTGGCATAGTGTACAGTAGTGCAGAGTGGGATAGAGTGCTGTAGATTGCAGTGATGTAGCATATGATTGTGTAGAGTGCAGTGGCGTAGAGTGTTGCAAAGTAGAGTATAGTGGTATAGAGAGCGGTGGAACAGTGTAGATTGGTGTAGAGTACTGTGGCGTAGAGTGCATTGGTTTTGAGTAAAGTGGTGTAGAGTTTATTGGCACAGAGTTCAGTGGTTAGAGAAGAGTGCAGTGGCGTATAGTGGCAAAGAGAAATGTGGCACAGAGTGGAGTGGTGCAGCATAGGTTGCAATGGTGTAGACTGCAGGGGTGTAGAGTAGAGTGGAGAGGCGCAGAGTGGAGTGACATTAGGTGGAGCGGTGCAGAGTACAGTTTGGGCAACAGAAGGGACAAACCCATGCTGAACAGCCTAAAGCAAATACAGCCAGCAAATAGAAAGCAAGCATATGGGTGTTACCACAAAGCCAAAGGTAAGCAATAATGCATTCCCAGGGACGTTTTCTGATTGTCTCCAAGATGTCGTTAGCAAAGCATACAGCTGCACTGTCAGGTAGACTTAGACCTAGAAACGCACACCAGAACATGTTATTGGAGCCAGGTCAGTGGTGAACAATCAACAAAGCACAAATATCCTATCACTGGTCAAAAATAACAATCTCATAGGCAAGACTTGGAATATATGTTTATAGACACATTAGGACTGGGTGGGAGCAGCTGCAAAGGTACTGCAGCCTTCCCCTACATTACATTTTGATTGAAGATTTCCATTTTATGTTACAAACCCAAATCCCTATGGGCCATGAGGCCAAAGCCCTGGAGCTTCTGTAATACGGTTACCACTAGAAAGGATAGGACTGCGTATCAGGAATACAGGATGTCAGAGTTCAGGGACTGAGAGGGCAACACAAACACTAGGATATATTGTTCTGTTCTTAGCTTTGAACGAACTGTACAGATAATGTAGTAGAAAAGGCTTTCTAAAAACAAACAGGATGTACAACGTCTTTCTAGAATAATATTGTGTAATAAAATATGTCTAAAACGAAGTCAGATAAAAATGTATAAAATCTAAAACTAAAAGGGAAACCAAAGTGAATACAAGAGGGACTTAGTCCACCCTTCCCTTGGCCATGAAAAGACTCAACTTCCACATAGACCCATTCTAAAAGCAAATTATATAGTAAATAATAAGCATGTTCCCAATCTAAGAAAACTAAAATCACATTTAAAAATATTGCAATTAAATTGTTCTACTAAAAAAAGTTGTTATTAACAACTTATAAGAACAAGTGCCAAATTTAAACTCAAAGGAGGCTCCCAAGATGGCATCCATGTTTCCAGTGTCAAAGGAATCCAAGATGGATTCAGCATCCGCAGATGACAATTCCACTATGGCCTCGTTGATTAGTTTCAAACAGCAAACGTGGTCAACACTCTCAGCAACTGCTGAAGGAGTGTCACCCTGAAGTGCCCCCGCATTCAATGAGCTGCAAACCAGGAACTCAGAAGCCAAAGCTTCCATATCCCTGGTTAAGCATGGCTCATAGAAGGCATCCTGACGCGCAGAAAGTCACATGAGACATCTCCACAAAACCGGGTCCCCATTGAATGCATCAGCAGATCCATGTCCATAGATTGTACCAATTGCATTGTAAGGCAGATGCTGAGTGCACACTCAAAAGGGCACTACACAGGCTGCACACAGGTAAGCCACACTGGTCTAAAGGAAGAAAACCGTCACAGTTTACATCCTGAAGCAAAGATACTCAAAAAACCTGTATCATGCATTCACAACAGAGTTGAACGTGTGGTAGATCCATTACCATTTGGCCGCGAGGTGGAACATCCATTACGGAACAAAAGAAATAGAACCAAGATACCATAAATCAGGAATAACACACGTGATATGCCTCCAAAACACTAGAAAACCCAAACAAATGGGCAAATGGTCTAAATCATGCTAACAAAGCCAGACCCAACTAAGCGGTGTTAGAAGCATTAAAGATTTATTGCACAAGTTCACCAAAATGCCAAGACAAGTTAGTGCCTAGTAGTCATTGATTTTTGGAGGATGACCTTGCCACTGGTAGTTCAAAGGTTTCACAGGCAGATGTAATTGCCACGTCCTTCTAAAACAATAAGGCTTTTAGGGCCAGATGTACATAGAAACCCGTTTGCGATTTCCTAATTGCAAATTTAAGTGATTCGCAATTAGAAAATCGCACACGGGGCTGTCACGTCAATAAACTTGAAAGCACTGATTTATATACATATATATATATATATATATATTCACTGTAAAAAAAAAGGTTTCAGGGACGTTATAGGTAGTTGGAAAAAAACCAGAAATGTGGTCGTTATAGTTAGTTGAGGAGGTAACTATAACTCGCGCCCCCCGCAATGCCCTGCTGATGACGTCACATATTACATCACTCATGACATGGTCAGTGACATCACTCATGACATCTCAAATGACATTACTGATAACATCACCCACTCTAAAATACAGACTACCATTTTTGAAACCAAATACACACCAGTACCAGTTACTACATACCCACTCACTGATTCCTAGGTCTACACACACACACGTCTACTCATTCACCCATACAGTCACTCATACATGCAGTCACTCATCAATACAGCACCATCATATACACTCATACACCTATACAGACACTCAAACCACAACTCACCCATGGAGTTACTCACACAAATAGTCAGTCAGGAAAAAAATCAACCACACTCCCATTTACTCACCTACACAATTATACACACTCCACATCACTTATTCATACAGATACTAACACATGCATACTCTCTTATACAATCATTGAAACAAGCACACACTCATCCATACAGGCATTCTCACAATCACTCACTCTCACATATAGTCCTTTATATCATAGTCATTTATATACTCTAACATTCACATATACTGCCTTTCACATATATAGTTACTCACACATGTACGACTGAGACATCCATTCATTCACCAACACATCCATACACACACCTACCCACCCATACAGCGCTTCACAGATGCATTCTTTTAAAAAAATATATGTTTATTGGCATTTTCTTAATTGCAACACAAAACAGTGTTAATCAGCAAGACATATAAACATGTTTAGATTGACATCAGCATCATATCCAGACAGCAGTGGCGGGGAATGTAATAGCATTGTTATGTACTAAAACATCTTTGTGGGCCCCTTCCTTTCCTTCCACCTGTACACCCGACCATAGGAAATCATTGTGAATCAGAGAACGAGAGCCCATAGTATGTGAGCCATGGCTTCCATATTTTCCAAAACTTTTTAGGACAGCCCTGTGCCTTGTAGGTCGTCTTCTACCCTAACATGTACATATCCATACTCTATCTCCATTCAACCAGAGACGGACTCGCCACAGCACAGATACACTCTTGAACCCATGCACCCAGTGAAACACGCACTCACATCTATGCAGAAAGGCACACACCCCCACCTGCCTACACAGACACTCAGGCACCCATTCAGATACTCAGACAACCAATCAATTACCCATATAGACAGTCATGTAGCTACTCGCCAACCCATGCAGCCGCTTACACACCAACAGACAGACTGATACAGACATTCACACAGTTTAGTCACTAACCCATGCGTTCAATAAGACACATTTAATCACTCACTTATACAGTCAGTCACGCACCTTCTAAATCATCCATTCAGGCAGTCATACACCCACTCATTCTTCAATACACCTTAGCCTATATATATATATATATATATATATATATATATATAGGCTAAAGTGTATTGAAGAATATATATACATATATATATCATATTTAAGCTTTACAGAAACCCATAGTCACTGTATGATGTCATCAGTGATATCATTAGGGAAATCATTTGAGATGTCATCAGTGATGTAATGAGTGATGTGACTGACCATGTCATGTGTGATGTAATATGAGACGTCATCAGCAGTGCATTGCAGGGGTGCGCGTTATAGTTACATCAACTAACTATAGCGGACAAATTTCTCTGGTTTTGTACGAGTGAAATGTCAAACTAACTATAACGTCCTTGAAACTTGTGTTTTTTAGTGAATTTCTAAGGTTTTTTAAATGATAATTTCTAACTATAACGCCCCTCAAACCTATGGTTTTTCAGTGAATTTCAAAGGTTTTTTAAACGCTAACTTTCTAACTATAATGACGTTGAAACCTATGTTTTTTTCAGTGAATTTCAAAAGTTTTTTAAATGCTCATTTCTAACTATGCCTAGGACATGTGCAGAAAGAGGAAGAAAGGTGCAGAAAAAAGTAAGAGAATGCAGAAAGAGGCAACAGAAGTCCAGAAAGACGAAGAAAGGTGCAGAAAGAAGCAATAGATATGCAGAAAGAGCCAACAGAGGTGCAGAAAGAGTCTTTGTTGCAAAGGCATGCTGTGCCCCCAACTTTTTGTTGACTGGTACTGGTGGTAACTGACTCTGACTAACCAGGCCCGGAGCCTGAAAGACACTTAGAATACAGTGAAAACACCTACATACACTATAGTTTGGGGCTCCCCTGTGATTGGCATGACCTCCCCTGTAATGCCCTAGTACATAATAGGGCAGGGGGTTAAAACTACCTCTAAGTCAGAGGTGCATAAAGAAGCAAGAGCAGTGCAGAAAAAAAACAACAGGGGTGCTTAAAGAGGCAAGAGGGGTGCACCAAGAAGTAAGAGACAACCTCACAGATCACTACAACTCGACTATGACTAACATTTTGGACGATCTGACCCCACTTAAGCTCAAAAGGTCCCAAATCAAAGACAAGAACCCTTGGTTCAATGGACCCCTCAATGACAAAAGGAGAGCTCTCTGTCTGAAAGAAAAGAACTGGAGACAGCACCCCTCAGCCTCCCACCTTAAACTTCTCCATCAGGCCAGAAATACATACAATAAGAATTTCCTTTTGTCCAATAAAGAGTTCTTCAATTCAGATCTGGAAAATGTGAAGAGCAGACCACACAAACTTTTTGAAATAGTCAAACTGCACTCAAACAAACTAGCGAAATCATCAAAAGAAACCACTAAATCTACAATAACCTGTGATGAGTTCTCCTTTTTCATAACCAAAATCAACTCGCTTGGTAACAAACTTAATGCTTCTTCAAACTCCCCTCCTTTGCCGTTTGGGACCGTTTGGGACCCTTCTCTCCTCTCATCCCCACGAAGCAACACCCAAAAACAAGGCTCACTGGTTGAAATTCGACCTTTATGATGACCATTCCATCTCGAAAATTCTATCCTCCCTAAAACCGAAAACCCACTTTAACGATCTACTCCCCACCAACTGCTTGGCAGCTACCACCTCACTCATTGCTCCCACCTGGACTACCATTCTCAATGCTTCCCTTCTCCAAGGGACCATACCCGACTCACTGAAAACCGGGCAAGTCATCCCCATCCGAAAAAAAACCACTCTGAACCCAGAAATTCCAGATAACTACAGACCCCTCTCGAATATCCCTCTTCTCGCGAAAGTTCGGAGAAATGTGTGCAGCTACAAATTAGCGAACACATTGCCAATTTCAATCTACTCAATGAATTCAAATTGGGGTTCAGGCCTGGGCACACTACTATTCTTCACATCGTTGATGATGCTCTCCTAGCCCTTGAGCAAGGCAAAACCTGTCTTCCGATCCTTCTGGATTGCTCTGCGGCATTCGACACGGTCAACCACGAGAAAATACTTGCACGCCTCGAACACAGGATGGGCTTAGGAGGTGGCGTCATCAAATGGTTTAATTCCTTCCTCCAGAACTGCACACAGAGATTCCTTGTCAACAACAACCTATCTGCTCCCTCCCCAATCTCCATCGGTGTCCATCAAGGCTCTACTCTGTCCCCTAACCTCTTCATTATCTACCCTGAACCTTTAGCTGAAATTCTCCACTCGGTCAACATCTCCTTCCACATGTATGCTGATGATACCCAGTGGGTGAGTAGTGCGCTATACAAGTATCAATTTACCCAGATCTACATTAAAATCTCTTCTCTTGAGGAGATCACCCAACTAAATGATGCCCTGAAACTGACTGTCCATTACCTTGCCAACAGCCAGCTTAAACTGAATGCCCAAAAAACTGAGTTTCTTCTCATTTCCACTCCCAAAAAATCTGCTGACATCCTGGAATGGACTAACTCCATCATAGCACTCAACTGCACCCCTACCATTGTGAATTCTGACAAATCTCTTGAGATTATTTTGGACCGCAAACTTAATATGATTGAACACATCAACGAGATTGTCAAAACTGCCAGATTCCATCTGAGCTACTTGAAAAAACTAAAACCATTCCTTGGAATTGCCCACCTAAAAACCGCTGTGCAGGCATTAGGCTGCTCCACACTATCTGGCCTGCCTAAGACTTTGACTGCCCCCCTAAAAGCTTGCCTCAATGCAGCAGCCAGACTCTTATCCGGTTAAAAAAAATGTGACCATATCTCACCAGAACTGAAGGCCTTGAACTGGCTTCCATTTGAAGGCAAAATTCAACTCAAGCTGACATGCATCACTCACAAAGCCTTGTACACGAACTCCCCGGCATACCTCGCCCAGAAAATTGTTTTATCTGGGAGATCTAGAAACTCCAGATCCGCCAGAGACCGTGTGCTCCAGCCACCTCGCTTCCGCAAGGCACTAAGAATCTGGAACCCGCTTCCTTCCTCCATCAGAAGAATACCTTCCCTGGCGCTCTTCCAAAAAGAAGCTAAAACTTTCTTAATGAGCAAATTCCTCCAATTACGCTCCTTTGGTGCACATACTGCCTTTTTGTGATTTTTTTTCTCACTTGACCTGCTACTACTCTCACTCCTTCCAATCCACCCTGATCTTTGTACATATCTTTTACGTCCTATTCTAATCAAATCCACCACTGACTCTGGAACTGTAGTGACACTTGTATATATCCACAGCTTTGTCCTACGTTTGTCATTTCCCTAACCCCCATCCTTGTATTCTGTCCACGCCATCCTGTACTTGGATCTGTACCATTTATTGTATATATCTCTTCCTTGTGCCCTACTGAACTCAAGTCATTGTTGATTTTGAAACTGTATTGACTCTTGAATTTATCCACAGCTTTGTCCCACTAGTGACTTTTCCCTATCCCACATCCCTGTACTTTGCCCATGCCTTCATGTATGTAACGTATCTTTCCTTGAAAAGCGCTCTGATACCCTAACGGGTCATGTTTGCGCTATATAAAACTTCAAATAAATAAATAAACAGAGGCAAGAGAGGTACAGAAAGAAGCAAGAGAAGTGCAGAAAGATGAAAATGAGGTACGAAAAGAGGCAAGAGAGGTGCAGAAATAGGCAGGAAAGGTGCAGAAAGAGGGAACAGGAGTGCAGAAAGACGTAAGAGAGGTGGAGAAAGAAGGGTGCAGAAAGAAGCAAGTGAGGTGCAGAAAGAGGCAACAGAGTTGCAGAAAGACGCAAGACAGGTGCAGAAACAAGCAAGAAAACTGCAAAAAGAGGCAAGAGAATTGCTGAAAGAAGCAACAGGTGTGGAAAGAAGCAAGAGAAGTTCAGAAAGAGGCAAGAGAGGTGCAGAAAATAAGAAGCGAACAACAGAAAGAGGCAAGAGGGATGCATAAAAGGGAAGAAGGGTGAAGAAAGAATCAAAAGAGGTACAGAATGAAGCAAGAGAGGTGCAGAAAGAGGGAAGAGAAGTGCAGAAAGAGACAACAGGGTTGCAGAAAGAGACAACAGGGGTGCAGAAAGAGACAACAGGGGTGCAGAAGCAGAAAGAAGCATGAGAGGTGCAGAAAGAAGCAATAGAAGTACAGAAAGAGGCAGGTGAGGTGCAGAAGGAGGCAAGAGAACTGCAGAAAGAAGTAAGAGTTGCGGAAACAGGCAAAAGGGGTGCAGAAAGAGGGAACATGTGTGTAGACAGAGGCATGAGGGATGAGGACATTTGCAAAAAGGGTGCAGAAAGAAGCAAGAGCAGTGCAGAAAGAACTAATAGAGGTGCAGAAAGAGAAGAGGCAAGAGGGGAGCAGGAAGAGGTAGTAGAGGTGCACAAAGAGGCAAGGGGGTACAGACAGAAGGACGAGAAGTACAGAAAGAAGCAACAGAGGTGCTGAAAGAGAAAAGAAGGGTGCAGAAAGAGGCAAGAGAATTGCTGAAAGAAGCAACAGAGATATAGAGAGAAGCAAGAGAAGTGCAGAAAGAGGCAAGTAAGGTGCAGATAGAAGCAAGAGCAGTGCAGAAAGAACCATCAGAGGTGCTAAAAGAGGCAAGAGGGTTGCAGAAAGAGGTAGGAGAGGTGCACAAAGAAGCAAGAGAAGTACAGAAAGAGGCAATAAAGGTGCAGAAAGAGGCATGGGAGGTGCACGAAGAGGCAAGAGATCTGCAGCAAAAAGCAACAGAGGTGCTGAAAGAGGCATATGAGGTGTACAAAGAAGCAATAGAAGTACATAAAGAAGCAAGTGGGGTGCAGAAAGAAGCAAGAGCAGGGCAGAAAGAACCAACAGAGGTACATAAAGAGGCAATAGGGGTGCTTAAATAGGTAGGAAAGGTGCACAAGGAAGCAAGAGAGGTACAGAAAGAAACGGGGGGTGCAGAAAGAAGGAAGAGAAGTTCAGAAAAAAGCAACAGACGTACTGATAGAGGCAAGAAAGGTACAGAAACAGGCAGGAAAGTGTAGAAAGAGGGAACAGGGATGCAGAAAGAAGCAAGTGAGGTGCAGAAAGAGGCAATAGAGGTACAGAAAGATGCAAGAGATGTGCAAAAAGAAGCAAGAGAAGTGCAGAAAGAGACAAGAGAATGGCTAAAAAAAAGCAACAAATGTGTAGAAAGAAGCAAGAAAAGTGCAGAAAGAGGTACATGAGGTGCAGAAAGAAGCAAGAGCAGTGCAGAACGAACTGACAAAGGTGCAGAAAGAGGCAAGAGGGATGCAGAAAGATGCAAGAGAAGTCCAGAAAGAGGCACTTGAGGTGTAGAAAGAGGCAAGAGAGGTACGGAAAGAGGCTCGAGAAGTGCAGAAAGAGGCATGAGAGGTGCAGAAGGAAGAGAGTTAGGTGCAGAAAGAAGCAAGTGAGGTGCAGAAAGAGGCAAGCGATGTACAGAAAGAGGCAAGGAAACTGCAGAAACAGCCAAGAGAAATGCACAAAGGCAAGAGAAGAGCAGAAAGAGGCAAGACAGGTGTAGAAAGAAGCAAGAGACATGCAGAAAGAGGCAAGTGATGTGCAGAAAGAGGCAAGAGAGTTACAGAAAGAGGAAAGGGAGGTGCAGAAAGAGGCATGAGATTGGTAGAAAAAAGCAGCAGAGGTGCTGAAAGAGGCAAGGGAGTGCAGAAAGGGGCAAACGAAGTGCAGAAAGAGGCAAGTGAAGTGCAGAAATAAGACAGTGAGTTGCAGAAAGAGGAAGAAATGTGCAGAAAGAAGCAAGAGAAATGCAGAAAGAGGCAAGAGATGCACAGAAAGAAGAGAGTTTCGTGCACCATTAGTACCAGTTTAACACCCACATTTTGCAATAAGTAACACATGACCATTCCAGCTTCACACAGGGCCTTCCACCATGCTGTAAGACATGACACTGCATTTTTGGGAACATGTGAGCTGTTTGAGCTAGAAACAAGGTTATTTTTGTTCAAATCTCCAGATTAAGAAGCAGATGATGAATTATGTGGCTAATGCGGAAAATGTATAATTGTGCGAAGGTTGGTGCAGCCAAACAGTCGCATAATTCCAGTGGCCCTGCTCATACCTCTGATGAGGTCCAGAAGTGCTCTTCAGTGATTCATTCATTTTTTGTCTCACTGAGTTCATAGTTGAGCTTCTATGGAAATGAAGAAGACTAAACCCTAGGTTACCACTCCACAACACAGACTACCATACCACATAATTACCCTTCATAACACATAATCCCATTCTACGTAATTCCTATAAAATAAATACCACATACTTTCTATCCACATAATTTTACTGCGCACCTTACCACATAATTACTCTACACACAACGTAAATTCAGTCCACTTCAAAAGCCATTATTAAAAAACTTTTACATTTACAACGCCACTAGCTTTAACTCTTGCAAATGCGAAACCTATTACATTGCAAACACTTCTTTAACTAGTAGTTGCTTTTGCAGAGAAAGGGTGCTGGGCCTCCGACCAACGCTCATGAATTCTGCTGCGTAGGACTTACAGGATGTACCAGGAGGGCTTCTTGGCCCTCAAAGTCCCTCGGGAGTAAGTTGGACTTCATTCCCCATTCCATAGTCTGCCAGGAGGTGCGTTTGCAGAGTGGTGGAGAAAGGGGGCATGGCCTCCGAAGACGTCTCAGCAATCACACTGTGTGGGACTTACTGGAGGTAACAAGAGGGTAGTTGGCCCCAAAGGACATCTTTGGGGGCCAACTACTTCTACTATTACCTCCAGTAAGTCCGATACAGCAGGATTGATAAGTTCTCATAGCAGGCCATGCCCCCTTTTCCCACCACTCTGCAAACACGCTCCTTGGCGCGCTCTTGGATGGGGATTGAATTCCCCTTCACTGCTAGGGGTCCTTAAGGGCCAACTAGCCTACCTCTTACCTCCAGTAAGCCCACACAGTGGGATTGCTGAGAGGTGCACACAGGCCACACCTCTCACTCCACCACTCTGCAAATGTGCCTCCTGGCGCGCTCTTTGTTGGGGGATGAAGTCTCCTTACCTCATGAGGGTCCCTGGGGTCCAACTAGCCCACCAGGTACCTCCAGTAAGCCCCACACAACTGGATTTCTGGGAGTGGTCCTAGGCCACGCCCATTTTTACACCTCTCTGCAAACGCGCATCCTGGCGTACTGCTGCTCGGGGGATGAAGTCCACTTGTGTCCTGAGGTTCTCAGGACACAAGAGAACCCCATCGCCCCACCAGCAGTGCACCAAGAGACCCGTTTGCAGAGTGGTGTAAAAAGGGGCGTGGCCTTGAACAATCCAGCTGTGTGGCGCTTACTAGAGGTACCTGGTGGGCTAGTTGGCCCCCAGGGACACTCAGTATTCAAGGGGACTTAATTCCCCAACTTAGAATGCGCCGGGGGCACGTTTACAGTGTGGTGCAGGGAGGGGGCTAAGCCTCAAGCGAGATGCCGGCTTTTTTTTTCTTTTTTTTAAGAAGGGGGCTGTGTGGCCCCTCTTCTTTCAATGTTGTGTGGGCCCTGCGGACCCCAATTGCCAGGGCCTGACCCTTAATTTAAAAAAAATTGGGAAGGGGGCTGTGCGGCCCCCTCCCAAGGGCGATTTCGACCCCGGGGACCCCATCCCCCAGGCTTGGCCTCCTTTTATATTTAATTACGGGAGGGGGCTGTGTGGCACCCCTTCCCTAGGCCACTTCTGGCCCTGGGGGCCTGGTCAGACTTAACTTATTTTATTTTTTGGAGGGGGGCTGTGTGGCCCCCCTCCTGAGACCACTTCTGGCCCCGGGGTCCCCATCCCTGGGGCCCGGCCTTAATTAAAAAAAAAAAAATAAACACCAAAAGGGAGGAAGTCGAGTGGCCCCGCTCCCGTGCACTTCTGGCCCCGGTGGGGTCCGGGGCTGGCCTAAAGTTGGGGAGCGTGGGGGGAGACCAATGCCCCCACGGTCCCTGCCAGTTTCCCGCCTCCTGCGGGAGCTGGCATTGATTTTGGGCAAGGGGAGCTGCTAACATGCTGCTCCCCATGCCCCATAGCAATTCTGCTTTGCTTCGTTGAAGCAAGAGCAGATTTCCTGCTCTCGCTTCAACGAAGCAAAGCAGAGCCCGCTCCCGCCCTGCCATAGCAAACAGCAATGTCCTGGGTATGGGCACCCCGGGACATTGCAGGAGCCGGCCCTGGTGGGTGGTGGTCCCCAGGGCCAAGGAGGGATCCAGGAGGGGGGCTGCGTGCCCACCTTCAAACATATGCAAAGCCCTGGGGAAGTGTTGGTCCCGGGGTCTGGGGGACCGCAATAGACCCCTGTATTTGCATAATTTGTGCCCCAGGGAGGTGGTCCCCGACTTGAGCCCCCCACACTTTGATTCTGAAGTCGCCCCAGGGAGGTGGCGGTCCACAGGGCTGCGGGGGACCACATGCCCCCGTATCTCAATCTTGTAGACCCAGGGAGGTGGTGGTCTCTGGGGCTTGGGGGCCCCGCGAGGCGCCCACCCAAAATTAATAATTGCCCTGGGCAGGTGGCCATCCCTGGGGCCTTGGGGTGCCTGCAAAGCCCCCACGCCTTAAATTTACAATGCCACAGAGAGGTGGTGGTCCCCGCGGCAGCTTGTGGGGGAAGGAGCCTCCGCACACAGTTTAAAATAATGCCCTGGGCATTTGGTGGTCCACGTGGCTGCGGGGTGGTTCGCATGCCCCCTGCATATAATTATCTAAGACCCGGGGAGGTGGAGGTCCCCGGAGCTGTGGAGGCCCCGCAAATTATTTGTGCATTGCCCCCGGGACCTGGCCCACACGTGGGCTTATAGATAACGAAGTGCGGGAGACCGCGCTTCGGTTTGTTTTTGTTTTTTCAGCCGTATTTGTGCACCGACTGCAAATTCGGACGTTTTTGAAAAAAAAAATGTTTTGGGCCCTGGGATTCCTTGTGGGTCCCCCTGAGCAGGCCTGGCGCGTCAGGGTGTTTCTACCCTGCGCTCTTTTCTATTTTTTTATCCTTTTTTCTACTGATTTCTTGTGAGTCGATTCCCGAGTCACAAGATGGCTGCCAACAGTTCCTGGTTTGAAGTGTTGGCTGCCAATGAGAATCAAGCTCGTGCTCGGGAGGGTTCACAAATCCTCCTCAGTACTCAGATATCAATATCGTTATTTTTTGTGTTTCTACCCTGCCCCCTTTTATTTTTTGTAATACTTTTTTCTACTGATTTCATGTGACTCGGTTACCGAGTCATAAGATAGCTGCCAATAGTTTCTGGTTTGAAGTGTTGGCAGCCACTCAATCAAGCTCGTGCTCGGGAGGGTTCGCGAATCCTCCTCGGTGCTCAGATATCAATATCTTAATTTCTCAGGAACTACTAAACGGATTTACACCATTTAAAAAAAAAGTCACTTTCTGAACCAAGAGCTACCTTTTTGTCAAATTTGGTGTAATTCCGTTCAGCAGTTAGGGTGTAGCCTGAATTCCAAAATTCCAAAATTTCCTATGGAAATGAACATGAGGAAAATGCGTTTTGGGTCCCCCCTTTTTTCTCGGCCCCCGCTTGCCGAATCACCCCGAAACTTTCAGGACAGGAGCTGACATGAGTGAACCATTAGTTTTGAAAATTTCGTGAAGATTCGTCAAACGGGGCCAAAGATATTGGCAAAAGAAAAAATGCTTTTTGAATAGAAACAAGGTCCTAACTAAACTACCTACTGGCAACTGCCTGTAGGTAATATATATGATATGTATATTCACCTGCATGTTATTCAATTCCTTCTGTGATCAAGGCAGTATGCTGAAACGTTAGAAGATGGAATAAGGCGCTGCTGTACTTGGAAAAATAAATGGCCTTTTCAGTAATGGGCCTCACGTCTTTGTGCTACAGCGATGTATTGATGGGCTGCCCGTGCCCATTCCTTTGTGAGGCCTCTCTGTAGGGTCCGGGGATCCATTAACGTGGGAACTTTTGTTGTATATGTATATATATATATATATATATATATGTATATATAGATAGATAGATAGATAGATAGATAGATAGATAGATATAATATATATAAGAGACCTTACAGTGGAACCTTCTTAGGAACAGCACCTAACATAAAGTAGCCCTGGATTATAATTGTTACCCCCACTCACTGGTTTCACAGGAGTTTGTGTGCACACTGAATAGCACCCACTGTAACAATGCTGGTTCAAAATCAGTTAAGTATAACAGCGCAGGTGCACCGCAGTATTTAACATAAGACAAGTCAGTATTTGATATACAGTTCCAATGAGTCACGGAGATCGAAGTTCCTCAGTTTGATTTCTTTATTTAAAATAGAAAAATAAAGCACCATACAGCCGACGTGTTTCGTCCCTGAGAGGGACTTCTTCAGGGCTTATACTGATAAGAAGAATCCTCAAAAAAATGGTATAATGAAGATCTAAAGATGTAGCACTGCTAATCATTGAGAGGGTTGTCTCTCCAGGTTGAGGACAAAGGATCCAATGATAATCCAATAGAAATAACTGTGATGTTCGGTGTTACCGATATGTGTGGGTCCAGGAGGATAGATCTATATGTGATAGATGGATCTAACTGTCATCCATATCAGATATACAATCCCACAGCATAAGGACACTCATGATATTATTTGTATGGTAGAAAATGCCCAAGTCGTGATTTAACCGCCCGCAGTGACCGGAATGAGTCCTCCAGCAAGGAATTCCTTGCTGGAGGACTCATCGCGGTCACTGTGACTCTTTGGAACTGTATATTAAATACTGACTTGTCTTATGTAAAATACTGTGGTGCACCTGTGCTGTTATACTTAACATATATATATATTTAATTGCACCCCACATGGTGTCGTCCTTCCCGGTTGGGAAACGGTGGATTTAATATATATATATAATATAACAGGAGACACTGACGAAGGGACGCTGTCCCGAAACGCGTTTGCCTGATTAAAAAACTTTTTGCTGTACTATTTGAGCCCGGGAGTGCTGTGTCTTTGTTCCAAGCCCGGCTGGGTATGGGAAAAGAGGATTGGAGCTAAAAAATGTAATCGCGGCACACCGCCGCCCGCGTTCCACATCACCCGACACGAAGAGTGACCCACTGCATCGGTGTATCTGGAGCTTGGATATATATATATCTATCTATCTATCTATCTATCTATATATATATATATATACACTAGCAGCCCGCCCCAGCGTTGCCCGGGGCAGAAGGGGGCTGGGGGCAGCATTTGAGGCTTGCGTGCACTAAGGGCTCACGGCCGTCCCTCTGTGCGCACCCGCTCCCGCCCGACCCCCTCCCGCCCCGACTCCAATGTGTGCCTATACCTTACCTTAGCCGCCGTTGGGGGCAGCATTTGATGCTTGCGTGCTGTAAGGGCTCCCGCCCGACCCTGTGTGTACACCCACTCCCGCCCGACTCCAATGTGTGCCTTTACCTTACCTGAGCTGCCGCTCCTCCCCACGCTCCTCACTTCACCGCCGCTCCATGTCCGCCGCTCCTCCTCGTCATGACGCACCTGAGCCGCCGCTTCTCCCCGCACTCCTCACTTCACCGCCGCTCCATGTCCGCCGCTCCTCCTAGTCATGACGCACCTGAGCCGCCGCTTCTCCCCGCACTCCTCACTTCACCGCCGCTCCATGTCCGCCGCTCCTCCTCGTCCTCACGCACATCGTGGCCAGCGCTACGTCCCGGCCAGCGCAGCGTCGCGGCCGGCGCTACTTTCAGGGCACTACTTTTTTTTAAAACTTATATTTTTAAATTTACGTTTATTTTAAATTTTTTATAGCCTACGTCCATCTGCACACCCTGACAATTTCTACAATGTATCGAGTGTGTGGATTGGCGCTGTGGATCCCGAGTTTACCTGGCTCAAAGGTTTGTGTTCTCTCTTTATAATAGTAGTATATATATATATGTATATATGATCAAGCGCTCTGTGAAGCGCGAAACGCGTCGTGATGACTATGGGAACACCACTTGCTGAATAAACCACCAGATTTGCACTGATCTTTGGGTTCGAGTCCGTTTTTGCAGCTGTTCGAAACTCTGCGCCATACCGGATTATCCCTGGAATATATGTGTAGTACACAAAGCATTCAAAAAAACAAAAATTAATCCACTGTGACTCCTTCGTGAAAAGTGTGTAGCAGCAGATGTGGGGGTGCAGGGCTTGAACAATCGCAAGGCACTAAGAGATCACAATCAGACCCATGAGATCCCTCGTGCTTTAGAAGAGTTTAAAATCTTCCCTGTGGATAGGCTTTCTCTCTCTCTAGCGTGATTCCATGTTGGGTTTCAGGAGTCCAGCAAAGGTATGAAGTACTGGCTTTCAGTATGGTCTTCTTCCTGAAGCGCAGAGCATGGTCTCGGAGTAGACTGCCTCTTGGCGAGTATCAAAGAGGATGTCTCCCTTCATTTTTACTCGGTAGCCCTCCTAAATGGGGCGCAGCTGCACTAAAACAGGCGAGCTGGGCGTGGATTGAAGCACTAGACCAGCATGTTGCCCCGGGTAGGACTGAAGTGTGGGGTACCGTCCATGGTGCTGGAGTAGCAGAGGGTGCTTAGGGTAAGACTGAAGTGCATTGGCAGAGTTCTCCAGAGTTCCAGTTCTCCAACAGCATTGTAGGATGCTGCAGGCCTGGAATGAAGTGATCTATCTGTATAGGTGGATGCAGCTCTCGAACAGGAGAGGAGGTGGGGCTCAGGTGAACTGGCATAGTATTGCCATTGGCATCCTTACCCACCCCTCCAACGTAACATACATTCCAATAAATAACAGACAACACAATTTTTTTTTGGACTAAAGTTGCTGCAGGTTTATTACATACACCATTATGTAATAGGTGGGTTATCTTACGGGTGATCCGAGGGCAGGCAACCAACTGGGCTGCCTGCCAGCCTGATGAGCCAGGCAGCACTGGGACGAACTCCACCTGTGCTGCCCTTACTAGTGATCCTCTTCCCGGATCACGTGACTCTTGATGCCTTCTTACTCACGCCCCTTTCAGGGTGGAGCGTAGAATAGCAAATCTCCCGGTTGTTCAGGCCCACAACCATCCAAAGGACCAGCGGGGCGCTGACACGGTTTTGAAGGAACCTCCCATGAGGCTCCTAGGATTTGGCTGTGTCACTCATCATGGTGTCGCGCAGAGGTACCCTTCTGTACACCTTTGCACCCTGAGGTTCCGTGAATTCTGAACCTGGGTCATAAAGGTCGTGGTTCTGTTATGATTTTGGTAACCGCGAACCGTAAACAGTGAGCTCAGCAAGTTTGAGTGTTTTCGTCATGTTACACCGATGGATTCACTGTGTATTTGAAGATTTCGTTCTGAACCCTTGGGTTCCATTTTGTGCATGGCAGCCATTTTGTGGTTGCCCTCACATAGGCCAATGACTTTAACTGACTTCTGGATGACCTGAGTGAACTGACCCTGTTGCCTGAAGCTGACCTGGTTAGACCAGTTCCTTGCCCAGTAGCTGATCAAGATTAAGGATTAGAGCACAGGAGATTGTAAAGTTTGGTATGCACATACACACCCCTTATCCTACTTCTCATCTGTTTCTGTTCCTTCCTTTTATGGCTTGTTTACGATATGGGTTGTGGTCTTTTATTATGGGTTTGTCCGGCTTGTGTAAGAAGGAATGTTGGGTTTTTTGCATGCTTGCAAAAGCAAGGATTGCCCCTTATTTTTATGCTGAGTTTTGTAACCCTAAGCATATAAAAGGCCTCTGTTCTCTGTATTCCTCAGACTGCCTCATTCAATTGCTAAGGCAGCTGGGTGACGTAGCCTCACTTATTGAAAGTTTAATAAAGATGTTTTTTCATATTTCAGCTTCTGTACCAAGTTCTTTAGTTGATATTAGTAAGACCCCTGAGAATGAAGATTTTCCATTTCCTCAACCCAGATCACCCTATAACTCACCCCACAGCTCTGGAGGCGGCCACCGTCGCCGCCAGAGCCCCCCACCAAAACAGCTATAGTCTTACCCGTAACCTCTCCTGTCTAGAGCCTCCTGCAATCCTAGATAAAAGTGAACCATCCCTACTGAATTTAAATGACCCGATCTATATCCCAATAGCCCTTGATGTTAGCTGGTTCAGCAAGTGTCTGAAGAAACAAAAGGCCCTTTTGGGCTGTGGAGTTGCGCCAAGCACTCCTCACCATCTTCGGGAAAGTTCCACTGCGTCACATGACTCAGCCCCGCACCAACTCTGGGCGGGACGGTTTCAGACACCCTGGCTCACAATGCCCCATCTATTTGCTGCTCTTACCTAGCTGCTGTCCTTCTAGCACGGAGTGTACCTGAAGACCTGTGTCCAACATCTATGGTACTGCAGCCCACTTGCTGGGTGACCACTCCCATTTCCCTCCTGCCTACATTGGCTATTAGGGCAAAAGGGTTGTCCTTAACATTTGAACAGTCCGGTAGCTTTCGGAACCATGACGCACAGGAATGTTCATAACTAGAAGTATGTGACAATGAGCAAGGCTGCCCTCCAGCACTTACCCTGCATCCCTTATTCCTTATGGGAATTTACCCACTCGGCTCCCTCTGGTGAAACCCCGTAGGAATACCCGCTCAGACAATCTGTCTGATTTGCACAATGCACACTGTCTGCAATAGTAGCCCATTGTGCTTGACACCTTATTACCTCATTTATTGGGATGGCAGCACACTATGTTGGCTGACCGCATCCACACCAAGCACAGCTAATCTAGCTGACCGTGCAGGGCTTTTGAGCTTAACCGCAGAAACAGGTCACCTACCCTTGGTTCTGGGGTGCATTTACTTCCCCCCGTTGACCAGACAATTGCACAGACCCCTCTGGGTGCTAACCCTGGTGAACACCTTATTGTTGTGAAATCTGGTTTGACCCTGTATGTGTTATGCCCGCTATTGGCTACACATCACCCTTTCATATTGTGACAACTTATGCAGTGCACCTCGTTTGCTTAACTGCTGTTGGATCACAGATGCCAATACCGGCTAACCATCTCTGACCCCTGAAGCTTAAACTCGTAAAAGTGCCGGAATCCCAGACTCCCAGTCTCATGTTAGCTGCAATACACTTTCAGTGGATCTGCAGGGAGATACCACAAACCGCATTGGTCATGAGAACCTTAAGAAGCACCCAATTTTCACCTGGGTGTACCTCTAAATGATACTGGCTTCACACAGCTGTAAGGTCAGAGACACCCATATTAAATCTGTTTACTAGTTTTTGCCACTTGGCACCCTTCTGGTTGCAGCTCTATATTTGTGAAACGTGTGTGCCCCTAGGACACGATGTCGCTGAACAGCCGTTGTCTGTTACCCTCTGGCTGTTACTTATCGCCAACTGCCCTTACTTGGATTAAAGGAATGCTGGATGTTTCCTAAGAACTGTAGAATTAACGCTCCAGCCTAGTTGGACCCCAAACCTTAGGGAAACCCAAGTAGTAATCATGCCCTTCATGGTACATCTATCCCAGCGTTGACTATCAACGTATCTAGGACACCGGTAACTGAAGATGCCCCTTCCAATCTCAGGTTCTAGCCCATATAAGGATAACCCAGGAGGCAGGCAAGTCTGTGGGAACCAGAGGGAAACATTCCGTGCTACAACCTGCCCTTTTCCTGAATAAAGGTAATGCCAAGGTCAATAATCCCCTGTCGCCATTTGGCTCTAACACAATGTTTACCAAACTTTTTATGCACCGCAGCACACTTGTTAGATGACAACTTCCACCCCCATCTGCTGCCCTGGCTAAAGCGCGGGTGAATATGTCTTACTGAAGCGACCTGAAACCTGCCCATGGTTGCAGAGGGATGCACACCCAGAGTACATGGTACCTATCTCTATATGGTGCCAGCAGATGTTCCTCATAAAGGCCCTTGTGCCCAATGGAGCTCAGTATTTCGAAGTGCCTCTCTTTGCATGTAAATTCCAGAGTAAGTGTAAAATTATACTTTCCATTGGACGGTCCTGGGCAGTCCTGGGCACTACCATCGGCTTAGACAATACTTGTTTAGTTGTATAAGGTAAATGAAGCCCTAATTTAAGCTTTGTTGCATAGCGTATTGAGAATGCTTAATTCTTAAATGGTGGGTCTGTCACTCTTAATGTGTTGACCATTGAATAAAATGTCTCAATTCACTCAATAGCTAGTTGAACTGCAAATGCGACCCTTACCACTAAGCAACATCACAAATCAACTGAGATCCTGTACCGCCCCATGGCGCCGATAAATGTGTGTAAAACCCTAGCTGTAGCCAAACGAAAACGTTAGTAGCAGTTTATCAGGGAATTGTAGTGACCACCGGAGTCTCTCAGAGCCCTCCGTACTCCTGCAACAGCCAGACAGGTCACCTGGGCACATGCCTAGTGCCGAAACCAGAAAGTGGCAGCCGATTGAAAATGGGATGGCGGTGCAAAATCCTCACACTGGAGACAAAATTGGCTCATGCCAGCATCCGCCCCACATAGGACTAGCTATTTTGAACGATGGTGCTTTCAGCGAACTGCCCTCTCCCAGTGAACTGGAAAGTCACGGAGGAAGCTGAATCTATCCTTACGCTGGCAATTCTCACCACACCATGCAGTACGGTACCCGTGAACTGCGTGCCCCACGATGCAGGTGTCAATAATCCTGGTCAAACACGGCACACAACAAGAGTACCATGTCTGCACTGTTAGCCTGTAGCGAAGACGCCCAGATCTATAATGCGTTTCTTGTAAGTTACCTCACATTCCAACATTCCACCAAACTACTGCTTTAGCACCATGCTATATACATATTGGCAACCTATCCCAGCACCACACAAAGTAACTAAGAAATTGAGCCTCAACCTTGAAAAGGATGATCCTATCATAGGTGACAAAATGGCGGACTGCAGAGGCACGGCAATGTAGCCCATATTTCGTATTATATTTTTTCAGTTGTTAGCGCTTCAACGCCTGTTCCTGCAGCTCCTAAGAGCTTTACAAATACTTTTAAGGGGCACCAATAAAGTGAACTCTAGACTTATGATGCTATTATCCAATGCAAAGGAGTCTCTTACCTTACCCTCCTTAAATGATGGAATGCCGACTGTGCCTTGCATCGGAGAGCAGACAACAGCGGCGAAAAGCATCAGGCATCACTGAAACCAGGAAACGAACCAGGTGCGCCACTCCTACCAAACTGAACCCACTAAACTGTGTTCATATTTCCATAAAAATTGTTTCAAGCTGTTAAGTCATGGATTGGCAACATGTTGTTCACATACGGCCGACACTTTATGCAAGGCAATTTATTTTGATGAATAGGGTGGATCAAAACATCATGAAACGGGGGGTGAGTCCCAGCTTGAGGCCTTTTGTCAGACAATGATCTGCCCCAGAACCGACTTAAATATTGTATTGTATTGTAATTGCATTTATATACCGCTTACTACCCCTGACGAGGCGTCGGAGCGCTTTTTCGGCGAGTAGCACGCTACTCCAGTACCCATGGAGGATTAGTGTTGAATTAGTATAGTGAAACATGCAAGTACATTTTAAGCGTAGGATAGGTTAGTCAATTATTTGGATTTGGAATGATAGCAGAAGGAAAGAGGAGGAAAAGTTTTGTATTTATATAAAGCTTGTTGACCCACGCTATTCAGCAAGCCCATAAAGGATAAGGGGTGAATTAATGTGGTGAAATATGAAGTAATTTCAGTGGTGGATATTTAGTCAGATTATTTGGAGTGAGAAGGATAGCGGAGGGATAAAAAGGGAAGAAAGGTTTGCATTCATATAGCACTTTGTTACCCCTGGTTGTTGAAGCACTTTTCTAGCGAGTAGCACGCCACTCTGGAACCCATACAGAATTAGTGTTGAAAATTAGTATAGTAACATATGAAGTAATTTGAGTAGTGGATATGTTATTCAGTTATTTGGGTAGAGAAGGGAGGTGGAAGGATAGAAGAGGAAAAGAGGTTTGTATTTATATTGTGCTTGCTAACCTGATGGGGTTTTGAAGCGCAAGTAGCACGCTACTCTGGAACCCATCAGGATTAGTATTGAATTAGTATGGTGAAACATGAGATGGTCAATGACCTCACCCACGACATCTCAAATGGCATCACTGCTTAAATCATCCTCAGAACCTTTCAGGTACCCAATCACACACCCATACAACCTCTCATACACCCACACACTCGCTGACATTTCCATTCACAGACCCATACAACCACACACACACCCACTCACTCATCCATACAGCCACTCGTGCAGCCACTCACTCCCCATACAACTCACACAGCCACTCACTCACCCATACAACTACCCACACAACCACTCACATACCCATTCAAACATCCATACAACCATTGCACACCAGCTCACTCACCCATACAGCCACTCACAAACAGTGACTCTCCAAAACAGACACACACACTCCAACATACTTAACCAAACACCTACTCAAAAACAGCCGCTCACTCACCCCTACTGCCACTCACACACCCTCACCCACCCATCCAGCCACACACACCCTCACCCATCCATAGAGCCACTCAGTTACTGATACAACATCTCACATTCTCATACAGCCACTCACACAGATTTAAACACTCACATACCCACTCAGAGAACATATGTTAGAGGTATCTATCACTCAGTAGCATATATTGTTAAGTCTCAGAAATATTTTTAAAACGCTTACACCCACTGGATGCTGTCAAAATGAGTGATGTTATATGAATAATGTAATTTGAGAAGTCATCAGTGATGTCACTGACCATGTCATGAGTGATGTAATATGTGAGGTCATAAGAGGTGCATTGCACCCTTGAACTATATGGCTTGTCTTCTACAAAGCCCTGAGGGTGGTTCTCGCTGCTCTACTGCAAATCGATAACATTTGTTTACAAAAAAAATAAGAGGTGCATTGCAGAGGGCAAGCTATACTTAGCTCAGGCAATTAGAACCGCCGTATCTCAATGGCTCTGGACCAGTGAAATCCGAGCCCAACTACAACATCCTTGTAACCCCTGTTTTTTTCGTGTGAATATATATATATTTATGTAGAAAAGAGCCCCTTTTTGCATGGTTACACCTTAACTTTATGCCCGATACCTGATGCCAACTTGACTGTGTGTGTGCTGGGATCCTGCTAACCAGCTCCTGCTCCAGTGTTCTTTCCCAAAACTGCACCTTGTACCCACAATTGGCACAACTCTAGGCCACCTGTAAGTCCCTTGTACAAATATCCCTGGTACCAAAGGCCTTGTGACCAGAGAAAGCCTCAGAGAGCTGCAGCATGTATTGTGTCACCCTCAGAAACCCCTCACTTCAACACCTCCACCCTGCCATGGCAGGTTGCATGTTTTGGTGCAGACCAAACTGGAGAATCGACATTGCACACATCCATTTTTGCCATGCCCACCAGCACTGCCTGTGGCATTGTAAGTCAGCCCTCTAGCAGGCCTTACAGCCCTAAAGGCAGGGTTCACTATAACCCAGGTGAGGGCATAGCTGAAAGAGCAATATGTCCCAACAGTGTCTGTACCATTCACAGACATTGTAAGTGCAGTGAATCCATTTTGAAATGCATGTCTGGGAGTTTGTCAACACAAACTCCACAGCTCCTTGATGCCTTTACTGAAGTCTAGAAAGCTTGGTATCAAACTTTCCAGCACATTAAACCCACAATGATGCCAATGTGGGATTTAATTAAATATGCACTCAGAGGGCATCTTAGCGATTCCTCCTGAAAAATGACGAACCCTGGTGTGGTTCCTGGCTGGCTCCAGCCATCTGCCTCCACCAGACAGGTTTCTGGACCCCTGGTAGGGGAGCTTCCACTCTCTGGGGCTGGGAACAAAGCCTTTTCTGGGCAGATGTGTCATGCTCCTCCCACAGGATGGGAAGGGTCCTCGAAGGGGGAGCTTGCCTGCCGCCTTTGTTAGCTGGAATCAGGAACTGGCTCCCACGGGTTCTGAGCCCCATTTTGGGCACGAGAACCAGTAGGAAAACCCGTCCAGGAAGGGAGGTTTGCCCACCTTTGCCATTCCCACCCCTCAGGTGGGGGTGGCAAAGGGATGCCACAGATAAGTCGCTGCAATCTTGGAGATGGGGGGACCACTACAATCAGGAAGAGGCCTAAGCCCCCCTCCAACTGGAGGGTGGTATACTACGGGGTTTCGAGACCCCAGGGAAAGGACTCTTTGGTCCCAACCTGCACACCCCTATAAGGCCCCTAAATCTAGTATTTAGGGGCACCCCTGATCCTTGTATCTTCAGATTTGACGTGACAAGAAGAAGCATTGAAGAGCTGTGGTGCAGAAGAGGTGGGCGACAACAACTGCTATGGCCCCAGCCCTACCAGCCTGCGGCCTGCTCTGAATCCCTGCGAGATGAACCCAGGGTGTCCTGCAGCCAGCAGCCTCCAAGAACCCCGGTGAACTGCCCTGCCTTCCTAAAGAACTCCTATCTCCTGTGAACACTAGATTTGTCCAATACCAAACCAAGCCAGGACTCCAGATCAAGCCTCATCTGCGAGTCTTCACCACTCTGCACCTGACGGCCAAAGTTCGAGTGGCCGCAACACCCAAGCAAGGTTCCCCTGGGGGTCCTGACCTGTTTTCCAGCGTAGAACGACCTCCATTGACCTTCTCCTGGACGCCTACAGCCTCATCCTGAATGGTACCCCCGACCGTCCTAGGAACCGGTGAGAAAAACACGATACAAAAGGACACCCCCCTTCACCCGCAGCTCCTGAGACCTGAGGTGCCCGACCGACGGTGTCCAGAAACTATTCATCCTCCAGTCGTTGGTTCCCTTTGTCCAGTCTTCTGGCTCCAGCCTGCAGTCTATTCCACGAACTACATCCTCCATTGAAAAGCATTGGTCTCCCGACACATTCTGTGCACCCAACACCAAGTTGCCCCTGCTCCACTGGTGGTGTGGACTAGGTACCTACCTGGGACCCCCTTTGCCCTCATCTTAAACCCAGAAGCTTTACTCCCATGATCGAGTGGCCTGCCAGTGAGCAGCCCCCAACTGAGGTGCCCCATTGGCTAAAATTGACACCCTGCACTTGGCTGCCCTAGTGTAGACAGTGGTGGACCTTGAGTGCCAACTTGAACATTGCAGAACTTTAATTCTACCCTCCAAAATTCCAACTCAAACTATTTACTTACCTGCAAACCTAACACTTCGTTTTTCCCATAGGACTGAAAGGTGTTTTTTCTCTGGAAATTACCTTTGCTGCATTTATTACAGCCATCGGCTCAAAGGCCTTACAGGGAATTACCCATTTATGTGTCCTCGTTTAAACAATTCATGTAAATTATTTTATGTATGATTGCTCCATCGTGATACAATGTGTTGCCCAATACAATGAGTAGCCCACCAAACTAGTAAACATGCTGAACTGCTCCAGTCCCCTGCTGGGAGGAATAGGGCATGGCATTCACAACCATCAAGCTCCGGTCCAGGCCCAAAGACAAACTTCTTGTACAAGGCTGCAACTGTCGAAATGGAACACACACTAATCCATTGAACCAAACCCGACGAAACACCCACTCGAAGCTCACCACTCGGGCAGCAGCTGCCCAGTCACAACCAGCGCCAGCTGTGCACATGCGCACACAAAACTCCCCTGGGCCCGTTCATGCAGAGAGCCCGCGACCAACCCTCTGTTGCGTAAGATGTGGTCCTTGGGCACATGACCCTTCGCCACTTCCATAAGGACCTCGGCCACATACATTACTCGACCGATTCTCTTTGGAAGCATGCGATATGTTTAGATAAAATTAAAGCAAGTATAAATGTTCTGAATACTGTAGAGGGGGTGCGAAATGGCTAAAATTCCACTCATTTGTTTCTTTAGG
Source organism: Lissotriton vulgaris (assembly GCF_964263255.1). Taxonomy (NCBI): domain Eukaryota; kingdom Metazoa; phylum Chordata; class Amphibia; order Caudata; family Salamandridae; genus Lissotriton; species Lissotriton vulgaris. The sequence continues at coordinate 583,539,156 of NC_141687.1, read as the reverse complement.
GGCTCAATGGTTGAAAAGCATTGTTACACGGTAATTTCACCTGAGCCCCCATGAGGCATCAGTTACGTTGCACAAGGACACGTTAATGTATTGGTGGACACGGGGAAATTCAATGATTTGCCCAGAATCACCAGATGCTGACCCACCACCGGGAATCGGACCTAGTTCCCCAGCTCCCAAGACAGCAGCTCTAGCCTTAAGGCTACATCCTGTCCAATGCCCAGTTGCTGCAGGCATGCTGGGAACAAGGCATTACACACCAGCGCCTCCTCCCTTGCGGCCCTTGGCAGGGTCCTGCTCAAATGCCCTAGGGGCGAGCCAATCACACCAGGGGCGGAAGGGGTGCACACAACCCGCTACGCCACATACACTCAACACCATGTATTGCACCCCCTAGGACGCGCCTCCAGCCCCGTGCCCGAGGAGCAAGCCCTGGGACTAGATGTATATGCTGTCCCCTATTTGATCCTTTGTGTAATCAGCATGCTGCAGCTAACTTGTGAACACACATATCATGAAAATAAGAAACGTTCCCAGACCTTATGATCTCCAAACTGAGTCATTCTCCTCAAATTACACATCGGGCTGGCATGTGGAAGTGGTTCATTTCTATGCTCGGTCCAAAAGGAATTCAGACACAACTGATTCATGGATCGAACTGCTGCGAGAGGAGCACATGCCCAATTACACAAACTGCGTGGCAGGTCGGGGACTGCAACCGCCGTGCAAGGCGGCTGCGTCCCAACAGCCTGGTTAGCGAAACGTAAGTCGCGCAATAACCACTCCACGCTGTTAGTTTTAAAGTAAAGGCCATTTATTAGGACAGGGTTGACAACTAATTTTAACATAACACTAATAAACAGTTAACAATCCCCAACCTCATTTCTTCCAACCCATCTGCTCTCGTACTCCAATTACTCACTCCCACTTCACATCACGACTTCTTCACTTGTACCATTCACTTCCACACTTCTCTTTCAACCTCCTCCAGCATCTGGCCATCGCACTCCTGCCTGCCACACCCCCATCCTGCACATGTACCCCCCTCCCCGGAAGGGTGATTATGCCCGTCATGGACACCTTACCTCTCCCAAGTACTGCAAAGACACCCCTTTCAACCCGTCCTAAACTGGCACGCTTCTATGAAACAAAAAAGAAACCCCTTCCCCACTCCTGGAAACTTGTAGGGTGGGAGGGTGGTCAAACTTCCTTAACCTATTCCCTGAGGCGCTGGTGACAGGATGCCCCCCTTATAAACACTATCCAAACCCCACCCCCTAAACCCACTCCCTACACTACCTAACACCATGTACCTCTTGAGCGAACTCCCCAGGGGAAGACTAGTCTGCCGACCTCACTTCCCATGGGGGCCACATCGCGCATTAACCACTCCACTCTGTTAGTTTTAGCATAAAAGGCCATTTATTAGGACAGGGTTGATAACCAATTTTAATATAACACTAATAAACAGTTAATAATACCCAACCTCATGTCTTCCAACCATCATCCGCTCTCGTACTCCAATTACTCACTCCCAATTCACATCACAACCTCTTCACTTGTACCATTCACTTCCACACTTTTCTTTCAACCTCCTCCAGCATCTAGCCATTGCACTCCTGCCTGCCACACCCCCATCCTGCACCGGTACCCCCCTCCCCGGAAGGGTGATTATGCCCATCATGGACTCCCCACCCCTCCCAAATACTGCCAACCAGGAAACCCCCTGTAAGAATTGGGGGTCTCTGGTTGGCGCAGGTATGTACATGAAACAAGCAGGGACCCTCTCCTCTAAGTCAGGGCAAAGGATTACTCTCAGGAAATAACCCCTGCTCACCCTTTAGGTAGTGTGGCGTGAGCAGTCAAGGCTAATCTCTGGAGTGTATATGGTTAAGCATTTGCAATGTCCCACAATAATCACCAACCCACCACAGAGACAAGACTTTATTTATAAAAATATACTCTTTATATAGAAGTGTTTAAGCAGGCTTCAAATACAGTCTTTATACTTTAGGAAGAGTTCCCGTTACTTTCAGTATGCCACAGTTCTTAAAATGCAGTGTTTTGGTTTTTTTAGGCAGTTCTCCTAGGTTTGTGCGCTTCGTAGCGCTCTTGCATGCTTCATACGGCTTTCAGGGAAGGACCCCACTACACCTCACGCTTCTCGCGTGAGCAAGCGTACGGTGCGGTCGATGTAGAGGAGAGGTACGGGGCATACAGTTCGCTTGGGAGCAAGCGTACGTTGCTTCTGACTTCAATCGCACCGCTCGCAGCGTATCCCTCAACTCAAGCCCAGCGCACAACCTTCAGCGCATGTACTTCAGGTTTTTAAGGCAGATGGTACGAGGCGTAGAGTCGGTGCGAGGTCTGTCGGGGGAAGCGCACAGGTCTCAGCGCACACTCCAGCTTAATACAGTCTCGGGTCCATAAGCGGTGCACAGTCCTTTACCTTGGTTTTGTAGATCGGGCAGACGGCTCTATGCTGATGTCCTACGTTGCGGTGCCGTCCTGGAGGGCGGGGTGGTGCGGAGGCCACAGGGTCACTTCTCCATTGGTTGGCGGTGCTCCGGGGGACACAGGCTCACAAGTGCTGAGTTATGGGGTCCTGAAGGGGGGTGCAGCGGATTGAGTCGCTTACAGCAGGGCGTTTACATGGGAGGCGAGCCCACACTTTAGTCCGACTTTACTTTGCTTTCCACAGCGCGGGGACCAGCAGATTGCGGTGTTTGGACCGGAAGGGTCCTGGACTTTGCTTTGTGAGCTACAGCTTGGGGAGACACAGTCACGGTGCTTGGGTCAGGCGGTGCTGACCTTTAGTTTGCGAGCTGCGGCTCGGCGGGCAGTAGTCACGGCGTTTGGCAGGACAGAGGTTGGCGCAGGCTCTTCAAAGGGCACGATGGCGAAGCCAAGCGCACTCAGCTTTCCATGGGCAGCAATGCAGGGACGACAACCCTCGGCAGCAGATCCTTTTTCAGGGAGTTAGCGCCCAATGTTCCTGGGGCGCAGTTCAGGGGGCAAGTTCACAAGCAAGCCCTTGGAGATTGTTTAAGATGCACAAGTGAATTAAAAGCCCTTCAGTCTTTTCTTCCTCTCTCCTTCTTGCAGCAAGGCACCCACCACATGCCAGTCTCTCAGGATTAGAGACAGTAGTCCTCCATGTAGCTTTCCCAGGTCCTTCCCTTCAGGCAGAGTTTCTTCTTGGCGTCAACAGGATCTGATTTCTTAGGAGCAGGGCTCCTACTTTTATAGGACATTTCCTTTGTTTTTGCAGGCCAGGGGGACCTTTGCCTAATCCAGTCAGTCTCTGAGCACTTTGTTTTGCAGGCTCTGGTTTCTCCTTTCAGTGTGCATGGCAGGGACATCAGACGCTCCCCAGGAGGTGGAGCCAGCATTGAGTTGACAAATACAGCCAGGAGCACTCTGTTGACAGTCTTCCCTCTTCCTGGGCCAGGTGCAGGGCAGAGTCATCAGTCGCTCCCCAGGGGGCAGAGCCAGCATTGTGGTGGCAGAACACAGCCCTATTCAGAGTCAAGGGGCACTCCCCCCACCCATTATGGTGTTATCCCTCTATTCACCACCTGTCATCCCTAGCCCTGTCACTCGCAGAACCCAGACAGCAGATACACATAAGAGCAGAGGCGGGCTGAAATGGTTAGGCAAGCAAATGCTAACTTTCTAAAAGTAGCGTTTGCAAACACAGGATATTAAAATAAACTTTACTAAGAGAAGTATTTTATTATTCTGTGTTCAGGCATACTAAACTTGACTTTCTACTATGTTCCCTGAGCCTGCTGGGATTATAAAGTGTAATAATTCCAGCAGCCCACTCTGGCCTATGATAACAGGTCGCCTTACAATAGTGAAAAACGAAATTGGCTGAAATTCACTATTAGGACATGCCACATATATCAGGGCTTGTCCTACCTTATGCTTACAATGCACCCTGCCCTTGGGCCTACCATAGGGGTGACTAATGTGAAGTTAAGGGAAGGTTTAGGGACTGGCAAGTAGGTGCACTTGTGCAGTCAGCATGACAGTACCAGACTGCACGTAGGTTCCTCAGTGGCAGACTTTAGACATATTTTAAAAGGCTGCTTCTGTGGGTGGCGCAACCAGCGCTGCAGGCCCACTAGCAGTATTGGTATTTACAAGCCCTGGCACTCCTGGTGCACTTTACTGGGGACTGACAGTAAATCCAATGAGCCAATCATGGAAATCAAGTACAGGTACACTTTACAGTAGGGAGAACATATGCACTTTAGCACTGGTCAGCAGAGGTAAAATGCCCAGAGTTATTAAACCAACAAAAACAGGTCAGAGAAAATATTGGAGGAAGGCAAAAAGTTCAGGGATGACCCTGCCAAGAGGGCCAAGTCCAACACCCCCGGAGGGCGGTTATTTGCCCCACCCTATACCGTGCACCTTTTGTTCTCACACTCGTCGGCACCAGATCGACTCGTTCCACAACTGACTAATAGTATCCCGCATTTCCATCAAATAGTACGCTTTCCCCATGTACGAAAGGTGCACTCTGTCGTCACGAAAGAGAAGGGGCTCCTCGAGCCGCAGCCCCACATGAGCAATTACCTCAATCCCATGGTACCACAAAAAAGTCTCATAGCCCTATTCAAATTTCGCCTCGCCCTTTCAATGGCTGCAGGCTTCAGAGCCCCCTCCAGATACGTTGTGGCACAAACTCAGTCCAAACAATGCAGGCGCCAGCCAGATTGGTCCTTATTGCCTCCAAGTCCCGTTGCATCAAATGTAGTAATGACACTCCGGACTGCTTGACCAAGTAATTTTCCCCCAGGTGGATAACAATCATGTCCGGGCAGCCCAGCTGAGCCACCTTCTTCGTCAACCAGGGGCAACAAAGCACCCCATCGCATCCCACTCTTACCCCACCAATGGACCTCATGATGGCCGCTCTGCAGGCCCAGGCTACGACCGTACACCTGTCTGTCCGCATACTTTGAGGCCCAGTGAACAAAGGAGTGCCCAACAATCCAGGTAACCGTCTTGGCCGCCGGACCCAGAATGCAACCTACGAAGAAAAAAAGAGATTAGCACCACAACTAAGCAGTATCAACGCACAAGCAGCAGCCCTGCCTACCCAAAACGTTCCGCCCCATCATTTACACACATAGCGTTCACATCAGCGAGATCTCCAGCGTCCAATCCTCCTGATCTCATCCCACGACCACCCCAACCTAGCTGCCGCCGTGGCCGCCCCTATCCGGAATGAGTGTGTCCCATACCGAGCTGGGTCCCTGCCAATGTGCTGCAGCGCCATCCTCAACACAGCCAGCAACTAAAAGGAAGACAAACACTTCTGAGAGGCATGAAAAAATATTTCCCCCACCGTCCTCCGCACCTTGCCACAAAACACCCTCCATTCACGCACCGGGCACACCTCCGCACAACCAATCTCACCCAGCCATACCCACTTGCCCCGTCCGACCTGGTCCATCTTGGAACGGCCCAACCAAATACCTAGACGAGACCCATGCAAACGCACCTCCTCAAACATTCTACCAGGCATGCCCCTTGTCCCCACCAACTCGGACACCCTAAAAGCCCCAAAAAACATCCAAATCATGCACAAACGGAACAAAGCCACTTCATGGTCATCATAACATCAATGTGGCAATTTAGCCAACAAGCCCAGCAACAACTCAAACGTAATTGCCTCTCGATGCGCCACCCACCCCTTCCCCCCACCCCCCTCACACGCACCCAACCTTTCAGCATCCTGCTCAGCAAGTCAAAACACAAATATACCATGCTGTAAAAAGAAATCCCAGCAAGTTTACCCAAAATCGTTGTCTGCGACAGTCCCCTGTCCATGCAGTCCAACACAAATCGAACAACTCCCCGCTCACAGTCACACCTGGGCATACGCCATGCATCCCTGTTCCAACCCAAAAAGGCACCAAATTCAGATCATGCCAACCTGTAGGAGCGCCTCGTAGAGTCCGCTATAGATCTTTTCACCAAACCCACTACTCTCACTCACCTCAGGCCCAGATACCCTCCGGCACCTTGGTCTTGCAAACTTCCGCTCCCGGTGCCAGCCTCCTGAAACGCTGTCACTGCGAACTAGACAATGCATCCGCAATGTCATTGCTTGCACCTGGGACATGTTGCGTGCGAAACAGCACATTAAATCGCAAACATAGCAGCATAAAACTTTGCAATAGGAGCAACACTCTCAGGTCTCTCGCCTTCTGATTGCTTACCAGGTCCACAACTGTCCTGATGTCAACATGAAACAAAACTGACCTGTTCTGAAACTCAGGGCCCCACACCTTCAATGCCACCAATAAGGGGAAGAATTCGAGAAAAGCAATGTTCCTACCCTACTGCAGCCTATGGGCCGGCCACTGCTCCGCACACCATCGCCCGTCCCAGAAAATTCCAAAACTGGCTGCGCCTGCAAGGTCTGAATAGAGTTGCACCTGCCACACCATCTTATCATGTGCAAAATCCAGGGACTTGCCGTTAAAGTCTTCCAAGAAACTCAGCCACACCCGTAGATCCGAACGGACCCCCAGCGTGACCCTGACCCTGTGGTGAGGGAGCACTGCTCCTGACATGGCCATGCCAAGGCGCCTGCAGAAAGTCCTCCCGGCCCTCACCACCCGGCAAGCAGAGTTCAGCAGGCCCAGGAGACGCTGCACTGACCTCAGATCAATCTTCCGCACCCCAATCACGTGAAACAGAAAAACCTTCATCCCCACCATCTTCTACTCTGGCAGTCGTGCCAACCACGCTATTGAATCAAGCTCAATACCCAAAAAGATCAAGCAGCAACTGGGCCCAGCCGTCATCTCGTGCGCCAAAGGAACTCCAAAATCTTGAACCAAATTCTGGAACTGCCCCAGAGCCGCCCCACACTCCTCCCGTCTGTCCCCTCCCCACAAACAAAAAATCATTTAGATAGTGCGACATCAGCCGATGCCCACTCCTGTCCATGAAGGCCCACTGCAAAAAGGAACTGAATGTCTCAAACAACTCACAGGAAATCGCACAACCCTTCGGCAAGACCCTGTCCACAAAGATGGCCCCTCAAAACTGCATCACCAGCAAGGAAAAATCCGCCGAATGAATGGGAAGGAGGCGGAAGGCAGACTTGATGTCACATTTAGCCATTTCCGCCCCCCCGACCACACACCCGCACCAGACCAATGTCATTGTCGACCGAAGCATACAACACCCTGGAGTCCTCCTCCGCAATGAAATCATTCACTGAACTCCCCTCCGGCCAGGACAGATGGTGAATCAGCCTGAACTCCCCCTGCTCTTTCTTAGGTACCACTCCCAAAGGTGAAATAATGAGATCCGGGACCGGCCACATGTCTTCCAATAGTTCTTTTTGCAATTTCGCTGCCACCATCCCCGATGGTTCCTTCGCAGACCGCAAGTTCTCCGCCCATCTACGCTCCCGAGCACCCTGATAACCTACCCGAAACCCTTCCAGAAACCCCCAATGAATCTTCAACGCCGACTCTCTATCAGGGTACCGAGAGAGACATGGACTCATGGCCTCCACATGAACCGGTGTAGGGGCCCTTTGGCACAGTGTCCCCCCGTCCTTTAGTGATCCTCCACTGCTTGGAGGGCGTGGCCAGGGTGAAACATTGCGTGACAGGGTGGCGTCCCCAAAACTTTGAACACTTGTGCTTAAACTTGCAAGGATGTTGTGTGCAGAAGCCTTTATTAAAGTTCTAGCAGTCCCCAGTGGTAGCCCCTCCCAGGCTTGAGTAACTGACCAGCGGTTCCTGTGTAAGTACCCTGACTCCCTGATCCAGCGGCAGATCCCTGCCCACCCGCCCCAGACTGGGCGGGATGCGACTGAAAAGGCCAATAGGCAACCGGGAGGCCGCTGGCCGTGTGTGTAGATGCTGCCTCATGGTCGATATCCCCCCACGCCTTGTCCGGGTTGACGCTAATCATGGCTCTAAACTCCTCATCGTAGCTGAGTCACGCAAACCCACCAAAATGCATCTGGGCTTTTCCTATCACATCCATATACTTAAACAGAGCTATCGCCCTATCCAGATGCTTCTCCCAATAAATGCTGGCGTAGATCAAAAACGCAGACGTCCAATTTTCCATATTTACCGGCACCCTTGGCTGCCTCGTCAACTCCCATTCCTCCTCCTTTGAACCCTCCTTGGCCTGAATCTCCCTGTGTAACAATTTGAACACATCTATGTACTCATGCTTCCATATTCTAGATTTCGTCTTTTCCAACAAATGAGACCTGAGTGGCATCGTCAAACCCATGTACGATAACTTCTTCCGGTGTTTGACCCCCGCGTCCTCCTTCCCCCCCCGGGTCCTCAGTCTTGTCAGTCTGTACACTGGCCACCACCGCCTGCGTCTTCCCACCAGTCGCAGCCCCCACCGCATCCCCCCTGCCCCCGCATCCCTGACAGACCCATCCCCCACACCCACCGACCGGCAGGCCTTTTAACACCCCCCCTTAGGACCGTCATCCCACACATTCCACCAAGCACCCTCACCTGAAAGTGTCGTGGACACCTCCCGGTCCTTCCCTCTGGCGTCCGCCGTCTTCTGAAACATCTTCGCTGTCCGACTAGTGCTGGCCTGTGTCGCCTGTAAAACACCAAGCTTCCCTATTGCTGCCTCACTCTTTCTCCAACACACTTCCTCACACACTTCACCCTCTTCCAGCTCCTCACTATCCTCTTCACAGTCCAATTGCTCCTCATCCATTACCTCCACAACTGCTCTCCGTCCTTCACTCGCCACTCTCTTCGCGCCTTTCCCTTGCACACGAGGCACAAAATCACACTCCAGAACCGCTGTTGCCCGCTCCCTTGGTGGAGGGCAGGCCGCCACGGACCCCCCTGCTGCTTCGACCCGGTGTTTGGAGGCCGTCTTGAGCCCTGCCGGCCCACCCTTGCCTCTGCCAGCCTCCGCTGCCGGCTTGTGCCCCCCCGCTCCCCCCCAGGCCGTCTGCGCCTGAGGAGGCCCCAGCGACTCTGCGACGCCAAGGCAGTCCCTGCCCCTCTACCCAAACCCACTTTCCCTGGGACCCGGAAGCCAGACCCCTGCCTGCTCCTGCGTCATAACCTGGCGCCAGGGGTGCCACGCATCCCTACCTTGTCTCCCTGGTCACACACAATACCTGCCATCCCCTTTCAGTCTCCTCAATAACGCGACGCTAGTCGAGAATCCTCTCCTCAAGGCACATGCTGTCCCACCTATCGGCACAAGACTCCTGACCCAAAAAACCTGAAACCTGCCCCCTTCCCGGTAAGGGGTGGGGGCATCCCCCCTGTGGGCACCCAGGTAGCCTGCGCCTTGGGCACTTTCAACAGTCCCTTCCTTTTGCTGAAATGAGGCCTGCTCACCCCATTTCTACTGCATGATAAATCCACTGGAGCATCCCCCAGATCCCCCTCCCTCCCCCCCTGACTCCCCTGCAGACAGCATCAAAGAGAAATCTTCCCCGGCCGACTCCTCAGTGGCGTCCTCCCCCTCTCCCCCACTGGCCTCACTAGAGTCTTCCAAAACCTCCAGGCCCTCTCCCTGCACCACAACGGCCTGTAGGCTCCCATGTGCAGTGCCAGCAGCCTCACCCACTGGCACGCTCGGCGTATCAGGGGCAGCCGTGAGGGGAGGCTCTGGCGCCTGCCCCGCGCTTGCCACCCTCCGGTTGCCTCTTGCCCCACAGCCCTCCCCGACATACCTGTTCTGGGCAGTGGCGGCTCCTCTTGACTTGCCGCCGTAGCCGCGGACGCAGACCTCGGCGTGCGGGTCATACGACCCACGCCTGGTCCAACACACCGGGCCGTAGGAGATCCTTTCTCCCAGCCCGGCCCAGCACGATGAGCGCGGCGCGCACTGCTGCCACATCAGGGTCCGCCATGCCTCCACGCACCGTACAACTGTTGCCTCAGCCGGCGAGGCCCTACCTCAAGCCGGCAATGCCCTCCTTCAGACGCACACACCGGCACACAAGTGTTCGCTCCTCCGCCCAGCCGACCGACTGGGAGTGTAAGTCTGCGTCCACAAGTATAACTACACCTAGAAAGTACCTAATTGAAAACTCCTAAACTACAAACTTCCTTAACCTATTCCCTGAGGCGCTGGGGACAGGGAGAGGAAGAACTTCCTCCCCTGACCCCCTTATAAACACTATCCTAACCCCACCCACTAAACCCACCCCCTACACTACCTAACGTCCTGTCCCTCTCGCGCGAACTCCCCAGGGGGAGACTGGTATGCCGACCTCACTTTCCCTGGGGGCCGCAATGCTTGGAGCCTCTGCCAGGTTATAAAGTAATGGCTGTGATTTGAAAGAGCGGCTCTGACGGTACAGCTGCATCTGCGGCGCAAATGACTCGCCCAGCAATGAGGCAGGAGACGATCCAAGGAAGGGGGGAAGGGTGTGTGGGGCGCAGGAATTGGAACACATGGCCCGCCTCGCATTACAACAACGAACACCCCAGCCCCCCACATGGGAGAACCCCTAACACAAAGCCAAACCTCGCTCTGTGATCCGCCCATGTATGCCGCCCGCTTTCGAATAAGGTGGCATGCATAGATGTAAGCCTGTGGCCCCTGAACACTAGAATTCTGCCTGCTCAGCCAAAGGGCCCCCGGAAGAAACATTAATTACCATGCAAAGTCGTGTTGGGGGAGGGGAGCGAACTTAAGAGGGGGGATATATACCAGAAAGTGACGCCCCTCGTGCGCTGCAACCAGGCTGGGGGGCTCCCTTCAGAGCCCCTGTCTCTGATTGGGGCGGGGGTGTGGGGTGCCCAGGCGACACTAGAGTGCTGACCTCTAGTGGCCCCCTGTGGGTGCCTCGGCTAGCAGCAGACTGTGTGGTCAAGTTACTGAACAGCAGTGGGCGATGCCACAGGCCAACATTGAGGTGCAGTGGCAGAGCTGTGTGTGGGTGCAGTTTTTGAACAGCAGCGGAGACGCTTCAAGCCAGGGATGAGGTGGACTGGCAGAGCTGTGATATGTGTCGGCCACCCTATAGAAACAAGTCTGGTTTGTGCTGCTGGGGGGTGTTTTGGGGTTCCACAGCTGAGCCTTACACACTCCCATGCTACCAGTGATGCTCCCTGTGTGACAGGGGCACATCCTGTGACGTCTCATCTAGTCACAGACTGGGCCTGAGCAAGGCCGAGATCAGCTGTTCATCTGGGAACCAGACACTTGGAGTATCCTTTACTGCTCCTGAAGCTTGGATGGGTTTAGGGACCTCAGGTTTCCTCCAGAGGTAACTAGATCGCCACATCACCCCATCCCACACTGACTGTCACTGCTGCTGGCTCGACACAATAGGTAACCGGAGGAAGCCGTCATGTGATACCCAGGCGCGGTGGCCCCTGTCAGGGCAGGTCACTGGCTTCATAAACAAGACACTTGATGATGGTTCGGTCGTTGAGGAACTTAGGCCTGTTACATTTGTTAATTTTCAATGCATTGTTCTTTTTTTTAATATTCTCCTATTCTTTTGCTTATCCTCTTCACAACTTACCATCTCCCGGCTGCTACCCTTATTTTCCTGTATTCACTGCCGTTTTTCTATACCTTTGGACCTTTCCAATGGGGTTCTGTGAGACCTTCCGTATTTAGAATGTTGGGAATGTGACATCATGGGGGAGTTAGCTACTCACTGGCTGAGGGCAAGAGGATGGTGCTGGGTGGAAGGTGAAGAATGCCTAATCTTGTCAATTTCAATGCTGCATCACAAAAGTGAGAACCTTCTTATCATCTGTCTTATACTTAAGAGAGCCATTAGCGAGAACGACTGGACCCTGCGTCCAGTAATTCACTGCTATGAGGTAGAAACATTGGGTTAGAGCTTGGTAACCACTGTTGCTAACTCATACTAGAATTATTGGCTGCCCCGGCTGCGCTCCTTGGGAGCCTATCAAAGCAGTGATGGAAAGCAGGGTGCAGAGTTCCTGGAGGGGAGGAAAGGCACAGAGAGTGGTGATGATAGGTGTTATGTATGTTATGTTATGTATGGTTCTTCCATTACTCCTGTGGACATTTTACTGCTCAATAGCACGCCCAGGAGTTGGGTGCGTGGACGGTCATCAGTTCCGAGGCAATGTGTCCCTGAGAGAAAGTTCAAAATAGCATTTAAAAATGTCGTCAAATAAAGAAAGGACTGACTCAAAAAGTAAGTTCTGGTGCGGAATTTAGGAAAACCATGAAGGTATATTGCACAATTTGAGTAATAAAAACAAATCGAAGTAATAAGCAAAATCAATATTAGTTTAAGATCCAAATGTGCACCGAATCAGCAACAAATCAGGCAGCATCCATAGAAAAGACACAAAAGGTTCTGTCTCAAATTCAAGGGTTTATAAAGCCAGTTTCACCATTGATTAACATAAGGGATGCAAAGTCTTTGTGGTGTGACCAAAGAATTACATTTTCAATCTAATTATACATTTTAAAATCGTCACAAAACCCTATCTGCCACCTTAGCACTAACGCAATACATGAATACTGATTCAGGCCCTCTGACCTAATGTCCTCCATAGGTGTAAGAACAAACTAGTTACATAACAACAGTGAACTATTGTGAGTCATTGAAATACCGTTTGCAAGTGGAAGGTCCTTGAAAAAGTGTAACAGTAGGCCCTCCAGCAGGCTTTCTTTGAGAAGTGTAATTCAGAAATAAACAAATCCACATCGTGCTTGACTACATGCAACAGAATTAATCAGAGCCGGTCCTAGGCCTTCTGAGGCCTTCTGAGGCCCCGGGCGAAAGGGAAGATGTGAGGCCCCTCTAAGTGCCTTACTGCCTGCGCGAGTGCGCTTTTCCCTACTCTGCGGGGCCGGCAGGGGGCCCCCTGAGCGCGAGGCCCTGGGCAGCTGCCCATACCGCCCATGCCTAGGACCGGCCCTGGAATTAATAATATAATAAAAATGATGCTGTGATATCTAATTTAGGTAAGATGGCATTGAGGCCTAACTGACAGCAAGTTAGCATAATCTAGGAAAACACACTCTAACAGGCCATAGCAAATTCATTTTAACTGCAACAGTTTTATGTCAGTGTACATGTGAGAATTCAAGTGTAGATTAGTTGCTCTGCACACAATTAATAATGCACATTTTTAATAAAACACATTGTTGGATTTGACTCAGAGACGGACTCGTTTTGACGTTTTTTTTTTTCAACGTTTTAATGCATCAAAGTTTTAAAGGCAAAGTAATAGGGCGTGTACTTTTCTATATAAGAGTCTTTGTTGTGGTTGCACTCTCCTTAATCGTCAGGAAGTGGTTGGCCCATTCTTTGGTATCTTCGGCTTCTGGCAGGCTTCGCTCAGGATATCGATACCGACATAGGTCCGGCTCCCCTTCTTGTCTCGTCAGTGGATGGCGGCTTCGCGGCTCCAACATCCTCGGTGCACTGGGGTCCGGAAGGCTCAGGTCGGTGTCCTCCTGTTCAAACGCGGCGTCTCTCCAGTCCCTCAAAGATTCATGACTTCCCAGGATCCCGGATGTTGCCCTCTCATCTCGTTCCGGACTGGCTGAAGAGTACCCCTCCTCTCGGTCGGGTGTCCTGATTGGTGCACGTGACCTAGTCAGCTGGGATGGCTCGTAATCCTCGGAAAATAGGAAGGATGAAGAGTTAAAGGGGCCGCTGCTATCAAGGTCTATCGGGTCCCAAGGCGACTGAAAGAAATAAACAGAAGAGGCGTAAAGAGTTAAATGATCGTCATTCTTTCCGTTCCATATGTCCTCAGGGGGCGGCACCTTACATATCCCTCCCCTAGGCAGTACCCGTTCGGGAGACTGGGGAACGCGGGAGAGAAAGTCTGCGTTCGCATTGGAGCTCCCTCTTCAATGGCGAACCTCGAAGGAGTAGGGCTGTAGGGAGAGGAACCACCTAATGACTCTAGCGTTATTCCTTTTGTTGCGACATAACCACTAGAGGGGGCCATGGTCAGTATACAGAAGAAAAGGGGCCCCTTCCAGATAATACCTTAACTTATCAATTGCCCACTTGACTGCCAGGTACTCCTTCTCAATGGTTGGATAGTTCTTTTCTCGGGGCAACAATTTACGGCTGACAAAGGCCACCGGGCGCTTCTGTCCGTCCGGGCTTTCCTGGAAAAGAACTGCCCTTAGGCCGGTGTCAGAGGCATAGGTCTGAAGAATGAAGGGGTGACTAAACTCAGGGGATACCAACACTGGACCGGAGATGATACAGGTTTTCAAGTCTGAGAAGGCCTGGAGGGCATGGGAGGAAGGAGACAGGAGTTATTTTTCCCTGATCCCCTTCATGAGTAAGTCAGTTAGGGGCGCTGCTATTTGGGAGTAGTGAAAGATGAACCTTCGGTAGTATCTGAGTAACCCCAAAAATGCACAAACCCCTTTCTTGGTGGTAGGGAATGAGGTATCGAGAATGGCCTGGACTTTCTCTTGTTGTGGTTCGATGAGCTCATTTCCTAAAAGATATGCCAGGTATATAACTTTTTGGAAGGCCACCTTGGATTCTTTTGAATTAATGTTTAACCCGGCTGTCCGGATGGCTTGGAAGACTTTCTGACAATGTGAGAAATGTAGTTCCCATGAGGAGCTATGGATGATAATATCATCGAGGTATGCGGAGGTATATCCCCGATGCTCCCTCAATACAATGTCCATGAGGCGTTGGAAAGTGGCGGGAGCCCCGTGTAAACCGAATGGTAATACTGTGAATTCATATAGGCCCGATGGGGTGGAGAAGGTGGTTTTGTGTTGGTCTTGTGGAGAAAGGGGCACCTGCCAATAACCTTTGGTCAGATCCAAGGTCGTAATATATTTAGCCTCTCCCAATTGTTCCACTAGCTCGTCTACTCGGGTAGAGGGTAGGAGTCAAACTGCGTAATGGAGTTGACTGCCCTGAAGTCTATGCAGAATCGTATGCTGCCGTCCGGTTTCAGGATGAGGACAATGAGTGATGACCATTAGCTCTTGGCTAATGTTCTGTACTTCTTGTTCCACAGCAGCTTGGCGATCGGTGGGAATCCTATGTGGGCGTTGTCTTATAACTTTCCCCAGTGTGGATGGGATGAGGTGTTCTACTAATGAGGTCTGTCCTGGTTTGTCGGAGAAGATCTCTGCGAAGGCGGATAGCAAGGAGCTCAATGTTTCCTTCTCGATCTTGGATAGATCTTGATTTATTTCAAGATGGGACAAGGTGGTCTCTGTTGTTGTTACAACGAGGTTGGACCGGGGTCGGGGGCCTAACCATTTTTTTAACAGATTGATGTGGAATATTTGGTTTTTGGTTTTGGGCAGTCGTAATTTATAGGTGGTGAGACCTATTTTTTCGACTATCTCATAAGGCCCTTTCCACTCAGTTCTGCCTCTTGGGATTATGGAAGGTAGCAGTACTAAGACCCAGTCATGAACTTGGAGATGATGCAACTTCTTCCCTTTGTCATAGAATGTCTGCTGCATTTGTTGTGCTTTTTCCACGTTGTTATGGGCGAACTCTCGTAGTTTAGCTAGCCTTTCCCTCAAACCCCTTGAATACTCGAGTAGAGCATGGGTTTCCTCAGGTTTTTCCTTCTCCCATGCCTCTTTGATCATCTCGAGGAGAGTGCAAGGCTGTCGGCCATACAGGAGTTCGAACGGAGAGCAACCCAGACTGCTCTGCTTTTGGCAGCGGATGATAAAAAGTGCCAAAGGTAGGAGGGCATCCCAATCTGCTCCCTCGGCCGTCATCATTTTCTTAAGGGTGAGTTTGATCGTACCGTTGTACCTTTCACATAACCCATCGGTTTGGGGGTGTTAAACCAAAGTTCTTATTTGGGTTATGTCCAGATTTTTACATACTTGGCCCATCAACCGGGATTCGAAGGGAGTACCCTGATCCGTGAGGATTTCATGTGGGAATCCCACTCTTGAGAAGAGTTCTACCAGCTTCTCACAGATGGTTACAGTGTTAGGTGTTCTCAATGGAAAAGCCTTGGGGTATCTAGTAGCGTAATCAATTACGACTAATGCAAATTGGTTGCCCTTATGTGATTTAGGTAAAGGACCAATAAGATCCATTCCAATATGATCGAAGGGTTTCCCAATGATCGGAAGGGGTTGGAGAGGGGCAGCAGGTGGTTTATACAGGTTTTTCCTTTGGCATACTTTGCACTCGCAACAGTATTTCGTTATTTGGGCATGTATCCCGGGCCAATAGAAATGTTTCAGAATAGTGTCTCGGGTTTTTAGGGCTCCTGTGTGTCCGGCTAGGAGGTGGGCGTGTGCAAAGAACATGACCTGTTCTCTAAAACGTTGGGGTACTAAGAGTTGTGCAGGGCTTGTCGGACCATCTTTTCTATACAAGAGGTCGTCTACCTTTATAAATGCCGGATAGGTCATGACAGGAAGGGTCGCCTGTTGCCAGGCTACCCGGAGGGTAGGGTCATTTTGTTGTGCATAGTGGAAGTTTTTATCTCTTTGCCACGGGGCTTGTGTGATACAAACAGGGGCTTAAATCAAGACAGATATCATCGGTTTGTAAGTAACTTAAGTGAAACTTTCCCCAATAAGTTAGATCTGTAATGTAATTTTGACATTGAAAAATACCGGCTTGCACTAAAATGAAGAACAGTAATAGGAAAACTGTTCTTAACCCGTTCCAAGATGACCGAACCAGGTGGGAAATCGGCCAACACGACACGCGTAGATAGTACTGCATCCTGAATGTGACCTAAGTTCGCTTCAAGATGGCCATACCAGAAGCGACCAATGTGGTATGCGTAGATAGCATTGCATGCTTATCCTGAACACTAACGCAATCCGAAAATAAATCAAAGAAAGATTCAGATTAATCAAAACGACTGGCAACCACAGGTCCGAGCCTTACAACTTGATCACCTGTTAGGGACACGAAAATGTAATATAGATAACTACCTTTCGTTAATTTCCCGAAAATTAATAACGTACCATGTACGCACAAGATAATAGCAAGGAACCGATAAACAATGTACAATTCATTCAGATAACTTATAGGGGCAACAAAGAAAGGTACCAACTAGTACCATTAACACGTTACAAGATGGCCGAAATGCTTACATACAAATAAGTCAGTCCCTGCAGGGAATGAATAAAGCTGAAAATAATTAAGCGGAGATTATCCAATTAACTGTGGTATAAGTACAACAGCCAAACCGAGCCCTTTCTCAGTTGCAGCCCAAACCCAGGACGGTGTGGAAGCAAGCTCAGAAACTCTGCAAGTAAGAGTATCTCCCCCAAGTAGTAGATTAAGTTAAAGTACAATTTATTCCTTAATTAAAAAAGGAAAACAGTATTGTACTAAAGACCCATATGGGTTTTCTGTACCTGCCTTTCATATATAGATTCCCCTGAAATTATTTAACCAGGAGAAAAAGCAATCCAACCTTACATAGAAGGCGTCCACAGCAACACACAATCTTAAGGTAACAAAAACCAAATCAGAGATAAAGTGCCAGAAATAAAGAACCTAGTTTCCAACAAGTACATTGATCAAAATTTGTTTGTTTTTCAACAGTTAATTGATGATCCAACCACACCTAGCCTGAATAAGAGAAATTTAATAATTATTAAGAGGTAAGAGTTACAACCTAAAAAGACCTGTATATTACAAATAAGAAGGGAGAGTTACTCAATTGATTTATGTATATTTGTTACCGTTATAATAGCCCTACCTGTGTAGAAAATTGACAATCAACACAGTATGTGCAGGCTGCTCAACAAAGAACAAACACCATAATACCAGTTTATCCTACTAAAGGTTAGTAATGTTTCTGAAATTGCTAACGTATATTAATTGAGAGAGTGAACAAACATTAGTACAAGAATCCTTTTACTCCCACTACAGACTAATGTCATCGGTCAAATGGCAAAAAGACCAAGGACTTTAGAACATAAAACAATACAGGATATGTAAACATCCCTGCTGAAAATACCATAAAAGTAAGTGAACTTGACGACACTGAGCAACCCCTTGATAAGTTAAAATGACCTTGGTTGCTCCATGTTAAAGATACTTCCCTTTATATTTTTAGTACTAATCATAAAAGAAGCGCCCTAAGTTAAAGAAACCTTGGGTACGAAGTCTTCAAAGCTGAATAAAGCAGAGAACTTAGAGATAAAAGTGAGTACATTAAACTCCTAGGGTCATTCGTTAAGGGGGTAAAAAAGAGGGCTAGCACCACGGGGTAACAAATGTTAGAAGATCAAAAATATGTGTGTATCAATAAGATGTTTAATAAAAACAATGTACAACAGCTCCCTCTGATTTGAACAAGGGAGACCGTAGATGATGTATTTCTACCTGATGAGTTAGATAAAGAGATGTAGTAATTTGATCAGAGTGATCAACATTTTACATAAAAAAGAGAGGTTCTTTTGGAAATGAGAATGTTTAATAACAGAAAAATGTTTTGTTTATCTTGTCCAATATAGATTGTTTTTAACCATAGAAAGCATTGTCCTGAAGAAGGTGTTCAAACTGTTCACCGAAACGCCGCGTCGACAGTATTGTGCTTTTTCTTTTTTTTAACAAAGAATGTGTCTCATGATGTTTTTTAAATAAAATGGATGTGATAATGTGTTTTTACAGAATGTCAATAAATTATTATCCTTTGTTATAAATAAATTACTCAATTTTACAGTAATAGAACCTCTATGATCTGATCATTATTTTTTGTTTGACCATCTACATATCTGTGTAATGTGTTTCAAATTGGGTGGGAGATAACAACCTTACTCATACTGATCATTATTCTTCGTTTGACCATCTACATATCTGTGTAATGTGTCTCAAATTGGGTGGGAGATAAGAACCTTACTCATACTGATTAGAGACTAAATGTAAATTTGTTACTGTGTGGTGCGCCCTATATTTGATTATACCTCCAGCTGTAGCTTAATATTACGCTTGGGTAGTAGGACTGCTTATCTGCAGTCCGCCCTACCACCTATAACCAAGAAAAGAGAAACCTCTGTTTTTTTTAATACAAACAGGGGCTGCTTTCTTTTTATAGTGGTCCAGCTTTAGGCTAAGATGTCTCATATACTCCGGATGGTCTATCCCCAATATAAGTTTTTCGGGTAAAATAGGAAGAAACCCTACTCTGGCTGGTAACTCCCTCCCATTGGGCATTCTAGCCGTTATGTATGCGGCAGGATATACCTTAACGTCTCCATGCACACACCTAATGGGGATGGTCTCTTGGGGTAGGATGTCTTTGTGTTTGACGAGGGAGCTTTGGATGACGGACTGTCGACAACCAGAGTCTAAAAGAGCCCTAACGTGTATCCTGTCGATAACCAAACTTACGTAAAATCCGGTGCCCATTTCCTCTGTATACAGAACCTGCCGTGGAAGATAACTAACATCCATTGGCTCTTCGTGGTTTTGTCTTTGAGGACAGAAACAGGCCATGTGTCCCCAGGTTCCACATTCAAAACATTGCGTTCCTTTTATTGTGGGGGTCACTGCTTTAGAGGGTTTCGTCTTAAAGGTTTCTACTGGGGTTTTGCCGAGGTTTTTCTTCTCCGTTTTATTAGCTAGGGGGTCTTGATTTGTTCTCCCCGTCCCATATGGAGGTTTTGGGTTGAGCCCTGGAGTAAGTGGTTGCCATTTCGATGATTCGCTCCATGGAAAGTCCTGTATGTTGTTTTCGCCACCTTTGGGTAGGATAGGGTAGGGCCTCCAAAAACTGCTCAAGGTATATAAGCGACATGATTTCCTCCTTGGTATGTTCCTGTGGCTTGAGCCATTTATCTGCCGCGGTTTTCAATTTGTGGAAGAGGGTCTTCGGTGTGTCACCTGGATTACCCTTTTCTTTGCGAAAACACACCCGGTAGGCTTCGGTATCCAACCCCAGATGATCTAGGAGTATTTCTTTGATCTCCATATAACTAGAAGTGCCTGTAGGATAGGCCGCCTTCGCCCGTCAGTAAGGGTGCTAGGAAAAACGGCCATTTGTTTTTGGGCCAGCCTGACGCTCTGGCTACCCGCAACATATTTCTGGAGCGCGATATCAGGAAAGGACGATAAGGATCCCTGTCGTGGGGCTATTTCCTTAATGGCTAACTCCTGTTGGTCGGTCAGTTTGTACAACCCTTCCATCTGTTCATTCTTGGTTGCACTGAAAGGTTCTCTGTCTGCTTGTGCAGAGGTCATGTGTCTTTAGAGAGCCCATTCCAACTTTGTTTGGCCTGCAATGAGTTGTTGAAGAAGGTTCTCCATTTTTCTACAATGGACGTCGAAATCCCACTTCTGACACCATGTCTTGGATTTGACTCAGAGACGGACTTGTTTTGAGGTTTTTTTTTCAACGTTTTATTGCATCAAAGTTTTAAAGGCAAAGTAATAGGGCGTGTAGTTTTTTATATAAGAGTCTTTGTTGTGGTTGCACTCTCCTTAATCGGCAGGAAGTGGTTGGCCCCTTCTTTGGTATCTTCACTCAGGTTATCGATACCGACAGAGAAATAAAGAAAATATTGACAACGGTCAATTTTGGACTCTTTCGGTCCGTTCCGTGAGCAGGGAAAAGGAGTGAGGGAGAGCACCCAAACTGTCACCAACAACTACCCGGGTGAGGCAAACGAAGGAATTGAAGTTCCCTAGGGACGTGTCTCAAGGTGTAGTAGGGGTTTGTGTTACTCTTCCCTCCCCCAGACGTGGGTCGGTTGTAGCAGCCCCCCTGTGGAACCAACCCCGTACTCGGGAACATACCTGCGGGAGCCACACTCCCGGTGAGCGTGGCTGGCAGACACGTAGTACCGAATTGGGTCCGGCTCCCCTTCTTGTCTCCTCAGCGGATGGCGGCTTCGTGGCTCCGACGTCCTCGGTGCACTGGGGTCCGGAAGGCTCAGGTCGGTGTCCTCCTGTTCAAACGTGGCGTCTCTCCAGTCCCTCAAGGATTCACGACTTCCCAGGATCACTGATATTGCCCTCTCATCTCGTTCCGGACTGGCTGAAGCATACCTCTCCTCTCGGTCGGGTGTCCTGATTGGTGCACGTGACCTAATCAGCTGGGAAGGCTCGTAATCCCTGGAAAATAGGAAGGATGAAGAGTTAAAGGGGCCGCTGCTATCAAGGTCTATCGGGTCCCAAGGCGACTGAAAGAAAAAAACAGGAGAGGCGTAAGAGGTAAATGATAGTCATCCTCTCCGTTCCATATGTCCTCAGGGGGCGGCACCTGACACACATACAACACTCCTCTTCATATCGATGAACTTTATAACAATGCTGCAAGGCTCAGCGATGGGAAAGTGTGGCACATGAGTAGATTGGCCAGATACCATCATGGAGGCAATATACCCAATCAACTGCAACCTAATGTGTATTGCAAAGATCTGTGGGTTGTTGTTGATAGGACCAGTTTAGAACAAAGTTGCATGCCCAGTAATGAGACTTCACATGATCTCCCACCTTTCACTGACTTTGCTGATTGTCACTCATCAGACCAGTCTGTTGATGTCAGTCCTCACACTCCGATACCAATGCAGAGTTGTTACGGTGACTCACACTCTGACTCTGAAACCATGTCTGACGGTCATAGTTTCAGTGGTAGGTCTGGTAGAACCAGTAATGATCCTCACTCCGACACCGAAAGTGTCCCTGATCCTTACTTAGTCACGGGGAGGTTTGGGAGAGCCATCCATAAGCCGAAACGTTATGAAGACTTTGTGTTTGCCTAAAGGTTCATAGTTTAATCCACATAAATGTTTCTTATACCACAGAATGTAGTTATTAGTCAAAACTCTCAAGAGAGGAAGATGTGTTGTATCCCAGTTCTTTCCTTTCTCGTGCCCCCGTGTGTGACGACAACAAGTCACCTCTCCTGTGCGAGAGCACCCATTGTCACCATACCTCTTTCCATTGGTTCCCCAACATTCCACTCTCCCTCCTGTCTCCCTCCAACTGCCCAACTGTCATTCCAGGGATTACTTTCCTGACCTACGCACCGCACCAGGTGTGGGGATGTTTATGAATAAACTTGTACCTGATTCCAACTACAGCATTCGAGTAACTTACTTTCTACATGGATGACTAATCATCTGAGCGTTCTCTTATACTGTCTGGCTGAAATGTTACGTTAAGTGTGTAATAACAAATGTGTGATGAGACATAGACAGGCCTTGACCTAACACTGAGGCTACAGTTAATTTCTTTTTGCTGTTTCTCTGTTTTGATTGCACTGCCCTACGAGGCAGATGATGTTTCGCTGATAATGAAAATTCAATAAAGAGATTTAAAAAACAAAACATATAAAAAAAAACTACAACTACAGGTACATATTAGCATTATACTACAAATATATGTTAACATTTATCTGTATTTAAGGAAATCTCATCCTATTTTTGTTAACTTCCTATGCTGTCTATCTGTTCAGGTTTTGCCTGGAGTTCATGAAAGACAGCATGGAAAGTCTCTCACAAGGAGCACAATTTTCAGTATTTTTCCTCTTTTAAAAATAAATACAGACAGAAAACACATTGTTTTCGATCTGTATTTATCTGTAAAAATCGGTAAAAACGGAAAACCGGGAACCTTAATCATAATTAAGGCTCACGGTTTTCCGTTTAAACGGATTTTTACATATAAATACAGACGGAAAAATATTTTTTCTTAGTCTGCATTTATATGTAAAAGCGGAAAAATGCCAATAAATTGGTCTCGAAGACAGTTCTGTCCGAGCGTAGGCAGGGAGGGGGCTTATCGGATTTCAGCTGAATTAATAGAAAGGTTAATGTTAAGGGGCCATTAGGGCCTCCTTTTGTTTAAGTATCCTGACTTGGAGCTGTCCTGGGGGGAGCAGAGGTGCGGCGGGATGCACACTTAAAAGAAATGAAGGGAAAACAAATGCACAAAGCTCATCACTTCACAGATACTTGAGAGTATCTGTGAAGTGATGAGCTTTGTGCAGCTCGCCCCACCCCCACCATTCCCCGTAGGGGCAGAGGAGGGGGGGGGCGAGCTGAAGGGGGCCCCCTCAGCACATAAGTCAGGCCGGGCATTTGCAGGTCTCTGGTGTGAGAGTCTTGCTCAGTTTTTGGCACTTGTGACATTCACCCACATTTTTCGCCACGAAGGGTATCCCCGAGGTGGAACCTGTACTTTCTGGTGTACTGGAACTTTTGTTGCCACTGTCTCTCGGCGGCCGTCATGGCCTGGCTCCTCAGCCTGATGTTGTAGGAGACGTGTGTTCTCTCACAATGAGTCCATGGCGGCTGCTGGCCAGTCCTGTCTGTGGGTGCCTGAAGAACTTGAGCTGTGCCAAGGGGCTGCAAGTGCTGCCTGTGGGCGCACTCTGAGCCCCCCACTGCTTATGGTCCAGGAGCGGAGAGGCTGCCTGCTGTGCTGGACCACTCATTGATGCTTGCATTAACACGTCCTTGCTGAGTGCACAGGTTTGACCGGCTTGACTACATAGCTCGGGTATTTTTCAGGAAATTTCAGCACGTGGAACCTGTGAATTATTTCTAGCCCTGCAGACAGAGGCATCGCCTTTCTATTGTGAGGGGAAGTTTCGTTTTAGGATTTCTGCAAATTAAAAGCAGAGAATGGTGGTCTGCTACAAGGGTGAATGGTTTCTGATTTCACGAAAAAGATGAAATGCTCTGAGGGATTCTAATTCGGCTTCAGAATATGCCTGTCTGGCTTGCTCAGACCGTGGCTTGAATACAATATGATTTTACAGGGTGCTTCGGGTCAGGTTCTCCTTGCACCATATCTCTCCCACGGCTACTGGGATGGCATTGACCATCACTCTAGTGCAGGGGTCTCCAAACCGGTCCTGGAGGGCCGGATCGATGCCAGATTTTTAAAATTACTACATGTATCTCAATGGGGATATCCAAAAAATCTGGCATGGATCCGGCCCTCCAGGACCGGTTTGGAGACCCCTGCTCTAGTGTGTAGCGTGATTTTCACAGGGAGCTCTGCACAGCATTGTATTTACTGCAGAGTACCGCAGCATTTTCAGTCTGGGGAGGCATTTATTTTAGTACTGCTAGGTCAGTGACAAGACTATATGCATGCGTACCAATGGCAAATAATGATTTTATCCAGTCTAAAACATAATTCTTTCACCTCTACTCAAATAATATTGTTTTCCTGACTAATATGTGACCACCACGGAAAGTCACGCTATTCACAATCCCTGATTTTTTAGTTATTTCCGGAGTAGCGTGCTACTGGATAAAAAAGCTATTCAATGCCTTGTCAAGGGTAGTAAGCGCTATATAAGTGCAATTACAATACAATAAATCATGTGTAAATAAATACATAGGATGCGTTACATAAAACAGCGAGGCTTACAAGACCCTTCATAGCTCACTGTCTTATATTAGAAGGTTTGCAATTTATTAACAGCAAGTAACAATAGGATCTCTGTTAAAAGCAGTAACCCATTTGCCCATCTGCATAAATCTATCTGAACCAAAAACTACAGAGCGCGCATTGCCTTTTTGAATAAATGTGAATAAATACTTCCTACAGCGTCTTGTTTTTGCTCACGACAAAATAAATATGGATCAATACTGAAAAAATGACCAAAAAATAAATATGGATAAATACAGACGGAAATATTAAAAAAATAAACACCATAAAACCGGGAGCCCTAATCATAATCAGGTACGGAGGTGTTAAAATTCTAATCTGAGATTTCCTTTAAAATTGTGACGATAGAATCCCGAAGTTTAATTTGATTTGGTTTCTTTCTCATTTCACCCACAGGGGATATATTGAACGAAACGGTTAACATCTAAGTGTACTTTCCGTATTCTTGCAGTAAGTAGGAGTAATCGTCTGTTTAGCTCGACCGGGTCTTCATAGGGCACACTACCCTGTCATTAACACACTTAAGGTGCTCGGATAAGGATAGTGGTTCGGGTCGTATGAAGACATAACATTTGTGATTTCACCATGATTGGTCTGTAGGTTAAGCATAATTTAGTAGACTGATTGACATCACTTGGGCTGTACACCAAATGCAGATATGCTATTTTTCACCAACACTCAGTAATACACAAATAGTTACACAGAGTACACTACACTACATTAGCTAGCATGCGCTATCTGACCACATATGTACAAGAAACATGGTTTGTTTTTGCTACAGATTTGCCCCTGACGAAGGGACTTGTGTCCCAAAATGCATTGGGCTCACAAATGGATCGTGATTCATCAGAATTGAAAAGAGTTGTTATTTAATTTTTATGTATTGAAAATACATGTAAAAAAATGTATTTGATTAATGCTCTAGGATACTAAGAGCACGTGGAATATATATATATCATTCACAAACAATCCTGTCGCAGAGGGAATGGCTTAGCAAGTCGGTGCTGGGTTCGGAGCCAGGACCGGGTCCCGTAAGTCAATTTTTCACGAAAAGGAAAAGCCAGCACTCCGCTCGTTGGATGCAATGAAGATTTATTCAGACACTGTTACAGCCTACGCGTTTCGAACCAGATGGTATCTTCTCACGGCAGTGTTACACAGTTGTCCTACTTTACTTTCAATTATTTATGTTCTAGTGCTTTTCAAAGTGCATTGTGGGACATGCAGTTTAAGGCTTATTTCGCATACTTATTCACAACATTTGTGTCATGTTATTATATATATGCATACAAATATATTTGTGTACATTTCAGGCTTAGTGCCATGCATGAAATTATTGTCCAGTTAGCACTCAGATTGCGTGTCTCGGCAGTGTATTTAACTGTGCATTTATAGGAGATTTATCCTCAATTTTTTTGCGATGTTTTGACAGATCCGGCTGTGCAAGCAGTTTTGTATTCCCGAGGAATACAAAACTTACTTTCCTTAATTACATGCCAGCAGTGGTCATCCCAAACACGTCATCATGAGTATCCCTCTTGGTGAATTGTTGCGTTTAAAGAGAATCTGCAACACTCAGGAGAAGTTTGAGGAGGGGGCTAGTGCAATGCTGGATAGACTACAGGCAAGAGGATATAGCAAAACCTGTCTAGCCAATGCATTGCAAAAGAGTAAAGAAAGATCTAGAGACTCCTTATTGGCACCTAAACCCCCTGACAATGATGCCATGTCAGACACCACCAGGCTAATAACTACGTACAGTAGACAGCACCGCAAGATCAAATCCATAATTAACAAACACTGGGCAGTCTTAAAAACTGATGGTGTCTTACGAGATATGACTCCCGATAGACCTGTGATCACATTCAGGCGTGCATTCAGTATGCGCAGTAAGCTAGTAAAATCTAGCCCTGAATTATCCATAGTCACTCAATGGTTTGGAGGTAAAGGCTTCCACAAATGTTCCTCGTGTCGAGCATGTAAATTTGGACAGAACACCACCCATTACCGCACTCCGTTTTCTGAAACTGAATATCCGATTCGCGGCAATTACAACTGCCACACGGAGTTCGCGGTTCACGTCCTAACATGCACCTGCGGTCTACGCTATGTGGGCAGTACCGGCGCACAGGTGCATGTTAGAATACTGCAGCACCTTCGTGCCATTGTTAATCACGACGGGGCGTACCCGGTGGCACGCCATTTCAACAGCAGGCACAACAGGGATCTGTCGTGTCTTACTTACTATGTCATCGATGCTGTTGCTCCCTTAAGGCGTGGCGGCGACCGTGAAAAATTATTACGCCCATTGGAAACGCAGTATATTATTAAGCTCGACAGCAAACAACCTAATGGGTTAAACGCGACAGAGGACATGCACAATTTTTTGTAGGAGTGTTGATCCAGCTTACACACTCTGTATTCAGTATACATACACTACAATCATGGTTCTGTTGTTATGCTATCTAAGCTAAAATGATGAATCACACATGTCTTGTAAATATATGAATTTCACATTCAAGCACCTGTTTTATGGATTCTGTAGTTCTATTTCCGATTCTAAGCCATCTGTTCAGGTTTCTGGGCAGCGCAGTCTTTTAAACAATTATTGGGAAGTAATTTCTTTAGGTGGTTTTGTTGCACTGTGAAGTCACTTAAGCACTTTTTTTGATATATATAACCTTTTTTGTAAATAGTCCTCAATATTTATGTCATATAAAATTTGAAATGTATAAATTTTAAATAGGTATACAGGACTGTAGCTCGAAACTGTGGTTTTTACACTGAGGTGCTTTTTTTGGGTGATATATTTTCTTCTTTTCATAAGGTCCTGCCAAGTTGTGTAGCAATTTACAACGGTACTGCTATTATTTTCAACACCAAAACATTCCTTGTTATGTTTATATTTCGTGAAAGGTCCAGTGCTGTTTTTTCAATTAATTGAGAGTTGTATTATGCATTTATGCATATCACTCTAGCTATTTGGTGATGCACAGCAACATTATTGCATTCATGCAGTTATATGACATTGACATTTTTTGAGTATTTATACAGTAATTGACATGGATTGTCAGTGATTGTGACAAAATCGATATTAAGCATTTATTAACAAGTTTGGTCTTTTTGATGTAATAATAGATCAAAGACATAGCTAATATATGTACTGTGACTTTAAATTGCTTAAACCTAGCAGCAGGTAGAACCATGTGACCCACGTGTGGTAGATGTGGCCCTTTAGGGTGGGTCAGAACTGCATAGATAAAAGAAATCTCCGAACTTAAATGTGGTGTGTGAACAAGAGTACGTTAGTACTCGAAACGTTGCATTTTTGAAAGACATTTGAAATAAACAACATCTTGCCTGGATAACGTGGGGTCTGCCTCTTCTTTCGCCGCTGCGTGTGGAGGTTTGAAGATCGTGTGAATATATATATATATATATATATATATACATATGTAAAACATAGTTTGAAAATGTAAATGATAAAATAAATGATCATGACATAAAATGATAAATTGTTGATACGCTGCTTATAAGTGGTGCGCACCTTAGTCCAAGGAGCCTGTTGGTTCTTGGCCTCTCTCACATATATCACTGTGTTAGGCCAACACAAGAAGGTGTAGCACACAGATCGCCATTCAAGTTCTAAAGTTAGCATATGCAGATAATCAAGGAGTTAACGATCTAAAAAATATTTTATTTTCAATAACCATCCTTGCCTACACTTACATTGGAACACCTGCAAGTATTCATAATGTCATTTAAAACTACTGAGAATTTTACGAAAAGCATATATAGCTGAACAGGCCACGGACGTATATGGCCTCATACAGGAAGTGAAATTCTTTAATGTACAGAGTGGATCTATAACACAGCAGCTTAAACAATTAGAATATCTGACATGTCATGAGCTGAACCAACCACTACATGCTTCCGCCTTAATTCAACATTGATAAGGTGAAGAGAATCCCCTGAGGTTTGAGGCTGGCAATTAAACCTTTGTTGTATCGCTTACAACACAATTGCAAATTTATGGGAAAATGGTACGCGATAATAAATAAATGCTCATTGGATCTAATTTTGTTACTTATTGTAGAACTTTTGCGAACCATTCACGAAATAGATGAAGAAATTGACAATGTCTAACGAGATCTATCTAATAGAATGGAAGAGGGAAATTGGAAACAGTTTATAGAAGGTCTGAATAGAAAATTAGATACTTATGGAAAGAATTACAAGAAACAAAGCTCCGGAAATGTAAGCATGACACAATAGTTTACAAGCTAATCGAAGCATACACTTGGACAGAAGTGTTTGCCCAAAGAAGATTCATGCATGAAACTAACACATCTTCAGAGGAAAGCGTAGTATCTGAAAAAAGACACAGAAACTTCAAGAGCTTCTGTGAAAATCTTGCATACTAGATCTGACACCACACAAAATCTATCAGGAGACAAAAATGGATCAGAACATGTCTTCGCGGTTTCTTTTTTATCCCAATCTCCAGACATGGGACAACCACCGGATAAAACACAGGACAGACAAGGGGGACCAACAAAAAAATCCAGCGAGAAAAACTAAAAAGAAAAAACAAAGAAGGGCCTCAGGAGTCAGAACAAGACTGAGGAGCATATTTACAAGCCCCCTGCGCCACCAGTACATCACTTTTTGTGACGTACTGTAGGAGCATTTCACTTCTCCATATTTACAAGGAGAGGAAAAGCCAACCTGCGTGACTTTTCCTCTCCTTGTAAATATGGCCCATTCACACGCAGCACTTCCACTTCCAACGCAGGGGCATTCCATGGGTGTTGCTGTGGGTGTTCCCATGCAACATCCATGGAACAAGACACATTTCCAGATTTGCGAGGCGCAACGAGGAGAAATGTTTTCATTTCTCCTCGTTTTTCGTCTTTCAAAGAGTCCTGCATTCTACAGCACGCATTTAAAGAGGAAAATGCCTGTAGTAATTGTTTTTGTGCAGGAAGGTGACAATCGTCCCATGACGCAGGTATCCTTGCACCATGGTGAAAGGACGCTTGCGCCGGCCCATGGCTGCAGTTTGTGCGCCAGGGCAGGGTGAAGCAGAGGAATGTGACTTATTATTGTAAATATGTTGCATTCCTGTGCTTCGAAAGTGCCGCAGCGCGGGCAGCCAAAGGGCTTGCGTTGCAGCGCTGCAGCACTTCCTTGTAGATCTGACCCCTAGTGATTAACATGTCATCAACTCCACTAACATCATTCCAAAGAGCTGTGCTCAACAATGGAACTTTCTTCGTCCCTACTTACAAAGGTTTGGCATTAGAAAATTAAGTAGCTTTTTTCAAATTTATGAGAGTTTTGAAATTGAAAAATTTCCGTAATTCCAGCCCAAGAAACCAAGGAAGTCGCAATACCAGAGTTTAAACCAAAAAGCACATTTATGGCCTCAGTATCCCATAAAACACTGGATATATTTGAGACTCTAGTTAAAAATTATCTCAGCATTTTGCATCACAAAAACAAGGATACACGCACGCCTAATTTTAGAAGGGCTGAAAATAGCATTCTCCGAACATTGGCAAATAATCTTGAAGTTGCTTTTCAGAAAGCTGACAAAGGTGGTGCTCTAGTGATAATGGATTTGATCTTTTGTCAAGAAAAAGTCACAGAACATGTCAAGGACACCTTCACATATATGATGTTGGATGCAGATCCTACAATGGAAATTTCGAACTCACTTCAAAAGTTATTGGATAATGCGTTGGATATAGACTGGATAGATGAAAACACCAAACAATAGCTGACAACACAATTCCCAAGGAGGCACAAGCTGTACATGCTCCCCAAAAACCATAAGAGCAGCCTCCGAGTAAAAAGTCTCTGGCTGTCTGGTCTATACAAGAAGAAAGGTTGGCTAAGGCTGATGTTGCCTGCCAGGGTGATGGCTTGACAATAACATTATGTCATACAGTTACTTTAACAGTTGCACAAATACTCTACAATTCTGTGTACAAAGGCAGCGGCACAGAGCAACCCATTCCTCTACCTCATGATTGCTCTGTTTGGGTAAGGCCGGTCATGTACACCACAGTAGGGACAGTGCACAATTTGAGCCAGTGGTTGCAGGTGGGGCACACCAGTACCAATTTTTGTGCACCAACTGTAATTTTTATTAGGCAGACTTTGACCTAGAGCAAGAGAGAAAAAACACAAAAAGGTGAAAGAAGGAGGAAGAGAAACGGAGAAAAAACTGTGACAAAGAAAGAAAGCAAGGACGAAAAAGAGTGGGACAATGTAGTAGAAAAGGTCTGGTGGCGGGTGAAGAGGACGAGGTGGAATCAAAACTAGGCTGACTTGGCATTCACAATGCTAACATTTAATACTACAAAAGAAACAATTAATGGACAGAATGCTGGACAATGCAAACATTCACTGCTGATGAAGGGGGATGCCCTGAAACCGGTCCAAGGATGCTTTTTTTCAGTCCAGGGAGAACCTTGCTTGGCAGTTCGGGCTGGACTGTTCCCACAAGGAACAGGGTCAAGACTGATTTGCATATGGCTGGGTCCAAACTGGGGTGGTGTGATGAGCAAAAAAATGATGTATTTAACCCAGATCTTTGTGACTGGGGGTGAATACTTGCATTGTCCAGCATTCTGTCCATCAATTGTTTCTTTTGCATATGTTGCCCTAAGTGGGAAGGGTATGCCCAGATGTGGGTCTCCTGCTCACTACACCACTAGGTTCAAGCTAGCCTGGCTGATGAAGGGTGATGACCTGAAACCGGTCCCAGGATGCTTGTTTCCGGTCCAGGGAGGACCTGGCTTGGCAGTTCGGGCTGGTCTGTTCTCACAAGGAACAGGGTCAAGACTGATTTGCATATGGCTGGGTCCAAACTGGGATGGTGTGGTGAGCAAAAGAATGATGGATTTAACCTTGATCCTTGTAACTAATGAGTGAATGCTGGCATTTTCCAGCAATCTGTCCATCAATTGTTTCTTTTTGCATATGTCACCCTAAGTGGGGAGGGTATGCCCAGAAGGTGGGTCCTGTGCTCACAACACTACTGGATTCAAGCTACCCTTGCTGATGAAGGGTGATGCCCTAAAACCGGTCCTAGGATGCTTGTTTCCGGTCCAGGGAGGACCGGGCTTGGCAGTTTGGGCTGGACTATTCCCACAAGGAACAGGGTCAAGACTGATTTGCATAAGGCCGGGCCCAAACTGGGGTGGTGTGATGAGCAAAATAATGATGGATTTAATCCAGATCCTTGTCACAGGGGTGAATGCTTGCATTATTCAGCATTCTGTCCACCAATTGTTTCTTTAACATTTAACAGTACTGCACATAGGCTTCCGAACTCTTGGGCCCGACACTTATTATTTTACAAATTAAGTACTGAGCAGGGGCACACATGATGTGCAGTATGTCACTGTGCCTGGTTGAGGATTGCTATGTGCTGATCCTTTGCAGTCCATCTCACAGAATGCTGTGTCTGACTTTTTCCCAGACATATAATAGATTGACAAAGAGGATCAGCATGGCATTGTGCATGGACAGCGCCTGACACTATGTCCACCAAAACGTTCTGTCGCAAAGCATGGTGTGTATCAGACTGCTTGGCCTTTGTGTGGTTTACCTCTTGGTTCTTCTTACCATCTCTGTGTGTGGCAGTTGGCAGTTGGAAAACATCGAGAAAAAAAGTGCACAGCTCCAAATCAAAAACACATACGTATTTCAAGGGCTCAGTTGAAATGCATTCAGGCTGCACAACCACTGGGCCTTGCTGTCCTGCCAGCTGACTCACTTTTGCAGTCAGCTGGTGCCTGTCCTGCCTTCTACCCCCCTATGCTAAGCTCAAACTGGCAAGTGTAGTCCTGTGGGTTAAAACATCTGCTGCTGAAACACAGTTCAGATGCCTCCCCCTTTTAATGTCCACCTGAAGAGTGGATTTTAAAGCTTAAGCTTGGCGCCAGACCCACTGAAATCGAGCATAGCTGACATCTGGGTTAATACCTGTAACCCTGCCTAAACCAACCCAATGTCCCACCACAGTATCAGAGCAATAAAGTAGTCTGAAAACAATCATCACTAAAAAAACATACCACAGCCACATTGTGACAGTGTGACAGTGGAAGCATCCATACCACAAGGAATAGATACTGGGCAAGTGATAGCAGAAGAAAAAGCAGTCTAAGGTGTTGTGAAACAGATTGGGTACAAAATGGACAGCAATTGTGAAACCATCCATACATTACAGCCAGATGTCAAGCAGCAGTAGAAATGTGTGCCTCTCACGTAACAGGAACAGATGAGAAAGGAGCAGTGAAAGCTTCACTTCCTTAAAGGAACAGGCACATCTGAAGTGACATAAGTGCAAGCTTCCCTCTTTTAAGAATATCTATGTCCTTGCAGCAGCAATGCTAGCTTCATCATATTAGGACCCTACAGTTCAACCTTGCTTTCCTCACAAAGCTTTTACTCCTTGACAGCAATAAATATGCTTTCCTTGCTCGCAGTAATTAGCAGCAGTGCAAGAATAGACACAAGCTGACATGTGTAGTCATACTCTTTTACTTAAGATGCTTCTGTCATATCCTGAAACTTCTGAAGCTGTCACGCTGAGTCCAGCTGTTACCGTCACTCCTACGTTTGTCATATCTTGGAGCCTTTCTGCTGTTATAGAGACTTGCTTTCAGTGTCTGCAGGCTTAACGCTGTCATTCTCTGCAAAGTGCAACGTGTGCTCCTCTCACCGTAAGCGACTGCTGCTGCTATTATATAACATAAGTTCCTGTTGCTCTCACTCTTGAGTGCTGATGTCAATGGATAGAATTCCTGCCAATTCCTCTGCTTCTTAAGATCCATCGTGCACAAAGCTGTCAACTACTGCAATCCAGTTGTCAGTCCGTCTGCTGTCACCGCTACGGGTAAGGGCCTAATTTACAAGAACTGACACATTGCTTCGTTGCTGCAGTGATGCACCAAAATGACTTGCGTTTCGAGGCACTATTTTTGAACACCATGGGCGAACCATATTTACGTTATGGTGCACCATGGGGTAAGGTCCAGGCTGCGTCAAAAAACAATTGATGCTTCCCTGAGATGATGGCACAGTGAAAACTGACACACTGGGAGCAAAAGTGACATAAGGTTGGTTTGCGGCATATAATCGGACTCAAACCATCTTAGCATCACTTTTCAACGCGTGAATCGTCAAAAAACATATGGAAAATTACACTTTTGTGAAAATAAAAATTGGCACTTGTCACAGAAGGCAGCCGTGGAGCAGGGAGCAGAGAGCAACATACAGACAACTACCCCAACAACCCCAGCATGACCCAGGATGTCCAAACAAACTCTAAGTGGAAGAGGAAGTGCAATTTGAGTGAACATTTTGATCACTGAGGTGACATAGCACCAACATCAGCTCTTTGTCAGCTCAAAATTGCCATTAGGGAAGAAAGAGGCCATGTGGCAATCCATAGTGGCCAAGATCAACAGCCTGGGACAAGCAAAGAGGAGAGTCACCGACTGTAAAAAATGCTGGCATGACTATAAGTGCAAGACGAAGGAGAAACTGGCCAACAACCTGGAGGCAGCCATGTAGACTGGAGGAGGAAGCTGGGTGCCCCAAGAAGAGCTGGCCTTGGAGGAGCGGGTGGCAGCTGTCATCCCAGGGGAGTTGGTGGCAGGAGTTCCTGGACAGGACAGTGCTAGCCAAAAGGAACAACAAGACCTACGGGGGAGTTACAAGGAAGGGCAGTGTGGACAGAGAGGTCATGTTGTGCAGTGCAGCTACCTATGTCCCAGTGCTCCACTGCGCTGTGTGCAGGGCAGAGGGCAGGAATAGGAATCTGGGTTATGTGCTGATAGACATCACATAAATGTTAATCACACTACCCAGTTACATGTTGCCCAGCTCATTTCACCTCTGTCACACTTCCATGTATGAAATGCATCACCAGTCCAGGTTCACCTGTGTATACTGGCACTTGTAGTGGAATGTACAGCATGAGTCACCAGAACTACAAATACCACAGTAGAGAGCAAAACACATGGACTAGAACAACACATCACGCATGGACACATGAGCCCTGCCCAATCTGACTGTGGCAATGCAGACCACCTTGAAACATGAGGCCACTGTGTCTTACTTGGGCCCATGCACACAAATCTGGACTGTAACGCAATTGAATGAAATGGGCTTGTCAGAGGGGAAACTGCTCACCTGAGGTGTGGGGCATAGGAAGCATGGGAAGTCAACACATACGAACATGCCAAGAACCACGTGTATAGCAACCTGCCTGAAACTACATTGCACTGTCCCAACGTTTGGGGTGAGAACACACGGGTGTCAGCTACCATGGTAGGTACCACTCCAATTTCTTTCATTTACCCAATCTGACTGGGTGTCGGGGTGAAGGCAAGCGATACACACCAGAGGACCATGTGTGTTCAAACAAAAGATGGTGTGTGGCCCTGATGGGCCCCTGGTAGTGCAGTGCATTGTAGGTGCTGGCTGAGCATGCAGAACTGCCACTGTGTCGGAATGGGGCGACATTGCATAGCATAAAGACCAGACGCTCCTGCTGGGGAGCGGGGCTCTCTAACACTTGTGGGCATAGAAGAAAGCTTGTACCTACCCGACCGCGCTGATGGATATCGCGCCTTCACTCCACGCTCTCCCCCGCCGCCGCACTTGCCATCGCGGCTGCCTAGAGGGGGGAGCATCCACAGAGGAAAAGTAAACTCGCCTACACTTCCCAGCGTCCTCTGCTTGGACGCCGGGACGCCGCCTGCAGCGTCACTTTCCCGCGCCCGGAGGCGCATAAAGACCAGACGCTCCTGCTGGGGAGCGGGGCTTTCTAACACTTGGGGGCATAGAAGAAAGCTTGTACCTACCCGACTGCGCTGCTGGACATCGCGCCTTCACTTCACCGCTCTTCCCCGTCGCCGCACTTGCCATCGCGGCCGCCGAGAGGGGGGAGCGTCCACAGAGGAAAAGTAAACTCACCTACACTTCCCAGCGTCCTCTGCTTGGACGCCGGGATGCCGCCTGCAGCGTCACTTTCCCGCGCCCGGAGGCGCATAAAGACCAGACGCTCCTGCTGGGGAGCGGGGCTTTCTAACACTTGGGGGCATAGAAGAAAGCTTGTACCTACCCGACCGCGCTGCCGGGCATCGCGCCTTCACTCCACAAATCTACCCCGTCGCCGCACTTGCCATCGCGGCCACCGAGAGAGGGGAGCGTCCACAGAGGAAAAGTAAACTCGCCTACACTTCCCAGCGTCCTCTGCTTGGACGCCGGGACACTGCCTGCAGCGTCACTTTCCCGCGCCCGGAGGCGCATAAAGACCAGACGCTCCTCCCGCGTCGCGGGACGCGCGCGGGCGACGCCGGGCTGAGCCCGGGCAGAGGGCGGGCCATCTGTGGTCATTAGGGGCCAGCAGAGGTTGGGTCGGGCCACCCCACTTGGCTGTAGGATGGGGAAGCGCAAATTAAACTCTAGAGAAGGGGAAGGTAAGAAGGCCAAGGTGCCCCGTAAATTGGAGACTATTATTTCCTACTTAACTTCTGCTGTGGGGGCATTAAACAATCAAATTGCTACCGTAGAGAAGGAATTGGGACTTGATTTACTTACAGATGCAGTGCCCACTCCGAATGTTGAGTCATCCCCAAGTATTGCACCCCCCATTCCTCTAGAACCAGACATTATTGTAGTTAACCCGCTTCAGGGTGCCCAGGCCAACCCGATCTCTGTAAACACTTCCCAGAGAGCCAGCTTGAGGGTGACAAGCAAACACAATGAAAACCCAAAAATGACCAATAAAGGTACCAAAAGAAAGAAACCCCTTAACCAGACCAAAGGGTGTTGTGGCTACTACATCGAACCCTGGCCTCCCAACAAACGTTTTGGAGTTGATGGAGGATCTAATTGAATCTCATTTGGAGCCTGTACTTGTGAACATTGGCAAGGATATTGTGGACTCCTTGAATCTTTGTGTCGCAAATATTGTTAAGAAATGCGAAAACATTGAAAAATCTTTGAAGGAACTAAGGGCCCATCTTACAGGTCCCAATGATGGTAGTGCCATATGTGTAAACCAAACTAGGGCGCCTAGTCAGGATATTGATACAGAGTCCCCCTCGGGTGAGGACATGCAGACTAACTCAGGAAGTTTTAGACATCAGGAAAAGAGGACGGATTCTACCCCGGGGGTTCAACGACATCTCTTACCCGTTGGGGTTATACAATCAAGGGGCCCAGGCAAAGATCGACACACTCCTGATTTCCGTACCCCAAAATTACCCACATTACATCTTCCACCACAAGCTGCTCCTTTAGTGGTAATTCTGTCTGGAATTCCACCCCTAAAAAATGGTGCCGTGGAAATTGAGAATGAACTTCTGGACAGAACTAAAAGGTGGTGCCCACAGTTTAGCAGTGGGAGCATTGATATTGCCTCAAGTATCATTATGGCTAGAAGGGTTGAGTGGGTGGGGAAACGGAAAAGACCATTTCAGAAGATTGTGTGGTTGTTAATTTTAATAGAGCTAATATTGTGGACACTTTGTTATGGGATGGCTCAGAGCTTGATGGTCATGGCATTAGGCCACTTCCTCTGGGTTACTTCAATCCTCCACCCCCTTTCCTACAACCTTTAGCACGTCGGCCTATATTTCCTCCGACTCATTGTTCTACCTTGAATGTTAACAACACTAAATGCTACTCGTACCAATCTCAACAGGCCTCCTTGAGGTCAATAAAAGCAGTCACGAACGACAAGATAGGTGCAGGACCCAATTTAGAACTAACACTAACAAATAGATTTTCTGCCTTATCAAGTCTGGACATAAATGATTGAAAACTTCCCATTGCAATTGTTAACACGCCCAATATTGTCCAGAATAACCAACTGCAACCCCACTCGTCGTTCAAAATAATTAGCTGGAACGTGGCGGGGCTGAGTAAGATAAGTAAAAGATAATAGATTGTTACACTTTGTGACACAACATGAGATTATTGCTCTACAAGAGACCTGGGACACAAGTGATCTCTTTTATTTAGATGGTTATTGTAGTTTCCAAGTCAAGGCTACCCCTAGCCTGGGAGGGAGATCAAAAGGTGGTCTATGTATTCTAACTTCACTTAGACTCCCAGGTTCATTTACCAATTTGGGGATTCTTTCAGCAAACTTACAAGGATTAGAATGGAGTCGTTCTAAATACCCAAAGATTTTAATTTTGAACTTTTATAATGCGCCAGAGAAGGATACACAAAATATACACCTGAACACACTGGCTTCTTTTTTAGAACAGTATAAGTCAACACAAAATGCTATATTCGATATAATCCTAAAGGGAGATTTTAACATACACCCCTGCGCCTGGGATTGTCTGGCTAAACACCACATAGGCCAGGGGTCTTCAAACTGTGGGGCGCGACCCCCAGGGGGGCCGTGGAGCGATGCAAAGGGGGTCGCGCCTTCACAGTGTCACTTCGGCCCTGGCCTCCAGGGCTTCGGCCCCCCTCCTCCCCCATCCTGTGTCTCAGCCCGGGCTGCTGCAGTGCAGCTCGCGCTCCTGGGGCCTCGGCTGGGCAGTGTCTGAAGTCTTATCTCCGCCAGAGTTTTTCACAGGTCTTTAAAGACCATTAGCATATTTACATGCCTTTGTTAACAGATTACCAAAAGCTTAGTTTTTTATGGTTCCAGTATCCCCTGGGCCCCCACTCTGCCTAATCCTTACATTTGTACTTTTACACTTACTGCTGTAGTGTGAGAATGCATTTAATGAAAAGAAATCTAAAGTTGGGTTGCCAAAAGAAACATGCCTGCTATGTGCTGTTTAAAGGTCATGCAGAGACATGCTCTTGACACTAAATTGAGTTATAAATGAAAAAGTATGTATTAGTTATGTGACTTTTCTGTCTTTATTCTCTTTAATTTTTAGTCATGGATCATTGAGGCATCCCTAGAATATAATTAAAAGTCCTTTCTATTTATATTTGCTGTTCTAAGTATTCACAGATAAGTGCAAAAAGTACAGCTGTAGGTGACTGCTGATTTCTGGGCCAACAAAATAATGAGCTGGTAACCCTAATCATTAGACTGGAAGTTTGTTGCAGGATCAGCACATTATTTATTTCCTCCACCCTCGAACCCTAATTGATGCCATTATAGCAATACTTTAACTTATATCTGAAACCCTACGCTTCAAGTTTCCGGGATTGCACCCTGCTTTCAGACTACTCACTTCTCATTCTCGCCTTCACTTTCACGTTCACCCTGCACTCCCAGCGATCGCAATGCACTCACACTGATCACCATGCACGCACACTGATCACCATGCATGCACACTGATCACCATGCACGCACACTGATCACCATGCACGCACACTGATCACCATGCATGCACACTGATCACCATGCATGCACACTGATCACCATGCACGCACACTGATCACCATTCACTCACACTGATCACCATGCACGCACACTGATCACCATGCACGCACACCGATCACCATGCACACACACTGATCACCATGCACTCACACCGATCACCATGCACTCACACCGATCACCATGCACTCACACTGATCACCATGCACTCACATTGATCACCATGCACGCACACTGATCACCATGCACGCACACTGATCACCATGCACACGCACTGATCACAATGCACTCACAGTGATCACCATGCACTCACACTGATCACCATGCACTCACACTGATCACCATGCACTCACACTGATCACCATGCACATCACAGAACTGAGTGTGAGTAAACTATGAGTAGCGCTATAAAAAATGAAATGTTTGTCAGACAGGTGCTATAGAGAGATGAGGTGTATTGTTGGTGAGTGGTAGTGAGGGAATTCATGGAGAAGGTGGAAAGACTGTTGCACCGTGTGCGACCAGTGCTTGGACATGCCCTGGCTGGGAGTGTTAACACCCCCCCTCCACCCCCACCCCCCGAAGTTCGGGTCTAGTGGATCCCCTGTTTCTACCGTTTATTTACATTTGTAGTGCGCTACTGTTACCAAAAGGTGTCCTGGGGCTAATAACCATCTGCCTGCAATGTGAGAGAGGGATCCGGGGTTGGGAGAGGAGAGAAGAGAGGGATGGAAGGAAGAGGGTGAGAGGAAAGGGGCATGGGTAAACTGCTTAACTCTGCACAAGACCACCACGGTTTGAATGCACCCTTGCTGCTCCCGGCCATGGCCAGGTGAGCTTCTAATGTGGCAGCGCTAATTCCTGCAGATTGGGAGGCCCTTCACAGAGGTTGACTAGACATCTTTCTGATGTTAATTGCTGTATTTTGGTTATAAACTGGCACTGATGGGGTGAAATCTTTCCTCAGTATTACGGTGTTTAAAAAAATTCTAAATAATAAAGCAATGCTACCCCAAAATACGCAGCATCACAGAACATTATTTACATTTTCTACTCACACTATTTAGTCAAGCCTGTCGCATAATTTGGTCCTCACCTTCCTCATAACCTAGAGTATTAGAAATTTTTGTCAGGAGGGGGTCCTTACGCTTGAAAATGTTGACAGGGGGGTCTCGGCATCCAAAAGTTTGAGGACCTCTGACATAGGCCCACCTGGCTCAATCTCCACTCACTTCGAACACTCGCCTCAAGGAGAGATGTTGGAAGAACTCCTTGCAAACACTAACTTATATGAAGTCGAGGGAAGTGGAGGGGAGGAAAGGGCTCCGACCTTTATAGGTAGAGAGGCAGAGACTGTAATTGATTATATTTTCGTCTCCCCGGGCATAGTTCAGGTATGTTCCTCTATCGAGGTCGCAATCTCGGCCTTCAGCGGCCATAACCCTCTGATTCTGTCCTTACACAAGGGGGAAGACGCAGACAACCAGAGGGAAAATGAGGAATGTAATCCTGACAAACTCATTCCTAAAGACCAGGGGAGTTAGAGCACAAAGTAAAAGAGGACATGGTAATATGCCTAGACAACTTGGCGGATGGGAAAGAGGTCATAAATTCTTTCACCACTATCTGCGCTCAAGTTAGACTTGACCTAAAGTGTAATAAGAAGAGGGATGGTCCAGACCAACCAAGGTGGTTTGATGAGACATGTTCAAAAGCCCATAAAGAACTAATGTATGCACTAAAACAAAAACCAAGAAATCGGGAGCTGGTGGCTGTACTCAGAAAAAATTACAAACTTGCCATGGTTAAAAGTAAAAAATGCATAAAACATAAGGCATGGGAAAACCTCATGTCAATTGATGTACTTAAAGATAGTTCAAAATTCTGGGCCGTAATTAACCATCCCTAATTTTCTGGTAAAAATAACTTAGTGATGGACTCTGTGATCCCCGATGAAATATGGGTGGCCCACTTCAGCAAAATATATAATAGTGCGGAGGATTATATCTCAATGGTGGACCCCACAGAAAATGGTGTAGCCCCCCTTTCGCGTTTTAAGGAAGTGGAGGTACAAAGGGCTATAGTAGAGATGACGAAAAATAAGGCTCCGGGCCCAGACGGTGTGCCTGCTGCCCTTTATAGGACCCCCCTGGAGTTTTGGACCAAGACACTTACAAATGTCTTTAACTCCACAATTACCTCGGGGTTCCCTTCATCTTGGGCTACATCATCTATAATACCAGTCTTTAAAAAAGGCTCAAGAACTGACCCTGCCTGTTACAGGCCGATCTCTCTGATTGACTCTGCCGTCAAAATTTTGGGCAGAGTCATTCTGCAGAGACTCGGTGATCACCTGGAAGAGAGAAGGGTCCTTTCTGAATTACAATATGGGTTCAGGGCCAAAAGGGGTACTCTCGACCAATGCCTTAACCTCCACAAGTTAATTAGTAAATACACCTTGGCTAAGGAGGGTCTGTTATATATGGCCTTTATGGATTTATCATTGGCCTTTGATTTGGTCAATCGCACCAAACTCTGGGCGATTTTAATCAACATAGGGATTGACCCGCCTTTGGTAAACTACTTAGCGGCACTGCATCAAGATCTGCGTGCCACTATTAGAACCAATAGAGAGGGTGGAACTACTAGCTTTTTTAGATCAAAACGAGGAGTAAGGCAGGGGTGCATCTTGGCACCCCTCCTTTTCACCTTATACATAAATTCCCTCGAATCAACTTTGAAGGGGTCCACACCTGACGTCCCACGTGTGGGGGAGTACACGGTGCCGGTACTCCTCTACGCGGACGACGCGGTACTGCTCGCCCGCACAAAACAAAAAATCGCACGTCATGGTTGCAGGGAAACGCTCAAAAACTATAAAAATAAGAACGTTTCTATGTAGCGGCGAAGAAATCTCCAGGGTCCCGGTTTTTACTTACTTGGGCGTCTTATTTAAGGAAAGGGGCACTTGGAGGCCACAATTAAATGCTAAAGGCTTAGCTGCCACCAGATCAACTTCTGCTCTACTGAGCTTTGCGAAACGATTGGGATCACACCCAGTCGAAGCACTGTTGACAGTTTACAAGTCAAAAAGCCTCTCAATAGCAAGGTATGGTGCTTCCCTATGGGGTTATCTACCACAAGGCAAACTCCAGGTGGCGGAAAATAAATTCCTTAGATCCCTTCTAGTGGTCCCCCAATCAACCCCAGTACTTTCAGTCCA
The DNA here is from genome assembly GCF_964263255.1 of Lissotriton vulgaris. Classification (NCBI taxonomy): domain Eukaryota; kingdom Metazoa; phylum Chordata; class Amphibia; order Caudata; family Salamandridae; genus Lissotriton; species Lissotriton vulgaris. Next base: position 583,497,204 of record NC_141687.1, on the reverse strand, counting down.
TACAGAGCTGGGCCTTGGCTTCATCAGTGACCAATTACAGCTGGCGCCTCTGACCTGCTGGGCCAAGACCTGGCTGAATCCTGAAATTAGTTTAAACCACTCCATCCTCAAAGACTGTATGGATCTGGAAAAAGTCAACAAAATCCCATGGTTGGTTTACATTTAAAACACCTTTTGAAACTGGGGAGGCCAGAACTATACTCTGACCCAAGCACCATCAAGAAGGGTGACGTACTGTGGATTAAGAATAATTTTTTGGGACGCGTGGAGATGGAACGGGAGGAAGTAGAGGTCCAAAAACCAGGAGTTAGAGCTAATTACATACTTCAGACTACCCCTAAACTGGAACCCTACTTGACTATTGTGACCCGGCCCTTCCATCGTAACCTCCTTGTGAGATTTAGACTCAATATCATCCAGTATTCCTTGGGGAATTATCCAGTATGGGGAAAACCAGATCCATCTACCCCCTGTAGCTGTGATAACTTCTCCGAACAGACACTGATGCACTTTATTATGTTCTGTGGCCATTATGAGGAATGTAGGAAACAGTTTTTATTACCTATTTTGAGAGAAGCAGGGTTTACTCAAGTCCGTCCCGCTCTCCGCTACCTACAGCTCTTGAGTAGCATCAGAGTAATATTTGGTGTCACACGTTTTTTGGTTGCTGCTATACGTATTAAGTCTAAAAAACTGAAGCTAAACGTTCCTTGATATATGTAAATAATTACTATCCATTAGTTCTACTGATGAAATGCTCTATCCTATGTAAATATATGAAATTGTTCTCCTAAATGCTCTTTTAATGTAAACTGTTTTTATACATGAATTGTTTTTAACACATGAATTGCTGTTTTTATATATGTGATGGAATTGCTTTTATGATTTTAATTAATTGAATAAAGCTTGCATTGACTTGACTTGACTTGGCATAGCATGGAGAGGGCCATGTATGTTCAAACAAAAGACGCTGTGTGGCCCTGATGGGCCCCTGGTAGTGCAGTGCATTGTAGGTGCTGGCTGAGCACGCAGAACTGCCACTGTGTTGGAATGGGGAGACATTGCACAGCATGGAGGTGAGAAGGGACACATGTACTGCAAGGTAGCCTGATCAACTCACATTCACTGCTGTGTCTGAATGTGTCACACTTGTGTCACAGCTGGGAAGGAATGACAGAGAACAGCCCTTTGGGGTACTATATCCTCCATGTGAGGTTGACCTCGGTGAAGATGTAGCACATGGCAGGAGGGAGTCTGAAGGACAAATGTCGCACCATGCCACATATTTCTAAGTCGGAGGATGTGAAACAGGGATATGCCAAGGAATAGGATGAACTAGTTTGCCACCACAGAGAGCAGGACTCCGGGATAATTGAAGTCTGAGGTGGATGGGCCTAGTTGTGTGGCAAACCTGGGTAGGTACATGTCACTAATTCCAGCACTACTACCATGTAAATACAGCTTGACCCATAGCCCTCGAAAACAGTCAGCCATGTCAGTCCATTGGATATGGTCACGCATATTGTTGGTATTGTAGGCACGTGAGAGTCTGTATGATCTGGGTTCCATCACTTTGTGGCAGTAATTTGAGTCCCTGGCTCAAAATGAGGATTTCCAGAGGAAGCATATACACGTACAGGAGAGTGGGCCAACAATGTGTGATACTCAGCAAATAACAACTCTGGCAATGAATAAATGGGGTGAGAATCAGTACTAGCACTCTACCTATTTGGACTGGGCCCAACCCCTCAGAGTTGGCACACAGTGCCCACTGTCCGGAAATATGGATCAAACTGTGTGGGCAATTAGATCACATGAGTATACACAAATAAGAAACCCATGGTAAGTACATGCCCCCACACATTAATGCAGTGTAGTAAGGTTGGTAGCTATGTATAGGTGTGCAGAATGTGTGTGAAAACCCCAAATGTTGGCCACATGAATGCACAATGTGCGTGCAAGGCAGCACAACAAGGCAAAGTGTTGTGGTGTACTGTGTGAAAGGCAGACTGCAGGATCAAAACTAAACCATGACCAAACCCACATCACCTTCACAGGAGCTGTGGGCTAAGCACTGTTCACAGACGATGATGGCCCTCTGGGGGCTAGGTGTAATGTGCACAGTGGTGGTGTCAATACATCAAAACACAATGAATATAGGCATCATGAAAAAGAATGCAAATCGCCAAGGCAGATGTGGACCTTATCTCTTATCATACGTTTATGAAAGGCAGGCCCAATGAGCTGTGCAAACGTGTTGCAATGTGTGTCATGACACGAAAAGTTGGTCTTGTCACATAGTGGTTGTGTCAACAATGCAGAGATACAGCCATTTGAAAGGCAACAACACTGCAACTTGACATCAATACCTATAAGTAACAGATGTCCTATGTATTAATGCTGACCTGAAAGTGAATTAGTAGGAAGTCTAATTGTCACTGAGAAACCCTAGAGGAAATCTGAAGGTGCCTCAGTACCAATTAGGACACCATGGCGGCTATAAACCTTCGCTCCATGGCCTGGATCAGTCCCTGGCTGATATTGCTGGTATCATGAGACAGAGACACGAACAGCTGCCTTGTTGAAGTGACACCAGCGAGGTTGCCAACCTGCTGCAGGAGAACCACAACGTTCTGGAGTCCATGGAGCAGAAGCAGGACTCCTACATAGCAACAATGGGTGCCTTCCATCGCAATGTTGTTGCAGTACTGGCAAACCAGCAGGCCCTCCTTAGTGCTGTTCTGCCTAACTTGTTGGCGCAGACAAATGCTGCTGCGGACAGGGGATCCACACCTTCACCCCCTTATGTGTGTGTGCCTCCATCACCTCCGCCACTGACAACACCCCCCCTAACTGCTGGCACAACATACATTAGAGAAGGAAGGTGTGGACTTCATTTCTTTACAGCCAAAAACGGTCCAGTAGAACTTCTCTGCGCACGTGCCCAGTTTCTCTTTTGACCTGTGCTTATAAACATGCCAGTGTACTTCTCAACTGCTATTGTCCTCTACTTGCTTTCCCACCTGCTGAACTCACCCGTATGTGGACTGCCTATATGGTCTTTCTTCCCTAATGGCAATCTGATCTTCCTCCTCACTGAACACTCCTCTTTCCCACATGCTCCATGACATGGATCCCCATGGACTCTGTCTGGACATCCTATGGCTCACAAACTATGTTGGGATTGTTGTCACAAGTACTGCCACTTGCTCCTTCGTTAATGTGTCAATAAAATCACTTACCTGAACTGGCATGTTGTGTCTGTACATGGTTGGACTAATTAGACCATGGTGGATTTGCTAACCCTAAAGACACGACGTAGCATCTAAAGGAAATAGTGTTACATAGACCCATGGGAAAATCTGCACAGGCTAAGGGAAACTGTATATGTGAAACCTATGTGCATCAAAACTAGCAAGCAGTTACCCAAGGTCACATGCATGAAGTGCAACAATCAGCAATCAGTCAATGGTAAGAGTGAATGAAGTTTCTGCCCAGGTGGGGGATACTTCCACTGATACTAGCCAGCAAACAAAACTGATGTGTTAATATAACGGTGCAAGGGAGAGTGTGTAAATGGCTGGCATCAGTTGTGTGACCTGACACATCCTTGATTAGTCACAATGATTTGCCTCAATCATCCATACAAAAGATGTAGTATCACTTACACACACAGTGCAACAGTAGGGGAATACCTGTTTTGGGCTGTGTGCTCGTTCACAGCAAGAGTTCCACTTATAGTGCAAAATCACATTCGACGATCCCTTAATTGACTCCATTGCAAACGTGAGAGACTGCACTCCTTGGGTGCTTCACCTAGTTAAACATGTATACAAACACTGCCAGGAAATTCTACAGCATGTGCTATAACCAAAGCATATGTGACAACTGCCACCCAGTCAATTAGTAAGCAGCTGTGAAAGTGTAAAACAGAATTTATTTAAAACACCATAACGTATCTATAATCTAAAAGTAACTAAACTACACCAACTATTCCTGTCTAAAGTATGCTTAAACTAACCTATGCTAAATTACCTACACCATCCTAATTTAAAACTAACCTAACCTTAACTTATCCTCCTCTGCACATATACCACAACAAGCAGGTTAAACATCAACCCGCCCACTACTGTGGAAAATGTAATATTTTACTTGGTATAAGCTACAGCCAGTTTGGCTGTGGTGTCCATTTAAGTTTCCTTCACAATTCTTTTGTCTTTTCACTCTGTTTGTGCTATCTAGTTTAGTTGACTTTCTGACTCAGCTAAAAGCAATGTGCCTGCTGAGAGCTGTAGCTGCCAGTACATCTGTTAACTGTCAATCATTTACCACTGCCATAAGCACTCCTGCTCCCCCTCCCACTTTGCTGACCAAGTGGTTATTTATCTGCCCATCTTTGCTTGTAACTATTTCTAAAACTTGTACTCCCTATGTCCGTTCATGTCCTTACACTGCACAAAACTTGTATAAAAGACCTGTGTCCTGTGACTTCAGTGTATTACCTACTCCAGCACTTGAGAGTGCTGTGTGGACGTGGTCCCACTCATGAGTCATTAATATACTTGGTATTTATTCCTAATCCAGTGCTGTTCTCTACTTTGTTGGTTTTTGAACCCGTGGACAAAAGGGTGACCCTGCACCAGTGTACCCCTAAAAAGGTATATTTCCATAGTTGACGCCCGTTGTGGGACCCCATTGGAGACGCTGCCATCCAAAGGAGTGGTCTTGAAGGAGGATTGGTATTTTGCTGAGGAAGCGCACAGCACGAGGAGACCTTTGTCTTTGTAGGCCGACGTAACTTTTCCGGTTTTCCCGATTTGACCCTCCAGGTGGTGGCCGGTCTCAACTGGGGTTTTCTTTGGCGCACTTTTGTAGTGACCATTAGGTTGACCAGAGATCAGCAGGTGGGAGTTTGAGTCTTGTGTTTGGGAAGGTCGCTATAGCGGCACTGTTTGTTTGAATTTGGGATTCAATCTTTGCAAAGTTTGAAGGCAGGTAATGTGGAGATTTTTCTCCTTTTAGAATATTTGTTTGGAGTAGTAATATTTTACACATATTTTTGAAGCATGCCTGTTCTCAGCAGACTCCGTAGGTGGTGTTGCTGCTCTGGTGGGACCAAAACAAAGTTTAGAAAAAAATCAGCCGGCTACCCCAGAGGGGACACCTAATAGAGACATTTATGTCAAATATTGTATTACTTCCATAATGTACGGTCCACTGTGAAACAAATACACAAAAAAAGATACTGATCTACAATGGCCAGTGAATGGGTCATTTGATTTGAAAAAGGTTCAATATGTAGAGTAGTGTTTAGTTAAAAGAAAAAGTAGACAGGATATGTTTTATTGTGTGTGTATGTGGGAGAAAGAAGTACAAGACAGAGTGAAGAGAGCAGAAGCTATAGCAGAAAAAGAACAATGAAAACGATATATCAAAAAAGTGCTAGAATTAAAAAAAGAAAGAAAAGAAAGAAAATATAGAAAAAGAATATGGGGAACGTCGATTAGAGGTAAATGGCCAGTACCCTATTAGGTGCCCTGTTTATCCCATACATAATAAACCTCAGGATGATGCATCCTATTAGAACGCCCCCGAACCCTATACAAATTTCCCACTCCAAGGGCCCCTGATGAGGTTTCTGACGACAAGCATTTGTCTTAAGAAGAACGAGATAAAGTTAAACAAGATGGGTGACAGACCTGCTCTACTTTGACTTAGGCAGGAAAAGATAAAATTAAAAACCGCTACTAGGGAGGAGGCTCGCCGGCCTCACGCTGCATCGCTCATTGTAACTATGGTTCAACAGTGGAAAAATACAGAGCAATTTTATTTTGTAGAAAAATTTGCTTGGGAGGTAATATTTGATTATAGACAAATTTCTCAGAAACTAGAGCCAGCTGATATAAATACTGATTACAAACGATTAACAGATGGGACTTTTCCTTTTCCAGCCTCATCTGATATGATTAGATGAATGGTTAAAATAGGAGACGCAACATTGCATTTACGAAAGGAGCAAGAACTAGCTAGAAAACAGAGAGTTATGGAAGTAGTTCAATCTCAAGCACAGAATGTAGATGCTCTGGTGGAAGAGGCTATACCCAGTACAGTCACTGCAAAACCTATGCGTGAAGCTGCATCCCGGTATGTTCATCGTAAGGGTGCGGAAACAAACGATGATAAAACTTCGGCTAATGCTAGGGGATATTTTATATATAATTAGATTTACACTCCTTGGAGTAGAGCTGACGTGATGGCTCTTAAAGCTGCTTTGCCCGACCCCCGGAAAAATCCCGCCGCCTTCTACGAGGAGGTGGAAGGAGCCATTACCTCTTGCACTATGACCTTGCCAGATAATAATATGTCTTTGGGCTTATTTTGCCCCCTGATATGTGAAGAACAATACGTAAAAAAGATGATAATGTTGCATATGGTGATACCTGGGAACAAATAGATGCGGAAAGGGAGTCTGCGCAGAAAACTCCAAAGGAGATATTAGATCTTCCTAAAGCTATTGTGACAAAGTTAAAGACTCTCATGCCCCCTAAGAAAATAGGTTGGATTACGTTAGCGTCCTGTAAACAGGAAAAGGATGAGTTTGTTTCTAACTTCTTTTCAAGGTTTGAGGAAAACATTCCATGATTCTAGTGGTCAGTCATAGGCCGATGCTACGTTTAAGCATTTGTTTGTTGATAAATTTGTCGCTAATATGTTACCGGAAATAACTGGTTGCTTAAAGGCCAGTGAGAGTTCTTGGACCAAGTCTTCCCCAGTTTCCCTTTTGATTATGGTCCAATATTATGAGCAACAGGAACAGGAACTGAAAGGCAGGGAGGATAAGGAGGTTAAAGAATTTAAGACAAAAGTTATGTTGGCTCGAGTATATGGTCCATCATTTAGGGGAGGTGGAAGAAGCGGATGTGCAATGTATAAATCTGTGGTGCCCTCTCTCCCTTGAGCACATTTGTCTTCTAATCAGTGTGCTTATTGTAAAGACTTTCGTCAAAAAAGATTCCCTTTGGGGGGCGTGGCCAAGGCGGCGAACATGGCGGACGTAGCCTAGTGTAGCTCCGTCCACCCGTTCCTTCCACTGATCATTTATCCTGCCTTCCCCCCTCGCCAGCGCCCGTCCCGCGACAGAGAAGAGTGGCGGAGGGTGTCCGGCAGGTGTGGCGAGACTTTCAGCCGCTCCGGTGACTTGGCGCGGGTGTAATCGGCCCGGAGGCGGAGCGGCCTGCACCGCGAGGTGACGCCGGGACCTCGATTCCGAGGGAGCCATCGGACGGCAGACGGCGGAGTGGGGCTGCGCGGCGGCCCGACCCCTCCTGAGGTGTAGCAGCTGGAGGGTGCCTGCTGTTTATACCCTGTGTCGGGAGGTGTGCTGCGCCGAGGGGGCCCACTTGCTGCCGGACGGCTGCTGCTGGCACAACATCGGCCGGCTGCCCGGAGGTGGGGGCGAGGACCCCGAAGGAGGCCGGACACCCAGCGGAGAGACCTCTGCGGTGGGTGTGTGCTGGAGCACGCGGCGGCAGCCCCGAGGAGCGACCGCGAAACAAGAGGACTGTGGAGATCCGGCGGTCAGATCGGACCGCGGTGGCCCTTGATATTGGAGAGTGAGTGCGCTGAACTTGAGGCGGGTAGAGTTCCTTGGCGCCCTTTCTGTGAGGCCCGATACTCTAGCGGCCGAAACAGGCGGGGGACAGCGGATCTTCGCTTCCACGCATAGGCCTTGCCTGGCGGTGGGTGGTAGTGGCGGGCGCCCTGAGGTGGCCATCTTACAGGACACGAGGCTGAGCGGTTACGGACTAGGGGAACTTGACGAACCAGTGGCGGCCTGCGCCCACCTACCCATGGAGCCCTTGCTACACTGCTCTAGATCCCGCCGGTCTGTGGGAATTCTGGCGAGTCTGGAGAAGGGACGTCACGGACAGATTCTGAGGCTGCGATCGGCGGCCGTAGAGGGGCTGCAAGGGTGACCGACGACTACCTTCCCTATCGTCCACCATGACCAGAGGCGGGAGTGGTGGTGGGACCTCGAAACAAGGAACAATCGATAAATTCACGGGCCCAAGTGGAAACTCCGGAGCTTTGGGAGGACAGCAGGCCGCTGGGCCGGATAACGCTGCTCTCCTGGCGGCAATCACCCAATCCGAGATACATTGGACGCAAAAATTGGGGCCGTTGGAGCTGATGTGACCCTGCTGCGACAAGATCTGCGCAATGCAGTGGCCCGCATCACGGAGGCAGAAACCCGGATTACTGGAGTGGAGGGCGAAATGGCGGCCTTGAAGAAAAGAGTGGCCAATATGGAGGGCATACAAAAGGGCCTAGCTCTCCGTGCCGAGGATGCCGAAGGATGAGCTCGACGTAATAACCTGCGCTTTGTCTGTGAGAAGGGAAACATGGAAGCCTTTCTGTGGTGGTGGTTGGAGGGCTGGATCCCGCCAGAGTCCCTCTCCCGCTGCTTTATCATCGAGCGGGCTCATAGGGCGCTTGCTCAGAAGCCACCAGTTGGTGAACGACCGCGGCCGGTGATAGCCAAGCTGCTCAACTATCACGATCGGGACACGGTCCCTGAAGCAGGCCCGGTTGAAAGAACCCCTCCTGTGGAATAATCAGCGGATCATGATCTTCCCAGACTACACACGGTTAGTGCAGCAACAACAGCAGTCCTTCGCAGCCGCTAAAGCCCGCCTGCGGGGCCTCAAGATCCAATATGCTTTGCTTTATCCGGCTCGGCTACGAGTGATCTTTCAATCCCGCACTCTCTTCTTTAACTCCCCTGAAGAAGTCTTTACTTGGACGGATGAAACTGTACGTGTCCGACCTCACACGCCGCCGGCTAGAGACTCGGACTCATCCTCTTCGGCGGCGCCACCGCGGACGCCCCGGCGTTCGCGCAGCAGAGGCAACTGGAGATCTCGCTCCACGAAACGCTCCCCAGCCAAGAAGGGGACCGCAGAAGAGACTAAGCCCCCAGACTCTCCGATAGTGGATCCGTGAGGAGTGAAGTGACGAGGGGTGCCTGTTTGACTTGTCTATTATGGTACAGGCTGCGTAGCGGGAATTGCCGGCCTGAATGGAGATGATCTACGCTTATGGTAACACTAACACTGGCAAATACTTGTGGATTTACAGTCGCGGGATGCGGGTTGGGTGGGTGGGGTGGACTACAAGGCGGTAACCCCTCATTTTGGAGGAGTTTTGTTGGGGGGGGTTGAGAGGGAACGAAGTTGGAAGTTCATGGGGATCCATTGGGATAGTGGATCTCTGGTCTCCCGTTGGGGGCCGGAGTTGACCTATACCGCGACAGATACTTCAACGTTTTTGAGGTATGGGGTGGGGGGAGTGGGGCCGTTGTTGGTGGGACTTGGGAGGGGGTGGGGGTTGGGGAGCTTGTTGAGGGTTTGCGGAAGAGGGGCACGGGGTGGCGGGAGGGGTTGAATTGCACAGTGTTCTTTCATGTACTAATGAAGCGAGGTGTGTGTGTGTGTGGTCTCGTATGCTCAGACTGTTCATTTTTCTGCCCGTAGATGGCGGTTAATACAAACCCCTGAATCAGGCCTGCAGAGGGCTTCGATGCGTGTTGTGAGCTGGAATGTGCGGGGATGTTAGACAGGATTAAGAGAGGGGCGGTCCTAAGACAGGGGAAGAGAGATGGGGCAGATGTATTATTGTTACAGGAGACTCACCTCATGGGTACTAAGACCCTTAGCCTGCAGCGATACGGCTTTCAGCAGGTGTACCATACCGGGTTTGCGAGGGGATCTCGTGGAGTGGCCGTCTTGGTACACCGCAGGCTGTCCTACGTTCATGAAACTCAATGGCTTGACACACAAGGCAGATATGTGTTCATCCAGAGTAAGATAGGCACTGAACCAGTAGTCTTTGGGAGTGTGTATGCCCCACCTCCACTGCAAGGAGCTCTTATTGAAAAACCGTTCATTGTGTGGGCCGGGATACCCGATGTTATGGCAGTGGTTGGTGGTGACTGGAACGATGTGATGAATGTGCAGATGGATAGACACAGGCTAGGAGGTGAGTTGCCCCCGGACACACCCACTAAACTGAACGGCATGGTGAGAGGGATGGGATGGGTAGACGTGTGGCGCCACCAGCACGCCCAAAGTCGTGAGTACACCTATGTCTCAGCGGTGCATAAGTCCTTCTCTAGGTTCGACTACCTATTTGTCCCTCACGCCTGGGTCGGGAGGGTGGGTTCCACTTCTATATTGCTACGAGGTCTGTCGGACCACTCCCCAGTAGCAATGGACCTACTCCTAGACAAGCGACGACAGCCGTTCCGATGGCGTCTCTCCACGTGGCATCTGCAGCAGGAACCTTATCAAACACACATGAGGGAGGCTATTGCACACTACTGAAATGAAAATGATCACCCTGACACAGATGCCATGACTTTGAGGGGTAGACATCGCTTGGTGCGCGGCTGCCTGTAAGGCGCGCAGGGAAGATATTATAAATGCTGCAGACCAGGTTCGTGCTCAGGAGGAACGTTGCCATGTGGGTGGGAGTGAGGAGGACGTAGGTCAACTGCTGCTGTTGCAGCAGTCATACGCCTCCCTGCAGATAGATGAGGCCAGGCAGTTGTGGCTGGCGACTCAAAGTAGGATCTACCAATGGGGCGATAAATCCAGCTCGATGTTATATAGACTCTGCCAGAGCGCCTTCCATCCACAGTTCTTGCCGTGCCTTCGTGATGAGGAGGGTACGCCCATGACAGCCCCGGCGGCCCTGGCGGCCAGCTTTGCGCGGTATTATGCGGCAAAATATGCCCCCCGGGAACACCTTCAGGCAGAGGAAGTAGACAAATTTCCCGCTGACCTCCTGCCACAAGCAGTTTCGGATGAAGGGCGCGCTCGACTTGACCTCCCGTTGTCGGCGGAGGAGCTGGGAACAGCCCTCGGTGAATTAAACGCGGACAAGGCCCCTGGACCCAATGGGTTCCCCTGTGAATTTTTCAAGAAATTCCATCTCCAGCTGGGTACATACTACGGTAGAGCCCTGGAGGCGGCCAGGGAAAGTGGCCGGCTCCCGAGGGACTGGCGGCATGCGGAGATAGTCGTTTTTTGCAAGCCCGGTAGGCCCCCTGACCTGCCCGAGTCCTACAGACCAATATCGCTATTAAACACCGAATCGAAAATCTTGGCGAAGGCGCTGGCCAATCGTCTTCTCCCATACATTACCGACCTTGTTCATCCCGATCAGGCCGGGTTCATGCCCCATAGAGCAACACGACATAATATCAGACGCGCCCAGGTGGTGGTGGAAGCGGCCCGAGCAGTGGGGATTCCTGCGGCGCTCTTGCTGGCCGACATAGATATAGCTTTTGATTCAGTGAGCTGGGTCTACCTTCGCTCACTTCTGTCCCGCCTGAACCTCGGGCCCCGTTTCCTATCATATCTGCATCTGCTGTATACAGACCCAACTGCGTCCGTGAGAGTAGCTGGAGCGGTGTCCGACCCCTTCCCTATAGGTCGAAGCACCAGGCATCGCCCTACTTATTTGCCCTAGCCATGGAGCCGTTGGCAGCATGGGTGAGAATGGACGCTCAGATGCGGGGTGTCGAGTGGCAGGCGGGACCCTCCGATAGAATCGTACTCTATGCGGACGATGTCCTATTCTTCCTTACAGACCTGAACAAATCGGACCCGCGGGTCCTGGACATAATGCGGATATTTGGTGAGGTGTCGGGCCTCTGCCTGAACCAACATAAATCTGTGCTGTGGGTGCTGGGTGAGCGCGGTGGCCTAGGGCCCTGGGCGGGGACGTTGCAGGAAGCGACGGGAGGCCTTCAATACCTAGGTGTGTTTCTGACTGATTTGTGTGGAGTTTCCTGGTCGCGCAATGTAGTGCCAGTGTGGGAACGCGTGCGCTCAGATATGACCACCTGGTCGCGCATGCCTCTAAGTGTATATGGCCGCTCAGCCATATTTAAGATGGTGGCCCTCCCGCGCCTGTTGTACCAACTACAAAACCACCCATATCCCATTTCACCGCAGTGGTTCAGACAGGTCAACTCAGCACTCAGTCAGTTTCTTTGGGACGGGGGAGTGGCGAGAGTGGCGCTACGCACATGCTTCCTCTCCACATACTGTGGCGGCCTGGCGACGTCGGATATTCTGTCCTATTACCAGGCCTCCCATCTTCTGATATTGAACGAGTGGTGGTATGGGGACCGAGGCGACCCGGCCTATGCCCTGGAAAGGCACCTGATGGACCCGGACACGCTACATACCATACTTTACTCGGCAAATAGGAGAAGGGCCTCCCAGTAGTCACTCAAATAGTGTATCGTATATGGCGCGACGCCCTCCGCCGTATGGGATGGTGGAACAAACTTACGAGGGAGACTCCTCTCTGGCGGAATGGGCTATTACCGTCATTGGCGTCCCTGCCGAGGTTTCGGGGCTGGGATGCGATTGGAATATCAGCCCTGGGACACGTTGTCAGGGGCACGACCCTCAAGTCGTTCCAGGAACTACGTGAGGAATATGATATGCCCCAGACCCAGTTTTTTAGATACTTGCAGCTTAGGCACGCCATTACACCCACCCTGAGGGGCCTGGACTCCTTACAGGAATTTGGCCCACTGGAGGCCAAGGTATCCATGGGAGAGTTAGAAATTAAAAAGATATCCACTATCTATCAAACACTAGTGACACATTGCTCAACTTCTCTGGATGGCCTAAGGAATAAATGGGAGAGGGATGTTGGTCCCTTTGAGGAGGAGGATTGGAGGGAAGCGCTTGAGGCACCGAGAGGAGCTGCCATTGCGGTACGTCTACGATTCATTCAATTCAAGTACCTCCACAGGGCCTACTATACAAGGGACGGTTGTGGAAGGCAGGCCTGATTGGGTCCGCAGATTGTTTGAGATGCGGCAGGGAAGTAGGCACCTTTCTCCATACTGTGTGGTCGTGTGCTGGGCTGCAGAGGTTTTGGTCTGGAGTGTGGGACTGCCTGTCTGAGGTGCTGGGCTGGGAGCTCCCCCGCTCGCCACAGTTGGGTCTTCTCCATGTCATGGAACAGGTGGGGGGGGGGAATATTTACAAACAACATCTGCTATTGTTGGGCCTTATTGTGGCCAAGAGAGACGTTGCCCGTGCCTGGAAAGACCCTAGGGCCCCTCTGGTGGGAGTGTGGAAAAGGGGATTGGACTTTTACATGGGACTGGAACGCCCGATCTTCGCAGCTAGGGGCTGCCCTCGGAAACATTATAAAATTTGGAAAAGATGGGCGGATTATCGTGGACTGTGGCTGGAACCGCCATCACCTGATCGGCCTGTGGAGGGGCACTTGAATGGTGGGCCCGGGCCATGAGACATCCACACTGTACGCTTCTTACTGTATCTGTATTTAGAATTTGTTTAGACGCTGTGCAAGGGGTAGGGGGGTTCTGGGTTGGGGGAGTGGGAGGGTGGAGGGAGGGGGGCCTTGGTTGCATTTCTTCCACTTGAACTGTTGATTGAATTGCCTCACTGTGATTACTACTCTAATGCTCACAGCTCCTCCGATTCCCGGGGTGCTGTGCTTGTTATGCAATTTATCAACGCCAAAATAAAATTTTGTTCTGAAAAAAAAAAAAAGATTCCCTTTGGGCACCTTGTGCTTGAAATAACAATCCTCTCATCCACATAAAACAAATAGCGAACAAACACTTATACAAAACTGTAGAAAACTGTAGAAGCAATGCAATAAATGTAACAAAACTGTTATAAAATATAGTCCTGCACTTTTTATTTATACACAATTAAAATTCAATTAAAAATTGGGAGACAGACATTAATAGAATAAACTTTTACTTTTTTAAAAGTGGTGTCAAAAAATATCTACGAGGTACTTCATAAAATTTACAGTGTAGCAAATCCTGTGGAGCCACAGGATGCTAACACCTGACCTCTACAGCTCCCTTTTGGAACAGCAAGTAGTAAGTGAAAGAAATCCAGTCGAAACCTAGACAATAAAAAATGCTCGTAGGTCGACAATGGCCCTAAAAGATATGGCTCTATAGAAGGGGTTGTTTTAAGCATCACAAATTTACAGACACTCGATTTTCCAATTTCTAACTCATCTCTTTCGATCTTTTTCAAGCTAATAAAAATTTTCTTTACAAACTCCACATTTTTCAGAGTGATAGAATCAGGCCTTGAAAAGAGATCTGGACGCCCTAGCTCTACAAAACACCCCTTGATGTATTTCAGCCATGGTGTACGTAACATATAATCGAGACTTAAGCTCTCCCTTAAGATCTGATGGTTAAGAGCTAAGTCTTTGTTTAACCAACACTTGAGCCAAAACACCAGGGGACGCAAAGCCAGTATATTGCATAAATACGGCATCCCCATTTGTTCATGAACCACCAAATTTGGTGTGCCACTAGGCACCCCTAAGAGACGTTTTAAAAAGGTATTCTCCACCACCTGCAGGACATCTATGGCTATATACCCCCAAATTTCACTCCCATAGCTGGCAGTAGCAACACTTTTTGCCTGGTACATTTTCAACATCGCCGCAGTTGGGCGCTTACCCATCTTAGCAGCAAAGTTGAAAATAGCATCATTCACCCTTGTAACCTCCCCCTTTTTTCTGTATAAGGGGCACCCAGTTTAGGCGATCATCTACTAAAACCCCCAGATAAGAGAAAATTGATGTCATTGGCACTTTCTCCTTAACCACTTTAAAAGGGTACTGTATCTTAGACTGAGTCCCGACCTGCAAGATATAGGATTTGGAGTTGTTAATTGCCAAATCACAGGCTTCCATAAAACTCTGAAAGGTGTCAAGCAGAGATTGAAGTCCCCTTGCAGTTCTGGCAATGAGGACTGCATAAAGCAGGACGGCTAGACCTCGTCGCCCCACATATGGGAAGTCAACCCCTGTATTTACCAAAGTTTTATCCTAATCATTAAAATATAGATTGAATAAAAGAGGGCCCAAAATACATCTCTGCCTAACCCCCCTCTCAATGCTAAAATCCCTTGATACGCGGAGATCCTGAGCATATTTGATGTTAAATATACACACGTGATTCCAACAGTCTGTTGGTCCCATCCCTTTGTGCACACCTTCTTGTTCTTGGGAGTAATTCCAAGAACTCCACAATAAATGTTTTTCAAAACTTTTTAAATAATTTTCAAATGAGAGTTTTTATTGTTGCTTTCTTTTCTTCATGTATCGAAATGAACTTATATCATTATGTTATTTTCACATAGTTGCAACATTTTAGAATGCATCCATTTTGGATTCAACTCCTCCTATGCATTTTGGGCACAGAGCCCTTCTTCAGGGAGCCTCACTAAAGAGAAATATATATGTGTATATATATCATATCAACACAAACAATATATTCACTAAGTTCATTCCATTAGTGCATAACTTTGTGGTTCACTCGTGGTCAATATTCACAACAGATAACTCCATTTAAGGTGCCCATAATTGTGATATGTGCAGTGTGTTTGCATGCTTGTGCCAACGCGAACTCAAGGTAAATGAAAAACCGGATGTTTTACTTACATGCCAGATTCGTGGTTCTCAGGCATTCATAAGATTTGATAAATAAATGTATGCATTGTGGAAACTGTACAGTATCATAAAGGGTACTAATATAACACATCCAATGAAAGGCCATAACATTAAGTTGAGAGTAAATGCCACCTGTGACTCCACCCATGTTATGTACCTATTGAAATGTCCGTGTGGTAAAGTATATATCGGAAAAACCGAAAGGAAAATAAAAATACGATTGAATGAGCACAAATCCAATATACGGACCCTTAATCAGAAATTTACAGTGGCGATACACTTCGCTGAAGAACACCATAATGTCTCACAATTAAAATTCATTATATTGGAAACAGCAACCAACAGAGAGGGGACTGATATGAACCAATATCTCCTCCAAAGAGAGAACTTTTAAATATTTAAAATGAACTCCATGAAGCCCTACGGGTTC
Organism: Lissotriton vulgaris; assembly: GCF_964263255.1. Lineage (NCBI taxonomy): Eukaryota > Metazoa > Chordata > Amphibia > Caudata > Salamandridae > Lissotriton > Lissotriton vulgaris. The sequence continues at coordinate 583,481,231 of NC_141687.1, read as the reverse complement.
AATGACCGAATTGAATTTGCGTGTTATCTGTAATTGGGAATTTACATTATTGAACAAACTTCATTGATATTGTAATGCTGTATGTTTTTACCCATTGGATCGACAAATGATGAGGTTAACATAACTGTTCTTTATAAAGTATTTATTCACATTACACTACCACTTGTGCCCGCACATTTCATCTACATGTTTTTTCCACACTTTGTTTCTACACTTTATACACATTTCTTCTATACATTTCTTCTTCTTTTTTCCACCCTTGAGCCAGTCTTTCGGTAGTTTAGTCCATTGTTTAGTTTGTTTACCACGTGATCGGAGTTAGATGACCTGTCAGAAACGTTCTCACATCACAATACGAATGCAACACAATGATCGCTCGTAGACGCGGCAAACTTGAGAGCCGACAGAGATCTTGCAAGCTGAATCATAAAGAGACTTCCGTGTCTCATATGTAAGTACCGATATCTGACCCTCATAGACCGATACCAACACTCTGCGGAGTTTGTACCAATTATCATTGCCATTTATATCCATTACTCATTTTCGTTCACAGTTTTATCAAATCTTATGAATGCCTGAGAACCATGAGTCTGGCATGTAAGTAAAACACCCGGTTATTTATTTACCTTGAGCTCGCGTTGAAACAAGCATGCAAACACACTGCACATATCACAATTATGGGCACCTCAAACTGAGTTATCTGTTGTGAATATTGACCACGAGTGAACCACAAAGTTATGCACTAATAGAGTGAACTTAGTGAAAATATTGTTTGTGTTGATATGATATATATACACATATATATTTCTCTTTAGTGATGCTCCCTGACGAAGGGCTCTGTGCCCCGAAATGCATAGGAGGAGTTGAAGCCAGATGCATTCTAAAATGTTGCAACAATGTGAAAATAACATAATGATATAAGTTCATTTCGATACATGAAGAAAAGAAAGCAACAGTAAAAACTTTCATTTGAAAATTCATTTAAGGAGTTTTGAAAAACATTTATTGTGGAGTTCTTGGAATTACTCCCAAGAACAAGAAGGTGTGCACAAAGGGATGGGACCAACAGACTGTTGGAATCACGTGTGTATATTTGATTAAGAACGCCCTGGACATGAGGCGTTACCCTTGAAGCACCCATAAAAGCGGATTATTCTAAAAAAACAAAGTAAACATTTGGGCTGTGCACAAATCATCCATTTCTACACATATCTGATGTTAGCCTTTGTGGCCCTGTGAAAATCCTCCAGAACATTTACCAGATTGTCCCCCACCCCCATGGCCTTCATGGATTGCCACAGCTTCGCCCGATTAACACAGTCAAAAGCAGAGGAAAGATCCATGAAGGTCATGTAGATCGTGCCTGGGTGGGCAATTGTACTTCCCTAAGATCATATATAAATTGAGGCATTGGCCAGAGTCGAACGTCCTGGGCGAAACCCAAATTGTATATCAGAAATTATCTTAAACTCTGCTGCCCATGAAGATAATCTTTCCAGTAACAACCCCCCCACAACCTTTACCACGAAATTAAGAAGGGAGATTGGTCTATAGCTACGGTCGCCCTTCTTAAAAACCGGCACAATGGTTGAGGTGGCCCAAGAAGCCGGACAGCCATCCCTGGCTGCCGCGTTAAGCACAGCAACCAGTCCTGAACCCAGAAAAGGGGGTTTGATTTAAAAAGGTCTGGTGGGATGCTGTCCGGGCAGGGAGCGTTATTACATGTCAAACCTGAAATCCCTGCCTCGACCTCCTTCTGCTCAAAAGTCACAGGGGCGGAAATATTAGCCATACCATGGTATTGTAATTGATCTGTAGGGCACCTAAAGATGGATTTAAAGTGGGCCATCCATTCCTCCTCGGTTATATGGGCACCTAATTCTCCATCCCTATCCTTCTCGAAACAATGGGAGATTAATAATGCCCCAGAATCTCGAACTGTTCCCTAAGGTACTTGACTCCAATAAGTCTCTCCAAGTCTCCTCCTTCAGTTTCTCCTTACGGGTAGCCAAAGCCTGTTTATACTCACTTCGACGGGCACAAATTAAGGGTTGGTTTCTTGGGATAACTTTTAGGGCTTCCTTCAGTTTTCTCGCAGCCCTTGAGAAAGAAGGGTCAAACCATCTAGGATCAGTTGACACTGTCCTATGTAAGGGAGCACTTAAAATGTCCCCAACCTTGGTGATAATAGCATCAAAAGCACTAAGAATGCCCCCCTGAGAGGAGCCAGGTGAAACACAGAATGCGAATTCAGTTGCACAGGCGACTTTTACCTCACCCTAGAAAGTGTCTGGGGATATCTGCGACCATTGTAAGCGGCATTTTCCATCCGTAAGTCTTAACAGGCCCGGTACTACCACCCTATCGTGTGTTAGAAACAACTTACCTCCTATGTGCACACAGAGGGTGTTTTGGTCACTACAAGCGCTATCCTCAATTGTGAACCCGCAAAATTCTGACTGAAAGCCGGATGAAATCAAAATATGATCAATAAAGGATCCCACACCTCGCCCTTTAAAAGAAGGGACAGAAAATATACTATGGGGGGCGGACAAAGACATTAGTGACATCAAATCAAATTCGTTGAGCAAATTATTCAATGCGTCCCCCTGAGTAGAATGCTCAAAATGAAATCCCTGCATCCTTGCACATCCCAGCTCATCCATACATAAGTATTTAGGGTCTCCACAGGGGTGAATATTAAAATCACCCACCACCATAAGTTTAGGCGCAATTAAGCTGCAGGACTGCCTTATATAACGACCCAGCTGGGCAATCTTACAGTCTCACTGTGCGCTTATCGTATTGTAAAAATTAATAATACCCATACTATTATTTCCCCTCTTCAACACAATAACTTGAAAATCCTTGTTAACAGTCGGTAGTGGCTGGATCTTACAGGACACAGCCAAGGTTACAAAAATAACCAAACCACCCCTAGCTCTACCGCAAGCTGACGGGGAAGCAGGGACAAAAAAGGCTTTATAGCCCTCTATAAATAGATCACTATTCACCAGCCATGTCTCCTGAAGACAAATCACAGAGAATTGTCTGATAAACTTAATCCATAGTGGATCCTGAAACTTAGCTGCCAGTCCTGCAATATTCCACGACAGGACATTATTTATATCTACATTAGGGATCACCCCATGATTTACTGCCAATGAAGGGACCCTCTGCTGAGGTTTAATCTCCCCATCCATCTCTGTCCCACAAGCCACCCCACTTAATGTGGGATGGCAAGGAGATCCCTGTCGATGGGATATCTCTACAGCGGGCTTTATGTTCTTATGCAGTAAGTCACACTCATTCAACCTTGATAAAATTGAAAAATTGTTTGATAACTCTAATGGGGGCACAGAATAGTGCCCAGTTACTTGAGACAAAGCCCTTTGAGTTTGACGGTACCTACCAGCTGTGGCTTCAAAAGATCTTTGAGTCCACTTTTCGCGTGAAAAGCGTGTATTAGGGAGCCCTATAGAAAGCCTTATAGAAAAAATCCAAAGGAAAAATCTGAATATCTGAACCCCGATGTATGTGATCAGAATAAGCATTCCGTAAGATTCTATCCGCGAGGAAGGATCTGTTAAAATTCACAATAATACAATCTCCCCAACCAGGGTTCAACAAACTCCCTATCCAACCAACACTACGCACCATAATAATGTTGCGTTCCACTCTTGGACCCACAGAAGTATTATTCGACAGCCAATAAAGGACGTTATTTTTAAGTTGATTAAAATCCTCGTGGGACCCTGGGTGAAGCGGTGGCACATTCCCCAGGATCACTACAAAGGGTGTGGATTGCGGGGGGAAGATTAATAACCAGTGAATTCTCTAAAACACTTGTTGACTGCCCCTGCATCTCCTCCAATGAGCTGCCTAATATTTGAGGAGCCAGACCCTGATGGTGAATGGATGGAGCCCCACTAAATACCTGTCTTTCTCGTGTGCCATCCACATCACCCCTACTTCTTGAAAGATCAAACTTTTAGAATGGGACTGGACTCCACTAGGGAGCCGAGGAACAGAGGGATCTGTAGATGGACCGGGGACGGGTATAGTACTAGAAGCTATGTTATCTCTAGTCCCGTCCAAAATCACAGATTGAACGGGTTGAGCGGACCTGTTACGCTCTACTAAGCGTTTCTCAATTGAGTTTAACCTATTCACAATGGGGCTCAGCTTGGCATCCAACAAACTACTCATAGTTGATTTAAAGGCTTCCATCATAGCCGGGTGAACAGTGTTTTCAGCTGTCAATGCAGATGCTGGATTTTTATTGGTTGCCTTGGCGGTTACATTGGGTTTTACTTTTTTGGCTTTACTCCCTAATGGCTGAGATTTTCTTTTTATACTCCCACAGGGCCTTTGCGTCTCCCTGGGTTGTTGAAGAGGGCTAACACTACTGGGCACTTCAAAGAATATTTTATCAATGCCACCATTCCCAGATATAGGATATAAACACCACTCTCCCTGTTCTTGATGACAATAACTGGGGAGAGAGGCCTATAAGCACCTCGTGCTGAGTTCTTCGCAAGGGGATGGGGCATCATTATCCTGTGAACCAGCACCCAGCCAAAGGGTTAAAGGCAAACTTAGAGATTCAGTAATAACTTCCCTTAAAGAGTCTGTAGCGCCAACCAGGGTAGAAAATAGGCCATTGGATGGAGATCTGGAGAGATGCCTATTCACTAATTCGATCTCCTTATCAATAACCGATGCAGCTCTCTGCAGAAACGCATCCATAGTTGTAAAGTTAGCTCTTGTTACAGCCTTTAGCCCTTCTTGGTTAGCTTGAGTCTTTCGCCTCCCCATAATTCAATAACGAGATAAAACCCCCAAAATATAATTAATAAATACTAACAGGTTACGTAAAGTTGCCAGCACGACACAACACAAGAACTCTGTATGAGCTGAGATATAAGAAATAATATAGTGTTACCACAACAGTCCCCTACCGTATAACTACAGGAACTCAGATAAGACCCGCTTAGATGGTATTCCACCCGCAATACATCGAAATGACACCTCAAATATACACTTCTTTAGATTAGCAAGCCTAAGAATGTCCGTATCCCAGTCCGAAATACCCAATGTTACCCTATGCACGATCAATATTACTCCTACTTAATATCGCTAACTATACACAGACCAAGGGGGATGGCCAAGCACAGCCTCTTCTGGCCCCTGACTGGCACAGACCGGCCCGCCCTTGGTCCGGGCTTTGTCCCGTGCGCCTACCGCGCCACCGTGTGAGAGGCAGCGCTATATGCGCTTTGACCAGTGCCTCCCCCTCGGGGCAGCACCTGTGTGGGGTCAGAGGATTCTGGGACCCGTAGTCCCCTTCCGTAGATTGAGGCTCTTGTGGTGCAGCAAACAACAGGTAAGGGTACTCCAGTCCCACCAAAGTTAATGTCAGCAGGGTATCGAGTCCAGCCAAGGATTCCAACAGCAAAGATTAAAATCTCCTGCGCCGCGGTGTAAGAGGCAGCGCTATATGCATGTTGACCAGCGCCTCCCCCTCGTGACAGCACCTGTGTGGAGTCAGAGGATTCTGGGACCCGTAGTCCCCGTCCATAGATTGAGGCTCTCACAGTGCAGCAAACAACAGGTAAGTCCTGGTACTCCAGTCCCACCAAAGATGATGTCAGCAGGGTATCGAGTCCAGCCAAGAATTCCAACAGCAAAGATTAAATATTTATTTTGGCTCAAACAATTCGCATTAAACAGTCCTTCACTTTACAATCCCGGACCATACATGTGATATTATACACATTAACACCCCACCCACTTAACAACCTATCCACCCATATCCCCACCTAACCACAGCTAAATATAAAAATCTATAAAACACTAAAACCTATCCTAACCTATGCTAAAACTCAATATACTAAAAACAACAAATATGAACTCGAGAGGGGCAGAAACTCAGAGGGAGGGCCTACAGTCGATGCTCGATCCTCAGCACAGATTGTTGTAAGGTGCGCACCATTCTCATCACTGTCGCTATCTGTAGTTCTAGGCTTGCCAGCCTCAACTTTATGTCTGCATTGTCCGCCAGGGACTTCCTTTCATATTCCGTTTGCAGAGCAGGCGTTGTGGTGACCACCATTGGTGCCACTGCTGGCGGTGCTGCGAAGCGTCCCGGAACTGCCTCAGGATCACCACCATGTGACACCTCTACTTGCCCTGGTGATTGCCCTTCCCAGGACTTTCTGTCTACGAGGTGGTGACTTCCATGTCCCTGCTGCTTTCAATTTCTCATACTGCCTCCGATGAGCTTACAGGCCTTGGCTAAGTGCCTGATGTGAAAGTACCCTTTCAAGAAAATCCTATATGGGATTGTCTGGCCTAATAAACATATGCCCATGCGTATATAAAGACCGATTCTGAACAATGAGGTGTGTACACATGGAAAGGTACACATGGTCCATCTAGGCACTCCCAGGGGATTGTTGAGCAGCATGCAAGAGGGTAAAAACTATGGCCAATCATCTATGTGAAATGAATAATATATAGCAAGTACACATCTTGTGCCTCTGCAATGGGTTACTTTTATGGCAAATACACAAGGCCACACACATTGCAGCATAGATTGACTGTGCCGGGTAGTTGAAACATAGACGGAGTGTGGCTAGCTACCTCCAAATCAATAAACCTGTTGGACACATCTGTAAGGATGACACATAGACATACCTGGAAAACTTTAACATAGATCACGTAATGAAATTAAACCAATAGCATGTGGTTCTTTACACAGCCAAGTATCTGTCTATACATTTCTGTACAAATTGTGTAGTGAGAGAATCAGAAAGCGAGAGGCGAAGCCTTAGCACAGCACGTTACTTGGTGCCTCTCCTGCACCAGGCCACCGGGAGCCAAGGAGATGAGGAAACTGAAGCTGTGGGCTTCAAGCACAAGACTAGGTTCTGGACGGGACCAGGAGAAGGTCCGGGTCTCGGGTCTAGGTCTCAGTCCTTGTAGGAAAGTGGGTTTCTGTTGCAGTACACTAGTCCCAGATTTCTGATGCACTTTGACTGAGAGTGCCCTTGGATCCTGCCGATCAGGTTCCCAGGCGTGTGTTCTTGGCCATATGTAAGTCCCTTGTAAAAGGTACTAGTGGCACCAATGGCCTTGTGACCAGAAAGGGTCTTTAAGGGCTGCAGCATGTATTGTGCCACCACTAGAGACCCCTCACCAACTACATACACACTGCTGTTGCAGGCTTTGCGTTTTGGTGTAGACAAAACTTAAGAGTCGACATGGCACACATCCTTATGTGCCATGCCCATCCACCACTGCTTGCGTCATAGGTAAGTCACCCTTCTAGCAGGCCTCACAGCCCTACGACAGGATGCACTATACCACAGGGGAGGGCACAGCTGCATGAGCAATGTGCCCCTACAGTGTCTGTGCCATTCACAGACATTGCAAGTGCAGTGCAGCCATATTGCATACATGGGCTTGGAGTTTATCATTACAAACTCCTCAGCTCCATGATGGCTTTACTGAATGCTCAGAGGTTTGGTATCAAACTTCTCCGCATACTAAACCCACACAGATGCCAGTGTTGGATTTAATAAACAAAAATGCACACGGGGCATCTTAGAGATGCCTGCTGAAAAATGATCCACTCCCTCATGTCCAGCTGACTGGTCTGCACCAGCCTGCCACACACAGGCATGCTTCTGACCCCCTGGCCAGGGACAAAGCTGCTTGCGGTGGAGGTGCTTCACACCTACTCCTAAGCAGGAACTGCATTCAGTGTGGTGAGCCTCAAATACTTCCTTCCCTTTCATATGCAAGCCAGGGCCTCTCCAGCTAGTGGATATGCTGCCCCCTTGACCAAGCCCCCCCTTTTGGTGGCAAGGTCGGTGGGAAAATTAGTAGCCAGGTAATGGGGTGTCCCCTCTCTGCCAGGACCACCCCTAAGGTGCCTTAGACCAAGGTGTTCCACTTCTTAGGAAATCCTCCATCTTGAATAGAAGGATTTGACCCAATCAGGATAGGGGATGCCCACTCCTGAAATGGAGGGGACATACTAAGGGTGTAGTCACCCTAAAGGCAAGAAGCCCTTTGGCAACCATCTGTCATCCCTGTAACACCATTAAATTTATAATTTAGAGGCCCCCCATGAACCTTGATTCCCAGATTCCTGTAACCTAGGAAGGAGACGGATGAAGAGGACGCCATCCAGCAAAGCAATAAGACACCTTCGCCTTGGCACCATCCTTACCGGCCTGCCTCCTGCTTCTCGAGCCTGCAAAGAAAATGGCGCCTGTCCTGTGGCCAGCGACTTCCAAGTACCCCAGGAAGACTACCACTCTTAAATAAGAGGACAGTGGCTCTCTCCAGAAAGAAACTCCAACTTCAAGAATTCCGGATCCAGGCGGATCTGCAAACCTGGACCACTCTGCACCCGAAGCCCACGGCCCCAGTTCGAGTGACTCACCTGTCCTGTGAAGTCTCCCCAGCAATCTTGACCTTGTCTCCATTTATTGGCTGACCTCTCCAGGACCCCGCAAAGTCGCTTGCAGTCTCTACATGAAGGTTTCCCTTGACCCAGACCAGCTCTAACCCAGAGGATCCGACACCAAAAGGTACCCCTGCATCCTCAGCCCTCTGGCCTTGGAGAGCCCAACCGATGGTGCTTCCACTTCTCCCAGCTCTCCAACTTACCTACCGAGCCGGTGGTCACCTTGAACAGGGCTCTTGGTCCGAGCCTGCAGCCTCTTTGTGCGACCGATGACCTCGATTGAAATGCATTGGCCGCCGGACACTAATTTTGCACCCTGCACTCAGCCGCCCTTGTGCTGCTGGTGGTGTAGCTTTGGTGCTGCCTTATGGCCTCCCCTGTCCTGACGTCAACCCCCAGGCCTGTTCCCTAAAATTGCGGGTACCTACCAGCAGACCATGCCTCAATTGATTTACATTGGGCACAGTGACCTCTACACCCGCCATCCCCAGTGCTGCTGGTGGTGCAATACCTACCTGAAATTGAACCCTGACAGTGTTGGTCAAAACCCCTGAAAAGTGGAATTGTAAGTTGAGTACTTAGCTGCTAATGCTTAACCCTGTTTTCCATCCATATGATTACATTGCATTCTATCTATTGCAATGTTCTACAATGCTAAACTGACTTTACAAAAGCAATTCAACTACTGTAAAGCATTCTCTACTGCCTTGCTAAATAATGTTTACTGTATTTGAAAAGTATCACTGTTTTCAAAACTGTTACTTACCTGTAACTGAGTATACTAACCAATTTGTCTGGATTCAGTCTTTGAGTGTGTGCTACCATTGCTTGCCTGATTGTGCACAATAAATGCTTAACACTACTGTGTGATAAGTCTAACTGCTTGACCACACTACCACAAATAGAGCGTCTAGTATTATCTACGTGAGCCTCTGTAAGCCTCTGGGGGTCCACTGGACCCTGTGCACACTATACCTTACTTTTGTATAGTATATACAGAGCCAACTTCCTACAGTCCTGGACCAAGGCACTCTGTGGGATGCTGTGCAGTGGACTGAAGCACTCCGAAAGGCTCCTAGGGATTGAAGTTAGAGTGGTACAAGCTCTGACCCACCCGCACGCCCAGTACTGCCGGTCGTGCTCCCCTGCCCTCCAGGTTCTTCATTAGCGATGCCTGAGTCGGACCCACACTAAACTAAAAATAAAGTAAAGTATCCCGGTGATGTGCCCGACCCCCTGCACATTCTAGTAGCCCTGTGGAGTCAATAAATCAGAATTTATAAAGTGAATCCAGGTGCTTGAAGGTCCTGGAGGCTTATTGAGCAGCCAGGTCTAGAGGACCATTCAGAATTCTGGAAGTGAGTTGATGGCCCGGAGGTGCTTGGGGATGCTGTTCTAGGTCTTTGCTGCAAGGTGGGAGAAGGAACATCCTCCACTTCTGCTTCGGTAGAGCAGAGAGTATGGGCAAGTGAAAGGGAGGGGGAGCCTAATCTTCTTGACAAGTGGTGGAAGGTCAGGCAGTGGTTGATATATGCGGGTCCTTGGTTGTGTGGAGCCTTGTGTGCAAGCGTCAGGAGCATGAATTGGCATCACTTCTGTACTGGGAGCCAGTGGAGTTGCCTGAGGTGGGATGCGATGTGGGTTCATCGGGGAAGGCCGAGGAAGAGTCTGGCTGTGGCGTTCTATATGGTCTAAAGTCCCTGTAAGAAGTGTCCCACAATTCCTATGTAGACGGCGTTGCCATCGTTCAGTCAACTGTTGATGAGGAGCCACGTGGAGATCTTACGGAGCATGCACAGAGTGAGGAAGCAGGCGGAGGAGACTGCGTTGATCTGTGATTTCATAGTGAACTTGTTGTCAATGATGATTCTGCGGTTTCTGCCATAATCAGAGGGAATGGGTGCGGGTCTTTGGTCTCATGACCACCAGCAGTCATTCAATGTTTTTCTGCTACTGACAGAGAAGTACTTCCGAGTGTAAGCCTCCGGACCTCGCAAAAGTTGCTCAGCCAGTCTGGGTGTGGCTTGAGTGGTCCCAGTGAGCCCCACTTGCTGTATGTTTCAGGCACTCCCACCCGCCCCCTATGCTTGAAGCCTGCATGCTAGCACGCAAACACGGCTGAACCTCTGTCCACAAGGTCCCAAAGGCCAACAACAGTATGCGATACACGTCACCTCATGGAGAATTGGGCTCCAGTCTATACCAAGAATACCAGCGGAGGCAAGATAAAAGACCAGAAGGCCTTACCTCGAAAATAACCAGCTTGCTCTCACACTTGCTCTAACCCCACTTGATGGCAACAACAACCCTGCAGCAAGCCCCCTTGAAGCTCATATAAGGGAGCCTGCTGATCCATTACCATGGTGCTCAGAAGGAAACCCACACTCCTCTCAAACTCTACCACTGAGGGGAAAGCCACCTCTCCCCCAGCCACCACAAGGAATATTTGGAGCATCATACAAGTTCATTCACCCCCGAAATCATCTTCTAATGCTCTCCAAAAAGGCCTTGTCACATACTTCTTCCAAACCTCCTCTAGCTTAGGGGTCTTCCTCCACTGCTGGCAAGTCAGAAGGTGCTGAAGTGATCTGTTCCCTGGTTGACAAGAGCACAAGCCCAGGGCACCCCAACTACATCAAGTCAAACGCGAAGTGAAGATCACATTTGTGCCCTGGGGTCAGAGCGTACCTGAGCATGACTCAACTATTCTCTGGCAATCTTCCAACACCTCTTTCAACTCCCAAGCACTGGACCTCCTGACACCAGATCCAACAAACCTTAAAAAAATCAGTTTGTGCAGGAGAGCCCTCAAAAAAGTGCAATTAATTGCTGCGCAAATTAATCATTGCAGCTCATCCGGCTATGAGGAGCCAAAGCGACTCATCCCTCTAACTTCTCCTGGACCCACCCTGCTTGCGACTGGCTTAACTACTGAAAACATCAACATGGGAGAACTCACAGCCTCCTTACTACAAAGTATTGAGTGTAAAATGGAACGAACACAGGAGTTCACCCCAAAGCTGTTCAGAATGTTGGACGCGACAAGGGAATCACTCCCAGACACACAAGTCACCAATAGTATTGAGGACCTTCACTCTACAGCCATAAACGCAGCACAAAACTCCATAGCAAGAGCACTGATATCACAGTCTACAAAAAGAATTGAGTTACAAATTGATCTTCTGCAATTGATTGCGTAGATCCTAGTGAACTTGAGCACCAAGATTGAATCCATCAAAGAGGAAATTCAAGGCAACTTGCATACCAAGTTGTGCTCCTGTTCATGCGCAGCCATCATTGACAGGTGGGTAACGTTACCAGAAATCCTTGGCTAGAGCGTAACCATAGTCAAGGGAAGAGATGGCACTTCTGCCCCTCTCAGTCCAAAAGCCCACTTATAAACTTAAGTGACAGTCCCGAGCCCATTCAGGGTCCTTTCTGTATGGTCCAAATCACAGCCCTCCCCAATGGGGCCTAGTTCCCGGTCAGATGTCGAGCCTAAAGGGAAGGACAATAATGAGGTGCAAACAAGCCCAGCGATACCAGAGGGCCCACTGTCCAGGAAGGCCAAGAAAAAGCTAAGGAAATAGCACGAGCAAATCAAAACAAAAAGAGCAGCGCTGCTTCCAACCATTGTATGGGCTGCCTGACATTTGGGGGAGAGACTATTAACCCCCACAAGCAAGGCTAAAGCTGCCCAGCCAACGAAGCTGCCATGGGTCCAGGGATGCCAAAAGCAGCCAGAGAGCAAAGCCTCAAGGCAACAATCCTCAAATAAAGCACAAGAACTATGTGCACAAAGCGCATGACCCATAATGGCTGTCTGACACCAACGCAAACGAGGAAATTGCGCCACCACTCCCAGTGGTAAAAGGACCCCACCGCAAGCTAGAAAAAGGGTATTCAAAGTGCCATAAGAGGGCACCCTCAGTCTTCAGAACCGAACACGACCATGTGGTCAACCGTGTGGAGCAAACATGAAACATGTGGCATGATGCCACATCAGAGTGAGAAACCTTGTTGGAAGTAGAGAAGAGCGTGGCAGGGTGCCACATCTTGAAAAGAGTGTCACAATGTCACAGGATGAGCAACCACCACAGTTGCGCAAGAGAAAAGGGATAAGACTGATAAGACCGAGGACTCTTGCCACTACCGGAGGACTCATACCACTATCGGAGAGGGCATCCATCAACAGAAGCCAGCCCACAGGGGTGCAGAGATGTCACTAGAGACAGCTTTGCGGGAGGACCAATTGTAAACCACCATCAATCAATCAGGGGATTTGAAAGCGCTCTACTTACCCGTGAGGGTCTCAAGGCGCTGGGGGGGGGAGAGCAGCTACGTTCAGTCGAAAAGCCAGGTCTCGAGTGTCTTCCTGAAGATGTTCAGGGTGGGGGCGCGTCCGATGTCGATCGGGAGCTCGTTCCAGGTTTTGGCCGCGATGTAGGAGAAGGCTCTTCCACCTGTTCTGGCTCTGTGGATGCGCAGGGTTTCGGCGAGGGGGAGGTCGGCAGATCGGAGGTTATCGGAGGTTTCTCTTGGGTACGTAGAAAAAGAATCTCTTGTTGAGGTATTGGGGTCCGGGGTTGTGGAGGCATTTGTAGGCATGGGTGAGTATCTTGAAGGTAACTCTCTTCTCAACGGGGAGCCAGTGGAGGTTCCACAGGTGTTGGGCGCAGTGTTTGTGTCGAGGAACACCAAGAACGTGTCTGGCTGCGGTGTATTGTATGGTCTGGAGTTTTCAGAGCAGAGATTTGTTGATCCTGGCGTAGAGGGCATTCCGTAGTCTGGTCTGCTGGTTATGAGTGCGTGGGTGACGGTCTTCCTTGATTTGGGGGGATCCATTTGAAGGTCTTTTGGAGGATTCGGAGGGTGTTGAAGCAGCTGGAGGTAACGGCGTTGACCTGATGGGTCATGGAGAGGGAGGAGTCATGTATGAGGCCATGGTTGCAGGCGTGGTCAGTGGGGGTGGGAGGGATGCCAAGGCTGGTAGGCCACCGGTATTGTCCCATGCAGAGGGGTAGGGTCAGAGGAAGAGGACCTATGTCTTCTCCAAGTTGAGCTTCAGGCAGCTGTTGTTCATCCAGGATAGGATGTCCTTCATTCCTTCTTGGAAATTGAGTCTGGTGGTGATGGGATCCTTGGTGAGGGAGAGGATGAGCTGGTTGTCATTGGTGTAGGATACTATGCTGAGTCCATGCTGTCTGACGATGGCGCTAAGAGGGACCATGTAGATGTTGAAGAGTGTAGGGCTGAGTGAGGATCCTTGGGGTACTCTGCAGTTGATTTCCATGGGTTCGGAGAGGAAGGGTAGCAGTCTGATTTTTTGAGTTCTGCTGGTGAGCAAGGAGCGGATCCAGTCGAGGGCAGTTCTCTGTATGCTGGCATCATGGAGTCTGGCGGTGAGTGTACGGTGGGAGACAGTGTCTAATGCTGCGGAGAGGTCTAGCAGGATGAGGGCCATGGTGTGTCCTTGGTCGAGGAGGGTGCGGATGTTTTCAGTGGCTGTGCGAAGAGCAGACTCAGTGCTGTGGTTGCTGCAGAATCCGGATTGGGAGGGGTCAACGATGGAGTTTTCTTTGATAAATTTTGTTAGCTGGGCATTGACGGTCTTCTCAGTTACTTTGGCCGTGAAGGGGAGAAGAGAGATGGGTCGGTAGTTCTTAAGGTCCGTGGGGTCTGCTGAGGACTTCTTGACCAGAGGTCTGACTTCTGCATGTTTCCAGTCATCCGGGAAGGTGTAAGAAGGTAATCGTCACTGTTACCTAGGTGCATCACCAGAAACATCTAAGGATCATTGCACCACCAGAGTGGATTCAAACACTTGAAATGCCCAAAGACCAACAAGACATTTTTGGCGCCGTAGAAGGCTGGCCACTCAGAAACCTTCTGTGTGCTCCTGTGAACCTGAGGCCTGCCGAAGAGTGCATGCTCGATTATTGAACTATCCACCCTTGGGTTTGCAAGAGACTTTGCCGTGGCCTGTTGGGAGTTCCGCAGCGACCTTGAGGTGCGGCCTACGAGAGGCCCAGCACAGCCCATGCAGTCATGTGGCAATCCAAGGGCAAGGGCCTCAAGGGAATTCCAGTGAGAGGGGAATCTCGACAAGAGAGATGCGTCTGCAGCAGCTCCACAATAGGGAGCAGGAAGCATGGAGGTCACGGACAGAGACTGGTCACCCAAAAACTATTTGATGAAGGCATGTTAACTGGAGTCCTGATGGCCAGAGCACACAGACCTGGAGACAACGATCCTTTGTGGCTACAAGAGCAATTTGGTTGTGGTTCTGGTGGCAGTTTCTCAGCTACGCCTTTGTGCGGCTTACGAGAAGCCCTGCACAGTTCACACGGTCCTGTGGCAGCCCAGCAGAAAGGGCCTCAAGGAGACTCCTGTGAGAGGGGAGTCCAGACAGGAGAGGCAAGTCTGAAGCTGCTCTACCAGCTGGCTCGGAAAGCATCACCAACTTGAAGGAAGGCTCCTATTTCATCAAGGTCATCCTCAGTCTTCGCAGGTTTGCTGTCCACCGGCGCTTGAGCTCCTTCAGGAAGTTCACCATAGTGAACTCCACCACCGCTCCAGAAGCACCCACATTGAACTGTGTAAATAGTCTCCAACACCATGAGACCAAGCCAGTCAAAATTACATTCCCGAGGTGGACTGAATCATGGACAGGCAGTCCAGAGATCCAGCACTGCCCGGCAGATGGCCTGAGGAGACTCAGTGGTGCTGTTCTTTTGTTGTTTGTTTTTCTCATAGGTTAGACTTTTGTTTGGTTTGTTTCCAATAAAGTTTGGGAGTGATGTAGTGTCCTGCAGGACATGTTCTAGCGTTCAAGATTCTATGGCAGGATACGGAGGCTTCGGATTATGCTTCTCTTTCCTTTACTGCTCCAACACAGCAGCCAATCACATTACAGCATAACATAAAACGACACTTCCCATAAGCCTCAGTAGTCCTGTAACCATCAATCACAGGGGCACAATACATATATAGCTCCATGTAACGGTCTCACTTCCTCTTTCTTTGCTGCTGCAGTGGCCTCAGTTAAGTCAATTTGCTTATTCGTTTATTCACGGTTCAATGTGTGTATGAAAGCAAGCGCTATGGCTACAGATTGAGCGGGTGCGATACGCTGGACCTCTGTTGCAAGCATAATCGTTGTCGTGAAGCGGGAGAGGGACACGCTGTAGATGCGCTTATGCAGTCCCTGTCATCTCTCGTTGCTGGGCAGTAACGCATGCGCAATGAGGCAGAAATCGGGTTTTCCGATTGGCTCACTGGGTGCCAAGCTTGAGAGCTGCACACACTTCTTCTGGTCCCTGAGAACGCCCGAAGTGGCGAATTCACGTTGATAAGGGCCTCGCCCTAGGAGAGCAGGTGCCTCCTTCCACACTTAATACAGGCAACCACTTTGGGGACTGTTTGACCCAGTTTGAGCTACCAGTAATAGCACGTACCTTACTGGGGCTTTTCTCTCCCCCCTGGAACCTCCTCTGAAACTGTTTCAAAAGGGAATTAACTAAAAGAAAAAGAGTCAAAAGTAATACTCATGGCTTACCAAGACGACACGGGTGAGGACTATCTAGAATATTCAGAAGTCTCATATGAGCCAGACATGGAGGAGCGTCTTGTGGAGGCACTTGATTCCCAAGTGCAATGCTCGGTGAACTGGGAGTTAATTAAAGCCTTACACCCCTTTACACAACCACTGAAAAGTTATGGCTAACGAGAATTACTGGACGCAGTAGGGAGTACGTCTACGTGTGGTGTGGCTTGGCAGGATGTGGATTTTGACAGCAGTGCTTCTAAAGGGTCCTCGGATGAGGTTCTCTCCCAGCTTGAGCAGTTGGTCCTGCTGGGTCACGAATACGGAAGTACAGAGGATTCGGGATGGTTTGGTTTCCCTAGAAGTTCCTCTGCCTTGGCGGACCCACCCACCTCCACGTCGGAGTCCTCCTCAGACCACCACGAGGGCCTCCCAGGATGGTCTGGTCAGGCACTAAAATGTAAACACAAGGTGTACGATACCCAACCAGACCTCCCTCCTAACAAGAATCTTTTATTCGATTTAAAGCAGACCATTCATCCCACATCCACGGAGTGGGTTACATGTATGGAGGTGGCACACTATGTCCAATCCAATCTGTGACAAGGATTCGAGAAGGAAGTTTGCAACACACTGCGTTCCGAGTGTCCAGGACCCTTGCTCTTGGGGAAGGTGGCGTACACTCCGGAACTTGACCTGAATATGTTCACCATCTTAAAGAAGTTTACCAAGTACCCCAAAAAGGGTCTAGACAGAGCCTGGAGGAACTGCCAGGACAAAGTACTGGATATTTCTGGCCCCATCACCAAGTTCTGAGATTTGGCAGTTCAGGCCAAAGTGTAAAAGGTGGGAAGCAACCAATAAACAAAGATCCTTAAGTATTGCCCGGCGGTGTTGCCTCTTTAACCCACAAAATATTAATCAATGAAGAGGCAGGCACTGGAGACTGGAAGGCAGGAAACAAGGGTTTATTCTCTCCGGAGGAGAACACATCAGTTCGGACAGCAAGTATCGTCACAAGGTGCTCTAACTGCATCTCTGAGGCCTGGCCTCTTATACACAGGTTTATGGTCAGCAAACATTCTTTATTGTAATAAAGTCACTTTGAAGCATGAAAAGACATTCCCAGAACCTCCGCTTCAGGCCCGTTCCCACACATATTCACAGTAAGAGTCCCCTCCCTACCCACAGGAGGAGATGGCTATCACACAGCTGGACATTCCGCCGATTCCCGGAATGCGTGCGACTGATCAGATCTCATGGGGTGGGGGCTTTGATCAACTGTAACTCCTTTGAAGAGGGGTGATTCCTTACAGTAGGGGCAATAAACTGCATCCGCAGGGCTAGGTGATGGCCTGGGATCGGCTCGGACAATCGGGCATAGAGGAAGGAGTTTATCAAAGGGTATGCGACCATGAAAGGGATGAAGGGAGGTGTCGGTCGAGCATGGGGTGTGATTCCCAGGGAAGAGCAGCGCAGATGGAGAGGGTTTATGGCCCATGCATGAGAGAACGGGGGTGACCAGTGCGTGGGGGGTGCTTGTGAGGGCGAAGAGCCGTGCTGGGGGTCAGGGGCGTGCAGAGGGTGGTTCTGACCAAGGCACCTAAAATGACGGGTGTGCACGACAAAAAGTGTGGCATCGGGGGAAAAGGCAAGATGGCGCAGATAATGTTTACCAAACCGTATTAATTTTCCACAGTCCTCCCTTTAACATTCCCAAGACATCTTGCCGGCCTATTTCCTACCCATGTCTACTGTGGCAGTCATAAGTAAAGAAGTAGGAACCCAGGCGAAGGAGCTGTGCATAAACATTACATTTAAAATCTTTCATCTTAGGAGGCGGGCCCATCGTTAAGCTCGTTGAAGGAAAGTCATAGTAATGCAATATCGGACAAAAAAATGATTCTGTAGTGAGAGCGTTGGGTACATTTCATGGATGCTTATAGTCATTCGGAATAAGAACTGATAGGTTATTACATATGTAAGTTCATTTCGTACTCGGTTGGAGCATAATCAATACAATGGTGGCTGGGAGAGAAATGAGACGTAGTAAAAACGATAATTAGGGGTGTCACTGTTCGAAGAGGAGGGGTGTTGCTTTTTCCAGTGTCTTATTGTCGTGGACCATTATTAGTGAGTTCTCAGCATTCTTTGTCGTCTTCTGTTGGCACTGTTGAGCACCGGCGGTGGAGCTATGCGTCCAGCTCTATTCCAGGTCCTGCGTTGCAGGGCATGACCTTTTCCTCGTTTTTCTGGTCAAAAAGGTCCTTTTTCGCCCTGTGTCCTAACTATTCTTTCATGGGTACCTTAGACAGGGCACCCAAGTTTCATTTTAGTTTGCAACAAAACCCTATTCTATCTGACTGCAGTTTTTCTTTTTTGAGTCGATTGTCAAAGAGTTCAGGTGGAAGAAGGGGGTGTGTGAGTAGTCCTTATGGTAGGTCGGGGGAAGAGGGGATGGAGCAGGGCCAGATCGGGAACAGACCAGTGGGACGGAAAATTTCAGGTAGGTGGGCCCATGACCGGGCTCAGAGGGCGGGGACTTTTCGGCACATGTTTATGATCGAGCAGGGGCATCAGGTCAGCCCTTTCCTTTCATTTTGTCGGAAACAGTGCCTTGTCCTGCGACTCCTTACTGTTGCGGTCCCGCCTTGGCCAATGTCGCAGATGTTCCACGATCTGCAATCAGGCCGCGTGCTCCCACATCCGGTCTCTCTCTCCTCCGACAGTGGTACCCTTAAATGAGTTTGAAAAGACAGTCTTTAGAGAACTGGCAGAGGAAGGTAATCACATAAGTCTATTTCTCTCCCAACTCCAAGCAACTGGGGAAACATCCGTTACATTGGGGTTTACAACCAACGTATAAATAATTGATGATAGGTTTGCTGGATTCCCTACAACTTTCCATCGTAACTATTTCTTTGGCGTTTGTTGGTATTACATTCATTGTCGTGGTACGAGGTCTGATACCTATTCATTGCATTTGTTTATTACAGTCACGTCAGTTCTTCTGGCAGAGACCCACTTTTCTAGTACTAGTCTTACAAAGCTATACCGTTCTTCAGGGCTTTGTATTTTACGAAAAAGTGCAACGTGCTATCACCATGGCCTGATAGGTATCTTTCTGAGGAATGAACATATGCTAAACAATTTTTCATTATATCAATGCATCCTATCTTTCAGCTAAACATTTTACTTTCAACAGGCTTTACTGCAACAATTTCTTCATTTCAATCTAATCTTAACTTCGCAAACATCATTCTAATTTCTACATAGTCTCTTACAACCTAGCTACTTCATTAAAAAACGGGGGGGGGGGCTTGCGATAACTATTCAACTCATCCTTGGGGTGACCGGGGTCTTATGGAAAACAACCAGGAACATAGCAGACTGGGGTGAGGGACTATCGTCTTGCTTTGTGTCATAAGGGCGTTATCTAGCAGAAGGCTACAGTTCAGTTGGTAAGCGTTCAGGGACATTTCTCGAATTTCTAAACTTTGTAGTTTGTTCATCAACAAATCATTTCTAGGAACAACGGCTGGCCTGTGTCAGTTGTAAGTCGACCCATCTCTTACAACCGGGGGTGAGCCACATTTTTCAAACTCTCGTCCGGGGCAGCTGATACAAAACTGGGGGCGTTCTGGGAAGACGGGGATGCTTCGATCACTTTTACTGTTTGGGCATTGAGACAATTCGGGACGGGGAAGGTCGCGTTACCTGAGGCATTTTTATCATAGAAGCCACTGACATGTAGTTCCCTTATTACGGGTCAGATTAGGGAACCTCAGTCGTCTTACCTGTCCTTTCCTTTTTGGCCAATCTAGGTTTCATCAATATTTAGCAGAAAGGAGAGGTAGTAACATGGTATCAATGTGATTTTATTTAAGACACATTTGTGCAAATACTTGCGGTATTTGGAGCCAATTGGGTGGTGCACCAGGGATGGTGGTTCGCCAATTAGGTGCCAGTCGTTAGGAAGAGTGAGAGTGTGGAGGAGAGAGGGAGAGAGAGAGAGAGAGAGAGAGAGAGAGAGAGAGAGAGAGAGAGAGATGTGCAACAATAGGCTAAACAGTACACGTGAGACATGGAGAGTGGCCGTGTACTAAGATAGGCTATTCTGCGCATTACACAACATGAGACATTACGGGTCTGTGTTAGAATTTAGAAAGCATGCAGTTTGGGACGGACGAGCATTAGGCCGGGTACAAAGGGACATGCATTGAGTAAAAGGCACCATTGTGTCGCACTTCTCGCACTCTCGGTCCTTTGCCTAGTTAAGTCAATGCTTCAGTCGCATAGAAAGCATTTTCTCATAGTTTCAGACATACGTGACATGTGCTCATTCACGCAACACGGGTTAGGGGTGATCGCATCCCATCATATCATACAACTATTGGCTCTTTCGTTACAAGAGTAGTTTGTGGGTGTCTTTAGGTGCCACCTTGCAGCGTTAGCCCGCTTCATGTATCAGACATGGCGTGGCTTCAGATCTTCACTATACCCCAGTCGTGATTCCAATGTAACCTGTAGAGGGAGAAAAAGTGGGGAAGGGAGGGGGGACAGCATTCGAGCATATCAAATGTACGGGCACGAAGGTCCTTTACTTACCAAATACTCGTCTTATCTCCTCGGGATGTAATCCCTGGGGTCTTGGTTTCTGAAGCCAGGGGGGCGGGCAGTGTGGTAAGGATGGCGAGCGATAGGTTGTTCATGAGGGAGACGGTCCGAGTGTGGCATTATAGGCCATGTGTAGGGAAACGTTAGAAATCAGAGGCGCTTAGTGCGAGGTATCTAGTTTGTAGATGTATCTAGCTATCGGGATCCTTAAATCTTTTCCAATGCTGTGATGTTCTAAGGCATACCAGCTCTTCGGCCAACCCTGTTCCCTAGTACCTTTGAGTACCATACCTTTATAACATTTTATCATTTACACCGCTTCACTTTACCCGTTCTCAGAAGTCGAGATCCCTCTCCATGCGTTTGTTCCTGAGCCAGTCGCACATTTGGAGGCAGCGTATCGTGCCTTAGATTCGATCATCAATCCGGGGCTGAGCAACCATTTTCTAATAACCTTAAAAAGAGAACAAAACAGAGCGCACAGAAAAAAAACCTCCCGCTGATCCCACATTTACAAAAGTATGCGATACCTGTTCATAGTTTGAAAAACCTTTATTTGCACAATTGTTCAGCATGTAAATACGAGAGTGCAATCGTATTTGGCCGGACACGGCGTTGGCTGAAGCGCGTACAGTAGGGGGGGGGGGCTATTTTGCAGCATTAAAAACATTTTAAAAGGGTTTATTTAGTTATTTGCAGGAAACTAAAAACGTCTATCAATAGTTGAGGGATCAGGGGGCATTCATTTCATAATTTGAAGCATAGTCAGACTAGTTGCTATCAAATTTCCTAGATGCATACCGTGGGCGTGTGTCATAAGCGACGTTATGTATCAGTTACAATAATATCACAATAAATCGTACATTGAAACCAACATTTTAACGGGATCCTTTTACGTGTTCGCCAAGTGAACCCTCCCCCTTTTTCGTCAAGTGTACAAAGGATCATATACATATCTCAGAACATCAAGTCTTATTAGCTAAAAACACCACGAGGTGTTCGTGAGTTCCTATTGACACCGGCGCCATTTTGGGCGAGGCCGGGTTAGTCCGGAAGTAGCATCAGGGACAAAATGTTTCCGACAACCGGCGGTTGGACCAGAGTCCCTTTCGGCAGTTCAAAAAGACTTGTGCTAACAGAAGGGGCAGGCAATGTGGACCGTCAATCAAAAGGGGAGGGAGGCAAAATCTCCCCTACCGGGTCACGTTGAGGTTCAGCCGGAACTTGCTCGAATTTGTTAGCCCACAATGTTTCTGGATGGTTCAGACTGAAGCTGGCGCTGACACGAGAGCACCACCATCTTGTGGCTACGTCGTGGTCATTTCGTTAGTGATCAAGGCAGTTGTTCCCCACCGGAAGTCTGTAGGGGCCGAGGGCTCCTGGGATTTTTGTAGAATCTTCAAGGCTGTGGGGATGCTGTCGGAGGTGGGGACTCGTGCCCAGGTGGGCAAGCGTCCGAGTTACATTACTGGTCAAAGTTACTCTAGCGGCCTAGACCCGACTTCCAGGGGGCCCAGACGCCATTTTGAGACCCCGCAGCAGCCGCCCTTCGTCGTGTCTGCAAGAGTGGATAAGACTTCTTGGGGCGAAAAAATGGAACACCGTGCCGTAGGAGCAGGACATTCGGCTCGGGGCGCTAGGGTGCAGCTGTGGTGCCTCCACCTGGGGAGGTGAGGGAGGCTCGTTCGCGCCGCCTCCCTCTCCCAGTGCACCCCACGCCGTCCCTTTGCGCGGGTATACATGATGGCCACCCCACATCCTGTGCTCCACAAGTACACTTGAGGGCCATCATATGTCTCGTGCTCCGCAAGTATGGTTGCTGGCCATTCTATGTCCTGTGCTGCGAAAGTATGTTCGTCGCCCGGCTGGAGGATTTCGGCGCCGTGCCGGGGCTGGGAAACCTCCACCTGGGGAGGCGAGGGAGGCTTGTTCGCGCCGCCTCCCTCTCCCAGCTCACCCTGCATCAATTCTTCAGCGGAGGTATTTGTGATGGCCGGACCAGGAGATACGAGGGAGGGGGGTCATCTGCATCCGCCCCCTCCCTACTCGTGGCCCGGGGGACGCCGCCCCAGGAAGAAGAGGATGGGAAGGCCATTACATGCCGGGCCCGTGGTGCCTCCTGGACATCCCACCGGCGACCTCTTCGATCGATGGCTGTTAGCAGGACCCTGCCCCACACGTGCTGTGTGTTTCACCTTCCGGATGGGCATGACCGGTGACCTGCTGCATTTCGGGAACTTCCGGAGTAGGGGTAGGTATTTTTTTTGTTCATGGTTTTTTTTTTTTTGTCTATTGGGCGTGGTAGGAGGCGGGACAGGCATGCCTGGGTAATGGGGGCGTGGGGTGTCCACAAGAACAGTTTTCCTGAACGGGGGGGTTGTCTATGCAGGCCTGTAATTGCTTTTGCCCACAGAGTAGGGGGCAACAGAGAGTAATCAGTCCCATTGCACTCGAAGTTTGAGTTCATTAATGGAATGTATACTAATCTGTCCGAAACTACTCTGTGTGTTGTTCCTGTATGTTATCCGAAAGGGTGGCTTTTGTGTTCGGGAACAGTAGCGGTAGTACGGGGTTCGTCACCGGATAACCTAGAGCTTGACTGGGTTTCCCGTCTTAGCGTTGTTCGACCTATGAGAACTCAAACATGTCACTGAAATCTGTCTGGCGAAATCTGTGCCATCGGGCGTAATCAAACGTGGTGGTTCTATCCGGCCTGTCCGTGTCAGTCTGATTCATCTTTGTCTCACGCCTTTTACCTTTCTGCCGGCCTGTTATTTCTGTCGGCCCTCTGCTCTTACCCGTGTTCAGTAGAGTCGGGCATTGGGCTTTCCAGTGCCCGGAATATTTACAAAAAGCACATTGGTTTTGCCCTAAGTCTGTTCGTCCTGCGCGTAGTGTCGGGGGATTACTTTCGGGTCGTTGTGTTTTGGGGTTGTCCTGTCGGTATATCCCTTTACATCGTTCCCTTCCTGTGTTCACTCCTTGGAACCGTGTCGCCGCTATCCCTTCCTTTGGCCTACCAGATGCTTGGAAGGTTGTCTGTCGCGTTTCTTTACCTACTCTGACTTCGTCTCTTTTCTTTCGTTGCATTGCTTCTTTGCGCCACATACCGAGACTGTCGAGCATAATAGGCGTTGTCTTACTACTACAAAGGGCTATTTCTAACGCTTCTATTTTATCAAGGTCGAAGGATCCTATCAGTGGCCACTGTTTCTCTTGATTTTCTTTGGTATACTTATGCCACAGCTTACTATAGGCTATGGTAACTAATCCATACTTTGTGAACATGTCTTTATTAGGGGTGCCTTCCAGCGGAGCTAGATGGTCCACCTCTAATAAACGGTCCGGGTTGAACCAGCTATCAATCAGTGAGGAGAAGATAGGCATGACAGATTTCAGCGGGGGACAAAGGTCCGCACTACCTATCTTTCACTACGTGCAAAGACTAGACAGAATATTTCTATTCTGTGTTATTTGCAAATAATGAATGCTTCGAGAGAACTAGATCCGGACAGACGATCAGTGGGGAGAAGACAGGCACGACAGATTACATCGGGGACAAAGGTCCGCGTTACCTATCCTTCACTACCTGCAAAGACTAGACAGAATATTGCTATTCTACGTTGTTTGCAAATAGTGAATATCTCAAAAGCAAAATCTATTCTGACAATAAAACAGGGAGCTACCCTTACAATCAATCAATCAGTCAATCAGTCAATCAATCAGTGGGGAGAAAAGATAGGCACGACAGATTACATCGGGGACAAAAGTCCGCGTTACCCACCCCTTCACAGTCCACAAAGGAAGATAGAGTATTTCTACTCTTCCTCGTTTGTAAGCAGCGAATATCTCAAAGAGCGACAATCGTTTCGTAATTTTGTCGTTTTTACACGACCTTACCCGGACCACATGGGCTGTTTCTCGTCTTCCGCGTCCAGCGCCCGATCGTCCTCCAATCTCCGATATTGCCACGGCACTCCTGATGGTTCCCAGTCAGGACCGTAGATCACTCGAGAGAGGTCGATTCGGAACCAGTGAAGTTCGGATGATCGGCTGCCAGACGAGGGTCTATTGGGCAGGAGCTCTCCCGGTCGTTGCAGTCGTTCACTCTGTCGTCAGGACCTCTCCCACTGGATCCACGTGTCGCTGATGGGCCCCACGCTTGGGACGCCAATTGTAAAAGGTGGGAAGCAACCAATAAACAAAGATCCTTAAGTATTGCCCGGCGGTGTCGCCTCTTTAACCCACAAAATATTAATCAATGAAGAGGCAGGCGCTGGAGACTGGAAGGCAGGAAACAAGGGTTTATTCTCTCCGGAGGAGAACACATCAGTTCGGACAGCAAGTATCGTCACGAGGTGCTCTAACTGCATCTCTGAGGCCTGGCCTCTTATACACAGGTTTATGGTCGGCAAACATTCTTTATTGTAATAAAGTCACTTTGAAGCATGAAAAGACATTCCCAGAACCTCCGCTTCAGGCCCGTTCCCACACATATTCACAGTAAGAGTCCCCTCCCTACCCACAGGAGGAGATGGCTATCACACAGCTGGACATTCCGCCGATTCCCGGAATGCGTGCGACTGATCAGATCTCATGGGGTGGGGGCTTTGATCAACTGTAACTCCTTTGAAGAGGGGTGATTCCTTACAGTAGGGGCAATAAACTGCATCCGCAGGGCTAGGTGATGGCCTGGGATCGGCTCGGACAATCGGGCATAGAGGAAGGAGTTTATCAAAGGGTATGCGACCATGAAAGGGATGAAGGGAGGTGTCGGTCGAGCATGGGGTGTGATTCCCAGGGAAGAGCAGCGCAGATGGAGAGGGTTTATGGCCCATGCATGAGAGAGCAGGGGTGACCAGTGCGTGGGGGGTGCTTGTGAGGGCGAAGAGCCGTGCTGGGGGTCAGCGGCGTGCAGAGGGTGGTTCTGACCAAGGCACCTAAAATGGCGGGTGTGCACGACAAAAAGTGTGGCATCGGGGGAAAAGGCAAGATGGCGCAGATAATGTTTACCAAACCGTATTAATTTTCCACAAAAGACACTAGGCCCAACTTGAAAGGGGGGAGATTCTGGAATAGGCCCAAAGAACCCTGTATCTACTAAGCAATGCCAATTGTGCACTTTCTATGGAGCGTCGCAAATCGGTGCTCATGAGGATCGACCCTGAGCAGGCGGACCAGGCCTCCAATGAATGAGGCATGTTAGCCAATGGTCTGTTGTTTGGCAACAAGTTTGTCAAGGAATTAGGAAAATATGTTTCGACCTTCACAGCCTTAGACAAACAGCAGACATCACTGAAAAAGGTCTTCAACAGGGGCCTTTTTGTCAGTGCCAGGCACTATCGCGTCCGAGCGTCAGGCCATGGCTTCCAACAGGGCCACAGGCGGATATAGCCCTAGAGGAGGAGGTGATGCCCCCAAACAGTCAAACTTCTACCCAACACGAAATCATTGAGACAGAGGTCGGGCCGCAGAGGAGGCTACAGAGGTGGAGACAACAGCACTAATGCCAACTACGCAAATGAGCCTTGTTCCTCAGTCAGAGACCAAAGTGGGGGGACGAATCCAACTATTTTTGCACAATTGGGGAATGAGACCCTTGGGTGTTGCAAACAGCTCAGGGGTTTCACCTGGAATTTTATCCAGCTCCAACCCAGGACACCAGACCATTCCCTCTTATTTTTTCCCATGCAGAAATGTCTTTCATAGACGAAGAGGTTCAATCGCCAATAAAACAAGCATTTGCAATGCAATATGTCTCGCATTAGGAACGTTTGAGCTATTGGTATTGTAAATGACACATTTTTTATTTATGTGTTGGTTTTGAGAATAGCGAAATTAATAGCTTTGTCATTTACAATTTTTATTTATTTATTTTAATTATAAAAGTTTTGTATAGCCCTAGCTTGACCCGTAGGTATCAGAGCGCTTTACATACATACAGTAAACAAGTAAACATTATGTACAAACTAACGACTCTATTAAAGAAAATTAATATATACACTGTCTTCCAGTTTGTCTTTCCTGTTGCTGAGATAATGCTATGCTGATGCTCAGCTGATGCTGAGTTATACTGACATGTTGCTGAGGTGGTGGTGTGCTTGTGCAGAAGTGGTTCTGAGTGATGCGCTAATGCTGAAGTTGTGCTGAGGTGGTGCAACGCTGATGCTGTGATGGGGCTGCGCTGGTACTGAGTTGGTGCTTTGCTGGTGATGCACTGATGCGGAGGTGGTGCTGTGCTGATACGGAGGTGGTGCTGCGGTGGTGAGTGATGCTGAGGAGATTCTGCGCTGGTGCTGAGTTATGCTGTGCTGGTGCTACGCTGATGCAGAGGTGGCAGTGCTGCACTAATGCCAAGGTAGTGCTGTGCTGGTGCTCAGATCATGCAGAGTTAAACTGAAGTAGTGCTTAGGTGGTGGTGTGCTTGTGCGGAGGTGGTGCTCATGTGGTGCTGAGTGATACTGAGGTGGTGTTCAATGATGCTGTGCACCTCGTGCAGAGTGATGCTGAGGTGGTGGTGTTGAGTGATGCTAAGGAGATGCTGGTGCTGAGTGATGCTGTGCTGGTGCTGCATTAATGTTGAGGTTGTGGTGTGTCACTAGTCAGGTGGCGCTGAGGTGGTGTTGTGCTAGTGATGAGGTAGTGCTGCGCTGGTGCTAAGATGGTGCTGCGCTTGGGCTGAATAATGTTGAGGTGGTGTTGTGCTGATGGTTGTAGTAGTGCCCAGCTGCTGCCGAGTGACGTTCAGGTGGTGCTGCTGAGGTGGTCCTGAGTGACCGTGATTGGTGCTGAAGTGGTGCTGCGCAGATGCAGAAACTGTGCTGAGGTATTGCTGCACTGATACATTGGTGTTGCGGTGGTGCTCAGGTGGTGCTATCCTGGTGCTGAGTGATACTGAGGTGGTACTGTGCTGGGGTGGGTCTGCGCTGGGCCTGAGTGATGCTGAGATGGTGCTGTGGTCGTGCCCAGGTGCTGGTGAGAGAAGCTCACATGGTGTTGCTGCAGTGGTGATGAGTGACGCTGACTGGTGCTGAAGTGATGCTGTGTAGATGCTGGGGAGGTGCTGCGATAGTGTTGCACTGATGCGGAGGTGGTGCTGTGTTGATGATGTTAAAATGGTGCCGTGATCAGTGATGCTGAGGTGGTGCTGAGTCAAGAGGTGCTGTGCTGATCTGGTCTATGGCATTTATGACAGAGGAAGAAATAAAAATTGGTAGATAGGGGGAGAAACGGAGATTGTGGGAAGGAAAAGTGGAAGCAAGAGAGCAGGGAGGGAAAAAAGGTGAAAAGAAATACAAGCTTAAGCCAGCAGCAGTAATGAGAACCAATCAGGGCCCGCGCTGCCCTTGGGCACATTTGAAGGCACACACAGAGCCCCACCCAAACGTTTCACAGGTCTTTGAAAGACCATTTGAATTTTAATTAGGCCTTGCAGTTGTTTCACCCCTTTTAAGAGGCCCTGCAGCTCCACTCTGCCTACTGTTTAAAGGTTCAGCCCCCCCCCCCCCGAAATTTTTTCTTAGCCCCCCCCAAAATTCGGCTCTAGTTGCGCCTCTGCACACCACCACCCGTCAGTGCACACCAACAGCCATCACTACACACATCAATCCACAATTAACTATTGTAGCAAAAGCAGTATTGCAAACTTTACTTTTAAACATAATGATCTAAAGGTAACCATGCTACTATTGCTACAATTCCAAACCAACTCACAAAATTCCATTACACACTACATACATACACTCCATACCACATGGCGCAAACACATTGCCATTTACAATGCCATTTCCTCTAACTCAAATAAATCCGAGACCTATTGCATTTCTAACGCTTGTTTATAAGTGCAGCATTAACAGTTTTGTCGAATTAATGATTCTTTAATATGTATGTCGTACTAAAAGGTAATTTTCCAATTTCATCAACAACGCTTCCACAGCAAGATGGAAATTCGAAGAAGTCGTGTCGTTGACGGACTTTTATCGCTAAAAAATGCTACTGTTCTTGAGTTACTGCGACAAGACAGTTTCAACCAAAAACGGCGGCCATCTTAAAGCGTAAATATATCACGTCCTACTTATGGCAGAAGCAGGCAGTCTAAGAGATCAAGTTGGAAGGAAGTTAATTTGATGCTTAGTGGATTGTCCGCATTACTTAGGTTTATGATAAACAATATAGATGGATTTAATAAATTACTTCTCTAAAAAAAGTATTTGTTTCTAAAGTTATTCTTGTCGTGCTTTTTACATCTGAGGCGTTGCAGTTGTTTTTATTCCTCGTGAAATGCAGTAACATGCTGTTCACATCACAGCTACTTGGGCGTCAAAGAACAGTCTTCAATTCGACGATAGTTTACTGAGAGTTTTTCTGGTCTCCACTTACAAGAACAGAGTCGCACCTGTCACTAGACCCCGCCTTTCAGTCTGATTATTGGTTGGAGCCCGCGCGTCGCCGGTCTCCTTGGAAACGCGAACCGGGGGCTTCTCTGAGTCTGGCTGAGGGATAGCAGAAAGCAGAGCAGAGAGCGACCCGGAGCTGGGACAGCAACTCCTTGCCATTCGAGTGTGGCGGTGTAAGAACTCTCCAGCCAATAAGCAACATGGAATGCGGCGCGAGGACTTCGGCCAATAAAGAAAAAGAATGAGCCTTGGACTGCCGGGGGAGGATGCTGCGATCTGGACCTCTTGGTTCGAGTTCAAACACCAGCTGCTGCTTTTGATGGGCATAGAACGCCGAGGCTGGTCCCTAACGACAGAAGGAAGATACCTTCCGGTTTCTGTGAAATGTAGCATCTAAGGAGCAAAAATCCGCAACGGCTGATGTATCAACCCCTGGCGAAACCTTACCCAGTGGGAGTTTTCTGTAGAGGGTACGTTTTAGTTCTTGTTGTGGGTGATCTCATTGGTTAGATGGTGGGTTCTGTGCCATTGGGCCAGGCGCGGCTGGCCCCGGTAGGTAGATGTTATCTTCAGAAGTTAGTAAATGTATATGCAAATGCTACCTCTTAGTGTGAAAGACATAATCAGGTAGATGGTACTTCCTGGCATGGATGACCTTAATGGGTGAATGGTAGCACCTTGGTTAGCGGTGGTTGTGTTGGTATTTAATTAGATAGTGTTAATATTCTCCATGGTCAGATGCTTTGTTAATCTTCTTAGATGGATGTTGGCTCTTAAACAATCTTTTTTGGTAGATGTCAGCTTTTATTGCGGTTGAATTTCTTTGGTAAATATTAGTTTTTTGGTGTTGGTGTTCTCTATAGGAATATTTTAGCTATTGGTTTTGGTGGACTTCTTTAGTAAATGTTGAACCACTGGTATGGGTAATCTCCTTTAGTAGATGTTATTTTCTAGCTTTGGGTGATAACCCTGGGTTGATATTATCTCTTGGAATGGCTGATCCTATTTGGACACTATTAAGCCATAATATGGCTGATTGGCAGGGGATAGCTTCTGGAGTGTGTGATCTCATGTTGTGCATGTTAGATCGTGGTGTGGATGAACTTACTGGTAGATGGTAGCTTCTGCTGTGGTATACCTCATTGGTAGACGTCAACATCTCATGGGGATCTAATTGGGTAAACAGGAACTCTTGGTGTTAGTAATCCCCTTGTTTAGAATTTAGTCCTTGGAGTATTGGTCTCCTTCACTGGCCGTTAGCTCTTTTTTGTGGACAATCTCTCTCGATTGATGTTATTTGTTATTTATTGTGGTTGATCTCCTAGGTGGATATTAGTTCCTTTATGTTGGTGTTCTCTTTAGCTATATGTTAGCTCCTGGTGTGGGTAATCTTCTTGAGTAGATGTCAAATTATTGGTGTGGTTGATCTCCTCAGTAGATTTTAGATCTTTGTTATTAGTGATAACCCTGGTAGATGTTCAGTTTGGTTAGTCAGTGCACTGGTAGATGTTAGTTACTTGCTGTGGGTGGTCAGTCTCTGTAAATATTAGTTCCACAGTGTCCATGAGCTCACAAAACAGCCCTCTTCCTGTGATGCAGCAAGTGAGAACATCTGGGGTCCTCCCCACTGCCCAGCTTTGGCCAGGGCCGGCCCCCTGAGCATGGGTGGTGTGTGCAGTGCGATGCCAGTGCCCCTTGGGGAAGAGCAGTTGCCTGAGGGTGCAGAAGAACAGCTGAGTAGTGGGGATCAGACACTGGAGTTGAGTGGGCGCGGACTGAAGACTTTGCCAGTATCTGTGTGTGCCCTGGCTGAGCGCCTCCACAAACTCTACATCAGCAGCAACGGACTGCGAGAACTGCCGGATGAGCTCAATCTGCTGGAGAACTTGCGTATTCTGGCCTTAGACTTCAACAAGTTGGAAGAGGTCCCTGAGGCCCTCTGCCACTTGCCTCGGCTCTCTCGTCTCTACCTGGGGGGCAACCGTCTCCAAGACCTACCCCCGTACTTTGAACAACTGCAGAGCCTGCGCTGCTTGTGGATTGAGAAAAATTACCTGCAGCATTTTCCTCGGGTACTTCTACGTCTTCGGGGCCTCAAGTCCTTGCAGATGGGGGATAACCGTCTCCAGGGGCTTCCCCAGGACTTGCCCACTGCTATGACTGGACTGCGGGGCCTCTGGCTCTATGGCAACCGCTTTGAAGAGTTTCCACTGGTCCTGCTTCGGATGTCTTTTCTGGAAATCCTGGACTTAGATCGCAACAAGATTGTCAACTTTCCGAGTCTTTGCCACCTGACGAACCTCCGCCTTTTCTCCTTTGACCACAATCCAGTCAAGGCACCACCAGCAGTCTCTGACAAAGTCACCTTGGTGGGGGAAGGCGCACAGGAAGTGATGCAGGAGAGAGCCGAAAAGGAACAGCAGCTGAAGGAGGAAGAGGAGCAACAGGCCCAGGAGCCACTGCATGGTATACTGAAGAACAGCTCTACTTTGAGTGCCGGGGAGAGCTTCTCTGCCCTGGATGAACCTGACCAGGACCAGGAAGACTTCGAGGAGGATCCAGAGGAGTTTGAGGAGGAGCTGTTCTTTGAGGACGATGAAGAGACGTGACAAAGAGATGGATTTGCTGCTGCTAGATCATCACTTGCTCTTGGCTTTCAGGGCACCTGACATCACCAGCTACCTGGCTCGACTGATTCTGACAAGTGTCTTGAGCATGAAATGTGGCCATATGGGCAGGTTGTCAACATGAAGAGTGTTCTGTTTGTTCCACAGTTGGAAAAACCGCAGGGCTGCTGCCAGTGACCACTGGGCTCTTCATGCAGATGAGTGGCACTGGAATGGTTTTTCTGGAAAATAACCTTACTAGAAGTATGGATGGACCTTAGGCCTTTTCGTACTGGGACCCAGCTGCAATTTCAAGTGACAGCAAAGCACCAAACTGCCCTCAAAAGTGCCTTGGGTATCTGTGACACATGCCTGAACAGTGCTATTCTGATCTACCACGTGGTGCATGCAATCTCTGGTGCGACTTCAGAGGTGAACTCCGGAGACAGCTTTAATGAGAGTCGCACCAAGTAAAGCGCTCTAGCGCCCTGATTATGGCAGTCTGTATCGTATATTCCTTCCTTTACTGGGGACCTTCATCCTGAACAGTCTATGGTCCTGGAGACCTCAACTCGCTGGAACGGAGCACACTTGTCCTTATGCGCTCTTACTTGAGACCACCTTCACCCTCAAACCTCTGAAGAGAGCACCTTGACCCTTCCATAATGCACTTTTGTGTCTCCCAGAAGGGGACACTTGTTTTTTTTCCCCCCTTTTTCCACCAAGAATGTAATTTCGTGGCCGTTTTGCACTGTCTCTGAAGTGAGCCCCTAACTCTTATGCACCACTGACTAAAGAATACCTTGGCTCTAGGCATGCCCTCAGAAGTGGAAACAGTGCGCACTCAGTCGAGAGCATGCAGGCCCTCATATCTACTTCAAAGAGATCCCCTGATGCTTATAACTCCCACCCCCCAGCAGAAAGCCCTCTTCACCTTTAGCGCTCGCTTAAAAAGACCATATGACCCATACACCTCCAGAGTACCCTGACCCTCATGCGCCCTAATCCTTGCACAGTGGCACACCACGAACACCTCTGTAATCAGCAGTGTTTCTTTGCATCACCAGAAGGGAGAACCCTAGCCGATATGTGTATCTTAAAAAAATTACAGTTGCCCCTCTGCATACCAAGACAGAAAACAACCTGGCCGCTGTGCACCCCCACGAAAGAGCGTGTATCTCATATGCTTTTTCCACCAAGAGGAGAGTGCAGTGGCCCTTGTGTGGCCATCACATTCTCAAGAGAGCATCCTGGCCCTGGTGCGCCCCCAACAGAGAGTACATAACAGCATATGACCCTTCGAAAGAGAACTCCTTGGCACTCATCCACTCCCACAAGGGAGCATCATTTCCCTTTTCCCTCCCCAGAATATTCGAGAGGAGTTCTTGTGCATGCACCACAAAACAAGCTCCTGTGCATTATGCATCCACTTACGAGTGGACTGTCTGCCCTTCGCACTACCTAGAAGCGAGTACACACGACCCGTGTTTCACCCCTTGGAGTACACGGATGACTGCGCTCCCTCCCACCGACCTCCGCAGCTGTCTGCTGTGAGAAGAAGCGGCCCAGAGCCCGGGCCTGCTGAGCTCTGGCAGCCTTTGTATGGCGAGGAAGACGCAGAGACACTTCTCTGCCAGTCGGGACACAAGTTTCCATTCCCATAAATGGGCCTAGAGGCTTGTGAGCAGGGCCCGTACCGGTCCTGCCTGCGACAATCATGAAAGACTACGTGGATGGGGTGTGGGGGTTCAGTGAGGAACTGTGGCCCAGCCCCAAAATGTACTACTCTACTGCACAGTGAGGGTTTAGGATTACACCTCAGGGACTCACCCTCCTCCGTTTACCCTCAATAATCACCCTAGGGGCACCAGCACAGCATTTTACCCCCAAATCTCACCTCAGGGCCTTACTTCGTAAATCTGCCCCGGCCCCCGGTACCTCAGTCCGAGGGCCCCTCCCCCCTCAGGAGCGAGACCTCCATTCTCAGGGACATCGGGGAGTGGAGTGGGAACAGAGAGTACTCATTAAAAAGACAGCTCCCTCTCAGTGACAGTCTGGCTGTCTTCCTTCCAAACGGATATTGTTCCCGGCTTGCCTTGAAGAGTGTGCAGGTAAAATCCGCTGAGAGGAGGCGTGTGGCCATGGGGATGAGCGGGGGAGGAAGGCAAGTTTGGATTGATGCGTGGCGCGCGCTTGTGCCCTCCTTGAGAAGCGTGGGCTCCTCGGGACGGAAGCAGTGTACCGAGCGAGGCGAGAGAAGCCTGCTTGCGTTGCGTCCCTCTAGTAGGCAATATTGTAGCGCGCCCCCTGTCGGAAACGGAGTGTATGCCTTGCATTGTGATGTATATTCGAGTGAACTTTGAGTTCGGTGAAGCAATGCGTATCAGCAGGATACGAAGCTGTGCGCCTGTCCCCGAAGAGGAGCGTGTGTGTGAGTGTTGTTATAACCCCCAGTTTAGGGAGCAGTGTGTGTACCCCGTCGGATATTTTGAGTGTCCATCACTGGAAAAAAAAGGTTGGTGTGGAGAGGGCGCTGCACTGAGAGTTGTAGAGTTCACTTTCCATTGATCCTCAGACCAGCATATAAAGGAAGAGAGTGGCTACTCTTTTACTGTATATTTCGAGCTCCAACATGTCTAATACAATGACAGCAGAGAAACACGAATAATCATCCCTGAATGTTTTTCATTGCAAGCAGTAGGTCTAAGCTAATGATTTCACCCTTCTCTTAAGTACACAATCAGGGCTGGGTACACTGTATGAGGTCAAGAGTGTGAAGGAAAATAGGATGCACCTTTAATCAATGTATTTCATACCATTCAGTCCAGACCTGCATAATTGAACTCGCCTAAGATAAAATTACAGGCCTTTCATTTTAAGGTTGAAGCATAGTGGCTTTCAAGTGTTAATTACAGTCCTTTACTAATCCAGTAATAGCTGATTGCTATGCCCGCTCACAGAGATGCCTGGAAAGAGAGATACAGCTCCTGTTAGTGGCGAGTGGTCAGTAGCAGAGGGTAATTACTAAGTCACCATCAGTCACCTTGGAGTACCACTCTTAAAACTATAACCCTCGTTATGAATATGACGCTAAACTACGAACTGTCATATGATTCCGTATACGTAACTGTTTGGGTGGAAGTCTCTGGGCTTTGGTGCTACAATTGTCAGGGCCCAATTATGTTGTGGCACATTCCTCGCAAAGGGCTTCACCCAAGAGCCATTATGGGGGTAAGTATAGAGGGAGATGGAGAATTGTGCCCTCTCAATTTGTCAACGTTAGTACAAAATGATTATCAAACGTTCCTTGATGGTGTTACATGCATGGTCTTTATTTGTTGTTCCATACATGAAAAAGACAGCCGACACATGTTTCGCCCTAGTGACCTATTGGCCGTGGGCTTTTTCAAGGCAGAATTTGGTTATATAGGCTGGTAAAGTTTGTGATTCTATAAAAGGAAGGTATTATTCAGTCTCTGCGGTACTAGAATTTTGTACTAACGTTGACAAATCGAGAGGGCACAATTCTCCATCTCCCTCTAGTCATATGATTCCGTACCTGAAATTATTGGGTCTGAAAGCACCAGATCCGGTTTTACCAGGTTCACATTCACACCCGGTAAAAACATACTTGGAGAGAGGCAGGGGTTGAGGGCAGTGGAACAACATGATCCCTGCATCCCTTCAGCACCACAGGATGGCAGAGAACACTGCCCATACATGTCACAGGCTCCCCCTTAAGCTCAGATGCTCTTCCTGAAGCCACCATCTGACCTACATTGACCCCTCCGCCACTTCCATTACAGCAGGTGGTAAATATTATTTGATTTATCAGCAGAATTCAGGAAAACGACTAGAAAGAACCTGTAATTCTGGTTCCTCATGCTTATTCCCAATGCCAGTCCTTTCAATGCAAAAAAAGAAGTGAATGTACTCATTAAATTGAGCTGTGGGTTGGGGGCGGAGTTTTGAGCGGTTGCCAGCTTCACTCATTTAATCGGATTGAGACTTTTTCAGTGCATTGTGCTACAGACACATTTCTGCCTTTTTGCAGTATTTATTTGTGCCCTTGCATGTACAAGGATATATTTAGTATCCCTTTCCCTACTCCCTTCAGCAAGATAATCTACTTCAGATTCCAATACTTTAATAGTATCCTGGTGGTGCCACTGATTACTTTGTTGATAGTCAGGTAACAGGTTGGGGATAAAAAATTGTCTCAGCCACCATAAAAAAATAGTAGCCCACATTTGCGGATTGAGTCTTTTCTCAAAACACTGCTTCGGTGTTTAAAGTGTTATAAAAAGGAGGGGTGTTTCTATAAAAGAGGCAAGTTTTCTTAACTTCACTGAGATAATAAAAAATGCAAATGTTGCCAGGACTCACACTTAAATATAAGCGAGCCTACTTCTGCTCAGGCCCCCCACCCTTGCTCAATCTGCATACATTAATGGACCGGTCCAGCGAGAGACTGGGAGTGATACCTCCGCCTCGTTGGTAAAAGGGAGGTAACAGAGGCCCCTCTGCCTCTCAAAAGGCCGCTCAGGCCCCCACTGGGATGCTGGCATCATCTGAACTGCACAGAAACAGCCCATATCGGCTACCACGCTGGCTAAGAAAGTGGGCCACAGTTGCAACTCAGATACTGGGCCATTGATCGAGTGCCCGTTTTACCAAACTACACACGGTAGCCAGGAAGTGTTAAACACAGCAGATGCGTTCCGCATTCTTAATGACCATTACTTGGGGGAGGTGATATGTATTTACTGCAATAGGAGAGGATGTTAGAACTGGGGGACCAAGTTCGAATCCTAGCCTTGGCTCAACATCTTGTGGGCAAAATACAGTTTCCCTGTGTGTGAAAATGTATCGTAGTCTGATTCTCACGTAAAGTGCACTAATTCCCCTGTGCCAAGTTGTGCTGGATACAACTGCCCAAAAAATAAAATTACTTGCTCAAGTGACCTCAGTCACACTAACTGCATTTTGCAACTAGGTAGTGGTATCAAGATTAACTATATTGGGAAATAAACTGACTGGCAAAATAACTGATAGCATACTCTTTTATGCATAAACTCCAGAGCCCATGTGTACCAGGTGTCTGCATCATATCAAAATTAAAACATGAACAAATTAGAACTTTATAACTAGCTCCTTTAATGAAGGAAAATGCCATGCTAATGTATTAATATTAGTTTGTAATGTGTGTTTTTTTTCATCACAGTGCATGCACGAGGAAGCACATTAAGGCCATTTAGAGCTTTGCTGTACCAGTTTTCTTCAGATACACTATTAGTTTTCCATTTTCTGTTGGAACACGTATGCACACAGTAGCAATAAATTATAGCTTTTTTTTATTTAGAGCTCTTCATACCGCATTTGCGAGTGTGAGGTATTGTTATTCAAATGTCACTTCATTTGCAAGGATGAAAGGCTGAGTCGGCCTCACCGGGATTCAAACTTGTCACCTGCAGAGCATTGCATGTTTCAGTCTGTTAAGTTAAATTGATTTGTGTATTGTGCTAATCACTCGAGAGAGTATCCAGGTGATTGGGTGGGTGTGTAGGTTTGTGGTCCCCAAGGTGCTTATACGAAGATTTAGATCTTCAGTTTCTTGCGGTACTCAGGAAGTGAGGAGGAGGCTCTGATTTGTTGAGGGAGGTCGTTCTGTTTCTCGGGTGCGATGTAGGAGAATGAGCGACTTCCAGTTTTGCTTTTGCAGATAATTGTAATTTATGAGAGTGACGTAGAGCGTAGGTGTCTGGTGGGTTGGTGAAAGTGTATGTAGCTGTTCAGGTATTCTGTTCCTGTGTTGTGTAAGGCTTTGAATGTGTGCGTGAGAAGTTTGAATTGTGACTGGAAAGCCAGTGAAGCTTTCTGAGGTACTGTGTGATGTGGGTGCAGCGTGGGAGCAGTGGCGGCTGGCAAGTTTAGGAGGGAAGGGGGCTGACTGGACACACACGCACACATACACATACAAAGCCTTGCATTCGCACACACAAACACATCCATTCAAAACACTCATTACCAAACATTCATACATACACACATGCACACACCAAATATTAATTTAAAAAAACACACACTTACCTGCTTCTCTGCTTCTCAGGTCCCAGGCGGTTTGGGACTGCTGCTTTCCCTCATTGGCTGACCTAAGGTCCCAGCGTCCTCACAAAGTGGGATGGGGTCAGTGAAACTGCTGACCCCATACCACTCTGTGATGAAGTGTCACTGATTGACCCTCTACCCTGGGCGCTTCAGGGCTTAAGACTGTAGCTCCCAGGTGCGAGGCAATCAGTGATGCTACCCTTAATCAATGAGGGGAGGCTCTTGAGTTCTGTGACTTCCTCAGCCCAGGAAAATTCAGCTCAGGCCGCTTGGAGCCTGCTCATTTAGCATATGTCTGGTTCCTGGCTGCCTGACCTGAGAATGAACAGTGTCTGTCAGGCTGACTTTTATTCAGCATGACAGACACTATTCATGAGGGGCAAAAGGTGGAGGGCGTGGCCCCTCAGCCCTAATGGACCTGCCGCAGCTGCGTGGGTGGTCAAGTATGAGTCTTGCAACAGTGATCTGGATGGTCTAGAGTCCGTGTAGGTGTTGTTTGGATATTCTGGCTTACAGAGTGTTTCCATAGTCCAGCTTGCTAGTGGAAAATGCCTGCGAACAGTCCATCTGGTGTGCTGAGGCAACCATTTGAAGATTTTTCATGGCATGCGTAGGATGTGGAAGCAGGAGGTGCATTGACTTGAGCTGTCATGTTGATTGTGGTCTTTAGAGATTGGTCCTAGTTCTGACGTCCATCGGGTGGAGTCCAATGGGGATGTCTTGTTGCCGAAGACCAGTACTTCGATCTTGTCAGAGATGAGCTGCAGGCAGTTGGTTCACATACAATCTACTACCATGGTCATGCAGTAGATGAAGTTGGTTTTGGTGGATGTTGTTTTGTCTGTCAGGGACAGGATGAATTGGGTGTCGTCAGGGACAGGATGACTTGGGTGTCATCAGCGTGGGAGATGACAGTTATATCTTGTGATCGGATGATGTTGGTGAGCGGTGTCATGTATATGTTGAAAAGGGTGGAACTGAGGGACAATCCCTGTGGGACTTTGCATATAAGTTTCTTGGTCTCTGATGTGAAGAGCAGCAGCCTGACCCTTTGGGTTCTTCCAGTGAGGAAGGAACAGATCCTTGTGTCAGTCTTGTGGAGTCTTCCGATGAGGGTGTTATGGGAGACAGTGTCGAAGGCCGCAGAGAGGTCAAGAAGGATGAGGGCCGTTGTTTGTCCATGATTATTAGAATGTAATCGGTGGCTGCAAGAGTGCAGTTTCAGTGCTGTGGTTCTTTCTGAATCCCGATTGAATGATATCTAGAAGATGGAAATGTTTGAGGTGGGTTGTCAGTTACTTGTTAATGGTCTTCTCAACCATTTTGGCTGGATCGGAAAGCAGGGAGATGGGTCAGACGTTGCTCAGTTGATTCTGGATCACTGTGGGCTTCTTGAGAAGGGTGTTGATTTCTGTAAGTTTCCATTGATCTGTGAAAGTTGCGGACATGATGGAGGTGTTGATGTTGTGGGCCAGGGTGGTGCTGATTGGTGATGTTACCAGGTTGTAGATGTGGTGGGGGCATGGGTTGGTTGGGGTCCCTGAGTGAATGGTACACATGATTGCAGCTATGCCGTTTCTGGTGAGGGTTTTTCATCTGGTTAGTTGGCCGTCTTGTTTAATGATCGGTAGATAAGCAACGAGTTCTCTGTAGTTGGGTTGGTGTGCGAAGTTTCTGTAGATGTTTGCGTTTTTGCTGTGGAAGAAGTTGGAAAGGTTGTCGCAGAGTTGTTGGGAGGTAGCGATGTTGGTGACCGTGGCTGAGGGAGAGCTGAAATCCTTAATGATCAAGAAGATTTCCTTACAGCTTCCTTCGATGCAGTCCACTAGTGCTCTTTTCTTGGTGTCTCTTATTTGATGATAGCTTGTGAAGGCAGCTTTGTAGGTGGTTTTGTTGGTGGCAGTGTGCCTGGCTCTCCATTTCCTTTCTAGCTGATTACAGTGTTGTTTGGTGTCTCAGAGGTGTTCCGTGTAACAGCTTGTCTACATGTAAGATTTACTATGCTTTTTGGGTTTGATGAGTGCGAGGGAGTTCACATAGATCTCGATCCAGTTGTCCATGTCCTTGTCGAATTTGTCTTCGGGGCTAGGTTGATCCGTGTTGAGGGCGCTGAGCCAGTCTGCTTTGTGCTTTTGCCCCAGCTGCAGCTTGGAATGCTGAACTTGGAAAGGGAGTTGACTTGAGGTGTATTGATCTGGAAGTGGATGATGGAGTGGTGGTTCCATTAGAGCAGTGTGGTGGAGGTGTATTCCAGTGGTGTGTGTTGGTTCTGGGACAAGTTACGTGAGTCTGATATTGCTCAAGCTTTCCAAGAGTGCTGTGTAGCAGAGTTCGTTTCAGTCTTCCAGGTGAAAGTTGAGGTCACTGAGGAGAATGTAGACTCTGGAGTCGATGGTGAGCGGAACAATGAAGTTGGTGATGAGGTTGGTAAAGGTAAATCGTGGTCCGGGTGGTTAGTAGGCAAGGGTTCCATTCAGGGTGAATTTTTCTGAGATTATCTGTTTGAAGTGCAGGTGTTTCATGAATTGGGTGGCGTTCTCTGTGGATTCCATATAGATAATAGCGAGTAATCCTCCTGGCTTGTAAATGCGGTCCTGTTGAGCGATCTTGTAGCTTGTTGGTATTGCTGTGAAGATGTCAGGAGCCATTAAGGGGTTGAGCCAGGTCTCTGTGATAAAGAGGATGTCGGGTGCGTCGCTACTCAGCAGGTCCCATATGTTGGTTGTGTGTTTGCTGAGTGATCGTGTGTTGAAAAGCATACATACGAGTGGGTGTTGACCTGTGGGTTTGCTGTGGCGTGTGGGGGTGGGTGGGGGTTAGGTGTTGTTGGTGCTTGTGTGGTATGTGTGTTGGGAGCAGGTGTTGAGGGCTTTGCTCGTATTTGCGTGGGAGGTGTGGGCGTGTGGCTGCTGGAGAACCAGCAGTGGATACAGGTGAAAGCTCCTATCACGGTGTGACACAGTGTATGATAGGAGTTGGTGGAACAGTGTCCGTGGTTTAGTGACCTAAATAGTGCTGCAGAGTATTGCTGGGAGGTGATCAGACCAGGGTTCCTGGCACTGGGCGCCGCCCAGGCACAGACGGGCAAGACTGGCTTTCTTTTGGCACGGCAGCGGCACACTCGCTGTGCATTCATGTTTCAGCTTCCATTAGGTAGGCGCTGGTAGGGGAGTGCTGAAGGGTGATGGAATATGAATTCCTCTTGCTTGGTTTCTTTTAAAAATTGTTTTGGGCGGGCAACCAGTAATGTCACTTCCCGTCCTGTTGGAAGATGGGAAATGAAGTGATGTCGCTTCCTGTGTAGGTGGATGATGGGAGATGCAGTGATGTCACTTCCTGTCCTGATGGTTATTGGGAAATGAAGTCCTCTTATTTGGATTCTTCTTTTAAAGATGGTTTTGGCTGGAGAACCAGTAATGTCACTTCCTATCCAGATGGATGATGGGAAATTCAGTGATATCACTTCCTGTGTTGATGGGTGATGGGGGTATGTGCTGTCAGGTCACTGTGACCTCTTGATAATTCAGTTACTGACAACTAGAATATGTTTAAAAAGAATTGATTTTCTGTTCCAATATAAATACATTCTAACATTGAATTACAGTTTTTAACTATCTCTTTAGGTTGTCCAATAACTCCAGTTGTTGGTATGTAGCTTCCAAACGAAACTGAAAACATATGCCTGAACTGACTCCAGATTGGAGGGACATTGTCCTCCTGCTGGGCATGCCTCCTTACATACAAACATACATTAACGCCCCATGAGCTCTATAGCAAATTTGAATTTAAGAGGTACCGAGGATCATTTTTGTCCCTTTTTTATGAATCACACTGAAAGGTGACAGTCTTAGTAAGAGTTTGGTCTACAAATCTCTTTCTGGGGCATGTTTCCATTTGTTGCTAGTCTTTGTAAGAGGACACTACTTGCACTATGTGAGTTTTGGCACAAAGGACCACTAGCATTATACATTTTAGGAGACCCATGCATACTTCATAGCTATTTACAAGTAAACATTTCTAAGCATTGACTGACACACTATACTACAACAATGACACACGCATTAATGTATGAAGAGATTTCTTTAGGAAGCTAAGCACTCTTGAAACAAAGGAGAAAAGAAATAAATAAGCAATGAAGAATGGAAGAGTAAGGATGGAGAGGAAAAAGGAAAGAGAAACATATATTGATGAATAAATGAAAAGGAAATTGAGGGAGAAATAAAAAGAAATGTGAGGAAGAAAAAGGAGGAGAGGAAGGGAGCAAGAAATTGAGACAAAGAAAGTAATGAGATTTAGAAGGAAAGAAAGATAGAGGCAGAGAAAGCCAGGGAAAGAATAAGAAAAAGATACAAATGATAAAAGCATGAGAAAGGGCAGTGAATGAGAGAGAAATGATGGGAAAGAGAGAAAGGTGAGGAGGGCATGGAAATGGAAAGGAGAAGAGAGAATGAAAGAAAAAGAGGGAGGAAGAAATGAGGACAAGAGAAACAAACAAAAAGGATAGCATAAGAGAAAAAAGACGCAAGAGAAGGCAGAATAACAAAGAAAGAACGAGAATAAACAAGAGTAAAACAAATGAGGAAGAAAACCAAAGCTAAACACAGAAAAAAAGAAATAAAGTAGAACAGGAAAACGGAGTAAAAGAAAGGAAATGTGAAAAGAAAGAAAGAAGAGGTTGAAAAAGATGGCTGAAACAAAGAAACAGCCTGTCAGAAAGAAAAAAGCGGATGAAAGAGAAAATGAGAGCAAGTAAAGTACAAGTTAGGATGCAAAGAGGTAAAAAAAAAGTAGAGGAAGAAAAAACAAAGTTGAAAGAAAGAAAAACAGGAAAGGAATGTAAGGAGGGAAAGAAGGAGGAAATGAAAGAGGATAGCAAAAAGAAAGTAAAAGAGATAAAAGGGAGAGAAGTAAAAGATGAGAAAAGGAAAAAGGTGAAAGAAAGACAAGACAACGAAAAAGAAAAACAATGAAAAAAGAAAGGAAACAAAGAAGAGAAGTTGTTAATGAAAGATAGCAAGAGAAAGTGGTGAGAAACAAGAACCAAAAATGTAGGTGGGAGAGCAAAAGGAGGCACATTAAACAAGAAGGAGCTAACAAATCATAGAAAGATGGACAGAAGAAAAGGAGAAACAGAAGCAAAGTAGTGATAGAAGGAAACAAATAAGTAAGTAGCGAAGAAAGAAAAGCAAACAATAAAAAAAGAAAATCAAGTCTCTCAAAACAGAGGGAAGGTAAAAATACAATCAATCAGAATTTATAAAGCGCCCCTAATCATCCGACAGGGTATCCAGGCGCTTTCTCAGGAAAGTATGCTACTAGATTTTTGCCAAACTTACTAGGGCTGATTAAACAATATGGGCACAGGTAAACTATTTTACAAAATACTATTGATTGAGATTCACACCTATAGTTTAAAAAAAATCCTACTCAACCTTCACTGCAGTAGCAGATGAAATACCCCTCAAACCAATGTTGAAGCCTAAAAAAAAAAGACAAGGATGCATTAAGGTTCAAAGGGAATATTATTCCAATCCCTTATTGACTAACACATTTGACTAAATATGAGTCATATGTTTATGCAATCGCAAAACGGCAGTTTGTCACATATGCATATGATTTGTCGAGGCTTTGCAGTCATTGCCAGTTCAGCGCAGGCCAACTGGCCTCCAGATCATCTTCAAGCTCATTTTAAGTGGCTCAAAACGGAACCTTCCAAGGTTCTTCATTCAGCAGAAGTCAGTATGCATGTAATCACAGCCAGGTTTTTAAAGATGGCATCACACGAATATTGGACATTGATCCTGACTGTATTGCAGAACTGTATCCGTTACAAATTTACTCTTACACTTAATGGTGGACTATGA
This sequence comes from Lissotriton vulgaris, assembly GCF_964263255.1. Lineage (NCBI taxonomy): Eukaryota > Metazoa > Chordata > Amphibia > Caudata > Salamandridae > Lissotriton > Lissotriton vulgaris. The sequence continues at coordinate 583,437,615 of NC_141687.1, read as the reverse complement.
AATGGTGGGGAAAAACCACCAGCCATGTTTTGAAAATCCCTGCAGGCCTGTAGGATAGTGCATCAAACCCCCCCCCCCCCATAGGTAGCAACGTTGAGGTTCTCATTCCCTTGAGCTGAATAGCATGCTGGAAATGTGCACCCATAAGTATGACACTTCAAGCTTATATGACTTGCACAAGCACTTTTACTTTATCGTTTTATGTACATTTTGAAGTATATTAAACCCTCTCTGGACTGCCGATTGGAATGCCATGCAATACACACCAACAGTATGATTCACTGCACCCGGGCAGCTTGGCCCTGTGCTGGTTCAGGTATCACCCAGTCCTTCTGACTTCATGTAAATGATCCTCTACTAAATTATTCACCCATTAATCAGTGGCAGAGCTAAAGCTTGCTTCGTCTGTAAAAGTCCCATTAAATATAATGGGGTTACCCTGTGTCCCTCAGAACCTGGGTATACAGTTATGAGCTACAAACAGTTCTGTCGGGTAAAGGAATTGTAAATAATGTTATTCATTAGCACATTAAATACTAGAAGGACCTATAAGTGAACAAATGTAACATCTGGGAAACTTCTCCTGACTCAAATTTTAACAATCTTTGAAGAAAATAATATCTTAAATCCACCGACACAACACAAGCATCAAATTATGTCTCAAACATTATATATATATATATATATATATATATATATATATATATATATATATATATATATTTTTTTTTTTGCAGTACTCTATCCGTAAAGAATCCAATGGACAACACGGACTCAGATAGACAAACGGAACCAATTTCTTTGTGCGTTTTTCATTTATTTAAATTTTCTGCCCCGCATCTCATGCCGCCATGACGCGTTTCGGTCCGACCTGGACCTTGATCACATGACGCGTTACCCATGGACAGGCGCCAAATTTAAAGTGCACAGTTCACAAAATAGCAAGCAGCTGTGTCATCACATGTATAAAACTAGAAGACAGACTATGTAATGCATTATACGAAAAACAGACTGCATATAGTGGTAAAGTGGCTGCAGTGGAATGTACAAGGTAAAAATCATCATAAATAGATTTCATTAATGTACAAATTTAAATATACAATAATATACATTTTATAAATATATATTATAAATACAGTTATATAAAACTCCTGAAGTTAATTTTAGAAGTTTCAACATATATATTTAAAAAAAATTACCAGTGGCCACACAGTTTGCGTACCTCAGTACAGTCTGTAAATTGCAGCTTGGCCCTGTGCTAGTTCAGGTATCACCCAGTCCTTCTGACTTCATGTAAATGATCCTCTACTAAATTATTCACCCATTAATCAGTGGCAGAGCTAAAGCTTGCTTCGTCTGTAAAAGTCCCATTAAATATAATGGGGTTACCCTGTGTCCCTCAGAACCTGGGTATACAGTTATGAGCTACAAACAGTTCTGTCGGGTAAAGGAATTGTAAATAATGTTATTCATTAGCACATTAAATACTAGAAGGACCTATAAGTGAACAAATTTAACATCTGGGAAACTTCTCCTGACTCAAATTTTAACAATCTTTGAAGAATCTTTGAAGAAAATAATATCTTAAATCCACCGACACAACACAAGCATCAAATTATGTCTCAAACATCATATATATATATATATATATATATATATATATATATATATATATCTATATATATATCTATATCCTACTGGCGGTCGCCAGTAGGTAGTTATAGTTAGGACCTAGTTACCATAGGAAAATGGCAACATTCTATTCCCAATAACTTTGGCGCTGATTGACGAATCTTCGTGAAATTTTTAAAACTAATTCGTTGTTGATATCAGCTCCTATGTTGAAAGGTTGGGGGTGATTCGTCAAGGAGGGGCATTCATTCAGTAGTTTTGGAGAAATATCAAAATTTACAGATATCGATATTTGGGAATTCTGCATCTGATTGGCTGAGGCGTTACGAGCACAAGCTTGCTGCTGATTGGCTGCGAGCGGTACAACTAGGAAGTGTTGGCTGCCATTTTGTGATTCCGTTGAAGAGAGTAAGGGGGAAAAAGGGCAAAAAAAGTGGGAAAGAGAAGGGTAGGAGCACTGTAACCTCTGTAGGGTGTTTAGGGTGTGCTATAGATGGGGTGCCATAGTGAAGTATTCATCCCTACCTGTGTGAAAGTGGTGGGTTATGGAAATTAAGTGAGGTATTGCGTAGAGTCTGATGCTGCTAAAGTGAGCTGGTGCAGGACTCTGGGATTAAAGTGTGATCCCAAATTGTGTGTCTTATGCTGTGAAGTAATGTGGCATGGCCACTGCACTACACTTGTGGAAGTAGTGTCAGCATGTGTTTATAACTACTAGGGTGAACAACTGACCCGTACTGGTCTGAAAGTCCTGGGGTAAGGAAAATATGTGAGGTACTGTCTAGAGTCTCATGCTGCTAAGCTGAGCTGCTGCCGGACTCGGAGATGAAAGCGTGAGTCCAAACTGTGCTCTGGCCTCTCTACCACATCTGTCCAAGTAGTGTCAGCATGTAGTTATAGCTACTCGGAGGAACTTCTGTTTCAAACATTGTAACTTGTGTATTGTGTTAAGGGGGTGTTTTACAGGGAGTGCGAAGGTACATTTGTGCGTATCAAATTAATTCGGTATTTGTGAAGTACAAACTACTCACGCCTACGGGTGTTATGGTGCTGGGGGCGTATGCTGAGTGGCTAAAGGAGTCGGGGTAAAGTCGTTAAACTACTGACCCCTACCGGTCTAAAAGTTCTGGGTACGGAAATTAAGTGAGGTATTTCCTAGAGTGATATAACAAATGGGGGTGCGCAGCTCACAAAGTCCAAGACGCCAAAAGTTTTTAGAAAAGTCACTTCTTTATTTTTTTCAAATTGTTCGTTTTAAAAAGCATTCAATTCAACTCATCAGCCGGCTGATGATTTGAATTGAATGCTTTTTAAGACGAACAATCTGAAATAAAGAAGTGACTTTTCTAAAAACTTTTGGCGTGTATTATTAATCTTTTGATCTGGAGGACAGCAATGCCACTCAACGGCTGGCGTAGGGGCTGACTGCACAGCACCTGTACACAAAGGAACTGGCACCAGGTGCTGCACTGAAGGTCCACTGTTTCTGTGTATTTCCTAGAGTGTCATGCTGGTAAATACAGCTACCGCTGGACTCTGGGATGAAACCGTGTGCCCAAACTGTGTGTCCTATGCTGTGAAGTCATGTGCTCTGGGCGCTGTGCCACACCTGTCCAACTTGTATATGGTGCTTAGGTGATGTTGTATAGGGAGTGCGAAGGTAAATCAATACAGTATTTTGTAAAGTGCAAACTACTGACCCCTATGGGTGACTAGATCCGGTGATCAAAGCGAGAGCTCTATGCTGCAAAGTGAGATGGTGTGACCGCTGCGCCACAGCTCTGTGGAGAATACATTTTAGCGAGGGTCCGGGAGTTGCCGTTACCTGGCCCTAAAATAGCAGGGCTAAGTTGTAAGTTATAGTAGGGTGGCTCTAAAAAGAGCCCTTGTGTTCATTAGTTGGAGCTACATATAAGTACGGATGCACAGCTTCAAGTTATTCAGGAAAACTTGAGTTCCCTGATCTGTGAAGTGTACTCCATCACTTCTGTAGATATCAGCCATATCAAAATTAGGGCTCCCGGTTTTCCGTTTTTACGGATTTCTACATATAAATACGGACGGAAATCTATATTTCCTTTGTCTGTATTTATATTTAGAAATGGTAAAATACTAGAAAATGTTGCCACGGTGCCTTTCTCGAATCCAGAGCTCTCATCATGCCCCCTTCCTGCTGCTGGAAATTCCTTCCAGGGCACACACACATACAGCCGCACCCGAGTACTTAACAGGTCTTTTCAAAGACCATTTACTTGTTAATGGGGCTTTATTGTCCTTTCACCCCATGCCGTAGCCTCTCCAAACGCTCCTGAGTCCCTGTCGCAGGCCCCATACAGTGCACATTTTAAGCACTTAAATTCACAGTGCTGCAGCAGCGCATCTCTCCCTTGTACCCGGCTACACTCTGCTCCCCCTGCGGGACCCTAGGGCTCCCAAGAGCAGCACTTCAGGAACCTCTGTCCCGCCCCTGAACCCTTACCGGTCTGAACCCAACTGGATTAGAACGAGCCGCGCTGGGGACCATGCAGCGGGTCGGGGGCTGGAGGCTGCCCCTCTGGGTCTTCATGTGGCAGGTGCTTGTCTATTCTGCCAGGGCCCAAGATTGGTGAACTTTACATTACTGATTTTGCTGAGCTGTACCATTTATGCGTTTGGGTTCTATTCGTGCTTTGTTGAATTTGAGTTTATGTAGCGCTTTCTACCCCGGGATGAGGAGGAGCTGGCACATTCACAACACTTGTACAATGTAGAATCATTCTTTTTCGGGAGAGTATGAGCTTTTTCTGGAAAGGACTGTTATACACAACTTTTGCAGGTTACCTGGTTTGCCTGTAGAATTCTTTACTTCTTAAGATGCATGGGGGAGTGCGCAAATGCTGAGAAGCGCTATAAAACTCACATGGCTTACCCGGTTCCCTTTTGACTACAGTACCAGTTTTTGTTTCACGTGAGCCCTGCTTAACCTTTTCTGCGGCTGTTTGTAAAATAAAGGGAGCACACCTTTTACTAGTCTCTGACGGAATGCCGTCTGTTCTTATGTCCTCCTGTCGTGATTCACCTTATTTCTTCTTTTTTTTGTGTGTTCTTCATATTCTCCTTTGATTTCAGTTTTAATAGTCATATTTTTCCTCTTTCAGGAACAGTGAATGACAGCACTCTTGAAAGTGAGTGTTTATTGCGCCTAAGAGCATGCATTTAACACTCACAAATTCAACAATTTGTAGCAGTGAATAATAAACGCGCAATACATGGTAACACTTACTGAAACTGCGTGTTCAGTAATGTGTAACAGTGTGCAGTATTACCAGTGCAACGCACAGGCACCTGCGTGCATACGAGGTTCCCGTTATTTGGTAGATCGATTCTGTTGAACAAAACTGTGGCAGATTCCCTGCCAATATGTGTTTTTGGTATTTGCTGTTGATGAAAGGACTTGGTTTGGAAGGGGGAGGCGTTGGATAGCTTAAGACCATACACTGCCCCTGCCCTATTAGAACTGAGCCAGCCCGTTATCTTACAATAGACTGATAACTCTCTCCCCCTCTTTACCCACAATCAGTGGTCACGCCCACGGCCCTTCCAACCTTGGCTGTTGGGGCAGCCATAGAGGACACGGGGAGAGTCTGCCTCGTATATGAGCGCCTTGGTTTGGCCTCGCGGCGCCACACGTAGGCTATTATTGCTGGAGTGGCACACCTCACGTGTGCACTGTTCTGCACCAGTCAGCCTACAGTGGTATCAGTGCAATGGCCAGTGACTTAGTCTGCATGCCACATGTTCTGTGTTGGGTACCTGCCAGCTTGCAGTAGTAAAAGACCAAAGTATAGGGAGAACTTCCTGTAGTTCACATGTTTGTTTTTGTGTCACCGGGCATGTGGATAAAAACAGTACAATGCACAGCGCTCTACCCTTCGGTAGAAAGTGCAGTGTGCCAATCAGTATGTTGTAATAAAAGTAAAGCACACACACGAACAGGTTCTGCGCTTCGTGTTTTGATTTTCTTCGCCAATCAGCATGCAGTAATAACAGAACCTGTTGGATAGATGGCTTTGTGACACAGGCATAGAGCCTTAACAGGTTTCTTTTGGCAAACTGCAGCCCGTAAAGTCACAGGGTCTCTGTGTTTTCTACAATTTGCAATCTGTATGAAAGTTAATTTGGAAGATAAATTTAGCTGGGATCACCCTAGAGTGGTTTAGCATCTATTTTCAGTCTGTGAACCTTAGACTGAGATAGTAACTTTCAGAGCACGTGGCGTGTAGCTTGGGATCTATCTATCTGTCTATCTACACATAAACACACCACCACCAATATAGGTATCTTTACATACTTTCTGTGTGAAAACCATAGACATTTGAAGACAGATTTCTAGCTGGCTTTAGGTGGAAATACAGAAGCGCTGGCACATGTTTGCTGCTGATAAGTGCTTGTACTCTATCCTAAAGTGTTTTTATTGCAGAACTGATAAGCACATGTACTCTTCTTTTCAATTACTCAGTATCGGACCATTTAAAGCACTCCTAAAGCCACAACAAATCGCTAGTGAGCGCATGTGTGCATTGTCAATTTAAATGAATGTGGAAAAATACTAGCTATAGCATCGCCTTTTACTTGTGGCAAAAATAAATGTGGATAAATACAGATAAAATGCCCCAAAAATAAATATGGATAAATACAGACGGAAATGGCAAAAAAATAAATACCATAAAACCGGGAGCCCTAATCAAAATGTATGTTGTTGTTGTAGATGGACCCCATCTTGTCGTCTCTGAGGTATGCAGACACAGTTGTGTTGACTTTCCTCCTAGATTTTTCAATCTGAGGACAAAATTGTTTTGACCATTTTCACTTCTGTCTTTGGCATATAATGGAATATACAAAGACAGTTTGAGGCAAAAGTAACATCAATTGTCCAAAGGTGTCCTTCATAAGCATTTCCAAACCTACTCCAGTCAATGTGCCTAGGTCGTTTCCACCACAGTGTACAATCATGAGGTCAGGGTGTTGGAGATGCGAACAGGTTTTAACCAAAAGGAACAATTGTTGCCACTTCAATCCTCTCTGTGGAAACCATTTAATGTCCACATTTTGTAAACCAAGGTCTAAGTCAATACATCTCTGTTCTGCATACCTCTTGCACCAGAAAACATAGCTATATCCAACGATCCACACTAGCATTTTGAAGGTATGACTGAAAGGTATGGAAAGATGTCTGTAGCTCATTCAGTTCCTTCATAGAATAAGAGATATGTTTAAAGATGGGGAACTCGTTTTTTTTCACATACAAAACGATACCTGATTGGGAGATTAAAAGCATTGTTTTTTAAAAGTAGGGTGCACATTCGTTTTGTGGAAAAGCATGTTTGTGATTGGTTAAGAAAAAGCAGTTTGAACGTGGAGTACATATTCTAGGATAAAATGTTCTCAACTCAACCGCACCTGCTACTTGCATTTGGAAGGCACTGTTCAAACTTAGAACAATCGTGAACTTTTAACCTGCACATGCCGTTAAATATTCGAGAAAATGTTGCAAAAAAATATCGTTAGGTTTCAAATAAATTATTAACTTTTAACCTGCACATGTTGTAGAATGTTCTAGAAAGTGTGTTGATAGAATACGTTGCACTGCTGACTTCGATGTGTCGTGGAATATGAAAAAAATGTTTAGATGGAAAATTAAAAGAAACCAATAGAGAGAAGTTTTGAAACGTAAAAGAAGTATCCTAATTTGTTTGTTACTTGTATTTAAGTGTGGAGGAACAAAATTATAGAAACAGCACCAGGAAGAGGAAGAAGCAGGGCGTGGGGGGACGGGGGGAGATGGGCACAATGGCACACATGTACAATGAAGTACAGCACAAGTTTAGACAAAGAATGGCCAAAATGAAATACACCTACAAGGAGCATAAGTAACACAACCTGGGAACATCACACCACTGAACGAGCATCAAAGTGAAAACCACGCTGTATTCATACAGGATGTGTAGAAAGGCCGGTCGTGGGTGTTGTGGGATGTTTGCGACCCTGGTCATCATGGATGAGATGCCCAGCCCGTAGCACATGGGCAGGTTCACTGTGTGTTACGTTGCCAAACAGCTGTTCCTCCCTCCCGTCAGCCTCCACGCTTTTTGTGCGGTGCGCTATTGCATCCTATGCACTCGTACGGCACAGCATTGTAATGTCTATTCCGGCATGTCCTGTGGCATTCGAACTACACCATGAGAGTGCCGTTTGTTGGTGGTGTATCCCACTTTACAACATCGTTTGCTGCGGCCCTTGTGGCAGGCCACACCAGAACACAGAGACACAATTACCGCACTTCCTGCACACAGACATGTCCGAGACACCCCGTTTCCCTTGCTGGATTGGCACACCTCTGCGGTGAACTGTGTACGTCGGACCAGTATACATGTGTTGTGCTTGCAGGAGGATGCGTGCGTAGCTACTTGTCCAGGGTCACTGCCAACGCTGAGGTGACATGGTAACGTCTGCTGAAGACAGCACACTGTGATGTTGCAGGGCCCGTGCCTATCATGCTAACACAATGAACACACAGACACATTTGCTCAGATGCGGGTTTGGGGGACATTTGTGGTCCTGATGAGTCTTGGGTCCCTCATGGGTATCCCTGTATCGTGCTCATTGACTCTATGGCGCGTGTGTGGTAGTTCTGGTATGGCTCTTGGCTGTGTTTCCTTTCATGCTGCAGGTAGTCATCCTGCTTAACACCAGGAGAAAGCAGGTGTAAAATTCTTGGTGGTAACAAGGGTTATTGCCGAAATTATTTTCGCATTGTAGTTGTGAAAGTTGTGAAGTCATTTTTTCGTGTGCAGAACAATATACGAACTGGGCAGTGTATCCCATCAAGATGCAGCACCTGACGCACTATTCCTAATCAATATAAATACAATGAGATTTCTTCATTGATTTTGTGTGTCCACTGTAAGTGGAGGCACTACCTATGTGCAATTCAATACAGGATTTTAGTATTTTGAAAAAATCGCAAAGGTACACCTAATGTGTTTTTGCACGGGACGGCTATTCTGAATTTCATTATCAGCACTTTAATGCAACTAAAGTTGAGATAAATCTAACACAGTATTCAGAAGTTTGTGCAAACTGCAGAAATCACCAGTATTTCCGCGATAAGTGCCCCAAAAGTTAACACTGTGGTGGATACCAGCAAATAACAGTAATAAGAACAAGAAAGAGTCACACAGCAGTTAAGAAAACAACCAAAAAGGTTAATACATTTTTTTGTCAAACTTTTTTTTTTATAAACATCTATAAACCCTAAACTATTTTTTAATTTAATTTTTGTATTAATATATATATATATATAAAAAAGAAACCAATTAACAAAATTTAACAATCATAATAGAAAAGAACAAGGCGGAAGAGTGCTGTGGGGACCATGGATGTCGACGACAGAAACTGGAAAATAAAGCACAAAATAAGGACGTGTGTAATGTGCATATTAAAGGACTGAGAGAGGGAAACGGAGAAGGAAAAAGAAGCCAGAGAGAAAAAGAGAGGGAAGGAAAGAAAGGGAGAAGAGAGAGAGATATAGAAGGAAAGGAATGAAGAGAGTGAGAGAGAGAAGTGAGAGAGAGAGAGAGAGAGAGAGACACTGTCGCCTCTGCGCATCCATGAGCAAATAATTACCTGGTGCCAGCGGAGTGTGCAGTACTGGGTCGAGTCTACGTGCCCGTAAAAACCCAGCCGATCTCAGATGTGTTGCTGAGTCCTGTGTCCTGAATGGCAGAAACCACATCAGATACTCCGCCGATTTCAGACATGTTGCTGAGTCCCGAGTCATGAATGGCGGAGACCACATCAGATTCTGCGCGGATCTTACAGATGTTGCTGAGTCCTGAATGGCGGAGACCACACCAGCTTCTCGGCAGATCTCCCAGATGTCGCTGTGTCCTGAATGGTGGAGACCAATACAGCTTCTCCGCGGCCCTGCAGATCTCACACATGTCGCTGAGTCCTGAGTAGTCAATGGCGGAGAGCACCTCAAGGTTTGGTGCTGCTAAGCCTGTGGAACTCAAGTTCGTGCCAAGTTGTGGTAGGCTCCTGATGGCCACATGAGTTTGGGGTGGCACTAACCCTATGCATTGGAAGTCTGCGCCAAGGGGATGGTAGGCTGCTAACAGCCATTCAGCTGACGGTGCGACTAACCTTCTGCGTAACTTTTCATGGACTCTTTATGGTTGAGACCCATGGAGCGTTCGCCAGCTAGTCAGCACCCGCAATAAAGGATGTGACGTTGTTGAACTAATATATTTGCGTGGTCACATGGCCTCTGCCGCATGTGCCGGATGGGTGTGGTGTGTGTGCAAACCTACCCTCAGGGAGTGGCCGTGAGATGTTGAGAACTAGACTACTGACCTGCACATCAACAGCGAGTATGCCTGCGACAGGTAGCTATGTGGGGCCAACGTTGGAACGTAATCGGAGTGGTGTGGCATGGCAGGGATAGACAGCAGCAACTTGGCATACTTACGAGCCCGGTTGTGTCGCTCTTGTACCATGCAACATGGTGCAAGAGTGACTCAACTCAAAAATTAGATTTTCAAAGCCATGCAAGGCCAACTTGTGTGGCCCTGAGTGGTTTCATAAATCTTGAGTAAAGAAACACAGCGCAAATCGATGCCCTGCCATGCTCTACGCAAGGCAGGCATTCCATGGATGTTGTGTGGGTGTTCCCGCGCAACATCCGTAGATTTTAAGGCATTCCCAGATTTACCAGTATTGGTAGGCCTGGGAATGCACCAAAAACCTATGTCTCCCCAGATGAAATTTATCAAGGATAAATATGTTAATTTCTCCTTATTTTGCATTCAGCAGCACAGACTCTGGGGATTGTTTTTGTTCAGGAAGGGGCTCCTTCCTGCACAAAAAAATCTACCCTACAATGTAAGCACCCTTTTACTATGGTGCAAGGGAGCCTGCGGTGGTGCCAAGAGTCCAAAATGGTACCAGCGCAGGGGGAAATGCAGGAAGGCACCCTGTTCTTTAAAGTGCGGCAAATTACTTCCCTTTCCCTGTCACAAAGTGCAGCGCAGCAAGGTGACTTTCTGTGCTGCGTGACAAACTCATAAATATGCTCCTTGGGCTGCTGCACATTATAGAGCCTTTGTTGATGCCCCTGTGAGTACCAGTACTCACCTTGGCCAAGGAGAATTTCCAGTACCCCAGAAGAGAAAATTCAGAAGTGCAGGTACTCAGTACCTGTGAGTACCGACCCATTTAAAGCACTGCCCAATGTCCGGGACAAAAAAATGCGCGAAACCAAGCGGGCTCCGAGATTCTGGACCCGGTGCCCCAGACCCCGAATCTGACCCACTTGTCATGAGTGCCTAAGTCAGAAACAGATACAATCCCCTCCTCCCCCCAAACTAACAAACCCTAACGCAAACCAAACACCTTACACAAAGAACATGGAAATCTTGTAAAATCATAGTCATGGCGTTCCATAGGTCTAGTCTTAACAGGTTCACTTCTGACTTGAGCACCTTCACCTTCATCAAAGGACATCACTGGAGTTGGTACAGAATCTACTCTTTTTGCCTCTTTCTCGTTCTCAATTTGTGACTATCGCTGCCACCTAGTGGTAGGAGTGGAAACTGCTGATATAGATGTTTACCTTTAGAGTTAAGCGCACTGTTATCACACTCTGCACCAGTCATACCTTCTTTGGTTAATGACGTTCTTTAGCCTGGATCAACGGCATGAAGACCCTGAACTCAGTTCACTAGTATTTTAGGAACAATCTTAATTTCGAATTGCGGCGCAAGATTGGTCTCCTCTGACACATGTAGGCGACACCTGTAAGGATTTTTCCAGATGTATGTATAGGAGTAATCAAAGATTCTCGCATTCATTTAGTAAGTCAGTATCACCAACGTGGGTGTATAGAGGTTAGGTAAAGTTAAACTGAGATTAACTGTGAATGTTTGGTAACATTCAAGAGAACATTCAATGTAAGTGATCTGATTGGACTATTCCTGGTATTGGGAGTGGCTGGATAATCCGACCAGGCCCTTAAAAAGTCCATCATTCCTTTCACTGAGGCCATAACCGAAAGCAGCGCCACTTCCTCTTCACCGATCATCTTACCACATCCCTGAACTGATACAACATTTACTTTCTAGTGTACACACGTTTTTCACTGTGATCTTTTATTGGGAGCACATGTAGTATGTAAAAGTTGACTGTAATATTGTTGGAGCTTTTACATCGAAAGCGAGTTTAGCAGCATGGTTCTAAACTCCATGATGACTGCGGGGCTTCATTTTTGCAAGTCCTGTGTACAGCCAGGGCATTACACGCGTGCAATGGGTGGTTACCAGTGCAAACTCCAAATTGCTTTTATTGTGGCCGTGACACTACTCCCTAAGGACGGCGTGGGTGATAGAGCACACTTTTAGTGACTGTATTAATCTCCTGACAGAAGGCAAGGTCAGAGTAACGCTTAGTTCATGGCTTGCTTAAATGTACATTTACCTTACTATTCCCTAATGTTCAAATTCCCATGCAATGCCGATATAGGATGTTTGGCAAAAAGTCACTAATTTAGCAAGTCAAAAAAGGGACAGATTTACTGGGGGATTTGGTGAGTCAGATAGTAATTGAGAATACAAAAATATGAGTATGTGATTTTGAGCGAGAGTCACTGAGAATGTACAAGTGTTGAAAGCTAGTTATCGGAAAAGAAGTCTTGGAGGGGCTAGGCGTGGGCCTGAGTCACATGCCCCGAAGTAGGATTGGTGGGTTTTGCTAGTCGTGGAGAGCAATGGGAAAGAAACAAGCCTGGCCTTTGTACACCGGAATCTCTTTTAAAAGAAGCCACTGAAGATACAGTTGTTTTTTGTCCAAGCCTGGGAGAGTGTGAATTGGGTGCAGGCTATCAGGTGAGAGAGAGCTGCCGGGGAACCTGAAGGCTTGATGTGTTTGAAAGAAAGTAAGACTAACCACTGTGTTAGTTCAGCCCTGATATCCAAGCGCGCCAAGTTTTGAATACATAGTTGACTTTTTTGAGATAACATGCATTGATGGCAATGTTGATTAGCTTTGAAAATCACACCGGCTCCTCAGGTGACATTGGTGCTATGTTAAATATATAAAGCTGCAGTAAACTATTATTTCTTCAGACAGAGAAAATAATGCACGTTTGCACGTTAGGTTTGCAGAACAAAAGCAAGTTTGAGAGGCATGGACGATGAATGCCATTTGGCATGCAAGACAAGGTTTATCGCACCATCGAATATTTAAATGAATGTAGCAATGCTGGTTTAATTGTGGGAGAAGGAAAGGGCAGTCTTTAAGAGACAAAATGCAGAAATAAAAAAACATCACACGCCTTTGTATTTTTACTGCAGCATTTAAACACACTCATTACTAGGCTTGGTCTTTTTGTTCAGTAATTTTACCACTAGTTAAAAACCAACACCGAAGTGCACGGAATTTATTGGCTGTGATAATATTGCCTATTACAAGTTGTGCCCTCAAAATGGGGCATTACAGGCATTCCTTTGCGTTTTCTGTACTAAATTTACTATATCCCGGTCTTTACCGGGTAATTGCCCTCTTTAAATTCCTGCATGTTTAACCTGCCAAATGTAACCAGTCTTTACAGACTAGCACATTTTACCAGTACATTTAAACGCATCTTTAGGGACACATCTTTGACAGCTCTCCATAAATTATGTTCAGAAGGTGAATGGTACTTTTGTTTATTCATTTGCTGACAATGGTGTACTAATAAGGCAAGTCGATATACACAAGAGAGTGCACAGCGCCAGTCTCTCCTTTGCTGCAACTTAAATATGAGACTTACTCGAGTTATTAAAGTTTGTTCTCAAAACATTTGTCATTTCCGTCTTTGAAATGCAGATCACAAATATTGACAATGCCGAGGTATAATGGAGATAGTAGGTAGTGTGGCTCACTGGTTAGAGGCGGCAGACCCGAGAGCAGAGAACGGCCCGGGACCAGGGTTCGATTCCCGGCATGGCAGGTTTCTGGACCAGGGTCATCGGACTCAATAATTCTCTCGCCTCGGTGCCCACTCTGATCAGCGATCACACTCGGCAACTCTGGGCATTAGCTTGCCTCATCCTCACTAACGGCCCCACCAGACCGCCGGGGATGCCTGGTCTCACCCTGGAGATACTCATTAAGGGACCATCTCTCAGGGAAGCCAGGAAGGGTTTCGCAGCGGTCGAAGCGCCTTGGGACCCTCCGGGTAAGTAGTGCGCTATATAAATGCCTATACATACATACATACATACAGATATTGGTAAGCTTCCAATGCCACCACTATAGCAACAATAGGATCTCTTGCTCCGGGACCCCTGAAAGCCATGATCGCAGGAGCAATGCATGCTGTCAAACACTTTGAGAAGTGTAAAGGTTTAGTCACATGTCATTGATGGACACGTGGGCCGGCTAAACTTGCTCAAGTGCAAAGGCACACTGGGGCGTCCTTAGAACTTTTACCATTTGGCCCTGTGGTGTAACCTAAGTGATGTACTTGTCACAAAGTCTGGGGGTCATTAGGATGGCGGACGGACCTGCATCCGTCCGCCACCCCGAGGTGGAGGGACTGTCCGCAGGGGCAGCGGCGGTCTCTCCATGCCTATTAGGATGTGACCGCCACCCTGGCGGTCACATCCCGTTTCTTTAACCCGCAAGGTTAAAAATGCATGCATTGCATTTACATGCACAAAGCGGCAGGCACGCGCGGTGCCTGCCACTTTGTGCATGTAAATGTAGGGGGTTACCATACGTACCCCCCCATGTGCACCCCCCACCCCCTGAAACCCTGGGGGCCCGCAACGGGCCCCCAAACTCAAAAAACCACATGCTTTTCCACGGCGGAAAAGCCGCCGTGGAAAAGCATGTTTCCTGCCCCATCCTATTGGGGCCCATCAGGAGAGGGGGGTACAAACCAACCGGAGACCAATTTAAAGTGTGACAAAGGCCGCTTTATTGGAAGCAGGTGCATCCTAACATGCCCAAAGCCTTTGGCCTGTGCCGTACAAAACTAGGCCTAACTAAATATGCATTACCTGACAACCCCCCACCCCCACCCCTAAAATGGTTCCCCCCGAAGAACAACATACACATAATTTGCAAACTGCACCATGCCTGGCTAACTGTTATATACTTGTCATATGCACACTCTCCCCCCCCTCAGTCCAGGAACACCTCAGTCCTCATATCCTGACCCCTTCCCCCCTAGACTAGGAAAAAGCGCCATTAAAGCAACCATCCCACCAGCACCTGTTCCAGCGACATGAAACCCAATCTTACCACCTGCCCTCGGACACACCTGCTCCCAAGAAAAACACCCAACAGTTACCCCTTCCCCTGGGACCCGGTACCCCGCTATCACCCGCCAAAAGCTGAGCCATAACAAACCAAAAACACTCCCCCAAAGTGCTGCGATATAGGGAGGGTGGGTGGGCAAAATCGCCCCTGCCTAAACACTGGCTGCCGTGTCACTGTCCCTAAAATGGTGGACAGTGACCTGACATGGCCGGTTAAGTACCCCCACAAGCCCAAGGAGCCCAAAACCAGCCCAAATACCGCCCAAAGACAGCCCAACCAGCCCAACCCGCCCAAAACAGCCTAGCCCGGTCTCCTGCCAGTCAACCCCCCCTCCCCTCTCCCGGGGCCCCAAAGCTCCCCGAAGGGGCGAGCCTCCCTCCGGTCGGCCACCCCCGCAAAGCCCCATTGGGGCCCATCAGGAAAGGGGGGGTACAAACCAACCGGAGACCAATTTAAAGTGTGACAAAGGCCACTTTATTGGAAGCAGGTGCATCCTAACATGCCCAAAGCCCTTGGCCTGTGCCGTACAAAACTAGGCCTTACTAAATATGCATTACCTGACAACCCCCCCCACCCCCACCCCTAAAATGGTTCCCCCCCGAAGAACAACATACACATAATTTGCAAACTGCACCATGCCTGGCTAACTGTTATATACTTGTCATATGTACACTCTCCCCCCCTCAGTCCAGGAACACCTCAGTCCTCATATCCTGACCCCTTCCCCCCTAGACTAGGAAAAAGCGCCACTCGAAAGCCCACTACAGCTTTCAACCCCCCCTTAGGACCCGCCCCCAAGATACCTACCCACCCCATAGCCCAGTCCGCTGCCCACATCAGCTCATCATATAACTTCATCACATACCATGACCACTGGACACCGGCCTCCTTAAAGAAAACACTGGGCCATATCCCAACTTCGAGTGTTCCGGCCTACCCCAAAACGTACATCTAATGAACCTCCCCCTTCCTATACCAACAGTCCTTCTTGTCCTGTCAAGGGCCACTGCCCCCTCTGCCCCCTCCAGCCATGCCTAGGGACAAACTCCGCCAAAGGACCTAGCACCCCGCCACTACTCCCACGTCTCCCGTCAGTCCCATGCCAACCGTTTCACCAGAGCTATCCTCTGACACTGTACCAACTCCGCTCCCCCCCAGATGCAAGACCAGCCAGAAAGGCAAACTCCCCCCCGCACACCTCGTGCATTGCTGGCACTCATTCGTGCCAGCGCCTACCCCCGTACCTACCATTGACGCCCACAACTGCTCGAACAGCTACAAATTGCAGTCCTCGTGCCTGTCCTCTACCACCCCCTCCATTCTTACTTAAAAAAGGTTGACCACCCGCAGGGCAAGATTCTCCCCCCGCACAACTTTGTTCCATGCCAGCCATACTCGTACCAGCGCCTACCCCCTGGTCCCTGCCACAGACACGTAACAACTGGCCAATTTTCCCAAATTGAGGGTCCTGTGCCTGCCCCCTTCAGCTCCCTCCGCACTTTGAACAAAGTATGACCAGCCCTGCAGGGCAACTCGCCCCGCCCAACCGTGCACAATGCCTGCACCACCTGGTGCCAGCGCCTACCCCCCGTACCTCGCCAATGACCAAGACCCAACTGGTTGATGAACTCCAAGGCGAGATTCCTGAACCAAGAACGGCCCACCATGGACGCGCTCCTAGCCACCGCATTTTTTGGCCCCCGCCACAGCACCTGCAAAGACACACATGTAAGCAGCGGGCCACACATTTGTATTTATTTATTTATCTTTTTTGGCACTCCATGCCTACCCCCCTCATCCTGACATAAGTGCGTCCCTACTCTTATGGCCCTCACCCTTCCAACGTAGGGCGTGCCGCAGGTCCCCACCACCTTGAGCCGCCGTCCTCTCACCGGCCCCTCCACCGTCCAGCACTTCCACCTCCCTCGTGCCCTCCCCCCCACGGGTTGACTCCCCCATCTGGCACCGGCGTTACGACCTCGTCCGCCGCCCAGGCTAGCCCACTGAACCTCCACCAGAATGCACCCAACCAAGGTTCCCAACCTCATTGTCCACCCCCGGCACCTGCCGGGCCCAAAACCGTATGTCATGTCTCCCACACGCCCAAAGGCAAACGCGCAACAACTGTACCGGCGACAACCCCGCCGACAGCCCGTGCACCACCTGCGCCCCTCCACCTAGACCACCCAGAACAATACCCGCGGGTGCGCCACTTCCTGCGCTCATACCGTAACTCCCCTCCCAAAGGGCACACTCCGAAAAGGCACTACACCCCCCGCCTGCCAGTGAGCCGTCCCTCGCGCTGCGCACCGTCGCCCTGCCCCGTAAAGGCCGAAACCGCCGCCTCTCGCCGCCTCTGGGCACCTCCTGACGTACCCCATTTTCTGCCAAGCACTCGTAGCCCCTGTGAGCTACCCCTGTACCCTCTGTGTTTGCCCCCAATGAAGCACCCCAGGAAACCAAGCACATGCGCAAGTGTTCATTCATTCCCGCTGTCCGGCGTACCTAACGCAGCGGAAGCTCAAAACCCCAACCACGCCAGCCCCAGTCACCGGCGACCGTCCGCTCCGCCCGCACCCCGCGGCATGCGAAAGTCAGATGGCCCCACTAGCCCCTGCACCACCCCCGTCACCGTCCGCCTGTCCCAGTGTCTCCCGCCAGTGTTGCCACCACCGTCCACACATCGCCCGGTAGGCGTGTTTCCATGGCCGCTGAGTCGAGCTCTATATCAAGAAAGGACCGCACCGTGCTGGGTCATGATTCTTCTCCGGCACCAAGGAGACACCCGGTAGCCCATGCGGTCCGTAACCGTCCAGCTGCCTCTGGCAGTCCGTCAAACCGGGCCAACCCACCAGGAAGAAATCATCCAGGTAATGCGTCACTCCCTCTGAGCCTGTGCGCCAGGAAAAAACCCACTGCAGGACGGAACCGAACCTTTCGCACTACGCACCTGAACTGAGCACCCCATGAAAAGCGCGTTGACCACCCGACAAAACCGTCGAACTGAAAACCCCCCCCAGCACTGGTGCCCCACCGCATGTACTGGCAGCAACCCATACGCAAAATAAATATCGCAAAAAACAGCACGTGTTAGGGAAAACCGGTCTAAGCACAAAATAAATACATATACCCTATGCACACAGGGCGGTGAAAGACATAACTACAAGCTACATTCGAAGTTCGTTTAAGCCAGTGAGTCCCAACTTTGGTTTGCGACCCACTGATGCGTCAGGAGAGTTCATTGTCGGGTCGGCATAATATAAAGAAGTTCTGAAATTCTGCATTTTTCTCGTCACATTTACAGAGCTTCAAAGGCGCTGGTACAGTGTCAGGGTAGGTCTTTTGCCAAATTGCTGATTTTGAATGGATATTGTTGTTTACAAACCAAGCTTCCCTCAAATTGTAGTCAGAGAAAGAAAAGTAATGAGAATTATGTGACAATCTAGCTGGGGACATAGACTGTGAAAGGAAAGGCATTATATGCCCTGTTATTCAATTCACAATAAAATTTAATTAACTCTTTCTCAACTTTACCCTCCCGCTGTTAGGCAAACAAAATAGCCTCTGAGCGCGTGCACAAGCTTGCGGACAGCATCAAAATAATCATATGCTGCAGCCCTTAAAAGAGAAACGCTGAGGGCCTGAAACCAAGGGTCACATTACCCCCAGTGCCGGTATAAGTCTGCAGCTGAAGATGGCGTGAATTCTATTAAGTGCTGAACTTGACCAGGTTGGACACTGATGACCGGGACAGACCGACCAGTAAAGTCACTCCCCTGGGGAACCATAGTGTTGCGGTATAGCGCTCAGTTACCTTATGCCTTCAATTATTTATTTATTTTTGGAAACAAACAGCTTCATAGAACCAGGGCGCTAATGTGGACCCAAAACGTACCGCAGAGGTGGACCATCCCTCCTCCGGCCCAGGGTGCACACACGGGTCGTGCTTCCCCTTGACTAAGCGGGAATGCTTCATAAGTCTTAACTGTGAAGGAGGCCGTAACAGAGGGAGAGCGTGATAGTGTCCGGCGGCCATTCCCGCCACTCAAACCAAACCTGAACAGCAAGAGAGGTCCGAAGACACACTGTCATCATTATATAAGTTACCCCGAGACATCGGACACCGTCAGGGCCACAAACACTTGACATACCAGACTATGGTGCCCCGCACCGCGCACCCGAAAACTAGGGTGTCCACAGTTTTGAATAACACAAAACTCCACCGTGCATAACCTTCCCGTTGGGCTACACTTTCCCATTGCCGAGGGGCGTAGCGCGGCCGAAACGATATAGCGCACAAGCTTTTGACAACCACCCGAGGCACTAAGCCGCCTAAACACAATACTTCTAACCCCCGACCACAATCAGCCGCCTCCACACACGGGATCCACCGGACAGGTGCCCCCCAGGCACGCCTGCCCAATCCCGGCAGTTTGCCAACTCTGTAACCACCCCCTCTCTTCCTTGACTGTACCTCCCGACCTCTGGCACAACCTGCTACCAGCTGCACCAAAACCCCCCGTGCATCCCTACCACCAACACCTGGCCTCCATGAGGCGTGCCCAAGCCACTCCCCGCTCTACCACCATCCTTACCTGGCGTCAAGGCTGGCGTCCGCACGGGAACCCGCCGCCCAACCAGTTTCGCTGGGGGGGGCGTCCCTCTCGGCGCTGCCTGCCGGGGGCGTACCTGTAAGACACTTCCAACCACCCTTGGACACCCCCCCACCCCTCCCCTACCCCCCTGCAAGCCCCACACCCCCGCCGTGCGCCCCGCCTGACCCAAAACCACCGCCCCCCCACCCACTCCCGCACCCCCAGCTCCCCCCCATTCGCAATCCAGCCCCTGGTAAACCCCCCAGCTCCCTGTCTCTCCCCACCCCCAGAGCGTTGAGCACCCCGCCAGCTAACCCCACTTCGCCCACCTCCTGTCCAGTACCTACCCCCGGCAGCCCGCCCATCCCCCCACCCTCCTTGTAGTATGCGCCCCAATTTCGCCCCCCTCTCCCCCATCCCCTCAGCCCCACTGTATCCACTCTTCTGGCCCCCCCCGCTCCCCCCCACGAACGCCACATCGCCGCATTCGCGCCCGTACGCTTCTGCCTGGTATCGTCCCCCCTGCCCCCATCGCCCCTTCCCTTCGCCGCCAACAACCACCCGCCCCGCCCCCCCGGCACCCACCTCACGCATCTGGCGTGTCCGCATAGGCCCGCCGCATGTGATCCCTCACCACCGCGGCGCCACTGGCAGCGCGCCGCGGGGGCTTAACCAAATCCTCATGCCCCCAGTTCCATCTAGCCGGAGGCCACGCGCCTGAACAAACCCCCCTCCCCACCTCCCCTGTGTGGCATCTCCGACACTCACCCGAGGACGTGATGGATCGCGCAGGGGCCCATCCGTCAGTCACGGAGTTCATCTCCCGCCTCCCGCAGGAGGCTCGGCCATAGACCCTTGACCCGCCGATGGGTGACCCGGCGCGCGGCGCGCGCTCCCCGCAGTCCGCTCCCGTCGGAGCGGGAGCGCCCGGGCCCATGCCAAATACCGGAGCACCTCAAACCCAGGTGACAAGAGCGAGGGGGCAGGAAAGGGGGGGGGAGGAGCGAGCAACCCCGCGACGCAAGTCCAATAAAACCGAGCGAGGCAATTCCACAGCCAAGCACACCTAACGAACCAAAATCGCCCCTGCCTAAACACCGGCTGCCGTGTCACTGTCCCTAAAATGGTGGACAGTGACCTGACATGGCCGGTTAAGTACCCCCACAAGCCCAAGGAGCCCAAAACCAGCCCAAATACCGCCCAAAGACAGCCCAACCAGCCCAACCCGCCCAAAACAGCCTGGCCCGGTCTCCTGCCAGTCAACCCCCCCTCCCCTCTCCCGGGGCCCCAAAGCTCCCCGGGGGGGCGAGCCTCCCTCCGGTCGGCCACCCCCCGCAAAGCCCCAATATGGCTGGCGGTGTCTAATAGACACCGCCACCATATTAGAGCTTTTCCGCCACGGTCGGACGGCGACCGCGGCGGAAAAGCAGCAAACGGTTTTCCCGTCCGCCGATGACCCCCCAGCCATCCTAATCTGGCAGGGGGTCTTTAAAGGCACTGCTGCAGTGATTCCGCATCCTCCGGGCCGGCGGTGGCTTCCGCCGGCCCGGAGGATGCGGAATCACTGCAATCCTAATCGGCCCCTATGTTTGGTTTGTGCGCATAGAGAAGGGCGGTTAACTGTGTGTATTTGCAGACAACACAGTGTTCACAGCACCTGTAGCAACAATCTACAGGAAGTGTACCGTACATCGGATGGTGAAGGAATGCAGGTATTGTGGGCTGTGCTTTGGATTTTGACGCATTTCCCTATTTACCAGTTTTAGTAATTCTGGGAATGCACCAAAAGCCGTGGGTGGATGTGTGGGAACACCCACGCTCCACCTATGGAATGCCTTCCCCAAGCAGGGAAACGCGAAGCAGTGCAAGTCTCTGCCTTGAGTTACTGCAGTTTTACTGCAAGGTGGCACTGCAAGGTGGCACAATACATCTGACTTAAGGGCTTGCATTGCCTAGCGTTGCGCAAGGGCAACACACGCCCTTGATAAATCTGGGCCTCGGTGTTTCTGCCCACTAAGAACAGAAATTATATTATGCACTTCATATATTTGAAGCACTTTATGTATTTTTTTAATTCGGATTTACGAGTTATATAATCTATGAACTCTGTCATTGCCAAAGTACCCAACTTTTAGTATTAATATATATGGTTTAAATTAAATAAATCTACTTACTTGTACATTTAGTGGGATTGCCACTCTTTTGTGTAGACTTCAGTTTAGTACTGTGGTACAGTCGTGTATAGGTTTCAGTTTAAAGAAGAAACTTCACAAAATTTGCAGAAACAAAGTCCCACAATTTCACACATCAATAACTTTATAAAAAGGCAGATCATAAATTATTGTTAGGCAAAACAGATATTGGGAGGATTCAGTAAGCTTTTAAAAATGATATCTTGTTTTTTTATAGTGCTTCATACTGCCTTTCTGAACACCGTAAATAACTGGTGTTGGTTATTAATAAACGATTGCATGGCACTCAGCTTAGCAACCTCAGGTGGAGAGGCCTGAGTAGGTCTTTGACTCACATTTGTGATCTAAGAGCAGAGCAGGCATCAAGAAGGGAGAACAGGACTGAGCCCAGGTGTGTGCTCATTTGTTTCAGATAGCGGTAGCAGAGATACACAGAGGCGAAGAACAAGGTGAGAGTAAAGATGCAAAGGATACGCCCCCTACTCCCCCTCCCCCCCCCCCACCACTTAGATGCACACACAAACTTGCATGTTCGCCCCATATCTAAACAGTGTCGAACAAACCTGCAAGGAAGGAGAGCTGGTTATGTGGAGAGTCCATCTTTGGGCGAGCAGAAATCCAGGTAGAAAGAAGTGGAGTCTGGGAGGCAGCTGGGGTTAGATGCGCGCAGGTTCACATCCTTTGGACTGGCAGAGGAGCATTTAATGAGGGCATTAGACGCCTCGGAAAGAGGAAACCAGGATAAGCAGGCCGCAGCCAGACATGCTAGTTATATATTCAAGGTAACTTAATTGGATGCAGAACTTGGGTTTAGAGCTGATAAAGGCAATTAAAAAGAATCTGCTGACCCAAGGGAACGAACCCTGTGCGCTAGCTGCATTTAACTCCTTCTTTGGAGGGTTAGGAATAGGGCCAGAACACGTCCTCTTTACAGCAAGAAGGGATGCTGAAGAGAGGGATCCTTTTGTACAGAAGACGTTATCTGATGCTTTTTCAGCATGACTGTATAACGTTTACCATTTTTTTGGTGTTCTAGTTTTATATAGCGCGAACTCGAGCTGAAGGTAATGGAGCGCTTTACATGAGCACCAGTTACGTTGCACAGGGGCACATTCATTTTTGTTAGGTACGGGAAGATTAAGTGATTTGCCCAGGATCACAGTATGTTAAACCGACGCCGAGACACCTGGTTCCCAGTATTGGGCTTTAACAATGCTAGTCAAAAAGGGACACAAAAATTACAGCGATGGGAGGAATGTTTCTGTGTTCCGAGAACATCAACTGACGGAGCGCTTTACGATAATAATACAAGATAGTTATGATACCAACGATAAGCGACATACATATCAATGGTATAGGTCATGTAGGCAATTGTTACATGAGAAAATATTAAGAACGCAGACAGGAACACATAGTCATTCGCAGGGGCGGCTGGTGACATTTCAAAGTGGTGAGGCGTAAACTAATTTGCATATTGCACCGCAGCGATCGAGCGCAGTGAGCGAGCCCGAACCACCTTGCATCCATCCATACATCATTCATGCATCCACCCATCTATCCACCCACCCACCCTGCATCTATACATCATTCATTCATGCATCCACCCATCCATCCATCATGCATCCACCCATCAAGCATGCATGCATCCATACATCATTCATACATCCACCCATACATCCACCCACCCATCCTGCATCCATACATCATTCATTCATGCACCCACCCATCCACCCATCATGCATCCACCCATCATGCATGCATCCATGCATCCACCAATCCATCCACCCACCCACCCTGCATACATCATTCATTCATGCATCCACCCATCTATCCATCATGCATCCGCCCATCATGCATGCATGCATCCATACATCATTCATGCATCCACCCATCCATCCACCCACCCATCCTGCATCCATACATCATTCATTCATGCACCCACCCGTCCATCCACCCATCCATCCATCATGCACCCACCCATCATGCATGCATCCATCCATACATCATTCATGCATCCACCCATCCATCCACCCACCCATCCTGCATCCATACATCATTCATTCATGCACCCACCCATCCATCCACCCATCCATCCATCATGCACCCACCCATCATGCATGCATCCATCCATACATCATTCATGCATCCACCCATCCATCCACCCAACCATCCTGCATCCATACATCATTCATTCATGCACCCACCCATCCATCCACCCATTCATCCATCATGCACCCACCCATCATGCATGCATCCATCCATACATCATTCGTGCATCCACCCATCCATCCACCCACCCTGCATCCATACATCATTCATTCATGCACCCACCCATCCACCCATCCATCCATCCATCCATCATGCATCCACCCATCATGCATGCATCCATCCATACATCATTCATGCATCCACCCATCCATCCACCCATCCATCCATCATGCATCCACCCATCATGCATGCATCCACCCATCCATCCACCCATCCTGCATCCATACATCATTAATTCATGCATCCACCCATCCACCCACCCATCCATCCTGCATCCATCATTCATGCATCCATCCACCCATCATGCATGCATCCATCCATGCTCCCATCCACCCACCGAACAATCATTAATGTACCCACCCTGCATCCATCCATCATTCATGTATTTTTATGACCATATAAAAATAAATGATGGACTCTAACAAGCCTTTAGGATCGATGTTGAAGGATGTGCCAGTTTACATATTACATCACCCCTACCTTTTTATGCTGGAAACCTTCTACCGCCCATGTATTTGACATCCTGTAAGCCCTAGGTATGTACTATACAAATTCACATACAAACATACACCAACATGCATGCAATAATAAATGCATATATCATGCTATTCCGCCTCTACCGTTTGTTAACATTTTGAAATTTTATAACCTTAGTTCAAAGAGTACATTATATTTGTGGTGACAGTTGTTAACTCATTTTCTGGAAAATATTTATAAAATGAAATCTGTTGAAGGCTGTTGTTGCAACTATCAAAAAAGAAATTCTGAGAATTTTTACATTTCCAAAACCCCATGCCGTGACATAAACGGGTGACCTGGAATAGACGCACACATTTCTGCAGCAGATGCTTTAACACACTGAACTATCTCAAGTCATTTGTGCAAGCTAGTTTACTGGAACACCGAAAAACACACACTCTTACCTTGCTGCCGGTCCCGCACACTTCACAGGCTCACAGTGCCCCTGGCCAATCCTGACGCAAGGGGCACAGGTACCCTCTTGCCCGCAGCATGCCGATTAGGGCTCCTGATGGGCATGCGCAACGCCGCCAAAACACAAGTGCGCATGCGTGGGCACGGGTAAAAATTCACCCTCCGTCCCCACGCATGCGTACTTGTGTTGCCGTCTATACAATCATGTCAATGAATCAACATGACGCCCGCCCGGCGGTCTGACGTCATGTTGATTCATTGACATGATTGTCATGAGGGAGCTGCGGGTGGCGTCGGGCAGGGGGGGCTACGCCCCCACACCCCAATGGACGAACCGCGCCTGGTCATTCGTAAATACTGCCGTGGGCAGAATCTGATAGGTGTCAGGGCGTGTGTGGATGGTTGAAAACGGAAGAACAGCGCAAGTTTCAGTGATGTGGGCGAAGGCATGATAAAATAGAACGTCAGACAGGCAGGTAAGTGTTGCTCGAGAGGGGAGGAGAGGGTGGTATGGCCTCAGTGTGAGAGGAATCTGTTGGACAGTAGAAGTTTTACTTATTTTCTGAAGATGGGAATGGAAGGGTTGCACCTGGTCTCTGGATTTTAGTGGCAATTTCGGAAAAGGCTCAATTGTAGGTTTATTTTGTTGAATTTTTATAGTTTAAGTAGAAGGGAGTTTTTGCTTCTGGAAGATGTGTTTCCACCATATAGGGTCAATTTCTGTGACAGGCAAGAAGGGGTGTTGTGGAGCTAGCGGAGGAGCATCACCCACTGCTCTTTGAGCAGTGCAAAAAGGAAAAATAAAATGAAAATAACACAGTGTTATTATCATTTTATTTTTCAATACTGAGGAGATTAGTTTACCTAATGGGCAGGACGGGCTGCGCTGTCGTCACAGCCAGCAGGGGGAGGAGTGGTTGATGCACTTATGTGTGCATAATGGTTAGGCTGGCCGTCTTAGGCCGGCCAAACAGACATGTGCATTTAGCATTTCTCCATCCGGCTGTGCCATGCCCAGATTCCCACTCCCTGCCTGAGTGCTAGACCGGGCCGCTCAGACCAATCGCAATGCTGCTGTCATGCTGGTGATCGCAGTATTGTGATTGGATTAGGGGAGTCTGCAAGCCTGTGTGTCAACAGAAGAGGACGGAGGAGAGGCAGTGGCCAGCAGCCAAGTAAGTGATTTTTTTCCCCCTACCCCCACCCACTACCCCGCCACACCCGTACTATTCTGTGGCAGTCGCAACTGTGTGGTGCAGCGCTTTATGGGTTATACAGGCATTTTTTAGATGGACTGTAGCCTCATAGGGTAGCCATTTCAGGGATTGGAGGTCTTGGTGATATGATCTCTTTTTTAGAGCCAGTGATGAGCCTTGCTGCCACATTCAAGTTAGCCGTCAGAGGTGCTATTTTGCTTTTTGAAAGGCTTACAAAAGTAGCACTAACATGGACTAATTTAGATATCACAAGCACTTGAACTGCTGTTTTAAGTTCTGCCATGGGTCGGAAAGGATTTAGTCTCCTCAATGCATGTAGTTGTTGGTTAGTTCCTCTGGTGGCGTCACTGATGTTATTATTATTCTCTATTGTTTGATTAATTAACCGCTTCGCTGCAAATTCTCCTGCTGTGCGGGAAAATTCCACGCATGCGGAAAACAGACGCCCCCCCAGCTATCTTCCGCACACGCCCACCCTGATGGCAGACGGCTGGGGGCTGTCTGGAGTACCGAAGAGGTTGAAATCTTATAATGAGACAACAAACGCAACCAACTATAAAAATCCAGGTTAATAAATGTAGGAAAAAAAAATAGTAAAAACAAGAACAAATAATGCAATATTTTTTAGGTGAATTAAACTTGATAAAATCCATTTCAAAATGCTATTTACATTTTATTATATATCGTACAGTACTGGTGGCGGCACAGATGTGATTTTGCATGTAGAGGGCATTGTCCAAGATTATTCCTACGGATTCAGCTGAGTCAATGATGTGTGGGGTGTGGGGTACAATGCAAGGCGGTAAGAATACTGGGTGGTGAGATCAATAGCAATTCTGTTTTGAGTGTATTACCTTTGAGATGATTATGAGTCAGGCAATGTTGCATTTTTGTCTAGGTGTTATTAAGCATACTGGTGTAATCAGGAGAGGCAATTTTCATGTAGAGTTGAGTATTATCTGCATACATGTTGGAGGAGATGTGCGAGAGTTTGAGAATTTCGGTCAGGAGCTCAATGTACATGCTGAACAGTGTCAAAGAGAGGGTGGAACCTTGGGGGATGACTAACGTAACTGGTGACTGATCGGAAAGAGCGTGGTTGATTAGAACATACTGAGATCTGTTGTGATGCAATGAGGAGAACCATTTTCACATGGCACCGGAGAGACCCTTCCGATGTTCTAATAGGTGGATAAGGGTTTTATGATTGATGGTGTCAAACGCAGCTGACGGCTCAAGTACGATTAGTAAACAAGATTCATTCTGATCGAGAGAGCCTAGAGCATCATCAAAAATGTGGACCAGGGCATTTTCCGTGCTGTGGCCAGGTCTGAAACCAGATTGACATTGGTCGAGCAGTTGAAATTGCTCAATGTGATTACAAATCTGTAGGTGCAGACCTTTTTCTAAAAGTTTGTTCAAAGTTTGGATTTTGGAGATAGGGTAGTAGTTGTTGGGGGTCAGACTTGTTAGAGTTATTTTTTTTTAAGATAGGAATATCCCGACCACTTTTTAGGCAGTCAGGTATGGATCCTTGGGTGAGTGAGCCATTGATAATCCTAGTCCATACAGGGATTAGGAGGTGAATTGACTCATTGAGGAGTTTGGAGGGAAGGGTATTGTTAAAGTGGTTGGAGAATTTCAGTGAAGTTAGAAGTTTTGAGATGTTGCTTTCTTCGAATGTTTTAAAGCTGGACCAGGCAGCATTGTTTTTATGTTTGTGGGGAGAGATATAAATGTCTTAGCAGACGAACAGACCCAGCAAGGTCACATGGTAGAGATGACACAAAAGGTGAATAAGAGGAGGTGGGACATATTGGGGTAGTCTAGGGGAGCCTCCTCTTGGCTTGACAAGAGCCCACGGTCAAGAGCACAATGGCTGCAAGAGGTGCAGGCCCCTCAAAAGATGAGGGCCACCAGACTGCATCTGCGATTTCAATTGGAAAGGGGAGATTGGCCAGAGCATACACTCTATCACCAGGAGCAAGGCAGAGGGCAAAGTGTGGACATCTTCAGCAGGAGAGAGAGAGGGCAGGTAAGGAAGGGGTTTTGCCTCTGCCTCGAGATGACCAAATGAGAAAGACAAAAGTTTGCAAAGTAGAGTGCCGAGGGATGCTATGGGAATGGATTAAAGAATTGCCACCCAATGGGTGGGGCAAGCAGGTGTCCATTTGCATGGTCTCAATCCTGGGGCAGGGGCAAAAGGCTTGTTTCATTGAGGAGAGCCATGGAACAGCTATGGGGCTGCAGGGCCGAAGACAATGGTAGCATAGTGGAGTTGGAGGAGGACTCATTTGAGTACAATAGTAGGGAAGAGGGTGGGCTGGAGTGTTGAGGAAGAGGTGAGAGGAGGTACCATGGAAGGAAACTGCACAGGAGAATATTTCGGGGAGATGTAGGTACTGTGCACAGAGCATTGGCTCTCCAAAGTGCAGATTTTGCTCTGAAGACGAGGATGAGTACAGGGTCAAGTAGTGAGCTGCGAGCATGAGCAGAGGAGGGGAACTGAGTGGGCTATGAAGGCCAAGAGGCAGTTGTCATTGAGTCACTTACAGGAGAAATTGGATGGCTGTAGCACAAGATTGAGGTGGTTCAGCGGCCAAAGCGTGTCCAGGGTAAGACCTGCTCATGAGTGTGACTGGGTATGGGTGAGAGTCGTTGTTGAATGTAGATTCATGTGATAGGCTGATGTGAATGGGTAAAGGAAGAATAGATGCAGGTCTAGGGAATTCAGGATGTTAGACAAGTTCCTAGAGACTAAAGAGTAGACATAGAATGTGCAGGCGGAAGTTCCAAGGGCAATAGTCACTGTGTGATGCGGGGCGAGTCAGAGCGCAACAATGCGATGAGTGACACAGTGCCTTGAGTAGAGTGTTTGGAGAATCGAAAGTTGAGCTATAGAATGACAAAAAGGAGGGAAATGTGGATAAAAATAGAAGATAGTCATGTACTTTGATACGAGAAAAAACTGCCCTTCATGGGTATTACCACTCTTTTATGAAGGCATCTGTTGCTGACTACATAAAAGATGACATGGGCTAGTGAATATGTTGACATAGGTACATGAAACCTAAACCATGCAAATTATGGTACAACTGCTCAAAATGCAGGGAGGTACACCATATTATACAGGATCAAGGTTCAGGAGACAGTTTCAGGGACAGGGGTACTCTGTTTTGGCAGTGTGGCTGCAGAGGTAGCCAGATAGAGTTGCAGCTAAGCCACTGACATAAAGGCTTAAAGGAAGGATTTCAATGTAACATCATGTTTTGCACCAGAGATATCTTAGGTCTTAATTACAATTTGTCTGATGCATTGCCTTGTTTTCAGGTGGCTAACATCTTTAGGTTGGTTCCGAAGGTGAATACTCAGCCAACCCCCATCACAGTTGACATGTGGATGCTCATATTTGTGATGTGTCTGTGGTTAGCAGAAAGATGTATGACAGAAATTTCAAGGGTGGAATTTCGGGAGGCCTGGGAAGAATTCTTGAAGACAGGGGCAAGAACAAGGAGCAGGAGGGGACATGGAATATGAGACAGGAAGGGTGATTAACTTTTTTGCAATATTCAGTTGAAAGAAAACGGGTATTGGCTACAATATCTAGTTGAAAGTTGATGGGGTGTGTCTTTTATGGGAAGTGCTTATGCAGTTATGCTGCTAGTAGATGGCAGTTTGGCAGAAGAATGGGTTGAAAGAGGGTGCTGGCCCCTGGGTAGGTTCAGCACCAATTCCTTCAGGATTGGTACTGCCATTTAGGGGTGTGAGCTGGATGCAGGGGAGTGCTGGTTGGAAAGAGTTGGCCGGTGGTGGTCCAGTTACATGTGGAGTTAGGTTTCTCAGATGGGCCAGCTATTTTAGAGTTAAAGGCAATGTTAGTTTGAATGAAACCTCATTTGATTCTTTGTTTCAGACTTAAGCTATCTCTGTTAATGAGAAACAGTAGACATCTGTGTTCTTCAAATTACATCTGCACCAAAAGCTAGGCTGAGGTGACAGAGGGTGACAGGCAGAGGGAGGGAGACAGAGAGTGATAGAGGGAGGAAGGCAGAGAGAGAGGGAGACAGAGAGAGGGACAGAGAGAGAGAGAGCGAGGGAGGGAGACAGAGGGACGGAGACAGAGGGAAGGATACAGAGGGAGATAGAGAGGGAGACAGACAGAGGGAGGTAGACAGATAGAGGGGGACAGACAGATAGAGGGGGACAGACAGAGGGAGACAGAGGGAGGGAGGGGGCCATAGAGAGAGGGAAACCGTGGGAGACAGAGAGAGAGGGAGACAGAGGGAGAGAGTCCGGGGTAGACAGAGGGAGGGAGCCTGGGATAGACGGAGGGAGGGAGAGGGGGACAGAGACTGGAAGACAGAAAGAGGGAGACAGACAAAGGGAGGGAAACAGAGGGAGGGAGACAGACTGAGGGAGCCAGAGAGAGGGAGACAGAGAGAAAGGGAGACAGAGGGAGACAGAGGGAGATACAGGGGGGAGACAGGGGGAAGGAGACAGAGGGAGGGAGACAGAGGGACGGAGACAGAGGGACGGAGACAGAGGGACAGAGACAGAGGGAGGGAGACAGAGAGAGGGAGACAGAGGGCAACAGACAGAGGAAGACAGACAGAGGGAGGGAGACAGACAGACAGAGGGAGGAGGGCGACAGAGGGATGGAGACCGAGGGAGGGAGACAGATAGAGGGAGACCGATGGAGAGAGACAGATGGAGGGAAACAGAGGGAGGTAGACAGAGGGATGGAGACAAACAAGAGGGAGACAGAGGAAGAGAGGGAGACAGAGAGAGAGAGAGAGAGAGAGAGAGGGGAGGGAGACAGAGAGAGGTAGACAGAGAGAGAGAGAGGGAGACAGACAGAGGGAGGGAGACAGAGAGAGAGAGAGGGATAGAGACAGAGAGAGGGAGACAGAGAGAGAGAGAGAGGGAGACAGACAGAGTGAGTAAGAACCATCGCACTCCCCTTAGGTTGTTCCGGCTCGCTACGCTACGCTTGCTACTCTGTCCTACTGTGTCCCAAAATGATGCATCTCCAAAATATGTGTGTCCCCTACATGAAAAGTTTGAAAAGCTGTGCTGTAGGCCCTCTGCTATCATCAGTAAAGACAATATCAGGGACAATATTTTAGAGGGTGACAGCTGGAACCCACTCACAAATAAGGTTAGACCCTGCAAACGAGGGGCACTTGTGAAATACAATTGATATGTACCACTTTAATCATAGACTTTGATATTATCAAAGTACAGGTCTCAACGGGTGGGCAGTGGCAAAGAGGGGAGGGCAGAGTTTATTCATTCCCTTTCTGTTTTACTTCTCCCTTCACTAGGTGGGCTCAGACTGAATCATGTTTTCATAGTTAACCATCTGGTTTTGAACCTCTCCAGAACTCGATGAATGCATTTCTCTCCATAGACATAAGCTACGGAGGTTTCTTTAGAATTTTAAGGGATGTGCTTCTGTGAATTTATTTTTAGAGTTTAGATGAATAAGCGTTCCTATAAAAAAAACATTCCATTGCTCTCGACGTAAAACTAGCACAGCCAGTTATTTGTAAATGACTGCACTATTAAAGACTGTGTGTAACAAAGAAGGATTAGGAGCCTGAGTCTTATAAATAGCTGGGCCAGGAGAAATTGTATAATGTCAAAGAAGACAGTCTTTTTCAAACATTTTCGCAACAATTATAGAGTCAGAGTAGAAAGAGAGAGCTATAGATTTAGGGCCTCAATCCGACCTCTAAGGTGCTCTGGGTGAATTTGTTAACTATCTTGCCATTTTACAACGCACTATTCCCAGTTGTCCAGGTGACTTTGAGGGATAACATGCAGATTTTGAATTATCACAACCAATTTCCACATTTGAGTGGAAAGTTCAGCAGCTATTCTCTCTCTCTCTCTGTCTGTCTCTCTCTCTCTGTCTCTCTCTCTCTCGCTCTCTCTCTCTCGCTCTCTTTCTCTCTCACATACAAACACCCCCATGTGCATATGTTGATTCAGTTGCAAACATACTTGACTCTAGGACTCCACACAACCTGTTGTAAGTTTCAAGAATTGTGTATTTTCTGATTTGGTTTAGTTTTACATTTGCAATTTAAAACTATAAAAGGACAAATAATCTGATTTTTATTGAGGGTGTCGGTCTCTAATGAAGAATTTACTATAGGTGGTGTTTCAGAAATATCAAATTATCATTACATTTAGATAATTTAGGCAAGTAGTGTACACATATACACAATAAACAAAAGAATAATTTCCTACTTTAACTATTAAAATATTACTTACGTTAAAAAGCATCCAATATGTGCTGATCTTGAAACTGTATTCAATGTGAACAACAAATCAAGAGCTAGGGAGTCCAACAGGGAATAACACTTTGGTTTTATAGCGGGCGTTGATATAATTTTCTTGCTGAAAGAAGCTTAGACGGGGTTTTAAGTGGGCCTGGCCTCACCGGGTCTGAGCACTGGCAGTTTTTTAAAGGAGGTCTAGAAGTGGGTCTCTATCGGGCTCTGTTTTGTGCCCTGGCACTGGCAGTCCGTTTTTTCCAGACTGCTTGCTCACACTGCTCACTTCTCACTACTGGAGAATTTACAGCATGACGTCATGCCAGGTGAGCATTGTAGGTAGGGGCACCGAAATCCTTTAAAGAGTCATTTTCTCTCTGGATTTCCCTTCTCTTTCTGAAACTCAAGAGCAGCAACATTGGCGTGTTGTCACCTGAGCTTTAAGTGGAAGCCTTTTCAATATTATATGCAATCAAAAGTTGCTGCTTATTTATCTTATGCAACTAAAAACCATTGACAAAGTCAATAGTCCTGACTTGTTGTAGGTATGTGACTTGTTGTATCATATATCTTGGTGCAATGACAGAAACAGCAAAATACAAGTTGGACTGCACACTATGCTAAGCACAGATTTTTAGAAAATTCCTGTAACCACTGTTCTGGGCTCCTACTTAATAGAGTGTTATCTAGGAATTTGTCCTATTCACTTCAGCAACTGAGTCTACAACAAACACAAAATACCCACTCATTCCCATATGTTTAAAAAAACTCCCTTAGCCTTACTTTATTCAATGCAATTCTTTAATTGCGTTAACCCCCCCATAACAAGGCACCATCAACCTCTTATTTGCTCAATACCTTAAGTGAAAAAAGAGCGATACGACACGTATTGATTTACACGCTTCAGCAACTCCACAAAACAACAACCAGCAATAGCACAAGCAGCTTCTTTGTCAGGCCACTAAGGAATTTTATCCTAGGGATCCTGGATTTCAAATTTAAAAACACAAATCTCCAGTTCTGAACCGATAGCCGTTTTTGAGGTGTGGAGCTAGATTGTGGAATGTATGTGCATGGAGCTAATGGGTGTTGGTGGATTGTAGAATGTATAATGCGAGTGATGAAATGTGGAATGATGTGTGTGGGTTCGAATGGGGGTTGGAGCCTTCGACCTGGAGAAAAATAGCATTCATTTAAAATGTGCTATCAGAGGGGCTAGGCTGTGTTGAGTGCTCTGTACCTCCTCTCCCCACCCCACGAGCCTGCTGAGATCTATCGCTCCACACCATCTCTTCACCTGCAAAGACCCATGTTCCGTAAACCCCTGCTGCATACTTACAGCCTCATGTCCCTGTTGAAGAGAGATCAGTTTTGTCTAGTTTTAGCTTTCACTGTAGCGCAGAGGGGTAATGTAGAAAATGCACCATGCAGATGACAGAACTGTATTTATATGGATAGCTCAGTGGGTTTCAGTTGTTTTGTCACAGACTTCCTTTTGTTACTCACTGATCATATATTACAATCATAATATATTACAGGCGGCAGACTCAGTTTAATTTTGTGCTTTATTAGTTAAAACGCGTATGTGGAAACCTCTCGGAATGGAGTTGATGTCAGACTTCATTGAAAAATAGCTGGCAGTGGGATTCCACTACTTATAGTCTGATCATGTAATAGAACTATTTGTTTGAAGCATGAGAGTGTGGTTCTCCATCGTAGCTTAATCCCAATGGCATAACTGACACTTTATTATGTTTTATCAGGAATACCTATTATGATGGCACACATCATCTTTTGATGGCATTAAACTTGACACAGTTAAAGAATCTCTATTGTGTGCCTTGGGCTATGCACTCCTGTCACCCCCCCAACTTTACATCATTCATTACTGTATATTTAATAAAGCAGAGGTGTACTCTTTTCTTGCTCTCCCTCAGTATCTACAATGCTTCTTTCCCTTCTCTCCAATCTTCCTTCACCTTCTGCCCTACATCCACGTTTTCTCTTAATCGCCACCTCCCCTCATTAAATGCTTTCCATTGTTCAGCTTTCCATCTTTCCCTTCCCCTCTACTCTCACACACTCCCAGCTGTTTGCTTTTCTTCCCTTGCCTTTCTCCTCTTTTCACTTTTCCTTCTCATCATGTTCCACTCCAAACTTGCAATCCCAATCTCTGCTTTCCACATTTCTCTTCACATTCTTTGTCTATCGTATCTATCTTTGCCTTCGAACCTCTCCTCCTCCCTCACTCTCCCTATACATTTTTTCAGTTTTGCACATACGTTTAAATCCACTCCAGGAATCTGTATTCTATCTCAAGGTCATACTTTGAAATCTTGGACTGGCCACTCAGTCTTTCATCTTTAGATAAAATTAGTCCAATTGAGCTGCATAAAAACATTTTTATTTTGATGTCAAGGCCCCCTATAGTGCATATGTGCTTTACAAACATACATGGTGTGCGTCTCCCTCTATCCCTTCATTTCTTCCTTTCACATTCTTTTCTTATTTCCTCCTTCTTTCATCCATTACTTATTTATTTCCTGATTCCAGTGCACCTCTTCCCGCCTGCATTTATTGCTGCCCCTTTAAGGTATTCCTTCCTTCATCCTTTCCTTTCTTTTAAACATGCACATTTTCTTATGTTTGCAAAGCTGCCTCAAGTACTCAAATTACCTTTTCTAAAGCTGCATTTCGAGATTTACACACATTCTCTAATTGGAGTTAACTTTTAATATATGTTGTATTATGTTATATTGATTTGTATAGTGCACTAATTTCCCAGGAGGGTATCCGGGGGCTTGTGCAGGTGTGTAGGTGTGACTTCAGGTGTTTTTGTGAAGTGCCAGGCCTTCAGCTTCTTGTGGAACTCAAGAAGTGAGGAGGTGGTTCTGACCTGATGAGGCTTGTGGCAGTGGGTGGAGCCAATAAAGGAAGTGGGTGGGACCACTGAGGGAAGTGGGTTTGGCCTCTTTAAAAACTGTCAGCACCTGCTCTTCATATTTTACGAACTAAGCGTGACAATTCAGACTATTCCATGGCCCCAAAGCTATAAGAATGGCTTGGGCAGCATGTATTAGTCATCTTGAATGTATATATGAAGTAATAAACAACTGTTGTTGTGTTCATCTCTAATTTAGACAAACAGCACCACCATGGTAGACTGTCATAAATGCCGGTGTTGAAAACTAAATGCCGTTGCTGATCACTGGAAACCACTGGCTCAAATTAAGCACTGGCACAGTATAGCTAGAAGATTTCAGTTGTCTGCACAATCGGTAAAGAGCACATAAGGTTACATTGACAATGAGGAATAGTAAGTAGGAATTTTATTCTTCTTGACATAGTATATCATTCGGTGACAGGCACACTAAAGACTTTCTTGTAAAAGGAGGCTTATTCTGGTGATTGAACTATTCATTGCGACTGTGATATTTCATAAATTGATTTAAATTTTGTATTTCTGATGTGTCTTGCAGGTACGTCAAATGTGTCATCCTGTCAAATGTTAATCTCTTCCTCCATTTTTGCCTGAAACTGGCGAACCATCAATTGAGTGGGATATGTGTTTGGGCTTATTCCAGGCATAAATCGATGTTTTGGAAGATGATGAATGCACTTCTTTTAGACATTTAGTTTTGTTAAGCTTATCTTGTGGTGCAGTGGGATTGAAGGAATTACATATCCTGCGAGCTTTGGAAAATGTTGGGGGCTTGGATGTATACCAGAAAGATATGGGAAAAAAGTGAATTTAGTCCTGGGAAGATTAAAATTTTATTTGCGAAGTCAGAGTGACGGAAAAGACATTGACAAATATTTGTTCGCAGTGACAGCTTTAACAGAATGTGGTATTTTCAAATAAAAGAAGATTTTTGATCAAGTTCTTTTAACAGGTATATTCAGCACAAAGGATCCCATCCAACAGCCATCAGGAGACAGCTACAAATGCACTGCATCCTTCAAAATATCATGACATCATAACACTATAGTTCCATGGAAGCATGGAACCATAGTACACTTAATGATCCAGCACACTTATTAATCCACTTGTACAGGATATCACACATCCCCCTCCTGTAATATTTATATGCACAAATAACAAAAGTTAATTAAGAATAATCCTCCAAATATGATGGACGTTTAGTTACTCCCAAAGAGCGACGAAGATGATTACTTTCTTTCTCTTTGGTAAAGGAAGAGCCAGAGTCTCTTGCAACAGAATGCTCTCCAGAACAATCATCATTCTCCCGTAAGACTTTTTTTGATTTAGATTTTACATCTACCACTCTGTTGAGGTTCCATATTCGATAATCTTGAGTTTTAACAGCATTATTAAAAACTTTAATTACTAACATAGGTTTAAGAAATTAATCACCACCTGTAAATGAACCTGGACATCTAATGGCAACCCAATCCCTCACATTAACCAAAGTTTTCCTAGCAGACTTTTTCAAATCAAAATATTTTTTACTTTGTTGAGCCTTAAATTCTTCTCTAGCGTTCAAATGTTCACAATTAATGTCTACATCTTTACCTTTTGTCTTGCAATAATGATTGACCCAGTATGGTTCTAAATTGGTATTTGCATTTCTTCCACGAAACAAAAAGAAAGGAGATTTCCCAGTTGTGGAATGTGGAGTTACTCTGTATTCATACATTTTCTTACAAACCTCACCCTTCCAATCAAGATGAATCGATTTTGCCAAAATAATGGTTTCTTTCAAGACCTTATTAAATCTCTCGATCATACCGTTTCCTCCTGGATGTAAAAAGCACTAGTCTAATGCACAATCTTGCGTGAAAAAATCCTCCATTTCCTTTGATACTAGCTGTACCCCATTATCAGTCAAAATGGATTTCGGATGTCCCTCTTTCTGGAATAACTCCTTTAAGCATTTCAAAATAGATTTTGTATTAATACTGGATAAAAAAAAAACTCTGGCCATCTTGAAAACATATCTATGATGACCAATGCAAACGTTTGTGAACTTTTATGGTGAATTGGACCTAGTATGTCTAACGAAATATCCTCCTACGGGCCTATGGGACGTCTTCTTACAATCATAGGTTGCACCCTTGGAGACATAGACTTATCACTTAAGATACATGCCACACAGTCACGTATTTCCCTCTCAACAAATTTGTCCATTCCTGGCCACCAATATGAACATCTTAATCTTTCT
Source organism: Lissotriton vulgaris (assembly GCF_964263255.1). Lineage (NCBI taxonomy): Eukaryota > Metazoa > Chordata > Amphibia > Caudata > Salamandridae > Lissotriton > Lissotriton vulgaris. The sequence continues at coordinate 583,399,973 of NC_141687.1, read as the reverse complement.
TTGGTTTTCGTAATACCAGAATGAGACACATGAGCTAAATCCATTAATTCTTTCCTCAAACTCACAGGAGGAATCAAGCTTGTGCCACAAAATAATATCCCTTTATCTACCGACAATTCATGTCTCTCACTCCAACAAGGACCTGTGGATACAGATCCTGCCTTTGCACTAGTCCAATTCCCTCGCATCAAAGTAATAACTTCCATTAAGGTCTCGTCCTGTGCAACCTCACTAACCCATCGTTCCTCAGTTACATTCAAAAGATCTTAAGCACAAACCCATTCCTCTTCAACTTCACTATCCTCACTCAAAGAATTTCCACTGTCATCTGAACTATTCACATCATTATGAGGAACAAACCGAGAGAGCACATCAGCAATTCTATTCTCTATACCTGGGATGTACTTAATTTGAAAGGAATATTCTTGTAAACCCATAATCCACTTTGTGAAAAGGCCAAAAATTAAATCTAAACCCTTTTGTTCAAAAATTTCCACTAAAGGCTTGTGATCCGTTCTAACCTCAAATTCTATCCCCCATAAAAAAATTGTTGGTTTTCTTATAGCCCAAAATACTCCCAACGCCTCTCTCTCAACAACTGAATACGTAGACTCAGGATCTTTCAAGCTGCGGGAGAGAAACAAGATGGTTCTTAAACCTGAAGGTCCATATTGTAGGACAGCCCCTAGCCCCCTTTCACTGGCATCAGTAGTGAGAATTGGTTTCAGAGACGTATCACAACTTTTCAGAGATGGAGGATTTGCCAAACACTGCTTAACTTTAGAGAATTCCAAATCACATTCAGGTGACCAATTATAGCTTACACCCATCCTCAGTAAACTTCTCATATTGGATGTAATCTCCGCAAAATTCTTCAAAAATTTGGCATAGTACTCCACCATGCCTAGATACTTCATTAAATCTTCTTTGTTGGAAGGAGGACACATATCTTGTATGACATGTACAGTGTCATCTTTAGGTTTGACACCACTAGCATCAATTCTGTGACCCAAATAATTTATTGCATCCGACCGAAACTTACATTTTTCTTTCTTAACAGTAAGATTACTTTTATTCAAATCCTTTAATACATTTTCCATAACCCTCTGGAATACAGAAGAATCTGAAACATGGCCAAAAGGCATTATTTTAAACCTAAAAGTACCGAAAGGCGTAATGAATGCCGTTAAGTCCCTGCAACTTTCTTCCAACTCAATCTGATGGTATGCTGAGGTCAAATCAATAGTGCTAAATATCCTAGCACCATCTAGAAGAACCAAGAGTTCATTGATGTTTGGCAGAGGGTAATTATCAATGACTACATGTTTGTTTAATTGGTGCAAATCAATACATAAACCAAGATCGCTATTGGGTTTCCTCGCGGCCACCACCGGAGCCAACCATTCCGTTCCCTCAACCTCTTCAATATTTCCACTTTCTCTGAGTTTTAACAATTCTTTATGCATGTCTTCCCTTACTGATAAAGGCACATTTCTAACTTTACAACACACTGGAACAGAATTACTTTTCAGTTTGATCTTGTGTTGATATCCCTTCAAACAACCCAGGTACTGCTTGAACACGTTTGGAAATTCATCAATCAGAGACTGAACACAATTGTTGCTATTACACTTAGTATCAACAGAAGAAACAGTATCTCTCATCTGTATGGGGGGATCAGCATTAGGATCTAAATACACGCCTAAATCCCCTTGGTGGAACCAACTAATGATACTCTCCCCTTTCTTGGATATATATATATTTTGCCAGAAAGGACTTTATTCTTGTATTCAGTCATACCCATAAAATACCCATGCAGCTTAATTGGTTCACCATGGTAAGCCAAAGGGATAATGTCCGGCTTAAACAGTTTGATCTTATGGCAAAGTTTTGACTGGTAAAATTCATTTGAGACAATAGTTATCTTTGCACCGAATCAAAAAGTACATTAGTTGTCTCACCATCAATAACTATGTCATCCAAAGGACAACTTTTCTTTTTAGAACTAACTTGTACCTGAACAACTATCTGCCCACATACAAAATCTTCATGAGAAGAGTCGGAGTTGCTGTCATACACATCCACTCTTTTAACCCTAGAAGTCATTTGCGTTTTACAAACCTTAGAGAAATGACCCTTCTTTTTGCACCTCGAGCATATGTGATTAAATGCAGGACATTTATTGTCGTTTACTAAGTGCCCAGTTTTATCACACCTGAAACATTTCAAATTAACAAACGTTTCCTTGCTTTTAAATGTTGCATTCTTATTTTCTTTTTTAGGTCTTACAGACACTTCAGGATTGTACTTACACTCTTTCCCCTTGATAGCATTAACCCTTTCATCCATTTTACCACCATCATTTTTGAGCACATCCACCCATTTCCATAAAGTTTAGCAAAAATAGGGAACTACATCAGTAAATGCAATCACATGAGGATAATAATGAATGATTCAAATTATCGTTTAATAGTGAACCAAACGATCTTTTTAATGTTCACGTCTTTTTAAATCTGGGAAGAGCCCACATCAATCAACAAAGCTTCATATCTTCATGATATGAAGATATGTGGCGAAGCTCAAAATCCCACCAGACTCAATTTATTAATCCATAAGAATTGTCATTAAAGTAAAGTTGGTGGTATTCTCACTTTAAAATATGAAGTTTTGTCAACAAATTTGAAGAATTGTAGAATGAACCGATTTCTTCTTTGTGTTGAGATCCTTTGAAGAGCTGCCGACTACGCCAGTGTGATATTTTCAAATAAAAGAAGATTCTTGATCAAGTTCTTTCAACAGGTTTATTCAACACAAAGGATCCCATCCAACAGCCATGAGGAGACAGCTACAAATGCACTGCATCCTTCAAAACATCATGACATCATAACACTCAAGTTCCATGAAAGCATGGAACCATAGTACACTTAATAATCCAGCACACTTAATAATCCACGTGTACTGGATATCACACAGAGTCTTGCAACTTTGAACATATTACTTACAATCAGGTTTTAAAGAAGCAGATTTTAATGAAAACAAATTTGAAAAAAGTTCAGGAAAAGCTGCAAACCTGAAGGGGCCGATAAGTGTTGCTAGGACAACTGAGATATCGGAGAGGTGTGTGTAGGAAGTACGTATGGATACAGGGGGATGAGCAGGGAATGTAGTAAATAAAAAAATGCAGAAATTTGAGATGAAAGAGGACACATTGGGGGATATTCTCAAGAATGTGTGATAATTCCTGCAAATTGAGCTCAACGCAACTCTTCATATCGCTGTCTATCGTGGGAAAATAACGCTGTGTTAACTATGACTTCACAATACGGCGGTACCATGCGATAGGCGCACGATAACGCGCCAAATGTCCACCATAAAGTCAACGCGACCTCGCAAAAATGCAAAATACGAACGCAAAAAATGTTGCGATGAGGCCAATTGCGATACAAAAATCTGCGAAAACCAGTGACAGGCCTGCACTACACACACGTCAGGCGGGAAAAATCACCACAAAAGAAGAAAAAAAAATAGACAAACAAATGCCAAACAACAGAAAAGCACAATGGATGTTGCCGTAGCAAGTACGGAGGACACCGGAACCCCATAAGCCCCACTGAGGACCAGCCTGGGGCCTTGGGGTCATGGAAGGGCAAGGAGAAGAAGAGTAGGAAGAAGCGGTTCAGTCCGCAGGAAAACAGGATCCTGATAACAGAGGTGGTAGAACACCATCAACAACTGTTCGTCACCTCCACTGTGTCATTGGCAACAAAAAATAGACTATGGCAGTCCAACGTGGACAAGGTGAATGCAGTCGGAGTGCTGAAAAGGACAATGGAAGAGGTCAAGAGGCGCTGGAATGATGTCAAGCACAAAACCAAGCTGAAATTCGCCAACAACCAGAAGTCAGCAATGCAGACTTGAGGTGGGAGTCCTGCGCCACAGGGGAAACTGGACGATATGGAGGTAATGGTGACCAGAATAATCAGTGGGGAGACAGTGGCAGGAGTTCGGGGACCGGACACTGCTCAACATGACCGGACACAACAGCACAGGGTGAGTAACAACCAGGGACTGGAGGCACGGGGGAGATGGGCACAAGGGCACACATGTACAATTAAGTAGAACACATCTGCGGACAAACCATGCCCCAGCCCCCAACTCCCACCAAGAGACCAATGTTCCCAAGTTTGCAACATCTCAGCCCTGTATAAGCACAGAAGGCAAAGGCACACCGCATGAAAGGGATAAGGGGCAAACAAATCAGAGCTGCAGGAGTGACTCACCCGAACTGCAGAACATACACACATAACATGCAGAGCACATCAACATTGACAACAATGTGGTACAAACCGCAACACGTCTACAACAGAACACAGGACACAACTGGTGCCGCTTGTGTGCAGAAACTGGCCAATCACATTTGGCATTGCAGGGAAATTTGAGTTGATAATGTACAAGCACAAACAGACATCTGTCATATTGTCAAAATGTTCACTGTCCCCCATCAAATAGGCAGCTCCTCCCAAACAGCCACAATGTACACAGTCATGCAGTCTGTACGAAAACGTGTACAATGCGACAACATACATGTGGACACATTGTTAAACTTTATCTCCCCTTTACATTGCAGAGGGAGAATCAACACCTTCTGCAGAGCAACCTGAACCTTTCTTCTCTGATGACTAAGAAGACCACAACAGCTTCGACTCTGATGCCCTCCAACAGCTTGTGGAGAGCCTCTTCACTTCACCTTCAGGAGCAGGGTAGCCCAGCTGCCACAAGGAGACCTCACCCCCTGCACAAACCACGCAGCAGGCAGCACCCACCAAGGCTGCCTCCCAGGACCCCCACGAATAACACATGGCCTTCCAATGCCGTGTGTTGGGGTGCTAGGAGAATCTTCAAGTGTAGAAGCATGGATGAATGTAGGCTCAGTGATTCCCCCTTACGTCCATGTTGCTCATGTTGTTGGACTTAGGTCACAGGGTGACACATTGCCGAATGAGGTCCGGATGGCGCCGACACAACAACAGGGACACACGCAATAATTACTTCCCTGTCCAGCCCAGTACGGAATCACGCCGAGAGCCCCGGGGTCATTGTCCAAACCCTTACGCTGGCCTGGCGTACACCAGGCCAGCCCACTCTGTTTATGCTCACAGGGGAGGATGACTACGCTACATAACCCAGGTCTTCCCTTTAGTGTTCTGCTGATCACAGGTCTAGTTGTCAGCATACCACTCCCTCACAGCTGGTTTACACCCACACCACACCCATTCAGCACACGCGTCAAAGGACATGTGACTCTGACAATAAAAAGGGCCGGCCGCACGTGCTCGTTGCCATTTCCACTCTCTTTCTGGATTTATCCGTGTGGTGTTAATGTAGGCATGAGGGCCTAGGGCCCTGCAACATCACATTCACAGGGCCGGAGGGGACATGCTGTCGTCCGCACCACGATACTCAATCATAGAGTGTTCATGACTTTTGGGTACAGACTTGGTGGCATCGGATACACTGCAGCCGGCACAGGCACACCACCATAGGACTGTGACTTTCGTTACACTGAGGTAGGGGCACCTTAAGTGCTGAGTGGGTGTGCAGCCTGCGATGATGCCCCGTATCGGCGGTCCGGACTGGTGATGATCGCTGTGAGCCTTGCTAGACCGCAGTGTAGGCCTGAACCAGTGAGCAGAGCGTGCTTACAGCCACATGGCGTTGCTTCACGAGTCAGCGAGTTAGTGGCACCTCAAGGGCTGAGCAGGTGTACAGCCTGCGATGATGCCGTGTGCACTGGTATGTTCTCTGCCATAGCAAAATCAAGACCCAGAATCAAATGTGAGACCTGGTGGCCTGCGGAGCGGGCCTGCATGATTTGTAGGGTGCCATGTCCGCGGGCCCCAGCATTTGGGCTTGCACCGGAACGTGGTGGGCCCTCTTTGTGACAAGCTGGTGGAGGAAGGTGAGCAGTGAGGCCTGGGTGCGCAGGGGTGGACATGCACTGCTGGTCGGTGGGAGAGGCTGAGGTGCAGCTGCCTGGGTGCGCAGGGGCGGGCATGCACCACTGGACGGCAGGAGGGGCATGGGTGCAGCTGCCTGGGTGCCCAGGGGCGGACAGGCGATGATGGCGTGTGTAATTGTATGTACTTTGCCATTCATGTATCTGGACTCTGTTTCAGATGATGGATCGGTTTCAGATTAGGGACCTGGTGAACTGCACTATGTACCGGCATGTGGTTGGCCACACACTGGTAGCAGCAGGTGAGCAGTGAGGCCTGGGTGCGCAGTGTCGGCACTCTCTCTCCCTGTCCCTCTCTTCTTTTCGCTGTGTCTCTTTCCCCCTCTCTTTCTGTCTTCCTCTCTCTCTTCCTCTCTTTCTGTCTTCCTCTCTCCCTCTCTTTCTGTTTTTCTCTCTCTCTCCCTCCCTCTCTTTCAGTTTTTCTCTCTCCATCTCTTTCCCTCTTTCTCTCTCTACCTCTCTTTCCGTCGTTCTCTCTCCCACCCTCTTTTTCCGTCTTCCTCTCTCTCTCCCTGTCTTTCTCTCTATATCTCTGTATCTCTCTCTCACCTTCGCTCTCTCTCTCTGTCCTTTGGTGAGCGCATGACACACCTTCTTATCTGGTTTTTCGTCTTGCAGGCTGGGACCTACAGATTGCCATGTGTCTTCATTAATGTTCTTCTGACTTTTTTTAATACATTTTCATTTGGTAATGCGAAGGTGAATGTGTGATGCTCATTTTTGTGATGACACATGAATGTTAGCAAATGTGAGTGTGCGACATCAGGCGGATTCTTTGGTACATGATTTCGTGAAGTTGATGTGGCATGTCTTTGCCGGGGGGTACCACAGGGGGGTCCTGGGGGTGTTTGGTGTTGGGGCCCTGTTGGGGCTCCGAGATGCATGATCAGTGGTTCCATGGCATCTGTTGCCCTTCAGGTGTGCCTCTGGGCTGGGCTCCCTTTTCTGGTGCAGGCTCTCATCTGGCTTTACACCAAGTCAGAGCAGGTGTTCAGCTCCTGCTGCTAATGCGCCTTATCGCCTGTTTTGGGTTCTGATCGCCGATTGGGCTGGTCGTTGAGAATGTTGCGGAGTGGTGTTGTCGTGATTTTTTGCACGGGAATGCCTACTCTGCATCTCATTAGCGATAGTTGCCGGGGTTATCTGTGGTGATGTTTTTTGCGGCTGCTATCGCAGGAAAACTGGTGATATGGGCTGTTAGCACCAGCTTGTGAATGGTGCAATACATTTATCTCCACTTTAGCTGTGATAATGTGCCGTTAACTACGCGATAAATCCTTGAGAATCTGCCCCTAAGGAATGGTATGGCATGAATGTGGTAGGTGTAGATATTTCACCCATTTAGCAAGTGCCAAACATTGTCCTGCTATTGTTAAAATGTGCAATCAATGCAAAAAACAAGGTCATCTTGGCTGAGTGTGCAAGGAGCAAATGTGAGGCGTGAATTGTGGATTCCCTGAAGAGGGGGACAGATAGAAGAAAGGTTGAAAGGAACTAGGATGTTAGGAAGAAATAGGGTTTATTGAACAGTCCGAACCATCAACTCTCAGGTAACCCTGACCTGCGCTCATAAATACGGCCCACTCGACCTACCTTCCCAATGTAATGACTGCAAGACTCACCTCAAGCCTAAACCCCACACATCAAATCAACAACTGTTTAGACTGTTCCTGTTGAATTGCAGGTCTCTTCCAAGACACTGCACAGAGCTCTCTCTGTTAATTGACGAGAAAAGACCGGACGCTGTCTTTTTAACTGAGACATGGCTAACCCCTCACTCCGACCCCGAGTTGGTTCAAATCCTGGGGCAGGAATACCAAATTGTAAGACTGGACCGGGAAAATGAAAGAGGGGGTGGCCTAGCCATCATCTTCAGAGATTGTTTCACCTGTCGCTGCACCCCCAACCCTTTCCCGGAATGTGAAAGCATGCCTTTTACCCTGGAATTCTCCCCCAATATAAGTTTCTCTGGAACACTTATATACCGCCCACCAGGCACCCCCAAACAGTTCTACGAATCTCTGCCTCGCTAGTCGCCGATTTGGCCCTATCGCCCTCCAACTTCACGCTATTGGGTGATCTCAAAATACACTTTGACGACCCCAATAACTCCATCGCCAATAAACTAAGCGGGGACTTATCCACTTTGCAGCTGCTCCAGCTGGTCTCATCTCCTACGCACACGAAAGGTCACTTGTTGGATCCAGTTTTCAGCAACTGTCCACATTTGAAGGCCTGCCCTCCTATAGCACTTCCTTGGACAGACCATGCTTTAGTCCCGCTGCTTTGGACAACAGAGAAATCTACACCCCCTACACCTATTGTCCAAGAAACCCGAAATTGGTCTAAAATACCGCTGGCCCAGTGGACCCAGGAATTACAAAAATCTATTCCCTTAGTCGGTCAGACTCCTTCACAGGCCAATGAAACATTTAATGAATGGATACAGAATTCTCTAAACGCCACGCTCCCCCTGAAGAAAACAGTTTTCAAAAGATCCAGAATCTCAGCTCCCTGGTACTCTACTGAACTAAGGGAGAAAAAGCGTTTTTGTAAGAGACTGGAACGTAAATGGCGACTGGGATACGCGGAAGCAGACTAAACTATCTATAGAGACGCCATCAGGATTTACAAAAAAGACATAAAAACCAGATCGCAGAGGCCAGCTCCAGCTCGAAAGAGATCTACAAAATAGTAAAAAGCCTCACCATCCTCCCTACACCCCCTCCTATAACCTAGAATCCTCAGCTCCACTGCGAAGATCTGGCTAACTTCTTTTCCCAGAAAATTAACCTTATCTACTCCTCTTTTCCATCAATAGAACAGACTGTTTTGACTAAAGCAGCCTCATGCCCCCCTCAATAACATACATCCAACCACCCTCCGGTGCTGGCGGAATTCCCCCAGTTGCAGGTGGATCACCTCACCTCCCTCATGCACCAAGTGAAGTCAGGCTCCCCTAGAGACCCAGCACTCCCATATGTTCTAGTCTCTGTTATTCAAACCATTCTTCCCACACTGCTTGGAGTACTTAACACCTCGATCTCTACCAGCACAGTACCAGTAGCGTGGAAGCAGGCTATGGTGAGAGCTCTGGTCAAAAAACCTAACCTTGACACCAAGAACCTCAACAACTTCCGCCCGATCTCCTTGCTGCCTTGGGCAGCCAAAATCTGGGAGAAACACATAAACAGCATATTAACAACTTTTCTCGAGCAAAACCAACTGCTCGATCCCTCCCAGACTGGCTTCCGCCCCAAGCATGGGACCGAGACGGCACTGCTGGCAGTCACAGAGGAGTCCAGGAGAATCTTAGATCGGGGAGGATCGGTGGCAATCATCCTCCTCGATCTGAGCGCGGCATTCGATACCGTCAACCACGGTATCCTCCTGCAGCGTCTCCTGGACACCGGAATATCTGACAGAGCTCTGGAGTTGTTCAAGTCCTACCTGAGTGACAGATCTTTCCAGGTGTATGAGGGCAATGTCACCTCCTCTAGCAAGCCTCTGGGGTGCGGAGTCCCGCAGGGATCATCATTAAGCCCGACGTTATTTAACGTCTACATGAGGCCACTGGCTGAGATCGTCCGCCCGTATGGTATTAAGATCGTTACCTATGCGGTCGATACCCAGCTGGTGGTCTCCTTGGCACAGGCAGGTGGTCCTTCGGCGAATGTAGATCTTGCTGGTTGCCTGGAGATGGTCAAGAGCTGGATGACCAAGTCTTGTCTCAAACTTAATGGAGACAAGACCGAGCTCATGCTCCTGGGGCACACCGTACCATCTACCATAGACACTCTCTGGCCCTCCAGCTTAGGTCCTGCCCCTGTTCCCAAAGACGCCATTAAGAGCCTTGGTGTCTGGCTCGACAGGTCCCTGTCTTTCGATCAACAGGCAACAAAACGTTCTGCCACTTGCTTCAGCATCCTGAGAGTCATCAGGAAGATCCTGCCTCTACTCCCCTTTGAAGCAAGAAAAACCGTGGTTCTGGGCCTGATCCAATCGCGGCTGGACTATGGAAATGCCTTGTATCTCGGAGCCCCTGACTTCACCTTACGCAAACTGCAACGAATACAGAACTGCGCAGCCAGAACGCTCTTACAAATCCCCCGCAGATCCTCAGTAAAGCCCGGACTGAGGAAACTGCACTGGCTCCCCGTAAAGGAAAGAGTAAACTTCAAATCACTCTGCATTGCACACCAGACCTTCTGGTCTCTAGGCCCGGCAATTAATCTCCCTCTCATCACACCCTATCTCCCCACAAGACAGTGCGCTCCACCTCTGCAAATCTAGCCATTGTGCCGCAAATAAAGAAATCAAGGTCCGGAGGCCGCTCCTTCTCCTACAATGTGGCTAAGAGGTGGAACGCCCTGCCTCAGCATCTTAGATCTAATCCCGATATTCTCTCTTTCCGCAAACAGCTGAAAACGCTCCTGTTCACTACATAACTGTGGAGCTGAATCTGCCTTTTCCTAACTCGAACTTCAGTTGGTATGCTTAGCGCTTGGACGCCTCAGGGCAGCTACGTGCGCTCTAGAAATCTGAATTCATTCATTCATTGCGAAAAACAGGGAGGGCAAGAGTTAACACAAGTGTGAGGTGTCAATGGATAGGGTGCCTTCTGGAGGGAATGCTGCATTCAAGTTCACGGTACACCATAATCAGTAAAAATGTGTTCAGAAAATGATGTGGGGTAAAGTACAACCCTGGTGCAATATGGGAGCTATTCAGGCCTACTATTGATTTAAGAGGATAAGGATGTGTCAATTTTGGGTTGGCCACATTAAGGAGAATCAAATATGCAGCTTGATCTAAGAGCAAATCCACCTGTGTATGCCGTAGAAACAACTGTGTGTGTGGCGGGGAGGTTTACCAAGTTGCATATGGAGTACAAGGATGTGTTCTGGGAAGAACTAGTAAAAATTGGGAGAAAATTCTGTGGTTATAAACATAATATTGTGCACATGAAAATTCAAGGCCAGTGAGACAGAGGTCTTGAAGTGTATCATTATCTTACAGAAGCAAGTTTCAAGCTGTTACAATAATTGTGTGCAAAAGATATACTCAAACCAATTAAATGCACTGATTGGTTGTCACTGATTGTCATTTCTCTCAAGAACTCTGGGAAATTGAGGTTGTATGTCGACTTACACTGCTTAAATGATGCGTTGCGTGGATAGACAGAACCCTTACCAAACCTGCAAGAGCTGTTGGCAGCAGTGTTAGGAACTACAGTGTTTTTAATGATTGACTTAAAAAGTGATTACCAATAGGTGGAATTGGAGGAGGAATCCAGGCATTTCAGAGGTTTTATTACATCAGAGAAGCATTCTGATACAAATGCATGTCATTCACCGTATTCCAGAGAGTTATGTGTAAAATATAGAGTATGGTAAGAGCCAGAATGCTCCAAGATAATGCGTTAGTGTTTGGGAAGGGTAACCTGAGTAAAGCTTTGTATTTATTGCTGGAAGTAGGGTCTACAGTGAAACAGGGAAACATTTACATTTGGTAAAGAGCAGGTGGACTAGTTAGGCACCAAAATTTCTAGTTTGGGAATTATGCCAAAGGATGTCACTGCGTAAGCAATTGTTGATGCACCACTTCCTATTGATAATTATGGTCTTTTTGAGGCCTAGGAGAGTTTTATGGTCGATATATTTGGAACTATTCTATCAAGGAGGACGTTTTGCAAAGGTTGCTTAAGAAAACGTATGCATGTGTGGGGCAGTAAACAGGACGAATGTTTTAATTTTCAAGGCACCATGTCTAAAACCAGATACGAGTGGCAAAAAGTGTATAAATGGTGGATGCAAGTGGTTATTGGTTAGGGTCTGTGTTAGCCCAGAGAATTTATACTGATGAGCGTAAGATTTGCTTGTTTTTCAGTCAGTAGATAAGTACACACTAGCACATCACATTGATTGAGAAGTGCTAGTGTGTACTTGTGGGGAACAAAGGTGCTACTTAGAACTGATCATAAACCGCTGGTACATTTGTTACCTCCAGTGGAAGGAAGGTCGATGTCACCAAGATTGGTGATACTAGTATCCAAGTTGCAGGCGTACCATTATTTTTTAGAATTTGTCCCTGGAATATTATATGCACAAGTTTAGGGGTTATCCATATTGCTGTTACAGTGGCATAAGTGCATTGATGTTGATGTTTATGAAGAATGTGATTGAATTGCCACATTTGAGGATGTGGAGGAGAGTTTTCTAATACACTGTGATGTGTAATCAAGGGTGTGTTGGAGAAGGCAGTGGTGACAGACCATGAAGCAATGTTGGTAAAATAGTTTCTGGTTAATGATTAGCCCTATAAGAAGAAGTTGTGAGAGGTTTGTATTTCTTTTGAGGCACTGAGGATCAAATTAATATTTAACGGAAATGTATGGACAAGGGTGGCTAAGTTAAGGCCTCTAGATGGATTACTTGAAAAAAGAAAGTGATTGGAACATTGTGGGATGTCTGGGATGTAAGAGGAAAGTAGGGTAACATTGCTGGTGGCCAGGAATGGATGCCAGGAAAGATAGACAGGTGAGAGTGTGCCATGCATGTAACAAACTTGATATCGGAGGTTTGTGCCAAAGGGAGGGGAAGATGGCGGCCGGCTAGGACGCTAGGTCGGGAGGTCCGGAATGATTGCCCCAGCGGAACGGGAAAATGCGGAGATGTGCTGCCAAATAACTCTCTCCTTGATGAGTATTCACTCCCGTTAAGCGTTTCTTTAAACATACCCCCCTTAAAATCCCTGAATAGCCCTGTACATCGAGAAACATTCTCAAAATTGTAAATCAACCCCGGAGGGAAATTAGCAAAGTACTAACCCTCGAGTTTTCAGCCTCCGGAGCTGGTTTGCTCCGCACCGCTCTGCTCTGACATTGGTCAGCGAGGAGTGAGGAGGTGCTCGTATGCCGCCACCCGCACAGGTGGGCTTGTTGGAGGAGTCTTGCCAGGTTGCAGTCGCGTGTCCACTCTCTGTGGCACTTCCAGATCAGTGTACGGCTCACCAAGAGAGGTGGGGGCTGGTGACGCCGCCATACGCAGGGTTGTGGAGTGCAGCGAAAGAGGCTCGCAGTGCTTGCCAGAGAGCTGCAGGCAGAGTCTCCTTCCTGTTCCGGGGGAGTGAGATCGGCGTGGGAGGCGTCACGGGTCTACCTTCAAGCGGTGAAACGGACGGCATTTCCAGAGGTCAGGCAAAATCGCAGCCGAAGGGGGAGACCAGATTGCGGGTGAGTGATGCTGTACAGTGGTTTAGAATCAAGGGTGTGGCAAGCAGTTTGGAAGAGGTCGCTATAGAAAACACCGTATTAAACGCTAGAACTACGGAGTCCTTAGGGGTCCAAAGAAGCAAAGTATTAAACTCAGTGCACGGACAGAGCGGAAGAGGCACAACCACTCAAGGCGCAAGGCAGACTGAGGAACCCCCCAGTGTGCAACAACAACAGCAGCGGCAGCGGATGAAAAATCTCGACAACACTGGGGATGCAAGGAGTAATGAGGGGGGTAAAGCCCTGAGTGGGGGGGGTGAAAACGCAGATAACCCAGATCTAGCTCAAGTACACGCACTAAGAGTGGAAGTGGAAGTGGAGGTGGACTGCACTGAAGCAAGCAGTGGTAAACAAATGAGTGTAGAGGGGCTGTAGCACCGGTGCTTGGGGAGCAGGCACTTACAGAGGTAACAAGAGTAAGCACAGTTCAGGAAAAAGGCATATCAAGCTATTGCTTGAGAAATAGGCAATTCCTCAAATATACAACTCCAGCAGTATCTAAGCAAGCTGTTGCCCCTCGTAGCACCAAAAGGAAGTCCAAGAAACAATTTAAGTCAGACCCCAATAACTTCTACACCAAGAGGAAAACCCCTAAGGAGACAGGGAAGATCGGAAGTTCACTAGACCCGCCTCTTCGTGTTACTCCATCTCTCAGATCCTTCTTTAGAGTCCAGGACCAGAGCAAAACACTTTCCATTAAGGGGTCCAAGAGGTTAAAATATCAAAAAGCAACGCTCTTACTTCGCTACCTAAATCCTGTCCACTTACGGCTGGGTCTCCAATAATGAACCGAATATCTGGCATGTCGGCCCCACAAGAGTCTATACCCATCCCCTCTGTAACAGAAGGGAAAAACAGGGATCCTGCGCAAGAAAAGCTGACGATTACTACAATACAAGGACAAGTGTAGGCAGACCTAACAGACCTAACAACGGACGGGTCGGAAGGGCCAGACACCCTATACCCTTACTTGTCAATAGATCAATCGAGCCGACATCATAATGGGGACTAGTCAGGGGGAGAGCAATCTCAAACTCAAGCCCCGGAGCTAACCTCAACAGATTTGTGTCTGGAGAAAATGTTAGAGGAAATGAGGGCAAAATTTACTCTATCAGAAACAAATCAGAGCAAAATCCGGGAAGTATGTGAAGCCTTAGACACTAAGATGATTGCGCTGAATGATCAGGTCACCATAGTAGAATCAGTACTGGAGGGTCTTTCAAAAAAAGTAGAAAGAAATGAAAAATATATAAGGGTTCTCAAAGAAAGTGGTAGAAGTACCAACGAAAAACTGGAATCTCTAGAAAACCAGGCTAGAAAAAACAATCTGAGAATACTGAATGTCCCAGAAGGGAAAGAGGGGACTGACATAAAGAAATTCATAGTACAGTTACTCTAGGAACACTTTCCGTGGACAAAGGAGATAGGACTAGACAAAGACATCCACAGAGCACACCGAGACCCCTTCGGTAGGAATAAAGAAAAAAAGAACCAAAGGAAAATCTTGATAAACTTCAAAACCTATACCATCAAGGAGAGAATCCTGAGTGAGGCGTTAAAAAGCGGCCCACATAGCAAAGAAGATTGGACATTTAGGATCTGGTTGGATATCTCCAAAGCCACTCAAGATAGGCAATGGGAATTAGGTCAATACATGCAAGAGTTGAAGAGTCTAGGGGCTACGGTACAAATGAAGTTTCCTGCCACACTTAGAATTATGTAGCAAAATAAAATGTACAATATAAGGGAGCCTGCTGAAGTGGCCCATTTCCTGGAACAGATGAAGGATCAAGTGAGAATGCAGTCAGGGCCGGAGTTTGGGTCCAGCTCTAGGACTGGTATCTGATCTCTAATCCCTGTAGGAGAGAGCCGAGTCAATAGTACTGTAGGAAAACAAGGATGTTATGAAACTAGTGATTAATTCAATGGAGGGATAATACGTAATGAAATGAAAATGAAAAGGGAGCACTATTTGTAAAAAGTGGGCAGTCACAGAGCTCAAAAGGGGCTATTAATGCAGCCCAATAGAAAAAAAAGGGAGGCTTCCCCAGGGTGGTTGCTTTTATGTCACAAAAACCTTAAAAATACAAAAATGTGCACAAGGGTGGGGAGCAAATTAGGGAAAAAATGGAAAAAGATCCTCAGAAGGCAGAAAAAGGAGTTATCAGGGCTTGCGAAGTACAGGTCAGGGGAGGACATGGAAAATCAGCATGTGAAAGAAAGAGGAAATGATGGGGAAAAACTTTAACATACTATCTTGGAATGTAAATGGGCTAAGACTCACAAGCAGAAAGCGAAGAATTCTGGAATATCTGAGGGTGGCACACTGCGAGATCATAATTCTACAAGAAACACACTTGTTAAAGATGGGATGGGAAGAAATCATAAAAAAATTGAATTGGGTGGATTGCTATGTATGCACAGATCAGGAATGTGTGGTAAAGGGAATAGCGATACTCTTTAAGAAATCCATAAAAGTAAAAATTGAAAAGACTGAACTTGATAAAAAAGGATAGATGTGCAATCACAAGGGTAAGAATTTACAACACCCCATACACTATAGCGGGTTATTATGGACCTAATTCCGATGACCCCTCTCCCCTACAGAGCTTGTATACCCATCTCTTATCGTGTGCATCCCCGGAGTTCTTAGGGGGGGACTTTAATTTGATTCCAGACAATAAGGGGGACTGTCTGCCTCCCATGAAACAGGCTAATCTCCCTAAAATGTGGGAGTGGTTGGGAATCTACAAAAGAGATCTGGGTTTGACGGATATTTGTAAGGAGAAGGGGGACAAAAAACACCCTTTTACCTTCAAAAATAAAAGACTGGGAATAAAATCCAGAATTGATTTCTTGTTGACAGACAAAATATTAGTGGATAAAATATATGAAGTTGAACATTTGCCAGCCATACTGTCGGACCACTCTGCCGTGCTGCTAAAAACTCAATTGGGTAGTCAACAGCCGGTAGTCTGATGGACAGTGGATCGCACTATTTTCAGTGATCCCGAAAACATTGAGAAACTTAAATTAGAGTCAGCAGAGTACTTCGAGAATAATAAGGAGGGTGCATCCCCGCAGGTTACATGGGATGCATATAAGGCGGTAATAAGAGGGAAGATACTCAGTTTGTCTGCATACAAAACAAAAAGATCAAAACAAGAGATAGGAATGTTGGAAACTAACATCAAAAACCTAGAGCTATTAATAGAGGCTGAGGCAGATCTTGAAGCAAAAAGGAATTTGGAAGAGGACAAAGGGAGGCATGAGGAACTGTTAACAGGAGAATTAGAGAGTTAGGTAAGAGAGAGATGGGAGGCAAGCAAGTTGGCGCACTATGAGTGCGGGGAGGGGTGTAGCAAGCTGCTGGCGTGGAAAATAAAGGCGGATGCCAGTAGAAACAAGATACTTAATATCTTACCGTAGGATGGCTCAGATATTTGTTCAGAAGAAGCAGTAATAAGGAAATAATTTGTAGACTTCTTTTCCCTACTATACACTGAGGATACTGCCCCACTAAGTGAGGACTTAGACAAGTACCTAGAAAATCTGGAACTACCAGTGTTATCAAATCTGGAACAAGAAGAATTGAACGCCTTAATTACAAAGGAGGAGGTAGAAGAGGTGCAGAGAGGCCTCCTATAAGCTTACTTAATTGTGACTACAAGATTTTTACACAAATTTTAGCAAAAAGGCTCGGTAAAATTGCAGGTAAACTGATAAAAGAAGATCAGAAAGGGTTTGTAGGAGGCAGACACTTGCAGGATCTCACTCATGAGCTCATCGGGTCAATAGATATAGCGATAAGCGAGAAAATCCCCCTATCAATAATAACGCTAGACGCGGCTAAAGCGTTTGATAGAGTGAACTGGACCTTTCTAAATGCAACGCTAGAAAAATGTAAGCTGGGTGAAAATTTTCAGGAAGCTGTGAAAGAATTGTACCGAACACCAAAAGCCATGGTTCTAATAAATGGGAGCTTAACAGAGAATATAGATATATATAGGGGGACGAGACAGGGATGTCCCCTCTCTCCCTTACTGTTTAATTTATATATCGAGCTGTTGGCACACAGGCTTAGATCTAATCTGGAAATAACCCCGTTCAAATATAATGGATGGGAAAAAAAAATAGCTTTGTATGCGGATGACCTGATGATTTTCACGGATAATTAGGTAGGGTCCGTTAAAGCTATTGAGGACACTCTAAATGACTTTGGTAGGATATCCGGTTATCAAACTAATCATTTAAAAACAGCGATTTTGAGCTGGAACTCCCAAGTAAATAGCACTTATACCAGGGAGAAAATTAGATACTTAGGGATAGAGCTGGTAAAAAACTTAGATAAAATAGCCAAGATAAATCTGGACAGGATAAAAGCGGAAGTAAGAAAGTTATGGAAGGCGTGGGGAGGCCTCCCTCTGACCTTTCTGGGCAGATGAAATTTGATTAAAATGGCCACCCTCCCGAAATTTACATTCTTATTCAGTGCAATCCCCTTAGAATTTAATAGAGATACTCTGAAGAAAATACAAGGAGAACTAACAAGCTTCATTTGGGTAGCCAAAAGTTCACGTATTGCGTGGGGAAAACTGCGGAGAAGAAAACTAGAAGGAGGAATGGCTAGCCCTGATCTAGTAGAATAATATGAGCCTTCCAGTTTAAGCACATCAGGGTTCTACTAGGTAATCAAGATCTGTATCCGGAACATCTCAAAGTAATGACCGAAAATACTGGCCCCTTCTTGTACAAATTTGGCCATCCAAAGTACTTCAAAAAAATAAAACTGAAGACTTTGAGATCAGCGGCCAAACTATGGTACCAGATCAGGAGTACTCTGAATATCCCTTATTATAGTGAGTTTGCGCCTATATGTGACTGTCCAGGAACCCCAGAGTGTCTTAAAGACAGTTTGGCAAAACCGCTAAAAACATCAGGTTTTCAAGTATGGGGCCAATTATTAGCTAAGAACATCGTAACAGACTGGGAGACTCTATGTGCGAGTACAAACGCATCCCTTTCGAAGTTCAAGTTCTATTAACTTTCTGGTTGGGCAAAACTCTGAAGGAGAAGTGCAGTGGAAATAAAATCTTAGAAGCATCGATGATAAAGAATTTCCCAAAAAGAAAAGGAATTGCACAATGGTACTCGGCACTGATCGAAGCCAGGGAGGTGACCTGCTGATTCCGGAAAATACCTGGGGGGAGGATCTGCCATCGCTGGACCTCCAAAATCTGTGGCAAGTATCCATGAGCAAATGCTGGTCCATTGTGAAATCTGTTACCATAAGGAGAAATCACCTCTTTACTTCCCACAGAGCCTGCTGGACGCCGAAACGTCTATCCAAATTCAGTGGCACTAACATGAAATCCTGTCCCAAATGTGGTCTACCAAGGGCAGATGACGTGCACATGTTCTGGCAGTGCCCCCAGCTTGACGGCTTCTGGCAGGAAGTGAGTAAAATCTTAGAAGCGGTACTGAGAAGACCACTCATAGTAAGTAAGGACCTTGTTATTTTTGGCGTCAGTCCGCAAGAGGGGGTAACAACCTTAACAAGAAAAGAAGAGAATTTGCTGTTTATGTTTATTCTGCTTGCACAAAGGGAACTTTGTATCAAGTGGATAAGAATAGTCCCCCACCACACACTTAGAATGGGGTGCCTCCATAAACAGAGTAAATAAGTGGGACAGGAAAGGGAAACCCAGCAGGAAATACAATTATTGGGAGATTTGGGAAGATTCCCAGTTTGTTAACTAATTGGGAGACTTAGAACACTGACATGCTAAGGCCTATTCATTTCCAATGATTATGCAATGGCAATAAACTTACAAGCATGATGCTTGTGCGAGCGGCCAGGGTGGCCAGCTCCCCCATACGAAGAAAAAGTATTGAAAGTATTATGGACGTAAGGGGACCCGACTTTGTAAACACATACAGCGAGTTTCCCCAACTCTAGATGTTGTGAAGGTCCGGAAAGTAGAGAAGCGGGTCCCTGATAACTCCAGATATACTCTATTGCAGAATGAGGAAATAAAAAACAAAAAAACAAACTTGATATCAGCTCGTTTATTACCTTCTCCGGTGTGCACAGTTGACTTGCCAATTAACCGTGGAGAAAGGTGACTGTGGATATAATGGGACCTTTTATTGTTTTACCTCATAGGGAGTCTTATGCTTTCGTTCTTGTTCATTATTCTTCCAAATGACCGGAGGTACGTAACCACTGATATTGTCAATGAATTCTTTGAAGATATTTTTTGCTGAGAAGGTATTCCTGAAGAGGTAGTCGTGGACAATAATGCAGTTTTCTCATTTAGTGTGATCAAACTAAGGTTATTTGGTACCATCCAGAGACTAATGTCCTGATGGAGCAGTATAATAGAGTGGTGAAAGAAACAATTCAATTGACTTTCAGGTCAGGGTTGTGCTGGAGAAAAACGTTGCAAGCCACACTGTCATCATGCAAAGCCCTTTATGGTGCTGTCACTGGCAATCTGCCATTTGAGTTGCTGAGGAGATCAAAACAAATGGCAAAAGTGGTGCCATGCTGGTTGATTTGTCATCAGCAGACCAAGTTGAAATTTGGAGAAGATGTAGAAATGAGAGAGAGAATAAAGAGGTATCAGAAAAGATTTAGGAGTCAAATGGGATCAGATTGTGGTGGCCTAAAAGTGTGTTCAACTTGAGGTGTACTGGGTAATTGGGTCAGGAACCAGGATTAATTCCCAAAGGACATCCATTGTGGTCAGAATCTCAAAAGGTTACTAAAATCATGAAAACTGTGGTGAGAGTGCGGGGTGGTAGAGTGTGGAATTTAGGGACTGTGTCCAAGTGCCGGGAGGTCAGTGATGTTGAGGGACTTGAGAGCAAACTTGGATACAGATCTGAGGATAATGTGTATTTGGATGTTAGTGATAAAAAAATGGGATTAATGTTGAGGATAGAGAGGAAGAACAATGGAGGTCCCGTGGCAGGTATTGTGAGGTGTGAAGCTTCAGTGAGGACTGTAGGTAGTGGTAGCGGTCCAAGATTCTTTAAAATGCCTGCCCAGGATTATATTTTGGGTTAGTTGTGATGCTCTAGTTATGGGTTCACATTAAAATTCTTTTTTTGTATGTTCAGTGTTGTGTTGTGTTCATGTGTGAAAAGGAAGATATGTGGAATCGAACTAGGTTATGGGAGGTATGTACGTGGAACAAAAAGGCGTAGGTGAAATGTAGATCAATGTATGAGTGATGAAATATGGAATGATATGTGTGGGTCTGAACAGGAGGTGGCTGGAGGAAGGACTATAATAAGAAGAACGAAAGACGTCAAAATCATTCAGCTTTGTTTCCTATACTTGAGGATAAATTATGCTTGAATCTTCAAACCTGTTACCGCCGTCATTTGGTCAGTTTTCTTTCAGGATTTACTCTACATAGCTATATAACATTTTCTAAAACTAGAGGAGCCGAGTCATGTAGGACAATGACATATGTTAAAGCTGTAAGCTCATTTTAGGGATTTACGTACTACAGACCAGATAGGCCCCTCTTTTGTGGCTGGAGCTAAATTCCAAACCCTGTGCAACCTCCTCTTTATGTAGAGATCAGAATTGCGACCACTGCTGAGTTTAACACATTGGCTAATGACTGGGCTCAATAAAAATCGCACTCCCACAATTTTGCACAGGTAAGTTTAGGCACGTCAAAACCTGCCAAAACGTACTTGGGGAAAAATACCCAGTCTAAGAGTACAAGGCTTAGGCATAAAGAAATATGCTATTAATCATATCAGACTCTTTTATGGGAACCCTTAAGGGTTTAGACAATGCTTTGGCTGGATCGTTAAAGTATAGAGCAAAGAGTAGGGTGCTAAGACACACCCCGGCTTGAATCCATTGAGGATGAAGATTTTGCTTGATAGCTACTCTGTATTGCCCAGGTAAACTTTGGTCAAATAACCTGCATGTATGAATATCACCAGATCTAGCAATGTTTTGGAAATTTACATTAGCTTCAGCTTACTGCAAGGGCAATGATCCATAGAGTCAAAAGTCCACAAAACTGGTATGCAAGTTGTCCTTCACAGTAAACAAATATCTGGTAGACAGTGCGTAAACCATGCAAAGCCTCACCCGCTCCAAGGCAACGAGGCTTCTCTTCTCCACCCATTTTTCCTGGTACTGCAGTAACATTATCCCAAAACGCATATTAGTGTCTATGATACTGGATCAGCCATTTTTTCTTCTTTCACAATAGGCTTAACAATGATCCTTATCATGTAGATGTAATTTTCTCACATGAACAAAAGTCAAAATACATCATAGCCTAAAATTAAGGGAATTTATTTTTTCCTAAGTTGAGGATACCATACGGCCCTTGAAACTACTAGTGCCACAAAAGATAATAGTTTAAACCAATTTTTTAGGTTGAAGAGGATGCCGTTATTGACAACAAATTAATACATTCTATATGTAGAGATTTTGAAAGCATGATACTGCTGAAAGAAGTAATTACACCATGTAAATTGCAGTATAAATACAATAAAACTATCCCGTATGCAAAAAGTCTACAAGAATGATCAAAATATCTGAAACTTTCTTGACACTATTGCATCTTCCTTTAACAACCATGTTCTTGGTCTGGCTACCTGCTTCTTACCTCTTATTAGAGATGAGTACTTTTGACAAAAGTTTTATGTAAATGTAAATGTACATGTATTTATATAGCGCAAATCACCGACCCGGTATCTAAGCGCTTGCTTAGGGAACCCGTCCTGGTATTCCCCTGTGAGATAACTCCAGTAGGGTATCCACAAGGTGAAAGCCAGGCATCCCACCGCGAGGGGCCGTTGTGGAGATTAAGCAAGCTATTGCCCAGAGTCGCAGAGTGTGAACCCGTGAATCGAGTAGGCACCGGAGCGAGAATTGTCGAGCCCGTGGACATTTTAGGACTCAAGACCCGCTGAGCCGGGAATTGAACCCTGGTCCCGGGCTGACCTCTGCTTCCAGGTCTGCCTCCTCTAACCAGTGAGCCACACTTCTCCACATGATTTATATTATGTCCTCCTTGTTGATTTGTCAAAAACACTTGAAGATGCCTAACTGGAGTAGAAGTGGCCCTTCAACAGCCCTTACTGTGCAATTAGTTTCTGATGGTTTTATATTCTCTTGTTCCAGCGAACCGTAATTGTTTAACCAGTACATCCACTCTGTTCCAAATGTTGGTCGATAACTCTTGCATGCTTAGACATGGCCATAGCCAGGTCGACATTTACAACCATATCACCGTCATATCTTAACCCTCTCTTATCTAGCAAGTACTCCCTTATTACGCACAGCTGAAGGAACTGAGCTGTTACCATTTGCTGAAGAACACACTATGATAGGCTTGTGATAGATACCAGGCACAGAGAGCATTCTCAATCCAGTACAAGGTTGGTAAGACCATTAGTCAGAGACAATATTTTCTATAGAAGATTAATTAAAAGCCAAGTGTAAGTGCTGTCCTACCATCCAGATATCGTTCAGTGTACACAGACTTGTGCTGTTGCATTTCAACAAATCACCAACAATTGGAAAAATGCTATTAATATCTCCTAACAGGCATGGTGGTATGGCAATTTCTACAATCATAGATTGGATAGAAACTATGTCACCACAATTCCCTAGCCATTAAGAGAGCTTCTTTGGTCACCAGTAACATTTTTGGACTTTTTCCGCCTTAATGGGTAGTTTGCATCATCCTCTTACTGAAGAGGTTTCAAAACCCTCTTAGTCTTTCTACTCTTATTTCACTAAGCACATTTTTTCATTGTAATCATACGTTTTCATTACTTATTTTGTGCTATAACACTACATTTTTGCGCTACTTATTTCATTTTTATTATATTGTTATTCAACCCTTACAAATGTCTATTCTGTATTTTCCCCCTTTTCCTCTCCTTTCTCTGATTTCTTTCCATAGATTTCATATAAAGTTATATAATTTTGTGGGATCAGTATATTTAACCATGTAACTGTTCTATTGTACTCTAAACATTATTAATATTTTATGTATTTATCTATTTTCAATAAAGCTTATTTTATAAAGTTAAAAGGATACACAGACTTTGGGGTCCATTAGGATGGCGGCGGACTTAGTCCGCCCACCATCCCATTGTTAATCGGGACTGCCCGCCATAGGGGTGGGGGTCCCTCGGGGGTATTAGGATGCGTCCGCCACTGTGGCGGGCGCATCCTGTATTTTTAGCATTGTGGCGGGCGGTGCTCTCAGCACCGCCCGCCACAATGCTAAAAATGCACTTTTACATTTGCATAAACAAAGCGGCAGGCACCGCGCGGTGCCTGCCGCTTTGTTTATGCAAATGCAGGTGGGTACCACAGGTACCCCCGAGTGCACCCCCCACCTCTTCTTCACTCTGGGGGCCCCCTGTGGGCCCCCAGAGTGAAGACCGCATGCCTTTCCATGGCGGCATCGCCGCCATGGAAAGGCATCTCCCTAAGCCCATTGTAATATGGCTGGCGGTGTCTAATAGGCACGGCCACCATATTAATCCTTTTCCACCCCGGCCGCAAGGCGACCGGGGCGGAAAAGCGGCGGACGGTCTTTCCGTCCGCCGAGGTCCCCCACCATACTAATATGGCAGGGGGGATTCAAATGCAGATGTCGGACCGATTGCCCCGCCAGACTGGCGGTAGCCACCGCCAGCCTGGCGGAGGCAATTCGCCCGACATCCTAATGGGCCCCTTTATTTCTAAAACAGTATATGGGGAGGAGATGTAGAAAATCGTTCCTGCGATGGAGAATAGTTGTGTCTTTTCATGAGACTGAGAACACCCCATCAGTGCTTAATTTGAGCTGGTGGGCCCACCGACATCCATTTATGGGGACCAACACTTGTTTTTCCTCATCAGACATTTCCCAAAAGCAAGAGGTTACCTTTAAAACAAACAAAGAGTAAAGATGGAGAAAGAAAAAGAGGGGAAATCTTCACAACAGCACAACTTATGAATCTGCATTCTTATTATTTCCTAGTCGTCATCAAGAACTTCCAATATACAGTTAAAGACAGATTGGCCATAACTTCGCTGTAGGAGGATGTTCAATGTTATGAATTTTTTTGTATAATCTTCTTGGTTGAATTTAGTGTAGACTACAATAGCGAACTGGCTTTGTAAAGTACATATGGCATTCAGTTAGATTTATTCGTATCCTACTGCTCACTAGGAGGGCAACCTTGAATTACAACTGTTGCTGGTTAAGCAAAGACATTTATATGAGGTAGCCCTATGGGCTATGATTCTGTAACATATTTTACAGTATTAGCACCAATTTCAGACATGTGGTTGCACACCTTCACCCACAGTAAGAAACTAGGGGTGGCCGATAAATTCCACTCCTCCAGTGGTGTTCAAGGAGTTTTGCCCACTCCGCGTTATGTAAAATATCTTGTAGGTGTCTCACCACGAGTGAGAATTGGCGTCCCCTAGTGTGAATTTCCGGCGCTATGACTGCACCTGTTGAGATTTTCTCAAGGCGGGCGGTCGCAGATGGTTACGAACGTTCATGGTGAGAAAGCTGTCGCTCGAGTACAAAATCTACTGGAGGGGCAGCAAAGAGGCAGCACGGTCTGGTGTGCCACATGGTGCCATTTGTGCTAAATTTGCAGCGCAGAACAAGCTCCCAGCACTAAGAATCAACATGAACAGCTCGATGTGCTGAATCCGCCCGCTTGCAGAACTCCATGGAATCTTACCCGTATAAGAAACCAGACATGTTACATGAGACAATTAATGCTTCCTCTCTATTAGGAATAATCATCGCCCTGTAGTTATCAGCCAGGAGCTACCAACCTGATGAATTCTTTTGTGGAGCTAAAGCATTAACCGCGAATCCTGAAGAATTCGGGTCCCTAAGCCTAAGTGGTGAAACTTTAGCCATCAAGTCAAGAGTAATAGTTATGAGACAATATTTGTGGCACGATCCTTATTTAAATCAACATTTTTAAAGTACATTGCTTAGAAAATAAAAAAAATGAAACAAATTGTAAATCATAAAAGGATTCTGTGACTTACTGAATGTATTATTTCTGACTTCTTTTTACTTTTGTACTGTTTAAATATATGCAGTCCTAGATTTTGCTAATTTTAAAACTAGCATACTAACTTAATGTTGAGTTTTAAACATTATGCTATCAAAATATTGTAGCCATAACATCTACTGTCAAAATATCTAGAAGGTAAGTATACATAGGTAAGCATATATTTACTATACTTAACTCGAATTATATGTACTTTAAATTTCAAAGTACTATGGACATGGAGTTAAGAATATCTACAGTTCTTTCCCAGTAGGAAAAAACTAGTCTATTTAAGTTATAGAACATATCATTTTGTCCATTATATTCAAATTGGTTTAAAAATGACTTGCACATAAGTGTGCCTAAATGTTCTCTTATAAAATATTTGTGGTATAATCCAAAATGACTCTTGCATAGTCAAATATATAAAGAGAAAATACTCCAAAATAATTGAGTAGTGAGTGCACTCATTTATCCTTCTTCTTAAATGCGATTTTATTTCAGACAAGTTTTCTTATTGGGTACCCTCTCCATGCAAATTTACCCATGGGTTTTTGATGTCACTAGAACTCTCATTGTGCACTCCTTCAGCACAAGGTCACTTCACCAACAATTATGGGCCAAAGTGCCCACTGCAGAGCACATATCTACCAGTCTGCTGCTGTTTGAAGGTTGGAAATTAGTTTTCAGTGGCTTACCACCCCCAATTCCAAAATCCTTCCAAAACAGTTGACCGAAACTCTCAATCCACACTCTCCTTTAAGCCTGCATGCAAACATTTTTATTACAGTTAGCGCTAACCGATTTATCACCACCCATGGCTAGTGAACAAGCTGAGATTTTTGGATAACTTTTCTCAATGGCCGAATGTACATGTTGAAAATACAGGGAGGTATCCTCCAGGTGGTAAAAGTACCCCGGGGAACTAAAGCATCTGATTAGATATGCTGGACCCATCTGCTTGAAAAAGATTTAAACTATCTAATGGGCAGTTGATTGAGGCCAATATACTGTTATCTCCGGTGGTAAAGATTGATGAGCAATTCTACAAGAGGCACTCCAATACCTCCACCATCAATAATTTCCAATAAACTGTCAACTATATCAAGCAGGATAGCATCAGTTCCATGACTAGGGGCTTGAGTATGATGCCTGTCGAACCGACTTCCAAGGTCCTGTTGGAGGCAGTCCAACCTCCGTGGTCTCGTCAGAAGCGGTTGGTTTAACCGCTGGATTACGATGCAGGCATCCTGTAATCCGACCATTGATAGACTGCTAAATCTGACAGCCTTTCTCCGACCGCCGGGATGGTGGTCTGAGAAGAGCAGCATCCATAGAGCAGTACAGAGATCTCAGAGATCAGTGATGTCATCAGTGATGTCACTGACCATGTCATGAAAGATGTAATATGTGACATCATCAGCAGTTGATTGCGGGTGCATGAGTTATAGTTAGCAGGACTAACTATAACAGAGGAATTTCAATTGGTTTTGTACGAGTGAAATGTTCAGCTAACTATAACACCCCTAAAACCTATAACATGTGTGAAACCTATGGTTTTTTCAGTGAACATATATGTATATATGTATATATTACCTACTGGCGATAGCCAGTAGGTATATATAGTTAGGATTGGCTACCATAGGAAATCCGCAACATTCTATTGGGAATAACTTTGGCGCCGGTTGAGGAATTTGCGTGTAATTTTCCAAAATTTTGGTCTGCTCCGCTCCGCTCCTTCCCTGAAAGTTTCAGGGGGATTCCTGAAGTGGGGGCTGAGAAAAAAGGGGGGTCCCAAAACGTGTTTTCCCCATGTTCATTTTCATAGGACGGTCTGACAAGTCTACAGCCCGAACCGCTAAACGGAATAACGCCAAACTTTGCAAAATTGTAGGGACTGGTACGCAGATGTGCCTTTGCTATGTTTGGTGAAAATTGCTCCAGTGGTTTTTATGAAAATTAGGTTAAAAAACACATATATATCTATATGAGCTTACGGGTCCGTGCACCGTACGCGTACCCTTACGTGCGCAAGCGCGATCCTGATTGGCTGGCAGTCGACTGTCAACATTCCAAACTGTCCAAACCAGAATGAGTTGGCCACCATCATGTTTCTCAGGAGAACTGAGGCACAAGAGAGCCCAAAACAAGAGTGGAAAACACGAAAAGGGGGCAAGGTAGAGACCCCCCAACCCCCTAGCCCTTCTCAGCGGGTCTCAGAAGGACCCCCAAGAGCAAAAAAAACCAATTGTGTGGTACGCGCACGGTACGCGTACAGGCGCGCGTACGTACGTGTACCGAGCGCATACCGTGCGCGTACCCCATGATTTTATATAAAAAAATAATAATAATTTTGCCCATGGGGGTCCTTCTGGGACAACCTGAGAAGGGCTAGGGGGTCAGGGAGTCTCTAGCCCTTTTTGCGTTTTCAAAACTTGTTTTGTGCTCTCTTGTGCCTCAGTTCTACAGAGAAATGAGATGGCTGCTCAGGTGGTACCAGAAGGATATTAACATATAAAAACGTTATTCGCTAATTGAATTTGCATTTACAAAACCTTTGAAGTTTTTTGAAAAAAATATAGGTTTCACGCCAGATATAGTTAGGAATTAGCATTTAAAAAAACCTTGCAAATTCAATGAAAAAACCATAGGTTTCAGGCCTTATATAGTTAGGAATTAGCATTTAAAAAACCTTGCAAATTCACTTAAAAAACCATAGGTTTCAGACCTTATATAGTTAGGAATTAGCATTTAAAAAACCTTGCAAATTCACTTAAAAAACCATAAGTTTCAGGCCTTATATAGTTAGGAATTAGCATTTAAAAAACCTTTGAAATTCACTGAAAAAAACATAGGTTTTAGGCCTTATATAGTTAGGAATTAGCTTTAAAAAAAACTTTGAAATTCACTCAAAAAAAGTTTTAGAGGTGTTATAGTTTGCTGGACATTTCACTCATACAAAAGCATTGAAATTGCTCCTATATAGTTAGTTGGACTAACTATATTTTGCGCACCCGCAATGCACTGCTGATGATGTCACATATTAGGTCATTCATGACATGGTCAGTGACATCACTGATGACATCTCAAATGACATCACTGATGACATCACTGATGACATCATCCACGTGGCAATCACAAACACCTTTTCATACACAAGTAAAATCTTTCATCACTCTTTGTAAAATACAGAGTATCATATTTGAATGCATTGTCACAGCAATACAAGTATCAAAAAACCCACTCAGTGATTCATATATGTATGCACACATCTAATCACTTACCTGTAGATTCACTCATACATGCTGTCAATGAACGATAGAACACTATCAAAAATACTTATACACCTATATCAACATTACACAGCAGCACACATCTTATTCACATATGAAGTCATCCTACTCACTTAGGCAAACAATGGATCATACTTACATACTTTCTTAACTACGCACTTATACAAACACTACTTCATCTATTCATTTAGATAGTAAGTCATACTTAGTGAATTATAAAATCATTATTACAAGTATATAGTTATCCATACAGTCACTCACACAATCATTGAGTCTTATGGATACTTATTTATAAACAACAACTGACACATGCACTGCCTTTTATTTTTCTAGTTTGTTGGACATGTACCATTGAGAAATATATTTGCTCATCACCACACCCTTAAAGAGATTCACTCACCCAAACTGTTAGAACATGTAATTTTAACTTCATATATCTACTGAATCAACTATTCACACATCTTTGGACAGTCACACACCCCCCAACGAACCACACACACTTTCACTGTCCCATAGAAATACTCAGTTATCTAATCAATAACTCATATAGACTTTCACATAGCTAGTAACCAACTGGAGAACCAGTTTACACAACAACTGACAAAGTGATACCGATATTCACACAGTTTAGTCCCTATCCACTATATTTAGTGAGACACTATAAATTGGTCAAGTAAACAGTCAATTACACTGCTACTAAATCCTCCATCCAAATATTTATTTATATATATCCACTCATTCTTCAATGCAAATTGCTATATATATATAATGCATATTTCAAAAAAAGCAAACCAAATTCACTGGATGATGTCATCAGTGATGTCATCAGTGATGTCATTTGAGATGTCATCAGTGATGTCACTGACCATGTCATGAATGATCTAATATGTGACATCATCAGCAGTGCATTGCGGGTGCACGAAATATAGTTAGTCCAACTAACTATATAGGAGCAATTTCAATGGTTTTGTTTGAGTGAAATGTCCAGCAAACTATAACACCCCTAAAACGTTTTTTGAGTGAATTGCAATGTTTTTTTTAAAGCTAACTCCTAACTATATAAGGCCTGAAACCTATGGTTTTTTTAGTGAATTTCAAAGGATTTTTAAATGCTAATTCCTAACTATATAAGGCCTGAAACCTATGGTTTTTTAAGTGTATATATATATATATATATATATATATATATATATATATATATATATATACATATATATATATATATTAATATATATAAATATATATATATATATATATATATATATATATATATATATATATATATTCACTGGAAAAAACATGTTTTTGATGAGGTGTATCAGATTGTCATGTGGATGATGTCATCAGTGATGTCATCAGTGATGTCATTTGAGATGTCATCATCAGTGATATCATCAGTGATGTCACTGACCATTTCATGAATGATGTAATATGTGACAACATCAGCAGGGGATTGCGGGCGCGAGAGTTATACAAAACCATAGTTAATACAACTAACTATAACGGAGGAATTTCAATGGTTTTGTACGAGTGAAATGTCCAGCTAACTATAACACCCCTAAAACCTATGCTTTTTTCATTGAATTTCTAATGTTTTTTAAATGCTAGTTCCTAACTTTAACATGTCTGAAACCGAAGGTTTTTTCAGTGAATTTCAAAGGTTTTTTAAATGCTAATTCCTAACTATAACATATCTGAAACCGAAGGTTTTTTCAGTGAATTTCCAAGGTTTTGTATATGGCAATTTTTAAATGTATTGTTATATTTATTTTCTTAATACTGATTTACTACATTTTTTAAACTATTTATTTTTAGATATTTATTTTTTAATTACATTATACATTACATTACAAAATTTACTTTTTCAGATTGAATTACTTGAGTTTAAATACTTTGCAAATAAGCAATAGACTTTTAAGTATAGTAGTTACAGTTGTTACAATGGGCAACTCAATTTTAAACACAATGCAACATTGAGCTCTATGTGAATTTCGAGTTAAATGCAATTAGTTACTTTATGGATTACTTTTCTAACCACAGGACTGGATCCTAGATTCAGTCCTTGCACATCGCCTGTAAACAGTTGAATAAAAGCATTTTGGTTACAGTAGTGATTTTTAAGGAATATTATTGTATTTTAAAAGTTGACACTAAGAATTTTTTTCATATAGAATCACCAATGTTATCGTACGGGAGAAAATTCACTTAGCAAGTAAGTATCGTTACTTTTTCTTACTCAGTAGTGGATCCTGGATCCAGCACTGGTGCATCTCCTGTAAATAGTTGAAAGAATGCGTTTAAGTCATACAGGCGATTTTTAAGCATTATTTTTAGTTTGTGAAAATAGACACTCAGAAACTTTTCTGCTAAAAACCAGACAATGGATTCCTATGGAAGGAAATACAAGTAACTGGTAAGTATGGTTAGAATTACTTTTCAGGGTCTGTGCTGGGCTAAAAGATGCAGCACTCGGTTCTCTCCTGATAACAGGTGAGTAAATCGGAATTCGTAGTTCTGCTGATTTTATGGGAATATTTTAAAGTCCCAAAACTTCACACTTGGAAGAATTTCCAAGTGAAACCAGTCAATGTTAGCATATGGAAGGAAATTCAAGTTACTGGTAAGTATGGTTAGAATTACTTTTCAGGATCAGTACTGGGCTCAAAGGTGCAACACTGAGGTCTCTCCTGATAACTCGGAATTCGTAGTACATCCAATAAGCGCCACAGAGCTGCGTAGCAGAGAGATGTAAAAAGGGGCACGGCCTGCACCACCTCTCTGCAAATCAGCACAGTGGCGCTTCCTGGAAGCACCTGGTGGGCTACTTGGCCCCCATGGTCCCTCAGGTTTGAAGTGGAATTTTTTCCCCAACTTAAAACGCGCCACAGGGTGTGTTTGCACACATCTCTTCAGGCCCGTCCCCTCCCTTCACCACTGTGTAAACGCGCCCTGTCACCGTTCTAAATTGAGAGATTAAGTCACCTTCAATCCTAAGGGTCCCTAGGGTCAAACTAGCCCACTAGGTACCTCAAGTAAGCACCACAGAGCTGCGTTGCAGAGAGGTGTAAAAAGGGGCATGGCCTCTGAACACCTGTCTGCAACGCAGCTCCCTGGCGCATACTGGAGATACCTGTTGGGCTATTTGTCCCTCAGGGACCCTCAGTATTGAAAGAGAATTAATTTCCCAATTTAAAACACGCCATGGGGTGCGTTTGCACAGTGGTGAAGGAAGGGGGCGTGGCCTGAGGTGATATATCTGCAAACACGCCCTGTGGCGCGTTTTAAGTTAGAGAATGAATTCCTCCTCAATCCTGTGGGTCCCTGGGAGCCAACTAGCCCACCAGGTACCTCCAGTAAGTGCCAGGAGGCTGCGTTGCAGACAGGTGTTCAGAGGCCACACTCCTTTTTACAACACTCTGCAACACAGCTTCGTGGCACTTACTGGAGGTAACTGGTGGGCTAGTTGGCCACCAAGGCACCTCAGGATTGAAGAGGAATTAATTCCCCAACTTAAAACTCGCCACAGAGCTTGTTTGCACACATATAACCTCAGGCCCCACCCCCTACCTTCACCACTTTGCAAAGCGCGTTTTAAGTTGGGGATTAAGTCCCCTTGAATCCTGAGGTCCCCTGGGGGCCAACTAGCCCACCAGGTACCTCCATTAAGTGCCACGGAGCTGAGTTGCAGAGAGGTGTAAAAAGGGGCGTGGCCTCTGAACACCTCTCTGCAACACAGCCCCCTGGCGCATACTGGAGGTTCCTGGTAGGCTTGTTGGCCCCCAGGGACCCCTAGTATTCAAGGGGAATTTGTTCCCCACCTGTAAACGCATCAGGGCGCGTTTGCAGAGTGGTGCAAGGAGGGGGCGTAGCTTCCTGCATGATCCCATTTTTTTTTTTATTTAAGAACGGGGGCTGTGTAGCAACACAGCCCCCCTTCTTTTTCTAATTTATTAGCCCTAGAGACCCCATCCCCCAGGACCTGCCCCAATTTCTTTTTCTTTAAATGTAGAAGTCGGGAAAGGGGCCGCGTGGCCCCCCTCCTTAGGCCATAATTTGCCCCGGGGACCCCATCCCCGGAGCATGGCCCTTTTTTTTATTATTAATATTTTGGAGGGGGACTGACTTGCACCCCTGTGGCCACTTAAGGCCGCAGGGACCCCATCCCCCGGGGCAGGCTTTTTAAAGAAAAAAAAATTATATTCTTTTCAATTTGAGGAGTGGGGGCCACGTGGCCCCCCCTCCCGGGCCGCTAATAGCCCCGAGGACCCCATCCCTCAGGGATGACCCTCTCCATTGCGAGCTGTGGGGGGGGGGTCCCCAATCCCCCACTGTCCCAGCCGGCTTCCCCGGCATTGCTTTTTTTCACACGGGAAGCAGTTAAAATGGTCCCCCTCTGGAAAAGCAATCTACTTTGCTATTTGGAAGAGAGAGCAGTTTTCCTGCTCTCTCTTCCAAATAGCAAAGCAGTATGCTATGACAGGCTGGGAGCCGCGAGCCTTCCACCCTGTCATTGCAAACTACAATGTCCTGGGGATGGGCACCCGGGACACTGCAGGAGCCGGCCCTGGGGGTGGCGGTCCCCAGGGCCTCGACAGTGCTCCAGGAGGCTCCAAGGCCCCCCTCCCATATTTTAGAAAGAGCCGGGGGGTAGTGGTCCCCGGGGCAAGTGGGGGTCTTGAGCCCACCACACAGGGTATTTAAAAAAAAATAAAGCCCCGGGGGTGGCGTTCCCTGGGCCACGGAGGGACATCAATCAATCAATCAAGACATTTATAGAGCGCACTACTTACCCGTAGGGTCTCAACGCGCTTAGGGGGGGGGGTGCCGTTACTGCTCGAACAGCCAGGTCTTGAGCTTCTTCCTGAAGGAGAGGTGGTCTTGGGTCAGGCGCAGGTCGGTCGGGAGGGAGTTCCAGGTCTTGGCGGCCAGGTAGGAGAAGGACCTTCCTCCTGTTGTCGCTTTGCGGATGCGTGGGACGGCGGCGAGGGTGTGGCTGGCTGAACGGAGGTGGCGTTTGGGAGCGTAGAAGTTGATTCGGTTGTTGAGGTAGCTCGGGCCTTGGTCGTGTAGGGCTTTGTGTGCGTGGGTGAGGAGACGGAAGGTGATTCTTTTGTTGACGGGGAGCCAGTGCAGGTCTCTCAGGTGTCCGGAGATGTGGCTGTTTCGTGGGATGTCGAGGATGAGTCTGGCTGAGGCGTTCTGGATCCGCTGAAGTCTCTTCTGGAGCTTGGCGGTGGTTCCGGCGTAGAGGGCGTTGCCGTAGTCCAGTCGGCTGGTGACGAGGGCCTGGGTGACGGTCTTCCTGGTTTCCGTGGGGATCCACCAGAAGATCTTCCGTAGCATGCACAGGATGTTGAAACACGCCGAGGAGACGGCGTTGACTTGTCTGGTCATGGAGAGGGAGGAGTCCAGGATGAAGCCCAGGTTGCGTGCGTGGTTCGTCGGTTTGGGTGCGGTGCCCAGGGCGGGGGGCCACCAGGAGTCATCCCAGGCGGTGGGCGTGGAGCCCAGGATGAGGACCTCCGTCTTGTCTGAGTTCAGTTTCAGGCGGCTGGTCGTCATCCACGCGGCTACCTCCTTCATCCCATCGTGCAGGTTGGCTCTGGCGGCGGCGGGGTTGTTGGTCAGGGAGAGGATCAGCTGGGTGTCGTCGACGTAGGAGATTATGTTCAGGTTGTGTTGGCGTGCGATGGCCGTGAGGGGGCTCATGTACACGTTGAAGAGGGTGGGGCTCAGCGAGGATCCTTGAGGGACGCCGCAGATGACTTCGGTGGCCTCTGACTTGTACGGCGGTAGGCGGACTCTCTGTGTTCTTCCGTCGAGGAAGGAGACGATCCATTCCAGTGCCTTCTCCTGGATTCCGACGTTGCTGAGGCGTTGCACTAGGGTGCGGTGGCAGACAGTGTCGAAGGCCATGAGCCCCCACCGTTCATTTTTTAAAGCTCCAGGGGTGGCGGTCCCTAGGGATGGGGGTGGTCTGAGAGGCCCAACAACTAATTAAAAAGAAACCCCGAGGTGGCGGTAGCTGGGGGGCCTGAGAACCCCCCACCTAATTTTAAGAAGCCCCAGGGGTGGCGGTCTACAGGGCTAGAGCCCCCCACACCTAATTTTAGGAAGCCCCAGGGGGTGGCGGTCCCTGGGGCTGGGGGGCTTGAGAGCACACCCATCCCAATCTAAAGAATTGTCGTGGCGGTCCTCGGATCTGTGGGTGGGCCGTGAGCCTCCACCTATATTATGATAAAGCCCCATGGGGCGACAGTCCAAAGGGCAGTGTGGGGGTATTGAGCCCCCGACACTTTTTTTGATAATGCCCCTGGGATTTGCCCCCGGGGGCTAATTAGCATTTAATCGCGGGAGCCTGCGCCTCAGTTTTTTTAATCGGCAGGATCCGCGCACCCAGCGTGGATTTTGACAATTTAAAATAAATGTATATATATTTTTGGGGCTTTGGGGGTCCTTGTGGGACCCCCTGAGCAGGCCTAGGTTGTCAGGCTGTTTCTATCCTGCCCCCTTTTCGCGTTTTGCACGTTTTTTTTATTAGGTTTCTTGTGCCTCAGTTCTACCTCAGCGGCAATAGATATATATATGTGATTTTACTTTTGATTATCTCAGGAACTACTGAACGGATTTACACCATTTAAGCAAAAGGCACTAGTGTGAACCAAGGTCTACCTTTCTGAAACATTTAGTGTAATTCCGTTCAGCAGTTCGGGGGCTCATAGGGAGAATTGCATGGGGAAAAAACGATTTGGGACCCCCTTTTTTTCATCGGCACCCTTTTCTAGAATCAACTGAGAATTTAAGGATAGGAGCGGACCGAAGCGCCCCAACAGTTTTGAAAATTTTGCAAAGATTCGTCAGCTGGCGTCAAAGTTATTCCAAATAGAATGTTGTGGATTTCCTATGGATAATAGGTCCTAACTATAACTACCTTAGTAGATAATATATACATATATATATGTTTATGGATATACATATTTATATTCTATCTATCTATCTATCTATCTATCTATCTATCTATCTATCTATCTATCTATCTATCTATCTATCTATCTATCTATCTATCTGTCTATCTATCTATCTATCTATCTTTCTATATGTTTTCTCCACATGATCAGCTCCCAATGGACCTTCAACCTGTTGGTAATGAAGTGTGCTGCTGGAGGAGCACGCCAGCTGCAATCCATAAAACAATCTTCAAATAAACACTCTCTCAGGGCCATTTGCCGTGCAAAACATATGGTTTATTTTTTATTTTTCAAGCTGACATATATACAACAAACACATATATGTAATTAAGTTTATTTATTAAAATAACGTTATACAAAAATTGTTTATTCAATACTGTAAACAGCAATAATATCCACAGACGTTTTTAAAAAAAGTTAAACAAATGACACAAATATTAACAGAAAACAAATTATATATATAAAAAAATATTAAAGTCACATAATAAATATAAAACATATTTAACCATTAGTCTAAAAATAATATATTTATTTTAAAAATATTAAACAAAAAAACAAATACAATTTAACAGCAATATTAAAAATATAAATCTACTCAACCCAACATTGGAGAAATTTTTGGATGTTGGAGGGGCTTTATTTATTTTTCCCAACTCAATGTATACAACAGTATTAAAGGTATTTAACTTCAGAGGGGTAATATTTATTGTACCCACTTCAGGCTACACAACAGTAGAGAAAGTGTGGGACTTTGGAGGGGTTAGATTTACTACCCCTTGCCCCCTCCAGTCTAAGCAACAGTAGGGAAAGTTATGGACTTTGAAGGGATTTAGATGTACTATTCCCACTGCAGTCTAAGCAATTGTAGGGAAAGTGCTGGACTTGGGAGGGGTTTAGATTCACTATTCCCACTCCACTCTAAGTAATTGTAGGGAAAGTGCTGGACTTCGGAGGGGTTAGATCAAGTATTCCCAGTCCTGTGTAAATAACATTAGGGAAAGTGTTTGACTTCAGAAGGGTTATATTTACTATTCCCATTCCAGTCTACACAAAAGTAGGGAATGAGTTGGGCTTCAGAGGGATTAGATTTACTATTCCCGCTCCATTTTAATAAGCAGTGGGAAGGTGCTGACCTTTGCAAGAATCCTGCATACTGTTCAAACTTATAATTATTTTCTAGAAAACATTGAAATACCTAACAATATATTTTAAAATTATATTTGATATTAAAAATGCTGAGTATAAACTTGGAACAAATACAAAATAATTTTCAAAAATACACTTAATGGCACCTCCAACACTACAATAAAAAAAACACAAACACCCCAAACCAATTGAATAAAAAAGATTTAAATGAAAATATGACATATTAAATAAATGAAATAAAAAATAAATAAAACACATTTACCAAATATTATTATTAAGAACATGTAACAATAAAGTAATACATATCATAACTTAAATAATAAATACATGCATAAAAATATGCATATTTAATTATCAATATTTTTTTATTAGTAATCATTAATAAAATATATATATATATATCATTTAAATAATTTCCCACCCTATTTCCTTACAAACTCAACATCCCTCTACTAAATTATAAATTACTAACAAAGGAATAAAAATTAAAATACAGTTTACATTTACAAATTAAACTTGAATAAATAAAATAAATAAATAACTAAGCAATTTAACATTTTTAACAATTAAATATTTTATTTACAATAACACATAAATTAAAAGAATTATAATTTAAATGACAAGCCACCATATCCCCTTGCAAATCCAACAAATCGCTACTAAAATATAAAGGTTATCCATTAAATATTGAATTTACAATGCTATAATTAACATATAAATTAAATTAATTATAATTTAAATAATGACTTACCCTATAACCCTGTAACCCCAACAATCCAATACTAAAATATAAATTACTACCATTACTTTGAAAATGAAAATAATAATTAAAATTGACAAATTAAATTTAAACAAGTAAAGTAACATTTTGGGGTCGATTCCGATTCGGGAAAAACTGCTCCGAATAGCCGTATGGAGCGTTTTTCCCGTACGAATCGTACCCTGCAAGGTCCCCCGTACGTACGACGAAGTACGATTCGTACCAGGAGCTGGACTCCGTACGAATTGTACAGAGACCGTACAAATCTAATCCTCGTATGAATCTCCCTTGGAACCTGCTGTACGCGACATCTGTACGGATCGCGGCAGGTTTTTCTGACCCAGCAAGTACGATTCATGTCGGGTACGCACCGCACAACGCTTTTTCTATGGGAGCCAAAAACATCCGGAGAAGCAGAGTTCGCCTCGAAACAAGTATGTAATGCCCCCCCACCCCCCCTCACCCCCCCTCCCGGGTATGGTGCTTACACCCCATGATCGCAGGCAGGGCCGGCTCCAGGCTCATGGTGGCCCTGTGCAGAAAGCGTAGGTTGGGGCCCCGGAAGAGGGGGTCCGGACGGGGCGAAGCTCAGGAAGGTGTTTCATAATTAAAGCATCATTTTAGAATACATGCTGCTTTAGGAAGACCACCTTATTCATTTCGTCTTCCGTCTTTAGGGGATTTCTTTCTTAGCATTTTTGCTTTTGGTTTAAATGAAGAATACATAGATAAATATGTTGGCTCTAGCAACAGCAAGTGCACAGTATGCCATGTTATATGTATTTTTATATAGCTAGGGCAACTAGTAGCTGAAGGCAGGGTGTGTGAGAAAAGGCTTCTGGCCTATGTTTATATGCCAAATTAGAGGAAATAGTGAATTGTGATTGCTGGATTGTTAGCCGACCTATGTATGTGTTTGTTTCACTTGGCTGGACTGTTGGCCCCAAGCCCATCCCAATAATTCAACACCTGTCCCACTAACGTCCCACCATTGCACAGATGCCATCAGATGAGTTTTCAGTGCTAAAGGCGGTATTCAATAATACGCTGATCCTATAATCTATAAAATTGTAGAGTGCTGCTTGGAAAGCATTTTGCCTTCATGCCTAAGAAAGACATTTCACAATTGCCGTTCTCCTTTTGTAGAGGTACTTTGCCACAAGAGACACCTTTGTTGTTAATTTAGGCACACCACATTAAAAGTGAGACTGGCATGAAAGGCATATGATTATGATTACCGTTGACTTTATTTCCCCGTGTGATTTCAAAAGGTCGTACTTGGGCCTCATGAGTCGGCCGGGCGGGCCTGCCATGCCATGACGCGAAATTGGGCAAAGGGCTGCCTAGTAGTTAGTTTACAAGCAGCACGTCGAGCACCACCACACTCGTGCTTGTACATAAATTCAGTGAGTGCCACAAAAGTAAAAAAAAAATAATCCAGTCCAGACAATGAAATATAATCAATGAAATGAATCTTTCAGTACATGACGTTTGTACATAACATGATCGTTCTGCCCTTACCAGCCAGGTCACAGGACAGGTGCGCAGCGTACACAGTACAGTAAGTACTTCTTTAATCTGAGGCTGCGCTGCTCAGCTCAGGCTCACTCTCAGCTTACTCCGATCCGACGGACGGACGACGACCACCGACCACCACAGAATGCTGTTATGTTGCAGCTGAGCCAGAGACTAATAGACAAAAGCCACACAAGTTACGCACACGCGTCGGGAAGCAGCCAGGTTAGATTGAGAGTCTGCGTGCACGCGCGCTGCCACGCCGCAGATCACCTTGGCTTCCGGCGTCTATCTGTGCCAGCCCGCCGGGTGATGACAGTCAACTCAGCCTGGTCATGAATCATCTTAAGTAACACCCCGGCGCCCCTGCTGCCCAATCAGGAGGTCGGTGGTGCGGAGCCAGAGAGGAGGCCAGGGAAGTGAAAGGGGGGGGAGGTGAGGGGGGAGGGGGTGACAGGGCTTGCGGAAGTGACAGTAAAAAACTGAAACTAAAAGCCGCCGGGGTCGGAGGCCGCCAAATCCTGCCCCATGCGATCATGGGGTGTACGGACATTATGGTGTGTATGTGATTGTGTGCTTTTCCATACGAATCGCCCTTACCTGACGTGGACCATTCGAATCGCGTCCTCATATCCCGGTCGTACGGCATGTTTACGATTCGTACGGAGAGTGCTCCGGATACGAATCGTACGGACGTTTTTTTCTCCAGAATCGGAATCAACCCCTTTACCTTTGAAACATTTACATAATTAATAATCAATTAAATATTTAATTAGTAATACAAATAATTAACATTGAAATTAAATTCATTATAATGTATTAACTTTCTACCTTTTTTCCCTACAAACCCAACAATCGGTACTAGATTACAAATTACTAATTACATTTTTAAAAACATCACATTTATTTAAAAACGATGGGGAAACAACAATTATACTAACAATAAACGATATTTATTACAACTATATTGAAGTAAAGATATATTAAATGCAACAGTATTCTTGAAAACAATATTAAAGACCAAATAAATGACATTCTTACCATAGGTATTCTGTTCGACAATATTTTCGTAGTCATGATATTTTTGACACGATATTCATGAACACAATATTTTTAATCCGATATTCTGATTATTCACTTCTAGTCTTACTAAATAGTGGAATAAGGTAGTAAGCATGGGCGGAAAATCCGTTTCGCTCGCGGATTTTGCGGATTTTCGGTAAATTTGCAATCCGCGAGATTCGCAAATCTCCCGCAAAATCCGCAAATCCGCGAGCAGCGGATTTTGCTCGCACTGTTCGCACTGTTCGCGTGAGTTCGCGCCCCACGAATAAGTGCAAAATTGGAGAAATACGATCTTAGCAAAACTGAAAGTAACTACTTACCAGGTTCAAAAGTTCAGGCTCATCATTAGTAGCCATTTCCTGTAGTGCTTCCTGAGGGGCCCCTCCAGAGTTCAGTTGCCAGTTGAAACTATTATGTGACCCTGCTCTGAACCTCAGAATAGTTACACATATGCCACAAAGGTCCTGAATTACAGCTAAGGGAGACAAGCAGGAGCCAGGCTGGAAGTTCAAATCCATTAATCAGCCCCTAATGCATTATTGTCAGTTGGGGCAGGGCAGGTGTTGTAACTAATTTTGCAACAATGAAAGCACTTAGCAAGTGCAAAAGATCACTAATCAGGAAGCACTAAGGAAGCAGGTGCCAGCTAAAAAAATATTCTGTGACACATTAATCAGCCCCAAATTAATTCAGGTCACTTGAGGCAGGGAAGGTGTGCTTGCGTTGCCACAATAATGTACACTGACTGGACAACCAGAGGGTGCTGTGATGAAACAGAGGGTGGCATGGGTGGGCCAGAGGGTGGCATGAGTAGTCAGAGAGTGGCAGTGGTGACAGAGAGTGGCAGTGATGAAGAAGAGTGTCCCAAACAGGCTGGACACGTAGAAACAACAAGTTCGCGAAACTTGCGACCCGACAGGTAAGTTCGCAATTTGCGACATTGTAAAAAACCCTCGCGAACTGGCAGAAACCCGCGCAAACACAAAAAAAAAAAATCCGCAAATTTGCGAGAATTCGCGGATTTTGCGGATTGCGAGTTCGCAAATCCGCAAAATTCGCGAACACGAGATTCGCAAAATTCGCCCATGCTTATAAGGTAGGCAGAACAGTTGATTCTGCCCCATTCATAAATTAGAGTAATCAAAAGTCCTTGATATTCTAAAGGGACCGTGAGAAAATCAATTGAATTTACTGAAAATATGTGAACATCTCAAATATCAATGAACACTTGAATACATCAACCCAGCTTACCGAACCATTATGTTCTGGCCCAGAAATCCAGACAGATAGAATGCACGTCTTGAATAGAAGAGCAAACTACAATAGCTTCCTGCCAAAGGTGTTAGCTTCAAGTTAGATGACAAAAATAAAAGCCCAATTTATAGTAAAGTAAAAGGGCTTGTAAAAAAGAAAACAATTGCTAGTTTGGAATTGCTCCATTGAAGTTGGTGCTGTAAAAATAAAATGTATTAATTTGAAAATCACTACTTTAAGAGGTGATTACAACCATGAAAGAAATCCTGTGCATAATAAGTCACTCTCTTACAAGCCCGATGGACTGGGTGTTTGTTGTTTCCTATTTCTGCAAGGGCGAAGGGGGGACCTCTAGACCTACTCATAAATGTATTCTTATTGTTTCTTGGGGCCTTCGCATAGGACACCACAGGTTTACCTATCATAACTGGAATTCACTGTTTGCTGCCCCACATCTATGCCACCCTTGCAAATATGGGGCAGCGTCAAAACCAATGGGTGTTGCGGCAGAAAGCCCAACACAACAACCCACTGCCCAACCCTTTCACACCAAGGGGTCTATTACGATATCGGGTGGACTTGCATCCACCGACACCATCTCAGAACTGGGACCGACTGACCTCCGGCTGGTGGTCCCGACCTCCTGATTAAGATGTGACCGAACATAGTACAGTCACATTCTGACATTTCCTTATTTGGAGCATGTATTATGGCTGTAAACCGGCCGTAGTACATGTTCCCATAGGGAAATGGGAGGTGGTGCTAATCTCTGCACCCTGTGGCAGGCACCTTAACTGGAGTCTACACACACATGGGGCCCTGCTAGGGGACCCCAACTACACTTTCCGACAGGGTTTCCATGTCAGAAAGGCCAACATGGAAACTCTGTCGGAAACCATGCATCGTAATGCCAAGGGCGGAAAGACCACCCTTTGTGATCACGGGCCGGCCTCCAACTGGCCAGAATGACCGGTCAGTTTAGTTTCCGACTACCAGCATTGTGATGCGGCGGTCTGAAAGTAAATAGAGATGCGGACCGGTAAAGGCCCCGACCGTTGCCAGGCCACATCGTAATCAGTCCCATTGTGTAGCGGGAAAAGATGCCTTATTCACAATGCGGCGTTAAGCTACGTTAAGTGGCTTAACGCTATGCCTGAGCGGAATTCGTGGAGTTCTGCTAGTGACAGAAAAACTCTGACACACTACGCGGAGTTCGGTGAGCGGCAGAGCGTGTTAGGGTCATGCCGTTCATTGTGATTTTGAGTGCAGGGAGTTTGTCCTGAGCTGTAAAATCATTGCGAACTGCACCATGCACAGCGCAAGAGGGGACAGCTTCCTTTTTACTGTTCAAGTAGATTTTCTACTCGAGCACCATCTTTCTCCACACGAACGGAAGGTTTCTCAATGTGAGTGGTCGTGACCTGCTGTGACCACTCGCATTGAGGATTTTCCTCGCTTACGCTTGCCAACTAGACCTTGGTGAGCGCAAACAAGGAAAGAAACACCACTTTTGGAAAAACTGCATGCACCACGGAGTGCGGAAAACTGTGTAAACTCTGCGAACGGAGCAGAGTTCACTGCCCAGGGTTACTTAATGCCACCTTGTGATTGAGCAAAGCCCCTATTACCACTGGAACATCGGAAAAAGTGACATTCCTGTGGTGGTAGGGGTTTGTAAATATGCCCCTAAGTTTTATAGTATTGAATCACGCACTCCTGTCATGGAATGTTTTGCATTGTATTATACATTTTTTGATACTGCCGCTCTGGGAGGACAGCAGGATATGTTATATGCCTGATGATTAAAAATCAATAAAATTTGCTTAAAATAAATAAGTCATACTCTTACAAAATTAAGGCAGTATTCAAGATGGCTTCTTAACAATCGTAGCTGTGTAAAATCTCCACAAATGATGCAGCTGTATTAAAAATTATGTTCAGGAGGAAATATTTGTACTATTAGGGTTTATAAAGCTTGTTTAATGGTTTTCCAAATGTGTGAGCAGTGTAGATGGCTTCAAGTCTCAGGTAGCAATTAATAGAGTGACCCAGAAGAACATTAATGTGCGCAAGCAGTGCCATGCTGGTAAGTCAAAGAGCCACAATTGAAGCAAGCAAGATGCGGTTGAGTAATGTACCAAACATTCCTTTCTTAGGATATTGTGATCTTTTATTGATTGATTCAAACATTTGTTTACCACATTAAGATTATGCATTCTTCTGTTCACTTTATAATTGAGTGAATTTGCAACAGATTTTACATCAATAGAACATTTAGGACAAAATTCTTCTCATTGAGTATTACACTTCAAAGAAATATCTACCTAAAGATGTGAGATTGATGGTGCTAGATACTGTGCCGATAAAGACCTTGATTTGTTCAATGGCATGTTGGCCATACACTATTTGACAGCATTCTTCTTCAGGTCCAGTTCTGTTTCAGTGGGTTTTTGTGGGCCAGGGACCTCTCATTGATTTAACAATCTCCTGGTTCTGTTTGAAATAACCGTAACTTCAATCATTTTCCTTCCAGTTGACAAGATGGGCTGAAAGCCATTGTGATTTATATTTCTTTATGTGAGACACACATCCTATCTGTCCAGAACTTATGGGCTGATTAGGATGGCGGGGAGTCCGCCACCGAAAGGCTGTCGGTGGCGGTCCCCCAGCCATCCTAAGCAGCTTTTCCATCCACTAGATTTTGATGGCAGGCGGGGGGGAGGCGGGTGGAAAGCCCGACCGTCAGGCATCTTGAACCCTTTAAAGCCACACTTCTGTGAACCTTAAAACCTTATGAACCTTAAAAAATATTACTCCTGGTTAAAGCTACCCTTCCATGAACCCTAAAAGAAATATACTACAAGTTAATGCTACCCTTCCTTGAATCCTTAAAACCTCTTACTATCTTTTGACGCTACTTTTCCCTGAACCCTAAAAACGTATTACACCCCCTTAATCCTACTCATCTCTGAACCCTAAAAAATCCTTTCTACCACTTACACTTCCTGACCCCTAAAACCCCCAACTCCCCCTTAATGACACCCTTCTCTGAACTGGAAAACATTTCTACCTCCTATGCTACATATCCTATAACTTTAAAATCCACACACTGCTGTTTATCACTACCCTTCCCTGAGCCCTAAGAACTCCTCGCTACCCGTAATACTACCTATCCCTAAACACCAACTATCCCACAACACTATCCTTCCTTCAACCCAAAAGTCCCCTTACTACAGTTTAACGGAACCCTCTAAACACCTTAATGCTTCTTAACGCTACCCTTCTATGAACAGTAATAAAACCTTTAAACCCCTTTAAAGATACCCACCACTGTACCATATAACCCCATTACTACTCCTTAAAGCTACTCATCCATGAACCCTAAAACCCCTATG
The DNA here is from genome assembly GCF_964263255.1 of Lissotriton vulgaris. Lineage (NCBI taxonomy): Eukaryota > Metazoa > Chordata > Amphibia > Caudata > Salamandridae > Lissotriton > Lissotriton vulgaris. Next base: position 583,355,219 of record NC_141687.1, on the reverse strand, counting down.
TTACCCTTTAACCCTACCCTTCTGTTGAAAAGATGGAGAGTGCACATTGTTCAGGTTAGCATTATTCTTTTATTAACAGTCCACCGCGGCATGGAGTTACCTCCTGGCTCGCTAGCCGAACGACAATTCAACTATCTCGCCAGCATCCGCTCCATGCATGGGCCAGATTCAAAACATAACATTACATTACACTGTAAAGCGCACGCACCATGCACACACCGAAAGCTGAGCAAGAGCAACACATTACAACCTTAAAAATGAAAGCAAAATAAATAAATAACCAAAACAAATAACCAGAGATGAAGAATGATTCTCCACTTAATATCTAATGAAATCGTTAAACGTTTTTGGTACTCTCTTAATATGAACACACCTCTAGTCATTCATGCTACTCTTGGTGGCAACACCTCCACTCCCCTTGGACTTGAGCCCATGTGACAAATTCTCTTCCCAGCCACCCGTCTCAGACACTTGTTTAGACCACAGCTGCAACCAATGTGCCCAGTCTTGGTCCTCCACACACTTTCTTCTTTCACGCATGATTATTGCTTGTTCGGGCATCACTTTTACCAGCTGACTTTTATTCCACCAACCTTTACCCACCATAAACGCTGCACCTTAACTCACTCACCCCACTTGTTCCAGCATAGAAAATGTAGATTCTCCTTTTCTCACTTTCTGGGGTTTCTCAATCAAAACCCAGTCACTAGCTAACACGTCACCCTTGCCCTGGTGACACTTCATGTCAAATCTGTCTTTCATGGCAGTTTATTTCTCAAACACCCTGGCAGAAACCTCTTCAACCTCAGGCTTGGCATGCTGTGACATATCATCTAACCAAGATGGGAACAAAGGAGTGTGTACATTCCTGCCCCTCAACAAGGCAAAAGGGATCACCTGTGGGGTGGAATGGGGTGCAGTGTTATAGCTCCACACTTTGCGTTGAATGAACACTCTAACATTCAACCAGGCAGCAATTTCCTTTTGGATACCCTCTTTGATAACTTTATTTCCTCTTTCTACTAGGCCGTTTGAACTAGGTGAATATAAAGCAACCTTTAAATGTTTTATGTCCCTTGAATTAAATTTTTTGCATTTTCCCTGACACAAAATGTGTGCCATTATCTGTGACTATGGCTTTGGGCACAAATTCTAACAAAAATATTTTATTCTAGACTGCCACAGTCGAGTCAGTGTCAGGTGCCTCCACAAAACTATAGTACATCCACTTAGAAACGTAGTCTATTGCTAAAATTAAGTACCTCATGTCAGAGCTTAACACAGAATATGGAGCAAAAAAATCCAATCCTACCTTTTCCCATGCTTCCTTCGGAAATTTGGTTGGATGCAAAGGAGTCTGCGCTGTCCTCCAATACAACTTACAGCAAAAGATGACCCTGCACCAAAGTACATGTGTATATAATGTATACGCGTATATCAAGAGAGAGAGGGAGGACTAGATAGCTAGTCCAGATCCCCAGGGGTTTATATATAATATCAACAAGGACCAGCCACGGATGACCTAAGTAGGACTGTAGGCTGTATTTGTCAGCAGGCACCTAGTAGGTGTTCATGAAGCCCTCACCCACCAACCTAGCTGGTGGCATGCTTCATCATTGGACCCACCCAGTGACACCTAGTGTGTCCCGGGTGTGCTACGACGCCTGATTACAGCGGAGAAGGTATGTTTACTGAGAGTGCAGTGTGGAGAGTGAAGTGGTAAAAATTATAACGGCTTCACGGTGATCCCAGTACCCAAGGGTAAATTAAATTTTAATTACTGGGTCTCTGTGAGCAGTTAAAAACAAGGCAGTTGGATGTTATGGTGGTGAAGTTAAGACCACATACATCCGGTGTAGGTTGACATGTTTCAGCCAGTGCCTTTTGTTATGCTGGCTTTCCTCAGGACCATAAAGAGTGTGGGTGCAATTTAAAAGAGTTATTATACTTATTAAGTGAGTGTTAATCGACTATGTGTCGCACTTGCTAAGGTGCTCTAAGTGTTTGAGGGGATTTCCTCATCAAGCATACCTTGACATGTAACATGAATGACAAGACATGTAGGACAAAAACGGGACATGCAGAAGAGTCAATTAGCATATGTCTTTTAGGTCACTAGACATTATGGCCGGTTTATAAGTGCTTTGTGGGGAGGAAGGACTTTAGCATGGCGAAAGTGTACCACATTGGTGGTGATGTTAGTGATGTTATCGGTAGATCATGGCATGGTGAGGCTAGAGAGCGAGCATCACACACAGTGGTGGCATGAGCGTAAGTAAAAATGTTTCTCACGCTGGCAAATTGCCTGGTATGCCTCCTGGAGTGAATCGGCAAGGGGATTGACCCTGTAAGGGACCACTGAGAGTTAGAACCTGTATGGAGAGAATCGCTTACCCGGTGGATGCGTAGAGTTACTCACAAGAATGTCGGTCAATGCCTGCAGGGTACCTGTTGTGCCACCATCAGCCTCCGGAACCTGAGTGAGGGTCGTGGCGGTGTTTAAATACTGATCGTATGTACCGGCACTTGGAGGGGTGGAGAAATGGTAGAGAGACTCCCGTGCCGGCATCCGCTGCTAAGCGCATGCGTGGAATAGAGACAAGCTGGCGCGTGTGCAGTGAGGGCTGCTTTCTGCGCATGTCCGGTAGTTCTGGATGCCGCGTGAGACACATGCGCGGTAGTACTTAGTATCGCGTTTGTGATATCTCAATATTGGGGGGGGCAAGGCACCAAATATATTAAGTGGTCAGGCATTGACGCCCCCGCAGTGGGCAGTTGGGGTGCAAAGAGGAAGCACCAAAATCAAGAGGCGCTCTGTAGTCATGTGCGGTGGCGCAGTGATAAGCGCAGAAGGTAGAATGGGCCCCAGTAGGTTGGGCAGTGAGTTATAGCCCAGACACTGGGCTGCACAGAATCATGGGAGCTAGCCAGGCACTAAGGTCACAGGTTAGCCCATATAGGGGGTCACAGGTTTAGGGGGTTCCATGGTATGGCATTGTTAAGTCCATGTTTATGGAGGGAAAGGCGGTGGATTCACCGTTGTTCCTTACTAAGGAGGAACTTGTCATTGTCATTCCTGTCGGTGGGGAATTGTTCAATCATGGTCCAAGTCAAGTCGTTAGGAGTGTGGTTGAATTTGAGGAAATGATCTGTCAATTTGCTGATGTTCTTCTTACATCTAATTGTACTTCTGTGTTCCACCACTTGTGTACGTACTTTACGTGTGGTCATACCAATGTAGCGGAGGACACATGGGCCACATGGGTATGTCAGGAGATAGACTACATTGCTGGAGTTGCAATTAGTGTGATGGCGTAGGGTCCATCTTCTACCTTGTTCCAGGTCCAGGGTTTCTGTGTGTCGGGTGAGGTGGCATACACTGCAATCATTGCAGGGATAGTGTCCCGTGACTTTTGGGAGGCCCCAGGTGTTGAGGATGGTGTAGGGTCCCAAGGTGTTTTGAGGCTTGGGGCGAGTGGACACTAGTTGGTCTCTCAGGTTGCTAGATCTTTTATAGGTGAAGCGCGGTGTCTCCCACGTCTTCGGGCCTGAGTTAATGATTTTCCAGTGTTTGCGGATGATCTTCACAACCTGGTTGGAGGCTGTGTTGTAGGTTGTTACACAGGTCATAGGTTGTTCTTGGGGCTCTTTGATGATTGTTTGTAGGAGTGTATCCCTGTTCTGGTAGCGGGCTCTCTTGCTGGTCTTGGCGATGATGGCCTTAGGGTAGCCACGCAATGTATTGTGCAGTTTGTTGAGATTCATTGAATTTGAACAGTGATATACATTATGTACACATGTACTTTGGTGCAGGGACATCTTTTGCTGTTTGATTACAAGTGATTTCCAATCACTATTCAGGGATGTATACCGGTCACATCCCTGACCCAATGCACAGCGAATAGAAGAAAATAGGCTGATATCAGTAGTTATACTTTGTGCTAGTCTTGTATAGCTCTGACCCTTTCTAGTGTAGTGTTCCCACTAACAACTTAACCTGACTGTCCATGGCAGGCCACCAATAATACTGTTTTATTATCATTCTGTTTTTTGTAGAACCAAGGTGTCCGTCACATGCTTAGTTAATGATTATACTATGTAACCCAGCAGGTGGTACGAACCTATCTCCACACCAAACAATCTCATTTTCCAAAAGACAGTTCATCTGCTATCTCTGCAAAAATTTCAAATCCATGCTCAAACATCTTGGTTCAGATCAACTGTGTGTAATGCACTTAACTACCTCGGCCACTCAGTGTCATCCACCTGTGAATTATCCTCATTATCCACTTCAATAAGCATTCTCGACAGACAGACAGCCTTAAAATTCTTGCTCCCTGAAATGTGTTTGACAGTAAAGTTATATTCTTACAATTTAGATGCCAGTCTTGTGAGCCTGGCTGACATACTATTATTAATGACCTTGCTGAATATATAAATCAAAGGTTTATGGTCTTTGAAGAGTTCAAACCTGCAAACCCAAATGTACATTTTGAACTTATGTACAGCGAATAGGACATGTTACAAAGCAAACATTTCCAATGTATGTTTTTACAACTCGGTTTTTACCTCACAACATCCATTCCAACGCATGATTTACAGCGCTTGCCCTCACAACGCATTTTTAGAAACTCCATTTACAAAGCATTCCAGTACAACGCATACCATTACAATGCGTACCATTACAACACATAATACTTTTAGGGAAACAATAGTGTAAGTGTTGGATAGTGTAGGGGTAAAAATTACTATTCCTACTCCAATAAGTGCAAACCTAGGATAAGTGTTGGATAGTGTAGGGGTAAAAAATACTATTCCAACTCCAGTGAGTGCAACAGTAAGGTAAGTGTTTGATAGTGTAGGGGTACAAAAATATTCCCATGTACCCCAAAACCCATACCCACCCTAAAACTTAAAAAATCCCCATTACTTACTTTATAATGGTTTGTAATGGCATGTGTTGCAGTGACATGCGCTGTAATGGCATGTGTTTTTGTGACATGCATTGTAATGACTGCATTGTAAAGGCATGCAATGTAAAGGCTGTTGCGTTGTAACAGCTGCGTTGTTAAGGTAGTGAATTGTATTGACTGCGTTGTAATGGATGTTTCCCTGTACAGCATACACATCCAAGGAATGTCTGACATAATATCGACAGACAGAATATCGAACTACAAAAATATCGGAACAAAAATATCGACATCCAAAAATATCGGAATCCTATCTTCATAAAGGTAAGTACAAAAATATCGAAAAAAAAATATCGTAGTACAAAAATATCGGAATTAAAAATATCGTTTTTTTAAATGTATTAATAATAATGTAAAAATAATTTTAAAATACATATAATTTTACAAATATTAAATAAAAATATTAAAACAAAATTAAAACTAATACATATACATTTAAAATAAATAAAACACTTAATAATTTAATGTAATTTATTTTTTTTAATGTTAATTAATTGATTTAATGTAATATTTTTTTGTTTTTACCCTGTACACCTGTACCCCAAAAACCCAAAACTGACCCTGAACCCTAAAAATATCCCTGTACCCCAAAAACCCAAAACTGACCCTGAACCCTAAAAATACCTCTTTACCCATGAACTGAAAACTGACCCTTATCCCTAAAAATACCCCTTTACCCAAAAACTGAAAACTGACCCTGAACCCTAAAAATACCTCTTTACCCAAAAACTGAAAACTGACCCTGAACCCTAAAAATACCCCTTTACCCAAGAACTGAAAACTGACCCTGAACCCTAAACATACCCCTTTACCCAAAAACTGAAAACTGACCCTGAACGCTAAAAATACCCCTTTACCCAAAAACTGAAAACTGACCCTGAACCCTAAAAATACTCCTGTACCCAAAATTAATTAATATTATTTAATTACCAATTAATTATTAATTAACAATAACAATAAAGTAAATATATTAGCACATTAGCTGTAATTAATTTAATTTAATAATTAATATTATTTTCCCCAATTAATTAATTAAGAATAACAAAAAATTAGATATAAAAAAATTACTATAATTAATGTAATTAACTAATTAATATTAATTAATTACCAACTAATTAATACTTAAAAATATGTACAAAATTATATTAATTAATTAACTAATTAATATAAATTAATTACCAATTAATTATTAATTAAAATATGTACAAACATATATTAATTAATTAATTATTATTAAATTACTTCCCACCCTATTCCCCTATAAACCTATAACCCGCTACAGAACATATTTATCAATTAATCAATTAATTAAAATTAATTAAAAATTATTTCTCAATTAATTAATTATTAATTCCTACTAATTAATAATTAATTTAACATAATTAAATTACTTCCCACCCTATTCCCCCATAAACCCACAACCCGCTACAGTAGTAAAAGACAATATTTAATTAAATTACATAAAAAATAAATAATAAAACATAATAAATACAATATAATATACACTAAATGTATTTAAAAATTTATATTAGTAACATCGAAGTTATTTATTTCGATATTATTGACATCGATATTTAAAACTTCGATATTACTGATATCATACTAATATCGATATTAAGACTGTCGATATTACTTACCTTTGATATTTTGTCCCATCGATATTTAAACTTCGATATTATTGTATATCGATATTTAAAACTCGATATTTTGTCTGTGTACCACATCCAAGGGCCTCACGTTCTATGGTGCTATATTGCTGCTTGAATTGCTTAAGGGATCTTGACACGAAAGCCACAGTTTGTTCGTAACCGTTCACCCTCTGGCTAAGCACTGCCCCAAGACCGTGGATGCTTGCATTCACCGTTATAAGTAAAACACAGTCTTCTCGGAATGCATATAATGGTTGAGCAGATATAATCATCTCCTTCACTTTCTCAAACACTTCCTCCAACTCATTAGACCATCTGAATCCTTGACCTTTCCTGAGTAGTGTATCCGTAAAGGTTCTACAGTTTGTGCATAGTTGGACATGAACGTGGCATAGTCCTCTGCCAGCCCAAGAAAAGAATGCAAAGTATCCTTATCGGCAGGGGCTTTAGCATATCTGAACCTTGCCCCTGCTTGCAGGCTAGGTCGCTCCCCACGCCGTACAGAACCGCCTGTGTGATCGTGCCTTCTCCCCTGCTGCCGCTCCCTCCGTGAGTTCGCCCCTGCGGTGCCTGCCATTCGCCACTATCTGACTAGTTTGCCTGTGATTGCTCTGTATTTCATATTATATTTGTTCTATTTATTTCCTGCTGCTGACTGTGGTTTTCCATTTCTGTGCCCCTCACTATCGCTTCAACCCCCCTACCCTTTTTTCTTCTGTACACGAGTCCTGTTTCCCGCTGCTGACACACCCCCTCGCACTCCCATTCGCCGCCCGCTCCGTCCTCCCAGCTGCTCCTCCCTCCCTGCCTTTAATGGTGGCCGGTGTGCGCGCCAGACAGGTGCCAGAGGCAAGCCCATCTGCGCCCGTCCATGCCTGGACTGCGCCCATCGCCAGAACACCTGGACCTCGTGACTGCCACAATGCCAGACTCTGCTACGACGCCAGAACCCTCCACGCACTCAACACCCGCCGAGAACAAAGATGCTTCCAGAGCACCCCTAAACGCACTCACAGACCTTTCACCCGCCGCACCTGCAGCTTCACCTGCAACAGAGCCACCAAACATCCAAACAACGGACACAACAACCTCCGCTGCATACTCCTCAACACCTGCTCCGCACGCAACCATGCCATCGAGCTTTGGGACCTGCTCGACACCTCCGCCCCAGACATTGCCTTCCTGACCGAAACCTGGTGGAACGACTCCTCGGCGCCCGACATCGCCATAGCCATCCCGGACGCCTACAAGATCACCCGTAGGGACCGGGCCAATGGAATTGGAGGAAAAATAGCCATCGTCCACAAGTCCACCCTCAAGGTCTCCTCACACGCAGAAGACACCCTCAACACCTCCGAATACCTGCACCTCCGGATCCACACCAACCTCTACACCACCCTCAGAGGAACCCTCGTCTACAGACCCCCAGACCCTGGGCACAGTTCTGCGACTCCATCGCCGATCTCGCCAGCACCCACGCACTCGACTCCATGGACTACATCCTCCTCAGGGACCTGAACTTCCACCTCGAGAACAACAACGATGCCAACTCCGCCGCACTGATCGCCAACCTCGGCCTCAGACAACTTGTCACCACACCCACCCACGCCTGCGTCCACACGCTTGACCCTGTCTTCTCCACGAGCACCCACATCGCCTTCGACCACACAACCAAACTCCACTGGACCGACCACATCTGCATCCATTTCACCTTCAAGAAACCCACCACCCACCACTGCACACAACAGCTGCTCGCCGCTGCTGGAGCAAAGTCACCGAAGACCAGCTGACCACCAACCTTGCCCAGAACCCACCCACCGACACCACAGACCTAGACGCCGCCACCCGCAACCTTAGAAAGTGGATCGACGACTGCGCCAACACCCTAGCTCAGCTCAAGAAACCCTCCAACAACCACACCAGCAAGAAATGGCTCCACGAGCGTACACTGGACAGCCACACAGCCCACAAGGACGCCACCCGCAGACATTACTACCTCATCAGACTAACCAAAAGATCTTCCTTCAAAGCCCGCCTGGATAACAACGCTCACAACAGCAACAAGCTCTTCAGCATCGTGAATGAACTCTCCAACCCCAGCGCCAACAACATCCCGCCCTCACAAGAAATGTGTGATGCACTGGTCACCTTCTTTCACCACAAGATCGCTGACATCCATGACACCTTCAACACCACGACCGCCACGACCACGCCAGACATCATCCCCCTTTCGAACATCACATGCACCAACCACCTGACCTCCTGGGCCAACGTCAACGACGACGAGACACGCAAGGTCATGAACTCAATCCACTCAGGAGCACCCTCAGACCCCTCCCCACACCACGTATTCAACAAAGCAGATGCAGCCAACTACGGAAGGTCATCAACATCTCCTTCAAGACAGCAACATTCCCGGGAAGCTGGAAGCACCCCAAAATCAGCACCCTCATCAAGAAGCCCAAGGTAGACCCCAAGGACCTCAAGAATTTCTGACCCATCTCCCTGCTCCCATTCCCGGCGAAGGTCATCGAGAAAATCGTCAACATGCAACTGGCCCGCCACCTCGAGGACAACAACATCTTAGACTCCCAGTCCGGATTCAGATGCAACCACAGCACAGAGACAGCCCTCATCGCCGCAACAGACGACATCAGGCGCCAACTAGACAACGTCGAAGCATCAGCCCTCATCCTCCTGGACCTGTCAGCCGCCATCGACACGGTCTGCCATCGCACACTAAAGACACGCCTCCAAGAAGCCGTAATCCATGAGAAGGCCCTGAACTGGACCATGTCCTTCCTCGCTGGCAGGACCCAGAGCGTCTGCCAACCCCCTTTCGTTCCGAAGCCACCAACATCATCTGTGGCGTACCCCCGGGCTCATCCCTCAGACTGACGCTGTTCAACTACTACATGGCCCCCCTCGCACAAGTGGCCCGTTAACACGACCTCAACATCATCTCCTAGGCCGACGACACCCAGCTCATCCTCTCCCTCACCAAGGACCCGCACACTGCCAAAACCAAACTCTACAAGGGTATGAAGGCCGTCACCGATTGGATGAGGAGCAGCCGTCTGAAGCTGAACTCGGACAAGACGGAGGTCCTCATCCTCTGACCCACCCCCTCTGCCTGGGATGACTCCTGGTGGCCAACCACACTGGGAACAGTGCCAACACCCACTGACCACGCTCGCAACCTAGGATTCATCCTCCACGCCTCCCTCTCCATGTCAAAGCAGGTCAATGCCGTCACCTCCTCCTGCTACAACACCCTCTGCTTGCTCTGCAGGATCTACAAGAGGATCCCTACCGAAACGAGAAGAACGGTGACTCAGGCCCTCGTCAACAGCAGGCTGAACTACGGCAATGCTCTCTATGCAGGAATCCCGGCCAAACACCTGCGACGACTACAACGCATCCAAAACACCTCCGCCCGACTGATCCTCAACCTCCCCTGCCTCAGTCACATCAACCCCCACCTGAGAGACCTACACTGGCTCCCAGTCGACAAGAGGATCACCTTCAAGCTCCTCACCCATGCACACAAAGCACTCCACAACACCGCACCAGCCTACCTCAATTGCAGACTAAGCTTCTACACCCCCACCCGCCAGCTGCGATCCGCCAGCCTCGCCCTCGCAACTGTTCCCGCATCCAACGAACGACCTCCGGCGGCAGAGCCTTCTCCTTCCTCGCCGCCAAGACCTGGAACTCCCTCCCTACCCACATACGACAGACCCAAGAACTGCCCTCCTTCAAAAGACTCCTCAAGACCTGGCTCTTAGAGCATTAGCGGCACCCCTCCCCTCAGCGCCTTGAGACCCTCACGGGTATATAGTGCGCTCTACAAGTACACTGATTGGTTGATTGATTGATTGAATTCTCTCACAGAATACTTAGCTTTTATACCATTACACGACACAGTGTCTTCTTTATATACAATATTACAACAAGCAGTAAACAGTTTCCAGTGTACCGTATATGGTGAGGAATGTTGGTTGCTGCCTTTAGAGTCATAAATTAATGATAAATGGTAACTACAGGTGGGTCTTGACCTGCATGGACATAGTGTGGCCAGTAGTGAATGTGTCCAGATGTCCAGCCTGAAGTACACTTGATCACTACGTGTGCTAGGCCCTGATTTTCTATCTGTTCCTAACTCATGTGGCATCTGACTTTATGGTGCTTTTACGAAAACGAGTACCCCTTCCGGCCATGTGTGCTTTATTGGGGCAATCTACCCTGACCATTGTAATGTTGCTGCGCTTATCTGTGCAATTGATCAAGAGTTTCCTGCCCAAATGTTTGCCTGCCGCTATGTACCCTCCCATCTGTGACCCATCAATCAGTAATCCTGAGCCTAGGTCGCAGGACCTGCTAGACTATCTACTTGCACATCGATTTAGATGAGGAGTTCAGAACGGGTGTTTCTATCAATAAGGACGATAGTTCATCGAAAAACGCATTGATATCCATATTAACTTTCCACCCTCTAATTGATTTTTCAACTACACTATTTAGCTCATGCGTTTGTACTATTATTTTATTTGGGTCCTGTTGTTCCCTATGCTGGTGTTTAACTACAACAACGTTTTTAATTACTTCCATGCCATCTAGTTTGATCACTGCATTTTTACAGCAAGTTTCCCCCAATTGTATAACTCTGCAACCTAATAGTAACACAAAGATAACTGGCAACAGTGATTTTCATAGACCGGATATCCATATTGGGATCCAGGAGAACCAATTTAATAAACACTCCTGCCCATGGCACCTCCCTTTGTACGCATGCTTGGTTATAGATTATGCAGTGCTTGGATTGCAAGTATCAATGTTCCATTGTCCAATTCGTTCCCTAAGATGAATGTAAAGCAGGTGGTGCTGATCTTGGCACAGATCTCTCCCTCCATTGCGGTCATTAAGTCTAAAATATAATTGTGCTGCATTACCTTGAGGCAGATGGCTTGCATTTCTTCCATGAACAAATTGAGCCTGAGCTCAGTGCTGTTCATCATTTTGTGCATTTCCCACCAGATGATATGGAGCTAGCGGACATTGGATTTTGTGTGCCGGGTGAAGAAGGGTATCAACCCCCCTGCCTTGAGCTGTGCTTCTGTGAATAGCCTACATTCTACTGGAATTTCTTTGTACTGAGCCCAGCCAAAATAGTCCACTGCTATCCTTTCGCAAGCTTGGTGAAACAAGGTGGTCTTTTTCTTCAACCAGTGCTGGTACAACTTTGTTAACTCTTCTACGGTAATGACCAGGGTCGGGTGTACAACCTTACCAGGGAACCCAAACCTCTCCAACTGGGAACCAGCTGATTATATGCATGCTCACCGCACTGCCAATAAAAATCCATAAGCATGGATATGCCCCATTGCATATTCGGAATATGTAAAATCACTACGCAGTTAGCATTTGTGCACATCAGAAACATCCTTTTTCTCTGAAACATAAGGAATACAGGGTAAGGGTCCATACAATGAGGGGTTGTCCCTTCCCTTCTAGCCTAATGTATCCACCCACCTCAGTGTCCCAGATTTCCTGACATGAGTTAGAATACTTTCATTAAACCGTCCCCCATGGGACCCATTCCGCTTACTATCCCTGAGCTGGACTGCCTACCTAGGACTCCTGTGCAGTTTTATCTTATGGGGTTGGATCTTGGCCCTTATCCTACAAAGACAGAGGTGAATTAGGCATTCTCAGGGATACCTCTTGGGACAGATACAGCCTATCAGCCGGTCAGCGCCTACCATGTGTGGGATCAATGAGCAGATACAACATGACCTGGCTGATTCTTGGGAGCCTACTGAGGTCATGTGTTGATAACAGGTGTTATATAAAAGGGTGCTGTGCATGTGTGATGCTGGTGATCTGTTTAGTGGAGTTGTAGGTGACATACGAAAGGTCTCTTTATAGGTGCTGTAGTTCCCTATTAGTAGATATCTTTTAACCCAGCAGTTCCACTGCGGAAATCGAGTGTGGGGCAACTCATAGTAGGCAGAGTGGGGCTGATGGTGGGTGTTCCGAGGTAACAGTCATGGCATATAAGACATTCACAGATTTATTACTAGCTGTAAACCTGAAATTGCATCAGTATCTGACGCCTCCCCAGGGGAGGTGCAAGGGAGGACCAATACAATAAGGAGCAATTACATAATTTCACCACAAATTAGCCTCTTTCAGTGTATGCGGCATTCAGCAGCACAAACGGAAAGCTGAAACACCCTACATATCTTGCTTCTGGCCAGGATGGTGCACCTACCTGCACAAAAACAACCATCTCAACAATGCATGCACTTTAGCACCCTTGGTGCATCACAGCCATGTGAGAACCAGCACTGTGGAAGGGGACAGGAATGCAAAGTATCTCATAGATATAGGGCAGTCATTCCCTTTTCTGCTTGATGGAGGGCTGCACGGCAGGACGCTTGCACTGCTGACTTGCTCCATAAACTTGTAAATGAGGCCATGATTGTCAAACTTTTTACTCTTGTGAGCAACTGACAAGAACCTCCATCAACATAAATTTGTTTACATTCGAGAGGATGAAACACCTACTCCTGACCAGCTGCATGTCCTTGAAGTGGATCCTGCAAAGGATGTAGGCTGCCAATCCTCGATGAAGACACCCTCCAGGAAATCCTCCACTCCATTCAAACACCATCTTTGATCATGAGAAGGGTCAACAGCATTGCGGGGTCTCCACATGATCTGCCTATCACACATCAAACACCACCTGCCAGCCCACCCCTAGCGCTGGACTCTGAGGACCGGCATACAATTTGCCAACATTGTGTGGTAGGAGTGCAGCATGAGATGGTAAATGAGGTGCGGGCGGGGATGGAGACCATGGCGGGCACCGTTGGTGGAGTCCGTATGAGCCTCAGCCCCACTAAGGCTGGAAGAGGCAACTACTCTTCCCTCCATGGCTTGGACCGGTCCCTTGCAGACATCGCTGGTATCATGATGCAGAGGCATGAGACAATTCCCCACCAAAGTGGCACCAGTGAGGTTGCCAACAAGCTGGGGGCAATCGAGAACATCTTGGAGACCCTGGAGCTGAAGCAGGACTTCTATATTGCAACAATGGGTGCCTACCACCCCGATATTGCTACTGTACTGGCACACCAGCAGGTCCTTCTCAGTGCTATGCTGCCTTACTTGCTCGTGCAGGGAAATGGCTCTGGGACCCAGGGGTCCACATCTTCAGCCCTTGATGTGTGTCTGCCTCCATTGGCTCTGGGACCTTCAATAGCACCCTCATGTGAGGCACCAAAGACATCAGAGGAGGAAGATGAGGACTTCAGTTCTTTGCAAAGAAAAACTGCCCAGTAGCACATCTCTGTGCCACATGGCCAGTTTCTCCAATGCACCATGCTTATGCCAATGCCAGTGTATCTCTCAACAGGCACTGTCCTCCATTTGCTTCCCCACCTGTTGATCCCATCCATGTGTGGACTTTCTTTCATAATGGCACGTGGATCTTCCTCCTCATTGGAACACACCTCTACTCAACCTGTCCCATGACTTGTATTACCCATGGACTGTGTCTGGACAGGCTCACTAACTATGTTGGGTTTGTTGCCCCAGGGACTGCCAGTTGCTCCTTGCTACTTGGTTGATGGGTAGATAGATCTAGTTTCACTTATCAGCATGTTGGATTTCTGGTCATGAGTGGAGTAAATAGTCCATGGTGGATGTGCTGACTCTCAAGGCACTATCTGACATCTAAAGTATAATGTGGGTCTGAGATCCATAGGTAAATATGCACAGTGCATGTAAAACAGTACATGGTGCAGGGTGACCTCTGTAACATCTTGACTAACCCAGGTAACTCAATTACATAGACAATGGACTTATGTACTCACTAAAACAAATGGGGATTTTTGACTATACCACTGGCCATGTCATCTGAAATGATACATGTTACCTATGCCACCTCACTTATACATTTGCTGCATCTATTCTATGATGGAATCATGTATTGTTACAGGGAGCCTGCGGACATGCTCACCCAAGTCCATTGCAGTCCACACTTTGGCTAGAAGACATAGTACAGGTACATGTATGGAAGTCCCTCCAATATGTTGTTTGAGTGGCATAAATGTCTGTCATGCACTCAAACATTTAGCTCATAGGATAATTCCCAGCCATGTGTTTGGTATGATGTGAATATATATGTGAACACCTATATTGGGTACATGACCATTATGCACATGTCAACATCTGATGTGCTGGGGAGTATTGGAAGTTTGGTGTGGGATAAGTGTTACACACCAACCACACCTGTGTCCTCGCAAGGAATGATATGCTTTGGGTTCCCCTCAGTCTGATGATGCTCCTTGCTCATCTCACAGCAAACTATTTCAGCAAATGCACAAAATTGTTACAGATCACAGTAACAATGAGGTGTCACTCACCGGTAACATTGGCATCTCTGAATGTTGCAACCTCTGTATGGCTGAATGGGTTTGGTCCACCTGCATGACAAAACCGTTGTACATAGCTCTGTGAAGGCTGAACATTTACACTGTGTACATATGACGCACAGTACATTGTCTTCACAAATGCCAGGTATTGTCTGTACGTTGGACTTGTAGCACACAGCAAAGTTGTAATGCCCTCATGATGGCCATATGTAAGCCATACTGCAGTGTATTCAGATGATAGGAGGCGCATCACATATGAGTTGCACAGAATGCAGACAAGGTACATGACCAGCCTAAATTGTAACATGGTGTTAGGGGACCTGGCTTTGATGCCAATATGAACAATCCAAAATGATTATTCACGCTCTGCATAGTAAGACAGTGCTGGAGCCTTCTCAAGTTCATACGTAAACTTTGCCAGGCTACACACATCAGACTATAGCCATGCTTGTTTGTCTCCTTCACTTAGTTCCTTACATGTGGCCAGTGCACTGTAAATGAAACATTGTTGAATCACAGCCCATACAGACTCATAAATGTAGGAGGATGGAGTTATGTAACAGAGACATATGTATGACTATTTTGGGGGGGACACAGACACCCTGTCCAACCTGTGGCCTGATGACATGTGAGTGCTCTTCCATGCATCAAATATGTGGAGTGGGCCACACAGTTTATTGTCAGTAATGACCTAGCAGCCCGGGTGACACAACTCCCTGCACAGTGCAGGATGGGTCCTACATCACCTATGGGCCTCCCCCGCACTACATGGTCTGCTTTGCCCATCATGATGCCCTTGCGAACAGGCCCCTGTGTCATGTTCAGTGTCTGTAATTTAGTTAGCATGTATCTTGCCATAGTCACCTATATACATATCTGGCCCTTTCAATTACAAAAGTGTTAAGAGTATTTAGCTACAGGCAAACAGCTACAAGCTCATTGTATATGGGAACTTACTGACCTTCCCTCCAATTTCTAAGCCCAGATGATCAAGGAGATCCTGCCCCCGGTTCACAATGACAGCACACTGGTGCTTGTATTGTCTGAGATTCCGGTCCACATAAAACAGTCTTTGCATTTGGAAACGCTCCTTCTCCTACTGGCGGTGCCTCTCCTGGGTTGGCATCCTGCCTCCACTTGCTATCATATTCGGCAGGTATTTGACAATCAGACACAGCAACACCCCAAACTGCTCGGTCAGGTTCCTGGCCCTGCTTAACATTTACCTATTTATTTATTTATTTATTTATTTATGGGCTTGTAACGCGCCGGCATCACACCCGAAGGTGTATCTCCGCGCGGTGCTGTGAAGAAACAGGTCGGGCAGCGCTCCAACTAGAATAGAGTTGTCTTTAGGCATTTCCTGAAAGCTAGATGACTCGGGCACTCTCTGAGGGAAAGGGGAAGACTGTTCCACAGACGCGGGCCCATAATGGAAAGGGCGCGACCTCCCTGTCTAGTTTTGTTATGTCTAGGAACCTGAAGGAATAGCTGATTGCTGGACCTGAGATTGCGGGAAGGGCGGTGGTATACAAATTTCTCGGCCAGATAGTGTGGACCGAGGTTGTGGAGACTCTTGTGCACCACACAGCAAATCTTGAATTCCACCCGTTTCCGGATGGGAAGCCAGTGGAGGGCCTTGAGGAGGGGCAAGGATGGAGTTCTAGGGGGGGCATTGGTCACCAGGCGGGCCGCAGTGTTCTGAACCACCTGAAGTTTATTAAGCACTCCTTCATTGGCTGCTAAGAATAGGCCATTGCAATAGTCCATGCGGCTCAGAACGAGGGCCTGGACCAAGGTCTTTCTTGTATTGTCTGGTAGAAGGGGGAACACCTTCTGAAGGAGGCTAATGATGTGGAAGCAGGATCCCGCCGTGGTGCTGGCATGATGGGCAAGGGTGAGGTCATGATCTAGACGGACCCCCAGGTTTTTCACCACCTGTTTCGGGGAAGGGGCCTGACCCAGACTGGAGGGCCACCAGTCAGGGGTCCACAGGATTTTTGCCTTTCCGAATAGCATGACCTCAGACTTTCCCACATTACACTGGAGAAAGTTCTTGGCCATCCAGCTGGCGATCGCAGTCATGCCGTTGGAGAAAGCTTGTCTTATCTCCGGGGTAAAGTTTTTAAAAGTGAACAGCAGCTGCGTGTCGTCAGCGTAAGAGATGGGCATAAACCCGAAAGACCTCATAATGTTAGCCAAAGAGGAGACGTATACGTTAAACAACGTAGGGCTGAGACAGGAGCCCTGCGGGACTCCTCTGGTGATGCTGGCCGAGGGGGAGCTGAAGGAGCCCATATTCACCTTCTGGGTACGCTCGGAGAGAAAGCTGGTGAACCACGCCAAGGCAGATCTATCAATACCAATCTCCTTTAATCTGGTAAGGAGGATGGCGTGGGATATGGTGTCGAATGCTGCGGACAAGTCCAGCAGCACCAACACCACTGACATCCCTCTGTCCAGGGACAAGCGTATAGCATCCGTGACGGAAAGAAGAGCCGTCTCGGTGCTATACCTAGGCCTGAACCCCGACTGAGAGTGGTCCAGACTGCCGGTCTGCTCAATGAAGCTGGAAAGGTGGTGATTCACATGCTTCTCCATCAATTTGCTGATGAACGGCAAGAGGGAGATTGGCCTCAGATTAGTCATATCTGACCAGGGGATGGAGGTGTTTTTCCTGATAGGCTTGACCATGGCCTCTTTCCACTCCCGGGGGACCAGTCCCTCGGAGAGGGAGCGATTGATCACCGTCTGAATGGAGGGACTGAGGACACTCCCAATGAGGTGCATGACACGGGCAGGTACAGGGTCCACTGGGCTGCCTGATTTAATAGTCCCAATCAGGGAGTTGACTTGGTCCAAGCTAATCTCGGGGATAGAGGACAGCGCAGCGGAAATAGCGCCGACTATTCCGGGCTGGAGGCTGGAAGAGGGGACCATTTCCTCAATAGGTGGGATTGCTTGGGAAATGTTTCGATAAATAGAATCAATTTTATCGGCAAAAAACCCAGCAGTATCCTCACACAGTTTTTGGGTCAGCATTTCTGGACTGTCACAGGCGACGGGCTTGGTGAATGTGCAGAGAACCTGGTACAGTAGTTTAGAGTCATTGCCAGCCTCAGACAGTTGGGAGACAATGTGGGATTTACGGGCAGCTCTGATGTTTTTATGATAGAGTCTCATGGCTGAGCCATAGCGGTCTTTATCGGCCGTACTGCGTGAGATTCTCCAGGATTTCTCCAACTTCCTGCAGGCCTTTTTCTCCGCACGCAGTAGGTCCGAGTACCATGGTTCCTGCCTGCGGTCAGAACGCCGGTTACAGCGTCTTAAAGGGGCAATTAGGTTGACCGCCGTGATCAAGGCATCATTGTATTTAGACAGGGCCGAACTGGTGGAGTCAGAGGGGAGAAAGTCGGGAGGTACGAAAGTAGTTTTAAAAGTGTCAGCAGACACCTTATACCACTGCCTGCGCCATAACGGGAGGGGAGCAGGTTGGGGGCGTTCTTTGATAAGGGTAGGGAGGGAGAAGTTGATTACAAAGTGGTCGGTCCATTCCACCTGCGTTGGAGGATAACAGGTTAGGGAGTGCGAGTTGGACAGGATTAAGTCGAGGGTGTGACCGGCCCGATGGGTCGGACCTCGGTTGCACTGTTTAAAACCTAGTACAGATAGATCAGCCAGCAGGTTGCGCGCTTCTGCATTGTCAAACAGTTCACTGTGGACATTGAAATCTCCAAGGAGTACAAAATTAGTCCCTATGCTGATATGAGGAGCTAGTGTCTCCAGAAGGAGGGTCGAAACTTCGGCACAGGGGCCAGGGGGACGGTACACCAGTGCTCCCTTCCAGCAAGCTTGTGAAGAGGAACCAATCTTGAAAACCAGGATTTCAATGTCCCTAGTACAGCATTGGTCGAGAAAGGTAACAGTGAGAGTGTCTTTATAAATTACAGCGACCCCGCCGCCGGTTTTGACAGGGCGGTCGAGCCTAAGAATCTTGTACCCCAAAGGGATCCCCAAGGTGATAGCAGGGACCAGATGGGGTTTGAGCCAGGTCTCCGTATAGAAGCAGTAATCAGGGCGGGTCGAGTGGATTAGGTCCCAAACCTCCGAGTGATGCTTCGGGAGGGATCTTATATTACAAAGTATGCTGTTGCCCCTAGGGGGCCTGGGGCTAGAGTCCTCAGGGGTCAGTGTGCCTGAAAGGGGAGGGCATGGGTATGACTGGTAGCCGCAATGCTTACATGAAAACGGGCCCCCGGGACATGGGCCGGGGTCCTGTGCGCAACCTTTCGGCGGCGGGTGCCACAAATTACGTAGGTCATTGGAGGTGTACCTGAGTCTGTCAGATCCGCTAGCGGGGGGTGCCGCGGGAACAGGGGGCATGGCCCCTGGCCCCGTTCGGTCACGGACGGGCACAGACGGGCTCCTCTCTGGCTCGTCTCAGGCGCTTCTAAGGCGCCCGCTGCGCGCAACCGCTGCGCGCTTGGGCGACGAGAGGGCTTAAATGCCCTGCCTGATGCAATCAGCTAGAGCGCTAACAGCGCGATAGTCTGGGTGGGGTCACTGGCTCTTCCTGTCCCGCCCTCCGCTCAATCGGCACTGGTTGCCGTGTCGGACCGGGGCGGGGCAGGGGAAGAATCGAGCGCAGGCCCTCTGAGAGTCAGGAAGTCAGCACAATAATAACAGTAGGTATCACAAAAGGTTTTTAAAAAGTAGTAGTCACAAATTAAAAGTTAAACTGTGCAGGAGCACACAAACAGGTACCGGCTAGTGGGGAGCGCCGAGCGCTGTAGCAATCACAGCAGATAATAAAGCGGGTCGGGGAGACTCTGCCACCGTCCTCCCTTCCGCAAGCTCCCGCTGCTCCTCGCCGCCTTAAATGCCCTGCCTGATGCAATCAGCTAGAGCGCTAACAGCGCGATAGTCTGGGTGGGGTCACTGACTCTTCCTGTCCCGCCCTCCGCTCAATCGGCACTGGTTGCCGTGTCGGACCGGGGCGGGGCAGGGGAAGAATCGAGCGCAGGCCCTCTGAGAGTCAGGAAGTCAGCACAATAATAACAGTAGGTGTTAGAACTGGCTATTTCTGGTAGGCTAAGGCTGACGCCAAAGCCAGGCAGAAACCACCAATCTAGTCAAGGCAAGGAAGTCACACGCCAAGATAACCCCTGCTCACCCCCTTGGTAGCTTGGCACGAGCAGTCTAGGCTAAACTCGGAGGCAATGTGTAAAGCATTTGCGTCAGCGCACAATAGCAACAACATACTAGGCACACCACAAAAGAGACTCCACACAAGGTTATTATAAAAATACCTTTTGTATTGTAAAAGCACATCAGATCAGATCACACATATACATGGTGCCAATTGGCACGGGCAATATTCACATGGGATTATTCACAAGACAGGGCTACAAGGGCCACTGTCACAATCAACACTTTAGTAGTAATGAAATACTATCAGAACTTAGAATAAAAGAGTATAAAATCACTGTAGCACAAAGTAACAGTTATGAATCACATCCAGTAACTACTGGGAACAGGTAAGTACACACTACGCAACCCTAAACACCTTAGGAGCATGTCACGCAGGGAACCAGGACCTCACTAGGACCCCCTGTATTAGAAAGGACAACCACCCAAGGATAAAATCCACTTAGGGGTATAAATCAGAACACATTACCCATGATGCATGAATATACATTCAGAGGAGTAGCA
Organism: Lissotriton vulgaris; assembly: GCF_964263255.1. Classification (NCBI taxonomy): domain Eukaryota; kingdom Metazoa; phylum Chordata; class Amphibia; order Caudata; family Salamandridae; genus Lissotriton; species Lissotriton vulgaris. The sequence goes on along the minus strand of NC_141687.1, from coordinate 583,334,447 downwards.
AAGAAAGAAAACACATGATGTATAGACCTACACATTCAGCGGTGTTTAAGAACAGAGCACATGATGCAATAAAATACATTCAGGGGTGCAGCGCAAGAAGACACATGATGACTAAACATTCAGCGGTGCAGCGCAGGAAAAGAAGGACACATAATGCATAAAACATTCAGAGGTGTCAAGAGTATACCATAGCGCAAATATCACATGAGGCCTAAAAACCTTCAGAGGTGCAGGAATAACACATGATGCAAAAGATCACATTCAGAGGTGCGATAACCATACCATTGCGCAAACTCACAAAAGCCACCACCTGTGGCAGTCCCTAGGCCAATGGCCTTGTTGGGGCTCAGACGCCCTGAGTCTCAGTGTCAGGGTGCCAGTCTCAAAGTTCAAAAAGCCCAAACGTGGCAGGTGCCCACTAAGTGCTGGGCACCTGGAGAACAATAAAACTGCGCCAGGGCCCTCACTGGCCCTTAGGCGCCAACTGCGCCACTGCTGGAGCCACACAGGCTCTGGGCATAGCACATGCCCCAGACGTTGGAGCCACAGAGGCTCTTAAAACACTGGTGCCCCTGGAGCCTCACCGGACTCTAGCCCTCACACTCGGGGGCAGGAAGGGACGAGCACCGACAATATGCCCCGAAGTCCCCCCCTCTCGGATATGGCCCTCTCGGGAGCCAAACGGGCTCGTAAACATAATGCGGCCCCTCTGAGCCTCTCTAAGCTCATGCGCGTTGGGGCGACCCACTGCCAACTGGGGCCGCCCTTGAAGGCTTTGTAATGCGTTGGGGCGACCCACTGCCAACTGGGGCCGCCCTTGAAGCCCTCGTGGCTTCGTAATGCCAACAGGCGCGCTCTCGCGCCAGGGGGGGGGGGGCGGACACCGGCAACGTGTCCCGACGCCCCTCCTCCCTTCTGTCCCCCTCTGCCCGGCCCTCAGTCCCGACTCACCGGGTCTCCTGTGCGGCGGGGGCGGGGCTCGGCGGCCACGGAGGAGCTCCTGCTCCTCCCAGACTCTCCTCGCTTGGCCCGGTCCCCCGTCTCGGGACCGGGACGCAGAGTGGAGCCAGCCAGGCTCCCGGGGGCAGTCTCTTCTCTCGCGGCAGGACGGGGGCGGTCGAACTTCTCTCTTCCTGCAGGGCTCCCTCGGTACACGGGAGCCCTGCCAACCGGCCGCCTCGTCTCCTCGGGGCCCCCTCAGCCGAGAGGAGCCCCTCGAACGGCCGCCATCTCCAGCGCCTCCTCCTTTCTTCCTCCCGCCTCACAGGCTGAGGGGCGGGACTTCCGGCCGGCCGCGAAGAGATTGGCCGGCCGGCCAGGTACTTCCGGGTCGCCGCGGGCAGCGCGGCGGCCCTCGCTAGGCAGGCAGGCGGGCAGGTAATCAAACTATCGGTGTGGGCAGCCGATCCAAAAGCACCACATAAGCGAGGTGGCCACTCGTAGTTCCAACAAAGATCCAGCGGGGCAAATCCACGCCGGGTGGGCACCGGCTCCCAGCAATAAAGCGCTCCTAGCGCTAAACACGATCCACAGCGCTACGGAGCAGGAAAAGCGCTCCTAAGCGCGACAAAGTCCAGAGAAGGCGCTCTCAAGCGCTTGGGGGAAAGGAAGCGCCCCAGAGCTCTAGACAGCAGGCAGAGCGCTCCCAGGCGCTCAGGGGGAAGCACAGCGCCTCCAGGCGCTAGAAATCAACTCCAGCGCTCTCCCCAGGAAAAGGCAGCCTCTCCTTGCTGCCAAGGTCCCAGAGCTTCCCCAGGGGCAAAGCCAAGTCCCCCCTTCAGCCCAGGCAGGGCAGAAGGGTCCCCCAGGAGTCCAGGAATCCAGGCACCCAGGGGCTGGGCAGCGCCCACCCCGGGTAGATCCAAGTCAGCCACAAGAGCAAGAACAAGAACAACTTGGAAGGAGACTCATCCCCTTCTTATAGCCAGAAATGCCTTTGAAGTACTTCGTGCAAGGGACCCTGAGTGCTGGAATGTTTCTGGTTTTCGTCTTCCTGACAGCTTCAGGGCCAGAGGTGACAGTGGGCCGTCAGGAAGGAGAGCTAGCAGGGTGGGGGACAGGCACGGCCCGGCACCACCAGACGCTCTTTCCTCCCATCCCTGACAGCAGAGGGGCCTTTCATCCACGGCTGACTCAGACCCCCCTCCTCTGGGGCCTTGCAGACCCTGCAGACCCTGTCCTACTCAAACCGGACAGTCCATCCACCAGCAGGTCCAGGCACTCCTGGGCAGACTCACCAGCCAATCACACGCTAGCACCAACTTACACAATTATGCCAACTTCCAAAAGTGGTACTTCTAGACTAGACACAGTCATGCTGCATACATCATTTTGCAGCATTCATTCTCACGAGTTCACACATATCAAACTCGACCCCTGCACTCCCCACACAACAGGAACTACCATGGGCATACATATTCCCCATTCATTCCTATGGGAGGGCAGGTCACTCACTCTTCATACAGAGAGCTCAAGCACTTTACACTGTACCACAGTGAAAAAAGTGCGCAGAGGCCTAGAATCACCAACACCAGGTTCCAGAAACAGGCTAGGAAAAAGCAAAAAGTCTAGGGGTGAACCTGCCCAAAGGGCCGGGTCCAACACAGCCCCCTTCCAGCCAAAACGCAGGGTAGACCAATCACTCCACTGATGGGCTTCACTGCTTTGGGCGACAAAAACCACGGACACGGACCTGCACGGCAGGGACACCCTCCGGTTTTTCGCCACTCTGAACCTACCTGGTTATCTCTAAACAATAACTCTCTGACACAACTAGGATACCCCACTGGTACTCCCTAGTCATCCACAGCCAAGACCATCCAAATCACAGGTCCTAACCAATCCACAGAGCGGGGGGCAATAACCCCTGGCACACAATAGCCTTTCTCCACTCTCTCTCTCAGTGTAGCTACAACTACCACTGATCCAACAACCTAGGGTCCACACCCCCAAGCTGACCAGAGGTCTCGGGCGAGAAAGCCCCACCCTACCTCTACTTCTGGGTTTCCGCACCCTCACAGAGAAGCATTCACCAGAACACAAGTCTCCTACCAGATCAGGACCTCACTCCATCACTGGTCTACCACCTGGAAACTATTTCACTTCTGAGGTACAAAGCACACAGCACAGTTCCTCTTCAAGCAGGTGGGGGGACACAGCACACCGCAAAGCCCCCTTTCCTCTACCTTAGTGGAAACAACAAACTGCAGGTGAGCCCCAGTACACAAAGCAAGGGCAGCCCCCTCAGTCTCTTCAGCTGACCCACTTGGGCAGAGATTCCTCTTGACCTAGAAGTTTCCTAATCTCCCAACCTAAGATCTAAACCCTCAGGTTGCACCGGGGTCAGAAGTAAGGACACAGTCCCTCTGCGCCCCCTTCCAGTTCCATTACTACAGGCCCAGTATGTCTCAGGCTAGACAGAGCACACGCCAGCGGCGTATCAGCGACACACCCTCCTCCAGTACTCCCTATCACAGGGTAATTCTCAGTATGTCCCAGGCTAGACAGAGCACACGCCAGCGGCGTATCAGTGACACACTCTCCTTCAGTACTCCCTATTACAGGGTGATTCTCAGTATGTCCAAGGCTAGACAGAGCACACGCCAGCGGCGTATCAGTGACACACTTTCGTCCAGTACTCCTCCCAGGTCAGGCCACAATCCCAACCCGGCTTTCCCCCCTCCTCGGGGAACAACCTCCAGAGGCCCCACAAATGGTTAAGCACTCTAGACGGTCAAATGCTCAGCGAGCCAGGACTTCTGCACCCTCCACTTAGGAGCGGTACTGCCCAACACTAGGACCGCCGGAGTTCTGGTTACAGACACTCCCCGTCCTCTAGACACAGGAAGATCCTCCTCAACTGACCTGTATGTACAGCCTAGGCCCCTGACCTGGCGCTCCCTTAGGGAACCCTCCGGGCCCTGAGATAAGGTTTCAGGCCAACGTGGGACACACCGTCCCACACTCACTCCGCCTCCACTGAGACAGGACGTGAGCCCCTACACCCTACCCTTTCTACTGGGATCTAGCTGGGCTACACATGAACCTCTTCACCTACACAGGATCATCAGATACACAAGCCACTCCTTTTAAAATCACTTCCTAATGCCTCAGCCAGACATCTAGCACACCGCCAGACATCCACCTTCCTGTCCAGTTCCTTTGCAGGACCTCCTGCACACCACCAGAGGTACACCTCACGTGCAAGCTCCTTTAAAAAAAAACTCACACCAGCTCCTCCAGTTCAAGACACCACCCATCCACACACTCCCCCCCCTCGGACTGGTAAGGCAGTTTCTACCACCCCTGATTCCTCAATCTGACCACACGTGACACAGGTACCAAACTCTGGGAGCGGGGAATGGGAATTAACACACTGGACACATTTAAGCTGCCACCACTGGATCCTACCACACTGGGGAATCCAGACACACACACTACACTCAGGGAACAACCACCCCCCTGAGCTAGCCTTTTCTCCTCACACTCCTTCTCTCTCCTATCTACCCACACCCACACATGGGGATAGGATTTGGGATTGGACACTGAACCCAGCAAGGGATTCCTAATCTATGGGAACCTCCCCCTCTACTGGCGTCCTGCCCTGTCACTTCCTCTCATCTGCCGCTAAACATAAAGCGCAGAAACACATTTGAAAATGACACTCTTGAGGAAAAAAAAAAAATCAAAAACAATAATCCCAAACATGTGACTATCTGAAAAAACAATTGCAGAGTTTTGTAATGTAGCCAGTTGTCGCTATGGCACTGAGCAAACGCAAGTCCCAAATCCGCACCGCTGACCCACCAATGTTAGAACTGGCTATTTCTGGTAGGCTAAGGCTGACGCCAAAGCCAGGCAGAAACCACCAATCTAGTCAGGGCAAGGAAGTCACACGCCAAGATAACCCCTGCTCACCCCCTTGGTAGCTTGGCACGAGCAGTCTAGGCTAAACTCGGAGGCAATGTGTAAAGCATTTGCGTCAGCGCACAATAGCAACAACATACTAGGCACACCACAAAAGAGACTCCACACAAGGTTATTATAAAAATACCTTTTGTATTGTAAAAGCACATCAGATCAGATCACACATATACATGGTGCCAATTGGCACGGGCAATATTCACATGGGATTATTCACAAGACAGGGCCACAAGGGCCACTGTCACAATCAACACTTTAGTAGTAATGAAATACTATCAGAACTTAGACTAAAAGGATATAAAATCACTGTAGCACAAAGTAACAGTTATGAATCACATCCAGTAACTACTGGGAACAGGTAAGTACACACTACGCAACCCTAAACACCTTAGGAGCATGTCACGCAGGGAACCAGGACCTCACTAGGACCCCCTGTATTAGAAAGGACAACCACCCAAGGATAAAATCCACTTAGGGGTATAAATCAGAACACATTACCCATGATGCATGAATATACATTCAGAGGAGTAGCAAAGAAAGAAAACACATGATGTATAGACCTACACATTCAGCGGTGTTTAAGAACAGAGCACATGATGCAATAAAATACATTCAGGGGTGCAGCGCAAGAAGACACATGATGACTAAACATTCAGCGGTGCAGCGCAGGAAAAGAAGGACACATAATGCATAAAACATTCAGAGGTGTCAAGAGTATACCATAGCGCAAATATCACATGAGGCCTAAAAACCTTCAGAGGTGCAGGAATAACACATGATGCAAAAGATCACATTCAGAGGTGCGATAACCATACCATTGCGCAAACTCACAAAAGCCACCACCTGTGGCAGTCCCTAGGCCAATGGCCTTGTTGGGGCTCAGACGCCCTGAGTCTCAGTGTCAGGGTGCCAGTCTCAAAGTTCAAAAAGCCCAAACGTGGCAGGTGCCCACTAAGTGCTGGGCACCTGGAGAACAATAAAACTGCGCCAGGGCCCTCACTGGCCCTTAGGCGCCAACTGCGCCACTGCTGGAGCCACACAGGCTCTGGGCATAGCACATGCCCCAGACGTTGGAGCCACAGAGGCTCTTAAAACACTGGTGCCCCTGGAGCCTCACCGGACTCTAGCCCTCACACTCGGGGGCAGGAAGGGACGAGCACCGACAATATGCCCCGAAGTCCCCCCCTCTCGGATATGGCCCTCTCGGGAGCCAAACGGGCTCGTAAACATAATGCGGCCCCTCTGAGCCTCTCTAAGCTCATGCGCGTTGGGGCGACCCACTGCCAACTGGGGCCGCCCTTGAAGGCTTTGTAATGCGTTGGGGCGACCCACTGCCAACTGGGGCCGCCCTTGAAGCCCTCGTGGCTTCGTAATGCCAACAGGCGCGCTCTCGCGCCAGGGGGGGGGGGGGCGGACACCGGCAACGTGTCCCGACGCCCCTCCTCCCTTCTGTCCCCCTCTGCCCGGCCCTCAGTCCCGACTCACCGGGTCTCCTGTGCGGCGGGGGCGGGGCTCGGCGGCCACGGAGGAGCTCCTGCTCCTCCCAGACTCTCCTCGCTTGGCCCGGTCCCCCGTCTCGGGACCGGGACGCAGAGTGGAGCCAGCCAGGCTCCCGGGGGCAGTCTCTTCTCTCGCGGCAGGACGGGGGCGGTCAAACTTCTCTCTTCCTGCAGGGCTCCCTCGGTACACGGGAGCCCTGCCAACCGGCCGCCTCGTCTCCTCGGGGCCCCCTCAGGCGAGAGGAGCCCCTCGAACGGCCGCCATCTCCAGCGCCTCCTCCTTTCTTCCTCCCGCCTCACAGGCTGAGGGGCGGGACTTCCGGCCGGCCGCGAAGAGATTGGCCGGCCGGCCAGGTACTTCCGGGTCGCCGCGGGCAGCGCGGCGGCCCTCGCTAGGCAGGCAGGCGGGCAGGTAATCAAACTATCGGTGTGGGCAGCCGATCCAAAAGCGCCACATAAGCGAGGTGGGCACTCGTAGTTCCAACAAAGATCCAGCGGGGCAAATCCACGCCGGGTGGGCACCGGCTCCCAGCAATAAAGCGCTCCTAGCGCTAAACACGATCCACAGCGCTACGGAGCAGGAAAAGCGCTCCTAAGCGCGACAAAGTCCAGAGAAGGCGCTCTCAAGCGCTTGGGGGAAAGGAAGCGCCCCAGAGCTCTAGACAGCAGGCAGAGCGCTCCCAGGCGCTCAGGGGGAAGCACAGCGCCTCCAGGCGCTAGAAATCAACTCCAGCGCTCTCCCCAGGAAAAGGCAGCCTCTCCTTGCTGCCAAGGTCCCAGAGCTTCCCCAGGGGCAAAGCCAAGTCCCCCCTTCAGCCCAGGCAGGGCAGAAGGGTCCCCCAGGAGTCCAGGAATCCAGGCACCCAGGGGCTGGGCAGCGCCCACCCCGGGTAGATCCAAGTCAGCCACAAGAGCAAGAACAAGAACAACTTGGAAGGAGACTCATCCCCTTCTTATAGCCAGAAATGCCTTTGAAGTACTTCGTGCAAGGGACCCTGAGTGCTGGAATGTTTCTGGTTTTCGTCTTCCTGACAGCTTCAGGGCCAGAGGTGACAGTGGGCCGTCAGGAAGGAGAGCTAGCAGGGTGGGTGACAGGCACGGCCCGGCACCACCAGACGCTCTTTCCTCCCATCCCTGACAGCAGAGGGGCCTTTCATCCACGGCTGACTCAGACCCCCCTCCTCTGGGGCCTTGCAGACCCTGCAGACCCTGTCCTACTCAAACCGGACAGTCCATCCACCAGCAGGTCCAGGCACTCCTGGGCAGACTCACCAGCCAATCACACGCTAGCACCAACTTACACAATTATGCCAACTTCCAAAAGTGGTACTTCTAGACTAGACACATTCATGCTGCATACATCATTTTGCAGCATTCATTCTCACGAGTTCACACATATGAAACTCGACCCCTGCACTCCCCACACAACAGGAACTACCATGGGCATACATATTCCCCATTCATTCCTATGGGAGGGCAGGTCACTCACTCTTCATACAGAGAGCTCAAGCACTTTACACTGTACCACAGTGAAAAAAGTGCGCAGAGGCCTAGAATCACCAACACCAGGTTCCAGAAACAGGCTAGGAAAAAGCAAAAAGTCTAGGGGTGAACCTGCCCAAAGGGCCGGGTCCAACAGTAGGTATCACAAAAGGTTTTTAAAAAGTAGTAGTCACAAATTAAAAGTTAAACTGTGCAGGAGCACACAAACAGGTACCGGCTAGTGGGGAGCGCCGAGCGCTGTAGCAATCACAGCAGATAATAAAGCGGGTCGGGGAGACTCTGCCACCGTCCTCCCTTCCTACATCCAAGAGCTACCCTAACCCCACTACCATTTGCTCCAATAACTATGACGAATACACTCTACTTAGGCAGATACCCCACAATACACTACACTACACAAATCAACACAAAATACAAAAACAAGACAAATATTACAATTTAGGGACAGGACAAAGAATGCACAGACAACTAAATGACCAGGAAACACCACCAAACTCGCCAGCAAACACCAAACACCTCCACCACCAAGCACAGACAAAAAGACAGTAAGTGAAAGACACTTCACACTTCCTGGTTTGTAGCATGGCTGAGCCATCACATTTCCTGTGTGGAAGCAACATGTTTTCGTCATATGTGGCATTTGTCTAACTAAAACATTTTTTTTTCTGATGCTTCGCTAGACAAATGTCAAAGTCACTAGTTACACTATGGGCAAAGCATTGTTTTTCACTCTGTGCTCTTGATGCGTGACTTCCGGTGGACGGTCTTCCCTCTCATGTTTAGTAGTAAAGCATCTGTTTACCTACAAAAGTGTCACATTCAATTCATGAAAGTCACCTTTCATGCCATTGTGTCATTTTTCTTAATCTAATGTCACTTTTAATGGTCATGCGTGACTTTCCATACCACAATTTCACATTTCCTACCGAAAAGTCACCTTTCATACCATTGAGTGACTTTTATTAGTCCAAAAGGGACTCTTTTATGTTCATGAATCAATCAGAACATTTGTAAAGTGCACTACTCACCCGTGCAGTTCTCAAGGCGCTGGTGGAGGTGTGGGGGGAGGGAGGGAATGCTGCCACTGCTCGAATAGCCAGATTTTGTGTAGTCTTATGAAGGTTAGCAGGTCCTGGATCTACTGTAGGAGGGTGGGGAAGGTGTTCCAGGTCTTGGTAGCGAGGTGGGAGAACGATCTGCGGCCGGAGGTTGCTCTTCAGATGCGGGGAACGTGGCGAGGGAGAGGTCGGCGCAGCAGAGCTGGCGGTTTGGGGTGTAGAAGGTGAGATGTCTGTTGAGGTATGCTGGTCCAGTGTTGTGGAGTGTCTTGTGTGCGTGGCTGAGTAGCTTGAAGGTGATCCTCTTGTGGCTGCTGCAAGGGATGTCGAGGACCAGGCATGCAGAGGCGTTCTGAATGTGTTGTAGTTGTTTCAGGAGTTTGGCCGAGGCTCCTGCGTAGAGAGCATTTCCGTAGTCCGAACTGCTGCTGACGAGGGCCTGGGTGACCGTTCTTCTTGTTTCGGTGGGGATCCACCTGTAGATGTTGCGGAGCATGCGGAGGATGTTGAAGCTGGAGGACAAGTCGGCGTTGACCTGCTTAGTCATGGAGAAAGTTGAGTCGAGAATGAACCCCAGGTTGCGTGTGTGGTCGGTGGGTGTTGGTGCTGTTCCTAGTGCGGTCGGCCATCAGGAGTTGTCCCAGCTGAGGGGGTGGAGCAGAGGATGAGGACTTCTGTCCTGTCTGAGTTAGCTTCAGGCGGCTGGTCTTCGTCCACTCGGCGACAGCCTTCATTCCTTCGTGGAGGTTGGTTTTGGTGGTGAGGGGGTCCTTGGTGAGGGATAGGATCAGCTGGGTGTCGGCGTGGGAGATGATGTTGAGATCATGCAGTCGGGGACGTGGGTGAGCGGTGCCATGTAGATGTTGAACAATGTCGGACTGAGGGATGAGCCCTGGGGTATGTCGCAGATGATCTCGGTGGCTTCGGAGCGGAAAGGGGGAGGCGGACGATCTGGGTTCTGGCGAAGAGGAATGTTGTGGTCCAGTCCAGAGCCTTGTCTCAGATCCCTGCGCCATGGAGGCGTGGCCGTAGGGTGCAATGGCAGACAGTGTTGAAGGTGGCTGACTGGTCCAGGAGGATGAGGGCCGCGGTTTTGCCTTTGTCCAGCATGGCCCTGATGCCATCGGTGGTGGCGACAAGGGCAGTTTTGGCACTGTGGTTGCTACTGAACCCAGACTGGGACGGGTCCAGGATGCTGTTCTCTTCGAGGTAGCAGGTCATTTGTCTGTTGACGATCTTCTCGACGACCTTCGCCAGGAAGGGGAGCAGGGACATGGGCTTGAAGTTCTTGAGGTACTTAGGGTCAGTCTTGGGTTTTTGAGTAGGGCATTGATCTCTGCGTGCTTCCATCTCTCCGGGAAGGTCGCTGTCTCGAAGGAGATGTTGATGGCTTTCCGGAGATGGGGTGCGATGGTGGTGCTGGCTTTGTTGAAGATGTGGTGTGGGCATGCGTCTGACGGAGATCCAGAGTGGATGGTGTTCATGATTTTGATGGTGTCGTCGCCGCAGATGTTGGTCCAGGAGAGCAGGCGTTCAGTGCGGATGGTGGCTGTGGAGGCGGGGGTCTTAGTGGCTGTCGGGCGGTCATGTCGTTGAACCTGTCGTGGATGTCTGCGATCTTGCGATGGAAGAAGGTGGCAAGGGAGTCGCACAGGTCTTGCGAAGGTGGGATGTCGTTGCTGTTGGAGCTGGGGATGGATAGTTCCTTCACGATGTTGAAGAGCTCTTTGCTGTTGTGTGCATTGTCATCTAGGCTGTCTTCGAAGGAGGCTTTTTTGGCGGATGTGATGAGGTGATTGTGTTGGCACATGGCGTTCTTGTAGGCTGCGTAGTTGTCCCGTGTCGGTTTACGGTGCCATGTCCTCTATTTTTCTGCAAGTTTGCTTGGAAGCCTGGTGGCCCTAAGTGAACCAGCTGGCTTTCTTGCTGGTGTATCAGTTGGAGGGTGTCTTGATCGGAGCGAGGGTTTTGGTGCATTCGTCGATCCACTGTCTGAGGTTGCGGGCGGCGGTGTCGGGGTCGGCGGGTGGGCTCCGGGTGAGGGTAGTTGTTAGCTGGTCTTCAGTGACTTTGCTCCAGCAGCGGCGAGTGATCTGTTGGGTGTGGTGGTGTGTGATGGGTTTCCGGAAGGTGAAGTAGATGCAGCAATGGTCTGTCTAATGGAGTTCTGTGGAGTGGCTGAAGGAAATGTGGGAGCTTGCGGAGAAGATAGGGTCAAGCGTGTGGCCAGCAGAGTGGGTGGGTGTTGTGATGATCTGTCTGAGTACGAGGTTGGCGAGGTTGTCGATCAAGGTGGTGGAGTTGGTGTTGTTGTTCTCGAGGTGGAAGTTCAGGTCCCTGAGGAGGATGTCATCTGTGGAGGCGAGGGTGTGTGTGCTGACGAAGTCGGCAATGGAGTCGCTGAACTGTGGCCCTGGTCCGGGGGGTCTATAGGGGGTCTATAGATGAGAGTTTCTCTGAGGGTGGTGATGGGATCGGTGTGGATCTGGAAGTGCAGGTGTTTGCGGTGCTGAGGGTGTCGTCAGTGTTGGTCGAGACTCTGAGAGTATTCCTGTGGATGATGGCGATTCTTCCTCCAGTTCTGTTGGTGCGCTCCCTGCGGGTGATCTTGTAGCCATCTGGGATGGCCATGGCGATGTCGGGTGCCAAGGAGGGGTTCCTCCAGGTCTCCGTTAGGAAAGCGACGTCTGGGGAGGTTGAGTCGAGTAGGTCCCAGAGTTCAACGGCGTATTTTGCCGGCGGAGTGGGTGTTGATAAGGATGCATCTGAGGTGGTTGTGTGGCTTGGTGGATCGGATGCTTAGGAAGCTGCAGCTCTGGCAGGAGAATAGTCCTTGGGTGCGCTTCGGGCGCCCAGGAAGCAGGTGTGTGATCGTCCCATGTTGAGTACGTGAAGGGTGCACGTAGCGGAGACGGGAGTCATGGGGTTCACTGGGGCCAGGGATTCTGACACTGGGCGTGGTCCAGGCACGGACGGGCGTAGACGGGGTTGCCTTAGGTGCGCCCGCTACGCGTGGCCGCCATAAGAAGGGGAGGTGGGAGGAGCAGCTGGGAGGAGGAAGTGGATGAATGGGCGAGCGGGGAGCGTGGCTGCAGGGGATGCAGCGGCGGGAAAAACAGGGCAGGAACGGCGAGGGAACAGAAGGTAAAGGAGGACACAGGGCACAGAATACAAAGGGGAAGGAGAAAAAATTAACCATTTAAACAATAAAGAACAGAAGCAATTCAGCACAAAGCAACGGGCGGGCTGCAGGGGACGCAGCAGCCGGAAATGCGAGGGCAGGAGCGGCGATGGGACGGAAGGCAAAAGAGGGCACAGGGCACAGAATTAAACAATAAAAACAGAAGGAGGAAAAAACGAAACAAGTAAACAATAAAACAGAAGCAAGACAGTGCAAGCAGACCTACGGCCAGCCACTGGCCACCAGGGACGAGGCGCAGGTGGTAGCCTGCGGGTGGAGGAGGGCCTCAAACTTGTGGCAGGGGCAGCAGCAGCGAGCACGGAAACACATGCACAATAGGTGGTGCTGTTGCGGCGTGGGGAGCGAACTGCCTGGAGCAGGGTAAAGGGTCGCTGACTTTCCATGCCAAAAAGTCATGTTTCCTACAGAAAGGTCACCTTTCATTCCATTGAGTAATTTTTCCTAGTCCAATGTCACTTTTAATGCTCTTGCATGACTTTGCATGACAAAGAATTACATTGAGTTGAGCCACTTTTCATTCAATTGGGTCATTTTTCCTAGTATAATGTCACTTTTAATGGTCATGCGTGAGTTTGCAAGGCAAAAAGTCATGTTTGCTACAGAAAAGTCATCTTTCATTCCATTGAGTAATTTTTCCTAGTCCAATGTCACTTTTAGCAGTCATGCATGTCTTTCCATGTTAAAAAGTCACATTTACCACAGAAAATTCACCTTTCATACGACAGTGTCAACTTTCGGAGTATAGTGTAACCTTTCCTACTAGAGTATCACCTGCCCTACTGAAACATGTTTCTTTACTGACACAGTGCTATGGAATTGGTCAAGGTGCAAGTGACAAACAACACTTGACAATGGTGCATTGTTTTAGGGGGCTTGATATTAATGCCTGGCTTCCGACCTGATTATAAACTTCTGAGGTCTAGTTCTATCTGACAGAATGTATGGACGTTGATATTTCCTGGAAATGTGACATAGACACAAAGATAAGTAATAGTTTCAAACCTTTAATATCATGTTGAAACTTTCATTTATGTTGTTTTATGGCCCAATCACATACATGTGTGTCATGTGAAAAAAAATTGCCCAATGTGTGCACGTCTGCGATTGCCTGCAGCTGTTTTCTTGATGTCTCGAGCCTCTGATCCACCTGCTCATAATCATCCGCCATCGAGTCCTGAAGTTGTAGGTCACCGTCCCAGAGGACATTAGTCTGCACACAAATGTTGTGCAGTATTGGGATGTATGACGTTACAACGCATACTTTTACTCCACATACCATTACAACGCGGTATTCACAACGCATACCAATACAACGCATAGCGCTTTGGGGTGCTGGATAGTGGTAAGTATAATTTACTATTCTAACTCCAGTCCCCGTGGACCCTAGGGAAGGTGTTGGATAGTAAATTAAACTTACCTCTTATCCTAGAGCGCCCCCCAGCGCTACGCGTTGTAATGGTATGCGTTGTAATGCCTGCGTTGTAGTGGTAGTGCGTTGTAAAAAATGCGTTGTAACAGGTGAATACCGCAGTATTGCACAGACCATGATGATCTTGAAGACTATTGGGGGGAAGTAGAGCAATCTACACTCTGAAATGTCAAGGGAGCGGAACCTGGCCTTCAGCAGTCCAAATGTTCTTGTGACAATGTTTTAGGTCCTGCTGAAAGCCTGGTTACAACCCTTCTCCGGCTCAGTCTGGGGGGGAGTGCATAGGGTGTCATGACCCACGGCTAGTTGCCATAACCCTGGTGTAATGGCCGGATTTTTCTGTTTAGATGGGATCAGCCCCCAGGGGCCCCTATGACCCAGCCAAAACGTACTCACCTTCCCTCCTCAGATCGCATTCACAATGGATAAATATACAGATATATACAGATCGCACCTAAGGATGGGGAATGACAATATACATGTATGGATTTTCTACAATATCTTATTCACATCAGTTGGTCTCGCGGCCACCCTGACCCAGACCGTTCTACCCTAGGGCAGATATGACACACAATCCGGTGCGTCTACACACGGGCCTGCAGAACCCAATGCTCCCTTTTCCACAAGTGTTTGCAATCCTGCAAAACTACACACTAGTTCGACCACCTAGTGCTCTCATTTACTCAAGCCACAATCCAGTGGGTATACACACTGGTAATCCTCCCCAGTGCTCTCATTAACGCCGCATATCAACGACGACCACATTCCTATGAACAGTTATCGGGATAATATCTCAGTTATCTGCTCGGGATAAGACTACAATAATAACTTTGAATATAGTTCCAAATTATATAGTGTACTCCCTGCTCTTGACATCAAAGGTCCACTCACTCCCTCTTTATTTGATCACCATTTACCTGATCGGGATTTCCCATCCGTTCACATAAACAGTTCCCAACTAGAAATGAAGTTTACCAAGATTGAACACGAACACCAGGTACACAGTAATTCTATAAGAATTAGGGTATTTATTAACAATAGACACAAATCACATTACTATGCAACATAAATTCTGCAAAGAAAAGGTAAAGATTAGAGTGCACATTCTATTAGAGTTAGGCGGAGGTCACCTGATTAGTGGGAAGTCTGGACTCGGCAGTCATCTAGGTTCCCTTCTCGTCTCTGTATCCTGGCTCGCCTTGCAGTCACCCCCAGCCGTCACAAGTACACGTCTGCACCGCTAGGCTCAACCTCGTCTGCTTCCCTTCAGGACACCGGAACATTGCTGATTATTAGCTACCGTCTCTCTCTCTCTCTCTTTGTCAGTGCGCTCCGCGCTGCTTCTCGTTCAGTCTTTCTCAGAGAGTTTCGGTCTTAAATCTTTCTCAGACTTCAAAGATGGCGACTTGTCCGCCATAAGATGAATAATGGCAGAGATGCTAACGGCTAGATGCCGCCTACGGACTAACTGACAAACTGACTAACACCTTCGCTAATATCAAAGCCCGTTCCTTCATGGAAATTCACGGCCAGTAACCTGCCGCCCACCAAATTCTTGTACCTCCCCGTACCAAGGACACTTTCCCAGCCGGCCGGCCTGAAGTTGTGTCTTCGGAGTGGAGAAAAATACATTCCTTCGATAAGGGTCAGCCTGAACCGGTTCTCTCCAAGCGAACAACAGCTTGAAACTAAAACACTACATTTGACCTAGAAAGCCTTCTCGGCTACCGGGCAGAAAGCAAAATGGAGTCTGTCTCGTTTAAGGCCTACGGAGCCCACAATATGCATAGCTCCATGGAAAATAGCCCAGCATGTTAGCAAATAAGCAAATCATAACTAATACTTATATATCTATCCCCTAACTTAAATTCATAAGCCTTACTTTAAGGAAAATGGCACGAAAATGCCCTAATATATGTAAGACAGGGTCCCTGTCTATAGTCCTAATCCCTATGCTATGGGGGTGATAGGCTGGAGTCACTCTCCATCATTCTCCTTCTCCAAAGAGCCAGCAAAAAGGCAGCCATTACATTACACCCCTTGACTCCAGTCTATTAACCACAAACTAAATGGAGCTAACATCAGTAGAAGAATAATATGAAACAAAACTAACTGATCTACGACTCTTACTAAGTCTAAAAAATTGGAGCAGGGAAGGGATGCATTGAATAAAGCAACAAATAGCTATCAGGACACAAATAGCGACAATAACCCCCCCTAAAATCTGTCGTAAGGAATGCAAGTCAGGCAGCCAATTAAAAAGCCAGTCAAAGAAACCCTGATCTATATGTTGTCTAATTTCTGCAGTCAAGTCGTGGAGTTTGTCAATATGGGATTGGATAGCTTTAGAATGGTCAGACAAATTAAAACAGCATAGACCTTCAAAATCAGAACATTCATGACCATGTTTCAACAAAAGATAATCAATGGCGGCCCTGTTCTGCAAAATAGCTCTACGTTCGCCTTGGGCGTCTAATAAGAGGTCAGATAAAACAGTAGATGTTTGGTTAATGGACTTAACCATCCAGCAGGCCATTTTGCCGATTGTTTTGGCATTATAAACGGCCAATGCAGGCACTCCAATAATAGAAAAAGCTAAACCAAGATATTCTGATCTGGAATAGAGATGAACAGAGGAATCACAATCTTCATGCAATGACATAGAATCACGTACAATACGGGAATGTGAAGTAGGATGTGAGGAAAACATTAGCAAACTCAATCTAGTGATGGCACATGGGCCACCAGAAATATTCGCAGGAATATAGGGCCAAGATGAATTCCCACAAGAAAAGAGCCATCCAGCCGGCAATAGCATTGAACGATAATGGCTAGTGGCTACTAATAAACGTTTACAGGTCATATTATTTTTAACAGAAAGACATGAATTCGGAAGTCTCTTTGAACATAACAAACGTTGATGAGCTGAAAAGGAAGTAGCGGCTTGGAGCTTCAGCTTCAAGCACTCAGTAATAGCTTTAGGGTCACAAGTCATGATGAAACATAGGACTCCAGGGGTAATATTAAAAGTAGTAATGCGGGAATGAATAGGGACATCAAGGTCTGGAAGAGCAGTACATGAGGGACAAAATTCATGGGCCGCAAAATCACCCAGAATAACATTAGGTCGGGCATTAGATATATTAAAAATATGACGTAAAGTCTCAGTGGATGCAGGGACAGCAACCAAACAGGTCGCTAAAATGTCAGTGACAGAATTCATGGGCGTGAGACAGAAATGTGGAGAGTTCGTCACCCGCTTTGCGAGTGTAATCCAAAAATTAGTCGAAGTTGCCCACGCAGACCGCGGGGCTCGAATTATCCCATCAACCGGCATTGGTGGATCCTCTCCTCTCCCGGCGTAGCAGGCCAAAAGGAGTCCAGCGCCGACACATCCTGCAGCAGCAAGCCAAAGAATGATCTGAAAGAATACAAACACAGACCTTAATCATTCTCGTAAGTAACATTTATCAGCTGGGACAGCTTCCCAGCCATCTTTCCCTGGCTTCATCACCAAAACGGTGTTGTCATGACCGGTCGCAATAATATCAGCCTGTTCAGGAGGATTTTTAGGCGATTGCACCCATATTTTAGCTCCAGGAAGATCAGACGATCCGAAGCCTTTTTGTCCTCGCACAGTTAGCAACGTTGGGGCAGAGCCTTTTTTGATCTCACCACTGAAGACAGGCATAATCAGTAACTGAGCAACACGGTCAGACTTTTTGATGAACAAATCCGTCTCACTGCTATTAAGCAGGAGAACTTTAATCTCTCCCTGATAATCACTGTCAATTACTCCTCCGAGCACTTGTACACCTTTCAGGGCCAGGCCAGATCTAGGGGCAATTAATCCAAAGCTACCGGCAGGTATACAGACACCAATGCCAGTTTCAACAATGATTCGATCCTTTCCTGGAAATTTAGCATCATTTAAAGCATGCAGGTCGAGGCCTGCGGAACCAGGGGTTGCTCTACATGGAGCCAAAGCACCGGGGGTAATTTCCCAATACATGACAGTATTCGATATAGAATTGGGTCTCGCATCAACATTTGGAGGAAACAAACGCATCAAAGGAGATTCAGCATGTAACAAAGGGCGATTATTGAGAATCAGTAAAGCTTGAAGTAAAACATCTCTCCACTGGCTGTAACGGTCATCAGTTAACTTGCGCAACTGTTCTTTCAACAAGCCATTCACTCTCTCAATCAGTCCTGAAGCCTGTGGATAATATGGAATATGAAACACCCAATCAATATTATATTCCGTACAGAATTCCTGCACCAATCTTCCACGAAAGTGGGATGCGTTATCTGATTGAATTTGAAAAGGGACACCATAGTACAGAATAATCAGCTCCAGGGTTTTAATTGTATTCACTTGGGTAGCGTTCTTGCAAGGGAAAGCGACCAAAAGGCCACTGTAAGTATCAACCACTGTGCAAATATATTGACAATTTCTGCTCATAGGGAGCGGACCAATATAATCAATCTGCCAAATTTGGGCGGGCAATTTACCTCGATGTAAGTGACCTCGAACAATCTGAGGCACCTCTTTTTTCCTAGAATGCTGACAAACGGGACAATGTAAAATGACATCTTTTATTAAAGGAAAGGGAATATGAATTCCTCTATCGGCAGCCCACCTGCTAGTGGCTTTCTCTCCAAAATGTCCTGCTTTTTGATGGGCCCACTTCGCCAATCCCGCCAAATCAGAATCCTGCATGTCCACCACTGCCTCAGAAATTTTAGACTGTTCATCTGCAATATTATGGAAAAATTTGTCAAGGGAGTCAATTGGAGTATGAGCATCCACGTGAAAGATTGTTACAGTACTCTGCGGGAGCAATTCCCAAATTTCTTGCCACAGTTCTCTGCCCCACAGTTCCTTTGAATGCAATTCCCAATTATGAGAATGCCATGTCGGTAACCAGACCGCTAGTCCATTCGCAGTGGACCAGGAATCAGTGAAAATATGACATGTACCAGGTAGTTCCTGTTTCAAAACTTGGTAAACTGCATAGAGTTCAGCA
This sequence comes from Lissotriton vulgaris, assembly GCF_964263255.1. Lineage (NCBI taxonomy): Eukaryota > Metazoa > Chordata > Amphibia > Caudata > Salamandridae > Lissotriton > Lissotriton vulgaris. Next base: position 583,315,803 of record NC_141687.1, on the reverse strand, counting down.
TATTGGCTACTCTTACCATCTCCAGTTGTGCTCAACAATTTCTGTGTAATCGGGTTATATGAAACAGCTTTCCAATGTCTTTTGTCACCAATGAATTTCGCAGAACCATCCGTAAACCACACATGTTTTCTATCCTCCGCGGACAGATCATCAAATGATTTACCCCACTTCACGGGAGACTCCTGCACTACGGGAACCGAACACTCACTTTCAATCTCATTGGAGGGCGCCTGCGCCACTCGCTCATGTAAAACCGCCACACCTTTCGGACCCACACGTGCCCTGTCCTGAATGTACCATTTCCATTTAATCACACTAGCCTCCTGAGCATGTCCAATTCGATGGGACTTTGGTGAACTCAAAACCCACTGCATAATGGGAATTTCGGGCCTTAAAATCACAGCATGGCCTAGGGTCAATTGCTCGGTATCCACCAGAGCCCAATAACAAGCAAGCAACTGTTTTTCAAAAGGTGAGTAGCGCTCACCAGCCTCCGGTAACTTTTTGGTCCAAAAACCTAATGGCACTTTTTGTCTGCCCTGCTTTTGCCACAAACTCCAATTGGCATACAGGCCTTCCACGGATACATTCAAATCCACATCACCTTCACTCACGGGCCACAAATCCAAGGCATACTGAATAGCTTCTTTAGCCAAATTAAAAGCAGTCTGTTCAGGTTCACCCCATTCAAACGCATTCTTTTTACGAGTGACTCGATACAGTGGAGCTAAGATTTGACTCAAATGGGGAATATGCTGACGCCAAAATCCAAACAAACCAATAAAGCATTGAGCCTCTTTCCTGTTTCTGGGAACAGCAAAATCAAGTATTTTTCGTTTAACCTGTGGAATCACCTCTCTGTGACCCTCATGCCAATTAATTCCTAAAAATTTCACAGCTTGGGATGGAGATTGTAATTTGTCAGGATTAATTTCCCAGCCTTTCGCTCGCAAACAGTCAATGATCTGATCTAAATGGGACTGCACCTGGTCTTGCGTTTCACCTTGAATCAAAATGTCGTCAATATAATGACAAACCTGAACTTGTGGATTCGTGGGCACTTCAGACAAATGTTCCGCCACCAGCCAGTGACAGATCGTAGGACTATGTACATAGCCTTGAGGAAGACTCCGGAACGTCATTTGACGTCCATTCCATGTAAAACTGAATTGTTCCTGACATTCGGGGGCAATCGGAATTGAAAAGAATGCATTAGCAATATCAATGGAAGCATACCACGTACCTGGATGCTTTTGAATTCTTTGAATCAGTGTGACAATGTCAGGCACTGCAACAGTCAATTTAGGTGTATTTTTATTCAATTCTCGATAATCAACAGTCATGCGCCAAGAGTTGTCACTTTTGCGCACAGGCCAAACGGGATTATTCCAAGCAGATGTGACCGGAGTAATGACTCCCGCGTCAACCAAATCCTGAATCGTAGCGGTAATTTCTTCATGACCACCTGGGATGCGATATTGCTTTTGAGAAATCACTTTCGTCGCTAAAGGTATTTTAATAGGTGGCATGCGTAAACGGCCAACCCGTACGGGTCTGGTCGAGATGTACTGTCGTGTACCAAATTGATAGCATCCATCATCCAAATGCAAAGTCATACCTTTTAAAATGTCAATTCCAATAATGTATTCCAAAAGTGGCACAACCAACACAGAGTATTCTCTACGAGGAATTCTATCAATTTTAATTTCGAGTGCAGTTTGAACTGCGGGTGTCTCTTTACCACCCAAACCAGTAATCGTAAAAGACTGTCCATGAAATTTTCTCGACTTACCATGAATTAAAGTGGCCTCCGCCCCAGTATCAACTAAGGCTCGGGCCCTTTGGATATTACGATGTTTCCAAAAAATCTCAATATCTACATATGGTCTGTAATCTCTGTGGGCCCACTTGCGTACCGGAGCTTGACCTATTTCCTAGTCATTTTTCCTGCGGTCTGTCAACCAAGACAAATCAGGGTAAATGCTCTCAGTTTTCTTTGGTATTAGAATGTCTTGTTCATATCCGTCTCCAGTACGAAACGGATTAGTGTCAGGTTCAAAAAGTTGTGAATTACGGTCAGAGAGTCTGTTACGATCCTCCCTCTTTCTTACATCAGGGGAATAACTCCTTGCATCTCGTCGTCTGTTAGAAACACGATCATCTCTTCCCCTCTCACGATCATCTACTCTCCCCCTCCCTTCATTACGACGAGGGGATCCATCACGTTCATAACGCCGATCATCACGGCGATCAGAATTCACACGTCGCCTCTCATCACCACTGTCATCCGAACCACGGTCATACTCATTCTTTCGTACACGACGGGCACCCTCTTTCCGATCCAAACCACGCTTACGAAACATATCCCATAGGGTATTATTAGGCTCACCATCAATGTCTTCCCTTTTGACACCATCAGCAATGAGAGCAAGAAACATGTCACGTCTAGAGAACTTATAGTCCCCACCAGTGCGACCCTCAGGTCGAGATTGTCGTTCAGGTTTAAACCATTCACCCAACTCACCAAGCTGACGAACAGACTCAAGCACAACAGACAAAGGATTGCCAGTCTGGTTAATCAATAATGTCATCATGACCTGCTTGTAAGCAACAGGAGAAGAACGGATAATGCGATTGCGCACAGAAGATGTTAAAAGACCATCCAATAACTTGTCAGCAGTACTAAGAAAGATGGACGTTTTCATAACTTCCTCCTTTAGACGTTGCGACGCATCGCGCAAAGTGTACCACGGTTTCTCATCAATAGGCCAATCAGATTCAGTTGGATATTTATGATTACAGCCGTCAGACGCAAGCTGGAGCAAAGAAATTTGACCAGCACCATTATAATTCCGAAAATGATCCTGAATCGTAGAATCAGAACTCAAAGAGCAAAATCGTAAGCAATCAACAGCATCGAGCATAATACCGGCAGCGCCAAGTTCATAAAGACGCACCATCCAGGTAAGCAAGGCCTCACCAGGCCGTTGTTGAAATCGTTGTAAAATGTCACTAACCTCCTGCTGAGTAAAGTCTTCAATACAGTCAAGAGCTATACCACCCGGATTACCAGGGGCCTGTTGTAACTTTCGTCGAAAAATCGGATGAGCAGAAACCGCAGGAAGAGCTTCCGAGGAAGCCCGCATCTTAGATTTAGCAGCACAATCAGGGCAAGCTACGTCATCCACACGGGAAGAACGAGCACGGTCACAATCAGGACTTAAATCAATACATGAAGCAGATTTACAATCACGTCCGGAGCGAGAAGACTCGCGTTTGTCACCCTCCTCCGCCAAGGAGTCAGAAGTATGAGAATCCCAAATATTACCGTCCCACTCATCGGGGTTCCAATCCATTCCAGCTTTTGCTACAACCATACGCACTTTGCGTGAAGACACACGTCCACGACGATGTTTATACTTATATCGTGCAATACGGACCGCAGCCCTTTCGGCAATGGTCTGATATGTTTCAAGTTTGTCGGCAAGCAATTTATTTTGACAACGCAACAGAGTATGCGCATTTTGCAACTCAACACACTGTCCTTCCGTATCTTTAAACTGTTTCTGTAGCTGAACAAACCTCTCATGCAATATTCTGTATGCATTAAGAACAATCCACCCTCTGCGTCCTAAAATAGGAAGCTCATCACCCTTCACTACTGGCGCCTTCTGCAAGCACGATATCACATCGGCAGGCTCCGCCTGCTCCAAGCATGAAGACCAATTTTCACTCAAACCAGTAGAATCAGCCCACTCACGGGCCAAAGCCTCATAAGGCGTAGACTCGCAGCCGGGAATCTGAATCGGCAGTTTAAAAACCGACGATGATTTTTTCGCAAACATATTAACACCAAAAATTTATATACACAAATTATAAACAAAATTCAAAACTTATAAGCCGAGCGCAAACCAACAAGATAAAATCAACACAATGCACACAGGCTTCGTAAACAGTTCGTGACGCCAGATGTAATGGCCGGATTTTTCTGTTTAGATGGGATCAGCCCCCAGGGGCCCCTATGACCCAGCCAAAACGTACTCACCTTCCCTCCTCAGATCGCATTCACAATGGATAAATATACAGATATATACAGATCGCACCTAAGGATGGGGAATGACAATATACATGTATGGATTTTCTACAATATCTTATTCACATCAGTTGGTCTCGCGGCCACCCTGACCCAGACCGTTCTACCCTAGGGCAGATATGACACACAATCCGGTGCGTCTACACACGGGCCTGCAGAACCCAATGCTCCCTTTTCCACAAGTGTTTGCAATCCTGCAAAACTACACACTAGTTCGACCACCTAGTGCTCTCATTTACTCAAGCCACAATCCAGTGGGTATACACACTGGTAATCCTCCCCAGTGCTCTCATTAACGCCGCATATCAACGACGACCACATTCCTATGAACAGTTATCGGGATAATATCTCAGTTATCTGCTCGGGATAAGACTACAATAATAACTTTGAATATAGTTCCAAATTATATAGTGTACTCCCTGCTCTTGACATCAAAGGTCCACTCACTCCCTCTTTATTTGATCACCATTTACCTGATCGGGATTTCCCATCCGTTCACATAAACAGTTCCCAACTAGAAATGAAGTTTACCAAGATTGAACACGAACACCAGGTACACAGTAATTCTATAAGAATTAGGGTATTTATTAACAATAGACACAAATCACATTACTATGCAACATAAATTCTGCAAAGAAAAGGTAAAGATTAGAGTGCACATTCTATTAGAGTTAGGCGGAGGTCACCTGATTAGTGGGAAGTCTGGACTCGGCAGTCATCTAGGTTCCCTTCTCGTCTCTGTATCCTGGCTCGCCTTGCAGTCACCCCCAGCCGTCACAAGTACACGTCTGCACCGCTAGGCTCAACCTCGTCTGCTTCCCTTCAGGACACCGGAACCTTGCTGATTATTAGCTACCGTCTCTCTCTCTCTCTCTTTGTCAGTGCGCTCCGCGCTGCTTCTCGTTCAGTCTTTCTCAGAGAGTTTCGGTCTTAAATCTTTCTCAGACTTCAAAGATGGCGACTTGTCCGCCATAAGATGAATAATGGCAGAGATGCTAACGGCTAGATGCCGCCTACGGACTAACTGACAAACTGACTAACACCTTCGCTAATATCAAAGCCCGTTCCTTCATGGAAATTCACGGCCAGTAACCTGCCGCCCACCAAATTCTTGTACCTCCCCGTACCAAGGACACTTTCCCAGCCGGCCGGCCTGAAGTTGTGTCTTCGGAGTGGAGAAAAATACATTCCTTCGATAAGGGTCAGCCTGAACCGGTTCTCTCCAAGCGAACAACAGCTTGAAACTAAAACACTACATTTGACCTAGAAAGCCTTCTCGGCTACCGGGCAGAAAGCAAAATGGAGTCTGTCTCGTTTAAGGCCTACGGAGCCCACAATATGCATAGCTCCATGGAAAATAGCCCAGCATGTTAGCAAATAAGTAAATCATAACTAATACTTATATATCTATCCCCTAACTTAAATTCATAAGCCTTACTTTAAGGAAAATGGCACGAAAATGCCCTAATATATGTAAGACAGGGTCCCTGTCTATAGTCCTAATCCCTATGCTATGGGGGTGATAGGCTGGAGTCACTCTCCATCATTCTCCTTCTCCAAAGAGCCAGCAAAAAGGCAGCCATTACACCTGGTCAGCTGAAAGTGAAGCAAATACTTTAGAAATCTGGTACTGATACATGGCAGGCAATGTGCGTTATGTGTAGTTACATTGTCATACATATTTCTAACATTGTTTTCACAATGTGTTAGTCAATCACTTGTTGATAGGTTGACATTTGTCTCTTCCATTACTCTGTGTTATAGAAAATACTGAGCATGGGCTGATAGATCGTACACTTCTACATCCTGACTGTCACGCAGATCCTGTTAGATGTCTGTTAGATGCAGATGTCTATTTAGAGTAGCTCGTGACCACTCAATGTTGTGTGCTTACACATGTGTGGACTTATTGATTGTGGTACCTATTTGGGTACTTGGTCCTCCGTAGGTTAATGTTGACATTGGAGACATGCCTTACACTGCCACATGCATATGTCCATGGTTAACCACAAATGCGGGTCATGGGATGCATGACATGCCTGATAAACCATGGAAGGGCATATAGACACCCCCATATCCCCATGGAAAACCTCCCTTACAAACATGGATGCTACACTGCATTTGCATTGCTCTGTACCCTTCTACCATTAAGCAGAGGTCATAGTGGTTTTGTGTGTCTTGACATTCTTAGCTTGTGGGTTTGCCTGGCATATGTACACTGATAGATGGTGCATGTATGAGCCACACTCCTCTTACTTCAGTTCCTATCTGCATCAACAGACACAGTCATGGGAATTATGCTATCCATTTCTACCTGTTAGTGGGTGTGTTAGGTATTACAGTTTAGCTTACCTACAAGTAGGCAATTCACATAGTTTCTATTCTGGAATTGGTTATTGATGATGCAGTGCCTGAATATGCAAGCATCATGCACACTTCCAGGGTATTTGGCCAACACATTGATGAAGAGGCCAGATGGTCCACAATGGCTTGAATATTTATGGAGTGTGTGTGCTTCTGGTTCCTGTAGAGATGTGCGGTGGCCGCAGGAGGTACCAGTTGCACATGTGTGCAGTCCATGGAACCCAGCATGTGTGGGAACCCAGCAAAGGCATAACATCATTGCTTGGTCTCCAGCTGCAGTTCCTGGTTGTTGGGGAAGAGGAGGTAACGGGGTGTCAGCCGTATGATGGCATTCAGGATGGAGGGAAGCAATGAGGGGAAAGATAGCTGGGAGATTCCAGCGATTCTGGCGGCTGTTGTATGGAAGGACCGCAACACCAGCATATTTAGTACCGCCATAAGCTCCACTATGGAGAGATGTTGGTAGCCTTGTTGGCTGTAGCCTTGGGGCAGTCAGGTGTAGCAGGTCTACAATGGACTGCCTCCTCAGCCAGTAAAGAGTGATTACCTCTCTTCCTGAGTCCTATCAAAGTTGTCCTCTGTCTGTAAATGTGCCCTCTTCTTCTGCTGTGCTTTCATGGTGGTGAGGGGGGGCTGAGGTGGGTGGTTGGGGCGGGGTGGGGTGGGGTGGATGATGGTGGTCATCTCCGTGCGACTCCCAGATGCAAACTAACTACCTCCTTGGTGTAATTCTGGTTACAGAACTGTCCTGCCCAGCTTCTCTTTATACAATGTGCGTTATGTGTAGTTACATTGTCATACATATTTCTAACATTGTTTTCACAATGTGTTAGTCAATCAGTTGTTGATAGGTTGACATTTGTCTCTTCCATTACTCTGTGTTATAGAAAATGCTGAGCATGGGCTGATAGATCGTACACTTCTACATCCTGACTGTCACGCAGATCCTGTTAGATGTCTGTTAGATGCAGATGTCTATTTAGAGTAGCTCGTGACCACTCAATGTTATGTGCTCACACATGTGTGGACTTATTGATTGTGGTACCTATTTGGGTACTTGGTCCTCCGTAGGTTAATGTTGACATTGGAGACATGCCTTACACTGCCACATGCATATGTCCATGGTTAACCACAAATGCGGGTCATGGGATACATGACATGCCTGATAAACCATGGAAGGGCATATAGACATCCCCATATCCCCATGAAAAACCTCCCTTACAAACATGGATGCTACTCTGCATTTGCATTGCTCTGTACCCTTCTACCATTAAGCAGAGGTCATAGTGGTTTTGCGTGTCTTGACATTCTTAGCTTGTGGGTTTGCCTGGCATATGTACAATGATAGATGGTGCATGTATGAGCCACACTCCTCTTAGTTCAGTTCCTATCTGCATCAACAGACACAGTCATGGGAATTATGCTATCCATTTCTACCTGTTAGTGGGTGTGTTAGGTATTACAGTTTAGCTTACCTACAAGTAGGCAATTCACATAGTGTCTGTTCTGGAATTGGTCATTGATGATGCAGTGCCTGAATATGCAAGCATCATGCACACTTCCAGGGTATTTGGCCAACACATTGGTGAAGAGGCCAGATGGTCCATAATGGCTTGGATATTTATGTAGTGTGTGTGCTTCTGGTTCCTGTAGAGATGTGCGGTGGCCGCAGGAGGTACCAGTTGCGCATGTGTGCAGTCCATGGAACCCAGCATGTGTGGGAACCCAGCAAAGGCATAACATCCTTGCTTGGTCTCCAGCTGCAGTTCCTGGTTGTTGGGGAAGAGGAGGTAACGGGGTGTCAGCCGTATGATGGCATTCAGGATGGAGGGAAGCAATGAGGGGAAAGATAGCTGGGAGATTCCAGCGATTCTGGCGGCTGTTGTATGGAAGGACCGCAACACCAGCATATTTAGTACCGCCATAAGCTCCACTATGGAGAGATGTTGGTAGCCCTGTTGGCTGTAGCCTTGGGGCAGTCAGGTGTAGCAGGTCTACAATGGACTTCCTCCTCAGCCAGTAAAGAGTGATTACCTCCTCTTCCCTGAGTCCTATCAAAGTTGTCCTCTGTCTATAAATGTGCCCTCTTCTTCTGCTGTGCTTTCATGGTGGTGAGGGGGGCTGAGGTGGGTGGTTGGGGCGGGGTGGGGTGGGGTGGATGGTGGTGGTCATCTCTCTGCGACTCCCAGATGCAAACTAACTACCTCCTTGGTGTAATTCTGGTTACAGAACTGTCCTGTCCAGCTTCTCTTTATACAGAAAAGTTGATGCATCATTTCCTACGCATGGGTTTCACAGTTGCAGGAATTTTGCATTTATTACTACTTAACAGAATGCAGGCAATTCTGACGTAGGCTCCTTTTGTCGCATGAGTCCAAAAAGTGACTCATCTTCAAAGTTACATCACCTTGTAAATATGGAGCCTTGATTACCCTGCCAATGTGTGAAAAATGTTGACACCTTGCCAGCGCAAGCTCCTTGTATATAAGCCCCTTAGTTTGACTACTCAAGTGAGTAAAGTAGCTTGCACCAGTTTTCTCTCTTAAGGCAAAGGCATGCATTCTTTTCCTTTCTTCAGGATCACCGACTGGAGGAAGTTGGCTCTGTATATACTATACCAAAGCGAGGTATATTGTGCACAGAGTCCAGTGGAACCCCAAAGGTAGGCAGAGGTAAAGTTAGACAGAACCTTACTCTCTATTTGTGGTAATGTGATCAAGCAGTAAGGCAGTATCTGAGTACAGTGTTAAGCATTTGTTGTACATACTCAGTCAGGAAATGAATTCACACACTCAAAGACTAGACCTCAGACCAATTGTGTTTGTATAAAAATATTCTTTTAGTTATTTTCTTTTATAGAACCAAGCAAGCCTGGCACAGGTAACCAATAAGTACTTTACAGTAGTAATGCAATTGAAATGCAGTTTGAATGATGATTGTATATGCACTTTGATTTGATTTACAGTATCGATACAGAGAAATGCAATTCTTAGTAGATGCAGTACGTAGACTTGAATAGGCTTTTCAGTAAAAGTAAAAGTTTGCAAAAGCACTGCAGGCAGCGAGACAAAGGTCTTCTGGGTGGGACCAACACTTTGAGAGGTAAGTTGTAACCCAGGGCGTAGTTAAAAACTCTGTGAAGCTGTGCGAGTAGCGGAGTGCATTGCGAACTGGAGTTTGTGCTGGTGTTCCTGCCGCTCGGGTAGAAATTCCCGCTCGCGAACTTACCGTTTGTGATTGTGAGTGGGGGAAAAAACCCTGCTGCACATTACGAAGCAGAGTTTTCTGCATTCCGCAAGCTCCACGAAGTGCTGAGTGCAGAAAACTCTGCAAACTCTGCGAAAGGAGCAAAGTTCCCCGCCCAGGCCTAGTAAGTTGGGAAGTTAGGGGTTGCTTAGGCATCATAGGTTAGGGCACACAAGGCTGTGAGGCGTCGGGTGCAGGGGTGGCTTCTGGGGTTGGATCTTCTTGCCAGCTCCTGGTCGTGGTTAGGGGGGCCTTCTGGATTTAGACTGCAGGCGTCAGCTGGAGGCTTGAGGCAGGTCAGGATCGCCAGGGTGACCTCCTCTGGGTGTTGGCCCACTCGAGCTCAGACCGTGAACGGCGGGTGCAGAGTGGTGCGGATTCGTGGTTTCCGGCCAAGGCCAGAGGTGGCAGATGAACAAATCCAGTGTTCACAGGAGACAAAGTCTTTGAGGTTGAAGGCAGGCAGGTCTTTCTGGGTTTTTGAGGTTGCTGGCTGCAGGACACACCGGGATTTCGCAGGAGCAGGTACGAGGTTGAGACAGGCCGGTAGGGCTGGGGCCAAGTCAGTGGGCGTCTTCCTCTTGTTAGCTGCTACACGGCTGTTCGGTCCTTCTTCTTCTTCTTGCTGGTTCTTGCCTGAGGAAGCAAGGTTCAGGGGTGCCCCTAAATACTAGATTTAGGAGCGTTACAGGTTAGTAAAAGGCGAGACCAATGGGACCCTTGCCCTGGGGTGGGCACACCTCCTATTATGCCACCCTCCTGTGGGAGGGGGCATGAGCCTGTCCCTGGTTGGCTGAGTCCCCCATCTTCAAGATGATGTGGACTGAGAGTTGTGCTTCACCTCGCCTTCCCCACCTGAGGAGTGAAGTTGGCAGAGGTGGTGTTGGACTTGCCCCTTTTTGGCTAACGTTCCTTCAACTTTTTGCTTCCCCCTAGAACTTTTGTCTGACATGGTGTTGCCAGCTTAGATGCTTTGGACACTTTGACACTTTGCCACTGCTAATCAGTGTCAAAGTGCAAGTGCTCCCAGTGTAAAGTGTAATGGTACTTGGTTGTCCATGATTGGTATGTTTGCTTTACTAGTAAAGTCCCATGTAAAGTGTACTATGTGTGCCAGGGCTGGTAATGCAAATGCTACTAATGGGCCTGCAGCAATAATTGTGCCACCCACACAAGTAGCCTTAAAAGGGGAACTCAGGCCTGCCACTGCAGTGCCTGTGCACAGTTTGTTAAACTGCAATGTTGTTCTGACAAGTGCACCCACTTGCCATACCTTACCCTTCCCTTTCTATGCACCTAAGACACCCCTATGGTAGGTCCAAGGTTAACCCTGGGCAGAGTGCAGTGCATATGAAAGATAGGACATGTACTGAGGTGTGTACCATGTCCTGATAGTGAAATAATCTCCATTTCGTTTTTCACTGAGGAAAGGCCATCTAGCCTATAGGATAGAATGGGGAGACTGTGTAATCTGATTGTTGTGTTAAGCATTGCATTATTTTTACATTGCAAGGTGCTTGATTCTAGCATTAAGAGTTGTATTATTGTTACATTGCAAACTGCCTGATTCTAGTATTACGAGTTGCATTATTGCTACATTGCAAAGTGCCTGATTCTAGCATTACAAACTGCTTAGCATTGTATTAGGATGGCAGTGGAAGATTTAGATGTGCTCATTACTATCGCCAGAACTTGCAAGGGCTGGCTGGCCTAACAACTGGCCAGGAGGAATATTACAAATACGCATATGTTGGATTTATATTGTGTGGTTTTATCGTACATCTTTTTATATACATTTATACTTGTTTTTATGAAACTTGTGTGGAGTACATTTGTGGTGTCATCATTGGGTTGCTGTAATCATGGTTGCAAATACTTTACACATTTGCCTTGAAGAAAAGCCTGGCTGCTCGTGCCAAGCTCCCAAGAGGGTGAGTGGGGGCTATCTGAGAAGGTGTCTTTCCTTTCCCTGACGTGGAATCGTGGGTCCCTATTTGGCCGAAGGTACCCACCTCAGCCAACCAGGGATCCCGGGTCTAACCGGTGGGCACACCTCTCTTCCTCACTTGTTTTTCCTGCCGGTTCTCCCGCCCAAAGTGGGGGTCAGAACCAGTGGGGACAAATGCTGACAGCAACAAGTGGCCTGGGGAAGCTCACAAAGGCGGCAAGCCTTTGAAGCTTCCCCTTCGTGAACCCTGCCCATCCAGGGGGAAGAGGCTTGGCACCTTGTTCAAGGATGTGCATTGTTTCAGGCCCCAGAGAGCAGCAGGCTTTTGACCCAGAGGTCCAGAAACATGTCTGGTGGTGGAAGTTAAAGCAGCCACTCAGCCTAGACACTAGGGGTAGGTTTGTTTTCAGGGGGCATCTCTAAGATGCCCTCTGTGTGCATTTTTCATTAAATACCATACTGACATCAGTGAGGGCTTAATGTGCTGAGAAGTTTGATACCAAACTTCTCAGTTTTCAATATATCCATTAAGGTGTTGTGGAGTTTGTAATGACAAACTCCCAGCACCATATATTCTTACTGGCAGAACTGCACTTACAATGTCTAAGAATGGACTTAGACACTGTGGGGGTACATGGCTCATGCACCTGTACCCTCACCACTGGTATAGTGCACCCAGCTAGAGGGGTGACTGATCTATACCAGGGCAGTGGGTTGTAGGCATGGCAAACAGGGGCATGTGCCATGTCGACTCTTCACTTTGTTATGCTCCAAGACACGCAGCCTGCAAAGGCAGTCTGTGAGTGTCAGGGTACTAAGGATGACACAATAAGTGCTGCAACCCTTAGAGGCCTTCTCTGGTCACAGTGTCTTGGTTTCTGTGGTCCCATTTACCAGGGGCTGACCTATGGTCAGAGATGCCAATTGGGTTTAGGCTTCAATGCAGTTTTAGGGAAAGAACATAGGGCCTGGGTACCTAATTAGCAGGAGCCCAGGGCACACTCAGTCAAAGTACATCAGCAATTCAGCAAAAAGTGGGGGCAACCATGCAGAAAGAGGGCATTTTCTCACATCGACCCCATGATAATTGAACTTGTTACTTTCAATACCTAGCCAGAAAGTTGTTGCCTGACATTAAGATGTCCCCTCTTTATGCATGATGTATTTTCTTTCCTGGTCGACCAGGCAGTCTCACAGTCCTTCACTCTCCTGCTGATAGGATAATCATGTTACGTCATGTTATGTTATGTTATGTTATGTTAATTTGGGTGCTTCTATAGCGCACGGCTACTCCGAGGAGTGTCCCGGCGCTGTCAGAGCCTCACAAGTCTAAAGGGAAAAAACTAAAAACAGGCGGCGCAGGCAGCATGATGAGAGGACAAGGTGAAAGAACTTATTGCTGAAACAGCCAGGTTTTCAAATCCTTCCTGAATGCCAAAAGATTGGAACAGGATCTGAGCGCGAGAGGAAGATCGTTCCACAGCAGGGTTTAAAGGGGTGTCCGCCGAGGCGAGCCCGATGTATCCTAGGGGTGACTGCCATAGCCTGTGACGAAGAACGAAGGGATCTCGAAGGAAGGTAGAAAGTGATCCACTACTGAAGATATCGGGCGCCTATACCATGCAGGGCTTTAAAGGCGACGGTCAGGGCCTTAAAAGCGATCCGCTTCTTTATGGGCAGCCAATGAAGAGTTCTGAGGAGCTCCGTGGCCCTGGCTCTTCTAGTAAGGCCAAAGATGGCCCGGGCTGCCGAGTTCTGTACTATCTGGAGGCGCGATATGAGGTATTCTGGTAGACCAAGGTACAGAACGTTAGCATAGTCCAGGCGAGAGCCAATCAGGGCCTGCACCGTCATCTTTCTGTGCTCGATGGATAGTAGGGGCAAGAACTTCCTCAGCATCCTCAGGATCGCAAAGCATCTGCCAGCCAGGCCTGAGACTTGACCCCTGAAAGAGAGGCAGTTGTCGACCTGATTACCTAGGTTCTTCGCCGACCCAGAGTCACTGTCAGGAGGGAACATGGCGGCCGGCCACCACTCCTTCCACCTGGGATCAGCGGGGCAGCCAAAGAAGAGTACTTCCGACTTTTCGGAGTTGCATTTGAGGCAGTGTTGGCTGAACCAGTCAAACACCGCCCCAAGGCAGTCCCGTATAGAAGTCCCGTCAAAGTCGTGGCCCTTGTCGCTTTGGGGCCCAGCGTACGACACGATCTGGGCCCCAAAGCCCTCTGCGAGTGCTGCCAGAGGGGTCATGTAAATGTTAAAAAGCGAAGGGCTCAAAATTGAGCCCTGCGGAACTCCGACCTCCAGAGGTGGCATCGCGGCGGAAAAAGGTGGAGCCCAGATAGTTTGCTGTCGATTAGAGAGGAAGGACCGGAACCAGCTGAACACCGTCCCCCTAAGACCCACCTCCCAGAGTCTTGCTAGGAGGCGGTCATGGGGGGCGGTGTCGAAGGCCGCAGAGAGGTCGAGCATCACCAGCATGACTTTTCCTCCTTTGTCCAAGGTTGCCTTGATCACTTCGGTGGCCTCGAGAAGAGCGGTTTCGGTGCTCAGGTTAGAGCGAAAGCCAGACTGGGATCTATGTAGTATGTCATTCGTCTCTAGAAAGTGGGACAAAGAGGTGTGGACATGTTTCTCAACCACTTTCGCGAGGGCAGGCAAGAGGGAGATGGGTCGGTAATTGGCATGAGAGTCAGGGTTCAGATTGGGTTTCTTGAGTAAAGGCAGGATGAGTGCCTGTTTCCAAGGCTGCGGGACTTCACCTGTGCTAAGTGAGAGGTTAAGGATCGGGTTTATGAGAAGATTAATGGTGGGGGCTAGTTGGGCAAGGGTTTTGGCAGGGCAAGGGTCAAGGGGAGAGCCTGATTTGAGTTTGGTGAGGAGGTCCAGTGACGCCTGAAGAGACATAAAAGGGAAGTTACAAAGGGAAGGCTCTGACGCAGAAGATGAAGGATCCGGAGACCAAAGGGTGGAAGTGTAACTCATATTGGGGGCACCAAAGGATAGCTGGATATTTTTAATTTTGTCAGCGAAAAAAACTGCCAAATCGGAAATCCAGGACTCGGAGTGCATGATTTTGGGATTGGTCCAAGGGGGGGAGATAAAATCCTTAACAATCCTGAAAATTTCTTTGCAGGAGTTTGTGGCCTCCTCAATTCGGCTAGCCAAATAGAACTTTTTATTGGCGATAATATCGCGATGATAGTCTCTGATCAGAGACCTATATGATTCCCTGCAGCTGGCGTCGTAGTGTTTACACCACTTCCTTTTGGCTTTTTTACACTGCCGACGTTTGTCTGCCAGGGCCAAAGAGAACCAGGGAGCAGAGGATTTCACCGATGGTGTCTTGGCGAGTATGGGGGGGGCGAGGTCTGTGAAGCGTTGGGTCAGCCAACCCTGTAAGAGGTCAAGGCCCGTATCCAAGGAGCCCGATAGCATGCAAGGATGAATCTCAAGTTCCTTTAATAGCATGGCTGGAGAGACTCGGTGAAAGGCTCTCGAAGGCTGCACTTTGTCCCTTTGTCCACAATCAGGGCTCTTTGTAGAGAAAGGGATTTCAAATTTTGCCAGGAAATGGTCAGACCATAGGACCGGCGCAAGGGCAGTAAGAACTACTGGAACAGTAGAAAACAGTTGGTCTAATATGTGACCTTTACAGTGGGTAGGGGACCGAAGGTGGGGGACCAGACCTAAGGATGAGGTGATGTCATTGAGCTTAATACTGTGGGGGTCGTCTAACTTGTCCAAGTGAATGTTGAAATCGCCAAGGTGCAAGCAGTGGTTAGATCTCAGACATAGTGAGGAAATCATTGAATGGAGATCTTCAAAGAAAGTGCCTATAGGGCCAGGAGGTCTATAGACCAACAGTCCTATGCAGGACTGCTGAGGAGATAGAGAGAGGGAGAAGGCAATTATTTCACTCCCCGGGATGTTATCCGAGGGAAGGATAGTGCAGGCGACACGTTTGTTGATGATTAGAGCCACTCCACCCCCCTTCCCGCTAACTCTGTCTTTCCTATAAATCACATGACTCGGGGGGATAGCAGTGGCGATATCCGGACCAGCGCCCTCTCCCAGCCAGGTCTCTGTCAGAAACGGACAGTAGGCTCTGGAATCTGTGAGGAGGTTGTAAATATCGAGCGCGTGCTTGGCTAGGGATCTTGTGTTCAACAGAAGGCAGCTAGTGCTTTCAGAAGGAGGAGTGAGGGAAGCAATACGGCCTAGGCCAGGTAACCAGCCACAGCCCGGGCATCTAATATTAGACCGCGAAGGTTTAGGGAACACCTTGGTGCAGTTATTGGAGGGGGTACAAAGGGAAAGAAGGACATCCTTGCAATAGGTTATCATCTTTAAAAGCAAAACGCCGGGCCTGGCCCGCGCCTGTCCGCCTCCGGGACGCTGACGGGCGCAGACGGGCTTTCCTTCAGCGCTCCTTAGGCGCCTCCGCAGCGCGCGTCCGCTGCACGGAGGGGGGTGCACTTAGTTTTAAGGCAGAGCTGGCCGTCCGGCGCAGGACTGCACCACTAGACTGCCGCCCGACTAGCTGCCTACCCCCAATATGACCGCCACCAAAACGCGCGTCTGCGGGTCCCAAGGAAACCCCTAACAGCAAGCTGAGCCGTCAGGAGGCTGGAGAGACTGCAGGCAGGGCAGCGCGGCGCCAACAGAGGAGGTGACAGAGGTAGGAGGAAACCGAGCAGTTTTAAAAGAACTCAGGCCACCCGGCTTTCCGCCTCAGGTGCCTGCCAGGAAAGTAAAGTGCAAAGTGCGAAGAGATAGTACAGGACACAAAAGCTAGTAGTCAGCCAAGTGTAATCAGCATTTACAATACAAGTCACAACAAGATAAAATGCATAAACAGGTTTAAAACGCTAGTGTTCAGCGCAATGTGTTTCACTCGCCTGCACCCGGCTTCCGCCTCAGGTGACTAGACTAGTGAGGATCTAACCTGGACTCAGCCTTTTCCCAGTTTTAAGGCGGAGCTGGCCGTCTGGCGCAGGACTGCACCACTAGACTGCCCCCCGACCAGCTGCCTACCCCCAATATGGCTGCCACCAAAACGCGCGTCTGCGGGTCCCAAGGAAACCCCTAACAACAAGCTGAGCCGTCAGGAGGCTGGAGAGACTGCAGGCAGGGCAGCGCGGCACCAACAGAGGAGGTGACAGAGGTAGGAGGAAACCGAGCAGTTTTAAAAGAACTCAGGCCACCCGGCTTTCCGCCTCAGGTGCCTGCCAGGAAAGTAAAGTGCAAAGTGCGAAGAGATAGTACAGGACACAAAAGCTAGTAGTCAGCCAAGTGTAATCAGCATTTACAATACAAGTCACAACAAGATAAAATGCATAAACAGGTTTAAAACGCTAGTGTTCAGCGCAATGTGTTTCACTCGCCTGCACCCGGCTTCCGCCTCAGGTGACTAGACTAGTGAGGATCTAACCTGGACTCAGCCTTTTCCCAGTTTTAAGGCGGAGCTGGCCGTCCGGCGCAGGACTGCACCACTAGACTGCCCCCCGACCAGCTGCCTACCCCCAATATGGCTGCCACCAAAACGCGCGTCTGCGGGTCCCAAGGAAACCCCTAACAACAAGCTGAGCCGTCAGGAGGCTGGAGAGACTGCAGGCAGGGCAGCGCGGCGCCAACAGAGGAGGTGACAGAGGTAGGAGGAAACCGAGCAGTTTTAAAAGAACTCAGGTCACCCGGCTTTCCACCTCAGGTGCCTGTCAGGAAAGTAAAGTGCAAAGTGCGAAGAGATAGTACAGGACACAAAAGCTAGTAGTCAGCCAAGTGTAATCAGCATTTACAATACAAGTCACAACAAGATAAAATGCATAAACAGGTTTAAAACGCTAGTGTTCAGCACAATGTGTTTCACTCGCCTGCACCCGGCTTCCGCCTCAGGTGACTAGACTAGTGAGGATCATGCACATTCTTCTTGGTTTTGTGGTGCTTGGTGTGCTTGTCCTGTGAGACCTCTAGGTTTCTGGGTCAGCCTCATGTACTGCACATTCGTGCTCAATACCTGGTCTTTCCTGCTTCTTTATTTCTTTGGTGCCCATCTTTCACAGTTCTGTGCTTATTTCCTTCATCTACCATTAGAGATATCCTTCGTGTGAGTTAGCAAATGTTTTCTTCTTGTGGACTAGAACTCTCTTTATTGCTCTAGTTTTTGCCAAGACAGCACAGTGAGTTGAACATTCTCTCCTGAAACATGTGGTGATCCACAGGTCGCGAGTTTGAAGCATGGACTCAGACTTCCATCCTTGCCTATTTGGTGAATTGAGTGCCATCTAACTACGTAAGAGTAACACCTGTTAATTAGAACCCTTAGAAATTTCAGACGTGTAGGATCAAGCGATATATGAATATTAGGCGCGCCTCTAAGGTTTTATTTGATGTTGACACTTGTTCTTTCGTTTCTTTGACGTTGGCTGTTTTGCAGCATTCCTTTGTAGTCTGCTAATTTCAGTATACTGGGGGACCTGAATCTCCATCTGGAGTGTTGTGACTCCCCCGCTGTACGAGATCTTCTGGGCGATCTGGAGGCTTGCCAACTTATTCAGCTAGTCAAAGGCCCATCCCACTTGGCAGGCCATCTACTTGACCCGGTATTTTCGAACATTTCCGAAATATCGGCCTCCACTCCCTGCCCCCTCAGCTGGTCGGACCATTTCCTGGTTCAAATTTATATTAAGATCTCAGCTGGTTCCAGGAAACAGCCTCCCCCACCGCGTTGGAGGCGATCATGGCACAAACTAGATGGTGCCATATTCGAGACCAGACTGAAAAACTCCCGCCCAGACTGGCCAGAGGATCTGGAGGCAGCTGATACAGCATACAGAGACTGGGTCAATACATCACTTGACTACCTCATCCCCAAGAAACTGTCCAGGCCCAAGCGCAAGCATTCTCACCCTTGGTACTCTGTGGCACTGGCCGAACAGAAAAAGCAATGTAAGTTACTAGAGCGCATCTGGAGACGATCGTATGACCCCCAGGCGAAAGCCACCTTCAGATCCGCTACCAAAGCTTACCATAAACTTATAAAGAAAGTTAAAGCTACCTATTTTACGGACCAGATCAGTGTGAGCACAAATCGATCTAAAACCATCTTCTCTTTAGTGAAGGACATGACTAAACCACCAGAGGATCCTAATTGCACAATAACATCTGACTTGCAATGTGAAGAGATTGCTTGCTTTTTCGTAAGTAAAGTCCAAGGGATTTATAACTCTTTTGGGTCTGATGGGTCTGTCTCGACCCCTCACCAATCCCCAGACTCTTCGGAACTTCCCTACTCTCTTCACTCCCTCCCTTCCATCACACAGGCTAATATGAAACTTCTGGCTGTTAAAGTCAAGTCTGGGTCGCCGGAAGACCCCGTTAAACCTGAAATGTTCAAACTATTCCAGGATTCCATCTTGGCAGAGGGTCGGGAGCTGATTAATAGATCTTTTCAGTCTTCCACCGTCCCTAAATCATGGAAACACGCCAAGGTTGTCCCTTTACTAAAAAAGCCCACCTTGGATTCTTCCAGGCTTGAAAGCTTTAGACCGATTTCTCTGCTACCTTATTTGGCCAAGGTGGTAGAAACGCATGTTAATGACATCTTGACCAATTACTTGGAGAGCAATGCGATTCTAGATGACTCACAAAACGGATTCCGGCCTAACCACAGCACGGAATCCGCACTGCTGGCCGTCACTGAACAACTAAGGGCAACACAAGATCTGGGTGGCACGTCGGCTCTAATCCTGCTGGATTTGAGTGCGGCGTTCGACACGGTCTCCCATGGGATTCTACTTAGAAGACTATGGGAGATCGGAGTCCGAGATGGTGCCCTGGACTGGTTCGCGTCTTTTCTATCTGACCGTTCCTTCCAGGTCCATGTTGAAGGTTGGCCCATACTTCTATCGATGCCCAGGCTGCTGGCGCAAACCGCCTCTTAGTTCCCATTCTGAATAGTTACCAAAATAAAGAGACGGGCGCTGGGAGCAGGAATCAAGAACGGAGTTTATTTCTCATGAGGAGAGCCAGTCATTTCGGACACGAAACACAGTGTCTTTCGGGAGGTGCTCTAACAAGTGAGCGTGAGACTCCGGCTTTTATACATTTGCAGAACATTTGATGATACAATCAGGTCAGTGTGTCGCAAAAGGAATACATTCCTATAATCCTCGTGATAATCCTACTCCAAATACGTTCACAATGGGGACCCTTGACCTGCTGATAAGAGGGCAGGGCGATCGTGCAACTGAGTGTGTCGTAGGATGTGTGCGCCTGATCATGGCCCAGGGGGTGGGGTGGCTAGGCATACAATAAGGGCAGTAAATGGTATCTCCTGGCTTAGGCGATGGCCTCGGACACGTGTGGTCAGCCGAACTCGGGGGAAGGGGTCATCAAAGGAGTGGTATTCATGCCTGCGTGGACAATCGAGTGCGGAGGGAGGGCTTGTCAATAAAGGGGGCATTCATGGAAGGGAAGGAGGTGCTGGTCAGGCGTGGCCGTGATTCTCAAGGACAGGGCTTTGCGAAAGAAGAGGGTTTATGACTTGCTCATATGAGGAGAAGGAGGGTGGGTCAGGGTGCATGCAGGGCCAGAGTCGCGCAGAGAGAGAGAGAGAGAGAGAGAGAGATCTTATGACCTGTACATGAGAGAACAGGGGCAGTCAGATACAACTGGGGGCTATGTCAGCTGAGGCGAAGGATGACTCTTCAAGAGGGAAATGGGGGGGGGGGGTACCTGGGTCAAGCAGGAGAGTTGCCTTTCATAGCAGGGTCGCGCAGAGTGCTGGGTTTCATGGTCTATGCATGTGAGAGTGGGAGGGAGGGGGGTGCTCAAATGCGCGCAGGAGGGAAGCCAGTGATTCTAACGAGTGGGCAAGAGGCCAGGGTGCCTAAAAATGGCTGTCATGTACACATGGGTACAGGCCTTTGCGGGCTGAGGGATGCAGTCAATGCTCTACAATATTCATGGTGCGTGCAGGGAGGGGAGTGGGAAAAAAAGGGAAATGAACGTAGCCTATGTACATCAATACTACTTATTTTCTACAGTCGCCCCTTTTTACATAGCAAAGTTCATTTCTTTTACAGTCGATGAAGGTACATATAAACAGGTGCGATCGAAGAATTTGCATTTGTCAATACTAACATATGTCATGCAATCATGGACAGTTGATGTTTTTGGCAGAACGCAGTACATAGGGGATGGCATTTGTCGAGTTCCTATCATTTCAAATCAAATAGTCAAGGGAGGAATTCAGTTACAAGATCTCTTCGTCCCAGTGTCTTTTATCAGTGAGCCATCACTGGTAGGCTCTAGTCCGTGTCCTTTCGTTGGCGCTGTTGAGCACCCGCGGTGGAGCTATAGATCCAGCTCTGTTCTATCCTTGCGCGTTGCAGGGTGCGGTCAGTCCTCTGCTGTTAGACCACAGTCCTGTTCCCTAACCAATCCTTTGAGTGGCGCCTTAAGCTTGGCACCTATATTTCCGTGGTGTAACCCTATTTCCATCTAGATGCTGTTCTTCCTTTCAGCAGAGAGTCGCGTGGAAAGAGGGTGTGCTGTTTCGTTAGTCGATGGGAGTGAGAGGGCGGAGTGGGGGCAGATTTTCCCGGGACACACCAAAGGGACCAAGGGAGCAATGGGTAACAAGCAAGCAGACCCATCAATCGGGCTTGAAAAGAGGGACGGAGGCTCCAGGCACACGTGGGTTGGCGGACAGAGAGCTTCAGGACAGCCCTTCGTTCTTTCCTTTACCGCCTTTGAGAGTGCTGCCTCGTCCCGTTTCTTGTTGTCCTGCGGCTCCACCTTCGGTTGAGGTCGCATGTGTCTCATGATCTGCAGCCACGCTGTGCGTCACATCCGGCCCTTCTCCTCCGGTGATTGAGTATCTTTAAATGGGTAAAAACAAGTTTCAGAGAACTGGCAGGAGAAGAGATTTTTACATATGAATTCCACTCACAATCCTAGCACCGGGCGTTATGCTCATTGGTCATAATCAGAAGTCTATTACCATGAAGTAAGTAGATGAGTATTTCTACTGCGTTCGCGCCAGGTCTAATCGGCGTTCGTTCATGACATATATGGACAAGACTGACAACATTCAGGAGAGACTCGTCCTTCTAATTCGAGCCGTAACAGTCTTACATCTCCCTTTAGAGCTGGCTAACTCTTTAAAACAAAGCGGGGGTGTAATTATCGAAAGACAGAGTCAAACATGTTTTTCTCGAGGGGCGGCAGTTACTCATGGTCATCATATATATATATATATCGGGGGCAGTAGCTGGGGTCGATCAAGTGGGGCGGGGACGCTTCGGGCATTCGTGCTTGGGTGCAAAGGGGTGGGGCAATCTGGGCATTGGGGGGGTCAATATGGACCTTGGCGCTTGTCTCTAACAATAAAAATTAGGATGCCATTGGCATATAGTTCCCCTATAAAAGGCCAAATTGGGGGACCTTAGCCGTCTTACCCGTCCTTTCCTTCTTAGCCAATTCAAGTTCATTCATTTTGCAGAAAGGAGAGGTAGTAACATGGCGAGATACAGTCATTTTAGTTTCGGTCAATTTCGCTGAACACCTTCGTGTTCAATATGTATCAAATCAGACTGGTGCCGGTGGGGCACAAATTTTACCAAAAAGAATGGAGAGAAAATAGAGAGACTCTCATAGAGAGTGAGAGTCGTCCGCAATCTAAACGAGCCATTCGGTACACGTATGACATGTAGAGAGAGAGAGAGGAAAAAGGGTGGAGAGAGAGAGAGAAAAAAGGGTGGAGAGAGAGAGAGAAAAAAGGGTGGAGAGAGAGACGTGTACGAAAGTAGGTCATTTAGTGCGTTCACAACACAGAACAGCAAAGGTCGGGTAACATGCAGATATAGACAGAGGGGAGACATATATTCGTACGTCACACACACACAAACTCAGACAGGGGAGTCGGCACATGTAGTACACATATACAAGACATTCACAACAAGACAGAAAACAATTGTTAGTCTACAACATCTATTTTTATATATATATCCTACGTATCTTTACTATCCTATTTATCTACGTGCTTTAGCTCTTTCTGCCTTTCCCCCCTTTTTCTTCTCGTTTGTCACGCCTGTGAGCGTTCCCAATTACCAATACTCACACCTCCGTTGGCTGATCGGAAATTAACCTGGTCATGCTAGTTACCCATGGTTGGATCTTAAACCATTTTTCTGTTCCCTCCTTTGGTGGGAAGTTCTCCAGGCTGAGGCAACGGCAAGTATTGATCGGGAAAACAGTCGGACAGCTTGGCTATATCTGTAAGAGTGTGAGAAAGGGAGTAGTGCATTTTGAACATTGGCGACATTTCTAACTTCCTAGGCGGATGGTGCCGTGGCAACCCTTACCCGTACAATTTTTCTTTTGTCCTTTCCCTACCTAGTCAAAACGTCCAGTCATTTCATCTAACGCGTCGTTTCTAGTCGATTTTATTTTTGTCATTCAGTACCTGTCCAGTCTCTATGTCAGTCCATCCTCCCATTGCTATGCTCTAAGGAGGAACAGTCATGTTTAAGTCTACATCCTTTTAAAAACTTTTATTTGTCCTAAGGACCATGCTCACATTCCCCTTTTTTTTTTTTTTTTTTTCTTTTCTCTCATCGGCGGTTCGGTCGTCGTTCATCCAGACATTAGCCAGTGTTCCGACGTGACCTGCAGAAGGGAGGAAAAAGAAGGGGGTGGGGGGCAACATTCAAAAACCTCATCAACGTGCAGTAATCCGGAAACGCTTTACCTACCACATACTCGACCTATTTTCACGTAGTGCATTTCCCTACCATCACGGCGTTTAAGCCCAGATGGACCAGAGAGGTCAGACAGATAATCGTTGACGATCTGTGCGACCTGAGCTACTTGGTCGTAACCTCTTTTGATCGGGTACAAGGGTGGCGGTCAGGTGGCATTTCTGTGGTGTCGTTTCAGGGCTTCTAAAGCACCTTTCCGGCTGCCTGTCACACATAGTGTGGCTGCTAAATATCGGGTCCTTTTTAACCTTTAGCCTTCATCATACTTTCTCGTTGCTCATAGTAGTAATACATTCAAAACTCATTAATGCAATTCGCTACAACGATGCTTTCGTTTCCAAAATACCTTTAATAAAGAGGGTTGACACATAAATACAGGCCTACAACCCGGTGGGCTAGCCACGGAGCAGATTGGAACTGTGCATGGGAAGAACGAAGCTGGTGGCAGTTCATTGTATAAAGTGCGGCAGTGCAATAAAATCATATTAAACTCTCCTACAGAGCAAGCATGATGCATGTCAGTAATTCATCTTTAATACGTTCATAAATACATCGTCCAATGATCATTCATTTATACCAATTCATTTCCCAACTCATAAACAGTACCCACCCTTAAGTCAATTCATTGTTCAAGCACATACTCAATATCCTTCATATTTACTTTCATTATCCAAACGTTATATATATCTCGGGGCAAAAGCTTGCGCGATCAGGGTGCAACAAAGTTCATTAAAAACGTCACATTTTGCGTCGGCGCCATTTTGGGTGGGGTCAGGCGAGTTCTAGCACAGTCAGAGTGTCTCTAGTCTCGCAAGGTTGGCCCAGAACTTTCCATTGGCAGTTCAGAAAGTCTCGTGCAGTGTGGTTAACAGTCTAACAATATGGACCATGAGTCAAAGAGTGGGAAGGGCGGCAACAATTTTCCTACCGGGTCATTCTGGTGTTCCTCCGGAACTGAACAAGCCTGTGCCGTGGCGGCATCTTAGCCATTTCCGATCCGAGTCTGGTGCCGGCAGGAGTAGCACCGATGTCGTGGTTCCCAGTGAAGGGGGCGGGGGCACCCATGCAGAGGGTCGGGGGCCCCCCGGCTCTTATAGAATCTTCAAGGTCGAGGAGAGGCGATATGGAGCGTGTGCCCGTCCTGGGCAGAGGACCTCTTTTTGATGTTGACCCTTAAGCGACGAGTGTTGGGGTGTCGCTGGAAGCCTCCACCTGGAGGGAGGTGGGGGAGGGTCGTTCGCGGCACCTCCCCCTTCCAGCGGTTTTCGACATCGGCCGTGCCAGCCATTGATGATGGGGGGGGGGGGTGGTCGGCGGCTGAGGCAAGACAGCCCCCCCCCCTCCCTTTTTGACATGTGGCGGGACTACCTGATTCTCCAGGGAGCCCGAAATGTGGCAGGACCGCCCGCACCCATGAAGGCGGCGGCAGGCGGCGAATTTGGCATCTGGCGGGACTACTTGATTTGCCGCCGTTCTTGCCTTGGCTTCGGCTCTGGACCAGCAGGCGATGGCATGCGGCGAATTTGAAATGTGGCGGGACTACTTGATTCGCCGCCGTTGTCGCCTTGGCGTCGGCCTTTGGCAAAAGCCGGATCGGGTGAGAGAGAGGGGTGGTCGGTGGCCGAGGCAAGACAGCCCCCTCTCCCCCCGCGGCCTGCAGGGCGGCAGAAGGGAGAAGACGGAGAGGTCCTTGTCATCCTTTTTGGACCGCCTGCCCAACATCGTCTCCTTCTGACCATGGGCAGGCGAGTCCCTCGTGCCTCCAGGCCTCACCTTCCGGATGGGCGTAACCGCGGACCTGTCGCACCTCGGGAGCTTCCTGGAATGGGGGTAGGTACCTATTGAGTTGTTTCTATTTCATGTGACCGTTATTTGGGCGGGGCGGGCAATGAGGCAGACATGTTGGGAACAGGGACAGGCAGTGAAGCCTAGCTACCTCGTGGCTATGTTCTGATATCGAATCTTTTCGCCTTTTTACATCTCTTATTACGAACTACTTCTAATGTTTCTTATTTTTGGTGAAGTCAAAAGCTCATCAGGGGGTTACTGACTTAGCCTGATTTCTTTTTATTTTTCTTTCTATTCCTTAGCGTGTTTCGAGCTAAAGCTTTTTGTTAGTAGGGAACGGTGATCACTTCATATTTTTATGTGTCCTTTTCACTAGGGGGGTACGTCTGGACGGACCAGACGAGTCCCCTCCAATAAATGGTCCGGGGTGGAACGAGATTTATCGATCAAAAGGGGAACATATATTCCTTCATTAGGGTATCATCCTGGACAGACCGAGCGATGTACTTCCACTTACTAGGGTAGCCTCCTGGACGGACCAGTCGGTCTATTTCTATTAAATGGCCCATGAGTAGAGAGCATATGTCCTCCATAAGAGTAGTCTCCTGGGCGGACCATGCGAGCTACCCCACAATCACCAACCAGTGGGGAGTGGGTAGGACTGACGAATTCACAAAGGGGCATAACCTACCCTTTTCTACTTGCAAAGACTAGACAGAGTGTTTCTATTTCACGTTGTTTGCAAATAGAAAATACCTCAAACGAAACAATTCCTGGAACAACAATGTCCAGGCAACCAACCAATCAGTGGGGAGAAAAACAGGCATGACGGATTACAACGGGGACAAATGTCTGCATTACCTGCCCTTCGCTATCCATAAAGGGAACAGAATATTCCTATTCATCTCTGTTTGTGGACAGGGAAGATCTCAAAGAGCAACAATCGATTATTAATCGACTTCAAACAATCAGTGGGGAGAAAAGTAGGCATGACGGATTACACCGGGGACAAAAGTCTGCATTACCTACCCTTCTCTATCTGCAAAGAGGGACGACGTTCCTATTCGCCGCTGTTTGCAAACAGAGAATGTCTCGTTCTCAAAAGAGAACCAATATGTCAAGTAGCCTTCAAAGCTAACTGGACCAATACCAACAATGCCAGTATACAAATACCGGTTTTCAATACAAACAATCAATCAATCAGGTGGACAGAGCCACCCTACCAATCAGGCGTAAAAACACCCTACTTAATCTTACCCGGACCGGACCATACGGACAGTTCTTCGACTCCCTCCTCCAGCGCCCGATCGTTCTCTTACTCCATGTAGCATTCCTGTGGGATTCCAGTCAGGACAATAGGTCACTCAAGAGAGGTCCGTTCAGAATTGGTGAAGTTCTGTCGATCGGCAGCCGGGCTAGGGCCCTCTCAAGGCAGGTATACTCCGATCATTTTAGACGTTCACTTCTTCGTCTGGATCCCTCTTACCGAACCCTATGTCACTGATGGACCCCGCGTTGGGACGCCAATTGTTGAAGGTTGGCCCATACTTCTATCGATGCCCAGGCTGCTGGCGCAAACCGCCTCTTAGTTCCCATTCTGAATAGTTACCAAAATAAAGAGACGGGCGCTGGGAGCAGGAATCAAGAACGGAGTTTATTTCTCATGAGGAGAGCCAGTCATTTCGGACACGAAACACAGTGTCTTTCGGGAGGTGCTCTAACAAGTGAGCGTGAGACTCCGGCTTTTATACATTTGCAGAACATTTGATGATACAATCAGGTCAGTGTGTCGCAAAAGGAATACATTCCTATAATCCTCGTGATAATCCTACTCCAAATACGTTCACAATGGGGACCCTTGACCTGCTGATAAGAGGGCAGGGCGATCGTGCAACTGAGTGTGTCGTAGGATGTGTGCGCCTGATCATGGCCCAGGGGGTGGGGTGGCTAGGCATACAATAAGGGCAGTAAATGGTATCTCCTGGCTTAGGCGATGGCCTCGGACACGTGTGGTCAGCCGAACTCGGGGAAAGGGGTCATCAAAGGAGTGGTATTCATGCCTGCGTGGACAATCGAGTGCGGAGGGAGGGCTTGTCAATAAAGGGGGCATTCATGGAAGGGAAGGAGGTGCTGGTCAGGCGTGGCCGTGATTCTCAAGGACAGGGCTTTGCGGAAGAAGAGGGTTTATGACTTGCTCATATGAGGAGAAGGAGGGTGGGTCAGGGTGCATGCAGGGCCAGAGTCGCGCAGAGAGAGAGAGAGAGAGAGAGAGAGATCTTATGACCTGTACATGAGAGAACAGGGGCAGTCAGATACAACTGGGGGCTATGTCAGCTGAGGCGAAGGATGACTCTTCAAGAGGGAAATGGGGGGGGGGGGTACCTGGGTCAAGCAGGAGAGTTGCCTTTCATAGCAGGGTCGCGCAGAGTGCTGGGTTTCATGGTCTATGCATGTGAGAGTGGGAGGGAGGGGGGTGCTCAAATGCGCGCAGGAGGGAAGCCAGTGATTCTAACGAGTGGGCAAGAGGCCAGGGTGCCTAAAAATGGCTGTCATGTACACATGGGTACAGGCCTTTGCGGGCTGAGGGATGCAGTCAATGCTCTACAATATTCATGGTGCGTGCAGGGAGGGGAGTGGGAAAAAAAGGGAAATGAACGTAGCCTATGTACATCAATACTACTTATTTTCTACATCCATGCTCCACCGTACTCATCCAGCAGGCTTCCGCTGAGCTGCGGTGTCCCGCAGGGGTCGGCGCTCAGCCCTACGTTGTTCAACGTGTACGTCCGCCCTCTGGCAGTGTTGGCCAGAGAACGTAATATCCAATTAATATCATACGCGGACGACACGCAGCTTATCTTCTCCTTTTCGAAGGACACGGATACGGACCAAGCCAAATTTCAAGACGATATTCTGGCCATCTCTAGATGGATGACCAAGAATTGCCTGCAGTTAAATTCATCAAAAACTGAGGTACTCCTGATTGGCAAGGAAACAAACAAGTGGGATGATCACTGGTGGCCCTCTACGTTAGGTCCACCTCCCATCCCTAAGAAGGAAGTAAAAAACCTGGGCGTGCTTATGGACAACTCTCTTTCCCTAGAATCTCATGCAAAAAGAGTGGCGGGCGTGTGTTATGGTCGCCTACGGTCGCTCAAACCAATCTTGGGCTTCTTTGAACCATCTGTACGCCAGACAATTGTCCAAGCCCTTGTTTTATCGCATATAGACTATTGCAATGTCTTAATGCTGGGCTCTAATCAAACAGCCATCAACAGACTCCAAAGAGCCCAAAATGCAGCTGCCCGCATTTTGTTTGCCCTACCAAAATACTGTCACACATCCCATATTCTACGGCGTCTACACTGGCTTCCAGTCACACAACGTATTCAATTTAAGTCCCTCTGCCTAATGCATAAAATCCTTCACGGCTCTGGCCCCCGAGTTTTACAAGGTCTGTGTTCGTCCTATGTCCCCTCACGTGCCCTCCGCTCGGCGGACCTTCATCTTGCCTGTACCATCAAAATCCGAAGGAGCAGAGCTGGCGGCCGCTCCTTCAGGTATTTGGCTCCAAAACTGTGGAACTCGATCCCCGCGGAGGCACGTGCTACAAATAACTACCTGTCATTTAGAAAACTCATTAAAACCTGGTTGTTCCCTTCTATCTAGTGCTCCTAGTGGCGCTACACGTCTCCCCCTTGGTTCAAAGTCTGTCTTACTTTCAAGTTGTCTGCAAGCGCTGGGACGCCCCGTCACTGGGGTAGCCATGCGCTTTATAAGCATTTTTAACATTAACATTAACATTAACATATTCACCGTAAACACAAGGTGACCCAAGCAACCTACACAATATAAGTTTGCTATTAACAATTAAAAAAATAAATTTCCCATTTGGGAAACCAGTGTTGTAAAATAAAAATAAAACTTCTTTCTTAAAGGTTTGTCTCAAATCAGCTTGGCTAAAAGAGGTATTAATTTCTCATTTTTTAATAGTGTTTTTGTATGAAGACGCATTATTAGCTGGGTAGAGCACTGCATTATGAATCCCCACGAAGTTAAGAAATCTAGTACCAAAAGTAAAAAACACACATTTTAGTCAGGAGTCTTGAACTTGCCCCTAAGCTAAGCGTTGTAGCTCCAAGCGGCAGACCTACCTCACAGGAGATACATGTAAAGTAGATCGGAAGCATCAAAACAATATTAAAGCAAGAAATTAAACAGTACAACCCCAAACCAATGTATTGAAAAGATGAAACTTGTAATGATTAACATGCCATTATAATGACAACAATGTGTAAAAGAAACTGGAAAGTATGATTATTTTGAAGAAATAATCAAATGACACCAATCTGGATCAAAGGGAGCCAATATCCAATGTAGTAGGTGAGCATTGTCAAAAGTGGCCACTGTAGGCTGCTCTTGCACCAACAATGAAAAGCAGTTACTAGGAAACTGCTCAGCCTCACAGGGGCTGGGAGGGTGAATACAGGGTCAAATATGTTGTAGAGTTTTGCAAGAAATGCTCCCACAGATTAAGGAACTCTTCTAGTGAACTTAGGCTACAGGTTCAAGTGAGAGACTGACATTTTTGCCTCTTTGCTTCAGGCCCACAGATAAAAACTATTCCAGCCCCAACTTTAAAGGGATGGCTGAATATCCTTTTTCTGGCCGCTCAAGCTTCCAGTGCTAAGATACACAGCGCAGATGGCAGCCACATGCAGCCTAAACCACTCTCTGCAGACAGGGTTCCAGGATAAACCCCAGGTCCCATTGGTTGTCTTCATCTCCACCAAAGATGCTCTTCTTGCCCTTTATTTCCCAATGGACTATTGGCGGCCTGTCTCCTGGTCCTCAGAAGGCCAGTTCCAGATGTTGGGTATAAGAAAGTGCAGAGAAAAGGGCCTCAGTGCTCTCCTAGGCAGACAGCTGATAGCAAGCAGACTTATTCTCCTTCTTCCTCTTATCTTCTGTGGTGGTCTGTTTTCCTGGTAGTGAGATCTACAAGCAATAATAGTTCATCAGCAGTGGCCGGTGGAGTCCCTTGAACCTCTCCTCACAAGACTTCCCCACGAGGTACTTGTTGTACAAATAATCTCAGGAAGCATTTCAGGGCATCTCCACTGAATGAGCTTTCTCACCTTGCCCACTAGCTTGTCTATGAAAATGAGGTACCTCCCACTTCATGCCTCCCCTTTGTGTGGACAGATGGCATCTACTTCTCTCCCCTCTTATCCCTTAGATAGTAGAAGTTGGTGATCCTGGAATTAAAATACTCCCATCTTCCAGCCATCAATCTTCCTGTGGGCCAACTGCTTCAAGAGACCCTTAGTTTTCCATGAAGGCTTTGGTTGGAGTAGTTCACAAGTCAGGTGAGCCCTGGACTTGGGAATCTAACTATAGCCACTGCAGGAATGGGAAAGCCAGGCATTTTCTTTTATAGGCTGCCACAGCTCAGGTGCAGCTGAACAACGTTATAGAAATAATCTTTTCAACACTTCTAACTAAAATAGGTGTTAAATGCTGAATACAGTGCTGCACCAACAACTTTTCTAGCTTGAGCCTACACTGAGATTGGTATTTAGAGATTTTAAACCTAAAGAAGACCTTAGGAAATGCTTTAGAAAACTGCTTTAGCCTGTGCAGTAAGTCGCATTTTAAAATCAAGGTACTGCAAAGACAGTGCAACAAACCTACTTAGCATTTCTTACTTGTACACATTATGCACCCAGGCCTTGTGGGCGCCAAGGCACAAGCAGCTAATGTTAGAAGCAGCGGACATTTCAACATTTCAAATGTGTTTTTTCTGACATCAGGTTGCTGCAGCTTCTGCCTCCAGCACTTTAGAGATATATAGGTAGTCCTGATGCCATGCTTTTAAAGTCATTCATATTAGTTGTGCAAATAAATATTGTAGTTCATATGTGATTTCTGATTTTTATGCCATAAGTGCGACATCTGTACAACCTCGCTATAGCTTTACCTGAAGATTATAGAAGTTTTACTGAATGTTTTTTGGTGTATTTAGAAGGCTTTCAGTTACTGCAGTCAAAGTATACTAGAATATCCAGTGGAAAAAATAGGGGAACCATGCAGACATATTAAATTATTACAGTTTCCTTACTGGACCTTATATTTGTCTTCCTTGGATCTGTTCTCCAATTGCTCATTATTTAGCTGTAAATTGTTCTTGGCTTTGGGTCCAGACAGTTCGTTCAGAACCCTCCAAACAAACACATTCATTTTGGAATCCTGCAGGCTAAGCACACACTACACCACACTACATTTATGCACCATGTGTCAACAACAATTATACCCATGGGCATTCCATGAATCACTTTCTCCTTTCCTATAACTACCTCTGAATATCTCTAGACATGTGATGATCTCTACATTCTCTTGAATAATGAGGTGGTCTTAAGAATATGGGACTTTGGGAAACATTGTGAACTTTTAAGTAGCAAGGACAGAATTGTTGCTTGAAGGAAACTGGAATGAACAAATCTAGAGCGTGTGGTTGAATTTCTTGAGGGATGCCAGTGATGATGCCATATGTGATATCACTGACCAAGAATACTTTGTGAGGTCACATGCAAGATGTTGATGGTGGAAAGAGAGAGTGTGTAGCTAACTTAGCTGTTGAATATAGGGTTGATTTGGGTGTGTAATGTGAAATTAAAATCAACTCAGACATTTTTCTTTCATAGAATATATAGTTGATAACTTCTGTGAGTGTGATTTAAACTACTTGTTTTTAGATCTATGTACACCATTCACCACTTCATAAAGAGGATTGCCCTTTATAGACTAAAGACCTCATTTACGAGGCCCTAGCGGCACTTTTGTGCCGCCGGACACTTTTTGACGCTTCGGTGGCACAATGTGCTGCAGCATATTTACAAGGCCATGAAAGACACTTGATATGGCTTTTTATGGCCTTGTAAATATGTGCCCCTTTCATGCAGAACTTCTATGGGTGTTGTTGTGGGTGTTCCCACACAACATCCATGGAATCTGAAGATTCCTACCCCTCCCCAGGGGAGGCGTAGGAGTAGCACAACGAGGAGAAATACTTTTATTTCTCCTTGTTTTTTCCTCTTTCTATGCGTGCTGTATTCTGCAGGGCAATCATTGATGGCATTTTCCTCTTTCTATGCGTACTGCACTCTGCACCATTCATAGAAAGAGGAAAATGCCATCAATGATTGTTTTTGTGCAGGAAGGTGTTCCTTCCTACACAAAAACAATCATCCCAGCAACACATGCACCCTTGCAACATCATGCAAGGGTGTCCACATTGACGGCCGGCTGCTGTTTGTGCGCAGGTGCAGGGGAGAAGGACAGGAATGCGCCATATCTTGTAGATACAGTGCATTCCTACCCTTTCCTTTTGACGCACACCAGCGCAGCAGGAAGGCCTCCTGCTCTGCCCTGCATCAAAAGTTTGGAAATGTGGCCCTTTATATGTAAGCAGCAACAGCTGCCAAATTCCCATCATGCAATCTGTGGCACAGCTGATCAACTAATTTGTTTCAGTTCTACACCGAATTGACAAAATACTAGTCAGTGATAAGACTTTGCTTATTATTTTTGGGGCTAGATTTTGGCAAGTTGGAAAGGGAGGACTTGACTACTGACTAGGCAAATGAAAGATCAACAATTATTCTATTACCCAAAAAGTATTTTATTTGTGTTTTTGTTACATATAATTTTAAACAAACAGACAGCTTAACAGTGGGATTCAAATAATTCTTAAAGTGCCATCTCCTCATTAGATGCAACATACTACTGGCAGAGAAAAAGAATGTCAAATGTTTATTATATTTGAAAAACATCCACTTTGGCTAACAGCTTGCTCGGACCAGCAACTTATTGGCAGTTACCAGGTTGAGGAGGAAGGTAACGCTGAAGATGGAATTTGAACTACATGTAGGGTTCAACCAGGAAAAACAAAGTTAAAATGCAGCCAACTTGTCTCTGTGCCTTAAAAGTATTGGCGGCAGCATATTCAGCCTGGCTGTGCAGTTTCCTTGTGGTGTGAGCTCTACTAAATCTGTAAAAATACTAATTCTGGCCATAGTGAAAAATAAACCTCACACACACGCACACACTAACAAAACATATTTATCACATGAAACCACTGTACAAAGATACATGATGTCCCCACCAACTAGGGGACCCCCATGAGAAGAAAGAGAGAACAGTTAAACAGGAAATGTAAGTCCCCCACTATATCTTGCTTTCTTTCACCCCCCAGACTGAGTATGTCCTCTCTAAGGGGGGTCATGAGTTTTTGTCTTCCCCGTTTAGGGGTGAGGAAAGTCCCTCACAGGGAACTAAAATGGCTATTGCTTTGTCCTTCTGAAATACTCACCACCCCATTACACTGTATTTTTAAGGAGAGTTCGAGACTATTCAACACTAAGACCTAGGATGCCCCTCACCTTATCTGTGCATTTTGAGCGGGCATGGAAGTTTCATCAGGGATTCAATTACACCCCTCCAATTCCTCCATCTCCTTCAATAAAACCACCTTGTCAAAAAAACATCCAGATTGCCCTTTGAAAGAAAAAGAAAAATATTAGCTTCCAAAGAAAGACCCTTTTGCCAATACACCCAAATCTAAAATCAAATCCTGATCACTAAAAGGAGCAGCCTCCCCTTGCCCCTTCTCCGCATTTGCAAGCTGACATTCGTATGTTGCGCATAAAAGACACTGAATGAACACTAAAAACATACACCAAGAGCAATGGTCCCTCTGTGGAACTGGAAGTTGACCTGCTGACAAGGCAGGACTGCATTCTTCCACTCAACCCTTTCATTCTGATAACCACGAGCCTACACTCTCCTGCATAGTTTCTTTCCCTCACTGGCGGCCATCTTGAATGGTGTGCCACATGTCCTGATTTAGCAAAGGCTTGCTTCACTTTTCTAGACAAAATACTACCATTCTGTCTACGCTTTCCTGACATTTGTTTTGTATCTCATCCTATCGATGACACTGCTATTGTAGCTTGGTCTCAGAATGTTCACGTTTGCCCAAAAATGCCACCTCAAAGCAGACTTTCAAAAGTGGTGACCAAACAACCAGAGCAAAGCACCAGGAGTCTGCAAAGGTATGGGGGCTAGCCCGCACAAGCACGGGAGACGACAGCTCAAGGGAAGACAGCAGTTAAAATGTATTTAAAAAATGAGAATAACTCTGTGGAGTCTCTGGATGTTCCCTCTCTATTGCAACTTCCTCAGTAAGACACCTTCCTCCCAAAAAAGGCTGGAGGAGGGAAATGTTATTTACATTAATTAATTAATTAATATTAGTCGGGCTAGTTTGTTTTAAAAAAAATATTACAACAACAACAAAAATACCCAGATTTACTATAAGTCTGATCCTCTATATCTGCACCAGTGCATCACAACATAATTGCTTCTCAAGCGTTTTCCCTCCTGGACAGAACGTTGACAACGACGACGACACGGACGTGCTTTTCTCAGTAGCCTGCTTGCTGGAAGAACAGTGAAAATTGGACCATGTGGTCCGGTGTAGCAGAGTCTACCTCTTCCTGCGGCTTCCTGTTGGGCCCTGCTTGGCTGCTGGCTAACACTGCGCTGAAGGCTTGGCTCCTGGATCACGCCATCGGGAAAACAAGCTCCTGGATCACGCCATCGGGAAAACAAGCTCCTGGATCACGCCATCGGGAAAACAAGCTCCTAGATCACGCCATCGGGAAAAGAAGTTCCTAGATCACGTCATCGGGAAAACAAGAGTGTTCTCTATTTGTTTTCTTTATTCAAACAAGTAGCAGGAAAGGTTGAAGCAAAACGTGGGAGCAACTGTAAGATCAGCCGGAGGCCAACTTGGCCTCAAAGGCTCATGACTCCCCACACAACTTCAAAGATGCCAACAATTCCTTGGTTATGCCCCAAATTGTTCAGTTGAAGGAGTGTGAATACTCCATTGTCACTTTAAACTGGAGCGAGGCTGGTGGTGTCCAACCCAGAGAACAGCAGACTGTTTTGGAATCTTTAAGGGCTGGCATTCAGGCTTTGAGTTGGTGCCACTGTGCCACTGGTTGCCTGGGCCGAGCAATCATATCCTTCCAGTGTTTCACTTCTCCAGGCCCACTCTTCCAGGACAGGTAGATCTATGGAAAAAAAGGCATTGTGTTAGATTTTGTGGAAATCATGAAACCCTGTGCTTTGACAGCACCGGAAAATAGACACACACAAAAATAGACACACGTTAATTATATGGGAGATATAAAGTCTAAGAATGTAAGGAAGTATGTTCATCTTCCCACAGCCAGCATTAGGAACACACATCAGAAACACTCGTGGTGCCATGATTTCTAATAAACCAGTGCATTTCCTCCTTCAATAAGCCGCAGGCCAACAGTATTGGGCAACACCTATAATAGAGGATTGGATGTGGAATACATGATCCTTCAGCAAGCTCAAGAACAGCAAAGATGATACATCAGTTAAACACATGGGAGACCGGATTCCAAGGGAAATATTCTCACACTACCATTTTGAGCTGTGCGGTCCGTGCAGTTACAGCTTGGGGGATTGAGTAATGAGGGATTCCGAAGGACGATGCAGAGGGAAAATTATTTATTTAATTCACTTTCCCTAGGCATCGTCCCTCGAAATCACCCCACACTTTGCCCCACTGCCCCACCGCTGTTACCTGCACAGACCGCGGCTGATTTCGAGCCTTTGGAGCAATCAATTTCACCTCACATGGATTCTCATGAGTTCTAGGGGGCAGTTGGAAGGTGTGATTGTGTTTCACACCCATCTGCCTGTTAAAACTATATTGCCTTAAACATTGTGAGCTTTGAGATAAAACCATGGTGAATTTCACACAGAAAGAGGGAGAGTTAATGTATGATTTCTGTTGTGGATAGTTGGATCACAGAGGGAGCGTCTTGTTTCCTTCAATTGAGAGTTGGGTCTCTCAAAAAAGGATAAGAGGTGGTTATCAATTACATTTCATGAGGGCAAAAATCCGGGGAACATTAGATCAAATCGAATCTTGGATGGAGAGCTACCTGCTAAGAAGTTGATTTTCTAAAACAAAATCAAACTCAGCCCACCACCTACCTCTTTGGTCCCAGACCCAGTCGGTGTACTGTACTGAGGGGTCCCCTTGGAGTTCATAGCCCCTCTTCTCTCGCACCATGGGGGCTGCAGAGGCTAACGGTAAGCCACGGGCGATAGGTCTCTTTTGCCATATCAACTTTGGACTACCTCATCCTTGAGCCTGCACAAATTCACAAGTCGTAGACTTTATTCATATATCTTTTTCAATGAGGGGCTTTTCTGTGTTTTTTGTTGCTGCATAGGAAGAAATATTTAAGATCTTCAAAAAACTGATTGGTGTGGTGTTTGTCACCTCATATGTTAATTCCCTAGGAATGGTCAGTGGTAGAAATCATGAGCCTGTCTCCCCTTTGAAACGTCACCACAAGCAAGCTTGACCTTCTGAACAAGAAATTTGAGTCCAATGAACCATGACCTTCTGCATACATCTTCACTGAGCCTTGAAGAACAAAAAGCACACTATAGTTTATTTTATTTGGGCTTTTTGTAATGTGCTGCTAAAACACCCACACATGTAAAGGATCACATCTAGGGACTGATTTAGAGTTTGTCAGAGAGGGTACTCTATTGCAACGAAACTGGTATCTACTAGGTATCTCACTTGTTGTCATTGTGAGAGAAAACCTAGTACTAGATCCACCAGTGATGAAAAGACATAAAGTGTAATGGTGGTGCTGCGAAATATATTTGCAGTGCTTAAGTAGTGATATTAAATCATAAGTGTGAGACTAAAATTGACTATTATGATGCCAAATCCATAATTTATTATGGGGGGTCATCATAATTTAAAGGCTAAAAAACAGTGTGTAGATAATATGGGAAATATTAACTATCATCTGATTGAAAAAATGGTCGACATGTTTCAGCCATGAGTGGTCGAAAGTTATACCTATGGCTTTCTTCAGGACCGAAAAGATAACACTACTGCAAAGTACGTGAACGTTTAACAAAAAATCAATCCTATCATGTATTGAATTCCAGATGGTAGGAGAGTAATCTCTAGGGATAGATTTCTTTCCTGAAATGAGAAACATGTATATACATATACATAAACACAGACAGTACGTTTCAAAACATTACAAAAACATGTAATAGCCACAGTATATGTACTTTGAATTTATTAATTAGTTCGACTCACCCAATTACACTTTATGGCTTTTCATCACTGGTGGATCTAGTACTAGGTTTTCTCTCACAATGAAAACAATTGAGATACCTAGTAGATACCAGTTTTGTCACACAAAATCCCACATGATGATGCTCCGCCATTGGGTGGGCTGATGGGTTTACTTTCCTTTTGCGAAACAACACTTCTACTCCTGTTGTTGACATACGTTGCACCTTTGTTTTTCCATTTCTAGCCACTTGTTAATAGACCAGTAGCATCCTTGTATGTGTTGATATAGTTGAACTGGAGGATAGGATACAACTAGGTCGCTAAATATTTTTTCCCCTTCTTGACCCTTTGTTAAATTTAGTTTTGCGTATACTCTATTGCAACCCCAACAGAGTACCATCTATACCAAACACTCGGTCCACCCAGCAGATTTGTGCAAAAAGAATAAAATGTACTCTATTAGTAAACCTTTCTCTGATAGCTTTAGGGAGTCGGGCAGTTTGAGGTGAGCCGTCAACCCTAGTTAGAGTGGGCAGTCCAATGGCTTTTTTTCTATCCTTCACTGCCAAGTAAATACTGGCAGTGAGGGGCATCAAAAAAAGACAAAATACCCCCACACCATGGGAAATATATCCCATGGTGTATGGGGTCACTTGTTTTTTATTTTTCAAAATCCGCTTTAGGAGTTTCTTTTTGAAAAATAAAAAAAAATTGGAAAAGTTTGACGTCTGTCCATCATATTTGACAGAGACATCCGTTAATCTTTTTTTACATTGACAAGAACAGCCATGATGGTTGACTGAGGTGTTAACCTTGGGCAAGCAAGAGCCACAATCCCGGTCAGGCCGAACCACAAAAGTCACTGAATTAACCTGTGTTTACCCCTCTGGTAGGTTGGCACAAATGAAGTCAGGCTTAACCTAGAAGCAATGTGTAAAGTATTAGTGCAGCATGCAAACAGCAACAAAGGTAAAACTCTACACAAGAAAAATCCCACTCCAATTTAAACAAGCATTTACAATGCAATGGTTTCGCCTTTTGAAAAGTTAGAGCTATTGGCATTGTAAATGACGACATTTGTATTTGTGTGTTGGTTTTGAAAACAGATACATAAATGGCATTGCCATTTACAATGCCAATAGTTTAATCTCTGGCA
Organism: Lissotriton vulgaris; assembly: GCF_964263255.1. Classification (NCBI taxonomy): domain Eukaryota; kingdom Metazoa; phylum Chordata; class Amphibia; order Caudata; family Salamandridae; genus Lissotriton; species Lissotriton vulgaris. The sequence continues at coordinate 583,277,226 of NC_141687.1, read as the reverse complement.
AATGCCACACAAAAACACACAGACCCACACACATGGCTTACTCCAAGCATAACAGCACCTAGGATGCTGAGACTTAAAGCCTCAGTAGATAAGCATTGTAATGTTCTCATATCAGAAAATGCTTTTCATCACATTGTTGCTCTGTCTTTTGGGTGTGAGTTTGTAGCATGTATCAACCCAAAAGTTATTTACTTTGTCAAAGTGGTAGGGGATACCATCTGCTTAAGCCAGGCTGCAGTTGGGTCATATGTTTACCACACTTCACAACTTAAGATCTCAGATATGGAAGAATTTAATTTCAGAATATTTTGTAGCGCTCCGGTTTGTTCAAAAGGATTCAGTAACTCCAGATGTCCCGAGGACTGATGGTAGTTAAAGCGTACAGACAATCTGAGTGTCTGAATTCTCCAGAAGTACAACCAAAAAAAGCATAAATAACCAGGACTGTGACAAACAGGCTACTACTGTATTTAAATTTGAGGTGAAGTGTGGTAGCTGGTATTTGCTGTATGGTGGCACGTTGCTGATGACACAATGACTGTGTTTTTTATGCCGGTGCTAATTGTAGAGAGATAAGCAGGGAGAAAAGACAGCGGCAGACAATGTGACGAGAGGTGCTAGGAGAAACGACCGGAGGGGAGGGTTAAGGAGAGAGAGAGAAAGAGAATAGAAGAGAAAAATTGAGAGTATGAAGAAGGGATATCAAAAGAAACTGGACAATTAGGAGAGGGTAGGTGTGAGAAAGAATGGAGAGAAAAAGAAAGTGGATGTGAATGAGGACGAGTGAATGGAGAAGGGAGCACAAAAAATGAGGAATACAGAGAGAAGAGAGGAAGAAAGGAGGGGATTGAGTGCAGAAAATACAGTCCGAGAGAAGGGAAAACGAAAAGAGGAGCGAATATTCAGAAGAATTCGATGGTGAGAAGGAAAAAAAGCGGAGAAAGTGTAGGTGTGAGAAAAAGAAAGTGAATGTGAATAATACGGGAGAAAAGAATTGAGAAAACCGAATGGGAGAAGAGAATAGTGAAAGACAGTAGAGAAGGGAAAGACTGGGAAACGGGAGACAAAATAAATGAGGAAGAATGAAAAGGGTAGACTAAGGTTGCAGGGAAAGCGAGATGAGGAAAGGAGGGTAGAGGCAAGAGTAGGGAGGACGTAAAAGAAGAGGCCTGGGCTCTGATAGATATAATTATAAAACATGACAGCGGGGAGGGCACTCAATAGATTAGAAATGCAGAAAAAGATGAGAGGGGTAGGACAAGGGACAACGAGGTTGAGCATGCATCAGCTCTGTACCCCGGCTGCCGAGGCGCCCGAGACCACCCGTGCCACCGAAGGACTGGGCACAAAGACCACTATGGAGAGTGTGGAGGTCCGTCCCTGCCACCCAGGAGACAGCACCTAGGACTGGCAGCACTGCCGAGAGAGCATTGAGGAGGCAGACGGCCGGGTGAGACTGCACCCAGTGCTGTAAAGAGAGCGACAGGGAAGTAGGATCAGAGAGGCGGATCCTTAGTAGAGGCAGTCAAGGACAGCACCTAGGACGGTCATCCAGAGAGTGTCAGGGAGGCTGCATCCAAAAGGCATCTGCATGGAGTTCCTCAGGAGCACCCACTAGAGGGGGGCACTTTCGAGAGAGAGTCAGGGACGTGAGGCCACTGAGCCAACTGGGGGCCTCCCGGGGACACCCCGCGGACGTGCGACGCAGTTAGGCAGCTAGGACTAGAGAGCCAGCTGACAAATGGAACACAGCAGGGACTGGCGGCACTTGCAGAGGGGCCAGCGAGACACCAGCTCTGTGGAGGCACCCAGGAGAATGGTGAAACAAAGCTCTGAAGAAAAAAGAAAACAAGTCAGGCCGGCAGCCAATCACAGCGCGGCCCGGGGAATGACATCACGGGGGTGTCCTGGGCCGGCGGCCAATCACAGCGCGGCCCGGGGAATGACATCACGGGGGTGTCCCGGGCCGGCAGCCAATCACAGCGAGGCCCGGGGAATGACATCACAGGGGTGTCCCAGGCCGGCAGCCAATCACAGCGCAGCCCGGGACACACAGCAACAAGGGGCGGGACCTAAAAAAAGAGTCAGAAACTCCCCCGAATCGCGTTTTCGCGGGGAAAGCGTGATTGACAGCCAATCTCTTCCAATGGCTAGCCTCCATTTATGGAGCTAGCCAATGGAAGAAGGGGCGGATTCAAATCCCCCATACTGTAAACAAAAGCCATACTGTAAACAAAAGTTTTCGCCTGGGCAGAGACTGCTTCGCAGTGCTACGGCCAGGTCGAAACCTAAAAACGAGGAGAAATGTTTTCATGTATCCCTACGCCAGAGGTGGCGTAGCATTCAGACGCAACTCCAGATTTACGATTTCTCATAAATCTGGAGATGTGTCTTGTTCCATGGGTGTTGCGTGCGAACACCCACAGCAACACCCATGGAACGCCCCTTCAGCCCAAACTGATGCGTGTGAAGGACCGTATTTGCAAGGAGAGGAAAAGTCATGCTGGGTTGCTTTTCCTGTCCTTGTAAATATGGTGGCGCAGGGGGGTTGTAAATCTGCCCCTAAGTGTGCGTATAAATATATGCCACACATTTACAAGCTACGCATACATATCATTCATTAGCTATGCCCCCAAGGTCTCATCTGCTGCAGCATGCATGCAGCCGACCTCCCTTGTGCTGCCCGAAAGAAAAATTACTTAAGATGCCTTTCAATTCTTTTTTTTTTTATGCAGATTTATATAGCGCGAACTCAACCCGAAGGTATTGGAGCTCTTTACATGAGCACCGGTTACGTTACACAAGGACACATTCAGGCACGGGAGATGAAGTGATTTGCCCAGAATGACAAGATGTGGACGCGACTGAAACCTTGCTTTCCAGCACCAAATTCGGCAGTCTAGCCGTCAGACCACATCCACTCCCCAAGCCTGACGTGACCTTTGACCCAAAATGCTCCAAATTAAAGAAAGCGCCAGACAGTCATTTGAAAGTCGGGACTGTCCGGGAAATCAGGGACGTCTGGTCAGCCTAAGCAGAGGCGCTATCGACCTTTAGGACCCCTGAAAGGTTAAGTAACAAAAGCCACGTGGGGCGATTAGTGCAACTAACCGGCAGGACAGTGGCCGTCCCCCTTCTGGTGTCACGGGCAAAGTATTCGCCGATAGCCACCAGAAAGCCTCCAGGCCCGCAATGGAGGAAGAAGTTCCCTCAAACACAAGTCTCCATTGCACGGCGCACGTGCGAGGACTGAAGCCGTCTACTGGGTGTAGCGACCTACTGGCCCGCGTGCCGATCAAACCACAATACCAGCATGGCCGCACAAGCATAACTATTTCTCTTGCCAGGCGCACGCAGTACAGCAGGGATAAGCCGGTGGTCTGCACACAAAAAGCCCTGCAAAGCGTCCGGCTAAAGTCCGCGGTATATAAAATCGCATAAAATAAATGAAAACCATGGAACAGAGTCGTGAAGATAGAAGTGGCGTGGCCTCAGAGGGAGGAGGTGCACCCAGGTATACCCACTTATGGCTTCCTTTTCTCGCGTCCGGTGGCAGAAACACTGCCTCCACTGTATTCCTCCTACGGCGTTCGTAAGCTCACAAGTGGCGGTCGTGACTCGTGAGCCAGTTCTGTAGCGCTGTGTCCCAGCAGAGGCAATCTTCCATTGCGCATGCTCTGTGGTTTCAAGTTCGGAGAAGTGACGAGTCGAACATAGAACTGGGGTTTCCTGTGCATCCAAGAAGGGGCTAGTGCTGTTCTAAATGATTGCCTTGCCGAATCTTACTGAAGTAGAAGCTTGCGTTCTCTCGAGTGCTCCTCTCCCATTGCCGTCTGTTGTGGCATGCATCGGGTGTATTCAGATCTCGGATTTGCTAATTTAGCGGCAGAAAAATGAAACAAGTCAGGTCCCAGGCCGTGCTGTGATTGGCTGACGTCACGGGGGTGTCCCGGGCGGCAGCCAATCACAGCGCGGCCCGGGAAATGACGTCACTGGGGTGTCCCGGGCCGGCAGCCAATCACAGCGCGGCCCGGGACACACGACATCAAGGGGCGGGATTTAAAAAAATAGTCAGAAACGCCCACGATTCGCGTTCTGACCGGGAGAAAGGGATTGACGCTGATGTCTTCCAATGGCTAGCCTCCATTTATGGAGCTAGCCAATGGAAGAAGGGGTGTGTTCAATTCCCCCTAGTGTAAACAAAAGCTTTCGCCCTGGGCGTAGCACCTGCGGTGCTACGGCCAGGTCGAAACCTAAAAATAGATCAAAATGTAATAAGTTATTTGACACCAAAATGACAAAAATCCAATTAGTAGAACCAAAGTAAATAATTTTTAAATTCAAAGGTCAAAATTAGCACCTAATAAATCAAAATGCCAACCGTGGATATCTATTTGAGTGGGACAGGGTCGAAGTAAAAATATATGGCCGACCATGATGGAGCACTACTTAGATACATAGGGCCTTATTTATGAAGGCCTTGCGCCGCCTGTGCGTCACTTTTTCCCATGTTAAAAGTGACGCATCGGCGGCGCAAGGCCTTCATAAATAAGGCCCATAAAGAGGATTGGGCCTGTTCGATATTTACCTTTGAACTTAAAAGAAATTTCATAAAAAATATTCTTAGAAGTAAAGTTCAGTGGGACAAGGCTGCAGGCGGTGTCCGAGGAGGGAGCGTTGTCATCAAGGGGCGGCTGGACAAAGTCGCAGTGAAGATTTCTTCTTTCATATTTAGTTACTTTTTTGGAAGTCAAAAATTTCCAGCGGGACAAGGCTAGAGACTGTAGCTGACAAAAGTTCTACAAGGCGGATCCATCTTTGACGAATGACAACTGAAAAGAACTTGCTTCTTTGGGAGGAAAGTAACGGGAACTGGAAGTCAGGCTGACCGGTGCTGCACCGTAGGCAGATATGCATTTGGCTGTGGTCTTCCTTTATTATCAGAGCAGTTTATAGCCAAAACAATTCTAAACCCCAAGTTTTGGATTTTGGCTATGTGGGCACCTTTAAAACCACAACCAACGGTCCAGCGCTTGAGGGGCACTACTTGAGGGTTTAAGACTCACAGGGTTCAGGTGCCAGTTCAAGATGGAGTCCTTTCTGTCCCTGAGGCTCTGATCATTAGGTCAGCCAACTAGCCACTGGAGTCACTCTGGGAGTTCTGGTTTCAAGCAGTGGAACACGAGGCAAGCACCAGGGCAGGCCTCTGAGGGTTTATGGCAGGTTCCATGCAGCAAGGCAGTCCTTCCAGGTGTAGCAAAACAGGCTTGTGGTGTACACAGTAGGCCACAGCAGCAGGCGGTCCTCTAACAGCCCTAACGTAGGTCCAGAAAGTAACCCGACGAGTGGGTCTTAGGGTCCTATTTTTACACCTGGTGCTTTCTTCGAAGTAGGAGAAGTTTCTAGAGCATTCCCTTTGAAGTCCTTGAAGTTGCCTACTTCCTCTGACCTGGCTGTCTGCATGAACAATGCAGGGGCGACAAGTCCTTTGTGTGAAGGCAGAGGTCATCCTATTCAGTTGCAAGTGGGTGTTGTGCCCAGCTCTGCCCACCCACCAAGTCTAACTGCCAACTACACCCAGCTACGTGACCAAGGGATAGGAAGCAGGTGCCAAATACTTAAGGCAGAAAAACATCAACTTTCTAAAAGTCGCATTTTCAAATTATAGGTTAAAATCTGGCCTTGACATTAAAGGGGAGTTTTAATTACAATGTCTCAGATACCATACATGAAATGTTTACCTGTTCCCTATAATAAATTAGCACTTATTAAATGTAATAAGGCAAACCCAATAAATGTAATGAGGTGACCCAAAGTTATCCTATGTGAGGCCTCACAGTAGTGAAAAATGAATTAAGAGTTTTTCAACACCAGGACATGTAAAGCTTAAAAGTACATGTCCAACCTTTTAATTACAATACACTGTGCCCTATTGGCTATCTAGGACCTACCTAGGGCTGACTTCTATGAAATAAAAGGGGAGTTTAACGCTTGGCAAGGGGTTATATTGCCAAGTTGAATTGACTGCATTCACACTGCCATGGCAGGCCTGGGACATGTTTTAAGGGGCTACTAAAGAGGGGTAGCACAATAAGTGCTGCAGGCCCACTAGTTGCATTTAATTTACAGGACCTGGGTATATAGTATACCACTTAACGAGGGACTTATAAGACAATTTTACCATATTTCAGGGAGAGAGCATAGGCAATTTGGCACTTGTGAGCAGTGGTCCAGTACACAGGGGCATATGTACAATAGAAGTGGCAGAGCTCGACTTTAGCCTCCTTGTCTTAACTGTGCACTCCATCACTTATGAAATGCAAGCCTGCACCATGTTTACAACAATATGGTGCAGCCCTGCGTTTCCCCCTGTGCTGGCACTAGGTTTAGCTGCCTAGCACCAATGCAGGCACCCTTGCACGACAGTGCAAGCGTGCCTTCGTTGCAGGGGAAGATTGTTTATGTGCACACATAAATAATCTTTAAATGGTGGTTTGTTAGTTCTATCTGTGCTGCTTAATGCAACATACATAGAAGTTGCAAAACATATTTTTTTTAATGATTAATGTTTAGGTGTAGGAAGGGACACCTTTCTGCACATAAATAATCAATGGTGTTTTGCTGTTTTCATGTGTGCTGCACACCGCAGCACACATGGAAACAGCAAAAACAAGGAGAAGTTAAACATTTCTCCTCGTTGCTCCAGGGTAAGACCGGGTTTCCCCTGGTCTTAATTTTGGCGAAGCCCCATATTTACACCACCCTTGTAAGTATGGGGCTTCGCCAAAATCAGTGGGTGTTGTGGCAGAACACCCACAGCAACACCCATTTCCCTCCCCTTTCACGCTAAGTATAGTGTGAAAGGGTGCCTTATTTACAAGGCAGCATTAAGCCACGCAAAGTGGCTTAATGCTGCCATGTAAATAAGATGAAGCCCATATCGCCACCACAACATCATGAAAAGTGATGTTGTGGTGCTGATAGGGGCTTGTAAATATGTCCCACAGAGTCCCAGAGGCAACAAAAACGAATTGTAGCTAAAAGTGGAGGGTAAACGCAAAACGTTTGTAGGAAGACCAACAGGTCTAACACAGTCTTTTTGCAGGATTTAAAGTTTTAATGACTTAAATCCGCCATAAAGAACCCGTGGTATACTACTCTGGTGCAGATCTTGGACAGGCATACTCCACAGACTAAAGGGTCTTCAAAGCTTCTTTTTCAACTAGTTCTTCATGACTAGATGCCAGTTCCTTTATTTTGGAATTTTATCCAGCGCTACGTGCATATGATCATTTTAGAGTGCTTTAAGAACACATATAGGACAAATAAAACAACAAGGAAAGATTGAGGTAGATTTCAAGGGCTTGTGGGAACTGTTCCTAGAACTGGTCGCACGCCTTGACAAGGTAGAAGTCTAGTTAAAAGCTTTAATGAATAACTTGCTTTTAAAGAGTTTTCTGAATTCAAAATACTTAGACACAGAACACTTTTTATTCACTCTTTTATGAGTACAGGAGCAAACTTGTTTTATAAAAGTAACATTTCTGACATGCTGTAGGCATTCAAACAGTGCACAATCTGCCCCTGGAATAGCCCGCAGTATTTACCAAAGGTTTCTGCTGTTTCCATGTTGGCTGATGTCTACTTCCGCATCTGATGATATGCCTCAGGTGCTGGGTTCAGGTATGCCTCTCGGTTTGATGATTATGTCTTATTAAATGAGCTTATGGATATATGACTTGACTGAGGAGGAAGGCCTGAAGGCCCAATTACTGTGCATCTGGTAAGTCGATACACATGCCCCTTGCCCTGTACATGGAATTATTCTGAATGTGCTGTTGCAGAGTGCATGACATGTCTGCACTATTTTAGAATTGCGGGTGGTGCTGTAGCTACTCTGATGCATGTAATATCTAATATGCTACGTTGTAAGTTTGTGTGTGGAGCAGCGGTGGCCGGCACAGGAAAGCGCGGTGCGGCGGGCTGGTGGCGTGCCAGGGTGGGAGGCGGTTAAATTGATAGACGTCAGAATAGGTATATTAATTAAATAAATAATACCTATTCCATCGTCTGTCGACTCTCCCCGCCTTCGCACCCCGCCCCACTGAGCTTAAATGTGCCGCCCGCTGCTGGTGGGGAGTATGTTGTTGGCAAGTGCACTTCGGTCCTGTGATAACCAACTGAATGGCATATCTATGCATTTGTAGGTTTATGTTAGCAGTTCTGTGCAATTTAATTTGTCACGTCTTTTCATAGGTATCATGAAGGCAAGTGTAATTGCCAGCCCAGTCAGCGCCAGCCTGAGCTGGTGCTTTATTAGGCAGCTGCCTTCCAGTGCTTCCACAAGCTACAACACATGGCATAAAGATTGCCTTGTTGCTAGGAGGGAGTGAACGCCTAAAAGGCAGGCTGGCGTCTTGCCTTAATATCTGAAAATCCTTGCACCAGCACCGCAGCCACCCATACTGCATACCCCTCTCGCTGCACCGTGAGAAACGGTCGCTCCCTGCTCGCCCCGCATTGCTGCTCTCACTGCCTACCTGATTACTGCCTGCCTCTGGTATCGTAGCGCTCCCCCATTGCCTGCTTTGTGCCTACTTATTGTAGCGCTTTGCACTGTATTCCGAGATCGCTTTGCACAACCTGCATGTTTAGGGTGTGTCTGCTTTTGTGAACGTGGGAACGCAACTTATTTATTTAATTTGGCCTGATTGCACCGAGACGTTAGCACACTCCACCTCTGTACCCCAATCTCGGCCAGTTTCACAAGGGGTATCGTTGCCATTTTGTTTGTTGTGCCTGCAGCCAGCCTCCCCTCCCCGCCCCCGCCTCCCAGATTGATCCTCCCTCCCACGGACTTTAAAGCCCTGCCTCGCCGGAAATAGCGCTGTGACCCCTCTCGCTGCACCGTGAGAAGCGGTCGCTCCCTGCTCGCCCCGCATTGCTGCTCTCACTGCCTACCTGATTACTGCCTGCCTCTGGTATCGTAGCGCTCCCCCCATTGCCTGCTTTGTGCATAGATATTGTAGCGCTTTGCACTGTATTCCGAGATCGCTTTGCACAACCTGCATGTTTAGGGTGTGTCTGCTTTTGTGAACGTGGGAACGCAACTTATTTATTTAATTTGGCCTTGATAGAATTCACTTTTCGATGCCCTAATTATCCTCTGATGATGTGTGAGTTAGCATCATATGACTAACTAATGAGATTCGTATATGCACCTATGCTGAATTATTATTCTTGCTTTTGGTTATATTCAAATGTACGTGTGATCATATTAGCTTCTTAGCTTAGCCTGTGTGCCACCATTTTGTGTAACCCTCTGTGCCTGCGGGCCCTGCTCGCTCATATGCCCCTCCCGCAGGAATACAGAAATGTACTAAGACAGCAGTTTTCGTTTCTCAGCTTACTGTGGCCGAAACTAACAAGTCTCTTTATCAGTAATGTTCTCATACCCAGAGACGCTGAAGCCTAGCTCCATGGCCTTGAGTAGAGATAATAATGTATCCCTCGCAGGTGCAGATGCCTGCTCTATGAGAGCATTGTTCACTGGTCTGAGGCTCGGTAACTTTCCACAAGGGGCGTACCCCTCGCTACTGTATGGCATTATAATGTATTGCTGTGATGCAGAGAGTCAGTCCTCTCGTTCGCACTCTTAGGAGTGAGGTCGGACAGGGCCCTCTCATATGAGTGTGTTTGGCCTAATAAAGACTTTTGTTTATTCTTCTCCACTGTCCGGCTGACTTCCTGTATAGCGACTATAGGTGAGTGCGGTAAGTCACTCGGGTGGATTTGAGCCACGCTTATCAGATGGCGCCCGAATAGGGACCCCGCGATAAGGATCTTTCTCACCCGTAAGGGGGTAGCAGAAGACCGGGGACCCGCTGGTCGGCACGGTGGGTCCGGGTACCCATCTGATGCCGAGCTTGGTTCTCGCAGCGCTGCCCCACCCTGCTGATCGGGAGAGGTCCCAGCGCGGTGCGGCGGGCTGGTGGCGTGCCAGGGTGGGAGGCGGTTAAATTGATAGACGTCAGAATAGGTATATTAATTAAATAAATAATACCTATTCCATCGTCTGTCGACTCTCCCCGCCTTCGCACCCCGCCCCACTGAGCTTAAATGTGCCGCCCGCTGCTGGTGGGGAGTATGTTGTTGGCAAGTGCACTTCGGTCCTGTGATAACCAACTGAATGGCATATCTATGCATTTGTAGGTTTATGTTAGCAGTTCTGTGCAATTTAATTTGTCACGTCTTTTCATAGGTATCATGAAGGCAAGTGTAATTGCCAGCCCAGTCAGCGCCAGCCTGAGCTGGTGCTTTATTAGGCAGCTGCCTTCCAGTGCTTCCACAAGCTACAACACATGGCATAAAGATTGCCTTGTTGCTAGGAGGGAGTGAACGCCTAAAAGGCAGGCTGGCGTCTTGCCTTAATATCTGAAAATCCTTGCACCAGCACCGCAGCCACCCATACTGCATACCCCTCTCGCTGCACCGTGAGAAACGGTCACTCCCTGCTCGCCCCGCATTGCTGCTCTCACTGCCTACCTGATTACTGCCTGCCTCTGGTATCGTAGCGCTCCCCCATTGCCTGCTTTGTGCCTACTTATTGTAGCGCTTTGCACTGTATTCCGAGATCGCTTTGCACAACCTGCATGTTTAGGGTGTGTCTGCTTTTGTGAACGTGGGAACGCAACTTATTTATTTAATTTGGCCTGATTGCAACGAGACGTTAGCACACTCCACCTCTGTACCCCAATCTCGGCCAGTTTCACAAGGGGTATCGTTGCCATTTTGTTTGTTGTGCCTGCAGCCAGCCTCCCCTCCCCGCCCCCGCCTCCCAGATTGATCCTCCCTCCCACGGACTTTAAAGCCCTGCCTCGCCGGAAATAGCGCTGTGACCCCTCTCGCTGCACCGTGAGAAGCGGTCGCTCCCTGCTCGCCCCGCATTGCTGCTCTCACTGCCTACCTGATTACTGCCTGCCTCTGGTATCGTAGCGCTCCCCCCATTGCCTGCTTTGTGCATAGATATTGTAGCGCTTTGCACTGTATTCCAAGATCGCTTTGCACAACCTGCATGTTTAGGGTGTGTCTGCTTTTGTGAACGTGGGAACACAACTTATTTATTTAATTTGGCCTGATTGCACCGAGACGTCAGCACACTCCACCTCTGTGCCCCAATCTCGGCCAGTTTCACGAGGGGTATCGTTGCCATTTTGTTTGTTGTGCCTGCAGCCAGCCTCCCCACCCCGCCCCCGCCTCCCAGATTGATCCTCCCTCCCACGGACTTTAAAGCCCTGCCTCGCCGGAAATAGCGCTGTGACCCCTCTCGCTGCACCGTGAGAAGCGGTCGCTCTCTGCTCGCCCTGCGTTGCTGCTCTCACTGCCTACCTGATTACTGCCTGCCTCTGGTATCGTAGCGCTCCCGCCATTGCCTGCTTTGTGCCTAGATATTGTAGCGCTTTGCACTGTATTCCCAGATCGCTTTGCACAACCTGCATGTTTAGGGTGTGTCTGCTTTTGTGAACCTGGGAACGCAACTTATTTATTTAATTTGGCCTGATTGCACCGAGACGTTAGCACACTTCACCTCTGTGCCCCAATCTCGGCCAGTTTCACGAGGGGTATCGTTGCCATTTTGTTTGTTGTGCCTGCAGCCAGCCTCCCCACCACGCCCCCGCCTCCCAGATTGATCCTCCCTCCCACGGACTTTAAATCCCTGCCTCGCCGGAAATAACGCTGTGACCCCTCTCGCTGCACCGTGAGAAGCGGTCGCTCCCTGCTCGCCCCGCATTGCTGCTCTCACTGTCTACCTGATTACTGCCTGCCTCTGGTATCGTAGTGCTCCCCCCATTGCCTGCTTTGTGCCTAGATATTGTAGCGCTTTGCACTGTATTCTGAGATCGCTTTGCACAACCTGCATGTTTCGGGTGTGTCTGTTTTTGTGAACGTGGGAACGCAACTTATTTATTTAATTTGGCCTGATTGCACCGAGACGTTAGCACACTCCACCTCTGTGCCCCAATCTCGGCCAGTTTCACGAGGGGTATCGTTGCCATTTTGTTTGTTGTGCCTGCAGCCAGCCTCCCCACCCCGCCCCCGCCTCCAAGATTGATCCTCCCTCGCCGCCGCCCCCTCCACCAACCATACAAGACAGAGGCATTCCTGCGCAGCGTTAACGCGCAGCGTTCGTGCCCCATGCGCGCCGAAGGTGCGCCAAAGGTAAGCCCGTCTACGCCCGTCCGCGCCTGGACCGCGCCCAGCGCCAGACCCCCTGGCTCCCATCCCACCCAGCCCACCCGCATTACATATGACGCCTCCACCCTCTTAGCCCTCAACCCCGGTCGACTCCCCAACTGCGCCCAAGCCGCGCCTGGACACACCCATGGACCCTTCACATGCAACTCCTGCAAGTATGACGGCACCAAGACCAACTCCTCATCCACGAACACCAAACAGAGCTCTGACACCAACCACCTAAAATGCATCCTGCTCAATACCCGCTCGGTCCACAGACACGCCATCGACCTTTGGAATCTACTAGACACCATCTCTCCGGACGTCGCCTTCCTAACAGAAACATGGATGAACGCCTCCTCAGCCCTAGACATCACCATTGCCAACCCCGAAGGCTACAAGATCATCCATAAGGACCACACCATCCAAACAGGAGGAGGCATCGCTATCGTCCATAAGAATTCCATCCGCATCTCAACCAGCTCAGACGTCAACCTCCCTAGCGCCGAACACCTTCACTTCCAGATCCACACCGACCCCAAGACCACACTCAGAGGCACCCTCCTCTACAGGCCACCAGGACACCATGCACAATTCAGTGAAGACATCACTGACTTTATCACCCCACACGCCCTCCCCTCCGAAGACTACATTCTATTGGGAGACCTCAACTTTCACCTGGAAAACAGCAACGACAGTAACACCACCACCCTCCTGGACAATCTCGCCAACCTCGGACTCAAACAACTTGTTAATACCCCCACTCACTACGCAGGTCACACACTCGACCCTATCTTCACCTCCAGCAAACATATCTCCTTCAGTCACACCACAGTTCTCCATTGGACGGACCACAGATGCGTTCACTTTGTCTACAAAAAGACCACAACCCACAACCATCCTCAACCTACTCTGCGAAGAAACTGGAACAAAATCACCATCGACCAGATCTCCTCATCGCTTCTTCAAAACCCCCCTGCCCACTCTCCGAACCCCAACCAAGCAGCCATTAACCTCACTCAATGGCTAACCAACAGCGCCGACAACCTAGCACCGTTGAGAAAACGTCAAATCAAACTAGGCAGCAAAAACGCCCCCTGGTTCAATGATGATCTTAAGAAATCCAAGAAACTCTGTCGCTCCCTCGAGAAGGCCTGGAAAAAAGACCCAAACACCAGCACCAGGGTCGCCTTCAAAAACGCCACCCGCATACACCACCAACTGATCCGGACTGCCAAGAAAGCCGCATTCAAAGACCGACTAGACAACAACGCCCACAACAGCAAGGAATTATTCAACATCATCAAAGAGTTTACCAACCCTACCGCCAACTCCAACAACATCACTCCCTCTCAAACCCTTTGCGACTCCTTAGCTTCGTTCTTCCACGACAAAATCGCAAACATCCACAACAGCTTCGACAACCAACCCGGAGACCAAGCCACCCAACCTTCTACCATACCTTCACCCCCCTTGAACATCCTTAATAACTGGAACCCAATCTCCACTGAGGACACCATCCGCCTGATGAACTCCATCCACTCAGGATCCCCCACAGACCCATGCTCTCACCACATCTACAACAAAGCAGACTCCATCATAGCACCACACCTCCGAGACGTCATCAACTGCTCCTTCAACTCCGCCACCTTCCCGGAAATCTGGAAACACGCCGAACTCAGCGCCCTTCTGAAAAAACCCACAGCTGACCCCAACAAACTCAAAAACTACCGCCCCATATCGCTCCTTCCATTCCCGGCCAAAGTCATCGAGAAAGCTGTCAACAACCAGCTCGCCGCCTTCCTCGAAACCAATAAATCCCTCGACTCCTCACAGTCCGGCTTCCGACCCAAACACAGCACTGAGACCGCACTCGCAGCAACAGACGACATACGAACTTTACTGGACAATGGAGACACAGTCGCCCTCATCCTCCTCGACCCCTCCGCAGCCTTCGACACAGTCTGTCATAGTACCCTGTTACAACGCCTCAGAAACATCGGAATCCAAGGAAAAGCACTGGAATGGATCCCCTTGTTCCTTGCCGGTAGAACTCAGAGAGTCCGCCTCCCACCATTCAAGTCAGAGGCCACTGAAGTCATTTGCGGCGTGCCACAAGGATCGTCACTCAGCCCCACACTCTTCAACGTATACATGAGCCCCCTCGCGGCCATCGCACGCCAACACAACCTCAACATCATTTCCTACGCCGAAGACACTCAACTGATCCTCTCACTCACCAAAGACCCTAACACCGCCAAAACCAACCTACATGCAGGAATGAAAGAAGTAGCCGAATGGATGAAGCACAGCCGTCTGAAACTGAACTCAGACAAAACAGAAGTCCTTATCTTAGGTATCTCCCCCTCCGCCTGGGACGACTCTTGGTGGCCAGAGGCCCTTGGAAAAGCACCCATCCCGACGGACCACGCACCGAACCTGGGCGTCATCCTGGACTCCTCACTCTCGATGACCAGACAAGTCAACGCCGTTTCTTCCTCTTGCTTCAATATTCTTCGCATACTCAAAAAAACATTTCGCTGGATCCCCACCGAAACTAGGAAAACAGTCACCCACGCACTGGTTACAAGCCGCCTGGACTACGGAAACACCCTCTACGCCGGTACCTCCGCAAAACTTCAGAAAAAACTCCAACGCATCCAGAACGCATCAGCCAGACTCATACTAGACATCCCGCGTAAAGACCACATTTCCGGTCACCTGAAAAATCTCCACTGGCTCCCCGTCAATAAGAGGATAACATTCCGCCTTCTAACCCACGCACACAAAGCACTCTACGAACTTGGACCCGAATGCCTCAACACACGACTTTCCTTCTACACCCCCTCCCGCCAGCTACGCTCTTCCAACCAAGCCCTTGCTGCTGTACCTCGCATCAACAAAACCACCATGGGAGGAAGATCCTTCTCCTACCTGGCGGCTAAAACCTGGAACTCTCTTCCCATTCACCTTCACCTCACTCAGAACCATCTAGCATTCAGAAAGCAACTTAAAACCTGGATTTTCGAAATGTAATTCCCCACCCTTCTTCAAGCGCCTTGAGACCCTCTGGGTATGTAGCGTGCTATATAAATCAATTGAATTGAATGAATTGAATGATGGATGCATCAAGGTGTGCAGTCTAGCTTCTTCCTTCCCTGTGGTATATGTTGGTGAAGTGGCAATGGACGTCATGTAGGAACCGAGTACATGTCGTACCTAGACAGTGCTGGATTATGAAAGATATTCTGTATAGTGTGTTCGATTGGATATGCGTGCTTGTCTTGCCTTAGCTCTAGGCGGTTTTGGGACCTGCGTGATAGCTCATGCAATTCCCACAAGCACCTACCACTAAGACAAACCAAACACAGATATCCAATAAACAGCCATAAGGCAATGATAAGGCAGACCTCTGCGAGAGGAGCGGTACTGATGTAAGATCAAACAGTAGAAAGGAGCTACGCAAGGGACTTCCCCCTCTGCCAATGTTCAGTGTCTGGAAGATGGTGCTTGTTTATTCAGTGGCATGAGAGAGGCTGTGCGCGAGAGAGACGCTGGTGCCGCCCCCGTGCTCATTCCAATGCACCATTGAACAAAACAGTGCACATTCCTTTCTATTACAGAGCTGAGGCAGGGCTCATGCAGTGTAAATACCTAATACGTTTTTCATATCAATTCCTTTTCTGGAGCCCAGCCGTGCTCGTTCCGTTCCATCACTGGATATATTATTGCGTTTCGTTTTATACCGAATGAAGCAGTGTGCATTCCTTTCCATTGCTGAGAAAAAAGGTGCGCTCCTTTCAATTAAAGAATAAAGCAGTGCACATGCCTTTCCATTGCTCGATAAAGCAGTGCACATCTGTTCCAATGCAGGATAAAGCAGTGCACATGCCTTTCCATTGCTCGATAAAGCAGTGCACATCTGTTCCAATGCAGGATAAAGCAGTGCACATGCCTTTCCATTGCACGATAAAGCGGTGCACATCTGTTCCAATGCAGGATAAAGCAGTGCACATGCCTTTCCATTGCGCGATAAATCAGTGCACATCTGTTCCAATGCAGGATAAAGCAGTGCACGTGCCTTTCCATTGCGCGATAAAGCAGTGCACATCCGTTCCAATGCAGGATAAAGCAGTGCACGTGCCTTTCCATTGCGCGATAAAGCAGTGCACATCTGTTCCAATGCAGGATAAAGCAGTGCACATGCCTTTCCATTGCGCGATAAAGCAAGCAGTGCACATCTGTTCCAATGCAGGATAAAGCAGTGCACATTTGTTTCCATTGCACGATAAATCAGTGCACATCTGTTCCAATGCAGGATAAAGCCGTGCACATGCCTTTCCATTGCACGATAAATCAGTGCACATCTGTTCCAATGCAGGATAAAGCAGTGCACATGCCTTTCCATTGCGCGATAAAGCAGTGCACATGCCTTTCTATTGCATGATAAAGCAGTGCACATGCCTTTCCATTGCAGGCTAAAGCAGTGCACATGCCTTTCCATTGCACGATAAAGCAGTGCACATGCCTTTCCATTGCACGATAAAGCAGTGCACATTCTTTTCGGTTACTAAATAAAACAGGGAGCATTCAGTTTTGTTACGCAATAAACCAGTGCGCTTTCTTTTCCATTATAGAATGATCCAGTGTACCTTTCGTTCTCTTAAGCAATAAAGCCGTGCACGTTCTATTGCATGCTCCATTGCATCACTGAACAAGGCCGCCTATATTCCTCATTACTGGAAACACAGGTAACGTTGTGTATTTCTGTACATTATGACCTGAAACGCAGCAGCTTCCTCTTGCACAAACGTTACTAAAACGGAAATTCGTGTTTCTGTGCCACTTACCCCACCCGCCTTTCAACCATCCAAATACGTCTGTGGTGTTTAACATCACCTTTGTGGATATGTAATTATCCCTGGTGTGACTATCAGATGCTTTCAGTAATCAGTCATTCAGCTCTTTCATTGCCACTCTGAATTTTAAGTATCTTTCTGGTAGCCCCGTATTCCCTTTCCCGTTGTTATGGAAGCAGTGCAGTGTTTTTACGATTAGTGTAACACCGCAGACTGAGGTAGGGTTCCTTGTCATTCAGTCTCCTGAGTTCATCCCAGGGGACAGCCTCAACAGTTCCTGGGCTGACATGTTTTTTTTCACAACTTTATTGCAGGGGAGGTTGCCAGGCCATCGTCAATCTACAAAAATATTGGCTAAAAACAAAAGTATTTTTTGGTCTATAAAAACCAACATTTGAACAGCAGTCTCTGCCACTGATGGGAACTACCTTTCAGTGGAGGTGCATTCACTCATAGTCACTCACAGTGAAGTTAGATAATGGCTGAAGATGGCCGATTCACTCTCCCATGCTGTATGCAATGGAAGAAAAATAGGAATGTCACAGCAACAGACTAATATAGGAAGAGTCTGGCAGAACACCCCTGCAAGTAAGTAAGTATGTTATATACATGATTTAGTCACAGCAAAAGGTTTTGTCTAACACCAGACCTAAAAACACGAAGCAGCCAGTATCAAAGTGAAGTCACTTTCTCGCCCTTCCACTGCACTTATGAAGCCTATCTTGGTAATATTCTTTTGAAAGGAACTTAAACAAATGTTCGTTTTTTAGGGAAAGAAGAACATAGGCACAAGACTCTATAAATTATATTTTGACCTTACCAAGAATCTATGGGTACACTTGATTTGTCCACATTTCTTTCCAAAATGACGGTTGAGGGAAAGAGCTCTACAGCAATTGGACATATCAAAGACCGGATCACCCAGGACGCTCTTATCAGTTTGCCTTCACCGAGCCTGTGGATAGGAAAGAAAGACCCTACCTCTACCAAGTTCATCTCCAAAAACACAATTATCTTAATCCCGCAGAAACCTCAAGGAAATTGTGTAGAAGCATCATAAGAAATACTGGGGCATATTATCATGGGATTTATCTCTGCTTTTTTGGCTTTAAAAGCCAAGAAAGCAGAGATAAAATGATCTCCCTATTACCTAGCTGTCGCTAACACCAGTTAGCGACAGCTAGTAGGAGATAGCGACCATCTTGGGCCCCGCTTTGCATATCAGAAAAAATTATTACTAATGACATGCAAAGTGGGCGTGCCAAGATGTCAGCGACTGGAAACAGTCGCTAACATCGCTATCTCCTATTACCAACTTTTGGAGATATTTGCGCTAAGCGCGAATATCTCCAAAAGCTACCACCTGCCCAAGAGCAATTCTTAGCCATGTTATCCAATGGGAGGTGGATAACATGGCTAAAAGCATTAGCTCGGTAATGCCTGAATATCGCTGATTTTTCAGCGATATTCATGCATTATTGCCGATTTTTATCGCATTTGCGATAAACCTTGGTAATACCAAGGTTTATCTGCGATAAAAATCGCCGCAGCTCGGCGATCATTTTTTATCGCTAACCAAGCAATAGCGATAATTATCGCTATTGCTTGGTAATATGCCCCTCTGTTTTAGGCATAATGCTGCTATCAGAAATACTGGGCTCCCAATAGAAATTATGCGTTATCGAATTTCTAGAGAATTGTACAATGTTCCTTAGAACACTGAGCAAGGAAAATATGTTCCTTAGAATAATGTGCCATCAAAAATACGGTCTTCGGAATACAGTGCCATGAAACAATGGTCCTTAAAATCCTATGCAATTAAACAATGCTTTTCAGAATACTGTGTGATGAAAAAATGGTCCTTAAAATCCTATAATATTAAACTATGCTTTTCAGAATAATGTGCGTCGAAACAATGATTCTCAGAAAACCCAAACATAAAAAAATGCCTCTCACAATGAGGGCGAACCAGAAGACAATCCTCAAAGCATTGGTTCCAGTCCTTGACCAAAAATCACCACCCTACGGAATATGGCGTCTGAATTTTTTTGAGGTAAAATAAAGTCCTTACCTGCCTAAATAAAATGTGTTTAAAGGCAGTACGTTCAATATGCATCTTAACCAACTCATAAAAAGAAGAAAGAAAAAAACTGACCAAAAAGAAACGTAGGAAAAGGGGGGGATGGTGGCAATGGGAAATTTAGAAAGCCAGCACCTCTGTTATGATCGCCTATAAAGTAGAAACATTCTCACTATATTTCAAGCGTGCTCAATGTCACAATACCGTGCCACCCACCACATCACACAATACATGCAGAAAAAATTCCGTATATATCAAAGACAAATTAAGCCAGACAGAGCACAGCACATACAAGTAAACAGCTGAATATCCAAAAACAGCAACATTGTTTAATATAAAAAAGATGTTCAATGTATAATTAGTTCAGCAAGCAATCTTCATCATAATTGTTCAGTTGTTCTAACAATGATACAGCTACAGCCGACACGTGTTTCGTCGCTTCTCTTGCAACTTTTTCAAGGCTGTTAAACAAGATCATACATGATATTTTATAATAATTGTATACAAAAGGAGAAATATGACAGAAATTAAAAAGACCTTCTTTCTTTTTCTTACTAATATCTCTATTGTGATGGATGTTAAAAGTCCCTCTATTCCTACCAAGTGAGATCAAGCAAAAAAAGGAAAATGAAAAATGAAGAAGAAGAAGAAAAGATTGTGTTTATTAGAAGCCATCACCCCTGTGCGCGAATTCGGAAAACGTCGTCACAGCTGTCGGGACGTTTGTGACACTAATGAAAATCGACTGAATTAGAAGTGAAATGAAGAAAAGAGTACTAGGAGAAAAACCTTAAAACCCAGTCATGCTAAAACCAATAAGAAGAATAAATAAGGATACCTCCAAAAGTGCATATATTCTGGAAGTAGAAGATCGTATTTGTCCTGAGATTGAAAGTTCATTATTAGTCCGGATTATGTTTTCCAGATCACTAAAGAAATTCGTCAGAAGGACCATCCTGGTTGAAACAACACCAGGGAGTGACCATGGGTTCAAAATTTTCCCCGGCATATGACAACTTGTTCGTAGGGTGGCTTGAAAAATTCTACATATGGTCACAGAGCCCGGGTCATCTAATTAATTATGCCATATACTGGGGACGATACGTAGATGATGTCTTGCTAATTTGGACGGGGAATACGATGCAACTGGAACAATTTTGCACCTTCTTGAATTCAAACACAAATAATATTCGCTTCACAGACAGATTCAACAAAAGTGAGGCGATATCTTTGGACTTAAGATTATATGTAAAAGAAAACTCCATAATGTCAGCATTGTATAGAAAAGAGACAGCATGCAATGCAGTTTTGCATGCAGAAACAGCACACCCTAGATCACAGGTGAACTCCATTCCTTTTGGGGAGCTCACCAGGGTAAGACGAAACTGCAGTGAGGACAGCATCTTTGAACAAGAAATGACAAAAACTATAAGTAGATTTGAATCTAGGTGATATGATAGTGTGATCCTTAAGAAAGCAGAAAGAAAGGCACAACACCTGGATTTCAGTCAACTACTCTCACATATACCGAAAAAGAAGAACAGAAAAACAAGTGCCCATAAAAACAAGGTAGTGTTGGTAACAACATATAACACATATAGTCACAAACTATATAGCATAAATAAAAAGCACTGGCATGTGTTGAGATTGGACACAACCATTCAAGAAGTGACAGGGGTAAAACCAACAATAGTTTATAGACGGGGCTTAACGTTACGTAATAGATTGAGTTCCAGTTTCTATAACCCAAAAAAAAAGGAAAGAGGTCATACCTGGCTAGGAGGACCACTGAATGGTTTTTATAAATGTGGCCACTCTTCAGTGTGTCCACACTCTATGGATAACATTAAGACCTTCAGATACAATTCACAGACAGAATATAAAATTTTGGTATATTGCATAGTATGTGTATGCCAGAAAATCTATGTGGAAAGTACAATCAGGCCTGTCAAGGAACGTATACAGGAACACGTTTGGGCCATTAGGAATGGTAATGCCAGCTACCCCCTGGCTGTACATTTCAATGGGTAATACGTCGCAGCGGACCTTATACACCTTAGATTTAATGGAATTGAATCTGTACCAGATAACCCCAGAGGGGGTGATAAGGTTTTAAGTCTGCGCAAACCAGGGGCCCTCTGGATATGTAAATTACGAGCAGTTGAATATGGACTCAATTTTGATAAAGAGATGTTTGTTTTCCTGAAAGATTGATAACATTATCATTGATGGTACGTTTCTTTGGAGTAATTTAATGTATTTCCATAGACCTGTATAATGTGGATTGTGTCCATCTCTATTACATGCAAAGCATAAAATAAGAACTAAGTCATGCTGTATTAGAGATAACATGTGTATAAGAATCAAGTCATGTTGCCTATTTTGGATTCTTAAAAAAAAATAATATTGATTATTTTTGTCAGTGTCAAATTATCATGTAATGAATTGAAAATTTGCCCTCTTTTAACACATGAAATTTTGTGAAATGAGGATTCTCGCTTGAGCAATGTACAAAAAATGGAATTGATATTCAAGTACTGTATAGGACAACAATGATAGGATCTTGCCTAATGCGGATACTTATGACCAGTTTGTATTTACAATATGACATGTTTTTTCCCATGTATTATGAGTACCTGTATATTAAGCATCAAGTATGTGTTCCTAAGAAGAGTTTAAAATGTATGTCCTTTAAGTTCTGCTCTTTAAGATACATTGATACAAATTATTTAAATGTCACTGGGGATGCTATCTCTCTATGAAACTATCTTTTCCCCTCTCTGACTTTAGCACTAACTTATAGAACTTTTCTCACATTATTGAAAAGGTAACGACATTCAGACACAAGAGTACACGATGATAGAGGAAGCGACGACTCGCTTAAGAAACGTTTTGCTGAATGGATACGAGTCACATATTTAGATCTAAATCAGCTAGTGACGCGCAGACATCTCATTAGATTATGATACGATGGCTTTAATTTAACGGGGAGCAAAAAAAGGTATATGTCTAAAATAACTGTGGACTACATTATTAATTTTAATAAACAGTAAAGACTACTAAAATGGCGCAGATGATACACAAGCGGAAATTCAGACGCAATGACGTATGCTGCTACGTCATTACGCGTCAGGAAATGGAGGATTCAAAACATTCAGGTTTACGCAGCGCGGGTATTACCTTTCGGACTGAGAGCGGTTAAGTGGACGAGTATCACCTTTGCTGCTAAGCCTGGGATAATAATTTATATATTACGAGGCATGCGGCAGCCTATGCAATTAGTACTCGTGTATTTATGGGGCACAGCTATAATCTTACAGTGGCCTTGGTTTCTTTATCAATTCTTTAGCCCGAAATACCAGTACATCAATCAGGTGGTTTGACGCTAGTACTTTGGACATCTAATTACGTATTGGAAGATGTCGTCTCACACCTAAACTTACTCGCGAGAGGTGAGCTACAAACGTTACGGAATAAAAAGTTTTTAGAAAGTGGGGTGGTTCGGCTATAAAGTAAATCCGATCTGCCAAGGGTAGGGATGTTTGTTTTTTGTAAACTCGGCCTTCTACATGTCATAACCAAACAATATTCTTATATTTTTTTTATCTTCAACAGTATGTATACTACAATTACACACATACGAACTTCGAATACAAATCTTTGAGGGCAATACATTACCGTTCCGGCCGCGTCATACCGCACTTACATGAATTATTGAATAAATTGTACCTTTTGGAGTAAAAACAACATTTTACTTATGTGCCATGCTTGAGCTTATGTTTTCACACATGTGACTCTTTCTAAACAAAAGAGTGACTGGGGTCCTCTACAAACTTGTTAGAGAGGACATACAGGGCATAGATAAATAAGACATAGATGATGCTCCTATTATAAAACCTATGTGAAATGTTATGGAAACATTGACGACATTGCATTGCTTAAAGATTACGCTAGGACGCAAGATTCGGGTTTTATTAATTAATGGTTGTTTTGGCCGACAATTAATTTTAAACAACTTAGTGTTAATCAAAATTTACAACTATAGAGTATAAGACGCACCTAATGGCCCTTCAATAATATTAGGCCCCTTTTTTTTCTGACGAATTTCTTTAGTGATCTGGAAAACATAATCCGGACTAATTACAAATTTTCAATATCAGGACAAATACTATCTTCTACTTCCAGAATATATGCACTTTTGGAGGTATCCATATATATTCTTCTTATTGGTTTTAGCATGACTGGGTTTTAAGGTTTTTCTCCTAGTACTCTTTTCTACATTTCACTTCTAATTCAGTCGATTTTCATTAGTGTCACAAACGTCCTGACAGCTGTGACAACGTTTTCCGGAACTCACGCACAGGGGTGATGGCTTCTAATAAACACAATATTTTCTTCTTCTTCTTCTTCTTCTTCATTTTTCATTTTCCTTTTTTTGCTTGATCTCACTTGGTAGGAATAGAGGGACTTTTAACATCCATCGCAATAGAGATATTAGTAAGAAAAAGAAAGAATGTCTTTTAATTTCTGTCATATCTCTCCTTTTGTATACAATTATTATAAAATATCATGTATGATCTTGTTCAACAGCCTTGAAAAAGTCGCAAGAGAAGCGACGAAACACGTGTCGGCTGTAGCTGTATCATTGTTAGAACAACTGAACAATTATGATGAAGATTGCTTGCTGAACTAATTATACATTGAACATCTTTTTTATATTAAACAATTTTGCTGTTTTTGGATATTCAGCTTTGGCTCAAAAAGAAACGTATGCGGCTGTCCCTGCAGTCTAGCATAGACTTCTGAACCTGCTACCTCACTTACAAAGCAGATACAACCAATACCCTACCAAGCTGGACTGAAAAAGCCAACATCTTGGGTTGCCGACCCAATAAGTGAAGCAAGGACATCACTTGAATGGGAGCCCAGGTGTGCAAAGAAACCAAGCATTTGCAATGCAATCCGTTGCGCCTTTGCGAAATTTTAAGCTATTGGCATTGTAAATGACAATGCCTTTTATTTATCTGTTTTGCTAATTAACACATAAATAAAAGTCATTGTTATTTAATATGCCAATAGCTCATACTCTTGTAAATGTGAGACCTGTTCAAAGAAGCAGCCGCCATTGTCCCGGCTGCTCAGAAAGTGAAAGAACCCATGGTGCGTTAAATGTTGCAGGAAAGTATGTCGTGCCTGCAGTAGGATAAACTTGTTAGAGAAAATAGCGCTTACAGACTAAAAAATACTACTGTGTAACAACCGAAGTAAAAGGGCCAGTCCTCATGGGAGGTTGCAAATGAAGACAAGGGGGGACGAAGGAGGGACTAAGAAGTCTGTGAAGGAATCAAAAGCCAGCCTTTACGAAGGGCAATGGCACAAGCCAATGGCAAATATGCGTGGAGAGACAGGGCTTTGATTCCATACTCCAATACAGCATGCTGCAGAGCAGGGCATGCGCCGCCCAGGCTCAACCTAAAAAGGAACAAGGCTTTTTCAAGATGAACACCAATGTGATGGAACAAGCTTTTACCACGTAAAGCCTGTGCTGCCACTTCTCCATTTCAGAAAGGAATGGAAAGTTCATCTTTTCACATAACAGCTCATTGTTATTATCTTCAAGGAAACCTGAGCTGCTCGAGCGTCCGAGTCCGAGCTCTTGCAGTGACTTTCCTACTGTACTAGACGGTGAAAGTCCCATCCATCGACCATTAACAGCCTCCATTGCTGCTCAACTAGACTCCAGCGGCGGTGCGTCCATTGGGGCGTTAGGGCGTTGCCCTCCCAATGCGCACTGCCGCCATCCCGGGACCGCCACACTCTGTGCTCAGCACAAATTCAGCATGTAGTTTCTGGCCGGCCGGTCACCGGGCCGGACCAGAAACCATCGGGAACAGGGGGGTGGGTGGGGCTGTGCAGACGCGCGGCGCAAGTGCGCCTAGAGCAAAGGCCATTTTCCTGCCCAGCTGGATCATGCGCACTAGCCCTCCCCCTTGGGAAACCGGGGGTTGCCTCATGCCGCAGCCCCCGGCCTCCTAATGGGGCGGGGAATTTGGTTGCTCCAGCCAATCCTGAGCTGGAGTAAGTCAGTCCGACCTGCCTGCCTGATGATGTCTGGCATGACGTGGGTCATGTGACGTCACTTCCTTAGTCACTCTCACCCCGGACCCTGCACCTGCAGCCATTGCCACACACAGTGAGTGCTGACTGCCCGCTTCAAACGTCGTGTTCCGTGTTCGTGCCCTGATGGTGGTGCTGTGGTATTGTGGTAACTCTTCTGAAACCCGCCCCCGCCTCGTCGTGGAGCTGACTACGACCGTTACCTTACTGCAACTGGGGACATCGACGAGAACTACTGAGGTGATGAGGTGAGCCGTGATGGTGATCACAATGGCGATTACCGCCCTTTTGCATTGTTTTTCAAACTCCCACCACCCGAACCGTTACGTTTTACCCATCCCCCACATGCAAGACTTGTTTAGATAGGTGACGGTGTCGTTGCTTGTACTCCTCTTGCTCTTGGACTTGTCACTCCGCCCTGCCGCTCCCTGCCTCCACCATTCATTAGGAAAAGGAACATTCACCATCTCACGTGCACAAGCCGCCTTGTGCTTCGGCACCAACATCAGCTTGTCCATATTTCGCACCATTCCATCATGCACTCTCATCTCTCCCCGTATGCCTCCAATCTGTATGCCGAGCTCCCATCTACCTCATCTATCAGTTCTGTAAAATGAATGGCCTCATTGAAATCGCTACCGGCAACATTACCTCATCGTCTCCATTTCTTTGCGTTATTGACCATCGTGCAGCATCACAGCCATTCGCACCTGTTTTAAACCACATTCACATCTACATGTGCCCAATCACTCTACGTGCTCCCAACTCCGTGACTCATTACCCCGCTGCTATACCTCGGTAGCCCATTTTCAAACCTGGTGATTATTGCAGGGTCTGTGACCCTCCTCGCATGGGGATAAAATGGTGGGCAGAGCAGGCAAAATGTGTGTGGCAAGATTGTACACCTTGTATACCACGCAATATTTCGAGCTATTAAAAGTCTGATTACAATAGCTGCCATTGCTTTGCTGACTTTAATTCAGAAACTCAATATGGAAAAGTCACTAACAGAGACAGTGGCTTTACTAAAAATTGTCATCACGACTCCAATGACAACAGCAGAGTCGGAACAATGTTTTTCGACCTTAAACCGGATTAAGACATTCTTGAGGAACACAATGATTCAGTAAAGACTGAATGCTTTAGTTGTGCTTTCCATAGAGAGCGAGCTGCTCAAAAGAATACCAGAGTTCAACACACAAGTTATTGAAAAGATTGCTGCTCTTAAGGACAGAGGTGTTGATTTTAATTACAAAAAGTAACTATATGGTGAATTCTGCTAGTTTGGGATCTGTTTACTTGTTTTTAAATAAAAAACCTCTGTGAGGTAGTCAGAAATGCATTGTATCTCAAAGTCTGTTATGAAGCCACATATTGATAAGCAAGTAGCTACCTATGTTATATGACATCTCTTTATTACTGTCATAACTGCATTTTCACAATGTCTTTATTAACCTTCCTTCCTTCTCAAAATTGCTTGCAAATGCACCATTTGTCCACTCGATTTTCACATCGCGAGCTACAGTGCGGAAATCATTTTCCGCCTCACCAGGTTAAAATGTCACCAGCCGCCACTGCTAGACTCGCCTATATAAGTACAAACACAAAGAGGCACTCTTAGAAATAGCTTTCAGTTTCCCTCTGTACAATATATCAGAGTAGGCAAAGCTAAATTATAAATCTCCGCACGTAAGGCAGGCGCTGCAAGAAAAGAGTGTGCTATTGCTTTTTTCTTGCTAGAGCACAGTTAATGGCTGTAATTCTGACAAAACCCAGGCTTGCTTGTAGGTCTGCCGAGATTGCAGCTTCACTCACAGCACTGCTGTTGATAATGCCCAGAGCCTCTCAGGGCTCTGTTCTTGATAATTCACAGAACCACTCAGAGAACAGCCAGTGGGCTTTCGCCACCTTTCCTCTGTTCGAAGAGGGAGCATTTTACCCATTGATGAGAGGTGCACTCTCACACACCCAGTGAACAAAGTAGGTGTAGGCACGGCGTCTTTCAAATGGGTGGGGCCAAAGAAATCAAGCTTAGAACCCTTTACACGAGACATATGGCCTAAAACATACTAACTGGTATTCTGTAATTGACACAGTATGTACCTGGCTGGTATTTGGATGTTTCTATTTGCGTTTTCTGTTCCTACATCCAACAATATCACACAGGGCAGGCTTTAGGGCGGTGCGACCAGTGCAGCCGCAATAAACGCTGACCTGGAGGGGGTTAGTGACTTCCGGGGGGCGCTGCGTTTAATAATACCGTATAATTTGAAAGCACCTGCTGCAGAGCTCCTTGTGAGGCTAGCTTTCAGGCAGCAAAAAAATTGTCGAGATACGTCTTGTGATTAATGTTCCTGCTAGAGAGAGAGAACAGAGTTTTGTCTGGTGGCAGTTTTGACTCGCTCTAAAGTAGCACAGAAGGTTAACATGCCTGCTGAAGTCTTCACCATCGTTTTAGAACAAATGAAATGTATGTGAAAGAGGGGCTATGGAGGGATGAGAGGCTCTTTTGCTGGGAGGTTGTGAGGGGATCCAAGGAGGAGGTCATGGAGGGAGGCAAAAAAGATTGCAACTGGCGCCACCAGTGCTAAAGTCGGCCCTGATATCACACAAGAACTAACACAGACCTACAACAAGCTAGGCCAATTGACTTTGTCATATACTGAACTCTACTAATTTTCATTCAATATTAGATAAATGAAAAACATCAATATTGTTGAGAATATTTAGAACCGAAAATATTTCAATTCTTAAATTGAGATTCATAAAAATTTGTATAATAACAGAGTGCAAATTAAATATTTTAAAGGTCTGTGAGAAGAGAGAGTGTACTTCTGAGATTTTTACACGAAGGCATTAGAGCACATTACATGAGCACCAATTACATTACACCAGGACACACTCATTTTTTGTTTTTTAGGCACAGGGAGATTAAGTGATTTGCTCAGAATCACAGGATGCTAAACTGACGCCATGACTTAAACCCAATTCCCCAGTTCCGGCACCACATCTTCTTTCTCATACCCTCTCCTCTTTCTCACGAACACACATACATCGTCCCCACCAGTAAACACTACAATCTATTTCTTTGGTGTTGTCAATAGTTCAACAGAAGTTTACCTCCTTTACATACTTTCGTGTAGAATGACAATTACAGTTGTCACTCAAGTGAACACTGCCCTCTAAGCTTTGCAGAAAGGCAGAGGACTGGTGAGCATGTAATGAACATGTTGATGACCCACTGACAATCACTGTGAGAAACTCACGCAGATGTCAGCCTCAACTTCAAAGCTTTCAATCGTGCTCAGTCATATTCTGCCTATTACACCCTGAACTCATTCAAACACCAAGACTCAGAGGCAACTCAGGTCACAAGTAGTTCAACAGTGCGCCATTTGTAAAAAGAATTAATGCCTGGGCCCAGTTGCGGCTGGCAAGACTCACGGGTGGGTGGGCGGGTGGTGGGTTGCGTGGGAGTTCACAGGGGTTAGGGGATTTCAAACTTTTTTTAAATTCACCTTACCAGAACCCGCGCTGCCTCCGCTCCTGGCCAGGTGCTGCATTTTCCTGCAGCCACCTTCCACTCCCCTGAACCAATCAGAACACTGCAATGGCAGCGTTGTGATTGGTGCGGACGACGCTCAGCCGGGTGCCTTTGGGGCAGCCATTTTCTCTATGTAGGCTGCAGAGTGTACATGACTGGTTTGATCGGCCCCAGAGAGCTAACCAAACAGTCAGGGTCCACATCATTGGGCAAGCCACTCCACCTTAACCCTTCCACCGCCCCAACCAGGCATAAGCAGAAACATAAAATGGTATTTAAAATACCATTTTATGTTTCTGCTTCTCACACTGCGAGAAAGCAGTGGGGCGACGCTCCTCCACCCCAATGGAGGAGCCGCCCCTGCCAAGGCCCTCATTCACCGACCACTGCAGCGTCCATCACCATTGCCCCTACCAGACCTACCAATGACGGCCCCAGCACAACTATTAAACAGCAGTCTTACAAGTGTGACAATTCAGATTATTACAGGCCCCCAGAGCTTTAAGAATTGCTTGGGCTGCAGGTATTAGTCATGTTTAATGGATATTGAATTAATAAACAACTGTTCTGCTCATCTCTAAATTAGACAAACTTTGCCACCACGTAGCAGACTGTCAAGGGCTCCGGTGTTGACAATTAAGTGCTGGTGGTGAGTATTAGAAAACACCAGCTCAAATTAAGCACTGACCTGGTCGCATTATACACTACATAGAGTCATCTATTTCATGAAAAACAAACCTACAGAAACACAACATAATTGAAAATGATATCTCTTGTGGAGTAGGAACAGAAAGGCCGTGCAAAATCAAGTAAAACGTGTGAAATGTAAACATGGACTGTATCTTTGACTTTCGAAATCTTAAACATTCTTATGTTCATGATTGAGAAGAGAACAGTTTTTTCTTTTTACAATTAAAGTTATTATCCATGGGTAAGTAGTGAACTATTTCAATTTCAGTTTTTTATCACTGCTGGTGCTGAGTACTGGTATAAACTTATTTAAAAAACTGCACGCACCATAACACCTCAAAATGTAAATAACGCCGTTGAACAATACAGCCATCAGAGTTGAATCCCCACAAAAAAAACAGCCTGCCCCTACCGAGAGGTGGTATACCTGCCTAAGCCTGATGAGTCTATAGACCAGTGAAAGACCCTCTGTCTTAGGAAGAAGAGCTGAAGTCGGCCTGTCCTACACATTCCATTGAATCCTCCCATCATCTCCACTCTTCTCAAAAGGCAGAACTGAATTGTGATTAATGTATATGGTTTATATAATTGTGTGTTTTCGTACTCTTGGGCCTGTGATATCTATCATTTAATTAAAATAAAATTCATAACTTTTCATAATTTTGTGTAATTTTGTTGCATTGAAATTTAACTGAACGCCACTCCCTGCATCCAGTGACAGGCCTGTTTACTTACTCCCTTTTTCAATTTGAAATTTGCAAATTTCTTGAATTTCAAGATGTCAAATATGGATTTATTTAGGAGTTCATGCTATATGATTTTTTAGGTCTTGCCAGAAGCAGCGTGCATGCGCTGCTCTGCAAGACATTTAGTAAGAGATTTAAACTTTATTTTCTTCACCCTCTATTGGCCTTTGCATGCGTCTTTCTAAGAAAGACAGCATGCAGTTGGCCAAAAGCGGGTCCATGTCCCGCCTTCTCTCTGCCCTGGCCTAGGGTCTGCGGGAGCGAGCGCGGCTTTCCTCCCTCATCATGGCTCATTAAGCACAGCGCGCCCTTTCAGCTCCAAACGCAATTGCTTTCACTTTCGCGTACTACGCTTGTTTTATTTATTTATTTACTAGAGCGATGTAATGCCTTTCTGCAGAGAACACCCCTCCCACCTCCCAAACATCAACCAGAGCGATGCTGTGTCTTGTTTCTAATATTCGGCCTCTTTCTGCTCTCCCATGCGCCCCCTTCGAGATCCTCCTCTCCTACTGCATTCTGCCAGCTCCCTCCTACCCAATAGTCGTCCACCACCATGTTCACCACCACTACCACGTCCACCACCACCACCACATTCACCACCACATCCACCACGACCACCATCATGTCCACCTCGACCACCACATCTGCCACCACCACGTCCACCATGTCCACCACCATCACCATGTCCACCACCACCACGTCCACCACCACCACGTCCACCACCACCACGTCCCGGCGCTGGAGACAATCCGCCTGATTCATGAAGCAAAATTGCACTCGCAAAGGGCAAGATTCTCAGAATCTTGCCTTTTGCGAGTGCAATTTTGGCATTTGGGATTCACAATCCCAAATGCTAAAATCGCTAATGAGGAATTAGCAAATATGCGAGGATTAGCATTTAAGGAATCTCTATTAGAGATTCCTTAAATGCTATTCATGACACTTGCAAAAATTGCGATTTAGCAAAATTGGGCCGCTATTTACCGAGAGGTCAGACCTCTCGGTAAATAGCAAAAACATAGAAAAATGCTTTTAAAAGCATTTTTCTAAGTTGCATGTTGCACACACACATGTCCTTTGGACGTGTGTGTGCGCAACACCTGTTCAAATGTGCATTTTAGGGGTGCTACAGGGTGTCCTTTGGACACCCCTGGCACCCTTAAAATCGCTATCTGATTTGCGAGTAGCAAATTGCTACTCGCAAATAAGGGATACTCCCCATTCATTCCTATGGGCCTTTTGGCCCATAGGAATGAATGGGGAGAAATTCCTTTTTTTGCGAGTAGCAAATTGCTACTCGCAAATAGAGAACATGTAGGAATCGCTATTGATTTAGCAATTCCTACATGAATGCCGTTTTGCGTGTCCTCAATAGCGAGTCGCTATGATTCGCTATTAGGGCCACGCAAAACGGCCCGTACATGAATCAGGCTGTAGATCTCATAAGGTTCAGAAGGGATCAGAAAGAAAAAAGTGGGCTAGATCAGGGAGAAGAGCCAGGTCTTAAGTTTCTTTCGAAACAGCGGCTCAGAAGTCAGGAATCTCAATTCTGTTGGAAGGTGGTTCCACAGCCTGGAAGTGGCCACTGCAAAGGCCCTGCCTCCAGTTCACGCTAAACGAAAACGGGTGCAGATCATAAGGCAGAGATGGTTAGATCTGAGATCTCGGGAGGCTTGTGAGATCTTCAGTCTGTGCCTCAGGTAAGTGGGGCCTCGACCATTGAGAGCTCTAAATGCCAGGGTCAAGGATTTGAACTGTATACGTAGTCTCACTGGGAGCCAGTAGAGTTTAATCAGATGAGGTGAGATGGAATGTTGGTAGGGGATATTGCAGATCAGCCTGGCCGCTGAGTTCTGTACTGTCTGTAAACGATTTATGAGATACACCGCGTACAGACTATTTGCGTAGTCCAGATGGGAGGTGATGAGCTCGTGGACTACTATCTTGTGTGAGTCCATTGGCAGGAAAGGGATGATTTTTTTAATCATACGGAGCTTTCCGAAACATGACACTGTGACTTTGTTGATTTGGGTCTTGCAGGAGAGGGCAGTGTCAAATTGGAAGCCAAGATTACGGGCCGCTTGGACAGGTACAGGAGGCGGGTCCAATTCGGCAGGCCACCAGAGGCTGGAAGAGATGGGGGATTTCTGGTTGAAAAATAAGACTTCCGTCTTGTCTGTATTTTGTTTCAAATTGTTTGAGGACATCCAGGCTGCGATATTCACTAAGCAGTGTCGAAAGTTTAGCAAGGAGCTTTCAGAGTAATCTTTAAAGGAAAACACCAGCTGAGTGTCGTCAGCATAAAAGATCACTCTGACGCCCCAAGCTTCCACCACTTTTGCGAGAGGTTTCAGATAGACATAGAAAAGGAGTGGGCTAAGGGCAGAACCCTGTGGTACCTCCCATGTTAACGGTTTCTTAGTGGAAAAGAAAGAGCCCAGCATTACTTGTTGGAATCTATCCGTGAGGAATGATTTGACCCAGGCAAGAGGGGTCCCACCAACTCCCACCTCCTGCAAGCGTATAAGAAGTGTTTCATGGGAGATGGTGTCGAATGCTGCGGATAGGTCGAGGAGGACCAGCCTGGCCTCCTCTCCCCTATCCGTGCATTCGCGAATCGACTCGGATACTTCAAGTAGAGCAGATTCGGTACTGAAGTCCGGCCTGAATCCTGACTGTGAGTCGTGGAACAGCAAATTTGTCTCAAGATAGTTGGACAGCTGTTCTTGTACCGCCTTCTCGAGTACTTTGGCTGGTTTGGGTAGGAGCAAGATAGGGCGGTAATTGCTCAAGCATACTGGGTCGACACCTGCTTTTTTTTTAATGGGGATTAACACCGCATGTTTCCATACGGGAGGGACAACACCTGAGTATAAGGAGGAGTTCCAGATTTCAAGCAGGGGGTTGATGACTAGTGGGGCAATTTCATTCAGGATCTGGGCCGGGGCTGGATCCAATGGGGAACCTGATTTGCATTTTAAAAATAGATTAAGGGCATACTCCTTGGTAAGAGGTTTAAAAGTGGTGAATGCTTTTGTACAGGGGATGTCAGGATCTAAGGTGGCTTCTGTCCGATTCTGAAGGATTGTTGCCGTAATGTTTGAGATTTTTTCCATAAAGAAATCAGATAGGTCTTCGCTAAGTGCTTGAGAGGGGATGATGGGCACTGACAAAGCAATGGGGTTGGTAAACTCTTTAACGCTTTTAAAGAGGGCTTTGGTAGAGTTTTTTGCATTAGTAATAGTTACTGCAAAGTATTTACTCATCGTGTTGCGTTTGAGTTTATGAAACTCTTTGAGGGCCTGTCTGTAGAGAGTTTTGGTTGCAGGATCATAAGTCCGATGGCCAAAGGTGCTCCTGTTTTTTACATCGGCTTCTGTTTTCCCTTAA
Source organism: Lissotriton vulgaris (assembly GCF_964263255.1). Lineage (NCBI taxonomy): Eukaryota > Metazoa > Chordata > Amphibia > Caudata > Salamandridae > Lissotriton > Lissotriton vulgaris. The sequence continues at coordinate 583,243,563 of NC_141687.1, read as the reverse complement.
TTCCGAGGTAAACCAGGGAGCTGAAAGTTTTGATCTACTGGAAGTGAGGGTCTGTAAGGGCGCGACTTTCTCAATGGCGGCCATGAGATCTTTATTAAATGTAATGACCGCTTCATAGAGATCGTCAGGGAGTGAGTCTAAACTATTCAAGTACGTTTGTTCTAGGGCATTATAAGAGATCTTGTGCCATTTTCTGCCTTGTGCTCTGATAACAGATTCCTTCATAGGAGGGTGGGATGAGGACATCTCGAAAGGAATCAAGAAATGGTCAAACCATGTCATAGGTGTGGAAGGAAGGATTTTAAGCTTTGCACAATTAGAAAAAATTAGGTCAAGGGTGTGTCCCGCAACATGTGTGGGGCCCTTAACCCCTTGTGTCATATTTATACTTAGCATGGAATCTAGGAGGTAGGTGGCGCGACTGCAGCCACTAACATCTACGTGATGGTTAAAGTCTCCTAGTACCGTGAAGTGGGGGTGTTTAAGAGATAGATCTGTGGTGACTGTTAATAGTTAAGAAATGGCAGACTGTAAGGTATTAGGGGGGATATAAACCAGAATCCCTGAAAAGATAGCTGTGAAAGGGTCAGAGACGGAGAAATATAGTGCCTCTATGGGTCCTATATTCGTAATTTTTCTCGACATGATCGACAGGTGAGTCTGTAGGATTACTGCGATTCCGCCTCCAGACTTGGAGCCTTTGCGGCTTATCCCTGTAAGGCGATAGCCCGGGGGCAAGGCAAGGGAAATATCTGGGTTGGAAGAGTCTTTAATCCATGTCTCAGTCGGGAACAGTAGGTCCCAGGACGTGGACGATAGCAGTAGCCAAATGTCGCTTGCGTTGCATGGTAAAGAGCGACAGTTCAACAGTCCCATAGAATATGTCTTTATGGTTGCGAGATGACTATCTAAAGGAGTGTGAGGGGAAAAGGAAAAAGGGCAGTTCGGACACTTAAACCGAAGAGGGTTAGTCAGCAAGAGGTTGCATGGTGTAGAGGAAGTGCAAGTGGTCTTTCCAAGATTAATGAGCTGTGATCTAGTCCAGACCTGCCTCAGTGCTGGGAGAGAACCGGCAGCATGGCTGACCCTTGGCCCGGAGCTGGCACGGACGGGCGCAGACGGGCTCGCCTTCGGCGCGCAGACGGCGTGCCCGCTGCGCGTCCGGAAGCTGCACATTTTTATATGTGAAGGAGGACAGCAAGGGGGGCGTGGCCTCGAAAAGGGGCGTGGCCTGAGGGTTCGACGGTGATGGCGGCAGGGTGTTTTGTTTAGTTTGTGATCCCGTGGCAGCGCTAAAATCCGCTGCACGGGCAAGGCAGGAGCGTGCTAGGGTCCCAAAACGAAGTCAGGGAAGGAGATCAGGTAGGTTTAAAATACACCACACAAAATTGTGAGACTCAAATTTTAAAAGGTTGATGATTGTGCTCCCGGCTTCCGCCTCAGGAGATTAGTCTCTAAATGGCGCTTGCAGTCAGCGTCATTTAAATGGTATCGGCGTGGGGCGTGGCCTCAAAAAGGGGCGTGACCTGCAGGTTCGCCGGTGATGGCGGCAGGGTGTTTTGTTTAGTTTGTGATCCCGTGGCAGCGCTAAAATCCACTGCACGGGCAAGGCAGGAGCGTGCAAGGGCCCCGAAACAAAGTCAGGGAAGGAGATCAGGTAGGTGTAAAATACACCACACAAAATTGTGACACTCAAATTTTAAAAGGTTGAAGATCGTGCTCCCGGCTTCCGCCTCAGGAGATTAACTATTGAAGAACCCTACCCATTTCAATTACTCTTCTTAGACCTTCCTTAGGAGAAGACCTGTCCTGAAAAGAGCGTCACTTTTTCTTCATTGGAAACCTGAATTTATTTTTTGGAGACAAAAATGTTTACACCACTGCAAGAATCATCTAATTCTGATGTTTTGGTGCTGAACAATTTCTACCAGAACCTCCCCTCCCGAAAGATACACAACCATCGTATGGAAAGATTTTACTTTCCGGAGGGGCAAAAGAAATGTAATGCCACCAAAGTAACATGCAAGATTTGCCAGGCAGTACTGTCCAGAGGAGATCCAAACAAGAAATACTCCTGTGGCTCTGCCAGTATGTGCAAGCACCTCCAATACATGCATCCTGTGAACTATGCTCACGAAGAATGTAGAAGACTGCGCCAAAATGCACCTCCAACACCGGCAATACCAAGTACCTCTGGGGCATCACCTTCAACATCACCATCAGACATACGTCCCCAATTTGTGAAAGTTAGAATGCACTGTGTGAAGTGCAATAATTTCATTTGTTATGGGAGCAATCAGTAGACCTAGTTTGCAGAGCAAATGATAACCATCAATGCTAGTTTTTTTTATTCCCTCAAAGTTCATGGTTTTGTTCGTCCTGTTGACTTTTGTTTTCTTTTTTTAAAAAAACAAAAAAAAGAAAAAACATCAAAAACAAAATAATCTAAAAGTACAAAAAACAAAAAAAAAAGTTATTTTCAGAACTAACTACTCTGGTTAAAGAAAGAGCTAAACTTGTATGCTAGTGTGTGAAAGTTTACATACAAGTATACGTACTGCATAATTGACAAAATAATGTATTTGTGGTATATGGTGAATGTATAACTGCAGAAATATAAGGAAGTGCAGTAGCATTACACTGTAAGCTCTTTAGCTACAGCGTGCCGAGCTACTTCCGAAGCACAGGGTTGCAACACGTGTACATAAATATGTTGAAAGTCTATGCTTCCCTCTGCACTTAAACTGCAGGCATATGGTAATACCAGCACCCTTGCACCATATTGCAAGTCAGTGAAGGCACTTCTCTCCATCAATGTATGCTGTACATTGTAGCATACATTGGAAGAAATGAGGAGAAATGAAAACAATTCTGGGGCAGATTTACAAGCTCTCTGCGGCACCAGTAGGTCACTTTTCATGGCATACTGGTGGCGCAGGTGGCTCCTTCATATTTACAAGGAGAGAAAAAGTTACCCTGCGTGACTTTTCCTTTCCTTGTAAATACAGCTCCTTCATACACAGCTCTTTGTGTATATATATATATTACATCATTCATGACATGGTCAGTGACATCACTGATGACATCTCAAATAACATCACTGATGACATCACTGATGACATCATCCAGTGAATGTGATTTAGTTTGACATTTAAATATGTATTATATATATATATATATATATATATATATATATATATATATATATATATATATATATATATATATATATATATATACCAATCTGTATTGAAGATTGAGTGGATATATAACTGTCTGGATGGAATATTTAGTAGCTGTCGGACTGTCTGTTTAAGTGAGTAATTAACAGTGTCTCACTTAATACATGGATTATTAACTAAACTATGTAAATGTGTGCATCACTGTCTCTGTTGTATAACATGCTGCATCAATTGGTCACTAACTACATGAGTGTCTATGTTAGTTATTGATTAGTATTATTGTATTTTAAAATTTAACACTTAGAAACTTTTTCACAGAGCATCACCAATGTTATCCTATGGGAGGAAATTCACTTAGCAGGTAAGTAGTGTTCTGATTATTTTTTCTTACTCAGTGTTGGATCCTTGATCCAGCACTGGTGCATCTCATGTAAACAGTTGAAAGAATGTTTTTAAGTTATACAGGTGATTTTTAAGGAATATTTGTAGTTTGTGAAAATCGACACTTAGAAACTTTTCTGGTGAAAACCAGACAATGGATTCCTATAGAAAGAAATACAAGTTACTGGTAAGTACGCTTAGAATTACTTTTCAGAGTCAAGACTGGGCTAAAAGATGCAGCACTGGGTTCTCTCCTGATAACAGGTGAGTAAATCAGAATAAGTTGTTCAAATGATTTTAGGTGAATATTTTAAAGTTCGAAAATTCCACACTTACAAACATTTCCAAGTAAAGCTAGTCAATGTTATCCTATGGAAGGAAATTCAAGTTACTGGTAAGTACGGTTAGAATTACTTTTGAAAGATCTGTACTGGGCTCAAAGATGTAGCACTGAGGTCTCTCCTGATAACAGGTAAGTAAATCGGAATTCGTAGTTCGGCTGATTTTACTTCGGTCCAGAATATATAGAGCCACTTTCCTACACCATCCCCTCCCTTCACCACTGTGCAAACACACCCTGTGGCGCATTTTAAGTTGGGGATTTTTTTAAATACTCATATAATAAATGAGAGAAAGAATTAAAAGCAAAACAAAGAGCGAATACGTATGTGGATATAAAACGAAACGCTACGGACAGCAGGGTTCACAACTTGAACTCAGCTTTGGATCTACACTGTAGGCAGTGGAGAATTCAGCCTTGATTTACTTAATACAGAGACAATTATACTGTATGTATTCAGATTTTGTTTAAATAAGTGAAAAAAAGCATGCTTCTACAACTCATCTCCCCTTGGCCTTCTTAAGACAGAATTCACTAGGCAAAAAACATTGCTCCCAGTGCGACTGTACCACACCACGCATCATCGCTGGCTGCGTAGACACTGAGAGCAAACACCTACCACTAACTCTACACAGCTCAAGTCAATGTCACATGGCTGTGGACTCTTCCTCACTACTCCCTCCAATCTATACTAGGAATAGTAGGGCTCACAATTCAAGATTAGTACAGATGCAAATTGTGTAAGAGACTATAATCGGTTAAGGAAACCAAATGCTCCCAATCTGCAACATCGCCACCAGACATACGTCCGCATTTTATAAAAGTTAGAATGCACTGCGTGAAGTGCAATCGTTTAATTTGTTATGGGGAGCAATCAGTAGACCTAGTTTGCAGAACAATTGATAAACATCGATGGTAGTTTTTTTTCCCCCTCAAAGTACATGCAATCCAGTATGCAACATTCAATGCTTTGAGTGCAGCCCGTTCAGACCACGCATCATTGCAGGGTAAGCGCACGCTAAATACCAGACGTACCACTAACTCAGTACACCATAAATAATCGTCTCGAGGCTTTATTAAGGCAAAATTCAGTAGTCAAAAAACATAATCCCCAGTGCGGCCTGTCCGAACCAAGCATCATCGCAGGTTACGTACACGCTCAGTCCCAAAGGTCCTACTAACTCAGTGCACCATAATTCATCGCCACGTGGCTGTATTCAGGCAGAATTCAACTGACTCTTCATTCAATTTTTGCAGAGTGCAGTACCAAACTAAATAAAACATCTATCAAACCCTATACAATATCCCTTTACTAGCCTTCCTTCAAAAACTTCTTTTATATCAGTTCTAGGTTTAGTTGAAAACCAAAATTCATGCTGCAAGTGCGAAGGCACACTCAATGGCAGTCTACACTGTGGACAGCACAGGTCACAACTTGAACTATAATGTCCCTGATACATACACATTTCGACAATGTATTCCATACATGTCTCATCTTTTATTTTAATCGTATTTACAGATTATGAAGTCCAGTAGAAAAGACGCTGACTACCAGACGTACCACTAACTCAGTGCACCATACATAATTGCCAAGTGGCCTTATTAAGGCAAAATTCAGTAGCCAAAAGACATTGTTAGCGGTGCGGTCTGCCTGAACCACACATCATCGCAGGTTCCACACAAACCCACCCTACCTTAGTGCACCACAACTCATGAACCCTTTATGATAGAATCTTCTGTGTATTATTTTACATGTAGTGCTCCTACCTTTGTACAGCAGAAGTCATAAACCAGTTACGATTGAATATCTATGTATGAAATCATGATTACTATTCTACTTGTTACCAACAGCAACGTAATAAAATGGAGTTGAGCACACGTGCCCGTACACACTTCAACTATCTATTTGTTTCTGTGGATTTGTTTGTAAAATGCTGCTCCTGCGCCCTACCAAATTATATTTTGATATTAATAGTGTATACAACCATCTTACCTCTGACAGTAAGTGTGGGCTATTCCTCCTTTTTTTGTGTGCATTTATATAGCGCAAAATCAACCCAAACCTATATCAGCAATTTACATGAGCACCGTATTTACAATACATTTTCAGGCAGGCGTTGATTACATCATTACGCTACAATAACAGTATGTGGATGCAACTCCGAGCCTCGAACACTGATTTCCAGCACCAAGTTCAACAGTATACCTGAATGACCACATACGTATGTATATATTATCTGCCTTTCATGTGCCAAAAACTGCAACTTAAACCTTTACCAGCCCTGTATTACAACAGCTACAATACTCCACTGAATTTACAACAAACATTCATAATTGCAGATATGCGTCATGTCCACCATCTTTTATGTATGCAACTATGAATGAATATAGAGTCAGTGATACCCCGTACCTTCCATGTTGGCCATGTTGTGGAACTTTACAGATAAATGACACATTTGCGTTTAAGACCCGAGTAACGTCAGCCCTATAAGACGGACACCCAAATCACTTGATTTCTCATATAGCTCATGACGGTACCACGCCCATAGCTCCGGAATCATGATTCAGAGCCTCACGCAGCACTGGCATACCCAGGCCAGCCCACTCCGCTTACGCTTCCAGAAAAAACAAAAAGGCAATATTGCCCAGATTTCCATTGTACTGATTTCTTAGTTCCAGGTCTAGTTGTCAAAACAGCACAAACACACACACTCCCTCATGACTGGTATACACCCACACCACAACCATCCAGCACAAGAGTCACTACACATGTGACCCTACCAATAAAAAAGATGGGGCGCACGTGCTCTACACCATTTTAGAGTTGCTCCCATCGCAAGCACTGTGATGGTCCGTCCTAGTGCTTCGAACGCCTCATGGAAGCCAGAACAACCGAGTACAAGGACCCACCACTACGTGCGTGGCCTCTTTGGTCACTGAGTTAGTGGTACCGGAAGGATTGAGCGGGTGAGGAACCTGCGATGATGATAGGAGCACAAGTATGTTGTTACCCATACCGATATCAAGACTCTGCACCATATGTCAGATTTCTTCTATACCGTATCTTATTGCATGTATATATATTTTTTTCCAATAGCAGGAACGTTTTTATAATTGGTCAAATGTCCGGAATATAAACTATATAAATAGTTGTTTTTAAATGCGAGAGGGAAGGTTTGTGAAAGGGCGATGTTATTCAACTCCACATTTAGGGGCCGATTATGATCGCGGACGGACTTGCGTCCGTCCGCGATCATTGAGGAGGAGGGGACGTCCGCATGGGCTGTGGAGTCCCCTCCTGTGCGATTAGGATGTGACCGCCAGGGTGGCGGTCACATCCTCTATTTTTAACATTGCGGCGGGTGCGGCTTCAAGCTGCACCCGCGCCAATGTTAAAAATGCACGCATTGCATTTGCATGCAGAAAGAGGCAGGCACCGCGCGGTGCCTCCCGCTTTCTGCATACAAATGCAGGGGGGTACCATAGGTACCCCCATGTGCACCCCCCACCCCCCCTTCACCTAGGGGGCCCGCAACGGGCCCCCGCAGTGAAGTTACATATGCTTTTCCACGGCGGAAAAGCCGCAGTGGAAAAGCATGTTTGCAGGCACATACTAATCTGGCGGACGGTGTCTGAGAGACACCGTCACCAGATTAGTGCTTTTCCTCCGCGGTTGTAAGCCAACCGCGGAGGAAAAGCTGCGGACGGAAACCAGGACCCACCAGCCATCCTAATGTGGCGGGGGGTCTTTGGTGGGTCCGCTGCGGATTTTCCGCATCCTCCGGGCCGGCGGTGGCTTCCGCCGGCCCGGAGGATGCGGAAAATCTGCAATCATAATGAGCCCCTAAGACAGTAAAAAATACCAATCATAATATCTTTCTTTTACTATCTTTTATATGTAGAGCTTCAGGGTGCATTATGTCCCGGCATGTGGTGAAAAACACACCAGTGACAGAAAGGTGAGCTCCGAATATTATTTTCAGTCACTCTCTCACTTCCTCTCTCCTTTGATAAAGAAATGACACACAATGTTAACTTCCTTTTTATCTTACAGGTTGTGTTTCACAAATTGGCGTCACCCCCCCCCAAACACCTACAAAGCTCTACGTTAGTGGATTCTGCATTGATGCGTGGCCATCGTAACAACGTCTGAGAAGGCTGCTTCGACACGTGGTGCACCCTCTTTGAATCACGCCAATGAACAAGGTGAGCAAATAAGCTTGTTTCTGAAACAACGACAAGTCATCTGTGAAAGGAGAGAGTGGGTATTGTGCAGCAGCTTCCCTGCGTAGGAATGTACAATTACCTCCAAGCAGTGAGGTTAGGTTACAATAGTCTGAGGGGCAGATCTACAAGCCCCTTGCGCCACTTTTGTGTCACTTTTAACATGGGGAAAGTGGCGCACGGAGCTTGTAAATCTGTCTCTGACTTCCCTTGAAAAACACTCACCTCCAAACTCTGCGAGTAAATGGGGTGCAACAGTCTAGGTACGCAATATTGAGAACTCACCACTATGCAGTGGGAGTGCATGGGATATAATACTTTGAAAGAAAAACAGCGCACAGATACCTCTTTACAGTGGAAGTTGATGAAATACATTATCCTGAGTGTACAAATAATTAAAGCAAAAATATACGTGTGCAGTTGTATGTACTATGCTTTTACTAACTCTATGTACTATCTTTCAGATCACTAAACTGGAGGATGCGCTATGAACCAGGACGTGCTTGGACACACAACCGAGGCAAAACATGAGCTACGAATATTTTCTCCAGTATCAACTGCTCTCTCTATAACTTTTTCTCTCTCACAGTTTTAATGTTGTTTTTTCTCTGTTTCTCTCTCTCACTCTCTCTCACATTGTTTCTCTTTCTCTTTTAAAGTTATGGATGCTGCTGTCCACTCTGCCATGTACAACCAGAGCTGAGTTCAAGTTGTGAACTCTGTTGGCCACAGTGTTTACACAAGGTAAGCAGAGTGGCCTAGATATACAATGCCTCCGATTAAATGCATTAGAAATAAAAGAGCTTATTTACAAGCCCCTTGCACCACTTTTGCGTCACTTTTAACATGGGAAAAGTAATACAAAAGTGGCACAAGAGGCTTGTAAATAAGCCCTAAAGAATATTGTCCTGCAAAATGGCTTGATCTCTCACCTAATTCTGTCTTATCTCTGAATCATTTTAAAGACCTGTTGGTCCATACTGTAAATCTGACGCAGTAGGAACTTCCGTACAGACACCTCTTGAACGCGGGCCTATAAGAGAGGTGGAATGTATCAGGGACACTGCAGACTTGCTAATTAAAATTATTGCCAAGTATTACCTTAACTTATAATGTTTAACCTCATTTAGTCACATCGATCTAATTTTGAACACTTATTTTCATTTTTGTTTTTCAGATTACCTACCCTACTTCTATTGGAGTCCATATCACATTTTGTTTAATTGTTTTTTTAAAGTTATGTTTCCAGTTATTTATTACATTGTTATCTTTAAGTTACGTTTCCAGTTATTTATTGTTGTTTTAATAAAAGTTAATTTTAAAAAGTATATACGCCTTCTTTATCTAACATTTCACTATTATTTAGTGTGACAATAATACAGTTAGAAAACATTTAAAAATATAAATTATATTTATACCATGAGGTATAATACTGAGGCTAACTCTTTTCCAGCTCTTTACCAGTCTATAGCTACGACTAATGGATCCTATGGAAAACTTTTAAAACTCCAGCACAGTAACTGGTTTGATTAGCAACATAATGTGGTGAACTTCTAACCTCTGTGCTCACTTAAGTGTTCCATGCACTGTTACTATGGTAACAGACATTAAGCCGTTTGGGGTTAGGTTTGAAAGGTACTGGCGGTACAGAAACCGTTATATTTACCCACGATCCTCTACATGACAGAAAGGGAAGCAAAGTAAAACAGAACACTGTGTACCAGGTTTACAACCCCCTTGTGCCACTTTCGCATCACTTTTCCCATCTTAAAAGTGATGCAATAGTAACGCAATGAACTTGTAAATCTGCCCCTATGCACATTACAAGCAAAACAAGTACACAAATCATTCAATTCTTTATCGATCACAATTAGTGTTGCTTTACAATTCACAATGAACTTCAATAAATGCTTCATGCCTATTTAAATGGAAGACGAGATTGTCAACATTACAAAACTTAGTGGCATATTTACAAAGACGGAGTTGAAATTGTCGTTGCTTTAAGGGCTGCAAACTACAACAAGAACACCAAAAATGGACTTCAAAATCCTTTGTTATCTTACCGGAAGATTTTCTCAACATTGCTGTTTCCTAAGCAAGATTGAGAGCTATCCCCCGGGGCTATAAAATAAATGGTTGGGGGGGGCTCCAAGGTCCCCCCTGCAAAATTAGAAGTGTGTGGGCCTCAACGACCCCCCTCAAGACCCGGGAACTACCACCCCTGGGGGATTTGTGTATTGTGGGAGGCAGGCTGTGTGGCCCTCCGCTTGGAGCCCTCGAGGGCCCTGGGGACCGCCACGCCCCTGCAGTGTCCCTGGGTGCCTACCCGCGTGACACTGCTGTTTGCTATGAGATGGCGGAAGTCTTGCGGCTCCCGCCCTCCCATAGCAAAGTTGGTTTGGGTTTTGTAACAGAGAGTAGGGAAATCTGTTCTCTCTTTCAAAATCCAAACTAGATTACTTTCCCACATGCATGCCAGCATCTCCCCATGTGGAAAAGCAATGCCGACTCCTGAAGGATGCAGAGAGGCTTCGGGACCATGAGGGCATTGTGGCTAACCCCCATGGTCTCCAACATTTTTTATAAGACCCGGGGGGTCTTATAAAAACCCCATCCCCCTGGGGGGTCTTATGAAAACCCTATACCCCCCGGGGACCCCATCCCAATGGGGATGGGGACCCCTGGATATTAGAAATTATTGATAGGGGCTATTTTCTTACGGTAAAATTAGAAGTTGTGCACCCAGCGCGGCGCTCAGTGCGGCCCCATGGTGTGCATGCGCTGGATGCACGACTCATAATCTGTAGGGTGCACGACTCCAGTGCCTTTGGTGCACAACTTCTATGCGTTTGTGAGCCGGCATTGCTTTTCCACATGGGGAGCTACTAACATGCAGCTCCCCATGTGGAAAAGCAATCTTATTTAGATTTTGAAAGGGAGAACAGATTTCCTTGCTATGGGAGGGTGGGATGGACACTCCGGGACACTGCAGGAGCTGGCCCTCCCACAATACACAATGCGCCAGGGAGTGGTGGTCCCTGGGTCTTTGGAGACCTTGCAGCCCCCCAACCGTTTTCTTTTGTAGTCCCGTGGGGTGACGTTGCCCGCGAGTGCTCTAGGAGGGGGGCCACACAATCCCCCTCCCACAGTACATAAAGCCACGGGAATGTTGGTCCCCGTGGCTTTGGGGAGCTTGGACCTCTACCCCCACCTATTTATTTTTTGTAGCCCAGTGGGGTGACGATCCCCGGGGCTGGGGGGGCCCTCTGGGCCCCCCATAAAATTTAATAATTTTGCCCACGGTATTTAGCCCCCCGGGGACTAATTATTAAAACAGCTCAGTTTTATTTTATTTTTATTTTTTACGGCAGAGTCTGCGCACCCTACACGCACCTGCCGGGTCTTAAAAATCCTGGTTTCGAATGTTGACAACCACTTGACAGCCAATTAGCATTCAGCGCGTGATCAGAAGGGTGCGCTTAGTGCGCTCATGGTGCGCTTAGGATGCGCGGATCCACCGCAGCCATAGATATATAAAGGCTTTTAACTGTAATTTTCTCAGTAACTACTGAACAGATTGACACCATTTAAGCAAAAGGCACAAGTCTGAACTGAGTCTGAACTGAGTACTACTTCTTTGCCAAATTTGGCGTAATCCTGTTCAGTAGTTCGGGCTGTAGCTGTGGCTAAATTGCCTATGGGAAATTGCATGGGGAAAAGGTGTTTTGGGACCCCCTTTTTTCTCGACCCTCGCTTGACGAATCACAGTGAAACTTTCAGGATAGGAGCGGACTGGAGCTGACCGCAAGTTTTGAAAATTACGAGAAGATTCGTCAACCGGCGCCAAAGTTATTCCAAATAGAATGTTGTGGATTTCCTATGGAAAATAGGTAAATAGGTCCTTATTATAACTACCTACTGGTGACTGCCAGCAGGTAATATATATATATATACTTCATAAAGGCTTCATGCCGAAACGCGTCGTCTTTGTTTGGAGAGTGCACATTAAAAATTAATTGTGCCTGGACCTACCTGGTGTGCCGTTTGTCCTTGAAAACCGAATGTGGCGGTGATTGGGGAATTGCGAGAGAAATATAGTGTGGCGACTGCGGCCACCCACGGCCCAAGCGTTGCGAGGCTGAGGATCGCTGAATGCAGTGATGTTTGGGATATATATATATATATATATATATATATATATATATATATATATATATATATATATATATATATATATATATATATATGTATACACATATCCAAAACAACAAGATGCCTGACATGGAAGGGCCTCAAACAGGTTAGTAGGATTGAATTCTTTATTGGAGGTTGCCGAAAGCAGGCTGAAAATGATGAAACACTCAGTCTCAGTCCTTCTCCCCGACGTGTTTCTTGTATGGGCTGATGGGCTGCACTTAATCTTGGGCTGCAGGTTTGGAATAGTGGGATGGCACAGCAAGATTTGAAGCACTTGAATAATGACAGTCCCCGCCCCAGTGGGCATGGCCATGGAAAGCGACCTTCTGGAACTCGTAGTATCTTTGTTTTACCACAGTGGGTCGTGTGCCGTCTCACCAACAGTACAAACAAATGCTCCCAAGTGGGTTCTGTGGCACCACTTTTCCCAGCAACGGCACCTTACTACTCCCACAAACAGCTCCTGTTCCTCTCACCGCAATGCTGTGTGGCATTGCGCAGGTCTGTACTCACCGCTGAGCTCCTTCCGCGGTCCCGGCGGAACCGCAAATATCCAAAACAACAAGATGCCTGACATGGAAGGGCCTCGAACAGGTAAGTAGGCTTGAATTCTTTATTGGAGGTTGCTGAAAGCAGGCTGAAAATGATGAAACACTCTGTCTCAGTCCTTCTCACCCGACGCGTTTCATGCACCGGCTGCACTTAATCATGGGTTGCAGGCTTTGAATGGCGGGATGGCACAGCATAGTAACATTAATTCAACAGTTTCAAACACGGAGTCAGATCTCAGCCAAAACATTTCTCAGACTTCTAGTTATGATGGCATCTTGTATAGTTCCTCATGCCAGATTACACATGAGACCACTCCAAGAATGTCTATCTAGCCTACTTGATGTTGATATTGCATTTATTACCTTCCTTCCATCCTTTTGTAAAGCGCTCTGATATCCTTTGGGATCTTGTTCGCGCTATATATAACTTTATAAATAAAATAAATAAATATATATATACATATATATATATGTATATATATATTTATGTATATTTATATATATTTATATAAAGATATAGATGGATAGATAGATAGATAGATAGATAGATAGATAGATAGATAGATAGATAGATAGATAGATAGATAGATAGATAGATAGATAGATAGATAGATAGATAGATAGATAGAGCCGTTTGGGTAACTGTACAAAGTCCGCCTCGGCTTAAACGCGTTGTTCTCGCGATTAAAACACTCGTAATGGAATTGGTGTGCCGCTTCCTTATCCATTATTCACCCGTTTCTCCTTGCCATTCACCCTTTTTCCGATTCTCTCTTTTTCTTTCCCAATTCTACGCCTCCCTTTTCTCTTCCTTCCTCCCTCCCCTCCCTCTTCTGCCCCTTACTCCTGCTCTCATGCTCGCTCCTTTCTTCGTGGTCTCTCCAGGCCCCTCCATCCCTCTGTAATGCTGATTTGCAGCCCTCTGGGAGAGGTTGCCTCTTGTTTGGCTCAGCTCGCAGCCGGTTTTACTTCATGTTTCATTGATTTCAGATGCATAATTTACACCTCTCAGGACCGCGTGCTCACCACGGGCCCTCGGTAAATACACACCCCAGAGACCCGCAGAGCAAATGCATTACTTATTCATGGGCCTTCCTCTTTCTGTGGCAAAAAACACAAACGTAACCGGAAAATTCCGACCATCCTAGGCTGGTGCTCGACGGCGGAAAACAGCTTTCAACCACTGGCTGCCAATTCCAAACACTGCGATGAGAATCCTCATTATCACTGAGATGCAGCACCGCAGGGCGGGACTACGGCCCCCGCGCCGAGGCTAGCATCCCCAGAACCCAGCTACGGCATCAGGAATAGTTGCCAAGACATCAAAGGCACTGAGCTGCAGCACCCAAGGCACTGAGCTACAGCATTCCCAGTACAGGGCTGCAGCGTGCCAAATACAGAGCTGCAGCTTCAAAGGCACCGAGCTACAGCATTCACAGTGCAGCATCCCAAGTACTGAGCGGCAGCATCAAAGGCACTGAGCTGCAGCACCCAAGGCTCTGAGCTACAGCATTCCCAGCACAGGGCTGCAGCATGCCAAATACAGAGCTGCAGCTTCAAAGGCACTGAGCTACAGCATCTCCACTGCAAATATATAGCACAACATCCTCATTACTGAGCTACAGCATCCCTAGTACTGAGCTGCAGCATCAAAGGTACAGGGCTACAGCATCTCAGCAGTGAGCTACGGCATCTCAAGTACTGAGCTGCAGCATCAAAGGTACAGGGCTACAGCATCTCAGCAGTGAGCTACAGCATCCCCACTGCAAATGTAAAACACAGCGTCCTCACTACTGAGCCATAGTATTCCCAGTACAGGGCTACAGCATCCCAAGTACTGAGCTGCAGCATCAAAGGCACTGAGTTACAGCATTCACAGTTCAGAGCTATAGCATCCTCACCACTCAGCTACAGGATCATAGGCATTGGGATACACCATCTCCACAGCAAATGTATAGCACAGCCTCCTCAGAGCTACAGTATTCCCAGCACAGGGCTACAGCATCTCAAGTACTGAGCTGCTGCATCTAAGGCTCTGAGCTTCTGCATTCACAGTACAGCATCCCAAGTACTGAGCTGCAGCATAAAAGGCACTGAGCTACAGCATTCGCAGTACAGCATTTCAAGTACTGAGCTGCAGCATCTAAGGTACAGGGCTACAGCATCTCAGCAGTGAGCTACGGCATCACAAGTACGGAGCTACAGCATCCCCACTGCACATGTATAGCCGAGTATCCTCTCTACTGAGCTACAGCATCCCTGGTACAGAGCTAGCTAGATTACCCGATATGATCGCATTCACACCACTGAGCTATTGCAACAAATGTACTGAGCTTTAGTATCCCCAATATAGAGCCACAGTATCACTAGTACAGAGATGCAGCATCACAAGCATTTAAGAACAGCATCCATGGTACCGAGTTAGACTTTCCCCAATAATGACCTTCCGGTATCATATGACCAAACTATGGTATCCCCAATCCTGAGTAACAACATCCCTAGTAACGAGCTGTAGAATCTCCAATACTAAGCTAAAGCATCAAGAATACTAAGCTATTAAGTTGAGACTGAGCTACTGCATCTTAAGTACTGAGCTACAGAATTCCCAATACAGAAATGATGCATTCCCATCACTCCGCTACAGCAGCAACGGTGCTGAGCTACAGATTCCGCAGTACTGAGTTCCAGCAACACTGGTACTCAGCTAAGCATCCCAGTACTGAACTATAGCATGACGAGTACTCAGCAGAAGTATCACTGGTACTGAGCGACACAACAACATTGAGCTACAGCGCCACAGGTATCGAACGACAGCCTCAACAACACTAAGAACAAGCATTGGCAAAGGTAATAGGTCTTGCTTGAGGGACCTACTGGCTTTATCTATATTGCATGGCCTCCCAGATGCTGTGCAACCTGGATGATAAACTGGAAAGAAAGTTTATGGGCTGGCTGTGTCATTTTGAGGTGTGCCTTTGCGGATCCAAGTTGGATCAGTAAACAAAAAAAGTGATTCAAACAGGTAGGAGAAAGCAAGCGTTAGGGATAAAGAACGCAGGTGAAAGGAAGCAACACGGAGGATGGAATCACAGAGGGTCTGAAACAACAGGAGAGCGGGAGAAGCAACACAGATTGCGGGCAAAAGCAACATGGGTTTGAGGGGGAAGCAACACGGGGGGAGCGGGCGGAGGAAAACAACACGGAAATAGAGCAATATAGAGAGTCTGGAAGTGAGCGCAATGTGGGGTGAAAGCGCACAGGACCGTGGTTCGAAGGGAGAAGCTGTATAAAAGTGAAAGTGTATGTAAGAGTGACTCGAAGGTCAAAGTTGTGGAAAGTTAAATGTTATAATGTTATGGATAGAAATGCGCTAGTAGAAATGGAAAAACACAGAGAACGGTGAAATGCATGCACTCTCTTGAGTGCTTCTAAAAAAACAAAAAAAGCTTCCAAAAATCAGACACTTGTGGTAGGATAAAAGAAGTCACTCAGCAGATGGGAAACAGGTTATGCTCCATGGGAGGAACAACGACTAGATGAACGGGCTAAAACAAATCAAACCATCAAATAGAAAACAAGAAATAAAAAGTGACAAAATAAAAAGCCAATGGAAATTAATGGGCAGACTTCTTTTCAAGGTCAGCGATCAACTTGTCCCCAGTAAGTCTTTTGCAACTCACAGACTTCAACCTAAACAGCATGCCTTGTACAGAACTATAGCATCCAGCGTAAAATGTACTGATGTATAATAAATTCAGTTGTGATACACAGCATCTCCTGTAGATCCAGCATCTCAAATCCTGAGCTACAACCACAACTACTAAGCAGTAGTATCAATGTTATAAAGCTTTAGAACACCCACTGCCGAGCGATAGCATTCTCAGTGCTCTTAACTGGCTAGCGTACTCAGTTATAGCACCTCATGTACTTGACTTTAGTATCTTATGTGGGGGGGCGTGGCTTGCGCGCCGGCTGGTGAGGACGGCTTCTCCGTGAGAGCTGTTTTCCTTGTTCTTCTACGACCTGAGACGGCTGCAGTTACGGCGGAACACCCAGAGAATGTGAGGATGTTGTTTCCGGCCATTTTTCTGCAGCGATGGTGTGTCTAATTACCAACGTTAATTCCTCTCTTTTCTGTGACGCGGGCGGCCGCCATTTTGGCCGCTGAGCTCGCGTCTGGCTTTTCTTCAGCTTCTGATTCTACTGCTGATATGAGGGTTCCTGAATATAACACTGCACCACTGCGCTGCCCTACAATGCTTCTATGCTGTAACTTTCTTATCTGAACGGCGTTGCATGTTTTTTGCCGTTTTTCTCCTCAATTGGTGTGTGCCTCAAAGGAATGCTTGCCGCCATTTTGGAAACGCTTCCTCTACTGGTTTTGAAGTATTCTCATGAGTGCCCCTATTCACAACAGTATCTTTGCTAATGTTGTTCTACCTCCTGAGATATTACTTCAATAAGCTAACATCTATGATACATCCTATGGAGGCGGATAATTTCTTTTAATGCCCTTTTATGACTTTTTATTGAGATATCTTCTCAAGGTCCTGTTTCAGCTGAGCTTGTGCTTTGCGACTTCTGGCTCAACCCTCCGTGGTTTTAGTTGCTCGACTTGAGTGCCATTTTACATCGCCTTCAAGTGGCGTTTTGCTCTCAGTCGTACCACGTGCTAACCTGGGCTGTGTCAATCTTGCTTATCCAGCCTGTCTGGTTCTCTTTGCTTTATTTCTCATTGCAAACATGGCTACTGACTCTCATACTTCGAAATTATCTCAAACAGGCACCAAGCCTAAAAGACTTAAAAATGACCGGCCTTCTCCCATAAAATCGACACCAAACCCGGTGTTGGACTCCATCCTTGAGGAGGTTCGAGGTCTCCAACCGTTTATGTCTGCTACTAATGAACGCCTTAAACAAATTGTGGATCGTTGGGTGCTTATGGAGAGCAAGGTCTTAAACTTGGAGCAAAGAGTTAGTGATATCCAGGATGCTTCAGTCAAAATTCCACTATTAGAGCAAGGAATCCATAAACTTAAGCTACACACAGAGGATATGGAAAATCGTAATTGTATGAATAATCTACGCGTTTATGGTGTTCGGGAAAATTTGGAAGGGCCTGACATGGTGGCTTTCTTACGAAAATTTTTACAGGAACATTCTGCTTATTTTTCCCCTGAGGCGGAAGCCGGGGGCACTCTGCAGCGTAAATTGACTTTGCTAATTTGCACGATTTGTAGCCAATGAAGTTGTGTTTTTAAAATCTGTACATATTATAATTGTTCATTTTTAACCGGCACTTCAGTGCGAGAATAGCGTCGCACCGAAGCGGATAATACCTTTTGTTGACACGGTGCAGCCGATTCAGGCGCTGCCCATACCGTGACTCGCTACTCTTACGCCGCCATCTTGCAGGGAGGAAAGGGCCACGGTCCAGTTGTTGGACGCCTCCTACCCTCTCCCACACCCCTCTCCGATCATGTATAAACCGGCCCGTCTGCGCAGCGGGCGGGCGCAGCGGGTGCGCCTTAGGCGCGCCGAAGGCGCGCCTAAGGCAAGCCCGACTGCGCCCGTCCGTGCCGGGACCGGGCCCTGGGCCAAGAACCCTGCTCGGGCTCCCTCATATCCCAAGTTAGCCTACTCTTGTATGGCCCTGATGGAGCTCCGACCAGCCTCTTCTTCCCGCTGTATAAAACATGACCTATTACAAACACCTATGGTTGCCAACCTGATATGCCCCCACTGTAATAGCACGATATCTATTAACAACTTGAAGACTCCCTCTAAATTGCAAAGCAACGTTAATGAGGTGGCCATTCTTATGGCCCTCATTAATGCGCGGTCTTTGGGCAAACACAGCCAAGAAATAGCGGACCTCATCACTGATAACAACTTAGATGCCCTTTACATCACAGAAACATGGACTGATGATGCATCAGCCCCCGACCTAGTAATTGCAGTCCCTCCCGGGTACAAAGTCTACCGACAGGACAGGGTTAGAAAAAAGGGAGGGGGTCTGGCCATTATAACAAGAGAACGGTTCGAGGTTCGAACATCATCCATTCCCGTCACGCCATGTGAAGCCATGCACTTCAACATAAAGTTCACAACCCTTTTTAATTTTAAGGGAGTTCTCCTTTACCATCCCCCTGGGACAAGAGCAGGCTTTCTGACGAACTTAATTATGATAACAGAATCGATAGCCACTGAAGAGTCTATGACAGTTATGGGTGACTTAAATTTCTACCTAGAACAAGACAACAATAGGGACACTGCCGCCCTCACATCAGACCTAGAAATAATGGGCCTTAGATAACTGGGTACCTCTCCCACCCATCAGGCAGGACATACGCTGGATGGCATTTTTTCTAACGTACAGGGCCTGCACATATTAAATATTCTACCCATGCCATGGACGGACCACTTTGCTATATTTAGTGGCCTGACAATCAAGGAATCATTGAGGAAGAAGGTCACATCTTCTAAGCCAGGTTCCTTCAAAGAATGGAAGAATTTAAACGACACTGAATTAAAAAAACTTCTTGACAGGACTTGCCCAGACTTATCCAATGAACCCAACACGCAACTCGTCAATTCCAGGAATGGCTAGGCAATGCCACGAATCAACTAGTACCTACTAAACTCCACTCCAGGAATAGAAGCACCCCGACCACTCCGTGGTATACACAGGAATTAAGAACTCAAAAACAATTAAGCAGGAATAGGGAAAGGCACTGGCGTAGAACTTATGACACCGAAAGTAAGATCTAATATAAAGAATCACTGGCCACCTACAAAACAATGATTATTGCAGCTAAAAAAACACATTTTTCGGAGCAAATCGAAAAAGCCCAAAATTCCAGCAGGCAACTATATGACATCACTAAAACCTTATCTGGTAATGCTCCAGATCTTTAATCCGTCCCTGTCACAATCACTCTGCGACGCACTGTCCGAGTTTTTTTTCTCCAAGGGAAACGACATATACCAAGCGTTTACTTCAAAAACTAATATCATCAGACCCCCTCCCTCACATATGCCTTCAGGAAACACCTTGACCACTTTTAAGGCTCTTACTATCAATCAAACAAAGATCATTGTCGCGTCTATTAAAACAGGATCGGCCTTGGACCCTTGCCCTTCCTCTGTACTTTCTATGATGATGGACACGGTTGCCCCGGTCATCACTCATGTTTGCAACACAATACTGAGTTCAGGGACATATCCAGATTCCTTAAAAACACACCGGTGAAACCCCTGCTGAAGAAACCCAGTTTAGATAAGGAAGAACTAAAGAACTATAGGCCCATTGCAAGCCTCCCCTTTCTAGCCAAAGTGGCGGAAAAAGCCATGAACCAGCAGCTAGCAGAGTATATAGAGAAACACCATCTACTGGATGACACACAGTTTGGTTTCCATAAGTATCATGGTACGGAAACCGCCATTATCAAAGCAGCAGATGACATCAGAACTATCCGTGACCAGGGAGGGACAGCAGTACTTGTACTGCTAGATCTCTCGGCAGCTTTCGAAACGGTCGACCACAAGATCTTGGTGGACCGTGTTGGAAGGATGGGCATTCACCACACCGTGAGAAACTTGCTCTCTTTCTTCCTGGCCGATAGAACGCAGGCGGTCACACTGGGGCCATACCAATCGGCCAAGCTGTCATTATCGTGTGGAGTTCCTCAAGGCTCATCCCTTAGTCCAACACTATTTAACATCTATGTGTCGGACCTTGCTTGTGTGATCAAAGCATATGGGATGAGCCTAACCTCCTATGCGGATGACACGCAACTGGTGTTGGCCATTAAAAATGACGGGCTGGAGGTGGCAGAGCGCTTCCAAAATGGAATGATGGCCATTGGAGAGTGGATGGCAGGGAACTGCCTGAAGCTCAACTCCGATAAAACGGAGGTGGTCATCTTTGGAACCCTCTCCCCGATTTGGTCTGCATCCTGGTGGCCTCCAGCCTTCGGCACCCCTCCCAGCCCGACCCCTAAGGTCAGGAATTTGGGAGTAACCTTTGATGACCATCTCAACTTCATGGCACATGCGAACAAAGTAGCGGCCATAGCCCATCATAAACTTAGAATGATAAGGAAAATCATCCCTTTTTTACCTGATGCAGCAGCCAAAACATTGGTCAGTTCCTTAGTTCTTTCATCCCTAGACTACTGCAATGCACTTTTTCTAAATGCTCAAGCCAGGGTAACTAAAAAGTTGCAGACAATACAGAATTCAGCAGCACGTCTGCTGGCTAGAACACCTAAGTTTGCACCCATCCCCGATACTATAAGGACATACCACTGGCTGACGATCCAAAATAGGATCAAGTTTAAATCACTCTGCATAGTCTACAAGGCACTCCACGATCAAGGACCACGCCCCCTTAAGGACCAGCTTATACCTTATAAACCGGCCAGACAGCTCCGATCCACAACCCTCAACCAATTAGTGGTTCCACGTTCCAAAACGGTCTCTTGGGGTGACCGCCGCTTCTCAGTTGCGGCTCCTAAGGTATGGAATACACTGCCTCAAAATATCAGAACCAGCCCCTCACTTCTGCAGTTTTGGAAGAGATTAAAAACCTGGCTCTTTAACCAGTGACATTGCCCAACAATTCTCCGTAGTCATCAATTCCATGGGGAAAGATAGCTGAATAGTCTAGCGCCGAGACGCCCATGGGTATTCGTTCGCGCTCAATAAATGTCAGAAATAAATAAATAAACCTCCAACCTGCGTCACACCCTATTAACATCCAGAGGGCTCACCGTCTGGGCCGCATTAACTCAAACTCTAATAAACCTTGTGGTATTATTATGCTTTTCTTAGAATTCACAGAGTTAATGTCTGTCTGTCTTAAAAGCCGCCAGACTTAAAAGACGCCTTCAATGGTCCGGCCATAAAAAAATTTTCTCACAAGATCTCTCATGAGACAGCTCAACATTCAATACGGCATCCTACATGCATGCTTTTGCAAGATCACACATAATGGTCGCACCTCCTCATGTGATGATCCTCAAAAGCTCTATGCATACCTTCAGAGTATCTCACCTTCGAATATGGACAGTGCCATCTAATGTTCCTCTTGCTGAATTTTCTTTTGTTGCTCTTTCTTCTATACTGCAGCTATTCTCTTCTTCTTTTTATCCTCTTTTGCTTCTTTCTTATGTTCTTTTTTCTCATTCTTGAGGTTTCGCTCTTACTTTCTTCTATCCTTTTCTATTCATGTCCTTTATTGGTTGCTCGTTGGGACGTGTCCCCTGTCTGGTGTATCCATGCCTCATTCGTTTCGGTTGCTCTATCTTTCTCCGATCAAGCTCCTGTGCCTTGGTCTGTTTATTCTTATTTCTCTTCTATTTCCTCTGCTTCTTTACTCTCCCCTTTTTTCTATTTCTCTTCATTTTTCTTCTTTTCTAGGTTGCTTTTTCTTCTTCTTATTTGTTCTATGTTTTTCTGTTCCTATGCGGTCTTTTCTTCAATTGTTTTCTTTCATGACGTACTTTTTGAATCGTAGTCAATTGTGTTTTTGTGCAGAGAGTATCCTGGGAATTCCCACCTCATGTGTTTTTTGTCTCTGTTATTCCCCTTTCCGTAGTTGTTCCCCTACCATATGTTCAATTCACGTGTCGCCCATCTCCTCTTCCCTCCATGGTGTGTAAATTTGTCTCCTGGAACGTGCAAGGTCTTGGTCATCCTGTCAAGCGTCAAAAGGTATTGTCTCATTTATCTAAACTCAATTCACAGGTTGTTTTCCTTCAAGAAACGCATTGTTCTGATATTGAATCTTTAAAGCTGAAAAGGCAGTGGGTGGGTCAAGTTGTTTTTTCTCCTGCTGTTCATAAAAAAGGGGGGGTCGCTATTTTATTTCATAAAGCTTTAAATGTACAGATTATTTCTACTCAAAATGACGATGAAGGACGTTGGGCAATGGCTAAGGTGAATATCCATAATAAGACACTGGTGTTGCTAAATATTTATGGTCCGGCACGTCCTGACCCTAAATTTTGGAACAATATTAAAACTTTGATTTCCTCCATTGATTGCCCAGACTTTATTATTGCCGGTGGTTTTAACCAATGGTTAGACCCTTTCTCAGATAGACTATATTCCAGTAAATTTCAACCCGATAAGTCCCATTAGAGTTTTCAGTCTGCAATTGCCTCGCGTCCTTTATTTGATTCATGGAAATTGTGTAATCCTGATGTGTTGGAATATACCTTTTTTTCTAATGTTCATCACACCCGCTCTAGGATTGACTATATTATGGTTAGTGAATCGTTAATCCCTTCCATTCAAAATTCTGTAATTGGCTCCATATTTATTTCCGACCATGCCCCTGTTTTTACCACACTTGACCTCTCTCTTATTTCTTCCAAATTTAGTCGTTGGAAATTTAACTCCTTTCTTTTATCTGACCCAGTTTTTATGAAGAAAAGTGTGGAGCTTTTTGAAGAATTTTTTTCGTCTTAATAATCCCTCTGACACCTCCATTCCTAACAACTGGGATGTCTTTAAAGCTGCTTTGAGGGCGTTTACTGTTTCCTATGTTGCTAACAAAAAGAAACTCAATAGGAAAAAATATGAGGAGCAACTTCAGAAAATCAAAACCCTAGAACATATATATTTTTCTTCTAAATCCCCCTCCTCCCTTCAAGATTTAATTTCTGCCAAACAGAGCTGAATAAGATTATTACGAATGAAGCTTGTAACACTCTTCTCAAAATTAAGTCCAAATTTCATGGTGGCCAAAATAAAGCGGGGAAAATGCTAGCAAACTATTTGAAAGTAAAGTCAGAACGTAAAAATGTAGGTCCAATGTTTAATGGTTCTCTAAACAAACTAGTTTCAGCGGATGAAGATATAGATGAAGTTTTTCATAATTATTACCAATCCTTATATACAGATGATACGCATCCTTCTAATGTTAATTTAACGTCCTTTTTGACGTTCTTCCTTCCCCCCCCATCTATTCTAGATGAGTTTGCTCTCTTGGAAAAATAAATTACTATCCAAGAAGTAACTTGGGCCATTAATTCGCTTAAAAAATCTAAGGCACCTTGTCCAGATAGCCTTCCCGTGGAATTTTATTCCTCTTTCCATGCCGTCTTTGCTCCAAAACTCTTACAACTCTTTAACTCATTTATTTTGGATGCGAAGGCTTCTGGATCCTTTTTGGATGCGTTAATCATTTTCATTCCCAAACCAGACAAGGATCATTCCCAGTGTAAAAATTATCGCCCTATATCTTTAATCAATTATGATTGCAAAATTTTTGCAAAGATTTTGGCTTTACGCCTTGACTCCCTTATCCCTTGTTTAATCAAAACTGATCAGGTAGGATTTGTAAAAGGTAGACTTGCTGCTGATAATGCCTGTATGTTCTCCAATGTCATTTCTCATAGTAAAAAACTTAAAATCCCTCTGGCAGCTCTTTCCTTAGACGCGGAAAAGGCGTTTGACCGCATCAACTGGCAATTCTTGTTCCATACCTTACAATGGTTTGGCTTTGGTCCCTCTTTTATCTCAATGGTCAAACTCCTTTTTTCCTCACCACGTGCTAGTATTTTTGTTAACAATCAATTTCAATTTTTTTTCCTTATCTAGAGGTACTAGACAAGGATGCCCCCTATCCCCCCTATTATTTATTTTGTGGCTTGAACCTTTCCTAGAAAGAATTCGATCTAATCCCAAGATTACTGGATTTAAATTATCCTCTACTGAAACTAAATTGTCGGCTTATGCAGATGATGTGCTGGTATATATGTCCAACCCTGAATCCTCTCTTCCTCCTTTTTTTGGAGGAGGTCCGTTTATATTCCTCTATATCGGGTTATAGGCTGAACCTCTCCAAAACGGAAGTTCTACCACTCAACGCGTTATGTTATCAATACATGTTTAATAATACTGACTTTGCATGGTGTCCCACCAAAATTAAATACCTAGGTATTTGGTTTGCACCTTCCTTGAAAGAAACCCTCAAGCTTATCTTTGCTCTTCTCATACAGAAAATCCAATCCCTTCTTCAAAGTTGGTCTCCCTTATATCTCTCCGGTTGGGGTCTTTTGGACACAATTAAAATGATGATTGCTCCACATATTTTATATAATGTCTCTATGCTTCCTTTTAAAATTCCCCTTTCATATTTCTCCCGCATAAATGATCTTTGCTCCAAATTCCTGTGGAATAATAAACACCCTCGTATAGCCATGCATAAACTGATGCGCCCTAAATCTGAAGGTGGCATTAATTTCCCCAACTTTAAGACATACCATTTAGCCTTCCTGATTAGACAAGCTTTTTCTTTGGCCTATGACTTTAATGATACCCCTGTGCCTGCCTGGGTTCTCCTTGAACGCTCTCTATTGAAGGATTTTTCCTTTCAGCATACTGTTTTATGTCAAATTGTTCTTTTTTGACTAAATTCCCTATTTTAAAATACTCCAAAACTGTGTTATCCAATGTATTTTCCTCTCGCCTGTCCCCATTGCAATGTTTTTTAGCATCAGTTGTGTGGTATAACAAATTTCTTCGTTACAAAGGTAAAACATTTTATTTCAAACACTGGAAGGAAAAGAATATTGTATTTGTACACCAGTTTTTTGTTGATGGCTCTGTCCTTCCATTTTTGGAATTGCAAAAGTTATTTGACTTGCCCTCTTCTTCTATTAATGAATACAACATTATTACGTCTGCCATTCTATCTCACTTAGCCTCTTTCTCACTTCCAGCTACTTTTCCTTCTTTTGTTCCTACCACCCCTCTATATCCTTTATTCTCCAGCCATCAACCTAAAGCTGCACATGTTTATACAATTTTGACTTCGAATATTTAAGATCGTCCCAAATCCTCTGTTGAGATTGCATGGGAATGTGACCTGGACACTAACTTCTCTGTTTTGTTGTGGGATCATATCTGGTCCAAACTATTGAAGACATCTATTGCTGCTCGCATTACTCAATCTTAGTTTTTTATTTATCATAGAGTCATTATTACACCTGTTAATGTTCATAAGTTTTCCCAAACTTAACCTACACTGTGTTGGTCATGTTCTAAAGAGACTGAAACACTTAAACACTTATTATATGCATGTCCCCTTGTCCTTTCATTTTGGAAGGAAGTTTGGAAGACTTGTATGCACATATTTTTTTATTCCGCTCCGTTATTTTTACAGAACGTTTTTCTAGGCTCTTTATCCGCTGATGTTGATATTATATCTTCTTCTGCCACGTTGTTGGACCTGTTGATCTCTATTGCATTCAAAGTCATTCTATCGTGTTGGAAAGATAATTCTAAGATTTCTGTTCATACTTGGTGGAATTTTGTATGCGATGAACATAGGATCTCTATTGCTGCCTCTTCTTCTATTCCCCTAAAAATTAAATCTGATCTTTTTTGGCTTCCCTTCACCTCCTTTCTTCTAATTCTCCTTCTTGAGTGCTTTCTATTTACTCCCACGTACATTTCCCCTTTTTCCTCTTCTTTTTCTTCCCCTTCTTTTTTCCTTTTCTTCTCTATCATCTTTCTCGCTTGCTCTCTTTCTGCTACTTTACCTATTTCTTCCTCCCTCCTTCCTTTATATCCCTCTTATCAATCTGATTAGTATTTATTGCATATGTTGTGTATTCCTTAAATATACATATTATTTGCCTATTTTCTAAAAATTCATAACATATGTACTGTTAATATCTTTAAAATATTTAATAAAAATTTCTTAAACTGAAAAAAAGTATCTTACGTGCCAATACTTAGTATGTCAAGTACAGAACTTTAAAATAATCAGCTTTACTGAAGTTGGTACTGGGTTTAGTTCTACCCGGCTCCCTATCTTGGTATCCTGTAGGAAAGGGCCCTTTTCTACATGGTTACTTTTTTTGCCTGGTATTTGATGTGATTTCGACTGGAAGTGCACTGGGTTCCTGCTAACCAGGCCCCCAGTGCCAGATCTCTTTCCCAAAACACTACATTTGTTTCCCCCAATTGGCTATACCTTTGGTACCCTCTGAAAGTCTTAGTATATGGACCTGAGGTACTAAATGAGCAGAACCAGACTGGGATCTCAACCCAGCTTTGGCAATTAAGTCCGACAGGCCCATTGGGGGAAGGGCAGGGGGGCGGTTGCTGGGGTGAAACACTGCTGCTGCTCTTTTTTTACAAGGGGCCGACTTTACAGTACTGCTGCAAAACCGCCCCCCAATAAAATAAATAAAAGAAACAGGCCCCACCAGTACAAAACCGTCTACCACCCTTCCGGCCCACCGGGGAAATGCCCAGGGCCCGTGGTGGCCAGTCCAGCCCTGCTAAAGAGGGTCTCGTAAAGCTGGCAGCAGAAATTGTGCCACCCTAAGGGGCCCTGTACCATGCTCATGCTGCATGTCTTGGTGCAGACAAAAGTGAAAACGCATGCATGCAGTGTAGATAAGTCACCACTACAGCAGGCCTTACAGCCCTAAGGCAGGGTGCACTACACTCCACACAGGTACATGACTGCATGAGCAGGTATTGCCCGGCTTCTGGTCAGTTTAATTGCGGCCGGTACAAGTGAACAGGGAAGCCCTTTTACAAGCATGTGCTGGACAGTGGTAGAAACAAGTTCCACAGCTACATGATGGCTTAGCTGAAAAAAGGGTATTAAACATCATGTATTATTAAAACCGTGTTGATGCCAGGGTCAGATTGAGTAATATATACACACACAGAGTGCTCCTTAGAGGTGCCCCAGAAAAGTTACCAGCCATTAGTGTGCTGACAAACCTGTCACCAGAGACGAGGTTCAGAGCCCCAAGGGTGAGAACCTGGGGGCATATTATCAAGGGGGTTTATCTCCGCTTTTGTGGCTTTAAAAGCCAAGAAAGCGGAGATAACATTATCTCCCTATTACCTAGCTGTCGCTAACACCAGTTAGCGACAGCTAGTAGGAGATAGCGTCCATCTTGGGCCCCACTTTGCATGTCAGTGATATTTATCACTAATGACATGCAAAGTGGGCGTGCCAAGAGGTTAGCGACTGGAAACAGTCGCTAACATCGCTATCTCCTATTACCAACCTTTGGAGATATTCGCGCTAAGCGCGAATATCTCCAAAAGCTAACACCTGCCCTGAGCAGTTCTTAGCCATGTTATCCAATGGGAGGTGGATAACATGGCTAAGAGCATTAGCTCGGTAATGCATGAATATCGCTGACTTTTCAGCGATATTCATGCATTGCGGTGGATTTTTATCGCATTCGCGATAAACCTTGGTAATACCAAGGTTTATTTGCGATAAAAATCGCCGCTGCTCAGCTGTAAATTTTTGTCTCTAACCAAGCAATAGCGATAATTATCGCTATTGCTTGGTAATATGCCCCCTGGACTCTCCAGGGGCCATAGACCAAGTCTGCTCCAGCAGGGGGTGCCATGCCTCCCCACACCCAGGATGACCTGAAGGTTAGCATTCCAAGGCCAGGAAGAGTCAAATAGGCCCAACAACCTTGGTACGCAAATCTAGCTTCTCTAACAGGAAAGGAAACCAACTCCCTTTGTCCATATCCCTTTGCCAGTTGGACAGGTGGTAAAATTCAAAAGGCAAGACAGGCGTGTCAACCCTCAGGCGAGCACCACCCCTGAACTGGGCTACCTAAAGCGGATACAACTTTTCAGAAGTGACCATCTTGGTGATTACAAATTTAGGATCTCTGTGACAGGGTTATGCCCACTTCCACATAGCCTAGCTGCAGTGGGCCAATGGGGCTAACACCGTCCCGATATCCTGATGACCTTCAAAGTAGAAGGACACTGAAGAGCTGTGAAAGCAGAGGACTGAGAAAGAGAAAATGACTTGGCACCAGCTCTGCTAGCGTGTCTGCTGTTCCCGTTGAAACTGCGCTGAAGACATCTCGTCCTGCAGCTGCTGTGCTTTCAAAGCCTGGGAGGACTGCCAGCCCTCAATAAAGATTCAAGAACTCCTGTGGAGCAGCAGAGCCGCTTCCCTGCATCCAGCGGGCACCCCAAAGGAGACTGTGAGTGCTCTGGACCGCAAAAACACGACAGTGCCAAACACCACTGCACCCGGTCTTCCAAAGTAAAGTGGGCCAAAGGTGCTAGCGTGGCTTCCCGACCTTCCAGTGATAAAGCCCATGCTCTACTTGCCCATTGTGGACTTCCCAGCGCTGCCAGCAGGCTTTGTTTGCAGGCCCTCTCTAATGCGAGTGTTCGGTTGACGAAACTCCGATGCCTGAGGACACCGCATGCAGAGTATGTTTTCTTCCTAAGTTATCTTTGCAACAAAGTGCTTTAATTACCATTTAAAGCTTCAAAAACCTAGTTTCTTCTAACCTGCTATTTTAAAAAGCACTTACCTGATATTGATGATTTTCGTGCCTACAGTTATATAAATATAAGTTTTATTTTTCTAATTTGGTGTGGATCTCCTTATTGAGTCATGTGTATCATTCATAGGTTATGTATGTGCAATAGATCTCTAACACTTCTCTCTAATAAGCCTAAGGCGGCTCGACCATCCTGCCCCCTAGAAGAGCACTTTGGGATTGCTAGAGCAAACCCCTGTCCACTAGTAAGGGAATGACTGGACTCTTTGCACGATATACCTCTTTTTGGTTTATCATCTGGAGAGCCAGCTTCCTACATACCCTATGTATGTAAGTTACCACCATGTGCATTGTGCATTTCTGAGAGGTGGTTTTAGCAACCCTCATACAATGGTTTACACTCATTGGTTTACACTCACTAAAAAACAGAAAGATAATGACCTTCAATTATGCTGACGATCTAGTTTTTAGCTTGGATTCCCCTGACTCTGTCATTGAATTCCAGGCCACTATGCTTCACATTCAGCATTGGATGGACCTCAACCATCTTAAACTCAACCTGGGCAAGACGGAATTAGTGTTGCCTGGGAAGATTGAGATCTTCTGCGGCCCACACTATTGGCCAACAGAATTAGGATTTCCCCCTTCTCCCTCCCCCTCGGTGAAAAGCCTGGGGGTCACTATAAATGCAGATCTCTCTTTCAGAGGACAAGTGGGGGCAGTGGTCTCCACTTGTTTTCTCCAATTGCGCAAAATCAGGAAGATTGCCCATTTACTGACCCATTCAGCCCTCATGCAGGTTGTGATAGCACTGGTTCTCTCACGTCTCGACTTTTCAAACTCCATTTACCTTGGCTTGCCTCTGTTCCTACTCAAACGCCTACAATTAGTACAGAACCAGGCTGTAAGATTAATCTATAAACAACCTAAATGGCACACTGCCAGACCCTGGCTATTCAAACTTCACTGGCTGCCTATGGCCCCACGTGCAGCTTTCAAGACAGGGTGCTTAGTCTTTAAGGCATTACACTGCAGGAGCCCCAAATTCATCAGCTGCATGATTGTAAACCACGCCCCACTTCGCAACCTTCTGTCAGCTCATCTTCAACTACTGACTACCCCTGCCATTAAACTCAAACGTCAGGGAGGGTGTAGATTCTTCTACCTTGCCCCTAAATTCTGGAATTCCTTACCACTAGCAATCAGGATGTGCGACTACCTGTTGGGGTTCAGAAAGGCGCTTAAGACCTGGTTGTTTGAGCAAGCCTACGCATAGTCCATTGCGCAGCGACACTTTTCAAGATTAGCGCCATGAAAACTTTTGGTGACCGTGCACTCTAAAAGTTCCTGCTAACATAACATAACATTGATGCTCATTCTTAATCAACACGGTTTTAACATCTCAGCTGGCTTCCAGCATATCAGACTGCCGTGAGACTCCCCTCAGCCTGCATAGAGTGTCCACGGCTCAGGATATTAGTAGTTACCATGGCTGATGATTGACCTGGAGAGCAACCAGAATTGGCCAAACAAGGGAGATGCTGCATTTATTAGAGGCATGTCTGAGACACCTATAGAGGCCTAGGGCAACACAGCAAGCTAGAGTGTAGCGGAACACGTGTATAAAACACTAACTCTGCAGAATCCCTATGTTTGGTCAAGACCCTGTCACACTCCTACCCAAAGAAGAAAGTTGTAAGAAACACCTACAGTGTTAACAGTGGCCCTGTATGTATCCCATACTGACCAGAGTGTTGGGTCTAATTTGTAAAGTTGTCTCCAAAGTGTTGCTGACTGACCAGCATAACTTGGTCCACAGTCAAGGCATTGCTCATTGGAGGTGTGTGAAGGTAGAGCCAGATACAATACAGCACTGCTGTTAGAACACATACAATATTTTAATTGTGAATGTAAAGTCGAGCTTCTTCTTTAAAAGGAAATAATACTTTAATATACACTGTGGAATTATACTTCGGAAAGAATAAAGATCAACAGCGAAAGATTCAAGTCCTTCAGCCTAATTAACAACTCAAATTTACAGACTTGTACAGGTTGAGTAGCTTGTTTCGACAGAACATCTCTCATTAGATATTATGGGCCAATGTTATCTTATGAAACCTTAGAAGCAGCTTCAGAGATGTTAAGCCTGCTGAACTTTTTGATATGGCTGCCTGTATCAAGGAACGTTTGATGGTACCCTCGGGCACATACATGACACTTCGAGCAAGCTTAGACATAATTTGGGGTATTTTGAGACTTAAATTGTATTCCAGTTAATCAATTTTTGGGCCAAATAAAATTCCAGTCTTGCTACTAGGCATTATGATAACATTTGAGTCTGTCCACGTTATTTAGTACGTCATGGATCAGATGGGAGGCCACTCTAGGCTACCAGAAACAATATTCTCCTTCTTTTGGTCACAGTAGAAAGACTCCTGGGCCCCAAGGGCTTGTGGCATTGGGTTAGCCTCCTATCGCCTGGTATGGCCAAGTGACCCAGAAACTAAAAGGGCTTGTCTTGATTCAAACATTGCAAGAAGAATGCGCTGCAAAGGGACCTACTGTCCCTATGATTGGGGAGCGGTTCCTTAAACTTATGAATCATCATTGCTTCGGAGCTGTAGGCAATAACCAACTAGTGAGCCCCTGTTAGCAAATATTAGGCTCCCTTTGAACTTCTGTGACACTGTAATCCAAAAGAATGAAGAAGTCCTTCCACTGTACGACATCATTTTCATCAAATGTAGCAAATTCAAATGTGCATCCTAATGTTTTCCCCAGGAGATGTGGAATCTGAGGTGCAGTCTGTCAGCAAATCATTGAAGTGAAACATTCTAAGGAGAGTATCACTTATGGATGAAGAGGGTTCAAAGTTTATTTACACTAAGGAAGGGCTTTGATTTGCCATGTACCATGTGCTGTATCCTGTAGTTAGTTTCCCAATCAAGCTAGAGACCTATATGAGGGATCCAGCATAGAGACCTAAAACACTTCTCCGTGGGAAGTCTGTGTAACTCAAGGCATCTGCAGACCATCTTTGGGGCATTGGTAATTCTGATTATAGTCCAACAGCTGTTTAATCTCAGCCCCTTCTGAGTGGTAGTTCAAGGAAAAGTAATATTCTGTATTCTTGAGAATAATAACTCATAAGTATTTAGTATTTTTTCAGTTCAATATCGTCCTCCACTCTTCATTTGTATTAATCCTTAACAAAATCTGTGTTTTATTACTTACTACGTGGACAGATAAAGATCTGAAGTCCTTTAAGACATCCATGAGTGTCACTACTGACTATGAATCTTGGCTTAACCCAAAGAAATCATCCTCATAAATTTGACTTTATGATTTGTTGTACCCAGCAAGAATCCTTTGATTTCAGGATTCTCATGGAACATAGTTAGCAACGGTGCTATGAAAAGATCCAAGAGTAAAGGGGACAGAGGAAATGTGTGTCTTGTGCCATGGGTAATAAAAAATGGTTGGCACAAGATGACGGATTTAACGCTCTCATAGCTGCTCTAAAGAGTTCTGCGTGTCCTTAGTGCTTCACAGCGAGCCACACGAAAGACTAATGAACAAGGATAAACTCTTTTTCTGTGCTTATTAAAGTTGCGACTGTTAACTGGAATTCCGTGGTTGTTTATACAAACAATTCATTCAGAGATATCAAGTCATTATACTTTTATTCGACACATGTATCATAAAAAGTACAAACATGAAATACACACATAATTATAAAAACAGTTCATTATTTACAAAAAGACATATAAGAGTTATGTGGAAAAATTGACTTGATGAGCATTTTTTAAAATCTTAGTCCTAATGATCCAGGCACATGATAAGAACTTTGCAACCCCACAAATGGTAACCATAGAAGAGGTGTCGGAGATAAGAATACGCAAAGCTGATTTGTAATCTCTAACACCAAGATTCTTTAGTACTGGTTTTAACCATTTCTTCCTAGGTAAGATGTATGCCTTACAGGCAAAGAAGAAGTGGCCCAATGATTCCTCGGGATTTGTACACCCTGGACACATTGTATCCTCTTCCCTCCTATTGTTCCATCTAGATGTAAAAGTTTTGAGGGGCAATGTTCCATGTCTAAATTTAAGATATAAAGTCCTTTCCCGAGGAATCTGAATAAAGTCCAAAAACAATTCCAGTTTTAGGGTGCATTTATGGGTCAAAAAGTTCTCGGTCAAATGACCCCAGTTTGGGTTCTGTAGCGCCTTGGTCTCTATCCAATCCCAATATAATTTTTTCACCACTTGTTTTGGTGGAGGTGATTGGGATACCCAAGCGTCGCTTAAACCCACACTTGCTACAAGCTTTTTTAATGCATTTAGCCATCTGATTTTGCCTGAGGTGTTTAATTTTAGTATTTCGTCTAGCACAAGGGCATAATTAGCTAGTTCAGGGGTCCTCCTCAAACGAACCCAATATAAGAGGGGACGGAGCTGGAGGATGTCCCCAATAGACTTTCTACCCAGGTCTAAAAATAAAGGTTTAAGTGGGGTAGAGGATGGAAGCGACACCAAGTCCCTCATAAACTTGTTCTCTGATCGGACAAGGTCGTTGGTATTCTCATTGCCCCACAGTTCCGAGCCATAAACAGCTGAGGCAATTGCTTTCCCTTCGTAGACTGATAAGGCAGGGGCAACTGGCCTGCTTATAGAGAGGCGTTGGTTTTTTAAAATAGTGCCGGAAACCCTTTTAAGGTTTAAAATCCTTTTACATATATGGGGTTCCCATTTCAAATGGTTACTAATCCTAACACCAAGATAATCAAACTCATCGACCACCTCTAAAGGAGATCCATTCAAGGTCAAGTGGATATTCCTATGTTTCCTCTTAGCGGTCATGACCATTAGTTTGGTTTTGGTTGTGTTTATTGTAAGTCCCCGTTCCTGACAAAAAACACTAAACTGATCAAGAAGGATTTGGAGACCTGTGGGGGTTTTTGATAAGAGGAGGGTGTCGTCGGCAAAGAGGAGGGATGGTGTTTTCTCCCCAGCCACGATCGGGGCATCGGCCGGTGTATCTTGCAGATGTTTCACAACCCCATTTATAAAGAGGGAAAATAAAGTAGGGGCCATCACACACCCCTGCCGCACCCCTCTGTTGACAGGTATACTCTTAGTGAGTTGCCCCTGCGCCCCCCAGCGTATCTTCGCATATGTACCCTCATGGAGTTTGATGATAAGATTTAGCAGGTAAGATGGGAAACCCATATCCAGTAGGACATTCCAAAGTTTAACACGGTGTATTACATCAAAAGCCGTTTTGAGGTCAATAAAAGCCAGGTAAAGGCTCCCTCTGGCTATTGACACTGTTTTCCAAAAAACTGCACAGAATCTGAAGACTTGGTCAATGGCCCCAACATTGTTTCTGAATCCAGCCTGAAAGTGGGACAGAATGTTTCCTTCCATAAGCCAGCCCTCAATCCTATTTACAATTACCCTGCCAACTACTTTTTGAATAACATCAATTAGACTAATTGGTCTGTAGTTGGCAGGGTCCTCTCTCTCACCCTTTTTAAAAACGGTAACAACTTCAGCACCCTTCCATGAGTCCGGTACCTGGTGGCCTAAATGAATAAGGTTCAAAACATTTACAATAAAATCAGCCCAAACCAATGGGTTAGACATCAATAAATCACCCGGTATTCCGTCCGGGCCAGGTGCCTTACCCGGTTTTATTTTAAGAATTGCCTCTTGCACCTCACGGGGCGAAAACAGTACATCAGTAGAGCCATCATTCCCATGGACCATACAATCAGTACCTAGTATAGGGGATACTGGCGTAACTTCTAAGGAGCCCACGCCATATAAATTTGAGAAGTGGGAATACCATTGGGACTCAGTTATATGGTTTGGTACGGGCTCAGCGCCACGTCTATTCATGACGTTGATCAATTTCCAAAATGCAGTGGCATTTTTCCCATGAGCCGCTTCCTTTAGAGCCTGCCAATGTTCCTCTTCCCAATCTTTTTTGGCTTTTATAATACTAGTGCGATACTCATTTCTAGCTAATCTAGCAGCTGGGGCATCCTTATTTTTAATAGCTAGTGAAATTGCTTTCCTTTTCTCTCTACAGGAGGCAGTGTACCAAGGGTTCCCCTTTTTTTGCGTGCATTTAAACAAATGACATCCCTTGTTTTTTTTTGAGAAAAACATTCAGAGATATTCTTATTAAAATTACAGTCGTACATAAAGTTCTGTTGACCTTCATACATCAGTTTTATAAAGAATCTTATGAACAATCAGCTAATAGTTTACTGTAGATTTTGTGGTCGGTATTTATTGATAATATTGGGTATTAGGAGGATCTGTTATCGAATATGTCTGAGGTTTACAAAAACCGCTATTAGTGCTTCCCACCAAGCTTTAGGAGAAACATCCAACTGAAAACATTCTTGATATACAATGGATAGCATCTCAGAAATTTGTGGAAGCGGTTTTCAGACTTCTATAAGGAGCCCATCAGGTCCAGCACCTTCCCATTGATGAATGGGTCTATTGTGGTAATCACCGTTGCTTTAGTGATGGGTTTTACCATCTTTGTAATGCTCTCCAGGAATGGACATTCTATTGGGAATTGATAAAAAATGTCCGTTTGCTTATCAACCATATCAGTTTCTGAAAATATCGATGAACAATGTTTTGAAATCCTTAATTTTAGTAGTGTAGGCTTTGCCTTCTACATGAATATGAGTAACCTGGTCTTTAGCAATTTGGACCTTAGTTTTCCAGGCAAGCATTTTTCCTCTCTTTTTTTCATTGTTCAGACAGTTTTCCTGTTGCAGTATGAACCTCTGGGATGAATTTTCATTAGACCGTTGGTTAAAATTGGCATGGGACTCTTGTTATTTTGAAACATAAATATTTTGCATCATTGGATCTCTCTCATTCTCCAGCAACATTTGTGAGTTTGTAATCTTATTTTATAGTTCATCTTGTTTGGCCCATTATTGTTTTCCCTTCGTTTGGGAAAACTGAGCTAAACTCCCTTTAAGGTATGACTTGAGCGAGTCCCATACAGAGAATATATGAGTTGAGGCTCTAGCTTGAGAGAGAAGTTCTGGTATGGAATTTTTAATATATATACATCTCTAATAATTGTTCTTAAGTAAGTGGTCAATTAAATTCAAGTGTTAAAACAGCAGGGTGCGACGAATGTGTGGATGCTATATCTATTTTTGAAAAAGCATTCAGAAATTCTTTGGAGAGCAGGAAAAAGTCAAATCTGTAAAATGACTCATGCTGGTAAACCCAGGTGTTTTAGGCTATTTACGCATGTAAATCTCTTGCAATTCTAATTGGGTCAATAACTCTGAATTTAAGCCTTTTTTGTGTGGCCACTCTTTTTTGATCCTCTATCTAATTAGCTGCAATGTTTGTCATTAAAACCAGCCCACCAGACCACAAACCAGCAAACAAACTGCCACAATAGGCCCCAAAAACAGACATGTCAGACCAGTTCTTCTAGTACTGCCAGATCTATCAGACTCTGATTAATGGCTTGGCTAGATGCTGCCACAAATGTTGGTCAAGATAACAATAGCGTATTGATTTGAATAAAGGGAATATACTTTTCCTGCACCCAAAAATGTCAGCACAAGAGTTTTGCATATTTGGACCCACATCTTAACCAGGGTGCCAACACAGGGCTGGAAGAGGAATTGCTATCATTTTCAAGAACACCATCAGCTGCACCACCAACACTGAAACCGGAACAGACTACATGGAACACCTCCACTTCAAACTGCAAATTACAGTCAACCTCACCCGGGAGGAACCCTGGTGAACCACTCTCCAGGACCATGAACCAACTTCACTAGCAACGTCTGGACTTTGTTGGCCCACTAATTATTCACCCAAGTGCCTACATTTGCGTAGAAGACCTTAACTTTTGCGTAGAAGACCTAAACTTTCACCTAGAAGACCTGACCGACCCCAATCCAATCATCTGAAATATTGGACTCATCCAACACATCTCAGGCCCACCCACTCTACCAGACACATCCTGAACCCTGTTTTTACCTCATTCAATAGCATCATAATCAACACACCCACTTCTGTCACATGAACCAACCAGGCGATCATCAGCTCCTCAATTGCTATTCCCCTCCACAGAAGAACAACCATGCCAGGCCCTGACCGCTGACACTGGAACAATACATCAGAGACGGATTGGGCTTCCATCACCCACAAAATCCAACTAGAGCACGCAGGTCACCTGTCCAGCGACATCAACAACTTTAACGACTGGATCAATGCCTGTGCCGATACCCTGCCCATCAGAAAAGAAGCCAATATGTAAGAATGCAAATGCAGGACAGCTGGTACACAGAAGAACTCATAATGATCAAACTGCACTGCAAGTAATTAAAATTGGGGTGGAGAACAAACCATGAAGAATCTGCAGAGATGGTACCACCGGCAAATCTGGGAAGCCAAAAGGATGACCCTAGCTTAATGCATCAACAACAGTTTCAATAGCAGCAAAGGCACTTTAAAATCATCGTGACTACACCAGCAACATCACCCAAAGAACTGTGCAAGGATCTCCCAGACTTCTTCTGCAACAAAATCGCAGCCATATACACCAACTTTGACCCCCAACCATACCCCTTTAACCCTGCAACAAGTCTCCAGGTATCAGAAAAAGGTGACACCCTGATAACATGAAACTCAATCACCATAGAGTAAACCAAAGCAATCATGAAGACCATCCACTCCAGAGCCTAGTCAAACCCTTGCCCCACCATGCCTTTGAGAAAGGCTCAACCCCATCAGCAAAGCTGTCACTCCCTTCCTCAAAACCTCCGTCAACGCAGCTACTTTCCCAGAAATCTGGAAGCATGAAGTAATCAATGTTCTCCTGAAGTAGCCCTCAACAGACCCAGTCAAAGTCAAGAACTGCTGTTCGATCCCCCTCTTACCATATCCAGCCAAAGCCCCCGAAAAAGCCACCAACAGATACCTCGTCGACCAACTTGTCTCCCACCAGCTCGACGCCCCTCAAACAGGTTACAGATCAACCCACAGTAAAGCGACAGCCCTCATCCCAGCAACAGATGACATCAGGATGATTCTCAACAGAGGAGAAACAGCAGCCCTCATTCACAGCACGGTGTTGATTGGTGGGCTTGTCCAGCTTGCTGTCACTGTTGATTCCAAGGTTTCTTGCTTGCGTTTTGGGGATGGGAGTAGGATCAAGGTCTGTAAGCTACCAGGCTGAGTCTTACTTTGAGGCATCGCTTCTGAAGTTCAGCATTTCAGTCTAGTCCATGTTACGTTTGAGGCAGATGGACTTCATCTAGGTAGCCTCTTCGGTGATGCAAGAGTTGGAGTCATTCTGGTGCTGAGTGTTTTGTCAGGGAGGGACAATATCAGTTGTTAGTCATCGGCATACGTGAATGTTGTGTGCATGGGTGATGTCTGCACCATCGCCATTTAGACATTGAAGAAAGCCAGGCTAAGCAAGGAATCCTGTGGGATTCCACAAAAGAGTTTCAAGGCTTATGGGAAGTACAGTGGTATGTTGACTGTTTTTGTTCTTCTGGTCAGACACGCATACAGTTACATTAGAGGGTGGGTACTTTGATACCCACCTCGTAATGTCGTCTGATCAGGATGAGATAGGAGACTCTGTTGAATACTGTAGAGGGGCCGAGTAGGATGAGGGCTGCTCTTTCTCCTCTGTTGAGAATCATTCAGCTGTTATTTGTTGCTGGGATATGGGCTGTCTGTACTATGGTTTGACCTGAAATCCGTTTGAGTGGCGTCGAGCTGCTGGTTGGCAAGGTGGTCTGTGAGGTATCTTTTTCGAGGGCCTTGGCTGGATACGGTAAAAGGGGAAACCATATAATGAGCTCCAAAGTAATGCATTAATCAAAAGTACTGAATATTGAAATTGTCAAAAATGCTTACCATCCGTCAATTACAGTTGCGAGAATTCTATCTCTTCTTATGTGTACTGGTGCTAAGTAATTTATTCGTTGAAAATAAAACGTTCTTTTACCATCTCTGATGACTTTCAAAGAGGCTCAAGAACCTCTCTGACTCATCATGGGACTAGTGGTTCATGCTGAGTTCTCCTAAGTGTGACTGATAGCTACGACTGAAAGCCAAATTGCTTCCTCTGGCTTCACTATGAATCACTGTGTGGAATTGCCAACAGGAGTGCATTAAACTGTTTCTCCCTTCAGAGTGTCAATATTTTTCTGAGAATACAGTGCAATGAGTCTGCATCTTGGACAGATGGCCCTCTCAAATCTATGCAAATGTTGTGTATTTTAAGTGTTCTTAAATCCTGACAACTCTTGGCACTGACACTACGGTGTATCTTAGTTGCAGACCTAATTAGAGGCTCAGGGGCAGGCTGATCCATGGCTGATGGGTGCAAGCAAAGAAAGGTCTGTTGTCTTGATTTTGCTGAAGACGCTGAACTCTTACTAAACTGGCAGTGGCTGATCTGAGCAGTCCAAATGGTGCAAATTCGTAAATGTTTTCCATTGTATGTAGTTTACAGTGCTTTTAGGGAGGTCGTGCAATTGGTCTAATGTGACGCTTTCTATTCTTGTAGGGTCGATAACCAGCTCCTGCTCATTTAGGGCTACGTCAGCACAAACCTCCAGAGAGAGAGGTGTGCAAGGACATCGCCTACTGATGCCGACGTCACAGCCCAGATACTCCAGCTGCTCTCGGCTGTCGGATGAGGCTTGCTCCGAGTCTCTCGCACCCAAGAGTGTGGAGATGCGGAGGCTTGGTGCACCAGGTGACCTGCAAGGACCAGCAAAGCCCTGACCTAGCCATTCCAGAAGGGCAGATGTGTCCTTTAGATGCCAGCATGAGCAGCGGCCCGGCATTGATCTTTGTGCCTAGCATCCATACGCGTATATGAGGGCTGGAAGTCATCTATCAGTTGTACACTTATCGCAGGGATTTTATACCCCTTTTTTGTGGTCCTACCAGAATCCAATCCAAAGTTATATCAGGCCGTCAATTTCAAAAGCTCTGTGATTTTGCTTCATGTAATGTTGTCAAGGTTTACAAGCCACGCCGTGGCGTGTGGTGTCATTAGGAGCACAAAAGTGTTGATATTGCTCAAGTGGGGATGTGGAGGATGAAATGGGCGATGAGAGCATCTAAAGGCTTCTAAACTTTTTAAAGAGCCCGGAAACACCTTTGTACTACTCGCAATAGGTGGAGGGCCTTTTCATGGTGTTTTTCGTGAGCACTTGCTCCTGTCCACAATGTGCCTGATGCACCGAAAGCCAGTCAGGAGCTGAGTGCGGAAGCGTATTCTCTTCTACTGAAGACAATCTAACAGATACCCTTTAATCGCATACCAATCAATATTGCCATGAATGAACCCAGAGACAGTTTGCAGTGTGTCTAAGTAAAAAGTAATCACTCTGATCATTCTTATCCATAGGGCATAGTCTGTTTAAATATACACGGTATGAGTTAGGCTTTCCTCTGTTGTGCACATTCTGTGAATGGGAACCACTTCCGCATGTCTTCACTTTTGCACACGTTTGTATTGTTTTATACATTTGGATTTTTCTAAATTATTAAATTAGTATTCGGTATTAGAACTATATAAAACTGGCATAAATCTGTATAAAACACCCATATAGCTATGGAAAACATGTGTTATCTTGTGAAAGCCTATTATGCTACAGTCTGCTATGCTTATGCACAGTATAGAAACAGAATCATTGTGAGAAAGAAATATTTTGAA
This sequence comes from Lissotriton vulgaris, assembly GCF_964263255.1. Lineage (NCBI taxonomy): Eukaryota > Metazoa > Chordata > Amphibia > Caudata > Salamandridae > Lissotriton > Lissotriton vulgaris. Next base: position 583,202,624 of record NC_141687.1, on the reverse strand, counting down.
GTTGTGATGGTTCTTAAGGCAATGATCAGTTAGTCCTCTAATCGGTAATTACCCGAATTACAATTTTTGTACTGAAATTGTCAACCTCATAGTTGTAGGTTTATGACAATATGTCTTTTCTGATTCTCTGAATAGAGTGATCTGGTAAAATTGATGTTTCTGACTAAAAAAAAGTGTGCATGCAAAGTACAGTAAAAACGAAATTCAACTTGACACACTATTAGATTTGGTCCACTTAAGTAAGAGTCAAAACGACAGGCACATAAATAATAAAAAGCTCCCAGAAGAGTCATATGTTCAAGAAGTAAGCTGAAATTTCTCAAGTGCTCTGTTCTTCATGGGCTTTCATTTACTGGAGTATAAATAGATCTTATGTAAATAGTTACCAATACAAAGTGACCAAGGGTGACAAACAAAGTCAGCCAACAAACCCACACAGACACGCAACCAAACAACAGTGTGACCTGGTGGCAACAGAGAAGGATGTACCCTATATATACCTCCTAACACTCAAAAAAGGCTTTTAGGACTCGTAAATTGCCAACAATCCACCACCCTATGGACTCATACAAAATACATTCCTGTCTTCTGCACCATCCTAGTCTTCACAGCAGCAAAGATGAGCCACTGGAAACCTCACTGTAAAGTATATCGGTAAAGACTAGGGTGACCAACCGTCCGTAAATTTCACAGACAGTCCGTAAATTGGACCTCATGTCCGTTGTCCTGAGGATCCTTTTTACGGACGCCTTTTGTCCGTAATTTTAGGCATTGCAGGGGAACAGAGATGTTCCCCTGCAAAAGACCTCAGCGCCCTGATGGGGCCCGCGCGCACTCCTCTGAGCACAAGCGCAGCCCCACCTGCCCATTGTCATTCTGTATGCGGCTGATGATTGCCACATACAGAATTACAATGGGTCAGTCTGGGCTGGCACAGCATGTGGTGGCCTCCTCCAGCCTCATCCAGGGCAGGGCATTCTGTGCCATGGAAGTGCAAAAATGCCCATGCTGCTGCTGGTGAGATTCCAGTCAACCAAAGGAAGGAGGTGAAAGAAGTTCAAAGGAAGGGATTATAGTTCTAATGTAGCAGCAATGGTTGCTGCTTTTTCATTTTTTATTTTATTCAACTAACAACCATTGACAAAGCCAATTGTTCTGGCTTGTTGTAGGTGTAAAGTTACTTGTTCTAAGTGTAAAGTTACTTGTTGTATTATATATCTGGATGCAATGACAGAATCAACGAAAATACCAGTCTGGCGGCACATTATATTAAACACAGATTTTTAGCTTATGTGTTTTAAGCCACACATTTTATTACATTAAACACCCTTTTGGAGAGACCCCTCCTAGTTTTTACATCCCACTTAAAGCTCTGGAAACAACACCATGTCACAGTCGCCCCACGTCCAGGCACTGTGCATCATGCATGACTCATACCTTCCACTTTTTTAGATTGCCTATGTGCAGGGGCATAGTGAACCCCACCCCTTGCTTTAGGAACTACAGGGAGGTTGAAGTTCTTGAAGGGTCTCATAACTAATGTGAAATGGTGAGTGAGTAAAGAAGCGAAGGGATGGGTGGATGGATGGCTGGATAGATGATGGATGGATGGATGAGTGAAAAGGTGGATGACGGGCAAGTGAATGGTTGGATGGATGAGTGAAATGACGAATGGATTGATGAATTTATAAGTGAAAGGGTTGATTTATGAATTGATAAGTGAAAGGGTGAACGGATAGGTGGATGAGTGAAAGGGTGGATGTAAGGCTGGATGAGTGAATGAAAGGGCGGGTAGATGGACAAAAGGATGGATAGATGAGTGAAGGAGTGAAAGCGTGGATGGATGAGAGAAAGGATGGATGGATGAGTGAAAGGATGGATGAATGATAGGTTCAATGGATGGATTCATGAGTGGATGAGCAGATGGATGGGTGGGTGGATGGATGGAAGGATGGATGGCTACGTGAAAAGGGAATTGAAAGAGAAAGGGGATGGGTAAATGAATGACTGAACGGGTGAATGGGTGGAAGGATGAGTGACTGGATGGATGAATGAGTAAGTGAAAGGATGGCTGGATAGGTAAATGGTTGGATGGATGAGTGAATGGATGGATGGGTGGAAGAGTAGATGGATGAGTGTTAGGATGGATAGGGTGAAAAGGTGGATGGATGATGAATGAGTAAAAGGGTGGATTGAGGGATGGATGAGTCAAATGATGGATGGAAGGATACAAGATGGGTAGGTTTGTAAATGGATGAAAATGGACATGGATGGACACACAGATGAAAGGACAGAATGAATGGTGAAATACTGAATGATGGATGAAAGTATGATTACACATTGTAAGCCCCATTTTCTTAAGCAACATTTCCTATACATTGACTTTCACATTTATAGGCGTGATTCTCTATATAATATGTGTGTGTTGTAACGCACTCCAACACTCTGCCCCATATACGTGGGACGAGTAGCACTATAGAAGAAATTAAATACACATGAGAGAGGGTCGATGTGAAGATGAGGGGCGCTATTGGAGGGTGGTATCAAGGCCAGACTGGCCGGACCGGGCATGAGGCTTTTTCTCTGGGAGCTGGAATGGAAGGGGTGGTTTTGTTACCACAAAAAGACCTGCACATTTGCTAAAAGCTGCACGCATACTGGCAAACCGTGAAGTGCACAATTGTCTCAACCTAATATAAACTTATTTTCACTTGTACTTTAGTAGTTGTCTATTTATTTACTTATATACTATTGCACAACCTTCTCTGATGTGTCTGTAAAAACTGACCTTTAGTCCTGAATTTTTACCTCCTGCCCTGAATTTTTGTTCTGAATTTTGACCCTTTGTCCTGAATTTTTACACTCACTGTCCTGAATTTGCACCCATACCAGTTTGTCACCCTAGTAAAGACTGTTATTGGAATAAGCTGTTCATTTAACTCCCTTTGTTTACATTATCCGCTTCTGACCTTGTTGTTTTTATGAAGTGTGTGTTAAAAAACTCTTTTTGCTTTCAAAAATAACCTCATTTTACCTTTCACAGTAACCATGAGCAGTGTCTTTCAAGAGTTAGAGTTTTTTGGCTGATGGACTCACATTCTCTCAGGGTTTTGTGGCGCTTTAATGATTTGATTAAAAAATGTGTAGAGGGCACGAATGCCCTAGGGCGTCTTGGCGCTTTAACTCCTCCCTTGAGGAAGCCTGTGTTTTAGGGACAGGGGTCTGGCTTGTGTTAGGACATACAGCATGTTTCACAGAGGACATTTGCTATTTTAATATAAAAATAGCCTCTAAAGTTGCAGATTTTAAACAACATTCTCTTTAATATACTTGGTGTTGATTAGTAGATGGGGTTCCATCTGGTCTGAGCTCACCTTGCCAATGACGTCGTTCCGGCTGAGCCTGTCCTTGTCCATCACGGTGATGATGATTGTGGTCTCCCGCAGCCGCTCCGTGGGGATGTCAAAGATGAAGGACTCATTGAAGACAGGGTTTAAGCAGCGTTTCATGACCACTGTTTTCTTCTTCTCTACACGCTTGTCCTTGTGCATCAGCCACACCTTGACGTAAGGGTCTGGGGTGGAGAGAGAACCAAAAGACAGCATCATTAGGAAGTTCACAATGCACTCCAAGACAGAAACTTGACTGAACCCTCCAGGACCAGGAGGGCTACAGGGACAGCTAACTCAGCTAGGGCACAGATATGTCCTTGCCAGAGACCCAACTGAACCCTCCTCTACAGCATGAGAGTGAAAGAGAACCCCCCAACAGGTAGGAGGCCAGTCCTTCCAAGCCAGAGACCTGTGTACTGATGTCTGATGTCTGAGCTAGAGTCTGGACTGAACCGTCTGCCTCCAGCACGAAAGACAGAAACAGCCCCCACAAGTAGGACGCCATGATGCCTAGTCCTGGTGAGCTCTTCTCTGGTATGAGGCCCGCAGGGACACTCCCTCAGGTAGGGCATAGTGCTTTCCTGGTCAGAGTACTGACTGAAACCTCCTCCGCAGTGTGAGTGAGCACCACAGAGAAAGCTCCTTTGGATGGCTGCCCACAGACTCCATGCAACCCACCATGAGCGACGGACAGACCCTGGGGGTGAAGAAGCAGAAGTGCCCAGAACATGGGGCCTTAGAAGTGGAAAAGACAAGAAAAGGGAAAAAAGGGAAGGAGGAGGAAAGAGAGAGGCCTTAGAAAGAGTGATATCGAGAGTGGCAGAGCGAAATTGTTTGTATGTGGCGTGAGGGTGCACAACCGGCCCAACCATACTTTGAACCCATATGTCTCTCATCCCATGACCTGAGCAAAGGTTGCTGGCAACCTCTTGCCCTTAATGAAGCTTGATACAGATGTTTTCTCCCCTCCACCTCAGAGTCTCGGAAATGTCTCTGGCCCTGAAGTTCCCCTTTCATACCTGACGTCCCTCCGATGTCCATGGCTTTCAAGTTTCGTGCTTTGATGATGTTTACAATGATGGAGTTGCCGGACGGGTTGTAGCACAGAGACAAGAGCAGCTCTCCCCGGCTCCCCTGCAGAGAACAAAGATGGACATTCAGCAGTGGAGCAACTACAAGATCTAGGGGAAGGTATAAGAACAGCTCGACCAAAAACCCAGGACTGAAACCACAGCCATCCTTGAGGAAACCTAAGAGGAGCAGACACAGGATGGAACCTGCCAGCCAGTAGACAGCTGGGACGGTGGTCACAAGACAGGCACGGGACGGTGTAAAGTGATATCTAACTAATGGAAATCAAAACATTGACACAAGATGGGGGATATTGTGCATCAAAAACAGACAAAGAATCGAGGTCAAAATGGAAGCTTGGTAAAGTGTATGAAATCGTAGCAACAAGGTGGGCTGTCTCTGTGAAACTGGGTACTGGGGTAACTAGATGCATAAAGAGTAGGGTGTCCCGATGACACTTATGTGGCTGAGCGGCAGAAGGTGGCTACTTGTGGGCAGTGATAGATCATGATAAATGCCTAGATCTACTGCGTATTGTAACGTGGGAGAGCCCCTTGAACACCACTTCCAAACATCGACATTTGTAAAGCGCACAATCACCCGTAAGGGTCTCTAGGCGATGGGGGCCGTCAGGAAGATTAAGCAAGCTATTGCCCAGAGTCACATGGTGCTGGGCTAATCTGCCGCCGGTGCCGGGGGATCGAACCGTGATCCCCAGATTCCAGAGTCAGTCGCCCTAGCTGCAGTGCCATACCTCTTCCCTGCAGGAGCCCCTCGCTGATGGCAATCCAGGCATTGCCCAGGACCCCAGTTACAGGGATCTGAGTCGCACCATCCGGGGGGAGGGACTTACGCTTCCATCGCTGCACGGCTTCAGTTCCTTCCAGAAGGTCTGTGTCTGCCCCAAGTCCACCTTGTTCAAGGGGATGTTCACCTCCCCAATGGGATCATTGCGGCTGAACCGGTCATAGTCCAGAACTTGAAGGTAGAGCACCCGTTGTACCACCTTCTCGTATGGAAAACCTGCAGATAAAGCACAAAGGACACCTCGTTTCATATCACAGGTGGCGTCTCGAGAATACAGGCCTGTGTCCAGTCTTACGACTTATGCAAGAAAAGCCTCCTACATATTCCCTGACCTAGTCCTGGTGTAATTCCCATAGGATTCAAACACCGGGGCGTTCTGCTTTTTCTCCGAGTCTCTGCACCTAGTCGTCCATCTCAGTGACAAACTAAGTCTTCCTCGAGGATCACCACCACCAACTTCAGCCAGGGAACAGAGGGGTTCACAATGGACTGCTACCCTGACCCTGAGAATTACCACCAGAGTTTAATACCGCACATTCCCAAAACACTATTCAAGTCTGAGTTTGCCCTTCATCCCTTGTAAGACCAAATTCACGTTTTAGTGCCTTTTGTGAAAATAGATCACTTACTGGGAGAAGGCATTGCACTTACTAGCAACAGCCACATTTATGTGCTTTGGATGATAATGCCCTTACTTTCTGTTTTTCCAAATACTGACAGTTCTTCATTCAGCTTTCAGGTCCCCCAGCATAATTCCTGGTGTTGCTCAGTTGCTGGATGCAATCTGAATTTAGATATCCTTGATTAACTTTATCCAAATGGTCCATATTCATTCATGTGTCTTTTTTTAGTTCTACACCCCCTCCCCTTTTTGAGGCTGTCCCTGGCTTAATTTGCTATTAGTTACCCTTTAAGAGGAAGGAACGTTTATGAAATATATACTTGTTATTGGTGGCCTACCGTTACTCTTTCTCCAGTCACGATTTAATTCTCCCTACTCTTGGTTTAATCTTGTCGGGTGATATTGCCACATTAGCTCAAGGGCAATACCATTTCCCGGAATGCTTACCTTTAGCCATGTTTAAGGCTCTTAGTACCCTCACTGCCTTTCACATGAATCGAACAGCTTAGGGCACCACCCTGCTATCATTGGAGAAATATACCTCAAAATGTAGTGGAGACCAAGCACTCTCAGCTGTTCCTTCAGGTGGACCTCCAACCTCTGCAGGAACAGCTGCCAGTCTGGCACACTCATCATCACAAGTATCCGTCAATGCTAGCAGTTCCAAGCATGTTCGCTGTGCCCAAAGTGTCATGATGCACTCACCTTCGAAGAGGAAGGTCTCGTTCCAGTGCGGATTCAGGTTCTTGCGTTTCACCTTGGTCTCCAGCTTGTTCTTCTTGTCTGGCAGTAAATAGATCTTAACAAATGGGTCACTAGTGCCACTGAAGTCTTTGGCGGGCAGCTCCTGGCCTTTCAGGATCTTGACCGTCAATGTGGACTCCTGGAAGTTGTATCCCACGCTAAACTGGATACGACCCAGGTTATCCCTGCCAGGCGTTTCGTGGCATTCGTCCTCATCAGAGCCTGGCGAAAGCTGCAGAAAAGAGAATTAAATCTTTCAAAATATCTTAGACAATTCAATCTTTTCAGTATCTTGTGAAACACCTCATCTGCATCATCTTCATACTTACTAGAACAAGGAATGAGGGACATTTGACTGCAGATACCAAAGTGTACCATTAGAGCCTGATATCTTTAAACTTGAGCTTGATAAAACATGATCTTTATCGTTGTCCCCTGAGTAGAGTCAATCCCTGCAGGCTGATTAGCCAGGTGAGAGCCATGACTATTTGCAGCCCAACTGTCATAATTATGAGGATTAAATATGCATGCTTCTCTTGGTTGTCGTAGGTGCCAGCACTACACATTGCCTCATGTTTACAGGGAATTGCATATTTTTCCTGGCAATAGGAGATTTTTTGGATGGACTGCATGAGCAAGGCCTGGCTGCCAGTGTGTACAGAGTGATTGGCATGGATTGGCTTGCTTAAAATGTGTCCTTATTGGAATTGTACCTTATGATATTACAAGAAAACGACTTGAGGTTTCCTGCAGCAGGATGTTCTATCTTGGGATAAACAGAAAGAGTGTGCTGGTAGACCATATCGCCAGATGCTAGGAAACAGACATAGCTAAAGCTCTTTTGAAGACTGTGTTGATAGAGAGGGGCAAGTAGGCATGGACTACCGTGGGTACCAGTTGCTACCACTGGAGTGCAGTTTGGTACTCCTGGGCCCCCCTAATCTCAGGGATCATGAAGGCAACAACAAGAAACAAAGGTACACATGGGTCTTGGAGGCTACTCTTTGTCATGTCGGTCTCTGACCCTTACTCTAGCTCCCCAGGAACAACTAGGAAGTTGCTGAGGGGACAAAAGGCCAACTGTGGGATATCGTCATGGGCAAAGGATGCATCATGTTATTTCGGCTGTTTTGGTGTTTTAGTGAATTGATGTTCATATTCCAGAACCTAGTTGCAGAAATGGAAACTGTGTGAAGCATTTTAGACATTTGCTCGGTGTGGATCCAAGTGACAGGGCAGGTGCCGGGTTGGCTAATGATGCACAGGCTGCACAAGCATTCATTAAGAAAGTAGAAATAATCCTTATGCTCTGTAGGGGAGCTGGCAGAGCTGATGATGCAAGAGACACTCGTGAAATTCATTCGAATCCAGGAAACTGGGCAGTGGGGCACATTGGATTGGCATGGAGAAAATGAGGGTGGCCATAAGCAGGAATAATGCAAGGATGTTTTTGGTTGTGAAGAGAAATGAATAAATGAACAAATGAGTGACTATGAGCAAGATTAAAAATAGTAATTTGGGTCACATGGTAATAATCAGGGACTGCCAAACAGGTGCTCGGACAATCCATTCCACGCAAGTCTGATTTCATTCATTTCAGAGGGTGATTCGAGATTCTTTCTTAAGGAAACATTCAGGGAAGAGGAACACATACCTAAAAGAGAGTCCACAAGAGCTGTGGACAGTAGTGCTCCTATATGTGTATCAAGAAACAAGCCACTGCATACTATGCATGCTATACTCTGGCCCATTTATACTGTATCGTCATCGTACAGTATGGAATCTCAGTTTAAGAGAATAAGAGACAAAGAAAGAATTTGAAAGCTGTTGTGCTTCTTCAATTCAACACGTTTTTTTGTTCTGACTTGACAGATGTAATGTAATCAACCTAAAAAAGATCATTCAGGAGTAGTAAAGAAAGGAGCCTTAGCACCATCCATGTTAGTAGCCAGGAGACCATGTTTTGATTGTGCAGAAGTTATGTGCTTCCACATAACTAGCATTTGCAATGCACTAGGTCTCACATTTATGACAGTATGAGCTATTGGGATTGTAAATGACAATGCATTTTATTTCTGTGTGGTTTTCAAAACAGATAAATAAAAGGCATTGACATTTACAATGCCAAGAACTTAAACTCTTGCAAATGTGAGACCTATTGCATTGCAAATGCCAGTGTCCTTGCTGTAAAAATATGTTTTTTTAAGCATTAGGAGAGAGCATGTCCTGCCTGCAACAGCAGGCTGGACATAGCTATTGTGAAAAAGTGTTCAGAGGCTGTAGTTAAAGCCTACTGAGTAACAACACATGAAACAGGCTGTGTCACCATGGGAGGTTACAAAATGAGGCGTTACTAAGGAGGGACTACTAAGTCTTTTGACCAATGAACAACCACAGTTTACAGTGGACAATGACACAAGCCAATGAAAAATATTGGCAGAGAGTGGGCGGAGCTTCAAGTCCCTACCTGAATACAACATGCCTCGTAGAGCAGCGCATGCGCTGCCCAGGCTCGACCTAAAAAAAAAAGATTCTCCTTTATGCAACTGTGATTATTTTGTTCACTTATCCACCTGCCTGAGGCAACAACAGTATATCTGCCTAAGCATGAACTTTAAATGGCACACACATGATGTTGTAATACTGTTAAAGTGTGTTAAACTACCAGATACACTACTCTATTTCTTTTTCTCTGGCAGCAACAGAGATGGGCAGATATGAGGAATGTATTTCAGTCCCTTCCCTTTGATCATTAACTATAGACTTCAGCATGCAGTCCTGAGTTTGAAAGCAGTATGGGATGTACAGTAATCTACATGGTTTTTTAGGCTTGTCTTGACAGTGCAGCTGTTGCATGACCATATATGACTAGAGCTTTCAGAGTACTACAGAAAGAGAGACTTAGGCTCCATCCACTTCTAGTTTCGCAAGAGTACAGGATTTAATTGGGCCAATCAAAACACAGCTTGTTTTACACTGTGTGCCAAAGCTTTTACTTGATATAGCAGGTATGGGTTGGTTATGGCGACAGGCCAATGATCATTGCTATAGGCCTGATCTGTTTATTATGAAATGCTATGATAACGACACTAAGCCTGATATATTTATTGTGAAAAGCATATGCTAAATTTAATCGGCATTTAAGTGAAGATTGTTATTTCTATATATTAAAGCCTACAGGTCGTTATTTTATTACATGGAATGTTACAGATTACTGTGGTAGACACAGATTTTTGGTGTTGGTTAGCCGTGTGACAAACCGTCGATATAAAACGTTTGCTCTACTCTACAAGAATCTCCGTTAGGCTATCTAAGGAAGAGTCAGTATTTTGCTTAGACAACTGTAATTGTGCACACCTTTCTAATTGTATGACTGGGTGCCTAATCCTTACTTTGTGGAAAGGTTTACACTAAAAACATTAGGTTCGAGGTAGTTATGATAAACTGTAGGCCAGATTGGTGCACTGGGAAAAATTACTTCTGACGCCATAGGTTTGATATGCTGATCCGCTATGAAAAATGCAGTTGGTCTAGCTTATTTATAAACGTTAAACAGCTGGTTGGTATGATATTGTGTTACAGGCTATAGACAGATGTTTTGCTACATGTAGTCTCATAGGTCATTGTGGTAGGCAACGGTTGTGGTACTGGTGGCCACTGACTCTGACAAACCCAGGGGGTTTTCACTGTGATTTTTCTTGTTAGGCCCTGTAGACAGGGGTTGTATTTTGTTTGCAGGCTGCATTTTTCTACACATTTGTAATTTTATAACAATATGCATGATTGCTACCAGTTTATTTACAGACAGATGTTGGGTAAGGTGTAAAGCCAATGGTGAATGTTATAGACTTCATCGGTTCATTGGGAAAGTCATGTTGGATATCATAGGTTTGATCTATTTATTATGACACGTTATGACAAAGCCAGTAGGTCTAACCTATGTATTGTGAAAGGCGTGTGTTAAAGATAATATTTTTTGCAGATGGGATATTAATACTCTGTGCTAAAACCTGCAGGCAGGTAATTTGTTGCATGGAATCTCACAGATGACTATACCAGTCAGGGATTTTGGTGCTGGTGATTCACCCGAACAAACTGTGGGGAGGGAAGGTATGCTCTACAATATTCATTGTTTGGCTCTTTCAGGACAGATAGCATTTGCTTTGACAGCTACGTTTGCATACATGTGCAATTTTATGACTGTATTTCTGATGGTTGCCTTGAGGTTCACTGGCAATAGTTATGTAAGATTCTCCAGGTGTGATCTGTTTATAATGTGAAGTTATGACAAATGAAGTAGTGCTTTTAAGGGTTGATTGTTATTACACGGCTAAGGTCTGTAGGGAGATAGTTTGATATATAGGAAATCTCATGGATCACTGTAGTTGTTAAGGGTTTTGTTGTCAGTGACCCACCTGAAAAACCCACGGGTATAAATTATTTGCACTATGGTAATCCTTATTACATTCTATTAGCAGGTAATTCACATTGCGTTGACACCTCTAGTGTGCACATATTTGTAATGATATTGTGGTATACCTGATGGTTGTCTTGTAGAAAAGCTTATGAGAAACACATTAAGTCTGAGTTGGTTGTGGTGACTTGATAAAGGTTATAGGCCTGATTGCTTAGAATGAGAAGCTACAATAAGGACAGTGTGACTGACATATTGATTGTGAAAAACATATTTTAAAGTCAACTGACATTTAAGGTTAAATTGTTATTACTCTACATTAAAGTACACAGATAGGTATTTTGTTACATGGAACCTCACAGGTTACTGTAGTAGGCAAGAACCTTGGTGCAAGTTACCCCTCTGACAAACCATGTGTATAGAAGATTCACACTACCAGAATCCTTGTTTTGCCCTTTTAAGAGAAATTATACTTTGCCAACTGTAATTTTACATACTATGTAATTATAGGACTGCATCCTTGATGGTTAATCTCCGTGAAAGTTTAAGCTTACTACATGATGCCTCTGTTGCTTATGGTAACAAGTCAAAAATAAAAGTGAGCGGTCTGATTGGTTCACTAGCAAACATTATTTCCAATGCAAGGGTCTGATAAGTTTTATCATGAAAAGTTATGGTAAATGCTGTAGCCCTGACATATTGATTTTAAAAAGCATATATTAAAGACAAAACACATTAAACTGTGGATTATGATTTCTTTGTATAAAGCCTACAGATAGAGAGATATTTGTATACAAGAAATGTCACAGATTACCTTTGTAGGGAAGTATTTTGGTGTTGGCTACTGCCTCTGACAAACTCTTGGAGCAGAAGATTTACACTGTAATAATTCTTGCTAGAATTTCTTCTTAGCTACCTTCAAGGATCTTGTAATAAAAAATTATTAAATAATAGATAAATGCGTAAATATAAATGTATATCTATATAGATCCATTGGGTGCATTTGAACCAGCTCTTGGCTGCCATTGGTCTGTCTGAATGTTGTTTGAACTCTAATTATATTCATGTAAGCGTAATGCACGGGGTAATGGTTAAGTTCACTTAAATCATTGGCTCTCTTGTTCTGTGAATGATAGCATTTTCTGATCACATGTGTATATCCACCTGCAAATTAGTGCATTGCAGTGACAGGGCAGATGCTTTCTGATTTTCAAATTTTATATTCCCCCTTTCATTTCTCTGTCTCTCCTCTTTTTATTTTAATATTTCTTAAGAGGATATTAGCTCTTTCCGGAAAGGGCTAATGGGTCGCTTGCTTGCCCTCATTTCATTTGTAGTGCGCCGCATCCCAAGTGGCCACTTCCTCTAAACTAGGATACCTTTATGGAATGCTGTTGACAATAGTGTGTCATTGTTTTACCATTCCAAGATGGTAAACACATTGATTCTAAATATGACTGCCATGCAGGAACTTTAAAACAACAATAGACTTTTTACTATACCTCTGCAGGACGAACATCCGCTGATATGTTTAGTTTTGTAATTATAAAGCATAAGCCTGCTCTGTTTAGACAGCAGCATATTTTCTCTCTTTTTTTTAAATTGTTTTTATTTAACAAAAGAAATAAAGGTCACAATCAAGTTATCACTGTACACGTTACATTTGTATGACCTATTCCATTTACAAACATGTAATGTTTGGAATCATATATACACAGTACATCATTACCTTCAGCATTATTGCCTCCCTCCATTAAGTCTTCTTCACGATTAATTGATGGATATTTTCTCTTTTGTGTTTGTATTTTTTAATGTATCTTGCATATGTTGTTGAGTTAATGTGTGCTGTATTGCAGTTGAGTCAGAGGCTGAATGCAAGAATGAGTTAGTGGATGGATGAATGGATGCATGAGTGCAAAGATAGGAGACAGAGTGTATGTATGAAGAGCTATTGAGTGTCTAAACCCATCAATTATACAAAGTGCACTTTTATTCATAAGGCAGACCTATAGGAATTGGTAATTCTAGTCTTAACTTTGGATATCCCTAATCAAAGTAGTATCATTGTACACAAACCACAAAATGATGACAACACCATGCTTCTAAGTCAGTTTATGTTCTCACAATGTGATTGCTGTTTTATCCAATTTCTCTTTATCACAAGCATGTGTATTCCTTTGCTTATGCTGTGGAGATAGGATGCTGTGTTATTGTTCAAATATTTGTGTATTTGATGTATTGCTTTATTTTGGGATCTTGACCCAAAAAAATGATTACATTTGTTATGTAGATGAGCCTGTTTTCCCTCCAGCCTCCCCATATTGCTGCTCTGTGAATCACGGTGCAGCAATAAATACTGCACATCTGAGGTGCAGGGGAATATAGTTTTAAGGTTCTGCGCATTGTTCACTGGGTGGCTTCATATTGGAACAACATTGCCTGCAGAGCTCTATTGTGTCAACACCGCAAATGTAGCTCCAAGGGCTAAATGTACTAAAAGTTTTTAGGGTGTCAAAAAGTCTGAATCGCTGCTTATGACTGGAAACTTTTTTTGCCATGTACTAATGGCATTTTAGGAGTCAGCAGATTTTTAGTGACTCCTGAAAGTGTTTTCAACTTCATACTGACTCACTATTCAGAAGGGGTGTGTGTAGGTGTCCCTTCCAACCAGTGACTAGGTATGAGATGTATCAATGTTTTTAAACTAAAATTACCAACTCCCAAGTTGGGGTGGGATGCCATTTTCAAAGAGGAAGGTGGTCCATTTGCCCCCCTCTGCTTTGTGAATGTAAAAAGAAGTTTGACGGGGAGAAGGGGGAAATAAACTTTAAAAAAGTAAGCTTAATTTTATAAACGCACCACCATTTACTTTAAGAAAATGGACTGCTATGAAAAAATGAAACAAGCGTACTTTATTCAAAGGCGATCACAGACATGGTGGTCTGCCGATCCTAGTAGGCCATCCAAGACCTGCTTAGGCACTGTTGGCGCCCCGTGTGAAAGCCATTTTTGGCACCCATGACCTCCTTGTTGGAGTCCCTCTTGACTGCTGGGCAAAAGTGCCCTACATCTCTCCATAGACACTCTCTCATATACATTTAATTTGTTTTAAAGCACTGGTAAAGGCTGACTTCTATATAACTAAAAATGTAAATGTTTGTTTTTTCAAAATCGTAAATCTCTGAAAGTACTTCACTGATTGCTTTGAAATTTTGACACAACATTGGATTCGAATACGCACGTGTTGTTATATACACAATGTTGGATTCCAATACGAGCGTGTCGAATACGCGTGTGTTTTTAATCGAAAGCCCGAACAGACGCATAAAAATGTCAATGTTCGTTTGTTCAAAATCTTAAATCTCCGAAAGTTGGTCACAGATTGCTTTGAAATTTTGATACAACATTGCATTCCATTAAGCGCGTGTTTATATATACACAACGGTGGATTAGAATACGTGCATGTCCAATACGCACGTGTTTTTAATCAAAAGGCCGAACAGGCCCTAACGATTTGGTTGCTGCGCAACAACTACAAGGGACGCATAGAGACAATAGTCTACATATATTAGGATGGACAGTTGGTCTCAGGATGGCAGACCGGGAAGCGGGTGGAGGGAGGGGGGAGGAGTTGGTTCACTTTGCAACATTAAGAAAGGACACATAGAGACAATAGTCTACATATATTAGGATGGACAGTTGGTGTCAGGATGGCAGACCGGAAAGTGGGTGGAGGGAGGGGGGAGGAGTTGGTTCACTTTGCAACATTAGCGCGTATTTATAGATACACAACGTTGGATTCGAATACTCGCGTGTACAATACGCGCGTGTTTTTAATCGAAAGGCCGAACAGACCCTATCGATTTGCTTGCTGCTTAACAACTACAAGGGACGCATATAGACAATAGTCACAAAAACATATTGTATACCCACAAGCATTGTGAATTTAAACATATTAGAAATGTGCGCTTACTCTTTTCTTTCTCTGCCATTTACCCAGACTGAGCCACAGCAACGCGTGGCCGGGCACAGCTAGTTACTAATAAGAATGTATATCTACCCAAACAAATCCTTTTCAACAACATTAGGAATAGATAATGAAAGACTGGGAGGAAAATACAGAACGTCCTCACCTACTCTATGCAATTTACATGCAGCTCTTTGACTACAGTTAGGTAACAGTCACAGGAATGTTATCCTCAGGGCCCGCTTTAGGGTAGTGCATCTGGTGTAGCCACACTGGGCGCAGACCTGGGTAGGGGGGCTCTGACCTCATGTTTAGTGATAACTCATGATTTAAATACACCTGTGGCAGAGTTCCTTGTAGAGAGAGAGATCAGAGTGTTGTTTAGTTACAATTTTCACGTGCCATAAAGAAGTGCAGAGGGTAAATTGGCCTGCTGCAAAGAACTCACACTGTGCAGATCACAGATCTGTATTTAGGGGCCTATTACAATGGAGGATTTTCCGCATCCTCCGGGCCGGTGGAAGCCACCGCCGGCCCGGAGGATGCGGAAAATCCTCTGCGGACCCACCAAAGACCCACCGCCACATTAGGATGGCTGGTGGGTCCTGGTTTCCGTCTGCAGCTTTTCCTCCGTGGTTGGCTTACAACCGTGGCGGAAAAGCTCTAATATGGTGACGGTGTCTCTCAGACACCGTCAGCCAGATTAGGATGGGCTGTGAAACATGCTTTTCCGCCGCGGCTTTTCCGCCGTGGAAAAGCATGTGTAACTTCACTGCGGGGGCCCGTTGCGGGCCCCATGGGTGAAGGGTGGGGTGGGGGGTGCACATGGGGGGTACCTATGGTACCCCCCTGCATTTGTATGCAGAAATAGGCAGGCACCACACGGTGCCTGCCGCTTTCTGCATACAAATGCAATGTATGCATTTTTACCATTGCGGCGGATGCAGCTTGAAGCCGCACCCGCCGCAATGGTAAAAATAGAGGATGTGACCGCCAGGGTGGCGGTCACATCCTAATTGCACAGGAGGGAACTCTGCATGCCATGCAGAGGTTCCCTCCTACTCTATGGTGGCAGACGGACTCAGGTCCGTACGCCATCATAAACGGCCCCTTTATGTGGATAGCTGAGTGGATTACTGCTTTTGTCACAGATATCCTTTTGTCACCGCAGTTCATACGATAAAACTCTAATATAGAACAGTGACTGTTACCTAACTGTAGCCAAAGAGCTGCATGAAAACTGCATAAGTGAAAATTGTAACTAGACAAAACCCTGAGGTAGGTCGAAATGCAACCCACTCAGATTCAGAATTTTAGAAACCAACTTATGAGAACCTAGGTTGGTTCATAAAATTCCTAACTGGTCGCAAAAACACTGGCCCCGATCAGTGTACATCTGGCCCTCGTATACTGTATGGTGTGTGAGAGTGTGCTTTACTAAAAACAGGGACACTTTGGGAGCCGGAGACACTTCAGGATATATTCCACAGGGCTGTTACATTTGAAGTCACATTCAGCACGTCAGGTGGCGCTGGGCCGGGCCAACTTTTAGTTCTCACACTGTATAAAAATTGAAAAGGGCATATGTACAAGCCCCTATCACCACCACAACGTCACCTATAGTGAGGCTCTGGTGGGTATGGGGGCTGCGCCTTATGTACAAGGCTATATTTACAACAAGGGGTGGTGAGGGACAGAGTCTCTGAATTAAACAGAATACTCTCACCCAGTCAAGAGATCAGGGCTAGATCCAACACCGTTTTTTAGCTCACTGCACCATCCCAGTTTCAGAACCTGGCTGTATGCAAATTAGTCTGTTCCTGTCCCAGTGCATGATGGGAACAGGGCAAACCAAACTACAAAAGTCAATTCTTACACTGGGAAGGAAACAAGCTACCGGGGACCGGTTTCTGGCATTTCAGCCTCTTCGGCCCGGCTTGCTTGAATCCTGATGGTGCAATGAGCAAGGGACTCACATCTGAGTATACCCTTCCACGCTTAGGGTGGACAAAAATATTTACAACAAGGGGTGGTGAGGGACAGAGTCTCTGAATTAAACAGAATACTCTCACCCAGTCAAGAGATCAGGGCTAGATCCAACACCGTTTTTTAGCTCACTGCACCATCCCAGTTTCAGAACCTGGCTGTATGCAAATTAGTCTGTCCCTGTCCCAGTGCATGATGGGAACAGGGCAAACCAAACTACAAAAGCCAATTCTTACACTGGGAAGGAAACAAGCTACCGGGGACCGGTTTCTGGCATTTCAGCCTCTTCGGCCCGGCTTGCTTGAATCCTGATGGTGCAATGAGCAAGGGACTCACATCTGAGTATACCCTTCCACGCTTAGGGTGGACAAAAATATTTACAACAAGGGGTGGTGAGGGACAGAGTCTCTGAATTAAACAGAATACTCTCACCCAGTCAAGAGATCAGGGCTAGATCCAACACCGTTTTTTAGCTCACTGCACCATCCCAGTTTCAGAACCTGGCTGTATGCAAATTAGTCTGTTCCTGTCCCAGTGCATGATGGGAACAGGGCAAACCAAACTACAAAAGCCAATTCTTACACTGGGAAGGAAACAAGCTACCGGGGACCGGTTTCTGGCATTTCAGCCTCTTCGGCCCGGCTTGCTTGAATCCTGATGGTGCAATGAGCAAGGGACTCACATCTGAGTATACCCTTCCACGCTTAGGGTGGACAAAAATATTTACAACAAGGGGTGGTGAGGGACAGAGTCTCTGAATTAAACAGAATACTCTCTTAATGTGGCTTAACGCTGCCTTGTACATAAGGCGCCCTTTCACACTATGATTAGCGTGAAAGGGGTGGGCATTAGGTGTTGCAGTGGATATTTCACCGCAAACCCATTCATTTTGATGCGTGCACCTATGTAAAAGGGTGGCGTACATAGGGCACAGTGCCAAAATTAAGACCAGGTAAAAACTGGTCATAAGATGACGAAAAGAGGAGAGATGCATTATTTCTCCTCGTTTTTGCTTTTACCATGTGTGCTGCCTTGTTTTATTCTGGCTTCCAACCTCTACCAGCATCAATGCGGCCCTCATCCACACCTCAGAACAAACGTTTGGGCTCCTGAGAAGATGTTTGTGAGTACCCATGGTGTAGAGTTTAGCAACAGGCGTCCTAATTAATGAGGATGGTAAGAAATGGAATGAGTGATCAACTTTCAAGAAACTCTTGGAAACATTAGAAAATGTGCAGTGTTAAAGAAAATGGCCATGACACCATCTTCTCTTCCAAACAAAATTATTTATCTCTGAAAACTAATATTAAATGTCTAAAAACTCCTCCTAGGCGGTTATTTAGGGTTTGGCGGAGTTGGAGGAAAGCCATAAAATTGCGTTTTCCCCCTCTCACCGTTGCCCTGCTCTATTTAGAGTTAGAGTCAGTAAAGTTGAAGTCAGGAAAGTTATTACTTCCTTCTTACAGGTGGCTCGAAAGTTAAAACACACCTGTTATAAGGTGCTGTAGGATAAACCGGGAACGCTGCCGTAGCAGGTACTTTGTGCGCTAGAATATAGAAAGAAACATCAGCCCCCTCCATAGCAGAGGGGGTGATTTCTGGTGTTTAGATATCCCTCACTGACTCGGGGGAAGGCAAGAGACTCTGTTGAATCTGCCTGTCTGCAAAGGTAGCTGTCCTTCTAATGAAGAGTAGTGTTGAAGTCCTAAATCCTTTCAACAGATCGCTGCAAAAACACAACAATCAGTGAGAAGTGTAAGCAGCAAAAACACATTTACTGTGTACCAGGCTTTGACAGTTCTCAGGAACCAAACCATTAGTGTTAACACTTGACAAAGTTGGGCTGTCACCCACAAGTGCACTTCCTGCGTGTAACAACGAAAATGAATGGAAACAGTTATTTTTCAGATCCAAGCCTTCCAGGCAGCACAGACGTCTGGTTTACTAATGGCATCTTGGAGACATTCAGAAAGCTTCCCTGGAAATGCATTCCACCAGTTGTTTACTATTGGTTTTGTAGTTCGTAACCTAAATATTCTGACTTTCTATTTGCTAACTCTATAGTTGTCCAGCTAGAGTTCTTCCCTGCCCTATTTACTGTATTCGCACACCAGTGCCCGATTTCTGTAAACAGGCCTTTACATTTAGTTCCTATCTTGTCACATTTGATGTGTATTTAAACACAGAGGTCAAATGACAGTCTCTCTCCTTCATGTGCCTTGCTGTTTAATTTTCTTTTTCTGACTTCAAAATGAGAGGATTTATGTGACAATCATGCTGGCTCTGGGGGAGTGCTTGAAGAAAAACTGTACAATGTCTTTTTTTTCCGGTGAACAACAAAATGTAAATGTCCTTAAATGAACTGTGCAGATATTTCAGAGTTAGAGAAGCCCAAAGGAAGCACGTTTTTTGGTGAATCTTAAGTGTGGTGGCAAAACATATTTGAAAATGATCAAAACAAATCAATACACTAGAAGATGACATTTCCACACATTATTGTTTGTGCATCTGTATAATTTTATTAGTGAAACTGTATGTCTGCAAATGTAATGGTGATTCCAATTGAAGATGTGCTGTCTGTAATGGAAGAGGGATACCACACCATGCATATTCCACTCAACGCCACTCCAGCCTACTGTGCACCGCTCCCCTCCACACCACTGCACTCTGCTCTGCACCACTCCATTTTACACCATGCCACTGCAATCTCTGCCACTTTACTCTACTCCGCCCTGCACTACTCCACTCTATGCCACTGCACTCTAAGCCACTTCACTCTACACCTCTCTACTCTGCCCCACTCTACTCTATGCCAATGTACCTTATGCCACTCTACTCTACATCACTGCACTCCTCGCCACTGCACTCTACACCACTCCAGTCTAGGCCACTCCACTCTAATATGCACACCTCCACTGTACGACACTCCACTCTGTGCAACTTTGCAACACTTCACTCTACGCCACAGCACTCTATGCCAATACACTCTACGTCAATGCACTCTACTTTGTACCACTCCACTCTATGCCACTTTACTCTACTCTGAAACAATCTACTCCATGCCACTGTACTCCAAACCATTGCACCCTATGCCACTCTGCACCACTGCACACTGTGCCACTATACTCTGTGCCACTGTATTCTGCACCAAGGCACTCTACATCACTGGATTCTATGTCACTGAACTATACTTTTCACCACTGTAGTCTAAACCACTGCTCTCTGAGCAGGGCCAGACTAGGAAACAAAACCGGGCCCGGCAAAGTGCTCGGCCGACCCCCCCTCCCCACTCGGGGTGGGGGCTGGGAGTGCCGTCGAGCTCTTTGACGGGGCCGGTTTTCGGACGATTTTGGTACAGGGACGATTTTGCAGCTATGCTGCAAAAACGGACCTGTAACAAAAATGGCCCCCAGGGTCCCAAAACCGGCCCCCACCCGTGTGGTGCACCGGGGGATTGCCCGGTGCCCGCTATGGCTTGTCCGGGCCTGTCTCTAAGCCGCTCTGCTCCACACCACTGCACTGTATGACACTCTAATCTGCAACATTGCACTCTGTGACACTTCACTCTTCAACACTGCACTCTCTGTCACTGCACTCTGTGCAACTCTACTCTGCACTACTGAGCTCTATGCCACTGCATTCTGCAGCATTTCACTCTACACCTCTGCACTGTATGGCACTCCACTTTACATCACTATACTCTACTCTGCACCACTGCACTCTAAGCCACTGTATTCTATGCCACTCTACTCTTCACCACTTCACTCTACACCACTGCACTCTACTATGCACCACTCTAATCTACGCCACTGCATTCTACGACTCTGCATTGCACGTCGCTGAATTCTAAGCAGCTGCAGTGTATGCCACCAAACTCTGCAACACTGTGCAACAAAGCACTCTACAGCAGTCCACACTACACCACTCCACTCCATTGTTCCCTCCTACGCCATTGCACTCTACTCTACTCTGACTCCATTGTAGTCTACATCACTCTACTCTACACCACTGAACTCTATTCCACTGCACTCTACTCTGCACCACTCTACCCTATGCCACTGCACTCTATGACACTCCACACACATTCGCACATTCGCAGCCTTGCTTTTAACACTGCCAAGGGCCCTCTATTATGTTACCCTTGTGGAGAGTGGGACCCTTAGGACCATTTTTAAACCTACAGCCATAACACTGCACACTCACCTCGAACTGTAACCCACTCTACTCTGCACTGCGGCATTCTTTGCCACTGCATTCTACACCAATCTACTCTGCAACACTCCACTTTATGCCACTTCAGTCTGCATCACTCCACTTTACACCGCTGCACTGTATTTCATTGCACTCTATGACACTGTACTCTGCAACACTGCACTCTACGCCACTGAACTCAACAACACTCTACTCTGCACTACTACATGCTTTGCCACTGCTCTCTACACAAACTGCAGTCTGGGCTACTCTATTCTGCATCACTTCACTACTCTGAAGTCCTCCACTCTAGGTCACTGCACTGCATGCCACTTCCCTCTACTGCACTATACTCTACTCTGCACCACTGTACAACACTCTATTCTGCACGATGTTACACTGCATTCTATGCCACACTATTCCGCACCTCTGCACTCTACTCTACTATGCAACACTCTAATCTTTACCACTGCACTCTACTCTACTGTACTCTACTATGCTACACTCTAATCTACACCACTGCTTTCTACAAGGCTGCATTGTGCACTCTGAATTCTATGCCGCTGCACTCTACACCACTGCACTCTACACCAGTCCAGTCTACTCAACTCCACTGTACGTCATGTTATTCCTCTCTATGCCACTCCAATATACGCCACTCTATGCCACTCGGCTCTACAATACTCTACTTCACTTGTCGCCATTCCACGCTACAACATTCCATGCCCCTCTCCTCAATGTCACTAACTTTTAGCCATGCTGAACAGCAGCCACGCTGGCGTACAACATGGCTAAAACACATTGGCAAAGCCAATAGCACTTGCGTAGGTGAGATCTATTTGTTTTGCCAATACTTGTTTAACTTGATTCATTGCCTGGGTACTTGTTTTCAGGTCTGACTTGACCAGCTGTCTGCAAAACATATTGCTACTAAGTCTTTAAACTATATATTGAGTGGGCTACAGATGAACCTTCAAGGAGTATTACACTCTAACCTCATGCTATTGACTGTTTGGTGTATCATTCCACATTATATGGAGTGCTTACATTACAATGTATGAGGGGCTAGATTACATCTCAAAAGTTCTCTGAGTAATCACACATTACATTCTGTATTGCCTAGAAACACTGTATATAGAAAGAAAATGTATTTTCTTACAGCAGCAGGCTTTTAATTAAGGTTTTAGCCAGGACTCAAAATGCAAACCAGACCTACTGGCTTTGCTAGAGCTTGCTGTATTTGTAAAGAGATTTACCAAATGCCAAGGGGCACCTTGTTATATATGCCTTGAGCCAGCTGTGGCTGATGACTTCAAAATGTTACATTATGAAAGTTGGAGTTTAGTTTTCAGCACGGTACATTTGAAATCAGAATACTCTCCATGAGAAGTGCTCTTGGTGAAAAAGCTGGAACCACCTGAAGTGTTGCACTTGACACTCCACCATTTGGCATTTATTATGAAACATAGGAAGGAACGATAATATCTTCAGAAATTTAGATAAGGGATCTAGGTGATATATTACACAGAATAAAATACCCTCAACAATACATGACAGTGTATTGCAAGTCACATCTGCGTTTTAGAATCGTAAACGAACCCAGCCTTTGACCTTAGCACCTATATGATTACACAACTCGTCTTATGCAAATATCCTTTTTATGTACATTTGGGGTGCTTTATCTCACACATAACAGTAATAGTCTAGTGTAGATCTCATGAGAGAGTAGTAGAACACTTTAGAGCATACAAGAAACTACAAAGTATACAGGAGTCAAAATCAGCTACATAGGAGATAAGCAGACAGATTCAAAGGTCTGGACATATACTCTCATTTCCATGGCCTTCATTTGTAAATAGCTACATAGCCACAAACCACATTTTAAGGCATTTAGGAAGCCTTCCAGTTTCAAAACTAAGGGGTTCATTACGTTCGTGGGAGGACTGCCACCATCAGCCTGTCGGTGGTGGTCCGCCCTCCTATTCTAAGGGCCGATCAGACCTCAACATTACGATGGCAATCGGAAAATCTGACCGCCATGGTCCCGACAGTCGGATAGATTCCGACCACCAAACGGACTGCCCGCAATACCCAAAATGGTGGCGGTGTGGGTAAACACTGCTGAACAGACTATGATATCCATTCCACATGCCTTTCCATGCTGGTTCAACCGCCATCAAACGGCTGGTCGTGATGGAGATTGGGGGCCTGTAGTGGGCCCCCCTTCGCCCCTGTCCCATTCCTGTAGGTGATGGGGGGCACCAGTGGTGCCCCCCAACATATCCCTGTACCAAGTGACAGGCACCCCATGGTGCCTGTCACGTAGTAGAGGGATATGTAAAACCTCACTTTCTAACATTGCAGCGGGTGCTGCGTGGCAATCGCATCGTAATTCCTATTGTGGGACTGCCGCACGGTAGGCGGGCGGTCCGAAATAGGAGACGATGGCGGACGGTCTGATGTCCGTCCTCCATCATAATGAGCCCGTGGTCCCTTATTTTGACTTTTCTTGTATTTCCTATTTGGTGAGAAACAGGAGTTTCTGTCCAAATTTACAAGTTATGTATGTAAGAACTACTCCCATTTTCTTTCCCAGGGCAGATTTCAAACGGAGAAACCTGGTTAAATCTGCGCTTGTAAAAGAAAGCAGATGGAGGAGTGGAGGAAAAATAATATGGTGCAAACAGTGGTTCCCACAGTCGGGGCCCACTTTTGCGCTGTTGGCGCCCAGTGCGACGATGTCTGTTGGTGCCCCCCCATCCATGGTGGGGGTTGTGACCACCTCCACCACGAATTTCCTCACCTCCACATTTTAACAGTGCCCCTCAAGTCTCCCTAATCACTCTCTTTCATATGCATTTAATTAGTTATATAGCGCCACTCATACCAGTGTAGGATGTCAGAGCACTTTGCACATCATACACATTATGCAGAGACAATCAATCATATGTGTGTAAATTAGCAAATAGGGAATGTTACCTAAGTCAAAGGACTACATGGCACAGGAGTGACATGTCATCCGTACTGGTAGGCAGGGTAGTTTAAGAATGTTTGGTCTGGAGAAGCACAAACTCCAAATTGAAAACGGAACACCATAGTTGGGGGTTCTCTTTATTAATAAAAATTGATTTCTTCCCAAATGAACCCTTTTTACAACATTAATCTAAGCTCGAATCTATACTTTGCAGTGGGCATGCAGCATTTTGATGACAGTTAAATAATTCACTGTTCTATATTAGGATTTGAAATTATAAACTACAAGTAACAAAAGGATGCCCCCTAGAAAAGCAATAACCCACTGACCTATTTATATTATATGCACATTATGATCTGCATGGTACACGTTCTTTGCAGCAGGCATAATATTGTGTGCTATTTTATGATCAGTCAAAATATCAACTAGACAAAGCTTCGATCTCTCTCTCCAGGAAGAACATTATTCACGAAGTTATCTTGACATTTTTATTGTTGCCCGGAAATTGCTGGAGTCAAGGAACAAACCAACGCTGCCTGAAGTAGGCATCTGGCGTGGTGACACCGGTCACACCTCCCTAGAGCCAGCCCGGTCCACAGTTATTCCCCATTTCAGAGTGAAATACTCATAATACACTGGTAATTCCACAATTTGAAATTACCCCATCCCATGGTATCAGTATGTTTTGTTGTGCAAATCAAGCTGGAAGCAACAGAGCACTGTACGTTATGGGGTGTTGGGACATGACATAAGATTGCATACACTTAATGGAATTTACATCTATGAATTACACATCTACATTACATTTTCCATATTTGCACTTGCATTTCATTTATGTGGGCACAGGAAGATAAGTGATTTTCCCAGAATCGCATGCATTTTAGTCACGTTCAAAGGCCAAAATTCAAAACCATGTACACAGGTTCCAAAGTTAGAAGGTTACCTTGTAAACTACATCTCATCTGCACAATGATTCTGTAAGTTGCTGTGTAGGTTACTGTATACACTTCTCCCCGCACATTTCATAATGATGATCCAGGCCGGGCTGCCCTGGGTGCTGACCTGGAAGTGGGGGGCACTGACCTCAGAGGGGGCTGTGTTTAGCAATAACCTACGATTTATAAGCACCTGCTACAGAGTTCCTTGTGTGTACAGCTTTCACGGAGCAATAAAAATGTCAAGATAACACTTGTGATTAATGTTCCTGCTGGAGAGAGAGGTGCAGTTTTGTCCAGGGGCAGTTTTGACTAGCCATAAAGTAGCACGGTGAGTTAATATGCCTGCTGCCAGGGGTGACAGTGCCTCTGCTAAGGAGTCACCCCACAGAAAACATAAAGGTTAATACCACTGTTGATATCATTTTATTTTTTATTATTGGCTATAAAAAGGTGCAGACGGGGAGGGGCTGTGCTTCCCGCAGAGCAGGAGGAGATGTGGTGGCTCATTCTTAGGTGCGCATGACTGTTTGGTCAGCTGTCTTGGGCAGGCAAACCGTCATGCACACTTGGCATGTTCTCCACCGGGGTGTGTTCTACAGCTTGGGTTGAGAACATGCCCAGTCTCTCAGTCCCAAGTGCCGCATCACAGCACTTAAACCAATCACAACACTGCTGTAAGGCAGCGTTGTGATTGGCTAGGGGAATCGGGAGCCTGGGTGCTTCCTGCTTCATCGACTGAAGAGTAAGGAGGAGAGACGGCTGCCGGAAAGGTAAGTACATTTTTTTTCTTTTTTTCTTTTCCCCTTTTCTTTTTACCCTCCCCCACCCCACCACTACTGCCAGGTAGCAGCCACTCGTGTCTGCTGCAAAGAACAAATCTGTATTTTATGTGGATAGCTGAGAAGATAAGCAATGCTAGCCTTTATGGGCATTTTAAAACAAATTGAATGTATGAGAGAGAGGGGCTATGGAGAGATGAGAGGCACTTTTGCTGGGTGGTAGTGAGGGAATCTGAGGCAGAGGTCATGTTGGGGGTGGGAGGTGGTGTTAAAAAAGATTGCCTCCTTCTCCACCTGAAGAACCTAGACAGTCTGCCTACCTCCCTTCACCTTCGGGCCCAAGAACACCATCTGCAGTGTCCCTCGAGGTTCATCCCTCAGCCTGACTCTGTTCAACACCTAGAAGACCCCCTTAGCCAATGTCGTCAGAACACATTGACTAAACACCATATCCTACACACACCGACCACACACAGCTCATCCTCTCACTCTCAGAAGACACCTCTGCCATGTTGACCAACATCAGAAAGTGCATGACAAGTGTCGGTGACTGGATGAAAGACAACTGCCTTAAATTCAACACATACAAGACAGAAGTACTGATCTTAGGGACCAACACCTCCCCATGGTGCGACACCTAGTGGTCTCCCGAACTAGGACCCTCACCCACTCCAACTGACCATGCCTGCAAACTTGCAAACATCCTAGATAGTAAGCTCACCATGAAAAGATAGATTAATGCAGTCTCAGCCGCTTGATTCCTCGCCCTTCGCATGCTCTGCAAGATCTTCAAGCGGCTCCCCATTGACACCAGACAGACCAATCACCCAAGCCCTTATCACCAGCCGATTCGACTATGGCAACGCACACTACATAGGAATCACCTTGCACCTCCTCAAGAGACTGCAGACCATACAAAACCCAGTGGCCAGACTCATCCTAGACTTCCCAAAGTAGACCCACATCATCCTCCACCGCAAGAAACTCCATGGGATCCCATTCAGAATAGATGTCTGTTCAAGATGTTGCACCTTCAAAGCCCTTCACAACCAAGGACCAGTATACATCAACCACTGCCTGAGGTTCCACCAACACTCCAGACAACTGCACTCTACCTCCCTCTTCCTCGCTCACACCCCGATCAACCGCCGCAGCAACAATGGAGGACACTCCTTCTCCTACCGCACCGCGAAGTCCTGGAACAATCTCCCACTTTACATCCAGACCTCTTCCTCTCTGCTGGAATTCAGAAAAAAGGACTCGAGACCTGCTGTTCAACTGAACTGTCCCATGCAGCATTGTTCTCAGCACCTGGATACACTCACAGGTGATTATCTACGCTTTACAAATCTTGATTAATTGAAATAATCACTGCAGGGACCTAGAGTGAAGGGGCGATGGTCATGAGTCTCGGATACTGGTAGGGGCCTGGAGATAGTGCTACAAAGGAATCTCGCAGCCAAGAATTAAGGCTCCGGCAGTTGGGCTATTTTACTGTTAGGGCAATATCTGCTGCTTCAGGGAACAGTAGCTCTGCTTGGACTTCATAGTCCCTATAAGTATATTGCGGTCCAGGCATGGATGGGGGCAGATGGTCTTGCCTTTGGCGCACCTTTGGCAAATTGGTGAAGTGGCCATGCGCTGGCCTCCAGTAAGGCGGAGGGTGGGACAGGCGGGAAGCAGAGGAGAAGAAGGTTGGGAAAAGAAATGGCGGGAAAACAGCAAGGCATGGTAGGTGCAACAAAGGGAAGAAAAAAGAGGTGACACAAAGTTTATTGGCAACAAAAATACAACAGATGTTACAATTAGTTACTTGGTAAAAAAGAAATGAATGGGCAAAATAACAGTGCTATAATAGGCTCTAACTCGAGAAGAAAGGTACTGAAAAATTAACAGTGATGCAGAGAGTCACTTGCTCAGAATTAAAAATATGGGCAAGATAACGATACAAAGAGGCACTAACTTAAAATAAAATAAATGGGCAAAAAAAAGTAATGCTGAAAGACACTTGCATAGAATAACATGTACGGGCAAACTAACAGAGAGGCACAAAACAGCTGCAGGAGGCAGCCATCAATCGTGCAACAAGAATAGAGGCAGTGCAAAGAAGGTGCGGGGTCAGAAAAAGGCACGTCTGTATGAACAGATGTTCATGTGGCAGCAGTGGGAGCTGGTGCGAAGACATTTCGAATTCCCGTAGCAATTCTTTTCCTTTCATACTCTGGTAGCAATTTTTCTCACACCACACAACAACACTAGCTTTCCCTCCTTCTGCAGCACCCCCTCACTTACAACCCTGCTTTCAGGATCTTGAATATTCTACAATTTTCTCCTGGCTACTGTAGTACTTACCCTCATCAGGCTGTAGCATCTTTACCATTCTTCAGGTTCATGTAACCCTCACTCTATTTAGAATTACACATCGCTTTCTCCAATCAGGCTCTAGTAGCACTACTACTGTTAAAACTTAGGCTGCAGCATCAACATTATCGGCGCCATCTTGCCCCCCCCCTTTTTCGAGCCCATTCGTGTGCGTAAGCGGCAGCCATTTTGAGTACCATGGCCTCTCTGCCCATCGCTGATAGCCAGCGCGTCTCTCTCTCTCTCTCCTGACCTCGCAAAGCATCCCCCGCACGCTGACAGCCCCGCTCTCACATACCTTGGGTCATAAACCCCTCTTCAGCGCAGCTCTGCCTCGGAACCCCATCCTGTTCCCAGCGCGACACCTCCCTCCATTCCTTTCATGGTCCCGGATCCTTTGATAACACCCCTTTTTCCTGTGAGCCCGTTTGTCCTACTCGTTCCCAGGCCGCCACCTGGCCCTGCAGATACTGTTTATTGCCCCTCCCCCCTGTACAGTAGGAAGCTTCCCCCATCAAAGGATCCACGAGTTGATCAAAGCCCCCACCCCATGAGATCCGATCGACCACAGACATTCCGTGAATCGGCGGAATGTCCAGCTGCGCAATAATCATCACCTGTTGTGACCAGGGTGGGGACTTCAACTGTAAATGTGTGTGGGAACGGGCCTGAAGCGGGGATTCCGAGGATGTCTTTCCGTACATCAAAGTAGTGACAGAGATGTGTTTTACGTAATAAAACAATAAACTTGTGTATAAGAGGCCAGGCCTCAGAGATGCGGAGAGAGCACCTCGAGAAGATACCCTGTTGTCTGATTTGATGTGTTCTGCTCCGTCGGAATAAAACTTCTGTTTCCTGCCTTCCAGTCTCCAGCGCCTGCCTCTTTGTTTGGTAAACTTGAGTGGGTATAGAGCCGGTTAACGCCGGGCAACTCTGAAAAAGGTCATCAGCCCTACTTTTTTCCACAATTGGCGTCCCAAACGTGGGGCCCATCAGCGACTCGTGGACCCAGTGGGAGAGGTCCCGACGACAGAGTGAACGACTGCAACGATCGGGAGAGCTCCTGTCCGATAGACCCTCGTTTGACAGCCGATCATCCGAACTTCACTGGTTCCGAACAGACCTCTCTCGAGTGATCTACGGTCCTGACTGGGAACCATCAGGAGTACCGCGAGGATCACGAAGAATAGAGGACGATCGGGCGCTGGATTCGGAAGACAAGAAACTGTCCATGCGGTCCGGGTAAGGTCGTGTAAACACGACGAATTGCGAAATGATTGTTTGATTGTTTGGAAAATACTAGTATTACTCTTTTGTTGATTTGTTTGGAGATTCACTGTCTGCAAACGGAGAAACAACAGGCTCTCTCTTTGCAAGCAGTGAAGGATAGGTAACGCGGACTTTTGTCCCCATTGTAATCCGTCGTGCCTATCTTTTCTCCCCCACTGATTGATTGTTTGGCCCGTACTATTGTTCGCGGATTGTTTTCTGGAGATTCTCTGTCTGCAAACAGGAAAGAACAGGTTCTCTCTTTGCAGGTAGTGAAAGGGTAGGTAACGCAGACTTTTGTCCCCGTTGTAACCCGTCGTGCCTACTTATTCTCCCCATTGATTGTTTGATTGACCGAACATTGACTGTTCGATATTGGTTCTTTTGAGGTATTCACCACCTGCAAACAACGAAGAATAGAAATATTCTGTCTAGTCTTTGCACGCAGTGATAAGATAGGTAGTGCAGACTTTTGTCCCTATTGTAATCCGTCATGCCTGTCTTCTCCCCACTGATTGGTAGCCTGTTTAGCCCAGACCGCTTATTAGAGATGAACCATCCGGCTCCACTGGAAGGCACCCCTAATAAGGACATGTTCATGAAGCATGGATTGACCGCTATAGCGTATAGCAAGCTGTGGCATAAATATACGAAAAAGGATCGAGAAAGTCAGTGGCCACTGATAGGGTCCTTTGATGAGGATAAAATAAGTGCGCTAGAAACAGCCCTTGGGAAACACAAGACAACGCCCACTATGCTTGATAGTCTCGGCATGTGGCGCAAAGAAACCGAACAGCGTAAAAAGAGAGATGAGAGTAGGTTGGGAAAAGAGCTGCGAAAGGCAGCCCACCTAGCTGCTAAGAAACTAGAAGAAGAGATTAAGGAAAGAGAGGAAGCCAAACAGAAACCAGAGACAGAAACATCAAACCAGTGTCCGGTTAGAACGCCCTCTACGCTCTATCCTGAATTGCCCTTGAAACAACGGGTCAATGATGATCTTTTGTTAGGCCCTCCGATCATCTACATGCCCCCTCCATATGCCCCTTCCCAACCCTTAGCACAGCCCTCGCTACCCCCAAACACAAACGAGAGTAGCACCAAAGCTTCGGCCCCCATGGCCTCTGTGCCGGCCGAACTCCTTGTATTAGATACAACACAAGCGACAGCGTTAGGCGACCCTGAGACCCGAAAGGCTGATTCCGCAAGAACAAACAGATTAAGCAAGGATGAGCGAGCAGGGATTGACAAGATAGTGAGGAAATTGGTAGAAAGAAGGGAAAGTGAAGAGTACATCACGGATATGTTCAACTCGTATGCAGGGAGTCACAGACGACATTTTTCCGTACGACTGTGTTATCATGTCTTGAACGCATACGAGGACCGATATCGAGACAAAGGTCCCGAGAGCCTAACGACTCTGTACAGGAAGGTCAATATCGGGGATGAGGGCGAGTGTGATGTGACGGACCTCCTTACGCGTACGCTTGAGGTTTTCCGCCACCTCACTGAACAGGAATCGGAAGCTAAGCCCACGACACCCGTAGCAACCGAACCACAAACTGAGCGAGCTAACGCCATGATGCCAATAAGAGAGGTTGCCCCTTACTGGGTTCCTCCACGAGGTGAAGGAACTCACGATGACGTCAACCACAAAGATGCAAGAGGGAGGGTAGTGTACAACTGGGTCTACCAGCCATGGGATCGGCAAGATATTCTGACGTTCCGGAAATCTCTGCCTGATTTACGTAAAAACCCCACTGCCTTCTATACCGAACTAGGTACAGCCCTAGGTTCAACAATCATGACCCTGGCTGACATCGACTTGTTTTTCGGGTTATGTCTACCAGCTGATGTGTGGAAGCAAATCCGGAAAGTCGACCACCTTGAGCTGTTTGGACATACCTGGTCACAACTCGATGGCATGGATAGACAACGGGAACCTGGACAGAAACCTTTGAAATCCATTTTAGACCTCCCAGATAAAATCGTACAGAAATTGAAAACCCTGATTCCAGAAAAGAAAGTGGACTGGTCGATAGTAACGGCTTGTCGTCAGAAACCCCAGGAGGATGTATCGGACTACTTCTCCCGGTTCGAAACGGTGTTCTCCGATTACAGCGGCCAGGACATGACCACTGCAACCGGACACCATCTGTTTGTTCAGAATTATGTTAAGGGTTTGTCACAAGAGGTCTCCCAGAAACTGCAGGCCAGCGAGAGTAGTTGGGCAGCCTCCAAACCTGTGGCTATCCTTCAGATGGCCCAATATTACGAACACCAGAAAAATGAAAACGATAGAGCAACAGAGAAAAAGAAGAAAGACTTGAAAGAGAGGGTGATGATTGCACAACTGCAAGGGGTGACTATAAGACGAGACCAATACAAAGGAAACTATCAGACGAATGTCCCTAAGACCGCACCTCCTAAAGACCGCACCTCGACTCCCCACATTGGACGTACAGACATTAGAGAGGACCAGTGTGCTTTCTGTAAAGGATCCGGCCATTGGAAATCCCAGTGCCCGGTTCTTTTGGAAATGATCAGAAATAGGGACCCCAAGGACATAGCAGGTGGACCGAGAAATAGAGGACAGCAACGAGGGCCCGCAAATGACACGACTAACGATAGATCAAGCAGACCAAATACATTTGACCGACCCAGACAGAACCAGTACCAGCAATCTGACTACGACGATGCCCACGACTTCGCATAGGACTGCCAAGGGCAAGGGAGGGATCCAGTCAAGCTCTATGTTGACCAGCAAGGCCCTTATGTCACTGCTAAGGTCCTGGGTACAAAGTCTCCATTTCTGGTAGACACTGGCGCAACACGTAGTGCGTTATCTAAACGACTGATTCCAAGGGCACCCTTGTCTGGCTCACTTATAACATCGACAGGTTTCGATGGAACGCCCTCCACTAACCCTTTGTCCGCTCCGATCCTCTTCGACTTGGAAAACAACACCACTGACACAACATTTTTGCTTTCCTCCAATAGTCCTGACGCCATTATGGGACTTGACTTACTGAAACACTTCCGAGCGACCATTAGATGTTCTCAAGACGGAGTTCGAGTTTTCCTGTACGACAACCCCGTTCTGCTTAGACATTGCCCTTCCGACGCATGTTTTCCATCACTGACGCTGACACATCCCTGCTTGACACTCTGCCTCCGTATCTGTGGGCCAAGACAGATTCGGACGTAGGGCGCATGATGATTGACCCAGTGCACATTACTGTCCGACCGGACGCAATACTCCCAAAACTTCCACAATATCGGATATCGCCCGAGGGCGAGAAGGCATTGGCAAAGATTATTCAGTCACTGATAGACGCAGGAGTGGTAGAGGAAGTGGTTAGCAATGTTTGCAACAGCCCTATCTTGCCCATCATCAAGAAACAAGGAGAGGGAGATGAGAAAGCATACCGCTTCATCATTGACCTTCGAGAGATCAACAAAGTGGTTGTACCCCAGTACCCCGTGGCCTCAGACATCACCACTATCCTGACTTTGATTCCTTCTACTGCCACCACCTTCACTGTCATTGACCTCAAAAACGCATTTTTCTCTATCCCCATCCACCCAGACAGCCGATATCTCTTCGGCTTCACCCTAAAAGCCCGCTCATATAGGTTCTGCCGAGCACCCCAAGGCTACACGGAAAGCCCCAGCATCTACAGCCAGGCCCTCTAGAGACAGCTGGATCAAGTCCAGTTACCCGATGGAGTGGTGTTAGTACAATACGTCGATGACATCCTTTTGGCAGCTGACACCACTCCACTAGCAGTCACAGCCACCATTCAACTCCTGCACTTCCTTGCGGAAAATGGCCACAAGGTCTCCAAAAAGAAGTTGCAATTCTGCCAACCTCAGGTCACTTACTTAGGCCACCTTCTGTCCAAAGACGGAAGGAAACTTACTCCCGACCGGATCCAAACCATTCTTGAAACCCCTGTCCCTAAGACTCAGAAACAGGTTCGCTCCCTACTAGGCCTCACCTCCTTCTGCCGACAGTGGTTGCCAAACTTCAGCCTCATTGTGAAACCGCTGCTTTCTCTGCTAGCCAAAGATGTCCCTTTCCCCCTCCCTTGGACCACTGAATGCCAATCCTCCTTCACGGAATTACGAGATGCCCTTTGTTCGGCCCCTGTCCTAGGTACCCCCGATTACACAAAGCCCTTCTCCCTCTACACTCACGAAAGGGAGGGGTGCGCTTTATCTGTCCTGACCCAGTCCATTGGCCCAAAGCAACGACCGTGCGCTTACTTCTCTGCCACTCTTGACCCTGTAGCCAGAGCCTTACCTGCCTGCCTTCGAGCTGTAGCTGCCGCTGCTATCTCTATCCGACAGAGTGAGGGGATCGTGCTCTCGAATTCCCTCACGGTACTAGTACCCCATGCAGTTGACACCCTCCTGAACCAGACCAAGACACAACACCTGACGAGTGCACGACTGACTGGATACGAACTGACTCTGCTTGCACCCCATATGACCCTGAAAAGATGCACCACCCTGAACCCAGCAACTCTGTTACCCCTACCAGAGAATGATCCCGATGTGCCCCCTGTACACGACTGTGTGACCCTCACGGACGAACAGACTAGAAGTAGAGTTGACCTCAGAGACACGGCTTTTCCTGACCCCGATGGAGAGCTGTGGGTGGACCAAACTCCCCGATGGCACCACTTCAGCTGCCTATGCAGTCACCACGGCTCGAACTGTAGTCGAGACAGCCCGCATCACGCAACGATCTGCTCAGGCAGCGGAACTGATTGCCCTGACACGAGCCTGCATCCTAGCAGCAGGAACGACAGCGAACATTTACACCAACAGCCAGTACGCCTTCGGGGTGGTTCACCATTTTGGGCTCCTTTGGAAGGAAAGGGGATTCATGACCTCACACGGCACTCCCATCCTACATGGAGATCTAGTCTCCGCCTTGATCGAAGCTGTCCTTCTCCCCAAAAGACTTGCGGTCATCAAATGCCAGGCACACAAGAAGGTGACAGACATTATTGGACAGGGAAATGCACTAGCCGACCTCACTGCTCGAACGACAGCTGAAAATAGGACGACAACACGTATGTACGTGACCAGGTCACAAGCAGAAAAATGGACCGACGCTAGGGACACTATTAGAGACATTCAAATGGCTAGCACACAACACGAATTGACTGAATGGGCACGGGTGGGATTGAAAGACGACGAAGGCTGCTGGCGGACAAAAGACACAAACAAATGGTTGCTACCTGACTCATACCTGATTCCCATACTGACTATGGCACACTCCCCTGCTCACATAGGATCAGCCCCCATGATTGAACTTGTCTCCAGAGTTTGGCACAATGATAAAATCACAGACTCCGCCAAACGTCTGGTCCAACAATGCTTGATATGCCTGCAACATAACCCCGGGAAAGGAACTGTGGTACCCCGGGGAGGGTTTGGGGTCCCAAATCACCCGTTTGAAGTCCTGAAGATGGACTACATCCAGCTAGACAGATGCCAAGGCCTGAAATACGTACTTGTTGTGGTATGTGCATTTAGCAAGTGGGTGGAGGCATACCCAACCCGTGACAACACTGCTATGGCCACTGCAAAAGTACTGTTAAAAGAATTCTTCCCTCGCTACGGCCTTTGTCGAATTTTATGGAGCGACAACGGCCCCCACTTCATAGCCGAAGTCATCCAGCTCATCTTACAGGGGCTGGGTATCAAGCAAAAGTTCCACGCAGTCTTCCACCCCTAGTCTGCTGGACTTGTCGAGCGGCACAATGCCACACTAAAGCTAAAACTGGCCAAGATAGTGGCTACCACAGGACTGAAATGGCCAGACGCTCTCCCACTGGCATTGCTCTTGATGCGTTCCACCCCCACCAAACACCACTTGACACCTTACGAGGTCGTTTTCGGCCGACCCATGAGCGTCTGGTCTGCACCAAAACCGACTTCCATTCATGACGTCCCGGACGTCCTAATGTCTGATTATTTGTATAAGTTGACTGAAACTCTGTCTGTCATTCATCAGCAGGTGCAGCAGGCCATCCCCGATGCTTCCAGGGGTCCGGGCCACGACATCCAACCGGGGGACTATGTGCTAGTCCGGAATTTTCAACGGGCGAAGAGTTTGGAACCCCGGTGGACGGGCCCCTGGCAAGTACTGATCACCACCCGGACGCCTCTTCGAGTGGAGGGGAAACGGCACTGGCTGCACGCGCACCACTGCAAGAAGGTCTCCTCGACCCTGGCCACAACAGAAAACATCGACAACCAGGAAGAGCTCCTGAACAAAGACCGACCATCACTGAACTGCTATCCCGATACCGAGGCACTTGAACTTGCAAAATTCCCTGATCCCACTGTGCCATCCAGAGAAGGGTATTTCCTGCGTCAAAAGGAGGGAGCTTCGGCTAAGCAGACCACGGACTAAGTTAAATCTCAGAACGGTGACCTAAACACCACCAAGGGTCACCCGGAGAGAAGCTAAACGAAGTCTGTGGTTCTGCCCGCTAGCGAGCACCTTGAAGATGATGGAAGCGCCAGATAAGAAGATGATGGAAGCGCCAAATAAGAAGATGATGGAAGCAACTGGAAATACCCACTACAGAAACCCAAAAACAGACAGACTCCACAGCTCAAAGACAATTGCACTTTTCATCTCAATCCTTTTCTGCTTTCTCCTCATGACCACACTCTGGATTGTGGAAGAAAATGCACCTACTCATGAAACATTCCTGACCACTGCACAGCCTACCACCATGAAGGAACATTATCTGATTTCGCTCTCTCCTCAACTCAGAGAGAGACGAAAGGAGTTTTGGAATAACTCCTTTGTACAGCTGCTGCACCAGCACAATCTTGCCACCAATGCCACCAACTGCTGGATCTGTGGGTTGCTACCCCATGCCACTGGACATTCGATACCTTTCATCCCTTCACCCTTCTCAATTCACGGCTCCTGCCTTGCCTGGCTGATCCTCCTGCAAGAAAGCTATAAGGACAATGCCACCTCCAGCAAAACCATGACGCATTTCTTTCATGAGGTCTGGCGAAACAAAACCAAGACTCACTTCTGACCGCAGACCTCCAACGACTCTATCCACATGGACATCCCTGCTAAAGAACGAATTGAAATGCAGGTGTTCAACAATCCAACCAGACCCACTTTCTCCTACCTACGGAAACGAACGGCTGCCACCCTGACTGTGGCTCTATCTGTCATCAACGTCACAGGCCACATGTGCATAGAAGGGCTTGGGACACAGCTGGTAGGCCACAGTGCTTGCCGTTTTACCAGAACTTTGGACTCCACCGATCCACCTTCCTTTGTATCGTCTCCAAACATGTACTTCGTCTGCGGCACAAAGGCTTACACCTGGCTCCCCAAAGGCTGGGGGGGCACTTGTTTCATCTCCTTCATCCTTCCTCCGACTTATGTGGCTCCAGCGAATCACCATAGACAAAAACGAGCCAAGGACATTGAACAAGCCGACTCAACAGGAGCATAGTTCCTCGATGCTATGAAGGGACTTGTTCCACTCTGGGGCCCGATGGCAAACAGCCGTGCCATCCGACATCTGACTCAGGCAGTCGAGACAACAATGAACATCACAGCTGGTATCCTTGCTAACAACACCGCCGAGCTTCAAGCGGTCCGCTTGGTGGCTCTCCAGAACCGCCTTCTTCTAGATGTGGTTCTTGCGGACCGTGGTGGAGCATGTCGCATTATTGGGTCCAGCTGCTGTACATATATACCGGACAATTCACCCTCAGTGTACAAGGCCATCGAACACCTCCACAGACTCTCTTCAGAAGTCCACCAGGAGCAGGAAGAATGGTCGCTTGGTGGATGGTTCTGGAGTACTGTTAAGAACTGGGGCTGGAGACTGTTTACCATTATCCTGATTCCTGTAGTTGTAATATGTGGACTATGCTTAGGAATTCAATGCCTGCCGCCTCTGTGTTCATTATGTACGAATTGTATTTGCCCTAAGACTGTGGACTTTGGAAATGAACCCATGGGAGCATTGTATGATGCCCAGGTTAGGAATTTAATGAAGATCGATATCGAGTAGACAAGCTGGCTAGATATGTTGAAAAGGGAGGACTGTTAAAACTTAGGCTGCAGCATCAACATTATCGGCGCCATCTTGCCCCCCCCCCCTTTTTCGAGCCCATTCGTGTGCGTAAGCGGCAGCCATTTTGAGTACCATGGCCTCTCTGCCCATCGCTGATAGCCAGCGCGTCTCTCTTTCTCTCTCCTGACCTCGCAAAGCATCCCCCGCACGCTGACAGCAAACGCAAAATGCCCAGTTCTGGACATAGCCTACCAACCTGTCAAAAACATAGGCTTTAAACATTTAATGTAAGGAATAGTAAGTAAGTAAGTTATTTACTTACTTACTTAGTGAAAGGTTTCTCTGAAAAGAGTGCTGTCACCAGACACATGGGATAGTGGTGAAAACATGATACCAAACGTTCCACATATCAATAATATTCATAGCTGCAAGGTGTCCTATTGTCATGTGTGATGCCATAATCTACTCCTGGCTGTATACCCAGCTGCACTTTACTGCTGTTTTTAGCCCACTGTTACAATGTAAACAGAAAAATGTCAAGTCCCAGAACACAATGTAATGTCTGTTAAAAACTCAGTACTGAATAAAAGTGAGACATTTGCCATGGAGACCCTTGGAAGATATGAATTTCCACACAACACCACCTTCATATCAGGAAAGGAGTGCAGAGATGCGGTGGCAACCATGCTCAAACCATCCAGTTTCATGAGCCTTACAGTATAAGGCTACAACTTAATCAAGCATAATTTAAAATGTAGAGGTTTCATGGAGTACGCAGAGGTGTTTCGCAGGTTTGACCACCCCGACAATATTATAATATTTAGTAAAGAGTAGGTGAATTACCGCTCACTGTGTCTAATAATTTGTTTATTGAAACATTTGAATAGGCACTCTGAATTGTTTAACCCAATAATTTGTCCTGTAAACCAGACAGAGACAGAGTGAGTGTGAGATGTAATGCGATGTGATAGAGGGTAATGAGGTGTGAATGTTAATGAGAGTGTAATACACAGACTTTCTATGCTTAAAATAGCCTATCAAAAGCCCATTGGACACACTGAAAATGAGAAGCAACTACATACCCTGCATTATGTCTCCTTTAAATTAAAAAATGCTTTTGACCAATTACTGCAAAAGAAAACGTGTTGTGTAAACACTGAAAAAACACACTATTTTGGGGATCAAGCAGCTGATTAAATACTGTTTTCAAAAGGTTTAGAAAACACAGAGAAAACACCACTGAATATTCACACAAACATAAACACTGGAAAATGGACAGTCTATATTTAGGTGTCTAAAATCTTAACATGCACAGGGCTGAAAGTTAAATAGCAAGAGCTAACTGGATGTGCAACTTAACAACGGTGCTGCTAATAGAGATCACTCCTCTTCAACGCTAGGGCCAGGAGCACAAGCTCTTGAAACTTCAGCAGCACACAAACACAGCCAGCAGACAGCTAATTCTTTACTGGGTATGGCTGGACACTGCAAGTTCAAGGAAATAGTACTGGTGTTGTTAGTTGTTGCTGCGTTAAGGACCCTGTGCAGTGTTCACTCTTCTCCAAGAACAGGGTGACACCCTGCCGCGTTTACCTTTCACAGGTCTCCTCCCAAAACCATAATTAACCTCAGAAACAAAAGAGAATTCATATCTGACCAGTATCTACAGGTTTCTGTTTGAGTTGATGGCTCAGATCACTATATTTTTCCAGTTGTGTCTCTGGATCTTTAGTCATCGAGGATTCTACTGGTCTGTTTAGCCATGCGTGGAAGGAGATGGGGAGGTACAGAATCATGGAAAAGCACAATTCCTTTACCCCAGACTAAAGGAAAGAGCCCATCCGACTCCCAGGCTACATAGATTACTGACAGCTGCAAGAAAAGCACTTCCTGCAAGTTTACAAACGTCATTGTAGAAGCGCCAAGGTCACATGGCACACGCATGCTCCAAGGCAGTGTGTGACCATGAGTGCCAGTAGAAATACCTATCTGTGACACACAGCATTAACTAGAAGAGGGTGCATTAAGCCCCCAACCTGAACTCTATGTTGACTGACTGGGATGGGCTCTGGTTTTGGAGTCTCCGCTGAGCGCAAGGACGGCTCCATGTTCACAGAGGTTGTTACCATCCTGTGTGTGAGAGCAGGAAGCGTCTTGAGGACAGGAACTTAGTTTAATTCAACATCTGTGAAGATCACTTCATCTGCAGCAGACACAGCAAGGCCAGCATGACTTTTACTCCACTGAGAAGGTGGTCCTCCACATGGCCCAGCCAGTAAAGTGAAACGCCGGGCAGCTCAAGATGAAGATCTGATAATGTAAAAATGTAAATTGATACTTGTATAGCGCACTACTCACCCACGAGGGTCTCAAGGCGCTTGTACGAATACCGCTGTGGAACCCATCCTGGCTTTCACTGTGAGGCGTCCACTCCTGGGCACCCCCAAGGTGGAGGCCAGGCATCCTTAGCGTTGTGGGGGCCGTTGTGGAGTTTAAGCAAGCTATTGCCCAGAGTTGCAGAGTGGGACTCCATGATTGGAATAGGCACCGAGGCGAGAATTATCAGGTCCGTGGAATTTTGAGCCCAAGACCCGCTGAGGCGGGGAATTGAACCCTAGTCCCGGGCTAGACCTCTGCAACAGGGTCTCCGCTCTAATCATTGAACCACACTTCTCCACACTAATGTAGCAGCCAGCACAGTGTCTGTGCCTTAACCACTCAGAGTCACTTGTGACCTTTCCTTGTATCATGCCGGCATCAGCTTAATGTAGACTGTCCTTCATTCAGTGATCACGGGCAACCATTTTTATTACACACTGGTGGCAGTTGGCATGTTGTGAGCAGTGGTGTGGCTGGATTCCTGGATCTCTAAAACGTGTGACAATAAGTGTCAGTGTAGGAATGAGGTTGCATTAGTCTAATGCCCAATGTGTGACACATGGCAGGTCTGGTCCTTGGGCAGACCCCTCAAGTGTGCAGTATTTGGAGGGTGGGTGTCTCCTTACTAGATCATCGTCTGGCACCATGCTGATGAGATCCCGGGAGGTCATGCTTCAAGATACTGGCAGATAGTTGGATGCCAACTGATTGGTCAATCAATGTTTCTAGCTATGTTAGTTTGAAGACTGGTCTAAGAGTTTAAAGCTTGCAATGATCAATGTTAGATCAATGCGATCAATTTTAGATTTTATGTGGAGAGCTGTAATTGAGCTGAAAGATGGGAAGGAAGGTTCCTTGGGCTTGGGAGGTGTTACCTGGTTTTCCTCCTTGTGGACACCCACCCACATGTCAGTATTAGAGCTAACCTGTATAATAAAAGAGTTATATCCTGTTCACATTTTAGACAGGGATATGTGCTCACAGGTCACTCTCCTACATATGGTGCGGGTATAAATGCCCAGATGTAACCACAGCACATTATATGCCTGCAACCCCAACTCTTTTTTTCAGAAGTGGGAACTCAACATGTGCACCGTGATGCCCTCAAATAAAGACTCACTATCTGGGGGATACTCTGGTATTTATTTACAGAGAAGACCCTTGTGTTATTTGGTCAGACAAAGCATTTGTCTGATTTCTTTTACTTAGGCCCTCTGAGGTCCTACGTTAACACAACGAGGCAGGATTCCTTCCGATGTTACTATTCTGCAACACGTCTACCCTTCCTAACATTAACCCAGGACCAGCTTCACATTTTTCCTGTGGTCCTGCACAATAATCAGGGAGGTGATTCTGGGGGTAAGGAACATTGGAATAGGGTCCAATTCTACCCTAACTCACCCAACATTAGCTCTAGCAATTGTGACCGGAAGCATGTAACCAGCTGTGAAAAGTGTCTCTACTAGACTCCATATTTATGTCCCCCGACTTATCTATCAAAACACTGATTGTTTTTTCAATATCTTATGCAATGCAATCCCTTTCTGACGTTCACATGTTTTATTTCATCTTGCAATCCCTAAGAGAATTTTTTTTTTTTAAGGATGTGTTTCTGTAATTTTTTCCATGGAATATACGACTCTTGAAAGCTGCCTACTTTGAACGGACTCACCTCTAGGTGCTTGGGAGACTTCAAGTTGTGGGTGATTGTTCATGAGGGACACAATTGAGAGAACTGTGTCCCTCACGTTTCTCACAGTACCTGTCAGTGGGTCATAAGGGTGTGGGTACTGCACAAACAGCCAGTGTTTGGCCTCTATGCAGAGCACACAGTTGAATAGTCTCATACTTGCCAACTGTAATTGTGTGAAAGTGTGAGGTATGTGGATGGAGGATTTCAGACTAATGTGGGGGGGAAAAGTCTGTAAGGGTCCAAAAAAGATACTTTAGAAGAAAGTGGTGAGTAGGGAGAACAGGAGTGACTGAGACACGCAAAGGCCACTACCCCTTCCACAGACCGTAGTGCTATTTAATTCACAGTCTGATATGTTCAGGCATGATTGAAACATTTTCCATTTTAGGTATTCAAAACAAAATTATTGTTAGTATTCATTTATCTAATACAGTTAACATGCATTGGAAAACAAGTATCGGCAAGACCAATAGGTCTTGCCTATGGGAGAGCTATTGGCTTTGCCAATGTGCTTTAGCCATGTTGTAACCCAGCGTGGCTGCTGTTCAGCATGGCTTAAAGTGGCACTGACTGGAGTTTGATAGAGTGGAATGTTGTAGACTAGAGTGTAGTGGAGTATAGTGGCCTAGAGTTAAGTGGCATGGAGTGGTGTAGAGTAGTGTAAAGTGTTTGTGAGTGGAGTGGGGTAGAGTGTCTAAGAGTGGAGTAAAGTGTTGTATAATGGAGTGTCGTAGAGTGGAGTGGAACAGAGTGTCATAGAGTGGAGTGACGTAGAGTGGAGAGGCATAGAGTGGAGTGTCATAGAGTAGTGTAGAGTGGAGTTAAGAGTTGTAGAGTGGGGTAAAGTGTCATAAAGAGGAGTGGCGTAGAGTGGAGGGACGTGGCGTAGAGAGAAGAGGTGCAGAGCATAGTGGAATGGTGCATCCTACAGTGGAGTAAAGAGTCATAGAGTTGAGTGGCATAGTGTGGAGTGTTGTAGAGTGGACTATAGTGGTATGAAATGTAATAGAGTAAATTGGCATAGAGAGGCATAGAGTGTCATAGAGTAGCATAGAGTGTTGTAGACTCGTTGGGTTGGCGTGGAGTGTTGATGAGTGGAGTTTTCGTAGCGTAGTGAAGAGTGTTGTGGAGTGGAGTGGAATAGAGAGGTATAGAGTGGCGTAGAGTGGGGAGAATAGAGTGGTGTACAGTGGCACTGAGTGGAGTGCCATAGAGTGTAGTAGAGTGAAGTAGTGTAGACGGGTGTAGAGTGGAGTGGCACATAGTGTTGTAGAGTGCAGAGTCATAGAGTGGCATAGAGTGTCACATAGTTAAGTGGCTTAGAGTGGAGTGACATAGAGTGGAGTGGCGTAGGGTAGAGTGGCATAGAGCAGAATGACATAGAGCAGAGCAGAGTAGAGTGGCATAGAGCAGAGTGGCGAAGGGCAGACCGGAGTACAGTATCATAGAGTTGAGCGGTGTAGAGTGTCAGAGTGTTGTGGAGAGGAGTAGAGTAGAGTGGGATATAGTGGAGTGTCATAGAGTGGAGTGTTAGCTAAGTAGAGTGTCCTAGAGTGGCATAGATTTGCATAGATTGGAAAGGAATGGAGTGTGTTAGAGTGAAGTGGCGAAGAGTAGAGTAGAGCAGCATAGAGCAGAGTAGATTGGTGTAGAGTGGAGTGAAGTGGTGTGGTTTGGAGTGAGAATGGAGTAGAGGTGCGTAGAGTGTCATAAAGTGAAGTGGCATAAAGTGGAATGGTACAGAGTGTCATAGACTGGAGTATAGTGCCGAAGAGTTGTGTTGCGTAGAGTGGAGTATGTATGGTGTGGGAGTGAAGTGCCATAACAGACTTTTTATATTGAAATGACCATCACATTTACACAGACATACAGTTTTACTGAAAAAACTAAATAGTGCATAAAAATAATGTGTGGAAATGACCAAGTGATTGATTTGTTTTCATTATATTAAAATATTTGTTTCCAGCACACTTTAGAATTACTAAGAAATGTGCTTCGTTTATGCTTTCTTAATTCAGATATTGTTTGAAATATTTGCACAGTTCATTTACAGACATTTAATGTTGGGTTCTAGAAAATAATTAACATCGTACAGCCTTCCACTAGCACAACTAGAGTACACAGCATGATTTTCACATTAATCTTCTAACTTTGAAGTCAGAGGAAGATAAGTTAGCACCAAACTCATTTGGAAAATACAGCCTGACTGTTTAACCTCTGTCCTTAGATGCACAGGAAAGGTGAAAGGAAAATAAAACAAATTTGCAGGCCTGTTTGCAGAAGGCAAGCACTCGTGGAAAAATATTGTAAACATGCTATACTCTACTGAGGGACAAAGACATCC
Organism: Lissotriton vulgaris; assembly: GCF_964263255.1. Taxonomy (NCBI): domain Eukaryota; kingdom Metazoa; phylum Chordata; class Amphibia; order Caudata; family Salamandridae; genus Lissotriton; species Lissotriton vulgaris. The sequence goes on along the minus strand of NC_141687.1, from coordinate 583,158,615 downwards.
TGGACAGGCTACAACAAATAAAGAGAGCAAATAGAAAGCAAGTAACTGTGAGCTACAAAACACAAAGGCAATGAATGGTAAGTAATGGATTCCCGAAGGAAATTTTCATAATGTCCCCAAGACGTTTTCAGCAAACCAGAGAGCTGCGTGTATCAATACTGTAGAGATGAGGCACATTTTTCTTGTGTACTAAAATCTTTATTTCATATGCAAGGATGGATACAGCAGGATATCACAGGAGTGCAGCAAAAACACTGCTGACATCGGGACATTCCACGCACTCCTTTAAGTATAAAGAACCCTAAATACATTCTATATCAGGCCTACAATACATACCAAAACATGCCCATTACTACACTACGCTGTCTGGTAGGCTTCGACCGAGAACTAGCGTTAGCTTTTTTAGGTATATGTGTTGTTGTGTGACTTGGATAGATGCAATACCAGAAGGCCCAGACAGATGTATCCAAATATTGGTCAGGGGCATTATGTGTGACGCACAGGATTTTAGTTGACATATTTTAAGCCACATCCATTAATTTATAAACCACTCCTCTTGGAAAGAATTTCTAGTTAGGATTCTCTTACCATACCTCTTTTAGAGAACCCCCACATTTTTCACTGGATTTAAAGCACTGGGTTCCCCCACCTCTTAGTGGGGTCGGGAAATTGCAAGTTTCGTTTGACAGGAGCTTTGCCCCTTTAGGGCAGGGCTCCTGCGTTGCCAAGCTCCTAGTGAGACCCACAGGTTGTATCTGAGAAAAGGCTGGCGCTTGTAATTACAGCATATGATGGATGTTATATTGTTATATTGTCATATCGACTTCCTTGCCCGAGGGGAAGAAGGCAGCTCACCTTACTAAGACTAGCTCTGAAAAGAATTCTTCCAGCATTTGGTCGATCGTACAGACATTTCCTCGGTGCTTTAACGAGTAATTGGAGAAAAAGATTCTCACCTTACCCTGAGGTGAGCCTAGTTCATCTAATTGTATTTCATGCCCTTTTCTTAAAAAGTGCTCTTGAACTGGGAAGTATTCGAAGGCAAAATTGACATGTCACAATAGAAGTCAAGCAAACGAACCTTCTAGAAGCCTATTGTTGGCGAATGTTAGAGATGCAGAACTGCACAAAGGCCACTATTTGTCTCGACACTGGAAGGCTCTAAGACATTGTGTGCACCCTCTCGTATATGTATAACCTCCCACGACAATGATTGGAAATGCCTGCGTTAGGAAGGTCGAGCGTGTTGGAACAATGTAGGACAGAAGGGGACGTTTGGTTCTGGTGACGTAGGTAAATGTACGCATAGTATTTTATTTCTTTGTGATAAGCAGAATGTAGTCATGTTAGGAGGGCCCCTCCCTTCGGGAGATATAAATAAGTATTGGTCAAGGGGGGGTAAGGGGCGCGTGGAGACTCGGCGCCTCTGCTAGAGAGGTCAGAGAACAGATGAAGAGAGAGAGAAAGTCAGCGAGGGCCGGAGAGCAGGACAGAGAACCTCGGGAGAAAGACAGCGAGCGAAGACCGAGAGAAATGCAGAGAAAGCGAGAGGGAGACATGAACATAGACAGAGCTTAGAGAGAAGAGAGCTAGCGAGAGAGTGAGAGCGACAGGGAAAGTCGGAGACACAATGAGAAATAGCTGTGCACAGAAATTAAGAAAATAGAGTTCCCTCAATAAAGAGGAACAGAAAAGATGGGGTACCCTGGCACAGAAATGTAAGTGATTCCCTTCTCACATAACTAAGAGCAGAGCAAGGATTTTCTGACTGCCCTATGAGCATCTCTATCAGGGTCTATTTCCGACTGCTCAATATGAATCGTGTGTAGATTCACCCACTGAAGCTTGAGACAAGAGCAGCTTCTTAGACTCTGCAAGAAGGAGACTTAACAAAACCAAATGCGAGCTGAACGACTCATGAAGGCAATACCCTTAACAGAGCCCCCACATCAGAGACTCGCCCTCATACAGTCCTGACTGACTGCTCAGTTCCTTCTTCTAATCTTAATGTTTGAAGTCAGGTCTTTTCCGACTGCACAGACCAGAAAACATCTGGACAGAGGCGTTTTAAGGCATGAGCTAAGTGGGATCTGGCCAAGGTCCCCAGACTTTTTTTTGGGAGGGGGGGGGTGAAGTAGGGGTGAGGGGGGGGGGGCTTATAGAGCCAGCTCTGTTCTGTAGAGGGTCTTGCCCTGATAACCTTGAACAGTAATTGAACAGATTGCTTTAAACACTGATTCCTTCCATCTATTTTTAACGTGAGTGATATTACCATGCAATATCCCCCAAAATATTTTTTTAGATTAAGACAGGACCTCACATAATAGAAATACAAGGGGGTCCTAAAGATTATTTGCAATGATATTAGTGAGCTGCTGCTGCATTACAATATTGAAAAAAACACGTCACTATCCCTGAATATTAGATGCAAACAGATTTAGAATTTGGATCAGTGTGCCAGGGCACTGGCCACAGAGGGCATGGAGCGCTTAGACTGGATACTAAATTCAAAACTGTTCCCAGCAGGAGCCCCCGAAATACATTCAGCCCAGGCTCCCCGAAATCCTTAAGCAGTCCCACCATTACTGCTGCTGTCCCACCACTACTGCTGACACGCAGGAAGTAACAAAAAAATCCCACACTGAAAATTAACTATAAATATCCTTGGAGATATATAATAACAGAACAGGTAAACCTAACAAATAAAAACAGCCAGTCAGCAAATCGGTAAAATGAAGTTTATTGCTAAGAGGAGGAGAGAAAGCAGCTGCTCCGCCAGCAAATAATGTCTGTGCGAGTCGCCATGGTGGATGGGGAGGTCTGACCACAGCATTGGCCAATTGCTGCTCTCAGTGGGACTTAAGAGGGATGATTTGTCTCTTTGGATTTCCAGCCATGTTAGAATACTGTAAGTAGCGATCTATCAGAGCACTGGCTCAGCGTTATCAGAAGGTTGCAAGTTTCAGAAAGGGAGTTTCATCCTGCCAGAGGGATCTGCAGTCTCCACACAGGGAGCTTCATCCAATTAGAGGGTCCTCCAAGGTCCCAGGCAGGGAGTTTCATCCCATCTGAGGGCTCTGCAAGTCCCAGGCAGGGAGTTGTATCCTCTCAGAGGGCTCTGCAAGTCCCAGGCTGGGAGTTTTGTCCTCTCAGAGGGCTCTGCAAGTCCCAGGCTGGGAGTTTCATCCTAGCAGAGGGCTCTGCAAGTCCCAGGCTGGGAGTTTTGTCCTCTCAGAGGGCTCTGCAAGTCCCAGGCTGGGAGTTTCATCCTAGCAGAGGGCTCTGCAAGTCCCAGGCTGGGAGTTTTGTCCTATCAGAGGGCTCTGCAAGTCCCAGGCTGGGAGTTGTATCCTATCAGAGAGCTCTGCAATTCCCAGGCTGGGAGTTTCAGCCTACCAGAGGGCTCTTCAAGTCCCAGGCTGGAAGTTTCATCCTTCCAGATGTTCTTGCAAGCTCGGGAGCTTCATCCTATCAGAGGACTTGTACAAGCTCCAGACAGGGAGTTTGATCTAATCATAGGGCTCTTGTAAGTCCAGACATTAAAGTTTATCGCTGCTGGCAACAGGAAAGAACTAAGAGGATGAATCGAAAATGTCACTCTACCTTTTTTGTCAAGTAATCTGTGGGAACAAAAGGGTTCAGTACATATACTATGGTATTGGCTACTTCTGTGGGTAAGTGCTGAAAGGAGGGCGTGAAAGGGGGGCTCTTCTGAGAGCGCCTGGCTCAAGGTTTGACTCCGTATCAGCAAAAAGTGGTCAGGAAAGGGGAACTGCAGCAACTCCGGCGATTCTGGAAGATCGGGCTCTCTGGTAACTAAACCACGACTTCAGCTGTTGTAATAGACCATGCACCAGATGGACATAGGAGAGCAGAGATACATTCTTAAAGTGCTGAGTGGCTGGTGTCCTATCTTTCAGTGCTCTGGATACTCTACAAGTGGCAGGTCTGGCAAAGCAGGGCAGGAGGAGCCGAGCCAGACCGATGCGGGCCCTGTTTCATTGTATCTGCTGTTCACAAAGCTGGCACCTCAGGAAGCAGCCACGTTGCCTCCTGTAATAATGCACCTGCGGACACGAAAGGAGCATTGCATGTGGAGAGGAGGCAGAAGGACTTGGAGGCAGCAGCATCCCAAATGGCACCAGAGTGGTGGTCTGCCATACAGTAGCAATGGGTATCAGAGGAAGGGCTCAAAACCAGTTTTCCTCCTCCTCCTTGACCGTGAGGTTATTGAAACCCTCTACAGATCTCTACGGTATCTTGCCTGTTGACTCTACAGAGGCTTCTGTGCCGGAGAAGAGTCGACATACAACTGATTCCAGTCTAAAAGACATCAGGTCAGACATATTGTTATCATACTGTCACTTTCAACTGTATCCTGAAGGACAGGGTACTGCCATTCGGTGTAACAAATGCTGCTCTTTTCTGCCTGGGAGAAAGCGTGGCCCATTGGGGAGGGGTCCATCACTTTTGTAACAGATCAGACATGATGATTTTGTTCTTGATGGCAGTGGCGGCTGCTAGGCAATATTGGCAAGGGGTGGAGGGAGGGGTTTAGAATTTTTTTTAAAGAATAAACGACTTACCTGTTGAATGCCGGCTGCCGCCTCTCATCCTTCTTCCCTTCATTCCTGGCTCCCAGATTCCCCTAGCCAATCGCAATGCTCCTGTCACCGTGACAACAGTGTCGTGATTGTTCTGAGCGTCCTGGTTCAGTGGGAGCCTGTGCATGTTCTCCACCAAGGCTGCACAATACAGCCCGGTAGAGAACATGCTAAGTGCGCATGACTGTTTGGCCAGCCCAAGAAGGCACTTAGGGGCACCAACCACTCCTTCAAATGCTGACTGTGGCAGAAGCCCAGACCCACCCACCCAATAAAATGATAATAATATTGTGTTATTATAATTTTATTTTCCCTTTTTGCACTCCTCAAAGAGCAGTGGGGTGGTGCTTCTCTGCCTTAGCGGAGGAGCCGCAGCTGCTTGATGGTCAGCACCCACAAGATGATTCTTTCAACAATCTTCAGGGCATTTTTCTATCAGTTGCGGTACGTCCATTAGGGCGCTGGGGCATTGACCCACACGCCGCCGCACCTGGAGTTCCCTCGGCTGCTCTGAACTGACAATGCATGTCAGTCAGCATGATGTCGGACCGCCCAACCCATTCAGAGTCTGAAGGGGTGGGCGGTCCGGCGTCATGCTGACTCACATGCATTGTCGTGATGTCGTCAATCCAGGGGGTGGCACGGAGCACACAGCAGGCAGCAGCACAAGTGCGCATGTTGGGTTTAGGTCGGAGAATTGTTCAAACCAGCCCAGTCATGAGCACTAGTGTTTGCTCTGGCTGGCGGCTGCGCCTTAGGAGAGCGAGGGTTGAACAAACCTGCAACCCTCTGGCTCCTAATGGGCGAACGGGTGGCGAGTATTCCTGCTAAGCCAATCCTGGTGCTGATGGAGCAGCATCAGTATTGGCTGAGAGGGGTTGCCAGCCAGTGACGTGGCTGTTCCTGTTCAAGAAGTTGAAGCGCTAGCATGCCAACGCGGAACCCCGGCCCTGGAGCAGAGGTGGCGCAGACAGGTAAGTTTTCTTTTTATATTATTTTCTTTTAATTTTAAACGCCCCCGGCCCCCACACCCCACCTCCACGCGACCCCCCGTGGGTATTGCGAGCTGCGACTGCTAATATATCCACATGCACTTATTCTCACACACAACGTCATGGACGGGGAAGTGAGGTTGAAGAAATCATTCGTTTTTTCGAGTCCTCTCTGGCTGCGAGTGCATACTTCCAGGGCCAGGTGAACGGCCCTGCAAGAACTACCCTGAAAAGCATAGCGAGATCATGCAGCAAACTGGCCCAGCTAGTTCTTTTCATAAAGTATGTATACCTTTGAATGAAAATTAGGGAAAGAGGTATGGTGAACATTTTGTTGTTAACTGCGTAGTGCACGTACTGTTCTGTTAGTAGAATCGACTGGGTAATTCTGAAGAGGAGTGGAAGTGCATGGGTGGGGCATTATCGAAAACATCTAGAATAATGTAGATTCCAGTTATCTATGAATTTAATGTGGATTTTCTTACGGTGATCCAATTCATAGTGACCACCCTTGCATTACAGCACCTGGGTTTAAAGTTTTGTAACTCTAGGGCGAATGCATTGCGTTTGTATAATTATTCGCTGTTACTTTAGGGCTTTTTTTTAATCACAGCAATTATGTCTGGGGTTCGTGGAATTAACAAGCCCAATGAACCGGTGCAGGAGCCAAGATAATAAAATGTCATGATATTTTACACTGCCATTACCGAGAAGGTGACTGGGGCTCAGCACCAGATGCTGTGACTCCGGCATGAGCTCATTTTTATACACAAATGGAAATACGCAAAATGTCTCCAAAAAATGTTAGGCCAAGGAGTTCACCGGCACCCCACCCCTTGGCGAGCTTGTGTATATCAGCTGGGGGTGATAGCATGGCATCAATGTATTATATGTGCGCAAATGGAGCCATGTTTACTCTGACTGGCACAGGGAAGTGCTAGCGCGGCTACTGAAGACTGAGGAAAATAATCAGAAACCCTACAAAGTGCCTTCCCGGCGTGCATGCTAACTGCGGGAATGCTTCCCAGCTTAATAATGTACGGCCTGCTAGATTTCCTGAAAGTCGTGCTGTGTGCAAATCTGCAGGGCTAGATTGCACGGATGTACGTCATTACCACGCACACTTTTACAACGCGTTCCATTACAACGCGGTTGTAACAACGCAAGTCGTTACAACGACTTGCATGGGGGGGGGGGCGCAAATTTAAAAAAAATTATTTACTATTCCAACACCAGTCCCCGTGGATAGTAGGAAGGTGTTGGGATAGTAAAGTAAATGATTTACTATCCTTGAGCGCCACCCAGCGCAATTCGTTGTAACAACTTTCGTTGTTATGACCGCGTGGTAATGGTAGGGTGTTGTAACGCTTGCGTTGTAAACGTTGCATACCGTGTGAGCGTTTGGCACAAAAATACCTTCTGTACATGAAACCTCATTGCGCTGCTTTTACTAACACTGTACTTTGTCAAGCACCACTTAGTGTCCCAATATCGTGCCCCAAAAAAACATTGTGAATCTGGGCTAACAGCATCTTGTCTTTTCTTGTAGCATTTGTACGCGGCTTCATAGGAACTAGCACTGCCCGAAGCTATGTGCTGGGCATTTGTGTTTTTGCTGTGTCAGCTCTGTAATCGCACCATTCTTGCTACAAAAGACAATGATGCCTTCCGGCCTAGCAGCAGTGGTGCAGTTTAAATAAATGGCTTGAAACAGTGGCAGTGCAGATGTAAATTAAGAGAATGCTTTAAGGAACATGTAAAAATGGCTTTAAAACATTGGGGGACTGCTAGACAGAAGGGTTGTACGCATTTTAAGGATTTTGTGGGCGCGTGCACAAAATGTAGGGCTCCTTCCTTGTACCCACAGTTTGAGGAAGATTTAAGTTTTTTAGACTTGGCTGGAATATGACTTATTATTACAAATTCTTTAAAATATACATGTAGCGGGCTTTGGCTCTTCTTGGAGCTGCATTTGTCCCCCGCCTTGTGCTATTGGCTACTTTGTTAACAAGCAGCCATTGAGTCACTGGCAATATGAGCAAATGCAATTAATCACGTCTTCTAAGTTCTACTAAAATGTATAGATGAGTGTATTGAGGTACAGGATCACACAAAGTGCCAAAGTGAAGCGGCACGCATTCCATGCAAAAATAGCTGTTCATGATATACCACTCGGAAATGTCACCATCCGCCACTGATTTCTCTTGCATTACTGAAGGCGAGGCAGGCAAATGGAATCCACCTAGAAATGCTCTTCTTCCTATCCCTTCAGAATTATAAAAATCCAGAGGCTTTACAGCTTCCAGTAAAGGAAAATTCTCATTCTAGTCATGACGTGGGTGTAGATCCAGAGGGTTTTTCTGGTTCTGAGGATAAAGAGACTGTTTTACGCAATATTCACAAGTAGCCCAAAGCTCGACCCTACCTTTCCCTCAGTAACGGACCACAGCTATCAAAAAACACATACATGCAGTGCCAGTGGTTGCAGGAGGTAGGCACACAACTGTTTTTGGGGAACAGGGAGATATTTTTCATCATTAAACTAAACCAGAGCAAGAAAGAGTAAGGCAGAAGAGAGGGAAAGAGGGTGGATGTGAAATACAGCAAAACAGTGAGAAAGGAGGCAAAACAATGTTCAGAAGAGAACTAGATAGAACTTTTAAAATGTCAGTGGCTTTCCGTTCCTTTATGTTTTCCTAATGCCAGGACTATAGGACATATGTATGAATCAGATGTCATTCTGTTCGCTTCCAACCCATCTTTCAACACTTTCTTTTCAACCTTGAAGAAGGGGTGACATAGCTTCTGATGGCTTCAGAAAAGTTATTCTTTTCATTGAGCTATTGTAAAATTTTTAAAAATTGTTACATTGTTAAACATTGTTGCTTTTCTATGTCATCTCTTCTATTCTGATTCATATATCTGACCTGTACTTATTGGACGATTTGGCAATTTTTAGAGTTCACAAATAGTTCAAGGGACTCTCCGCTTTGGTGATAGATGTAATGGTTTGGACAATTGAGCAATTTATCACAATGGTGATCATTTGCTTTCAATAAGTTATCAACTTTCTATGTTTGTCAGGTAATTGTTGATCACATTGATAATGTGGTGGCACAAAAAGGGATGAAATTCTAGGTTACATTGCTGATATATTTACTATGCTATGTGGCAGTTATGATTGGAGTACCTGGTGAATGTGCTCAATGGAAGCTTTTAAATATATACAAAAAAATATTTAAAAGTATTTCTGGTGCCAGAAGCACCTCCCAGAATCAGTATTAATTTGAGTAAAGAAGTAATGATTTATGGCTGAATGGGACAGCCTTTTTCTACTTAGTATTATATGCATTAGGGTACCTATATCTTAAAGGACGGAGTGCTCATTTCCAAAGAATGAAGGTTATAAAGCTCATATTATGCAGTTTTAAATTAAACAAGAACTTTGTAATGTAATATATAGTTTGCGGTTCTTTTACAACAAACTGGAACACATGATTCACGAACAGGAAATCAGAAAAGCAAGAAATTTGGTCCTAGAAGAGGAATACATGCAGCCCAAATTTGGATTAGAAAAAAGTGCTGGCTGTCACTTTTCCTAGGGAAGTAGGCATGTAAACAAAAACAAATATAAACCACCTGAAAGAACTAGTGATAGAAAAGGATATGATACATTTTTAGTCACTGAAACAGTAGCAGTAGTGGCCAGCATGGCTCGTGGCTGGCAGCACGGGGTGGACCACATGGGGAGTCACGCAGGGGATGCGCAATATAAAAAACGTACCTGGCTGCCGGGTCCCGCATCTCTGCTCCTGCTCTCCTCATGGAACTCGAAGAACAGGAAGCACAGCGTGACCCCACTGATGAATCACAATGCTGCCATGCAACGTTGTGATTGGTCTGAGAGTCCTGGTTCATCGCTCAGCCAGGGAATGAGGGCCTGGGTATGTTCTCCATGCAAGCTGTAATGCAGCCTGCATGGAGAACAGGGAAAGTGTGCAAGACTGTTTTGGGCTGCCCGAGAGGGCTGGCCAAACAGTCATGTGCACTTTGGAGTGGGCAAACCACTCCTCCCCTGCCCTGTACCGAGAGCAGAGCAGCTCCGAATTAAAGCAGCACAAGCATAAAATGATAATAACTCAAAGTTATTATCATTTTATGTTTCTACTTCGCACTGCTTAAAAGCAGTGGGGTGATGCTCCTCCGCCATAGAGGAGGAGCCGCCACTAACCAGAAGATCTACAAAGGTGAAGCAAAGTTTGCCGTGTGGGATATTCATTGCTGGTTTTTGAAGAACTGCACATCAGGAAAGTGATACCAGCACTGCTAGGAAGTTCTCTGGGAAGGTAATACTAGCAGTCCAAAAGGTGTTCCCAAGCTGAAGTTATCTGGAATGTCTGCCCTGCCCATTACACTATGCAATGCTGATTACTTTTCTTAAACCTAAGATACAAAAGACTGGGGTGTTTAACAACCCAAACCTTTAGTGATAATAGGGAAATAAAATCTCTAAAAAGTTAATTTCAAATTGGTTGCCAGCCACCACAGATAAATTAATATCTTGACCCCAGGCCAGGTGCGTTTCTTGAAGGCTAGTGCCAGGAAACCCGCTACCTGTTGGAAACGCTAGTTCACACAGAGTCAAAGGACTCTGTTGGCCATTGCACTAGTAACTAGTAGATGTAACCAAGGCTTTTCACCCAGTCAAGTGTGAGCATCTGTTCCAAATAATGACAGCCAAAGAGTATACTTTCGCATAATTTGTTTTACAAAGCACTCACAGCCTTAATTTGGAATGGAGAAAAGTAGGCAAATTTCCTCCTAAAAGAGTGGCATAATAAGAACTGAATCCATCCCTAGCACTGATATTTAAAGGTTTTCCAGAATGTATTTGTATGCAGATGATGTGGCTCGCAGTAAAATCTGAGAGGGAAAATCTTGTTAGAGTACAGGTTGTAATCGGAATTTTTCTCAAGTTGCAGAATGTAATATAAAAAGGAATTTACTTAGTTTTAATATATGCGAAATCCGTGCCCCACTGAACCTCGGCGAGGAAGAACACCACTCATTACCCGCAGGTTGTTTGGGGATCCATGTTCATCAAAAGTCGAAGAATGCTCTGAGGCGAATTATGCCAAGTAATTGAGAATATTAGATGAATGTTAATGTTTTCGGTCCCATTTAACTGTCTATGGTAAAGCAGCTGTTTTTCCATGAAAATTGAGCTTCTAAACATTGTTCGTTTCTGTCCCAAGGCCTCTCCTCCCTAGATCAAATTCTAAATTGCATCAGAGAATAATGGATATTTATCTAGCAGACAAGGTACATCAGTTCAGCTGCAGGAAGATCTGCAGCCCTCCAGAAGGCAGCTGACTTAGACCAGGGTCTGTGATCTATTTAGGCAGGTGGTAATTCCTGATTCCCTTACATCATTTCATTCTCCGATCCTAAATAAAAAGATGGGATCAAACGTCCCATTTTACTTCCGCAGTACATTTCATAAAGCAAAACGTTTCAAAATTGTCAGCTTCAGATCTTACCAAATATTTGTGAAATGTACCACCAAATCAGGGCTCGCTGGAGACGTCTGGTGAGCTTGGAGAGATGCCATTCTGGAGAAACCCATCTCTTCCGTAGGACGAAGCAGGTCAGGTTTTTGAGAACGACTTAAAATTATACAATAAAAGACTTGTGATTGAAATCAACAGACTCATTGCAGATCGACTTTCCATTAAATAATCCATTTTGTGCCATTTTGTCAAATTAAATGGTTTGACTACATCATATTTAGAAGAAATCTCAAGAAAGTAGTAGGAAAAAGAAAAAGTTGTCTTGAAGTCAGTAGACTGGAAAAAGTTATGCCACGCATCATGTTGCCCTAGGATCTCATTTCCAGAGAATTCAATATTTTTGCTTGTTCTGCCTTTATTATTTTCTCAACAGAATATTAAAATTGTCAGATGGAAATAATCTCAATATTACGGGATATCATAAGCCTTCTGGCAAGAGACGGTCTTGTATTGCTCATTACTAGAATCCTTTTTGGTGTGGTATATTTAAATAGATTTGTTTCACCCTCTGTACTTCCCTGGCCTAGTTCTTGATATTGGTGATGATGTAGATGATGCAAAGAGATTTGTAGAGCACATGCATACTCAAAATAGTGTCTTGGCGCTAAATGGAAGGCTCCCTATCGCAGCACTGATTAAGCCTGTTGAAAGAGCCAGTACTTTAGCTTTTTTTCTCCAGAAAATGGATAGTTGGAAATGGAACGGAATTCTAGGGGAAGATTGCTCCAGGCCACCAACCCAAGGTAAGAGAAGGATCTACCTCCGGTTCTGGCACTGCGGATTTTGGGAATTCTGGCTAAATAACCATAAGCTGATGATAAATTGCTGGCTGGGCATAAGCACAAATCCTACTCCTCACGTACACCACACCTTTATCATGCAGATCTTTATAAGTCAGGGCCAAAGTTAAAAAAAAAAAACTATTTCTGACAGGAATCCAGTGAAGCGCTTTTAAATGCAGGGTCATATGGGTTCTTGGAGCGAGGTTGAGAAAAGTTCAAGCCACCGCATTCTGCACCACTAGAAGTCTATTCTGGAAGACCCAAGTATAGTGCATTTCCATACTCAAGCCTGGAAGTGATCAGGGCTTGGATCACTGTTTTCTTAGTTTCTTAGTTTCTGATGCTTATTTTTGCAACCTCATCCTGGCAGCAAGCACACCGCCTGCTACCTGCGGGTTTTAGTTATGTCTCTTCCATTCACATCTAGACTTACTGAGCCAGGAATAGGCAGAAACTGAATATTATCTTTGCTTCAATAGCCAGAACCTTATTTACAGAAAATTAGAGCTTCAAACAAGCACTATTATTGGTTGCTGGGATTGATATAGTGAACATATTTTGTTGCTAAAGAGATTTTCACCAGATGAAACTGAGATTGGATATGTTTTAAGATGTATGGGGAATGTTCTTTAATCGTATTGCCAGCTTGGAATGAAATCCATAGAGTGTAATTTCATTCGTCACAAGTGATCTTTCACAATCTTTGATTTCCACGTCCTTACTTTACTGCTGTTTAAAGTAACGTTTTGCTTTTCGAAGACTAGTGAAGGGTTTTGGAAGTTTTATTTTTTTGTGTATATATGAGTGCTTTTTAAGTCATTCTTAGGCAAAGTTATAACAGCTTTGGCGGTTAGTGGGTGGCTGGGAACTCGTGAGGTCAGGGGACCTGTTCCTTTACTTGAGACTCTTTGCAGCTTTGTGGGGCTTGAGTAATTTTAGGGGTAATATTTTGGTTTGGAGAGAGGGATAGACCATCTCTGTTCACTACTCCCTATAATACCCCTCCCTTACCTTTTACAGAGCGGAGCCTCCCTTTTCCTGAGCAGTTTTCCAGGAGAGGTGAGGTAAACTCCCTGCAATATTCGGGTGAGTAATAATATTATAATTTAGCGGCTCATTTGATAAGAGCCAGCGTCAGTGTTTTCCTTCAGACAGGACTTACTTTTTCTTCTCTCTTTTTAAATAGATATGAGAGACACCAGTTGATACAGAGGAACATGAATTTTGGACTGGACACGTATATCCTTCATGATTAACTCAATCTTCACTCTTCACGCAGTAGCAAACATTTAGAATTCTGGCCCTGAAGAAAGCCGTGGGATCATGTCCCTGCTGGCTGAAACATGTTGGCCTTGTATACGCAGTTATATGTCTAAAACTGCCCTTGTTGCATGGTTCTTATGAGGGAAAGGACAAATTATATTATAGTCTGCTTTATTGATCCTTTACCCCTTTTTAACTCACTACACTTTTTTTTTTTTTGCACTGCACATGATCCCATCATGATCTTTTACTCATGGTCACTATAGCGATTGAGGGTGCGACCCAATTGAGGAAGGGTAATGGACTGGTCTTGATGATCAAGAGACATACCATCCCTGCCTGGATGACCAAATGATAACATTTGATCTACACATACTTTTGATGGGAATCCAACGTTCTCTGTCATGGGTCTTACCAACAATCTAAGTAGGTCCATCTGAAGGTTTGCCCTGTTACGCATATAGGTAGCAAGACTTATTTAGCTTTACCAGCACGAACTTACTTACTTAGAAGTTCGTAGCTTGCTTTGGAGTGCTTCTAGCTCCTACACAGACCCCAGTTTTTCTTGTGTTTAGCATTTATGGTATGGGGATATTAATCTGGGTGGTCTCTAAAATTCCCCTAGACCCTTCTTCCTCGTTGTTATTTAATAAATATGCAGTACTCAGACCATTAATGGCGGCCAAATATCATTTTGTGGGAACCATTATGGCCATAAATGACTTAAGGAATCAGACCCAGGGATAATGAATTGAAAGAAATAAAGCAGCTAATACTGTGATGTAGAACTGCAAAGATTCGGCCATGGACAAAGAAGATACTGCAGTATTAAACGTGAAAACACATTACAATGGAAAGCGAAGACGTGCAAAGAAGAATGAAGTAAGGTTATTAAATTTAAATGCATATTATGCACCTTGGAATGCTAACTGCATACTAACATCTAACCTACCAGCAGCGAAGTATATTTATATAACATAATATACTCCTCCATTATGACCGCAGTTCACAGCCAACCTAATCAAAGTATCACTCAAAGTGTCAGCCTTCTTAATAGGCCCCTGGAAGCACTGAGGAGAGGAGACTGCACTGGAAAAACAGAATGACAACATTTTTCTCTATGACAAGTAGAATACGACTGCAGAAGCTGATATTAAGAACTGGAGCACGAATCCCATAAAACACAGGGCAGAGAGAAACAGCAGAGATAAAAATCGGGTAGAAAAGCAAATGGATAAATATTTAACAACAGTTAAAAGAGAGTCAGCCCGCCGATGAGTTTGACTCTCTCGGTATCTGCATCAACAGCAGGCCGACAGTTACCAGTGAGCCCCATCGGTACACCACCAGCAGAATCGCCATATTAGGAAGAGATGTTCTGCATTAGAATCTGATTCTGAAACCATCCTTTTCCAAGCATAGGACGTCATTTACGAGGTTTTGGTGCAGGGCAGTGCCACAGGGATTCTTGCTGTGCTTCAGTGTGTCAAAGTGCCGCTGGGGGCCTCATAAATGAGGCCCTTAAACCGTGACCATTCAGGAAAGTAGACTTCCCAGCAGAGGGAGATGCACACATGCTAGAGCACACACCATCTGCACAAATCTGGTACTAAAAGAGAGGCGGAGCTACCGCCAGAAAATAGACATGGAAAGAAACTAGGACGACTGTGAAAAAACATTGGGCCAAATGGTTTGAAACAGAAGAACAGGGTGGACGCACTGGGATCATTTATATTTAACAGCCTTATGGGCGGCCGTGTGGCTGACTAAATAATTACTGAGGTGGTGCGCAGACCAGCCTCCACTCTTAAAGTTTTCACGATACATGCAGAGGAGTTCCACAATCTGACATATGACAACCGCGATGAGGTTGAGGGCGGCCACTGATGACCTGCCCTAGGTTGAACCAGTTGGCTAGATTCAGGTCAAGGATAGCAGATAGGTAGTCGTATGTTAAATGGTTGTCACACCCCATCTAGACGGTTGCTCCTTGCATGTTATCTCCTATTAGTCAAATTATAGAGGAGCGTCGCTAAACTGGCTGAATGTTACCATAACGATGATGCTGCTTTTGAAGTCATGTCCCAAACTCTGAATAACTCAGTTGCAGATGAAAATGCTGATGGGACCAGAGGAATGGTGCTGGTTACCGGGCATACTAAATCAAAGACCAGTGAAGCCCAGTGCCAAGCCATGATAACGCTGCTATAAACATTGTGTTGTAGATAGTAGTAGCTCCTCCAGGGAGTGCTGCGGGAGGTCGGGCAGGGGATGGTCAGGGTGGAGGGTAGTAAACTCCGGAATACGGCCAAACGGAGGTAAGTAAATAAATAAAACAAATTACTTTGCGTACGCTGCAACGCCAGATAATTCTTTTTATTTATTTATTTCTTTACTTACCTCCGTTCGGCTGTATGCCAGAGTTTACTACCCCCCACCCTGCCACACCCACCACCCCGCAGCACTCTCTCGAGGAGCCGCTACTGGTTGTAGACTACTGCTGTCTTCACGCAATGGCTTGAGAACTTTAATGTGGGAGATAGGCTGAAAGATTCCTAAGAGTGCGGGATACACTTTGTTTCACCCTCTTGCAGCAAAGATGCAAAAGAAAGGGCGAGTGGGTAGTTAATGGTAGAGGGCATTGCAGGGTTGGGGCACGTGCATCCCAAAGTTATTTCTAGCGCAAGCAAGTTTTTGCCCATTGTGAATGATATGTGCAACAGTTATGTTAAGCTGAGGTTTGTGAAAAAATAATAATTTTAACAACATATCTACTGTATGGAGAGGGTAACACCATCTTTTAGTGGATCTCGTGAACTGTATTGAAGAATTAATAGTGGAGTGACAGATATTCATGCTTATTATAGGTGACTACAATTCCAAGAAGACTGTTCACCGTAAGAAAGTGCCTCTTTTTGTATGCTCAACTCCTAAATCTTTGGACTATGCTTCTAGTTTCTCTACTCTGAGGTGCACTTGTCCTGGCTGACCAGGCCCGAGTGCACGTGCTCTGACCCCTCAACTTGTATATGCAATGGCTAACCTCTGCTTGGCATCTTTAACTTAGCTATAAGTCTCCAGTATATGGCACAGAGTGTACCCAGGGCTAATACGTTAAAGGCCACTAGTGGACTGCAGCTCTTATTGTGCCACCATTACAGTGACAAGGTGAAAACATGACTCTAGTTCTGCCTCTGCGGCCTAGTTGGGCAGCTTTTAAGCCACAACTTGAAATGGAAAAATAAACACTTTTGCCAAGTCAGAACCTTCCTTTTTAATATTTATAAGTTATCTCTAGGGAGGGTATTAGTATTGTAATATATTAAAAAGAAGAACATATTTCTTTTATATTCAACATGTCCTGGAAGTGAAAACTCAAATTGTCGTTTTCATTGTAACAAGGCGGGTGGTCCCATTAATGAACATGGAGTTACACCAGCCTGGGCGCTAAGTGCTCATTTCCATTTGGGACGACCACAAAACATTTTTTTTATTAGTTTTGTTGGTTATAAGCAAGAACAGTGCCCCAGCAAATAGCTGTCTGTCTATGAAATACCATATTATCGCTTATGTTAGGAAAGGCAAATGTACTGGAAGAGCATACAGAGTGCAGAAAGCATGGAACGCCCTACCCCCTCTATTAAGAGCACTGGACAAGGAGTCTGAGTTCCGCAAGCAATTGAAAACCTGGATTTACAATCTTCCAGACTCAATGGCCAGAGCGCTAGTGTGATCCCGGTTATGGTCTCCTTAGCAGTAAGGCAACCTTTTCATCTGGTTGTCCTCATATTGGCGCCGAGATGCTCCTTGGAGCGATTGCTAGCGCGTTATAAATGGACTCTACATCTACATCATCAGAAAGAAAAGTAGGAGAGAAACATCGCATGACATCATAAATATGGGACAACCAAACATTATACTCCAAGGTATCAAATTAATCATTATATCACCCTTGACTAATTCTGAAGTCAGATTTAAAGTAATTTTTAATAGTAAGGTAACTTTAGAAAGTCACCACTTTCTTGGCCCAAACTTCTAGAAGCCATTGCTGATGAACTGCAGCAGTTGTCACCCGAAACAGCCTGCTGCCCTTCTGCTAGGAGGTGCAAAACGCTCCCAGCGATGGGATCAGAGGGTCTGTGGGAGGGAAGAGGAGTGGCTCTTCTTCAGACTTGATGGTCCAAGAGTGATGGCCATAGATGGCCCAGATTCATAGGAGCTACCACCTCTGATAGGCAAACGCAAGTCACATTGTAGCTTGCCCATTCCTGTGTGTAGGCAGACAGGTTAGCATTTCTTACAGAGGGAAAAACCCATTGCAGAACTGGCTTTCCAGGAGGTGTGACTAATTAGACTGGACAAAGGAAAGGCCCCAACATCTTGAATTTGGGCAGAAAGATGTATCGTGCAATTGTTTAGTGCCAACCCCACAGAAAATTTTGTAAGAGGGGGGTAGGGTTTACCCATGGGAATGGTAGCCCAATTGGCTAGGAAGCCCTCACCGATCACAGACTCGAAATTGGTATAGAAGTTCCACCCCTGGCTAACAGCTTCAGACATTCCTGTACTCAGAAAGGACAGAAGTATACCTGCTAAGCCGGTGAACCACAGAAAGGAAGGCTGCACCAAGGAAGACTCCACCTGCTGTACCTCCTGAACCAAGAGAAGACTCCAGAAAGAGATGGGCTTCTCCTACTGTCGTTTTTGTGGTGAGAGACCCCAAGGGTCGGACCTCCTCCCACTAGTGACATTAGTGAACTGGGCCGGTTCTAGGGCAGTGCGATTGGTGCCACCGCACCGGGCGCTAACTTGGGGTGGGAGCATCATTTTTGCAAGTATATTCTCATTTTAAAAGCACCTTCTGCTTCGTTCCAGGCCTTCAGCAATTATCAGGCATCAATTAAAATGTCAAGATAACTCCAGTGATTAATCATCTTCCTGGAAAGAGAACGGAGTTTTGTCTAGTGGAAGTTTTGACTAATCCTAAGGTAGTGCAGAGGGTTAAAATGCCTGCTGCTAAGAACATGTACCATTCAGATAACAAAGTGCATATATTGGAAATAGGTCAGTGGGTTACTGCTTCTGTAAGAGAGCACCTTTTGTTACTTGTCATTTAGAAGTCAAAATCCTAATATAGAACATTAAGCTATTAACTGTAATCAAAGAGCTGCATGCAAACTGCAAGGTATATGTTTGGGCTATATGTGTTTTGCCAGTCTTTCAGTATCATAACCTTGCCAAAAGGGTTCATTTGGTTAGAAAATAATTCTTATTATTGAAGAGAACCCCTAACAATTATGTTATGTTTTAATTCTGAATGTGTGCTTTTCCAGAATAAGGACTATTAAAATATATTGCCTAGCAGTATCTGACATGTCACTCCTACACTGCACATTGTAGTCCTGTCTGATGTAACATTTCCTATACACAGATTTACACACATATGATTGTCGCTGTGCAATGTGTGTGTGATGTAAAGTGCTCTGACACCTTACACTGGTATGAGTGGTGCTATAAAACTAAATTAATCTAAGAGACAGTGGTTATGGAGACTTGAGGGCACTGTTAAAGGGTGCTAGTGAAGGCATCTATGGCAGAGGTGGTCATTGGGGGGACGCCAACAAACATTGTCGCACAGGGCGCCACTAGTGATAAAGCCCGCCCTGTTAGTGAGTGGCCCCCAAAGACAAGTTGGCAAGCCTCCTGTTAATCTTTGGGAGCACAAAATCTAAAGAATTCTGCACCTGAGAAGTGCCCAGCTAACCAGTGGCCATAGGACTTGCCTTGGACTCCACTTGTGAAGCCTGTTCGATCATGTCCTAGCTCCTATGAAGTACTGCCAAGGTCCTGGAACTTTGGCTAATACAAGACCATGGTTCTCCAAAGTGGATCTGGGAGGACTGAATCCATGACAAATTTATTGATTCAGATGCATCGTCCATCACCACCCCCTTTTGTACCGCTTTTGGTCGCCATAAGTGTGGCAGGGTATGCTCAGACGTGAGTCCCTTGCACACTTTGCCACTGGATTCAAGCAAGCCTGGCTGAAGGCGGCTGGAATGCCAGAATCCGGTCCTCGGAAGCTTGTTTCCGGTCCAGGGAAGACATGGCTTGGCAGTTCAGGCTGGACTGTTCCCATGAGACACAGGGTCAGACTGATTTGCATATAGCCATGTCTGAACTGGGGTGGCGGAGTGGGCTAAAGAACGGTGATGGATTAAACCCAGATCTTTTGACTGGGTGTGAGTGTTTGATTGATTCAGATGCTCCGTTCATCACCACCCCCTTTTGAACCTCTAAAACAGGCCTCAAGTTCCATCATGGATTTGTAGGGTTGTCTCTTTATTTATAAGCAATTGCCTATCAGTCAAAATCATTCCCAACTTACCTTCAGGTCTCCTCTCTAGTGATTCCAGAATCGTTAGGATCTTCACAAAGCAGAAGGATCCTAACTGAAGGGGGTGCTTTTCTATCCACAACTTCATTTCTGTACAATGCCTAAGACTCAAACTGATGTCTGACTTTTCTAACTGGTGGTTGTTGCAGGCTGTCCTCCTATTGATGCCTGATGTCAATAATGTTGATGATGACAGCTCCTTAGCACTCCTGGGACAAGATTCAAGGCTTTGCACGTCATTAGCGATCCTAAACAAAACATGATACTGTCAAGCTTGGTGACGAGAACGCGCAGCAATAAATATGCACCAGTCTGTTATAATGACAATGAGAGAATATGGCCTGGATAACGAAATGGCCAGTTTACTGGCTCAGACTTCATATGTAAAATGACAGTCTTATTTAGAGTTTGGAGGGTGGGATACTCCATCAAAACATTATGGATTTTTTGTCCACCGTATCAGAAGTGCCACTGGCCATAATGCACATGTAATGGGGTGGATGGAACATCTGCCATGTTTATGACATAGTATCTGATCTTATAAACTCTAAATGAGTTACTTAGTTACTTGCACCTCTGTTGATACGTATACATGAGAGGATGTGTTATAACAGCCAGAGGTGCCAACTTGGATTTGGGAAACCGGTTCACATCTGGGCCTCGGCTCAACATCCTTTTATACTGGGCAAATCACTTAATCTCCCCTGCCTACCACAAATGAATGTGTCCTTATATAATCAGAAGAGGCTCCTCCGTAATGGCAGAGGAGTGCCACCCCCCTGCTAAAAGAGGAAAAATAAAATGAGAATAAAATCTTTTTATTTTAATTTTATTTTTGCCTTTCTAACAGCTGACGACACAAGTCTTCAGCGGGGCATGATCAGGCAATCCTGTTTGACAGGCATAGCGGGGGAGGAGTGGTGAGCGATTTTAAGTGCGTATATGTGTTTGGCCGATCTTTTTAGACCAGCCAAACCCACAGGCGCACTTAAGTTTCTCCAACCCAGCTGTGTTGCACAGCCAGGTTGGAAAAACACCTGAGGCTCCCAAGCAATGTCTGAGCGGCAAATGAGGCTGCACAAACCAATATTGCATCTAGGAGTCTGCGCAGTCAGACTCTAGAATCGGAGGAAAGAAGCAAGACAGCGGCTGTCAGAGTGGCAGGTAAGTGTTATTTTAATTATTTTAAATATCAAAGTATAGTTTTGTTTGTATTAACTGCCCTGCCTCATCACTAAGCAATTATAACAGCCGCCACTGTGTATATTGTAAATAGTGCTCAAGTAAAGTGCTCCAATACATTCGGGTCGAGTTCGCGCTACATAA
This sequence comes from Lissotriton vulgaris, assembly GCF_964263255.1. Classification (NCBI taxonomy): domain Eukaryota; kingdom Metazoa; phylum Chordata; class Amphibia; order Caudata; family Salamandridae; genus Lissotriton; species Lissotriton vulgaris. The sequence goes on along the minus strand of NC_141687.1, from coordinate 583,137,681 downwards.
AACTGCAGATCCCAGCAGTCTAGTACCCAATGTGAACCACAGATGCACTGACTGCAACACAGGAGCCCCCTTCTTATCATGGGAATGCAGAAATGGGATCCACATGCGATGGTGCCAGGTACACAGAGGAGACCCTTTCTTGCATATCTTGCAGATCCCAGCATCCCAGGACTCAGTGGGAGTCACAGTTGATGGCACTTGGGGCCACAGGATCATCTTTCTTCTCTTAAGCATGTAGACAGAAGAACCACAGGAGACAATGGAAACCACAGGACACGGCCCTAGGGGCACAAAGCAGCACTTCCTCTCTCAGACACATAGACAGCAGGATCAATGGTGCAATAGAGCACACAGGAGCACCATTCTTCTCATTGACCTACAGACTGCATCTGTCCAGCACTTGGAAATGGCTTTGGAACCTCAGTAATAGTCCCACGGGCACACATGCCCACCCATCTACTCCTATACCTACAGACACCTGCAGTCTCGCACACACTGGTAACCACTAGTGAAGATCCCAGAGGCACACAGTTGCAACCTTCCTCACTCAGACATGCAGACAGCTGCCCCCCAAGACACAAAGGTAACCGCAGTCCGGGGCACACATGATGGATGCCCTAGGCATACAGGAAATTACAATGGCAGAAGCCACCAAAGGGTGCCACAGGGGCCAGAGAAATAATTTGGTCAAAGACACTGGCCACTGACGCAGCTGCACTGACGTGAGGGCTGATTTGGCTATCGACATTGAAAAGGACCAGTCAGGATCCAGAGGAGGTCAGGTAGCCCCCTCTGCGAGTGAGTTGTCTGAATTAAATATTTGTAATAAAACTTAAGCTGTTGAACTCCATCCAGCACGTAGCTCTGTCTAAAGAATGTACTGGTTATAGAGTTCATGGCAGAGTGGCCTGAGTGCTTGGATTAGGTCCCTAGTTAGAGGAAAATGGGATCTCATCCAGATGGTGGCTGAGCACCTACCTATCTGTCTCAGTCCCAGATCTATTGAGAATACCTGGTGAGGAGCCATCTCTGCCAGTAGTAGAGATCCTACCGCGGATGCTGCCCACTTTGCCAGGTATTCTGATTGATTGGAGTGCATGGCAGTTGTTACTTAAGGTAAGTTCTGATATACGCAGTTGATTGTACCCTGATACATCGAGCCAACGCCACAGGAGAAGACAGTACAAGGGTGATCGAGCTCTTCTTCAAAGTAGATTGAGGCTCATGGCTTTGGATTGAAAAACAAGGTAGTAAAGAGGTTCTAAATCATGGGTCAGAGAACCATTGATGTGTAAGTCCAGAGCGTATACTAATTCACCACTAATCCGTTATGGGTTCCAGAGTAGTGTGCTACTCACCGAAAAAGTGTTTCAACACCCCTTCATGGTCAGGGGTAGTATCTGGTATGGGACAGTAAGTGCTAAATAATTGTAATTACAATACAATATGGGAAAGGAACTATGACATTCCCAAGGTATATAGGTATAGGATGGATATCAACACCCAGGGAAAGAGGAAGAAAAAGATATGTACACAGACCCGGTGTGAAAAATAGGGGAGGCCTGCAGCTACAGAGAGGGCCTAGGAATGAAAGCAAGATAGGTGAGGTGCACATGCAGGTGGTGGAGAATATAAGATGGGAGAGGCCTTGAGGTAGGAGATGAGAAAGAAGCCCTGAGGTCGCAGGCCTGCAGATAAGGAGGGGAAGGAGGGTATGAGATGCTCTCGGGACACATGCGTTGGATTGAGAATGAAGGGCGATAGAGGGCTACAGCCTGTTAGTGAAGAAGATAAGAAGCTCTGCCAGCAGGAAGGTAATGGGGATCAAAGAGGAAGACCTGAGATAGAACCCACAGACACCAGGTATAGATTAAAGAGAGACAGAGTGTATACAGGCAGGTTATGGGGAATGAAAAATGAACAGGTGAAGGCGCTACCAGGCTGTTACCAATGTTAAAATATGAGCAACTGATTCAAATCCTGCAGGCAGTTAATCGCATTTAAAAGATGAGCAACAGATACAGGACTCAAATGCACCAGGTAATGTGGAATATAAGATAACCATAGATGACTAACTGATAAAGAGCCTGCAGACGGGTAATGGCGAATAAAACAGAAACAACACATACAGAACCATCAGGCGACGTGGAATATACAATTAACACAGACGACGAATAGACAGAGAGCCTGCAGACAGGTAACAAACAGATAGAGAGCCTGCAGACGGGAAATAGGGTGTAAAAGAAGAACAACAGACATAGAACCGACAGGCATCATGTAACGGGGAATAAAACACTTCAGATGCACAGCCTGCAGCCTAGCAATGGGGAGTGAAATGTAAACAGCGGATGTAGAGCCCGCAGGCGGGTGGAGTGCGATAAAAGATTAACAGCACATGTGGTAGGTCTGAGGCAGAGATAGAAACAGGTGGTGGGGGAGGCGACACACGATCAGAGTGGGACAGAAAGATCCGAAGTTAGGCCACGACAACACTTCTTCGCATGTCTTGGGCCACACCAACTCGCGCTTCTGTGCGCTGGCGTCACGGGGATGTTTTGGTCTGCGCGTGACCTCAGCCCGTGGCTAGCCGCCATGACATCAGGACACGGTGTGAGCGGTTAATGTCCCGTCAGCGCCGAGCTGGGTCAGGCCGTCCCCGGGCGGCTCGCGGCTGCGCGCCGATGGAAGCACTTTAGCGCCTCAGAAGCAACGCCTGGAGCCAGCAGACGCCTCTGCCGCGCCTACCCGTGAGCACAGCTCATTAAGGAGCAGTTGAGGGTTTGTTTTGATCATAAAAGTAGGAGAGATAAGTGAAGGCTTTTTGCTCGCTGTCTATAAATAAAATTCATTTCTCTCCACAGGGCCAGCTGCACCCGCCCAACATCCATCTGGAGTTAAACTACTCCATGCCAGCTGCTGCATTCATAATGTGATGGTGAAGGAGGGAGCCTTTCCTGGGCATCCGATGCCACCACGGGAACACCTGCCAGCTTGAACTTCCTGCAGAGAAAGTACTACCCACGGGACCTTCCTATAGAGTAAGGGCAAGACCTTCCTGCAGAGAAAGTGCCATTGCCAAGAACTTTCCTGCAGAAAAAGTGCAACCATTCCATTCCACGACAATCTCGCAGAGACGGTGCAACCTTTCCAAGACCATCCGGCAAAAAAAAGCGCAACCATTCCATGACAATGCTGTAGAGAAAGTGCAACCTCTCCAACACCTTCCTACATAGAAAGTGTCACAGTAAAAAAAGTTCCACCACACAGGACCTTCCTACAGAAGAAGTGCGATTGCGCGAACCCATCCGACAGAAAAAAAACAACCACTCGATTAGTAGAGTAAGTCCAAGAAGTGCCCTCATAGTTCCTGCAAAGAAAGTCCTTTCTGATGAGAAAGTGCCAACGCCCACAACCATGCAGAAGAGAAAGTGCCACAGCTCAAGACTTTCATGTAGAGAAAGTGCCACCCCACTGGACATTCCTTCACAGAAAGTACAACCAACCATTCGAAGATTTCTGCGAAGAAACAGCCACCACCTAGGACCTTCCTGCAGAAAAAGGGCACCAAATTGCAGAGAAAGTGCCACAACAGAGAAAGTTCCACCACCCAGGATCTTCCTGCAGAGAAAATACCACTGCTCATGACCTTTCTGCAACAAAAGTGCACCATGCAGGTCTTTAATGTAGAGAAAAAGCCCTTCCAAAACCTCCCTGCAGAGAGAGTGCCACCCCTCAGGGACTTTCCTGCAGAGAAAGTGGAACCACTTGATGAATGGAGTTAGTTTAGGATGTGTACCCAAACATCACTTTCCTGATGACGAAGTGAAAGCTCCTCAAGACCTTACTGAAGTGAAAGTGCTACTGTCCAGAAACCTTCACGATAAGAAAGTCTACCCCTTCAAGACCTACATTTGGAGATAGTCCATACAACCATGGATGTCTTGCTAACAAAATACAAACTCTCCGTAATGTTTTCGCTGATGAAGATGTCGCAATCTGTCATGCACTCCATAACCATTCTGCTCATGGCCTTTGAGCTGCTATGAAATACAACTACTTTAGAACTATCTGGTTGAAAAGAGCAGCCACTCCAGGACCGCCCTAGGGAGAATGTATTCCAAAATATTCCATGGTGTAACTACCAGTACTGTAAAACAACCCCTTCCAATGACAGTGAATGGCATTCCTTCATTATAGGTGTAGTGTATTCATCTCTATTGTTCCGGTGGTGAATATTTCCTGCTCATCCATTTATGAACCATTTCCAGACAGTCTGGGGAATCACAATCATTCCCATCCTCATGTTAGTAACCAACAGAACCCAAACTATATTTTTGTATGTCCATTTGTGTAGCACATTTCTATGATTTGGGTTGTCTTGTACCGCTTGCGTAATCTGGGTGACATTTTGTGTCTGGGGCATTAGTTGACCTGAGCCAAAGTGGTCTGTTGACATTGTATTGGATTATGCTTCGATTATGAGGTGAGTGATGTAGACTAGTGGTCGTTGAGGTTAGAATCGACGACTGTATCGTTTAGTAATAAATTGTACTCAATAATGGTTGGCTAGATCCTTTTATGGATCTGTGTGGAGCAGTATGTGCATGGATGTGTGTGCTGATGAACACTGCCATTGTTTTCATTCGACTGGGGTGTATGGATGTCCATTGCTCAGTTTCTGCTGGCTGTTACATTTCAAGGCAATCATTATATGGCTTTCATTCAATGTTGTGTGCATGTGGTTCTAGTTGACATAAGGTAAATTCTTTGCGGACGTTGGTATATACATTGGTGAGTGACTATCGATACGTTGTTGAGGCTACTTAGTCAGCCTTATATCTTGGAGCTGTGTTATGTGCATGATGATGCCTGAAGTTACGTCTTATGCATACTGTTGTGTGAGTGTAACTTTACCTAGATGTGACGTGTGAGTGTAACCTTCCCAGTGGTTGTCGTGTTCAATGCGTACTCTTAGTGCAGTGTGAAGTACAGATATAACATTAATGGTTGAACCATTACAGCGGCAAACGCTTAGCCACTATGTGGCGTGTATCCATTTTGTCTGCATGATGGGGGAGTGTTTACTGTGCACTGTTGGTGCAGTGCGAAGTATAAGTGCTCCTTGATATGGGCAAACTATTGCAACGGCAAACGTAATCATCTCTTAGGAGCATGGCTTTCTTCCCATTGATTAATTTGGTATTCATCTTTGAACTCTCTCTAATTTAACAAAACCGCTTCTGTGCATGGTTCCATGGAGGCAAAGATGGTTCTACCTCAGTAGCCACTCAAGGATACACCATGCCCCTCCCACACGAGTTTACATGGATACAGCACTCCCTCTCATGCCGTTTTCCTAAAATCCTTTCAAGCAGAACAGAAAAACCAGCATAACACCCAGAGGGCCTTGTTTAAACCTTGTAAGTTGAAGAAATGGACAACAAAAGAAACCAGCAGTAAAGGAGAATGAAGGTTATTCTCTCTCCAAACCACAGAGTCCACAAAGAGAGAGGCGGGAGAAACTAACAAGTCTCCCGTGTTTAAGAACAACATTCGAGCTTGAATATATATTTGGTAAATTGCCATGGACAGTAGGCCTGCTGTTGATAAGGTGTGCAGTCCCTGGGGGCATCCGTGGTTTGCAGAGCCAGTTTCCTGGCCTCACGGAGATGGCTGCAATTAGTTTGAATGAAGGAATAGCTCAGGAAAAAACTGCTCCAACCAAGGCATGCAGGAGGAACGCCATGCAGCTGTCCCGCCAGTCTTTCAAGGTGACCGACCCTCTCAGATTCATATTTGAGCAAGATTTCAAACCTCACCATCTGCCTTCACAGGCTCTCGGTGGGAGAAGGGGGAGAATGCAAGAGTGGAAATCCTAGAGGCAGCATATGTTACAGCAAGGTACTTTCAACATGTGAAGTCTCTTTTCAGAACCCGAACTATGAACGTGGTGTGTTCTAGTTGACAGATTCCCGACAGCAGCTGTAAATTATGAGAACAGTGTGCATGGAGGGTGTTTAGGTGGACAGTCAGCCACAGACACCATTCACACCTTAAAGATTCCGTTGTGGAATTACCCACTGAGACATATTGTTGCCTGGGCCGCACACATTGAAGGTGAACTCCATTACATGGGGAGCGCTGTCTCTGAGACCGCAGAGAGAGATTGGTCCCAGACTGTTCGTCCATTAGGCGGGATCCTTTCCCACTGGGTGTTTAAAGAACTCTCTACATTATTAAACTAGATAGAGCCACGATCGCCTAGACTTCATCCCGCATGCAAACACACATGTTGCCATGCCCACAGCTTGGTGTAGCAGTCTCTTACTACACAATGCAAGCTGGATATCCCATGACAGCATGCCACCACACAGCCACGCTTGCCCAACGCTAGCTAGTTCTATATTATTTTTCACTCTTTGAAAAGCAAATCGAAACAATTTAAGAAATGTAAGACAAAAAGTCACATGCACACAAGGGCATAACTTAAAATTTGAAAGTGCTGCAAGCAGTTGGCCCCTTCCCAGACCACCAGTGGCCAGCCACAATATTTTTTCCGATGAACATCTTCTAAGTCGGGTGCTGTGTTTGGCCCAGACCCCCAGGATATTGCAGCATGGACTAGCAAATTTTGCGGCACCAATCTGCGAATTTTGCGGCATTTTTGTGGCACTTTATAGTGCTATTTTGCTATTGAAAGATGCCCCAAGTGACCGCCGCGTGCCCCGTGCGTAGCAGGCCTTAATTAAACGATTGCCCAGGGCCCGCCGCGTACCCCAGGGCAGCAGGTCATGATCTTTAAAATCCAGAACTTGTAAATCCAGTACTTGTATAGGGCACAAATCACCCCGAAGGGGTATCTCGGCGCCCGGTGGGCCATTTGGAAGATTAAGCAAGCTAGTGCCCAGAGTCGCATGGTGCAGGCCAGACCCCTGCCGCCAGGGATCGAACAGTGATCCCCAGCGTCCAGCATCAGTCACCCTGGCCGCTGCACCACACCTCTTTCTCTTTCCTTTGGCCCAGGGCATCTGCGTGCCCAGTGGGCCAAAAACGATAAAAGCTAATGCCACCCCGGTTGCCCCTTGGGCAGTGAGCCCAGGGGGCATTATTTTTTTATCAAGTTATGGGCCTGCCGCCCATGGGGCACACAGCGTGCCCAGGTTGCATTTATTTTTCAAAATTATGGGCGCAGATTGGGCAGCGGGCCCTAATCATTTAAATGAATAAATACCCCCTGGGCTTAGAATGTGCCTCCTGGACAGCGGGTCCAAAAGTTGATAAGTTGATAAGAAATAATGCCCGATGGACCCGCCACCCGGGGAGGGGAGCATTTGTTTTTCTCAAGTTTTAGGCTCACTCCCATAGGGCACGCAACAGGCCCTGGGGGGCATTGATTTTTTTAATGATTAGGGCCCACGGGCACTCAGCAGGCCCAAGAAGCATTTATTTTTCAAAATTATTAGGACCCACGGCGTATGTGGCAAGCCCTAATCATTTAAAAAATAAATGCCCCCGGAGCCTGCCGTGTGCCCTGTAGGTGGCGGACCCAAAACTTGATAACAATGAAATGCACCCTGGGACTGCCACCTGAGGGGCATTCGTTTTTATCAAGGTTTGGGCCCACCACCAATGGAGTACATGGCGGGCCCTAAGGGGCAATCTTTTTTTTTTTATGATTAGGGCCCGCAGCCCAGGGCATGGAGTGTGCCCAGGGGACATTTATTTTTATCAAGTTTCGGGCCCACTTCTGTGCCTGAAACTCTATAAAGATAAATGCCTCCTGGGTTCGCCCTATGCCCCATCGGCTTTTATAATTTCCTAAAAATAAAAGACCTCTGAGCCCGCGGCATGTCCTGTGGGTGGTGGGTCCAACACTAGATAAACACAAATCCCCACTGGTGCCCCATGGCTGGTGGGCCCAGAAGGGCATTCATTTTTATCGAGTTTTGGGCCCGCCGCAAATCGCAAAATTCTGGAGGGTCTTACTTTCATGTACTATGCAAAGCTAAGTGTCCGGGATCATTGTTTCCCAAACAGATGGTGCGTTTTGCATGTACCCAGGATTTAATAGATGTATTCCTAGGTGTTACGTGTATCCTAAACACTCCGAAAGTGTTTAGGAGACAAGGGGGTGATATAGAGTTGCCCATCCTACTTTGCTTTATAGCCATGTCACACTCTACAAAGGGCAGATGAGATACCTGCCAGTTTGGGACAGATATTCCACATCTGTCGAGCTCTAAATAACCCCCATATTAGAACCTACTTGCATAATGTTACAGCGGGGTAGAAAGGCATTCCGTGCACAGGATCCCTATTCTAGCTCATATTTGTCACCTGGCCTCGGGTCTGGGAGCATTTTTTCTCTTAAGGCAGCTCTGTCTCTCTCATTTGCTGCATCCGGACCAGGAGTGTGGTGTGTCTGTCCGCTTGCCTCACAGGGGATGTGTCCGGCTGGGCGCGCGGGAGAGCGTCCACCTCTCACGTCTCCTTCCGGTTTGCACAGGGTAATGTAAAGGTTGTCTTTGCTCCACAAGCTGTCAGGATCGATCAGTGTCTGGGCTCGCGCGGCTCTGTTCTGGAGCGTGCCGCCTTTCCCCTGCCAGTGCAGCCACAGGCAGCCTGCCCAAACTCATCCCGTGAATCTAGGGAAATGACTTCTGACAGATTGTGCCCACCACATGACCACCGGCCAGGCCGCGCGAGACACTACGGATAGCTTTGCTGTTGATGCCTGAGACGCTGATGCCTGACTCTGCTTCTGCTGACTATCCCGAGCAGCCTAATCCAGAACACCCTTATCAGCGAGACCCCAGTCTCAGGATCGCCCACCGTAGGCACTCTTTTCTCATAATATTTGACCTCTGACCTGCCTTTCCTCAGTCATGCCTATCTAAGCTGGATTCTTTTTCAATCTGTGAGGGAGACATTCCTCGCTGCCTTCGCCATCTTGCCTGCTAGAATACCCCTCATAAAGGCTGTCCGCTGTTGATGGCCCTCTCGGTGCCTGTGGGGTCCCACATGCTCACTAGAGCGCTATTATTGAAGGGCATGAAGTCCCTCTTAACATGCACTGTCACAGTTTCTTATCAGCACTGAAAAGAGGCTACTGCCCTGAGCACTGAGCCTTCAGGTAGGGCCCCGAGGCTAAGAAGACTCCTCAGGTAGCCAATAAAAAGGTATTTATATTTTTTATATTCCCATCTGTAATTATCTTTATTTATTTTCTCACAGCTTCTTGGTATTCATACATATTTGGCGCATTGAAAAAATGAAGTTGCTACTAGCATACTTCAACATTTACGTCCATAACTACAGGGGAAACAGGAGATTTCACACCTGGCCTCTACTTCTGTTTTCGAAATGCATTTTTCCATAAGTGCTGAAAGATTTCGAATGAAAGGTTTCTCACTATTACTTTCAAAGCTGCATTTCAAGCTAAATATGTGGAACTTTCTATCCAGATTCTGGGCGAGTGTTTGTAATTGGCTGAATTAAAAAAAACTGCTATCCAACTCTTGCCGCACCGTCCAAATATCAAATCTCAATCCATTGGAGGTCTTCTGTGGAATTGTTTTTTTTCATTGGAGCTAAGGTTCCGAGGTTAAATAGTGTGTTATTACTCAATGGCCTTATGCGATGTATAATTTGAGGTCAGCACTGTATCTAGTGCAGCCTTGGCCTCACATGGCATCCACCCTTGTGGAAAGGGTTCTTACAATTAGCTAGGCACTTTTTCTGGGAAATGCCCCTTTAGTATTCGTATGGAGAACTGTGACCAGAGAGGGTACTAGGGACAGGTTAGGCTAAATTAGGGGCAACTCGTTCCATTGAATAGAGCTGACCCCCCTTCCCTCCCTTGCCAGGGTATAGAAAAATTGAGGACCCTCACCAGGAAACAGATTGTGGCAAGTAAAAAAAAAACAAAGGTGTTTAAGAGACGAGGGGTTGATTTACATTTGGCAGATGTCCCATCCACCCTACTTCGGTTTATAGCCAGGTCACACTCTACACAGGGCAGACAAGACATCGGCCAATTTGTGAGGGATATTCCACATTCGTCAAGTTCAGAGCAACTGCCATATTGGAAACGACTTGCATTATGTTACAGCGGCGTAGGAAGGTATTTTGTGTTGGGACCATAGTGCACCTATCCAAATTACAGGGATCCAGCCTGCATAAAGCCAAGGGTGGTGACTCACAGATGGTGTCACCCTCAGAGTGAAGAACACTATCAGAGGTCAGATCGTAGGGACTGAAATAATCTGCCCGGAGTAGCCCCACCACTTTAAGGCTCTGCTGTTGGCCATGTCTGCACGCAGAGGGAAACCAGCATTTGCAATGCAATAGGTCTCGCATTTACAAGAGAGTAAGCTATTGTCATTTACAATGGCAAAAGCTCAAACTCTTGTAAATGTGAGACCTATTTCACTTCAAAGAAGCAGCCGCCATTGTCCGGGGCTGCTTGAAAGTGAAAGCGTGCATGGTGAGGAAAGCACGTCATGCCTGCAGTAGGAGACACCCATTAAATAAAAGAGAGCTTACAGACTAAATAAGACATACTGTGTCGCAACTGAAGTAAAAGGGCCAGTCGCCATGGGAGGTTACAAATGCAGACAAGGCGGTACCAAGGAGGGACTAACAAGCCTAATAACAACTCGCAAGCCAGCATTTACAAAAGACAATGACACAAGCCAGTGACAAATATGGGCAGAGAGTGGGCGGGGCTTCAAAGCCATACTCCCCTACTGCCTGCCTCGCAGCAGTGCATGCGCTGCCCAGGCTCGACCTAAAAAGAGGATGCAAAAAATGGGAATTACTGGCAGGATTTCAAATGGCACATAAATGTACCTGCACTTTATTGTCCATACTATGCAAAGTAAACAAACCTTCCCTTTCCCCTTTCTCCGGTGAGGAACAAAGAGGTCCAGGCAAGAATGCAAAGATGTAAAAAAGTGATGCTTTAGGAATAGTGCAGAGCCGCAGACTTTATGTGAGGAACAAAGGTTTGGTTAAATAAAAAGGAACAGAACTGAGTAGACCCAATGCAGAGCATGAATATATTTGTGATCAATCTATGAAGAGTGACCCTGCCTTACTTACAGTGGAGGCACTGACCATACATGAACTTTGGGCACATTGAAGCGGTCACCAGGGGTATTCCCAACTGCCTGAACGCAGTGTTGTTTGGGAGATACAAAGTATCATTGTTGTACAAAAGCTAGGACCGGCTGGTCCAGCATTAAAATATATATAAGTCATTTAATTACTTATATTAATCCTCCCAACCCCTAGTTTCTCTCATTCAGTGTTTGCAAAAAAAACATTTTGTTGTTTGTGATAAAAATGTTTGTATTATTTTTTCAATAATTGTTTTATTTAATGTCTGATGTGAGAATACTTTCTAATGTGTGACATAATGGTTTCTAAATGTGTAAATAGTCTTTGCCTTTAATGTTTGTTAAAGTTTGTTTAGCCTTGTAAATATTTGCAATCAATGTCTTTTTCTGTCAGCAATTCTTTGAAAATATAAAAAATACGAAATGATTGACACAAAATAATGGTGTCTAGGGAAGCGACAATAAATTGGTTTCTTACCCTGTATCAAAAAAACTTATTGAGTCACTGTGGTTTGGGTACTTTGTGTTGTTCACTATTGATATTAGGTCTAGCCCTCACCACATAAAGGACCTAACCCCTTTTGTTACCAATTACTTACAGTGGAGGCACTGACCATACATGAACTTTGGGCACATTGAAGCGGTCACCAGGGGTATTCCCAACTGCCTGAACGCGTACATCACACATTTTGAATCCCCTGTTAATTATGTTATATCAACACAATGATCAGCATGATTTATGAAGAATCCATGTCGCTGACCCTCACTGTGGTGAGACACCTCATGCATAATTACTGTACCCATGCCAAAGACTATACCTGGTGAATGGAAGTGGATAGCAGTGCTTAGTCACCCCAAAGTGTGACAAGTGACTTACACTTTGGAGGCTCTGCTGAGATTCCAACCCAAGAAACTTTAAAAAGGCAGATAAAAAGTTTCTTTCTAATAATGAATATGAAAACAATTGAAAGCCGAGAAAATTAGTTTAACCTTACATGGCAAATGAAAAAAATATCAAGTGAAGAATAGAATAGAGAGGTATAGGGATAATTAACCTCGAGAAAATGGTGCTGAAATGTTACAATTATTTAATGATTTATGAAAATTGGCTGATGAATATTTAGTGGTGTGACTATGGTTTATTTAAATACTCAGTGTCTACAAAAATGGCAGCAGTACTGGAAGATAACTTGGAATGAACTAATTTCTATTACAGAAATGAAGGCTGTATTTGGTAAGCAATGTATTGGCTATGCCTTGTTCAGTAGCAACAGTTTGCATGTGATCCTGTACTCTCATGCCGGTCCTCTTCTAGATTAATGCCAACAAGTGTCAGTGAAAGCCAACAGATGAGGAATAAAACCTTCCCTGCTGTTAAACAATGAAATGAAATTATATGCTGAATCAACAGTGTTGTGTTGCAAGTAGATGTTTGCCCCTGAAACAAGTCTACTAGCCTGTGCACCAGAAACTGTCAATTTGCACCGTTGATTTCAACAATGGTTTTAGGAGAAGTCTTAATTCATTTTGATCTCACTTGTTGGGGTTTTAAGATAAGTTGTATGAGTATTTAATAGCTTGAGTAGTAGGCTTAGTTGGCAGACTCCTTTCAAGCGTCTTCTGGCACAAGGCAAGTTTGCCACATTTCTCCCTGTTTATTATCTTTAAACACATACATCAGTGGCACTGGTTCGAGCTGGAAGCTGTGATTTGTAAAGCACAGAGGATCATGCTTTTCTAAATACTTTTCGGAGGCTTGCATCCTGAAAGGCATTGATCTAGGTGGCTTGGTGCAGATTTCACAGACTGTTCAATTAAACATGGTTGTAAAAGCTTAAGAAAGAAGTTATCAGCCAGGAACTTACAAAAAATTTACAAAATGAAGTAGATTAGAAAGACATTTTAGATATGCTGCTATTTTTGCATTAAACACACAAAGGTGATTGTAAGAGTGCTTGCAATAAGTCTAACCACTGGCAATTGCTCGGATTAGCACTTCAACCCAATGTTTTTGGGCCACTATGTCACCTTTGTTTGGACTAGGCCAGGGTCCTCCAAAATTGGTCCTGGAGGACCTGATCCATGCCAGATGTTTAGCTTATACCCATTTAGATAAATGTAGTTATCTTAAAAATCTGGTATGGATCCGACCCTCCAGGGCCAACTTTGTAGAACCCTGGACTAGGCAGTATTCAAAGTAGTCTTGACCCTTCTCCAATAGGCAAAGTCCAACCCAAACTGCCAGGTTAGGTCCTCCCTAAAATGGACCACAAGCAACCCAAAATCAGTTTTGCTCTGACTGGGACTCTTTAGTCAGTTGCAGCTTGGTTACAGTGGCAAAGTAAGCAAAGGACACATGTCTGGACATACCCTATTTTGGCAATTTTTGTATACTATTGCAAACTAAACTAGGCAACAGTGGAAAGTAATCAACATATTTATATAATATTACATTCATTATGTTGCTGTTCAATTCCAAGTCTGTCAGATTTACTGTATTTAACTAAACATTTTTTTCCAAAATAATGTGAAACTGCTCATAAGCTCTGTGGTCTGTTTGTGGTTCCTTTTATCCCAAATCACATTGAACCATGGCAAGACACGAGTATTTACATCTGATATTCAAGCTGGGGACTATTTGAAAGAACTTCCAGATGGCTAACGGACTTTGAGATGTAATGATTTTGAATGAGTCCTTACTGGTTTAGATGGCTGCTTAACTTAATTATCTCTGGTGGCTGTATATATGTCCGGTATATTCCCTTTTTTTTTCCCTCTCCTGCTGACTCCAAGGAATCTTCATGTATGTCCTTTCCTCCCTTCCCTGCTCTCTAAATTGGACTTATTGCCAGTAGGGAGCGACCATGGGCACTCGGGAAGCGGGAGGCATCACATGGGTCTGTTGACCCCTTTTGCCTTTTTTGTGGGTGGGGTTGCGAGGGGTGGGTGGGGGGAGGCTGCGGGGGGGTTCTGGGGTGGGGGTGGGAGGACGCTGCAGGGAAGAGGAAGGGTGGTGACGGAAAAAAGGGGAAACTGGCTTAATGCCGTACAGTGTACTGGCAAGATGAATCCTAGAAAAATGTTCTTAGTGGCATGGCTACCATTCGAATAGCAACTATTAATATTTGCGGTCTCAATGATCCAAATAAGCACCGCCGGATCAGAGAAGATCTTTGTTTCTTGCGGGCAGATGTTATCTGCCTTCAAGAAACTCATATAGAGGCCAGACGGCACAAATTCTTGGAGTTTGAGGGATTCCAACTAATATCCTGGACTAAATTGGAGGGAAAAACTAAAGGAGTTGCCATTTTGGCAAAGCGGGGTAGGGTAAATATTGTTCGATCAATAGCTGATTCCTATGGTTGCTGGGTCATTGTGCATGGTAAATTTGGGAGTATGGATCTGACTTTGTGCTCAGTATATGGCCCAGTACTGGATGATCCTGAAATATTTAAATGGCTGAATCTTGAGCTGATATGATGGCCTGCCCCATTGATAATGTGCGGGGATCCCAACATAAATATGGATTGTGATTTGATGAATCAATCAGGGGCAATATATAGGGGTCGGAAACCCAAGGTGTACAGGACTTTACGACATATGATAGATTTACATGGTTTGATAGATGCTTGGGCATTCTTTAGATCTAAGGATCCTGGTTTTACTTATTTTCCAGAACCTCACAATGTATGTTCTAGATTAGATTATTTTTTAATTTCCTCCGTTTTATTTGTAAAATCTAACATTTTGAAATTAATTTCCCAGGGTGATGTCGGACCACAATCCGCTTTTACTTGAAACGAATGTATTAGGAGGATGGGGTAAACCGGATCAGTGGACGTTTAATCGGGGGTTGCTCAGCGACGATCAGTTTCTAGAGTCCATGGCTACATAGATCACAAAATTCTTAGAAGAAAATTTGGGTAGCACTGTACTACAAAATGTCTGGGACACACTCAAGGCTGGGATAAGGGGTGAGATCACCCGCTTTGGATGGGAAAGCCAGAAAAAGGAAAAAGTCAAATTAATGGGCTTGTACAGAGACCTTGAGAAGGCGGAGTTGAGTTTAGTCCAGGTTCTGTCTCAGGGCGAGGATAGTGATTCGGCTCAAGCGCAAATTATTTTGGCTAAGTCAGCCATTATAGAGATCTCACAAGCTAAGGCGGCTAGTAAATATGTAGCATGGAGGTCTAAGATGTTTGTAAATAGTGAGAGAGCAGGACATCTACTCGCATCAAGAACCAGAGAAAGAGAATATGCTGCACGTATTAAAAATATCCTTGATCCAGATGTGGGTTTAGTATCAGAGGAAGCTTCTATCACATTAGCTTTTCAAAAATGTTACCAAAAACTTTATAAAGAGGACATCCTGGAAAATGAGGCACTGCACTATGAAATTCAAAAATATCTCAGAGATATTGAGTTTGATGTGCTATCTCCAGAGGAAAGCGATCTGTTAGAGGCTGATATAAGTATGGAGGAAATCTTGCTTGCTATAGATTCCCTCCCTGCTGGGAAGGCTGTGGGCCCTGATTTCCTGGCGGGAGAATTTTATAAATGTTTTCGATCTCAGCTCGTACATGTGATGATGGAAATGTCTGGTAAGGTCCAGAACGGGGACAAGCCTCCCGATTCTTGGAAAGCAGCTAGAATAGTTACTTTTCTGAAGAAGGGTAAGGAACCTTCTGATATGGGGTCATAACGTCCAATTACCCTTATAAATAGTGATATAAAAATTAATGCTAAGATATTGACGAATCGGTTGTCGGGGGTTATTAAAAAACTTGTTTCCCCTCAACAACACGGGTTTGTTCCTGGGCGAGAAACGATTGATCATATACCCCGCACTATTGCATTGCTTGATTTTACCAAGGTTACAGGAGACCCTATGGCTGTAATCCTACTGGATGCGGAGAAAGCCTTTGATAGGGTCTCCTGGCCTTTTTTATGGGCTACTTTGAAGCATTGTGGGTTAGGGGAAAGATTTATTCAGGTGATCCAGAATATTTATAAACAACCTACTGCCCAAATTTCCATCCTGGGAACTCATACAGGTACAATCAATATTTTAAGAGGTACAAGGCAGGGCTGTCCCTGCTCCCCTTTATTATTTGCAATTTATATTGACCCCTTAATTAAAAATCTTTTTTTTTATAGGTTGATTTCCCCAATTAAGTCCAAAGGGGGGATAACTAAAGTCCTTGGCTATGCGGACGATTTGGCGGTGCTGAAAGATTCCCCTCAGGTAGCTTTACTAGAAATTCGGAGCATAACTATGCATTTTGGGCAGATTTCAGGGTATCATCTGAATGAGGCCAAAACTCAAATTATTCATAATGATAAAATTACTTTAATGGACCCGCGGGTGGTAAATCCAAATAATTGGGGATAGAAATTTGTGCAAACCCGGATGAGATAATCCCTATTAACCTGCCTCCTTTGATAGATAGAATTAATACCGATGCACGTCGGATTAATAATCTTCAACTAACATTAATGGGCAGATGTAATGTGGTGAAAAGGATATTTCTGCCCAAAATTCTTTATTATTTAAGAGCTATCCCTGTATTATTTGATCATAGTTGGTTTAGAAAGCTGGATCGGATCATCTCCTGGTTTCTCTGGGCTGGGAAACGCCCACGACGTGCTATGAAATATATGACATTACCCAGGGAAAGGGGAGGATGGTCCGTCCCAAACTTTGAGATATATTATTGGGCAATAACGATGAGACATATTGCTGAATTACTAGATGTTCAAGATCAAGACTGTTTGGATATGTCAATTTATCATTTAACCACATGACTGCTAAGGCAATTCCCCTCCTGTGCTGGAAGTTCCTATATTCCATGGATCATGACGAGCTCAGCTCGTCATGAGCACACGACCAGTGTACTGCATGACGAGCTGAGCTCGTTATGAGCAGCGAAGGGGCTAATTTACGGAGAGGAAGCCCGCGGGTTGTTATTTAGGCACATAGATTTTGCTTATTTTAAAAGGGTTAGGTTTAAGGTTTTGTGGGGACCCTTTAAAGTATGGTCGATGGTACGTAAACGGTGTAATGTTGGTAGACTTCATATATATTCTCCCTTTGTAGGAAATGCTCTGTTACCGGCAATATTTCACGATGGATACTTTAGTGACTGGGTGTCGCGTGGGATTACTGTAATTGGAGACATTGTGTCAGAATCTGGTTTATTGACCTTTGAACAATTAAAACAGAAGTTTGGAATTAGCAATAGACATTTCTTTAAATTGTTACAGATTTTAGATTTTTTTTAAGGAAAACTGTTTGCTGGCAACATATCCTGTTATTTGATGCTATTAAGGGGGGGAAATCAACTATATCCAAGACTTATACATTATTAAATGATGTGCAGAGTGACGACTTAAATAGACATTTTAAGCGCTGGCAGATTGGCTTGGAGGCTGGACAGGAGATATGTGAGCAATCTTTAGGTTATAGTCAAACGGCCACCATTTCTGCAAATCTCCAGGTCCAGTGCTTTAAGACATGGTGCAATTTATATATAACTCCACACCGCATACAACAATGGGGAGGTACGACAGGGGTAAATTGCCCCCGGTGTGGTGAATACACAGTGGATAGTATTCACATGTTCGCAACCTGTTCCAGTTTGATTCCTCTCCTTAAAAAGGTAGAACAATATTTGGAACACATATTTAAACGCCAGATTTCATTGACAGCCCAAGCTGTAATGCTTGGTGTTGAGGATCAAAATATGACTCAATCAGAGTGTAAATTATTCTTTACTGCCATGGCTATCTTGCGGTTATCAATTGCTACTGTATGGTTGGATCCTATTCCTCCGAAGGTACATGAGTGGTTGGGCAAGTTTATAAATACCAGTAGATGGGAACTACTGGTTTTCAAGAGAAGAGGACGTAGAGCTCAAAGGGAGGGAGAACGCATCTGGGAACCTTTAACTAAGTGGATAAATTGTGATAATTAATTAAGGTTTCAGATATCTGGATGAAGATTTAAGTTCTCTGGATTCTTTTTGACTCTTCTTTTTTTTCCCCTCTAATTAAATTTAGCTTAATTTTCTCTTCTTTCCTTCCTTTTTCCTGCAGCGTTTCGAAAGGGGGGGTAGGGTGAAAATCGAAAAAATGGTGTCTGACATGAACTTTTGGCTCTTGATTGTGTGCTTATTTGTATGAATTTTCAATCATGTCTGATATCTAAAAAAAAAAAAATATGAACCATGGTTGCCACTGGCCCTACTTCTCCCAATTCCAAGAGGAGAGAATTGAGGAAGGGTATAGAATGGAAGAGAGGGGAAGAAAACACATAGAGAGGGCCCCCATTCAGGAGTGCAGCCAATCTTCCAAAGGCACAGCCTATACTGGTGGAATGGGGTCGGCTGGTGCTACACACTCATCGTCCTCGCCACATTGAGGACCAGTGGTAAGGATGCCGTAGGAGGGAAACGCCACTTTCCTCAAACAGATTCACCAGGAAGCTGCAGAGTGAGCTCGTAGGAACAACTATTCAAATTCTATTTTTTTGGGTTAGTGCCCAGCTCAGAATGTTCTATTGCAACTCTGCCAAGGCACTGGCATGGATAAGCATCAAGAATGAAGCGTGTAAATGCTGGAAGCACTGGCTGTGATGCCCCATTTCTGGATGTGAGGTCCAGCTTGAGGGATGCAATGTCCCTTTGGCTGGCCATAATGTCCCTTATTGTAACTGTAATCTTCACCCTTCCCCCAGTAAGCCTCTTACAAGGGTTGAGGTGTTCCTTTCATTGGCCAGGATCTTCTGATCCACCCAACAATCTGACTGTGATGACTCTCTCACAAGCTGTGATGTCACTCCGCAAAGTGTCTCTCACTCGTTGGCGACATCCCAATGACCTGATGTGAGGTCTCGCTCTCAAGCAGTGAGTCTGGCAGATTGAAGCTGGGAGGTTTCCTGGGGATTTATACCCACGAGGAAGCCGCCAAGTGCCCCGGTTTATATTGGGGTCCCCTTTGCCCTTTATAATACATGGAGGCTAGGTTGCTGAATGTAGTTTGCCAATTTGAGAGATAGTGTGTGAGATATGCGAGGTTCAAGTATGTGATTCAAGCAGTGTGCTTTGAACGTTTAAACATTTTAAAACTCTAAGGAGGACGGCGTTGCGGGCTTACTCCTCTCCTTGATTTTTTAAAGACAAGGATGTTGCTCATAATTTACTCACACATTGTGTGTGTGACCATTCCTGACGGATGTATGCCGTTACAACGCATACTTTTACAACACATACCTTTACAACGCATTTTTTACACCGCAACATCCATTACAGCTCATTCCATTACAACGCATGCCATTACAAACTACCTTTACAACGCATTCCACTACAACGCACACTACATTTACAATGCATACCATTACAACGCATACCATTAGATTGCATGTATGGTAAATATTGGATAGTGTAGGGGTAAAAATTACTATTCTAACTCCAGGGGGTGCTGCAGTAGGGTAAGTGTTGGATAGTGTAGGGGTAAAAATTACTATTCTAACTCCAGGGGGTGCAACAGTAGGGTAAGTATTGGATAGTGTAGGGGTAAAAATTACTATTCTAACTCTAGGGGGTGCAACAGTAGGGTAAGTGTTGGATAGTGTAGGTATGCGTTGTAATGGTATGCGTTGTAATGACTGCGTTGTAATGAAATGTGTTGTAGTGGTATGCGTTGTAGTGACATGCGTTGTAATGGTTGCGTTGTAATGGTATGCGTTGTAATGGATGTTGCATTGTAAAAGTTTCATTGTAAAGGTAGTGCGTTGTAAAAGTTGCGTTGTAAGTGTTGTTTCCCATTCCTGACATACTGACTTAGGCACCCTGTAACTGTGATCAGGGACTAAGCCACTTGTACAAGTCACAGAACTGTCTCAGGCTGCCCTCAATACACAGCATTTGTGTAAATATGGCTCCACTTCACAGCGAATAAAATTGTTTTTTTCTGCAGTTTTGCATCCGCAGAGTGCATGTTTTATCAAAAGGCTGCTCTATGTTCCTAAAACCCTGCAGGAAAAATTTGACCTTGAATTAAAACTTCAGATTGTTGCCTCTTCTTTTTTGTTTGAGTGTCTCTTGCTCTATTTTCCATCCTCTATATGTCTTTTCTGTCTGAGCACTGCCTACTCTATCATGTGCATGTTTGACTTAATCTCTCTTTTATTTCTGGCATATTGGCTCCAACCTCATCTGAAAGATCGCAACAAACATCCTTGGATCATCTTGCATAGAACTCGCTTGCTCTCATGCACAGCTATTAACAGCTCCTTGGTCTTTCACAAACACACAATTATTTATGTGTGCCCAGGCACTAGTTGCACACTATTTAGCCCCTAATCTTTTTTCAGCATCAAGTCAAATTTGTACCTTTCCACTAGAAATATATATGTAGAAATGAGAAATGATGATAATTAGTTGTCATAAAAATTGTTCTCTCCTTCCTGCCTCAACTGCTGGCATTTGTAAGGATGCAATTTTCACTGTTCATCTATATGAACATCAACAAAATATGTGCCCTGCAATGCTAGTAAAACAGGTATTCCCTCTGCTTGCTGTCTATAAATCAGAAATGGCCAACATTGTGCCTTGTAGGGTCCATCTCAGATCTATCATTATGAATGCATCTGCTTGTGTGAGAGATGTGATGTTCTTGCCAAGCAAGAGAACGAAAGACATTACCAATGCCTAGCATTGCTGACTCATTGCCATGCCTTCAAAATCAGTGGTGCCCCTTCAAGGAGATGGCGCGCCAAGGTCAGCCAACACACTCCATCTCTAGCATCAGCAGACACCTGCCCGTGCATTTAGAGACAGCCAACTACTGTTTGAAGCACAAACACACTCAAATCCTTCTGCTCTCTTTGTGCACACATGATCCTATGTTATGTGTTTTATATTGTAAACGGTAGAGCCCAATCAGTTCTGCGTGGTATACTAGCCCCCTTCCAGGGCGACCAACTGCCGGCAAATTTCACGGACTGTCCGTAATTTGGACCTCACATCCGTTGTCCGTGAGGATCCTTTTTACGGATACCTTTTTTTCTTAATAACGGCCATTACAGGGCGCAGCATTGCTCCCCTGAGAGAACCCTTAGCCCCCTGATGGGGCCGCCTCGCTCTCCTCCTCGGGCACAAGAGCAGACCCACCCGCCCATTGTCATTCTGTATGCCAGCTGACTGCCACATGCAGAATGACAATGGGGCAGTCTGGGCTGTTAAAGCTTGTGGTGGCCTCCTCCTGCCTCAGTGAACAGCAGTGCATTCTGTTAGATGGATAAAAGGTAAAACGCTCATGATGCAACGTGAGAATACAGTTTATATAATGAAGCCTGCGAAACAAGTTAAAAAGAACGGGTTATAGTTCTTTCACTGTCTTATCATTTTAGAACTGACACATTTTTTATATTATATTCAATAAAGCCATGGTTGCTGCTTTTTTATTTTAAGCAACTAACAACCATTGACAAAGTCAATAGTCCTGGCTTCTTGTTGGTGTAATGATACTTACTGTATTATATACCTGGATGCAATGTCAGAAACAAAATAATACCAGTCTGGCAGAACACAATGCTAAGCACAGATTTTTAGCCTAGGTGTTTTAAAACCACGCCCTTAATTACATCGAACACCATCATTGAAGAGACCCCCCCCAGTTTTTTACCCCACTTAAGGCCCTGGAAACAACACCATTTCACAGTCACCTCATGTCCTGGCACTGTGCATCATGCATGACTCATGACTTCTAAGTTTTCAGATTGCCTATGTGCAAGGGCATAATGAACACCCCCGCACCCCTTGCTTCAGGAACAACAGCGAGGTGAAGTTCTTGATGGGCCTCTTCTGTCTGCAACTCTGCAGACAAAGGCTCAGCTCATAATGTGAAAAGGTGGGTGAGTAAATAGGTGAAGGAATGTGTGAATGGCTGGATGGATTAGTGAAAGGATGAATAGATGAATGAAAGGGTGAATAGATAGATAATGTAAGAAAGGATGGCTGAGTGAGTGAGTGGAAGGATGGATGAGGGAAAAGGTACATAGATGGTTGTATGGGTGGAAGGGTAGATGATGGACAAGTAAATTGGTGGATGGATGAGTGAAAGGATGGATAGATGAATTGATGAATTGATAAGTGAAAGGGTGAATGGATGGATGATTGAAAGGGTGGATGTAAGGATTGATGAGTGAGTGAAAGGGGGTAGATGGACAAAAGGATGGATAGATGAGTGAAGAAGTAAAAGGGTGGATGGATGAGAGAACGGATCGATGGATGAGTGAAAGGATGGATGAGTAATAGGGTCAATGGATGGATTTATGAATGGATGAGTAGATGGGTGGGTTAAATATGGATGGATAAGTGAAAGGGGGATGGAGAGAGAAAGGGAGGATTAATGACTAAAGGGTGAATAGGTGGAAGGATAAGTGACTGGGTGGATGGATGAGTAAGTGAAAGAATGGCTGGATGGGTGAAAGGATGGCTGGATGGCTGAGTGAGTAGATGAATGGGTGGAAGAGTGGATGGATGAGTGTACGGATGGATGGGGTGAAAGGGTGGATGGATGCATAATGGATGGATGAGTGAAAGGAGGGATGGAGGGATGGATGAGCGAAATGATGGAATGAAGGATAGGCTTGCAAATGGCTGAATATGTTTGGATATAGATGGGCACACAGATGGAAGGACACAATGAATGGTGAAAGACTAATTGATAGATAAAAGAATGATTACACCGTGTAGGAACCATTATCTTAAGTAACATTTCCTGTACATTGACTTTCACGTTTATATGAGTCATTGTCTCTATATGATGCATGTCATGTAACGCACACCTACATCCTGCCCTACATACTTGGGATGAGTAGCACTATAAAAGAAATTAAATACACATGAGAGACGGTCTATGTGAAGATGAGGGGCACCAATCGAGGGTGGTAGCAAGGCTGGACTGGCCGGACAGGGCATCAGGTGTTTCCCTGGGAGGCTGAAAAGGGGTGGTGGGGCGGTTTTGTTACTGGGGGCTGGCACAGCTAAATTCCTTGTATGGCCAGTAGTTTTCAATCAACAATAAAGGCAGCCCCACTTGTATTCAGGTGTGGTTCACCATTGTCTGGTGACTAATACCTGCTGGGGCAAGATGCGAGCTTTGAATCGTCTAAGGTACCTAGCTGCGGGCATACTGAAGAACTGTGAAGTGCACGATTGTCTCAACCTAATATAAACTTATTTTGACTTGTGCTTAAGTGGTTGTCTATTTACTTACTTTTATACTATATCGCGACCTCCTCTGATGTGTCTGTAAACTTACCTTTTGTCCCGAAGTTTTGTCCTCAATTTTGACCTCCTGTCCTGAATTTTTGTCCTGAATTTTGACCCTTTGTCCTGAATTTTTACACTCAACATCCTGAATTTTCACCCATGCCAGCTTGTCACCCTACCCCCTTCGGAGGTTAGACTTCTTTGGCAAATTAAAATTTAAATGACATATTTTATGAGTTTTTCTTTATAAAGGCCTATGAGAACTCTATTTTGGTGCATTTAACACTGAAATGGTGCTGAAAATTGAACCAAAATACACTAATATTAACCTCTGGGAGAATCCCCCAGCTCCCGTCATAAAAGTGGTGTTTGCTCGCTTTGCTCACGCAAAATAATTCCTTCCTTGCTCGTATGCCTCAACACTTTCAATTTCCACCAGCCGCCACTGGTATGAGGTACATAAATGCAAATACTATACAAAGTCTATACGCAGAAACCTGGAGTCTTATAGGGTGTTGGAGTTAGATGATACAATTATCTGCACCTCCCCTTTTTTGGTCATTTGTTTCACGCAAGAACGGGTTGGTTTTTAATGATGTATACAATTCTAGGTGACTTTCACTTCTGACAGTTACTATGACAAAGATGTGTGAGAGCAATAATAAATATCGTCAGTGTCAGATGTTAATAGTTAATTAAGTACTCGTTTTTTTTCATTATTACATTGTTATTTCTTGTTCTGAATGCGGAACTAAGTGACAGAAAAGAAATCTGGGTGAGCTATTTAAATCCGTCGCGGGCTGCGGATCCCTGTTGTGATCTATATAGCATTGCATGCACATTTTTTAAAATCATCTAAGGATGTATTTCCTTAAATTGCCACTAGAGGACACCCATGCATTGTCTATGGCCTTCCAAGAAGCCAGAAATGACTGACAGCCAGGCTGTACTAATCATAATGTGTTTTGTGTGCCACTAGCTTGCACAGCCTTGCAACTTCGTACCAAATTACAGGTGTAAATAATATACCACTCAATGGCCCTAGTTTTTATTGACCTCTGAGAGATAAGCAGTATCCTTATTATTTTCATTTAACTATGACTGCATTGTGGTGTTTCTGCACTAAATTACAAACATTACAAAGAGGAATTCAGAAAAGCTAAACACAGGCACCGCGGCGGCCATATTGCGGTAATCATGAAGGGACTCTCCTGGTGCTGACCATTTTGCTGGTAAATACGCAGTCAACCGTGAAAACAAAAGATGTTGTGCTAGGACAGTAAGGACAGGAGAGTTGAACAGGAACACGTGCTTCTTTGACACCACATTCCATCAGTCCTTTCGCCCGCACAATAATTGCCCCAGTTACGAACAGCTCCATCAAGGCGAGGTGCTGAGTGTCCTTTGAAAACGACCACGCGACCCAGACTTTGGCCCATGGCTTTAAGTGAGATTAAACAAATGGTGGTGGGGTCCCATTAAAAGGGGCGTGGCTTATGTAGTTTTAAAATGGCTTAAACACAGATACAACATTTCTGTGCTTCCTGTAATGGCGTCTCCCTTAGATTTCTGTTATTACATCCAGATATATAACACAATACCTGACACACCTAAAACCCGCCTGGACTGTTGAGTTAGTCAAGGGTTATTTGTGTGTGCTCTGATGAGAGGCCAAGGACTGGGTGACCATGTATTCTGAACACACTTTTGACCCGCTGCCAAGCACTGTGAGTAAGTTGCACTGCCTGGAGCCTGAACCCCAGAGCTCTCTTTCGTGGTTCTTATAAACACTTGGAGGCGACTCAGTTCAAAGTATGTCAGTTCAAACCATGCACTCGCTGTATAGGAGTAAAATGTTGAAAAAAAACATCCAAGGAATAGCTAATAGTATACTGAATTGCAAGATTCAGTAAAACGTGAAATATAAATGGAAACAATATTTCTGACCTGTCTCATCTGAACATTTATATAATTAATAGTGCAAACAAGGTTATTGTTTTCCCATTGAAGTGGAGGACGTGAATATAGGGCCTGATAGGGACCCGTTTCAATGTCTGCTCTAAAATGCTACCGGATCTGAGACCTTGAGGGAACTGGCCCACTTAAAAACCTGGCTAACCATAAATGGTTCAATTTGCATAATGTCATCCAATCAGCGTTGGACACCCAGGCTGCCCTCCCTTGAATCTGCAAAGGAAACAAAGTCCTAGAAATAGATGGAAGGGCCAGTTAGTATACACAATGATGCCACTTTGTCATAGGAGGATTTCTCTTTCTTCTTTAGCAGTAGTAGCCAGCTTGCAAACTTTTCTGTCTAGACTATATCGGTATAATGTTTGATTTCATATATAGAATGATAGTCCTGTCTATCTACCGTTCAAGACAAAGAAGCAGTGAATGAACGTGGTAACACATTTAAAAAAAAATCACATGCACCAATAAACACTCATTCATACCTGCCATGGGATAAAACACAACTAAGGTATGCAAATGCTGCTTTAAGAAGCTATGCGCTGCTGCTATGCTCTGTATGTGGAACTCATCAAGTTAATATCAGTGGTGATGTTTCAAGTCAAATGCACTAATTTCTGATAAACTATAGAAAACCACAGGAGACAAGAACAGTTTTACATGCAGGGAACTCAAAGGCTTGTAATCATGTTATCTTTTTAGGTCTATTCAGAAAAGGGGGTGGTGATGGACAGGACAGAGTATCTGAATTAAGCAGAACACTCGTACCCAGTCAACAGATCAGGGCTTGATCCATCACCGTTTTTTAGCTCACTGCACCATCCCAGCTCAGAACCTGGCTACATGCAAATTAGTCTGTCCCTGGCCCAGTGCATCATGGGAACAGGGTAGACCAAACTACCAAGCCAATTCTTATACTGGGAAGGAAACAAGCTTCCGGGGACCGGTTTCTGGCATTTCAGCCGTCTTCAGACCGGCTTGCTTGAATCCTGATGGTGCAGTGAGCAAGGGACTCACATCTGAGTATACCCTTCCACGCTTATTGTGGACAAAACGTTTCAGAAAAGGGGGTGGTGATGGACAGAGTATCTGAATTAAGCAGAACCGGAAGCTTGTTTCCTTCCCAGTAAAAGAATTGGCTTGGTAGTTTGGTCTGCCCTGTTCCCATGATGCACTGGGCCAGGGACAGACTAATGGGTACGAGTGTTCTGCTTAATTCAGATACTCTGTCCATCACCACCCCCTTTTCTGAATCTTTTTAGGTCTGGCATTAGCTAAGCCAAGACCTTTTGATGTTACTAATTTTATTTATATAATATACTTTTTTGTAGGGGCTTTCAGTTAGCCCTCTTCCACCATGGATATGTTGTTGTGCCATTCACATGTTTCATCTCCCACTGCAGCATATAGCATTGGGTAAAGGATCAGCCCACTTCCGCCATTGGCTAACTTCTCTGTGAGTGACAGCATTACGGTCTTTCACAAAGAGAACAGTCGCCCAAAGTAGTCCCTGTCTCTACCAGGGACCTGTACGGCACAGTGTGGTTTGTAAGTCCAAATTTTTTTTTCTTTTAGCCAGTATTTATTTTGTCCATTGGTGGGCCCAGCAAATCCTTAAAACTAAAGTTTAACACAAACCATGATAGAACAAGCATTGAGAAAGCCAATAGACTAACATCTAATTTCAAATCCGGGCGGCCTCCTGACTGCATGAGCACCAAACAGAACCAATTAACTAGACATGATCACAACCGTAATTGTGAAAAGAACATTTAAAATGTGTTTCACCTATTAAAAAGCACATGCATTTTTTCCACGCATTAAGGGGTAACTGACATTATAAAAAACCATTATGACTACAGTTTAAAAAAAAGAGAAATAGGTTTGATTCATGCATTTTAACAAGGGGTGTTTTACAGTGAGTCCAACAAACGTACTGAGTTTAGACTTAAGTGATAATGCTTTGGGACAAAGAACCTGATTAGAGTGGGTTATGGGTTGCACCTGCAGCTTTGCGTGGGTCTCTCACTCCTAAGCACCCTTGAGCCGTGTTCATCAAACTATTTTATGACAATGCAAAGGCGCTAGTGCTGTGATGTGAGTGAGCGATGGCTTACAACTGCAGTTCTGACCGTTAAGTATCGCCCTATCTAATATCATCTAAACTTCCTAAGAAATCAGGCACCGCAATAAACTGAAGTGGGGATGAACATGTTCTCTCCTGTTTTCTTCAGCTGCCCTTCACTGTTCTCCTCTGCTTACAGTACTGTAGGGCATGTTTTTAGCCACTCTCTGTCCTTGGCAAGCCTTGCCCCATAGAGGCATGGTTCGACCTCTAAGGATGGGTGGGATTTCTGTATCTTTGATGCAAGCTCTTTCCCTGCCATTTACCTCTGGGGTCCTGTGCCCCCTGCTTATGGCATCATTCCAGCTTTGAGCTGCCCCATAAATGCCCCGTCTGCCCTCTCCTTTGTCCCAGATTTAGTTCCCCTAAGAACCTCTCGAGGACCCTTGGTCAGTCTTCCCCTGTGCACCATGGATGGTCCTTTTATTCCCTTGTCATGTCACCCTTGGTGGCCCACCTGGGATGGGGTCTTCCATACCCCTGATGTGTTTTCCTCTGCACCAACATTTGGTACCCTTTGTTCTCTCAGGTGCAGAAGAATCTGATCAGGCATTGCGTTGCGTTGCGTTGCTGCAGCTGGCGGTTCACATCCACCTCCACCCCCACCAGCAGCTCACGCTATGCCAGACAAGTGCAGGCCGCCTCCGTGCACATGACTAGCAGCCTGCACCCTCTCTGTGACTCGTCTAATTGAATATTGATGAGCAGAGGGCTAGGTGTCTATTTTTATCAGTCCCACAGAAATGCCATTTTTTATATCGCTGCAAATAGCAAAGATCGGAACTGGGAACAGAGGAATGGGCGTAGGTGGGAAGATCCGTGTCTACAACCTGGATGATTTCTTGAGCTTGGGAGGAAGCGGCGGAAGCCAAAGTCTCTGGCAGATGCCCACTCCCATTGCATGCGCCCTGCTGTCACTCAAGATTCACCC
Organism: Lissotriton vulgaris; assembly: GCF_964263255.1. Lineage (NCBI taxonomy): Eukaryota > Metazoa > Chordata > Amphibia > Caudata > Salamandridae > Lissotriton > Lissotriton vulgaris. Next base: position 583,109,256 of record NC_141687.1, on the reverse strand, counting down.
ATTCTTGGCTTCAGCATGTGCTCCTGCTGTCTGCTACGCTCCCATGACAGGTCTCTTTCTCTTCCCACTCGGCCTTCGCTCACATTGGAAGGTACATGAAGTCCTAGACATGATTGTCGTGATAAGCAATCTTCTTCACGGGCACCACTAGGTCACTCGTTGTACCTGCTGACCACTTAGTCCAGTGACCTATCCGTGGACCTAAGCAGATATGATTTGTGCCCATCAAGTACCATCCACCCAGTTTTCTATTTTCCTTCCGTACCCTTTTCACTTCCAATGAGAAATCCCATGCCGTCCACCCGCAGCATGGGACAAAGCTGAACTGGAGGAAGAGAATGGAAATAACAAGATGGGTGCCGGGATTTGGTGATTGCCTGGTTTTTAGCTGGAAATGGCTCGTTGGAAATCCAGAATGTTTTCCAATGTATTGCTACGTATGAAAGGCTGCTAAAGCTGTAGCAAGTTAATTGGGTGGTGGGGTGGTCAACAGATGGTTAAAGTTCATATTCAAAGTCTAAAGGTCACCCCAGTAAGAGGTATGAAGGCCGACTGGCAAGGCCAGGTAAGCCAATACCATATGCAGAGTGGTGACTGGAGTCAGTGTTCAAGGGCAAATGCCAAAGGCCACCTCGCAATGTGATACTAAAACTGATTGACGAGGCTGGTCACCCAGTGATGAATGATTAACTTCAGAAGGAGGTTAAACACCGATCCATGTCGGATGGCTATGGATGGGATGTTATCAACTTCACACTTTATTGAACTTTGAGATGGCCACCACCCTTTTGGTAGGTGTGAACAAAGGAAATCTCACGAAGAATCTTCCCCACAGTTATTTTTTTCTATTTGGAATAATTTCAATGATTTATTCTTCCATTTTTGAAATCCTCAATAAACTGATGAGACCCCCTCACATGACATTCACCACCGTAAGTCCTGCCTATGTAGTAATAGGTCGTTTTGCGAATCACCAATTTCTAGTGGATCACAATTTGACCTACTTCATGCAACTTAATGAGGTAGGTTGTAAATTGTAACCCACTAGGAATCGCAGCCATCACACGGACTGCAGACCCCCATGCAGGGGAAATTTTCTAACGTAAGTGTAGGGGTGTCGCCCAGTCACATTTTCAGGTCAAATTTAGTTTTCTTTACATCAGGATTTAATCAGCAGTGCATAATTTTAAAAATGTAAACAAACATGGTTCACACAGGATCTGATCACTGACTGGGAGCTGCATTCACTCCCCCTTCCTTTCTTGCTCCCTTCTGGCAGGGGCTTATGAATGTGCTTATTTACGCGCATGTACAGACTTGCCATCCTCCTACACAGAACATTTGCTGGGCTGACAATCCCACTGCCCTGTGGTCCGTGAGGTCATCAGCTCGACATATCTCAATGGCCCCGGATGATCGCCATCTAAGGCTCAGGCCCGAAGCACTAGGGGCAGTGGCGTGCAAGACCTTTCGCCATCCATGACCGCCGCTGGGTTTGCCACGCACGGTCACATGTAAGACCCCGGGGGTGGGTACTGGCGATTCCTGTCCTTGCCGCCTGTGACGGTTGCAGGTAACAGCGGAGGCTGCCGCCCCCAGAACTCATGCCGCTTGGGCGGACCACACCCCCTGCCACACCTCTGTTACTACGCCACTGGATAGGGGTTTTATATCAATCAGGGAGCAGATATCATGGTTAACACTCCCTTTGACAACTCGTTACAGGGTGGAGTGGGATCTGTGATCTTCAGGGACTCCACCCCACCCTGTGACAAGTTGTCAAAGGGTGGGGGCAGAGGCTGCAGGCGGGAAGCAGGGAAATCGAGTCTGCGCATTATATCATCACCAATGTTAACAATACACTGCAGACTTGAGTTGTTTGCTTCCTGCGGCTCACTTAGTTAGCCGATACAATAGCAGGGTGTGAGATGGTAGGCAGGTTGCACAGTGGTTGCAGACGTCATTCCCAAGCAAACCAGCCTTTTCTATTCAGGGCCCCCCAGTCAGCCATGAGTGGACCCGGTAAGAGATGACATGTTCATATTGTAAATTTAAATGAAACTGAGCAGTGGCATAGCAAGCACTTTGGCCACCCGTGGCGGTTCCCGTATTTTCCGCCCCACTGCGGCCACATCAAAAAGCGGGGGAGGAGTGGGGGTTTTCTGGCAATATTTTTTTCATTTGCCGCCCCTCTGCGAGCAAAAAAACGATGGAATTAGGCCCAGATCTCTGCCAAGTGCGAGCATCAAGGAGCGCGCTCCTAGGATCCAGCCCCCCGGCCCCCGCCCTACCTCGCTAATCTCATTGGTGGCAGGTCAGCCCCAAGGGGCGACCGGCCACTTAGCACTTCTAGGGCAATGAGGTGACGCACTTCCGGTGGGGCAGAGGGCGGAGACGGGGACCTATTCAGGGCGCAGGTGGGGATGGTGACGGACCTGTGGGCCCGGGCCACCTTTGTGGCGGTAGAAAGACCTTGGAACAGTAAAATTGACCGACGGAATGGACGGGAGTCCGCCTTGCGTACTCCCTAGGCCAGCACTGAGGGGGGAGACGGTAAGCTCTCCGCTGTAAAATATGGCCCCGGCTGGGGAGGCTAGGGCGACAGGTTACGAGCCTCCTGGGTCCCTGGTCAGTTGGGTGGTCTGAGGGTGGGCCCCTGGAGAGGGCGGACAAGGATCAGAGGTTTGGGGGCCCACTCCTCATGGGCGCAGGTGGGTTGCACCTTGCGTGGATGCGCTGCATGGAAGATGCGAGCTAGAAGGACCCTTAGTGCTGGAGGATTCTAATTTTGCGGAAGAAGATATGGAAAGTCAATATTAAATTGTGTTGAAAACTGTAATTAATGAATTTGAAATGCCTTGTCATGTTTATGAAATGTCAAATATTAAACATGACCGTTTTTACACCCACGCAAATCTCTGTTGATGATTATAATGTGGGTTATCAGGTTCTCAGGAGGGAGCAGGGAGCAGGCTGGGGGATCCGGGGCCTATGTACTGGGGAGAATGTATGACATTGTTCTGCATTCTGTCCATCAATTGTTCTTTTGGTATTTGTCACCCCGAGATGGCAGGCAAGAGTGGGGGAGGCTGCCACCCCAAAAACTCGTGATGCCCGGGTCGGACCACCCCCCATTGCTATGCCACCGAAACTGAGTGCGCCTCTCTTTGTTCAGGAGAATGTTCTCGTCAGCTGTTAAAGATTAGACTGCGAACGTCAACATTATCGGCGCCATCTTGCCCCTTTCAAGCTCATTCGTGCGCGTAGGCGGCAGCCATTTTAAGCGCCATGGCCTCCCTGTCCCTCGCTGATAGCCAGCGCGTCTCACTCTCTCTTAACCTCACAGGCATCCCCCGCACGCTGACAACCCCCTCGCTCTCACATGCCTTGGGTCATAAACCCCTCTTCAGCGCAGATCGGCCTCAGAACCCCATCCTGTTCCCAGCGCGACACCTCCCTTCATTCCTTTCATAGTCTCAGGCCTTTTGATGCAAACCCCCCCCCTCTTTCCTGTGTGCCCGTTTGTCTTCCTTGTTCCCAAGCCACCACCTGGCCCTGCGGATACTGTTTATTACCCCGTACAGTAGGACACCTCCCCTCCCCATCAAAGGACCCTCGAGCCGATCAAAAGCACCTCCCTCTATGAAGATCCGATCAAACTCCACGCATTCCGTGAATCGGCGGAATGTCCAGCTGCGCGATAATCATCACCTGTTGTGACCGGGGTGGGGAATTCAACTGTAAATGTATGTGGGAACGGGCCTGAAGGGGAGATTCCGAGGATGTTCTTTCACATATCAAAGTGTTGCAAGAATGTGTTACGTGCAATAAAGATCATAAACCTGTGTATAAGAGGCCAGGCCTCAGAGATGCGGTTAGAGCACCTCGTGACGATACTTGCTGTCCGAATTGATGTGTTCTCCTCCGGAGAGATTAAACCCTCGTTTCCTGCCTTTCAGTCTCCAGCGCCTGCTTCTTCATTAATTAATATTGGTGGGTCATTGAGGCGACATCGCCGGGCAACACTAAAGGGTCTTTGGTCACTGGTTGTCTTTGAACCCTTTTACAATTGGCGTCCCAAGCGTGGGGCCCATCAGCGACTCGTGGATCCAGTGGGAGAGGTCCTGACGACAGAGTGAACGACTGCAACGATCGGAAGGTACCCTGTCCGATAGACCCTCGTCTGACAGCCGATCATCCGAACTTCACTGATTCCGAACGGACCTCTCTCGAGTGATCTACGGTCCTGACTGGGAACCATCAGGAGTGCCACGAGGAGTACGAAGAGAAGAGGACGATCGGGCGCTGGATTCGGAAGACAAGAAACTGTCCATGCGGTGTAAACACGACAAATTGCGAAATGATTGATAATTGATGAAAAATACTAGTATTACTTTTTGTTAATTTATTTGGAGATTCGCTGTCTGCAAACGGAGAAACAACAGGCTCTCCCTTTACAAACAGTGAAGGATAGGTACGCGTCCGTTGGACCTATCTTTCTCCCCCACTGATCAATTGCCCCTCCCCATTGATTAACTGTTACGGATCGTTTTCTGGAGATTCTCTGTCTGCAAACAGGAAAGAATAGGTCCCCTCTTTGCAGATAGTGAAAGGGTAGGTGACGCGGACCTTTGCGGGCCTACTTATTCTCCCCATTGACCATTTTTTATTTTTTATTTATTGACCAAACATTGATTGCCCGCTATTGGTTCTTGAGGTATTCACTGCCTGCAAACAACGTAGAATAGAAATATTCTGTCTAGTCTTTGCACGCAGTGATAAGATAGGTAGTGCTGACTATTATCCCCATTGCGATCCGTCATGCCTGTCTTCTCCCCACTGGTTAGTAGCCTGTTTAGCCCGGACCGCTTATTAGAGATGAACCATCCGGCTCCGCTGGAAGGCACCCCTAATAAGGACATGTTCATGAAGCATGGATTGATCGCTATAGCCTATAGCAAGCTGTGGCATAAATATACGAAAAAGGATCGAGAAAGTCAGTGGCCACTGATAGGATCCTTCGATGATGATAAAATAAACACGCTAGAAACAGCCCTTGGTAAAAACAAGACAACGCCCACTATGCTTGATAGTTTCGGCATGTGGCGCAAAGAAACTGAACAACGAAAGAAGAGAACTGAGAGTAGGTTGGGAAAAGAGCTGCGAAAAGCAGCCCACCTAGCGGCTCAGAAACTAGAAAAAGAGATAAAAGAAAGGGAGGAAGCCAAACAGAAACTAGAAATAGAAACGTCCAGCCAGTGTCCGGTTAGAACGTCCTCCACGCTCTACCCTGAATTACCCTTGAAACAACGAGCCAACGATGATCTGCTGCTAGGTCCTCCGATCGTCTACATGCCCCCTCCATATGCCCCTTCCGAACCCTTAGCACAACACCCACCACCCCCAGGTACAAGCGAGAGTAGCGCCACAGCTTCGGCCCCCATGGCCTCTGTACCGGCCGAACCCCTTGCATTAGATACCGCGCAAACGACAACGTTAGGTGACCCCGAGGCCCGAAGGGTTGGTTCTGCAAGAACACACAGACTAAGCAAAAATGAACGAGCAGGGGTTGACAAGATAGCAAGGATACTGGTAGAGAAGAGGGAAGATGAAGAGTCCATCACAGATGTGTTTAACTCTTATACAGGGAGTCACAGACAACACTTTACTGTACAACTGTGTTACCACGTCTTGAACGCATACGAGGACCGATATCGAGACAAAGGTCCCGAGAGCCTAACGACTCTGTACCGGAAGGTCGATATCGGGGATGAGAGTGAGAGTGATGTGACGGACCTCCTTATGCGTACGCTTGAGGTTTTCCGCCACCTCACTGAACGGAAACCAACAATCGAACCCACGGCATCCGTAGTGACCAAACCACAAACTGAACAATCTAACGCCATGATGCCGATACGAGAGGCTGCCCCTTACTGGGTTCCTCCACGAGGTGAAGGGACTCACGATGACGCAAACAACAAAGATGCAAAAGGAAGGGTAGTGTACAATTGGGTCTACCAACCATGGGACCGGCAAGAGATTCTGACATTCCGGAAATCTCTGCCTGACCTACGTAAAAACCCCACTGCCTTCTATACTGAGTTGGGTACAGCCCTAGGATCAACGATTATGACCCTGGCTGACATCGACTTGTTTTTCGGGTTATGTCTACCAGCTGATGTGTGGAAGCAAATCCGGAAAGTCGACCACCTTGAGCTGTTTGGACATAACTGGTCACAACTCGATGGCATAGATAAACAACGAGAACCTGGACAAAAGCCTTTGAAAGCCATTTTAGACCTCCCGGATAAAATCGTACAGAAATTAAAAACCCTGATCCCAGAAAAGAAAGTGGACTGGTCGATAGTAACGGCCTGTCGCCAGAAACCTCAGGAGGATGTATCAGACTACTTCTCCCGGTTTGAAACGGTGTTCTCCGATTACAGCGGCCAGGACTTGACCACTGCAACCGGACACCATCTTTTTGTCCAGAATTACGTTAAGGGTCTGTCACCAGAGGTCTCCCAGAAACTGCAGGCCAGCGAGAGTAGTTGGGCAGCCTCCAAACCTACGGCTATCCTCCAGATGGCCCAATATTATGAACATCAGAAAAATGAAAACGATAGAGCAACAGAGAGAAAGAAGAAGGACTTAAAAGAGAGGGTGATGATTGCTCAACTGCAAGGGGTGACTATAAGACGAGACCAATACCGGGGAAACTATCAGACGAACGTCCCTAAAACTGCACCTCCCAGGGACCGCACTTTGACTCCCCACGTTGGACGTACGGACATTAGAGAGGACCAGTGTGCTTTCTGTAAAGGAACGGGCCATTGGAAATCCCAGTGCCCAGTTCTTTTGGAAATCATCAGAAATAAAGATCCTAGGGACATAGCAAGTGGGCCGAGAAATAAGGGACAGCAGCGAGGGCCCCCAAATGACGCGACTAACGATAGATCAGGCAGGCCAAACACATTTTACCGACCCAGACAGAACCAATGCCAGCAATCTGACTACGATGACGTTCACGACTTTGCATAGGACTGCCTAGGGCAAGGGAGGGATCCAGTCGAGCTCCATGTTGACCAGCAAGGCCCTTACGTCACTGCTAAGGTCTTGGGTACAAAGTCTCCATTTCTGGTAGACACTGGCGCAACACGTAGTGCGTTATCTAAACGACTGATTCCAAGGGCACCCTTGTCTGGCTCACTAATAACGTCGACAGGTTTCGATGGAACGCCCTCCACTAACCCTTTGTCCGCCCCGATCCTCTTCGACTTAGAAAACAACACCACTGACACCACGTTTTTGCTTTCCTCCAATAGCCCTGATGCAATTATGAGACTTGATTTATTGAAACACTTCCGAGCAACAATTAGATGTTCTCAAGACGGAGTTCGAGTTTTTCTTTACGACAACCCCGTTCTGCTTAGACATTGCCCTCCCCGACGCATGTTTTCCATCACTGACGTTGACACATCCCTGCTTGACACTCTGCCTCCGTATCTGTGGGCCAAAACGGATTCGGACGTAGGGCGCATGATGATTGACCCAGTACACATTACTGTCCGACCAGATGCAACACTCCTAAAACTTCCACAATATCGGATATCGCCCGAGGGCGAGAAGGCATTGGTAAAGATTATTCAGTCACTAATAGACGCAGGGGTGGTAGAGGAAGTGGTTAGCAATGTTTGCAACAGCCCAATCTTGCCCATCATCAAGAAGCAGGGAGAGGGAGATGAGAAAGCATACCGCTTTATCATCGACCTTCGAGAGATCAACAAAGTGGTGGTACCCCAGTACCCCGTGGTCTCAGACATCACCACCATCCTGACTTTGATTCCCTCTACTGCCACCACCTTCACTGTCATTGACCTTAAAAACGCATTCTTTTCCATCCCCATCCACCCAGACAGCCGATATCTCTTCGGTTTCACCCTCAAAGCCCGCTCATATAGGTTCTGCCGAGCACCCCAGGGCTACACAGAAAGCCCTGGTGCCTCATTTATGAAAAGTGACTCATCGCTGCGTGAAAACAGCGATGCGTCACTTTTCACTGCGCACTCCTTGCGACATTCCTGATGCGTCATATTTAATGTATGACGCATCATGTCGCAAGGAGTTACAGATACGTCAGTATTTCTGACGTATCTGTAAGCGCAAAAGTGACGCATTGCTGGAGTGTGTCACAAAAGTGACGCAACTCCAGCAATGCGTCCTTTCACATGGGGAAAGCCCCATGTGAAAGGGCTTGCGTCAGTCTTACGCCTGCTGTGAGGCAGGCGCAAGATTTTGACGCAACAGCGTCCTAAAAGTGACGCAGTGAAATCTCATAGATTTCACTGTGTCACTATTACGAGGCTTTTTGCGGGGGAACGCCCCCTCTGCATACATTATACCTGACGCAGGTATAATGTGGCGCAGGGTTTTAAAAAGTGACGCATCTACCCAGATGCGTCACTTTTTAAATATGGCGCAACAAGGCGCATGTTTTATGCTACCGATACGTCACAAAAAGTGACGCATCAGCAGCGCAAAACTGACACAAGGCCTCATAAATGAGGCCCCTAGCATCTACAGCCAGGCCCTCAAGAGACAACTGGATCAAGTCCAGTTACCCGATGGAGTGGTGTTAGTGCAATATGTCGATGACATCCTTTTGGCAGCCGACACCCCTCCATTAGCTGTCACAGCCACCATTCAACTCCTGCACTTCCTTGCAGAAAATGGCCACAAGGTCTCCAAGAAGAAGTTGCAATTCTGCCAACCCCAGGTCATATACCTAGGCCACCTTTTGTCCAAAGACGGAAGGAAACTCACTCCTGACCGGATCCAAACTATTCTTGAAACTCCTATCCCTAAGACTCAGAAACAGGTCCGCTCCCTACTAGGCCTCACCTCCTTCTGCCGACAGTGGTTACCCAACTTTAGCCTCATAGTAAAACCCCTACTTTCACTGCTAGCTAAAGACGTCCCTTTCCCACTCCCCTGGACCCCTGAGTGTCAGACCTCCTTCACGCAACTACGAGATGCCCTTTGTTCGGCCCCTGTGTTAGGTACCCCTGATTACACGAAGCCCTTCTCCCTTTACACTCACGAAAGGGAGGGGTGCGCTTTATCTGTCCTGACCCAGTCCATCGGCCCAAAGCAACGACCGTGCGCTTACTTCTCTGCCACTCTTGACCCTGTAGCCAGAGCCTTGCCTGCCTGCCTTCGAGCTGTAGCTGCTGCTGCGATCCCTATCCGACAGAGTGAGGGGATCGTGCTCTCGAATTCCCTCACAGTACTGGTACCCCATGCAGTTGACACCCTCCTAAACCAAACCAAGACGCAACACCTGACGAGTGCCCGACTGACTGGATACGAACTGACTCTGCTCGCACCCCACATCACTCTGAAGAGATGCACCACACTGAACCCGGCGACTCTGCTACCCTTACCAGAAAACGAACCCAATGTGCACCCTGTGCATGACTGCGTGACCCTTACGGACGAACAGACTAGAAGTAGGGTTGACCTCAGAGACACGGCTTTTCCTGACCCTGACGGAGAGCTGTGGGTGGACGGTTCCTGCATCAAACTCCCCGATGGCACCACTTCAGCTGCCTATGCAGTCACCACGGCTCGAACTGTAGTCGAGACAGCCCGCATCATGCAACGATCTGCCCAGGCAGCGGAACTGATTGCCCTAACACGAGCCTGCATTCTAGCAGCAGGAACCACAACGAACATTTACAACGACAGCCAGTATGCCTTCGGGGTGGTTCACCATTTTGGGCTCCTTTGGAGGGAGAGGGGATTCTTGACCTCACACGGCACCCCCATTTTGCACGGGGATCTAGTCTCCGCCTTGATCGAAGCCGTCCTTCTCCCTAAAAGGCTTGCAGTCATCAAATGCCAGGCACACAAAAGGGTGACAGACATTATAGGACAGGGAAATGCACTAGCTGACATCACTGCCCGAACGACAGCTGAAAGTAGGACGACAACACATATGTACGTGACCAGGTCACAAGCAGAAAAATGGACTGATGCTAGGGACACTATTAGAGACATTCAAATGGCTAGCACACAACACGAACTCACTGAATGGACGCAGGTGGGATTAAAGGATGACGAAGGCTGCTGGCGGACAAAAGACACAAACAAATGGTTGCTACCTGACTCGTACCTGATTCCCATACTGACTATGGCACACTCCCCTGCCCACATAGGATCAGCCCCCATGATTGAACTTGTCTCCAGGGTTTGGCACAACGATAAAATCACAGACTCCGCCAAACGTCTGGTCCAGCAATGCTTGATATGCCTGCAACACAACCCCGGGAAAGGAACTGTAGTACCCAGGGGAGGGTTTGGGGTCCCAAATCACCCGTTTGAAGTCCTGCAGATGGACTACATCCAACTAGACAGATGTCAAGGCCTGAAATATGTACTTGTTGTGGTATGCGCATTTAGCAAATGGGTGGAAGCATACCCAACCCGTGACAACACTGCTATGGCCACAGCAAAAGTTCTGTTAAAAGAGTTTTTCCCCCGTTACGGCCTTTGTCGAATTTTGTGGAGCGACAATGGCCCCCACTTCGTAGCCGAAGTTATCCAACTCATTTTGAAGGGGCTGGGTGTAAAACAAAAGTTCCACGCAGTCTTCCACCCCCAATCTGCTGGACTAGTTGAACGACATAATGCCACACTGAAACTAAAATTGGCAAAAATAGTGGCTACCACAGGACTAAAATGGCCAGACGCACTCCCACTGGCATTGCTCTCAATGCGTTCCACCCCTACCAAACACCACTTGACACCATATGAGGTTGTATTCGGCCGGCCTATGAATGTCTGGTCTGCACCGAAACCAACTTCCATTCATGACGTCCCGGACGTCCTAATGTCTGATTACTTATGCCAGTTGACTAAGACACTGTCTGTTATCCATCAACAGGTGCTGCATGCCATCCCTGACACTTCCAGGGGTCCCGGACACACCATCCAACCTGGGGAGTTCGTCCTGATCCGGAACTTCCAGCGTGCCAAGAGTCTGGAACCCAGGTGGACGGACCCCTGGCAAGTCCTCATCACCACCCGAACAGCACTTCGAGTGGAGGGAAAACGCAACTGGGTGCATGCGCACCACTGTAAGAAGATCTCCTCGACCCTGGCCACGACAGAAAACATCGACAACCAAGAAGAGCTCCTGAACAAGGACCGACCGTCACTGACCTGCTATCCTGATACCGAAGCACTTGAACTTTCAGAATTCTCTGATCCCACTGTACCATCCAGAGAAGGGTATTTCCTGTGCCGAAGGGAGGGAGCTCCGGCTAAGCAGACCACGGACTAAGTTGAATCGCAGAACGGTGACCTAAACACAACCAAGGGTTACCGGGAGAGAAGCTAAACGAAGTCTGTGGTTCTGCCCACCACCGAGCACCTTGAAGATGATGGCAGCGCCAGATAAGAAGATGATGGAAGCGCCAAATAAGAAGATGATGGAAGCAACAGGAAATACCCACTACAGAAACTCGAGAGCAGACAGACTCCTCAGCTCAAAGACAATTGCACTCTTCATCACAATCCTTTTCTGCTTTCTCCTCATGACCACACTCTGGATTGTGGAAGAAAACACACCTGCTCACGAAACATTCCTGACTACTGCTCAGCCTACCACCATGAAGGAACATTATTTGATTTCGCTCTCTCCCCAACTCAGAGAGAGGCGAAAGGAATTTTGGAATAACTCTTTCGTACAACTACTTCACCAGCACAACCTTGCCACCAATGCCACCAACTGTTGGATCTGTGGGTTGCTACCCCACGCCACTGGACACTCGATACCATTCATCCCTTCACCTTTCTCAGTTCACGGCTCCTGTCTTGCTTGGCTGATCCTTCTGCAAGAAAGCTTTAAGGACAATGCCACCTCCAGCAAAACCGTAACGCATTTCTACCACGGGGTCTGGCGGAACAGAACAAAGACACACTTCTGCCCGCAGACCACCAACAACACAATCCACTTGGACATTCCTGCTAAAGAGCAAATTGAAATGCAGGTGTTCAATAATCCAACCAGAACCACCTTCTCCTACCTGCGAAAACGAACGGCTGCCACTCTGACTGTGGCCCTGTCAGTCATCAACGTCACCGGCCACATGTGCATAGAAGGGCTTGGGACTCAGCTGGTAGGCCACAGTGCTTGCCGGTTTTCCAGAACTCTGGACTCCACCGACCCACCTTCCTTTGTGGCATCCCCAAACATGTATTTTGTCTGCGGCACGAAGGCTTACACCTGGCTCCCCAAAGGCTGGGGGGGCACTTGTTTCATTTCCTTCATCCTTCCTCTGACTTATGTGGCACCAGCAAATCATCACAGACAAAAACGAGCCAAGGACATTGAACAAGCCGACTCAACAGGAGCGCAGTTCCTCGATGCTATGAAGGGACTTGTCCCCCTCTGGGGCCCGATGGCAAACAGCCGTGCCATCCGACATCTGACTCAAGCAGTTGATACAACAATGAACATCACGGCTGGTATCCTTGCTAACAACACCGCCGAACTTCAAGCGGTCCGCTTGGTGGCCCTCCAGAACCGCCTTGTCCTGGATGTGGTTCTTGCGGACCGTGGTGGAGCATGCCGCATTATTGGGTCCAGCTGCTGTACGTACATACCGGACAACTCACCCTCAGTGTACAAAGCCATCGAACATCTTCATAGACTCTCTTCAGAAGTCCACCAAGAACAAGAAGAATGGTCGCTTGGTGGTTGGTTCTGGAACACCGTTAAGAATTGGGGCTGGAGACTATTCACCATTATCCTGATTCCTGTAGTTGTAATATGCGGTTTATGCTTAGGAATTCAATGTCTGCCACCTCTGTGTACATTATGCGTAAATTGTATTTGCCCTAAGACTGTGGACTTTGGAAACGAACGTATGAGAACATTATATGATGCCGAGGTTAGGAATTTGATGAAGATTGACATTGAGTAAGCAAGTTGGCTAAGATATGTTGAAAAGGGAGGACTGTTAAAGATTAGACTGCGAACGTCAACATTATCGGCGCCATCTTGCCCCTTTCAAGCTCATTCGTGCGCGTAGGCGGCAGCCATTTTAATCGCCATGGCCTCCCTGTCCCTCGCTGATAGCCAGCGCGTCTCACTCTCTCTTAACCTCACAGGCATCCCCCGCACGCTGACAACCCCCTCGCTCTCACATGCCTTGGGTCATAAACCCCTCTTCAGCGCAGATCGGCCTCAGAACCCCATCCTGTTCCCAGCGCGACACCTCCCTTCATTCCTTTCATAGTCTCAGGCCTTTTGATGCAAACCCCCCCCCCTCTTTCCTGTGTGCCCGTTTGTCTTCCTTGTTCCCAAGCCACCACCTGGCCCTGCGGATACTGTTTATTACCCCGTACAGTAGGACACCTCCCCTCCCCATCAAAGGACCCTCGAGCCGATCAAAAGCCCCCCCCTCCATGAAGATCCGATCAAACTCCACGCATTCCGTGAATCGGCGGAATGTCCAGCTGCGCGATAATCATCACCTGTTGTGACCGGGGTGGGGAATTCAACTGTAAATGTATGTGGGAACGGGCCTGAAGGGGAGATTCCGAGGATGTTCTTTCACATATCAAAGTGTTGCAAGAATGTGTTACGTGCAATAAAGATCATAAACCTGTGTATAAGAGGCCAGGCCTCAGAGATGCGGTTAGAGCACCTCGTGACGATACTTGCTGTCCGAATTGATGTGTTCTCCTCCGGAGAGATTAAACCCTCGTTTCCTGCCTTTCAGTCTCCAGCGCCTGCTTCTTCATTAATTAATATTGGTGGGTCATTGAGGCGACATCGCCGGGCAACACTAAAGGGTCTTTGGTCACTGGTTGTCTTTGAACCCTTTTACACAGCTGTGTCATTCTTTAACTCTGAGCACAGTTTGATCCCTGGTCCCGAAATCACCAGCCCCCATGAAGTGAAATTATTCCGCGTGGAGACTGCGCAACATGAACTTTCTGTATACAATGAGTAGCTACGGCCTGTGGAGGGAGTTTCGGTGGAGCGGAGAGGAGGGGCGGGTGAGGGGCAAGGTGGGGGGTGCTAAAAACTGGATTATGGATAATTGAAGGTAAGTAAACAATTTAATAAATAAAACGAATTTCGTAGCGCGCTGTGCATCGCATTTTGCGATGCAGGTCGCGCTACGAAATTCGTTTTATTAACTAAATTGTTTACTTACCTTCAGTTATCCATACTCCAGTTTTTAGCACCCCCCACCATGCCCCTCACCGCCCCGCCTCTCCGTCCCACCGAAACTCCCTCCATGGGCCGTGGCTGGTGAGTTTGCATCTTATGATACAGAGCAGAAGCTCTGAGAGTTTTATCATTTAAAGCAACCCTTTGTGTTACAGTTTTCCCAGGCTCGAACATTCCCAATGCATTGTACATTTCCTGACAAACTGTGACACCACCTCCAGCTTTTCAGCCAAGCGCCTAAGATCAAACTTTTGGCAAATGTGCTAGAGTTCGAGTCACAAACCCTAAGCCCTCGGCTGTCATTGTTTGCATTACGGCAACTGCAAGCTACAGTGATTTAAAGGGGATCATTTTAAATTTCGCTGTGAATTATAGGATTATATTTTGACACATAGAAAAATGTGTTTAGCATTCACTTTAAAATCCAATTCCCTTGGTGCGCCATGCAGCAGGTAACAGACACCACAGTGGGGGGTCGGATGGAAGAACACTAACACCCAGCTATGCTTGCCATGGCAAAGACAGACAATAAATAAATAAAGTGCCAATTCTTATTGAATAGCACTGAAACATTGTGCTTCCTCTTCCAGCTACCCCTCACAATGCCTTGACAGACCACCTCGTAGCACTGGGCTAATTTTATTACCAGCCCTGTGGCCTCGTGTATTCTGTTTAGGCATCATGGAAAGCAATCCTCGGCAGCACACATGTCAAATTAGAGCAATCACAGTATATTGTGCTTTTACATCACAAACATCCCTGCAACACCGAGCTTCTTCATTGTGAAATCTGGTATTTACAATGCTTAGAAAGGGAAGTAAAGTGTGCATTAAGCGCCAGTAGAGGATGCTATCTGAAATCAGTGGTGGGGCGGAGCGGGGCGAGGGGTTAAAAAAAAAGAGAGAAAATCTTAAATATAAAAAAAAGTATCATGCCTGCGGACGCCTCTCTTCCGTCTTTCTTCCCGATGTAGGAACAGGAAGCACCCTGGATTCCAGACTCCTCTAGCCAATCACGAAGCTGCTGATAGCAGCATTGTGATTGGTCTGAGCACTGTGGCCAGGCACTCAGATGGAGAATGGGAGGCTGGGCATGTTCCTCACCAGGCCTGTAAAAAAAATCCACTGAACCCAGTGCTTTTCCTGTTACCAACACCCAAGCAGCACTAGGCTGTCTTGTGAAGGGCAGGGTTCCATCCCTGAGCCTTCTTACCTGTCATTCCTTTTGTTATGGAATAGGTGTATTTCCCACTAAAAACAGCACCACAGAAATGGCTTTTCTCAAGAGCAGGACAACATCATACACCTTCTCTCGAGAAAGAGCAGGTCAGCCATTTACCAGCCTTTTCTGTGGTGCTATCCACATATTGCAAAGTGGCCCTAGGTGATAAATGACAATTTCAGGAAGTTGGGGCGTCAGACCAGGAGCTTGTATTCTGTGATTTGTACTTTAACTCTCTCCATTGTATGGGCTAGACTTCAAGTCCCAGAAGGCAACTTGCGATAGCCACAAAGTCAGGACAGGTTGATGATTTCAGGTCTACTGGATGTGCACCCCTGCTTGCAAATGTGTGTACATCCTCCTACTTATTTATATTTTCTTCTTGTACTGCACACAAACGGAAACTGCACATTAATATACTCCCTTGCCTGTGCACTTCTGAGCAATGTAATCATAGAGGAATAACATTAAATGTGTTTTCTTAATTTCTTGTGTGATTTTATTTAAATTATTCTCAATTACTTTTCAAGAGGGGAGATACCAACTGCAAACTCTCTTGTGTTCTACACACATCCCTATGGAGAAGGTCAGTCTTGATGGCAAAGCAGGAATTTCCTTAAATATTTATAGAGTTCTTTTAGAAGACTATTGCTTTTTAGTTCATTTTTTAAAAAAAGACTGTGTTAGAAAGTTTAAAGTGTTATCCCATTTTAAAAAAAAATAATTCATTCTCGTGGGCCGCAACTCCCCCACCACAACAAGCCCCACAAAAACATGCCCACCTCTTTTACACTTCACCAACTGCCACTACCACCATGTCTGTGACTGTTTTTAAATAAAGCATTTTTTCTTCTTTAAATGCAACCAGTTTTCCTCCAAGGAAAACGGGATGTGTTTAAACCCCAAAAAAATAAAATAACATAATTTTTATTTTTTAACATTCTCAAAGGAGACCGGGTCCCTTAGGGACCTATTGCCGTTTGCAAACGGGTTACCACCTCCTTTGAGGTGTCAGTAAAATATTACCGCATTTTGGTTGCAAAACATTAATACATACAACTATGATTCGGAATTTGGAGGTGACACCCCGAAACACCCCTTCGTCCCAAATCGGTATTTGGTCGCAAACCCAAATATCAATTTACCGAATCATATTCGGTGTTTGTACATAAAAAAAAATAAATCATGCCATTTGCGGCCTCAAAAATGTATTTACATGTATTGTACATGTGGGGCCCAAGTTTTGAAAGTGTCTCTACTGCAGACGCTATGCTCAGCTCTTGTAAACTGGAAGTATAGTAAGCATAGTTTGGCTATTTTATGTCGCTTAACCCATGTGCAAGGTAGTTTACAGCAATCAAGCGAGTGATCTTCCTATGCGGGTGGACTCTAGCTGTTATGCCTATATGTGCTGTGTTTATTGTTGGTGATATCTGGTCTCGCTGCCCAGTCTTTTTCTGCCACTTTAGCTCCATTGTGCAAACCTGGGTGGAGATGTTTCTTTATTGCACATCTACCTTCTGAATGCCTGTTTTACTTACCATGAGCATTTCACTGGTGAGAGAGTTCACCAGATCTGAAACTGATGAGCGAGCGTCCGGCTTCCGGTCCGAATCCTCCTGCTGCATCTGCCCTGGGACACCTGTTGTGCTCATTTTCCCGCCGCTAGGTAACCTGGAGGACGAAAAGGAGGCAGTCAGTAATGGCGCGACTACCAACCGCCCTGTCAAGATACAGCAGCCCCGGGCTGTCCATACACTCCAGCCAAGCACATTTTAGCCAACGGCCTTAGTGTGACAAACAATAAACAATACATATATATGTATGCTTTATTCGATCAAAAATATGATCATTTACATTGTAAAAAACAATACAACATGATAAAAACAATTAATATTACATTAAAAGAAGGTGCATTAAAATGTCCAATAAAATGCATTGTTATAGACCCCTTAATAACATAATGAGCAGGATCAAACATAGAAATAAGAAGAGCTAAAAAGTTGCAACGATGTTCAGAGACTGCTTAACACATTTTGATCTCCTCCACCAGGCAAATAGCAGGAATCTCGAAATAGCAAACACTAGCCATCCTGTAGTGTCTGATTCAAAGATGTGAGTGGCTTCCAAAGGGCACCTAATGGAAAGCATACAACAGACAGGAGCTAACAAGGTTCTTCTGAAATCAGCATAGGAGGGACAACAAAAAGAACGTGCTCAAGTGTCTCGGGGGCACAGTGGCAGGAAGAGCACATTGGAATGGCCAGCACATTACCCAGGCAACTTCTCCTTGCATTAAAGGGAATAGTTCCATATCTAAGTTGTGTATACAGTGCACGCGCTTGTGGTGGTTCGATATCATCCAGGAAAGTTTTGAGACCAAAACTATCCTTGACATTAAAAAACCTCACAGTTAAAGTGCCATGTGCAGTGCGTTCTATGTTTTCCAAAGCAATCAATCCCCAGAACCTTTTTTTAACAAGGGGGGCCATAGATTTAGTAATGGTCCCAGGTTCCTCCCAGAGCTCTCCCAGCCCTAATGTAATGAACCACGCCTTGATCTTATTGAACCACTTAATTCGACCAGTTTGCTTGTGCAGGGCAATCAACTCAACCATGGCATCCTTCAGCGGGGCCCCTTATCCAATAAACAATATACTGGGCACCTGCCAAGTGTTCAAAAAACACTGGACTTGAGTGGTTTCATATAAAGTTAATGGCTTATGCAGGAAATACAATAGATATAAACGAATGAATAGTGGGATCACGTGAGTTATGTACACTTATATGTAAAGTATTATAGGTTGGATGAGTCTGGCAAGCTGGCACCAGATACTTGTTACAAATTTTAAATCTACAAGGACATCAAAACGGCGTGTACATCTGTCCGCGAACAGG
The DNA here is from genome assembly GCF_964263255.1 of Lissotriton vulgaris. Classification (NCBI taxonomy): domain Eukaryota; kingdom Metazoa; phylum Chordata; class Amphibia; order Caudata; family Salamandridae; genus Lissotriton; species Lissotriton vulgaris. Next base: position 583,090,889 of record NC_141687.1, on the reverse strand, counting down.
TGGGATTTCACAAGCTTTTTTTTGTTTAAATAAAACACAGGCTTTTTGGATGTATGACTGAGAAAAGACAGTCGGTGGCATAGCAAGGGGTCTGCCCGGAGCTGCACGAGTTTTGGGGGCAGCAGCCTCCCCCCTGATCTTACCTGTGGCCATCGTAGGGCGGCGAATGCCGGAATCACCAGCACCCCTCAGCTCTTACACGTAACCACCGCGGAGTGGCAAATGCAGAGACCACCACGGTCAGCCAAATGCCTAGCTACGTCACTGAATGCAGTTGCACTGTTTCCTTTTTCTGTGTGGATCAGAAGCTCACAGTTACATATGGACTGTATGTTTTCCATAAGAAAAGCTAGGAGTGGATTCGAGATGTAATGAGAATTAATTAACAATTCTGATTTATGGATTACAAACATGCAATTTCCTCCGTCGACAAAGCTGGGGACTGCCTCTGCTGGTCGTCTTTTGGCCATGCTTGCGACCACGTCCCTCTTCCTTGATTGGGCCCTTCAAATCCAAACTCCTTGGTCATGCGCTGGCCTTTTCTTTGGAGCGCTCGCGTGCCCTGCTGCTGTTGTGCCCTTTGTCTGCCTCCCGCAAGGGGCATTACTTGGCCTCCCTCTAGGGTCGGCTGCGCCTCCCGGCCGGCGGTAATATGGCTGCTTCAGCCCTCTGTTTGGAAGCTAATGTTTAAAATACACATCCTACACAACTCACGGAAGGCCTTTGTTCTGAGTGGCCTGGTAATGCTGATTTACACTGCCCTCACTTTTGAGCCTTTTGCAAAGAAGGTGACTGGTACATGTTTTGGCCTCCTGCGCAGCCTCAATCCCATTCTGGGGTTCTTTGATGCCCCTATCCGTCAACTGATAGTGCAGTTGGTGGTTCAATCGCGCCTAGACTACTGTAAGGGTCTTCTGCTGGGCGTTAATAAAACAGTCAAGGCCAGGCTCCAGCGAGTACAAAATGCAGCGGCATGCACTCTTCTTGCCGAACCCAGGCACTGCTGCACCTCCAACCTTCTTCACTGTCTTCACTAGCTGTCCATTAGGCAAAGAATCCCTCACTTCTTGTGGTGTCCCCCAGGGCTCTTCTCTCTCCCCGCTCCTCTTTAATCTTTATCTTCGGTCACTTATCCAGTCACTTCTGAAATGGGATATCGTCACCTATAACTATACTGACGATCTACAAATTATCTTCTCTCTCAACTCACCACACGCCATCAAAACCTTTCACGGAGCCATGACTCACATCCAACTCTGGATGAACCAGAACCAACTGAAGCTGAACTCCGGTAAAACCGAGCTCCTTCTCCCCGGACCCAGTCACATCTACTGGGGTCCACAGTTCTGGCCTCCAGAGTTCGGCTCCTCCCCTACCCCAGCAAAAACAGTAAAGAGTCTGGGCGTCATTATTGACACCGAGCTCTCTCTCAGGGCTCAAGTTGGAGCGGTGGTCTCCTCTTGCATGTATCAACTTCGAAGGATCCGTAAAGTCCGTCACTTTATGCCCCCGGCGGCATTTACTCAAACTATCATTTCGCTGGTACTCTCCCGTCTGGATTCTTCCAACGCCATCTACCACGGTCTGCCACAATTTCTGATTCAACGCCTCCAAGTTGTCCAGAATCAGGCGGCCCGCCTGATTCATGGAACTCCCAGATGGCAATCAGCCAAGCCTCTGCTCACGAGCCTTCACTGGCTCCCAATCGATCGAAGGGCCGCCTTTAAGGTGGCATGCCTCACTTTCAAAGCACTTCACTGCCCTAGCCCTGCCTTCTTAAAATCCCTCATCCGCCCTCACTGTCCCACACGCAATCTTCGATCTGCCCACCGCGATTTACTGACCACCCCCAGGAGTAAAACCAAGAGATTCGGCGGCCGTCGTATCTCCTACCTAGCTCCTGTGCTTTGGAACCTCCTCCCTCTCTTAATCAAATCCTGTTCTTCCCTTCTGAATTTCAGAAAAATGCTAAAAACCCATCTCTTCCCCATCCTTACTTAGAATCTGTCATCTATGCTCCCCCCTCATCTGTTTTGTTTATCAGCGCCAGGAAGCTTCGGTGTCAGTGCGCTATATAAATCACATTTAACATAACATAACATAAGATTCTGCACACCCAAGGTCCCCAAATCCTGCAGGAGCTCTGCACTGCCTATGTTCCTAGGCGTGAGTTATGCTCCGCAGATCAACATTTGCTATGCGTTCCACGAGTTCACCGGTGCACAGCTGGGGGTCGCTCCTTCAAAGCCCGGACTCTGCACTGTAGAACTCCATCCCTCTGGTTGCCCGCAGCACTTACGATCATTGGACATTCAGGAAGCTGATTAAAACCTGGCTTTTCACATCCATCTAGCTACATTCCTCCCTGCCTCCCTCTCAGCAAGCGCTGGGACGCCCTGGTGCTGGGGCAGCCATGCGCGGTACAAGTCACCTTAACATAACATAACATAACATAACATAACATAACATAACATAACATGGTAGCAGTGATTTGTTGCCACCAGGGTACGTACGTGTGGAGCGAGGCAGGTGTGACTCCTTCCCTAGGCCTGGATTTTTAGGAAAGGGCGTTTTGAATGTTGGGACTTTGCAGCCCATCCTATAATGGTAAAAGGGGCGCACAAATCTCAGAATGCAACGTCCTGTTGGCTAACAAATAGTAGCAGTCTGAAGGTGCCGCCATGACATGGGGCCACTTGCAGTAACGTCTCTGCGTCACGCCCGATGCCTGCCATTCGAGACAGCTCTCTTCAAGCCCTCAAGAGCTGGCGCTGCTCAGGTGTGCTTTGCTTCTGTCAGGCGCAGAGGCTGACAGATTCACAACAAAACTTGGAAGACATTGCACCAGATCGGGCCCCTATGGGAGGCAAATAGAAGTGGAGTCAGCCTCGTTTTGGGATGCCAGGTTCGCCCACGCACGCCAAACACCACGTTTCCAGTCCAATGTTTTCATTCAGCAGAGCGCGGCGCTCCGGGTGCGGCGGTGTTTGTTCTCTTGGATGAAAGCAAGGGGATGAATACACCTTCAGTAACAATTTGTAAAAGAAAATCAGAGGGCTGGGTACACTGTGGTGGGCATGCGGGGCCGATCTGCCAGCCCTCCATGTCATGACAGGGGGGGCAGATGGCTCTTTGTCGCAGGGCATGGCGTTTCCGGTCCTTGGCTTTACTTTCACATTTCGCTGTTTTCCGGCGTGTTGCTCCAATTAGTTCCACAGAACTAAACAAAGACTATGAAAGCCCAGGGCGGGAAAGGTGTTGTCCGGATGACGCGGCCTCGTGCAGTCATGCATGTTCGACACGGAAGTGACTGCTTCTGTCACGCCCCTGGGTGTTTGTGGCTTTCAAGGATCCATAAGAGAGAGACCCCTCCCCCTACCTTTAGACACGTCGCGTTGTAATCTCCATATTCAAGATACAATTCTCCTGTTCCCGCCAGGGCCCCCTCCAAATCGGTTTGACCTGGACAGTGCTCAAGGCGGAAATAATGTATGTGTTTATCGTGTGGGCCAGGAGGTGTGAGGAAGTTAGAAAAGGGCAGGGGGTGATGCAGGGCTAACGCTGAGGTGCATTGAGGGCTGATTACAAAGTATTTTACAGGATGCAGATGAGACTGAGAGGAATGGACGAGCTGCTGTTTGCATGACATTGACTCAGGCAGGTCCCATGGAGGGGGTCAATGGTGGGTGTGGGGTAATTGGCACGCCGATCTTTGGCTCAGCTCGCCCATGCCTGAGGCTAGCCCCGCCTCCCCGCCTTCACACCTGACCCCTGCAGCTGGTGACATAGCACTTATCTTTTTATGACACAGTTCACTCTGAAATCACAATTTCACACACTCCTCGTTTTAAAACCCAGAATGTTAAAAGAGAGAAACAATAACACACAACCGCACCCCTGCTTCAAACCCCCCGGCGTGTTGGACGTAAACAAGGCTTGAACATTGAAAGGGAGATGTGTTTTGTCGAAGGCTGTAAACATCGGCAGAGGTAGTGAAGCCTGGGCATCTACCAAGATTTCAGCATTAGTCTTAATATCAAACAAGCATTGACAACACCATTACATCTCACCTTTGTGAGTCCTACTGTCTTTGCTAAAGTATTTCAGCCGTGTTGTAGAGCAGCATGGCTGCCGTTCAGCATGGCTAAAAATCCATGGCGTGGCACAGAGGAGAATGGAGTGGAGTGGTGTAGAGTGGTGAGGAGTGGAGTGGTGTAGAGTGGAGTGGCACACAGTAGAGTGGTTTAGACTAGAGTGGCAGAGAGTGGAGTGGCATCAAGAGGAATGGTGTACAGTAGAGTAGCTCAGAATGGACTGGTCTAGAGGAGAGTTACCTAGAGTAGGGCACGTTTCAGAGCTGGCATTGATTGGTTTTAAACAGCAGAACTATGCCTAATGTTCAAAAGATCATATCAGTTTTACCTGCTTGCCACCGCCCCTTTTCTTATACTTTTTTGCTATGCTTCATGTTTAAGTGAGTGCAGCTGTAAGATTACTGGAATTCGATTGTACACGTCTCCAGTCTGCAGGCAATATTACATTCTTTCAACTAAGCCCACGCTTAAAACCCTTGCCCTGACAAACCCTTGCATCAATAGGACTATGCCGTTACTTAATAACCACTGAAGCCTATTGCAGCCTTGTCGCGGTTATAAAACACTATATAAATTGTCCAGTTTATTGCAACACAGGTTCAGTCAGACCTTCGTCAGCAGAGCTTTTTCACATGTTACATTTATTTTACAGGATCAGGTTTCAAACAACAGAGCTAACCCTAAGCTTACATGCATTTTACTGTACAATGCATTCAAGAGCAGCTGTCAATCAGGGCTGCATGAACCTTACTGGCTCAAGTTTCTGGCTGAAGCGAAGCCCCTGATGCTGTATTTCTCTTGCTGGCTTACACATCAGGCACTGGAACTATCTCTCAGATAATAAGAATTATACTGGCTCTGTTGTAATCAAGGACAGATTAGATTAAATGTGTTGTGCCAAGCTTCAGAGAGCAGAGCCATCACTCAGGTTAGGTAGATCTTAATGGCTTGGGTTTCAGACAGGACACGTGCCCCTCCAGTTACCTGTCTATAACTATCTCAAGCATCAGACAGCAGGGCCATCCGCCAGAATGCAGGGATGATACTGGATTCCGTTTCAGACAACAGATTTATTCTACAAGATGCTCAGAGTTCTGTATGTGCGTCTAGAGTTGTAGGCCGTGGAGTAGCTTCAGAGCTCTTCGGTTTCCTCTACAGAGTTCTTCGGACATCAATGCAGGCATAAAGTCTATATTTCAAGTAACAGTGCCCTGCAATCCATGTCCTGCTACCCCAGAAAACTGGCCTACGTTTCCACTGTTGCCAAGTGGCATCAGACCCAGTGTGACACTTTCCGTCAGCCTAGGCTTTTCAGCTAACTCCAATTTATTTGTTCTGATTTTTTAGCTCATATTTAGGATGTCAAAAGTAAAACGACAAGCCCCAAAACACAAATATGATGCAGGCTAAGAATAAAAGCCAGGACTGGTTAAGGGTGTCCCACATGACATCAGCCACTTGGTGACCTAAGTCACACACCTTGACATATATTTGAAGCCTAAAGACTGGAAACCGTAATTGTGTTTTAAGTCTTGTATGCACAGCGCATGGGCTGTGCTGCGAGATGTATTGTTTACAATTCATTCGGCTTATAACCCGCCCACAGCATATTAATAATTTTTTTTGACACTCTTATGTGCAATCTTTCAATTGTTAGGCTTTCCTTCCTTTCTTTTGTTAGCCTTCCCCTGGAGCATGAACCAAGTACATGTGTTCTTCCTCTTCTTTTTCTAACCCACTATTTTTTTTTATAAGCATTTTGGTATTATTCCTGCATGTGCAATGTGCTTTACTACTTTTAACACAGGTATTCAGCTTCCTATTTATGTTGCTTTCATCCTCTCTGCGGTCTCTATTGATGCTTCAGTTACTTACACCCACAACTGTACTAATCCACGTAACTCTACACCACTTCACTCTAAGCCACTGCCAGTGCTTAATTTGTGCCGGTGTTTTCCGGTGCTCAGCACCAGCACTTATTTCACAGTCTATACAATTGCTCTCCTCCGGCAGATTGATGGCCCTGTAATTATTTAAATAAATGCCTTCTTTCTTTCCGTGGTTGCTGCCTGGTGTGTCCTCATAGGAAGACCATCTTGGCCCAGGCATACTGAAAGAGCGTGGCGTCATCACGTTAGTATAGTCACTGGCACTGCAGCAGATCGTGCCTGCCTTTCACGGAACATAGTTTCATTTCCCTTGAAGAGTGGCTGAAGGCGGGCTTTTGGCTGAGCGGTGGCGTGGCATTCTGGAAGTATGCAGGACTGCCAATAAACGTACAATATACAATGTCCAGCAGAAGTGAATATATAGGAGCGCCAGCAATCGATACAGGTATAATTTTTATACGTTTGATTTATTTACATCATAAAAGCAAAAAGAGCTGCAAAAGGGTGTTTTATGTGCACGCTGGCTCGTGGGGAGCGCCGCGATGTCATGAAAAGAAAGGACAATTCGAAATAAAGCATCCTTTGTGCTCCCAAGAATCACTGCACCCACACTCTCCAGATGCATTCCTGGGTTAGAGGATGGAAGCTTTCCCCTAGAAACGATCTTGGGAGACGTTCTAGGGCAACCCCAAGCATGATTTTGAGATTCAGGAGACGTGGGTGAGCGCCTGGGGTGTGGAGTAAAGTTAGTAGGGTTGCCTGGCTCTTTGCAACCCCTGCTTTTGTAATGTTATTTCAAAAGCAGGTAGTTAACCACCCTAAAAAAGTTACCCCGAAGCAGGCCGGACGTCTTGTGTTAATGAGGCCACACAACCTAAAAACTCACAGACTAATATACACGGCGGCAGAGAGCACCATGCATTCATTGAGGGGCAAGAGACTGAGAGACAGGCACACACATAGCGCAGCAGCTCAGTGAGCCAGAAATCTGTGATATTTCAAATACTTCGCTGCAAGCGCTATAACAACATAAGGCACATTTTATTATTGACACTCTCCAGATGCGCACTAAGGGGTAGATTTATGTTAACTGGCGCATCCCCAGAGATGCACCAGTTAATGTGCGCCACAGTGCGCCACAGCTCCGCCACCCATGGTGCACCGCATTTACAATGCGGCGCACCATGGGGCAAAAATGGCACAGATGCGTGACACATCTGTGCCGTAAAGGTGGCGCATTGCTGGAGTTGCGTCGCAAGCGCGACGCAGCTCCAGGCTCGGGGGTGCCCCATCTTCACAATGCTGCATCAAGACCTACGCCTGCAGGCGCAGGGTTTTGACGCAGCATTGGCCTGAAAGTGACTGAGTGAAATCTTATAGATTTCACTCAGCCACTTTTAGGAGGCGTTCCTGCGCAGGAAGGCCCCCCCTGCGCAGGAACGCCTCCTTATGGCGCAGGGCTTTACAATGTGACGCATCTCCTAGATGCGTCAGGTTGTAAATAGGGTGCATTGTTTGCGCTGCCGGTGCGTCAAATAAAGTGACGCAATTGCGGCGCAAAGAGGCGAAAGGGCCTCATAAATCTGCCCCCAAGACTGTTGACATTAAACTTACTTAAATTGCATAATAAAGCATCCTTTGTGCTCCAGAGAACCGCTCTGCATTCCGAGGTCAAGACAAACTCATTCAAGTTAAAAGTTGCCGCTAGCATATTTATTGCACGCACAAAGTTCACTTTGACTCATAATCTCTCTAAGTTCTCTTGAAGTTCCCAATTGGCTAGTCGTGTGCTTAAAGTTAATTTCAGCTCTTTAGGCCGTGCAAGCCTCATCCCATCATTTGCCCAAAGTTTGCGTCTGCATGCACATCACTTGCTAGGCTCACTTTTTCTCGTTGTTTGGACAAGCTTGGCTTTAGTGCCTTATTGCGCAAAGTTTGGTTTGGCTGATCACTTGCTGTTAATTGGGTGCTTCGCCTATCGCTCTTGCTTGTCCTGCATTTTCTGCTGCTAAACGGTCGAGATCAGGAGCCTGTTAACTTTACCAGCCCATGGTTGGCAAAAGGTGATAGTGTTTCACACACAGGGTTTCGGACGCCCATATCTGCGGCCTTTGTGAGCTTGGCCTCGATGTTGGCTCTCCTAGAGTCACCCGTCCAGGGACTGGGTAGCTCTGGCAAAGGAGCAATGCACAGATCATGCCTTAAATCAGTGGCAGGGTCTGCCAGAAGGGGGGAGCACCTTGATCACTCTGAAATAACTAGGCCTTAGAACTAACAATGGCTCGTGCTCTCACAGTACATGCGCAAATGGCACGCCCCCAGCTTGCCACTCAGTGATTTGGTGCCCTAAATCGCTATTGTGTGTCTTGGACAGCACAGCTATGCATTCATGAGCCAGGCCAGGAACAATACAGCCCTGTCACCTCTCAACTTTACATAATTAATTACTCTATTTTTAATAAAGCAGAGGTGTACTTTTTTCTTGCTGTTCCTCAGTATCTGCTTTTCTTCCCTCCCTTCACACCTTACTAATTCCCTTCTTTCCATTCTTCTTTCACTTTCTGCCATGCGTCCACGTTTCCTTTTAAGCACCACCTCCCCTCATTAACTGCTTATCATTTTTCACCTTCTCATCTTTCCCTTGCACTCTCTTTTCACGCAGCTCACTTCTGTCTGCTCATATTCCCTTTCTCCTCTTTCCTTTTTTCATTCCTATAATGTTCCACGCCAGTCTTCCACTCCCTATCTCTGCTTTCCTTACGTCTTTTCACATTCTTTGTCTACCATATCTATCTTTGCCTTCAGACATCTCCTCCTTCCTCACTCTCCCTTTTATGTTGTTCCTTCTTGTGCATTTCTTTATATTCACTCCAGGAATCAGTATTTGTTTTCAGGGTCATAAATTGTAATCTTGGTATGCAACTCAGTCTTTCATCTATCTGACGTCGATAAAATGTGTGCCTATGAGCTGGATAACAACATTTTACATTCTGCGTCAAGGCTCCCTTTGGTGAATATGTGCTTTACAAACATACATGGTATGTTAAGCACACAAATGTATTTTAATCTTTTGTTTTTCAATTTCTTTGCAATATTACACTGTCACTCTCTGTCCCTCCTTGACCCAGTACCTTTCATACTTGTATCCATTCCCCTGACCTTTCTTTCCTTTTCTTCGTCCCATCTTTTTCTTTTCCCTTTTTCTTTTCCTCAGCACCTCCAGCAATACCTCCTTTCCCCTCTTGCTTCCTTACACCCTCATTCCACTCTTGCTTCCTTCCACCCTCATTCATTCCCCATCCTTCCTCTCTTGCTGCATTTATTCCTCTTCATCCATTCTTTCTTTCCTTACATTCTTTTATTTCTGGTCCTTCCTTCACCTCTTCTTTAATTTCCTCCTTTCTTCTCATCAACCCCTCCGTATGCTTATCTTGCTCCTTTCCTTTCTTCTTTCTATTCATCCATCACACATCATTCACTTCCTTTCGCCCTCTATTCCTTCATTTCTTCCTTTCACATTCTTTTCTTATTTCATCCGTTACTCATATATGTCCTCACTCCAGTACTCCTGTTACTGCATGCCTTTGTTGCTGCCTTCTTTAATGTATTCCTTCCTTCACCCCTTCCTATCTTTTAAAGAGCACATTACAAGCACATTCTACTTAGTTTGCAAAGCTGCCTCAAGTCCGCCAATGACCTTTCCTAAAGCTGCATTTTGAGAATTACACATTCTCTAGTTTGAGCTCACTTTTAAGTTGTTCTCATAGGCTTTCCATATGTTATATTATGTTATGATATATTGATTTGTGTATCAAACTAATCACCCAAGAGGGTATCCAGGCCCTTGAGCAAGTGTGTGTGTAGGTGTGAGGTCCCGGCGGTGCTTATGTGAAGAGCCGGGTCTTGAGCTTCTTGCGGAACTCAAGATGTGAGGAGGTGGATTTGATGTGTTGAGGCATGTGGATGTGAGTGAAACCAATAAAGGAAGAGGTTGCAGCATCTGGAAGAAGTGGGCGGAGCCGGTAAAGTGGGTGTGGCCTCCTAAAGACAAATTCGAGAACCAGCACTTAATATTTTACAAATTAAGCACTGGCCACTTCACTATGCCACTCAACTTTACACCACTTCATTCTATGTCACTTCACTCTACTCCACTACACCCACTCTATGCTACTCTATGCCACTTAACTCTGCACCACTCTACTTTGCTCTATGCCACTCCACTCAGCTCCACTTCACTTCACTTCACTCCACTTCACTCTTCTCTATTCCACTCTATGCCACTTCACTTTACGCTACATGCCTCTATTCAATGCCACTCCACTCTACATTACACCAATCCACTCTACGCCACCCCACTCTACTCTAAGCCACTCCACAGCACACAATGCCACTCCACTCTATGCTACTCTGATCTGCTCAATTCCACTCTATGTTTTATTTATTTTATTTATTTTGAAAGTTTTATATAGCGCGAACAAGATCTTTGCAGATATCAGAGCGCTTTACACAGCTGGGAATGCCAGCAAGAGAGTGGGGTTACACATAAGACGTACAGCACATCAATAATACCAGTATAACAGTTAAATGTGTGCATAGATAGTCAATAGCATCAATAATACAGGTAAGATACATATTCATAGAGTTCGAACAGCGAGTTAAATGTGTGCGTAGATAGTTAGTAGCGACAATAATTCAGGTGAAGTACATAGTCGCGGTCTTACTACAACTCAAAAGGGCTCAAGGTGAAATACATAGTCATAGAGTTCGAGCAAAGTAATACAGGTCAGAGTAGGGTCTTTCCAAATCCAAACTAATAGGTCAAGTGTATTTGGCCATAAAAATAGCTTTTACTTCTTTCTTAAAAAGTGTGAAGGAGGAGATGAGCCTGGTTTCAGGAGGGAGTGAGTTCCAAATCCTGGGTGCCATTCCTGAGAAAGAGCGTTTATAGGTTTTTACCTTCCGGAATCTTCGAGGTTTTAGCAGAAGATTGTCTGTGCCTCTAGTGTTTCTAGAGCCGCCAGAGATTGACAGCTTCTGAGCGAGGTATCCGGGAGAGCTCAGATGTAGAGCCTTGTGTGTCATGCAGGCGATTTTCAAATGTATTCTGGCTTCAAAAGGCAGCCAGTCCAGCGTTTTCAGATCAGGTGTGATGTGCGAGTGTTTTTTTGATCCAGTGATGAGTCTGGCTGCAGCGTTTAGAGAGGCTCTTAGGGGTGCAGTGCTTGTTAACGGGAGACCGCAGAGGGCGGTGCTGCCGTATTCAATTCGCGGGATTACTAAAGCTTGTACTGCAGTTTGGAAGTCTTTGGCTGGTAGGAAGGGTTTAAGTTTCCTCAGTGTATTGATTTGGAAGTTTGCTCCCTTGGTGGCCTTGCTGATATGCTGCTGCATGTTAAGGTTGGAGTCGAGGGTTATGCCTAGAGATTTCGCTGAGTCCACTATGATGGGTTGGACATTGAGTGCCGTTAACTGTTTAAGCCAGGTTTGCGTGATGGGGATCTTCGCGGGAGGTGCGATCAGCAGGAATTCTGTTTTCAGAGCATTGAGTTTGAGATGATTATCAGCAAGCCAGGATTGGGTGCTTCTAATCGTAGAGTTCAGTAGTAAAATGTCGTTGGGGGATTGTAATTTGAGATATAGTTGGGTGTCATCTGCGTACATGTGAAAAAGTACATTGGATGCTTGAAGCAAGGTGGTGAGAGGTTCCATAACTAGGTTGAACAGGGTTGGTGATAGGGAAGATCCTTGGGGCACGCCTAACGACACAGGTATTGGAGAGGACATCAGGTTGTTACTCTTGAATTTCTGCGTCCTGTTGTGTAAAAAGGAGGTGAACCACTTGAGAACAGTCCCAGAAAGACCCATTCTTGTGCTCAGAAGATCGAGTAACTTCTCATGTTTGACAGTGTCGAATGCCGAAGAAAGATCAAGCAGGATGAGGAGGCAGGTGTCACCTTGATCTAGGATTTGAAGGGCGTCGTCAATTATGTGCGTCATAGCAGTTTCAGTGCTGTGTCCTGCCCGGAAGCCTGATTGATGCGGGTTGAGGAGATCAAACAGGTCGATATGTTTAGTCAGTTGTAGTTGAACGCATTTTTCCAATAATTTGGCGAGAGTGGGAATATTGGTAATGGGACGGTAGTTGTTTAGGTCGGAAGGGTCGGCAGTAGGTTTCTTTAGCAAAGGTGTGACTTGTCCAACTTTGAGGGAGTCAGGGATGGTTCCTTCTTGGAGCGAGCTGTTGATGATTTTAGTCCAGAGAGGAAGGAGCAGTGGGATGAAATCTTTGACAGCGTTAGCAGGGAGGGGATCCGTGAGGTGATTGGAAGGTTTCAAGGTGTGGAGCAGTTTGCCTATTTCTTCTTCGGAATAGGTCTCAAAGGTTGACCATGTTGCATTGTTTTTAGGTTCGGTGGGTGTTATGCAGTTCAGTGTGTTGTGGAGACTTGCGTCATCGCGGAGATCATTCTTTATGTTGTCGGTTTTTTGGGTAAAGAAAGTGGCGAAGTCTTCACAGGAGGGTGCTTCGTGCAAGGTAGTGAGAGGTTGGGGTTGTTCCTTGGCTTGTGTTCTGATTAACTCAAAGAGTTTTCTAGGGCGATTTTTAGCTTGGTCGAGCTGGAGGCTGAAGAAGTTTGCTTTTGAGAGCTTTATTTTCCTGAAGTAGGCGTTTCTCTTTTTCTTCAGGGTTTTCAGGTGTAGTGCAGAGGGAGCTGTCCTCCAGGTGCGCTCTGCCAGTCTCATGGCTCGTCTATCTTCATTGAGACTCCCGTCGTACCATGGGTTGGAGATTTTAGCGGAAACTCTTTTTAGCTGCATGGGAGCAGCCTCATTAATTATTGAGGTCACGGCGCTAAGATAGTGGTCAGTCAGGGATTGGACATCTGTAACGCCAGTAGGGGGGAGTAGGAGGTCGCGACTGTTCGGGGGTAAGGATGATAGGTTGAGTTTTTTCAGGTCTCTTTTCCAGACTTTAGTTCTGGTGGGTTGAACCGAATTGTGTTTGACTTTTTCATTGATGTGGAATGTAACAATATGATGGTCAGACCAGTCACAGGGTTGAATAGTCTCAAGTTGAGTAGCGCCCTCTTTGGTGATGATAAGGTCGAGGGTAGAGCCTTTCTCGTGGGTTGGGCTGTTACATAATTGTGTGAAGTCCAGTGCGCTGAGGAAGCTTTTAAGACTATTTACCACCGCATCGTTAGGATCGTTCCAGTGGAGGTTGAAGTCACCCAGGTATATTTGGGTGAGCTGTCGTCCTGCGTTGGTTGAAATCAGGTCCATCATTTGTTGGGCGAAGATGAGGTGGTCTCTAGGAGGGTGGTAAATGCCATGGAGAGAGCATATTGGTTTGCCATCACTGATGATATCGAGGCAGATGTATTCGTAGGAAGTTGGGGAGGGTAGGGGCGGCACGGAAACTGTCAGAACAGAAAGGCTGTTCCTGTATATGCATGCGATTCCGCCACCTATCTTGCCAGACCTGTCCAACCTAATGATGTGGTAGTTAGGGGGAACCAGAATGTCCATTATAGGTGTAGAGGATTCGGTTAACCAGGTTTCAGTCAGGATGATAAGGTCAAGGTCCAATCTTAGGATGAGATCAGCGATGGCGGAGGAGTGTTTAGAGGCCGATCTGCAGTTTAGGAGAGTGCATTTGAGACGGGGTGTGTCTGGAGAGGATGAGGGTACTAGAGAGAGGGGGACTTTTCTAAGGTTATTTGGGACAGACGTTCTGTTGTTGAAAGTGGAGGATCTACAGGGATTTGAGTGTATTGTGGGGATGGGGAAGTGCGAGGCAGTTGTGAGGTTTAGGGAAGCTTGGTCGTAGGAGCGGAGGAGGGAGAGGGTGTCAAGGTCCGAGAGAGGGTTGCATGTACGAAGGGGGCGGTTGTTGCGATTGTGGGCGGGGATCGCGGTCCAGTGAGTGCGGCGGTTGTGCTTGTTGCGATTGTGGGCATGGATCGCGGTCCGGTGTGAGGGACGTGGCTTAGGGGCATCGTCGGGACGGGAGGGTAGCAGATCAGGAGGGGGGGGGTGGTGGTGCGTGAGGCGCATCTAGGGGGTGTGGTGAGCAACTCTTTGATGGTGTGCATGTCTTCCTTGATGGTGTGAATTTCTTCTTTGAGTTGTAGGAGGAAGGACATAATCTTGTATAGTGGCGATGTTACTCTGCTCTACACCACTCTACTACATCCCTCCACATTGCTGAACTCCAGTCTACCCCACTCTATGGTACTCTACTCAGCGCAGCTTTACGCCATTCTACTCTACCCTACCGTACTCTACCCTCCTCTACGCCACTCCACACAATGCCACTCCACTCTATACCAGTCTAATCTAAGCCACTCTACTCTACATCACTCTGTGCCACTCCAGTCCAGTCTATGCCACTCCACTGTACGCTACTCACTCTATTCCACAGCACTTCATGCAACTCTACACAGTGCCACTTTATGGACACACTTTTCATTCTATTCCAACCCCACTCTATGCCACTATTTTCCATTCCACTCCAGTCTACCCTACTCTAGGTAACTCTCCTCTAGACCAGTCTATTCTGAGCTACTCTACTGTACACCATGCCTCTTGATGCCACTCCACTCTATGCTACTCTACTCTACATCAATCTACTGTATGCCACTCCACTCTACACAACTCTATTCTCCTCTGTGCCAGGCCACTGTACGCTACTCCACTCCACTCCACTCCACTCTACTCCACTCCACTCCACTCCACTCCACTCCACTCCACGCCACTCCACTCCACTTTATGCAACTCCACACAGTGCCACTCTATGGCACTCCATGCCACTCCACTGTATTTAACTCCATCTCTATGCCACTTTACTCTATGCCACTGTACTGTACAATACTCCACTCTACACCACTTTACTCCATGCCACTCCACTCTACATGACTCCATGCTATGCCAATCTTTTCATTCTATTCCACTCCACACCACTCTTTTCCATGCCACTCTAGTCTACGCTGCTCTACTCTAGGTAACTCTCCTCTAGACCAGTCTATTCTGAGCTACTCCACTGTACACCATTCCTCTTGATGCCACTCCACTCTCTGCCACTCTAGTCTAAACCACTCTACTGTGTGCCACTCCACTCTACACCACTCCACTCCTCACCACTCTCCGTCACTCTACGCCCTGCTGTCTGTGGTTTAGGCCAGTAAAACCTTAATGTCTTGAGTTTTGAGAGTTGGGGCAAGCGACCCACTGCCCAGCAAGTGGGAGGAGGCCCCGGCGGATTACTGATACTGATGATACCAAACTCTATGCTTTCAGAGAAACTGTTGTCAGGGGGCTTCTTTGAAGGGATTGAAAGTTTGCTATGAAGCAGTCTTGCGGCCCTCTTGACCATTACATTACCCGGCCTCGTAAACGCAGCACGAGCTGCTGTTCAGTTACAGAGCACTAATATTCAGATTTTTTATTTTAAAGAAACGGGCAAGCATTTATTAACCTGAAAATAATTGCTTGCCCATTTTCTTTTAGACCTCCTTACACAATCCCTGACTCACCCAGAGCCCCCAACGCCACCATGTAGGCATCAGGCCAGCCCTCTATCACACCAGAGACCGTATTTTGTGACCCCTAGGCATATGTTTTGCGAGTACCCATGCTATGCACCCTCATTCCCTGGGAGTTTTTTTCAAGGTGTGAGGTAATTTTTCCTGTTTTTTTCTGGGCAGGACCACCAGGATGTTCCTGGAGTTCCTGAATAAAAACCACAAACATTTAAATAGGGTGGAGGGTCCATGGTAGTTCCATTAAATACCCAGTCTCTTTGGGCCATTAGTAAGGGTTCCGCTGGCCTGAGCAGGAGAAAACATGATGATCTCCTCGACTCGGCACAGAGCGAGCATCAATTTGTACTCCGCCACATTTGTGGTAGAGTACTCTTTCCACCAAACGCTAAATGTGGGCCTTAGTTGCCTAAAGGATACCTCTGTTGTCTAAATCTTTCACCTTTAAAACCTGCATATACTGGCAGTAATTCTGCTGTCTAATCCTAGGTCAGTAAAATCTGTGAATTCTGAGGGATAACTTTGCTGTCTGAGGCCTGACCTCGTCATTATACAGTAATATGGGTCTACCTCGAAAATCTGTGCCCAGAAATTTTAAGATCTGTGTAACCTCAGGCTCTTCTCAACTGTCCGAGGCCTAGACCTGTAAGATATGTATAACTGGAGAGATAACTCTGCTGGCTGAGGCCCAAACCTATAACATAAATGTAATCTGAGCGATATCAGTGCTGTGGAGGCCAGAACCTCTTTTTAAATCTATGTAATCAAAGAAATACATATTAGTGTTCAAGGCTCAATCTGTGAGAATAAAGCAATAAAGTTCATCCAAAAAACAGAATCATTTAGATTTTTTCATGCATTTATACCAATACCACCAATCTGTTAATTATTTTACGGCAACCACTACGAGAGCTTCCCTGTGGGTTTTTTTTGCATTTGAAGGTGCAGAGTTTCACTAAGAACTAGTAATACCATTTTTGATGCAGTAAATGCACAGAAAAAGACTTTCAGCAAACTTAGCCCATTTTTTTAGGTTTGCATTAGACAAGAACTTCTAATGTTACTAAAATTATCTATGTTATATATTTACTTCGGTGTGGGGGGGGGGGGGGCATACAGACAGCCATCCTTAACAATTGGTCTGCTGTGCTATTAACCTTTTTCTTCTGCCCGCTACGCATACATCATGGGACAATGGTTAGCCCACTTCAGCCATTAAACTAACTTCACTGTGAGTGATGGTGTTCTGCTCTTTCACACAGTGGGCTGACCCGTGCGGCATAAGTTTTGGGGGCAGTGGCCTCCCCCCCATCACCTGCCAACTCGGGGTGGCAACAAAAGTCAGAGTAAATTCTTGCCAGTACCTCACCAACACTCTTCACAGCGGCCGCGCTGGGTGGAAAACGCACAAACCGCCATGGGCGTCCATATTGGCTAGCTACGCCACTGCTTTCACAAGATGCACATCCACACATTCAACTTAGTTCCATTCGGTGCCAGTCACTACTTGGGCAAGGCATGCTTTTTTGAGACCATCACATATTTTTGCTTTTAGCCGAGGATTTTTTTTTTTAAGGCAACGACTCAGCATTTATCCCAACAATTGCGTTTTACAAAAAAACATGACATACGACTTAACAAACCCAAAAGGCTGCCCCCCAGTGCCAGACCTATTGTTTTTGCCATGCTTGTTTAGACTTCCTGAAATGTATTAATGAGGGTCTATGTTTGTTTGTATTGAAAGCCTAACATTTTCCACTCAAACACTGTCATTACTTGGACGTTTTTAATAGACGTGCTCTCAGATGTCCGCTTTCTGCCCAGGGCACAGGCTGTTTTCTCTATTCTATCCTTTTACACCTTCACACATCGAGTTTCTGAAAATCACAGCGATTTCACGGAGCTCGGAAAAAGTCGCGATGACTTTCAAATGTAATTATTTTGTTTAACCCGCTCTGGGCACAAGAACCATTGTGAGCTGTTGAAAAGATGCGAGTCTCAGAAAATGAGAAGCAAGAAAATAATATTGGGCTCTTCTGGAACAAAGACGAAAGAAAGTGGGAAATATACAGAGCGCAAAAAACAGGAAAGCAAAGAGAATGGAGAGGGCATGAAAGAAAAAGCAAGATAAGAGGAACACTATAGAAGGTGGAGATAAAGAAAGAAGAAATAAAAAGAAAGAATGATGGGGGGAAGAAAGGAAGTAAGAAATCCGGAATGAGTATGGGACAAAAAGCGAGACGAATGTGGAAAAAGAAAAACGAAGTGGATATTGAAAGAAAATGGCAGAGAATTAAAATACAGAAAAAAGAAAGAAGAAGATAACAGAGAAAGGACAATCAAATAGAGATACTGTGAGATACCCTGCAATAAAGGCACCACCTGTGATGATATCCATTTATCTACAGGGCACAAGTCGTAAAAAAAGAAGTGGTGGGACGCTGTCACCGGAAGTGACATCATGACAGGAAGTGACGTCACGAAATGAGCCGAGCTCCTCGTCCCAGAGAGGCCAAAGAGTGAAGTCCAGCTGTTTGGCAGGGGGGACGGCGTCCAAACGGTAAAATAATTGGGGGGACGCCGTCCACCCGCGTGGTACCCCGACTCGAGCCCTGTTTATCTATGTAGGTATTTATAAAGTGCAAGCACACCTCCATAGGAGATCTCCTGCCGAACAGCTGTTAGAAGGGCCACAAAGAATACTGAGCTGAGGTTGAGCCTAGATGGAGTTGTAATCAAGGAAACATTACACTTTGGGGCTTATTTACAAGCCCACCGCGCCGCTGGTGCATCACTTTTTTTGACGCACCGGCGTTGCAGTGTGCCTGCCCATATTTACAAGGCCACGTAAAGGAGCGTTCCATGGCTTTTTATGTGGGTGTTCTCTTGCAACATCCTTGGAACCTGACGCATTCCCAGATTGTCAAGGTTTTGTAAATCTGGGAATGCGTCAGATTCCTATACCCCCCAGGGGAGGTGTAAGAGCAGTGCAACGAGGAGAGATACCTTTATTTCCCATCAGTTGTCCTTTTTCTATGTGTGCTTCACCTCTCGTAATTGTTTTTGTGCACATAGTTCTCCCTACCAGCACAAAAACAATCACCCCTACAACACAGACACCCTTGCACCATAACGGAAGGATGCCGGCATGACTGAAGGATGCCGGCGTTGGCCCATGGCGGCCCATTGTGCACCAGCGCAGGAGGAAAGGACAGGAATGCGCTGTATCGTTTAGATGCGGCACATTCCTGCCCTTTTCTTTTGACGCACAACAGCGCAGCAGGAAGGCTTGCTGCACTGCCATGCGTTGAGATATTGTAAATGAGGATCTTTCAGTCTAAGTGGGCTTGTAGGAAGGGTCTTTAAGGGTGCCTGTCAGCAGTGTTCCATTGGATACACTGGAGTCATCTCCAATGCAACACCAGTAAATAGATGTCTTGGTTTTTGACACCATCCCCCTTCTTGGGATGGTGAATTTTGGCCCAGCTCGGTCCCTTTGTCTTCGACCCCTTTGTCCACAGTGGTTCCTAATCTTGGGGTGAGGTTTGACAGATATTTGTCTTTTAAATAACAGTGGAGAGTGTAGTTGGTTCCTGTTTCGATCTTCTCTGATTTCTGTTGACATTTTTGTACCTGCCTCCTTTGTCATGTCAGAATAGAGCAGTCTATGCCCTACTACATCTCAGCTGTTCTATGCCAGTGCTCTACACTGGAGTCTCCCTCTGTACCTACTCAAACATTTGCAGTTGGTACAGAATACCATTGCTTATCATCTCGAGAAACACTTCAACCTATACCCATCTCAAGGATTTGCACTAGCTGCCTGCACGGGAGAGAGTGATGTTTAAGAGCTTGGTGCTGGCCCATACAGCTTTCTATGGCCTAGGCCCCAGCTATCCTACATTATCTCACATTATCATCCCTTGAGGAAGAAACGGGGAGGCACCTCCTGCTCCACATTGGCAGCTACTGGGTATAATGCCTTTTCTTTGCCTCTATGTGCGAATAAGGATGCAGGCTCCTTCAAACGTGACCTCAAAACGTAGCTGTTTAACCACGCTTTTTGATCTGTGCTCGTATATGTGAGATGATGTACTGTTAGCGCTCTGACACTCTACTGGGTAGCCGCGCACTTTATAAGTGCCACTTTGATTGTATTTGATTTATCTGCATGTATTGATGTTTTCTGTCAGCTTCCTAGCCATGTGAAAAGAATAGAGCCACTTTGCATATATTTCCCCTTAGAAAAAGTGCCCACATGTGTATCATGTCCCCCAGGTTACCCCAGTCAGACCCAGAGGACAGATGCTTAATCCCGTCTTCCTTCTCCCACTGTACAGGAGTTACCTCACCAGCTAACACTGAAGGTTACACAGGGAGTACCACCAGACTGTGTAAGGACTTCAGTTCACTTCACAAAGTCCGGATATTTGACAAAGAATTTAGCCTTTACCTACACAGGAGCAGATATGTATCGAGAGACTACCCAGGAGGAAATTTAGCAAAAAACACCCCAGACCCTCTACACACATCCAATATACAGAATAACAATCACAGCAAAAGCTCATCCTGCTCCGAAGACAAACTGGTCGTATGGAGAGCGCAGCTGAAATCCACAGCCTCTCCTGTGGAGTCCCGGCTGAGAAAGAGTGGCGGAGAAACTGCATATGCTATACACATCACTATCCCTGAATATTAGATGTAAACACATTTAGAATTTGGACGAGTGTGCCTCAGTGACCTGTCCAAAGAAGGCATGAAAGAGCCGAAATTGAATCATAATTTCAAAGCTGTGCTGATGAACAGTGGCATCCCAAATACATTTGTCCCAGGTGCCCTGAAATCTTTAAAAGGGCCCTAACATGGGGGTAAGAGGACACTACAGTGAGAGATGTGAAGTCGAGGGAGAAGGGGGTAAGAGATGACGTAGAAAGATATGTGAGGTAGGGCGAAAAGTAAAGTAAATAGAGAAATCTGAGGTAGCCAGAAGGAAAGATAAATATGTAGGTAGAGAAAGAGAGGAAGGGGTAAGCATAAGGTCTTAAGAGTGCCATACAGAGGTAGCTAGAGTTAGGGAGAATGGACTGTAGAGAGAAGCAGAAGAGTACAGTATTCCAAGGAGTGAAGTAGAGACTTGGTAATGAACACATAGCGATGCAAAGATGTATAGAAAACAGGTGAGGTAAAGATAGTGGTGATGAAGAGAGAAAGGTAGAGAGAAAGTAGTAAAAGGTAGACAGAGGAACGTGGTATAGAGTCTAAAGATGAAGTTGAGAGACACACCGGAAAGAGGAAGAAAGTTGAGTTATGTTGAGAGGTTGAGTCACGAGAGAAAGAGACAGTGAGGTATAAAGAATGAGGTTAAAAGAGAGATAGTTATGATTTAGGCCCCTCTGAAATGTTTCGGTACACACAGATTCGAAATGCCCTAATGACAGTGCTTCCGCTGGCTCAGAAGTCCCAGAAGCGTCCCCTCTAGAGGACAGGTTGTTGACAGATTACATGCCAAAGAAGGCGACCTCCCTAACCTACCGTAAGTTGGTGAATAACCTGCCTGACCCGATGGGAACCCTACGAGAAAAATGGACTCATGACATTGGTGAAAGTGATGACTCGGAGTGTCAGGAAGCACTAGCGCCCCCAAAAGAGGTGGGCATTCTCTCGCGCCTCAGATTGGTACAATTATGCATCCTACACTGCTCCTACTACACAAGACACACCCTACATAAAATAGGGTGAGCAGATCATCCCTACTGCCTGAGAGGGTGTGGGGAGGAAGGGACCTTTTACCACACTATCTGGGATTGTTGCCAAATAGCCTACTACTGGACGCAAGTGCTAAGGACTATGTCACAGTCAGAGGGGGTAGCGCTGTTACCTGAGCCTAGACGTTGCTTGTTAAACATATGGGAACGAAATGACCTTACACGTGCAGGGCAAAGTTGGGTTACAATGGGTATGATGGTGGCCAAGAGGAATACAGCGCAAAGGTGGGGAAGAGCATAAAGACCTACTTTAATAGCATGGGGTAACGACATGGATGCAGCCATGGTAGCGGAGAGGGCGGTGTTCGGTAGCAGGGGTTGCCCCAGGAAATGGACAAAAATCTGGGGGGCATGGAACAAATACAGGGGAAATATTTGTGAACCGCTATCAGACCGCGATGACAGTAGCTCGGTCTCAGAAGAAGACTGAGGACCCCGGAATAACTGGAAAAGGTTTGCTCTCGAATGTGGTAAAGATGTACACTTGTAAAACTGTAATAATAGAAAATGTCTCTGATGTTAAGCTACAATGCTCAGCTATATGTTTATGCTTGAAACAGATGCACTGTGTTAACAGACAAAATCAAATACATTTTTTGTTTTAAAAGCGAGATAGTTGCCATTGAGGGGGTGAGTTAAAATAGAGAAGGATGCCTAGACATAGGTATGTGTATGTGAGAAAGACAGAGTGTGTGGGAGAGAGGTCTGGACTGGAGATACTGAGTGTCAGTCATTTTCCAGGTGGGCTGACAGAGTGGGGGCTGGTTTCACTGATGGTAGGGGCTGGATTTATTGCTGTAGAAGAGCTGGTTATGCTCCATCTTGTAGCACTTTGTCGCAGAGACATCTTAAGGATTTTGGGGGCCCTGGGCCAAACGTATTTTGTTTGGAACAGTATGAATTTATGATCCAGTTTCAGCTCTTTCATCCCCTCTTTGGCTAGGCCACTGATAGTTCCCAGGCACACCTGTTCATATTCTAAATGTGTTTTCATCTAATATGCAGGGATAGTAAAGTGTGTGTTCAATATTGTAACATGTTAGCAGTTCACTAATATTATTGCACATAATCTCTGTGACAGCCTCCCATTTCTCAAATGTGAGGCCCTGCTTTGACCTGACAGAATTTTTTTTTGTGAATGTTGCATGAAACATAAACACAACATTTCTCTGCAAAATGTCTGTAATAGACTCTCACACATCACCCATGTTAAAAATAAAGTAAAGGTAAAATGATATTGAAAGCAATCTATTTAAAAGTATTTAATGTAATCAGGGCAAGACTCTCTGCAGTTCAGAGCTGGCTGTATAAGAGAGCCCCCTGAAAAGCTGAGGACCTGGGTCGGAGCCCACTTTGTCCATGCCTTACAACTCTGTGCTTTGGTGCTTAATATTAAACAATTCAAAATAAATTATTTTAGAGCAGTGTTTTGCATTAGGTTGGCATCTGTTTCCTGCAGTGTTGCCATGAGTATTGCTGACCTTCAGGGCTTTGGTGGGGAATGGGTGTGGAGGGGTCTGCTGTTGCTTGGCTCAGGGAGTGCAGTACATACATGATAAAGTCTCTTCAAAAATGAAGTTGCAGTGTAATTCTTTAGAATGTGACCTTTGCAAAGCATTTCGGTTGAGAACATTAAATTATACCTTTGCATTAAGTGGCAATTGTTAGAAATGACAGAATCTAATCATGAACGTGAAAACATTCTTGCCCCCACCACCGCTCTATCGACAATGCTATTAGTGAACCAAGCGGAATCTGTCTTTTCTCCCTTATACGTGGCCTAGGATGTTACTGCAGATGGAGTAACCTTTAGCTTTTTGATTTTGTGCAGTGCACACCCCAAACTGATGCATTTCAAGGTGCTCTCATGTGATGATGAAGGAAATGGAGGCATTGAGAAAAAAGTAACTGCCTAGGATCACACACTTTGGTCACATGGAGGCTTCCATTGATGGAAGTAATTGTGCAATTAAGCCACTACATGGTTGCCTCATTTAAATTCTCTCCCATTTTATGTCAAAGCCTAAGGCTCTGTGTTTAATTCTTTAAGGGGCTACAACAGTGTACTGTGTGAAAATACATCCAGTCTATGTACGTATCATATGGACTGGTGATAGTGTTTGGGAGGGTGATGGTTTAATGTGAAAGCTATCATGAAAACCATCGCACCAACCCTTGGTCTGTGCAGTGAATCTGTCTGTTCTACAAAGCTAAAAGTATTTTTTCATTTTCTTCCATTATTGAATGCATTCACCCACCCTTGTTCATCCACCCTCTTCTCTCCATGCAGCTGTTCATTCATTGAGTCAAATGACCCGTCAATCTCCATACGTCCATTCAAAGATTGGACATGGTTTGATAATAAATGTTTTGTAAAATCTGCCATATTTGCAAGTCCTTGGGGGAGAAGCCCTCCAAACCCCTTTGCATTGGCTGGGCTTGCTCATTGCTCTCCCCTCCATACATGCACTGTGGGGGGATTGTCTGAATAACATTTACCACAGCTGCTTTTGGTTCTGAGTTTGGCCCTGGAGAGAGGAGTTGATGACAGTGAAAAAAGAGGTAGAGATAGGGAAAAACAGGTAGATGGAAAAAAGTAAGATATTTATGGCCAGATGTAGGTGGCCATTTACCGACCGGTAAATGGTCATTTGTGATGTAGGGGCCCTATTTTACCGATTCGGTAAAATACCGAATCGGTATTTTTACCGATTCGGTAACTTGCAGATGTAGGTGGGACTCTTCTGAGTCCCACAGGCCTTACAGAATCGGTATTTTACCACCCAATCTAATTAGGTGGTAAAATACCGAATCCAGGTGTGCATGCACATCTGTGCATGCACACCTGTGCCATGTGACACACAGACATGCCCTTAGGGCATGTCTGTGTGCCACATGGCACACAAGCCTGTAATTGGGGTGCTAGAGGGTGTCAAAGTGACACCCCCTGCACCCTTGCAACAATAGGTAATTACCGAATCGGTAAATACCGATTCGGTATTCCACATTGATTCCTATGGGCTTCAAGGCCCATAGGAATCAATGGGGGATACCGATTTGGTATTTACAGAATCGGTAAACAGATTCGGTCTTTACCGATTCAGAATTACCTACATTTCCCCCCTCTAATTTACCACTTCTTAAATACCGAATCGGTTTGATTCGGTATTTTAGAAGCTGTAAATTAGATTTACCTACATCGGGCCCTCAGTAATTTAAGGAATCTGTAAATTACCGAATCCTTAATTCCTATGTAGGGAGCACTCAAGTGAGTGCATTTTTGATTTAAGGATTTATTTATACTTATAGAGCGCCTATCACCCAAGGTCTCTAAGCGCTAAGATGTTAACACAGTTCAAAATACAAATGCACTGCAGTGTCTGACAGAAGAGAGGGCTCAAAACCGAAGAGGCAAGCAGCAACCTTGGGCGAACCTAACCATAGGCTTCTCGAAATAGCACTGTTTTCAAGCACTTCCTGAACGGTAAAAGCCTGGTTTCTTTACGGAGAGTTTAAGGTAGTTTATTCCAGAGTTTGGGAGCCACTACGGAGAAGGTTCGGCCACCCGGTCTAGCTCCTTTAAACCGTGGGCAGACCAGGAGATTTAAGTCTGATGACCGGGGCAAACGGCTGGGTGCGTAAACCTTCAAACGGTCCCTGATATATTCTGGGACTATGCCTTACTGTGATTTATGTGCAATACATAAAGCCTTGAATTCAATACGCTGTTTCATTGGGAGCCAATGCAGCTGCTTCAATACTGAGGTTGCATGTAGATTAACCTAGCTGCATCTGCATCATTCATGACAACCTGCAGTTTTTTTAGGAGGGCCTCAGATAGCCCAAGATACACTGCATTCCCATAATCTAGAGGGGAAAGAATGAGCGCAGTCACCACAGTCTGTCTAGTTGATACAGACAGCAGGTGAACCAACTTCCAGAGTTGCCGCATTAAGCCAACACAGCTCCCAACTACTGCTGAGACTTGCTGCTTTAGTGACAAATCAGTATCCAGCCTGATGTCTAAACTCTTAACTACAGGTACTGGAGAGGGCACTATGCCTAACTCTAAATGCCAGCAACAGCTAGACCAGGGCAGACAAAACCAGAATCTCCGTCTTATCTGGGTTAATCTTCAAAGAATTAAAAGTCATCCAGTTAGTGATAAACCGGAGAATATTCTGGACATTGACCTGAGAAAAAGTAGTATTATCAATACGGGCGATCAATTGCGTGTCATCCGCATAGTTAAAGACTTGACAGTCCAGTTTGAATAATGCATAAATCAGTGGCTGTAGGTAGATGTTAAATAAGAGGGGGGATAGAGCGGAACCTTGAGGTACGCCCCACCCTAACCTACCCGCCTTAGATGTATGCTTTCCCATCTGGACTCTCTGAGAACGATCAACCAAGAACGAGGAAATCCAACGGAGGGCAGTCCCGATACTCCCAGCCGTCCTACACGGGACACCAATATATCATGGTCCACCGTGTCAAACGCAGCTGAGAGATCTAGGAGGATAAGTGCAGATGGAACCTTCCTATCAGCTGCACTTCCTAAATCATCTAGCACTGAAAGCATCACTAATTCCATGCTATTGTGTGCTCGGAAGCCAGCTTGTCTGGAATGGAGACAATTGTTGTCTCCTATGAAAGACGAAAGAGCACAGAGCACATGTTGCTCCAAGATCTTAGCCATGAAAGGGAGCTGAGAGATCGGTCGATAGTTTTTTGGATTTTTAGCATCTGCTCCCGTCTTCTTAAGCAGGGGGACAACTAAAGCTTCCTTAAGTTTCAGTGGGACCATCCCACTGGCTAATGATGTATTCAGTATAGTCAGTATATCCCCTTCCAGACAAGCATGATAGTTTGAAACACTTTTGGGGGCAAGGATCTTCAGGCGAGCCAGATTTAATTTTAGATGAAATATGAAATAAATTGTAAGACTCAAGGGGGGGAAGGTCCAGCAAAGGATTGTTTTGTGACATTAGCGGTTCCTCTTCTGACGGTGGGGCAGAGGTGAGGCAGGAGTAATTTATATTAGAAATAATGTCTTTGACTTTAGTCAGGAAAAACTCTTGCATCTTCTCACACCCAGCCTGGTCAAAATCTGGACTGGATACTTTAGGACCGCTTAACTCTCTGAGGACTTTAAAGGATTCCTTTTGGACATCAACTGCATTCTTTATCTTGATTTCATAATAGCTAGATTTAGCTTTAACCACAGATGATTTATAAAATACCAATTTAGCATTATATATGGATTTAGAAGCGGAATCTATAAGATGTCTCCAAAGACGCTCAGATTTACAGAGAGCTTGTTTTTCCATTCTCAGGACTGGAGTGTACCGAGGCGCTCCCTTACTATTTTCCGATAGCCTAGTCTTTGCTAACGGCACAGCGTGATCAATTCCGACCAGTACGTCAGAAACCAATTCTTTGTACATTAGATCCAGGTTGGTGGCCTTAGCCGGTGGAGGTGCAAAATCCACCAAGACTCTATTAGCTTTGACGAAGGCTTCCTTAAATTTAAATTCATCAAGTTTTAGCCATTTACAGTTCATTTTCCATCTGGCCGATCTGTGTTTCAGACATTTGTCCAAGACCAGTGTGCCGTTGATCAAAAAATTATCGGACCAGCTACAGGGGCAATTGACAAGGTGTGTGCATTGTAAGAGGTTAGAGGTCCAGATCAGGTCCAAAATCTGACCTTTATCATGAGTGGGATGATTTACAATCTGGTGGAGCCCCATTGTAGTCATAAGGTCATCAAAATCACTAGCCAACAAGTCTCTAGGGTTTTGATCCCAGTGATAATTAAAATCACGAGAACCATAATTTGCTGATATTTAGAGCGAATATTAAACATAATTTCATAAAACTGATGATTAAAATGAGGAGTCGGTCGTGGAGGGCGGTAAACAAAAATCACGGCTAAACAGGCAGAAGGAAATCCTAGCCTAATCCCCAAGACTTCTGCTCCATCAAGGCTTTCCTCAATGATTGTCTCTGTGCTGTAGGTAATATGAAAGAAAAGAGCTACCCCTCTCCCTTTTTTATTCTCCTGACGATTGTATGTCAGAGCTCTAAATTGGGGGGGAGGGGAGCTACAATGTCAGGCCCTGACCTTTCATTAATCCAGGTTTCTGTAAGTACCAAAAAGCCGAGTTTCTCATCCTGTAGGAGTGAGAACACCTCGAGAGAGAGAGTGTTAGGCAAGGGAGCGGGTATTTAATAGGGCAAATGTACTTTAGACCTAGTCTCTAAGCAAGCCTTACCGGCCTTGCTATCTTAGCCTGACTTCGACACACCACTTGATGGAAAGCTAGGACCATCCACTAATAGATTCTCTTAATGCAATGGTTTCATCATAGAGTCCTTTAGTAAGCGTGGGGATGAAGTAGAATGTAATAAAAGTAGATCCTCCCGGCTGTAGGTGATAGTTTGGCCAGGCGTTTTGGCCACTGGACGCGGTTGGGCACAGACGGGCGCAGACAGGCTTGCCTTTGGCGCGCCTTCGGCGGGCTGCGCATGTCTGCTGCGCGTTTGGGAAAACATGAGAGTAAATAGTGGCAGAAAATTAGAAATACATGTTTGAAGATTTTTGAAGATGATTGTTATCTCATTGATTATCTTGACACTACTTGAGACGGCTGTCTATTTGCCTCACCATTTGAATACTATGTAGGTATGACTAGCCTTAGTTGGCTACTGTTGTTGTTTCCGACATTTGCCATACAGACACTATGGTGGTTGTACGTCTAGTATGTGTGCTGAACTTTGCACCTGTTTAACCTTTTTTATTTTTTGTTATTAGTTTTAATTTTAAGTTATATACACGCTCACTACATTAGTTGACTAGGTTAAGATGGCCGCCGATTTCGCGGGCCGCGATGATGTCATCACTCTAGTTTACTTAACCACGCTATGGGTGGAGATCGCTTGGCGTCCCGAGTATTCACCGGGGATCGAGCACGGACTCTTTAGAGCCGGCGCATTGCTGTTGTTCCAGTAAGTGATATGCACCCGCTCCGTTTCTGGGGCTTGTTCCGTTTTTCGGACTTGAACCCGTCTGTTTGTGCAGGCGATTGCGTTAATGCTTGACTCTGTACTTTTTTAGACCCCGTGGCGACAGTCCTAACTGTAAGTTGATTTCTTTGGCTATTGGGTGTATTGGTGTAAGGTTACGCAGTCTTAGGCATTATTTAGGAACGTCCCCCTGTAACTTATGTTTATGTGATGTTTTGGTTTAAAGGCAGAACGACCTGTGTGGTGTTTTAGTTATCGTGAGTAATGCCCTATTATTCTTGCACTGTAACACGCTGATATTCTCTGGAGCATGCTATATAGATACACCACCTTACGAGTTTGACCCCGCATGTTCACCTTTGGTTGCATGTGGTGAGAGTTACATATTGGCATGGTAACTTTTTTAACTAACACTGGAATTGGTTTTTTGGATCACTAGTTTTGATATCACTTTGTTGGTTTTTTGTGTTGAGCTGGATATTGGTCTCCGTGTGCCTCAGGGTTTATTATTGTTGTTATTATGTTTGTATTAGACATTGCTGTGCAACGTCTCTGTCCTGAAGATGGTCCGACGGATCGACTTGACCAGCATGGACCGAAACGTCAACGCTTAACACCTGGCATGCAATACACTGTATAATTCACTGTATAATTTGATTTGTGAATTTTTATGTGTAAATATTTACCTTGATGTGGTCCGTAGATCGTAGCCACATGTTATGCTGAAGGTGTATGTAGACTATCAATCAGTTTACATGTTATGGTAGTCTGTCTGTTGACAGTTCTGAAATTCTTTTCATGTATTTAAAAACGAAAATTGAAAATCAAAAATAAATTAAGTATATTTTTGATATAAGCCCTTTGGTTACTATATTGATTTGTGTGATCACTCACGTGACATATATAAATGCAAAGTGGTTGTTATGAATGATTCCTACCTGGACATTTAGCTTATATATCAGAAAATTAGAGGAGCACAGCAGCCGTGGTGGACTGGGGAGCGGGAGCAAAACTGTGCAAATATGTGGTAAGCGTTAATAAAAAATGAGTTTAAAAGCCCAGTTAGTGTCCCCACAGCGTTCTCACTCAGTAGGTAACCAGCGCTGCTCTTAAATTTCTGTAATCGAGATTCTGCAATCGAGTTATGAGCTCTAACAAGTCTTGCCAGCACAAATAGGCTGTGGTAAATATAGGAAAACCTTTAAAAAAGCAATTTTGTGCTCTTTTAAAAGTGCCATGTGGCAGACATTCATGCCCTTAAGGTATGTATGTGTGCCACATGTGCACACATGCACGATTCAGGGGTGAAACAGGGTGTCAATGTGACACCCTGCCACCCTTGAATATGTTTCCCCTATTAACGATTCGGTATTTACCGATTCGGTAATAGTGAATGGCTTCCCATTCATTCCTATGGGCCTCCAGGCCCATTGGAATGAATGGGAATTACCGAATCGGTAAATAGTGAATCAGTAATACCAAATATTACCGATTCGGTAAAATTTACCAAATTTTTACCTACATACTATTTACCGATTCTTAAATACCGAATCAGTAAAATTCTGTTTTTCAAGAATCGGTAAATAGAGATTACCTACATATGGCCCTGAATCGGTAAATTACCGAATCCTTGAATCCAGTCCCCTACATTAGAAAAATCCAAATACAGGTCGGTAACGGCAAATTTACCGATTTTCGCCCGTTACCGACCAGTATTAAGCTACCTACATATGGCCCTCAGAGAGTAGAGAGAGAGAGACAGAGATTAAGGGAGAGAGAGAGTTAAGGCTAGGAAGGCACATATATGGGAAGATTTATTATTTTTAGCAACCATAGTTTCTGTACTGCATTGAGCAATGCAATAGGTTTTGCCTTTGGGAAGGTACTATTGGCTTTGCCAATGGTTTTTAGAAATGCTGTGTAGCATGGTTAAAAACTAAACAAACAAAAAAAGATGCTATGATGCAGCCACAGAGAATGTGTCATTTTCTAGGCGTGTGCACAACACATGCATGCGATAAAAAAAATGAATATTAAAAATATATATATATTTACTGATCCAAGTTGGATTGGTAAATTAAAAAAAACTAGTGCCAAAGCGATTTAAAAAAAGAAAGTGGGTGTGGAGAAGCAACACGGAGAGCGGGGATGGAAGCAACAAGGAGGGTGCTGGTTATTGGAAGGATCATGGTGGATGGGGTTGGAAGCAACACAGAGGGTTGGAGGAAAAGTACACAACACTGGTCAGAGAGAGCAACATGGAGCACGGGGAACAGATCTGGAACTCCCTCCCTCTCAATCTCAGATCCGAACCCAACCTCCTCACCTTCCGAAAAACTCTCAAAACCTGGTTATTCAGCAAAACCTCTGTTTAAAACCAAACCTAGCTTCCCTTTTCCTACCCCTCTGGATAAGCTCAAGTTCCCTACAGCGCTGGGACGCCCCTGGGTAGCCATCGCGCTCTACAAATCCTCATTCCATTCCATTCCATTCCAGGGCATAATGTGTAATGGGGAGAAGCACATGCTGATGGAAAAGCACACAAGGGAAGCACAACATGGAGGGTAGTGTGACAAACTGGCATGGGTGCAATTTCAGGATACAGAGTGTAAAAATTGAGGACAAAGGATCGAAATTCAGCACAAAAATTCAGAATAGAAGGGCAAAATTCAGGACAAAAGGTACATTTTAAAGACACATCAGAGGAGGTTGCACAATAGTATAAAAGTAAATAGACAAACAACATAAGTTCAAGTCAAAATAAGTTTATAGTAGGTGGAGACAATTGTGCACATCAATATTTTTTGTTATGTGTGCAGTTTTAAGCAACTGTGCAGGTATTTTTGCAGTATTTCATATGATCGTAATCTATTTATATGGTTACTGCACTGGGTTGCGAGTGGCCAACTTTATGTGTTAGATTGCATGTCTGTGCAGCTGACAATGGCTGGTTGTTGCATAACGGCCTGAGCTATAGACTTCTGAGCCAGTGGGTCCTAGGTTCATGTCTCGTCATTGGCGTCAACATCCTAGGATTCTGGACAAATCAATTAACCTCTCTGTCCCTAGAATTCAGCGCCTTGAAACCCTTAGAGGTGATTTGCTGCGCTTTAAAAACCCTGGATTTAGGCGCTGGTACAGTACTAAGTGATGGGTAAGATCCATAGCACAATAGCACAATTAGGCACTGGAGTGACCCAATAGCCCGGAGGGTAAGAGAGGGGGTACCGGAGTATGTCCTCCCAAAGAGTTCTAGCAAGCAAAAATACTCCAGTGGACCACGAGGTGGTCAGTTGAGTAATTATAAGAAACTGTACCTGTGATCTGAAGAGAAAGGGTAGGGGCGATAAGACTAGAGGTACTATAAGGTTGTGACTAGCGCAAACACATATGTGGGGGAAAAAACTAGTTTATTTATATTACCCTCACACACCCTAGTGGTGTCATGCTTCATCATCGGGTCACCCCGACCCCTACAAGTCGGGGTGGGCTCGACCACAGTGTTGGGAAGCTCTTCTGATATTTTCAAGGAGGGGGCTTTACGTAAGATAAAATCACTCAGATAGATCCCCGGTGTCCCTTTATTTTGGGGTCTATCCGAGAAGTTAAAAATACTGTATAACAATTATTTATACAATTGGGTCATTTCAGGATTATATGGTCCTAAGACCCTAGGGTAATATAAATAAACTAGTTTTTTCCCCACATATGTGTTTGCGCTAGTCACAACCTTATAGTACCTCTAGTCTTATCGCCCCTACCCTTTCTCTTCAGATCACAGGTACAGTTTCTTATAATTACTCAACTGACCACCTCGTGGTCCACTGGAGTATTTTTGCATGCTAAGATCCATAGCAGACAGGTCTTATGAGGGTAAGAGCATTAAGGTGGAAAAGGTCGTTATTAACCAGCCTGCATAGGACTACAATTGGTTGCAGACTGCAGAGTGTTATGGAATTATTGTGGGGCAGAACAGTAGAATAGGAGTGCACATTAATATATAATACCCTGGTTGGCTATATATCAGCCCTCCTTATTTTACCTGTATATGGAATACGTATACTGATTGGGCTGTTTCCTTTCTGTGAGCTGTAAACTGCAGATTCTCGTTGATGGACAGAAGTGTGCTAGATACTATAAACTGTACAGGTTGTTGTCCAGACTTACATTTTGTCTTGGATCTCGTACGGTGGTACGCTGTCTTTTGGCTAAGGTCCCACTACACAAAAGGTATATATATACTCAGACGGACAGAAAATCACTGTTTGTTCAAAAATGCTATTTTTCAAAGAATGGGGATCAAATCCATCCATGATTCCAGCCCGGAGCAGTTGTTTGGCAGGTCACATTGCGGCACTAGGAGTTACTCGTATTAGAGCACATCGATCATGTTAAGTAGGCATTTCTACTTCTGCTCTTTGTTTTCTATTAACTGGAAATGTTGAAATACATTTTTTTTATAGAAACTCTGATTACAATAAAGTTAAATCCCTCCATTTATAGACGATGCCTTCCTACCAGCCATCCCACACTCAGCGGCTGAAGTGCTTTTACCTCAGGGCCTGGGGCTCTGCAAAAGCTGCAGGAATGAAAGCTACACCCCTGACAGGGCTGGATTTAGTGCTGGTGCCAGATGGTGTGAGAATATTTGTTGTGCCCCACTCCACCAAGGACCTGCTTCTCCAAGGATTCGTCTCTGCATAGACTTGCTCTGATGCGTGATTAATTTTTATTAAACTGCTACTCATCCCAAGTATATAGGGTACAGTAGGGTGTTGCAATGTGTTGTACCACGGACATATTATACAGACACATGGCTTATATAAGTGTGTAAACCAATATATAGGAAATGTTACTAGAGACCAGGGCCACTGTAATTTTTCAAGTGTCCGGATGCTGCAAAACAAAAGCTAACTGCAAAGAGAGGCCCATTATCATTCTGTATGTGATAATTAGGATGGCAAACAGAATGATAATGAGCTGATAGCAATCTGTGCCAAGCCGGGCAGGGGTTGCTACAGCCCCTTGAGTTTACAAGAGCAGTGCAAGCTGGCTCCTGCAGTGAGAGTTAGAGTACTCTGAGGATGCTTGCAGGGGGGCAGCAAGCTCCAAGGTGCAGAATCACAGACACAAAGGGCATCCGTGAAAGAAATCACCACGGACAACAGCCCAAATAACAGGCAGTCCATGAAATTTACGGACGGTTAGTCACTCTAATAGAGGGGCATGAGGGGGAAGCACACGGATGAGAGCAACATGGAGTGCAGTGGAGGAGCGAAGAGAAGTACACAATGGAGAAAGGCGGCAAACACATGCACTCACATGGAGTGCTTAATCAAAAAGAAAAAAGGAGTGTCTGAAAAGGAAGCAGAGAAGGACCCAAGTAATGAGAAGAGAGCTCCAGGGCAGGGACAGTGCAGACAACCAGTCTTCGAAGCAGGAATACCTGCGTTTGTAGGTTGACCTATTATACGTATGCCACGTAGTGCAATAAACACTATGGGGCTTATTTACAAGCCCCTTGCACCACATGTGTACCACTTTTTCTCATTAAAAAAGTGGCACACAGGCGGTGCAAGGAGCTTGCAAATAAGCCCCTATGTTTTCTTATTCCCGCTGTGCAGCAATTAAAATGTACAAGACAGTCAACTATGAAGATTATGCAAATGTGAATCTGCC
This sequence comes from Lissotriton vulgaris, assembly GCF_964263255.1. Taxonomy (NCBI): domain Eukaryota; kingdom Metazoa; phylum Chordata; class Amphibia; order Caudata; family Salamandridae; genus Lissotriton; species Lissotriton vulgaris. The sequence continues at coordinate 583,056,888 of NC_141687.1, read as the reverse complement.
CAACAAGCACTCACACTAAGCCTCACAGCAACATCCTACCGTAGAGTTCTTTCTGAACAGTCACATATGGATTTCCATACATAAAGAAGGCAGGTTGATAAACAGCTGTATACAATGTATAAATGTTTCTTAATCTTTGATATGACTTAGCTTTACTGTATACCTAGATGCACAGTTTCAGGTGAGAACAAGTTGCCTATGAGTAAACAAACCCAAACTTATGCCACAGCTTTTCATGAACACAACAATCAAGTAATGAGTTGAAATTGTTCTTAAAAATTCAAGTAAACAAGGAATTGACAACCTTCTAAGGAACTGAGGGGCATGTTCACTGAAAGGGTGGTGGTGGTTAGGGGAGGGAGGATATAGTGGTGGCGGTGAGAATAATGTTTGTAAGGTTGGTTGTGGTGAGTGCTGTGATGGTGAGGGTGGTCGTGAGGGGGTGAGCATGGTGGTAGGTTGGTGGTGGTGGTAGGGTGTTGATTGTGGTTAGAATGGTGATCGTGAGGGTGACGATAGTGAGAGTGCTGTTGAGGATGGTGGCACTGGTAAGGGTGGTAATTGTAAGGGTAATGTTAGGGTAGGAGTGGTAGGGTCGTTGAGGTGGTTGGGGTGTTGGTTAGGAAGGTAGTGGTTAGTGTGGTGGTGTTTAGGGTTGGGTGTTGGTGGTGATTATGGTGAGGGTTATGGTAGGGTGGTGGTGTTATTAGGGTACGGAGGTGGTGGTTAGGGCCGGATGGTGGTGCTTAGGTTAGGTTAGTGGTTAGGGTAGGGTAAGGAGGTGGTGGTTATGGTGGAGGTGGTAGAGTACTGTGAGGTTGGTGTTGGTCCTGGTTAGGGTAGTGGTGGTGATTAGAGTGGTGGTGGTAATCTGTAGGTGTTTAGGGTGGTGGTAGTAGGGTAGTGGTGATAGGGTGGTAGGGTAGAGTGATAGTCAGCTGGTTAGGGTGGTGGTGATGGTAGGGTGGTGGGGTATGGTATGATAGTGGTGATTAGGGTGGGGGTGGTGGCTCGAGTAAGAGTGGTGGTGAGATGGTGGTTAAGGTGATGGTTATAATCAGGTTGAAAGTGGTTAGGATCAGGTGGTGGTAAGGGTAGGGTGGTTAGTATGGTGGTAGTGGTTAGGGTAGGGTTGTGTTTGATAGGGTATTGGTGGAATGGTAGTAATAAGGTGGTGGTGGTAAAGTGAAGGTGCTGGTTAGGGTGTTGGTGATTGTTAGGGTGGTGGTGGTGGTGCTTAGGATGGTGGTGGTTAATGTGGTGGTGGATATGGTATCAGGCCGGCTGGTTATTGGTTAGGGTAGGCTGTGGTAGAAGGGTAGAGTGGTGGTGGTTATTGTGATGGTGATGGTTTGATGCTGGTTAGAGTGGTGGTGGTAGTTGTGGTTAGGGTGGGGATGATGGTTTGGGTGGTGGCTACGGTGGTGGTAGTAGCATGTGGTGGTTAGGGGATGGTGGTGGTGGTGGTTGTAGTTAGGGTAGTGGTGGTTATGGTAGATTGGCAGTGATGGTTAGGGTGAGTGTGAAGGTGGTAGTGGTTAGGGTTGGATGGTGGTGGTGGTTAGTATAGTAGTGGTGGTGGTTAGGCTAGAGTGATGGTTAAAGTAGGGAGGTGGTGATGTTTGTGGTGGTGGTTAGGATGATTGGCAAGTTAGTGGTAGGGTGGTGGTAGGGGGCTTTTGGTGATTATGGAGGAGAATTGGGTGGCGGTTATGGTGGTGCTGGCAGGTTGGTGGGGTAGTGAAGGTTTATAACCTCCTTTCATAAGGCAGACTCTTTCCATACCTCAGTCACTCTCCTTTTAGGGGCTAACCAGACAAGGGGCTCATTGTGCCCTGCTTTACTATATTTTTAATGATTTTGCTTCTGTCTTACAATCGCTTCTTTCAGGTGCTGGTCTGCATCAGATAGATTCTGCCCTGTCACTCATTTCAGAGGGTTAATTGTGGAGTGACCACAAACTAAATTTCTGTGATCCCCATAGTGTGCCGCAGACTGGTATTTTAGTTCACCTGAGCTTTGTTACTGCATCCAGAAATATAACACAACAGATATACAACGAAAACCAGCCAGGACTATTGGCTGTTAGCTGTTTAACCCCTTCTATGCGTGGGAAATTCCCACGCTGTGCAGGCGTTTCCATTAGTGGGCGGGGATTCTGACGGCCGGGGCCGTCCTGCGCACGCGCCCACCGTTACGCGTAACGGCTCCCGGACGTCATGAGCCTGGAAGAGGTTAAGATAAATGAGTAACAACAATGATTTTGTAGGAAGTAATATTGAAAATGTTTAAAATATGACATTTTAGATTAATAGGGTGGGAGGTCGGCAGAGGATAGCATCAATGATATGATTGTCACATCTTTGCATACTGTATAGCTGGTTTGAACTGGACATGGCTGTGGACTCACATATGCTGATTTTAATGTATGATTCTCTGTATATTGTCATCATTGCCAATTTGTTGATAATGTTAATAAAAACATTTTTTTTTTAAATATGACATTTTGAGACTGTGAATTCAATATTACTGAGGCCTGCTAAAGGAGTAGTGGTCCTTAAAGTGTCCAATCACTCTCATTATGTTCACTCTATTTTAGACATGTGTACCCTTTTCTCTCCACATCTCGTCCATCTGCTGCCTAACATCTCATCTCTTTCCCATTCAGCACTCTCTTTTTACTCTCTCCTTACACTTTCTTGAATCTCCTTCATTTCACGACCCTACAATCCCACAACACACACACTCACCTTTAAGCGCTGTATTTGTTTTGCTTTTGCCTTGTCAATGTTTTGGCAACTCTACACCTCTTACACACATTTGTACTGTATCAGAATTGCAACTAGAATACAAAACAATTATTCTGTGTGCCCTGCAGAGAGGCCAATGATTGGATGGCTGCATGTTCTGAATGCCAGTTTGACCCACTAACAAGCTCTGGGAGTAGCAGAGGCGCAACCAGAGTGGCATTTCGGAGGGAGGGGGTGGGCCTAACTTTAAGCAATAGGCTGAGTGGAGTGGCAGGGGCTCTTGGAAGGGGTAAAAAAACAACAAAGCCTCATTAACATGTACATGGTCTTCTAAAGACCTGTGAAGTGCTCGGGTGTTGCTGTGTCCGTGCCCGGGAGCTGTCTGAGCCCGGGCTGCCACTCACGACAGGGGGGGGGCTGAAGCCTTTTGATTCCAATGGATGTTGCACGCCTGGTGAGAAGCACACACAGCTTTCAACCTCAACTCCAGACCTCGAAATTGTGGCCAGTTCCAAACACCTGGGGGCATATTTACATGGGCATCGCGCCACCAGGCGTCACTTTTTGTGATACCCTGGTGGTGCTGTGCAATGCTCCATATTTACAAGGTGGTGCTAAGCCACTTTGAGTGATGCAACAAGAAGAAATACTTTCATTTCTCCTTGTTATTTGCTCTCACTATGTGCGCTGCATTCTGGAGCACACATAGAAGGAACAAAACATCATTGATGATTGTTTTTGTGCAGGAAGGTGCCCCTTCTTGCACAACAATCATACCTGTAATGCAGGCATCCTTGCACCAAGGTGCAAGGGTGCCTCCACTGGCGCTAGGCTGCTTTTTTTGCACTTGCTCAGGGGTGAGTACCAGAAAGTGTTGTATTGTTGTAAATACAGCGCATCCCATCACTTGGGATTATGCTGCTAGGAGCAACAAACTTGCTTGTGGCACCGCACTGCACCATTTTCTTGTAAATATGGCCATTGGAATCAGCTTGCCTCAAAGGATGCACTGTCCGAGAGTAGTGTTCTGTGCATTAATTACCTTAATATTTCTTACTTTCTTTGTTCAGAAATGGGTCAATGTTTTGACAGCAAAAAAGTTAAGGACATAGATTCTGATAGGGACCCGTTTCAATGTCCATTTCTAAATACCACCTGATCTCAGACCCGGATGGCTCCAGCCCACATAAAGCCCTGCCTAACTCCATTCAGGCTGTTCCTCATCAGTCAGTAAATGCTTACACCCTTTATCTGAAGACACTCCTTCGTCGAGAAGTGGGTGTGAGTGTCAGAGTCCTGCACTCTCATCAAGTGTGCAATGATTTGAAACAGCATTTATATAGCACCTCGTACCCCTGACAGGGTGCCTAAGCATGTATGATGGACGGGTTACAATCTACTCATACATTTTGGACCAAGAGTGAGGGCCCTTTGGAATTGTCCACTAGATGGTGCCGCCACCAACCAAAGGGCTGGGATTGGTACAAGGCAGTGACCTCTATTAGCAGTTCTGTCCCTGCTGTGAAGTAGGCCCAGCTGACATCTGTTCACACAAAGGTACCAGATGTAACTTCACACGACTGAGTAACAGAAAAAGGTTGTCCCCTTGTCTCAGCCTTTGCCCCTTCACTGCCTCCTGTTTGCTGTGATTCCGCCAGATGTAGGGCAGAATTGAAGCAGCAAATAAACACAGCCCAGTTTCCGTCCTCTTCCTGGTGCTGCCTTCATGGCATCTGAGACCAGGGATAGTGAGGGCAGTGCCAGGAGTATCAAAGGGCAACAGAAGGTTAGCAGCTGCTGCTCATGGCAACGTGTAATTGACGTGCATGGATGAGCCCTCTGTAGGCCCAGTCGATAGTCCCACCAGAGCAGAGATTGGAAACTGCCCAAGAACTAAAACACTTCAGACTGAGATCCGGCAGCAGGATCAGGAAGGCGAGGGGAGCTAGAGGCTCGCATAACGTTACGCCACCACCCCCAGAAGCGGGGTTAGGGCCACTCCCCTAAAGACAGGGTTTTATTCCGCATGTGTCCAGCTCTCCTTGTTGGTTCAGCTTAGAAAATATTTTTGCATGGGTTTGAGAAGTAATATGTTTTTATTACTTCGAGAGATTGCTCAATAGAATGCTTGCCTGGAAGAGATCTCACTAAAAGAGTTTTGTTATTCTGTGGAATTATCCATAGCAGACACGTTTTTAGAGGTTTGGATTGGACTAAGATGTTGTCACAGGAAAGAAGTCTCCAGTGCTCAATTTGTAAAAAACATAGGTGCCAGGGGTCTCATCTGGAGGCCGCTGCAGCTTGCACCACAGATTGCCCTTGACAGCGCTGCAAATGATCGCAATGACACAACTACAAACCTTCGCACTACTACCAGTTTGACAATTCTGACTATTTCAGGCCCCCAAAGCTAAAAGAATAGCTTGGGCAGCAGGTAATAGTATTTTTTAATGTATAATGAACAGATAATTAACTGTTGTTGTGATCCTCTCTAACTTAGCCAGACAGCCTCATCCATTGGCAGATTGTCACAAGTGCTGGTGTTGACAATTAAGTGCTGGCCCCAAGCACCAGAAACCAACGCCTCAAATTAAGCACTGGGAATTCCCCATAAGAGGCTTTAAGTGGTATAGGTCGGGCTAAGGCAGGTTCTAACTGTGAGGTATTCTCCATAAGAGCTTTTTAGCAGTATGGTTTGGACTGAGCTACTGAGAAAGGTTCTTATTACAAGAAATTCGCCATCAGGGCTTAATATGGATTGACCTAAGAGAGGCATTTTCTCCATAAAACGTTTACAGAGGATTAGACTAAGATTCTTACTGGGGGTGGCGAGGGATCAATCTTTCTAAGAGAGAGATCAGTCTGCATGAGCTATTTACTGGTATGAGCTGCTCCACATACTGGTTTACTGGGACCATGTTACTCTTTCCTCTAAACACGTGATATTTCTCAAGAGCAGATGTTACTTATTGTGACACATAACTTTAACACAGTCAGTGTCTGAACAGACAACCAGCTTATGAGATGGGTAAAGGGTCCAGCATTCTCTGGTGTCAGCAAAGTGAGAGCGACTCCCTAGTCCAGGACAATATTGTTCCTTCTTCTGGTACCTTCAGGTTGTCGTAGAGTTTTGGGCTGAACATGACGTTGCACCTGAGCTGTGTTTTCTGAGCCTCCGATGGAGGTTAATGGGTTCAGTAGTGTGACTTGCTTGTTGCGTGCATTACATGGAGTAAATGGTGGTTCATGGTATCTCTTTGGCATTATTGATTCGCGTCACAGCTTTAGTCTGTAAACTCTGATGTTTCGCAACAAGTCTGTAAGGACGGCCTCCATGATGAGTTGCAGGATTTAAATGTGGACATTATTATTGGTCGGACCTGGGCAGTGCCACGTTGAGTGATCACAGAATCAGTGATGATTGTCAGGCACAAGAGATTATTCTAGTTCTATTTTATTTTGGCAACTTCTTGGAGTGAACATTTTTTTCATCAGATAATATTCCAAGGCTCCGTATTTTACTTTGATAACTGGTGATCATGGTTTCCCATTTGTCCGCTGCGTAAATGGAATTTGTTCACCAAGTCAACACTAAGACTCTCAATTTTTGTTGTGCAGTGCTAGGATATTTTCATCCATCCAGGCTTTGAGGGCCAAGAGACAGTTGGATCAGCAATTTCTCCCTTTGGAAGCGGGTGCACCAGTTTAAAATAATTGAGGTAGACTTTGCCATTACAGCTGTATTTTTGAATATCTGTTTCCCAAGGCTGAGTGTATGAGGTGGACAACCGTGTGAGGGGATGCCGCTTGGGTCCTCCAAAGAGGTACAACACTTTCTGTGTCAAACACCACTCTAGTCTCTAACCAATCTTGCTTCTGAGTGTCTGGAAAGAGGTGATTCAGGCAAAGGTCTTTCTAGTTACTGCGTGCTAAGTTCCAGGTAGTTGATTGAGACAGGTCGTTCACACCACATGATGTCTACGAGACCAGATGAATCCGCTCGTGAGGATTTCAATAAGTGTTTTCAGCAAATACAGATTCCACCCCATGGATTGGAAGGGTTCCTGGCTGGTGACTGTGGTATTCCATTACCTTATGTCATCTGGAACCTTCCCATGTCACTCAGTAGAGTGTTAGGACCTTAGAATGTTTTCCCTTGACTAGTGTCTGTTACTGCTTTACTGATGAAGACATCTCTTGCTACCTGTGGTTGTTAAGCTGTTCTTCCTACGAATAAACTTGCTTGAACCTACTTCCTGTGTAGTCTGCATTACTACACAATTATTGGCGACGTTGGGAGCAGTGATTTTCTCGAAGACAACGTTCACTCGTTTACTTTGGTTCCTGTTTCTTGCAAAATTTGATTTTGCCTACTAAAAAGAACGTTCTCTCTGTTTCTTTGTGGTGAGGATCTTCTATCATCATCCTCATCCATCAGAACAGATTTTGGACCATCATCATCCATCAGAACTGACTTTCCTACATCTCAACTCAAAAGTGAGTCACCTTTCTGGATTTTATTTCCCGCTCTGTGCCTCTACTTTCCGACCGCATTATCGAGCGGTATTACGAACCTTAATTTAACAGTGAAGATTTTGTTCATTTTTCAATTAGAGCATGGTTTCCTTTCTTGTTTACATTTGAAAGGACTCACCTCGAGCGCACCTCGAGCGCCTTGCAGTTCGTTTACTTTCCGAACTCCTCACGAGGCATTGCTCGAGCCTTCTACACCTTGCTCCATCGTCATTGTTTATACGGAGTTGCACTCTGGTCACACGCGTCATTGCGCACGTCATCGCGCATTGCTGACGCTCTCGGCGGCCATCTTGGTAAAGGCTGAAGCTGAATTTTCGTATCGGTTTGAATTTCCTCAAAAGTTTATTCCTGCTTGCCACTACTTACAATTCAGACGGCGATTTAAAGCTATTTATAGACATATAAACGCTGATTTTAAAAGACATTAACAGTAACTTAAAGAGAGAAAAACGATGTTTGAAGATTGAAAAATCCATTTCAGCAAATCCATTACTACGGTGATTTGCACACCAATTACATTAATATTCTTACTTTTAAGTTTCATTTTCCTTTAATTGCATTTAATTGCTTATATTGTTGCTCTGATTTTTATGTACAAATGTCTAACATTGCAGCACCACCTCACTTTCTTCAAGTTGCGGGCGATCCTCCTATAGAATGGGATCTTTGGTTTCCCATGTTTATTGCTTAGGTGGATGTCTTAGAAAAAGAGGATTGTTCAGCAAAAAGAAAACTTGCTCTTCTAAGACATTGTCTTGGTGGTGCAGGAATAAAAGAATTCGATAATTTACCACCTTTGGAAGATGCCGGTGATATGGATGTGTTTAACAAAGCTTCAAAGCAAATGAAAATCCGTTTTGGTAGACGGATAAACACTGTGATGGAAAGGTTTAAATTTTACTCTCGTGAACAGAAACCGGATGAAACAATTGAGGATTACGTTGCAGCTTTACGTTCACTTGCCTGCACTTGTTCTTTTGAAACTATATCATATGAGCAAGTCCTCAGAGACCAAATCATGATGAAAACAAAAAGCAAAAAGATCCAAGAAAGGCTTTGGTTAGGTACTGAGACTACTCTTGCTGCAGTGGTGAACATAGCTAAGGGTATAGAACATTCTGAAATATTTGTATCTGAAATAAGAGGGAAAAATCTGAAAACTAATGTTCCTGAAGTTGAAGTGGCCATTGTTAAAACCACTTCGAACACTTTTAATCCTAGACCTACCTTTAAGAAAGAATATGTAAGGAATTCTAGCGATAATAAGAGTTTTACTAAGAAAAGTACAATAGTTTGCTACAGATGTGGTAGTACCAACCATGTTGGTAACTACAAAGGTTGTCCTGCATGGGATAAAATCTGCATCAAATGTAAAAAGAAAGGACATTTTGGCAATGTGTGCCGATCTGGTCAAAGAATTAATTATATTTCTCCTGAAGAAGAAGAAGTCCTAAATAGTCTAAATTGCATACTTTCTGTTGATGAATGTATTCAAAATAATTTTCCTTCTTGTACAATTTTTATGGACGACAAACCTATTGAAATTTTTGTCGATTCATGCGCATGGTACAGTATTATTGGTAAGGATATTTTTGAACAACTTTGGCACAACAGGGAACTCTTAAGTCCAGATATATATCCTGGTGGGTACGCAGGACGTAGGATTGCATTAGAGGGTTTCTTTTGGGCTAAATTGTTTTTTAAGAACTGGGATGTCAGAGCAAAGGTTTATGTTGCTACCAAGGGTGTTTCTATTCTTGGTTGGCCTCATCAACGTGCTTTAGGGATCAAGTTGGATCCAAATTCTGTTCCACCAGTTTACGTTGACGAGCCCCGGTTTGAAAAACACATTACTGACTCGCTAGTTAATTTAACTTTGAATACTTCTAATAATTCTGATTTCACTAAGAGTGTACTCAAGAATTTTCCCGAAATTTTTTACGACAAGCTGGGAAAATACATTGATTTCAAGCACAAAATTGTCCTAAATGATAATGCTGTTCCTGTCAGGCATATGGTAAGAAATGTTCCTTTAGCTTACAGACCCAAATTAAAAGAAATTCTAGATGATTTAGTAAAAAGGAACATAATAGAGCCAATTGAATCTTCCCCTTGGGTTTCGCCTATTGTGATTTCTCTTAAGAGTTCAGGCGAACTTCGCTTATGTGCGGATTTGCGCAGCCTCAATAAAGAAATATGGATTGATAAACATCCTTTGCCAAATATTCACGAGTTAATTTCCGCATTGTCAGGCGCTACTGTGTTTTCTTCAATTGATTTGGCTAGTGTCTATCACCAAGTAGAATTAGATAAAGACTCAAGGAAATTGACTGCTTTTGTTACCCCAGAGGGCATGTTTCAGTATTTACGCATGCCTTTCGGGTTGGCAAGTGCAGCCTCCGTCTTCCAGCATCTTATGAAAGAACTATTGACAGACTGCAAAGGGGCCATAGCTTTCCAAGACGATATTTTGATTTTTGGGAAAGACCATACTGAACATGATGAGAATTTATCTTGTGTTTTGAGGAAAGTTCGTTCTAAGGGTCTCACTCTGAAATATAACAAGTGCAAATTCAGACAAGACAAAGTTGAGTACCTGGGACATGAAATATCGAGTCATGGAATCAAACCTAAACTTAATCATGTCCAAAATATTGTCAATGCTCCCTCTCCCAATTCAAAGGAACAGTTACTTTCTTTTCTAGGACTGACTATATTCTATGGCAAATTTGTTAAAAATTATTCTGATATTGTGCATCCCTTGAGAATTCTTCTAAAAAAAATGCAAAATTTGTCTGGGGGAAAGAACAAGAGAATTCCTTTGAAATTTTAAAACGCAAAATTGTTGAAGCCCCATTTTTGAAACCTTACTCAGTGGGTAAAGAATGTATTGTTTATGTTGATGCAAGCAATGTCGGTTTAGGGGCTGTTCTAATGCAAAAAGATAAATCTGGTGAGTTTGTTGTCTCTTATGCTTCTCAAGCTCTACGTGATGCTGAGAAGAATTACTCAACTATAGAGAGAGAATTACTTGCTTGTACTTGGGCTTCTCAGCATTTTAGACAGTTTTTGTGGGGGACAAAATTTTCTTTAAGAACTGATCATAAGCCTCTGATCACCATGTTAGCTGCTGGTGGTGGAAGAGTTCTTACTGCTCGCTTAGCGAGACTAGCGGCAAAATTACAGGAATACCGTTGTGAGGTTGTATATATTCCAGGTCGTTTAAATGTTCACGCGGATTGCATGTCGCGTTTTCCAGCCAGTGTAGAAGTTGGTGACAGCATAGATTGTGATGTTGCGTACTCGTTTGCAGATGTCAATATAATTTCAGATCAGGAAAATTGTTTGATTCTTTCAGAAAAGAATTGGTCAGAAGCTATGGAGAATGACGTTGTCTTGAATCTAGTTAAGCAGTATTTGATTAAAGGTTGGCCTGAAGAAAGGAAGCATTCTGGTGAGTTGGGGTCGTTTTACAAAGTTAAGGATGATTTAATGTTATGTCAAGACATCATTCTCAGATCAGATAAAATCATACCTCCCACAAGTCTGAGAGAAAAAAATTGCAAATTGTCTCATGAAGGGCACATGGGAATGTCCACCACCAAAAGAAGGATCAGGGGACACTACTGGTGGCCTGGTATTGATGCCATGGTAGATAGTTGGGTCAGGAATTGTTCCCCTTGCTCGTTGAGTGACAAATCTGTGAAGAGTTTGGCTATTGACACTACTCCCATTGAGTACGCTAATGGTCCTTGGCGAAGGTTAGCAATTGACAATATTGGACCTTTCAGTTATCAGTCCGGTAAGGAAATGTTTGCATTAGTTCTAATTGACTACTTCTCTAAGTGGCCTGAACTTAAAATTGTTGAGAAAACCTCCTCAGAGCATGTAATCGATTTTCTTGATGAGATATTTGCTAGGGAAGGTTTACCGGAGGAACTTATCTCTGACAATGGTCCACAGTTCATTAGCAATGAGTTTGAGTGTTTTCTCAGAAACTGTGGTATTGTTCACAAAAGAACCTCTAATTATTTTCCGCAAGCCAACGGCCAAGTTGAGAGGTTCAACAGAGTCATCAAAGAATCTTGCCAATTGGCTATTAAAAGTGTCTTGAAATGGAAGAAAGCGCTTCAAGCAACCTTATTAACTTATCGGTTGTCTCCCAATTCAGTCACTGGCCTATCTCCTTTTGAATTATTGCGCGGGTGGAAACCAGGCTCTCGGATTTTACCCTGGTGGCTAAAAGGTGATTCTCCCTACGAGGTAGACTTTAAGGTATTGAGGGAGAAAATTGGGAAATACCAGGAAAGTATGATCCAGCATTCTGCCAAAAAGAAGTATAATACTTGCAGTGTAAAAGCTGGTGATCGAGTTCGTGTAAAAATGGGTGCTTTGTTCCACAAGAATGTGTCTAGATGGTCTGATCCTATCAAAGTTATTGAAATTTTTAGGAAAGCTGTCAGAGTCGAAGGGGGGGAAAATATGGAATTTAAGAAGGATTTCTCTATGCAAACCCTTTGTTACCTCTTCTCAGAAATCTACTCTTCCAGAGAAATTTGTCTCAGACAAACTTGTTTCTGACAAACTTGACTCAGACAAACTTGTATCAGACCATAATCCAGATGGTTTCTCTGGTACGCATGAAGTTTATGACAATTTAGAAAAGGTGATTGTAAATAATTCTGATGTTGTGATTAACCCTCATGTTCATCCTGTTCCGTGTGTCGCTATAGACAATCAATCAAATGTAGTGTGTGAAAGTGTGAAGACATTTCACTAAGACGTAGTGAGCGCGTGAAATGTGCTCCTTCAAAGCTTAGAGATTACATTAGAACTTGACTTCTTTTTGTATTATCTTGTTCCTATTTAGGCTTTTTTTTTTTTTTTTCCAAAGGGGGGAGGTGTGTGGTATTCCATTACCTTATGTCATCTGGAACCTTCCCATGTCACTCAGTAGAGTGTTAGGACCTTAGAATGTTTTCCCTTGACTAGTGTCTGTTACTGCTTTACTGATGATGAAGACATCTCTTGCTACCTGTGGTTGTTAAGCTGTTCTTCCTACGAATAAACTTGCTTGAACCTACTTCCTGTGTAGTCTGCATTACTACAGTGACTATCCAGCAGCTAGTTACCAGCACATGAGTCTGAAGTTTAATTTTGCGACTACGCACTCTCTTATCCCAGACTTCATGAGTAGGCTGGTCATTGGCTGCTAGCTAAGTCAGAATGGATATTCGCCTGAATCTTATCTTTGGCTAGCGCAGTGACTCAGATGTCCTATAAGCCTTCCCCTACAGGAGTATGACTGTGTGCCAGATAAACAGAGAAGACCCTAGTCTTTGCAGGAAAAAGTGAAAATACATCTTTATGCAGCCTGTCCATTTCAGGGGAGGATTGGGAATTTTACGGTCTCCGTTATAATATGTGCAGGAAGTCCCTGCTAAACTCCCTCATCTTTGCTCTGGTACCCCGGCCCAGCCCTGTTGTCTTTCCTTTCACCATTTAAGCCACACCATTCTCACCTGAAACCACCTCTGCCCATTGAAGCTTTACTGAGGCTTGTTTAAAAGGTGCTGCTTCAAAGGTGTCCCTTATTTGCTCTTGAGAGAACAGATTTCACAAAACAATACCAATATGTCAGAGTTAGGCGGTGACATATGTACACTTGCTTTGTAACCCTGAAAGTAAAGTTCATATAACTACAGTTTACCTCATACGTATAATGTTTTACATACCAGCTATTCATCCATGAGATGTCAGCCTAATAGTGATTGATCTGTTTGAGGAGACTTACCTGGGAGGAATTAACCCCTGAGATGCTCTCAGACGCAAGGCCTTGTTCAAGTGGTGTTTTTATTAGTAGGGCTTGTTTTACACAGTGGGTTTTATTGGCAGGTATGCTTTCATACAGTGCATCTACTGGCAGGGAACGGTTTATATGTGGAGAAGTGTGGCTCAGGGGTTAGAGGCGGCAGACCCGGAAGCTGAGATCGGCCCTGGACCAGGGTTCAATTCCCCGCCTCGGCGGGTCTTGGGCTCAAAAATTCCACGGACTCGATAATTCTCGCTCCGGTGCCTTCTCGACTCACGGGTTTACACTCTGCGACTCTGGGCAATAGCTTGCTTAATCTCCACAACGGCCCCTCGCGGCGGGATGCCTGGCTTTCACCTTGTGGATACCCTGCCGGGGTTATCTCACAGGGGAATACCAGGACGGGTTCCCTAAGCAAGCGCCGGGAAACCCTTTGTGGGTAGCTGTGCGCAATATAAGCTCAAATACACACACACACACACACACATATAGGATGCTTTTGTTAGTAGGGAATGATTTATAAAAGATATTTTACTGGTAGGGAGGCTTCCAGAAGACATAAGACAGTGATACAAGGAGGAATGCATCCACGCAATGTATCTACTGGAAGGGACTAGTTGTTATTAGAGGCTTTAACTTATAGGGATTGGTTTATATAGGGTGCTTTAGCTGGTGCGAACTGTTTGGTATAGCATGCTTTTACTGGTGGAGATTGATTTATATAGGGTGCTTCTACTGAGAAGGATGCATTCATGAAGTTTGCATTTGCTGGGACTCAACAGGGAGATATTGTACATGAATAAGGCATCGAGATCAGATACAGAAACAAGGTCCTAGGATGAGGCACCCGAACAATGACTGAGATAAGTTGACAGGACATGGCACCCACATAAGGCAGCAGGGCACAACACAACGATAAGACAAAGACATATTGTACAGGTAAAAAGGACCAAGTAAGACAATCACTTAACTAACTGGACACCACGCACCAGCGAGGACACTGTTGCAATCATGAAATCTATCTATTCAGGAGCCCCCACAGACCCATGTCCTCACCACATCTACAACTTCCGACGATCCACGATCAGCTCCGTGCTTAAATCCATCATCAACACATCCATCAAATGTGCAACCTTCCTGGTCAAATGGAAGCATGAAGAAGTCAATGCCCTCCTGAAGAAACCATCAGCAGGCCCAAGCGAACTCACCAACCCATCTCAATACTACCTTTCCTCTCCAAAGTCAGGGAGAAGGTGATCAACAAATCACTCCCCAGACAACTAGAACATCACCAACTACTGAACCGCAGGCAATCAGTTTTCAGCGGCCACCACAGCACAGAAACTGCCCTCGTTGCGGCCACCTTTGATGTCCTGACACGATAGTCCTCATCTTGCTCAATCTATCTGCAACTTTCAACACTGTCTCTCACTACACGTTTGTCTCACGGCTACATCACACCAGAATACAAGGACCAGCTCTAAAGTGGATAGCCTCCTTAACAGGCAGAACCCAGAGTCAGGGTCCCACCATACACCTCAGAATGTAAGAAAGTAAGCTGCGGAGTCCCACGAGGACCATCTCTCAACCCAACACTCTTCAACATCTGTATGGCATCTATATTGTTGTCCAGATGAAAGGAATTTAAGGGGAAACCTTCTTCAAGTCTTTTTTTAAGTTGACCTTGTGTTACTTTTGTACACATGCTTAGCTCTGACCTGCCCATAAGGGACAGATGAAAGACATACTGCAGATGGTAAGAACCTATGTAGTCTTCTCACAGGCACATAGTTACACCACAGTTGGTTTGCAGTGTTGGTCATGGACACTGGTGTTTTATAGAAATAAGGACTGTTTTTATCATTGTTGTGTTTTATTTCGATTGCAGAATCTTGTGGACCTCACTGTGGAAGTATGGTCTTTAGATTTTTTTTGTTTTTCAAATTCGTTTGTATTAGTAGAGTGATATATATCTTTCGTCCTGAGGAATGCCACAAACCTTTTAGTCAATTGCAGCAGAAACATTTTGACCAGACCATAGAATTGAGGAAAATCCATATACCTATCTCACTGAGCTTGTTTTTAATCCTATCCATTGGGGGTACCAGAATAAAAGGTGTTTTATCCACCAAGAGATAGTTTTAAGTCACATATTTCTGCACTCTGCCCTCACTCCCCATATAAGAAGTAGCACTTGCTATCAATGTGACTACCCCGCTCCTCACCTACAGGAGGGTAGTAGCCCACACTGGGTACCTTGCGGTCCCAGTGTGAAGAGGGGAATGTGAGTGAGACTTCTCGTCTTAACACAATAGTGCTCTCCAGTCCCTTCTTCTCCCCTTCTTTGACCACCCACGTACATTGTGTGAGTTTCAGTTTAGTGGAGTAGTATGGTTGGATGGTGACAAATACTCCAATTAGGCCCTCCTTATGTGAGATGGAAAGCAGAGAACTACCACACAAGGATAGGCATTAAGATAAGACACCAAAATAAGACAAAGGATATTGCACAGAGATGGATACAGCATAGCAATAAAGGATACAGCATAGCAATAAAGTTCCAGAATACAGCACAGAGATAACACAGCGGGATATACAGTAGAAATACGGAACCAGAATACGGAACAGAGAAAATAAACCAGGATATAAGGCAGAGATAAAGTGCTAGGATATCGCTCAGAAATAAGACACTATGATACGGCACAGAGATACAGCTAAGAGATAGGACACCAGCACAGAGATAAAGTGCCAGGGAACTGCACCGAAATAAGACACCATGATACGGCACAGAGATACAGCTCAGAGATAAGACACCAGCACAGAGATGAGGTGCCAGGGAACCGCACCGAAACAAGACCCCATGATACGGCACTGAGATACAGCACAGAGATAAGACACCAGCACAGAGATGAAGTGCCAGGGAACCGCACCGAAACAAGACCCCATGATACGCCACTGAGATACAGCACAGAGATAAGACAACAGCACAGAGATGAAGTGCCAGGGAACCGCACCGAAACAAGACCCCATGATACGCCACTGAGATACAGCACAGAGATAAGACAACAGCACAGAGATGAAGTGCCAGGGAACCGCACCAAAACAAGACCCCATGATACAGCACTGAAATACAGCACAGAGATAAGACAACAGCACAGAGATGAAATGCTAGGGAACCACACCGAATCAAGACCCCATGATAGGGCACTGAGATACAGCACAGAGATAAGACACCAGCACAGAGATGAAGTGCCAGAGAACCGCACAGAAACAAGACACCATGATACGGCACAGAGATACAGCGAAGAGATAGAACACCAGGACTGAGATAAAATGTCAGGGAACCGCACCGAACCAAGACACCATGATATGACACTGAGATAGAGCACAGAGATAAGACAACAGCACAGAGATGGAGTGCCAGGGAAGCGCACCAAAACAAGACTCCATGATACAGCACTGAGATACAGTACAGAGATAAGACACCAGCACAGAGATGAAGTGCCAGGGAACCGCACCGAAGCAAGACCCCATGATACGGCACTGAGATACAGCACAGAGATAAGACAACAGCACAGAGATGAAGTACCAGGGAGCCGCACCAAAACAAGACCCCATGATACGGCACAGAGATAAGACACCAGCACAGAGATGAAGTGCTACAGAACCACACAGAAACAAGACACCATGATACGGCACAGAGATCCAGCTCAGATATAGGAGATCAGCACAGAGATAAAGTGCCAGGGAACCGCATCGAAACAAGACCCCATGATACGGCACTGAGATACAGCTTAGTGATAAGACACCAGCACAGAGATGAAGTGCCAGAGAACCGCACCGAAACAAGACCCCATGATACGGCACTGAGATACAGCTTAGAGATAAGACACCAGCACAGAGATGAAGTGCCAGAGAACTGCACAGAAATAAGACACCATGATACAGCACAGAGATCCAGCTCAGAAATAGGACATCGGCACAGAGATAAAGGGCCAGGGAACCGCATCGAAACAAGACCCCATGATACGGCACTGAGATACAGCTTAGTGATAAGACACCAGCACAGAGATGAAGTGCCAGAGAACCGCACCGAAACAAGACCCCATGATACGGCACTGAGATACAGCTTAGAGATAAGACACCAGCACAGAGATGAAGTGCCAGAGAACCGCACAGAAATAAGACACCATGATACAGCACAGAGATCCAGCTCAGAAATAGGACATCGGCACAGAGATAAAGTGCCAGGGAACCGCACCGAAACAAGACCCCATTATACGGCAATGAGATACAGCACAGAGACAGGACACCAGCACAGTGATGAAGTGCCAGGGAACTGCACCGAAACAAGACCCCATGATACGGCACTGAGATACAGCACAGAGATAAGACAACAGCACAGAGATGAAGTGACAGGGAACCACACCGAAACAAGACACCATGATACGCACTAAGATACAGCTCAGAGACAAGACACCAGCACAGAGATGAAGTGCCAGAGAACCGCACCGAAACAAGACCCCATGATACGGCACTGAGATCAAGCTCAGAGATAGGACATCAGCACAGAGATGAAGTGCCAGGGAACCGCACCGAAACAAGACCCCATGATACGGCACTGAGATAAAGCTCAGAGATAAGACACCAGCACAGAGATGAAGTGCCAGGGAACCGAACCGAAACAAGACCCCATGATACGGCACTGAGATAAAGCTCAGAGATAAGACACCAGCACAGAGATAAAGTGCCAGGGAACCGCACCGAAACAAGACCCCATGATACGCCACTGAGATACAGCACAGAGATAAGACAACAGCACAGAGATGAAGTGTCAGGGAACCGAACCGAAACAAGACCCCATGATACGGCACTGAGATAAAGCTCAGAGATAAGACACCAGCACAGAGATGAAGTGCCAGGGAACCGAACCGAAACAAGACCCCATGATACGGCACTGAGATAAAGCTCAGAGATAAGACACCAGCACAGAGATGAAGTGCCAGGGAACCGAACCGAAACAAGACCCCATGATACGGCACTGAGATAAAGCTCAGAGATAAGACACCAGCACAGAGATGAAGTGCCAGAGAACCGCACCGAAACAAGACACCATTATAAACATATATGTAGGACAGCAGGAAATAGAAAATTGATTAGACACAGTACAGCGTAGAGATAAAGCAGTGACAGAAGTCACGTGGATACTGCAGCAGCGATTAGTTACAGGGACAAGGCACAGTGACAAGGAACCAGGAAACATGCCACAGAGATAAGCCACTAGCACACAAAACAGACATAATGAGGCACTTATGACATAGAAAAGGTTGCATTGATAACGGCACCTCATAACACAAAAAGACCCCTTGATACGGCACAAAGATCCAGCTCATAGATGAAGGCACAGACATAAATTACAGGAATAATGCATAGGACACCGTGGCGAGTCACCAGGGTGCAACACGGGGTAAGACTGAGAGACAATCTACTAGATTAATGTAACAAACTACAACATACCTATAAGCGGTGAGGAGGCAGCACAGTTTGCAGCTTTAGGAGACAGCATATTAACTAAGCTTAGGGAGAAAAAAGCAGGGTACAGACAGTGCACACTGTTACTGGAACCGGCACTTCTAAATATTTTCTCCAGAGTACCGAAAATCTAGGCCGGTGCTCCTGATAGTAGCCGGGCTGCGGGCCCAGAGCAGCCGGTGTGCGGGGCTCGCGCTGCGCATCTTTGCGGCACTGTGCAGCCAAATGCCGCGTGCCCTGCTCGGGAACACGACGGCGCTTCTGCGCTGAGGGAAGGGCAGCGCTCAACACGAGAGCGCCTTTCCGCAGGTACGTGTGGAGGCACTGGAGGGGGCGCGGGTGGTAAGTCTCAGAGGTTGTGTGTCTAGTGGGCGAGTGTGAGCAGGTGTTCTCGTCCCTTTCTGGATTATTACTGTCAAAGATAAAGGAACACATGAGGTGAGGGCATATTTAGCACTAAAATGTTGGCTAGGGTGTGTGAGAGAGGGATGCTGTATGTGCTTGCTAAACTGTGTGTGCTCTGGCATGCGTGCATGATGTCATGGCCTCTCAATGTTGTCATACTGTAGGAACTTTTTCACTTCCCACATGTTATCTTAAGAGTCATGAGTAGCACTTCACATTTTTCGTTTTGGTCGATTTCTTTTATTTATTGTGTTTGCAAAAAGTCAAAATCTGTGATATATTAAAAATGAATGAAAATGAGTGATTGGGGTCTTAGTCCTTAGTGGTACTCAGTTACTTTACATTGTGAGTTTGTTACAACTGACGAAACGCATTGCTAAATAAGAGAAATAAAGACATATAAAACGTAGATAAAAATTGCCAATGTCTTTCGCTCTAATGGCGGTGGTATGGGAGCAGCTCTGTCTGGATACATGTGCGTCTCCTTCAGAGTGTGTATACTCTTTCATTTATATAGACTGTTCGATATTTAAAAGCATTTTAATAAACAGGTGGTAGTTGCCAAATCACAAATTGAAGACTGATTTATCGGCCCAAGAAAGATCAAAGACTGAGTCTCCCATTCCATCTTTTTCGGATTGTTGAGGGGTCTCTAAAGCGGGCCCTCAGCTGTGCTGCATTCTCTTAGCGACCCAAATATGGAGAGTGCCTCAGTCCCAGGGCCCAAAGGTATGAAAATAGATCACCTTTGCCAAACGTTGTGTGGCCTTCTCTTCACTTTCCTTCATAAAATGGCCCAGTGGGATAATGCACCTACGCTGTCATAAAGGCCTCCTGTGCAGACTTACCACTCTGCAGGATGATCTTTTATCCCAACTTCTATTTGGAACAATTAATGTATTTTACTGTGTTTACTTGAACACATTAATAGGATTATTCAGAAAGTAACGTGATTTAACTTTTTGAAGCTCAAAATAAGAGCAAATGTACACTCTTTGTGCCGCCAAGGTATGCTTACAGTGACCTTATGACCTACCCAGAATTGCATTTTATTCATTTATTTAATTATTTGTAAGGTTTTATATAGCGCTGCTAGACCCAAAGGTATCAGAGCGCTTTACAGAGGCAAGAGCAGGCAGAATATACAGGAAACAACAGTTCTGGACAAAATTTAAAATTAACTAAAGTTACAAGCCAAATCTCCCCATAAAGTCGGGAGAAGGCAAAAAAGTGAGAGTTAACAGGATTTATGCATTTCAAAGATAAGATGGAGTTAAACGATACGGGTTGCACAATAAGTACAATCCAGGAGGAAAAAAATGTGGTAGGGGGCAGAGGGTAGGTGAGAAAGGGTCCAAAACAAATGGACAAAGCACAGGGGAGTGTGTCAACAAGCAGCAACCAATGCAGAAGTTAGAGAGGAAATGGTAACCAGAGAGACGAGGGCGAGCGAAGGCCAGGAGAGTGAAGGGAGAAACGATACGATAAACAGGTAAGCAGAGAGCTAACCAATACAGGAGATAAAAGGAGTGCAGGATCACAGACGATTAAAGACTACAGTATTTGATGAGGAGGTGACATTTAAGGTTTCTTTTAAAGCCAAGGCAGGAGGAGTTACAGCGCAGGTCCCTCAGGAGGGCATTCCATATGCTTGGAGCATTACCTGAGAAGGAGCGGGTCTGGGTGGATTTCTTTTTTAGTAACAGGGGAACGAGTCGTAGAGCCGTGGAGCTTCTCATCAGTCTGGAACAGCCCGCTTTTTCGAGTTTGTTCGTTAAGTACGTTGGAGATTGAGCATGAAGGCTTGGTGGGTAATGAAAGCAGTCTTATATATGCATCTCCATTCAATGGGGAGCCAATAAAGTGATTTGAGGGCAGGCGAGAGGTGGTCATAACGTTTGTAGTCGGTAATGAGCCTAGCAGCCAAGTTGAGCACTGCTGTAAGGGGGGGCCAGGTGGACTTTCAGAGTTCCAGTTAGAATAGTGTTTCCATAGTCAAGAGCAAAATCATCATAGTCAAACACTGTGCGTCTGCTGTATGGTGTTGGACATGATACAGGTCTGATGGTGTCAATCACGCTGTGTTTGAGTTCCAAGCTGGGCTACAAAGCAGCAGGGATAAAGGATTTATAGTGGGTCCAGCTGGGGGGACAGGAAAAAAATTCAAACATATCAATTGAGTGCTGGATGGGTTATTCCTCTTTTTCCTCTACTCTCAGTGCTCTCACCAACTTTCATCCAGCCAAAATCTCACCCTGCACTTATAGCCACCCACAACCACCACAATAGTTTCTGTCCAATAGACGGTTAGGCATAGGGCTGTCCTTGGCACAATGTGGTATTTGATGGCATACCTTGGCAACGAAAGTAAATTCTTGCCCTGGCAGTATGATGGTAATAACTGACATATTGTGGGAACTCCTGGCATGATTGTGGCTATCTCTAGCATAATGCTGACCCCATGCTAATGGTGTTAATGGTGTTAATGGTGCTAATCCCTAATATATTTTGGGCATCATATTGAGATGCTGCCCATCCCTAATATAATGCTGGTCTGACATAACAGTGGCTTTAGGGGGTATGCCGTTGCCCACACTCGGCAGAATGCTGATTCTAGCATGGTACCGGTTATTATTGCAATGAGGATGGCATCCATGGTATGAGAAGGTGACACATGAGCAGGCAGGACAGAATCTGTCTAGATATGGCAGTAGAACATGTAAGTGGTTGCTCATGAAACAAGTATTTACCAAAGATGAAAATGTTTTTTTTCAGAACAAAAATTAAGTTAAGTAAAATATATATATATATATTAAGCTTTTGTTTGCAGCGATTTTGAGTTTATTTCTTCATAAATGGGAAGCTTGTATTTGATAGCAATCAAATACATTTGCATCATATGCATTTAGATAAAGTGACAAATTGATGCTTGAGAACAGAGTTATTGCATTTCCATGTACATAGTTCAGTAATAACCTTCAAGGTATTCGAAACCAGAGTGACAGCACTGCTAAATGAGAATGGAAATCTATCTAGCTGTGCTGCCTGAGATTGCCCAACTTGTGTATTTCTTATTATTCCAGTCTGATCCTTCTAAGGATATTATCATTCAATTTAATAGGAATGAAAATCTACATGGAATTAGCAGGTTGCATAAATGAAAGGAACGCACATTTAGAAATGTAGATGAATGCTATAACAAATGATACATCACGGGAAAAACATTTTCTGTAATGCCTGTAGGCCCTTTGACTTTTTGGCCAGTTGTAAGAAATTGGGTTATTAATTGAGGGCGTGAGTACTCACCCCAGGGAATATTCACAGTCAGGGTGTACCACTAAAAACACTAAATAAACCTGAACACAATCCTAAGGTCTGGCTGAGGGGACAAAAGAAGGGTGTAGGCCTGGGTGTTATCTACATCTCCTTGTGACAGGATAGGCCTCTTTGAAGTTAATCAAGTCCATGGGCCCATCCCACAGGCCACCCTGTCAAGGGTACAACAACACCTCCTATCACTCAAGGCCTTTTGTTCCTGCCCTAGAAAAAAATTCACACCTTAGTCACGCCCATTGAAATGCTAATTACTGGTTGTTGGAAGGGAGAGTAGAATGCAGATTTAGCTTCCACTGACTTCAGGCAGGGCTTTTTTTTAAGTCTTCTTTCCAAACTATTTATTACAAATCCCACTTCAGCAAAAAGTTCAAAAATTTAATTTGTAACTTTTTCCTAGATAGAGATAACATTGATTAAAGTTATCATACTATCTCAATGCTTTCCAATAGAACAGCCAAACCTGCTACAGATAAAATAACTTTTAGGGTTTTTTCACTGTAAATAACTGACTAATATCCACCCCCCCAAACTACTTTCATATTTCACTATACAAATTCACCATTAATCCTTTATGGGTTCCGGAGTAGCGTGCTACTTGCCAAAAAAAGCTCTTTAACACCCCATCAGGGGTGACAAGCACTATATAAATGCAAACCTTTTTCCCTCTTCTATCCCTCCGATACCCTTCTCAATCCAAATAACTGACTAATTTCTACCACTCAAACTACTTTCATATTTCACTATACTAATTCATCACTAATCCTTCATAGATTCCGGAGTAGAGTGCTACTCGCCGAAAAAAGCACTTTAACACCCCATTAGGGGTAACAAGCGCTATATAAATGCAAACCTTTTTCCCTCTTTTATCCCTCCTCTATCCTTCTGAATCCGAATTAACTGACTAACCTACCCACCACTCAAATTACTTTCATATTTCACTTTACTAACTCAACACTAATCCTTTATGGGTTCCGGAGTAGCGTCCTTCTCGCCGAAAAAGCCCTCCGATGCCTCGTCCAGGGTAGTAAGCACTATATAAATGCAATTACAATTACATGTCTATTTTTAAATACCTTCCATACAGCCTTATGAGCAATAAGGTCTACTTGGGGGTGACTTAATAATATTTGAAAGAAGATTTAGCTCCTGTAAAAGGGGATATTTTGACAGTTTGAATTTGCAGTTAAAACCTGCAAAGCTAGGCTATTGGCAGCAGAACTGCAGTCACGTTTACATTGTCACTGTAGTGAATGGCACAAGGGGTGCTGCAGTCCATTTGTAACATTGAACTAACAAGACATGGGTACACTTTGGTATTGTATACTAGGGACTTATAGGTAAGTTAAATATGGAAAGGGGCGACCACTCGGTCCCCCCGAACGTATGGTCGGGTGCCCCGATCCTCCCGGGAAACCATTTTGGGCGGGAGGCGTGTCTCGGCTGGTATGCTCGAAGCGGCGTAGCCGGGGCGCGCCTTTTCCCGCCCAAGAGGGGTAGTCCTACACATCTACACCGATGGCCACGCCCAGTAGGCGTACCTGGGGAGGGTACACGCCCTCCCGAAGAAGAATAAAGAGAGCGGGAATCCGAAGAAGCGTCCTCTTGTTCCTGTGCTTGGAAGGCTGCACCCACTCATTGCTCGTGAGCCCTCGACGGAACAAGGAGCCATTTTTGAGAACTTGTAATTCTTGTCTTTCTCTTTCAGAGACTTTACTGCGAAGGATCCAGGACCGTGTTGATCGGCTAACAGTTGATAATCGAAACCATGTCTGGCAAGTCTGGCAAGAAGGCAGGAAAGGGTTCCGAGACAGACCAGATGCTTCGCATGTTGGTGACCAGAATGGCGAGAATGGAACGAAGCTTCGGAAAAGTCCCAGCGCTTGGTCGTGATTTGGCGGATGTTAAGAAGCAACTGGCCGCAATGAACAAGCCCGGTAACCCGAAGAAGGTAATAGGCCCGGCACTGCCGGGAGTCGTCCCCGAGGGTAGAGGGAAACGGGTCAAGAGGAGGGCGGCGGCAGGGGAGGTTCCGGTCCCTGAGGTGCCCCCGGTCATCCCTGCCATACCAGCTGATGACCCAGTACCAACCCCAGACGCGGGTCAACCGATTCCGGTTGCGATTACGCCCGCTAACGATGAGGATATGCCTCCTGAATTGGCCACCCAGTTGGCCGCATGGCTCAATAAGAAGTCAGGGGGTGCTACGGCGCCAGGAGACACGGCCGAAGAGGCCAAATTACTAATCCAGCAGTTGCGGCAGTCGCGAGATGCCGCGAAGGCGAATCTCCCTCTTGTTTCCCCACAGGTGACGCCGGAAGGACCGGCAGCTGGTCTCGAGAAAACGGCGGGAACAACGACCGAACCGGGTAAGCTCGCTTTGCCAGTGGCGGGGGAGGGCTCATTACCCTCAAGGCGGGAGAGGGTGGTTCAACATATCCCGATGGCCACAAAAGAATTGATATGGGCAGACAAGTATGTCAATATGTTTTCGTTGTTAACCGACCATCGCGAGATGGAGTATGCTACAACACAGAAAGATTTGTGGCACCCGAGCGTCTGGCGCGCCAAGATGGCGGAGTTCAGGGTTGAGGAGACGATAACGAATTGGGCTAAGGCCTTTGCAATGTTTACTGCGATTATTGGGGAACGTAAGCCCGAGGTATTGCCCAAACTGTCTTGTTATCAGGCACGTATAATGGATTTTTATGAAACGTATGAGGGGGGTGAATGGAAAGGTTACGACATGAAGTTCCGTAAAGCAAAAGAGTATGATTCCTCTCTGACATGGGATTGCCTCGACTCAATTTCTTGGCATAAGCAGCTCCTGCCTGGGGCGGCAAGAACTTCCTCGCCAGGTGGGAATGGGTCGGGGGTTTCCCGCCAGAAGCCCGCGTGGCCCTTTCGAGCAGGCGCCGGGGACGATCACCAGCCGAAAACCGGCGGGAATGGTGGAAAGCGGGGGGTCTGTTGGGGCTTCAATAGAGGCAACTGTAACAGACCGCAAGGTACATGTAGGTTCAAGCACGTGTGTGCGGGTTGTGGGAATTCCTCTCACACGGAGAGTTCATGCAGATCGAAAAATAGCAGGTCGGGAGGTAAAGGAGGGTCCAAGCAGGACTGAGGTGGATTGTTGTGTACGATTGCCTACTCCCGTTGATCTCATGGCTATGACTCCTTGGTTAAACAAATACCCTGATTATGTCTCCGCTGGGGTGTTGAGGAAGGGATTCTTATATGGCTTCCACATCCCGGCGGGGGATTTTCGTGGGGAACCTTTTTGCAAAAACCAGCTTTCGGCACAGCATAATCCAGGTGTGGTGGAGAGAAAAATCGCTAAAGAGGTGAGCCTAGGCCGAGTGGCTGGGCCTTTTCAGCTCCCGCCAGTGGCGGATTTCATCTGTTCCCCGTTAGGGGTGGTCCCCAAAAAGGACCCGGGGGAGTTTAGGCTGATCCATAATCTGTCTGCTCCAAGGGGTTTCTCAGTAAACGATGCTATTGACCCAGAAGTCTGTTCGGTGCGGTACGCATCGTTCGATGATGCCGTCACCATGTTAAATCGCCTGGGCCCCGGGGCGCTGATGGCGAAATCAGATATCGAATCAGCGTTCCGGTTGCTCCCGGTACACCCACAGGATCAGCGTCTGCTAGGTTTTGCGTTCCAAGGACGTTATTACATGGATAAATGCATGCCGATGGGTTGCTCCATTTCTTGTGCCTATTTTGAAAAATTCAGCTGTTTTTAGAGTGGGCATTCACCGAGGCCACGGGGCATAGGCATGTTATGCATTACCTAGATGACTTTCTGTTCTTGGGAGCAGCCGGCGACACGAAATGTGCGCAGGCGCTACAGGACTTTTGCATCCTCATGAGGGAGTTTGGAGTGCCATTGGCACCAGGTAAGACGGTTGGACCATCTACTTCACTGGAGTTTCTTGAATTGAGCTCGATTTTGTGGAGGGATGTTTCCGTTTGCCAGTGGGAAAGGTATCTAAATTTAGGGCTTCCCTAGAACTTTGCCTTGGTAAGGCGAAAGTGACCCTGCACCAGTTACAGCAAGCAGTGGGTCAGCTTAACTTTGCCTTGAGAGTGATACCAATGGCCCGCCCCTTTTCACGCTCTATTGCACAAGCTATGGTTGGTCTCAAAGAGGGACACCACCGCACGAGACTGTCTGCAGAGGTTCGCCAGGACATGCGCATTTGGTTGGCATTCCTGGCGGACTTCAACGGTCGAGTGGTGTGGAACAAGCCGCCAGCATCTTCGGACGAGCTGGGTGTGTGGACCGACTCAGCGGGGAGCGTGGGATTTGGCGCCATCTTTGGTAATCGATGGTCAGCGCAAACATGGCCGACGTGGTGGCACACCAGCGGTCTCACAGGTAACATAGGGTTCCTTGAGCTATTCCCTATTTTTGTTGCTCTAATGGCATGGCCGAATGAGTTCCGAGACCGCTCGGTGGTATTTTGGTCTGATAATATGACTGTTGTCGAATGCATTAACCAACAGGCAGCACGCTGCAAATGGATCTTGAGATTGTTGAAGGAAATTGTGCTGCTTTGCATGAGACTGAATGTACAGTTCAGGGCGAAACATGTGCCGGGTGTACTGAATCATGCGGCTGATGCACTCTCTCGTTCACATATGAAGGCATTCAGGGGTTATCTACCTACAGCGGACCTAGTGGCGGCACCATTCCCCGAAGCACTCTGGCTAATCGGTGCCCCGGATTACAAGACCTCGTGGCAGCAAGCTTAGCCCCCAGGACGAGGAAGGCATACGAAGGAGCGTTTCGTTCCTATTGTGCATTTTTGGGTCCGACAGGGAGTCAGAACTGGGGTCAGGAGGATTCCTTCCTTGGGTTTCTGGTAGCACTGCACAGAGAAGGCCGATCAGCGGCTACGGCCAATAGACACAGGGCGGCCATTTCATTCATGGTGCAGGTGCATAGCATCAAAGACCCAACAGGTTCCTTTTTGGCGAAAAAAGCCCTTCGCGGCTGGCAGCGCCTCGAGGGTCGCAAGCAAGACGAGAGGCGCCCGATTGGCTTAGAAAGGTTGTCCCTGCTCATGGCAAAACTAGGCACGACATGCTCCTCCCAATTCAAAGCAGTTCTGTTCCGGGCAGCTTTCGCATTAGCGTTCCATGGGGCTATGCGGGTGAGCGAACTGGTTGCAAGGAATAAGAAAGATGTGGAGGGTGGCTTGTGCAGGGATCACATCCTAATTAGGGGTGATTCGATGGTAGTCACGATAGCTAGGTCCAAAACTGACCAGGGAGCGATGGGAAACAGTGTTGTTGTCTAGCGCATGTGAGGGTCCCCCACGTGCCCGATAATGTGTATAGAGGAATACTTGGCACTGAGGGCGGATACATGGGGGGGGGGAGTTTGCTGAGGCACATCGATGCCACCCCACTGACGAGGTTTCAGTTCCAGAGGGTGCTAGCACTGACAATCGCTGCGGCGGGCATGGATCCGTGCGATTTCGGGACCCACTCCTTTAGGATAGGGGCTGCTACTGAGGCTACAGCCAGGGGTCAGAGTGCGGAAGAAGTGAAACAGTTAGGACGATGGTCCTCGAATTGTTTTAAAAGGTATGTGCGATTGCACATGTTGTGAAGTCAAGTTACATGCAGTCCATTTGTAACATTGAACTAACAAGACATGGGTACACTTTGGTATTGTATACTAGGGACTTATAGGTAAGTTAAATATGCCATTCAGGAGCATACCAACTTGACCATGTTGAAAGAAGGAGCAAAAGTACTTTACAACAGGTTTGGGTGGTAAAGCGTAAAAAGTTCTGTAGCCAGCAAAAACAGGGTTCAGCATAAAGGAAAACAAATCCAGGGGGACCCTGCATAAAGGGCAAATATCCAACTCTATTTAAATGGGAAATCATGCTTAAAATGCACCAATTTGTTTCCATTTTCTCAAAACTTTCTTTGTGCGGGTGAACCTCCAACTCTCCTGTGGTGGGTTAGATTTTCTTGGCACACCATGGATGTTTTGGAATATTTAATTAGTGCCCTTTCAGAATCTATTGTTCTTTTGCAAATGTATTAGAAAATAGTCTTGTAAAATGCACAAAGATCACCAGCCACAGACGCACACCAAGAAAATGCCAATGCCATTAAATACCTGATTCAAAACCACACCCCAAGCCCTACCCCTACAGCCCTCCCCCAGACTTAATTTGGTTAGTACCTATACATCTTTTTTCCATTTAAAACACTTGGTGCAGCCTACGAATACTATTCAGAGGGTCCAAAAATATGGAACGGACAGAGAAAAAGACCTGCCACATACAAGGAGCGCCGGAGTCAGCACAGAAAAACAGTTGTTGAGAAAAGAAAGCAAGACAGGGTAAAGGTAACTGCATAGGGAAGCAGCAGATAAACATGGAGACATATCGAATCAATCACCAGCAGCAGATACAGAGAGAGCTAGAACGAGAGAAGGAGAGAGAGAGAGTAGTAATTTGGCAGAAAGAAAAGAGTTAGCTAAGGTGACAAACAGAAGGAGACACGAGCACAGATGGCAAAAAATTCTTAATCCTGATACCACATCAGTGTGTGCCGTTGGGTGCCAAGAAGCCTGGGATCTGGCAGGAGGCGCTAAACATGCAGTGATGTGAGTGCGTGGGAGAGAAAAAAAGCAAGGGGGAAGGGTGGGAGCAAGTGTCGGCAGATAAAGAGGGAGATAGGGGGGACTGCTTGGATCAGGGAATGAATAGAACTGTAAAGGATGAAGGGGTAAGGGAGAAGGGGCACAGGAAGATAAAGATGGCCGAGGGAGAGGAAGAGGAGAGAGAGAGAGACCATAGGTGTAGAAGTGGGAGAGGGCGGGATAAGAAAGCAAGGTGTTGGCGGCGATACAGAAGAGGGGTGAAAAAAGCATGATGGAATAGGGTGAAAGGGGCATGCGGTTCAAGGACCAGGAAGGGTGAAGGGAAGGGAAAGGCAACTGATGGCGAGGCAGGGGCAAGGCGAGCTTTAGTGCTAGTGGTGCAAGGTGCAACAATCTTTTATGAGACTCCCTCAGTGGCTTCCTTTAACAGTGTCCCTCATCTCTCCATAGCCCCTCTTGCACATGCAATTCATTTGTTTTATAGCGCTACTCAAACCAGTGTAGGGTGTCAGAGCACTTTACATCACACACACATTATAAAGAGACAGTGAATCATACATGTGTAAATCAGTCTATAGGAAAAGTTATGTTAGACAACGAGGATTACAAAGTGTAGGAATCACTTGTGATCCAAAAAAGTAGACAATATATTTTAAGAGTGCTCTGGAGTAGCTCAAACTCTATATTTAAAACATACCACATTGGTTGGGGTTGACTTTACAAATAAGAATATATTTTTACCCCAACAACCCCTTTTTAGCAACATTAGGATTAGGAAAGACTGGGGAAAAGCATAACGCTCTAACCAATACCATGTACTTTGCATGCAGCTCTTTAATGACTGTTCATAGGTCACTGTGTTATTTTGGGATTCTAACTAATGAACTGCAAGCAACAAAATTATCTCTGTTACAAAAGCAGTAATCCACTGAGCTATCCACATAAAATACAATTCTGTGATCTGCATGGTAAACTTTCTTTGCAGCAGGCCTACTGGCCATCTGTGCTACTTTATGATGAATTGAAACTGCTGCTAGACAAAACTGATCTTTCTCCAGCAGAAAGATTATTCAACAAAGTTGTGTTGATATTTTTATTGTTGCCCGAAATCTGCTGGAAACACATACAGCTCCGCAGCCGGTGCTCTAAACACATCACCCCCTAGAGCTCAGAACCAGGTGCAGCTGCACCAGTCGCACCGCCCAAAATCTGGCCCTGGGCGTGGGTGAGTGTGAAGAAAAAGAGGTTGTATTAAGCATGAGATAGGCAAGAAGAAGGGGAGAGCATTGTTTAAAGAATGGTGGAGTATAAATGGAGTGGGGAAGAGGGAGATGAAATAAGAGGAAAAGTGATAGGACAGCTTGAAAAGTGAAATTAAAGAAGGAAGTTTTTGATGCGAGGGATGGGAGACAGGAAGGAAGCAGAGTGTTCTACTCCTGCTCCATCAGGAACACACAACATAGACGAGTGCCCCGATGCAGACCCTGTGACAACAGACATTCAGACCGCCCCAGGGTGAAACAACAGAAGTGAAAACACAGGTACGGTCTGCAGCCCATAGCCTGGGGAAGGTGCTGGGAGACCATGCTGGAGCCTGAGAGAGGGAAGCCACAAGGAGACCAGACTCTGCAGCCCCAGAGAGCCCCAACCAGACCAGGATCTGCAGCCCCTGAGATAGGAGAGTCCCAGGCAGACCAGGATCTGCAGCCCCTGAGAGAGGAGAGCCCCAAACAGACCAGGATCTGCAGCCCCTGAGAGAGGAGAGCCCCAAACAGACCAGGATCTGCAGCCCCTGAGAGAGGAGAGCCCCAGGCAGACCAGGCTGAGCAGCCCTCTGTGTTCCAAAGAGACCAGGCTCTAGAGCCCCTGAGAGAGGAGAGCTCCAAAGAAGTCAGACTGCAGGCCCAAGGTCAGTCTCTGCAGCTTTTGCGAGGGGAGGCGAGGTCAGCAGCCTCTGAGAAGGTGGAGCCCGAATGAGACACGTTTCTGCAGTCAATCTGAAAAGGAATGGGACACGCTCTGGGGCCATAGTGTAGAGCAGGGAAAGGGAAACGGAGTCACAAGAACATTGTGCAGAGAGTTTTTTTGTTTTTTTAAGGAGCTGGATTAAACTAATTTTGCTCAAGTTTTGCTTTTAAGGACTATTATTATTGACCATGCAGCTTCACGGTATGTGGCATGAACGTACGGAGATGTTGTTTTCTTAAATTAAATCCTGAAAACAGCATTGTCAACTGACCAAACTACTGGGGGAACTGAGACCACGCAGCTTTTGACCTCTGATCAGGCGCGCAACACCCATTGGACTCACCGGGCTTCACCCCCCCCTCCCCTCCCGCCTTGTCGTGTGTGGCAGCCCGGGATGAGACAGATCTCGGGCACACACAGAGCGGCACCCGAATGTTTCACAGGTCTTTAAAAGACCATTTGAATGTTAATTATGCCTTGCAGTTGTTTCACCCCTTCTAAGAGCCCCTGCAGCTCCACTCTGCCTACGGATTAAAGGTTCAGCCCCCTCCAAAAA
The DNA here is from genome assembly GCF_964263255.1 of Lissotriton vulgaris. Lineage (NCBI taxonomy): Eukaryota > Metazoa > Chordata > Amphibia > Caudata > Salamandridae > Lissotriton > Lissotriton vulgaris. The sequence goes on along the minus strand of NC_141687.1, from coordinate 583,025,365 downwards.
AATGTCTTAGCCCCCCCGAAATTTGGCTCTAGTTGCGCCTCTGATATCATCACAGATTGTACCCTTTCCCATTGCTCCACCTTCAGCCTCTCAGCAGCCGCGCGATCCGTGCAGGTAACGCTGTGGGACGGTGGGGCCCTTGGATGTTCGAGGGACGATGCCGAGGGAAAATTAAAGAAAAAATAAATGCTCCCTGTTATAGTCAGAATAAACCTCCCGGCCCCACCGCTGTACCACGGCTGCTCGACAGCCTCCTATCTATTGTTGGGGGCGAGGCATAGGACAAGGAGCAGACCCTTCAAAAAGTAAGCATGATTTTTTGAGCCTTCTTTTCTTTCTGTTCTTACCTCTGCCTTTATGACAGCTGAAAACACTGGGAACAAGGACAGTGGCTGTCAGGGTACCACCGGGCATTCGATGGATACCAATTGTCACCTTGTGGCTATCCCAAAGGATGACCATGCGACTGCCACTAGAGTGCGATGGTCTGTTTTACCATAAGAGCTGTCCTTCGCACCCCTCTGTTGAAGTGGGTGGCACCAGGCTGATTGAATTTACATTGACCATATCCATTGGGCTTCGTCAGTGCTTGAAATGGAAAAATAGAAGTGCAGGTACTCTGTAGCCGAGTACCTGCTTGTTTCTGAGAAGTGCCGGTACTCTCCAATTAAAAGTATTACGACGGTCTTGAAAAGTGCCGATACTCTCCCTCTCAAAATAAAAAAGTGCTGGTACTCCGTACCGGGCAGTAACGGCCCATTTAAAGTACTGGGCTTAGTAAAACATATTAGACACCATGCATGCAAGGGATATTTAGACAACACACATTGTGCATGGGGATATGGTTACTCTCATATTTTTGCAGACGTTTGCTGGTCTTGGCTACTCTGCCTTAGTCAGGAAGGTGGTGACATGGCAGAGGTAACCACATTAATGGGGCAGAAAAAACATAAGGTGCAGTTGAATGATACTAAATTCATGGGGATAAAATAGGTGAGTATTAGGTCATGTTCTGAAATGTCCCTGTGCGCTTTGTTCCTGAGGTGAGGTTTTGCCACCAAGAAGCGCTGCTCAAACCAGTTCTAAGGGTCAACAAAGGTCACCCTGGCCTCCTGAGCCTATGGTGCCCTTTGGTGTGGATTCTTCCGAACTGTGCCTTCAATGCGATTGTGAAACATAGAACCTTGACTGTGATTGTGTCATTAGCTGAGAAACAATCTAGGCTTCTGAGGTGGGCCGCTGCCGATCCATCCTTTTCAGGCCAAAGATACGTGTCCCTACTGTGTTTAGCACCTTTACACTTGGTATTCTGTTAGTCCACTGTACAAAGCATTTCCAAAGTCTAGCCTTCAGTATACCATGGCTTGTAGCTGAGGGATAATGAGAGATATATTCGTATCGATATGAATTTATTAACTGGTGGTTTGACTGCTCTTTCTGCTTGCAAATTCAGGCTGAGGGCAGCATCCCAAGGTGCTACCGAGTTTTGCAGTCTGATTCTGAGAAAAACACTCTCTTCGAAGAACACAGGTGGAGGGCACGTGTTGCCTGTGTTTTTGAGAAGTCGTCCAGTGTCTATGATGACCTAGTCATATATTAAACACACTCCCTGAGGTGTGAACCTTCCTTCCGTCTAACCCCAGCGCCTCTTCTAGCCCTGCCCTGCCTGGCTAATTTAGCAAGACTTCAAATGCTGGGTGTTTTGATTAGCGCCTCCTAGCTGCTGGAACCCAGAACGCTGTTACCATACCTGGCCTGTCTGACGTCACGTTTCTGTGCCTCTGGAAGCGCAGATGGCCTGATATGAAAGTCTGAGAATAAACACGCGCCTCCAAGGCCTACTTCTGAGAGCGGACTGCGTTGGTCTGACAGCCGGCTGCAGAGCGTCTGTTCCACAGAAACTCGAACCTAGCAGCCAAAAATCCCAAGCCAACCTGTCCCTTCCCCAGCCTCCCTCCTTCCATCACCGGCGAGAAAAGGCGGCCTGCCTGCTGCCAGACTGCCAGCGAGCTCAGCCCTCATCGAACCGAGCACCCCTTCTCGGAGAATTCACCAACAGGCGGTAAATCCATAACTGCATTCGCTGATTGATCTTTCGATTAGGTCGGTAGCCAGTGTGCTGCATGTTTGGAATGAACTTACCTTTTAATTGTACCTATTTTCGCGTGTTTGCTTTGCCCCCTCCTGCTCGCGCTGCCCCGCTGCACTACGGAGAATTTGAGGAGGAACCAATTACTAGCGATTTTCTCTCGCACTGCTGGGCACGATTTCAGTACAACGCGAGGACATGGGGTGCATTCTAATTCACCCCCATCCTCTTTTCTGAGAGGCAGATTTCAGGCTGAGCCTTTGGTCCCAGTCCAGAAGCGAGTGCCTTTCCTCCGCACAGAAGAATTATTTTATTATTATTTTTTTGCAGTTTTATATATATATATAGCACGAACTTGCCCCGAAGGTATCAGAGCGCGTTACATGAACACTAGTTGCTTTACAGACGAGCAAATTCTTATATATATATATATATATATATATATATATATGTTGTTTTAGGCACGGGAGATTAGGTGTTTTGCCAAGAATCACAGGATTTTTGAGCCTCTTGCCAGACTCGAGTTCTCTAGCTTCAAGGTCAGCGCTCTAATCATTAAGCCACATGCTCTCCCCTATTATGTGGCTAGGTACTCTGAGGTACGGACTTACCAAATGTGTGTGTTTGTATATATATATATATATATATATTTTTTTTTTTTCTAGTGGCCAATTGTGGCCATTGTGATTACAAACAATGTACTCAAGAACGCTGGCAGTGCAGAGGACAAATATGAATAGTTGACATAAAACAAAATGAATGTGAATGGGGGAGTGAGAAATAAACCTACAAAAACACAAGATTGGGGGGCAGGGGAAGCAACAAGGGCAACAGGAGGTGGCACAGCGGAATTGAAAGAGGAAGCATCACAAGGGGGCAAAAACAGGAAAATCACAAGAACTCCCATGGGGTGCTTACAAAAAAGTAAAATGTTAGCCCTGATTTGCTAGTTTATCACGCAGTGCAGCAGTTGCAAATGACCGGTTACTCACCGGTAATATTCATTACTCCGAGTCGTAGCCCTCCCCGTCCCAGTCCTAACTACATGAGCATAGCTCCTCCCACCAGAAACTCCCAAGCAACTTGAAACCCATCCCTTCCCTCCAGGCCACACCCATACCCTGAGGCATATAGCCCTGTGACCTGCCAATCAACAACCTGTACCCACCAAGCACAAGAAGCCGAAACAGGGAGGGAGGGATGGGAACCTGGACTGGGACGGGGAGGGCTACGACTCGGAGTAATGAATATTACCAGTGAGTAACCGGTCATTACCTCCTCGTCACCCCTCCCCGTCCCAGTCCTAACTACATGAGCAGATACCAAAGCAATAATCGGCTTCACTCAGTAGCAAAAAACAGACTTTATTAAAGCACAGAAAAGTAACACCACCGGAGTAGAACGCAACACAGCGTCCCCAAAGCCAGCAGAATCAGTCCCCCCATCACACCAGGCAGTCCGGACCCCCAACCCCACGGTCCCGCTACAGCAGGGACTCAAATCAAATGCCCACAAGGTAAAATAAAAACGGGCACAATAGGGGTTAAAAACGGGCGCTTAACATCCCGTCTCACACTTACCTAGACAGGAGGCCAATTCCAGTGCCCCCCTCGATGAAGTCAGCTCGGAAGTGATTCCGCAGAAAAAACAAACAGGTTGTTGATTGGCAGGTCACAGGGCTATATGCCTCAGGGTATGGGTGTGGCCTGGAGGGAAGGGATGGGTTTCAAGTTGCTTGGGAGTTTCTGGTGGGAGAAGCTATGCTCATGTAGTTAGGACTGGGACGGGGAGGGCTGACGAGGAGGTAATGCTGCACCGGGCTGCATGAGATAGAGAGAGTGCAATATTTACAGAAATACAGCCCTCTCCCCCCTCTCCCTAGTGCCAGTGCTTAAATATGCTGCTGTACTCCAGGGACACACCTTTGTACCGTAGTGCAAGGGTGTCTTCCTGAGTCTAGCATAAGTTGTTTAATGTAAGGATACCCTTCCAGTACATAATACTATGCTAATACTAACTTTAAACCGTTTCCCACTTTGTATGTTTGCTGTACAGTGTGTCAAACATGCAAAGTCGGAAAAGAAAGGAGAAAAAAATGAATTTCTCCTTCATAGCGCCTACATAAAATGGCACAGTTTTTTGTCATAAACTTTTTTAAGTAAATAGGGTTTTAAGTAAAAAACCTAGGGTGGTTGCATGGGAACGTCCATGCACTACGCATGAAACGCCCCCTTGGCGCTGATTAATACAAAACCGCGCCTGCATAACTTTCAAGTGATTTTCCAATGTAAAACAGGTTTTGCTGCAAACACAACATAATATTTTAGTAAATATACCTTGTAGTATCATGGATGCAAGTAAGGTTAGCAGTGTAAGGATACAAGTCAACCAATCAGAACATTCAGAGAGCGAAATGCTCCTAGGCGGTACATACACATGAGTAGTGAGCAAAGGGAGATAGACCACAGAGACATCCAATCATAAGCATGGAATGGGTGAGAGGGAGAGGGGGTTTGTTTGTGTATAAGAAATAATTGGTCTGGCCATCAGACAGCTAAAGCTGTCTGAAGCAGAAACCTAACAAGCCGTTTACTGGATTCAAGCAAGGTCAGCAGTGGAAAGACACAAGTCAAACTTTAGGACAATGTGAAAAAAAAATGCTCCAGGGTGAGACAGGACATACACATGAAAAGGGAGGTAATCCATCAAATCAGGAGCAGGAAAGGCGGTAAACAACAAAGCCATCCAGTCATGGCTGACCCAAAGTCTATGATATGCATATTAGAAGCAATAGGTCTGGCCAAAAGACAGCTAGAGCTGTCTGTAGCCAAGACCTAAAAATGAGAAAAATCAAGGAGGATCAAAGGCCCTGCTATGCGTACATGAATACGGATGACACAAAAATGGACATAAATGCCTAAATCTACTATAATATAGTGGCAGCAATAACATATTTAGAATGTACCATTTCAAGGCGTAAGAGATGGGAATTGTGCCCAGCTGGCATAGAAAGACAGGCACAAGAAGTGTACATAAGACACAACTTAGCAAGTGTGCTAAAGGTGTTAATGCAAGCAAGATGTATTGACCCACTTGCTCCATCCCACACTGGGTGGGTAGTATCGGGTGGCTGTAACTTCCGTGTGGTAGGTCCTCATGTCCTGGTCCTAGTGCCACAGTGCCTGCTGCATTATTAGTAGCTATGCCCCGGTCAGAGGAGAGAACATGAAGGCCAGGTAGAGACCAAGCAATCAGAAGAGCAAAAGCAAACAAGCCAAGAGAGTGGCAGACCGAAGATATGCATGAAAGAGTATAAGGAACGGGCAGGCACACTGTTTCCACTGCAAACATATTAGACCAGGGACCTTGTGGGAGAGCAGGGAAGCTCAAAGCTTCAGCACCGCTGCCCTCCCCACGTCCTTCCTCATTAGCCAGGCGAAAGGTAATGCACATTTGATATTTTGATCAGGATCCGAAGGCACACAAAGGTGGTAGACTGACATGTGACAAGCCTACCACAACCCATTAGGAAGTCTGCACAGGTTGCTTCCTGGGAAAACAGGAACAAAACAAAGACGCAGAAATGCCTCATGGACATAAGCTAGCAACTGGAACCCTATGGAGCAAATCTACACAAAGGTGCAGGGCTTTAAGTGGACCGGGTCTCAAGGAGTCTGAGCACCGGCAGTTTTTTTCAGGGGGCCTCGAAACGGGTCTCTATCGGGCTCTGTTTTGAGCCCTGACACAGGCAGTCCGTTTTTTCCCCAGACTGCAGTGACAGCTGTTTGCTGTCACTGCAGTCTCGAAAAAAGTGCCAGGGCGCAAAACAAAGCCTGATAGAGACCTGTTTCGAGACAGCAGGCACATGGATGTGCTCTGCTCACACTGCTCACTTCTCAGTAGTAGGGAAGTTACAGCATGACGTCATGTCAGGAGAGATTTGTGGGGAAAGGGAAATCCTTTAAGAGTCATTTTATTTCTGGATTTCCATTCCCTTTCTGAAACTCAGGAACAGTAACATTGTGGTAGGGTCACCAGGGATTTATTTGGAAGCTTTTTTAATATTATATACAAGTCATAGTTGCAGCTTATTTATCTTCTGCAAGTAATAACCATTGACAAAGCCAATATCCCTTACTTAATGTAGGTATGATGTTACTTGTATCAAATATCTGGATGCAATGACAGAAACAGCAAAATACAAGTCAGGCAGCACACTATGGTAAGCACAGATTTTTTGCGTAAGTGATTTAAAGCCACGCCCCTAATTACTCTGGCCACGCCCCTTTGAGAGACCCCCCAGTTTTTTCATCCCACTTAAAGCCCTGCAAAGGTGTAGTATGTAGCTGCACAGGTGAAAACATGTAATGACAATTATCAAACAGCCAATCAATCAGTATTTATAGTGGATGCTAATCACTCCCGGGGGTAACCAGGCGAGGCCATTCGAACATCCAGGTCTTGAGGTCACTCCTGAACTCGGTGAGGGAGGTAGAGGTTCAGACAAAAAGTAGCTAAACAAGGTAGGCCACAGAAAAGGCAAATAGAGAACAAGCAAGAGCATAAAAACTGAGGGCAAGTCTGGCAGAACGGACAGGAGATCGAGAATATAACACAGGCAAAATACAGGCTGTCAGAGAAGAAGGCCTAGGGGGACTAGTCACTGAACCCAGGAATGCTGCAAAGCTGCAGAGTAACATGGCGCAGGGATGGGAATGCTGGTGGTAATGGTGGAAGATGAACTTAGAGAGCCGGAGGCTGGAGTGGCAGTCATGGCAGCTGGAGAGGTGGCAGTCCCTGCTCCCTGCACTCCTGGGCACCATTCAGATGACATGCATTCTCCTGTTGCTAGGAATATTATCGTAATATGATTAATAATAAATAATAAACGGGCGACACAAAAATCGCAGATCTCGATAAAAGTACAAGAAAAAGTGATCTCTTGTAAACCTGAAACCATTTATTTAGACTTGTCAGCAACGCAAATTGGTCGCCTTCTTTAGAGGCCCCTACAAAACCTGTGATGTTGACGTGTCTCTAAATTGTTTTCGCTCCACAAGAGATAATTCATTGCTCAGTTGCAAGGTGTGCGCACGATCTCCTACAGTATCTTCACGACGTTTCTTAGCACATCCTTGCTTTCCAGTGAGGTTCGCGACCAAAAATATGAGTTTTTCGACAGGTCTATATGGCTGCCGAAGTGAGAAAGGTCGGGACTGAGACGTGAGAGGCCTGATGGAAAGACACTCGTCACCTCCACCGTCCCGCCTGGAAGAGGAACGTACCCTACCTCGTGACAAGCACGAGTTCCAGCAGGCCTGTAACACGCCACGTCGCTCTTGCGTAGCTCTCCGTCATTGGTGGCGTCTCCGCCGAAGCCAGGCGCGTGGCAAAAGCGGATCAGAGCAAAAATAAACCCGCTAAAATATGCGGCGTCAGCTCACCGCGCGGAGGTAAAAATAGGTCTCGAGAGCGAAATTGGGCCAGTTAATTAGCAGGTGGGAAAAAACTTCTCATTTACAGTCACACGTCTGAGGTTTCCTTTCACACCGTGGCCTAGTGTGAGCACCTCATAGACACGCGCACTGCACCGAGACTTGCACCTCCCTGAAAAGAGCACTTCCTTGACAAAAGTACCTCCTTGAGAGGAGTAACTCGGTGACCCGTTCACCCGACTCATACAGTGCCTGTGACAGGAACACATTACAGATGCCAGCCAGCACCTCACTGGCACAACCCCACACAGCTCCAGAATGACCACACACAGCTCCAGCATGACCACACACACCTCCAGCATGACCTCGCACAGCTCCAGCATGACCTCGCACAGCTCCAGCATGACCCCACACAGCTCCAGTGTGACCACACACAGCTCCAGCATGACCACACACAGCTCAGTATGACCTCACACAGATCCAGCATGATTCCAGCATGACCACGCACAGCTCCAGCATGATCTCACCCAGCATGACCTCTCACAGCTAGAGCATGACATTACACAGCTCCAGCATGACCTCACACAGCTCCAGCATGACCTCACACAGCTCTAGCATGACATCACACAGCTCCAGCATGACATTACACAGCTCCAGCATGACCCCACAAAGCGTCAACATGACCTCACATTACAAAACTGATCTCTAGAACGCAAGGTACACATGACAGGAGGTGGGCAGGAGGCCACTGTCCTCTCAGACAGTGCCCCAGCCCTGCAGGCTGGGGCAGGGGGGCGGATCTTGTTTACATTTACCCCTTCTAGAGCGGCCTAAAGTCTGTTTCTTAGTTCCAGAAAGCTGACTGGCCAGGACCTCCATAGGGCGCAGCAGCAAACCACTTCTGCAAAGTCATATTTACTTTGGAAGTGGACCGGTAGGTTGACCCCTAGATGGCGCTGATCACCAGTAATTTCAGGCCGTTTCTGATGCTTGCTGTCAGAAACCTCACCTGACTCACCTAGAGACCAGCATTGTCCCCGGGCTTCCCTATTCATTGTGTTCCAAATGATTTGTTGGTTTATAGCGTTTGCTGCCCCTCTCACGCTAGTTTGCACTGCCGTAAATACCAGGGGGCAGATTTATGAAGGCCTTACGCCGCCGGTGCGTCATTTTTAACATGGTAAAAAGTGACGCACAGGCGGCGCAAGTCCTTCATAAATCTGCCCCCAGGTCTATTACTGAACTCGTGGTGCTTATTTTTTTGACTTCAGAAGGCTGAATCTGCACTGCTGGGGTTTCACCTTTAACTTGTAGTTTTTTTAAATTCATTTATTTAGAAATTTCGCAGAGAGCCATATGTTAGCTGAGGTCCACTCCAGATCGTAAATGTCGTAGTCAGACACTGTCGGGCTGGACCTTCGGATTTCGCGTAATTTCATCTGGCAGGAATTTGGCTGGCTGGCGGTTCTTCCATCAAAGTGCCAGAAAGAGCCGAGCTACTGTGCTGCTTTCCATTGCTAGGGCTTGCTACTCAACAGGATGCGTCGGGGCCCTTGTTGGCCCATCTAGAGGGCGATTGTTTTGTTAAATAAAAAACAACAGAGTCTTTTGATTCTTCTTAGGTGGAAAATATTGGTGAAGGATTTCTAACAGGGGTTCGACCCATGGCAAAGCAGCCTTCACCCACTTGAACATTTGTGTGAAGCAGGCTTCACAATCTAGGGCAGAGAGGCAAGAGGAAAACACCCCTGCCAGGCTGCATATGCAGAAACTAAAGGAGGGGTTGCACATACAATGGCCGGAAGCAGAGGAGAACAGGGAAGATAGAGTGGCTGTTTGACAAAAGGCGGAGAACCCTCCAAAACAGCTGAATGTACTGCACCTCTCACCCAGGAGTTATTCATTAACTGCCGGCCCGCGTAGACATCACGATGACGCGTCCCCTGGCAGGGCTGGGGAGTACATATGTCATGACTAACAGCCCAGCAGGGGCCCAGCTACACAGACGTGTATGGAAACTCATGACAGAAGGCCTGGCAGGAGATTCTTTTTAGACAGCATTGCAAGGCAACATCACAACGATCAGGAGAAACAATACAACCAATTTGCACAGCACCCTGACAAAGGGAACGATTGCACCCCAATCGTCATAGGATGGTGGCTGTACAGGAGTGGATATTACAGAGATGGATGAGGTGTAAACCTTGTGTGCTATGGGCAAAGAGTGTGTACATATCACCAGTTCACTCCATGGCAAAGATACATGTTGTATCCGTGAGTTTTATATATCATGGATGCATTTATGAAGGTTCATCTTGCCGCCCAAAAGGCATGTAGGGGATTCACCATAGTTGATGAATTTCTGGTTACCAATGTAAAGAAAATGAAGCCGTCAATAGGAAATTCGTGGACAACAATGCATTTAACCCCTTGCATGCTTGTGACGGAACCGTTCCGTCACAAGCCTCAGGTGAGCTGTGCTTGTGACGGAACGGTTCCGTCACAGCCCGCTCGCCGCACCTGCGCGGCGCGAATTCGGCGCCTGCGCTGATGAAATAATGGGCGGGCGGGTTCGTGACGGAACCGTTCCATCACAAGCACAGCTCACCCGCGAGCCGTGACGGAGCGGTTCCGTCACAAGCTGGGAACCGCTGCGCGGCCGCCCCACCCCCTTAGCACTGCAGCAGAATAGCCGCCGCAGCGAAGGGGTTGAATACGGTACAATCACAACTAAAGTAGCTTATCTTTAAAAGTGCATTAGCTCAAGCTCATTAGTCATGGCCAGCATGTTTCTGATAACTGGTAATTAGAGTAAGTGAACTACAAGCTTTAGCTAGAGTTGCACCATGTCTTCAGATGCACAGGAAAAGAAATGCATTCTCCACAAAGGCCAGATTCATAACCCAAGAGATTTCTACTTAAGTTAATGAGAGTATTGTGTTGCTTACTTTTTTCAAAGAGCCACAAATTAGTGAAGAGAGGAAATACCCTAAATTAGGTGTCTGTGGGGACATCGTATATTTCTTGGATTGTCTAAGGAGTACAGAACAAATGCTTGAATCTTACAACACAAGAATAAGGGGCTTGTTCAATATATGCAAACATGTTGCGCATTCACTGGGTGGAAAGAAAGAAACACAAAAAGAGTAATTTGGAAGAAGAGTATAAAGTAGCCGGCCTAAGTCTTTTTCAGACCTTTTTTGCACTCCCTTTCTTTCAAGCTGCCTTCTATGACAAGTCCAAGGCATAAACACGCTCATACCAGCAAATGGTCCAGGATAGAAAACCATAGTGACAAGAAACTGGAATTAATTTTATGCCTAGCAGTTTTGCCCTCTTCTCCATCCCTATTCTTTATTGGCATAAGCACTTTAATTACAAAAGAAAGCATGGACATGTTTACATTACCATTACAATAATCTGTTATACCTTGGTACCATGTCACGTGACATGAGGGTTACAACAACTAAAAAATGTTTATTGCAATTTTTATTCTGGGTCTGAATTATGATGCTTTCATCACGGTGGTATGTTCCACTCTTTTTTTATGATTTCAACAGATCAAATAAAAGTATTATTATCCATCTTCACTGGACGGACACTGCAGAGACTACCCAGCGCATACTTCATCACAGTGCCAGGAGCAACTACAGCTTTTATGCAGAGTATCCCGTTTCAGTCCATCTGAAAGGCAGGTACTTGAAGCTGCAGTCGCATAGGCCTTATTTAGAGTTATGCAAGTGTAGAAGGTCTGCTAAAAGTTTGCATGAGTCTAACTCGCTCTATATAAAATGCCGCCGTCTTCATGTCACTTAAGCCCCCATGGAATTCCTGAGTCCTCTTTATTTTAAGGGGACAGGGTGCGCAGCCTCATTTCGTGACCCACTAAGGGGACCCCATTGCTGGAGCCTTTTTTTAATTCAGGGGAGGGGGGTGAGCGCTCTGCTCTCCAAGCCACTAATGGCCCCTGGGACTCCATATTCTGTTTAGCTTTTTTTTTTAAATTAAGGGAAGGAGGTGCACAGCCCCCCTCCCCAAGTCAGTAGTGGTCCCAGGGAACCATCCCCGGGGCTAAAATATATTTGTAAAGAGGACGGAGGCATGTGGCACCCCACCCTAACACAAGTAGCCTTGGGGCCAAAAGACCTCCTGTTCCCTCCAGTAAGCCCCACACAATGGGATTGGTGAGAGGTGGTTGGAGGCCACGCCCCCTTTTTCTACCACTCTGCAAATGAGCCTCTCGGCACTCACACGGCTGGTGGGGGGAAGAGGTCTCCTTTCCTTCTGAGGGCCTCAGGACTAAAGTGTCCAGGAGGTGCATTTGCAGAGTGGTGGAGAAAGGGGGCGTGGCCCCTGATGACCTCTCAGCAATCCAGCTGTCTGGGTCTTACTGGAGGTAACCGGAGGGCTAGTTGGCCCCCAAGTACCCCCAAGAGCCAAGGGGACTTCATCCCCCAACTAGTAGTGCCCCAGGAGGCGTGTTTGCAGAGTGGTGGAGAAAGGGGGCATGGTCTCCTACCAGGTCTCAGCAACCCTGCTGTGTGGGACTTGCTGGAGGTAACAGGAGGGGTAGTTGGCCCCCAACAATTTTATCCTGTTTTCTCACATAAGGGATAATATTGCCATTAGAGGCCTCAGGGAGCCCACACATGGGGCTGGTCTTATTATTTAGGGGGAGGTGGGACATGCAGTCCCCCTCCCTGAGCCATCAAAGACCCTTGGGAGCACAACTCCGGGGCCAAAATTAGCTTTTAAGGCGAGAGAGCCTGCGTGACCCCCTCTCTGAGAGGCCCATGGGAGCCAACATCTGTGATGAATATAGTTTCTAAGGGAAGGAGAGCTGCAAGGCCTCCCTCCCCATGCCTCAAGAGGGCCTGTCGAGCCCACCCCAAGGCCAACATTAATTTTGATAGGGAGGGGGCTACGCAACCCTCCCGAGGGCCTCTACTGGCCCTAGACAGCCCATCCCTGTGGCTGGCTCAACAGCTATGTCCCGGGGTGCCCACCCTCAGGACATAGAGGTTTCCTTACCCGCAGGAGCACGGGCAGGGAAACCTGTGTTTTCTCTCACTTGTCGGGAGCATTTTTAAATCTCCCGCAAAGAGGAGCAAAGATCATGCCTACTCCCAGCGGGTGGGGAATTCAAAAAAGGTCCCACCTGCTGGGAGTGGACTTTAGGACTGTTTCTCTACCCATAGCTAATAATGCTACTCCCTGTGGGTGGAAGCAATGCCAGATCCAGCTTGATGCAGGGAGCCAGCTGGGGCCACTGGGTTCTTGAGGCTGCCCTGCAGCCGTCAGTGACAGTGTGGTGGGAGCCGTGAGTGGGCACCAGGGCACACATACTTTGTTGAGCTGAGCTCAACTAAAGGTCCCTGAGGCCTAATTCAGCCTGGGGAAGGGGGTCGCATGCCCTTCCCTATAAAAAATGCACCAGGGGATGGGGTCCCTTCAGCCGAAATTGGCTCGGGAAGGAGGGTCACGTACCCACTTCCCATAAAAATTGTGGTAGGCCCCGGAGGATGGGGCCCGAGGGACCGAAATTGGCCTGGGGAGGAGGCCACATGCCCCCCTCCTCATACAAATTGGACTGGGCTCGGGGGATGGGGCCCCTGGGGCAGAAATCAGTCCGGGGAGGGAGGCTGCCTACTCCATGCCCAAACAAGCACACCGGGTTCTGGGTGATGGGGTCCCCAGAGTTGAAAGCAGCCCAGGTAGGGGCCCATGCACCCCCTCCCCAAACAAGCACACCGGGAACAGGAGGATGTGGATAAAAGAGTGGCCCTGGGGGATGGTGTTCCTGGGGCCTAATAAGACTAGAAGAGGGGGGCCACAAGGCCCCCTCCCTTTTATTTAAATAATTTGCCTCTAGTGATGGGGTCCCCGGGGCCAATAACGGCTTGGGGAGCAGGCCCATGTGGCTCGTCTGACCGTTAAGTTAAAAAAAGCAACCCTAGTGGATGGGGTTTCCCGTGCCAGGCCCTATGGCCAACCCTCGCCCCACATAGCTGAAGGCCAGACGTGGCGGGGGCTGCTTTTTTTAATGGTAGTTAAGTATTACTTTTTAATTTTAAAAAATCTGCGCCATCAATGAATGACCAGATTTCTTTTTGCTATGAGCAGTGCTATGTCGACAAACTTACGCAGAGCCTTTGGGATCTCTGCGATGTAACCCAGCAAAGCCAGTAATAGCGGTACCCTAATTGTGAGACTTGTCATTTGCTGCAGCTCTTGGAATATATGTGACCAGTACTCCACTACTCTACTACATGTCCATGTCATATGTATGTATTCCGCATACAGAGCCCGGCACTTCGGACAATCAGCAGTGTGGAAGGGGTCTATGCGCGCCATTTTAGCTGTGTCATAAACACCCAGCGTAGATATTTATAATGTAACAGCTTATGCCTATAATTCCCAGAGACCTTACGAGTATGAGTGCAGTATTTTTTCCATTCGTCATCAGCAATGGGGTGCCCCAAATCCAGCTTCCAAACGACCCTGAGTTTATTGTTGCATGCCGGCGTATGCTCTAGGCTGGCATGGTACAGTCTAGTCACTAGTCTGTCCCTCTCAGTGTCAGATATGAGAAGTTTTAATTGTGAAAAAAAGTGTCTAGCTCTAGGGGTTAGGAGGATATTTGGTGCTGCAGTGCATTTTGAAGTTGGTCAGCACAAACTGGTTTATAAGTGTAGCATCCGTGAAGCGCAACTCCTCTGTGCATAAGTAAATGTGTACCCCTCGGAAATCATTCCCAAATGTGTACAACCCAAATCCCCGAATTGTACGCTTGACTAAAGGCTCAGATGTGATGGGAATCCAGAGGTTATCAATCAGTGAGATTTGGGAATTGTATAGTTCCGTGCCTCCCATCAGTCGCAGCATTTTCCTCCAGGCCCAGCAGTTGACATGGTTTGGATATCGACTCTATCGGGTGGCAGACCGGCTGGCAATAGCCCATGGAGCCACAAGTTCCACCTCGGGCTTCGTGTATGGCAATCTGGCATCTGAATGATAGCAATGCCATTCCCTTTACACTGAGTATCCCACCCAATACGTGGTTGCTGCTCTCCCCAAACCAGACGCAACAGATGCGTGTAATATTAGGCAAAGAAAGAGTTGGTGATTGGTATGGGAATATTATGGAAGAGGTATAACATTTTTGGTAGGACGACCATTTTAATTATTGCAATCTTGCCAGCCATTGAGAGTGGCAGGGCAATCCACCTACCAATTCGAATTTTCAGCCGTTCCAGGGCTGGCCCATAACTAAGCAGCACTATCTGCTCCTTGCCCTTGTGCAGCATTATTCCCAAACACCGAGTCTCGGTGTCGCACCATATCAATGGATATCACTCATATTCTCGACCTCGGACTTCTGTCAATTCAAATGCAACTGCTTTGGACCAGTTATTATGTAGCCCAGAGAGTTCCCCGAAACGAGAGATCTTGAGGAGCAATGGAGCCAGATTCTCAGCAGGGTGCCTGACGTACAGTAAAATATTGTCCTCGTAGAGGGTCATCAGTACAGGGCAAGTTTTAAATTGTAGTCCCCTATGCATATGATTTTCTTGCAATAGCCTCACCAATGGATCCGTGGCAATATTAAATAAGACTAGTGACAGGGAGCATCCCTAGTGCCTAGCGTTATCTTAAATGATTGAGTTGTTGTGCCATTTATCCTTATTCGGTCGGGGGGCTGATCAGCGAAGTGATTCCCGCTGGGAACCCCATCTTGCGCAGAATGGCCCTGAGGAAGGCCAACTCTTGTGAGTCAAAGGCCTTTTCCACGTCTAACATTGCTGCAATCGCTGGCACCGGGGCTCTATTCTATGCAGTATGGAGAACAACATACGGAGGCTCAATGTTGTAGACCTGTGTGGAATGAACTCCGCTTGCGCAGGTGATATTATTTGCTCCAGTAGCAACGACATCCAGGTAGCATTCGCTTTAGCTAGAATTTTCATATCAAAGTTTAATAACGAAAGTGGCCTGTAGGAGCTGCATTATGTTGGGTCTTTCCCGGGCTTAAGTAGCATCACAATAATGGCCTCCTGTAGCGAGGGGGGAGAATACCTTCCAGCCCTGCCTTCGCATAGACCTCCAGTAGCTGTGTTGTCAATAACCCCTAAAGGTCTTATAGAATGATCCTGTGAATCCATCTGCCCCAGGGGCTTTACTACCATCCATGGCATCTTTGGCTTGCTTAATCTCTTCAACAGTGAAGGGCTCACTCTGAAATTGTTGCTGGGCAGAAGTGAGCCACACTATAGCTTAGTTCTCCAATTATTTAGTAATTTCTTCCTCCCCTTCTGCATGTCTGGTAGCGTATAACTCTGTGTAGTACTTCACCAATTTACATTCAGTTATATATTAATTCTGTGAACTGCATATCCCCGTCATGTATGACGGCCCCTGTGACAGCTGTAACAGATGTGCAAGGGTCCTCCTGGGCCTTTCCCATTCACCATACTTCCTAGCTGTAGCATATTTACTCAAGTAGTTGGTTTCTCTCACTGCCACTTCCTGAAACCCTGCTAATAGCGTCGCTGTTTTGGCTTGGTATGTCTGTGAGATCCTTCCGGCCTGTTCCTGATCTAGACGCGCAAGCGATCCCCCCAGTCGCGAGAGCGTGTTGCGAAGGTATCGCACTTAGACCCAAAAGAAGTCTTTGTTCCTTCTCTTGAGAGTAACACATGCAAAGAAGGTCCTTAAAGGGTTCTCAGGAGCACAACCCCCTTCCTACGTCACGAATAAGATGTAGTGGCTCTCGAAGGATGATTCTTCAATTTTCTAAATGCATGCTTCGGGTCCTCGTTTCATCCCTTCAGCAGGCTCTGTATATGTGAATCCCTTTGGGCCAGAGTAGGCTCTTGAAAGCTGTGTGAAAATCCCTGTCACTCCCCGAGTGTGTGTTGCTATGAAGGATTCATAGCTTGTTATTTCCCCCTTCTCATTCGAGCGAAGAAAAGACCTGGCGGCCATCTTGAGAGACATCCCTTCTGAAAACGGATGCCAAATTATTCTTCAGGAGCAACCAATCACTGCTTTCTATCGCTCCCAGATACGACTATAATGAATTATTAATGTTTTATTCTACCGGTTACAGGATTAACCTAAAATTACTTTTTAAAGGATTATATCGATTTTATGCACTTTAGCGATGCAGGTTTTACATCGCTGCACTCTAGTACCAGCAGTTTAGATTCATAGGGCTTTAAATAAGTCACTTCAAAGGGACGCCGCTGTCACTATGTACTTCAGCTATCCAGCCCTAATTTGGTGCAGCATGTTATCTTATTGCCATGTAATCAACTGAAACTTCGAGGATTAATTTAATAAGATTTTTAAAGGGATTTTACTGATATTCTACACTTTTGTGACACGGGTTTTAAATGACTTCACTTTAGCATTTAGCATTGTAAATTCACAGGTCCCTAAATAAGTAATATTAAAAGGATTTTAATGGCATTCAGCACTGCAGCGACTTAGCCCCAATTCGGTGCTGCATCTCATTACCATGTCATTAAATGTATGTGACAGGAACTCACCTCTGGCAGGAATGTCCTGTTTTTCTTAATCCATATCATACTCCAGCTATTTTTTGTGGGGTGAGGGGGGTGAGAAACATTCGGGGGGAGTAATTTTGCACATTGGTGAAAGGCCTACTGCTTGTGGTTAAAAATGTTTGCACTATATAGTAAACTCGTAGTTTTTTTATTAACTTTAATAAAGTTTTACCTGGTGTTGCAACTAAAGGTTGGGTAGGGGTCACAGCTGTGAGATCCCTACTTCATGTCCTTTCCTTGGGTGGGCCCAGCTCTGGCAGAGCAAATGGGACAGTGGGGCTCATGGCCACTCAATGTAAGGCTTCTTCCTTCTCAGTTTCCAGATTCAACTGCAAAAAACAACCATTCCCAGTGCTTTCGAATCCCACTAGGTTGTGCACACATCGAGGCACAGGCCATTTCAGATCATGGGTCTCTAACTCAAAGAAAGACTTTAATGAGCATCAACTGCATCCCCTGATCTTGACGCCATACGAACATACTAATATATAGAGTAGTTTAATATAGAACGGTCTAATGCGTGCTGTATAATAACTTGTTTATCTTTGTCTTCAGCTGTGTATATTTTGGTGCGTTTTAAATGTATGGATTACTTATATGTGCATGCACTTGGTTAATAGAAGTACAGGAGAATACAGTGAAAATTCAGGCGGCTCGATGACATCCACTCGGCAAAGAATTCCTGGAGGCTGCACAGGTTCTGTGCCTCAGTGAAAAGGAACACGTGTTTTAGGGCTCTAGACTCTGAGAACCCAGCCCCAAGACACTCTGAAGTACCCCTTCTTGAGACGCTCTCCCTACCCCCTGGAGACAAGGCCTCTCCTCACCCCAGGCCACTCCTGTCTCCTATCTTCTTCTCTTCCTAGTTCTCTCTCTGGGCTGTCTTTAGGACTGTGCGACTGGTGCAGCAGCACTGGGCGCTGACATGGGGAGAGGGGTGCTGACCTGTGCAGGTGGGGAGGCGACTGTGTTTATCAATAACTTATGATTGAAAAACACCTGCTGCAGAGTTACTTGTGGTCCAGTTTTCAGGCAGCAAGAAAAATATCAAGACTACTCTTGTGATTAATGTTCCTGCTAGACAAAGAGATCAGAGTTTTGTTTAGTGGCAGTTTTCATTTGCCATCAAGTAGCGTAAAGGGTTAATATGCCTGCTGCAAAGAACACTAACCGTGCAGATCACAGATCTATATTTTATGTGGATAGTTGAGTGGATTACTGGGGGTAGGATTGTCGCACCAGGTGCCAACAGCGTTAAAGCTGGCCTCGTTCCCTCCTGAGGATGGCGTCTTTCCCTATCTGTGGATAATATCCCTTCCTGCCACAGCCCTCCTCTGAGGATGTATCTTCGCTCTCGTGGGGATGTCTCATCTCTGCCCTTCCTGCCTGCACATGCTCTCTCTCCCGCCACATCATAATGTCTCTCCTCTGGTCAATGCTGTCCTGAGGATGTTGTGTCAACTTTGCTGAGGATCATGTATTGACTCTGTTCAGTGACCCCCCTCTCCCCTTCCCGCCGAGGATGCTGTCTCTCCCATCCAGAGTATAATGTCTCCCCTTTGCCCTGAGCCCTCCTGAGAATGGAACTTCCCTCCTGAGTATAATGTCTCCCCTTTGCCCTGAGCCCTCCTGAGAATGGAACTTCCCTCCTGAGTATAATGTTAATTCTGTTCCCCATTCAACCTAAGGATGCTGCTGTCTCTCTCCTGTCTCTCCTCAGAATAAAGGGTCTCTTCAACCAATCCTCTCATGAGCATGTCTCCTATCCTGAGGATCTTGTATGTCTGCTCTGTTCACTGACCCCCTCTCCGCCTCCTCCCGTCAGGGATGCTGTCTCTCGCTTCCAGAGAATAATGTCTCTTGTCTGCACAGTACCCTCCTGAGGATGGTCCTGCCTTCCTGAGTATATCACCAATTCTCTTCCCCGTTCCAACCTAAGGATGCTGCAGCTGCTGCTATCTCTCTCCCCTGACAAAGTGTCTCTTCACCCAATCCCCACCTGAGGATGCTGTCGATCCCACGTGAGGATAAACTCTTCGCTCGGTCCCCTACTGAGGATGCAGTTTCTCTCTTTAACCCATCCTCAGAGGATGGTATTTCTCTCCCCTCAGGGTACCAATTCCTCCTCGCCGATCCCCTCCTAAGGATGCTCTCACTCTCTCCTCAGGGTGTTGTTTTGCCCCAGTCCCCTCCTCTCTGTTTCACCCTCCTGAAGATACAGTCTCTCCTCGTCCTTGTTCCTTCGTATGGATGCTGTCTCCCCCTCTTAGGGATGATGTCTCCTCCCGTCCCTCCAGAGGTACCCCAGCCCCTCCTCACTCCCTCTCCCCCGTCACCTGCTCTCCCAGCCTCTCCCTCCCCTCCTGGAGGCCGTAGACATTGTACCTACCGACCGCCAGCGAGATTACAGAATGTAATGGAACGTTAATGAAGCAATTTCCCAAATTAGCATCTATTTCTCCCCCCGACGAATACACACGGCCAATTATCTGCTGGATGCTTTGACGGGGACTGAGAGCGGCGATTATTTTCCAGCTCCTCTTGGAGAGCTCAGCGATCTGAGAGCGAGAGCAGAGGATTCAGGGCAGCCCTGCTTGCCCACACAGAGGACACAGGACATCATGCCTGCTGGCACGCGGCAGCACATGGTCTTCTGTATGTCTAGTCGCACATATAGAGCAATGCACAGCTTCCCTGGCTGAGTGCAGGCGCAAAGCAGGAGACCGCTTACATGACTGTGTGCACAAGATGCAAATCCAGTCATAAATTCTGTGGCCATTGTTTTGTATGGTATTGCAACATTTATATAGCGCTTACCACCCCTATGAGGGGTGCTGAAGCACTTGCCTACATTGGTAGCAAGGTGCAGCGAGTATGGTGTGTTGTTGGAAGAGTATAGTCTTTGTTTTGATTTTATATGGGAAGTCTTTCCATGTGGCCAGGGCCCTATCGTGGGTGCGGGGCGGAGGGGAGGGGGGGGGGGGCGAGGAGGAGGGTAATTGGGTGGAGGTGGATGGAGTCCTCCCTTCCAATATTTTTCGACAGGGGGATGTTCCCCTTAGACTGAGGCTGAGAGGTGGTCTCTTGTACCCTAGCACTGCAGCTGCTTGCCTTTACAAATACTTACCTGAGAATGTTTGTAAACCTCCATGCCGCTGGCTGGCAGCATCCTCTTTATTTGTTAGAATGGCCCAGGACAGGTTATCTTTTAATCTCTTATCTGGGGGACATAAAACTTGAACAAGTTAACCCTTCCATTGCTTAATGCATTGCACATGTGAAGCACTTTTGTGCTTTGGGGGCTGGACGTAGAACTAAATGAAAGCCCTGTGTTGGCATATGGCAGATCTCTTCAGTTATGCCATGCCTGCCCAGGTGGTGATGGGTGGTTTATTGCAGTAGACTGGTACATTACTCAGTGAGGGGCATGACCCCTAGCATTTTTGTCTCATGTGAGGGCAAGAGCGTCAAGTAGCATAAGGGAATTATTATGCAGCCTATATAAACTACAATTGGGATTAGTCTTGTCCTCCTAAGGAAATGATTCTATGCATTCACTCCAGTTTCTATGTGGTTGATTACATTAATGGAAGGTAGATGTAGTCTTTAGTGGTTGAGGGGGTATGTGAATTAATGCAAATGGTTGGCAGTTTTAATGGATGAGCTACAGGAGATTCGGTATTAGGTTGCTGAGGATAGGTTGTGATCTTTGAAATGAGGTGTAGGCAGTTTGCAGCAATGCAATAATAGGTGTTAAGGAAACATGCTTGTTAGTAGAGGAAGCTGTGCTCGGAGAGAGGAGGCATGCAGAAGATACAAAGTAACTAGCAAGTCATTTTGAATGAAAAGGAGAGGCAACAATTGAAAGCTTTAAATCAAGGTCAATATTCTCCAGAAAACAAACAAGGCTTTTTTGAGATTGCATTAAATCCGAGTACACAAAACTGTAGAAAGAAACATTATTTACATGGGTGACCGTGCTATATAAGTGCATTTTGTCCAGCGCTCGAAGCTGCTAAAAATAATATCCCTAGAAAGCTGTGGAGGCTGGTGACATTTGAAAGTAGTGGGGGGTAAAAGTTTGGTATGACTTTTATATAGTGAGCGACGTGGGCAAGCTTAATATACAAATGTGGGGTCCAGACTGCATCCTCCTCCGGAGAAAAAATTGGTAAAATATTGGCAAATGGTGCCTTTAAAGCAAATTAATGTATTGATGAAGCAAGGCTTATAAAGCCGTGGGAATGTATAATCTTGAACTTGCCTATATTTCGTACTGGATTCATATGTTCAACAGTTACTGTAATGTGCAAATTGTACAACTTGAGCCTTTCAAAGTGCGTGCTTGCCCAGTGTCTTGCACTGCATGCGTTATCAACTTTGGAAGTAAATGCTCTAACCAGGCTTCGGGAGGGACTCACATCTGCTGACTGCAATCAGTAATACAGAAATATGTAAAGACAGGTCTTTAAGTGGTATGAAAAATGTGGGGACACTCTAAAAGGGTACATGTAAAATACAGGTCTGTAATTCACCTGCTGTAGGAGAACACCTGCTGGACATCAGTGTGCTTGGGACCTTCACGCTGCAACGCTCTGCTCTACAGCGCTATCGCGCTTTTTAAAAATTGCCGCTTTTTGCTATCTTGGTTATTTTTATTTGAGTTTACCCCTGATTTTAATAGGGTTTCCTGGCCCCTACCTGCACCATAATAGTTATTCTCACCGCTGCTTAGCGGGTCCGGGTCTGTGGGCTCCTAGCTTGCTGCTCGCTTTTTGGGCGCCATTTTGGGTGAGGACGCGCCGTTCTAGAGGCGCCGGACCGAGCGCTCTAGTCTTGCGGCCCTCCTCCGCCCGCCCTTCTTAAACCCTTCCCTCTAGTGCGCAGCCGTGACGCGCAGCGGTCCGCGCCTTCACTGCGCCTGAGTCGTGCCAGAGTCCTGCCCGTCTGCGCCCGTCAGCACTGAGGAAGTGCTGGGGCAGGGCTCTCCACGCCTGCTTGGCTGCGTTGTGTGCTTATCCCCTTGCAAGTATGTATTCCAGAGCAGAATTGCTCTATCTCCACCCGACTCTTTCTTCCTGCTCTGATGCCTCCTTACATCCTCTGTGTGGCCCTTTTTGTTGCCCCGGGTGTGCCTTCTCTCTCCCCTCTCCTATTCCGATCTCTACTCATTGCTCAGCTCCCCTAAGGGCATTAAATAATACTAGCTCTTCCTTGGTACCAGAACCTACCTTATTTAAGGTTTACCATCTCAACGTTAGATCTCTGGTGAAGCATCATCTGGATATCCCTGATTTATTAGATGAGTCTCCTGATATCTTTTTTATGTCGGAAACATGGCTCCAGATGATGCCTCGGCGGCTATTAACTTAGCACTCCCTCCGGAGTATACGATCTACACCCTTAACCGTGACTCTAGAGGTGGTGGCATTGCAGCGGCTATCAAATCCAGCTATTCATGCACTAGGAAGGCCATAGATATTGCGGGATGTGAAAGTGCCTACTTCTCTGTCTCTGTTAATCCGCACTTCACCTTCTCTGGTCTACTCATTTACCGGCCCCCGGGTCCGGATGCGGCCTTTAGGGCCGCTCTCCCTGACATAGTTAGTTCTCTGGCCCTCAAAACTGCTAACTTCAGCATAATTGGGGATCTTAATCTCCACTTTGATTCTCCTTGTCCTTCGGCGGCCAGTAGTACTCGTGCCGACCTGGAGGCTCTCCAACTATTTCAACTAGTTGAACATAATACTCATGTTGGTGGTCACATTTTGGACCCTTTTTTTACTAACCTTGCATCGGTTGAGGTCCTGTCTCCAAGGCCTATGGCCTGGACAGACCACCATCTTATTGAATGCCATCTCACGCTTAATGGTCCACCTCTAGCTGCCCCTACTTCTACCATTCTTAGACGCCCTTGGAAAAAATTGAAATTGAGCGATTTTCATCAGCTTCTGGGCGCTGCTCCCTTGGGCCCTTTTACTGACGTTGAGTCAGGGTACGATCTTTACTGTAACTGGCTGACTAAAGCTTTGGACAAGTTGATCCCTATTACTCAGAGTAAACAGCGGCGTACAGACTCTAGTCCGTGGTATGATGACTCGCTTCGGCTCTTAAAAAAATCCTGCAAACAAGCCCAAAGAGCCTGGCGCAAGTCATACCAACCTGAAAGAAAAACTCTGTACCTCGCCACCATCAAGAAGTACCACAGAGCTATCTGTAGGGCTCGGGCCACTTATTTTTCTTGTGAGTTCAGTGCCAGTACAAACCCTGTTAAACTCATCTTTAAGGCACTTAAAGAGCTCACTACCTGCAGAACATCTACCGCTGAGATTTGCTCTTCCTCCCATTGTGAGGATTTAGCTGCTTTTTTTATTAGTAAGGTGGAAGGTATCTATCGGGCCTTCCCTAGTTCTACAGGGTCTCAGCAGAATACGATAGCTACCTCAAAAAAAACTTTTTCTCTATCGCATCTCCCAGAGCTCTCTACGGAGGATTTTAATAAACTTGTAGCAAGAGTGAAGTCGGGTTCTCCTAAGGATCCGTTACGTCCCGCTCAATTTAGAGAATCTGCCTCCCTCTGTCTTCCCCCATTATGTAAGCTTATTAATTTGTCCCTGTCTTCAGGCTCTGTCCCTAGTGCCTGGAAACAGGCCCAGGTGATTCCTAATTTAAAAAAACCTGCTCTGGACCCTCAAAAATCTGAGAATTATCGTCCCATTTCTCTCCTCCCGTGGGCAGCTAAATTGACCGAGGCCCATGTTAATACCATCTTAGCTAATCATCTCCATTCTGCGAATATTTTAGATCCCTCGCAGAATGGTTTCAGGCCCGGTCATAGCACCGAGACTGCGCTTCTCTATATGGCAGAACATCTTCGCATGTTGGTTGATTCTGGTAATACGGCGGCACTGGTTCTTCTTGATCTCAGTGCCGCTTTCGATATTGTCTCCCATGACATTCTACTCCAACGTCTGGTAGAGGCCGGGGTGGACAATTTGGCACTTGAGTGGTTCCGATCTTTTCTATCTGATCGCACCTTCAAGGTCACCACTCCTCCTTTTGAATCTAAACCTCATGCGATTGCCCAGGGAGTCCCGCAGGGATCGGCTCTTAGTCCCACTTTATTCAACCTCTATTGCAGCCGCTAGCTGCTGTCGCCATGCGTGGGAACCTGTCCATGGTGTCCTACGCGGACGACACGCAGCTGGCGGTTGCCATAAGTGGGGCTTCCGATCTTGAGGCTGCTAAGTTCCGTGAAGGACTTATATCTGTGGCTCGCTGGATGACTGACAATTTCCTCCAATTGAACGCCAAGAAAACCGAGGTGCTCATTGTTGGGAAACAAACCCATCTATGGGGCGATAATTGGTGGCCGCACGAGCTTGGCCCTGCCCCTATCTCCGTCACTGAGGTAATAAATCTAGGGGTTTGGTTCGACTCCCAACTGAGCTTCTCTACCCACACCATAAAGGTTGCTGCTTCGTGTTTTGGGACTTTGCGTCAGCTTCGATCCATTTTTAAATTCTTCGATGCTCCCACTAGACAACTCATTGTTCAAGCTCTGATTTTGTCCAAGTTAGATTATGCCAGTTCTCTTCTTCTTGGAGCTAATCAGGCTGAACTTTCCCGTCTCCAACGCGTCCAGAACGCTGCCTCCAGGGCTCTGGTCGGCTTACCCAGATTCTGTTCAGCCAGAAAAACCATTCACAAGCTCCACTGGCTCCCGGTTGTTCAGAGAATAATGTTTAAATCTCTTTGTCTGTCGTTTAAAATCCTTAAACACTCCTCCCCTCAGATCCTGGAGCATCTCATTTCCCCTTACGTGCCAGCACGCTCTCTGAGGTCTTCTGGTCTCCACTTAGCCATAGTGCTGCGTTTTAAGAGATCCAGGATCGGCGGACGCTCTTTTAGAGTTCTTACTGCCAAGCTATGGAATTCCCTTCCTGCCCACAAACGTGCTATTGATGGGCTTTAAAAACTTTCCTTTTTCCCCCAGCTCCTTAGTGCTGCTGTGTTTTGGTTCTGTTAGTGTTCTTGTCCGGTTTTTCTGTTCTGTCAGGACGCCCCTTTGCTGGGGCATCTGTGCGCTCTATAAATCCGGATAACATAACATAACATAACATAATTCCCATGGTGTGCTACCCGAACAATATTTTGGCTTCTATCTAATATGTAATTGCCTCCAGGACTAACCTACACCTAAAACCTGTCAGTCTGATTGGGTTTGTCAATGGTTGTTAGCTGTTTAAGATAAATGAGTAACAACAAGGATTTGTTATAAATAATTAACCTCGAAAAAGTTTCCACTCTGAATTTTCCATTGTATTAAGGACTGTGGAAAGAGTTTTGGCCTTCAGTTATGTGCGCTTTATGTAAGATATGTAGGACCTTTTTCTCTGCAGATCTCAGCCATCTGCACATCTTCAACCACCTCTTTCCTCTTCAGCACCCTCTTTTCATTCTTCCCCAAAAGCACTTCCTCACATCTCCCTCACTTCACCACTTCCCAACATACACTGCACTCTCACATTTAAGTAATTTATTTCCTTTTGCTCTGTAAACATTTTGCCATCCGTGCACCCCTTCTCACACATTCCTACAGAAAACAGGAATACATGACCCTTGTTTTATGTGCTGTGCAGAGAGGCCTACCCACTAACAGGCACTTTACTTTGACTTCAGAGTCAGAGCTCTCAATAAAAGCCCCTCATAAACTCCTGGCATGGCTCAAAGTAGGCACGGAATACAGAAACACAACATGATTAAATAGCTAACACTTGAGGAAGGCTAGGTTAAGTAAAACGTGAAATAAGAGAGGAACTAACAGCCTGATTCATGTACGGGCCGTTTTGCGTGGCCCTAATAGCGAATCATAGCGACTCGCTATTGAGGACACGCAAAACGGTATTCATGTAGGAATTGCTAAATAAATAGCGATTCCTACATGTTCTCTATTTGCGAGTAGCAATTTGCTACTCGCAAAAAAAGGCATAACTCCCCATTCATTCCTATGGGCCAAAAGGCCCATAGGAATGAATGGGGAGTATCCCTTATTTGCGAGTAAATCAGATAGCGATTTTAAGGGTGCCAGGGGTGTCCAAAGGACACCCTGTAGCACCCCTAAAATGCACATTTGAACAGGTGTTGCGCACACACATGTCTAAAGGACATGTGTGTGTGCAACATACAACTTAGAAAAATGCTTTTAAAAGCATTTTTCTGAGTTTTTGCTATTTACCGAGAGGTCTGACCTCTCGGTAAATAGCGGCCCAAAATTGCTAAATCGCAATTTTTAAATGTATCATGAATAGCATTTAAGGAATCTCTAATAGAGATTCCTTAAATGCTAATCCTCGCATCTTTGCTAATTCTCTATTAGCGATTTTTGCATTTGGGATCAAGAATACCAAATGCAAAAATCGCACTCGCAAAGGGCCAGATTCTCAGAATCTGGCCCTTTTGCGAGCGCTGTTGGCTACATGAATCAGGCTGAATATCGCTGCCATGCACTGCCTTAATGTTTTTTTACAGTCATTGTTCAGAAATCAATCCATGTTTTTGGCATTAATGTTGTTAAGGGCAAAGATAGTGCCAGTTTTAATATCATGCAGCAAGCACATATCTTCTGTTTTGCGCTTGGATATTTGTATCATCTTCACAAGGGACCATGAACCTTGACCTGCTCGTCTTTGAGATCAATTTAGCTGGGGAACAAATACAGCAGCTCCACTTCTAACAGGGCCAACGGATGTGCAGCCAGGGCCTTGGGTGTCACAGTGGGGGAGGTTAGCATGGCAAAGGGTCTCAGCACAATATACATACCAGAGGATTAGCATTCTAACACTTACCATTACCGAGAACAAGGCATCAATACACATGTGCTTGATTCCACTCCTGCATGCGACGAACAGGAAAGGGTGGCATCTATGCCTGTGAATGACAGACGGCTGCTCTAACGCAGGGATGGAGTCTCCAACACCTGAAACCATGACGCTGAAAGCGTCACTGGCCTATAGTGGATATTGTTATAGAATACAATGGCAAGGAAGGGCTTTAGAACAGTAAGTCCTGTGTTGTGCGTCACAGTTCAGAAAGTTGATTTATTGCCTGGCTTCCTTCTCCGGCTTCAAACCGAGGTGGGGCAAGCAGCCTGGGACAGACAGCCCAGAGTTAAATACATTGAATTGTTGAGAGATACGATCATACCAATAAATAAATCGATCGGTTTCATATTTGTATAGGAATGTGTAGGAATTTCAGGGGGGAGCAGTCCCAGAGCCCTAATGGAGAAACCACCCCTGCTAGAAAGGCTACCACCAGATCAAAGCTTCAGCAAGAACAGATAATAAGCTCAATGGCTAGATGAAGAAAGTAATGACTGGACCATTATGTAGAGGAATGGGGAGAGCTTTTGGCTGCACTCAAAGGCAGCAGAAGCCTCATGATAATAGCAACGTGAGAGAATATATGGGGAGAAAAATGCTAACATTGAAGAGAAGATTCTGCAAATACTGGCGTGGATGTCTACTGATGTTCACCCTTAAAGTTTGGTTCACAGTAATAATTATGAAAGTGAAGTGGATTCCATTTTGGGTTTTGCAGGTTGTGGTAGCAAGATGGAGGAAGAAAATAGTTCACCAGGTGGGGTCTCAGTAGCAAGTAGGACTTCAGGACGCACACTGGCAGTGACCCACAAAGAGTTAGCACAGTCAGGTCCTCATTTACAAGAAGCTTGTACTTCCAGAGCATCACTTTTTATGATGATCCGGTTGCGCAGGCCTCTCAATCATATCTATGAGGCGATGCAAAGCCACCTTGTGTGGCTTTGCATGACTGCATAGATATATAATAAGGCAACTCAGTGCAAATCGCTGCCTTGCCTTACTGTACGTTAAGGAGGAGTCCCATGGGTATTGCTGTGGGTATTCCCACCCAACACAAACCCCGGGCGGAGCTGGCGTAGTGCCTCTATGCAGAGTTCCCCAGAGTTGGAAAAAAACTCTGTGGAATTTTGCTCCACATGCT
This sequence comes from Lissotriton vulgaris, assembly GCF_964263255.1. NCBI lineage: Eukaryota > Metazoa > Chordata > Amphibia > Caudata > Salamandridae > Lissotriton > Lissotriton vulgaris. Next base: position 582,997,247 of record NC_141687.1, on the reverse strand, counting down.
CACCCGCAAGACGTACAACGCAGTGGTTATCAAAGATGAAGGACGGCGAGGACGAGGAGGGAGAGCGGCCATGGCGAGGAGGAGGCCGCCATGGCAGGTAAGTGCCTTTTTTCTTACTTCATAATTACTGGGAGGGTGGAGCGGCCGGCTAACCACGCTCCGCCATGGAGTCATAGCTTTGCCTAAACTCCGGGTTCCCAACGGAACGCGGAGTGTGGAAAACAACATAAACTCCGCTGGTGGAGCAAAGTTACTCAACACCCATGGAATTTGACACTGCCCCTGATTTACAACATCACATAAACCTGGGGCATTACCCAAAATGTACGCCTCCCCAGAGCTGGTGAAATGAGGAGAAATGTTTACATTTCTCCCAGTTTTTTTCCTCTTTCCAAGAGTGCTTCATTCTGCAGCACACATAGAATGAGGAAAATGCTCTGATGATTATTTTTGTGCAGGAAGGTGCCCCTTCCTACACAAAAAGAATCATGCCAACAACACAGACATCCTTCCTTGCACCATGGTGCGAGGGTACCTGCATTGGCGATCGACTGCAAAATGTGCATTGGCACTGGCTGAAAGGACAGAAATGCACCTTATCTTGTAAATATGGTGCATTCCTGCCCTTTTGAATTGGCGCAGGGCAGCGCTATCGCAGCAAAATGACTTGTGGCGCTGCCCTACGCTAATTCTTTGTAAATGAGGCCCCTAGTTTGACCCCTCTCCTCCTACGGATGTGCTGCAAATCCCATGGACTCCACCCCCCCCAAACATTCACCAATTGGTACATAAGGCCACTAGAGGTCACAGAGAGCCACAAGAGTAATGGCAGTGACAGGAAGAGGACTCATTCCTAATCGTGGACTGCACGTGTGCAGTTCCTGTGGCACCTCTACAAAGTACCAGTGTGGATGGCCTCACCCTCTCATCCACAAAGGAGAATCGCCCCTTCTTAGACCTTTTTACTGGCCCAACTGGTGTTTAGTATTCCATTCTTTATTGAATAGTTTCATCATATGAATAAACTAGCAGCCCGTCCCGACCTTGTCCGGGAGCAACAGGCTTCCCCGACCCTCGCCCGCCCCGACATTGTCCTGCAGCCCGGGCCCCCTCCCGGCCCGTCCCCCGCCTGCCCCGACCCCCGCCTGCCCTGACCCCCGCCGGCCCCGACATGGGTCCCCTTACCTCATCCGCCGCTCCTCCCGCCTGTCCGCTACTCGCACCGCTGCTGGCCTGTCCGTTGCTCCTCACGTCACCGCTCCTCCCCCGTGCCATGTCCGCCACTCCCTTACCTCAGCCGCCACTCCTCCAGCCTGTCCGCTGCTCGGACCGCCGCTGGCCTGTCCGCTGCTCCTCACGTCACTGCTCCTCCCCCGCGCCATGTCCGCCGCTCCTCGTCACGCTCCTGGACGCCGCTCCTCCCTGCGCTCCTGACGTGAGCACGCACGTCGCGGCCTGCACTACTTTGGAGGGACTACTTTTTTTTTACTGTAAATTTTTTAAATAACGTTTTTTTTTTTATTTATATAGCCTATAACCATCAATACACCCTGACGATTCCAACGGTGTATCGGGTGTGTGGATTGGCGCTGTGGTTCCCGAGTTTACCCGCCTCAAAGGCTGAAAGTTCTTCCTTTATTATAGTAGTATAGATCATGTAGTGAAACTGTTGAGAATTATCACTGAAATACCCAGCTATATTTAAGACATCCGCAGTCTCATATTTCTAGGTCAGAAGAGGATAACAAATACAACACAAACGATAATAAATCATTTCCCGCATTCATCTTTGTTTTCGCAGGTAACTTAAGTCAACCCTAAATGTAGACATTTGTCTCCTTATAAAATAAGATTAGATAAGACATAGGGGCTATCATTGGTTTCATATTAAGAAGAAATCTCTTCGTGCCTTATGTCTAGCTCTGTAAGCAATGGGCTCTGCCACTTAGATGTTGATTAAGATCATATCAGGAAAGACATATGATTAATCTGCTATATTTTATGAGCAATTTACCCTGGCCCGAGCAAGCCATTATTGGAATAATAGATATTTAATTAAATCTAATACTCTCATTCGGTATCTAGAAAATGTTTCTAGATAGAATCAAAAATCTCAGTCTGAATATTCAGGTTGTAAATAATTCTCTTGTGTCCTGCCATGGATCTCCTTTCCCTAAACAAGTTTGAGTGCATAGGAACCATGGGGAATTTCATTTTCGTAAAATCATTTTCCAACATATAATGCCTTGACAAACCACCTCGCCCCTGATTTGTCAAGTGCTGCATGTTAGTCATATAAAGCGAAATGGTCAATGATGCTTAAAGAGGACATTTTTTGAAAATATGCTTCATATTTCATGTCCCAAATTTGTGTCCAGTATTGTGTTAGTTTGGTGCAGGACAAGACTGCGTGTATAAATCACAATCCCGGTGTCCATACCTCCAGTACTTCGAATGTGGACACATTTGTGCCACGTGTAGGATCTATAGGGACCAGTGGCATTTATGTAGTATTTTGTAACAGCTAAACTTACGTCTAGCCTCTCCAAGGCCTTGTTTGTGACGGGCTCATATGCCTGCCCACTTATCAGCTTGCCACTGTTGCCTGGGAGTAGATGTTTGTCTTGATGAAAAGGGCCGTCCACTATAGTGCTGTTAAGGTCGGAGACAGCTCCTTTATAGGTTCCCCAGATCTTTCGGTATGCCCTGATGGATGAACATTGGAATAAGTATGGAGGGAAGCCTAGTCTGGAATGCAGTCAGTGGGTTAATTGTGTGTAGTTTGAAACTCGGGAGGTGGGTAGATCAACACCATTTTATAACTCTTTGTAAGATTTAAATGAACCTCCCTGCATTATATCCTCTAGCGTTTGGATACCAGCCTCTTCCCAGAGCGACCAATGTAAAGTTGATCCTCCTATTTGTGTACCCCATTCCCCCCCATGGTGGTGCATTCCAATGTAAATGAGAATCAACTCTCAGTAGCCTGTGCATATCACGCCGTCTTGCATTGTGGCTTGCAGACTGGTGAGCACATTGCCTTCCCTATCTACACTCATTCACGTTTCACATTGTCTGCAGTGTTTAGAGTGCATGAAATCTCAAGTCTGCGCATCACACAGTATTTGCACTCAACAAGACTATGAAAAGTCTGATAAACTGGCTGAAGTGGCGTGTGTGGCATGATCCCCAGTGGGTGTCTTTGTTCATACTTATCCGCAGGAGATATAGCCTGCTGCGAGCACAGTGGCACTTAGGTCCTTGAGGGGAGCTCTCTGGCCATCAGCTTCGCCCGCAGACCAACCTGATTGTTACAGATTTAGGGTCTGGGAAGACAAGTTCACAAGCTGAAGCCGAAGTGTGTCGTGTTTTTTGTACCTTTTCCTCACCACATAATGGTTGATTATAGCCATTTAAAGTTATGTTTTCAGATTTGTTTTCTTTTGTGGCAAACGCCAAGTTATTTGATGTTAGCTTTGTTTTCCTATTGTGCTGTTTGACATCCAACAGGAATACTTCAGAGGACAGCATGGAGCAAACTAGTTGAGTTCAGATCACATATGAAAGAGGCTCAGTTTGGCCATTAATGGTTCCTCGGGCCTTTCATGGCACAGCACTGCCCATCACTGCAAGCAGCCTGTAAGACATTTACTGTGAGTCGGTGCAATTACCAAATTAGTCAGTGTATGTAACGTGTGAGCATCATCTGTAAAAACCTTCCTTTGTGCTTACTGGAGTCCCCTTATGGTATTTTGACGGAGGCCCTTTCACTAAATTATAATAGTTAAGGTATGGAAAAATTGGAAAACCTGGCAAGAATGCTCTGATGCTGACTAAAGGTTGTAATCCACTTATGCAGTTTAACCTGATGATTGAAGGCCTGGACCACCTGACTCTCCTATATCGTGATGATGGGTTTCTGACGGATGTTGCCACTGATGAAATCTATTCGCCCACTTCTCTTCATAGGTTGCACCATCAAAGCACCACAATACCCAGTTACACGGTTGTATGTTGGGATAACGAGTTCCTCAACAATGACTTCCTTAACAATGCGGTCGCTACAACAACTGCATCTTAACCACGATTTGTTCTTACCATGTAATACTTTACCACAAAGTTTTGTGGTAAAGGGATGCATGGTAAACGGCCCTCTGTGGCTACCGGTCACCCCCTAAAATCTACCCCGAAACCCGCACCCCCTAAAAACTACCCCAAACCATCACCCCCTAAAAATTAATCCAAACCCTTTAAATCTTCCCCAAACCCACACCCCTAAAAACTGTCCCAGATCCCTCCTACCCCCTAAAAACTACCCCGAACCCCCACTCCCTAAAAACTAAGCCAAATCCCTCCCAACCCCAAGAAACTAACCCAAACCCCTCCCATCCCTAAAAACTACCCCGTACCCCCGCACACTTAAAACTAACCTGATCCCCTTAAAACTACCCCATACCCCCACCCCCTTAAAACTAACCCGAACCCCTTTAAACTACCCCAAACACCCTACCCCCCAAAACTATCTCATACCCCTCCCACCCACTAAAAACTTCCCCAAACCCCTCTTACCTGTTCTGTTCCTGTCTGACGCTCCTCTCTCAACGCCCATCCCGAACACTAGACCGACTTAGCCTTAACCACGCACATGCGTGGTTAAGGCTAAGTCGCGCTCCCCACCACCATATTAGTATGGCGGGGGGAGCACGGCGGACGGGAAGACCGTCTGCTTTTTTTTAGGGTTTCATATGGTGTCGGTGTCTGCTAGACACAGCCATCCATATCAGGATGCAGACGGGAGGGATCCTTTCCATGGCGGCGTTGGTGCCACAGAAAGGCATGTCGTCTTCTAGGTTGGGGGCCCGTTGCAGGCCACCAGGATGTTGGGGGAGGGAGGGGCACATGGGTGGTACCTATGGTACCCCCCTACATGTGCATGTACAACATGGCAGGCACCGCGCGGTGCCTGTCACGTTGTACATGCACATGCACGACATGTCTTTTTGGCATTGAGGTGGGCGGTGCTGAAAGCACCGCCCGCCCCAATGTTAAAAATGCAGGATGCGCCCGGCAGTGTGGCAGGCGTATCCTAATGTCACCCAGGGGACCCCTGCACATATGGCAGACAGTCCCTTTTACCGTCAGGAAGGTGGGCGGACAAAGTCCGCCCACCATCCCAATGATGCCCTAAATGTAATGGTTAGATGGTGATCAAAGGGGTCACTCCCAGGGATATTTGAATGTCTCTGCTGAGAGCAGCCCCTGGTTTTGGTGTACATCCTTACGATAAGGTGAGAGGAAACTCTCCATAGCCGGAAACCATGTCAACTCCGAAAATAATGGAGATCAGGCATGTTGATCTCCGCAGGAGATATAGCCTGGTGGGAGCACAGTGGCACTTATGTCCTTGAGGGGGAGCTCTCTGGCCATCAGCTTAGCCTGCAGACCAACCTGATTGTTATCAGAACTATCCCATACCCCTTCCACCCTCTAAAAACGTCCCCAAACCCTTCTTAACTGTTCTGTTCCTGTCTGACGCTCCTCTCTCTACACCCATCCCGAACACTAGACCGACTTAACCTTAACCACACACATGCGTGGTTAGGCTAAGTCGCTGATCGGGCAAGTCGTTGTTTGGCTTGCGTGACTCTGGAACTCGTTGTTCCGGAGTGGGTTTTCCGGATGTTTCCCCAGTTACATCAATGATAAAGGCAGGTGTCTATTTCTCACTGGACACTAAATGTAGTGGTTAGATGCTGATCAAAGGGGTCACTCCTCCGGATATTTCAAAGTCTCTGCTGAGAGCAGGCCCTGGTGTTGGTGTACATCCATACGATACGGTGAGAAGAAACTCTCCATAGCCGGAAGCAATGTCACCTCCGAAAATAATGGAGATCAGCCATGTTGACTCTCAGGTCAGAGGCTTCAGATAGACCTCTCTTGTCTGATGGAGTTCACAGAGAAGGTATTAACTGTAAAATAATGCCTGTGTTTGGGAAGTTTCAGAAGTGTTTTGCGGTGAAAATATTGCAATTTATATTTAGACTGAAATCCCACAGAAGCACTTTGGAAAGGCTAAATGACCTTGCCTACACCAAACAAAAGTCCAGCCTTAAACAGGGCTCATGCTGAAGAATAAAGGGCATAAAGCATGTTAGTATTTCAAGTATTTCTTTAGTGGAGATACATCATTAAGGAACATCTAGAAATTTAAGTTTGCCCTGATAAAGGTGTGCTCGTATAGTTGCCACTTACTCTTATGGAGAGCTACCTACCCACACCTCGACCAAAAGGAGCCTTTCCTACATCAGCCTTGGGAGGCCAACATCATACGGTAAGATGCAGAGATCTCCAACAAAAGCAAAATCCAGTCCTTCCCCCAGGCCTGGTGTGAAGTCCAGCTAAACTAACGGCATCCTGCAGTGAAAAGGACCCGCCAATTACATAAGCCACAGGATGGCAAGAACATGTGCCAAAAACCTCACCTATTGGTGCTTCAAAAATAAGACTAGCCTAAAGCACCCTGAAAGGTCACTAAGCCTGTCTGCTCTGAAGCCCTGCTTCTTAACCTGGGCTGCACTTGGATATCACACAGACATTAAGCCGGAATGAATATGCATCTAATAATACCAGGCATCAGATCAAGCCACCTGGCCAGCCATCCTTAGTTGTGTTTATCTATAGTCACCAGCATACTGATTTTGATCAGTTTAAACAAGACTGAATTGGTGCATTGTTGACTACAGCAAGTAGGATCCAGGGGTCCTGCAACCATATAGAACACAAATCCAAAATGTCAAAAACTCTGGAAAGGAGATCGGCACAGATGGATTGTGGCAGGTCGAATCTAACATATTAGCATGACATTTATCATAGTCCAAAGAGAATCTAAAGATTCAGGTCCTGAAGCAACAGCTGACATCAACCACCAGAGGTTGATTCCACTACAAAACATTCATTTTCTGCTGGTCAAGAAAGATATGGGAGTGGTTTTGAAACTTGACTAATTTTCTTTGAGAAAGTTGGCCAGGATTGTGGGTATTTCATCATCCCCAATCCAAACAATTTTCGAGCACGCTTACATTTCGGAGCCCTTCAATATCTGAACGATCGTCGCTTAAGAAAGGGCCTCAGGTAGCTCTCTCCAACAGAAATTCATAATGGCAGATACATTTTTGGCCCTGCGAAGATATCACACTAGAATCAGATGCCTGAAAACTAGGTTGGGGAGCAGTGTGTCTAGATAATATAAGGTACACAATACCGGCCAAAGGCCTGAAGGGTGGAGAGGTATTTCCACACAATGGAAGGCGGACAGGGGAAGGGATACGACCTCCCAAATAATAATCAATAACAAGAAGTATCCCGCCCAATAGAAACTGATATTGTGTATGTTAGATATAGTCAATGAAAATAGGGTCATAGGACTATTGTATCCTTGGGACACCCTACTATTTTGTTTTTAATATCCGCCATTAGTCCATATTAACACCTTGACCGCGGCACAAATTCCGCCGTGGTGCTGGTGATTTATTGAGTGGGCGGTGTTCGGGCGTCCCCCGGCTGTTCCTCGCACACCCCCACTGTGACGTCAAACAGCCTGGGGGTGTCCAACGCATGGAAGGGGATAAAGAGATACCTGGAGTACTTGTAGGATTTTTTATATGTAACCCCCTTAGCCTCTACTTAAAAGCGCTCCCTGAAAAAAGGTTGAGCCTACCCTGGCCTTTAGGAGCCGGGGTGAACGCGATGAAGAAGCATGGCACTATTAGAGTGTGTGAGGGTTACTATACAAAGAGGTATTGCTTCCAGTTTTGGTAGTAACATATGATCAGACCTCATAGTGGAGAATTGTGCCTATATCTATCATATTCAATATTAGTTTCTATTGGGTGGGATACTTCTTGTTATAGATATTATAAGGGCCAGGTGGAATATCTCCCACGATTTTCAAATGCCATAGCAGATTGGGAGTTGAGGTTTCTCCAGTACAGTAGTGACTAGGCTCTAGCTGGGAGAGTAGTTGGACGGATACCTCATTATGGAGCCTGTGCAGGTAGAACTCTTTGCCTTGTCGCTCAACCACAAACTTCAGAGATTCCTCAGTTGAACATAAGATTCAAAAGCAGATGTGGAGGATGCTTTCCTTTAGACATGGTACAAAAGGGGGTGGTGATGGGCCCAGATCTCTGTACTGGGGTGAATGTATGACATTGTTCTGCATTCTGTCCATCAACTGTGGTTTTTGCATTTGTCACCCCGAGTGGGATGGGTATGCTCAGACGTGAGTCCCATGCACTCCACACCACTAGATTCAAGCAAGCAGGGCTGAAGACAGCTGGAATGCCAGAAACGGGTCCTCGGAAGCTAGTTATTGGTCCAAGGGAAGGCATGGCTTGGCAGTTCGGGCTGGACTGTTCCCATGAGGCACAGGGTCAGACTGATTTGCATAGGGCCATGTCTGAACTGGGGTGGTGTGGAGTGCAAAAAAACGATGGATTTGGGCCCAGATCTCTGTACTGGGGTGAATGTATGACATTGTTCTGCATTCTGTCCATCAACTGTGGTTTTTGCATTTGTCACCCCGAGTGTGATGGGTATGCTCAGACGTGAGTCCCATGCACTCCACACCACTGGATTCAAGCAAGCCGGGCTGAAGATGGCTGGAATGCCAGAAACCGGTCCTCGGAAGCTTGTTTCCGGTCCAGGGAAGGCATGGCTTGGCAGTTCGGGCTGGACTGTTCCCATGAGGCACAGGGTCAGACTGATTTGCATATGTCCATGTCTGAACTGGGGTGGTGTGGAGTGCAAAAAAACGATGGATTTGGGCCCAGATCTCTGTACTGGGGTGAATGTATGACATTGATCTGCATTCTGTCCATCAACTGTGGTTTTTGTATTTGTCACCCCGAGTGGGATGGGTATGCTCAGACGTGAGTCCCATGCACTCCACACCACTGGATTCAAGCAAGCTGGGCTGAAGACGGCTGAATGCCAGAAACCGATCCTCGGAAGCTTGTTTCCGATCCAGGGAAGGCATGACTTGGCAGTTCGGGTTGGACTGTTCCCATGAGGCACAGGGTCAGACTGATTTGCATATGGCCATGTCTGAACTGGGGTGGTGTGGAGTGCAAAAAAACAATGGTTTTGGGCCCAGATCTCTGTACTGGGGTGAATGTATGACATTGTTCTGCATTCTGTCCATCAACTGTGGTTTTTGCATTTGCCACCCCGAGTGGGATGGGTATGCTCAGACATGAGTCCCATGCACTCCACACCACTGGATTCAAGCAAGCCGGGTTGAAGACGGCTGGAATGCCAGAACCCGGTCCTCGGAAGCTTGTTTCCGGTCCAGGGAAGGCATGGCTTGGCAGTTCGGGCTGGACTGTTTCTCATGAGGAACAGGGTCAGACTAATTTGCATATGGCCATGTCTGAACTGGGGTAGTGTGGAGTGCAAAAAAACGATGGATTTGGGCCCAGATCTCTGTACTGGGGTGAATGTATGACATTGTTCTGCATTCTGTCCATCAACTGTGGTTTTTGCATTCCTTTAGACATGAGCACCTTTTTTGCTAATGCATTTCCTGCCTTCGCCACAATCTTCATGTTAATAAAACATGTCAGGAAGCACAGGTGAAAGTCCTAATTCACCCTTTTGGCCTGCCCAAGTATTGTATCTTCACTCCTGTAAACCTACATGGATGTTCCATCATCATTACCTCTTTCCTTTCATCTACTTCTGAGTCACATGCCACTGCCTGACACTAAGACACATGAGGTCAACGTTATCACTTGGATTGTGCGTGGCCGATTGATCCACGGAAAAAAACGGAGGGTACTAGCCTATTTGACGCACCACAACAGCAATTTTACCTTGTTACAAGAAACGCACCTCAAGTCTCAGGCTTGGGTACCATTTGCGAGTAACTTTGCAAGGGACCTTGCAGCTCCTTATACATTTGCATTTTCTTCACCAGGCATATTACACAAACTGTGCAAATGTAAGCTACGAGCTACTGATGAAGGCTCCAGTTGTCAGGGCGAGGGGGCGGGGGGCAATTTAATGCACGTAACCTTACTCTGTGCTCCAATTTTAGCATATTGGATTGCTGTCTTCTCCACCCTCTCAGACATTTTGCATCTACAACTACACCCTTCACCAGGGCAGGTGCTCCTAGGTTTCCCGGCAGAGATGGCACTGCTCCTTGCTAATCATAGGATAGCCTGCTCGTGGAGCTGAGGGCGTGCACCCACCACTCAGGAGTGGCTATTAGATGTGGCACATTGTCAAGAGCAGCTAAAGATATACTGTTCTATGCTCCAGCATTCTAGCAGACCCTGGGACCTCGTGGTCTTTCCAAGCGTACTTGTTAACCCAGTCACTGTCCTTCTCTGCCTGCTTTCTCAACCGCCCCTGTAGCTCATTAGTATCATTTTGACCCTGCCTCTGATGAAAGCTGGTTTCTGCTAAGATTTGCACTGCCATCATGCATTATTTGTCACTATCCTTCCATGGCTAGAATACTATACATGAACTCAAATGTAAGCCTGTGTTACCTCCTTAATGCAGCACCCAGTGAATTCCGTTTATTTGATTGTATTGTGTATGAAGATTATGCTATTTCCTTGTGTTTTAAGGTTGCAACTATAAATAAAAAAATAAATAAAAACATTTGTTTTTGTAAATCTACTTCTGAGTCCAGGTGCAGTCACTCCTGAGCTAGAATACCAGGGTTACTTGCAATTAATAGTTTGGAAAATGTCAGAAGTTCGTGGATTATCTCTTGCCTTCCACGGGAACCACTATCAGCCATCAGATATTCTTGGGCTCTATCATCTTAAGCAAAGACAAAAATGCCTTGTCAGTATGGATTGACTGGTGTGTATTCAGCCTGATTTTGCTCCTCTAGTAGAGGTGGTAAACATTTTAAACATTTTGGTCTTCCAGGCCTAAATGTTCAGCATTTTGGGGTGTTTGGATAGTGTTGGACTAAATTATGCAAAGGCTGGTCAGTGTAGGGATTTATTTCACACAATGACCTGCAATGTTTACTATGTTATATTCCCTGAACAAGGGTCAGACTTTAAAGCATTGTATGTGGATTACAGAATTTATTCCGAGAAGTGCTTGTTTACAATACTAGATGTCTGCAGGCATGTGGTGTTTCTAATCTTTCAGGACAGACTTTGTAGTACTCTAACTGGACGTGCTCTCACGCCACCACATGATTTCTAAGCTCTCAGAGCAACAACAACTTTTAAGCAAGAATCTGTGATCAGGAACCAAATAGTTCCCAAAGCTTGAGGCACTTTAAGGGAACAAGAGATTTTAAGGATTGGACAATATCTCAAGGTGACACTTTAGATGGCTACCCACTCATGCAAGGTGAAACATGGCCTCAATTGCTGGACATGATGTTAAGGAAATCCATGACCTCCATATCTGGAATTCCAACACCACCGTAGTACTGTTCTTAGGACAAGATATAACTAAAATAGTTAGTTGGCTAGTGAACCAATGCAGACAGCAAACTCTACACAATGGCCACACTTACCAGGAACAGTGACTGTTGCAGGGTGTGTAACTACTCTGCCCTGTTAGGGCCTTGTGTAAGAGAGCTGTTTATTGAACCCAGACTGCTCGTGAAGAAGCAGGGACTCTCAAGGAGCAGTATTTGACTTCCATGACTGGTAACGTTTTACCTCTTGTTTCTCCCTTGGAATATCGCCTGAAGAAGTTCCCCTGATGATCCCCTCCTAACCCTAAAGAAGAAAATGCCTTCCTGAAAGTGACTCTCTCTGCGCCATCATACCTCTTGTCCCCTTGGGAGTTCTGGTTTCCGGCTGTTTGCAGGTCTGGAATATTGGCAAAGTCGTCTTGTTCGGAGATTCCCAGCACCAAAGAAAGCACCACCATCCGGCCTTCCCTGCCAGGGCAGAGACAGCAGGTACCCAAGAAGCAAGTGAGAATTAGGAGAAAGGACAAGAAAAGAAAAAGATATAAGAGACAGAACAAGGCAAGCAGCAAGAGCATGAGAAGCAAGCACAGCATAGACCTCTGACCTCACCAGGCTGACTTAGCAGGACCAACCTTTTATATACAGTATATGACCTTCAACTTCATCGGACTGACCTCTATATGTCAACTTCATTGTTCGGCCATCAGTTTCACCATAGCAACCACTAATGACCAAGGTTTGGCCTCACTCAGCTTCTCTTTATACTCTCAGTACTTATGTCTATTGATCAACCTCTGACCTTATTGGGCTAACTTCTGCCTTTCACTTTGTAGATCACTAATCATTCCTCTGACTTTCAGGGTTGACCTCTATGACCTCACTGGGTGGACTACTGGCCTTACCTACGTACAGGCTGACCTCTGATCTCTCTTGCTAACCTTTGACCTCACTTAACCAACCTCTGTAGGACAACCTTTTACATCACCAAACAAACTTCTTAAATCATCTTGCTTACCTTTAAACTCAACAATCTTTGGAGGGCAAGTTTTGCACAGAGAGTAGCACAGCACAGAGAGGAGAGTAGGTAGCTGAGAGAGTGGGAAAGGAGAGAGTACCAGGATGGGGTAAAACTAGAACCCAGAAATCTCTTAAGTTGTTATCCCCCCTAAAGAATGACACAACCATTGTATACTGGAGTGAGGTATCATTAGAGCATTGTCGCTGTCACTGTCAAATGGTAAGAGGGAGCCGGCCTCTTCAAGCAGATTTCACTGCAAACAGGGAAAGTCACCTCCAGGCACTTCACAATATAGGCGAGACACACACAAAGAAGATATGCATGGTGACTGCCTCCTTGCTAGGGGAATAGACACTGAAAACACTACTGACCAACTCCTGCACCAATAGAAATCTGCAAACAGAAGAGAAATGTGCCTAGAATACAGAGATGCGCCCAAAACAATTAAAATTGCATTGTGTGCTTAACTTATTTTGTTATTTTACTAATATATAGATTTATATTGCACGTGCTACATAACTAAATGTTTTCTAGGCTCATAAACCACTTATAAGAAAAAGTATTTTCATTTCGTTCACCTGAATATTCGCACTGAGTGCCTTGACATGTGACTGGCTATGTTCCAGACATGCAGTCCTTTCAAAGGCACCGGCCTGTCAAGGTACCGCTAATTGCCCCTTAGAGTACCCTGCCGCTGCTCATGTATGTCAGATTGCAGGCGGACTTCAAGGCTAGGGGCAGACCCTTTCCCAACTGTGCACAAAAATAGAGGTCCGCCAGAATCTCATCTCTTTGGAAATGCTGCTGACCTCATTTTTTATGTAAAATAGTGCCGGAATAGCAGGCCCTGATATGAAAAATTAGCAAGTTCTTCTCAGTTGTTCTTTGTAGACTGCAATAGGCTTAAGTTGCGGAATATATTTGCAGTTTGATAAGTTTAATGTACAGTAAAGCCAGAGTGTCTCTGAAGTGCACGGTAACTTTTCGCGCCATTGATGCACAGAAGCACATTAGGTAAAGTCTTTTTTGCTTTAAAATCGCGAGTCTGCCGCCTGACTCGGGTCTCTGGCTATGTATGCCTCTACCTCATGCGTACACGCGTTTAGGGAGAAGCTCTCACTGACCCGTTCTTTCCCACATCTCCAGAGTAAAAGAAAGAAGGATGAAAAGCCGGCGCCATATTTGAAAGCAGGACGCCCGTGCCGACCGGCTCGGCCGTCTCTTCCACGCCGCCGCCCGTGGCTCTTTTCTTGCCGCGGGAACAATAGGCCCAGTGCCGGGCCCGGCTCGGATGCAGATGAAATGCCTCTTCCGCAGCACCGAGGCCCACAGAGCAGGTGCGCTCCAGTGGTCTTCCCGCCTCAGAGACTCGGCAGCGTTTAGGTGGCAGGACGGGTCAGCACTCCTTTTCCTGGAACAAAGGACGGAATGCTGCCCGGGGCGCCGTCCGTACCGTAATCGAATGTGAAGCAAAGCAGCTCGCAGGCTTCCCGCCTGTCAATCACGCTCCGATGTGAGCGATCAGGTGGAGCATAAAGGTGACACCCCAGGGAGTAAGAGGCATGCCAGTCTCTTCAGCAAATATATTAGGGAAGGCCAGTTCCCGCCTCTACCAGCTACTTGATGATCTCTGGGAAACTGGAGGAGTTTAGGGGTATGGGAAGGGCCTTTCCTGGGAGCCATCACTGAAGCAAAGTGTGTCCACATACACTGTGCTACTGCTAACCATGCATACAAGCTTGGCTTTTGGCAAACAGGGCAAGGAGAGTAGTGATTGGGGCCCGAAGCACTGGTAGTAACATACCACATACATGCTCAATACAAAATAACATCCTTCAAACGTGTGTCCATGTGCCTTACTTGTGTGCCCACCACAATCTGGAAGCCCTAGTAATGGTAACAGCTTGTTACCAGTCCTTCAATTATTTCTTGTGGCTGGAAAGCCCACCTCTGCCTTTCAAGAGTGCCTTCAGCTTTGACTATAAGCCAGATGTTTGTTTGTTTCAGAAAAGGATAAATGCTTGGTCTGTTTCTGTCTTTGGTCAGTTTTGGCTGGTTTGATGAATGTCCCAGGTTTAATCCTGAAGCACACTGTCCTCAGACTGACCTATAACATCAGTTTCGACATCCCACGAACCAGCCACATCACCGCACATCTGAGAGACCTTCACTGGCTCCCCGTCAACAAAAGAATCACCTTCCGCCTCCTCACCCACGCACACAAAGCCCTACACGACCAAGGCCCGAGCTACCTCAACAGCCGGATCAACTTCTACGCTCCCAAACGCCACCTCCGATCAGCCAACCACGCCCTCGCCGCCGTCCCCCGCATCCGAAGAGCGACTACAGGAGGAAGGTCCTTCTCCTACCTGGCCGCCAAGACCTGGAACTCCCTCCCTCCCGACCTGCGCCTGACCCAAGACCACCTCTCCTTCAGGAAGAAGCTGAAGACCTGGCTGTTCGAGCAGTAGCGTCCCCCCCCCCCCCCCCCAGCACCTTGAGACCCTACGGGTATGTAGCGCGCTATATAAGTGTCACTGATTGATTGATTGATTGAGTTTGTTTCTGAAGCTCTCAAAATCTTGGTCTAGTGCTCCAGTCTCTGGTCTTTTTCTGGAGATTTTCATATTTGAGTAGACCAACATGTCTGTTTCCGGTGATCCCCACTGTTAGAGCTGTCAGGGGTCCTGTTTCTAATTGTCCCTCAACCTTTTTTTAAGTATCTTGTGCTGGACAACCTCAAGTGTGTCTGATGCCCAGTGCTCTTGGTCTATTTCTGGAGACCCCCAAAGCTTTGGGTGATAAATGGATAAATATACTGACCAATGTTTTGAGTCTGTTTTAGGACACACCAACCATTTGGCTTTGCTCCTGTTCCTTCTCTGTATCTGGAGAGCTCGAATACCTGTCCGGACTCCTGTTTCTGCTCTGTTTTTGGAGACCTCAAACCCTTGGCAACCGACTCATGTACAGAGTCGGTTGCAGGGCTCTTACTGAAGAGACCAAGCTCCTGTGCTGACCAACATCTTAGTTCTTTTCTAAAGTCTATAATGCGTGGTCTGGCCAATATACTGTGCCTGTTTCTATGATACCCAAAGCATGGCTTCTGGTCGGTTTCTGGGAGTCCCATGTTTGGTCTGACTCTTGTCTTGGGTCTGTGTCTGGTGTAAGGGTGGGCGGCCAGCTACGCTCCGTTTGCGGAGTGTGCGTAGTGCCGCCTACTCCGCATTTTGCGGAGCCGGCGGAGCCAGGCGGCACTACGCACACTCCGCAAACGGAGCGTAGCTGGCCGCCACCCGCCTCCCTCCCGCCCTCCCTAAATACTTTAAATGAAAGGAATAAATTAATTAAAAACGCACTTACCTTGCCGGCCGCTTCCCGCCGCGTCCCCGGGGCTCGCTATCTTCCGTCTTCGTCTTCTTTCGTAATGCGCATGCGCGGGCGGCCGCGCATGCGCATTTTCTCGTGAGAAATGCGCATGCGCGGCCGCCCGCGCATGCGCATTACGAAAGAAGACGGAAGATAGCGAGCCCCGGGGACGCGGCGGGAAGCGGCCGGCAAGGTAAGTGCGTTTTTAATTAATTTATTCCTTTCATTTAAAGTATTTAGGGAGGGCGGGAGGGAGGCGGGAGGCGGGTGGCGGGGCTGGCGGCCGGGTGGTGTTTGCGGAGTGGGGCTACGCGGAGTGCGGAGGTGGGCGTAGTTTCTCGCCCACTTCGCGTAGCTCCGCGAAGCCCCACTCCGCCAACTCCGCCCAGGGTTAGTCTGGTGCCTCCTGGTGCTGATGGCCCATGCGCCTGTCTAGTTGTTCTATGACTGTTCTACCTCTTGTGTTTGATTCTGGTGCATCACTGATTAGCTTCCCACGTGCCATGGTCTCATTTCTGTTGAACCCAATCACTGGATTGACCTGTGTCTTACCAAATATGAGTTCCTACAGGACAGAAAGTCAACTGACCTGAACACGGGAACTCTCTCTATAGACAGGTGTTCTCCGCATGGGGCTGTGATGCACTAAATATGTCGTCAGTCAAGGAGCGCTGGCAGGTCTATCCCTGTGGGGAGCACGAGGACATTGAGAAGATGCTCACGCTGCTGCAAATACTGGTGCTTTTATCAAGTGGGGCATCTAGAACATCTGCGATGCCAGACACAGGCAAAAAAAAAGTGTGGTCTGAATCTCTTGCCACACCCCCCTTCACTCCGCTGCCAGCTACCCATGAGCTGACTGGGGCAGCGGGGGCTGGGCTCTTGTGATAAACGGTCCTGGCCAATTGTGCGTCATGTAAATGCAAAATAACAATGTCAGGTAATGTCAAGCAAGTGAAGACTTGATTTCTGCTTGAGTAGTAAACCCCTCTGTTCACCAAATTCCAGTTGGAATAAAGGGTGGGGTGCCAGGCCCCATGGTCTGGCTGTATGTAGAACACAGGGGTCACAGCAGTGCTTAATTTGTGCTGGTGGTTGCTGGTGGGATCCCAAGCACTCCTTTTTTGGGACCTGGACTTATTTTTTGGGTTCAGCACTTACTTTTCCTCAGTAGATATTAATCAAGAGCAAGAGGAAAAACACGCAAATGGGAAAGAAGGATGAAGAGAAAGGCAGAAAAAACATTGCAAAGGGAGAATGCAAGGACCGGTAAGAGTGATATAAAAGGCAGGCAGAGCCTGGAAGTGGATTTAAGAGGCTCAGGTGAATTCAAAGCTATGCAGTCTTGGCATTCACTGCAACGTCATTTAAAAGTACTAGCCGCGGGCGCCTGAGCACAGCTTTTGCGTACTGGCGCTCATTCCTTGACAAATTAAGCACTTCTTCATAGTGTCAGATCACAGGGACTGGTGGTGACAGCCCAGCAGGCCCAGACACTGGCTAAATCCTGGACACAGAGAGGTGAGTGCATGCCTGCAGGCATTGGCTGTTCTCAGGAAAACAGGAGATTTACGTCGGACTCTGGCACTACATGTACCCATTATAAAGGGAAGTATTCAGCCAGGCGCCAGGCTCTGGCTGAGCCTACGATAATAAAATGAGCATCAGCCAACAGGGACCCACTGTGCCATGGAAACATGGTGGTAGACCCTATGGCCCAGTTATGCCCAGACAAGACATTAGTGAAAGTCTCAGGGAACAGGTGGGGCCGGGAAGCACCGAAGTTAATGCCAACTGACTCCAGGTACTTTCTAAGCTAGAGAAAAAATAGAGTGGCGAATGGCAGACTGTGCCCACGATTAAAAGGCAAATGCAAGGAAACAGTAACCAGCTGTGCCAGGGAATCAGCAGGGTTAGTAATAATAATAATAATAACTTTGAATTTGTAATGCGCACAGCTACCTCCGAAGTGGTTTCCCGGCGCTGGGGGCCATCGGGAAGATTAAGCGAGCTAATGCCCAGTCACCTGGTGCTGGGCTGTCTTAGGGATCGAACCGTGAACCCGGTGGTCCGGAGTCAGGCACCCTGGCCGCTGCGCCACACCTCTTCCAGTTACTGTAGTGTAGACTATATGTGCTCAGGAAACATGAATGTTAGAGCCAGGCCCCAGAAACTAGATGTGTCAAGAAAACAGGGACGTTAGTGACAAGCGCCTAGGGACTGGTTGTGCTCAGGGAAGTTAGTGCCAGCCCTAGATACCGGCTCTGCCCATTAAAAAGGGAGACTAGTGACATCCCTCGAGGACACTTCCAGGGGCTAGCTGTGGCCAGGGTGCTGTGCCCGGGCCACGAGGCTACTGACGTCACACAGCTGAAAGGAGCGAGGGTTCGTGCAGGTCTGTACTTTGCGTTGCACGGGGCTCGCCACAAGCTTTGTCCAACCTCTCTATATCAACAGTCCGTCCCATGGTGGCACACACGGAAGTGCCCCATAACTGGCGGCTGAATAGACCGGCCTCGCACCCTTCCCACAGACAGCGAGGAGACCCGTGGAAGGGCGGGTAGCGGAATGACGGAGCCGCTGTGAGCTGCTAGTAAACATTGCCATAAACCCAGCGCAAACACCAGGAACTGGCACCGGGCCCAGCCGAAATCTTTCGAGAGCCGGTTCCCATGGAAAGGGCCCGCCTCCTCTTCATGCCGCGTGCCAGGCTCACCACCATCCGCTCAGCTCCCCGACAGAGCGACAAGGCCCATGCAGGGCCGTACCATGGTGCGTTGGCATAGAGGGGTGAAATACAGAGTGTCCAACTGAATTGAATGCTTAGACGACGCGAGGGGGCGGAGCAAGCAGTGGGGACGTCTACTGAGTGACAGTGGGAGGAAGAGGATATTCTGAAAAGTAATAATTAATTTTGGAAGCAGTAATGTAAAGAAACAAGATTTCTTTTGTCCTGCACTTCCACTGATACACAATTACTGAAAGATTGAAGAGTTCTTCATCCTGGCTTGCCTCAGACACGGCTTTTCTACCGCTGACACATCCGTGAATAGTCCAATGCTTCCCAGGCCTGTGTTCCAGCCGTCCATAGTACAGCAATATTACGGTATCTACAAGGGTCTCACCGTGACCTTCCTTTGCGATCCGCATTATGGACAAGTGCGGGGGCCCTGCTCCCAGTTTCCCCGCACTGGCGCCTTAATACCTCGAAGTCCAAAGAGTTCCTATGCTGCACCTCTGTCTTGACCCACAGTGGGCATTTGACCCGAGTACCATGATGCCGTCAAAACTTTCACAATGGATCTCCATCCCTAGACGCCTGCACTCTAATATCGCAGTATTGAGGCCCATGCAAAGCTTTTGTAATGCACCTCTGTCCTTGCATGGTGCACTATTACACAAGTGCTGAGGCCTTCACAGAACTCTAACAACGCACCTCTGTCCTTGCATGGTGCACTATTACACAAGTGCTGAGGCATTCACAGAACTCTAACAAGGCACCTCTGTCCTTGCATCGTGCACTATCACACAAGTGCTGAGGCCTTCACAGAACTCTAACAACGCACCACTGTCCTTGCATCGTGCACTATTATACAAGTGCTGAGGCCTTCACAGAACTCTAACAACGCACCCCTGTCCTTGCATCGCGCACTATTATACAAGTGCTGAGGCCTTCACAGAACTCTAACAACGCACCCCTGTCCTTGCATCGCGCACTATTATACAAGTGCTGAGGCCTTCACAGAACCTTAACAACGCACCTCTGTCCTTGCATCGTGCACTATTATAAAGTGCTGAGGCCTTCACAGAACTCTAACAACACACCCCTGTCCTTGCATCGTGCACTATTACACAAGTGCCCAGGCATCAACAGGACTCTATCAACACGCCCCTGTCCTTGTATCGTGCACTGTTACACAAGTGCTGAGGTATTCACAGAACTCTGACAACGCACCTCTGTCCTTGCATCGTGCACTATCACACAAGTGCCGAGGCCTTCACAGAACTGTAACAACGCACCCCTGTCCTTGCATCGTGCACTATCACACAAGTGCTGAGGCCTTCACAGAACTCTAACAACGCACCCCTGTCCTTGCATCGTGCACTATTATACAAGTGCTGAGGCCTTCACAGAACTCTAACAACGCACCCCTGTCCTTGCATCGTGCACTATCACACAAGTGCTGAGGCCTTCACAGAACTCTAACAATGCACCCCTGTAATTGCATCGTGCACTATCGCACAAGTGCCCATGCATCAACAGGACTCTAACAACGTACCCCTGTCCTTGCATTGTGTTCTATTACACAAGCGCTGAGGCCTTCACAGAACTCTAACAACGCACCACTGTCCTTGCATCGTGCACTATTACACAAGTGCTGAGGCCTTCACAGAACTCTAACAACGCACCACTGTCCTTGCATCGTGCACTATTACACAAGTGCTGAGGCCTTCACAGAACTTCAACAACGCGCCCCTGTCCTTGCATCGTGCACTATTATACAAGTGCTGAGGCCTTCACAGAACTCTAACAACGCACCCCTGTCCTTGCCTCGTGCACTATTACACAAGTGCTGGGGCCTTCCCAGAACTCTACCAACACACCCCTGTCCTTGCATCGTGCACTATTACACAAGTGCCGAGGCATCCACAGGAGACTATCAGCGCACCTCTGTCCTTGCATCGTGCACTATTACACAAGTGCTGAGGCCTTCACAGAACTCTACCAACACACCCCTGTCCTTGCATCGTGCACTATTACACAAGTGCCCAGGCATCAACAGGACTCTATCAACACGCCCCTGTCCTTGTATCGTGCACTGTTACACAAGTGCTGAGGTATTCACAGAACTCTGACAACGCACCTCTGTCCTTGCATCGTGCACTATCACACAAGTGCCGAGGCCTTCACAGAACTGTAACAACGCACCCCTGTCCTTGCATCGTACACTATTATACAAGTGCTGAGGCCTTCACAGAACTTCAACAACGCACTCCTGTCCTTGCATCGTGCACTATTATACAAGTGCTGAGGCCTTCACAGAACTCTAACAATCCACCTCTGTCCTTGCATCGTGCACTATCACACAAGTGCTGAGGCCTTCACAGAACTCTAACAATGCACCCCTGTAATTGCATCGTGCACTATCGCACAAGTGCCCATGCATCAACAGGACTCTAACAACGTACCCCTGTCCTTGCATTGTGTTCTATTACACAAGCGCTGAGGCCTTCACAGAACTCTAACAACGCACCACTGTCCTTGCATCGTGCACTATTACACAAGTGCTGAGGCCTTCACAGAACTCTAACAACGCACCACTGTCCTTGCATCGTGCACTATTACACAAGTGCTGAGGCCTTCACAGAACTTCAACAACGCGCCCCTGTCCTTGCATTGTGTTCTATTACACAAGCGCTGAGGCCTTCACAGAACTCTAACAATGCACCTCGCACATCTATCCTGATTTGCACAAAGCACTGAATTCCCAGTACTGACACATCCGGTCTCGTGTGCTTTCACCAAGTAAGTTTGTTCTGAGCTGCAGGGCGTGATGGCATCTCCTTACTGACTGCCGAGACAAGCAGAGCACGATTAATAATCAACCTGGCTGAACGCGCTCCAGGAGGAAGTTGAACAAAGATCCTCTTTCTGGCAAAATACTTCGAGGTTTATAAGTTATTTGCAGAGAGCTGCTCAAGCTGCAGATTTCATATACAATTTCACATTCTTGAGCAGCCAGATAATCATTTCATCCTTCTGTGGTTGATAACAATGAGTACAATTAAATACACTAACAGTGGCACCACCTTTTATTCAGTACCTTATGCATTGTACGGCAAATGTTCTACACAACGATTGCCCGTTTCTTCTTCGTGCTTGCACACTTCTATAAGCTTCTGCAATCAGGTAAACATTCGTTCGGAGCTAGTCAAGCATTTAGGTCTCTGGGTGTTACGATAACTGGTAATAGCTGAGAGAGTTGAGCGAATGCCAAGGAAACTGTAGCTTTTAGGTTAGAGGGTGCAATCCGAACAAGATATCTGGGGTAGGAGGCGCAGAGCACCTTTTGTTGTGATCTGTATTTTGTCTGTACAGTTAAAGCACAGGCCTCATGGCCAGTAAATAGCGTGGGGACAGATTTACGAAGCATTTTAGCAGATGCATACCCAACATCACATGTTTATGATCAATAAATTACTTTTTTAAATGTACTATATCCATTTTGCGATTGGGAAAATTCCTATCAAATCACAAAATGGGTTTAGAAATGCAGAACGAGTCTCAATTTGGAAGGGACATATTTAGGGCGTCCCTTTTGAAACTGCAATTCGTGCAGCGATGTATCAATGGTCTGTGACCACGGTTTTGGACGTAACCATTGATAGGTTACTGACTATTTGCAAAGGGAAAGGGGACCCCTGGGACTCCGTCCCCTTTCGGAATGTTAAAAACAAGGTGCCTGGGAGTTGTCAGGGGATCATGGGCAACTCAAACACACTTTTTTTGAAAATCAATTTTTTCGTAAATGCAACGCTTCTTACTTTAAGGGAAACAGGCTGCATTAAAAATATATTTATAATAAATGTATTCACAGACAAAGTGGTCTGTTGACGCGAGCAGGCCACCATCCCTGTGATAGCATCAAGTTGGAGTGAGTTGCAATTTGCCTCATGAATTTTGATGAGGTGGGTCGAATTGAGACACACTCAAAATAGTGATTTGGCGAACCCACCAGTAAGTGCATAAGTTGTTTCACAAATGAGAACTGATTCACAAAAAGTCGGTGCTTAAATTGTGGCCACTTGGTAAGTCGTTTCTTAGTACATCTGGCACTGGTATGTGAATACACCTGCTGTGGACACAGGCATGTGAAACCTGAAGTTTATAGATTCTGATGTTGGTAAAACAGCATATCAGGGTAGTACAGCTGGGAAATAAGAACAGAAAGCTGGAAGAATCAGACCATCTGATATATCCCCTACAAAACATAGAAGCGCAAAGAGGACTGCCACACATCTTTCTTCAGCTCTCTCCCACTCCATCTCTGACCTTTCAAAATACAGAATAACTTTGGAATATACTTCCATTGCTCCGTTATCCCCCTCTCCTAGCCACAAACACATTTTGAGATTGTTTGTCGGTGAACCTTCGGGTAGCTCTTCAGAAAATAGAGTAAACAAACACCCCTTTGGACAGACAGGAAGAGAACACAGTTTTCACAGTTGAAAGGCTTTCCTGCAAGTATTCGATTTCCCAGCCATAGATGTTTTTGCCTGAACCAATGGAGCCATAGGCCAAAGGTGTGAAAACGAGCACTCCAGGGGTTTAGGGGTGCACACTCCTGAGCCTGGAGTGTTCAAGTGACAGCAGACAACCCTTTCATGAACCCAGACACCGCCACATCTAACTTCAACCCGAGAGTAGACATGCATGGGCGTGTGTCACTCCACCACCTCTAGTCTAGACTTGTGCATGCAGCCCCGGCTTGGTTAGGTGTGTAATTAGTGACATGTGCCCAACCTAGAATGACTGGCACACCATACCACTCTCAGCCATTGCTGGTGGGCCACAGCTGTCAGTGAGCGACGCCTGTGTGAGACAACTTCAGCCTAACCTTGATTTTTAGCCCTCATAACATGGTGCGTCGCATACTATGTGAAAAGTAAAACTACAAGTCCTAGAGGAGAGAGTGTTTTGGGCTGAAGTCACGAGTAGCTGGGGGTGTCACACATCACACGAGCCCCTTTGCAATTCTGAGTAATATTCAGCCGTTGCGGGGAGCGAGAGGGGTGCAGCGGAGCCAAGCATCCCGGAACGACGCAAGCCTAACCACGCATGCCTGAACAACGCATCTGACTTATCAGGGGTATGGAGAAGCAGGGGGCATGGAGAGACGAGGTGTCTATGAGATCACACACCACCTGTGGGGGCTTCAGAGAGGGGTTTGCACAGGCAGGCACGGTGAGCTCCCAGCTCGCCTCCCAGATGTGTTTGGGACGGTTACCCAATGATCCGAGCAGGCTCACAGAATGCACTGGAAGCTGCCAGCCGATCCGAGCAGGAGCCAAGAGTTTCATCCGGAGAGGCGGCCCAGTGAACGTGGCAGGTGCACAGACTTGCTGGGAAGCTGCCTGCTGGTCCAAGCAGGTCACTTAATTATTTCTGATCCAAACGGGAGCACAGCCTTTATTGGAAGCTGCTTGATGAGCTGAGCAGCTGTACAGAATTTCTTGGTAACTGCTTGATGATCCGAGGAGGGTCAGAGAATTCCTTGAAAGCTGCCTGCTTATTCAAGAAGCACACAGAGTTCCTTCCAGGCTGCCTGCTGATATGAGTGGGCCTACAGAGTCTCAGAATTCCTTGGAAGCTGCCTGCTGATCCGAGCAGACCAACAAAATTCCTTAGAAACGACCTGCCTGTCCAAGTAGACCCACAGAATTCCTTGGAAGCTGCCTGCTGATCCGAGCAGACCTACAAAATTCCTTAGAAACTACCTGCCTGTCCAAGTAGGCCCACAACATTCCTTGGAAGCTACCTGCTACCCTGAGCAGGCCAACAGAATTCCTTGGAATCTGCCTGCTGATCCGAGCATGCCCTCAGAATTCCTTGTAAGCTGCCTGCTACCCTAAACAGGCCCACAGAATTCCTTGGAAGCTGCCTGCTACCCTAAGCAGGCCCACATAATTCCTTGGAAGCTGCCTGCTGATCCGAGCATGCCTTCAGAATTCCTTGGAAGGTGCCTGCTGATCCGAGCATGCCTTCAGAATTCCTTGGAAGGTGCCTGCTACCCCGAGCAGGCCCACTGGAGGCCTTCAATCTGAGGCCTTACTAGAGGTTTACAAGTGATCTCCCCCCCCCCTTAAGCAGCCTCCATTAAAGCTGCGATTTGTTTGCCTGTTTGGCCAGGAGAGATCCCCCGAAGGTGTGTCTGCAGTGTTCCATGAATTACCCGGCGTGCACCTTTGTACTTGTGGGTTGGACATACTGTGCTTTTGTAAGTAGCAGTACTGAGTCATATTAGTCTTACCTCGTTGCTATGGTTGGCTCTCCATTACCAGCGCTCAGATCATAGACGCCATAGTTCAAGCTAAAATGGATGGGCAGGCCTGTGGGATAAACATGCATGTTGCCAGCTAGTCCTTTTAGGCGAAAACACTATAGCTAACTGTCCAAATTGATAACTGTTACAAAAAAGAATTGTATGTCTTTTCATTCTGCGCAGCCTTCTGTGCTCTCGACTTGTCTTGCACGTCTCAAGTGCTGTTTTTCTCATTGCACTCGCTCGCTGGGGTGCAGCATGCCAATAATTTTATGCCTCACCACTTTCAAATGTCACCAGCCACCACTGGGGCCACAGAATTCCTTGGAAGCTACCTGCTGATCCGAGCATGCCCTCAGAATTCCTTGACAGCTGCCTGCTACCCTGAGCAGGCCCACATAATTCCTTGGAAGCTACCTGCTGATCCGAGCATGTCTTCAGAATTCCTTGGAAGCTGCCTGCTACCCTGAGCAGGCCCACAGAATTCCTTGGAAGCTACCTGCTGATTCGAGCATGCCTTCAGAATTCCTTGACAGCTGCCTGCTACCCTGAGCAGGCCCACAGAATTCCTTGGAAGCTACCTGCTGATCCGAGCATGCCTTCAGAATTCCTTGACAGCTGCCTGCTACCCTGAGCAGGCCCACAGAATTCCTTGGAAGCTACCTGCTGATTCGAGCATGCCTTCAGAATTCCTTGACAGCTGCCTGCTACCCTGAGCAGGCCCACAGAATTCCTTGGAAGCTACCTGCTGATCCGAGCATGCCTTCAGAATTCCTTGGAAGGTGCCTGCTACCCCGAGCAGGCCCACATAATTCCTTGGAAGCTACCTGCTGATCCGAGCATGCCTTCAGAATTCCTTGGAAGCTGCCTGCTACCCTGACTAGGCCCACAGAATTCCTTGGAAGCTACCTGCTGATCCGAGCATGCCTTCAGAATTCATTGGATGCTGCCTGCTACCCTGAGCAGGCCCACAGAATTCCTTGGAAGCTACCTGCTGATCCGAGCATGCCTTCAGAATTCCTTGGAAGCTGCCTGCTACCCTGACTAGGCCCACAGAATTCCATGGAAGCTACCTGCTGACCCGAGCATGCCTTCAGAATTCCTTGGAAGCTGCCTGCTGATCCGAGCATGCCTTCAGAATTCCTTGGAAGCTGCCTGCTACCCTGACTAGGCCCACAGAATTCCTTGGAAGCTACCTGCTGATCCGAGCATGCCTTCAGAATTCCTTGGAAGCTGCCTGCTACCCTGACTAGGCCCACAGAATTCCTTGGAAGCTACCTGCTGATCCGAGCATGCCTTCAGAATTCCTTGGAAGCTGCCTGCTGATCCGAGCATGCCTTCAGAATTCCTTGGAAGCTGCCTGCTACCCTGACTAGGCCCACAGAATTCCTTGGAAGCTACCTGCTGATCCGAGCATGCCTTCAGAATTCCTTGGAAGCTGCCTGCTACCCTGAGCAGGCCCACAGAATTCCTTGGAAGCTGCTTGCTGATCCAAGTGGGCACATAGACTCCTCTCACCCCATACACATCGAGGCCAAGAAGAAAAGATGCGTGGATGGAAAAAGGATGTCAGGATATGACGTCATCTAGCCCCATACACAGTCCCTCGTCATATTCTGCCAGGTGGCACCATTTAGCGTCACGCCACAGGCCCAGGGTCATGCAGCAGGCGCCGTGGTACCGGGGCCCACTGAACTCTGTGCATGGCTGTGTTTCACAGCACAGTCAGCAGCAGGTGGTCCATTTCCCTTCTAGCACTAGGGCCAGTGACAAACTGGCTGCGCCACTGCACGGCCCACGCGCCGCACGCATTGCTGCTTACACGTTTACGACCCTGTTGGTTATTATCATACACACAGCTTTTGGCTGGTTACTGACGGCTACATCCCACTCTGCTAACAATCAATGAACTCCCCGCTTTCCTCTCTTCAGGGGGCCGAGGGGAGCTTATTATTGTGAGGCCGGTGAGTATTTTTCAAACCATGTACTTTAGCCTAATTGCATTCTTCGTTTGGTTGGATCTGAGTGCCCTAGCAATGCTCATTTTGTTTCCTCCGTTGATGGCGTTGTTTAATAACTGTGCCCGACCATCGGCGCTGAGGAGGGGCCGCACTGGTTGGCAGTCCACCACAACAACGAGCAGCTGTCATAGCAATAAGCCAGCCTCCATCCACCGTGTGTGCCAACCTGCAGCCCCAAAACGGAAGACTGGGGGAAACACATGGCGCCTGCGGTGTCTTCACTGAAGAGACACATCTGGCACCTGGGGTGTCTTCACTGGGGGAAACACATGGCGCCTGCGATGTCTTCACTGGAGGGACACATTGGGCACCAGCTGTGTCTTCACTGGAAGGACACATCTGGCACCTGTGGTGTCTTCACTGGAAGGACACATCTGGCACCTGCGGTGTCTTCACTGGAGCGACACATCTGCCACCAGCGGTGCCTTCATTGGAATGACACGTCTGGCACCTGCAGTGTCCTCACTGGAGCGACACATCTGGCGCCTGCGGTGTCTTCACTGGAGACACACCTCAGGCACCTGCGGTGTATTCACAGGGAAAACACATGTGCCACCTGCGGTGTCTTCACTTGAGACACACATCTGGCACCTGCGGTGTCTTCACTTGAGACACACATCTGGCACCTGGGGTGTCTTCACTGGGGGAAACACATGGCGCCTGCGATGTCTTCACTGGAGGGACACATCTGGCACCAGCTGTGTCTTCACTGAAAGGACACGTCTGGCACCTGCGGTGTCCTCACTGGAGCGACACATCTGGCACCTGCGGTGTCTTTACTGGAGACAAAAATCTGGCACCTGCGGTGTATTCACAGGGGAAGCACATCAGCCACCTGCGGTGTCTTCACTTGAAACACACATCTGGCACCTGCAGTGTCTTCACAGGGGACACACATCTGCCACCTGTGGTGTCTTCCAAGGAAATACACAACTGGCACCTGATATTTCTTCACTGGAGGCAAACATCTGGCACCTGCAGTGTCTTCACAGGGGACACACATCTGCCCCCTGCGGTGTCTTCACTTGAGACACACAACTGGCACCTGCGGTGTCTTCACAGGGGACACACATCTGGCACCTGTGGTGTCTTAGAAGGAAAGACACAACTGGCACCTGATGTGTCTTCACTGGAGGCACACATCTGGCACCTGTGATGTCTTCAGAGGAGACACCGACCTGGCACCTGGGGTGTCTTCACTGGAGAGACACATCTGGCACCTGGGGTATCTTCGATGAAGACACAGACCTGGCACCTGCGGTGTCTTCACTGGAGACACACATGGTGCACCTGTGGTGCCTTCACTGGAGAGACACATTTGACACCTGCGGCGTCTTCGCTGGAGAGACACATCTGGCACCTGCAGTGTCTTCAATGGAGGGACACATCTGACACTTGCAGGGACTTCACTGGAGAGACACATCTGATACTCGCGGGGCCTTCACTGGAGGGACACATCTGGCACATGTGGTGTCTTTTTGAAGAGACACATCTAGCACCTGCAGTGTCTTTTCTGGAGGAAAAGAGTTGCCTCCTTATAGTCTTTTCACTGGGGGAAAAAACCTAACACCAGAGTTGCATCTTCACTTGGAGGTAAGCATCTGGCATTTGTGGTGTCTTAGTTGGAGGAAAGACCTCTGCCATCTGAACGTCTTCACTGGAAGAAACGAACCTGCCACTAAAATGTTTTTCAGCTGAGGAGACAGCTGGTGCCTGCTACTGTCTTTACTGAAGGACCTACCAATGGCGAGTGTTTTCTTCGCAAGACCTTATCTGACAGTATCTGTACAACAGATTACACATATAGCATTTGCAAGTGTCTTCACTGGAAGAGACACATCTGGCATCTGAAAGTGTTTTCTTTGGTAGAGACACATCCTACACCCACCAACCTCTTCAATGAGGGATGAGTGTGTGTATCCTACAGGTGTCCTCTCACAAAGAGAGGAAGCTGGCACTTCCTTCAACTGACCTTTAACCCTTTCGATGCTGATGACGAGATGAGCTCGTCATCACCCACGGGTGTCGTGTGCTGATGACGAGCTCAGCTCGTCATAGTGCCACTAAAATGGCATTTTCCAGCACAGGGGGGGGAAAACGCCCAGCAGCCATGTGGTTAATGGAGTGGACTCTGTGGTGTCTTTACTGGAGGAGGCACATCTGGCGTATTACAGTTGAGAGATATCTGATGCCTGAGTGTGCTTTCACTAGAGCAGGCACATCTGCCACTTCGGTTAGCTTCAGTGTAAGAAATACACCTGAGACTCGCAGTGTCCTCCAGGGGCGGCTCCTCCATTAGGGCGGAGGTGCGGAGCCCCATTGCTTTCTCGCAGTGCGAGAAGCAGAAACGTAAAATGGTAAAACTACCATTTTATGTTTCTGCTTCTGGCACTGCGATTTGTTAGGGGGCTCTGCTGGAGGGCCGGGGAGGAGTGGCTAGCCCAATGCTGTGGGCACTGACTGTTTGGTTGGCCCTCTGGGGCTGACCAAACCAGTCATGCACATTCTCTTTTTTCTCCATATAGGCTGCATGCAGCCTACATGGAGAAAATGGCCTCCCCATTATCGTCATTGCAGAGTTGTGATTAGCTTTGGGAAGGGGAGGGAGGCTGCCTACTTCCTGTTCCACGGGACCCAGCCAAGAGCTGAAACGGCGCGGGACCCAGACGGATACGTTTATTATTTTTTTAAAGAATTATATCCCCCTACGCCCCTCCCAGCACAACCCCACTACCCGCGAGTCATGCCGGCCACGACTGGTGTCCTCAATGTAGTAGGCACCCTTTACACCGGTGATTGAGTTTAGGTACATTTACCCTGTGAGACACATATGTCACCTCAAGATATCTACTCTGTAGAATACACATCAGGCATGTGTAGTGCTCCTATTGATGGATGGCAACAGCTATGAGGGAAAGGCTCTTTTTACACATAACCAAACAAATAGTTTTAGGAGATCCACTAAAAATACTATATGTATTTTGGAGGGAACATGCTCCACATTGAGAGAATGGAAATATGTTCATGTACCTGCAAATTCAAAATTAGGTCTATAATGTTTTAAAGAAAATATACTGAAGAAAAAAATTCGAGCACATTTTTGTGAGTGAGACATTTTTTTTTAATATACTTTTGTTCTTGCAAGGATATAAAGAGAAGATACATCACTGACTGACCTTATTTATTTATTTATTTATTTATTTTCTGACACTTATAGAGCGCGAACAATTACCCTTGGGTGTCTCGGCACTAGACTGCAGTCATGTCATTCCTTAGAGGTGAGGATGCGGTGGGTGTACTGTATTATTGGTTGAATAACCACGTCTTCAGATTTTTTCTGAACTGTAAAAGCGATGGACTGGCTTTGATGTGGTATGGTAGGGTGTTCCAGATTTTGGGGGCCGCAACTAAGAAGCGGCGGTCACCCCATGTGACTGTTCTGCTACGTGGGACGACTAATTGGTTAAGTGATGAAGATCGTAGCTTTCTGGCAGGACTGTAAGGTATTAGGTGATCTTTTAGGAAGCGAGGCCCCTGATCCTGCATTACCTTGTAGACTATGCACATAGCTTTAAACTTTATCCTGTTTTGGATAGACAACCAGTGGTAGGACCTCAGAGTATCTGAGATGGGTGCGAATTTTGGTTTTTTTTTTTGACCTAGAGAAGAAACAGCTAACATTTGCTGATAACTCCAATTACTGGAGCAAACACCGGAACCTAAGCTTAACCTTGCTAGAAGAACCATACCCGAGGAGTGACGTTGTTTCATTGGAGCAGGAAGAAAGACCTGGGATCTGAAGAACTATCTTCTGGTTCTGACAACGGAAAACCACAAGATAATTCTCATGAAGCAAACTCATCCACGTTCCACACCTGGGACCTGATGGTATCTTTCCTGAGGGGCCACACAGAGCAGAGGTGTGAAGGTGCCTCTGTGTGAGATCCTTTTAAAAAAATGTGTTTATTAGGCTTCATGCACAGGGTGAAACAGCTGCCGTCGCTGTAACATGCGGCACATGCAAAAGCCATTTATCGACCAATACAATGTGCCCATTTTGAGAATGACATTGATAAACACTGTTATACCAAACAAAACGTCAGTACAAAGCAAAGAAGCTCATGAGGCTGCACGGTAGACGTAAGGAGTCAAGTCATATATGAAGAGGAAGGGAAACAGCCCAGAGGGGAGTCCACCAAGCGTGAAAAGCAAATAGTATGTATGGTCATGTCATATAGGGGCGGGGCAGAGAAGGGCACTGATCCAGGAAGGGACAGGCGATGGAGCGCTAAAGATATAGGGGAAGCAGTTGTGCGCACTGAGGGATATATGATGTGTTGATCGGATAGCTACGTAATCCAGTAGTCCTCATATGTTGCATGGGAGCCACTCACCCCTGTGTGTGCCAACATACGCCATTTTGAATGTCAGTTGGGTAAGTACAGACTCAAGGGAGGAGCACATCATTTTTGGCTTCCACATTAGCAGTGGGGGCTAGTCCATAGGGGCGTCTAGGGCTGCGCCCCACAAAAGAATCGGGCAACAGGTGAACAGGAATGTAAGCAGACGAATTGACAGCTTACAATTCGTCTGTTTACATTTCCGGGCCGGCCTGTGCTTCACGGGTGAAAGTGCGCATGTCAACGCACAGCGCATGCAGGTGAGAGGCGAGCGAGAGTCCAGAAGAAGGTCTGCGCATGTGAGAGAGGAGCGTTCGGTTGGTCCCCTGATTTGGAGGACCGAATTGCCTTGTATGCGGACGATATTCTGCTTTATTTAACCTCTCCCCGAAGTCCCTCATTATTGTGTGCGATGTTCTGGCCTCTTTCGGTAGGAACTCTGGGCTTTCCATCAATTGGTGGAAATTCCTGTTGTTTGTCCTTAAGGGGGAACCCCCAGTCCCTTCGGGGAACTGTCCGATTCAAATCAGTACAGATTTGGGGATCTTTATCTCTCTTGACCCCGCAGTTCGGTATGCCCAGAATCTCCTTCCCCCTTTGCAGAGGCTTCGAAGTGATATTGCTAATTGGAGAAAACTTCCACTCTCCCTGTTGGGGCGAGCGGTCCTTTTTAAAATGATGGCACTGCCTCGGTTCCTCTATGCCCTTAAAAATACCCTAGATGTAGTGCCGGACAGCTATTTCCGTGAGGTGGAAGGGGTTGCAGCGTAGTCTTCTATGGGAGGGCAGACCCCGTATCGCTTTAGCTAAATTAACGCTCCCCTGGTATGATGGAGGCATTGCCCTCCCAGATATTAAACGGTATTATTGGGCCTCACAGCTGACCGCGATCAAACATGGAATGTATGACCCCATTGCAGATCCTGGCCATGCCATGGATAAATGGCTCCTCCCTGGAGGCAGTTATAATAGAGCATTGTACTCAAAGCCAGCAAAGTTAGACTTGACGGGGCCGACTAAGCACGCTGTCCGTATCTGGCGTGATGCCACGAACTCTTTGGGCTGGAGGGACAAGTTGACGCTAGCTACCCTACTCTTCGATTCGGAGCGGCTGGGTAAGCTCTGGAAGACGAAGGGATTCGATAAATGGGACCTGATAGGGATCTCCACCATTAAAGACTTATCGAGCAAGGGGAGGGTTAAGTCATTTGAGGAAATGCAGGCTGAATTTTGAGCTGTCGGGTTTTGAATATTTCCGCTATGCACAAACGATCTCCTTGATCTATAAGAAGTTGATTAATCACAGGGCGGATCTATCAATCAATCAATCAGGAGTTAGTTAAAGCGCGACTACTCACCCGTAAGGGTCTCAAGGCGCTAGGGGTGGGGGGGTGGGGGGGTGCAGCTTCCATTCCATCAAGGAGGGGGTCTGTCGAAGAGCCAGGTTTTGAGGTTTCTTGCGAAGATGGTTCCCAGCGCAATCAAGCCACCAGGGGTTCCAAGGCCAATGAGAAAAGAAGAGGTGAGAGAGGGCAAACCTGCCGAGTACCCCGACCAAGACTGAAGGACGCCGAGACCCGATTATTAACGACTATTTGAGCAAGCGGCTCAGCATGTAACAAGCGCACCCAGCTAATGAATTCAGGGCCAAATCCAAATTTAGACAGGACCGCCCACAAATAGGATCATTCTACAGTATCAAAAGCCATAGTGGCGTCGAGTGAAACAATTACGGCTGGCTCCTGCAAAGTATGGGCCCTGCCTATAACGCCATGCAACCTACGTAAATTTAGGACCGTGTTCCGATGAGGAACAAAGCCCGATTGGTCTGGATGAATCAGCTTGCTAACCACTTTCACAAGTCTATTAGAGAGAAGTTTGGCCAGAAGTTTGGGTTCAGCCTTTAATAAAGAAAGGGACGTTGGTCTTGGGTTTACCCACCTTATGAATCACAACCACGGACCCAACCCTCTGATCTCTGGGCAGAATACCTTTCCCCCGGGCCTCGACAAACATGGATTTAAGGTAGGGAGACAGTCTATCGGATCTGAGCTTGTAGAGTTCGATTGGAAGCCCGTTTGGACCCAGCGCCTTACCCGAGTTCAAGGAGCGGATAGCTTGGGCTATTTCGTCAGCCGTTAAGGCACTGTCCATGAAATCACGGTCTTCAGGAGATAGGCGCGGGAGCTGTATATCATGAAGCAGTAGGTGAGAGTCCTCCTCGGGTCGATCAGAGACCGAGGTGTAAACAGTTTGGAAATGCGCCGCAAAATTGTCCACAATAATCCGTGGATCTGTAAGCAGAGCGCCCTCCGCTGTAACGAGTTCTGGGATGACACGGTCAGCCCAGTCCTTTTTGTCCAACCAAGCAATACGTTTACCTGCCTTATCCCCGAGGTCATAAAGCCTGCCCTGTTGCTCCCTACCAAGAGCCCTTGCACTATCAGTGACTAGTGATTTATAATCATACTGCTTAGGGCTTAAAAGATGTAGTTTAGCTTGCGTTACCTTATGTTTCAGTTCCCCCTCCAGCCGACCAATCTCAGTCTCTGCATCAACAACCTCCCTATTTCTTTCCTTTTTAAGTTCCAGCTATCAGTGATAGAGCCTGACCCCTGATGACAGTCTTAAAGGCTACCCAAAGAGTCATGGGGGAGGACACTGATCCCTCATTATGCGTAAAATATTCATCTAGGGCCTTAATGAGGTCCTTACGAAGTTTGGGGTTACGTAGATACCAGGGGTCAATGGGGGCTACCCTGCCCGCCGTTCCCGAAGCAATACAAAGCCTAAACCACAGCGGGGAATGATCAGAAATACCCCTTGCGAGGTGGACAGCTTCAGCGACGTACGACGCCTGGGCCGCCGGGACCAGACAGTAATCCAAGCGGGAAAGGCTGTTATGGACACCAGAATAAAATGTGTATTGTTTCTGATCAGGATGGATCAATCTCCACCCATCCACTAAACCCTTAGCGTCGATGAAGTCGGGTAGCCATCGCATGGCACGCCCCATATCTCGCGGGGGATGTCTATCCATAACTTCAGAGACAACCGCATTGAAATCACCACCCAAGATCAAAAGCCCAACCGGCAGTTCGAGCAAAAGCTTTCCCAAATCAGCAAATTAGGTACTCTGCATGCCCGGGGGGACATAAACAGACAAGAGGGTAAGAACCTGTCCTTCCCACTGACCCATAATGCCAACATACCTGCCCCTGTCATCCTCCCACGTGGAATCTATCACCAAAGGGAGCGCCATCCGAATTTGGATCCCCACCCCTCTGGAACCAGAGGTGAAACCCGCGTGGGCCACCAACTTATACCCCATTCTGTGCATAGCTTTACATGAATTCCCAATTAAATGTGTTTCTTGAAGCAAAACCATATCTGGTGCCTGGCCTTTAAGATACTGGAGAACCACACTGCGTTTAATTTTGTCCCCCAACCCATTCACATTCCAACTCAAAATCTTCAGTTCCCTACCCCCATCATCATTTGCGAAAAAGATGTGACAATCCTCTGTCTGCTGCATGGTAAACAAGTTCAACCTGCTGATGCCATAAACAATCCACCCAACTGGTGAAACAAACTTCCCTCCCCAACACCCCACCACCCCGCTGCCTTGCCCATTAGGCTTAGAACTGCCCATTGAAAAATGCAGAGTGCCTGTCGCCCTAAACATTCAAAAGAAAGAACAAAAAAAAGTACTTAGGGGTATAGATCATAGGAGCTCCGGCCACCCCCAAAAAGACATATTAATAAGTCTGTGAAAAATACAGTTATGCAAGCATTAAAGTTAAAGTTAAAAGTTTTATAAAGCGCTCGTTGACCGGTCGGTTTCTTGGCGCTGAGGACGGTAGTGGGTGGAGGGTAGGGAGACAGCCTACTCGGCAAAAGCTCGCGAGAAAAGCCAGGTCTTCAGATCTCTGCAAAAGTCCATGTAAGATGCAATGATCCTGACACTAAGAGGTAAAGAATTCCAAAAGGAGGGGGCCAAGAAGGAGAAGCTCATGCCTCCATGTTTCTTCCTTATCCTTTTACAACGAGGGATTATATCACTCCCCCCAATGAATCCAAGGATACCTCTTGTCCCGTCCCCCCCACACCCTCTCCCCCCCACAACTCTGAAACACACGACTGGACCCCCATTTAAGAAGGTTGAGCTTCTGAGTCACCAACTCCTCCCCACTCGATCCGGGGGACCCGAACCTCAAACCACTCCGATACGGTCTCCAGCTGATCGAAAAACCATGCCCTACCATCCACCTCAACTCTAAGATGAGCCGGACACAACATTGAATACTTCATGCCTCTCTCCCGCAGGTCGCGCTTCTTGGACAAGAAGGATTTTCGTTGCTTCTGAACTCTTTGCGTGAAGTCGGAAAAGAAGGCAATGGTAGCATTTTCATATTTAAGGGGAGCACTGTCTCTTGAACACTGAAGAATAGCATCTCTGTCTCGGTAGTTGAGTCCTCGGGCCAACATGGGCCGCGGGGGGCGGGAGGGCGCCCGGTCTGGGACGGCCGCCCGGGACCCTGTGCGCCCGCTCAATGATGAAGAACTTACTGAGACCCTTCGGTTGCAGGTGCTCAAGGATAAGATCCTCCACGAACAGGTCTGGGGCCTGCCACTCCCCCTTTTCAGGCACACCCAGGAAGCGCAGATTGTTACAGCGTAGGCGGCCTTCATAGTCATCCAACTTAAGGTCAAAGGCCACACGTGAATCGCGCAGCTCCCCAACCTCCTGCTGCAACTGGGAGTCATCCTCCACAAGACTGGAGGTGGTAAGTTCAACTTGTTTCACTTTTTCATTGAGTTTACCCATATCTGCACGAATTAGGTGGATGTCTATGGCCATTGAGTCCATTTTATGCTCCAGTGAGGCTTTAACTCCAGAGATAGCGTCCATGACATCCTTAAGAGAGAGCTCAGATTCATCTCCGGTCAGCGCCCACTTTACCGAGTCCTCCGACAGCCTACCCTTTGGTATATCCTTAGAGATTGTGTACCTGTCAAGTTTGTTGGATTAAACCGGTTTCTACCCCCTGGTCCCAGTGCCCTTCACACGCTCCATGTTCCGATGGGCAGAGCGCTATTCAGGCCAGCTTCCAGATGTGGCCCTGAGAGCACTCCCAACACTGTAGCTCCAGACACAGGCCCCCAGAATCCACAGCAACAAGGACGAGCAAAGCAGCCCAACACCAGAAGGAGATGAAATGGGCCTCACAATGGCACTCAGCATCCGAGAGATGAGAGCAGGGTCAGTCAACCACCACAAGGGATACCCGCTGCACCTCGGTGGCACCGTAAATACCAGGCAACTGTGTCTCAATGCCCAATCATGCTCACCATAAAGTGCGTACATCCAGGGAAGATCAGCACACAATCAGGTGAATACCAGGTTGTAGACAGCGCCTCCAGAGGATCATTCAGAAGAGGAGAGCAACAAAGCAGGGGGGAGGGGAATCCCCCATCCATCCGCCGCCGGCCAGAAGAAGTAATGCTTCACAATCCGGATCCACCTTAAAGCTGCGACATACCACCTTCACCGAGGGTCACCACCCTTAGCATCAGGCCCATCACAATCCGGTAAAAGCAGCTTAAAACAGCATCATGTGGTACCAGTTGCACCCCCCTCGAGCCGCCGCCGCTGAAGCCCCTCCACTGCTGCCGCTCCCCGCACCGCTGCGCACAAACACACAGGAGCGCAGGGCCACAGCGTCCAGAGGTGGGGTCCGCAGAGAGCCGGAGACGACTTTTCTTTTTTGTGTTGCGGCCCCCACTTCCGGCCGAGCCGGAAGTTGTCGTTTTTCAGACCGGGGCTCCCACCGTGGGTCCTGGCTTGAGGCCCACACTTGGTCAGACGGAATCCACGGCAAGGACACCTTCACAGGAACCACAGAGAGCTCCGGGACAGGCAGCAGCGGCTCCACCACACTCACTGCCCCTGGGAAGACATCAGGATTGAATGAAAGGATTGATTTTGGGCTAAATAGTCACGGAGCTCCGAGACTACGTGGCCATCTTGGATCGCGCTTGGCCACACCCAACCCTAAACAGGTATTCTTAATCATTCGGGTGCCCCATGCGCCAAGTGTTCAATAAGTGCATATGCGTGCACCATTGCTCAAACTGCTATGTAGTGCGGGTGCTGGCTGCTGCGTGCCGGGGGAGTAGAGCAGTGAAGTGGTAAGTCAGAGACACTGTTGTAATGAATTTCAAGATCTATGTTTATCTTGAGTAAGATTTATTCCAAGGAGAAACCCAGAACCACCCTACCAGACGCAGCTGGATCAACTGTCACTGAATAAATCTTACTCAAGATAAACATAGATCTTGGAATTCATTACAACATTTTGGCGACAAGGATGGGATCCCAATGCATCATAGATGACATAGCCCAACCTCACGTATTACATTCTAATACAATATAACAGACACAATTAAATCACCACCACAGAGCCCAGGGCTCAGCGGGTCAAGGAAGAGTGCTGGGGTAAGTACATCTTAAAACCCCGCTTGGTTGACGTTGGGGGCATAAAGAGCCACCAAGGTAAGGGGACCCCTGTCTAAGTGTCCCCCCAGGATCACATACCACCCGTCTGTGTCCACCCGCAGAGTGCCCATGGCAAAGGGAACCTTGGGGCATTCCAAATTAGCACAACCCTCACATAGACCGACATAGTGTTCTCGTAGGTCTGCCCTCTTCATTTAATGCGCGCCTTATGGAGTTTGGGCGCCGTGAGATGGGTCTCCTGGAGCATGGCAAAGTGGGCGTGCCGGCATTTGAGGTATGCATAAATACAGTAGCACTTGGTCGGCGTGGCCATACCGCGCACCTCCCATGTAATAATGTGATATTGTGCAAGTTGCCAATCAGGTGTTTGTCCATACATGATTATGGGAGACACAGAGAATCACTAGGTGTCTGTGAAGGCACCTCTGTGTGAGATCTTGAGATGTTTTTTCTGGAGCAAGTGCAGCTGAGACTCCAAGTTATATGTTCTGGAGAAAATACACCAGATACCCTCAAAATGTCTCTTCTGGATTAGACACACATGATTACTGAAAACATCTCCCCTGTCTGATACAGACACACCTGACAGTTGAAGGTTTTTCTAGAATTGCACTGACACCTCATACCTGCAGTTGTCTCTTCTTGGGATGACACATTGAGATATGACAATATCATTCATGGAACGAGCTTACCTAAGACATGCATGAAGCAACAGAAGGAGGTAGGATACAGTGTGAGCATGCGCCCTACATGGTGAGGAAATATCACAGTTGTTGGGGACCAGCATGCAAAGATGCAGACATGCAAGAGTGCTGAGGATAAAGAACTGATGATGACTACAAGAGACAAGGGAAAGCGGAAGCAGGTAGAGGAAAGCCAGACTTACAGGAAAGACTTCATGTCCATGCCACGATTCCGGACCTGACCCACCACATAGTCCCAGCTGCCTGGAGTGGAGCGGCTGCGTCCGCCACTGCTGGCGCCGCGGTACTTGGATCCAGCCGTGCTTCCTTGCCGGCCTGGGCCGCCGCGCGGAGGCCGTGGGTTGCTGCCTGTTGAGTTAGGCTGGAGCTGGAGTTGACCCAGGCTCTGGCTGGTGGTTGGTTGCACATGGAAGGGCTTCTGCTGGTAGCTGAGGGGCTGCTGCAGACTCTGCTGCCGAAGCAATGTCCGCGGCCGCTGGCACTTTGGGTCTGCAGCTGAAGTCGAGATGTGCTGCAGGGTGGTGGCAGCCGGCAGGGTGGGCTCCTCAAAACTTGGGGAATGATGGCATGAAAGGAGAGAGATGGGTGGGGAAGTGAAGGAAAGAAAGACATAAGAGTTAGACTGAGGATAGCCAATGGTAAGAAAGCATCTCTGGCGCACACGGGCTGGAGTCCCTTTGAAGGGAGGGCTTGGATAGGAGGGCTACATTAGCAGCATTAGGGCTGGAGCATAAAGAGGGTTGGACCGGAGCTTGACTAAGGGAGCGCCAGGAAGGGAGCGCCAGCAAGGACCCCAGGATTCCCCATAGAGGGAGCACCAGACCGTGTGCTTAAGAAGGGAGCGCGAGTAGGGCAGCACTACGAAAGGAGCAAGCGAAAGGGAGCGCCTAGAAGGGTGCAACAGGAGGGGAGCGCCTAGAAGGGAGAACAAGGGAAGGAGCGTCAAGATGTGCTTACTAGAAAAGGAGCGCTAACAAGTAAGTGCAAAAAAGTGAGCAACAAATCGAGACACCGAAGAAGAAAGCACAAAGGCAAGAGCACCAAGAGTCCAAGAGTGGTGTATCAAGAGAGAGCACAAAGAAAGAAATGCCAAGGAGTTAGCCATCACAAGAACACCTAGAAGAATGCACCAGGTGCACCTGGGGGTCTGGCACTCTTCTGGAAGCAAGTGTGCCACTGCAGACAGCCACCTTGGTCAAAGATCCCTGTCTGCTACCTCTAAACGACAGGGAGAGGGACAAGTCCTAAAGCATGACCTTGAATGTCCTGGAAGTAACCACCAACTGTTCCCTGGACATTGGACTGCTACCTACACTCACCCAAAGGGCTTTGTTGAATTGACTGACCTGCTGGAGCTAAGGTATATGGAGCGATTATTCCAAGGGGTTACGGCCTTCCTGCCCCATCCGCTTAGGGCACCTGGCAGTTCTCTCTCGAAAGTCGTGGCCTGCCCTGCCCCATCTCATCTACTGCACATATGACCCATCCCAGCTGCTCTATAGGTGACAGCAGAGTAGAGCTAGTGTAGCCAGTCTCATGACTTCCACAACACTGCTGAACCCAACTGTACAAGGCAGTCATCTGAGCAGGAGGCCCTCGACAACCTTAACCCAATCACTGTGGATGCTGGGTACGAGGCAGACCTTTACCCTACAGGATCTCAGCCTGAACAACTTCTATCCACAGGCGGCAAAGAACCATATCCTGCCAGGTAGGCACTCAGATCAAACTACGAAGATCCACCCGTGCAAGCTGCTCTAGAGAAAATGGAAATACCCAAACTATCAGAATGAGTAACCCGGAGAGGACCAGGGTATCAGAGCACGCCTAGATCCCGCTGGTGGCTGTTCCCTCACACTGCTGGCACTCCCAGTCACAGACACATCGAGAACCCAGAGATCAGAGAACACCTCCCGAGGCGCCAACCCCAAGGGCAGCCACACACGCCTTATCAGAGAGCAGCCACGGGGCAGAGAAAAACCGCACCCACATGCAAACACCGAGTAGTCATAGCATAAAGGGAAGCCATGTCTACATGTATGGGGTTCTTCAGTGGACATCTGGTGTATCCCTGCTCTTGGGCGTCCCTGATTCTACCTGTCACTGTGCACAGACGGGCCACAGAGGCTCCTCTAGTTGCTGATGGGCGTGATTAACATGTGCTACAGAAGCCTTGGTCCCTGAAAATGCGAGTGCTAGGATTTGTGGATTCCATGGGGGTACATTACTATCAGTTTCTCAAATTCCTTCAATAAGTTTTCTCAATGTTCTTTCTCCACCTGAGCGCAGTGTCTTATGTTAGTGCAAGGTGGAGTCATTTGTTTTTGTATTGGTTTAACTCCCAATTGACGCGGACCTGCAAATATTCTCCAGTGTGTTCACAGGTGCCCAATATTATTGGCGTCTCGCTTGTGGACAAATCTAACTGCTTGTGATTGTGGAGGTGATAGTCTGCAAGAAAATATCTGGTATCTTCTTATTTACTGGAAGACCGAGAGAGGATCAGCACTGGGTGACAGGTCAATCTTCTGAATATTTCTGGAGATCTCATTTGTGAGAGAAATGCACAGAACATGGCAGATTGTGATGCCTGTGATCCTTCTACATAGACATAATGGGCCTGTGAGGTTCCTTCTTAAAACAAATACTAAGTTAACTCACATTAAAAAGCAGCGTAAACTAGTTAGTGGGAAGTTTTGAAACTGATTATCATGTGGAGGAATCTGGTGCACCTTGCTCAATAGAATACTTTGGCAATGTGGTAGAAAACAAGATATTAAGATCTTGGCGTAGGGTATCCACAACTCCTAGCAACTGATGACTGGTTGAGATTTAATTTTGGAACATAATCTCTTGATCATTATGAAGGTCTCTGCTGGAAGCTGAAACATGGGAAGACCTTTTCTGGAGCTTTGATAAGCCAGTGGCATGGTGTAAAGGGTCGTTTCCAGGCCTCAAAAACATGACTTGCACTTCCTTCCATGACACTCGGAAGTGCTGAGTCATTAAAGACATCACCACGGCAATCTCTATCTAACAGTAGAAGCATGTTGTTGTGTAAGGTGGTATTTTTCCCATTGACTTTTACAATGCCATGGCAGGACTCGTTGTCTTTCTCTTCAGCTGCAGAGTCGAATAACTATGGCCTCATTACGAGTAGCCCAGTTAATTGAGGCGTGTGGTAACTTCTGTTACTGAAATTATTGCAATTAGGATTTTTGCTGCTAATACTGCACTGCAGCAGTTTTTCACAGATACATTTCGGCAGGTCAAACCTGCTGGAATTGATCATGTGTAAAATGCTCACTATATATTGGGACAAGCACATTTTTGTACATTGCACACCAAAATCTGAGTGTTATTCCCCCATTTCAGGACCAAATTATTAACTTGGAGTTATTTTTCAGATCCAATAAATTCCATCTCACCAGAGTCAGATTTTGTTGGCTGTGATAAATGTCAGCCCAAACATCTGACCACTTATAATGATGGCTCTAAAGTTTGGTTTGAGGCTTTTGAAACTGAGACCATACTCTGAAGAAGGCCCAGTCCCATGTATCAGCAAAAAGCCACGTTTTCCTATGCCTTGAATTTTGTTAGTGTGTTTTAGAAATGGGGTCTCTCAGTGGCAGTGATTTGCACCCTGTCCAAGTAGGGACCCTCAGTCTAGTCAGGGCAAGGCAGTCACACAGCTAAGCTAACCCCTGCTCACCCCCTTGGTAGCTTGCCACAAGCAGTCAGGCTTATCTCAGAGGCAATGTGTAAAGTATTTGTATACAGGCACACACACACACACACACATAAACACACCGAAAAACATTACAAATGGAGTCCACACCAGTTTAGAAAAATAGCCAATATTTATCTGACTAAAACAAGACCAAAACGACAATAATCCGACATACCCAAGCCAAAATATTACTATTAAAAGATTAAGCAAGTTTAGTCCATATAAATCAATGGATGCTTTTGTTTTAGCACAAAGTACCATAGATGTGTTAAAAATTAAAGACAATGCAAGGTGAAGGGGAGCTGAGGCGCCGGAAAGCAAACCAATGCGTTGGTTATTATTATTATTATTATAATTGCATTTATTGAGCGCACAGCTACCCGGAG
Source organism: Lissotriton vulgaris (assembly GCF_964263255.1). Classification (NCBI taxonomy): domain Eukaryota; kingdom Metazoa; phylum Chordata; class Amphibia; order Caudata; family Salamandridae; genus Lissotriton; species Lissotriton vulgaris. Next base: position 582,954,597 of record NC_141687.1, on the reverse strand, counting down.
GTCTCCCGGCGCTAAAACAAACAGAAGGTAAACTAGGTGTGAGGGATAATGGGCATGCAAATTAAAAGTTAAACACCAGGCCTTAATTCCTTTGCGGAATGTCAGGTAACAGATTTCAGATCGTAAAGTTTGAGGTAAAGAATTCCATAAAGTGGGTGCCAATAAAGCAAACGAGCGACCGCCCATTGTAGCTCTGTTGACACGCGGGATCTGAAACTTGTTTTGTGTGGAAGATCTCAACGTACGGGAGGGAACATATTGCTGCACCAAAGAAGACAGATATTTCGGAGCTTTACCTGTCTTAATATGGTGCATTATGCAAAGAGCTTTAAATTTTACTCGGCTCTCAATTCGCAACCAATGTAGCTTACGCAAATGGATGACGGCCGAGGATCTGGCAGGTAAGTTACAGATAAGGCGAACTGCCATATTCTGAACCACCTGATATTTCTTTATTACCTCCTTACAGGTGCCCAAGAGTAGAATGTTCCCGTAGTCCATACGTGAGGTGACAAGGGCCTGGACTACGGTCCTCAGGGTGTCAGCTGGAAGCATCCACGTGATTTATCTCAGCCACCTGATGATGGTGGTACAGGTGGCAGAGACTTTTACAACATGTTGCTTCAGAGACAGCTGGTTGTCAAAAAGGACCCCAAGGTTGCGGGCTGTGGCTGAAGGGGTGGGTAAAGGGCCCATCTGAGGAGGCCAGTGTTGCGGGCCCCAGAGCGATGTTCAAACAGGAAAAGCTCTGTTTTATCCCCATTTCATTTTAATTTATGTCTGTACATCCAGTCAGATATATGTTTCAGTCCAGACTGTAGGGAAGACATAGGAAGATGTTTATTGGTGGAAAGTGAATAGACATTTGTGTATCGTCTGCGTAAGAATAGATTGTGAGGCCTGCTTGCTCTGCCAGGAAAGCAAGGGGTCTCACATAAAGATTGAAAAAAAGAGGGCTAAGAATAGACCCCTGGGGAACACCGTGAGGGGAAGAAAAGATAGAAGAAGCAGAGGTAGAAGAAAAGACTTGAAAAGTGCGATTAGAAAGAAAACTAGCAATCCAGGCCAGGGCAGGGCCATCAATACCCACAGATTTCAGGGTGGACAACAAGATGGAATGGGAGACGGTGTCAAATGCGGCACTCAGATCAAGCAAAATGAGTGCCACTGTCTCCCCGTTTTCCATCTGTCTTCTGATGGTCTCAGACACACCAAGAAGTGTAGTCTCAGTGGAGAAGCCAGCCCTGAACCAGGACTGTGAACAGTGAAGAAGATTAGAAGATTCAACATAAGAACTAAGCAAGGAGTTGACATGCTTTTCAAGAACCTTAGAGTAGCAGGGGAGCAAAGAGATAGGACGGAAGTTGGAGGGGTTATTTGGATCCGCGTTGGCCTTTTTTAACAATGGAACCACCATCACGTGTTTCCATTCATTAGGGACAGTAGCTTCGATCAATGAAGCATTCAGAATGTCCAGGATAATCTGGAGTATGGCTGGATCCAAAGTGCTCAGTATTTGAGGAGGCATAGGGTCTAGGGGAGAGCCAGATTTTATTTCATGAAGATATTTTTTAAAGAGCATGGGAGAGATCGGTTCCCAAGAGTGGAGTTGGGGAACAGTAGGAATTAAACCAGAGGCATCAGCAAAAGAGGGGATAGGTGGTACATACTCAGGAAAGGTCGATACAATAGAAGTAGCATTAAAGATGGCGTAGATCTTATCAATTTTCTCTAGAAAAAAGTTTGCCAGGGCGTTACATTGTGCAGTGTCCAGACAAGGATCTTTAGGTGAAGAAGACGCACCAGAGAGATCTTTTACTACTTTAAACAAGGCCTTCGGTCTATTTTGGGCATTGAGTATAGTGCAATTAGCATGATTAGCTGTGGCGATATCACAGGCAGAATGGTAAGCCTGGAGGGCAGTCTTATATTTTATTTTATTATCCGTGCAATAATTGGAACGCCAAACGCGCTCCAGTTTCTTGCAACGAGATTTTTCCTGGCGAAGAAAATCATTAAACCAGGATGCCGGAGGATGATGAATCTGCGATTTATTTCTCTGAATTGGGAGGCAAGAATCTAAAGCTGTTGTCAGCCAAGAGCTGACAGCAGACACCTCTTTGGTAGTCACACTGGAAAACGTAGGTTTCGAATTTACAAGGCAGATGTTTAGTTTTCCCTTATCTAATCGTTTCCAGTTCCTACTGGCTTTATGAGGATGTGAGACAATGGAAGAGTTCTGAGCAGAAATCTTAATTGAAAATTTATAATAAAGTGATCAGACCAAATAACAGGAGAGGAGGATTGGTGAGTAATGCAGTTGAGATTTGAAATAATAGGATCTAATAAATTGCCGGCCTTATGAGTGGGGCCGGAGTTGTGTAAGTGAAGATCTAAAGCGGCTAAATCCTGTAATAGACGTGTGCTAATGGGGCAAGAGGCTAGATTAAAATGAATATTTAGATCACCCACAACAAGAAAATTAGTGGATTGTACTATTAGAGGGTCAACAAGCTCAGGAAAAGAAGAAGCCCATGCAGCAGCCGAGCCAGGTGGACGATAAATCAGCGTTCCAGTCAAAGTAAAGTAAGGAGAAAGAAGAAGTTTAAAAAGACCAGCTTCGCAATTAGGGAAATCTAGGTCTTCCCATTTGCAGGAAAATTCTCTTTTGAAGATTATAGCAATATTTCCGCCCTCTTTGAGAACACGGTTTCGCCCCACAAAGGTGTAATCGTTGGGGAGAGCCATGGCGATATCAGGGCCGGAATTCTCGTTCAGTCACGTTTCCGTTACAAACACAGCTGCTGGGCTAGCTGTCTCTAGGAGGTCAAAGATATCTCTCTTATGTTTCAAGAGAGATCGACATTTTATGCTAATAAAATTCAAGGAAGAACAGGTATTGTACGTAGTAGGGGAGACGTAATGCGTAGGAGGAGGGATAGCCCAGAAAGTGGAGGATAGGGAGTCTATGGACGAGGTAACAGAGTCTAGCGCAAGAGTGCATGTTGAACATTTTAACGGTGCATCATGACAATTAAAAATAGTAGCAGAAGTACAGGGAGGTCGCTGTAACCCCAATAATGCATCGCGGGAATATGTTATATGTCCGGGAGCAGGGGAAGTGGTCCCTGGTCCCGTCCTGGCGCGGACGGGCGCAGACGGGCAGGACTTTGGCACGACTTCGGTGCGAAGTCGGCGCTCCCGCTGCGCTCGTCCACTGCGCTTCCGCCAATGCGTCATTAAATGCGCAGAGGAAAGAAACAAACTAGCCCACTAGTTCTTTATAACATAGGGGAGGTGATGCCTAAGGTCCTTACTGGCAGGGTAGGTGATATGGCGGTTCATAACTACTAGGCAGGGGAGGAGATGCGTTGGTTCCTTTCTGTCAGGGGAGGTGATTTATCGGTTACTTACTGGCAGGGGAGCTGATGAGTCAGTTTCTGGACATGCAGACTCAATTCCTTACTGCGGTGTCACTGAAGAATCGGCCCTCAGGGACGATGCCTCAAAAATCCAGATGCACTGTATTGATGGATCAAGCAGGCTCTGCGTTGATTCCTCAGCCGCGAAGAAGGCCCTGCGTCGGAGTCAGAGCAGGTGTCACAGATGTAGGCAAAACGGGGCTCAAAACTCACGCCGCACCAATTTTCCTGACATGCTGCAATGGCGTGCTGGGGCCTGTGGTGAAAGCTGTAGTGGAGGTGTCAAGTAGAAACTCAGCAGTAATGTGTCGATCTTTTACAACGATGCGTCGATTAAACAAGCACTGGGAGTGGATGCATGTATTGTCTCCTTAAGATCACCAGGTTGGACTTCCAAGTGCCCAGGAACTGGATTTGGTACCACTTGGCAAGTCAGGAGTCTCACCAAAAGAGTCCAGGCACTGACAGGTGAAGTCTTTGATGATACTGAGACTTGTTGACAGGAGGCAAGCTCAACTCAAGCCCTTTGAGAACCTTAGAAGCAGGATGCAGAAAGCAAAATCCAGTTCTTTCACTCCCAGGACAGACGCAGTAAGCCGCTTGCCAGAATCACAACGCAACAAGCAACGTAGCAGCCCCTTCTACAGCATCCAGCTCTTCCTGGCTGAATTTCTCAGTCCAGAACTGTTCTGAGTTTAGGGTATCAGAGGTCCAGTACTTATACCACTTTCTGCCTTTAGAGTGGGCAAACTTCAAAGGAAAGGCTTTTTAGTGCACAACACCTGCCTTTCTCGACCTGGCTCCAGACACACTACAGGGGGGTGGACACAGCTTTGTATGAGGACAGGCACAGCCCTATTCAGGTGTCAGTGACAACTCCTCCCACAACTCTAGCTAAGGAAGGCCCATCAGCCTGGGGATGTGCCATCAGGAAATGCAAGGCATAACACAGCTTCCTTTGTGTGACTGTATAGAGTGAATGTACAAGAGCCCAACTGTCAGCAAACCGAGACATGTATTCTACAGATAGGCAGATGCATAGTATGGTTATGCAAGAAAATGCCCACTTTCTAAGAGTGGCATTTTCAAACTTACAATTCAAAAACCAACTTCACACAAAAATGTATTTTTAAATTGTGAGTTCAGAGACCCCAAACTCCAAATCTCTATCTTCTCCCAATGTGAAATTACCTTTAAAAGATAAAGACAACCCCATGTTACACTAAAGGAGAGATAGTCTTTGTAATAGTGAAAAACGAAATTCGCAGTATTTCACTATCAGGACATGTAAAACACACCAGTACATGTCCTACCTTTTACATACACCGCACTCTGCCCATGGGGCTGCCTTGAGCCTACCTTAGGGGTGACTTATATGTAGTAAAGGGGTAGGTTTGGGCCTGGCAAGTGGGTTCACTTGCTAGGTCGACATGGCAGTTTAAAACAACACATACAATCAGTGCTGAAGGCCCACTAGTAGCTTTTGATTTACAGGCCCTGGCTCCTCTGGTGCACTTTACTACGGATTTTCTAGTAAATAAAATATGCCAATCATGGATAAACCAATCACCAATACACATTGCAGGTGGGGAAGATATTTGACTGCAAAAGCGCTGGTGATGGCAATGTTATTGAACTACATACTTAGGGTCCTGGTCTGGGGCCATCATGGAGTTCCCTTCCAAAGTACGGCGGTGGAGTTGGACCCAGAAGGCTGTTTTGTACCAGTAGAGGGCCAATTAGATGGCAGACCTGGACTGGCAGGGAGTATATGCTCTGGATGTAGTACAACCCGCCTTTTTCTTCCGCCTATCCAATATACTTACACGTTGGGCCCACATGCCATGGATATTGGATGTGGACTTTAATTGTATCATAGATCCGCAGTTGGACTGCTCCAACCCACCATTACGAACCTTTCCGGTGGTGACAACCAGTCCCAATAGCTTACACATTGGTCTTTTTTAGACTGCTGGCAGTCGCTGAACCCTGATAAGAAGGATGACTCCTTTTATTTGTGGGCACATGAGCTACATGAGAGACTGGACTGCATACTCTGTGACCCAGCCACTAGGCTACAAGCCCTTGGAGTGGAATATCTAGGAAATACATTCTCTGATCACAACCCATTACAGATACAGTTGAATTGGTGTGTTCCATGACTCCCGGTTCCTACTTGGCACTTACAATCAGCCAGGATAGAGGACGGGGTCTTCAGGGATGCCACTGGTGAAACACTGCTCCAGAGTCTGACTAAAAACTGGTAGACTGGGAGGCCACAAAGGTTGCACTTAGGGGTCATTGTATCCGTGTAGTGGTGGGGGTTAAGGCAGACCTACAGAAAATCTGATGCATATTGAAAAAGGGGTCCTAGAAGTAGCGACTCCGGCTGACCGCACAAAACAGAGAGAATTAACAGAGCCGCTAGAGTGACATGCTCAATTGATGGAATAACTACGCTGCTTAGACATTCAGGCGTACAAAGCCAAAATGCAAGGTGGTTGGTGACAAGTTAGGCTGCTGATTAGTGTATCTTCTACGTAGTGCTATGCCATCTACATCTATCGCTATGATCAGAATTATCCAACGCTCATGGCTACTAACCAAGTGGACATACATAATGCCTTTACCACTCACTATCAAGCCTTATTTATACTGTTACCTTGGCATTCGTATCTCTCATCAGACGCAAGATCTCATAGATGGCAATTTCACCAGGGCTGTTGCCTCTCTACAACCACAAATGGCATATTGGAGCAAATTGCCACTCACAGTGCAGGGTAGAGTGTTGCTATCCAAAATGGTCATGCTCCCTCGCCTACTATACTACCTTCACCATCTCCCAGTGCATATCCCTAAATTTATATTTAACACACCACACTCAGCCCTAGTGAGCTTCATTTGGAAGAGAGGTAGGCAGTAAGTTGCATCTCGCAACCTGCAACTCCCAGTGGACACGGAGGACTTAGGAGTCCCTAACTTTGAACACTATTATGTGGCAGCACAGCCTCAATCGCCCACGCCCTAGCTGGCAGGATGCCTTACAGAGGAACTAAGACACCCCACCACTGTGTGGGTGCAGTGGCAGGTCCAGCAAGCCATGCATCCAAAAGCCGGAATACCACCAGATTCAAATTGTCTACTGAGGGTAGCATGTGATAGCTTTCACCGTAGTCTGCGCCTTATGCCTCCCATCCTGCAATATTTACCTGAAATCCTATTAAGCTCCATCGAATTGTCCACTGACATGGTAGGACGGAAGGCTTAGAGGTATGGAAGTTGGCTGGGGTGGGCACGGTGTGTGCCTTATTTCATGATGGGGCACTCCTGCCCTTTGATAGACTGCTGGAGGGAAAAGAGCTACCTGTGGGTCATTCCCTGGATGGTTGTCTGTTAGCTGAGATAGCCCGTCTATGGCACATCACAGATGCAGAACCAGACCAGCACCCGCTGGCACACACACTCTCACTTCGGATCCAGGAAGGAAGGGTCACTACGCACGACACATGACGTTCTGGAACCAGGCCCTTATCGAGGAGGCCCAAACAGGACACACTCCCATGCACCGCGTTATTTATGGTTTTTCCACTACACTTTAGCAACGTCGACGCATCACTCTATTAACCCTCCCTATAGGAGTTGGGGAGCCGAGAACTATGGACGCCCACTAAGCATCGAGCTTCTTTGTGCCCTGATGAAGTTCAATCTTTATTGAACGAAACGTGTTGGCTGGAACTCATGTTGTCTGATGACATTTGAAATAAAGGATTTCCTTACAAAAAGGAATTGACCAGTCTGACTTATTGAAAAAGACACCTGGGAAATGCATCGCTCCACGTTTGTACAGTTCTTAATCTGGGTTGCAGTTTGCACCTAACAGCAGCAGGTGAAGGAGTAGTGTGTGCACATCATCATGTATTGCTCTTGAACAACCAAAAAAGGAACTTAGCAGTGAGGTGCGGCTACTGTGGCCCGCTGTTGATCTTTGCTCATTGTTAATAGGTGGAGGTCATTGACTAATCAGGTGGCTTGTTCAAGCATTGGCCTACACCAAGCACGACCCATTGGCCATGACCCGTAAGTATTGGGAGAGGGACATAGGGAGAGAATTGACAAAGAAGGAGAGGGAGAGGGTACTACTGAACCCAAGAAAATTATCACGAAATGCTAAGTTTCAATTCATACAGCATAACATCCTGCATATTCTACCTCATGCCAGTAACACTACACCAGATGTTTGGGTGTGTGGCGAACTGTCCTGGAGGTCACAGACCAGGGGCTGTTATGGATCCCATGTTTTGGAAGTGCCCAGAGGTCATCGCTCTCTGGGGCAATGTTTCCAATGCATATGCGGAGGTAACCAGTTGCACCAATATGTGTTTGATGGAGGGTGCATTACTGGGGCTGTATAAGCCCTAAAAAATAGCAAAAGACATAAATAGATGTATTGACTTCACACTGCTTATGGTTCTCAGGCTCATTGCCATGCACTGGAAGTCTTGAACACTGCCGAGTATTGCCCTTTGGGCTGCAGCGACACTTTAAGTGGGTGAAGGCAGAGTCTGTGGCACTATGGCACGAAGAAGCACGTGGTCTTCGTAGACTTCCCATAGCAGCAGACTGGGAGGTATGGCTGCAAGACTTACAGACTTACAAAGATGGGACACTTTTATACATTCTTGAAAATTATAGCTGCTTTGACCTCTAAGTGATAAATGTTGAATGTATTGGTTCCTTCCATCTCTGAGGTCTGGCTGTTCCATGGCGTTCAGCACGACGTTAAAGGCTACATTGGAAACACCGCTCAACCCCAGCCTTTTATTTTCCACAATCGTGTTTTGATTCCATAGGCAGTCTATGTAGTTATGTTAAAGTAAATACACAAAGACAAAATAAAAAAAAGCTGCGGTGGCAAGTGAGTGTGTGTGTGCCACAGCTGGCTCCCAGTGTGATCCAGAGGAAGGCAGTGTGCGGCCCTGATTAAGGGTGTGTGGTTGCGTGACTTATTTCCCGCTCCAGGGCCAGGGCAGCGTGGCTTCTCATTAGACAGTCCATCTTGTCTCTTTTGAAGGCTGTGCGTGGAACCAGTGAGTGAGAACACTGACTCCAGGCGCAGAACAAGGAATGTTCCTGCTCGTCTTCTCTGTAGGCCCTTAAATTTGGTTGCTTCAGGAAGAAGGGGGCTTTCGAGGTTAAATGATGTTCAGCAACCATCTGAAGTAGATTGTGCAGGGGAGGTATTGGTGGCACCGATCATCACAGACATAAAGCACTGCGAGAGATACGCTCAAAGAGGCGGATACACACACGCATATAGACATAGATATGCAAAAGCAGTTAAACACACAAATACACACTGGCACACATGTGCACATACAAACACATGGATAACAGACTAGATATGTAGACACACGAACACATTGAGACAAAGGGAGACACTATAATGCATAGATCTGCAAATAAATAGCAGGAACACACACATACATATACATCCAAACACACATACACACGCACACACACACACATGTACAGAAATGCACACACACAAGACGATAAACACAGCCATAGATTTGGAAGCAGACTTACATACATATAGATACAGAAAAGATGTGTGATATGTACATTTTTCCAACATTGCTGGAAAAATGGAGAAAATGCAGATTCTTGGCGAGGGAGTGTGGTGGTTCCCCTTTTAAAAAAAGGCGTAAGAACGAATCCCGCAAACTACAGACAAATAGCTCTCCTCGACGCCTCCGGCAAGATCTTTGCTGCTTGTGTTTTGGAACTTTTAAAAGACTGGGCTTTTTCTAGAAAAATTATTCCGATGTATCAGGCTGGGCTTCGCCCAAAAGCATTCTACTTTGGACAACATTGCTGTGCTCCAAACAGTGCTTGATAAGTTTGTGAAGTTAAATGACCACATTTTATATTGTGTTTTTTTTATTTTTCGACGGCGTTCGATAGTGTAGATAGATTGACTCTGTGGAGAAAATTGGCTGAAATGGGGATTCCTAAAGATCACTTAACAATAATAATCTCCCTTCATACGTCAACATAGTGCAGAGTCCAAAATAGGGGGAGAAAAAGGCCTAACCAAACCCATCCCTTTGCGGAATCGGCTAAAACAGGGATGCTTATTAGCTCCCCTATTATTTTCCATCTATATTAGCGAGCTCCCAGGGTGTCTCTCAAAGTAAGAATTTCCCTCCAAAATTAGCTTAAGTCGATATACCTTGTTTAATGTATGCAGATGATATTGTTATACTTGACCAGACCCGATAGGTTTACAAAGAACTTTGAATGAATTAAATCTGTATGCAATAAAAAATTTCCTGACGCCAAATATTAACAAAACAAAAGCAATCCCTTTCAGTGGCAGAAGGAAGCCTTTACTTTATATATGGTCTTTAGGAGAGGAACCAATAGAGACTGTAAGAGAGTATGTGTACTTGGGTCGTATTTTTACTTCCAATCTGTAAGATACAGCCCACCTCTGCCACCTGTACCGGAAGGCAGATTCCCACGTTGGGGCTTTACAGAGATTGTACCACTCCGCGGGAAATAGACACTTTACACCAATGCTGGCAGTCTACAGTATGAAAATCCCTCCGATTTTATTGTATACCATGGAATATTCACAAATTAAAACATGGTAATCTATAAAAGTAATGGAAGGGACCATACTCCGAAAATTGATAAAAGTTGCTCAGTCGGTGCCAGTTCAAGCCCTACGTCTTGAGCTATCGGTAGTGGGCATCGCAACCGGAGTAATTTCAAATATTATTAGGAGGGCGTACAATTTATTACATGCAGCCCCAGACACCTCAAGACATTTGCTAAAATTGGAGACTTTCAGAGAGGAAGCGACAGGGTATACTTTAAATAGGAATATGGCGAAAGCCTTTGAGGTCTCTCAATGCACGGTCGCACTTTTACAGCAGTGGTCCCCAGCACACCTGAAATTGTTTTTAAAACATTTGGCCCCTAGCATCAGCTTTGAATCTGATAAAGAACACTGCAGTCAATTGAAGCACTATAAACGGTTTGCAGAACAAATAGAATTTAAAACCTGTGCTCCCTATTTGCGATTTCAATTAAAGCATGGAGTAAGGCGTTGTATTCTACTCTTACGCTTGGGTATACTCCCATTAGCCACTTTTTTAGCTAATTGGGATGGTACTAATAATCCCAAAGGTTTATGCGAATTATGCAAAGTTTGCCAACACGATTTTCTACACGTTTTATTAATATGTCCTAATGTGAACATAGTTGCGGCTCGTCAATGTTATATAACCCCAATTCAATTAAAGTATAACGCAGCCTCTACCGAAGACCTAACCAAATTGTGTAATTCTCCCATTAAAGAATTTGTCTATCATAATCTGTTTAAGTTTTTAAAAAGCTTTTTGCAGCTGTTTTAAGTTATAAGCATAAAACCGAAGATTTCACCATATCTAATCCTATCGAATGCTGTATGAGTAGGTGGTAGAATATTGCTACTGTACCAACTTGTAGTGAGCCTAAAAAGCAAAAGTCGTTTAATCTAATCATTTTTATGAGTATCTAAAATTATTTTAATTCTGTATTTGTTGATCTCAGTTGAGGTCTGGATCAAATACATTTTTTACTGTTTTACTGTTTTACAAAAACAGACCCTCACACAAGCACAGATACACTACTAACACAAATAAATATACAAAAAAGCTTAGGACTTCTCAGAGACGTGCACAGCAACAGCGAGACTTTGAAAGAAAGACACAAACGCAATACAATCCTTCAGAAACCAAGATCTGTATGCACAAATGTATGGATCTGCACTAACACAGACAGTTCTGCCCACGCACCAAACAGGTAGCAACACAGAAGAGAAAATATTTGCTCACAGGCAGGGCTAGGTGCACACAAACACTTGCATGCCAACACAACCAAGCACACAAATCCATAGGAGACACCCACACGCACACAACAGAAACCTGCATACATACACACCCCACTCATTTAACACTACATGCATACAAACACATGCAGCTCACATGCCTGCAGCCACAGATGCACACATACAAAGACCTGTTCACACACAGCCACATATGACATTTAGAAATATGCACACCGGCTCCCTTTCTCTTTTACACACACCCTGTCTCACACACACACACACTTTTCTGTAATGGAAATGCCCTCTCGATGCTCCGGAGAGTGTGCGGCCCTGCTCTGTGTGCAGCTCCTAGCAAGTCCTTGAAGGTATCTGCAGGCTTTCGATTTCTGCCTCAGTGAACACAACAATACCACATTTGAACCGAGGGCCTCCCGTGTAAATGTGCAGTGACCACAGAGCACCACTCTGAGGTCAGGAGGGGCGCATAGTTTGCACCACTCATAGGGAAGGTTACCACTGTCCTCCCAGCAGTCTGAAAGAGATTGAGAATGGTGACCCCTTTTGCTTGTTGCCTTCAGATAAGAGATGCCTCCTGGGGCGTTTCCTTTAGAAGTTCTGTTATCCTCATTCAGCTGGGTTATGTAGTCCATTCATGTGGGCCATTGAAGGAGAGTGTGTGTACACTTTGTATGTCTACAAAAGGGTGAGTGTGGAACCTAAGTGTGTGTGTGTGCTTTACAGACTGAACACAGGAATCCAATATGGGATTCATTGTGTGGATGACCACCTAAAATACAGGGCTTAGGCGAGCCAGTACTGGTCCTTTGTTTAACCTAAATACATGCCTGGAACATTTCTGTTTCTTCCCCAGAGACCTCAGTGTCCCGAGAGCCCTGTAGCTGGTGGGCAAAGTTAGCATATCCTCGCCTTTGTTGTGTGGGAGCATTTCCTACAACCTTCCTTCCACTTACCTGAGATTTTATTTGTAGTCAGGTTTCATTAGCTGGTGCATGGGGATGCAACATCCTTCCCTTTAAAGTGTAGTGACGTTCTGCTCCCTATCATAGAACCCCCAGCTCCATCCATCTAGTTTATACATCCCCTTAACAAAGACCGGGTCTGGACTAGTCTGCTTTGAATATACCAAAAAATATGCACTGATCCAAACTAGCTCCAGAGAGGATTCCTGGAAACAACATCAAGCATCTGTAAACTCTAGGGATACCACCCAACATTTGAAAATGGCACAAATACGGCTGATCTGTCTGAGAATAAAAACTTGACAGAAACTCTACGGGTGACAGGAAATCTATTGACGAGGGATAGGAGACACACACTAGAAAATCTGAGACGTTTACTTAGCTCCAGGACTGGGATCTTTGATTGCCGTCTCCACTTGTCAAGTTAGAAACTTTGCTCGGGTCATGAAACCTGCAGGAAGTACTACGTGGATCTGCCTTGAGAGAAGGAGCTCGCTTGGTCTGAGGGAATTTGGGGGGGGGGGGGGGGGGGGGGTTGGAGGGGGGGAGGTGTCAGTTGCTGTAAGTGTACCCGGGCAGAAGAAAGCTTTCTAGAAGAACAGACCACAGCATAGTTGCTTGGTGACTAGATAGCTGTGCAGAAAGAAAAAAATAACTATCCACTTAGGATCAACACTGTTGTGCCTTGTGGGAGGTCAGCTCGAGACGTATCTCTGTGTTAAGCTACCTCTGTGTCTGACTTCTGACCCCCCGAGGGGGTCACTAGAGGCTCACAACAGACCCCTGAGAATTCTATGTTCTATCACCTGGCCTGTAGGTGATTGGTATGGTTGCTGTATAAAATCACACAAGCTGCATGCAAGTCCATGCAGAAATTGTAAAGAAATGTCATTTTAAAATCCCTATTTGTGACAGCCCCCTTTGCACCTTGCTGTCTTCGGCCCGGCTCTATGGGAGCCCCTGATGCGGGAATTGGTAAATGCTTCTGGCCTTTTCTGAGATAAGGGCTTTTAGCAGTTTACCAAATGTTGTTCAGTTTGAGGAGCACTTCTGTAGCCTCTCGCACACCAGGCCACAGGTACTGGACACAAGCTTTTGTCCCCATCTTGACTCCCAACCTGTTCTCCCTATGACTCCCCTCTTTATGTTGCTGAAGATCAACTGTGTGTTATAGGAAGGCTCTTCACTGTGTTTATGTGTGAGGTTGTGTCTGGACACATGAAAGTGCTGAATATCTACCGAAAGTGCATCAGTACTTCGGTCAGTAGGATAACAGGGTCCGCGACTGCAACAGATTAAACAGAGGTCAATGGTGGTCCTTGCGAGGGGACTCCCATTGACCTCGGTTTAATCAATTCCTGTCGCGGGCACTAGGCTCAGCCACACAAGTACTGTAGCATTTTTATTGGCACAAGTTGGGTAACGCTGGGTGGTAGGAATTTTGTAGATTCCTGTGGGTTCCGGGAGTTTCCATCACGAAAATGTAAGGGAAATGACTCATTTCAGGTAAAGTTTGAGTTTTGAAGGGCATTGTAGGTAAAACAACTCATGGGATTCACGCAAGGCACACCACCCTGGAATCCCCTTGTTGTCGTAGGTTTGCAAGGGTGAAGCCACAGCACTGCTCAAAATACTGCAGCTATCCATATTGCTTATCTATCAATGTAGTATTTTAGTGCCTTTTGGGTCGTAGTCTCTTGGCCCACCCACACAAGTGGCGTACAGTTCTTATCAGGGTATATATGGGAACTGAGGGTAGTTGGAAGTCTGTGGCTCCCCGCAGATTCCAAAACTGTCCATCACACAAATGTGAGGAAAATGCGTTTCTTTAGGCAAAATGTGGGATTTGCAAGGGATTCTGGGCAAAAAAACTAGTGAGAGCCATGCAAGTCAACCCATCCTGGATTATCCTAGATGTCTAGTTTTAAAAAATGTGCAGGATTCACTAGGTGCCGGAAGAGCTTGGACCAAAAAACACAGGTGTCCACTTAGCAAAACAAAGGGTCAGTTTTGAGTGGAAAAATGCTAAGTGATGTTGCGTTTTGAGCCCTTTTCTATCGTGGGCACTAGGCCTACCCACAGCAGTGAGGTACCATTTTTACTGGAAGTCTTGACAAAATGCTGAGTAGAGGGAGGCATGTGACTCCTCGGAGATTCCAGAACTTTCCATCACAGACATGTGAGGAAAATGTGTGGTTTTTGGCAAGGTGTAAGGTTTGCAAGAGATTATGGTTAAGAAAACCTTCTGTGAGCCATGCAAGTCACCCCACCCTAGATTGCCTCAGGTGTCTAGTTTAAAAAGTTTGCAGGTTTGCTAGGTTTACGAAGGTGCCAGGTGAGTTAGGGCCCAAAATCACAGCTACACACTTTGCAAAACAAAATGGTCAGTTTTGAGTGGAAAAATGTTATGTGTCCATGTTGAATTTTAGGCCCTTTCCTGTTGCAGGTGCTAGGCCTACAAACACAAAAGATGTACACTTTTTATTGGAAGACATGTGGGAGCATAGACTAGCAGTAGAATGAACACCTGGAGGATGCATCAATCAAATAAACAAAATGGAATCCAAGTGAATACAACTGATGAAGTTCTGTTTTGATGTGTGTTCTCAGTCCAGATGAGCACCAATGGTAATGTGAAATTGCTGGCAGCAAGCCTACTAGCCAGTCCCAAGATGCACCGACTCAAAAAGGCCCGTAGGCTCAATCCAGTTAACTCTTGATAAACTTGCTAGAAGTTCAAGTTCAACTCGATTTAACATTTTTCTTAAATGTTGAATCTAGTCAGGACCATATAAAAACATCCAACAAAAAGATCATTGTTCCTTTTTCATAATTCTTGAATAATGCGTCTGATTTCTTTAATAGATTCCAGTATTGCCAACGATACGATGCATTTTGGGTATAGGGAACTCTTCCTCAGGGGTAACTAGAAGCAAAACAATAAATCATCTATTTAGGTATGAAAGAGAGTGGGACCCAGAACACCGCACCACGTGAACCGATATATATGATTATGAAGAATTACTTAAATCGAAACTGGATACAAATGTGTCAATTCTGAGTAAACATGCTCTCCATTCAACCACGTAATACATAGCAAATTTAGTAATTTCAAACGGAGCTCATTATACATGATAAAACTTCATACACCCACCATATGCGCTATTGTACTCAGTTTTATAGAAATTCTTGAATCACAATTGCGTGCAAATTTATCCATAATTCGTTTTTTTTTGCCTAAACATGCTATGGGCCTGTGTGTCTACATATAAACACGAGTTACATGGCGAGTTTAGTTATTACAACCTAACCGCATTGTACATGCAGGCAAATGTAATTAAGTGAATGTGAAAGAAGTGATAAATAAAACAGCATGAGATGCATTTGACACTCCAACATTGCAGTATTACCAGTGAAAGCTACTGCAAACTTGTGATGTACACCTGTGGAATAACAATTGGAATTACCTGGAATCTAGGAGATGAAAAACCAGAGTGAAATGCCAAAGGAATACTGGTGTGCATGCATCATGAAACTTAAGAGTGCAAGAGTGCATGTTTAACAGGAAGTTTTTAAACCAACGTGACTCTGAAAGTGATCAACCAAAGTGTAGTAGCAACAAACTACGAAAATTATGGAAAAGTGCACTAACAATATACCTACTAATGTCCAGCGCTCCTGCAGTGTGTATTGTTAAAAAAGATGTTTAAAATGAAAATAACACATCACGCATCTAGTTAGTCTTTATGTTACTGGAAATCATAAAACTAGTTTAAGCCTACTAGTGAATAACCAAGTTTTGTATGAAGATGACTTTGCATGTAACTAGTACTGCAATCACAAACACATGCTCTTCCCTGAAAGACAATAATAAAAACAGGCTTATCCCATGATTAACAATGGTAAAATTTTAACGGGCACATAATGGAGACAAATAACTGATGTGAAAAATTACTGTGGGGG
The DNA here is from genome assembly GCF_964263255.1 of Lissotriton vulgaris. NCBI lineage: Eukaryota > Metazoa > Chordata > Amphibia > Caudata > Salamandridae > Lissotriton > Lissotriton vulgaris. The sequence continues at coordinate 582,938,356 of NC_141687.1, read as the reverse complement.
CTATCATGCCATAAAAAACTCAAAAATATAATATGCATTAGAACAATATGTCCAAAAATGAATATAACGTGACAACAACAAACATTGCATCATGAAAAATAAACAGTGCATCCTGGAAAATAAACTTGCTATCTTTTTTGATGATGAATATTGAAATACACACAACATCAAAGTATTAAAACCAAAACATTAAACAAATACCATAATTTGATAAAGATCATTAACAAATGAAAATCATTAAATGAAATTAAAGAAAACATGCCAATTCAAATTTGTCATTCATGCCAGTAGGTTGTAAAGTGTCCAACATTTTGATCCCAAAAAATCTCTCTTTTACCACTTCAAAAATTTGAAAACGCACTTGGGAGTTGTTATGACCTAGTTCAACCCAATGTGTAGCTATGCAATAAACCTTATTCTGATTTCTAATACTGCTATTGTGTTCTGTGATTCTGTTTTTTATCTTCCTTTCCAATTTGCCAATGTGTAAAATGCACATGGACACTTTAAGTATAAAATAATTTTTTTTTGTGTTGCAGTCTGCAGAATGTTGAATTGGAATTGTATTTCATTTCTTAGGATGGGAAAACGGTATTAACAGGTATGACGTTATTGTAATGAAGACAGTTATGAATTGTTTTTAACCCTGAATGCTATTTGCATAGGTGGACTTGTTGGTTGTTAGGACCTCTTTGATGTTTTTAGATTGGTTATATGCAAATAGAGGTCCCCCATTAAATATCCATTGAAAGTCAGGTTCAACTTGCAATAATTCCCAACGCTTGTTGATTTTTTCGAAGGCACGAGATTTAGTGGAAATGTTAGAAAGAGAAGCCATCAATGTAGAGTTATCCTTTTGTGTTTTTTACAACAATGTTGGACAGCGTTCTACAGCATAGATTGAGAATAATCTCTCTTTAAAACCTGGTTTTGTAAAAATTTGAAGTGGTTGTGAAGTCTTCAGGGTTAGAGGTAATCCGTTTCAATCGCATGAATTGGGAATATGGTAAATGTTGTTTGAGGGTTTGAGGATGAAAATTCTGGAAATGCAGACTATTATTTCTATTGTCGATTTTATAAGTACCTTAGTTTGAATACCTGAAGATGTCAACATCACGAGTACATCCAAGATTTAAATCTCCACATTTTTATTGTGCTGAGTGAATAGTATGTTGCGGTTTCTGGAGTTAAGCGTACCTATATTCCTTCCGAAAGATTCCTTATATCCATCCCTAATCAAAAAAATATAATTGATGAATCGTAGGTAAATCAACAAATGTTCCTGCTAAGTTTCATACTGGAAAATGTATTGTTTTTCAAATTTAGCCAAGAAAATATTAGCATGACCAGGTGCTCCAGAAAAGCCCATATATGTCAATTTCTTTTGACGAAAAAATATATCCTTCCATTGAAAAATAAGTGTGGTACAGAGAAAAATGTAACAATCCCAATAACAAAATTTTGGTGGCACCGATATCTTCCTTCTGAAGTTAAACCCATTCAACTGCCTGTAGTTCCTCAGAATGGGGAAGGGAAGTATATAAGGCATTCATGTCAATCATGCAAAGCCGTGGTTATGTCCTGTGCACAACAGTGTTTTTTTCACAAATTTTCTATGTATGGCGTGCTCCTTGGGGTTTACTCCCTGCTCAGGAGTTGTATAATACTATGTGGATAGCACTGCCGTAACCCATACGGTAGTGGCCCCCAGGGCACAGTCAAATGTTGCTGAATGCTTCAGCTGAACTTTTCTCAATAAAGTTTTTTTATGCAAAATAAACCGGAGTCTTTCTTCTTCTTTACAGGATTTTTAATTCATCCTTTTCAATTTCAACCATATATGCTGGTAATTCGTAAATGTAATCACATTGCATATTTCTTCGTTTTTCAAACATGAATTCACATTTTACAATCCATGGAAAATCCAATGCATTTCGCCCATTAGGGCTTCATCAGGGAAATCTACAAAAAATATATATATCTATCACCAAATCATATGTGAATGTTCTGTTTCATCACATTGTAATATACTAAACATAAATGATGTTAATAAAGTTCAAAAAACCATTACCATTCAACATATATGTAACCACTTAATAAACGATTCATGCATACCTCGTCTATTGTTCCTTATGATTTCTACGTTATAGACTACTGGTTGGTTCATCGGGGTCTTAAAAAATGCCATATCAAATATACGTTCTAGCGTGTGCAAAGTCCTCTAAACTGCGCCTTAGTTGTAGTACCCAGCCGCGTTGTTCGTAATTCTTACAGTAACAAAACGTGTTACGCGCTGTTCGTGATTTTTACAGTAACAAAACGTGTTACGCGCTGCTTCCTAAGTACACTGAAAGGGATCAGCAGTTCTTACCCGTAACGTCTGGAAATTATGCGCGCGTCTTTAGGTTTCTACAGCATTCTGAACGGTCTCCTCTGCCGGTGGCGTGTGACGCGCTAACCGGAAGTGTGTGTGTTTAAAGACCCAATGTGCTTAAAGAAACACGGTATTTAAAGAGACAGTATCTTCGTAGGGACATACGTGCTAAGTAAACCAACGTGTGCATTCATGAGTCAATTATGCATCAATAGAAATACATACATATTGCGATTTAAAAAAATTTGGTAAGTGCATGATAATCAACAGAGTTTGGATATTGCTTTTGTGTTCTGTTAGTCTGAAGTCTGTTGGTTTCTGAATATTAGTTGTTCTTTTATAACTTTCTGATGCGGTGTCGGTATCGGTTGACGATGTGTCTGTTTGTTGAGTATAAGGCCGGCTTTGTCGCTTTTTAGCATAGATTTCAGCCCAGTTGTATACCTCGTCTAGCTTGTAATCTATAGTGTCACGGCGGTATTTGCGCAGTTTCCTTTCATTAACTTCCTCAGTGTGTTTTTCTAGCTGTTTAGTATCAATGACACAAACAGAAAACATGTTACAACGTTTTAAAAAACGTGGATACCCAGAAAGTACATTGAGAACAGCACAAGAAAGGGCACAGCTGAAATCCAGAGAGATGTTACTTGATTCAAAACCAACCAAAAAGGATATCAAAATAACATGCGTAAGTAAGTGTTCTACGGTAAGCCATTTGGTTAAGAAAGCAATCAAAAAACATTGGCCAATGCTACAAACAGAACCAGACTTTCAAAACATTTTTCTGGAGGAACCGGTGTTTGCATACACCCGAGCCAAAAATTTGGGTGAAATCATTAAATATCCGGATAATAAAAAGGACAAAAAAATCCACAAAGGAACCATCCCTTGCCGAAATTGTAGTAACTGTCACAATATTATGGAAGGGAATACCATCAGACATCCGATGAAAGGTAACCAAATAAAACTAGCGGTCACAGGAACCTGCGATACTAAAAATGTTATCTATCTAATTAAATGTCCATGTGGCAAGGTGTACGTGGGACATACGGAACGCAAACTAAAGACCAGACTAACAGAACACAAAAGCAATATCCGAACAAAAGTTATGAAATCCATGTTGGCTACTCATTTTTTGGAACATAGACACCAAATTAACCAAATAAAGGCTTGCATCCTTGAAATAGTTGAGAGAAAAGATAATAAGGACAATAAGAAATCTTTGCTTATGCGAGAAAATCACTGGATCTTTTATCTACAGAGCCTGGTACCTTATGGAATTAATGAAAGAGTGGAATACAGCTGTTACTTATGATCCACTTATGAGGATGGTATTTACACATGAGCATCGTGTATGGCATGCAGACTCTTTGAAGTCTCTGTTGATTATCATGCACTTACCACATTTTTTTAAATCGCAATATGTATGTATTTCTATTGATGCATAATTGACTCATGAATGCACACTTTGGTTTACTTAGCACGTATGTCCCTACGAAGATACTGCCTCTTTAAATACCGTGTTTCTTTAAGCACATTGGGTCTTTAAACACACACACTTCCGGTTAGCGCGTCACACGCCACCGGCAGAGGAGACCGTTCAGAATGCTGTAGAAACCTAAAGACGCGCGCATAATTTCCAGACGTTACGGGTAAGAACTGCTGATCCCTTTCAGTGTACTTAGGAAGCAGCGCGTAACACGTTTTGTTACTGTAAAAATCACGAACAGCGCGTAACATGTTTTGTTACTGTAAGAATTACGAACAACGCGGCTGGGTACTACAACTAAGGCGCAGTTTAGAGGACTTTGCACACGCTAGAACGTATATTTGATATGGCATTTTTTAAGACCCCGATGAACCAACCAGTAGTCTATAACGTAGAAATCATAAGGAACAATAGACGAGGTATGCATGAATCGTTTATTAAGTGGTTACATATATGTTGAATGGTAATGGTTTTTTGAACTTTATTAACATCATTTATGTTTAGTATATTACAATGTGATGAAACAGAACATTCACATATGATTTGGTGATAGATATATATATTTTTTGTAGATTTCCCTGATGAAGCCCTAATGGGCGAAATGCATTGGATTTTCCATGGATTGTAAAATGTGAATTCATGTTTGAAAAACGAAGAAATATGCAATGTGATTACATTTACGAATTACCAGCATATATGGTTGAAATTGAAAAGGATGAATTAAAAATCCTGTAAAGAAGAAGAAAGACTCCGGTTTATTTTGCGTAAAAAAACTTTATTGAGAAAAGTTCAGCTGAAGCATTCAGCAACATTTGACTGTGCCCTGGGGGCCACTACCGTATGGGTTACAGCAGTGCTATCCACATTGAATCATGCAAAGCCACCAATCTTGAATGTGATCAAAATATATCTGAGGCAATCTTTTCATAAAAGCAGCTGTGTCTTGCATATAGGCTTTCCATTATTGCACTATAGGTTGTAAGAAAGTATCCAATTGTTTTGGCAAAGGGTTCATGTAAAGGTCCACAGCCTAAATGTAGTGTATTGCTTAAAGTGTCTGTGTGGAATTTTATTCGTTGGCAAAATGGAAAGGAAGATCAAAACCGGAACCATGTAACACAAATGCAGTAACAGAAATCAGAATAAGAATTCTAGCGAAGAGGCATGTGTTGCTCACTTTGCCACTGGATTCAAGATAGCCTGACTAATGAGGGTTATGAACCCGAAACCGGTCCCAGGATGCTTGTTTCCAGTCCAGGGAAGACATGGCTTGGCAGTTCGGGATGGACTGTTCCCATGAGGCACAGGGTCAGACAGATTTGCATATGGCCATGACTGAACTGGGGTGGTGGAGTGAGCTAAAAAATGGTGATGGATTAAATCCAGATCAGTTGACTGGGGATGAGTGTTTGATTTGCTCAAACGCTTCGTCTATCATCCTCTTTGGTATCGCTTTGTTCGCCCTAAGTTGGCAGGGTATGCCCAGACGTGGGTCCCTTGCTCACTTTGCCACTGGATTCAAAATAGCCTGGCTGATGAGGGTTATGAAGCCGAAACCAGTCCCAGGATGCTTGTTCCTGGTCCAGGGAAGACATGGCTTGGCAGTTCGGGCTGGACTGTTCCCCTGAGGCACAAGGTCAGATTGATTTGCATAAGTCCATGTCTGAACTGGGGTGGTGGAGTGAGCTAAAGAATGGTGATGGATTAAACCCAGATCAGTTGACTGGGGGTGAGTGTTTGATTTGCTCAAATGCTCCGTCCATCATCCCCTTTGGTATCGCTTTGTTCGCCCTAAGTTGGCAGGGTAAGCCCAGACGTGGGTCCCTTGCTCACTTTGCCACTGGATTCAAGATAGCCTGGCTGATGAGGGTTTTGAACCCGAAACCGGTCCCAAGATGCTTGTTTCCGGTCCAGGGAAGACATGGCTTGGCAGTTCGGGCTGGACTGTTCCCATGAGGCACAGGGTCAGACTGATTTGCATAAGGCCATGTCTGAACCGGGGTGGTGGAGTGAGCTAAAGAATGGTGATGGATTAAACTCTGATCAGTTGACTGGGGGTGAGTGTTTGATTTGCTCAAATGCCCCATCCATCATCCCCTTTGGTATCGCTTTGTTCGCCCTAAGTTGGCAGGGTAAGCCCAGACGTGGGTCCCTTGCTCACTTTGCCCCTGGATTCAAGATAGCCTGGCTGATGAGGGTTATGAACCCGAAACCGGTCCCAAGATGCTTGTTTCCGGTCCAGGGAAGACATGGCTTGGCAGTTCGGGCTGGACTGTTCCCATGAGGCACAGGGTCAGACTGATTTGCATATGGCCATGCTGAACCGGGGTGGTGGAGTGAGCTAAAGAATGGTGATGGATTAAACTCAGATCAGTTGACTGGGGGTGAGTGTTTGATTTGCTCAAATGCTCCGTCCATCATCCCGTTTGGTATTGCTTTGAACTTAGTTATAACATCTCACAAGGGCCTTTTCAAATTTGGTAAGTGGTACAACTTCAACTGGACTTGTACAAAGAGCGATTTTTTGTATTAAACAAATTGGACACTTAAAAATCCTAATGGCATGAATGACAAATTGGAATTGGCATGTTTTCTTTCATTTCATTTATTGATTTTAATTTTTCATAAGGATCTTTAACAAAATATAGAGTTAAATATGTTGGTGTGAAAACTTTTGATGTTTTCCATATTCCTTTTCAAAAAAGATATCCAGTTTATTTTTCATAATGCACTGTTTATTTTTCATGATGCACTGTTTGTTGCCACATTATGTGCATTTTTGGATTTTTAATTTTTTTGTTATTGCATATTATGTCGTTGAGATTTTTCTCTTCCAAGTAGTGTTCATGTCAGTTGGTAGTCTCTATCACGTGACCATTAAAGTTTTGCCATGATTGATCAGGGAACAGTGAGTTTTTATTATTTTCTATCAGGGAAAGCATGTATTTATGATTACAATACTAGTGAGATGTAGAATCATCTGCTTACAAAACTTTGTTGTTCAGTTGTGGGCTTATGCTAGTTTTATGATTTCAAGTCCTATACGATCTAACTAGACGCATGATGGTTAATGTTACTTTAAACATATCTTTTAACAATGCAAACCGCCGGAGTGCTGGACATTAGTTGGTATAGCGCTAGTACACTGTTGCATAATTTTGGTAGTTTGCGACTACTACAGTTTGTTTGGTCACTCTAGGGTCACTTGGTTTAAATACAAAGGCGCACTCTTAAGATTCATGAAACAAGCACACCAGTATTCCTTTGGCGTTTCATTCTGGTTTTTCCCCTTTCAGATTCCAGGTAATTTCAATTCTTTTCCACAGGTTTACATTACAGGTTTGTGGTAGCTTTCACTGATAATATTGTGATGTTGGCACGTCACAGCTTCTCATCTGGTTTTTCATTTTTTATTTCTTTTACGTTCACTTAATTATATTTTCCTGCATGTAAAACGCAGTTAGGTTATAATCACTAAACTTGCCATGCAACTCATGGTCATAGGCAGACACATAGAATGGGAGAATGTTAGGCAAAAAAAATAATGTTTGGATAGCTTTGCATGCATTTCTGATTCAAGCATTTCTTTATAATCTGGTATATTGGCTCACATGGTGAGGTGTATAGGGTTTTATAGTGTATAATATAATGCAGTCAGTTTTGAATCACTTAATTCATTATGTATTACGTGGTTGAAAGGAGATATGGAGAGCATGTTAAATCAGAATTGACACTTTTTTATGCAGTTCCGATTTAAGTAATACTTCATAATCATTTATATCAGCTGCTGAGGTGCTGTTTTCCTGGGTCCCACTAGCTTGCCTGCCTAAATAAACAGTGTATTGTTTTGCTTCTAGTTATCCCTGATGAAGAGTTCTCTATAGCCAAAATGCATTGTGTCATTTGCGATTCTGGGTGTTATTGAAGAAATCCGGCGCATCATTGGAGATGTATGACAAACGAACAATGATCTTTTTTGTTGGAAATTATTATATGGATCTGTCAACATTCGAACATTAACCCCTTCCCTGCTCATGACGAGCTCAGCTCGTCATGCAGTACACTGGTCGTGTGCTTATGACGAGCTGAGCTCGTCATGACTAATGGAAATCTGAAAATGTCAGCACCTTGCTGGAATTGCTGTAGCAGTCAAGGTGTTAAAAATGTAAAATCGAGTTGAACCTGGTCTTCTAGCCAGGTTACTCAGTGTTAAATGGATTGAGCCTATGGGTCTTTTTGAGTCGGTGCGTCATTAGATTTGCCAGCAGGTTACTGCCAGGATTGCACATTAGCATACAATAGTAGAACATATGTTATTAAAAATTGAATTTTAGTGCATTTTTTGCCAGCAAATGTAAGCCAGTATGTAAGAAAGAAGGTATTTTGAAAAATAACCTCTAAATGATGTGCTTGTAGGGGTCCCCTCAAATTCAGTGATACACAACTAACCACCGCTCCTTTGTCTCGTCCCACTTCAGAAAAACATGTGTTTCCTTGATACCCATTTTTTATTCTACATATTTCACTATACACCATTGTATGGAGTAGCGCTTTTGTTGGCTTTGGATACCTCAAGTTCTAGGAGAATCTACAAACTATATATAGCCCCGCAACCAAATAGGTCAAGTGGACATGATGGTATATTGCTTTTGTAAATCGCCCATCGTCACAAGAAGTTATAGATGAAACATTGTCGCACATGGGTGTTTTTTTTCAAGTCATTTTCAATATTTCTTTATTTCAACAGTTAGTTTCTTTGGGAAAACCATGAGGAGTCTACAAATATGACCCCTCACTTAATTCAGAATTATGTCTGCTTTTCATAAATCTATAGGTTACCTGGATCACTCATGGGTTTCACTCTGGTTTCCACCGCAAACTGGAGGTAGGTTGAAAGCACAAAAAATAGGAAAAATGGGCTACCTCTTTGAAAAATGGCAAAACTGTGGTAAAAAAAATGATTATTTGATGCAGCTTTGCATGTTCTTGAAAGCTGAGAGCATGGTGACTCCAGCACAGCAAACCGCTGATATCATTTATAGGGGAAAAAACAGGCACTTTTATTCGGAGCACTTTTTTCCTAACTCAAACCTCTGGCTATATTTTGCCTATTTTCCCCGTCCTCTTCAGGGGACACCACAAATATTGGGTACTTTTAGAATCCCCAGGATTTTGGAAAAAAAAAGACACAAAACTGGCCTGGATACCTTATGTGGAAAAAGGGTTACAGAGCCCTAAGGGCAAAGTACTCCAAATAGCCACTCTACAATAGTATTTCGCTCTAAGATTTCTATAAATAATTCCAACTTTGATAAGTTTTAAATAGTCTGTGGCCTTTTGCAATTATTGAGTGTCATTCAGCCAACTGACCTCATTTTCATCCCCTGAACTTGAGCAATGAGGAAGCAATTTCGTGGAATTTTTGCAAAACTAAACACTTCAGTGTTTTTGAGGCTCAGACGAAAATTCTGGCAGTTGAACCTCTCAGCTTGCGGCTCGGAAAGGGCAAGCCGCACAGGGAGCCATTTCACTTAAGTGACAGCACAGGAATTGGGGTTTAAAAAAGGCTCAATAATAAGCGGAGTGTGAATGATTTATATGTCAAGTGTCGACCCACACTGCTCACAGCCGCAGACTCTGTCCTTAAAGCTGATCTTTCTCCTCACCTCTCGATTTGATTCCATTACACCAGCTCAGCAATTTAATTCCGCTGCCTTAATTACAATTCATGAAATTGCTCTTTAAGAACCCCTACGCAATGGCCCATGGTTCAGCAGTAGAATATTTATTTGGGGAACTGATAATTCTATGGGGCAAACCTTCCAACTTATCCTGCTTGCAGATCATACGTTCCTACAAAATCTCTACATAAGCTTTCCAGTTGCAGGACAATGTGTGTGTAGGTTTCAACACACTTATGTGACTTTTTTTGCAACTAAGCGCTGCTTTAGTTCTATTTCTACAAGGCCTCAATCTCTGGCATGTGTGCAAGATGCTAATACTTTCTGCTCAAATAAGATTTAAAACGTCTGTGCCAATATCGTCATTCGAAGGAGACCGAATGTGCATTTTGGGCCAAGACTGATGTTCATGTGGATGTCCTCAGTCTGGAATGTTAGAGTTGAAGTAAAATGATGAAATGGAATGCGGCCCAAATCTTTGCCTAAGATTCTTTAAAGCATTGCATTCATCACTCTTTGTGGTTTCTAGGTATCTCCTTAAAGCATTCCACGTTCCTGATTCTGCATGTAAGACCCTCAATCAGTAAACTAGTCCATATTCAGATTTTCCGCTACTTCCTGCAATTTATATACTTATTAACGTATTACTTCTATGGTAGCTATATCGCAAGAAAACGATTAAGTTCTATCTTCAGCCAAATTTAATTTAAAAGAATTCCAGTCCTGCTGACTTAGACTGTGGGATGCACCCTTTGTTTGCAAAGTTGCTCAACTTTACCACCGGAGAAGTGAATCATAACTTGGACATCCCCATTTGGTAGTATGCTATTGACTCCCTCTGCTTACCAAGGGGCATATTATCAAGAACGGAGATAAAATTATTGCAGCTTTAGCTGCAGAAAAATGCCGCTAAAACGGCGATAATGGGCTTGATAATATGCCCTTGTGAATTCCCATAGCAACCAGGTTAACACCAGAACCTGGAATTCTATGGGAATTCACAAGGGCATATTATCAAGCCCATTATCGCCGTTTTAGCGGCAGTTTTCTGCCTCTAAAGCAGCGATAATTTTATCGCCGTTCTTGATAATATGCCCCCAAGAGTTTTTTCCCTGGAGGAGAATTTTCACCAGAGGAATTGTCTCTGCCTCTTCGATGACTGAATGCTGTGCTACTTTCTTAAATTGAATTTGAAAAGGGGAACGTCTTTTGTTCATTCCCGTAGTTTACTCCTCTGTTGCGCAACCCTGGCCCTCTCTTCTCTGGGATTCAATTGAAAAAGAAGTATAAATGCAGATGCAAAATGAACCAAGAGCAAAATGTGCTCCGAGTTGCCACAAAATGCCAATGAAAGATTCAAGATTGGTGGGAAAAGATTTCCGGTGTGAGTAAATCTTGCCCTTTTTTAAAAGGCTGCACAGTTGACTTTGTAGAGTGCATATCTTTTGACAGGTTGAGAAAGGAACATGTGTTTGTCAGGTGAACTACAGCCAATCATTTTGTTTCAGTTTGGGAATCACCAAACATCTTAGAGGGATTTTCACGTTTGTGGGTGTTAACATCTTGATTAATAAAGGTTCACAGCTGTTTGCACCAGCTGTTACCCAATTCGGCTAATCTTCTTTGCAGTTACCCTATTGCGGATAATTAATTATTTTTTCTCATTGTAGACTCTCATTCTGCGCCGTAGCCTCTTCTCCAAGGGACCGAGTTGCTGTCGTTTCTGCTTCTCTTACCTCCACTCTAGCTTCTCTTAAGGCGTATCCTCAGTCGGTGTACTCTTGGTTGGGGCTGCATCATACTGCTGTCATTGGCCCACTCCTTCATTAGTTTCACTGGCTTACTCGCTTGTACACAGGTTTGTTCAAATATGGCGAAACCAGCCTTCAAGGCATTGTCTTCTCTCAAAAGGTGCAACTGGCAGAGCAGTTCCAGGTCACTGTCAGATGCAGAGTAATCCGAGTAATGCTTGGCTTTCCACGCCTTCTCTGTTAAAAAAGTTCCAGTTACACTTTGCCTATTACTGCTCCGGGTTTGATGCAGAGGGCTTTACCAGGGGGGTTAGGAGTCGAGTCTAGCTCCTTTTTGGCAACCCCCAAAATATAATTTTGTGGACTGGATTTTCATCTACTTATTTCAGAATTTGGAATACGTATGTATGTCACCTAACTTTATGGGAACTCTTATGTTTGGGTTTATTTTCATTTGACTGTTGTGTTTATATTTTGTTTCATTAAGCTGCATCATAGAATTGTTTTGTTGTTGTGTTTATTATTAGTTCTGTTCATAAAACTGTGCCGTTTCCTGTTACACAACATCATTTTCTGAAATAAATATATTGAAAATGTGGTGGAGTTTCTTTACATTTAATATAATTGCAAATGTTTGCAGGAGAACAAGCAAATTGTTATTATGTTCATTAAGCAAACCTAAATTAAACCAACAAATAAGGAGGAACCATCTTATCATTAATAAATACTAAAAATACAGAGCAGAACAACCTAAAGGACAATCTAAAGTAAAAATGAGACCATTGAAAAAGAATGGCTACTTCTGGTCTTAGCTTTGCAGCCAGAGCTCTACAGACTTAACAGCCCCACCCAAACTATTCCACAAGCAATGAGGGATCTGGTACTAGTGGGTAGCACCACCACAACAAGCTGGGATGTGCCTCCATGGGTAGAACCACCCAACATCTCAGTGGGTAGACCTACCCCAACGCACAAAGAGGTGTCTCCTTAGGTAGAACCCTCTTAAGCACAGAATGAGGTGCCCCCATAGGTACAACCACTTAAAAGCATGAATGAGGCGTGTCCATAGGTCAAACCATATGACCACACAATGAGGTGTCTACATCCCTAAAATCCTGTGCCCTAAGGTCTCCATATCTGCCTTATGATAAGAAGGGGTCACCAGGTAGGGGCAGCCCATAGTAATGTCAATAAACCCTTGTTAGTGAAGCAGGGTGACAGTCTTGCTGAGTAGGATCCTAGATATATGGAGCTGCTGTCCATACCAGCTTCAGATTAGCGGAAGTTTGGAAAATCCCATTTGCATTTTTGTTTTTGACTAAATGTTTGTGAAAATACCCCCTTGTTTTTGTCTTTTTGCGGGTACATCTTTCTCAATCATTCCATCTCTCTCTCGTACTCTCTGCCTCTCTGTAATGTTATGTTAATTTGATTTATGTTTAGCGCAAATCACCCCAGGAGGATACCTCGGTGCAACGCAGAAATAACAAAGTTTTAAGAAGTTTTCTTCATTTGTAAATATCCGCGCATTGACATATGTGGAATGGGCACTTGTTCCAGAGTAGGGCGATAGGCATGAAAAGGATCCACCTCCTGAACGGAATTTGCTGATACATGGTACTGTGAGCAAGGCATTATCTCTAGATCTTCTGGATCTACCTGGATGATAGTGGATGAGCTTTGAGGAAAGGAAACTCTGCACTTTGCCATACAAGGACTCGTGAGTCAGGCAGCAAGCCTTAAAAATTAATCTTTTGCGAATCGGTAGTCATTGAAGCCATGTATAAAAGAAGGGCAGAGGCCGTGCTGGCTGGAAGATTATGAATGAGACGTGCTGCTGTCTTTTGAACGACTTGCAATGTATTTAAGACAGTCCCATTTATGGAAGCCAATAAAGCATTACAGTAATCCAAGCGGCTGATGACTACTGCTTGGACTAGAGTTTACCTCACTGAATTTGGGAGGATCAGTAAAACTTTCTGTAGCAGCCACAGGATATGAAAGCAGGCGCCAGTGGTGGTAACAACCTGTTTTTTCATAGTGAGTTCTTGATCGAGGTGAAGGCCTATGTTTTTTCCAAATAATTTGGGAGTTTGAGCTAGGCCAAGTTCAGAGGGCCACCAATCGGGTATCTAGAGCTGTCAAGCCAATTACCAAACAGCATGATTTCGGTAGATATCTCATTCCTCCTCTTTCTCTCTCAATGAAACCGGTTATCTGAGCACGTTTTGTAGATACACTAGCTGATTCCTAGGGGATGTTGTAGGGAATCCTACACCTGGAAGACAGGAAGTTCCTGCTACTCCAGTTGCATACACTTGTATTTCTCATTACTCTTTCATTTTTCTCCTCTTGTCTGTTATTTTGCTCTTACCCCTCAGAATAAAACAACTATACCACCTGTGGCAAGCGTGCATTGTGGATGCGCCCCATGGATTAAAATACAACATGGACTGCAGGGGGCCGGCACGCCTCTAGGTTAACCTAGTGCATTCTGAGTTTATTTAGATTACTTTTTGGAGCTCTCATGTAGAGAACACGAGAGAGACAAGTGGTTGCAGGGAGGGATCTGGGGATTGTCGAACAACAGTGGTGTGTAGCCATTGAAAAAGTCCTGTTCCACCAACCCCTGATATGACATTAATAGATTCTTGATAACACCCCTTGTCCCAAATCCCAGAACCTGCTCACCTCCTGCTTTTATACATATTGACCTGGTCTCGATGAGCACCTAATTAATGGATTGGAATCTATACCACCACCGTTGAGCGTGCCCCTTTCTTAACTGCAGATAAGTACTGTCTCTCGTTCACACCTTGCCACCAAGGTAAAGCAGCACATATTACATTTATCTTTAACTGGCTAAATGCGTAAAATGTTTTGATTTTGTTAAGAAAGTCACTTCAAGGGTTTGGTACCTACATTTAGTATTGATAAACTGTAAAGGTCTAAATCTTTATTATTGAGTGCAACTCGAAGAATAAAATCTTGTGAGTGTGTACTTCTGTTTTGATGCACATAGAGTGGAAATAAAGCAGTGGACCTTCCCTAGCTGTTGTTGTAAGGAGTATTGAGCATGATGTATCCTCCACCATACCCATCGAGCTCTTGCCTATTCCACTGGTGTCCTGCTTGACTGTAGTGACCCTCCTGCTTGTCTATTTCCCTGGGTAGAGTTTTTGCTCTGAGTATGGTGTCCTCTGTCCAGATTGCACTCCTATTGACTGTTTCCCGGAATTTGCTATTTTCCCTCTAAGTTCTTTTTTGATAGCCTTGCAAAAGGAGAAGTGGTGGGTTGGTGGGTCCTCTACAGTCATCTTGTTCTATCCATAATCGTCATTCTTCCCCCATATCGTCGCCCTCTGAAGATGTTAATTAGTCTCTTGGTATGTATACCACCTCTTTTCCCACAAGGAATGTGAGTGTCTCTCTGGTTATTCTATATCATTTTGCTCAGCTATGGATATTAGAGGCCCACCTGGTTGCCTGGATCCTGCCCCATCATCATATCCCTTGCTGTTCTTGAATTGCCCTCCAACTTCAATTCTCCCTTGATTTCCCTCTGGAAAAGGCCATTTGCATCCTGGTTCCTACTCCAACTAATTTTGTCAATAGTTGTTGTTAACCTTTAGGTACATTTGCCCTGTATGATCCCTTTGGAATGGGAGCACCTTATCTCATGCTACAGTGTCTGTGCTACTTTTTTTGGTTATCTTTCTGTCCTATTGTCAATTCGTGAGGGTGATTGTCTACAAAGTGCCACTCTGAGCTTCCTGTTCCCTGGGCATGGTGGTTATCTTTTTGGATTGTCTACTACTTTCCTTTCCTACTGAGATGGTTGCCTTCCAATGGATTCCTCTCCAAATTTGTCCATTGTGATTGCTGTGTTTTCCTATCATCGGCTCATGTAGGAAATCACATTCCCTGTGAATAAGTCGCTTTCTTTCATGTTCCCTATCATAACCCATCACATCCTGAGCTGAAGACAAGATTTTCAAAGCAGCATAAATTCACATTTCAACTAAGCACAAGAGGTTGTAGTGGATATTTCTCTGTTTAAATGGCTGACCAGCCACTGGAAGTGCTTGTGCATTTATTCATGGACTGTCCTTTTACAAACATTGGCAAAGTCAACAAGTCTGCCCTTGTGAAGCATGCCATCTTTTTTAACATGCATTTATTAATTGGAAAACTTGCAACACATATCAAAAGATTAAACGTGTAAAATATACAAAGGCTGCCATCTGAAGGCTATACTTTTGCAAAGAAAAATAATCAAAACGTGCACTCCTTTTTATGCTGCTGAACACATGTGACGCGGAGAGAATGCAGCTATCACAGTGCACATTAGCCAATGGAATAAGTGGGCTGACCCATTCCTCCATACTATACTGTGTGGTTAGCAGGAGCAAAATATGAATGACACTTGAACAGAATCAATGGATGTAGAGGGCTGTCCAAAATCCCTTCTATAAAGCGAAGTATTTTCATTTTGAACTATTTTTTTAATATGAGGCTGGTGAGACAGCCTTAAAAAGGCTAACCTTGACATTTTTCTTCCAAACCTGAATATTAAAAAAAGGACGTAAAAAAGAAAAGAACAAGCCACAGGTTGGAATCTTCGGCTCCAAGAGATGCAACATACTTTCTGTAAATCCCCGATTGCACATAAAGTGTGGGGGAATGTTTCCTTCCAGTGTGTCTATCATAAATTGGACTTGCCCCCAGAACCTGGTAGCCAGGGCATCCTTTAATAAACTGAGTGAAAACGTATCTAATCAGGCTAAATTGTTTGTCTTTGTCGTTATAGACCTAGATTGTATTTGTGTTTTTGTGATTCCTTGCAAGGCCCTGCAAAAATTTCCTTGATAAGTATCTGCAATATCTTCAGCCTTCGTTTATCCCTAAGAACATGCCAGCCCATATTAATGATTTTAATACATTATGATTTCAGCCAAGAGTATTTGACAGAGTGAAGATCTTGCATAACTATAGGCCTCATTATCATAGCAGATGGTCGGACCGCTGTCTGCTGTTACAGCGGTCAGGAAACCGCCCAACAAGCATGCAGAGGTCGGACCATAGGATTTTGAAATGACCGCCGTGCTGGCAGTCGGAAAGTGCTCCATACACTGGCGGCTTGTGCTGTGGCCGCAGCACAAGCCGCTGTGGTATGGAGCTCCTCCTGCACCTCCATGCACCGTGTGCCATCGACCTTGTGGTACACGGTGCTGCAGGTGAGTGGCCATTTTACAGTGGCCCATGGTGTATGGGGGGCCTGTTCGAGGCCCTCAAATTCTGTTTCCGACAGTCTTTTCATGGCAGTCTTCTCAACATGAAAAGGCTGTTGGAAAAGGATATTGCCGCCATTCAGGACTATCCGCTTCCATGCTCATGATGAGCTCAGCTCGTCATGCAGCACAGTGCTCATGCGCTTATGACGAGCTGAGCTCATCATGACCACACCCGTTTTTATTGCTGTCCAGCACAGCAGAGGAATATCTCAAGCAGCGATGTGGTTAAGATTCCGACCTCTGCCCCATCTGGATCACTGATCCTGTCGGAGACGACGGTCTTCCCTCTGAACGTGTGGGTGTGACCACCAAGATTGTAATCTGGCGATCAGACCGAAGGGCTTTAGGTGGTCGAAACCGCTACTGACAACCTGTCGGTGTGCGGTCCGACTGCCATCGTAATAGGCCCTCTGTTACCTCTGCGGTGCTGTGGTTCAGAGTGGCAGTCTGTCTGTGGACCACCCGAGGCTGTGACACAGAGTGGGACAGGAGTTTGTGGTACTTGCCACACTTTCTTCCTCGTTGATGTTTTCCCCTAGCTCCTCTCTATACTCCTGCTCACTGGGGATTTAAGACCGCCCTGATGGTCTCCCCTCCTATTCCCTGCTCCTGTGGGAAATTGTGGATGCCCTTTTGCTTCCACTCCCATCCTTATCCACTGGAGCCCTCCCGCTGGGTGTAATGGACACTCACTTGTTGCGGCTCAGTTTCCCTGTGGCCATGTGGCTCTGCACGGTGTGCCAGCGGCCTCGGCCCGCCTTGCCGTTGAGGGGCTCCCCCTGGTGGCTGTGTGGGGCAGACAAACTGCTCTTCAGGCTCTCATTGCGGACTTGCTTCTCCCCCAGGCGTCCATCTTTGTCCAGCAGCCCCGAGGCAGAGCAGGCTGCAGACTTACTGCCCGTCAGCAAGGTGCCACCGCTGGCAGGGTGGCCCCCAACATGGGGCAACAACAAATCGGGCACAAACAGGACAGACAGAGAGAAAAGGAGGAGAGAGAGGGAGAGAAAGACAGACAGACAAGAGACAGACAGAGAAAAAAAGAGCATCATCAGCACAGCAAAGAAAATAATCATAGCATCTATCACGGGATCAAGGAGAGAACCTGCAGCCCGGGAATTGAGCTATGATGGAGGTAAAAGTGACGCCATTTCCACAGCCAAGGGTTCACAAGGAGAGAACTGTTAAGGAGAGGCACCAGACAGCCAGCCACAGGAAGAAGAAGAAGCTATGTTAGTGAGTTTCACCACCACACAGAGTGCAAATGTGAGGATACTCCAAGTGACCAAAACGGGCAACCCTTCCTTGCACTAGAGAGGTAGGGAGGGAGGGAAGGAAGGAAGGAGGGGAGAGGAAAGGAGTTGGGTGGAAGTCCAAGTCAGCAGCTCCATCAGGGGCCTTTTATCAGAAATTAATTAGAGTTGGGTGGGGTAAAGGGAAGGGAGAGGCAGGAGGAGGGGTTGCTCGTCTCCATGGCCCATCAGCCCATGGGGTGGAGTGTGCGGCCAGAGTGGGGGAGTGGAGCGAGGAAAAGAAAGGTAAGGAAAGAAGGTGAGTGTGGAGGACGTAAGGTGGTGGTGGTGAGGTGGGTTACATACTCACTACATACGATCAGACCAGGCAGAGAGAGACTCACTTGAGGGATAGTCTCGGGTCGCCGTAGGGCGTGTAAGGCGACATGTTTAGGATAAACTCCTTGGGAGGGTAGGAGCTCCACTTCTGGTGGACTGTGCTGTCATTGTTATTCCAAAAGTCTTTGTCTAGGTCACTAGATTGGCAGAGACAGAGAAAAAAATAAAAAAGAGGGAAATACAACAAAAAAACTGAATTCCTGAGAGGGGAGGAAGGGAACCCGCCTCCCGCGCCCCTAAAAAGTCAACAGGCCAGTAAATGGTCCCCTACTCTTATGGAGACATGTAGTGGGCGTGGAACATATGAAATCTGCTGTGGAGGAAGTGAGTTAATATCCGCAAGCTGCCAGTGAAAGGAATGAGGATGGGGAGTAGGTGCTAATGCAGAAGCAGAGGACTCTGTGCTGGTAGAAGGAAAATAATTGAGTTAAAAGGGAACAAAGAGAGATCCTTGAAAATGAATTGAAGGTGCAATGGTTTATTGTCATTCCTTACTTCTTAAACGTGAGTTGCTAAAACTAACTGTTGTCTGTAAGGGTGCACCAGTTCTGGTTATTTGTGCATTGTCTTTATGATATCTTTGGGGATTTCTCCATGGAAAAGAACCTCCAAGAAAACTGGAAAAATGTAGAGCCTTAACTACAAATTCCAACTTCTTCTCTGGGAATGAAGCAATCGGACCAACCCATTTGATAGGCTGAGGCCAGCAAGGAAGAAGAGGGATTGCAAGGATAGTATTACCCACTGATACCTCAACGTGGCTGAGTTGCAAGCTCTGCATTGCTTCAAGGTCCCAAGTACACATCGTCTGTTTATATAGTGATTTTCCCTACATGAGTTATGTTTTTCCTGCCATCATCACTTATGAGTGTGGCCAAAATATTTCAAAAAGCTGTGGTATTTGTGCTTAGTCGAAACAATACGACAAGGAACTATTTTCAGAGTGGACCCAAGCTTAGCTTGTAGGATGGGAAAAAAGGTTACAGAACCTGACCTTGTTTACAGAACCTGACTCAAAAGTTCAAAAGTCAATTTTAGGTTATAAGGCATCACATCACATTTAGAGCTCTAGACCTGGCCTCACGTTTTAGGCACTTGTCTCAGGTTGTTGATATGAACTTAGCTTGTCGAAGGTGAACTAACTCATAGAATCATAACATTAGCTCACCCCGTTGCACATAACCTTAGGTTGTAGGGCCTCATTTTTCTTTCATAACGTGACTTCAGTAGGCAGACCTCAGCTCAGCTTATATAGTCTGAGCCATAGCTTGCAGGACTTGAAGTTAGCTTGGAGAACCTGACATAACTTTGTGGGAAACTAGCTCAGTTTGTAGAACCAAGCATTTCCATGAAAACACTGTAGAATGTGATGGTAGCCTTACGTCCTGACTTTAACTTGTAAAACCTGCCACGAACTAGTGGGAGCTGTCCTTAGCCTTTTGGTACCTTCCCAAGCTTGAAACACTTGACCTTATCTTGAAGAACCAAAGGTTAGCTTGTAGAAATTGACCAAATATTCTATAACCTGATGCTAGCTTGTTGACTTAGAGCTTAGCTGAGGGGACTGAAGTGCAGCATGTAGGGCCTGGTCTAACATATAAGAACCAATCTTAGCCTAAAGGGTATACCTGTCAATTGTAAAAGAGAGAATTTATTGGTCTACTTTATAAAGCGCACAAATCACCCCGGAAAGGGTATCTCAGTGCTGTAGGAAACACAGCAGTCAGTACAGACCAATAAAAAAGACAGACTCAGAAGAGCTCTGTTTTAAGAAGTTTTCTAAATTGAATATAGAAGCATTGGCTTGCAAGACCAGATGTTAGCTTGTAGGAACTGATCTTAGCAGTAGGACCTTCACTTAGCATATTTCACCTGATTTCAGGTTCTATAAATTAACCTTACACAGTGACAGATTTTTTGTAAAAAAGAAAGGCTTATGAGGGCCTTATATTATCATATATCATTTTATCTTGAAGAAATCAACCTTAGTTTGAATGCCTCATCCTTGGTGTGAAGACACAACTGTAGTGTGAAGCGTAAACACCACTTTCGCTTCTACCACATGACCTTATATTACAGTTAGCTTGAAATAATCTACCTTGACTTGAAGGAGGTTGCCTTAGATTGCTAGAGAAGTTGTGGGCTTGCACAGACACACAATTTCCTTCTTCCCGCGGTTAGTTGATTCAGGGAATTTTAAGAAGGGCGACAGCATGCAGTCCCAGCTCTATGGATATCATGCACAGAAGGGGCTTTCTTGCCAAATCCAGCTGCTTTGTCTCAGGCGAGAGCAAGATCGGAGAGTTTGGACAGTGGAGTTGGGCAACATTAGCTACCTCTCAGCATCAAGCAAGATGAGAGGACATCAGCAGTCTTTGAAGTCAAAAGGAACATCTCCAAACAGACTTCCAAAGTCATCCCCCAGACCAAGGCCTTATTCTCCGCTTCTATCTGCAGGCATCCCTGAAGCCCCCCTGCAGCAGAATGCAGCATCTGCATTGTAAAGACCTACAGAACTCAGAGCTCAGCTGGAGGCGGTTGGTGGCTGCATGAATTAGCTTCACTTAAGGAGAGGAGAACCCCGAGGTTCAAGCGTGCATAGTAAACTGACTCACTTTAGGGGGACTTGCTTGCGCCTAAGCGTGCATAGTGCATACTAGAGTCCCTGGATGAAACGTTGCTAGGATCTGTCTATGTTTAAATACATGCAACACTCACCCACTCAAAGGGGTTGCTGTGGCCTGGCTGTGCATACAATGCAAACACACTCATTGGATGGGGGTGCCGGCCTGCCTATGGGTGGACACTAAACCGACTCAATGGAAGCGCGGCCCTGGGGCCTGACTGTGTGTACATACCAAGTTCACTCAATGAAAAGGGGTTTTGGAGTCTGGCTGTGTGCAAATAATAAACACTCCCTTGAGGGGAGAGTGTTGGGGACATAGCTATGTGTTAACACTAAGCTCACTCAATATAAGAGGGCTTCTGAGGCCTGCCTAAGTGTATATACTAAACTAACTCCCTGGAGGCGGTTCCTGGAACTGGGACAGGTGTACAAAATGAACTCACTTACTGGAGGGGTTCTGGGGCGTGGCCATGTTTCAACACCAACCTCACTTACTGGAGGGGTGGCTGGGACATGGTTATGTGACCATACTAAACTCACTCACTGCAGGAGTGCTTTGGGGCCTGGCTATGTGTATGTACCACATTTTCACACCGAAGGGGGATGCTAGGACCTGACTATATGGACATTATTAAAACAGTCAGTGAAACAGGCGATTGGAACCTGGTCCTGTGTACATAATAAGCCCACTTAAGAGGAGGGGGAGCTTCTAGCATCTGGCTTTGCATGTTGTAGGAGATCTGACTTTTTTACCTGGTTCCACTTATTTTTTCTACCAGATACTGCAGATATGTTCACTCAGTATATTAAGAAATCATTAATGGGTTTATCACTGCATGTGTTTTCTTAAAAAACAAGAGGGGGAATTTTAAGACTCTTTATATGATTGCTACTAAATGCAAGTAACAGTGCTGGGCTTGGTTTCCCAGCCGCCCATGGGCAGCCTGCCTGTTCTTTCCATGAAGAAGCTACAGAAGGCCTGGGCTAGCTTTCCTTTGCAGGACCAGACAAGAGTATGTTGCCTTATTCTTGGAAGAGGCCAACAGCACCTCCATGTGAGGCAGATGAGATAAGGGAGGATTATGCAGACCTACTACAAGAGGGAAGCTTCGGGCCATGGAGAGCTGTGAGGCTCAGAGACCAAGAACTACCGTTACGGGTCTGTTCTTTGATGGAAACCCAAGATCAGCGGCCTCCAAACTGCTGTGGATGAGACACCTTTGGTTTTCCATGGGTGGGAATAGATGCAAATGGCCTACGGAAGGCGAGACTAATTTTTCACAGTTACCGGTGTGACATTAAATTGTAGGTGGTGGACTTAGGGAAAGGGTGTCCCCGCAACCTCTGCTAGGAGCTATATTGGATTGTGTTTCAGATAGCAGAGTCAGATGTGACACCGTTGGGCACGGGCCCTCCAACCTTACCAGAAGGAAGTGGCGGGAGGTTGGCTGTGTGCTGGTTAGTCACCAAGTCAAGACCCGTGAGGCTCCCAAAAGTTCAGTCAATTCGGATTTGTAGAGCGCGACATCACCCGTGGGGTGTGGGCGGTATCCAGGTGCTGAGGGTGGGCCGATTAGTGAGAAAGCCAGGTCTTGAGTGCTCTCCCTTCTAAAAGAGAGAACACGGATGGGAGTCTGAACACGGGAGGGTAGACAGGCAGGGTGCAGAACTCAGAAACGGGTTAGATTTCCCAGCTATAGGTGAGAATTGGACTGCCCCAAACAAGCTCTGTGCGTTTCTACAAAACAGCACTCAGAAGAATATTCTTGTGAAGCAGACCTGTTAGCCATTCATAACTGGCCTGGTGATGACTTGATGAAGCTTCTTTGCTGGAAGTGAGTGACGAAGGCACCTTACACTTATTGTGAGCAGGTACGTGGAACAGGAGCTCGCTAATGGAAGTGGAAGTCAGAGCGCTTGGTGTCAGCACCAAGACCTAAATGTGCAATTCTTATAGGGTTCGGTCTGGGGGCTGGGGAGAGAGGCTCGGTCTGTAATGGAGACCCAAGCCAGAGACAACCCCACAAGAACTCTGTGAAGTATGGAAGCTGTGCACTGTGTCTGCCTGCACAAGGTGACTAACCCTCATCTTGATAAAAATTTATATTGCGCAGGACAATAACCCGAAGGTATCAAGGCGCCTATCAATGACATCAAAAAGTCTGAATCAATCATCCTTACACATAGGCCTGTAGGAAGAGGCGGGTTTTTAAAGCGCCGCGAAAGGTCTGCAGGGAGGGCAGGGACCTAAGATCCAAAGGAAGATCATTCCACCACTTAGGAGCTAAAGTGGAGAAGGCCCTACCACCCCATTTAGCCTTTCGCACGCGAGGGGCTGAGAGAAGCAATTTCCCGGAGGAACGCAGATTCCTTCCGGGGATGTAGTGGGAGATGATTGAACCCACTCCAGAGTCACTGTTCCTTGCGATGGCTCTGTATGTCATGCACAGGACCTTAAACCGTACTCGGTACTCCACAGGAAGCCAGTGCAGCGATTTTCTGGCCAAAGTGGCCGAGGAGCGTCTAGGAACATCCAGAACAAATCTGGCCGCGGCATTCTGGACAACCTGCAAGCGCTGCAGGAGGGTCTTATTTAGCCCCGCATACAGCGCATTGCAGTAGTCCAGGCGTGAGCCGATGAGCGCGACCGCTATTTGCTTTCTGGACTGCACAGAAAGATATTTCCTGATCCTTCGCAGGGTGTGGATAAGGCCCCAACAGGTGGAGATGGTCCTACTCACCTGTCTACCCATATCCAGGGCAGGATCTATCATCACCCCAAGATTTTTTGCAGATGTAGTGGGGGAAGGGCACACACCTAGCGAGTCAGGCCACCAACTGGAGGACCAGATATTTTCGTTCCCACCAAACACCATCACCTCAGTCTTCTCCCCATTCAGTTTGAGGGAGTTCTGAATCATCCAGTGACCAACCGCCTCCATACAAGATCTAAATTTGGAGACGGTCTGCACATCTGAATGGGAGAGAGAGACGAGTATTTGGGTGTCGTCAGCATAGGATACTACCTCCATCCCGAAAGTTCTTATTAGTCTGGCCAGTGGGGTCACATAGATGTTGAATAGGGTCGGGCTAAGAGCCGACCCTTGTGGGACCCCACATAGCACAGGCCGGGATGGAGATAGAAACTCACCCATCTTGACTCTTTGTTCCCTCCCAGTCAGGAAGGAAGTCAGGAGATCTAGAGCTGCGCCCTTCACCCCCACATCCCCCAGACGAGATGAAAGAACTGAGGGAGAGAGGGTATCAAAGGCCGCAGTTAGGTCTAACAGGACCAGGAGGGTAGTCTGGCCTCTGTCCACTGTCGTGCGGATGTTATCGAGCACGACAGTGAGGGCCGACTCGGTGCTATGTTCCCTCCTGAATCCATGCTGAGAAGAGTCAAGACAGCCCGAGCTTTCTACAAAAGCGGCGAGATGCTTATTTAGATGAGCCTCAAGCATCTTCGCAGGGGCGGGAAGCAGCGAAATTGGCCGGAAGTTTTTCAGGACTTCCGGATCAAGGGAGGCCTTCTTTAGCAGAGGTTTTACTACTGCTTTCTTCCATTCCAAGGGGAAGACACCATCTCTTATTGCTAGATTCATAATTTCTAGCAGTGGTGGTAAGAAGGACTCCTTGCACTGCTTGATGATTTTCAGAGGGCAAGTATCCAAAGGGGAACCGGATTTGATCTTATTAAGCAGGACTTCAAGATCCTGCGGTTCTAGTGGTGGAAAGGAGTCCAGAGTGCTTAGAGGAGGAGCATCAAAGATGGGCGGATTCGACTGAGGCAGGGCATTAGAAACACTGATGCCAGCTCTTTGTTTCTCGAGAGCAAGATGGATTTCCAAAATTTTTGTATGGAAGAATAGGGCAATCCTATCACATAAGTCCTGCGAAGGGATAACAGGGTCAGGGGTTTGTAAATTGACTAACGCGTCGACAATTTTGAAAAGCTCCTTCGGGGAGGAGAGCGAGGTGGTCAGGGTTACAAAGTAATCTTGTTTAGCCTGCACAATCTCAGCCTTGTATTTCCTGACAAGGAGTTTGTGGGCTTCTTTATTCTTAAAGTCCCAGCTAGAATGCCAGAGCCTCTCCTTCCTCCTCACTTCTTGCCTGAGGAGCCTGAGGGAGTCGGAAAACCACGGAGCAGAGGGTCTCTTCCTTGCTCGACGTCGGGTCTGTATGGGAGCTAGCTCATTCATAGCTTCGGTCACAACCTGTTCAAAATGATCAACTGCGGTATGTACATTGTCCATACCCGTGATTGAAAAGCTAGCAGCCCAAGGCGCAAAGGAATGGCTGCTGATGTCCCTAAGGTTTCTAGCCGTAACCATTGCATGATTCCCTTTTTTACTTCCATCCCTCATGAGGAATTCCAGATGGAATGGAACTGCGAGATGGTCGGACCAGGATAAATGCACCGGATCCTTAGTGATAATACGATGGTCATTCGAAAAGATGCCATCTAACGTATGACCTGCCCGATGAGTCGCCCCACTGACTCGCTGCATAAGCCCACAGGAAGCCATAGCCTCAATGAGTCCTGAGGTGTCAGAGGCATCCTGTCGTTCTAAGTGATAGTTAAAATCACCTAGGATGGAGAGATTTTCTCGACCAAAATATGGTTCCAAGGCCTGAAGAAATTTAAAAGTAAAATCAGTCCGTGGGCCTGGCGGTCGATATATTAGGATTCCATGGAAAAAAGGGCACTGTGCTTCCTTTATGGTGAAATAAAGGGCTTGGAAACAGTCCGGGAAATCAGAAATAGGTATAGTGTGACA
Source organism: Lissotriton vulgaris (assembly GCF_964263255.1). Classification (NCBI taxonomy): domain Eukaryota; kingdom Metazoa; phylum Chordata; class Amphibia; order Caudata; family Salamandridae; genus Lissotriton; species Lissotriton vulgaris. The sequence goes on along the minus strand of NC_141687.1, from coordinate 582,912,732 downwards.
TTGAAGGTGGTCTTTATAAAGAATCGCTATACCACCTCCCACTCGACCTTGTCTGTCCAGTCTAGTCAGGCAGTACCCTTCAGGGACCGCTTCGATTAGATCAGGACCAGATGAATCTTTGGCCCAAGTTTCAGTGATGAACACTAGGGTTGGTTTTCTATCTAAAACCATTTCCCCATCTAACCCCTCCACCCTGACTGACGCCCCCTAGAGCTGGGATTTGTGCTGTTACTGGAGGGGGGCACGCCTCTGCACAGGAGCTGCATTGACTGTCTGTGCAGAATGGAGAAGCAATGTCGAATGTGTTACTTTGACATAATATGCATTTGCGGTGATTAATTCCATTTTTTTCGTTTTTACCTCATTTTAATTGTAAAATAACTTTTGATTTTACTACATTCGAATAGGAAATTGACTGAGTGATCTCTGGATTCAGGTGTTAGTTATGTTGGTACTGCTAACCCTTCTAACACACCTGTAATAGCGCCCCATCCCCGTGCGCCGGGCGATGGATACACATTGAATGTCCTCCCCGCAGTCAGCTGCTGGGGGACCGCCTGCATTCTGCTCGCCGCGGTCCCTCGCCGGAGGGGGCTGCTCGGACCTGGCAGTATGTATATTAAAGTCATCTAATGGAGATGGATGTTATAGAGGCCTGATGAACGCATACTAAACAGCAGGGGGTCGGCCCACAGGGGACTCCCTCATTGTGTATGCGTAGGAGCGCCGCCCGCTGGGGACAGAGAGAGCTGCCGGGACACGAGCATTCACATTTCGCCTTTACTGAAGGCGACTACCGTGACCTGGGTAGGTATGCATGCTAAACGCACGTACTGGCTGCGTATGGATAAGAAACCCGGGCAGTGAAGAGGGGGAGGGGCCGAGGCCTGACTATATATGCATACTAAACTAAATTCACTCACTAGAGGGGGCAGGTGCCTGCCTGCCTGCGTGCATGTTAAACCCACTTAGTGTGGGTGGCTGTTGGGGGCTTACTGTGTGCATACTAAGCTGGCTTACTGGGGGATTGATTATAGATGCACCCTAAATGTAATAGAGGGGGGAAGCTGTACTACTTTGACTAGTTACTGGAGGCAGAGTTATGTTTTGCGGTGTTTGCACCCTCAGGGTTGTCTATGGATGATCATTCTGGTGCCTGACGCGAGGTTAGGGGTGCTGGGACATGGGAGCATCTGCACACAGAGCTCTTTGACTGGAGGGTGGGGGTGCTCTCCTTTCACCGAGCTCATGGGCCCTTAGATTAGGGGTGCTGTCCCTTCACAGATTCACTAGCCCACCTATAAGAGCTGGTGCCCAATCGCAGAAGGAACTAGCCCTTAGATAAAAAGAAGGGGTCTGCCCCAAGACACACTGGAGCTGTCAGTGGCATGAGCTTCTGCATCACACTCCACATCCTTTACAACGTTATAGGTATGGACCGGGGCCACAAAGATATACGAGTTGTGGTCTTGGTTCTCAGTCGTCTACTACGAGGGCCTTGTGATGTAAGTAGTGCTTCAAAGTTACCAAGGCATGGCAAGCCGGGGACTGCTTAGAGTTCTTCTAAACACTTATGTTATCGTACTGCTTGGGGAATGCCGTAAAATATCTTTCGCACCCATCGCACCTCTTGGCTACACTAGGACCTGTGCGAAGAACTACAGACTTCTGCAAAGTACCTATCTTTGTCGTTGGCAATCTGTTGTTGGTCACACCGAGAAATACACTTGCTGGAGAGTTTGCAGATTCAAGATTCAGCTTTCAAAGTGCATGCAGGGGTTAAATGGAAAATAAAGAGATGGGGCCCAAAATATGTGACCCAGGATATCTCCTCTATCACTGGTGGAATGGTGGACTAGCCAAGAAGGAGCCTTCCAGTCAAGCTATTTTGATTAATTCCAATGAGAGAGAAGGGTCCCAGAATTTCAGGGTACTGTTCAACCTTTGTTGTTGGGCTCTCCAAGGGGGTGAAGCCATATGTTTGGTAGGAAAGAATTCCATGAACTCTACAGAGATTCAGAATATTAGTTAGACCTGGCTTTTTCAGTGGGTTTATCCCCAGACTTTTTGGCCTCCTGTTTCTGACCTGTTTGTCCAAGGGCTTGGTGTAGAGCTTGCCTCCTGTCTCGAAGTCTCATGGACACAAAGATTTCATTTTCTGTCCTCTTGCATCTGGAACTGCTGTTTCAGCTGCCACAGAGGGGAATTGAAACACCGACACTAGGCAAGCGACGCTGCAACCTGTAATAAAGCCGTGGGCACCGCTCATAAAGTGCACAACACACCATCCTGACTTGCATCGCAGCCCCGACGCCTGGTGACGCCACACTGAATCGACTGCAATGCAGTTGCCAAGGCCGCTGTCTGAGCCAAGGGCACAGCTTGTGACGCTAATGACGCACCGCCCGAGTCACACCACAGCCCCAACTTCCCCGACGCCTGTGCTGCATCCTCAGGGAGCCGATACCTGATGTGGGTGAGTTTATGAATTCATCGACTCTGCACCGTCATAAGGAACCAATGCCTCGGGCCACCTTGACATCACCTCCCCGGCAACATTAAGGAACCCATGCCTCGCCTCCCCTGCATCGCAGTAAGGAACCGACTCCTCACCTCCCCTGTGGTTGTAAGGAACCAACGCCACCCAGCACCAACGTAGCATCACTTCCCTGATGCCATGCACCGTCTTTATTTTCATTGTTTGCCAAGGTACTGTTCTTTGGGGTCTGTGTGACTCCTGCCCAGATGCCGTGCACCTCGTGGTCTGCACCGTACTTTGGGATTTTCATCTGTCACAATGTCGTAATAGCTCCAGGTGGAGTTATTTGTTGCTATAAGCATGATTTTTTTGAAGAACCTATTTTGGTGGAATTTAAATATATGTTTTGTGGATTTTTGTCTTTTTGGTCTTGATTTGCTTAAAGATAACTTATTTTTTTCTAAACTGGTGTGGTGTCCATTTGTAGTGTTTTTCATGTATTACTGTATATGTGCAAAAATGCTTTACACACTGCCTCTGAGATAAGCTTGTCTGCTCGTTCCAAGCTTCTAAAAGGGTGAGCAGGGGTTTTCTAAGGGCGTAACTCCCTCAACCTGACTAGAAGCTAGGGTCTCTACTTGGACAAAAGTATATACCATTGCCAACTAGAGACCCTATTTATAACAGTTTCGAAGGAAAAGAGCCTTGTGGAAAGCCGAGAGAGGGACACATTGTGTCCTCCTCACTAGCAGTGATTCAATAATCCTTCCAATGGTGAGGGATCAGAAGACGATGAGCCAGAGCCAAGAGAAGCTCTCGTAGGTGTGATTCCTTCTGTTAAGGTCCCTTTTAACAGAATGGCTTTGGGCCTTCCCTCTATTATGGGTTGATCTGGCTTGCTCTTCCAAGGCAGCCTCCTTACTAGCGGCCTCATTTTATCTTTGTCCTCTGGGATGTGCACGGAACACTGGAGTCAGCTGTGACAGTACAACACGATTGGTACACCTGACCATAAGGCCCAGTGGCGGCCCATTCATATCATACTCTTGTTTCTTTTACCTATGTCTTACTTGTGGTCATTTTCAAATTCTTGTCCACCTTAAGCCAGTGGATGGGTTTGCTGTTAGAAACACCACTCCACGATTATCATCCACTCAATGGCGGGCTTCCTTTCCATTCAGGAACGGCAGAGAAGCTCCCTCCATGCATGGTGGACTGATTGGATCATGGATCAGTGGATAACCTTGGATTTAGAGTAACTATACCTCAATGAGCAGCACCAGTCGTATACCAAGAGCAGGCAGTACACAGCTAAAAAGCAGATCCCTTTATGCTTGGGGGCCGATTCCATTAAACGAAGCATGAGAGAGCTGCTGTAAGTGCTTGGTCTGTGGTGGAGATGTTGTTTCTTTCCTCTTCCATAAAACAACACCTCTAGAACCCTATATTAAGGGGAAATGGTGCATTAGTCCTAAGCCTGCTTTGAGCTTGGTACTTTGCAAGATCTCCTGCTGGCTGCAGACTGAGCAATCTCAATGCTCCTGTTATTGGAGGGAATGAATTAGAAATGAAAAGTGAACTAGAGAGATTTGCTGTTGGGGTCTACCAAACTCTTAGTGCCTTCTGTTGCAACTAAGATGGTTCCATAAAGGTCCTCTGTTTTCGTTTAGGCTTTCTCAGAAAACTGGCTGGTGTGTTGCGGCGGCAGTGGGAGAGGATGTCCATTTGGAATTGTGTAAAAAGGTTTTGTGAAATGCAGGTTCAGGGGGAATGGTAATGACTGGTAATGGGAAGACTTCATGCTACTAAAAGCCAAAAATGTTTTGACATGGAGCCTACATTTGAACTTTACACTCCATCTGATAGGAACAGATTATGCAGGCAGACAGGGGTGCACAAGTCTTAGAAAGGGAGTGTGGTACAGCTTTGAAAAATGTGTTGTAAAAGATTTCCAGTCATAGGATGGCTGTAAAGCAAAGAAAGTTTACCCACTCAACCTCTTCCACTTCCACGGCCCACTCAAACACTTTTCAGAGGCCACAGGTTTCGATGGTACATCCTAAACGGTCCTATGCAACGGCAGCCTTAAGAACCTGGAACAGGGCCATTTGAGAAGAGAATGTCCCAGTCAGTCATCCATTTTAACTGCAGCTAGCCAAGCCATCTTCAGATCTAGTGACCCAAGGCTAGTGTAGTGGTAGTGACTAAGGAACTACTCCAACTGCAGATAGAAGGAGAGAGGACTCCGGAATCCATTACATGAGTACTTTGCTTGCTTTCAGCTGTGACTGCTCTCTTCCCTGACCTATTTTGGAAAGTACTTTGAAACATTTCAGTGAGATCTACAGTGAACTGCTCACGTGCCTTGAGAGATTGTTTCGTCCGTACCACCTGAAGCACCAGGTGGGTTGATGCATGAGGCATTTGTTGATCCCACATTGTCTTGATTCTGCTGAGGTGAAATGCTTCCTGTTTTGACACAAGCTTGCCTGCTAGCCACCAGAGATGTATAGACCATATAGACTGGTATTTATGTAGCTAAAATGTAGCTGGGGAGCAATAGAGTGCGGCACATAGCAATATGGTAGCCACCAATACTAGATGGGTACAAGGGAAGGAGTGGACTAATACTCTATACAAAAGCAGGCTAGATTGGGGTGGGAGGGATTCCTATTGAAACAACTGAGACTTGTGGAGTAAAAAAGGATCCTTATCAAGGCCCAAAGAGACGCTCATTGAATCGTTCTGTATTTACCTATTATCCGAAGAACACGAGGAGGGTGCAGCTAGAAGCCTAGAGTCATTCAGATGGAGAGGGCTGGGCTCTTGGCCTTTTTTTCTTTGCATTGTTTTTTACTTTGTATCTTGAAATGTCCAGATTCATTGTTGTCTCGTTGGTCACCTAAATTGCTTGTTTTAACAAGATAGTTATGATAGTGTTCTGATTTGTTGCTGATTGAGGAGACCTTGATGATGATGATGCAGTCCGGGAAAGGGGGGGGGGGGGCTGGGACATGAGATCTGGTAACATTTCCTCAATTATTTAATGTGCTTCAGGAGAAACACACTAAATAATATGCCCCTAGTGCCACTTTACCATGGCACACGTAGGGCGGGGACCCTGCTTGGGGCTCCCAAAGTACCCTTTTGCCTGCCTTTTCATTGGGGCCAGAACACCATGAAAAGGCAGTCAGAAACAGACATCATAATCCCTATGGGGGTGCCTGTGCAGGGATACGATTCCGACCGCTGCCCCGTTGGGATCTTGCACCCTGTCACAGGTGGTGGTATTTCCCCCAACCTCTGCGGTCCGACTGCCTGCATTGAAATACAGAGGAGGACCAATGGAATGTCTGTCGGGCAGACAGTCACCAACAGCTTTTCGGGGGCGGTCCATCAGACATTGTAATGAGGCCCATAGTGTTGCTGTCATCTAGATCCTTCGGCAATTGCTCTAAATTCTGAATCAGTGAGACAGGGTTTTATTGACATTTCAACACTTAAATAAAGCAACGTCGGTAGTCTGTACTCCTTCTACTACTCCTCCTTTGTAACCAGAGAAAAATCTTTGATATCTTTTGTTACCTAACTCTCTTAAGACATCCCTGTTCCCCTTCTGCTAATGCATACTAAATATCATGCATTGTTATCTCACCGCATACGGATCACTGGCACCTACAGACCCTTTAGGGCGGTAGAGCTCTCCATAAAACTCAGTATGCAATGGCATCAAGGTAGGCCTGTCGCCATCTTGGGTATTCATGTTATTGCACCCCTTCTACCATCTTCTGAGGAATCAAATGGTGTCTGGAGCAGAAAGGTTAGGGGGTAAAAGAGTCTGTCTTGCATACGATGCGGAGCGCACACATTTCCCTCATTGCCAATCAATGGCTGAGTGGTGAGATTGAAGGGTAGGAAGTTGCCCACGAAGCCCATGTCACAATTCTTTACATGCTCCTCACTTATACGACCCTTTAATGCTGAGTCGGGGAACCTCCCTTTATAGAGGAGTGACAGGGGAATTTTACTCTTGGGTCTAGGGAAGGCGCTCATGCTGACGGGCGATGGTGTTATGGAGGGAAGAGGATATGCTTGTGGCCTTTCGGCTTCTTTCTAATCCTGTGTTTCCCATAGAGAATGTCAGCATCAGCCATACTGTGTTTGACATGGGACCACAAACACTCTGATATTCGAAAAAGGTTCCTTTGCAATATATTCTCTGACTAGATAGTTTGAATCTGTAAGCTATTTCAGGAACCCTTTAACAGGTGATTCCCTATTTGTAAATGACAATATTAATTCCTGGTTAACATAACATCTATGGAAGAATTATAGATTATATGTCAGCAAGAACTCTCTTATTACTGATCTCTGTGTCACACGTGCTTCTCTCTCAACTAATGATAGTGATCTGCCTGGATACACCAATATGAGACTTAAAACATCCTGCAAGCTGTACCTTTCGATCCCGAAGAGCCTTGGCCTGGGCATTAGCTCAGCCACCTCTCTGCCTTGATGCCAGGCCACTGTTGCATGCATTGTCCAGCTGAAAGTTTCTTCCATGTAGCTTGGCTCCTTTAACTACTTTTTTGACCCTCGTGGAAACACTTTTAGGAGGCTGTCATGTTGAATTACATACATTGCTGTATTTTTACCAAGAGTGTAGGTTGTACATTTAACTCAGTATGTCAGTCCGAAAGGCTGATGTCTTTTCCTAGAGTTGCGTTAAAAAACCAAGGACGAGACTCGTCTCTGAAAGGAACACTTGGCAGAGTTTGAGCTGTGCTTCACTAGGCCCTAACGTGGCTTTCTATCAGAGAGTAAAACAAGGCACCTTGTTAATGAGGGATGAAAAGGGAGACATGGCAATCTGGTTGCAGAACACAAAGCTTTGTCCTTTACTGGCTAACCCTCACTTTGGGGACAGGGGAGCAGTTCCATCCTAGCTGAAGCCAGTCCTGGGGCAGGTGGAATGAGACTAGCACTGGAGAAGTGTGGCTCAATGGTTAGAGCGGCAGATCCTGATTCAGAGGTCTGGCCCGGGACCAGGGCTCAATTCCCGCCTCGGTGGGTCTTGGGCTCAATTTCCTCGGACCTGATAATTCTCACCTCGGTGCCTATTCTAATCATGGGTCCCACTCTGCAACTCTGCCCCAACACCTTGGGTGTGCCCAGGAGTGGGCATTTCACAGGGAAAAGCCAGGGAGGGTTCCACAGCTGTATGTGTTACAGCGCCAGGACACCCCAGTTGGGGTATTAGCGTGCTTTACAATTACAAATTACATTACATTTCATTACACTGCAGCTTGAGCTGCTGTCCTGTTCTTGATGATGCTGGTCCTGGGGTAACAAGAGACTCTTGCGGGTGCAGCAAATCTTTGAACCCAGTTTTTATGGGGCTAGTACTGAGGTATAAGGTGCTGTCCCATATTACGTTCAGCTTGTTCCGGGATAGGAGGCACTCTCCCATCTTACAAATGTCTGACCCTCAATCCCAATGCTGTTGGCTGGATTAATGTGGTCCAGAGACTTCTTGGACGAAGTTGGCCTTGAAGAGTTGCTTTTCTGTACGTAGACTGAAGGTCAGGTGTAAGCAGATTTAGTGGCATGACTGATTGATAGTGGGGACTAGTTGTGAAATGGCTAGTCACTTATGGAATGGTATCATATGGCTTAGATGCCAAGAGGTCTGGTAGTGGAAGGCCTAATATTTGATTTTTTTGGTGCCTGAAGGCCTGATCACTGAGGGCAGTTTGGAAAATTTCATAAAGGAAAAAGTCATGGCTGCTGAAGTGCTTTGGCTGAAGGGCTACTGGTTGAAGGCTTTTGCCGGAAGGCCTGGTGGGCTAAGTCCTGGAATGATGGTCTGTCTGCTATGATCTGAGCACTTGGGAGTTCAGCCTCTTGCTATGGATCATATTTCAACTACCTGTCTGCCTTGCATCAAGAGAAAAAGTCATATCGGCTACTGCACGCTTATACCTGATGATGTTAACAATAGTAAAAGTTAAACGTTGGACACAATAAGCCCTTCTTTCTCCATCCCATCTTAGTTTTGCTATATCTTGGTAGCCACTCGCTTTTTAATGATTAGAATGCTAGTGCACACTGCCACATTCAGGGGTCTGTCATAACCTGTGGAAAGGGGAAGCACAGTCCCTGTGACCACAGCAATCCTTTGGAGGACCTAGAATGCCTCAACTTGATAGGCAGAGAATGACTCTGGCAGGTGGAACTTAGAAGATGCACACCTCACTCACTTCCCAAGAAGAAAAGGGAGGCATCAGAAGCCGGAAGAAGGCTTTCCTTAGGAGGCTGGGTCAGTGGACAATGAAGAACAAATTTAAAAAATGCACCCACCAACTACAAGGAGGCAGGAGCAAGATACAATGGGAGGCCCTCAGGGAACCATGAAGACTCCCCTGAGCAGATGGGTTTCGTAGCCAAAGAAAACCCAAGTTACATTCTGCTTTGGCCATTTGCAGGCATGAGCAAAATACAACAAGAGGGCCTCTGAGAAGTTCCTCTGAGCAGGCAGGAGCAGATGATCAACAAGGAGGCCATAATCTCAGAAGCCTAAAAAAGACCCAGCTTCCATTGAGATGTACGGTGAATGGCTGCAATGAAGAGAGAGTGACCAATGGCAGATGTCCCTCCCACTAGGCCTAGGGTAGGAAGTGGCCGATGGGTATTGTACAGTCCAGAACATTCAACTCACACCACATTTAAATGAAGAATGAATGACAATAACACGAGATGCTACGTGGTTGAATGCCTTGTGGGGCATGAAGTCCAAACTTTATCTGTGCAACCAAGACTACAAGTACTAATAGGCATTATCTTTCATCCCTGAGTCTTTGAAGCCCTCATTAATCCACACACCTTGAAAAATCCCCCCCCTCCTTCCACAACACTTACTTGATGGTTTTCTTTTCACTTCGGCCCCCGCGGCTGGAATCCGGGGTCCCCACTGTCTCCAGGGAGTTCTTATACCGTTTACCCTACAAGTGATAAAAGAACGAACCATAAGAATTACATTTTTTAAAAGGTGTAGTTTGTAGTGACTGATAACCTAGAGTTGGGTGGGAGAGAATTAAAGAATCATGTCTTTAAAGAACACTACATCACAATGCATTAACTGGCCACAACTCAGTTTTCTCTCCTATTAGTTGCCTTTGACCGTGTACAATGCTCCACTGCCTTCTGGCTAGGTTCGCGCTACAAAAATGCCACATACATACATACATACAGAGATAGTGAGGCGTGAAGGCAAGGAGGTTTAAACAACTGCCTGTTCCTTTGCAAGTGCATTTTGACTTTCTCAGGTATCCATGTTCAACCTGCAGTTTTCTTCCCCTGATCACTGTGCGTGGAACAGGTGCACAAGTTTCACCTCATCTGACTGCATGTCTGATGTTGGACAAACTGCACAGCTGGCAAAGTGTTTGTAACCCTCATTTGGATGGACCTGCCATCAGCCTCCTCCTGTCACAGTCGAAATGATTCATCCTTTCAAATGCGTTTAACAGGAAAATTGCCATTGGTCAGTGGGTTGATTATCATGACTCAGACAGGCTGAGAGCTTTGAAGGAAAACTGAGCACATGTTCCCTCCATCGTGGAGTCACTGTGCGTCGGCATTAATGGATCCGAGTGTGTGCAGCAACGAGACAGGTACTCTGTTGGAAGTGGGGATGATTATGCATATACAGAGACGAATTGCATGGGAACCTATGAAGTACAATCCAGTAGGATTCCCTTTTTCCTTCGACTAAGACAAAAGAAGTCCCCATCAAGATGCAATGTTTGGTCACCTCGCTCTCATTTCTTACTGTGAGGCAGACAGTGCCTTAAACTTTCTAGTTTTTATGGCATGCCTGTGATAGACTTAATGCTTTTAGGAGGAACAGCTAATGCAACTGAAACTTGTTGGAGACTCAATTTCTTTTAAACTCTGTGGGCCTGGCGCTATAAATTATAGCATGTTTTTCCTTTAAAGTGTTCCATATAGGATTGGGATCCCATAATTTTAGTCATTCCAGCCATAGAGAATAGTATCTTTTGTAGGACGGACTCAGATTCTTTTGTGCTGCATTAGAGCCGCCTCGACTGAACATCTACAATAAAATCAATTCATAATGTTAAGATCACAAAATTTTGGTTAGGATGCACGGATGATAAGAACTGGGGTAGAAATGTTGCTGGCAGGCTTTGTGACATAGGCCAGTCTTGATGTATGCAGTTACTGGGGCAGCCACATTGCCCTCAATAGCCCAGAGGCAAACGGGTTCGAATGAATGTAACATTGGCTCATCTTTGGTGGCTTGGTCTGATTGGCAAATTAATTCTCATACAGCTGTAGGAAGGATCCTGGAAATGCTAGTAGACTATCTCCACCTATACACATGCAGATGATGTGGACGGCACTCAATGTGTGCCCGAAAGAAGTGGTCAGTTCAAAATGCAATGTGTTATACAGCAAATAGGTGAAACAGAGAAAGACACACACAACAACACATAGATAAAAAAACACACATGCCGGTGTCACACTGTGGGAAAAGCCCTGGGTAGAAACTAAACAGTACAACACCCACACTTGGATTCACACTCTCGGTCACAAACACACACACGCACAATTAAGGACACAACACATACATACAATAAACACACACACCTAGATTTACACACCAGACTATACTTACCACATCACAGAGCAGTAAGTGCACTCTATAATTATACTCCTCAAGTCATAAAGACCCTGGTCACCTACACAGACAAAGCTGTAAACTCACATGTTCAGGGCCACTGGGATTATGCAATAGAAGAGGGCAACATTATGCAGGAGGATTAACTAAATTATGCCGCAAAATATGCAACCTATACAGCATAATGCAGCATATGTTTTGATAGTATTGCTGAATGGTGACTATTTAACCTTTGCGAAGAGCCTTTTACTGCACAGCAAAATGTTTTGTAAAATTTGATCCGTTTATCCTAGAAACAATTTCTTTGTGTGAACATCTATCAGTTATGTAGCAGATAATGGATTATGTGGCAAATCCATAAATGTGTGGTAAATGCCACAATAGCATCATTTCTGTGGCACTGGCTATGCTAACCAGAAAAGTTAACCTCAGCACTGGACATTAGCTAAGCGCCGCGCAGAATACGTAAACTCGGCTATGAATCTAAGCACAAGGCAGTAAACTCCGACACTGAGCTATAAACCAAGTACTGGCTAGTTACTTCCCACTTATTTATAAACACCAGCAGCAGCGGGAACTTAGCACGTTCAGCTGTAAACTCAGACAGCGTGTATTACATTCACAAGTGGCTATAAACTCCAGTCTGTGCAGTGCATTTACTAACGGTTATAAACACTATTTATTCTGAGCAATACGTGTACAAACTGTTATAAACCTCCGCTCTTTGTAGTACATACAAACACTGTTATAAAATCCCGCTCCGTGCAATACATTTACACACTGCTAGAAAGTAATCCACAGCTCTTTGTAATACATTCAACCATGCCGTTACAAACTCCTGGTCTGTAAAATACATTTATACACTGCTAGAAAGTAATCCACAGCTCTTTGTAATACATTCAAACATGCTGTTACAAACTCCTGGTCTGTGCAATACATTTAAACACTGCTAGAAAGTAATCCACAGCTCTTTGTAATACATTCAACTATGCCGTTACAAACTCCTAGTCCGTGCAATACATTTACACACTGCTAGAAAGTAATCCACAGCTCTTTGTAATACATTCAAACATGCCGTTACAAACTCCTGGTTTGTGCAATACATTTACAATCTGCTAGAAAGTAATCCACAGCTCTTTGTAATACATTCAACCATGCCGTTACAAACTCCTGGTCTGTGCAATACATTTACACACTGCTAGAAAGTAATCCACAGCTCTTTGTAATACATTCAACCATGCCGTTACAAACTCCTGGTCTGTGCAATCCATTTACAATCTGCTAGAAGGTAATCCACAGCTCTTTGTAATACATTCAACCATGCCGTTACAAACTCCTGGTCTGTGCAATGCATTTACAATCTGCTAGAAAGTAATCCACAGCTCTTTGTAATACATTCAAACATGCCGGTACAAACTCCTGGTCTGTGCAATGCATTTACACACTGCTAGAAAGTAATCCACAGCTCTTTGTAATACATTCAACCATGCCGGTACAAACTCCTGGTCTGTGCAATGCATTTACACACTGCTAGAAAGTAATCCACAGCTCTTTGTAATACATTCAACCATGCCGTTACAAACTCCTGGTCTGTGCAATGCATTTACACACTGCTAGAAAGTAATCCACAGCTCTTTGTAATACATTCAACCATGCCGTTACAAACTCCTGGTCTGTGCAATGCATTTACACACTGCTAGAAAGTAATCCACAGCTCTTTGTAATACATTCAACCATGCCGTTACAAACTCCTGGTCTGTGCAATGCATTTACACACTGCTAGAAAGTAATCCACAGCTCTTTGTAATACATTCAACCATGCCGTTACAAACTCCTGGTCTGTGTGATGCATTTACACACTGCTAGAAAGTAATCCACAGCTCTTTGTAATACATTCAACCATGCCTTTACAAACTCCTGGTCTTTGCAATACATTTACACACTGCTAGAAAGTAATCCACAGCTCTTTGTAATACATTCAACCATGCCGTTACAAACTCCTGGTCTGTGCAATACATTTACACACTGCTAGAAAGTAATCCACAGCTCTTTGTAATACATTCAACCATGCCGTTACAAACTCCTGGTCTGTGCAATGCATTTACACACTGCTAGAAAGTAATCCACAGCTCTTTGTAATACATTCAACCATGCCGTTACACACTCCTGGTCTGTGCAATGCATTTACACACTGCTAGAAATTAATCCACAGCTCTTTGTAATACATTCAACCATGCCGTTACAAACTCCTGGTCTGTGCAATACATTTACACACTGCTAGAAAGTAATCCACAGCTCTTTGTAATACATTCAACCATGCCGTTACAAACTCCTGGTCTGTGTGATGCATTTACACACTGCTAGAAAGTAATCCACAGCTCTTTGTAATACATTCAACCATGCCGTTACAAACTCCTGGTCTATGCAATTCATTTACACACTGCTAGAAAGTAATCCACAGCTCTTTGTAATACATTCAACCATGCCGTTACAAACTCCTGGTCTATGCAATGCATTTACACACCGTTATAAATCCCAGCTCTTTGTAACACATTTAGTTAGTTACAAACCACATTAAGGTACAATACATTCACACTAGTATAAACCTCAGTACTGTACCTTTGCATACTACTATAAACCACAGCGTAGTTCCTCGCTCTTACAATACGGGACACTCAGCTCTGTGTAATACATTTACACGTTCAGCAGTACAGGCCAGCTCTGAGGAACACAGTCATGTGCTTGGCTATAAACACCATCATTGTGAACTCACACACTCAACTATAAACCAAGCTATGTGCAAAACACTAATCTGTACATTCATCTTGGTGCAATTCATCATTCACACACACAACTATAAACATCAGATAAGCACAACTAGTTAACACACTCAACTATAAAGCCCCAGCTCTGTACAACACACTCAACTGTACACCCAACTCTGTTCAACTAAACTAACTCACAACATCAACTATAAACTCAGCTATGTGCAACACACACAGCTCTGCACCCCATAACTGTCGAATACATTAAATAATTTGGCTATAAACCGCAGCACTGCGAAATCCTTTCCCACAATCAGCTCTAAGCACCAGATTTCTGCAATGTGTTTACACACTTCGCTTTAAATTCCAGCTCCTTGCAATTCATCAGTCCCACACACAACTATAAACATCAGCTTTGCACAACTAGTTAGCACAGCTCTGTACAACTAACTCACACACTCAACTATAAACCTAGCTATGTGCAATGTACTCAGCTGTACACCCAGCTCTGTGCAACTAACTCATACACTCAAATATAAACCCCAGCATCTCTGCAACTAACTCACAATCTCAACTATAAACCACACTATGTGCAACACACTCATATGTTAGGTCCTGTTTTGATCTAAAAGAAACTTTTTTATGGATGTTGCATGGAGCACAAACACAATCTCCTAAAAATGTCTGTAAGATAATCTCAAACATCACCCAAATTAAAAATAAATTAAAGAAAGACAGTATTTAAAACAAGTCTGTTTAATAATTATTCAAAGTCTTCAGAGCAAGACTGAGTCGAACAGAGCAGGCTCTATCAGGGCCCCCTCGAAAGACTTTGCACATGTCTTAAAACGTCTCTGCCCATTGGTTCAATTAGGGCTGCAGATGCTAGAATGCATTGAGTTGTCAAACTACAGGCTAGCGCTACACAATTTTCCTAAGTGACATGAAACCACCTTGTCACCTTAGGTTAGGGTGACCAGATTCTCAAAACAAAAAACTGGGACAGGTCATAGACATAGAAGTTGGACTACGGTTTGCAGTAACCATCGACCTAAAAGTAGGACTATCTGACAGCTGTCATAGACATAGAAAAAGGACTACAATGACAGCTACCTCCACAGACCGAGATGAAGCATTACAGACAACAAATCCGAGGTCTTTTATTGGCACCCCTCTCCTTTACGCAGCAGCATTAGTACTTTTTATTACATTTACACTTGTAAGGACTATAGCATATATTTGCCAAAAATCTATAAAACATCACAGTCTAGCAAACGCCAGATTTACTAGCTCTATGAATGGTTGTTTCTATAGCTGCGCATCAGCACCACGTAAAGTTCAAGTCACTAATGTTGCTTAGTTGTTCATGACAGAAAAGCATGGGAGGTAAACTGCGGAATGCTAAATTGCCAAAGGGCAGCCATAGACCAATGTAAGAAAAACACTTCTCTCAAGGTATTACTGCCTTAGGGTCTTAAGGGTCGCAAAGGCTGGCCGACCACACAGTCCTCCCACATTTGCGTGGTCACTGCTGAGATGTCATGTTACCTTACTGGGGTATGTATAGTGCACTCTAGCCATTGGTATCCTCTCAAAGGGCAATAGTGTGAAGACCTCAGCAAAAAGCTCGAGCAGTGTTGCTCGCCTCTTCCACAGGCGTTAATACTGCTCCTTTAAGTCCTTTCCAGCTAAACAGTTTGCCGTGATCTGAAAGATCAGTCAAAAGGTCAAGTCATAGCTTTGATATGGAGAATACAGGATTTCTGTTCTGATCTTGGGACTGGTAGATATGAATGGTTGGAGCTTGAGAAGGACGTTTGGGACGTCATCACCACATGTATTATCGGACACTCATCCTAACATTCAGAAATACTTCAAAGTTTCTGTTTCATGTACTTCTAGATGGAACATCTGGGGGAGCAGCAAACACACAGCCTCAACAGATCACAGAGGCTCAGAAAGTTTATAAACTGGGGTTGCACCTTAATATCACTATTTCCTCCTCTAGCGAAGATTCAGTTTTGAAGATATGCAATTGTTCAAATATGGCTGGCACGATGACGTAGGTGGTGCTGCGTGTAAAAAGAGAAGGGAAATCCCGAGAGAAAATGTCTCTCTTCAATGGATTTCCCTTCCTGCTACAGCACTTACATCAGAGACTACACACGCCGTAAACAGTGCAAAGATAGCATGCACGTGCATTCTCAACCGGAACAATGAAAATCAGGGACATTTCTGTGTTTAACCAGGACACTGTTTGAAAACAGGGTCATTTGGAAAGGGGCGACCACTCGGTCCCCCCGAACGTATGGTGGAGTGCCTCGATCCCCCCGGGAAGCCATTTTTGGGCGGGAGGCGTGTCTCGGCTGGTATGCCCGAAGCGGCGTAGCCGGGGCGCGCTTTTTCCCGCCCTAGAGTGGGCTGGCCTAGACACCGACGTAGCCAGCCCCGCCCTAGGGGCGGGCAGGGGCGGGTTCTCGCCCGCCCTGAAGACGGATAAAAAGAGACGCAAGACCAGAAGACGTCCTCTTGTTCTTGTGCTCCGAAGCTGCACCTCCTCGCTACACGTGAGCTCGGGACAGAACGAAGAGCCAATTTTGAGCGTTTTGATCCTTTTCTTTGTCTTCTAGATACTTCCTCGGGGAGATGCCCAAGAAAGGCGCGAAGAGAATGACGACCGACCAGATGGTGCGGGCCCTTTGCAAAGAAGTGTCCGACATAAAGAAACGGTTGGCAGAACGGGACGGGGAGGAGGGTACGGGCCCTGCGCCGGCTGGAGGGAGACCTAAGAGGCCGAGAAGGGTTCCAGCCGGTGGAGACGTCCCGGTTCCCTCTACCCCGCTCGAGGCGCCGACCCCAGTACCGATCGAGGGGAATCCAATCCCTGTTGTCGTCACCCCGACACCCAAGGGAGACATGCCCCCCGAGCTGGCAGCACAGCTAGCAGCATGGTTGGGGGATAGTAGTGATGGCGCCGCGGCTGCCGAGGCACAGGCGCTGATAAAAGGACTTCGTGAGAAAAGGGAGGCGGCTAAAGACAAGCCGCAAGCGGCAGAAGTCGCGTCCGGTTCAGGTAAGCGGCCATTGCCGATTGCAAGGGACGAGTCAGCACCCTCTCGTAGAGAGAGACTGGGACAACATGTGCCTTTGGCTATAAAGGAAAAGATCTGGTCTGGGGAGTATGTGAATATTTTCTCCTTGCTTGTTGACCATTATGATATGGAGCATGTTAAAAGTCAGAAGGACTTAATGCATCCGAGTGTTTGGCGCGCAAAAATGGCCGCCTTTAAGGTGAATGAGACTATTGGCAACTGGGGCAATGCGTGGGGTATTTTCACATCGATTTTGGGGGGACGTAGGCCCGAGTTGCTTCCTGAGTTTCCCGTTTATCAATCACGAATTATGGGGTACTCGACATCGTATCAAGGTAACCATTGGTTTTGTTATGACAACCTGTTCAGGAAAGAGAAGGAACATAACAAGAGTTTGACTTGGGATTGTTACGATTCTGTAACATGGGATAAAATGAAAGAATCGGGAATGTTAAGAATGCCATTGGTTGGGAGCAATGTTATTGATTACTCCCGCCAAAATGTGGGGACGCCCTTTCGACCAAGTACGAGCACCGACGACCAGTCGAGGCCCGCAGGCAATACAGGGAGAAAGGGTTTCTGTTTTAATTTTAACAAAGGGAAATGTACCAGGCCTCCGGGATTGTGTAAATTCAAACACGAATGTAGTACGTGTGGGTCGTCCCATCCTGAGTCATCGTGCAGAGCCAGAACGGGTGAGAATGGGGGTAAGGGGGGCGCCAAACAGGTCTAAGCTTGGCCGAGGGGCGCCGTTACCAACCCCGATTGATACCTTGGCAATGATTCCCTGGCTCAGCGAATACCCGGATCGTACTTCTGCCGGGGTGCTGCGGAACGGTTTTTCACATGGTTTCCGCATCCCGGTGGGGGACTTTCAGGGGGTAGGGATGTGCAAAAATCAACTTTCCGTGTTACAACATACATCTGTAGTGCATGAGAAAATTCAGAAAGAGGTTAGCCGGGGACGGGTTGCCGGCCCGTTTAGTGTACCCCCGGTACCGAATTTTGTTTGTTCTCCGTTAGGGGTGGTCCCCAAGAGGGACCCAGGTGAGTTCCGTTTGATCCATAATCTGTCTGCTCCACATGGTCTTTCGGTGAACAACGCAATTGATCCGGAAGTTTGTTCGGTGCGATACGCATCGTTTGATGAGGCAGTAGCCATCTTGAATCGCCTAGGGCCCGGGACGTTGATGGCGAAATCTGATATCGAGTCAGCGTTCCGGTTGCTCCCGGTACACCCAGACGATCAGCGTCTTTTGGGATTCGGGTTCCAGGGGTCATTTTACATGGATAGGTGTATGCCAATGGGTTGCTCTATATCATGTGCTTATTTTGAGCAATTCAGTACTTTCCTGCAATGGGTGTTTACTAAGAAAACGGGTTTTCGAAATATAATGCACTACCTTGACGACTTTTTGTTCCTGGGCTCCGCCGGAAGTCCCGAATGTGCCCAGGCCTTAGATGAATTCTGTGTGTTGATGGGTCATTTTGGCGTGCCATTGGCACCGGGTAAGACTATGGGTCCCACGACTTGCCTCGAGTTTTTGGGGATCGAGTTGGACTCAAGGGAGGGGTGTTTCCGTTTACCAGCTAGCAAAGTGTTGAAATTCAGGACAGCCCTCCAAGTATGTTTAAATGCACCTAAGGTTACACTGCACCAGTTGCAACAATTAGTGGGAAAGTTGAACTTTGCCTTGAGGGTGATCCCAATGGCTCGCCCGTTTTCCCGCTCGATTGCCCAATCAATGGTTGGCTTAAGAGAGGGGCATCATCGCACGAGATTATCGGCCGAAGTCCGCCAGGACATGCGGATTTGGTTAGTATTTTTGGCGGACTTCAATGGCCGAGTCGTCTGGAACAAGCCAGCCGTGTCCTCCGAAGAGCTTGGGCTATGGACAGATTCAGCAGGAAGTATAGGTTTTGGCGCCATCTTCGGCACAAAATGGTCTGCACAAAAGTGGCCCCTATGGTGGCACGAGAAGGGGCTGACGGGTAATATAGCTTTCCTTGAACTATTTCCCATTCTGGTGGCCCTGAGAACATGGCCAGACGGGTTCAGAGATCATTCTGTCGTGTTCTGGTCCGACAATATGACCGTGGTAGAATGCATCAATAGTCAGGCAGCCCGTTGTAAATTGATTTTGAGGCTGCTCAAAGAAATTGTCTTACTGTGTATGCAACTGAACGTGATATTCAGAGCAAAACATGTCCCAGGGGTGATGAATCAGGCTGCTGATGCACTGTCTCGTTTTCACATGCAGGCTTTCTCGGGTTTCCTTCCTTCAGCGGACCCAGAGCCGGCACCCTTCCCCGAAGCTCTCTGGTCTCTCGGTGCCCCGAACTTCGTCACCTCGTGGGAGAGAGTCTAGCACCCAGGACAAGGAAGGCATATGAAGGGGCGTTTCAGGCCTATTTAGCCTTTTTGGGGGAAGAGAGAGGGGGACTGTGGGGGCAGGAAGAGTGTGTAGTACTTTTTCTGATGTCTTTACGTAGGGCTGGGAAATCGGTGGCTACGGCCCAAAGGCATCGTGCCGCCATTTCCTTTGTTGCCAAGGCCCATGGCATCCAGGACCCGACAGCGTCTTTTACAGTACAAAAAGCGCTGCGTGGGTGGCAACGCCTAGAGGGTCGCAGAGTAGACGTAAGACGACCGATAGGTCTGGATAGGTTGGCCCAGTTACTGGCCTCACTCCCTAACACGTGCTCGTCCCCTTTCGAGACCTGTTTGTTCCGGACTGCATTTACGCTGGCATTTCACGGGGCTATGAGAGTTAGTGAGCTGGTTGCAAGGAACAAACAGGATGTGTCGGGGGGCTTGTGCAGGGAACATGTCCGGATCAGGGGCGATGCGATGATTGTCTCCTTTCTCAGGTCCAAGTCCGACCAAGACGGGAGGGGGGACTGCACGATCATTCGCCGGACCCCCGGATCCTCCATGTGTCCGGTACAGTGCTTAGAAGACTACCTAGCACGAAGGGTGGCATCATGGGGGGGGACATTGTTGAGGCATGCAGACGCCACCCCACTGACGAGGTTTCAGTTTCAGCGGGTGCTTGCAATGGCCATTGCCGCAACGGGCTTGGACCCGGGCGAATTTGGGACCCATTCCTTTCGGATAGGGGCTGCCACTGAAGCTACAGCCAGGGGTCTTAATGTAGAACAAGTAAAACGTGTGGGGCGTTGGTCCTCCAATTGTTATAAGAGGTACGTGCGATTGCACATGTTGTGAAGCTGTAATCATGTACTCACGCCTCTTGTCTTTGTTTGTTTTCAGTTGCGCAAGCCTACGAGGCAGGGCGGACTGTGCAGTCGACCCAACACCAGGCCAGCGGTTGCACATCACCGGCTGTAAGGAAGGAGGTGTGGGTCGTGGGCCACTCATACGTGAGACGGGCCGCGGACGTATTCAAAGCAGGTGACATGATTCACGTACCTGGGGAATACGGGTACAGAGTGTCCTTCTACGGAAGGGGCGGTCTCTGTATTGACCAGTTTCAGGCATTTTTTGAGGGTTTGTTAGAGCGGATGAGGTCACCGCCGTCCATAGTCATAGTGCATTTAGGGGGTAATGATTTGGTCACTACCGGTAGACGACTTCTCCTGGAGACTATGCTTTCCACGGTAAGTTGGTTAGCAAGGAGAGTTCCGGGGTGCATAATTGCGTGGTCTCATATGATCCCACGAAAAGTATGGCGGGGGGCTATCTCGATCCCTGCTTTAAATCATTCTGTTAGAAAACTGAATAACAAAGTGAGTAGGTTGTTCCGTTCCAAGACATTGCATTCGATCTCGCATAGTTGTATTAATGATGACAGTATGTATCTGGGGGATGGTGTGCATTTGTCGAGGGTGGGGAATGAGTTACTCATAGGAGACTTCTTAGCCTGGTTAAAATCATTAAAACATGACCCTTAGGTAGGAGTTTTGTGGGGGGTCCGGATAGCCGGTCAACTATCCGGACCTGTGGCGGTAAGGTCATGATCGGTGAGCACTAATTGGTAGATCCCTATGAGTGGGCGTCACCCAACACGGATGGGAGCGCTCGGGAGAGGTGGCCATTGGCCCCTCAGTGGGGAGGCGGTCCCGTCTAAGGGCGGGTCGCCGGAAGTAAAGGAAAGGCGGTCAAGGCCCCTTCCTTTGTAGGAGGGGTTACAGCCCCCTCCTGGGGAATTTCCCGGGGCCAGGGTCATCTGCGACGGCAGATGCGGTAAGTTGTGTGGGATGGGGGGAGGTCCACGATACCTTCTAGATACCACACACAAGTCTTCGAACGACCTTTAAATGGCGTCGAGTCTTAAGTGCCCCCGTCAAGTCAAGGGAAATTGTTAGTAGTTGCACTTGAGGTAAGCCTCTGTGCTGTCGCCCCTCACAAGTGGGAGGGGTAAGTCTGGTTAGGGATCTTGACACCGGTTATGACCTTGCCGTTGGCCCTTAAACGTTAGGATGTACAATTTCAGTGTTTCTAGAGAATGTTTTTGTTGGATGCTAGTTCGGCTAGGAGAAACTCTGTATTAGAGAATATGTTAAGGTGAGCCAAACATCGCAATGTGATAATGAAATTGTACATAAAATGAAACGTTTAATGGTTTAATTTTTTGTTTTAATAAATACGGCCGGGGGAGGGTCACTCCCTCCCCACATCCAAAAACTTCAAGAACTGTTTCCGGTTTCCCTCCTTTTGGGGATTGTGTTGAGAGGGGGTGGCGGGTATCTCAGCCATATGGAAAGGGGCGACCACTCGGTCCCCCCGAACGTATGGTGGAGTGCCTCGATCCCCCCGGGAAGCCATTTTTGGGCGGGAGGCGTGTCTCGGCTGGTATGCCCGAAGCGGCGTAGCCGGGGCGCGCTTTTTCCCGCCCTAGAGTGGGCTGGCCTAGACACCGACGTAGCCAGCCCCGCCCTAGGGGCGGGCAGGGGCGGGTTCTCGCCCGCCCTGAAGACGGATAAAAAGAGACGCAAGACCAGAAGACGTCCTCTTGTTCTTGTGCTCCGAAGCTGCACCTCCTCGCTACACGTGAGTTCGGGACAGAACGAAGAGCCAATTTTGACCCACCCACCAGCCCCTGAGGACAGCAAGTTGTTGTGCAATAAAGTGAATTTATAAGTTTGTTTTTCCATTCCGTTTACAGGCTGTGAAAGTATCAGTTTGTTGTTGATCATAATAAAGTATGGTGAATATTGTGTAGGTTGTTTCGATTAAAATGATTTGATGTAGTGTTGTATTTTTAGCATGTTCCTTCGGTCGTAGCGACCAATGTTTTTTGTAGGTTTGAATAAAAATTGTCGTATTTATTTTTTGGTAGGCGGTAAGGTCATGATCGGTGAGCACTAATTGGTAGATCCCTATGAGTGGGCGTCACCCAACACGGATGGGAGCGCTCGGGAGAGGTGGCCATTGGCCCCTCAGTGGGGAGGCGGTCCCGTCTAAGGGCGGGTCGCCGGAAGTAAAGGAAAGGCGGTCAAGGCCCCTTCCTTTGTAGGAGGGGTTACAGCCCCCTCCTGGGGAATTTCCCGGGGCCAGGGTCATCTGCGATGGCAGATGCGGTAAGTTGTGTGGGATGGGGGGAGGTCCACGATACCTTCTAGATACCACACACAAGTCTTCGAACGACCTTTAAATGGCGTCGAGTCTTAAGTGCCCCCGTCAAGTCAAGGGAAATTGTTAGTAGTTGCACTTGAGGTAAGCCTCTGTGCTGTCGCCCCTCACAAGTGGGAGGGGTAAGTCTGGTTAGGGATCTTGACACCGGTTATGACCTTGCCGTTGGCCCTTAAACGTTAGGATGTACAATTTCAGTGTTTCTAGAGAATGTTTTTGTTGGATGCTAGTTCGGCTAGGAGAAACTCTGTATTAGAGAATATGTTAAGGTGAGCCAAACATCGCAATGTGATAATGAAATTGTACATAAAATGAAACGTTTAATGGTTTAATTTTTTGTTTTAATAAATACGGCCGGGGGAGGGTCACTCCCTCCCCACATCCAAAAACTTCAAGAACTGTTTCCGGTTTCCCTCCTTTTGGGGATTGTGTTGAGAGGGGGTGGCGGGTATCTCAGCCATATGAGTCACTTGGAGAAAAGTGTCGAGACACGGGGAAACTTCTCCAAAAATGGGGACCGTCCTGTGAAAACGGGGACGTCTTGTGACCCTCCCTTAGGTTAGAACGACAACAACTCAGGCGTTCACCCGAACGGGGTACTTTGTGCTGTACAGAATAAGACTAAGAGCTCCATAAACTGTGACCGCAAACCAATAAATAGAGCAGCCACAGTACAAAGTCTGTGGGAGAAGACAGAGGTGCAGAAATCTTCAGGTTTACTGAAACCATAAACTGCACGCCTCTCCATCATGCTGCTGCTGAGCGATGAGTTCCATCACACAATAACCAGCACAGTGGTGGTCCTCATGCACAACATTGAAACACTTACCGCACAGGATCAAAAAAAAGATGACACACCTCCAACCACACACCTAAATGGTGTAGCATGTGTCCCAAGTAGGCAAGTGCTTCAATGCCCCACTTAGGGATAATAAGCAGTAACCACTATAGAGATGTTGCAAAGCAATACTCTGTCACAAAACAATACTCGCCCTCTGCTTCCAACCTCGAATACCACACCAAGCAGTAAGCCCAGCTTGCTCGACGCCCTCGCACAAAGTTTTGCCTGATTGCACCACTTCTTCCTGCCATTTCATTTCCACTGCTAGACCCTTCACCGTGCCAGCCACCTCTCCCTCTGCAGTCTTTGGGTGCTTATTGCATGTTCCTGGCCATGAATTAATCCCAGAGATTAGGGAGGACAAGGTGCCACACAGCGCTGAATCATGAGGTGCCCCCGTAGGCCGGCGAACGAGAGGAGGCGCGATCTGCATATTCATATCCCACCCCCGGAGGCCTGCATCCAGACATCCCGCCATCCATATTTATTGTGCTGTGTTCGGGGACAACAATTTGTTTCACTAATAGAATGGGAAAGGGTCTTAAAGACCCTTTCCCATTCTATTAGTGAAACAAATTGTTGTCCCCGAACACAGCACAATAAATAATAAATCTAAGAGAAAAGAGAAACCAGATCACATTTTTTTTTGTATTCAAAGTTCATGCAGTCAATTCCCTTTATTTTATTTTATTTTCTCTTCATAAGCGTGAAATTCCCATCACATAGTCAGTCTTCATACAATGTTTATTGGAGTCATACAAATGTAGCCAGAAAACCAAGCCGACACGTGTTTCGTCATGGGAAACAATCACCCAATGACTTCATCATTCTATTAGTGGCATGCTTTATCATCGGGTCTCATTCTGGCTTCTATAAAGCAAGTTGGGCTCAACCATATCCAGTGAGCGCTTTTGATATTTTCAGACAGGGTTGAAAGAAACAGGGCTGGGTTTAGCACTGGTGGTGCCCTGTGCAACAATTTTTTGGCGCCCCCATAATCTTCGCCATTCCCTCACAACCACCCTCCTGCAGTGCTCCTCTTCTCGCCATAGTTCCTTCTTCACATTCATTTTATTTGTTTTAAAGCAGTGGTTGGGGTTGACTTTACAAATAAGAATCTATTTCTACCCAAAATGTACCATTTTCAGCAACATTTGCAAAATATAATGAAAGACTAAGGGAAAAGTTCTAACCTATATTATACAGTTTGCATGCAGCTCTTTGGTGGAACTTCATAGCTCACCGTGCTATATTAGAACTGTAATTTATGAACTGCAAGTAACAAAAGGATCTATGTGACAAAAGCAGTAACCCACTGCACTTTACACATAAGTACAATTCTGTTATCTGCATAGTACACATTCTTTCTCTGCAAAGATCTCTCTCCAGCAGGAACATTGATCATCAGAGTTTTCTTGACATTTATGTTGTTACCGGAAATCTGCTGGGCACTCAGGAAACTCTGCAGCAGGTACTTGTAAACCCATACATTATTTCTAAACACAGCGCCCCCCAAGGTTCCCCCTCCAGGTGTCCCCCCAGGTGTGGCTGCACCAGTTGCACTGTCCTAAAGATGGCCCAGGGTCACTGCAAACTGCTATATGTGCACTCATCAAGGTGCTGCACCAAGATATGGCGATACCTAGAACTATCCTGCTCACAATGCTGTGGTCTTTATTTTCTTTTAACTGGTTACATAGTACTAAGTAACTCATGTTAGTAATTTCAGAGTCCTATAGTTCTGCAAAACTATAGGACTGGCACTTATTAATGACAGTCTGCTACATTGTGGCGCGGCGTGTATATGTTTGAGGAGAACCCACGAGCAACCTATTCAATATACTTAAAAAAATAATGCAATGGGTCCAAGTCATATTTACACTGCTAGGTGACATGGAATACTCAGTGTCGCACTTGTATTGTGTGATGGTTAGTATTTGGCTATGCTGGCAGGAACAGTCAATATTGCTAACCACCTCGGGCCCTGGCACTTACATTTTTACAAATTAAATTCCCTAAATCCTGCATAGGTGCTTACCCATGGTGAATGCAGACATTTCCTGGGCCAACTGATGAGGCATCAGGTTGTGGCACCAGTGTGTCTACTGCCTCTTACATGTAGACTGTCATTCAGTATCCTGAGAGCTGCATTTTGGAGATGTTGCTAAACTGAATGTGGGCTGCAATCACAACAGGACCTCCCTCACAACAGAGGTGGTCTTCTGACTCCAGGCTATAATGGACACTGTCTCCAGTCCTGAACATTTCACTGACAAGTTACTGATTTCAGGAGTGTTTGTCTAATTAGTTCAATGAAGGCAAAACCAAACCACAACATTCAGAATGAATTAGGCACCATACAAAAGTACAGGAAAAAGTTCTCAAATGACCTAGAGGGAATTGGTAACCCGACTGACCACAATGGTGCCTTTTCCGATGATAAAGAGTAGTTCTAGTAGTAGTCAAATTTTGTATTGCGGGTACCATTAGTACATAGCCATGGGCCTATCATAGAGCAGAATACCATACACCCCCTAATAAGACAATGCATATTTTATTTTATCTTGCTAGTGAACTGAGTGAGTTAAAGCTCCTGCTGAGGGGGCGTGGCTTGAACGCCGCACAAGATGGCGGCTTGATACCGGAGCTCCGTCAGTCGTTCACCGGAGCCGGCAATTTTCTTCGCGCACACCGCACAGTTGTGAGCGCTGCTGACATATTTCAATGCCGGAACATGAGGTGAGCAGGGAGACCTAAGCTGCTCTCCTCTATTCCAGCGGTATGCGCTTTTCTCTTTGGTGACGCGCTTCGCTTTCCAGCGGCCAACATTTTCTTTCACTTTGCCGCGATACTTCCTCAACCAGCGACCGCCGCTTTCATACTTCAGCGTGCGTGATGCGGATATTTCCTACACCGGCCTCATGCCTTAATGAAACCCTCCCATTCATCATGTCTCTCCACTTATGACACTCCTTACCTAATTTTTGACGAAAAAGCGCAATTTTCACTCACTCACTCAACCTGACTCAACCTACCTTAGCGCTAATTCCTCATGTATGACGCCTTTCTCCACACAATATGGTGGCACACTACTCTGCATAGCACCTATTGAGCCTCCCAAGTCGATGTAGGCGTTTCAATCTGTTATTCCTTGACATGAGGTGATACTGTATTCACACAATTTTTCTGGCTTTTTCTGAGGAGAGACTATATGTTTTGTGACTACCAATTGGCTGCATCTCTTCATCCCTCATTGCAACATATATACGCTTTTTACAGTTTTTCACCATAAAGCGTAACTCCTGCTTCCTATATATGAAAAAATTTCTCATCTGAATTTTTGTGGTGACATTGCACTTTCTTCCCCTGCCATTTATGGGGAAGCTCCGAACCCTCAAACTTACAGCTTCTAAGACCAAACCACAACTTTCCTCAGACTCTGACTCCACGACGCAGAATATGGATGAGCCTGTTCCCCTCAAACCAAACGCCGCTCACGGCGCAATCCCTAAAGCTACTCCATCCTCTAAGCTTTTACAACCTGGTTCAACAACGAAACGTCAAAAAAAAGACCCTCCCTCTCCAGGTTCTTCATCGCACTCAGCGTCAATGGATCTTATTCTGGAGGAACTCCGTGCACTCAAACCCTTCATGGCTGAAACTACTAAAACCTTACAATTTCTTCATGACAAATGGTCTACTCTGGAATCGCGGGTTCTTTTGGTGGAACAATCTACAGAAACTCTACACTCTTCCTGCGCAAAAATTTCGCTCTTAGAAAAAGATGTCTCTCTCCTGAAGCGACAGTCGGAGGAGTTGGAAAATCGCAACCGGAGGAACAACCTACGCCTTTATAATCTTCCGGAACTTACAGAGGGATCCAATCCAACAGCTTTCTTCCAAACCTTTTTACCAAAAATTTTGGATCTTCCTCCTTCCTCTTCTCTTAATATCCAACGTGCGCACAGACTTGGCCCGAAAGTTTCCACCAAGCCCCGCGGAGTCATCATGCTGTTCCTCAAATATACTGACCTCCTTCAAGTACTATCGGCAGCAAAGGCTAAAAAACAAGTTATGTGGGAAGGGCACAGGTTATACCTTTCTCAGGATGTTGCTAAAGTTACAGCTGATCGTCGAAAGCAGTTCCTTGATTTGAGACCACGTTTGAGGACCCTCGGTGCCAGATATGGACTGCTACATCCATGTCTCTTCAAGGTGACCTACAAAGACAGGACAACTACATTTGAAGATCCACTCGTCCTTGAAGAGTTCCTTCGTCGTCACAAAACCGAAAACATGGACACTGCAAGACCCGTTTAACCATCTCTGTTTTTACCATGTTTTATTATTTGTCTGCCTCTATGTTTCCCTGCCGTTTCTTGTTTCTGTTCCCTATATATGATTGAGTGCCTTGTACCCTTGTATATCTTGCCTCTTTTGTGCAGTGTTCTCATGCTATCTCTTTATTGCATTTACCATATGTTTCTCTAATGTTTTCTTCTGATATTTTATCTTCTTACAGATCCTCTCCCCGTGTTTCTTCATCCCGGTGTATCCGTACTTCCCTTCATTTTGTTCCTTCGCTGGTTCCTCAGGTGTTCGACGATGTGAGTCTCCGTTGTTGATGTCGTCCTCTTCTGACGTCGTCATCCCTCAGTTCTTTTTGACTTGTTTTCTATCTGTTGAATTGTTACTACTTTCTTCATGTTTTGCTCTATATTTTCTATTGTTCTCTATTTCTATTCTCTTATTCAACTCTTTCTCTTTCCTTCCCTTTTCTATATTCTCTTTATTCACTTCTGATTTCTTTCTCTTACAATTATTGTTTTTTACATTCTCATTACTATTCTCTTCCTTTCCTAACTCATCTTTTACTGTATCTTATTTTATATCATTTTACTGAAGTTGCAAATTCCGAGTAGTTACTTGGAATGTTAAGGGGTTAAATAACCCCATTAAACGTCAACGTGTCCTAACTCACTTGACACAGCTTAAAGCTGACGTAGCTCTCCTCCAAGAATCCCACCTTTTGGACAAGGAGGCTAGCAAACTTAAACGGTGCTGGGTGGGACATGTTTTTCATTCTCCTGCTTTAGGTAAGAAAAATGGTACTGTTATTTTATGTCATAAAAAGTTAACAGTTTCAGTTATATCCCATGAAAATGATGTTAATGGCCGTTGGGTTCTTATTAATCTTCTTATTGATAAAATTCCTATCGTTATTTTCAATGTTTATGCTCCTACAGGTGTTGATAAATTATTTTGGCCTGCTATTTCTGACAAATTGGTTACACTTAATGAGCAATATGTTATTTTTGGTGGTGATTGCAATCAAGTTATGGACCCCTTTCTTGACAGGAATTCCAAGGTTAAGTTTATTCCCTCTAAGATGCATTCCCAGTTTATTACTTCTATTCGAAACTTTGCTCTAGTTGACATTTGGAGACTGTGCAACCCTGACCTTAAAGAGTACACGTTCTATTCCCCCACCCATCACTCTCAATCTCGTATTGATTACCTCTTCCTCAGCAAACCCCTAGCTCAACTAGCCACTCATTCAGACATTGGTTCCATTTTAATATCAGATCATGCTCCCGTTTATGTCGATATAGATCTTATCCCCTTCTCTCCTCATTCAGGACGCTGGAGATTTAATATCTCATTACTTCTAGACCCCATTTTCTGCACTAAATTTACAGCTTTTACCTCTGAGTTCTTTGCACTAAATCATCTTCCTGAGTCTCCCTTTGTCACGGTGTGGGATTCCTTCAAAGCAGCTGCTAGAGGTTTTATCATCAATTTCGTTTCTCAAAAGAAAAAACAATCAATCACCAAATCAACTCAACTTTTGGATAAAATTAAGAAACTAGAATATACCTATTATAATTCTACCTCTGAATCTTCACTTCGCGAACTTATTTCTGCCAAAATCGAGTTTGATAAGTTTACCACAAATGCGGCATCAAATTCTCTCCTTAAATGTAATTCTCGCTATTATGGAGGCCAAAACAAAATGGGCAAACTTCTAGCTAATTACCTCAAGATACGCAAAGAGAAAACAAAGATTGAATCTTTACAAGGTCCAGCTGGTGTTTCTTTCTTCAAAGACAAAGACATATTGGCTCAATTTGTCTCTTTCTACCAAACTTTATACACCCCTGAGTCGAGCCCTGATCCTGCTGATCTTCTTGCTTACTTTCAAGATATTCCCTCCCCACAATCTTCTCGTGTTGATTTTCAATCATTAAATTTAGATATTTCCCTCTCTGAAATTTCACATGCTGTTTCGGTCCTCCGTCGAGGCAAAGCTCCAGGACCAGACGGTTTCACCATTGAGTTCTACAATCACTTTTCTTCCCTTCTCCTCCCTAAACTTTTATTATTATTTCAATTCTTTGTTGATTCTGGTTCCTCTCAGGGAACTTTTCAAGAAGCATTAATTTGTCTAATACCCAAACCAGATAAAGATCACACTCTATGTAAAAACTATCGCCCAATCTCCCTTGTAAATACAGATTATAAAATTTTTGCCAAAATTATAGCCCTCAGATTAGATCCTCTTTTACCTGAACTTATTGGTCCGGAACAATCTGGATTCGTTAAAGGTCGTTTGTCAACAGATAATTCTCGTGTTTTCTTTAACATTTTAAGTAAAGCCGCCTCTCTCTCTTCTCCACTAGCTGCCATTTCTCTCGATGCCGAGAAGGCTTTTGATAGAATAGGCTGGAATTTTATGTTTCAAGCTCTTCGTTGGTTCGGTTTCCCACCTAAATTCATTTCTCTTATTTCTTTACTTTACTCTAGCCCCCATGCTTCCATTTTTGCTAACGGTATCACTTCCGATTATTTTCCCCTTCGACAAGGAGTACGTCAAGGTTGCCCTCTATCTCCTCTTTTGTTTATTCTAGCTATGGAACCCTTTTTAACCAAAATTAGACGTGACGATAATATTTCTGGTTTTCAATATGGTTCCCAGCAGCAAGTTAAATTATCGGTATACGCTGTTGATATTTTATTTTATTGCTCAGACCCTCAAACAACTCTACCTTCCTTCCTTAATCAAGTTTCCTCTTTTTCTAATGTATCTGGCTATAGACTTAACACGGACAAATGTGAAATCCTACCCCTAAATCCTCTATGTCTAAAACATCTATTTGATACATCAGGCTTTTCCTGGCAACCCTCCAAGATTAAATATCTAGGTGTCTGGTTCGCCCCTCGTCTCTCTGATACCCTCAAATTTAATTTCGAATCTCTCTCTACTAAGCTCACTACTTCTATCAATCGTTGGAACCCTCTCTTTCTTTCTTGGTGGGGTCGCTTAGATTCCATCAAAATGATGTTAGCTCCTTTGGTCCTCTACACTATTTCTATGATTCCCATCCGCATCCCTAATCAGCACTTCCAGTCTATAGATTCTATTCTGTTAAAATTTTTATGGAAAGGTAAAAAATCCCAAATAGCCCTCTCTGTTTTAAAGAAGGATAAATCTTTGGGTGGAGTCAAATTTCCCAATTTTAAATCATATCATAATGCCTTTTCTTTAAAACAAGCCTTGCGTTGGCTCTCTTCAGATCTTCCGTATTATCCTCCACTTTGGCTGACGTTAGAATCATCCTTCCTTCATCCTTATGAATTCAGTGAAGTTCTTTCCTTTTCCTCTAATGTAACCTCTCTCCGATCTCCCATCATTTCTCACACACGTTCTCTTCTTCAACCTTACTTGTTATCCTCCTACCCTTCTACTTCTTCTACTCACACCCAACCTATTTGGCATAATAAACACCTTAAAATCCGTAATCGCTCGATCTATTGGAAATCTTGGCATTCACGTGGTTTAAAATGGATCTCTCAACTTCTTTCTGATACTCACCCTCTTCCCTTCCACCTCCTCCAAACCCAATTTTCGTTACCATCCTCTTCTCGTAAACAATATTTATCGCTGATCCCCTCCCTTATCCAATATCTTTCTTCCCTCCCTGCTACCAACTCTATTCCTGTACCTCACCTTTCTAGTTCTAATGCTCTTGACCAATCCCCCTCTGCTTCTTTTCTCTATAAATCTCTACAATCATCTACTGAACGCAATAAATCTAAGGTTGAGTTGGCTTGGGAGAAAGATCTGTCTCAAAACTGGCCCCCTATTCTCTGGGATAAAATTTGGTCTAAAATTCACAGTACATCTAGAGCTGCCAACACTACCCAAACCTTATTTTTTATCTATAATCGTACACTATTTACTCCTTCAATTCTGTCATCTTTCTCCTCAGACACTCCTTCCACTTGTTGGTCCTGTCCCTGCCCTTTGGCTGATTTGAAACACATGCTCTTCGAATGCCCTCCCATTTTACATTTCTGGCAATTAGTTTGGTCCCAAATTCATAAAATTTTCAAGCTCACTCTCCCCTTTTCAATTCTTCACATTTTTCTAGGCTCCCTTTCCCCTGATCTTTCTGGACCCCACCATAAACACAAACTACTTGATCTCCTGATAGCCATTGCTTTTCATCATATCACATCGCATTGGAAACAGGCTAAAGATGTTTCCTTCTCTGCTTGGTGGAACGCAGTTTGTTTTAACCATCGTCTAGATACCAATTTTGTCTCCCCTATTTCCCTAGCAATTAAACGTGACCTTCTATGGCTTCCCCTTACCGAATATTTATCCAGAATTGCCAGGCCTTCTCCCACATCTCCATTACGTAATGTTGAAGTTCAAAAACCACCGTGAATGTTTTATCTTAGTATATGTAAGATTATTGATGCATCCTATGTTTCTTTTATATCACTTCTACGTTATATGATTCTGATGTTTTCCCTTTACCCTCAATATTCCTGAAATTTTTATTGCATATTATTTTTCTGTTTACGATATTTCTTTGATCAATTCCATTCCTTTGTAAGAGAGATTTCTTGTTTTTATAACTTATGATTGTTTCTTCATGTACTGCCTTTACTTCTTTATGCCTTAATAAACTTCAAACTTAAAAAAAAAAAGCTCCTGCTGACATCAGCATCGATTCTGAAGGTCACAAGTTTGAATCCTGGCAACATCTTTCGAAGGGCAGATACATTGAGTGCCATTATAATAGGTAACTGTATGATTTGTTATTTGCAGTTAAGAAGAAGCAGAAGGTGCAATATTTTTAATTAATTATCAATTTGATATTATTGTTTACATGCAATTGATTGCTGGACAGGTGGCTCATTTTGTGCTGTTGTCAACTAGCGCTTGTGTGGATGTTGCTGGATTTTCAATAGCCCTAGCAGGCAGAGAGCAAATGTTTTCTAGCCTCATTATTATTCTCAAGTAAATTGATCAGCCTATAAAGATAATTTTGAGTTTAATCACATAACAAGAAGTTATCTGCATACATCAAAATACTTCTGGTCTTTGATTCCAAGCACAGTGGCGCAATCTGGGGGCTTTCCAAATAGGATACAAAAGTTGAACAGAGAATATAGATGAGAGGTACCAGTTGAACAACATTGAATATAAGACATACATTACTAGGAACCATTTTTGCTTGATGGCAGATCTTTAAAACACATGCCATTACCACGTATACCTTTACCGCACATGTAATACAACAAGTTGACCTTTACAACACAAATATATATATATATATATATATGTGTGCCTATACACACAGATATATATGCAACTATATATTGTTTTGGGGGGGGACCCCCAAACCACTCCTTTTTATCCCTTACCTTCCCTCACCGTTAAACACCCTCCCCAACTACTAAAATCGCTATTACCTCCCTTTAACTCTACCCAACCCTAAACAAAAAAAAATCACCCATACCTCCTTTAGCTCTACTCGCCCCATAATTCTAAAATCATCTCTACCTTCCGTAACCTCCACCCACTCCAAACCCTAAAACTACCCTTACTTTTATTTACCGTTACCCACCCCTAAAACCACCCTTACCTCCCTTTACCTTTACTTGCACCAAAACTTCATTTTAATAAAATAACTTGAAAGTTATGCTATGTTTAAAAAACATACTTATCTGAGTAGTATATTACTACATGGCAAATGGATGCATGGTAAAGGCTGTTTCCCTTTTGTCCTGATAACTTGTGACTATTTATCCACATTGTCCAACTTCAGTCATTTACAGGGATCTATTTATAAATGTGCTATTAGCTCGATCATGCCCACAAAAGGAAAACTTCCTCCAAAACTGATATACAATTGAGTTACAATTGACTTATTACTGTATTTATTTATAAAAATCATGTTTATTAAGACTATTGTGTTATAAAACAATTGCTATATAAAACTGGCTTATGGTACACCATACTTGTTTACAAGTTCACTGAGTTTGTTTTTCAAGGTTTACTGGCCCCAGTCATACATAGATTTGCCCTTGGTGAATGTCTGTTTGATAACATAACATAACATAACATTATTTGTAAAGCGCACGTTCACCCCCAAAAGAGGCATCTTGGCGCTGAATAACAGATGTTTATTGTTACCCAACTCAATGGTGCTCAGAGAAAACAGAGATGAGATTTCACCCCTTTAAAAAAGGTCCTCAATTGCCTATGTTAAATATTAACAAATATCTTAAATTTGGCGTCCAAATGCACAATTATAGTGTAAGTGGAGTGCGATAGCGATGGCATTTTTTTTTTATTATCAAGATGATACTACACTTTCAAAACGTTGGCAAAGAAATTCTATATCCATTGAGATATAGAGGAGGAATATTAAGGCAGCAGCTGCCATTCTGTCCCTGTCTTCACGATCAAGTTAAATAAATTCAAAGTTCATTTCTCAGAATTTTCTGCTATTAATCAAAGTATGAATTATTTAATTTCATTATTTGTTAAGGTTGACTTGCATGGCTAGTAACTATTTTTATAACTGGGCTCCACAGAGTAAGTATCAAATAGACTTTTGCTACATTGACGGAACAATTTTTTCATTATTTGAATGATGCATCAACAACATTGATAAAAAGGATGTCAATATAATTTTATATTTTTGGGACAAACATCCAAAACACGTCTTTATATTTATTCATAATTTTAGAAGTCCGGGTAGCGCAAATTCTATTTACTGGATTTTTGTTGATAGAATTGTATTAATTTAATAAATATTTGTGTGGAGTGGGTGACATAGATCCAGGATTTTCCTACTAAACCAGTGTTCACACATTAATCTTCATTTCTTAAATTTCGTTTGGAGGCGTGAAATTATTTAATTAAAAAAGTATGTAAATAGAAGCAAATAGTTATTAGCTCTCATAACGTTTGTGAGTATGTTAAATCCTTTTTATTTGTTGTTAAGTCCAGAAATATTTAAAAAATCTAAAAAATTCTGTCTGAAAGTCAAATACTTAACAAATTGCATTTTCTAAACAAATGACTTCCAAGTTTAGAATCTTGGAAGTACTAAACTAGCAGGTGCCCAATTTCTTTCCCTTTCAATGTCACTATGATTCCCTCCACTATGATTAGAGAGTTTCCACAAATTACATTTGTTGCTTTTCTCTTTTGCTCTCTGAATTGAAAAATTGAAACCAAATGTATTCTGAATGGTACAGCTGAAAGGGCAGCAGTGTTCAAATGCAAAGTTTAAGATTCAGTACCCTAGAAACATCGGCATAATTTGTGACATCTCCTCTTTGCAGCAGCTATTTAGGTCTCGTAATTTAGTTGATTCAATTTTTACCAACAATTGATCTATACTCTCTGAGATAAAACAAACACAAAGTATAGTTGAACTAACTCAACTTATTTAAAGTTGCGATATGTGGACTGATTAAAAGATTTTACAGGTAAGAGTTAAAATCTCATGTAGTAACTTAAACAAGCTGATTTATTCTCCGTTTGGGGCTCTTTTCAGGATTTGAACATATTGCCTCTTTTTATGCCTAAGATGGGGGGTAGTAAACTCCGGCTCTTGGCCGACCGGAATAATGTAAATAAATAAAAGAATAAAATGAATTTCATTGCGCGTGCTGAAATGCCAAATGTGTCTTACTGCACGCAATGAGATTTGTTTTATTTATTTATTTCTTTACATTACTCCAGTCGGCCATGAGCCAGAGTTTAGTACCCCCCACCTTACCCCTCCCCCGCCCCACCTTACTGCCACGCAGCTCCCCCTCCACTTGTCGCTACTGTTTAAATATGGACATAGATTTGGTAATAGGCAATAGTCAAGGGGATTATTGCAAGCTCAAAAACTCTCAAATTCAAATTAAAAAAAGGGTAACTTTCTATAAATGCAGTTCTGTTTCCTTTATGGAAACTAAAGTGCTGTAAAAAAAAGTGTAATTTATTCGTTTCACTGACAAAATATCGAAACCCTAAATATCGTAATAAAAAATATTGTGTCAAAAATATCGAACACAAAAAAATCTTTTTCCTAGTCCTAAAATATCAAAAACAAATATCGTTTTACACTAATATTGAAAAACATATACAAAAATATCAGTTTTTAAGATATATATTGTTATACATATTAAGCATTAAATATACTAACATGTAACAGTAATATAATGTAAATTAAATATATTTAAATAATATAAACAATATAAATAAATATATGCTTATTTAAATAAATACAAATACATATATGTATGTGTATATGTTTATTTACAGATATAAAATGTAAAGATATTATTAAAATAATTGTAATTTATATCATAATTTACTATTTTGATTTTTAAT
Source organism: Lissotriton vulgaris (assembly GCF_964263255.1). Classification (NCBI taxonomy): domain Eukaryota; kingdom Metazoa; phylum Chordata; class Amphibia; order Caudata; family Salamandridae; genus Lissotriton; species Lissotriton vulgaris. Next base: position 582,876,561 of record NC_141687.1, on the reverse strand, counting down.
TTAATTATATAACAAGTATATATATATATATATATATATATATATATATATATATATATATATATATATATATATATATATATATATATATATATATATATATATATATATATATACACACACACACACATACAAACTAAGGGGGTCATTAGGATGGTGGACGGACCTGCATCCGTCCGCCACCCCGAGGTAGAGGGACCGTCCGCATGGGCAGCGGCGGTCCCTCCATGCAAATTAGGATGTGACCGCCACCCTGGCGGTCACATCCTGTATCCTTAACATTGCGGCGGGTGCTGCTTCAAGCGGCGCCGGCCGCATTGTTAAAAATGCATGCATTGCATTTGCATGCACAAAGCAGCAGGCACCGGGCAGTGCCTGTGCACCCCCACCCCACCTTCACCCTGGGGGCCCGCGAAGGCCCCCCAGAAGCAACGGTCCACATGCTTTTCCACGGCGGAAAAACCGCTGCGCAAAAGCATGTCTACACATGCTTCCTAATTTGGCTGACTGTGTCTTGCAGACACCGTCACCAAATAGCCCTCCAAAACCCGCGGATCAGCGGTGGACGGACCTGCCATCCGCCGCTGGTCCCACCGCAATCCCACCGCCATCCCACTGCCATCCTAATCTGGTGGTGGGTGTTTTATGTGGCCGCGGCGGTGAATCTGCATCCTCCGGGCCGGCGGTGGCTTCCGCCGACCCGGAGGATGCGGATTCACCGCCATCCTAATGAGGCCCTAAATTACAAATCGTAACAAATAACCTGGATTTTTTTTAAACATACCAATTTAATTACACATAAAGAAATGTAAGCAAAATAAAAGAATACATTTCAATAAAAATATATTATATATTACAAACATTGCTAATTAAAAATATATCATCAAAACGTTTTAATGTACAGAAACATAATAATAATATAATTTTAAACATTATAAACAAATTACAAAATTCTGGAAAAGTACATATACTATTCCCAGTCCAGTCCGTGCAACAGTAGGGATAGCGTTTGATTCAGGAGGGGTAAAATTGACTATTCCCACTCCAGTCTGTGCAACAGTAGGGAAAGCACTGGACGCAGGAGGGGTAAAATTCACTATTCCCCCTCCAGTCTCTGCAGCAGTAGGGAAAGTGTTGGACCCAGGAGGGGGTAAAATGGACTATTCCCACTCCAGTCTAAGCAACAGAAAGGAAAGCATTGGACTCAGGAGAGGTAAAGTTTACTATTCCCACTCCAGTTTGTGCAACAGTAGGAAAAGCACCGGACCCAGGTGAGGTAAATATTGCCACTCCAGTCATTTCAACGGTAGGCAAAGCGTTGGACTCAGCAGAGGTACAATTTACTATTCCAACTCAAATCTGTGCAACAGTAGGGAAACCGTTGGACTTAGGAGGGGAAGTTTTTGTTATTTCCGACTGCTGTTGGTGCAACAGTAAGAAAAGCGTTTGACTCTGGAGGGGTAAAATGTATGATTCTCACTCCAGTCAATGCATCAGTAGGGAAGTATTTCACTTCAAACACATACCTTATTTTAATACATACCATATTTTAATACAAGTATTAATTTAATAAGATTATAAAACTATTAATCTAAAATTAAATATATACATTAAAAAACAATTAAGCAATTACAAAGATTATACTTAAAAATACATACCTAGCAATGCACATTTAACATATATATCTAAATGAAAAAAATTAAATATAATTACACAGTTTATATTATTAAGTAACAATTATTGATTTAATAGTAAATACATAATTTATAATTCATTAATTATTATTTAATTAACTTCCCACCCTATACCCCTAAAAACCCAACACGCACTTAAAATATAACTTACATTTTTTTACCCATATTACATACTTAATAAATAATTAGTGTTAATAAAGAAAGAGATATATTAATTATATTCAGTTAACTTCCCACTCTGTACCCCTACAAACCTCACAAACTGCTTATTATTTTACAATAAAAATAAAAATATAAATAACGTAATATTACAAACTGTATTTAAAATATTAACAAGATTTACACAACATAAAACATATACAATTGTAATATTATTTAAACACAAAAAAACTTAGAAAACTATATTTCTTATCTTAAATAATTGATATATCTGTCAACAACATTTTTGCACAAAATATTTCTGTGTCACAATATTAAAAAAAATCAATATTTCCGCAACTCAATATTCTGGGGCCTATTAGGATGGCGGGCAAACTTTTGTCCGCCCGCCGCCCTAGCAATGCTGGGACCGGCCACCAGTAGTGCGGCGGTCCCACACCGGCGATTAGGAAGCCACCGCCACCGTGGCGGTGGCATCCTCCATTCCCTGCATTGTGGCGGGCAGTGCTCACAGCACCGCCCGCCACAATGCTGGGAATGCACTGTGTGCATTGTCATGCACAAGGTGACAGGCGCCGCAAGGTGCCTTCCACCATGTCCATGACAATGCAGGGGGATACCATAGGTTCCCCCCATGCGCACCCCCAACCCCCATACCCTGGGGGCCCGCAACAGGCCCCCGAAAGCAAAATCCACATGCCTTTCTGTGGGAAAGGCTGCTTCTCGCTCCCATGCTTATATGGATGGCGGTGTCTAGCAGACACCGCCACCATACATAGCCCCTTTTCCGCCCGGTCGACAAGTAGACCAGCATAACACCAGAGGACGGCCTTTCCGTCCGCCGGAGTCCCCCCATTCTAATATGGCACAGGGGAAATGGGTGGCGGGCAGGGGAAGCTGTAGGGCGGATCACTACCACCAGGCGGGCAGTGGCGATCCACCCTACATCCTAATAGACCCCTATGTCTGAATACCCTTTATGTAAATTGATCACAGATAGGGTGGTCACCTGACCTTAACAAGCCACCATCCCTGTGATGGCCACCAATCAGAGTGAGTCACAATGAGCGAACTGCTTTATTAAAATTCATGAGATAGGTCATATTGCAACCCACTTTGAATCATAATTTTACAAACTGACTTATAAGTACATATGTTCGTTTGTAAAATTCTTTACTGGTCACAATAAATACTAAATAAAATAAATAATAGTTGGAAATATCACTGACTGTCTAGAATACCGTCGCTAAAGAAAGCAACCCCTGCGTACAAACTACCTGACTGCTGTCTACGAAAGCTATCTCATCGAACAAATTATCCATAAAGAGAAGTTATCCACAATAAAAGATATCCCAGAAAGTGCATACATTATAAAATCAGCACTCCATCCGGATACTCACTTTTGGGACGGCTATTTTCACATAATCCGGCAGATTCGTGATATCATAGGTACACAATCTAAAACAGCAACCTAGAAAACGCGACTATTAGTGAAGTGTGGCTATTTGAAGACCTTTTAAATAGCCTCCAAAGCAATACACGGCCACCTGAAGAAGGCTATTTGGCCGAAACGCGCGTCGTGATCCACCTTGCCGTATTGCTAACATCTTTCGTCTCTTTCCATTCACTGTTTGTTTATAACTATTTGTAGAATGAATGTATATGACTTATCAATGATATAAATTAACTGTTATACAAAAATAAGAGAAAAAAAGAATTTTTATAAACAACAAAAATACTACAAAAAAAGATATATATATTTTTGGAACTAATTTCAACAATAAATAAATGAAATAATCTGTTTCTAAATTGGCTCTGTTTGGTGACCTTTTCACTTAAAACACTGGAAATTTACCATTAGAAATATCATATTGTTTTTATGACATTTGAGTACTTGGCTATAGACCTTTTTCAACCTGGGCGGATCACTACCACCAGGCGGGCAGTGGCGATCCACCCTACATCCTAATAGACCCCTATGTCTGAATACCCTTTATGTAAATTGATCACAGATAGGGTGGTCACCTGACCTTAACAAGCCACCATCCCTGTGATGGCCACCAATCAGAGTGAGTCACAATGAGCGAACTGCTTCATTAAAATTCATGAGATAGGTCATATTGCAACCCACTTTGAATCATAATTTTACAAACTGACTTATAAGTACATATGTTCGTTTGTAAAATTCTTTACTGGTCACAATAAATACTAGTTGGAAATTGCGGGCAATTTTTTGCAGCCAGTTCTGGCACAACATAATATTCAATGGACTCAGTCATTTTAATAGCTCCAATCTGCAGTTTAGAACTAACCTCTGAACCTGTGTAAAATGTTTCATTTTTCACATAGAATCCATATTTCTTGATATCCCACAACTTCCTCATTCTCTCTGCCTCTGGGTACTCTTCACCCTGGCAACCCCCACTATTAAAACATCATCAGCCATTGCAGACTGTGCCACTCACATTGTGAAGTATAGCAGGCAACACTGCTGGGCCGTGTGATCAGAATACTGTAACATTTAGCTCATGCCATGTTACATGTTATCACCCCTTAACAGCCCCTTGCATGAATAGGCGGTATTTGACACTGCTGTAAAAAAACAAAATGCTTAAATTGCATCTTTTATTATGACTTAGGGCCTTATTATGAGTCTGGCCGTTCATGGATCGCTATCCTCATGGTGGAGATCTCCAGACTATCTATTACATGTCGGCTGCCTTGGACCACTGCAATAGCCGCAACCGACAGGGAACTGCTGTTCCCTGGCAATTGCGTGGAAGTACTGAGGACGCATTATGTGTGGCAGGGCCACTACGGCCTAGCCAAGCATATTACGAGTTTCCTCACACCACACTTCTCATGGAGGTGCGACCGCCATGATAAGTATGGTGGTGAGGAAACAAAGGGGGCCCATTGTGCCTCAAGCCACGTGGATGCACACAGGGGGGCACAACATGGGACCCCCTGTGTGCATGCACACCAGTGTCTACACGGCATGGACGGCAGCAGTCCATGCCATGCAGGTACTTCCTTTGATATTCTCATTGCGATGCAGGGCGCGCTACGAAATTCGTTTTATTAATTAAATTGTTTACCTACCTTCAACTATCCATACTCCAGTTTTTAGCAACCCCGCCCTGCCTCTCCGGCCCACCGAAACTCCCTCCACGGGCCGTGGCTGCCTCCCACTATCCAACGCTTTCCCTACTGTTGCACTCACTGGAGTGGGAATAGTAATTTTTACCCCTACGCTATCCAACGCTTTCCCTACTTTTGCACTCCCTGGAGTGGGAATAGTAATTTATACCCCTACGCTATCCAATGCTTTCCCTACTGTTGCACTCTCTGGAGTGGAAATAGTTATTTTTACCCTCCCGCTATCCAACGCTTTCCCTAATGCTGCACTCACTGGAGTGGGAATAGTAATTTTTACCCCTACGCTATCCAATGCTTTCCCTACCGTTGCACTCTTTGGAGTGGGAATAGTAATTTTTACCCTCCCGCTATCCAACACTTTCCCTACTGTTTTACTTTCCCGCTAACCTACGGTAAAAATATTGTATATTTTTTATTAATATTATGTTTATATATATATATGTATTTAAAAGTCAAATTGTATGTTTATTTATTTTTAACTTACATTAATTATTTATTCATTTTAAGGTTCTTTAAGTATTTTAAGTATTTTTAAGTTAATTATATTTATTATTTCATTATTTTTCAATTACTTTTAAGACATTAAAAAAATTCGATATTTTGACTATTTATATTTTTACAACAATGTTTTTGATTCAATATTTTTGTACTTGCCTGTTTGGAGATAAAAGTTTGATATTTTTGTATTCTATATTTTTTACTCGATATTTTGCTACTTCTATATTTATGTCATCGATATTATTTCTGTGATCCACACCTGTTCCAGCACCTGGATACCCTACTGGGTGATGAGCCTCACTTTACAAATCCAGCTAACATAACGTAACATAACATAACACTAGTTAGTAGTGTCCCTCAACTGGTCTATCTCTCAAAAAGAACAAACAAGGGAATGAGCCTTCTCTGACTCAACTACCCAAACTAATAACTCACTCAAGAGAGAAGGACTAGAAACAACAAAATAGATCCACCTTGGAGGATGGAGGAAAAAATTATCTGTTGTAATACCCTCCACCGAGATGGCTAAACAATTTAACATGAGAGGCAAAAGGAGAAAAGAAAAGACATTGCTTTTCTTAATACTGCCCTCACACACTTTACAGTGTCATGCTTCATCATAGGGCCGCAGAAGACGTCCAGGTGCAGACCAACACATTGGACGGAGCGTGATTTTTTGTGTATGATGAAGAGTGGAGAGGGAAGTAAACGAAAAAGGAAAAAAGAAAAGATGAAAACAGAGGAAAAAGTATTCCCTCAAGAAGGGACCAAAGAGTGCAGACAAATATATTTAAAACCTCCTAAGGGGATAACCACTATATGCCTTTATTCATTTGTCCCCTTGGTAGGATTAAAACATGGAAGATGGGATATTCAGGGGAGGTAAAAGCCCCTATGTCCCTACTGCAAAAACCAATATGTTTCAGCCAGTACTACATGCCCATCCGGGTCACAGTGGCCTTCGCCAGGGTATTGATCCCTTATCTTTTATGATCTTCACCCCTACTAGGGTGTTTACCTAAGTTGCAAGGTGGAAAATCTCCAATAACTCACTCTCCAATGATCGCAGAGAGGAATCTTTTTTAGGAGTTGACAAGTACTTCTCTGAACCCGGGACCTTAGTGGGAATGTGATGCTTTTAGTCACACTTACTCCAAAGCATCGCAAATGTCTGTTTCCGTACATCGGTTCCTCAACTGGCCCACACCAAGAATCTTGAGTTTGAAGGCATCGATAATGAAAGGTTTTTGCGAAACTTTGGCTCTTCTGAGTGGAATTACAAATCTGTAGGTTGTGGTTGCAGTCATCATATTCCAAAGGACTCCCCAGGAATTGTAGACCATTGACTCTGTGTGGTATACAACCAATTTCGAAATCTGTTCTCAAAGGACTGGATTTTCTGACCTTATCAGAGAAATAGCCAGTTCTCTCAGCAGGATGACTAAATGGTATTTTCTGTCCGTGACAAACATTTCTGTATGAAGATATAGCAGATGTAAGTTTTGGGTTACCTTGGCCTAGTTAAAGTACAGCTTGGTGTATCCTAGACTATGGTACGGTCACCGTTGACTGATTTGCATATGGTTGGTCCCCTGCCTGAAATGGCCCAGTGAGCACAAACAATGGAAGAGAATGTTCCTAGAGTAGCTAGCCGTATTGAAGAACTCCGTTCACCATTGTGGGGTTTCTAGCAAACATATCTGAAGCAGGCACATCAACCAGCTGAGTTAATTTAGCAACATCAACTACCTGCTGCGATGCAAAATACTTTCTCATATGACAGGCAGCCTGAAAGAAATTACTCTATAATAAAGTAACTCGAATAAGTGATTGCATTTCTATTCACCGACAAGACGATGTGTCTTGTACAATGGCAAGCAGCCAAGCCCCGCAGGGCTGAAACTCATGCATAATATCTCCAGCAAGAGCACTGTAGTCAAGCGTTAAATCATGCATGACTTGTTGCTGATGTTAACCAATATAACACGTTATGGCCTTCGTCCATCGCCCGCTGCGTGTGTTTTGCACGCTGATGCCTGAACTAGCCTACTCCTGGACAATCACCGTGATACTAGAAACAGTAATACCAATAACAACGAGTATTATTACATGTCAGCAGCACCATTTCTGATCCACAGTAAGCCCCCTCAGGCAGCTCTACAGACAAACCTAAAACCAGCAATGGGGAGGGATGTGGAGGTGGTGGGACTCCATTACCTGCCTGGGAAGGAGGAGCATGGGACCTTTCACAGGTGTCTCTTCACCTCCCTTCTGAGCTGGAGGAGTGAGGCATGCGGTGGTGTTTTTACAGATCACTGGTGCAAGGCGGGGGAGCTTCGACTCCTGATCTGATCCGATCTCTTGTGCATTGTTTGTTTTTGCACCTGTTGACTTACTGGCTTCTTGCGTCTCATTGGCTGAATGAGTGATGCGTACCTGGAGAAGGGATGCTCAAGAGCTGATACTTTGTTGATCTGGAACTGACATAGGAGTGATGATTCGAATACAAACTGATTTCCGTGAGATGCGTTGATTGGCTGAGACGGTTTGGTTTTCGACCAGGTGTGCTTGTACACAGATTTCTTGCAGCTTGGTAGATGATGAAGCGGGAATGATGAGGATGCAGCGATATGAAAATATTCTTTGAGTAATGATGGCTGCCTGGCGTGGTTAGTTTTTCCATCAGTTATGCTGGTTCACTGATTTCTTGGTGCTTTGTATGGAATGCAGGAGACGTGAATAAGGCAAAGGTGAAGAACGGAAAATAGAGACCGCACACAGGGCACCCTTGAGCATTGGATAGTTCTTCGGTCAGTTGTGCCTGTGCATTGAAGATTTGCTGCTTTAAGTGATTGTTGTCACACCCACCTATGTGAGGAATGCACTCAGACAGCTTCTCTGCTCCCTGCACCCTAAAAAAACCATCATGGCAAGTGCAGAAAATCTGACTTAAGGGTAAGAGGGTAAAGGGGTAGCAAAGGAAGAAATCATCGTTTTCTTCTTCTCTGGTGGAGCGCTGAAATACACACATTATTATGAAAAATGTCTAAACACTGTGGAGCATAACAGAGGTGCCAGTTTTATACAGTCATTCGTAGCACTCTCAGTCCTGCTGGGGGTGAGGAAGAGGAGAGTCACAGGACGTGGACTCTAGGCACAGCCTTGACCCGCCTTTCAAAGGAGGCGGAAATGCACATCAATGGTAAAGTCTATCGGTTTGTAGTTGAGAAAGTTACAAATGAGAAGTGTTTTAAAGCGTCATTGATTATGCCTTTAAGCATAATGACCCATTTTGTATTCTGATTTTACATTTATAAAAATAATAAAGTGTCTGATTTAATCAAACTAAGCTTATTTAATACAAATGAATCAAGTCATCACATGGTGTGCATTCAATATAAGTAAAATCAACCCGGTGGTGCAATAAACATTGGTGCAGTCCGTACGGTGGCAAGTCTCGAAGAGGGAGGTGAACAAACAGTGAAACTTTTACAAGAAAAACCACAATATTATAGTAGGCTAGTCACTATGAAATGGAAATATATGCACAATTTCAGACAGGCTATTAGGACCAGTAGAGAGTATGGAATATTAGGCTGAGACCATTCGTCAGTGGTACAGCCCAGACTATCATTGAAGCCAAAGAGGAACATTTCTGCAAACCTAAAGGAGGTATAACAAGTCTCAGGCTGATTTCACTAAGAAGTAGGCCAAACCATTTACAGAAGATCAAAAAATGCAGGCTTCTATGAGCAATCACTGGCCTGCAGGGATACGTCCTACTGTAGTCCAGTGATCGGTAATACATGGCCTGCATGGTTTGATGCCCTGTAAATTATATGGCATGCTTTGTTGATCCCGGTGATGTTCGTACACTTAGAGTAACTGTAGCTAACAAGAATGCACAAAAACTCTCATTAACAAATCAATATGGAGCGTTGTTGTTTTCTGTTGCGCAGAGTAGGTGTGGCATCCAACTAGTTCCTAGTAATGCCTTTGTGCCAGTAAGGCATGTTTTTCAGCCATAGATCAGCAACCAACTAGCCATGGAGGCTTTGATGGAGCTGGGTATGATACTCTGTATGAGGGGCATGGGTATCTCAAACTTGACAGTCCTAGAATGAGTAACACCGAGATAACTTTATTTGACAAAGAGAAAAGATAGAGAGAGAAGCTGTGTTGGTAGCAGGTGGCCAACAACCACCTCTGCCATGGAAAGCCCTGTATTTCCTCAGTGTGAAGAAGAAATCTCACATGCTGATTCAATGCTGCTCCCATAAACCCACAATTTCACACCTGGCCATCTGTCTTTGCGACATTCAGATTGTGCTATTTTCTGAACCCGCTTTCTGACACTTGGCCATCTGTGTTCCCGGCCTGTGGCTTGAGAGGGGCGAAGAGTATCTTGGATCAGGAGTGGGAAGAAAGCAGTAAAGCTTGTCTCACTCTGACATCAGCAGATTGTGGCAGCTCAGGGAAGAAGAAAGTAGACATTTATTACTGGCTCAAGGAACTACTTCCCCTTAGCTGACATGGACCTAGTACATCTAGTGTACTGCCGCTCCCATGATACTCACAACATGGATGCTATAGGTGTGGTGTTTCCAAAATGAATTAAACAGGAAGCAAGAAGAAGTTCACGAGTGCAGTTTATTTGCCTCATCCACCAACAGCCCAAGGTCGTAACTGACCAAGAATTCACAGTACATTCCTATTCTAAGAACCATAAAACATTCCTATTCCAAGAGGTGTCCTGAGAAGAGAAGCTAGAACCTTGAGGGAAAAAGATGTAAGTTAATAAAACACAACATTACACATCTCCCTTCTTTACAACAACTTAAAGCATAAAGAATCAAAAGAAAATGAAGATAATAAAGAACTAACAAATAAAGGAAAAAATGAACATTGTCTACACGTAATCTTTCATATACATTGGAGCACTGCGTAATCTCTGACTCCTCACACGATTATTAGATGAAGAGTTGGAACAGGACGGAGGAGTGATAGTACCTAGAAGATTAGAGTCAGAGTCACAGTCAGCATGAGCAATGTTCTTTGATTTGACCACCACAACTCGACTTTTGTTCCAGATTCTACCATCCTGTGTTTTGATTGCATTACCAAAAACTTTAATGACAGGTCTAACATTAGTGTATTTTGACCAAGACCTTCTCCCAACAGGTGCCTTTATTTTAACAAGGTCACCTACTTTTACTTCATGAGATTTAACACATTTAACTTTGTCAAAGTAAGTTTTCCTACAAGTTTGCTTTTCTATTTCTCTCTCCCTTCAAGCACCAACACGATTATCAACAAACCCCTTTTTCAAATTCATCCATCCTGGACACCACATTGTATTGGGAACTCTACCCTTGAATAGTTCAAAAGGAGATTTTCCAGTAGTTGAGTGAGGGGAACAACGATATGCATCAATTCTTTCCCTTAGTGCTTCTTTCCAATTCAATCCATTAGCTCTCGCAAGCTGAATGCATTCCTTCAATGTACGGTTGACCCTCTCAACAGCACCATTTGTTTCAGGATGGTATAATGATGAACGTTTATGTACTATGCCACATTTGTTAAAATAAGCATCAAACGTGGTAGAACAAAACTGAGGACCATTATCCGATAAAATGCTATTGGGAAAACTTTCCCTCAAAAATATATCAGATAAGAATTTGATAATAGAACTTGACGTTATGTCGCTAACTGCACATACCTCTATCCAACGTGAATATAGATCAATTAAAACAATCAGGTAAGGTGTATCAGATACTCCTGTGAGGGGACCCAAGATGTCGATAGCTATTCATCCCAGGGATGATTGGGTAAGTCTCTACATACCATTGGCATTTGTCTGACTTTTAGAATCTTGTCACTTGCACCACACTCAACACAATCTCTAACCATGCGTTCTATTTCTAAATCCATACCGGGCCACCAAAATTGGGTACGTACCATCTCCTTGGTTTTTACTATTCCCAAGTGCCCAGAGTGTGCATGTAACAATAACCTTTTCCTTAAAGAAGAGGGAGGCACAAGTCTTAAACCACGAGTTAACATGTCATCAGAAATGGATAATTCCTGGGAGACCAGGGACCAAGGTTTGTCTAGTCGTTTATTATCCCTTAATAAGGATAATACTCTAACTAACTCTTCATCCTTTAATAATTCCTCTTTCCACTCATCTTTTCCTACTACCCCTTCTGTGACCTCACAAACATTGAGATAGTCATCTTCATCAATGAACTCCTCATCACAACATATATTATCACCTTTCACCAACCTCGAAAAACAATCAGCCGCCTTGTTTGACACACCAGGTAAATATTGTACTTCAAAGTCAAACTCCTGTAAAGATATTATCCACCTTCTAATCCTAGAAGAGATAGAATCTAAACACTTTTTACAAAAAACTTCTTTTAGCGGCTTGTGATCAGATTTGACAATAAATTTAGTCCCCCAAACCAAATTTTTGAATTTTTTAAGTGCCCAGAATATAGCCAATGATTCTTTTTCAATTACGGAATAATTTAGTTCCGGACCACGAAGACACCTGGAGGCACAGGCAATTAGAGAATCATGACCATGTTTATTTTGTACCAACACTGCTCCTAATCCCTTATCACTTGCATCAGTGAATACGTACGTAGGTAAACCAGGGACAAACGCTTGCAAACATGGAGCTTTCTTTAATTCCTCTTTTATCCCCTCAAATTCTTTTTTGCAGTCATCAGACCAGTCAAATGTAACACTTTTAGCAGTGAGTCTTCTCATATTCTTTGTCTTATCTGCAAAATGTACAATGAACTTTCCATAAAATTCTACCATCCCAAGAAAGGATAACAACTCATCTCTACTAACTGGTTCAGCCATGTTATCGATTGAAGCAACTAAGTCTGATTTTGGAAATACTCCTTCACTCTTAATTCAGTGACCAAGATAATTCACCTCCTCCAAACCAAATTTACATTTCTCCTTTTTGAGAGACAAACCAGAGTCGGACAACCTTTTTAACACATCACACACACGTTCATTGTGTTCGTTGATGTTGGAACCAAATATTAAAAGATCATCTTGGTAACATTTTACCCCTTGAAGTCCTTTAAGTATATGTGTCATGATCCTCTGAAATACAGAGGCCGCTGATATTAATCCAAAAGGCATTCTTTTAAATTTAAAAGTACCCATGGGAGTTATAAATGCGGTTAAATCTTGACAAGAGGTATCTAATTCAACTTGGTGGTAGGCAGATGCCAGATCCAGGGTAGTAAAGTACCTTGCACCCTCTAACGTACCTACGATCTCATCTATATTAGGTAACGGAAATCTGTCTACCACCACCTCCTTATTTAAAGCTCTTAAGTCAATACATAAACGAATTTCGCCAGTTGGCTTCTTTGCTACTACAATCGGAGCCAACCATTCTGTTGCTTCTACTGGTTCAATTATATTGTTTGCAATTAATTTTTCAATTTCCTCTTGAACTTTACCTTGTTCAGCAAGCGGAATCCTTCTTACTTTTGCTATTATTGGAATCGCATTTTTCTTAAGCTTTATACAATGTTTGTAACCTTTTAAACAACCTAACTTATCTTTAAATACAGAAGGAAACTTTTCTGCAAACATATCGGACAGGTTTTCTACCTCTAGTATTTGCACCTGAGGTGAGGCATTCGGATTAAGTGTAACACCTAGATCACGTTGGTCTCTCCAGCTAACTAAGGCATCCCCAAAATTGGTAACATAAATCTTGCCTGGAATAATTCTGCATCCCAATTCCATAGTGGCCATAAAATATCCCAAAATCTTAATCGGTTTGCTGCCATAACCTAAGGGTAAAATATCACTCTTGAATAACTTTACATTTTTTCCAAAAGTTCTATGCAGCAAATCTTCATCAATCATAGTGATCTGAGAACATGAATCAAATTTAAACTCAATCATGGCATCATCCACTTTAACTAAATGTGTGGGATGTTCTAAGGGACCACTACTGATCTGGAAAGTTACAGTCTTCACTTGTGGTTGAGACCACCTCTTATTAGTATTATCTCTTTTGTTGCCCTTTGTTCTACAACATTTTGAAAAATGACCCCTTCTCCCACAGTCATTGCAAATAGATTTCAAAGCAGGACAGTTTGGGGAGTTAGCTAAATGACCAGTGTTACCACATCTGAAACAAGAAAATTTGTTAGACATATTAAAACTCGGATTGAATCTATTCATCCCATTGTCATTTTTTCCACTGTCCACCTTATCTTCTTTTTTGACTTGACAAACAACTTCTTCAACTTTGGATTCAATTTTCTTCTCTGGTTCAACCATCTTTTCTTTTTCTCCTTTAAGTTCATCTACACATTTTGTCATGTGTTCTACTTGCTTTGCTATTACCAGAACTTCTTCTAACGGTGGTTCATCCTTTAGCCATAGTTCCTTCCGAATACTGCCATGAGCACATTTTAATACGAACTGATCTCTTATTCTTTCTTCCAACGTTTGACCAAACTTACAAGAAGAAGCTAATTTTCTTAGAGCAGATACATAGTCTTCAACAGACTCATCCCTTTTTTGACCTCTTAATCCAAAATGGTATCTTTCCATTATTGTGCTCAATCTAGGGAGGTAATGACGATCTAACTGTTCTATGGCTATTTCGTACTCATTTAAGTTCCTCTGTTCCGCCGCTGTGAGTTCTGGTAAATGTTCCAGAACATCTTGGCCTTCACCTCCTAAGCAGTGTAACAATAATGAGTGCTTTCTTTCTGCACTTAAGTTTGTGCCACATACTCTTGCGTAATTTGCAAATATTTTCTTCCATTTCTGCCATTTTACATTTGGTTCACCTGGACTTATCAAGAAAAACGCAGGCTGAGTTACATTTTGCATTTTTTTTTAAATGCAGTAATATTTTCCTTGAATTGTAATGTAGACTGTGTTCCTTTTTGTAAATATTTTAAATTGTTCTCCTTCAAAGATTCTCCTTATTTATACAATTCTACAAAAAATATTGTCTTTGTACTAAGTCTTGTTATGTAATAATGACCTGTTCACCTCTAGTCTGCTTTATTTCCCTTTTTTTTGTGTTTGTTGATGTCATAATAGGAATACAGACATAAGAATGCAGAGAGATTGTTTTTTCTATCTATTTCCTTGAACAATGCTTCATTCCTTTTTTAGAATTATGAAACAGAACGCTTAGAAAATCCTCGTTCTTTTTTTGTTTTTTTTTAAATTATATGCGTCAGTGAAACGCAAAGGACGAGGTTGAATACCAGCGTCTTACGTAATAGAAGCGCACGTGTGCGCAGTGCGTCACTGACCCGCAGAGAGTCTTCCTCTGAAACGCGCAGCGTTTTTTAAATCCAAGCGAGTTCTATCACGCGAGCAGCGCGAGCAATTTTTAACTGTATTCTAACGCGCGGCGCGTTATTTATTTTCGCTTTTTTTTTTTAAGTCCCCTTCTAATTTAAATATCATCCCGCTGTGCTCCTCACCGCACGATTAAGTCTTCATACGTCCGTTTGTTTTCTTTGATCTGCCGCTGGGAAGACAACGCTTCCTTTCCAAATAGATCAGCCGCTGGGGAGGAAGATCGATTCAGGGACGGCTGCGTATTGAGTCATCGAGGTAGGATCGTCGCCAATAATAATGTGGTGTTTCCAAAATGAATTAAACAGGAAGCAAGAAGAAGTTCACGAGTGCAGTTTATTTGCCTCATCCACCAACAGCCCAAGGTCGTAACTGACCAAGAATTCACAGTACATTCCTATTCTAAGAACCATAAAACATTCCTATTCTAAGAGGTGTCCTGAGCAGAGAAGCTAGAACCTTGAGGGAAAAAGATGTAAGTTAATAAAACACAACATTACGATACATTTCTAAACACAACCTTCTCTCCAACCATCCAGTGGGATACAGGAATAAAAGTAGGAGAGAACTAGTCACTTTGCATTATCTTGAAGATCATTATTTTGACAACTGTAACCCTGTAGGCTACAGTCTAGATAAATATAAATCGACAGGTCACAGTCTCAAACATTGTGACGTTGCCACCTAGTTCTGCTGAGGTCTGAATGGCTTTTGATATTGTCTACCATGAGAGTGTGTAAAACACACATTCCAAGAGTGGGAGTTGGAGTAGCTGTGCTGAACTACATCTTACTTTCTTAAGGGGAAGAGCCAGATAAAACTAATTAAATCCTCAAGTTGCCAGATGTTCAAATTTTGTTCAAGGGGTACCGAAGAGTTCAGCTGAGTCAGCACTATGTTCATCGGGGGCTGCTAGGAGTCAAGATCTGAAAAGACGATGGAATGAGAGTATAACAATATGGAGATGATAACTAGTTATACCACTAATTGTCCTTTCAGGCTGACACTAATGGGAAGAGCATTATCCTCTAAAATTTGGAAAGTTCAATTATTACATTTCCTAGAGCATATTACTAGGGCTCTACAAATGCTGCAAAGTCTGATGGCTCACAGTGAGCAAAGCGAACAAAGGTTTTTTTTAAAAACAATGTGGAACAAAACAAGGCACCCATGCCGCATATGTTATGTTTATGTTGTGTTAAAGGTTTTTGAAGCATATACCATTTGGCGTCTTGGCGCTAGTATCTATCATGATGAACAGCACGAAGGCAATCAGAAAGATTCAACAAGGGAACCAAAAAGCCCCGTTTTCAGTTCTTTCCTAAATTGATGCAAATTAGGCTGAAATCTGAGATGGATGGGCTGGGCAGAGAATCCCACCATTTAGAAATGTAATAAGAAAACCTTCTCCCTCCACAACAAGCTTTTATGATTTTGGGGATGATCACCTGCATGGCTGTTCTTAATCGGAGAGTTCGAGAGGGAGTATACCATGTGAAAATGCACGGAAGTAAAGAGGGCCTGTCTGATGCAATGCTTTGTGAACTCAACACAAAGCCTTAAACTTTACTCTGACTCGGATAGACAGCCAATGCAGTTCTTCAATAGTTTGTGAGGTTGAACAACATTTTGGCAAGTTCTTCAACATTTGAGCGGCCACGTTTTGCAGGGTCTGCAATTTATTGAGGCATCTATCTTGAGATCCTACATATAGAGCATTACAGTAAACTGATTTGATAACTGTTTTTCTCAAATCAAAGGAAAGGAAAGGCAAAACTTTTCTAAGTATTCTTAGAATAGGGAAGCAGGAGGATGTAACCTGTTTGGTGTGGTCCATGAACGTAAGTTTGGTATCGGACATTACACCCAGATTTCTTACTTTCTGGACTGACGTGGGAAGGGGGCCTAAATTAGGCGACCACCAGGTAGCGTTCCAATAAAATGTTCCCTTACCAAACAGTAAAACTTCGGTTTTGTCCGAATTTAGCTCTAAGCAGTTTTTCTGCATCCAATCTGCAATGCAAGTCATGCAGGGATTAAATTGTTTGGCCACTTTTTCAGACTTTGAAGAGACAGACACCATAATTTCGGTGTTGTCAGCATAGGAGTTTACTGCAAACTCCGAGGCTCGAATAAGTCCAGTCAGCGGCGTCATGTATGCATTGAATAAAGTTGGGCTAAGCGAAGATCCCTGGGGAACCCATATGGAAGAGTAAAAGGGGCAGAAGTAAAACCCACAAGATCCATGACCTGCTCTCTAACAGAAAGGATCAAATTAATTTCAAACCTGAGCCTTCAATGGCTATTCTTTCAAGACGCGGGGCTTTCCTACTGCTATGCAGGATCCTGGATCCCTACAGCAGCCCGCTGTCTTGACAATGCCAAGCACTTCCCCTGTCTTCTTCTTCCGGAGGTCGCCTACTTTTATGGTCAGGGAAGCTCCACACAGCCTGGGTGTGACGGAATACTCCTGAAGAGCCCTAGGATCGGAGAAGCAGAAGCATCACAGAGGTACCAAGAAAAATGAGAAACTTTTTTTATTTAGCTCCTCATCTGCCGTTTCTATGCACTGTGAATCACTGGTGGTGCTATTTCCAAATTTGGTGGGAATCTACTTACTGACCTCGAGAGGATGGAGGGCAAAGTTAACCAGATCAGGATACAAACGTATTACATGCAAATCCCGACAGATGTAAGCGATGAGTGTTAACTCATCAGAACGTCCTCCTGTGCAGAATGGGAGCCTATGTCAGTGGTGCTGAAGTTGTAGAACGAGACCTGAATGGAATGGCAGGAAAGAGAGTCTTATGCACAACACAGGGAAGTCTTCCCCAGAGAGGGCTGGGAGTGCCTGGAAACACTAACGAGTAGGTGCTGTGAGGTGTGGCAAGGCTCCTTTAAATTATGTTCTATAAACCACTACTGCCTTACTAACCTCCCCATTCAACCTCTGTCGAGAATCCACTTTGATGAATTTTGACGAAGCAGCTGAAAACATTTTAAGCAATAATTTCCAAGGCACTCGATTCAGGACCATCCAGCTTTAACTGGCCTGGTCTTGTTTTCTTATTTTTGTCAGTCATACATTTTTAATATCCAATATTCTTTCCCATGTTCAATGCAGCACCAGGAAGAGTGGTGCATGAAGGCTTCCAAAAACAAACAGTTCGCTCAACATTTTGTATTTCATCGATGAGAGCCTTGTTTACTGTGCTTACTGATAAGAGCTAAAACTGCTGAGCTTTCTTGGATAAGAGTAAATTGTGGCTGCTGTGCTATCCCTTGCTGCCTTCTGCCCTGTCAATGTCTGTGAGCTGAAGACATAAACACAGTCGTATCCCAAAACCCACTGGGAAATGTTCAGGCAACCAGCCCTCTAGTCCTAAAGTGATGTGCCTGTGGTCCTATAGAGAAACACTGGACAACTTGTGTGCTCTCATCAACCATCAGTGGAGCGCACTTAGGGGCATATGTACAAGCCCCTATCGCCACAGGAACGTCACTTTTTGTGACGTTCCCGTGGCGATAGGGGCCTTGCCTTACGTACAAGACAGCGTTGAGCCACTTAACGTGGCTTAACTCTCCCTTGTACATAAGGCACCCTTTCACGCTATGTTCAGCGTGAAAGGGGTGTGCAGTGGGTGGTGTGCTGGGTGTTCCACCGCAAAACACCCATTGTATTTGACGCTGCCCCCTATGTACAAGGGTTGCATGCATAGGAGGCAACGCAAAAATTAAGACTTGGAAAACCCTGGTCTTAAGGTGGCGAAATGAGGAGAAATGCATTATTTCTCCTCGTTTTTGCTTTTTCCATGTGTGCTGCCTTGTGCAAAATAACATGGTTTGTTTATGTACAGGAAGGTGTTCCTTCCTGTACATGAACAAACCTTTTTAAAAATGCCATTTTGTAACTTTCATTTGTGCTGCATGAAGCAGCACATATGAAAGTTACAAAATGGCATTTTAGGATTGATTATGTGCAAGAAGGGACACCTTCCTACACATAACCAATGCTCCACTGCACACAGACATTCATGCACTCTGGGGCAAGGGTGTCTGCATTGGTGCTAAGTTGTGAAACTTAGCGCCATCACAGGGGGAAATGCACGGCTTCACCACATTCTTGTAAATATGGTTCAGCCTGGCGTTTCCAAAGTGGCGTAGAGTGTCGTTAAGCCCAGGAGGCTAACGACATGATCCGACACTTTGTCGTACATATGACCCTTAGAATTTTCAGTTGTGTTCTCCTTCAGCTCACCTCATATTTTATATTTTAGGTGAGGTTTTATTTCAAAGAAATACGTCTAACTGGATATTAATCTCTAATAATAGTGATAACTACTGCGTTGTTTTATATCTGAACACTAATCCCTAACTACGGCCTCATTAGGATGGCGGACGGACGCAGGTGGAGGGACCGTCCGCAGGGGCAGCGGCGGTCCCTCCGTGTGAATTAGGATGTGACCGCCACCCTGGCGGTCACATCCTGGATATTTAACATTGCGGCGGGTGCTGCTTGAAGCAGCACCCGCCGCAAGATTAAATATGCATGCTTACCATTTGCATGCACAAAACGGCAGGCACCGCGCGGTGCCTGCCGCCTTGTACTTGCAAATGCTGGGGGGTACCATAGGTACCCCCCATGTGCACCCCCCACCCCGACACCCTGGGGGCCCGCAACGGCCTCCCAGAAGCAATTTTCCACATGCTTTTCCACGGCGGTCAATCCGCCGGGGAAAAGCATGTTTCTACACACATTGTAATTTGGCTGGCGGTGTCTTGAAGACACTGCCACCAAATTGCGGAAAACACCCCGCGGATCCGCGGCAGACGGACCTGCCGTCCGCCGCTGATCCCACCGCCATCCTAATCTGGCGGTGGGTGTTTTGATGGGCCGCAGCGGTGATTCCGCATCCTCCAGGCCGGCGATGGCTTCCGCCGGCCCGGAGGATGCGGAATCACCGCAATCCTAATCGGCCCCTACGTTATGAAGCCATGACTGACTGACTAACTACTGCTGCCTCAGGAGGGTCCAGGAAACTATGGAGAACTTGGAGAGACCCCCTGAAATGATGTGATTCCCTGACATCTGCCTTTTACCTCGTGGTTTGTGTTTGCTATGTAAATCATCATCTACTAGATAACTGTTCTCTGGAGTTTGCAATTTAACAGGCAATTTTTCACCTCTTGATATGCTGTATTCAAGAATTATAGAGGTAAGTAGTTAGTCTCTAGATAGCAATAAGATCTCCAATTGATGTGCTGAGGGAATGGATTTTGTGTCTTACATGAAACAATACTATTTTATGCTCAGTATAACTCAAGCCACAAATAATACGTTCTTAGTTATCATAACATATTGTTTAACAAATTCATATTTCCATTACAGTTCTATCAAATAAACAGGTATTTCAGGGGGGAATCTGAATCTAGAAGAACCTTAATTATCGTGCTTGTGTTATTAAGGTCTAGTATTAGCGATGAAATATCGATGAAACATGAAGAGACTTTTTGTGAGACATCATAAATTGTATTATAAATAAGGTTCTGCGTTGTTCTTTTTGTGGCAAAGATATCCTATCGAAGACCATATTGTGGCACAAAGAAAAAAACTAAAAATTAGTTCAGAAAACAGATTTAAAAAATACAAGCTCAGCTGCTAATTGATTTAAGCATTTGGCAGGTTTACAGAGTGTTTCATGTTGCCTTTCAGGTAATTCAGCGAGCTAAACGCAGTGAGGAAGAAAAATCCCCTTGGTCGCTTGAGAGTAACATTACAGTGCGATCAGTTAGGTAGATACTTATTCAATGTTCTTCAGACACAACCCCTTTATTGCTTAAAATCTTGATTGCAGATAAGTTTGAAAAAGTCTGTTTCTAAAGAATATTTGCAGTCAAAATGTCATTGCTGTGTCTTGTTCTCAAGCATCCTGCTTGCAACCATGCCCACCCTAAGAATAGAAAACCGCTGGACCCAGATGACTCTGTAAGCAGGAGACTAATGTGGACTTCCATGGAATGGAAGTGTGCACGTCCCGCACATCCCACTGGCTGCTCTCGTCTCCAAGCAAATCCCCTGGCTAGACTTAGATAAACCAGAAAGCAAAAACTATGGAGCATGACCCCGCCTCCCCCATTTTATTTGCATAGCGATACTCTGGTGCATTCTGAAAATAACATACATAAAGTATAGTCAGCCGCAGTCTGTGCAGGTAACAGCGGTGGGGGGTGGGGATGGGTATGGGAGGATTTCGAGGGACGATGCAGAGGGAAAATTAAATAAATATTTAATTTTCCCTCAGCATCGTCCCTCAAAATGCCCTCTTACCCGGCCCCACCGCTGTTACCTTCACAGACCGCGGCTGAGCAAAGTACCTCGGTTCAGTCAGAGCCACTCCCAAGCACCACCAACAGCAGACTACGACCTTCCAAGTTACCATGCAATGTAACAAACCTGCTGCTCCATTGCGTACCCAACCCATCTTCAACCTGGAAGCCCCTGGGAGTAAGTCAATTCAAAACATTATATTTCACAAGTTCTTTATTCATTCATCAAAGTGGTGGATTGATACATGTTGGAATACAACCATCTTGGATCTAGCGGGTGAACTGCAAAGCACTATATCTCATCAAAAGTCAGTCACTTTTTAACATTAGTCAAGCACATGGATGAGTAAATCCTGCAACCTTTCTTCAGAATTATCTAGACGTTTCTACAGAATTATCTAAGTGTTGTTTTGCACGTATCCAAACATCCTACAAAATCTGTATGAAGAAAGAACCCAAAACTTAAGCTTAAGTAGACTTTCTTTATACCATAACTGAGATAACCAAAGGAAAATAAACTACTAAAACTTTGAAAAAAGAAAGGATAGCGTTCACTAAAAGTATGTCTTTATTTCCATGCTGGCCAAAATCAATAATTATCCGTGAATACTTTAATAATGGGAAATGCAGGATGTGTACAGTTTTCTTTGTTGAAAATGTCTTTATTTTCATTAGGTCTATGATTACTTTTGTAGTAATAACCATGTGTTAAAATGCCAACCTAGCTAGTTAATTATGCCAGGCTTGTGATGCCTAACTTGCCTTTTATAACACAGTATATATCATGATATGCCTTTACTTGCCATACAATTAATTCTACCTATAATTTGCTCATCCATTGTGGCATGCTTCCATTAGCCTTGATCTTGTCTAACCGCTGCTCGCAACAATATGTACAGCTCTAGGACATTGGTGCAAAACACAATACCAAACAGCAATACTGGCCAGCAGTCAGTCTCTCTCTCTCTCTCTTTCTCTCTCTCTCTCTCTCTCTCTCTCTCTCTATATATATATATATATATATATATATATATATATATATAGTCCGCTGCGCTGCTGAATTTGTCTGAATAAATCTTTTTTGCCTCAACTTTGGGATTCGTTTGGTCTCTAGTCTCTGGTCGCCAGTTATTTGGAAGTTCAGGACTGACTGTTCAAGTACATATATATATATATATGTATATATATATATATATGCCACAAATCCTCAAACCTCCACGCCAACGGCGTGGCGAAAGAAGAAGCAGAACCCCACGTTTCAGGCAAGATGGAAACTTTATTGCAACCTTTCAATGACGCGTTTCGAGTACGATGTACTCTTGTTCACACACCGATAGAACGGTCAGCCTGCTTTTTATATGCGCATTTCCCTGACCCTTCCTAAGGGCCACACCTCCAGATTTACACCACATGACCCAAGTGCATAGACATGGAAAAGGGTTTTAACTTTTTCAAACAGACGGCTTTTACAAATGCATTGAAAATGCATTTTACATCCTCTTTGTGTGTGCAATATAAATAGCATTTTAAATTTGTTTTTTTAAATTATATTGCGTACATTGAATGTAAAAATGTGTGAATGAACATCGTTAAACATTTCATCAAATTGTCATTTTGCACACATTTAAAAACATGGCTCTGAAACATATCATAACTGCTTGAATGCAAAAAAGCCGAATGGTTAAAGTGAGTGGTGCCTACATATATCTGCATAAATGCAATAATTACGTTACATACAAAGACATTATCAAAAATAAAAATGCCTGAATCAACATTTCTCAACATTTTTAAAATTATCAATGTATACCCAGAGGCACTGCACCCATTGGAAAGCACAGCTACGCCCTGTATCATAACTGCATAAGTGCAGATTGTCCAATCGCCGAGTTATTAAAGTGACTGGTGCCTGAATTTTTCTGCATGAATGCAGTAATCATCAAGGTTGTTGAAAACCTAGTATGAATCCATAACAACCGGTCACCTGAATAGTCTGTAATAAGAGAGCCTAGTCTACCCTGGTCATATGATGCATATGTATTCCTAGCAACTCACAATGTGCTACCCACGAGCTCAAATCTAAAATATTTATTAAAATTCATATTTGATGAATTTACATATTTCATAAATACCAAGATTCCTGTGTTTATATATACAAAACCATCTAGTGTAAAAATAACCACAATTGATTTGTGTTCCTATTTATAAGTGAGAAAAAACTGTGAATATGCCTAATAAACAATAAAATTAATGGAAAATAAAACACTATGTACAATGTAAAAACGACAAGTAGCAGATTCCATGCGTACATCTATACATATAATTACTCCTAGAGTTATGCAAACTCTTATGTTCTTATTTGTGCGAAATGGAGATTGTAACTCAGTGGGTTAATCAATACTGAAAAAAAGAGCTGCCAGTATCAAAAAAACCATAATAGAATAATCAAGACATGAAAATTCCAACATCATGTACAGCACCAAATGCCACATCGATACAACAGGGGAAAATGTTAGATAAAGTTGTGTAAATCCTCTGTGGCATTGAGCCCAAATGGCTGCTTACTGTCCAATGCCACAATGTACTGAGTTTTCAATTTTCTGAGGATTTTGTCCCTGTCACCACCCCGTCTCAAAGGGGGCACGGCATCAATAACAAAGTAACTCAAACAAGCCAGATCCCTGGCATGTACTGCGTCAAAATGTCGTGCCACGGGGTACGCTGAATCATGGTTTACAATGGAACGGAGATGCTGCAATATCCTCACGTGCACCTGCGACCTGGTACTACCCACGTAGTTGAGGCCGCAGGTGCACGCCAGGACATACACAGCAAACTCAGTGCGGCAATTGAAATTGCCCCTTATTGCTTTTTTAGTGCCTGAAAATGGATCATCATAGTGCGTGGTGTTTTGCCCAAACTTGCATGCACGGCATGAAGTACACTTAAAAAAACCTTTCCTGACGAGCCAATCACTGCCACTGACTTGCTCCGGGCTGAATTTTACTAACTTGCTATGCATGCTGTAGGCCTTCTTAAAGGTGATAGTGGGTTTGTCCGGCACTCTTGAATTAAGAACACCATCCGTTTTTATGATGGGCCAATGCCTGTTAATGATGGACTTAATTTTTCTTTGCTGACGGCTGTAGGAGATAATTAATCTGGGTGACTGATCAAGATTTGACACCTCAGAAGTTTGTGGCGTCAAAAGTGAAACTCTAGATCTATCCTGAGCTTTCATTAAAGCCTTGGACAGAGTGGTTTCGCTAGATCCCCTGGCCCTCAAACGTTCCATCATAGCTTTTGCCCCTTCATTGAATTTATCCTCGTTGTTGCATATACGTTTTAACCGCAGGAGTTCCCCCAACGGTATGCTCTCAATTACATGCTGTGGGTGTCCACTGCTGGCATGAAGGATACTATTGCCAGCAGTGGGTTTGCGGTATAAAGAGGTTGTAATGCTGTTCTCTATGATGTCAACTTGAACATCCAAGAACTGAGCAGATTGTCTGCTGACATTGGAGGTGAAAAATAAATTACTGTTATTATTGTTGAGAGATTGGACAAACTCTTGTGCACTTGTAACATCACCTTGATAGATACAAAAAACATCATCAATAAATCTCATCCAGTAAAGGACTTTGTTGTAGCCTGGTGTTGCCATGAGATCCCGCTCCTCCCACCAGCCCACGTGTAAACACGCGTAGCTGGGGGAGAAGCAGGATCCCATGGCCACCCCTCTGATCTGTTTCCAAATGTCCTTGCCATACATAAAAAAGTTATTGTTGAGACACCAATTTACTAGGTCACACAACATTTGATTGTGGCCATAATACTCGAAGGATCTCTGTCCAAGATAATGTCTTACGGCCTCAATGCCCTTGCAGTGTTCAATACAGGTGTATAGCGATTCTATGTCCAATGTAATCATACACCATGAGGTTTGCCACTGAATGGTACTGAGCTTGGACAAAAAATCGCCAGTGTCTTTTATGTAACTTGCAAGACCACGAACATGGCTCTGCAGAAAATAATCAATGTAACAAGAAACTTTCTCACCCATACTCTGAATTGCGGCGATGATTGGTCTGCCGGGGGTGGGTTGTCGCATTTTGTGTACTTTGGGAATTAAGTACAAGTGCGGCATTACTGGATTTTCCACGTATAAAAAATTGTACTCATCCGATGAAATTAAATGTTCTCGTTTGTATGCCAGTAATTTGCGTTTTAACATGTCACATGCTCGTTTGTACTCCATGCCATTACTTGCAACGTAACAATTACTGTCACTCAATTGTCTCAAAGCCTCTGCCACATATTCTTTTTTCTGCCAAAGCACAATGTTACCTCCTTTATCAGAGGAGTTGATCACTATCAGCCTGATTCATGAACGGGCCGTTTTGTGAGGCTCAAATAGCGAATTGTAAGGAATCGCTATTTGAGACTCGCAAAACGGTATTCGTGTAGGAATCGCAATATTAATTGCGATTCCCACTGATTCCTTATTTGCGATTAGCTAATTGCTAATCGCAAATAAGGAATAACTCCCCATGCATTCCTCTGGGCCAAAAGGCCCAGAGGAATGCATGGGGAGTCATTCCTCATTTGCGATTAGCAATTAGCTAATCGCAAATGAGATTGCGAGTACAAGGGTGCCAGGGGTGTCCAAAGGACACCCTGTAGCACCCCTGCAATGGAAATTAACACAGGTGTTGCACACACACATGTCCAAAGGACATGTGTGTGTGTAACATGCAACTCAGAAAAAAGCATTTAAATGCATTTTTCTGAGTTTTCGCAATTTACCACGAGGTTTGACCTCGCGGTAAATTGCGGGCCGAAATTGCGATTTCGCAATTGGAAAATGGATGATGAATTACATTTAAGGAATCTCAAATTGAGATTCCTTAAATGTAATTCCTCGCAAATATGCGAATTAGCAAATAGAGATTTTTGCATTTGGGATGTTGAATCCCAAATGCAAAAATCGCACTTGCAAAGGGCCAGATTCTCAGAATCTGGCCCTTTGCGAGCCGATTAAGGCTTCATGAATTAGGCTGTATGTCCTGATTTTTGCTTAGTTTTTCCATCAATTTATTGTACTGGATGGATTGAAAATTACTTCTGTTGATATGTTTTTGTCTTTGTGTTTGTTTGTTGAGAACTTTTAGATCTTCCACCACACATTTATATATATATATATATATATATATATATATATATATATATATATATATATATATATATATATATATATATATATATATATATATATATATATATATATATAAGTTTATATAATATATGTGATCAAGACCTGGGAGACCCGGTCGAAAAGCGTCACGCAGAGGTGGTCATCCTAAAATAAAGCACATATTCCACTAAGCTGTTTATGGTCCGTACCTGTTATTTCCCGCCCCCTGCGCGTTTGTGTTTGCTACGTTAAATAAACATTTGTGGAATCTTTACCGGGGACTGGAGTGCAGTGGTTCATTTTTCAAATGTGGCATTAATTAGGGTCTTCCCCCACCGCTAGCAGCAACAGAGGAGTGCATTGTGATATTTCCAGACAGCGTTGGTTTTGTGATATATATATAATTTATGAGAAAATATATATATGTGTATCATGTTTTATTGTATACAAACCATTATCTGAAAGTTGGAAACTAACGCGCATTCAGCAATGTAAATATGCGTGAAATAGTATGTTTTCCATGTCCATAGAGAATGTAACTCACCTTATTCACTAATAATCTGCACTGTCACTTTAAAAACTGCTTCCTTGATCCAAGCCAATTGTCGAGTGAACAAGTGGCGTTCGCGCTGCGAAACGCGTCTCTGACTTTGAGAAAATAAATATCTGAAGCATCGATACTGGGTCTGTGTCCTGTTTGTTGGCGGCAGCGCGTGATTGAAAACGTGGCGGCTATCCTGACAGGATTCCTTGATATAATTGACTGGTATTTCCGAAAACCAGTCTTACACGGACCCCTCCTCCATAATTGGGCTAGCGGAAGAAACGGAAACGTCATCTGGGGCAACCTGGAAGACTACAAACAAGTCCGAAAAGGAATTACTGCTGCCCCCCTGCACCGAAGAAACCCCAAGGCATCAGTACGAGGACGCCAGCTGAGTGTGAGTTTTCCGCCCGCAGAGCAAGAAGTTCAAGTACTAACATCTGCCAGGTACAGTGACATCGGGATTGCGGGGTGGAGGAGCCTGCAGTCTATAATAAGGAACAAATCGAACATTATTTACGACCCGGTTTCCTTTTACAAGCCTGTAACAATTTAAGTACATAAATCCCAAAATGTCGAGCGACATCGTGAAAGAGAGGGAGGCGGCAGCCACAGGAATGTTCAAAGATATCCCTCACGTGAGCTTAACTTCACAACCTAATGAAGCGGCAAGCACTGCCAAACCTGAGTCAGTTCAATTTAAAATGAACATTCTCGAAAAAAAGATGAAAATGGAGATGTGCAAATGGTGGGAATCGAGTTCTCTTCAAAGTTATATCGAGATGGGTAGAATCCCACAGGGACTTCGTATTCTGACCGCCCCCACTTATGAAGAGCCACACCCTGTTCTAATGCGTGAGTGGGCAGAAGGGAATCTAGATTCTTCAAGAAGATTAACTTTACTGTTGATAAAGTACGCAGACATCGACAGGGCCCGCCTCTTGACTGAAATAGACACTCTGAATGAAGAGCTGGCAGCAATTGGGCAGGAAGATGAAATAAATAAACTACGTAAAGAAAGGACATCCCGCTTGAAGAAAGAAGAGGAGAAAATCAAAGATCGCAAGACACACAAATTTCAACGTGACAAAGTTGATTATGAGGTGGGGCAAATATTTACGTTTGCTAGGAAATACGATGCTGTTCGCACATCACATCAAAAACAAGGTCAAGGCACTAACATCAGACTATCAGTCGCCAAAGAAGGGCAGATGAAGATGCAGCCACAACATCTAGCGATCAGTTAACTTCAAACATTGAAGACGATTCAGAATTAAGAAATACCCCAAGCGGCACATTTGGGGCCAGGCCATCGCCGGGAGAAGAAATGAATATTTTAGCGGCCCAAAGATTGGCAACCTTAAGGCTTATGACTCGATCCCAAACAAACGGAAGCGGGCAAACATCAAACGCAAACAGAGACGCAACGCACCAAAACGGAAATCAAAATCAAAACCAGCAAAGAAGGAAAAGGAGTTAGTGGAGAAAAAAGTAACACAAACAGTGGTAAATCTCTCCAAAATATCATTAACCAAGAAGGAAGAAAGCACCTTAAGTCTCCGTTTGTCTTACTGTCCCCCCAACAACTTTGAATACCCCAGCATCCGGATGGATGTATACAAGGGAATAAGGAAATTGAAATTGAAGAAACTATATGCCATTAAAAACAAACAAATCAATGCAGACAATCTTGATGATCCTCCAATTGAAAGCACACCACCGGGATCAAATACAATTGTGGAATTAGAGGAGTTGTTGAATCAAGAAAATGTTCCGGTTGGAATGGGAGTTCCACAGAGTAACAACATATCCACCAAAGGAGCTGGCTTGACCAATTTCAAACCAAAATCCAAATATTTTCCCATCATGTTGCACGATTCTATTGACACTTTTCACGAGATCATCACTGGAAAAATAGAAAAATTAAATAAAAAAATTGGTATGACTACCCAAAAACATCGTAACCAAGACCACAAGTATTTCCAATTAATGAAAAAATTGAAAAACAATAAAGAGGTCATAATAAGGAATAGCGATAAGGGAGGAAACATAGGCGCATATTACCAAGCAATAGCGATAATTATCGCTATTGCTTGGTTAGAGACAAAAATTTACCGCAGTGCTGCGGCGATTTGTACCGCAAATAAACCTTGGATTTACCAAGGTTTAACGCAAATGCGGTAAAAATCGCCGCAAAGCACGAATATCGCTGAAAAGTCAGCGATATTCATGCATTAGCGAGCTAATGCTCTTAGCCATGTTATCCACCTCCCATTGGATAACATGGCTAAGAACTGCTCAGGGCAGGTGTTAGCTTTTGGAGATATTCCCGCTTAGCGCGAATATCTCCAAAAGTTGGTAATAGGAGATAGCGATGTTAGCGACTGTTTTCAGTCGCTAACATCTTGGCACGCCCACTTTGCATCTCATTAGTGATAAATATCACTGACATGCAAAGTGGGGCCCAAGATGGTCGCTATCTCCTACTAGCTGTCGCTAACTGGTGTTAGCGGCAGCTAGGTAATAGGGAGATAATTTTATCTCTGCTTTCTTGGCTTTTAAAGCAAAAAAAGCGGAGATTAACCCCCTTGATAATATGCCCTATAGTCCTATGGGCACACGACGAGTAAATAAAGGAGGCCATGAGCCAACTAAATGATAGACAATGTTATACACGCACAGATGTTACAAGACTGAAAGAAATGTATCGAACTTATTATAAGAAATTATCAAGCTGGCGAAACAAGCAGTTAATAAGTGAAAATGAGTACAAATACCTAAAGAATGACAATCCGGTTGTACCCACGATATATTTCATACCAAAAATCCACAAGGACAATAAAACACCTCCAGGACGTCCTATTATCAGCGCCAGAAACAGCATCTTTGAAAAAACCTCCGTATATGTTGACTATTTCCTGCAGGACTATGTCAAATCCTTACCCTCCTATGTAAGAGACACTAGCGACTTCATAAACAAGGTGAAAAACTTTGAATGGAATTCTGAATATATACTGATGGCACTGGATGTGTCTTCATTATATACAAGTATAGTGCATGTGGATGGTATCCAGGCGGTAGAGTACTACCTGAGAAACAGAGAACCAATCTACAAACAACACAATGAAATGCTGTTAGCAATGATAGAATGTTGCCTCTACAACAACAACTTTATGTTTAATCATTTGCTATATTGCCAGATTCAAGGAGTGGCCATGGGGGCTAGCTTCTCCCCGAGTTATGCTTGCCTCCATATGGGCAAATGGGAGAAGCTAGTCCTCATGGAAAACCACAGTGATACCATGTCAACTAAGGTAAAGCTGTGGCTCAGGTTTATTGATGACCTCTTTGTTATCTGGCATGGGACAAGGGAGGAAGCAGAGAGATTTGTGGCACAAATATGATTTAAAACTGAGGTTCACTGCGGAAATTAGTGATATCAGTGTGAATTTCCTAGATACCAAAGTGTACATATGTAACAACAAATTAGAAACTTCTTTGTACCGGAAGAAAACAGCAGGAAATTCTGTGCTAAGTGCTTCTAGTGCTCACCCGCGCCATCTAGTGAATAGCATACCTTACGGCGAAATGCTTAGAATCAAGAGGGTATGTAGTACACGAGAAGAACTAGAAAAGGCCCAACAACTTAGCAAGGAAAGATTTATAGAAAGAGGCTATTCTAGACAAATAGTAGATCAGGCCATTGCCAAAACAGAGATACTAGTTAGGAATGATTTGTTGGTAAAAAGCAACCAAAAGGATCAGGATTATGGCCACAAAGAAGCGAGGGGGATTGAGGAAGACAAATGTTTTCGCCTTATAATAGGGTATAGTAAACAGCACAAGGCACTCCAAAAAATCATCCAGGGAGGTTGGCCCATACTCCTCAACGACCCCATATTAGGACCCCTGCTACCGCAGAGGGTGTCCATCAAGTATAGAAGAGCTCCCTCAATGAGGGACTGTCTTGAGGTACCTGTCCCTGAAATTATAACTAATCCTACCTGGTATCAGAATTTAAAAGGGTTCAGAAAATGCAAAACTTGCAAGGCATGCACCCATGGGATCAATACCAAAACCTATTTTAGCCCATTCAACTCCAAACCGAACAAAATAAATAAAATGTTAACCTGCAAAACGGAATATACAGTGTACATCCTAACATGCCCATGTGGACTTGTCTATGTGGGCAGTACCAAGTTACAAGCTCATGTCAGAGTACTCCAACTCCTCCGCGCAATAACGAATATGGACAACACTTATCCGGTGGCGCGACATTTCAAGGAACGCCTCGGATCTAACAACAAAGGGTTGTCCTATTATTTAATAGATGCAGTTTCCCCTAATAGGCGCGGAGGGGATAGGGAAAGTAAATTACGCAAGTTGGAGACCAGATATATCCTGTTACTTGATTCTAAACATCCATAGGGCTTGAACTCAACAGAGGACTTGTACACTTGTTTGGAGTAAAACATAAAACTGGAAAGCGCTAACTGATATTCCATATGCATGTCCCCAAAAGAATAAATGAGAGGTGAAACAAACATCTGCCTATAACATCAGTATTTCCTAAGAAGTGGATATTGTGTAAATAGATGAATTTTAGGTCTATTTATTTATTATCATATTATATAATAATTTTTGTATAGGTGTTTTGAAATATTTTTGGATGTTTTAACAAATATTTTTAAATATTTTTGAACATTTTACATCATTTTAGGTATTGTACTTTGCACATGTGAGACATTGATGTTATCAAATGAGATGAGATGCATTGATGTTGAAACTGTTTGAGGTAAACATGTATCTAGTGTTAGGATAAGGCAGTATTATAAATCCTCTCAGATAGAAAACCAGCTAATTTTGTAGATTGGCTAACTATGATGCAAATAGCAAGTATCAGGTATCAAATGCCACATAAGTAAAAAAATTGATTATATAGTGATGAAAGAAAATACTAGTAGTAAATAATTATGGCAATATAGATAACAACAGCTTGAATTGCCCATTAGGTTCATGAAAATTTTCCAAGTGATATATGCTGGACACAATTTTAATTTCACTAGCACATTAGACACTATTTATATGGCCGAGATACCCGCCACCCCCTCTCAACACAATCCCCAAAAGGAGGGAAACCGGAAACAGTTCTTGAAGTTTTTTGGAAGTGGGATGGAGTGACCATCCCGGCCGTATTTATTAAAACAAAATTAAAACATTAAACGTTTCATGTTATGTACAATTTCATTACCACATTGCGATGTTTGGCTAACCTTAACAGATTCTCTAATACAGAGGTTCTCCTAGCCGAACTAGCATCCTACAAACATTTTCTTGACATATTGAAATTGTACATCCTAACGTTTAAGGGCCAACGGCAAGGTCATAACCGGTGTCAAGATCCCTAACCCGACTTACCCCTCCCACTTGGGAGGGGCGACAGCACGGAGGCGTACCTCAAGTGCAACTACTACCAATTTCCCTTGACTTGACGGGGGCACCTAAAGACTCGACGCCAGTTAAAGGTCGTTCGAATACTCGTGTGAGGTATCTAGAAGGTATCGTAGACCTTATCCCAACCCCACACAACTTACCGCATCTGCCGTCGCAGATGTCACTGGCCCCGGGAAATTCCCCAGGAGGGGGCTGTAACCCCTCCTACAAAGGAAGGGGCCTTGACCGCCTTTTCCTTTACTTCCGGCGACCCATCCTTAGAAGGGACCGCCTCCCCATTGAGGGGCCAATGGCCACCTCTCCCGAGCGCTCCCATCCGTGTTGGGTGACGCCCACTCATAGGGATCTACTAATTAGTGCTCACCGATCATGACCTTACCGCCTACCAAAATAAATACG
Organism: Lissotriton vulgaris; assembly: GCF_964263255.1. Classification (NCBI taxonomy): domain Eukaryota; kingdom Metazoa; phylum Chordata; class Amphibia; order Caudata; family Salamandridae; genus Lissotriton; species Lissotriton vulgaris. The sequence continues at coordinate 582,843,764 of NC_141687.1, read as the reverse complement.
ACAATGCTAACTAAACCTAAGAATACATTGGCCACTATGACCGAAAGAGCATGCTTAAAATTCAACACTATATCTGAATCTCTTTAATGGCAAAAACGTACTCAAACCGACCATTCTTTATTATACTCAACATCAACATGACTCCACAACCTGTAAACGAAATGGAAGCAAAATTAATCAACTTTATTACAAACAACTGGCTGTCTTCAGGGGCTGGTGGGTGGGTCAAAATTGGCTCTTCGTTCTGTCCCGAGCTCACGTGCAGCGAGGAGGTGCAGCTTCAGGGCACAAGAACAAGAGGATGTCTTCTGGTCTTGCGTCCCTTTTTATCCGTCTTCAGGGCGGGCGTATACCCGCCCCTGCCTGCCCCGAGGGCGTGGCTGGCTGCGTCAGTGTCTAGGCCAGCCCACTCTAGGGCGGGAACGGGCGCGCCCCAGCTACGCCGCTTCGGGCATACCAGCCGAGACGCGCCCCCCGCCCAAAAATGGCTTCCCGGGGGGATCGAGGCACTCTGCCATAAGTTCGGGGGGACCGAGTTGGTCGCCCCTTTCCATATGGCCGAGATACCCGCCACCCCCTCTCAACACAATCCCCAAAAGGAGGGAAACCGGAAACAGTTCTTGAAGTTTTTTGGAAGTGGGATGGAGTGACCATCCCGGCCGTATTTATTAAAACAAAATTAAAACATTAAACGTTTCATGTTATGTACAATTTCATTACCACATTGCGATGTTTGGCTAACCTTAACAGATTCTCTAATACAGAGGTTCTCCTAGCCGAACTAGCATCCTACAAACATTTTCTTGACATATTGAAATTGTACATCCTAACGTTTAAGGGCCAACGGCAAGGTCATAACCGGTGTCAAGATCCCTAACCCGACTTACCCCTCCCACTTGGGAGGGGCGACAGCACGGAGGCGTACCTCAAGTGCAACTACTACCAATTTCCCTTGACTTGACGGGGGCACCTAAAGACTCGACGCCAGTTAAAGGTCGTTCGAATACTCGTGTGAGGTATCTAGAAGGTATCGTAGACCTTATCCCAACCCCACACAACTTACCGCATCTGCCGTCGCAGATGTCACTGGCCCCGGGAAATTCCCCAGGAGGGGGCTGTAACCCCTCCTACAAAGGAAGGGGCCTTGACCGCCTTTTCCTTTACTTCCGGCGACCCATCCTTAGAAGGGACCGCCTCCCCATTGAGGGGCCAATGGCCACCTCTCCCGAGCGCTCCCATCCGTGTTGGGTGACGCCCACTCATAGGGATCTACTAATTAGTGCTCACCGATCATGACCTTACCGCCACAGGCCGGATAGTTGACCGGCTATCCGGACCCCCACAAAACTCCTACCTAAAGGTCATGTTTCAACGTTTTTTAACCATGCTAAGAAGTCTCCTATGAGTAACTCATTTCCCACCCGAGACAAATGCACACCATCCCCTAGATACATACTGTCATCATTAATACAACCATGCGAGATAGAATGCAATGTCCTGGAACGGAACAACCTACTCACTTTGTTATTAAGTTTTCTAACAGAATGGTTCAAAGCAGGAATCGAAACAGCCCCCCGCCACATTTTTCGTGGGATCATATGAGACCACGCAATTATGCACCCCGGAACTTTCCTCGCCAACCAACTTACAGTGGAAAGCATTGCCTCTAGGAGAAGTCGTCTACCGGTGGTGACCAAATCATTGCCCCCTAAATGTACTATGACTATAGACGGCGGTGACCTCGTCCGCCCTAACAAACCCTCAAAGAATGCCTGAAACTGGTCAATACAGAGACCGCCCCTTCCGTAGAAGGACACCCTGTACCCGTATTCCCCAGCTACGTGAATCATGTCACCTGCTTTGAATACGTCAGCGGCACGCCTCACGTATGAGTGGCCCACGACCCACACCTCTTTCCTCACAGCCGGTGATGTCTGACCGCTGGCCTGGTGTTGGGTCGACTGCATAGTCCGCCCCGCCTCGAAGGCTTGCGTAACTGAAAACCAAACAAAAGACAAGAAGCGTGAGTACATTGTCATAGCTTCACAACATGTGCAACCGCACATACCTCTTATAACAATTGGAGGACCAGCGCCCCACACGTTTCACTTGTTCCACATTGAGACCCCTGGCTGTAGCTTCAGTGGCAGCCCCTATCCGAAAGGAATGGGTCCCAAACTCGCCCGGGTCCAAGCCCGCTGCGGTAATTGACATCGCGAGCACCCGCTGAAACTGAAATTTCGTCAGTGGGGTGGCGTCCGCGTGTCTCAACAATGTCCCTCCCCATGATGCCACCCTTCGTGCTAGGTAGTCTTCTAAACACTTTACCGGACACATGGAGGACCCTGGAATCCTGCGAATGACTATGCAGTCCCCTACCCCACCTTGATCGGTTTTGGACTTGACAAAGGATACAGTCATCGTCTCACCCCAGATCTGAACGTGTTCCCGGCACAAACCCCCCACCACATCCTGTTTGTTCCTTGCCACCAGCTCACTTATCCTCATCGCCCCGTGAAATGCAAGCGTAAAAGCAGCTCGGAACAAACAGGCCTCGAACTGAGACGAGCATGTGGCGGGGAGTGTGGCCAGCAACTGGGACAACCTATCCAGACCTATCGGGCGCCTCTCATCTACTCTGCGACCCTCAAGGCGTTGCCACCCACGCAGCGCTTTCTGTACCACAAAAGACGCTGTCGGGTCCTGGATATTATGAGCCCTGGCAACAAAGGAAATGGCAGCACGATGCCTCTGGGCTGTAGCCACCGACTTCCCAGCCCTACGCAAGGACATCAGAAAATGTACTACCCAATCCTCATGCCCGAAAAACCCCCTTCTCTCAGTCCTCAAAAAGGCGAAATAGGCCCGAAACGCCCCTTCGTATGCCTTCCTCGTCCTTGGTGCTAGACTCTCTCCCACGAGGTAACGAAGTTCGGGGCACCGAGAGACCAGAGAGCTTCGGGAAAGGGTGCCGGCTCTGGGTCCGCTGAGGGAAGGAAACCCGAGAAAGCCTGCATTTGAAAACGAGACAGTGCATCAGCCGCCTGATTCATCACCCCTGGGACATGTTTCGCTCTGAATACCACGTTCAGTTGCATACACAGTAAGACAATTTCTTTAAGCAGCCTTAAAATCATTTTACAACGTGCTGCCTGACTATTGATGCATTCTACAACGGTCATATTGTCAGACCAAAATATGACAGAGTGATTTTTGAATCCATCGGGCCAGGTTCTGAGGGCCACCAAAATGGGAAACAGTTCAAGGAAAGCAATATTACTCGTCAGCCCCTCTTCATGCCACCATGTTGGCCACCTTTGTGCCGACCATTTTGTGCCGAAGATGGCGCCAAAGCCCATGCTTCCCGCTGAATCCGTCCATAGACCAAGCTCTTCAGAGGACAAGGCTGGTTTGTTCCAGACGACTCGACCATTGAAATCCGCCAAAAATGCTAACCAAATACGCATGTCTTGGCGGACCTCAGCCGATAGTCTCGTGCGATGATGACCCTCCTTTAGGCCGACCATCGCCTGGGCAATTGAACGGGAAAAGGGGCGGGCCATTGGGATCACCCTCAGGGCAAAATTCAACTTCCCCACCAATTGCTGCAATTGATGCAGCGTAACTTTAGATGCATTTATACACATTTGCAGGGCTGCCCTGAATTTCGACACTTTGGCAGCTGGTAAACGAAAACAACCCTCACTAGAGTCCAACTCGATCCCCAGAAACTCGAGGCAAGTCGTGGGACCCACAGTTTTACCTGGTGCCAATGGCACGCCAAATCGATCCATTAATACACAAAATTCAGTCAAGGCCCGGGCACATTCGTCATCCCCAGCGGCCCCAAGGAACAGAAAGTCATCAAGGTAATGCATCACATTTCGAAAACCCGTTTCCTTCGTGTAAACCCATTGTAGAAAACTACTGAATTTCTCGAAATATGCACAAGATATAGAGCACCCCATCGGCATACACCTATCCATGTAATACGAACCTTGAAACATGAATCCCAGAAGACGTTGGTCGTCCGGGTGTACCGGGAGCAAACGGAACGCTGACTCGATATCTGATTTCGCCATCAGCGTCCCGGGCCCCAAGCGATTAAAAATGGCTACGGCCTCATCGAATGATGCGTACCGCACCGAACATACCTCTGGATCAATTGCATCGTTCACAGAAAGGCCATGAGGAGCTGATAAATTGTGGATCAATCGAAACTCACCTGGGTCCTTCTTGGGGACCACCCCTAAAGGAGAACAGACCAAATTCTGTACCGGGGGAACACTAAACGGGCCGGCAACCCGACCTCGGATAACCTCTTTCCGGATCTTATCCTGCACTACAGTCGTATGCTGCAAGACGGAAAGTTGATTTTTGCACGTCCCGACACCCTGAAAGTCCCCCACCGGGATGCGGAAACCATATGAAAAACCGTTCCGCAGCACCCCAGCAGAAGTACGATCTGGGTATTCGCTGAGCCAGGGAATCATCGCCAAGGTATCAATCGGGGTTGGTAAAGGCGCCCCTCGGACTACATTAGACCTGTTTGGCGCCTCCTCTACCCCCATTCTCACCCGTTCTGGCTCTGCACGAGGACTCAGGATGGGGTGCCCCGCAACCACTACATTCGTGCTTGAACTTACACGATCCCGGGGGCCTAGTACATTTACCTTTGTTGAAATTAAAACAGAAACCCTTCTTCCCTGCATTGCCGGCGGGTCTCGGATAATCGTCGGTACCCGTACCCGACCGAAAGGGCGTCCCCCCATATTGGCGGGAGGATTCACCAACAGTACTCCCCACCAACGGCATTTTCAACATCCCTGACTCTTTCATTTTATCCCATGTCAAAGAATCATAACAGTCCCAGGTTAAACTTTTGTTATGCTCCATCGCTTTCCTGAAAAGGTTGTCATAACAGAACCATTGGTTACCTTGGTGCGATGTCGAGTACCCCATAATTCGTGACTGATATACTGGAAACTCAGGGAGCAATTCAGGCCTACGTTCCCCCAAAATTGACGTAAAAATTCCCCATGCATTGCCCCAGTTGCCAATATTCTCATTCACTTTAAAGGCGGCCATTTTTGCGCGCCAAACACTTGGATGCATCAGATCCTTTTGACTCTTAACAGTTTCAACCACATAATGATCAACAAGCAAGGAGAAAATGTTTACATATTCCCCCGCCCAAATCTTCTCCTTTATAGTCAAAGGAACATGTTGCCCCAATTTTTCTCTACGAGAGGGTGTTGACTCATCCCTCGCGATCGGCAATGGCCGCTTACCTGCACCGAACGCTGCTTCCGCCACGCGTGGCTTGTCTATCACCGCAGCCGGCGCGGGTACCTTGGCTGTATCACGTTTCTCGCGCAACTGTTTCATCAGTGCTTGCGCTTCGGCAGCCGTGGCGCCCTCGCTACTGTCCCCCAACCACGCTGCTAACTGTGCCGCCAACTCGGGAGGCATATCCTCAGTGGATGTCGGGGTGACTACGACGGGAATCGGATTCCCTTCCTTCGGTACCGGGGCCGGTACCGGGGCTGGCGCCTCGAGCGGGGAACAGGGGACCGGGACGTCTCCCCCGGCTGGCCCCCTTCTCGGCCTCTTTGGCTTCCCTCCAGCCGGTGGACGCCCCGATCCCTCCTCCCCGTCTCGCTCCGCCAACCGCTTCTTTATTTCGGACATCTCCTTCATGAGGACCCGAACCATCTGGTCAGTCGTCATTCTCTTCGCGCCTTTCTTGGGCATCTTTCAAACGAAGTATCTAGAAGACAAAAAGAAAGATTAAAACGCTCAAAATTGGCTCTTCGTTCTGTCCCGAGCTCACGTGCAGCGAGGAGGTGCAGCTTCAGGGCACAAGAACAAGAGGATGTCTTCTGGTCTTGCGTCCCTTTTTATCCGTCTTCAGGGCGGGCGTATACCCGCCCCTGCCTGCCCCGAGGGCGTGGCTGGCTGCGTCAGTGTCTAGGCCAGCCCACTCTAGGGCGGGAACGGGCGCGCCCCAGCTACGCCGCTTCGGGCATACCAGCCGAGACGCGCCCCCCGCCCAAAAATGGCTTCCCGGGGGGATCGAGGCACTCTGCCATAAGTTCGGGGGGACCGAGTTGGTCGCCCCTTTCCAGAAGTCTTCTCTAAGGAAGGTGATATACAAAAAATACCTCCAACAAGATATAGGTTTATGTATTTTACAAGAACATCTAAAAACGCAATCGAAAAACACTGCAATGGTACAGAAATTAATTTGTAAGGGGCATGCCTTATCAATATTTGATATATGTATAAACTATTTCAGTTTTACAATTGATAGCGGAAAAGTTAAAATATGAGTATTTTAAGTGTCTTTTCGGCGTGAGGCAGCCTATTAAAGTATTATTAATTGTAAACTATTTTACTGATATATATGTATCAATTTATGAGAAAATATATATATGCATATGTGTATCATGTTTTATTGTATACAAACCATTATCTGAAAGTTGGAAACTAACGCGCATTCAGCAATGTAAATATGCGCGAAATAGTATGTTTTCCATGTCCATAGAGAATGTAACTCACGTGATTCACTAATAATCTTCACTGTCACTTTAAAAACTGCTTCCTTGATCCAAGCCAATTGTCGAGTGAACAAGCGGCGTTCGCGCTGCGAAACGCGCCTCTGACTTTGAGAAAATAAATATCTGAAGCATCGATACCGGGTCTGTGTCCTGTTTGCTGGCGGCAGCGCGTGATTGAAGACGTGGCGGCTATCCTGACAGGATTCCTTGATATAATTGACTGGTATTTCCGAAAACCAGTCTTACACGGACCCCTCCTCCATAATTGGGCTAGCGGAAGAAACGGAAACGTCATCTGGGGCAACCTGGAAGACTACAAACAAGTCCGAAAAGGAATTACTGCTGCCCCCCTGCACCGAAGAAACCCCAAGGCATCAGTACGAGGACGCCAGCTGAGTGTGAGTTTTCCGCCCGCAGAGCAAGAAGTTCAAGTACTAACATCTGCCAGGTACAGTGACATCGGGATTGCGGGGTGGAGGAGCCTGCAAGGCTATAATAAGGAACAAATCGAACATTATTTACGACCCGGTTTCCTTTTACAAGCCTGTAACAATTTAAGTACATAAATCCCAAAATGTCGAGCGACATCGTGAAAGAGAGGGAGGCGGCAGCCACAGGAATGTTCAAAGATATCCCTCACGTGAGCTTAACTTCACAACCTAATGAAGCGGCAAGCACTGCCAAACCTGATTCAGATTCAGTTCAATTTAAAATGAAAATTCTCGAGAAAAAGATGAAAATGGAGATGTGCAAATGGTGGGAATCGAGGTCTCTTCAAAGTTATATCGAGGTGGGTAGAATCCCACGGGGACTTCGTATTCTGACCGATACCGGGTCTGTGTCCTGTTTGCTGGCGGCAGCGCGTGATTGAAGACGTGGCGGCTATCCTGACAGGATTCCTTGATATATATATATATATATATATATATATATATATATATATATATAGATATATATATATATATATATATATATATATATATATATATATATATATATCCCTCCCAGCATTCCCTCTAGACTTCCATTTTCAGGCGAAAAGAGAGAGAAGGGCCACAAAGTTCTGGCAGGAGGTATTTTATTTAATCCTCCTCTCTGCGACGCGTTTCGAGCACAGCAGTGCTCTTGATCACACAGATTGAAATGCAGCAACTGCCATTGTTTTTAAACTTTGCTTGGTGTCCACATAGAAAAAACACTACGCAAATGCACCAGTCTCTTTGCAACATTGCGGTGAATCAGTCCAATGGTAATATTATTGCTTTGAGGTTTTGTTTATTTAAATTGCTTTCAGTTGTCATCAACATCATTCTACCAGCATAAATACTGGCATGTGCAAATATAGCAAAATCACAATCAATATAGTTATATAAAATATATCAATATATAAATAAAGATAAAATCACAACATTGAGCCATTTGTGTAAAAAATCTGCAATACTGGGTCTATCTGTGACCCCCTGTACCGTAACACATTCTTAGTTCTTACACGTATACACGTATACATTGGGATTGCTCCGCCACATTTTATAATCTTTTGCATAAATGCAATGGCTAAACATCTGCACCTCTTTGTGTTCACAAGTTACCAAGAAAGTCATATAGCTATATGGAAACCTACCAATAAAGTGTTCAAGTGTAAAAGTGCTAAAGGGCTCTATCTAAATCTGTTTAAAAAACACCTTGACCTATACTTAATTACAAACCATATATACAAACACCTCATTAAATTCTATTCTGATTCCCCTTTTGTGCAAAGACTAGCAGTTAAAAAAAGGATTTATTTATATTTATCAATTTTACTTTCAAAGCGAATTTGTATATATCAAAGCCAATTTTTCAATAATCATGGAAATTCTTTTAACATTAGAAAACATTACAAAACATACATATGGTAATTTCATCCGACCTAAAACCTGGATAGTCCTACCCTGATGCATCAAATTGAATCAAATTATGTTGAAGTTGCAAAATTCCTTCCTCATCTTAATGACCTTTATATGTTTCTAATGAAATACATAAATAAAAAAATTGTTCGTAAAAAACACACAGATAGCATAAAAGCTCATAAATAATTGTGCAAATCTTCGGTGTTGTTTAACCTATTGGGACTTTTGCTATCCAGTTCCACAATCATGCGTCTCTCTAATTTTCTTAAGAGTTTCTCTCTATCCCCACCCCTTATCAGTGAGGCCACCGCATTGATTAAAAAGTATGTGCCTAGCAACTGGATAGGATGTGTCATTGTTTACTATGGCCCTGAGATGCTGCAAAATTCTGACGTGCACCTGTAACTTGGTGCTACCTACATAGCGCAATCCACAGGTGCACATCAGAACATACACAGTGCGACATCCATAGCTCCCTTTGATTTCAACACTCATGTTAGAAAAGGGAGTATTATAATGGGTTGTATTGACTCCGAATTTACACGCACGACACAATGTGCATTTATGAAATCCTGCTCTAGGTTTGAGCCAAGAACCTCCAATGTTAATTTCAGGACTCATCTTCACCAATTGACTCCTCATAGATCTCGGTCTTCTATATGTGATGGTGGGTATTGAGGACAGCCTACTACCTAATACACCATCTGTAAGCATAATGGGCCAGTTCTTTTTAACAATTTATTTAATTTTCCTCTCTTGCTTACTGAATGTTGTGATTAGTCTAGGGCTTTCCTCCTCCTTCACACCCAAAATAGCTTTAGGGGCTAGCAAAGATTCTCTTGTCCTATCCTTTGCCCTGCTCAAAGCTTGTGAGAGAACTGTTTTAGACTACCCTCTCTCTTGTAGCCTCACCATCATCTTTTGAACATTTATCAAAATCTTGTGGTGAGCTGCAGATACGTTTTAGTCTCAGCCGCTCAACCAACGGGATACTGTCTATGAGGTGTCTTGGGTGACTACTGGTCGCATGTAATATGCTATTGCCTGCTGTCTTTTTCCTGAACAAAGTTGTCACTAGGTTATTATCAATAATTGAGACTTGCACATCCAAAAATTCGACTGTGGACTGGCTGATGTTAGATGCGAAATTGAGATTTCAGGAGTTACTGTTTACATTGTTTACAAACTCCTGTGCACTTTTTACATCACCCTCCCCTACTGTCTATAAACCTCAACCAGTACCTGGCTTTATGTCTGTTGCTTAGGACCTGTTCCTCCCACCAGCCAACATGCAAGCATGCATAACTGGGGGAGAAACAGGATCCCATAGCCACGCCCCTATCTTGTTTCCAAGTCTCCTTACCAAATAGAAAGAAATATATGTATATATATATATATATATATACATATATATATATCACAATGCAGATGTTTTAATGTTTCCAGCGCCTACATGTTCCGGGGTATAGGCGGAAACGGGACTGCGGCCCCGTGACGCACACGCCCTTGAGCGCCTCCTTGCGGGAATACGTTTGCGGCGGTGTTTTCGTTAGTACGAGCAGCGAGCGAAGGTGGCAAAGTCGGAGCACGGGACAATCTATGAGTGGAGGTAGAGGCTGATTTTACGAAGGAGGAGGCGTCCTCTCAATCAGCGGGAGTCTGCTGCATTCCAATAAGTGTGGAATAACAAACATGGCAGCAATGGATTCGAAACGCAAAGCAGCAGCGGATAAACTGTTCTTTATGCAGGGCGGCATAATGGATGACCCGAGGACACAAGCGGCAAGCATGAGCAAAGAAGTTCAGTTACAAACATTACTTACAAAATTGGAGAGACTTAACAAAAAAGAACTTGGCAAGTGGTGGGAGGCGGAATCTCTGGGCCGGTACATCGATGCGGGAAGAGTACCAAGAGGTCTGAGAATTTTCACAGTTCCTACCTTCGAGGACCCGGACCCGGACATGCTAGATGAATGGTCAAATAACTCAGCGGCATGTTCAATAACAATGATGCGCATCTTGATCAAATACGCGCTAAAGGACCGTAAGAAACTACTGGAGCAAATTGAGGCATTAATTGCGGAAATCATCCCTATAATGGGCAAAGAGGCGTTTGATGCATATGCGAAAACCTTAGAAGCCAAAATGGAAAAGTTGGAGGAGGAAATAACAGCAAAGAAGCAACGCAAGTTCCTAAGGGACTTTAAAGACTATCAGGCAGGACGCACTTTGACCTTCCACAAGAGGTATGATCATCTATACGACAAAACTAAAATGGCCAAAAACGCTTCCCCTACAGTGCAAACGGAACCGGTAGAGAGTGACGTCTCAGATGGGAGTATGACGGATCTCACTGCGGCAGGTCTCAACCAGAATATGGTGGATGATCAAGATGAAATAAGAAAGCGTTTTTTATTACAGTTTCAAGTAATAAATCAGGGACGGACAGACCAACAACAAGATCAAGGAAACCAAAAAGGACGAGGGAAAGGAATTCGAGGAAGACCGAAAGGAACAAAAAAGCAAAAATCAGGCAACAACGCCGCAAAGCAGCCCATGGGAGTGGAAACAAGGGGCAGCAAGACTCAGCAATGACGGTAATAAATTTAACTAATAGACCATTAACTGTGTATGAACATGAGGTCCTTTCTTTAGGACTATCGTTTTGCCCCAGTAACAACTTAAACTATGTACAAACTAGAATTGATCTGTTTTACTTCGCAAGGAAACTCAAACTTAAGAAATGGTTTGAAACACACCCCCCTCAACCCCCACCAATTGCTGAGATGCGCTCTGAGAATAATTTGAATGTGAATGATATTGAACTTTTGGAGATCATTTCTTCTGGCACTGTAGACAAAAGTGATTTTCTGTATGATGATGATATTAGCACTTGTGTAAACCCGGGGAGTAACTTTAAAGCTAAATCTAGGTTTGTTCCCCAGATTACATGTGAAGCAGTGGAAGTATTTGAAAGGGGAGTCCTACAAGATCTGAAAAAACTTAGACAGGACCGTTTACCAAATAGAAAGAAAAATCTGTCCTCTGAACAATATGATGCAATTGCCAGCCTCAAATCAGATGAGAACATAGTTATCCGCTATGCGGACAAAGGGGGCAATGTGGTTGTCTTGGATAAAAATAACTATCTGGCAGAGGGGCATAGACAGTTGGGAGACGTCAACTGCTATGAAAAAAGTTCTTTTTCAGATTTTAGAGAAACCAAGGTCCTATTTGAAAATATGTTGTATGATTTCAAAGAGAAAGGTTTGCTAACTTGGGATGAATATGTGTTCCTCAAATGTGACCATCCTAGGATCCCTATCCTATACCTTCTCCCAAAAGTGCACAAAAATGCCACTAATCCACCAGGGAGACCAATTGTATCGTCGGTAGGTTCACTGCTAGAAAAAACATCTCAATACATTGATCACTTTTTAAGACCCTTCGTGGTAGCTCTACCCACTTATCTTAAGGATACAACACACTTCCTGAAAAGCATTGAGGGCATCATTTGGGAGCCAACTTACATCTTAGTCACCTTAGATGTTAATAGTCTCTACACATGTATCAAACACAGCATAGGAATACAAGCTGTAGAACACTTCCTAAAAATGAGATCTGTTGCCTATTTTGAACATTCGAAGATGCTGGTCAAACTCATTGAATTTTGTCTCTATCACAACTTCTTCATTTTCGACGAGCTGATGTACCGACAGTCACAGGGCACGGCGATGGGCACCTGCTTCGCCCCCAGTTATGCCAACCTGTTCATGGGTTGGTGGGAGGAGCAGGTGTCCAGCGAGATCGCCAATTTTAACACCAATGTTGTCCTGTGGCTTAGGTACATCGACGACATTTTTGTGATCTGGGATGGCACAGTAGAATCAGTGAAGACATTTGTGAGTGAGTTGAATAACAACACTATCAACCTCAGATTCACAGAACACATCCATGAATCAAGGATAGAATTCCTAGACATTAATGTAGAGATTCAGGGGACTGCGATAATGACCAGCCTGCACAGAAAAACAACAGCAGGTAACAGCCTCCTGAACGCAAAGAGTGCGCATCCCAGAAACCTCATAGACAGTATACCCTATGGGGAATTGCTGCGTGCAAAGCGTAACTGCAGCACGCAGGAAGCATTTGTAAAGGAAATGGAGGTTAAGACCAAGCGCTTCAAAGATCGTGGGTACAGCCAAAAAACAATAGAAGGAGCAATAAAGAGGGTGAACACTAAAGAAAGAAAAGATCTACTAGACACTAATAAATCTAAGGATTCAGAGTCTAGCATTAGATTTATCACCACTTTTTCAGGCCAGGCTAGAGATGTAAAACAGATTCTCATGAAGCATTGGCATGTGCTTCTCACAGATCAACACCTCAAACCGCATCTTAATTCCAATCCTCAGGTGACATACAGAAAGAGCAAGTCCTTACAGGATGAACTGAGTCCCAATTCAGTAACCAGCACGAAGAAATTGAAGGATCCACCAGGGTTCAAATGCTGTAACTCATGCAAAGCCTGTCGCAACAGTTTCAATTGTAAAGAGGTGACGGTTCCAAGTACAGGCAGGGTGTTCACAATACAAAAAAATGTAAATTGCAACACAATGTACTGCATATACCTACTTGTCTGTCCATGTGACAAGTGGTATATAGGGAGCACCACACTCAAAGCGAAAGACAGAGTGCTGCAGCATTTAAGGGCCATCAAAAACCATAACACACAATATCCAGTAGCAAGACACTTTTTCGAGCACCATTTTCAAAACGAAAAATTGCTACGGATGGTAGTGCTGGATAAAATTGATCTAGGGATTCGGGGTGGAAATAGGACTTTGAGTCTTAGAAAGTTAGAATCAAGGTATATTATCGACTTCGAGGCCACCTTTCCCCAAGGTCTGAATAACCATGAGGAGCTTTGTGTGCACCTTGAGGATTGAACATAATTGAATAATTTGAATGTGTAAAGAACAGTAAATGATTAATGTATATCAAGCTGCTAACTGTAAGTCGTTTCTTTTTAAAATAATTCTTTCATGATGTATATTTCTGATGTTTTAATTCACAGATTTTGTTAATAGGATGTTGGATTTTGGAAGTTTAAGAATAAGAGGTGTCAACCAGAGCAAGAACATTTTTCCCCTTTGTTGAACCACAATATTGATTTATTTTTGGAGACGGATAGGATTGAAATCCTTTGCCTCTAGATGAGAAAAAGCACACAATCCGGAAAGTTTGGACTCAACCCACCAGGGTAGGATGTAATTTGGTTTTTCAACTTGGATTTAACCATGTTTGCACATTGAAGGAGGACTTTAATAATTTTTAAGTTAGCCCACTGGGGCTTGACCTATTCATCTTGTTCGGCAATATTGTCTGCCCTAAGTGAGATAGTTCTAGGGCATTGGCTTATGGAATAAACGCCAACCTTAAACGAGGATCTACAATAATTGTGATAATGACAACAATTGTCAGCAATTAAGGAACATTAGCCCACTGGGGCAAGACTGTAGCGTTTTTGCGATTAGCCCACTGGGGCGTGATTTCCTGTCTCCTCCATACCGATGTGGTGCCTAGATGTATGATCAGGGGCAAGGAATTGTGATTTAACAAATTCCTAGACTGTAATAATTTTTGGTACAAATGTTAATTTGAAACAACGGTCATTAATCATGTTTATCTGCATAAACCTGGTTTTGTCTAAATATTATTTTATTTGGATAATAAGACACCGTTATAATGAAATGTAATGAAAAGTAATTAACGTTTTTCCATTTCCAACATGTCTCTCGCACTTTGCACTTTTGGGTGTTGATTTAATAGTCCTACTTCTATGATTATTGTGAAAACAATGTAAAAGGACTATGTTTTAGAATCCACAGCAAACGTGAACAAGCCGTAAGGTGAAACGCGTCGTTTGTTTTTGCTGCTAATAAATTTCCACAGCACAGCAGACTCTTGGAGTGTCGTCTACGTTCTTTCTGGAGGGAAAACGTTTGAGTGCAAGATATTGGGCTTCCGGGGCCCCAAGGACGACCCACTCGCGAGCGGGTACTAGCTTGTACCGGGACTCTGGATTTGCATATATATATATATATATATATATATACATATATATATATCACAATGCAGATGTTTTAATGTTTCCAGCGCCTACATGTAGCGATGTTACCAGTTTGGCGAGGCATGAGAAATGCAACACCCAGCTGCGACCTAACCAGCGACCCAAGGGGATGTAATTTAAGGAGGAATTTTTACAGCAGCACCATATGGACTAAATAAGTGAGACTACGAGACCCAGAGTGCACTGATGCACATGCTCATAGGGGCGTGATAACACAAATAATCGCAGGTGTGAGAAGTTATGCATAGCTGTATTTTCAGAAGAAGCCAAGCCAGTGAACAAGGGGAAACCTGAAATGCCTATGGTGAATGGCAGATTTCGCGCTGGGAAGCCGTACCTGTTCATGCTGAAGCCTGCCAAACAATAAATGGTGAAGTAAAACATCGCGTGTGGTGTCTTCAATCGTGGGAGCAATTATATTTGGATTATTTAGTGGCCTGCTCTGGCCACGAAGATGCCCCACTGCTGCAAAGCGGGTCCTCCCACTGTGAAAATTACAGGGCATACATGGAGCGATGTGACCAGTTTGGCGAGGCGAGGCATGAGAAATGTAGCATCCAGCTGCTCCCTAACCAGCGAACCAAGGGGATGTAATCAAAGGAGGAATTTTTACAGCAGCACCACAATGGACTAAACAAGTGAGACTACGAGACCCAGTGTGCACTGAAGCCCACGCCCATGGGGCGGGATAACACAAATAATCACAGGTGCGAGAAGTTCTGCATAGCTGTATTTTCACCATAAGTCAAGCCAGTGAACAAGGGGAAACCTGAAACGCGCATGGCGAATGGCAGATTTCCCGCTGGGAAGCCATACCTGTTCATGCTGCATCCTGCCAAGCAATAAATGGTGAAGTAAAACATTGCGTGTGGTGTCTTCAATTGTGGGAGCAATTTCATTTGTAATATATGTGAACAAGGGCTTTGAGCCCGAAACGCGTCTTTGCTGAGATTTATAAATGAAGGAACTTCTCTTATCTGATCCTGTGGTCTGTTTTCCTGCTTCGCCGTTCTATGGAATCGGAGGTTGCTGTGGAGCTGTTCTGTATATATATATATATATATATATATATATATATATATATATATATATATACAGAACATATATATATATATATATATACAGAATATATATATTCCGAATGCCTTTGCAGGGCAAAGGCATTCGGAATATATATATATATATATATATATATATATATATATATATATATATATATATATATATATATATATATATATATATATATATATATATATATATATATATATATATATATATATATATATATATATATAGGCAAAGGCATTCGGAATATATATATATATATATATATATATATATATATATATATATATATATATATATATATATATATATATATATATATATATATATATATATATATATATATATATATATATATATATATATATATATATATATTCCGAATGCCTTTGCCCTGCAAATGAAGACACTCTTGCGGAGTTCGTTTCCTCCTTTTATTGCAGGTCAGCAGCAGCGTGCCCGAATTCGCCCTCAAACAAGTGTCTGCCAGATTGTAACTCTGGGTAGTTACAAATCTGAAGAAAAGTGGCTGTCATCAAGGGTCCCCCAGGGTTCATCCCTGAGCCCTACCCTGTTTAATGTTTATATGACACCACTTCTTTCTCTGATAGCTACTTTCGACATTGAGTCAATTGCATACGCTGATGACACCCAGCTGATCCACACTCTAGACAAAAACTCCACAGCGGTAGAAGAGAAGTTCCGTCACTGTATCACGGCAGTAATGAACTGGATGAAACGAAATCACCTCAAATGCAATAGTTCCAAAACGGAAGTTATGCTGTTTGGAAAGTTCAATGCTTTTAGACCCTACCAATGGTGGCCCTCTGACTCTGATGCCCCACCCTCAACAGCTGATACCGTCAAAAACCTAGGAATACAATTTTATCCCACACTATCTTTTCACAAGCAAGCACTCGCCATAGCAGGTATTTGTCTCCAAACCATAAAAATAAAAACCATAAAATCCTCTGAAAATGTTTTGACCTACTCTTGTTGCCTGCCAGGAAGACTGTGGCAGTGGCCCTAATTCTATCCCACTTGGACTACTGCAACAGTCTCTATGCAGGAACAAAAAAGCTAGTATTAAAAAGGTTACAGGTGGTCCAGAATGCTGAGGCTACATTGATACTCAAGCTCCTTAGGGACTCTCCCTCAGCCGCGGTGCTCAAAATGCTTCACTGGTTACCGGTTCACAAAAGAATTCTCTTTAAAATCTTGACCATTACTTACAAAACCATAAGTGAAACTGGAGCAGAATACCTAAGAACCAACAACAAGCCATAAGACACCAAGCGCATTTTGCGGTCCTCATCAGAAAACCTACTAAATATCCCCAAATTCAAATTGAAAACTCGGGGGGGGGGGTTAGACCATGGCGGTACTAGGATCAAAGGCCTGGAACGCCCTAACCACTGAGCTGAGAGACACACAAACTGAACTAACCTTTAGGAGGCTCCTACAAACATGGATATTTGCCACCTCAGACCACCTAGCGCTATCTCTGATTTAAAAAGTCTCTGTCTCAACCACCCTTTTCCTCTCAAACATCGTCTGATGCCCCCTTTCCTCTCTGCTAAGCGCCAAGATGCTCCCTGGAGTGAACATTGCGCTATACAAAAACCTTTCATTCATTCATTCATAATTTAGGTATAAAATTGGACCATGCCCTGAATATGAAGGACCACATAGCGGCCACCACTAGCTCATGCTCCTACAGTCTACGACTACGTTGAAAAATCCTTCCCTTCATGCTTACCTCCCATCGCAGGACCCTAGTGCAGGCAATGGTAATTAGTCGTTTGGACTATGGTAACGCTTTGCTGGCTGAAGTGGGAGAGACTCTCCTGGCTAAACTACAAATAGTACAGAACATGGCAGCTAGAATGATCCTCAATCGCCCTGCAGGATCTCCCTCGATTCCGCTGCTCAAGGAACTACACTGGCTATCTGTGAAAAAAAGATTATTTTTAAAATCTGTTGCCCCACATACAATGCTTGAATGACAGAGGCTATCTCTATTTAGAAAAAAACTTCTAAAATATTCTCCCTCTAGGAGACTTAGATCCAGTACATTGGGCCTCCTTCAGGTTCGGCAAATTTGTTTGACCCGCACTGGGGGCAGAGCCTTCTCATATCTTGCGCAAAGATTTTGGAATGAGGTCCCCCCAGCTCTGCGTAAAATCTTCAGCTACTGTAATTTTAGAAAACAGTTGAAAGCTTTTCTGTTTTAATTTGATCTTCTTGTTTTGAGCCCTAATTTTCAGGACACTATTTTCTAGGCAGCGCCGAGATGCCTCAGGGTGAGTTGAGCGCTTTAAAAAACCCTAACCTAACCATGCATTGACATAACTGTGATTTAGTGTGGATTCGGACATCTAAGAGTGAGGTGTGTTGTCCAACTCTATCTTGGTGCAACCAGTGTCTTGCAGTGTGCCAGCATTTGTGGTTCATTTTTTTTTTAGCTCTGAGTGCTATGTCATTTTAACATTATATTTTTGGTACACAGACAAAATATCGATTTTTAAATATTGATATACAAAAATATTGAAGTTTAAATATCGATGGGACAAAATATCGAAGGTAAGTAATATCGACAGTCTTAATATCGATATTGGTATGATATCAGTAATATCGAAGTTGTAAATATCGATGTCAATAATATCGAAATTAATAACTTCGATGTTACTAATATCAATTTTTAAATACATTTAGTGTATATTATATTGTATTTATTATGTTTTATTATTTATTTTTAATGTAATTTAATTAAATATTGTCTTTTACTACTGTAGCGGGTTGTGGGTTTATAGGGGAATAGGGTGGGAAGTAATTTAATTATGTTAAATTAATTTTTATTTAGTAGGAATTATTAATTAATTAATTGAGAAATATATATATTTTTTTTAATTAATTGATTAATTGATAAATATGTTCTGTAGCGGGTTATGGGTTCATAGGGGAATAGGGTGGGAAGTAATTTAATAATAATTAATTAATTGATATATGTTTGTACATATTTTAATTAATAATTAATTAGTAATTAATTTCTATTAATTAGTTAAATAATTAATATAATGTTGTACATATTTATAATTATTAAGTAGTTGGTAAATAATTAATATTAATTATTTAATTACATTAATTATAGTAATTTTTTTATATATAATTTATTGTTATTATTAATTAATTAATTGGGAAAAATAATATTAATTATTAAATTAAATTAATTACAGCAAATGTGCTAATATATTTACTTTATTGTTATTGTTAATTAATAATTAATTGGTAATTAAATAATATTAATTAATTTTGGGTAAAGGAGTATTTTTAGGGTTCAGGGTCAGTTTTCAGTTTTTGAGTAAAGGGGTATTTTTAGGGTTCTGGGTCAGTTTTCAGTTTTTGGGTAAAGGGGTATTTTTAGGGTTCTGGGTCAGTTTTCAGTTTTTGGGTAAAGGGGTATTTTTAGCGTTCTGGGTCAGTTTTCAGTTCATGGGTAAAGGGGTATTTTTAGGGTTCAGGGTCAGTTTTCAGGTTTTGGGTAAAGGGGTATTTTTAGAGTTCTGGGTCAGTTTTCAGTTTTTGGGTAAAGGGGTATTTTTAGGGTTCAGGGTCAGTTTTCAGTTTTTGGGTAAAGGGGTATTTTTAGGGATAAGGGTCAGTTTTCAGTTTTTGGGTAAAGGGGTATTTTTAGGTTTCAGGGTCAGTTTTGGGTTTTTGGGGTACAGGGATATTTTTAGGGTTCAGGGTCAGTTTTGGGTTTTTGGGGTACAGGCGTACAGGGTAAAAACAAAAAAATATTACATTAAATCAAATAAATTACATGATAAAAATTAAAATTACATTAAATTATTAAGTGTTTTATTTATTTTAAATGTATATGTATTAGTTTTAATATTTTTATTTAATATTTGTAAAATTATATGTATTTTAAAATTATTTTTACATTATTATTAATACATTTAAAAAAACGATATTTTTGATTCCGATATTTTTGTACTACGATATTATTTTTTCGATATTTTTGTACTTACCTTAATGTAGATAGGATTCCGATATTTTTGCTGTCGATATTTATGCTCCGATATTTTTGCATGTCGATATTCTGTCTGTCGATATTATGTCAGACATTCATATTTTTATGGAAACATTGCTTAGGGAAAATGTGTCCAAATGGGCTTAATGAAGAGGTAAATTACCTCATATATTCTGTTTCACAGATTAACCGTACATCTTGTCAAAAAGAAGGAAATGGAATGATAACTATGTGTGCTCTGTTTTCACTTGCACAACAGGAAATGACTTGCAAAAACCCCGGTGCATTCTTTGTAGTGTTGTTTTTTCCAACTTAAACCTGAAGCCATCCATGCTTCAAGAGCACTTCAAGAACAAGCATGGCAGAGTGACCATGATGTTGGGTCATTGAAAATCAAAAGAGCTTTTTTGATTTTGTAGGAACTCTTCCAACGTTGGGTTTGTTTCTGTTGTAAAGCCACTCCTTCCTGCTTCATACTAAGCGGCATATAAGGTTGCCATATCCACGAAACCACATACTAGTGCAGATGATCTCAACAAGCCATGTGCACTGGAAATGACAACATTTATCCTGGGCAAAGAAGCGTGAATTTATTTTTAACTAGTGCCCCTATCAAATAAAGTCATTCACAAACGAATCAATGATTTGAGTGAAGATATTTTGGAGCAGGTTATCTCAGATGTCAGAGCCAGTCCTCTGAAAATCTCTATTTAGTTGGATGAGTTAACTGATGTCTCCAGCTGTAGTCAACTCCTGACATTAGTGAGGTATGTCGATGATGGTGCTGTAAAAGGAAGATTTCCTGTTTTGTAAAGATCTAAAAACAACCACAACTGCAAAGGATGTGATGCAGCTGGTGAAAACCTTCTTTGCCAAACATGATTTAGGGGAGAGGCTAGGGCGGTCTTCTCGGCAATGACGCTGAACATCATGTGATTCTGGTCAAATCACTTAATCTCCCCGTGCCTAACAAATATGAATGTGTCCTTATGTAATGCAACTGGTGCTATGTAAAGCGCTCTGATACCTCAATTGGGTCAAGTTTGCACTATTTAAAACTCTGTAAAAAAGAAAAAAAAGTCATTGGTTTTGTGTGCACAGACTGGGAACCTAACTGCTTGCAAACAAATCTGGCTTTCCTGCATTGATGAAAATGGAGATTGATGTCTTCATTGGCATGCTTAGGCTTCAAATCATTGCCCCTAAATTTGAAGAAAGTCCTTGATACTTAAGTGGAACTGAATCAGGGGGCATTCTTTGAACCATCTCATCTTCAAATCATTTTGGAAACATCAATGAAGTGAGCATTCCGTTTTGCTTTTCCACCCAGACGTCTGTGGTTTGTCACAAGGACAAGCTTTGTCCCGCTTATTTGAACTACGGGAAGAAATCAAAGTTTTTCTAGAGGAGCGAGAATGTGATCTGGTTGGAGCTTTGCAATCACAGGAATTTGCCCAAATGTTGGCTTACTTGGCTGACATTTTCATTCGTAAGAATGATCTGAGTGTTTCTTTTCAAGAAAAAGGGATAAACATATTGAAAACTTTCGAAAAGTTGAATTCCTTCCAAGGAAAGGTTTCCCTAACCTGTGGTAACGTTTCATTGAAGGAATTGAACTTTTCAAAAGCCTTCAATTAGTTTGTAGTTGTGGTTGTTTATCTTTTTTTTGTTCACCCGCAGCACTTTATGTGGTTTTATTTGTCGTTCCAAAAATAAAATTGTGACTATTCATTTTCAAATGTGATATTTCTTTAGTAGGGGGTGCAGACATAAATCAATCGTTGAACTGGCTGATAAAAACGCCAATTCTTCATCACTTTCACCTCAGTTATCCACAGGTATTACACGATCGGCCAAAGTGTTTTAACTATCTAAACATTTTAACAAAATGTATCCATGTATCTCATCAACTGTAGTTCTTCATACTTACTTTTCCTGGGGCATGAAGCAGGCATTCAAGTGTACATGTGCACTGTAACATTTGAGAAGTCAGATACAAGAATACAGCTCTTTTTTCACATACACCAGAATAAATCACTTTTACTAGGATTACTTATAACCAACAAAAGGTGAAAACTCTTTAAATAAACCCCAAACAAAAACAAATTTGCACCCCCAAAACAGGATAAGCACCACCAGACGCCTAAAAATTTCCTGTGATGAAGAACGTCCAGGGTCATTGTCCACAAAAAAGGGGTGGAATGGTAAATGACATACTGTTGATGGGATATTGGAAAAAAACACTTGCCAATACTTCTGGGCAATCAGCCTGGGAGCACGCATGCTAGCACGCACTGCTTTGTGAGCAAGTCGTCTTCAAAACAGTGCAGAGGTGGCAGACAAATAACTTATTTTGGCACACAATTAATGTTGTTTAATGTGTATACACCAGACAATTTTCCTTCAAATGACTGAACTGTGAACATGTTTCAATAGCAGTATTTGGAGGTTTCCGGCAACTGTCCAGGCTTGTCTATTGAACTGGAAAATATTATTGATACTCCTGCGAAATGGCCAGAAGTGAACAGAAGTGACCACAAATTTCTGCAGAATTGACCGCATTTTTACTGATTTATACAATGGCCACCACCGAATATCCCGGAAGCTTCTTCAGGGTTACCCAAAAGTTTCTACAGAAATCGTCACACGTCTTAGAGCATTACCCATACATCTCTATCGAATTCTCAGAGTTGTGTTCCCTATTAACCTGTGATTTCTGCACATCAGTTCTCTCCTTATACAAAGTTGTAGTAAAGTAACTAGCAAAAACAGTGTGTATCCAAATATTTTCATAATTTTCTGCAGTCCTAGCCACCTTTGAACAGTGTTTTCTAGCAAGGAGCAGGATCTGTCACTTCTATGATCATTGTTTACTGTTTTGCCCTGCCTACGGGATTCGTTTGGAAACATTTTCTAATGTCTGTAGAGGACTGGGTGACGGAGCAGGTGCAGTCTCTACCCTGACACCAGTCGCAGGGGCGTGGCCTCCATGGAAGGAACCATGTGGTAACCAATGTAAATCGTTTGAGTTGGGTTGGAATACCTGCAACATGGAAAGGGAATTAAGCCCACACTTTTTAGTAAATTAGTCATTTGCACACACATTTAGCCAATGACACTGACCAGAATTTGGAAGGATGACAAAAATCACTTTCCAGTGGTTGTGGTTCCCCAGCCTTAAAAAATGTTGTAAAGTTTAGTGACACACGGGGCACTTTGAAGCAGATTGAGCCACTAGAATTTATAGGAATTTTGACTTATTTAAGGACCCTTAGATAAGTAGTTTTGAGGGTTCTATCCCCAAGGAAATGTGACATTTAATGACAAATTATTGAATTGAAAACTCATATGTCAGTGACACTGATCAAAGCTCGGTAGCGTTTATAGACACTGTAGATGGCTAAGTTCACAAAATGACCAACAACACTTGGCAATTATCCGTTTTGTATATGTAATTGTGCACTTTGCAATCACCTACAATGCCCGAATGAATATGCCGTTTTTAAAATTTCATGACGCTACAGCTTTGCCTCATTTAGCATATTTTTCCAGTTTGTATAATATCCCAGTTCCAACATGCCAACTTTGCACACACTGATGTTTTTCATATAGTGACCCAATTAACACACTTGACATGATTTGGTCACACAGTTAGCACACTTTCCAGTAAATGTATGGTTTACTAGTTACCTTCCTTGAAATATCAGAAATTATGCATCTCCAAGATTCTACACCTCCCTAAAATATTGCACCAGTTAGTACAATATCCGGGTTTTCATGTCCTAGTGAGCACACTTTACAAAATTCCATAACGCGTCACTTAGCATATTTTTCAAATTGCCAACATTTCCACCTGTTCTTCTTTGCAAATTCCATTAGAGCATCGGAAAGTACACATAGCAGGTCTCCATAGTGGCCCAGCTAGCACAATTAGCAACATTCCTTAATGCCTGGCCAGGCCTGGTCGGATGAAAGCATTTTGATCCCTGCCATACGGCTAAAACTGCAGTGCCTGAGCTCTGGTTGTCTGGGACAGGATTTGTAGGAGGCGGGTAATCGATGCTGGTTGCCATGCAGTTCGTTGTTGAGTGGCTGCTCACAGCGGTGGCTCCTCCGCTATGGCTATCGCGCCCCCTCTCCCCCTACCAGTTGCCTCAAAACGGCAGGAAAGGCAAAATAAAATGATAATAAACACGTTTTATTATCTTTTCATTATTCCTTTCCCAGTGAGTTTTTGGGGGCGGGCCATGGGGGTTGACAGGCTGCAGGAGGAGCGGTGGGCACTGTTGTCAGTGCGCATGATGGTTTGGCCAGCCGTGTCATGAATTCTGGAGCTTTCTCCAACCCGAGCTGCGTTACCGGGTTGGAGACAGCAGGCACAGGCTCCCAGTCTAACTGGGAGTGCAAATTCACAGTGCTCAGGCTAATTTTGATGCTGCTTCTAGATTTAGCAGTAGCATGAGGGCAGCGTGAGGATTGGCCACAGTGGAGTCTGGGACCCTCTAGCTGCGGAGGATTGGAGAAGAAGAGTGCGATGCGGCCGGCTGCAGGTATATTTTTTATTTAATTAATGTTTTTTGTCGTCCTGACCTCTTACCCCCTGCCCTGCCACTCTTCATCAATACCAGGCACCAGCATGTTCGCCCCTTGTTAAAAACTCTCCACTGGCTCCCGGTAGCCAAGCGTTGCAAATTTAAACTGGGTTGTATCATCTTTAAAGCCCTGGCCAGGCTCGGCCCTGCCTTTATCTCCTCCCTCCTCCATCATTACTCACCATCACGCAACCTTCGGTAAACCCACCTTGCTCTGCTCACGACGCCCACCTTTAAACGCAAGAAGCATGGTGGGCTCAGATTCTCGTTTCTTGCTCCTTCCTTCTGGAATGCACTTACTTTGGAGTTCAGACTTACCACCTCCTATGTCCACTTTAGGTCTCTTTTGAAAACCTATGTTCCGCAAAGCACATGATTAGGCTCCTTCCTTTCCCCCTCTCTGTTGCCCTCACTTCTTTCTGTTTGTCTCCTTTTGCCCACAGCGCCAAGAAACCGTTGGGTGTATGTGCGCTTTACAAGAATTTTAACATAACTAAACATAACACATAACAACACCAGCCGCAAATGGCTGCTCCAATGTGTGCAGGAATCAGTGTATTGCCATCAACACAAATGCATTGCAGTGTTTTGGCACATACTTGGGCGGCCTAGTCTACTGTTGCTTGTTTTGGCTCATGTGGTTGCTATTAATGCCGGAATCATGTGACAATCCCTTGATGCCAAATCATGTGACAATCCCTGTTTTTAACACTGCAGGCCAGCCAAGGCACTGAGCACAAAACGTAGGGAGGAAGGAGCGAGACTAGGAGGACTGAACACACAAAGAGTTTCCTCTTACTGGTTTCACAACAGTCAGTGACCAGACACCTTTCCTCGTGAGATGGGGGCATCTGTCAGGGCCCAAAGAGAACTTTAAGGGGCAAACCAGCTTGCAAATTGTCAAGTACAGAGAAAAAGCTAGGTGTGAACATTTGCTAATTTTACCAAAATAAAGTGCATACCGTCGTTACTTGCGACTGGCTGTCCTACAGATGCTGGGGCAAAACTGAACAATCTTTTTTGGTAACAATCACATGAGGGTTGGGCGTGGATGAGTGATGTCTCCTGGCATTGCTCAGACTGCCGGACTCCTTCACGGCTGTTCATTTCACCCTTAACTTTAATACCCACCTAATACCTTGACCTCTGTAATTCACCTTCTACCTCCACCCTCAATCAGAGCTTCTTATGGTCTTATCCTCACGAGCTTCGGATCCAGCAGCCAGGCACAGCCACTTCTGCTGATATCAGTCACCACTGGCCTGTTTCAGGCTGTTCTAATTTTACAAAACTAGGAGCCACATGTACGTAAGTTTTATTTTGCGAGTTCCTAATAGCAAATGTTTGCGATTCGCTATTAGGAAATCACAAACCCATATGTACGAATGTGTCCTTGACAAATTTTGTGATTCTTAATTGGGTCGCAATTCACCTACCTCATTAATATTCATGAGGTAGGGCGTAATTTGCGACCCATTGGGAATCACTAAAAACACAGGGATGGTGGCCTGCTGGAGATAGTAGACCACAATGTCTGTGTTTAAATAATGCAACTTTTTTTTTAAATGCAATCCGTTTTCCTTAAATAAAAATGGCATATGTTTCAAAAAGAAAAATGAACGTTCCAGTTTCATTTTTTAAGAGTAGGCAGTCCACTGCCTGCTCTCAAAAAACCTTTTTGCAACAATTCACAAAGGGGAATGTGTCTTCTGTGACCCCTTTCTGTTTGCGACTGGGTTACCACCTACTTGAAGTAGGCGTTAAAATGCGAATGTTTTGCAACCGCATTTCGGTCACAAAACATTTGTAGCTCTGCGAATCGCTATTAGGCAGGGATGCCCTTAACATGCCCCTTCTTAATCGCAAAATCCAGATTGGGATTCAGTAACAAGTTACCAAATTGCTATTTGGGCTTTGTAGATGCCAAAAAGCCTTTTTACATTTGCAAACAGGCTGATTCTGCAAATCGGCCCAATTACGAGCGGCAAACAGGTTTGTACACGTGGCCCTAGGTTCTGATGCCATATTTAGTCTGCAGTGTTATACAACCAGATAACTCTCTCGATAATCTCAAAGGCACCAGAAACTGTTATTTAGTATTCTTTCTTTGTTGGTCAACAGCTGATATCCTCAGAATGTAAGAGCGTTAATGGACTTCATGTAGACATTCCATATGGTGGGTTCTTGTAAAGAGTATTAGTCAGTAAGATAACTTGTTAAGTTATGTCACTGCCATTTATAAAAATGCATAGTCTGCGCTGGTGTTGGCTCCTAGCTGTGTAGGAGGTACCTGGCCACGGGCCTCCTCATTTTCTTCAGAGTCTGGAGTCTGAGCCGTCCTCTGATGTTATGTCTTGAAGGGTGTTTTGTGGTCCTTCTTTATGTAGGTGACGTCAGTATTGTCAAGGCACAGTGGGTGTGCAATTTTCATGTTGGAAAAATCTGCTGGAGAGCATTTGCTCACGCACCTCCTAGGAGAGTGACATGCCCTTTTGGCACTAAGCCTGATGAAACTAGCTTTGTGGCATCTTTGGGCTGTGCTGGTTTATGTGAGATGGCCATTAGAGGTAGTCTAAGCTGGATGCTGTTGGCTGGATAGCCTCTTTGGGATGTGACTAGGCCTGATGTTGCTGGCTCTTTTTACGTCTTTAGGCTGTATTGGTTTATGTGAGATGGCCATTAGCCCCTTCGCTGCGGGGGTAATTCCCCCACGGTGCAGAGGGGGCGGGAGGGGCGTGGCGCCCCGGTGGTCACAGTGGAGCTGTGCTCATGATGAGCTGGGCTCGTCACGACTCCGCCCACTGATTAATTTGCCTGCACAGGCGGGGAATCAATCGGCGTGGACTGCGTGGAGCCGTTATGACGAGTCACAAGAAATAAAGACTGGTGGCGGTCTGTGTTTAACACTGAAGACTGAGCAAATAGATAGAGGCAAGTGCATGAGTGTTAGGACATACAGGTGTATGAATGGAAGGAAATGCCTAGTTTAATTGGGGGTGTAGGCTGGTTTACTGGGTCTTTAAATATAGTTTCCCCTCGGACCCTCCCCAACTTTGTTGTGTTACATGTTTAGAGCAGCCTAGGCTGCGGGTCCTTAGTTTGTGTGCCTATTGTAACAAGATTTTACACAAGGGCCAACCTGCTCACCTTGGTAATTTGTGACACGTTTTTGAGAGATGGCTGACTTTACGGGCTTGTCATTTGACGAGGACACTCTTCAGTCAATTCTGACTGAAAATCCAAGCATCTTAGATGCAATACCAACAACAGGACCAAATCACCAGGATGATTGGGGTTCACTGCTGGTTCTAAAAAAGACACATTCAAGAACATGCATACACGGTCAGGTTATGGCGGAGTATCTCCATGGTAAATGTGCCTCCACAGGGCTAATAGTAACAAATGCCACTCGCCTTTTCTTGACAGACAAAACCTTCATGAAGGATTGGTCCCTCATTGCGTGGAAATGTACACGCGATTGGCTCATCCTTATCATTTCCACTGCAAAAAGATTGGCCGATGCCATCTTAATAGAGATTCAGATGTTGGAGGGCAAAATAAATACAACCATAAAGGGAGCTGCCTTCAAGAAACAACTTGATGATAACAACAAAGCCAATAAAGAATATACGGAATCCATCCTTTTTTCCAAGATAGACAAGTTTCGCAAGGATCTAGCAAAGTTCTCTATGGAAAAGGTCTTTCCATACACAAGTGAATCTTACAAACCACCCGAGTATAACAACAGAGGTAGGAAGTATGGATCAAATTATTCAACATCTTCTTCCGATCCTGGATCAAGCGATTCAGAAACATCTACTGGCAATACACCAATGAGATACAATCGTGGTGGATACAATAGACCGAATCGGAGAGGCAATAGACGAGGGAATCAACCCTTTCAAGGAGCACCCTGGTGGCCACCCACACCATGGGGATTTCACCAGCCTCAGTACCCACAAATGATGCCTAATTTCCAAGCCCCACCTCAATGGTATATCGACCAGTCTTTTTTAGCCCAGGGCCGTGGACGGATCAGGGGCAGGAGAAGAGGACAGCAACAAGTACAATGGGAGGATGAGTCAAGCTACCCAAATACCAGAAGCAGCAGGAGCAAACAACAACCACCTCAACAGGCGGGACCAAGCTCAGAGAGAGTCTCGTAGTGAACTTGAGTTCTCGACCTATATCAGACCTAGAAGAACAAGTGCTTAACAAAGGGTTAGGCTTTGTGCCCACCAACACCACTGACCCTTTCCAACTCCGCTGCAAAGTTGAAAAATTCTTTAGAAAGGTGCAGCTGCACTTTTTCTTCGAAGATAAAACACTGGAAACAGAATAGAGGACTGCCAATACAGGTTTGAAAAAACCTTCAACTTTTACTCCCCTTTTACATCAGGTCCCACCTCAAGCGCTGCGAGGCCTCCGGGTAGTTATGCGCTATAGAAATGTAATTTTTCATTTCATTTCAAGTGGGAGCCTTTGAGAAGGCAGTGGTACATGATATCACCCGACTAACGAATTGCGAGAAGCAGTCTTTTTCAAATTTGTCACGGGAAGAAAGATCAGCCATTGGAACACTGGACAAAGACCCCACCATTATAATCGAACCCGCAGAGAAGGGGGGAGCCACAGTAATCATGAACCTGACCACCTATAGAGAGGAATGCCTCAGACAGCTTGGAGATCCAAGTTATTATCGCCTCCTCACAGAAGATCCTACCGCCAGGTTACAGAATGAAATCATACATATGGTGGAGGAAGCATCCGCAGAAGGTTGGCTCACTGAATCTGCAGCTCGCTATTTGACAATTGCCAATCCGGTCACCCCGTATTTTTATAATCTACCAAAAATTCACAAAGCACAGAGACCGCCCCCAGGACGCCCGATCATTTCAGGCATTGGCTCGCTGCTGGAGCCTCTATCTACATTTGTGGATATTTTCATGAGGCCACTTGTGAAGAAAATGCCAACATTTCTACAGGATACTTCAGACATCCTAAGGCTTCTCCCCGAGATTGAGTTCAACGCCGAGACTGACCTATTGGTCAGTTTCGACGTGGAATCCCTTTATACTTGCATACCTCAACAAGAGACTTTACAAACTGTTAGAAGTCTCTTGGAAGATTCTGAGCTAGAGTCTATCACCCCGATCAACTTCATAATGGAGTGTGCCCGTCTGGCTATGACGGAGAACTACTTTGCCTTCGAGGACAGCCTGTATTTGTAAGTATCAGGGACATCGAGGGGCAGTGTTTTTGCCCCTTCCTTAGCAAACTTGTACGTACACATTTTTGAAGAGAAGTGCGTCCTTAACCACACCAACCCGTTCTTTGATCAGGTATTGGTGTGGAAACATTACATCGACGACATATTTGTCGTCTGGCATGGAACATCAGACACTGTCATCAATTTTCTGAAGTGGCTTATCGAACAAAACCAATTTCGAAAGTTCACCATCGAGCACAGCCAACAGGAGCTGGCGTTCCTGGACATTAGCATTTTTCCTGAGAACGGATGTCTCTGGAGCAAATTATACCGCAAACCGATGGCTCGGAATTCCTTGCTATCTTACGCCAGTCATCATCCGAAGGCGTTGCGAGAGAACTTGCCTGTAGGACAATTTTTAAGAGTATGCAGGAATTGTTCTAGGACTACAGATTTTGCTCTCTTCTCCAGAGATGTGGATTCCAAATTGGAGGACCGCAATTATCCCAGACACCTGATAAGAAGAGCACAGAAGCGTGCTATGAATAATAATCGGGATGCCCTGTTATGTCCCCCAGTCGCAAAACCACCCCTTGACAGACTGACATTTGTAACAACATTTTGTACAATGTCCAATAAATTACAGAAAACGGTGAAAAAGAACTGGAAGATCCTGAATACTGCAGGCTCGTCCATCCAGACACCCCTGTTCTCTTTCAAGAGGGGCACCAATCTGAGAGACAGCCTGGTCCACAAAAGGCCGAGATGCAGAGGCAACGAGGTGACATCAGCTAACACTCTATGGAACCTACCTCCAGTACAGAGTCATTTTCCCTGCAGACAATGCACTGCCTGTCCTCAAACAAAGAAGACTCTCTCTGTAGACATCGGAACATCAAGGCCATGGGTCCTAAAAAGTCACACCAACTGCAACAGTGATAAATTGATATATCTTATCACATGCCCATGCTCCTTGCGCTACGTCGGGATGACGACCAGAAAAAATAAAAATTCGCATAAATGAGCACAAGAGCACCATCCGGTGCAACAAACAAGCGACAAGACTGACCAATCATTTTCTCCAACTAAAACACACTCCTGAGGAGATGAGCTGGACAGTATTGGAGAAACCATTTGTGCCATCCCACGTAAGAGACGTTTCAAGGTTTCTATTTCTGAAAGAGCAAAATGGATATTCCGCCTGAAGAGTGACATCGAAGGCCTGAACGACGAAATTCCATGGGTGTCCATCTAACCACCTTTTGGGGCTCCACCACTGTTAGCATTCTTTATTACTGTTACTAGCGAACGCCCTTCCAACCAAAATGGTGAGAAGTTTTATAAGTGGCAGTTATCTCCTGTGGTTGTATGTATTATGTCTAGTCCGGCGATGCAGACTTAATGTCTTGCATCTTGGATAGCACACTGACATGATTAAATCTATGCTGAAGTCAATACCCTAGACCCCATACACATGTAAGCATTGAGATATTTCCATTAAACAAGGGACTGTGTCCATATTCCCCTCGGATTCATCATTGGGTATAGAGATATTACTCTGGTTGAGGCTTACATGGGCCGTCTTAGGTGTAGTTCAGTGTGAGGTTAATGTCTGGTCATGTTTAGGCCAATCAGACGCTTTATTTAAGGAGCTGCATAAAACTTTGATTTAAAAATGGATGAGCAGCCTCGAAACCACGCACTAGGCAGTTTATTAGCTATACGCGAGGGTACTTAGTCCACAAGACTAGATCATACAGCGTGATAACACGACAAATCATAGGGTTTGACATCGAACGCGCAACGCATATTCAAGGTGTTAACGGGAAACATTACTGATTTAGCTGTGTCCAATCAGCAGCCCTATCTTGGGCTCTTATCCAATCAAAAGGTCTGTGATGTAAAGAATACCCTGTGTCCTAGAACACGTCTTTTTCCCATGGTGTATACTGAGCACCATAACGTGAAACCCCATTGACTCCCCATGGGCCAATCAGCGATCTCAAATTGGGCTCCTATTCAATCGTAGAGTCCCTGCAACGAAGAACACTTTCTGGAGTAAACCATCCCGTGTGTCAAAAACGGATCGGCGCATCGGTGCTTGAAATGAGATCACACTGATAGAAGACGGTTTATAAATTATCAAGAAGCAGGCTTCCTTTCCAACATTACGAGTCTGCAGAGAGAGCATTGCAACCCGGCCTCATAACATTCAAACTGGAATCTGATTGGCCATTAGAGGACCAATAATGAGCATTGGCTTGTGTTGCCACCTCCCACTCGCAGTTGTTTCACTAACAACAGCGGTTTCCAACAGGGTCCTCGGGTCATATGAGCCAGTATGGCCTGATGATTGGTCAGAAATGGACATATTAACTGCGAAGCTTTGTCCAGTCTGTACCTCCCCCCGAGCCTCAGACAAGGCCAGAGGTACAGACGGACAGGTAAGGAGCAACAGTGCGCTGCATTGCTCTGCTCATTTCTTTGATTTTACCATCTAATTTTGGTCCATGACTGTCTAGACACATAGTAACCACTTTATATAACCTTTAAAATGATAATTAAAAAATTAGGTTCTGAGAGAATGGTTTCTAATTATATACCATAAGTTTAGTGAATGATAAAACACTGTTTCACTAATACTAGTGTCAGGACATGCATACCGTTTTTTTTTACATTAGCCCTTAAACTTGTCAGCCACCTCCAAATTATAAGTGACTTAATACCAATGTTGTCTATGTGCCTCCTTGTGGAAGCACACGTAGTGGTTAATTTACATAAAGGGCTCTACTTTTTAGGATACCCCTCAGATTTGTAAAAAAAATTTCCACTGATACAGAGCGGGGACTCCATTTCCTGAGCTGTGGCCAGGAGAGGTGAGGTTTACTCCCAAGAATCTTTGGGTGAGTAAAACTTAATTTCCTGATATTATCGTTATCCACTATCACTGTTAGGGTAGACTTTGAAGCAAAACTAACATGGTTTGAATAATAGGCATGCTGTGTTTGTGTTAGATATAGCTGAAAAACAGAAATATCTATGTGTTTTGAATTTTTTTCAGGAAAGAATCCTTTGGGAAAAACTGGAAGTACCGACGCAGTGAGTAACTTTCGGACGGCACAGTATCCAGTATTATAATTTGGTAACATTAATTTTAATGCAATTTTGATTTCAAGTATGTCATTGCAGTAGTGTATCCTAATTGGTCCTGATGAAAGCCTGGTAGGGGATATGCCCCTGCATGGCAGAAACATGTTGACCATGATATCAACTATGTAGGACAGTCATTATTTCAGACTGTTATACACTTTTTCTTTTAATCTTGACACCATGATCTGTCCCTAATAAATATTTCCCCACATCATGGAAGCCAATTTTAACTAGCACTTGTTCTGATCTTTGTTTCACATTTTTCTTCACTGCAATTTATTTTCCCACACCATTATACCCACGCATAGCACTCTGGGTCGGATCCATCTCGGGTGGTTTTGGAGAATTGGAGAAAAACACCCACTACATCATCAGGTGTGTCTCCTTATCTGGACCACGACCTTACTCAATCCCAGATGATAAGGCTCCGCCATATGGGTGGGCTGATGGGATTCATTTCCTTCCATTCATACACCTGTATGTCCTAACACTCATGCACTTGCCTCTATCTATTTGCTCAGTCTTCAGTGTTAAACACAGACCGCCACCAGTCTTTATTTCTTGCGACTAGTTTAATTGGGGGTGTAGGCTGGTTTACTGGGTCTTTAAATATAGTTTCCCCTCGGACCCTCCCCAACTTTGTTGTGTTACACGCCGTTATGACGAGCCCAGCTCGTCATGAGCACAGCTCCACTTTGACTTATGACGAGCTGCGCTCGTCATGAGCACCGAAGAGGCTAATAGTCTAAGCTGGATGTTCTTGGCTGTGTAGCCTCTTTTGGATGTGACTAGGCCTGATGTTGCTGGCTGTTTGCCTTCTTTGACCTGTGTTGGTGTATGTGAAACGTTACATTTAATGTGCTGTATTGGATGATTTGTATGTTATAGTGTAATGCAAGTGCTTTAGGAAGAACATGATAGCTGAACATATAGCAAACAAGTGCTGTGTTGAATGTATGTGGTTGTTCCGTCTAATGTATACTGGTAAATGCAGTTGTGGATGTTTTTAGGGGTTGTAATTTTATGGTGGTTATTATTTTTTATTTTTACTATTAGTTTGATTTATTTGTTTTTTATTCAGATCAAAATCCATTCCTGTTGTGGCATCTTGGCGCTAGCATACAAATAGGACTACAAAGTGCAACTAAGACAGAAGGACTGAAGTTCAACAAAGCGGTTAAGTACTATTGCGTGCACTGCAGAGAATTGCAGCTAACGCTCAGATCACAAGAATGAATTCCAAAGCGCTAACTTCACCTTTCACCCTCCTGTGGTCTATAAAACAAGTAGTTTAAGGTTTGGTTACAGAAGTAACTCTTACATATCTGCCAAGAGTCAAGTTCGTGTGTGATGTGGGGTATGTTAATGAGCAACATTAATATTTAACAATCAAACAGCAGGCACAATCCAATAACGTAAAATACCCGTGTCTCGGCGCTGTTTTTGTTTCTGGAATACGAGCAATTTGTCTTAAAAGCTGCCAGAGGCAGTGACAGCGGTGACTAATTCTCTTTATTCACAGTTACACAAAGGCCTATTCTCTGAATAAATGTACACAAAATAACGCACCAACACTGGCATTGTTGTGTGAGGGATGTGGGGATGGAAGCTTAAAGGGAAGGAACACCACCGCCCTACATTCTTATATTAGTGGCAGAGAGAACATCTGTACTCTGAG
Source organism: Lissotriton vulgaris (assembly GCF_964263255.1). Taxonomy (NCBI): domain Eukaryota; kingdom Metazoa; phylum Chordata; class Amphibia; order Caudata; family Salamandridae; genus Lissotriton; species Lissotriton vulgaris. Next base: position 582,809,449 of record NC_141687.1, on the reverse strand, counting down.
ACAGGTAATGAGCACGCTGAAAAAGTGGCCACCGTGCTTACAAGCATTGGCAAAGCCAAAAGGCCTGGGTTTAATATGCTGATGCATGTAGACTTAGCACTTTAGAGAGAGACATACTGGGGAGGGACAGCAGGAGCGAACAGAGAGGGGCTCACGTTCTCAGTAGTTCAAAGCAATCTCTCAGTTGGAGGTATGTAGAAGAATACACTGAAACAGACAATAGCATTAATCAGATGAATACTCTACTGGGATGCGTCAAGACGTAACTGACAAAACGTTAAGTCAATGGCAAAAAAAGGCTGGTTGAAAAAAGCCAGTGGATGAAAGCGGCCGACACAAAGCCCGCTTTATCTAGATTGCAAGCTACAATTCTGTTTGACAGCCGTGCTGTCAAAACCAGACCTAAACCGGAGAAAGTGTCAAAGCTAAGTGGAAGTTAATTGCCAACTCTGAACTCGTTTTGGCCAAGAGTGCTTTTTCACAAAATCCCCAGCTGCCTCTGACACTTTTCCTGTGTCCCAAATATTTTTTCTCATTTTGTAACATGCCATGTTACTCTTCTGACATTATCACTGCTCAGATCTTACCTTTAATTGTACATCACTGCTGAACTCTGTTGTGTTTTGTTTAAGTCTTGATGCAATGGACTATTTACTTAATATCCCTTTATGTATTTATCTTGGTACATGTTTGTTCTCTAACAGCTTTGGGAAAGTTAATGGGCATAGGTTGACCAAGCAAAACACGTGTTGGCTGACAGTTTAGAAGATTTAAATCTTCTACGAAATTTGAACAAATTTCAGTGATTGTGATCAATAAATACCACATACAGTACTTAATGTCAGTGTTGCACACCTTTCTTTGAGGTTAGTCATGTGTGGTACTACTTTTATTAATTTCCAAACTGGCTTCAGCCTTGAGTTTATTTTCCATTTTTAAAGCACATTTGTCACAAGGGGAAAACATGGGTTTTGATCAATCTAACAATCAAGTATTCTAAGCATTTTACCTGCATATTTGCTTTATTTTTTATTGTTTACATATGCTGAAAATGTATTGTACATTTCTCTAATCACTATGGGCTTCATTACAATGACAGTCAGAAAGCAATCTGACCGACTCCTTGTGGGAATCGTTTTTGACGGACTCAGGTTCGGCGGGTCCGCCAGACCGAATACAATGTTTCTGAACACCGTTCGGTTGGACTCCGATTGACTTCAATGGGAGCCTGTGTTGACAACAAAGGCTCCCATTGAAAAAAGGGATGATTGCGGAAAAACCTGCACCCTGCCGCAGGCACCCCATGCTGCCTGCCACACTGTGCATGGTTATAAAGAGGGGTCCCATGGGTAACCTCACTGGCCAAAACCGGAGGCATTGGGTGAAGGGAGCTTGCTACCGGCCCCCAAAGTCAGTATCCGACAGCCGTTCCGTGTCAGGCAGACCGATTCGGAAAGGCTGTCCGAATCCAACTTCGTAATACATTGGTCGGAAACGTGGTCCATAGATCTGTACGATTTGGCTTCGATCGACACCGAGTCTGAAAGACCAAACGTTTAACTTTTATTGTAATTGGTCAGTCGGAAATGTTTCCAAGTCGGTTGGAAACTTGGGATCCGACGCTGGTTAGGAAAATCTGAATGCCGTTCGGAGCCTTTCCAACCATCATCGCAAGGAGGCCCTATGACTTTTTGTATGATGATTTTCAACCAAATTATTTTCGAAGCATTTAATTAAGAAAATATAAAAATTGATAAATGTACTACCCATTTCAACCTGATAAAGGAAAAAATGCCCTTCACCCCTGTCAATAGAACACTTCATTTTGTAGGCCTGTCATACAGACAGCTTTTAGCTATTTGTTTTCGATTACCTATTGTGTACATTACCAATACCATATTATGACTGCATCGGCCCATTGGACTACAGAGTCTTAATATGACTACATTGTCCCATTGGACTGCCTTAGTCATGGTGGCGGCCCACCCACAATATTCCGTCATTGGCAGCTGGACCACCACGGAACCACTGCTGCTACCAGGTTCCCACAATCACTGGCAGTCTTGCAGTGGTATGTGGCTTCTAATATGCTGGCAGTGCCGCTGCGGCACCGCCAAGCATATTACTAGTTTCCTCACCACCACAGTGTTCATGGACGTGAGCCCGCATGCACCCCTGTTCTTGCAGGGCACGGACTTGACAGCCCATGACCTGGAGGAACTGCCTTTGATGATCCCATTGTGGTGCCTTTTTCATAGGCACTGCCAAAGAACTGCTTGCCAGAGGAAAAAAAGTCATAATCTGGCCTGGCGGGTAGTTTCCTATGACTTTGGCGGTCTTGGAGTGGGGCAGTGGTGTGGCGACCACGCCCCAAGACCGCCAACGTCATAATAAGGCCCTCAGAGTGATCTTTGCATCCTCCCATTGCTTATCATTTGCCTCCTCTCAGGTCAATATCATTTGATTATTTCTTATTTAATGTCTTTCCTCCGTTTCTTGTGTTTTTCTATTCCTGGAGCATAACTTCTTTACCATGCTTTTGACTGAATGACCTGTATCCTTCCACTGCTAGGGCAAGTAACTGCTTCCTTTGAGCATTCAATGAGAGTTGTGTCTTTCCTTACCTTGCACTACCCGCTTCACATCCCTGCAACTCTGCATAGTTCATGTTGCTCTTTACCCTCCCAGCACATCCACAAAAGCAAATCAAAAGGTACATTGTTGGCTTATTATTTCCAGGTTTGATGAAAAGGCAGGCTTTGTAATGCTGCTTTTCTTTAATTTCATACCTTCCACGTATTGCCTCAAAGCCAAGGCCACTGTACCCAAAGGCAGCATTTATGTTACTGGGGGATCTGAGGAGGGGTGGCAGACTTCGGCCCTCAGTCAGTCTGTGTAGGAGGAAGAAGAGTGAATGTAAAAATATCTCTACTACCAGAGGTATGTAAATCTGCTCCAAGGGCTGCTGCATTGCACCAAATGGCTGCAGCATTTGTTCCACTTCCTAGATGTATGGAACATAAATGGCAAGCATTTTCCTTTCAATCTGATACTTTCTCAGAAATCTACTATGTTCTTTCAAGTACCTCCAGTTAGCCTTTTAAGTTATTTTTATCCTGGGTCAAGTACAATATGTTTCTGTTAAGTTCTGTTCAGAATTCCCCTTGTGAACTTTTAAAAATAAACTATCCTATTTTTAAAGATTGAAATATTTAAACGAATGTTCCGTTTTTAGATTTCCTATGATAAGTGATTTCTTTACCTCAAGCATTTATTTGATTTATTTCGTACTTTTTTAAATAATGGTTTACAAGCAAGCACTGGCAAAGTCAATTATAAAAGCGAGACCCATTGACTTTGCCAATGCTTATTTCTTCATAGTTCCGAAGGGTACTGTCCTATTTCTACAGAACTGTTCACTTTTCCATGTTGCTACTGATTAGCTTCTCGGCTCTTTTGCAGTATCTTGACCCAACAAAGCTGAAACTTTTGCCAAGAATGGAATGTTATTGTGCCAGTGCCAGTGTAAAGCAGTGGGGGTGATTTTTTAAAGTTAAGTTAAAATGTTTAAATACAGGAGGTGCTGGCGAGAGGCAATCTGGGTTAGAGCAGAGGCGAGAGACCACTGTCTATCGTGTGCTTAACAAATTTAGCTAGTAATGGTAGTCTGAGTATCAACGAGGCTTAGTCATTCACATGTAAGGCCCTGAGGTCTTCTTGGTGACATGAAATATATGCAACGGTTTTGAAGGGCATGAACTAAGACTTTTTAAAAAAGTATAATCACTAACTGTTCAAAAGCTTTCCATTTTGATTCACTGTCTGCAAATATAATTTATGTGGTTATCCTAATCACCTGCTACTGATTTGACCACCCTGGGCCGATGATGGCCATCTCTCGCACACAAGACCCGCACTTGCCTAGCTGCACTCCGTCTTTAGGCTTCGCCTGCACAGCGCTTGCGCTGTGCTAGTAAAATCTCTAGTATTTAATATATTTTAAAATGGAGCGTTTATCAGTTCCCATAACCGAATTACTGTGTTCATTAGCTTTTGTGGGGAACTTTCTTTTTGCTGACTTCCCCTGGCTGAACACATTTAAGATACTTCTACTAAAGCTGTTCACTGCAAAGGTAATAGCTCTTCCCATAGAACAGGCAGACAGCATCTAACAGTATGCTGTAATGCTTGCTTTTTATTACTTTGTTGTCTAAAGCAGATGCTTTAGCCTTCAAACGTTTGTGGCGTCTCCCATTCATGCCTCAGTAGCTTTATTTGCACTTTGTGGGCATTATCGGATTGATTTTTCCAACTTAATCTATTTGGTCACTATGATCAAATTCTAAATGCTCTATTAAACATTGCATGTTAAAAATAAAGTTTATATAAAGGAGCTATGCTATATTTTTATACTAAACAGACAGCCACAAGTGCAGTTACCTTTCAGACAACAGGGTCCTGGTTTGAATGGTGCAGAAGGTGCAGCAGCAACGCGCCCAAAAGTTGTCAGAGCTCCTCTAAACACATAGTATTGCTATATTTGGCTACTAAACAGGTAGTCACAATTGCAGTTACCTTGTAGTTACGAGGGACTTGATGTGAATGGAGTAGTAGGTGCATTGGCACCGCGGCCAAAAGCTCTAGGGACCCCCTAAACTCAGACTATAGCAAAAAGATAAAACTAAATAGGCAGTCACAAGTGAAGTTACCTTGCAGACAACAGAGTCGTTAATTTAAATGGTGCAGCAGGTGCAGTGACACCAGGACCAAAAGCAATACACACCAACTAAACACCTAAAATTGCTCTATTTTACTACTACACAGGCAGTCACAAATGTAGTTAACTTGCAGGGCACAGGGACCAAAAGATGTCAGAATTCCTCTAAACACCCAATATTTCTATCTTTTACAACTAAGTAGGCAGTCACAAGTGCAGCTATCTTTCAGGCACTAGTGTCAGGATTTGAATGGTGTTCCAGGTGCAGTGGCACTAGGTCAAAAAGTTGCCAGAACTCCACTAAACACCTAATATTGCTATATTTTACTACTAAACTGGCAGTCACAATTACAGTTACCTTGCAGTAGAAAGGGGCTTGGTTTAAAGGATGCAGCATGTGCAGTGGTACTGGTGCCAAAAGTTGTCATAACTACAATAAACACCAAATATTGCTATGTTTTACTACTAAACAGGAAGTCACAAGTGCAGTTAACTTGCAGGCAACAGGGTCATTATTTAAATGGTGCAGCAGATGCAGTGGCACCGGGCCTAAAAGATGTCAGAATTTCTCCAAACACCTAATATTGCTATATTTTACAACTAAACAGGCAGTCATAAGTGCAGTCTTCTAGCAAGCACTAGGGTCATGATTTCAATAGTGCAGCAGGTGGAGTGGCACCAGGACCAATAGCTTCGGGCACCCCATTTAACACCTCATATTGCTATATTTTATTCATAAGCATTCAACCACAAGTTCAGTTACTTTGCAGACAACAGGGTCATGATTTGAATGATGCAGCAGGTGCAGTAGCACCGGCCTCAAAAGTTGCCAGAACTCCTCTAAACAAACAATATTGTTATTTTTGACTGCTACACAGGCAGTCACAATTGCAGTTACCTTACAGTTCAAAGGGACATGATATGGTGCCGTGGCACCGTGGACAAAATCTCTAGGACCCCCACTGAACCCAGATTATTGCAACATTTTACTACCAAACAAGACAGTCACAAGTGCATTCATCTAGTAGGTAATAGGGTCATGATTTGAATGGTTGCAGTAGGTGCAGTAGCACCAGGACCAAAAGCTCTAGGCACCCACTAACCACCTAACTTTACTATATTTTACTACTAGACAGGCAGTCACAAATGCTATTATCTAACAGACACTAGGGCCTTGATTTCAATGGTGCTGCAGATGGAGTGGCACCGGGGCCAAATGTTGCCAGAACTCCTCTAAACACCATATATTGCTATATTTCACTACTAAACAGGTAGAAACAAGTGCAGTTACCTTGCTGGAACTAGGGGCATGATTTCAACGGTGCAGCAGGTGCAGTGACACCGGGCCTAAAGCTTTAGGAACCCTTCTAAACTCCAAATATTGCAATATTTTACTACTTAACAGGCAGTCATAAGTGCAGTTACCTTACAGACAACAGAGTCATGATTTGAATGGTGCAGCAGGTGCAGTGGCATGGAGTCCAAAAGTTGTCATAACTCTTCTAAACTCCAAATATTACTAGATTTTACTACTAAGCAGGCAGCCACAAATGTACTTGTCTTGCAGGCACTAGGGGCATGATTTGAATGGTACAGCAGGTGAAGTGGCACCAGGCCTTTAAGTTGTTAGAGCTCCTCTAAACACACAATATTGCTTTCACATTAATTAATTCTATTATTTCCCTATTTCATTTCATTTTTTTTTAATTTTGCTATTACTTACCTGTACTATACCACTAGTAACAGCACAATATATTGCCTTTTTGTATATAAAGTCATAAAACTTTCACAGAATTTCTGTTACTTATATTGTACAACTACTCAGCTAGCTACAACTTACAACAAAAAACAGCTTATTATTAATCACATAGGTGAAACCTAATGCATTTACCAATGCTTGGTATATGTGTGAGGAGGTCACTGAGGGTTAACGTCTCTATCCTTGTAAGCGCAGACGTAGACATGATTTGCATAGATTTGAAGCGATTTCCTGGTAGATATGTCAAATATTTCAGCAGCGGAAACACCACTCCAAACACTGTTGCAACAACTTCTTTCTTACAGAATGTGCCCGCAAATGTGAGTCGTCCTATAAGTATGCATGATGAAACATTCGAAACATTTCACCACATCAACACTTCCTTTAAACTGGAAAGGACTGACAACTCCCTGCGCCTTAAGAATGAGGAAAGTTCCCTTTCTGTTTTCTAAAAAAGCGAGTTTATCAGTACTAGAGGTCGGCGAGCCAAGCCAGAGCCGAGCCAAGGATCTGGCTGGGCTGTAAGTGCTCAAGCAAGAGCTGAGCCATGAAAATGTTTGGCACCTAAAATGTGCAACAAACAGCATATAGAAATATGACGAAGACTCTTCAAAAATTGCTAAAGTGTATTTCTTTAAAATGCAGAACCAGTTCAACTTGGTACTTCGGATTATTTTACTGCATTGAGAGGCATTTGTTAAAAAGTGACAGTTTTCGAATATGAACTCCTGTGCCTCCTGTCTTTCCAGTTGGAGGAAAGGTGTCTCATTGCAATTGGGCCCACACGAGGAGCCCTCATCACCTGGGCCTCGCCGTCATGGTGTATTGAGAGGAGCCCCAGGGAAAGGGGGGGGGGGGGGGGGGGGGGGGGAGGCTCCTATGGTCCCAGTTGCAAGCAGACACATTCTGCAGGTTAGGCCTCCTGCCTGGCTGCCCACACAGAAGCATGTGGGATGCCTATTGTTCTGCAGTTTACCTCCCCCTCCCTGTCCCCTCAGTATTAACACATAAGCAACAACCACACTTTCAGACTTTTTGAGCTGTGCCTGGAGGCGCCTGCGCCGGAGGGGCCGCAGCAGGAGAGGGGTCTGCATAAAGCAGTTTTAGGAGCAAAGGAATCTATTGAGGTGATAACAACCCTGAATACCTCACCTTGTATGGAAATTAGAGGGGAACAGCACATTCCCTTTCTGCACAGGGCCCCAAAAATTATAGAACCGTCCCTGTACACAGGAAGTGCAGAAGCCAATGCAGGAGAGGGCGGGCAGGGCAGGTTTTAACTCGGTGAGGTTTCTAGGCTCCTCCCATGGAGCATGTGAGGGTGGCCTTGGGGGCTATGCTTGTCCTGTGGCTACAGCTCCTTCTAGGGGGTTGAAGGGGACTGTACCAGGTACGAAAGTGCAAAGAGTAAAATGGAATCTGGTTATTTCAGGTGCAGGAACAGTGCGCCACATAGAGTTCGCCCTTCGTCGAATTTCAATATATAGCAAAGGGATATGTATTTCAGCTATTACCTCTAGGCGCTTAAAGAATGACGTGGCAGATAAAGGAGAGAAAAAAGCTTTAGTTAAAGCACTGCACTGGAGGAAGGTGCTAATTAAGGGGCTTATCATCCCTGTTTAAAAAACAAAAAAACAGAATCAATGTTATGTGGAGATGTAAACGACAGCCTTGTGGCAGCAATGCTAGGTTAAATCATTGTCACGCGCTCATAGAATCTCATCTGTCGTTCTCAAGGCTTGGTAGACAGCCATGATGGTTTGGGTGAAACGATCAGACTCATGACGGCCTTGGACGGTTTTGTCTCACTTTGGAGAACCGTGGAAGAGACAGGAAGTCTATCCAACTGGCATTCCCTCAAGCTTTCCTGTCTCCCAAGCCGGATATCACTTTGTCATTTCACATTTCCTGCTGCTGTGAAAATGTTGCTTTGCTTAGTCCCTTAGCGAGAAAAACCATCTCCTACGATTTATTGATTTAATAGCACTTTATGTGGGTTTCGTGTGTGCCTACTTAAATCAGGGAGAGAGAGTGTAACTGTCGCAATAGAGGAAACAGGCTGATGGGGGTTAAATGTGGGTTTTGGGAGGGGTAGCAGGAAACAGCAGTAATACATGGAAAAGCAACACCAGGCCGATTACCTGCAGCAGGTCACGTGTTATCCTCTCGCCAGCGGCGGCTCCTTCATACTGGCGGAGGAGCATGGCTCCACTTAGTGCAGAATGAAAAATGAAATGATCATAAAACAATGTTATTATCCATTGTTGACAGGGCAGGGACTGGGAGGAGGAATGGTGGGCACTTGTAAATGAGCATGTTTGTTTGGCCGGCTGTCCTAGGCTGCCAAACAGACATGCGCATTTTGGTTTCTTCAATCCAGCTGTGGTCGGAGAAACAGCACAGATTCCATGTGACTGAGCAAGCGTCAAACCAGCCCGCTCTGGTCAATTCCCATGCTGCTGTCATAGCATGAGAGTAGCGTCTGGATTGGATGGGGAGGCCGTGATGGTACTGCTGGGTGCAGCAAGAACAGAAGAGCACCGAGGCGCGAGGTGGCTGGCTGGTCGGAATCAGGTACTTAAAAAAAAAATTATGAATTCCTTCCCACACCCCCTAGCCTCCCTGCCGCTACCGCCCCTTCGCCTGGCCACTGTACATTGGCAGCAGCCGTGACTGCCTCTCGACCCAGCTATCCAGTACTAGAAATAAAAGTAATGATGTGCAGAATTTTTTTTCCTCGCTGCCTTTGTATAATTCTTTTGAATACTAGGGGTGGCCAGAACTCACAGAATCTGTCTCGGCAGAATTCCAAGGCGTTAAATAAAAACTAAGCAAGATTCTGCAGAGTTTTGCCAATTGGCAGGAATAGGCATGTTGCGCTTCTCGTGCTGTGATTTAGGGCCGGGAGCGTGTTCCACCCTGAAAGCTGTTGTAGATAGAGAGGACCAACATTTTACCCGGCATTATGCATGTAGCACGATAACTGGGCTTACTTCACTCTTCTGCTTTTTGAGTTCTTTGGTTTCAGCGCGGGGACACGCCATCTGAGCGTACCAGGCGCTTTATAAAATTCCCTTATTATTATTATATTATAGCGCTTTAAACTGAAAGTGTTTGTCCACTGGAAAGTAGTGGAGATCACAAAACAGACTGGATACTGAAGAGCTTTTGGGAAGATGGAATTGTAGCCTAGCCCCGGAGTTATGGATCACCTGTAAATGCTTGATAGAAACCTTGCCAGCTCCAAAATAGAGAACATTCCCATAGTTCAGCTTCGATAAAATCAAGGCTTGGTTGACACAATTGTCCTTCGCCACAAATCAGCTTGACTTCTAAAAGGTCACTTGGGCCGCTAGAGATTCCATGCCTTGTATGGAGAGCAGCGCTACGGCAGAGCCAGTTACATGCCAGTTGTGCCTCTAAAAGAATAATAGAGATGGAGCAGAGTCAGCCACATGTCAAGCTAACCTCCAACTGGCCAGTAGATCTGCGGCAGAGTTAGCCACCTGACACACTTACCTCTAAAAGTCAGTGGATTGGAGCAGTCTCAGTCATGCTAAGCTTACCATAGTACAAGCAGCATGTGGTACTTTGATCTATTCCCATGAACAGGGTTAGATGAGCTTTGTGGTCCAGTGTAAAGAAATGGCCGCCTGTCGGATGAAAACAATTACTGTGTCATTTCAATGAGCAGCTTCTGGGAAAACCTGTGTAGTATCAGAAAGTGAGGCTACACCGCAGCCAAATACGATTTCCTCTCAATCACAGACCAATCAACCACATACAGCAAAGACATTAACAAATGAGTAAGTCCACAGGGCCCAGAGAGCGAGAATGCAGGCTGGTCTGCTGAGATTCAGAAAACATCTAATTTACTTTGGCATATAAAATGTTTCCTTAAACCTTTAGCTGTGGCGTGCTAGAGGAACAAACTGCCAGCCAGAATACAGTGAGATAATAGACGCGATGCTGTCCCTTCAAGAAGGCAGAAGCTGAGATTCTAGGATTTGACTTAGACCAGCGGTGTCTAACTAGGGCCAAAGAGAGCGAGTCCTCACCAATATTTGTAAGATATTCATACAATATAGATTTACATGTAATGGGTGTATGATAGGATTCATTTACATAGTTTGTGGCTATCTTTAACCTCCTGCATGGATTCAATCCACCTGGACTTGACAGGCAACCCTGCCTTGTACAATTGCATTAAATATGGCCTTGAAGTCACTAAAGATTAACATCACTGAACACTGAATGACCCTACATTGTTATGCTGCCTGGTATGTAGGACGGGAAACATCCATTACAACGCAGGCATTATAATGCTGCCAATACAACACAGGTTCTATTACAAGGCATGCTATTACAATTCATGTGATTACAACGCTGCCCAGCACCTTCCCTGAGGTAAGCACCCAGTGGTGTTAAAATAGTAAATTACATTGTATTGGTGTATGTGTTGTAATGGAGCTTGCATTGTAAAAACCACGTTGTGATAGTTTGCTTTGTAACGTCATACATCCATGTAGGACAGAAATGAAGGCCCTCCACTTCTGTCCATCGACATCTATTTACCAAAATGAATGAGGCAGCAAAAGTGACTTCATGTGCCCTTTGACCCCCTACGTGACATCACAGGAAGTGGCATCACATGTCCTCTAACCGGGTTACATAAGAATTGGCATTATGTGACCTTTAACCTGGAATGTTGCAGAAAGTGACAATACATCATCTTTTGTGTTCCAACTTTGATTCTTTTGCCTTAGGGCAGGCCCATAGACAGACGGCCAATGGCAGCTGCAAGACAGAGCAAGTGCTGTGACCACCCATTCTTGCTTCTCCTGTTGTCACTATGTGCCCATCTCTGCTCCCTTGTACTATTCTCTCACTGTGTACCCATTCCTCTAGCCTCTTAAGACTCTAGTCTCTGCAATGTGTGTCTGTTATCAAACCAAGCCTTCCAGGCTCTGGTACCAAGAACTCTTTCGTTAATGAGTGTTATACTGTGCTACTCATTCTAATGTAACTTGCCAGAGTGCTATACATCACAGACATATTATACAGAGACAATGAGAGAGTCAATATATGGAAAATGTTACTTAAGACAACAAGGACTACAAGGTGTAGGAGCTGTATTGGTAGGCATTATATGTTAAGAGTGTTTGGTCTGGAGAAGCAAAAGGGCAACTTACGAAGTTTTCATGCCGGGCAGTAATGAAAGTCGCTGCGCTGCATTGCGTGAAAAGGAGAGAGCACAGCAGGACAATATCTGCTAAGATATGGTGTTGGTACTCTCTCTCCTCAAGTGCAGACAGGGCCGGACTGGGAACCAAAACCGGCCCTGGCAAAGTGCTCAGCCGGCCCCCTTCGCCCCCCAGGGGGTTGTGAGTGCAGCCGAGCTCTTTGCCGGGGCTGGTTTTTGGCTGATTTTGTTACAGGGCCGATTTTGCAGCTATGCTGCAAAAACGGCTCTGTAACAAAAACGGACCACCATCCGTGCGGCGCTCCGGGGGATTGCCCGGTGCCCGCTACGGCCAGTCCGGCCCTGAGTGCAGATGCACCTTAGGATGCCTAGTATCAATGCATATCCATTGCTTGACAGTGCAAAGGTGTGTTCTTGATGTCAAGCATAGGTTTCATACTGGAAGGGTACCCTTTCCGTACAACATTTTATCCTTTGACAAAGTTTATCACTTTTCCATTTTGTAAGCATGCTCTATGGTGAAGCACACATCCAAATTTGTGTTTAGAGAAAAGAAATCTTTCCTCCAACTTTACGCCATTTGTTTGATGCAAACCCTTTTCCCCTAATTTAGTAGATAGGAATCAGCATTAAAATCCATGATGCGTTCATGGGAATGTGGATGTATGACTTTACGATGCAAACACTTACAATGCATACTTTTACAATGCAACTTCCATTTCAACACTTGCTATTACAATGCAAGCCATTACAACGCATGCACCATTACAACGGAAGTTACTATTCAAACACTGCCGGGTGCTTACCTAAGGGAAGGTGCTGGTCAGTGAGGCAAATGCGTCGTAATGGCATGCGTTGTAATAGAATGTGTTGTAATGGAGCTTGCGTTGTATTGGCTGCGTTCTAAAGGCATTGCGTTGTAATGCCTGGGTTGTAATGGATGTTTCCCTGGGAATGTACATGTACCACCGATGGCTTGCTTCCTTGAAACAAAGTAGAACATAGAGCTACTTTGTGTTACTTTAGGGCTATTTTCCAATGCAATTCAGGATTTGCACAGGAAAGTCAACCTAAAACAACACGTTTGTGATGCGAACCAAATCTGCACCATAATCTCAGAATATGAAACATAACAATGATTGAGGGTGACATACTAATACAATTGTACTACTATCCATAGGAGATCTTTGTAGCAACCTTAGAATTAACAAAAGATTGAGGGAAAAAAAACAAGTTTCAAAACCTATCCTAGCAATTTGCATGCAGACCTTTTATGCCAGTTCATAGCTAAATGTGCTATATTAGAATAATTGTAACTTATTAACTCCAAGTAACAAAAGATTCTCTCTCAGAAAAGTAGTAACCCACTGAGCTATCTACATTAAATACAAATTTGTGACCAGTACGCCACACCTTGTTCTTTACAGCGGGTACATGAACTCTCTATGCTACTGCATCATGAGTCAGAACTATGGATAGACAAATCACACATATTTCCATCAAGTGCATTAACCACCAGAAATATCATGCTATTGTTATTATCCCCTTAAAAGTTCCAGGAACACAAAGATCTCTGCTGGCTGTTTTTATCTCACTTCAACTTGTCATGCAAGCGGTGTCCCCTCGAGATTGGCACCCAGTGCAGTGACAACGCCCTAAAATCAGAACTGCTGCTTATCCCTATTTAAACAGTGTTACTATATCCATAAAGGTGCATAAATCACCACCATGCATTTTCCATTAAAAACATTAATTTAATTTGCGATCTGAGTTAGAAAGTGTGCCCAATCATGTAATTTGGAGACTTTTTTTCTCTTCTATTTTTCAGTAACATACAACTTACATTACTAAACCATACAAAAGCAGTGTGAACAATACACAGCTGTCTAGTAGCCTCAGATAATGTGCGATTCCTTTAGAAAAGTCTTGCATTGTAGAATACTGTAGTTGGGACCTTTAATTTCACCCTTAACACTGTAACAATAGGCATACAAATGCCACACAAGGTTGATGATCTCACCCATAACATGGGGCTGCTTTGAAGCAACGTGAGCATATTTAAATGCACTAACATATAAGGCTTTATTGTATCTCTGCATGGCAATGGTGTAGATCTTTGGTTTCTTGCTCAACTCAGCAAATAATAAATAACTGGGAATGTCACTCCGACCAACTGCTTGCCGTTGGTTCTAGAATAGTGGCAAGTCATTCTTCTCAACTCTTGTGTAGTCCAGGTGGAATGCTTTTAATTATCATGCCCTCGGACCATTATGAAAGTCAGCTGTGCCTCAGGAGATTGGACCTCATGCACCTCCCCTTCAGATTTAATGCAGAAGCAGCAGAGGCCCGAACCATGCCATCTTTTAGATAAAAAAAACAATGCACATGCATGGATTCCAGTACTGATCATTTTCGTGTGCTCTGCGGCACCAATACTGTGACCCTACAGAGCACAAAGTAGCTCACGCCCTCATGCTTAATGGTTGTTTGGGTCACAGGGGCCTGTTGCCCGGAACCAACCTGCACATAGGTACAAAAGGCAACAGTTAAACGTTTTCAGTTTAATTTGTTCACTGTTTCCATCAGGCCCAGTTGCTTTCTAAAAAAGCAACTTGTGGAGACTGAGAGGAAATAAAAAGCTACAATATTTCACAGTAGCACTGCTTTGAGACTCTCAGATGTCAGGGGTTCCTAAGAGCAGTGTCAGGGGTAGAAAGACTCACGCGACCCATAACTGACATCCATGCTACTGTCTGTATTGGGAAAGTTTCTGTACAGTGCCCCAGCTGTGGCTCAGGGTCTTCATTTCTGTAGCCACAGGTCGAATTCAGGTGTTCTTTGGCCTGCCTCTCTTCCATTTGCCTGCTGGGGTCCAGTGGAGAGCTTTTCTCGTGATAGAGCCGTGTTCTCTTCTAACAGTGTGTCCTATTCATCTCCATCTTTGTCTCATAATGATGGTGTCTTTGATCTCTAGCTTGCATCTGGTGAGCAATTTCTGGTTGGAGATGGTTCGCGGCCAAATGTGCAAGATTTTTCTCAAGTTTTCTCAAGTTACTGATGTGTAAGGCAGATGGTTTGATGATGTCGCTTTTCTTCATGCATCAGCATTTTGATCTATACCAGAAAGTGGACCGGGCACATCTCTTGTAAAGCCTCAGTTTGGGGTTGGTGATCTTACTGAGATGACCTCCACACATTGTTCAGCATCCTGAATATAATCCTGAGCTTGTTCAGTCAGGGCCTGCCCCTCCATCATGCTTCATAGTACTGTCTAGTTAGGTGAACTCTTGAGTTATGTCCACCTTGATGGGTGAAGGGTTTGGGATGTTGAGTGGCATGACATCTGATTTCTTCTTGTTGATCTTCAGGCCCACTTGTCTTTTCCTGCATATGCTGGTGTGTGTGAGAGAGCAAGGCTAGATGATCCACATAGCCTATGTCCTCAAGTGTAGAGAATAAAGTCCACTTGATGCCTCTGACTTGGTCGTTGTGCATGGTATCACGACACCTAGTTGATGACTATGCGAAAGAGTAACACTGACATCATGCATCCCTGTCTCACACCAGTCTTGACTTCGAAGCTATACTCACTATCTCTCACCTCAATGGTAAAATAATCATTGAAGCTCTTGAGAAGGAGAACTATATGTTGCAGTATGCCATAGGCTTCAGTATACATGAGAGGCTGTCATAGTGGATACTGTCAAAGGCTTTCTCAAAATCAATTAAACTGACCTATAGTTGTCTCTGAAAGTCTGTGCTCTTCTCCAGGATGTTACAGAGAGTAAGGATCTAATCAAGAAACCAGCTCATTATTTTAACTGCTTGTTCACAGCATGAGAAATGCATTGCATAAAAATTGTCGCCACGATTTTACTCAGGATTGACAGAAAGGTGATTCCACACCTGTTGTTACAGTTGAGCATCTTGACGATGATGCCCTGGTTCTGGTCATCTGGTACTTTCTTTCTCTCCCAAAGGGATAGAAACAGAGGATCTTTGGTTGATGTTTCAGGATCTGCCTTGAACATTTCTGCATTCAGGTTGGTGTGGCCAGGAGCTTTTCCTTTCTTGAGAGATCCGATGGCAATGACAATTTCTTCTTTCTGTGGTTGGTCGGTTGACATTCAAGACGGCCTCTGCTTCTGGGATGTCCGCTTCATTTGTTCTTACTGGTCTGTTCAAAACGTCTTTGACGTGCTCGGTCCAGCATGCTTCTTGCCTTTTCTCTTTGGTGAGTAGTCTGTCTTGCTCGTGCATGTAGATGTGTTGTATATTGCACACAATTTACCACTTATTAACTTTGTGATCTTGAAAAACCTTCCCCAGTTCTCCTCTACTGGCTGCCTCTTCTGCTTGGCTGGCAAGGGTATCCGTGTACACCTGCTTGCTTTCTTTCTCTGTTTGCTTCTATGTACTGCTGCTTGATCTTCTCCAGCAGCCTGTCAGATTTGGCCTCCACGACTTTCCTTTTTGGTGTCCTCCAGCCTTCAATAGTTTACAATGTGTCTTGTCTTTTCAATTCTTCTTCTTCCCTGTCTTTGTCCCCACCCTGCAGTCACAATATGACCCTGATCAGTCCACATTACAGGTTGCAGTCCTTACAGAGTACAATGGGAATGCCCTAATCCATGGCCTGCCAGACTCCACGCTGAAACTTCTTAGGGGTATCCGACACAGTGCAGCAGTCTCTTCCAGGACCTGAGAAATATGGTCATCCCCCCCCCCCACCCCCCCTCCTAAGGAACCTCCATTGGCTCCAATTGCCAGCCTGCACCATCTTTCAAATCAGCTGCATCATTTACAAATCCATCACGACCAGAACCCCTGCTTTTCTAGCATACAAGCTCCCCATCTATGGTGGTTCTAGGCATGACACAGTCAGGACAACATCAGACTGCAGACTAAGGAGTGTAAAAAATATTTTTTTTTAACAAGGTGCAAGGCCTTTTCATTCTATGTACACAGGATCTGGAACAACATCCCATGACCATCAGTACTGCTTTAACAGTGCTCCAATTCAGAAAAGAGTTGCAGACTCACCTCTTTAAGGGAACACCACATCACAATGTATTAACTGTCCACATCCCAGCTTCCCCTTTTATTAATCATTGGCTTTATGCCTTTTGACTGGGATAACGCTATAGAAATGGCATATCCATACATACATATACACATACAGAGCTCTCATCAACCTATATGGTTAGTCTAGCAGTTGCCTTAGGGGAATCATCAGCCCTGACCAATTACCTGGCATTAACCTTATGGGACACATACGCTTGTACAAATGAACTCATATTTACCTAAGAAGATTGTCATCTCATAATCATGCACAAATGAGCTTACAGACTTCTATTAAACTAGAAAGTCTGTTTTTTACAATGAGTTTATAAACTGCTAAGAAGGCACATCATCAATTATTATGGAACTAGCCATCAGGTAGAACAATCATCCATACATGTGAATGAACTTGCAGGCAATGTTAAAGGGCTTACCAACCGTACAAATGACCAGGTGGTCATTTCTAAAAATCATCAATCCCGAATTCATACTGGAGGATACAAAGTTTGGCTTCTGCTTCTGCACACATACTCAACAAAGCCTGCAACAACCTTCTGGTGACAGAAAATGCAGAGAAGCATTGACAAAGCTAATACATATCACCTTTCAATGTTCCCACCCTATCCCTTGACTTTGCCCCCCAAAAGATTCCAATGCTATTGTGAAGCATAAAAAAATGCTTGTTTGCTAATGCAGAATAATACTGTCAAAAACAAACAAAAAATATTTCTGTATTATAACTTGACCATATGCGTCAATTGATAGTGACTCTTTTTTTATTTACAATTATTTTACTGCTTTAAGATGGCAGAACAGTACATGAATCCAATATGCACAAAAGTGAAAGCAGCAGGTCAGTAGCAAATTGCAGCCGCTGGGCCCGCTAAACAAATACATTAATATTTTTTTATAAAAGATTGGAAAGGGGGAGTAACAGAGGAGTGGTTGAGGGTTTACAGAGAAGCAAACAACTGATTCTGAGCAGCAGGAGCAACAGAGGGCAGAGAAGCAAGGAGGGCCTGGGCAGAGGAGTTTGAAAAATAAAATTTTTGAGGACGAATAAGCTGTGAGGGGTAGGGGAAGAAATGGATGAGCTCGGAGTGGGGTGGCGGGAAAGCAACATGGAGGGTATGAAGGTGAAGAGATTTGAGGAGGGAAGCAGCACTCAACAGCACTCAAGGGAAACAGCAAAAAAACACATGGACTTGCATAAAGTGCTGATGGAAAAAGAAAAAAGTAGTTCCCGAAATGTAAATAATAAAACCATGCAAGTCATCCAATGAAAAGGATGATAAAGAAGCTATGTTCCTGGGGGAGAGTCAAACACAAGAAGCATAAAGAAAGCCATTAAATAAGAAGCAAGCAAAGGAGATTGATATGAAAATCAAACACTGATAACCAATGGGCTAATCCAAAGTCAAGTCTAAGTATTGGTACTGTCCACAACAGATCTTCAGCTAGATAGTGTTAAAAGATGTCCGTAATGGGAGGCTTAGGGGGAAGCTCTGTTACTTATTGCACTTCTCAAATAAGCTGTGGCAAGCAGCTGAACCTGCAATGTTTAATAGTGTAAAAAAGAATAAAAAGATCTGTCCTTAAAACGCTGTCTGTAGGCAAATAAAAAAATATTGAGTCATTGCTTTGTTGAAAAAAAAACAAAGTATCAAATGGAATATTTGAATGGATTCGGAGATCGATAAGCCCGATTCACAGAACTAACTTAAGCCAAAATTCTAAACTTACTACCATTTACTCATTTTGGTATTTTACAGAAGGTACTTACTCATTTTGGTATTCACAGAAGGCACTTGCTCATTAATGAGTAACTCCAAAATGAATGTGCCTTCTGTGAATACCAAAATGGTAGTAAGTTTAGGATTTAGTCTTAAGTTAGTTCTGTGAATCGGGCCCCATAGAACACAGCACACACCCAAATACCACCCTACAGGGAGTTCCATCAAAATCAATCAATCAATCAATCAGAGTACTTGCCCAGCGTGGTCGGCCACCAGGAGCCACCAGGAGTGATTCTAAAATATCTTGGGTACAAATATTGCATCACAAATAGGAAGATGTGAAGAATACAATAGGATAGAATATTTCCAATAAAATGACTGTACTCCTAAGTATTTTTTTAATACTGTGGTTAATATTATTGTTGTGTTTAATATTGTTATTTTTACAGTGGGCTTAAGTTTCTATATCATGTTATTGCTCTAAAATTAGTTTTTTATTTTATAAGTATGCTATATTTTTATTAAAATTTTAGGAGCAGGATGTAAGGTTTGTAGCGGAGTACACTGCAAAGTAACTTATATATTTAGCATGTCACCAAGCTCCGTCCGAGGAGCGAAACGCGTCAGGGAGGGCACTTGCTCTGACACTAACTGAAATAAATTCTGCACTGCTGACACTTCAATGGTGTGATGGCGTTGATGATATTATATTAAATCTTTGAGGAGAGGAGAGGAGGTCTGCGCCCGTTCATGACCGCAGCGAGAGGCGGTCGGGTTTCTTTCGATATATATATATATATATATATATATATATATATATATATATATATTAGCCACCAATTCGTTCCATAGAAGGTGCACGCTTGTATCGGTCGGTGCCAGACAGCAGGGATGAACGTATCCCCACAAATAATCCTTCACCAAAATAGAAAATAATGTCTGCACTCGTCCATTTGCTTTAGTTTGGGTTTTATTCAAGAGACTCAAGGAGCCCCATTCACCTACGCGTTTCGACCGCAGGTCTTGATCACAGTGTTGCAACACTGTGATCAAGACCTGCGGTCGAAACGCGTAGGTGAATGGGGCTCCTTGAGTCTCTTGAATAAAACCCAAACTAAAGCAAATGGACGAGTGCAGACATTATTTTCTATTTTGGTGAAGGATATATATATATATATATATAAATATTTTTTTTAAAATAGTTTTTTAATAATTGCAGCATATATTTGTGATATATCAATGCAATTAATTTAGTAGCCACGCTTTGAAGTGTTGTTTGTTTTCTTGCTTTGAGTACATCAAAGGAAGAAAACAAAGAAAACTTCAAAGGTACTATGATGACTGCGAGAGTGGCAGAATCCTGGCCTTTAACTGCCAGTATTACAACACTATCAATATGAACATGCTGTACCTGCAACAACTACACAGTATGAAACTACGATCTAACAGGCTGGCATGGCAACTGTAAATTAAATCAACATGTCTGTAACTACCGAAAGCAACACCTTCAGCAGTGAATGCAGTTTCAAAACTGCAACTTTTTCAGATGAATATCAGTACTCTGATGAGGCCGACAGACTGCATGGGGCACAACAACTCTGAAGAGCAGGGGCCAGGGAACCAACTTGGACAACAGAGGACGAGGTCGAGGCTGAGCAGGTAGCGACAACAGAGACTTTGCAAAAGTAAACCATAGAAGTGGCACAACAAGATCACAGGCACACGTGGAAACAAGCGCAAGGAGCCCCAGTTCAGGAGTGAAATGGACATGGGGATGCTAAATAGAACTATCATCAACCTTATTAAAAGAACTATCTCAGATATTGATAAGACCACTCTCTACTGTCTCTAAAGGTTGGGCCAGGCTGCAGCAGAAACTCCCATAGAGAAATGGTGTGGTCACATTGTAATACTGGTCCGCCAACTGGAGGTCGGTCAGTCCCGAGAAAGCAAAGTCCGTTCGACATTGTAATAAGGCCCATAAGGTACAATATCAATACTTACAGTGTGCTTTGTGTCTGCCCACTGCTTATCATTGGTAGGCTTTCATGACAATCCAATGGATTTCCCTCATCTTACTGTGCTTGCACTCCCCAAGAGCATATCTTCTTACCATCCTTTTGATTAGATGATTTGTGTTCTTCCATGTCTGGCATTTAGGGAACAACTTTTATTTTCCTTTCAGCACTCCATGGAAGTTTATGCATTTTCTTTCTCTCTCCCCAGGTCCAGCTTTCACTTCACATTCCCACCCACGCAATGTCTGTGTTGCTCCCCGCAATCTCCCCCATTTTACTCATTGTTGTTTCCTTTGCCGTGACTCAGAGTGGTTTGGCACTTTGCCGGTGGATTATTGGATATGTTTTCTGAGAGTTTGGATTTGTGTTAAATCATCATGAACTACACTGCATGGACGATTTTTGGTTATGCTTTGTGACTTATTAGGCGCTTTATTCACTCTAATTTTTATGTTCTTATCATATCTATTAACTAAAGAATGAATGATTGTTGCTGTACTTCTTTTAATCTTTTGAGAACTGAATTGTATATGCGTTGAGGAAGTTGTTGTGTTTTCTATGTTTTTTGTCAGATAAGATAATTGGATTTGTTGTAGTTCAATGTCTCAAAATATATTGTTGAACTTGTCTGAAGGGTAGTCTGTTTTGTGAGGTACTGCATAAACACATTTTAAGAGTGACTTTGATACTTGAAGCTTGATTTCCTGAAACATACAATGTGAGAGAGAAAGCCACAACCCAGATTGGCCTTCACTATTTGAAGCATTAAACGATTAGGATCCAGTGACCAAAGAAAAGGAGAGAAAGAAAATAAAAAAGCAGTTCAGATATGCAGTGAACCAGTGGTTAGAGTCCAAGTGAGGCATACACAAAAAAAGACTGGAGAGAACGTACAATGCAAAGTGTGAGGGTATATCCTGCGAAACTTAATGAAACGGGCAAAAAAAAGTGATGATTATAAAACCAAAAATAAAATATTAGGTGAAATAATTGACTCAGATGAGAAGGATAATTTCTTAGTTGATATGTGTGATTCAAGACATACTCCTTACACAGATGGAGTACAGAGAATCACTAGTACTTGACATGGGTGTGGGCAAAGCATGTGTATAAGCACACATGAAATAACAGCACTTGGTCCAGTAAGCGCTCTTAATAAGGGTGCATGGCCAGTATTAACTGGTCCTAGTGAAATTGCAACTGCTGTGGATACAGCGTTCTCGGTTTGCTACTACACCACTTGAGAAGAGGAACAATTAATATTGCTAATTTCAAAAAGCAGCTGGGGAAATGTTGCAAGGTACAATTTATACAAGAAGATAGCTTGTATATAATTATAATGAAATGAGATATTTAATTGAAGAAGCAGTGAGATGTGCAAACAAGGAAAACAATAAGCTTGAAGATTTTGCAGAAGAATTTGACAACTATTTATACAATATGAGGAGAGAACTACATACATGGAATTGAGAGAGGCAGAACACTGTTATCTCCTATTAAAGAATAGATTGTTTCCATAAAGGATTTGACAGATTTGAGTAAATATATAACAATAAACTAGTGCTAAAAAAACAAGATTGATACATGTGGTCATGAATGAGTCTGACCCAGAATCGGTTTTGACAGAGTTTCCTTTGCAAGAGTACACGGAGGGAATTGTGTTCATGTTCCCTGGTACAGGGTGATCTCTATGTTTTCACAACACATTTTCCAAAATTGAGGGAGGAACCATACAGGTGGTAAAATGAAGTTAACAGATGAGTGACTATTTCAAAAGTGCTTTGTGTCTATTTGAATATACTGTTTGGGATTTATCGTTCCTAAGGATTTGTGAACAGAATGCAAAGTGGCTGCTGTATTGGCAATAGAGGAACCCTAACAATGCTCCTGCCACCCTAGTGGAGCAAATACAAGCAGTGATAGGTTATTTGAAATAGAAAGTGCTGGAGAAAGAGGTGAATTGGGCAAAAATAATGAGAGCCATTCAAGACATGAATAGCCTGTGAATGCATATTATGAGAGGTTTATGCAGATTTATAGTACAATGGTTTCAAAGAGTAGGGAAGAGAGGGCATTACCGGATTCATATATGCTTTTATTTTGGGTCTCCGTCTGGAAGTTAGGGTCTTATTTACAAGCCCCTTGCGCCGCTGGTGTGTCACTTTTAATATGGGAAAATGTGATGTACTGGCGGCGTAAGGGTCTTGTAAATAAGACTGTGATGAGTTGGAAGAGCTAGAGTATTGATAAGATACTCAAGTGTGCCAAAAACTGTAATGACGGTTTTGGAGCCAAGCGGAAAAAGGTTAAGAAGAAGTTGACAACTGCGCAAATTAAACAGATTCAAAGAGATAGTAAAAATCAGATGATGAGTTCAGATACGGATTTTGTGCCATCTGCAAGTACTGGTGTGAGTGCAGATTTGCAAATTTGAAGTGCAATGATTGTAAGGAGTGGGAACAAGAAGTGACATGGGGACATACAAGTCCAAGGTAGGGAATGAATGTGAATGTCAATTTATTAAAACAGAACCCTGTTTGTCATTTCAATAGGGAAATTGGTCACTGGAAGCGCAAGTGAGAAATCAGATCAAATTCAAAATAATGTTGTAATCCTGATACATCAAAATGCAAATCAGTTACAAACACAATTTATTATTCTGATTTAAAAGACTTCTATGTAGAATGTGCAAAACCAGGAACAAATTCATACGAATAAGCCTGTAGCGCCAACGTTACAGCAAACTATGAGAAACAAAATGTCATGCAACCCAGTGTTTCAAAAGAATCCAATGATTCTGAGCAGTGAATGTACTCAGTGTTCACTGAATATTACACATTTATAATGACAGAGGCTAGGGAGGGAGGAGGATTGCATCCGTAGTGCAGTCCTAGTGGTAGACCAGAGTAGCCCAAATATAGATGGTGAGCTGAATGGCGACCCCATATCATCTTTAATCAATACTGGTGCTACCCGCTCCTTTGTATGTTCCAAAGAGGTCCCAAACCTATCTCCCTTGTGAAAGAAGTCAAAGTTGTAGGGCTAGGCAATAAAAATGGCTATTCCGATTTCATCAAATTTCCAAGTTAAAATATGGTCCATGGAAAATAATCACCAATTTATAATGTGTGATTTGAGTCTTGTTAATTTGCTTGGTAGAGACTTGCTTTGCAAAATGAATCATGTGATCTATTGCACACCTGATGGTGTCACAATTTAGACCCAAGAAGTAGATTCAGTATTTAAAATAAAATAAATTGAGAGCTGAATTGTTCCCAGTTCTTTGAAAAGATAACCTGCCTCTTGATTTAAGAAATATATTGAAAGTAGAAGTATGGGATTTCACAGTTAAAGAAATGGGATTAATAAAATGTGCAGAACCAGTTAAAATTCAGATTAAACCAGATGCAGTTTATCCTGTTACTTGGGAATACAAGCTTTCATGTGAAGCAGAATAGGGAAGGAAGCCTGTCATAGAAAAAAAATTAAAGATGGGCATTTTTAAAAGGTGCTTGGAATTCCATGCAACTCACCAATATTGGGCATTAAAAAAACTGTGTGGAAAGAAGAGGATAGTCCAAGATCTTTGGAAACTAATTAAAATTGCAGTCCTATGTTGTCTGGTGGTACTGAAACCTGCCGTGATTTTGATAAATATTCCTGCAGATTCAGAGTGGTATGCAGTCATTGACATATGCCAGCGTTATTTTCCATTCCACTTCATGAGAATAACCAATATTTTTTCACATTTTGATTTCTCAATAAAGTTCTTGTTTGGTGTCAAATCCCAGAGGGGTATTACAGAAAGCACTTCTATCTTTATTTATAGGAAGAAGGATTTGGAAAGTTAGCAACTACCCTGTAACTCAATGCAGATGACCTTTTAGTGACTTAAATGTAGGCCTGTAAGAAAAGAGTAATTTACCTTGGCTACCATATTGAAAAGGGGGCAAGGAAAGTGTTCAAAGAACACGTTTCTACAATCCTGAGAAGGAATCCTCTAACTACCCAAAGGGAAGTAAGAGTATTCATGGGGGTGGTTGGATATAGTCATCAGTGGATTCCAAATGTGCCCTGATTACAAAGCCTTTACTGAGGCCTACTCACATGGATGTAGAGGATTTGGTGCCTTTTAATGGCAAATGCATGAAAGCAATCCTACACCACAGAGAGATTCTTTGTAGTACATCTGCTCTAGGAATGCCCAAATATAATAACAACGTTTTGCTTAACTGTCATGAAATAGAAGAGTGTATCTTGTCTGTTCGAGATCAAAAGCATGGTGAGGTAAAGAGGCCTGTTGCTTACTTCTATGCTACATTAGATCCAGGAGTCACAGCTGTTCCTGGTTGCATGAAGTCGGTAGCAGCTGTTTGCCTGGCCACTGAGCAGAGTCAAGGGATTTTTATGGGTCACACACTTATTGTGTTAGTTCCACACTCAGTTGAAATGTTGCTGATTTGTTCACAAACTCAGCATCTGACAAACAGGTGCCTTCCAAAGCATGAACAAACAATACTGGCAGCTGAGAATATTTCAATAAGATGGAACAATACCTTGAAACCTGCAACACTGCTACCAATTCAAAACAATGGCAAAGATGCTGATAGAGACCCAGAGCATGATTGTATCAATCTAAACGAGTTGTGCATCAAACCAAGATCACATGTTTAGAAGTGTCTCATAATGTGGCTTATCTGACTTTGTGGATGGTTCATGTTTAAGAGACCATCAGGGAATACTGAGAGCAGCATATGCAATCTTTTCCATTTCTAAAATTGTTGAGGCATCAAATTTGTATGGTATAATTTTAGCACAAGTAACAGAGCAGATTGCCCAAACGAAAGCCTGTTGTGTGACAATTTACACAGACAGCCAATATGGATTGGGAGTGATACATGACTTTGGATACTTATGGTCACAAAACTTCTTCATGACTTCCTCTGGTACTCCTGTTCGTAATGAAGAATGCACTCTAAACCTGTTAGGTGCTCATAAGATTTGTGATAATATGGTCACCACGGGCAATCACTATGCCGAATCAAGTCACAGAATACTGTGCTCTTGAAACTGGAACTATTAAATCACATTAACTAGAGCAAGAATAAGAATCAGAACAATGAGAAGTGGATACAAAAGTTGATGATGCAGATAATGTAAACTATTTTTTTGTTGTATCCAACAGTAGCAACATTAAGCGAACTCAGAAAATTACAGGAGGTGCTAGAAGTGGATGAAAAAAAGATGGGGGAAGCAGCAGGTTGTAATAAGGATTATAACGATCTTTGGGTAACTCCCAATCACAAGTGTGTTGTTCCAGATTCAATGCTGCAGGTCATGGCCAGGTTTCTACACAGACAATGGAATGTAGACCAACATGGTCAGTATATTTGAAAATTACTGGCACAACACAAAGTTCAGAAGTGCAGCAGAAGATGTATGTCAAATATCTTTTACTTGTCAGAGTATTTTTCAGCATGAAAGCTCACTTGCTACTATGGGTCACATAGACAAATATGAAGGACCATTTACAAGAATTGAAGCAGACTTAATAGAGATGCCTTTCTATAATGAGTTTAGATATATTCCTTTAACTGCCTGTTTGTTTTCTAAATGTATTGAGATCTATCCAACCAGGAGAAGCAGCAGTATGACTGTAGCCAAGCTCTTGTTAAGGGAATTAGTATTGAGGTTAGGCATACCTACGTCTATTGAGACAGATCTAGGAAATCACTTTAAAGGTGAGGTCCTAAAGTTACTGTGTACAGCTTTACAAACTGAGCAGACATTCCATTACAGTTACAGAACAGAAGAATGAGGTGTGGTTGGCAAGATGATTGGTACCATGAAGTTCAAGTTTATAAATGTGTGTGCCTCAACAATCTTAAAATGTCCTCTTGTTCTGGTAAGCATTAGAAGCACTCCTAACAGAAAGAGTGGACTTTCTCTTCATGAGAGCCTCATGGTAAGGGCTATGCAGATTCAGTACATTGCTTCAGCAGCACTGGTATCAATAAGTGATATCACCAGAACACAAGACTCCCCACTCTCTCAGGAATTGCGGTTACAGGACACACCCTTCCGCTTGCACTCTTGTGCTTGTCCACAATTAGATTTGACAGAGACACAAATGCGTTTAAAATATTTATTTTACCTAACATGCTCTAGAATGCAGTAAACGTGCCACAACAAGCAGGAAAATGCATAACACCAATATGGTAAGTATAGTCATTAGTCTGTAATTCATGAAAGGAGCTGTCATTATAAAAAGACAGTGTAGCCTATTCTCCCTCCACTTCTATATAAGCAGAAGGATTATATATCAGAAGATCTTGGGGCATTATCTGCAGACCCTGTACCTTAGTCTATAGATGGCAGATCTACATTAAGGGCGCTATCTTGCTCTTCTCCCTAGAAAGGGTGTGCTCCCTACATGTGTATTCCAATAAGACCAAAGTACGTATTCCCAAACAACAGCTGCATCAATATGTTTTGTCTAGGTGCTAGGGCCTGACCAGAACAGAATAACAAGGGGCATTGTTGTTCGACACTTGCTCACAATGTTCAGACTATATCCCAGGAAGCTGCAGAGTGTGAACACAGTGAAAGGTTCTCATGTGAAAACAGCAAAAGGCATAGGCAGCTGAAAGATAAACTTGTTTAGTAAGACAACAATGTTCCCATGGGCCATGTGACACATTCTCTAATGATTTTGAAGTTCATGACAAACTTTTTACAGTTATGAGGCATTAGCCTCCACATCGAGAATTACAACCTCCTAGACAAACACCAATCCAACTTATTGTCCCTACTGGAACAAAGGATGTGCCTAAATGGCTCAGTGTTACAATGGTTCACCTCCTTCCTAAATAACAGAACACAAAGAATCAAGATGAAGCATTCACTCTCTCAACCCTCCATGGTCACCATAGGGGATCCACAGGTCTCAGCACTCTCACCCTTTCTTTTTAATCTACTCATGGAACCCCTGGCAAATGCATTGAACTCAGCAAACATTCTATATCACCTGTATGCAGACGACACTCAATTGTATATAAAAATCTCCTCACCATGAGACTTCATCTCCCTCAACGCTATTCTACATAATACCCAAATTTGGTTCACTAGCAATGACCTCATGCTTAACACCAAAAAAACTGAATTCCTTCTCATCTCCCCACCCAACCACACACCCAAGATAGACTTATGGTTGAAGCATCTAACTTCCTTTGACTGTGCTTCCCAAATCATTGACTCCGCGAAATCTTAGGGCGTCACCATAGGATAACACTTGAAAATGGTTTACGACTCCACCCCCTGGCCTGGCATTCCTATAGACCAACACATTGCCCTCTCAGCAGAGTTGTTAACCCTAGGGGTTCCTTATCACCTCTTCAAAGCAGCCTGGCTAATGACCAATCAGGGCAGACCACACGAAGGCTGAATTTTGGCTTACAAACAAAAAAGTTTTATAACTTTAGGAGAAATTCAACAATATAATATTGTTGGATTTACTACTACCATTCTGGGTAGTCTTTGAATGGCCCGGCTAGTCTTCTATCAATATTTTGCAATCAATAACTTCCTACTATGTTAACCTATGAGCCATGGGGCTTGCGATGGGGAAAATGACTTGGGCCAGTTTTCTAGCACCAGGGCTTATAAAAACATATTTTATAAGTAATTCCCTAATTGTTACAGGACCCCCACCCCCTGCGCAACTAGGGTAGACTTCAGGGGTTCTGAATCTGCAGAAACTCATTTTATAAGAGTGTACCTTATAGATAACTGACCCCCCCACCCCCCACCCCAGTGATACCGAGCGGTGACCCTGGGGGTCCCTAATATGCAAACACATTGTAAGTTTTTTTTATTTTTAAGTGCTCCTACCCCCAAAGTCAAGTTTGGGCACAATTTAAGTTTTAAAAGCAGTTCTAGCAACCAGTGCTGCTTTTAAACTGACCTCAGGCTTCAGCACTGCACACATGCTGGTGCAGAAAATCTGCTGGCCTCTAAACTGCCATGCCCCAGGATACTGGGGACTTTTAGGTAGTTTAAATCCCCTGCCCTATTATATACTAGGGGCTTATGGGGTAGGTCATGCCAATTACAGGGGTACCCCACCATACCATAGTGTACCCTAGTGTATGTTGGGTGTCTTAACTGTATTCTAATGTGCTCTATTTAGCTTGGCACTGGCCCTGGGCCTGGTTAAACAGAGCCCAGGGTCAGTCAGAATCAGTTACTACCAGTTCCAGTCAGAAAAAATGTAGGGGCTTCCCAGGGCACAGGATGACTTTGCAACAGTACATATTACCTGAGTGGGTTGATCTAGCAGATTTAGAGTCAGATGTGGAAGTCTATGTTTGACAAACTGCTGTCAGGTCATGCTTAGGGATGAACCAGAAGCAGAAAAATCTACTGTGAACTTTTGTTAAGTCCTGACAAATATTGAATTTAAATGTTTAACCTTACAGGAATTGACTGATTAATGTATCTTATCGTAGGTATCCACATGAATATAATAGGGTTTCCTGAATTATTGAACTGAAAGAAGAAATAATATGAATTTGTACCTCTTGAACATTTGTACCTTTATTATACCTTTTATTTTGCCTCAGTAGAAGAAGGCACACATTAGATGCTGGCCTTTTTTAGCATGTTTTTCTTGATAATGGTATTCATAATTCAAGTAGGTTTAATGTTATGTCTAACTTCTCTGGTTGGATATGTTTCTCCTTCATAGAGTCAATTAATTACCATATATACTGAACTAGAGCACATGAGATTAATACATAGGGATAGCTCAGAGGGTAATTACAAGGATAACATTTATTCAAAACCTGTTATTGGAGTATGTTAGAGATTGTTATGTATGTGCATATCTTTATAGAGCTCTGATTCTTATTTGTAGATTGGGAGAAAATTGAAAACCGTGATGTATGACATGCATATGGTAAAAATGTATGTTATGTTGGAAATATGCATTCACGAATAAAGTTTTTTAAACAAAAATGTATGTGCATATCTTCCATCCTGAGCAGATCATGTAATGTTTTTTATGTGCACTTTCATAAGCAAGTGTTTTTGCCGTCATATCTTTACACTTTAATGATTTGTTGGAAGAACTTCCTATATATGAAGAATCTGGGAATTGAATTGGCTATTCTACACATTTAAAGAAGATTGCACAACCTAATTTGAATATTAATAACACTAAAAAATAGCATGTGCGTAGTCTGAGTAAAGAGCAGCATGAGTATCCTAAGGAATATAATGAGTGGAGGGTAAAAATCCTAAGAAACTGGAAAGATACAAGTGAAATAAATTAAGAAATTGAAGTTGAAGAGGAATTTAGAAACTCAAATGTGCATCCGAGACTGAGAATGGAGCATGAAAGGAGAGTTATATATATGATGCATAAGAAATCTCAATGAATTAGGCCAATAGGGTTTGCTGGAGCGAGTGATAAGTCTAAGGTCCAAACGTTCAGGGCTTGTTTTTCACAACAATAGTACAATTTATTATCTTGCATAGGAACTAGTATGATCTTCGGTACAGTCAAAAAGTTCACGGGTTCTTTTTTCAGAAAACAGCCAACAGATGTTTCGTCACACAGTGACTTTTTCAAGATTCAAATAATAGATGTGAAAGATCAAAAGTCCAAATAGTAGAATTCAAAATGGTCAGTTGGTGTCTGCTGCAGCACCTCTAAGCAATGGTGTTCCACACGCTGTATTATGGCAGGATGTGTTGATGGAATCAATGGTGGTGGGCTGTGCAGACCATTGGGAAATATGGCAAAAAGTCACAGTCTCAGGTTATTATATAATCAGCTCACTCATATAATTGAAACAAAAGATCATGAGTCCAAGTAGAAGAATCCACACACTATAGTATAACAACATGTGTGAATGGAGTCAAAGGAAGCAGGAGCACAAACAGTTATGAAATGTGACATAGTCAGGTTGTTATATGATCAGCTCACAATAGAGTAATGGAGGGTTTAGAGATCCTCAAGTACTGATGCAAAGATGTGTAGAAATAAAGTAGATTTCCGACATAATTAGTAGATCTCAAAGTAAACGTTCTTTGTTTGTTATCATTCGATGGAGTCCATAGTAAGCTCCAATCTGTATGAAAAGATGTCTCAGTGAGATTAGGCAGGAGTAGTGTGATTATGCAGAACCGCTTTGCACTAGATAATCTTCTTGAGAAGGAGGGTGGGGTCTGTAGGGTTATCAGGGTGAGAGAGTGCTGCAGCTTCATCCAAGATAACAGTAGCTTATTCATGATTATATAAGCAATGTAACTAACATCTCTTGTGAAGAGAGATTTTGTAGAAATTATTCAACATTACATCTGTATATGTGCATTAATATTAGCCATTCCTCATTTGAATTCATGTATGTGTTTTAACATTGAACTATTGCATTTATACAAAATCATTATGATGAGTTTTAATGTGTTTTTCTGGCTAAGACGTAGGTTTAGGCCTCACTTAGGCCTTAACAAAATCTTTATTAAAACGGCTGCCGTATAATGATATTCATTTTGTGTTAATACTTCTCGCTTGTCACAGCATACATATGCGCTGTCTTTCTTGAAGAAGCCTTTTCCTACTTTCTAAAGCTCTTCCTGCTAGCATACTGTATTACATTCATTCACAATTCTTTTGTCTTGTTCATGTAACTAGTTTGTTCGACCAACTCTACATGATTTTAGGTCAGAAGGGGGAAATTAATACTTATGTAGTGGGTTAGTGCTCAGATGGTATGGTTATATGACGTTTTAGAAATATGAAATGTTATTTGCCATAGTAATATTCACACCATACTGACCTTTGCAGTTTCTATAATTTCCTGTACTGAAAATGGCTATAAAAATCTCTGGATTTCGAAGTGAGCCAGACTTTCTCCTGAGCCTCTATGGATGCTGCCTTATTTTGAATTTAATTGATGCACATTTGAGGCAGTCCATTTTCCTCCATTTTGCTTATTATTACATTATTACTGTAACCAATAGACTTCATGATACTCGATAACTATGTAGATTTATAGATTCAATAAGTCTGCTGCATTTGCATTTTTCTATTTTCTGTAGTGCACTATTAAATGTTAATAAACTTACATGTTTTTTCCTAATTATTGATTTCAAACTCCATTTTCGACTACATTTGAAATACTATTTTGACTCTTGTCTCTGTTGATAACCGCCATGTTCTAAAACCTCCAAGACTTACAGACTCTTTGGTTGTGCTCATCACAATGTTTTCCAAAAATGAGTAAATCCTGTTGTAAGCTCTTGACACCTTGTATCTCACCCATCAGGTATTCCATGCCTCGTAGGAATACAGCAGCAGCTGAAAGAAGTCTGAATGGCTTCCTTAAAAACGTTTATAATTCCTTTGGTGTTATAAAAAGCTTGCAGGTGCTGTGAGAGTTCTTCGAACTTGATCTAGTGGCACCTTAATGAAAAATCTAGGGTGGTGAAATACTTTGTATCGGATAGAGCGGACAGCATTGGGCAACTACACTGATGTTAAGACTGCAAACGCCAATACTGTTTAATGACACCCTTAGACTTGCAAGAAACAAGTACTGGAGGCAATCAGTCTGTTGCCTCCCCTGGAACTACAATCCCTCATCACAGAGTTTGTTTTGGCATATTAAATGTTTTCAGCTTGTAGAAGGGGGTTTTGTTGACCCAAACGTGTTAAATGTGAAAAATGAAAGTGATTTGGTTCTTAAGCACGTCACAATGTATATGAAACCTAAAATACAATAAAAAAATGTTAAATCTCTCATCACAGAGTCTTTTCAATTCCTATTATATAGCTCGCCGCACATTGATGAGCATTGTTGATGCTTTTGCCACTGTAAACTGTGGCTTAATTCTTAGCCTAACTTCATGAACATAGGGCCTCATTTATGAGAAATGATGCATCGCTGCATGAAAGCAGGGATGTGTCACTTCTCAGTGCGCACTATTTGCGACATTCCTGATGCGTCATATTTAATGTATGATGCATCATGTCGCAAGGAGTTACAGATACGTCAGTATTTCTGATGTATCTGTGAGCGCAAAAGTGACGCATTGCTGGAGTGTGTCACAAAAGTTACGCAACTCCAGCAATGCGTCCTTTCACATGGGGCAAGCACCATGTGAAAGGGCCTTCGTCAGTCTTACACCTGCTGTGAGGCAGGCGCAAGATTTTGACGCAACGGCGTCCTAAAAGTGACGCAGTGAAATCTCATAGATTTTACTGCGTCACTTCTACGACCCTTCCTTGCATCAATTCACCACCCTTGCATACATTATACCTGGCGCAGGTATAATGTGGCGCAGGGGTTTACAAAGTGACGCATCTACCTAGATGCGTCACTTTGTAAATATGGCGCAACGAGGTGCATTTTTTACGCCACTGGTGCGTCACAAGAAGTGACGCACCGGCGGCGTAAAAGTGACGCACAGCCTCATAAATGAGGCCCATAGTTCTTAAGACAGCGCAATTTTGCACTAAACATATTCAGAGAACTTGGTGGAAAGCCCCCACACCTCTCCTTGATGCAGATAGACCCGAGGTAAAGCATTTGCATCTAATATTATACCAAGATATTTTTGATGGGGACATCCTAAAATATTGTCGACTTTCACCGCTATATATATCTTTTCTTTCTGTGAATCTTAACTTCTATTCAATCAGAGTATGAAAATACCCTAATATTTTGATCTAGTCCACCCATACCCTCTAGGTTTAACATCCATTTTGTTGAGAAACATATTTCTTTTATAAAACCTTTTAAATACCTCAGCTCAACACGGTTGTTTATGGTTCTAACAATATCATCCAGATTACTCAATTTTCAGATACCAACTTGTAAAATGACGTCATCACACACTTCTTTCACTATCTCCTCACTTTTTATTCACTCCTGCACCATTTGGCAAAGTGAACACATCTGCCACACTTGTTACAAATAGCTTCGAACCTGGACTCTTTCTCCAATAAGACATACCAACAACACTTAGATCAACGTACTTACTGACATCCACTCGCAACTCTTCTTTACAGCTCATCATATCTTCTAAATGCTTTGTTGTTAAACATACATCAGCTAGAGGAGGCTTATCTTTGAGCCATAACTCCTGTCTAATGTTCTCCAGTTTGTAATGAAGGACAAAAAAGTCTCTTAATTCTTTCTTCCAAAAGTGCCCCAAATTTACAGGAGGACACTAACTTTCTTAATGCTGTCAGATGTCCTTTCCCAGACTCTCAATCTTCTTGTACACACCTTTCAAAGTGAAATCTCTCAAACATTGTACTAAATCAGTAAATAGTGTATGTGCACCTTCATAACTGCTGTTTCAAATTTGTTTAGACCATAGGCATCCTATTCTGAAGACAAACTCCTGAGTAATTGATAAAAATGTCTTTCCACTTGCTCCAAATCAATTTAGGTTCACCAGGATATGATAAGAAAAATGGTGGTGGTTTTAAAATTTACATTATCCTACTTGTTTAGAATTGGTTTAATAAATGTCAAAGAGTGCATATAATTGTATTGCAGTATCCAAGCAGAATTTGCTGTTCTCAAAAAAAACGTGTACTATATTGTTTGTAGTTTCAAAATGACACAGGAGAGCAGATCTGTAATATGCACTATGTAACATTTTCCGCCAAGAATGCAAAGTTTATCATAAGAGTTCTCTATAAAGTAAGTTATATGTTTTCTGTAAATAATTCTCTGTTGCAGTTCAAGATGTACTTTAATACTGGCCCATAAGGAACATAAAAATATAGACTCAAGGTTGTAAAACCAGTTAAAAAACAACACAGTAAGGCACAGCATGCTATGAGTTGTCTGAGTTCTGGGGAAAATGTCTGCCGCAAGAAAATAAACAGCAGGCACTGAGACGTATTTCAGTTAGACTTTTTCTTATGCCACACGTAAAATTCAAACAGAGTTTATTTCAAAACACATCTCAGATCAACTGCAGTGTTGTGCGTAGACCTTTACACCACTACAGTAAAACACGCAGGGGTATGCGGAGGTAGTTGCACCCCCATGTTTTATATTTCGGGGGACTGGACAATCATTACAAATGTGACAGATATCCATTCTGCTGTATTACTAGTGCATTATATTCTATGGCACTTGTAATATGGTGAACGGGATGTCTGTCACGTTTATGATGGAGGATCCCATCAGCAGAAATAAACCTCTACCTGATTTGAAGCCTGGGGAACCTGGGGGTCAAGGGCCTTTTTGCCGGACCCATTATGAGGAGGAGGAGGTGGCATCCAGAGGGTCCCTCAGGATCTATTATGAGGTGGAGGGGACCACAGGGTTCAAGGCAGGGTCCAATATGAAGAGCAGGCATCTGCAAAGGTCCCTTCCGGGTCCTTTATGAAGAGTCAGTATCTGCAGGGGTCCCCACCTGCACGGCTCAATGAAGGGTCGATTATCCTTCTAGGAGTTGGGTTCTGCAAATTCTACATTCAGCTGCTTTGTTATGAAAATTGTAGAATGCATTTCTAAAATAAAAATATTAAGTGTAATGTGATTTTTAACAGGTAACGATGGCAGCATGCATGGTAATTCTGAAACAAAACGCTTTCAGTTGGACCTGTGATGTCATACAATGAAAAGGTGCATCATCATCTGTAGTGTGCTGAGAATGTGTAGAGCA
Organism: Lissotriton vulgaris; assembly: GCF_964263255.1. NCBI lineage: Eukaryota > Metazoa > Chordata > Amphibia > Caudata > Salamandridae > Lissotriton > Lissotriton vulgaris. Next base: position 582,774,261 of record NC_141687.1, on the reverse strand, counting down.
CAGCATACTGATGTTACTACATGTGTGCATACCATGTAGAAAGCAGGGGCAGCACTGTGACAAACTGAGGTGAAATGTGGTACTATCCAAGCAGCAACACTGCATCCCAGCCTGCATGCCCTACCCATGGGGGGCAGGGTGGGATTTCGTCACTTTCTCTTCGGCTGCTATTCTCCTCTTCGACTACAGCTTCCCTCAGCTCTCCTGGGAGTTACATTGATCTCACCTAAGAGGTGTCTTAGAGGATCAAAAGATGGATGCACATTCTGAGAGCAGGGAAGACACTTATCTGAAAAGATGTGCACTGGGGAGGCACCGATAAACTCCAAGCTCTACCAGGCATGACACAGGAGACACAGTGATCAGTGACTGGCACCAATGAGCATGTCGATGAGACACAGGAGAGTCACCGATCAGCAGCTGACACCACTGTGCATGTCGAAGAGACACTGAGCAGCCTTTAAGTCTAGTGTCCATGTCACATTCACAGAAGAGACACTGATCAGTTGCTGACACTCCAAACTACTAGAACCGCTTCGGAGAGAAGTAAATCTCCTGCGTTTTAGGAAGCGGTTAAAAACGCTTCTATTTAGGGAGGCATTTGGCCCATTTAAATAGCTGTATTGTTGGCCTTTCTCTGCCTTCCTTACGTTCTCAATCATTGCTGTTTGTCATCGGTCTAGAGCGCCCGGAGACCTGTAGGTGAGTTGGCGCTATACAAACCGAAGTTAACAATAACAATAACAATAGCATGCCAAAGAAAAACGCGAGACAGTGATGAAAGCCTCACACCACTGAGGATTGCAGAGAGACTGAAGTCCATGCGGTCACACGAGCTCACCAGGTATGGAATGGGGCAACAATCAAGCACACAAGGAAAATAAACAACAATTAAAAATGTACTGCATGCTTTGTCAATTAGTACTGGGATAAATGAACTAACACTATTCAAAAAACGCTTTGATGTGTTGGTAATTTCAAAAAATTAAATAACGGATAAAGTCTACTATTTGTAAGGGCCGCTAATCAATACCCATGTATTCTTCATATGTTGTTTTAGTTTGTGTATACAGGTTTTGTTCAACCCGCAAAAAGGGTCTAGACATATCGTTCTGATTTTCAATCGCGAAAAAAAAATCCCTCAGTGTCATCCATAGTTACCCTCAGTGCTTTTCAAGACTTCTTCAGAAGGAGATGAAGCACATGACTGCTAAAACAAAAGACAACTCCAGCCGAAAAAGACACTTTTTCACTATGGATTATTTTCAAAATAGTGAGGCGCCCCCACATCAACAGTGTTCCAAATAGAAAGGATCAACCAGCTACCTGGACGGGATAATGGTCACAGGTTCATTCTGATGGAAGTAGAGTTACAGAGCCGCCATTTTAGCATTTTGCGGAAGTAACTAATCGCAGCCCGTGCAGGCAAGAGTGGTGAGGCCTGGTTGGGGGGCGGAGGGAGGAATTCGCCATATGACCACGAGGGAAAATTAAAAAATTAATTACTTTTTTCTCGTCGTCGTCTGTCTTAATCCCCCACCCTCCCCTACCCAGCCTCACCCCCTCACCAATCTTACCTGCACGGACAGCGGCTGGAGGTAACAATGAGGTTTGCAGCCTAAAAAAACCAAATAAAAGAGTGGCAGATTTTAGCATTTAGAAGAAAACTACACTAGCCAGGAGGATATCAATTGTGTGAAGAACTAGTAAGAAGGGGATGATACAGATTGGAAATCGATAACATGTATGTTTAAAATATAAATGAACAATTAATCCTATTCTAGAAGAGTGAATTTGAAAATATGAAAACTTAAAATTAACATAGAAATCATCAGCAAATAAATGGATTCTTCAAACTGCGCTGATTATTACTTTATGATGCTACCTTCCAAATAATGACTTCTAGTCTTTCAATATAAAGTAATCTGCATACCTCACTTAAGCTGCGGGAAGCCAAAATATATCATCAGTCACAGCCATGCAGTATATCAAATTCAGTCATACTCGAGCTATTTATATATAAATAAATGTACTTAGTTACATGCATATGCTATAGTCACACGCCACAACTATTCTGATGTCTGTGAGACATCAGTCGTTTCAAAACACTGCGGTTCTGGTAATGAAAGGCCTGGTAGTTTGGCAATTCATATAGCAAACTGCACACTTATGCTTCCCAAAGTATGGTACTACCTCATTATTCTTATTTCAACACCTTGGAATGGGAGATAACAAACGGATATTGCATGTTTTCCCCATTAAGAACTTCAAAACTTGTTATGTACAATATCGTCCATGTATCACAAGTAACCAGAAAATGTAGGGTCATTTTCTTGCCTCAACATGGATGTCTCATAATATTGCCTGGTACCACGTTGCAACAAATTGAACAATTGAAAGCTAAGTTTGTGTACGTCGTTCTGAAAGAAATTGTACATAATTCTCTTTGAATGTTTGGCTTTTTTCGCATTGTGCCTAACATCTTTGTTCGCACTACATGAGAAAGTAGGTAATCCTTTAAATAATTAACTCAGGTTTTAATGAAAGTTACAGATCTTCTAATGCTTTAGGATGACAGCCTTCTTTGTTTTAGTTTGCATTGAATGTGAATTCGTGACCTGTTTTTTTTTTTAGCTCTTTTAGCACCGAGAAATGTTTGTGCAGGAAATAAAACCATTATATCAACATTCGAGCTCTATTCATTGTTGCATTAAAAGCAGAACTCGCATAACCTTGATGTGGAAAATTCTCTTTCATTCCTTGCATTGAGCTCTGTAATTGTGCAGAATTTGTGATAAAATGTTGTTCACATAAAAACTGATGCTGGCATAGACCTTGACACATTACCCGCTGTATGAAAAGTACTAGCACACAAAATATTCTCTGTCTCTTTCAGTGAAATGAAAAGAAGATAGATAGTGCTCCCAAAAGCAAAACTTGCAGTAAATGTAATTATGTCATGACCCATGTTTATAGATAAAAAAAAAAAATAGAGACGGTACGCTATGTGTCTCGATGATTAGGTGGTATCAAGCACAAACCTTAACAGGTGCGACTCCCCCGTAATGGCGGAGGAATGTCGCCCCACCGCCCGTAAATAAAATCATTATAACGCAATGTTATTATCCTTTTATTTATGCTGTTTGAGCCCTGCAATACAAAAGTATAGGGCCGAGTGGGCCGGACATGGGAGAGAGTAGAGTGCACTCATAAGTGCGCATGTGTATTTGGCTGGCCGTCCGAGGCTGGCCAAACACACATGTGCACTTATGTTTCTCCAACAGAGTGTCGAAACAGCACAGACTCCAATGCACCATCTGAGTGGCAAATGAGGCCGTTCAGACCATTCTTGCGCTGATTTCTTGTGCGAACAGCGCCTAGTTTGGGTGCGGAGCCTGTGAACTGAGGGATCATCCCCTTCCGGCACTCAGCAGACCGGAGGAACGGCGAGGCAGGCGTCAGAAGGAGCAGAACAACAGGTAAGTCTCTTTTTAATACTTTTCTTTATTTCTCCTGCCCAACCCGCCTCCTGCTCTACCCGCACGGGCCCTACCACTTTAGGTAGGCGGTGGCCGCCACTGAACTTTAACTCACCCTACTACCCACCTCAGTTTAAACCGGCTGTTTTTCACACTAGTACACATTCAATTAAGGCATTCAAATAATGACTTTTTTATTCATGATTCTTGTAAAATAAAAACGGATGTTTGAACAGAATTGTAGACTTGTGAAATGTTGAGGCGTAAGACTATAGCATATGCATGTCACTAAGTACATTTATTTATGTATAAATAGCTAGAGTATGACTGAATTTGATATACTGCATGGCTGTGACTCAACACCCAAAGATATGGCCCAATGTCCGCGCCTGGATACCCTCACAGGTGAGTAGCAGTGCTCTACATCTTCACATAACATAACAATATGAAGGGATTGGTGGATTGTTCCTCGAGCATTGCTCACCCTGCCGAAAGGCCTCGTAAGAGAGGCAACAATCTGCAGGACTTACTGCAATAAAACCATGGGAAACCAAGGGCCCTGCAAGGCTCCCAGCAGGCCCAAACATCAAGATGTAGAACGGGGTTGGGAGGATACCGAGTTTGCAGCAGTCAGCCATATCACTATTTGTAAATGCAGGGCTTTCTGTTGGATCAGAGACAGGCTGTGAGGAGGGACGTCCACGGTCCAGAACTATAGCGCCCTCAAAATATCTTTCATTGCTTCGTCGGTGCATAATAGCTGATTGCAGGCCATTTAATGTAACCCAATATCAGACATTTCTACGTTCAGACAGGTGTGTGGCATCAAAATGTTCTTCCAATCTCTGATGTCTGAGCTATAAATTGTATCACGCCCCCCAGAAATTGATCTTTCTATCTTTCCTGCTTATAACTTCGTTTGGTGGTGGCTGTGTTTCAATGTGTGTGTGCGCAGACGGACTAGTCTATTCTCATTACTATGAATGTGTTTATGCAACTCCAACTGCTTGCAAAAATCCCGAAGAAGCTGCAGCCAGGCCTGCATCGAATCCCGTCTCCTGAGTAATCCATGCACGATCACCTGAAAATGTTGCTCACTTTTGAAAATCCCTGCAGGTGACAAGCCCTAAGATCTACTGCTTTGCCTTAATGAGATTCAGCCAGAACGAAGCCGTGCTACTGCAGCTTGCTGTGGTCTAACATCCTAAGGCCACTGCCTTGGCACGAGCAAGCGATGATCTGACAGGGGTCTGGAAGCTAGAGTGTCAGGAGCAGGCTTCTGCAGCCCCCTGCTGCTAAGTCATTAGCTCAAGGGCCAGAGTGAGGTTTATGTGTCAATGGACCTTGGGGACCAATGGGAGGTTTGCCCCCAGGGAATTTGGGCAACGAGTCAGCCCAGATAACATTATAACATTTACGCTCGTTTTGGGCTATTCCCAATTGGGCGTTTTTTTTGCACATTTAACCATACATTTTACGGCTGCAGGCACCATTTTGGTGACAAGGCGCCCATTAACAGGCAGGGCCGGCGCTAGACATGGGCAGTGTGGGTAGCTGCCCAGGGCCTCGCACTCAGCCCACCAGTTCGGGCCACTCACCAGTTTAACACATCAAAATCACTCGTCAACGGCCAATTCAATTGAAAGAAACGCATCTCTTTCAACTGGGCCCATGAGAAGGAGGGGAGGTGGCCCTCCCCGGGCCTCTTAGGGATGGTTGGAAGGAGACACATTTTGCTGGTGTGTCCTGCAATTAGCCCTCCTGCCCATTCAGTGACAGTGTGGGACGCCCATTGTTCAGTACTTTAACGCCCACAGATTTAACTCTCAGCCCCCAAGGAATTCTCACACCTTCAGCCCGAAATGGGCTGTAAAAGAGGTGCCTGTAGGTGGCTGAGAGGAAGAGCAACTGCCCAGAAAGAGTCTCCCCAAAGAAGCCTTCCGAGCCCAGGCAGTATCACTTCTGCAAATTAGAAGGGCCGTGCACATTCCCTTTTGGCCTAGGGCCCTAAAAATCCTAGAACCGGCCTTGGCCCCTGTTAACAGGCACTTAATTTTGCCAGGTGGTTTAAAGTTTATAGATGGCAGATGTGGACAAACAAGTGCAGGAGGCCATGCGCCTGCTATCAGAGGCAGGGCTTATGGACCTGCTTCCACTGGGAGCACACCTGATGGCACGTTCGGTCAAGGCATGAGACTAGTAGAGTGGCAGTCGCGACCCTCTTCTGCTTGCCTCCATGTGGGGGCTCGCCGTAGATCATGGGTCTCCAAACCGGTCCTGAAAGGCCGGATCCATGCCAGATTTTAAAAATTAATACATGTATCTCAATGGGGATATCCCAAAAATCTGGCATGGATCCGGTCCTCCAGGAATCGGTTTGGAGACCCCTGCGTAGATATTGCAGATGAGTTCCCGGGACTGCTCACTATCCAGGAGAGCGGCCCGAGGGGAGCGTGAGGCATGCTTGCTGGGAAAGGCCCAGCGATTGAATTTATGAAGGGGGAAGAGGGTGGGACTTCAGCGCGACCAGCCGATCCAGCGGAAGTGCTGGGGCAGTTGGGGAGGGAAAAAGGGACAATCTGATGTTGCGGGAGGAGGGATCGGGAAGGGGAGGGGTGGTGAAGGATAAAGGGGTCCAGAAAAAAAAATGGCACTAATGAGCTCTCTCTCACTGTAGCAGCTGGAACCTCGTCATGTTCCCTAACCCAGGATGCACAGCTTAATAGAGAAATCCTTTCGGAAAATATCTTTCTTTTTGTAATCAACTTTAATCCATGCAATCATCAGAAGTAATACATGTATCAACAAGTAAATTAATTTTTCTTGCCAAGTTCAACGCGTGCTGAAAAGGCTTTGCTCATACACAAACCAATGAGCTCTCTGACACAGGAAAGAAAAGACAGAGAAGGGATGCTGGCATGGGTAAGCCAGACAAAATGCTAAATTGGGAGCTTAAGGGAGACAACAGGAAAGACCAGACAATTGGAGGGTTAGTGAAGAATGTGGAGAGGGAGACATCATGGAAGGCGGGTCATGGGGTGGCCCCCTGTGTTCCTAGTGGCAGGGGGTTGTTGGAGAGGGCAGGCACATAACAAAGGCTCCCGCAGCCCCCGCAGTGCAGGGGGGCCCGAGCTGCAGGGGGCCCCTCAGCACTGTACTCAGGAATGAGAGCTTTGTATTAAATCCGGAGTGGGGGCCCCTCTGTGTACATTGCAGGGGGGCCCCCTGAACTTTTGTTACACCACTGGGAGAGGGCCCCACAAGCAATGAGGGGCAGGTAGAATGAAGAAGGGGGATTGGATCCGCCAGACGCCCAAAGACCGTACAGTGCAGCGGGAGGGGCAGAGGGATGAGAAGGGCAGCACAGGGGCCCATGTGGAAGGCTCTGCGTCCGCGCTGATAGCAGCACTAGAGTAGAGTGAAGGGTAGCGACAGGAGGAGGGGGAAGGGGAAGAGGTGGCTAGGATTTGCAGAGTGGGAACAGATGGTTAGTAGCGTGAGGCATCCTGCAAGGACTTACTTGCTGCTAGGGGTAGATCAGGGAACGGCGCCAGCAAGGTGAGGAGACCAACCGGCAGGAGGAGGGAGGGGCGGAATGTTGGTGCAGTTCGCATCAAGGCGGTGGGGGAGCGGGGTGTGATACGGAAGGGGAGGTGGTATTGGGTTCCAGAGCAGGACGAAGGACAGGCAGATAGGGAAACTAACAAAGGTACACCAGACCTAGCTTTTATTTTTCACAGTCAGACTTGCGGGGACATGCAGACTCGGGTGAGTCATATGCGGCTCATACACCCGAGGGGAAGAGATGGTGGGATTCTGGGTTGCCAATCAGAGGTCAGGTGGGATGGCTATAAAACTGCTACAGAAAGTTCAGGGTAACCTCTACAGTCTATGAACCAGGACGGCTCACTGCAGCCTTTGGGGTGGCTGGAGAATGTGTGGCGGCAACAGGTAGGGGCATGGTTGGGATTACTCCTATTAATCTTGTATACACCACCTGCACACTCAGTTGAATAGGTTTCTTTGCTCCACCAGATTCAGCCATTAGGTGATACACACTGAGTACCTTGGTCGTACACTGTCTGTCCCAAGTCTGATCCTCCTGATGTTCAGACCTATCAGAGACTGCCCAGAGATTGCTACAAAGAGATTTAACCCCTAGTTGCTTGAAGATGCGTGCTTTTGGGACACGTTGGCGAGCGCTATCACAGATTATTTTGCTCATAATCAAGGGTCTGCCTCAAATGGGAGGCTTTTAAGGTGGTAGTGAGGGGACACTGTATGGACCAGTCAGAGTATGTGAGGAAAGAGCTTAATAATACATTACTAGATCTGGATGTAAAACTGCACGATTTAGATAAAGTGTTGGGGCAGATGTACATATGCAGGCTAGGCTCTGTGAGGGCAGGGATCTGTACAACAACACACTAGAGCACCTGCGTTGTCATGACTACTAAGCGTACACGGGGAGGCCACATGATGAAGAGGGTAGACTACTTGCTTGGCTTATCCATCTGGAATTTAGGGGTCACCTATTACCCCGGTCAGTTCCAGTGATGATATGCAACTTTATGCTCCTGGTGAGATCAACACGGCGTTCAGGGAATACTATGAATCCCTTTATGGGAGACCGGAACCAATAGATGTAGATGGCTTAAGGGCCTTCTTGGACAGAGTGCCCTTGCGGGGAAGGGAATCAGTAGCAAGGGGAGAGCTGGGTGGCCCAATGTCAGTCCAGGAAAATAGGGCTGCCATCAAGAAAATGGCTAACGAGAAGACACTTGTGTCTGACGGCCTCCCCACGGGATTTAATGCAGAATTTGCCGGTTCTTTGGCCCTCCGGCTCGAAACCTTATATGCAGAGGCATTTGGCAGAGGATTTATGCCTGACTAGGGAGGCAATAGTGATCCCTCTCTCAAAGACTAAGGAACAGACTGTCCCCTGTCCATGCCTAATATGGATTTTGAAGTCCTGGCGCATCGGCTACAACCATATATGCTGAACTTAGTGCATAATAACCATAACGAGTTAATTCCGTCAAAGAGCACATCCGTTAATCTTCATAGGTTGTATCATGTCTTATACCACCCAGGACTGTTGACTCGCACTGTAATTTTGTCGATTGCCCTAGAGAAGGCCTTTGACTTGGTTTACTGAGATTATCTTTATGAAGACTTGCTCCAGGTGCATCTGGGGTAACAGTGGGTGGAATAGGTTTGACTGTTCTATTCATCTACCACAGTAAGACTTAAGACAGGACACAGTATCTCTGCAAGATATACCACTTATAGAGGCACAAGGCAGGGATGCCTGCTGTCGACTCTTCTGTTTGCTCTGGCTATAGACCCTTGACAGAACTGTTCAGAATAGATGGGGCAGGCTATGCTGTGATGGTAGATAGCATATAATATCACTATATGTCGATGAGCTCCTACTTTATCTAAAAGATGGTTCAATGGGGGCACAGCATGCAATGGCCCTGTTGGATGAGTTTGGAGCAAATAGGACAAAACATCACAGTGAAAAGATACATAAATTCACACACACAACATAGCAACAAAAAAAGGCGCCAACGCCTTTTGTCCTATTTGCTCCACTGTGATTTAGTTGTGAATGGTAGTTTGGATCAATGTTAGTATGTTTGGTGTGATCAGATGGATGAATGATATTTTAGTTGCTGTTTTTTAGAGGGTTACTGTATGTATCTAACCTGTAAATTTGGAAAACTGTATATATAGAATGAGAATGGTGATGACACTACTTTGTTACGATTATATTTTGTATGTCAAAAAATAAAAAAGAATAATGTTTTCTAAATAATTTTTGCTGTGGGACAATGTTGATATATATTCAATGAAGGATATACTACCTATATATTAATGTGGTACCTAGGTAAAGTCATGTTTCTGCATTGAAAGTGCTCGTAGTAACCTTGGGTAAGGCCGCACATGAGTCAAGAAGAGGCACTATGCCTATTCTGAGCCCTGTACAAGGAAAATCATTCGGGCCTTGTCACACTAGGCGTGAACACCGTTCTCCTTCCTGCCCCACTAGAACCAGGTCCTGCATGCTGTGGACACTGCTGAGCATTGAGTGCTGAAGGTGCCTTTTAGAGGTCAAGCCAAGATAGTATCTTTATAGACTGATGGCTGTCAGCCAACTGCATCATTGCTATGAAGCCACTACGGAAACTGTAGATAATAGTTATGACCGCATATCTGAATCTTTATAAGAAACACCCCCAAGACCCTACCACGCCACAACACCTCCCATAGCCCGGACTTCCGGTGGCAGTGTCTGCTAATCTTCACAAGAATGACGTCAGGTTCCCTGTGAGCGAACCCTAAACATGTTTAAGAGAGATCTCTAGCTGCTCAACTAGAGTTCTCTCTTAAACATACATATATTTAAAATCAAATAGTAAAAATAATATGAAATAAATGAAAACAGGATCATGTTCCACTATTCGAATACATGTATAGTCATGGCAAGACATTTGGGGAAATGGGCAACAGGGAGGACTAATTATATTTAATGCAGACATATTAAAGTTAGTTCTTCAGCATCCTTGAGGTTCCCTACATGGTGCTGAGTTCTCTCCGTGGACAGTTTTTTTCGTGGCAGTTAATCACACATCTACCCACGATACTTAAGTAAGACCCCAAGATTAGTGCTGGCCTAAAACTGTTGCCAATCTTTATTTGACCCTGCAGTGACTCAAAACTAAGGAAGCGTGGGTTTGCAATATTGTGAAAGTAGCTGGACCACCAGGCTGCAATATTAGCATTGTTGCTATTGACTAGTGCATATCTGGAACATGGTTCCTTCCGCTCGTGGGCTTCCCTGATGGGTCTTCACACACCTACCACCGTGCAAATAAGCCAGCAGGTGGACATGAGGACTCTGTGGCACCAGCCAATGCCTTTCAATTAATTGTACACAAACAACACGTCAAGGAATGTGTAAAACAAATAAGCCAGCAGCAACTAGGATACAAGCCACACCACACACACAAATCTACAACACATCTAATGACCAAACAACAAACAATGTATCAGCTTAACATTGACTTTGGCAAATTACAACAAACAACACCACACTCAGTGTGAGATGGAATCCTTAAAACCATGTTGAGCAGGTACTAAATGCTGTTGGTGTGGTGAGGCCAGACCAATGGCAGAAAGCGTGCCCAATAACACAATGTGGTCCTTACTGGCTCCATGTAGGGATGAGGGAGCTTCTGCACTTTGTTGTATATTGATTCTTCTTGTAATATGGCTGACAGTAGTCATTAGCCCTTCCTTAGTGTTTTCACCTTCTCAGCCTCCCAGAATACTAGAATACGAGTGTTCTAACCTGTACCAGAGTGTTCTATCTGTGTCAGTTGATGGTATGGTCAGCTGGCGAGGTTTGTACTCAGCTGTGTCCTACAATAAATCTACATTTAATCAACTAGAAGTATCTTGTCATCTATCACCATCTTATTTACAACATTTTGGTGACGTTTTCTGCTGACCTGACCAGAGAAGAAACCATCTTCCGGCCAGTTTGTGGGAGTTCTTGTCTAATAATACCCTCACATGGGACTGCTTTTGTTGGCAGATACATCACAAACCTCACAAGACATCACAAGGTGACCGACCAGTAAGGAAGCTCACATAGCCAGCGACTTTCTATACAAATTGCAGTCATACAGAACTCAGTGTACTATTTGCATAGACCCTCTTCCTTTCCGTGCTCATCTTCTCATTTTCTTCCTCACTCTCACCAGTCCCTGGGTCTGTGCAGTCCTCACTCCCTAATCCTGTAGGCATTCCATGCTCATTGTGCACACCACTGTATCCATTTAATGTTAACTTCTGGTTCTTCTCCTACGAAGACCCGAGATTAATTACTCTGGGGTTTCTCCTCTGACTGTACACTTCTGTATGTTGGAAACTAGCTACGTTTATTTCAGAAGAGGGACTCTGAGAATCCGCTAGCTATTCATTTTTGGTCTGAAGGGATTGATAGTTAGAAGCATCAGTTTCACACTGGAAGAGGAAGAATTTTAGCAAACGTTTCCCCCAATGGTAAATTCCTTTGTTCCAGCCTAATGTCTAGATTATGCTATTTGAGACAGGATTGCCAGCTCTACCTAGGGACAGTTGTAGTGCAAACATGTCCTCTAGCCCATTAACAGAATTACTAATCGATAATGGACATCGATCTGGCCTCTTTTCCAGTCGAAGACCCTTAACAAAGGTATGTTATTGTTCGCATCAGACTTCAATAAGCTGCACCTGCCAAAGAAACTCTAACAACCCATTTTATATCAGGCTCAAATTGCAGCAAAAGAATGAGGGCCTGATTATGGACCGCAGAACCTGTGGTGGCGGTCCCTGGACCTCCATATTGGCAGTCCACCCGCCGTATTACGAATACGGCAGTGGGACCGCCACAGGACTGCCGCAACCGATGGGGATTTTTGAGCCCGTGGGGTCAGAGGCCCTGTTATGCTGGTGGTGCCACTGCGGCAGCACCGAGCATATTAGGAGTTTCCTCACCACCACAGTTTTCATGGCGGTGAGCCCACCATAAAACTGTGGCAGCGAGGAAACAATGGTGGCCTAAAAGGGCCCCCTGTTGCCTCTGGGCCATGGGTTTCTGCAGGAGGCCCATGTTGTGCTCCCCTATGTGCAGTCACCCCCTTTCCTGCACGCTATGCATGTTACATTCTATGCTGTACAGTAAAGTACTGCCTGCCAGACCATGAGATAACTCAAAATTTGGCGGCGGGCAGTTGAGTTTGGTGGTCTTGGACAGGGCACTGGCATGGTGGCCTGCACCAAGACCACCAAACTTTTAATAGACCCTGAGTCTGACTGCCTCCAGAGGATTTTCAGGGAGCTGAAAAGTCTTCACAGGAACATTTTGCGAAACCTGAGACCAAACCGTACATTTGAATGTACAAGTTTTTTTTTTTAATATATTGGCTAAAATCCATAGGTTTCAGAAACAGTTCTGAGTAAGCTTTGAACACATTTTCTCTAAGTTTAGATATTGCCAAGTCCACCTGCTTTCAGAACATTGCCTCTTTGTTATCACAATCCTCAACTTGCAGGTACAATCAATAATGTAATCTTTCCACCACACACACGTAATACTCACCCTTTACTTGCAGCCAAGTTTTTTGTGATATACCTTTCCTCCTAGGTTGCCATTATAAAGGACTGTTTAAATATGATTTTTTGCCCCTCTGTCTTCCTTCTTTTCTCCCACCACCCCACTCTGCTATTTTCTCTCGCCTCTCCTCTAGTGATAATATCCATGTTCAAATCCACACGCCTATCCTGCCCTCCATCTTACGCTAGTAGCCCACAAAATTATAAATAAAACCTAGCGCCCTCTCCAATGTGCCTCTCTACCTAAACTATCCATTCAATTTCTTCATCACATGTAGAACTTCACCACAGTGCTTCCAATTTGCTGTTGTGTTATATTTCCTGAAGAAAACCCTGCTAACTCTTCCACTCCCTATAACTATCGCTTAGCATCCCACCTCCCTTCCATTTCCAAGGTACTACAATGCCTACTTTCAACGGAATGAGTGCACATCTATCTTCTTGTTACCAATGAAACACAAGTAACCCCTTCTACTTGCACCTTCATGTGCTTCATCATCACAATCTCCTACCTTCCGGCTTGTTCCACTGGATCCATCTGCAGGATCTGACACTAAGATCACCCCACAATATGTTCCCACCTCCATACCAGTAATATTAAGGGCTCTGCTCTACAGTGGTGCTCTTCATAAGTATCCAGACAACTGCTCCTTCTCAATAGCGTGGAGCACCAAGAGATCGCTACTGATAGCTCTACCACTAGAGTCCCTCACGGGCCAATCCTAAATCCACACCGGTCTCTCTCTCTACACCTCTCTTGGGGGTATTCTATCCGCTACTAATTTCTCCTACAATCTGTAGACTCATTTCAAAAATATGTTCCATTCTTTTCTTACCTTCTCATTCTACCTCCAGTACTCATCTAGGAGTTCCTTATCTCTAAATGGCACTGTTTAGCCTTTAGGCGCTTTATGTTAAAGTCCTTTAAACTGAGACCCTTTACTTTCGCTCCTCTTCAGCACCCATGCTTCTATCTAGCCTTATCCTCTTCATGTGGACAGCGTACCCCTCTGTTTCTCTGTTGCAAAACACTGCACTCTTTTACCCTAAAAAAATAAAGAATTATTAATACTAGCAAAACAGCAGCATGGTACCAAGTACTAAACATTAGAAGAATAAAACCCTTTCACCAATGCATGAATTGGTTCACTAGTACTTGGATTATTCCAACAGCGAGCTCTAGGGCCTGCCTCCCCATTCCTATACTTTGCTGGATACATTTCCTAACTGTACTCGCAGAACCTTATTCAGTCTGCCTAGGAACACATCCACCCCTCCCCTTCGCCAGGAAGGTGAACGTCTCTGCAAGTTGATCTCTGCATGTTGTTGTCAATTGTTTTCTAGGTGGTCCAAGCACTGGACCATTGCTTGGACTACCTTCACAACATATACATATTGACCTCTAGCACACCATCCCGGAATATATGATCAGCCTAGCAGAACAGGCTGCTCACACCCAATGCTCCAAGGTTGTGATTTCTCTACCTTTTAGGCCCCCATTACGGAAGCTCAAAGCGGCCTCTAATCCGAGCCTGCGCCTTCACTTAGCGAGTTTGAAACTACCCAGAAGTGCCATCTCATGTGGTTGGAACAACAGAACAATCAGTGATGCAGAATATACCAAAAATGTCAATAGGTTTTTCCCAACACCCTAGCATGTGTTGTGTTCCGCAGTCTATCCATTAAAATCACCATCTTCATGCAATACCCTAATCACCCACTCTGGTGTGTGCCATCCGTCCTCTCTGCCGTCCATGCTGTATATCGCGATTGTCCTCTTGTTCAACATTTCTGTGACCACTATCATGCCGCTCGCGTACATGAAGGAATGAAGGGCGTTTTATAACGCGCAAAACTTAGCCCCAAGGGGCATCAAGGCGCAAAAACAGACAAACAAAAGTCCAAAACTACCAACTGCAAAATCAAAATACCGCTAGGAGCAGAGCCGCTAATATGCCATGAATCAATACATAAGTACATAATGAAATATTCTAATAGGCAGAGTCTGTCACAGTATTCACGAATACAACTTTTCCATTGAGGGAAATCGTCCAAGTGCCTCTGAGAAAATAGTGAGTCTGATAGAAAGCAGTGGGTGGACTCTAGGCAATATACCTGGGCCCCAGGAGAAGCAGTGCTTATCTGATACAGCGTGCACCGCTGGATGTATGGATATGGACAATCACTTGCCAGGAAATTGAACAGCAGATAACATTTCTTCACAGTTCCTGCCCAGTTGACAGCAGATCACCTTTAATGCACCAGAAAATAAAATACCATCTTAAATGACCCAACAGTGCTGTCATCATATCCTAGGACACATACAAATATGAGCATTGATCAACCTTTACAGGTTGCTGCAATCATCATTCAGAGTTGCTCTACAATATTCAAGTAACATTTTGTTTAATATGACAACCTGCATGGGAACATTTTCAAATATGCTGGCACTTTAGAACGCCTGTGGTCATGCTGAAATAGATAAAAGCAGCTCATTGTGTCACGAATCCACCGGAGGAGCCCGCCTGCATGCCAAGAAGAAGCATAGGTATGGATCTCAGTCGACTGTGGGATTAGGATCATAAAGGTTCAGGTATCATAAAGCTGGACTATCCATCAGCTCAAATGACATGATTCCCTGACAGTAGCTTCCCACTGGACTGATATTCATTGCACTAAGGGAAAATTCATTGCATTTAGGGAAGAGATGTGGTGCAGCGGCCAGAGCGGCTGACTTTGGAACCCGGGGGCTCACGGTTGGATCACCGGCGGCAGATCAGTCGAGTACCATGTGACTCTGGGCAATAGCTCGCTTAATCTTCCCGACGGCTCCCAGCGCCTTGACACCCTCGCGAAATTGTTCGCACTGGACATTTTCCCATGGATTCATCCCCTGTGATCGAAATGGCGACATATAAACAAATGGATTTATACAACACACATGCCATTAAATCACCCCCCCCCCAATAATTAACTGTTTGATTATTTGTATATATTTTCCCTCACCACTTGAAAATACCCCTACGTGCCACATCACCTGTCACATTTTCTGCACAACGCCCTAAGTGCACTGGGTAAAAATGTCACCATAAGATGTATTGAAATATATAAAACAAACACAAGTGTGTTTCACAAAACAATCAGACTTGCAAGGCGTTTACGGAAATGATTGACAAATGACATATGTTGTGTTCTGGACTTATGTACAGTCAGATTTTAGTTTACTAACAGTAGTATTTGTTGGATAAAAGGTATTTCTTAATTTCCTAATATTATATTTATGTTTGGTAACTATTCTGATCAGCATCATGCACACTTTTCCCACTACTTCAACGTTCAGAAAATTCTCACAATGCATTGCTACTGGTTGGGGAACTTTAAAAGCTACATTTTAGAAATGATAAACACGTGAAAACCTTTAAAAAATAGGGAACACATGCACCTTGAATGAGAAAACCTGCAATTATATAAATCAAAGGGAGAATCTTGCATTCAATGACCTCTTTATTTCAAACACAAGATCAAGAATAAGTACCTCAGGACACACGAGATCTGGGACACAAAAATGTCACACAACTCAACAATAACAGTTGCACGAATTTAATTCACAGTCCAATGACAGCATACACAACGACCCTATTCAGAATAAAAGCAACACCTTAAAAGCAAGCAGCTCGGCCACAACCGTTGTACAATACGGCCAGCGGAGGAGAGTCACGCCACTACTTTCAGAGCTGTGCAGAGAAAAATAATTATAATAACATGACGTTATTATAATTTAATTTTTCCTGTTCCCAGGTGCAGGGAGGGCAGGGCTCGCCAGAGCAGGGGCAAGGTGGTGGAGTGGTGATCACACTTTTAGTGCGCATGACTGCTTGGACGGTCGTCTTGGCCCGGCCAGACAGTCATGCGCATTTTGCATGTTCCTCACTAGGCAGCCTGATGGGGAACATACCAGGCTCTCTGTCCTCACATGAGCGCCAAACCACAGCGCTCATACCAATCACAACGGTGCATTGCAGTGTTGTGATTGGCTTAGAGGAACCAATCACAATGCTGCATTGCAGCTTTGTGATTGGCTTAGGGGAACCAATCACAATACTGCATTGCAGGGTTGTGATTGGCTTAAGGAATACCGGGGGCCTCCTTCTGCGACGCAAGAGAGGGGGCGGAGAGGCCGGGGCTGGCGACGCGACCAGGAGGTAAGTTTTCTTTTTTTTCTTTTCGTTGATTCCGGTCAGCCAAAATCTTTCTAACTTGTAATCGGCCTATGAGTGGCATCTGTGAACTACACTTGTAACATTTCGTGACCTGGAGTCCGATCTCCCTCCCCACAACCTTGCCTACATCTCCATGTTACTCTTTGGCACTACTTGCCACCAGTAGAGGTCGATGGTGGGAATAGCTGCCGGTCTGTGACGTGGGGAGGGGGAGGGGCAGGGTGTGGGTAGTAGTCTATGGATTACGGAGGATTACTGGTA
Organism: Lissotriton vulgaris; assembly: GCF_964263255.1. Taxonomy (NCBI): domain Eukaryota; kingdom Metazoa; phylum Chordata; class Amphibia; order Caudata; family Salamandridae; genus Lissotriton; species Lissotriton vulgaris. The sequence goes on along the minus strand of NC_141687.1, from coordinate 582,757,136 downwards.
ATTAAATATATAAATAAATAAAATGTATGTTGTTGCGCGCACTGCATCCCCAAATGCGATGCAGTGCACGCAACAAAATTCATTTTATTTATTTATATGTTTACTTACCTGTATTCCTCCGTAATCCATAGATTACTACCCACACCCTGCCCCTCTCCCTCCCCACGTCACAGCCCGGCAGCTACTCCTACCACCGACCGCTACTGCTTGCCACGTTCTGTGCATTAAATCAGTTCTGATTGTGGATCCGATAATTTGTGTAAATGTAACCGCGGCTGCAAAAGTAATTTTAGGGAACGCATTTCTAATACGCCTCACCCGCATGCAACACATACATTTCCTTCGAAAGAACCATACCCGGCATCTTATCTCTAAAGGAGGGAGATGTATTTAGACTGCACTGTACACACCAGGACTCCATAAAAAGGCTCGGGAAATATACCACACCTGCACGTGCATATGTAACTCCTGCACCGCACATTAATATACTCAAACTCAGCAGTTTAGTATATGAACAATATCAACGTTCACAGGCAGCTTGACACGCCAACATTAGACTATTGTTTGACCGTATAGAATAAGCCCTTAAATGAGACACCTATAACCAACTTGGTGGAGGACATGACCTAGCGGCTAACATTCCCGAAGTTGATTCTACCCACAGAGCAGCCCCCTGAAAGTAAAAAGAAAAAAAATCCGTTTCTAGAGAAATGGCAAATACAGTTTTTTCCCCTCCAATTTCTTTATTGATTTTCTAAAGTACATAACAGTGAGCAGTGGATATTGGCATCAATCTGTCTACAAAACGGGAAACTTTAGAAAAGTATACTACTTTTTTAGCTCGAGTACAGGTAAGCATGCGCTGTCTCTTCGAGACATGCTGTATTCACTCTCTGGGCTTACATAGCCCGTTGCCTTTTTAATTGTTACCTGGACTGTCCTTCAAAAAAGCTTGCTTGCTAGTGGGTAATCTTTTTTCTTTGTCCCTCCTTGTGCTCATTTGTTTCCTTAGATGGAGCAGGGACTAACTACTTGTCTTGTTCCACTGTAGTCCTTATCTGTTGATATTCTTTTTTGGTTTAGCTTCCTGCTTGTGTTCCAAACATCACTTGTTCGGTTTGTTTCCTGCTGGAGTTCTGAACTCCACTTGCATTATTCTGCCTGCCGACTGACGTAGTGTTGTATCTTGAGTATTCCTGCTGCTCAGCTAGAATGCATGTGATGTGGAATGTTGGATGAATGGAATGTTAGTGGTTTGTGAATGTCAGTTGGGTGAGGGCTGAGCAGCAGGACAGCTGCTCCTGATGGGGTTATCATTATATCTTATTACTTAACATCTTAACTTAAATAAAGTAACTTACTAATCTACAGTTCCAGCTTCTTTCTGATTATTTCACGTAGCATGCATCTGTTTTGTGTTCTCATTTTATTTCAACTCTGAAAGAGCTCAACGGCACAGCGCACGCTTTACAGCTACCACAATTTACTTTTCAGCATGACAGCTCTGCACCTTTCTTTTTTGCTGCCCAGCACCAGCTTGTTTTAAAACTCCTACCAGTGCTTTGCACCACCCTTGCCACCCTCGGTGGTCTTGCTGCCTGTTCCCAGAGCCCACCTCGTTGCAAGGCTCCGGGCAGCAGGTTGTCCTTTGCAAAATGTTTTAAATTATGCACTTTGTTTGATACACTTTCCATTCCGTTATAATTTTTTTATCACAAGCTTGTTAAAACCGCGGGCGTTAAAGTTCCCTGGGAAAACATAGTCACGTATCCTAGTGGCCCAAGTTTCTTAAGGCTGTCTTCGGTGTTTTTTAAAGATGCAAACCCCTCCCCCTTTAAACGTTCAGCCACATCCAACATAGTAGCAGCTCAAAATGACACGGGCGGTCTAGTCACTGAAGGTATAACTGTGCCTCTCCATTCAACATGCTCGTATGTATGGTGGCTTCATCGTGAGGCCATGTAGATGCAACACTCCGGTGGTGCATGTGGTGTCCATTGCATCTGATTCCACACAAGCCTTTCTGGTGTTTGTTATCATAATGCTGCCCGGGAAGAAGAGGCGAAGTCACAAAAAAGGGCATTGCCGGGGCAAAGGGTAAGGGTTACAGACATAAGTAGGAGCTTTGGAATAGGTGAGAAGGGACCCGACCTTCCAGGGACCATTTATATTCACAGTGTTCCTTTTCACCATCTTCATCAAAAGACCCACCCACTTGTTGCATTGACCCTCGATTGACTAGTGACCCACCTTCCTCTAGGCATTTCCTGAGTCAGTGTTAACACCGCTCCTTTCCCTCATGGTTAGGTATCCACCCTTCATCTCCAGTAACTCTGTTGCATGAGCCATTGGATATTCAAACATCATGCTGGAAAGGAGATTTTAAAAATGATTCTTTTTTGGACCAGTAACCAATGAAGTAAATGCAAAGGGGGAGATGAAGCAGCCCCGGATGGAAGATTGCAAACAAAACAGGACAGCGGTGTTCTGCACAGCTTGGAGTTTTGATTACAACGTCTCATTTGCAGAGGCCAATAAGGCATTGCGATAATCCAATCGACTAATGACCAACACCTGTACGAGAGTTTTCCTTGATGAGAGTGGGAGGAAGGTGAAAACTCTGCTCAACAGCCGCATCATGGAAAAGCAAGAGCCAATAGTAGACAAGACCTGTCCTTTCATAGAAAGAGTTTGGTCCAAACATTAAGCCAGGTTCTTGACTACTTGTTTTTGAATCAAAGCCATGTCTATTTCAGGAGGCCACCAGTCAGAGTACCAGAGCTGTTGGGACTTTCCACTCAACATAGTCTCTGTTTTGCCTGCTTCAACTGGAGGCAATTCTCTGTCATCCAGTCGGCGATTGATTTAACCCCGTCTGAAAAAACATTAATTAGCTTTAACCAGATCTTGTTCAGAGGAAAATATTAGCTGTGTATCGTCAGCATAAAATACTACTTCGATCTGACCTACCGCATAAAAAAGGAAGGGAAGAGGCCCACAGAAATATAAGTAGCAATCTTTGAAGATATCTAGGCGTAAAATTATTAGCAAGAGTAGTAAAGATAATCAACAGGCTAATGTGATGTTACCAACCAGTGATACAAGTACAACTTTACCATGGACAAATAAGGAAGAGTTTTATAAGGGTTTAGAAACAAGGGTAGTAGCTCTATTGGAACCATTACTACACAAGCTGACACAAATTGAAGCCAGAATCACCAATCTAGAGCAGTCATTACTGGTACTCTGATAATAAACGCGGTTGGTGTTCAAGTAAGGGTAATGACACACTGGAGTTAAGGGGAAGAGTAAAGGAGGCTAGTGGCTCAATAATTAAGGTACACTGTCCCTCAAAATCTGCAGACAAAGCTATTGAGACAGATCGGATTAGTAATATAAATCAAAGCGGAATATCCCCTGCGTCAGTGTATGTGGCGCCCCAGAATAGTTTAGCAGTCTCAAATCTGATCCATACCCAGACTTTGGTTTGCCCAGAAGGGTCTACAGTTATCAAGGGGTTTAGAAATTCATCAGGGGAAGCTCCTCGAAATACACATGTACAGAGTCATCAGTATTTAAAACAGGGAATTACTCCTAATTTACACTCAAACTTGCATCTCCCTCCAGATGCAACTCCCTACACAGTTGTCCTGGCAAATGTTCCCTTATTACCGTCCAATGTCTAGGAACATTGGTCAACACTACGGAATAAGTCGGTACACTTATTAAATACTTGGACTGGCTTAATAAACAAGCTTTTTTCTGAGTTCAAAATGGTACGCACAGTAACTCGGGTTGGTAAATCAACCAAGTTCTTATCAGGTGATTGTGTGGTCCTAACTTTTCGGTCCCCCGGTCTGGTACAGCATATTTTGGGTAGGGCTGGAAACCGACATATTATGACCAATGGTATGAGTATTCTACCTCGTGGTTCATCTACCAAACCAATAGAGTTCCATGGCACGACTGGGGGATGGAGACACTTCCAGTTTTTAGACATCCTAGGTGGGAGGTTCCTCTAAGTAATTGTTTTGAAATCTTAGATTCATTAGAGGACATAGACTGACTAATTAGCCAAAGGCCTCCTCCTTTGATTAGCAACCAGGAATTTGAGGGACATCGAGGTTATAAATTTCAAAATGCTGAAATTATTTCCATCCAACCTCATACATCTTTAGTAAATAATAAGCTATGTCAGGTATTACTGAGGAACAAGAAAAGAGTACGGTTACTTGTAACTTGACTAGGGGGTTACCCACCGAGGACATAGATATACAACTAGAGAATGATTACATATTACTCCTGGTGGCCTTGTATCAAGCCCAATAGATCTAGGAGCCTCTCGAGGCAAGGTGGTAGAACAAGTCTGAAACATTGTTTCGTGGAATATTGCGGGTTTGTATTCCAAATTGACTAATCCTATTTGGTGTGAATTTGTATCAAATAAAGATGTAATATGTCTTCAAGAAACATGGGCCAAAGACATAATCCACATCAATGGGTATAAAACTGTTCACTCCCCGGCAAATGAAGGAATAAGTGGCAGGGCAAAGGTCGGGCTCTGCACCTATATATCTAACAGGCTGGTAATAAAAAAGGTAGAGCTGTACATAGAGGAAATTTATTATCAATTGATTAAAATTGATGGCAAATTATGTATTGCATTAATTAATCTATATAACAACATTCCATGTTTGAATGTAGCCCCTGTAGTAAAAAATTGAGCAATGATATAAAATCTTTATGTTGTAGTATCTCTAGAGATACAATGGTAATTGTGCGAGGGGATTTTAATTGTGCTTTGTGTCCTAATGATGATAGAAAATTGTGTGATCTCATAAATGAAGAAAGGACTAGTAATACCCATTTCTGTCATTCGATACTGGGGGAACAGGTTAATGATCTGATTTTTGGTAGTGATCTAGGATTTGTAATTGAGCTATGTGCCATCCCAGTCCCTGTGTGTCACACTTTTAATGGAAGGGGGCTAAGTTCCCCTATAGACTATATATTATTGTCGAATAAGTATGCATTGCGACTTTGTACTTTTTATGTTGATGATAATTCATTGAGTGATCATTTTTCACTGTGGCTGTCCATATCCTTGCCGTTAATGAATCCTGATAGACGACCCAAAGCTGACCAGATTTTATCAAATATCATAATCAATAGAACAAATGGTTATTCTTTGCGTTGGTCAATAGTGGACCCCCTATCGATTACCAAGCAAGTGATATTTAATTGTAAACAGGCTTTTGAGATCTGCCTTAGTGACACAGCTACCCCAGGTAGCATTTTGACTTCTTTTCAAGTAAGTGCAGGCGCTGTAAGGGAGGCATTATTTGTTCAGAAGTCAAAAAAGGGAGAACACAGGGATGGTTCGACCCAAGCTGTACTCGAGCTTACTCCAATTTAAAAGAAGCTTTACATAGGATCCCAAGAAACCCAGATGTTGTGAGTCAGGCAAAAGGAGAATATAGGTTAGCCATTAAGAATAGAAAACTTGCTTTGAGGAACGAAGCATGTAGTCTCTGCATACGGCCTCCTTAAGGGGAGATAGTGTGGCTTTTTGGAAAGCTGTTAAAGCACCTTTTTTGACCCCTGGAGATGACCCCACAATAGAAATTGTGATAAGTGAAGATCAATGGATAGAACACTTTTCAAAGGTATTTAACGGGGTGGGTGGAATTGATATAAGTAAAGAAGCTACTACCTTGGACTCCTTGTACCAATATTCTGGCCTTGAATTTACTTTGGATGAAGTGAACCGGGCCATCCATGTAAGCTTGGGTGGAAAGGTGCTGGGTCCAATGGTGTTCTGATAGATCTATTCAAGTTGAATATGGCCTTGTCATTTGCATTTACAAAGTGGCAGGCACCGCGCGGTGCCTGCCGCTTTGTGAATGCAAATGAAGGTGGGTACCACAGGTACCCCCCCCGTGCTCCCCCCCCTACTCACCTTCACTCTGGGGGCCCTTAAGGGGCCCCAGAGTGAAGCCCGCCGGCCTTTCCGTGGCGGCATTGCCGCCACGGAAAAGGCATTGAAAAATGCCCATGATAATATGACTGGCGGTGTCTGATAGACACAGCCACCATATTATCCCTTTTCCACCCCGGCCACAAGGTGACCAGGGCGGAAAAGCGGTGGACGGTCTTGATTTGGATTGGAAGAACGGCTATAAAGGAGAACAACAGGAAAGCCGGTGGCCGAAAAGAACAAACAATTGCCGTAGCCTCTGATTGCAGAGCACCGCTGGTGGATTCAGGGAGTGTGCTGTACCCAGAAACTGCTGGGCAGTCTGACAGTTATATTTGGTGCAGACTGCACTTGCCGGGATGCACCAGGATTGTTCAAGGAGCACTAGTGGGCGCTGGGAAAGCAAGAAGGCTGCAGGGGTGTGACACGAATACCCTCAATGCCCCCCGGATGTGACAGTGAGTACCACCTGTAGGCTTACAGGCTGGAGGTGGGGGGCTGCTGATACACCTAGAAGCCCACACACAGATGGCTCCTTCCCCCTACCCCCAAAGACTGAATTAGATGGTGGGAGAGATGGCAAGGAGATCAAGCAAAAACAACATGATTAGTATGTTGGGACCAAAGCATTTATGAAGCTACCTTCCCACCCAGGATAGAAAGCATCTAAACTGCAACAGGTGGAACCACAGATAGAAACAGATCCCTTCTTGAAAGACATACTGCGGGGATCCAGTTGGTGCAAGATGCGCTGGAACCAAAAATCGACTCTGTGACAATAGTGGTCCCTCTACTGCGGGCTGACGTAAGAAAAATGGGTCAGAGGATATGAGAAGATGAGGCATCACTTGTTATCCTTCAGGTACAGACCAAACCCCTGCATGGTCAAGTTCACAGGTTGATGAAAGATACCACAGTGGTGATGGCCAAGCTCAAAGATACTGAAAGTTGCTCCAGGAGGAAGAACATTCGAGTTGTGGGGGTCCCTGAACACATCATGAAGCCCAAAGGTCTAAGTGTTTTCAGTAGAACTCACCCTGGAGCACTACCCAGAACTATAATTGCATGCGTTTTCAATTTACCAGGATTGAGACTCGATCCTGCAAGCTGCCAGGCAATGGACCCACCTACAGTATGAAAACAACACTGTAAGACTGTCTCTGGACTTTACAATAAATGTACAACAGTTACGATGCAACTTTGATGGAGTGAAAAAAGTATTATTATTATCAAATGACCTTAATTACATGATGATATTCCATGTGAAGTTACAAGAGGTGAAAGTAGGTGAGATCTGGCATTTCACCACTCCAGAGGAGGCGTGGGACAGGCTGGGGGATGAAGTCCAGCAGAAAATTGACCACCACAGCGCGAGGCAGGCAGAACCAGAACCGAGAATACAGAGGATCCAAGGGGGCCTCATCACTATTCATCACAAGAAGACTTGCAGACAGCAAGTGAAAACGGAGGTGCAGCTCCTGATTCTGAGATTGAAGATACTTCCAGTACTGTTGACCTTCATGCTACTGTTGACCTTCATGCATCTTAGAAAACTTGGAAGCTGAGAGCCAGTTCACTGGATGGCAGAGGCCCTGGCTCAAGCCAGACAAGGGGATAATGTGACTGGCTTCTTGTCCACCATACTGTTACTGCGCGAGGGCTTCAAAGTGCCTCAGTGGAACTGGTTAATTTTTGGGGGAAATACAATATGGAATCACAGCTGTGACATGGCCACCTGTTTATAAGCATGGGCGGAAAATCCGTTCCGCTCGCGGATTTTGCGGATTTTCGGGAAATTCGCAATCCGCGAGATTCGCGAATCTCCCGCAAAATCCGCAAATCCGCGAGCAGCGGATTTTGCTCGCACTGCTCGCACTGTTCGCGTGAGTTCGCGCCCCGCGAATAAGTGCAAAATTGCAGAAATACGCTCTTAGCAAAACTGAAAGTAACTACTTACCAGGTTTAGCAAAACTGAAAGTAACTACTTACCAGGTTCAAAAGTTCAGGCTCATCATTAGTAGCCATTTCCTGTAGTGCTTCCTGAGGGGCCCCTCCAGAGTTCAGTTGCCAGTTGAAACTATTATGTGACCCTGCTCTGAACCTCAGAATAGTTACACATATGCCACAAAGGTCCTGAATTACAGCTAAGGGAGACAAGCAGGAGCCAGGCTGGAAGTTAAAATCCATTAATCAGCCCCTAATTCATTATTGTCAGTTGGGGCAGGGCAGGTGTTGTAACTAATTTTGCAACAATGAAAGCACTTAGCAAGTGCAAAAGATCACTAATCAGGGCGCACTAAGGAAGCAGGTGCCAGCTAAAAAAATATTCTGTGACACATTAATCAGCCCCAAATTAATTCAGGTCACTTGAGGCAGGGAAGGTGTGCTTTGCTTTGCCGAAAATAATGTACACTGGACAACCAGAGGGTGTGGTGATGAAACAGAGGGTGGCATGGGTGGGCCAGAGGGTGGCATGAGTAGTCAGAGAGTGGCAGTGGTGACAGAGAGTGGCAGTGATGAAGAAGAGTGTCCCAAACAGGCTGGACACGTAGAAACAACAAGTTCGCAAAACTTGCGACCCGACAGGTAAGTTCGCAAATTGCGAAATTGTAAAAACCCTCGCGAACTGGCAGAAACACGGGCGAACACAAAAAAAAACATCCGCAAATCCGCGGGAATTCGCGGATTTTGCGGATTGCGAATCCGCAAATCCGCAAAATTCGCGAACGCGAGATCCGCAAAATTCGCCCATGCTTACCTGTTTATTATGCATCTTTGGGGGCAACAAGTGCACTGCATTGTTGGTGAGACAGGTAGTTATAAGCCTGCCATGCAGGGTTGCAGGGAGGTGAGAGTTTGCTAGAGGGAAAGTGTTATGTTATTTTATTTTCATTTTTACATTCTCCAGCAGGCTACATGCAAGGAGAGCACTGAACACCACCTACTTGATGAATAGACTACCCTCCGATAAAGACAGGGTATATTGCACTAGAGTCCTGGAAAGCATCACTGAAGAAAATGTCATGGAACATTAATGTTTGGGCAATATGTTTAAAAGGGGATCATTCTGCAATGTCTTGAATGGCATGCCCCTGGTGTTGTCATGCTCCAGGGAACTCATTTGAAGGGCAATGGCTGTAATGCACTTGATATATATGATCACCCATTCTGGCTAAACCACTGGTTCATGGGAGCGGTGGGATCCTTATGAAAAAGGGATGCCTTTTATCCCTGAGCAAACAAAAAGTGGTGGATAGCCGTGGGGTACAAATTACTATTCCCACTCCAATAAGTGCAACAGTTGGGAAAGTGTTGGCTAGCGAAAGGATAAAATCACTATTCACACTCCAATCAGTTCAAAAATAAAAACAAAATAAATATTTTAAAATCAAAAAATAATATTATAAAAATTTATAAATAAATACATTTATGAATATATGTTAAACAATTAAAATACCAATACATTTAATATAAAAAAAGAAAACATATTATAATATGTATTAAATATGACAAACACCTACAAATATTATATAAAATAAAATATAAAATTAATTTCCAAAAAATAAATATTTTAAAGTAGAAAATATTTACAAACCTAAACATTAATTATTAGATAAATGTATTTAATTTAAAAGTATATATCAATAATTCACATAATTATCAATAAAAAAATATTTTAAAATATTAATAATTAAAAAACGTTAATTAACTACCCACACTTTAACCCTATAATCCCCACAACACACATCTAGATTAAACTGTAAAACAATAAATTACACAATTAAAACGTATTTTAAAATTAGAAACTATGACTATTAAACAACTAATTATAAAGTAATAACAGTGTATTTAATACCCACCCTTTACCCCTTAACAATAAAAGCAACAGACACAAAAATAAACAATTACCCAAAATAACTTTTCAATAATTAACATGAATTAACAACTATACATTAATTAATTAAACACAAATTACTTCCCACCCTTTACCCCCACAAAAACACCACAACACACTCTCAAAATTAATTACCCAATGACCATAATTCATTTTTAATTAAATTAATTATGAAAAATTAAAAAAATATTATTATTAAATAAATTGATAAATTACATGCCACCCTTTACCACTATAAACCCCCAAACACACGACTAAAATTAATTACACAGTTACCATAATGAATTACCAATCAATGAATTCATATTAATTAACAGCCAATTATTAATTAATTAATAATAAATTAATGTACACATGTAACACGATAACATCTCAGTTAAATAAATATTAATAAATAAAATAATGATCATTAATTTAATATAAATAAATTACTTTCCACCCAATTCCCCTATAAACCCACAACCTGCTACAGAATTTGAATAAAAAAAATTAATAACTACTACAAATGTAACACATATATTAAAAAATATAAACAATTCTCATACAAAAAAAGTACATCATATACATTTAAATTATATACTGAAATACATAACATTAATTAAAAAAATCTATATTTTTAACAACTATTTTTTTGCAAACTATATTAAACACTTACATATTTTTTTAATTGATATTACTTAACTCAAGTCGATAATATTGACCAAGATATTCTTGCTGTCGATATTTCTCACTCACAATATTTGTGACTTGATATTTCTGCAAGTCGATATTTACAACTCGATATTGTGTCTCATCACCTCCCAGAATGTCAGGGTGGCAAAATGATTGAATCAAAATGCCACCTTACAGGTTTGGCCAGAGTGTAATTTAATTTCGCACAATAGGTGTTAGCTTAGCATTTCTTATACAGTAACCCTGCTCTCCTCTACTCGGGGAATGGCTTGGAGGGAAAAATTACCAAGAGAGGACTCTGTTGTCTCGCGCTCATTCTTGCTTAATGGCCCTGCATGTGGTTCCCGTCTTCAAAGGACCTCATCCTGTTGTTACAGCCATCATCTTATTAGATCAGGCACAGGTTCTGGCACTAACTGGGGGCCTGTGAGCCTCAAAGGGATGCTGCTGGGCAGATGGCTTTGCTAATAGTCGCAGATGTGCCAGGCTGATGTCGAACGCCATAGGCAGTGCTTCAAATGGGCCGATACTCACCGGTACTGATTACCGGCACTTCTTTTTTTCCCCCCTCTGTGTACCGGAACTTTTCCGTGCCCAGAGAGTGTATCGGTACTCACTGCAGCATGCTGGAATTTCCCAATGATCCCAAAGAAATGGTCATCATGAGAGCATGCGCAGCATTTCTACTCTGCAGTGCGTGCTCACAGGATTAGCATTTCACACTGGCAGTGTCAATCATCTCGCCATCAGCAACAGTGTGAAGTCACCACCCCGTAGCTGTCTGGCAGGAAGGAATGGAAGACGTTTCTATATGCAGTTTGCAATGGCTTTCCCTTCCTTCTTTGCCATACAGCAGTGAGGATCACTGACAAGGAGCCCATAAAATGCAGCGCCTGATTATCAGATTTCCCTCAAGGGCCAGGCAGGGGGCCAACAACTGTATTCCTGCATCCAGGGCCATCCAGGACCCCGGAAGCAGCAATCAGATTCCTGCAGTTTGGCCCCCGATCCATACAGCGTCGCTGAGGACGCAGGACACCAGGTGGGCCATTTTAACCCCTTAGCCTGCCTGCCACTAGGGTGTTTCACCTGATTCATTTGCTCCCTGCTCATCTGCGAGAACGAGCCCATAATGGGCGAGGGGGAGGTGGGGAAATGGCCTGAGCGCTCTCCCTCAAGTCTAGGTGACATTGGAGGAAGCCTCTTCCCTGGTGGAGACTGCATATGCTCGGACCCGGCAGTGCTCAGCCTCTCTTCTACTAGGAGTTCTCCGGCCATGGGGCATTCTGATCCCAATTGACTCTGCTTGCTACAAAGGGGGAAAGAAAAAGGTAAGTAAGACTTGCCACTTTCGGCGATGCCAATGCTGATGCTCGTGAGCACAATCTGTTACTGTCAGGCAGAATTGTTTTTTTTACATTTGTTAGTAGCTGTTAAAATAACTGCACTCGAGTTAAGATGAAAGAGCAATTAGATGCCTTTGAATTTTGTGTTTTCTCTTGCCACGGAGGTGGAATGTCAGGCGATACCATCGGACAAATTGCTGCTTATTCTTTTAATTTATTTATTTATTTATAACACTTGTAGAGCGCACAAATACCAATCGGTGTCCTGGCGCTGAAGTGGTAACTCCCTGAGATTAAGACTGCCGGACTAGAGGGTAAAGAGCCATGTTTTGAGGTTTTTTCTAAATGCTAACAGATTAGTGTTTAGTTTAAGGATCAGGGGTAGGGAGTTCCATGCCTTTGCGGCTCCCCCAACAAAGCTCCTGCCCCCCCAGCGTGCCTTCCTGATCCGAGATGTTTTAATCAGTCCCATAGTGGCAGACCTAAGTTGTCTCCCTGGTCTGTACCACTGGAAATGATCCTGAAGAAACACCGGGCCCAGACCATGCAATGCCTTGAAGACAATGCAGAGGGCTTTAAACAAAATCCTCTTCCGCATCGGGAGCCAAGGCAACTTCTCCAGTTCCTTAGTAACCGATGAGAACTTGGGCAAGCCCCCGATCAGGCGGGCTGCCGCATTTCGTAGGACCTGAAGTTTGTTCAGCAACCCCTGTTGGGCCCCTAGAAAGAGGCTGTTACAGTAGTCCAGGCGCGAAAGTATGAGTGCCGTCACCACCGTCTTTCTGCTTCCCTCTGGTAAGAAGGGGAGAACCTTCCTAATAGTTTTCAGAATAAAATGTATGGAGGAAGTCAGCGCCTTGACCTGAGGTTTGAAGGAGAGTTGGTTGTCTATAATGACTCCAAGATTCTTCACCTTTTGAGCCGGAGTTGGAGGAGATCCCATATCTGTAGGCCACCACTTGGAACTCCAGAGATTTGTGTTTGACCCAAAGATAAGCACCTCGGTCTTGGAGGAGTTTAATTTTAAGCAGCTTTTTGCCATCCAGGAACTGACTGCAGACATACAGTCTTGAAACCTGGTGCCACCCCCAGCTCTTTCCCTGGAAGCACCGAGACCACAATCTGGGTGCCGTCTGCATAGGATGTTAAGTCGAACCCGAAGGATCGGATCACTGGGGCAAGGGAGGATACGTAGATATTAAATAAAGTGGGGCTAAGGGAAGATCCCTGGGGGACACCCCGGGGAGTTCGAAAGGTCTTGATTCAAAGTCACCCATAGGCACCACTTGTACCCGGTCTGTCAGGAAGGCCTTCAGAATGTTGAGTGCTTGCCCCTGGATCCCGCAGCCCTCCAATCGGTCCACCAGCATAGCGTGGTGAACCGTATCGAAGGCTGCTGACAGATCGAAAAGGATCCGCACAGCTTGGCCCCCGTCGTCAAGCACCTTCCGGACCTCCTCTGTAGATTTGATCAGGGCGGTCTCAGTGCTGTGCCCTTCCCTAAACCCATGTTGGGCCGGGTCTAGACCCTTCGAGTTACGCAGAAAGGAGCAGAGCTGGGAGTTCCTGATTTTTTCTATAAGTTTTGCTGGCAGTGGTAATCTGGCAATTGGCCTATAACTATTAGGGTCCGTGATGTCCAGCGAGGGTTTTTTAAGTAGTGGGCGGATGGATGCCCGCTTCCACACTGTGGGAAAGTCACCCTTCTCGAACATCAGATTGAAAATACTGGCTAGAAAGTCCGCAATAGGGACAGCTGCCAGTTTTGCAATTGACGAAGGACAGGGATCTTGAGGTGAGCCTGATTTAGTTGCCATCAGTAGTTTTAAAACATCACCCGAATTTACTGGCTTGAAGGCCAATAATTTTTCCTCCGAGGAGCTGGCAGTAAATGCCCTATGGGACCTCTCCGCAAGACTGAGGGCCACCTGTGGTTCCAGCGTGGTAAAAATTGCTTGAACTTTATTCAGGAAAAAGTCAGCCAATGATTCGCAAAGTTCGATGTTGGGAGGCACCGTCACCAATTTAGGGGAGGTTAGACTGACCACAGTATCGAATAGTTCCTTGGCTGAATTCTTGGCCTTCTCGATTCGGTCCGTATAGTAGGCACTCTTGGCCTTCCTGATGCTGTCTTTATATGCCCTTAGGCTGATTTTTAGTCTTTCTTTATCAGACTCATGATAATTCACTCACCAGATACGTTCTAACTTTTTGCATATTATTTTTGCTTCTCTAAGCTCGTCTGAGTACCATGGGGCCGAAGGAACCTGCCTGGTGGGCCGGCACAACTTGGGCGGAACTAACCCGTGACAGGCCCTATCGAGCAACTCCGTGTACTCGGAGGTGGCTTTATTCACGTCAGTATGCATGACTGGTCTAGAAGCTGTCAGCAAATCCTCAAGGGCTGTACCGTCAATGTTTTTCCATGCCCTGCACATCCTAGTTGATTGCCCCTCTTTCAGAGTCTTCTTAACCAGAGGGCTAAGGATGGTAAATAGTACCACCCCATGGTCTGTACAGGACACGGGTTCAGCCTTAGAGAATACCAGATCAGGATTATTTGAAAAAATCCCATCTAATGTGTGGCCGGCCTGGTGCGTTGCCCCAGAGACCACCTGGGTCAAACCCACTGCGGACATCGCTTCCACTAGAGCCATAGTGTCCACATCCGTGGTTCCTTCTAAATGAAAATTACAATCACCCAAAACCGTGAAAGAGTTGGCACAAAGGGCTTCCTCCAAGATACTACCCACTGCTTCCAAAAAAATTGACTTTGTCCCAGGAGGTCTATACAAGAGGCAGCCCTTAAAGGATTGGTTATTGGAAAGCTCCAGCTTAAACCCCAGGGCCTCACATGCCACTGAGGTCACTGGGAAAAAGACTCCTTGAAGGGACGCTTGATAGATGATGGCCAAGCCACCTCCCTTTTTACCAGGTCTGTCTAGAACAAAATTACAATAGTTTGGTGGAGTAGCCTTTACCAGATCCGGACCAGATGCTGCGTCCGTCCACGTCTCAGTGATAAAGGCTATTTGAACGTTTCGATCCACAATCAGCTCGGCACACTCAATGCTGTGCTTTACCAGTGATCTTACGTTAATAAGTAGACAGTTGGTGATTTGATCCCTTCGACTTTCGACTTTTAACATGGAGACTGATGTTTACTTTTCTTTCCCCGACTGCAGGGTGAGAGCATTTTTGAAAGTTTGCAAACATAAATACCTGTGAATGAACTGTACAAATATTTCGAATTTGGAAATAGGACAAACAAAGCAACTGTTTCGTTATTCTGAAGTGTTGTGGAAGAATTTAATAAGATACTTTACTGGGTGATGACCGAAAGCTAAATATTCTCTGGAGCCAGGGGTCTAACAATGGAAAATGTGTTGTTTCTGAATGACAGTCACTACCACACTATGCACCAACAGTTACATACCACACCGATTCCGGTCAATTTTGGCCAGTAGCCCCACCCCTAAGCCCACCCCCTTGCCTACACCTTCAGTCATAGCTCAATTTAGTGAGTACCTGCACCCCCCCCCCCCCCGCCCCCCTTTAAAGCACTGACCATAGGTGTCCAATAAAAGTCTAGGAAGGCGGACACAAGCCAGATTTCCAAAATGTAAATGCAAGATAAATTTGCATACTATCTTAATTAAATGTATTTACACATTCAATGGCTATTCTGACCCAGCCCTCCGAAAATTCCATGTGGCACCCTGGATGTAAAATGACTCTCAGCAGCATGCACTCACTCAAGGGCTAAACGAGGCCCTTCCCGTGTTTAAGGTCATGAGACCTATTCTAGCCTCCTCATCCCAAGGTTGGTAGCCATTAATATGATGTGAACTGCTTCACTTACATCCGTCTCTGCCGGGAGCCTGGTTGAACCTAGTTATGTCACTTCCGTTTCCTTTCCAGTGCCTTCCATCCACGCAGAAATGGGTGGGGACAGTAAGACTCGGCGAATCTGCCTGCCGGTTACTCAAGACCAAAGACTTTGTCAGATTTTCCTGACAAGCAATGAGTAGTAGACCTCTCGGTGCTATGCCAAGATAATGTTTACCCCTGACAAATCACACATCATAATCCAACTATCTCCCACCAAATAACACCAGGCTCTGAAACAACTACACCGGATCCCAGGGGAACAAAGGATAACATTGGAAGTACTGTGCACTTCAACAAGTCATTTGGGAGAAATGGGTAAGCGTTCCCCTCTAAAGGCCCTTTGACAACACCCCCAGCCGGAGCCTTAGGCCCAGCAGCATTGTTACGTCAGTCGAAAGTTCAGAGGTCCAATCAACAGCCCGGAGAGCCTGTGCACACTTTAGAGTTCCTTGCACTTCCGCCTCAGGGTCCGCCCAGCGCCGAGTCCTTCTAAACAGCGGCGATGCCACTGGCATCTGTGGCTCAGAGACCTCCGTGTATAAACTGGCATCATGCCAGTTTACACACGGAAGTCTCTGAGCCACAGTCTGGCCTCACAGGGACTGCGTCCCCTCCGAGGTGGGAGGGGCTCCTGCCCACCCACATGCCCTCGGTCCTCACAACAGACTGCATTATCTGATAATCAGCAAAGGACATTTTGTTTGATTACCCATATGCCGACACCTGCCCTCTGAGATTTAATATGAGGCAGACTCAGCACTGCATGAAACATGTTCACTGCGTATAGTAGTGTATTGCAGCATTTATACAGCGAAACGTGGCGCCTAAGAGCAGGGTCGGATTGGGATCACAATTTGGCCCGGGCACTGACGAAAAAGTGGCCCACATTAAGGGGGCGTGGCCTACATTTAAGGGGCGTGGTCTACATTTAAGGGGCGTGGCCTGTATTTAAGGGGCGTGGCCCACATTCGAGGGGCATGCCCTTTCATGAAACACCATTTGGTTACTCTTTGAGGTCTAATTTGTAGACAAATATTTAGTAAATTAAGCCTTTTAAAGCTTACAGAGCAAGTAACATTGGTGAAGACTAGGAGCACTGCAGTTCAGATAACTGAATACTTACTTGCAGTCTTAACGCCCTGCACAATGTCGTTGGATACTCTTTCCTAACCAGCTATGTCCTAGACTCTAATCATCACATAAACCAGAAATCTAGTACAAAGTCAAGGAGAAAGGGTAAGACTGGAATCTCTGGTAATAGAACATGTAATAACAAAAGTAAGAATTCACAAACGAGGAAAAGGCAGTCTGGGGTGTAAAGAATGCTAAAAAAATGTATCTGTACAATCTAGTCATACATTTATTTCACAGTCAGCAGGTGATGTCTATATACAAAAAACACAGTTTTATTCATATCTGTTGCTGCCTTAAAGTCTGGGCCATGGGGAGTGAAATAAAACAATTGCCTAGGATCACATGATCTGATTAAGATACGAAACCAGGAGCTGGGGAGGGAAAGGAAGGCCATAAACATCAGCCAACAAGATCCCCCATTGAGGAGGGAGTCACTGGAAATTATGAATACTATGAAATGTTATCTTAGGGCAAGCTTAGACTCTCCCAGAATAACAAAAAGAACATAGAAGTAGAATGGTGCACTCAGCAAGAGGTGCCGAATGACTTAGGGGTCAGAGTGCAGCCTCCACAGCATAAGACAACCAGACAGTGAAGCACTAAGGGGAATGAAATGGAAATTTTGTATCGGAAAAGCTGTGTTAAAAATATGGACATGTTTTTATAAAGTGTCCTCTTTAATTATCATGGTCCCTTTGCAGAATCATAAAGCATGAACAAATGGTTATTTTTTTATAATTTTCTTACCATTTGACAGTTTTATGTAGTGTAAATTCAGCCCAAGACAAAGGCTATTTGAGTTCTATTCATGAGTACCAATTACAGTACACATGATCTGATTTTTTATTTAAGGGCCTGGGCGAGGAAGTGATCTGCCCAGAATCACAGGCTGTTGAGCAGACCCTGGGATTCAAACTTGAATCCCCATCTCTGCAACTCTGGCGTTAGGCCACCTATGCCTATGCAAAGATAAGGAATGAAAGTGGGAGGATACTGTTCTTGCGCAGGACACAGGCCCAAGGTGACAATGGCCTACATGCTGAGCAACTAAAAAAACAGCAAGGCCCCTTTCTGTCACAAAATTATTCAAGAACTTCAGTGCAGGAGCACCTGAAAAGAAGGGAAGCCCCTGCTATTACTAACCTACTTAGCTCAAGAGCACATGAACAGCAGTATGGCCCCTGCAATTAGTAAATTAATCAACCCCCCCCAGCCCTCTAGGCCCCAGGGCAATGTCTTGGCAGGGGAGCACAATGGTAGACAGGGGAAGGCTGAGGTGAAGATGGTGGGAGTTCAAAACATCACCTAGCCCCCACAGCCAGACCCATTCTTCCTCGCCCACTGTGCCCTGAATCTGAGGGGCTGTGGGCGAGGTGTTAAGATTAACACCGTTTCTCTGCTGCGTGGGCCCCAGGGGGGCCGAGGTGGAAATGGCTCAAGGCCTGAGCAACACCTGGCCCCCAGGGAGGCCGATTTTCGCAGACAATCACGCTCCCCAGCCCACCCTTGGCGTGATTGCTTTTCAGGGGCAGGGGGTGAAGTGAGGCCACAGCTAATAATCACTGCATGGCACACAGTGAAGCGCTTTCATTTCTGTCTCTGTTTTCGTGCGTTCTGTGGGCCGTTTTTTTTTCTCCCCTTCCCAAGTTCACAGAGAGCAGATAGCAGAGAGCACTCTCTGTGAACTGAAAAAGGGGAGAAAAAAACCGGCCCACAGAGGGCACTGAGACAACGGCCCTTCGGCCGTTTCCCGAATGCCCGCCTTGCCAATCCGACCCTGCCTAAGAGCTTTGCACGAAAAAATTAAAACAAATAAATAAGTAGGGTAGCTAAAAGCCGGAAATCCCGTCGTAGTTGTGTGTAACATGCAAGCTTCAGAAAGACAGAAACATTTTCAGAAAGTCAACAATAAAAAAGTAAGTCTACAGATAAACTTTTCACACTATCACAACGGAGATGATGGACGCCCTGCAGCATGCAGCACACGGCGGCCTTGGGACCCTTGGCTTGCCTTTAAGCGCGACACAAACACAACAACGAGGAGTGCTCGCGCTCTCAGCCATGAGCCATTACTAGCACAGAGATGCAGAGACCTTTGCAGCCCAGCCCGACCCATCCCAAGCTAGGAGGGGCCCCCAAGCCACACCCCAGACCCCAAACAGAGCCGATCTGCAGCATCAGGTGCCATAATGAATGAAACATCACTTACCATCTTCCGCTGGCACCATTGGCAAAGCCCACACATGACGATGGTGACGGTAAGGCTGACAGTGATGATGGCAGAGACCAAGATGACGTCGCGGGAAAGGACCCCTGTCAAATAAGGATAGAGAAAAAGATTGTTACTTCAGAACTGTCCGAGAGAGCTCGTGCGCATCACATCACTTCTTAACCATGAGGGGAGGTAGGCTGGGTGCTGAGACCTGGACCCTCGTGGTGCCTCCTACAGGACCCGTCGGGAACAGACAGAGACCCTTTCATGGCAGGCGGTGTGCAGAGGCCTGGTCAACCCCGGCGGAGCCTCTTACAGGTCCATGGGGCTCAGACAGAGCCCTCGTCGGGATAGGCTGGTACTGAGGCCCGACAATCCCAGGATAAATGAGGAACAGAAAGGCACAAGCGATTTATTAAATAATACATTCTCCTAATGACAGAACTAAATTAAAGACTGAGTGGCCATAGGAAACAGATTAATTGGAAGGCTGGCCTACTGATTTACGGAACAGAATTTGGCTCAAAACTCACAATTCCACTTGGGCTGCAAATACTTTACAGCCTCTTTGTTTCATTTATCAGTGTTCATTATTTACCCCACAGGCTTGGAGCCCTTCTCTAAAGACTCAAACCCATCTTGCTGGCTCTGTAATTGTTTAAAAAGCAGATTAAACGCATATGTTATTTGAGCGCCTCCCTAGTGTGCGATTTTGGAAACATGTTTCGCACCAAATTAACACAATTTTTAAAGTTTGTATTGCTTTTTTTATTTTCAAATATTTTCTTGGGAAGTCTCGTCCCTGATCAGTCTGCACAAGCTCAGAATAACAAATGGATAAACGTTCTATTAACTGTTGGATTCACCTAATACCATCTAATTAAATACATGCTCACTGTTGTGTGCCAGCCTCTGGTGGTCCACAGGCCGCCCCAGGGGTGTACAGGGCTAGCGCGGGGGTTGGGACACGCAATGAAGGCACATAGACTACATCAGTGGGGTAGTCGGAAGTGGCGCGCACCGAACGGCCGCTTTCCATTTATTACTTCCCCGCAGGCCACGCCTGGCCTGCTGATGTGGTGGAAAGTGATGGGCGATCACTAGACCGCCAACTATTACATCCCTATCCAACTCAGTTCTTTTGTCAAGACATTTTCTCAACATGGTTATACAAATACACATATTAGTATTCAGTCCAACACATGACTGTGGTACTTGTGTGAGTCCCAGCTGGTGAGCTCCAGGTCTTCAGCAGGCATAGTCTCTCAGCCGCTGGCTCGGGTAGGGGTTCGGCCTCAGGCTGTATCTTTGGGTGCCGGTACGCCATCCCGTTCTGCTCCGGCCGGAGTCATCGGAACAAACCCCATGTTGTGGTGAGGGGCTTAGTTCTGGGGTCTCACCAACTTGACCACTCGCCGAGTCGTCCGCCCGTTCTTCAGGTTCGCCAGCAATCATGGGACTTGGGGGGTTGGTGGCAGTCTCCTGGTGTTGTTCTGGTGGGACTTCCTTGAACCACAAGATGTTTCGGGACACTTCCTCCGCTCCTCTACGCCCTGTTACCATGGAGCCATGGTTGGCGGTGACTGTCCAGGTGCCCGGCTCGTAGGCTGTTTGGAATTTTCCCCCCTGATGCCGGCTCCGCAGGATGACTGTCACCCCATGGCTAAGCCTCCTGGGGGTGGCGCGGCGTCAGACACTTGCATCTTGGTTCTGTTGCACTCGCCTCTCTTGCACTTCCTCGACGTCCAGTTGAGGCAGTGACCATCCCGGGCAGGTGGGAAGTAGGTCACGGTGGGGGCCATGGAACATGAGGGCCCATGGGCTTCGCTGAGTGGTACAGTGAGGGATGCTTCGGTATTCTCTCAAGAATTCATGGAGCCTCTTTTCGGGGTCTACTTGTTCCACCACTGCTATGCGGAACATCTTGTTTAGAGTTCGCATAAAGCGCTTAACGTCCCCGTTAGCTTGGGGCCATTGTGGGGTGATGCGGCAATGCGATATTCCTCGGTGTTGGAGGAATGTGGCAAACTTGGCCCCTTGGAATGGGGGACCGGTGTCACTGCAGACGTCTTGAGGGAAACCAAACATGGTGAAGATTTTTTTCGAATACTGGTCTGACATGGTTGAAAGCCGTTGACGTGACGGGCTACGATGACAAGGGTGTGTTTTCCTCCTGGAAAGCTTCCAAAATCCACACTTACTTTAGACCATGGGACGGTGCAGGCCTTGAGGTTTCTCAAGGCCGCTTGTCAGTTGGCACAGTGAACACCATCGAACATATTCCTCTACCATGTCTTCAAGTTCTGGGAACCAGGCCTTTTCTCGCATTCGTGCTTTCATCTTGGTTATTCCCTGGTGTCCTCCATGGGCTAGTTGGACGGCCCGTGCTTGAGGCTTTGCGGGATCACTAGCCGGATTCCTCTCAGCAGAATGCCATGGCTGGTGGCGCTCAGTTCATGACGGACCCGCCACATTTTTGTTAGGGTCTCCCGATCTTCCGGGGTCCACGAATTGGACTGGCGGAGGTAGTCTGTCCACGAACCTTGTTGCATGGCGGCTAGTGTCTTGGTATAGACGGCATCGGTGGCAGCCTCCTCTCGTACCTCGCCTAGAGACATACTCTGGGGGCATGATGCCAGAGCTACCAGGTGGGCATATTCTTCAACGTCTTCATCTTCTTCCCTTTTTCCCGTTTCTCGGACTGAACTGGGTGTCTTGAAAGAAAATCGGCCGGCTTCTTGGACCCTGGGCGGTACACCACCTCCATCTCATACGGTTGCAGCTGGAGGGCCCAGCGTTTGATACGTGGGGGTGGATGCAGTGCTGTTCCTTTGAAGAGGGTGACCAGAGGCTGATGGTCGGTGACCACAGTGAACGGCTGTCCGTGGAGGTACAGATGGAAATGACTACAGGCCCACTTGATGGCAAGTGCTTCGCTCTCGATCTGGGCGTACCTTGCTTCCGTGGAGGTGAGCAACTTGCTGGCGAATGCCAGGGTGGCCCACTGGCCTGGCTCCCACTCCAGAGCCAACACTGCACAGAGTCCTACTGGACTTGCATCGACCAGCACTTCGCTGGAACGAAATATGCTAGCGTGGCTAGCATATCCCTTGGAATGCTTCTTCTTCTTTTGGGCCCCAGTGCCAGCTTGCATCAGCTTTGCTATTTGCTATTTTATTTGATATACGAACAAAAACCATAGCCCCCCACACCACGTCTGTAAACTCTGACTTCACCTACAGAGATTGGAAAAACCTTGATTTTAATCAACTTGCACAGATCCTTACTGACGACTTTGCTAGTATAGACACCATACATGACCCAAATATTGCAGCAGCCACTTACACCTCTATTTTGGAAGAAGCTTTTCTTACCTTGGCCCCCCTTAAAACACGCAAATGCAACAGGAAGACCCCTTCGGCCCCATGGTTTACCGAAAACCTCAGACTCCAACGACAATATTGTCGTAACAAGGAACGACATTGGCGTAAAAATTACAACCCAGCAGACAAGACCGCCTATAAAGCTGCACTTCTCAGCTATAAGCAGAGTATAGTATCTGAGAAAAACATCTATTATACTGCCCAAATAAACCAAGCCCAATGCAGCATGAAGAAACTGTTTGAAATTGTCAACCATCTTGCTGAACCTTCTAACCCCCCGACGGAAACGTCCCAAAATCTCTGTAACACACTGGCTGACTTTTTCTCTGAAAAGGTCACATCTATATTTAAGGATTTCAGCCCTAAAGTGTTAACCTCCGATACCTCTGACTCTGGGCTACATGAGACTCTGACAGCTTCCATTGAATTTACTGAATTTACTAGCACAAATCCACATGACATTTACAAATTAATTCAGTCAATCAAATCTGGTTCCCCTTTGGATCCCTGTCATCCATCCATACTCAATAATATCCCAGACATTACTTCTATGCCACTTGCATGTATCTGTAATAGTATGTTTGCCACTGGTTCTTACCCCACCATTTGGAAAAACACCATTATTAGGCCGCTTCTTAAAAAACCTTCCCTAGATCCTACACTACCCTCCAGCTATCGTCCCATTGCATCTCTGCCGTTTCCTGCCAAGGTCTTTGAATCGGTCATGAACAAACAACTTTCTGACTACATTCATACCAATGACTTGCTAGACGAAACCCAGTTTGGTTTCCGGCAAGGTCATGGAACAGAGACCGCCCTGATCAAGGCGGCAGATGAAATCAGGGCCACAATGGATAAGGGTGGACAGGCTGTCCTGATACTGTTGGACCTGTCGGCGGCTTTCGACACGGTCGATCATGTAACTTTGGTCGGCTGTGTCGAGGCCATCGGCATTAAACACAAAGCCAGGGACCTCATTGCATCATTCTTGGCGGATCGCAGCCAAGCGGTCAAGTTGGGCACTTTTACCTCACCCACTTTCAGCCTTCCCTGCGGAGTCCCTCAGGGTTCCTCGCTAAGTCCGACCCTTTTTAATATCTATGTTTCGGACTTAGCGAGGGTTATAAAAGAGCATAACATCAACTTGACAACATACGCTGATGATACTCAGCTGGTGCTGTCTATTCACAAAGATGGACCCACGGTCGCAGCAAATTTCAAGAATGGTATGAGGGCCATTAGCGGTTGGATGGCTTCCAACTGTTTAAAACTTAACTCAGCTAAGACAGAAGTTATGCTCTTTGGAAACATTCAACCTGAGTGGTCCCCTTCGTGGTGGCCTGAGGAATTAGGAACCCCACCACAACCTGTCAGTAAAGTTAGAAATCTGGGAGTGATATTCGACAACAAGCTCCTTTTCCATCATCATGCGAATTCGGTAGTGTCATCTTCCTTTAACATCCTAAGGAAGATAAAGAAACTACTACCGTATCTTCCCATAGCTATGGGAAAAACACTCATATCCACACTGGTGTTTTCTCGCATCGATTACTGCAACTCCCTTTTCCTCAATGCTCAAAAAAAGGTTATCTCCAAACTGCAACTAATACAAAATGCCTCTGCCAGAATCCTACTGGGTATTCCCAAATACAGCTCTGTCTCTGGACATCTCTACCAACTGCACTGGCTCCCAGTCAGAAGTCGTACGAAGTTCAAGACCCTTTGTATTGTCTACAAGGCAATAAATAACACGGGACCCAGATTTCTGAGAAGTTCCTTTAAACCTCTGGCAACCCCTAGAACGTTGCGCTCCAACACGGCTCACATGCTTCAGATTCCCAGAACAAGGAAAGTGACCTGGGGAGACAGACGTTTCACCATAGCAGCGGCGAAATTGTGGAACTCTCTTCCCCTTAATATAAAGATCAGTCCATCTTTGATTGTCTTCAGAAAGCAGCTAAAGACTTGGCTGTTTTCTCAATGACATCCCTGTAGATCACTTTATTCACTGTTTCACTGTTTATTATCTGGTTAGTTATCCTTTAGCTGCTAGCGCCGAGACACCTACGGGTAATTGCAGCGCTTTAAAAATTGCCTAAAATAAATAAATAAATAAATAAATTTCGTGAGTGCCCGCAGCGGCTCACTCAGGGTGGCCAGCCTTCCCAGGAAACTCCGTACTTCCGTCAGTGTCGTTGGTGCGGGGGCGTCCTTGATGGCTTGCGACTTCCTCGGGTCTACCCGTATGCCTTCTTGGTTGAATACATAGCCGAAAAACTCGAGGGAAGGCTGGAAGAATTGGCCCTTTTCCTTATGTGGGGTGGCTCCGTGTTTGCTGAGGCGTTTTAATGTGTCACAGAGATGTTTGTGGTGGTCCGCGGCTGTTGCGGAGTGAATGAGGATATCAGCGCTCATGTTCAATACTCCTGGCAAACCTGATAGTAGCTCCTGTATTGTGTTTTGGAAAACCTCGGCTGCCGAGGATATCCCGAAATTCAAACGTTTGTACCTCCTGAGCCCTAGGTGGGTGCTGAAAGTGGTGATGAATCTGCTCTCCTCTGACAGGGGTAGTTGGTGATACCGTGTGTGCAAGTCAATTTTTGAAAACCACTTGGATCCGTTGACATCCGCAATTATGTCATCCATGTTTGATGTTATGTGGCATTTTCTTTTAATTGCTTTATCGGGTAGACGCAAATCAATGCACAGGCATATTGCTCCTGGCTGTTTGGGTTTTTCCGCGATGACCATCGGGGATACCCATGGCGTCGGCACTGATACCTTTTCAATGACTCCTTGTTCTTCCAAAGCTTCCAGCTCCTTCTCGACGAGCTGTCGCAGGTGGAAAGGAACTCTCCTGTTTCGCAGGGCAACTGCGGTGACTGAATTGTCAATGTGTAGCTTGATGGAGTCGCATTTGATGTACCCGAGGCCTTTGAACAGCTCGGGGAACTGCCCGAGGAGCTCTTACACCTGGTACGCCCTGATTCGTCTTGCGAAGGCGATTAGCTACAGATCTTCAGCAGGTTAGCTGCTCAGGAAGGGTATCCGCTTCCATGTCGATGACGTGGATTGCGGCCTCAAGATCGTCTGCCTTGATGGGAACCGAGATCTTTCCCTTCAGCGGCAGGGTGTGTCTGCCCCATATGCTTAGATCCTGGTTTTGGATGATACCACCGGAGGGAGAGGGCGTAAGCTTCAGTATTGTTGTAGGCCCATGACGTTCACTGTCGCTCCTGTGTCGATGACCGCTTTCACCTCGGTTCCGGCGACTTGTACTATGCATGTGGGCTGTGGTCGACGGCGTTGCTTGAGTTCCCTTCCGAAGGATACTATGTACACTTCCTCTTCATCATCCTCAGAGGAATCCTCCATGGTTGGTAGGTGTTTCGCGTGTCTTCTTTGTGCTTGGTCAGGTGGCGTGGTGTCTGTCACCGACAGCTGTCGGACGGCTCGCGTGGGGGGCTTCTGCCCTCAGAATTCACGGCTTCTGTTGCGCCTTCTGCAGACGGATGCAAAGTGATTGGGTATTCCGCAGTTGGTGCAGGTCTTTCCTTGGGCGGGACAGTCTTTAGCCGCATGTGGTTCATGGCCACAGTATCCGCACCTTGATCTGGATGCGTCTCCTTTTGTTCCCCTGTACATGTCTCCTCTGGGCTTAGTCCTTACAGCATTGGCTCGCTCTGTCTTGATGGAGTCAGGCTTTCCATGGGGCTTGGTTAGGGCTTGATCCATTTTGTTGGCCCTAGCTGCGGACAGGTCGTGTGATCTGGCTAGTATTATTATGTCCTTCAGTGTGATTCTTGCTTTGCGCAGTATGAGTCCTCTTAGGGTCTTGTCGCGGCACCCCTGGATTAGTTGTCTCCTCATTTTTTTTTTTGGCTGGTCTTCGTCGGTACACGTACTAGCCAGCTCCCGGAGACGTGCGTAGAACGTGTCCATGGATTCTCCTTCCCTCTGGCGAGCTTGTCCGAGTTTGAAAACTTCGAAGTCTGGGTTCAGTTGCGGGTCAAAATGGTTGTTTAGCGCTGTCACCGCCGCATTGTAGTCATTTGCAACCACCGTGTTGGGCAGATGCTTGAAAAGTTTAAAGATTTCATCTCTGGCATAGTGTAGTAGCAGGGATCTCTTGACCTCCTCGTCTGTTTCCCTGGTCGCGATGAAGTAGTTGTTGAGGCGTTCGATCCATGTTCTCCACCGTGGGGAGGCTGACGTAGGATCTTCCAGCTCACTGAAGGGAGGCAGGACCTCTGATGCTGCGTGCTGGAATGGGATGCAGGCTGGCACAGCAGCATTGTTGTTGTCCACCATTGCGCCTGGCGGTGAGTATCCCTAGACGTTCTGGTTGGTGTAAGGGGAAAATGGCATTGGGTGCCCCACGTGGTGCTATGTCGCAGTGTCTCCCTCACCCTGGGTGCTCCAGTACTTTCTATCCCTCTTTTTCCTTACTTGATGTGGAAAAGTGCTCTGCTTTCACCTCCGTGTATCCTCTTCTCTGTTTACCTTCTTTTGCCTTTGCCAGTGCTTGATGGAAAGGAGGCGGGAAGTTGAGGAGCTTCCAACGGCAGGATCGGACAGTGCTGGAGAGGCCTCGGGCAGCTCAGACGCCTCACCAGGATTTGAGCGCTGCAGTTCAGCGGGGGCGTGATCTGTTTAGTCGGCCCAGCCTGGGCCCGTCGACGTGGTGTGCCGGTGACTCTCCGGGCAGCAGAGACATGTTCTGCCGCAATTACGGCCGCTGCTGAGGTGGGGGGCGGCGCGCGGACACGCTGCAGCTTCAGTCTCCTGCGGCGCTCAGCCGCGTTGCTGCGCATTGAAGCCGGTGGCTCCACAAGGTAGCGCGCAGTGCGAGCGAGGGTTGGGCCCTCTCCACTCGTCGCCAGTGTTGTGTGACGGCCTTTGATGGTTCACAGGCTGCCCCAGGGGTGTACAGGGATAGAGCGAGGGTTGGCACGCGCAATGAAGGCACACAGACAACATCAGTGGGGTAGTCCGAAGTGACGCGCCCAGAGCGGCTGCCTTCCATTTATTACTTCCCCGCAGGCCATGCCTGGCCTGCGGATGTGGTGGAACGTGATGGGTGACCACTAGACCGCCAACTGTTACACTCACAATGTTACATTTTCAATCTTGGTGGTACGCTGTATGTTTTAACCACAGACTAGATACTAATTACTTATGTTGTATCTAAGTTTAGTTTACTTGTAAGTAAGCACATCTAATTTTCTGCTGTAGTACAGAAACCTTAAATTAATATGTATATCTCTGTCTTTCACCATAGTTACTAATGTATTTTTGTTTTCTCAATTTCTGAATATGCCTACAGTTTATTATCTTTTGTAAAAGTTCTTTGATAACATTTCCCCATCAATGTATTTTCCCTCCCCACCCATTTCACATTATTTCTTACTGTTATTGTTCATTCATTTGTCCACAGCATGTTCCATAATATTTGCTGTATATTTATATTTTTATATTTTTAACTGGTGTGGTATTTTGTAATTATTTCTTTCACTATTGCTCAATTGCTGTTAGCTGTTCTGCATAAAACTCAGACTTGAGAAAAAGGGCACGAACAAGCTTATACAGTGGGCAGAAGGAGAGCACAGTTCATACGAATAATAGCAAGAACAAATATTTTGGTGTTATATATACTTGGATAGCGGTGTCTCATTGGGGACCAGTATTTGCATCCAAGACAAAGAGGTGGGGGCGGTGGCACCGTGATCATGCGCGCCCCAGCTGAAGGCAGCAAAGGTTCTCAAGAGGAGGATACGAAACATTTAAAAATGTGTGTCAAATGCTTTCAACACAGCTCATGGATGTTCTGCTCAGATGAATGAATTCAGTGCCCGGGAGTAATATGAGCATCCATTACCGGGCACCCCAGAGTGTACTTCTGCCCTCGCAGCATGACAATAAACAAGACAAACACATTGTGAAACAAAAACTGTTTTTGGCACGACCTAGTAGAACATTATTAGGTCTACATACAGAGAGCTTTGGTTATTTGGCTCCACATTTGAGCTAACGTTAAGATATGGGGAGATATGTTCTATGTCCTCACCTAAATTGCATGACAACATGTAACATGCTTCCTGGTGCGCCGTGGCAGCCGAATTATTAGGTGTACAGTGTACAAGACTCATTCTTGTGTGTACCTACACCATAGGTGTACAAAAAAATTATACCATGTTTTCAAAGCATATTTCATTACAGAGCATTCTTTGGATTTTCAAAAAAATGTATATCACGTGGACAAAAGCTCCACGAAAATTCTGCCCAGAAAGTAGCTGCAAGCGGAGCAGAACTTTTCCACCTCAAACAAAAATGACTTAATGTGTACTCTGTGACAAACGCAGAATAGAATCACCTCCAGCCCCACTTACACAAACAAGGAAGGCCGCCCCATGTCTGTCCTACACCTCTCACCTCTGAAATGGATTACATGAAAGTGTATTTTGCCTTTCCTCCCATCTCATAAAATCGATGTGACTGCAGTCCTAGCTGTCAACTGACCACATGCCAGGAGGGTCACCTTCAGCTGTTCCCGGCTTTTATGCAGTGTTGCTGGGACGTGTGCTCTCATTTGCAGTAACATAATGGGAAAATGGCGGCTGGGTAATTGTGGTGCAAACACAATTAGTGTCAGATGTTCCAATTACAAGTAATATTGATATTGTCAAGTAATTCCACTGGGTACTCTAAAGATGAAGAAAAGCCACCAACATTTCTTCAGAAGGGCAATATCCATAGACATAAAAAAACAATCTAGCGCACTCCAACATTAGTCAAAGTCCACACCTCTGCTAAATATGTTCTCGAGCTCCTTACTCATGGATCAAGGTCAGCATCAGCAAATCTTTCTAGCCAACACGTGTTTCGTCTCTGGACATTTGTATCCCAGCTGACTTCATCAGGGCTAGAATAGTAATTATTATAATATTACATTATAATCTCACATAGAATAATATACTGAATTCATCCACCATATTCCAAGTGACAAAGTAATAGTAAGGATTAGCGTGTAAAAATAGAATAAAAAAAAAACGGCAAAATACAGGCTAAACTTTCCCTTTGAGGAACACATGTAAACTGTACAATCCATAATAATCACCAAATTGTCTAAATTGCCATTCTATGTTGAAAGAGTGTAATGACATAAAACAGTATTATATATTGTGACACTATCTGCAGTTTGCAACCTCTAAACAAATCTTAAAAGAAGAAAATTAGAAACCTAAATATGTACACCATGTGTGTATTGAATTGGCACCAATATCATCGCTTAGAGCTCATCTATAAAAATAATTTTCATACGTGTGTTTTAATAATAAACATACTCCATGCTGTAACCAACGCAAATTAATAAAACCCAATTAAAATGTACCCATCTCAATTAATATCCTTCTCATTAGTCATCGTACTGTATTTAGAAATAAATAACCATAAGTTTCCGTGTACCAAGTGAGATCTACAAACTTATTTTATGCGGTTAGTGGTAGTGTAAAGAAAATTATAATCCAGCGGATAAATCATGTAAAGTGACTCAAGAAGCATCACTCGAAAACTAGTTAACAGTAGCTAAGTTCCAAAGCAAACAGGCAAAGAATCTATTTATCCTTACGAATCCATACAATGGTAATTTGGATGATTGGTGATTATTATGGACTGTAAAGTTTACATTTATTTCCCAAAAATAATTTCTAGCCTTTATTTTGCCCTCTTTTATTTCACTGTAGTTTATTTTTCACTCTGTTATTTACTATTACTTTATCACTAGGAATATGGTGGAGGAATTCAGTATAATATCTCATTTGGAGTATATGATCCTTCAATTTCAACACTTGCAGGGTTCTGTTTGCTAAAAAAAAAAGCATTGGCTAAGCCATTGGGTTTCACTTCTGCAAGAGCTATTGGCATTACGAATGACTTTTTGAAATGTTGTAAAGCAGCACAGCTGCTGTGCAGCATGGCTAAAAGTTTGAAAAAATTGCTCTAACTTGGCCAGTTCTAGACGCATTATAGTGCTTTTTCCTTTACTTATGACTGGTGGGGCAGGCAATACGAACAAAGGGAGGGAGGGTGGAATGGGAACTGGAAACACAGACAATGGGAGCGAGCTTGGGAGGAAATGGGCAACACGGACAACTAGAGGAGGGATGGGAGTGAACGTACAATGGCCCTCTAAAAAAAGGACTATGACGCAGCCAATGAGAGGGTCAAGGAGGAACACGGACAACAGGGTGGTAAGGGTGGGAGGGAAAAAGCTATCCAGAAAAGGAGGTGAAAGGGGAAGAAGGAACACCCACAAGGGGGGTAGAGGGGAAGATGAAGCACAGACAAAAGGGGACTTCAAGGGGGAAGAAGCAACAGAGTTAAGGGAAGTCATAGGAAAGAAGGAACACGTAGAAGAGGGAAGAAGCAACAAGGACAACGGGCGATGGTAGGGAAATGGCAACACGAACAAGAATGGCAGAAGATGAAGAAATAAAAATAGTACCATAATCACACCATGAGCAGCAAAAAGAGCCTAATCAAGATGAAGAATTCAGTACTTGGTCCATGCTCCACATGAAAGAAAAGAAGGTGTAGCTGGCCCATGACGGCAAAGCAAGACTGAAGTATACAAAAAATCTATCAATATTTGGTCACTGGTGCCAAGCTAATCCCCCAACTGGTGAGTATTAGTAAGGTCAAAGCTGGTTTTGGGTTGCTTGTGTCCCGGTTTAGAGAGGGACAAGCCTGACTGTTCAGGCTGTATTATTCCCATTGGAGCAGAGTTAGGATTGATTTGTTCCAAATTGAGGTGGCATGGTGTGCAAAATCAGGATGAGCTGGGATACGGCCTCGAGTAATTATCTGTGGGTGGGATTGATTCCAGTATTCCATCTATCCTTCTTTGAAACTTTTATGCAATTCCCTAGGTAAAATGGATACTCCCAGATGTGGGTCCCAGCCACACTGTGCCACTGGAGCCAAGCTATATCCGGCTGATAGGCCATAATAAGGGAGAAACTGGTCTTGGGTTACTTGTGTTCCAGTTCAGGGAGGACCTGGCCTGGCAGTTTGGATTTGTGTGATTCCTATTGGAGCAGAGTCAACGTTGATTTTCATATAGCTGGGATGAATCTGGGGTGGCGCGGTGTGCAAAATAACGATGGATTGCGATGCAGCCCGAGCAATTACCAGTGGCAGACACTGATTTATGTTATGTTATGTTATGTTAAAATGTGTTTATATAGCGCTCGGCTACTCTAAAAGAGTGTCCCGGCGCTTTCCACATGAAGCTACAGTGTATAACAACATAACAAGAAAAACAAAAGCCCAAGAGAAAACAAAGAAGAAAATCCACCTAAACAGAAAGATTAAAAAGCCAAGTCTTCAAATTCCTTCTGAATTGAAGCAGATTGGGAGTGCTGCGAAGTTCCAGTGGAAGCGAGTTCCACAGCTGGGAGGCCTTGAGGCTGAAGGAGCGCCCCCCTATCCGGGCCTTCCTCACGCGTGGAACCACAGCCGTGAAAAGGGATTCCGAACGCAATGAGCGGGCAGGGCGATAGAAAGCCAATCTCTTCTGTAGATATCCTGCGCCTGAGCCAAACAGAGCTTTATGCACCAGCGGCAAGGATTTGAACATAATCCGCTTACGGATCGGGAGCCAATGCAGCGTCCGCAGAAGACCAGATGCCCGTGCGCGTCTATGCAGACCAAAGATTGCGCGCGCTGCCGAGTTCTGTGTCACCTGCAGACGCTGGACCAAGTACTCTGGAAGACCCAGGAAAAGAGCATTGGCATAGTCTAGCCTGGATCCGATAAGCGCCTGCACCGTAATCCGTCTATGCTCCGCAGAAAGAAGTGGAAGAAACTTGCGGAGCATTTTCAGAACGCCGAAACAGGTGCCAGCCAGGCCAAGAACATGTGATCTGAGAGAAAGCTTGTTGTCAAGCTTAACGCCAAGATTTTTGGCCACCAAGGAAGAATGTGCCGGAGGACACATGGCGGCCGGCCACCACTGCCGCCACTCGGGATCGGTGACACAGCCGAAGAATAACACCTCCGACTTACTGGAGTTGGCCTTTAGACTGTTCCGCTGGAACCAGCCAAAGACCATATCCAGACAGTCCCAAATTCTCTCCCCATCAAATGGCTGGTCTTTAGCACATGTGAAAAGGAGTTGCGTGTCGTCGGCATAGGACACGATCTGGGCTCCGTAAGCCTCCACCGCTGCCGCCAAGGGGGACATAAAGATGTTGAACAATGTCGGGCTCAACACAGAACCCTGTGGAACCCCAACTCCCAATGGCGGCATCTCGGCGGAGCTCTGGGAAACCCAGACCGTCTGGCGGCGGCCCTCCAGAAAAGATGAAAACCATCTGAACACCGTCCCCCTTAGGCCGATGTCATGAAGCCTAGCGAGAAGCGCCTCATGAGGGACGGTGTCGAAGGCCGCCGACAGGTCCAACATGACAAGCATGGCCTTGCCACCCACATCCAAGGTCTCCCTGATGATCTCAGAGACCTCCACCAACGCCGTTTCCGTACTGAAGTTCGGACGGAACCCGGATTGGGACGGATGAAGCAAGTTGTTAGATTCTAAAAAGCTCGACAAGACACCATGAACATGTTTCTCGGTGATCTTAGCCAGGGCCGGGAGCAGTGAAATTGGCCTATAATTGGCCAAGACCTCGGCATCCAGACCAGGCTTTTTCAGGAGGGGGATCACCATCGCCCTTTTCCAGGTGCGAGGGACACTCCCCTCTCTCAAGGAGGCATTGAGGATAGGGTTGACCAGAGGATTCACCACTGCCGCCATCCCGGCCAAAAATTTGGCAGGGCAGGGGTCAAGCGGGGAACCAGATTTGAGACTGGACAGCAGGGCCCGGGACATATCACTGGAGACAGGTGGAAAGTCAGCCAGTACTGCCGTAGGCAGGGACGATGTTCCAAGTCCTGCCCCGGGGCCACAGCAGCCCTCCACAACGCTCTCCGAGAAGGAGGCCTGAATAGCCTTAATCTTGTCGGTGAAAAAAGTGGCAAGATCACATGCCCACGCATCCGAAGAGACAGGCGGGGGGGAATAGGAGGAAGGGGCCGTGAACTCCTTCACAATCGTGAAGATCTCCTTACAGGAGTTCGCCGCCGTCTCAATCCTCCTGGCAAGATATTCCCGCTTGGCACCCAGAATGTCACGATGATAGGCCTTCACCGCCGATCTATAGGCGAGTTTGGCCTCCCCATCATATTGAAGGCGCCAGGCCCGCTCAGCAACCTTACATTGACTGCGAGCCAGACGCAGCGCCTCCGTAAACCAGGGAGCCGACTGCCGTATCACCGAGGACCGGGGGGTCACCTTTGGTGCAAGATCATCTAACCTCTCAGTCAGCCATAACTGCAGGGCCTCAGTGTCTCTTTCCGGATCCCCCGAGAGGGGGCAGGGATGTTCCGTGAGCGCCTGCTCCAACATATCTGGCGTCACTCTGTGCAGCGCTCTCGAAGCCGTTCTGGGCACCGTGGGGGCGCAGATGTCAGACCGCCCATTTTCCAACACGGAAAACCCAATCAGACTGTGATCCGACCAGAGCACCGGCCGTGTTTCGATGTCAACAATTGGGACAGAAGAGAACACTTGATCTAGGGTATGCCCTCTCTCGTGTGTGGGCCCTGACACAAACGGTGTCAAGCCGAGCGGAGATGTAATATCCAGCAGTTTGGCCCCATTCGGATCGTCCGTGACATCGAGATGAAAGTTGAAATCGCCTGCCAGCAGGCAATGCTGTGCAGAAAGCGCCAGCTCCGAGATGGCTGTCTGTAGATCCTCCCAAAAGGAACCCACCGGGCCAGGGGGTCTGTAAACTAGCAGACCCTTAAGTGCTTGAACTGGAGACAGTCTGAGCGTAAAGCCCAAGGATTCAGAGCCCTCAATGGGGTTGACAGGAAGAACCGAGCAGGAAATGTTCTTCCTCACCACCACCGCAACTCCGCCCCCTCTGCCCTTCGCCCTGTCTTGGCGGAAGATATTATAGGATGGAGGGATCGCAGTAAAGACGTCCGGATTGGACGCCTCTCCCAACCAAGTTTCGGTCAGGAGCAGGCAAAGAGGATTATCCCTGACAAGAAGATCGTAGATGTGCTGAGCATGTCCTCCTACCGATCTAGTGTTCAACAGCAGACAAAGATGTTTCGCATGCACTTTGGATGTTCTGGGGGTGCAGCAACGTGACCCGGTGGGCGACCAGCCACACGCCGGGCAACGACGTTTACCCTTGTGTCGGCTGGGGAACACAGAGCGACACAGGCAAGATGTAGTACGCAAGGACCGAAGCGTAGCATTCCATCTATCGCCTTTTTGTATCTTAAAGCTAATTAGCAGGAAGTAAATAAGAATGACAAAGAAGCCAACGAATGGTAAACAATGGCTGGGCTGCAGGCCTCTTGTAGCATACAATATCTCTTGCAAGAGACAATGCATGTGCACTGTCATAGCCAAGATCTAAAGCACTAGAACTAGTTGAAGGTTGGGCCTCATAACACTGGTGCGGCTAGCAGCTATGTTTCTGCTCTGAAACTTGTGTAATCCACTGCTATCCTTTACCACCCTGTGATCCGAGCCCAACATTTCCCTTTGGAAACCATCCCTATATAATCATTGTTCTACCATCCTGCAAGTGACGAGGCAACAGGAGACAGGCTCTTTAAACTGAAAGGCAAATGACTCAAATGCTTGAAAATGTAAATATATTTTTATAGACAAGTTTTTACTTGCTATTTGTCTAATAACTCAAACCTAGAATGTATCAACTTAACCCTTCAATTCCCTACATGACAATTCTACAGCAACAGTTAGTGCTCTGCCTATCTCAGTACACAAAGCCATGAAGAGACCATGCCCAAAGAACATGCTCAGGTTCACCAAACACAATATTCTCGATATAAACTCAAAGCAAGATGAGTTTGCTTTGTTCATGAGTGTATGTGTGTTCTAGTTGAGTTTTCCATCCTAGTACTCATTGTGGCAACAGACCGGGTGAAGTCTACCCCTTATTGTTCAGTGACTAACGAAGGGTCTCTTGTGTCAGCTTCAAACCCACCCCTCCTTCTGCGAAGTTGTAATGTTGTCCTGCCCCCTCTCTCCAGCCACGTCCCTCTTCCATCAAACCCCCTTTTTAGGTTTTGCCTGGGGCACAGAGCTTTAGCACCGCCCCCAG
The DNA here is from genome assembly GCF_964263255.1 of Lissotriton vulgaris. Classification (NCBI taxonomy): domain Eukaryota; kingdom Metazoa; phylum Chordata; class Amphibia; order Caudata; family Salamandridae; genus Lissotriton; species Lissotriton vulgaris. The sequence continues at coordinate 582,721,421 of NC_141687.1, read as the reverse complement.
GAGAAATCTGTAGTTTTCAGTAAGGGACACTTGAATACACCCTCTGTTCCATTGGCTAGCTCCATAAATGGAGGCTAGCCATTGGAACAGAGATCTGTCCGTCAAGGCCGGACCAGATTCGGGGGCGTTCCCGAGATTTTTTCCCTCTCCACCCTTTTTGCCTCGTCATCGGTCGGTGGGCGTGTTTATTTTTTTCTTCTTTCTGCAGCATCCTTCCTCACACCAGCTGGACGGCTCTCCATGTGAGGACGCAGACCTGACTGGCTCTCTACTCCGAGCCGACACAATGGAAGGTGATTTGTTGCCAGTCTTTCTCGTGCAGCTCACAGGGCTCTCGGTACGAGGCCGTGCTGTCCCCCTTGTTTACGTAGGGACCTTGCCGCTATTGTTTATTTTCACCTCGAGGGAGCCCACCCCTCGGTGAATTCATTCCCCGCCTGCAGAGGCTGAGACGGGCCGCCGCGCTGCCCGCCACGACCCGGAAGCTGAGGGGGCGAGCCGTGCTGTTTACGTAGGGACCTTGCCGCTATTGTTTATTTTCACCTCGAGGGAGCCCACCCCTTGGTGAATTTACTCCCCGCCTGCAGTGGCTGAGACGGGCCGCCGCACTGCCCGCAACGACCCGGAAGCTGAGGGGGCGACCCGGAAGTCCCGCCCCCCCCCCCAGCGCGGACAAGGAGAAGCAGCTGCACCCACCGGCAGGGCTCCATGGTGGAAGAGGAGCCCCGCCGCCGCCCGTGAGAGCACCCGGCCCCAAGAAGCGGGACCGGGTGAGGAAGAGCTGCAGCGTCCAAGTACCCCTGAGTGCGGCCGCAGAGAAGGGAGGGGCGCCGCAGAAGGGGGCCCGCACACTGCCCCGCACTGCCTGGCTCCTGCAGCACTCTCAGCCACGAGAGGACCCCGCATCCGGCTCGATCCCTCCAGCGCCATCCAACCCCCACAAGGCGCTACACCCCCAGCACTCCGTGCATCGTCGGCACATCCTGGAGCCTCCAGCGACCCCCTCTTGCCCTGCACATCTCCCCCCCCTACAGCCCACCCCAGACCCGCAGCCCTCTGCCCTCACGTCACACTCTGGAGCCGCCACTCTTCTCCTGACAAAAATTCCCCGGACAGAAAGATGCCAGAGACACACAGACATAGAATTAAATGAATAAATACACACAGACACATCGGTGAGAAAGGTTGCTTTTATTTAAAGTTACAATTCGTGTCTCCCTGTTGCCTGCTTGTGCCTCCGTTTTCGTGTCTCCCTGTTGCCTGCTTGTGCCTTCGTTTTCGTGTCTCCCTGTTGCCTGCTTGTGCCTCCGTTTTCGTGCCGTGACTCTGTTGCCTGCTTGTGCCCCTGTTGCCTGCTTGTGCCTCCGTTTTCGTGCCTGTGAGACTGAGTGCAGGCTGTGAGTGCAGGCTGTGAGTGCAGGCTATGAGTGCAGACTGTGAGTGCAGGCTGTGAGTGCAGACTGACGGACTGTGCGTACCTGTGTATGTGTGCAGCTATGTGTACAAGAGCTAAGTGATGCTGTGTATATGTGTGTGATGCTATATGTGTATGATGCTATGTGTATGTGTGGGTCTGTAGCTGTGTATGTGTGCAGATGTGTCTAGGAGCTGAGTGATGCTGTCTGTGTGTAATGCTATGTATGTGTGATGCTATGTATGTATAATACTGTGTGTGTTTGTGTGTAACTGTGCATGTCTGTAGCTGTGTGTGTATGTAGCTGTGTATACAAAGCCTGTCAATGTGTGTAGAGGAGGAGCTCTGTGTGTGTGTGTATAGCTCTGTGTACATATACCTATGTGTGTATAAGTGCAAATGCAATAGGTCTCACATTTCGTAACCATAAAGCTATTTACTAGTAAATGACAAAGCCATTTATTTATCTGTTTTACAAAAAAAAACATAGGTGAAAATGTTGACATTTACAATGCCAATAGCTCTAATTTTGTCAAAGGCAAAACGATTGCATTGTAAATGCTTGTTATCTCTGCTGCTAACCCCCACTTCCTGCACATGCATCCATTTTCCAATCTGTAGGTGGAACCTCCTAAAAGAACCGGAGGCCCCGTTGCTCCTCTTGGGTTGCAGGGCTCAGACCAGTGCTTAAGCTGTGGCAGTGGTTGATGGTGGCTGGCACCAGCACTCATTTTTGAGGACCCAGTCTTAGTTTTCACTGAAAGATTTTGACCCAGCGCAAGAGAGAGAACAATCAGAAAAGGGAAAATGAGTGAGAAAGAAAAGATTGAAAAACACCGAAAGAGGGAGACAGCAAAGATGAAAATGAAACCTGCGAGATGAAGAGACAGAAACTGAAGGTCGTGGAAGGAAGAAGGTATGAGGTGGAATGAAAATGAAGCATCCTTGGCATTTTAAAACTCCGACTGGAACATAAGACAATTTTGCCCCCATGAACTTACTTGCTAACTTACTCATTACCTTCATTATGTACTTACACATTAAGCACTGTGCAGGAGTCATTGTTGCCTCTGACACAAAGACAGTCACAGCACCAGCTCTGTGCCATGCACTGTCACACTGTTGGCTCTGAGCCATATTCTGTAACATCAAGGCCTCTGTGCCAAGCACAGTCACACCAAGGGCTCTGTTCCAAGCTAAGTGACACCACAGGCTCTGCGCCATGCTCAGTCACTCCAATGGCTCTGTGCCATGCTCAGTCACACCAAGGGCTCTGTTCCAAGCTAAGTGACACCACAGGCTCTGCGCCATGCTCAGTCACTCCAATGGCTCTGTGCCATGCTCAGTCACACCAAGGGCTCTGTTCCAAGCTAAGTGACATCACAGGCTCTGTGCCATGCTCAGTCACTCCAATGGCTCTGTGCCATGCTCAGTCACTCCAATGGCTCTTTGCCATGCTCAGTCTCTCCAATGGCTCTTTGCCATGCTCAGTCACACCAATAACTCACTGAACGCTCAGACCTGCTAATGGTTCAGTGTTATGCTCAGTCACTCCAATGGCTCTGTGCCATGCTCAGTCACACCAAGGGCTCTGTTCCAAGCTAAGGGACACCACAGGCTCTGTGCCATGCTCAGTCACTCCAATGGCTCTTTGCCATGCTCAGTCACTCCAATGGCTCTTTGCCATGCTCAGTCACACCAATAACTCACTGAACGCTCAGACATGCTAATGGTTCAGTGTTATGCTCAGTTACACCAATGGCTCTGTGCCATGCTCAGTCACACCAAGGGCTCTGTTCCAAGCTAAGGGACACCACAGGCTCTGTGCCATGCTCAGTCACTCCAATGGCTCTTTGCCATGCTCAGTCACTCCAATGGCTCTTTGCCATGCTCAGTCACACCAATAACTCACTGAACGCTCAGACATGCTAATGGTTCAGTGTTATGCTCAGTTACACCAATGGCTCTGTGCCATGCTCAGTTCCATAATAATCCAAAAGAATCGCTGATATGGGGGGCGGGTGAAAGTGTGGGGTCAGTGGGGCGGGTTTGCAATAAGCAAATGAATCATGATGTCAGGGGTCCACCAGTGCCATGGCCGTCTGAATAGCAGGAAAACAACACAATACAACCCCCTCCCAGAGAACAAATTCTTCCCCTCACATCCTATCCTTGCCTTAAAGGCCCACTAGAGGTACCTGAAGGTGTCGCTTCCACCATAGGCGTAGTTGGGTGCACGGAGCTTAAAGCAAGAGTTGGCCTGTGCTCAGAGATTGCCCTGTTCAAAACCGAAAGCGGTGCCCCTCCCTTTCATCGTCCTCAACTGCCAGTATCATAGAAAAAAATAGGATGTTTAGGGCAAAGGTGAGGGGAGCAAGAGAAAGAAAACCATAAGAAGAATACCAGGCAAAAGGAGACACCCGCACCAGCATCCTCCCGAAACAGAGTTTCAATGCACTTCTCTTTGGCGCCATATTGGAAGAAGGCTGCTCTAGGCAGCTCCTGCGCCCCTCTCAATGTCTCAGCCCTGGACGTGGGCCACTGCTTGACATCCAGCGAGGGAGTTCTTAAGGAAGACGTTTATGAACATCATGCTCTGCCCTCAGGGTCATGGGCACAGAAATGATTCCAGGGAGATACAGCACTTATTCCAGCAGAGTTTGATTATTCCATACAACAGATTACCTCCACCACCGCCCTTCCCCCCAGAGCTCTGGTCAGTACGATGTGCGGCTCCAAAGACATGATGCCCGCGCGAGGTAGCACATGCAATATGTGCTGTACACATTCAAGGCGGGGCCAGTTTTTGGCACTCCATCTAAATCACGTCAATCCATAGGCCGGCAATGAGTGCCGGCATGATGTTTTTTTTCTTTTCTCAGTGTCTCTTCATGCACTTTAGCTGCTTGGTCTGGTAAATATATATATTTTTAATACGTCCATTTGTTTATTGTAGGGCTGTTAATTAGGGGTGGGTGTACGTCATGTAATTTGTGGTTGTGTAATTACGCAAAATGGCAGCAAAGTTATGCAAGTGTACCCAGAAATATGCAAGGAGCGCAACCTTGCATTTGGCGCTATTTTCTTTACTCCAAATGCACCCTCACGCCCACAACGAACCAGAGGATTCCATTGTGCAAAGAAAATAGTACTAAATGCAACATAACAAGAACAGCAGGTATTTTTGCCCCAGTTTATGCAAACAGGCGTAATTTTCAGTAATTTCACATTGCAAAATTAATGCGATATTATAAAAATTACTACAATCACTCCGGCATAATCAAAATTTGGCCCAGGCCTCATGTTAAAGTTAGCTGTGAGATGCTCCCATCAGCATTTGAAAGACTGTGTATGCTCTCTCGCCCACTGTGGTGTTTCACCTTTGATAGCCTATATGGAAATAAGGCAGAAAGCCAGGAACTACATTTTATTTTGCGTTGTGGAAGTCTGGCAGTTGGCACTATGACATACAATCAGGCCCACTGCAATAATGTGTTTCTAAGCATCCAGCACTTTCCACATAATCATCGATTTTCCTCATTTGCCACACAGTACATCATGTGCTGCATCATTAAAGACATGTTGTTTCTAGTTTGAATGGATCAAAAGTGTTGAAATCGAAGGCACTAAACCTAATTGGGAGCAGCGGCAGATTCTTTGAAATGTTTCCCGGTCACCGTTCTTTTTCTGAGTGCCGTATTTATGTGCTAAACTGATACTAATGTGTGCAGCTTTTTCCAGTTAAAAATTAAAAAAAAAAAAAATACTTCTACGAATTGTGCTGCATTAGGAGGCATAATTTGCCTTTCAAGTCTGCATTAATGTTCTCCCTTTGTTAAACTTAGCTCTATATTTAAATTGTGTGTGGGTGAGCTAAAATGCTTTTACTGGTGTCTCCGTACTACAAGATGCAAAAACGAGGGTTGAGCAACAGACCCCATTTCTTCTTTCTGTCATCATGTGCCAACGCTCAAATAGTGCCCCTCAGAGGTCTGGTGCCTTCCTCAGAATTATAGGTCTTGGTATCTTCAAACAAATATTATGAAAAACTCTCAAATTCATACGGTATATTATGCAAGTGCATTCAATATGCTTTGCTTTTTCATGAGATGGGGCAACAGCTGTGAAAATACTCCTTTTTCATAGAACAGGCACATCTTGGGCAGAAGCTGTGTAATGGAAACATCCTTTACAACGCAACTTTTACCACGCAGTGCTTTTACATCGCAACTTTTACAATGCAAACCATTACAACGCATTGCGCTGGGGGGCGCTCTAGGATAGGGAATAGATTTAATTTACTATCCAACACCTTCCCTACTATCCACGAGGACTGGAGTTGGAATAGTAAATTAAACTATTCACTATCCAGCACCCCTCAAAACTATGCGTTGTAAAGGCATGCGTTGTAAAACTTGCGATGTAAAAGCATGCATTGTGATGTCATACATCCGCTGTGTAAGCTTCTGTCCATCAGAGGACAGACGCAGCTAGAATAGCAGCAGTCAAGCTTTCTCCCATCATAAGATGCATACAACGCTTCCTATCAGAACAGGTACAGCTTGGCAGGAGCAAAGCTTCCATCTCTCACAGAAAGCAGATAGTGGAATCTCCCATGCCCTGCAAAACAGATTCATCTGGACAGGCTAGTGCAAGCTTTAATTACTCCCAGAACATGCACAGTTAAGGCATAAGTGGCATGTAGGTTACAGACCAGTCTTTGCTGCGGCTGCTTAACTCACGGAGAGGAATGTATACATGGATGAGTACGTAAATAGGCACAATTCTGGCACCATTCTCACTTAGGTGATATTCCACATCAGCATTTTGAAAGCCCTGCTGCTGTCGCTTGAAGACTTGCTGTCACTGCTTTAACTCCTGGTGTCATATTCTCCAGTCTTGCTGCTGTCTCTTTCTTTAGACCCAACTGCTGACATTCACATGCACATTAGTACAAGTCTGGGCCCTTGATGCACTAATACAGAGACCTCCCCTGGTCGTGGTCTGAAAGGAGATGAAGAGAGTGACATGCGCCCAGTGTTGCCGATTGAAGGAAAGTTCTCCTCCCACCATTGCCCCTTCCTGTCTCCCTTTCTCTATTGGATATTCCTTTCTCCCTCTCTCTATCCAGACCATACCTCTATGCGTTCCCTCCTTTCCTACCTTTACTCTCTTTCTCATGTTCTCTGTCTCATGCACTCTTTTCTGGTTTACATTTCCATCTCATCTGAGTCTCGTCATTTAATCTTGTTTTATATTTATTTGGGTTTTCATCCTTTTCTCTTACCCTTAAAAACCTCACCCTATTCATGCATACCATCAATCTCTCACCCTCCTCTATCCCAATTTAATTTACTATACATGCCTAGTCACACGCTTATCATTTTTTTCACTCTCTCACCCTATCTCTCACGTTTTTACTTGTCTCTGTTAGTTCTATCTCTAGGTGCACCGCGTAGGACAAGTACAAAGATTTTTGCAAACCCTAGCTAAAGGTACTTTTTCTGTACCACATTCTCTAGCAGTGGTACCACATGTGCTGATTAAACTGGAAATATGCCGCCCCCTGCTTGTGCCAGCATTGGCATTCACCTAGTATTGTCTTCCTAAAAAATTGAACCCGCTCTTGTTTGTCTCACAATGTCTTCTATTCTCACAGGCATTATTGAACTCTTTTTTTACCATTCATCTCCTTCCTTTTCTTAAATGCACGAGCCTCATACCTTCTCTCATCAACACTGCCCTTCTCTTTCTCTATCTTACTTACTGTCCTCTCATACTGTTCACAATTTTCTTTCACACACCTATTAATGTCCATCCGTTAATACCCTGCTCTCTGTCCTTCTAATTTCCCTCTAGCACACCACACAGTACTCACAGCCATCTCACTGTTTCACTCCTTTCTCACATCTTCAGTTCTCACATCTTCTATTTCAACTTTCACACACTCTTCTCTCAAAAGACCTATTTTCTGTCCCACACACCTCCCATCTTCACACCCATGTAACCAAACCCTCATCTCTCCTTGAAATGCTCCTCTCACAAACACATGCACGCACTCCATTGCCTCTTCCAAATACTCCTTTCCCTCACAACCCCTATTTATTTGCCTATCTCAAACCCCATTTATTTGCCTTTTTCACACACTTAACCTCCCTTACAGTGAGACTTCTCTTGGTCATATGATTCTCTTTCTCTGGCCCCGTTTCTCACGTTTCCGTGCTCTGTCTTACACCGACACTCACAGCTGAGGTTTTAATGGTCTAGCATCACTTCAACTGTTGAATGAACGTTGTTGCAAATTACTATGGTGAAAAAAAAGCTGTGCTCCACAGTTTGGCAGTAACGACTTTCAGGCTCTGCAGATTAATAAGGTCAGAAGACAAAATCTTATGCAGGATTGTAGACAGTGCATTAGTGATTTAAAAAAGAAACATGGATATTTAGTTGGTAAACTGAAGAATGGAAGTTTGGGGACATTTACTAATTACTGGAATTTGTGTTGATTATTTGATTTTCCACCTATTGAGAAGTAGCTGTTACCTAGTAGAACATTGTTATTTAGAGTGGCCCAGCCATTGACAAAGAAACTATAGGCCTGATTCAGAGTCACAAACATGACGGACATCCTGTCCGCCGTATTGCAAGTGCCATTGGATGTATCGCACCTGCAATATGGAGACCAGGATATCCATCATTTTTGTGCCAGAGGAACCCTTCTACCACCACCAAGGGATATCCCACCTAAAGCAAGGGCTATGTTCTAGTCAGATACACATCTGCCAACCTCTTCAGAAAGGGTTTTAATGTGTGCACAACAGCCACTGTAAAATCCCAGCCTCAGTGCTGCATCTGTTCAAAACGCTGAGGGCCGCCAGTGATACTTGCTCGGTTTTATGTACAGGGCTTAGCGGATGAGCCTTCACCTTCCTGATGCACAGGTTGAGAGGCCTGCTGGTACTCTGTTTTCATTAAATCAGTACTGCATATCCTTGTGTGTCTGAACAGGTGAGCCTTGTAACCTCTTAGTCTTAGCGCAGATTGCACATAAAACAGGGAGGGCAGACCTGCAGCCATCTTAGCAAACCACGACTGAATCCAAATCCAGGATCTGGCAAAATGTTACTGGGAGAACAGGGAAAGGGGTGAGAGTGGGATCAATTGACCATTGGTTGATGATATCATCATGATCGACCCTTTAAAGAAGTACATGTCATGTAATGGAGAAGAGGAGAAGAAAAGTAGGCGACACCCTCTGTGAGCATAGCTTTTGGACACAGTAAGACACAAGGCACCCCCTGAGCTCTCTACTGAGCTTTATACTCCCTCTGTGACACAATCTGTCAGCCCCAGGAGTATCAAAACACACAATATGCACACACATGCAAATACGCGTGTGCTCGCACACACACATTCTCCTTCAGTAGTCAAAGGGCGAATCTATACAAGCTTTCAGGGGGGGAAGCATAAAACTTAAGGGAGACCCAGCGCTTTAAGTGGTTGAAAACACTGGAGGGTCTCTCAAAGGGGCGTGGCCAATGTAATTAAGGGCGTAGCTTAAAACATGTAAGTTAAAAATGTGTGCTTAGCATAGTGTGCTGCCCAACTTGTATTTTGGTATTTCTGTCATTGCATCCAGATATATGAAACAACAAGTTACATCATACCTACAACAAGTCAGGAATATTGGCTTTGTCAATGGTTGTTAGTTGCATAAGACAAATAAGCAGCAGCTATGGCTTGTATATAGTATTGAAAAAGCTTCCACTTAAAGCCCTGGTGACACCACAGCATTGTTGCTGCCCCTGAGTTTCAAAAAGAGAAGGGAAATCTAGCGAGAAAAGGACCCTCTTTAAAGGATGTCTCTTCCCCTACAAGGCTCACCTGACATGACGTCATGCCGTAACTTCTCCACTAGTGAGAAGTGAGCAGTGTGAGCAGTGCACATCGATGTGCCTGCTGTGACAGCAGTCCGGAAAAAAATGGACCACCTGTGCCAGGGCATAAAACAGAGCCCGATAGAGACCCGTTTCGAGGCTCCCTTTAAATAACTGCAGGTGTTCAGACCCGGTGAGACCCGGCCCACTTAAAGCCCTGGGTAGACCAAAAAAAGACCCCGGAATGCCGGACATCACACCTCCTGAGTCTACCAAGCCGTGCGCGTTGCACTTCGACTGGGCCCATGGACGGTCCCTCACTCACACTCGCTGAGAATGCAGAACTAAAGTAGGAGCGATCAGTATTTTTCAGGGTCTTTAACTAGATATGTAGGACACTACTGTGAAGAGATTGGATGTGTGAAGCAGATGGTGTGTGCAAGAGGGCCTGTTTAAGTGGGGGCGGCCGAGGGCAGGAGGAAGATGCCGAGGATGTGCAGTAGAGGTGGGGGTGGAGAGAGCTAGACGCAGCCCTCTCACCTCATAAATTTGATGTATACGAAGCCAGCAACAAAGAGCTCATGTGAAGAGAGAATGAGGTCACAGGTGTGAGGAGGCAGCTTGGGATCACGTGGAAGAGGAGGATGTTAGAGCTGTGTATAGATTTGAGGACCCCACTCAGATTCGGCTCCAGGATTTGGGATCTGTGTTTTGGGGGAGGAGTGAATGACTTAGATAATAGAGTGGTAGGGCAGAACATTCAGGGTGTGTGTCGGGGAGACCCAGTTGCACGTGCTCTGAGACATTTGTTCAACTCATCATAGGGCTACATGGGAATGGTTGACTATTTGTACATTCTCCATAAATGTAAACTAGAAATGTTCCTCAAGATATTGGACCTTGGGCCAAGATGCTCAGTTTGGATCCTGTAGACATTAATTGTATTGTCCCATTTGGTGCTTGCCAATCTTTTGGGTAGTTCTGGGCAAATAATATTATCATCCAGTGGCTCAAATTGTTTAATTCTTGCAGATAGCCTACATGCTACTACCCTGTCACTGAGATTTGCTTGGCCTAGGGCACCCGAGTAGGACAAGAGGAAATGGTTGCACAAACACAGTTTCCAGCTGCCTGAAGGACCATTCCTCTACCATTAGCATGCCATTTCTTGGAACTAAAAGAAAGCTTCACAACTTGTCAAAGAGTTTGTATCATTCTTGCTACTTATGCACATATGGTTCAGATGATGTTCATGAATTCGTTGGTAAACAGTGTCTAAGTGGAACAAGCTTAGACCATTGCACGCCCTACTGTTCCCTACCACCCTGCAACACTGGATTGATCCTACATTAACAGACTGCTTCTTCCTGACACTACCACAGCAAAACCCTGCAAGCTGATGTCATTGAAGTTCTGACAGTTCCACAGACAGAGACCCAGTGCCCGAACCCCTGTTTTTTTTGGCATTTTCTTTTACACTGCTTGCAATGAACCAGATTGGACTTCAGGGATCTGTCCATGGTATATTTTCACCCTTTCCTATTAAAGAGTCCTACTCAGCGACATATTAATTCTGAGACAGTTTATGCAAAAAACAATATTTCTATGGATTAGAGGTTCCCTAGTACCAATAAATATATTGCCAATAAGCCGTTCCTGCTGAAGTCACTGTGAAAGTTTGGACCCACCCAAACATATCCGCACAATCCGATGGTCTTTCTAGTTGCTTGAGGGGTAAATAGTGTAAGCCATGTGGCTACACAATAACTACTCTGGGCACTTAAGATGGGATTAGTAAGATTTATTATACATTCAGAAATAAGTTCATGTAAATCAGCCTTAGCATAATCGTCTAGAAATACAGGATAAACAGAATGAGTCCGAATCTCCTAAAGAAATGTACCCTATACAGCAAGAAACATACGATTAGTGCTATGATGGCAATATAAGTAATCAAATGTAAGAAAAGAATTGAATGTTAAATTGCATCACTTGATTATCAAAAGCGAGCATGGCTAACTATATTTCCCTACACCAACCAAGAAAGGGACAACCCCAAACTAAGAGCATCAATTTAGAGTAAGTAAAAAATGTGTCAGCTGTCACAGTCTTCAGTAGAAGAAACTCAAACCAAGAATCATGTAGCATGAAGCCACATAATAGCAGAAGCAGAGGTCTGTACCTCTCAAACCGCCCGATTCATCAAAGAAAATAGCGCTCGCAAAGGGCCAGATTCTGAGAATCTGGCCCTTTGCGAGAGCGATTTTTGCATTTGGGATTCAGCATCCCAAATGTAAAAATCGCTAATTGCGATCTCGCAATTTTGCGAGGAATGACATTTAAGGAATCTCTATTTGAGATTCCTTAAATGCAATTCAACATCCAATTTAATTTTGCGAATTCACAATTTCTTGCCGCAATTTAGCGCGAGGTCAGACCTCGTGGTAAATTGCGAAAACTCAGAAAAATGCATTTAAATGCATTTTTCTGAGTTGCATGTTACACACACACATGTCCTTTTGACATGTGTGTGTGCAACACTTGTGTAAAATTTTATTTGAGGGGTGCTACAGGGTGTCCTTTGGACACCCCTGGCACCCTTCAAATCGCTATCTTATTTGCGATTAGCAAATTGCTAATCGCAAATAAGGAATACTCCCCATTCATTCCTATGGGCCTTTTGGCCCATAGGAATGAATGGCGAGTTATTCCTTATTTGCGATTAGCAATTTGCTAATCGCAAATAAGGAATATGTAGGAATCGCATTTCTTCATGCAATTTCTACATGAATCCCGTTTTGCGAGTCCTTAAGAGCGATTCGCTATGAATCGCTATTAGGGCCTCGCAAAACGGGAGTATGATGAATCAGGCTGAAAGTCCTAAGATTTCTCGAAGGCCCTCACTACATTGCAACATAAGATATTAGCCCACATTCAGTGTAGATCACGTAATTCTCTTCAGTAACTTTTCACAATCCAGGCACAAATTATTTACTGGCACCATCTTCTCCTTAGAGATAAATCGTTACTTCATTTGTGCTTGCCATTCTTATCTTCCTCCATGAGAACTCGTCTCCTTGCTCGTTACCGTGTTTCCTCTTGCCAAATTCCATATTCTCTTACCTTACTATCTAACAAAAGCACAAACCCTTATTTTACTAACTAAGGAAGCTTTGTCTGCATCTGCAGTGGAAATAAAATATGCAAGCAAAACACTATTTTCTAGTTATATCTATAGACGTCAACGTTTAGTCTACACATATTAATGCATTAGCTTCACATGAGACACATATATAATCATTTTTCCTAGACTGTTAATATTTCAGTACAGCAAAAACCCTTATTATTCACATTTCTAAACACATGATTTATAAACATGTTAATTTTCATATGGACTACTTTAAATATGCAATACCCCATTTTCTCTTAGTCACATTAACCGCACAGAATATACTCGAGTGCCAACTACACATAATGTACCTCAGGATGAAATCAAATTACGCTGCTCCATCATCAAGGGCTCTTGTCCACTAACAGGTTTGAAAGTAGGTGCACCTCTTTAAAGAACAGGACATTACAATGCAGTAACAATCCAATAAACAGCTGCCCCTCCTATCACCCGTTGACTGTCGGCCAGATTCATCAAGGTAAGGAATTGCGAGTCCTTAATAGCGAATTTTAAGGATTTGCTATTAAGGACCCGCAAAACGGGATTCATGTAGGAATCGCAATTGAATTTGCGATTCCCACTGATTCCTTATTTGCGGTTAGCTAATTGCTAATCGCAAATAAGGAATGACTCCCCAAGTCATTCCTTATTTGCGATTAGCAATTAGCTAATCGCAAATAAGGAAGCAATTTCCATGGTGCCAGGGGTATCCAAAGGACACCCTGAAGCACCCCTGAAATGTAATCTACATTGGTGTTGCGCACACACATGTCCAAAGGACATGTGTGTGTGTAACATGCAACTTAGAAAAATGCATTTAAATGCATTTTTCTAATTTTTCGCTATTTACCACGAGGTTTGACCTCGCGGTAAATAGCGGCCCAAAATTGCGATTTCGCAATTTTAAAATGGTTCATGAATTGCATTTAAGGAATCTCAAATAGAGATTCCTTAAATGCAATTCCTCGCAAATGTGCAAATTCTTTAATAGCGAATTTTGCATTTCGGATGATGAATCCCAAATGCAAAAATTGCACTCGCAAAGGGCCAGATTCTTAAAATCTGGCCCTTTGCGAGCGCAATTAAGCTTGATGAATCTGTATGCTTGCCGCTGACCCTGTACAGCACACCGTTGCCTTTTTGGATTGGTTTGTGCTGCCCACATACCACATGCTTACATATCACATACAGTGTCTTCCTGAAAGTCAATTAAATGCTCAATGAATGAACAGATGAAAATAGTGGGAGGATTCCAGGATAAGTCTACCTATAAAAAGACATCCACATCTGTTGTGAGGAACAGGTAAATCAATAACCTCGTTTTGTACCACTGTTGAGGTCTCATGTTTACCTTTCCCCCATTATGCTACCAACCTAATTTTTTTAACTTTCAGGCCAAATTCTCTTGTGCACAGAAATAAACACCAGTCAAAGACTAATGATAGTCAGCTCCAAAAATAACAAAACTACACCCCCAAAAGCCTTAGTTTTTAAACTGCCAGATATATGATTGCAAATTGTTAGAACTGATACTGATTCTGTACGTCTAACTGAAACTGTATGGATGTCCTTTTACAGAACAATCCTCAGCTAGCAAGAACCTGGGGCATTGTCATTACTGAACGTTCGAGGGCAATGATGCTCCTCATGCACTTCAACAGCTTTCAAATACTCGTTTATTTGCTGTGTCTTTGAAGATGATGTATATATGTCAAACGTTCTGTGATTAATCCTGGAAAGATTCTCTTCTGTTCAAAGTCACCATGACCAGGCAGAGTGATAATGTTCTAGGAGGGGCACTCATAAAAAACACAATAAACGTAAAAGGTTAAACTTGAACATAATTCTGGTGGATGGGGAAATTAAGGTAGATTCAAAGGGACAAATCAGTCGTTCCCAATAATCGCGACAATTGCAGTTGCAAACTACTGATACTCCTCAAAGTAAGTGGTACGATACTCCTCAAGGTGAGTGACATGGTGTTCGTAAAGTGTAAACTATCCATGAGGGACAGCTCCCACTTTGTAACTTTGAACTAGGAAACTGGGGGCAGCATACAGGTTCGCCCAAATGTGCTCCGCCTCGCGCAGGTTTTATTCTTGATTGCTGTCCTTCATGGAATCAATAGATGTCCTCTGGAAAAGCCCATCCCTGCGTTCCCAGCACTTTCGGTAGGATCTGCAAACAGAATACCTATCCTTGGAGGGGGCATGATTCTGTCGATCCTACTAAAATATGTTTTAGTGCTATAACACATTCTGTGCCAGCGCAAAGATATTCTTGGGTTGCAAACAAATCGCTGTGCAAAAACGCGTATTGCTTTGTGATTCGAGAATGATACATCAGTCCCTAAGATTCAAAGTTAATTTTTGAAAAAATCGGGGCTTTAGTCTGAAGTTTCTTTTTGACACAAGAGCTTTATTGCTTCGAATAAACTATGGAAATCTGTGTACGAAGCTGAAGTTCTATGCATGATCCTAACTCTTAAAAAACATATCAAATTGATTGTAATGTCCTTATTTGCGATGTCAGATACAAATTTATTGAAAAGCAGTTTTAAATCTATTGACACATTTTTAATATTCATTTTAAATCACGGAGCTATTTTCGACAAATATTTGTGGACAAAAAAGGAAGAGGAAAGGATGATGCATTAAATTTAACATATGTCCCTGACAATGGAGTCATAGTGAACAATAGGTGACAAGATAGGTCCCTATCCAATATTGTATGCACTTTTATTTCATGTACAGCATCTCATGTAGCATCACATGTTTGAGATGCAAATGCAAAAATGTAAATGCGTTTTTTGAAAAGCTCTCTTATGAGCAAATCAAGTAAGAAATACAGGGAGCAGCAGTGAAGAGAAGAAAAAGCTGGGATCCTCAGATGAATAAGAGTCATTTTGACCAGTGAAGAATGGGCAGATTAACTCAGTTTCTGAGAGTGGTTAACAAGTAAAATATGACACATGCTCTGATGTAAGAACTTTCATCTTTGAGTAAAAAGTAGGTTTGCGTGCATGATCAGAGAACGCGGCAAGCGGAGCAGTAAGTAGGGGTGAGAAACCAGTGCATAGGGCACGGTGACTGAAGAAGGCCTACATGACTTAAGTCACAATATTGCGCCTCCTTGAACAATTAATTTCAGACACCCAAATTTGTTGAGAGAGGACTTTTCTTAAAAGGAATATTGCTTAACTTAGATGCCAAGAACATTTATGAATCCATTTATATTATCAGTATGCTTATCAACTTCCAGAAGCTTTGAAAAAGATGTGCCCTCTTCCAAGAAATTTGAGTGCATGTAACCTTTTTTTGTAGGCATATTACATAAGGATAATAATAGTATAGTATAAGGCATTAAACACTATCTTACGTCCAACATACAGTGCCCTATTTGAATCAAAAAAACACAACTGGTGTTGACTGAGTGACCTATTTGAAATATCACAACCTACTGAAATCAAAGTGCACATCTTTACCATACATGAGCCAAACATTGGCACCATATACAACTAGACAAAACATTCCAACTCGTTCATTTCTGCCAAACCACAAATTATTTATCAACTGTATAACCCACATAATTAATATCCCAGTACAAAACACTCTTAATGTATTAAAATATAAGAATTCTCCCGCTCAAGGAGTACATAAAAGTTAATATAAATGTAAAAAATATGCTCAGACAATCAGATCCCATTAGATTTCACATTATTTAGAAGTGAACATATTCCCAGACAATGCAGCGATGGAAATTAATAAAATTCTCCATCTGCTCTGAAACTAAGCCACATGGATCATTAAACTTAAAGCAATCAAAATGACTCTCAGTATTGATCAAGAAGTATAACGTTTTTGGAGAATTAATTCTACCTATTGATAGAGGTTCGCACGGGCTCTGAGGAGACCAGTGCTCAATACAGTTGATGGATGCAGGTCTCCCGCTAGTCTTCTGAAAGTGAGAGCTTTTCTTAATAGGGCCAGATAGGGTGAAATCAACTCTCAGACTCTCCATGGATTGCCACAAAATATAAACAATACAGCACTGTAGATCTCTGTTTCTTTAACTCAGTTTTTTATACGCACCTTAATAATGAATGTATTCGAATCATTAATTCTTTTTTAAAAATGTTTTATTATGCATATCCAGTATGTACCATTCACAAATACAGCAAATACCAATCAACAACCAGATCATAAAACAGTTAATACATTACAAAAGGGTAGCTATCACTTACTTAATCATAATAAAAACGTCAATACAGTATAAAGCAGATTCGAAAATCTTGGGACAGGAGGAGCTTTAAAAACCCCAATTAATTCTCTCTTATACCGCCCTTGTCTTGCTTCTCTGCTCCATTCAGCGATATGTGCCCATATCTTCTTCCCCCGGATTCTGGCCTGCCTGCCCCTATAGGCACAGATAGCCACCTCTTGATCATAAACTCCGAGAAGCCTAGCAAGCCACATATAAAATGTTGGTGGCTCTGCATCTTTCCATCTAGCAGCTAGCATTATCCTGAATATCACTGTCCCCAAAAAAAGACAATATTTCTGTTCAGTGTAAAGACCCAGGGAGCTAGCATACCCAGAATTATTAATAGTTATTGTTTAGGTCCTCCTCAATTTGGAATGGATTATTGCTGGTTAGTCTGTCTTCCATTTTTTAAACGTATGATTATGAAATACTCTTTATGCTAGTTATAGCAAAAGCCTAATTTTGTGTTTGGTCTCATAAACTTTGGTTCTGGCCTTGAGGCAGATTTGCAGAGCAAAGCAGGTTAGCCTCTGAAGGGAATATAAACATTTAATTAAAGGAAGTGATCAAATGTTTTGTGAGGATGTGACCCAGTGACACACAGGGATTCTCTCACTAGGCAATCTGAGCCCTGACACGTGAGAAGCATTCATCTATTTTTTATTTATTTATTTAAAGAGTTTTATATAGTGCTGGCAAGACCCGAAGGTATAAGAGCGCTTTACACAAGGTTTAACATAGTTGCAAACTTAAATCAGTTACAAGTTACCAAAGATACCAGTAAAAACTTTTAAGGAGCATGGAAGAAAAGGAAAATGGACAGAGGAAGGGAAAGTGGGGGAAGGGGAAAAGAGGGTAGAGTATAGAAGCGACGGAGAGACAAAGGGAAAGTCTGCCCATGGTCCGGCTGGGTAGGTGACGGCCGAGGAGGAATCTGCAGCTCATCTCCGCTTCAGCTATCAGGTAGCTCTACCAGGCATCGGTCAAATAGCTAGGTCTTAACTGAAAAATATTAAAGGGATAGACGATGGGAAGAAGGGAGCGTAGAGGGGGAAGGGGGTAGGGTGAAGATGAAGGAGGGGGATACGACAGAGAAACGAAGAAAAGTCTGCCCAAAGTCCGGCTGGGTAGGTGACGGCCGAGGGGGAATCCACAGCCCATCTCCTCTTCAGCTAACAGGTAGCTCCACCGGGCCTCAGTCAAATAGCAGGGTCTCCACGGTCGAGGGAAAATTCAAAGAGTACATGTCCTGGAGGGAGAACAGGATCAAGGTCAGGTGAGGTATGTGATTAAGATAAGTTCGATGGCCAGGTCTATTGTCCAGGAGTGATAGAGCATCGCGGAGAGACCCACTGAGGTGACCATCTTGAGGTCAGGCAAGGGGTTTATGACCTTGGTGTTTAGTTCCGTCGGTCCCCAAAAATGTCAATGCCTCTAAAGTATTGGGGGATGTAATCTATGCAGTGAAGTGGCGGGAGGACAGGGGCAGTGTCAGCATGTCTTCAGAGGGGGTGAGTGATGGTGAGTAAAACCGGTAGTGGGAGAGGTAGCCGCCATTACCAGGGCAAGCGAGGCACCTCCAGAGTCATTCTCCACTAGTCCTCGCCATACTAAAACATTAAACAGCTTTTCAGCTTGTTGGATACATTTTAAGTCTCTATTACCAATTGTATAATTCTGGCCTGCCAGGTGGAAGGCCAAGGGCATTATTTAGAGCTGTGATGGAACAAGTACCCCCAAAAAATTGGGGATGCTACCTCAGGTCAACTCCCGGTTTCCTGCCTCATTTAGAAGTGGGAAACACTTGTGTTTGCGGCAGTGGAGCTGCTATTATCTCCCTTGTAGGAATTACCATCACAGCATGTCTGTTGCTGGATTATGGCACCAACATATTGCCAAAAGCACTGCATCTACAAGCCAGGGCTTCTAGCACCACTTCTACTGTGCTATTTTATGCCTCGGCCTGCCACACTTGGAACACCATGAGTTTCTCAAAAATAACTCTCCTGCTTTGGGTTTTGTCTTTAATTTTTTTTTAAAGAAAATGCTTAGTGGTCTGGATGACATGGTAGGCCAGCGAGTATTGTGTGTGTGCACCGAAAGTGCTACCACCGTGTCAGTGGAAGCCTAGTCCCTGCTGCTTTGGCGGGAAATTCTAAGTTTTTGTCCTGGTCTGACCCTGCGTCAATTGAATTTTGCCTTCAGGCACCTAGGAAGAGAACCCAGGCTACTTATGACACCCCTTGCCTCTTCAGACAGTGGAAGAGAGTTATCCTAGAGGGCTTTAAAGCCTCTTTTGTAGAGCCACAGATATTAGAATTGGAGAACATCGAAGAGGCGCTTGCCAAGTATAACCTGGCCGTCTCTAGTGCCGTGGACCAGTTAGCCCCTCTGAAACACTTACCTAGTACACCTAGGCTCCCTCGGAATGCTTGGTATTCTCCTCTACTTCGTATCCAGAAACGAATTTGCAGGAAGCATGAAAAATGGCGGCGTCTCACTCATGAGGAGGAGGACAAAGTTTGGTTTCATGCGGCTCTGGCCGATTACCATGGAAAAATTAGGGCAGCACGCAAAGCTCACATAGCTTTACAATTAGATCAGGCCAAAAAATGACCCTAAGGTGCTATATCGCATTTTACAGTCCTTGACGACTCCTAAGGGGTGTGAGAATCCGATGGTCCCTACACAAAAATTGTGCGATGACATTGGCACTTTCTTGATACAAAAATTGAGACCATGTATGACAAAATTGTCCAATCAGGGATGCCCTCTTCCATCACCATGATTCCCGTAGAATCTAGGCAGGCAGTCACTCAATTGTTGGGAAGTTTTCCCCTGGTGACACAGCCGGAAGTTGAGTCACTGATCCACTCAGTAAAATCCGGATCACCTCAGGATCATATACCGGAAAAAATCACCACTCCTCTTGCCAGCCACATGTCTCCCTCCATTGCACGTCTCCTCAGTCTCTTCCTGCGAGGAGGTTTGGTCCCTTTGGACTGGAAAGCAGCACACGTTATGCCTATCCAAAAGAACACCAAGGCCCCGCTAACTGAATTTTCCAATCTCCACCCTATCTCTCTCCTCCCTTTCATGGGAAAGCTATTGGAGAAACATATAAACACACATCTCTCTAACCATGTCAAACGGTCAGGCAGACTTGATCCATCTCAATCAGGCTTTTGCCCTAAATACAGCACAGAATCAGCCCTACTAGCGGTAACCGACAACATCAGGATGACCCTGGACAGAGGCCACTCCACGATTCTGGTGCTGATGGATCCATCCGCCGCATTCGACACGGTTTCCCATAAGATCTTGCTCAGGAGGTTGGAGGAGACTGGACTCAGATACTCGGCCCTTCAGTGGTTGACAAGTTTTCTTTCTTCTCGTTCTCAGACGGTTAACCTTGGCTCTTATAGTTCAGCTGCAACAGAATTGTCCAAGGGAGTACCACAGGGCTCTTGTTTGAGCCTGACTTTGTTTAATATCTATGTGGCTCCCTTGGCCGATCTGTTGAGGAGTAGTGAGTTCATCCCTGACTCCTATGCGGACGATACCCGGCTGCTTTTTCCATTTGCAAAGTTTACTTCATCAGTGCAGGCCTCCTTCTCCCTGGGAATGAGAAATATCTCTCAGTGGATGAGGAGTAACTTTCTTCAGTGCAATGTGTGGAAATCATGCTCTTCGGAAAAGCTCAACTACTGTGGACACCCGACTGTTGGCTCTCAGATCTAGGCACTGCCCCAGTTCCAAAAACCTGGGTAAAAAACTTAGGTGTCCACCTTGAGCAGACCCTCACTATGAAGGAGCATGCTGCTCAGACAGCTGGCTCCTGTTTTCATGTGTTTGGTCTACTGCGTCGTATCCTTCCTCTGCTCCCTGACTCATCTAGGAAGACGATAACCCAGGCGCTTATCTTACGCCACCTGGATTACTGCAATAGTCTTCTGCTGTCTGCCAACGAGGCCGCCCTTGAAAGGCTACAGGTTGTCCAGAATATGGCGGCATGTTTGATTCTTAATGCACCCCCAAGGACAGCCTCTCAGCCTCTGCTTTACCAGCTCCACTGGCCACCAATATGGAAGCGAGTACAGTTTAAAGTTTACTGCACTATTCACAAGGCCTTGTCCAATTCTGACCCTAGCTATCCTGTGGATACATTTATCCCCTACACACCATGGAGGTCTCTCTGCTCAGAATCCAAGCACCTCCTTGCTGTGCCTAGAATTAAACGAGTCAGACAAGGTGGGAAGGCCTTATCTTATCTCAGCCCTTGCCACTGGAACAGGCTCCCTGTGCAACTAAGACTGTGCACGGAACATCTCCACTTCAGGAAACAGCTTAAGACCTATCTTTTCACCTCTGATCTCTAGCTGACAGTCTTCCCTCACGCAGCCCGTCTCGAGCGCAGAGATACCCCTTCAGGGGTCGATTTTGGCGCTTTATAAA
Source organism: Lissotriton vulgaris (assembly GCF_964263255.1). Classification (NCBI taxonomy): domain Eukaryota; kingdom Metazoa; phylum Chordata; class Amphibia; order Caudata; family Salamandridae; genus Lissotriton; species Lissotriton vulgaris. Next base: position 582,700,243 of record NC_141687.1, on the reverse strand, counting down.
TAAATAAACATGGCAGTGCCTTGTGACAAGTAGAGCGGAGGCAGGGCCATTACCCCCATGGCCAAACAGCGCCCTGTCCTCGCGGGTATAACTGGGGTCCAAGCCTGTATTTACTCTGATTATGTTATGGTTTACCACTGTAGGTCAAATGTACGGTCTACCGTCTGAAAGCAAATGGAGATTATGCACAATAATTTCTAAAGCCAACTCACATGACTTACAGATCTTTTCTTTTTTGTGTTCCTTGACGTGGGAGCTCAACTTCAAGTACAAAACTTTTCCTAATCCAAACATAAATCTATGGCTAACATTGTTATTTGTTGCCCCTGTAGAAATCTCTGTGGGTTAATAGATATCATTGTTTTAAAAAACAATTCTTTAAAGCAAAATCTGACGTGAGCAAATAATCCTTCACAACCGTTTTAACTGACCCACTCTTGGATTTTTGAGCAAAACTGGACTATTTGAATTAGGAACAATGAGACTCTTTGTACGGAACATATTCCAATAGTAAAAAACAGCAGTGGCAACACTCTGCTTCGGCTTTCTTTATCTAAAGCACGTTTACACCCAAGAGGGTGATTATTGCCTTATCTTATGCCTTTGTAAAATAGGCTATTTCAGCAACACATACTAGCAAACTGAGTCATTCCCGTTATTGCTTTGCAAACTAATGATGGCTTTCTTGTTTGTTTACTGACCCCATTTGGTACCAGACTCGGCTACGTGCAGCAAGGTAGGAGGTGTGTTGCTGTGACAATGTGGCAGATACGTACTGCCCTTTGATTGTAATGATACTTTGCTTAAGACCCCTCCAGTGCTATTAATGTTCAAATAAAGATTGCAAGAATGTTGATGTTGTACTCTTTATTCAATGATGTCATCACACAAACAGTATAAATTGCTACATCTGCTCAATTTCCATTAATTACCAAACTTGCTGGGGGTGCGGAGGGGAGCTTGAGCTCCATGGCAGTGTTATTGTCACTTCTATTAAGGTGTGATTTTACAACATTACGCTTTATTCTTCTGATGCAACACAACAATGATATTGTCATAGCCAAAGTCCCTAAACTTTACTTCTTACATGGATTTCTGGAAAATTGTGTCAATTACAGGCTTCTAAGACGATCAGTAATCTTTCCTGATCAAGTGGGATATTATCCATCTTATCCATCTAGTCGTATCCTCGGCTTACATGACATAACTAATAGGACTGCTACATAGATGAGGAAGTTAGCAGCAAACTTAATGCTTTTCCAAGTAGAGGATTGTGTAGTCAGAGTTCTTGCCATGTTCTGGAATAGTCTCATGTGGCAGGACTGGTACATACGGCTTTAAGTATGGGTCTGAGATAACTGAGTGTATGGTGTCCTGTAAGGGACATCTAGCTGTGGGTGTTTAAGTCTGCTATATGTTGTCATGGAACGATCAATTCTCAAGGGCTTGTACCAGGAACACCGCCCAGCAGACTTGCTTTCTAGGCTCTCTTGGTGCTACATGCGGCTGAAGCAACTACATTTTCCAGAGCTGCTTTTTGGTTACCAGTCTGACGTGGTCAGGGAGAGGGACCTTTAATTACTGTCCCAATATTTGCGCTGTCCGTCCGTAGTGCACACCTTGTGTAAATATGCAAGAGTAAGCATGAGCTCAAGTGTCCAACTTCCCACTCTCGCGTGTGTCTACCTGGGTGACTACACAAGGAGAGCTCGACTGAGGAGGCAAAATAGTTTAACTCAAAACCAGTTACAGAAAATCTAAAAGACACTACTTATGAACTGTGGAATGTTCCCCTATGTAAAAAAAAAAAAAAAAATATATATATATATATATATATATATATATATATATATATATATATATATATATGTATATATATATATATATCCCAATAGAAAACAAGCAACGTAAATACTGTATGTGTGTGTGTAGCCTGCCTTGCCAGAATCGGTTTGTGCAACACATGTGGTCTGAAGGGCCTGTGTTGCAATTCTGCATGTGTAAACCTTACCGTTCATTCTTCATATTTTTACTTCTTTCATTCATGCCGTTTTTTACCTGTTGTAAGCAAGACGTGTACTTGGAAATAGACAGTGTGAGGACACTAAAGTTGATCTGTCTAAGCATCAACTTTGTTTTTCCTTTCCAAGCTACTCCAGAAGTCTAGCTATAACACTTTCAATTGATAGCCTGGAAACAAAAAATAATTAACATTTCTCTCTGAGGCAAGATCAGGAAGCGACAGGCGGCAAGGTGTGAAACCGTGTATGCAAATTAACATATGTATTGGTAGCCCCCAAGATTTGATTGTGAACTGCAGAAGAGTTGCAGTGTTGTTATTGACGTAGGAGATAACAGGAACACCTGTTTCCAAGACGGCTATTTTTAAAAGCACTGGTAGGCCGAGGAGAGCACACCAGCATGATTGCAAAGGCGTCACACAGTCTCGGGTATGACGCGCCTATGTCGGTGTGCCGGTCCTTGCCAGAGGGGCTGGGGCTGGTTACGGCGGCGAATGACGCGGCCGCGCCAGCCCCTATCCTGCCAGGTCATTGGCCCGATCGGCGTGGTGCCCCAGAAGTCTGGGGCAGGGAGAACTGGTTTGCGCCTGCTAACGCTCCTTTAAAGGGGCGGTGGAGCGGCAAAATGGTCTCTTTAGCACCACTCACCTCTCCCATCACAGCGGGCTGCCAGCTGCCCCATCGGGGGCTTAGAAAATCTCTATTTTTCTTTGGCCCACCCACCATCCCCTGAGGCAGCGGATTTTTTCTTATCTGAATGTAGGGTGACCAACCGTCCGTAAATTTCACGGACAGTTCGGAATTTCGGCCTTCTGTCCGTTGTCCGTGAAGGATTCTTTAACGGACGCCATTTGTCCGTAATTTTAACTGGTCGCACAACCGGCACAGCTGGCCCCCACCTCCCTTCTTGACTTTGATGCTGCTGAGTGTAGTGTCGCGTTCTAGTCTCCGACGTGCCGGCGTGATGACGCGGCGCGCCAGAGACAGAACGCAACCACTGGCGCATGCACGGACAATGCGCGTGAACGTCAATTGCGGCAGAAGCTACCGGAGCTGAGGCGAGTTAGAAGCTCGGCGCTTCCTGTAATAGTTTTTCCTTAAATTTAATAAAGGAACTTGTTGCTACACCTGGCAGTCTCTCAGTAATCAATTAGGGGAATTTACTAACATCACACTGAGGTCGGGTGTAAGACTCCGAGGCAGTACAAAAGCTCAGATACCCATCAGCTTTGGCGAGGCACAGTGGGATGGCAACCCTCACACCTTCAGCCCTTGACGAGCTGGTAAGAGGTACTTGAAGGTGACAGAGGGATGGGGCGGCAGCTTCGGAGCAGGGGCATCTATTCAGATGCAAACAGCACTGAATGTGTCTTGTATCTGCAATTGGTGTGAGACATTCCCTTTCTGCCCAGGGTTTCAAACATCCTAGAACCGGCCCTGATTACACCGAGGCAGCACGTGGTTCACTTTACAGAGCTTAATTACTGTCACTAAATTGTAAACAAACCTCGATTCTTCAAACATGCAGTCTATATTGTAATAAAATAGAGAAATGGCACAATCGCACTCACACTGATTAACAAAGTATGGAGGACAATCAGTTAAATCAGTTCTCTTGGAGTATCTCCTTTCAGTACTGTATATCAGTGTGGGGGGAGGGGGAAAAACTAACATTTTGGAAACAGAGCCTGTCTTAACATGGTCTTGTCCAGGAGGGGGTGAGGAGCCCTCCCCCACCCTGGAAGAGACCTAGATGATACTAGAATACTGCATACCCACCCCTGTGTCCACCCTGGTGGATCCGGTTCCCCCTCCAGTGATGGCTCTTGTCCCCCATGTGGTGGCTCCTGCCCCGCCTGTGATGGCTCCTGTCCCCTCCTGTAGTGGATCCTGTCTCTGCCCTGGGTGGCTTCTGTCCCAGTCATGGAATGGCTCCTGCAGCGAGGGTGAAGTTCTTGATGGGCCTCTTCTCGAAAAGGCTCAGCTCAAAATTAATATGAAAAGGTGGGCGAGTGAGTAAGTGAAGGGATGGGTGGATGAATTAGTGAAAGGGTGAATGGATGAATGAAAGATTGAATAGATGGATAATGGGAGGGGATGGATGGATTGATGAGTGAGTGGAAGGATGGAAGAGAGAAAACGGAAATAGCTGGATGTATGGGTGGAAGGGTAGCTGGATGGGTAAAAGGGTGGATGGATGAGTGAAAGGATGGATGAGTGAAAAGGTGGGATGATGAGTGAGTGGGTGGATGGATGAGTGAAATGATGGATGGATTGATGAATTGATAAGTGCAAGGGCGAATGGATGGATGGATGAGTGAAAGGGTGGATGTAAGGATGGATGAGTGAGTGAAAGGGAAGGTAGATGGACAAAATGATGAATAGACCAGTGAAGGAGTGAAAGGATAAATGGATGAGAGAAAGGATGGATGAGTGATAGGGTCAATTGATGGATTCATGAGCGGATGAATAGATGGATGGATGGGTGGATGGATGGATGGAAGGAGGGTGGGTGGATGGATGGATGGAAGGAAGGATTGCTAAGTGAAAGAGTCGATGGAGAGAGAAAGGGAGGATGATGGATGACTGAAAGGGTGGAAGGATCAGTGACTGGGTGGATGGATGAGTAAGTGAAAGGATGCTGGAAGGGTGAAAGGGTAAATCGCTGGATGGATGGGTGAATGGATGGATGGGTAGAAGAGTGGATGGATGAGTGTACAGATGGATAGGGTGAAAGGGCGGATGGATGGATAATGGATGGATGAGTGAAAGGATGGATGAAGCGATGAATGAGTGAAATGAAAGATGGAAGGATACATGATGGATAGGTTTGCAAATGGCTGAATATGTCTAGATATGGCTGGTCTTACTTATATACAATTGCGCGACCTCTGATGTGTCTGTAAAACTTATCCAATTGTCCTGAAGTTTTGTCCTGAATTTTGACCTCCTGTCCTGAATTTGTGTCCTGAATTTTGACCCTTTGTCCTGAATTTTTACACTCACCGTCCTGAATTTGCACCAATGCCAGTTGGTCACCCTATCTGAATGTGGTTTTCTGTTGCAGGTTTGCCGGTGTTTTTCTCCTTTCAGGTAGCTATTCCCTAATAGCCTTTGCATTTGTTTGTCTGTCTAACATCTTTCCCTTGCAGTGGTCCACAGTTGTAGTATTTTGACTTATAGTATCCTTGGTCTGCGGTCAGGTCATGATTGGTGGGCATTTACGGTATGTCATTGGTAGGCATCCCCAGCGTTATTGGGGATAGGTGGGGGACTTCGGTTTGTCATGGACTTACAGGGGGTGCTTACAGCCAGTCGGCTAGAGAGTGTGGAAGTGCACGCTTCCAACAGGCCCTTGCGGCCAATCCCCGCACGGGCGCCTGGGTGCCCAGAAAGTATAACAGCGCAGCCCCTTTGGGGGTGGTATTTGAGAGCGTGGGGATGCCCGAGGACGTAGGTAACCTTCTGGGCAGACAGGCCTCCTGCGCAACGTCACTCTGGGTGGGGGGACCTCCCATGTAGTTGGAGCAGTCGTGATCTTACACGTAGACTCAATGCAGGATATGCAGAGTCAATGTGTAATTTCTTAGTTTAGAATTAGGAATGGCTATGTATTATAATTTCTGTTAAGGTTAGCTATCCACAAATATTGTATAATTTTGTATGGAGTGGTATTGGGGTTTCTGTGTACTGAAATGAAATGTAAACATTTTTGATGTGTTGTTTTGTGTAAATAAAATATGGCCGACTTGTTACGACCCCTAACCCAAAAAGTTCTGATGGTAGTTGTGTGCGATCTGTGCCTCAAGGGTGGGTGGGGGGGGGCAGCTATTTAGAGGCGGGGACTCAGCATTACCTGCCATAAGCCCTCCCTGCAATTTAAGCCACAAGACAAAGAGCTCTTAAGTGTCCACGTGTGAGTAGCTGATCGAATCCAGGAATTTTCATTGATTATGAGACTTGTAATCCTGGCTTTATATTGGGTTAAACATCAATAAGAATCGCAGCATGCAACAACAACAAAACTTAGACTGAATGATACTCGGGAAGAGAACTGGGTAACTTGAGAGGTCTAGTGATATCGAATCCAGAGCTACATTCTCAAGATACCTGAGCTAAAACTCGAGCATAGTTCCCAAATAGTCAAAATGGTCACTCCAGGACTATGGACGCTTCAATTAGAAATCATCGATTTGAAGGGTGCTTGATTAATTTATTCAATGGAAGGAAAGCAAGACCCACAATGCATTAGGTTATCACACAAACAGTCTAGGACTGAGACAAGTGTCCCTAATGACCTGGAAGGAGGTGGTCACCCTGCTTTGCACCTTCTGCCTGCCCTGGTAACCTGTGCCAAGCGGTCCATCTTTTGCCTACATGCCAAGACGTCAATGTATGTATGACACCTCCAGCCAGTCCTGGCTTTTTAGCCAACCATACATGTCTCAGGCGTTGACTTGTCTGCCCAGTTACAAAGGTACAGGGAAACTACAAGTACCAGAATGCAACTTGCTGCATCAAAAACGGGGGGACTGCCACGCGCGTTACACTCGAAACACCGCCTTCTAGAAATCATTCATATACAAGAGTAGCAGAGCTGAACAATGGCCTGTATTGTCGGATGTCGCTCTCTCCTTCCACGTGACACACCTTCAACAAAAAGCAAACACCAATCGCGCATTTCCAGGTTCGCCCCTGTGTGAGGAGACAGAGAGGCCAGAGCAGGGCTCCTGCACTAGGCCCGTCCCGCTCCCCTGAACACCCGCTCACGCACTCATTATGGCTAATTAGGGCGGCGCGAGCTCCTCTGCCTCGTGATCTCTTTATGGGTGTTTTATGTACAGCTGAAGATGAATGCTCTTGTCACCGATGGCTCGAGACCAGTGCCGGCGAATCGATGGGAGACGCTCGCTCACGGCCCGCGCTCCGCTTATCGACGGCTTTGTGACGAGTGTTTAAGGGTGTCGGGGCGGGGGAGGGGGGCGCCCGGTCCTGATCCTCTTTTGTTATAATTGGCGCTCGTTCTGGGGCGGGTCTATTAATTCCCGCTCAGAGGAGCGGCCCCCTCCCTCCGGCGCGGAGGCGCGCGCCGCGGATTCATTCTGCTCCGCCAGCTCCTCAATAGGCAGCAAAATGACCACTTCCCCGTCTCCGGAACACATCAAGTCCGGCTCCGTGCTCGCGATAATTGAAAGGAAGGGCTTTTATGGGCGGCAGATAAAGCTTGTAAATAGACCGGGCACCGAAGGAGGGGGATCAGGGACAGTGCAGAAACCGGGAAAAACTTTTTTCCGGGTCACTCCACTTGGGGGGTATTAAGGCGTAGCAGCAGGAAGGGGTGGAGTTACGAGGGGCCGGGTCATCAGGAGTGTCAGACAGCCAACTCACACATTTACTTTTAAAAACTTTCTCCATTATAAATGATCAACAACACAGATTTGGCAGTACATATGTTCTCACCTACTTAATGTGTCACACATAAGCTGCTTTCTAAAATATCTCATGGAGTTAAGGCACCTGCTGGAGAGAAGTTTGTGTATCCAGCAATTACCAGAGTATAATAACAGTAAGATAACTCTGGTGGTTAATGCAGGGGCGGCTCTAGGCTCATGGCGGCCCTGGGCAGGGAGCGTAGGTAGGGGGCCCCGCAAGAGGGGGTCTGGTCGGGGTGGAGCACGGAGGCCAGTGAAGAGGGGTGGGTCAGGGTGTTTGGATGTGGAACAGAGCCGGAGGCCGCCAAATCCCTGCCAGCGGCCGCCACGCAAATATGTATCCATCCTCAGAGGATTATTATATTAAGGATATATATTGGCGTGGTGGCCCCTTGGGTTTGGTGGCCCTGTGCAGGTGCACAGCTTGCACATGCCTAAGGCCGGCCCTGGTTAATGCGCCTGAGAGATCTGCATGTAGTCTAGTCACAGGTTTAACTCATCATAAAATAGCATAAAGGGTCAATGTGCCAGCTGCAATGCCCATGTGTAACATGCAGGTCACTGGTTTGTATTTTATGTGGATAGTGTAGTAGGCTACTGCTTTGTCTTTGCACGCCTTGTTTTACCTTCCTTGTAATTAGTACAGTAAGTTATGAAATGGCATCAAGGAGCTGCAAGCAAGGTACGAGTGAGTTTTGAAGCTTAATTGTTTTTTGTTCCATCAATCTTTCGTTATTCTAAGTGTTAAAAAGGCATGGCTATTCTCCTGCACAGATCGAGCTGCTGTACTCCTGCAGGCGATACCAAAGGGGATGATGGACGGAGCGTTTGAGCAAATCAAACACTCACCCCCAGTCAACAGATCTGGGCTTAATTCATCAACATTCTTTAGCTCACTTCACCACCCCACCACCCCAGTTCAGACATGTAAATCAGTCTGACCCTGTGCCTCATGATCACTTGACTGGGGGTGAGTGTATGATTTGCTCAAACGCTCCGTCCATCATCCCCTTTGGTATTGCGCCGTACTCCTGCAGGGACAGGGCTGAATTGCAGAGATAGAGATGAGCTCCTGTACGCTTAGACAGGTAGATGGACAGAGCTGTGGTCTACCAGAGATAAAGGCGAGCTAGTTCCTGCATGAATATGAATCGGTTCCTGCATAAATAAAGAGGTCTGAGCACACGCCCAGATCTTTTGCACTCAGAAAGCCGAGCTCTTCCATAGATATAAGTGAGTTTCTGCCGACACTGAGAGATAGGAGGCCTGAGCTCATGCAGAGCTAGGTCTATACACCTGCACAGATATGACGCAGTTCCTGAAAAAATGGAGAGATTTAAGCTGCTGCTGATGCAGGACTGACCTGCTGCGGAGAGACAGACAGACAGACAGACAAAGAGATGGCTTCTTTCACAGATAAAGTGTGCAGGACAGAGAAAGCTAAGCTCTGGTATGGATATGAATCAGTTCCTGCACAAATAGGGAAAGCATGGCTATAAATGAGAGCTCTTACAGCGACAGTGCTGAGCAGCCCCAGCATATGTTATAGTTTCTGCACAAAAAAATGGATCAGAGCACCAACAAGAATAGTGATAGCTCGACTCCTGTAAGGTCATAAATGGAGGGAAACAGAGAGAGTAGGGTGCAGAGGCATTTGGATCGAGGGTGGGGCTTGTAACTAGCACAGGATGGATATTTACACTACCAAAAGCAAAAAAGACAGACCTTTTCTGGGACTGGCACCTTCTGTCTGCGAGCAACTATCACCACATCCCCTTTAGAACAGACGCTCAGGGTGGGGCTGAGCATCATCAGAAATAGACTTGGCTTTGGTGAAGGTCATTATTCAGAAGAGAGGAAACCTTGTCGGGGCCATAAGGCCCCTTTCCCACTCGTTCGAGAATTGTATTGAATATAGCATATTCATCTCTGTGTGCCTGCATCTAAAGTTTATGCATTTTGTAGTTTATAGTGATTAGCTAGTTACATTGGTATTTAAGCAGTCCTAGGGCAATATTTCATTGCATAGGCATAGTGAGAAGCAGTGAAGTTCCAGGGCAGGATCAAGGTTTTTGATCAGCAAACCCAGAAAATGCAGCTCTACTATGGTTGAAAACGTGATTTGACCTTCGAAGTTATTAACAAATAGATTCTACTCTGTGCCTCTGCCTATGTGGTTTATGCATTGGTATTTTATCATGCATACTTGTTTTAACAAATGGCATTTAACCGAAAGAGGAAGCATGGGGTAACATTTTTCTAGTACGGCGAAATCACATTGAAGAGACCCGCTTGCACTTGGAATTCACAGTGTGTTACCATAGCATGCACAGCAACCATTGTCCGACAATTGCAGTCGCCTATTAACCCAACAATGATAATTACTCTCTAGTTTGCTGCTGTTAAATGGAAATATTAAAAGCTAGCCATTTAGCAGCCAGGTATTGATTTCCGCTCCCAGGGCAACCTCCCAAGAGTGAAAAATATACACACAAGTACTTTTGTTAGACAGCATATACTCATTGTAGACATGACTGCGTTCAAGGCCAGTGTCTATAGCTTTTCTAACTGTCATGTGGAGGGCCCTGACTCACCAGCCCTCCCATAAATGTGTGAAGCAGGCCCCGAGTGCTTGTGTCTGATGTGTTTAATTAAATGAAGTAATAGAATATGTACAAGGAGTGATCGCTGACCATTAGTGAACAGAGAACCAAGAATAATCTATGACGTACTGCACATTCACAGTTGATGAATAAAACGTAAAAAAGGTGCTGTCTTTTTTTTTTTTTTTTTTTTTTTTTTTACTTTCACACAATAAATAAGGCAGGCCTACTCCTTTAATCATAACTTTTCATAATAAACAGACCAGATCTGTGGCATCTGACATACATTTTCCAATCAACAATCAAGCTCATTGCCTTCATCATTCGCTTGTTGTCATAACCAACGGAGGCCTTTTGTTTTGCACGAGTCATTAATCGACAGACGCGCAGTCATAAAATTACCAACCATAATAATATACAACCCCTCCGAAAAAGGCTTGATAAAGTTTATCACATTACAAATCTTCAACTCCAAGTGCTTAGCAGAGGGGCTAACTAACAGGCTTGACTACCAAGGTAAACTGTGTGATTTCATGTAACAAAACACCTGTCTGCAGCCATTGACAGAGTGTAATGACAATACACCTTTAAATGCCTATTGGCTTCAACAAACAATTGTCTAAATAAACTGATCAGGCTTAATGGCTTTGTCAAAGCGTTTCATAAAAACACATCAGACCTATGGCATCTGATATACATTTTTCCAAAGAACTAGTCAAGATTACGGCCTTCATCACTGACTTGTCACCGCAGCAAACTTGGCCCTCCTGAATTCAGCATAAGCTTTCCCACAAGGTAACCCTCTGATATATAGTCAGAAAATTATAAACACGCAAAATATGACTAGTCAAAATATTCAACTCCTACTAAGATGAATGACAGTTCTTATCAAAGGGCAAATCTACCTAAAGGGTTTGTTAAAGGAAAGGGAATAGGAATAAAAGGGGAAAGCAACACTAACACCCTTGCGTGCTATAGTAATCTGTGAGGATCCATGTAATGCAATACCTTTCTACAGGCTTCAGCACAGTGTAACAACAATACACACCTAAACCACTATACATTTTGAGATATCATTTTCACAATAAATATCTCAGCCAACCCCATTCTGTCATACATTTTCATAAGAATATGACTAGACCCATAGCCTCTAACATAACTTCTTCCAATGAACCAATTAGGTGTACAGCCTTCATCATTTGCTTGTCACCATGACAACATAGGCCTAGAGTGCTCTGCATACGCTTTCCCTCAAAACAACTTTAGGTATACAGTCAAAAAAATACCAATATGTACAAAATTAAAGTTGACAAAACAATATAAAACCCTTCCAAAAATGGCATTACACGGAATCTCAAAGTGAAAATCTTCTCAACCGAAGGTATGTTACACGGCATAATTAACACCAAAACCTTTGCCTACTATGGTGATTTTTTAGATTTCATGTAACGAAATACCTGTTTACAAGCTTTAACAGAGTGTAATGACGATCCAACCTTAAAGGCTTATTAACTTTAACATTTACATTTCACAGTAAATAAGTCAGACCTGCTGCCTTTGTCATGCCTTATCATAATTGAGAGGTCAGGCCTATAGTTTGAACAATGGCTTGCCTCATAACTAAATTAGTTCTGCTGTACTGGGCATAGCCTCTGCCCAATCAAACTCTGCATTCTAGTTAATCAACACTTGGGAAGAGCCAAAGTCACTGTCTCTGTGCAGTGCTTCTTAAAGCTCTTTTTCTGTTGATCCTGAAAGGTCTGTTGAAAGCTGTGCTAAATGCCACTTATAGTGTACTCTATCTACTCTGTGTTTTTTCTAAGCCTTTAAAAGCTGGCACTTAGCTACTGAATCTCTGATGTGATCATAATTTTTCCCCATTGCCTTTTTTGGCTTCCTGATTTCTTCATGGGTCCCTCCTCTTAATTTATATGATGTTTCAATCCACCGTGGATTTTATTGTTTAGCACTCTTTGGGATGATAGGTATAGGATTTCAATGGTCTGGTGCCTGGTGCCTTTTTGCTGGTGTGCTAAGCTGGAGCTGGTGCTGGAAACACCGAGAGATTCAGAGGAGTCAAGTGGTACATATATATATATATGCTTAACAACCTTTATCTGTCCTCACTTTAGATAGGGACAAAGCAAATCCACTATATTTGATGCACAAAATCTTCATAAAATGCAACTGTCTTACAGTTCGGTGCCTTGCTCTAAGGTTAAGTCTGCAGGAGACTTACAAAAGGCAAAATATGGTATACCACAATGCAAGGATACTTTCAAAATAATTAAAATGAGCAGATGGTAATATAAACATTTGAATATTTTAAAATAAAAAAAAGACACTTGTGACTAAAATAGGTAAAATTATCTCAGAGTGCACCACGGCTCAAAATAGATTAACCAGTAAATAGGTAAGCCAGTCAATCAACCAGAAGCTAATTTTAGATCCTAAGATAAAAAGATTTATTTAACTCTATCGGGTGAGGGAGTAAAAATCTCTTGGACAGAAGTCTCAATTGAAACTGCTTGGTAGGTGTTTCTATAGGGTATTGGCACTCCTGGGCAATACGCAGGTAAGTGTACTCTAGTACTGAGTGAGGATTGCGGTGCATAACGGTAGGGAGAGCCACCCTCCTCCCCAACGTGTGGATATCCACTGGTAAAAGAGGACAACAGTCCCCTGCAGATGCTAACAGTATATCGATTGTATCAATAACAGTGTGACAAAAGCTTGAGTCTTTGCTGGAAAATCCACTTCAGTTTATTCACAACTGCCTTACCCAACACGTGTTCCATCGCACTTACAGTTGTGTGCAGTGACTTCTTCAGGGCTAAGAAACATATAATAGTACAGAATTGTGAATGGATGGTATGGTAGATAAGAGTATCCAATGTCCGTTTCCCATTGTGACAGACTAACTTTGAAGAATCTGCTTATGTTGCCTACTCCAGCTTGTGGGAACCCATGCCGTCATAAATGTGTCACTTCGTTGTTTAGAGACAAACTAGTGTAATTTAAGAAAAATTATAATACCACTCTTAGATAAAATAAACTGGTCCAGAGTTAAGGAATGCTTGTTCTTTGTGAGTCCAGTTGTGACATAGGAACCGAAAACAGGTAAAAAAGAAAGATAAATAAAGCTAAGTATACAAACCCTGTAAGACTAAGTTTATTGTGCTAAAATGACTAAATCTGATTGAGAAACCAACCTTAAATCCGGTTGTATTTCCGTCTCAAATGGGATTCAATGGGGTCCAATGTTAGACACACAGTTAAGACTGAACATATCTTGTGTCCTATACGTATCCAGGATGTGTTTCCCAATGAGGAGTCCCTGAGGATGGATAAATAAAGGAAAACAGCCTAATTACATATAAGAATACACCCAAAGGAAAAATGGCAGGGGCATATTCTATATACTTTAAGAATATGGTAATGTGGTTCCACGTACCTTAAATGAGGATTTAGTGTCAGTGCAAGTTTATTCAGGCATGAATAAATAGAATCAGTGGTGCATTGCACCCTCTCGATGCAGGTTGTGTTAAAGAAAATAACCGGCAGCCATATCCTTGCCAGTATTAATACAAGACCTTTGCCTAATAAAAAGGATCAAAGGAAAGTGTGTCAGAACAAGCGAGGAGACAGACCCGGCGGTGAGTTTCTAAAAGATTCCCCCAAATGCAGATGCTTGTATCTAGCGTAATTGGCACTGTACCACTGTTTGCAGGAGGTTATAGTTATGGGCCCTTACCTCTGTGATAAACAGAGCTCCTTCCAGGGTGTATGCTGGAGACCTAATGGCCCGCAGTAGAACACACGTTCATATAGGCCTGCGAGTGGAAACAGTTGTAGGACTGTACCCGCTCCAAAGACGTCGGACATCTTGGATTGGTAAATGTAGTACCCCGTTTATCATTAGTGGTTAAAAGGGGGCAATTCATCAGCCCCTGAGGTGTTTTGATGTAGAGCTCAAGGGTCGTGGGGTATTGATCAACATTATGCTCGATGGGCTAATGCATAGTAGTAAAACAAATACCGTCGGCCATCTTGGAGTGCGTAATCTACACATCCGGCTTAATGACAGGAATAGTGATGGGCAAATAACGGCCCGAGAATGACTTAAGAACATATCAAATTAAAGCGATTGTAGCTGTGTACATCCAATAAGGACCTGAAAATATAATTACGATTATCGCTGTGTGCATACAGAAAAAAGGTTTGTAGAAGGAAAACAATGCTGATGCCCCCATGTAATGGTGTGTCCACAGCAACTTATGAAATGTAAAGGAGAAAAATGAAATAAAACGTATTAAACGGACGTGGGTGAACGCGTGGGAGAAGCGCTACTGGGATCCTTCCAGGACCCTATTGATTCTTTAAGGGAAAATGGCCTAGCATAACCCAGTTTTGTAGCTCGGTGATTCTGCCTTTGAAAAAAAGTCTTAGAAATGTCTTTGAGTGTAGGTCTTGTCGCAGAAGTCAATTGATTTTAAGAGTGTTTCTGCCTACAGCTCCCAAAGACGGCATCTGTACTCCTGAATTGAGATCTGTGATTGGTATAGCCTGAGGTGGCCAAACTAAGTGGGTCGAGGGTGTGTGTGTGGGAGGGTGTGGGGTGGTGGCAGAGGGAGGGTCAAAATAGGAATTCCTAGAGGATGCCACTCACTGTCGCAGTGTCCTTCCCAACTGACTTCCTGGCACCGTTTCAGGGTTGGGTAACTGTTCTCTTGGACAATGAGCTCTATTCATTTGTCTTGTGCTTACAAGATGTTCCCCTTCATTTGGAGGGTGAGAACACCTTGCCCATATTCTAATACCATTAATCCTGCTGACACAATGGGCAATGGGAGAGGAAGTCTCTCACAGGAGGCCCGCTGAGAAAATCCAAGTCAGAGCAAGACATTGTATTAAAACAAAGGTAGACTCTACGCTTGTTAACCAGGACTCACAACTCCCTTTCGGCCAAGCATGTATAGTGCATCCACACAATAGAAAAGATCAAACTTGGAAAAAACTCCACACATGTATATGTAAAAAATCAAGCATTGGCATAGCCAATGAGTCATGACTATGCGAGAGCTATTGGCTTTGCCAATATGTTATAGCCTTGTACACATATGGCTTCTGTTCAGCAAGGCTAAATGTTAGTGGCATGGAGTGGAGCAGGGTGGGGTGGAATGGGGTAGATTGGAATGTAATAGATTGGGGTAGATTGGAGTGCGGTAGGTTGGGGTAGTTTGGGGTAGGGTGGAGAGGGTAGATTAGGGTAGAGTGTGGCAGATTGGGGTAGATTGGGGGAGATTGGGGTAGACCGGAATGGGGTAGAGTGGGGTATATTGAGGTAAAGTGGATTAGAAAGGAGTGGGATAGATTGGGGTAAATTGCCGTGGAGTGGGGTAGAGTGGTGTAGATTGATGTGGGGTAGATTGTAGTTGAGTGGAGTAGAGTGGGGTAGAGTGGAGTGGGGTGCAGTGGGGTGCAGTGAAGTGGGATGGAGTGGAGTGGGATAGATTGGGATACATTGGAGTGGAGTGGGTTAGAGTGGAGCGGGGCAGATTGTGGTACATTGGAGTGGGGTGGGATAGATTGGGGTGGACTGGAGTGGTGCAAAATGGATGGTACAGATTGGATTGGAGTGATTACATAGGTGTATACTGAAGTGGGGTAGATTGGATTGGAGTGCGGTGTTTTGTCATAGACTGGAGTGGAGCAGAGTGAGGTAGATTGTGGTAGGGTGAAGTGGGGTAGATTAAGGTGGAGTGGAGTGGGATATATAGGGGTACACAGGAGTAGAGTGGGGTAGACTGGATTAGAGTGGGGTAGATTTGGGTAGATTGGAGTGGAGTGGGGTAGATTCAAGTGGGATAAATTGGAGTGGGGTAGGTTGGAGTGGAGAGGGATAGTTTGGATTTGGTTGGAGTGGATTGCTATAGATTGGGTTGGAGTATGGTAAACTGAAGTAGATTGCAGTGGACTGGAATGGGGTAGACTCGAGAGTAGTGGGGTAAATTGGAGAGGAGCGGAGTGAAGTAGACTCGGGTAGGGTGGAGTGGGGTAGATTGAGGTGGAGTGGAGTCAATTGGGGTAGATTGGGGTAGGCTGGCGTCAACTGGGGTAGAATGGGATGGATTGGAGTGGGATGTGAGATATTGGAGTGGGGTGAAGTGAGGTGAATTGGGGTTGATTGGGTGGAGTGGGGGGGGGGGGCGGGTGGGGTGGGATAGATTGGAGCATAGTGGGTTTGATTGGAGTGGAGTGGGGGTGAGTCTGGTAAAGAGCAGAGGAATGGGGTATATTGGAAAGGGGTAGATTGGAATTGGATAGATTGGGGTATATTGGAGTGGGGTATAATAGGGAAGATTAGGGTGGAGGGGTAGATTTGAGTCGGGTAGATGTGAGTGGAGTGGGGTAGACTGGAGTGGAGTGGATCTGGTGAGTTTGGGGTGGAGTGGGGTATATTGGAGTGAAGTGGAGTGGGGTAGATTGGAGTTGAGTCGGGCATGTTGCAGTTAGTTACATTGGTCTAGATTGGAGTGCAGTGGGGTAGATTAGAGTGGAGTGGGGTAGATTGGAATGGGGTAGAGTGGAGTGGGATAGATTGAGTGGGGTAGATTGCAGTGTGTTAGATTACAGTGCACTAGAGTGAGGTAGATTAGAGTGGGGAAGATTGGAGTGGGGTAGATGAGGGTGGGTTATATTGGGGTGGAGTGGGTTTAATTGGGGTGGAGTAGATTGGGGTAGATTTGGGGTAAATGGGGTAGATTGGGTAGATTGGAATGAAGTGGAGTGAAATAGATTGGAGCAGAGTGGGATAGATTGCAGGGAGTTAAACTGGTGTAGATTAGAATTGAGTGAGGCAGATTGGGACGGATTGGAGTGCAGTCGGGAAGATTAGAGTGGAGGGGGATAAAGTGGAATGATGTGCTGTGGATTCTGGTAGATTGGAGTTGGGTAGATTGGAGTGGAGTGGGGAGATAGGGGAAGATTGACGTGGAGTGGGATAGACTGGAGTAGAGTGGGATAAATTGGGGTAGATTAGAGTGGAATGGAGTAGATTGTGGCAGATTGCAGTGGAATGGAGTGGGGGTAGATTGGGGAAAAGTGATGTTGCCTAGTGGCAGTCTGGCCTACAGATGTGACTTGACTGCTTGTCTGGAAAGGCTTGGACTTCTTGTCTGGAAAGACTATGAGTCTGGTTTCAGACTAGTAAACACTTTAAACAGACACATACTTTGTATGTGCAGAGAAAAGGCGCGGCCGACACAAACATGCAGTCACACAACTGCTTTAATATTCTGTGCCATTTGTTTGGTGCTTTAAAAAGAAGCTCTAAACTGTAAAAGAAAACCACAAACTTCTGTAATAGTCCATGTCAATTGTTTGGTGATGAAAAAGGGAGCACCAAATTCCAAAATCATTTAAGGCAACAAGAAACAAATCTGCTGGAGGGCGGAAGTTTAAAGTAACCTAAAGGTCTAGCATGAAAGTGGTAGGGTAGACAGAAAAATGAAAAAAAAGTACACTGAATCACAGCGCGAGCAGCAGAAAGACAGTGGAAGGACATTAATCAAAGGATGTCACTTCCTTTTATTTCTCCTGGGAATACCTCTCCCTGCAACAGCACATGCAACTGTTAGGCGAGGCCTGGGAAAGGTTCCAAATACAGGTTATTGTTGTTTGGCCAAGGCCCACCCCCCACCCCCTCACCGCTCGAGGGTGCCACACACATGGCAATTTCACCAGGCCGGTGTTGGGGGTCAGCAGCACATTGAGCTGCCTCCCCTCAACACGAGCTGCGATTGGACAATGGTGGAGCTGTGACGCCAAAAGCACTTGGTGTGCTTTCCGGGGTAAGTGCCCAGTTGGACCGCGTAGCCCCGCACATAAGAGGTGGTATTTGGCTATGGTCACGTCTTTTGCCTCCAGCCCGCCACCTCTCTAGGACGCTGCCGCACTGCTCCCACTGAACTCTGGCCAGCGGCTTCTCTGTCCCTCCCATTATCCCCATAACACAAATAGGATTAAGCTGTTTATAATTGTGGGAGTATTTGGCTTGCTTGTCTTGTTGTTGTTAAGTAATCTTTTCCTTAAGGTTGTTTGCTATTATTGTATTTTGTCTTGTAGCCTTGTGGATGAGGTCATGTTTTGGGGGGTCAATTAGGCATCGCCTTTCCTTACATTTGCACGACAGCGAGGTCACGGGCCCCTTCTAAAGGGTGCTATTAGGAGGTTGAATGGAGCATCCAGAGGCATGAGGGTTGTGAGCGATCGCTGGCATCTGGCCTTCTGGCCAACTACATGCACATGTGCAATGGGCATGAGGCTATCACTGACCCTCGGGGGTTGAGAAGTGATGGGTGTAGGGGGAGTGCCCGAGGTAGGTATCCTTGAGGGCAAATGGCCCCCCTGTGAGGGGATGTGGGTGAGTTGGACCCTCCCAACGAGGGACCCAGCACAGGTCATTGGGCGGAAAGACTGGGCATAGACCGGGGAGATATCACAGGTACCAATCATGATCTCAGTCCAGGGCATACATAAGAATACACAGAAACATGTTTAGATAGTGGTAGGAAATTGATGTCTAGAATCTCTGTTAAGGTTAGGTATGCATCACTGTTGGACTTGGCCCTTTTTGCAGGGTCATCCCTAAGATTTTTGCCTTCCTTCCTTCCTTATTTTGTCTGACCAGTTGTTGGCTATTTTATGATTCTGGGCACTTTACCACTGCTAGTTAGTGCTAGAGTGCATATGCTCTCCATACTGTAAATGAATGTATTAATTTGTGACTCTGATTGACTAATTGGTTTACGTGTCAGACCCTAGTACAGTGCACTGAGTGTGCCCAGGGTGTGTAAATTCAAATGCTGCTAGTTGTCTTGCAGCACTGGTTGTGCCACCCACAAAAGCGGCCTTGTAAAATGTGTCTAAGGTCTGCCGTTGCAGAGCCTGCATGCAGGCTGGTACTGTCATGCTGACTGGGAAAGTGCACCCACTTGCCAGTCCCAAATCCTTCCATTTTCTTCATATCAGACACCCATATGGTAAGCCCAAGGGCAGGGTGCATTGTAAGTATAATGTAGGACAAGCCCTGATGTGTGTGGCATGTACTAATAGTAAATTACAGCCATTTTCGTTTTTCACTATTGCAAGGCTACCTGTTCTCCGTAGGCCAGAATGGGCTGTTAGAAATATTACATTTTATAATCCTAACTGACTCGGAGAACATGGTAGAGATTCGAGTTTAGTATGCCTGGACTCAGAATGATAAAATACATCTTTTAGTAAAGTGGGTTTTAACATTCTGTGCTTGCAAATACCACTTTTAGAAAGTAGGTATTTGCTTGCCTAACCTTTCAAGCCTGCCTCTGCGAGGTTGTGTATTCCTTTGTCTGGGATTTGTGAGTGACAGGGCTGGGGGATTTCAGGAGATATGCTGGGGCAGCCCAGTGGTGAATAGAGAGATCAGCATCTAGATGGGAGGGAGGAGTTGCACCTGGGACCTGAATAGGGCTGGGCCTTCCCTCTACAATGCCAGCTCCACCCCCTGTGGTGCGTCTGATGTCTCTGCCCTGCACACTGAAAGAAGAGAAGGAAGACTGTAAACAAAGTGCTTCAGGACTGTCCTTGCCTTCCACAATGCTGGCTCCACCTCCTGTCTGATGTGCCTGCCCTGTGCTGTGAAAGGAAAGGAGAAGTCTGGTAAAAAGAGTGCTTCAGAACTGGTTTGGACTGGGCACAGGCCCCTCTCCCATCAGAGAACAAAATTGACTACAAGAAGAAACCTTTGCTGAGGAGAGGAACCTGAAGAAAATGGAGAGACCATTCCCAAGCTGAAGTGCTGCTTGGGGATTGGCTGCAGTGGTTGCCAGACTGCCAAAGAGAGGAGAAAGAACTTTGTGTACTTTACTTTCAACTTGTGAAAAAATCTCCAAGGGCTTGGAAGAGAGCTTGCCCCCTGACCGAAGTCTCAGGACCAGTAGACTTCACCAGCCTTTGTGAATTGCTGCTGGAAATGCTGTTTCAGTGGCTACAGAGACAGGGAGCTGTGACCGACTCTCCCGACCAGCCCGGTGTCCTGTAGGCACTGCATCAAGCAACGTCCGCCTCGAACAATGCAAGCTCTGAGCTCACCAACGCCGTCACTGAGCCGTTGCTTGCACGTGACTGGTGGACACTGCGACGTGCAACGCCTTGCTACACCGACACGCATTGGTCTGACAGACGCGGTCACTGCTGCTGACTTTGAGTCCTGTGAACGCACCAGAGTTGGGCACCGCCTCGCACACTTTGCGACGCAATGACCGACTCGCACCGCTGTCCGGATTGATCGACGCCAGCTCCCGAACTCCGGCTCTGTCGCCTCACCGCAAGCTGCAAACGCCGCATCGAAGTACCGTCTCGCCCTGCAACGCATACCTTGGATCCACTGACTCTGCAACGGGCCACTGCCTGCACCGCATCGAGGGACAACGCGTCCTGCAACGCTTTCTTTTCTACACTGCGATGAACACCGGAACCAGCTCGCACATCCGTGCCGGCCGCCTCAGGTAAAAGGTACGGTGACATTTGAGTGGGCCCGGACCGGCGCTGTCCGCTGGATTTTCTAGACTCTGTTATCTCAACAACACTGTAGCCAGACCGGGCTACCGACTCGCACAGAACCTTGATTTAAGTCTTTTAACCAGAACGCTTGAAATCAAATAGTACTGTGGATTCTTTTTGTCGTTTATTGGTCTTGTGGTAACTCTCTATAAAATATACTTATTTTTGATATACAACCTTGTGTGGTGTCCATTTGTAGTGTTGTCGCTGGGTTACTGTTTGTGGTCACAAATGCTTAACTTACAACGCCTCTGAGGTAAAGCCTTGCTGCTTGTGCCAAAGCTACCAAGGGGGTGAGCAGGAGTTATTTTAGGAGTGTAATCCCCTTATCCTGACTAGTGAAGAGGGTCCCTATTTGCCACAAGTACCTACCTGTGCCAATTAGAGACCCCAAATTCTAAAAATCAACATGTGTAAATAAAGCCAGAAATATTGAGGGTTACTGCTTGTGAAATAGTTGAAAGGATGTGTTTTTTTCTGCTAGTAATGTTTGTAATAAAATACAACCATTGTTATGCCCACTAATCCAAAGAATTGTGCAAAGTTTATGTCTTCAGGTGGGGGCGAACGGATATTGCTGGGTATATGGTGGGAGCGGAAGGCCTCAGCGGTGCCAGGCCATGTGGAATTGACAAACTAACTCATACTAAAGCCATTTTAGCCAAAGATCTGACTTAGACAGCTAGAGTAAAAAAAAGTGACTCTAGGCACACATGGTCGAGACAGCTCCCCAAATAGCCGAGAGTGTTACGAGATCATACCTACTGAAACTTGGGTTCTATATAAATACAATACCACAACATAACACCGTAAAAAACAACACAAGTTGTTAATGTTGTTAACTTGGCCATTAGGATGGCACAAAAGATGGCGGCTCTAGCTAGCGAGAGGCAGTTAAATTCAGGGCCAAAGTCTTCCATGCGTGGCCACAAACTCCAGTCCAAAAATGCTAACTGCTGGGACCTTACACCCGGCCATTCAGAAGAACGCATTCCAGGGTGTGCCTAGAGTTCTCACCCAGGGATTTAGCTACGTGTAGAGGCAGTATTGTGGCACTAATGGAGTCCTTACAATACCTACTGTTTACTCTTCACCTTTACAGTTGTACTCATCACTCACATCTGACCTGATGCCACAGACGCTCTCAACCCCACTCGTAGCCTCAAAATCACGACAAAACGATCAAATACAGGACTGATCACAGTCTGCAGCGGTGGATACAGTACTGACAGGCAGAGTGGATACAGCCAGGAAGCACGTGCCATGGGTAACGCACAGAATTGTGGGTCCTGCAGCCCTGGACGAGTTCTTAACGCAGATTTAATGAACATTAAAACAAAATAGAATAGCTTGTGCCAAGTACGTAATGGTTATTGCTCTCCGGAGGTAGGAGGAAAGAGTAAAGGGAGGTGGGGTAAGAGGGGGTGGGGAAACAGGTGGATGGCTATGGGCCAATCAGTCTGTGGCAGCAAGGACGGGTGCACATGGCCTTTAAAAAGCTACTACCACTAATTGAATCGGCGCTCTCATTGCCCTCTGGAAATCATAGCGGGCACTTCCACTAAAATGCCGTGATGATGCTGTGCCCAATGGAGGGTATATGAACCACTTCTGCAGACCTACCATGGCTAGTCAATGCCTGCTGGAGAACACAGTGATCACTTCAACACCATGACCCGGATTACAAGCTGCAGTTACTGGTGGAGTGCAAACTCTGCATGCAGGGTTATCGATACTGTGCAGTAACACCGCCACAGTGCAGTGCTACTGTGAGTAAAACCCCATGAAAGGAGAACGAGCCAATTGGGACAGGATTTACCGGTCGCAAAACCACATGGAATTCCCAACCTCAAGGGATTTAACACACACTCTTACCACCTGCACTGAGAAATTGGTAAAGGGGCTCCAGTCTGGGATTGGGTGAGGGTGTGAGGAATAGAGAGGGGACGCGGAAGCTAAATTCGACCAGGCATTGTAAGCTCCACCTGCCAGAAAAAATAATGGGGAAGCGGCTTGGCTGATGCTACAGCCAGAGCCTCATGCCATATTGTTTAGGCGGAATTGCCACCAGGTAAAATGAGGTTAATTGATCCAATTAAAACCAGGTGGAGCCAAATTCCATGCGCTAATTCTACTGCGCCTGGTTAATAATCAGGGCCTAAGTGCCATCACCAAAACCATCACCACAACACAGAGCTAATATCACTAACCTAGCAGGGCAAGTCGGTGCCATCTCCAAAACACAGGGTCTGGTATCTAAGACTTATCAAGGCCAGCTGACTATGAATTAGTGTGTCTATAGGCTCTTCAGTCCCACGTATTTTAGTTGTCTGACATGACACTGACTTTATGTAGCTGAAATGAGAAAAACTCAGAGGAGATTTTTGGAAAGTTCACAAAGTCTCAGCCAGTGGCAATCGTAATGCAGTCCATTGTTTTACAACCTATGTGCCACTTTACAGAAAGTCAGCCATATGCAAATTAGCCGGGGTCCTGCTATGAAATCCACAGTTCGACCAAAACTGCCTGACCAGATAATCGTGCCGCCACACTCCAATCCATCATTTTTCGCCAATAATGCAACGTAGGTGGTCAACTGCAACCTGCAATAACAGACTGCAGACTTCGTTTTAATATCAGGTGCGGTTAGACCTTAGCTCTCCAGGACATTTTGTTAACACTTTTCCGGTTTAAATCCTAAACATTTGATTTATTTTCGAATCACAGTCTGAACTTTTCCTGCAGCATTTTAATGTGGTCTAACTATACGAGTTATTCAACAATAACACTCTCTCAGTCATTTCCCAAAAGTGTTGCGTTGCACTCGTAAGCTAGCAAGAAACAGCAGGGGATATTTCGATGTACCGCTTCTCTCCCTGGGCAGGAATATTTCAGTCGGATTTAGCAGGAGACCTGGCCTAGCGTTTACTGTAGCTCTGTCACTGCCCTTTTAAGCAAAGCAACCAAAATGCTTCCCAGGTACAGGTGTTAACTGACAGGCCAATGAGTGGCTTCCCTCCAGTACGAGGGGTGATGCTGCCCAAGCATGGCGACTAGCGCACTCTGAACAACACTGGGGGAAACCAAGGGCCCTTAAAGGGCCACTGGGAGCCCTCCGCAAAACACAAGGACCAAAAACAGCTACCTTGAATAGCCTTCGGTCACCGCTCCGTGAAGAGAAATGGAGATACCACTGCACTGGGTCTACGACGACCCAGGAGGTGCCCACTGCGTGGCAAAGCTCGTGTTCCGCAGCGCGAGCTGTGGGAGAGCCTGGCCTAGCTGTGCCACAGCAGCATAGGTAGAGTGCCTTATCCAATCACTTCACTGCAAATGAAGGGGGCAGCCTCACCCGCGGTGCTGACCGGAAGTGAGGTGTGGAAGAGACAACAAGTGACGGGGGCGGAGTGTGTGGTGGAGTGCTGAGGAGGTGGGAGAAGACAAGATAAGCGGTGTCTATCTTGCTCACGCAGACATGGGAAGCTAGCCGTGCCAGTGATGCTACGTTTTTTGGCAGAGGGTGGGTGGGATGAGTTCTCTGTCCATGGTTCTGACAGTGCTGACAAGGATTGGGATGAGTGCTCTGTCCATGGTGCTAACAATATTGACAAGGAGGTGGGATGAGTGCTCTGTCCATGGTTCTAGCAATGCTGACAAGGAGAGGTAATGAGGGCTCTGTCCATGGTGCTGACAACGTTGACAATGAGGGGGATGAGATCTCTGTCCATAGGGGTAACAGTGCTGACAAGGAGGTGGGATGAGACTTCGTGTTCACGGTGTAATCTGTACGGGCGTGGGGCAAACAGTGCTGCCGATAGCGAGATGGGAATAAACACACATCTACGGCGAAGCTGGCACATTATGTAAAGGATTATACATCAGGCTGACAGTGAGAGGAGAGGGTCTATGCAACCTCTCACAGCTCAAGGTACATCAGCAAAACTCCCAGATTTAAAGGCCAGAAGGCCAGGGGTATGATTATTTCCAGAGCTGACTCAGCCATTCATCATTCAAATGTAATTAAACAAGTACACCGTCATTAGCTGGATAATGTGGCAGAACCAATCCAGGGCGTGCTGTTTATTTTGTAAATATTCATTACTATTGTTCTATGTATTATCCTCTCGGCGGTGAGTGCTTGTGCAGGTTAGCAGCGCAGTAATGGGCATGGCTGTCCGTGACGTGAAAGGTTAATGCAGGGCACCGTGATGTTATTACCCTCAAGGAATTCTTAAAGACGCTTTAATGCACACGAAGACACACTTAAATCGCATATGTCCGGCCAAGAACTTTGTGGTGGGGACGATTTCTCATAGAGGGGAGAGGCTAGGGTGGGAGGAGTGAAGAGTAGGCGGGTACCCCCAAACCTGTGGGGAGCCGCGTCTGGGCTGAAATCCTGGCTGTGGAAGGAGCACACAGTGACTTCAACAGACGAGAGGGCATGTACCTAACAGGGCTCCCAATAACCCCAGGTGAAGCACATGAGTTCATAGCTCAACCACTAACCAAAATGACAATCCAGTGACCTCGGCATAGAACAGGGGGATCTCACAAACATGAAGGTCACTTGGTGACCTCAGCAAAGATCAAGCGACGCAGCTATGGTACACAGCAGGGTAATTATCCCAGTGCAGACCAGAATCAAGTAGCTGAATGCACAGGGTTGGCAGCTCCACCTGTATTAGATCACATCACAGCCCCGAATAAGAAAAATATTAAGCTCCTCCTGGGCAAATTCAAATCAGGATCTTCCCGAGATCCAGCAACTCTCCGCATTTTAGTTAAGGGTGAGTGCTCTGTTTTCTCCACCACAGCAGAGCTCCTCATACTATCCCTTTGACTGGTATTGTCCCAAAAAAGTGTAAGTATGCAAATGTGAGGCCCTTGTTGAAGAAGCCCCACCTTGATCCAGCGGTACTGAGGAACTTTCACCCTATCTTGCTGCTACCCATCCTGGGAAAATTACGGGAGAAACATGTTAATCATATCCTATCACAGTTTTTGGAAGAGAATAACTTTCTGCATAAGACTCAGATAGGCTTCCGACCACAACATAGTACAGAATCAGCTCTTCTGGTGGTTAGATCAAGGGGGCGTAGCTGCATTCTTGATTCTAGATGTAAGTGAAGCTTTTGACACCGTGGGTCACTTTACCCTGGCGCATTGAATGAGGGAGGTTTGCATCCAGGACAAAGCCCTCCAATGGCTCAACTTCTTTTTGATTTACAGAACAATTCAGATCATGGATTCCACATGTCTTTCCGATACACTGCCAGTCTCATGCGGAGTCCCACAGGACTCGTCTCTCAGCCCCACATTGTTTAACATGTATATGTGCCCATTGGCGAAAACTGTTCAGGAGCTTGGGCTGTTGGAAAAGGTGGCTAATTGGATGGCCAATTGTAGCCTAAAATTAAATGGCAACAAAATTGAGCTGATGCTCCTGGGAAATAATCACTGGCCGAGGGCCATGATGAACTGGTCAGAAAATTGAGGAATATCTCCCGTCCCCAAACCATCGATAAAGAATCTGGGCATGTGGCTGGATAACTCTCTTTCAATGGAAATCCAAGCTAAAAAACTAGCAGAAACCTGCTTTGGTACACTCTGAATGATCCGCAAGATCATAGGAATTATCCCAGAACAGGCATGAAGAATTGTGGTCCAGGCCTTCGTGGTTTCATGTCTTGATTATGGCAACTCCCTGTATCTGGGTTCATCAAAATATGTTATTAACAGACTACAGGTGGTGCAGAATGTGGCGGCCTGGGTGCTCTTAAAAATTCCAAGACAGGAATCAGTAAAAACGTCATAGAAACAGCTTCACTGGCTGCCCATCGAAGCCAGTTTCAAATTTAAATCCCCTATCTGGCTCATAAAGCAATGATTGGCAGGGACCCAACCATACTTAGGGAACTTATTTCATCATAGGTATCAAAGAGGTACCAACTCTCATCCCATGATCGTCTCATAAAGACGCTGAGGATCAAGAGATGAAGATGGGGAGGCAGATCTTTTTCATTCTTGGTCCTGAAGTTGTGGCATTCCGTGACCAGGGAACAGACGTTTCTGGAAGAAGGACCCAGCTTCAGGAAGAAACTGAAGGCT
This sequence comes from Lissotriton vulgaris, assembly GCF_964263255.1. Classification (NCBI taxonomy): domain Eukaryota; kingdom Metazoa; phylum Chordata; class Amphibia; order Caudata; family Salamandridae; genus Lissotriton; species Lissotriton vulgaris. The sequence goes on along the minus strand of NC_141687.1, from coordinate 582,673,474 downwards.
TGGTTGTTCCCATGACGACTACCCCATTTGTACCGTTGCCACCATCTCTCTGCCAGCACTGGGAAGCCTTTGGGCAGCTATTCACTTTATAAAACCATCAAACATAAACATCTGACAAACCTGAAAGATCACTCTGTGACCTCAACAAAGAATAAGGGGGGATTGCACAAACCTGGAAGGTCATTCGGTGACCTCAGCAAAGAACAAGGGAGGATCTTACAAACCAAAAAGGTCACCCGATGACCTCAGCAAAGAACAGGGGATGAACTCACAAGCCTGAAACGTCACTCTGTGACTGATTAAAAAAACATGGGTGGAGCTCACGAACCCTAAGGATCACTCAGTGACCTCAGCAATATACAGAGAAGAATCTCACAAACCAAACAGATCAATCAGTGACCATACAAAAAAGAGGGGAGGAGCTCACAAACCTGAAAGGTCACTCAGTGGCCACATCAAAAAAACAGGGGCAGATCGCACCAACCCTCAGGATCACTCAGTGATCTCAGCAATGGACAGGAATGGATCCCTACAATGAGAAAGGCAACTCGGTGACTTGTAAAAGGAACAAGGACTGATGTTAACAACCCAAACGATTAATCAGAGACCTCAAAAAAGAGCTGGGACAGATCCTACCTACCTAAAATGTAGCTTGGTGAGCCTCAGAAAGAACACATGGGATCTCAAAACCCCAAAAAGTCACTTCAAGCTGCTTTGAAACGCATGTTGACTCTAAAGTGGGCACCAGTCTCCCCGGTACAGTAAAGGGAGGCAGGTGATGCCTGAGAACAGGGGGGCAATAAGCCTTGTTCATGGCTCTGATACTATCGAAGAGTAGGGCCAGGGTGACAGGGCTGTGTGGTGGGTGTGATGAGTGGAGTGTTCCCTTATAACAGTCTGAAATTGACAGCCAAGTTGTGGGAGGGAGCAGAGAGGAAGCTGCTCGGCTTGGAAGTGTTGCTACCACTAAGAATCCAGAAAACAAATATCTATTGCAAAGGGTCTCAGAATTTAAAAGAATCATGACATAATTCGAAGGGCAAAGTAATTTTAACATATTAAAGAATGTTCCATGAAAGGAAGCGTTTGAGTAGGAAGCAGGCCAACAATTCTACACCATAACCTTTAAATATGGCCAACTGACTGATCTTGTATTGTTCCCTTACTCACAGTATTGTAAAGCACCGCTTCCTAGACAGGCTTGCTCTCCATTAATACACAAGCCAGAGGGTTTTTGCTTGACAAATATAAATATCCTACGTTCAAGCAAGCATAAAGGCAGAAGGGCACTCTGCAAATACCCAGCATCTGTGCGACTTTGACACTCTTGCAGAAGGGTTGATTACAATAGCGGGCTGCAAGAAACTATGGGCCAGATGTAGGAGCCCTAATACCAGTCGGAAACGGCTGATTTCGGCCGTTTCCGACCGGTATTAGGCTTTTCAGATGTAGGGGGCCCGATTCAGTAATTTTACCGATTCGGTAAATCCATATGTAGCTGACACTCCTAAGAGTGCCACAGGCCCTTAAGAGTCGGTATTTTACCACACAATCCTATTGGGTGGTAAAATACCGAATTCAGGTGTGCATGCACACCTGTGCATGCACACCTGTGCCATGTGATACACAGACATGCCCTTAGGGCATGTATGTGTGCCACATGTCACACAAGCCTGTACTTGGGGTGCTATAGGGTGTCAAAGTGACACCCCCTGCACCCTTGCAGGATTCGCAGATTCGGTATTCCTAAATTCGGAATTACCTAAATCTGCCCCCTTCCCATTTACAGACTCTTAAATACCGATTCGGTAAAATTTAGTATTTAAGAGTCTGTAAATGGGAATTACCTACATCTAGCCTTTTAGTGGAGTCCCCCTTGGGCATAAATAACCACTCAGGAAGAACAATCTAATCTAACTGTGGGCGAACTATGAGTATAATTGGGACACTAATCTCTGGCCTATGTATAAAAATATGTCTTTCCAGATTGACGGTAGCACTAAAGACAAGTCGTAGCAATTTACCACATCCGAATTTTCGATCTACTTACATCACATTGCATGGTAGGTGCTTCTCATTACTCATTCATCGCTCATGTAGAGTGTTTTATGGTGGTTTACTTTATTTAAAACTGACATCACTTGGCAGTAGGCTACTGGGTATAACAATCTTAACCAACTCTCTTGATATACCACTGTGGGTCATGGACACAAGGATTCATAACATAAGCATTCTTTCTACAGCACCGTTTTCGTGTTTCCTTTTTCTTCTTCTCTTTTTTTCACGGGCCTGATGCACTTCTCTCACTGATTCTTCTTCTCTCGCATAAACTTAAATAACAAGTGTGATGATATTTCGGTTTGACCTTTTTCTTGAGATTTTAACTTGACATAACAAAAGACTTTTGTGTTGTTTTATATTATATTGATTGAATTTTATGTAAAATAATCTTTTGTGTGATTCTGTATCACCAAAATTGCCGTATGTATTACATTCCAACGTTGACAAAGTCTATGGGTAGATGAAACACGTGTTGGCAGTTTTGTCTGAATTGGAAAAAATTTTTTGTCTGGATTGAATACCAAAAAAGAAAAGAAACGACAACAACCCTTTCGCATAGCGCTCGCCCCTTCAGAACGTGGTACCCTTCTGTAGAGCGCTCCCTTTGGAGCGTGGCACCCTTCAGCACAGCGTGTACCCCTTCAGAGTGTGGCACCCTTCCGCACAGCGCGCTCCTTCAGAGCATGGTACACTTACGCACCGCACGCGCCGCTTCAGAGCGTGGTACCCTTCCGCACTGCACGTGCCCCTTAAGAGTGTGGCACCCTTCCGCACAGCGCGAGCCCCTTCAGAGCATGACACCCTTCCGAACCGCGTGCGCCCCTTCGGAGCGTGGCACCCTTTTGCACAGCACGCACCCCTTTGGAGCGTGGCACCCTTCTGCACAGCACACGCCCTTTCGGAGCTTGGCATCATTCAGCACAGGGTGCGCCCCTTCGGTGCGTGGTACCCTTCAGCACAGCCCTCGCCCCTTCAGAGCGTGGCACCCTTCAGCACAGCACTCGCCCATTCGGAGCACGTTTGAGCAAATCAAACAGCACCCCCAGTCAACTGATCTGGGTTGAGTCCATCATCATTTTTTAGCTCACTCCACCACCCCAGTTCAGACATGGCCATATGCAAATCAGTCTGACCCTATGCCTCATGGGAACAGTCCAGCCCGAACTGCCGAGCCATGTCTTCCCTGGACCGGAAACAAGCATCCTGGGACTGGTTTTGGGTTCATAACCCTCATCAGCCAAGCTATCTTGAATCCAGTGCCAGAGTGAGCTAGGGAGCCACGCCTGGGCATCCCCTGCCAACTCAGGGCAAAGCGATACCAAAGGGGATGATGGATGGAGCGTTTGAGCAAATCAAACACTCACCCCCAGTCAACTGATCTGGGTTTAATCCATCATCATTCTTTAGCGCACTCCGCCACCCCAGTTCAGACATGGCATATGCAAATCAGTCTGACCCTGTGCCTCATGGAAACAGTCCAGCCTGAACTGCCAAGCCATGTCTTCCTTGACCGGAAACAAGCATCCTGGGACCGGTTTCGGGTTCATAACCCTTATCAGCCAGGCTATCTTGAATCCTTCAGTGTTGTGTGCAACCCGTCAGAGCCTCGTAGCACCCTTACGCACAGCGCGGGCCCCTTCAGAGCGTGGCACCGTTACGCACAGCTGGGCCCCTTCTGGGTAGAGTGCAAACATTTCAGTCAGTATGGCACTCTTCAGTGCGGTAGGAGGAAACTGCTCAAGCACAGAATGAACCCTCCACCTAGGACGGACGCCGCTCACCCCTGGGGCGGATGCTGAGAGCCACAGCTGCTCGCCTTAGACCTGCGCTAAGCAAGACACGGAGGTGTCAAAGTGCAGGCCTTGCAAAGCAGTGGGGATGGCAGCGGTCACAGAGGTGGAGGGACTGAGCACCGCCGGGCACACTGAACAGAGAGCGGCGTCACCTGCCTCGACGAGTGCAGTGTCATGGAGCTGCTTGTTAACTGTAACCCATGGTAATGAGGTGCAGAGAGGAAGAACTACCTGTGGCACAGAGCACTGAACTGGAAACCTTAATTACTGCACACAGCAGCTGGGAGGGACCAAGCGGAAGTTGTCTCTCCCGGCACGTGCACCCGAGGGCAGGCAGCTCCGCCAGCCGCCAATCCAAGCTCACTACCACACCCGAGACGGTGAGCGATGCATGGCGGCATAGAGTCAGAAAACCGCGCAAGACGACACTTAAGGGTGCTTTATGCAGAGATGTATATACTATAGCAATCAAAGGTCAAATGTACATGTACAGCGGAGATCAGCAACCATTGGTTCACCAGCAAGATGTGCATCCGGTGTGAGATGTCAGATTCTAGCAGCACTACCCTTGCAAGCTTCATGTACAGGACTCAAGCCATGACTGAACCATGGTTCCTCTCCATTAAAAGCAACACCCCGTCTACAAAGAGAGCATACAGGAGCACATAGAGCACACACTCATCTCACTAGAGAACAACTGCACATCAGCATACAAAGAAAACCACCATCTCATTAGATAGCAGCGTCACATCCCTGTAGAGAGCAACAGTCGCTATGAAGAGCAACACTCAATGCAAACACAGAGCAATGTCCCATCGCTATGGAGAGCAGCACTCAATGCATACACAGAGCAATGTCCCAACTCTACAGAGTGACACTCAATGCATACACAGAGCAATGTCCCAACTCTACAGAGTGACACTCAATGCATACACAGAGCAATGTCCCAACTCTACAGAGTGACACTCAATGCATACACAGAGCAATGTCCCAACTCTACAGAGTGACACTCAATGCATACACAGAGCAATGTCCCATCTCTAAAGAGTGACACTCAATGCATACACAGAGCAATGTCCCAACTCTACAGAGTGACACTCAATGCATACACAGAGCAATGTCCCAACTCTACAGAGTGAAAATCAATGCATACACAGAGCAATACCCCAACTCTACAGAGTAAAACTCAATGCATACACAGAGCAATGTCCCATCTCTACAGAGCTACAGAGTGACAGTCAATGCATACACAGAGCAATGTCCCATCTCTAAAGAGTGACACTCAATGCATACACAGAGCAATGTCCCAACTCTACAGAGTGACACTCAATGCATACACAGAGCAATGTCCCATCTCTGCAGAGTGACACACAATGCATACACAGAGCAATGTCCCATCTCTAAAGAGTGACACTCAATGCATACACAGAGCAATGTCTCAACTCTACAGAGTGACAGTCAATGCATACACAGAGCAGTGTCCCAACTCTACAGAGTGACACTCAATGCATACACAGAGCAATGTCCCATCTCTAAAGAGTGACACTCAATGCATACACAGAGCAATGTCCCAACTCTACAGAGTGACACTCAATGCATACACAGAGCAATGTCCCATCTCTAAAGAGTGACACTCAATGCATACACAGAGCAATGCCCCAACTCTACAGAGTGACACTCAATGCATACACAGAGCAATGTCCCAACTCTACAGAGTGACACTCAATGCGTACACAGAGCAATACCCCAACTCTACAGAGTAAAACTCAATGCATACACAGAGCAATGTCCCATCTCTACAGAGCTACAGAGTGACAGTCAATGCATACACAGAGCAATGTCCCATCTCTAAAGAGTGACACTCAATGCATACACAGAGCAATGTCCCAACTCTACAGAGTGACACTCAATGCATACACAGAGCAATGTCCCATCTCTGCAGAGTGACACACAATGCATACACAGAGCAATGTCCCATCTCTGCAGAGTGACACTCAATGCATACACAGAGCAATGTCCCAACTCTACAAAGTGACACTCAATGCATACACAGAGCAATGTCCCAACTCTACAGAGTGACACTCAATGCATACACAGAGCAATGTCCCATCTCTAAAGAGTGACACTCAATGCATACACAGAGCAATGTCCCAACTCTACAGAGTGACACTCAATGCATACACAGAACAATGTCCCATCTCTAAAGAGTGACACTCAATGCATACACATAGCAATGTCCCAAATCTACAGAGCTACAGAGTGACACTCAATGCATACACAGAGCAATGTCCCATCTCTAAAGAGTGACACTCAATGCATACACAGAGCAATGTCCCAACTCTACAGAGTGACACTCAATGCATACACAGAGCAATGTCCCATCTCTAAAGAGTGACACTCAATGCATACACAGAGCAATGTCCCTACTCTACAGAGTGACACTCAATGCATACACAGAGCAATGTCCCAACTCTACAGAGTGACACTCAATGCGTACACAGAGCAATACCCCAACTCTACAGAGTAAAACTCAATGCATACACAGAGCAATGTCCCATCTCTACAGAGCTACAGAGTGACAGTCAATGCATACACAGAGCAATGTCCCATCTCTAAAGAGTGACACTCAATGCATACACAGAGCAATGTCCCAACTCTACAGAGTGACACTCAATGCATACACAGAGCGATGTCCCATCTCTGCAGAGTGACACACAATGCATACACAGAGCAATGTCCCATCTCTGCAGAGTGACACTCAATGCATACACAGAGCAATGTCCCAACTCTACAGAGTGACACTCAATTCATACACAGAGCAATGTCCCAACTCTACAGAGTGACACTCAATGCATACACAGAGCAATGTCCCATCTCTAAAGAGTGACACTCAATGCATACACAGAGCAATGTCCCAACTCTACAGAGTGACACTCAATGCATACACAGAACAATGTCCCATCTCTAAAGAGTGACACTCAATGCATACACAGAGCAATGTCCCAAATCTACAGAGCTACAGAGTGACAGTCAATGCATACACAGAGCAATGTCCCAAATCTACAGAGTGACACTCAATGCATGCACAGAGCAATGTCCCATCTCTAAAGAATGACACTCAATGCATACACAGAGCAATGTCCCATCTCTAAAGAGTGACACTCAATGCATACACAGAGCAATACCCCAACTCTACAGAGTGACACTCAATGCATACACAGAGCAATACCCCAACTCTAAAGAGTGAAACTCAATGCATACACAGAGCAATGTCCCATCTCTAAAGAGTGACACTCAATGCATAGCCAGATCAATGCCCCCTCTCTACAGAGCGACAGTCAATGCATACACAGAGCAATGTCCCATATCCAGAGAGAGAAACACTATATGCCGATACAGATCAATGTCCCATCTCTATTGAGAGCAACAGCCAATGTATACACAGAGCAATACCCCAACTCTACAGAGTGACACTCAATGCATACACAGAGCAATGTCCCATCTCTAAAGAGTGACACTCAATGCATAGCCAGATCAATGTCCCCTCTCTACAGAGCTACAGAGTGACAGTCAATGCATACACAGAGCAATGTCCCCTCTCTATAGAGTGACAGTCAATGCATACACAGAGCAATGCCCCATCTCTAAAGAGTGACACTCAATGCATAGCCAGATCAATCAATGTCCCCTCTCTACAGAGCTACAGAGTGACAGTCAATGCATAAACAGAGCAATGTCCCATCTCCACAGAGGGAAACACTATATGCCGATACAGATCAATGTCCCATCTCTATAGAGAGCAACAGCCAATGTATACACAGAGCAATGCATCATCTCTGCAGAGTACAACTCGATGCATACACAGAGCAATGTCACATCGGTATAGAGAGCAATACCAAATGCATACACAGAACAATGTCCCATCTCTGCAGCAAGAACCACTATATGCAGATACCGACCAATGTCCCTTGTCTATAGAGAGCAGCAAGCAACCACTGTACAGAGCTCAAATCACACCCTTAAGCCGTGAAACAACCCATCTCTACATAGTGCAACATCCTATTTCCATCCAAAGAAGCTTTCTAGTGTTTTTCACCATAGTGTGCCCTTACATACATCTTATCTTGCAGCAGAGCAACATCATATCACTCTACAAGTAACTCCCACTTTCTACACAGAAAACCCACCCAATGCTGTAGTGAACTCTTCCTCCATCTTCAGTTCTGTGAAGACCTCGATAACATTTGTATTTACTAATATCTGCAGCTGAATGTCCAAGTCATTCTCCAGCCTATTGTACAAAGGCCCTCCCTCATGTCTTTTTCACCAGAGCCTGAGGAGATCAAGTTCATTCTAGAGGCTTTAAAATCTACAGATAGCGTTACAAACCATTTCCCCATGGCTTCTCAGCGCCCATGTCACCTGTGTTTACATTTATCTCCTTTTGATGACCAACAGCTCTATATTAGAGGGGCTCGACCTCAGCTCTCTAAAAATCCCCACCACTGTAGAAAATGGCTACCGCTGGTGGCGGCTCGTGAACGGCATCACATAAGATTATGTTTTTGGGATGGTAGGGGTGGAATGGAATGGTGCGCCGGAATGCATGTGATGTTCAACAATGGATCAGTGGGTGATTGAATGCTGGTGTATGTTCCATGGCCAGCGGGGCTCTTTTATCCTTGATTTGGGCTGGTTGCTAATTAAAGAAAAAAATTGATGTATGGATTGCAGCAGTCTTTGACTCTGCATCTATCAAACTTTAGGCCCATTAGCAAGTTGTGATTACCAAGATTTTGGAACAGGTTGACACCAAGCAGCTACAATCCCACCGGGACAACAGCTGATGCCTCACTGCATTTCAATGTGGCTGTCAAATTCACGAGGGAACGAAAAGCGCACAGACTGACTTCTGGGGTGATGCCTTTCGGCTTGCTGATGGAGAAGCTGGCTGCATGTTAGTTGTGCTGGACTGGTCAAAAGATTTTGATGCCTTAGACCACGGGTACACGCAAACATTTCCCTGCGGGCTGCAAAGAACGGTCAGCGTGAAGGTATCAGAGCACCAGTTGCGTTACAGATCAACACATTCATTTTGTTAGGTACGGGGAAATTAAGCGATTTGCCCAGAATCACAGGCTGTTGAGCGTCCCTACCGAGACTCAAATCCAGTTCCCCAGCTTTGAGGTTGACTGCTCTAGCCATTAGGCCACACCCTCTCCCCAGTGTGAGGGTCGGGGTGATGAAAGGAGGGTGTAGGGGGACGCGAAGTAGATGCATGGTGTGGACAACAAACCAAGCCTTCACGTGACTTCTGCCTGCCACTAAGACACTATTCTCATGCCCCAAAATTTAAAGTCAAAGCATTAACTACTAATGTAAGATGTGAGAAGGGAAAAGATATTCATCTGGTGGCTGAATTGAAAAATGTGAAACCAGAAAACCTGGTAGAAGTCCTGGCTTCCCACTTGATGAAATTGTGTGATCCTAGGCAATTGTTTCATTTCACTTTGCCTCATATTTCCTCATTACCACATATGAGAGCGCCGTAAAATATAGAGTTCAGGAGGCGTGCTATACAAAACCTTCTCTTGTACAGTATTTAATAAACTATAATGTTGTTCCAATTATATAAAAACCAAGGCTACACACAAATGGCATACCTCTTGGTTCACTAATGGCATTGTTGTCAGAATGGGGGCAGCATGAACGTTGCTAAGATCATGCTTGAAAACTATCACTGCTTATAAATGCCTTCCAGTGCAGTGATATGATCTGATCTATTAAGGTAAAATGCTCATGCATGTTAATAAAATATACTTTTGAAGTTTGAAAAGAGTTTATCATGTTTTTACATTTGTAATGCAAAATGTCTTTAAAACTAAAGTTGTTCCTAGTGATAAGTTGTCTAGGACATCATCTTTTCTACTTTACTTTAGTTAACGTGTAAATAGAGTATACCCATTTGTTTCACAGCTTTCTGAATGTTCCTGCTTTGTCAAGTGAACAGCAGCCCAGTGCTGCTGTTCACCAGGGGGCTGCCATTACAGGTCAGGAGGGCCACATGCGGCACTCGGGCCGGACTTGAGTATCCCTGCCACAGACCACTTGATTTAATTGGACGATCCTGCTCAGTGTTGTGCACTGAAGAACATACCCTCAGTCGGTTCACCACATTAATTTACACAATTCCCAAAGGGATTCTCTGGCTTCCCGCATCTTGCAAGAAAGCTGTCAATCATGCAATGGTCCTCAGGGTGTTCTATCACAATATCATGTTAGATATATCAATTTACAGATATACCGATATCACCATGTCATCTACCAAAATATCATCACAGCAGAGTTAATATTAGGACATCCATACTTGAAAATATTTTGGAATTGTAATACATCTGTAGGTCAATATTTCGGGGTTGACATAGTGACATACAACCCTTCCTCTTGGTCCACCTTTGTTTCACGCTACAAGTTGCATTATACACTTTAAGGGAATATGTCTTGTGCATCAGTGTATCATCACAGCTCCAAGTAATTGTGTAAAGTATCACACAGGACACATCTAATAGATTGAACACAGCAAAGAAGCACTCCACACCATATCAAATCACTGGATTGCACAATACAATGAAAGACTTCAGAGAGACAGAAACTTTAGAAATTCAGAAGTAGGAAGAAATTTCCCAGCACATATCACACCTGCCAACTCATACAGTGTCACTAAGTGGCATGTGATTTCATGCCTCGTCACACAGCCACCCGCTAAAGAGGCACAGTCATAGAATGAGCTGGAAACTTATGCACAGAAGGGGCTTGCAGTTCAAGTGTGAACGCTCTTAATTGGTGCCAGATGAGTTCTTTATTGCTGTGGTGGAGGGTATGGTTGGCTGTTTAGGCAGAGGGTCAAAAGCCATATTTACCAAGGCCCTGCCCCCCACCAAGGCCATGACCCCATCTCCCTGTCCACTCACATGTAGAGCTGGGCGGTGCTGGCGGAGTTTCACTCTGCTGAGTTCCGGAGCGTTACCCAAAAACTCAGCGAGATTCCGCAGAGTTCTGCGAGCAGCTGACTTTTTGTACATCATGCTGCTCATGCAGGTTTTTAGTGCCGGACACTTCTCCCACGCTGTAAAATCAGCGTGAACGGCACCACACAGTGCCCCAGAGTGCGCTGCTTTTTTCTGCCACTCAAGTAGATTTTCTACTCGAGTGGCAGCTTTCTCACCGCAAGCAGCAGCTTTCTCAATGTGAGTGGTAGCGACCTGTCGTGACCACCCGTGTTGGGAGGTGTCCTAGCACTCGATTTTCTCACTTGCGCTTGCCAACTTATTGTTGGCAAGGCGCATGTGAGAAAAAATTCCATCACGCGGCGGTTGGTGTAGTTTAAGTGGGCAAAACTCTGCAAACTCTGCTGGAGAGCCGAGTTTACTGCAGACCCCTACTCACATAATGAACAATGTTTTCTAACATAAGCAAAGGTGCACCACTAAAAGGTCAGCAAACACACATCAAATTATTAGATCTGTGTTCAAAGATTTTTCTTCAAGTTCTTCGTTTATTCAAAAGTTAAAAATTATCAAGTTGAAATGAACAGCCGACACGTTTCGTCCAAACAGATGGACTTTTTTAGGGCTGTAGATTAAACAGATATATGTGCATATATCAATATGATACAATACAAAGGAACATTACAACAAAAAACACACAATAATAATCACATATACAATAAATCACCAAGACATGACACATGACATCCATATGTTTGCCTAGACTGTACATAGAATTGCATATATGACTAAAAACACAGCATCATATAACACCCATACAAAAGAGAGGGGGGAGTTATAAAGATAAAAAAGAGTGAAAAGAATCAAGCAAAGTGTGAGAAGTATCCCTGTGCAAAAAACATCACTACAGGGAAAAAATGAAGAGACATGCAGTGATGTCTACCAGGGAGATGGTCTCGAAGGCGGCCGACAAGTCCAACAGGACAAGCATTGCTTATAGCCTGTTGTCTTGGGCAAATCTTATACTGTCAACAACCTCCACCAACAAGGTTTCAGTACCATGGGCAGCCATAAACCCTGATTGTGAAGGATCCAACAATCCATGGCTCTCTAAATGGGTAGTGAACTGCTTATTGACCAAGGACTCGAGTACCTTTCCAAAATAGGAAAGCAAAGAAATTGGGCACTTTGCTTGATTCTTTTCACTCTTTTTGATCTTTATAACTTCCCCCTCTCTTTTGTATGGGTGTTATATGGTGCTGTGTTTTTAGTCATATATGCAATTCTATGCACAGTCTAGGCAAACATAGGGATGTCATGTGTCATGTCTTGGTGATTTATTGTATATGTGATTATTATTGTGTGTATATAGCAGTCCTGTCATGATGTTCTCATTTCTTGAGTAATATTGTATGTGTCGTGTTTTTATTGTTGTTGTAATGTTCCTTTGTATTGTATCATATTGATATATGTACACATATCTGTTTAATCTACAGCCCTAAAGAAGTCCATCTGTTTGGACGAAACGTGTCGGCTGTTCATTTCAACTTGATAATTTTTAACTTTTGAATAAACGAAGAACTTGAAGAAAAGTCTTTGAACACAGATCTAATAATTTGGTAAATAATTTTTTATGGTGACTATTTGTAGGGAAATTTCAGTGACCTACGATTGGACCAGAGCAGAGGGATGGGGACTCGACTTTGACACTTACTGTGTTGTTGAATAAAAAGATCAAGGGTGTGACCTGCCAAGTGGGTAGGTCATGTTACTAATTGAACTAGTCCCAATGTAGAGATCAGTTGACTCGTGTCGATGTCTAAAGGAAGTTCCCCGGGATCATTAAAATCCCGAATGAGAATAAAGTTGTCAGCTGGTCGTACATGTGGGGCAATCATCTCAATCAGATGGTTTATAAAGTTGTTTTTTGGGACGGCAGGTCTGTACACTAAGACACCTCTACAGGTTCCCTTGGATTGTCTTTGAATTCTAAAAATGCGCAGTTCGGACCTTTCCAAGGTAATGGGCTCCAGTATAGTGATATCCAGTCCAGCCCTGGCGGGTATTGCTATACCGCCTCCTCTATTCATGTTTCTGTCTAGTCTGGTTAGATGGTAGTCAGGAGGGAACGCGGTTGCCACATCAGGGAGGGCAGACTCATGGAGCCAGGTTTCAGTAAAGAAACAAATGTCTGGCTTTTTTATGTCCAACAAGCTCCATATTTCTAGTGGGTGTTTGGGGATTGAACTGACATTAAAGTAGAGCCCAGTTAATTGCTTAGATGTCTCAGCAATATTCATGTCTGTTATGTTCTTAAACAGGGGTTCGGTGGAGGACGGACTCCTCTTGCTTGGTTCCAGTGTCTACTTTAAGAATAGGTATAGGTACAGGGGTTTCCAAGTGGCCCTCAGGTAAAATGGTTGTATGGGGTTTATTTAATGATTTAAGCTTTTGACTAGAATAACTGAGTGTTGTCATTGCCGGCGCTATGGAGAGCTGATGCTAACTTGTAATTGTAATTGTAATTGAGTGATTTTTGTAAAGCGCGATAGCTACCCTGAGGCGTCCTAGCGCTGTGGATTGGCGTATGTGATTGAAGGGGGAACTGAGTTTATTTATTTACCTAACCGTAGGAAAAGAAAAGACGTACAGGGGTCCTGACGGCGGTCAGCTGCGGACGGGCGCAGGCGGGCTTGCCTTTGGCGCACCTTCACGTGCTGCTGCACGTCCGCACCCTTTCCTCTCTTAAATAGTTAGGATGGAAAAGCGGAGGCGGCAGCAGCTGGAACGCTGACCCTTACTTCCGGTAAACACACCGGAAAGACCAGGAGACCACGCCCCTCTGCTCAAGCGGCACAAGCTGTGGTGGAACGGGGATCTCACAGAGGGTAATTAAGTGTGGGAGTTACGTGAAAGGACGGCGTGGTTAAAATGGTAACAGAAACTGCTACTGTTATTAAAAAATAATTGTTAACCAATTACATTAAAACACATTCAAAATGCGTTCATACAGCTCATCTGTTAAATTATTAAGAAAAAGCTGAGGCCATAGAGTCTGACCTTCAGCGAGGAAGGAGTCCGCTGTACCTCGGGTGAGACCCAGCCAAGTACCGCAAATGCCGTGCAGAGGTTGAAAGAAGTAGACCCGTGAGGAACTAATCTTGTGTGGACCGGAAATATGATCTGATCGATTAAAGTGCCTATCTGGTGGATATTACCTAAAGAGAGGGGCTGGTATATGAGGTGCAGAGGCGAGGCTCTTTGTCAGGTTTCAGCAGCAGTGTAATCACTGTCTTACACAGTGAGGGCAGCAGTATGCCCTCATCGAGGGCTTCAGCATACGTTTCTACAAGGTGTGGGGTGAGAATAGATTTATATGTCTTGTAAAAGATACCCATAAAACTTTTAAGGCCGGAGGTCTTATTGCCATTTAAGGCATCAATGACCTCTGCTATTTCCTCGGCGAATATATGGTCGCTCAAGAATTGAAGCTGCGCATCAGTGCACCACACCGTTGCAACCTCCTCAAGGTAGGCAGCTATAACATTGTCACCCCCCTGCAAGTTTGATGGAGTACAGTTGTTCATAATAATGAAGGAGGGCATCTGTGATATCACATTATGAGTGACTCGCCTGTCGTCATCAAGTAGAAGTTCAGGTATGTAAGCAGGACCGCGGTTCTGACGAAGGAGGTATGCTAAAGTGCGCCCTGGACGTTCGCCCTCTCTACATCTCTGGGCCCAGGCACACTTGCCCAGATAGGCGATCTCTCTTTTGGCCAGGGAATGGAACTCACCCATCATTGTGGAGCGACAATGCAGTTGCGCACCACCAGATCTTTAAGTTAATTCTTTACACATTTGATGCTATAACGAATCCCCTGGAGAACACCTGCATGTTTTGAGATGGAAACACCCCGAATGTATGCCTTACAGGTCTCCCAAAGGGTGACCTGACAGGCCACAGAGGCAGTGTTTAAGTCAAAGTATTCTACAATGGATTCTCAGATCTTTGTACGGAACACTGCATCTGAAAGTACTGTGCCAGGAAGGCACCATCTTCTCTCAAACTCTCGACCAAATGGATGTCAAGGGACATCTGTACAGGGAGTTAATGTCAAAGTTAAAAGATGTATAAAGCGGATAGCTGCCCTGGGGCTTCCCAGCACTGGGAGTGATCTGAAAATGTACGGGGCGAGTGTTGCACACCCCTTAGTGGGGGGGGACGTTAGCCTACAGAAGCCAGTAATCAATGCACATCCATACAGCGTATTGCACGGAGTAAAATGTATATGCTGGTGCTGTGGCATGTAAGTGCTGCATCAGTCAGCGCATAGGCATCCCCGATTTCTTTAAACACCATAGTGGCCTGTGGTTTGCTATTAGCATGGGTCCCCGTGGAATCAAGTAGAGGGTTCTGTACCAAATTGAGAGCTATCCCCAATAGTACATGAGTGGCATTAAACCGGCCAATGATGAAAGACAGCTCATGAAAGAAATCAGTATCATCAACATTAGGAGCGTGTACATTCACAAGGAGGACGCAGTGGTCCGCAAAACGATCGGTCGGTTACTATCACATACCAACCTTCTTTGTCCAAGAAGCTGGCGGTAAGGCTGAAGGGGATGAGGGTGCACACCCCCCTGGAGTAGGTGTTGTTACTGGAGAAGTACCTATGTTGTACTCATGTTTTTGCAAGGACCAAAGAGTATTTTGGGGAGAGGTGCTTTTATTGCAGGAAAGCAATATTTGTCCCATGCCCATAGATGTAGGCCAGGACCTGCTGACCCTTCAGAGGACTGTTTAAGCCCTGAGCATTCCATGTTAGGCATGCTATTTTAGCCAATGTGACTTGCCTCGACAAGGTCTTATGTTTTAAAACAACAAGGGACCCCAAGTTAGTCAGCACAGGACCTCACGGAGCAATTTTTTAGAAACAACAATGGTCCCATGCAACATAGGATAAAGCATACAAATGAATACAGACACAATGGATTCTGTATTTAAGTGACTTGTCCAACCGGACAGTGGTCAGAATATGTTTACTTATAGCAAAAAATACAGGGAGAATATCCTTCGACAATCTCACGTTGTGGGGCACAAGCCTGTACCTCAATTAAACACAGACACTTTAGTACACTCAAAGTGAACAGGAAAGGGCTTTTAGACAAAAAGCTTAAATTGTTCTTTAAATCATAGTATGAACAGATATTGTAAGATGCGCCATTACATCAACATAGTACATAGTATACACACTGTATAAGGCACATGAATTGGTCGACGGCGTTTCAATCCCACTTTTAATTCAAAGGGATCATTGTCAGGACATTTGATAAGTGCCTAATAGTTGCAAGCCTCTAAAACCTAAAAAGGAAATGTGGAGAAAGGAGAATTCCAGGAAATTATGAACTAGGCAACTGTAGATTAAAATTAAAATTCACAACGTGATGGTAAGTGCTTGAAGGTGTCAGTTAAAAGCAACTCGACAAACTGGCTATAGAGATTAACGCAGTGTACACGGGTGGCGAGGGACTGTGGTAAGGCAATGAACTTATAGACATTGGACTTCTGTGACTATCAGTAGTTCACGTGGGTGGGAGTCTACTATCGTGATTGAAGTTGGGTTGAATAAAAATGTCAGTTCCACGTGATCAAGGAACTACCGTGAGCGTAGCCTTCGCAGATTCGGGGGACCGCCCGTAGTGGTAGTGTAGGTTGCGGCGGCCAAAACGGCAATTTTCGCAGTGATAATGCCAGGAGAGCTCGACGGACAAACAATTGACTTCTACCAGTGCCGAGAAGCGAGCGTGTGGCGTGATTAATTACGGCGCCGTGGGGTGGAGGGCTTACCATGTTACATCCATGGCTTTGGGTTGCTATGAAATAGATGAATTCAGGTCACCTAAAAACCGTAATGGGGAATGCAATGAGAATGGAAGGGGAGAATGCGATTGGTAACGCACAAGAGAGGGGTAGGAAGGGATCTTACCGGAATCGGGACCGGCCAGGAAGAGTCGGAAATTCCGATCGCTTGCAAGTTGCTGGGAGTACCTGGGAGGGAGTTAGGAAAGGAGGTTAGGGGAATGTTCCTTGGGTTAAGAACACGGGGAGAAAAGAGTCTAAATGGTGGGAGGGAGCTTACCGGATCAGTCGGTATCAAGTCCCGCTCGGCAATGCGATCTGCAGTTAGCTGTTGCTGGGGACTCCTGCAGAGCGCGCTCTTATTGGTCCAGGGGGACACAGTGGAAATTGAAGAGGGCTCAGGTACATGGTGGAAGGATAGGAGACATGGTGGCCATATTGGAACGGGGAGAGAGCCAAAGGGTTTGGGCGAAAGGACCACGTAGTGTCAGTGATATAGGGGGAAAAACAGTGGTGCCCGTGAATTGTGAGGTGTTAAACGGTGTGAATAAAATATAGGAACACAATAACGGAAACAGAAAGTCATCCACGTATTTTCTTACATTTGGTACAATGCAGTCCAGAATTATCTGAAAAAAATAAATTAAAACAATTCAATGGAAGCACTACTTTGACCAGATTTGTCCAGTCTTCCTGAAGATTAAGTTCGGTGTTTAAGCTGTCCGTTCTCAGGATCCATTTTAGTTCCTCTTTATTAAGCAGTCTTGTGAGGTCACCTCCTCTTGGTGGGAGGGTGACTTGGTTGATCACTGTCCAGCGGACATCACTCTCGTTGTGCCCCTTCTCAGTAAAATGTTCAACAAGAGGAGCATTTGCTGTTTTACATCGGATCCTACTACGATGCTGCGAAATCCGTAGTTTTATCTTCTGTGTTGTCTGCCCAACATAGATCTTATTACAGGGGCAAAAAATAGCATAGATCACATTACAGCTATTACAGTTCGTGAAGGTTTTACGCTCATTTTTTACATTCTCAAAAACGAATTCTTTACCGTCAATACAAGATCCACACACAATATATGAACCGCATTTGTGATGACCCTTGACTGGCGGTAGAGACCAATGGTCATTCAGAGTGGTGTTCACGGTTGTTGTTACAGGCAAGGCAGCACTGACAAGTTGGTCCCTCAAACGACAAGGTCTTAGTCATGATTGGACTCCGTATGGTAAGTCTGACAGTATATGTAAACCCCTCATAGTAATGGTAAAAAGGAAAGAAAAGGAACAACTGACCCCAAATAACACCTCTAACCATAGGAGCACCCAACTGCTCAGTGAATCCGATAGAAATCACTAAATAAACACAAATCTCAAAAGACATAATATTATGTATACACCACAAAGGTGGGCAACGCCACGCTCAACTGAGCGAATATGAAGGAAACAATTGGTGCATAATAGCAATTGCTTACAGGAAAATTCAGGAATATCCTGTCAAAAAACAGGGCCAAGAGGGGAAGTTCAATGGCCCACCCAAGAGTATTCGTCAAGGATCTCACTCTCAGGAGCAAGTACAACCAGTGAGGAAAAGGTTTGTGCTGGATGAGGCCTGAAAATCGGCTGAAATGCGATCTGGGATAGACCGCTACAACAGAGCACCACCAGAGTTAAGTGTTTTACAGAAGGAGAGTGTCTTCGTAGGAGAGTTAAAAAAACTCACTTTCCCATCTACATCAATTGAAAATTTGGCAGGGTACAGCATGCCGTATCGAATACCCTTTTTATGGAGTAATGCCATAACATCTTGAAATTTATGAAGCGCCTCCTGAATAACCCTGGGCGTAGTTTGCGACGTAGCGCTACGCATAGCTACGCGAAGTGCACTTCACAGCACGCGAGCTACGCGAACTGCGTAGTGCACTGTGCAAAATGCTGTTCGCACTGATTGCACAGTGCTGGATGCTTGTCCGCACTCTGCAATCAGTGCAAACTGCTTCTTGCACAGTGCAAGTGGTAATTTTCTGCCGCTCGAGTAGATTTCTAGTCGAGCTGCAGCTTTCGCAACGCGGACTGGTAGTTTCCCATCGCGAGCGGTCGCGAGCATACGCGACCACTCGCAAAGAGAAACCTGACCTTCCCGCGTTGAGAAGCTCACCGGGAAGTTTATTTTCCACGCTCGAGATCAGCAAGTTGATGTTGCTGATCGGGAACGTGGAAAAAGTCTCCCTGGGATGTCATTTTGCTTGCTCATGGTCACCAACTTGACGTTGAGGACCGCGAGCAAGCAAAAAATGACCGCTGCACTACGCTACGCTACGTGTGTATGCACTGTGCTACACGCAATTCACGTAGTGTGAAGTAGCGCAAACTTCGCAAACTACTGAGCGTAGCGTAGTGCTTTGCCCAGGCTTACTCCTGAACCATCAAGGTGAAGTCGTGGTACAGTGAGATGGTGGATCCTTGATAGTGCAACAGGACTTGCTACCACAAAGGTGTCCATGAAGCTCTGGCGTTCTAACAATTCGATGAGCTAACACTCTATAAATTGATTTGGTTGACCCATGTTGGTGGATTCCAATTTGCCAGTGCACTATTTCGCTTTGAGATCCTCATTTTTAATGACAACAGTCTTAAGGAGTCATTGCATCTTGCCTAGATGCTGGCAAGGGATGGAGTGCCAACTTCCAGGCCTGATATACGTTCCTCTGTGCAATGTAGGCGAGTACCATGATGTTCAAATCTTTCCCGTGTGGTCCAGGCGGTTTATCAAAGTGTCAAAGCGAGCGTCGATGGAGCAAAAACCAGCTTGCAGCTCAGTCATCATGGCATTAGCCCCAGTAAGATGTTCCTCCGTGGCAGGGTCAGAGCCACGTTCCTCAGTGTCAGACATGGATTCCAGCCTACAGGACTGTCTGGCCCTTTCAAAAGGGAGTTTGTGTTGTTTGGGGTTACCCCACCACATGGTGGACATAGGTGGGGCCCACAAGAAAGTACGGCCTTGGGCAGCAATCAGGGGTATGACCGGGGTGCGGCAGAGCCGTCCAGTAGCCAGGAGATGAGGGCAGACAGGAAGGGCAGCTTGCAGCATGGCGTACCCAGGTGGGTGAACGTTGACAGCTCCAAGGGGTCTCAACTGCCCCCAGATTAATGATGTGGGAGACAGCCCATACATGGTCCAGGTGGAGCTCAGGTCTACCCCAGTAGGTAGCACCTGAGTGAGGTAGCAGATCACCAGTAGTATCCAACCCCAAGGATTAGTTATGGGGCGGCAAGACGGGCTCAGGCAAAGTGTTACAGAGTATGCAGGGCAGGAGTAGGTTCCAACAGTAGCTGTGGTACCAGCTCGGGGCACTGTGGTGTAGCCGAAATGCTCCCCCTGTCAGAAGTGCAATATGGGGGCACGCCGGTAGTCCACAAGGATCCGCAGGCTGCAAACTGGAGCCCCAGCAAACGTGGCAGCAATCACGCCGCGGCCCGATGAAGCCACCCTGGTAGGCATGGGTTGAGGCCCCAACGGCCAAGAAGCACTCAATATGGCCAAATTAGTCACTCTGGGCTAGCCACCTCTAGCAAGGATTACAGCTGTTTACTCTGGGGCTCTGCAGGAAACAGCAGCAAGGTAGAAATGCCTCCTTCCGCAACACTAGTCACCTACAGGCCGCCCGGTGCCGGTCTCCGACGGTGCTCCACCCCACCCAGCAGCATGTCTTCGACAGCTCAGGTTCTCGGGCAGGGCAGGGAGGCGGCCACATTGGGTGTCTATGGAGTGCGGGGGACCAGGCAGGGCTTGGTAGCCCACTCATCAGGATCACCTGGGGCCCCTGTTGCCGTAGGGCTTCTGAGGAGGGCTAGTCCCGTTCTACGCACCCATGAGGTCGTGGCACTCGCTCCTCAAATCCCGGCCCAAAACACTGAATATTGTGCGGCAATGTATGGGCCAATGGATAGCAGCAGGGCGGATGTAGTTAGATTGGGATTAGTGCCTGATAACCATGGTGATTGGGCTGCTGGTGCTGCAGCTTCACTGCCACGTGGCCATCTTGGATGCCGGCGTGGCCACGACCCCTGGGAGTTCACACTGCTGTGGAATGCTCCATCCCATCTCTATGGAGATTGGATATCTCTACAGCTGCACTCTGTCCTGTATATGGTGGTTTGGCACCAGAGCAGGCCTTTGTTAAGATAGCGCCCTCGGTGGAGAGAAATGTGGCACCCTTGCAGATGCTAGTTACTTAAATGAGGGCGCAGGGGGTCCCTTTTGAGTTCACTGGTCAGTACCTGGCTGAGCAGTGACAGGCCCCTGAGCACAATTGTCCCTGGGCCTCCCCACCGCACCTAAATCACGGATAGCTTAGCTTCTTCCAGCTGATTATGGTTTGGTTAGTGTGTTTCGGGACAGGTGAGACGGCAAAAGGAGGGCAAGGAAGAGGGCAATTGGGTGTTAAAAGCGTTGCCCACAGAATGATAATGAAGGATTAAAACCACTTTAAACTGGCAAATCAGACAGAAACGAGCACGCAGGCACACGGACAAGGCTGGAGCAAGACGACAGGGGCGCTGCTGCTGGCATTACCGTAATGCACCCTGCTGCACACTCCCCTCCGAACATTGGCACCCTGAGCCCTGCTCGCCCTCGCTAATGGCCGGCCCAGTTTGGCACCTCTTCTGCCCTCAGCTGCCTCACAGGGGAGCCCATTGTTTTCCCTGAGGCAGGTCTCCCTCTCTGTACTGTAGGCAGGGGGTCCCTCTACTGTAGTCACTGTCTTCGGGTGGGGGGCAGGGGGCTCTTCCAGTTTTAGTCCATACAGTATCATGTGTGCTAGGACTCTTGGGGTGGGTCATCTTTGCGAGGTCCTTATAGCATGCTGACTGCTGAGACTATATAGGTAGGGGGGCTGCAGGGGGCCCTTCCTTCTGTGGTCCTCACAGTCCCATGTTGTGCACTAGGGATGCTTCTCTGTGGTAGGGGGCTACAAAGGGCTCTTCCTCCTGATTCGATGCAGTAGATTCTTGGGGGGGGGGGGGGGGGGGGGTACTTGCAGCTGTGGTCTTTATAGTTTGAGGCGGGCTCTGACTCTGTGGTGCAGGGGGTCTTCTTTCTGTGGTCCATATAACATGCTGGCCATTAGAACTCCACGAGCAGGGGCTGCATAAGGCTCTTCTTTCTGTGGTTCACACAATACCATGTTGCCTGCGGGTAGGAAGGCCGCATGAGGCGCCCCCTGCTGTACTCGACGCAGTATGGTGTGTGCTAGGACTGCTGAGGAGGGCTGCGGGGCCATACATTACTATAGCGTGCTGTTTCTCTTCTCTCTCTCGCTCTCCTCTTTCTCTCCGTCTCTCTTTCTGATTATCTCTCTCGCTCGCTCCGCCCTCTCTCTCTCTCTCTGTCTCACTCTCTCTCTCCTTTTTCCCTCGGCCTCTCTCTTTCTCTTGCTGCGTCTATCTGTCTCCTCTCTCTTACTCTCTCTCTCTCTCTCTTCTGTTTCCCTCTCTCTCTCTCTCTCTTCTCTTCTCTTTCCCTCTCTCTTACTCTCTCTCTCTTCCTTTCGGTCTCCATCGCTCGCTCTCTCTTTCTTTCTTTCTCTCTCTGTTTCTCTTTCTCTCTCAATGTGTCTCTCTCGCTCCTCTTTCTCTTCCCCTCTCTCTCTTTCTCTCTACTTCTCTTTCTCTTTCTCTTTCTCTCTCTCTCTCTCTCTCTCTCTCTCTCTCTCTCTCTCTCTCTCTCTTCTGTTTCCCTCTCTCTCTCTCTCTCTCTCTCTCTCTCTCTCTTCTCTTCTCTTTCCCTCTCTCTTACTCTCTCTCTCTTCCTTTCGGTCTCCATCGCTCGCTCTCTCTTTCTTTCTTTCTCTCTCTGTTGCCAAGCGCGAGCCGAGCATCGGCAAGCGCGCCCTTAGGGCCCGGCCCCCCGGCCCCCGCCCTCCTACCTGGTCCAGATAGGGGCGACCGGTCTGCCCCAATGGGCGACCGGCCGCTTATCATTTCCGGGGTCAGGGTGACGCACTTCCGGTGCGACAGAGGGCGGAGCCCGGTGACCTATTTAGGCACTGGGGGCAGTGACCCCGGCCTCTCCTCCCTCTGTGGCACCGGATCGTGGCGGTCTACTGGAAGCGTCCCTCCTACAGCCCTTACTCCCCGCTGTGAAATAAGGCCCCGGCTGGGGAGGCTAGGGCGACAGGTTACGAGCCTCCTGGGTCCCTGGTCAGCCTGGTGGTCGGAGGGTGGGCCCCTGGAGAAGGCGGACAAGGAACAGAGGTTGGGGGCCCTCTCCTCATGAGACGCAGGTGGGTTGCACCTCGCGTGGATGCACGGCATGGTAGAGGGGAGCCGGAAGTCCCCCCCCCTTTGGTGTTGGAGGATTAGAAGCTGTATCTGGCGAAAGAAGATCAGGAAGACAAGAATAAAATTGTGTTGATAACTGCATTTGATGAATTTCTGAAATGCCTTGTCATGTTTATGAAAATGTCAAAAATATTAAACATGGCCGTTTTTTACACCCACACAAATCTCTGTGGTTGATTCTCATGTGGGTTGTCAAGTCATAAGGAGGGAGCGGGGAGCATGCTGGGGGATCCGGGCCCTATTCTCTTTCTCTCTCAATGTGTCTCTCTCGCTCCTCTTTCTCTTCCCCTCTCTCTCTTTCTCTCTACTTCTCTTTCTCTTTCTCTCTCTCTCCCTCTTTCTCTCTCTCTCTTTCCCTCTTTCTCTCTCTCTCTCTCTCCCGCTTTCTCTCTCTCTCTCTCCCTCTTTCTCTCTCTCTCTTTCTCGCTTTCTCTCTCTCTTTCCCGCTTTCTCTCTCTCTCTTTCTCTCTACTTCTCTCTTTCCCTTTCTCTCTCTTTCCCGCTTTCTCTTTCTCTCTTTCCCGCTTTCTCTCTCTCTCTTTCCCGCTTTCTCTCTCTCTCTCTCTCTCTCTCTTTTGGTGAGGCTCCTCTTACTGTGGCTCCCTGTCTTCAGTAGATCAGAGCGGGCTCCCCGTACCGTGCACAGCGCTTCCATGGCACCTTCGCAGGGCGGCTGCCCCTTTAATTGCGTCAGCCGCTCCACAATGGGCACTAATTGGGCCAGGCCTGGTACTTGAGCAGCTGTAAAGAGAGGCCTGCCCCGCCTGCTCTGCCATATCAATGCCCCATTATCCAATCGAGGATCGCAGGCAGTAACTGTCAGGCGGGCGGTAATGGGGCCGTGGCGCGATATTAGTGAGAGAATCAATCAATTGACAAACAAAGAAGAGAAAACAGATCATTAGTGCATTAACCCGCACCATCCACCACGCCTTGTGTCAGTCCTGACGCATGCGCAGTCTGCACTTCGAAACCACGAGCTTCGGTTCTGGCGTCGGCAGCTGTCTGTGCCCAAGAGCCTCTAACCTCACTCTGGCATCGCCATCTGCCTGTACTCAAAAGCACGGCACTGGGCCCTGCAGCGGGCTCTGCCCAAACTTCTCTCCCCAGGAACTGCAGCTACCAAGAGCCCCATCGAGGGCCTGCAAAAGAGGGCACCGAAGAGCTTAGCGCCTTGAGCGGTCTGGACTCAAAGGCTGTAACCTGGCATCTGCGCTTGCCTTTACCCAAGAGTCCCAAGCAGGAACTCAGCAGCTGGCTATTGTCCAAGAGCCCCCACTCTGGGGCCAGAAGCTGACTGTAGCCCAGCGCCTTCTACCGGGCTCTAAAGCTGCACGTGCCCCATAGTCCCCTCGCTGGGATGCACAAGAGAGTGCCCCAAGGATCTGCAACAATCCGTACCCAATAGGTCCCCGCCACCCTCAGACTCGCGGGTGCCCCATCCCAGGAGCCCTCAATGTTATCTGGAGCTCTGAGTAAAAGCCTCGTCCATAGCCCCCCCATGAGAGTTGTGGCTGTGTGTGATGGCGCCATCCGTGAGCCCACCACCTCATGAGATCTGTAGCTCTTTAAGGGTCTCTTGCCAGGACCCCCCACCCGGTGAGATCTGTAGCTGCGTGTAAGAGTCCCATCCTTGACCGCCTCCTCTCAGGATATCTGTAGTCAGGGACGGCTTCTCCACTAGGGCGGAGGAGCGTGGCTCCACTGCTTTCTCGCAGTGGCAGACGCAGAAACATAAAATGGTAATTACTACCATTTTATGTTTATGCTTCTCGCACTGCGAGAAAGCAGAAGGGTTTGGTTGCGGGCGGGCGGGGTTGCTCTGTGAGCTGGGGAGGGGAGGTGTGCCCACTCCTGAGGGCGCAATGACAGTTTGGTTGGCATTCCGGGGCCGCCCAAACCAGTCATGCGTGCTCTGCCCTTTCTCCATGCAGGCTGCAATGAAGCCTACTTGGAGAAAATGGCCTCCCAGTAAGACCCTGGCTGGACTGTGTCACCACCAATCACAACGCTTCCATTGCAGCGTTGTGATTGGCTTTGGGGAGGGGAGGGAGGCTGCCTGCTTCCTGTTCCTGCCGGAGGCAGGAGAGCAGGAGCCAAGAAAACGCAGGACCTGGCTTCATTATTAAATTTACCCTGCCCCCTCCACAAGTGACCCTCCCCTCGCAACCATGTGCCGTCCAACCACGATTAATGCGGCTATGACTGCTGTAGCTATGAGTACGGAACCCATCTGTGAGCCCCCCACTCCATGAGATCTGTAGCTCTGTGTAAGTGCCTCATCCCAGAGGCCCCCCCCATGAGATCTATAGCTCTGTAAGGGTCTCATTCCAGGAGGCCCCACATCTGATCTATTTGTAAGGGTATGTGCTCTTAACCGCCCCTCCCCCGTGAGATCTGGAGCTATGTATTACGTTTCCTAGCACACTTTTAAGTGTAAAAGCCCTGTGTTGAGTTCGGCAGCTGTCGGTGTAAGGGCCCCACTTGGTAGCTT
This sequence comes from Lissotriton vulgaris, assembly GCF_964263255.1. Lineage (NCBI taxonomy): Eukaryota > Metazoa > Chordata > Amphibia > Caudata > Salamandridae > Lissotriton > Lissotriton vulgaris. The sequence continues at coordinate 582,647,915 of NC_141687.1, read as the reverse complement.
GCTTAATCTCCATAACGGCCCCTAGTGGCGGGATGCCTGGCTTGAACCTTGTGGATACCCTGCCGGGGTATCTCACAGGGGAATACCAGGACGGGTTCCCTAAGCAAGCGCATAGATGCCTGTGATGTGGGCGATTTGCGCTATATAAATACATGTACATTTACATTTACATTTACTTGGTCATGCAGCTGCCTGAAATGTGCTTCTATATGTGTGAGGGGGCAAAAGTTGTCTTTAGCCACCATTCTCCTCCCCCATGCTAAGGACCGGATGTGCCATTAGTAGTGGTATCTGTAATGAGAGGGAGACATCCAAAACCAGGGGTTTACGACCTTTTCTGTAGTAAGAGCTACTTATGTTCAATGAAACTCATCCTGAGGTACTATTAGTGTTGTAATGGTGACCACGCCGACCAGGGTTACATTAGCGGCCCCTCTTTGCAAAATTCCTTGCAGTAATTTCCTCAAATTCCTTGAAGTAATTTCCTCAGAGTATGAGGCAGAGTTGCTAGCAGTAATGTAAAAAGTTTTACTCAATTTGGAATTCTTCCACATAAGTAATACATAACAGCCATGGCTAAAATGTCCCTGGCACCAAGGTAAGATGAGTGACAGGTCTCTAGCCGCATGAGTCATTTATCCTACATGAGCTTCAAATATATTTTGTAAATTCAACTATTTTTCTCCAAACTTCAAATACTGAAAAAAGGTGTGAAATGCTCAAATTTTCATCTCGAATACATGCTTTTCAATTTTGGTATACATATAATAATTAAACCTGGCAAAAACTTCTAATTTTGTAGCCTGGGCTGCACACAGATCTACTTCCCGACAGCTGGAGAGCTACCAGTAGCTCATGAGCTACTCTTTGGAGAAGACTGTCCTGAGCAACAAAGTCCAACTTCTCTATAACTTTCTCTTTCTTTCTTCGGTTTATCTGTCAAATTAGCTGACCTTGACGTTTTGTACTCTATAATTTATGATTTTTTGGAGCCTCAGGGTTTCCTTTACACTCTTTGTGGTCGAGATATAAAGTATATCCCTCCTCTCTTAAGTCTGGAGTGGTTGCAGCCTGTTCTTTTTGTAGGCGACACCTATTAACAGTTTATTTCTTGCAGGAGTTGCATTTGCTCCTTTTGTATCTCAGTAAGCTGCTCCTACACGTGGTACCCCTAAAACCACGACAAAGCCTACAACAAGCCAGCACTAAGATCTGCATGGAAATATTTTGAAAATGATTGCATAGGCCGGAGGCTTCAATACATTGAGGAAACCCATTCCAATTTGCTTACACTGCCAAGGAGCTGGAATAATCTCCCGCTGGAGCTCCGCCTGGAGCTATCAGATGCAAGGTTCAGGGGAAAGCTCAAGACCCATCTGTTTGTGCAGTAGCTAAGGTGCAGTGAGCAGAGTTGAGGGCATGCTGTTCCCACTTACTACAGCGCGGGGACACGCCAGTGTGCGTAACTAGGCGCTTTATAAGCTTCCCTATTATTATTATTATTATTATTATTATTATTTATTATTACACTGCAGTGCTATAGCAGCCCACTGCCAATGGTAGGCATCCCATAATACTGCTTCCACCCAGGATGGTTACACCTTGGAAGGTGTCGGGTGATGTGTTGAATTGAATTGCGTCATGGCGTGTGATGCTCAAGATCCCAGAATCCCCCAGCCTCCAGTGTCTTTCTTGGATGAGGATGCTTCTCAGCATGGGTACTCACAAACTTTCTCTTGGGGGCCAAATTTACAGTGTGGTTTGTGGCCGAGGGCCACACCAGTGGGGGCGGGGTCAGTGGGGGGCTGAGGCTAGAGCAACAAACAAAACTGACCATGAAGTTGAACACAGGATCCTGCAGCAGACTCATTCGTCCACTGAGCCACTAGACCCGGCATACACACATCTATCTATCTATCTATCTATCTCTCTCTCTCTCTCTCTCTCTCTCTATAGATATATATATATATATATATATAGAGCTTTACAGAGGTCACACGATGCAGCTCCTACCATCTGGTCTATGAACTGAGGCTGCTTGCAGTTTTTTGCATCCATTTCATTTTAAGGATTTCCTTTTCTGTTCCCTTAAGGATTCCCTTTTCTGTTCCCAACGCGTTTCGAGGCCAGCGCCTCTTCTTCATGGGGTGTATCACAGGAAAAATGACTGACTCACCAGTGTTGTCTCTTTGGTTGTTTTATTAAGGACACCACCCACTTTGGACGTTACACACAAGAGTTGCACAGAAGCATGCTGGTTCACGTAGTCTCTGTGGTGAGTCAAAGATTCATTGTCTCTGTGAAATTATTAAAATGTTTTAGTCCTTGAGTAGGTTTGGTTGCCAGACTGCAGGCTTCGTTTTGCCATGGGGCTGCATGCTTACACGGATATATATATATATATATATATATATATATATATATATATATATATATCCGTGTGTATATATATATATATATATATATATATATATATATATATATATATATATATATCTGAGTCTCTATCTATCTCTCTCTTTCTCCATCTGTCTCTATCTCCATTTGTCTCTATCTGTCTCTGTCTCTCTCTATCTGTCTATCTCTACCCGTGTCTGTCGCTACCTGTCTCTGTCTGTCTCTATCACTCTGTCTCTATCTCTCTGTCTCTGTCTCTTTCTCTCTCTCTCTGTCTGTCTGTGTCTCTATCTGTCTCTCTCTGCCTCTCTCTATCTCTGTCTCTATCTGTCTCTGTCTATATCTGTCTCTGTCTATATCTGTCTCTATCTGTCTTGGTCCCTATCAGTATTTTTCTCTATCCGTTTCTATCTCTATCTGTCTCTATCTATCTCTAGCTGTCTCTGTCTTTCTCTGTCTCTGTCTGTCTCTGTCTCTGTCTGTCTCTGTCTCTGCCTCTATCTGTCCCTGCCTTTATTTGTTCCTGCCTCTATCGGTCTCTGCCTCTGCCTCTATCTGTCTCTGCCTCTGTCTCAACAGGAAGCTTCCCAAAAGGCCCTTTAAAAGTCAGCTGTAAAAAGTGCTTACAGCTGTCTTTTAAAGGGCCTTTTGGAAAGCTTTCTGACGATGCTGTGAGGTCACAGAGGCCGGCAGTTAACACAGAAGATGGCTGCAGAAGCATACATAGTGAATACCTATTTAACACGTAATCACTACGGATGCTCCTGCGGTCATCTTCTGTGTTTATTGCCGGCCTCACTAGAAACGTAGACACGGCAAGGCAAGGTCCGAGGGCCGCCAATGAATGCCCGCTGGGCGGCTGGCAGCCCGCGGGCCGTACTATGAGTGTCACAGCTCTACAGAGACGTTTTAAGGTATAGGCAAAGTGGGCCCAAGCCCAGGATCCCAGCCTTTCAGGGGACTCCCTTAGAGAGCCAGCACTTCTCTGTAGAGGGTCTTACTCTGATGACCTTAAACGGTTCTTAGAAAGATTGTTTTATATACGGTTTTCCTTTAATGTATTTTAATGTGACTGATATGACCATGCAATATCCATTAACATTTCTTTTAGATCAAAACAGGACCTCACATATGAGAAATAAGAGGGGGTCATAAAGATTATTTGCAATAATATTAGTGAGCTGCTTCATTATAATATTGAAAAAAGTGTGTCACTATCCGTGAATATTAGATATACGTGTGCCAGTGTGCCTCTGCTCTGGCCAAAGAGGGCATAAAAAAGCTCAACCGGGATCATAAATTCAAAGCTGTTCCTAACAGAGACCCCCAAATTACCTTTGTCTCTGACACTGCTGCGATAGGGGAGTTTGAATGGAGACTCGGTACAGTGAGTATGCGTTGTCGTGTTTTGTCCTCAGATTTACTGCCCCTTCTCTTCACAAACAATACAGGCTCATACCAGTGGTTAGATCCATTTTGTGGGCCGCGAGGCCCTACATTCCCAGCATGGGCATGGAGGTTATTACAGGATTGGGAATCTCGTGGAAGCAATGCAGAGGCGTTACTCTTCCAGTGCCCCAAATCAGCTCCCCATGTGCCTAGTGCACTGGGCCCACCAGCTCCAACAGTACGTGCAGCAACTGCAAGAGGCTGTGAAAAAGCAGCCATCACGTATACCCGAGAGACTGCCGGGACACAACCTTACCCCAGCCCATGTCACAACTGTGATCAGTGGGCAAGGTACTTCTGCCATCAGAGCTATCCGCCGAGGCATATGAAGCCTCATGTTTAGAAAGGTGAGGCTCTTGTGCTGTGGTCCTAGCTGGGACAGTGCTGAGAAGGTAACATTGGCCCCCTCATTCCTTGAGTCAATGTACACCATTTACTTTGCTATTGTGGCCATTTTCACAGAACTTTAGACACATGTCAGTGCACCTTGCCCTGAAAAACGCGAATGTCTATTTAAAAGTCTTTTCATTCTCAGTACACATGTCTCCTGTGACCTACTTCTTTGAAGAAGAGAGAGCTGTTTCCTTTTTATGTAACAGTCCTTAACTTTTTTGGGTGTCCTACTTTCTAGGATAGAAAGGTCTCAGTCTGTGGGAGGTCTGCTTTAATTTTGGCTATGGAGGGAAATGATAACAATGTCTATAACACACTTTGGACCTACACACTCCTCGTTGTATTTCAACGGCATTTGGAAGATGGCCTCTTATAGTGTTGCTGAGCCAAGCTTGGGCTAGCCCTTCTCTTAACTAAAGGATCACAACATACCTCGTGCATCTGTAGTTCACAGGCCACTTCCACCTCTTGGGTCTCGGCTTCACACCTTTGTTTTCAAAGTATGTTTCAACCTCGTGGGACTTCTCTTTATACCTCTGTTCTTTTTGAGTCTGCTCCTGCCTCTTGGGACTCTGTTCTTCTGTATCTGCTCCTGCCACTTGGGACTCCTCTTCGCAACTCTGCTGTTCACAGTATGTTCCCACCTCTTTATAGTCATCTTCACTGATCTTCTGACTCTTCTTCCCATCTATGTTGCTCTGAGTTTTCTCCTGCCTCTTGGGAGTCATCTTCACACCTCTGTTGTTCATAGTATGTTCCCACCTCTTGGGACCCCTCTTTATATCTCTGCTCTTTTGGAGTCTCCTCCTGCCTCTTGGGACTCCTCTTCACACCTCTGCTGTTCACGGTAGGTTTCCACCACTTTGGAGTCCTCTTCTCTGATCTTCTGACTCTTCTTCCCATCTATGTTGCTCTGAGTTTTCTCCTGCCTCTTGGGAGTCATCTTCACACCTCTTTTGTTCATAGTATGTTCCCACCTCCTGGGACCCCTCTTTATATCTCTGCTCTTTTGGAGTCTCCTCCTGCCTCTTGGGACTCCTCTTCACACCTCTGCTGTTCACAGTAGGTTTCCACCACTTTGGAGTCCTCTTCTCTGATCTTGTGACTCTTCTTCCCATCTGTGTTGTTCTGAGTTTTCTTCTGCCTCTTGGGACTCCTCTTCACACCTCTACTGTTCATGGTATGTTTCCACCTCTTGGGACTCCTCTCTGCACTTCTCTTCTTTTGAGTCTGCTCCTGCCACTTGGGACTCATCTTCATAGGCGGTAGGGGCGATAGGAAAATAGATTTTCAAAAGGCAAAAGTTCTCTGTCTTTATAGGATGGATTCTGTGTGTAAAACCTAGGCAGGCAACTGCTGTAGTTGAGGAAGTCTTTGAGTGGGGTTTGCTGAAGAAACTAAGTTAGTCCTCACCTCTTCTAGAGTGGGGTCTTCTCTTGTTTCTGGGGAAACCAACCACATCCTCTTGGTGTGGTCTACTCTTGTAACTGAGGCAAGTCTCTCATCTTCTGCGCTTGGAGTATACTTCTCTGAGAAACTACTATCCATGTGTTAGTCGGTCTGCTCCTTTTTCCTCCCTTCTTCTGGGATGAGATCTTCTGTAACTGAGAACATTTTTTTTCTTGTTGGGGGTGGTCTTCTCTTCTTGTGGACGTGTTCTCTTCTCCTAAGGTGGAGTGTGCAACTGTTCTTGAAGAAGACCTTTGCGTTAGGAAGTTAGGCATTTTTCTGCCCACAAGCAGTTGTCTCCACCCCTGGGGTGTGACCAATGCCCTCGACCCCACACAAAACGGCTTTCGTGCCGGCCATAGCACGGAGACCGCGTTACTTGTGATGGTGGAACATCTCCGTGCAAGGCTGGATGCTGGTCAAACGGCGGCGCTTATATTGTTAGACCTTAGCGCCGCCTTTGACACGGTAGACCACAGCATCCTCCTGCATCGGCTTGAGGAGACTGGCATTGGCGGTCAGGTGTTGCAATGGTTCCGCTCCTTTCTAGATGACCGCTCCTTCTGTGTTGCCATCCCTCCCTTCAAGTCCAATTTCCAACCGCTGGCCATGGGGGTTCCGCAAGGGTCCTCGCTGAGTCCCACGTTGTTCAATCTTTACGTGAGACCGCTGGCTGATGTCGCTAGGCAGTGGGGCCTAACTTTGGTCTCATATGCCGACGACACACAGCTGGCGGTTACTCTCAGCGGGGACGCGGAGATTGAGGCCCCTAGGTTTCAGTCTGGACTGAAGGCGGTGGCTAGCTGGTTGACAGGCAACTGTCTCCAGCTAAATGCCACAAAAACGGAGGTGATGGTTGTCGGTAAGGGAGTGGAGCTGTGGGGTGACCAATGGTGGCCCTCAGAGCTGGGACCCACTCCGACCCCGGTATCGGAGGTGAAAAACCTGGGGGTTTGGCTGGATGCGGGCCTTTCCTTTGTAGGGCACACTAAAAAAACTGCGGCCTGTTGTTTTGGACTGCTAAGGGGCTTGAGACCTGTTCTCAAGTTCTTTGACGCCCCGACCAGGCAGCTAGTGATCCAGGCAACTATCATCTCTCGCCTGGATTATGCTAGCTCTCTTCTGGCTGGGGCCAACCAGGCCGAGTTAACCCGTTTGCAGCGGGTTCAGAATGCTGCGGCGAGGGCGATTGTTGGCTTGCCCAGATTCAGCTCGGTGGCAAATGTCCTTCGTTCCCTACACTGGCTCCCTGTAAGGAAGCGCATCCTTTTTAAGGTTCTGTGTCTTGCCTTTAAGATTCTGAGAGGTATAGGCCCGGAAATCCTATCTAGCTGTCTCTCCCTTTACGTTCCCACCCGTACCCTCCGCTCCCAGGGCTTGGCCCTTGCTGTGGTCCCCAGATTCAGGCTCAGTCGCATGGGAGGCCGCTCATTTAGTGTTAAAGCCGCGTCAGCATGGAACTCCCTTCCTGTTGAAAACCGCCTGCTGGAGGACCTCTTGACTTTCCGGAGAGCTATAAAAACATTCCTGTTTTAGCTGCTTTTATGTTTTTCCTTTTCCTGTTGTGTTATATTCTACCTTGTCTCTGCGCCGGGACGCTCCTTGGCTGGAGTATCTGTGCGCATAATAAATTAATATAACATAACATAACATAACATAACATCAAGCCCTTGGAGACAATCTCTCCTGGACTAGCATCTGTCTGAGTTGACAATGAAAGGTTATGATCTCCTCATTATGCTCTAGTCAGTAAGTCAGAAATATAATTTTTGGGGTTATAGGTCAGAATATTGATAAGAAAAATTTCATCCGACATAAAGATCATGGCCAAAATGTTGTTTAAAAATATTGCTCCATTGACTGCAGATTTGTTTAGTAACTCTAGTCGGCTGACAGGTTTGAACATTTAGGACAACTTTTTTATCAGACAATGTTTAGGGCTCAATGTTCTAATACCATATCCCATATCCTCCGGGGATCATCTGCCCTGTCTAGGGGATGTCATATCCTCATCTGGGATTGATTCTAATGTACAAAGAAGGGTGTATCTTTTGTGAACCTGCTCAAATCCTTAAAGAAAAATACCATATTTCTTGTGGAATCTGCTCACTACTATGAAAAGGAACTGCTTATATTATTTTATCAATATTTGTAGAGCGCTAGTCCACCAAAGATTTTTGGTGATATAGAAGAAAGATACAACAACATGTTAAGCCAGAAAAAAGGCACAAGACTCAAATGTTTATTGTTTGAAAAGGAAAGTTTTCAATGTTTCTTTTGAAAAGCAGAGAGGGAGGATAGGGAATGAATCTTCAGAGGGAGCTTCTTCCATTTCGTGTTGAAAGAAAAAGCCCTGCTGTCAAAGGTGGCAGTCTTAGATTTGGGGACATTTAGCAAACACAGACCTAAACAATGCAGGGTGCATTGAGGAGCATCTGGTTGGAATTTGATGGCTTTAAAGGAGGGGCGTGGTGGTGTGAATTGCAAGGTGTACCAATCTGAGGGGCTTTTATCAGATAGAGAGCCAGTAGAGGGATCTAAAGATAGGTACAATACATTCACTGCATCTAGTGCCAGTGACAAGTCTGGCTGTAGCATTCTGCACCTGTTGCAGCTTTCTTACGAGTTTGTCTGGTGGACTGAGATGGATGGAGTTGCCATAACCAGACTAGGATTGCAGTAAAGCACTGACTAAGGCGATAATGTTTATCATTGTACGGCAAAACTCTCTTCAGGAGTTTGATTGCCCCACATCAGGTGCTGGTTACTTTCGATACCTGGTACTCCAAGGAGAGCTCTGCCTCAGTATGGATGCCTAAATTGTGGAGCACATTGGGGGGGGGCAATGTTTGGTCCATTACTTCTTGCCTGACAGAGGAGCTTTACTTATCAATGATATGTTTGGTCATGAAGAGCTCCGTCTTTGCTGGAGGCAATTCACCCAACGTACAGTAGCAAGTACTTCAATACATTTGTTTTCGGATGATAGCGAGGTGGAGGGGTTTGGATTATCAGCGGAGAGCTTGAACATCAATTATGTACCATCTGCACACATAAAGCATTGTACCTCCATGGTGTGTAAAAGACAATCCAATAATAATGAGGCGAGAACAGACCCCTATGGGACACCACAGTTGTATCACACCTCAGACGTGGAAGATGGGAGAAAAGTGGTAAGGGACAGATCAATCAGAAAGAGCTCAGTCGACTTGAGGGCCAGGCCTTCGGTGCTAGTATACGTCCATTTGTTAGGGAGAAGGGAGTAGTCGATGGTCTTGAAGTCTTCCAAAAGGTCCACTAGTTCCTGGGCCTTCACACCATAATTGTCTACCAACCTCCAGAGATTAACTAATACTGAGATGATAATTAAATCAGTAGTTAGTGTGGTTACCCAGTCTGAACCTGGCCTGAAAGAGGTGTATTGTATTGACTTTGTTGTTTGTAGATGGACACAGACCAATATTTCCAGGATCTTCCCAAGATAGGACAACAGTAAAATAGGGCAAACATTAAAGCAATCATTTGGGAAAAGAGAGTTGTGCGGTGATGCAGTGGGTTGTTGACATCATTGCTGTTTAGACATCTCACCATGGCTTATGAAATGGTTTAATAGAGTGACAAGTTCCAAGACCGGGGAAGGCCATAGCTGTTGGATTAGTTTAGCCAGGCAGATGTCAGAAGGAGAGGCTAAAGGCCAGGCAGTGTTAATGATCTCAGACACATCTGTTGGTGAGATCTCTTTGAAGCAAGTCCCTTTGCTCTGTCTTAAGAGGATAGCTTCAGTAATGTCAGGCTTATTAGATTGAGGAACAACATCTTCATCAATCTGCAGCCTGATCTGACAAAGAACAAAGACAACTCATTGCAGGCATCTTGTAAAGATGGAGCAAGGTTCTGCAGGGATAATGCAGATGCAAGATCTTGAATCAATCTGTATTGTTCTTTACTAGATTAAGTGCTTGAGAACCATGTGGCAAACAATAATTCAGCCCAGCCTCACCTATTTGCAGTTTGTATATTACGAAGGCCGCTGGATACTGTAGTTTAAACTCATGGCTGAAGTTGAGTCGTCATTTATTTTCCGACCTGTGTGTTGTGCTTCTGAGCTCCTTTGAGAACTATGAATTATATTTGAATCGTGATTTGTTGGTAAGGCTGGGTACCTGGACTGGCGGCGTACTTTTGGGTGGCTTAGTTAAACTGAGGATAGAAGCTTACTGCGCTCACCTGTGCTGTTTCCTGATAGATCTTGGTGAAAAGAATAGCAGTATTACACTGCTGTCTTCTTAAGGGGGAAAGGGCTTCCAGCATATATCAGCAACTGGGTTCATTTTAAGTCTGGCTGTTTGATATTTAATTTTGTTAAACGAGAAAGGAATCCCCCACATTTTCTGGCCAGACTAGGGGGATGGAAGACCCAGGTTTGCAATGAAGAACTGGGGAGATGAAAATCACATTCCGATGTTGACCTTACTGACGCACAGGGCCACGATCTATCAATGAGAGTTTATACACCTCTGGCCCTTCAGGAAATATTATGCAAACCCCACTAGCTGTTCTAGGTAGTAGATGAAATAGCCATTATGATACCGTTGCCAGAATTCCCAGTGTTTGCAGGTCTGGCTGTAGAACCCTCCATGACTAACTGAGTGTGACGATAGATAAGGAACAGATTCCAAGACTTTAATCCAGTGAGGTAATCCTCTGCTGATGCAGGATCTGCCCTTCTTCTGAGATAGACCTCTCCTCCTGCAGGAACTGTCCCTGTCACTCAGGAAGGATGTTCTCTTATGGGATCTGCGCTCTCTATGAAGATCACTTCACCCATGAGATCGGCCCCTATCCACGAAGAGACCTCTGATTCGCTGCTTCCGCCCCTGTTCTGAGAATGAACTGTTCCGTCCTACAATCCGCCCGATCTTCGATGAAGACCTCTGCTCTCCTGATTCCAACACCACCTTCTTGGATCTGTCCCTGTTTATTAGAAAGCCCTATGGATCTGCCTCTATTTTGAGGAAGAGATCTCCTCCCATCGGATCTTCCCCAGACAATGAGCGGTCCTCTGGATCTGCCTCAGAGGAAGAGATCCCCTCCCAAGGGATCTGACCCAGACATTGAGCGGTCTGCTGGATCTGCATCTGAGGATGAGATCCCCTCCCATGGGATCTGACCCAGACAATGAGCGGTCCTCTGGATCTGACCCAGACAATGAGCGGTCTGCTGGATCTGCATCTGAGGATGAGATCCCCTCCCATGGGATCTGGCCCAGACAATGAGCGGTCCTCTGGATCTGCATCTGAGGATGAGATCCCCTGCCATGAGATCTGACCCAGACAATGAGCGGTCCTCTGGATCTGACCCAGACAATGAGCGGTCTGCTGGATCTGCATCTGAGGATGAGATCCCCTCCCATGGGATCTGGCCCAGACAATGAGCGGTCCTCTGGATCTGCCCCAGACAATGAGCTTGGCCTTTGGGTCTGCCTCTCAGGAAGAGATCCCCTCCCTTGGTATCTGCCCTAGACAATGAGGACGAGTTATCCTCCCTACTTATGAGGGAGCTCTCTAGATCTGCCTGTTTTGAGAAAGGGACCCCCCCCCCACCCCCCCATGGGATCTGCCCCAATGAGCGGTCCTCTGGATCTGGCCGTCCCTGAGGATGAGATCCCCTTTAATGGGATCTGCCCCAGACAATAAGCGGTCCTCTGGATCTTCCTCTGAGGATGAGATCCTCTCCCATGGGATCTGCCCCGATGAGCGGTCCTCTGGATCTGGCCCCGCTCTGCCCCTACCGGGGCGGCCTGGCTCTCCGGACCCGTCCCCTCTGCACGCCGAGGCCCCTTCCTCCTGCAGGACCCGCCCCCGAGGCGCCGCCGCAGCCCCCGCCATGAGCTGCATCTCTTCGGTTCACAAGCGCCCCTCGCATGCAACGAGACAGTCATAACTCTCAATTACACCCTGCAATCTCACGGAAACCAGACAATTCCAGTTCTCACAGGCTACACTTTTGTAATTTTGCTCTAAATGATATGTGTTCGCCTTATTACCGCGAGCAGGGCGCAGAGCGGAGCCCTGACTCGAGAGCCGCCGGAGCCTGCCTGCCTCTTCTGGGGCAGCGCCTTCCGAGAGCCGAGCAGACTGTTGGCAGCTGCCTGCTGCTGTGAAATCTACAAACGGAGAATAGTGTTTAAAATCCAAAATATGAATCTATTCAAACAAAGCACACGCTGAACCACAGCTGCCTATTAGCAGTCAAACACGGAATGTCAGCGTCATTAGCCGTTTTGAGATATTGAATTACATTTCTGTTGACATTGGTTTTGGTTACAGAGTCGATAGCTCTGTGTTCTTTCAAAAGCTTTCATTTTTGTGATGATGGCTGTCTGCTGCTAGCTTTGAAAGGGCTCCATAATATGTCTGTAGGCTTTCCTTAATTTCCCAGGAGTGGCCTTGTCTTAGGAGCATCCATTCTGTCTGCAGTGGATCTATGTGTGGACCACACATTCTGTGAGGAGCAGTGAGGACTGCACTTTCCCATACAGAGTCTTACTATGGTACCTCACAATTTTCTTTTTTGTTGGACTCTTGCCCGGGTCGAATGCTTGTTCTGTGGAATGGCTTTGTGTAAGGACCAACCAAGCTTGTTTCTTCTTCTTTTGAATCTTTTTGTGTGCATTATTCTGTGCATAGACATGGTGTGGGAACCACACTTTTTCTGTGAAGTGGCCACACGTTTTTTATTTGAAGTGGGTTTTTGTGAGAACCATCCATTCTGCGTGGAGTGGTTTTGTATGAGGGCCAGCCACTTTGTGGAGTGTCTTTTTTGAGGACCTTCCTTTGTGTTTGCAGTGGTCTTGTGTGAGACCACACGTTTTCCGTGGAGTGACATAGTGTGGGGACCACTTTTTCTAAAGAGGAGGCTTGCTTGACACTCATGCTTATTCTGTGAAATAGCTTTCTGTGAGGAGCATGCTTTTCTGTGAGTCTTTTTCTGTGAGAACCACATTTTCCTTGACATGGTCTTGTGTGGGGTTGATGCTTTTTCTGTGGAGTGGCCTTCTGTTGGGACTACGAGGCTTTCTTTGCAATTTTTCTTTCATTTTCTTGCTCCGTGGAATGGCTTTGTGTGAAGACCACACTGTTTGTGTGGAGTGACCTTATGTGAGGATCAAACGTTTTCTGTAGAGTGGCCAGAGAGGAGCATACTTTTCCCAAGGAGTGACCTTGAGTGGACTATGATTTTTCTGAGGAGTAGCTTTATCCGAGGACCAAGCTTTTCTGATGGAGTGGCCTTGTGTGGGGGGACCACACGTCTTCTGGGAAGTGACATTGTGTGAGGGCTGCACTTTTCTGTGGAGTGACCTTCAGTGAGGACCTCCCTTTGTATGTGGAATGTTCTTGTATGAGCACAAAGCTTTTACCATGGACTGGTCTTGTATGGGGACCACACCTTTTCTGTGATGTGGCCCTATGTGTGGGCCATGCTCTTTCTGCTGAGTGAATCACGAGTTTTCTGAGGAGTGGCTTTGTGTGAAATGTCTCTTTTTCTGCAACATTGTCTTGTGCTGTCACCATTCTTTTTCAGCAGCGTGTCCTCATGTGGGCGCCCATACTTGCTCCGAGTGGCTTTCTCCCAGGCTTTTTTGACCAACATTTATAAGCTGCACTGTGTTCCACTAGCAGGAACTCGTGCATTATTTCTAGTTGACCTGATAGCAACTAAATGCAGCCTCTGGAAAGAGATCTGACATTTTTAAACGCAATTGCGTTGTGAAACCGCTGGGCTCCCTTAGAGGCCTGATGGCTAGATATATCTCATCTCCCTGTAGAGTATTTTCTCTGGATTTGTCACATGTCCCTTTCGTTTTGACTCGTGACAAGTCCAAGTGCAGGCATCCTCTGAGATGACAGCCGAGCACTGGAGCCGCCGTTGCTGAAGTGTGTCCTCCACTCCGAGCCATCTCAGGGCTCTATAGCCAGATATAGACGCCATTGATGCCCGCTTTTCATCTTTACCCAGACCCAAGCCTGCATCTCGGACAGCCCCCACACACTTCCAGCGACATTTATTTACGAGCCTCTGAAGAATTGTGAGGGTCTGATATTGAAATCCCTATTCCTAACATTGGCCCACAATTACCCAGTAAGCGCTAGTTGTCGCTTTTATCCAGTGCTATGTTGAGTCTGGTCTAACGTAGGGTCAGAACTGGAGAGTACTTGTTTCGACCTTTACATCTATTTCCTTCAGTATACTTACTTTGACATTACTAAAGATATTTTCAAGTTAATTTTAAGGTGGCGATATCTATTACCTCGTCGAGTGATCTGCGAAATGTGTGTATCTCCCCCCACCCCGACTGCTACCCATGGAACTAGGCCTTGATCTATACTAGTGGCGGCTCCACTGCTAAGGCGGAGGAGCATCGACTCACTGCTTTGCAGCAGTAAAATAAAAATGTTCCTGCTGCTGCAGCTTTGCGAGTGGGGTGGGGCTGCTCTGGTGACAGTGGAGCAGGAGGGGGAGTGGTTGCACACAGGAGTGGCCTGTGTAAGTAAGAGCGGTGCGACGGGGTGTAGGGGGGGGGGCGGGGGGGGGACTCGACAGACAACAATGAGGGAAAATTTGAGGGAAAAGAAATTATTTTTCAAATTTTCCCTCGTCGTCATCTGTTGAGTCGGGATGTATGATGTTAGCACGCATACTATTACCACACATACCTTTACAACGCGGTATTTACAACGAATACCGTTACAACGCATAGAGCTTTGAGGTGCTGGATAGTGGTAAGTATAATTTTATATTCCAACTCCAGTCCCCGTGGACACTAGGGAAGGTGTTGGATATAAAATTAAACTTATTCCCTATCCTAGAGCGCCCCCCAGCGCAATGCGTTGTAATGGTATGCGTGGTAATGCCTGCGTTGTAATGGTAGTGCGTTGTAACAAATGCGTGCTAAACGTTGTATACCGTTGAGTCCTCACCGCCACCCCACACCACCGCTCTTACCTGCACTGCCCACTCCTTGTGGCACACTGCAAGTGCACATGACTGTTTGGCCGGCCATCTGGGGCCGGCCAAACAGTCCTGTGCGTTTTTCATTTTCTCCACTCAGGCTGAATTACAGCCGGGGTGGAAAACATGCCCAGGCTCAGATTGCTCAGGGAAGCCTCAGCCTGGGTGCTTCCTGTTCCTTCCTCTTCCTTTCCAGCTGGGAGAGATGCCGGCGAGATGACGGAGGAGAGGCACAGCAAGGGAGTACGTTTTTAAAAAACTTTTTTCTCCCCTTTACCTGCCTTACAACCCCCGATTCTTGCCAGCCGCCACCATAACCAACCCAACCTCAGGTGAACCAAAAAGGCTTAGAAGGCCAGCCTTCACAATGTGTTCCCTTTAGAATGTGGTGAATGGTTCTTAGATTTAGCTATTTTACAGATATTCACGGGCCTGGGGCTGAAGAGAGGCCCTGTTGTGCTGCAGGGAAGTCAGGGTCCTGCAAACTCAATCAATCATTCAATCAGGATTTATAGAGTGCATCTAATCACCCAATAGGGTGTCCAGGCGCTTACAGGTCCTGGAGGCTTATTCGAACATCAAGGTCTCGAGGGCCATTTGGAACTCCTTGATAGCCCCAGGTGCGTGGGGAGGCTGTTTCAGGTTTTTGCTGCGATGTGGGAGAAGGAGCGTCCTCCACTTCTGCTACGGTAGATGCAGGAGTATGGGCAAGTGAAAGGGAGGCAGGGTGCAGTCTTCTCGACTGTTGGTGGAAGTTCAGGTGGTAGTTAATGCAGGCGGGTCCTTGGTTGTGTAGAGCCTTGTGTGCATGGGTCAGCAGCTTGAATTTGCATCTTTTCTGTATGGGAAGCCAGTGGAGTTGCCTTAGGTCGGATGTGATATCGTGTCGTCGGTGAAGGCTGAGGATGAGTCTGGGTGCTGCGTTCTGTATGGACTGAAGTCTGTATAGGAGGTGTGTGGCGATTTCTACGTAGAGGGCGCTGCCATAGTCCAGTCAGTTGGTGATGAGGGCTTGTGTCAGGGTGCATTTCTTGTGTAGGGGTAGCCACTTCAAGATCTTATGCAGCTTTCGCAGAGTGAGGAAGCAGGCGGAGGAGACGGTGTTTATCTGTGAATTCATGGTGAGCTTGTTGTCAATGATGATTTTGAGATTCCTGGTGTGGTTGTAGGGAATGGGTGCTGGTCCTCAGTCTGATGGCCACCAGGAGTCATTTCATGTGTTGTTGCCAAAGATCAGTACTTCCATCTTCTATGTGTTTAGCTGTAGTCAGTTGTTCTTCCGTTTGTCAGGCTTCTGTGGGAGTTGGTACTGGTGGTGGTGGGGTTGTCGGTGAGTGAGAGAAAGAGTTGGGTGTCGTCTGCGTAGGAAATTATGTTGAGACCGTGGGATCTGATGATGTTGGACAGTGGGGTCATATATGTGTTAAATGGCAAAGGGCTGAAGAATGAGCCTTGTGGGACACCGCAGGTGATCTCCTTGCATCCGGAGATTAAAGGTGGGAGGTGGATCCTCCGGGTTCTTCCGGTGAGTAAGAACCCAGGTGATCGATCTGAGCGTATCCCCTTTGATTCTGATGTGGTGGAGTCTTTCGATCAGCATGGGGTGGGATATGATGTCAAAGGCTGCCAAGAGTTCAAGGAGGATCACAGTTGCTGTTTCTCCTCAGTCGAGAAGGGTTCAGATGTCATCGGTGGCTGTGATCATGGCTATTTCTGTGCTGGGATTGCTGCGGAAGCCAGATTGGAAGGCGTCAAGCAACTGGCTCTGCTCCGGCTTCTTGGATCCTGCGCAGGGGTAGGTGAAAGGCGTACGTTTTATTACAGACAGGGCACCTGGAATTATGGTGCTCACTATCGAGAAGACAGTTGAAGCCAGCGCTTCCATCTAGTAGGCTTCCACTAGAAGTGGCGGGACTACATGCTAGCAGAGTATACTACTGGTTAGTAGAAACCGTGCCACCTGACCACTTAGTCTAGATAGTTATTTAGGTCCTGAAGAAATGCACTGTATCACCCTGAACATACAGCACGAAACATGTCGACCTCAAGTATAGAGTAGAGCATTGCTTCCCTGGACCATTGAGCCAGCGAGCAGCCTCTCTTTTCATTTTTAACAAGGTGGATTACCATGTTATCAAATTTCCTTTGTGGACTATCTAACCGTTTTTAAAACACCACTCATCCACATCTACACTCACCCCTACGGCCCTCACACCCACGGCACCATACGGCAGGAATAAAAGATCTTCGCTAAAGAGCCCCTTTATGGGTGCCCATCGGGTATTGCACCGCCGACCCAACAAGGAGCGAGTCCATATGATGAAGCATGACACCTAGCTTGCTGTGTGTGTGAGGATTCTAGTTCCGACAAGGAGGATTCCCCTCCTTTGTGCCTCCACCCACTTTTGGTTCATCCTCCTTTTTCACTGGGAAACTGCGTACCCTCTTTTGTTCTTCTGCTCTGTGTGTCATGAACTGATTATTGATGACCTTTTCCAGTACCTTCGCTGGAAACAGGAGCAGGGAGATTAACCAGCAGTCTTTGAGTTCCCTGGTTCTCTGGGGTCGGAGTTTTTTTTTTTTTTTTTTTAGTAGTCTAACTTTGGCGTGTTCCTGCATCAGGAAATGTTGTGGTGGTTACAGAGGTGTTGAGTAGGGTGGTGCGTTCCTGGCCAATCTCTTGGTTTCCGAAGTGGAAGATGTGGTGTGGGCATGGGTCTGTGGGAGCTCCAGGGTGGATGAATTTCATGGTGGAGGTGATGTCCTGGGTGGAGAGGATGTTCTCGGTGGTCAGTGTGTGGTTCGTGTCAGTTAGGGTAGTGGTGTATCTGTCAAGGAAGTCCATAGGTGTGGGTTGGGGTTCAAGGTTTCTGTTGCGATCTTGTCGTGGAAGAGGTGGGCGAGGTTGTCTCACAGCTCCTGTGAGGGTGTGATGTTGTTTTTGCTGGAGTCGGGTTGGAGAATTCCTTATCTATGTTGAGTATCTCTTGGTGTTGTTGGTGCTGGTTTTCATGTGTGTGGCAAGAACAGTCTTCTTTGTTGCCCTCAGCAGGCAGTGGTAGAGGTTGATGTAGGTCTCGAAGGCTGTCTGGAGAAGTGTGGCTCACTGGTTAGAGGAGGCAGACCTGGAAGCAGAGGTCAGCCCGGGACCAGGGTTCAATTCCCGGCTTGGCGGGGTCTTGAGTCCTAAAATGTCCATGGACTCGACAATTCTCGCTCTGGTGCCTACTCAATTCACGGGTTCACACTCTTCGACTCTGGGCAATAGCTTGCTTAATCTCCACAACGGCCCCTCGCGGCGGGATGCCTGGCTTTCATCTTGCGGATACCCTGCCAGGGTTATCTCACAGGGGAATACCAGGACGGGTTCCCTAAGCAAGCGCTTAGAAACCGCTCGGTGATTTGCGCTATATAAATTCCTGTACATTTATATTTACATGTCTGTTGGATGTGTCCTTGCTGGTGTGCCATCTCTTATCCAACTGTTCCTGTCTCGTTTCGCTGTTCTGTGTTCTAGAGTGTACCAGCTGACCTTTTTGGAGGATTGTCTCTGGATGATGCTCTTGATGGGGACGAGGCTGTCTATGCACCTGGTGATCCAGGTGTTGAAAGGCTTCATTCCCTGTTATAGGTTGGTGGCAATAGCAGGGTTGGAGGAGTTGAAGGTGTTCGCCCAGCTGGTCTCTGAGATCTTGCTCCACCTCTGGTGGGGGGGCGTTGGTCATCTTATTGGTGGCAGCGCTGGGGCTGGAGATGCTGAAGTGGACGATGGACTGCTCGGTCAATGTGAGTTCTGTGACATGGCTGTATTTGACACAGTTGCTCGAGGTGAAAATTGGGTCCAGGATGTGTCCTGCAGTGTGTGTAGGGTCGTGGACAATCTGGGCTGCTCATACTGTAGAGGAAGTGTTCTGTGTTTTTGTTGTTGGGGTCGGCTTTTGTTCAGGTTCCTTCAGGCATTCATTTTAGCTCAAGAACCTACAACCAGACACTGGAGGCACTGTCAAGCCCTTCTTGGAACAGACCACAACAGTATTTTAGTTTCACATTCCTCTCATTGGCAGTTTGGATATATCCTTCCATTTCAATTGGAATACATGCAGAGCTATTTTCTTTACGTTGTCCTCACACATTAAATATTTTTTCTTGACCCTGCATTTTACACACAAATATTTTTTAAGCTGTATTGCACTGCATCAATAACTTTTTATTGATTTAGTCAGTGCCAAGAATCATTTTTTCTGCGATTTATATTCAACTTATATAGGGCTTCTATACATGTTCTAAGTATACATGCATATCAGAAAGCACCCATCATGGTGTATTATAATTCTATGCAATGGATATGTTTTTATTGCAACCATATGGCTGCCAGCTTATGTGGTGGCAATTGTGTTTTTGTGGCATATGGTTGCAGTAAAAAAAAAATAATAATAGCACTAGCTTGCTGAGGCGAAACTCATTGGCTTTGCCAGTTCTTGTTTGTGAAGTGGCTGTGAGACCCACCACCATTCTGCAAAGTCAGAACGTGTTCCACGCTTTCTATGGCAAGGTTGATATCCGAGGGACCAGGAGGGGCCCTAAGGGGTATATAAGCCACCCTTGCACTGGGGCTGCACATTCACTGCCTGCCCACCTGGAATAAATGCGAGGGCAACAATTGGCAGCCTCAACCCCTGCTGACGTCTTGCCCGGGACTGGTATTGATAATCTACGGCCAACCATGAATCCTTGCCCACTGTTTGCATTGACAGCCTCTGTTCCTTCTGCTTCCATCCCCATGGCAGACTTTGCCAGTCTCTGGCCATTTCCTCAGCTCTGCCATCATTACCCATTCCGAACTTATTTCTGGACTGGCATAAAAATACTCAAGACATGGCTCTTCCCCTAACCCCATGTGCTAACAGTTTCATCCTGCATCACCTCAGCGCTGAGATGCGCTTTAAAATTCCCCCAAACATAAACATAAACATTAGCAGCCTCTAACTATCCTGAAGCCCCATTCAGTGCTGGCCCTGTCGGGCACTGCCCGTTCTGCAGTCATCCCTTGGCTGTTAGGGCTATGGCATACCCTGCCAGTCCCAGTGCAGTCTCACGACTGTCGCTGCCGCTCCCTATCCAGCCTGAAGTCTGGCATTGCCACGCTCTTCACAGTCTGGAGGGTGGCACTGCCAGTCCCGTCCGTCGTCATGGCTTGCACTACTAGTCCCCGCCTATCTCATGGCTGGCATTGCCAGTCCCCGTGAACCCCCATGGTTGGCACTAGTTTCCTGTCCATTCTTATGGCTGGCACTTCCAGTTCTATCCAAGCTCGTGGCTGGCACTGCCAGCCCCTGTCCATTCTGAACCAATTCTCCCGCCTAAGACCGTCCTTGACTGTGATTGAATGTCACCCTCTCCCGCCTAACGCTGCCAGCTCTCCAGGAAAAATACCATGGAAACCAGCAATGCCCGTGCTGTCAAAATCAGCACCCTCTACCCCCGAACCTGCGAGCGGAAATACACGGGCACACACCAAAGCAGAAATGCACATGGCATGCGCATGCGGCACAGGAAGATGCACACTGATGTACACAAAGATATGCAGACACACACATACGGACATACATATGCAGAGACATACATAGATATCTAGACCCTCATGCACACACCTACACAGTAAACATGCAGAAATCCACACACAGACAGACACAAGCAGATACCCACTCGCGCACTCAAACTGGAGAGGGGGGAAGTACATACACATATACGCTCATACCTACACAAATGTCTGCATATATACACATATAGACATTCATAAGCAGATACATACACATATATTCATTCTGACCGGCAGGAACACACATAGGCACACAAAGAACTGCATGAATACACTCGCAAACATGCACTGGCAGATGGACAGGCAGACACACAGGGACGCACGCCAGCAGAAGAGTGATGTGAATGGAATCCATTCTGAGGAAGCGCGCGGTGGCACGTGACCTGTCACGAGGATGGCTCGCGGCTCAGTGCTCCCCGGCGGATTCGATCAGAAGTGACATTGCAGAGGAGCGGGGAGGTAAAAAAAAGGAAACGTTTGCGGAGGTCTGTCAAAGAGTTCATGTGTAAGATGGAATGAGGCAAAATGAGGTTTAATTAAGAACCGCTGATGAAGGGGTGTAGGAGACGGAAGACTCGTAGTAGAGTTCATGGTCAGGTGACGCGGTGAAGGTGAGGCCTTTAGCCAGGAGCAGTGAGTGGCACCCTTCGATCACGATGTATATGACCTCAAAGTGACAAACGTGACAAGGCCGTGGTGGGAGAGAGCATGTGGCGTATGGAAAGGTATATCACACAGAATAACCTCTGCAAGGTCAGAGAAAGGTTTGTCTTTGCAAGGGGTGCAGACAACTGTGAATTACACTGATTCACACTTAAATCACACAAAAAGAAATGCATAAACGCAGAGCAATACGCCACGAGGTATCCATTCACAGAAAAAAACAAAACGTCCGCAAGCATTCATGCACAGCCCAGCTGACCTGCGGGCACCGGCGATGACACAGAGGTGTGTTCATCCACCTCAAGTACGACGACGTGGTGGGGCATTACAGGCCACCACCACATAGCGGAACATTCCATCGTCTTCGGGTAGCGGAGAGCACCTTGATTCCACACCTTCTTTCTATTTCTCAAATAACCCCTCCCCTTACCTTATTTATATTGCTAACCTTCAAAGAAGTAATGTCCCACAATCTAGTGCTGGCGGTGAAGTGCGCCCATGATGTGGTGGACTCGATGTAGTGCTAGTATACCTTTGCGCAAAAAATCATTTGTAAGTTGGGACACTGGCGCACCTCCCTCACTAACTGGAAAAGGCGAGACCCATTAGCTTTGGTAGTAATTCTTTTTTAGGTATGCCATTATTGAAAACCTTTTCTTTTCCCTCTAAATTTTAGAAAAAAATACATTCACAAGTATTTATGCATTCACTGAAAAAAGTCATGGTTCTAGCTCAGATGCATAAAACCAATGAAAGTATCCAGTTATGACTGTGGATGCACACAACACATGCCATAACTCACGACATGGCCATGTTGTTCTTCTGATAACTGTCTGTGTAGCTTTGCCATTGGCAAGTAGGTGGTTTGTGCGTGACAGGCAACATCAATCAACCAATCAATCAATCAATCACAGCATTTGTGTAGCGCGCTACTCACCCTGAAGGGTCTCAAGGCGCTTGGGGGAAGGGGTCCGCTACTGCTTGAACAGCCATGTCTTGAGTTGTCTCCTGAAGGCGAGGTGGTCCTGGGTCAGCCGGAGGTGGATGGGGAGGGAGTTCCATGTCTTGGCCGCCAGGTAGGAGAAGGATCTGCCTCCGGCGGTGGCTCTTCGGATGCGTGGTACGGTTGCGAGGTCGAGGCTGGTAGACCGTAGCTGGCGGGTGGGTGTGTAGAAGGTCAGGCGGTCTTTGAGGTACTTGGGGCCCAGGTCGTGGAGAGACTTCTGTGCGTGGATGAGGAGCCTGAACGTGATCCTCTTGTCAACAGGGAGCCAGTGTAGTTCCTTCAGGTGGCCGGAGATGTGGCTGCGGCGGGGGATGTCCAGGATGAGTCGGTCGGAGGCGTTCTGGATGCGTTGGAGTCTTTTCTGTAGCTTGGCTGTGGTTCCGGCGTAGAGGGTGTTTCCGTAGTCCAGGCGGCTGGTGACGAGGGCCTGGGTGACCGTCTTCCTGGTTTCGGTCGGGATCCATCGGATTTATGACATCCGTTGTATGCATTCATAACCATCACTGATACATTTCAGTAGTTTTACACATTTGAGCAGGAATCCTAACTTAGGTGCTAACTGTGTTTTGGCCAATGGAGTCGCCCTAGCCATGCTGCTCATGGCCTTTAGCCATGTGGAACATTAAAGATAATGGGGCGACCCAGTGTCCATCAGAACCTGACAATTTTTGTCCTGTCTCCTTATTTTATACATGTAATGCAAGACACAATAAGGATTCATTTGGTCAAGAGAACTGTATAGACATGTATGATGAAAGAGTCAATCACATACATGTCTATACAGTTCTCTTGACCAAATTAATCATTATTGTGTCTTGCATTACATGTATAAAATAAGGAGACAGGACAACAAAAATTGATACCTTTCTTTTAATTTATGTCACATATGTATGTTCTGTATATAGTGTATTGTTTACTGCATTTGTATTTTCGCAATTCATTTGTGTCTATGACAGCCATTTAATATCGAACACATTTTGAGAAATATAAGAGTAAATCAACTCAAATGATATATTCTGGGTGTGTTCTTATCATTTTCCATTTAATGTAAATTAGAAATTGTGATATATATTTACCCTTGTATTGAATACAGTGATCAAAGCAATTGCATCACCGACAGAACCAATTGTTTTCTATATTATCTTTAGCCCTGTGCAGCAGGGTTTGGGGTTAGGCCTGGATGGTTAGGGCCTGACCTGCATCCAGGCCCTTCTCCCATGGGCACCAAAACACTGGTGTGCTTGGCCTTCAGTTGTCTACTGTGAAGGTTAGGTGCAGGGCCTGTGCCATGCCCCGCGTCCAACCTGCCAATGGCACCGAACGCCGCCTCTGTATGGCCTTCGGCCCTGCACACCGGGGTTTGGGCACTATGCAGCAAGGAGTGGGTACATGTTTTCCATCCAAAGGAGACACTCATTTGTTTCTGTGTTTCGTTTGTTAAAACACTGCCTTAAACTTGGAAATCAGAAGCAGCTGGTGAATCAGGGACATCATGGCAGTTGGGTCAGTCACCTAAAATGCCCACTGTGAGCCATGAGGGGGCTCTGACTTGCGAGTCATGCACCATTTTAGGTGTTTTTTTTCAGGTTTTGTTTAAGTTTTACTTTTTCATGCATCTGGATGCCAAGGACCTCTAGCCCTGGGTGTCGGTCACTTTTGGAGCTGGCCATGTATTCTTTTTTTTTTTCTTAGCGTGAAAATCGTGAGTCAGATCTGACTTGAAAGTTTCAAGATGGCAGAAAAAATATTTCAGCCTTATTCCAGTCACTCACATTTTGTAAAATAAAATCCAAATGTGACTAACAAGGTTCATGAGCCTGTAGTTAAAAAAACTCCGTAGTTAAAATGACAGACATATACAAAAGTGTTAACCTCTGAAAGTCCACACACAAACTTTTTTAAATGCTTACGTCTCATAAACTTTAGAAATGATTTACACAAAACCACAAAAGGATCGGGATCATATTAAAGTTCAACTTTTATGCTATGCTTGTTATAAATCTGTTCAATTGTTTTGGCTGTAGATGTGAGCAAAATTTCCTACAGGAGCTAAAATATGAAGTCACTTAATTTTTTCACTGCTCCTAACTTTTTTCCCCATGGTAGGATCTTCAATAAAAATGGTATGCTGAAATATGGCTGACATAGCAAGCAGACTGTCAAGTTTGATATCAGTCTATGGTATAAAATTTTCTAGGCAAATCAAAAAAGGCCTTTTATATGGAAATACCATTTGAATCATAAATACACAGTGGCAACCTTCACAGTGGTGGGGGGTCTTCTTCATTAATTAATCGGTTGTAGTGCTAATCACATTTTGCTCCAGCACACATTAGCCCGGAGCATAGGGCAATAGGTTCTCTAGTTCAGCTTCACTATCATTGACAGCATTTACCTATGCACAATGAACACGTGTGTCAAAAGTAGTCACCATCAGTGCAAGAGACTGGTGGGTCAGTGTCTTTTTTACACAACCCAATTATTCCTCCTTTAAAAACCTTTTGTTAAATATTTCAATAGCCAGGTAGCGCCTCGGTCATGTTACGGGGCCATCGCTGCCACCTGCAGTGCGCCACATCTGCTCAGGCACTGCTTTAAAACTGTTAGACCTGGCACCTTGGCGTGGGTCTCCCTTCCATTTTTTGTTGCTGTGCCTCATATGTTTTGCTGGTGTTAGATACTCAGAGCACTGTGCCACTGCCAACCAGTGCCACAGTGCAAGTGCTCCCTGTGTAAATTGATGTATTTGATTGGATTCTGTGATTGGCTTATTTGGTTTACTGTCAGACCCGAGTATAGTGCACCAGGAGTGCCCAGGGCTTGTAAATCCAAATTCGGCTGGTGGGCTTGCAGCACTGGTTGTGCCACCCACAGAAGCAGCCTTGTAAAATGTGTCTAAGGTCTGCCATTGCAGAACCTGCGTGCAGGCTGGTACTGTCATGCTGACTGGGCAAGTGCACCCACTTGCCAGTCCCTAAACCTTCCCGTAACTTCATATTAGTCACCCCTATTGTTGGCCCAAGGGCAGGGTGCATTGTAAGTATAAGGTAGGACAAGCCCTGATGTGTGTGGCATTTCCTAATAGTGAATTAAAGCCATGTTCATTTTTCACTATTGCAAGGCTACCTGTTCTTCGTAGGTCAGAATGGGCTGTTGGAATTATTACACTCTATGATCCTAGCAGACTCAGAGAACATGGTAGAAATTCGAGTTTAGTATGCCTGAACTCAGAATAATAAAATGCATCTTTTAGTAAAGTTTATTTTAATATTCTGTGTTTGCAAATACCACTTTTAGAAAGTAGGTATTTGCTTGCCTAACCATTTCAGCCCGCCTTTGCTAGGATGCGTATCTGCTGTCTGGATTCTGTGAGTGACAGGGCTGGGGGATTCCAGGAGACAGGCTGGGGCAGCCCAGTGGTGAATAGAGATATTTACATCCAGATGGGTGGGAGGAGGGCACCTGGGCTCTGAATAGGACTGTGCCTTTCCACCTCAATGCTGGCTCCACCTCCTGTGGAGCGTCTGATGTCTCTAGCCTACTCCCTGAATGGAAAGTCAGAATCATGTTGACAATGTGCTCAACAACTGGTTTTGTCTGGGCACAGGCCTCTCTACCCCAGAGGAACAAAGGATTTAGGGGTATAAGTATTGGGACCCTGCTCCCAAGAAATTAGATCCTGCTTTGACAAGAGGAAACCTCTGCCTGACGAGAAGGAACTGGGAAAGCTGAAGGAGGAGTACTATCCCTGACCTGGGGGATTGGCCTGCAGTGGTTGCCTTGCTGCTGAAGGAGAGGAGAAAGACTTCAAAAGACTTTACTTTCAACTTGTGCTTAAAGATCTCCAAGGGCTTGTGAGTGAGCTTGCCCCCTGAACGGAGTCCCAGGACCAGTGGACTTCACCTGCCTCGAAGAGAGCTGCTGGGAATGCTGATTTCCCCATAGCGCTGAGGCAGGGAGCTGTGTGCGCCTCGGAGGATCGACTCGTACGCTGGGAAGCCCCATGCCAGGCTGTCCGCCTCGAACAACGCGACTCTGTCGCCCAACGAGCCGCACTGATCCAACGCGCACCCTGCCACTGATAACTGCAACTCGCGTTGAGCGGCTGGGGTACGCTTCGCACATCCGCATCGTACCGCCCGCCTCGCACTGCGCTTGACGACTGAAAGGCGCCAGCTCTCAAGGTACGGTTCGTACGCCGCAACGAACATCGATCGCACTGCACAAAGCACTGTCCCCTCGAGCAACGCGACTTTGTGCCCCACCGAGCCGTAGCTCGCACCGTGAAAGGAGGACATCGTCGCGTGCAACGCTTTTGTTTTCATCGCCCCGTCCGTGCCGGACACTTCAAAACAAAGGTACTGTGTACGACTCGCACTGCATTTGTGTGCGCATCGGACCGGAGCGTCCGCTGCGCCTGTTTGACTCTTTTGGGCATTTTTATCACCAGGAGAGCCGGACAGAGGGTGCGAAGCGCACAGAACGATAAACTACACATTTTTTAAAGAACTCTTGATTGCTAACAGTATTGTGGATAATTTTTGTCGTTATTTGGACTTGTGCTAAGCCTGATATAAAAGATAACTATTTTTGGATATATTCCTAGTGTGGTGTCCATTTGTGGTATTGTCACTTAGTTACTGCATGTGGTTACAAATGCTTAACTTGCAAACGTCTATGAAATAAGCCTTGACTGATCGCGCCAAGCTACATAGAGGGTGAGCAGGGGTCATTTGGGAGACTATCTACTTATCCTGACTAGAGGAGAGGGTCCCTGCTTGTCACAAGTACCTACCTGGGCCAACCAGAGACCCCCAAATCTAACAAAAACCATTCAATGATGGCTGCCTGTGCTCGTGATTGCACGCTCATGCAGCCATCTTTGAATGTTTTCTATTAAAGTAATCTATTTATTGTAATATGTATTCTGTTTGGAGACCAATGGTTTAATAAACATACTTTTACTACTACTACTATTAAAAAAAATTCAAAGATGGATATCCTTCCATGTGCTTAAATTCAGCAACTGCCATTCATTAAGCCAAAAATGACCAGGAAAAAGTTACAATTATGTATAATTCTCTAGTAAAACCTCACCTGGGTGCTGGCTGTCTGGTTCTGGAGGCTATATCTAGAATGCTCCCTGAATACCTACCCCTTGGATGCAATATTATATGCAGTTCGGAAGGTGAATATGGAGAATTATCTGCATACCCAGTGACTTATCTGATTTATTGACAGTAGATGTAAAGACCTTTTGTGGAATATTTGTACCACTTTTGGAGGCTTCGTCGTCAGTTTTGTGTTTAGGTCTGAGGGGCATGACTGTGATTTGATGTTTAGTTCACGATGAAATCTGTAAATCAGCATATCCCTTTCCATATGTTGCATGCCGAGTATTGTCTCTAACCAAGATTCCCCAACTGCAGCATTGTCTCCAATTTTGGAAGCAACATTTGGGGATGTGTCTATAGTGAAAATGAGTTCACCTACAGGGGTGTCTCTGGTTCTGATGGCCACATCTGGGGCACCGACTGCACTCTAAAACATCTTGTCAACACGATTATTCACTTCTGGAAAATACAACACAACAATTGTCTGCAGCCCAAGATGCTTTATTTAGAGTTTTGTGTCAAGTTCTGTGGGCCTCATCTGGACTATTGTGTCTAGTTCTGGAGACCACAGCTGTCATATTGTATTTTATGGTGTCTAATAAGGTACCTGCTTCTAGATGCAACCAGATGATATCCATTTCTAGAGGCCTGATCTGGAACACTGTGTTCTGTTTTGGAGGTGTCATTTAGAGTAGTGTCACTCGGTTGATAGTGACATTGTCGCATCACTAAGTAAGCATGGCTGGTGTAGCTATGATGCTGCTTTTGCGCATGTTACTACATAACTTTATTTTTGCACGCCTTTGTTTATGACTTTCATATGAGAACTGTCTGCTGTGTTCATTCTCTGCTTGTTTCTGGAGTCTAGTCTGAACACTACGTACAAGGTCAATAAACAATGCCTCTTGTTATTCTGTTCTGGTCAGGCCCTACCACCTAGACAAAACATACGACTACAGCTGTGGCTGGAGAATTGTGCTTTTGAAATTGTGGAGAGGCATGTTTTTAGGACACTTGTAGAGGGACCTTTCCAGGGAGAAGAGCAACGCCCAGCCTCGATGTAGAAATTTCATCTACGCTCTAAGGTATGGGGTCTGCTAATAAAACCCAGAGATCTTTTATTATATAATAATAATCACCTAGTCAAGGGAAATGAGTTTAGGCACTATAGTTCTGTTCTTCATTATCTTTATACAATGACATCTGAATGTATGTCGTTACAACGCATACTTTTACAACGCATACATTTACAACGCATTTTTTACACCGCAACATCCATTACAACGCATTCCATTACAACGCATGCCATTACAATGAATTCTTTGAAACTACCTTTACAACGCATTCCACTACAACGCATACTACATTTACAAAGCATACCATTACAACGCATACCATTACATTGCATGTATGGTAAGTATTGGATAGTGTAAGGGTAAAAATTACTATTCTAACTCCAGGGGGTGCAGCAGTAGGGTAAGTGTTGGATAGTGTAGGGGTAAAAATTACTATTCTAACTCCATGGGGTGCAACAGAAGGGTAAGTGTTGGATAGTGTAGGGGTGAAAATTACTATTCTAACTCCAGGGGGTGCAACAGTAGGGTAAGTATTGGATAGTGTAGGGGTAAAAATTACTATTCTAACTCCAGGGGGTGCAACAGTAGGGTAAGTGTTGGTATGCATTGTAATGGTATGCGTTGTAATGACTGCATTGTAATGACATGCGTTGTAGTGGTATGCGTTGTAGTGACATGCGTTGTAATGGTTGCGTTGTAATGGTATGCGTTGTAATGGATGTTGCGTTGTAAAGGTTTCGTTGTAAAGGTAGTGCGTTGTAAAAGTTGCGTTGTAAGTGTTGTTTCCCATGACATCTCCCTTCATAATGTGTGGACTGGCTGCAATGCTAACTGTATTACTGTCATGCATTTTTCTGATTGTTGTGGCACGTACACTGCATGTTATAGCACGTTAGTTAAAATAAACATTTTAAACTATATTTGTGTCTCCGTCAGATCTTATTGTGGACAGGTGAGAGAGTTTCAGCGAAAAGGTGTGTCTTGCCACCATGATTCCTCAGAGATCAGGGAGTGTTGTGTTCTGGGTTGTCTAATCATTTGCTTCTCTGTATTTGGATAGGTGAGTGAATTAGAAGGTATAGCTAGTCAGTTTTGTGCTCGTGGGTACTAAAGCGGTAGGAAGGCCTAGCCCCTATAGACCGAGGTCCCATTTTCCTGTGCATAATTCTGCATATGTACAGAATCCCTGCAACAGTAGCATGGCCAGCTTGAAAGGCTACATCATCACAATGATAAAAACAGACAAGAAACAGAAAAACAGGCTAGATGTGAACAGCTACAACTCTACTTGAATTGAGCTGTAAAGCCTGTACAAGTTTGTCAAATAATGTAAATATTTTAAGCCTCTAAGCCAGTGCTTATTTTCAGCCTGGGCTTTCCGGTGCTAAGCACTGACACTTAATTTGTTTTCGGCGCTCGGCACCTAATTGCCAACACCATACATAGAACAGTCAACCACATGGTGGCGCTGCTCATCTAATTTAGAGATGAGAACAACAGTTGTTTAGGAATATAATTTACATTAAAATTGCTAATACCTGCCTCTCCAGCCGTTCCTTTAGCTTTGGGGACCTGGAATAATCTGAACTGTTGCATTTACATGCCGGAGAAATGATTAGTAGTTGTTTGGCAGTGATGACATGGGCGATTGGTGGGGCAAGCTGCAGTGGACTCTCGGTCAGAGTCCTGGCATTTAATATTTTACAAATTAAGCACTGCTGTAAGCAATTGGAACGGGGTCAGGCTTCAAGCCCAAATGCAGCACAGAATCAGCCCTACTAGTGGTCAAAGACAACATCAGGATGACCCTAGACAGGGGTCAATCTACGATTCTGGTGCTGTTGGACCTATTCGCCGTGTTCTAAATGGTTTCACATCAGATATTGCTCAGGAGATTGAAGGAGATCGGACTTAGAGACTCCGTTTTTCAGTGGATGACGAGTTTTCAATCTTCTCGCTCCCAGACCGTCAATCTTGGCCCGTATCATTCAGCACCTATAGAACTGACCAAGGGAGTGCCCCAGGGGTCATACCTGAGCCCAACTTTGTTTAATATCTATGTGGCTCCCTTGGCCAACCTCCTCAGGACGCGTGGGTTTATTCCCATCTCTTACGCCGACAATACACAGCTGCTTTTTCCTTTCGACAAATTCACTCCATCTGTACAGTCAGCCTTCTCTGCAGGCATGAGAGCTATTTCACACTGGATGAGGATCAACTTCCTCCAATGCAATGTGGGGAAGACAAAGATCATGCTCTTCGGAGAGGCTCCTTTACTATGGACCCCTAAATGGTAACCAGACAATCTGGGTACTCCACCTGCTCCAAAAACCTGTGTTTGCCTGGAACAGGCCCTTACTTTGAAGGAGCACGGTGCTCAGACAGCTGGTTCCTGTTTCCACATGCTGGGTCTGTTGCCTTGAGTCTTTACATTGCTCCCTGACCCTACTCGGAAGTCGCTGACTCAGGCACTCATTTTGAGTCATCTGGACTACTGCAATGGCCTGCTGGTCTTTGCCAATGAGTCCTCA
This sequence comes from Lissotriton vulgaris, assembly GCF_964263255.1. Taxonomy (NCBI): domain Eukaryota; kingdom Metazoa; phylum Chordata; class Amphibia; order Caudata; family Salamandridae; genus Lissotriton; species Lissotriton vulgaris. The sequence goes on along the minus strand of NC_141687.1, from coordinate 582,617,226 downwards.
CTTAGCAGATTGCAGGCATCCAGAATACTGCAGCTCGACTGGCCCTTAATGCCCCTCCCAGGACTGCCTCCCGCCCCCTTCTCTGACAGCTTCACTGGCTCCCAATACAGGAACGGGTGAAGTTTAAAGTCTGCTGTACCATCCATAAGGCTTTGCTCAACCTTTGCACCATCTACCTTTCCGATAAATTCATACCTTATATGCCTCCGAGGTCCCTTCGCTCGGGATCCAAGTCCTTTCTTGTGGTTCCCCGAATCAGGAAGGCCCGATTGGGTGGGAAGGCCCTGTCCTATCTGGGCCCTTTCTATTGGAACGAGCTTCCACTACACCTGAGACAATGCTCTGACCATCTTCAATTCAGGAAGCAGCTCAAGACTACTCTCTTTTGTTCTTGATTTGTTCAGCAGATATTCCTCTGCCTGTTGCCCGTTCAAGCGCAGAGATACCCCTTCGGGGGTCGATTCAGACGCTATATAAATAAATAAATAAATACATAAATGGAAATATTTAAATTATTGATGTGAAAAACGTAAGGGGAGAGGCTAAATGAATGGCAAAACTTGTGTCCTGGAAACAGATATGAACCCTTTGTCATTAAGGAAGGGCAAACATGGTCAATATTAGCCTTCAAGCCTTTGTTGTCAGGAAGCTCACAGGCCCTAAACAAATTTATTTTAGGTCTGGCTACATACAAATAAGCAGTCTTCAAGAGTTCAGGCAATGACCAAAAACACTTAAAAAGCACGGGAATTGGGTCTGCCTGTATCGACCAATTGATGCTTTGAGTCAGCCCCCTTCAGCTTGTTGTAACCAGAGGTCAGAGTATGAAATTAGAAAAGAGGGGTAGAAGAGGGTTATAAATGACAGGTCACAGATTGAGTCTGGAGGCGAGCCAGGAGTAGCATCAGGAACACAATATTCGCAGAGAGGATACTCGATGGGTGGAACTGCCTTCAGCAGTTATGGAGAATACAAAATCCACTGATTTCTGGCAAGCCTGTGAGAACCGAATAGAAAAACACAGCAACAAAAGGCGTCATATAGAACTGGAGACCAGATGGGTCACTGTTTCCAAGTGCGAGCAGGTAAGAGGCAGCCAGGGTGGCCTAGTGCCGGGAGTCTGTTTCTATGTTTGCAGCTGCAGTCCGTGGCAGACACACACTGACACACCTGCGGCCTCCCTGGGGCCCCCTCCCCGGGCTCTCAGATGAGATCATGGCTCCTGGTCCTTGTCAGGTCCTTCCCTTCTTCTGAGAGGCAGAGACTGGCACAGCGGGGTGTGCAGAAGCCGCGTGCCCGTGGCAAGACCTAATGGGGTTTTGCTTGGATCCCATATCTCTCATCTTGAACCTGTCTACTCTCGTCAGGTTGTCTTAGGCTATGAAATTCTCGTAAAGCGTATCATTACATTAAAGAGTGTCTTGGCGCTAGGCCATTATGATACCTAAGAGTGGGGATAAACATCTTAATCAGTTATTTAAAACCGGATGAGAAGAGATACATATTCAAAGATTTCCTGAAGCTAAGTGGACTGAATTTCGAAGAGAGCGCGGAAGATTGTTCCACGGCAGAATAGGCCCCGCCCCTTTTCTCTGCCAGGGGCGTTCGCGGCTGCTGGTCTGCTGCACGGAGAGTGCCTGAGCAGCCATGTGGCCGAGGAGGCTTTTACTGGAGCAGAGAGTGGTGCAATACACAGCAGCGCCTAAGCAGAGAGTGGTACAATACACAGCAGCGCCTAAGCCGAGAGTGGTACAATACACAGCAGCGCCTAAGCCGAGAGTGGTACAATACACAGCAGCGCCTAAGCAGAGAGTGGTACAATACACAGCAGCGCCTAAGCAGAGAGTGGCGCAAAACACAGCAGCGCCTAAGCAGAGAGTGGTGCAATACACAGCAGCGCCTAAGCAGAGAGTGGTGCAAAACACAGCAGCGCTAAGCAGAGAGTGGTGCAATACACAGCAGCGCCTAAGCAGAGAGTGGTGCAATACACAGCAGCGCATAAGCAGAGAGTGGTACAATACACAGCAGCGCATAAGCAGAGAGCAGTACAATACACAGCAGCGCCTAAGCAGAGAGTGGTAAAATACACAGCAGCGCCTAAGCAGAGAGTGGTAAAATACACAGCAGCGCCTAAGAGAGAGCGGTACAATACACAGCAGCGCCTAAGCAGAGAGTGGTGCAATACACAGCAGCGCCTAAGCAGAGAGCGGTGCAATACACAGCAGCGCCTAAGCAGAGAGTGGTGCAATACACAGCAGCGCCTAAGCAGAGAGCGGTGCAATACACAGCAGCGCCTAAGCAGAGAGCGGTGCAATACACAGCAGCGCCTAAGCAGAGAGCGGTGCAATACACAGCAGCGCCTAAGCAGAGAGCGGTGCAATACACAGCAGCGCCTAAGCAGAGAGCGATGCAAAACACAGCAGCGCCTAAGCAGAGAGTGGTACAATACACAGCAGCGTCTAAGCAGAGAGTGGTACAATACACAGCCGCGCCTAAGCAGAGAGTGATGCAAAACACAGCAGCGCCTAAGCAGAGAGTGGTACAATACACAGCAGCGTCTAAGCAGAGAGTGGTGCAATACACAGCAGCGCCTAAGCAGAGAGTGGTATAATACACAGCAGCGTCTAAGCAGAGAGTGGTGCAATACACAGCAGCGCCTAAGCTGAGAGCGGTGCAATACACAGCAGCGCCTAAGCAGAGAGTGGTGCAATACACAGCAGCGCCTAAGCAGAGAGTGGTGCAATACACAGCAGCGCCTAAGCAGAGAGTGGTGCAATACACAGCAGCGCCTAAGCAGAGAGCGGTGCAATACACAGCAGCGCCTAAGCAGAGAGCGGTGCAATACACAGCAGCGCCTAAGCAGAGAGCGGTGCAATACACAGCAGCGCCTAAGCAGAGAGCGGTGCAAAACACAGCAGCGCCTAAGCAGAGAGTGGTACAATACACAGCAGCGCCTAAGCAGAGAGTGGTACAATACACAGCAGCGCCTAAGCAGAAAGTGGTACAATACACAGCAGCGCAGCAGAGAGTGGTACAATACACAGCAGCGCCTAAGCAGGGAGTGGTACAATACACAGCAGCGCCTAAGCAGAGAGTGGTACAATACACAGCAGCGCCTAAGCAGAAAGTGGTACAATACACAGCAGCACCTAAGCAGAGAGTGGTACAATACACAGCAGCACCTAAGCAGAGAGTGGTGCAATACACAGCAGCGCCTTAGCAGAGAGTGGTGCAATACACGACAGCGCCTAAGCATTTAAAAAAAAAAAAGAACTGAAGGCGAACGAGAAATTCAGGGCATTTCCTGAACATCTTCATGAGCCGATAATGACTGTAACAGCCACAGTTCTTTCCTTGTCTCTACTCCATAGTCTTGCGATCTCCCTCCTGTTTCACTCCCTCATTTTCCTTTGCTTCTCCATCCTCCCGCCTTTTCATTTATTTTCTTCCTATCCCTACTGCCCCTTCCACGTGATTGGCTTCTTCGGTCTGCCCCCCTTGATCTCCTCACTGTTCCCATACTCACAGCTTCTCTTCCCATCCACTTCAAGCCCTCCCCCACAGCCTATTCCCCTTTGGGTGACGGATACACCAGAATACACAAACAGCCAAAATGAGCATTAGCAAACCCAAGCAGTATCGCCTTTTGGCTTTATCAATGCAAACCTACTGACTTTTCCAATTATTACAAACACAGAATACGTGTTTATTGCCATGACGACCACCATCAAACAAAAAAAGAGTGCTAAATTAATGTGCACACATGTGTTGGGGCACATGCATGGACATGCATATGCATCTAGACATGGTGATCCTTTTTTTAGGTATCTTTGATGACACCAGTCTTGAAGTGGTAAATTAAACAAAAAGTGCAAAATTAGAAATAAAGAAGCATTTCATAACCAAATTGCAGATGCTGGGTACTCTAAATAGGATCTTAAAACAAAAAAGTCAAAAGAACAGGACAGGGAGGGGCAGGGAGCAACAAAGGAGTGGATTGAGGAGTGCAGGAAGAAACACTGCAAGGGGATGAAAGAACAACAGAGAAGCAGGGGCTGAAAATGTAAGGAACAAAGCCGTGGGGGCTGCAATGGAATATCCGTGGGAGGAAGAGAGATAACAACAAGATGGAGGTGGCAGGATTTGAGGGGAGAAGCAGCACAGAGAGAGAGGACGAGAAAACATGTACACTCCCATGATGTCATAAAGAAAAAAAGCATTGATAAATCCATTGGGTCGGGTTTGTGTTTTAAGTCCTGACAAACATATTTTCTAAAAGCCTCTTACAGTGAAATAAAAAACAAAGCAAGAAATGATTGCGTTACACAATACACATTTTAATATGTCATGATTCTGTGTACCTTTGGGATGTACAATAGTCTGTAAGTATTGCAATGCATGAATGCCATATTTGGTGGAGTGATATGTGAACACCCAATAGCTGGAGGTGAGAGAAATACTCTTCTGGGCGGAGCTCAAGTCCACGGTAGATATATTTTAAAGAATGGGTAAAAATAGGTAAGCAAACAGTTGCACTACTAAGACAGACTTAAAAAGAAGTTCTGAATGCAAGCACTAGAAGGACACAAGTAATCCAATCAGGCAGGACACAGAAAGGAAGAAATGCTTCAGAGGCAAGACATACAAAGAAAAGCGAGAGAAGCCATTGCAAAAAGAAGCAAGGAAATTAGATAGACAAGAAAGTCATCCAATTAAGAGAATCGGGTTGACCCAAAACCTACTCTTATTAATGTATTAGCTACATCAGGGGTTTGACAATTGTACTCCTCTATATCAACATCAAAAACATCAGCATTCAAGAAAATCGAGGGCCAACTATTGAAGGACAAAATATCGAAAGGTAAGTGCATAAAGGGAAGTATATATTTAGGGGCATACTTACTCACTTTTTTTGATGCTCCGGTGGCACACAATGTTGAGCTAAATTTACAAGGCCACGTAAAGCCACTCTCCTTGGCTTTTCATGGCCTTGTATATATGGCCCCCTTTCAAGCATTACTCTGTGTGAAAGGGACGTTCCATGGGTGTTGCTGTGGGTATTCCCGGAATTACAAGGTTTTGTTAACCTGGGAATGTGTCAGATTCTAATACCATCCCAGGGAAGGCGTTTAAGTGGTGCAAGGAGGAGAAATGCCTTTATTTCACCTTGTTTTTTGCTCTTTCTATGTGTGCTGAATTCTGCAGCGCACATAGTAGGAAGAAAACACCATCATGATTGTTTTGTGCAGGAAGGTGTGCCTTCCTGCACAAAACAATCATCCCTGCAACGTAGGCACCCTCTCACCAAGGTGCAAGTGTGCCTGGGTTGGCACTAGGTAGTTAATTGTGCGCCAGCTCAGAGAAAAACAAAGTAATGTGTCATATTGCTGTATATATGCTGCATCCCTTCACTTTCCTAATGACGCAGCTCAGCGCAGAAATATGGCTTGTAGCTCCATGCTGTGTAATTTTCTAGTAAATATGCCCCTTACTATTCCTACCACCCTATCTACGTACCTTGAACAAATATGTACCACATAGGTGCAAATACGTGGAATTCGGCATAGAGAATCTAGATTTACTTACCTATCAATGTTTTTCAATTATTTTGTGCTCGATATTTAGTACCCTTGATATTCTGACTTTGATGTTTAGTATGCACACCAGTATTCTACAGTATACATCTAAAGCTGTAAGCAAGACGTAAAAATACAACAGAGACCATCAAAATCAAAACACACAAAATCAAAACTATATCAGACAAATTTGGGCCTAACGGTCCGTAAATAAAAAGCAGAGACATAAACTCCCACAAACATTCAAAGATCCCTTCCTTCTACATTGCCACTAACAGGACCGGACTGGGAATGCAAACTGGCCCTGGCAATTGAGTTGGGCCGGCCACCGGAGGCGAGCTGGGGGTTGCACATGGAAAACACTGCCACTGCTTTTGCTACAGGGGGCTGATATTGCAGCTATGCTGCAAAATCATCCCGGGTAACAAAAACAGTCCCCCAGGGGTCTAAACTGGCCCTCGCCGTGAAGGCTTACCGGGGAAATACCCGGTGTCCGCTACGGCCAGTCCGGCCCTGGCCACTTAGCTGTTTTTTTTCCAGAGTCTGATTACGCAAGGCTGACCTTTGAGACTGATCTTGATTGGCCATAAGGTTTGTTATTTTTGTGCAATGTTTCTGGCTAGTTCACTTCCTTGATCATTAGCTAGACTGTTTTCTTCATCTTAATTTATGGGTTAAATGTGTTTAATGTCTTGAAGAGCAAAAGTGTCTGGAATTAAGTGGTTAAAACTCTATATGACTTGATAATCAAACACAGTTCATCTCATACACGCTTGCAGGCCTCCCCTTACTGTTACTTCTTGTCTTGCCTCCTTTGATTGTTCCCCACCCCTCCCATCCTGGTAGATGTACTTCCCATCCGATGCTGTTTTCTTCCCTTCACTGTACTTCTCGCTCCTCTCTAATATTCTGCCTTCTGGTTCTTATCTAAACTCCTCTCCTTCCCTTCTTTCCAATACTATCTTCCTCTCCCCTCCCCTCTTATCCTTTACCATTTTCTGGACACCTCACTCACTCTGTTGCTCTCCTACTTCTTCATTCCTTTTCTTCTCTCCTCCTCTAGCCTCCTCTCCAAGGTCGGCTTTAGCACAGGTGATGCCCAGTGTAACTGTCTTTTTTGGCGCTCCCCATAACTTCCTTTTTCACAAATTCCCTTACTACCACTCTCCAGCAGTGCACCCCATCTCTCCATAGCCTCTCTCTGACATACATTTCCTTTTTTTATAGTGCTACTCATAGTACACTCATTGTCAGCTCTGTGATCTGCATGGTAGACATTCTTTGCAGCAAGTTATCATTGATTGAAAAGTGCTGCACACACAAGGAAATTCACATGCTTTTAAACAAATAGTTATTTTTAAACACTGCACTACGTTGTGGCTGCACCAGTCGCACCTCACTAATGCCGGCCCTGCTCCACTCCCATCGTGTAATGTCATATGCGTATTATTTTATTTATGTTATATTAAGTTGTGTGTATTTGTAAAGCGCACTATCACCCGCAAGGCTATCCTGGCACTGAGCAGGTGTGTGGGCCTAGCCCTGCTTAAGGTAGGTTGGTTAATTGAAAAAGACAAATACAAGAGTCCCTTTTCCTTAATACGTAAGGAGAAAATCTCTACAGGTCTTGAATGAATAATAAATTGATGTCCAGTAGGGTATAACGTGGAGTCTCACAGTAGATCATATAGCTGTAAATGTGTTGATCTACTGTGAGACTCCACGTTATACCCTACTGGACATCAATTTATTATTCATTCAAGACCGGTAGAGATTTTCTCCTTGCGTATTAAGGAAAAGGGACTCTTGTATTTGTCTTTTGTAAACCCATCCACTTTTGCTACAAAAAGGGTTCCTCCCTACATAAAATTTTTTATCTGGTTAATTGAAAAGCCAGGTCTTCAGCTTCTTAGGTATTCAAGAGCGAGGGCTCTGATGTAGAGTGGGAGGCCATTCCATGCTTGAGGAGCGATGTAAGAGAATGCTTGTCCTATTGATCTGGTTCTGTTTGTGTGAGGGATGAGCGCGAATAGAAGTCCTGTGGAGAAGAGGTGTCTTGGTAGTTGATGAAAGGAGATGCAACTGTTCAGGTAGGTGGGGCATTATCTGTGTAATGTATTGAATGTGTGTGTGTAGAGTTTGAAAGGAGCACGTTTGTGTGGCAGCCATCAGAGCTCTCTGAGATTTGGTGTGATGTGACTTCTGTGCGCGAGGAGGTGGATGAATCTGGCTCACAAGTTCTGGAGGGTATGTAGTCTTCCAATTAGTTGCTTGATGATCCCGGCAGAGAGGGTGTTCCCATAGTCCAATTTGCTGGTGACTTGGACATCAGTGACAGTTTTTCTAGTGCTGCTTTGGAGCCATTGAAGATAATTTGATGATCCTCCTCAGCATCTTCAGGGTCTGGAAGCACGATGCAGTGACGGAGTTGACTTGTGCTGTCCTGTCCAGTTTGCTGTTGAGGATTATTCAGAGGTTCCTGGTGTGGGTGCTAAGGGAGGGGGCAGGCTAGAGTTCACCTGGCCACCCGTTGGAGTTCCATGGTGAAGTTCCTTTCCAAAGATAACTAATTCTATCTTGTCGGTGTTGAGCTTGAGACAATTGCCTTTCACCCAGTTAGCGACTTTGGTCATGCAGGTGTTGAACTTGTTTCTTGTTTTGGGGGTCTTTCCAGAGAGGCAGAGTATGAGTTGCATGTCATAGGTGCATGAGAGAATGTTGATGTCACATGAGCAGATGACATTGGCCAGAGGGATCATATATGTGTTGAAGAGGGGGGGGCTAAGTGATGAACCTCGAGGCACTCTGCAGATGAGTTTGCGGGCTTCAGACGAGTGAGGTGCCAGGCTGCCAGCTTGTCTTCTGTCAGTTAAGAAGGAGCAGATCCAAGCGAGAGTGGTGCTTGATGCCAATTTCGTGCAGGTGCCTAATACGGAATGGGGTGTGAGACCGTGTCAAATGTTGCAGAGTGGCACAGGAGAATGAGGGCTGCCGGGCCTTCTTTATCAAAGATCATGCAAATGTCATTTGTGGTGGTGATGTGTGCTGTTTCTGTAATGGTTATTGTTAGGCTTGGATCTGGACTGCGCTGCATTGAGGAGCTGGTGGTTGCAGAAGGGGTCAGTGAGGTGTTGGTTGATTAGTTTCTGTAAGACCTTTGCAAAGTTTGGCAGAAGTGAGATGGGTCAGTATTTAGGGAGTACGGCTGGGTCACTGAATGGTTTCCTGAGTTGTGGCTTGATGGTGGCATGTTTCCAGGTGTCCGGGAATGTGGTTAAGTCGATGAGGGTTATGAGGATGGGTGTTAGTGCTTTTGCTGATCCGTAAGAGTTCTTTGGTGAAGGCATGGTGGGGGCAAGAGTCAGATGGGTCTCCCGAGTGGATGATCTTCATGGTAGCAGGGATTTTAATGGTGGTGATGGCAGGCGACAAGGTCAGGGTTTGTTCTTCGGCCATGATGAGAAGTTGCAACAGTGACGGGGTCCAGTTGAGGATCAAAGTCACAATATATTGGAGTCATTTTTTTTACAAAAGAATTCCAGGATCTTGTTACAAAGGTCTTGTGAGATGGAGATGTTGCTGGAGGCTGCAGGAGGCGCACAGAAATCTTTGATAATGGTGAAGATTTCTTTGCTGCTGTTAGCATTGGCGTTGATGCTATCTACAAGAGGTATGTGCTCGGTATGCTTTATCTGCTGGTGGTAGCATCTTAGGGCTTAGTTGCAGATGTCTTTATCTGTGGTGTCTTGACTTGTTCTCCATTTGAGCTCCAGTTGCTTGCAATGGCATTTCAAAGGCCTGATTACCTCTGTGTACCAGCTGGCGTGTGGTCGGGCTCTTGCTGTTGGGTTGTGCTTGAGGGGAGCCAGGGTGATCAGGGTAGCTGTGACTACCGAAATGTGTCGATGAGACCTCTTTAGCCACTAATAAATTGGTGATTTTTTAGTGCCCTGAGTGCCGTGCACCTTCGTGATTTGGTGGAGTTTGATAGAATATATATATTTATTTATATATATATATATATATATATATATATATATATATATATACAGAGGCGCAACTAGAGTCGAATTTCGGGGGGCTAAGAAAAAATTTCGGGGGGGGCTGAACCTTTAATCAGTAGGCAGAGTGGAGCTGCAGGGGCTCTTAGAAGGGGTGAAACAACTGCAAGGCCTAATGAACATTCAAATGGTCTTTTAAAGACCTGTGAAACGTTCGGGTGCAGCACTGCGTGTGCCCGAGATCTGTCTCATCCCGGGCTGCCACACACGAAGGGGTGGGGGGGCTGAAGCCCGGTGAGTCCAATGGGTGTTGCGCGCCTGTGTATATGTGATCAAGGCTCCCGGTAGAGTCAAAACATATAATAATGGAATTGCACTGAAATAAAATCTATCAAGCACCGTCATCGTGGTCTGTACCTGTTTTTCAGGGTGCAGCTGGCAAGAAACGGTAATTGGAGGATATATATATATATATATATATATATATATATATATATATATATATATATATATATATATATATACACACACACACACTTAATACTTACCTAATGATTACATTTCAAAAGATTATACCTTTACCATTCATGCTTTAAACAGCGAATATTCATTGTAAAAGCATGCGTGGTATTGTATTGTATTGTATATTGGATTTGTATAGCGCCATATCACCCAGGGGTCTCTAAGCGCTTAAAGGCAAATGCGTTGCAAAATCCTGTGTAGTAATGGTAATGCGTGGTAATGGGACTGACGTTGTAACAGCCGCGTCGTAAGGGAAAGGTTTAGCCATATTTATGTGAGAAAGAGCCATATCTCTGTGGCGACCATAATCATAGTCTATCCCTCCTTCTTTCTCCCTCTTTTCTCCAGCCTCCGTCCATCCTTTCCATATGATGATAATCGTATGCCCACTTCTTTCCTTCCTGGTTCTTGTAGTACCACACCTCTGGTGCTTTGCCTTTTCCTTCTCTTCATCCCTTTTCTTCCACGTCTGTGCCCTCCTCCTGCCGCCTCACTCCATCCTCTCCTCTATTCCGATGTCTCCTCTTCCAGTCCCCTGCTTCCAATTGCCGCCCTGCTTTTCTCCCTCTCTCCTCCGTTAGCTCTCTCGTCCCTGTCGCCCATTCTCTCTCCTCCGCTCGTGGCCCCACCCGTGTCCCGTCTCCCACAGATGTGTCTTCATTAATAAGGTACAATCTTGTACAGTGCCTCGCTTGCTATAATTGCAGCTTAACGATTCCTTCGTTACAAATATTCATTTGTAATTAGAAACCTCCGATGTGTCACTCGGACGCAGGCTCTGGTGGGAATCTATAATTGGCGACCAGGCCACGGCGTACGGCCTGCGAGCTGGCACGGCCCTGGCACACTGCCCCTGCCCAGGGCAGACCCGCATAGCCTAAGATACCCTCCCTCTCCCGATTGCTGACAGTGCCCTGTTATATGGTTCTCTACACTGGCATAGCCCACGGGCCCGTCACTGCAGGCTGCCGCCACTAGAGCGAGTGCCCCTGCACGCTGGCACAGCTGGTGTACTCTGCCCTTGCAGACTGCCAGTGCCCATGCCGCCTGTCTCTATGAACTGCCAAGTCCATGCATCCCTCACTGCACACTGCTCAGTCCATGCCATCTGCTGCCACAGACTGCAGCCGCTACAGGGTGTGCATCCACGTACTGCCACTGCCCGTGCCATCTTCCCCTGCAGACTGCCACAGTGGGTGGCATCTACTACAAAGACAAGACTCGCTCCGCCTAGCAGTCCAACGTCTTCCAAGAGAGCACAGGACAGACCGGTGCCCCTGTGTGCACTTCAACCAATGCCCTTCAAAATGCCCTCCGCTGTAGATGGTTCACTTCACCCAAAGCCGCAGCTCTACTGATCCCCAGTAAGAGGCATCACCGGATGTGGCTTTGTTTGCTGACTTCCGTTGGGTTTTCAGGTGACTGGTGGCCTGTTTAGGCCTGTCCAGTTGTTCAGGGAAGCAGAGAAGGGGTGTGAGTAGGGGAGATGGGCCAGGCCCGGCCAGCCCGTACCCAGCTTAGACACCCAGCAGCGTGGGCCTGGTGGCTGGCACGGCCTTGGTCTGTTTAGATGGAGGCCCTTGTAGTTGGATTTCCATTCTAAATATGCGGCCTGGGTGACTTTATAACTGCACAAGGACAGCTGATTCCGCGTAGTAGCCAAAGCGTTCCCATCTTCACCAACTAACCTTGACCACACGAGCTCCGACCATTCCCCGCTCCAGGATCCATAGGTGGAACAAGCTACAAAGGAGCGGGCTTCTAAGACCCTGCACCACCCTTAGGAGCCCTGGTAGCTGTAGGGTGGAGGGGGCTGGTAGGACGTGGGCATGAGACACAAGGGGCTGGCAGGCTTTCAGGGAGTCGCTGCAGGTGGGGGAGCAGACATGACCAGGGTCTTGCCTGCTCCCCCTACCTCTGGCCAGGGCTATGCAGTGTTCAGATAGACGGTGTTCACAGCTGGGCGTGGGGTGGGCGGCTGCTCGGCCGTGCTAGCCCCGTTTCCCCCCTTTCCTCCTTTAAATCTACGAAGAGGTGCTCACTTTGTGAAGCTACCCATAGTTTAGGAGAAGTTGGCTGAAGTATTGGTTCATGGGCCTGTGCACATCTGTATAAAGAGTGGCCTGTAAAGGCCGGCGTGGGAAGTAAGGGGGTACTAGACAAGCTACTCACACTAGGCATGTGACAACTCTGGCACAGTCCGTCCGTGCATACACGGAGAACCCTGCTTGTGTGAAACACATGCCCATACAGGTGTGCACTGGTGTTTCTATAGCGCTGCGCACACCCAGCTGTGGACCAAGGAGTGATGCTCACAGGAACTGGATCCGTTAGGAAGTGAGTCAGAGAAGGGGGTAGAACAATATGGGGCTGTTGAAACAGCAGTGAGCGGGGCCAGGGCCAACATCTGCAGGGCCAGGGCGAACATCTGCGGGAGCCAGGGCGGACTCCTGTGGGGCTGCCCTTGTGAAGGTTTTGACTCTCCCAGTTCTTCCAATTGGAAGTTTACCTGCTTCTAAGCACTTCTAGTGTTATACAGAAAAAAGATACTTTCAGAGACATCCTTGCTGTCTATGGATCTAACCAGAACAAACAGGCTCTGATGGAGGTTAATGACCAGCTAAGCTCCTCCTCTCAACCAGGAGCCCTACCCTTTTTCATATTCACTAATTATTTAATGGGCTTTTGCCCGGAACTGGCTGCAATGGGGAAATACCAGCGCTGTACAACACACCGAAAATAAATAAACAAACAAAAAACAAAATAATAAATAAATGCATAAGCTGGTTCACCACAACATCACACAAATGCATGACACTCAAATACAATTAAACAAGTCAAATTTTAACCACAAACTGGTCAGTTTCCTAATCCCGTTGTGTCAATAGGTCTTTAGTGGATTGAGCAATCCAAGCAAATTAAACATAGGGATTATGTATTATTTTCTGGTGAAAAAAGTTTGAGACAAAATAATATTATAAATACAACACAATACACTCCTGGGTTTGAACTTGTGAGAAGAAAGTGGCAAAGGGCTGTCTAGTTCTTCTCACTCTCTCAAGTCTGGAAGATATTTGTGTGCTTATAAAAGTAAGCGCTGACATAAAGGACACAGTAAGAGAAAAGAACATGTTGGGTTGTTGAGCGGTGACTCCTTATACAAGTGTCCCGTTAATGCATTGTGGGTGGTGTGTGGATGAGAGTGTGATGGGCTCAGATAATGACTCATACTTTAAGGGGGTAAGAAGAAAACTTTAAATGTTTGCAAAAGAAGAGATATGGTCAAATTGCTCCTGCTACTAGCCAAGCGCTGATAACCTCTTCTGATTGGTGCTGGGGTAACTGAGTCGCCTGGCATGAAGAGCATTTTCCCCAATAAAGCAGAGAGGACCCTGCACCGGGCTTTTTCCTCTCACACGTTGGGGCCACCAGCAGCATTAGAAATGTAACTTCCTGGTCCAGGCTGCTGGATACTAGGAGTCCAGTGGCCCAGTCAACTCACCAGGGGGAGCAGTGGTCAAGCAGTCTAGTCATACTCAGAGCTGGTAGTGTGGAGGTTTGTACCAAGCACAGAGAAGCCAAGGCCATCACAGACAGTAAAGGTCCATTTCCAACCAGGACATCACAAGGTTTATTTACTCCTGAGGTCCCCAGTAATCCTGCTTGCGGCCAAAACTTCACTTTTCTGTCAGATTTAAAGGGAAATATGAATGGGAAATGGGCTGGAATTCAGGAAAATATGCAGCCAAAGGAGCACCATCATCCCAAGTTATTTCTTATTTCATACATTATAACTCCGAATCAGTCGGTAACGGCAAAGTAATACCACCATGTATATGTAATACTGTATGGTGTGGCCGAGTCACTTGTAATTGGCTCCTTAAAGTAGCTGTATTTCAAGGTCATCAATGGTCAAAACTAAAACACTGTACCTGGTGTGATTCTCTACGTATAACGCATAAGAGGTTCAACATAGCATTTCATAACATAACCAAGATGGCGGCCGCCGCCTAGTAAGCAACCAGGACTTTGTTAAACTATGGAAAGGCTTCACATAGACTCAAATCAGTCAGTTCATAATGTGTGAAAAGCAGCCAGACTAGTTCTTATCTGCATCACTGCTGCTCCACTGCCTGGCAGACAGCCTGCCTGGGGGAGCCATAAGGAAGCGAGAGGTGTCAGACAGCCCCACTCAGGGTGACAGCGGGTGAATTCTTGAAGCCGGCAGTGAAAGGTACCAAAGGGGTTCTGCCGCTGTGCTAACAAGCTGTGACGAAAATGAGCCTTTCTGCAACAAAATGGGTTTTCTTGATAGCAATCTTAGTTCTTTTGAACACCATTAGTGTTCCCCTTGGTTTGTGGTCATGGCTAGAAGTGCAAAATGTAAATGTTGCTTGTAAACCTTTGTCATGATGACAAACTTAACACTTTATAAAGGTTGTAAAGTTTGTTACCTTTGCAAAACTTGATCTGATTAGAGCAAAAAAGGTTAGGCAGCTACACTTTCCACCAAAACTTTTTTTGCGTCAGGAATTGCCCACCAAACGCTTTTTGTAGGGAGTTTTTTTGCCCTGCTCAACCTCTTTTGATGTTTTTATTTGCTTTTTTTTGCAAAGTCAAGGATTTTGTAGAGGAAAATCTTTGGAACTTTGCACACCGCTAGTTACTGTTTGCTATCATTGTGGAATAACAATTGCTTACTAGTTATAAAACTATATAAGCTTGCATATTTTGCTTGCTCATTGAGTTTCAAGGGCTCCTGTAAACTTGGCTGTTGTGGTCGGGCGCATCCCTGGTACATGGGAGGAAGCAATCGTGGTGCCGATCTTTAAGAAGGGTGATAGGTGCGACCCACGTTGCTATCGCCCTATTTCCTTAATAGATGCCTCATGCAAAATTCTGGGTAGGGTAATCCTTGCGAGATTAGAAAGTTGGGCAGATTCTACGGGACTTATAGTTGACTCCCAATATGGTTTTAGGCGTGGAAAGGGGACCAACGAGCAGTGCCTCAATCTGGCATTAATTCTAGGCAAGTACATGAAGGCAAAAAAGTCCCCAGTACATCTCGCCTTCATGGACTTGACAAGTGCATTTGACACTGTTTGTAGACATAAGTTGTGGAGGATGATGGATGACATGGGCTTTGAGGAACCTTTGGTCACATTGCTCAGTAGGTTACATGCAGCAACAACTGTATCAATCAGATTTGGCTCTGGAGGGGAAATGACAAAACCAATTCCCTCTACTGAGGGTGTGCGTCAAGGATGCATTTTGGCGCCTTTTCTCTTTCTGGTTTACACAAATGGGCTGGAAAAGTATCTATTAAACCAGGGTTGTGACTTTCCAAAAATTAAAGGTAAAAGTATTCCCATGCTTTCTTATGCAGATGATACTGTCCTAATGACATTAACAGGAAATAGCATGCAAGTATGTCTAGATGCCTTCAATACACTCATGCTTGACCTTGATTTAAAGGTGAATTTTGATAAATCTTTTGTAATGTCTTGTGGCCCCAAAGGGTCAAACATTAGGAAGTTTGTGGTAAATAATCGCATAATTGGAAAAGTGGAAAATTTTAACTACCTTGGCAATTTGTTTAATAGCAAATTAAGCTGGACGCCCGTCATGAAGGTTCGAGCCCAGAACGCAACACGGGCCATAGAGGGCATCTTTCGTTTCTGTAGTAAATTGGGGCAAAAACATGTCATGCACCTTAAAACCCTATATACTTCAAAATGTCTATCGGTGGCCACCTATGGGGCAGGGGTGTGGGGGACCGAAACACCATCTGTAATACAGGTGGTGGAAAACAATTTTATAAAAAGGGTTTTATCGGTTCCCAAAGGCTGCTCAAACATCTTCTGCCACAAAGAAATTGGTATGGTCAGTGTTTCTGATACGATTCGTCTGTCCCCCTTATTGCTATGGGGTAAAGTTTGGCAATCTGAAGACCTGCAACTCGCTAAAGACATTATCACGGATTGCATGGCTTTAGAAAATTCAAAACAGATCCCCTGGTTGTCTTATGTTTGCAACATGCTAAACAAGATTGGACTGGGTTCCTATTATGACAATCACGAAAAAATAGAGGGAAACTATAAGGCGGATATAAAGGCAATGTATTGGAAATCATTGAATCCACCATCTTTGGACAATGCTAATGTCTATGCTCGTAAACCCTAACCTCAGTTTTACCTAACATTTACCCTCAATGTTCAATGGCGATTCTTATTAACAAGGTTTAGACTGGACATTTTGCATTTTTTGCTTGCCTTCCTGAAACAAGGGGGTTGGTGTGAGAGGCTGCCCCCTTGTCCATGTAATAACAGGGATACCCAAAGCACTATACATGCGGTCCTTTTTTGCTCCTTATATCAAGAGCCAAGACTCTGGTTTATTAAACCCATCTTGAAGGGGAGGCAACCTTGTACCTATAAGGAAGAGTATGATTATCTGTTAGCACTATCCTCCATAGAAACTTGCTGTGCCATGCTAAATTTTGTTAGAGTTTCGCTAAAGATCAGGAAGGCCTATGGGTAATATCACATTGCATAGAATATCCTTTGGTGAAAAATCATGTTTTATATATATTTTTTATAATGGCCACTATTATGTCTTTTACAAATTTTGGAAAACTGTGTTTCTTAAACAAAAAATGTTTTTCTTATCTTATGAGGTATGATGAATTGTATGTTTAGTACTTTTATGATCCATTTTATGAATCGAATAAAGTTTTTGAAACAAAACGACTTGGGGGAACTGGACCAGTTCACAGGCCGCATCTTCAAATCCAGAGGTCATGTTTCAAAATTTTCAGGTATTATGTGCTGTGGGTTCCAGGCGTCTCTTGCTTAGGGCCAAACAAGCAATTGTAAAGAATAACTTTACAAAAATTCTGGTCGGATGTACGGCTTTACAACGCGTGCTATTACACCGCGTGCCGTTACAACGTGGTTTTTTCAACGCAAGTCGTTGCCACGACTTGCGTTGGAGGGGGTGCGGACTTAGAAATTTTTTAATTTACTATTCCAACACCAGCCTACGTACAGTAGGGAAGGTGTTGGATAGTAAATAAAAAAATTCCTTGTCCTGCAGCGCCCTCCAGCGCAAGTCGTGGTAACGACTTTCGTTTTAAAAACCGCGTTGTAACGGCATGCGGTGTAACAGCTGCGTCGTAAAGGCTGTTCCCCATTCTGGTCACAGTAGTCTTTTTCTTTCACTGGGGGGTTATAATAGTCCTGGAACTCCTTTTGGATATGCTTTGGAGACACGAAGTTGGGGAGAGGGGCACCTCGATGTTAATATGAGATAACCACATTTTACAGTCACATGGGCTAGCAGTTGCTGGACCTCAACTACAAGTCACCCAGGCCAAAGTCAAAAGTGATCCCCAAGTTACTTTGAATAGTTTGAGAGTGCAGATGGCTGGACCATACCCCTAGCTTGATGACAGACTGGTACAAGTGAGTTTTCAGTAGTACAAGGGAGAAGAAGACAGGCAGTGTATAAGAATCCATTTGTTCAGGGCCATTAGTCCGCAAGGCATGGTCAACCACTCTCAGATACCCACCTACACGTTTCAGCACTGCTTGCTTAGCCTGTTCAGGCCTCCAGTGGGCCATAGTCATCCTGGTTCTTTCTGGAAGTTCTCATCTTTCCAGGGTTTGCCAGGCTGATCATGCTTGGCCCTAATGTTCTTTGGTATGTACTGCTCCATACATGATGACAATGCAGCTATGTTGTGGGGATTGTCAGGTTATGAGGCGTAGCTTCTTTGTTTGCTAAAAGCTCAGTGTTTAAATGGATATTGTGTTGGAGAAAATATTCCCTATATTGGTGGCAGTAGATAGTAGAGGAGACACTTCTGCTGACTTTGAAGGGGCCCGCCATGCTGAAGCTTTTGCCTAACAGCTAACTCCATGAGGGGTGTCCAGGTCATGACCCAGACGGGGTTCTACATTTTTACCGGACAAGTAAAGGGGTTAGATCACCCAGAAGGGGGTTTCTTGGCAGACCATACTTTCACACCCTAGACACATAGGTTAGGGTTTGCATCGTATGAGTATGTTAGATACTGTACGTTACGGTATGTTATAATACTGCATATGCATGCATATATAAGCTGTCTCAACAAGCTGGTGGAACACTTTGTTTTATTCACTGTTTTGAAACTCCTTATACTTCTGTCTATATCTATATCTTCTATACAAGAATCACTATGGCTCAATAAATATTGAAAAACGTCCCTTTGTGTATTCTTTGTATGTTTCTCTAAATGATAGAGAGTACGAGTGACTGAGCAAAAAGTTCTAGGTCTGTCAACACGATTCCAGAGGGAACATGGTTGTCATGTTGAATGGTTGCCAGAACTGTTTGCTCCTTGCCTAGGTTTAGGGGAGGCTAAGAGTGGCACTGTGAGCTATCTAGGATAAGGGACAACATAGGCACAGCATATCCTGGGGGGGTGCATGGAATCAGTCAGGCACCATACTAAATGTATGTAATCCACAAACGCACAGTTCCTAATGATTTGTGGAAACTACATGACAGTGTACATACTAAATCGAAACAAACAAATATGTTTGAAGAGGTTCTTACATGATGAATACTCCACTATTTTCTTTTTCTTTTCTGGCAGTTGCATGATGATGTGCAATATGATAAAGTGACACAGGATTAGGACAGCGTTTAATTGAGACATATAATGTGTGTCAGTGGTTTGCAGCAAGGGAGATCTGTGCTGTGAAATGTATCTGCCTTTCTGTTTACTAATTTATTTTATTACATTTATTTGCTTTGGAATTTGAGGGTGATGGGATCCTTAAGGTCATGTAAGGTATGCTGTTTTTAGGTTTTACTTGAAGTATATGCTTGCACCTTAACAGACTTTGGGTCAGCCTCCTTCAGCCTTTGGCATATTTTGTTCCAGAAACCAATAGCCAGGGGCTTGAGACATTATCCATCTCACCTTGGATCACCCCAGAAGAGCATTTTGTCTGACGCAGTTTCATTATCTATCAGTTGGGTTCTTCCGCCTCCAAAAGAATGAATGAAAGACTATTTTACATGTGAAATTAGTTAGTGATTGGCCCTTTAACGCTGGTGAGGAAGTGAAGACAAAAGCACCTGAAAATTGGTTGCTACAGATAATAACAAAAATTCTCTGTAGTATCCGTTTTCAGATTATTTTCTCTGCATATGAACATACATCTGTAGTCTGTGTGCATGCCTGAGCCAAACGCCAAGCATGTGTCAAAACTCTTGGCTTTGCCAGTGCTTGTTTCTGATGTTTCCCACTTTTAATCTATAGCATGGAGGGCCAGAGCTTTGGAGCGTTTGGTTTCTTGTATTTTAGTATTTCTGGATCCCGGGTGTCCATGACTGATTTGATGTCAGGTAGAATGAGTTCAGTGATGTCTTTGACTGATGTCAGAGTGGTCCAGCTTTAGTAACCTAAACTTGGGAGAGGATGTGGGGCAGCGGCCAGAGTTGCCGACTTGGGAGCTGGACATCTGGGTTCGTTTCGGCGTCGGCTCAACATCCCGTGATTCTGGGGAAATCGATTCATCTCCCCCTGCCCATGGACAGGGCCTGGATATCCTCACGAGTGATACGCCGCTTTGATATATAAATCTACTAGTTATTAACCTGGGGGAGAGATTCCCTCTCCATGCCCGCTATAAAACATGCCTGCAACCTCCAATGTCACAATATTATTATGCAATAAACTGCGAGTCGCTAAAGAAGCTGACTTATTTTTGTCATCTCCTGCACTGGCAGCAGCATATGAACCATATAATATTCCACATATATCTGGAGGGTTTGAAGGCTCTAGTCGGCGCTATGGAAGGCTGTCTACTGTACTGTGGTGGGTTTTCATGGTTCTTAATGCAAATCTGCCCTCCCCTGGGATGCTGTTCATGCGGATTCACCAACGACAGAAGAAACCGCGGGGCATCCCCGGCCGGGAGGCCATGTAAATGGTAGACTTTGCCCTTTACAAGACACGTGTCAGTTTCATGCACATTGCGCTCGCGCGATGATCTCGGCCTAGGGGTGCTGTGGGAGATGTGAAGACAGCTCATTGGCTGTGTGAGGGAGGCTCGGCTCGGGAGGGGGTAGGAGGGCGGAGGTGAAAGAGTGGGTGCGGGGTTCTGAGAAGAGGCTCACTCTGACCCAGCCCTGCCGGCCTCCCAGAGGCGCCGGACGTTCTTTCTTTCTGACGCGTGAGATGGAGGGGGCGGGGGAGAGATGGAGATCGCGGGGGCCTTCTCGAGGGATGGGTGTGATCGATTGACTGAAGCCTTTGATGCCGCGCGGCTCTTGAAGGCGTTATCGGGCTCCGCCGTCGAGGGATGGAGCTCGGCGGTGAGTATCGACCTTCAGCGCTCTCTAGGGCGAGCGGCGACCTTCAGCGCCCTCCTGCAGGAGCTGCAGCCTCCAGTCCTGCAGCAGGTGGGCGGGGGTGGAGGCCCAGGCCTCGGGGGCTCAGAGGGGCTGCAACGATCAGCTCTGATAATCAGTGCTTGAATTGAAGAAATAGAAGTGGAGGTGCTCAGTGCCTGCATGTTCAGGTTCATTCCTTCTCAAAATAAAAACTGTGACAGTACCGGCCCATTTAAAGCACTGCTTTCAAGCAGGAGCATGATGGAAGTGCGCCGTTCACCAGCCCGAGCACAGCGTCTTTGCAGGGATGCTCTTAACAAGTAAAATGCACCGTTAGATGATCCTACCAGGATAGGCCTGGCTCGTATAGCATTTTCATCCCAGGACAGGTAATATTCTGTCCTGCAATAGTCCTGGGGCATGCAGAGTTCTGTCCCAGCACAGACTGGACAGGTGGCATTCGGCCCTGGGATTGGCCTGGGGCATGTGGAAGTGTGCTCAATAATAAATTTATGTGAGGTTTGATTCTGACCTGCGATAGACCGGGGACATGTGGACTTCTATGTTACCAAAGACATGGACGTGGTGTGATTCTGTTCTGAGTTACACTTTCTGCATGTGGAGTTCTATCCCAGGATAGGCCTGAGTGAGCAGTGCATCTGTCCAGAGATAAACTTGGCGCATGTTGAGTTCTATCCCAGGATAAGCCTGAGTGAGGAGTGCATCTGTCCAGAGATAAACTTGGCGCATGTTGCGTTCTATCCCAGGATATGCCTGAGTGAGGTGTGGTTCTGGCCAGAGATAGACCTGAATGGGTGTCATTCTGTCCTAAGATAGACCTAGGTGAAGTGTGATTCTGTCCTGAGATAGCCTTTGCGCATGTGGAGTTCTATACAAGGTAGACCAGAATGAGGAGTGATTATGCCCTGAGATTAACATAATTGTGGTGTGAGTCTGTTCTAAGATTGATGTGTAAAGTGTGAATCTGGGTGAAGAGTGCTTCTGACCTGTGACAGGCCCGAGATATGAGGAGTTCTATATTAACACAGACATGGAGGTGGTCTGATTCTGCCCTGAGATAGATCTGGGTGAGGTATGATTCTGTCCTGAGATAGACCTAGTTGAGGATTGATTCTGTTCGATTCTGTTCTTAGATAGACCTGAGTGAGGTGTGACTCTGTCCTGAGATAGACCTGAGTGAGGTGTGATTCTGTCCTGAGAAAGACCTGAGTGAGATGTGATGCTGTCCTGAGATAGACCTAGTTGAGGAGTGATTCTGTTCTTAGATAGACCTGAGTGAGGTGTGATTCTGTCCTGAGATAGACCTAGGTGAGGAGTGATTCTGTTCTTAGATAGACCTGAGTGAGGTGTGATTCTGTCCTGAGATAGACCTAGGTGAGGAGTGATTCTGTTCTTAGATAGACCTGAGTGAGGTGTGATTCTGTCCTGAGATAGGCCTGAGTGAGGTGTGATTCTGTCCTGGGATAGGCCTGATTGAGGAGTGATTCTGTCCTGAGATAGACCTGGGTGTGGTGTGATGCTATCCCGGGATAGGCCTGGTGCGGACAGTATTCCACTCTGGGATAGACCTGGTCCAATTACCTTCTACATCTTTGGTTTTCCTTTACTATCGCTGGACAACCAAGGAAACATCGAGTAACTTATCTCTTGTTGTTCTCGGAAATCCCCTTTATAAACAGGCCACCAGTCGAGCCACTCTTCGCCCCTCGGTGTCGGGTTTATAAAAGACCCAACACGGCCCTCCGCGTAGGGGGCTCAACACATATGCGACTTGAAAGATCCTTTAATAAACACCTTTCACACCAAAGAACGAGAAGTCTCGGTATATCCGTTCCAACAGCAGCGGACGGCCGATGGGGTTCATCGACGTGACGTGTGCAAAAGATTCTAATAACACTGCTTACTTGAGTAGATTCGTCAGTATTTTTGAAAGCGTGTTTTTAAAAAAAATGGTCTGCTTGGCTACAGTCACTGGCTTGTGTTTTTCAGAAGTCCCGTCCTCCAGCTGGGGAGGGAGGCCGCTGCAGCCAGGGGCGCGTTCAGGACCAGGGACAGCGTCAGGCTGAGGGTTAGAGACGCGTCACCGCAGCGCTGCCGTCCGGGAGGCTTTTGGAGACATCAGACTGTCCCCAGACACTGCAAGCGCACCCCACCAGGCTGCCCCCGCTCTCCCCGGATGCAGTCAGCGCCCCGACTCTTGAAGGGGCCATCCAGCGCAGAGAAAATTGGTAGCAATCCCAAGAAAACGCACTCTAGAAAGTTCCTTTGTTTGAGAGGCCTCGCCTGTCTTCTCGTGCCCTCTGGGGCGAGCAGTGAGCACCCATCTGTGTGAGAGCTTCCTTCCGGGCAATGGCACCGTCAGTTC
Organism: Lissotriton vulgaris; assembly: GCF_964263255.1. Taxonomy (NCBI): domain Eukaryota; kingdom Metazoa; phylum Chordata; class Amphibia; order Caudata; family Salamandridae; genus Lissotriton; species Lissotriton vulgaris. Next base: position 582,594,355 of record NC_141687.1, on the reverse strand, counting down.
TCCGCTGCCAGTGATGTCACTCACTATCAGTGCTGCAGTCCCAGGGATAGCACTCTCGGTCAGTGCAGTCCCAGGGATAGCACTCTCGGTCAGTGCAGTCCCAGGGATAGCGGTATCGGTCAGTGCAGTCCCAGGGATAGCACTCTCGGTCAGTGCAGTTCTGGTGATTGCACTCTCGGCCAGCACTCTCTAACGGGCAATATCACACTCCGTCAGGTCTCCGTTCCGGGCCATGGCGCTCTCTCGGTCAGTACTGCTGTCTAGCAGGGACAGCACTCTCGGCCAGTGCTTCCTTCCCAAGGATAGCGCTCTCTGCCAGTTCTCCCCTGCCTGCGATAGCGCTATCTGGGGTGCTGCCAGGTTAAGGATACCTCCCCGACTCTCATGCTCCCTCTGGTGACAGCGCCCCCTGCACTCAGGGCTTCCCACCCAGTGACAGCACTGTTAGAGTCTCTCCCTGTAACAGCACTCTCTGTTAGTGTCCCGCTCTCTGCGACAGCACTGTGTTAGTGTCTTCCTCTTTGTGACAGCACTCTCTGTTAGTGTCTCCCTCTCTGTGACAGCACTCTCTGTTAGTGTCTCCCTCTATGTGTCAGCATTCTCTGTTAGTGTCCCCCTCTCTGTGACAGCACTGTGTTAGTGTCTCCCTCTCTGTGACAGCACTCTCTGTTAGTGTCTCCCTCTCTGTGACAGCACTCAATGTTTGTGTCTCCCTCTCTGTGACAGCACTCAGTGTCTCCTCTCTGTGACAGAGCTGTCTGCTAGTGTCTCCCTCTCTGTGACACCACTCTCTGTTCGTGTTTCTCTCTTTGTGACAGCAATCTCTACTAGTGTCTCCCTCTCTGTAACTGCACCCTGTTATTGACCCTCTCTGTGACAGCACTCTCTGTAAGTATCTCCCTCTCTGTGACAACACTCAGTAAAGTATCTCTCTCTGTCTCTAATACTGCACTCAGTGTCTCCTCTCTGTGACAGAGCTGTCTGTTAGTGTCTCCCTCTCTGTGACACCACTCTCTGTTCATGTTTCTCTCTTTGTGACAGCAATCTCTGCTAGTGTCTCCCTCTCTGTAACTGCACCCTGTTATTGACTCTCTCTGTGACAGCACTCTCTGTAAGTATCTCCCTCTCTGTGACAACACTCAGTAAAGTATCTCTCTCTGTGACAGCACTCTCTGTAAGCATCTCCCTCTCTGTGACAACACTCAGTAAAGTATCTCTCTCTGTGACAGCACTCTCTGTTAGTTTCTCGCTCTCTGTGACAGCACCCTCTGTTAGTATCTCCCTCTCTGTGACAGCACTCTCTGTTAGTTTCTCGCTCTCTGTGACATCTCCCTCTCTGTGACAGCACCCTCTGTTAGTATCTCCCTCTCTGTGTCAGTGCTGCTGTTTGGGCTCGCCATCCTGTGAGGGAAACAACCTTTACAACGAAGTCATTGCAACACACTAACTTCACATAGCAGTCATTACATCGCAACATACTTTACATCGCATGCCATCACAATGCAGCCATTACATTGAATGTCACTACAACGCATGTCATTACAATGCATGTCACTACAACACAGGCATTACATCGCAAGTCATTACAACGCATACCATAACACATAGTATCCTTACACTATCCGACACTTACCCTACTATTGCACTCACTGGAGTTAGAATACTAATTTTTACCCCTACGCTATCCAACATTTATCCTACTGTTGCACTCACTGGAGTTAGAATAGTTAATATTACCCCTACACTATCCAACGCTTACCTTAAATACAAAGTAATGGTATGCATTGTAATAGTATGCGTTGTAAAGGTATAATGCGATGTAATGGAATGTGTTGTAAAGGTAGTTTCTGAAAATGCGATGTTATGGCATGCAATGTAAAAGAATGTGTTGTAAAGGATGTTGCGGTGTAAAAACTGTGTTGTAAAGGCATGCATTGTAAATGTATGCATTGTAACGTCACACATGTTCCTCTCCCTAGGACAACACGGTGTGTCACTGTTCCTTTCGCAGTGACAGTACTCTCCGTTCTTCATTCCCTGCTACCGCACTCTCCGCCAGTGCCCCCCCTCTTTGGGTAGGGCCCTACTGTCTGTCCCTCCCTGTCTGGCAGCATCAGTCCTGTGCTGCAGCGCCCTCCTCCTGTCAGATTCAGTGCTTCCACCCCACGAGAGAGCCCCTGCTGTCAGTTTGCCCCTGGGGAGGTTGCCCCCTTCTGGGAGCGAGACCCTCCTCGTCGGAGCACCCACTGCCAATCACACACAGACAGGCCTCGTCATTTCATTATAGTTTATTTGTTACGGAACTCCAACGGAGGTCCACAAAAATACACCAATACAATAAAAAAAAACATACTTTATAACAAATACAAAATTCTACCTTAAACAGTCAGCATAAAAAAGATAAAAAGGAAAAAAGGAATTCTAATAAATAACCAGGAATGTTTTAAAAAATTGAAATATTCTATAACAAATCATTTCATTTGGAGGGGACAACACAAAAGATCGTGCCTCCTGAGCAGAACGAATATTATGTTTGATAAATAAGGGTCTCAGAAACATGCGCCTTGCCTTTAGAAGTTCTGGACACACAAATAGCACATGATTGAGATCCTGTATTTGGGAACAGCACACTTCACAAATTCTCTTCTCTCTAGGAGTATTTTCCCAAATGCCCGTTACTTCTCTCAGGGGCAACAAGTTAGTTCTTAAAAGTAGTATTAGCCTTCTGATTCCATTTGGGATATTCCATGAAAGATAGGGCTGGGGTCTGCTCCCCGTCGCACTCACACAGATCACCCCGTTACGGGCTTTAAGATGACTTAAGGCTGTATCTCTTGCTGTACTAATCATGCTTATTGACTTCTTTAGTAATGACTTCAATACAGGCTTTGACAGAGGTAAATCACAGTTTAAATTAAGCCCAAATAAATGGTTTGCATGGGAGAATGATCTAAAAAAAAGCTGATTTATCTTTTAATTTTGCAAAAATTTCCAACTTCAAGGCAGCCCTTAGAGTGCCCTCATCCCCCCAAAAAAGGGAGTTCCCCCACCTCAGAACCGCTGCCCAAGAAAAAGTAATAGAAGAAACTAAATGGAATTCCAAACGAAGAACATGTGGGGCAGCCAAGGAATTTAAATTACAAATTTGACGGAAAAACCGTCCTTCAGCCTTATCAAAAGAGAGCCAGTAATTCCTATCCAAAACTTCTGCGGCATAAGTTAATGTCGGGGGGATTTTAACCTTAAATACTGTCAGAACATGATTAAAATGACGTCTCCCACAGGTCTTATAAAATCTATTTAGAGCTCCAGCCTGGGAGGCGCCCTTACCAACACACCATTTGATGTGCTCTAAGTCACGCCCGTTTTTTGAGAAAACCTTCCCCAGATACAGATACGTATTGACCAATTCAAGTTCTTCCTGCCCCAACAGCCACTTATACCCTTTCTTTATTGAAAACCTTTCTTGCGAAAGACAAAAATTTTGCTTTTAGCAATATTGATTTTCAAACAATGGTCCTCCACATATTTAGTCAAAACATCCAGATGACGCTGCAAGCCAATGGGGGTTAAATCAAAAATTGCAACGTCATCTGCATATAGTAGAGAGCAGATGGACATTGTACCAATTTTAGGGGCATCCCCCTTTACTGAGTTTAATTTCTCGGACAGGCCTCGTCCCACGCACTTCCCAGGGCTGGGCCGGGTGCACAGCACTCAGAGAGCACACAGGGAGCACCGGGGAGACACAGGCCCGGCAGACAGCGCCGGGCTCACAGCTGCGCCTCCCGGAGGCGGCCGAGCCCGAGGCCCAGACAGCAGCTGTTCTCGCTCACATTTCACTGTCCCTGCCGAGGCCTGCTGCTCACTGGACCTGCCTGTGACAAACGACAGGACAAGAGTAATGACAAGAAGAGACAGAACACGGAAACCTAAAGAGAGATGACTGCGGGGAGACAGCACCGGAAGTGAGCGTTGGAAGACAGGCAGAGTCAGCCACCACTGAGGAGGCACCGGTCGGGCTGGCCTGAAGAGCAAACTGGCAGTTCCAACGGGCTGGCCATACAGGTTACTGTGGGCTGTTGGGGGCCTATTTTATGGTCTGGTGGGCTGATTTATTTATTTTTGATATCCCTGCCTATACAGCAAACACTGCCTGCAGAAAGAAAACATGCATGCAGCCCCCAATACCTTCAAAACACAACACACAGTATCTTTGCATGTTCAAAACTACCAGATTTGCAGAATTTGAGACACTTTTTAGCTCTCTGATGTGCTAAAGGAGCCAGCTTTAATTTTGGTGTCCTGGCCTATTTACAGCACTAGTCTGAGCCTACTACTAAAGAGACAACTACCACCAAGTGGGCAACATAGGGCAGAGATACCTACCACAGAGGGAAAAACAGAAGGCAGAGCTCTTCACGACTAGGGAACAAAACGGGACAGAGACAGCCACCACTGAGGCAAAACACAGGACAGAGACAGCTACCACTGAGGAAAAACACAGGACAGAGACAGCTACCACTGACGGGAGACACAGGACTGACACAGCAACCACTGAGGGGAAACACAGGACAGAGGCATCTCCCACTGGGCAAAACTCAGGACAGAGACAGCTACCACTGACGGGAGACACAGGACTGACACAGCAACCACTGAGGGGAAACACAGGACAGAGGCATCTCCCACTGGGCAAAACTCAGGACAGAGACAGCTACCACTGAGGGGAACCACAGGACAGAGACAGATTCCACTGAGGGGAACACAGGGCATGGACAGCTATCATGCAACCTGCTGCAAGTGTGGGAACACAAGGAAGAGCCTACCATTACCACTGAAGGGTAACACGGGACAAGTATCCCACCAATAAAGGTAAATCTAGTTATCCCCAACAACAACTATTACTTGCTTCAAATAGACTTACCAAATCCGATTGCATCCCTCAAGTCAAATGTTTTTCTAAGGCCTGCCAGTGAAGAGATAAGAACCATCTCACACGTACATTAAGACATATAGTAAATGCAATTGCATTTATATAGCGCTTAATACCCCAGACATGGTGTTGAAGCGTTTCACAATGAGTAGCGAGCTGGTCTGGAACCCAAGGCCACTGGTCAATACATTGGACTTCGGTCATTGTTGGTTATTAGGAATATTCTTGTGCTTTCCAAGAAATCATTCAATGCATTTACGCCAACGTCTTTGTGGAAGATTACATGAAAAGAAGTGAGGTGCGATCAGTAGTTGGGGCAATGTGAGTTTATGCAAATGGCTGGTGGGATGAACAGACAGGCTAAGGAGACCAGGTATTGTTAGGTTGCAGGGATATGTTTTCAAAGAAGGAGAGGTTGTGATCTAAGAAATGAGGTGTGGCAATTTGCAGGAATACAATCATGACTATTAAGGGACTCAGACATATGGCTTAGAGTAGGCTAGGCTCAGAGAGAGGAGGCACGTACAGGGTGCTCTAATTCAAGGTGGCCACATGGGGCTTGGAGGCTGTGCCTTGCACAGTACTGATGCTTTTATGAGGTACATGGTCTACAGCAGTGAGGCACATCATTTGTTCCTCCCCTGCTTTTTTTGGTACTTTACCCAAGAAGGGGGCATTGTTTTTCTTCTGTCTTTACTCAAGAGCTCCTCTTCATTAGCTGCTGAATGATAAGCCAAGGGGGCTTTTTTTAGCAGACTATCAGGAGGCGCTATTAGTCTTGGCTCCCCCAGAACACAGGTACACACTGAACAGCTTAATACAGGGCAGAAGCACAGCTTTAGTGCCATTCTCGGAGACAGCCTCGGATTGGCATGGCGGGCAATCGGCCATCGGCCTGTGGCTGATGCCAGCTGGTGGGCTTATTTTTGGTCTGCTTAGGACTCCACCCCTGGTGCACAACGTGAAAGGCTGTGGTTACAGCCTTAAAAAAACATATCCTGAGCCTCACCCCATGCACATAATGTCAGGCCTGGGGGCTAATGGCAGAGGCAGAATGACAATGAGCTGCTCCTTCTGTCACAGCACAGGTGTGTCTGCCCTCTGGCTCCTTCCAGGTGTGACAGAGACCTCAAGCAGCTGCTGATAGGAAGCAATTAGCACTTGCTTTGCAGGGCACTGGGGCAGGGGAGAGGATGAGATAGGTGGTGTGGGATTGGTGAGGGCTAGGGAGGGAGCGCCTTTGTTCATTTTTTCCCCATCCACTCCATGCAAACATACATAAATAGTCTCTGCTTTTCTCCTTCAACTAACAGTAATCAATTGCTGCAGTTAACAGGGTCAGGGTGTGGAATTAGTTGGTTTTGAAACTGGGAAACCAGGTTCAAGTCTCAGCATCAGCTCAACATCATGTGATTCAGGGCAAATCACTTAATCTACATCAACCTAAAAAAACCAATATGACTCTCTATAGTGTTATCTGGTGCGCAAGTAAAGCACTCCAATGCCTCTGGGCCAAGTTCATGCTATAAATATATATCTATATTTAAGGAAAGTGACACAATTGTTTTTGCATTTACATACTAGCATTATTCCCTTACTTAGCAAGTGCGCATGATGCTAGCAGAAAGTAATACAAACAATGCCTCTTTCACCAATCTCTGAGCATTGGAGTCTCTCTCTTAAGTACTGCAAAAAATAAAATGAATATCAAAAAAGCCCAGGGTGAGTGTAAAAGGCAGCCTAGGTCTGTGCCATGTCATGTTTCCCAGCGAACATAAGTCAAAACATCCACAGCAAACGCATGGATAAAAAAGCAAATAAAAATGAGTTCCTAGTAGTAGTAGTATCTTTATTTGATTTTTCATAAATAATCATAAAAGCACAACATATGAGTAAATAAAAAAAATCCCAAATCCTTGTCCTCACAGTAAAATTATACTATAAACATAGAAATATATGAAACCGGGGACATGATCACATTTCACATTCTCATCTCATGCGTCCAAAATTCATGTAATAACTGTGCTGAATAAATATATAGTTTGGTATTTAGTAATGTGTCAGGTGCACAACTCCATCGTGAGATTTGCAATAAAATGACATTAATTTAACAATAAATACACCCCATCGACAATTAGGGACCTGCTAGCGTGCAAAGTATATTAATGATTTTTAAAGAATATTGCCATTTAAAACCAACTATAAAAATTAGGTTCATTCATCACAATAAACAATACTCTCAGTGAGCTATAACCATTTCATTTACAAATATATTAGTTTCACTAGTCTGCAAATCTTGGTGTAGTTAGCATGAATTCACCATAAATTTCCTTCGATGATTTTCTTAGAATGAATGCATTACTATCATTGATAAAAATCTCATTAAAATCCCTATTCTTACAAATGAATTTGTCTTTCTTAAGACTATATTGGCATAATAGACATATATAGTACTTCATAATTGGATCATTTAATATCCAAGTATTTCAGTATCCTATTTCTTAATATCCATTAAAGTAACAGGCATCTAGTCAGTCCAAAGATTAGGCGTTCTGTACAATCGAGTTCCTAGTATTATTGAGGATTCTGTGCCTCCCGAGTACATTTTTTCCAAATCTAATGTTAATGTCCCACTTTTATTACCTCCAATGTTTGCCATCATTTAGCTCCATGATCCTAACCAAGCAGTGTATTGCGAAAAGCTGCGATCTGCGATTGTGGGTTAATTTGTTTTGGCTGCCCGGGCCTAATTGTGGATCCACTCAAACCCTGCTCACTGACAGCCATGGGGATGAAAGGGAAGGAATGCCCCAGGAATCCAATCACACACTACACCTGAACTTCCACCGTCTAGAGCACTGAAACAAAAACATAGTTTTGTCAGTAAATATATGAGTGCAAACCCTCCACCTAATATAGAGGTGGTACACACATCACCCTGCACCTCCTAAACCTCCACTGGGTAGCAGGGCACACACGAGCACTCTTCAGAATCATCAAGCTTCAAAGCTGTGCCCAATATTGGCCCCACCTACCTCAACAATTGCAGAAACTTCCATAAACCTTCTAGACACTTTGCTCAGCTGGACTCCTACTCACACACATTCCCTGCCTACGGAGCACTAGGTCCAGATCTGGCAGTTGTACATTCTACTACTTTGCTCCCAAAGGCAAGAATAGCCTGGCCCTGCACATAAGAGCAGCCTCCTCAGTGCTTGAATTTTGCAAGAAACCGAAGACGTGGCTGTTCACTTTGTTATGACCCAGGCTTGAACAGCACAGCTTTTGCTTTGACCACCAGGATACCCTCCCGGGTGAGTCGTCCATAACATAACATAACATAACATAACATAACATAACATAACATAACATAACATAACATAACATAACATAACATAACATAACATAACATAAAATAACACAACATAACATAACATAAAATAACTTAAAATTACATAACCTAACATAACATGGCATAACATAACATAACATAACATAACATAACATAACATAACATAACATAACATAACATAACATAACATAACATAACATAACATAATATAACATACCATAACATAACAAAACATAACATGACTCCATCTCCTCAGGAGGACATGAAATTGTTTCCTTTTGCTTAGAAAACAAGGCAGATTCCTGCCACATGGACAGCCAGGAGGCTAAGCCTGTAGGAACTATTAGCTTTGCCAATTGATTTTGGCGATGCAGTACAGCATCAGGACGATACTCTTCAATATGATGAAAGGAAAAAAAATGCACGCTGCTTCATTTTGTAGAACCGCATGCTAATGTGTCTGCGTACATGCGTCATAACACTTGTTCGCAGCTACAAAATTATGGTGGTGCCATTGTTTTTATTTACTGTTCTGAAAAGGATCAGTAAATAAAAAAATAAAAGAATTAGCAAATTTTCATCAAAGTGCTGTTTTTAAGCTGAGGGGGTCACATTGTTCCTCCCCAAAACAATAAAAAATAAAATATTTTAGAAAAACATGGGCATAGTGGGCAATGGAGGAATGGGTTTGAAAGAAAAGAGTAGTGGGTAGAGGTAAGAGAAAAGAAGCAAATGAGAAAGACCAACAGAGGGGTGGTGGTAGAAGCATACGAGTGAGAAAGCAGCATGGAGCGCAGGGGGGAGTTTGGCAGGAGAAGCAGCACACAAGAGAGAGCTTGCAGCATGAAGGAGGCAGCAACGCGGAGCATAGAGGGGTGGACATTTGGCACAGGGAAGCATGTGAGGGAGAAAGCTGGAAAACATGCACTCTCATACAGTGCTTAAGCAAAAAAAGAAAAAAGTTGCTCCGTTAAAGTGAGCAGTAGACAGTCAAGCCAAAGCAAGGTATAGAGGCTAAAACCAGGGTAGGGTCAACCACAAATGAAACAAGATGAACAAGGAAAGCTAACAAACAGGCAGATGAAAAGGGCAATAGAGTCAACCAATGGTAAGCAATAGGCCACTGTAAGGTCTCGATAAGCCCACAATAGTCCTTTTCCAACCAGATAGTTTGAGCTTCGATAAGCGAGACTTAAAAATCAATGTCAGTCTGTTCGGTGAGTAGAGCGATTTAAGTGAATCAGAAGAACAGATCCTTGCTGCTGGTTCTTTACGCCTGTGGAGCTGCAAGTTTCCTGTTCGTATTGAGCATGCCCTCAATCTTAAGGTGTTTGTGAGATTGCATTTTCAACTGTCTTATATCTAGTAAATGCCTTTTTGTTAGGTTTTAGAAACAGCATGAGAAAAAGGCATTCCATAGTGCAAATAACATGTAAGAAGCACCAGCATGACATGGGCGGTGTTACAGATGTCTATTCATTTAGGAAAGTACATCATCTACTAGATCATGGTTTCTTATCCTCCTCACACAATTTCCACATCAAAGCAATGTACAGTATATCTTTATTTATCTTAATTTCTAGTGTTATAGCAAGCAACTCATGTCAAGCCATACATCTCCTTGTACGGTTTTACAAGGCTACTACTAATTTCACAGACCGGCAGTAAAGTTTCAGCACAGTCTAGATTAAAGGCATCAGGGTGGTCAGAGAATCTCTACATCTTGAAAATTATTTTTAAATATTGATTTGGAGCCAGTGTTTTTATTTATAGCCTCTCAAACACGGAGATTTTCTTATAGGCAGTGAAGAAAGAATACATACACTCATTACTTAGGAAAAATAGCTTGGACCATAAAGACCGTGACAGCAACAGACCAATTTTAAACAGACCTTTGGTTGACAAACATATGGAGGGGATGGCATTTTACAGTATCTCGGAATTCATAGAAGAAACCCAACTACTCTCAGACCAGTAAACCTGATTCTGGCCAGCCACTTAGAGGGAGCAAAGTATCCCGAATTGCAATGTATGATGACCTAAAAACACAGGCAACATAAATGGTGCAGCCACATTACTACTCCTGAACCTTCCAACATCTTTCGACTCAGTACAACAAGATACATAAATTCTTAGACTCAAATAATTGGAACAGACGGCATTAATCTTACTTGAATTTCCTCTTCCCTAACCAACTGACCCTACCTGCCGCTCATTTGCTGAAACTCTCTCTGCCATTAAGGAGGTCACTCTAACGCTGAACTTGGAGGGCGCTTTGCATCTTCAAACCTGCACAGGAAAGGTCGCGCCGCTGGTGGGAGCTTCTCCGCAATCGGCGGACAGCCTGCACGCTCCCAGCGTGCACTTGACCTGGAGGCTACCTGTTGGCTTCACCGGGGGACTGCGAGGACCAGCAGCCTCTACACCTAACAGCTGGTGCCTCTTCCCCCGGCGGCCACGCCCCCCATCTGCCTTATTTACTTTTCGTGACACCCGCTTCGCGGGTGCCGCTCATTTGCTGAAACTCTCTCTGCCATTAAGGAGGTCACTCTAACGCTGAACTTGGAGGGCGCTTTGCATCTTCAAACCTGCACAGGAAAGGTCGCGCCGCTGGTGGGAGCTTCTCCGCAATCGGCGGACAGCCTGCACGCTCCCAGCGTGCACTTGACCTGGAGGCTACCTGTTGGCTTCACCGGGGGACTGCGAGGACCAGCAGCCTCTACACCTAACAGCTGGTGCCTCTTCCCCCGGCGGCCACGCCCCCTATCTCGCTCACCATGAATTGAACAGTCCCAAACGCAACGCGGGACGCGCGCGGGGAGAAGCGCGGGCGAAGCCCGGGCCAAGGGCGGGCCCGTTTAAGCCCGTTCAAGACTGGGCAGGACTGGACTGGGCCACCCTATTTCAGTTTGCTTCTATATTTTGTCACTGATAATACTTCTATCTAGGTCCCGCCAGTTTTGTCATTGGTCTTAGTAGTTTCATTGTACCTTACCACTGTTACGATTCTTTTGGTACAATGTCTCCAAGAACCACCAGGAACACTGTTAAGAAGCAGGCTCAAACTGCTGCTGAGGTCATTGGGCCAATAGACCAATTGATAACTAAAGCTAACGATGCCATTGAGCAGGGTATCATTCTATTAGAACGGAGGGTCTCACAGGACCTGATGATTGCCAGACGCTCTTCAATGGGCTTACTGGCCACTGCAAAAACCCCCCAACGTCCTGTTGATCTACCCCCTCCAGTGACAGTACATGCAGAAATGCACACCGTCCCTCGCACAGTGGACCTATCTGCATCCCTAGATCTTTCCGAATCCCATCTTTCTCTTGAAAAATCTCCAGTTATTTTTGTTACCCAATCAGACAATACCCCCTCTTCCCCAACAGCCAGGGGTATACGAGAAGGAGCAATTCCCAAAAAATTGAAGAAGAAGGCAATTACTAAGTCCCACCACACCATCATTCCTTCTCCTACAACTATCCTTGCAACTCCTTCTGTCTCTGATCTTCCCCCGCAAATCCATAACCCCACAACCCCCCACCATCCTCCTTCACTGTCAAGTGTACAAACAGTGGATCCCATCTCGGTTAACCTGAATATCAGCTGTACTAGCTCTAGCAGCTACGACAGTGGAGGAGACTTGGAAAATGGTAACCTTACAACTAACACATGTAGCAATGATAGCTTACTGCTTACTAGAATTGGAGACCTATTTAAATCCTATTTAGAACCAATAGAAAAGGCTCTACACTTGGTTCAGTCCCAACTAACTCAACTGTCTTTAGGACTAAACCAAAGTAAGGGAAATAAGAAGGATACCAACCTGGCGCAAGGTAGGCCCACCACCCTTAACACAAAAACATCAAAGCCTGTAACCTCTGCGCAGAATCCCAACACCAACAAACAAAAAGCACCAGAGAAGCCTATTCAAAAACATTCTTCAGCACCTACAACCAAGCCGCAACCACTTCCTAAATCCTCTAATCCCTTACCGTCTCATTCTGCAACCAACCCCAACCCAACATCATCTACCCAATTAAATCCTCTTTCTTCCCTTCCAACCCCCGCTGTCCCCACTCCTGCCCCTACCCATCCCAAAAACTCTACTGGATTTAACACCATTCCGAAAAACCGTAAGAGAAGGAGCCCCCCTATTCATCTTCCACCCGAGGCTTCTCCATATGTAGTAATATTGACGGGTGTTCCGGAACTCTCCCCAAACCAAGACGAACCGGTTTGGTCACTAAAAAATAAAGTAATATACTGGTTGTCCAACAACAGACCTCTTCCAATCTTTATGGACAACAGAGTTACTACTGTGCGCAGAGTGCCCTGGCTAGGTAACGAACCGAAAAACACTCAGGGCGACTGCGTCATAGTAAACTTTGCAGATCCCAATACAGTCGAGCACATCTGCTCCTGGGGTGATCATACCTATACTGAAGGGATAGCCACCCACAACCTGTCGTACTTCTATCCCCCGACCACACGACGTAACGCTGGTCCTCCGAGGTCCTGGACGAGGGTAGGGAACTGGGGTGGGATCAGAGATCGAGACCAGTGGTCAGGCTATGGTTTTAGCAATCCACCACCAGGCCACTTCAACAATTGGAGAGGCCCACCATTATCCAATAGATATGATTGTTTGGATTTGGTGGACTGACAACCAACTCTACCCACCTTAGACAAGGGCCCCAACAATGTTCCGCCTAACCCCAATCTCATCTGTAAGAGCACTCGGACGGTTGGCTTTATTTTGTCATCCCTGTCTGGTATCCACCCTGAGTCTTGTCCCCCCCAGCAATCCTTGACCCAAGAGCCATCACCTTCTATTCACCAGGATCCGTGTCACACCTTGTCAGATACCCCAGTTGACTCACCTCTGAGCCAACAACCTATTATTCCTCAACTCAGTGATCCAAAACGTACTTCCTCCCTTTCCGTCCCAACCACCCAGTCCCTGTCCCAACCCCCACATTCCTCTGACGAACCACAGCTTTCAAACCCTATTTTGCCACCAACCCAGGATCTTCCAGTCATATACTGGAACGTAGCTGGCCTTAGATCCAAAATTCACCTCCAGTCCTGGCTAAAAGTGACCAATAATTATAACCTAATCTGCCTTCAGGAAACCTGGGCAATTGACCCTATTCACATCCAGGGCTTCAAAACATTTCATCTTCCGGCCACACCGTCCGCTCATGGAAGACCCAAGGGTGGCTTAGCCATTTACATTTCCAACTTAACTCCATTCACGACCACGGAAGTCCCGCTAGTTTCTCCAATCTTTTAAATCCTCAAATTAGTTCCAGACAATAATTCTTGTTATTATTTCATTAATATGTATAATAATTCCACGCCTGGCGACTGTGTAAAATCTTTGTTGGAAATCACTTTATATTTGCAGGACCAGAAAGCCAAGAACCAGCAGCTACAATGCCATGTTGTGTGGGGTGGGGATTTCAATGTTTATTTGTGTAACAACTACAACAAAGGTATTTGCGGGCTCCAAGACAAGCATGATGTCGCCCTGGCCCATTTTGCCCATAGTAGTGTTGGTGACGCCTTAAATAACTGTGTTTTTGCTTTAGAACTTGAATTCGCGAACCATCTAGAGAGTCCTGCTGTGGAGTTTAAGACGACTTTTCACGGTAGAGGTTTTTCCACAATTATCGATTTTATTTTATGTTCCCAATCTCTAAACAATCGATTGAAACATTTTATAACTGGTATTGATCCTTCAAGCGACCACTACTCCAACAGTATTACTATAGTACTTAATACCCCATCCTCAGCTTGTTCGAAAACTAGTCTTCTAACGCAGCATTCCTTGGAGATGAGTAAAATTAATGGCTATACAGTTAAATGGTCGAAGATCAATCCCTCAGAGGCCACTAGCAAGATTATCCAAAAAACCCTTCCCTTAATCTATCACTGCTTGGAGAAGTCATCATCCCCTCAGTTGATCCTATCTAGCTTTGTTAAAATCCTAGAAGCTATCCGACAAGAGCTTACTCGTCAACATTAGGTGTGGGCGGAAAATCCGTTCCGCTCGCGGATTTTGCGGATTTTCGGGAAATCCGCAATCCGCGAGATTTGCGAATTTCCCGCAAAATCCGCAAATCCGCGAGCAGCGGATTTTGCTCGCGCTGCTCGCACTGTTAGCGTGAGTTCGCGCCCCGCGAATAAGTGCGAAATTGCAGAAATACGATCTTGGCAAAACTGAAAGTAACTACTTACCAGGTTCAAAAGTTCAGGCACATCATTAGTAGCCATTTCCTGTAGGGCTTCCTGAGGGGCCCCTCCAGAGTTCAGTTGCCAGTTGAAACTATTATGTGACCCTGCTCTGAACCTCAGAATAGTTACACATATGCCACAAAGGTCCTGAATTACAGCTAAGGGAGACAAGCAGGAGCCAGGCTGGAAGTTAAAATCCATTAATCAGCCCCTAATTCATTATTGTCAGTTGGGGCAGGGCAGGTGTTGTAACTAATTTTGCAACAATGAAAGCACTTAGCAAGTGCAAAAGATCACTAATCAGGGCGCACTAAGGAAGCAGGTGCCAGCTAAAAAAATATTCTGTGACACATTAATCAGCCCCAAATTAATTCAGGTCACTTGAGGCAGGGAAGGTGTGCTTTGCTTTGCCGAAAATAATGTACACTGGACAACCAGAGGGTGTAGTGATGAAACAGAGGGTGGCATGGGTGGGCCAGAGGGTGGCATGAGTAGTCAGAGAGTGGCAGTGGTGACAGAGAGTGGCAGTGATGAAGAAGAGTGTCCCAAACAGGCTGGACACGTAGAAACAACAAGTTCGCAAAACTTGCGACCCGACAGGTAAGTTCGCAAATTGCGAAATTGTAAAAACCCTCGCGAACTGGCAGAAACACGGGCGAACACAAAAAAAAAAAAAATCCGCAAATTCGCGGGAATTCGCGGATTTTGCGGATTGCGAATCCGCAAATCCGCAAAATTCGCGGATTGCCAATCCGCAAAATCCGCTCATGCTTAGTCAACATAAGACTCACGATAAGGATTCCAGAGGGCGGTTTGATTCCCACTGCCGTAAAGCCCAGCGTGCACTAAAAAACGCTCTACACAATCAAGTCAGGGACCTGCCTCTAATTGCCTCTTTAAGAAAAAACTATAAGATGGCACAAAAATCCCGTAAACGGGAAATAAAAAATAATCTCTGGGCCCAATTACATCAGAGCACACTAAGCAAGGACTGTACCCTGTTTTGGAGAACAGTTAAGGCCCCTTTTTTAGCTGATGCGACTGCTGTACAGCATCTTGATGTGGCAGTACCCGCTGAAAAATGGGTAGCACATTACTCACAGATCTTTGGGGACCCCACCTTGATAACCGAGGCCCCCAGACCAGAGGTGGCAGCTGCCACCAGTAACAATATCTATCCTATTGACCTCCACTTCGATCTAACGGAGGTAATCGCTGCGCTGACCTCCTCAAAGACCGGTAAAGCGCCCGGTCCTGATGGGGTCCCCTTAGACATCTTTGTGAGCAATATAGACCTATGGTCCCCAATTGTCACGCAGGTCATGTCCGCAGTGACACAGGTCGGCCTAATTGATTCTTGGTCCACTTCTGTGTTACTACCCATATTTAAAAAGGGTGACCGTGACAATCCAGTCTGCTACAGGCCCATTTCCCTCTTGGATTCTCTGGGCAAGGTCGCCGGTAGACTAATTCTGGACCGTCTACAGGACTGGGCCTCAGAGAATAAGATCTTAACCGACTTACAGTTTGGTTTCCAGAAGGGATTGGGCACTGTGGAACAGGCTTTAAACCTGACTCTGCTTATGGGTAAATACGCCTGGGCCAAAGGCGGTAATCTTTACCTAGTCTACGTGGACTTGAGTTCCGCATTCGACTGCGTAATTCATTCCAAGCTGTGGGCGATCTTGAGTAACCTGGGCATAGATCCTGCACTGCTGAATTTCCTCCGAGAGTTATACTCGGACGCAAAAGCTTGTGTGAGATATGGCATCAAAGGGGAGCTTTCTGAATCTTTTGACATTGTAAAAGGCGTTAGGCAGGGATGCGTCCTTGCTCCATTCCTATTTAACATCTACACCAATGGACTGGAGCAAGCAATGCTAGTTGACAGCAAAGACCTCCCCTGCATAAACACCAGCCCAATCCCTGCACTACTATATGCAGACGATTCTGTCATTTTAGAAAGGACACCCAACCAACTCCAGATTCAATTAGATAAATACTGCCAATTCATGCTTTCTCTTGGACTTAAAGTTAATAAGTCCAAGACTTTTGTCATGAATATTGGCAAGAAAGCCCAAAAATGTAAATCTCCTTTTATTGAGAAGACCAGGTTAGAAACTGCTAGCACCTACCCATATCTAGGGATTCTCATCGATAAACATCTGTCCTGGAAACCTGCCATTTCCAGCAAGAAATTGCAGTTTCAACGCACAACATCGGCGTTGACTTCATTTTCAAGGAAATTGGGCAAGCCCGCCCCTGCTGTAATTTTGAAGATCTACCAAGCTAAATGCATGAGTGTGGCCACTTACGGGGCTGGTGTATGGGGCTATACGCCCGCAGATGAGCTTCAAACTACTGAAAATGATTTTTTGAAATACATATTAGCCCTTCCCCGAAGTGCTCCTACTTACGGCACCCATATGGAGCTCGGCTGGGAGTATCTAACTGACATCATTAGATACCAGCCGATTCTCCTTTGGCATCGCATATGGACCCAGGAGCAATGTCATCTTACTAGGTCACTAATATCTGACTGTCTTACACTGACCTATTGGAAAAAGATTCCCTGGCTGTTATATGTTTTTAAATTTTTGAACGATTTGAATTGCCCTGCATATTTTACTGACCCTGTATCACTATTGGCTATACCAAGAAAAACTTTGAAAAAATTATGTGTCGCCCATCTAAGCGATTTACGTTTATGCTCAGAACTTGGTAAAAAGTCAAATGTTCATTTAACGATGATTCAATCCTCCTATGGCATTCAACCTTATTTGTCTTTTTTTCTGTCCAATTACGAGAGATATGTTTTAACCAGATTTCGGTTTGATGTATTTTATCGTCTTGTCTCACTGCCTGTGCCCTCTGTTTGGTCATGCGAACTTGCTAACTGCCCATGTGATGGTCACACTCGCCAGTCAACCCTCCATGTAACCTTCTTTTGCAGTTTTTACGAGACCCCGCGTAAACGTTGGCTGGTCCCACTTCTCCGGCAGTTAGGATTGAGAAGATGCAGACGGGCTCTTTTTGCACTTCAACACTTAGACACTCCGTATGTCGCCAAAACCGTAGCCAGCTACCTCAAAGCCTGTTTGAAAATTCATTCCCAAATGCTGGCCACTGCCCCATAAGACTTCATTTCCGAGCAAATGACTACTATCTTAATATATTTGTCTATAGAGAGTCAATGTTTAGTCAAATTCGAACGATCTCTCAATGTTTCGAGTAAAAGTGTTTCGCTTCCTTGTGTAATTAATGAGCAATGGTAATTTTTTATAAACTATTGTAAATATTTGTTTTTAAATGTACTTTTTATGATTGTAAATTCAATCGAAATAAAGTTACTTTTTGACTTTGACCCTACCTGATTCATATAACCCCTTTTAAAATCAAACGTTGGCTGCAAAAAAATAGAAATAACACAAGGATCTAAGATCTCACTTCTATTTTTCAATACAAATATGAACCACTACTAGACCATATCAACAGTTTTGAACTCAACTGGTACAACTACGCTGATGATAAACACAGATCATTCTCAAATTGGAAATCACTCAAAGACATAGGAATATCAATCCTCAGCACCTGCCTCATAGCAGGAAATCAACGGAAGACATTGACTCACCTCAAGTTAAATGCTCCAAAAACCTGATTATAAACGTGTGGTGAATGGAAACGTCATGAACTTCTGTCTTTCTGGCCCACTGCACTGGGATCTCTGCCACTTCTATATTTTGTGGACAAACCTCTGCCAAAAATAGCAAAAGAAGTGTTTAATCTGGAAATGATCTTTGCCCCTACACTTTCCTTGGATGTCCAAGTTGACTGTCTGTCTCATTCAACGTTTTGCACAATGAAAACACTTAGATACATCTTTCCACATATTGGATTTCCTCCCCAAAATACAAGCAACAACATCACCTGCCATCTCTAAACTTGATTATGCTAACAGATTATACCAGAGGATTTCACTCTAAAAAATGAGAAGGTGGCAAAGAATCTAAAATTCAGCAGCAAGGCTACTTGTAAATATGCAAGTCTACATCTGCCCAGTCCTGAAGGCTCTCCAGTGGTTCACAGTTGCAAGAAGGTCCTCTTTCAAGCTAGTATGCACCACTCACAGAGCAATAACCAACAAATGAAATGATCAAGAATTCCTTTAACCCCTTCCATGCTGGTGACGAACCCCAGCCGTCATGCACTACGGTGCTCGTGTGCTGATGACGGCTGGGGTTCGTCATGGCCCGCCCGTGTTCGGCCGGCGGCCGCACACGGGAAAAAAAGTGGCCGCATCGAAGGGGTTAATCAAAAAACACCAAATACTCCAAACAAAAGAACTTACGTTCCAGGCTGGCACCCTGTTTGTTTCATAATTCTTTCTTACATAAGGAAAACTATTAGTGGCACTGCTTTCTTTATTCAAGCCACCTCACTATTAAATATTCCTACCAGTAATGATTAGAGACACTGGGAATTATTTAAAGATGTAAACAATGGATAAACATTGGCGCATACTTTGCGACCATTTTAGTGAACAGACTTTAAATATGTCTAGTCCTTAATTATTTCAAAGTCAGGTTTTTAGCTAGTTTCAAAAACAGCGTAGGTTTAGTTCTGCAACAAACTCAAAGGTATTTGTCACACTAATTATAGAATTTGGTTGAGGAGTCAAATGGACTCATTTGCAAAGGCATCTTTGCAAGTGAACATGTAACAGGTGTAAAATCAGACATGCAGAAACACTTCACAATGGTGTCATTTATTTAATTGTCATGATGGAGAAGTCCCTTCCCTTACCCCATGACCAATGTTTCAGGGTGTTCCTTCTCTCTCAACACCTTGGATCAGTGGTTAATTTGTAAAAAAAGAAGTGCCAAGGCTCTCGTCAGGAGGCAGCTTCGACCAGACCATTTCTCCTGTTATCCCTACCTAGCCTAGAACCAACAATACCTACAAGTGGGGAGAAGGTGTGGTTTAATGGCCAGAGCTGCCGACTTCGGACCTGGGTAACTAGGTTTGAGACTCGGATCAACATCCTGTGACTCTGGCCAAATCACTTAATTTCCCTGTGCCTACTAAAAATGAATGTGTCCTTAACTTGTGCTCAAGCTCTGCTGTTGTTGATTACGTATTGGTGCTGAGCACCATAAACCACTGGCTCAAATTAGGCACTGGCTTGGATACAGTTGTACTCCTGCTTTTGACGCATGTATTCTGACTTATTCAGGGTGGGACTGTGCCTTTCAAACATTTGTGAATACCAACAAATTTGGATGTTTGTAGATGTTGGCCTGCTCTTCAAGGGACCTATGACCTGGAATGCGCATTCCCTTTTTTCTGTGAGCAGATTTGCTCATGTGATATATTATGTTATAATGTTGCAATATTAGGCATGTGTAAATGGCTTAGCAAGTGTACATTTATATTTTTACAAATATACTACAGAACATTAACTAACAATCATAAACAACGTCTTTTGCACAATTAAGTTCAACATAGTCGCATAAATAGCTTTGTTAGAAGACACTTAAGCAGTCACTATTGTAAGGTAAACACTTGATACATCGAGGAAAGACTCTGACTGAAGGTCATTTGAGAGTTATTAATGAACAGCAAATCAATACCATCTAGTTCCTTCCTAAAGAGTTTCTTTCTTGCACAGGCACATGGCCATAAGATTAGGGGTGAGCATAACTCGTGCAATTCCGTGTAACTTAATCACATTGAATTTCCTCAAGATTAACCTGAATTACACAAGAAGAGTAATTCTGTATTCAGCACTATTTCTTAATTCAAAAAAATACCCCCTTGCATCCAAAATGGAGGCAAAGATGCATTTTGCACTAAGAAATGTAGGTAAATGCAACAGAACACGAATTGAGAGCACGAGCAGCCGCTCACACTCGCTAAATGTGCTCTGGGGCTACCTTTTTTCCTCAACGTACCACTGCCATTTAGCACTATTTTCTTAGCGCAAATGCACCCTCGCATCCACAATGGACACAAGGATGCATATTGAACTAGAAAACCACACTAAATGCAGCAGCACGTGAAAGCAAGTACGAGCAGCCGTCTATGCTCGCTATAGGATTTTTCCCTCAAATTACTCTTAATGACACATGCAGAAGAAATTGCGTAGTAGGCAATTCTGTGTCACAGAGTAATGTGAAATTACCGAAATTACTCTGATTAGACCAGCAAAATGGAAATTCTGGGCAAGCCTACTTAGGGTGACGAGGCTATGCCAGGGCCCTGTGATGCTCACTCACACATTCCTCACCCTAGCCCTGATCTAACTGACAACCCTAGGTGTCTTGTATAGATGGCACTGTGCAAAGGAGAGTTTAGGATGCAAATCTGCTGCTGGAAGTGAGAGAGATGCCAGAATGTGAAGGTAATCAAATAGCAGGAGTGATAGTAAAGAATAGGAAGAGAAAAAACAAGCTGGAGCGAAAGAGTGGATCAAGAACGGACACAGTGATAGTAACATGTTTTTAAGACTCGGGTGAATTTGTGCAAAGTAAGGAGTTTGTAGGACTCAGAGACGGGTAATGCACATGAATAGTAAGGGGTTTGCAGGGCTCAGGGATAGGTAGTGCATGTCCTGGCCCTGGGGATCCCATCACCCAGGGCTTTTTTTTTTAAGGGGACCCCATCCCCCAGGGCCACTACTTACAACAAAGGGGAGGTGTCAGGGAGCGCATTTTAGAGGACATCATTATGCTCAACAGTAGACACCTGGTGGCCTCAATCAGGACGAGGAACTGCACATGCACATTAGTTGAGCGTCCGAGCCCTGAGTGTCCCTCTTTTATTTTCCTGTGGATAATTCTGTAGTTCTTGCCAGGCAAGGAGGTTGTATGTGACAAATATATCGATTTTTAAGGAGTGATTAGGGTCTCATCACTCATCATCTATTCTTCTGTCGATTTTGTTTTATTTATTTTGTACATTGACTTATTTATTTATTTATTTATTTATTTGAAAGTTTTATATAGCGCGAACAAGATCTTTGCAGATATCAGAGCGCTTTACAAAGCAGGGAATACCAACAAGCGAGTGAAAAGCAGGTCATTAGGGAGTAAAGTGGAACAGGTACATCAATAATGCAAGTATTACAGATAAATGTGTGCGTAGAAAGTCAGGTAAGTCAATAATACAGGTAAAACACATAGTCGTAGGGATCGAGCAAAATAATACATATCGGTGCAGAGTCTTACAGATCCACAGTAATAGGTCAAGTGTATTTGGCCATGAGAATAGCTTTTACTTCTTTCTTAAAAAGTGTGATGGAGGAGATGAGCCTGGTTTCAGGAGGGAGTGAGTTCCAGATCCTGGGTGCCATTCCTGAGAAAGAGCGTTTATAAGCTCTGAAGCCAGCGAGAGAGGGCTTTTCGTTGTTGGACCCTCAGCAATATACAGAGGCCTCTGCCACAAAGAAGTGGTCTAAGACTAAGATGTTGCCAATACCAAATTTTATTTGTGTAGTGTGTTTTGTCCTCCTTCTCTTTATATGTTTTTTTACTTTGGTGTACGCTTCTTTTATTCTTGTCACCCATTATTTCTGTAACTGGTTATTTTGAGCTGTTCCATTGGACATAGCATAAATCTAATTTTTGTTACCAGACACGTGGCCGCACAAGAAACTTGTTGTATATATACATGTATCTATGAAAAATATATACATACAACCATACATGTGAAGTAAAGTACACCCGATGTAAAGTGTTGGTATGGAAAGGTACTCCCGATATAATTAACGTGATGTAATAATGTAATGTACATTGGGATGTGTTGGCTTGCTATGTAACAACTTACATTTGTTAAAAATCTATGGATATATTAAACGTACTGCTAAATATCTTCCTCTCCTGATATTCCATCCTTTGGGTGCTGGACTTCTCTACATTACATTTCTAAAGTAATGCTGATGTGCTGCCCAAGATATAATTATTCTTATATGGTTGCTACTGTGTGCACAGGTGGGCTGCACACATCAGAACTTTGTAGATAGCACCCTACGCAGCCCAGTGTTTATTGGCTATAGCTGCCTACACTACAGGCAAGGAACTTTTGATTCTTTTACTACTTTCAAGTTGGGAACTTTGGGAGTGCAACAGCATTCATCACTGTCTCCCTCTAATAGTTCTTTCCCAGAGATAGAAACAAGCAAACACTAACATGCTGCAGGATACAAACAAAGGTAAATAAAGACGTAATACAAGCTGAGTTAGGGGCAAACCGTGAAAAGTACATACAGGCCAGGGGATCCGCCAAGAGGTTGACAATAATGAACAAGCACAAGAGGGGTATGGTCCTCATTATGAGATTGATGGACGTTGGTGATGGGTTACAAGGTGGGCGGGGACGGGGGGGGGAGGGGTGGGTGTAGTATCCAAATCTGATCAATACCCTGTATCTATTTCCAACAACCATACGGTTTCCGCTAGGCATTTGTAATAACTGCATGGACCTTCCAATAGCAGAACTTTTTACATGCTCCCACCCCTCATTCGACATAGAATATAGTTGACATCTTCCACCTGCTCAGAGTGTCAGCAGGATGCAGTGCACGGGGTTGAGGGATATGATCTCTCTCCAGTCCTGAAAAAACAGAATAAAGCTAATAGTCAAGAGACCATGGGGTGCATACAGAAAAAAGAGGAGTGCCTCCAAAAGCGGAACATAAGACACCCTACTTCTGCACACTCCCAAACATTCATAAAGATAGAATACCACCTCCCGGAAAAGACATTTTTTCTGATATCAACTCCATTCTGGAGCTATCTATCTTCTGTGACTCCTTTCTTTGCTCCCTTGTGTTAGCTATGCCGTCATTCCTAAAGGATACAAAGGACAAATGAAATCTTCTCAACAAAATAAGACATGGAAGGAGAGGATATCTCCTATTCATTCCTATGGGCCTATAGGCCCATAGGAATGAATGGGGAGGCATTCCTTAATTGCGACTCACAGTTGCGACTCACAATTAAGGAATGTCTGGGAATTTCTAATTTTATAGCGATTCCTAAATGCTTAGGGTTTTGCAAATCCTTACTTGCGAATCCTTAAGAATCGCAATCAAAGGAATCACAAAAGCCTACATTGCTGCATGTACCTGTTAATCTCCCCGTGCCTAACAAACAATTGATGGTGCTCATGTAAAGTGCTCTGATACCTTTGGGTCAAGTTTGTGCTATATAAAACCCTGAAAAGAAAGAAAGAAAGAAGAAAGAATTTGAAAATTGGTATATCTACAAACCCATGGCACGTCCATGGTAAACGCATCACATTGAGTCTGGCCTGCCTCTGTATGCGCAACTTTGAGAACATCTTCTTTTACAATGTAAGTAATCCATTCAAACAGGAAATGATTTTATGGTGCAGATCTATTGATGGTATCCTAATAATATGGCTGGGATTACGTTTTCAACCTGGTATATGTAGACTGGATCCTTACTTGACATTCACCAATACCATTTCAACTAAAGAAATCTCATTCCTGGATTTAACAGAATTGAAGGTGGAACCCTGAATACCAACACATTTCACAAGGACACTGACTGAAACAGCATTCCATGATATGACAGCCACTACTACAGAGCCTTTCATATGTATTTACCATAAGGACAATTCCTGCAAATACGTGGGAATTGCAGCAAACTAGAGAGTTATGATTTCCAGGCCACATATCTGTCAAATAAACTCAGGAAGAAGAATTACCCAGCAAAGAATATCTGCAAAGCAAGGAAACATGCTAGGAATAACAACAGAGAAGCATCTCTGGAAACTAACCTAAGACACCTTCAGAATATATTATTTGCTTAGCTCAATTCACTCCCAGATCCAATGAGGTAAAAAGGATCATTAACAGAAAATTGAGTATTCTTAACAGCGGGAAGCTGAATTTACCTAAACCACTGTTCACGTTCAAGAGATCACTAATCAATGCTAATTTGCTTCTGATCTCTCCTTTAAACATGGTGAAATTGGCTTATAACCAATTGGTACATTTAATCACTGTCTTTTTTTCTTTCTTTCTTTCTGAGTTTTATATAGTGTTTACTAGACCCGAAGGAATTGGGTATCAGAGCGCTTTACATAGCACCAGTGGGGTTAAATGAGGACACATTCATTTTTGTTAGGCACAGGGAGATTGAGTGATTTGCCCAGAATCACAGGATGTTCAACGTCATTGCCGAGACTCGAACCCCGTTACCCAGATTCGAGGTCTACCGCCCAAGCCGTTAGGCCAGCTCCTCTCCCACTACTACTTGTAAGTTACTAGTAAAGTGATATTACATATGCCCAGTGCCTGTAAATTAAATGCTAATTGTAGGTCTACACACTTATTGTGCCACCCACTTAAGAGGCCACTTAAACGTGTCTCAGGCCTACCATTACAGCGCGTGTGCACAGTTTTGAGCTGCCATTTCAACCTGGCACAATAAATATTTTGCTAGTCCTAAACCTTCCTTTTTAATACATATGTCACCTTTAGGACAGGCTATAGATAGCCATTAGGGCAGTATGCAGTGTATTCAGAAAGTTGGAGATGTACTTTTAACTTTTACATGACCTGGTAGTGAAAAACTCTTACATTCATTTTTCACTACTGAAAGGACTGCCTCTCCCACAGGATAATATTAGGTTGCCTTATTATATTTAATACGTTCTAACTTTCAATTGGGAGAAGGTCAGATTGTCGAGTTTGGTGTCTAAACAATTTTAATTTAAAACCCTCTTTAATGGTAAAGTTGGATTTCAAGACACAGTACTGAAAATCCCTCTTTTAGAAAGTTGGCATTTTCTTGTCCCCGTCATTTGGTACCTGCAGCTTGTTCCTGGGTCATATGGATGGGTGTAGTTGGCAGTTGGACTTTGTTTATTACTCCCAGACAGCCACACAATAGAGGGATTAGGTGTTCCCGAATGAGCCATCATGATGCTGGGCACAGCCCCACTTGCAACTGAATAGGCTGTGAAATGACATCACACTAAGGCCTGTCACCACTGAATTGTTCATGCAGCTAGCTTGTAGCCAAGGCTGGGGAGGTGGGAAGCTTAAAGAGCTTCAAAGGGAATTCTTTAAAAACGTCTCTTACTTCAAAGAAAGCATCAGCTATAAATATGGGACCCTTAGATCCAACTCTTCAGTACCCTCCTGGACCTGTGGATACTACAGAAGGACAGCTGTGTTGCTTTGCTGCCAGAACGATTTCCACTCTGCTTCTTTGCTACTCTGCTGCTCTGTTGCCTGCTGACCTGCTTGCTGAGAAGTGACACTGGACCTGAACCATTAATCCCAGGCTGAAGTGACAGCAAGGATGAGCAGACAGATCTCATGTGTTGAGCTTCAGGGACATAACAAGCTCCAGAATCTCCCTGCAACTGTCCAGCTCACCTGCTGCCTAGACCTGAAAATGGACCTGCTTAGCCGTTCTGGGCTCTGCTGGAGTGAATTCCTGAACCCCAAGAAGTGTCCCTTAAACCTCAGATCCTTGATGAGGCCTCAGTTCAGCTCCTCTCCAAAGAAAATGGGAAATCCTGAAGTTTTGGGCACTTTGTGAATACAAATGGCCTGTCCGCACCAACATCTTGTCACCCACGCCTCCTGCTGAACATAACTCTTCATGCCACAGCGACTGCCAACGACACCTACCAGCACGAGATCTGCACAACGCACGACAGCATCGACAGTCCGCAGTGACAGTCAATGCAAAACTCTAACAATGACTGTCCTTGACGCCCAATAGAATCTTCATGCTACATCAACAACACCCAGCCTGCTCCTCGTGCTACATCAATGATCAACCGCGATGCACGCCCTGCTCCTCGTGGCCCGTTCCATGGTGAACAGAATGCTTTGTTTTGGACTTTGAAGGTAACTCTTTCATAGGACTAAACTTGTCCCTGTGTCTAGCACATGCTCCAACACAGTGGTCCTGAACATGTGACTTACACCCAGTCTTGCACGACCAGATAACGTGAGTGGAGCTTTGTGCATTTAAATGCTTTGCTTACCGGAAACCTTAACCAATGCATATATCCGGTTCTACTGATTGTATTTTTGCCATTTTGTCCTTAAATAATTTATGAAAATGTACTCTATTTTTCTAAATTGGTGTTGGATTTTTCTTGTGTTGTGTTTCACTTTATTACTGTTTGAAGTGCTGCATAAATACTTTACACATTGCCTCTAAGTTAATCCTGATTGCTTTTGTGCCAAGCTACCAGAGGGTTAAGCACAAGTTAATTTGGGGTTTGCTTGTGTTTCATCCTGACTGGGATTGTAGTTGCTGCTTGAGGAGGGCTTCCCCTCCACCCTCCCAAACAGTAACCCAATTTCCAACTGTGTGTTGAGCAAACATTCTCTTTTTAAAAAAAAATAATAGTGCACATGCAATGCCTCTATTAATTCAAAATCTTCACGTAAAATGCTTCGTTTTTTTTAATGACCCTCTCAAAAAATGGAGCATTTGAAATAACTCCTTTCCATCAAAAAAATAGATGCAAACAAGTTGTTTTTTGACCCCCAAGATGGTGCCCATATAACGAGACGCATCATTCCCTTGTGTCACGTCACTTCCGCGGGTCGAAAGAGCAGTCTCCGCTGAAAGCTCCCACTTACCGAGTCCATGGAAGTGGGTACACTAAATGCAATGCTTCTCCAGAATGAAAGAAAGTGCCTTTTCCACGATTAATATGAAGACTTACTCTACGCACGATAGTGTTCCTGTCTGTTTTAAAGCTGCTGTAGAATGAGAAGCGGCTCCATGGCACTCTACGAAACCTGCGTAGTTTGAGATATGGGCAAGACAATGGCCTATTGTTTAATTATTCTCTCACTGGAGTGCCAGGGCACTCCAGTGTTCACATGAATTGCAACATTTCTCAAAGATGTGTTTGTCCTTATATTTACATACATGTTATTCATTTTAACAGGTCATATGGGCATGAGAACTCCAATTTGAGAGTTCTTTATGAACTTTCATTATAGATGTGTTTACAGCCACATAGAGCCGAGGGCTCCTTATCACCCTATTGGTTCACATGTTATTTTACCCTTCAGACGGCTTATCTCTGGTATTAAAAGTTTACCATTGGCTAACCCATAGCCAATTTTAGCTAAAACACTTTCAGATTCTACTGCACTCCCTCCAAAGTTTAGAGATGGGCATCACTCCATTGTCTGCTAATACCGAACATAGCGATTATGCGGTCTCTGGCAAAGAGTCCCCAAGAGGGGCCCTCTAGGTACTGTCGCACCCACCCAGTGAGGAGCACAACCTGATGGTGAAACATGCCACTTTGGTGGGTGAGGATCTGTCCATCCTATAAGGGTTGCCCACATTGGCTGTACCGATCTTACTGACCTCAGTGTAACGTTGGTGAGACAGTGGAATGGCACACCTTAGTTTATTCGCACCCCTGGAACCTGTCAGGGTGAAAAAGGCTGATGTGCTGCCATGAACCTCTGAGCATCTGCTGGCTCGGGGTTCCCAAGGTGCCCTGTGGTTATTGGACTGGTATTCGTTTTCTTGTATATTTGGGGTAAAGCACGTCCCGTTGTAGCCTGGTATGATATCTACCAGCCGCCTCTACAATCCAAGGAGAACCCCTGCAGCTCGACCTTGTTCCACTACATAGAAGGGACTGTACACTGGATTGCTTTATGAGTGATATTTATGAGTAACATAATCCCTCGAAATATGTGGGATTTTTCTGGGCAGTTGGAGGCATCTCTGCCGCATTAACACCATGTGCCAGACTCTCCCTTGGATTCTGGAAATCTAGGAGCTAAAGAAGCCAGTCAAGCGATTATGATTCAGGTACAAGCTGGCCAGCAGACACAAGCAGGCTGGAGATCTGAACATCAGCAAAACATGACCAAAAGCAGAAGAAGAGTCAAAATTCTGCTAACAGAAAAAGTAACAGTAACAGACTTACCATTGTTTATCAAAACGGGCAAAACATGGCCGTTTTGATAAGATAAGGCTTGAAGAGAGACGAAGAATCTGAGGAGGTAGACCTAAGATCCAAAAACAGCCAAATCACTTCTAATCAATGATGCACCAAATGCTGCATGAGTGATCAGGCCTGGGAGATGAAAACAGGCAGAATGAGATGTGACACCTGGGCCTATAATCGTGAATATTACCTGCGCCATCTTGCCCAATGGTCCCTTCCTACGAGCACATAGGACGCAGCCATTTTGATCGACCTCAACCATTTTGTGTTCTGTTGTTCACCTCTGTTTCACCTGCACTCCCACAAGTATCTGTATAAACCTCTGACCGACTTGGAATGTGTGCTAAGGGCCATAATCTAGCGGACATGCCCACGTTTGATGTTAGCTTCAAAGGGACATTCTATTGCCACCACAAACCTCTGCCCTCCTTGTTCCTCCCCATCCCTGTGCAGATAACTAAAGATTGTAGATACCAAAAGGTCCTGCACTAACCTGGTTTATTGCACCCTGAAGAATGCACCTCCCGATGGACAATAGAACTTGTTTCCCTATCAACAGTAAAAGACGTTAAAACCTGACCAACCTCGCATGTTCTCAACCCTGAGGCAAAGGCCAGTTGCCCATTAAGCATCATACTTCTGACTGTTTATGGTTGGGAGGGTACGAACCGACATGTCCGTAATGTATGGCATCTTGTCCGGGGTGGGGGGTACTAAGTTTACATGACACTGCTCATAAAGATTGAATTGTCGAAACACTGTATAAAAGTGGCCTGTTGAAGAGTCGAAGTTGGAACACCTCCCTGAGAGACATCCCGGTGTCTGCAGGAGACGTGCTCCCCTAGTGAGAAATAAACATTGTTCTTGTCTTTCATTTTCCAGTGCCTGCCTCGTTATTTTCATAGAATCGAAGGTGAATTAAAGGTGACAAACCAAGCAGTTTCGGGGGTCTCAAAGGGGGCTGCTTTTCCATAGAGATTGAACTGGAAGATGGAGGAATACACGATCTGTGTCCAGATCCTGTGTTATCGAGATCCTTATCACAGGTGCGCCCTTACTTTGCATTCCATCATCAAAGATGTATTACAGAAAATGGGGTACTCTGGAGATTGTACTGCAAACCACGAACTTCTGGACGCTGGGGGGTGAATTTAAGATGCAAATCCTCATTGAAAAACCTAAAAGATCCCAGAAATAGCATCAAGATACTTTCCAGCGCAACAGCTCAAAAGGTCTTTAGTCAGAAGGGAGGCTCTGACACTGATCTTACCTCAAACCCTTGGTCTAACACGTGGACTTGATGAACTAAAATCCAACCTCAGTGATTCGAATAACCAGCTCATGGCCAACAAATTCTATATACCGCCCATCACTGGCAATACCTGTTCATCACGCCAATCAAGAGCTGGTGTATTGTGATTAATGTTGCATACTGCATTTATATTTTTTTTTAAAAATAGTCTGTTATTGAATACTTGGCCATATTTTGAATTGCATACTGTAATGTATAATATAGTGTATGGCACCTTCTGTTCTATTGTATTTAATGGAGGATAGTTTATTGTGCATTTCACTGCACACTGTATTGTATTGCACATTCTATTGTACAATATGTTATACTGCGTGCATGTTATATTGCAGACTGTATTGTATAGTACACATATTATTTAAAAATCGAGCTACTAATAAAGCGTTTTGTATTGCATGGCATATTATATTGTACAGTATGTTATACCGTATTACATAAATAACACTTTGTACATTGTATTGCAAACGAATGTTCAGAGTACTGGATACCAAATTGTGCATATGTAGGATATCACATTGTGTTGTACGGCATACTGTATTAATACAGTGTATGCTGTATTATATACTGCAATTCGTGATGTGCTGTATTTTATACTGTTCATTATATAGTACTGTCTTGTATATGCTGAATCACACATTGTAGCTTATATAGCATGGTGTGACATTGTTACATCATATTGACTTATCAGGAACTCACACAGCACACCCAACTCATCACACACAGGACATACAACGAACAACTACACACTATCCAACCAAACTGATATGTACTCTTGTAATCGCAAAGGTTAGAGTCCCACAATGACACCCTAGTGGCAGTTGTGTGCTGTATTAGTGCCAGATACCTAAATGGTTTTGTCTCGGATGTTTTGTATTCTGGATAATAGGGGTGATTTGCATAATCTACATGGTAAAAGCGTATTTTGTGGTGTTGACATTTTGTATTTCCCGGCCCTGAAGTGCACTGCACAGCCCTGCACTACACTAGATCGAACACAGAGATGGCGAACGAGAGGTTTGGTAACTGATAAAGGGAGACACTGAGAGGGACAGAGAGAGGGGGGTAGAAGGACTGACAGGAAACACTGAGACTGATCAGGGAGGGGTAACTGGGGAGGGAGACTGGGAAGGAAAGAGACTAGAGATGTCACTGTGAGAGAAAGAGAGAGGGGGCTAAATACTGGGCATACAAAGAAAATGGCGGGGAGTGCAAACATGAAACAAGAGAAAAGGGGAAAGAGAAATTGAAAATGACGGAGGCTGGCTAGTGGAAAAGTGCGAAGGTGAAGGAGGAACTATCGCAGAGGCACCCCGGGCCGCCGCGCTCGCGCAGAGCCGGGCGGGGAGATTGCAGCCACCGGTGCCAGGGTTCATTTACCGACGAGCACTTCTTCCCCGCTCGCTGGCGGTAATTGCTTCTGGCTGCTGCACAGAGAGGCAGGTCCGGAGATACGGGGGCCTTTCTAGCCGCCTCCCCCTCTATCTGCACCGCCTGCAACCACTCGGGGCTGTGAGGGGAGCGAGCGGAAGAGGAGGGAAGGAAGGGGCATGACGAGGCGGAAAGGAGGACAGGAGGAAGAGAGACCGGCAGAGAAAGGAAGAAATAGAATAGAGAGAAGAGCAGAGGCAGAAAGGAAGACCAGAGGTAAGAGGGAGACAGCCAAGCAGAAAGAAGGGAAGAGGCGGACAACGATACAAACGCGGACTAGGGCAAGAGAGATAGGAAGCTGGAGAGTGAGAGGGAAAGAACGGAAGGCCAAGGGAAAGAGAGAAAGGGAGAAGGAGAGAGATGGGGAGAAAAAAAGGAATAGATGGGCAGAGACAGAAAGGAAGACTAGTGGAAAGAGAAGAAGTAAGTGGGAAAGAGAAAAGAAGAAATACATTAATAGATGGGCAACAACAGAAAGGAAGGCCGGGAAAAGAGAGAATGGGAGAAGTAGAGAGACAAGGCGAAAGAAAGGAAGAGACGAAGATAGATGTGAGTAAAAAGAGAACGGAGGAAGGAGTCAGACAAGAAGAGGGAGATATGGAATGGAAGGTGGATTTGAGACCTTAGAATTGGCATTTAGATCTTGCCAAGTATAACTCAGCCTTTTCCCCTTTCTGTCTTTTCTTGAGTGTGGTTTGAATGAAGTATGGCTGTGAGAATGGTATGATTTTGAGTTTGTGTGGTTGGTATCAGGTGTTTTTTTTAAGATAATTTGTGTCATATGTTTTTGTATATATCTATAGCAATTTTGTGATAATTGTTTACACGTATTATAAAAGAAAAAATATGCTTCAAAAAATGTATTCATGGTGAAATAATTTTTTATAAACTGAATAATAAGAAATCATATGAAATAAGAATAAAAGAAATGTTGAAATAAATATTGTCTAAAATATTTCTGTCACCTAAATTCTAATGATTAGGATGTATACCAATGTCTGAAGTGTATGGCCATTGAAGGTACAACCCTTTCAAAGTGAGGATTTGTAGAGCGCTGCTTGTCACCCATGAGGGTATCAAGGTGCAGAATGGGCAGAGACAGAAAGAAAGTCCGCAGGAAAGAGAAAACAGAATCTGGAGAGTGACAAAAATAAGGAGAGAGGACATGGAAAGAGACCAAAAGGAAGTCCACAGGAAAGAGAGAAAGGAAGCGGGAGAGACAAGGAGAAAGAGAGACAGAAAGGCACTGCGCCACAGTACAGACACAACACGATTCATGGGTCCAAGGCTGCAGAGATTCAACGTGTTCCAAGTTTCCCACATCTTCAAGGCCTTCAACAGCCGTAACCATTTTGCAGGTCAAGTGACCAAGGAATCTCACCAGAAATATCAACATCCTGCCAGATTCAAAATGTCTTCTGCAATCTTGGCTAGCGGGTAGCTCTCAATCAGCAAGTGATTTGCTACTGGAAAGAGTTACAGGCCTGGGTTGTGAGAGAGCGCCCCCTCTGGGCTGATCTGATTGCTTGTGGAGGGCATTGTTTCCAGGCCCCTCTCTGTGTCAGCAGTTTAAACCCCCACTCACCCCTGACAGAACTTCCAATTAGGATTGAGGAAAGGAAAGATTGAAGCCTCTGGTGCAACCCGCAACGCTACCAGCAGCTTTTATGGGTTTATAGCAGTAATGCAATATTATACACTGGGCTTGATCAAGGTGCTACTTCACAATAAGCACTAGCAAAGCCAATTGGTCTGGCTTGCATACGAGTCCTAACTAAAACATCGAACGCAGTATGCTGCATTGAAAAAATACATGACGTATTCATGCATAGGGGGCTGTGCGTCTATGAGGTAAATAATTTAATTTGTGCTCATTTAGATTAACTGTGAAATGAAAGTGGTACCTCGTTCATAACAATGCAAGCACCCCGTAGGAGACAGAATGATATGCCTAACAGCCAATAGCATGCAGTGACGGAGAAATACTTCTATGGACAGAGCTCAAGAGTGACCATCGAGGTATG
Source organism: Lissotriton vulgaris (assembly GCF_964263255.1). Classification (NCBI taxonomy): domain Eukaryota; kingdom Metazoa; phylum Chordata; class Amphibia; order Caudata; family Salamandridae; genus Lissotriton; species Lissotriton vulgaris. Next base: position 582,561,089 of record NC_141687.1, on the reverse strand, counting down.
TTCTAAACAGCAGGCAACAATAGGTCTTGTAGACAGCTGCATTGTCGCGCCAGGCCTATATACGTTACTTGTACTTTGCTATACACAAGTAAAATCCGCAGTCTATTCCTGGCCCCCTCGAGTAGCTTTGAAGACAGACATCTGCTGCGCTCTGAGTGTTTGTGTGAAGGTTGCATGTTCTAAGCAGCACAGAGCAGCGGTAGGTGCGCAGTGTTCGGCTTCGGTAGATTAGAGGGGATGTTGGCTACATTCCAGTTTTAAATTTAGGGAAACAAAAAACACACGTCCGTGAAAATGACGACGGTGGATGTTTAACTCAAATATGATTAAACAATATTTTAACCTCTTTATCCCTGAAAGTTTGCTAACATTCTCAGGTTTTGGCTGTGGCTAACTGTAGAGGTCACATGTCACCCCCAGTCCCACGCTGACCTGTGCTGCTGGGTGGAGAGGCTGTAAGCCATCTGCAGTCCTGCAGCACCAACCTGTTTGTGCCCTCAGCAGCAACATGGTACGAAAGGGGTTGGTGATGGACGGAGCTTCTGAATCAATCAGACACTCACACCCAGTCAAGAGATCTGGGTTTAATCCATCACCGTTCTTTAGCCCACTCTGCCACCCCAGTTCAGACATGGCTATATGCAAATCACCGTTCTCAAGAAGCTTGTTTCCGGTCCAGGGAAGACATGGCTTGGCAGTTCGGCCTGGACTGTTCCCATGAGGCACAGGGTCAGACTGATTTGCATGTAGCCATGTCTGTACTGGGGTGGCAGAGTGGGCTAAAGAACGGTGATGGAATAAACCCAGAACTTTTGACTGGGTGTGAGTGTTTGATTGATTCAGATGCTCCGTCCATCACCACCCCCTTTTGTACCGCTCAGCAGCAACATGGCACACAACGAGGGAACGCCGGCCAGGAGCAGCAGTGGCAAGTAACCCTAATAGCACAATGACGTCACGTCATTCTATGCACGCCATTACGCACACGAGGAACTGGGCTGAACTCATGCCTCCGGCTGAGGCCAGAGAGGGTGAAGATGCAGGCAACATGTTAATGAAACTTAACAGAGCACATGGATTTCACACGAATACATGTGATTCTAAGACATAGTGGGCCTCATTTATGAGGCTGTGTGTCACTTTTACGCCGCTGGTGCGCCACTTTTTGTGACGCACCAGTGGCGTAAAAAATGCGCCTTGTTGCGCCATATTTACAAAGTCACGCATCTAGGTAGATGCGTCACTTTGTAAACCCCTGCGCCACATTATACCTGCGCCAGTTGTGATGTATGCAAGGGGGGCGTATTGACGCAAGGAAGGGTCGTAGAAGTGACGCAGTGAAATCTATGAGATTTCATTGCGTCACTTTTAGGACACCGTTGCGCCAAAATCTTGCGCCTGCCTCACAGCAGGCGTAAGACTGACGCAGGCCCTTTCACATGGGGCTTGCCCATGTGAATAGACGCATTGCTGGAGTTGCGTCACTTTTGTAACACACTCCAGCAATGCGTCACTTTTGCGCTTAAAGATACGTCAGAAATACTGACGTATCTGTGGACTCCTTGCGACATAATGCATCATACATTAAATATGACACATCAGGAATGTCGCAAGGAGTGCGCATTGAGAAGTGACGCATCGCTGCTTTCTCGCAGCGATGCGTCATTTCTCATATTGGGTCACTGGCAATACCTAGAATTCCATATATCATTTGGTTAAATAAGGGAGTTCCCAGAGTTCTGCGCTATGCGGAGTGCATTCTGTTGCGCCGTTCACTCTGATTTTACGCGCACGGTGTTCGACCCTTCCTGTAAAATCAGCGCAAACTGCACCACGTGCAAGTTAGGGTGTCTTAAGAAGTTATCTACCCTAGGATTTGCCAAGCAGCACGATAGGACGTTAACTACCCCACATTCCCCGTTACACCCTGTGACGTCACACCAGGGTATTACCAGCCAGATACTGTATCACTTGGACGCGCCCCAGAGTACATGCAACCAGCCGGGTAGATAAAGCGGGTTATCTCCAAACACCTGTTGGCTGCTTTGGATACTGGATAGTTGGGAGAAATAAATATAAGGGTCATGTTGCAATGATTATGAATAAGGAAATATTTTTCTGAAAAATGTCATCAGAGTACGACCAATTTATACATTTTGAATGCACGTTTTTTCATAATCGGTACAGACCTCCTATAAGGCGCCATTAATTGAAGACACACTATTGGAGTTTGGGGCCGGAGGTGTCAGCCCACCTTGAAGCTCGCGTGCCATAGAGGGCGCGCGGGTTGGGCCTCTAAGCACTGGGACGGCTGCCTCCCCCTGCCAGCACGCTGCTGAAGCTTTTGGTTTCAACACGTTGAACACCGGTACCTGCGTGTCACGTGCTCAACTCTGCGTGGTCAACTCAGTCATTCATCCTTCTGAAGCCAATAAGATGAACTCCAGGTCCGAAATGATGATAACCTTTTCATAGAGAATATTTTATGTGAAGAGCTACAAAAAGACACAGTTGTATTAGTATGAACAATAAGTTTTCCTCTGAATGACGAAATGCTCACGTTTTTGTTCCCCAAGTGCCTCGGGTCCCCTCTCTTCTACATGATCCTCTCACTTAATTGCCGCCTTTTTTCAGTCGTTCGTCTTCCCTTGTCTTCCTCTGCCATCCGTTAGTCTGCCCTATATCTACCCTTTCTCCTATGCCTCTTTCAATTTTCCTTCTCATCCTTATATCTGCTCTGTCTCCAGTTCTGGTGTCTGGGGTAGTCTTTCTCCTCTTACACTCCCCTCTTTCGGTCCTTTGCTCCCTCATTATCTCACTCTCTGTCATGTTCTCGGCTCCTCGTTCTTACATCTTCCCCTTTTATTTCTGCCCTTTCTCTCCTCCCTGGCTTCATTTCTCCTCTCCTGATTACCCTCTTCCCTTCCTCATCCATTTTTGACTCCTTGCATGTTCCCTCCTCTCAGCCCCTTTCTTCTCTCTTCCGCTCTGCTCCCTAAGCACTCTCCGCTCTTGTTCTTCCTCTCGCCTCACTCCACCCCACCCCACCCCCCCCCTCGCCGAGTTGGCCTATTTTTAGACTTCGGATTACTGTGCTGGTCTCTGACACTGTATGAGGCGATGCCCAAGGGGAGAAGTAACTGGAGGGAAGAGAAGGCGGAGGGGAGGAGGGACGCAAACAGAGGCGCACCTGAGTCTCCGGTCTCTGAGGTTCATCAGCTTCAGCACAGGTGCCGCTGCGAGCACCGGAAGGTGACCTTGTGATTGTTCTGGCCATGTAGGCCAGACCCACAAAAGGGCGTACCGGAACCCCACCCCTTCAGTTCTCCCCTAACAGGTGCAGCCAGGGAGCAGAGTTATAATCGTCAACAGAGAGCCTCGTTTGTAACATACCATTAACATCATCAGACGATCCCCTGTGCATCGACGTCACCAGTCCAAAAATGGCACTAGAATCCCATCGATGTCGCCAGACCGCCATTGCCGCCTGTGGCCTATTGATGTCACCAGCCAACCACTGTCACCTGCAGCCTATCAATGTCACCTGCAAACAATCAATGTCACCAGCAGCCAATCAATGTCACTAACCCACCACTGTCACCTGCGGCCTATCAATGTCACCTGCAGACAATCAATGTCACCAGCAGCCCATCAAGTTCACCAGCAGCAAAGCAATGTCACCAGCCGCCCAATGTCACCTACAGCTTATCACTGTCACCTGCAATCAATGTCACCAGCAGCCAATCAATGTCACATGCAGACAATCAATGTAACCTGCAGATAATCAATGTCACCAGCCCGATACTGTCACCTGCAGCCTATCAATGTCACCTGCAGATAATCAATGTCACCAGCAGCCCATCAAGTTCACCAGCAAAAAAGCAATGTCACCAGCCCACCAATGTCACCAGCAGCCAATCAATGTCACCAGCCCAACACTGTCACCTGCAGCCTATCACTGTCACCAGCCCAACAATGTCACCTGCAGTCTATCAATGTCACCAGCAGCCAATCAATGTCACCAGCCCAACACTGTCCCCTGCAGTCTATCAATGTCACCAGCAGCCGATCAATGTCACCAGCCCACCACTGTCACCTGCAGCCTATCAATGTCACCAGCAGCCAATCAATGTCACTAGCCCACCAATATCACCTACAGCTTATCACTGTCACCTGCAATCAATGCCACCAGCAGCCAATCAATGTCACATGCAGACAATCAATGTAACCTGCAGATAATCAATGTCACCAGCCCAATACTGTCACCTGCAGCCTATCAATGTCACCTGCAGATAATCAATGTCACCAACAGCCCATCAAGTTCACCAGCAAAAAAGCAATGTCACCAGCCCACCAATGTCACCTGCAGCCTATCACTGTCACCAGCCCAACAATGTCACCTGCAGTATATCAATGTCACCAGCAGCCAAACAATGTCACCTGCCCAACACTGTCACCTGCAGCCTATCAATGTCACCTGCAGCCAATCAATACCACCTGCAGCCAATCGATGTCACCAGCAGCCTATCAATGTCACCAACTCACCAATGTCACCTGCAGCCTATCACTGTCACCAGCCCAACACTGTCACCAGCAGCCAATCAATGTCACCAGCCCAACACTGTCACCTGCAGTCTATCACTGTCACCAGCCCAACAATGTCACCTGCAGTCTATCAATGTCACCTGCAGCCAATCAATTCCACCTGCAGCCCATCAAGTTCACCAGCAAAAAAGCAATGTCACCAGCCCACCAATGTCACCAGCAGCCAATCAATGTCACCAGCCCAACACTGTCACCTGCAGCCTATCACTGTCACCAGCCCAACAATGTCACCTGCAGTCTATCAATGTCACCAGCAGCCAATCAATGTCACCAGCCCAACACTGTCCCCTGCAGTCTATCAATGTCACCAGCAGCCAATCAATGTCACCAGCCCACCACTGTCACCTGCAGCCTATCAATGTCACCAGCAGCCAATCAATGTCACTAGCCCACCAATATCACCTACAGCTTATCACTGTCACCTGCAATCAATGCCACCAGCAGCCAATCAATGTCACATGCAGACAATCAATGTAACCTGCAGATAATCAATGTCACCAGCCCAATACTGTCACCTGCAGCCTATCAATGTCACCTGCAGATAATCAATGTCACCAACAGCCCATCAAGTTCACCAGCAAAAAAGCAATGTCACCAGCCCACCAATGTCACCTGCAGCCTATCACTGTCACCAGCCCAACAATGTCACCTGCAGTATATCAATGTCACCAGCAGCCAAACAATGTCACCTGCCCAACACTGTCACCTGCAGCCTATCAATGTCACCTGCAGCCAATCAATACCACCTGCAGCCAATCGATGTCACCAGCAGCCTATCAATGTCACCAACTCACCAATGTCACCTGCAGCCTATCACTGTCACCAGCCCAACACTGTCACCAGCAGCCAATCAATGTCACCAGCCCAACACTGTCACCTACAGTCTATCACTGTCACCAGCCCAACAATGTCACCTGCAGTCTATCAATGTCACCTGCAGCCAATCAATTCCACCTGCAGCCAATCGATGTCACCAGCAGCCTATCAATGTCACTAGCTCACCAATGTTACCTGCAGTTTATCAATGTCACCAGCCCAACTATGTCACCTGCAGCCTATCAATGTCACCTGCAGATAATCAATGTCACCAACAGCCCATCAAGTTCACCAGCAAAAAAGCAATGTCACCAGCCCACCAATGTCACCTGCAGCCTATCGATGTCACCAGCCCGCAATTGTCACATGCAGCCAATCAATGTCACCAGCTCACGAATGTCACCTGCAGACAATCAATGTCACCAGCAGCCTATTAATGTCACCAGCCCACGAATGTCACCTGCAGACAATCAATTTCACCAGCAGCCCATTAATGTCACCAGCCCACGAATGTCACCTGCAGACAATCATTTCACCTGCAGACAATCAATGTCACCAGCTCAACATTGTCACCTGCAGCCCATCAATGTCACCTGCAAACAATCAATGTCTCTAGCAGCCAATCAATGTCACCAGCAGCTTATCAAAGCCACCAGCCCAACACTGTCACCTGCAGCCCATCAATGTCACCTGCAGCCTATCAATGTCACCTGCAGACAATCAATGTGATCAGAAGCAAATCAATGTCACCAAGAGTTAGAGAGGTTCAAGTGGGGCAAAGTAGGAGCAAGGCTTCATTTCAGCAGAGGCCACTGGACTGCCTGGCGGAGCTCGGAAGGCTGTTCCAACATGCCCAGCAATGCAAGCTGCTGTGCGCTCCTGCATCTAAGTCAGAACTGAGGAATCCATGGCCGGATCTCCCGCTCCCATCTACCTTAGGATCTTTATCGATCCGGCCGGCTCTTTCACATGGCGCTGGTCACCCAGTTCCTTTTGAGCTGCTCATTCTCTTAACTTTTCATAAGTGGTCCATACAAACCAACATCCCCGTCTATCACAGATCCACTGAATGTCTGATCCCGATATCCCTAGGATAAAGGTTCACAACTGGGACTGGAAATGTCAATGTAGACCATATGCGTCTTCTTCCATCTCGAAGTTTAATTTTATTCGCATTTAGACAGAGGATTGAGGTAGCGCCCACTCTCCAGAATGGCGTCTCAGGCTGCTAGGGAAGGGGGTGAACAGGATACGGGCCAGTTCATGACGTTGAAGGGAGCTCTGTGACGCCCAAGAGTCACACCGGACGCTATTGACCCGAGTCCATCGTGGGGTAGAGGCGGAACGGATCTCTCTAACTCCCTGAGACCAGGTTTCAAGCCACTCGATGCCTCAGGCAGTTGCTGCTTGGGGTGCAAGGGTCGTCCAAGCCTTCCCACGTCGTTTTTAAGTGGAACAGCAGGTTCAGGGATGTCAACCGTGGGCGTCTGCTTGCCGTCTTGGCTTTATTAAATTCTTCTTTCGTTTTTAATGTACGTGTCTGAACATTTCTTATTGTTTCATTATTGCGTCCGCCCGTGTTACCAGTTTAATAGCGGTTTCCCTCCTTCTCGGAGAGGAGCGTTGCCCTGGGAGGGCTGGGGCCGCTGACCCTCTCATCCGACTCGCTCCATTACTCGAGGAGCGGTGGCCGAGAAGCTCCCCGGGACGGCGGCGGGGGCAGCGGAGTCAGGAGGAGACGGGGGCACAGATTGGGGGGGGTACGGAGTCAAGAGAAGGCAGGTCCAGGGAGCGGGCGGCAGGCCGAGTGTGGGAATGAAACCAGCGTCTGAGTCAGAGGGGAAGAAGGAGCTGCAATCAGCCAATTTCCAGACATTACCAGCCCTCCGAGGCACTTTATCGTACCAGATTATTGCAATCTTGTTCTAGGGCCTCTGAAGCCGGCTATCGCTTGCACTCCCGCCCGATAAAGCCTCAGGCAGAGCCGAGCAGGAGGGCGAGGAGGCAGCCACCCTTGGTATACATGTGGCAGGGCGGTGGGCAGTGCCAAGCTTGCAGACACCAGAGCAGCGCCCACATTCACCCTGCAATGAGCACAGGGCAGAGCAGCGCCGACCCTCTGACTGAACACGAGGCCAAAGAGAGAAAGGGAGCGAGAGGCATAGTCAGTCTACACCTGGAGCGCTCAACGAGCGAAGGCCTCCAGATGCCAACATCTGGATGGGAAAGAATACATCCCCTTTACCATACAATGAGGCACAGCAGTGCCTGTCATGGCTGTACAGGGAATGTGTTGGCAATCCACAAAGGACAGCAGACAGGAGGAGGCGGGCAGTGTCCTAGTGTTGACATACACTGAGCCGAGTGGCACACGAGGGCCCTTCCTCTCTCTCGCCATATCACGCAGAGAAGAACTGTGGTGCTCAGCCTCGGCCTACACCAAACAAGATAGCACAGGGGTGCAGCCTGCACCAAGCAGGCAAAGCATGGCTACGCATAGACTTGCACCCGAGAGCAGGTAGCATAGAAACTTGGCGCAAACCACAGAGAGCGCCACACCCTTGGTTCGCAACACGTGGTCACAATGGCACTTGCGCTGGGCCACTGCACATCCTTGATATGAATACTAGACGGACAGGAACATGCAACTAGACATAGAAATAACCAAATGCACACCAGGGATTCCGTGCATACGTGCGTGCACGCACACACACACACTTACACTCTTTCTCTCTCTACTCTGAAACTAGGCTCACACTCCTTTGACAGGACACACACGCTCAAGAAAACACATACCCACATGAGAATCTACACATGCAGCTGAGATCAGGCAAACGTGCAAAAACACTTGCACATGAAAACACACACAGCCTCTGGTCTGCCGTTCTGGCTGCTGGACAGACACCAGCAGTGCAAGGTGGTGGCATCTCCGTAGATTTGGGAGGTGTTTAAAGCCGGTGTCACTTGTGCTGCCAGTAATGGCCCTCCTCCTGGAAGTGGGTGCCTCCCTTACAGATCAAATTCCATCCCCCTGATGGGAAGGAAGCTGCTGGACCTCAAGATGGTCCCACATCAAAATGTCCTTTGGGTGCCTCCTCTCAATGTGTCACAACCAATCCCCGCCCACTGTCAAGCCATTCCTCAGATCCTTCCTACAATGATACCGATCAATGTGAGACACACGCCACTCAAAGCTCAACCTAACCCTTCTCACAGTGAGCTGAAGCAGACCCGGACCACCCTCAAAACGACACAGCCAACACCTGATCCTTGCCACGATGATCCGCTAGTCCAATCTCAAGGAGTCTCAGGTCACGTCCTACAGCCTTGTGGCACATTGCAGCACGCAGCTACATTACCCATCAGCACAGAGGTTAACTGTGTGCTGCAGCTTAATACTAGAACACAGTGCCGTAACACAGTAGGTTATCATAGCACTGTGTTCAAATACCTCACTTCTAAATTGCTCAGCTAGTTTAAATAGAGCCATCCAGCTGTCTCACAGTTGTTTCAGAGTTTAAACACACCGTTAGACAGTCGAAAACATGACCATCTCCTAGATAACTGCACCACCCCACATCCCTGCAAAAGAGCCCAGACAACAGTCGAACCCTCAAATACAGTCCTCAGTTTACAACCCACAGATTGGAAACAACTCAACCAGCAAACTGTTTGATATATGCAGGTAGATAAGAAGGGCGGACAAGGTTCACCACAACATTGTATAGTTATGTACACGCATATATAACAGTTATGGTCCACAATAATACTAAAACCATAATAAGCAGCGGTGAGCAGATAATTGTCACTTATACCTCTTACGTTCACATACATCATACCTGCTATGAGGGTTGTCCATCAGGGGCACTGTACGGCCAAACACAGGCATGGAATAACAGAAGAGATCTGTCACACACTGCTGGACAAGTTGGAGGACTTTAATCTAGTCCGCCACTGCAGGTCTCAAATATCTAGGTAATCAACAGGTAGGGAGGAGGATTTCTGGTCCATTCATTTCCCCAGTTTCAATCTATCAAATCATCATGAAGGAGAATGGACACTTGTAACTACTAGACCGTCGGTTAGAATGAATCACCCTCATAAACGCAGTGTCAGATGTGCGGTATATAACTTTTATCCACACCCACACTCACGTTACGGCATTAACATTGGGTGTCCAAATACGTGCTAAATGCCTGCCTCATCCAGAGGCAACCTCTGGTTTCGGTAGTAGTGTCCAAAGATAAAATAGGGGGGGCACCCTCAAAAAGAAAAAACGAAGGGAGAGGAAAAAGAATATAAGAAACAGAACTTCACCACCAGTAAACTTTAATAAAAAAGGGTGAGGTTATGTTGTTAAAATATTGTTGGTATAACTCGAGGTCGAGTTATTGGATTTCTTTATACCATATGATTGACAAGCTCAAATATCTATACACAGTGGCAGCTTCTTTACATCTTTCAATTGCACTCAGATATGGGATGATAACAACAATGTCCATCCCAACAGATCTCTCCACATCTCTTACTCTTCAACCATGCCAGCTCAAGACCACAATTATACACAAAATCTCAGATTGGACGTCCCATCGCAGCAACCATCTAAGAAGGGTATATCATAAGAAAGACCCTGAAGAGATCTGCAGAGCTGCTCAAAGCTACAAGAATACTGAAGAACCCAAAACTGCACGTCTGCCTCAAACAATTCCTCATCCGCCACACTGCTACACTCTGCCTCTCATAACACGATAACCGCACATCAGTGGTCATCAGGCACAATGTGGAAACACTTCCCACATAGGATCAAAACAAAGACAGCATCCTTCCAACCACACACCCTGCGTGGTTTAGCATGTTACCTATGTAGGCAAGTGCTCTAGCACCCTACATAGGGGTAGTTAGGGCTATATAAATGCTGCAATACAAATGTAAAAACAGGCCTTACCTTGGAATGCCCTACCTTCCCGCTCGGCTGACTCCTCATTCAGAGGCGCACAGGGTGGGTAAGACAAGAAAAATCTTGATATTGCAAAGAATACCACTAATGGTTCCCTTTAATTTCGTCCGTTAGATTCTTCAAAATCGTGTGTCCGCTGGACAATTGATTTCCGTGATCCCCGAATGGTGAACGCGTGTCTAACGCAGTTAATGGGTAAGTCACCTTCCTTCCTATTCTACCTTAGCCTGATCACACCCCTAGCAATCATTCATGCATTTACTCCCGCATTGCTCACAACTAATGGTTTCCTTTAATCCCACCTGGTAGACTCTTCATAATCGTGTGTCCGCTGGACCATTGATTTCCGTGATCCCTGAATGGTGAACGCGTTTCTAACACAGTTAATGGGTAAGTGACTGTTCTTCTTACTCTACCTTAGCCTGATCACGCCCCCAGCAATAATCTATGCACTCAATCCTGCATTGCTCACAAACTGTACCGACGAGTCACAGTTTGACCCAGTGTCTGTGTTCTTTTTCAGACACAGCGAAAGATTTCCTCCAAACATCTCATTCCTTGACTCTATACCATCAAGGTAAAGACGGACAACCTTGAATGTATTCCGCGATTCTCTTGTTGGGAATTTCCTGCCATAGTTACCACCGCAGGGCTGGTTTACGGCTCCAATTGCTCTTTTCTCTTTATAATCGCTCATGTACATCATTTTGATGATTAATTCTTTAATAACAAACTGTACATCATTTTGATGATTAACTCTTTAACAACAAACTGTGCATCTAAACGCTCCATATTAATTACCCGTTTACTTCCAATCTTCCCCCCCATTACCGATCCGTCATGGGATCAGTGTGCTAGTGTGGTTCTCTGTTTAAGCAGTGAGGGACACCCCTTTAATTTGAATTCAAATAATATTCCCGTTTTATATACTAAATAGGTTGCCTGCCCCGTTTCCTGTCCTGATGAAGACCCCACTGCAAGGATAGCACTATTACCTGCGTATTTTTGAGGGTTGAAACGTCGACAACCGCCTGCTTTTGAACATCAACTTCACGCCCTAATTTTTCATTGATTGAACTATGTGGAGTATGACTTGTTTTGACACATAATTTGAACTTATGGTCCTTTGTTTTGTACATAATATGTAATTTTGCCAACCAAATGGTTTCAATTGGTTGATTGTACTGTCACTAAATTTCCTTCCCATCACATTATCCTCACATGATCACGCACCCCCCCATCCTCCCTGGGGCACTGTTCAACCACTTGTTTTTTGTTCAAATGTCCAGTATATTCAATATACACTCCCATTGTGATTAAAACAATGTGGATGGATTCAATGTCTTTGTGATTTTCATTCTTACTATTATCTATAATTTTCCTACTTATACTGGGACCCCTTCATTTGAGTATATTGCAAAGAATACAGCACAGCCTGTCCTGCAATAAATGACTGTGAGAGAATGTTGCTTTTGTGATTTTACACATAGCCTTGGGTAAGATTGAAGGAGTAGCTAAGTGACTTCTTGACATTTAGGCTCTGGGGCCGGCTTGGAGTGAAAAAGTGTCAGTCAGTGTCCCACTCCTGCAAAAGTTATCCCAAGCGAAGGGCGGCAGGACGCTGTGCTCTTTCTGTTGTCTACACTCACAGGGTCTGGATTCAGTGCAATCCCATGCGTTTTAGGACATCTGTGTACAGATCAGGAGTGCACCGAGGCCTGCCAGGGACTCAACTGTAGATTTGGCGCGACAGACCCTGCTGAGGCTTCCTGAGCAGCCAACATGCCACAAGGGCAGATCTTGAAGCACCTGGAAAAGAGATATCTGCTCAAAATACCAGCAATTCTTTCTCTTTTCACTTCATAGGAATGCCTCCTCTTGACCTTGCAGCCAGCACAAAATAACTAACATAGCTTGAAGATAAGAACGTGTTTTTCAGGCTCAAGTAATACAAACATTACGGATGCTCCGCATTTCTGGAAATATGAGTTATTAAAGGCAGGGCGGGCTGCTGCATCCAGATGCAATGGAGAGTGGACGTCTAGAAGACAATGAAAGGTTTCAACAATGGTGCTGAATAGCCTCCCTCACCATTATTCTACACTCTAAAGCAGTGGTCTTCAAACTTCTTAATGCTGCACACCCATCCGCACCCGTGTAAAAAAAATCCTGGGACCTCCCCTCAATTTTTTTTACAATTATTCTGCTAAATTGGTACTGTTTAAATATGTCTAAACATAGTTAAACATTGCAGTTAAGCTCTGTTACGCTTTTCTACACATACTCCCAGTCAGGATATAAATGACAAAAGTTGTTAGTGATGGCCGATTATCAGGTGGCTTACTGAAGTTCATGTTTTTAACACCTAAAACAAAGCTTGATGCTTCTCTTGGCCAGAGACTCCCCCCCCCCCCCTGACATCACTTAAGCCACCCCTTTCCCCTCCCCCCCAGTTTGAAGACCTCGTCTCTAAAGGGTGGCATTTTGAAATGATAAAGTGCCCTCTTGCGGAAACATTACTCCATTGTAAAACGGGCTCCTTACCCATAGGACTGACAAAGGGAATACTAAGTCATTATAATCAGTTGTCTGTGAAAGCTATACCAGGGGTCACCTTCATCTCAAAATGGAGGCAAAAATGAAATTTCAAGAGCTGTTTGATTCGGGGATTAAGAAGGGGCTGGAAAAGTTAAGATCGTCCTTAATGAATCTTAAAACACGTAGGAGCTGATATAGAAGGGTCTGCGTTCTGTGTGAATTTCTCCTTGGATAATTTTGTTGGACGTGGCAGGATTTGATTTTGACCGTACAAAACACTTTAGACTTTTCTAAAACTGAAGATCATTTGAAGGAAATTTTCTAACTTTTGTTTTGCGATCGAAATTATACAGTTTTGAATCGTTTCTGTGTGTTTTCTCTTTGCAGTCTGAATGCATGGTATTTCTTTGGAAAATCCCCTGGGGCACTTTGGTATTACAGAAAGGGCCAGAAACGCTTGCACGGCATCTTCTGTAACACAAATAGTGCTGGTGCACCTAAAGCAGCAGTGCTTCAAGGGGGGGCGTGCCCCATGCACATGAGGGAATCCCTTTGCCTCTGCACCCGCGCCGTATTACCGATGTGAGCGCAGAGGCAAAGAAGCCCTTAGGAGTCGCACTGAGAATGCGCCTCCAGAGAGCAGCCCTCTTCAGGGGGTAAAGGCGGTCATGTGGACACCCAGACAGCCCCTTTAAAAGTGCAGGTGTGTTGCTGCCTGAACAGTGAAACACAGAGTGGCTTCAAAGCAGACGCTCCGTATTTCACGTGAATACACTGCCCCCGGGGCATCACAAGTTCGTGGCTGACATGGGGGCAGTGTATTCCCCATAATGCAGCGCATTTTCCTTCATTGCACCGGGCGCACCTTTTTACAGGTGCGACCAACGCAATGAAGAAAAATGTTCTGCATGTGTAATGCGGCCCCAGGAGATTCCACTACTCTCCTGCCATTTCTGGCACTTCCTGCAGGTTTTCAAAATGCCCTCTGAATTCCATAATCCATCCTGCATCTCAATAGGAATAGAGCACACCCATGAGCTTGACAACTCCTTGGCAGATCGTTTAATCAAAAAGCAGATATTCTTAAATTCCACTTTCTGGTAACAACACTCAGAAAGAGCCTCCCAACTTCAAAACCTGGCTAACTCACGCTACATCCATAGCACAGCCTACATTGTGCTTCTTCAACCTGCTAATCTAAAAAAGAAACCAATGAACTCATCAAAGTTATAAGCTTGGCAGGATCTCCCAAGGACCCTTTTTCTCACGAACAATATAAAAGCATTCACCAAGAAACCTCGGCTGTCTTACTGACCAGACCAATCATCAACATACTCTGAACAACTGGAAAGTTTCAGAGTCATGTGGAAAGATCTTACATTAAACCCATATCTAAAAAGCAGAAACTTCAGTCGGCAGATAACAGACCAACATCCACCCAACCACACCTGGGTAAATTAGGACCTCCACCAACTAAACTGATGTGTTGAAGAAACATGGAGTGATCATGATCTCCAGCCTGTCATTCCAAGCATGAGATATGAGAAGGCTGGGGGTGTATCTTTCCTTATTGCAGCCTACATACAGTATTGAGGAATCAATAGCCCTAGTGTCAACACTTCTTGACTGTAAGAACAGTCTCTGTATCAGACTTTCTCTAAACCTAAAAGAGAAGTTTCAGCAAATCCAGAACATGGCACCGAATACAATCCGGCAACTGGGCAAACAGGGCCACATTAACCAAACCGTCATGTATCTACACTCATTACTCGTAGCACAAACAATCTCCTACAGAGTGTTCTCTGTCACACTTCGGGTGATCTCTGGGACAGGGTCTATCTTCCGGCAGCAGCTACGGGCCGAACAGGTAAGAGCAGTGGGGCGGTGTGGCTGGGTTAGGGGGGAATTCGACAGACGACCACGAAGGAAAATTAAATAAATAACTAATTTTCCATGGTCATCGTCAGTTGAAATCCCCATCCATCCCCCACCCGGCCCCTCCACCCTACTCCTCTTACCTGCACAGGCCTTGGCAGTCCTACAGTATGTATTCAAAATGTACAAAGGAGAAATCTCAGATTCAAGATGTGTCCACTCCTCATCATCCCCTTTTTCAGAAAAACTCGCAGGAGCATCTTGCCTTTAGAGAAGCAAGCTCAGCTCTCAACAGTGCTCCTAAACTGAGTAATGATCAGCAACAAACGTGTAGAACTCAGAAAAGCAATAATACATGGCTGGTTCCAAAGTCATCACTCTGGTTTGTATGAGCAGAGAGTAACACTCTCCCTCACACTCCATCGGGCACTGCTCCAAGTGAAGGATGCTGCTACATGCAGCTGCATGAAGTCTGGAGCACAACTTTAGAGCTCCCGGACCACAACAAAACACACCACCCGTAGGTGAAACCTAAGTCAACACCATCTCAAAGCACAACAACAAATGGAGTAGTTATATACTCCACCAACTGATGAACCGACAGCACAGCGAGGCCTTAGTCAACGGGTAGGAAGACACTACTATAATCCAACAATATATACAAAATACAGGCCAGCATCGTAAATCAACGAGTAAGCGCTCGGGGTGTTGCACCTGTATCCTACCAAAACCCTCTAAAACAACAACATTCCTATTTCTGATAGAAGTTTGCATGCTTGGGACTAGAAATACTCTCAGATAAGGGTCACTTTCGTCAGTGAGTTTTGCTAGTACAAATGCCATGATCATGGGGTCCTGATGTGGTCCCATAGCTCCTGGCACCCCTTAGAAATTGACGTGGCTTCCGTGGCGATTGACTCTTGCAAGGCCGTGGTTGGGCCCCTGTGAGTTTAGAATGATGCCTGTCACTCTTACCCCTTGTAGTGCAGTTTCTGCCTCTTCCTTCTAAAAGAGGGACCCAAGGAACCTACCAGAGTATATCAGAGACAGAATCCGCTTAGTGAGAGCTCTGCTCTTTACACCATCCCCTGCTTCACTGACAGGATCTGGGGCTTCTAGGGTGAGGAGACGCATGAGAGGGAGTGAGTGGGTAAACAAGTAAAAGTGAGCTGGATATAAAATGTATACTCTTAAGTGATGAATGGGCATTTGGTAAATTTGTAATTGAGACTATCATCTTTCTTCATGTATACGGCCAATGGGAGTTTAATCCTACTAAGCAGCAGTTAAAACCTATATACTACTCTGAGGTATGATCTAGGGCAAGTAGAACACTTTGGGGGAGGGGCTAAAATACATTTGAATGTAAACATTTCATCGGACCTCTCCCACTCCTCTCATTCACTACTTGTATATTTAAGGGCTGCATCCTGATGATCAATCAAGAACCGAGTAAGGGGTACAGGAGACTGATTTTAAGGATTGTGCTTCCCTCAGCCACCAGAAATGATCCAGCTGGAGAAGTGTGGCTCACCGGTTAGAGGCGGCAGACCCAGAAGCAGAGGTCGGCCCGGGACCAGGGTTCAATTCCCGACGCGGCAGGGTACGGAACCAATGTCAGCGGGCTCGATAAATCTTGCCTCGGTGCCTCTCTAACCATGGGTCCCACGCTGCAACTCTGGGCAATAGCTTGCTTAATCTCCACAACGGCCCCCTCGCTGCCGGGGATGCCTGGCTTCACCTTGGGGATGCCCAATAGGGACCATCTCACAGGGAAAGCCAGGACGGGTTCCCCAGCAGTACACAGCGCCAAGAAACCTCAGGGTGAATGTGCGCTCTACAAATTCATCATAACATAACATAACTTAATGTATCTCCAGCGCTTTAATCTGCAGGGGGAAAACTGTAAAAGGCCCCAATGTGTACCCTGAAGGGAGCACAACCTGCTCGACGTGCGTCATTGGCCCGTTACAGACTGTCACTGAGCTTGTTTGGGTGTTTTATATAGTGCTTGCATGCCACCCTTTATTCGCCTGAGAACACTTTGATACACTGTCACATGCAGACAGTTGATTGACTTCAGACAGTGACGGTGGACAGATTGAAAAGGTACGTGCTGCGAGGTGGCCACTCCCTGGTGACTTCTAGCCAAGCGCCCTCTGTGGCCCGGGTCCAGGGACAGGTGAGCGGGGGAGGTCACTCAGATCTTCTGAGTGTAAATCTGCTGACTCGTGTGATCCTGTTCGTCCTGCTACTCCAGATGCCGGTGGCTGGAATTCACCCCTGAAAGGAGTTCAGAGGTCAAGCTGGACCAAGTGCGACGTCACCACCTTGGCTTTTCTGAGATGCCCGAGGACAAGGTGGTGCCCCAGCCACTAAGGTGCTGCTGTCAAAGGCTTGAGGGCAAGTTACAGAAGCCAGGGCCAGCACCACACTTCTAACATGACTAACAGGCCTCGTTGTGCTTTAAACATGACCCTCTTGTCTGAAGGTGAAGATTTTAAACCGAGGACACAGTGAATACGCTCGCTTGATGAAGTATCTCCGCTGCTTTGCAGGATCCACCACGATGTGGGCTTTGAGGAACGGCAACAGGCGTTGGTGCGCTACTGAGGTCTGCCAGGACATGGATGTGGTACAGGACTGGAGTCTGGGCTACAGGGCACTGATGTTTGTGCAAACCAGAATGGAGGCCACTAAGACTGTCTTAAGGGCCCTGGCTAGAGGCACTAGGTGTAATGCCACCGGAGGCACGCCATGAGTTGTGTTCATACTGCTTTCCCAGGCACCTATATTTAATTTTGTTTGTGCACTTAATGCCTTGTAGAGAACCAGTCCTTTGTGGCTTATATATGCTCTTTCTTTAACAACATTCACATCAGTGCAACTCCCAAACTTGCATCCGGCTCGGATGTTGACAGATTCTTTGTTTTGCCATTTGTGGTTAGTCCCATATATACAAGATCCGATGGACACATGATCAAATATATAACATTCTTAGTGTTGCAATTTGAATGACTTATACACTAAGTTTTGAGATTTGCTACATCCATCGTTTTGATGTCATTAGTAGATTGACATGCCTGACAGTTCACACACTTGTACTGGCCAATAAGAGGCAGCCACCCCTATGCCTGTGTTATCGTCTCACCTATCTGCTCTTCCCTAAGTGCTCTAACCACAACAACCCTTATACGTTTATTCCTTTTGTGTGCAAACAGTTCTCCACTTCTCCCAGCAAATGCAAATTCATATTAATGTTCTTAATGACAGAAGTAGTCATTAGGCTGTATGTGGAGACCATAATGGTAGATTCTGCATTTTTCTCATTTCTCGTTCTTGGTGTGGGGAGGGTTTCTCTTGGACAATACCATGTTAATTTGAGGGCCTTCCGCACTATGCTTTTGGGATGTCCCATCTCAATCAATGCATTCGTAAGAAGTCCTGCTTCTCTAAAATAGTCTGATCCACGTTTAAAGCTCCGTCTAATACTAAGAAATTGTCCATATGGTAAATTGTTACATAGCGATCTAGGGTGGAAACTGTTCTTTGCAAACAGTAGGTTTACGGTGTAATGTGGTGTATATCTCCTCTTTAACTAAGATGTCCAAGTAGCTGATCTGTCCCAGACTCTGACTACAGCTGAATCTCAGGTCTGAATCCTGTGTATTAACCCATATCATCTATGTACCTTATCCAGGTTACTATACTGTTTCTGTATGGATTAAACTGTGTTACTAGCTTATTATTTTCAAGTTCCGCTACTACCAAGTCACTACGCCTGGAGCAAAACATGCTCCCATGCCTACTCCTTCGATTTGTTGGTTGTACTACTTCTTGAACATGAAGTGATTTTAACTCAAGCAATGTCACTTAGTTAGAAAAGGCACTCAATGGGATATTGTTTTTGGGGGCCAGATTCTATTTTGTTCTATATGACACCTAAAGCTGCTTCCTGTCATATGTTGGTACACAGGCACTCTATGTCTAAGGTCACCAAAATCTGTTTCCTGGGATCAAACTCTCTGTCCTCAATGTAGTTAATAAAATTCATACTGTCTGATGTAGGTGATAATCTTTGGTACATATGGTTTTATGATGTGATCCAGAAATTAGCATACTGGTTCCAGAAACTATTGGACGTCCTGGAGGCGCCTGGCTGTTTTTGTGTATTTTCCCTAATGTATATATGTGTAATTGTTTAATATTGCAACCCACTGCACAGTGAGCACTGTGCCGTCTGGCCCATTTTAATTGCATATAATGTACTATCTCTATGTTGGGAATAAAATTCGAGTTTTGATTGGAAGGTGGTAGGAAAGTGCTTTACTCTCAGAGACAAAGAAGTCCCATGGAACTTTCTTTTGCTTATTATGCAGTTTCCGGTGTTGGCCATATCAGTTTGGTCCTGTAAACTTTATTTAACTCTCAAGCCTATGCTCACATTGAGAAAAACCTATTCTTCCAAAACAGCTCCAAGACCTCAATGAAACAGAATTTAATGAGCAATCAAAGCAGTAGAACCAGTTGCGGCCCTCGGCAATGGCTCACAGTTCCTAATTGAGAAGAACTGTTACAACAGCATCACCTCAATAAGTTGGCACCACATAAAATGAGGGATCCCAACAGTACACCAACGTTCTGACCAGTGGCCTAGCAAGGGGTGCCGGTCTGCCCTGGGCGGCACGAGTGTTCGGGGTGGGCTCCACCCCCTTCTTACCGATGGCCATCGCTCGTGGAGCACACAGGAATCGACAGCAGCCCCCCTCTCCTACCTATGGGCAGGTGTCAAAAAGAGCTACCGCCACAGGCGACCAAAGGTGGAGCTACGCCACTGGTTCTGACAAATCATTCACTCACAAATTCCCTGAACTGAAAAGGAAATGCAGAAATCTAGAATGCCAATGGCATAAATCCCTGCCTGAAACTGACAAAAATGCAGAAAAAGGCAGAAGTGGCTGCCAAAAAGCAATCTGGAAAGTACAGAAAATCTATGTTCAAAATGCACTGA
Organism: Lissotriton vulgaris; assembly: GCF_964263255.1. Classification (NCBI taxonomy): domain Eukaryota; kingdom Metazoa; phylum Chordata; class Amphibia; order Caudata; family Salamandridae; genus Lissotriton; species Lissotriton vulgaris. The sequence goes on along the minus strand of NC_141687.1, from coordinate 582,541,287 downwards.
AGACATTGCAAATAAAAGAAAGGAACAATACGATATCTTCTGGGAAATGACAAATCCAGGAGAAATGAAAAAAAACCTGGCGAAAACCCACAACACTATTGAGGATTTTTAATAAAAAATAAGAAAGATTTACAATTCAATGTTAGCTCCAAACCACCATCCTGCCCCCACCGCACCTCTCCCCCACTTCAATCATTCTTCAGAAATGTCATACCTGCTGTGCAGGAAGAGATAATCAAGTCAGCCTATGAAGCATCTTTTCTCTTCTGCAGAAAACAACATGACAAACGTGATAAACTCTTTGCTTAAGAAGAATGGCTCTAGAGAGCATTCACCCCTCCCTTGAAGTCCCCATAGCAGGGGCTAGTGTCTGTGCCCACCTGATTTCCCCATAGCAAGGGCTAATGTTTGTGCCACCCTCCTGATGTCCCCATAGCAAGAGCAAGTGTGTGTGTCCCCTCCCTTGAAGTCCCCATAGCAAGGGCTAGTGTTTGTGTCCCCTCCCTTGAAGTCCACATAGCAAAGGCTAGTGTTTCTGTCCCCTCCCTTGAAGTCCCCATAGCAAAGGCTAGTGCCTGTGCCCACCTGATGTCCCCATAGCAAGGGCTAGTGTTTGTGCCACTCTTCTGATGTTCCCATAGCAAGGGCAAGTGTGTGTGTCCCCTCCCTTGAAGTCCCCATAGCAAGGGCTAGTGTCTGTGCCCACCTGATGTCCCCATAGCAAGGGCTAGTGTTTGTGCCACCCTCCTGATGTCCCCATAGCAAGGGCAAGTGTGTGTGTCCCCTCCCTTGAAGTCCACATATCAAGGGCTAGTGTTTGTGTCCCCTCCCTTGAAGTCCCCATAGCAAGGGCTAGTGTTTGTGTCCCCTCTCTTGAAGTCCCAATAGCAAGGGCGAGTGTTTGTGTCCTCTCCCTTGAAGTCCCCATAGCAATGGCTAGTGTTTGTGACCCTTCCCTTGAAGTCCTCATAGCAAGGGCTAGTGTTTGTGTCCCCTCCCTTGAAGTCCCCATAGCAAAGGCTAGTGTTTGTGTCCCCTCCCTTGAAGTCCCCATAGCAAGGGCTCGTGTTTGTGTCCCCTCCCTTGAAGTTCCCATAGCAAGAGCTAGTGTTTGTGTCCCCTCCCTTGAAGTCCCCATAGCAAAGGCTAGTGTTTGCGTCCCCTCCCTTGAAGTCCACATAGCAAGGGCTAGTGTTTGTGTACCCTCCCCTGAAGTCCCCATAGCAAAGGTTAGTGTTTGTGACCCCTCCCTTGAAGTCCCCATAGCAAGGGCTCGTGTTTGTGCCCCCTCCCTTGAAGTCCCCATAGCAAGGGCTCGTGTTTGTGTCCCCTCCCTTGAAGTTCCCATAGCAAGAGCTAGTGTTTGTGTCCCCTCCCTTGAAGTCCCCATAGCAAAGGCTAGTGTTTGTGTCCCCTCCCTTGAAGTCCACATAGCAAGGGCTAGTGTTTGTGTACCCTCCCTTGAAGTCCCCATAGCAAAGGCTAGTGTTTGTGACCCCTCCCTTGAAGTCCCTGTAGCAATGGCTAGTGTTTGTGTCCCCTCCCTTGAAGTCCCTATAGCAATGGCTAGTGTTTGTGTCCCCTCCCTTGAAGTCCCCATAGCAAGGGCTCGTGTTTGGGTCCCCTCCCTTGAAGTCCCCATAGCAAGAGCTAGTGTTTGTGTCCCCTCCCTTGAAGTCCCCATAACAAGAGCTAGTGTTTGTGTCCCCTTCCTTGAAGTTCCCATAGCAAGAGCTAGTGTTTGTGTCCCCTCCCTTGAAGTCCCCATAGCAGAGGGATAGTGTTTGTGCCACCCTCCTGATGTCCCCATAGCAAGGGCTAGTGTTTGTGTCCCCTCCCTTGAAGTCCCCATAGCAAGGGCTCGTGTTTGTGTCCCCTCCCTTGAAGTCCCCATAGCAAGAGCTAGTGTTTGTGTCCCCTCCCTTTATAGTCCCCATAGCAAGGGCTGGTGTTTGTGTCCCCTCCCTTGAAGTCCCCATAGCAAGAGCCAGTGTTTGTGTCCCCTCTCTTGAAGTCCCCATAGCAAAGGCTTGTGTTTGTGTCCCCTTCCTTGAAGTCCCTATAGCAAGGGCTCTTGTTTGTGTCCCCTCCCTTGAAGTCCCCATAGCAAGAGCTAGTGTTTGTGTCCCCTCCCTTGAAGTCCCCATAGCAAGGGCTCGTGTTTGTGTCCCCTCCCTTGAAGTCCCCATAGCAAGAGCTAGTGTTTGTGTCCCCTCCCTTGAAGTCCCCATAGCAAAGGCTTGTGTTTGTGTCCCCTTCCTTGAAGTCCCTATAGCAAGGGCTCGTGTTTGTGTCCCCTCCCTTGAAGTCCCCATAGCAAGGGCTCGTGTTTGTGTCCCCTCCTTTGAAGTCCCCATAGCAAGAGCTAGTGTTTGTGTCCCCTCCCTTGAAGTTCCCATAGCAAGAGCTAGTGTTTGTGTCCCCTCCCTTGAAGTCCCATAGCAGAGGGCTAGTGTTTGTGCCACCCTCCTGACCCTTGAAGTCCCCATAGTAAGGGCTCGTGTTTGTGTCCCCTCCCTTGAAGTCCCCATAGCAAGGGCTAGTATTTGTGTCCCCCACTGCAGGACAGACGATGATCATGCATGTGAGCTGAGAGGCCTTTCCGTGATGGACCGTGGCTCTGTGGTCGGGAGGTCACACCAAGTCCACATCCCAGTCTTTGGAGAGTGACTACTGTCACCCGTCTCTTATGCAGAGGACTGAAAGTAGTGGCAGTGAAATGATCATAGTACAGGGCATGCTGTTTTCCTTGTTCCCTGCTTTGGAAGAGTAGCCGACCAGCCGAAACCAGGTGTGAAATTATTCTGGAAGTCGACTATAACCGGGCCCTTTGCCGATCTAGAAGAGGAGTGCGTTTTGTGTGAGTGTACTACAGATATGTAAATGTTGCATGTGCGTGTGTTGCCTCCATATGAAGAATGCCTATGCTGAGATGAAGACATTGCATGTGACTACAGCCACAGTGGGCTCCATTTTGTATCCGGCACACTTGTTGGGGGTGCAAAATTAATTCAGTTTCTATTTGCACAAGTACGCAACATTTCTAAAAAAAAAATCTGTTAGCACGAGGTGCATCCTCTCATCCAAAATTGATGTGAGGATGTACTCCATGTGTAATGATGTGCCTTCTTCCCCCAATAACTCTCGGAGTCGGGTTGCTGTGTATTCTATTTATTCAAGTTGTATTGTACAAGGAGCGCCGAGCATGTCCTCTGCCCAGCCTGCTCGCGCGCTAATGCCTCGCTGCGTGCGCTGCCTCCCTACGTCACCGCACGTCACGTAGCTACGTGACGTGCAACGCTAGAGCGCTCACTACATATCTCCCCTTTTTCCCAACAAACTATATGTACAAGTCCTGACTCATGTCGTAGTCTCTGAATCTCGTAGGCTGGACCACCACCCTTCCCCTTCTCATCAGTCTTACCGGGGCTGTGGCAGTTGTCGTTTCGCTCTCGTTACCACTTCCTAGCGCAGCCGCACTAGGCTCACTCCTGCTCCTATCCTCTTCACTCCGCTGCTCCCCACTCGCACCAATGTCCTCTTGTCGTGTCTCCTCGATGTCTATATCCTCTCCCCCATATTCACAGGGGGTCTCGCTGTTGCTTTCACTACCTCCATCTGTCCTGTTGACCCTCCAGCAGAGTATTTTGTTGCACCTGGCCATGCGGTCCTGCGACCACACATTTCCGTCGCTCAGCAAGACCGCCCTACCTCTTACTTCCACTACTTGCAGGGGCTTGCTGTACTTGCTTGCTCCCTTTTTCTGCAGTGTGGCCAGTTTTACTCTCACCCATTCTCCTTTCTCCAACGAGGTGCCCTTTACATTCCTCCGCGCATCATAGTGTTTGGTGTACACAGATTGGGCTCTTTCCAGGTTGGCCTGCACCACGGCCGGTGACCACTCGCTCTTGATTACTCTTTCCTTCCATATTCTGTTGTCCTGAGTGAACGGTTCCCGGCCTCTGAGAATCTGGAATGGGCTATAGCCGGTGTTCGTGGGTGTTATCCTATATGCCCATACCATGTGCCAAATCTCTGCTTTCCAGTCTTTGTTGTCTGAGATTGCCGCTTGTATCGACCCCATCACTACTCTATTAAAACGTTCCACCAACCCATTCCCAGCGGGATGGTATATGGCTGTGTGTTTTGCAGTGATGCCATTCCTCCGCATGAATTGGGACCATTTTTCAGATCGGAATTGGGGGCCGTTGTCACTGAGGACACACTTTGGGATGCCCTCTCTCACAAAAGTTTCGGCCATGAAACTCACTATCGTTTCCGTGTCCATTGTTTCTTCTATTCTCAATTCCGGCCATTTGGAATATCGATCCACCATGACGCAGATGTATTTCTGTATTCCTTGTGCATTTAGGACAGGACCCAAGATGTCTATAGACAGTTCCTCCCACGGATTCTTCGGAGGATCAAACTTCCCCAAGGCTGGGCGCAGGGGTTTGAGTGTTTTATCTGCGCCTTGGCACCTCGGGCACTCTCTAACGTGTCTCTCCGCTCTTATGTCCATTCCCGGCCACCAATAATTTTGCTTGGCCCTCAGTTTCAGCTTTCCAGCTCCTAGATGGCCCTCATGCAGCATGTCCAACAACAGGGGGATCATTTTTGCTGGTGGTATTACTCTCTCTCCTCTAAACATGAATATGCCTTGATCATCCATTGATAGTTCCTCCCTAACTTCAAAGTACGGGATGAGATCTCGCCCTGTCTTGTTTTTGTCTGGCCAACCCCTTACTATATGGGCTTTCACTTCTTCCAGAACGGGGTCTTCTTCGTATGCTAGTTTCCATTCTTGTCTGCTCACTGTTGTTTCTTGGTCTTCCGTGAGTGCGACCCACTCTTCCGCTCCCTCGCTGCGTTCGGTGCTGGGCTCCATTGCTGCCGCCCTGCTTAGGTAATCCGCCACCTTGTTCTTATTTCCCGGGATATGTTCCACATCATATCGGAATTCCATTAGTTTGAGTGACATCTTGGAGATCCTTGGCGTTGCGTCTGCATGTCCGCTTGATGTGAGTACCTTGAGCAGGGGCTTGTGGTCAGTCCTCAACCGGAACCTGGTGCCCCACAGGAATTGCCTAAACCGAGACATGGCCCACACTACTGCCAGCATTTCCTTCTCGACCACGCTATATTTCTTCTCAGTGTCGCTCAGGGTGCGGGATGCGAAGCATATCGTTTCCAGTCTCCCTTGGCCGCGGTCTTGCATGAGGACTGCTCCCAGTCCTTTGTCGCTAGCGTCCGTTGTGAGTACTGTGCTTCCTTGGGGGTCGAATCCTTGTAGCGGGACAGCTCCTGCCACCTCCCTTTTTACCTTTTCAAATTCCTGCTGGGCCTCTTCCGACCACCGGAATTCACTGTTGTCTCTTGTGAGGAGTCTCATGTTGTGGGTCTTTGAGGCGAAGTGTTCCATAAACTTTCCGTAGTACTCTGCCATCCCCAAGAATGATCGGACTTCCTCCTTGCTGGCCGGTGGGGGTGCGTCGCAGATAGCTTTCACGTTTTCTGCCTTGGGTGTTACTTCTCGTGCGCTTATCTCATGGCCCAAGTACGTCACCTTTTCCATTCTATTCGGCACTTGGTCCATTCTGCCGTGAGGCCCTTCTTTTCCAGGATTCCCAATACGTCATTCAGTTTCTTGTCGTGGTCGGATCTGTCTCGTCCCATCACCAAGATGTCGTCCTGGAAGTATTGGACCCCAGGTCTGTCCTTGAACAATTGGTGCATGAGTTTTTGGAACACCGCTGCCGCTGAGGCTAGCCCGAACGGCATGCGGCGGAACTGATAGCACCCGAAGGGGGTTATAAACAAGGTCAATTTGCGGCTCTCCGGGTGTAGTGCAATTTGGTGATAAGCCGATGTTAAGTCTATGGTGGAATACCACTGGACGCCCCTCGTGCTGGCCAACATCTCCTCTATTCGGGGTAGGGGGAACTTCTCTACCACAATGTTCTTATTCAATTCGCGCAGGTCAACGCATAGACGGACTTTGCCGTTGGGTTTCCTCACCACCACCAACGGCGCCAACCATTCGGCGCAACGGCTCGATGATCCCTCTTTTCTCTAGCTCCCGTAGCTCCTCCTTTACGTCGTCCCTCACAGCCAATGGGATGTTTCTCACCTTGTGGGCCACCGGCACCGCTCCCTCCTTGAGGATGATTTTGTGTGCGAACTTGTCGAGTTTCCCCACTGTGCCCCCGAAGACAGTGGGAAATACCTTCCTCCATCTGTCCGTGTCAGGCCCCTCTTCTTGCTCCGTCAGCAGGATCTGCTCCTTGCCTCCTGGGTCCAATTTGATGCCTAAGTCTCCTTGGTCGAGCCACCCCAGGACAGAAGGGCCTTTCTCAGAGACGTACAGCTTGCACCAGGCTGTTCTGCCCCTGAACTCGAAGTTCAGCCTCCTGCATCCGGCCATGGGGATGCGGTCTCCATTGTAGGTGACGGGACGTATGTCCAGTCTCTCCAGTCCGGGGCCCAGTTGTGGGGCAAACTTCTCCTCCCAGACGGTTCTCGGAATTATGGTGTATGGTGATCCTGTGTCTGCCACCACTTGGATTCCAACGCCTCCTATCATCATATCCAGGACTGGCTTCATCGTCCTCCTTCCGTCGGTACCTCGGGCTTGGCCATCCACGCTCAGGATCTCGTCGTAGATGCAGAGGACCGTCACCACCTCCTCTTCAGCCACTTCAGCCACTTCGTCCGGTTCCTCCACTTCTCGCCCGACGTACTTCACTGCATTCTTGGACGCTTTCTTCCTGCACACTTTCTCATAGTGGCCGACAATTCCGCAAAACATACATTTGGCGCGAAACGCGGGGCACTTCCGGACGTGCGCCTCGTGCGACCAACTTCCGCACCTGTAGCAGGACCTTTTGTTACTTCCCGCCTATTTACCCGAGGGGCCTGGGTTATTTTGCCATCTGCTCGGACCTTTCTCTGGCGGTTTCCGTGTTTGGTGGTCTCTGTGGTGTTCTTCATCGCCCACTTTATTCACTACGCCACTGGGCACGGGTTCTTTCTTCGCGGCCGCTGCGCACCTTCGTGCCAGTTCGGCCCTCTTGACTATCACTAGTACGTCCTTGAGTGAGGTGTCGCCTGCGGCCCATAGCTTGTCCTGCACGTTAGTGCACGTGGTGTGCATCACCACTTGGTCTTTTATGAATTCACTTTCCCAGTTGGCGGATCTCCATGAGGATGCTAGTTTTCTCAGCGCCGCCACATACTCTTCCACCGTTTCCCCTGGTTGTTGTTTCCTTTGTTGGAAGTTAAACCTGTCCACTGAGACACATACTGATGGTTTGAAGTGTTCATCCAGGTCTTCCATTGCGTGTGCGTACACGTCGTCATCCGTCGCCTCTCTTTTCTTTGGAACCAGGCTTTTGTAGATCCTCAGGCCTTCCGGGCCCAGGTTTAACAGTAGGATACGTTTCTTTCTCGGTGGCTTAAATTTCTCCTCGCTTTCGTCTTCCAGCACTTCTATAAAATTATCTATGTACTCCTTCCAGTCCTCCCATTTCATGAGGGGTTCCCCTGGTCTGGGAAGGAACTGGACCGGGGCCATCGCGAACCCCGCCTGCGCGCTCATCTTCTCGCCCTTAGATGTGGGCGGCGCACTTTCTGGGCTTCTCGGGCTCCCTGGCGCGCTGTTTCGTTCCTCCTCGCTGGGTAAGGGTGGGGGGCTGCTCCTTTCAGCCCCTTCCCGCTCAGGTGGGGTAGCCAGTGCGGTTCCCTGTGGGCCGTGGTCGTGACTAGCTTCCGGCGCGGGTCGCGTCGCAGCTTCTAGCAGGTTACTCACTGCGCGCCTGTGGTGCACTGTTCCGGGTGCTTATTGGCTCTGTTGCGCTCCTTGTGGTGCCCGGTCAGGGTGTGGTCACGTGCGTTCCCTCGGGCCCTCCGCGCTCTCCGCTCCGCGACTCCGCTCCGTTTCTGCTGCTCGTCGCGTGATCTGTGCTGTGGGGGGTCGTGGGTCGTTGATCCCACCTTCGTCGCCACTGTAATGATGTGCCTTCTTCCCCCAATAACTCTCGGAGTCGGGTTGCTGTGTATTCTATTTATTCAAGTTGTATTGTACAAGGAGCGCCGAGCATGTCCTCTGCCCAGCCTGCTCGCGCGCTAATGCCTCGCTGCGCGCGGTGCCTCCCTACGTCACCACACGTCACGTAGCTACGTGACGTGCAACGCTAGAGCGCTCACTACACCATGCTTGCTAAAAAAAGAGCACAAATACGCACAAGTGCTGCGAACATGAGCCTCTCGCAATAAGTCTGCATTGTCCGATGCTAATGCATTAGGATTTCTTACCCAATCAGATTTCAATTATGCCATCTGGAATAATGACATCATTTCATATAAAAAGCGTAATGCAAAATCACAAACATGTGGTTAATTGTGCCTGTGTGCTTGAAATTTCGCGCAGGCCTAATTCTCTGTATGGTATGTAAGATGGAGGCTTGGAGGGAGAGCCATAGGTAAGGCAGTGCAGTTGTGTTGATATTAAGAAAGAGTACACAGGATCGAATTGAAGCTAGGGCAGTGCTTCCCAAACTTTTCAGAACCACAATCCACGTTTTTTTAAAGACAAACATTCGTGACCCGCCTACCATAAACAGACGTGAGACATGAGTAGGGGCACTGTGTGGTAGCTCCTTGTCATTCACAGATAGCACAGTTTCCATTGAAATGGCCACTAACTTTACAGAGTCATGCAGTTTTAGTGGTATAATAACACTCAAATGATAATGTGTGGAGAGCGGATTTCTGTGAATATTTGCCATTCGTGCATCAACAAGTGAAGTGTATTGATTGATTTGTTTTGTTCCCGGTAAAATCTCTTACTCGAGCATATTTCAAAATCACAAAAAATTGCTTTATTTGAGCTGGATATGTGCAGATCATTTACAAGTATTTACAGTTTATTTATAGATATTTACATTTTATTAGGTTCTACAAAAACATTATCCTACAGCCTTTCTTTTCACAGTCCCTCTACAACTTGTCACATAATTCACTTTAAAAGCTCTTCTCACTTTGTAGTCACCAATCCTGTGTTAAAAGAGTGAGCAGACATTTATCAGAAGATAATGCCTGACATTTGACATCCGCCTTGGAAGCACAAGCAAATGTGACTAGATAAACACAGAATTTAAAGTTTTGCTGGCCCATCAAAAATCAGCTCACACCCACCAGTCGGTCACGACCCACAGTTTGGGAAACACTAAGTTAGGGAGGTCATCCTTCCCATTACTGCCTTATTGGTGCCCAGGAAGAGGCTACCACCCACAAGGTAACAGCTAGGTAAGTGGAGCAGTCATGCACGAGCTTTTGCTCTTGTTTTGGGTTGTCCTTGAGCAGAGACTCCCAGTCCCCCTGGCTTCCTGCTTCCACTTTTTACATTAAAGACCATGGCTGGACCAGTCTGCGTAGGACTCGCAAAAGTCCAGAACTGCCAGCACCAGTCCCAGAATAGAAAGGGAATACATAAGGGATGTCTGCAACTTGGGTAGAAAGATGACGCAGACTTCCAGTCTGTTTGACAAAATGTCTTGGTCAGAAGCCTGGGATCCCACGCCAATAGCCACTAGGAGATTTCTTTGACCTTCAGGGCTGGGGTACTGTCTGCCAACTGCTTTTGCCAGGTTTGGGACTAGTAACCTGGCGTAGTCTCGCTTAACTTACCAGTAAGGATGTCTACATACTACCATACTACTTCGATAGCTGACTGACTGCTCAGAGGGATATTGGAGTTGCATGATATAATATGCTGCTCAGAAGTAGCAGATGCTGCAAAGAGCTGAGGCGAGACAACAAAAAATATGGCAACCAGCTGTGTCAAGAGGCTGCAACTAAGGTTTGTGCATAGTTCATAGCATATTTTGTGAGGTATAACATGGTGGCATGGCCAATTATTACTCCCTTTATATCTTTGCCAGAACCTTAAACTCAGAAAATATATTCTTATTGAGGATTCCTTATATCAAACTAGAAGGAAGAGGTGGCCACTCCTTTCAACTACTTGGTCCCAAACTGGGAAACAATCTTCCATTGCAGTTGCAAAAGATCAATCCTCATCTGACTTGTATGAAATAGTGGTCCATTAGTCCCATGAGAGGCATCCGTCCACCCAAATTGAATTGTAGGATACAGCCTGGCCTGGTCAGTGAACTGTCGAAGAAGGACCCTGACCAAAAGTGAAATCAGAGTGTTTGGATGGAAATGTTCCCTGCATGGCCTGGGACAGCCTGAGCCTCTGCACTGTGTTACACTGCTCAGAAAGTCATGGTGTGCCTCTGCAGAGTTTTGGTGCTTGATTCTATGATCATGAACACTCTAGTTAAAACACCAACTTGGCTGTCTCAAAACAACCTCAAGCTGAACTCTCTGAAAACAGAATTCCTACTTATCGCCCCTTACAACAGACCCCACACATCCAAGGATGGCCAAATCACCTAGACGGCGTCAACTGCAAACCCACCATTATAGATGCCACTAAATCCCTTGGAATTCCTCTGGATAAGTATCTGAACATGCTAGCACATATCAGTGCAACCATGTGCAGTGTGTCTTTCTAACTCAAACTACTGAAGAAAGTGAAACCATTCCTGCCACCACCAGATTTCAAAGTAGCAATACAACCACTAGTGGGTTCCAGACTAGAATATGGCTTTGCAACCCTTCCAGGTCTTCCTAAGTTGGGAACAGCTCCTCTCAAAGCGACCCTCAATGAAGCAGCAAGACTGGTAACATCATCCCCTCACTTAGGTCTCCTAATTGCTTCCCTCTAAAGGCCAGAACTCAATTGAAAATTGCTTGTCTCATTCACAAGGCCTTGCATTTGAATGAACACAGACACCAAGCAGAAAAGATTCAAATCTCAGGGGGTAGCAGCTTCCTCGGAAGTGCGAACTCCATCAGGCTAAAAACACCCAGATTCAGAAAACCAAAACCTAAACACGCTCCTTTTCAGGATCGGCTTCAAGGATATGGAATTCCCTACCACCCGAGATTCGGTCAAACCCATCGACACACATTTTCAAAACAGAGGTGAAATGCATCCTAATGAACAGATTCCTCCTACGAAGTATCGGTTAGCCTGTCTCCATGGGTGCCGCGGTGAGACTAATAATACAGAGCAGAATCACATCCATCCCAGTAGATTTGCTCAGAAACCCTATTCCCAGGGTACCTGAAACTGAATCTGAATCAGCGCAGGACCCAGAATGGCATCTTGGAGAATGTGTCTTAGTGGTTCATAACTGAATGGCAGATGTTTAATATTAACTCTGACACAACATGCCATATCTTGCTTTGTTTTACGTTTTATGTTCTATGCTTTATGTTAGGTCTTCATTTTTATGTTTCAGGTCTTCGATTCTGTTTCTAATTGTATGTACAGCGCTCTGATACTCTTGGGTCATGTTCATTCTTTATAAAACACTTCAAATAAATAAATGTGTGCAACATGATGGCCTCCTGGAGATGTGGCTTTAAGAGGATTTGCCCCCTTTTTTAGAGTGACTAGTGTTCTCTCAGAGCCCTGAGAAGGAGTTGCTGTGGTAGCAACAAGTGGTTAATAACTGAAGGTAGAAAGTGATTTCCCTTTGAAGTGCTAAGGCCGTCCCTGGCCTTTCCTGCTACCCCCTTCTGTGACAGTGTCACTGTAGGCAGGGTTGTGTGGTGGACAATGAGAATGCCTTTCCCCCCTTTGTCCCTTTGTTATTCGCCTCCTGTCAGGGTACACCCTACAACGCCCCCTATTCCTGCTGATTATGCAAGACATCGACTGTGGATTGATCTTCCCGTGTGAAATTCTCTAATAATGCAAAACTAGACATAAACCAAAGCAGTGAGGGGCTTTGCAATTCGCACCCGTGTCTGTAAGGCAAAATAAATACAGGGCAAAAACCTCAGGTCTGTGTTCCAGGGATTTCTCAATAACAGGTATCCAGGTGAGGATAAGATTTCTGAGTTCCAGTGCTGGTGGTCCTTGACAGCCAGCTGCCCAGTTGGGAACTGAACCTGAAAACAAAGTCCTACAAAGAGTGCTGCTGACTTCTTGGAGTAGGGAGAATTTGCTTGTTGGGTTCAGGGATTTTCTGGACTGAGCCTCCCCTAATCCACAGGAGCACCGGCCTTATGGAGTCATTATTCCAGCTGCCGGGTGACTAAGACCGTGCATGGCTAAGCTAGAAGTGAAGCCTGACTCTATCTTGAATGACATCGGGGTTGCTAAGAGTGTAGTCCTGCAGATGGAAAAGTTGTCAAGGAAAGGAGATCACAGACCAGAAGTCTACTGTGTGTAGAAGAAGTGCACAGACACCAAGGACTTGTCTCTGTATCACAACTGCAAGGTCCAGTAGCAGGATCAGCCATTGAAGTAATGTGTGGCGAGACACTTTCACCCCTTAATATCTCATACATAAAGGTCTGCTTTACATTGCATCTTGTTTCACAGAGTTCATTTATTTTTTAATGCAAATTATTAAGCTGTATACAGAATAAAGAAAAATTTCTTGTTAAAGTGATAGTGCTAAATGGAGTGGTAGAATGTTTTATGGCCTGAGTTCCAAGTTTGTAACCCAAAGTTCTACCCTGAGTAAACCTTGACCTGCTCTGCTTTGTTACCATAATGATCCACTGGTGTAGTTGGTGCTCAGTTTTGGGTTCAATAACAAAGTGGGAAAAGGCTCCCAGTGACACAACTGAAGTCCAGTAATCCCGGATCACCCAACAGTCTTTTCATGTAAAAACATTGTCTGGGAACTCACGTTTAATATGTGTGTTAATATTTTCATAGTACATTGGTCTCAACCTTCAGAATAACTGTGGTTGGAGTAGGCCTTGAAAGTTTCACCATTGTTCCCAAGTAGGGCAGCCACTGCACTCAATATCACTATAGACATATAAGTCACTGCTCTCATGTGTATTAATCTAAGTTGTTTAATGGAACTAGGCCAGCACCACAACACCCAAATGCATCAGTTTATCATGTGGCAACCTAGGCCTGGAAACAGTGTCAGTGGTGACATGGAGTTATGTGTTTACCCTATCCCCCTGAGAACCAAGGAGCCTTTGGAGCTCCAACTTTTCCTATCGGAACAAAGTTCTCATCTGTCTTAACTTTGTTTAAAATGGTCCTTAGGAACCTCAAGGATCTGCAAAAGGCTTGAGAAGGGGAGTGACTGTTTGCAAAGATGTGCTTTGGTGTTATTGGATATTATAAGATTGGAATAAGGCTGGTAATGGTAATGTGCATGCTCAAATGTGTGGTCAACATCTAGTTCATATTTTACATACTGAAAGGTGATCACGATCTTATCAATGCAACTGACACCATTGACCATCAACTCTTCTTTCATGACCTCTGTTGAATGTCTCTGGCCCTTCCCCCTTCCAGTTGATGGCTCTAGCCCCATTCCTCTCCTACATGCATCTACCACATCTCCAGGGCCGGACTGGGAACCACAACCTGCCCTGGCAAAGTGCTCGGCCAGCATCCCTCCCAACTCGGGGGGGGGGTTGGAGGTGCCGCCGAGCTCTTTGCTGGGTCCGGTTTTCGGCTGATTTTGGTACAGGGCCTATTTTGCAGCTAAAACGGCCCTGTAACAAAAACGTCCCCCAGGGGCCCAAAACCGGCCCCCACCTGTGCGGCACACCGGGGGATTGCCCGGTGCCCGCTATGGCCAGTCCTACCCTGCACATCTCGAGCACCTCTCCCCTCCCATTCATGTTTATATCTATTCTTATAGATTTCTCTAGCCTTTCTCACCACTCCTATATGTCTCCCATCTCAGAGATGCCTCTAGCCTCTATTACCTCCCCTCTGTTACATATCTCCCCTTCTGCTAGATGTCTCTGGCTCTTCTCCCTTAATTGTAAATGTATCTATCCCTTCCTCAACTTTCTGACACTCTATCTCTCCTTCCTCCCAAGGAGGTCTCTAGCTCCTCTTGCCGGTCCCAAGATATCTCTAGGCCCTACCTCACCTCTCCATCTTTTTCCCTACCTATCTTAAGATCTCTCTAGCGCCTCTTCCTCCTCTCTTCGCCACTCTTCGGGTCTCCTAGGTGGCTTTAGTTCCTCTCCAATTCATCTACATTGCTCCTGCCGCTGGATATCTCTAGCCCATATTGCACTTGCAACTACGCCCTTTCTCTTGAGGTCTCTAACTTTCGTATCCTACAATCCATTTTCCTCTTTCCTCTTTAACTAGATGGCTTCAGTTCCTTTTTACTACTCTACATGTATGTGCTCTTCCCTCCTCTATGTCTTTCCTCTCCCATGCCTGAGTCTTTCCTTCCTTATCCAATATGTTCCTAGCCCTCTACCACTCCTTAGATGCTTTTAGGTTATCTTCCCTCCCTGTCCTTCACTAACCTTGCCTAGATGCAGTCAGCATCTCTCCAATGCCATACATGACTTTCCTCTTCCCTAGTTGTCCCATAGCCAATAACCTCCTTCTTGTATCTCTCAACCCCTCTCATTCTCAATGGCCCTAGCACCACTGCCTTGGATGTGTGTAACTTGCATTGCCCTCGTCTATGTCCTTCCTCTTCCCTGAGATGTATCTAACTGTCATATCCTGCAAACCATTTCCCCTCTCCCTTTTACCTAGATGGCTTCAGTTCCTTTTTCCTCCTCTACGTGTATGTGCTCTTCCCTCCTCTTATGTCTTTTCTCTCCCATGCCTGTGACTCCTTCCTTATCCTAAATGTTCCTAACCCTCTGCCACTCCTTAGATATTTTTGGGTCATCTTCCCTCCCTCTCCTTCAATAGATGCAGTCTACATCTCTCCAATCACATACATGACTTTCCTCTCCCCTAGATGTCCCCTAGCCAATCAACTTCTCCTTGGATGTCCCTAGCCCCTCTCTTTCTCAATGGTGCTAGAACCACTGCCTTGGATGTGTCTAACTAGCATTGCTCTCACCTATGTCCTCCCTTTTCCCCCAGATATCTAAAGCAACTCTTCCCTCTCCCAGAGAAGTTTGAAGGTATGGACAAAGTTGGCAATTGCCCAGGGCCCCCAAATTCCAAAGGCCCTACTGGAAAAGTGAACTTTCTCTCTGTTTGAACTCTGTATCTCTAGTTAAACCTCTCTGTCGACCTGACTACCTCTGCCTCTGTATCTTTAACCAGTGTTATCTGATGGATTTTTGGGGTCCCATGCAAGACATATTTCAGCTGTTTTGTGTGACCTTGTTTCACTTTAACATATAATTTAGTAACACGTGGCATCATGTAGGCTTGAATTACCAGGCAATAAATATTAAAATTAAAATGTGTTCTGTAGAGGAACCCTAAAAAGCATCTTGCCCAGAGCCTCAAAATCCATAAGATGACACTGGCCTCTCCCATATGTCCCTCCCTCCTCTTATCTAGATGCACAGCCCTGCCAAGTACCACGCACCAGGTGTTAGACCAACACATTTCAGTGTGGTGGTCTGCATCACCACCCTGAAATGCAATTCACGCATTAGAGCCTTCTCAGGTGTCTAGCCTGAGTGCTCACTCTACTAATGATTATCATCATGCACTACTACTCTGAGAAGCTGGAGTGGCAGGCTTGGGGGCTGGCTCAGCTGCTCGCAGCTCTCTGATTCTACTCTGGTAACAGTGTAACAACATTAAGGATTCACCCGAGACACACCACACGCGGCATTAGTGATTATACATTATGACTGACGTCAGGAGCCACTGCCCATTAGCTACTACCGACATAGAGGGTGGCCGCAGTTTAATGCAGTTAGTTTGGCTCAGGCTCCGGTCGGTGGCAGCGCAGTTCGCAGCTCGCAGCTCGCAGCTCGCAGCTCGCCGCTGCCTGCTCGCACCACAGTTAGTTGTGTATTCTAAGAAATTATCCCGCGACCAGAACCAACCCATCAGCGGCCGGGGTGGTTCCTCACCCAGCTGTAGCTGTTCAGAGCACATCACGTACCCTGTGTTTCTTATAGTCTAGCTTAACTCTGCAGTCTCACACTAGTACAGTCAGAATCAATTTGTGCTCTGATCTCACAATGAGCCTGTTAGTCGCACTGACTCATTTTGGGTCTGGCTGGGGCGAGCAGCATGCCGGTCCAACAACTAGTACTACTTTAATGCTTTTTTCAGTGCTGAGAACTCAGCGGCATCAGCAGAGCCTGTAGCTCTCTGACAGCACAGGCTGTGGCGGTTGGTGTGAGATCCGTGTTACTGCATCTCCTGGATGGTTGCGAGCGCCAACCAGGGCGGACTGCTCAGCTCAGCTGTGATGCATTGCAGTCTGTACAAAGTTGAGTTCAGCCCCTTAAGTAAAAGTTACAGCTGAGAGTGCTACATTGCAGCAATCACACTGTCTGCAGTCTGTACAAAGTTGAGTTCAGCCCCTTAAGTAAAAGTTACAGCTGAGAGTGCCACATTGCAGCAATCGCACTGTCTGCAGTCTGCACAAAGTTGAGTTCAGCCCCTTAAGTAAAAGTTACAGCTGAGAGTGCCACATTGCAGCAATCACACTGTCTGCAGTCTGCACAAAGTTGAGTTCAGCCCCTTAAGTAAAAGTTACAGCTGAGAGTGCCACATTGCAGCAATCACACTGTCTGCACAAAGTTGAGTTCAGCCCCTTAAGTAAAGTTACAGCTGAGAGTGCCACATTGCAGCAATCACACTGTCTGCAGTCTGCACAAAGTTGAGTTCAGCCCCTTAAGTAAAGTTACAGCTGAGAGTGCCACATTGCAGCAATCACACTGTCTGCAGTCTGCGCAAAGTTGAGTTCAGCCCCTTAAGTAAAAGTTACAGCTGAGAGTGCTACATTGCAGCAATCACACTGTCTGCAGTCTGTACAAAGTTGAGTTCAGCCCCTTAAGTAAAAGTTACAGCTGAGAGTGCCACATTGCAGCAATCACACTGTCTGCAGTCTGCACAAAGTTGAGTTCAGCCCCTTAAGTAAAAGTTACAGCTGAGAGTGCCACATTGCAGCAATCGCACTGTCTGCAGTCTGCACAAAGTTGAGTTCAGCCCCATAAGTAAAGTTACAGCTGAGAGTGCTACATTGCAGCAATCACACTGTCTGCAGTCTGCACAAAGTTGATTTCAGCTGCGTAAGTAAAGTTACAGCTGAGAGGTCTCCTTTCCACAGTGAGTCGCTGTCTACAGTACGATAGGGTTACAAGGGTACTAGGCGAGTGCCCTTCCATTTCTGGAGTTTTGCAGCAGTTTTAAGGTCTTCTTAGAGTTTTTTGTTGGTCAGATGGGTGTCATTTCTAATATTTATGTTTCCCCTCCTCTTCATTGCTTGATTTTGCTCAAGAGAGAGTGTCACTTATAGTCGTTGAATGTCACTCAAAATTACACTGACATTATGAAAATGGCACACATAACCAATCTGAAACCTTGGCAGCTATAGATGTATCTGGATGATTCTCTCCCCTCCAGACTCCAAACTACTACTATACCTGTAATGTCTCCAGCCCATCTCCTCTCCAGGTCCCTCCCTTCCGTTCCCTTCATAGACGTTTCTAGCCCAGGACACAAGTCCTAAAAAAAGAAGTGGGGGGACTAACCAGGTTAGGCAGTATGCAAGTGGCATAATGACGCGTGCCCTCACAGCGCATGATGTCACGATGTGTGACATTACTTGTGATATCACAGGAAGTGACCTCACTGGAAGTGACATCACAAGCAGTGACAAGAGTCATTAAGACCTCACACATATGTTTATCAGGTATATCATGAGTACATTTAAGCGCATTGAGATTTAACAAATAAGATTTGGCGTCGAGTTTGCGCCAAAAAAGTGGCGCAATCCAAGCACAAAATCTGGCCCTCAACTAAAACATTTTTTTTAGCCCTGCCACACAGAAATTGGCAAGAAGCAGAAGCATGGCAGTAGATCTGTTCTGCCTAATTGGTTGCAAAGTCTGCATTTTAAAATATTTGATTGGGTTAAGGCATCTGCTGTAAAGGTGCCCAGTAAATCTCAGGGAATAGTAATAAAGGTGAGATAACTCTGGAGTTTACCACATTTGTTGGAGAGATCTATGTTTTGTAATTTCCCAGATTTTAATGAAAGTAGTATAAGGTTAATGTGTCTCCTGCAAAGCACATCAAGTAACATGCAGATGGCAGGTTTTTATTTTATGTACATAGTAAAGGGGGTTACTGCTTTTTACACAGAGATCCTTTTGTTACCTGCATTTCATTTACTGTAACCCTTGTAATCTAACACAGTGATCTAAGAAGGGCATGCGTCTCTTACACCTTGTAACCCTGTCTCATGTAACTCATCATGTACATTGGTTTAACCGTGTATATGATTTGTAAATGTATAATGTGTATCTTACGTAAAGAGCTCTGACACCCTGCCTAGGGTTGCGTAGTGCTACAAAAGAAATAAAATAGTGCTATTGAAAATTGTATTTCTGTAATGCTAGGACAGACCAACACATCTGACATTCTTACAGTGCATGCATCTCTTATATACAGGTACCGAACAAAGGCAAATGTATAGTTCTCTTAAGTACCTGTGACGCGACAACAACCTGTGTGCCTCTGTTTCACCTCAATGGCATTTATATTTAAGAGTGAGGTTCCAGGCCACCACCAGTCAGGATATTCAAACAATGGCCCCTTAACTTCGGCCCAGGTGGCGGCGGGGGGGGGGGGGAGGGGGGGAGATCTCCCTGGCTGCCTGCACAATGCTGCTGGGAATGGAAAGCAGACAACGTATAGGCGCCGCTGAGCGAAGTTCAGCATATTTCAGAGGGTTCAACGTCTTGGCAGGGGGGACGGCGTCCACCCTGTGAAAATAGTGAGTGAAAGCCGTGTACCTGCGTGTACCCCCAACTTATACCCTGCTCCAGCCCTTTCCCCTGCAGTTCCCGTCTTCCCCTCCTCTAGTTGCCTCCGGATCGTTTCTCTTCCAGCCCCTCCCCCCTTCCAGTAGTAGCCTCTCGCTCTTCCCTTCCTCTTCTTGCCACTCCTGCTCCTTCCTCTAGATGTCGCTAGCCCCTCTCCCACCCCTCCCCATTCACCATTATCTGCCAGATTCATCATCGGCATGTTTTGCAAGTCTGTAATAGCGAATCATAAGGAATCGCTATTACAGACTCGCAAAACAGGATTCATGTAGGAATCGCAAAATACATTGCGATTCCTACACATTCCTTATTTGCGATTAGCAAATTACTAATCGCAAATAAGGAATAACTCCCCATTCATTCCTATGGGCCTTATCTGCCAGATTCATCATCGGCATGTTTTGCGAGTCTGTAATAGCGAATCATAAGGAACCGCTATTACAGACTCGCAAAACGGGATTCATGAAGGAATCGCAAAATAAATTGCGATTCCTACACATTCCTTATTTGCGATTAGCAAATTGCTAACCGCAAATAAGGAATAACTCCCCATTCATTCCTATGGGCCTAAGGCCCGTAGGAATGAATGGGGAGTTATTCCTTATTTGCGATTAGCAATTTGCTAATCGCAAATAAGGATGCGATTTCAAGGGTGCCAGGGGTGTCCAAAGGACACCCTGTAGCACCCCTGAAATGTAATCTACATTGGTGTTGCGCACACACATGTCCAAAGGACATGTGTGTGTGCAACATGCAACTTAGAAAAATGCATTTAAATGCATTTTTCTAAGTTTTCGCTATTTACCACGAGGTTTGACCTCGCGGTAAATAGCGGCCCGAAATTGCGAATTCCCAATTTATAAATGGTTAATGAATTGCATTTAAGGAATCTCAAATAGAGATTCCTTAAATGTAATTCCTCGCAATTTAGCGACATCGCATTTACCGATTTTTGCATTTGGGATGATGGATCCCAAATGCAAAAATAGCGCTCGCAAAGGGCCAGATTCTGAGAATCTGGCCCTTTGCGAGCGCAATTAAGCATCACGAATCTGGCCGTTAGGCCCATAGGAATGAATGGGGAGTTATTCCTTATTTGCGATTAGCAATTTGCTAATCCCAAATAAGGATGCGATTTCAAGGGTGCTAGGGGTGTCCAAAGGACACCCTGTAGCACCCCTGAAATGTAATCTACATTTGTGTTGCGCACACACATGTCAAAAAGACATGTGTGTGTGCAACATGCAGCTTAGAATGCATTTTTCTAAGTTTTCGCTATTTACCACGAGGTTTGACCGCGCGGTAAATAGCGGCCCGAAATTGAGAATTCGCAATTTATAAATGGTTAATGAATTGCATTTAAGGAATCTCAAATAGAGATTCCTTAAATGTAATTCCTCGCAATTTAGCAACAACGCATATACCGATTTTTGCATTTGGGATGATGAATCCCAAATGCAAAAATAGCGCTCGCAAAGGGCCATATTCTGAGAATCTGGCCCTTTGCGAGCGCAATTAAGCATCATGAATCTGGCCGAATGTCTTTAGTTCCTCTGGCCTCTATGATTGACTGTCACCCCTTTCCCTGCATGTCTCTGGGCCCTTCCCATGCCATTCTTCCTTCCCTCCCTCCCATTACCCTAGACGTCTCTAGCCTCTCTCCTCCCTCGCCAGCCCTTTGCTGCCTCTGTATCTAGGTTAGGCTCCCTGGGAATCGTCGTCGCTCTCGCGCGCGGCCTCGCGCTCCTTCGCTCTTTCAGGCTCAAAGATGTTTTTTTTTTTAATAATCTTTCTGTACTTTTTCATTTTTTTTTTTGCCTGTGCTAAATTTAGTGTCTGAAGACGCCCCGAAGGCCCGCCGTCTCTGCGAACGAGAAGCTCAGCGGGTCATGAAATATATATTTATAAACCAACCAAGCCCACAACAAGCACAGCATCTAAGGGCTCACGGGCGCAGCGAGGCTGGCTGGAGGGCCTGGAAAAATGGGGCGGCCGCTGGATATTAGGGCAGGAGCCGAGAAAGAGGACCATCTTTGTTTATGGACGCAGCCCTGCACTATTTCTTATCAAAGGCTACACGAGGCCTTGGCGGGTCACAGTGTGAAATTCGACACATAAATACAAAACGTCGGTGGATACCTTTTCACGCTGAAGACTGTGAGGAGTGAGCAAATATGAATGAATGCATTGTTTGCCTTCCAAGTGAACATTTTTGATATGCATCGGTAAGAGACTCCCAGGTGGCGCTTGTGACAAATTGCCTGCGAAATAATGCAGGATCTGTGCAAAAAGCACTTAAGCAACGTTGCCTGCCTAAGAGTGTCTCTGTCAGGGGAAGCTGTTAGAATGCTGTAAAATGCGGTCGTCTGTGGGCAGCAAGCACACACACACGCCATCTTGAGAATTCAGCCCATATTTCTGGTCAGTTCATTTTCTCCCTAGATTCCGTATACGTATGTGTTTATGTGGATGTATACACGCGCACACTTATGTGCATGAGCGTATGCACATATGTGTGTGACGTATATCTCTGTGCATGTCGCTATGAATATGTGTGCCTCAATGTGCGTATCTCTAAATGTGTCACTATGTGATGGTCTGGTGTGTATGTGTCTCTATTACCTGCTGCTTGTTTGTGCTCCTGTTGGGAGGGAACCTGACCTGTTGCTTTGGCCTGGGATGTTCCTGCTATGACCAGTGCTGATTTGCATATGGTCTCGCAGTGAACAGGGAAGTGGCATGATGGACAAAAGCTGATGGAGTGGAATTTCAGTTGCAATTTTCAGGTGCTGAGACTTTTGCAAGCACTTGACCGATCCCTTTTTATTAGGTTTTGCCTCGCCAAAAAGATGCGCTCTGCGCATCTTTTTCGGCGCAGGCGAAAACCTGATGAGAACTGTAGTGTGCTTTGGGTCGGCCCTCGTCATTCATTGGCTGGCTCCGTAAATGGAGCCTAGCCATTGGACGAGGGGCCTGTCCGTCAATGCCGGACCAGACACGGGGGCGTTCCCGAGATTCTTTGGCTTTTGGCTACGTCAGCCGAAAGCCTCTTCTCGGGAACGCCCCCGAATCTGGTCCGGGATTGAGGGCACCCGCCGGGAAAGGGCATGAAGGTCAAACCAAGCTGCAGGGAGGTATCGCCGGCAGCCCGTCATCCGAGGAGATGGTTGGCTGCAGGGAAAGTAGGAGGCATGAAGATTATACCGAGTGCAGAGTGGTGCTTCAGAGTGGAGCTTCAGAGTGGAGCGCCAGAGTGGAGCTTCAGAGTGGAGCTGCAGAGTGCAGAGTGGAGCTTCAGAGTGGAGCTTCAGAGTGGAGCTTCAGAGTGCAGAGTGGAGCTTCAGAGTGGAGCTTCAGAGTGCAGAGTGGAGCTTCAGAGTGGAGCTTCAGAGTGCAGAGTGGAGCTTCAGAGTGGAGCTTCAGAGTGGAGCTTCAGAGTGCAGAGTGGAGCTTCAGAGTGGAGCTTCAGAGTGGAGCTTCAGAGTGGAGCTTCAGAGTGGAGCTTTAGAGTGCAGAGTGGAGCTTCAGAGTGCAGATTCAGAGTGGAGCTTCAGAGTGCAGAGTGGAGCTTCAGAGTGGAGCTTCAGAGTGCAGAGTGGAGCTTCAGAGTGCAGAGTGGAGCTTCAGAGTGGAGCTTCAGAGTGGAGCTTCAGAGTGGAGCTTCAGAGTGCAGAGTGGAGCTTCAGAGTGGAGCTTCAGAGTGGAGCTTCAGAGTGGAGCTTCAGAGTGCAGAGTGGAGCTTCAGAGTGGAGCTTCAGAGTGCAGAGTGGAGCTTCAGAGTGGAGCTTCAGAGTGCAGAGTGGAGCTTCAGAGTGGAGCTTCAGAGTGCAGAGTGGAGCTTCAGAGTGGAGCTTCAGAGTGGAGCTTCAGAGTGGAGCTTCAGAGTGCAGAGTGGAGCTTCAGAGTGCAGAGTGGAGCTTCAGAGTGCAGAGTGGAGCTTCAGAGCGGAGCTTCAGAGCGGAGCTTCAGAGTGGAGCTTCAGAGCGGAGCTTCAGAGTGGAGCTTCAGAGTGGAGCTTCAGAGTGGAGCTTCAGAGTGGAGCTTCAGAGCGGAGCTTCAGAGTGGAGCTTCAGAGCGGAGCTTCAGAGTGGAGCTTCAGAGTGCAGAGTGGAGCTTCAGAGTGGAGCTTCAGAGTGCAGAGTGGAGCTTCAGAGTGGAGCTTCAGAGTGGAGCTTCAGAGTGCAGAGTGGAGCTTCAGAGTGGAGCTTCAGAGTGGAGCTTCAGAGTGGAGCTTCAGAGTGGAGCTTCAGAGTGCAGCTTCAGAGTGCAGCTTCAGAGTGCAGAGTGGAGCTTCAGAGTGGAGCTTCAGAGTGGAGCTTCAGAGTGGAGCTTCAGAGTGCAGCTTCAGAGTGGAGCTTCAGAGTGGAGCTTCAGAGTGCAGAGTGGAGCTTCAGAGTGCAGAGTGGAGCTTCAGAGTGGAGCTTCAGAGTGGAGCTTCAGAGTGGAGCTTCAGAGTGGAGCTTCAGAGTGGAGCTTCAGAGTGGAGCTTCAGAGTGCAGAGTGGAGCTTCAGAGTGCAGAGTGGAGCTTCAGAGTGCAGAGTGGAGCTTCAGAGTGGAGCTTCAGAGTGGAGCTTCAGAGTGGAGCTTCAGAGTGGAGCTTCAGAGTGGAGCTTCAGAGTGCAGATTCAGAGTGGAGCTTCAGAGTGGAGCTTCAGAGTGGAGCTTCAGAGTGGAGCTTCAGAGTGGAGCTTCAGAGTGCAGATTCAGAGTGGAGCTTCAGAGTGGAGCTTCAGAGTGGAGCTTCAGAGTGGAGCTTCAGAGTGCAGATTCAGAGTGGAGATTCAGAGTGCAGAGTGGAGCTTCAGAGTGGAGCTTCTGAGTGCAGAGAGGAGCTTCAGAGTGGAGCTTCAGAGTGCAGAGAGGAGCTTCAGAGTGGAGCTTCAGAGTGGAGCTTCAGAGTGGAGCTTCAGAGTGGAGCTTCAGAGTGGAGCTTCAGAGCGGAGCTTCAGAGTGGAGCTTCAGAGTGCAGAGTGGAGCTTCAGAGTGGAGCTTCAGAGTGCAGAGTCGAGCTTCAGAGTGGAGCTTCAGAGTGGAGCTTCAGAGTGGAGCTTCAGAGTGGAGCTTCAGAGTGGAGCTTCAGAGTGCAGAGAGGAGCTTCAGAGTGGAGCTTCAGAGTGCAGAGAGGAGCTTCAGAGTGGAGCTTCAGAGTGCAGAGAGGAGCTTCAGAGTGGAGCTTCAGAGTGGAGCTTCAGAGTGGAGCTTCAGAGCGGAGCTTCAGAGCAGAGCTTCAGAGTGGAGCTTCAGAGTGGAGCTTCAGAGCGGAGCTTCAGAGTGGAGCTTCAGAGTGCAGAGTGGAGCTTCAGAGTGGAGCTTCAGAGTGCAGAGTGGAGCTTCAGAGTGGAGCTTCAGAGTGGAGCTTCAGAGTGGAGCTTCAGAGCGGAGCTTCAGAGCGGAGCTTCAGAGTGGAGCTTCAGAGTGGAGCTTCAGAGTGCAGAGTGGAGCTTCAGAGTGGAGCTTCAGAGTGCAGAGTGGAGCTTCAGAGTGGAGCTTCAGAGTGCAGAGTGGAGCTTCAGAGTGGAGCTTCAGAGTGCAGAGTGGAGCTTCAGAGTGGAGCTTCAGAGTGGAGCTTCAGAGTGGAGCTTCAGAGTGCAGAGTGGAGCTTCAGAGTGCAGAGTGGAGCTTCAGAGTGCAGAGTGGAGCTTCAGAGCGGAGCTTCAGAGCGGAGCTTCAGAGTGGAGCTTCAGAGCGGAGCTTCAGAGTGGAGCTTCAGAGTGGAGCTTCAGAGTGGAGCTTCAGAGTGGAGCTTCAGAGCGGAGCTTCAGAGTGGAGCTTCAGAGCGGAGCTTCAGAGTGGAGCTTCAGAGTGCAGAGTGGAGCTTCAGAGTGGAGCTTCAGAGTGCAGAGTGGAGCTTCAGAGTGGAGCTTCAGAGTGGAGCTTCAGAGTGCAGAGTGGAGCTTCAGAGTGGAGCTTCAGAGTGGAGCTTCAGAGTGGAGCTTCAGAGTGGAGCTTCAGAGTGCAGCTTCAGAGTGCAGCTTCAGAGTGCAGAGTGGAGCTTCAGAGTGGAGCTTCAGAGTGGAGCTTCAGAGTGGAGCTTCAGAGTGCAGCTTCAGAGTGGAGCTTCAGAGTGGAGCTTCAGAGTGCAGAGTGGAGCTTCAGAGTGCAGAGTGGAGCTTCAGAGTGGAGCTTCAGAGTGGAGCTTCAGAGTGGAGCTTCAGAGTGGAGCTTCAGAGTGGAGCTTCAGAGTGGAGCTTCAGAGTGCAGAGTGGAGCTTCAGAGTGCAGAGTGGAGCTTCAGAGTGCAGAGTGGAGCTTCAGAGTGGAGCTTCAGAGTGGAGCTTCAGAGTGGAGCTTCAGAGTGGAGCTTCAGAGTGGAGCTTCAGAGTGCAGATTCAGAGTGGAGCTTCAGAGTGGAGCTTCAGAGTGGAGCTTCAGAGTGGAGCTTCAGAGTGGAGCTTCAGAGTGCAGATTCAGAGTGGAGCTTCAGAGTGGAGCTTCAGAGTGGAGCTTCAGAGTGGAGCTTCAGAGTGCAGATTCAGAGTGGAGATTCAGAGTGCAGAGTGGAGCTTCAGAGTGGAGCTTCTGAGTGCAGAGAGGAGCTTCAGAGTGGAGCTTCAGAGTGCAGAGAGGAGCTTCAGAGTGGAGCTTCAGAGTGGAGCTTCAGAGTGGAGCTTCAGAGTGGAGCTTCAGAGTGGAGCTTCAGAGCGGAGCTTCAGAGTGGAGCTTCAGAGTGCAGAGTGGAGCTTCAGAGTGGAGCTTCAGAGTGCAGAGTCGAGCTTCAGAGTGGAGCTTCAGAGTGGAGCTTCAGAGTGGAGCTTCAGAGTGGAGCTTCAGAGTGGAGCTTCAGAGTGCAGAGAGGAGCTTCAGAGTGGAGCTTCAGAGTGCAGAGAGGAGCTTCAGAGTGGAGCTTCAGAGTGCAGAGAGGAGCTTCAGAGTGGAGCTTCAGAGTGGAGCTTCAGAGTGGAGCTTCAGAGCGGAGCTTCAGAGCAGAGCTTCAGAGTGGAGCTTCAGAGTGGAGCTTCAGAGCGGAGCTTCAGAGTGGAGCTTCAGAGTGCAGAGTGGAGCTTCAGAGTGGAGCTTCAGAGTGCAGAGTGGAGCTTCAGAGTGGAGCTTCAGAGTGGAGCTTCAGAGTGGAGCTTCAGAGCGGAGCTTCAGAGCGGAGCTTCAGAGTGGAGCTTCAGAGTGGAGCTTCAGAGTGCATAGTGGAGCTTCAGAGTGGAGCTTCAGAGTGCAGAGTGGAGCTTCCGAGTGGAGCTTCAGAGTGCAGAGTGGAGCTTCCGAGTGGAGCTTCAGAGTGCAGAGTGGAGCTTCCGAGTGGAGCTTCAGAGTGCAGAGTGGAGCTTCCGAGTGGAGCTTCCGAGTGGAGCTTCCGAGTGGAGCTTCCGAGTGGAGCTTCAGAGTGGAGCTTCAGAGTGGAGCTTCAGAGTGCAGAGTGGAGCTTCAGAGTGGAGCTTCAGAGTGGAGCTTCAGAGTGGAGCTTCAGAGTGCAGAGTGGAGCTTCAGAGTGGAGCTTCAGAGTGCAGAGTGGAGCTTCAGAGTGGAGCTTCAGAGTGGAGCTTCAGAGTGGAGCTTCAGAGTGGAGCTTCAGAGTGCAGATTCAGAGTGCAGATTCAGAGTGGAGATTCAGAGTGCAGAGTGGAGCTTCAGAGTGGAGCTTCAGAGTGGAGCTTCAGAGTGCAGAGAGGAGCTTCAGAGTGGAGCTTCAGAGTGCAGAGAGGAGCTTCAGAGTGGAGCTTCAGAGTGGAGCTTCAGAGCGGAGCTTCAGAGTGGAGCTTCAGAGCGGAGCTTCAGAGTGGAGCTTCAGAGTGGAGCTTCAGAGTGGAGCTTCAGAGCGGAGCTTCAGAGTGGAGCTTCAGAGCGGAGCTTCAGAGTGGAGCTTCAGAGTGCAGAGTGGAGCTTCAGAGTGGAGCTTCAGAGTGCAGAGTGGAGCTTCAGAGTGGAGCTTCAGAGTGGAGCTTCAGAGCGGAGCTTCAGAGCGGAGCTTCAGAGTGGAGCTTCAGAGTGGAGCTTCAGAGTGCAGAGTGGAGCTTCAGAGTGGAGCTTCAGAGTGCAGAGTGGAGCTTCAGAGTGGAGCTTCAGAGTGCAGAGTGGAGCTTCAGAGTGGAGCTTCAGAGTGCAGAGTGGAGCTTCCGAGTGGAGCTTCAGAGTGCAGAGTGGAGCTTCAGAGTGGAGCTTCAGAGTGGAGCTTCAGAGTGGAGCTTCAGAGTGGAGCTTCAGAGTGCAGAGTGGAGCTTCAGAGTGCAGAGTGGAGCTTCAGAGTGCAGAGTGGAGCTTCAGAGCGGAGCTTCAGAGCGGAGCTTCAGAGTGGAGCTTCAGAGCGGAGCTTCAGAGTGGAGCTTCAGAGTGGAGCTTCAGAGCGGAGCTTCAGAGTGGAGCTTCAGAGCGGAGCTTCAGAGTGGAGCTTCAGAGTGCAGAGTGGAGCTTCAGAGTGGAGCTTCAGAGTGCAGAGTGGAGCTTCAGAGTGGAGCTTCAGAGTGCAGAGTGGAGCTTCCGAGTGGAGCTTCAGAGTGCAGAGTGGAGCTTCAGAGTGGAGCTTCAGAGTGGAGCTTCAGAGTGGAGCTTCAGAGTGGAGCTTCAGAGTGCAGAGTGGAGCTTCAGAGTGCAGAGTGGAGCTTCAGAGTGCAGAGTGGAGCTTCAGAGCGGAGCTTCAGAGCGGAGCTTCAGAGTGGAGCTTCAGAGCGGAGCTTCAGAGTGGAGCTTCAGAGTGGAGCTTCAGAGTGGAGCTTCAGAGCGGAGCTTCAGAGTGGAGCTTCAGAGCGGAGCTTCAGAGTGGAGCTTCAGAGTGCAGAGTGGAGCTTCAGAGTGGAGCTTCAGAGTGCAGAGTGGAGCTTCAGAGTGGAGCTTCAGAGTGGAGCTTCAGAGTGCAGAGTGGAGCTTCAGAGTGGAGCTTCAGAGTGGAGCTTCAGAGTGGAGCTTCAGAGTGGAGCTTCAGAGTGCAGCTTCAGAGTGCAGAGTGGAGCTTCAGAGTGGAGCTTCAGAGTGGAGCTTCAGAGTGGAGCTTCAGAGTGCAGCTTCAGAGTGGAGCTTCAGAGTGGAGCTTCAGAGTGCAGAGTGGAGCTTCAGAGTGCAGAGTGGAGCTTCAGAGTGGAGCTTCAGAGTGGAGCTTCAGAGTGGAGCTTCAGAGTGGAGCTTCAGAGTGGAGCTTCAGAGTGCAGAGTGGAGCTTCAGAGTGCAGAGTGGAGCTTCAGAGTGCAGAGTGGAGCTTCAGAGTGGAGCTTCAGAGTGGAGCTTCAGAGTGGAGCTTCAGAGTGGAGCTTCAGAGTGCAGATTCAGAGTGGAGCTTCAGAGTGGAGCTTCAGAGTGGAGCTTCAGAGTGGAGCTTCAGAGTGCAGATTCAGAGTGCAGATTCAGAGTGGAGATTCAGAGTGCAGAGTGGAGCTTCAGAGTGGAGCTTCTGAGTGCAGAGAGGAGCTTCAGAGTGGAGCTTCAGAGTGCAGAGAGGAGCTTCAGAGTGGAGCTTCAGAGTGGAGCTTCAGAGTGGAGCTTCAGAGTGGAGCTTCAGAGTGCAGAGTGGAGCTTCAGAGTGGAGCTTCAGAGTGCAGAGTGGAGCTTCAGAGTGGAGCTTCAGAGTGGAGCTTCAGAGTGGAGCTTCAGAGTGCAGAGAGGAGCTTCAGAGTGGAGCTTCAGGGTGCAGAGAGGAGCTTCAGAGTGGAGCTTCAGAGTGCAGAGAGGAGCTTCAGAGTGGAGCTTCAGAGTGGAGCTTCAGAGTGGAGCTTCAGAGCGGAGCTTCAGAGCGGAGCTTCAGAGTGGAGCTTCAGAGTGGAGCTTCAGAGCGGAGCTTCAGAGTGGAGCTTCAGAGTGCAGAGTGGAGCTTCAGAGTGGAGCTTCAGAGCGGAGCTTCAGAGCGGAGCTTCAGAGTGGAGCTTCAGAGTGGAGCTTCAGAGTGCAGAGTGGAGCTTCAGAGTGGAGCTTCAGAGTGCAGAGTGGAGCTTCAGAGTGGAGCTTCAGAGTGCAGAGTGGAGCTTCCGAGTGGAGCTTCAGAGTGCAGAGTGGAGCTTCCGAGTGGAGCTTCAGAGTGCAGAGTGGAGCTTCCGAGTGGAGCTTCAGAGTGCAGAGTGGAGCTTCCGAGTGGAGCTTCCGAGTGGAGCTTCCGAGTGGAGCTTCCGAGTGGAGCTTCAGAGTGGAGCTTCAGAGTGGAGCTTCAAAGTGCAGAGTGGAGCTTCAGAGTGGAGCTTCAGAGTGGAGCTTCAGAGTGGAGCTTCAGAGTGGAGCTTCAGAGTGCAGAGTGGAGCTTCAGAGTGGAGCTTCAGAGTGCAGAGTGGAGCTTCAGAGTGGAGCTTCAGAGTGGAGCTTCAGAGTGGAGCTTCAGAGTGGAGCTTCAGAGTGCAGATTCAGAGTGCAGATTCAGAGTGGAGATTCAGAGTGCAGAGTGGAGCTTCAGAGTGGAGCTTCAGAGTGGAGCTTCAGAGTGCAGAGAGGAGCTTCAGAGTGGAGCTTCAGAGTGCAGAGAGGAGCTTCAGAGTGGAGCTTCAGAGTGGAGCTTCAGAGTGGAGCTTCAGAGCGGAGCTTCAGAGTGGAGCTTCAGAGTGGAGCTTCAGAGTGGAGCTTCAGAGCGGAGCTTCAGAGCGGAGCTTCAGAGCGGAGCTTCAGAGCGGAGCTTCAGAGTGCAGAGTGGAGCTTCAGAGTGGAGCTTCAGAGTGCAGAGTGGAGCTTCAGAGTGGAGCTTCAGAGTGGAGCTTCAGAGTGGAGCTTCAGAGCGGAGCTTCAGAGCGGAGCTTCAGAGTGGAGCTTCAGAGTGGAGCTTCAGAGTGCAGAGTGGAGCTTCAGAGTGGAGCTTCAGAGTGCAGAGTGGAGCTTCAGAGTGGAGCTTCAGAGTGCAGAGTGGAGCTTCAGAGTGGAGCTTCAGAGTGCAGAGTGGAGCTTCCGAGTGGAGCTTCAGAGTGCAGAGTGGAGCTTCCGAGTGGAGCTTCAGAGTGCAGAGTGGAGCTTCCGAGTGGAGCTTCCGAGTGGAGCTTCAGAGTGGAGCTTCCGAGTGGAGCTTCAGAGTGGAGCTTCAGAGTGGAGCTTCAGAGTGCAGAGTGGAGCTTCAGAGTGGAGCTTCAGAGTGGAGCTTCAGAGTGGAGCTTCAGAGTGGAGCTTCAGAGTGGAGCTTCAGAGTGCAGATTCAGAGTGGAGCTTCAGAGTGGAGCTTCAGAGTGCAGAGTGGAGCTTCAGAGTGCAGAGTGGAGCTTCAGAGTGGAGCTTCAGAGTGGAGCTTCAGAGTGGATCTTCAGAGTGGAGCTTCAGAGTGCAGAGTGGAGCTTCAGAGTGCAGAGTGGAGCTTCAGAGCGGAGCTTCAGAGTGCAGAGTGGAGCTTCAGAGCGGAGCTTCAGAGCGGAGCTTCAGAGTGGAGCTTCAGAGTGGAGCTTCAGAGCGGAGCTTCAGAGTGGAGCTTCAGAGTGCAGAGTGGAGCTTCAGAGTGGAGCTTCAGAGTGCAGAGTGGAGCTTCAGAGTGGAGCTTCAGAGTGCAGAGTGGAGCTGCAGAGTGGAGCTTCAGAGTGGAGCTTCAGAGTGGAGCTTCAGAGTGGAGCTTCAGAGCGGAGCTTCAGAGTGGAGCTTCAGAGTGGAGCTTCAGAGCGGAGCTTCAGAGTGGAGCTTCAGAGTGCAGAGTGGAGCTTCAGAGCGGAGCTTCAGAGTGCAGAGTGGAGCTTCAGAGCGGAGCTTCACAGTGCAGAGTGGAGCTTCAGAGCGGAGCTTCAGAGCGGAGCTTCAGAGTGCAGAGTGGAGCTTCAGAGTGGAGCTTCAGAGTGGAGCTTCAGAGTGGAGCTTCAGAGTGGAGCTTCAGAGTGCAGAGTAGAGCTTCAGAGTGGAGCTTCAGAGCGGAGCTTCAGAGCGGAGCTTCAGAGCGGAGAGTGGAGATTCAGAGTGAAGAGTGGAGATTCAGAGTGGAGAGTGGAGATTCAGAGTGGAGATTCAGAGTGGAGAGTGGAGCTTCAGAGTGGAGATTCAGAGTGGAGAGTGGAGCTTCAGAGTGGAGCTTCAGAGTGGAGAGTGGAG
Source organism: Lissotriton vulgaris (assembly GCF_964263255.1). Taxonomy (NCBI): domain Eukaryota; kingdom Metazoa; phylum Chordata; class Amphibia; order Caudata; family Salamandridae; genus Lissotriton; species Lissotriton vulgaris. The sequence goes on along the minus strand of NC_141687.1, from coordinate 582,510,531 downwards.
ATTCAGAGTGAAGAGTGGAGATTCAGAGTGGAGAGTGGAGATTCAGAGTGGAGATTCAGAGTGGAGAGTGGAGCTTCAGAGTGGAGATTCAGAGTGGAGAGTGGAGCTTCAGAGTTGAGATTCAGAGTGCAGAGTGGAGAGTGGAGATTCAGAGTGCAGAGTGGAGCTTCAGAGTGCAGAGTGGAGATTCAGAGTGGAGCTTCAGAGTGCAGAGTGGAGCTTCAGAGTGGAGCTTCACAGTGCAGAGTGGAGCTTCAGAGTGGAGCTTCAGAGTGCAGAGTGGAGCTTCAGAGTGGAGCTTCAGAGTGGAGCTTCAGAGTGCAGAGTGGAGCTTCAGAGTGGAGCTTCAGAGTGCAGAGTGGAGCTTCAGAGTGCAGAGTGGAGCTTCAGAGTGCAGAGTGGAGATTCAGAGTGCAGAGTGGAGATTCAGAGTGGAGCTTCAGAGTGCAGAGTGGAGATTCAGAGTGCAGATTCAGAGTGCAGAGTGCAGATTCAGAGTGGAGCTTCAGAGTTCAGATTCAGAGTGGAGCTTCAGAGTGCAGAGTGGAGCTTCAGAGTGCAGATTCAGAGTGGAGCTTCAGAGTTCAGATTCAGAGTGGAGCTTCAGAGTGCAGAGTGGAGCTTCAGAGTGGAGCTTCAGAGTGGAGCTTCAGAGTGGAGCTTCAGAGTGGAGCTTCAGAGTGGAGAGTGGAGATTCAGAGTGGAGCTTCAGAGTGGAGAGTGGAGATTCAGAGTGGAGATTCAGAGTGGAGAGTGGAGATTCAGAGTGGAGATTCAGAGTGGAGAGTGGAGATTCAGAGTGGAGATTCAGAGCGGAGAGTGGAGCTTCAGAGTGGAGCTTCAGAGTGGAGAGTGGAGCTTCAGAGTTGAGATTCAGAGTGCAGAGTGGAGAGTGGAGCTTCAGAGTGCAGAGTGGAGCTTCAGAGTGCAGAGTGGAGCTTCAGAGTGGAGCTTCAGAGTGCAGAGTGGAGCTTCAGAGTGGAGCTTCAGAGTGGAGCTTCAGAGTGGAGCTTCAAAGTGGAGCTTCAGAGTGCAGAGTGGAGCTTCAGAGTGCAGAGTGGAGCTTCAGAGTGGAGCTTCAGAGTGGAGCTTCAGAGTGCAGAGTGGAGCTTCAGAGTGCAGAGTGGAGCTTCAGAGTGCAGAGTGGAGCTTCAGAGTGCAGAGTGGAGATTCAGAGTGGAGCTTCAGAGTGCAGAGTGGTGCTTCAGAGTGCAGAGTGGAGATTCAGAGTGCAGATTCAGAGTGCAGAGTGCAGATTCAGAGTGGAGCTTCAGAGTTCAGATTCAGAGTGGAGCTTCAGAGTGCAGAGTGGAGCTTCAGAGTGCAGATTCAGAGTGGAGCTTCAGAGTTCAGATTCAGAGTGGAGCTTCAGAGTGCAGAGTGGAGCTTCAGAGTGGAGCTTCAGAGTGGAGCTTCAGAGTGGAGCTTCAGAGTGGAGCTTCAGAGTGGAGCTTCAGAGTGGAGCTTCAAAGTGCAGAGTGGAGCTTCAGAGTGCAGAGTGGAGCTTCAGAATGCAGAGTGGAGCTTCAGAGTGTCAAGAGCAATGCCAATAGCTCTAACTTTAACAAAGGCAAAACCATTGCATTGTAAATGCTTGTTCACCTTAGTACCGCACCCTAAATCAAAGGGGCATGCCCACACAAGGACCCTGCGCTTGCTGCACCATGGAAGTCAACTTATGACTCATTGATAAGGCTTCAAAGGGCCAATATCAGCCAGAGGTTGCTTGTCACTTCATCCTTCGAGGACCTGGCATGCCACCTTGGGCTGAACTTTTACTTTTGGAGCAGGGCCAATATAGCTGGACTCTGTCTAAAGTGGCATAGCGATTGGAAAACAATAGACTGGAATGCTGAGGCGCATAAGTGCCTACCAGTGGCTGCTTATATGTCCTCATCAAACAATTACCAAGAGCAAGAGAGGGGCAAAAACACTCAAAAGATAAAGAAGGCCAGCAAAAGCACCATAAAGGAAGAAAGCAGGAACCTGCACAAGTGAGATAAAGGGGCAGGGAGTGTCTGGTAGCGGGTTAAAGAGGTATGAGATGGATTCACGACTACGCAGCCTTAGTATTTTCGTGCTGATATATAAAAGTGCCGGCTGCAGGGTTCTGTGCAGAGCTTTGGTCACTGGCACTCATTCTTTTTCAAATCAAGCACTGGTGAGTGTTCCAGCCATTACTTCGTATTTGCCGCTGGTATTAGGCGTGCCAGGAGAGGGGTCAAAAACAGTCCCCTCTATACACATCTGTCTCATGTATATATATGCATATTTAAACCCAGGTGCATCTCAACCTCGTGTTTGCGTATGATTAAGGCCCACATGTTTTTTTTTCCAGTCACCCTCAGCAAACCGAGGATAAAGCGGACACTTCAGACAGCGTGTCTCATTACCAAATTTTGATTGGCAGCAACTCTCTGGGACAGCTTCTCGCACCAGACATCGGTGCCAAGTTTTCTCACATTGCTCAAGAGACACTGCACTCTTCTAGCTCTGCCCACCAGTGCACTCTTCTAGCTCTGCTCATCAATGACAACTTGATCAGACTGCCAATGTGAAGAGATCCTTAAAGGGCACCCACGTGCAGGCTGTTTACAGTGTGCGCGTGGCAATCCTGATCACGCCATCACTGCCCGACCATGACCATCTGACCACCCCAGCAATGCAATTCAACCCTAGAGCTCCAAAGCTGACAGCTGCATTCTTGTGTCCTGGTCTTCCAAGCCTGATCATTTTTGCATGACTGTCTAGGAAGGACCACCCAAGCCTTACCATCTGGGTCTGACCAACCAAGCCTGATCACCCAGCCTGACTATCCCAGCCATAAAGTCCTGAACACCTCAGGATGACCATCCCAGTCCAAATCTTTCAACCTGCCAATTTCTACTTTAAAATCTCTACCTGTCAATCTCTTAAGACTCTGCCTCAAAGAACCCTCGCTCATCTGGGTGCACCCAAACACCAGTTACAAACTGTAGGCCTGGGAGCATTCCTCATCCTTTGCGCTTGCCTTCACCCGCCTACATAAAACTGGGGTACTTATTTGGGCAGTGAATGTTCTGATGAGTATTCCTTTTCTTGAGAGGCTTTGATGTTGGGAAACTGAAAAGCTTACTGTGAAAAATTGAAAATGATAGTTATATGGTGCACTCCTTCATTAAAAGGCAAATAGACACCGAAGCAACCAGTGGAGTGTATTGGTAAACTGTCTTTATTATTCGGCGAACAGAAAGCCCTGGGTGTTTAAGAGGGAGACGTGATATATCTGTAAAGAACAGTACTAAGTAACTTTGGAATTTTGATCACGCCGCTGTAGTTGTTTCAACCTGTGATGATCTGCCTAGTAAATTATGTATGAACGGGCGAATTATTTAAACAAATGTAAATCGCTCGAGTCGTTAAATCGGATGCAAGAAAGAGTTGTCTGCTGCTGAAAGTATGCAGAATTAACCCTCAATCAAAGTGAGCACTGGCTCTCGGAGGGAGGGGGTTCACGCCACAAGCTCGGGCTGCAGAGGTTCTATCGCGTTAACTGAGCCACGCTCTCCTTGTAGGTGAGCCCATGGATAGCTGCCATCTTGTAACTGTCCTTTTTCAGGAGGATGCATTTTTTCGAGTGTATTTCCTGCTAAAATAGGATTCGAGGGTGGGATTCTAACCCTGAAGGAAACTGATTAAAATATTTGAAAACAAGCCTGTTGCAGTTCAAAACAAAACAAACAAGCCTTTGGTAATGAAAACAGGCTTAGGCTGTCAAAGTTATGGGCTTTGCCAATGCTTGTTGCTATTCTAGATAGCTTCTCTGATTTCAGGCACATCAGCAATGGCCAACGTGGAAAGGTATTTTGTTTAAATAATACAAAATAGATGAAAAGATGGTCACAACGGGCGAGCCCACATCCACAGATGACATCTTTCAATGTATTCTGTTTTATACTAACGAAATGTCATTCAAAGACAACCACTGTAGAGACACGCATGCCCACAGCATCAGCTTGAAACACAATTTTGTTAAACATTACAAAACGTATATAAAAAATGGCCACAGTTGATGCACACACATTCACAGTGGCTATCTTTGAATGTGATTAGTTAAAAGGAAACAAAACCATTTGAAGGAGCCGGCCACACATGCAGGCACATGCCCAGTCAGCCATCTTGGGATGGTCACCAAACCATTTTAATATGGCCACACAACAATATTATTGTGGTCAGAAAAACTGTAAAAAAATTAAGGACCTGTGGCAGAGTGCTAGGTTATGCTGGAACTGAGACAAAGGGAGCAAGGAGGGGAATGTAGTGGACAGGGGAGCTGGTATAGAGAGGGACAGAATATATATTCCCTCTAGCATACTTCAAAACAATGTCCGATATCAGCAGTGGAAACATACCCTACCCAGCAGCCGTGGTATGTGCAGGTAACAGCAGTGGGGCGGTGCGACCTGGTTGGGGGGGGGGGGAGGGTTCCGATGAACGATGCAGAGGTAAAAATAATTATTTTCTTAATTTTCCCTCTGCATCGTCCCTCGAAATACTCCCTCCCCCGACTCACCACCCCATGGCTGATACCTGCATGGACCACGGCTGCTATCCAGTTAGAACACGGTGTGACCTAAATGCTTCTGGATGGGACAAACGCAAGGATAGTGAGGAAAGTCATCAAATTAGAAGCAGAGAGTTGAGATAAATAACAAAGCCATTCAATCATGGTCAATGAGCTGACCAAAAACCCACTAGAAGTATATGCAATTTAATGAACACAATAGGTATGGCCCACACAAATAAAGTTTTCTCTAGCTAAATACTAAAGACAACTGCTTTCTGTGTACATCTTAGATAACACATTTTCTGTGTGATGACTGAGTGTGCTTTCGAGATGAGCCTTTCATGCTTTGACCTGCAAGCATTGAACAGGAGGCAGAGTGATGTAGTCATTAGCAGTGGCTGAGATAATTATACTCTCCAAGGTGAGCAAAGCTCACTCCGTGTATTTTTAAAGAATTAATAAAAACATCTCTTGCAGACAGAAGTGCTGTCAAGCCAGACCCAACAACGCCACCTAAACACATCCCATCCTTTCCTTCTCTACATGCCAAAGTACGACAAGGGATGTCTCACCCATCTTGCCCATCTTGTGGACCATGGCTACAGTTGTTGAGGTAGAATATGTAAAACAATCATTTCTTTTCTGTTTTTCTTTCAAATGTAAAGCATGACGAATACGATCATCTCTACTTTAAACTTAAAGAAAGCTCCTATTCTTCCCAGTTCTATATTGCTCCAGCAGGCACTTTTTTTACTGACTCAGCATGAGAACCTAAGGCATGCGCACTCGCAAGACATACAACGTAGAGGTTATCAGAGAAGAAGGACGGCGAGGATGAGGAAGGAGAGGGGCCATAGCGAGAAGGAGGCAGCCATTACAGGTAAGTGCTTTTTTTCTTACTATATAAATATTTTGGAGGGTGGAGGGGCCAGCTGACTACGCTCAGCCACTGGGTCGTAGTTTATCCTAAACTCTGCATTCACAATGAATATGGAGTATGCAAAACTACGTAAACTACACTGGTGGTGCATAGTTACCCACCCAAGTTTAGTCAAAATAAGCCTTTTCTGTGGAAACTAGCGACTACTAGTAGATTTAGATATATAGAGAGATAGTGTGTGTGTATATATATATATATATATATATATATATATATATACATACATACACACATATAGATATATAGGACTAAACGTACAGGGCAGTGCAAACATTTAGCCCTATTTAATTGTCAATGGCAGTCACAGTTTTTAGGACTGAAAATCTGGTCATCCTATTCCCAGTCTTTTCATTCCGGTTCTCCCTTGTATAGAGCCCGTTTTCCTTCTCTTTTCCTCCCCTCAGGCTTATCATTTTTCTGTTTCCCCCTTTCAATCTACTATCTTTATTCTCGCCCGATCCCTTATTGCCTCATACTCCCCCACCCCCAATCACATCATAGATCGTCCTCCTCCCCACCTCCAGCGAGGTTCAGACTGAATTGAAACCAGAAGGCAGCATTTATTCCCAGCGTGTCCTCCACTCCCCCCACACACGCAGAGGAGGGGAGCATATCTCACAGCTTCTCCATCACAGATAATTGGCAATTTGGCAGCTGTGTAAAGTCAGGCTCCATCAAAGGAGGCACAGGCTTGGAGCATAGGAGCTGAAATGAGGGGTGCTGTGGGTGTCACACAACCCCGGCATTGGAGTACCCGAGGACTGTGAATATTGTTTACATTTTGCAGCTCAAAATCATGGAGTTCTCGCAAAGTAGGGCATTATCCATGTCTGGCATGGAGTAGGAAATGTGGGGTACCTTGGGGTTTTATCCACCCTGGATTTTGGAGGCGGGGAACAAAAGGGACATGGGTGGGGGCACAAGGGGGGGACAATTGACTCTGAAGTTTAAACAGAGACTACGATGAAGTCCTCGTTTAAATATCATTAATTATTTAGTGCATTAAAAGCATTGGGACTGGAAAACCAAGGAAGTTTAAATGGATTGTCGACAAATTCAGCATGTCGCTTTTCCCACATCCAAGCACACAACACCCTTTGTGCTAAAAGTGCTTCAGACTCCCTGCCCCACTTCCATCATGTGCGGTAGCCTGGCCTGATGTAGCTTCGATGACACAGAGGGGCAGATTTATGATAACTGGCGCATCCTCAGGGATGAGCCAGTTATTTTGTGCCGCTGCTCCGCCACCCATGGTGCGTCGCATTTACAATGCGGCGCACCATGGGGTAAAAACGGCACAGATGCGTGATGCATCTGTGCCGTAAAGGTGGCGCATTGCTGGAGTTGCGTCACAAGCGCGACGCAGCTCCAGCAATGCTCGGGGTGCCCCATCTTTACAATGCTGTGTCAAGACCTACGCCTGCTTCAAGCAGGTGCAGGGTTTTGACGCAGCATTAGCCTGAAAGTGACTGAGTGAAATCTTATAGATTTCACTCAGCCACTTTTGCGAGGCGCACCTGCCCCGGAACGCCCACCCTGCGCCGGAACGCCCACAAGCGGCGCAGGGCTTTACAACGTGACGCATCTGCCTAGATGCGTCACGTTGTAAATCGGTCGTCGGGATGCGCCACGTTTACGCCGCAGTTGCGTGACGCAAACGTGGCGCATTCCCAACATAAATCTGCCCCAGAGGATTTTTGAGCTGATGTGTGTGCTGGGCTATAGTGATACACAGGTCATTCAGAGGCCTTTTAAAAGCAGAGGAGGATATTTTCTAAATTACTGCTTGTTCCCCCTGCGGTCCTGTTCTCTCTTCAGCCCACTTGCAAGGTGTCAGATAAAGACTTGGTGCTCACAAAGGATTAATGGCTCCATATCATCCCCATCAGACAAATACGCTGCAGCAGTACCCTGCCACCTTGGGGGTTGCAGATCACGGAGTGTCACTTTGCAGAATTCCACAAAAAGTTAGCGAGGTCACGTAAAGTTCCGCAAGTGGGCGAAATTCGTCATGTCATGCTTCTCACACCTTGCACAAAGAGCTTGTTCTGCACGGTAAAATCACAGCTAACAACACCACGGATCATGCAAGATTGTGCTGCTTTTTTCTGCCTCTAGAGTAGATTTCCTACTCAAGCCACAGTTTTCATAACACAAATGGTTGCGACCTGACCTGACGGTCCACGTTGAGAAAATCTCACCGAAAGGTGTTCTAGTGCACGAAAATCTTGTTAGGAAACGTAAATATGGCTGAGATACCCGCCACCCCCTCTCAACACAATCCCCAAGAATTGGGAAACCGGAAACAGTTCTTGAACTTTTGGAAGGCGGGAAGGGAGTTACCCTTCCCGGCCGTATTTATTAAAATATGAAACAAAATCAAAACATTAAAATAAACAGTTTCATATCATGTACAATTTCATATCAACATTACGATGTTTGGCTAACCTTAACATATATCTAATACAAAGGTTCTCCTAGCCGATACTAACATCCTTACAACATTGCATTTCAAATTGAAATTGTACATCCTAACGTTAAGGGCCAACGGCAAGGTCGTAACCGGTGTCAGATCCCTAAACCAGAACTCCCCCCTCACTTGTGAGGGGCGGTCGCACAGAGGACTTCACCTCGTGTGCCATACCAATTTCCCTTGTCTTGACGGGGGCCCCTGTTAACTCGACGCCATGTACGTGGTCGTCTGAGGACTCGTGTGAGGTGTCTAGAAGGTAGCGTAGACCCCCCTCCCCACCTTACACAACTTACCACATCTGCCGTCGCAGATGTCCTGGCCCCGGGAAATTCCCAGGAGGGGCCCGTAGCCCCTCCTATCCAGGGAGGGGCCTTGACCGCCTTCCCTTTCCTTTAGGCGTCCCGTCCTTAGAAGGGACCACCTCCCCGTTGAGGGGCCAATGGCCACCTCCCCCCGGGCGCTCCCATCCGTAATGGGTGACGCCCCCCCCTAGGGATCTTCCAATGACTGCTCACCGATCATGACCTTACCGCCCGACAATAAATACGACAAGAGAAATGACTAAAAACAAGAGACATACCTAATGAAAACGGATCACATCTCTATCTAAAACATCTAAACCTTAAAAAACACTCCGATGAATATCTTTAATCAAGTATACGTACAAAATTATCCACTTTATTGCAATCGAATCATTAAACTTTATTCGAAACAACCTGCAAGAAAAAACCAATTATGAAAAACGAATTTTACACCCAAACAACTTGCTGTCTTCAGGGGACGGTGGGTGGGTTCAAAAATGGCTCTTCGTTCCGTCTCGAGCTCACGTGCAGCGAGGAGGTGCAGCCTCAGAGCATAGGAAGAAGAGGATGCTTTCTTGGCTTGTGGCTCCTTTTATTCTTCTCGGGGCGGGCGTGAACCCGCCCCCTTCCGCCTCCCTGGGCGTGGCGGATGGCTTCGGTGTCTAGGACAACCCACTTCTGGGCGGGAAAAAGCGCGCCTCGGCCACGCCGCTTCGGGCATACCAGCCGAGACGCGCCTCCCGCCCAAAATGGCTTCCCGGGGGGATCGGGGTACTCCACCATACGTTCGGGGGGACCGATTGGTCGCCCCTTTCCATATGGCTGAGATACCCGCCACCCCCTCTCAACACAATCCCCAAGAATTGGGAAACCGGAAACAGTTCTTGAACTTTTGGAAGGCGGGAAGGGAGTTACCCTTCCCGGCCGTATTTATTAAAATATGAAACAAAATCAAAACATTAAAATAAACAGTTTCATATCATGTACAATTTCATATCAACATTACGATGTTTGGCTAACCTTAACATATATCTAATACAAAGGTTCTCCTAGCCGATACTAACATCCTTACAACATTGCATTTCAAATTGAAATTGTACATCCTAACGTTAAGGGCCAACGGCAAGGTCGTAACCGGTGTCAGATCCCTAAACCAGAACTCCCCCCTCACTTGTGAGGGGCGGTCGCACAGAGGACTTCACCTCGTGTGCCATACCAATTTCCCTTGTCTTGACGGGGGCCCCTGTTAACTCGACGCCATGTACGTGGTCGTCCGAGGACTCGTGTGAGGTGTCTAGAAGGTAGCGTAGACCCCCCTCCCCACCTTACACGACTTACCACATCTGCCGTCGCAGATGTCCTGGCCCCGGGAAATTCCCAGGAGGGGCCCGTAGCCCCTCCTATCCAGGGAGGGGCCTTGACCGCCTTCCCTTTCCTTTAGGCGTCCCGTCCTTAGAAGGGGCCAATGGCCACCTCCCCCCGGGCGCTCCCATCCGTAATGGGTGACGCCCCCCCCTAGGGATCTTCCAATGACTGCTCACCGATCATGACCTTACCGCCACAGGCCGGATAGTTGACCGGCTATCCGGACCCCCCACAAAACTCCTACCTAAAGGTCATGTTGTAAACTCCTTAGCCATGCTACGAGGTCTCCTATTAGTAAAGAGTTCCCCACCCGGGACAAGTGGACCCCATCCTCTAGATACATATTGTCCCCCCTGATACAACCATGAGGAATCGAATGCAAAGTACTGGTACGGAACAGTCTACCAAGCTTGTTGTTAATCTTTTTCACAGACTGATTTATAGCAGACACTGAATTAGCCCCCCGCCACACCTTTCGTGGAATCATGTGGGACCATGCAATTGTGCACCCCGGAACTCTCCTCGCCAACCAACTCACTGTGGATAGTATCGCCTCGAGAAGTAGTCGTCTACCAGTGGTCACCAAATCATTGCCCCCAAGATGTACTATGATTATAGCTGGCGGTGACCTTGTCCGCCCTAACAAACCCTCGAGAAAAGGTTGAAACTGGTCAATACAGAGCCCGCCCCTTCCGTAGAAGGTCACCCTGTACCCGTATTCCCCAGCTGTGTGAATCATGTCACCTGCTTTGAATACGTCCCCGGCCCGCCTCACGTATGAGTGGCCCACGACCCACACCACTCTTTCATCAGCCGGTGATCTCTGACCGCTGGTTCCCAGGTGTCGGGCCGACTGCACAGTCCGCCCCGCCTCGTAGGTTTGCGAAACTGTAACCAAACAAAAACAAGAAGCGTGAGTACATGATATCAGCTTCACAACATGTGCAACCGCACATACCTTTTGTAACAATTCGAGGACCAACGCCCCAACTGTTTCACTTTATCGACACTCAGACCCCTGGCTGTAGCTTCTGTGGCAGCCCCTATCCGGAAGGAATGAGTCCCAAACTCGGCCGGGTTTAGGCCCGCGGCCGAGATTGCCATTGCAAGCACCCGCTGGAACTGAAACTTCGTCAGTGGGGTGGCATCTGCATGCCTCAGCAAGGTCCCTCCCCATGACGCCGCCCTCTGCGCCAGATATTCCTCGACGCATGCAACCGGGCACATGGAAGATCCGGGGATCCGCTGGACTACTACACTGTCCCCGATCGCGCCTTGATCAGTCTTGGACCTGACAAACGAGACAATCATCGTCTCCCCCTTTACCTGAATGTGCTCTCGGCACAGTCCACCCCCCGTATCCTGCTTATTCTTTGCCACCAGTTCGCTTACCCGCATAGCCCCATGAAATGCTAATGCAAAAGCGGCCCGGAATAACACTGTTTCCGCCTGGGATGAACAAGTAGCAGGGAGTACGGACATTAATAGAGCCAACCTATCCAGACCTATAGGGTGCCTTTCATCTATTCTGTGACCCTCAAGGCGTTGCCACCCACGCAGCGCTTTCTGGACCACAAAAGACGCTGTAGGGTCCTGGATACCATGAGCCCGCGCCATGAAGGAAATGGCAGCCCGATGCCTCTGGGCCGTGGCCACCGATTTTCCTGCCCTGCGTAGAGACAGTAAAAACTTTATGACCAATTCTTCCTGACCCCAAAGCTCTCCCCTAGCTGAACCCAAAAAGGACAAATAGGACGGAATGCCCCTTCATATGCCTTCCTTGTCCTAGGTGCTAAACTCTCTCCCACGAGGTTTTGGTCACTCTCAATGAACAGACAAGTCAACGCCGTATCATCTTCCTGCTTTAACATTCTTCGCATGCTCAGAAAAACATTTCGCTGGATCCCCTCTGAAACAAGGAAAACAGTCACCCATGCTCTGGTCACGAGCCGACTGGACTACAGAAACACCCTCTACGCAGGTACCACCGCTAAACTCCAGAAGAAACTACAACGAATCCAAAACGCCTCAGCCAGGCTCATATTAGACATCCCACGCAACGAACACATCTCTGGTCACCTTAAAGACCTCCACTGGCTACCCGTCAATAAGAGGATCACTTTCCGACTGCTAACCCACGCACACAAATCACTCTACGACATCGGACCAGATTGCCTCAACTCTCGACTGTCCTTCTACACCCCCTCCCGCCAACTTCGCTCTTCCAGCCAAGCCTTCGCCACTGTACCTCGCATCAACAAGACCACCATGGGAGGCAGATCCTTTTCATACCTGGCTGCCAAAACTTGGAACTCACTCCCCGCTTACCTTCGCCTCACCCAGAATCACCTAGCGTTCAGAAAGCACCTTAAAACGTGGATATTTGACAAATAATCCTCCTCCCCTTCCTAAGCGCCTTGAAACCCTCTGGGTATGTAGTGCGCTATACAAATTTTATGACTTGACTTATGACTTGACTGTAGTTCGGGGCACCGAGAGACCAGAGAGCTTCGGGAAATGGTGCCGCCACCGGGTCCGCTGTGGGCAGAAAACCCCAGAAGGCCTGCATACGGAAACGAGAAAGCGCATCAGCAGCCTGATTCAGTACCCCTCGCACATGCCTCGCTCTGAAGAGCACGTTCAATTGCATACATAGTAAAACAATTTCCTTGAGCAACCTCAGGATCCACTTGCATCGTGCTGCCTGACTATTGATACACTCAACCACGGTCATGTTATCAGACCAGAACACCACAGAGTGATCCCTAAACCCCTCAGGCCATGTCTTCAAAGCCACCAGAATGGGGAACAATTCAAGAAAAGCAATGTTACTTGTAAGTCCACACTCGTGCCACCATGACGGCCACCTTTGGGCCGACCAGTGATTGCCAAAGATGGCGCCAAAGCCTATACTCCCCGCCGAATCTGTCCAGAGCCCCAATTCTCCGGAGGACACCGCCGGCTTCGTCCAGACAACCCGACCATTGAAGTCCGCCAGGAATGCCAACCAAATACGCATGTCCTGGCGAATCTCGGCCGAGAGTCTTGTGCGGTGGTGCCCCTCTTTAAGACCGACCATGGCTTGTGCAATCGAACGGGAAAAGGGGCGGGCCATTGGCAGCACTCTAAGGGCAAAATTCAACTGTCCCACAGTCTGCTGTAATTGATGCAAGTTCACCTTAGTTTCTCTAATACATGCTTCAAGGGAAGCCCTGAATTTCCGCACTTTTTCTTCTGGCAAGCGGAAGCAACCTTCTTCGGAATCGAGCTCTATTCCAAGAAACTCGAGCGAAGTTGAGGGCCCCACGGTCTTACCTGGTGCCAATGGCACACCAAACTGTCTCATCAAATCACAAAATTCATCTAGAGCCTGTGCACATTCTGTGTCCCCAGCTGCCCCCAGAAACAGAAAATCGTCCAGATAATGCATGACATGCTGAAACCCCGTAATCCTTGTGAATGCCCATTGCAGAAAACAACTGAATTTTTCAAAATAAGCACACGATATGGAACAGCCCATTGGCATACATTTATCAATGTAATAGCGCCCCTGAAACATAAAGCCCAGGAGGCGCTGGTCGTCCGGGTGTACTGGGAGCAACCGGAAAGCGGACTCGATGTCGGACTTGGCCATCAGGGCTCCGGGCCCCAGGCGATTCAACATGGCGACTGCCTCATCGAAGGATGCGTACCTCACCGAGCACAGCCCTGGGTCTATTGCATCATTAACTGACATATCCCTCGGGGCTGACAAATTATGTATCAGTCTGAACTCACCCCGGTCCTTCTTGGGGACCACTCCCAAAGGTGAACAAATGAAGTTAGGAACTGGTGGCGTGTCGAATGGTCCTGCCACCCGACCCCGGGCCACCTCTTTCCCAATCTTTGCTTGCACCACTGCCGTATTATGTAGGACCGAGAGTTGGTTCCTACACTGTGCTTTCCCCTGAAAATTCCCCACCGGGATGCGGAAACCGTAAGAAAAACCATCTCGCAGCACCCCAGCAGAGACATGATCAGGGTATTCGCTGAGCCAAGGAATCATAGCCATGGTATCAACCGGTGTAGGTAAAGCCGCCCCTCGGACTATGTCAGACCTGTTTGGCGCTTCCCTTACTGCCGCTATCACCCGTTTTGGCTCTGCACATGGTCTCGGGATGCGAAGATTGTCCACACCCCCCACATTCATGTCTAAACTTGCATGACCCGTGGGGCCTCGTACACTTTCCCCTGTTAAAGTTCCAGCATACCCCTTTTTTACCTGTATTGCCACTCGGCTTAGGGTGATGCTCGTTACTTGCTCCCGCCCGAAAGGGCGCCCCGGCTGGTTGGCGGGAAAGTTCACCCCCGCCCTCCCCCACTAGTGGCGCCTTCAACATGCCTGATTGTTCCATCTTTTGCCAAGAAATGGAGTCATAACAATCCCACGTCATAGATGCATCGAAATTGAAGTAAATACGCCAAAAGCCCTACCCCAATTACCTATCGTCTCATTGACTCTAAAGGCGGCCATTTTTGCGCGCCAAACACTCGGATGCATGAGTTCCTTCTGAACTTTCACATGCTCGATCTCATAATGGTCGGTTAGTAAGGAGAACATGTTTACATATTTCTCAGCCCATATCCGTTCTTTGACCTCCATCGGGATATGTTGAGCCAATCTCTCCCTCCTCGAGGGTACCGACCCCTTCCCCGCAATCGGCATTAGCTGCTTACCTGAGCTAGAAGCTGTAACCGCCGTTGCTGCCGAACTCGTGCCCGCTGCGGGTTGCTCTACTGGGGCCTGCAGGGAAATAAACGGACAAGTAGGTTTCGCGGCCTCGCGAGACTGCCGCAACTGCCTCATTAATTGCTTGGCTTCCTCAGCCATGTCCCCCGGAGCCGCGGGACGCCCGCTGCTATTACCCAGCCATGCTGCCAACTGGGCGGCCAATTCCGGGGGCATGTCCCCTTCGTCCACTGGGGTAACCACAACGGGGATCTGTTGACCCTCGGCAGGAGCCGGCGCGGGAATCTCCGCTGGTCTCGGGGGGCTCATCGGGGGAGCCTCCGGAACCGGGACCTCGTCGTCGTTTGGCCCGTTCCTGGCCCTCTTCCTTCTGCCGGCCGGGGCCTCCGTCGGGTTGGGTCTTTTTGGCCTTCCCGCACCGTCCCTGGCCGCCATTTTCTTTTTCATCTCCGCCATGTCCTTCACCAACATCCGGAGCATCTGGTCGGTGCTGACCTTCTTCGCGACTCTCTTGCCCGGCATGATTTGCAGCGCTAGAAGAGAAAAGAGAGGAATTACAAATTTCAAAAATGGCTCTTCGTTCCGTCTCGAGCTCACGTGCAGCGAGGAGGTGCAGCCTCAGAGCATAGGAAGAAGAGGATGCTTTCTTGGCTTGTGGCTCCTTTTATTCTTCTCGGGGCGGGCGTGAACCCGCCCCCTTCCGCCTCCCTGGGCGTGGCGGATGGCTTCGGTGTCTAGGACAACCCACTTCTGGGCGGGAAAAAGCGCGCCCCGGCCACGCCGCTTCGGGCATACCAGCCGAGACGCGCCTCCCGCCCAAAATGGCTTCCCGGGGGGATCGGGGTACTCTACCATACGTTCGGGGGGACCGATTGGTCGCCCCTTTCCATTCTCACTCTTACTCACCAACTTTTTAAAATTTTTATTTTTATTTTACAGAGTTTTATATAGCGCGAACTTGACCCGAATCGGGTATCAGAGCGCATTGCTTCTGCAAGTATACACTGCCATAATATTGTCTGTCTTAAGGAGTACTTCTTTCCCCTAACAACCTCGTAGAAGGCTTTGGGCTAAGTGTATGGTAAATAGTTCCTGCCAATTGATGTGGCAGCCCTGGTGATGAGGATTTCACACACTCGTCCTAGTCAAGGTCTCCAGATGCGCTACCAACCTTCGAGGGAGGCATCAGTGTTAATGTTCACCTGCGACAAGGGGTCCCAGAAAGCTTCGCTGCAACTAGTAGTTGGCCTTAGCCTTCACCAACACTAGATCTTCCCAGAGACCCTCCTTTTATGATCATTGCCTCATGAAAGGGCACACGTGGAGCATGGCATGCAGTATGATGGGAATGCAAGCCATCATTCCTAAAAGTACCACGGTTCTAACATTGAAGTAATGATCGAGCTGAAAGGGAGGCAGCAGCTGCTGGAATGCCAACACCATCTCGTGATTGTAGTATGCATCACAGTAAAGGAAGGATCATTTAGGAATGGAGGTGGGACTTGATAACATTTATGGTGAATCCCAAACTCTGGAACAAGGAAATCGCTGCTTTAGCAAATGCGAGACATTACTGCTCCCAGTCAAGTAAGGACATGAGTGTCAAGACTTAGCAAATTGATCATCAACATTGCTTGCCACTTTGTGAATACCCTTAAAGTCGCGGTCACCCCAAAAGTTAGCATTTTGAACTGGTAGTTATATCTACTTAACACAAAGCAAAGATGGTAGTGGCGGGCAGGATGGCTGAGTATGTGGAAATTGGAGTATTTGAAGTCAAGCGCCATCATGTATTCACTTTGTCAAAGCAGAAGAATGATGTACTGCAGAGTTGTGATATCATAATGTCCCAACAGGATGTATTTGTTGAAAGGCCTGGGGTCTAGGAAGGGCCTGAGGGAGTCACCCCTTTTGCCAAAAAGGAAGTGAATAGTAAGCTCCTTTCCCCTGATGGTGCGGAAGCACACTCTTTTCTGCCCCCCCTTCTTTTTCTTTTATTGGAGGCAGGCCTGTATCTCCTCCATAAGGAGCCAGGGATGGTCTTGACTGAGGACATGTCTGCAGGGTGGAATGTTGGAAGGGGTAGTAAGAAGCTTAAGGCAGTAGACATTGGTGAATACCTCTAGAACACACTGGTCATATGTGATCGCATTTCTTTTGGGTTAACTTACAGGGCTCTGACTGGCGGCAGACAACGATAAGTATAGGTGCATACACAGGTACATCCTGTTGAAGATGTGTAGCTAGAGGGGAGCGTCTCACTGATCTGACCAAACAAAAAATCCAAATCACACTAAGTCAGGGTGCCTCTATTTCACAAGAGAACAAGAACAGTATGATATTGTTAGGCCTCATGTTAACTGCATGGACGAATTTCTAGCTGGAAGGGATAATAAGAGCCCTGACAAAGGCTAGAGCCCCACATGGGCATTAGGAATGGCTAAAACATGTAAGCATAATCGGATGGGTAGGTGAGGTATTGAACCTCTTCCAGTATCCGGAATATATGGTGTTTTTAATAATTTCTAACATACCCAAAAATAAAGGATATTTCCTAGGGTATACCTTAAGATATTTTTTCTATTTACGTGGATCCTTGCTATAATACAGTACTCATGTATATAAGAACTCAACAATGGTTGAGTCCACCAAAATGGTATCTACCTACTGAGGTGTGGAAAGTCACCCTTAAATATTAGCTTTTTTCCCTCCACTTTTTGCTGGCCTTAGGACTATGTGTACTTAACGCTAATGAGCCACGCGCAAGAAATAGCCCCACCACGTGGTACTTGCTGCAGTTTTGCCAGAACTAGATTTGGAGAATCCGTGCTTCTAACATGGACAACTCTATGTAGCCAGCTTACGCTTCGGAAACCTTCTGATTTATGCGTGTACGCACCAGACGGAAAAACTAAAAATACCGTGTATCCACAAGCACTCAAATAAATAAACAGAATTAAAACAACACTTTAAAATGTTTTCCATATTAAAATGAATATGTTTAAATAAAAATGACACAATGTAAATTGAATGTTATCATAACAAGGCACTCACACACTACCATCCATCCATCTGAGCAATCAATCAATCAATCAGGGATTTGTGAAGCGCACTACTCACCTGTGAGGGTCACAAGGCACTGGGGGGGGGGGGATATTGGGCAGCTCTGAGCCATCCAGAGCCAGGTCTTGACGCTCTTCCTGAATGAAGGCTTGCAGTGTGGGTGTTCGTCTGATGCTGAGCGGTAGTTCATTCCAGGTCTTGGCCGTGATGTAGGAGAAGGCTCTTCTACCCATTCTGGCTCTCTGGAGGCAAGGGATTTCGACCAGGGCGAGGTCGGCCGAGCAGGTAAATCTCTTGGGTGCGTGGAAGGAGATTTTTTCATTGAGGGATTGGGGTCTAGTGTTGTGGAGGGATTTGTAGCCATTAGTGAGCAGCTTGAAGGTCACTCTCTTTTCGATGGGGAGCCAGTGGAGGTCTTGTAGGTGCTGCGTGATGTGGTCTTGTCGTGGGATGCTGAGGACGAGTCTGGCTGTGGCGTTCTGAGCGATCCGGAGTCTGTGGAGTAGAGATATGTTGATTCCGGCGTAGAGGGCGTTCTTGTACTCTAGTCTGCTTGTTATGAAAGCATGGGTGACGATCTTCCTGGCTTCGGGGAGATCCACTTGAAGATCTTGCTGAGTATGCGGAGGGTGTTGAAGCACGTGGAAGATACTGCGTTGATCTGTCAGGTCATGGTGAGGGAGGAGTCGAGTATGATGCCAAGGTTGCGGGCGTGGTTTGTGGGTGTGGGAGGGTTGTCGGGGGCACATGGCCACCAGGTGTCATCCCAAGTGGAAGGGGTGGTTCTGAGGACTTCTGCCTTCTCTGACTATCTCACACTCCTTTCACGTCATATTCATGCAAAGAAACAAAATAGTAAGAGCACAACTCTGATACTACATAAATGCAAACTTTGGGCATTAAACTGGCAATAATGAGGTGAAACCTTTGCCCAGAAAGTGTTAAGATTTGAAAAAATGACAAAATAATAAAGCCATACCATCACAAAATGTGACACGTTATGAAGCATAATTTTCTGTGTATTGCTTTATAATTTAGTCAATGCTGCCAACTAATTTGGTCCTCCCTACCACATAATCCGAGTGACCTTGACCATAGGCAATAACGACATGCAAAAAATAATTGCAAGATAAACTAATTTGTGCAAAATACATATTTGTGAGAGTATAGCTCAGTTGGTTAATATAGAGGTGGGCAAGCCAACAAACTAATAGGGCGAGCTGAGCCAGAGCCACTCCAAAGGTTTGTCTTGGTTATTAGATCATGTGCCTTTTTCCAGGTAAATCGTACACCAAACATCACTTATAATATGATAAATTCTAAAAATTATATGTTTTACGCATGAAAGCTTTGACTTTAATATGTCATATTAGAGCACTGCACTCAGAAGTACAAATTAAAAGTGATAGTTTTTAAACATGAATTTAGAATAATTCCTGTCTCTGCTGCCACCATGGCAATAGTGTCATTAGTGAATTAAGAGGCAATACAGGTGTCATGCGAATCATTTATGCAGCCCACATCCTTATAGATAGTGCAACATTATAGTCTATTTAATCAAACACAATAGGTTTTGCACAGCTGGTATTTTGAGCTCATGTATTTGAAGGTGCTTTCATATGCGATAGTGAACAAAAAGGGGGATGGGTAAAATAAAATATTTGCATAAGATCACACAGTTTGGTTAAGCGGGGAAGCCACGATGAATCTAGGTTTTTTGGTTCCACTTTGTACAAATCAGCTTCTAAATTCGTATGTATTTGTACCTCCTTTTAATTACATATGTTAATGTTTTTACCTATGTGTATGAGGGTAGAGTGAGGGTGGCAGGCAGAGGTGACTTGGAGCTTGGCTCGTTATGGGCTCGAGGTTCTAATGGGTTCCCAAGTTGAGCCCGGGCCAAGTTTCAGGATCAAAGCTCCCCAAGCTTTCAGTGGCTCGCCTACATCTATGTTAATATGATTACTTCAGCTATCTGTGTGTCTAAAGTGTTGGTGCACTGGGGTCTTGTGACTTGTGTATTTATAGACCAATGAGGTCCCAGCCTGGGAGTGAAAGCACTGTGACTATGTAGGTCAATTTATGAAATGTAGGACAAATACAGCAATCTGGAGAAAGACTCACAGGTGAATGTACTAACTTCTTTCACCAGGTTTGCGTCACAAACAAAGGGTTGTATGTCAGTACAACGCATGCTTTTACCCCGCATGCCATTACAAAGCGGGATTACAATGCAAGTCGTTACATCGACTTGTGTTGGGGGGTGCTGGATAGTGGAATAGTTTAATTTTCTATTCCAACTCCAGTCCCCGTGGATAGTAGGGATGGTGTTGGATAGAAAATTAAACATTTCCCTATCCAACAGCGCCCTCCAGCGAAAGTCGTTGTAACGACTTTCGTTGTAATCCCCGCGTTGTAATGGTAGTGCGGGGTAATGGTTGCGTCGTAAAGGATGTTCCCCCAAACAAAGTGGCACAAACCAGGTACAAAGTGTTGTGCTGGAATATACCTTTCAACACAAATCTTGATTTGCATTGTAAAGTTACCTAACACACATTAAAGTAGAGCTGCACACTACTTTGCAGCAAGGTTACGTTCCATGGGTTGTGCATGGGCAATTCCCATACATCCATGCATTGTTTTTGATGCAAAGCCTTATTTACCCAAAAAAGGCAGACCGTACTTTGTGCCAAAAATGTTCACCTACTTAAGGGAGGCATACAGTGTGAGAAAAAGTTTCATTTTCCTAAAGGTTTGAAACTTTACCCATGTACAGCACTTTACAGCATACACACAGTGGTAAAAATGTTAAACTATGTTAAAGCATGGTTTTTGTACAAGGGCCCCCCTCCACTAAACAAAACCTATACTTGACATCACACACATGCCCATGCACTACAATGCATGGCTATATGAATTAGCATAGGGCAACCAAACGTACGCCAGCGCTGTGAGAGATAAAATAGTGCCATATCTTAGTAAATATTGTGCTGTTCTTCTCCCACCTATTGACACAAGGAAGCAACTTTGGTTGCTGTGCTAATTTGTATCACGTTACAAATGTGCCCCTACGTGTTTCAGTGCTTAGAGTGTTTTAAAAAAGAATTTTGTTAGCACCCCACACTCAGACTATACCTAGCGCAAACCTTCCCAGGGCTGGTAACCACCTTAGCATACCTTCCAAAACAGAATAACACTTTGATTCAGGGAAGCTTGAAATGAGTCTATGATTTAAAGCATATACTCGCTCGAAAGAAGCCCTTCGATTTGCCTATTAGCCAGGCACCACTGACACTCATTTCATTCTGCATACTTTGACTAAACTGAATTTCTGTGAGCATCTCACAAGCTGGTGCCACATTTCTCATTTTTTTCAAGCATCTCATGTACTCGGGTACTCTGAGTCTATTACAGCAAGCTTTTTGCGTTTGTATGTACCTGTTACACACACATTGCCTCTTGTTTATGCAAACATGCTGCACACGCACACTGAATCTTGTTTTTATAGACATTCATGTATCTGTTTCTGTCACATCAGCTTTTCCACATTTGTAAAGCATCTATCTCTAATTTACAGACACTTTGGATCTCATTTTGTGAGCATCTCATACACAGGGCTTGTTTCACCTCAGGTAAGTTTGCGTCTTCAACTACTGAGTTTGTGAGCACTCTAAACACAGGTCATCCATCTGCACTAATTCCTCCCAAAGATTAGAAAGCAAAAGTTTAACGTTTATTTTGATCTATATTTTGTGTTGCTTTGAGTGCATACTGAGTCTCCATCTCAACCTTCCAGCCAAAAAAGAGCAAGCAATACACTTTAACTTTCTGTGGTAGTGTCCTTAGCCCCCCACCCCAATCTATTGTAATGCTAAAGCAAAGGCAGCAGAGTTATTTGTTGAAAATGTGGGGTATGTGGGGTTAGGGTGGGGTAAATGTCCAGGGATTACCCCACAAACAAATACCACTGTTAGAAGCCCTGTGCAGATTTTAATGCAGTGCTTATTACAACAGACTTCTATTAAAAATGGAAGAGCTGGGTTTAGATGACAAATTGCATAATTGTTTAACTAAAACTTACACACAGGACCAAATCTAGTGGCTGAGGGGTGCTGTCTGCTGATCCCTGTGATTTGTCAACTGGGACTCTGGTCAAGTTTTAATAGCACTGTTTCTAATCATTTTAATTCTCTGACAAGTAGAATGAGAAACCTCTTCTCGAGGCCTATTGTAGTAGGGGATTTCTGAATGATGCATACTGCTGATATTAATGGTGTTGCGTTGCCTAAAATACTCTTAATTTCCAAATCAATAAGCCTTTCTACAACAAGGGTAGCAATAGTTGGCAGTCGAGCTTAGTGGACGTAATAGAGGGATGGCGACTTCCTTATAGCATTATGCATTGATCACAGGCAATAATATTCAATGAGCTACTATAGCTTTATATTTCGAAAAGACTGAGGGTTATTATAGAAAATGGCGCTATGGACTTCATCCTCAAAAATGGACTTGGAGTCTCACACAAGACGAAAAAACAAGTGGGAGAGTAAGGGATTGTGTCCACATACGATGGACGAGGGATACTCCTGTTCCCCTGGTCAATATTGAAAAACAAATGGAGGAGTAACACCCGATGAGTAGGCTGAAGGTTTTCCAAACGTGGAATAAATATTCCTTTTTTATAAAACCACAGTCACCTACGGCCAGTCACCTACGTCTACCTTCGCTGCTCGGGTGCTCGGCTAAGTAGACGTAGGTGACTGGCCGCTTGCCACGCTTGGAAACGAATACGTTGTACCGCGTGATGCACCTACCCCCTGCTCGTTGAAGCATATTAGGAAAACCCCTCAAGTTTTTACTGATGCTCCACATTTTTGAGAGCACCTCACCTTTGGTACAATTTACCACTGGTTTATTAAGGATTTAGGACAGGGTGAGTCTTTTAGGGGGCTCATACCTTCCATCTCCTTTGGTCCTGATGAATACCGGGAATTTTCCCTGACGGTTGAAACATGTTGACCAACCCACTATGAACACATATTGAGATACGTAGGTCGTAACTCCCCTTCCAGTATCTCATCCTTTATTATTTTAATATTGTCCAGTTGCTTTTCATTAAAACTTACTCACAGAGCTAAACCAGGACAATTTTTAACACTATATTTTTTTGCACTTACACCTCACAACCTGCTCCACTGCATTCCAGGTGTCGAAGCACACCCTGGTGACGCTAGGCCACCAGGGTGGACCCCGATGATGAAGCATGTCACCACTAGGTGGTGAGGGAGGGGTTTTATAAAAAAGGAATATTTATTCCACGTTTGGAAAACCTTCAGCCTACTCATCGGGTGTTACTCCTCCATTTGTTTTTCAATGTCTCACACAAGACGCCAATGCTCAATAGCAAGAAATCAACCCTTTGCTACCCTCAGCTCAATTAACTATATTATCAAGTACATTTACGTACTCTTCAGGTCCAGAACTGACAGTCATTCTCTAAAAAAATGCTTCCTACAGAGAGAGCTTTCTTTACATAGGTTGAGAAGTTACAACAGATTCTCCTAGTTATTGCAGTATATTCTTTGGGTTGTATGTGATTTCATAGAAAAAGTATTTCATGGAATACCATTACTGAGAAACCATTTCATCTAAACTGTTTAATGGAAATTTTCAAAATGAATGGCAATTACCTTTCCATAGAAACGAAAGGATAAAAAGTCTTTTTGGTCTGAACTGGCTTTTGAATGCTTATTTATTATGTGTAAATGCAATGGTTGCAGGACTTAATTTCAGAAACATTTTTGTCAGAGATATTTTATTTCAGTTCTTTATTTCAGGGGACATCATTTCATATTAATATCATCTACATTGTCAGGCAATTACTTTGGATGCTTTAAATTCTCTGACCTATCACCACCTGCAAACAACATCTATCGCTGACCCCTTACAACCCCTAAACACCATCGATCCATGTCCCCAAACCCCCTCACCATACCTAAACAACACTCATCTCTGAAGCCTAAAAACCCTTTCCACCCCAAAATTCACCATACCTAACTCAAAAATAACTCACTACCCCTAACCACAGCTATTCCAGAATCCATTTCCTTCCCTAAACCCAACCCATCCCATACCAGTTGAAACACCTCGGCACACCCAAACTGAAGCCTTCCTTGAAGTCTAACAAAAACATCACCACCATTAAACACCAACCATCCATGACCCATAACAACTTATCACCCTAAACTACTCATCACGGAACCCTGAAAATCCCTTTCTACAATTATAATCCACCCATCCCCGAATCCTTAAAACCAATTGCCACCCTGAACTCCATCCCATCCTGAACCCTAAAAACTCTTTACCACCCCAGCTACCATCCATAATTGAACCTTAAAAGCTCTCACTAGCCCTAAACTCCACCCATCCATGACCCGTAAAACCTCTTGACGCCCATATATTCGACTCGTCCCTTAATCCTAAAAACGCCTCCCACACCTAAACACCATTCTTCCATGAACCCTAAAAAGCCCTCACCACCCCTGCACTCCATCCATTTCAGAACTCTAAAAACCCCATTCTGTGCCCTAAAACCTATTATTCTTTGTGTCTAAGAACACCCTCACACCCTAAACATGATCAATCCCTGAGCCCAAAAACCCTACAGAAGTTCTAGACTCCACCCAAGTTTAATGTAATTTTTGGTTTTCTTTAAAAATATCTTTCTTTTAAAATCCAAAATGTTTCCTTTAATCTTCAATTTTTTTTATTTGCTTTAAATTGATTTTCATTGAATTTTTTTTATTTGTTTTCGTTTTTCTATGAATTCACTCACCACACTCCCTTGAGGCTGAGAGAAACCTCAATGGTGCCAACTGGAAACTTGGTTAAAGTCAACTATGTCCCAAAAAAAAACTGAATCATGTCCCCATATATAACATACATAAAGAGATAATGGAGTCAGTTGACATACAGACAATAGCAAAAGAATGTGTCACCAACACTGAAGGTGTTACAAAATATTTGTTTTTTCAAACTAAAGTTCAGGATATTATTGTAACTGTTTGCAGCAAGAAAGACTAGCTTCTCCAGTCCAGTTGCGTTTTGAGGTTTAGGAATGTTGCTAAGAAGATTTTGGTCCTTCTTCATTTTTCCCCTCCCATTTCTGTTTGCTTGGTGCATAAGGATGCAAGCTTCATGTTTTTTTCACTTTGCAGAATGTAAATAACAATGAAGTACATTTGCTGATTGTAACTAATGCAATTGTATTTATTTATTTGCAACTGGCCGTTGTTGCTTCAACACAACGGAAGGAACGTTTTACTGTTGTCGAACACTGTTTCAATATTTGCTTCTCTTTTTTTCTTCTGATGACTATACCTCTCTCTGTAATTTGAACAGAATTTTGTTTCCCGAGAAGCACTTGCTGATTTGTTGGTGGCCAGCACAGACTCCACATATTCACATAAACTTGCGGTGATTCTCAAATGAAATTATTGCCTCTAGTGGCTTCCACTGCTCCTAAGAACTGCTGAGATATTTACTCATTCAAAACCAGTGCTTTAAATGAGCAGGCACTATCCGGTTCTGAGTACCTGCACTTCTTTCATTTGGAATGGAGCGTAGCTGCACTTCTCATCACTGTTCCAATAAATTTAATGGGAGAATACGGTTACTTCTCAGGAGCAATCAGGTACTGTGCAGAGTGAGTACTATCATTTGTCTATTTCCATTTTTTAGCACACTTTTATATCATATAAGATACCTTATGTAAATTTATATCATATAAGTTACCTTATGTAAATTTCAAATTTTCTGTTTTATGTGATCATAATATTCTATATGCTTAAAATGTTACTTGACAATTCTATATCTTTATATTAATGTATTCATTACAAGTGTTTTCCAATAAATAATTTTGACACAAAAAAAATGTCAGACACGGTTGATTTCTGCCCCATCACAGGTCTACCCTTTCTTGCAAACTCTTTGACATGGTGTGGGGAACTGCAAGCCAAGTAGTCTGAATCCATCATTCCGATTTGGATCCCCCCTCTACTGCTTAGACAACCTCTGTATCAGTGTTGGGTGACACCGTGAGCATACTAGATTACGGTGATGCTTGTTCTCTTGAGAGCATTTGACATGATAGAACAACATGCGTGTTGAAGTATGCACATAAAACCCTCTTACACACATGAGGTTGGGTAGGTGGCTCGACCGTAGACTGGTTCTGCTCTTTTCTTCCTAGCCAAACCAAGATAACCAATTTCAAAGCCCTTACCTGTGACTCCTCCACATGGGAGCTGTGCGATGTCCCCCATGAGTCAATCATGTCTCCTACAGCAATTAACATTTTATTTATTTATACATTGTTAACATTTATATATAATGCACATCAAGCCCCCGTAGGTGTTAAGGCACTTCATAGAGAACAGGTCTGTAACAGGAAGGTTGCAATGAACAGGCGGGGAGGTCATATTTAGGGAAGCACAAACAGATGCCATTAACATGAGATGAAGTTTCAGGAACCTCCAGAAACGTTAGTTTAGGAGTTGTCTGAATAAGTGTGCTTTGATGTATCTTCTGAATGCAGTGAGTGAAGTCACAGTTCTTCCTCCACGTGGTGAGAGTTCCAGTAGAAGAAGCTGCTCCGGAGAATGATTGTTGTTTGGGAGCAGGGGTTCTGAATTCAGGAATTTTCAGTAGCAATGCGTTTCAGCTTCTGAGCTCTCTTGACCCTCCAAAGATGTTGAGTAGTATGACAATGCAAGGAGGGCTGTAATTATGAATGGACTTGTGCACTAAAACAACAGATCCTGAACTGTATTCTTGCAGCAATATAGAGCTGGTGCAGATCTCAAGGTGTGGGGAGATGCGGTCATATCTTTCTGTAATGGGAGTATACCTGGTGGCTGGCTCTAGGGCGGATTTGAGCAGACCCACATATGTTGATGGCACACCAGCTAATATAACATTCCCTAATACACTCTGGAAATGACTGTTGCGTGTACTGCTGATTTAGGTTAGTTGGGTCAGATTAGCTGCATAGTTTCCAGAGAATGAGGATGTGAAAACTAGCTACTTTAGCCATCTAATTTATATGTGGGGTGCGATAGATTTGAGTCCAGGTTGAATCCAAATGATTTAGCAGAGAGGGAAGGTGTGGGAGTGAAGCCATCTAGGTTTCGCTTGTTTAGAGTTTTTGTCCCGATAAGAGATGGACAACAGTAGGAATTCAGGCTTCGGAGCGATGAGAAGGGGGATATTTTCTCTAATCCAAGTTTTTAAGTATTTGAGACAGTTTCTCAGAATGGGTATGTCCTAAAATGTGAAGATATCCAGATATAGCCAAATGCCACCTATCAGAACCAGTGCTTTAAATGTGCCGGTACTGAGTACCAGCAGTTTTTTATTCTGAGAGGGAGAGTACCTGCACTTCTCAAAAGTGACGTAATACTTTTAATTGGAGAGTGCCGGCACTTCTTAGAAACAAGCAGGTCCTCTGATACAATGTCCCTGCACTTCTATATTTCCATTCCAAGCACTGATCAGAACATCTGGTGGAGGCTTCAAATGTCTCGATTCATCAGTATCCAACCGATGCAAATCTCTGTTCCAGATGTTATCCCAGCTGACATCCACTGCCTGATGGACATCCTGCGTGCCACAAGGTCTGGATGTATTCTCAGTAGGAGTGTAAGTAGAGCCACCTAAAACCGATCTTCTTCTCCCTCTAACCGCTACCTTTCTATCTGTTGCTCAAGTGGGTTTTACCTCCTTCGGGCTATACATTTTCTGTTTGCCCCTCCCATCCCAGCCATGCCTATAGTTACTATTCTCTCTGATGCACCGAAGAGATCTAGTTCATGAAAACAAGTTCACATCACATTCATTCCATTTGATCACTTGTTCCTGCTTCAGAAGTGGCTTCACTTCAAGCTGCACTGCACCAGGTTCAAGGCACTTGTACTGAAACAGACTCAGTAATTTGCAAAGAATATGTGAAATTCTTTAGACTCTCGAGCTCCTTTCCGCTTTGATATCTTGACGCTGAAAATACTGAGATTCAAACGTGTTAAGTTTTCGAATCAGGCCTTTTTGGCAGCTCCCCAGCGCCTCTGGAATTTCCATCCCATTAACATTCAGCCAGCTCCTGATCTTCTCTCATTTTGAGGAAATTTAAAACGCACTTCTAGCTCTCGTTCTTATTTTCTTTTGCCTCTGATATCTCAAGCATTTATTTAGAATGAATTTTCTTTCTTCCTTTATTTTATTGCTTTGCCCTGTTTTCGCATTATTATTTTTAAAATTGCTTTTCGATTCGGTTGTATTTCCCTTTTTCACTTTATCTTGATGCATTTTTACTGATTTTGTTGCTTTGCTATAATGTGCATGATCTATGCCAGCAGTGGTGATCTATGCAGTCCTCATGGCCCTTTGGGGTGATGAGTTCTGCTTTGGGTCAGTACAGCTTCAAGGCTAGTCAAGTCAAGTCAAGTCAAGAGATTTATATAGCGCGCTACATACCCAGAGGGTCTCAAGGCGCTTGAAGAAGGGTGGGGAATTATTTGTCGAATATCCACGTTTTAAGTTGCTTTCTGAATGCTAGGTGGTTCTGAGTAAGGCGAAGGTGAGTGGGAAGTGAGTTCCAGGTTTTAGCTGCCAGGTAGGAGAAGGATCTACCTCCCATGGTGGTTTTGTTGATGCGAGGTATAGTGGCAAGGGCTTGGTTGGAGGATCGTAGCTGGCGGGAGGGGGTGTAGAAGGACAGTCGTGTGTTGAGGCATTCGGGTCCAAGTTCGTAAAGTGCTTTGTGTGCGTGGGTCAGGAGGCGGAAAGTAATCCTCTTATTGACGGGGAGCCAGTGGAGGTTTTTTAGGTGACCAGAGATGTGTTCTTTACGCGGGATGTCTAATATGAGCCTGGCTGAAGCGTTCTGGATGCGTTGGAGTTTTTTCTGGAGTTTTGCGGTGGTACCGGCGTATAGGGTGTTTCCGTAATCCAGGCGGCTCGTGACCAGTGCGTGGGTGACCGTTTTTCTAGTTTCGGTGGGGATCCAGCGAAATGTTTTTTTGAGCATGCGAAGAATGTTGAAACAAGATGAAGAAACGGCTTTGACTTGTCTGTTCATCGAGAGTGAGGAATCCAGGATGACGCCCAGGTTCCGTACGTGGTCCGTCGGGATGGGTGCTTTTCCAAGGGCCTCTGGCCACCAAGAGTCATCCCAGGCGGAGGGGGAGGTGCCTAGGATGAGGACTTCTGTTTTATCTGAGTTCAGTTTCAGACGGCTGTGCTTCATCCATTCGGCTACTTCTTTCATTCCTTCATGTAGGTTGGTTTTGGCAGTGTTAGGGTCTCTGGTGAGTGATAGGATCAGTTGAGTGTCATCGGCGTAGGAGATGATGTTGAGGTTGTGTTGGCGTGCGATGACCGCGAGGGGGCTCATGTATACGTTGAAGAGGGTGGGGCTGAGTGAAGATCCTTGTGGTACGCCGCAGATGACTTCAGTGGCCTCTGACTTGAATGGTGGAAGGCGGACTCTCTGGGTTCTTCCGGTGAGGAACGAGGTGATCCATTGCAGTGCTTTTCCTTGGATTCCGATGTTTCTGAGGCGCTGTAAAAGGGTGCTATGACAGACTGTGTCGAAGGCTGCGGAGAGGTCGAGGAGGATGAGGGCGACTGTGTCTCCATTGTCCAGTAGAGTTCGAATGTCGTCTGTTGCTGCGATGAGGGCGGTTTCAGTGCTGTGTTTGGCTCGGAAGCCGGACTGTGAGGAGTCGAGAGATTTGTGGGTTTCGAGGAAGGCGGAGAGCTGGTTGTTGACCGCTTTCTCGATGACTTTGGCCGGGAATGGAAGGAGCGAGATAGGGCGGTAGTTTTTGAGTTCGGTGGGGTCAGCTGTGGGTTTCTTCAGAAGGGCGCTGAGTTCGGCATGTTTCCAACTTTCCGGGAAGGTTGCGGAGTTGAGGGAGCAGTTGATGACGTCTCGGAGGTGCGGTGCTATAATGGAGTTTGCTTTGTTAAAGATGTGGTGAGGGCAAGGGTCTGTGGGGGATCCTGAGTGGATAGAGTTCATCAGACGGATGGTGTCCTCAGTGGAGATTGGGTTCCAGTCATTGAGGATGTTCAAGGGGGGTGGGGGTCCTGCAGAGGGTTGGGTGGGTTGGTCTTCGGGTCAGTTGTCGAAGCTGTTGTGGATGTCTGCAATTTTGTTGTGGAAGAATGAGGCTAGGGAGTCGCAGAGGGCTTGAGAGGGGGTGATGTCGTTGGAGTTGGCTGAGGGGTTGGTAAATTCCTTGACGATGTTAAATAATTCCTTGCTGTTGTGGGCGTTGCTATCTAGTCGGTCCTTGAAAGCGGCTTTCTTGGCATTCCGGATCAGTTGTTGGTGTATGCGGGTGGCGTTTTTGAAGGCGTCCTTGGTGCTGGTGTTTGGGTCTTTTTTCCAGGCCTTCTCAAGGGAGCGACAGAGTTTCTTGGATTTTTTAAGATCATCGTTGAACCAGGAGGCCTTCTTGCTGCCTAGTTTGATTTGTCGTTTTTTCAGTGGTGCTAGGATGTCGGCGCTGTTGGATAACCATTGGGTGAGGTGAGTGGCTGCTTGGTCGGGTTTGAGGAGTGGGTTGGGGGGTTTTGAAGAAGCGATGAGGAGATCTGGTCGATGGTGATTTTGTTCCAGTTTCTTTGCAGAGTGGGTTGGGGGTGGTTGTTGGATGTGGGCTTGTTGTAGGTAAAGTGAACGCAGCAGTGGTCAGTCCAAAGGAGAGCTGTGGTGTGGCTGAAGGAGACATGTTTGCTGGAGGTGAAGATAGGGTCGAGTGTGTGACCTGCGATGTGGGTAGGGGTAGTGACAAGTTGTTTAAGTCTGAGGTTGGCGAGGTTGTCCAAAAGGGTGGTGGTGTTGCGGTCGTTGTTCTTTTCAAGGTGAAAATTGAGGTCTCCCAAAAGGATGTAATCCTTGGAGGGGAGCGCTTGTGGAGTGATGAAGTCCGTGATGTCTTCACTAAATTGTGCGCGGGGTCCTGGTGGCCTGTAGAGGAGGGTGCCTCTGAGTGTGGTCTTGGGGTCGATGTGGATCTGGAAGTGAAGGTGTTCAGTGTTGGCGAGATTGACGTCTGAGCTGGTTGAGATGCGGATGGATTTCTTATGGACGATAGCGATGCCTCCTCCTGTTTGGCCGGTACGGTCCTTGCGAATGATCTTATAGCCTTCCGGGATGGCAATGGTGATGTCTGGGGCTGATGTGGCGTTCATCCATGTTTCTGTTAGGAAGGCGACGTCCGGAGAGATGGTGTCTAGTAGATTCCAGAGGTCGATGGCGTGCCTGTGGATCGAGCGGGTGTTGAGCAGGATGCATTGTAGGTGGTTGGGGTCGGATATCTGTTGTGTGATCGTAGATGAGGAGTTGTTCTTGGTGCCGTTGAACTTGCAGGAGTTGCAGGAGAAGGGTCCATGGGTGTGTCCAGGAGCGGCTTGGACGCAGTTGGGGGAACGGCCGGGGTTAAGGGCTAGGAGGGTGGTGGCATCGTAAGTAATGCGGGAGGGGCGGGCATTACGAGGACCAGGTGGTCTGGCGCTGGGCGCGGTCCAGGCGCGGACGGGCGTAGACGGGCTTACCTTTTTCGCACCTTCGGCGAGGCCGTAGCGCGTGGACGCTGCGCGTGGGACCATCTGACATAAATGGACAGTGGAGGGGGCGGAGCGTGGGAGGGTCAGCCGGGAGGCGGGAGCGAGGTGGGGGAAGGGCCAGGGGATGATAAACAAAATGGCAGAAACAACAACAGGTCAGCAATAACAACAAGGTATGCAGCAGACTAAACGGACGCACTTTCAATAATCTTATCTCTTATGCAAACACAGCCAGGATGTGAGCGCTAGCAATGATAATGCAGCCAATTTCAATTGTTACCCCAGAGCACACAGTCGCTCCTAGAAGGGTAATACTTTTGCATACAAACGCTACGATCCAAAATGCGGAGACAAGCGCTACAATACCAAAATGCGGAGACAAGCGCTACAATATCAGCGTGGTGGTGAAAGGGCAGCAGAGTCAGGCGCTACAATACCAAGTCTGTGCAGGAGGAGGCAAGGGGAGCGGCCGTTCGTGTCCAGGACAGGACGGTCACAGCTCCAAGGAGGGTGCGAGGACGGCTAGTGGTTTCCGTGGGTGGGAGGGTCAGCCAGGAGGTGGGAGCGAGGTGGGGGAAGGGCCAGGGGATGATAAACAAAATGGCAGAAACAACAACAGGGCAGCAATAACAACAAGGTATGCAGCAGACTAAACGGACGCACTTTCAATAATCTTATCTCTTATGCAAACACAGCCAGGATGTGCGCGCTAGCAATGATAATGCAGCCGATTTCAATTGTAAAATGGACCCAGCACGCGGTAGAGTAGTGAAGAAATACACGAAAGTACGGCTTGCCGTGAGAAAGACCAGATCGCACCACGCGGGACGCTTTCCAATCTATATAAGAAGGTTTGACACAGAGATTAAAATCTCGTGTCTTCGGTGTTTCCCGTATCCTGGGATCACATAACGGTTTACCGCTTCTGAATCTATTTGGAAACCGTACTTTCGTGTATTTCTTCACTACTCTACCGCGTGCTGGGTCCATTTTACTTTCTATATATACTTTTTATCAAAGCTACCATGCTAGATGTTTTGCCGAATTCGAAACTGTGATATGATCTTGTTACTTTTTTATTCAGAATATTGTACATGATAAGAAGATAATTCGCTGGACGAATATCTACTGCAAAGGATAAGGAGGCAATACACCCCTTATAATACTCTAAAATAAATTTTGTATCCAAGAAGTATTGGGAAACATTTGTACAATTGTCCTGATGAAGGCAGGTATATACTAACTATACCGCCGAAACGCGTCGATGCTTAAGGAGTGAATTTGGAATAAGAAATCAAGGAAAATTCAAAATAATTGTGTTGTTTGAGTTTAGTCCTTTTTCCTGTAGCTCCTTTTTATTGGAATGTTGATTTTATTTATTATTGTTTCGTCCTGTATGTGTTTTCCAATTTTTAACAAAATATAATGTATGTTAATAAATTGTCCAAAGACTTAATTTTACCATAGTGTTTTCACGTGTATCGAATTTTTAACTACTCTAATTGCTTCCTTGTTACCTTGTTATATTGGTGAGTTATCGTTTGTTTGTAAGTACTTATGTGTTTATGCTAATTCGCCCAAAGGGACTTACTTTTTGACTTCCGCCTTCTGTGTTTGATGCAGGAAATAGCGACATAACTATGTGTACCCAAGATGGACTTCATGTTAAGGGGTGTAAGAGACTCTAATTGGTGGGTGGTGCCTCAATTTACATAAATGCATGTTCACACTGAACCACTCAAGAAACTGAAGTGTGTCGAACGTGCCAGGTCATGCACGACCCCGCAAACTTTTTTTTATAGAAACATTTTATTGACATTTTACAGGTTAATATCAAACCATTTGCCTTACACAAGAAAAAGGATAATGCACATGTGTAATCAATAACACATCTATTTGTAACAAGTTCATCATGGTAGCCCCCCCTTATTTGCAACAGGTCCCATTGGTGAAATCTAATTTGATAGCCCATGGTAGTCCCATTTTTTCCAGATTTGATCATATTTGCTGGGCATCCCTCTAGCTTCACGTATCATATCTTCCAGTTTACTGCAGCTGTCCTTTCCCTTGGTCCAGATTTAAATCCAGTTGTGGGCTATGTCTCGATTAGCTGATAACTTACCCAGGCTAACCAGGGTCTTGTCCCTCTATGCCCTCCCAATTCATCCAAGATACCTAGTCAAGCTATTTTAGGGTTCAGCATCAAAAGTCATACCCACCACTGCAGATAAAATGGTCAATACCTCAGCCCAGAATACTTGTATCACTGGGCTTTGCCAAACTACATGGAAAAAGTTCTACAATGGATTCTTAGATTGGCAGCATGAGGGGGAGTCTATCAACCCCACTTCCATAAGCAGAAAAGGGGCATATAGGCATGGTGAAGATATTTAAATTGGATAAAGTGGAACCTGGTGAAATTGTCAAGGTGTAAGGAGCCATGCAGGCATCTCGCTTGTGAACCACTTCCAGAGCCCCAACCCAACCCTCCCATTTTTCTTTCAAAGAAGCCAATGAGGTAGGCGCGTGTATCACAAGGGATCTATCAATCTGGGATAACCCGCCCTATCTCAAATAACCCATATCAATTTTATTTTCCAGGGGGCTATACTCGGGGATATCCTGCAGCTCATCGTTGTGTGAATGTCGGGCATGTCAGAGTTGTAGGTATTGATAGAATTGTGAGGGTGGCATTTGAAATTCTGTTTCGAGTTCCTGGAAAGATTCCATATGGTGGCTGCCCCACACATCTTCAATTCTTGATATCCAAATATTATCCCACCCCTTAAATCCTTTCAGGGTGGATATCTGAACCAACCACCTGCCTACCCAGAGGGGTCTCCCTTGTGAGTTTACAATCCCATCCATCGAAGAGCTGCTCTCCTCACCCTGAATGCTACTTGGGTTACCTACCAGATATGTGAGGGAATAGGGGCACCACACAGGACATGGAGCACATTGTCCAGCCCCAAAATAGCTGGATCACCTCTATAAAGGACCCTGACGTATGCCCAGAATAAAGACCCAAGACCCATTCCTCCCAACACCTCATCGATATAAGTCCAATCTACTGTATCAAACGCTTTTACGAAGTCTATTAACAGGAGGGCCTCTGAGCCTCCTAGTGTTTAGATACAGGACAGGGCTAAACATACTCAATGGATGCAGTGCCTAGTGCGGCGTTGAAAGATAAACCTCCATTGGTCCGGATGCACCAAGGCATGAGGGACTGTCAGCAGCAGTTTAGCCAGGATCTTTGTGTATATTTTGAAGTCGCTATTAATGAGATATATGGGTCGAAATAATGTGCAAGTCATCGGACAGCAGCCCGACTTGAAGATACCCTCCCGCCCACAAACGTTTAGTGGCTGTGACTCATGGGGCTGTGACGCAGAGATCTGTTGCATCTTCTCTAAAATGGGAAACCCCAAAGACATTGAAGCAGGCCAGGCGCATAACATAGTACGCATCCCAGCAATCCTTTACTGCCCGTAACTTATGGGTCCACTATAGACAGATCAGATACGTCTCCCCTGAAATGCGCTACCTTTGGGGCCTTAACACAGATCTAATATATGGACCTCAAAGAGTACAGTACATAAGCTGTTGCTAATAGAACTCTAAAGGTAAGGCACATCAGTCTGATCTGGCATCCAAACCGGGAAATCTGCGACGTTTTGCAAATAACAATTACATTCCCAATGCTTTACTGTAAATGACCAGGTATTTTGGTCCTAAATTCATTTATATGTCCCCAAAGAAGGCTCCTGTAAAAGAGAGTTTGAACTCGGTGTCGGCTCTTTCTTCAGGATATTGATTTGTCTCTTGACAGGCGAAAGGCTGCTCATCCCTGGTTTCAAAACAGATTAACCATGTCTCCTGTGGCTAGAACAAAGGACTCCACTGCCTGAGCCCACATGACTCATGGCATTGCCCTTGGGTGGAGAGAGGGGGGACACTAGACTGTGGGCATTGTTTCCAAAAGTTATAGGGCCCTGAACTTCTGTAGAAAACCATCTTCATTTAAGGTGATCTTTTCCAGCAGACGAATTTAAGGAGGTCATGGGAATAGGGCATGGGGGAAACGTCACCCAATCACATTGTTTCTGTGTTGAACACAATGTACACTGTCAGTGTCTGGTGCATGATAACGCAACACTGCCTAGATCACATCAACACATCACAGAGTCTCTGCTAGGGACACAATATACCCTCACACCGGGCTGAGCATCGAGTACTGGGAGGGTAGGTTTAAGATCAGAGGACTTTAGGTCAAAGCACCCACCAAATGCGAGCACTGAAGCATTCTTCATTTTTACCGGTGGTTGCTGGTGGTGGGCACCTACACTCGTTTTGGGGACCGGGACTTATTTATACCATCAGACTTTGATCCTAAGGAACATAAAGAGAAGCACAATAGCGAGAAATGAGGAGGAAGAGAAAGGAAGGAAACAGCGACTGGGAGAAACCGGTGATGAAAAAGAACCTGCAAGAGTGAGATGCGGGCTCATGAAGTGCAGAGTGGTGGTGGTGATAGCTAGAAGCATGTGATGGAGTCACATGGAGAACGCAGCCTTGGTATTGGTGTTTCCGGCATTTGACTGTGCCAGCAGCAGGTTGTAAATAAAAATTCAACCTGTGCACTTTCGCGAATTAAACCCTGTACTGATGGAACCCAGGCCGAAAGAGGACACCCTTGCTCTGTTCACTGGTATAGAGCACTATTCCGTAAGAATATGAGGATAAACAACAAATAAATAAGCAACACAAATTAACACAATAAGCTAACAATATGTACTGTCCAAACACAAGTTCAAAAAGAAAAAATACATTATTCTTCTAATACATGGAAATAGAAGATGTACCAAGCTCAGATTCGTACACTTACAGTAAGCATGTACCCTTTACATCACCTGCGAAGGGGCGTTGAGTGACGTTGCGTGGGACACTATTCATCATCGCTTCGAATAAAGTAAAAAAGCTAAAAATGATTGACTCCCACCACAGATGCACGTCTAGGACCAACAGCAAGGGCCAGGTTAGTTAATGCAGTGGCATGCATGGATTGATAGAGCAGGGGCTCAGGTGAGGTCTACTGACTTAAGCCTTTATGAATGTCACTTTTTATGAATGTTTTGTGTTCTCTGAAGGATCAAACCATTCGGTCCTCCCTAGACGGGAGGGGGAAGTGGACAGAGTCTTGGAGAATCTGAGGGTGACTAATACGCCACCTCCAAAGGGCTCAGTCTCCTGCCCAGATATGTGTAAAGAATGGCACGATGGGGCGGGGGGGGGGGGGGGGAGGGATAGTCCAGGTCCTTTCACAAATCAGAAAGCGGGAGAAGAGGGAGGCAACTCAGGCAAGATACATGTGTGGAAAAGGTAGAGGGGAAGACAACCATGGATGCTTTTGGATGCTGTTAACGTCTTCTATTTCTGAAAGAACCAGAACCTAGTTCTGAGAAACAAGTACTTAAGAAATATTAGCACAACTGATTGCCGTCCGGGCCAGATAACCCAATATCATAAACCAAGAAAAGCCTTACTTCGAGAAAGAGAACACAATACTGACTAAAGAAAAGCAGCATAACCCAAACTTTACTATGCACATGTACTTGTTAAACCACGGTCAAATCCAGCGACATGGCACTGAATTAACTATTATCAACAAAGGGTGAACATTTTGAAGCCTTAAAAATCACCTGTTTTTTTTATATAAGTCCACTAACCACTTTATGAGAGAGGGCACATGGTAACAAGGAAAAGCTGCTCACACAAAAAGTCTTTAAAAATACTAGGGATGGACGATAAAATTCCGCTCTGCCGGCGAAGTTCGCAGAGTTTTACCCACTCCATGTTATGCTTGTATTGTGGAGTTCTGGCAAAACTCTGCCATCTGCTGCATAGTGGAGTTTTTTCTCATGCGTGGCTATCCAAAATTAAATTGGCGAGCACCAGCTAGAATTGGCATACCCTAGCATGATTTATGGGTACTAGGACGGCACCAGGAAAAATGTGGGGGCAGTTGCAACAGTTCGCAGTGAGAAAGCTGCCACTTGGGTAGAAAATTTAGTCGAGCGGAAGCAAAGAAGCAGTGCCCTATGGCGCACCGCCGTTCACCCTTATTTTGCAGCTTGGAACAAGCTCCTGGCACTAAAAATCAGCGCAGCGTGCCAAATCCGTCTGCTTGCAGAACTCCGCATAGTCTTGCAGAGTTTTTATGCAGAATTCTGCGGAGTGAAAGTTCGTGGTGCCGCGCCCCTCTCCCCCCTAAAAATTACAAAGCATCTCGTAGAGGGCCTTAGAAAGTCAGAGTCCTCTTGCTGGATGGAGGACAAATTAGTCAGCAGTAAAATGGGACTGCTAGTGACAGTAAGCTTAGGAGTTGCGCTCAGGTACTGAATAGGAAAGTTCTACATTTGTTAATGATGGCTGATGTTTTTGAGAACTTCGTACTTGGCAAAGTCTGGAAAAGCTTTCTTAACTTCACTCAACCTGCCCACTTTTGCTGTACGTCAGGATTTCCTGCCATGGGATG
Source organism: Lissotriton vulgaris (assembly GCF_964263255.1). Taxonomy (NCBI): domain Eukaryota; kingdom Metazoa; phylum Chordata; class Amphibia; order Caudata; family Salamandridae; genus Lissotriton; species Lissotriton vulgaris. Next base: position 582,472,943 of record NC_141687.1, on the reverse strand, counting down.
TCCGATGAGTGTTAAATTTTGTGGCAGAATTCCTTGGCTATATCCACTGGCAGCATGCAACCCTTGCCTGACAGGTTCAATGAGCAGGAAGTGGGGGTGGGACTAGACAATATGGGGTGAAACATGGTGGACAGAGACTTCTCAGGTGATGGGTGGTGCTAAGAAGGACATGCTGAGAGCATTGTGGACCTAGGGACGATGATTGGGATAGGGGTCTGGAGCAAGGATTGACAGTCAAGTAGCGCCAATCCACACCCTCTTAAATTTCCCATTGCTGCAAAGGGCCACTAAAATTGCCTCTATCTCTTTTTACTAATAAGACGTCTTCACCAAGCTTGCAAAATAAAAAACATGCAGAATGTGCCATATTTGATAAATGTGTGCACTGTTAGTTTTGTGTGAAGCCGTGCCGCAGATCCTGCCCTTTCACATTCCTCCACTCAATCTTCCATCAAACCAAACATGGCCTTGATCCTCTGATATCCTGCAGCCCTCTGGTGTATGTACTTGGGCATCCACTTGTGCTTTTTTGGGGGTTTACTAAACTTCACCCATTATTACCCAATTGTACTGTATCTAATAAATTGTATTTAATTAATATTACATCGTCAAACCTGCTCTAAATGAACTCCTACTCCTTCAAGAACTGTAACAGTGACCAACCAGTGTCAGACCCTCTTTGCTATTATATTCCCTGTCTGATTGCTCTTCTATTTGATTATTACTTGTGTATATGTGTTTGATACATATATCTTTAGTAAACGTATCGTTATTGCTGAACGTTCTTCATAGCTGCTACCCTGTCCACACGTTTCTATCAAAAGTGAGGCTGACCCATTGTACAATCATTCTGTTGCTATGTACAGAAATTTTTATTGAAATGCTTCTACTTCTCAATAAATAAATGTATTGCCTATTGGTCTACAATTGCACATGTGCAATGCAATGCACACATTAACAACAGGGCCCAGCTTTGTCCTAAACTGTCTGGTTAGAAAATCTAACTCCTAGAGTTAAGATTAAGTCCTGCATTGCCGCCCATCACTTTAGCGGAATGTGGAGCACCCTGTTCTCACCATCAGGTCTCCTACTGTTTCCTCTGCCTTGCTGCCTTATTGCTCTTGCCACATGCCACTCTCCCATTGATACCAGCTGACAAGAAGAGACCAGTTCCAACAAACAAGAGTACCACACTGCATGCCTTTCTCGCACATGTTCCTTAATGCAGGAGACAACCAGCAAGTTCTGTCACAGTGCTAAGATTAGGAGATGTTTTGAACATACAAGAAGGAGTCTAAAGAAGCCTGCCCAATGCTCTGGAAACATGGCTAATTAGACATATCCCACTCCATACTGTAGCCCCTCCCAGGTGCCCTAGTCTTCCTCCAAACTCACTGTCTGCCCGAACCCAAAAATCATGCAGGCTTTTGCAGATAAATTAAGTGGTGAGACTCTCCTTCTTACAATTAACTCCTGACTGACTAAAGGCAAGAGGCAGCCTAGGTCTGGTAGCACTGTGCTCCTGGAAAGATCAACAGTATCTTAAATCTGCAAAGCTCGCAAAGCAATTTAGAAAAGTTAAAAAAGCATTTTATGATTAAAATAAGTTAAAAACGACAAACACTGGTACAGACACTTTCAAAATAGAGTTTCAATACGCTCTGCCTGGACAGTCAATGAAAGTTCCTGCACATCACTCATCAAGGGTCACTGGAGGCTGGGGAACAGCCTTTACAACGCAGGTATTACCACGTGCTACCATTACAACGCTGCTATTACAACGCAAGTCGTTACCACGACTTGCGCTGGAGGGCGCTGTTGGATAGGGAATAGTTTAATTTTCTATTCAAACACCTGCCCTACTGTAACGTGGGTTGGAGTTGGAATAGAAAATTAAACTATTCCACTATCCAGCGCTTACAGCGCAAGTCGTTGTAACGACTTGCGTTGTAAAAACAGCGTTGTAATGGCACGCATGGAAAAAGCCCGTGTTGTAATGCCATACAACCCTAGAGGCTTCTTCCCCCTCGGGAGTATGGGTGGGTGGTAAACTCCACTTCGCCAGCGGAGTCCGTAGTGTTTTGCCACTCCGCTTGGAGTACGGTGTTTGGCAAAATAATCTCTGATAACTGCCGGCAAAGCGGAGTTTACTGGCATACTCAGTTCACCCCTCAAGTGCTCAAGCACGCTAGCTTTCTATTCTCCCAGTGTCAAAACAATGTAAACGGGAAGTCCGGTTTCTATTTCAATGCATTGGCAAGTGCTGCGACAGTTGCTACAGCCCCTGTAAGCTTCCAGTGTCTCATACTTCCTCTTCCTATCCATCTGTGGCCTAGCTCAGCCCAGAGCCAGGGGCTTCGGTGCCAGTGGTGGTCGCTCTGGAAGATGTCCTCAGAAGGACTGGTGGCGCATGTTTTCCGCACTGCTTCGGATGGCCATGTGCTGCTGACTCTGGCCGTGCTACTGTTGCACAGGTCGGAGCATGAAAGTTTTGAGCTGCAATCACTGGTTATTGTGGGCAGTGAACAACTCAGTATGCCACTTATCATCGTGGCCAGGACAGACACAGCAAGGTGGTAAGTGTTGTACCTTGAATCTTCTCCTTCTTAGCTGCTCAGCCAGAATGAATGTGATGTCTGCTTGGAATGTTGGAATGCTTGATGACAGAGAGAGTAGAATGTGAGTGTGCCTGGCTGTGTGTGGAGAATGACAGTTGAAGAGAGTGGGCTGAGCATCAACCATGCAGCTCCTGGTGGGACCTTCCATATGATCTTCTTAAGACCTACTAAAGACTTCTATGGAACCTGTAACGAATTACCAATAAACCTCTTACATGGAAATACTACCTGGCCACCTCTGGTCTTCTACGCAATCCACTTATTACAGTAAGGCTGCTGCTGGAGCACTATCGCGTAAACGGTGGGCACACAGCAGAGCGACACTGTGCGCTTTGACGGGTAAGTGATCTGGGCGACATGCGAGAGAGCAAATGTTGCATTTTGTAAGGGACCCTGGGTGATGACAGGCAACATGAGAATAATCTAAGTGGATAGTCAAAGTCTGGCAGAGAAGGTTATGGAATGGGGTGTCGGGTGTCGTTATGTCCTGGTTTGAGCGCAAGGAGTAAGGAGGACTCGGAAAGAGGGTTATTCCAGTGATTAGTGACTGAAGAGGTAACGTGCTTTGGGTGTCTTGGATCACCCCATGAAATATGCTCTACTGCTTGTCTTCGTGTAATATTGATTGGGTGCATTGGTGCGGCATTAACTCAGAATAAAATGCCATTTATTTGTCTTTACCAAAGCTGGTAGAGTGTGTCCACCTTCTAATTGAGCACCAAAGGTCACCGCAGGGTATACCCCATAGCTGCAATCTCAGGGGAAAAGTTTTCATAAATGAACTAGATCGTAGTTCATCCCCTTTCGTTCTCTTACTCGTACTTGTCCACAATAAATAGAAAAGAGACAAGAAGGCAGCTTACAGTATTTATTTAAATTATCATGCTCTGATATGCAATAATGGTCCCATATTTAGAAAACAAATGCGGGTAGTAATGTCATTAGCATTATTAAAAGACCAAATACAATAAAAAGCCATGTCAATTTAGCTGTGAGATGTGCCTAAACCCACCCCCCTATATAAGCAAAGTGTTATATCACAGATCTCTGGGCATAGAGCCGAAGCCCATATCTTAGCATGCATAGATAGATGCTCTATATCTCAGCTTCTCAGGACCTTTGCTCTGCGTGCAAGCCTCCGCTCTGTGTGCTTTCAAAACAACAAGTACCAGGTTATATGATAAAGCATGCATGTTCAAAAACAGCAGCTGAGTTTCTTTATTATGTCTAGGTGCTAGTGTCCGGCAGCAGAAAATACCATAAGGCAATGTTGTTTGACCTTCCATGGGGTGTTCCGACTAAATCCCAGAAAAAAAGAACGGAGTACGCAAACATGCTGGCTATGCGAAAATACAATGTGCCACAAAAACAGGCGTGATATTTGGTAACATATGCAGAGCAAAAGTGGCCTACAACAGTATAATGTTCTATGTAAATAATCCAAGTTGTAGACCAGGTGGTAAGTTCCAAGTAGTTCCTTTATTAGTTTCAATTGTAGAAGTAGGAGGATAAAGGTAAGTTGGTAAATAAGATAGAAGTATAGCTGTATAGCCCACCAGGAGGAGTCTCCCTCTGCTCAGCCTCTCATCCTCCAACTCACGCTCTCCACCAGTCTACACACCAACATTCCATGACATCATACATCATTCTCCAGTCATGCAGGCTGAACAGAAGATAGAGCATTGATGTGAAGAAGAGAGGAAATAACCATTACAACATATACCTACACATTTCATTTATACAATGAGCTGCAGAAGAGCAATTGCATAGTTTGGATAACAAATGAATGAGTAGAAGACTAAGGTGAGAAAAAAACGAGAGTTTGGCAGAGAAGTCTAACAAATGAAAATGGATTTAAACAGTAAATCTTTCGGCTATTTTAGAAGAGAATCCAATAAGTCTGAGTTTGTCTGACAATGTGCTCAGCATATTTAAGGCATGCTCTACCAGTTCTGTCTGTCTTATTCGCCCGAATTCCATGAACAGACCAGACTCAGTGCAAAAAAGCTAAACTAAGTCTAGCTGTTTTGATGACATTATTTAAATTTATTACAACTACATCTACACTAAATTCCAGATTACAATTAATGTAAGAATAACCTGAGTGAGAGTCTTATTCAGTTCTTTTTCTAATACATAATAAACTGAACTAGAAAAGACTACGGGTCTGATTCCCAAACGGCCTCCAAAGTGGAAGCGGAGGCCTTGCAGTTGCGGTGCTGTGTAGCGGGACCTCCCCAATCTTAAACTGCGGTCCGGAGATCACGCCATGAGTGCGGGACCCCAGGCGTGAATGCGAGGCCTCCGCTGGAACAGCGAAGGTCATTGGTGAATCAGGCCCTAGGAGTTTAAGTCAGTAGGTGAAACTGTCCCCTATTCAAGACTGGAGAAAACAAGGCTGCTCGCGAAACATGTATCAGCTGTTGCGACAAGATTATAAATGAGTGTTGTAGAATATAAACTGTGAAGAACAAGCACTGTGATCATAATTGTATATGCACGAAAGAAGATTGACAAAAAGAAAAACAAATTAAATGAATATCTGAATTGTGTAGATACTATGGGGCTTATTTACAAGGCTCTTGCACCACTTTTGTGTCGCTTTTCCCATGTTAAAAATGATGCAAAAGTGGTGCAAGGGCTTTGTAAATCTGCCCCTATGTGTCTCCAAGAATAAAAACCTTTTCATATAAAATCAAAAATGTAATTGCTATAGTTCTGTGGTTTCTAGATTTTGTATACAGTATACCTTTGAATCTGAATCAAAATAATTTCAAACGTGTCTACATTTTCCATAAGTATTCTCCAGTGAACATAATCAAATATCTCGCAGAAACTCATTGACAAATCCTAGCCATCAAAGAAACTACTTGAAGTCAACATCAAAAACTACCATGAAATTCAACATTTAATGTTTTTTAAGCTTATTGCTGAAAGTTGTACTGACACATAGATTAAAGTTTTCACCTGTTTTGAAAGCATGACCAAATTAAGATTGAGGGCTGGCAGTACTCAACTTTGAAGGCAACTGAAAAATGACATAATTAAAGGCTTCACTAAAACTCAGCCATGAAGGATTATGTAGAACTCATAATCAGTGTTGTTACTAAAGCTTAACAATGAAGTTTCATTAAACCTTAAAAAGGAATACTTCTGTGGAACTAATTATCAATGACATTACTAACGTTTAGGAATGAAGTCTTCATTAAACCTCAGCAAGGAAGGCTTCAGTTGAACTCATTATCAATTTACTTACAAAAGCTTAACAACGAAGACTACATTAAAACTCTAACATGAAGGCTGAACCGAGCACAATACCTGGGACCTCAGTGAAGCATAACATTGATGGCGCCACCTAAACGTATCATTGAAGGATTCATGGAGACCTCAAATGTAAGATCTAACCGAAACTGAACTTCGACGGCTTCACTAAATCTATTAATTAAAGCCATTTTAAACACTCGAGTCTGAAGAATTCACAAAAACTCTAAAGCAAACTTTTCAGTGAAACTAATTTTTCACGGCTTCATGGACACAGAACATTGAAGAATTCATTGAAAATTAACATAAAGGGCTTCAGTAAAACAGTTCATCAAAGGTAATAGAGACACTAATCATGTAAGAATTCACAAGAACTCAATGCCAGACTCTTCCATGAAAGTTTTCATTGAGGTCCTCACAGACACTGAACATTGAAGACTTTCCATAACTCATTACTGAAAGATTCAACAGAACTCAACATTGAGGGCTTTTCAAAAACTCAACGTCAAGGGCTTCATCGAACCTTTACAAAGAATAATTTATTCGAAGTTAACATTGAAGCCTTCTCCAAAACTCAACATTGAGAGTGTTACTGAAACACAACATTCAATGCTTATAACACAATTGAAGACTTCACAAAACTCAGGATTCAAAGCGTCATCAAAGCATATAATTCAAGACTTTACAATACACATCATTGAAGGCTTCACTGCAAAATTTAACATTGCATCATTTCCTGAAACAAGTTGTTAAAAAATATATATTTTAGTGATTTGTTTAAAATAAGCCAAACCAAGAGTGAATACCATTTAAAAAAGACGAGCAGGCATGTTTACAGGGGATATTATGTCCCCCAGCAAGAATCACTTGTCTTTAACAGAATCTGACACTAATTTCTTAAAGATTTGGAGGCCGATTTCGATATGGGTTGGAAAGCACTTCGCCCGTGCCGGATCTGGGGTGTTTTCCGATCGATCCGGACTACTGCAGTACGACCGAGCAAGTACGATGCGGCCGAATGTTGTCGGACTCGGTTCGGTCGGACTCCCTTAGAAGTCAATTGGAGCCGGTCGTACGATGCGTACATGGGCTCCCATTGACTGAATGGGTACGTCACAGACAAGTGCGCCCCCTACAGAGGGTACACGTCGGTTCCACCCGCACCGTACATGCCTGTGTTGGGGAGGTCCATTGGTCTCCCCCTGTGTCTGAGTCGTAAGGCTGCGGTTAACAGGGGGTCCGACGCGGACCCCCAAAGTCCAACTCCGGTAGCTATTGCGAACTGGACGCTCCGACTCGATCTGGCTGTCTGAATCTAGCATCGTACTAGCTCGGTTGTGAAAAGTCTCCATTGCGCGTCACAGTTTGCTTGTGGCCGAGTCCGACGGAGCGGTGCGGACCCGGAAACGATTCGGATGGAAATTTTGCACTTGTTCGCATCGTACTTCGACATCCAGCCCTGTGTATGACTCGGACGGAAATTCAGCCTCCGAATCGGGTCCGCTAATGCCAAACCGGATTCGTTGCCCTTCCGACCGAGATCGGAATCGGCCCCTTATTTGGGGTTACAATCGATGGCATCATAGAAACTTATACATGAAAGGCTGAGTAAAATACAGCATTGAATGCTTCATTAAAACACAACAATAACATTATTTATCCCTAAAACGCAGCATCTAAGGTTTATCTGAAACGCAACATCAAATTCTGTACTGGTGCTCATCACAAAAGACGTCCCTATAACTCAGCACTGAGAACTGGAGATGTCAAAGAAACTGAAGATGACAATCATCAAGAGATCCTTTGTATACTTAACTCATCATCACATGTATTAAAGGATTCAATATCTCAATCATCAACGGTTCACTGAGTTTCCCAAGCACAATCAGAGTCAGACTGGTAAATAGGGCAATCATGCAGTGTGTGATGGGCTGGTCTGACAAATCAGTGTGTAGGACATTTTTTTATCAGTTTGTGGTCCTGCTGCATGGTCAGGTGGGCCGGTTTTTACAGTTGATTCCCCTTATGTTTATTTTATTTAGTTAAACAGTTTTATATAGCGTTGGCTAGACCCAAAGGTATCAGAGTGCTTTACATAAGGTCAACAATGTTACAAAAATGAAAACAATTACACTTTACATAAAAAAAAATACAAAACCTTAAAGGGAGAGAAGGAGAGACAAGTAGAGAGGAAAGGGGGGAGTGAGAGGGGAGAGGGCAAGGGGGAAGACGTAATGAGAGTCAAAGGGAAAGTCAGCCCAAAGACCAAGTGGGTAGGTGGTGGCCGAGGAGGTAATCAACAACCAGTCTCCCCTATAGCTCCCAAGGTAGCTCCAACTGGCATCGGTACGAAAGATAGAGAGGAGATAAGCAAAAGGCAGAATTGCTTAAATACATTGGGTGGGGTGCGAGACAAGGAGACGGGGAGAAACTGTGCCCAAGGTCCGTCTGGGTAGGTGACGGTCAGGGGATCAACCAAGGCCAATCTCCTCAATAGCTGAACAGAGCAGCTCCACTGGGCATCTGACAAGATGCTCGGACTCCGCTGTCGGGATAAAGATCATGTGAACTCAGGGATTGTCAGATTAGTGCAGGGGGAGCCATGGTCCAAAAGAAAGAGACAAGTAGAGAGGAAAGAGGGGGAGTGAGAGGGGAGAGGGCATGGGGGATGACGGAATGAGAGTCAAAGGGAAAGCCAGCCCAAAGACCGAGTGGGTAGGTGACGGCCGAGGCGGTAATCCACAGCCAGTCTCCCCTATAGCTCTCATGGTAGCTCCATCGGGCATCGGTCAGAAAGATAGATAGAAAAGAGATAAGGAAAAGGAAGAATTGCAGAAATACGATGAGGGGGGTGGGCGAGACAGAGAGATGGGGAGAAACTGTGCCCAAGGTCCGGCTTGGTAGGTGACGGTCAGGGGATGAACCAATGCCAATCGCCTCAATAGCTGAACAGAGCAGCTCCACCGGGCGTCTGACATGATGCTCGGACTCTGCTGTGGAGATAGAGGTCAGTGAACTCGGGGAATGTCAGATTAGTGTGGGGGGGGGCAAAAGAAATCCAGACGTGTCATCTTGAGGTCAGGCACAGTCCTGGTAGGGGTTATGCAAAGAAAAAGATCAGCAAGGGGAAAAAGAATGTCACCACTGTGGCCGTGTTGAGGTCAGGCATCCTGGAGCCCTTATCCACACTGTGAGAGTGCGACAAAACTTTGCAGGGAAGAAAGTGCCATGAAAAGGGATACAAGATCTCTCAGGCGCTCGTGAGTAGCGCCATCTCTGCAAGCGCACTAGGACGCATCTCCCAATATCGTAAACAGCGCAGTAGAAGCCACCACATAGCCTCGTGCTGGGGGGGGCACTAACCAGGAGTCTTAAGCAAACCAGTGTGTGTGGGATTCCAGGAAAACTTTCCGGTATGTCCACTACAGCCGCAGGATGCTTTTCACACACAGTGGTCGGGCCACACAAGCAGATGGAGGCTCACTATATGCCAGAATCAAATTGGGTGTAGGTCCGATGTTCAGGACTGCGCCTACGGTGTAATTGAACAATTTCCGTTGCGGACGCCCACCAGGGAAGCGGGTAGAGGAGCCCCCGAAAACATCGCTAAACAGGAGTAGGATCCTAGGAATCAGCTACCGGTGTCGCAGCCCCCGCTCGGATACATTCAAACGGCAGTCTGTTCAATCCCAGGTGCCATCTTGAGGCGATATCGCCTGGCAAGACTTTAACCGATATCCCAGGCGATGCATCATCCAGTTGGAACGGCTGCCACAATGGTAGACACTCCTAAACTTCATATGTCAGGGGATGGCTCTATCAGCTGGATTGGTGGAGTTTAGGCACCGTGCTATGTTGCCGAGCGCAGGGCTTTCTACGGAGCAAAAGCTCCGAGCAGCCATGATGGATTTGGGTGCTCCTCATTCTCCACAAACATTGCCTGCAGCAAACACTAGTTCATGCAGTCTCCCATACCCTGCAAAGTACCCATTCACCGTATCTTTACAAATTTAAAATTGACCTCATTTGTAAATATAGGCTTTTTATTAACTATCAGGTTTTGACCGGTTTGGGCCACTTTTATTTTGGTGAACAGGCCTATTTTTTGTCCCAGTCTGATCACAACTAGTTACTTTAATAAAACTCAACATCACATTAAATTAAGGTTTTGCTGTAAAAAAGAGAGCAATGACAACCATCAAGGGCTATACTAAACACACCATCTCAGGTATGGAAGGCTTCATGAAAATTCACTACCAGACCCATTGGAACCTTTGTGATAACTCACCGAGATGACAATAGAAGGCTTCACTGAAAGTCATGAAGAAACCATCGTAGCTTTCTGATAACTCCACATCATGGCTTTCAAAGGCAAAGCTAAATCACACCCTAACAAACATCAAACGTTGACTGTATGTCAGAATATCAAGGAAAACAGTGTTGTGCTACAAAAATATTATAGCCAGAATATCGACTACCAAAACTGTTAAATTAAGCTTTTTTGGAATGTTTAGATTAGTTGTTTTTTACTCCACATCTATGTACCTTCAAGATGTGTGTATATAATATATATATATATATATATATATATATATATATATATATATATATATATATATATATATATATATATATATATATATATATATAGGTATATGTGTATATATATATATATACATATATCCACGTGACCAAGGCCTCTGGGAGGCCGAAACGTTATGCTGTCCGTGTGTTGCAGAATAAACTAATTTACTCACGGAAACTTCTGGGTCTGCTGTTTTCTGATGGCGCTGCTGTGATATTGATACTTCGGCGCTGTTTGGTGAGAACCCGTGTGGATATATATATATATATATAGTTGTTAGACTTGGCATCTTTGCGGTGGTTTCCCCTGACTTTTTGCCTCTACCTCCTGTATTTCTGATGCTGTGCTGGATTTTGTTTTTTCTGGCTTAGATGCTTTGGACACTGTGCCAACTGCTGATTAGTGTGAAAGTGCAAGTGCTCCGTGTAAATTTTTGTTACAATTGGTTCTCCCTGATTGGCATATTTGATTTAATGGTAAGTCCCTAGTAAAGTGCACTGAAGTGTGCCAGGGACTGTAAATCAATGTTACTAGTGGGCCTGCAGCACTGATTGTGCCACCCACATGAGTAGCACAGAAAAGGTATCTCAGACCTGCCACTGCAGTGTCTGTGTGTAGTTGTTAACTGCCATGTCGACTTGGCAAATGCACCCACTTGCCACGCCCTACCCTTCCCTTTTCTTACATGTAAGACATTCCTATGGTAGGCCCATGGTACCCCCCTGGGCACGGTGCAGTGTATGTGAAAGGTAATTCATGTACTAGTGTGTGTGACATGTCCTGATAGTTAAATACTGCCAATTTTGTTGTTTACTATTGAACGGCCCCATTGGATAGAATGGGAAATGACTATTAACATTTACAAGTATAACTTACTATTGGGAAAAGATAAAGGAATAAAGTTTAGACTCCCTGAACTCAGAATTTAATATCACATATTTTAGTAAAGATGGTTTTAAAATTGTGCTTTTGAAAGTGCCACTTTTAGAAAGTATGCATTTTCTTGTTTAACCATCCTGTGTGCCTCTGCCTGTTTGTGTATTGACTGTCTGATTTTGGAGGGGCAGGGGCTGGGGGTGTGTATTCACTGTAGACTGCCACTGGGTGGGTTGAGGTGTGCGTGGCCCTTCCTGGATGACCCAGAGCTGAGCTGAATGGGGCTTTAGAGTAGTGTGAGGAGATTTCCTTGCACCTGAATAGGGCCTGCCTCCCTTGCACAATGCTGTCTGCACCCCTTACGGTCATACTGCACCAGTGAGGACAGAACTGGTTAGGATTGGGCTCAGAGACCCTTGCACAAAGAGAACATTTTGGGGTATAAGTATTAGCCCTAAACCCCCACAACGTTAGACTTATTCTGAAATCAAGAGGAATCTTTGCCAAGGAGAAGAGCTGGAGAAACTGGAGGAGGAGTACTGCCCCTTTGCTGTGTGCTGTCTGGCGTTGTCCTGCAGTAGCTGTTTCTGCCAAGGAAAGGACAAGGACTTTGCTGTGTGCTGTGTCCTCCTGCTTGAGGCAGATCTCCAAGGGCTTGAGTAGACCTTGACTCTAGTTCTGAGGTCTCAGGGACACAAAGACTTTGCCCCTAGCTCCCCTGGACTTCTTGCAGGGAGTTCTGACCTGCCAAGAGGTGCCTGTGACTGAGTTGGGCCTCTGGAGGTTGTTTCTGCTGTTGATAGCTGGAAAAGCAATGCAACTACAAGAAAATCAACGCATCTTCTTGCCGCTGTTTTTCAGAGGCAGCACCGCTGTGCAATTAGAATCCCCACATAATGCCATGCCGCTGCCAAAACCGGCCCAACGCCTCTTGCCGCTGCAAAAACCAACCCATGGTGGGATCATGGCTGAGGAAACCGATGCTGCGCCACTTGACGCTGCCGCATTAATTGCTGACGCATACCAGATTTCCATGCATCGAACCTGGGCAGCAAGTTTTCTCGACACATCACCCGCTGACCAGAACAGTCTCTAAAAACGACGACTCACTTTCCCCCTACAGACCGGATTCGACGCATCACTTCTCCTGCGTGCAGTAGAACTGTCCCCATGGTTTCAGGAACTCTTTGTTTTTTAACGCTTCCCATTTCTGCAGCTGTTTGGCCTTGTGAATTTTGTCGCAACTACAGGTGCTTTGAGAGAAATCAGACCTCCATAGTTTTCTATGGACCAACTTGTTTGAAACCTTTTTTAAAGTCATATTCTTGTTACACATTATGTTGGATTTTTGTCATTTTGGTCTTGTTGAATTTAGATAAAGATACTTTTTTCTAAACTGGTGTGGTGTCCATTTGTGGTGTTATCACTGTACTACTGTGTGTTTTGAGTACAAATACATTACATATTCCCTTTGGGATAAGTCTGTCGGCTCGTGCCAAGCTTCCCAGGAGGTGAGCATGGGTTATCTAAAGTGTGTATCTCCCTTACCCTGAATAGAAGCAATGTTCCCTATTTGGACAAAGGTACCTACCTCTGCCAACTAGAGACACCCATTTCTAACACTGTTCAAGGAACTTATATTTGGAGCTAAAGAAAGCAAATCAAAGCCTATCTTTATATGCATACCGCCACTATAGTTTAGTAGCTGGTATTCTGGGGGAAAAAAAATTGTCGCTCAATATTTAAAACCTGATATTCAGGTAGTATACCCATATGCTTCTCTACAACTCCTCATCAAAACTGCCAAAGACGTTGTTCAAACTCACCATCACAGCTATCAAATGGTACACTGAATATACCACCTTACTAGGTTTCACTACCACTCACAATGAGAACTTTGAAAGTTTTCACTAAAACTCACCATCTTTTCACCTATTCATCACAATTGAAGGATTCACTTCACCATCACAACCATTACCAGATTCACTATTATTCCAAATCACCATCACACCGGCTGAATTGTTCAGGACACGTCACTATGACCACCATCATGAACTATTCTAAACCTCATTTTCACAGCGATCAAAGTCTAGACTAAGGGGTCTATTGTAATGTCGGGTGGATGGCCACCGCCCTCATGATGGTGGTGATCCGCCTAACATTACATCCAGCCCGCCTCCCATTTCTCCCCCGCCATATTATAATGGCGGAGGGTACCGCAGAGTATGGGAAGACCGTTCGCAGCTTTTCCGCCCGGTCGACAAGTTGATCGGGCGGGGAAAGGGTTGAATATGGTGGCGGTGTCTACTAGACACCGCCATCCAAATGATAATTTATGCAGGAAGCAGCCTCTCCGTGGCGGGATAGGCATGCAGTCTTCTCAGTTGGGGGCCCATTGAGGGCCCCTAGGATGTTGGGGGATTGAGGGGGGGGCACATGGGTGGTACCTATGGTACCCCATGCACGTTGTGCATGCAAATGCACAGTGTACAGCGCCAGCATTGTGGCGGGCGGTGCTGTATGCACCGCCCGCCACAATGATTTGGATGGGGGATGCCACCACCACCGTGGCGGTGGCATCCTAAATGCTGGTGCGGGACTGCCACACCATTGGTGGCCGGTCCCAGCACCGCTAGGGTGGTGGGCGGATGTAAGTCCGCCTGCCATCCTAATAGGCCCCTAAAACTCACTATTACGATCAACAGAACCTTTTTCTAAACTTACCATCTCAGACATTGATGACTTCATTAAAATTCATCATCACAAACACGGAAGGCTTCAGTAAAGCACACGAGGACAACCATCAAGGGCTTCACTAAAACTCACTATCACAACCATCAAAGGCAACTATATAACCCACTATCACACTCATTTCAGTTCACCTCACCATGGCAGCAATCAAAGACTGTTCGAACACTCACCATCACAGCAATCAAAGGTTCACTAAACCTCACCATCACAGATGAAACGTCAACATCACAGCGATCAAATACATCCCTAAGACTCACAATTTCGATCAACAGAAACTTTACTAAATGTAATCTTTCAGATACTGAAGACTTCTTAAAATTCACCATCACAACCCCAGAAGTCTTCACTAAAACACACCAGGACAGCCATCAATAGCTTCTCAAAAGTTACCATCGCAGCCATCACCGACCACTCTGAAACTCACCATCACTGGCTAGGCTACTCTGAAACTCACCATCACAGGCCACTCTGAAACACACCATCGCAGATGAGAGAGCGCAATTTGAACAGAAAGTATATTGTAGCCATATTTAGACGCATCTATTATAAACGTAGGAATGAAATGCGTATCGTAATATGAAGCGATGTCTATAGTGTAAAAGTCAAACAGAGAGTGACGACATGGTATAGGAAATGTATAACTATATTCACTTTAGAATGTATTAGATTTAGAAGGCCGTATACGTAGTGGGCTAATGTAGAAATGCTTACGAACAGTAGAACGTGCAGAGTGGAATTCATGTACGTGTGTAACTTTAAAATGTAGAAACGGCAAGAGAAATGTAACATGGAGAAACGTGCAAGGAGCATACACATAACGATGTAATCAATGAGAATATAAAGTTATGTTTCATGTATAGGCTTTATGTTCTATGTATTAAGTTATACTCTACGAAATTGTATTTTAGCTAAGATGTATTCACACATGAACGAAGGATTTGCTAAAAGCGTTCATATATAAATGTATGCTAAAGGTTATACTGTGTAGAAGAGGTTTGTAGGAATGTTAGAAGAGTTTAGGTCATTTGTGATTATAACCTGACTAACCAAGGGTTCGCAGGAGCATAGTCCAATGTATGTAATTTAGTGGGCTCACAGGAGTCGTGAATAGTCTTCACATGATGGTGCGAGCCGAAGAGTCTAGCATTTGTTAGATTTAAGGTGACAAATGTCGAACGAAGTTTATTGCCTAAACATGAGAGGAGGTGATTGGAATTTGAGTCTTGTTTTGAATGACCATTCACAGGATCTAGTAAGGACAGAGAAAGAGTTATAATGTTAAGGTCTTGTTTAAGGTTATCTGACTTTGGATGAAAGTGTCAACTAAAAGTCGCCAACAAGAAGATGAAGATGACATCTAAAGAGAAGGGTCAACCTAACGGACGACGCAAAGAGATGAAGCAATAGAAAGAGCCAGAAACTGACATCATCGGGGAAAGTCCGAGGTGGGCGTCAAGGGGCGTTCCACCCACACTGTGATTGTGTATTTTAGGGACAGCACCCCGGGGAGGAGGTAGCAATTGGCAATTGGAGGTTAGGAACAGCGAGGCGAATTGCTCAGACCAAAGGCAAGGGTAGATGCCTTGAGCAAATGCGCTGAGAGAGATCAGAGCGCAAGGGAGCAGTAGGCCGAGGACCCTTAGAAGAGCGGATGGGTAGGCAGAGAGGGTACTGCTTCTTAAACTCAAGTTACCTTTAGAGGCTAAGAGAGTTTGAACTTCTGTGGAAGTCAAACTGCTGACACCTTTTTAGGGTACCAGGAACTTGCGAAATAGGGATGTCACCTAGTATAGAGTAGGGACAGATTTAACTTGATTATTTTCTCTTTCTATAGATGACGCAAAGGAACCACTCTACATCGAAGCTTTAAATTTCTGATTAAAGAACCGATTTTGTATTTTGTATACTTGAGATTTATCTTGAGAAGATTGTAATTTGCATTCAAATTTGACTTTTATATAAAAGCCTTAAAACTTTATCAGTTGTAAGTGGTTCTTCAGAGTGGCGTCATTTAATGGGATTTAACTAAACCTGTGTGGGAGTTGTCTTTTACTCAATGACAGATATTAGCGGTCCAAAATCATGAATGAGATAAATTATTAATTCGATCATAAATTGATACCAAAATCTCATTCCCCGCAGTTGGTAGCAGAGGATGGTTATCTTCTTGAGGAAGACGACCTAGGCCAGGTTTAGTTTACCCCAAGGTCCCTAGTCATCGACGACCAGAAGACGAATCCCTGCCGAAGAAGGTGCTGACGGTCCATCGAGAGAAAAGCAGCAGAATCGGTCGAGAGTGAGTATAAGGGTCATGCGTTGTAAGATTGCGGTGTTTTATGTTGTTCCTGTGTTGTAATGTCAAGCGGAGTTGAATGCCTGTAGTGTGATTGAGGGAAGGTTGTGAGCGCGCGCAACCGGATAAAATCTTATGTCCAGAGGACTTAAGTGGTTCGGGTGTATCGAACACCCAGAGTAATTTGTCTACCATTGAAGGGGGTCATGAGGTAGCATTGATCGCCCGCAGACCGATGATAGGGGGAGCGTTTGAGTGAGTGTATGAGTAAACGCATGCTGGTCGTACGTTTACTGTGTGAAAGTAACCTATCAGTAGAGGTGAACGTCTGACCGTACGAGGAAAAGACGTCTCGCCAGTTGAGGTGACAATTACAGTTAGACTGTGGCCGTACAGTCAGAGAAAAGTGATCGCTTGGACGGAAGTAGTCATTTTTCGGCGTATGAATGAAACGCATGTAAGATCGCGAGACGAGTTGAGAAACGACGGAAATCGCTGCGGAAGGAACGAGTGACGTCAGCGTAGAGTCGCGCTGAGATTGGTCGGTTAGCATAGAACCAAGTTGGGATAGGCTGATTAGCGAGAGTCGCACAGGGATTGGTGAAAGTTGTCATCGGGACGTAAACAAGGAAGAGAATTAATAAAGGGAAATCGTAGATTACCAAAAATGAAGTGCTTTAAGGGTTTAAGAAAAATCTTTAGGAGAAACAGAAGAAATTTATATGCTGGAGAAGAAGCTCCACCAGAAGGCACACCAGCTTACCATATGGCAGTAAATGTAGGCTTACACTCGATAATGTGGATTTCCGAGTGGAATAGGCTAACAGAAGGGGAAAAGGAATTGACGTTTCCAAGATTCGGAACATTTAAACTAGACGTGTTGAACCAATTGAAAGCGGTAATGCTTGCAACAAGACCTCTACCGAGGCCAACACAATTCGAAGCTCTTAGTGCATGGTTTAAAGCAGCACACGCAAAAGGCGTAAAGAGGCGTCAAGAAAGAGTGAGACGATCAGTAAAGGCATTGCAGGATGCAAAATGGGATGAAGAAGCTAAGAAGTGGAGAGTGCAAAAGATAGAAGCAGACAAACTGTTCACTATGATAGAAGCTACGGGAGAAAAGAAACCTCTAGAAGAGGAAGACGAGGATAGCGAAACGGAAGAAGATCTGTTAGAGAGGCTGTTAACAGAGAGACCACCTCCATATAGCGGTGAATCCGCAAGTCCCATATTACAGCAAGGGGACGGAGCTAGATGGGGAGAATATAAATCGATCCCAGTAACAGAGTGGGACTCCAACAAGAGTGAGGAAATACCCCAAGCTAGTTCTGAACAGAGAGTAGTGGGAAGATTCGTGGTCCAGAAGGCACCAGAGACGCAATGTGCAAGGTCGTACCAAATGCCGGACGCCTTACAAGTACCTGTCACCATAGGCCCTATAGTGTCAATCTACAACCCAGAGGGGGTCCAGCAGGAGGAACAGGCACGATGGGACAGGGAAAGGGCAGAGATGGAGAATAGGAATGACACGATGAATCCTCAAAGACAGAGATTAGCACCAGTAAGTCGGAGTACCCCATTAGATTCCGCAACGAGTCCCTGGATAGGACAAGGAGATCAAAGAGGATCGATGGATTTGAGGGGACCAAAACCGAAATCCTATAAGGAATTAAGGGAATATCTGAAAGAATGGGATACTGCTGAGGAAGCTAGGAATAAAAGCTTAGAAACAGGAGCTGAATGGAGAGACCAGGATAACAAGGTCCTCTCTCATTGTGGAGCTGGCGAAAGCAGCCCGGAATGGGAGAGAGGGAGCCAAGGAAGCCGAAGAGATACTTGCCCTACCATTAGCGGCAATAGGCAAATGTGCGATGATAGGAGTGCAGGGTGTGGCGAAGTACCTCGCGTCACCTTCAGTGAAGGGGAACGTAGGACGCAAGAATACCGAAACACTTTCAGATGCACACACCATGCCCCAGATGAAAATGTGCGACATTGGAATCACGGGAACATGGAGAGTCGCGAAGCGTCTCGACATGCAGCCGGTGAAAGTGGACGAAGTCATGAGAATATAGGGAGTCGCGAAACGTCTCGCCATACATCCGGTGATCACGAAAGAGATCGCGGGAGCATGGAGAGCCATGAAGGTCCCTATCGTTTGTTAAGTGATACCAGACAGCAAGCGAGTTACAGTGGTTTAGAACATCACGGAGGATCTTATCTTGTATCTGGAGAAACCGAGTCCAAAAGACAGAATGTAGGGTTGAAGGAAGGAGCATCGTTCCACCACACCCCAAGGGAAGATGGAAAGGCTTGGGATCTAGAGAGGTGGGAACAAAGAGATCGAAGAAATCCTCATAACTCACCTGTGCTCAGGCGTAGGGCGCATAGTGGAGGTGAGAGGGATGTGAGAGAACAACCTAGGACTGACATACTGAGAGCCGAAATAAAGGCTAGACGCATAGATGTAATGAGTTTAAAATCAGACTTGGATGAAATAATTGACGGCACAGTGGCAATCGAGAGGCTAGATCTGTACGCACCAGATGAGATATTGTTCTTATCTAAAGATATTACTCGAAAAGCAAGGGCAGCTCATGAAAAGTTGTCCGAATTGGCAGGAAAATACATGATAGACATATCACGAACTAAGGCCTTACAGGCCAACCATAGGCTGAATTGCACGGACCAAGATTTAGATGACCGCAGAACGATTGGGCTAAGAGTGCACATAAGGGAATTGGTCATGTGTATTAGAATTTGGAGAGATCTGGATAGATGGGAGGAAAGATGGTCCAAGAAGGGATCTGTCAGACGGAGTACACTTGTGAAGTCTCGGGATACAGACTTAATGCGAATGGAAGCTTTCCCTTTGCGAGAGATCGCGAACGGAAACTACGTGCATGTACCATGGAGTAGGGGGGATTTAGCGGCATTCACTAATTCCTTCCCGAAACTTAGAGAAAATCCCGTTGAGTGGTACAAGCAGGTAGAGAGATTCGTGAAGATCTCTAAGGTTCTCTGGATCGATTTGAACACATTGTTCGATATCGTAGTACCCGGAGATTTGTGGACGGCATGCAAGCTTAGTATTGAATGGCCCACTTGTGAGCCTCAGAGAGATACACAGACAGGTGGTCCATCAGACAGAGTCATGGAAAAATACGAGCGAGTAATAACATGGCTAAAAGAGAAAGTGCCAGTGCAGGATATAGACTGGGTTAAGATAGATCGAACAACTCAGGAGCCTAAAGAGACAGTTCACGAGTTCTATGAGAGGTTACTGAAAGCATTCAAGCAGTATAGTGGGTTAGACGTAATGGATCCTAAAGACATAGGACAGTTTGTGTCAAAGTTTGTTCTCGGATTGAGACCAGACATAAGCCTAATGATTCAACAGCACTTGATCTGTTGGCAGAACAAACCTTTAGACGAAATTCTGAGGTATGCAAGGTATTGTAGCGATGAGATAGACTCGAAGGCAAAGAAGCTCAAGGAAAAATTAATGTTAGTGCAGATGCAAGCAGCTGGAAAGGGTGGACAACGACAGCAGGGAACAGGAGCGCAGGTAAAGAAACAGAACAATCAGAATAGAGAAGAGGAAGAAAGACCGAGACCGAGAATGGATATTGCGACATTGAAAAGGACAACCAGGTGTCATCAGTGTAACGAAGTGGGACATTGGAGACGCGAGTGTCCGTACAATATTGAGACAGGGGAATTAGAACAGGAGGAGGAAGAGGTACAGAACAACGTGGTTAAGGGAGCAACAGTCCCGAAGGGAAAGTTTATCAAAGGGGGGACTCAGACTCCTCGAGCCCCGTTTCCTCAACCACCTCGCATTGCAAATGGAGGGAAAACCTATAGACAAATGCCATTGTTCGTAGGAGGAGAAGAATGCTACTACGTTGATCCTCTTACAGGGCAACGAGTGAATAGGGAAGAAGACTGCACTTTAGGAGCAGCCCTGGAAGTAGATCAGAGAGGACCATACGTAGAAGCTGAAGTAGCCGGATGTCCTACGACCTTTTTGGTGGATACGGGAGCCACTAGATCCACGTTGAGATCAGCGGTAGTCCCAGGTCTGCCCGTATCAGGAGAAATGATTCAGGTGGTAGGAGTCGCAAACAAGAGGATGACGAATCCTCTGACAGAACCAGTGTCAGTGAAGATAGGGAATTACAGTGACGAACATCAGTTTGTGATCTGTGATTCTAGCCCTGTGTGTTTGCTAGGAAGAGATCTATTGTGTAAACTGAATTGCACAATACATTGCACACCTGAAGGAGTAGAAGTACAGACCAATGATGAGGATGCTGATTTTAAAGTCGTAAACTCGCAGGAATGTGTGGAACTATATCCTACCCTAACAGTGGAGGAGCTCCCACAAGATTTGAGGGAGAAAGTGTCAGCTGAGGTGTGGGATTTTACTGGAGAAGAAATAGGCTTGATCAAAGGAGTAGAACCAGTAAAGATCTTGGTAAGACTCAATGCTGAGTACCCAAGAACACCACAATACAAGTTGACACCAGAGACGATTGCAGGAATAAAGCCTGTGATCGAATCCATGATTAAACAGGGAATACTGAAGGAGATCGTGGGTAGTCCATGTAACTCACCGATTATGGGTTTGCAGAAACCTAGTGGAAAATACAGAATAGTGCAGGATCTTCGAAAGATTAATAATATTGTTGTCTCATGTTGTCCAGTGGTACCGAATCCATCAGTGATATTATTTCAGATACCGTTCCAAGCTGAATGGTTTACTGTGATAGATTTGTGCCAGGCTTTCTTTTCGATACCTTTAGATGAAGATAGCCAGTATCTTTTCGCTTTTAAGCTGGAAGATCGCGTTTTAACATGGTGTCGTATCCCTCAGGGGTATACAGAAAGCCCATCGATCTTTAACCAGCTTTTAAAGAGAAATCTTGAAAGTCTAGTGCTGCCCAAGAACTCAGTTCTAGTCCAGTACATAGACGACCTCCTAGTTGCGTCAGAAACAGAGGAAGCTTGCAGAGTAGACACCATAACCTTGTTAAATCACTTGGCCGAGAACGGGCACAAGGTGTCTCCAAGTAAATTGCAATATTGTCAGACTGCAGTGCAATACTTGGGCCACAGGATTGAAAAGGGGAAACGGAAGGTGTCTCCAGACAGAATAGAGGCGATTATGAAAATGAACGCGCCTACCACACAAAGAGAGGTCAGGATGTTTCTAGGCATGGTCGGTTATTGTCGACAGTGGATAGCCAACTTCTCACTGAAGGCAAAGCCGTTATTACAACTGACGCACAAAGGAGTGAGTGATCCGGTACCATGGGACAAAGACTGTTTGATGGCGTTTTTGCAGCTGAGGGAGGACTTATGTCGTGCCCCGGCTCTAGGAATGCCTGATTACACAAAACCATTTTTGCTTTACTGCTGCGAAAGAGAGGGATGCGCTTTAGCAGTTTTAGCTCAGATCCACGGAGATGCGCGTAGGCCAGTGGCGTACTTTTCGGCTACATTAGATCCAGTAGCCGCAGCGTTGCCCGGATGTTTCAAATCCGTAGCTGCAACGGGTGTCAGCATTGAAAGATCAGAAAGCGTAGTGATGGGACATCAGTTAGTGGTGTATGTACCGCATTCTGTGGAATTATTAATGACCAGGACTAAGACTCAGCATCTGACGAATAGCAGGCTCACACGCTACGAGCAAGTCATACTGGCTGCCGAGAATGTGACCCTGAAAAGATGCTCTGTCTTGAATCCTGCAACTTTGATGCCACTTCCGAATGAAGTGGAAGATGAAAATTGTACAGATCATGACTGCCTCGATGTGACTGAACTATGCACCAAACCGAGACCCGATATCGTAGATGAGCCATTGACTGATCCCGATGAAATTTTCTTTGTTGATGGTTCATGCGTAAGAGACGATATTGGTCAGCTGAGAGCAGCTTATGCAGTTTGCACAATTACCAGAGTTGTAGAAGCCGCTTGCCTGGAAGGAGTACACTCCGCTCAGGTAGCTGAAATTGTTGCTTTGACGCGTGCCTGTTTAGCAGGTAACAAAATTCGAGTCACCATATACACCGATAGCCAGTATGGTTTCGGGGTAGTTCACGATTACGGGCAGCTATGGTCTCAAAGAGGTTACATGACCTCCTCGGGTTCTCCCATTAGGAATGGAGAATTCGTGAGACTTTTGTTAGATGCATTGCAAGGTCCGTCAGCCATAGCTGTTGTCAAATGTGCCGCGCACACGAAGAACGTAGACTTTGTGTCGCAGGGCAACCGTTATGCCGACGAAGTAGCACGTTATTGTGCTGAACAAGGATATTCTCACACTGATGTGAAAGTGGGGGGAATTCAAGAAAGAACTGAATTGACGATGTTATTAGACACGGTAGATACGTGGGATGAGTTAAGGAGTGTCCAAGAGAATGCACCAGATGATGAGAAAAAGGGCTGGGAAACAGCGGGTTGTGAGAAAAGTGAGATGAATTTTTGGGTTTCTGCCGATGGGAGGGCAGTTTTACCAAATGAACTTGTTAGTCCAATGGCAAGGAAATTGCATGGATCAGCACACATAGGTAGAGATGCCATGGTGAGAGTATTCAGACAAACGTGGTTTAATCCTAAGTTTAGAGTAGCGGCAGAAGCAGTATGTCAGCGATGTGCGATCTGTCAGCAACTAAACGTGGGAAAGAGAACACCAGTCACTTTGAGTCATATAGGAAGGTCTGGGGGGCCTTTCAATAGAATGCAGCTTGATTTTATAGAAATGCCTCCATGTAACAGACTCAGATACGTTTTAGTGATTGTCTGCATATTTTCTAGATGGGTTGAGGCTTACCCTACACGTAGATGCGATACACTTACAGTAGCGAAACTGTTACTTAGAGAGTTGATACCGAGGTTTGGGGTGCCATCCTCTTTGGAATCGGACAGAGGAACTCATTTCAATAGCGAAATAGTGAAAATGTTGTGCTCAGCTTTGAATATTGATCAAAAGTTACACTGCAGCTATCGACCAGAAGCTTCAGGGATTGTAGAGCAGATCAACAGTACAATCAAGTCCAGATTGGCTAAAGTTTGTTCATCGACATCCCTGAGTTGGCCAGACGCACTTCCAGCGGTTCTTATGAGCATACGTAGCACACCCGATAGGAAAACAGGTCTCTCTCCACATGAAGTGCTAATGGGGAGAGCCATGAGATTGCCATTGGTTCCGACTGCAGCGCTAGTGAACATCACAGACGACTTAATCTTGGACTACTGCAAGGGACTATCTGATGCCATTAATTCTGTGTCCCTCCAGGTCCAGGCTGCAGAGGTTCCATCAGCACAAGACTTGTGCCATGACCTGAGTCCTGGAGACTGGGTCCTGGTGAAGAAACATGTAAGGAAGAACTGCTTAGACGTGCGCTGGAGAGGACCGTTTCAAGTCATACTTGTCACAAATACAGCGGTGAAGTGTGGAGGCCTGCCAAACTGGATACATGCTTCACACACCCGAAGAGTGCCAACACCTCTAGAAGAAACAGCTACTCTCTCGGATGAGAATACAGCGGAAAGTGGAGAAACCATAGAGGGGGAAAGCCAAGCTGTAGAGGTGATCGAAGAGGCTGAAATTGTGACAGAACAGGTCGACGAAGGTCAAGAGACGAGCGAGACCGAAGTCGTCTCAGGAGAAGACAGTAACTGGGAGACTGAATCGGAAACTGAACAAACTGAGAGTGACCAAGAGACCGGTCCAAGAACAAGGAGCAGAAAAACAAGGAGTGACGAAGCCAGTTGGCCGGAGAGAAAGAGAAGGCCAAGCTCGGAAGAAAAGCAAGAAAGAACTCTTGTCCCGATCGCTGAAGAATCGGATCAGGAGGAAGAAACGACTGACTCAGGAACTGAGAGTCCACGAAGGTCAAGGAGGGTACGTGTGCCCTGCAGAAGGTACGCCACCCCAGAGTGGACTTATCTAGCAGATGTCTTGGGGACAGAAATCTGGGAGAGTGAAGAGTGTGAAAGTAATCGATCTTGATCCATTTGTGGCAGTGGAGATATGGATGTTGACGCCTGGACTCGAGACTGAGGGGTTACTGACTTTCACACTTCCCATACCCCCATACTTGAGTCGGATTAAAGACTTAGTGTTGAACAGATTACAATTTCCAACATTTGGTCATCAGATCTCAGGGGAAGAAGACAAAATCATTCGTTTTGAATTATTGGAACTTGTTGCAAGAGCTGCAGGTGCAAGAATAATTGTTGATGCGTAAAGACTTTTGTACATAAGCTATAAAGAAGAAGATAACCTAGCGCCGAGTGGAAAGAAGAATAAAATTAGGGATTACATTTAGAGGACGGAGAAGGGTTAGGGTTGTCTGTTGTTAAAAATAAAGAGACATTGTTGCGAAAAAGAGACTTTGTTGATAAAAGAGCACTTTACAAACTGAAAAGAAAACAAGGCAAGCAAAGGATTGAACTGAAAACTTTTCGCAAAAGAAAGAGTTGCGTTGTTTTGACAACATGGAGAACGGCAACCCAAACAGAAAAGCTAGATGCATAATAGGTACACTTATAGCGATAGTGATATTTCTCATAATTACAGTAGTGACAATATCATACATAGTAAGACATGAAACCGATAAAGAAATAGCAGATGCAAAATTCGTAACGACTTTGAAACCTGTTCTTGTGGGAAAGAAGGAGGAGAGCAATGTCATACGTGAAAAAGCGTTACTAGCAGATGAAACTCGTAGATTACACGTAGACGAGTCACAGGGAAATTTTAGGTCAAATGCATATGCCAAATTATTGTACGAATATATCGATGCCATGGAGGCCAAAGATTGCTATGTATGTATGCAATTACCGGCTTCTGTAGACGAGGGCATTAGATATCATCATCTCCCATTGACTTATGGGATAACATGTAGTTTACTGCTTAGTATATTTTATGGTAGAGAAGGATTTGAGTACTACTTTTCAAATTATGATTCGGTACTGCCTGAAGTTCCGAATTATAAGCAAATGAATAAGTGGGACTATGACAAGAAGGAGGATAGACTAGCAAAATTCTTTCTTCCTTGGGATACGTTAGATACATCATACGCACGTAGAAATAATCTGACTTGCAAGGTGTCAGAAATAGAGAAAAAATTTATAGGACAAGTAGATGACAGATACAGAAGGCAGAAGATTCTAAAAATGTCAGGACAGTGGAAAACTGATTGGACCGAAGAAGAGAAGGCACATAAAAAGAAAGGTAGCAATGGTCCAATAGCATTGGATAGAACGCAGAAAGGAAAGTTATGTTTAACTCGAAGCAAGACATATTATGAGAGTGAATTCGTAGGTGAAGTAAATTGTGAGCATGCTTTTAAGTTAGAGTATTATACTAAAGATTTTATGAAAGGGATGCAGGCTATTCCTAATGTATATTTTGTATGTGGGAGAAATGCCTATGTAAAACTGCCTGACAATTGGTATGGTTCGTGTTACTTGGCAATTGTCTTCCCCAAAATATATCATGCAAAGGATTTAGCAGTCATAGAAAGAAAGGCTTCGACAAGAACGAAAAGGGAAGTAGGAGATGCAGAAATAGTAGGAGACGTATTTGGAGCGATGTTTCCTATGTTAGGGTTAATACTTAACGATGTTAAGATCAGGAGACTAGCTACAGTCGTAGATAGATTATCTGCAAGTACTGCAAGGTCATTAATGTTAATAGAAGGTGAGATGCAATCGATCAGAGCAATGGTTCTTCAGAATCGACTTGCTCTTGATGTGATATTAGCAAAAGAAGGCGGAGTTTGTAAATCTTTGAAGGTTCAGGAATGTTGTACTTATATTCCTGATAATTCAAAACCACTTGAGAAGGTTATAAGAAACATTACACAGATTCATCAAGAAATAGAAGATTTGACAAAAATAAATGTTTGGGAAAAAGTAGGTAAAGGAGTAGGAAAAGTTGGGAGTTGGTTTACCAACCTTGGCAAAAATATTATATGGTACATATTAAAACCTGTATTAATAGTATTAATCTGTATAATCACATTGTTAGGATTTGTGAAATTATATAAATGGTATAAGGCGAACCGATTACAAAGATCTATGAGAGAACAAGAAAGGAGATTGGCTGTTTTACAAGATCAACAGTATGAAAGTTTGAGAGCACTTGAAATGATGAAAAGAGGAAATGAAGTAACTAGTTCGGTTTAAAGGGTGTTATTCAAATTGCTTTTAGTGATGACTCCTAAAAGTCATCAAAGGGGGGAACTGAGAGAGCGCAATTTGAACAGAAAGTATATTGTAGCCATATTTAGACGCATCTATTATAAACGTAGGAATGAAATGCATATCGTAATATGAAGCGATGTCTATAGTGTAAAAGTCAAACAGAGAGTGACGACATGGTATAGGAAATGTATAACTATATTCACTTTAGAATGTATTAGATTTAGAAGGCCGTATACGTAGTGGGCTAATGTAGAAATGCTTATGAACAGTAGAACGTGCAGAGTGGAATTCATGTACGTGTGTAACTTTAAAATGTAGAAACGGCAAGAGAAATGTAACATGGAGAAACGTGCAAGGAGCATACACATAACGATGTAATCAATGAGAATATAAAGTTATGTTTCATGTATAGGCTTTATGTTCTATGTATTAAGTTATACTCTACGAAATTGTATTTTAGCTAAGATGTATTCACACATGAACGAAGGATTTGCTAAAAGCGTTCATATATAAATGTATGCTAAAGGTTATACTGTGTAGAAGAGGTTTGTAGGAATGTTAGAAGAGTTTAGGTCATTTGTGATTATAACCTGACTAACCAAGGGTTCGCAGGAGCATAGTCCAATGTATGTAATTTAGTGGGCTCACAGGAGTCGTGAATAGTCTTCACATGATGGTGCGAGCCGAAGAGTCTAGCATTTGTTAGATTTAAGGTGACAAATGTCGAACGAAGTTTATTGCCTAAACATGAGAGGAGGTGATTGGAATTTGAGTCTTGTTTTGAATGACCATTCACAGGATCTAGTAAGGACAGAGAAAGAGTTATAATGTTAAGGTCTTGTTTAAGGTTATCTGACTTTGGATGAAAGTGTCAACTAAAAGTCGCCAACAAGAAGATGAAGATGACATCTAAAGAGAAGGGTCAACCTAACGGACGACGCAAAGAGATGAAGCAATGGAAAGAGCCAGAAACTGACATCATCGGGGAAAGTCCGAGGTGGGCGTCAAGGGGCGTTCCACCCACACTGTGATTGTGTATTTTAGGGACAGCACCCCGGGGAGGAGGTAGCAATTGGCAATTGGAGGTTAGGAACAGCGAGGCGAATTGCTCAGACCAAAGGCAAGGGTAGATGCCTTGAGCAAATGCGCTGAGAGAGATCAGAGCGCAAGGGAGCAGTAGGCCGAGGACCCTTAGAAGAGCGGATGGGTAGGCAGAGAGGGTACTGCTTCTTAAACTCAAGTTACCTTTAGAGGCTAAGAGAGTTTGAACTTCTGTGGAAGTCAAACTGCTGACACCTTTTTAGGGTACCAGGAACTTGCGAAATAGGGATGTCACCTAGTATAGAGTAGGGACAGATTTAACTTGATTATTTTCTCTTTCTATAGATGACGCAAAGGAACCACTCTACATCGAAGCTTTAAATTTCTGATTAAAGAACCGATTTTGTATTTTGTATACTTGAGATTTATCTTGAGAAGATTGTAATTTGCATTCAAATTTGACTTTTATATAAAAGCCTTAAAACTTTATCAGTTGTAAGTGGTTCTTCAGAGTGGCGTCATTTAATGGGATTTAACTAAACCTGTGTGGGAGTTGTCTTTTACTCAATGACAGATATTAGCGGTCCAAAATCATGAATGAGATAAATTATTAATTCGATCATAAATTGATACCAAAATCTCATTCCCCGCACAGACATTAAAGGTTTTAATGAAAGTCTGAAACTCAACCTGGCACCACACCCCCTCCACCAATGGCATGACTGGTACTGTACTTGCCACCTGTAATGTAACCGTGACCGAATTCTATAGTCGTCTAGTCAAATGCAAAACTCACAACCCTCGTCGGTGTGTGTTGTTGTTCCTCGGTGGTGACTCTTTCCGCTGTGACAAAAACCTACCCTACAGATTATAAAAAAATATCTGGGGGGTGGTGTGTACAGCGGGGGATACAGTGGGGACTGGCGGGCGGGGCGGTGAAAAGAGCGAGGGAAGGAAAGAGGCTATGAATAGGCGAAGAGCAATACAATGAGGAGGGGGAGGGGGGGGTGGATCGGAGAGGAGAAGGAAGCAGCTGCGTACAAAGGGGCTGAAAGAGATCTAGAGAGAAGGGAGAGCCGGCGGGTGACTGACTGGGAGATGAGGGAGAGAATAGGACGGGGGCTCGGGAGAAATTTGGTGAAGGATACGGGAAAAGAAAGGGGTGGCGCGGTGGGTGGGGGAGTGGCAGGGGAGGGGAAGAGTGGCGCTGCGCGAGGAGGGGGGCAGAGAGGCAGCAGGGAGGCAGTGAAGGGGAGGGGGCGGAGGCACGGAGGGGCACGAAGCTGCCAGCAAGCGGATACCAAGCCATTCCTAGACAAGGCATAACGGGTGGCACGGAAGGGAGACTAGCACATTGTGGCTGCGGGTGGGTGTTGGGCAAAGGTAATGTAACGGACACACACCATGGAGTCGGGCATTGTCAGGTGGCCCCATAGGTTGCCGGGGCGGAAAAGGGGCAAGGGGGTAGCAAGGAGCGGGCTTGTGCAGAGTGGGGGACATGAGCTCAGTCTGAGGGAGAACACAGGCTGTCCAGGAGCTCGTGGTGTCAGTTGTTCTAGCGAGAGGGCATGGGAGACGAGTTGGGGACCATCCAGGGATAAGGGAGGGCACAGGCGGGGGGCATGAGGAGACATAGATGAGGTGAAAATTGCAGAGCTGAGTTCCGACACTGGTCTGCCGGGTTCCACGGTACGCGCCTGAACGCACTGACAACAGCGATGCAGCGCCCAGACACACACTGCTCCAGCTTCTGGGTGCTGGTATTGAGCGGCAGCGATCGGAGAGGGTAAGGAGGCGGCGCGACGGACTGAGCGGCTGCTGGTTTATACATTACAACGCTGCGAAGCAGAGTGGTTTCACGAACGGAGTCCTAGCCGGAGCAGATTCATGCAGGGTCAAGGGCTGAGCTGGGACCGCGCACTCCCCGCCCACAGAGCCAATCAAGCGCGCGCCACGCGTCTTGTTTGCACACTGTCCCCGCACAGTGCCACAGGCCAGGGTCGCATGCGAGTTCCATGTCTTCTGAGTGCATCGATTGCAAGGACGCTCATCTCGGCGGCCGGCACGGCGCGTTCTTTCAAATGCTCTGACAATGGAACAAATGCCTGCAGTGTCAGCAGAGAGGCCAAGGACTGAACGTGCCTGGAGTTTGAGTTGCCCTCTCAGCAAGAAGACTCCGTTCGAAGCCTGCACCGGTGGCAGCGAGGGAGGCTCACGCTGGTGGGCAGCGCCAGAACTCTGCAAGGGCGGCAGCTTGAGGAGCCCGGACTGTTGGCGGGAAGATGCTCGCATTGGTGGGAAGTGAGAAGGCTGAACTGCAGGCGGTGTGATAAGGCGTGGGTATGGAGTTGGCGGGGTTTATGGGGGGTGTAAAAATGGTGGACAGTGTGGAGCGCCTGCGACACACCCCGGATATCCAGCCAAATGTAATTCGTTTCCATTAAAATACACCAGCCTTTTCGTAATATCGCACACTTACGTGGATACGCTGGAGGCAGGCCTGTACACACGGACTTTTATTCGCATACCCATGATGACCCAAGTGGGTTTGCCCCAGTGAGCCCGTATACAGCTGGCACACAGACCGCATGACATCACACCACACTCCACGCCCCACCCACAGGATCCAGGCTCTTGACTCTGTATAACCAACCCGGGAAACTGCTGCTCGGCCTCTCCTACACCTTCCCGCTGCACCCCATGCTTCTGCGCCGTCACCGGCTCGGAGCAACAGGCCTGGGGTCCCCTCATGCATGGCACCCACACCCTCCCCAGGTAGACACTCTCAGAAGGCCCTCTCTGCCAATCACGCACAGCGCACTAGGCCCATATGTATCAGCCCCTTCCTCCTAGACACGGAGTGGGTACAGCCCTTTGATACACCAGGCACCAGCCAGACCGCTCTTCAAAGCCAGTAACTACATGTCAGTGAGACCCCCACATCTTTATTCTTCACTCCAAGCTTAAGTGCAGTCACCGGGTTGTTGCAACTCAATTGAAGTACCCCAACAATCCTCATCCACGACACCACATCTCTTTCCACAGAGTCCGCTCTACGAAGACCCACTCTGCAAACTGGGTCAGATGTACAAAAGCCATTTAGCAGTCGCAAAGCCTGCAGGATGCCAAATCACAGGGTTTGTGTTCGCTATATGGCTTTTTTTCAATGCACTAAACCCCTTTTGCGAATCAATAAATGATCCCAGAACTGTAAAATGGGTTTAAAAAATGCATAGCAAATTACAATTTGGGGAAAAGGTGTGTTAAGGGCGTCCTTTCCAAACTGCGATTTGTAATGCTATGCATCACTAGTTTGAGACAGCAATTTTGTTAGCAAATCATTGATAGGTTACTGACTCCCCTATGTTAAAGGTAAATAGTGTGTTTGGGAGGGGGGAGTAGTCAGGGGGACCATAGCCAACTCTTAAACAACGTTTTTAAAACAGTACTGTTTTTAACAGAGCATTGTTTCCTTTAAAGAAGATGGGCTGTATTTAACAAAAAAACAAAAAAATAAAATAAAAGTGAAAACAAGCACATTGGTCTACTGACCTCAGTAGGAAACCATCTCTGCGATGGCATCCAATTGGAATGAGTCAATTCAAAAATCAATTTTAATGGTGATTTAGCGAATCAACCTAATAGTACACAGGCTCCTTCACAAAATCAGAATCAATTTGCAAAAAGTCAGTCAACAATTTGCAAATTGCAACCACTTTTCTTAGTACAGATGGTCGTAGATTTTTAATAAAAGATCGTTACTATATTTAAATGGGACTAACATCTTTCTTTTTCATGTTAAAGTAGAGTCCTGGCTTTCATGCAACAACATTGAGGTACCCCCGCCAGTCCTCAAGCATGACGCCAAATATCTTCAAACATAGACCCCTCTATGAAGAACCCTCTACAAATCATGCACAAAAAATAATAGCTTTTAAGTCGAAGAAGGTAAGTGCATGCCATTGTCTCTTGCACTTGTCAGCTTCAGTCCATGCACGAGGACAGGCACAAGTCTGATTTGTCAATAGTAGATAGTGAAGCACATCTTTAAAACATCATGCATGACATCTTAACCTTTCCAACAGAGACAAGTCTATGAAAACACCCTCTATCAACCGTCCATAACATATGCAGCCTCTTCTTACTACAAGATGCTGTATAAATGCAAATGTGACTCTGTGTCATAAAACTCCCTGTTTCACCCCATCTTTAAGCGCATACACGGCCGGCTTTAGCGCTGGTGGTGC
Organism: Lissotriton vulgaris; assembly: GCF_964263255.1. Taxonomy (NCBI): domain Eukaryota; kingdom Metazoa; phylum Chordata; class Amphibia; order Caudata; family Salamandridae; genus Lissotriton; species Lissotriton vulgaris. The sequence goes on along the minus strand of NC_141687.1, from coordinate 582,441,050 downwards.
CTAGTGCGAAAGTTTTTTTAAACCTCCCATGACCTCCTTCTCCATGAATTCCATCACTACCACTCTCCATCAGTGCACCTCATCTCTCCATAGCTTCTCTATGATATATATATGTGTGTATATATATATATATATATATATATATATATATATATATATATATATATATACACACACACACATATATATATATATATGTATATTCACCCCACCACCGCTGGTATTGGGAGAAGAGCTGGCGCGGGCGGTCCCGTTGCAGCCACCAGCTGGCTGTTCAATTCGCTTCACAACTCACCAAGAATATTGATGAAAAACGGGACACCCAGAGCTGCAGTGTACAAAAGGTTTATTCGGCAGATGAACAAAGTTCCACGACGCGTTTCGCCATTACGGCTTGGTCACGCTCGGAGCGTGACCAAGCCGAATAAACCTTTTGTACACTGCAGCTCTGGGTGTCCCGTTTTTCATCAATATTCTTGGTGAGTTGTGAAGCGAATATATATGTATATATATATATTATTTTTTTATAGTGCTGCTCATAGTTTGCTCGCACTCAGTTCTGGAATCTGCATGGTACACTTTCTTTGCAGCAGGCACATTAACCTTCCATGCTACTTTATGATGAGCCAAAAATCCTGATCTCTCAAAAGTAGGAACACTACTTAACAGAGTTATCTGAGCATGTTTATTGTTGCTTTAAAACTGCTGGGGGCACAAGGACAAAGCGCCCCCACCATAATCAGGGCCAGATGTGGCTGCACTGATCACACGACCCTAAAGCCAGCTCTGACTGCAGCCACAAGCAATGCTCTATCCACAGAAACACTAACATGGCACCCAAGATCTTCCTGCGTTACACACTCTATAAATATACATTTTGCCAACCAAGTATATCAAACGGTGCAGGCCTTATCTGACAACTAGGAAGAGCTTTGGGGCCTCGTCAGGGGTACTAGGTGTTCTATCATTTCTACGGTACAGTAAACTACAATGGTCAGAGAGTAGTTATAGGTAAAATTGAAAAAAACGTATTTTCACAACAAGCTGGAGAAGAGAAAGATTACTGTTATATGTATTTGTAAAGCACACTACCACCCGCAAAGGTATACTTGTGCTGAGCTGCTGTGTGTGCCTAGCCCTGCACATGGTAAACTGTTTAATGGAAAATCCAGGTCTTCTACTTCTTGTTTAATTCAAGAAAAGTGGAGGAGGCTCTTATGTGGAGTGGGAGGCCATTGCATACCTTAGGAGCGATGTAAGAGAATGCCTGTCACCCTGATCTGGTTCTGTGTATGTGTGGGATATTTACGAGCATGAGTTCCGAAGATCGGACCTGTCTGGGTGGTTGATGGAAGGAGATGCAACTATTCAGGTAGGTGGGGCCTATGTTGTGTAGTGCCTTGAATGTGTGTGTGAGGAGTCTGAAATGAGTGTGTTTGTGTATTATTAGCCAGTGGAGCTCCTTAAGGTGTGGTGTGATGTGAGTTCTGTGTGGGAGGTTGAGGATGAGTTTGGCTGTCGAGTTCTAGATGGTTTGTAGTCTTCTAGTGATTTGCTCAGGGGAACCTGGTGAAGCGGGTGTTCCTTTAGTCCAACTTATTAATTAAATATGGGTGGCATATTCTTGTGTTTGGACGTTCCATGTTTGATTAATGCAATTTGTGCACCACTTGAGGCATATAGCTTGATCATAAACCTGCTTGACATCCCACACTCACTAGCTGATTGAATCTGAAACTCATGGTTTCATCATTCATTGAGATATCCTGTATGGATAGTGACAGGCTGGTCATATCAAATCTATAACCTCAGGATCAATACAATCTACACCATAGAGGATGCATTGGATAAAATAGCAGTTTTGAGGGTTGTTTTTTAGGAAAAACCCAAGCAGACTTTCAGCATTCCTCAGATCCCAGAGAAGCAGCATTGTGTGGCTTTAACAGGCCACAAAAGGGCTCCAGACAGCCTGGGCAGATAAGAGTTTCGAAAAGCAAGGACTTTCAAGTCTTTGAGCAGGCAGCCACCGCAACGGATCGCCACCAAGTCCCCAGTGGGACTGCCTTCACTTATTAAACAGTTACAAATGGCCACAAGGATAAGCATCACACAGCCCTATTGCACCTCTGGCAGTCCTAGCTTTTTAGTTCATAATTATTAAGTTGCTGGGATTTTGTTGGCTCCCCACAGAATACAAAAGACTCCTGGTGAAAAAATCAGGGCAGACTGAAGGTGGAGGTTATGATATGCCACATTGTCCTTGAACCAGGGCGTACATACGTTTGAATACTATGCCTTACTCAGGGCTTTAAGTGGGCCGGGCTTCTCAGGATCTAAGACCCAGTAGTAATGAAACACAGACATTAAAACAAGTCCCTTACAGGCCTTATATTCATGTCCTTAATTTTACTGGCAAGTGATCCAGTTGCTAAACAATGAATGTAAAACCCAAAGTACCACATGTCATATGTTTAGTTCCTGTTTATAGTTCACGTTTTACTTAATCTTGCATTCTATAAGAGTGTTAGCTACTTCCAGGATGTTGTCTTTTCTGCTTTATTCTGTACAGCATATTATTCTAGTAAATACTTTTAACTGTGCCGCCTCCAGGTGTTTTAAACAGGCCACTTTTGAGAGCTTTGGAGTTTAGGCTGAAGGTAGTGCCAGTTGCTCACAGTATGTCAGTGGATCAAAAATGTGTTCAGAATGCATGGCCATCCCATCTTTGTCCTCTCTGTAGAGAGCACAGTGCAATAGTCATGAATTCCTGTTGAAATTGTTATTCTGTGCAAATGCATGTGAACTAAGCATGGGCGGAAAATCCGTTTCGCTCGCGGATTTTGCGGATTTTCGGTAAATTCGCAATCCGCGAGATCCGCGAATCTCCCGCAAAATCCGCAAATCCGCGAGCAGCGGATTTTATGGCTTGCTCGCACTGTTCGCGTGAGTTCGCGGCTTGCCAGTACAACTTCGCACCCCGCGAGTAAGTGCTAAATTGCAGAAATACGATCTTAGCAAAACTGAAACTACTTACCAGGTTCAAAAGTTCAGGCTCATCATTAGTAGCCATTTCCTGTAGTGCTTCCTGAGGGGCCACTCCAGAGTTCAGTTGCCAGTTGCAACTATTATGTGACCCTGCTCTGAACCTCAGAATAGTTACACATATGCCACAAAGGTCCTGAATTACAGCTAAGGGAGACAAGCATGAGCCAGGCTGGAAGTTAAAATCCATTAATCAGCCCCTAATTCATTATTGTCAGTTGGGGCAGGGCAGGTGTTGTAACTAATTTTGCAACAATGAAAGCACTTAGCAAGTGCAAAAGATCACTAATCAGGAAGCACTAAGGAAGCAGGTGCCAGCTAAAAAAATATTCTGTGACACATTAATCAGCCCCAAATTAATTCAGGTCACTTGAGGCAGGGAAGGTGTGCTTTGCTTTGCCGAAAATAATGTACACTGGACAACCAGAGGGTGTGGTGATGAAACAGAGGGTGGCATGGGTGGGCCAGAGGGTGGCATGAGTAGTCAGAGAGTGGCAGTGGTGACAGAGAGTGGCAGTGATGAAGAAGAGTGTCCCAAACAGGCTGGACACGTAGAAACAACAAGTTCGCAAAACTTGCGACCCGACAGGTAAGTTCGCAAATTGCGAAATTGTAAAAACCCTCGCGAACTGGCAGAAACACGCGCAAACACACAAAAAAAACGCAAATTCGCGGGAATTCGCGGATTTTGCGGATTGCGAGTTCGCAAATCCGCAAAATTCGCGAACGCGAGATTCGCAAAATTCGCCCATGCTTAATGTGAACAGTTGTCAAAATATCGACAGAGTGATAGTTAAAGTAAATACTGTGATCATAGGTGAGGGCGTGCATTGTGTGTTTGGGGGTGGTGAAGTGAAGGAGATGCGAGGAAGCACTTTCAGAGAGTGAAAAGAGGGTGCAGAAGAACGCGCCGGTTCTGTCATGGACTGAGTAACTGCAATTCTTTATCTTCAGAGGGAGTGCCTGCACTTCTCAGCAGAGGTGCAATACTTCTAATTGGAGAGCACTGCTTAAATTCACAGTCTGACAATTTCCGAATCGACACATTTTCCATATTAAATATTAACAACATTTTTGGTATGACTAATTTTTTCTAACTACCATTGAAAAAGGCAATAATCCTGGCTGTTTTTTTTATATATATATATATATATATATATATATATATATATATATATATATATATATATATATATATATATATATATATATATATATATATATATATATATATATATATATATATATATATATATATATATATATATATATATGTCACCTGCTGTGTTATATATCTGAATACAATAACAGAAAGCTCAGAGAGGAACCAAAATAGCGGTTGTGGCCACACTGTGGTAACCACAGAAATGTAATTTCCATATTTAATCCACATCTTTTTACGTGGGACAATCCGCTTTTAGAGATCCCTGCCTTTTTCACCCCACGTAAAAGCCAGGACTTACCATTGCTGACTCCATGAAGCGGGCGTCTAAGCACATGAATTATTATTTTATTTTGTGTTCTTACAGTGAGCACCTGGGCAGTGGGGTTGTAAGGCGCCTTAGATAAAACTGGAGCTAGTTTATACACTATAGGGCATATTTACAACTTCTGGCGCATCCCTGCATATCAGCAGGGATGAGCCAAGAAAGATACATCACGGAAAACTACCTGTGCGCCCCCATGGATGTGCTGCATTTACAATGCGGCACGTCGTGGCGCACGGATAGGCAGATGCGTGATGTATCTGCTGGCGCAAGGTTGGTGAAGTGCAAGAGTTGCCTCCCGCCCGCAGCACTGTTCCAATCCGACCTATCTCCAACATGGCTTCAAGCAGGCGCAAGCTTTTGACCCAGCAGCGATGGAAAAGTGACGGGGTGAATTCTTGTAGATTTCACTGCGTCACTTTTCCGAGGCTTTCCTCCGACGGAACTCCCACATTGCGACTAAACGCCCACATGAAACCTGATGCAGATTTCATGTGGCTCAGTGCTTTGCAATGTGACGCATCTGCCTAGATGCGTCACGTTGTAAATAAGTCGCAACGTGGCGCATGGTTTACGCCCCCACTGCGTCATAAAAGTGATGCAACGGCGGCGTAAAAGTGTCTTATGGGACTTGTAAATCTGCCCCTACGTGCATAGGGACAGCTCCTTCAAGAAGCGCCATATTCAGCTGACACGTTACGTAAAACATGAGGAGTCCGAGGACATATATATTCCGTCAATGCGCCTTATACGTCAGTCTGAGGGTGTGTATTCATAAGACACGCTCCTGCCTCGGCCAGGGCCGTGAACCACTGTGATCTTGCTGCAGTATGCGAGAGCAGCCACCCCTCCGATCTCTCCCGTACCCCCACCCTCCATACGCTGATGAAAACGGACTCCCTACTTGACCCGCTCTGTTACACTCCACGCCAAGACCCCTTTCAGTATGTCTTACATTTGGTGTATATGGCGGTTTGTAAAGCGCCATATTGTGTTGATGGCGCCTTACGGCACTGAGTGCATTGGACAAAGGACGGCAGCCGGGGGAGTGTGTGTGTGGGGGGGGGGGGAGCGGGGGTTGATTTGTGTATGTTTGTTTTCACTCTCACACACACTCGACAGTTCACTAAGGTTCTTTAGTGCAAACCACACATTAATTTGATTATTTTCAAAATATGTCAGCTACATCTCATGGTCAAGTACAAACAGGGCTAAACACGCCAGTGATTGTCGAACACCTCTGAGCCATATCTATCTATGCCGGATATATATCACATATATATATGTATGCAAAACCTCTATGTTTCATGGTAAGACGTTATTCAGAGTGTTCTTCTTGCAACCATTGAAAAACGAAAGTAAGTCAGCCTCCATAAAATTGTCCCAGCCCCTCCTGCTTGTGTCACGTTTCTAGGAAGAATCCCTAAATAAATGGCAGAAGGAGGAAATGTATTGTATGCAGATTAAAGCGAGTGAGCGAGAGGGAAAGAGAGAGACAGGGTGACACAGAAAGAGAAAGAGACCGGGAAGGTGTGTAGATAGATGGCTGTCGAGTGTGTGTGAGAGTGAAAACAATCATACACAAATACACGGCAATGGCTCGCTCAATGGCGCAGTCCCATACTTGTCTATGCAACTCATTGTAAGCCTATTGAGCCACAATTCCAATTAGAGTAAGCCTATGGCACCACATCTCCACAAAGAGGCAAAGCCCGGTCTGTTCCTTCGACCCGCCTATTCACCACTGGCGAAGGATGCGCGTGGATCCGTAAGACCCGTGGAATTGTGGATCCATAGACTGACACTATGTGACACTGAGGCTCCATAGAAATACACTAAGTTGAGATGTGGACACATAGACTTAATGAATGATTTTGTGGCTGCATAGATTTACACTGAATTGAGTTATGGCTTCACAGGCTTATATTGAGCAGAGCTGTGGTTTCATAGTCATGCGCTGAGTGAAGTTTTGGATCCATAAACTTATACTGGGTTTAGCTGTGGACCCATAGGCTTGCATTGAATGGAGTTGTGGCCCTATAGACTTACATTGAGAGGGGTTGAGGCCACATGGACTTACATTGAGGGGAGTTGTAGTGCCAACGACTTACGCTGAGTAAAGTTATGGACCCATAGACTTCTGCTGAGTTGTCATGTGAGCCAGTATACTTTCACTGCGTGGAGTTGTGATCATATAGACTTATATTGAGTGGAGATGTGGTGCCTTATGCTTACTCTAATTGGAATTGTGGCTCAATAGGCTTACAATGAGTTGCAGTGAATGTTGTTGTGGCCGCAAAGACTCACATAGAGTAGACTTACATTGAGAGGAGTTGTGGTCCCATAGACTTACATTGACTAGAGTTGTGGCTCCATAGACTTGCATTGTGTCGAGTTGTAGTTTCATAGACGGACACTGTGTGGAGTTGAGGCTCAATAGAAATACACTAAGTTAAGTTGTGAACCCATAAACTCAATGAATGGTGTTGTGGCTGCATACACTTACATCGAATTGAGTGATGACCTCAAAGACCTGCATTGAGCAGAATTGTGGCTCCATAGACTTGAATTGAGTGGAGTTGTGGACCCATAAACTTGTACTGGGGTTAGCTGTGGTCCCATAGACGACTTGCAGTGAATGGAGATGTGGCCCAGTAGACATACATTGAGTGTGTTTGTGTGCCCAGGGCCTTACATTGAGGGGAGTTGTAGTGCTACTAAATTACACTGAGTCAAGTTGAGGATCTATAGGCTTCTATTGAATTGACATGGGAACCTAAAAACTTTCACTGAATGGAGTTGTGGTCATATAGACTTACATTGAGTGGAGATGTGGTGCCATTGACTTACTCTCATTGGAACTGTGGCTCAATAGGATTACACTGAGTTGCATTGAACGTCGTTGTGGCTTCCGAGACACACATTGAGTAGACATACACTGAGAGGAGTTGTGGTCCCATAGATTTATATTTAGTTGAGTTGGGAACTACAGACTTACACTGGAAGGAGTTTTGGCAGCATAGACTTAGATTGAGTTGAGTTACGGACCTATAGACGAAAATTGGGCTGTGTTGCCCACACACAGATTAACAGTGATTGAAGTTTTGGTCCATAAGTGAACACGAGTTTGTATTTAAGGTCAGTTTTCAGAAACATAAGTGGTAGACAATTTGAGTTTCCACTGTTGTACGTATATTAACTTATCTGTTTTTAGATGTGTGCATTAGAGAGGCAGTCTCATTCAAGGAACTGTCTCTAGCTGGACATTAACCCTTACTGGGTGTGATAATATCTGTATTACATTGTAATAGACAACATGCCTAACCTCGGTACATTGTCAAACTTCGCCTGCTACAACCCCTAAAGTCATCAAAAACATGTAAGGTCTCTTGGGGAACCTTTGCGATGCCTAATAACTACACTTATAGCTGACCAGACAAAGTACCACATGGGCTCGGAGTATGAGGCCCCAGAAGATCAGGCGGGATTGTTCAATTGCAGACATCAATAAGGACATTATTCACCGAAATGTACTGACTGCCAGATGAGATGCAATGCCACAGTATCTCCTGCTGCTGATAAAGGGGCCTGCTATGGTCTTGTGTTTACTACCAGAAGAAGCTAAACTATGCATCACAGACCAGAATTGATGTATAAGTTCTCCTGGAAATTTCTATCAGGATTTCCACATTGGTGTAAATTATTTAAAAAGTTCATCGTATTTTCGCCAGCTTAGTAACCTTTGCAAACACCAAAGTCCAGTGAGATTGGACAGTGAAGATACATCACATACTGCATAAAACCCTGAGAAATGGAAGCACGACAGCACGGGTAGGTGAAGAGAAATGACAGCAAAAAACACAGGGAGAGTGAGGAGATAGTACTGCTATAAACACTGGGAAAGTGAGGTGATAGGACTGAACTAAACACTGTGACAGTGAGGAGGAATGAAAGCACTAACCACAGGTAGAGTGAAGAGATAAGACTGCACTAAACACTGGGAGAGTGAAGAGAAACAACTGCACTAAACACTGGGACAGTGAGGAAGAATACCAGCACTAAACACTGTGAGAGTGAAGAGATAAGACTGCACTAAACACTGGGAGAGTGAAGAGAAACAACTGCACTAAACATTGGGAGAGTGAAGAGATACAACTGCACTAAACACTGGGACAGTGAGGAGGAATACCAGCACTAAACACTGGTAGGGTGAAGAGAAACAACTGCACTAAACACTGGGACAGTGAGGAAGAATATCAGCACAAAACACTGTGAGAGTGAAGAGATAAGACTGCACTAAACACTGGGAGAGTGAAGAGATACAACTGCACTAAACACTGGGAGAGTGAAGAGATACAACTGCACTAAACACTGGGACAGTGAGGAGGAATACCAGCACTAAACACTGGGACAGTGAGGAGGAATGACAGCACTAACCACAGGTAGAGTGAAGAGATAAGACTGCACTAAACACTGGGAGAGTGAAGAGATACAACTGCACAAAACACTGGGACAGTGAGGAGGAATACCAGCACTAAACACTGGTAGGGTGAAGAGAAACAACTGCACTAAACACTGGGACAGTGAGGAGGAATACCAGCACTAAACACTGGTAGGGTGAAGAGAAACAACTGCACTAAACACTGGGACAGTGAGGAGGAATACCAGCACTAAACACTGGTAGGGTGAAGAGAAACAACTGCACTAAACACTGGGACAGTGAGGAGGAATACCAGCACTAAACACTGGTAGGGTGAAGAGAAACAACTGCACTAAACACTGGGACAGTGAGGAGGAATACCAGCACTAAACACTGGTAGGGTGAAGAGAAACAACTGCACTAAACACTGGGACAGTGAGGAAGAATATCAGCACTAAACACTGTGAAAGTGAAGAGATAAGACTGCACTAAACACTGGGAGAGTGAAGAGAAACAACTGCACTAAACATTGGGACAGTGAGGAGGAATGGCAGCACTAACCACAGGTAGGGTGAAGAGAAACAACTGCACTAAAACGTGGACAGTGAGGAGGAATAACAGCACTAAACATTGGGAGAGTGAAGAGAAACAACTGCACTAAACACTGGGACAGTGAAGAGATACAACTGCACTAAACACTGGGACAGTGAGGAGGAATAAAAGCACAAAGCAAAAGGATCGATGAGGAGAAACAACTGCACTAAACACTAGGACAGTGAGGAGGAATGACAGCACTTAACACTGGGAGTGTGAGGAGATAGGACTGCACTAAACACTGGGACAGTGAGGAGATAAGACTACACGAAACACTGGGAGAGTGAGAGAAACAACTGCACTAAACACTGAGACAGTGAGGAGGAATAACAGCACTAAACACTGGGAGAGTGAAGAGAAACAACTGCACTAAACACTGGGACAGTGAAAAGATACAACTGCACTAAACACTGGGACAGTGACGAGGAATAAAAGCACAAAGCAAAAGGATCGGTGAGGAGAAACAACTGCACTAAACACTAGGACAGTGAGGAGGAATTACAGCATTTAACACTGGGAGTGTGAGGAGGTAAGACTGCACGAAACACTGGGACAGTGAGGAGATAAGACTGCACTAAACACTGGGACAGTGAGGAGATAGGACTGCACTAAACACTGGGACCGTGAAGAGACACAACTGCACTAAACACTGGGACAGTGAGGATAAATTACAGTACTAAAGACTAGGACAGTGGGGAGGTCGCACTGCTCTAAACACTGGAGCGATGAGGAGGAACGACAACACTGAGGTGGTGAAGAAACATAACTGTATTAGGCATTGAGGAGGTAAAGAGAAACGACAGCACTAAACACTTGGATTTTGAAGAGAAATGACTGAACTAATCAGTGGAAAAGTGACGAGTAATGACAGCAACGAACACCGAGATTGTGAAGAAAACGACAGCACTAAACACTGCCGTGGAGAAGAGAAACGACGGCAAAACACCGGGGCATTAAGGAGACACAAGAGCACCAACCTCTGGGGCAGTGAAGGGGTATGACAGCACTAAATACTGTGATGGTGAAGAGCAACAACAGCACTAAATACTGGAGAACTGACGATGAACCAACAGCACTAAATCCTGGTATGGTAAACAGAAGTGGCAGCACTAAACACCGAGACGGTGAAAAGAAATGACAACATTAAACTGTGGGATATTGAGGAGAAACGGCAGAACCAGCCCCAGGGAAGGTGAAGAGAAATGACAGCACTAAACACGGGAGCAGTGGGGAGGCATGACAGCACTAAACACTTGGGCAGTGAAGAGGAATGACAACATTAACCAGTGGGACACTGAGGAGAAACGACAGAACTAAACGCTGGGATGGTGACGAGAAACAGCAGCACTAAACACCGGAGCGGTGGGGGAAAATGACAGCACTAAAAACTTGGACGGTGTTCAAGTTCAAGTTAAAATTTGTATAGCGCACTACTCACCCACAGGGTCTCAAGGCGCTTGAGGGAGGTGGGGGGGGGGGGAGAGAAACGACAGCACTACACGCTGGATAGGGTGACCAGGCGTCCCTGTTTTGCCAGGACGGTCCCTGTTTTTAACCAGCTGTCCCAGCAAATTTCAAGAAATTCAGCTCATGTCCCCGTTTTTAGAGAGGGTCGACTGCAAATGGTGGGAGGTGTTTTTTATCTTTTACAAAGCAGGGATAGTTAGCAGTTGTTTCAAGAAAGCAATTTAATTAACAGGCAAGCTACTGGGCTCAAAAAATGCATTTTATGTATGTTCTTACTGCCTGTTCTGTAATTCTCTGCTGAGGAGTGCTGTCATCGCTTGAAGTAAAATTGTAGTCCTTCTTCTATTTTTTCTGAAATGTCCCGGTTTTTGGCTTTAAAATTCTGGTCACCCTAACGCTGGAAGAGTGGGGGGAATTGGCAGCAATAAACAACAGCGGCTCTGTCACGAAAATGACAGCAGCACGTACTGGTACTCTGTAACTCTGCAGTACCCCTCGCCGACGGTCCCTGGACCCGGCACAAGAGACGTGTGTCATTGTGAACATCGTGAATGTGACTAACAGTTCGTCGCCGCTCTTGGCTGTTTCTAACTAGCCACACTCGCGCAGGTGTGTCAGGCTCCAACGGCTTCACGGGCGGCCGATGTTCTAAGAAGCAGGGTGTACAGCGGGTAGGTATATTGTACCTACCACTACCTTCGAAGCGTGTGCCTCCTTTTATTCCTAGAATCTTCTCAGGGTAGGGGGGGGGGTACATCCATATGGGGGTGCCCTGACAGTCCCTCGCTCCCGATCAGTGTGTTCAGAGTGGCCGCCGCAGGAGCGGGGCCTGGGAGGACGAGGGCCGGTGCTGTGGTTTACGAGGAGGGGGCCGAGGTTGTTTTTACGCAGAGAGCCCCCCTCGTCCACTTTCGAGGGAGGTAAGTAGCCTCGTAGGCTTGGGCTGCGTTGTTTGCTATCACGACCCTCCCCTGATGTTATATGTTTCTCCGTACAGTAAGTGTACACTAGCAATCTGAGATTGCCCATGAAGTCCTGCATCAAGTGTGCAGGCACGCACGCACGCACGCACTTAAGCGTAAGGGACAGACCAGCAGTGAGGAGACCCTGGTGGGAACTGAGGTGGGCATCTCAGAGCTTGTGAGGAGTTGGGTGGCACCAGGGGGTAACACCGGTCCCCGCAGTCCCCGCGGTGGGGGGGGGGGGGTGCTTCGGGGGGGCCCCTCAGCACCATACTCAGGCCTGAGAGCTGCATATTAAATACGCAGTGGGGGCCTTCGTGTACCTTGAAGGGGGGGGGGGGGGTCTCAACTCTCGTTACGCCAGTGGGTGGCACCTGGCAAAAGCGAGGGACCTAGTCATGATGACCCCTGGGGGCCCGGTGATGGCAACGGCCTGGGTGAGACTCCAGATAATGAAGACCCCCTGAGGGCGGGTGAGGGTAGGACCCAGGGGGGAGGGGTCCGGTGATGGTCCCCCCTGATAATGAAGACTTAGTAGGGAGTGGGTGGGTGGATGGGGGTGGATGGGACCCCAATTATGAGGGCTATGTAGGGACCGGGTGAAAGCGAGGACCCAGATGGGACCCAAGATTACGAGGACCGTGTAGGGAGTGGGTGAGGGGAGGACCCTGGTGGGATCAGGTGATGGTGGGGTCCCAGGTAGGACCCCTGACGGTGAGGACCTGCAGGGTCCGATGTGATGCCGTAGGGCCCTGTGAAGGTCATGGTGACCTCCGTGAGGCTCCTGATAATGACAGCCTGAGTGTCATTCAGTGACCCCATGATACTGGGAATGGTCGCTGTGAGTCCGTGGGTATCAGAGACGAGCCGAGCTGCACCCCTGACATTAGGGAGAGCCCCGACTCCTATCCTTGAGATTGGGGAGGACACCTCCAGGGTGCTGACTTTGAGAACCGAAGCGACCGCTGATGAAGTCTGTCACACACCTGCAGGTCAAAGTACTGGCTTTTCTTTTTATGGATCATTTTATCATGAAATTCACCTTTTTGATACAATTGAAGCAAAGACTCCCAGAATGCAGTGGTTTATTAAACGAAAGTGCAGGATTGGGTACATTGGGAACGGCTGACAATGAGCGACCTGGCGCCCTGGATTGGACTCAGTTGCTTGTGACCCACATGTTGTGCTTTTTAGCGGACCCTGTTCGACTTGCATGTGGCTTTACAATTCGATCCTGGCCACTGGGCGCTGGGTCAGGGTCTCAGTGCACGTGCGTGCGCAGCTGCTCTGTAACCCCGTGCACACGCAGAGATGACAACACCCCCTCCCAGGGGTCTTAGGTAGAAACACACACACATTCAAAGTCTCAGCAGACAAACGGGTGCCCCTGCCCCACACGCGTGGTCGCAGGTGAATAAGCCGGCCACGTTACCTCTCAGAAAGCACGTACATGCACAGCCACAAAGTATCGGGGCACGGGGTAGGCTCTCGGGGGACGCACTGGGGTTGGCTGTACTGCTAACTTTAGGGTTTCTGGACGCTGGTGAGTATAGAGCTTTCAAACAACAGTTGGGTGCTCAGCCCACCTTTTTCCCAGAAAGGAGGTGGGTTACAGCACCCTAGGCTTGGAGGGTACAGGCGCATGAGCCCCGGGTAGAAGGGTAGAGGTGGGCACAGTCTCGGGGTGGCTGGTATTCAATGAGGACCTGGTGGAACATGTGAAACAGTTTCGAGGTGCAGGTGAGCGCATGAAGCCATGCGCGCGTCTGAGGTGACATTTGAAATGGAAGTCACCCCTACAGGGTGCTGCCACGGAGGGTCTCTTACCTTTGGTGCTGGAGGTCTCCTGGTTAATGTACATTTTCCCTCCTGCCCAGCTCCTCTCCTAGGCTCCTCTTCTACGTGGACCAATACTTCGCTTGCCCTGGTTCCGTTTTCGTGGCACCGTGCTGAACTTGCCCCCTGTGTGCACTTGAGGTCTCTCGTGACTGACAGCCAGCCCCCCGGGCACGTCTCTCAGCAGCAACTGCTCTCCGCGAGCACCGTCTCTGCTGCGCCTCTTCTTCCCGGGCAGCGCGTCGCTCTCCTGGGCACAAGCGGTCCCTTTGTATCCGTCAATGCTGCTCTCCTCCGCTCGGGCAGCGCCCCTCTGCCCACGGCAGCGCCTCTTCTCCCCGGACAGCGCCTCTTCTCTCCGTTCAGCGCTCCTCTCCTGTCGGGCACATGAGGTTCCTCCGCTCCGGCAGCGCCTCACCTCCCCGGGCAGCGCACCTCTCCTCCCGGGCACAGGTCCTTCTGCTCCGGGCAGCGCGCCCGTCTTCCCGGACACAGGTGGTCCCTCCGCTCCCGGCAGCGCCTCACCTCCGCGGGCAGCGCGCCCGTCCTCCCGGGCACAGGTGGTCCCTCCGCTCCCGGCTGAGCTGCACTTGTACCGCTGCACTGGACGCCACTATAAAGGCTTGGTCGCTACACAGAAGCTATGAAAATATAGGGTGTGTGCTCCTTCCATCCTAAACCGGGGTCAGGGCCCCTCTCCCCATCCCTTGGCTCCCCGCCTCCCTCGGGCCACCCTCTCCTCTCCGAAACACGGACTGTTCTCCGCCGTCAGCAGGTGCCGCGACAATGCTTCGAAACTCTCAGCGGCCCAAACACGTCCAACAGGTCCTGGGCAGAGTGGAAGAGGAGGAGCGGAAGGTGTCCGCGTCCCCGGGAGATCACCGACCTCTGCGTGCACTCACCGGCACTGGAGCCTGGCAGGGCGATGCCAGCGAGGGGTATCCGGGCTCCTCAGCCGTCCACGGAAGAGGGGATCTGAAGCAGGCGAATGCCCTGCTTATTGTTCAGCAAGCAGGCCGGTGTGCCCAGCACCTCCCGCGCCCTGGGCAGTACGGGGCAGTGCAGCGCACGCCTTCTGCTGCACGCTACGGAGCCTCGCGCGTCTCCCGCTGCCTCGCCCGCTGCCCTGGCTCTGCGCGATGCCCACTCTGTGCCTGCACATCTCTCGCTTCTCGATGCTGCGCGCGCTGGCGGCGGACGCTGAAACTGCACGCGGGCCCATCCCTGCCAGCACCTGGGAGGGGGCACGGCCCCCTAGCGTACACCTGACGATAGGAAGGCGTGTGATACTGAGCCCACGGACACGCCATGAGACTTCCTAATAGAGACTGTGAAAGGAGTCATCATCACCATAGGGTGCCCGCTCCATGTTCCTCGAAAATATGACTTTGTGGGTTACATCAGGATTCATATTCTGACCTATAAGATAAATGCACATTTCTGCAGCTGGCTTCGGATTCGGGAACCCACCGAGCTATCTTGTTACAAGTTCAGCTGGTGACCGCAGGTTGAACAATGATCTTTGCCTCTGCTGCTCCAACCCTGCAAGTTATCAGATATGCTCTCAACTTCCTTCCCCCCTCGACCCTTCATAGTGGAACATTCGGAGCCTCCACATCCACAGCCCCTTGCGCCACATTTACGACACTTATTCCCAAATTAAAAGCGACACACTGGCGATGCAAGGGGCTTGTAAATAAGCCCCTGGGGACAGATTTACAAGATACTGACGCATCTGTACAGATAGGTCAGTTTCACTGCTCCTCAATGCGAAATCGTTGCACCACCATGGATGTGCCGTATTTACAATACAGCGCACCATGGCGCAAGGATTGACAGATGCATCAGAAATTCGGATGCATCTATCGGTGCAACAGTCCAGCATTGCTGGAGTCTTGTCGCAAGCACAACAAAACTCCAGCAATTCATGGGGAGGCCTGTTCCCAATACACTGCATCACTCCTCATGGCTGCTCCAAGCAGGCGCAGGGTTTTGAAGCAGTGGCATCCTAGAAGCGGCACAGTGAAATCTACATGATTTCACAGCATCACTTCTACCAGGCTTTCCTGCGCGGGAACGCCCACCATGCATACATTATACCTGATGCAGCTATAATGTAGTCAGGGTCAGGGCCGGCTTTAGCACTGGTGGCGCCCGGTGCAATATTTAGTTTTGGCGCCCCCATTCCCCATGGCCGCCTCCTCAGATTACCTCACTACCACCAGGCAAAAGTGCCTCTCATCTCTCCAATCACAAGTTATTGCTAAACAAAGCGCCACTCCATGAGGCCAGCACCTCCTCCACTGGTCACACCCAGTGCCACCAGACCGGTCAAACTGCCCTAAAGCCGGCCCTGCGCAGAGTTTTACAAGGTGACACATCTCCCAAGATGCGTCACATTGTAAGTGGGCCACAACATGGTGCATTGTTTACGCCATTGCTGCATTACAAAAAGTGACGCAACAGCAGACGCAAAAGTGTTGCAAGGGGCTTGTAAACCTGCCCCATATTTTTTTGCCAATTTTGGCGCATTTTAAAAGCGTCTGCATGGTTGGTTTTCTCCAAAATGCCTGCATTTTTTACCAACAAATTTCAATGAATGATCAATTCATAAGGCTGACCACTGACCAAACCTGTCAGTTTTGTCGACTTAACTTTACATACGCATTTCGATTTTGGCCTATTTAAGGCCATATATCCAGATGCTTACAAGTAACATTCATAGAAATTAGACCTCCTTATTATTGTCTTTATCCCCATGCGCTACACAGAGAGGGGCAGATTCACAAGCCCCTTGCGCCGCTGGTGTGTCACGTTGCGTGATGCACCAGCGGTGCATCCTGCTGAGAGATATTTAGAAACACACGTAAAGCCACCCTGCATTACTTTACCTGTGCTTGTGAATATCGTCCTTTTTCACGCAACACTTTGTTTGTAGGATTGTGACATGGGTGTTGCTCTGGATGTTCCCACGCAACACCCATGTCCAATGATGCATTTCTAGATTAATGAGCAATCGTATATCTGGAAATGCACCAGAATTCAACGCCACCCTAAGGGAGGCTTAGAGAGGTGCAACAAGGTAAAATGTTTTAATTTCTCCTCGTTTTTCCCTCTTTCAATGCGTGCTGCATTCTATTGCACACATTGGAAGTGGAAATCACCTCAATTGATTGTTTTTGTTCAGGAAGATGCTCCTTCCTGCACAAAAAAATCTCCCCATGATGCAGGCATCCTTGCAGCATGGTAAAAAAAAGAGAGCCTGCACTGGCGCATGGCAGCAGTTTGTGCACCAGCGCAGGGGGAAGCACAGAGATGCAACATATTAATGTATGTCGCATCCCTGTGCTTCGAAACTAACACAGTGCCAGCGACGGCCCGTGGAGGGAGTTACGGTGGGGCAGGAGGGCAGGGAGGGGGAGGGGCAGGGCGGAGGTTGCTAAAAACCGGCATATGGATAATTGCAGGTAAGTAAACAATTTAATTAATAAAACGAATTTCGTAGCTCGCACTGCATTGCATTTTGCGATGCAAGGCGCACTACGAAATTCGTTTTATTAATTAAATTGTTTACTTACCTGTAATTATCCATATGCCGGTTTTTAGCAACCTCCACCCTGCCCCTCCCCCTTCCCCGCCCTCCTGCCCCACCGTAACTCCCTCCACGGGCCGTCGCTGCACAGTGCTATGCAGCAAAATGATTTGCGGCACCACGCTGCGTTGGTTTCTTGTAAATCTGCCTGAGAGTCTGTTCCTGCTGAGAGCATAGAGCGGAGCACAGGGTTCACTTCAAGTTACACACACTCAACTTAAGTGATTGAGGGTTTAATGGAATCTAAAATCTGTTGCAGGATCTTATGACATTCATTTCCTATAGTTTTTCTCAGGAGTGACACACAGTGCTGCTTACTTCAGGGGCAGATATCCTGGCCCTGTTCCTCTCATATGGACTGCATACAGAGCCTACTCCAAGGGCCCAGACCCCAGATCCACTTGTATCTCACCAGGACTGCACACAGAGTCCATTCCAGGGGCTTAGAGTCCAGGGCCATGTGTCTCTAACCAGGACTGCACACAGAGTCCTTTCCAAGGGCTCAGGGCCACGTATCTCCCACCACGACTGCACACAGACTCCATTCCAGGGGAACACAGTCCATGGCCATGTGTTTCTTACCAGGACCGCACACATAGCCTAATCAGGACCTCAGTGCCCAGACCAATGTTTCTCTCACAAGGACTGCACACAGTCCTTTCCGAGGCCCAGGGCCACGTGTCTCCCACCAGAAGTGCACACATAGCCCCTTCCTGGGGGCCAGAGTCATGGGCCACAGGCTCACCAGGACTGCACAAAGTGTCCAGCGCTGGAGTCCTCCTATTGTGGATGTTATACATCAGTGGACTAGTTCTATAAACACACTGTGCACTGTCACCTTTCCATGGGTTGCTTCTCATGTACTACATGAGCTGCATTGGTATCAGGATGTTGGAATATGATTGGCCTATGAGACCTAAAAGATATTCTGTACCATTTAGTAAGGGTGTTGTTGAAGCGTCAAATGGGTCACAGATTTTGAAGGCATAATTAATCTTGAGAATAACTTAGGGCCTGATTAGGAGGACCAGTGGTAGAGGTGTGGTGGCAGTCGGTGACTGCCGCACCAGTGGTCCGACTGCCGCATTATGAGTACAGCAATCGGGCCATGAGTGGACCGCAGCAGCACCAGGGATCCGCGATCCTTGGCACATGCACAGTGGTCTTGCGGCAGCAATGTGCTTGGTTATGCCACTGCAGCACCACCAAGCATTTTACAAGTTTCCTCACTGTGACTCTAACCACTACGGTGAGACTGCATTTGTTAGTGTGGTGGTGAGGAAACAAGGAGAGGCCTACAGGTCCCGCTAGTGCCTCATGGCACATGGGATGCATGCAGGGGGGCACATGGGTTGCCCGTTTCTGTGCTTACTTGCCCTGTTCTGCACAGCATGGACTTCACAGTCTATGCCATGCAGGAACTTGCTTTTGCGTTCCCATTGCGGTGCCTTTTTGAAAGGCACCGCTCTGGGACCACCAAAGGACCGGATGCCAGACTACGAAGGAAAATCGCAATCTGGCGGGCAGCCAGCAGTTGAGTATGGCAGTGCGGGAGCAGGGCATGATGTGTCGCCCCACTCCTGCTCTGCCAAACTTTTAATCAGGCTCTAACAGATTTGACGCCATCTATGTGGAATGCAGGCTCCTCAAATCGTAATGGGTATTAAATAGGACCCTCGTTCTCCTTCTGTCAGCCCAGATCTCAATCCACATGAACTCCCTGAAGAATCTCCACAGCTGCACCAGTGTGAGAGCCTCGTCACCTGTCCCTGTGAGACATTATTTATTGTCTGTTTCCTCAGGAGTCTCCACAATGTAAGTAATGGTATGAGGTAAAAGTGCAAACTAATTAAAACTATCGCAATGCAGTGCCCCATGTTAGAGGGCCTCCACTATTATCGTGGGGAGAGGAAGTAGTGACATACACCAACTGGAAGAAGCTGATGATCACATTACTATCTGTACAAGGCTGTTAATACCCTATAACGTGGTAAAGTAGGCTGTTAGTGATATGCAACAAGCTGCTGGTGGCTCTTTTATGTGGTAGCAAGACGCTGTTAGTGATATCCACGAGCGAGAGGAGGCTGATAGTTACATACAAGCAGCCGCAGGAAGTTATAGAGACATACAACCAGCTGCAAGACGCTGCTAGTGACATACACCAATTAAAGAAGGCTTATAACGACACAAAACAGCTGCAGAAAACAATTAGACCCTCATTATGATGTTGGGTGGAAAGCCAACTGACAGCTCGTCTGAGCTTTCTGCTCGACACCATAGGTTTCCATCCAACTACTGTATTATGATACTGGCAGTCAGACGGAAACCTGCAGGGGAATTCTACTCCCCTTCTAATGGGCTCACGGAGCCCGTCGGTGCAGCGGGTGGAATTGTAATCCCAAAATGGCAGCGGCGCCAGCCTTGGCTCCGCCCTCGGGTTTACAATTTAGCTTTCCGCCTACCCTTTCATAGCAGCCACCTGCCATTAAAAGGCAGGCAGAAAGTGACTTTGAGGGCCTCTAGCATACACCCTGACCATACACTATGGGGCCTGGGGTAGCACCTGTGATGCCCCCCTAATCATCCCTGCACCATTTGGCAGGCACTGCATGGTGCCTGCTACATGGTGCACAGATGTTTGAAAACATACATTTTTCTATTGACGCTTGTGCTGCGGCCTAATTCTGGCCGCTGCACAAACTGCATAGGGCGGAGACATCCTAATACTGCACTGACTGATAGTGGGCGGACTCCATCCCGCTAAGGTGTCAGTCGGACACTCATCATCGTAATAGCGGTACAAAAGGGGGTGGTGATGGATGGAGCACCTGAACCAATCAAACACTCACACCCAGTCAAGAGATCTGGGTTTAATCCATCACCGTTCTTTAGTCCACTCTGCCACCCCAGTTCAGACATGGCCATATGCAAATCAGTCTGACCCTGTGCCTCATGGGAACAGTCCAGCCCAAACTGCCAAGCCATGCCTTCCCTGGACCAGAAACAAGCTACCTAAGACTAGTTTCTGGCATTACAGCCGTCTTCAGCCGGGCTTGCTGGAATCCAGTGACAAAGTGAGCAAGGGACTCATGTCTGAGCATACCCTGCCAACTTATGGTGAACAAAGCGGTACAAAAGGGGGTGGTGATGGATGGAGCATCTGAACCAATCAACGCTCAAACCCAGTCAAGAGGTCGGGGTTTAATCCATCACTGTTTTTTAGCCTACTCTGCCACCTCAGTTCAGACATGGCCATATGCAAATCAGTCTGACCCTGTGCCTCATGGGAACAGTCCAGCCCGAACTGCCAAGCCATGCCTTCCCTGAACCGGATACAAGCTTCCTAGGACCGGTTTCTGGCATTACAGCCGTCTTCAGCCATGCTTGCTTGAATCCAGTGGCAAAGTGAGCAAGGGACTCACATCTGAGCATACACTTCCAACTTATGGGGAACAAAGCGGTACAAAAGGGGGTGGTGATGGATGGAGCATCTGAACCAATCATACACTCACACCCAGTCAAGAGATCTGGGTTTACTCCATCACCGTTCTTTAGCCCACTCTGCCACCCCAGTTCAGACATGGCCATATGCAAATCAGTCTGACCCTGTGCCTTATGGGAACAGTCCAGCCCGAACTGCCAAGCCATGCCTTTCCCGGACTGGAAACAAGCTTCCTAGGACCGGTTTCTGGCATTACAGCCGTCTTCACACAGGCTTGCTTGAATCCAGTGGCAAAGTGAGCAAGGGACTCACGTCTGAGCATACCCTGCCAACTTATGGCGAACAAAGCGGTCCAAAAGGACCCTTCTCTTCCTTCCCTTCTCTCCCTTTCCCTCCTTTCCAAATGGATGTCTTTTTGCACTATGAGTTAAAAATAACCTGCCCCCCGTTTGAACTACTGTTATTTTCCCACACTTTTACTTCTCTCCTTTTATCATGAGTTAAAAACATTGTGTACCCAGATCGAATTCACCCCATTCCTCTTATTTTTTTTCTTTTTTTTTCTTTATATCTTTTTTCCCGATAAATTTGCATATTTTATGATACCAGTTTTTAACTACATTTAAAGTTGAATTTGTGTTGTTTTTTTATGATGTATACGCTGTTTGCATGGTGGTAAGCCCACCCTTTTATGATTTTTTAAATCAAATAAAGTATCATTATCTATCGGTACAAAAGGGGGTGGTGATGGATGGAGCATCTGAACCAATCAAACACTCACATCCAGTCAAGATATCTGGGTTTCATCCATCACTGTTCATTAGCCTACTCTGCCAGCCCAGTTCAGACATGGCCATATGCAAATCGGTCTGACCCTGTGCCTCATGGGAACAGTCCAGCCCGAACTGCCAAGCCATGCCTTTCCTTGACTGGAAACAAGCTTCCTAGGACCGGATTCCGGAATTACAGCTGACTTCAGCCAGGCTTGCTTGAATCCACTGGCAAAGTGAGCAAGGGATTGACGTCTGAGCATACACTTCCAACTTATGGGGAACAACGCGGTACAAAAGGGGGTGGAGATGGATGGAGCATCTGAACCAATCATACACTCACGCCCAGTCAAGAGATCTGGGTTTAATCCATCACCGTTCTTTAGCCCACTCTGCCACCCCAGTTCAGACATGCCCATATGCAAATCAGTCTGACCCTGTGCCTCATGGGAACAGTACAGCCCGAACTGCCAAGCCATGCCTTCCCTGGACCGGACCAAAGCTTACTAGGACCGGTTTCTGGCATTACAGACATCCTCAGTCAGGCTTGCTTGAATTCAGTGGCAAAGTGAGCAAGGGACTCACGTCTGAGCATACCCTGCCAACTTAGGCGAACAAAGCGGTACAAAAGGGGGTGGTGATAAATGGAGCATCTGAACCAATCAAACACTCACATCCAGTCAAGAGATCTAGGTTTAATCCATCACCGTTCTTTAGCCCACTCTGCCACCCCAGTTCAGACAAAGCCATATGCAAATCAGTCTGACTCTGTGCCTTATGGGAACAGTCCAGCCCGAACTGCAAAGCCATGGCTTCCCTGGACCGGAAACAAGCTTCGTAGGACCGGTTTCTGGCATTACAGCCGTCTTCGACCAGGCTTGCTTGAATCCAGTGGCAAAGTGAGCAAGGGACTCAGGTCTGAGCATACCCTGCCAAATTATGGCGAACAAAGCGGTACAAAAGGGGGTGGTGATGAATGGAGCATCTGAACCAATCAAACACTCACACCCAGTCAAGAGATCTGGGTTTAATCCATCACCGTTTTTTAGCTCACTCTGCCACACCAGTTCAGACATGGCCATATCAAATCAGTCTGACCCTGTGCCTCATGGGAACAGTCCAGCCCGAACTGTCAAGCCATGCTTTGCTTGGACTGGAAACAAGCTACTGAGGACCGGTTTCTGGCATTTCAGCCTTATTCAACCGGCTTGCTTGAATCCAGTGACAAAGTGAGCAAGGGACTCACGTCTGAGCATACCCCGCCAACTTATGGCGAACAAAGAAAAACCAACGGAAATGATGGACGGAGCGTTGACAATACAAGCACTAACCCCCAGTCAACTGATCTGGGTTTAATCCAGCACCGTTGTTTAGCCCACTCTGCCACTCCAGTTCAGACATGGTCATATGCAAATCAGTCTGATCCTGTGCCTCATGGGAAAAGTCCAGCCCGAACTGCCAAGCCATGCCTTCCCTGGACCGGAAACAAGCTTCCTAGGACCTGTTTCTGGCATTACGCCGTCTTCAGCCAGGCTTGCTTGAATCCAGTGGCAAAGTGAGCAAGGGACTCACGTCTGAGCATACCCTGCCAACCTATGGCGAACAAAGCGGTATAAAAGGGGGTGGTGATGGATGGAGCATCTGAACCAATAAAACACTCACACCCAGTCAAGAGTTCTGGGTTTAATCCATCACCGTTCTTTAGCCCACTCTGCCACCCCAGTTCAGACATGGCCATACCGCTTTGTTCACCATAAGTTGGCAGGGTATGCTCAGACGTGAGTCCCTTGCTCACTCTGCCACTGGATTCAAGCAATCCTGGCTGAAGACGGCTGTAATGCCAGAAACCGGTCCTAGGAAGCTTGAATCCGGTCCAGAGAAGGGATGGCTTGGCAGTTCGAGCTGGACTGTTCCCATGAGGCGTAAGGTCAGACTGATTTGCATATGGCCATGTCTGAACTTGGTTGGCAGAGTGGGCTAAAGAACGGTGATGGATTAAACCCAGATCTCTTGACTGGGTGTGAGTGTTGGATTGGTTTCTATGCTCTGTCCATCACCACCCCCCTTCGTACCGCTGTGTTTGCCATAAGTTGGCAGGGTATGCTCAGACGTGAGTCCCTTACTCACTTTGAAAAGAAAAACCAAAGGATATGATGGACGGAGCGTTGACAATACAAGCACTCACCCCCAGTCAACTGATCTGGGTTTAATCCATCACTGTTCTTTAGCCCACTCTGCCACCCCAGTTCAGACATGGCCATATGCAAATCAGTCTGACCCTGTGCCTCATGGGAAAAGTCCAGCCCGAACTGCCAAGCCATGCCTTCCCTGGACCGGAAACAAGCTACCGCGGACCGGTTTATGGCATTTCAGCCTTCTTTAGCCCGGCTTGATTGAATCCAGTGGCAAAGTGAGCAAGGGACTCACGTCAGAGCATACCCTGCCAACTTATGGCGAACAAAGAAAAACCAAAGGAAATGATGCACGGAGCATTGACAATACAAGTACTCACCCCCAGTCAACTGATCTGAGTTTAGTCCTTTCGATGCTCATGATGAGCTCAGCTCGTCATGCAGCACAGTGCTCCTTTGCTCATGACGAGCTGAGCTCGTCATGACCACACCCGTTTTTATAGCTGTCCAGCACAGCAGAGGAATAGGTGTAGCAGTAGCATCAATGAGGTTAATCCATCACCGTTCTTTAGCCCACTCTGCCAACCCAGTTCAGACATGGCCATATGCAAATCAGTCTGACCCTGTGCCTCATGGGAAAAGTCCAGCCCGAACTGTCAAGCCATGCTTTCCTTGGAATGGAAACAAGCTACCGAGGACCGGTTTCTGGCATTTCAGCCTTCTTCAACCTGGCTTGCTTGAATCCAGTGACAAAGTGAGCAAGGGACTCATGTCTGAGCATACCCCGCCAACCTATGGCGAACAAAGAAAAACCAAAGGAAATGATGGACAGAGCGTTGACAATACAAGCACTCACCCCCAGTCAACTGATCTGGGTTTAATCCAGCACCGTTGTTTAGCCCACTCTGCCACCCCAGTTCAGACATGGTCATATGCATATCAGTCTGATCCTGTGCCTCATGGGAAAAGTCCAGCCCGAACTGCCAAGCCATGCCTTCCCTGGAACGGAAACAAGCTTCCTAGGACCGGTTTCTGGCATTACGCCGTCTTCTGCCAGGCTTGCTTTAATCCAGTGGCAAAGTGAGCAAGGGACTCACGTCTGAGCATACCCTGCCAACCTATGGCGAACAAAGCGGTATAAAAGGGGGTGGTGATGGATGGAGCATCTGAACCAATAAAACACTCACACCCAGTCAAAAGTTCTGGGTTTAATCCATCACCGTTCTTTAGCCCACTCTGCCACCCCAGTTCAGACATGGCCATACCGCTTTGTTCACCATAAGTTGGCAGGGTATGCTCAGACGTGAGTCCCTTGCTCACTCTGCCACTGAATTCAAGCAATCCTGGCTAAAGACGGCTGTAATGCCAGAAACCGGTGCTAGGAAGCTTGAATCCGGTGCAGAGAAGGGATGGCTTGGCAGTTCGGGCTGGACTGATCCCATGAGGCGTAAGGTCAGACTGATTTGCTTATGGCCATGTCTGAACTGGGTTGGCAGAGTGGGCTAAAGAACGGTGATGGATTAAACCCAGATCTCTTGACTGGGTGTGAGTGTTTGATTGGTTCCGATGCTCTGTCCATCACCACCCCCCTTCGTACCGCTGTGTTTGCCATAAGTTGGCAGGGTATGCTCAGACGTGAGTCCCTTGCTCACTTTGAAAAGAAAAACCAAAGGATATGATGGACTGAGGATTGACAATACAAGCACTCACCCCCAGTCAACTGATCTGGGTTTAATCCATCACCGTTCTTTAGCCCACTCTGCCACCCCAGTTCAGACATAGCCATACGCAAATCAGTCTGTCCCTGTGCCTCATGGGAACAGTCCAGCCCGAACTGCCAAGCCATGCCTTCCCTGGACCGGACCAAAGCTTCCTAGGACCGGTTTCTGGCATTACAGCCATCCTCAGTCAGGCTTGCTTGAATCCAGTGGCAAACTGAACAAGGGACTAACGTCTGAGCATACCCTGCCAACTTATGGCGAACAAAGCGGTACAAAAGGGGGTGGTGATAGATTGAGCATCTGAACCAATCAAACACTCACATCCAGTCAAGAGATCTAGGTTTAATCTATCACAGTTCTTTAGCCCACTCTGCCACCCCAATTCAGACATGGCCATATGCAAATCAGTCTGACCCTGTGCCTCATGGGAACAGTCCAGCCCGAACTGCCAAACCATGCCTTCCCTGGACCGGAAACAAGCTTCCTAGGACCTGTTTTGGCATTACAGCTGTCTTCAGCCAGGCTTGCTTGAATCCAGTGGCAAAGTGAGCAAGGGACTCACGCCTGAGCATACCATGCCAAATTATGGCGAACAAAGCGGTACAAAAGGGGGTGGTGATGGATGGAGCATCTGAAACAATCAAACACTTACACCCAGTCAAGAGATCTGGGTTTAATCCATCACAGTTCTTTAGCCCACTCTGCCACCCCAATTCAGACATGGCCATATGCAAATCAGTCTGACCCTGTGCCTCATGGGAACAGTCCAGCCCGAACTGCCAAACCATGCCTTCCCTGGACCGGAAACAAGCTTCCTAGGACCTGTTTTGGCATTACAGCTGTCTTCAGCCAGGCTTGCTTGAATCCAGTGGCAAAGTGAGCAAGGGACTCACGTCTGAGCATACCCCGCCAACTTATGGCGAACAAAGAAAAACCAAAGGAAATGATGGACGGAGCGTTGACAATACAAGCACTCACCCCCAGTCAACTGATCTGGGGTTAATCCATCACCGTTCTTTAGCCCACTCTGCCACCTAAGTTCAGACATGGCCATATGCAAATCAGTCTGACCCTGTGCCTCATGGGCAAAGTCCAGCCCGAACTGCCAAGCCATGCCTTCCCTGGACCGGAAACAAGCTACTGAGGACCGGTTTCTGGCATTCCAGCCTTCTTCAGCCCGGCTTGCTTGAATCCAGTGGCAAGGTGAGCAAGGGACTCACGTCTGAGCATACCCTGCCAACTTATGGCGAACAAAGAAAAACCAAAGGAAATGATGGACGGAGCATTGACAATACAAGCACTCACCCCCAGTCAACTGATCTGGGTTTAATCCAGCAGCGTTGTTTAGCCCACTCTGCCACCCCAGTTCAGACATGGTCATATGCAAATCAGTCTGATCTTGTGCCTCATGAAAAAAGTCCAGCCAGAACTGCCAAGCCATGCCTTCCCTGAACCGGAAACAAGCTTCCTAGGACCGGTTTCTGGCATTACGCCATCTTCAGCCAGGCTTACTTGAATCCAGTGGCAAAGTGAGCAAGGGACTCACGTCTGAGCATACCCTGCCAACTTATGGTGAACGAAGCGGTACAAAACCGGGTGGTGATGGATGGAGTATCTGAACCACTCAAACACTCAAACCCAGTCTAGAGATCTGGGTTTAATCCATCACAGTTCTTTAGCCCACTCTGCCACCCCAGTTCAGACATGGCCATATGCAAATCAGTCTGACCCTGTGCCTCATAGGAACAGTCAGCCCGAACTGCCAAGCCATGCCTTCCCTGGACCTGAAACAAGCTTCCTAGGTCCGGTTTCTGGCATTACAGCCGTCTTCAGCCAGGATTGCTTGAATCCAGTGGCAATGTGAGCAAGGGACTCACGTCTGAGCATACCCTGCCAACTTATGGGGAACAAAGTGGTACAAAAGGGGTTGGTGATGGATGGAGCATCTGAACCAATCAAACACTCACATCCAGTCAAGAGATCTGGGTTTAATCCATCACCGTTCTTTAGCCCACTCTGCCAGCCCAGTTCAGACATAGCCATACGCAAATCAGTCTCTCCCTGTGCCTCATGGGAACAGTCCAGCCCGAACTGCCAAGCCATGCCTTCCCTGGACCGGACCAAAGCTTCCTAGGACCTGTTTCTGGCATTACAGCCATCCTCAGTCAGGCTTGCTTTAATCCAGTGGCAAACTGAGCAAGGGACTCACGTCTGAGCATACCCTGCCAACTTATGGCGAACAAAGCGGTACAAAAGTGGGTGGTGATAGATGGAGCATCTGAACCAATCAAACACTCACATCCAGTCAA
Organism: Lissotriton vulgaris; assembly: GCF_964263255.1. Classification (NCBI taxonomy): domain Eukaryota; kingdom Metazoa; phylum Chordata; class Amphibia; order Caudata; family Salamandridae; genus Lissotriton; species Lissotriton vulgaris. The sequence continues at coordinate 582,413,276 of NC_141687.1, read as the reverse complement.
GAGATCTAGGTTTAATCTATCACCGTTCTTTAGCCCACTCTGCCACCCCAGTTCAGACATGGCCATATGCAAATCAGTCTGACTCTGTGCCTCATGGGAACAGTCCAGCCCGAACTGCCAAGCCATGGCTTCCCTGGACCCGAAACAAGCTTTCTAGGACCGTTTTCTGGCAGTACAGCCGTCTTCAGCCAGGCTTGCTTGAATCCAGTGGCAAAGTGAGCAAGGGACTCACGTCTCAGCATACCATGCCAAATTATGGTGAGCAAAGCGGTACAAAAGGGGGTGGTGATGGATGGAGCATCTGAAACAATCAAACACTCGCACCCAGTCAAGAGATCTGCGTTTAATTCATCACCGTTCTTTAACCCACTCTGCCACCCCAATTCAGACATGGCCATATGCAAATCAGTCTGACCCTGTGCCTCATGGGAACAGTCAAGCCCGAACTGCCGAACCATGCCTTCCCTGGACCGAAAACAAGCTTCCTAGGACCTGTTTTGGCATTACAGCTGTCTTCAGCCAGGCTTGCTTGAATCCAGTGGCAAAGTGAGCAAGGGACTCACGTCTGAGCATATACTGCCAACCTATGGCGAACAAAGCGGTACAAAAGGGGGTGGTGATGGATGGAGCATCTGAACCAATAAAACACTCACACCCAGTCAAGAGTTCTGGGTTTAATCCATCACCGTTCTTTAGCCCACTCTGCCACCCCAGTTCAGACATGGCCATACCGCTTTGTTCACCATAAGTTGGCAGGGTATGCTCAGACGTGAGTCCCTTGCTCACTCTGCCACTGGATTCAAGCAATCCTGGCTGAAGACGGCTGTAATGCCAGAAACCGGTCCTAGGAAGCTTGAATCCGGTCCAGAGAAGGGATGGCTTGGAAGTTCGAGCTGGACTGTTCCCATGAGGCGTAAGGTCAGACTGATTTGCATATGGCCATGTCTGAACTTGGTTGGCAGAGTGGGCTAAAGAACGGTGATGGATTAAACCTGGGTGTGAGTGTTGGATTGGTTCCGATGCTCTGTCCATCACTACCCCCCTTCGTACCGCTGTGTTTGCCATAAGTTGGCAGGGTATGCTCAGACGTGAGTCCCTTGCTCACTTTGAAAAGAAAAACCAAAGGATATGATGGACGGAGCGTTGACAATACAAGCACTCACCCCCAGTCAACTGATCTGGGTTTAATCCATCACTGTTCTTTAGCCCACTCTGCCACCCCAGTTCAGACATGGCCATATGCAAATCAGTCTGACCCTGTGCCTCATGGGAAAAGTCCAGCCCGAACTGCCAAGCCATGCCTTCCCTGGACCGGAAACAAGCTACCGCGGACCGGTTTCTGACATTTCAGCCTTCTTTAGCCCGGCTTGCTTGAATCCAGTGGCAAAGTGAGCAAGGGACTCACGTCAGAGCATACCCTGCCAACTTATGGCGTACAAAGAAAAACCAAAGGAAATGATGGACGGAGCGTTGACAATACAAGCACTCACCCCCAGTTAACTGATCTGAGTTTAAACCTTTTGATGCTCATGACGAGCTCAGCTCGTCATGCAGCACAGTGCTCCTGTGCTCATGACGAGCTGAGCTCGTCATGACCACACCCGTTTTTATAGCTGTCCAGCACAGCAGAGGAATAGGTGTAGCAGTAGCATCAATGAGGTTAATCCATCACCGTTCTTTAGCCCACTCTGCCAACCCAGTTCAGACATGGCCATATGCAAATCAGTCTGACCCTGTGCCTCATGGGAAAAGTCCAGCCCGAACTGTCAAGCCATGCTTTCCTTGGAATGGAAACAAGCTACCGAGGACCGGTTTCTGGCATTTCAGCCTTCTTCAACCTGGCTTGCTTCAATCCAGTGACAAAGTGAGCAAGGGACTCATGTCTGAGCATACCCCGCCAACCTATGGCGAACAAAGAAAAACCAAAGGAAATGATGGACAGAGCGTTGACAATACAAGCACTCACCCCCAGTCAACTGATCTGGGTTTAATCCAGCACCGTTGTTTAGCCCACTCTGCCACCCCAGTTCAGACATGGTCATATGCATATCAGTCTGATCCTGTGCCTCATGGGAAAAGTCCAGCCCGAACTGCCAAGCCATGCCTTCCCTGGAACGGAAACAAGCTTCCTAGGACCGGTTTCTGGCATTACGCCGTCTTCTGCCAGGCTTGCTTTAATCCAGTGGCAAAGTGAGCAAGGGACTCACGTCTGAGCATACCCTGCCAACCTATGGCGAACAAAGCGGTATAAAAGGGGGTGGTGATGGATGGAGCATCTGAACCAATAAAACACTCACACCCAGTCAAAAGTTCTGGGTTTAATCCATCACCGTTCTTTAGCCCACTCTGCCACCCCAGTTCAGACATGGCCATACCGCTTTGTTCACCATAAGTTGGCAGGGTATGCTCAGACGTGAGTCCCTTGCTCACTCTGCCACTGAATTCAAGCAATCCTGGCTAAAGACGGCTGTAATGCCAGAAACCGGTGCTAGGAAGCTTGAATCCGGTGCAGAGAAGGGATGGCTTGGCAGTTCGGGCTGGACTGATCCCATGAGGCGTAAGGTCAGACTGATTTGCTTATGGCCATGTCTGAACTGGGTTGGCAGAGTGGGCTAAAGAACGGTGATGGATTAAACCCAGATCTCTTGACTGGGTGTGAGTGTTTGATTGGTTCCGATGCTCTGTCCATCACCACCCCCCTTCGTACCGCTGTGTTTGCCATAAGTTGGCAGGGTATGCTCAGACGTGAGTCCCTTGCTCACTTTGAAAAGAAAAACCAAAGGATATGATGGACTGAGGATTGACAATACAAGCACTCACCCCCAGTCAACTGATCTGGGTTTAATCCATCACCGTTCTTTAGCCCACTCTGCCACCCCAGTTCAGACATAGCCATACGCAAATCAGTCTGTCCCTGTGCCTCATGGGAACAGTCCAGCCCGAACTGCCAAGCCATGCCTTCCCTGGACCGGACCAAAGCTTCCTAGGACCGGTTTCTGGCATTACAGCCATCCTCAGTCAGGCTTGCGTGAATCCAGTGGCAAACTGAACAAGGGACTAACGTCTGAGCATACCCTGCCAACTTATGGCGAACAAAGCGGTACAAAAGGGGGTGGTGATAGATTGAGCATCTGAACCAATCAAACACTCACATCCAGTCAAGAGATCTAGGTTTAATCTATCACCGTTCTTTAGCCCACTCTGCCACCCCAGTTCAGACATGGCCATATGCAAATCAGTCTGACTCTGTGCCTCATGGGAACAGTAGAGCCCGAACTGCCAAGCCATGGCTTCCCTGGACCGGAAACAAGCTTTGTAGGACTGTTTTCTGGCATTACAGCCGTCTTCAGCCAGGCTTGCTTGAATCCAGTGGCAAAGTGAGCAAGGGATTCACGCCTGAGCATACCATGCCAAATTATGGCGAACAAAGCGGTACAAAAGGGGGTGTGATGGATGGAGCATCTGAAACAATCAAACACTTACACCCAGTCAAGAGATCTGCGTTTAATCCATCACAGTTCTTTAGCCCACTCTGCCACCCCAATTCAGACATGGCCATATGCAAATCAGTCTGACCCTGTGCCTCATGGGAACAGTCCAGCCCGAACTGCCAAACCATGCCTTCCCTGGACCGGAAACAAGCTTCCTAGGACCTGTTTTGGCATTACAGCTGTCTTCAGCCAGGCTTGCTTGAATCCAGTGGCAAAGTGAGCAAGGGACTCACGTCTGAGCATACCCCGCCAACTTATGGCGAACAAAGAAAAACCAAAGGAAATGATGGACGGAGCGTTGACAATACAAGCACTCACCCCCAGTCAACTGATCTGGGGTTAATCCATCACCGTTCTTTAGCCCACTCTGCCACCTAAGTTCAGACATGGCCATATGCAAATCAGTCTGACCCTGTGCCTCATGGGCAAAGTCCAGCCCGAACTGCCAAGCCATGCCTTCCCTGGACCGGAAACAAGCTACTGAGGACCGGTTTCTGGCATTCCAGCCTTCTTCAGCCCGGCTTGCTTGAATCCAGTGGCAAGGTGAGCAAGGGACTCACGTCTGAGCATACCCTGCCAACTTATGGCGAACAAAGAAAAACCAAAGGAAATGATGGACGGAGCATTGACAATACAAGCACTCACCCCCAGTCAACTGATCTGGGTTTAATCCAGCAGCGTTGTTTAGCCCACTCTGCCACCCCAGTTCAGACATGGTCATATGCAAATCAGTCTGATCTTGTGCCTCATGAAAAAAGTCCAGCCAGAACTGCCAAGCCATGCCTTCCCTGGACCGGAAACAAGCTTCCTAGGACCGGTTTCTGGCATTACGCCATCTTCAGCCAGGCTTACTTGAATCCAGTGGCAAAGTGAGCAAGGGACTCACGTCTGAGCATACCCTGCCAACTTATGGTGAACGAAGCGGTACAAAACCGGGTGGTGATGGATGGAGTATCTGAACCACTCAAACACTCAAACCCAGTCTAGAGATCTGGGTTTAATCCATCACAGTTCTTTAGCCCACTCTGCCACCCCAGTTCAGACATGGCCATATGCAAATCAGTCTGACCCTGTGCCTCATAGGAACAGTCAGCCCGAACTGCCAAGCCATGCCTTCCCTGGACCTGAAACAAGCTTCCTAGGTCCGGTTTCTGGCATTACAGCCGTCTTCAGCCAGGATTGCTTGAATCCAGTGGCAATGTGAGCAAGGGACTCACGTCTGAGCATACCCTGCCAACTTATGGGGAACAAAGTGGTACAAAAGGGGTTGGTGATGGATGGAGCATCTGAACCAATCAAACACTCACATCCAGTCAAGAGATCTGGGTTTAATCCATCACCGTTCTTTAGCCCACTCTGCCAGCCCAGTTCAGACATAGCCATACGCAAATCAGTCTCTCCCTGTGCCTCATGGGAACAGTCCAGCCCGAACTGCCAAGCCATGCCTTCCCTGGACCGGACCAAAGCTTCCTAGGACCTGTTTCTGGCATTACAGCCATCCTCAGTCAGGCTTGCTTTAATCCAGTGGCAAACTGAGCAAGGGACTCACGTCTGAGCATACCCTGCCAACTTATGGCGAACAAAGCGGTACAAAAGTGAGTGGTGATAGATGGAGCATCTGAACCAATCAAACACTCACATCCAGTCAAGAGATCTAGGTTTAATCTATCACCGTTCTTTAGCCCACTCTGCCACCCCAGTTCAGACATGGCCATATGCAAATCAGTCTGACTCTGTGCCTCATGGGAACAGTCCAGCCCGAACTGCCAAGCCATGGCTTCCCTGGACCCGAAACAAGCTTTCTAGGACCGTTTTCTGGCAGTACAGCCGTCTTCAGCCAGGCTTGCTTGAATCCAGTGGCAAAGTGAGCAAGGGACTCACGTCTCAGCATACCATGCCAAATTATGGTGAGCAAAGCGGTACAAAAGGGGGTGGTGATGGATGGAGCATCTGAAACAATCAAACACTCGCACCCAGTCAAGAGATCTGCGTTTAATCCATCACCGTTCTTTAACCCACTCTGCCACCCCAATTCAGACATGGCCATATGCAAATCAGTCTGACCCTGTGCCTCATGGGAACAGTCAAGCCCGAACTGCCGAACCATGCCTTCCCTGGACCGAAAACAAGCTTCCTAGGACCTGTTTTGGCATTACAGCTGTCTTCAGCCAGGCTTGCTTGAATCCAGTGGCAAAGTGAGCAAGGGACTCCCGTCTGAGCATATACTGCCAACCTATGGCGAACAAAGCGGTACAAAAGGGGGTGGTGATGGATGGAGCATCTGAACCAATAAAACACTCACACCCAGTCAAGAGTTCTGGGTTTAATCCATCACCGTTCTTTAGCCCACTCTGCCACCCCAGTTCAGACATGGCCATACCGCTTTGTTCACCATAAGTTGGCAGGGTATGCTCAGACGTGAGTCCCTTGCTCACTCTGCCACTGGATTCAAGCAATCCTGGCTGAAGACGGCTGTAATGCCAGAAACCGGTCCTAGGAAGCTTGAATCCGGTCCAGAGAAGGGATGGCTTGGAAGTTCGAGCTGGACTGTTCCCATGAGGCGTAAGGTCAGACTGATTTGCATATGGCCATGTCTGAACTGGGTTGGCAGAGTGGGCTAAAGAACGGTGATGGATTAAACCTGGGTGTGAGTGTTGGATTGGTTCCGATGCTCTGTCCATCACTAGCCCCCTTCGTACCGCTGTGTTTGCCATAAGTTGGCAGGGTATGCTCAGACGTGAGTCCCTTGCTCACTTTGAAAAGAAAAACCAAAGGATATGATGGACGGAGCGTTGACAATACAAGCACTCACCCCCAGTCAACTGATCTGGGTTTAATCCATCACTGTTCTTTAGCCCACTCTGCCACCCCAGTTCAGACATGGCCATATGCAAATCAGTCTGACCCTGTGCCTCATGAGAAAAGTCCAGCCCGAACTGCCAAGCCATGCCTTCCCTGGACCGGAAACAAGCTACCGCGGACCGGTTTCTGACATTTCAGCCTTCTTTAGCCCGGCTTGCTTGAATCCAGTGGCAAAGTGAGCAAGGGACTCACGTCAGAGCATACCCTGCCAACTTATGGCGTACAAAGAAAAACCAAAGGAAATGATGGACGGAGCGTTGACAATACAAGCACTCACCCCCAGTCAACTGATCTGAGTTTAAACCTTTTGATGCTCATGACGAGCTCAGCTCGTCATGCAGCACAGTGCTCCTGTGCTCATGACGAGCTGAGCTCGTCATGACCACACCCGTTTTTATAGCTGTCCAGCACAGCAGAGGAATAGGTGTAGCAGTAGCATCAATGAGGTTAATCCATCACCGTTCTTTAGCCCACTCTGCCACCCCAGTTCAGACATGGCCATATGCAAATCAGTCTGACCCTGTGCCTCATGGGAAAAGTCCAGCCCGAACTGTCAAGCCATGCTTTCCTTGGACTGGGAACAAGTTACCGAGGACCGGTTTCTGGCATTTCAGCCTTCTTCAACCCGACGTGCTTGAATCCAGTGACAAAGTGAGCAAGGGACTCACGTCTGAGCATACCCCGCTAACTTATGGGGAACAAAGAAAAACCAAAGGAAATGATGGACGGAGCGTTGACAATACAAGCACTCACCCCCAGTCAACTGATCTGGGTTTCATCCAGCACCGTTGTTTAGCCCACTCTGCCACCCCAGTTCAGACATGGTCATATGCAAATCAGTCTGATCCTGTGCCTCATGGGCAAAGTCCAGCCCGAACTGCCAAGCCATGCCTTCCCTGGAACGGAAACAAGCTTCCTAGGACCGGTTTCTGGCATTACGCCGTCTTCAGCCAGGCTTGCTTTAATCCAGTGGCAAAGTGAGCAAGGGACTCACGTCTGAGCATACCCTGCCAACCTATGGCGAACAAAGCGGTATAAAAGGGGGTGGTGATGGATGGAGCATCTGATCCAATAAAACACTCACACCCAGTCAAGAGTTCTGGGTTTAATCCATCACCGTTCTTTAGCCCACTCTGCCACCCCAGTTCAGACATGGCCATACCGCTTTGTTCACCATAAGTTGGCAGGGTATGCTCAGACGTGAGTCCCTTGCTCACTCTGCCACTGAATTCAAGCAATCCTGGCTAAAGACGGCTGTAATGCCAGAAACCGGTCCTAGGAAGCTTGAATCCGGTCCAGAGAAGGGATGGCTTTGCAGTTCGGGCTAGACTGATCCCATGAGGCGTAAGGTCAGACTGATTTGCTTATGGCTATGTCTGAACTGGGTTGGCAGAGTGGGCTAAAGAACGGTGATGGATTAAACCCAGATCTCTTGACTGGGTGTGAGTGTTTCATTGGTTCCGATGCTCTGTCCATCACCACCCCCCTTCGTACCGCTGTGTTTGCCATAAGTTGGCAGGGTATGCTCAGACGTGAGTCCCTTGCTCACTTTGAAAAGAAAAACCAAAGGATATGATGGACTGAGCGTTGACAATACAAGCACTCACCCCCAGTCAACTGATCTGGGTTTAATCCATCACCGTTCTTTAGCCCACTCTGCCACCCCGGTTCAGACATGGCCATACCTCTTTGTTCACCATAAGTTTGCAGGGTATGCTCAGACGAAATTACTTTTCAAGTTCCCTATTTAAAATAGCCAACCACTTGGTATGTAAACAACAATATGGCGCTCGAAGGGTAAATCCTATCCAGTTTATATACTTCCACTGGAGTATCCCCCAGATAAAATTCCATGTTTATTATGGTACAATCGTATCTCAGTTTGATATCATACACTCATCAGCCACATAACGCAAAAATCTCTCTTCCATTCTCAAGCACCCCGTTTTGTAAATTTTCGATGGTGCCGGTAGTTTGGTTAGAATGTTTTTAAACCCAGATCATTCACAATGTGGTTATTTTATGTAGGCATTCCAACTCTGATAAATGTTTTGCCAAAATATCACCTGCATAAACAAAGTCAAACGCAGGTCTGTTACATAAAATAGCCCAATGTTCAGCCACCCCCAATGTGTAGAAGTTCCATCGCTTCCGAGTAAAATGACCTTAAACATGGACACCGCTGATCAGGTATTGTTAGGTACGCTGGGTTCCTGCCCGTTTCACACGTCCTTTATATTAAATTGCAGGTCGTGTATATTTGTCCTCCCGTATCTTTTTTAAGGGGTAGAACTCTCTGTTTTAAAAAACAACATCAGAGGATTATTAGGCTTGTATAAGTCCGTTTAAGAAGAGATATATAACAGGATTTCTTTCAAATCTCTAAAAGCATTAACATTGCCACAATCTACTACCGGTTGATTAATTCAAAATATATTGGCGTATTTAGGTTAAAGCTAATAACATTACATGGTGTATCTATAGACCCTGTCACTTCTCACCTATTGAGAGAACATAACCTTCCTCCCTGTTCGTGTTACGAAGGAGGGTGGGTAGATCTAAGTTTAAAATATTTATTTTGACACTTACAGCCAGATTCGTCATTGAAAATTGCGCTCACAAAGGGCCAGATTCTGAGAATCTGGCCCTTTGCGAGCGCAATTTTTGCATTTGGGATTCATCATCCCAAATGCAATAACCGCTAATAGCAAAATCGCTAAATTGCGAGGAATTGCATTTAAGGAATCTCTATTTGAGATTCCTTAAATGCAATTCATTAACCATTTTTTATTTGCGAATTCGCAATTTTTGCCCGCTATTTACCGTGAAGTGTGACTTTGTGGTAAATAGCGAAAACTTAGAAAAATGCACTTTAGTGCATTTTTCTAAGTTGTATGGTACACACACACATGTCCTTTGGACATGTATGTGCGCAACATCAGTCTACATTTTCATTTCAGGGGTGCTACAGGGTGTCCTTTGGACACCCCTGGCACCCTTGAAATTGCATCCTTATTTGCGATTAGGAAATTGCTATTTAGGCCCATAGGAATGAATGGGGAGTTATTCCTTATTTGCGATTAGCAATTTGCTAATCGCAAATAAGGAAGCTGTAGGAACCACAATTTATTTTGCGATTCCTACATGAATCCCGTTTTGCAAGTCCTTAATAGCGATTCGTTAATAATCGCTATTAAGGACTCGCAAAACGGGACAATGACGAATCTCGCTGTTAGCACTTTCACGCTTGTACTTTTTGCACCTGTATCATATAACAGCAATTTAGAGACATATCAGCTGCCTTATGTAGGAGGATCAAATATTGTCGTAGAATCTATTCTGAGTGTCATGGTTCTTTAAGCACTATGCTATCATTATTACTGAGCCATTCTGTATGTATATGGATAAAAGTGTATACCTATTCTATTAGGCTGATTATAGGGAACAGGATTGTTTCGATCTCCATTGCCTATTCTGAACTAATTTGCATTTTTTGTATCACGTGCTCACATTAGGTCACTATATATATATCATTTGATAGGTCCAGCTCGTCATGTGATCAAGACCGCTGTTAGGCGGTCGAAACGCGTCAGGCTGGGCACTTGCTTGGATGATTCTATGCACATGCACTTGTAATCTGCAATAAAAAGGATTTTTTATCTCCATATTGTGGTCCGTACCTGTGTGATTGCTTATATATATTCATTGAAAAAACCATAGGTTTCACACATGTTATAGTTAGCTGGACATTTCACTCATACAAAACTATTGAAATTCCCCCGTTATAGTTAGTTCAGCTAACTATAACTTGCACGCCCGCAATGCACTGCTGATGACGTCACATATTACATCACTCATGACATGGTCAGTGACATTACTTATGACATCACTGATGACATCTCAAATGACATCACTGATGACATCACTGATGACATCATCCAGTGAATGTGTTTCTTTCTGAAAAATAAATCTCTTTTATGTATGTATATCTAAAGGTCGATGGAAGAATAGATGGGTAAATAAGTGTCTAAATGGATGTTTTTTTTGAAAAATTGATTGTATAACTGATGTATTAATTGTATCTTAGTGAATACATATATTAGCGAGTAATGTTGTGCGGTCCTGTATTTCAACGGTCTTCTGCTGCATTCCAAATGGACAAACAGACCTTGGTTACACTATATCAGCGTAGAACTGAAGAAATTACCATTGCTATTTCCACTGCCGATAACGCTGATAACGCCGATAACGTTGGCAGTGTGCCTCTTACTTGCCTCTCCTCCCTGCTCCTCTACGCCTCTACTCCCCATACTGTCTGTATACTACCCTTGGGGCCCACTCTAATGCTGTGCTGAGAGTTCCCTCTTCCCTTGGGGCGACTGTCTGGAAGAGGACTCACCGGGGGAACTGGGGATTTGATCATGCAGGGCACAGTCAGCGCAAAGATTCTTGCTGGCAGCCGGTCCCCCCGCTGCCGCGACCTGAACTCCATGCGGCCGCCGAGCGGGGGGACCACAACCCCCACAAACCTTTGCTGCTTTTGCTCCGCCCACTGTCGCGCCCGGAAGGCGCAGAAAAACACAGAGCCCCTTTTGCGTCGCGGGACGCCGGGCTAAGCCCGAGGAGGACGTGACGGGCCCAACCACTTGGTTTTCCTGGAGGAGGTAAAGCCACTAATCGACATTCTGTACTGGACTGTAGTATTTGCCCAATAAACTCTATCACCTCATTCACATCCAACTCATATCATGACCCAGAAAGGGGTTGTTACAAAACTTGCTCTTCGGTCAGATACTTGTCTGAGGATGCTAGACAAGCACATAAATAACACACTGTTACCTTCGCGCACAGACGCTGATAAAAATAATTACCATCAGCCTGTAGTCAGTCCATCTTGTAATCATTCCTCTCCTCAAACAAACAATACAGTATGTAGACTCTCACTGTTGGAGGAATTAAACAGTCTGTGTAAGACTAGCTATGCCCCTGCAGGATCACCATCCCCACCTAATAACATTAAATTGTTAACTACAAATGAGAGAGTGCTGGAGCCCTTTTCTATATTTACAAAAACAAACACACAATGTATAGTATCCGTCCGGGCCACACCTAACAAAAAGAAGCATGATGGGGATAAATATAATGAGAGCCAATCCAAAGTACAAAAAAATACAAAATTAATCCCCAATCTTAACTCCACCCCCTACCAATTCTCCCCTAACAGCAGAGGTGGCAGAAAAATTAGACGACCTAGCTCCGTCTTTCCAGATGGCCCTATTGTCAATGATCGAACAACTGATCAAATCCATTATACACCCCCTAATTGACAAAATCAACATCTTGGGGGATAGATTGACAGGAATTGAGGAAAAAATCAATTTTAATTTGTTAACCTCTACCCACGCTTCTATACCTACCCATCCCTTGCCTATTGCCACTCCAAATAAGCCTAATCCTGCCATTCAAAGTAAAGTTGCCCAAACTCGAGCACCAGTCCCCACCATTCTGCCCTCAAATATTTCTAAAGCCTCTCCTTAACCCACTACACCGAAAATTTTTGTCCCCAGAGTAGAGCGCAACAGGGTTTCTAGAATTCATATACCTCCAGAGGCAGCCCCATTTGTATGCGTCCTCTCGGGAGTCCCGCAACCGAAAAAGGGAAAACCGGAGAGACAACATGACTTGTTAAATAAGGTCCAGTTTTGGTTATCTAAAAATAGACCCCTGCCCCATGATCTGGATGTTGGGATTGTGAGCGTGAGGAGAGTGGGTTGGCTGGGCCCCCTTCCGAAAGACATTACTGGTGACTTGATACTAATAAGATTCAGGAGTAGAAACATTGTCCCATACCTCCGAACTTCGCAACCTAAAGAAGGCGATGGCCCCATATCCATCTGGGATCTACACGACTTCTATCCAAGCACATCATATATCCCTGCCTCCAGGCCAATGACTGAGGATTGTACCAGGCTGGGTAGAGGAGTTTGCTTACCGCTTTATTGTAGTATTCCCGCCCCAAACAGATTTGAAATACCATATAACATTTTTAACCACTGCAACCCCTTGCACATCCCCTTTTGATGAAACGGAAGAACTGTCATCATGAACCCTGTAAAGTATGTTATTATTAGGAAAGTTACATTCACAGGGTGAGTAAATGTTTGTTTTTTAACCTGTAGAAAATCTGTGCTTCACATGTATGTACTTTTTTTAACTATGATTGTATTTTGTAACTGTACGCTTTCCTGATTTTATACAAAAATCGAATAAAGCATATCGAATCAAATCGAGTAATGTTTAAATTTTTAAATATCTGTATCAGTGTCTCACTTTGTGTATAAGTGGCTGCATGGGTTGGTGCGTAGCTACATGAGTGTTGATATGGGTTATTAGTTGGTTTTTTGAGTATCAGAATGAGTGTCTGTATGCTTTGGTGGGGGTATTATTTAGTGCACAGATGCATGAATGACTGACTCACTGTTTGTATGTGTTTTGAAGACAGCATGTGTGCAGGACTGTATGGGTGTATGAGTGTGTGCATGCGTGTGTTAGTGAGTGAATGACTGTCTCAATAGTATCTTTATGAGTAACTACATATGTTTTAATCTAGTATATGTGAGTATTAATGTATATACGTGATTATATGTGAGAGTGAGAGATTGGAAAAGTTCCTGTATAAATAAGTATGTGTTTCTGTAAGTGATTGTTTAAGAGAGTAACTATGTGTACGTTTCTGTAGAAGTAAGTGTAGTGGTGTTTGTATAGCTGTATATGTAAGTAAATGGATGTTTGATAGTTTATTTGCATGTGTGAGTATGTGTCTGAGTAACTCTATGGATAAGTGTAGGTGTGTAACAGGATGTATAGGTGTATGAGTACATATGATGAGTGAATATGCATGTACTCACTCATAGTCACTCATGCTGACTATATAGAACTGTTGGAGAATGAGTGGATGTGTATGTAGATTTTGGAATTACTGAATAGGTTGTTCTAACAGGTATTGGTATCTTCATTTTTTTTAAAATTTTAGTTTCGATTTTTCAATGTGTGTATCAAAGGTTATATTACGCTGAGAGGAGGTCTGCCACTCTTTCACAAGGATGATGTCATCAGTGATATCATCAGTGATGTCATTTGAGATGTCATCAGTGATGTCATGAGTGATGTAACTGATCATGTCATGAGTGATATAATATGTGACGTCTTCAGCAGTGCATTGCGAGCGCGCGAGTTATAGTTAGCTGAACTAACTATAACAGGGAAATTTCAATAGTTTTGTATAAGTGAAATGTCCAGCTAAATATAACATGTGTGAAACCTTGTTTTTTTCAGTGAATTTGCAAGGTTTTTAAAATGCTAATTCCTAACTATAACGTGTGTGAAACCTATGGTTTTTCTGTGAATTTCAAAGGTTTTATAAATTAAATTTTTTAAATGTGTTAATTATTATATTTCTTTCTTTTTATACTAATTTCTTACATTTTTAATATATATATTTATATTTATTTTATTTTTTAAATGATTTTTCATATTCTTATTGTAAAATAATAACAAAACTATGTTCCAAATATTTTTTGGGATTTTTGTTTCTAATATATTAAAATTGAATTCTATATAATTCCCTTTTCATTGTTTTTTGGTAACCGTACCGTACATGTACGGTAACAGAATTACACCAAATTCAGCCGAGAGGTAGAGTTCAGTTCGCAGATTGTGCTTTTTGTTAAATGGTGTAAATCCGTTCAGTAGTTCCTGAGAAAACCCCTATATACTATGCATGTAGTGTTCTATGCCCCAGGAAACTATCTTCAATTCCCCAATCTGTATCCTTACACTTCCAGTAAACACTATCACACTTCTGTTTCAGTATTGTAGAGACCATACAGCACTATGTGCTTATCTATACACTGTTGTAAAATAATCCATTTACTACATTAAAACACTAATCTGCAGATGTACAATAAGTGGTACATCCCAGAGATATGCTAGTTATTGGGTATTATGATATCACCTCCTTCTGGCGTAAGGCTTTATAATGTGATGCACCTTCCAGATGTGTCTCATTGTAAAAACTACACGCCATGGCACATCTTTTGCACCTTTTTAACAACAAAATGAAGTAGTGCTCCCTAGAGGCTATATACTGGCTTTATTTGAGAAATATCGAGGTGCACACAGTGCCACACAGCGTGGGACAGAGTTTGTCCTTTAGAAGACCCCTCACTCACCAACCTGGTTGGTGACATGCTTCATCATCGGGGTCCCACCTGGACAGCCGAGTGCCATCCGGGTGTGCTTCGACACCTGACTACAGTGAAGCGGGTTTAATTTTGTTTTATATGTGCAGAAGTATCAGTGAGTGATTAAAAGTTGTCCAACACTACTCACTCGTAGAATTTATTCTGGAGTGATTGGGCAAAGGTTCAAATAATGTGGGACACCTTTGCCTGATTAGGTAGGCTGGTGGTGTCAGAAAAAGACGTATAGTGAATTAAAATATTGGTCTATATGTTTCAACCACGATGTGATTATAAGGTTTTCATCAGGACCAGTGTTGGTAGTCCGGGTGTTGTACACACGCTAAGGTGTACCCAGCCCAAGATTACATGGAAAACAGAAACCACAAAATCGTGGTTTGTTTAAAAGCAGTGGTGTTCTTCTCCAGTATTCTTAGAAAAAAACTAGAAGCGCTCGAATTATCAGTTTCATGGGCGTCCCGATTCCTGCACTAATCACTGCCACAACTTGTGGATGGATCGTGAGAGGTAGATTCACCTAGCCGGTAATCTGTATGGAGCCCCGTTGCCGATATTTCTCAAATAGAGGCAGTATATAGCCTCTAGGGGGAACTCCTTCATTTTGTTCTTAAATACTAATTAAAGGGGACCAGGAGTTTCCTCCCGACTTATACTCAAACACCCTTTCTCTCTTATTCTGTTTTTCACATCTTTTGCACCACCAGTGCTTCTCAAAAGTGACGCAACAGCTGTGTTAAAAGAGTCACAAGGGGGTTGTAAATCCACCAGTAGCACATATAAATTCACCCAGGCAGTTTCACCAGCAGTGGAAATTGAAGCATAGACTTGTGACATATTTATGTACATATGTTACATTCAAGTGCTTCGGAGGTACTACATTATACTATAGGTAAACTGCTTATAGATTTATGCTGGAGCGGTTCCTTATAGTTCTGCACTTTCACATTCACCATACACTATTAATGTATTCATTCATTCATTTATGCACTACACATTCATTTAGACAAAGTTTTACACAGTATCATAGAAATATAGCTCTTTCTTTGACCAGTGGAGGTAGTTCTGAGAAGAACTGTTTTTTTTGTGTTTTTAGTTTTCTATGATTTTTTGTGTTTTTTAAACAATTTTTTTTAAAAGAAAAAAATGAAACTGGAACCCAAAAAGTGTCCAGCAGGAATAAAAGAATTAAAAAAAAAACTAATGTTGAGGACAGCGATGCTCATGCTTCTTGCGTTTTATCAGGTTGATAGACTGTTCCCCATAACACAAAAGTTTATCGCAATAAATGCATAGAATTTTAACTTCACCAAAACCAGCATCAATTTGTGGGTGTGGACTGCTTGCTGAAAATGCTGCTGCAGCAGTTGATGTGCTTGGTGCAGTAGCAGGTGGGTTGTCCTGCAACCTCCGTCTTGCAGCTCAAGCAAAATTGTTGTGGTGCAAGTTATTCACGTGTTGCATCATATTTGCTGTTCCAAAGGAGTATTTTTTAGATGGATCACCCCTTGAAAGAATTGTTTGGCAAATTTGACAGGTTACTTTTGGAGCATTAGCCTTTTTTTGCCCTTCAGGAAAAGTAAAAAACTTCCAAATTAGAGTTTCTTTCCTCTTTTTTCGAGGTTCATCAGGAATGAAATTTCCCTCTGAAGAATGGCTGGAAGATGAACCCATAGCTGCTATTATGGTGATCTTCCATCTATTTGACAGGATTCTCAGAAGAGATGCTTCTTCTGAGAAAGTCAAAATAGAATGATTAAAATGGGACGGAACTTTCAATACTTGGAATAGGAAGTGTTATGAACTAATCAAATCTCTTCTTTTAAAGTCACATGGCTTTGCATACGCTTACGGTGTGCTTACGGTGCTCTTACCATGCTCTTACGATGCGAGTACGCATGAGGATCCGCCGCGATTTGCGTAATTGCTTTTAAAAGCAATATATGATTGTTAAAAGTTTTCAAAAACTGTTTTCATAATTATCCCAGATAATTATTACCCTTAGTATGTACATTAAATACACAAATATATGTTTTTAAACAATTAAAAACATTGGCGCCTCTCGCGTACAGGGCGCTGTACATGACATCACACGGAAGCTTTGATGCGACGCGTAACGTCAAAGCGTATTCGTAGCGTATGCGCGGGTACACGCTGAGTTTCATTAGCAGTACAAGTATGGTGTGATCACCCTCTCAGTGTGAAATCAGAGCACAGGGCACGCTACAAGAATGATTACAAGTGTCACTCATTGGAGATCTGATTCTGGCCCTGCCTCTGTGCACATGATAACCCCACCCGTCTCTCTCTGCTATTAATTGTTGGTGCACATACTCACACTTACACATGCATGGTGCACACCTGCCCATACTCCCCAGATGTCGCCACCTAGCTTTCTTGCTATTACTAAGCCTGGAAGCCAATACATTAGCCAATGGGAGGTCCCCCAGTGCCGTTATTCTTGTAGAGTGCGAAAACGCTACCAATGTCGGCCCTGGGCTTGGTTTGGTCAGCCCCCGCGGTTCCCATATAATGCGGGCACTCACGTGAGCACGCTCTCTTTTGCCTACCTGTGCTGCAATGACAGACAGACTGTCGTCGTCGATTGTACTGCAAACTATTTGCTCAAACGAAGGAGGACTTGTGACACTCGACATGGTGTCACTGCTGCTGCCGCCCAGCCAGGCCACCATAGGCGGGGTGGCAGCGGCGCCCACGCCCAGCCCACCCCAGGCCCAGCCAAAGCCCCAACCTTTGAAGACAAAACAAGAGACGACAGAAGCAAAGATAAGAGAAGCCGTCACAACATCAGCCTCTGCTGTAAATTGTACCTGCATGATAGTATTTTTTTTACTGTGTCACGTGGCCTTCTCAGCTCTGTTTTCCTTTATTTTTGTGCACAACATGCTTTGTGCTTCATCGTATTTGCTCCCTCCTAATCCTCCCGTGACTTTTAATATTTATTGCTGCCTCACGTAGCCTTCCCAGGCCTCTATTCTTATGGATTGTATATTGCTGATCGGAATATTTCCAACTGCGTCACGGGGCCCTCCTAGGCCTTTTCTAAATACATTTTGCGTGCATGAATTTCTGCGTCGTATTTTTGAACTTTGTCACGTGATTTAGCCTGTATTGTTATAAATTGTGCGTTCATAATAGTATTATTGTTTTACTGCGTCAAATGCCCCTCCCAGCTCTGTTTTTCTTTATTTTTGGGTGCAACATCCTTTGTGCTGCTTTGTATTTGCTCCCCCCTAATCCTCCCGTGACTTTTAATATTTATTACTGCCTCATATGGCCATCCCAGGCCTCTATTCTAATCGATCGTATATTGCTGATCAGAATATTTCCAACTGCGTCACGGGCCCTCCTAGGCCTTTTTTTAATAAATTGTGCGTGCATGAATTTCTGTGTTGTATTTTTGAACTGTGTCACATGATTTAGCCTGTATTGTTATAAATTTTGCGTTCATAATAGTATTATTTTGTTACTGCGTCACGTGCCCCTCCCAGCTCTGTTTTACTTTATTTTTGTGCGCAACATGCTTTGTGCTTCTTCGTACTTGCTCCCTCCTAATCCTCCCGTGACTTTTAATATTTATTACTGCCTCATGTGGCCTTCCCAGACCTCTATTTTAATTGATCGTATATGGTTGAACGTAAAGCTTGCTTAAGAAACAACGACAAGTTAACTTTCAAAGAAGAGAATATGTAGTATGCAGCATGCACGCAATACCCATTAGGCTAACGGGGCTTCAGCCCTCCACCCATCGTCTGTGTCTCTTCCACGTTTTAATGTCCTTTTATCTCTGTCTTTCTTACTGTATCTCACATCGTTTTTTTTTCTTTTTTACAGTTATGGACTCTGCTGTCTCCACTGTGCCGTATAAAACCTTACCCAAGTTTAAGTGGTAAACTCTTTTGACTACAGTGAAGCCTGCTTAAACCCTCTTTTCATCATGTCTATGACACTAGGTGTGCAAACAAACTTGTTTCTGAAACAACAACAAATTATCTGTGAAACAAGAGAGTCGATAGTGCATCAGCTTGACTGTGTAGAAATGTATATTTACCACAGAGCAGTGACAATAGATAGGCTACAACAGTCTGAGAAACAGATCTACAAGCTTTATGTGCGACTTTTGTGTCACTTTTAACATGGGAAAGTGGCACAAGGAGCTTGTAAATCTGCGTCTAACTTTTCAAAAAACCTCTCAACTTTAGACTCTGTGAGACAGTTTTAATGTTGTTTTCTCTCTCTCTCTCTTTCTCGCTCTCACTCTCTGTGACATAATTTCTCTTTCTCTTTTAGAGTTATAGACACTGTGGTCTACTTTGACGTGCAGAAGCAGAGTTGAATTGAAGTTGTGAACTCTAGTGGCCACAATGTTTATACAAGGTAAGCACAGCGGCCTAGATATACAATGCCTCCATTGCAATGCATTGGAAATAAATCAGCGTATTTGCAATACCGCTGTGCCACTTTTGTGTCAGTAACACAATAGGCACTTCCACATGACACAACTTGAACTTCGGACTATAACAGAAGTGAAATGTACTAGGCACACTGCACATGTAAAATCGTAGTGTTACCTTGACTTGTAATGTTTCACCTCATTTACTCACATCTACATAATTTTAAACTCGAATTTTCTTTTTTGTTTTGCAGATTACCTATTGTACGTCTTTTGGAGTCCACATCACAATTTGCTTATAATGTTTTATTAAAGTTATTTTTGTACTTGTTTATTATATTGTTATCATTAAGTTACGTTTACAGTTATTGTTGTTTTAATAAAAGTTAATATAAAAAACTACATACTTCTTTTTTGGGGAGGGAGGGGTGATGGCTCACAATAAAAATAATCTTTATAATTTGAAGTACTATAGTAAGATGTTCAAGACTAGCGTTAAAAAGTACTAACTGTACAATAAGTAATTTTTTCTCTGGATGGACTACAACATAGAAAAGAAATCAAACGAAAACAAAACAATGTGTACCACATTTACAAACCTCTTGCAACATTTTCCAGTGCAAACCTACCCCCCTACAAAATTAAGTCTGTGGGCCTCAAAAACGCCCTTCAAAACACGGAAATAATCAACCCCAAAAGATTTCTATATTGTATGAGAGGGGCTGTGTGGCCCTCCGCCTAGTGTCCTGGAGTCCACAACGCCCAGACCTGGTTGCTGCAGTATCCATTCGGGGAAACAGCCATTACAACGCGGTCATAAGCATGCGTGATCGTCACCACGAAGCCATTAGCATGCATATGGCTTTACCACGCATGCTTTTACAACTAGTATACATTTACCACCCATGATAAAGGCATAAGCATGATAATGGCTTTCTGGTGACGGACACTCGTTGTAATGGCTGTGGCTTACGTGCTTCAAATTAGTTTTTAGGTATGCGTGTGACTAAGTCTGATAACATCGGAGGCCAAGGACAAACACAGTGGTGTCTGTGGCAGGAAATCTCATCGATCACAGAGAAGATAGGCGGAGGGTGAAATGAAAGTAACAGGTATAATAAAAATAACGGAGGAAATGGCGTTGCACGGAGTATGTAATCAACGTTTGGCACCTCAGCAATATGTTTCAAATTAATATAGATAGAACATAATTATTAATATATTACAAAAGTATAGCAATGAATGACACACACGGCCAGTGAAAAGAAAGCAGCTAATATTTTTACCTGAAATGAGGACAGCTTTGCTTGGCAAACTTGAAGAAAAATAAAGAAATATGGGCTTGGAAACTAGGCTGCTCATGCATAGAGAGTACAACTGGTACACAAAAAAACCCAGAAAGTTTCACATACTATCATAGAAATATAGCTTTTTTTTTCACCAGTAAAGTTAGTTCACAAAAATAACTTGTTTTTTTTTGGCCCCAATACCCCCACGATCCCAGACGGCTCCCCGCGTCCTTCGAGAGCTGGCATTGCTTTGTCTGAGAGAGCAGCTTACATGCTGCTCTCTCTAACGAAAACCAATCTGCTTTCCTACTTGAAAGAGAGCAGATTAACTTGCTCTCTCTTTCAAATAGGAAAGCGGTTTGCTGTGGTAAGGTGGGAACCGCAACGCTCCCGCCCTACCATAGCAAACAGCAGTGTCCCGGGGTAGGCACCCTGAGGCACTGCAGGAGCCAGCACTAGGAGGCGGTGGCCCCCAGGGCCATCAAGGGCTCCAGGAGGGGGGCTGCGCGACCCCCTCCAAAGATTAAAAAGCCCCGGGGGTGCAGGTCCTCAGGGCTGAAAGGTCATTTTACATTAATGCCCCAGGAAGGTGGCGGTCCCCGGGGTGTGTACGGGGGAAGGGGGAGCTGAAAACATACTTGAAAAAAACAGAGGGGGTGGTGGTCCCCGAGGCTGCGGGGGGCCTTAAAAGCCCCCCATTATGGAAAAAAATTGCCCCCGGGGGCTAATTAAGAATAAAACGGCCTTCTAGTTTTTTTTTCCTTTTCCACTGCGCACGCGTACTATATGCGTACCCCGCGATTTCTTATTTTAAAAAAAAAGACATTTTGACCCTAAATATTCATGTGGGACCCCCTGAGCAGGCCTAGAAGGTCAGGATGTTTCTACACTGCCCCCTTTCTTTATTTTTCAACTTTATTTTACTGTTTTCTTGTGACTCGGTTCTACCGAGGCACAAGATGGCTGCCAACACTTCCTGGTTCCGAGTGTTGACAGACAGTTGACTTCCAATCAGCAAGCAGCTCATGCTCATAATTGTACAAATTTCCGTACGCATGCAGTACTTCGTCTCTAGATATCACTATGATTTTACTTTTGATTTTCTCAGGAACTACTGAACTGATTTACACCATTTAACAAAAAGCACAATCTGCGAACCGAACTCTACCTCTCTACCAAATTTGGTGTAGTTCCGTTCAGCCGTTCGCGCTGTAGCCCTGGCTAAAGGTCCCTAAGGAAAATTGCATGGGGAAAACACATTTTGGGACCCCCCTTTTTTCTCGGCCCCCACTTGACAAATCACCCTCAAACTTTCAAGGAAGGAGCGGAGCAGGCCATTTTCTGGGAGAAATTTGTGAAGATTCGTTCACCGGCGCCAAAGTTATTCCAAAAATAATGTTGTGGATTTCCTATGGAAAGTAGGTCCTAACTATAACTACCTACCTATATATCAATCCCAGCAGTCTCAAATACATTGAAGGAAAAATGCATAGACAATGAATTTGACTTGTAAATGAACAAAGTAAATGTGAGACTTGAAAAAGCTGAGGATGAAATCAAAATGAAGAAACAACAAAAATTTCATGGAGATCAAACCGACTTTGAAAAGGGAAAGATTTTCACGTTAGGAAGAAAATGTGATCATTTTAGAGAAACAAACCAGGAAAAATATGGAGCAATTCAACAGGTGGAGATAAATAAGGAGATCACCAGTAGATCCGAAGCTGGAAATTAGGAAAACAGAGGTCAAAGAGAACGCATGGAAAGTGAAGCAAATGAGAGCGATACTTTTGTGCAATCGACACAATCTGGAGTAAAATTCAACATTTGAAAGAGTTCGACCTAATGGCAAAGGGGAGACAAGAACTAGGAAATCTGGGACCCCAGAAACACAGAGGTCTAGAATGAGGCGCCATATGAGGCAACAAATGAGGTGCTAAAAAGCAAGTAAATTTAGATGGTTACATAGGAATGACCATAAGAGGCAAATCGGCAACAAAATTAGGGACGCACTGACTGTGGTAAATTTATCTGATTTTAGACTTTCAGAGTGTCAGATTGGTATTCTATCTCTAGGTTTGTCGTTTTGTCCAACTAATAGGTTCACCTACACTGACTGTAGGATTTATTTATTTCAGTGCACTAGAAAACTAAAACTAAAAAACTGGTATGTAAACAAAATGGTGGGAGCACCACTAATGAGTGATATTGAATCCAATCTTCCAATAGGTGTTCTGGAACTTTTACACACAATGAGAGAATTGGAGGAAGGCGAGGGATTAATGATAACCCAGTGTTGAGTTTGGTAAAAGAAGATCTGGAAATAGATCAAGCCAGAACAAGTGAGTTTAGACCAAAATCAATATTTTTACCTCAAATACATACCAATGCAATAGAGGTGTTTGAAAGAGGTGTAAAAAAGGAATTAAAAAAATTGGATTAGAGTAAAATCTTCAAACATAATAATCTAACTCTTGAACAACAGAAGGCAATTAAGGAACTACAAGATAATAAATCAGTAGTTATTAAAAAATCTGACAAGGGAGGAAATGTAGTTGTTTGGCCCTTAGAAATGTATTTGAAAGTGGGCATGAGACAATTAGAAGACGTAAGAAACTATAAAAAAGAAGACAGAGTGAGCTACGAGAGAAGCAATGAGAGATACTGGACACATCTGACCAAATGGAAAAACAAAGGTTTAATATCAAATGAGGCATTCCTATTTTTAAACTGTGAATATCCGAAATCAGCAGCAATGTACATGTTGACTAAAATTCATAGGGACAAAGAAAATCCGCCAGGAGACCAATTGTCTCAGCCATGGGCAGCCTATATAAAAATACTTCGAAGTATGTTGATTATTTTTTAAGACCTTTTGTGCAATTTTTTCAATCCTATGTCAGAGATACAGGTGATCTTTAGAGGGTGATCAATAGCATAATATGGGAAAAAGATTTTTTATTGATAGTACTAGATGTAAAAAGCTTGTACACATGTATACCCCATGATTTAGGGATGAAGGCTTGTCGCCATTTCTTAAGAGCCCAATCTGCGTCATATGTTTTGCATACTGAGACGCTGTTAGACATGATGTATACGTGTTTGAAAAATAATTTCTTAATTTTTAATCATGTAATTTACCAGTAAACCCAGGGGAAGGCAATGGGGACCTGCTTCACCCCCAGCAATGCAGGGTTGTACCTGGGCTGTGGGAGGAGCAGGTGGCCAACAACATCAAGGCCTTTGACCAACATGTCATCCTCTTGCAAGGTATATTGATGATATATTTTGCATTTGGAGAGGAACAGAAATTTAACGCTATGGATTTTGTGGAAAACCTAAATAGAAATGAACTGAATTTGATCTGAGTCATAACATCTTTTAGCAATCAGGCTTGGGTGGTTAAAAGAAGCCTAAAGAAATCCTGGCATTGTCTACGAACTGACAAAACACTGAAGAAACATGTATGTGATAACCCTAAGTTCACTTTTAGGAAATGTACATCTCTAAATGACACTTTAAGCTTCAGTACGATAGAGTCCACAAAGAATCAACACCAAATACGAGGATTCTATGTATGTGGGGAGTGCAAGGCTTGTACATATGGCACCAATTGTAAGCAAGTTGTGTTGTCGAAACACTTGAGACCATTTGATGTTAGGAAACATCTCACATGCAATTCAGATTTTTGTGGCTATGCTCTGACTTGCCCTTGTTCACTAGTCTATTTAGGAAGCACAATCCATAAAGTTAAGAAAAGATTGGAGCACATGAGAGGAATCACAAGGGGGATAAACAGTACTCCATTGTGAGGCACTTTAAAGAATATCATAATAATGATGCCAGGCTTTTAAAAAATTGCGGCATGAACAGAATTCCGATCTCTGAGAGAGGAAGAAACAGGATTCGGGAATTACGACGCCTGTAATCAAAATTGATTATAAAATAAGAGACCATGCATCCAATTTAATAAAGATTGAATAAGGATGAATAATTATCTGTTCATCTGGGCTAAATACTTTAATTCGATTTGCATGTATCTTTAATGAAATATCAGATATGTTTTCTCTTTCCCTCTCTTTATGTATAAGGTTGTTGGTTTTAATGGTAATAAGGGGATCTTAAGTGATCATGCACTCTGTTTTATCTTGTAGGAGACATGGCCATCATCACATACAGTTGTAAAACTGAACATAATATGTGCCCACTAGGGCAGTATTGAATCAGAATATGACCATTATGCAAAGATATTCACCAGCCTACTGGGGCAGAATTGGAGCATAGGAATTTTTATAACGCCAATTCGGTGGATGTTTTTTGAGACTGTGAATAATCAGTTTGCTTATATAGATGTTCATTGTATACGAAACACGTTCAAGAATATCGATGTAGTGGTAATAACTTGCTCAAACTTGCAGTATCAATAAGGTACCACCAGATAAATCTAAGTAGTAAAATGACCCATTCAAAATGGATGCTATTTTGCAAAGTGATGTGGATAATCATGTAGTCCTACCTTTATGTTTGTAATTATGTGCACTATATGGCAATGGTGGCAACAAACGTACTTTGACCCGTGATTAAGGAGCGGCTTCTCTGAAATGCGTCAGGTGTTTTTCGCTATATAAAATAAATCATATTTATCCACGCTAAAAGCATTTGGGCTGGGCATTGGTTTTTCATGCTAAGAAACTAAGGAGTGTATATATATATATATATATATATATATATATATATATATATATGTGCAAATTTCAACTCCCGCTACTTCCAAATTCCACACGGCGGGGGCGAAGAAGGAGACTCAGACCCCGCACAACTTCTGGCAAGATGTTTTTATTCCTTGCAACAACCCACACATGACACTTTTCGGGCCACAGGAGCCCTTGTTCACATGCAGTATTGTATTTCGCCATTGCATTTTTTATACGTTTGTTTGGTAACCACCCACCTTCACCTCTCCATGTCACGTGATGATTATCATGGTACACAGACTTACTGTGTACGGCAGCTTATGTGAAAGCCCAGTACAAATGTACCTTGTCGGGTGTTTATACATCTTGCCATTGAAACCCACAAATGTAATATACACATTTATAAAATCCATATGCACGGGTACTTATTATGAATATTTAGATAAATATAGGGGGCACACTTGCAACAGCCCGGAGCCCTGTTTGTTTGTTGAGGGAAGTTGGGGTTGGACCTTGAACCCAGCGAATACTGCGGCCGAGATCGGCCCAAGGGAACCACAATCCCCAGCGTCCTTTGCGGCAGGAAGCCGCTCTGACACACGCCAGGAGGCGCATTCATTCACGGCTACCCCCGGTGGAGCGGGGGCACACTTGCAACAGCCCGGAGCCCTGTTGGGGGAAGTTGGGGTTGGACCTTGAACCCAGCGAATACTGCGGCCGAGATCGGCCCGAGGGAACCACAATCCCCAGCATCCTTTGCGGCAGGAAGCTGCTCTGACTCGCGCCAGGAGGCGTATTAATTCACGGCTACCCCCGGTGGAGCGGGGGGCACACTTGCAACAGCCCGGAGCCCTGTTTGTTTGTTGGGGGAAGTTGGGGTTGGATCTTGAACCCAGCGAATACTGCGGCCGAGATCGGCCCGAGGGAACCACAATCCCCAGTGTCGTTTGCGGCAGGAAGCCGCTCTGACCCACGCCAGGAGGTGCATTAATTCACGGCTACCCCCGGTGGAGCGGGGGCACACTTGCAACAGCCCGGAGCCCTGTTTGTTTGTTGGGGGAAGTTGGGGTTGGACCTTGAACCCAGCGAATACTGCGGCCGAGATCGGCCCGAGGGAACCACAATCCCCAGCATCCTTTGCGGCAGGAAGCCGCTCTGACCCACGCCAGGAGGTGCATTAATTCACGGCTACCCCCGGTGGAGTGGGGGCACACTTGCAACAGCCCGGAGCCCTGTTTGTTTGTTGGGGGAAGTTGGGGTTGGACCTTGAACCCAGCGAATACTGCGGCCGAGATCGGCCCGAGGGAACCACACTCCCCAGCGTCCTTTGTGGCAGGAAGCCGCTCTGACCCGCGCCAGGAGGCGCATTAATTCACGGCTACCCCCGGTGGAGCGGGGCACACTTGCAACAGCCCGGAGCCCTGTTTGTTTGTTGGGGGAAGTTGGGGTTGGACCTTGAACCCAGCGAATACTGCGGCCAAGATCGGCCAGAGTGAACCACAATCCCCAGCTACCTTTGCGGCAGGAAGCCGCTCTGACCCGCGCCAGGAGGCGCATTAATTCACGGCAACCCCCCGCGTCGCAGGATCGCGCGTGGGTCGGCCCCGGGAGAAGCCCGGGCAAAGGGCGGGCCCTCTGTGGCCCTCAGAGGAGCGAGAAGGACGGGGCGGGCCACCCCCCTTGGCTCCTACTGAACAAGGTATAGTGAGACTTTGATCTACATCTCTGCACATACTGTCGCCTCAAGACACTGGGACTTTCATTGACTTTTTGCGGGACTCTGTTTGCTGCACCTTCGCCATGCCTCTTAAGGGTGCTCCCAAACCCAGTATTCCCCCAAGTGACTCTAGTAGGGGGAGGTTAGACTGCTATGTAGACAGGGTATTATTACCCGTTATTCATGATTTGGAAGATCTAGAAACTCGTTTGCCCTCACATAGCGTAGCCTGCAAACATCCCGAGGCGCAGCTAGACGACACAGCATCAAATTTCTCCTGGTTGGAGGAATTGAACGCCCTATTTTCACATTCGATATGCACCAGTCGAAACCATAGCAGACCCACCCCAAGCCCTTTCCAGCCCAATACTTCCCGTACATTTGCAGCCTAGCTCATTATTGAACGCAAACGATAACATTCTGGCTGCCCCTCCCTTATCCCCGTCAGTAAAAGCAAACACTAAACAACTTGGGAACCCTAAAACTCCTACGGTCAAAAGAAAGCGTTCCGGGGAAAACTGCATGGGGAGGGAAGCAAAACTGCTAAAGCCTTGCACAAGTTCCTCACCGTCTGTCAGCACCATAACCACAGCTTCCCAGGCCTGAGATAACATTGAATCCTTTGCACCCCCCTACCAGGCAGCTCTTCTGGACCTGATTGAACGCCTGGTCACCTCTCTAATATCCCCTTTGACTGCAAGAATTAACTCCCTAGGGGATATGTTAAGGGATATAGAGACCTCAATTAGGGCACCGACTCAACCTAATAAGAACCTGGCAGGACTTAGCCAACCACAGCTCTTACCTGCTACCGTGGTTTCTAAGTTAGCTCCTCAAAGAAGTAGCATCCCTCTCAACAGACCTACGGTCCCACAGAACCACCCATGTATCTCCTCGTCATCCAACATCGAGCCCACTACCACCAAGAGAATTATCGCTGATGTAGGGGTGCCAAGCGTTCCCACACCTCATGAGGAGAAAACTACTAACCTAGATTATACTAAACATATACATTTGCCTCCAATGGCCGCCCCCTTTGTCTGTGTTCTCACTGGTGTTTTACCAATTACAAAGGGAAAAACCGAGAGATCAGAGGATCTAAAACAAGGTCATCTATTGGCTGTCTAGGAACCGACCCTTGCCAGTGAACATTGATGGTGCTATTCGAAGTGTTATTATTCGGCCCCCTTCCAAAAGATCTCCCAGGCAACCTGGTGTTAGTTAGATTCTGGAGTGATCAGGTTGTGCCTTATTTACACACTTGGTTTCCACAATTAGGGGATGGCCCGATCTCTGTCTGGGGACTCCATGATTTCTACCCTAGGTCCCGCTACCCTCGGCCCTTAAATACAAGACTAGAGAGAAAACACCATCTTCCAGAAAGAACAAGTTTAGAGATTAATTATCGGCCGGATCGGAGTGTGTATGTACAGAATGGCTTTAACAACCCCATCCCAGAATTATTTTCCATGAAGTGTTTTTAGCAGTGGTATCCAGTGATTAGCAACTCGTTTGAACTGATTTAATAATGTCTTAACTTATTATTAATTATTGCAATGAAATGGTTCTTAATGATGTGTATATAATGAATGTTGCTTTTATGATTTTATGTATCAAAATCGAATAAAGCTAATCTGAACTATATTATTTATCTCAGTCAATATTACGGGATAAATCCACACAAAATGTATATCTCATTGGTAGTAAGTCTCCGTTACCATTGATAAAAAAAGCTCATATCTGGATGAATTCAGTATATAACATCGGAATAAAATGCATATGTGATAAGCAGAAATAAATTGAAGAAATATTTCATTTGTGCAACCTAGTGCCTAATGTCCAAAAAAAGCAAATATAAAGTGCAACACAATATTTACATGAAGACCAATTTTAGTATAATTAAAATGCAAATGTTTAAAAATATTAATAACAGTAAAATCCCACTGAAGGAAAATACTATTAAAAACCATATTTCAATTTTTGTTTTGCTTTAATACTTCATTATACATAAAAACAGGTCTAAGTTGGGAAAAATTTCATTTTTAGTGGCGACAAATGTTCTTAAACCAATGCAAATATACAGTTATTAAAAAAATCAATTAAATATCAATGTTTTAGTGTGCTGGTCTAGTATTGCCTAACTGAATCTTGAAAAACGTCATTTATGCTAATGACCCTCGGTGTATGATAAGTCTACAATACAGATAAACAACAACATCCAAACATATAAGACCTCACAAAAAATGTGCATGTCGTCCGTGCTGTTTAACCCATTAGGCCACTTACTATCGAATTCTAGGATGATTTCGGTTTCTAATTGTCTGAGTTGACGTTCCCAATTACCACCTCTTCGGGATTTTGGGATAGAATTAATCACATAATAGGTGAGATCATTGATATTATTCACATGGGTTTGTTTAAAGTGTCGTGCCACTGAGTACGTGGGGTCACTGTGTAGAATAGCCCTTATATGCTGCAAAATTCTGACATGCACCCGCAGCTTCATACTACCAATATAGTTAAGGCCGCAGGTGCACGTCAGAACATATACAGCATGTTCAGTTTTGCAGTTATAATTGCCATGAATTGGAATTAGCGACTCACTAAATGGGGTGGAGTAGTGTGTCATATTGCAGCCAAATTTGCATGCTCTGCACGTTGCACATTTTCGGAAACCTTTCCTTCATTGCAACCAGGAAGCAGCATTTCGAATCTCTGGGGAATTTTTATCAAAAATAGTTCCCATCGATTTACCTTTTCTAAACATGATTTTTGGGGTCTCTGCTAACCTGTTGCGGAACACACTGTCAGTCAGCACTATGGCCCAATGTTTGTTGATGATGGCTCTGATTTTGCGGGGTATTAATGTTTTTAGACCCAGTGGTTGGTTCTAGTTCTCTGTCATTATTGTCATTTTTGGAGCGACTGTGTCTGGATCGCGTACTAGCTTTTTAATAGCTTCACTGATTATTTTATTGGTGTACCCTCAAGCTTTTAACCTTTCCAACATCTCATTCTGGCACTTGTTAAAATCTGCCTCATTACTGCAGATGCGCTTGAGTCTACGGATTTCCCCATATGGTATACTCACAATCAGATGTCTGGGATGTGAACTGTTTGCATGGAACGTGATGTTTCCAGACATGATTTTTCCATATTGGGTGCTTTCGAGTCTACCTTCATTGATGTGAAGCCTCACATCAAGAAACTCAATTTGTGTCTTATGAATGTGGGATGTAAATACTAGATCCATAGAGTTTTTATTGATGTCATCAATGAATTGATGGGTCTCTGTTTCATTACCTCTCCACAGCATAAAGACATTGCCTATGTATCTAAGATATGACATGACATGTGACTCAAATGGCGCTTGGTGTTTTTTTTTGAGGACCTGTTCCTCCCACCAGCCAACATGCAAGCATGCATAGCTGGGGGAGAAACAGGCCCCCATTGTCACACCTCTTTTTTGTTTGAAAACATCTTTATTAAAAAGAAATAGTTATTATTAAGGCACCATGCAATGAGCTCTAAAATGAGCTTGTTGTGTTCATAGAATTCACTGGGCCTGGTATCTATACTGGTGTACAATGATTCTATCTCAAGCGTAATTAGATATAGATCATCAGTCCATGTTAAACATTCTACTTTCTTAAGGAAGGCACCAGTATCTCTAACATAACTAGGCAGGTCCTTAACTAGATTCTGTAGGAAGTAGTCAATGTATATATATATATATATATATATATATATATATATATATATATATATATATATATATATATATATATATATATATATATATATATATATATATATATATATATATATATATACACATTCTGATTTTTTAAATATTTGGACTTTGTACTTTAAAACATATCTATTAATATACACAAATATAAACATACAAATGTATGTATATATATATATATATATGTATACAATTACATATATATATATATAAATACACACGCACATACATAATTAAAGAAACAACATAAGAATTTATAAACAATTCAATAACAAAATATATTAATTAGATTCAGTAATAATTAAAATAGTAACATTTTAGAAACCCATTTCTGAAAAATAATATAAACAAAAAAAACGAAACAATAAAATTAAATATAACTAACATAAAGAAAGAATAATAGTAATTCAATTTTGCCAATATTAGGAAAAGTGTTGGCCTCCAGGAATATTAGATATTGTATTCCCACTCCAATTTAAGAAACAAGAGGGAAAGTGTTGGACTTCGGAGTCCAGGCTGAACAACAGTAGGGAATACATTGGATGTCGGAAGTTGAAGTGTACTATTCACAGTCCAGTGTAAGCAAATGCGAGGAAAGTATTGGACTTTGGGTGGGTTAGATGAACTATTCCCACTCGAGTCTAAGCAACAATAGGGAAAATGTTGGACCTTGGAGAGGTTAAATTCACTAGTACTACTCCAGCCTAAGAGCAGTAGGGAAAGTGTTGAAATTCAAAGGGGTTCCATTTACTATTTCCTCTCAAGTCCAAGCAACAACAGGGAAAGCATTTATCTTAAAAGGGGATTATTTTACTATTCTCACTCCAGTCTTAACAACAGTAGGGAAAGTGCTGGACTATGGAGGGATTAGATTTACTATTTCCACGCCAGTCTAAATAACAGTAGGGAAACTGTTGGACATCAAAAGCATTACCTATATTATTAGTCAAATTAATCAGCACAAAATGTAAACACTTCATATAAACATTATCAAATTACATTATATATAAATATCTACTGTAATCTAATAGTGTTTATATTAAGTGTTTACTTTTTTTAAATATATATATGTATATACATATATATACATATGTATATACATATATACATATCTATATATATATATATATATATATATATATATAAATATATATATATATATATACATATGGTCCAGTGGAAGGCAGGAGCCGAAACGCGTAGACCGTCCTTTTTTGATGCACGTTATATTTGCACTGGTGTGTAAATAATAAAGATGCTAAAAACCAACTGTTGCTGTGCCGTGTCCTTTGATCTGCAAGAAGTGGAGAGAAGAAGCTGTGGCTATATATATATATATATATATATATATATATATATACAAACAATAAAAATTGCACTAAAGAAAGAAAAGAAAAAATATAATTAGATATAATATCAACTTTATACTGTTTCACAAGTTACCCAAGGAAGGGTGCACGCATATGTCGGCGTGTCATCTGGATAAGGAAATGTCAGGCACATCCAGCGTCTGCAGTAACCTGACGCGTTTCGAATAAAGCACTCTTAATCAAAGGTTTTCACTGCCACACCCAAACTGCCAACAAGTTGGTTTCCAGTAAGCATGGGCGAATTTTGCGAATCTTGCGGATTTGCGAACTCGCAATCCGCAAAATCCGCGAATTCCCGCGAATTTGCGGATTTTTTTTTTTGTGTTCGCGTGTGTTTCTGCCAGTTCGCGAGGGTTTTTACAATTTCGCAATTTGCGAACTTACCTGTCGGGTCGCAAGTTTTGCGAACTTGTTGTTTCTACGTGTCCAGCCTGTTTGGGACACTCTTCTTCATCACTGCCACTCTCTGTCACCACAGCCACTCTCTGACTACTCATGCCACCCTCTGGCCCACCCATGCCACCCTCTGTTTCATCACCACACCCTCTGGTTGTCCAGTGTACATTATTTTCGGCAAAGCAAAGCACACCTTCCCTGCCTCAAGTGACCTGAATTAATTTGGGGCTGATTAATGTGTCACAGAATATTTTTTTAGCTGGCACCTGCTTCCTTAGTGCTTCCTGATTAGTGATCTTTTGCACTTGCTAAGTGCTTTCATTGTTGCAAAATTAGTTACAACACCTGCCCTGCCCCAACTGACAATAATGAATTAGGGGCTGATTAATGGATTTTAACTTCCAGCCTGGCTCCTGCTTGTCTCCCTTAGCTGTAATTCAGGACCTTTGTGGCATATGTGTAACTATTCTGAGGTTCAGAGCAGGGTCACATAATAGTTGCAACTGGCAACTGAACTCTGGAGAGGCCCCTCAGGAAGCACTCCAGGAAATGGCTACTAATGATGAGCCTGAACTTTTGAACCTGGTAAGTAGTTTCAGTTTTGCTAAGATCGTATTTCTGCAATTTAGCACTTACTCGCGGGGTGCGAAGTTGTACTGGCAAGCCGCGAACAGTGCGAGCAAGCCATAAAATCCGCTGCTCGCGGATTTGCGGATTTCACGGGAAATTCGCAAATCTCGCGGATTGCGAATTTACCGAAAATCCGCAAAATCCGCGAGCGAAACGGATTTTCCGCCCATACTTAGTTTCCAGCGATCTCCCTTTAATAATTAGCCGTTAATCAAAATCAGGTAAATGCAGCTTCAATTGCATACTGGGACTGGAAGTCATAATATCAACTTTAATGTAAAAAATAACAAAACTATTAAATCAATCCAGAATAATTTCATTTCAATTAATACATAAAACAAATAAAATGTAAGTAACAAATATCATTGCAGAATCAAAATCTCAACACCACTTACCATAAAATCAATAAACAAATATAAAAAAGTATACGTTGATTAAATAACAATTAATACATTAAATATAAATATATCATTGTAAAACAATAATCTATTTAGTTTCTTCCCAATCAATTAACCTAAAAATAACACAGCATTACATATATTAAAAATATATGTGCAATAAACATAAATACTAAAATATATATGAACATAACTAACACAGTTCAACAATTACAAAATCATTAATAAATTAAATAATTTACATAATTACTAATCAAATATTAATTAATGTAAAAACAAATAGTATTAAATAAAATTACATTTATTTCTTTTTAACTTCAACCCAATTCCCCTACAACCCCAGCAACGCACAACTAAAATATTAATTAATTAGATCAGTATTAAACTACTTACATAATTAAAAACTCACTAAATAATTAAAAAATAAAAATTAATTAACAATATTTTAAATAATTCATTACTTAATAAACGTCTCACCCTGTGCCCCTACAAAGCCTACAACCAGCTACTAAATAAAAACAAACATTTCAATTTCAAATTCAGAATAAGGTATACAAAATGCACATAAGTAACCAATTAAAAATGAATGACTCCAAAAGCCCAAAATGAAAAGCCTGTCGGAAACCGACCTCATAATCCCGACACTGGAAATGCCATCCATAGTGGATTTTAAAATCTTTCCGTCGGACCCATGGGCTCCTTGAGCCCGTAAGAAGCCAGTCTGAAAAGACCGGCCGGTTTACACTCCGAGCGAGCGTCTACATTATACGTGGGTGGTCGGAATGTAAACCTACCATGTCGGGCGGTAAGCCTCTGACGAGGGGTTCGAGGCTTACCAGATGACAGTGCAATTGGCTCTTTAATGTATACATGTGCATGTGGGTTTGTGTATATATAAATACACAAACACACACACACACACATATATATATATATATATATATATATATATATATATATATATATATATATATATATATATATATATATATATATATATATATATATACATATATATATATATGTATATATATTCCCTGATAAAAACACACGTTTCAGGGATGGTATAGTTAGGCTGACATTTCACTCTTATAAAACCAGAGAAATTCGTGGGTTATAGTTAGCTGAGCTAACTAGGACTCGCTCCCCCGCAATGCACTGCTGATGACGTCACATATTACATCACTCAAACATTGTCAGTGACATCACTGATGGCATCTCAAATGGCACACTGATGAATCCACATAATGCTGATGCACCTACTCAAACCCCAATATAACACCCCAAATTTCAGGCTACCATTCTTGAAACCATTGCCACACCAAAACCAGTATGTAGATAGCCACTTATTGATTCATAGGTCTACATAGACTCATCCGTACAGGCACTCCGTACAGCCAGTCACTCACCAATACAGCTGCTGATATATTTACTCATATATCCATGTGGCCACTCACACACCATCAGTCACCCATAGAGCTACTCACAAACCTACTCACTCACCCAAACACTCAATCACACTGCCACTTACTCACCCATACAGTAACACACACACACTTACTACTCATAGAGATACCAACAAATACTTACTCTCCTTACAGCCGGTGACACAAGCACACACTCACCCATACAGCTACTCTCACAATCACTCACTCGGATGTACAGACATATACTCCAATACTCACATATACTGCTTTTCACATATGCAGTTACTCTCCCATATACCACTGAGACAGCCATTCACTCACTGACACAGCCATATGCTCTCTCACTCACCCATACAGTACCACGCAGATGTACTCATAAACCCATATGCCCAGAGATTCACCTACTCATACATCCATGCAGGGAGTCACACACACCCTCACTCACCCACACAGACACTAAGGCACCCACACAGTTACATAATCCTGAGGCTCCACAGAGCTGCGTTGCAGCGAGGTGTAAAAAGGGACATGGCCTCGGAACACCTCTCTGCAACGCAGCTCTGTGGTGCTTACTGGAGGTACCTCGTGGGCTACTTGGCCCCCAGGAACCCTCAAGATTCAAGGGGACTTAATCCCCCAACTTACAACGCACCAGGGGGCACCTCTGCACAGTGGTGCAAGGAGGAGGTGGGGCCTGATATAGCACGTTAGCAATCCTTCTGTGTGGGACTTACTGGAGGCAATAAAAGGGGTAGTTGGCCCCCAAGGTTGATGCTGGGGGCTACCTATCCCTCCTGTTACCTTCGCTAAATTCCACACTGTGGGTTTGCTAAAAGGTGTTTGGAGGCCACGCTCACCTTCTTCCACCACTCCTTTGAAATTCCCTTAAAAAACCATAGATTCCAGGGACATTATAGTTAGAAATTAACATTTAAAAATCTTTGGAATTCACTGACAAAACCATAGGTTTCAGCTATGCTATAGTTAGAAATTAACATTTAAAAAAACCTTAGAAATTCACAGAAAAAACAGAGGTTTCAGGGATGTTATAGTTAGTTGGATATTTCACTCATACAAAACGAGAGAAATGTGTCCGTTATAGTTAGTACAGCTAACTGTAACTCGTGCCCCCGCAATGCACTTCTGATGATGTCACATATTACATCACTCATGACATGAGCAGTGACTTCACTAATGACATCTCAAATGACGTCACTGATGACATCACTGATGACATCATCCATGTGATAATCTGATGCACCTCCACACACCCTAATAAAACCTTTTATACACCCACTCTAAAATACGACTACCAATATCGAAAGCATAGACAGACCAATAGCAGTTTGTACGTACCTGCTCAGTGATTCCAAGGTCTACACACACACCCACACACACACACATCCACTCATTCATCCAAACAGTAACTCACACATGCAGTCACTCATCAATACAGCACTATCATATGCACTCATTTTTTGTTTGTAAATATTTTATTAGCATTTCTTAAACATGGCAATTATATTCAATATGTGCGTCAACAGTCATCAGAGGATTATGGAAGAGAATAAGGAAAAGCGTATATCTTCTACAGTTTTTCACAACATCATAGCAGTTACATTTCACAATAACAGTATGAAAGAAGGCTGCGCATCCATAACAGCATTCTGACAAATAGATCGATAAGGTTGGATATACTGTATCCTATACTCTGGTATGTGTGATAGTGTCTAGTATTGGTGTCAGCTCAGGGGAAGGCATGATGATACAGCGTTGTGTGGGGTTGCATGTTCTCCCTCGAATATCGTGTTCCCTGGCCATTTCTTGCAGTCAGTGCACAGTGGGTCATGTACCATAGATGCGCGTGAAAGAATCTGGGCATCAGTCAAAGTGTAATAACTGATAATTTGTACGCCAAATTAAATGCGTCGTGTTAGTGGGGAAATTACCCTGGTTATATAACGTAACCATTGTGGAAACAGGGAAACAAGATAGAACAGGGATTAAAAGAAGGTAAAAATAAAAGGCGTATAAAAAAGAACTTCCTCAGATATACAAATAGGAAGGAGGAGGTTGTGAGAGAGTTGGTATTTTAATGTAATGAGAGTGAGGTAAGAGCGCCAATGCGCTACGTGAAGCGTCAACACGTGAAGTGGGGGGGAGGCCAACTAGGTCTCAGCGAAGTTGCCGGCCACAGCCAGCGCGTATAGTGAGTTCCCTCCCTGGGGGGGGGGCAGGGGGACGGGGGAGGCAGTGTGTTTTTGCTGAGTGTCCAACGGGTCGACAACATCAGGGGGCAAGGGGGTTTCCGATACGTTGTGCAAAATGTCTTCGTGGTATTGTTGCGCCGTTGTACCACGTGACGCGTCATGTTCCCTGTCGCCGGCAGGAAAGAAAGATGGTGGGCGTGCAGAGTCTCCGCTCTGTCTCATGCCCATGGTCAGTGCCGAAATTGGATCGCTTCTCAAGTTATTCCTTGTTCCAGGCTTGCTTGCTGGAAGGCGTTCAGGGTGTCATCCCAGAGCTGCGCAATGGGGAACTTCCTCAGTCCCGCCGTCTCTTCTCAGCGCAGTACCGTGCCTTCAGCCCTCGCCCAGTTCGTGAAAGAGGCATACCAATGCCGAATTTGTGGGGGTTCGCTGTTCTTCCAGCGCCTGGTAAGCAATCGCTTAGCCGTGACAAGGCCCAGGTCCCAGAACCTAGCCGGTACCTTATTCAGCCTGGTTCTTTTATAGAGCCCTAGGATGCAGGCTTCCCATGTGTGTGGTATATTCTCTGCTGTGCACCGTGTCAGCAGTGTTGTGATCGCTTCCCAGTATGACTGTATATTGGGGCACAGCCAAAGCATGTGTAAGAGGTCCACTCCTACCAGTCTTTGACATGCCGTATTGGTGACCAAAAAGTATTTGATGATCTTATCAGGTGATAGATATGCACGGTGCAAAATGTAGAATTGTATGGTCTTGAAGCGGGAGTTACGTGGGACGTTGACTGGCCCACTCAACACCATTGCCCATTCCTTGTCTGTCCAGTCTCTTCCCCTATCCGCCGCCCATTCGTCTCTTAGTGGCTGAATAGAGTGCTGCATATGTACCAGTAGGGCCTGTGCCAACCAGTGCACCAGGTGTGTGCCGTTTCCCATGACATGCAGGTATTATATGAAGTGGTGCATTGGCGGTTCCTCTGACATGTCACCCCAGGCACTCGTCAGCGCATGCACCAGAGACGCATGCAAAAGAAACTGCCCGGCCAGTAGATCCGTGCCCGCAGTGAGTCCTGCAAAGGGGAGCAGGGTTCCGTCCACGTAAAGGTCTCCCAGTGTCTCCACTCCCGCCTGTATCCATCTCTCCAGCGTGGTTTCCGTGACTGCTTCGTCCTCCCTGGGTGTGCCCAGCAGGGGGAGCGCCGGAGCGTACGGCCTCACCATTCGGGTCAGCCTTAAGCTGCGTATAAAGCACGTGCGCACCACCGCTAGGTGTAGTTGTGTAGGGCAGGGAGTCTTAGTTAGAGGATGGAACAATGTGCAAATTTGCGTGTGGGTCCACACAGTGGTGTCCGTGGCAGTATCCGCCAAGTTCCTTGCATCTAACCATCCCGACACCCACTGCATCTGTGCCACCAAGTAATACAATTCCAAGTTGGGGACTGCGAAACCCCCAGCTTCAATGGGTGTATATAGCTTTGTCAGCGCCACTCGGGGTCGCCCTGCGTTCCAAATGAGGTCACGGAACAGAGTTTCCAGCTCACGAAACAGTCTGGCAGGGACGTAGTTTGGGATATTGGCGTAGTAATACAATAGACGTGGTAGGACTATAATTTTCGTCAGTGCCACTCGGCTTGGTATATTCAGGGGCAGGGTTTTCCAGAAGGTTACCTGTCCTCGTAAAGAGGAGATCGCTCTCGTCGGGTTTCCTTCTAGTATGTCCTGTGGGTTCCTGTATATGTGTATTCCCAGGTACCTGAACTTAGTGGGATACCAATTAAGCCTTTTGCCTCCTATTCGGACATCGCATTCAGGCGTATCCGGGCCAAATGAGTGTGCGCCCGATTTGTCCCAGTTGACTCGCAAGCCGGACATGTCCTCAAAGGTCCGAAATATATCAGTTAGGGTTCTCGGAGCGCAGGTTAAATCCCTGACGTATAAAAGCAGATCATCCGCGTAAAGCGAGACCGCATGTATTCCATCCGCCATTGGGATTCCCCATTCCTCTCCTCGTGTCCGTAGTATCGTAGCCAGGGGTTCCATAGCCATGGAAAACAGCAGAGGGGACAGGGGGCAACCCTGTCTGGTGCCTCTTCGCACCGTGATGGCATCTGAGAGGAGTCTGCCCGTGCGCACGCGGACAGTGGGGCGCCGATATAACAAGCCTACCATGTCGGTATAACCGTCCCCCAGGTCATACTTGTCCATCACTTCTGCCAGATACTGCCAATCCACTGAGTCAAATGCCTTTTCAAGGTGCAATACCAGGGACCCCGATCTCGGCCATTGTCGTATAGCGTATTCTTGCACTCAGTCTGCGAATATTATTGGATGTGCTGCGTGTGGGTACAAAGCCATTCTGGTCGCGATGTAC
This sequence comes from Lissotriton vulgaris, assembly GCF_964263255.1. Taxonomy (NCBI): domain Eukaryota; kingdom Metazoa; phylum Chordata; class Amphibia; order Caudata; family Salamandridae; genus Lissotriton; species Lissotriton vulgaris. The sequence continues at coordinate 582,374,002 of NC_141687.1, read as the reverse complement.
CAGTGTTGGGACCAAAGGGGCTAGTCGCTGTGCTAGGGTCGAGGCAAGTATTTTGTAATCTGTATTCAATAGGGCTAACGGGCGATATGAGCCCATGTGTGTACCATCCCTGCCGGGTTTGAGGATCAATCAATCAATCACGGCATTTGTAAAGCGCGCTACTGCTCGAACAGCCAGGTCTTGAGCTGCTTCCTGAAGGAGAGATGGTCTTGGGTTCGCCGAAGGTGGGTGGGGAGGGAGTTCCAAGTCTTGGCTGCCAGGTAGGAGAAGGATCTTCCTCCGGCGGTGGCTCTGCGGATGCGTGGTACGGTGGCGAGGGCGTGGCTGGTCGATCGTAGCTGGCAGGTGGGCGTGTAGAAGGTCATGCGGTCGTTGAGGTACTTGGAGCCAGGTCGTGGAGAGCCTTGTGTGCGTGGGTGAGGAGTCTGAACGTGATTCTCTTGCTGACGGGGAGCCAGTGCAGGTCTCTCAGGTGTCCAGTGATGTGGCTTTGTCGGGGGATGTCCAGGATGAGTCGTGCAGAGGCGTTCTGGATGCGTTGGAGTCTTTTTTGAAGTTTGGCTGGGGTTCTGGCGTAGAGGGTGTTCCCGTAGTCCAGTCGGCTGGTGACGAGTGCCTGGGTAACGGTCTTCCTGGTTTCTGTGGGGATCCATCTGAAGATCTTGCGGAGCATGCGCAGGGTGTTGAAGCATGTTAAGGAAACTGCGTTGACTTGACTAGTCATCGAGAGGGAGGAGTCCAGGATGAAGCCCAGGTTGTCTGCGTGGTCCTTTGGCTTGGGAGCGGTGCCCAGGGCAGGGGGCCACCAGGAGTCGTCCTAGGCGGAGGGTGATGATCCCAGGATGAGGACTTCCATCTTGTCTGAGTTCAGTTTCAGGCAGCTGTTCTTCATCCAATCGGCGACGTCTTTCATCCCTTTGTGTAGGCTGGCTCTGGCGGTGGCGGGGTCGTTGGTGAGGGAGAGGATCAGTTGGGTGTCGTCGGCGTAGGAGATGGTGTTGAGGTTGTGTTGGTGTGCGATGGCTGCGAGGGGGCTCATGTGGACGTTGAAGAGGGTTGGGCTGAGAGAAGATCCTTGTCGTACGCCGCAGATGACTTCGGTGGCCTCGGATCTGAATGGGGGAGGCGGACTCTCTGGGTTCTTCCGGCGAGGAACGAGATGATCCACTTCAGTGCTTTCTCTTGGATTCCGATGTTGCTGAGGCGTTGCACTAGGGTGCGGTGGCAGACAGTGTCGAACGCCGCAGAGAGGTCCAGGAGGATGAGGGCCGCTGTTTCCCCGTTGTCGATCAGGGCTCTGATGTCGTCGGTGGCTGTGATCAGGGCGGTCTCGGCGCTGTAGTTGGCCCGAAACCCGGACTGCGAGGGGTTGAGGGATCCGTTCGTCTCGAGGAAGGCGGCAAGCTGTCTGTTGACGGTCTTCTCGATGACTTTGGCAGGAAAAGGAAGGAGCGAGATGGGACGGTAGATGGAGATGAGGTTGGTCTCATTAAGCGTGGGAGGGAGGGAGGAGCCTTCCTTGGCTGCCGTATATACTTTCAGCAATTCGGGACTGAGGACATCTGAACAGGCCTTGTAAAACTCGGAGGGTAGGCCATCTGGGCCGGGGGATTTGCAATTCGACAAATTGAAAATGGCAGTGCGGAGCTCGTCAGATGTGAGCGGCGCTCCGAGATCTCCCTGTTGTGTGTCAGTCAATCGCAGCATTTGTAGATTCGAAAGGTACTCCACAATATCAGTCTGGGGGACTCTTAGGCTGGAGTTATATAACTGTTTGTAGTGTCCTGTGAAAGCATCATGTATTTTATTCTGCGTATATACCGTCCCATCACCATCAGTATTTATTGCTGACACTGGTGCTGTGCGGTCTTCTTGTTCAACTAGCCAGGCTAGCAGTTTACCAGGTTTGTCGCTGAGGTGATGCGTGCGTGCTGAGTGAGCTGCGTAATTGAGATTACAGAGCGGTTCTAGCAGTTGTGAATGTTCTGCGCGTGCCGCTAGTAGGGGGCCGTCTGCACCGCCTATAGCATCCTGTTCTCGTTGGAGCATGTCAGTCTCTACCCGTGTCAAGTCTCCTTCTAATTGCTCCCGCATGCATCCCTGCACGCCCAGGCAGTGTCCCCTGATCACAACTTTGAAAGCGTCCCATTCGATCTGGGGGGAGGACGCTGTGCCCGAGTTGTCCTCGTAATATCGCGCTGTTTGTGTGAGTAGGGAGTCTCGAAAAGGTGCATCTAGCAATAGAGCCGGCTGTAGCCTCCAGGTGGGGACGGGTGGGTGTGGTCGTTTCCATGCTATGTCTAGTATGTGCGGGTTATGGTCTTCAGAATGGATACGGCCCATGTATCGCGTGTCAGTGATGAGGGGCAGCAGTTCAGCAGAGACCATGTATCTATCTAGTCACACGTGTAAGTCATGTGCTCCCGAGTAATATGAATATATCTTAGTTGTGGGATTGTGCTCACGCCAAGCATTGTGTAAGTCCCATTGAGCGGCCCAGCTAGTAAGCGCTCTCATGGCCCCGTGCGCTGGTGTACCGGTCTGAGGTGGGCAGGAGCGGTCTAGTGTTGCGTCTAGGATGCAGTAGTAATCTCCCCACAAATTCCATGGGATGCAGTGCCATGGTGCCAGTATTGGCGAGAGCCGTGTGAAAAAATCTCCCTGGTCAGTGTTTGGAGAGTACAAGGAGGCCAGGACCACTGGCTGCCCATCCAGTCGGCCCTGAATTACCACAAATCTGCCATCAGAGTCAATATGTGTATGCGACACTGCCAAAGGGGTCCCAGGTCGAACCCACAGCAGTGTTCCTCGAGCGTATGAGGAGTATTCTGTGGCGTATAATTGTCCACGCCACCTTCTATGTAGTGCGCACACTTCCGCTTTGTTCAAATGTGTCTCCTGCAAGAGTGCTATGTGTATCCAATGCCGTTTTAGATAGGAGTATATCTGGTATCTGCGCGATGGTGTGTGCATGCCCCTGATGTTCCAGGTACATATTTTTATCTCAGCCATTTCGGTTGTCTTTCATATGCACTCATACACCTATACATACACTCACACACTGCCTCTCATACATAGACTTACTCACACACCTAGTCAGTCATGCAAAGAATCAATCACACCCATTTACTCACCTATACAGTTATACACAGTCAACCTCACTTATTTATACAAACACTAACACATACTTACTCTCTTATACAATCACTGATACAAGCACATACTCATCCATACAGCCACTCTCACAGTCACTCTCACGCATAGTCATTTATATACTCCAACACTCACAAATACTGCCTTTCACATATGTAGTTACTCACACATAGACATCTATTCACTTAACACACACACCCACCCATAAAGCCCTTCACAGATGCACTCTTGAAGCCATACACCCGGTGAATCACCCACTCACAAATCTATGCACAGAATCACCCACCGGCCACCCACTCACTCAGGCACCCATAAAGAAACTCAGACAACCAATCAATAACCCTTATAGACAGTCATGTAGCTACTCACCAACCCATACAGCTGCTTATACACCAACTGACTGATACAGACATTTACACAGTTTACTCACTAACCCATGCATTCAGTAGGAATAACGTTTTTTCGAGCGCCCCCACAAGTGCGGAGTTTCTTTTGAAGTGAGGAAACAGAGCGATAATATATATATATGTATATATAAATATATATATATATACACAAGTCCACTTCCTCCGTTTCACCGGGACCTATGACTGCGGTGCAAACCAGGGGCAGAGGTCGCCCTGTAATTAATGTCTTCCACCAAGCACAGCAGCCGCACTTCCAATCCAGTCTTTCACAAAGTTTTTAACGAGATAGCGTGTGTGCTCAAGTAAAATTTATTTCCTCATTTCGGTTCCAGCATGTTATACACGGAAAACATGGAACAAAAAACCCAACGCATTTCGGCGATTTGACTCTCGCCTTGCTCACGGGTAACTTGTGTAACGAAAATGAAGCTTTTAAATAAAGTTGTTACAAAGGTGCACATGTGATCAGTGAAAAAATATTAAACATAGACAAAGGACGTGGATCATGTAACTTTGGCGGTCATCTTGTCACGGTATTATAAACAGGCTAAACAATTCAAAATAATACATTCCTAGTGGATTTATCAGCTGTTTCCATAATTATAAGTAACTGTATCGTGATAAATTTTCGGTCATGTTACTCTCACCCTCTATTGGGCGGATGATAGGTTGGTCCAAAGTAAACTAAATAATGAAACGTAACTTAATTCAAAGCCAAGTGGCTATAGACCATACTTCAATAAAGTGTCCGTGCACCAAATTGCAGAACACATAAATTCCAAGTGGATTATATAATGTCCGTGCACATCAGTGTTATCCCAATGTCTGGACCTGTTTCTACGCTCATCAGAGGTATAAAGCATATTATTTACTTCCCCAGTGGGATATGTAAGACACGTGAGATGTTTTCAATGATCTTCTCTTTGTCTTCTACCGGAAAGTATACTTTTTTAACATTTGTGCTATACTTGCAAGCTTTGCACTTCATGCAAGTATAAAAGCCCTGAATTTTGGAGGTGGTGGATTTGGTCATGCTCACCTCATTTTGGCTTACCTTGTTTCTGAGTGTATCTGCTCTGCGATAGGTGACACACGGCCTCTCCTTAAGGATGTCATTAAGGGTTGGTTCTGTCCTAAGGACTTTCCAATGTTTGTACAGGCTTTTTTGAACTTTCCATGACTTCGAGTGAAACGTGGAAATGAATCTGATCGTTTCATTTTCTTCGCTTCCACTTTTTGGTTCTGAGGTCAGTAGGGACAGGTGACTAATCTTGCTTGCTTTGTCGAATGCACAATCTATGACATTTTGTTTGTAGCCTGTCTCCCTGAAACGTTCTTTCATACATTCCCCCTCCTTGGCAAAATCTGAGTCCCTGCTACAATTCCTCCGAGCCCGGAGGAATTCACCAAACGGAATACTCTCAATCAGAGCTCCAGGATGACTGCTTTCCGCATGGAGTAGAGTGTTCCCTGTGGTTTTCTTGCGAAACAATTTCATCGCAAGTTTGCCAGCAGAGACCTCCACAGATAAATCTAGGAAGACTGCCTTGGATTCTCTAATCTTGCCTTCTAGGGTTAGGTTGAGCTCATTTTTGTTGAGTTCTTTGATAAATAGTTCTGCAATGTTGTTTGGACCCTCCCAGATGATAAATAGATCGTCTATGTATCGCAGCCATACTCTCACATGGCTGCGATACAGAGTGTTGGTCCTTGCTACTTGCTGCTCCCAGCTCGCCATGAAAAGATTGGCGAAACTGGGAGCAAAGCAAGTTCCCATTGCTGTCCCTTGACATTGGCGGTAGTACGTGTCATTGAACACAAAATAGTTGTGCTCGAGACAGAACTGCATCATTTTGATGATCATTTCCGTATGCTCCAAATAAGAGATAGACCTTCTCTTTAGGAACCTGCGGCATGCCTCAACACCATTGCTATGTCTTATGGACGTGTACAAACTGCACACGTCTAGTGTGATAAACAGGTAGTTGTCATTCCAAACAAAGTTCTTGAGTTTGTTAATAAAGTCCCTACTGTCTTTAAGATAAGATGGAGTTTCTTCTACAAAAGGGCGCAGGAAGTAGTCGATGTATCTGGATGTATTCTCCAGCAAAGAACCAATCGAAGAAACGATCGGTCTTCCTGGAGGATTTTTAGAGTTCTTGTGCAGTTTTGGCAAAAGATATAGAACTGCTATCTTAGGATTGCGATTCAGAAGGAACGAGTATTCATTCCACTCAATCAACCCTTGATCTTTCCAACATTTTAACATTTCAAAAATATGTATTGTTCATTTTCTCAATGTTTTCTAATGAAGACACTTCATAGCAGTCTGCACAGTTCAATTGTCGCCTACCTTCAGCAACATAGTCTTTTACATCCATAATAACCACATTGCCCCCCCTTATCAGATTGTCTTATAACAATAGAGGAATCGTCTCGTAATGATTTTATGGCAAGCCGTTCACATTTAGTCAGATTGTCTCCTGACCAATGTTTCTGTTTTGCCAAAGTTTTGAAATCAGCAATCATAAGGGATTCAAAAACGTCAATGCTACAAGTCGGTAAAGAAGGGTTAAATGTGGATTTAGGCTTAAAGGAATTGGGACAGTTTAAGTTAGTGGTAAAGCCTAAAGTTTTAGCATTAATCGATTCATTTGCAGGGGCCCCCAATTCTAGGCATTTCAGCGTAATGAAGGATTCCACTTCAATAATGCTTTCACTAACCGGTTTGGTGCTAGATGGAGTGGAAGTGGTGTTTTTTACCTTAAGTTTGGTCCATTTGTGTAACCTCAACTTTCTTGTAAATTTAAAAAGGTCTATGCGCTCCTGTGAATAGCAAAAATTTGCGGTAGGGAAAAAGGAAAGACCAAATTGAAGTACCTCATGCTCACTTTTGGATAGAGAGCGGGATGACAGGTTAATCACATTTTGTTGATTCATTTTCCTCTTCTTTTTTGGCCCCGTGTTTCCACTCCCATGGGGGTTGTATTTCCTCTTGCAGCTTCCGCCCCGCCTGTCTTGTGTCTGGACTTGGTAGCGTCTTCTCCTTGATTTCCTCTGCCTTTGCCTTTTCCTCTGAATCCTCGGCCCCTTCCTCGGCCCCGGTCTATTTGCCAATTCTGCTGTTGTTGCGTTTGGTTCATGCGTTTGAATTCCTCCCAAAAATTTGTCGAATTGGTCGGATTCTTTGTTGCATTTTCTGTGGTTTCCTGGTGTCTGCTCCTCAACAGAAACATCACTCTCTACCACTTCATCCCCAGATTCAGCTTCCATCTGGGTTTTGTCGATGTTGGCTTGTACTCCTTTACGTGTCACATAATCATATTTTTTGCTGAATGTGAACACTCTGCCAGAGCTGTAATCGATTTGATCCCTTAAGAATTTGCGTTCCTTCTTAGCAACTATTTCATCTTCGTGTTTGCTAATTCTTTTGTTGATTTCCTCCATCTTTTTAGAGAAGGCCTCTGTTGTTTCCTCTTTGCAGATTTCTTGCTTGAGTTCTGCTATTGTCTTGAGTAGTGTAAATCTGTCCTTCCATGCATGTTTTATTAGGATAGATAACATCCTATTAGAACAGTCCATCAGGTTCTCTGCCCACTCCTCTGCAAGTTCCATATCCGGTTCCTCATATGAGGGTGCTATCAAGATTCTTAATCCTCTGGGGATTCTTTTTTCTTCTTGATATTTTTCCAATGGTATGGCTTCCCACCATTTTGAAACTTCTTTACGGATAAGTTTTTCAAGTTTGTTATATTTGTTCTGTAAATTCATAGTTGCAGATTGTGGACTTAGGACACAGACAATGTTTGTACAAACAACCACAGGCCAGCCCAATAAAGAACCATATATATATATATAACATATTTACACTTTAAAGAAACATACATTCACTGGATTATGTCATCAGTGATGCCATCAGTGATGCCATTTGCGATGTCATCAGTGATGTCACTGACCATGTCATTAGTGATGTGATTGCTGAACTAATTATAACTGCCGAATTTCTTTGGTTTTGTAAGAGTGCAATGTCCAACTAACTATAACATCCTTGAAACCTCAGGTTTTTTCTGTGAATTTCTAAGGTTTTTTTAATGCAATTTCTAACTATAACGTGCCCGGTACCTATGTTTTTTTCAGTGAATATACACACATATATATATATATATATATATATATATATATATATATATATATATATATATATATATATATATATATATATATATATATATATATATATATATATATATATATATACATATATATGTATATATATATCATTCCCAATGCGCTACCTCTTTGATGACCAAACAACACGCCGTGGACACAAAGGTTGAAAAACCTGTGTTTTTATTTTAGCTTTTCGTCAAGATCCAACGCGTTTTGGGGACAACCCCTATATATATCTGGATTGGGCGGAACACACAGCTCAGTACTGTGAAGGCGCACTACGAATACTGGTCCAATACGCCTGGAGCGACCGTGAAAAGGCGTTAGCAGAGATACAGACAGTTGAAGATGAACTGTTGAAAGAAGAACAAGCTGATAAGCTAGCGGCACTGAAAGATCAAATGAAAACGAGATTGGCAAAATACGAAGAAAAGATTAAGACACGGAAACAGGAGAAATACACAAGGGATGAGAACGACTACCTGTGTGGACGAGTGTTGACTTTTGCCAAAAAATACGACGCCCCCAGGAAAGAAGTGGACCGCAAAAGAGCTCAGGGCTTGGTGTCACCAGTAATTACATCCGAATCCGAGGTTACTGATAGTGAGTCGGTGGAAGAACAGAGGAAAAAATCCACAGTTGGAAAATCAAAGGGAGGACAAGCCCAGATCCCTCCTCCTTTTCACAACGAGTGCACAGTAATCCGCCAGGCATGGCTACGAGGTGGCAAGAACAAACCACCCGAAAGCCAACCAGGAGGAGGACTCGGAGGGCAGGTGGCGACAGGAGGAGGAAGAGCCCAAACTTGGAGGAACAGGAGGAAAACCAACAAACAATAACCACAAAGACGACAGATGATCTTACGGTGGTTAACTTATCAGAAAGAACTCTGACGGAGGCAGAAGAAAATCTACTTGGACGGGGCTTAAGTTTTTGCCCAAATAATAAAATGGAATACAGGCAAACTAGAATCGACCTACACACTTTTGTAAGGAAACTCAAATTACATAAATACCACAGACTAAGAGCGTCAACCAAGGGAACGAGACTCATAAATAAAAGAATAACTGCCACTGATATACTATCTTGTGAAGATCTAAAGGGAGTGGTAAACTTAGAGAATCTCAGGACCAAACAGGATGCACAAAGTTCACAGGGCAATACAATGATCAATGAAATTGAACAAGACAGAGAAGATAGTGGACTAAAACCTATTTCAACATTTTGTCCCATAATGCCATGGGATGCCATAGATGCATTCTCTGAGACTGTTCTTAAAGATCTAGTAACCCTGAGAGGAAAACGGAGAACAACGAAGGGGAGAGACAATATCAACTCACTAGAAAGAAGTGCTCTGCAAAATCTACAAGAGGATGAAAGCATCATAATTAAGGCCTCGGATAAGGGAGGAAATGTGGTGCTACTTACCAGGGATTATTACCATAAAGAAGCGTTGAGACAACTCTCCGACACCCAATACTATGCAAAAACAGATGAGAGGAAGTATAAAGATGGCATACACAGATATGATGACTTGGTCAATAAATGGTACAAAAAGCAAATGCTGGGAAGTGAAGAGAATCTTTATCTTCGAAGCAACAATCCAACAATACCCACTTTTTACCACTTGCCCAAGCTACATAAGAACACCAATGAACCACCGGGCCGGCCAATAGTTTCATCGATAAATGGGCTGACGGAGAACATGTCAAAATTCATAGACAGCTTTTTATTTCCACTGGTAACCCAGTTAAAGTCCAACGTTAAAGACACCAAAGACTTTCTGGAAAAAATCAAAGACATTGTATGGGACTCCACTTACCTGATAATGGTATGGGACATAACAAGCCTCTATACCAACATAAGGCATGAACTGGGGCTCGTAGCGGTAGAGCACTTCTTGAACAAAAGGCCTGCTAGGTTTGCACTACATAATTGTATGCTGCTTGAATTTATTGCATTCTGCTTAACAAGTAATATTTTCCTGTTCGATGACCAACTCTACACGCAGATATCTGGGACGGCGATGGGCACCTGCTTTGCCCCCAGCTATGCAAACTTGTTCGTAGGCTGGTGGGAGGAGCGGGTGCCCATGGCATTACAGATAGGAGAACAGGAGGCAGGTAGGGTGGTGAGGTGGTACAGATATATTGATGACCTCTTCATCGTGTGGCAGGGGACGATGGAGACGGCTCATCAGTATATCGAGGTCCTGAATGACAACAATTGTAACCTGCACTTCTCGGGGTCAGTAAGTCCAACAACAGCTGACTACCTGGACCTGAGGGTGTTTGTGGAACAAGATAGGCTACACACCTCACTATACCACAAGCCCACAGCAGGTAATTCCATCTTGAGAGCAGACAGTAACCACTCCACGAGACTGATACAGAGTATCCCCTATGGGGAACTCTTGAGGCTGAAAAGGAACAGTAGCAGGGAGGAGGATTTTGAACTGGCAGCTAATGGCTGCCTAGAGATTTTGTAAAAGAGGATACAATCCTATCTCTCTATCAAAAACACTAAAAAAGGTGAGGAAGATCAAAAGAGAGGACTTATTTACTCAGAGTCCGGTCAACAAACAAGACAGCAGTGATGGAAAATTCTGATTAATTACACCATACACCAGTGAATCCAATGATTTAAGAAGAATATTGCATAAAAACTGGCATATTCTAAAAACAGATCCAGTACTAAAGGATGATATTCCAGCCAAACCTTTAGTTACATACCGAAAGGCAAGATCGCTGAAAGACTCTTTATTGAGAAGCCATTTCGAAAAAGTTACTCCAAAAACAGGCAAATTAGCAGAAATGTTTTTTTTTTTACCCCTGCGGAAAATGTAAGGCCTGCGCAGGGAGTAAAAGGGTCAGAATGTATGAGATTCCAGGTGTAAACATGTCCAAATCCATTGAAAAGTTCATGACATGCAGCACCAACTACGCTGTATATTACCTTGTCTGCCCGTGCGGCCTAAGATATATAGGCAGCACGATCCACCAATTAAAGGTCAGAGTCCTGGAACACCTCAGGGCGATTGATAAAGCAGATCCATCTTACCCCGTCGCAAGACACTTTGATCAAACACATAAAAGGGACAGGAGTAAATTGCAATACTTTGGCCTTGATTATGTATCGGAAAGTGTGAGAGGAGGAGACAGGTTAAAGAAGTTGAGATGCCTGGAATCAAGGTACATTATAGATTTAATGACGAAGGCACCATTAGGATTGAACAGCAGGGAATAACTCGCGGTCCATCTAGGGAAATAAATCGTAGATGGAACAATGGTACTTTTGGAACTGCACAGGACACTTACCTGTATTATGTCCTTCCAACGACTATTGTGTTTTGATTAGAAACAGTAACATGATCTAGATCTGTAACAACCACTCCACCTGCATTGTTCATTTATTTAGTTACTTATTTGTTTGTCTCTTCCTTTAGACTACTCTTCTAATTTTCTTCTTTTTCTTTCTTTTCTTTTTTCACTCTGTCAGCTCTCCCCCTCTCCCTCTCCTGTCCCCGATTTAGATAATGAAATTTCTGATGATTGAGACTGACAGGTATAGCCTTCCACAACTAGAAGAAATGCGATAATAGATGTGTGAGGAGAATTTGAGGGTTGAGAACTTAGATTGTAATCTATGAGGGAAAAACAAAAATTCGAGACAAATATAAGTAGAATGTGTTGTATCGAAAATGTTGGCTGGATAGAAAATCTGGTGGTATAATGCACGAAATGCCTTATCTGTAATTTAATTTGCCAATACATGGCTTCAAGGACTGTCGGAAATTTGAATTGGGAGCTGCGAGGCTTTGCGCTCCTCTAACCTCCCCGTAGTGTTAAAACACAGGGAGCCATGCCGATTCACGGCGAAATGTTTTAATAATATTTCCGTTTTTGCTACATTGAGTAAACGCATGGAAAAAGAGGAAAATGTACCTAAAATGCGGATTCTATTATGCTTTTGCATGTTCCAAAATGGCGCGATGCTCAAATGTAATGCACTCAGTCCATCTACTATGTTTAGTCAATGTATGACTGCTTTAATACCCACACTAACCTGCAAAGCGTGACTAACACTGACGAAGGCTTGATGCTGAAACGCGTCCGTTAGCTCTGTAAAATAAACTTGAATGGCGTGAGCACTAAATTTGGTTCTACGAGCGCGGTTCTTCTGAGGAGTGAATTCTTTAGGAGCTGAGCGCTGTATATATATATATATATATATATATATATATATATATATATATATATATATATATATATATATATATATATATATATATATATATATAGATATATATATATATATATAGATATATATTCACTAGGAAAAAAGTTTATAGGGACATCATAGTTAGGCTCAGATTTCACTTGTACAAAACCATAGAAATTCAGCAGTTATAGTTAACAGAGCTAACTAAAACTTACGCCCCTGCAATGCACTTCTTATGACATCACTCATGACATGGTCAGTGACATCACTGATGAAATCACTTCTGACATTTCAAATTCTATCACTGGTGACATCATCCACAAAACCACTCCCATAACAATGCATTAGCCCCCGATGTGGTGGTCACTGGGGCATGGGGTCCATGAGGCACCCCAATTTGTTTTTTGGCCCCTTCCTTTCTTATTTGTTGGGACTGCCCCTGGGAGGTGGCAATCCTCAAGGCTGAGACTGGCCTGGGAGGGGGGCCACACAGCCCCCCTCTGAATGTTTTAAAATGAAGATGGCCCCCGGGAAGATGGTGGTCTCCAGGCGTTCCATGAACCCTCCCAAATGCAACATCATTATGGCCCTGGGGAGGTTGTGGTCCCTGGTGCCGGGGGGGGGGGGGTTCCAACAGGTTCCTCCATAAAAATACATTAGCCCTAGGGAGGTGGAGGTCCCTGGGGAACATGGGGTCCATAAGGCTCCCTGACTTGTTTTTGGCATGTGGCTCCAGGGATGAGGTCTTTCTGTGGGCTCATGGGGTCCGAGAGGCCCCCCCATTTTAAAAATAAATAAGCTCCGGGGAGGTGGTGGTCCCTGGGCATTAATAAGCACTAAATGGGGGGACCTGTATGCCCCCTTTATCATTTAAATGGGCGGGGACCTGGTCCACTAAGGGGCTGATTACTAACAAAGAGCGGTAGCCTGCGCGTAGCTTTTTAAAACAATTTCAGAGGCAGCCGTGGATCCAGTGTGACTCCAGCTGAAATTAAAAAAAAATGTTTTTTAGCCCTGCAATGCCTAGGGGTTCAAAGTATTCTACCCTGCCCCTTTTTCTTTTTTTAACGTTTTTTCTGGGGCTTGGCTCAAGCCAAGTTTCAAGATGGCAGCCAACACTTCCTGGTTTGACGTGTTGGCAGCCAATCACATCTTTCTTCCCTTGTACAACTTTGTGATTTTCTCCTTCCTTGTCCCCTTCCACTGGGAGAAGGAAGGGGAAGATCACAAAGTTGTCCCCTTCCACAGGGACAAGGAAGGGAAGATCACAAAGTCATACAAGGGAAGAAAAATCAGAAGAGGATGTGGGAAAAGAGACAAATATGCTCTGCGGAATTGACAGAAAAAGTAACAATGGAAGAAAATATAATCATAAACCTGTTAAGTGTAAAACTGAAACAAGATCAAATCAAACTATTAAGCAAAGGTCTAACCTTCTGCCACGAAAAAACATTATGACTGCACAGACATCAAAATTGATATATGCAAATACATCAGAAAGTTAAAACTTGCTAAATTCTTTTCCAGAAAAGAAGGAAATAAAAACAGCCAAAAGTAGATCAGTACTCCAGAAACCAATTTACGTATAGGACGTAATAACCACCTATGAACTCATGTTGAACCTACAAGAAAATGAAGTTACTGAAAGTCAGGTGTTACATGAATATGAGATCAATATTACTGGTCAGGATTATACACAATTCAAAAGCAAATCCCAATTCTGTCTCATGTTAACACCTGGAAAAAGGATTGATACATATTACGATCTAATTCTGTCAGACTTGGATAAAATAAAAAATCACGAATCAAGAAACAAGAAAGAAAATCTAACACACGGAGAAAGGATAGTATTGGATGAATTCACTTAAATTGATCAAATTGAGATCACACCTGCTGACAAAGGAGGAAACATAGTTATCATGGACAAATCACAATACATAAAAGAAGTCAAAAGAAAACTTAATGATGACAAAAATTACAAGAAACTCAAATCAAATTCTATAAATGATCTAACCATAACTTTAAATAAAAAAATAACTAAATGGTTTGAGGAGAGTTCAATAAACGAGGAAGCAGAATTCCTAAAAAAGGAAAATCCCATCATTCCAACCATATATTTCCTCCCTAAGATCCACAAAATTCTAGTCAATCCACCAGGGAGACCTAAAATTTCAAGTTTTGGGTCATTGTATAAAAATGACTCTTCCTATGTTCATAATTTCCTTGCACCAATGGTAACTACACTCAATTCCTTCATCAAGGATTCATTTTGACGCATTTTGCAGACATGGAATGGCAAAAGTGGCTTATTGCTCGTCACTATTGATGTGATTTCCCTCTACACTTCTATAAGTCATGATGTGGGCCTGAAAGCAACCAGGTAGTTGCTTGCAGAAAGGAACATTCAATGCAATCTTCATCAACTCTGAAGATTGTAAAGATGCATTCAGCATACCATCTAACAAGTGGCAAGGATCTTTTACAGGAAAGCACTTCAACTCAGGTATTGATTATGGCAGGTCATCACACAACTTTTTCATATACGTAGCTGAATCACTGCAAATACAAACAAAATAATTCCAATCTGTGTTGAACTTGGTAAGAACTTTTTGCAGCAGCATTCCAAGTGACACTGTGATCCATGTTTTCCAATGGTCTGGTGTCATGTTTTCACCAGTAACCCAGATGCTTTGTGACTGCACTCTTTTCACATATACCTATCACTATACCCTGCATTGAATGTTTAGAGCCTAGGGTGTTTGGCAATTCACCTACTATCAATACTGACTCACTAGAAAAGGGGGCTGATGTATCAAGGGGTTTTACCCATTCTATGCGGGTAAAAGTGAAGGTACATATTGGTAAAGATTCTTATGAAACCTACATTTTTCCCATCAGGGAAAGACTCAAGCGTAGCCAAAAAATCAAATATGCTTTTGATATTTCCTAATTCTTGACAGTTTTTAAAATAAATAAACAACACATAAACCATGTTTCTAACCCCTGTATCTTTAGACCAAAGACCACAAAACTGAAAAAAGGAAGAAACAATATTTTAGTGACACTCCTAAACAACAAAACTCAAGCAGAATAATGTTAGCCAAGTCTTTCTTACTGCTACCTTATATAAAAAAGTTACATTGCATTGTCCCCTTCAGGAAGAAATAAAAATGACTCTTTCACTCTCCTTTTCCTTTCTTTGAATGGCATTTAGTTTGTGGTTGCACAGGTTTTTTTTCAATGTTTATATGTTTACACTGGTAAGGGCTATGTTCCTTCCGATGGGGTTTTATCAGTTATTATAGGTTTAAACCTAAAACCAGACAGCCTATTTATAGCCCTAAAGTGTTCAAGTACACTCTTCTTGGCCATGTGTGTGGTGCTCCCTACATAACGTTTTTGCAAGGGCATGTCAAGATATAGATCGCATATGTCAAGAATTGAGAGATGGTCTTCTTTTTTTCGGAGTGTGGCATACTGAATTCCTTAACCATATGGCTAGCTCTGCACGTCTTGCAATGACCGCAAGGGTAAAAGCCCTTGACGCTGTGTGTGCTAATATTTTGTCATTCGGTGATGTCCCCTTGCATGAGCATATCTCAGAGACTGTGACTTTTATGGTATATAATTCTGGGCCTATCCCTGATAGTGGGTCATACTATGTTGTCATTTTTCAAGCTGTTCCAATTATCATTCAGGATTTTTTAGTTTTTTACGTGAACTGTTGTTACATGTCAAAATTACTCTTGTCTCATGGGAGTTGGTGTCTTTATCCTTGTTACAGAGAGTGCTTACTTTGTCGATGTTCTTCAATTTATTGACTGCTCTATTAAGTACCCATTCTGGGAACCCCCTTTCTCTGAAGCGGTTGATCATGATTTTATCTTCTATTTGGTAGTTGACTACTGTACTGCAGTTTCTTCTTGCTCTCAGCAACTCCCCGTATGGGATGCTCCATTTGAGTGTGTCTGGGTGGTGACTGAGAGCGTGAAGGATGCTGTTACCGGCTGTTTCTTTGCGAAATAGTCTTGTCTCAAGTGTATTGTTAACTGCTTTGACTTTAACATCAAGAAACTCTATTTCTTCTCTGTTGATGTTTTGTGTAAGTACTATATTGTATGCATTGGTGTTAAGTTTTTGATTAATTCCTTGGCCTCTTCTTCGCTCCCCTCCCATATTAGGATCAGTTCATCGATGTAACGCATCCAGGTTTTGAGCTTTTTGAAATATTGGGAGAGGCCTATCTCATTCCTGATCTCTTGTTCCCACAAGCCTAATAAGAGACCCGCAAAACTGGGGGCAAAATATGTGCCCATAGCAGTCCCCAGGATTTGCTTGAACAGTACTCCATTAAACATAAAGATATTTTGTAAGCACAGATATATCATCTCAATCAACATTTTTGTATGTTCTAAATACATGATATTTTTAGCATTGAGAAAGTGGATACAAGCATGAATGCCTTGATCATGGTCAATAATTGTATAAAGACTTGAGACATCCATAGTAATAAACATGTCATTCGTTGTCCATTGTATGCCATCCATTTTACATAAAAAGTCTTTTGTGTCCTTGACATATGAAGGAAGTGTGGTAACATAATTCTAAAGAAAATGGTCGACATACTTGGAAATATTTTCGAAAACACTTCCCAGTTAGGAGACAATAGGTCTCCCTGAAAGTACAAGGGCATTTTTATGCACTTTCGGGAGGAAGTAAATAATCGGTAATTTAGGATTGTCTTTTTTCATGAATAAATATTCTCCCCATGTGATAAGGCCTTCTTCTTGCCATTTGGCAAGTTTGTTACACGTAGTAATAATGATGTCATTATAGGTCTTAGTATCTGTTTTTTCATAAAATCTGACATCATTTAATTGTCTATGTGCCTCTGTAATATACATGGTTTTGATCAATAATACGATGTTCCCTCCTTTATCAGCGGGGTGGCTAACGATGTCTTTATCATTAGCCAATGATGAAACTTGAGACAAAATACCCGTATGGTCATAATGTTGATGAGGAATAACTACACATTTGATTGAAGAGTAGTGTTAGCTACGCATGATTCTACTGTTTCTAATGTAAATGCACAGATGATCCATACTGTTTGATGTATTAATATAACTCTTTTCTGTATGAATCTGTTACTATGTATCACTAGATGACAAGCCAGAGTTATATTTTACTGTTTTAATCCAAAGTTTTCTTTCACTTTATTCACAGGAGGAAAGGAAGGGCCCACCGAACACTTCCTGGTACTTCATGGCCCGCCTACCCTTTTCTTCAACTCAATTCAATTCAAAATAGCTTTATTCGGTTGTGACAGACAACCTTAAAAGCACACATATAATATCAAACAATAAAATACAATTCAGTATACAGCCTTTTCTTGGAAAATAAGTACCGTACATATCATTGAAGATACAAATTACTTTTAACAACTGTAAGATTATATGGTAATAGACAGAAAATTTAAAGTGCTTTATGCTTGATAAAAACAAATGTCACATAGCAGCTATAATATTACATCAGGTAATACAAAAATTATGAAAGTGCATTAACTCTTAGCAGCTATACAATTACATCTTAATGAATAAGATATATAAATAAAGTGCAATGTGCTGAATGTAAACAGTAGACACTTGGCAACTATAGAATTACCTCAAGTAATACCGGGGTTTTTAAAGTGCGGAGTGCGCAATGTAAACGGTAGACACATTGTATAAGAAAAAAAAATTCATCTAACATAACCCGGCATATTTTGCCCTGCATATAAAATTAAGTTGGCACTGCCCATCCTTGTAGTAACTATGTGAATGAATAAAATGCCATTAAAAAAAAAACATTAAAATACCATACTCTTTCTGGCCTCAATTGAACTAAGGATAAAGGAAGCAGTAAAAAACACAAATCCCCGGTTCTTCCAAGGCCATGAATAAGGACATAGCTGCTTTGATGGAATTTACCTCATATTTTAAAAAAAGTGGTTTAACGAAGAGTGCACCACTAATGTATAGTTAAGACTTTTTCTTTTTTCACTTTTAGTTACTGTTTCATGTTTTTGTTCTTGGACAGTATTTAGTAGTCATCATTTATCCCCTTGGCGCATGTATAGAATTTCCTTCACGGAATCTGAAAGGGACTAAAATGATCAAAATGGACTTCCTTTCTACCTTACTGCCACTAGCGTGCTCACACTGCTCAAGCAGAGTATACCCATACTGGCAAACTCAACTTGACACCTTGTCACTTTAGCCATTGCATGTACAAATGCACAATTGTAGCATGTTATGCCTCAAATGCCACTAGTGTATATAAGAACACATCAAGCTGGGTACATCTCCGTGTAGCATCAGCCACATAACGTTACGGGGAATAAGACACTCTAACATGCTCTTAGTAAATTCTGGTTTGTCACATGGTTAAGAAGCGCTAACTTCGCCTGTGAATTCATGAGGGTCTGTCCCTTCCTGTTGCATGCACAGGCTAGCCTGCGGACCTAGCGGCTTCAACTTAAAAGCATTTAATTTCAATGAAAAATCGCTGCTCCATAGGAGCATGCAACACGAAGGTGCACTTCCGTAATTCATTCTTAAAATTCAGCTATGCATGTAGGTTGCATAATTCACTGCATTGTTTCATAGCAGGATATATACACATATTTATGTAAATTTGCAATGTTGTGGGCGCTCTCAAATGACATCAGTGATGTCATTTGAGATGTCATCAGTGATGTCATGAGTGATGTCACTGACCATGTCATGAGTGATGTAATATGTGACGTCATCATCAGCAGTGCATTGCACGCGCAAGTTATAGTGAGTCCAACTAACTATAACGTGGGAATTTCAATGGTTTTATGCGAGTAAAATTTCCACCTAACTATAACTGGTGTGAAACCTATGGTTTTTTCAGTGAATATATATATATATATATATATCTCTATATATATATAGATATTACCTACTGGCGGTCGCCAGTAGGTAGGTATAGTTAGGACCTAGTTTCCGAAGGAAATCCGCAACATTCTATTGGGAATAACTTTGGCGCCGGTTGATGAATCTTCGCAAATTTCTCAAAGAAGATGGCCCGCTCCGCTCCGCTCCTTCCCTGAAAGTTTTGGGGGGATTCGTCAAGTGGGGGATGAGAAAAAAGGGGGATCCCAAAACCTGTTTTTCCCATGTTATTTTCCATAGGACGATTAGACATGGCTACAGCCTGAACGGCTGAACGGAATTACAAGAAATTTGGCAAAATGGTAGAGTCTGATTCACACATCACCCTTTTGCTTAAATGGTGTAAATCCCTCCGTGCACCGTGTGCGCACCCCGAGATTTTTTGAAAACAATTACTGTTTTTTGGGGCCTTGGGGGTCCTTGTGGGACCCCCTGAGCAGGCCTAGAGGGTCAGGGTGCTTCTACTCTGCCCCCTTTTTGAGTTCTACACGTTTATTTTTCTGCTTTCCTGTGCCTCAGTCTACCGAGGCACAAGATGGCTGCCAACAATTTCTGTTTTGGAGTGTTGACAGACAGTGGCATCAAATCAGCATGCCTTCCTGAGAAAGCTGCATGCTCATTGGCTGTCAACACTTCAAACCATGAAGTGTTGGCATCCATCTTGTGCTTGGTAGACCGAGGCACAAGAAAGCAGAAAAACAAACATGTAGAACACAAAAAGGGGGCAGGGTAGACACACCCTGACGCCCTAGGCCTGCCCAAGTGGTCCCACAAGGACCCCCAAGGCCCAATTTTTTTTTATAACCCAGTCTGGTTTTTTTAAATTACCCCTGGCGGGACTAAATTGCGGGGGCATAGTGATAAAGAAGTATGGGGGTCCCCAATCCCCCACACACTGCCCCGGGGATCGCCACCCCCGGGGCAAAGCAACACAGCCCCCTGGCTCATTACACCTCACTGCAATGCAGCCCCCTGGTGCATACTGGAGGTTCCAGGTGGGCTAGTTGTCCCCCAGGGACCCACAGTATCCAAGGGGAATTAGTTCCCCCTCTGCAAACGCGCCAGGGGCCTGCGTTACAGAGAGGTGTGAAAACATTTTTTTTAAGTTTATATTAAAAATATGTAATGTAATTAAATATCTAAAAATAAATAATTTAAAATAATGTAGTAAATCAGTATAAAAAATATACCAATTAATACATTTAAAAATGATCATTTACAAAACCATTGAAATTCACTGAAAAAAACATAGGTTTCAGCCACGTTATAGTTAGGAATTACCATTTAAAAAACCTTTGAAATTCACTGAAAAAACCATAGGTCTCAGCCACGTTATAGTTAGGAATTAGCATTTAAAAAACCTTGCAAATTCACTGAAAAAACCATAGGTTTCACACACGTTATATAGTTAGCTGGTCCTTTTACTCATACAAAATCTTTGAAATTCCCGCGTTATAGTTAGTTCAGCTAACTATAACTCACGCGCCTGCAACGCAGTGCTGATGACGTCACATATTTCATCACTCATGACATGGTCAGTGACATCACTCATGACGTCACTGATGACATCATCCTTGTGAAAGAGTGGCAGACCTCCTCTCACTCTAATATAACCTTTGATACACACATTCAAAAAGTTTCAAGAAAATGGAGATACCAATACCAGTTACAACAACCTATTCCAACATCTACTTGAGTACATGTATGAGTGATGTATTACATGTCGTCATCAGCAGTGCATTGCGGGCACGTGATTTAAAGTTAGGTCAACTAACTATAACTACTGAATTTCTCTGGATTTATACGAGTCAAATGTCCAACTAGCTATAACGTCCCTGAAACCTATGTTTTTTTCTGTGAATTTCTAAGGTTTTTTAAATGCTAATTCCTAACTATAACATCTGTAAATCCTATGTTGTTTTCAGTGAATTTCAAAGTTTTTTTTAAATGTTAATTTCATATTTTATTATTTATAAAACCTATATTTTTTCTAATTGTTTTTGAATATTTTGCAACTCTATTATCCGTTTTTGAACAGAAAAAATTATGTAATGTTTTATATCTTCTCCCTTAAAATATGTATATCATTTTTTTAGAAAACTACAGTCCCGTACTGGTAGTCTACCAACCTTGATCGGCATGCGAATCCTAACCAGCACATTTAAATAATGCATATTTCGTACCCGACAGGTTTGTGACACCGCGTCCCACGTAACAACAAGTACGTACGAGTTGCGCCAGCTGCTACTGTGGTATGCGACCGGTATGCACTACCAAGCGGCGGGTTATGTCATGTACGAATGGGGTGGCACCCGGTGCGCGTCCTAAATGCGTCGTATGCACGCTGCCACATGGCATTGACTTGAGCTTTATGGTTTGCAATACAAGAAGCAAACAAAACGTGTGCAGAGCCCGCAATGATGCATATGAGTTGTGCAGACAGAGTGCACTGGAGCAATGTCTTTTTCTATAGGACTGCATCATCTACAATACCGACTCAATGTCAAATGTGAACACTGAAGTCTGCAGTATATGCCAGAGAGAGAGTTCAGCAAGGGCCCACAGCCATGTGTCATTGACTAGAGCTCTACAGTTTGCAATACACAAAGCAAAAGAAATGTGTGCAGAGCCTGCAATGATGAGTATGAGTGCTGCAGACAGAGCGGACTGGAGCAATGTCTTTTCCTACAGAACTACCTCATCTACAATAGCAACTCGATCTCAATTGTGAACACAGCTGTCTGCAGTGTAGGCCAGAGACAGCGGCCAGCAAGGGCCCACAGCCACATGGCATTGACTTGAGCTCTACAAAAAATGTGTGCAGAGCCTGCAATGATGCGTATGAGTGGTGCAGACAGTACGCACTGGAGCAATGTCTTTTCCTACAGGACTACCTCATCTACAATAGCAACACAATTTCAATTGTGAACACTGCTGTCTGCAGTGTATGCCAGAGAGAGCACTTAGCAAGGGCCCACAGCTACGTGTCAAAGACTTGAGCTCTACAGTTTGCACTATGCAAAGCAAATAAAACGTGTGCAGAGGCTGCAATGAGGCATATGAGTGGTGCAGACAGAGAGCACTACAGCAATCTCTTCTCTTACAGGACTGCATCATCTACAATAGCGACTCAATCTGAATTGTGAACACTACTTCCTGCATTGTTAATTGAAGGCAGTACTCACATACACAACCATCAAAACTTTGTCTCACTCCTTCTGTACAAAATACAACAACATAAATTACAGAAAACTCAGCAATAATTAAATCAAAACAATCGAATTGGGATTTCATCTGTCTACAGTCTACACTATGGACTTGCAAGATAAATTTGGTCATTTTACTAAACCCATAACTCATCTAAAAAAACTTCTTCCAGCAAGTATACTATAG
Source organism: Lissotriton vulgaris (assembly GCF_964263255.1). Taxonomy (NCBI): domain Eukaryota; kingdom Metazoa; phylum Chordata; class Amphibia; order Caudata; family Salamandridae; genus Lissotriton; species Lissotriton vulgaris. The sequence goes on along the minus strand of NC_141687.1, from coordinate 582,351,699 downwards.
CCTTATAGCCCGCCGTAGCAGGCTATACCAGCTATTAAAGGCCCTCTCCAGCATTAAAGGCCCAAGCTGAAGGCGAGGGGCTTTAACAAGGGAGAGGGACTTTAATAGCCAGTATAGCCCAGCTACATAGGGCCATAAGGCTATTTGAACATTCTGCCACTAGAGGCTAGAATGTTCTAACAAATAAAGCAAAGCCTTAAAGGAGCGCAAGGGGATTGGAATCCCTTCAGGATCCCTGAAGCCTTTGTTCAGAGCCAGAGCTGTGAACATAAAAACTTTGCAATGTTGGCGCTCCAGGCTTATACAAGCCATTATAAGCACGGAGCTACTCCATTGTTTTCAATGGAGCTCCCAACATTCCAATGTTCTAATAAAACAATATTGTGTATGTTTCAATAGACATTCTAATTACTTAACTACTGGATTCTATAATTAAACAATCACCACTTAATCTAAATTGTGAACCCTGCAAACCGCAGTCTAGACCAGATTCAGTGGTCATTAACACCTCACAGCCACATACCGTTGGATTTGAAAGCACAGAGTTGGTTGCACCTGATCAGAGGGGGTACACAGAAATCATCACAGACTTTAACTTATGACATCCTCAATCATAGAATTAAGACCCCGTTTCACTGGTTGGACCTGCTGTACCGCGGTGTATTCCAATGATAACAGTCAACTAAGCTCAATAACCATGTGCAGCAGTTAACTATAGAAGCATAGAATCTGATGCACCTCAAATGAGGGAGTTCTGTGAAAAACCAGCAACAGGTAATATCGGACATCGTCCATTGTGTTATCAACACACAACGTTTCACTGTTGGGACCTAGAGTTTCTTACACCTAATCGAAGGGAGTACCTTCATCTCCACTCTCAGATCCAGTTCTAACATCTTCCATTGTGGGATAAAGACACAGTTCCACTGTTGGAACCTAGAGTTTGTTCCACCTGGTCAAAGGGAGTACCTTCATCTCCACTCTCAGATGCAGTTCTGACATCATCCATTGTGGGATCAAGACACCGTTCCACTGTTGGGACCCAGAGTTTATTGCAGCTGGCCAAAGGGAGTACCTCCATCTCCACTCTCAGATGCAGTTCTAACATGATCCACTGTGGGATCAATACCTAGAGTTGGTTGCACCTGATCGGAGGGGGTACACCAAAATCATCACAGACTTTAACTTCTGACATCCTCAATCATAGAATCAGGACCCCGTTTCATTGTTCGGACCTGCTGTACCGCACTGTAATCCAGCGACTACAGTCAACAAAGCCCAATAATTCTGTACAGCAGTTAGCTACGGAAGCACAGACTGTGATGCACCTCAACGGAGGGAGTCCTATAAAAACCAAGCTGCAGATAATATTGGACATCGTCCATTGTGGGATCAAGACCCCGTTCCGCTATTGGGACCTAGAATTGGTTGCACCTGGTCGAATGGACTACCTTCCTCTCCACTCTCAGATGCAATTCTAATATCGTCCATTGTGGGATGAAGACACCGTTCCATTGTTTGGACCTACAGCTGGTTGCACCTGATAGGAGGGGGTACACACAAATCATCACAGACTTTAACTTCTGATATCCTCATTCATATAATTAAGACCCCGTTTCACTGTTCTGACCTACTGTACTGCGGTGTAGTCCAGCGACTGCAGTCAACCAAGCCCAATAATCATATGCAACAGTTAACTACGGAATCACAGAGTCTGATGCACCTCCACGAAAGGAGTTCAATGAAAACCAAGCAGAAGGTAATAGCGGACATCGTCCATTGTGGTATCAAGACACCGTTCTACTGTCGGGACCTAGAGTTGGTTGCACCTGGTTGAAATGAGAACCTTCCTCTCCACTCTCAGATACAATTCTAGCATCGCCCACTAAGGTATCAAAAACACCGTTCCACTGTTGGTACCTGTTGGACTACTGTGTTAGTAGTATACAGAGCATTCCACTGTCCTGGGCCTCAGGCCGTGCACTGTGTGCCTGGGTCGCGGCACCCGGCGTTAATCTCAGGAGCCTTCGAAGCTCGCAGACCTCGGCCCAGAAGCTTCCGCCGGCAAGTGGTGGCCCCTGTTTAACATACGGCGGTGTCAAATGGTGAACTGTGTGGCATATATGCTCCACAGCGGCCATGACGTTTTGTAGATACCAGCACGCTGAAAGCATCATTCACACAGCCACCTTCGCTCATGGCATCAGCCTCGTGGCTGTGTAAGCCGTGCAGACCTGGCAGACAATTTCGCCAATCAGGAAGAAAACCACACCCAGAGAAACATGAGTCTTCTGCAAACCCCTACGCTAGCCTTGCGTACGCCGAGCCAGCCCACTACCCTGAACATTTGGGGAGGGAGGCACGTACACGCTACTATTCTGTAATCTTCCCTACTGACTGTACTATCATGGTTGCGTCCACTGTCCACTTCACTCAATAAACCATCATTGTATATTGACATGTACTGTGCTCTGCATACTCAACTCTGTCCAGCACATCCCATCAAGACTTTCTATTATATACTTTTATAATCGATAATTACTTGCCACCTTCGCACATACTTTGCTCCCATCTCTCCCCGCATTCTGCATTGTGAGGCAGAGGTGCTGTGCCATGTTTAGTTTGTGTACATGGCTAGCTAGGTTTCCCACAGTATTTAGTGTTGTGTGTCTGCTAGGTGCACATGCTGTTTGTCATGTTGAATGTAATAATATAAGGTAGCGAGTTTATTCACGAGCAGTGGTTTCTCCCATTTACATATCGCTGTCTTAAAGAGCATACAGAATTTTTTCTCACAGGTGAATAGTGCGACAACAATGGCAGTCATTCATTACTATCCAAGAATGTCCAACTACACGGTGCTTCTAAACTTACAGCCCCCAATCTTGCGTCCTTTCTTGAAAGGACAGCAACTCCCATAGTCAGACCAACATTCATACAGCTTTCTAACGTCAGTTCTCTGCTTCTAAATAACATGCACTCCTGCGGAATGTGAGCTGGCACATCACATGTCGTTATTGTTTCAAACACAATAACTTCCTGTGGCAATGTCTATTCCCACCCACACAAATTAACTCCCAAACTTCAACTTGGCCTTTAATTCCTAGTTTGAAAACAGATTTCAAGAAACAAACCAAACTAAAAGCGCTTTTGTTCCGAACAGAAGTCTCCCTCACTTCTGTAAAAGAAATGTATCGACTGCAGATACCACAAACTTCAAGTAAAATACACTCCCTTTTAAATACGAACCGCCAATTACACTTTGTTAATTGTTACCCAATTTTCAGCATGTCACACTCAAGGTCTGGCACACTTTTTTAACACGGTCTCCTACAGCCTTCTAACACGCTTTCAAAATGTTCTTTTAATACCAGACAACATTAATTCGATCATCTCTGGAATAACAGAAACAGTGCCCATAATTCTCGCTCTTTTTGCAGCCATCCTACTACTAATTCTTCTTCTAGAAATGGCTACGCTCTCTGTGGTAACAACTATGTCCTACAGAATACGCCTCTATGCCAAGCTACATCAATACTGTAAAAAAACTGAAAAACTTTTCGGCTACCTACCTCTATCTATTACCAGTGCTAACTACAACATAACATTTATCTACACTTATGCAATATGAGTACAACCATCGTTAATTGCAAAACTTGCCCATTTGACTGGTGAATGGATCTCTGCCTTGCCAACATCCCAACAATTGCTCCCGATATCCAGCAGGTAATGCATTATCTTGAAAACCATGAACGTGATTGTTCTGGCAGTGGAGAAATGACGAATGCAATGCAAAAAGGTATGGCAGCGGAATGGGATTTCTGCGCAGCCGGGAAAGATCTCCTGCAACGTGCAGCCTTTCACAACATCGCAGATTGCCTGCCAATTCAAATTGCCGCTCCAACATTCGAGGAACATTACTGTCCCTTTGAGGATATGAATTAGATTGCTTCGCTTCTCCTAGACGATGGCAACAATATCCTCTTGGAACATTACGCACCACAAGCCGCTGATGAACTTCTGGACTGGAATCCCCAAGACTTGCAAGAAACTCACGTTAATCTTGAATGGATTTATTTCCATCTTTTTTACTTTTGCCTTTAAATTTTATATAATTCACTTCTACTACTTTGATATAATAACTTTATAAGTACACTCAGACATTTGAACTCTATCTTCATTATTGCCCCTTACGTCGCCACTCTAACTAGTGATCGGTGATGTATGGCCTATGCAAATACTCTATTTACTTCCTAAATTAGCCTAAACACGACACCCATTTAGAAACCACATCTATTCTTTGCGCACACGCCTCTCTGCCTGCATGTTATTCACAAACCGTTTCACACAAATTTGCTCAAAGTCAGCCTCTGCTCAGAACCTCACGATAAAAATAAAAAAAGACGACTTTGTTTAGGAACTGGTTGGCATAGTGTGATAATCGTAAACTACCTTTATTTTCATTATACAATTTATTCATTCATGTCTAATAGCTATTGTGTATGTCACATAGAACTGTAACATATAATATGCGAATTCACTGATGCAGGAGCTTCGGTTTGACTACAGCAGAAGCAGTTGGAGTTTGTCTCAGCTCGATGCCTTAGCTCTATACACAATAATGTTTCTTTGAAACTGCTGAACTCAATAATGTATGGTTTGACTACAAAGGTACCGAATGTGCTTCTCAGAAGCACAATGTTTGCATTTATCCTCAAAGTTCCAATGTGGGTAGAACTAGTACCAATTCTGACACGCACCACATTGAATCTACTGTACAACAGATTGCTAACTATTCCGCTGTTGATAATTTCCTGTTACAAAAAAGCACTGCCAAGGTAGCTAAAAAGTTTGATGATTACATTTTGTAATTTATTTTTTCTTTCTTTCTTTTCTTAAAGGATACATGTGTTAATCGTATCCTACCTTTATTTTCCTTATAGAATGTAGAGTCATTCAAGTGTAATAGGTATTGTTTATGTCACATTACAACTGTAACATGTAATATGCAATTCACTTATGCAGGAGCTTATGTTTGAATACAGCAAAAGTGGTTCAACTTTGCATCAGCTGGATGCCCTAGCTCTTGCACCAGTGGGTCCAATAATTTCACTTAAATAAAGACACTTTCTATATAATTTTCAAACTCCATCCCTTTATTACACACAGCCACTTTAGTAGACACACCTCATTTCACCATTATTCTTCTGTAGCATGGCAACATTCTGCATTATATTCTTCACAATTATTTCCTTATTCCTGCTTCCTAAAACACTTAATTCGAGTCTTCAGATCGGTAGGGGTGAGTAGTTTGTTTCCCACTCCCTGTATAAGATAAACGCACACTAATAATACCTACACAGGTATGCTACAGCAGCCAGTATCCTACAGCACCCACAGCACATCACTTTACAGCAATAAACTCCCGACTTACGCTCACAGTTTCTTCCCCGAGTCTTCAGACCGGTACCAGTGAGTAGTTTGCTACACCACCCAGAGCAAATCAGTTTACAGCACTCAGCTCACAGGTTAGGCGCATGGTTTCATCCCCGAATTTAGCGGTGCCTCACCTCTGCACCATCTCACTCTAGACAAAACAGCACTTTCACACCGGTAAGGGTAAATACTTGCTTCTGCCAGTATGCTACAGACCACTCAGATCACAGTTTAGGCATACGCTTTCATCCCCGAGTATACCGGCACCTCACCTCACCATCATCTCACAATGGGCAAAACAGCACTTTCACACCGGTAGGAGTAAATACTTTGCTTCGGCCAGTATCCTACAGTGCCCACAGCACATCAGTTTACAGCACTCAGCTCACAGTTTAAGCTCACGCTTTCATCCCCGACTTTACCGATACCTCACTTCAACAACATCTCACTCTAGGCAAACCAGCACTTTCACACCAATAAGGGTAAATACTTTGCTTCTGCCAGGATGCTACAGAGCACTCAGCTCACAATTTAGACACACACTTTCATCGCCAAGTTCACCGCCCCTCACCTTCGCACCATCTCACAGTGGGTAAAACACAAGTCTCACACCGGTAAGAGTAAATACTTTGCTTCGGCCAGTATGCTACAGCACCCAGAGCACATCAGTTTACAGCATTCAGCTCATGGTTTACACGCATTCTTTAATCCCAGAGTGTACCAGTACCTCACCTCAGCACCATCTCACAGCGGGCAAAACACCACTTTCACACTGGTCGGGTAACTATTTTTCTTCACACTCCCTCTATGGCACACCCTAACTACCCTACAGACCTCACAGCGCTCCTACCCTCCTCTTTTCCATTTTTTTCTCCCTTTTTCCCCTTACTCACTTCAACGGGATCACAAAATGGCAACCAACACTACCTAGTTGCAATCACTCGCACCGCTCACAGCCAATCAGCAGCAAGCTTGTGCTTGTAACACCTCAGCCAATCAGACAAAGGAATTCCCAAATATCGATATCTGTAAATTTTGATATTTCTCAAAAACGACTGAACGGATTTACACCAAATACACAAAAACATGCTTCCCATTTCCCTGCCAAATTTGGGGTAATTCCGTTCACCCGTTCAATCTGTAGCCCTGTCTTAATTTTCCTATGGAAATGAACATGAAAAAAACATGTTTTGGGACCCCCTTTTTTCTCGGACCCCCTTGACGAATCACCCCCAAACTTTCAACATAGGAGCTTATATCAACAAAGAATTTGCTATGAAAATTTGGCGATTCGTCAATCGGTGCCAAAGTTATTGGGAATAGAATGTTGCGATTTTCCTATGTTAACTAGGCCCTAACTATAACTACCTACTGGCGACCGCCAGTAGGTAATATATATATATATAGATATATATATATATTACCTACTGGCGGTCGCCAGTGGGTAGTTATAGTTAGGACCTACTTTCCATAGGAAACCCACAACATTCTATTTGGAATAACTTTGATGTCGGTGGACGAATCTTCCTGAATTTCTTCAAAAAAAATGACCTGCTCAGTTCCGCTCCTTCCCTGAAAGTTTCGGGGTGATTCGTCAAGTGGGGGCTGAGAAAAAAGGGGGGTCCCAAAACGTGTTTTTCCTGTGCAATTTTCCATAGGGACCTTTAGCCAGGGCTACAGCCCGAACGGCTTATTGGAATTATAGCAAATTTGGCAGAGAGGTAGAGTTCAGTTAGCAGATTGTGCTTTTTGTTAAATGGTGTAAATCCGTTCAGTCGTTTCTGAGAAAATTACAAGTAAAATCATAGCGATATCTAGAGAAGGAGTCTGACACGTGTGCCGAAATTCGTACAATTACGAGCACGAGCTGCATGCTGATTGGATGTTAACTGTCTGTGAACACTGCAAACCAGGAAGTGTTGGCAGCCATTTTGTTCGTCGCTAGAAGCGAGTCACAAGAAAACAGTAAAACAAAGTTGAGAAATAAGGAAAGGGGGCAGGGTAGAAATATCCTGACTCTTTAGACTTGCTCAGGGGGTCGTACATAGATTTTTAGGGTAAATTTTTATTTTTTTTAAAAATAAAAATATTGCGGCGTATGCATATGGTACTCATACGCGGTGGAAAAGGGAAAAAAAACTAGAAGTCCGTTTTATTCATTAGGTCTCGGGGTTTAAATTCCAGGGGCAATTTTTAGAGCTATATTTCTATGACAGTATGTAAAACTTTGCTACATCAGTTGTACTCTCTACGCATGCGCAGCCTTGTTTGCAAGTGCACTTTTTTTTCTTTTTCTTCAAGTTCGCCAAGCAAACCTATCCTGATTTTAGGTATTAAATTTGCCGCTTTGTTTTCCTGGGTCGTGTGTGTCATCCGGTGCTATACTTTTGTAATATATAATAAATATATTGTATGCATATTTATTTGAAATGTAGTGTTGAGGCGCCAAATGTTGATTACATACTCCGTCCAACCGCCATTTTAGTAGTTTTCCTCCGTTATTTTTATTATACTTATTACTTTCATTTTACCCTGCGCATATTTTCTCTGTGATCGATGAGATTTCCTGCCACAGACACCACGATGTTTGTCCTTGGCCTCCGATCTTATCAAACTTGGTCACACGTATACCTAGAAACTAATTTGAAGGACGTAAGCCACAGCCATTACAACGCGTGTTCGTCAACAAAAAAACATTATTAAGATTGTGCGTTTATCATGTGTGGTAAATGCATACTAGTTGTAAAAGCATGTGTGGTAAAGCGATATGCGTGCCAATGGTTTTGTGGTGACGATCACGCGTGCTTATGAACCGGGTCCGGGCATGGTGGAGTCCAGGGCCCAGGCGGAGGGCCACGCAGCTCCACTCATACAATATTGAAATAATATAGGATTTTTAAAACTTAAAAAAAAATGATTTCATGATTATCCTAGATTAAGTCTTCTGTTAGTATGTTCATTAAATACATGAATATATGTTTTTAAACAATTAAAAACATTCAAGTCATTTCTGTACGGGCGCCTTACATGACGTCACACGGAAGCTTTGATGCGTCGCGTAACGTCAAAGCGTATTCGTAGCGTATGCTGAGAATGATTAGCAGTACAAACTATGGTACGATCACTCTCTCACTGTCAAATCTGAGCACTGGGCGCGCTATGAGAATGGTTAGAAGTGGTCACTCATTGGAGATCCAATTAAGATGTGTGGCTTATCCACAGTATCATAACGTTATTTTTTAACCTGTTCAAGTTTGAGGTTTGCATGAAATACTATGCTATAGGCAGATATGGATGTTTAGGCAGCGCTTATCTCCATGAAGCTTGGTTATTACCATTTACATATAGGTGCCTGAGGGAGGGTAATGAAGTCTATGTGAATGGCAAGGATTGCACAATAACACCAGATCACTCCTTAATTTGTAGACACATACAATAGCATGACTCTTGTAAACAAGATGCGCCTAATTTGGACTGAGTTTTGAAAGGTAGTCCGACACCTGCTATCATAACAACGTTCAGTTTACTAGAAACGGGAGTTATTTACTTTGAAATAATGGAGATTGTTGTGCAATGTTAGCAGGCATCGCTTACATTACGGTAACTGAGCGTGTGGTTTGATTAAAAAACAAGTTATGTTAACTACTCTGCATGGGAAGCTGGATGTTTCCATCTGGCTGTCGATTTCGACCTTGAAAACAGAGTCAACCAAATGAGTCGTATAAGAGCGCTATTGTCTCAAAAAGAGGGCGCTCTTATATCTGCTACAGAAACATTTGTCCTTCATGTAGCAAACACCCGCACAGAAGTGCATGCTTTATTAAATACAGACCTGCTCTTGAATTTTGGGGAGTTAATTTAGAGTATATTTAATGTGTCCTTGACTACGGGGTTACCGTACTTTTTTTAAGTTAGGAGCAGTGGCTTTGTGACTTCTGTAGAAACTATATTTGGTGTCTTTTCGGGATTTTTTCATTCAATTTTTCCCAGCATCTTTGCTGGATTGCGCTTAATTCTTGCATTAGTTGCCGATGTGCTTTTATTAATTTGTTTACATAAATATGGATGCACATCCTCCAGCACACAACAATATTTCTCAACTGTTCTTGCTCCGCAATCGAATGCTTAGTTATTACGGTGCTCTGCCTCTGGCTATATTGAGTGCAGTTTATGGATTATCGTTTTGATTTTCCTTTTTCACAAGCATTCAACCTGTGTTCCATTGCCTGAGTTGTGATTTTGACTGGGCCCTGGATTTGTGTCTCTGCAGTTCGGTGTCTCCCAACAAGGATTATGACCAGCTGATGAGCCCCTTAGTGGTTCATGACGTGCTCTGTTCTGGCGGCGGGATTATGGCCTTAGCAGCGATACATGGAATAATGGGACGTTGGAATGTTTTTGCAGAGGCACTTGAGTTCTTGGCACTCAGTTACATTGAAGATGACCCGAGTTTTCCTCCGATGGTGATAGCGGCTCCGGTCGTCGAGGAACATGTATGTTCATTCCCACTATTGAATTGGATGGCTGAAATGTTTTCAGATAATAATAATCCACATTTGTAAAGCGCAAACAATCACCCGTAAGGGTCTATAGGCACTGGGGTGTGTATGGGTGTGTTAGTGAGTGAATGACGGTCTCAATAGTATCTTTATGATTAACTACATGTTTTTTAAATTAGTATATGTGAGTATTGATGTACATAAGTGAGTATAAGTGAGAGCAAGAGATTGTAAGAGTTTCTGTATAAATAAGTATGTTTTTCTACAAGTGATTGTTTAAGAGATTGCATGTATGTGTTCAATTCTGTAGAAGTAAGTGTAGTGGTGGGTGTATAGCTGTATATGCAAGTAAATGGATGTTTGATAATTTATTTGCATGTGTGAGTATGTGTGTGAGTAACTCTATAAATGAGTGTCGGTGTGTAATATTATGTATAGGTGTATGAGTACATATGATGAGTGAGTACATGTATGAGTGCCTATATAGAACTGTTGGTGAATGAGTGGATGTGTATGTAGATTTTGGAATTATTGAATAAGTTGTTCTAACTGGTATTGGTATCTCCATTTTTTGAAAATGTTAGTTTCTATTTTTGAATGTGTGTATCAAGGGTTATATTACGCTGAGAGGAGGTCTGCCACTCTTTCACAAGGATGATGTCATCAGTGATGTCATTTGAGATGTCATCAGTGATGTCATTTGAGATGTCATCAGTGATGTCATGAGTGATGTCACTGACCATGTCATGAGTGATGTAATATGTGACATCATCAACAGTGCATTGCGGGTCGTGCGAGTTATAGTTAGCTGAACTAACTATAATGGGGGAATTTCAATGGTTTTGTATGAGTAAAGTGTCAAGCTAACTATAACAGGTTTGAAACCTATGTTTTTAAAAGAATTTTTAAGGTTTTTAAAATGCTAATTCCTAACTATAACGTGTGTGAAACCTATGGTTTTTGTTTTTTTCAGTGAATTTCTAAGGTTTTTTAAATGCTAATTCCTAACTATAACAAAGCTGAAATCTATGTTTTTTTCAATGAATTTCAAAGGTTTTGTAAATGATAATTTTTAAATGTATTGTTTTATTTTTTATACTGATTTACTACATTATTTTAAATTATTTATTTTTAGATATTTTATTTTTTTAATTACATTACATATTTTTATATAATTTGAAAAATACTTTTTTAAAAAAAATATTTAAATTGTAATCTTTTTTTATTTAATATTTTTTAAAATTTATATATATTTTATTTATCACGCAATGATATCCTATGGAAGGAAATTCAAGATACTGTAAATATGGTTAGAATTACTTTTCAGGATCAGTAGTGCGCTCAAAGATGCAGCACTGATGTTTCTTGTGATAACAGGTGAGTAAATCGGAATTTGTGGGTCGGTAGAATTTACAGGAATATTTTGCTCAATAGTGAAGGAAGGGGCGGGGCCTGAGGTAACATGTGTTCAAACACACCCTGTGGTGCGTTTTAGATTGGGGAATTAATTCCTCTTCAATCCTGAGGTCCCCTGTTAGCCAACTAGCCCACCAAGTACCTCCAGTATGCGCAAGGCAGCTGTGTTGCAGAGAGTTGTTCAAAGGGCACGCCCCCTTTTTACAACACTCTGCAACACAGCTCCGTGGCGCTTACTGAAGATACCTGTTGAACTAGTTACCCCCTAGGGGACCTCTGGATTGAACAGAAATTAATTACCCAACTTAAAACACGCCACAGGGCATGTTGCACTCACATCACCTCAAGCCCCTCCCCCTACCTTCACCACTGTGCAAATGCACCCTGTAGCGTGTTCTACATTGGGGGATTAAGTAGTCACCTTGCATACTGGGGTTCCCTGGGGGCCAATTCACCCACCAGGAACCTCCAGTATGCGCCAGGAGGCTGCGTTGCAGAGAGGTGTAATGAGGCCACGCCCCTTTTTACACCTCTCTGCAACGCAGCCCCCTGCTGCGTTTGCAGAGGGGGAACTAATTCCCCTTGCATACTGGGGGTCCCTGGGGGCAAACTAGCCCACCAGGAACCTCCAGTATGCACCAGGGGGCTGCATTGCAGAGAGGTGTAATGACGCCATGCCCCTTTTTACACCTCTCTGCAAAGCAGCCCCCTGGTGCGATTGTAGAGGGGGAACTAATTCTCCTTCATACTGGGGGTCTCTGGGGGCCAACTAGCCCACCAGGAACCTCCAGTATGCGCCAGGGGGCTCCATTGCAGAGAGGTGTAATGAGGCCATGTCCCTTTTTACACGTCTCTGCAACGCAGCCCCCTGGCAATTTTGCAGAGGGGGAACTAATTCCCCTTGCATACTGGGGGTCTCTGGGTGCAAACTAGCCCACCGGAAACCTCAAGTATGCGCCAGGGGGCTGCGTTGAAGAGAGGTGTAATGAGGTCACTGCCCTTTTTACACCTCTCTGCAATGCAGCCCCCTGGCACTTTTTCAGAGGGGGAACTAAATACCCTTCCATACTGGGGGTCCCTGGGGACCAACTAACCCACCAGGAGCCTCCAGTATGCGCCAGGGGGCTTGTGACGCAGCTCCAGCAATGCTCTGGGGGGCCCTATCTCCCCAATGCTGCATCAAGCCTTGCGCCTGCTTTAAGCAGGCGCAGGGCTTTGACACAGCATTGGCCTAAAAGTGACTGAGTGAAATCTTGAACCTATGCAGGAACGCCCTCCCCTGCGCCGGAACGCCTCCTGATGGTGCAGGGCTTTACAACGTGACGCATCTCTCAGAATCGTCACATTGTTAATACCCAGCGCCATGGCGCATCTTTTGTGCTGCCGCTGCGTCACAAAGTCTCGGTAGAGGGTGGCAGTGGTGAACCAGAGGGTGGCAGTGATGAACCAGAGGGTGACAGTGATGAACCAGAGGGTGGCAGTGCTGAACCAGAGGGTGGCAGGGGTGAACTAGAGGGTGGCAGTGATGAACCAGATGGTGGCAGGGGTGAACCAGAGGGTGGCAGTGGTGAACCAGAGGGTGGCATGGGTGAACCAGAGGGTGGCATGGGTGAACCAGAAGGTGGCAGTGGTGAACCAGAGGGTGGCAGTGCTGAACCAGAGGGTGACAGTGGTTAACCAGAGGGTGGCAGTGGTGAACCAGAGGTGCTGTGATGAACCAGAGGGTGGCAGTCGTGAACCAGAGGGCCACAGTGGTGAACCAGATGGTTGACAGTGCTGAACCAGAGGGTAGCAGGGGTGAACCAGAGGGTGGCAGGGGTGAACCAGAGGGTGGCAGTGGTGAACCAGAGGGTGGCAGTGCTGAACCAGAGGGTGACAGTGGTTAACCAGAGAGTGGCAGTGGTGAACCAGAGGTGCTGTGATGAACCAGAGGGTGGCAGTCATGACCCAGAGGGTGGCAGGGGTGAACCAGAGGGTGGCAGTGGTGAACCAGAGGGTGGCAGTGCTGAACCAGAGGGTGACAGTGGTTAACCAGAGGGTGGCAGTGGTGAACCAGAGGTGCTGTGATGAACCAGAGGGTGGCAGTCATGACCCAGAGGGTGGCAGGGGTGAACCAGAGGGTGACAGTGCTGAACCAGAGGGTGGCAGGGGTGAACAAGAGAGTGGCAATGCTGAACTAGAGGGTGGCAGTGGTGAACCAGAGGGTTGCAGGGGTGAACCAGAGGGTAGCAGGTGTGAACCAGAGGGTGGCATTGGTGAACCAGAGGGTGGTAGGGATGAACCAGAGGGTGGCAGTGGTGAACCAGAGGGTGCTGTGCCCATACACAACCGCATGGGTAACTTCACCATGCAAGCGGCCCGCAAACACGCAAAAAGCCCTGCAAACACGCAAAAAAACCAGCAAACACGCAAAAAACCAAAAAATCCGCAAATTCGCACGAATTCTTGGATTTTGCGGATTGCGAATTCGATTACGAGCAAATTCGTGGAACGCGAATTCACAAATTTCGCCCATACTTAATATAGACACTCATGTAGCTACTCACTAACACATGCAGCCAGTTATACACAAAGTGAGACAGTGATAGAGATATTTAAATATTTAAACAATATTCGCTAATACATGTATTCACTAAGATACACTTAATAAGTCGGTTATACAATCAATTTTACCAAAAAACATCCATTTAGATACTTTTTTACCGATTTATTCTTCCATCAACCTTCAGATATAAATATGTAAAAAATATTTATTCACTGGATGATGTCATGAGTGATGTCATTTGAGATGTCATGAGTGATGTCATGAGTGATGTCACTGACCATGTCATGAGTGATGTAATATGTGACGTCTTCAGCAGTGCATTGCGGGCGCGCAAGTTATAGTTAGCTGAACTAACTATAACGGTGGAATATATATATATATATTACCTACTGCCGGTCGCCAGTAGGTAGTTATAGTTAGAACGTAGTTTCCATAGGAAATTCGCAACATTCTATTTGGAATAACTTTGGCGCCGGTTGACGAATCTTCGCGAATTTCTCCAAGAAAATGTCCTGCTCCGCTCCACTCCTTCCCTGAAAGTTTGGGGGTGATTCTTGAAGCGGGGCTGAGAAAAAACGGGGGTCCCAAAACGTGTTTTCCCCATGCAATTTTCCATAGGACCTTTAGACCTAACTACAGCCAGAACAGCTGAACGGAATTACACCAAATTTGGCAGAGAGTGCTGTCTACACTCCAAACCAGGAAGTGATGGCAGCCATCCTGTGCTCGGTAGACCTAGGCACAAGAAAGCATAAAAACAAACGTGTAGAATGCAAAAAGGGGACAGGGTAAAAACACCCTGACCCCCGAGGCTCCCCCAAATTTTTTTTTTAAATAATCGCAGGGTACGCGTACGTACGCGTACCCCATGAAAAAAAACCCGGTTTGCTTTTTTTCAAATTAGCCCCCGGGGGGACCAAAATTCCAGTGGCATAGTGAAAAAGAAGTGTGGGGGGCCCCAATCTCCCCCATACTGCCCTGGGGACCGCCACCCCCCAGGGCAAAGTAATTTTAATAGCGGGGGCACACAGGACCCCCTGCAGCCCTGGGGACCGCCACCTCCAGGGCTTGTATATGTATGTTGGGGGACCTCTAAGGCCCCCCTAGCCCCGGGGAGCACCACCCGGTGCTTTTAACAGGTAGAAGGGGGACAGCCAGGCCCCTCTCCTGCAGCGTGTGATGGCCCTGGGGACACCACCCCCCAGGGCCGGCTCCTGCAGTGTTCCGGGGTGCCTACCCCCAGGACACTGCCATTTGCTATGGTAGGGCGGGAGCCTTGTGTCTCCCGCCTTACAATAACAAACTGCTTTGATTTTTGTAAGAGAGAGCAAGAAACCTGCTCTCTCTTTCAAAAATCAAAGCGTATTGCTTTTCTACATGGGGAGAAGCATGTTATCTGCTCCCCAAGCAGAAAAGCAGGATGCAGGGAACTGGCAGGGACCCTGGGAGGCTTGTGGACACCCCCATGGTCCCCAACGGAGAGGGCAGGCACCGGGGGATGGGATCCCCAGGGGCCATAAGTTGCCCATGAGGGGGGCCATGAGGCCCCCCTCCACCATTGATATAAAAAAATAGAAAAAAGGCAGGCCCCCGGGGATAGGGTCCCCAGGGCCTTAAAGGGGCATAGGAGGGGGGTTTGCAGCCCACCTGCACAAAAAAATAAATTTAAATGTTGCCCATGCCCCGGGACGCATCTGTGCCGTTTTTGCCACATGGTGTGCCGCATTGTAAATGCGGGGCACCATGGGTGGCGGAGCTGTGGCGCACAATAACTGGCGCATCCCTGGGGATGCACCAGTTATCGTAAATCTGGCACTATACATTTAGCCAACGAGGGAGCACTTACTGATTAGACAGTAGAAAGTACTCCAGTTGAGTAGAGGTATTGCACAAAAAGGTGGCATCTTCGTGGACAAACACGCAGGGCGGGATTCATTCTGCTCCCTGTTAGACTTGTTTTTGTGCCCTTCTGCCCTCTGTTAGACTTGTTTTTCCCGTGTTTTTCTGCCCTTCTGCCCCGTGTTAGACTCGTTTTTTGTGCTCTTCTGCCCTCTGTTAGACTCGTTTATGTGCCTTTCTGCCCCATTAGACTCGTTTTTTCTGCCCTTCTGCCCTTTGTTAGACTGCTTTTTGTGCCTTTCTTCCCTCTGCATCACCACATCATGTTATGTTATGTTATGTTATGTTAATAACTTTTATTAGGCGCACAGCTGCCCCAGCAAAGGGGCGTCCTGGCGCCTGATCAAGTGCCACAACACAACAAATCGATGCTGGAAAAGAGAGGGAATCAGTCAGCAGTAGGGAACAGATAAGTTTTTATGGCGCGTCTGAAAAGAGTCAGGCTGTTCAGGGCACGAATATGGACAGGGAGAGAGTTCCACAATCCTGCCGCTAGAACTCGAAAGGAACGACCTCCCATCCTACTCAGTCTGAACCTGGTCTTAACCGCCAGATGAAGAGATTCCAACCTGAGAGCCCGCGTAGGAACATAGGGGGAAACAAGATTCGCAAGGGCTGGAGGAGAGGAAAGTTTCAAGAGCTTAAATGTCAGACAAAGAGCCTTGAATTTAATTCTTTGTCTGACCGGCAGCCAGTGAAGAGAGGTCAAGACTGCAAAAACAGAACACCGTCTAGGAAGGCCAACGATGGCACGCGCCGCGGCATTCTGCACCCTTTGCAGTCTAGTAGCCTCCGCCTGATTCACTCCGAGCAGCAGCGCACTCCCATAGTCCAGCCGGGAAAGGATGGAGGCTTGGACCACCAGTTGCTGAGTAGGGGGGTCGAAGAATTTGAGGACTGGTCTCAGTACTCGCAGAATACCATAACAGGTAGCTGCAATCTTCTTTGTGTGGCTGGTAAAGGAGAGTGTAGGATCCAGCCAAACCCCCAAGTACTTAACTTCGGCAGCTGGGATGGGAGTCACCCCCAATTCTGGAGGCCACCACTGGTCTCCCCAGAGTTCCGCCTGTTTCCCTAGGATCAGGACCTCGGTTTTTTTGGCATTTAACTGCAAGCAGTTAGTGCGCATCCAGTTTGCCACGGCTATGAGTCCTGCGCGGAATCTGGGAGCATTCACCTCAGGGTCCCCACTGAGTGTCACCGCCAGCTGCGTGTCGTCGGCATACGATGTCATGGTTAAGCCACATTGTCTGACGACTGCAGCCAGCGGTTTCACATATAAGTTGAACAGAGTGGGGCTCAATGCAGAGCCCTGAGGCACTCCGAGACCCAATGGATGGAAGGAGGACTGACCAGGTGGAATAGCCACTTTAAAAAACCGGTCCGAAAGGAAAGAGCGAAACCATTGGAGAGATCTCCCCTCAATTCCCACTTCCTCCAAACGCCGCATCAAAATGTCATGAGACACCGTGTCAAACGCGGCGCTCAAGTCTAACAAGAGGAGCGCCGCTGTCTGCCCCGCATCCAGCATCGTACGCAAGTGCTCAGTCATAAAGAGCAGTGCAGTTTCGGTGCTGTGTTGTGCACGAAAACCATTCTGGCTCTCGTCTAGAATATTATTTCGAGAGAGGTGGGCAGACAAGATGGAGTTCACGTGTGCCTCAGTGACCTTGGCGGTCCAGGGCAGGAGGGAGATGGGACGATAGTTTTCAGGTAGCAGGGGATCCAGATTAGGCTTCTTTAAAATGGGGCTGACCACTGCCTGCTTCCAGGAAGAAGGGACCACTCCCGCAGTGAGTGATAGATTAATCAAATCCAATATAGGCTCACGACAAAGGGGCGGGAGAAGTTTAAATAGCTCTGGCTTCAGCGGATCTAATGGAGAGCCAGATTTAATTTTGAGGCTCAGAGTGTCAAAAGCCTCGTCAGACATAACAGGCAGGGAGGACAGAGTTTCATGGACCGTAGCCATCACACCAGTAGGCTCAGCACCGGGCACAGATGGCATAAATCCTCGGTAGATTGCCTGCACCTTCTCCACGAAAAAGGATGCCAAACTTTCACAGTGAGAGTCCATGCAGATTTCTAACGAGGTGGCCCGTTTCCCCACAAGGTCTTTGAGAACCTAAAAGATTAATTTAGATGGGTTAGGGCTGCTCAGAAACTCAGAAGCATAGTATGCGGCCCGGGTTTGGCAGATTGCCCTGTGATAGACCTTAAGCTGGGCAAAATACAGAGATTTTAAAGTGGGATCAAAGGATTTCCTCCAGGCCCTCTCAGCTTGCCGGCACGTTCTCTTGAGCTCGGCAAGAGTATCATTATACCATGGGCTGTGCGTTTTAGCGTGGCATTTCGACCAGCAGATTGGTATAAAAGAATCAAGGGCGGCTAGGACCCAGTTACAGAACTGCTCATATCCTTGTTCGACATTCAACAGGTTGCCCAGGGGCTGCGCCTCCAAGATCTTAACAAACTCCTCTAGCTTGAGCTTACGCTAATTTCTTTTAAGGATCAGTCTGTCCACAGGTTTAAATTGTAGGTCATCTAAAGGACAGGAAACTTTAACCAACAGATGATCAGTCCAACCTACCACCATCGGGTCAGATACCCTAGCCCGATCCAGTGTGGTAAAGAAGGGGTCAAGGATGTGACCTCCTATGTGGGTAGGGGAGGTAACTAGTTGGTTCAATTGCATGGCTTCAAGGTCCGCTAACAAGGAACTAATGGGTGAAGATGACGTCTGATCAAGATGTATATTGAGGTCACCTACGATGTTAAAATTAGCATATCTAGGAGCTAAAGAGCTGACCACGTCAGCAAGAGCGGCCTTGAAGACAGTGTCGTTCCCTGGTGGGCGGTAGATAAGCAGACCGCTAAGAGTGAACTGATGACTGAAGGTGACCTTAAAAGAAGCGCTCTCGCACATCGGTAGATCAAGAGCTTTCCAATCAACCGGAAAGCAAGATTTAGTCGCCATGGCTATGCCACCCCCCCTAGACGTGCGGTTGTGAGTAAACACTGTATAGGTGGAAGGGAATGCCAGATTGATAATAGCAGTATCTGCGTCCTGAAGCCAAGTCTCAGGGAGAAAGATAAGGTCAGGAGAATCCTTATCGATCATGTCACGTAGGGACTGATGGTGCTTGACCAATGATCTCACGTTCAGGCTCCATATGCTGAGTACACGCTCAGTGATGTTAGTACGAGTACTTAGGGCAATCCTTTCAACAGAGCGCACCCCAGTGGGGGTATCAAGAGAAAGACTGCCACAGGCACAGTCATAAGGACCCGAAAGTGGGAACACCGAATCATGAACACACACCGAAAGGCCGTCTCTAATAGAAAGGAGATTGGCGCGATTATACCTGCTCGTCGCGGTATTATGCATGGTGGTATGATGGCTAAAAGCCAGAGTCCATAACCCGCACCCGCTACCTCAACGCGGACGAGCGCAGACGGGCAGGACTCTGGCACGACTCCGGCTAAGCGACGGCGTCCCACTGCGCGTTCCCGCTGCGCGGGAGAGGACGACTTTAAATAGGCGTCGCACTCCAAGATGGCGCCCGCCAAAATGATCACTCACCCAATACAAGATGGCGCCCACAAGAATCCAACCCCGGGACCCGGACCCGCCAAATGGCGGTGCGTATTCCTCAAATTACGTGCAGGTAAGGGGACGAGTGCCCAGGCAAAGTAGTGCGATAAAAGCAAGGGAAAAATCAAATTAAAAGAACCAAAATACGCGAAAGGTCGTGTTAAAAACGCAGCGCACTGGCAGCGCGACCTGCGCTAATGCAGCACCTAATCAGGAAGTAAATCACGCGAGTCCACCTTAAATAGGCGTCGCAATGAGCCGCTCGAGCGCCGGGACGCTCCAAGATGGCGTCCGCCAAAATGATCACTCACCCAATCCAAAATGGCGCCCACAAGAATCCAACCCCGGGACCCGGACCCGCCAAATGGCGGTGCGTATTCCACAAATTACGTGCAGGTAAGGGGACGAGTGCCCAAGCAAAGTAGTGCGATAAAAGCAAGGGAAAAATCAATTTAAAAGAACCAAAATACGCTAAAGGTCGTGTTAAAAACGCAGCGCACTGGCAGCGCGACCTGCGCTAATGCAGCACCTAATCAGGAAGTAAAGCACGCGAGTCCGCCTTAAATAGGCGTCGCAATGAGCAGCTCGAGCGTCGGGACGCTCCAAGATGGCGCCCGCCAAAATGATCACTCACCCAATCCAAGATGGCGCCCACAAGAATCCAACCCCGGGACCCGGACCCGCCAAATGGCGGTGCGTATTCCACAAATTACGTGCAGGTAAGGGGACGAGTGCCCAGGCAAAGTAGTGCGATAAAAGCAAGGGAAAAATCAAATTAAAAGAACCAAAATACGCTAAAGGTCATGTTAAAAACGCAGCGCGCTGGCAGCGCGACCTGCGCTAATGCAGCACCTAATCAGCACTCAGCGCTACCCCAGCATCACTCAGCACCACCACATTATCACTCAGCACTACCACATTATCACTCAGCACCACCACAGCACCACTCAGCACCACCACAGCATCACTCAGCACCACCACAGCACACCACTCAGCACCACCACAGCACCACTCAGTGCCACTACAGCATCACTCAGCACCACCACAGCATCACTCAGCACTGCCACATTATCACTCAGCACCACCACAGCACCACTCAGCACCACAACAGCATCACTCAGCACCACCACAGCATCACTCAGCACCACCACAGCATCACTCAGCACCACCACAGCATCACTCAGCAACACCACAGCACCACTCAGTACCACCACAGCACCACTCAGCCCACCACAGCATCACTCAGTGCCACCACAGCATCACTCAGCGCCACCACATTATCACTCAGCACCACCACAGCACCACTCAGCACCACCACAGCATCACTCAGCACCACCACAGCATCACCCAGCACCACCACAGCATCAATCAGCACCACCACAGCACCACTAAGCTCCACCACAGCATCACTCAGCACCACCACAGCATCACTCAGCAATACCACATTATCACTCAGCACCACCACAGCACCACTCAGCACCACCACAGGATCACTCAGCACCACCACAGCATCACTCAGCACCACTACAGCACCACTCAGCACCACCTCAGCATCATTCAGCACCATCCCAGTATCACTCAGCACCACCACAGCACCACTCAGCATCACCACAGCACCATTCAGCACCACCACAGCACCCCTTAGCGCCACCCCAGCATCAATCTGCACAACCATTCAACAACAACTGGTTCAAATATGTTCTCTCAATGTTTCAAACTTTATTACAAATGTCACAAAAAGATGTTAATATTTCACTTCGGTTCTTGGATTTTCGTCACAATAAAATACACTGAACATAATCTTCACAAAAGTTATTTACAAAAGTTTAAGCTATTGCCATTATAAATTAAAATCACTTTTATTCAAGTATTAATTATTTAAAATAAATTAAAAGCCATTGTAATTTGTAATATCAATACAGCCAAGTCACGTAAATACAAAACATGTTGCATTACAAATGCTATAGGTGTCACATTTGCGAAAGTTATAACTATTGGCATTGTAAATGACAAAGCTATTAATTTAGCTATTTTCAAAACGAACACATAAATTAAAAAAATTGTCATTTACAAGACCAATAGCTCAAACTTTCCTAATGCGACACCTATTGCATTGCAAATGCTTGTTTTTATAACTGTCAGTGCTTCCTGTTGAGGTTTAATTTTCGTGACAGGGGCCTCATTGCCTACTTGTAACTATTCTCTGACCCTGCTTTAAGGGTCAGAGCAGGGTCAGAGAATAGTTGCAAGTAGGCAACGAGGCGCCAGGAAGCACTTACAGGCTTACAGCAGCAGGTGCCCAAGTTGAAGTTATTTTCTTTTTAACCCTTTTGTAAAAGGTTACAAAAAATTAGCTTCAACTTTTGCACCTGCTGCTGTAACACTGTAAGTGCTTGGCTGAAAATTCGTCCCCGCTGATTTGCGGATTTTACCGTGATTTCGCGAGATTCGCATATCGCGAAATCGCGGAAAATCCGCAAATTCCGTGAGCGGAACAAATTTTCAGCCCATGCTTATTCTATATGTGTTATTAGTTATTTTTTTGAGTATCAGAATGAGCATCTGTATGTTTTGGTGGGGGTATTACTTAGCGCACAGAATGCATGAATGACTGACTCACTGTTTGTATGTGTTTTGAAGACAGCATGTGTGCAGGAATGTATGGGTGGATGAGTGTGTGTATGTGTGTGAAAGTGAGTGAATGACTGTCTCAATAGTGTCTTTATGAGTAAGTACATATGTTTAAACTAGTATATGTGAGCATTGATGTATATAAGTGAGTATATTATGAGAGTGAAAGATTGGAAGAGTTGCTATACAAATAAGTATGTATTTCTATAAGTGATTGTTTAAGAAAGTAAGTATGTGTAGGTTTATGTATAAGTAAGTGTAGTGGTGTATGTATAGCTCTATGTGGAAGTAAATGGATGTTTTTTTTGCATATGTGAGTATGTGTGTGAACAACCCTATGGATGACTATTAGTATGTAACATTAGGTATAGCTGTATGAGCACATATGATGAGTGACTACATGTATGAGTGACTATATAGAACTGTTGCTGAATGAGTGGATATGTATATAGATTTTGGAATTACTTAATAGGTTCTTCTAACTGATATAGGTATCTCCATTGTTTTGAAAATTTTAGTTTCTATTTTTCAGTCTATTTATCAAAGGTTATATTAGCGTGAGCGGAGGTCTGCCACTTTTTCACACACATGATGTCATCAGTGATGTCATTTGAGATGTCATGAGTGATGTCATGAGTGATGTCACTGACCATGAAAACAAAGTGGGTAGCTGAACCGTTCCTGAATAAAGAATTATGTGTGTTTGGCGTGACCGGGGGTGTACATGTGGCACCCTGGGGCATCCATTGTGTTGGATATATTTGCCTCACACACCCGAATGGGTGTCATGCTTCATCATTGGTATTTGCTCCTCGTCGGGGAGGCGGTGCAATCCCCAACGGGCTCACCTCAAAGAGGGGCTCTTTATCGGAGATCTTTTGATCCAACTGCCTTATGGTGAAGTGCGGGTATGTGGAAGAATGGAGCAAATAATCAAGAAAGTAATTAAAATGTAGTAGGGAGTACCAAAAAGTATTACTTTATTCTGGGGGTCTCCTGCTATGGTTAAAAACGTGAATCCAACTCTCTTGGTACCACCTAGTTAGGTATTGTGGTGCTAGATGAGGCTGGATGGGAAATTGGTCAACATGTTTCTCGCATAAGGAATTTATCCGCGATTCATCAGGACCATAAAGGTGTAGAAATGATAAAAATTGCAATCATACAACAGCATGCTAGTGTCATGTGTGGAATGCAAGAAAAGAAGGTTTAAATACCTCTGTAGTCATATCCTATGCCTAAGGGTCGAGGATTATGTACTTCATGAGTGTTCGGCGGTAAAAGAACATCAGGAGAGCACCTTAAGATGTTGCTCTGTTAGCCTGCGTCCCTGCTGTGTGACCTACCCATCACCGCCAAGCTCGAGTAGATATAAATATGTAAAAAATATTTATTCACTGGATGATGTCATGAGTGATGTCATTTGAGATGTCATAAGTGATGTCATGAGTGATGTCACTGACCATGTCATGAGTGATGTAATATGTGACGACATCAGCAGTGCATTGCGGGCGTGCAAGTTACTAACTATAATGGAGGAATTTCAATGGTTTTGTATGATTGAAACATCCAGCTAACTATAACACGTGTGAAACCTATGGTTTTTTCAGTGAATTTCTAAGGTTTTTTAAATGCTAATTCCTAACTATAACGAGGCTAAAACCTATGGTTTTTTCAGTGAATTTGCAAGGTTTTTAAATACTAATTCCTAACTATAAGATACCTAAAACCAAAGGGCCTGATTCACGAACTAACTTAAGACAAAATCCTAAACTTACTCCTTTTAGTATTCACAGAAGTTAGGATTTTGTCTTAACCCCTTCCATGCTCATGACGAGCTCAGCTCGTCATGAGGCACAGTTGAGCTGTGCTGATGACGAGCTGAGCTCGTCATGAAAGCAGCAGAATAATAATTTCCAGCACAGGGGAAAAATAACCACAGCAGCGATGTGGTTAAGTTTGTCTTAAGACAGACGTAAGACAGGCTTAAGTTAGGATTTTGTCTTAAGTCTGTCTTAAGTTTGTCTTAAGGCAAATTTAAGACAAAATCCTAACTTCTGTGAATACCAAATGGAGTAAGTTTAGTGTTTTGTCTTAAGTTAGTTCTGTGAATCGGCCCCAAAGGTTTTTTCAGTGAACATATATATATATATATATATATATATATATATATATATATATATATATATATATATATATATATATATATATATATATATATATATATATATATATATATATATATATATATTACCTACTGGCGGTCGCCAGTAGGTATATATAGTTAGGATTTTTTTGAATAGGGATTTCTGAAAATTCTATGTTGAATAACTTTGGCGTTGAAGGACGGAATTGGCTGAAATTTTCAGGAAAATCGCACATTTTGCATCTGAGCGTCCCCTGAAGATTTGGGGGGGATTCGTCAAGCGGGGGCCGAGATAAAGGGGGTCCCAAAACGTGTTTTCCCCATGTTAATTTCTATACGGTGGTTGGACTCACTTTTAGCTCGAACGGCTGAATGGATTTTTATGAAACTTGGCAAAATTGTAGGGACTGGTAGCCCGATGTGCCTTTGCTAGGTCTCAAGATATGTGCTCCAGTGGATTTTGAGAAATTAACGTTCAAAAAAATATATATATCTGTGACTGCGTACCGGTTAGCGCCCCGGTTCGCGTACCAGAAGCGTAATGGAACTTCGCGTGGAGAATCGGATTGGCTCTCTGGTGACTGTGAAGTGAACATTCTAAACAGTTCGGAGCGGCCGCCATTTTGTCTCTCGGTAGGATCGAGAGACAAGAGGTGGAAATAAACAAAGGGGGGAATGAATGAAAGGGTGCAAGGTAGACCCCTCTTGACCCCCTAGGATTGATGTGGGGGCTATTAAAGGGACCCGCGGGCAAAAAAATTAAATTAAAAAAATGCGATTTTTTAGCGTAACGGGAGTCCGCCATCTTGCGTTAAGGTCTAATTTGGACACAAGATGGATGATAAACAATGCTGAGTTTGTGTAAAAGGGGGCAAGGGAGACATATCTTGACCCCCTAGGTTTTGTGAGGGTGGATGAAGAGGCCTATATATGTCTAAAAAAGAAAAAGAAATCAAATTTTCGCGCGGTTAGCGTCCGGTGCGCGAACCGGGTAGCGCTCCGGAAAGCGTAAATCGTGAAAGTTAGTAAAAAAGAAGTTACATTTAAAATTTATATAGAGTAATCATAGTTAGGATAGCTCTGAAAAGAGCTTTTGGGTCTGTGGAAGATTTAGGTACTTATAAGTAGGTTCCAATACACAGTCTAAAATTCTGGATGAAAACTCTGTTCCCCTCATCTGTGAAGTGCACACCATCTCCTCTGTAGATATCTTGCATGTAGTAACGCAAGTTATTGTTGTAGATGGCGCCCATTCCATGGTCTCTCATGTAAGCTGAAACAGACTTATTTACATGCTTCCTCGCTTTCTCAATTTGTGGACAAAATTGATTGGACCACCTCCATTTCTGTCTTTGGCATATATTGGAATATACCAAGGCAGTTTGAGGAAAAAGTGCCATCAATTGCTCAAAGGTGTCCTTTAAAAGCATTTCCAGACCAACCCCAGTCAAAGTGCCCAAATAATTTCCTCCACAGTGCACTATTATGTGGTTAGGGTTTGGCAGATGCAAAAAGGTTTTTACCAATGGTATCAATTGGTGACATTTCAATCCTCTTTGGCCAATCCATTTGATTTCCACATTTTGTAAATTGAGGTTGTGTAAATTTCTGTTATCAGCACACCTGTGAGCCCAGTGGATGTAGCTATGTCCAAGAATCCAGACAGAAAACATGGTGAAAGGAGGTTCTGCGGCAGTCAGATGAAGTGTGGGAATGAAATGGCAGTTGGAACAGTCAGAGTTTGTAATGAAAAAAATTGTGGAGTTTTAGTGCTAATGATTCAGTAGCAGTGATTGGTGTTTTTTTTGCTGAAAACAGAAAGTTAGGGTGCATGGATGTGTTCTTTGAAAGATGTAATTCGGAAGGTTAAGAAAAAATCATTTTAAGAAACATTGCACTGGATAAGCAGGTGTACTGAGAGTTCAGAGTTCATTTGAAACATTGTTGTGTGAACTTGTAAACATGAGAGGTCTTTCAGGAGGTAGTTGCTATGGAAAAAGGCAGAAAGGGCAGAGGGGGGAAGGGTGTTGATTTGAAAAAAATGAGGGAAGAGTTTTGATTGGGTGACATGAGAGATGTGTGTGATGAATAACAGCATTTCTTTGCCATTGTTGGTTGCAGCCTCTGGAGTGCATACCCTTTGCTCTGCTAAAGAAAAATTGGTGTGTGTCTGAGACTGTTTTGAAATTCAAAAAGCATGTGCTAAGGTGAGAAAAGATTCATTTAATTTAGATAGAGACTAGTATGCTTTAGGGAGAAAATTCGGAAGAAAGTTGTGTATTTAAAATGTTGCTCTGTGTCAAATGTTTTACAACAAGATTTTGTTTCTTTGAGAAATTGTAATTGGAGATAATGTGAAGTATTAGTACTGACAGGGTGTGCTTGTACATAGGAGCTGTGCTGTGTTTTCAAATTATGACTTGAAAATCGTTTTTATGGAAAAGCAATGCTTTTTAAATTTAAGAGAAGGAAAAAATGGTGTCTGCTTCTTTAAACAAATATTTCACTTGTCCCATGATTCAGGGAGAATATTTTGCTTACTTGATGTGTTTAAAAACGTTTCTTGAAGTCATTTAGGTTTCTTGATATGCACTGCTAGAGTTTCATAGCCAGCATGGGGCATATTTACAAAGCCTTTGAGTCACTTTCACGTTATTTTCCCCATGTTAAAAGTGATGCAAAAGTGGTGCAAGGGCCTTGTAAATACGCCCCCATGTGTGTTAGGGCATTTTAAGTCACTTCCCCATGAACCAGGGAGAATAATTTGTTTACTTGATGTGTTTAAAAACGTTTTTTGAAGTCATTTAGGTTTCTTGATATGAACTGCTAGAGTTTCATAGTCAGCATGGGGCATATTTTTAAGGACTTTGAGCCACTTTCACGTTATTTTCCCCATGTTAAAAGTGACACAAAAGTGGTGCAAGGGCCTTGTATATCCGCCCTCATGTGTTAGGACATTTTAAGTCACTTCTCCATGAATCTGGGAGAATAATCTGGTTGCAGCCTCTGGAGTGCATACTCTTTGCTCTGCTAAAGAAAAATTGGTGTGTGTCTGAGACTGTTTTGAAATTCAAAAAGCATTTGCTAAGGAGAGAAAAGATTCATTTAATTTAGATAGAGACTAGTATGCCTTGTAAATACGCCCTCATGTGTGTTAGGGCATTTTAAGTCACTTCCCCATGAATGGGGTTGCATAATTTGCTTTTTTGATGTGTTTAAAAACGTTTCTTGAAGTCATTTAGGTTTCTTGATATGTACTGCTAGAGTTTCATATTCAGCATGGGGCATATTTATAAGGACTTTGAGCCACTTTTAAGCCACTTTCACGTTATTTTCCCCATGTTAAAAGTGATGCAAAAGTGGTGCAAGGGCCTTGTAAATACGCCCTCATGTGTGTTAGGGCATTTTAAGTCACTTCCCCATGAATGGGGTTGAATAATTTGCTTATTTGATGTGTTTAAAAACGTTTCTTGAAGTCATTTAGGTTTCTTGATATGTACTGCTAGAGTTTCATAGTCAGCATGTGGCATATTTATAAGGACTTTGAGCCACTTTTGAGCCACTTTCACGTTATTTTCCCCATGTTAAAAGTGATGCAAAAGTGGTGCAAGGGCTTTGTAAATACGCTCTCATGTGTGTTAGGGCATTTTAAGTCACTTGCCCCATGAATCAGGGAGAATAATTTGCTTACTTGATGTGTTTAAAAACGATTCTTAAAGTCATTTAGGTTTCTTTATATGTACTGCTAGAGTTTCATAGCCAGCATGGGGCATATTTATAAGGACTTTGAGCCACTTTCACGTCATTTTCCCCATGTTTAAAGTGACACAAAAGTGGTGCAAGGGCCTTGTAAATACGCCCTCATGTGTGTTAGGGCATTTTAAGTCAGTTCCCCATGAATGTGGGAGAATAATTTACTTATTTGATGTGTTTTAAAAATGTGTTTTTTGACTTAAAATGGCTCAAAGGCTTTGTAAATATGCCCCATACTGGCTATGAAATTCTAGCAGTACATATTCTGTCTATGCTGCTAAATTACCATAGGTAGAATTGACATCTAGTGTGTTATTTGTTTGCTTACTGTTATTGATTTACTGTTTGGTAATAGTATTTAATAACATTTTTTTTAAAACTTTACCACATATTCAACTCAAGATGTTTTGAAAAATTGAAACATGCCCTCAAGGCAAAGGAGAAGAAAAGAAGCAAAGCGACTTATACCCCACCTTGGTAAAGCATTGCAGCAGTCCTCTACAATAAAAAGTTGTCAAGTCATCAAAAAAACTCTGGGTAAGACAACAAAATCTTTTTTAAGAAACATTTGCAGACGAAAAAGTATCCCTACTATATATGGGGGATGGGGGAGGGGAGCGGGGAGGGTGCTGGGTGGGAATCTGGGTGTGTGGGGTTTGGGGGGGGGAGAAAACAAAGTAAAACGAGCAAGTTCGAAACCATTAAAGGAATGTTGGTAGATAAGCACTGCTTACAATTTAAAATGAATAAATGGGAAAGCTGAACATAGGATGTTGGAATGTGGCAGGTCTTAATGACAGAGGAAAGAGGGCCCAATTCTCTCAATTAATGGTTCATAGTTCCTGGGATATCATCTGCATACAAGAAACTCACATTCCGATAGGTGAGATTACTCAGCTAAAAATACCAGGCTATAACCTATTAGTTACAACAAAACAAACCACAAAAACCAGAGGGGTGACAATTCTAGCAAGAACAAGAATAGGTGTTCCAGTACGTAAAAAAGCCGATAAATATGGAAGATGGGCCATTGTTCAGTTAGATATGGGTATTACCATATGCTCCATATATGGCCCTAATCTTGACGATCCTGCATTGTATATCGAATTAGAATCAGAATTAGCGCAATGGCCAAGTACCTTAATCCTCTGCGGAGATTTTAATTTAACATTTAATCAATCTCAAACCAATCAGAGCCAATATAACTATTCTGGCCGAAAACCAAGAGTATTTCGAGCAGTACTAAGCTTAATTCAGAGTCACAATCTTAAAGATATATGGTCTTTAAAAAATAGTAGAGACCCAGGATACACCTATTTCTCCTATCCTCATAAAAAATACGTACGTATAGACTACATATTCGCAACTGCAGACATCGCCCAAAATGCTCTTATTTTTAAAGCCCCCAAGACACTATCCGACCACAACTCCATCTGTGCTACACTGGAAGTTCCTAGATTTAAGCGAGTTTATGCACAATGGACATTTGACCGGAAATTATTGGTCAATCAGGAGTATACAGAGCATATTGTACAATGGACCAAAGAATTCTTCGATATAAATCAATATAGCGCATCACGCATTAGTGTATGGGATAGTTTTAAGGCGGCGTTAAGGGGAGAGACTGCCACCTTTGTCGCCAGCCGTAGAAAAGAACGACAAAAGACTCACACCGAGCTAATAAATAGATTAACACATCTAGAATACATACATGCCCACCAATTACACCATGGGGAAGAGGCTGACGATACTTTAAGAAAGATCTTGACACTTAAAGCCGAGCTAAATAATGATCTAACAGAAAAAGCTGCAGAAACTCTCCAAGCCAACCGAAATAAGATATATGAGACAGGCGAAAATGTAGGGAGACACCTTGCCCTAAAAACTCGGCAAACTCTGTCTCATAACTCCATACAAAGCATTGACTATGACGGCCACAAATGTACTACTAAGGAAGAAATAGCCAATTGCTTCCAGGAGTATTACCAAAAACTATACCAGAATGAAGACACAAAATCGATTGATGAAACTAAAGAGTTCCTAGACAACTGGCTTAGAGAGACTAATATGGCACAACTCATCGATGATGAAAAAAAAAAAAGAACTAGATAAAGAAATTACCAGAATAGAAGTAGAGATGGCAATAGCGGAACTAGCTGAAGGGAAAGCAGCGGGACCCGACAAGATACCCCTAGACCTATACAAAATACTGGGTAAAGTGATAATCCCATTCCTATATGATCTCTTCTTAGGTATTCAATGGCATGGAAAACCCCCGGAATCGTGGAAACAAACAAACATAGCCATTTTTAAAAAGAAAGATAAACCCCCGACTTGACAACATCATACAGGCCGATCTCACTGATCAATTCAGACTCTAAAACATATGCCAAAATCTTTGCTAATCGCCTTGGTAAAATCATTCAACGACTAGTGACTCCCTGGCAACATGGGTTTATACCCGGCAAAAGTACTACCGAGCATATACGAAGAGTCATATCTCTTTTTGACATAATGAAAATAAAGAATGGTCAAATGTCACTGATTTTATTAGACGCGGAAAAGGCTTTTGACCGGGTCTCCTGGCAGTTTCTTTGGGAAATATTAGCCACTAATAACATCGGCCCGGGGTTTATAAAATCAATAAAAGCCCTTTATATAGACCCAAAAGCTAGAATACTGACAGGGGGTTGCGAATCTGGAAATATTAAAATTCAGAGAGGCACGCGACAAGGATGTCCGTGCTCACCGTTGTTATTCGCACTTTATATTAACCCCTTAATTATTAAATTATTAACATCGCCAGCGATAACACCAATAAAAACCGGCATCTATAACACTAAAGTCCTTGCCTATGCCGATGTAGCGATTCTGAGGTCCAGGGGAGGGAATTCTGGCTATGCAGAGAAAACAGGAAAAGCCCTTCAAACTACGAGTACCAGACTGCCTTGGGGTATTCTCATTGGACTTAAGCCCCTCCTCTGCAAGGGGAAGGTGCTTGTCAATTATTCTGGTTGAGCTTCAAGGAAGGGCGGATGGTGTTCCCCGCCGGATCCCAGCGTGAAGATTTCAAGCCTCGTGGAAGTCTGGTTGTCTTGGAGATCGAGTTTTGCAGTACCGGATGGTATTCGTGACTGTTTCTAGTATTTTCCTGTTAAAAGTGCGGGCTCGCCTTTTGTTTCTAATGGAATCTTGATCCCTGACATTTTGTGCAGTTGTTTTCCGTTAGTTTGTAAGGGAAGCCGCGGCGTCTGTTTAGAATTGCCAAAGACGCTTCTGACAGACCGCGAGAAAAGTAAAGCGTGTAAGCCTGTAGCGCGACTGGGCTCAGACGCGTTCAGGGTTAACGCTTCTAGTTCGTAGAGAGGGTGTGGAGAGCAAGCAAGTGCGGGACTACAAAGAAACCGCTTGCTCTTTTTCTTTTGAGAGTACGTTAGTTAAAGCGCTACGCTAAACCTTTCATTATCCGGATACAAAGAAACTGATTAGTGGATATTTTAGTCTCCGCGTTGTGACAGTAACAACACGAGGGAGAAAGAAAGAAGGAAGGTTCCTTTCCTCGTAGAGACTCAAATCCTGGTGAATTTCAAGTTGTCTGAATAGCCTTTTGGGACTTGTTTGTATTCTGGCATAGAAGAGACACAGACTGGGTCTACACTGGAAGTTATATGAGGAGGGGAATAGAGGAATTTTGGTGAGTGGAAGGAAGACACTTTCACAATAACGTGAGCAGAAGTTTTTCTTGATCATATGAGTAATGGTGTGTTTTGTCATTCTATCTACAGCCTTGCAAGTATACTAGACCCAGCCAAGAGTGTTGACCACGTCCCGGAGAGAAGTTTTGTGAATACACTTTCATCCTCTTTCCCTTTTTTCCCTTGGGGCACGAAGTCAGGCAGAGTAGTTACTATTCTCTGCTGGGGGTCGTGCTGTGAGGAAATAAGGGATTTAGCATCAGATATCGTCTCTGCTTGGCCCCAGAAAAAGGTTAGTGGTGTTCTTGGTTCTTGCGCTACTGCCAGTCGCGACAGATTGACAAGCCCAAATATACAAGCCCGGCCTAGACGATGAATATAGAAAGTGTGTTGAATTCTGTTGTGGAGAGCCTTGCGGCTCTGCAACAAGAGGTCAATACTTCTAGAACTGAGAATCAGGTGTTGTATAAAGAAGTGGGTGTACTCCGGAAAGAAGTGGCAGGGTTAGCACGTAAAAACCCGGGAGGGGTGTCTTATATAAAGCCAGCCACTTTGCAACCCCCTGCATCTACTGTTTCCCAGGGAGCTGAAGGGGGTGGGTTTTCTCTGTCGTCCCCAGCCACATCCTCCCCTTCTGACACCATTCCAACTGTTCATGTAATACAAAATACAGGTATTCCTTTAGCGCCCCCAGAAAGATTTTACGGGGATCCCCGTAAGTTCGAGACATTTTTGAATCAGTGTAGGTTACACTTTTTGTGCAAACCTGGGGTGTTTCAGGATGATGCTGCAAAAACGGCGTTCATGATGTCGTATATGGGAGGCAATGCTTCAAGTTGGACTATTCCCTTGTTAGAGAGAAATGATCCTGTGTTGCACAATTTTGAGGACTTTTGTTCAGAACTACGAAGGTTATTTGATAGAAAATTACATATGTTGTCCTTGGATAGGGAACTATTGACATTGCGACAAGGATCTCAAGATCTGCTTTCATATATCACCTCGTTTAATCGACTAGTGGTCGAAACAGAATGGCCCACTGCAAAGAGAATATCCATCTTCTACCAATGGTTACGAGGAGAGTTCAAAGACGTGTTGGCTCAAGTAGTGCAACTACCTACCACCTGCGAAGAACTTATCGACTTAACAGTCCAATTAGACCACAGACTCCTAGAAAGAAGGGGTGATCGGAGCAGAGGTGAAGGTCGTTTCTTCTATCCTCGTTTCAAAAGCACCACTGAGGATCATCCAAAAATGCCTGAAGGTGTAGAGCCTATGCAGATCGGAGGTATCCGGGGACCCCTCTCTAAGGAAGAGAAGGAGAAGAGAAGGCGGCTGAAGCAATGTCTGTATTGTGGCAAAGGAGGCCATTTCATTAAAGATTGCAGAGCGAGGAATGCCCTGCCTGGACGACCCTTGGTGCCACCTAACCAAGCTATGATACAATCAGGACGACCGGCGGAAAACTAGAAAGCCCAAATCAGGAAGAGGTCTCTGCCTTGGGTTGTAAAATTCAAACGATCTCGCCAATGCTTGCTAACACCTTACATCCAGCAGTAGCACATATGAACCTGAAGGTCACCCTGTGGGTAAATTCTTGCGACGCCATCGAGATAGATGCGTTACTTGATTCTGGTGCTACCGGAAATTACATCGATCAAGAATACGCTATGAAGATTGGAATAATATGTGAGAAGAAGGACAAACCGGAGCTGGTGAAAGCAGT
This sequence comes from Lissotriton vulgaris, assembly GCF_964263255.1. Lineage (NCBI taxonomy): Eukaryota > Metazoa > Chordata > Amphibia > Caudata > Salamandridae > Lissotriton > Lissotriton vulgaris. The sequence continues at coordinate 582,318,358 of NC_141687.1, read as the reverse complement.
AGATGGTACCGTCCTGTCATCAGGTCCTGTGTCATATCATACGCGTGCGTTATTGATGCAGACGAGCCAGAATCACCAAGAACATATACAATTCGACCTGATTGATGCCCCTCAATTCCGTCTCATCCTAGGAATGCCATGGTTAACCCTTCACGATCCTAAGGTCAGTTGGGCCGCTCGAACGATTACTCTATCGTCGGAATTTTGCAAAGAGAACTGTAGACAGGCATTGCCAAACACTGAAGCGATCAACACCACGCCTTCAGTGTGTTTGGCAACAGAATGTACCAGAGGACATTATTGTTGTGCTACTGTCCTTCCGGAAGAATACGAGTCTTATCGCTCCTTGTTCGATAAACAAAAGGCAACGGATTTACCTCCTCATCGTGTCTACGACTGCCGTATCGAACTCCTACCCGGTGCGGAAATCCCGTGCAGTCGAGTATATGCCTTGACAGAAAAGGAGACACGGTATCTGAGGAACTATCTCGATGAGAATCTGGCTACCGGGTTTATTCGGCATTCAACCTCTCCCGCATCATCCCCTATGTTTTTCATTCCGAAGAAGGACTGCGAAGAGTTACGACCATGTATCGATTATAGAGCCATCAATAGAATGACAATAAAGAATCGATATCCGCTCCCTCTTATACCTGTGCTTTTGGACCAATTGAAGGGAGCCCGTTTCTTCACCAAACTCGATCTTAGAGGGGCATACCATTTGGTTCGAGTGCAGAGCGGGGACGAGTGGAAGACTGCGTTTCGAACAAAATTTGGTTTGTTTGAGTATAGAGTGATGCCCTTCGGGCTTTGTAACGCCCCTGCCGCCTTCCAGTATTTCATGGATGAAGTGTTGAGAGGTTGTCTGGAGACATTTTGTATAGTATACATCGATGACATTTTGATCTATTCATCTACACTTCCCGAGCATGTGGAGCATGTGAAGATCGTACTCAGTAAATTGCAGCATAATGCTTTGTATGCTAAGCTCGAAAAATGCCTGTTTCATGTTACTGAGGTTGCATTCCTTGGTTACATCATCAATGCAAATTGATTCCAAATGGACTCTAGTAAGATCGAGGCTATCATCGGCTGGAGTACTCCTCAAAACGTTAAATCTGTACAGAGTTTCCTTGGCTTTGCCAATTATTACAGACGGTTTATTAAAGATTTCTCCAAGATAATCCATCCAATATCCAGCTTGTTGAGAAAAAATATTCAGTTTGTATGGAACCAGGAGGCGGCTAGATCTTTCCAGTTCCTGAAAGATCAGTTCACGCGAGCCTCCATTCTTCGCCATCCGGATCCTCAGATACCTTTTGTGCTGGAAACGGATGCCTCTCAATATGCCATAGGGGGAATTCTATCACAACGCCATCCTGAAACTGGCCAATTGCATCCTGTTGCCTTTTTCTCGAAGAAACTCACTCCTTGTGAGATTAACTATTCCATTTCGGATAAGGAACTCCTTGCAATAAAAAGGGCTTGTGAGGAATGGCGTCATTATCTATTGGGAGCTGCTCATACAGTTGAAATCTACACTGATCACAGGAATCTACTGTTCCTGAAAACTGCAAAGGCGCTTACACCTCGGCAACTGAGATGGACATTATTCTTTTCAGATTATGATTTCGTTATCAAGTACAAGCCTGGGCCACAGAACGGAAAAGCGGATGCTCTGTCTCGCATAGGCGAAACAGAGGAACAACGTGCAGTGAGTGAAGAAGAACCCCCACTAATTTTGAAAGAAATGAGCGGTCAGTCACCCTCAATAGCCTTGTTGGCTACACAGGAATTTTTGGAAGATGTGCGTGTAGCTCTTGCAGATACGGAAGTACAAGAATGGGTACAAGAAGATCCTGAACATCGAACGGAAAAAGATGATCTTGCCTACCATGGGTCCGCTATCTATGTCCCTACTGAGATCCTGCGGCTACAAGTATTGAGATGGATACATGACTCCCCTTTGGGTGGCCATTTGGGGATCTATAAGACCATTGCAGGTGTGGAACGTGAATTCTGGTGGTCCAGCCTTAGGGAAGATGTGCGGCAGTATGTCAAAATCTGTGCTGTTTGTATGCAAGGGAAATCCGTTCATGTTAAACCTATTGGATTTCTGAGACCTCTACCTATTCCCCCACGACCCTGGCACACTCTGTCCATGGCCTTTATAGTCGAAATGCCACCCTGTAATGATAAGACCGTGATCCTAGTAGTCGTAGACCATTTGACAAAGATGGGACATTTTATTCCGTTGACTGGTCTACCCACTTCAGCTGAACTGGCACAGGTGTTTCTGCAACATATCATTCGAGCTCATGGCATTCCTTGTGTGATCATTACGGATAGAGGTACTCAATTCACTTCCCGATTCTGGAGGGCTCTCTGTAAGTCCATGGACGTCGATGCTAGACTCTCTTCGTCCTACCACCCCCAAACTGATGGCAAAACGGAACGTCTAAATCAGACATTGGAGCAGTATCTTCGCTGCTTTGCTCTGCAGAACGATATGGATTGGACCATGTTAATTTGGATGGCTGAGTTTGCTTATAATAATGCCATTCATTCCACCTTGGGTTGTTCCCCTTTTTTCTGTCTTTATGGCTATCATCCTAACGCACTTCCTTTTGAGGTGCCCGTGCACTCTCCTGTACCAAGCATTCATGAACATCATGCCCATCTCAGGGCGGTGCTGGTTGCAGCACGGAACAGCTTGGCCATTGCTCAGTCTTCCCAAAAACGTTTTGCAGACAGGAGGAGGACACCAGCACCCGACTATGGGGTGGGGGATAGGGTGTGGCTTTCCACTAGGCACATACATTTGAAGGGGGAAAACAAACTGAAACCTAAGTATGTGGGGCCCTACAACATAGTGGAGGTTATCAACCCTGTGGCTATGAGGTTATCCCTCCCTGATACCTGGAAGATACATCCTGTTTTTCATGTCTCCCTCCTTCTGCCTTGTCCTGCTAGTACTAGGCTTTCAGATAGGTCGCTTCCTATTGACGTTGATGGGCAGGAGGAATATGAGGTGCAGGCTATCCTTGACTCCCGTATGGTTAGGGGTCGGATTCAGTACTTGGTGGGTTGGAAGGGTTATGGACCTGAGGAGAGGACTTGGGAACCTTTGGCTAATCTGAACTGTCCTGATCTGGTTGCTCAATTTCATGAGAGACATCCTGGTAAGCCTGGACGACCGCCGGGTCTGCTGTCCTCGAGAGGGGGTTCTGTAGCGATTCTGAGGTCCAGGGGAGGGAATTCTGGCTATGCAGAGAAAACAGGAAAAGCCCTTCAAAGTACCAGACTGCCTTGGGGTATTCTCATTGGACTTAAGCCCCTCCTCTGCAAGGGGAGGTGCTTGTCAATTATTCTGGTTGAGCTTCAAGGAAGGGCGGATGGTGTTCCCCGCCGGATCCCAGCGTGAAGATTTTAAGCCTCGTGGAAGTCTGGTTGTCTTGGAGATCGAGTTTTGCAGTACCGGATGGTATTCGTGACTGTTTCTAGTATTTTCCTGTTAAAAGTGCGGGCTCGCCTTTTGTTTCTAATGGAATCTTGATCCCTGACATTTTGTGCAGTTGTTTTCCGTTAGTTTGTAAGGGAAGCCGCGGCGTCTGTTTAGAATTGCCAAAGATGCTTCTGACAGACCGCGAGAAAAGTAAAGCGTGTAAGCCTGTAGCGCGACTGGGCTCAGACGCGTTCAGGGTTAACGCTTCTAGTTCGTAGAGAGGGTGTGGAGAGCAAGCAAGTGCGGGACTACAAAGAAACCGCTTGCTCTTTTTCTTTTGAGAGTACATTAGTTAAAGCGCTACGCTAAACCTTTCATTATCCGGATACAAAGAAACTGATTAGTGGATATTTTAGTCTCCGCGTTGTGACAGTAACAACACGAGGGAGAAAGAAAGAAGGAAGGTTCCTTTCCTCGTAGAGACTCAAATCCTGGTGAATTTCAAGTTGTCTGAATAGCCTTTTGGGACTTGTTTGTATTCTGGCATAGAAGAGACACAGACTGGGTCTACACTGGAAGTTATATGAAGAGGGGAATAGAGGAATTTTGGTGAGTGGAAGGAAGACACTTTCACAATAACGTGAGCAGAAGTTTTTCTTGATCTTATGAGTAATGGTGTGTTTTGTCATTCTATCTACAGCCTTGCAAGTATTCTAGACCCAGCCAAGAGTGTTGACCACGTCCCGGAGAGAAGTTTTGTGAATACACTTTCATCCTCTTTCCCTTTTTTCCCTTGGGGCACGAAGTCAGGCAGAGTAGTTACTATTCTCTGCTGGGGGTCGTGCTGTGAGGAAATAAGGGATTTAGCATCAGATATCGTCTCTGCTTGGCCCCAGAAAAAGGTTAGTGGTGTTCTTGGTTCTTGCGCTACTGCCAGTCGCAACAGCCGATGATGTTGCGGTTTTAACATCCAACCCTACTGAGGCCCTAGTTGAAATAGAAGCAACTACTAAAATATTTGGGATCTACTCGGGGTACTCTTTAAATCAAGACAAAACGATGGTAGTATGCACTGATAATACATCATATATAAGTCAATTTAGAGTCAAAAATGCAAAATATTTAGGAGTAAATATTTCGTCCAATATTGATGAGATCAACACGCTAAATTACGACCCCCTAATTACCAAAATAAAAGGAGACTTACTTAGAGTCAATAACCTACACTTATCTATAATTGGCAGAAGCAACTACATAAAAATGACAATATTCCCAAAGATACTTTACCTGTTTAGAGCAATCCCTATTCTAATCGACAACACTTCTATGAAAAAGATAAACCAATCAATATCTTCGTTTATTTGGAGCTATGGGAAGATAAGAAGAGCTCTACCCAAGTTAATTCTACCAACTTCTAGAGGCGGCCTAGCTATACCAAATTTAACTTATTACATGTGGGCAGCCATTCTGCAACAAATGACATTTCTAACAACACCCAACCGTCATGATCGAAACAGATCACTTCATGACATACCTTCCATCTATGAGTTAACACTAGGAAGCACAGCCAGAGGATTATTATTAAGACAAATCGAACCCTCCTACTTTAAAAAGATCAAATTCAAAATTATTAAAGATGCTTTTAAAATTTGGACTTGCTGCACAAAAACACTCCTAATTTCTAAATATACAAAATATACAAAATACACACCCTTATGGCACAGCTCAGTCAAACCCCAATATCTTAATGATAACACAACCAAGCGTTGGGAGAATCTAGGCCTTATAACAACATTCGATGAACTATATATTAAATACCAGATTCATCCCTCCGACTATTTAAAATGTATTCAAATATATACATCACTGAGGCAACGCATTATAAATATAGAGTTAAAATCGATACCATTCATAGACCTGATACAAAAGACGTCAACTAGAATAAGTGATATATATGAAATCTTCTTGAATAACCATCCTGATGATGTAGAAAGAATAGAAATTAGCTGGGCCAATAAATTAAACAATCCTAACGTCGACATAGACATGATTCTACAACTATCCTCCAAAGCCATATTAGCAAGCAATTTAAAAGCTCAAATCTATAAAACGATTTGCAACTTATATTATACACCGTCCAAATTATTTTCTTGGGGTAAGATCGACCATGATAAATGTCCCAGATGCGCACTCGGTCCCGCAAATCTGATACACATGTTTTATGATTGCCCAAAATTAGAACAAATCAAGGATAGTATCGTAAAATACTGGACTGAGATATTTGGCCATGAAATCAAAACCTCATCAACTCTATTTCTGCTTGGCTATGATAGCTCTTTAGAACTTAACAACTCAGAAATCTATACAACCTATTTAGGTACTGCCATATACAGAATCATATTAGCAACCCGTTGGAAGGACTCCGAGGCCCCAGCATTTCAGGGATGGCTCAGTAGACTATTAGCAACATATAAACAAGAAATGGCCATTTATAAAACTAGGGGGAAAAAATCCAGAACATTTGGGAAACTGGTCTGGTCCTCAGTTGCTAGCTGGTATGACCAACAGAGGGACTAGGATTAAAAACTACTCATCCAAGTTGGATGCATGTACTATGGCCATAAGGACTAGAGTATTGAAATATGATTTTATAACTTCTTTCCACTTATAATTATAATTATTATTTTTGACTGTCAACAGACTTGCCACAACTTATTAATTTTTTTTAAATTTATTTGTTTATAATCATATTTACTCTACATCATGTAATTCTCAAAGTATGTGCTTTCTAATACTTGTAATGCAATATGTGTTTATCTTTGTAATTTTTCGAACATGCTCAATAAAAATGTATAAAAAAAAAAAAAGAATATGTTTTACTTCAAAAAAAGAGAGCCAATTTAAACGGGAAGGAAAAATCTCTCAAAAATGTTACTGCTAGAGCAGGAGATAACTCTGTGCATGGTAGTAGAAGGAGGAATCTGTTTAGAGATATTTGTAGACGAATGTTCCGCAACAGGATAATTGGCAATTTGTTAAAAACTATTAAGAAAGGTCAACAGAAAGTGGCTTTTTATAAGAGAAAGAAAAATGTAGAGAAAATTATTGATCAGGCTTTTAAAATTAAGCGAAAGTTATTTATTTTGATAATCAATAGAATTAGGAAACTAAACAAGGCAATTTATGATTTCAAATCAAATAGTAGATGGAAGAGAACAGTTAATCTTAGTAATTTTTGTGAAGTTTTTTTAGGAGAATGGATGCATAGTTCAAGTTGTGAGGCATTTTTTAATGAGGAGAGTTATTTCCAGGACAATGATTTGGTGCATGCAGTTGACACCAGTGGTCGAGCTTATGAGGTGAAAGACGGTTGTCCGGTTGAAAAAGAAAAACTTGTGTCAACAGAGGCAGAAGAGGTGTTAGGCAATGAAGTTTTAGGAAGACGTCCTAAGGGACCAGTGTACACCTGGAAGTGTAGTAGCATATGCAGTGTGCAACAGGATTCCATCAATTTGCTTTGTGATTTTGTACGGACATTTAATAAGAAAAGTTTAAAACAGAAAATGAAGTTGTTGCAAGAATTAGATCCTTGCAGAGTGAGAGAAGTGACAGGTTTGCATGGTCATTCACTGGCTTGTCTTTCCAGGAGAGTATGCCAGAGTGTTTTTCATCATTTCAGGATGCTAGCAGTGCATCATATTAAAGTGAAGAAATTAGTTAGAATGTTGTAATATGCTAAGAGTCCAGCAATTATGCTTAAACAATTAAGCACTGCTCTTTTGCATGGTTCTGAAGTAGATGTGAAGAATATTTGTGAAGAAATTGAGTTTTGTTACTTGGCAAGTAAAGAGAACAATGTTGAAATTGACCCAGTAGAAGAAGGTAATGTGGAAGAGAGTGTACAGATTTTCAGTACAGATAAGTTTCACAAGGAAATTTCCACGTTTATGGTGAAATCAAATGAGAGGCCTAATTTCACTTGTGTGTGTTGTCGACGGACTTATTATAAGAATCAGACTAAGTTAGTGGATTTATATACAAAAAGTGAAATGGTAAACAATAGTGAATGGAAGGATTTTGCAACATACTTGATGGTAGAAAATCGTTTTGATTTGGGATCAGATCAACGTATGTGTACTTATTGTTTTAACAAATTAAATCAAAACCGGATGCCTGCTAGAGCGGTTCATAATAATCTGGAATTGATTGACATTCCTTCTAAACTGAAGAACTGAAGGATTTAAATACTTATGAATCTATTTTGATTCAAAGTGTTCATCCTTTTCAGGCTATTGTTCGAATGGAGCCTAAGACAGTGAAATTGCCTCCTTCAGATTTACAGAGAGGATTAAAGGGAAGAGTTGTTTATTTGCCTCTGGATTTGAAGAAAAATATTGATACAATTGGTGTAGACAAAGTGGAAGAGGAACCTCTGGTTATCCTAGTTAATGGTGTTCCGACAAAGAGTAAGAAAATCTGGCAAGATTTAGTGGATGTTAGGAAAGTCAAAAAAGCAACGTTGTATTTGATGAAAAACAATGAGTACTACAAGAATGTATGTGTTGCAGAAGATGAAGTAAGTGAAGAAGAAGACAGCGATTTGTGTACTGGACAAATAGAGAAAGTAGATGCCTCTAAAGATGAAGAAATATCTGAACATTATAGTGTTCATCCTTTGCATTCTAAAGAAGTCATGGGGAATGCTATTGAGGTGTTTCAAATGAAACAAGTCAAAGGGAGTCCCATTAGTGTTTGGGAGGAAAGTTTGGAAGCTCTGTGTTTCCCACAGTTATTTCCAACAGGTCGAGGAGGAAGATATGATGAGCGACCTGATCAAATTCCTGCTTCTGAATACCGGACTTTATGATTGTATGCAGAAGATCCTAGGTTTCGTCAATGCATTCCCTATTTGTTTCATCTACTGTATGAAAGTGATCTGTCTGGACTGTCTTATGCAGTGAACCACATCCTGAAAAGTAGTGTACAGTTGCAAAATATCTCGGCAAGGGAGTTTATGGATAAAGTTAATTTGCAAAACAGTATTTTGGATTCTCTCCTGATTAATCTCATGGCATGTCAGCGTGGTACTAATGAGTATTGGTACCGTCGTCATGGTGACTTAAAATGTATGCTGAGGAACTTAGGAACTCCCACATGGTTCCTTACTCTCAGCTGTGCCGAGTATGGCTGGGAAGACTTACTTGAATTTCTACGAGAGGCAAATGGAAACATTGAAAATATTGAATTCAAGACACCCGGAGAACTGTGCTCTTTGGATCCAGTCTTTGTATGCAGGTACTTCAATCATAGATTTGAAGCTATGATGTCTTTCATTACGAACAAGAAAAATCCACCTCTTGAGAGGTGTTGGATTTCTTCCGGAGAAAGGAGTATCAAGCAAGAGGTGCTCCTCATATACATATGCTGCTATGGATCAAAGATGCACCCAAATTTGGAACAGATCCGGATGACTTAGTGATGAGTTTCATAGCTGTTCCAAAGACAAAGGAAGACAAAAGTTTAAGAGAACAAGTTTTACGCTTTCAAAACCATTGTTGTGGAAAGTACTGTCGTCGTAAATTTAGAAACAAGAACAAGTTCTATACAAAATGTCGTTTTGGGTTTCCACGATCAGTGATATCTGAAGGAAGAGTGAACAATTTGATGTCTTCACTGCGACATAATGTGACGAGGAAATCACCCAAAAATACATACAATTTAAAAAGAAACGAAGAGTCCAAATACATCAACGACTACAACCCAGTGATTTTGTCCATGTGGAATGCCAACATGGATATACAGTTTGTGGCTGACAACTGTATGGCTGTGGCTCGGTATGTGACGTCTTATATCACAAAAAAAGAAAAGACAGAACTGAAGGATATGTGGGATGACATTTCACATGAAAAGAGCCTCAATAAGAAGTTGTACAGTTTCAGTCTAAAGATGTTGTCGCATCGAGAAATCGGAGCATACGAATGTTCTGATCGGTTATCTTCAGCAAGTCTCTATGCCAAATCTAGGAGTATAATTTGGGTGAGTCTTGGTCTTGCTGCAACACGTAATTGAGTTCTGAAACCTGTACGGGAAATTGAGTATTTGGCGGAGAAGGAGCCAAACAGTACAGATATTTTGAAGACCAACATGTTGGATACATATTATCCAAATAGAAGCAGTCATCTCGAGAATGTTTGTCTGTATGAGGTTCTACAAAATTACATATTCAAGAGGAACATCAAAGAAGATATTGATAAAGTAGTGTATGCTGTAATTGGAAGTGAGGGATGTCTGGTCAAGCAAAGAAAATGCCAATTGGGTAATCATCGAAAATTGAATTGCGAATCTCCTGAAAGAAAAGAGTTTTTCTATTTAGCTCTTTTGCAATTTTTCAAGCCTTGGCGTGCAGAAGAGGAACTGCTTGGAGATTTCCTCTGTTATGAAGATTCTTTCAATGCAGCCAAGGAGTCCATAGAATGTCCTGTTTTTCCAAAATATCTAGAAATGTTGAATGCAGAAATCGAGCAGGAAGCAACAATTGCAGCCGAGATTGCTAGAGACAGTTCTCAGGACAGTCAGAGTTCCACTTCATTGAGTAAGGATCCCCTAGGAGGACCAGTTATCGAAAATTAAGCTGCCACTGCCATGATTGAAGTGGAAAGAGCCATTCTCATGCTCAGGAAGATGCGGTTAACTTAGAAGATTTGGAAAGACAACTTAACGTTGAGCAGAGGAAAATATATGACGAAGTTACCAGCCAAATTAATCATGGATTAAGTCATGAGAAGAAACAGTGCTCATGTACGTCGTTGAAGCCTATCCGACTGTACGTGAGTGGAGAAGCAGGAACTGGAAAAAGTTTCCTCATGAAAGCAATTTCATGTTATTTGCAGAAAAGGACTGAGTCATCGCTGTCTTGTGTTTCACCGCTCCAACTGGTCTGGCAGCACATAACATTAAAGGTATTACTTTGCATTGTCTACTGATGCTGCCAGTGGAGCATGATAACAAATTACAATACCACAAGTTATCTGGAGATGCTTGTTGTGAAGTTTCAAGAGTCCTATAGAAGATGAAACTTCTTATCATTGACGAAGTAAGCATGGTTTCTAATGTCATGCTTGCCTTTGTGCCTTTGAGAATGCAAGAAGTTCTTAAAACAGAGTATCATGTGTTATTTGGTGGCAAACACATCATTGTTTTCGGTGATCTTCTGCAGCTGACACCAGTGAAATGACAACCAGTGTTTAAACTACTGACGCATGAAGATACCAGGAAGTGCCTAGGGAGCATTGGCAACGTTAATATATGGTTAAACTTCAATTATGCTGAACTGCGTGAAAATATGCGTCAGGCGAAGGATGAAGATTATAAGAATATTCAACAAGATGTTAGAATTGGAAAAGTGACTGAGCATGGGAAGGAAGCTTTACATGCACGATTATTGTCAAATTTGTATCCAGATAAAGACGCTCTGCCAGAGAATATTTTTCAGAAAATTACTGAGAAGAAATCTGGGATATGTTTGATGCCAACTCTGCAAGAATGTTCCATCTTCAACAACAAAATGTTGAATTTAGAAAACCAAGACATAGTGAAACTGGAAGCTATTGACAGAATTGAGCATATGGGAGCAACAATTATTTTGTCTGAAAATTTGAAATCTAAATTGGATTCATTAGAGAAGACTATATCTAAAACTGCAGGTTTTGAAAAGACTCTGAATGTGTGCTTAAATTGCCATATCATTTGGAGAAGGAATTTAAATGTTAAAAGAGGTCTGGTAAATGGATCAATGGGTAATGTTGTTGATTTTGAGAAATACAGAAATAGAGATGGAATTGAATTTATAAAAATTAAATTTGATGGCATTGAGGATGTACAGCAAATTGGTTGTTGCTCTGCTAGGTTTTTGCTTGTTAAAGACTTATATGTTCGCCGTAAGCAGTTTCCTGTTTGCTTGGCATATGCGGTGACAATCCTTAAATCACAAGGTTTAAGTGTAGACAGTGCTTTGGTGAATATTGGTAGTTCTGTGTTCAAGGAGGGTATGGCTTATGTGGCATTATCACGAGTCAGAACTTTATCTGGATTGTACTTGATTGAGTGTGATGAGACAAATATTTGTGCAGATCTAGATTGTGTTAAGGAATACAATAGGTTAAGAAGAGAGTATGCGCCACATTTGCCTCAATATCCTTTGTTTGAAAAACGTGTGGTAGGCCGGAAACGAAGAAATGTGACCAATAGTAGGGAGGTTGTAGAAAAAACACGAAAAGTCGATGAACCCGAAATTGTAAGCAAAAAGAAAATGGATGCTGTTCGAGATGTTGTTGGTTTTCAATTCGAAAATAGTTCTGGTGTCAACTGCTATGCTAATGTAGTGGTTAATGTTGTCTTTTCTCTAGAAACATTAAAAGAACAGATTGTGGTCAATTCAGATCAAAGATTTTGCTGTTTGTTAAATTCTGTGTTAGAGAAATGTAGCATTGATAGAAGAAAAATAGAAAGTACCTCTGAAATTCGAAATCTCTTAGACAAATGTTCAGGTCAAACGCAATTCTCTCAAAATATTCAACAGGATTGTCAGGAGTTTTTAATGTATATGCTTGATGTTTTGCAAGATGAAGGTGTAGATGTAGATTATCTGTTTGGCCTTTCTTATCAATGGCAGCATGACTGCGAGAACTGTAGGCTATCAAGTACTACTAGTGTAGACTCAGAAAGATTTATATATTTAACTTTGCCTGACAGTAAATCAGCATCCTTTAATAAGCTAGTAAAAGCAGCCGATCAAAACATGGAGTGTAGCCAATGTAAGTCTGCAATGCTGTCCACATTATTTATACGAAGTTATGGCCAGTATGTCATTTTAATGTTCCAACGATGTAGGTCTGATGGAACTAAATTGACAACTTTAATTAAAAATTTGTGGCTTCGCAGTTGTCAATATCAGGAAGGACTTTTGTAACTGCAGCAATTATATATCATGACGGTCCTTCAACAACTTCAGGACATTACACAGCTTAATTAAAATCTGGAAACGGCTGGTCATTCTGCAATGATTCTGTTTTAACTTTCAAAAAACGTTTACCGTTTGACTTAAAAAATTCTTACCTAGTGTTTTTAAAACCAAAATTTTAGGGAAGGAAAGTGGCCTACGAAGATTGGAGCAGTTGATAAATTTTTGTCTGCTGTTTTAAATTGCTTTGTGAATTAGAGTGATCATAATACATAAAAATGTAAAGTAGTCATAGAGATACATAACTGGTCTATAAATATTCAAAGAGTTGATATGATTTACTCTGTTGTTTAAAATTGCTTTGTTAGTAACTGAGATCAAGAGAATGAAAAAATTGGAAAAGTCATAGAGGTAGTGTAAGTGTGCCTCATAGTAAGTGGTATCAATGTTATAGGAAATGTGAAACATGAGTAAACTAGAAGGGGAGCTATTATTAGTACAAGATTGTGAAAGTGATTTTGGACGTTTTCTTTCTGAAAGTCGGGGAAAAGAAAATAACGGTATTTGCTTTGAGGAATTCGAAGAGATTAAATTGGCTCTTACACAATTTGGCCGTGAGGAGAAGTGTGGTAGAGAGCAAAAATTCATTTATTGTTTCTAACATATTACTCAGAAAGAAAGAGCTTTTCTTTCAGAAAGTGGCGGGCACAGATTTTTTAGAGCACAACAGAGTATAAGCTGTTCATCGCATATCATTCGACGTCATGGAAAGTAAGTGTACTTTTGATGAGTTCTGATTTCTGATTTGTTATATTATATGGGTTTTTTAAACACAATCATTTTGATTGTGTTTTTTGTTTCCCTGCTGTTATATGATGAATACCTTCAACTCACTGTTTTTAGTGAAATTTGATATATTCTGAGAACAGCAAAAATAAACCATTTAACATGTATAATTAATTCTATATTTTGTATTGTGATTTTAAATTTGTACTCATCTTGTCTCATGCTCACTTGTCTTTTACTACCTTATTTAATATTTAATATTTTTCAAATTTTTGTTCTTTCTTTCACAGATTGAAAGTAAAAAAATTATAAGTGATGGAGTTAACAACAACTATAAAGTAAGTATTTAGTACTTTTCTCCCTTACATCTCTATCACATTCAACTTCTATTACTTCCACTGCTTTATTTCCTTAACCCTCAGTTTCCTTCCTTTGCTTTTTTCCTCATTCGTTTTCAATTACTTACTTACTCTACTCCTTCCACTCCTTTTGTCAGTCCCTCTGTTCTCACAGTTCCTCACTCCTTTTCACTCAGTCCGTTTCTCTAAGACAAACTGTCACTGTCTCTTCACTCTTTTACAAGTTGTTCTTTATGCTTTCTCTCTGTAGTTCATGCACACTATCTTATTTTCATTTTTTTGCTGCTTCAATTATTCTTTTTCTATCACTTCTTCTTTTATTCTTTCTGTTTTTTCTCTCTGTCATTCCACATGTTTTAATCTTATTCACTATGATACACCTTGTTTTAATCCTATTTACTTTCACTCTCTTTTTTTTAACACCTTCCTTCAGGGTTGTTGTTTTAGTCGGGTTCTATCTCTACTTCTTATTCCACATCCTTTACTCTCTTTCTTTTTAATTTGAAGATTCATTCACATTCTCCAAGTAACTCTTGTTTATTATTCTTCTACACTCTTTTTTTCTTTCACTTCCTTTTCTATTTTTTTTTCTAAATTTTTCCCTCTTACAACTTTTCTTTGTATAATTATCTATTATACAGTATCTTTGTGTTACTCCCTCTAGCTGTCTTTCTTTTAACATTATTCTCTCTGTCTCCTTCCCTTATATACACTATTTTTTTTCCCATTTTTTTGGGGGTTCGCTTCCGGTTCGCGTACCGGGGCGCGAACCAGGAAGCGAATAAAAAAAAAAAGAGAATGCAAGAGTGCTAAACATTTTAGCAATTTTTTATAAATGGGAGGTAGTTCTGAAAAGAACTTTTTTTTATTGTTTTTGTTTTATATTTTTTTTATTATTTTTCTGAACATTTTTTAAAAAAAATTGTATTTTTTGAACAATTTTAAAAAAATGTTGTTTTTTTTGAGGGGGAAGAACGAAAACCAGGCATTAGAAATGGCTCAACAGGAGCAAAAAAAAAATCACTTTTTGGGGCGTTTTGAGCACTTGTGATTTTCAAATGCTCTGTTCATTAAGTTTACACTCATCTCGCCGTAACAAAGTAATCCCCCACAATAAATACACACAAGCTTGATGTGTGCAAAATTGGTCTGGATAGTGGGGACCGTCTCCCTCGCCTCTGGTCCCGAAAGACTTTCCTGTGTTGAGGAGGTGCCCACAGGAGTTGGTGGGTTTTCACGTAGGTTACGCATCTCAGCCACGCTGTAATTTATTGGATGCCACCTTTGCATGTGGCGATGCATAGTATAGTTCCCGAAGCTATACTTTTTATCTGTGCCTCGGGACAGAACTTCTTTACAGATCAGGCATGTAACATGACAGGCATTGACCTTTTTTTGGCCTTGAGGAAATGTAAAAAACTGCCAAAGGAAATTGTCCTTGTGGTGGGATTTCCGGGGCTGTTCTTGCAAGAATACTCTCTCATGTACATCCTGTTCCTCTTCTTCCTCCTCTTCCTCAGGGTTGGGAATGAACTTGGGAGGTGGTCCTTCCTTCCTAGGAGGTGGTGGTGGTGGTGGGGGTCCACCAGTTGCTGCTACTATTGAAGCCATCTTTCAAAAATCAAAATAGGTCTTCCTCTCACAAAGGTGAAAGTCAGAATGAGAAAAAAAGGTGGGGGCTTTCATCATTTGGGAAAAAAAATGTTCTAAACCAATGAAAAGTGTTATTTTTAGGTCACAGGACCTAGCCTTACATCATTAGGAAACCAAAAGTGAAATGAACCAATAAAAAGTGTTATTTTCAAGTCACATGACCTGTTACGCTTACGTTACGTGTCCCGATACGAACCCAGAGCGCTTCCGGGGTGCTGCGCTTCGTGCCTCGGTTCGCATTCCGGAACGCTTCCGGGTGCACTAACGCGGTGCGTCATAAGACGCATTACGCGGCAACGCGATACGTCGCGCTTACGCAACGCGTCACAATGTTGTTTTCTAACGCGGCAGTTGCACTAACGGTACGTTTACTGGTTCGAGGACCGGGTCGCGGCAACAAATTGAGCTAACGGGAAGCTACCCGGTACGCGGACCGGTAGCGAAACAAAAAAAAAAAAATTTAAAATATATACATAAAAATATTATATTAAAAACATATAAAATATGTTTTTCGATTAAAAGAAGAATACATTTTACAGCTTTTGATATTTGCAAATAAAAAACCATTGAAATTCAATGAAAAAACCATAGGTTATAGACCATATAAAGTTAGGAATTAGCATTTACAAAACCTTGAAAATTCAATGAAAAAACCATAGGTTATAGACCATATATAGTTAGGGATTAGCATTTACAAAACCTTATTTTACTCACACAAAACCATTGAAATTCGCATATATAGTTAGTTGCACTAACTATATATCGCGCACCCGCAATCCACTGCTGATGATGTCACATATTACATCATTCATGACATGGTCAGTGACATCACTGATGACATCTCTGATTACAACTCAAATGACATCACTGACAACATCACAGATGACATCATTCATGTGATAATACGATGAACCTCTTCAGACTCTAATATAACCTTAGATACACTCAGTGTAAACAGACACTCACAGATTGTCACTCATCCATGGAGTTACTCATACACCTAGTCAGTCATGTAAAGAATCAATCACACCTCCATTTCCTCAACTATACAGTTATACACACCTTACTAATTCAAACATATTCTAAGATATATTTACTCTCTTATGCAATCACTGATACAAGTTTTCAATGATCCATGCAGCCACTCACACATTCACTAGCTCTTATACACAGTAATTTATATGTCAACTCTCACATGTACTGTATTTACATATGTACTTACTTTGACATGTAGCACTGAGATATCCATTCACTCACCAATACACTCATGCACACAGTCAACCATCCATACAGCTGTTTCCACATGGAGTTTTGAACCCATACATCTAGTGAATCAACTGTTCACACATCTATGCACAGAGTCACACACCTCCCAGACACCCACACACACACACTCACTCTCCCATACAAATACTTGGTCAACCAATCAATAACCCATATAGTTACTCATATAGCTACTGATCAACATATGCAGCAGTTTACAGAACAACAGATATAAAGATGCACAAATTAAGACAGTTTAGTCACTAACCCATGCACTCAGTGAGACACATTTAATCACTCTCTCATACATTCTGTCATGCACCTTCTAAATCCTTCATCCAGACACTTATACATCCACTCATTCTTCAATATGTAAGACATATTTTAACTTTAAGAAACATACAGTCACTGGATGATGTCATCAGTGATGTCATCAGTGATGTCACTGACCATGTCATGAATGATGTAACATGTGACATCATCAGCAGTGGATTGCGGGTGCGCGATATATAGTTAGTGCAACTAACTATATATGCGAATTTCAATGGTTTTGTGTGAGTAAAATAAGGTTTTGTAAATGCTAATCCCTAACTATATATAGCCTCTCTCATTTTTCACCTTACTCATTTTCCGCTCAATCAACACATCATCCCCAAATACACACACCTACTTACTGCCTTTCTTGGATTGGCTTATCAATTATTCTTCTTTAATTCAAATTCAAAGTCAAGGCCCTTTAGTGAGCCTTCTTCGTAACTACTACCCATCAATAGCAGTGGGTAATTTCCACACTTCCGTCCTTTCTTGCATTCTTACTACCGCACACTATGTGTACTTTATGCACTAGCTTGCTTCCTTAGATGTGCTACTCGTTTCTCTTGTTCCCACTGCGGAATTGAACACCCTATCTGTGTAACGAGCTGGAAATCCAAAGATTCTTGATGTAATCAAAAACAAGCCGGCACGTCCATGTAGATTAAGTAAATTACTTTATTTAAGTTAAGATGTTAGATAATAAGATAAAGCGATAACCCCATGTGCTGACATGGTTTCTGGCTCTATTTCTGAGTGATGGTGACTTTAAGCTTGCTACCATCTTGAATCTCTATTCTTGCTTTGTGTTGGTCCTTTTAAGGCCTTTTTCCAGACCTAGAAGCATAAACTAGAGGATAGCTGCTTTATATGATGATAGATCCCTTATTCTTGACTCTAATCCATCTATTGCCTATTGGTTTTGACATAATTATGTGTCCTTCCATCATCCTACCTATAGTAGAGGGTGGATCCTGTAGTCCTGACCTTATATTACATATTGGTATGGTTTGTGTAGGTACTCTGACAGAGCTAAGTGTTATTTCATCCTTCTTAGGCCTACAAGGCCCAGAACTAGAGAGACTCCATTTTGCTTTCTGTCCCTGCAGAACTGAGATGCTTGCGGGGTAAAGGTAATGTTTTAGTTAGGAGGTGTTGTTCGCCCTAAGCGAACTGGAGAGAACCGGCAAGAGCTGAATCTAATCAGGAAGTGTCTCTGGGCTCAGGTCTCTAGACGAAACAAGCAGCTGGTCATTGTGGGAGCGTCTAGCGCACGGAGCCTGGTACATGGAATCAGTGGGAGGAGGCGGCTGACTGGAACTTTCCATGAGGAGACCGCATTCCATATTAGTGAAGTGCAGAGGCGGAGTCAGTGGGAAAGAGTTTGAGTTGGAAGGAGTTCAGTCGATGATTGGAGCAGAAAGAGTTGAGTGCAGAAGGAGTGGAGAAGGAGAGGAGTTGGAGCAGAGGAGAAGAGACAGTAGATGCTTGGAACAGAGAGAAGACAGACAGACAGTCAGTGAACTGGAACCAGAGAGAGAAGCCAGAAGCAGTTGTGAGCAGATGGTGTTTTTAACAGAGAGAAGTGAGATGTTGTTTGGAACTGAAGGAAGCAGTTACTTATCAGAAGGAGTTGTGAACAGCTGGAGTCTGAAGTGATACCTTTTGGAAGAGACTGAAGTTATATCGTGGATTAATCTGTGGGAGCAGCTAGAGTGAATTGGACATTGGAACAGAGATAATCAGACAGAGTGAAGAGGCTAGTGGAGCGAACGGTTATCAGAGCGGCAGAAACAATTAGGCTGAAGCTGGAAGGTGGAGAGAGTTCGTGGGGGAGAGGAATCCAGTGCAGAGTGATCAGCGCAGATGCGTGTCCAAGAGTGCAGGGGAAGATTTAAGACGAGCTAAGGCACAGACGAGAGAGGAGCCCAGATGACAGCTAGAGCAAGACTCCATACTCCTTAGGTGATATCCTTCTTTATCTTTAAGCATTAACCTTATCCCTACTGTATTGCTAATCCTTTTTCTTTCAGCGGTGTGCAGTCTATTTACAGTCCCTGTTAGTTACATGTGGATGTGGTCAGTCTATCTACCGTCCCTGTTAGTTACATGTGGGTGTGCAGTATAATCCATTCCCTCTTTAGCTATTTACAGTCAATTACATGTGAATGTGGTATAGTAATAGAGCTTTACAGAGACCCCGCAGATCTGTGTATGTGTCTATTCTCATTTTACCTTTCAGGCTATGTGTTATAGTATAGTGTTATATTGTAATAAAGATACCCCAGTTCTTAGTGAACCAGTGTGCATGTGTTGTTCTTATGATAGAGTTAACCTTTCTTCTAACCAGATGCTGTATAGTAACTGATGGATCAAAAGGAAATAGGAGCGCTTAAATCAGGGAATAACTTTTGCATACAGTGTGTGCCTCTTGTTCTTATAGTGCAGGTAACCTTTTCTTCTAGTCAGGTGTTACAGCAGGTAAGTAGCAACTGAATAATTAGGGAGAGAGGAGCCCTTGAGCTAGGAGAATAAGTTATACACTAAGTAATTCGGCCATTCCATAATATTATTGTAGTAGTGAACCTCTAGTGAATAGTGAGAGAAACTTCCCAACATAGAGAGAGAGAGAGAGCTGATGGTATTCATAGGAAAGTGATCGTCATTGGGATGCGGCGTTATACCCACCGGATTGTGGCTTGTAAGTAAGAGAACACCAGGAGGGACACTGGTGTATATACCCGCAAGATTGCGGCTTGTAATGTAAGTAAGTGAGAGCACCAGGGGGGACACTGGTGTGGAAATAGTGAGAGCACCAGGGGGGACACTGGTGTGGAAATAGAGAGAACACCAGGAGGGACACTGGTGCATATACCCGCAAGATTGCGGTTTGTAATGTAAGTAAGTGAGCACCAGGGGGGACACTGGTGTGTATATGAAATACCCACCAGATTGTGGCTTGAGTAAGCACTGGTTGTGGCCAGTCTGTAATGGTATATAATCAGAACTGCCCCAGGGTAGAATCGTCTGGGCCTGAGTTGCCGTGAGACTATATTGTATGAGTGTGGTGTAGGGCATGGACGTCCTTAGTAATCAGTGAGTATTCCTAGTAATCCCTATAGTTTTAGTGGTGTTTCTGATGATATGAGCTTGTATATTGCGAGTTCCCCATCCTCAGGTAGTTAGCCACATGCCTGGATAGATGGGTCCTGAGGAGGGAGGTGGTTACGTTCTGGCCGGGTTGGTGGTGCTCTGGTGAGCTGGTCCTATCTGGTCTGAGAATCCGGTCATAACATCTGGCGTCACAAATTGTTTACGTAGCCTGTGTGCGCTGTATTGTTTTTATCTTGTTGGTTTGCACTCTGCACGAAATTGACCTAAGGGCTTGAACAGTTGCACTGTAAGGAGATTGCAGTACATCATGGCATTTGGCTTATGCAGGGTGGAAGAAATGCTTTTCATCTTGGTGTTTAAACTGTCAGGCTTGAAGGGTAACTGTATGTGAGGGAGCCAATTACATCTTGGTGTTGATGCAGTTGTAAATATGTGTGTGAAAAATGCTTTTAAATTGCCCATTAAATTGCTTGCTGCATTTGCTTATGCTGTGCAATGTGAAATGTATTCAGTGTAATTTGACTT
Organism: Lissotriton vulgaris; assembly: GCF_964263255.1. Classification (NCBI taxonomy): domain Eukaryota; kingdom Metazoa; phylum Chordata; class Amphibia; order Caudata; family Salamandridae; genus Lissotriton; species Lissotriton vulgaris. The sequence continues at coordinate 582,297,942 of NC_141687.1, read as the reverse complement.
GTGGAGTTCCTTGTAAATAGCTCCTTGTAAATATGGCTTGTGAGGAGCCTGTTCTCATTTTGACTTGCTGAGTTCCTTGTGAATTGCGCCTTGTATATCTGCCTTGTGAAGAGCATGTCATTATTATGACTTGTTGTGTTTCTTGTAAATATGGCTTGTGAATAGCGCCATGTGGATATGGCTTGTACAGAGCATGTTATCATTACGTTAGGCAGGAGAGAGCTGGATCTCTTTCAAGTGCTTGGAGAAAATGTTTTGAAGATGTGCGCACGTGTTATATGAAAACGTGGAGAGATAAGTTCTTGAATTTCCCATGTACTGCAGACATTGGGGAATGATTGTGTTTGAGCTGCCAAAGGGTTAATATCTTGAATTGAGACGGCAGTATTTATTTTAACATGCTGTTTAACATGCATGGTTACAAGAGCTGACGCTAAAAGTCAGTGACTGTTTGGATTAATGATGGTTTGATTTGACTTTTTGATTAGTTGCAGGGTTCGCCTATGTACTTTGTCAGCTAGCTGACAGAATGGTAACATCTTGCACTGAGAGAAAAAAGCAGTGTTCATTTAACATTCTGTTTGAAATGCATCCACAAGTTTGTGTGGGTTTGCCTTTGAACACTTGATTTAATGTGTCTGACTCGGAGGTCGGAAAGTTATAAATAACCAGTCGGATTGAGATAAGGGTTTTCAGCTGTGGATGGTACACGAACCAGTGTTTTAGAATTAGTGTTTAACGGTTGAAAAATAAAACAGACCCATCATAGAATGTCCTTTAATTAGTGAAATGCAACCGTGTGCTTTTTAAAACAAATGCTCTGTAGTGTATTTTGCAGATGATTATTTTCCTAAAGCAAGCTGCCCTTTTGTTTAAACTTCTGTATCTTGCGCATAATATGTAGCAGACCATCGTGTAAGTAAACCCACTCAGTTAGAAAAACAGGCTATCTGAAAAAATTAATCTGGTCCTTTTAATAATTAGAATGGAAAGGCTTGCACTAAATTATGAATTCTTGGTTATGCAGTACAAATTTACATGTTTCCCCTTGTTTAATTTGATGGTGTTTCACATGTTATTTTTAAAAAAAAATGTGTCTGCATGCAATGTTGTTCTAATATTTTTCCTTTTCAGCAAGTAGCAGTACATTATGACAGAATTATTTTAAAATGCTAGCATGTCTCTAGGTTACAGAAAAAATATGTCTTTATTAATTCCTGTTTTTAGGATGCTTTTTACCACGTTTCCATCTGCTTCAATTAGTTAGAAGTAATGGCGCTGTGTTTCTAGCCTGGGAACAGCTATGTTTTAAGTTAGAAAGAATTTGCTTTGACCTTGGCTGATATGAGTCGGGCATCTGTTCGCGGCTCAGAGTTTGGAAAGGGTGGAGGCCCCGTGGGTGACTTCTGAGAGCAGAGAGAGCCAGTTTGTTATTATTGGCTATGAGTCAATTCTTTCCGCGGAGAAATGTTTATATAAGGGGGGGGGGGTCAAGTTGCTCTTCCTTACAGTCGGCCCAGAAAGCTTCATTGACTCCAGATAAGGGATGCTTGCAAATACAGAATAATTGGCAGACGCTTGGCCCTTGGAGTTAGATAAATACAGTAGGCCCAGAAAGCTTCCCTGACTAGAGATATGAGAAGCTTAAACAGAATAATTGGCAGGAGCTTTGCCCCTGCAATGAGATCAGCATTTGGCAGTGATTCAAAATTACATCGCAGTGAAGCCCGGCTCCTGCTGATTATGGTTGGAGCTGATTCAAAACTCTGAGCGCAAACATCTTTCTGGAGGGAGGGGCTGTTTCTCAGAGGAGTGAGGAGTAGCTAGGCCCCAGCCCTTCTGGCTGTGTTTTGCAAAATTAGATTTTGCCCAAACAAATTTAAAGAATATGGTATAGGTAGAATATTTAAATCATTCCTTGGATTTAGAAGAATTCTTTTCATGAATTAGGAGGTTTCTTTCAAAAATAAAAAACACTTGGGGTGCTTTTTGAATGGAAAATGTGTTTTTGCAAGATTGATGATGCGTGTTTCTCGTTTCAGATGGCTATTATCATGTGGGGGCCCTGGATGAGTGTGACTTTCTTATTTTGGAGTGATGAGTTTTCTTATTTTTGGAGTGAATGCCCCCAACCCCCAAAACCCCCGAGGCTGAATCCAGGATTAGAAGCAGACGTACCAGGCTGACCTGACTGGAGGATGTGCTTCCTTGGCACCGGATACAGATGAAGATGGAGAATCATGGCCTTTACAAATGAACTGTTTTCCTAAGAAGAAACCAACTACAGAAGAGAACTTTTTATAGTGACTGAACTTTTACAATTGACATGACAATCTACAGTTGGCTGCCTCAGCAGTCTGGTTCTAATCCCATATACTATTCCTGGATATTAACCACGAAATAATTTCTTGCAATTTAAAAAAAAACATTTTAATTGACCTTAAATGTAATTCCTTGGCCTGCATTCTTGAGCCTTGCATTTTTCCCATGTTTCTATTTCAGATGGACATTATGCCACTTTTGCAGTTACCATATACAGGCCCCACTTGAAAAAAAAATTCTTAGTCCTGTTCATGGTTTTGATGTTTCAGTTTAAAAGATGCAGTGCCACATTAATGCAATAATGCAAATGATACCTGATTTTTTTTTTCATATGCTACGCTATTTCATTATTGATACACTTGTTTATTTTTCACCTATTTCATAGTTTTCCTGTTTTCTCTAAAAACAGTCTTGTCACTGGAAAGAAAGCAATGTTTTAAATGATGGTGCACACATTTGTCCACAGAGGGATTAGGTGCAAACTGTTTCCTGAGTTAGATGACTTGTGACCTTTACCTATTGCCTTTGGCATGGTCTACTATTAAGTCTATGATCTTTTAGAAAATATATACACCACACTTAGATAACTTTCTTTGATTTATTGCTTGATATGCATAGTGCTACATCAGCTATTTTGTAGGAATGGGGTTATCTTTGTTTTCCTGTTATTACACTTTCACTTTGATCCATCAACTCTTAATTAGAACAGTGGGATTAGTTCCAAGGGTGGTCACCTTAGACTTTAAGTTGTCCTGGGAGGTGTGTCTTTCAGTCAGGTTATGTCCTACATCTATTAGTGATAGTTGCCCAGACCTTGAGGACCCTTTGTCATGTTTATTTGTCAGATTTTACAAATCCTTTCTTAAGTTGACCAAAGTAGGTAGGCCTCATTTAGGCCCCTTGTTGTTGTCATTTCACAAACATGTTCCTACATCAATACATTTCATGAGTTATCACTAGAATTTGAGGCACATTTAGTTCTTAAGTTGACCGAAGTAGGTAGGCCCCATTTAGGCCTTTTGTTGTTTTCATTTCACAAACATGTCCCTACACCGATAGATTTCATGAGTTATCACTAGAAGTTGAGGCACATTTAGTTCTTAAGTTGACCGAAGTAGGTAGGCCCCATTTAGGCCCTTTGTTGTTTTCATTTCACAGACATGTCCCTACATCAATAGATTTCATCAGTTATCACTAGAAGTTGAGGCACATTTAGTTCAAGGGTGCTTTAGTTAGTTTCTGTTGTTATCGGATCAATCTTAGTTACATTTCAACATTTAGTTCAAGGGTGCTTTAGTTCGTTTTTGTTGTTATCAGATCAATCTTAGTTACATTTCAGTATTCAGGTCAAGGGTGCTTTGATTTGTTTTCAGTTGGTTGTTAGATTTATATTCCCTACATCAAGTTTTAGGTGGTATTTCCTTAAGTTGTCATTTATTTTAGGGAGTCTTTTGGTTTTTGGTTTTGTTGATAGATTATGTGGATGTTTGTTTATTTGTTTGTTGTTGTTTACAGATGTTAGCAAATTAAAGTCAAGGATGCAATGTGCTGACATGGCTTTTGGCTCTATTTCTGAGTGATGGTGACTTTAAGCTTGCTACCATTCTAGCTTTGTGTTTGTCCTTTTAAGGCCTTTTTCCAGACCTAGAAGCATAAACTAGAGGATAGCTGCTTTATATGATGATAGATCCCTTATCCTTGACTCTAATCCATCTATTACCTATTGGCTTTGACATAATTATGTGTCCTTTCATCATCCTACCTATAGTAGAGGGTGGATCCTGTAGTCCTGACCATATATTACATATTGGTATGGTTTGTGTAGGTACTCTGACAGAGCTAAGTGTTATTTCATCCTTCTTAGGCCTACAAGGCCCAGAACTAGAGAGACTCAATTTTGCTTTCTGTCCCTGCAGAACTGAGATGCTTGCAGGGTAAAGGTAATGTTTTAGTTAGGAGGTGTTGTTCGCCCTAAACGAACTGGAGAGAACCGGCTAGAGCTGAATCTAATCAGGAAGTGTCTCTGGGGTCAGGTCTCTAGACGAAACAAGCAGCTGGTCACTGTGGGAGCGTCTAGCGCAAGGAGCCTGGTACATGGAATCGGTGGGAGGAGGCGGCTGACTGGAACTTTCCATGAGGAGACCGCATTCCATATTAGTGAAGTGCAGAGGCGGAGTCAGTGAGAAAGAGTTTGAGTTGGAAGGAGTTCAGTCGATGATTGGAGCAGAAAGAGTTGAGTGCAGAAGGAGTGGAGAAGGAGAGGAGTTGGAGCAGAGGGGAAGAGACAGTAGATGCTTGGAACAGAGAGAAGACAGACAGACAGTCAGTGAACTGGAACCAGAGAGAGAAGCCAGAAGCAGTTGTGAGCAGATGGTGTTTTGAACAGAGAGAAGTGAGATGTTGTTTGGAACTGAAGGAAGCAGTCAGAAGCAGTTACTTATCAGAAGGAGTTGTGAACAGCTGGAGTCTGAAGTGATACCTTTTGGAAGAGACTGAAGTTATATCGTGGATTAATCTGTGGGAGCAGCTGGAGTGAATTGGACATTGGAACAGAGATAATCAGACAGAGTGAAGAAGCTAGTGGAGCGAACGGTTATCAGAGCGGCAGAAACAATTAGGCTGAAGCTGGAAGGTGGAGAGAGTTCGTGGGGGAGAGGAATCCAGTGCAGAGTGATCAGCGCAGATGCGTGTCCAAGAGTGCAGGGGAAGATCTAAGACGAGCTAAGGCACAGACGAGAGAGGAGCCCAGATGACAGCTAGAGCAAGACTCCATACTCCTTAGATGATATACTTCTTTATCTTTAAACATTAACCTTATCCCTACTGTATTGCTAATCCTTTTTCTTTCAGCGGTGTGCAGTCTATTTACAGTCCCTGTTAGTTACATGTGGATGTGGTCAGTCTATTTACAGTCCCTGTTAGTTACATGTGGGTGTGCAGTATAATCCATTCCCTCTTTAGCTATTTACAGTCAATTACATGTGAATGTGGTATAGTAATAGAGCTTTACAGACACCCCGCAGATCTGTGTATGTGTCTATTCTCATTTTACCTTGCAGGCTATGTGTTATAGTATAGTGTTATATTGTAATAAAGATATCCCAGTTCTTAGTGAACCAGTGTGCATGTGTTGTTCTTATGATAGAGCTAACCTTTCTTCTAACCAGATGCTGTATAGTAACTGATGGATCAAAAGGAAATAGGAGCGCTTAAATCAGGGAATAACTTTTGCATACAGTGTGTGCCTCTTGTTCTTATAGTGCAGGTAACCTTTTCTTCTAGTCAGGTGTTGCAGCAGGTAAGTAGAAACTGAATAATTAGGGAGAGAGGAGCCCTTGAGCTAGAAGAATAAGTTATACACTAAGTAATTCGGCAATTCCATAATATTATTGTAGTAGTGAACCTCTAGTGAATAGTGAGAGAAACTTTCCAACATAGAGAGAGAGAGAGATCTGAAGGTATTCATAGGAAAGTGATCGTTGTTGGGATGCGGCGTTATACCCACCGGATTGTGGCTTGTAAGTAAGAGAACACCAGGAGGGACACTGGTGTATATACCCGCAAGATTGCGGCTTGTACTGTAAGTAAGTGAGAGCACCAGGGGGGACACTGGTGTGGAAATAGTGAGAGCACCAGGGGGGACACTGGTGTGGAAATAGAGAGAACACCAGGAGGGACACTGGTGCATATACCCGTAAGATTGCGGCTTGTAATATACGTAAGTGAGCACCAGGGGGGACACTGGTGTGTATATGAAATACCCACCAGATTGTGGCTTGACTGAGCACTGGTTGTGGCCAGTGTGTAATGGTATATAATCAGAACTGCCCCAGGGTAGAATGGTCTGGGCCTGAGTTGCCGTGAGACTATATTGTATGAGTGTGGTGTAGGGCATGGACGTCCTTAGTAATCAGTGAGTATTCCTAGTAATCCCTATAGTTTTAGTGGTGTTTCTGATGATATGAGCTTGTATATTGCGAGTTCCCCTTCCTCAGGTAGGTACCCAGGTGCCTGGATAGATGGGTCCTGAGGAGGGAGGTGGTTACGTTTTGGCCGGGTTGGTGGTGCTCTGGTGAGCTGGTCCTATCTGGTCTGAGAATCCGGTCATAAAACCCCATCAGGAGCAGCTGTCCTGCTGCTTAGCCCTCACCAAACTGACATTCACCAACCTCTAACATTCCATTCATGCAACATTCCACATTACATGCATTCTAACTGAGCAGCAGGAAGACCTAAGATACAACATATCTCCCTTCGTTATGGGAACAATTGCATTGTGAAATATAATAAATGAATCAAGATACAACATATCTCCCTTCGTGATGGGAACAATTGCATTGTGAAATATAATAGATGAATTAAAAGTCACAGAATTAAAACAATGCACTCAATAAATTTTGAACAATGCACAAATAATAAATACTCAAAATAATGAATATGTGATAAAATCCCACACACCTCGCATCACAACCAGTCACACCATCATCAAACTGACAAAAGAAAATGCATCCTATCACACACCATACCACAACTCACCAAACTAACAAAGGAGACAACTCATCTCGCACACTACAGTCTGAGCAGAACGCCACATAGCTTGCTGAAACAAAGTACTATTCTTCATCATACACCATCACACCTAAATGCCACAAATCATACCAGTTGGCCAGACCAGAACAATAAGCATCACCAACAAGAACAAACCATAACACCAAATATATCAGGAAACAACGTGTACACCTCAGACAAATGAACAAGCCCTTACATAACTCATTCATGCGCCAGAACAAGCCCTTACATAACTCATTCATGCGCCAGAACAAGCCCTTACATAAATCATTCATACACCAGAATAGGCCCTTACATAACTCATTCATAGACCAGAACAAGCCCTTACATAACTCATTCATGCACCAGAACAAGCCCTTACATAACTCATTCATGCGCCAGAACAAGCCCTTACATAACTCATTCATACACCAGAACAAGCCCTTGCATAACTCATCCATGCGCCAGAACAAGCCCTTACATAACTCATTCATGCACCAATCAACACACAATACCTAAAAATGAGTGACCGCATACAACATAGCCACCTCATACACAGACAAGCTAATGAGTGGCCTAACAACTTGACACCAACTCACACACAACACCTGTTGTGGAACAAGATACTAGAAATTGGACTCCAAACTTGAACTCTTGGTGACCTATTCACCTGCTACCAAACTATACCAATACTGAGAGACTATACTGTAGTCATCTCCTACACAAACCAATGAGTGGTCATACAACCTGGCACCACTTATACACAACAGTTGTGGTCAAATTCTGAGACCTGTGTCCCCAACGGGGGCTCTTTCACCCCGTCTTTGGGCTTTCCGTTTCAAATTCTTGAACATTTCCCCCAACATGGTCTCTCTGACCCCCTACCATAACTGGAAACATTGTCTTTTTACAGCTTCTGCTGGACTCAAAGACCCACTTCCATTACTGGTTCCTTTGACCAGATATAGCTTCTACTGGACCCAGAGGCCCGCTTCTATTTCTGCGAACTTTGTCTCATTCCAATCACATGTTGGCTCACTGGTCTGCCTGTGTCCATTTCAACTTCTTCACCAAACCGCTTCAGCTACTTCACAAAACCGCATGCATTACCATGACCTTTGTTCAGTTACAACATCTACAGCGCTCTCAGCCCAGCTTGACAAAACAAAACTTTGATCTATTGTATGTTCTCCTGGGCCCTTAGACGTTTTTAAGCTTTTCCTTAAGTATGCTTACTTGGACTCCTGACAAACAGCTGATAATCTTTTTTTTAAAAATGCCATGAAATCCTTCTGAAGCGTCTGGAGATGGCCGGGGTGTCTGGCCTTGCTCTAACCTGGTTCCGCTCCTTTCTTAAGGACCGATCCTTCAGGGTGTCAGCCCCCCCTTTCCTCTCAAAACCTTATCCGATAGCACAGGGAGTTCCCCAGGGCTCAGCGCTGAGCCCCTCCCTTTTCAACCTATATGTTCAGCCTCTCGCGGAAGTAACCAAAGAGTGAGGGCTCACGCTGGTATCATACGCCGTCGACACCCAGCTGGTCGTCACCCTCACTGAAAGCCCTTCCAACGCGGCGTCCAGGTTCAGAAATGGCCTGGCAGCAGTGGCACAATGGATGACGGACAATTATCTCCAACTGAACGCCGGGAAAACCGAGGTGCTCCTTCTTGGCAGAAACACCAGCCAATGGAACGAGCACTGGTGGCCGTCATCCCTTGGCACCACCCCACTCCCTAAATCCAGCATCAAAAATTTGGGAGTCTGGATGGATGCCAATCTCAGCTTCCAGACACACACCAAAAAGGTGGGAGCCACCTGTATAGGTCTTTTGAGGAATCTCAGGCCTATACTCGGCTTTTTCGATTCGAAGGTTCGCCAGCTGATTGTCCAGGCAACCATCTTATCATGCCTGGACTACGCGAACGTCCTCCTCCTAGGTGCTAACAAAGCAGAAACTGCTAGGTTTCAACGAGTCCAAAACGCGGCGGCTAGAACGCTGGTCGGTCTTCCCTGTAGATGCTCAGCCAGAGCCACCATCCGCAAACTCCACTGGCTGCCCGTGGAATACAGAGTAAATTTTAAAGCTCTCATTACGATCTTTAAAATTGTCAAACAGGGAAACCCCCCTCTGCTTCAAAACCTGACCTGCCCCTATGTTCCTAGCCGTGAGCTGCGCTCCTCCAACCAACTTCTTTTGAAAGTACCCCGAATAAAACGATGTCGCACTGGAGGTCGCTCCTTCAAGGTCCTGGGACCCAAGCTGTGGAACGCTCTTCCTCTTCACATACGTTCCATAGAGTGCCTCTCAGTCTTCCATAAGGCAATCAAGACCCTCCTATTTCCAGCCCTCTAAGAGTAGCTCCCAGTTCCCCCCCCCTCCTCTCCCCCTTCCGGTAAGGTGTGTGTGTGTCTATCAGCGCCGGGACGCCCCATTGCTGGGGTAGCTGTTGCGCTTTACCAAACCCAGAATAGAATAGAATAGAACGTTTTTTTTAACATCATTGAGCAAACATAACACCAGTCACTAGAAAACGTTAATCCGGTAAGCAACACTCACTGCAAACTGAAATTAAGTCAGTCCCTGGTTCTTACAGTGCTGCAACATTCTCTGTATACTTCATCTGGCTTTACCATTTTCAACATGGAGGCACGCACAATGACGCAGGAACGGGTGGCTCACGGCACGAACGTGCACCAAATAATGCCTCACAAGCGTCAGACGTGCATTGATTGTCGTCACAGAGGATGACACTGTGGTGAGGTAAACCTGCAATTTTGAAAGCGTCTCGTGCAGAATACTTTCAAAGTAACCAGTAGCCGTTGCTCCATAACGTTGACTCCAAACAAATTGTAGACATATTTCTTCCTTTTTTTAAATTCCATTTTCCAGTTTCCACTGCGCTGACTCCTTTACTCAATCCCAAAGCAATCGGTGCAGGCCTCCTTGTGTTTCTTGCCACAGCGCAGACTCTACACTTAAACCCATAACGTAGTCTCACAAAAAACGAATGACACATCATCTGGCATTAAGTTGGCATCTCTCTATGAGGCCCGATTTCTGCCCCCGAACACAAACAAACAGCAAAGCGGCTGGTATTAAGCATGTACATCTCTCTGTCTGAGGCCCGATTTCTGCCCCCGAACACAATATTAAGCATGTACATTTCTCTGTCTGAGGCCCGATTTCTGCCCCTGAACACAAACAAACATCAAAGCGGCTGTTATTAAGCATGTACTCTATCACCAAATGATGTAATCAAAAACAAGCCGGTACTTCCATGTAGATTAAGTAAGTTACTTTATTTAAGTTAAGATGTTAGATAATAAGATAAAGCGATAACCCCATCAGGAGCAGTTGTCCTGCTGCTCAGCCCTCACCCAACTGACATTCACCAACCTCTAACATTCCATTCATGCAACATTCCACATTACATGCATTCTAACTGAGCAGCAGGAAGACCTAAGATACAACAATTCTCTTCACTGACACGGCAGTGGGTAGTATGGCTGAGATACCCGTCACCCCCTCTCAACACAATCCCCAAGAATTGGGAAACCGGAAACAGTTCTTGAACTTTTGGAAGGCGGGAAGGGAGTTACCCTTCCCGGCCGTATTTATTAAAATATGAAACAAAATCAAAACATTAAAATAACAGTTTCATATTATGTACAATTTCATTTCCACATTACGATGTTTGGCTAACCTTAACAGATCTCTAATACAAAGGTTCTCCTAGCCGAACTAACATCCTACAAAACATTTGACTTGAAATTGTACATCCTAACGTTAAGGGCCAACGGCAAGGTCGTAACCGGTGTCAGATCCCTAAACCAGAAAAACCACCCTCACTTGTGAGGGGAGCGACCGCACAGAGGCGTACCTCAAGTACATCTACCAATTTCCCTTGGACTTGACGGGGGCCCCAATGAACTGAGGTAATATAAATTTTATGGTCAATTTATGTTCCCTAGCGCGTACCCCACCGACTCCATGTACGAGTTAAAGTGCATGTAACTTCCCTCCTGTACCAGCTATGAAGACGCAAATACATTTGCGTCCAACGTTAACATGTCCTCTTCCAGACCCACCATGAATGGGTTGAATGGTCCGTTCCTAAGTATGCTATGCCAACGTCTTTTTGTAGTGTACTCCTACGTTTTTCAGCCCTGGCTGAAGTAGGCCCTGAATCTCTGCCACCGAGCCTCTTTTCTGGCTTCTGACTCCGAGAAATCTCTGCTCAGGCAGCCCCTGTACTCGTGAACTCTGACTTACTTTCAGCGCGGCCCCTCGCGCTTGGCTCAGCCGCTGCCTGCCAAGATTGACTATAAACTTCGAGTTATCTGTTTCCCTCCCCGAAAATACATTCCTGCCTGCTAGCTTCTAAACATCCTTCTCAGCTGCAGGGCTAAAGGGCCGACCTGTCTCTATGCAAGTAATTCATAGCTTCTGTTGCCATGCTTCCATGGAAGGCCCCATGCCCCCACGCTTCTCATACAGACACTCAGGCGCTTATACACGCACTCACAGCAAGTATAGAATAGCTTCTGCTCTAGAGACCTTTCTGCCCAGATAGCTTAGTTCCTAAACATCAGATATCAGATATGATAGAAGCACAAGTTGATCTGACATGCCAGACTTCTGTCTCTTCCGTCAGTGTAAATGTCAAGTCCCCTGCACCCCTCCAATTACACGTCATGCAGCTGCGCGCGCATCCAAGTTTCCGATTTCTGCTGACATTGCCACATTTTCTGTTAGTGCCACCCATTCGTGACACCTACCTGTGACGTTTCTAACACACACCTCTAGTTCACGCCTCTTGATTACGCACATGTACCACGTGTATACTGTTATCTTGTCTTCTCTCAGCTGTTACGCCTTCTATAATGTTTTCAGTGATGTACAATAAGTATAAAAGCTATGTACTGTTAATAAAATGTTAGCGCGCTCACTCTATCCCTTCTGACACCCTGTGTGGTGGTCAGAACATGATATCTTGGTCATGACCATTCCTTTTTGAGGAATAAAGCCCCTTAGAACTCTAACACCACGGACTCTGTTTTTTTCATCCGATCTGAGTTATTATTGATTAAGTACTTACCCGCATAGAAATTAAGAGAGTAAATTATTTATTTACATCATTTTGGCGCCCGAATAGGGACCCCTCCCCCACCTCACGCGCCGGTTGGTGCGTTGCAACCTGTGTCCCCTGCCGTCAGTTAGCCGGAACATACGCGTATCGGCAGGATTTCCTGCATCTCCCTCTGACCCACGGAGGTGACGAAGACTGCGATCAGTGCCCAGACGAGGCGGTGAGGAGTGCGGAGGATCCCGACCAGGGCCTAGCCGAAAGAAGCAAGGTCCGAGGTGTCAAGAGGCCCACCAGGTTTCCGAAGTTTTCCGAAGTTTTCCGAAGTTTTCCGAAGTTTTCCGAAGTCCCGAGTCGAGTCCAGTCGAGTTTTCCGAGGCCTTCTGTTTTCCGTGCTTCCCGGTGAGTACCATTGCTGGGTCGTATCTAGACGGGTTTGGGTACGCAAGTCCGGTCTGCACTGTTTTTAGGCAGTGTATCTGTACTGTTTAGCAGTATATCTAGTATTCCGAATTTCTGAATTTCTGCACTGTTACCACAGTGTATCTGTACTGTTGAGCAGTACATTTAGTATAGTGGGGTAATCATCCATGTCTCAAATGTCTTTTTATGTAATTAATGTCGTGGTATGAATGTGACTGTTTTTTGTGTATTATTGTGTTTTCTTGTATAACTAGTTAAAACTCAGAATTAAGTATCCAGGATCGAGCATTTCAGTATCAAGTAGGCACAATGCCGTTTTTCAACAAGTTAAAGCAGATAGGAACTAGGAAAGGGATGTTAGAGGAAGAAATCCCTATCCCCCCTAGGGACACTCCAGGCAATTTTATGTATAATAAGCATGGCATAGACGCCATACTGTATCTAGAATTATGGACCGAGTATACAAAGCACCTAGAGGAAAGATACCGATGGCCAGTTAACGGAACATGGGATGCCGAGTGCATCATTAAGGTAGAAGAGGCATTACGGAAGAAGAAAGCCAGACAATCCCAGAAAGACGCCATAGAATTTTGGCGTAAGGAATCACATAAACGTGCTGAAAGAGCACTTCGTAGAGAAGACAGACTTAAAGAATCAGAAAAGGTCCAAGAAAATGAATTAGTTATCGAAGGAATTCGAGTAAAATCAGAACAAATAGATCGCATCCGAAATAGTCAAGTGAACAGCATGTATCTTTTGGCCGAGGATGCACCTGACGCCATTTCAGAAATACCGAAAAATTTGCCGTCACCATTAGTTCCAACTAAAGTAATGCACAAGACTACTAAAGACATATTCCTAAATTCTTACCTAGAAGATGTAGCTCCAGCTTACACCAATCTGCCTGTTCGTGCCCTGCCTACTGACAGGGACGGGGGTGGTACTCCACCCCCTGGTTCCGTTCCGCCGGTACCACAACAGACTTCCCCTGTTCCGCCAGCCCCGCCACTTCCCGTACTCAAAACAGACCTGCCGAAACCACGTTTACCTGATCCACCTAAACGACAAATTCAAGTTCAGACACAGACTCCACAGGGAGGTAATGCACAAGCTTCCGCTTCAGGAGGTGCGACCGCGGGTCCTCAGACCCCGCCACCAACTCATAGATTCAATATCAGAGATATGCAGAGTCCTCTCACGTACAGGTCACCCCACTCCTCTAATTCATCCCGCCTTGACGCATTAAAAGAAAACATGTCAGTTTGCAGATATGATCCAGTACCCGGAAAGGACGATTTAATGATATTGGCATCATTACGGTTAAGGTCTGCTACGGATAGCTTGTTATGCTATGCAGGAATGAAGGAGCGTCTAGATAGAATATATGAGTTTGTTCAGACAGGGAAAGACCCTGACAGTATTAAGGATGCCATGGAGAAACAGAAAGTTGCCATACAAGCACTGATACTACGATTTTTCATAAATTGCCTAATAAGAGAACGAGACAGGCCCGGAACCGATCAGAGTGAATTAGATGCATTGAACAAGTGGGGTCAAAATATAGCTGATGGAAAACATGACAGACAGAATTGCATAGACTCTATGTACAAGAAAATTAGGAAAGCAGTGATAGCAGTACACCAGAAAGAGAAAGAAAAGGCTTCCTCCGAGGAGGAAGAAGTACAGGAAGAATCCGAAAGAAATATAGGCACCATAGCATATGTAGGTAAGGGAACTTACCTTAGGAAGGGTACCCGTCCAGAGAGCAAGAGAGTTTTCTTCTCTGCCTTAACAAACCCGAATTCTGCTGAGCATCAGTTCCAGGAAACTGATAAACGGCTTCGAGATCGAGTTGGGTACCATGTACTCAATTCTATGGATGAACAAGAACTAGCCCGATCGGCTGTATCATGGGCCGAAAATGCAGACATATATAATGATGACACAGTGGCGCAGACATTTCTGAACCTCTCCCCCGACGAACAGAAATTAGCAGGTGTATACATGATTCAGCACCTCCTCATCAAATACAGAAAACACTATTCTGATCCAGGTCCCTTACACGAAACACTAGAAGCACTACTCATGGATAGATGGAGAGGCTTAAGCACCAAATTAATTCAAATAATTCTAGAACAGCGACACAGATATAATACCTTTGTAAGCTCTGAATACGTTCCCGCCCCACCTCCAGAAAGGAAAATGTACCACATGCAATGCGGGGGTGGTATTGAAAGTCAGAACCCCTTACGAGAAGTGCACCCTGTTATGGGTGAGGATAAGGTCTTGAAACGCGTGTATGTACACACGCCTCTGACTAAATTAGAACTGTTAGAAATGAAGAAACTAGTCCCGTGCCATGATAAAGACCCTGCAGGTTTTCATAGAGAGCTTAAAGACATGTTACTAATGGGAGATTACACATATGATGATATAATGAAAATGTTGAAGGTATTATTGCCTACGGGTATATTCGAGAAATTAAAGGAAAAGGAATGGGAGGTGGGAGACACAAAGATTGCGTGGGCAGAAATAGAGGAGGAAGAAAAGAAACGGATCCCGGGGTTAGGCCTTGGGGACAAAACTAAAGCATTACCAGGTTTGATAGTACAGGTTCTGCCCAGATTATTGACAACTAGGAAGGAAGATTGGGCCGCCATCTCGTCCTGCAAACAGAAACATGATGAAGATACTAGTGACTTCTATTCAAGATTCGAGAAATGTTTTATTATCAATAGTGGCCTCAAGCCAAGTAGCGAGTCGTACCCACATCTTTTTGTATCAAAGTTAGTCGAGAATTCCCTACCGTTAGTTAAAAATCGAGTGTATAAAGTTGAGAGTACATGGCAAGCAAATACGCCATCACAGATGTTACAGATGTTACAATATCACCAGAACAGAATTAGAGAAGAACAAGATCAGGAACAGAAACGTATGAAAGACACGAAGATGAAAATGCTAGTAGCACAAACGGTTCCATCCGACAGTCACAGAAAGGGTACGACCCCGACAAGTCACACTACAGCTCCCGTTAAAGGGACATGTAATTACTGCAAGCAGCCAGGTCACTACGTACACGAATGTTCAGTTCTGAAGCATAACATAGCGACAGGTAAAACTAAAGAAAGACCGCATCCACCTAGACAAGACCATAACCAGCATCAGACTTCACAGAATACACAGAATACACAGCCTATACATGCTTCTTCGACTCCAGCACAGACAGTAGCGATACCACAGCCACAGCCTATTGCCGCGTCTCAGCAAGTCTCACAACAGATGTATCAGTATGCCCAGTCTGCTTATCCCGAATACTCCTGATATACATGAAACAGCCTAGAGAGGGAAGGTGGCTTGCCTCTTATTGAGATTCCTGTAGATCAAGAAGGTCCTTATGTACACAGTCAAGTATTGGGAAAAGACAGAAAGTTTTTAATTGACACAGGGGCAAGTCGCACTACAATCAGCCATGATGAAGTTCCAGGGGCACCCCTCTCAGGCTCGCAAAATGTTTCCCTTGGTTTTTCAGGACAGCCTATTGTAAATGAAGTATCCGAACCAGTCCCCCTGGCTGTGGGTCCATTATCACGTGTTACAGACTTGTTACTTACAAAATCATGTCCAGAAAATCTGTTAGGAATTAAAACATTGAAGGCTCTAGGAGCTATAATATGCTGTTCCCCGGAGGGGGTTAGACTCTTTCTGCGGGATTTCAAGGGTCACTATGTTCTGCGTGAATTTGATGTCAGATTGAAAAATGTACCAGATTACTTGTGGGCAAAAGGCCCAACTGATGTAGGATGTATGCACATTACACCATACCGCGTTACACTCAAGGCAGGTGTTGTATTACCCAGAATCAGACAATACAAGTTACCACCCGATGCTGTAGTGGCTTTACTGAAAATCATTGAAGAGCTCATTGCCCAAGGAGTGGTCGTCGAGACCGACTCCAATATCTGTAATTCACCCATCATTCCGATTCTTAAACGTACTGATCCCAATGCACCGCCAGTATATCGGCTGGTGATTGATCTTCGAGAATTAAACAAATGCATTATCCCACAGTATCCTGTGGTCCCAGATATCTCATCCTTATTGACTGCCATTGATTCAGAAGCAACGTTCTTCACTGTAATTGATCTCAAGAACGCCTTCTTCAGCGTGCCTATTGATCCAGAGAGCCAATATCTCTTCGGATTCAGTTTAAATGGACGCAGCTTCAAATTTTCGCGCGCACCTCAAGGATTCACAGAAAGCCCCAGCATCTATAGTCAAGCACTGAAAAGACAACTAGATTGTATTCAAATGCCAGTTAACACCGCTTTACTGCAATACGTCGATGATCTACTGATCACCGCACGAAGTGAGCCCGAATGTGAAAAAGCATCACTGACAGTTTTACATTTCCTGGCCGACAAGGGACACAAGGTGTCTCCTTCGAAGCTACAATTCTGTGTTCAGCAAGTTGTGTACTTGGGTCACTTGCTGTCCAAAGTGGGGAGACAGCTCACTCCCGATCGCATTCAGTTAATTGCAAATATGCCGCAGCCCCAGACACAAAAGGAAGTGCGGGCCTTCATAGGCCTCACCTCGTACTGCAGACAATGGATTCCCCAGTATGCATTTCTAGCCAAACCACTCATCCAGTTAACGACACAGGAGGCAGCGACTTCGACTGCCCTCCCTTGGACTCAGGAACATACACAAGCTTTTGAAGACTTAAAGAAAGCATTATGCCAAGCACCAGTTTTAGCAACACCATGTTACAGCAAACCGTTTACACTTTTTGTTACAGAACGTGATGGTACAGCGTTGTCTGTCCTCACTCAAGATCAAGCAGGTTCACATAAGCCTTGCGCTTATTTCTCAAGTACATTGGATTCAGTAGCCCAGGCACTCCCTGCGTGCTTAAAGTCAGTAGCAGCAACAGCGTTAGCAATAAGACAAAGTGATTCAATTATTTTAGGTCATCAGTTGACAGTTCAAGTACCACATTCTGTAGAGGTTTTGTTAAACAGAACCCAGACTCAACACTTAACTATAGCACGACTGACAGGTTATGAATTAACACTATTCCAGCCACACATAGAAATCAGACGTGGCAGCATCCTGAATCCAGCAACACTGTTACCCACAAGTATGACAGATCCAGCCTCACATGATTGTATAGAAATCATTAATGCAGTAACTAAGCCACGACGAGACTTAACAGATGTTCCATTGACAAATCCAGACCTGACACTTTATGTGGACGGTTCATGCATGAGAACAAGTACAGGAGAGTTAGTGGCCGCGTATGCCGTGACCACTGAAACTGAAATTAAAGAAACACATCGTATTGACACACTGTCTGCTCAAGCAGCAGAGCTCATCGCTCTGACCCGAGCTTGTATTCTAGCCAAGAACAGAAATGTTAACATATACACTGATTCCCGTTATGCCTTCGGAGTTGTACACGACTTCGGAGTCCTCTGGCAAGAACGAGGTTTCCTGACCTCCCATGGGGCCAAGATACAACATGGTCCCCTCATCCAAGCACTGTTAGAAGCAATACATTTGCCTTCGGGCATATCAGTCATGAAGTGTAAAGCACATACTAAAGTTACAGATTCCGTTTCCCAGGGTAACGACCTGGCAGACCAGACAGCAAAAGACACAGCACTGACTCACACCCAGATTACTGATGTGACAAAGACAATAGTCCCGACGAAGTGTATGACAGTTAGAGATCCCACCCTAGACGTAATCGATATCCAGACACATGCTACTCCAGATGAAATAAAGAAATGGACTGAACTAGGAGGGATTCAGACAGATCAAGGTTGGGTGACGAAGGGAAAATCTACATGGTTTCTCCCTGACTCAATGGTTCAAGTCATGATAAATACAGCACATAGCCCGGCACATCTAGGAGAGAAAGCGATGTTAGACAGTTTACAAAATCTCTGGTACAACAAACACTTACGAGCAGCAGCAAAACAGAAAGTGCGTACTTGCATGATCTGTTGTCAGTTCAATCCAGGAAAAAGCGTCCCCGTAGAGCAAGGAGGATTCCATCCTCCCGATCACCCTTTTGAAGTCCTCCAGATGGATTATATCCAGATGAACAGCTGCCGAGGATTTAAGTATGTCCTTGTAATTGTTTGTGCTCTGTCCCGTTGGACCGAAGCATACCCAGTTCCAGATTACACTGCTCCGACCACTGCCAGGCAGCTGGTTCGTGAATTCTTCCCACGGTACGGTTTGCCCCGTGTCGTGTATTCAGATAACGGACAGCCATTCTCGTCCGAGTTGATGAAACAGGTTTCCCTTTTGCTAGGATATCAGTGGAGGTTCCACTGTGTCCGACATCCCGAAGCAGCAGGCCTTGTAGAAAGGCATAATCAGACACTAAAAATCCGCCGTGCAAAGATCTGTCAGGAAAAGGGGGTCGACTGGATAGTCGCCCTGCCCGTGGCACTATTCTACATGAGAATGGTCGCCCATTCTAGATCAGGGCTATCCCCGTACGAAGTGGTCTTTGGCAGACCACCGAATATGTGGGGGACGCCCATTCCGAAGAAAATAACCGATGTTGATTGCAATATGTTGACAGATTACCTTGCCTCCTTGATGTCTGCACTCCAATCATGTCGTTCACAGGTTGCCGCAGCCTTCCCTGACAATACCGATGTAAAGGCGCATGAGGTCCGTCCTGGGGACCTGGTACTCGTCCGGAATTTTGACCGGAAAAGTCCGCTGGAGCCCCGCTGGAAGTCCCCGAAGACCGTCCTCCTTACCACCAGGACCGCCGTGAAGATAGAGGGAAGAAAGGGGTGGGTCCATACGAGTCACATCAAACTTTGCAATGAACTAAAAAACGGACTAAAACAGGACTCTGACTCGTCCACCCCCACCAAAGACTGTGTTGAAAGAAAAGACTTTACCGTATCCGAACGAGAAAAGACTCCCCAAGAACTATATCGTATGAAACTCAGATCTAGCAAGTCAGACAGTTTAATTGTTTAAGTCCTCCCCTAGGTGAATCGGTTAAATAGTTTCTGACATGTATCCCCTAGATCGAGATAGAGAGAGAGAGAGACAAATCAAACGAATTACATACTGCAAATCACTACGTAGTCACTGTATAGTGACGTTGTTAATAATGTTTTTTCTCAGTATTCTGATTATTATTGCCAGCATTCTGCTACCTATATATTGGCCTATTCTCAGGCGTGAACCATCTGCTTATAATGTCTCTGCTGAACACACTTTTAGTGAACTTCCTGCACATGAACTCTCTTACAGACTTGCGCTGCGCAACAATACATTCATTAGTATGTTACACCATTCCCATCAGACCAATAATGCTACCGACTGCTGGATATGTGGCCGACTCCCTCCCTACCAGAATTACAAGGGAGCTCTGCCCCTCTTTCCGTACCCGTTCACTCACAATGGCTCCTGTGGAGCATGGTTTAAAATAATTAATTCCTTAGATCCCGATATTGCTGTTTTCGATGGGGGCTGGGTTTGGGGAAACTTGAACTTAGTCCTGCTCAACGTCTGTTACCCTGATAAAGAGGGACTTCCCACTCGAATAGGAACTGATCTAGAAAATGAAGTATATGGTTTAGGTAATTACACAATTAGCCTTATGATCCTTACTGTTGAATCCGAGGCTGCTCCAGTTCTGCCCCATATGTTAGTATTACCAGTCACAGGTGAATTATGTGTTAGCAAGAAAGGTTCAGTACACGTAGGTCATAGTAAATGCACTACTGTGGTCGAATTCAGTGATCATGGTAAATCGTCCTTTAAAGCTATTAGTCACTCCTATTTTGTTTGTGGTCATACCGCATACATACGTTTGCCTCCAGATTGGGATGGTACCTGTTATATTGCATTCCTTCTGCCACCTGTTTTTCTAGCTCCCCCTGATTACCATAGAAATACGAATCTAGTACAGAATGGACCCAAAAGAGATATTCCACTTGTCGACTACACAGAAACGGCATGGGAACAGTACACTGATTTCAATAAAGGATTCTTTTTCTTTTTAGGACCTGTCCAAAACAGTAAATTAATACGCAGATTAACCAGAACACTTGAAGCAGTAGTACACGAAACTGCCTCCGCCTTAGGTAACTTAACAGAGGAGCAATCTGCTATGCGGGTTGTTGTCCTTCAAAATCGTCTTGTGATTGACGTCATCTTGGCAGATAGAGGTGGAGCCTGTAAGGTCATCGGGTCAAGTTGCTGTGTTTTCATTCCACAAAACGCACCATCTGTCTATCAAGCTATTACCCGTTTGCATAAAATTGCAAATCAGATACATCAGAATCCAGGCACCTGGACTTGGTCCGGTTGGTTCTGGACAACGTTATCCGCTTGGGGATGGAAGATCTTATCATTCCTAGGCATTGGCCTTGTTATAGTATTCAGTTGCTGCCTATGCCTACAGTGTGGGCCAGCGATATGTGGACTGTGTGCCACATCCTGCATTGAGCATTCCAGTTGTCTCTCAAACAGTCAAAGAAAGAAAGATGAACATATAATGTTACAAGAACAGACTGATAGATTCATGAGGATCGATATCTCATGAAGGGTCCGTAGGGAACAAGAAGGGAATGAGGTAATATAAATTTTATGGTCAAGTTATGTTCCCTAGCGCGTACCCCACCGACTCCATGTACGAGTTAAAGTGCATGTAACTTCCCTCCTGTACCAGCTATGAAGACGCAAATACATTTGCGTCCAACGTTAACATGTCCTCTTCCAGACCCACCATGAATGGGTTGAATGGTCCGTTCCTAAGTATGCTATGCCAACGTCTTTTTGTAGTGTACTCCTACGTTTTTCAGCCCTGGCTGAAGTAGGCCCTGAATCTCTGCCACCGAGCCTCTTTTCTGGCTTCTGACTCCGAGAAATCTCTGCTCAGGCAGCCCCTGTACTCGTGAACTCTGACTTACTTTCAGCGCGGCCCCTCGCGCTTGGCTCAGCCGCTGCCTGCCAAGATTGACTATAACCTTCGAGTTATCTGTTTCCCTCCCCGAAAATACATTCCTGCCTGCTAGCTTCAGTAAACATCCTTCTCAGCTGCAGGGCTAAAGGGCCGACCTGTCTCTATGCAAGTAATTCATAGCTTCTGTTGCCATGCTTCCATGGAAGGCCCCATGCCCCCACGCTTCTCATACAGACACTCAGGCGCTTATACACGCACTCACAGCAAGTATAGAATAGCTTCTGCTCTAGAGACCTTTCTGCCCAGATAGCTTAGTTCCTAAACATCAGATATCAGATATGATAGAAGCACAAGTTGATCTGACATGCCAGACTTCTGTCTCTTCCGTCAGTGTAAATGTCAAGTCCCCTGCACCCCTCCAATTACACGTCATGCAGCTGCGCGCGCATCCAAGTTTCCGATTTCTGCTGACATTGCCACATTTTCTGTTAGTGCCACCCATTCGTGACACCTACCTGTGACGTTTCTAACACACACCTCTAGTTCACGCCTCTTGATTACGCACATGTACCACGTGTATACTGTTATCTTGTCTTCTCTCAGCTGTTACGCCTTCTATAATGTTTTCAGTGATGTACAATCAGTATAAAAGCTATGTACTGTTAATAAAATGTTAGCGCGCTCACTCTATCCCTTCTGACACCCTGTGTGGTGGTCAGAACATGATATCTTGGTCATGACCATTCCTTTTTGAGGAATAAAGCCCCTTAGAACTCTAACACCACGGACTCTGTTTTTTTCATCCGATCTGAGTTATTATTGATTAAGTACTTACCCGCATAGAAATTAAGAGAGTAAATTATTTATTTACATCAGAACTCGACGCCATTTAACGGTCGTCCGAGGACTCGTGTGAGGTTTCTAAAAGGTAGCGTAAACCCCCTCCCGCACCCCACACAACTTACCCATCTGCCGTCGCAGATGTCCTGGCCCCGGGAAATTCCCCAGGAGGGCCCGTAGCCCCTCCTATCCAGGAAGGGGCCTTGACCACCTTTCCTTTCCTTCCGGCGGCCTATCCTTAGACGGGACCGCCTCCCCGTTGAGGGGCCAATGGTCACCTCCCCCGAGCACTCCCATCCGTAATGGGTGACGCCCCCCCATAGGGATCTTCCAATTACTGCTCACCGATCATGACCTTACCGCCCGACCAAAATAAATACGACAATTCTACCTAACTTACTAAGATTACAGAACAAACATAACTTATTATAAGCATGAATACTGATCAACACTAGTGCAAAATTACTTTATTTGCAAAACATACTGAAAATAACCATTCTTTATTGCATATTCAAAAAATTTCACGACGATCATCACAACCTGCAAGAAACAGAGTTACCACATCAAAACTTTATTCAGAAACAACTAGCTGTCCTCAGGGGCTGGTGGGTGGGTCAAAATTGGCTCTTCGTTCCGTCTCGAGCTCACGTGCAGCGGGGAGGTGCAGCTTCAGAGCACAGGAACAAGAGGATGCTTTCTTGGCTTCCTGCTCCTTTTATCCGTCTTCAGGGCGGGCGTAAACCCGCCCCCGCCTGCCTCCGAGGGCGTGGCCGGCCGTGTCAGTGTCTAGGACAACCCCCTCTAGGGCGGGAAAAAGGCGCGCCCTGGCTACGCCGCTTCGGGCATACCAGCCGAGACTCGCCTCCCGCCCAAGATGGCTTCCCGGGGGGATCGTGGTACTCCACCATACGTTCGGGGGGACCGAATGGTCGCCCCTTTCCATATGGCTGAGATACCCGTCACCCCCTCTCAACACAATCCCCAAGAATTGGGAAACCGGAAACAGTTCTTGAACTTTTGGAAGGCGGGAAGGGAGTTACCCTTCCCGGCCGTATTTATTAAAATATGAAACAAAATCAAAACATTAAAATAACAGTTTCATATTATGTACAATTTCATTTCCACATTACGATGTTTGGCTAACCTTAACAGATCTCTAATACAAAGGTTCTCCTAGCCGAACTAACATCCTACAAAACATTTGACTTGAAATTGTACATCCTAACGTTAAGGGCCAACGGCAAGGTCGTAACCGGTGTCAGATCCCTAAACCAGAAAAACCACCCTCACTTGTGAGGGGAGCGACCGCACAGAGGCGTACCTCAAGTGCATCTACCAATTTCCCTTGGACTTGACGGGGGCCCCAATGAACTCGACGCCATTTAACGGTCGTCCGAGGACTCGTGTGAGGTGTCTAAAAGGTAGCGTAAACCCCCTCCCGCACCCCACACAACTTACCCATCTGCCGTCGCAGATGTCCTGGCCCCGGGAAATTCCCCAGGAGGGCCCGTAGCCCCTCCTATCCAGGAAGGGGCCTTGACCACCTTTCCTTTCCTTCCGGCGGCCTATCCTTAGACGGGACCGCCTCCCCGTTGAGGGGCCAATGGCCACCTCCCCCGAGCGCTCCCATCCGTAATGGGTGACGCCCCCCCATAGGGATCTTCCAATTACTGCTCACCGATCATGACCTTACCGCCACAGGCCGGATAGTTGACCGGCTATCCGGACCCCCCACTCCTGCCTAAAGGTCATGTTTTAAACCCTTCAACCAAGCTATGAGGTCTCCTATGAGTAACTCATTCCCCACCCGGGACAAATGAACCCCGTCCCCCAAATACATACTGTCCCCTTTGATACAACCATGCGAAACAGAATGCAGTGTACTAGAACGAAACAATCTACTCACTTTGTTATTTATTTTCCTTACTGAGTGATTCAGAGCAGAAACCGAAATAGCCCCCCGCCACACTTTCCGTGGGATCATATGGGACCATGCAATTGTGCACCCTGGAACCCTTCTTGCCAACCAACTTACTGTGGAAAGCATTGCCTCAAGAAGGAGTCGTCTACCAGTGGCCACCAAATCGTTGCCCCCAAGATGGACTATGATTATAGACGGCGGTGACCTTGTCCGCCCTAATAGACCCTCGAAAAAGGATTGAAACTGGTCAATACAGAGCCCGCCCTTTCCGTAGAAGGACACTCTGTACCCGTATTCCCCAGCCACGTGAATCATATCACCTGCATTGAATACGTCCGCGGCACGCCTCACGTATGAGTGGCCCACGACCCACACCTCCTTTTTCGCAGTCGGTGATTTCTGACCGCTGGTCCCCAGGTGTCGGGTCGACTGCACAGTCCGCCCCGCTTCGTAAGCTTGCGCAACTAAAAACCAAACAAAAAACAAGAAGCGTGAGTATATCATTACAGCTTCACAACATGTGCAACCGCACATACCTTTTATAACAGTTGGAGGACCAACGCCCCACACGTTTTACTTCCTCTACACTCAGACCCTTGGCTGTAGCCTCAGTAGCAGCCCCTATCCGAAAGGAATGGGTCCCGAACTCGCCGGGGTTCAAGCCCGCGGCCGAAATCGACATCGCAAGCACCCTCTGGAACTGAAACCTCGTCAGTGGGGTGGCGTCAGCGTGTCGCAACAAGGTCCCCCCCATGCTGCCACCCTCTGCGCTAAATATTGCCCTACTCACACCACAGGGCACATGGAAGAACCGGGGATCCTCTGAATGATTACGCAGTCCCCGATTGCACCCTGATCGGTTTTGGACCTAACAAACGAGACCGTCATCGTCTCCCCCCTGACCTGAATGTGCTCCCGGCACAGTCCCCCCATCGTATCCCGCTTGTTCTTTGCCACTAATTCGCTTACCCGCATAGCCCCATGGAATGCTAGTGCAAATGCGGCTCGGAACAACACTGCTTCGTACTGGGATGAACACGTTGCCGGGAGTACGGACCATAACAGGGTCAACCTATCCAGACCTATCGGGTGCCTCTCATCTACTCTGCGACCCTCAAGGCGTTGCCACCCACGTAGCGCTTTCTGCACAACGAAAGACGCTGTCGGGTCCTGGATCCCATGAGCCTTTGCCATAAAGGAAATGGCGGCCCGATGCCTCTGGGCCGTAGCTACTGATTTGCCTGCCTGATGTAAAGAGAGCAGGAATTTTACTACAGACTCTTCCTGACCCCAAAGTTCCCCACTAGCAGCACCCAAAAAGGCCCAATAGGAACGGAACGCCCCTTCATATGCCTTCCTCGTCCTGGGTGCTAAACTCTCTCCCACGAGGTTTTGAAGTTCGGGGCACCGAGAGACCAGAGAGCTTCGGGAAAGGGTGCCGCCACCGGGTCCGCTGTGGGCAGAAAACCCCAGAAGGCCTGCATACGGAAACGAGAAAGCGCATCAGCCGCTTGGTTCATTACCCCCGGCACATGTCTTGCCCTAAACAGAACATTCAATTGCATGCATAACAACACAATTTCCTTGAGCAGTCTCAGAATCAATTTGCATCGTGCTGCCTGACTATTGATACACTCAACCACGGTCATGTTATCAGACCAGAACACCACAGAGTGATCACGGAATCCCTCGGGCCAAGTTTTCAGTGCCACCAAAATAGGGAAAAGTTCGAGAAAAGCAATGTTACTTGTCAACCCGCACTCGTGCCACCATGACGGCCATTTCTGAGCCGACCATTGTGCACCAAATATGGCACCAAAACCTATACTCCCCGCCGAATCTGTCCACAACCCCAGCTCTTCGGAGGACACTGCCGGCCTGTTCCAGACAACTCGACCATTGAAATCCGCCAGGAATGCCAACCAAATGCGCATGTCCTGGCGAACCTCTGCCGAGAGCCTCGTGCGATGATGGCCTTCCTTCAGGCCGACCATGGCTTGTGCAATCGAGCGGGAAAAGGGGCGCGCCATTGGCATCACTCTCAGGGCAAAATTCAACTGACCCACCACCTGTTGCAATTGATGCAGGTTTACTTTTGTTGCACGAATACATGTCTCAAGGGACAACCTGAATTTCAACACTTTTTCTTTGGGTAATCGAAAACAACCCTCTACCGAGTCGAGCTCGATCCCCAGAAACTCGAGCAAGGTCGAGGGACCCACAGTCTTACCTGGGGCCAATGGCACACCGAATTGATTCATTAAGACACGAAATTCATGTAAAGCCTGTCCACACTCAGGATCCCCGGCTGCCCCCAAAAACAGAAAGTCATCGAGATAGTGCATAACATGTTGAAAACCTGTCTTCTTTGTGAATACCCATTGCAGAAAACAACTGAACTTCTCGAAATAGGCACAGGAAATAGAGCACCCCATTGGCATACATCTATCCATGTAATAGCGACCCTGAAACTGAAAACCCAGGAGACGCTGATCGTCTGGGTGTACCGGGAGCAACCGGAACGCTGACTCGATGTCCGATTTTGCCATCAGCGTCCCGGGCCCCAGGCGATTCAACATGGCAACGGCCTCATTGAAAGATGCGTACCGCACCGAACACACTTCCGGGTCTATCGCGTCATTCACGGAAAGACCACGTGGGGCTGATAAGTTATGTATCAGCCGAAACTCACCCGGGTCCTTCTTGGGGACCACCCCTAGAGGGGAACAAACAAAGTTAGCAACCGGTGGCAAATCGAATGGGCCGGTGACACGACCTCGAGTCACCTCCTTCCCAATCTTTACCTGTACCACCGCCGTGTGCTGCAAGACCGACAGTTGATTCTTACAATTTGCTACACCCTGAAAATCCCCCACTGGGATGCGGAAACCATATGAAAACCCGTTTCGTAACACCCCAGCGGAAGCATGATCCGGGTATTCGTTGAGCCAAGGAATCATTGCCATGGTATCAATCGGGGTAGGTAAAGGCGCCCCTCGGACTAGATCAGACCTGTTTGGCGCCTCCCTTACCACCGTTATCACCCGTTTTGGCTCTGCACATGGACTCAGAATGGGATGGCTGCCCACACCCCCCACACTCATGTCTGAATTTGCATGACCCCTGGGGCCTCGTACATTTCCCTCTGTTAAAATTCCAACAGATCCCCCTTTTACCTGTGTTGCCACTCGGCTTCGAGTGGTTCTCGTTACCTGCACCCGTCCGAAAGGGTGTCCCAGAGTTCTGGCGGGAAGATTCCCCCCCCGTTACTCCCTAACAATGGTACCTTCAACATTCCTGTACTCTCCATTTTTTGCCATGACCCGGAGTCGTAACAATCCCAAGTCAAAAATGGGTCGTGTTCCTTAGCTTTTCTAAAAAGATTGTCATAGCAAAACCACTGATTGCCCCCATATGCTACGGAATACTCCATGATACGAGATTGATAAATTGGCAACTCGGTCAACAACTCGGGCCTGCGCTCGCCCATGATGGAGGTAAAAATGCCCCACGCTCTGCCCCAAGTACCAATGTTTTCGTCAACCTTAAAGGCGGCCATTTTGGCGCGCCAAACACTCGGATGCATGAGCTCCTTTTGGCTCTTCACATGCTCTATCTCGTAATGGTCAGTAAGCAAAGAAAACATGTTCACATACTTATCGGCCCAAATCTTTTCCTTAATTTCAAGTGGAACATGCTGGGCTATTTTCTCCCTTCGTGAGGGTACAGACCCCTCCCCCGCAATCGGCAGTAGCCGCTTACCTGAACTAGGTGCTGTACTTGCTGCCGAACTCGGGCCTGCTGCAGTCTCAGCCACCGGAGCCTGTGGGGGAACAGAAGATGGTGCCTTCGCAGCCTCTCTAGATTCCCGCAGTTGTCCCAGTACTGTCCTGGCGTCGTCAGCCATGGTGCCCTCACTATCTTTTCCCAACCACGCTGCCAGTTGTGCCGCCAACTCGGGAGGCATATCCTCTCCGTTCACGGGGGTGACTACCACGGGGATTGGATGCCCCTCCTTCGGAACCGGGGTAGGCTCCTCTATCGGTGTATCGGGAACCGGGGCCTCCCCCCCAGGTGCCCCCCTCTTGGACCTCTTGCCTCTCCCGCTAGGGACTACTCCCGGCAATGCTGGACCGATGATTCGCTTCGGTCCTCCCTCCCCATTCTTTACCGCCATCTGCTTCTTTAACTCGGCTACCTCCTTTATGAGCATGCGGAGCATCTGATCGGTCCCGACCCGCTTTCCGACCTTCTTGCCCGGCATTCTCGAACAAGGTATCTGTAAAACAAAGACAAAAATTACAACGCTCAAAATTGGCTCTTCGTTCCGTCTCGAGCTCACGTGCAGCGGGAGGTGCAGCTTCAGAGCACAGGAACAAGAGGATGCTTTCTTGGCTTCCTGCTCCTTTTATCCGTCTTCAGGGCGGGCGTAAACCCGCCCCCGCCTGCCTCCGAGGGCGTGGCCGGCCGTGTCAGTGTCTAGGACAACCCCCTCTAGGGCGGGAAAAAGGCGCGCCCTGGCTACGCCGCTTCGGGCATACCAGCCGAGACTCACCTCCCGCCCAAGATGGCTTCCCGGGGGGATCGTGGTACTCCACCATACGTTCGGGGGGACCGAATGGTCGCCCCTTTCCATTTGCGTGTTTCCAACCTTTCTTATTTTTCACGTTTTCATCTTCTACTCAATCAACACAACATCCATACATACACACAACTACTTGCTGCATACCTTTGCTGCGATTATCAACTATTCTTCTATTTCATATACCTATTCAAAGTTCAGGCCTTTATCGAACATTTTTATTGTAACAAGTACCCCAGCCGAAGACATTGTACATTTTTACACTTGCTCCCTTTCTTGGCTGGGGTTATCAATTATTCTTCAATTTCATATTCTGATTCAAACTCAAGGCCCTTTATCGAGCCTTTTTGTTGTAACTACTGTTGCAGGAATTCTGCTCCTACACAGAACTGTGCATAAAGACTTAGGACCTTAATGAATTACGGTGTACAAAAACCCACCTTAGTACCCAAACCCCCTACCAGACTAGCAATCAGTGACTCATTGGTTCTTCGTCCTATAGCAAAAACACCAATGACTAGTCAACCCAGAACATGCGACTTAGATTACCTCAAGTAAGGTAGATAAAAAGAGTGCTCTTTAGTTATAGTCTTACACCAGTCCAAAACAAGGAGTAAATAAAGACACGTGCAAGTTTGAAATGTTTATTTCTAACGCTGTAATCTCTTGCACAGTACCTTAGATAATACAACCAAACATATCAGAAACAAGGTTGTCAGCATTGTTACTATTACATAAAATACAAAGTGAGAAAGCATCTTATATTGCTAACGGGAAACAGGTTTAAAATACACCTAAATTTCACCCTCCCTACCCACCAGGTTAGTTTATAACTACAGAAGGTCTCTTAGGATTACATGGACGTCTGCATACCTCTGGTACTCAGCAGTAGTGGGTCACATTGAGTTCTGCACAAACTGTCAGGATACCAATGTTCTCCAACTGTGTCTAATTATGCCTCCACAATACATTATTAAACGCACCAGTATCAGACGTGACCACACCTGCATATGTGTTATAGGTTGAACGTGCGAGGATCATTCCGAATAACAGACACAGTATCCAAGATAACCTTGATGTTCCATGCTCTCACTATACACACTAAACTTGCGAGGCAGTCTAGAAATGCATTGTAACAAATTATTCTCATGTGAAACAAAATACTCAGCCTTCTCTAAACAATATCAAAATTGCATGTTATGTGCAAAGCAGAGCAGGAAAGCAAAAATGGCATTTAAGCTTCTAATAAACCCATGCTAACTTAACACAGTGTGAGTGCAAGGCTCAGCCCACGACACCCTCCCTCGATAGAACCACGTGATATAAACGTGGGCGAACTAGAGTTCAAGCCTGAAAAGCAGAGTCAAGTTCAAAATTGCATAAAAAATTATTTGCTGTTTGATAGAAAACAGTAACTAAATAATAAAGAATAGGTAGAAAAATCAAAGAGTCTTAATCCAACAGCTTATAGGCACAGTATGTAGCAACAGCCTCCAAGAGGAAGTCATTGTTCTCATCTGAAAACATTTCAGCCATCCAATTCAATAGTGTGAATGAACATATATGTTCCTCAATGACCGGAGCCTCTATCACCATCGGAGGAAAACTCGGGTCATCTTCAATGTAACTGCGTGCCAAGAAGTCACGCGCCTCTGCAAAAACATTACAACGTCCCATTATTCCATGTATCGCTGCTAAGGCCATAATCCTGCTGCCAGAACAGAGCAAGTCATGAACCACTAAGGGGCTCATCAGCTGGTCATAATCCGCGTTGGGAGACACCGTGAAATGAAATGACAGGAAATGAAAAATGAAATGAAATGAAAAGAGGTTTTATTAAGCGCAGCAGCTACCCTGAGGCGTCCAGGCGCTAAGAACTAGATTGAACCTACCGGTGAGACGGTCCAGCGGGGCTTAATTAATTAAAAATAAAAGTTTTGAGCTGTCTTCGGAAAGTTGACAGATTGGGGTTATATCTTAGGTGCAGCGGGAGCGAGTTCCATAGCTTGGGGGCATTATAAGAAAAGGACCGGCCTCCTGCCCTGGATCTCCGGATCCGAGGGACTGCTGCCAGAAAAGCATGGGAGGAGCGAAGTTCTTTCTTTGGATAGTAAGGGGTGATCAGACGGTGGCTAATTATTGGGCCAGCTTTCCAGTAAGCTTGATGAGTGATACACATGGATTTAAACTGAATTCTTTCTCTGACAGGAAGCCAGTGTAGAGCTCTCAGCCCAGGCTCTAATAGAGGGCATTATTGAAATCAATGCGGGACTGGATTATGCCCTGAATAATTACCTGTTTGGCCTCAAAAGGTTGGAGCGGGAGGATTTTTTTCATCATCCTGATGAGGCCAAAACAAGTCGCCGCCAATTTAGTTACTTGAGTGTTAAAAGTCAGGGATTTGTCCAGCCACACCCTGAGGCTTTTTATGTTTTCTTTCGGTGTGGGGGGTACACCTAAGCTGGTCGGCCATAGCAGTTCCAGGGTGGAGGGAGCTGAAGGGCCAAGAAGCATGAGCTCAGTTTTATCCCTGTTGAGTTTCAAGCATGACTTCGTCATCCAACTCTTCACCTGCTCCAGGCTTGTGATCAGGTTGGTCTGAGGTTGGTGGCTGTTCTTATGCGTAAGAGAGACCACCAGGTGGGTGTCGTCGGCATAAGTAATGATGTTAATACCATGCGGATGAACAATCCCAGCTAGCGGTCTCATATACGCGTTAAACAGCGTGGGGCTCAGGGAGGAACCCTGAGGTACCCCGCAAACCAGAGACTTGGTTGTGGATACAGTGGCTCCTTCAAAGACCTGGAAGACCTGATCACCCAGAAAGGACTTAAACCAGGCTAAGGCTTCTCCTGATATTCCTATACTGAGAAGACGGCTCAGGAGGATGTTATGGTTCACCGTGTCAAAGGCGGCGCTCAGGTCAAGGAGGATCCCTGCCACTGATCCCCCCTGATCCAAGATCCACCTTGCCTCCTCTGTTACTGCCATCAGAGCCGTCTCCGTCCCATGTTTGGGACGAAAGCCTGTCTGGGTAGCGTCAAGCAGATGGTTATCCTCGAGAAACCTGGTTAAACAGATATTAATGTGTTTTTCAAGGACCTTGCTTACCCAGGGCAGCAATGAGATTGGGCGATAGTTATTAAGATTGTCAGGATCCTGAGTGGGCTTCTTTAGAAGTGCTCGCACCATGGCATGTTTCCAGGTGGATGGTACCGTGCTGGTCACTATAGAGGAATTGAGCAACTCTATTAGCGTCGGAAGAATGACCTGGTGAGCCAGGACCAGCGTGCCAGGTGGAGCAGGGTCACACGGGGATCCAGATTTTATTTGGAGCATCAGGGACTCGAGTGTTTCTAGGACCAGCTGTGGAAAATGGTCTAGGATGTTTTGATGAGGATCTTCCACTTCAACAGCTGGATGGAGTCCTTGGGTAGGGGGCTCCGAAGCAGAGTCTGGAAAGGATAAGTAAATTGCATTGACTCTGTCCCACTACCGATGGCGGTAGTGGGAGCCTTGTCAGGCTTCTTACCGTTTGGTATATTTCCTTAGGTTTGGATTTCGCCGCCATGATTCTTTCAGTGAAATAGGCCGATTGTGTCATTTTTATCGAGGCTTTATAAAGTCTGATCGCCTCCCTGTAGACGGCTTTATCCGTGGCGGCATAGCTCAAACGCCACTTTCTTTCCATCCTCTTACATAAACGCTTTTTGCCTCTGAGCTCTTCTGAGTACCAGGGTGCTCTTTTACTGTGTCTCTTAGAGCTAGTGGTACGGAGGTGGAGTACGACATCCAGCGTATTCTTAATCCAGTTGTCATATTCTTTATAATCTAAGGAGGGATCACAGTTAAGTGTAGGTCTGGTAGTTGTGAGAACGCTAGTCCAATGGTCCGTACATAGTTTAGGCCAGTTTCGCATGCTGCGAGGGATGAGGGTGGGGGGGACAAATTTATGAGTAGTCCAAGTAAAGGGGATCAGAAAATGATCAGTCCAGTGGAAACGACTAATAGTGCCTACTTTGAGGTACTCGCTATTGCTAAATACCGGATCTAGCAAGTGGCCTTTGACGTGTGTAGAGGAGGGAACAAGTTGCTCTAATTGAACTGCAGCCAGACTTGTTATC
This sequence comes from Lissotriton vulgaris, assembly GCF_964263255.1. Taxonomy (NCBI): domain Eukaryota; kingdom Metazoa; phylum Chordata; class Amphibia; order Caudata; family Salamandridae; genus Lissotriton; species Lissotriton vulgaris. The sequence continues at coordinate 582,265,150 of NC_141687.1, read as the reverse complement.
ATCTCTACTGTAGTGCCATCCGAAAGCTTGTCGAAATGTACATTAGGATCACCGAGTAGCGTAAAATTTGCCAAAGAGGTGACCAGACCACAACCGAGGGTAGCACAGTCTGAAACTGTTTTAGTGCCCCTGGAGGGCGATAGATGAGAATGCCCGTAAAGCTGTAATTGGGGGAGAATTCAATGACAAAATGCATACTTTCGCGGTCTGCAATAGGCTCGAGGGAATTACGACACATATATGTGTCCTTATAGATGATAGCGAGTCCCCCGCCTTTTCCATGGACCCGGTCTGAGCGGGCTATCTGGTAGCCAGGTATGAGGGCTTGCACCAGATCAGGCTCGGAATCTTGAGTTTGCCATGTTTCTGTCAGAAAGACAATATCCGGCCTATGCTCGTCTAATAGCATTGATATTTCTAAACTATGCTTGGGCAGAGATCTGCAGTTTAGGAGGAGCATATGATAATCCTGCAGATCATTCTTGCGGGTAGAGGTCATAAGCTCTGTGTTGCAGTGGGGACAGAGGAGAGGAATCTCCAAGGGATGAATCTGGTGGCTGTAGCTTGTTATTACGGGGGTCGTCAATTGGTGGAGAGACTCTCTACTATAAAACTTCCTCGGTCCTATTGCAGGGTCGGGGTGGGGCCCTGGCTCTGGTCTGGCACGGACGGGCGCAGACGGGCTTGCCGCCGGCGCGCCCGCTGCGCAGTCGGAATACAGTGTTTATTTTAACAGGCCGAGGAGGGTGTGAGGCAGCCAACCGCTGGTGCACTAACCTCGTTACCCCTAAGATGGCGTCTGACCCTGTCTAGACCCACGTCAGAGCCCAATTATCTGGCCGGGGAGCGGGGTTCGAGTTACGGCGAGGGACAGAGGTCTCAGCGAGTTTTTAAAAATTGTTGTAATCACAATCCAAAACACAAACAGTAATAAAGGTTTTAAAAACACGCAACAGCTTAGCCCCCTGCTTCCGCCTCAGGGGAGTACAATCCTAGTTGTGGGCCCGTGCGTGTCAGCGTGCCTTAAGTACTTTAGAGAGGGCGTGAGGCAGCCAACCGCTGGTGCACTAACCTCGTTACCCCTAAGATGGCGTCTGACCCTGTCTACACCCGCGTCAGAGCCCAATCATCTGACCGGGGAGCGGGGTTCGAGTTACGGTGAGGGACAGAGGTCTCAGTGAGTTTTTAAAAATTGTTGTAATCACAATCCAAAACACAAACAGTAATAAAGGTTTTAAAAACACGCAACAGCTTAGCCCCCGGCTTCCGCCTCAGGGGAGTACAATCCTAGTTGTGGGCCCGTGCGTGTCAGCGTGCCTTAAGTACTTTAGGGAGGGCGTGAGGCAGCCAACTGCTGGTGCACTAACCTCGTTACCCCTAAGATGGCATCTGACCCTGTCTACACCCGCGTCAGAGCCCAATCATCTGACCGGGGAGCGGGGAGCGGGGTTCGAGTTACGGCGAGGGACAGAGGTCTCAGTGAGTTTTTAAAAATTGTTGTAATCACAATCCAAAACACAAACAATAATAAAGCTTAGCCCCCGGCTTCCGCCTCAGGGGAGTACAATCCTAGTTGTGCAGAGACACAAATCCAGGACCCAGTCGAAATCGCAGCTCAGGCAATGGAAGACAGGTTGAATGCATGTGAAAAAGGAAAATCGAAACGATAATCCATAAGCTGTACTCAATGTAGCCAGAGGCAGCACTCCGTAATAACTAAGCATTCGGTTGCGGAGCAGCAACAGCCGAGAAATATTGTCGTGTGCTGCAGGATGTGCATCCATATTTAAGTAAACCAATTAATAGAAGCACACCGGCAACTAATGCGACTATTAAGGGGAATCCACCAAATAAGCTGGAAAAAAAACGAATGAAAAAATGCAGAAAAGACACCAAATATAGTTCGAAAAGAAGTCACAAGACCACTGCTTTTAACTTTAAAAAAGTAAGGTAACCCCGTTGTCAAGGACGCATTAAAGATACTCTGAATTAACTCCCGAAAAAACAGAGGCACGTCTGTATTTAGTAAATCATACACTTCTGTGCGGGTGTTAACTACCTGAAGGACAAATGTTTCTCTAGTAGATTTAAGAGCGACCTCTTTTTGAGACAATAGTGCTCTTATACGGCTCACTTGGTTGACTCTTCTTTCAAGGTCGGAATCGATGGCCAGATGGAAACATCTAGCTTTCCATGCAGAGGAGTAAACACAACTTTTTTTTAGCAAACCACACGCTCAGTTACTGTAATCATGTAACCGATGCCTGTTAACATTGCACAACAATCTGCATTATTTAAAATTAAATAACTCACGTTTCCAGTAAACTGAATGATGGTATGATGGCAGGTGTCACAGTGCCTTTCAAAACTCACACCAAATTAGGCGCATCTTGAATACAAGAGCCATGTAATTGTATATGTCTACAAATTAAGGAGTGATGTAGTGCTATTGTGCAATCCTCGTCATTCACATAGACTTCTTTTCCATCCCTCAGACACCTATATGTACGTGATAATAACCAAGTTTCATAGAGATAAGCAGTGCCTAAACATCCATATCTGCCTATGGCATAGTATTATATGCAAATCTCAAACAGGCTAAAAAGTAACGTTATGATACCGTGGATAAGCCATACAGCTGAAACGGATTTCCAATGATGGACCACTTGTAAACATTCTCATAGCGAGCCCTGTGCTCTGATTTGATGGTGAGAAAGTGATCGCACCATAGTTTGTAGTGCTAATCATTCTCAGCATACGCTACGAATACGCTTTCACGTTACACGTCGCATGAAAGCTTCCATGTGACGTCATGTACGGCGCCCCATACGAAAAGACGCAAATGTATTTCATTGTTTAAAAACATATATTTATGCATTTATTGAACATACTAACAGAACACATTATTTAGGATAATTATGAAAACATATTTTTTTTAAGTTCCAACAATTCTACATTACTTTTAAAAGCAATTACACCAATCGCGGTGAAAAGTCATGTGTATTCGCAATCTAAGAACACCGTAATAACAGCGTAACCGTAATCAAAGCCATGTGACTTTAAAAGAAGAAATTTGATTGGTTCATAACACTTCCTATTACAACTGTTGAAACTCCCGTCCCATTTTAAAAATGCTACTTTGACTTTCTAAAAAGAAGCATCTCTTCTAAGAATCTTGTCAAATAGAACGAAGTTTACCATATTAACAGCAATCGACTCATCTTTGAGCCATTCTTCAGAAGAATATTTAATTCCTAAATAAACTCCAAAGAAGAGGAAAGAAGATCTAATTTGGCAGTTTTTTACTTTTCCAGAAGGGCAAAAAAAGGTTAATGCCCTAAAAGTAACCTGACATTTTTCCATACTCTTTCAAGGGGTGATCCATCTCAAAAAATACTCCTTTAGCACAGCAAACATGGAGCGACATGTGAAGAACTTACAACCCAACAACTTTACTCGAGCTGCAACACAGAGGTTGAAGAACAACCCACCTGCTACTGCACCAAGCACATCAACTGCTGCACCAGCATTTTCAGCAAACAGTCCACGCACACAAATTCATCCTGATTTTGCTCAAGTTAAAATTTTATACATTTATTGCAATAAACTTTTGTGTTATGGGAAACAGTCTATTGACCTGATAAAACGCAGGAAGCAGGAGCATCACTGTCCTCGACATTACTTTTTTTTCATTCTTTTCTTCCTGTTGGACACTTCCAAGCCCTCATTATAGAAAAAAATTGCCCCCGGGTTTTGGCCCCGCCCGGGAGCTAATTAGGAATAAAACAAACTTCTATTTTTTTTTCCTTTTCCACCGCGTACGAGTACAATACGCGCACAACAAGTTTATTTTTATTTTTGCGCCTAAACATCCATGTGAGACCCCCTGAGCAGGCCTAGAGTGTCAACGTGTTTCTACCCTACCCCCTTTCCTTATTTTTCAACTTTGTTTTACTGTTTTCTTGTGCCTCTGTGCTACAGAGGCACAAGATGGCTGACAACACTTCCTGGTTTGGAGTGTTGACAGACAGTTGACATCCAATCAGCATGCAGCTCGTGCTCATAATTGTACGGATTTCCGTATGCATGCTGTACTTCGTCTCTAGATATCGCTTTCATTTTCTCAGGAACTACTGAACAGATTTACACCATTTAACAGAAAGCACAATCTGCGAACCAAACTCTAACTCTCTGCCAAATTTGGTGCAATTCCGTTCAGCCATTCGGGATGTAGCCTTGGCTAAAGGACCCTATGGAAAATTGCATGGGGAAACACGTTTTGGGAGCCTCAGCTCTCACCCTGCCATAGCAAACAGCAGTGTTGAAAAAATCTTCCGGTAAGATAACAAATGATTTTGAAGTCCATTATCGCCGTTTTAGTTGTAGTTTGCTGTTGTTAAAGCGGCGATAATTTTAACGCCGTCTTTGTAAATATGCCCCTAAGTTTTGTAATGTTGACAATCCCGTCTCCCATTTAAATAGGCACAAAGCATTTAGTGAAGTGCATTGTGAATCGTGAAGCAACACTGTCTAAATGTGATTCAAAGAGTTGTGTTCTTCTTTTGCTCGTAATGTACATAGGGGCAGATTTACAAGTCCCTTGAGCCACTATTGCGTCACTTTCAACATGGGAAAAATGACGCGAAAGTGGCGCAAGGGGCTTGTAAATCTGCTCCACAGTTTCTGTTGTCTCAGTTTGCTTTCCCCTCTGTCATATAGATGATCCTGGGTATATATAAGGATTTCTGTACAGCCAGTACCTTTCAACCCTACCCCCAAACTGCTTACTGCCTGTTACCATAGTAACAGTTCATGGAACACTTAAGTGAGCACACAGGTCACAAGTTCACAACACAATGTTGCTAATCCAAACAGTAACTGTGCTGGAGTTTTTAAAATTTTCATAGGAGCTGTTAATCGCAGCTTCAGGCTCTGGTAAAGAGCGGGTAAAGAGTTAGCCTCAGTATTATGCTTCTAGTTATAAACATAATTTCTAATAATAGAGAAATGTTTTCAGAAAAAGAAGCCGTATACACTTTTTTAAATGAACTTTTATTACAACAACAATAAATAACTAGAAACGTAACTGTAACATAAAAATATAATAAATAACTAGAAACGTAACTTTAACATAACAATATAATAAACAAAATGTGAGATGGACTCTAATGGTAGGAGGGTAGGTAGCCTGCAAAACAAAAATTTAAATAAGTGTTCAAAATTAGATGGATGTGACTGAAAGAGGTCAAAGATCACAAATTAACATAACACTTGGCAATATTTGATTATTTGCACCTCTGCAGTGTGCTTGATACATCCCACCCCTCTCATAGTCCCGCGTTGAAGAGGTGTCTGTAGGGAAGTGCCTAGTGCGTCAGACCTATAGGATGATTCAGCAGGTTTTTAAAATAATTCAGAGATGAGACAGAATTAGGTGAGAGATCACGTCATTATGCAGGACAATATCGTTTATTTGCAACACATATAATTGGGGGCATTGTGTATCTAGACTGCTCTGTTTACCTTTTGTAAACACTGTGTCGAACAGAGTTCACAACTTGAAGTCTGCTTTATTTGTACACTGCAGACTGTATTAAATTCAGCCTTGATTTATTTATCTGCAGAGCTGACAGCAGCGTCCATAACTTGAAAAGAATAAGAGAAACAATGTGAGAGAGAGGGAGAGAGAGAAAGAGAGAAAAACTAGATTGAAAGTCTGAGAGAGAGAAAGTAATAGATGGAGCAGGAGAGGTATTGTTAATAGTGGCGAAAATCTTCATAGCTCACCTTTTTGACTCCATTGTGTGTCAAACAATGTGCTGGTTCATAGTGCACCCTCAAGTTTAGTGATCTGAAAGATAGTATAGAGTTAGTAAAAGCAGAGTACATACAACTGCACAAATATATTTCTGATTTATGCCTTTGGACACTCAGGATACTGTATTACATCAACTTCCACTGCAAGGTGGTATCTGTGCGCTCTTTTTCTCCCAGAGTACTATACCCATGCACTCCCACTGCATAGCGGTGAGTTCTCATTATTGCGTTGCCAGACTGTTGCACCCCATTGACTCCCAGAGTCCGGAGATGAGTGCCATTTCTTGTGCACCCAGACTGTTCCAATCTATCCATTCCCACCGCCTGGAGGTAATTGTACATTCCTACGCAGTCCAGCTGCTGCACACTACCCACTCTATGCGCCCACAGGTGACTTCTCGTTCCATCGTAAACAAGCTTCTTTGCTCACCTTGTGCCATTGGCGTTATTCAAAGATGGTGTACCACGTGTCGAAGCAGCCTTTTCAGGCGTTGTTATGATGGCCACGCATCATCGCAGAATCCTCAAACGTTGAGCTTTGGAGGTGTTGGGGGGACGCCAATTTGTGAAACACAACCTGTTAGATAAAAAGGAAGATAAGATTGTGCGCCATTTCTTTATCAAAGTAGAGAGCAAGTGAGAGAGTGACAGAAAAGAATATTCACAGCTCACCTTTCTGTCACCGGTGTGTCTTCCACCACATGACGGGACATAGTGCACCCTGAAGATCTATATCTAAAAGATAGTAACAGAAAGATGTTATGATTGGTAATTGTCACTATCTTAATGTGGAGTAGAATAACATCGCCCTTTCACACACCTTCCCTCCCGCATTTAAAATACAACTAATTGTACAGTTCCAATTTGTTTAATGGGCTTTGATTTATGAAGAGTTAGTTGAGTAGTAATGTTTTACATCCGGTTGTAAAAGCAAGTGGTGTGCAGTGATACACGTGGTTTCAATCATCACGAGCAACGGATGTTTGACCGACTATTGGTAGGGTCACGTGTGTAGTGACACATGTGCTGGATGGGTGTGGTTTGGGTGTATACCAGCCATGAGGGAGTGAGTGTGGCTGTTGTGATAACTAGACCTGGAAGTAAGAAATCACTACAATGGAATTCTGGGCCTTGTAGCATTGTTGTATTTTCCTGGTAGCGTAAGCGGAGTGGGCTGGCCTGATGAATGCCAGTGCTGCTCGAGGCTGTGAACGATGACTCCGGAGCTATGGGCGTGGTTCCGTCGTGAGCTATATGAGAAATCAACTGATTTGAGTGTCCGTGTTAGTGCTGCCATCACCCGGGTCTTAAACGCAAATGTGTCATTATGTCTGTAAAGTCGCACAATATGGCCAACATGTAAGGTACGGGGTATCACTGACCCTATATTCCTCCATAGTTGCACACATAAAAGATGGTTGACATGATGAATTTCTGCGAATATGAATGTTTGTTGTATATTCAGTGGAGTGTTGTAGCTGTAGTAATACAGAGACTGACGACGAAACGCTGTGTACAATTATGAATATTTGCATTTTCCTATTGCTGTAGTGGCTTTTTTGGCAAATTTTTTGACATTGTGATGTTTATGAGACTGATGATGATACCATATGTACAGTTATGAACATTTGCATTTTCTAATTGTTATAGTGGCTTTATTTGCAAACGCTTTCACATTGTGATGGTTTTTAATCTTGTTTTTTAATTATATTGATTGCATGTTTTCACATGTATTTTAGCACTTTATGTCCTTGTTTTTATTCGTTGTGAAATATATTGTTTTTCTATGTGGAACACAACTAAATTTGTGAATAAAAATAACTCTTATCGAAGCTAGATATCTGTCTGTAGTTCATACATTGAGGCTCTTGATTATCCTTTAGCTATATCTCCTACCTAACTCACGTTAAGATTTATGTTGCCTAGGAAATTTTGAATATTTGGTAATACAGGGCTGTGACAGCTTTAGGTTGCAGTTTTTGGCACATGAAGGGCAGTTAATATATATACGTATGTACTCATTCAGGTATACTGTCGAACTTGGTGCTGGAAATCAGAGTTTGAGGCGCGTCCACATCCTGTTATTGTAGAGAAATGCGGTAATCTACTCGTGCCTGAAAATGTACTGTAATACTGCAATATCAAGTAATTTGCTGATATTGTTTTGGGTCGACTTCGCGCTATATAAATATTCTAAAAAGAAACGAGAAATAGCACACACTTGCTATTTACTATACACTTTCTTTGCAGTATTGTAATGATCCAGTTTGAACGTCCGTATTTGTAGAATGAGCGTGAGAAAGTGTGGCTCAATGATTAGAGCGGCAGACCCTGATGCAGAGGTCTAGCCCGGGACCAGGTTTCAATTCCCTGCCTCGGCGGGTCCTGGGCTCAAAAATTCCACAGACCTGATAATTCTCGCCTCGGTGCCTATTCCAATCATGGAGTCCCACTCTGCAACTCTGGGCAATAGCTTGCTTAATCTCCACAACGGCCCCCACAACGCTAAGGATGCCTGGCCTCCACCTTGGGGGTGCCCAGGAGTCGACGCCTCACAGGGAAAGCCAGGATGGGTTCCACAGCGGTATTCGTACAAGCGCCTTGAGACCCTTGCGGGTGAGTAGTGCGCTATACAATCAATTCAATTGTTTATTTATGTTTTGGAACTCATAAGAGATCCACATGAAAGAAATACAACATATATTTGTACATACACAAACTTTGCATAAAACGAGATAAAAAAGCAAGCACTGATAAACATTTGATTCCCAAGCCCTCTAATAAATATCCAGAAAACATTTAAAAAAGTTAAATATATTAAAACAGAACATTTTATTGGGCGGATTGTACAAATCATTTAAAAACGAGCTCGCCGTCAAGAGACCCAATTTTAAACATATATGTCTGAACCACTTTCTACGTGATGTCCGCAAGGCTGGGCATATAAAGAGGACATGTACAATATCCTGGGTGGACATATTACAAAGGTGACAAATTGCAGGGGACCCATACCATCTAGATGTTAAATTATTTAGAGGGAGGAGGTCCTGCCTCAAGAGAAACCAAAAACTTCATTAAGTGTGCCTTTGCACTTGCAGCGTGAATTTTAATATTCAACTAAATCTATGAGTGATATAAAAGAAGTTTTTGAAGGAAGCCTACTAAAGGGATATTGTTTAGGTTAGATAAGTGTTATACTTAATTTGGTAGGGTATTCTGCAAATAATAAAGCAGCAGTCTATTTAATTGTGAGCTCTGATGACCGCAGTGTAGGCAGGAGGCCACAGTTAGCAAGAGCCCACGCTCACGTGGGGTTGACTAGAGCTGCACAGTATTGGAAATTTAGCGTGTGTGCAGCCAGCGATGATAAGTGGTGCACTGAGTTAGTGACACCTGAAACAACAAGGTTCTGTGGAGCCTGCGATGATGCGTGGGAGGGGAAGGGGGAGGCACAGTAATTGGAGTAATGTATTTTGTAAATTGAATTCTGTATAAATTATATTTAAAAGTGAGTGTATGCCTGACTGTGACATAAAACTGCTCACTCTTCTTTGCGATGATTTATGGTGCACTGAGTTAGTAGTATCTTTGGCGCTGAGCTTGTGCGTAGCCTGAAGCTGGTCTGTCGGCTTTGGAGCTCTGTGAGTTGGTTTGTCGGTATGATCCCCTACAGTACCCAAAACATCACTGCACTGTCGTAAACTCTAAAACACTACCCCCAGCACGATCCCCTACATTACCCAAATACCACTGCACTACCGTAAATCCTAAAAGACTACTACAACATGACCTCCTGCACTACACAAACACCACTGTGGTACCGTGAACCCTAACACACTAACCCCACCACGACCCCCTAAAGTACATAAACACCATTGTAGTATCTTAAATCTTAAAAGACTACTGCCAGCCTGACACTTTACAGTACCCAAACACCACTGTACTACCCTAAACCCTAAATCACTACTCCCAGCACGACCCCCTACACTACATAAACACCAATGTGCTACTCTAAACCGTAAAACTGTTTTTTCATCACGAATCTCCAAACACTACACAAACACACTGCATTACTCTAAATCCTAAAACAGTACAAACAGTACAACAAACACCACTGTACTACCCTAAAGAATAAAACAGTACCAGTCCGTGGGCTCGCAGGTCTGCATCTGGGAGCTGTGGTGTCCCTAGCAGTACATGTGCGAGCCAGTCCGTTAGGTAATAGGTGTTTCTCTGCTAGCGGGGCCGTTGGCCCGTTGGTGTCCCTTTGCGAGTTAGACTCAAGCTCTCCCTCTGTGAGCCAGCACGCTGCTGTGCATTTGCGAGCCGACAGCCCATTGCTCTCTCTGTGCGAGCCCAGCCGACTGGCCGCAGTTCTCCCTCTGCGAGCTTGCCCGCCGGCCAGCAGGTCTCCCTGTGCTAGCCAGATCGCAGCTGTCACTCTGCGAACCATTATTGGGAATATAAGGCGGCTCTAAAAAGAGCCCATGTGTTTATTAGTTGGAGCTACATATAAGTGCGGATGCACAGCTTCAAGTTATTCCGAAAAATTCGATTTTCCTGATCTGTGAAGTGTACTCCATCACTTCTGTAGATATCAGCTATACCAAAACGTATGTTGTTGTTGCAGATCGACCCCATTCTATGGTCTCTGAGGTATGCAGAGACAGCTTTGTTGACATTCTTCCTAGATTTTTCAATCTGAGGAAAAAATTGGTTTGACCATTTCCACTTCTGTCTTTGGCATATATTGGAATATACAAAGAGAGTTTGAGGCAAAGGCAACATCAATTGTCAAAAGGTGTCCTACATTAGCCTATACCAGTCAATGTGCCTTGGTCGTTACCACCACAGTGCACAATTATGAGGTCCTGGTGTTGGAGATGCAAACAGGTTTTAACCAAAGGGAGTAATTGGTGACACTTTAATCCTATTTGTCCAAACCATTTAATGTCCACATTTGTAAACCTAGGTCTAAGTCAATACGTCTCTGTTCTGCATACCTTTTCAACCAGAAAACATAGCTATGTCCTACGATCCACACCAGCATTTTGAAGGTATAACTGGAAGATATGGATAGATGTCTGAAGCTCATGCAGTCCGTTGGAAGAATAAAAGATATGTTTAAAGATGGGGAACTACTTTTCTTTCCCCTTTCAAAACGATAACTGATTGGGTGATGAAAAGCATTGTTTACTAAAAAGTAGGATGAATATTAGTTTGTCGTAAAGCATCTTTGTCATTGGTTAATAAAAAGCAGTTGGAGCGTGGACTTCATATGATAGGATAACATTTGCCCAGTTCAACCACACCTGCTATTTGCATTTGGAAGGCACTGCTAGAACTTAAAACAATGGTGATCTTTTAATCTGCAGGTGCGCTAAGTGTTGGAGAAAATGTTGCAAAAAAATATCGGCAGGTTTGAAAAAATGATGAACTTTTAACCTGCAAGTGTTGTAGAATGTTCTAGAAAGTGTGTTGATAGAATACGTTAAATGTCTCATCTGTATATGACAAAATTCTGATGCCCCTAAAGGAATTATTCAGTTGAATTCTTTTTTTGATAATGTCACAGTAGTGATCAGTATTTTATAAGCAGGAAAAACAGTTAACGAAATCAAACGATCAACTGTATCAAAACACAAGTTTTTATTCTCGTGATTTCATTTATATTATTATACTTTTTCTTTTTCTTTATGGCAACGACAAAACTGAGAGAATTACATTTGGTTACAGTCTTGCAACATCACCATTTGCCAAAAAAATGGATTTCTCAAATACCATAGTATGCGACACAGTCACAAATGATATAACAATTTTTGTATATTCAAATGACAACAAAATAAGCAAAAATGGTGATATTATGTCGACGTTTCGGTCCTCCCTTTGGTCAAGAAGATCCTTAGGACCATCATCAGGACGATGTAGTTGCACATATATATCTAATGGGGGAAAGAAGCTTGTGCTTTAAAGATATACCTGCACATTAATATTTAAAGTTGCTTCACACAGCTGAACAACAAATACAACCTTATAAACCGAACTACCCAGTGAATGAATAAAAACAACTCTCACCACGTGAAAATACGGAAAGTATATTAGCCTATAGTTAAAAGGATTAAAAACGTGTCACCCGAGCTACGAGTGTATTAGGTGTGTTCACCTGTTTTTGAAAGAATTTTCATCTATCAGGGGAGAGTTTCTTGTCTCTATACTGATTTTCTAATGTCGTCTGCAACAAAAATACACAATAATTCAAAGTCACCATGATCTGCCAATGTCTCAAAACAACCGCAATGTGTATTTAGAATATCAGCATTACTTACATTGGCAGTTTAAAAACACGGACCATAACCTGCAGAGACATGAATCAAAGGCGATATTTCAATATATAAATGCACTAAGTGTCCATATATAAACCAGTACACCAATCCAACAGAACACCCAAAGTGTCAACACGGAGTAACTCACTAGATGAAGAGTGTCGACTGTCGATCACCTAAACAAGAGAGTAAGGGTCAGTAAACCTATACCGCTCAGAAAGTGTTTGTTACAATATCAGGGATTCCGAGGCAGTTCTTACTTACTTAATACGATTTTCTGAAGCGTCCAAAGATCACCCCGTCGGCTCAGCTATTCAAAAACCAAGTAACCCAAATCGCGGTCTCGCCATGTTTAAAGACGCGAACGCTAGCTTCACAGATGACGTCAGTGTAGCATCTTACACGGCGGCCATCTTGTAGAGGCTAATCTATGATGAACATCTATAACTACATGCAAAGATGTCGTACTACGAACTGTGCATACGAGCCTTAGTAGTGTGTTAACACTTCATGGAAGGCTCATGTATTAAACACATTGTCTCGGTTATACAAAGACCTTAAGTCGCGGTCTCGCCCTATTTACAGAGACAAACGCTGTCTTCACAGACGACTACAGTGTAGTGTCTTACACGGCAGCCATCTTGTAGAGGCTAATCTTTGAACATCTACAGCTACATACAGAGATGTCATACTGCGAACTCTGCATACAAGCATCAATGATGTGTTAGACTATGTGGTACCTAGGTAAGGCTCATGTATTAACCACGTTGTCACAGAAATATATATTGTCAAAAGATATATATATAAGGAGTATTATTAGCAGTGATATCTAATCCCTTGGTACAACATAAAATGACTCAGTATATGTCCCATAAGAATTACTGTAAGGTGGCCAAAGTGTGCCACTCAATAAGTGAATTTAATCCTTTTTCTACCGTTCCACATGACCAAATCCATTTGTTCTCCCTCTGTGTGAGCAAACGATCTATATTCGTGCATCTTTTTGATGTTTTTACAACTTCGATCACAAACCATTTCATTTGTGTAGGTGTATGTGTTAATGTTTGATAGTGCTCAACTAGAGGTGCAGTCTGTACATTGCACCGAATGCGGGATTGGTGCTGCAGAATACGTTTTTTCACTGCTTGTGTTGTTTTTCCAATATAAGTTAAATCACAGGGACACTGCACACAGTAAATTACATTTTTAGTCAAACAGTTAGAATGTTCTCGTAAAATGATTTCTTTTCCATTTAGGTTACACATTTTCATAGTAACAGTAGTATCACATGCAATACAATTTCCGCAGGCATAGTGTCCTACTACCGGTGGTAAACCCCATAGATTGTGTATTGTGGTGGGTGCTGGATCTTTATATGCCCTCACTAAGTAGTCACGTAAATTTCTTCCTCTTTTAAAGGCAAAACGTGGTATTTTTAATTGTGGTTCCACTTTACTTATCAGATGCCAGTTGTGTTTTATTATTTTTACTATGGCATTTGATTCTGTTCCAAAGGTAGTGACACATGTAATTGGTTGTTGTACCTGTGTACTTTCATCAGAATTATTTTCTTTATGTAGCAGTGATTGTCTGTCGTAATACCACGCACGTTTCATTGCGTGTTTAGTTAGCCTGTATGGATATGCTCTTTTGACAAGTTTGGTTTGTAACAACTTTGCCTCTCTGAAATAATCCTCCCTCTTGGTACAATTCCGTCGTAATCGCAGGAACTGTCCAAAAGGGAGGTTATCCCGTAGGTTCCTGGGATGATGGCTGCTGTACTTCAATAATGTGTTTCGAGCAGTAGGTTTGGTATAAAGGCTCATTGACAGATGGCCTAAGTCATGTGTAATTCTGAGATCCAAAAAACTAATTGTCTGTGAATCACTATCCAGTGTAAAATTTAGATGTTCATTTTGTTCATTTAGCCAAACGTGAAATTTTATCAAATCTGTCTCTGAGCCTTCCCATACGATACAGATGTCATCTATGTACCTTAGGTATTCAGTCAGATTGTGACTAAAAGGATTGTTGTTGTAGATTACATTATCTTCAAAAGCGGCCACGTACAGGTTCGCTATGTCAGGTGCGAAAATCGCGCCCATGGCAACGCCCTTTACCTGAACAAAGAAATCTGTATTGAATAGGAAATAATTCTCTTCTAACGCTATTCGGGCACAGTCAACGATGAAGTTTGTAGGGACTTGATGGGGACGAGGTCTTTTTTCTAGCACATCTTGAATAACATTCAGTGCTTGATCTTGAGGGATGCTTGTGTACAAGCTTTCTATGTCCATTGTGGCCAGGATATGGCATTGTGGATTGAACTCTCTCCCTTCTAATTTGTTAATTACCTCTCTACTATCTTGTGTGTATGAGCGTGTTTTTGCCACAAAAGGTTTAATAAAGAAATCCACATACTCAGCCAATGGTTCTAATATCGACTGGCATCCTGCCACAATCGGTCGCCCTGGTGGTTTTTGGCTGCACTTATGAATTTTTGGCAAGGTATAAAATGCCGGAATAGTATAGTCCCTTTTATTTAGATAATCGAATTCTTTTTTATTTAGCCATAAGCCTTCTAGTCCATTAGTAGTTAATATCAGAATATCCTTTCGGATTCTAGACGTGGGGTCACTCAGCAGTTTTTTGTAATGTGAGCGGTTCTCTAATTGTCTTAGCGCTTCACAGTCGTAGTCAGTTTTATTTTGTACAATTATTCCGCCCCCCTTGTCCGCCGGTTTGAAAATTAAATCATCGCGGCTTGCAAAGGATTGGACTATATCTCGTTCTTCTTTTGAAAAGTTAAACTTAACAAACTTTTTGTTCTGGAATATCTGTTCTACTTCTGTTAAGATGACATTTTCAAAAGTGATTATCTCTTTAGGCATAGTATTGCTTGCTGGAAAAAAGGTTGAGGGGCATCTAAGGCCACTCGTACCCTGACTCATTAAAGTAGGAGATGATTTTGAGAAGAAGTGTTTGAGACGTATAGTTCGAAAGAACTTATGCATTTCAACCATAGTAGTGAAAGCGTCATTCCTATTTGTAGGGACAAATGACAGCCCATGGCTTAGTACTGTAATTTCCTTACTACTTAATTCATGGGAGGACAAATTGAAAATTGGTACTACCTCTAGGTTCCGATTTTCCATTGCTATTGTGGGTATAGTATTTACCACTCGTAATAACTGTTCCGAGTCTGTCGGAATCCCGGAGTGTACTGGTTCCTGTACCAGCCTCTCCTGGGGTTCCGAGCACGCCCTCTCTGTGGCTGTTGGCCCCTGGATAAAAAAGGCTGATTGCCAGATGGATTATGGCCTCTTGTTGATCTATAGTTTGTACCAGCCCCCCCCCGAGGGGCTGTATATGTTCTTGATTTTTTTTTAAACTGTTTATATGGAAAGTTGAAAGTTCTGATTTGTTCTTTACATGTATTTATGTGTGGAGCAACAGGGAAATTATGCCATTACTGGTTCCATTCTTGATGAGAGCGGTGCATTACATGTACTGTTTGACATGTAAAGAATTACATGCTTTTGTGACATTTGGAATCTGCATACCAAATACGAACGTAAGTTAAATTATGCTTTGTGTGGAAATAATGGGGAAGGGGTAACAGTAGAAAATTCATGTGTTATTAACTTAACAAAGATAGAACAAAACCCAGAAATGTTATGTGCACAATTTGTGGCGTCATTTTTTTATGCTGGTAGGTAGAGTTCAATATCAGTGAAGACTGGTATGTTAGTGGGAGTCTTTGGATTTTGGTGTTGTTATCAAATGGAATTTGTTGGGGAGCGTTTCCTCTCTATGCTGAATATAAGCAGGCTTTTAAGGGGGCCGGGTCTTAGCTGTGCTGTACACTAGTGCGTCTTTCAGATTTCCACAATTTTTTTATCCCACTCAAAGCTCTGACTATACGTATATTAAATGAATCGTAGAATGAAAGTTTAGGAATTACTCCTCTGTTTACTCTCGTCATCTCACATTCTCCATTTTGTGCACCCAATAGTAGTGTTTATAAAAATTATAAAAAAATAAATATTAGAGCTTTATCTAGTATAAAAATAGCACTTATACTTTTATTGGGGTGTTGGTGGGATCTGTAGTGTATAGAGAAGGCCGCAATGAGTTTGTATGGTACAAAAGGGAAATGACATATGTTTAAAAGATTATATGGTTTTAGGAATAAGCTGTCCCTCGGTGCGGTTCCTGGGGCCTGCAGTTGTACCTCTGCAAGCCAACACTGGAAATATACCACAGCTCTCTCTCTATGAGATACCTGCTTCACGTACCCTCTGCCCACATCACAGTCCCGCACCTATCCCTTTACAAGTTGACAGCCCGCACCTCTCCCTATACTAGTCGCTCCCAAGCTGTTTCTGTGCAAGCCGACCCAACCCGCAGCTCTCTCTCTATGAGCCAGCCAGTCGGCTCACAGCTGTTCCTCTGCAAACTACCGGTTGGCTCGCAGTTGTTGGTCTGCAAGATAGGTCAGTGTTGTATCTCTGCAAGCGAACACTAGAAATATACCGGAGCTGTCTCTCTACAAGATACCCATTTCATGTTCCCTCTCCAAACATCACCGTCCCGCACTTATCCCTTTATGAGTGGACGGTTCGCAATTGTACCTATACTAGTCAGCCCACTGCTTTTCCTGTGTGATCCAGTCCATAACTGTTCCTCTGTGATCCTGCCCTCAGGTGTCCTTCTTATAGCTAGCCAGTTGGTTCGCAGGTTTTCCTCGCCGGCTCACTACTATTCCTCTGTGGGTTAGCCCGCAGCTCTCCTTCTTTGAGCCAGGCAGTCGGCTCGCAGGTCTTCCTCTATGAGCTAGCCGGCCGGCCAGCAGCTGTCTCTCTGCGAATGACCGATTGGCTCGCTGCTCTTGCTCTGCGAGCCGTCGAGCCCGCAGTTGTACTTCTGCAAGCCAACATTGGAAATATACTGCAGCTCTATCTGGGAGATACCCTCTTTATGCTCCCTTTCCCACATGACGGTCATGCAAATATCCCTTTACAAGTGGACGGCCTGCACCTCTCCCCACACAGGTTGGCCCGCAGCTGTTCCTCTGTGGGCCGGTCCAGAGTTCTCCCTTTACGAGGCAGGCAGTTGGCTCTCAGTTCCTCTGGTATGAGCCAGCCCGCAGGCCCGCAACTGTTTCTCTGTGAGCTGGCACGCAGCTCTCCCTCTATGAGCCTATCAGTCAGCTTCCAGGTCTTCGCCTACGAGCCAGCCCTCGTGCTCTCAACTGTTCCTTTCTGAACCGGCCGGCAGCTCTCTCTGTACGAACCGGCGAGTTAGCTTGCAGTTTTCCTGTACGAGCCAGCCTGTTCGCCCGCAACTTTTCCTCCGTGAGCTGGTCCGTAGCTCTCTCTGTACGAGCCACCTAGTCGACTTGCAGTTGTTCCTTTAGGAGCCAGCCTGCTGGATCATACCTCTCCCTCTGGGAACCACAGGTGGGCACTCAACTCTTTCTCTGCGAGCCAGTCTGCAGTGGTACCTCTGTAAAGCAAATTTTGGAAATATGGTGCAGCTGTCTCGCTACGAGATAAATGCTTTATGCTCACTCTCTCCACATCACTTTTCCACACTTTCCCGCACCTATCCATTTGCAAGCCAACGGCTTGCACTTTTCCCTATAGTAGTCGACTTGCAGCTGTTCCTGGGGTAGCTGGTCCGCAGTTCTCCTTCTGCGAGACGGTGGGTCATTGCTGATGCTCTATGAACCAGTCCACTGGCCCGTAACTGTTCCTCTAAGCCGGCCCGCAGCTCTCCCTCTACGACCCAGATAGTCGACTCGCAGGTCTTCCTATATGAGATAGCGTGTCAACTCACAGCTCTCCCCCTACAAACCATCATTCGGCTCGCTGCTGTTCGTCTGCAAGCCGTTCGGTGCGTAAGTGTACTTGTGGAAGCTAACACTGGAAATATACCGCACTTGTTTTTGCGAGATATCGCGTTCATGCTCTCTCTTTGGACATCACCGCGCAGCTAACCTTTTGCAAGGGGACAGCCCATACTTTTCACTATAGTATTTGGACTGTAGCTGTTCCTGTTGTAGCCGACTCACAGCTCTCCCTCTGCACGCTATGCAATTTAGCAATCCTACTGTCAGTGCCATGCACTTCTTCAATCATCCATCGAGCAGTATTTCCTTATTCTATCTCTACATCAATATCTAAGCACTTATAAATTGAATATGGGCTCTGTTTACAGCACTACAATTATTTTAGCCAATAGTCATGTACTTGTAGAATGGGGTAGGTACTAACACTAGTATAGATACAATAATCTGGCAGTATGTAACCCTGTAAGGAGTACAGACTATTGGAATACTGTTCTAGTACCTATGTAGTGTAGGAATTCTCGTGTTAGTTCCACTCACTTCTCAAATCACCCATCCAGCACTATGTACTTATCTTACCACTCTGCCAATACGTAAGCAGTTATAAATTGATAACACACTTTTTTCAGCAGTATAACCAATCCAGTTTGTAGTAAGGTACTTATGGAATGGCTTATACAGTAACACTAGTACAGCTGCAATATTCTGGACACTATGCATGCAGACCTCTAATGAGCTACATGCTATTGATACACTCTTGTAAATACCCAGTTAGTAATCAAGCAGTCTAGAAATCCTCCTTTCTGTCCCATGCAGTTCTGCTATCACCCATTCACCACTATCTACTTATGCTAGCACTCTGCCGGTACCTAAGCACTTATAAATGCACTATGTACTCTGTTTGACGCACACTGTAATTCTTTTAGTTAGTAGGTATGTAGATATGGAATGGCCTAACCAATAATAGATGTACGCTACAATATTCTGATCATTCTGATTATTTTTAAATGCTAATTTCTAAGTATAATGTTCATTAAATCTATCTTTTTTTCTGTGTTTTTAAATATGGCTGAGATACCCGCCACCCCCTCTCAACACAATCCCCAAGAATTGGGAAACCGGAAACAGTTTTTGAACTTTTGGAAGGCGGGAAGGGAGTTACCCTTCCCGGCCGTATTTATTAAAATATGAAACAAAAATCAAAACATTAAAATAACAGTTTCATATTATGTACAATTTCATTTCCACATTACGGTGTTTGGCTAACCTTAACAGATCTCTAATACAAAGGTTCTCCTAGCCGAACTAACCTCCTACAAAACATTTGACTTGAAATTGTACATCCTAACGTTAAGGGCCAACGGCAAGGTCGTAACCGGTGTCAGATCCCTAAACCAGAAATACCACCCTCACTTGTGAGAGGAGCGACCGCACAGAGGCGTACCTCAAGTGCATCTACCAATTTCCCTTGGACTTGACGGGGGCCCCAATGAACTCGACGCCATTTAACGGTCGTCCGAGGACTCGTGTGAGGTGTCTAAAAGGTAGCGTAAACCCCCTCCCGCACCCCACACAACTTACCCATCTGCCGTCGCAGATGTCCTGGCCCCGGGAAATTCCCCAGGAGGGCCCGTAGCCCCTCCTATCCAGGAAGGGGCCTTGACCACCTTTCCTTTCCTTCCGGCGGCCTATCCTTAGACGGGACCGCCTCCCCGTTGAGGGGCCAATGGCCACCTCCCCCGAGCGCTCCCATCCGTAATGGGTGACGCCCCCCCCATAGGGATCTTCCAATTACTGCTCACCGATCATGACCTTACCGCCCGACCAAAATAAATACGACAATTCTACCTAATTTAATAAGATTACAAAACAAACATAACTTATTACAAGCATGAATACTGATCAACACTAGTGCAAAATGACTTTATTAGCAAAACATACTGAAAATAACCATTCTTTATTGCATATTCAAAATTTCACGACGATCATCACAACCTGCAAGAAACAGAGTTACCACATCAAAATTTCAAAACAACTAGCTGTCCTCAGGGGCTGGTGGGTGGGTCAAAATTGGCTCTTCGTTCCGTCTCGAGCTCACGTGCAGCGGGGAGGTGCAGCTTCAGAGCACAGGAACAAGAGGATGCTTTCTTGGCTCCTTGCTCCTTTTATCCGTCTTCAGGGCGGGCGTAAACCCGCCCCCGCCTGCCTCCGAGGGCGTGGCCGGCCGTGTCAGTGTCTAGGATAACCCACTCTAGGGCGGGAAAAAGGCGCGCCCCGGCTACGCCGCTTCGGGCATACCAGCCGAGACTCGCCTCCCGCCCAAGATGGCTTCCCGGGGGGATCGTGGTACTCCACCATACGTTCGGGGGGACCGAATGGTCGCCCCTTTCCATATGGCTGAGATACCCGCCACCCCCTCTCAACACAATCTCCAAGAATTGGGAAACCGGAAACAGTTTTTGAACTTTTGGAAGGCGGGAAGGGAGTTACCCTTCGCGGCCGTATTTATTAAAATATGAAACAAAAATCAAAACATTAAAATAACAGTTTCATATTATGTACAATTTCATTTCCACATTACGGTGTTTGGCTAACCTTAACAGATCTCTAATACAAAGGTTCTCCTAGCCGAACTAACCTCCTACAAAACATTTGACTTGAAATTGTACATCCTAACGTTAAGGGCCAACGGCAAGGTCGTAACCGGTGTCAGATCCCTAAACCAGAAATACCACCCTCACTTGTGAGAGGAGCGACCGCACAGAGGCGTACCTCAAGTGCATCTACCAATTTCCCTTGGACTTGACGGGGGCCCCAATGAACTCGACGCCATTTAACGGTCGTCCGAGGACTCGTGTGAGGTGTCTAAAAGGTAGCGTAAACCCCCTCCCGCACCCCACACAACTTACCCATCTGCCGTCGCAGATGTCCTGGCCCCGGGAAATTCCCCAGGAGGGCCCGTAGCCCCTCCTATCCAGGAAGGGGCCTTGACCACCTTTCCTTTCCTTCCGGCGGCCTATCCTTAGACGGGACCGCCTCCCCGTTGAGGGGCCAATGGCCACCTCCCCCGAGCGCTCCCATCCGTAATGGGTGACACCCCCCCCATAGGGATCTTCCAATTACTGCTCACCGATCATGACCTTACCGCCACAGGCCGGATAGTTGACCGGCTATCCGGACCCCCCACTCCTGCCTAAAGGTCATGTTTCAAACCCTTCAACCAAGCTATGAGGTCTCCTATGAGTAACTCATTCCCCACCCGGGACAAATGAACCCCGTCCCCCAAATACATACTGTCCCCTTTGATACAACCATGCGAAACAGAATGCAGTGTACTTGAACGAAACAGTCTACTCACTTTGTTATTTATTTTTCTTACTGAATGATTCAGAGCAGAAACCGAAATAGCCCCCCGCCACAGTTTCCGTGGGATCATATGGGACCATGCAATTGTGCACCCTGGAACTCTTCTAGCCAACCAACTTACTGTGGAAAGCATTGCCTCAAGAAGAAGTCGTCTACCAGTTGCCACCAAATCGTTGCCCCCAAGATGGACTATGATTATAGACGGCGGTGACCTTGTCCGCCCTAATAAACCCTCGAAAAAGGATTGAAACTGGTCAATACAGAGCCCGCCCTTTCCGTAGAAGGACACCCTGTACCCGTATTCCCCAGCCACGTGAATCATATCACCTGCATTGAATACGTCCGCGGCACGCCTCACGTATGAGTGGCCCACGACCCACACCTCCTTTTTCGCAGTCGGTGATTTCTGACCGCTGGTCCCCAGGTGCCGGGTCGACTGCACAGTCCGCCCCGCTTCGTAAGCTTGCGCAACTGAAAACCAAACAAAAACAAGAAGCGTGAGTATATCATTACAGCTTCACAACATGTGCAACCGCACATACCTTTTATAACAGTTCGAGGACCAACGCCCCACACGTTTTACTTCCTCTACACTCAGACCCTTGGCTGTAGCCTCAGTAGCAGCCCCTATCCGAAAGGAATGGGTCCCGAACTCGCCGGGGTTCAAGCCCGCGGCCGAAATTGACATCGCAAGTACCCTCTGGAACTGAAACCTCGTCAGTGGGGTGGCGTCAGCGTGTCGCAACAAGGTCCCCCCCCATGCTGCCACCCTCTGCGCTAAATATTGCTCTACGCACACCACAGGGCACATGGAAGAACCGGGGATCCTCTGAATGATTACGCAGTCCCCGATTGCACCTTGATCGGATTTGGACCTAACAAAAGAGACCGTCATCGTCTCCCCCCTGACCTGAATGTGCTCCCGGCACAGTCCCCCCATCGTATCCCGCTTGTTCTTCGCCACTAATTCGCTTACCCGCATAGCCCCATGGAATGCTAGTGCAAATGCGGCTTGGAACAACACTGCTTCGTACCGGGATGAACACGTTGCCGGGAGTACGGACCATAACAGGGTCAGCCTATCCAGACCTATCGGGTGCCTCTCATCTACTTTGCGACCCTTAAGGCGTTGCCACCCACGTAGCGCTTTCTGCACAACGAAAGACGCTGTCGGGTCCTGGATCCCATGAGCCTTTGCCATAAAGGAAATGGCGGCCCGATGCCTCTGGGCCGTAGCTACTGATTTGCCTGCCTGATGTAAAGAGAGCAGAAATTTCACTACAGACTCTTCCTGACCCCAAAGTTCCCCCCTAGCAGTACCCAAAAAGGCCCAATAGGAACGGAACGCCCCTTCATATGCCTTCCTCGTCCTGGGTGCTAAACTCTCTCCCACGAGGTTTTGTAGTTCGGGGCACCGAGAGACCAGAGAGCTTCGGGAAAGGGTGCCGCCACCGGGTCCGCTGTGGGCAGAAAACCCCAGAAGGCCTGCATACGGAAACGAGAAAGCGCATCAGCCGCTTGGTTCATCACCCCCGGCACATGTCTTGCCCTAAACAGTACATTCAGTTGCATGCATAACAACACAATTTCCTTGAGCAGTCTCAGAATCAATTTGCATCGTGCTGCCTGACTATTGATACACTCAACCACGGTCATGTTATCAGACCAGAACACTACAGAGTGATCACGGAACCCCTCGGGCCAAGTTTTCAGTGCCACCAAAATAGGGAAAAGTTCGAGAAAAGCAATGTTACTTGTCAACCCGCGCTCGTGCCACCATGACGGCCATTTTTGAGCCGACCATTGTGCACCAAATATGGCACCAAAACCTATACTCCCCGCCGAATCTGTCCACAGCCCCAGCTCCTCGGAGGACACTGCCGGCCTGTTCCAGACAACTCGACCATTGAAATCCACCAGGAATGCCAACCAAATGCGCATGTCCTGGCGAACCTCTGCCGAGAGCCTCGTGCGATGATGGCCTTCCTTCAGGCCGACCATGGCTTGTGCAATCGAGCGGGAAAAGGGGCGCGCCATTGGCATCACTCTCAGGGCAAAATTCAACTGACCCACCACCTGTTGCAATTGATGCAGGTTTACTTTTGTTGCACGAATACATATCTCAAGGGATAACCTGAATTTTAACACTTTTTCCTTGGGTAATCGAAAACAACCTTCTACCGAGTCGAGCTCGATCCCCAGAAACTCGAGCAAGGTCGAGGGCCCCACAGTCTTACCTGGTGCCAATGGCACACCGAATTGATTCATTAAGACACGAAATTCATGCAAAGCCTGCCCACATTCAGGATCCCCGGCTGCCCCCAAAAACAGAAAGTCATCGAGATAGTGCATAACATGTTGAAAACCTGTCTTCCTTGTGAATACCCATTGCAGAAAACAACTGAACTTCTCGAAATAGGTACAGGAAATCGAGCACCCCATTGGCATACATCTATCCATGTAATAGCGACCCTGAAACTGAAAACCAAGGAGACGCTGATCGTCTGGGTGTACCGGGAGCAACCGGAACGCTGACTCGATGTCCGATTTTGCCATCAGCGTCCCGGGCCCCAGGCGATTCAACATGGCGACGGCCTCATCGAAAGATGCGTACCGCACCGAACACACTTCCGGGTCTATCGCGTCATTCACGGAAAGACCACGTGTGGCTGATAAGTTATGTATCAGCCGAAACTCACCCGGGTCCTTCTTGGGGACCACCCCTAGAGGGGAACAAACAAAGTTAGCAACCGGTGGCAAATCGAATGGACCGGCGACGCGACCTCGAGTCACCTCTTTCCCAATCTTTACCTGTACCACCGCCGTGTGCTGCAAGACCGACCGTTGATTTTTACAATTTGCTACACCCCGAAAATCCCCCACTGGGATGCGGAAACCATATGAAAACCCGTTTCGCAACACCCCAGCGGAAGCATGATCCGGGTATTCGTTGAGCCAAGGAATCATTGCCATGGTGTCAATCGGGGTAGGTAAAGGCGCCCCTCGGACTATATCAGACCTGTTTGGCGCCTCCCTTACCACCGTTATCACCCGTTTTGGCTCTGCACATGGACTCAGGATGGGATGGCTGCCCACATCCCCCACACTCATGTCTGAATTTGCATGACCCCTGGGGCCTCGTACATTTTCCTCTGTTAAAATTCCAACAGATCCCCCTTTTACCTGTGTTGCCACTCGGCTTCGAGTGGTACTCGTTACCTGCACCCGTCCGAAAGGGTGTCCCGGAGTTCTGGCGGGAAGATTCCCCCCCGCTACTCCCTAACAATGGTACCTTCAACATTCCTGTACTCTCCATTTTTTGCCATGACACGGAGTCGTAACAATCCCAAGTCAAAAATGGGTCGTGTTCCTTAGCTTTTCTAAAAAGATTGTCATAGCAGAACCACTGATTGCCCCCATATGCTACGGAATACTCCATGATACGTGATTGATAAATTGGCAACTCGGTCAACAACTCGGGCCTGCGCTCGCCCATGATGGAGGTAAAAATGCCCCACGCTCTGCCCCAAGTACCAATGTTTTCGTCAACCTTAAAGGCGGCCATTTTTGCGCGCCAAACACTCGGATGCATGAGCTCCTTCTGGCTCTTTACGTGCTCCATCTCGTAATGATCGGTAAGCAAAGAAAAAATGTTCACATACTTATTCGCCCAAATCTTTTCCTTAACTTCCAGTGGTACATGCTGAGCCACCTTCTCCCTTCGTGAAGGTACAGACCCCTCCCCCGCAATCGGCAATGGTCGCTTACCTGAACCAGACGCTGCATCTGCCACCGAACCCGGGCCTGATGCGTTAACAGAAGATGGTGCCTTCGCAGCCTCCCTAGATTCCCGTAGTTGCCTCATTACTGCGCGGGCGTCGTCAGCCGTGGTGCCCTCGCTATCTTTTCCCAACCACGCTGCCAATTGTGCCGCTAACTCGGGAGGCATATCCTCCCCGTTCACGGGGGTGACCACCACGGGGATCGGATTCCCTCCTTTCGGCACCGGGGTTGGCTCCTCAAGTGGGGTATCGGGAATCGGGGTTTCCCCCCCGAGTGCCCCCCTTCTGGACCTCTTGCCTCTTCCACCGGGGACTGCTCCCGGCAAAGGCCGTTTCGGTCCTCCCTCCCCGTCCTTAGCCGCCATCTGCTTCTTCAAATCGGCTACCTCTTTCATGAGCATGCGAAGCATCTGATCGGTACTGACCCGCTTCCCGACTTTCTTGGGCATTCTCAGACGGAATATCTGTAAGACAAAAGAAAGATTACAACGCTCAAAATTGGCTCTTCGTTCCGTCTCGAGCTCACGTGCAGCGGGGAGGTGCAGCTTCAGAGCACAGGAACAAGAGGATGCTTTCTTGGCTCCTTGCTCCTTTTATCCGTCTTCAGGGCGGGCGTAAACCCGCCCCCGCCTGCCTCCGAGGGCGTGGCCGGCCATGTCAGAGTCTAGGACAACCCACTCTAGGGCGGGAAAAAGGCGCGCCCCGGCTACGCCGCTTCGGGCATACCAGCCGAGACTCGCCTCCCGCCCAAGATGGCTTCCCGGGGGGATCGTGGTACTCCACCATACGTTCGGGGGGACCGAATGGTCGCCCCTTTCCATTATCATCCCATTCTCAACCTGGTGAAAACTGCAAATATCACCACTTTTCCATTGATACCTTCTGCCAAAAAAATCACCACAAATGAGAGCCACAACTAACGCTAATGATATGCAGAGTAGGCATTGCCGTTGAAAAAAACCACGAAAACACCACTTTCCCATATTTTCAATGACCAGCCAAATCACAATATTCTTTGCACTATTTATGCACACCTCTAACCAACTACATACTATTGGAACACTGGTATGAATGCCCAGTTAGTATGCATGTAGTGTAGAATTCCTCCTGTCCTTGCAGTTTTCTAATCACCCATCCAACACTATCTACTTATCCTATCACTCCACCAAAATCTAATTACTTATAAATGCGCTCAGGCACTCTACTTGTAATATTGTAATGTTTTAGTCACTAGCCATCTATTTATGGAATGATACAGGTTCTAATCATGCTGCTACCGAATTAGATGTGTACTACTAATGCTGTGCTGTAGTATCTTTCACACTACTCATAGTCTACCACAATTATGCAGTTACTACTGTTCCATTGTGGAAATCATTGATGTAGTTTCTTTGTATGTATGTTTTTTAATTATATATGTGAATATTTTTATAAATATACATTTGAATAATTATATATAAATATTTTAATTATATTAACCTGTTTTCAAAACTTTTATTTTTTTACAGATATTTTGCATCAATATTAAGAAGGAGATACAATGACGAGAAAACAGCAAAGAAAAAGAAGGAGGTTTATTTGAAAAAAAAGGAAAAGAGAAATTAGATCCAGTACAACATCGATGTTCAAAGAAAAAGTCTTCTGGTAAGAAAAGTTTTTTTTTAAAACTTGCAAAGACTGTTTTCAATAATAAAAATATAGAAGAGACAGATAGAACAAGAACAGTGAAACAAAAGCAAAAGAAAAATGTTCAAAAAAGTGGAAAATTGGATTTTCGGAAAAAGAAATATGTTCGAATACGAGCAAACAATTTTCAGAAAGTCGAAAACGAATATATAAAATATATAAAAGAGTACTCCAGAATTTATAAAAAAATTTTGAAATATATAAAAGGAGATCAACATTTTACAGACAAAAAAAGGAGATTCTAAGTGTTATTGAAGAAGCTTTTGAATTAAAAAGAAGATTGTTTATCTTTATTTTAAAAAGATTGAGGACTTTAAATACAATAATGCAGCATATGAAGGACAAATGTAAGAGAAAAAGAATTGTAAATAGAACACATTTTCGTAAAATATTTTCCGGGGAATGGAAGCATACTTCTAGTACGGAACCTTTTTTTAATTTTTTCAATTGTTTTTATTTGCATTTGTAACATAACAGAAAGACAAAACAAAGACATTTGGCAGGACAATCTGTAATCGCCATGTGGCCAGTCGGCCATATTACTACAACATTCCAGTATGGGCATAGTACTTAAGATATATGGTCAACAGCAGTACACAACTCTGTTATTATACATTGATCTTCAAACAGCCTCTCAAATTTAATTTAATGGCGTGCAAGGGAGCTTGTGCCCAGTGATGGCCTGTATACAGTGTATTGTGTGCAGCCAGAAGTTGGCTACTGGGCAGCACTGCCATGCCATGTGCAGAAAATTAGCTTGTGCACTCCCACACCTCCAGCAGCAATCATCCGGTCTCAACCCCATTCGGTGCAATTGTGTTGGTGTCCGGTATAGGCGATGGATATATTTAAACTGTCTTAGTCGTAGCCTATAGTTTGAGGACAACAGCCTTAACTGTCCACAGATCGATTTCCCTTGTTCGTCGGAAATACTTGTGTCAATCTCTGCTTCCCACCCTGTCCTGGCCCATGGGATAATCAGTGGGGATTCGTTCTGCGTTATGCTGTACATACGGGTTATCAGCTTGTGGTTGTGGGATTCACGGTGGGCATTTTCAAACCACACTAGTGCGATGGAGTCAGAGTAGTTTTTTAATGGGGACTCAGACAGACAGGTCTCAGAATTGTACAGTTGTGCGTAGAAGCTGCGCATCGTATCCAGGATAGCCGGTGGGGAGTGAACTGGTTCCCCCTCCTCGTTAGCTATTTCTGTTATGATAGGGGCGCCCCTGGGCACACACATGAGATTGGCCAGTGTCTTGCTCAGTCTGTCCCCCTCTCCGTATCTACGTGCTGTGGCTTGTCTATGCAGGAATTTAAGTTCCCGTTCTGCTTCCTCTTGGTGGGACATAAGTGTGTTGCGTATCTGCGGTAATAACGAGGGTGTGTGTTTTGTGCAATATTGCGCTTCAAGATTGTGTATTTCTTTTTCAATCCAATTTAAGCTGTTTTCTAGGCCTAGGAGGACCCCTGCCTGCCCTGCTGTACAGTGTCCTCGAGTCACCACTTTAAACGCCTCCCAGACGGAGCTTTCTGTCGTCACCGAGCTGAGGTTATGCTCAAAATATTCTAGGATGCGAATATCCTCCCGAAATGCTGAGTCCATTAGGGCATTATATGGGAGGCGCCGCGAGAATGGCTGTCTATAAGGCTGCGGGATCTGGAATGCTAAAGCTACAGGGGCATAATCCGATAGTGTCCGTGCATGGTGGTGAGCCTCTTGCACCCAGATCTGTAGATCCCTGGTTACCAACCAAAAATAAATCCTGGACCAGGCCTGTCAGTAATGCGTAATGCAGGTGCCCTCCCTCAGCATAGGGTGAAGTGCCCGCCAGGAGTCGGATGGGTTATAGTCTTGGATTATGCTATTTAATGTTATTGTTGGATGAGGGTGATGGGCGCACGCCGTGCCTTCCCTATCAAGGTGAGGGGAGAGCGTGACATTAAAGTCTCCGCCCCATAAGATTGCGGCGTCTCCCAGAGATTGGATCCTGTGCCAGAGGTGTTGGAAAAAAGTTGGATCATCTGTGTTAGGCCACGTTTGCTATAATCAGCGAGTGATGATACAATGTACCTTTTAGAATAAGAAATCGTCCCTCTGGATCATTGATCGAGTGGTGTGTCTGCCAGGGGACACCTTTACAAATGAGAATAGCCACCCGTCTGGAATCATTTCAGTAACCCGCACTGTGTATTTCGCCCCAGCGAGCAGCCGGCAGCAGCGTGTCTGTCATCGCTAGCAGATGAGTCTCTTGTAGGAGACAAATATAAGCGTGGTGTCTGGATAGGTAGGAGTGCACAAGTGTGGACTTCCGGTGGTCATTCAGACCGCTTACGTTCCAAGTAAGGCAGGTGAGATTAGACAGGCAGCTGTGATATCATCTCTGTCCGTAAACCTATTGTATCTATGTCTGGGTCCACCCCCCCCACCCTGACCTTGTTCTCACCTGTGAGTCGTTATTCGCCTTACATGTACAACTGTATAACAATGTGGTTACTTGCCGCTGGTTGTATGTGAAGCTATATATGTCTGTTTCCGAACTGTCTTGTGTCAAACAACAACAAACAACAGTACCCCCACCCCTCACTCACACCAACCCCCCAAACAGGTTGTGTATCCTGTAAGGAACATCTCCCACCATGTGGGACCCCAGTGAACATCATGGAGCTGGGAATCATCCCTCTGGGGGTGTGGGTTGCCTGCTAAGAACCCTGTCGCTGTTGAACAGGGTGGCAGAGCGTATATGGATGGCTCTGGCATACAATATTAGTGACATTGGCTCCCCGGAGCCTTAACATACAATGACCCTCCTAGTTTACTTGTTATCAGTCATTGTCACTCATCTAATTGTTTGGATCTTGTGAAGCCTCCGCCTCCTGCCGTTGATTCTTCCTAGCATTCTGTTTCGCGAATTTCAGAGCGGCGCTGGCTTCTGTGAAGAAGAGAGGCTTCCCTCCGGTTTGAACCCTCAATTTGGCTGGGTACATCATCGCATATCTTGTACCTGATTGTTGCAGCAGTTTTCTGGCCGTTGTGCATTTGCGTCTTGCAGTTTGGACTGCCTGGGTGAAATCCTGGTATAGCGCTATCTTGTTGCCTTGATAGTGTACATCTCCTTTCTCTCTGGCGGCTCTTAATAGTGTCTCTGTCCCTGCAGTTAAGTAGGCGGGCAATGATTGGTCTGGGAAGGGGGGCACTGGCGGCAGCCTGGGGCCCCTATTTCGATGTGCTCGTTCCACCAGGAACATCGGGGTAAGGTCAGAGGCACACAGGTCTCGGAGCAGGACTTCTACATATTGCTCCATGTTTGGAATATTGGTTGATTCCGGAATCCCTGTAATACGGATGTTCCTCCTCCTAGATCTTGCTTATAAATCCTCATTGCGGATCTTGATCACTTTCTCCATGCGAAGTATGCTACCCCGCGGCTTTTCTTGATGGTCTTCCGAGTCCGATACTCTCTGTTCCAGGGTGTCCATACGGCTCTCGTGCTTGTCTGTTTTGGGAAATGTGATCCATGCGTTCCGCCATGGTGTCGAGTTTAGTATCAATAGTTTTCAAGCTGCCTCGCACCTCACGTAGCATTGCTCAGATGTCATCCATGTGGGTCTCGGGGAACACTGTGAGTGAAGCAGTCAGTGGTTCATGCAGTTGTGTCGCCCTCTTCTCAAAGGTGAGTTTTATTTGTTTGTTCTCTGCTTTCCCCATGTTGGCGGATAGGTCTGTCACCTCACTGTGCCCCTCCACGTACAGTGGGGTTTAGTCATATCTGTGGATTGCGCCTAAGAATATAGCCGCAAGGCCTTACCTGTCTTAGCACGCCTGTCACTGTCGCTGGTCTGGAGGTTGGGTTTGACTCAAGGACGGCCCGCTGTATCTCTCAGCTGGAGTCAGATTGGGGCGATCCCAAGTAGTGCTGTTATGGAAGATATATCGGGTGCTGCGCCGCCAGCCGGTGCCACTCCCTGGCGGTTGTCAGTGTGGGCCATATGGGTGTTAGGATTGGGTACTCCTGCTGGTTCACCTTACGTTCAATAGCCATTCTGCTATTGTAGTGATGGTCAGCCAATGCCTCCGGTGTAGTGGCGCCAATGGCTGCAAGTCTCTCCAGGCAGCCATACGGCGCAGCCCTCTTCTTGCTTGTGCCTGTATCGGGGGTGGGTGGGGGGATCCCTTCTTCTCTGTCCTCTCTGCCACAGACTAACACAGGTCGTGCAGGTGAGGCCTACCACACTGCCCACACAGACAGGGGCTTCCAAGATATCACTTTAATTCAGCCACTTTTTATGGAAAACTGGGTACGGAACCTTTTTTTAATGAAGAAAGTTATTTTCAACAAATTAGTTTGGTGCATGCAGTTGATACCTGTGGTCGTTCTTATGACGTGCAATATGGTTGTCCAATTCATAAAGAAAATATAGTTCCTAGAAATCCTGAAGAATTAATAGCTGAGGGAGTTCAAGGAAGACGTATCCAGGCTCCAGTGTTTACATGGGATTGTAGTAGTCTTTATAGTATACGTCAACAATCTATTGATATTTTAGTAAATTTCTTAAGAGAATATGGAAGGAGTACTGTGAAACAGAAGATTAAGATATTACAAGGACTGTATCCTTGCAAAGTCAGAAAAAATAGAGGGTAGGTAGGTCATTCTCTGGCTTGTCTTTCTAGGAAAGTTTGTCAAAGTCATTTTCATCATTTGGGAATGTTGGCAGTACATCATTCAGAAATACAGAAGTTAGTTAGAAGATCATACTATGTGAAAAGTCCTGCATTATGTCTAAATGAAATTAATAGAGCTCTTTTGCATTGTTCAGTTTTGGACGTAAAAAGAGTCTGTGATGATGTAGAGTGACGTTTCTTTGCTGTTCAAGAGGAGTGTAGAGAAAGTGACAGTTTGATAAGTGTAGGTGTTGAAGAAGGGGTGGAAGACAGTACTGAAGTGAAGTTTGAGAAAGAAATAACAAAGTTTAAAGTAGTTTCTGGTGAAAATCCCAACTTGGGAGCCTATTAGGATGGCGGACGGACCTGCGTCCGTCCGCCACCCCAGAGGAGGAGGGACCGCCCGCAGGGGCTGCGGCGGTCCCTCCGTGCAAATTAGTTTGTGACCACCATCCTGTATGTTTAACATTGCGGCGGGTGCTGCTTGAAGCAGCACCCACCGCAATGTTAAAAATGCAAGCAGTGCATTTGCATGCACAAAGCGGTAGGCACCGCGCGGTGACTGCCGCTTCATGCATGCAAATGCAGGGGGTTACCATATGTAAATGTAGCAGAAGAAGAAAATACTTTAGAAGATGAAACACAGATTTCAAGTGGACAAATAGAAAAAGTGGAGAAGTCAAGAAAAGAAGAAATGTATGAACATTATACTATACACCCTCTACATGTAAAAGAACTGATAGGAGATACTATTGAATTGTTCCAGATGAAAAAAGCAAAAGGAACTCCCATGAGTGTGTGGGAAAAAAGTTTGGTGTTGTTTTCCACAGCCGTTCCCCACTAGAAAAGAAGGACAATATGATGAACGACCAGTTCAGATTCCAGCTGCAGAATATCGTACTTTACGACTGTACTCAGAAGATCCAAGATTTCATCAGTGTATTCGATATTTGTTTCATCTTTTATTTGAGAGTGATCTGTCTGCACTTTCATATGCAGTCAACCATGTATTAAAAACTGGAATTCATCTTTTACATGTTTCCACAAAGGAATTTATGGACAAAGTCGAAGAAAAAGACGAACATTTAGAATCACAGTTAACTAATTTGATGGCATGTCAACGTGGCACTAATGAATACTGGTATCTACGTCATAGGGAATTAAAATGTACGCATGGGATAATTTACTGGATTTTCTACGAGAACCTGGATCCTGTAAATGTTTGCAGATATTTTAATCATAAGTTTGAAGCTATGATGTCTTTCATCACGTTATATATTACCAAGTCTGAGAAGACAGAATTAACAGAAATGTGGGAGAAAACTTCACAGGAAAAGACACTTAGCAAAAAATTGTATAGCTTCAGCTCTCAGATGCTTTCACATCAAGAAATTGGATCCTACGAATATTCGGATCGATTGACATCTGCAAGTTTATATTCAAAGTCAAGAGGAATCATTTGGATAAGTCTTGGTCTTGCTGCAGCACGAAATTGAGTTTTAAAATCTGTACAAGAAATTGAATACTTGGCACTGAATGAACTAAAAAGTACAGATATTTTTAAATATGTTGGATACGTACCATCCAAATAGAAGTCCATACCTGGAAAACATATGTCTATAAAAAATACTGCAACATTATAGTTTTTAAAAAAATGTCTCAGAAAATATAAATGAAGGAAAATACGATGTAATTGGATCTGAAGGATGTTCGGTAATTACAAAGGAAATCTGATTATTCACAGGAAATTAGGTTGTGATACGCCAGATAAAAGAGAGGTTTTTTATTTAGCTCTTCTGCAACTCTTCAAACCTTGGCAGGCTGACATGGAATTACTTGGAGATTTTGATTACTATTAGGATTCTTTCAATGCATGTAAAGATAACATTGAATGTGCAATTTTTCCAAATGATCCCAAAAGTTGAACAAAGAGATTAATCAAGAAAAACCTATTGCAGCTGAATAGCTAGAGAGAGTTCTCAAGATAGTCAGAGTGCTGCTCCACAAAGTCAAGATCCACTAGGAGAAGCCATACTTGAAAATGAAGCAGCAGTAGCAATGAGTGAAGTGGAACCGTGATGCAGCAAGCACAACAGGACAATATTGATTTGGAAATTTTAGAGGAAAATCTGAATACTGAACAGAAAGAAATATATCACCAAGTTACACAAAAGATAGAACATTGATTACTGCATGAAAAGAATGATTGCCAATGTACATCATTTAGACCTATTCTTATGTACATCAGTGCACAAGCTGGAATGGGGAAAAGTTTCTTGATAAAATGTTTGTCGAGTTATCTACAGAAAAGAACAGATTCACTTTTGTCTTGTGTTACAACTGCTCCAACTGGGTTAGCAGCACACAACATTAACGGGGTTACATTACATCGTCTACTTATGTTACCAGTAGAATATGAAAACAAATTGTAATACCACAAGCTACCTGGAGAAGCTTTTTTTGAAGTTTCAAGAGTACTAAAGAAAATTCAACTTCTGGTAATTGATGAAGTAAGCATGGTCTCAAACGTAATGCTTGCGTTTGTACATTTGAGGATGCAGCAGATTTTAAAAACAAATTACGATGTTCTATTTGGAGGAAAACACGTAATTGTATTTGATGATCTACTACAACTTACACATGTGAAAGGCCAACCTGTTTTTAAAACCCTTCCTCATGAAGACACTAAAAAATATTTTGGAAGTATTGAAAATGTAAATATTTGGAGTTATTTTGAATATAAGGAACTTATCAAGAACATGCGACAGCAAATGATGAAGATGTTAATGTTAATTTTAATGTTAAAGAATTTTTCTATAGGGGAAATCACCACTGGTCTCTAAGCGCTTACACAGAAAAGGTCCATAATCTGCTGCCTCCTGAATCACTCTGCCCTTGGCTCAGATTAGGGTGTAGGTGTTCGTTTTTTAAACAGATAGGTCTTCAAGTTAGATAGATTATGGAAATATTCTTCAAAATATTAGAATTAGTGTCCTAACAAAGGATGGAAAAAATGCTTTAGAAAGTCGGCTACTAAAAAACTTGTTTCCAACAGAAAATATTGCGGCTAAAACAATCTACCGAAGAATTGAAGAAAAGGAATCTATAATTTGCCTTATGCCAACACTGAAAAAATGCTCTACATTCAATGAAGAACTGTTGAAGCTGGAGAATGAACCGATAATACAAATGGTAGCTATTGATAAAATAGAACATGAAGGAGTAACTATTCTTTTGTCAGAGAAATTGCAGTTACAATTAGACTCTTTGGAAAAATCAATACCTAAGACTGCTGGTTTGGAAAATACCTTATATGTCTCTGTAAACTGCTGGGTAATATTACGGTGTAACTTAGATGTTGAAAAAGGTTTAGTAAATGGAGCAATGGGTAAAGTTGTTGACTTTGTTAGTTATTCAAATAGAGATGAGATTGAATTTTTGAAGAATAAATTTGATCAGATTGAAGAGGTGAAACAAATTGGACGCTGTTGTGTTAGTTTCTTCCTTGAAAAAGATTTGTATGTTCGTAGAAAACCGTTTCCTGTTTGTTTAGCATATGCAGTGACTATTCCTAAATCATAAGGTTTAAGTGTAGACAATGCTTTGGTAAATATTGGAAGTTCTGTATTTAAAAAGGGTATGGCATATGTTATATTGTTTCGAGTAAGAACGTTATCAGGATTGTATTTGATTGATTTTGATGAGCAAAAGGTTAGTGCAGATGTAAATTGTGTAAAAGAGTACAATATTTTAAAAAGACTCTACGCTCCTAACTTAGGTGAATATCCTATTTATGAAAAACATATAATATGTTCAAAATGAAAATATGATAAAGATTATGCTGAGGTTGCAAAGAAAAAAAGAATTGAAAAGAATGATGAGTCAGGAAAGAAAATAGAAGGGAACACGGATGTTAATATTGTAGGATATCAGTGAGAAAATAGTTCAGGTATCAACTGCTATGCTAATGTAATTGTGGACGTTGTCTTTTTTTTTAGAAAATCTACTGCATGCAATTAATGAAAATCGAGAAAAAAGATGTTGTTCGTTATTACATTATATTTTTGAGAAGTTGAAAATTGATCAAATGAAAATCCATAATGCTTCTGATGTGCGGAATCTTCTGAATATATGTTCTGGATCATCACAATTTACACAGAATGTGCAGCAAGATGCTCAGGAATTTCTTATGTTTATGCTTGCAGTATTAGAAGATGAAGGTATACAAATTGAAAATCTGTTTGGACTACGTTACAGATGTGTTCATAAATGTGACAGCTGTTCATTTTCATCTACCACTAAAATAGACACTGAAAGATTCATATATTTGACATTGCCAGATTTGAAGACAGTGTCTTTCAACAGACTAGTAAAATCAGCTAATCAACATATGGAATGTGCAAATCAGAAATGTTGTCAGCATTATTTATAGAAAGATGTGGACAATATTATTTTAATGCTTTAATGTTGTAGAGCAGATGGAACAAAATTGGAAACCACAATTAAAAATGTTGTGGCAGGTCAAGTGTCAATTTCAGGAAGAACTTTTAAAACAGTAGCTATTGTTTTCCAGGATGGGCCAACTTCAACATCTGGACACTATACTGTCTATTTAAAATGCAATAAATGATGGACACTATGTAATGGTCCGCATTCAGAGTATACATTATGGTTGCCTAATGAAGTACCAAATTCATACTTAATATTTTTGATGGCAAAATTCTAAGAAGATATCAACATGAATTACTGAGTACATTTTGGATATTTCCACTACAAATGATTTTAGAAACATCATTCACCCTATTGGAAACATGTGAATATGATTTTAGAAGTGTATGGTGGATATCCTCATTGCAAATGTTTTCAGAAACATCATTCGGCCTATTGGGAAGGTGCGTATATGAATTCCAAAGTTTATTTTGGATATACTCAATGTAAATGTTTTCAGTAACATAATT
This sequence comes from Lissotriton vulgaris, assembly GCF_964263255.1. NCBI lineage: Eukaryota > Metazoa > Chordata > Amphibia > Caudata > Salamandridae > Lissotriton > Lissotriton vulgaris. Next base: position 582,228,704 of record NC_141687.1, on the reverse strand, counting down.
CGGCCAATAGGGAAGATGTTTGTAATTACTGTTTCAATTATTAACTCTGTTCTTTCATATTGCATTTGAAAGATTGTCTTTGAAAGAAGGTGGTGATATATTTGATCTTTGTATTATATACTATGTTACTAAGGATGTTTATTTGTGAAAATGTAAATACCAAGTTGCGTTGGTTGTAGATATTTTATTAAGTACATGACTAGTAACTGGATGATTATAGTGCGGTAAAGAGAGTGCATGGTGTATTTATAAGTACTTTGGTATTAGCAAAGTGATTAGATAAGTACACTATACTAGATGGGTAATAGGAGAGGTGCATGGGGACTGACAAGGTGAATTTGAATCGAATTTTAAAAAATGTATAAAGTGCGCGTTCACTGTGCAGTTTCTTGGCGCTAGAGGGTTCTTGAGCTAATGCGGACAATCTTTGACTTTCATGTATAGTCGTTTATATACTCCAACTCTCGTATACACTGCCTTTTACATATGCAGTTACTTGGACATGTACCACTGAGATATCGATTCACTCACTAACACACCCATATACACACTCAATCCACAAGCACTCTTGAACCCATATACCCAGTGAATCAACCACTCAAACATGTATGCACAGAGTTACATACTTCCCAAGCAGCCACACACACATTCAGACACCCATACAAATATTCTGGCAATCAATTAATAAGCCATATAGACACTGATGTAGCTACTGAGCAACCCGTGCAGCAGCTTAAACAACAGCAGACAGACTGATGCAGACATTCACACACTTTAGTCACTAACCCACACATTCAGTAAAATACGTTTAATCACTCACGTAAATAGTCAGTCACACACCTACTAAATCCTCCATCCAGATACTTATACACCCACTCACTCTTCAATACAGCTTGGTATATATGTAATACATATTTAAAGTTTAAAGAAAAACACATTCACTGGATGATGTCATCAGTTTTGTCATTTGAGATGTCATCAGTGATGTCGCTGACCATGTCATGAATGATGTAATATGTGACGTCGTCAGCATTGCAGGGGCGCACGTTATAGTTAGCTTAACTAACTATAATGGCCAAATTTCTCTGGTTTTGTATGAGTGAAATGTTCAACTAACTATAACGTCCCTGAAACCTGTGATTTTTTCATTGAATTTCTAAGGTTTTTTAAATGCTAATTTCTAACTATAAAATTTCCTGAAACCTATGTTTTTTCAGTGAATTTCAAAGGTTTTAAAATGCTAATTTCTAACTATGCCTATGGAATAGGACATGTGCAGAAAGAGGAAGAAAGGCACAGAACGAAACAAGAGAAATGAAAAAATAGGCAACAGAAGTCCAGAAAGACAAAGAAAAGTGCAGAAAGAAGCAAGAGATATGCAGAAACAACCAACAGAGGTGCAGAAAGAGGCCTTGTTACAAAGTCATCCTGTGCCTCCAACATTTTGCTGACTGGTACTGGTGGTATCTGATTCTGACTAACCAGGCCCGGAGCCAGTGCTATGCTGAAATACACTTAGAATACAGTGAAAACACCTACATACACTAGTATAGACTATGAGTTGGGTTACTCCTGCGATTGGCATGACCTCCCCTGTAAGGCCCTAGTGTATAATAGGGCAGGGGGGTTAAAACTACCTCTAACTCAGAGGTGCAGAAGGAGGCAAGAGAAGTGCAGGAAGAAGCAACAAAGGTGTCAAAAGAGGCAAGAGAGGTGCAGAAAGAAGCACATGAAGTGCAAAAAGAGGCACATAAAGATGCAAGAGGAGTACAGAAATGAGCAAGAGAAGTGAAGAAAGAGGCAAGGGAATTGTTGAAAGAAACAACCGAGGTGTATAAAAAAGAAGCATGAGAAGTGCAGAAAGAGGCAAGTAAGGTGCCGAAAGAAGCAAGAGCTGTGCAGAAAGAACCAACAGAAGTGCAGAAAGAGGGAAGAGGGGCATGGAGAGAGGCAAGAGGGGTGCAGAAAAGGGTGGGAGGGGTGCACAAAGAGGCAAGAGAGGTACAGAAAGAGGCAGGAGGGGGGCAGAAAGAAGGAAGAGAGGTACAGAAACAGTAAGGAAAGGTGCAGAAAGAGGGAACAGGGGGTAAGATAGAGGCAAGAGAAGTGAAGAATGAGAAAAGAGGGGTGCAGAAAGAGGCAAGAGGTCTTCAGAAAAAAAGCAACAGAGGTGCTGAAAGTGGCAAGTGAGGCGCAGAAAGGGACAAGAGATTTGTAGAAAACGGTAACAGAGGTGCTGAAAGATGGCAATTGAGGTGCAGAAAGAATCAAGAGAGGTGCATAAAGAGACAACAGGGTTGCAGAAAGAAGTAAGACAGATGCAGTAGAAACCATGGAAACTAGAGAAGGAAGCAATGGTGGTGCAGGAAGAGCCAATAGATGTGTAGAAAGGAGCAAGTGAGGTGCAGAAAGAGGCGAGAGGTACAGGCAAGAAAAGTGCAGAAAGAGGCAAGAGAATTGCTGAAAGAAGCAACAGAGGTGCAGAAAGAAGTAAGTGCGGGGCATAAAGAACCAACAGTCGTGCAAAAGAAAGCAAACAGGGTGCATAAAGAGGTAGGAGTTGTGCAGAAAGAGGCAAGAGAGGTACAGAAAGGGGCAGGGGGGGTGCAGAAAGAATGAAGAGAAGTGCAGAAAGAGACAAGAAAATTGCTGAAAGAAGCAACTGAGGTATAGAAAGAAGCAAGAGAAGTGCAGAAAGAGGCAAATAAGGTGCAGAAAGAAGCAAGAGTGGTGCAGAAAGAACCAACACAGGTGCAGAAAGAGTCAAGAGGGGCGTAGAGAGAGGCAAGAGGGGTGCAGAAAAAGGTAGGAGGGATGCAGAAAGAGGCAAGAGTTACAAAAAGAGGCAGGAGGGGTGCAGAAACAGGAAGGAAAGGTGCAGAAAGATGGAACAGGGGTGCAGATAGAGGCAAGAGAAGTGAAGAATGAGAAAAGAGGGGTGCAGAAAGAGGCAAGAGGTCTGCAGAAAAAAAGCAACAGAGGTGCTGAAAGTGGCAAGTGAGGTGCAGAAAGGGACAAGAGATTTGTAGAAAACAGTAACAGAGGTGCTGAAAGAGGCAATTGAGGTGCAGCAAGAAGCAAGAGTGGTGCAGAAAGAGCCAACAGGGTTGCAGAACGAAGCAAGACAGATGCAGTAAGAAGCATGGAAAGTACAAAAGGAGCAAGTTAGGTGCAGAAAGAGGCAAGAGGTGCAGAAAGAGGCAAGAGCGTTGCTGAAAGAAGCAACAGAGTTGTAGAAAGAAGCAAGAACAAGAGAATTGCTGAGAGAAGCAACAGAGTTGTAGAAAGAAGCAAGAAAAATGCAGAAAGAGGAAAGTGAGATGCATAAACTGGCAGGAAAGGTACAAAAAGAGGGAAGACGAGTGCAGAAAGAGACAACAGGGGTGCAGAAAGAAGCAAGACAGGTGCAGAAAGAAGCATGGAAAGTAAGTGCAGAATAAAGCAACAGGGGTGCAGAAAGAGGCAAGAGAAGTGCAGAAAGAAGCAACAGAGTTGCAGAAGGAGGCAAGAGAACTGCAGAAAGAGGCAAGAGAGTTGCAGAAACAGGCAGAAGGGATACAGAAAGAGAGAACAGAGGTGCAGACAGAGACAAGAGAGTTAAATAAACAGATAAAAGGGGTGCAGAAAGAGGCAAAGGGTGCGGAAATTTGCAAGAGAGGTAGAGAAAGAAACAAGACCAGTGCAAAAGAACCAACAGAGGTGCAAAAAGAGGCAAGTGAGGGGCAGAAGGAGGCAAGAGTACTTCACAAAGAGGCAAAAGAGGTACAGAAAAAGAGAACAGGTTGGCAGACTGAGGCAAGAGTGGTGCAGAAAGAGGGAAGAGGGGTGCAGAAAAAGGCAAGAGTGATGCAGAAATGTGGAACGGAGGTGCAGGAAGAAGCCAGAGCAGTGCAGAAAGAACCCCATGAGGTGCAGAACTATGCAAAAGGGGTACAGAAAGAGGCAAGTGAAGTGCAGAACGAAGCAAAAGGGTTGCAGACAGAACCAACAGAGGTTGGAAAAGAGGTAAAAGGGGTGCAGAAAGGAGTAGGAGAGGTGCACAAAGAGGCAAGAGGGGTACAGAAAGAGGCAGAAGGGGTGCAGATAGAGGAAGAGAACAGCAGAAAGAAGCAACAGAGGTGCAGAAAGATGCAAGAAGGGTGCAGAAAGATACAAGACAGGTGAAGAAAGAAGGAACAGAGGTACAGAAAGAGGCAAGAGTGGTGCAGAAAGAGGAAAGAGAGGTACAGAAAGAGGCAAGAGAGTTTCACAAAGAGGGAAGAGGGGAACAGAAACTGGCAAAAGGGGTGCAGAAAGAAGCAAATGAGGTGCAGAAAGTGACAAGAGAGGTCCACAAAGAGGCGAAAGAGTTACAGAAAGAGGCAAGTGAAGTGCAGAAGGAGGCGAGAGAACTGCAGAAAGAGGCAATAGAGTGGGAGAAAGAGGCGAGTGAAGTGTAGAAAGAAGCAGGATAAGTATAGAAAAAAGCAACAGAGGTGCAGAAAGAGGGAAGAGGGGTGGAGAGAGAGGCAAGAAGGATGCAGAAAGAAGCAAGACAGGTGCAGAAAGAATCAAAAGAAGCGCAGATAGAAGAAACAGAGGTGCTGAAAGAGGCAAAAAGAGTGCAGAAAGACATAAGAATGGTACAGAAATAAGCAAATGAGGTGCAGAAAGAGGCAACAGACTTGCAGAAAGAGGGAAGAGAGGTGCAGAAAGTACAAGCGATTGCAGAAAGAGGCAAGAAATGTGCAGAGAAAGAAATAAACATGCAGAAAGAAGCAATAGAAATGCAGAAAGAGGCAAGAGAGGCGCAGAAGGATGCAAGAGTGGCTTGCACACCATTAGCACCAATTTAAAACCTACATTTAGCAATAAGTAACAGTTGGTCATTCTAGGTTTGCAAAGGGCCTTGCCTTGCTACACCGCCTAGCCCCTGTCCTTTGTGCCCTTTGACTAAGTACTCCTTCTTCCCTCGTTAGGGAAAGATCCAATATTTATACTCTGGAGTCTGAGTGTACCCACTGAGAGAGTCCTCTGTGCCAAGGGAGCCACTCACAGATGAGGTATGGTATGGCACCCCTTGCCAAAACACTCCCTCTCCCCTTTTTGAGGATAGGAGCTAGCTTATTACATGAGGAACAATAATGTTTACATCAGTTATGAGTTACATAAATATCAAGAACAGCATTTAAAAAACATAGGGGACAGGTGAATGGAGCAAGGAAGGGTAAGGGGATAGGGTAAAGGGGTAGTAAGAAGAAGCAGTCTACCCAGTTAATCAAGGGAAGAGCAGGGGGCAGCCATTTTAGAGAGAGGGAGGAATCCTTAGTGGAGGAGGGGGTCTTGCACTTGACCCAGATTATTCCCGGGAGGCGAGGCGGCCATTTTAGAGATATCAGAAATGCTAGGAACCGGGAACCTGAAGTCATTCAAGGGGCATCCACCCCAACATCAGCGTGTGGAGCGAGATTCCAGAATGAGGCCACCAAATCAAAGCAGTCCTCGGAGCGAGATCAGACAGCTCCTGGCGTCGGAGGTGCAAGAGCCAAAATCCCACAAGCAGCCTAGGGTGGGAGCGACTGTGGGCACCAGACACTCACCGCGGATGCCCAGAGCCCCACAGCACCTCTCAGTAGGGGCTAGAAGCACTCCTGGGGCCCAAGGAAGCAAAGATACATCGGCGTGGTGGCAGCAGGGGTTGGAGTAGTATATACACAAGTTGAAGATTAATAAGTAAGTACGTCTACTACAGATTCTAATGGTATGAAGTACATATATACAAATTTCAAAACACTCAAGATTACATTTTAAAAGCGATTAGGGTTGGACAATTATATGTTACAATTTTACAGGGCCTGGCATTTACAAGAGTATTAGTGAGAAACAGGTAAGAAAAGCAGATAGGGACAGGAAAGAGAGAGAGAAAATAGAAATCGGACTATAAGTATAAACAATAGTCACAAACAGGGAACAGATCCATGGAGAAGGAGGACGATCGATAGGTCGCCCAGCTGGACGGAGGGACAGACCAGTTCACAAGATGGCAGACCAAGGACAAGAGCGACAACAGGAGACGGACCCAAAATGTCGGGGGAACACGAGATACAGTCCAAATATTAGGAGGCGTGAGTCCGAAGAAAATCAGGGAGCTGACCCACGGAGGAGGAACAAGAAGGGGAAAGGAGCCAGACAGTCAAATAAAGGAGGAGGGGGTGCAGGCAGTCTCCGAATGAGGTTCTACGATTTCTGATTTCGTCCTGTATTTAGCCGCCATTTTGTATCCTGTCGCCATTTTGTGTTGCCCTCACTCAGGCAGCACGGCGAACGATGTGTTTTTGTGTTTCCAGCTGCTGCGTGTCCTTTCAGTTAAAAAGTAACTCCATTGCCCTTGTTCACGAAACCCGATGTCAGGGTCTGGCTTAGTTTGTTAATCCATGTCTGGCTCAATTGATCCCTGTCTCGGCCGACTATTTGCCTTCTCCTATTCTTTCCTTATACTATCTTATCCAACTGGCCTTCACTTTTCTTTCCTTGTATGCTCCTATTACACAACTATCCTTTGAGGCACACAAATAAGTCCTGCCACCTGCAAGAAGGGATTGTGGAAGCCATCACTGATTAATTTGTCGGGAGGTGTAGCACAAAGGGTCTGAGAGAGGGGCGTTTTTGAGACACCTGATAGCTTGTTTTCCAACTTTTCTCATTGGTTCGTTTTGTATGTGGTGTATGTGTAAGGAGTGAGATGCTGTAAATATGTTGATATAAAAGATTGTGCGCCACGGATTGAAGTGGCAGTCTCCTGAGAATCCACCTTGTGTGTAACTTCTGGGACAACTGTGCTTAGCTGCAGCTAATAAACCTGGCTTCCACGCTCAACGGAGTGTCTTGTGTCTTTGTTTTATACAAGGCAGGTGAACTCGGGGATTAAGGCATGCCCTGCGCCGCCAGGCCCATAAGGCCCGGTTCTCCATGAAGAACAACTGTGCTGTCTATGTCCATCACAATGCCGGCATCAGCCCGGGCCAGGGCGGTACAGGACACGGCTGCGGGCAGGGCAAAGCCTCGATCCTCCAGCACTAGGACCAACACCTCGATCTGCGCTCGCGGGTAGCTTCCAAGGCGTACGGCCACCTCCAGGGTCTCTTGAAGGATTAGGGCAGTCTCTCACTCCAGGCTGCCAGTGCTCGCAGCGTGCGTGCATATTGACAGCATCAGCTGTACTTGTTGCACTCCAAATTCTGCATAGACTGTTAAGATCAGTTATCCTCGGCTGGGAACTTGAGCTCGAAATCTTACTGTGTTGCTCAGCGGGTATGGTATTCAGAGTTGGGAGAAGCTGTGAGGCACTACTGTGAATCATTCTTGGTGTTAGCAGAGGCTGTAGAAGCCTGGCCACATTGTGCTTCTTGTGCTTTTTGATGTGGTAAATGGACACAGTCTGTTTCTCCTTTGTCCAGGCAAAGGGGGCAGAATAACAGTTCTGTTGCCTTTTTACCCAATAACAGTGATGGGTGGTTTGTAGGATGGTTCAAAAGCTTGCTAGGCATGGATCATCTCCCACACTACGCCATAACATTTGGAGCCCACCTGCCAGCAGCAGTAATAACCTTCTCTTCATTGGTGGTGGCATCAGAGTGGTTTCCAGAAGACAGCTTCTTTCTGACCTCTTGGATACTCTGTAAAACATTCAAATGTTTCTCCAAGTCAAATTTATCTTCATTCTCTACCTTCCCAGAATTATCCAAGCCAGTCACATACATATGGACATATGGAGGTTGTCCCTCCAATACTCATCTAGGCAAGTTATTTAATGCTCTCTGAACTCCAAACAAATTATGGTACCAACTAAGACCATAAAGTAGCACCCTAGCAATCAAACCTTTTTTAATCATGTCATTTGCTCTCTCTATAGCACCGTTCGATTCAGCTTTAAACACGTTGCCCCCATTGACATTATACACTGCAAATCTTTTATGACTGCTGGAGCGCTTGCATTTCTCTGTGGCCAAACCCATAGGACTCAAGAACATGAATCAATACCTACCAATCAGTTAGCTGAATTTAAGGGGCCAATGGGGTCCAAATAAACTACCCTGAACAGAATAGTTGAAATCATGAGAGGAGTTGGCGTTATAGTAGAGTTTTTGGTTTGTTTACAAATGTAGCACTCTCTGACATAGTCCCTAATCTGTTTTTATCAACTAGGCCTCGGTAACATTGCTGTAGCAATGCTACCTTTGCAGTAGTTCCTGCATATGCAGAGGCCAATCCCTCATGGGCTTCTTTGAATAAAATGTCATCTGGACAGACTATAAAGAATTATTCTGTCTCCCACTCCTGGTATCATAGCCACAGGAATGTTATATGAATTCAGGCTGTAGGAGTGTTTGGGAGGAAAACCTGCAGGAGGTTTCCCATCTTGCTTGCTTGCATTTATAGCTGTTAAAATATCTTTGTCAATCTTCATTTCAGAACTGGTTAGGACAGCTACTCGGCCAGTCTGAATTGCAGCTTTTGCGGCTAGGTCAGTTTCACAGTACCTTTTAGCATGAACGCCACTACACTGATGGCCAAGGTGTGTCTTACATGGAGCAATGGAAGTTTGTATTGTAAGGCAGTTACCTTTCCCAAAAGCTTTTTATTTTTTTAAAGGTTTTCCCTTCAAGTAGTTCAAAATATTCAATCGCTAATGCTGCAAATTGATATTGAAGCCTTGCACACTAGAAACTGAGTGGGACACAATGAGTGCGGGAACTGATGAAGCAGTATTTTGTAATGCATGTAACAGGGCATGTAATTCTGCATGCTGTGCAGTACTATCACTTAAGGGTTTGGTGTGGGTGGGTTGTCTAATGAATTCACCATCCTTCACTACACCTTACACTGCTGCGCGGGCTGAGGAGTCATTAGAATTAGTTCCTACTGCAGGTTGGCCAGAGCCAGCTGTGTAACATATGCTGTGATAAGATTCAACAGTTAAAGTGTCCGGAATTGGAACAGTATCCTGTTCATATTGGAGAAAATCTTGAGTATGAAGAGAAAGATCATACTGAAACTTTACATCCGCTGCACTAAAAGAAAAAGCCCATTGTACATGTCTTCGGTGCAGGACACAAGCATTAGGATTGGTTGCCTTTATGGCTGCCTCTCGTGCTGGCATGGGAGAAACAATAATAATATATTTTCCCCTTCTCCAAAGGGTGCTCTTTCAAAATAGATGTCTGTACGGCTGTCAATATTTTTTCAATAATAGCAAAACGTGCTTCTGTTAAGGAAAGCAAGTGTGACTTGTAAGCAATAGAGACGACCTGTCCTTTGTTGTAGGTCACATAGGTGTAACCATAATACTGAATACGACTCTGATAAAACTAGGTTGGTTTGGTTGTCCTCAGTTTGTAAATATTTAGTCTCAAGCATATTTGCTTGTGGGGCATGCAAGATATCAGTGTGTGCTTTTAACCATTGTTTGGATAAAAAAGGAGTAATAATGTCATACAGAGACTTCACTCTCTGTGCGTAGGGAGGCAAATAAGTGCATCCAAAGTTGAGAAATCCCAAAGGGATTTCAACTTTTTCAGCTTTTTGGGAGGGTGCAAGGTAGCACACTTCTGGAGGAAGTCTGGAGCTAGACCCTTGCCCTCGTTGGATAAGTCATATCCCAGGAAGGAGGAAGGTCGCCGTCAGGTAGACAATCTTTGATTTCTTGAAATTAATTGTGTAAGTGTGTAATGTTACTATAGTCAGCACTCTGCCTACCCTAGTCAAGTGTAGATTGAAATCATTGTCAGTTAAGTAGATGTCATCAATATATGACAGTAACTCCAGATCTGGTTGTAAGATCTCCATAATTTGTGCTGAAAATAAGCCAGAACTATTCTTATAGCCCATAGGCAAATGTCGGAATAAAAACTGCATTACTTTAAAACTGGAAGCGGTTAGATGCTCACTTTCAGGCACTATATTTTGACTGAAAAACTCAATAGAAATATCCAGGGTCAATTTGTATTTTCTCCACACCAGGTTTGTCATTAAACCTATGCGGTGCACATTTTGTACTGCATATGTTCGGGTGTGCGAATTCAAATTTCTATAGACTAAGACTATTCTATAGGATCCATCTGGATTAGAGATGGGTAAAAAGGTGTATTCATAAGTGAAAGTCATGGTGCTCTGATGCCTTGATACATGCAAAAACCACAGTTGATGGACAGAATGCAGAACAATGTCATACATTCACCCCAGTACAGAGATTTGAGCCTAAATCCATCGTTTTTTTGCATTCCACACCACCCCACTTCAGACATGGCCATATGCAAATCAGTCTGACCCTGTGCCTCATGGGAACAGTACAACCCGAACTGCCAAGCCAGGCCATCCCTGTACCGGAAACAAGCTTCCGAGGACCGGTTTCTGGCATTCCAGCCGTCTTCAGCCCGGCTTGCTTGAATCCAGTGGTGTGGAGTGCATGGGACTCACGTCTGAGCATACCCATCCCACTCGGGGTGACGAATGCAAAAACCACAGTTGATGGACAGAATGCCGAACAATGTCATACATTCAACCCAGTACAGAGATCTGGGCTAAGATCCATCATTTTTTGCACTCCACACCACCCCAGTTCAGACATGGCCATATGCAAATCAGTCTGACCCTGTGCCTCATGGGAACAGTCCAGCCCGAACTGCCAAGCCATGCCATCCCTGGACCGGAAACAAGCATCCGAGGACCGGTTTCTGGGATTCCAGCCGTCTTCAGCCCGGCTTGCTTGAATCCAGTGGTGTGGAGTGCATGGAAACTCACGTCTGAGCATACCCATCCCACTCGGGGTGACAAATGCAAAAACCACAGTTGATGGACAGAATGCAGAACAATGTCATACATTCACCCCAGTACAGAGATCTGGGCCTAAATCCATCGTTTTTTTGCACTCCACACCACCCAAGTTCAGACATGGCCATATGCAAATCAGTCTGACCCTATGCCTCATGGGAACAGTCCAGCCTGAACTGCCAAGCCATGCCATCTCTGGACGGGAAAGAAGCTTCCGAGGACCAGTTTCTGGCATTCCAGCCGTCTTCAGCCCGGCTTGCTTGAATCCAGTGGTGTGGAGGGCATGGGACTCACATCTGAGCATACCCATCCCACTCGGGGTGACAAATGCAAAAACCATAGTTGATGGACAGAATCAGCTGGATTCACGTCCAGAAATCTCTGTAGCATCTGATGTACTATTGTGTCTTCTGCTGCACTGTCTAGAGGCACCCTCACCCAAGACCTGTTGCGCAGAAGGACTTGAAGGTGAATCGGCATGTTTTTTAGAAAGTCCTGCCACCTTGTCCTTTCTTACTGGGATTTTAGGGTCCAATCCTTTCCCTTCTTTTTTACGCTGGCACCAGTCTCACTTCCTCCTTTACTTTTCCTACTGTATTCTTCTTTTCTTCAGTACTCGGATAGGCTCCCCCTTTCTCTTCCTTTACCTTGAGTGGCCTGTTAAGAACGTGAAGAGTGACTATCACGATTATTATTATTAATTGAGTCTTGTTAAGTGTAGTCATATGGCCCTGAGAGGGTCACATGACGCTGTTGCAAGATTTCCAACAAATATTAACAATGATTTTGCAATTGATTAGAACATCCAGGTTTTTAGAGCTTTTTAGGACGAGCCTGTAACAGGGCGCATGTGCTGTTCTGGCGAAGACTCATGTAAGGGCTTTAGAATATTAACCTAAGAATCACACACGCTAGTGCGTGTGCTATTCTTTTTGGCACACGCTATTGGCCTTTGCGTGCGTTTTTTTAACAAAGACAGCACGCAATTAGCCAAAGGCAGGCGCATTGCTCTGCCCATTGCCTATTGGTGGTAATTACCCGCACGGCCGCCATGTGGTTTCAATTATCGTGCCCAGACACGGGTGCGATAATTGAAACCACATGGCTCGCTGTTGCGCGCGCCCCCTCGCACCTATCGTTATTTTTTATCTCCCAGTCAACGCACCAGCGCGAGATATTCAAATAATCTCAAGCTGATGTGAATGCGGGGACTACCTTACTGTGCATGTAATTCCTGGGCTTCTTAGAATTGTGCTGCATGTGCTGTGGCCTTATAACTTCAGCTCATGATGACCTTAGCGCAGACTTCACTCATCCGCAACCGGTTCAATTTTAAAATACTGCATGGCAAGCCGCAGTTCTGGAAGGCAACATCAAAGTAAAATATGTTTTTTCTCAACTGGAAATGTTATGTTTTTCTTCGCAGTTATGTAACAGGATGTAAAAAAAGTAAACAAGTTTGAAGGTTGTTCGTGATAGCCTGACCATCAGAGCTCCCTTGTAAGAAGACTTTCAAAGCTACCTCTTTTACACCCGTAGGCTGCACCAATGTAACTCTCCTAGGACTAAACACACTACGTTGCTTACGTCAGTTATTTTAAAGTAAATGCATGGCTCCCTTGAATGCAATTTTATCATAATTAAAGAGAAAGTTCAACTGGCTAATATCTACTCAGCTACAAAACTAGCAAGGACCATCAGCTATTGGAACATGCAGTGCTTGATATAGAAATATAGACATGCCCTCAGGTGCTTGCTTATGTGAAAAGTGCCGGGGCTCTCCCATTAAAAGCATTTGAGCAGTGCTGAGAAGTACCAGTGCTATCTATCCCTACCGAAGATAAGAAGTGCAGGTACTGAGTACCTGATAGCACCTGCACATTTAAAGCTCCGGAAATAGGTTGATTAGAAAAAAAACAAGCATTTACAATGCAATAGGTCTCGCATTGTCAAATCAAGAGGGAGAGAGAGGACTAGATAAGCTTGTCCATATCCCCGGGGTTATATGTAATTATCAACAAGGACTAGCTTAGTTGTGAAAGGCGACTCAACAGAGAAACGTTTGTGGGCAAACCATTTGGTTTGATCATGAAGCCCTCACCCACCAACCTAGTTGGTGGCATGCTTCATCATCGGGCCCACCACAGTGGCACCGAATGTGTCCCGGGTGTGCTGCAACGCCTTGTTACAGCGGAGCTGGTATGATTGCTGAGTGTGCTGTGTCGTGGGTAAGTTAAGTGAAAGTTAAAAGCTATACAGTGGGTCCCAGTACCCGAGGGTAAAGAAAGATTTTAATCACTGGGCCCCTGTTAGCGTCTAAAAGGCAGACGGACGTGCTGGAGTATGGTTTATGACCTCCTACGTCCTATGTGGTCCACATGTTTCAGCCAGGCCTTTATCTTTTAAACTGGCTTTCCTCAGTACCAAAGAGTATGTGATGGTGAAATAAATTATACTTAATTTAAGTGGTAGTGTTTGTGAAAAAAATGTGTCGCACTCGCTAAGGTGCGGTATGTGTTAGAGGGAGGTTCCCTCTTGCTTTACTGTACACATAACATATAAGACACAGACAAACGTACAGGGTAGAGTCAATTAGAATTTTTAGCTAGGAACACAACATATTGCCGAATTTTATGGTGTGTGCACGACCTAGATTCGACTAAAACGTGGTCACACTAGAAGTATGACAGAAGTGGGTTTTAGCGTAAACCGGTTGTTTTGTGGTGGGCTAAACAGCGACATATTGCGAGGTGAGGTACATGAAAGTATTTTACATTATCCTCACACTGGCTTGTTGCTGTTAAAGCTTCCTTGAGTCACCTGGCAGAGAAAAAGACCCTGAATTTTCATTCGGGAAGGGGGAGAAGGGGAGAAATTAGGACCAGACCTGTGAGGAGAAAAAGCCTACTGCTTACCCAGATCGTCGCTGTAGCAATGGGGTTACTCACGAAATTGTCGGTCTGGATCCTCCTTGGACCTGTTGCCCTTCTGCGGTGTCCCGAGGGACTGGGTCGGGCTGCTAGCAGGGTTTAAATAGCCCGCTTAACGATTTCCACCTGTAGCGTGGTGAAAATAGAAGATGGTGCAGACTCGCTGTGTTTGCCGAGTCATCTGGTTGCAGCGCATATGGGTGGAACCAGTGTGTTCTGGCGCAAGTGCAGTAGGGTTGGGTTTCACAAAGTTGTTGAACACACAAGCGCATGCGCGTTGCTGACCTTACAGTAAAGTAAATAAATAAATGTTACTAAGGGGCTGGGATACGGGGAAAACATTACGGGGATACGGTTCATTGTCATGTAATTAGGAAAGTCCTGACTCGTTGGAATTGCCATAAACAGCGCATGTGAGAGGAATCGGTGTCTATTCTCGTTGGTGCTGTGGGGATTGGGTGTCACGTGGTGATTCAGCTCATGAGATTGCGAGCTTAGTCTGACTAAAACTGGCATGGTCAGTCAGTCAAAGGCTCAAGGGGGGTACATATATATGTATTATGAATTATGGCTCAGGGAGAATACATATATATTAGGAATGTGGGTCGTAGCCCTGCAGTTTAGGGAAGTACGGGCACATTTCCTTTGTGTGTGTCAACAGGCAGAGTTCAGTGTGTTATACTGTCTCATGTGACAAGTGAATTCCATGAGATGGAATCATTCAGCCCCCTCTATATGGGTGGACAGGCGATATATCCAGCGCTGTTCCTTGGTCAAAAGGGTTTTCTCATTAGACTTGGTCACGCTAAACTGTTCAATGACAGTCCAGGTGAAGTCATTTGGGGTATGGTTATTGGCAACGAAATGTTCAGTAAGTTTGCTTATGTTCTTGCCGCATCGGATGGTGCTCCTGTGTTCCGTAATTCTTGTCTTGATTTTTCTAGTAGTCATGCCTATGTACCTTAGTCCACATTTGCAAGGTATTAAGTACACCAAATTTGATGAATTGCAGTTAGTAAACTGGCGTTGTGTCCAAGTTTTGCCAGTTTCTAAAGAGAGTGTTTTGGATTGTGACGTAAGGTGGCATACGCTGCAGTTGTTGCAAGGCTGGTGGCCAGTTATTTTAAGGTAGGCCCCATGTATTGAGGATCGTGTTCTCTGTGGGTTGGTTGTTCACCCTGGGTCTTGTTGAGACCAATTGGTCTTTTAGGTTCTTGGATCTTTTATACGCAAAACGGGGCTTTTCCCAGTTCCTGGTTCCCGAGTTGATAATTTTCCAGTTTTTGCGAATGATATTAGATACTTGGTTTGAGGCTGTGTTGTATGTGGTTACACAGGTGACCACTGGTGTTTCTGGTGGTTTAATGTTTGTTTCCAGTAGTGCTTCTCTATTTTGGTTGCGTGCCCTTTTGCATGTTTTTGAGATGATTCTTGTGGGATAGTCTTGGTCCTCCAGTTTGTTGGCTAGGGCTGTTGATTGCAGTTTGTAGTCCTTGATGTTGCTGCAGTTACGCCGGATGTGCAAGAACTGCCCATAGGGTAAGTTCTCCCTTAGGGGTCTAAGGTGGAAGCTGTCGAACTTGAGCAGAGAGTTGCTTGCTGTGGATTTGTAGTATGGGGTCGTTGTTAGACCCCCTTGTTCCGCTTTGATGTTTAAGTCCTGAAACGCCAGTTCGGTTGGACTGCTTGTGCACGTGAAGCAGAGATATGTGTCACAGCTGTTTATCCATGTGAGGAAATTATCAAGTGACTCCTTGTTCCCCTCCCATATTATGAAGATGTCGTCGATATAGCGACGCCAGGTCTTGATGTTGGTTGAGAAGGGGTTTTTGGGTGCCTCAATTTGGGTCTGTTTGAAATGGTGGAAGTATAGTCCCGCCACGCTGGGGGCAAAAGGAGTCCCATATTTCTCCCCTTCTCCCCTTCCCGAATGAAAATTCAGGGTCTTTTTCTCTGCCAGGTGACCCAAGAAGGCTTTAACAGCAACAAGCCAGTGTGAGGATAATGTAAAATACTTTCATGTACCTCACCTCGCAATATTTCGCTGTTTAGCCCACCACAAAACAACCGGTTTACGCTAAAACCCACTTCTGTCATACTTCTAGTATGAACACGTTTTAGTCGAATCTAGGTCGTGCACACACCTTAGAATTCGGCAATATGTTGTGTTCCTAGCTAAAAATGCTAATTGACTCTACCCTGTACGTTTGTCTGTGTCTTATATGTTATGTGTACAGTAAAGCAAGAGGGAACCCCCCTCTAACACATACCGCACCTTAGCGAGTGCTACACATTTTTTCCACAAACACTACCACTTAAATTAAGTATAATTTATTTCACCATCACATACTCTTTGGTACTGAGGAAAGCCAGTTTAAAAGATAAAGGCCTGGCTGAAACATGTAGACCACATAGGATGTAGGAGGTCATAATCCGTACTCCAGCACGTCTGTCTGCCTTTTAAAGGCTAACAGGGGCCCAGTGATTAAAATCTTTCTTTACCCTCGGGTACTGGGACCCACTGTATAGCTTTTAACTTTCACTTAACTTACCCACGACACTGCACACTCAGAAATCATACCAGCTCCGCTGTAACCAGGCGTCGCAGCACACCCGGGACACATTCGGTGTCACTGTGGTGGGCCCGATGATGAGGCATGCCATCAACTTGGTTGGTGGGTGAGGGCTTCATGATCAAACCAAATGGTTTGCCCACAAACGTTTCTCTGTTGAGTCGCCTCTCACAACTAAGCAATTCCTTCTTGATAATTACATAGGTCTCGCATTGACACAAGTTTGAGCTATAGGCATCGCAAATAACAATACCTTTTATTTTTGTTTCTTTTTAAAAAGATAAATAAAAGGCATTGCCATTTACAATGCCAATAGCTTAAACTTGTTGGAAGTGTCTGTGGTCGGTACAGGCCCAGAGCTGTATGGGAAACTGATTCTAGTATTGGGGGCTAAATATTTTCAAGAAATGATCTTCCGTCAATTCTGGCGGTGCGGGCACCATGAGGGGAGTAACAGATGCATCCCACAGGTCATTTATTGGTGCATACTAATTATGTTTCCTCTGTAAGTATTGGCGACCATTTTCATATAGAGATTTGTGTGTCAGGCAGACGAGTTTGAAATGTGTTTGTTTTCTTATTGGTAGCCAGTGTAGGTTTCTTGAGATGGGGCCTCATGATGATAGTGGGGGGAAATGAAGTACTAGACGGGCTGTGGTGCTTTGTTCCAACTGGAGCCTGGCATATAGCTCTTCAATAATGGAGGCCACTAAAGCATTTCCAAAGTCCAGGCAACTAATAATAAATTCCTGGACAAGGGATTTTCTTGATCCCAATGGAATCCATTGAAATACTTTCCGTAGGGCACATATGATTGCAAAACAGGTATCTAAATGTAGTTTACATGGTCCTTCATTGACAATTTGTTATCGACTATTATTCCCAGATTCTTTAATGTTGCTTTTGGGATGGGGATAGGGCCGAGACTTAGAGGCCACCAGTTGTATGACAAGATTTCATGTGCTTTCCCAAATAGTACCACCTCTGTTTTACTTGCATTAAGGTGTAGGCAGTTCTGCTGCACCCAGTTGGCGTTATGATTTATGCAGTCTCTAAATCTTATTTTACTTTCTGCCAGCTTAGTTCCTATAGTTCTGACCAGCTGTGTGTCATATGCATATGAGATGACATCAAATCCAAATGATGTTATTACTTGTGCAAGTGGTGCAACATATAACATAAAAAGAGTGGGGCTCAACGCCGATCCCCGTGGTGCTCCCTTGTCCAAGGATATGGTTCTTGAGACATACGATTCTAGTTGTACTGAGAGTGCCTTCCCCTCGGGACGTTCTTTAGCCAGCTGAGGGCTTTTCATCCGACATCAATCACTTCTAACCTTTTTACTAGGATTATTTGGGAGATGGTGTCGAAACCAGCTGGGAAATCCAATAGGACCAGCATTGCCGAGTGTCCCTCATCGAGAGAAAGTCTTATGTTGCCCAATACTCCCAATAATGTTGCTTTTGTGCTGTGTCCAGCCCTAAAACCTGACTGAGAAGGGTCAAGCAGTTGTTGGCTTTCTAAGTATGTTGAAAGTTGTATATTCATCAATGTTCCCATTACCTTCCCAAAATAAGGGAGTTAGGAGATTGGTCTAAAATGTCCTACTTCATTTGGGTAGGCCCTTGCTTTTTCAAGAATAGGTTTATCTCTCAGTACTGATAACAGTGCAGTTTTATGATTTTCTTGCAGTCTCTTAAGTTATAACCACCTCTGCCAAATTCCCAAGAAGCAGGTGATCCAATCCGTCTATTATCTTTGTCTTTTTGTTTTTATTCTCTTACAATGCAGATTTCTCCTTAATGGAACCTTCAGCATCATTTATAGGGTTTAAATGTGGCTTAACAAGCCGAGTACCAAAGGACTCTCTACCTACAGAGGTATAAACTTCAACAGTTATTTTTTGTAGATCCTATTCACGGTCTTGAACCGAAACTGCTTCCAGTTTCTAATCTATAGCCAGAACTGAAGCCTCTCTCTTTATGTTGCTTAGGATAATAGAGGAGACTGAAGAGAATTCCCCATTAACTTCATTTCAAAATGCAGAGCAAGTTCTGCTGCTTGTTCATGTTGTGGCTGTCACAGTACAATCAGGGAGGACTGCCAATAGAGGTGAACCATGCATACTGGTTTATTTTCAAGCAAAGATGCTTCCCAAGGAGTTTCACTCCTATACTGGAGGCACCATCCCAAGAGGAAGACACATAGTCAATATCCTGTGTTTATCTTGGGGGTAGTGTAAGGACACACTGCTTCTAACTGGTTGGTCTAATGAGCAATTCAGAAAGCTATATATTATGCTTCACAGGTGCTTTTCCCATGATAGCATTCATTGTCTATGGACTAGTGGTTTGTATTTCTGCAGGATCAGCAGGCCGTCTGCAACAGCAGGTCTGGAGCTCAAAGTTCGTTGTACAAACTGTACAAGTCTCCTGTATAAGGTGACTGTGTAATTCAATACCCCTGCTACCTCCACATGGGGTAATTTGTCAGGGTGAGGAACAGGCATGTAACAAGCCAAAACTGGCCACATAGGCCCGTCATTGCTCAGAGACCCCAAAGGGACATGTTTTTGCTAATGCAGCAATTCACAACAACAACAAATGTGGTGTTCCTGATTAGTTAAAGGGATTTCCAAATCTTGGTAAGCCCTATAGTGTGCTGGTGTGTCTACCGCTGTATATTCTTGAAAATACCCTGAGGCAGCATAAATAGGCTTAAACTTCACTCAGGATTAAAAAGTCTCAAAGGCATACGCTTAGTGTGCAGCTATTACCAACGTATCTGCCCCCTCCTCATTGGGAACACCTCAAGATTAGAGATGTTGAGTAACTGCTTCACTGCAATTCACCACTATAACAATAGGTGCTGCCGTGATAAATAGATTACATTTGAAATATGGAATTAAAGAATTAGAAAACCCACAGAATGGAGTATAACCTGTTCTGAGGCATGCTTGGTGAACCTACGGAAATAGGTGCTCCTTCATCTCCAATAGAAGGTTACCATGATTACTATGGACGTCTCTTTAATGATGTAATAATGGTTCAGGTGTGTGTGATAAGTAAAAACTACTCAAGGCTTAACTGTAAGATGTCCCACGTTTCACGTCAACTGTTACGTAAGTTACGAATTGGGCATAACTCTACAAGGTGTGCTTTCCCACCCACGGGTGACACGGTTGAACTTGATTCAATTCACCAGCGATAAATGTGAAAAAGGTTATTGTAGAACTGCAAAATACTATTCAGTGTGTGATTGACATTGCAGTATTGCTTTTGGGTTACTAACAATCGAATAAAGGAATTAGGGCAAAGTGTAAACAGAAACAAACCTTATTTCAATACTCTCAGTATCACACACACTGTACTAAGAAAAAAGAACCATTTGACGTAAAAAGTATTTATTATTACAAGAACAATTTGTTTTTCAGTACATCTAAAACAACTACACAGAATCTGAGAGAATAGCTTTGGGTTCATAAATAACATACTGGGCTGCACACTGCACACACATTCTCCTCCCTCGTCACTGCATTCATGACCACAGCACTACAAACAGAGCATGATAAAGACCTACTGGACCTGATTCTCACTGTGGCAGTGAAAATGGTCCTCACCAATTGGAAGGAGACAACTAAGACCTCATACAAGGGCTGGCTCAACTGGGTGACGTACCTCAGAGGCGTGGATAACATTGCGTTGCAGAACTCGCCCTGGAGACCAGCGTCCAAGGGGATGTGGAAGTCACTCGATGTGTACTTAGACTCTTACGAACCCCCTTGAAGCCAGTCTGGTTCCCTCCTCCCCTCCCCGATGGGGGAGGACAGAGTGAGGGGCTGTTGGACGGTTGGACTGTCCTGTTTGACCACCTCTCCCGCCATAGGTCAGCTGGTGAGGTGTCAGATATGCCACATGACTAAAACCCCTATTAGACTCAGACCTACAGAACGTTTCTCATGCCTTCCTCTTACCTCTTTCTTTCCTGTCTGTCTCTTTCTATCAGTCTTTGCCTAAATTTCCTGGCAAGTCTATGTAAGAGGGGATTAGCTAAAACAGATATCTGACCATAAAGTACATATAACCAATGCATACATACTACTGTTGACTAACCCTGTGACAGAATGCTATTGTATTCTTTTGTCTAAAACTAATAAAATACTTTGAAACCCCCCCCAAAAAAGATTATAAAAACAAAAAGAATAAAAGGATAATAAAACCAACGTTTTTAGCCTTGTTTAAAATGTCATTAAAATATAATCTAGAACCTAACACCCTAATGTCTACTTTTATAAGCTATACTGTGAGAGCATGGAAGGTAGAGCAACTTGCAATCTGGAGTTTCTTAGGGAGACGAGATGCATTGCATACCTGAGGCACGCAGATAGTGTTCCCCGCGAAGGGCAAACACACTCTGCAGTAGCAGTCAGCCAGTCTTCCTCCAGAATTCCTTTTTGACTTGTAATGTCCCTTTTAGCTCAGGGATGTTGTTCTCACCCTCATCTGTAGACTACCTGCATTAGATGCTTTATGCTTTTGGGCATTTGTTTGCGCTTTATAAATTGCCAAATCCATCAAATCAAACTAATTCAATTCAGCGTTATCAGCATCAGGCAAGATGTAGCATCCGCGAAGTGTGCGGGCAGTAGGTGAGACTGTCTCTAGCAGGATCTCGGGCAATAATCTGGGTGAAGGACCGCTCCTGACAACTGGTCAAGTGGTCTTTCTTATATACAAAACCTTATCAGATATTGGAATTTCTGACCTTCTGACTACACTATTTTGGTTATTAACTCCTTGGCTGCGACGGTAATTCCGCAGCAAAGCTAGGGGGGGAGGGGAGCCCACGCGACGCTACCATGCTCGTGTCGGAACCATTCCTTCACGAGCCTCGGGCGCGCTGTTCTTGTGACAGAGTGGTTCTGTCACGGCCCCGCCCACTCAATAGAACGCTCAGCGCAGGTGCGAAATCGCTACCGCGCAGGCGCGGAGGCCGGGCCGTGACGGAACCACTCCGTCATTAACACAGCTCCGTCCGTGGCTGGTGACGGAGTGGTTTCGTCACCAGCACCGAAGGGGTTAAATGTCAGTATTCATTTTTAATCAGCCTTCACATGATGCAGAATAGACATGTGAATAAGACAAATGTTGCATTGATGGCTGTATCTGTGTCATCCATCTAAGGGCTTGACGCTTTCACAGTTCTTAGAAAGATATGGTCAGGCAACATCTGTGTCTAATAGCAGACATGACAGTGATTCAGCATACATTTGGGAAGATGGCGACTTCTATTTTTTGAAAGAGGGAAGATGGGGGTCTCCGTTACTCAAGATGGAGTCCAGGACTTTGCAAGTTGGAGTCAGACTTTAGGGACTTTACATCAATACGCCAGCTGCAGCAAGCTGTTAAATACACCAGCTGCAGGAGGCTGATAGAGACATACACCACTGAAACAAGGTTTTTTGTGACATCAAAATAGCTGCAGGAGGCTATTACATACACTAGCAGTAGCGGACTATTATTGACAAACAAACAGCCGTAGGAGGGTTATAGTGACATACAAAGAGCTGCAGAAGGCTGTTAGTGACATACAACCAACTGCAAGAGGGTGGGTGGTGACATACACCAGCAGCATGAGGCTGTTAGATGTATCACCTTTAGGAGGATAAAGAGCCATACAACCAGCTGCAGGAGGCTGTCAGTGACATACAACCAGCTGTTGGAGGCTCTTAGTGACCTGCAACCAGCTGCAGGAGACTTTCAGTGACCTACAGCCAGCTGCTGGAGGCTCTTAGTGACCTGCAACCAGCTTCAGGAGGCTGATAGAGACCTACAACAGCCGAAGGAGTTTGGTACATCCACCAGCTGAGGGAGGTTGATAGGGATATAAAACCTGCTACAGTAGGCTGGTAGGGACTTGCACGAGCTGCAGAAGGCTATGACTTGCACCAGCTGTAGTAGGCTGATAGTGACATAGATCCAGCTCCATGAGACTGTTAGTGACCTTCAACTAGCTGCAGGAGGCTCTGAGTGACATCCAACCAACTGCAAGAAGCCAACAGTAACATGCTTCAGCATCAGGTGGTTGTTACATAAAAAAGCTTCTGGAGGCCGATAGTGATATTCAGCAGCTACATGAGGCAAATAGTGGTTTACTACCAACAGCATGAGGCTCATAGTGACATACACCAACTGCATAAGGCTGATAGTGACATAGAATCAGCTGCAGGAGGCTGTTAGTGACATACAACCAGCTGCGGGAGGCTGTTAGTGACCTGCAACCAGCTGCAGGAGTATGTTAGTGACATACAACCAACTGTGGAAGGCTCTTAGTGACCTGCAACCGGCTGCAGGAGGCTCTTAGTAACATACAACCAACTGCTGGAGGCTCTTAGTGACCTGCAACCAGCTTCAGGGGGCTATTAGTGACCTGCAACTAGCTGCAGGAGGCTGTTAGTGGCATACAACCAGCTGCAGGAGGCTCTTAGTGACCTGCAACCAGCTGCAGGAGGCTGTCAGTGACTTACAACTAGCTGCAAGAGGCTCTTAGTGACCTGCAACCTGCTGCAGGAGGCTGTTAATGACAAACAACCAGCTGCAGGAGGCTGTTAATGACAAACAACCAGCTGCAGGAGGCTCTTAGCGGCCTGCAACCAGCTGCAGGGTGCTGTCAGTGACATACAGACAGCTGCAGCAGGCTCTTAGTGACCTGCAACAAGCTGCAGGAGGCTGTTAGTGACATACAACCATCTGCGGAGGCTCTTAGTGACCTGCAACCAGCTGGAGGAGGATGTCAGTGACATACAACCAGCTGCAGGAGGCTCTTAGTGACCTGCAACCAGCTGCAGGAGGCTCTCAGTGACCTGCAACTAGCTGCAGGAGGCTGTTAGTGACATACAACCAGCTGCGGAGGCTCTTAGTGACCTGCAACCAGCTGGAGGAGGATGTCAGTGATATACAACCAGCTGCCGGAGGCTCTTAGTGACCTGCAACCAGCTGCAGGAGGCTGTTAGTGACATACAACCAGCTGCAGGAGGCTGTTAATGACATACAACCCGCTGTGGGAGGCTCTTAGTGACCTGCAACCAGCTGCATGGGGGATGCCAGTGACATACAGCCAGCTGCAGGAAGCTCTTAGTGACCTGCAACCAGCTGCAGGGGGCTGTTAGTGACCTGCAACTAGCTGCAGGAGGCTATTTGTGACATACAACTAGCTGGTGGAGGCTCTTAGTGACCTACAGCCAGCTGCAGGAGGCTGTCAGTGACATACCACCAGCTGCGGAAGGCTCTTAGTGACCTGCAACCAGCTACAGGAGGCTGTCAGTGACATACAGCCAGCTGCTGGAGGCTCTTAGTGACCTGCAACTAGCTGCAGGAGGCTGTTAGTGACAACCAACCAGCTGTGGGAGGCTCTTAGTGGCCTACAACCAGCTGCAGAAGGCTGTCAGTGACATACAGCCAGCTGCAGGAGGCTCTTAGTGACCTGCAACAAGCTGCAGGAGGCTCTTAGGGACATACAAAAAGCTGCAGGAGTCTCTTAGTGACATTCAACCAGCTGCAGGAGGCTCTAAGTGGCATACGACCAGCTGCAGGCGGCTCTTAGTGACATTCAACCAGCCGAAGGAGGCTCTTAGTGACCTGCAACCAGCTGCAGGAAGCTCTTAGTGACCTGCAACAAGCTGCAGGAGGCTCTTAGTGACATACAACCAGCTGCAGGAGGCTCTTAGTGACATACAACCAGCTGCAGGAGGCTCTTAGTGACCTGCAACCAGCTGCAGGGGGCTGTTAGTGACCTGCAAGTAGCTGCAGGAGGCTGCTAGTGACAAACAACCAGCTGCGGGAGGCTCTTAGTGACCTGCAACCAGCTGCAGGAGGCTGTCAGGGACCTACAACCAGCTGCAGGAAGCTTTAAGTGACCTGCAACCAGCTGCAGGAGGCTGTTGGTGACATACAACCAGCTGCAGGAGGCTGTTAATGACATACAACCAGCTGCGGGAGGCTCTTAGTGACCTGCAACTAGCTGCAGGGGGCTGCTAGTGACATACAGCCAGCTGAAGGAGGTTCTTAGTGACCTGCAACAAACTGCAGGAGGCTCTTAGTGACATACAACCAGCTGCAGGAGGCTCTTAGTGACCTGCAACCAGCTGCAGGGGGCTGTTAGTGACCTGCAGCTAGCTGCAGGAGGCTGTTAGTGACATACCACCAGCTGCAGGAGGCTGTCAGTGACATACAACCAGCTGCAAGAGGCTGTTAGTGACCTACAACCAGCTGCAGGAGGCTGTCAGTGACATACAACCAGCTGCGGGAGGCTCTTAGTGACCTGCAACCAGCTGCAGGAGGCTGTCATGACCTACAGCCAGCTGCAGGAGGCTCTTAGTGACCTACAGCCAGCTGCGGGAGGCTCTTAGTGACCTGCAAACAGTTGCAGAGGGCTCTTAGTGACCTGCAACAAGCTGCAGGAGGCTCTTAGGGACATACAACCAGCTGCAAGAGTCTCTTAGTGACATTCAATCAGCTGCAGGAGGCTCTTAGTGGCATACACCAGCTGCAGGAGGCTCTTAGTGATATACAACCAGCTGCAGGAGGCTCTTAGTGACCTGCAACCAGCTGCAGGAGGCTCTTAGTGACCTTCAACAAGCTGCAGGGGGCTCTTAGCGACATACAACCAGCTGCAGGAGGCTCTTAGCTAGATACAACCAGCTGCAGGAGGCACTTAGTGACCTGCAACCAGCTGTAGGGGGCTGTTAGTGACCTGCAACTAGCTGCAGGAGGCTTTTAGTGACATACAACCAGCTGCGGGAGGCTTCTAGTGACCTGCAACCAGCTGCAGGAGGCTGTCAGGGACCTACAACCAGCTGCGGGAGGCTCTTGGTGACCTGCAACCAGCTGCGGGAAGCTCTTAGTGGCCTGCAACGAGCTGCCGGAGGCTGTCAGTGACATACAACCAGCTGCAGGAGGCTCTTAGTGACCTGCAACAAGCTGCAGGAGGCTCTTGGGGACATACAACCAGCTGCAGGAGTCTCTTAGTGACCTGCAACAAGCTGCAGGATGATCTTAGTGGCATACAACCAGCTGCAGGAGGCTCTTAGTGACCTGCAACCAGCTGCAGGAGGCTCTTAGTGACCTGCAACTAGCTATAGGAGGCTGTTGGTGACATACAACCAGATGCGGGAGGCTCTTACTGACCTGCAACTAGCTGCAGGAGGCTGTTAGTGACACACAAGCAGCTTCAGGAGGCTGTTAATGACATACAACCAGCTGCGGGAGGCTCTTAGTGACCTGCAACCAGCTGCAGGGGGCAGCCAGTGACATACAGCCAGCTGCAGGAGGCTCTTAGTGACCTGCAACCAATTGCAGGAGGCTCTTAGTGACATACAACCAGCTGCAGGAGGCTCTTAGTGGCCTGCAACCAGCTGCAGGGGGCTGTTAGTGACCTGTAACTAGCTGCAGGAGGCTGTTAGTGACATACAACCAGCTGCAGGAGACTCTTTGTGACCTACAACCAGCTGCAGGAGGCTGTCAGTGACATACAACCAGTTGCAGGAGGCTCTTAGTGACCTGCAACCAGCTGCAGGAGGCTGTTAGTGACCTACAGCCAGCTGTGGGAGGCTCTTAGTGACCTGCAACCAGCTGCAGAAGGCTGTTAGTGACCTGCACCCAGCTGCAGGAGGCTGTTAATGACAAACAACCAGCTGCGGGAGGCTCTTAGTGGCCTGCAACCAGCTGCAGGAGGCTGTCAGTGACAAACAGCCAGCTGCAGGAGGCTTTTAGTGACCTGCAAAAAGCTGCAGGAGGCTCTTAAGGACATACAAACAGCTGCAGGAGTCTTTTAGTGACATTCAACCAGCTGCAGGAGGCTCTTAGTGACCTGCAACCAGCTGCAGGAGGTTGTTTATGACATACAACCAGCTGCGAAGGCTCTTAGTGACCTTCAACCAGCTGGAGGAGGCTGTTAGTGACATACAACCAGCTGCAGGAGGCTGTTAATGACGTACAACCAGCTGTGGGAGGCTCTTAGTGGCCTGCAACCAGCTGCAGAGGGCTGTCAGTGACATACAGCCAGCTGCAGGAGGCTCTTAGTGACCTGCAACAAGCGGCAGGAGGCTCTTAGTGACATACAACCAGCTGCAGGAGACTCTTAGTTAGATACAACCAGCTGCAGTAGGCTCTTAGTGACCCGCAACCGGCTGCAGGAGGCTGTTAGTGACCTGAAACTAGCTGCAGGTCGCTGTTAGTGCCCTGCAACCAGCTGCAGGAGGCTGTCAGACACCTACAACCAGCTGCGGGAGGCTCTTAGCAGGCCCGGACTGGCATTTGCGGGCATCGGGCATTTCCCCGGTGGGCTGGAGGGGTGGGGGCCGGTTTTGTTTCCGCAGGGGGCCGCTTTTCTTACAGAGTGCCGTTTTTTTAGCAGCGCCGCAAAATCGGTAGCAGCGCTTTGCCGGTAACAACCCCCTCCCCTCCCGTTACCTGGGCCGGTGGAGAAGCAACCTGCCAGGGCTGGTTGCTGGTCTCAGTCCGGCCCTGGCTCTTAGTGACCTGCAACCAGCTGCGGGAGGCTCTTAGTGGCCTGCAACCAGCTGCAGGAGGCTGTCAGTGACATACAAGTCAAGTAGCTATGGGGTGACCCAGTATCCCTAAGAACCTGGACAGTAAGGCAAATTAGAACATTGTAACACTCTTAGGAATGTCCGGCTGGGTCTACTTGGAGGTGAGTTGCCAGCATTATGCACCCAATGTATTAAAATGATCTAATGATTGTCAATCCAAACCTGACAGTCACTTTTTAACCATTAGGCTGCCACCCCCCACACTCAGTCCTGATGAAGACCCACGCAGACGCCCCAAGAGCGCTACCTTAGGGTTAAAACGTCGTCAAAACATAACATTGGACCATCTTTCTAAGGATTTTGTATATGAAACTGACTATTTTGGTTTACAGAACACTCTTAGCAATTGTATAATAATATTGGTCACGCTCCCCTTTCCCATTCCTCTCCCTGTCCTCTCCCTGTCACCGGATATTTGCATCTGTATATATTGTATATTGCACTTGCACGCAATTACACTGAGCACCAATTGTCACAATTTTCACATTGCACAACACTGTATAAAGTTGACAGCCATCTATACTGTTGAAATGAAAGTACGTATACATGAATATAATTTATAAAGTATCTTGCAAATACTACAGCTGGTTTGGATTCCCCTTCTTTTGAAATTGCGTTTGATCTACTCATTTCTCAATGATTGCATATATTGTGTGAAATGTGAATACAAGTGAAGAAATACATAGTGCACCCGAATGAACCAATTGTTTATAATTTGTCAGTGACATACAGCCAGCTGCCGTACTTGCGCAGTCCGCGTGACAGTACAAGACTGCACGTAGGTCTAGCAATGGCAGACCTTTAGACATACTTTTACTAGGCCGCTCGTGTGGGTGGCACAACACGTGCTGCAAGTCCACTAGCAGCATTTGTATTTACCAGCCCCGGCACTCCTCGTGCACTAGACTAGGGACTGACAGTAAACCAAATAAGCCAAACATGGAATTCAATCAATACAGTGATTTAACATAGGGAGCACTTGCACTGCGAAACTGATTAGCAGTGGCACAGTGCCCAAAGCAATATACCAGCAAAAACATTGTAAACAGAGGAGGCAAACAGAAAAAATGGAGGAGAGACTCAGGCCAATGATGTCAGGTCTAACACATATATTGTGTGAAATGTGAATACAAGTGAAGAAATACATAGTTCACCCGAATGAACCAATTGTTTATAATTAGTCAGTGACATACAGCAAGCTCCAGGAGGCTCTTAGTGACCTGTAACAAGCTGCAGTAGGCTCTTAGAGACATACAACCAGCTGCAGGAGGCTCTTTGTGACATACAACCAGCTGCAGGAGGCTCTTAGTGACATGCAACCAGCTGCAGGAGGCTGTCAGTGACATACAGCCACCGGCGGGACGCAGCGGCATGGCATCCTGAAAAAGTCCTGTGATATAGTGCCAAGAAGAGAACAGCTTTGAGCAGTGTGTGCCCCTGAGCTGGTGCCCAGGGACCAGTTCTCAATTAAGCAAACCACACGAATATAACGTAAAGAGAACATTCTGCACACAATTGCACTGGCAATTCATTTTAAACCACAGAGGCTGACTCTCCCCTTCACCACCTGTCTGCTGGTCAGGACCTCTCTGACAGTCGCTGATAAAAGACTTAGGCATAGATTCATCAAGCAAAATTGCGATCGCAATAGCTGTGAAACAGTTATTGCGATAGCAATTTCCGCTCCCGCAATTCATCAACCAAAAAAGCATGAAATAGTGAATTCGCAAAACCAATGTGGAACCCCCATTGGAATTCCTTAACAGCGATTACCCACATTTTCTGCGAATTACATTGCGAATTCGCAAATAAATCGCTAATCCAATTCATCATAAATCGAAAATAGCGAAACACACCAAAATCGCAAAAAGCGAGTCGCAATTTAAGGAGAAGCCAAACCAGGTGGTAACCATGAAGTTCAATTGTAAAAAAAAAAAAAATAATTCAAACAAGAAGCAGGTGCAGGGTAAATCAAACACACTTAAGAAGACACAGTAGGAGCATGAGGAAAGTCACAATGCCAGGTCTCTACATCGTGGCAAGACGGCTGAGGCTCCAGGCTGCAGCCCGGAACCGACGCAGGATCCAGGAGCATATCTTACGGCTGCGGCTTACACTCCTGGGCCCCACTGTAGAGGAGATCTACTCCAAATACAGGTTGAATGGGGCAATGATAACTAAGCTCATCAGAGACCTTGACCCCCTGATGCAGCACCCAACAAGGAGGACCAATGCCGTGCCCACTGATGTCCAGGTCCTGTGCTGCCTGCACCTCCTGGCCTCCGGAAGCTTCCAGGGGATAGTTGCATATGCAGGGGGGATATCCCAGAGCACACTGTCACGCTGCCTACGGCGTTTCCTGGACGCCATGCTGAGCCTGATACACCACTACATAGCCTTCCCAACAACCCAACAGGACTTAACCCAAACAAAACTGGACTTCTATCACACTGCCCAATTCCCCCATGTCATTGGCTGCATTGACTGTACCCACATCCACATCTGTCCACCCGCAGAGACAGAATACATGTACCGGAACCGCAAGTCCTACCATTCACTCAACATCCAGATGGTCTGCAATGCGAAGCTCATCATCATCGACATTGTGGCCCAATACCCGGGGAGCATGCATAATTCGTTCATCTTCCGGCACAGCGGCATACACACCCGCTTGGCCAGGGGTGACTTTGGCGAAGGACATCTCCTAGGTAAGTACACATGCCCACATTCAGTATGTTAAGACCATGTAACTCTGCATAAAAGGCACTGACCCTCTGCTCCTATCCTTCAGGTTACAGCACCTACGGCCTCCGTGAATACCTCCTCACCCCATACCTCAACCCTGCTACACCACAGTAACAGCGTTACAATGCTGCGCACATACACACAAGAAATGTAATTGAGCGGACATTTTGGATGTTAAAGAGCCGACTGGCCTGGCCCTCAAATACCAGCCTGAGGTGTGCTGGCGCATCGTGGCTGTGTGTGCCATACTCCACAATATTCCCACCAAGCGGGGGATCCCTGTGGAGGTGTCTGGTAGTGAGTTGGAGGGGGGCATCCTTCCACCTGCACATGTGCATCTGCACGCGGGGAGAATCCTGCTGAAGGACTAAGGCGCTGGAACAGCATCACACTGAACTATTTCTAGTGCATGCTGTAATCAAAAGGAGAGAGGAGAACTAGAGAGGCAAGTCCGTTTCCCCAGTTTATTTGTTAGCAGTCAATGAGAACTAGCTCTGGTTTAAATTGTTTGTATGTCTGCGGGTGGAGGAAAACCATTTGGTTTTATGAATGCCCTCACCCACGAACCTAGTTGATGGCATGGTTCATCATCGGGCCCCACACGAGGTACCGAGTGTACCTCAGGTGTGCTTCGACGCCAAATTACTGCGGTGCGGATTTTTTGGTTTGTGAGGGTGCTGTGAGTGTGCTCTGAGTGAGGTTTAAAATGCTGTCCTGGTGTTCCAAAGACTGTTTTAATGGTGGGCCCCAGGCAGTCAATAAAAGCAAAGGCTATCGGACGTGCACAGTAGGCTTATGGCCTCCGACGTCCTGTGCGGTCAACTAGTTTCAGCCAGGCCTTTTCGTCTACTGGCTTTCGTCAGGACCTTATATGTGTAGGGTGTTACAGTGGTTAGTATGAGTTTGTCAGTGCCCTGGGTGTAAAGCACATGCTACGGTGCTTATATGTGCAAGAGGTGTTTCCTCTCGAGTTGTACACCTGATTTTAGCGAACAACTCAGCATGGAGCTCAGCCGGGGGCCAGGACCATGTGCACTTGCGCGATGTCACTGGGCCCGCAATGAACCTGTTGTCCGGGGAGAGGCTCCGTGCGAGATTTCTAGTGCACCCATACCCCTCACACAACACTGCACTCATGCATGCCACATGAATTAATGACATGAGGAAGATTTGTGTTCAAAATACATTCTTATTCTTATGTACAAGAAGCTCTACAAGTGTTTTGAATTTTCAAACAATATCACAAATGTATTGCGTCATACAGGCTCTTGTATGCAGAGCAGGCGTGCATGGTTACATCACCATGGCACTGCTGGTAATTTTCAGTCAGTCACTGGCGCCTCCTGCCGGACGCACCCTGTCGCCTCTCCAACTCCATGGTGGGAGTGTCTGTCCGGGATTCAGCACTGGGCCTGGTACTGGTTGCACCGGCAAAGACACGCTGCTCAGGCTCGATGTGCCCCCACTGGCATCATCACCCCCTCCCCCACCCCCCTTGCACGGCCATGGCCACACACCTGTTGGTTTTGTACTGCAGTGGTAACGTGCTCCAGGGCCCTTGCTACATCTTGGCAGCATTGTACCATTTTAATCTGCATTGCCAGGGACCTGCGCAAAAGTTGTGATGTGGCATTCCCTATCTGGTGGTTCGACTGGGTATATGCAGATAGCTGGGTCAGCAGCTGGCGGTGGCGTCGGCCGATGATGTCCTGCTGCGCGACCATCAGTTGGTTGCTTTCTTTGACTGCAGCTGTTAGCTCCTGCACGCTTCCTGTAAGATGGTTTAAATTGCCTGCAGTTTTGTACAGCTGCATGGCTGCATGGCTGCATTGTGCTGTGCCTGCTTGCGGTGCACAGCTAGCATCCGGGCTTCGATACCTATCCCTAGATCTTGGTCCTGTTGTTCTGTTTCTGCTCGTATGGCCACGGTGCGCTGCTGCCTCAACCGGCTGCTTGCCTGGGACAGCACAGTGGCTGTGCGGCGTGTCTGCCTCCTGGGTGGTGGTGGGGTCTGTTCCACTGCCATGCGTGATGCCTGGGTTGGCTGAACTCCACCTGTGGCTGCAGGGGTGACCCTGTGCATTTGGGAAGGTGCTGCTACTGGTGGAGGTGTATGTGACGGTCCAGGTTCTGAGGATGGATGGCTCTCTCCCTCCGTCTCCTCTGGAGTCTCCTCAATATGGAGTGCCTCGCTATCTGAGGTCTCTGCATCTGCAGCACCTATGATGTGAATGGGAGCATGATTAATGATATGATTCTGGCACCTGGGATGTAGCAGCATACATGCAGCCTTGCATTCCCTGACTGGCTTTAGGGTTATGTTTCACTTGGCAGTTCTGGCTGTGTGTGGCTAACAGGGCACATTGTCACAATACAGGTCCCACAATGCAATGGGGCGTTTCTGATGGGCAGGGACTGCATTACTAGGGTTTTCAAATGGCTAGCGCTGGGGGCATGGGCATTGTTAAGGGACGGGATCGCAGTTGCATGGCTCTTACCTTGTGATTGATGTGTGGATCGGGAGGTGTCCATCTAAGTGATCTCCACGCAGGCGGCAGGGTTGATGGTATCCTCAACCAAGTCCTCAAGTGGTGTGTTTGCGGCAACTGTGGGTTCTCCTCCTCCCGTGGCCACTCTCTCCCCCAGCCTCTCTGCAATGCGCTCCTTGGCAAGGCTTCTGAGGTCATACCACCTCTTCTTGAGGTCATCGATTGACTGCTGTGTCACTCCTACGGCGTTGACCTTTGCCCTGATACGCAGCCAGATGTGCCTTTAGTCAGCTTCGGGCACCTTCTTGGAAAGCTTTCCAAAAAGCTTGTCATGGTCCTTGCTGACTCCCTCAATCAGGTACTCCAGCTCCACTTCCTGCCAGTTTCACTGTATCCTTCTGAATCCTGGGACATTGTGGTTGCAATGTATGTCCTGTCTTGGGGCCGCAGGGTGTTTCTCCTGGAGCTCAGTGTTGTGCCTCCTCCTCTCTTCAGCTCTGTGTTCCAAATGAGTAATGGAGCTACCTACTTCCTGGTTGTGATGTCATCATTGTGCTCAAAATGTGACTTCCCATTTTTGCGATCTCACAATTTGCAAGATCGCTATTTGCGATTTCGGTAATTGTGAAATCGCAATTTGGGGTTGGGAAACAGTCGATTCTGCGAATTAATAGCGATTTTTGAAAATTCGCATACGGCGATTGCGGGCGATTGCGAATCGCATTTTTTTTT
Source organism: Lissotriton vulgaris (assembly GCF_964263255.1). NCBI lineage: Eukaryota > Metazoa > Chordata > Amphibia > Caudata > Salamandridae > Lissotriton > Lissotriton vulgaris. The sequence goes on along the minus strand of NC_141687.1, from coordinate 582,195,817 downwards.
GCGATTTTGATGATGCATCCCAATCTGCGAATTCTAATTAGCGATTCGGTATTTTTCGCTAATTAGAATTCGCAGGGTAGGTGCTTGATGCATCTCGGGGCAAGGTGCCATCCTGCGTTCTGGTGGTTATCATCTTGACAGTTTTGCCGTCGACAAATGGCTGTCTGGGACTACATCATATCTTTTTGGGTTAAATATAAGATATTTATAACCTTTGATTATAATATTCAGTAGTTATAATTTTGTGTCACCTTTCCCATTAAATAAATCTTTCTACTTCACTTCATATGGTATTTTAATTTGTTTTGTTTCTATTGTTCAGAGCAGCTTGTAGAACAAACTCCACAGTATTTGGTGCAGACTGTATAGATGCTGTGGTGTGCTAATAAATGTGAAGAAAGGTACACTTTGTGGAACCCGTTTACCTCAGAGAAATCCCGTGGACTTGTGAGACACCTTCGATTGCCTTCCCCTGATAAACAGGCTCTGGGGTCTGCTCCCCTAGGAGCCACCAGATTCTCCACCTGTGAGAAAGACCCCATCACTTGATCCTGTGAGTGAGTCTTCAGGGTCTTCAGGCCTGTACCTGTGATGGTTATGGGCAGGGGTAGGGGAGTTTGTGTGGACAGTGTTGGAAAGCTTGTGCTATAAAGGAGCCAGACAAAGGTGTGTGCCACAGCTGGGTCATTCAATTCGCAGTCGAACTGAGTATGGTGCAACAGAGGGACGGGGTAAGGTGCAGCCAGTTCCAGCAGCTCAGTCCCGGCTCCCTACACTTGAAAGAATGTGACTCCATGCACACATTACAGATTTTATGTCGAGAGTGACTGGGGACTGTCATTATGCAGGTATACTTTATTCGCTACTTCCTGCAGCAATGCAAATCCCAGCAAATCACATCAAGCAGTTCCAGAACTTGAACAAGAAGTCCATAAAACCCCTAAAACGTCGCAGAACTGCTTCTTTTCTTTGCTGCTTCTTGACAGCTAAGTACCTTCTTACTATTTTGTGTTTTAAATAGCTTTATTAAGCAGACAGAATTCATTTTGATTTTTTAATTAGTCAAGTAGAAAACATATTTCCATTTTTTGGAAACCAGGGTGTTTTAATGTGATATGTATGTTTAGGTAACTTTGGTAGAGCGATGGCATAAAAAGCAAAAACAGAACCCATTCATTTTACATAATTCATTGAGTATTCATCATGAGGAGCCATTTTGCAGGTGTGCAACCTACTAGCAGTTGAGCACATCAAGCTAGGCCACCCGGTACACAGTCAAAATATCGAGTTGTAAATTTCGACTTACCAAAATATTGTGTTTTAAATTTCGAAGGTGCAGAATATCGATGTCAAGAATATCGTTGGACGGGGGCGTGGCTTAGCGCCCGAAGAGGTCGGCGGCTCCGATGTGAGCGCTCCAAGTCGTAAGGGGGATTCGTTCTTTCCCGCACACCACCGCTGCCTGCCAGGAGTATCTTCCGACGTCGGAACGTGAGGGGAATGTAACCCTTGCAGGTTGAAGCAGAGTCTCGGCATTTTGATGCATTTTCCAGCGCGTCTCTGAGCGGCCGCGGCTCTCTGGCGGCCGCGACCGCCATTTTGTTTTTCATCGCGCGTCTCAGCGCGCACCTCGTCATGGATGCTGTTTGCTGCCTACAGCGCTCCTGTCATCGGCAATTGCTCATGGTGAGCTAATTTCCTTAATTTCAGCCTGCTGCTGCCTTTAATTTGCCTGCGCTAACCTCCGTGGGGTTTCCTCACCAACATTACAATTTTGGCGGCCATTTTCTTTTATGTGGAGCGTTTCCCTCATGCAGACTGTCTACACATGCCACTTGTGTTTGCTACCTACTGGCTGTAATGCAATTTCCTTGTGATTTCCACATCTGGACTCTATGCATCTTGGTGGTTCCTTGCTCCACCTATATGTTTTTCTGACTGGTGCATTTGCCTCAAGCTGCCCTCTCCTACCATGAGGATTTGCCTTTCCTGATGGGCTTTCCCTTCACCATCACACGCCATTCTGTGTACCCCATCGACATGGTTATTTTACGCTTCGCTCTCCAGTGTAAGGGCTTTTTGGCATAGGTGCATAGCTGTTATTTTGTACCTTCATGAGACCCTGTGACGTTCTCAGGTGGTGAACAGGAAACTTTCCTCAGCCTATATTCCTTGGCGCCTATCTATCTCTGCTGGTTAGGGTGCTCATTCTCGCAGTCACGCATGAAATTCTCCTGTTGCTAACTTACCTTCACTTCTCTATCTGGGGGTGACTCATATTCTATGGAGAGGCGTGCAGCTGCACGTATGTCCAAAACCCCAAAATGTGTTTTCATCAAAAATTCTAAAGTCTTCTCTGCATTGGCGCATCTGGAAACGTCTAAGGAACTTGCTGTCCAAATGTCGCAGTCCAACGCGGAACATCCAGTTCAACCTTCAGGAAAGGTTACATCGAAACGCCTCAAAAAGGATCCTCCATCACCGACAGGTTCCACCTCGGCTGTATCCATGGAGCTGTTGCTGGAGGAGATACGCGCTCTCCGACCTTTCATGGAGGAAACCAATTCCAAGCTGCAAGCTCTGACAGACAACTGGTCACAGATGGATACAAGAGTCACTACAGTGGAACGTTCTATATCTTCTCTTCAAGAGTCTTCTTCCGAGGTAACCCACATGCAGTCGCAGATTTCCTCTCTCCAGAAACAGGTTGAGGAGCTTGAGAACCGCAATAGACGCAACAACCTTCGACTCTACGGCTTGGCGGAGAACTGCGGGGGGAATGATCCCATTGCTTTCTTTAAGTCATTCTTACCTAAACTTCTTCATTTACCCGAAGGTACCACGCTCAACATCCAACGAGCACACAGGTTTGGCCGCTTGTCTTCAACTTCCTCCACTTCTTCACGACCAAGAGGAATTATCATGTATTTTCTAGAATACACAGATCTTCTCAAAGTCCTTTCAGCGGCCCGTGCCTCTCCTCGTCTTACATGGTCAGGTTCCACTCTCTTTTTCTCTCAGGATTACGCCAGAGCTACAGCCAACCGCCGTAAAGCCTTCTTGGATATGCGACCAGAGCTTCGTTCTATTGGAGCCAGGTATGGCCTTTTCCATCCTTGCCTGTTCAGAGTTACTCACAACAACAAAACAACAACCTATGAAGATCCTGTTCGCCTCCGGAGTTTCCTGAACTCTGCGCAAACATCTGAGATGGACCTTTCCAGTTCCTCATCAGCTTTTCCTCCATGACTCTCATGTGCCATTGTCATGCTTCCCTAATCAGTTAGCGTAATTACCACTAGTTGTTTCCCTGTTTGCATTTCTCATGTTTCCCCGCATCTTTTTCTCCCTTTCATTTATTTATCTATTTACTTATCTTATCTCTTTGCTTGACTCTTTTTGAATCTCTTTTGTTCCCTTGTGTTGCCTTTGCTAGGTTTTCCAGCGTCTTCAGTTCCTATGCTCCTTTTTTAATTCTCGCTCATTTTCTTACGTCCCTGTCATATGGATATGTAATGTTCACTAGTGTATTTTGTACCCTTTTTTACCACTTACCTTTGTTTTGTTTATTTTTCTTTTTTGAACTCATTGTTCCCTTTTTTTTATCCTTCCTTGCAGGTTTTACAATTTATATTGTGTTTTCCCCTCGACTTGTTGGTTCGCTTGCGTTGGATGTTCTGCCTCCTCTAGTTGGCGCTCCCCCCTCACTCCTTTCTACTCATCTCCTCTCCCCGGTGATCATCCCTCCCCAGCTCTGCCCTCCGTAAGTATGTTCTCCCTTTTTTCCCTGCTGTTCGCTTCCCATTTTGTATCTTTTTTCCTCTCATCTTCACTGGTTTCCCTTGTTCCACAGGTGTCTTCCTCTTCTGTTTTTTGACAATTCTTCTGCTATAAATTCCTTCCGATCTCTTTCTCTTTTATTTGTATTACCTCCTCTTGTTTTTCAATTCAACGGGTTTTAACTACCACTTTTTTACTCTTTTTCCATATTCCTCATCCTCCTTTTCAATGTTATATTGTATTGCCTCTTATAGATTTTCCTACTCTTTTTGATTTCTCTTCCCCTCTGGGTTCTTCTTACATCTTTTTTCTTCATGTTGATATTTTCTTCTTTTCTTATGTGATATGTCATTGAAAGTAATTACATGGAATGTCAAGGGCATTAATTCTCCCATCAAACGACAGAGAATTTTATGCCACCTTGCACGTTTAAATGTGGATATTGCTTTTTTACAAGAAACCAATTTATCTGCTGAAGAATCTGTTAAACTGAAGAGAAGTTGGGTGGGTGATGTTTACTATTCCCCTGGGGATGGCAAGCGTAATGGTGTGGCCATTCTCTGTCACAAAGCTCTCTCTCACTCTTTGCTCGCTCAGGAATCGGATGCTGATGGTCGTTGGACGTATGCTAAGCTCTCTATTAAGAATGTTCCAATTTCTCTTCTAAATGTTTATGCCCCTACTACTGGTGATCCTACTTTTTGGCATTCATTTTCCCAGCATATTACCAGATTTATTGATGATAATTTTATTTTAGCAGGAGACTGCAACCAGCCCCTAGACCCCTTTTTGGATAGAAATTCCAAGGCACACTTCATTCCTAATAAGTCACATAAATCCTTTTCTCAAGCTATCTCCCAGCATAAACTTACTGATGCTTGGCGCTTATGTAACCCAGAGCTTCAAGAATTTACTTTTTATTCTCCATGTCATCACTCCCAATCCCGGATCGATTACATTTTTGTTACCCACAACATTGTCCAAACTCTCACCCATGCTGAAATTGGTCCGATTTTACTCTCCGACCATGCCCTCACTTTAGTTCAATTGGATATTTTACCCAAATCAGTTGGCCCCAAACGTTGGCGTTTTAATAACTCTCTTCTCTTAGACCCTAAATTCACCACCTCCTTCACTGCCTTCTCAGATGAATTTTTTTCCTTCAATGACAATTCCTCCGTCCCCAAGCACACCATTTGGGAGGCCTTTAAAGCTGCAGCAAGATACTTCATAATTGGCTTTGTTGCAAAAAAACGAAAAGCTGTTCGCAGCTTCACAACGGCTATCCTTTTGGATATTAAGAAATTGGAGCATTCTTATTTTACTTCCCGTTCACAGGAAAGTTTAACTGCCTTGATTAACGCTAAAATGAAATTTAACAAAAAATCCACGGACGATGCATCCTTGTATCTATTGAAATCAAGTGCCAAGTTCTATGGGGGCAAAAATAAGGCTGGTAAGATATTAGCTAATTATCTAAAAGTTAAGCAAAATAAGTTGAATATTGAATCAATCTACGACACTAACTCCACTCTCAAACACACAGACGCAGATATTCTTACTGAGTTTTCTTCCTTTTACAAAACTCTATACTCCTCTGAAACCCAGCCCTCTTCTCAATCCTTAGACCATTTTTTCTCTACTATTCAAAAACCAGCCCACTTCCCACTTGACCTTTCTCACTTAGAGCTTGACATATCCGAATAAGAACTGCTCACGGCACTTCAGACTCTCCAAAAAGATAAGGCTCCTGGGCCAGACGGCTTTACTGTAGAATTTTTTCTTCACTTTTCAAAACTTCTCATCCCAAAACTTCATTCCCTTATTGGCGCTTTCCTCACCTCAGGTTCCTCCTCAGGCTCTTTCTCTGATGCACATATCTGCCTCATACCCAGGGAGGGGAAGGATCCTCAACATTGTAAAAATTACAGACCAATCTCCTTGGTTAATATTGATTATAAAATATTTGCGAAGTCTCTCGCGGCACGTCTTGATCTTCTTCTCCCAGACCTTCTGGGTGAGGAACAGTCGGGCTTTGTCAAGAGTCGCTTCATTACTGATAACACTAGACTCCTCTTTAATATTCTCTCTAAATATCGCCTTTTATCCCATTCCCTTGCGGCCATTGCCCTGGACGCTGAAAAAGCGTTTGATAGAGTTGAATGGACTTATCTCTTTCATACCCTTCGTTGGTTTGGTTTTGGCCCTAATTTCATTTCTCTAATTTCATTACTTTATTCCAACCCGCGTGCAGCGGTTTGTGCCAATGGTCAAATATCCTCTTTTTTTTATTTGAAAAGAGGTGTTCGTCAAGGATGCCCCTTATCTCCCTTTCTTTTTAATTTGGCCTTAGAACCTTTCCTTTCTAAACTTCGTCAAAATCCCTCTATCCAAGGTTTCCAAATATCGGATTCCCACATCAAATTAGCCGCATATGCGGATGACATCCTCCTCTTTGTGTCCAATCCCACTGTTTCGATTCCCGCCTTCCTGACTGAAGTGCCGGCCTTTTCCCAAATATCTGGATATAAGCTTAACAACGATAAATGTGAGATCCTACCCTTGACAAAATTTACATTTAAGCCTGATTTTGCCGCATCTAATTTTACTTGGAAGCCCTCCAATTTTTTAATACCTTGGGTTGTATATCACTCCTACCATCCCAGATACTGTTTCCCTTTGTATGTCTAAATGCATCCAAAAGTAAGCGGATCTCACGTCCAAATGGCACCCTCTTTACCTATCCTGGTGGGGTCGCCTTGACACTATTAAAATAATGTTGTCTCCCATTGTCCTTTATACTCTCTCTAATATTCCAGTCCCCATCCCTTCTAAATTTTTTAAAAAGATTAACTCCACTCTAACGTCCTTCCTTTGGAATAAAAAGAAGCCTCGAATGATCTTAGCTCGACTGATTCGTCCTAAGTCTGAGGGTGGGGTTAACTTCCCTGACTTTCCTGCTTACCATAAAGCGTTTCAATTGCGACAAGCCTCCTTTTGGCTACAGGACCCTAGCACTCCCTGTCCTTTATGGACTAAATTTGAACGCCTTCTTCTTTCTCCCTTTTCCTTTGCCGAATACCTTTCCTTCTCTCGTAAACCCTCTTCTATTTCCACTCCTATTCATAAATTCACTACTAAATTGCTCCTATCTTCTTCCCATCCCCCTCCCACAACCATTGCTAATTTTCTTTCCTCCCCCATCTGGCATAATACTGCTCTGCTTATCCGTAACAGACCCTTCTTTTGGAAAACATGGCATTGCAGGGGTCTGTTGTGGATTTCCAAACTCTTTTCTCAATCCTCTTTCTTACCTTTCACTACTCTTCGCTCCCTTTATGACTTACCTACCTCCTTTGCTCGCAACTGTCAGTTGCTTAAAGACACAGTCCTAACAAACTTTAATCGGCTTTCTCAGCCCTGTCCTCCTCCTGCTTCACCCACTCTCCTTTCCTCACTCCACTCCTTTTTACGCACTGCACCAAAAGATGCTGCTATCTACAAATACCTCCACAACGGTGAATCTGACAGACCTAAATCCAAGGTGGGGGAACGTTGGGAACACCACTTGTCTGTGTCCTGGTCAGTTTCATTTTGGGACAAAATCTGGATCAAGATCCGTAAATTCTCAAGAGCGGCAACTCTTACACAGACTTTGTTTTTTATTTACAACAGACTTCTTTTTACTTCCTTTGACCTTCACAAACGCTTTCCAAACACTCCGCACACATGCTGGTCTTGTTTATCACCACAAGCTACTTTGTTTCACATGTTATTTTTATGTACTCCTGTTCATGGTTTTTGGCTATAGGTCTGGGCTCAAATTAATCTGATTTTTCATACTTGTATCCCCTTTTCTCACATACACATCTTCCTGGGCAGCCTTTCCCCTTGCTGGGACAATGTTGATCTAAAGCCTCAGATTGTTGATTTACTACTGGCTGCTGCTTTCCAGCAAATAACGGTTAATTGGAAAGACTTCTCCAATATTTCCTTCAAGGCGTGGTGGTTTAATGTCTGCCACAATCATAGACTTGACACTGCTTATGTTTTTCCAACATGCATGGCTGCAAAACGCATGGACTTATGGTTCCCTGTCACGCTTTATTTGGACTCATGTCCTAAGCGTTTGTTCCATCCACCACCTTCGCAACAGGAAGTCCTCAAACCTCCTTAATTGGTCAATGCATTCCATTTTTCTTCATTGTACCATCTTCTTATTCCTTTCGAATATTTTCATGCTTACTATGTTTGCTGTTTAACATGCTTTTCTTTTACCTTTTCTTTTTCCTTTCCTCCATTACCCAGATTTACCTTCTCATAATATTTGCATTTGTATGCTTGTTTTATTCTCCTCATAGTCTTCAAGTTTATATTCCACTGTACTTTGTTTTGACACCTGGTTTTTCTCTTGTCATTATCAAATAAAATTTTCTTGAACTTAAAAAGAATATCGTTGGACAGAATATCGACCCTAAGGTGAGTAATATCGAAATTCTTTATATCGATGTAAGTAATATCGAAGTTAGTAATATCGATAGCATATATATCGATGTAACTAATTTCGATGGCACTAATATCTATATTTGTATTATTGTTTTGTTTTTTATTATGTATGTGTTATATGTTTTAGTTAAGTATTTAAAATAATTTATATTATATGAGTATTAATTTGATATATTAATACATTTATTTATAAGTAAATTATATGTTTTAGTACCGGAGCGGGTTGTGTGTTTATAGGGGAATAGGGTGGGAAGTAATTTAATTGTAATTAATAAAATATTTTTTTACGTATAATTTATTTTGTAATTAATTATTAATTGGCAATTAATTATTTTAATTGATCAATTGATTATTTAATTGGTAATTAATGCTATTTTTAATTAAATGTTATGTTTTAGTACCGGAGAGGGTTGTGGGTTTATAGGGGAATAGGGTGGGAAGTAATTTAATTATAATTAATAAAAAATGTATTTATGTATAATTTATTTTGTAATTAATTATTAATTGGCAATTAATTATTTTAATTGATAAATTAATTATTTAATTGGTAATTAATGTTAATTTTAATTAAATGTTATGTTTTAGTACCTGTGCTTGTTGTGGGTTTATAGGGGTATTGGGTGGAAAGTAATTTTATTGTAAATATTTAATTATTTATACATTTTTAGTTATGGATAATTAAAGTATTAAATAAGTATTAATTGGTAATTAATTATTTTAATAGATAATATTTTTTTTAATTGTCAATTAATATTTGTAATTTGTAATAATTTTTTAATAACTAGAACAATTAATTCATTAATTGTTAAACATTTGTTTTAAAAAATATTAATTTGTATAATGTATTTTAATTTTTAATATTGATTTAAATTTAAATAATATTGTATAGTTATGATAAATAATGTATTATTTAATATGTATTATTTTGGGAGTAATATTTAATAATTATTATTTATTGGTGTTTGTTGTTAATTTATTGTCAATTAATTATTAAAATGTAATTGGTTTTAGTAATTATTACTTGTTTTTTATTGATGTTGATGTATTTAAAAAATGTATTATACATTATTTCAAATATAAACATTATTCGAAGTATGTTAAAATAAAAATATGTTATAAAACGCTTTCCCTACGGTTGCACCATTTGGAGTTGGAATAGTAATTTTTCCCCCTACGCTATCCAAAGCTTTCCCTACTGTTGCACTCTCTGGAGTGGGAATAGTAATTTTACCCCCTACACTATCCAACGCATTCCCTACTGTTTCACTCATTGGAGTGGGAATCGTAATTTTTACCTACCCGCTATACAACGCTTTCCCTACTGTTGCACCCACTGGAGTGGGAATAGTAATTTTTACCCGTACGCTATCCAACGCTTTCCCTACTGTTGCACTCACTGGAGTGGGAATAGTACTTTTTACCCACCCGCTATCCAACGCTTTCCCTACTGTTGCACTCTCTGGAGTGGGAATAGTAATTGTACCCCTTACTAGGCATGGGCGAATTTTGAGAATCTGGCGTTCGTGAATTTTGCGAATTTGCGAACTCGCAATCCACAAAATCCGGGAATTCTCGAGAATTTGCAGATTTTTTTTTTGTGTTCGCAAGGATTTCTGCCAGTTCGCAAGGATTTCTGCCAGTTCGCGAGGGTTTTGTACCAGTTTGCAATTGCGAACTTACATGTCAGCTCGCAACGGTTGCGATTATGTTGTTTCTACGTCTGGTTCATATTCACAGGTTCCCAGCACCCTCTGTTTCACCCCTGCCACCCTCTGTTTCACCCATGCCACCCTCTGGTACATCAATGCCACCCTCTGGTACATCAATGCCACCCTCTGGTTCATCATCACTGTAGATTATGGGGGGAAAAAGCAAGCACACCTGCCTGCTTCAACTGACATGAATTAATTTGGGGTTGATTTATTAATGTATTACTGTTTTAAAATTCCAGTCTGGCACCTGCTTCCTTATCTGTAATTTGCTTTCTGTTGCAGTGCAATTTTTTTTTCCAGGACCTTTGTGGCCTACTTGTAGCTATTCTATGAGCCTGCTGTGAGGGTCAGAGCAGGGTCATACAATTGTTGCAACTAGCAACTGAACTCTGGAGGGGCCCTTGTCAGGAAGCACTACAGGGAATGGTTACTAATGATGAGTTTGAACTTTTGAACCTGCTGAATGCTTTCACTTTTGCAAAACTCGTTTTTCTGCAGAACAGCATTACAGCAACTGTAATGCCCCAAACAAACTTATATGAGAAAGTTGATTTCTAATCCAAAAGTTATCCAAAGAAAATCAAAAGGCCTCAAATCCAAAAAAGTGCAGGCAAATGTCAACCTGAGGAGTTATTCTGATAAAAATCATCATTTTCAGAAGGTCTATGCTGCTTGCTAGTAGATTTCTTGTGCAGAATTGCAATTTTTGTAATTTCGCGAGTGCGAGATTGTTGCTGCCCGCCGCACCTACATGTTCGCAATTGCGAACTTACACCGCACGCCGCAAAATTGTATCACCAAGAAAAACAAATCAGCTGCGCGCGAATTTGCGGATTTTTGGTAAATTCGCGAGCGTTCGCGGATTGCGAATTTACCGAAAATCCGCAAAATCCGCAAGCGGAACGGATTTTCCGCCCATGCTTACCCCTTACACTATCCAAACCTTTCCCTACTGTTGCACCCTTTGGAGTTGGAATAGTAATTTTTACCCTTACGCTATCCAACGCTTTCCCTACTGTTGCACTCTCTGGAGTGGGAATAGTTATTTTTACCCACCCGTTATCCAATGTTTTCTCTACTGTTGCACTCTCTGGAGTGTGAATAGTAATTATTCAACCTACGCTATCCAATGCGTTCCCTACTGTTGCACCCTTTGGTGTTGGAATAATAATTTTTACCCTTACGCTAGCCAATGCTTTCCCTAATGTTGCACTCATTGGAGTGGGAATAGTCATTTTTACCTACCCGCTATCCAACACCTTTACTACTGTTGCACCCACTGGAGTGCGAATAGTAATTTTTACCCGTACGCTATCCAATGCTTTCCCTACTGTTGCACTCACTGGAGTGGGAATAGTAATTTTTACCCACCCGCTATCCAACGCTTTCCCTACTGTTGCACTCTCTGGAGTGGGAATAGTAATTTTACTCCTGACACTATCCAACGCTTTCCCTACTGTTGCACCCTTTGGAGTTGGAATAGTAATTTTTACCCTTACGCTATCCAACGCTTTCCCTACTGTTTCACTCACTGGAGTTGGAATAGTAATTTATACTCTTACGCTATCCAACGCTTTCCCTACTGTTGCACTCACTGGAGTGGGAATAGTAATTTTTACCCAGCTGCTATCCAACGCTTTCCCTACTGTTGCACTCTCTGGAGTGGGAATAGTTATTTTTACACACCTGCTATCCAATGTTTTCTCTACTGTTGCACTCTCTGGAGTGTGAATAGTAATTATTCTCCCTAGACTATCCAATGCTTTCCCTACTGTAGCACCCTTTGGAGTCGGAATAGTAATTTTTACCCTTACGCTATCCAACGCTTTCCCTACTGTTGCACTCATTGGAGTGGGAATAGTCATTTTTACCTACCCGCTATCCAACACTTTCCCTACTGTTGCACCCACTGGAGTGGGAATAGCAATTTTTACTCGGTACGCTATCCAACGCTTTACCTACTGTTGCACTCACTGGGGTGGGAATAGTAATTTTTACCCACCCGCTATCCAACGCTTTCCCTACTGTTGCACTCTCTGGAGTGGGAATAGTAATTTTACCCCCTACACTGTCCAACGCTTTCCCTACTGTCGCACCCTTTGGAGTAGGAATAGTAATTTTTACCTATCTGCTATTCAACACTGTTGCACCCTATGGAGTTTGAATAGTAATTTTTAGCCTTACGCTATCCAATATAATTTATATTTATTTATGTATTTTATAATATTTTTATTATGTTACATAATGCTGTGTTTAATTATTTTTTTAAATATTGAAAGTATATTTTATTGTTTGTATGTATTAAATATACATATTTATTATTATTTATTTTATTATTTTATGAGTGTTGATGTATTTTTAATTTATAGTATTTGTTAATATTTTTAAATTAATTAAAAAAATAATAAATATTATAATAATTAAATGTATATTACATATTCTATGTTTAATTTTAATTAAAAGTTCAACAATATGTATTATTTATTCATTTTAAACATTCTAAAATATTTTTACATAACTTTAAATTATATAAAAGTATTATTTACTTTATATTTCTTTTTTTAATAACAAAAAAACCCAATATTTTTAATTACGATATTTTTAACATCGATATTTTAGTTTCGATATTTTTGTACTTACCATGTTGTAGATAGGGTGTCGATATAATTGCCTTCAATATTCCAGCGTCGATATTTTGTCTGTCGATATCCTTTCTCTCGATATTCTGTCAGAGATTCAGGCCACCCATTATGAGGTTTGGGCTGTGCAAAGCAGCTCACAGGAGCATTGGCGGCTGCCTCAGAACAGGAGTGGTGAGGCGGGAGGGGGGACGAGGAAGGAGTGAGTGTTGGAAATGGATTTGGGGAAAAAACACGTTTTCCTTCGCCGCTGCGCTGCTGCCACCACCTTTCCTCGGTCCTCTTCAAGTCTGCTACAGCACCAGAAATACTCAGGCTTCTGGGCTCTCCTAGCCAATCAGGACGCTGTAGAAGCAGCATCCTGATTGGTCTGAGTGTCCTGTTTGAACACTCAACAATGGTCCTGTCAGGTATGTACAAAATTGCTTCAAATACTGTGCGTATCTCAAAACATAATTACGGCATAATAGTGTTTACTTATTATGACTCTAGATTAAATCATTAAGTGCAAACCAAACAAAGGAAGGGTCAGAACATGTTTTTAACCCCTTAAGTGCTGCTGACGGCCAATGGTCGTCAGCAGCGCTACCTCCCCAGTGCTGCGCACGACCATTGAACGTCCATTCAGCACTAGTTCTAATGGACAGCGCAGCACTGGGGAGAAATGTTTACACGCAGCTAAGGTGTTAATCAGTGAATTATTTCTCATTCATGATTTATCTTTTTGTTTTTAACTGACTCCTTAGATTATGCATGACATTATTTACGGTGCATCAATTCAAATCAGTGAAAATTGTGACATAGAGTGAAATATTGTGACTGAGTGACAAAACAATTAGTGACTTATATACATGTGAATGGGGAGTATTAGGGGGAAAGCAACTAGAAAGCCAATCTCTCATTCAATAATTCTCAAACCCAACACGCTATATTAGTTAGCTATGTTACGCCGGACTTGAATGATTGGTCCTAATGGTATTTTGTCGACGTTTCGACCCTATTGATGCCTTAGTTGTGGGTCTTTGGCGGGTCTTCTTCAGGACGGGGGCAGGGAAAGTGATATCGCGCCTGTAGGTTAATTAGAATAAAACCATCAGGTTTGGATTTTGCACAAGGTTTACATTAAAAAGGTTAAAAACTTTCATTTGGGATTGGGAATCACAAATTACCAGTTACTTTGGCACCAGCCTGGGTCCCCTCTTGGGTTGGACACCATGGAGTGGTGCTGGTTAGGATCTCCTCTTCTTTGCTGTTTAATCTGTGTAACATGGCAAATTTGTAAGGGGTAAGTAAAATTGAACTCTTGGTTAAGCTCTTAGGCATTTTGATTTAACCTAGGTGATAGTATAGGGAAGGGGTAAAAGGAGTGAGTCCGGAAGAGGCATGGAATGAAGACTGAGGCAAGAGAGCACATGCGGACCAGGGACAGCAGCATGATAAACTGAATGCAGCCAGGGCCGCTGACAGAACCAAGAGTTTACAGGCAGGGGTTTGTTGAACGAGCAGTTATGAACAGAGACATGGGCAACAACACATGTAAGTGATTAGAAGTGGGTACAAGGGACAGGTCGGGCAAGGGAATTCACCTGTTAACTGGGAATACTGGCAGGTACAAGAAACTACAGACAGAGACCAGAAAAAAAGTAGAAGACGGCTGAAATGCCAGAAACCGGTCCCCGGTAGCTTGTCTCCTTTCTGGTGAAGAATTGGCTTGGTAGTTTAGTCTGCCCTGTTCCCATGATGCACTGGGCCAGGGACAGACTGATTTGCATATAGCCAGGTTCAGAGCTGGGATGGGGCAGTGAGATAAATAACGGTGATGGATCAAGCCCTGATCTTAGGACTGGGTAAGAGTGGTCTGCTCAATTCAGACACTCTGTTCATCACCACCCCTTTTTCTGAATCGTTTTTGGCCACTATAGGTGTGGCAGGGTATACATAGACATGAGTTCCCTTTCTCATTGCTCCATCAGATATCAAGCAAGCCGGGCCGAAGACGGCGGAAATGCCAGAAACCGGTCCCCGGTAGCTTGTCTCCTTTCTGGTGAAGAATTGGCTTGGTAGTTTAGTCTGCCCTGTTCCCATGATGCACTGGGCCAGGGACAGACTGATTTGCATATAGCCAGGTTCTGAGCTGGGATGGGGCAGTGAGATAAATAACGGTGATGGATCAAGCCCTGATCTTTGGACTGGGTAAGAGTGGTCTGCTCAATTCAGACACTCTGTTCATCACCACCCCTTTTTCTGAATCGTTTTTGGCCACTATAGGTGTGGCAGGGTATACTCAGACATGAGTCCCTTTCTCACTGCTCCATCAGGATTCAAGCAAGCCGGGCCGAAGACGGCTGAAATGCCAGAAACCGGTCCCCGGTAGCTTGTCTCCTTTCTGGTGAAGAATTGGCTTGGTAGTTTAGTCTGCCCTGTTCCCATGATGCACTGGGCCAGGGACAGACTGATTTGCATATAGCCAGGTTCTGAGCTGGGATGGGGCAGTGAGATAAATAACGGTGATGGATCAAGCCCTGATCTTTGGACTGGGTAAGAGTGGTCTGCTCAATTCAGACACTCTGTTCATCACCACCCCTTTTTCTGAATCAGAAAAAAAGTAGGGCAAGCAAAGGCAGCCACAAGCCAGGGGCACTTACAGGAACAATATTGAACAGAGGGGAACACGCCAGGCAAGAAAATGTAGTCAGAGGCCGCGGAGAATGATGGCTACAAAAGGCTCTGGGAACAGGGACTAGCTGGGCAAGTGTATGAAGACAGAGACCAAAGAAACTTATAGAGAGGAGAAGCTACAGACAAGACCAGAGGTACGTCCTGCAAGCATTTGCAACCAAAGGCCAAGGACATTTCAGGGACAAAATACTACAAGCAGAGACAGGTGGGCAGGTGAATGCAGCCAGAGGCCATTGACACAAAGAAAGAAAACAAACCACAAACAAGGACCAGAGACAGGTAGGGACAGTGTATGCAACCAGTGCCAAAGACAACCACAGGTACATGAGACTACATACATAGCCTGGCCAGGGGCGGTTTATGCATTAGGGCTCTGGGGCTGCACCCCCTGGAATTCCTACACATTCCTGTACAAATATGAAATAGTTTGATTTATGTAGAGATATGATTGTATCTCTACACATATTGCTGTATTTAAGTCTGGGCTGTCTGTCCCAGGCTGCCTGCCCCAAATCACTCTGAAGCCGGAGAAGGAAGCCAGTCAGTAAATCAACTTTCTGAACTGTGACGCATGGCTTACTGTTCTAAATCCCAGTAGCCATTGTAGTCTATGGCAGTCTATTGCAATATCCACTATAGGCCAGTGACGCTTTCAGCATCATGGTTTCAGGCGTTGGAGTCTCCGTCCCTGCGTGAGAGCAGCCGTCCGTCATTCACAGGCATCATTCCCACCCTTTACCACTCATCACGCGTAGGAGTGGATGCAAGTATACATGTGGTGGTGCCTTGTTCTCGGTAATGGTAAGTGTTAGAATGCTAATCTTCTGTTATGTATATTATGCTGAGGCCCCTTGCAATGCTCCCCACTCACTCCCTAGTGTGACACCCCAGGCCCTAGCTGCACGTCTGCTGGCTCCGTTCGAAGTGGAGCTGCTGCGTTTGTACCCTTGCGAAATTGATCTAAAAGATGAGCAGACCAGGGTTCTTGTTCCCTTGTGAAGATGTTCCAAATATCTGAGTAAAGCGCAAGAGACATGTGTTTACAATAGACAGTTATCTACTGTATGACATTAAAACTGGCCCTATCTCCATGACCTTAAAAATATTAATGCCAAAAACATGGATTGATTTACGAACAATGAGTGTTAAAAATGTTAAGGCAATGCATGTCAGCGATTTAGTTGGTCTCTTATGGGAATCAAATAAATATATATTACTTGTTTAGAGAGACCCCACATTTTTTATCCCATTTACAGACCTGTCTTCACAGATTTCTATATGACTGATTGCAGTCAGCAGCTACCGGTCCGTCCAGAAGTCTGGTTAAAGCATTTTCTTTCAAAGTTGATGTCACATGCAGTTCAAGACAGAACAGAAACTGATGAAAATACAACCCAAAAAAAACAGAAATAGCAGGAGAAGGCTGCTCAAACAAGGTTTGCAAAGCAGCTATAAATTGCAAGACCCAAGGCCATCAGTGACAAGAACAATCTACTCTTAAGCTTGCGAAAAAACACAACAGAGGGTTTGACGGTGGCTGAAGGGAAAGTATTTGAGTGGTAAATGATTACATATGTTATGCCTGCTTGAGAAACACGGCATTACTGTGAGAGTTGAAAACTACTCTCTGAGTTCCCCTTATTCGCCTTTTACCCTGAAGCGACAGCGTCTCCTAATCAGTGGGTGATATGGTGAAAGACTGACATTGGCAAGAGGCCATTACTTCAACTCCATCCCCATAATGTGACAGCAGTAAATATCAACTGAGGCTTCTGAGGACACAGAGAACAATCACAACGTCTCTGTTTTAACGAGGAGCCTACAAGAAAAGGTTGAAAGTCACTAATACTGGGAGCGAAGTCCACAGCATGCCACCCCTGGCAGGCACCACCTTCACATGCACCCCTCACCACTACCCCTCCACCCCCAGATCTTCTTCTAGAACTCTCATATTCATTCTCTTAAAGAGACAAAGGTAAAACAAAGTAAACCAGAATATAACACATCCCCTATTCCCAAAGGTTTCAACAATACAACAGAAAGAACGCCACAAACATGATGCAAGAACATTGGGGAGTAGACGGAAAGGTCGGGGAATGTTGGATGGAGGCAAAACTGGAGAAAAAAGAATACAGAATAAAACCCACTTCGGAATGTATTAAGAGATATTTTAAGGCACATATGAGGCCAAAGAGTAGTCCTAGCTAATCGTATACATAATCATCCAATCCCAAGGGCATTCTTTTCTTCCAACAACTCCTCTTAACCTCAACCACTTTGTTTGTATTAGACGAGCGATTCTTAACCTGTGGGCCATGGCCCCTTGGGGATCCGTGACACCAACACGGGGGTCTGTGACTGCATAGAAATGATATAACATTAGCAGCTTAATAACGTGTATACAAATGAAAAAGCAACATTGAAAATTGAAAAATGTCAAATATTTTCTAAATGTGTTAGGAATGTGAAATTGGAGGCTAAAAAGTAAGTAGGTATCCTCAGATTGATTTGTGTCATCAATGCTGGTGCATCAAACAGAATATACAATGGTGGGTGGCCTTGCCTGAATTTAGAAAAGCTCCAACCTGAGGGCCGTGGCCAAGATGGCGACCAAGGCACACGTGCTTACTTGCCCTCCTTCCAGGACATGACCATAATCCTTCTTTACCCCTAGTGACTCGGACTGGTGGCACCCACTGGAATGCGGATGACCCCCCCTCTCTCCAAGTAGGTGAAACACACACTTACTCATGACCCTGCTGCTGTACTTGAGAGGGGACACCGAAAGGCTCGATTATACATCATGGCATTCATCCACAGCGCATCTGGAGTGGATGCAGACAGACTAGCTGGTGGAGACAGTGTTGTGACTGAAGACCAGCGGAGTGGGGGGCGGGGTGACTCGGACTAAGTGATGGAGACCTTAGGCGCAGGCAGCCTACTGCCACCCTAGTGGAATGTACACTGCAGAGAAGACCAAGTGTGGCCCGAGCTAAGGCTGGGCCAGATTGCTGGAGTGTTGCACCCTGCCCCTGAAGAGGCAAGGAAGGTTAACGCCACAGGGGGCATTGTAGTAGAAGAAGGACTGCAGGAGACACCAGGTAAGTTCAGGAGTCCTTTGTTTCAAGTGCAGGAGCGACAAGAGCAGACTCTTCTAGGCAGAGGCTACAAGTAACTGCCTTAGAACAGAACGCCTAGTTGAGAACAAACATGGGACAGAAGTGGAAGTGCATTCTGGTGGAATACATGGCATGCGAGTAACATTCTGTAAAGACTAGTACAATAACTTGAGTGATATATGTACTACAGGCATTCTGCGCCAGATCCGTGGCACAGCTGTCATGGTGTCGGGCCGAAACCAATTGTCAATACCTCCTGCAAGCAAAGCGTGGCCAAACTGGTGCCTGCAAACTCCCAGTTTGGAACCCATGGTGTACGAGGGGGAGACCGAGAACCTGCTACCGGCACAGTAGCAAAGAGCGGTGAGTTTCTGAGCCTGGGGAAGAGTAGCAAGAGGATCCACGTGCCCTGGTGATCCACCTGATCATGATCCATTGGCATCCCAAACTCAGCTGCAGTAAGTGATGCCCCAATACTGCCCTCATCCCATTAATGGAGCTGAACTGGGGCCTCTTCCAATGCATCTTCTATAGGGGAAGGTCATACCATATCACTCCTGGACCACGCTTTGCAGGCTTGTTGGGAACCACGTACAAGCCCACTGCTATATCACTCTGGGACATAGCTTGAGATCCAAAGGGGAACTGAGAATGGCACCCCAGGAGTATACCATCTGGGGTATGTCAGGTAAGATGTTAAACCCCAAGCCTGCCAAAAATCCAATCCCACCCAATGATGATTCAAAAGAGCATTCCACTGTCCACACACCAGGTGGTGGTGCACCTGCCACATCAAGGCCACCCTTGATAAACACTCTGGCCAATTAGACAGGATATTGCAGGCAAACCTGGACACTAAAATACAAAATAGAGGCTGTCTACTTGGATGTGAACCTGCTCTGAGATGACTACGGGAAGCTGGCGGAGCGAGTGGACGAAGCTGAATCCACATTAACCTCGATGTGCCCCACACTGCAAGAACCCAAACCCAATTGAAAGACATGAGGACTGAGATAACTCTTGTACAGCAGAAGGCATAGGACACAGAAGGCAGCTCGAGGTGTGATAATGTCTGATTTTTGGGTTTTCCGGAGTGCTGAGAGTGCGCAAATATGGCACTCTTCCCCAAAAACTGACTGATATCCGCGGTGCTGGCTGGCAAGGTATATACATTCTTCTCCATATAAAAAGCACATCGCCTACCCGGGAGATCTCCACCACCCGAGGCCCAACTGAGAACTGTGATTGTGAAATGACTTAATTACAGGGACAGAGCCTGTTTCGTATGAAAGGCCCCTGGCACTTTGAGGGTAGCACCACCACCGCTTATCTGGATTTCACTGCAGAAGTGCAGCACCTCTGCAACTCCTACGCAATGGTCAAACAACACCTATGTGGTCTAGGCCTGAAGTATGCACTCCACTAGCCCAATACACTCACGGTGATGGAAGGCAAATCCACTAATTTCTTGTCCCTCTTGATAATGCCTGGATCTGGCAACATGTTAAGGGCATAGCGGTGCCCTCAACTACTGACCAGCATACTGGAGATTGGCTGAACCCAAGAAAGAGATGCAGGAGGCACAGGAAGGCTCAAAGCCGCCCCTGCAACAAAGAGTCAGCTAAGGAACAAACACAAGTGGTGGCAGACGGTCTACACCAGCCCCAAATCTCTTTCATGGCTTTGCAGTAGAATCACGTCTTGGACACTAGCTCAGATACCAATGGAACCACTGCCCCTGCCTCTCAGACCAGAGCTGACATCAAGATAAGCGGATTACCTGTTGTTATAGGCTGTACTTTCCCTTGGCTGTGAGTTCCACGATGAGGGTTGATCAAATGTAGGTACTTGGGACACCTTGTGGCCTCCGCGGGTGGGGTGTGGGCAGACTGGATGGGCCAGGCACCAAGATCACTGTTAAAGGCCCGCACAACCGTGAGATATAGAGAAGGGACCACCACACACCCATTTTTACCAAAATGGACATGTACTTTGCTTTTTGTATTCCTATAGCTATTGTTCTTACGCTGAAATGATATGGCTGGGTACCCTGTGGCTGCACAGACAGTGGGGTGGTTACAAATGCTGTTAACATTGTTGTTACATAGTTGGAGACACTTACACACACAATCATATGACCCGTCACAACACAATATCATGCACACAAACATTGACGGGCGCTTGTGAGGAACCGGAACAGTAGGGAAACGGGGCTTCTGGACCGTAGGACGAGATCTACGATTGCAAAACAGACAATACCAATGGGTAGACCCATGAGCTACACCACCCAACACTATACTCTACTGACATGGAAGTAAAGGGGTATGGTCACAAAGCTGTACGGAGTCCACATGTATCTGAAACGCTGCCACACACACATAGCTTTCCTACAAGAGACCCACCTGACGCAGGCTGAATTACAAAATTTCCTTGCAAAATGGAGGCAACAGATATACAGCAGAGATTTTGATGTGGATTGCCCGGGGAGTGCCATTTGTAAGGGAAACACACAAAGTAGACACACAGTGTAAGTAGGTAGTGGTGGAGGGATGTTTGTATGGTGTTCCCCTCACGTTGCTAGCTATTTATGCCCCAAACATGAATCACTCCTCTTTTCAGGACCACGGAACCCCGGCTCTCTTCCTAGATCTGCACACTCCAGGCATATGGGGCTGAGACTTTAATTGTGTCCCGGACATTTCCAGAGACCACTCCGCACTTCCACTAGATGGGACCGCCTGTTGCAGATGACACACTATTTTCAGAGATGGATGGACAATAGGAGAGTGTATGACACATGGCACTTACAACATCCTGATAGTAGAGAGCACTTCTTTTATTCCCTGGTCTATGTATTTAACACCAGGTTGTATCTTTTCCTTTGCAGTAAACCTTTAGGCCCACGAATATTAAGGACGGAATATTTGCTGCGCACCCTCTTGAACTACTGCCCATTATAAATGATGATATGTTGGTGGAGAGTACACCCTAATATATGACCTGGAACGTCCAGCCAGGTGCACTCCAGGACTCACCTTTCTGGGAAGCCCTGTCAACACAAATTACCGAATACGACAAACACAATACTGTCACCACCCTGATAGAGCACTTGAGTGGGTTGTATGATGTTACAATGCGATCCAAAAGATTGTGGTACATCACAACACATCTTTTACAACGCAAGTTGTTACCACGACTTGCGCTGTAGGGTGCTGGACTTAGGAATAGTAAGATTTACTATTCCAACTCCAGCCTACGTACAGTAGGGAAGGTGTTGGAATAGTAAATCTACTATTCCTTAGTCTAGAGCGCCCGCCAGCGCAAGTCCTGGTAACGACTTGCGTTGTAAAAGACGCGTCGCAATGGCACCGCGGTGTTTTGACCATGATGTAAAGGCTGTTTACCCTTGGGTGGGAAGGACATTAGCTGAACATGAGGGTATTGTATCGCCGTTACGTGGGGGGAGGGGGGCATCAGAGCTTACACAGCGAACTCCTAAACATGGAACATGGGTTGAGACAGCTCGAGACCGAGATACCGCAGCAGGCTAAAAAGGTGGACCAGCTTTGACAGCTGAGGAAAGATCACAGAGCCCTAGAAGCACGCCTGGGGAAGCATAAGTATAGGCAACGCCTCGCCCACCTCAATGGAGAGGGAATGCCCGGGCGAGCTGCTGGCATGGCTGGTATGTGGTGAGCAAGCACGTCCACCGTTAGGGATGACTAAGTTAGATGACATCACTGTGATCAATACACAACCGGACATTATACCGCCTTCATGGACAACTATTGATCCCAATTTGTGGAATACACAGCCCCACCACAGATAGGCTTAAGGAGTAGCTACGTCCACCGATAGAGATGACTAAGTTAGATGACATCACTGTGATCAATACACAACCAGACATTATACTGCCTTCATGGACAACTATTGATCCCTATTTGTGGAATACACAGCCCCACCATAGATAGGCTTAAGGAGTAGCTACATGAGCTCCTCCTCCCCTGCCTGAATGCGATCCAGAGAGCGGAATTAGAACCACTCCAAATTGAAGAGATCCATAGCCCATCAACCATATATCCTGAAATAAAACCCCAGGAAGGCCTTCCCATAGAATACTATGCTGCGCATCCTACTCCCTGAAACTACTGGAAGTCTACAACGTAGCAAAGGAAAGAGGTCAGCTCTCAGAGAATATCTGTGAGCCACAGATAGTAGTACTCCCCAAACCAATCCATGATCTACTCGATGTTCACTCATACAGGCCATTATCACTCTTAATCCTAGACTATAAGATACTACGGAATGTGCTGGCAAATAGATTGTTCCTCATTATCAGCACTCTAGTACATACTGACCAAAATGGGTTTATGCCAGAATGCAACACCTTCCTCTCGATTACTCCGGCTGATGAGAGCCGACCCAAGCAACACAGGTGAACAAGTGGCAGTATTGCTTGACATACAAAAAGCATTCATTACCTCAGGATGGAATTACTTATTTGCGACATTGAAAGCGGTGGACATAGGACCGGGATGCCTCAGCTGGATATGTGCTTTATATAGGAGCTCGAAACCAAGAGTCAAGACGGGGCAGTTGATCTCCAATATTTTGATGTACAAAGGGACATCAGGCAGGGTTGCCCACTGTTCCTGATATTTGCTCTCACAATGGAGTCACTGGCCTGCAAACTGCGATTGCGGAAACAGCAAAGGGGAATGATAGCTCACGAAGGGCGCCATATAATCTCTGTATATGTATTCAACACAACTTTTTACCTACACCAAGCGAGTACTACACTCTCAGGTCTACATTTACAAGGCCATTGTGCCACTGGTGCATCACTTTTTTTTGATGCAAAGGCAGCACAGTGAAACTACCCATATTTACAAGGCCATATAAAGCAGGGGTCTCCAAACCGGTCCTGGAGGGCCGGATCCATGCCAGATTTTTAAAAAATATCCCCATTGAGATACATGTAGTTATTTCAAAAATCTGGCATGGATCCTGCCCTCCAGGACCGGTTTGGAGACCCCTGATATAAAGTCACCCTGTATGACTTTTCATGGCCTTGCAAATATGGGCCCCTTTCACGCATTACTCTGCGTAAAAGGGGAATTCCATGGATTTTGCTGTGGATGTTCCAACTCAACATCCATGGAAACTGACCGATTCCCAGATTTACAACGTTTGTTAAAGCTGGGAATGCATCAGAATCCTATGTCTCCCCAAGGAGTGGTGCAATGAGGAGAAATACTTTTATTTCTCCTCGTTTTTCCTCTTTCTGTAGCTTGCATAGAAAGAGGAAAATGCCATCAATGATTGTTTTTGTGCACAAAAACAATCATCCCCACAATGCAGGCACCCTGGCAACATGATGTAAGTGTGCCTGCCCTGGCGCATGGCAGCCAATGTTGTGCCAGCACAGAGTAAAGCATATGTATTCTTTTTTTTTAAAACCTTTATTACAAGAAAAGTAATACAAATACAGACCTACAACCACTGGGGCCGGTCAGTAGCAGTAAATATCGAAATCAAAAATAGTACACAGCTCATCAGCTGACAACCCGTGGGTCTGGCAGTGATATTATATGCCAATGCGATGATCTTGTGATGGTAAGAGGATAAAGGAAAGGTTTCACATTTTACATTTTTCAAAAACAAACATACCAACAAAAATCCGAGGTAATATCTATAATATAAGTGGCTGTCTCAGATAGCAGGGGAGCGACCCAGCTAAAAAGCTGATGTGAGAAAGGATAAGGAGTCTCAAGGAGGGAAGGGGGGGTCGAGAGTACGCAAGCAAGCCATATACAATAGGATATGGATGTGTGGAATGCTCGGTCACGGGGACAGAGGAATATCAGTGGTTTCTACAAAAGGGGGGTGCAGATCTCTCCACGATACAAATTCCATTGACCCCATAACCTCCCCCATTTTTTGGGCCTACCACGGGAGATGTATACAGTTTTTTCTCTAAACATGCACCAGTACATGTTTTCCTTCCATGTTGAAACCAGAGGTTCCCTTTGAGACCCCCACAGCTGGGCTATGTCTCTTTTCGCTATCATGTTGCCGAGGGTGGCCCATTGAGTCTGTGCAACGCTGTAATCATTCGGCTCCCAAACGTTCAACAGGCACCTTCTGGCCTCAGGCAATAATGAAACACCCGTAACCTCTTCCATAACAGCATGCACACGTCTCCAGTATACCACAACGTCCGGACATTCCCACAAAATATGGAGAAAAGTAGCAAGCATACCGCAGCCGCGTCTACACAACCCATCCATAGAGTAACCCATACTCATCAGGCGTGGACCCGTGACATACACGCGGTGTAAAATCTTCAATTGCACCACCCGGAGACGCGTCGGAATCACGACTTCCTTAGGGGATGATATCTCTGCCTGCCAATCTTCATCATCCAACTCCAGCCCATCACCGGTCCAGGCCCCACAAAGCTGTACAAGAAGATCCGAGCGGTTATTGATAAGCTTTTTATAGATGAGAGAGATGGTACTATCAGTGACATACCCGTCAAGCACTCTGTCTTCCAGGGGAGAGGACTCTGGGATAGCGGTACCGGCTGGGAAGACCAATTCAAGTGCATGACGAATCTGCATATAACGGAAGTGCTCCCTATCGCTCAGTGTATATTCTCGTTGGAGTTCCGTGAAGGTTTTGATCCTATCCTTGATGCCAATAAGATCCCATTTGTCAAATCCCTTTGTCATCCAAAGACTGCCCAGTCTCTCCACCGCATAAAGCGGGGTGGCTCTGGTCAGCTTGTCCGTCCATCCCGTGGCAGCAGTCGCACTACCCAACACTCGTACCGCAACCCCAGTGGGTCCAGTAAGATTTTTCCTAGCGGATCTAGAGTAGAGCGCCCTATTATAATCGCCTCTCGGTAGCTGCCATTTATCCATCCCGAATGCCGAATTCGGGACCGGACCATACATTGCATGTTTGACTGCACTCAGTTGGGATGCCCAGTAGTATCGTTTTATATCGGGCTGCGCTATGCCGCCGTCGTACCAGGTCAGAGTCAATTTCGCCAGTGCAATGCGAGGTCGCCCGCCCCACACCAGCTTCCTCTGGAGGCCCTCGATCTCACGGAAATAACTGTCAGGCACCAAGTCAAGCGTATTTTGGAGGGCGTACAGGAATCGGGGGAGAGAAATCATCTTAAAGATGGCCGCTCTCCCTACCGGGGACAGTGGCAAACCACACCACGCCGTGACGTCCGGTCGAAGCCGGCGGAGTGGCGGAAGCAAATTCCTCTCATACCATACGGCTGAGTCCAAGGAAATGTAAATCCCCAAATACTTAAAGCCGTCGCGCGATACCGGTATCGGACAGACACGGGGCAACAGGGGCAGTTCTTCAGTAAGCGAGTAGATGCAGGACTTGGCCCAATTGATAGTCAAGCCAGAGTTCCTCCCGAAGGAGCTTAACACGTCAAACAACACTTCTAATGACTTACGAGGGGAAGTGAGGTATAACAAAATATCATCAGCGTACAACGATATACGGTCCTCAAAATCAGAGGACCAACTAATGCCTTTAAGCGATGGCTCCCACCGAAGCCACGCGGCAAGGGGTTCAAGAGCGAGCGCAAAGAGGAGCGATGACAACGGGCAGCCCTGTTGTGTGCCTCTTCCGAGGACGAAAGGCTTCGAGGCCCTACCATTGACCACTACTTGGGCCAGTGGTTGTTCATAAAGAAGTCTAACCCACCCGATAAGATTTGGGCCAAAACCAAATTTTGCGAGGGCCGCCCACAAATACGGCCATTCTATCGTGTCGAAGGCCATCGAGGCATCCAAAGAAACCAAGATGTCCGGCTCACGAAGTGACCCCGCCCTTGCCAGTACGCCATGAAGGCGGCGAAGATTGAGAGCAGTATTGCGATGAGGAATGAACCCAGACTGATCTGGGTGTATCAAATCACTGATCACTGTAATCAGACGATTTGCCAAAAGTTTTGCAAAAAGTTTGGGCTCAACGTTCAAAAGCGAGATCGGCCTGTATGACGAACATTGGTCACGGGGCTTCCCGTCTTTGTGGATGACTACAATGGACGCCAGTCTCTGATCCCGGGAAAGGGTTCAAGATCTCGCGATTCCAGAAACATTTGGCGAAGGTGCGGCGCCTTCTTGTCTGGACACAATTTGTACAGCTCTATCGGGATACCATTCGGGCCGGAGGCCTTCCCCGAGCGAAGGGAGCGGATAGCGAGCGCTATTTCATCAGTGGAAAAATCCACCTCCATAAGCTCCCTGTCTGACTCTGATAGGCTAGGCGACGTGATACCCCTAAGTAGCAAATGTGAATCCTCCTCCCGCCTGTCCGAGACCGGCGCGTAGACCTTCTGAAAGTGCTGAGTACCCGCTCACCGTCCTCTCTTTCCACAACAGGCACCACCCGATTCAACCTTTCTCTCTTATCCAACCACGGAATCAACTTCCCCACCTTTTCACCAACATCATACAAACGCCCCTGCTGCTCACGACTCATCCTACTGGCCGCATCCGTCACCAGAGCTCTGTAATCGGCCTGTTGAAGGGCCAAAACATGCAACCCCTCAGATGTAACCCCAGATTCCAACTCTTCTTCCAAAGCTGTGATTTCATTCTCCAAACACACCACTTCCTCGTTCTTGCTTTTCTTCGCGCTAGCAATCAGGGACAGGGTTTGACCCCGGATAACAATCTTGTAGGCCTCCCACAAGGAGATGGAGGAGGACACAGACCCCACGTTCTCGGCAAAGTAATTATTATTATATTATATTAATTGGATTTTATTAAGCGCAGACAACCCGGAGGCCTCGTAGCGCTGAGTGTAACTGGGGGGCAAGTGAAGGTGGTGAGATTTACATGAAAAGAAGGGTTTTTAACTCTTTCCGGAATTTTAGGAGATTAGGCTCACCACGCAGGGAGACAGGCAGAGAGTTCCATGCCTTAGCCGCATTCCAGGAAAAGGAACGTCCTCCCCATCTGGCACGTTTGATTTTGTTCTCAGTGGCCAGAAAGGCTGCGCTGGAGCGCAGTGACCTATGGTGAAGATATGGAGTAGCCAGCGAGCAGATCATTGCTGGTGCTTCATTCCACATGGCCCTGTGCATAAAGCACATTGATTTAAAAAGTGTTCTAGCCTTGATGGGTAGCCAATGGAGTTTTTTTAGAGCAGCAGTCCCTGAGTCCCGTCTGTTAAGGCCCAGCAGGAGACGGGCTGCTGCGTTTTGCGTGACCTGGAGTTTCTTTGTTGTAGTGGCCGGAGCCCCCAGGTACAACGCATTCCCGTAATCTAAACGGGATAGAATAATTGCTTGCACCATGATCCTGCGGGCTTGTGGGGGGAGAAGTGGTAGTACTTTTCTGAGCATGCGCATCAAGCCAAAACAGGTGGCAGATACGCTCGTTGCTTGGTGGTTGAAGTTAAGATTGGCATCAAGCCAAATGCCCAGGCTCTTTATTTGGGGTTTGGGCTGAGGCTGGGTACCCATGCATGGGGGCCAGTTAGATAGTGGGCAGGGGATGTTTGGGTTTCCAAGAATCATAAGCTCCGTTTTATCCCCATTAAGCTTTAGGTGGGAGCTGGCCATCCATTTATTGACTGCCACTAAACAATTCTCAAGATTAGACGAGGAGGCAATAGTTTGGTTCACGGAGACGATCAATTGCGTGTCGTCGGCGTATGTGACTAATTCTAGGCCAAATGAGTGGACGATGTCTGCCAAGGGGAGCATATATATGTTAAAAAGGGTGGGGCTCAGGGACGAGCCCTGAGGCACACCCTGATCGAGAGGCCAAGTACTGGATTGCGTGGTGCCCTCAACTACTCGAAAAGAGCGATTTTCTAGGAAGGATTGTAGCCAACGAATGGCTGTTCCTGATACTCCTATTTGCTTAAGACGATGGATGAGGATGATGGTATTTACAGTGTCGAAGGCGGCACTAAGATCAAGCAGAATAATTGCTGTAGTGCCGCCTAAGTCCATCTGTTTCCTGGCTAACTCAGTCACTGTCAGAAGGGCCGCTTCCGTTCCCAATTTGGGGCGGAATCCTGCCTGGGAATCGTGAAGTATACTGTTTGATTCTAGGTATTGAGTGAGAGATATATTGATATGTCTCTCGAGCAGTTTGCTGACCCAGGGGAGCAGGGATATTGGACGGTAATTGGCCATGTTATCTGGATCCAAGGAGGGTTTTTTCAGAAGAGCCCGTACTTGGGCTTTCTTCCAGGCCGTAGGGACTATGCCAGTAGTGATGGAGTTATTAAGGATGTTAAGGATAACTGGCCGTATTGTGTCTGTAATCTTTATTAGATGGCATGGAGGTGCAGGATCACTTGGGGATCCAGATTTAACTTTTTTCATGATTTGTTCCAGAGCGTCCGCTCCTACTGGGGAGAACTCTACTAGTCTATAGGGTGTAATGCCAGGTGGCTTGGTTGCTTCAAGGTCAGCTGAATCTGGAGCGACAAATGCCGATGAAATTGATTGTATTTTTTTGTAAAAATATTCCGCTTGATTATTGCATCTGAATTGTGCTTTACTGGGGTCCAAGGGGACGGGTGGGGTGTCAATTAAAGATTTTGCGATTTGAAATATTTCTCTGGGACAGTTATGAGCATTGTTAATTTTGTCTTCAAAGAAGCGGGCCTTGGTTGAGTTAATTTCAGCTTTATATTCTCTTATGGCGTCATGATGGTTTGTTTTAGCTGAACTGCTACGAGAGGCCCTCCAGGTCCTTTCTAGCTTCCTGCAGTGTTTTTTCATTTCTTTAAGTTTGGGAGTGTACCAAGGTGATACCTTTGATTTAGTTTTTTCCCTAAGGGTTGTCTGTGGTAGCACAGAATCAAGGGCCTTGGAGATCCATTGGGAATAGTTGTCATACAATACTGTTGGGTCATCCTTAGCTTGTGGGATGTTGGTAAGTAGAGCATCTGTCCACCTGTCAACAGAGAGCTTAGTCCATTCTCTCCCCTGAAGCGATGTACGTGGGGGTAGTGGGACAGAGGCGGTGTGTTGCCACCGTAAGGGGACCAAATAGTGGTCAGACCATGTGAGGGCCATAGGGGTCCCTACTACTAGTTTGTGGTCGTTGCTGAACACTCCGTCCAGAAGATGGCCTTTCTCATGTGTGGGTTCGAAACCCTTCTGAGTGAGTTGGATAGCTTCCAGATTCTCTAGCAAGGCTTTGGTTGAGGGGTCATCTGGATTGTCCAGGTGGATATTGACATCACCTAATATGGTAAGGTATGGGCTAGTAACAACTAAGTCAGCGACTTTAAGTTGTAGGGAGTCAAGAAAATCTCCCATTTGGTTTGGGGGGCGGTAGATAAGTATACCTGAAAAGGTTGCCGTAGGAGAAAGGTCAAGGGCGAATTGCATGCTTTCGCAGTTTGATATTGAACCTGCGTTAATCCTACATTGGTATTGGTTTTCCCCCTCCTCTGCCTTTCGGCCTGTCGACTCTTTGTAATAGATATCCCTGTTGCAAAAGGGAGGTGATATCAGGGTCTGATGCCTCTTTGAGCCATGTTTCTGTAAGAAAAATGGCATCAGGGCTGATGTCCTCTACAAGAAGCGACATTTGGACCGCATGTTTAGTGAGCGAGCGGCAATTTAGCAAATACATTTGATATGTTTTAGCGGGTTGTAAGTTATTTGCCTGACACGTGGGTCGATAGCTGCAGTGGGTACATGCGTTGATAGAGTTGCCAAGTGCAATAGAGTGTAGGCAGCCGTCGTGGATGGGCGGCATAAGTGTAATCAGAGTTTGGGAGTCATATGTAATTGTAGTGGCATGGTTTAGGGTTGTTTGGGCAGAGGGAGTAATGATCCATACATTTAACCACCTCAGCCCTAGTTTTCGGATTACGTAGATGCCAGGGGTTAATTGGAGTAACCCGGCCCTCAGTTCCCAGCTGCACATCAATTGTAAGCCAAAGAGGGGAGTGATCCGTGATTCCGCATATGTATTCTTGATAATACAATGCATCCCTGTGGTTTTAAAATGACGCCACCTCGGAGCTGCTAAATGGTTTGCGGCGCCGCGCCATTTTGTTTGTAAATGAGACCCTCGGTGCTGAGGGAAACATTGGACGAATTTGGGACCATGTTGGGTCTCAAGGTAAACTGGTATAAGTCTTGCCTGTTCCCCTCTTACACAGTCCCTGAGCATAATAGCGGGGCCTTGCACCAGTCCAGTCTTGAATGGCACCATGACATGCTCAAATACCTGGGCATACAGATCTACCATTTGGAGAAGGATCTTATAGATGGAAATGTATTTAGGGCACTGGGCTCGATATGCAGGTGACTCCCATTTTGAATGTCACTATGCTATCTCCTCTGGGCTGAGTAGCAATCTCCAAGATGTTCATCCTGCCACGACTACAGTATTTCTTTCCTGCACTACCACTTACTCTCCCCACACACTTCCTCAGGGATCTACACAGACTCTTCTCTGAGCTGATATGGAGCACAGACAGAAGACATTTGGCACTCCATAAACTACAATGGGCGCTTATTTAGGGGTGTCTTGGTGACCCAATCTACAAGCTGTACTATGCAGCAGCTCAACTACAGTGGCTGCAGCTCTGGTTAGGGAAAGCCCCCACCCAGACAAATGGACCTCCAATGAGTACTTAACAAGAAAAACATATACATCTGGCTATCTCATCCAAGGGCACATAACCAAAAATGAGACAAACCATATGAGAGTAGCACCCCACTGTTGGCATAAATATGTACACTACAAAAGTCCTCAACCACCTATACTCATCACATATTCCCCATCTGGCAATTGGCAAGAGGCTACCCAACACCATGATATGGTGCCCTGGAGAGATGCAGGAATTGAAAGGACAGGGGATCTCTTCATGGTGACCTTCCACAGTCCTTCCATAAGGTCAGGGACACCTATGTTATAATGGCAGAACACTTTCTGACATACCACGTCATAATGCGATTACCACACTGTGGGGACAGAGCAGAACCGAATCACCAACGTCACCACTACCGCTCACAACACTATCACACAGAGGCTCATGAAAAACTATAACTGACCTATATAGTGCTTTACTGTCCCACCATCGCAAGGCAGACACCAGGGCCAGAGAACGCTGGACGATGGACCTCCAGACATAGTTTACAGACAATCTCTGGACCTGAGCCCTACAACATGTAAAGGAGGTCTCACATAAACCACACACAATTTAAAAATTTGCATCACGTGTACCTCACACTGAGGCGCATAAAAAACATGTTCCCAGCACCATCCCCTGAATGCCCTAGATGCAGAATACCTAATTGTTTTTTTTTTTACATGGCGTGGAAATTTCCAGTGGTGAGAGGATCCTGCGGGGAGATCACCGGAATCACTTCTGCCTTGGTTGAAAGCATGGTCCTGACTACGCCGGAATGATGCTTGCTTGGTCTAATACCCAGGTAAGAGACATAAGTACTTATACAGATTCATTGACTTAGCCTTTATACTGTTTAAATGACAAATAGTGATGTCCTGAAAATCCCACACAACCCCTGATATGCAATGCTGGCTCTCCACCTTGTTGAAATGCGCAAAAGCTGAGCCAGACATCCTCATGGGGACTCATACACGGAACCAGGGATATGAATTGGGACATATACATTAGCAATTTGGAGATGAAAAATGGCACATGATCACCCTGACTCAACTCAATACTATAATGCCTGGCAGAAGCCACCACAGCAAGAGGGATTGTGCGACCATGACCTTCTGTAGACTCTAAAGTCAGTCAATGTTTATACATCGGCAAGTACCACCATTAACAGCCACTGAATGTGAGCTGCGTCGGGGCCCTCTGGGTACTCCACGCCTGGTCCCCCACTATAGGGTAATCCCTAAACCCAATCAAACAATACTACTACCCTCATGCAGACGAGAAGGACATCAATGGTGGGCAGATGTTTCTGGATGCCAGTCTCAACTGAAAATTTCCTCAAAGGCACACTGACACCCTTTATGACATCCTACATATGTGCAGTAGTGTTCTTAAGAACTAAATACTGCTGCACACTAGGCTGTTGGTGAGGGTAGGCTATGACACTGTCACTCCAATGTGTATGGTAAGGACAGCTGGACATCCCCCAAAACTGTCATTGGTATTGTTATTGATATGCACTGTAGAACAAATAAAGAAATGTAAAACTGTTATATCCTATCTTATGTTATTTTTCCTATGTTTCCCATCCTATGTTTCCTTATTGTTCATGCTCTTCATGTACTTGCTTCCTAGCACCTGGTTGCTAGGTTATTGTAGAATGTTACTCTCCTGATCTTCAGTTGAAGACTGGAGCTTCTTGGATGTGCACTCTGATGAATCTTATGCTGTACTTGAAACTCCTAATTAAACCTAATCCTTAAGTTTACCTCCTTCTCCTGTCCTTCCTTGGATACAACATAAATTGGCGACGAGGTGGTCAAGTCAGCATTACCTACGAACCTACGCTCAAATTTTCAATTTTAACAGATCTCATCAGACTTCAGATGCTCATCGTTAACTTTCTTCTATGAATCTACATCCTCTACCAATTTGCTTCAAATTGAACTTCTTCAAGAATCAACATTGATTCCACCTAAAGTAAGATACTTTTCTTTTATCTGTGATTTGATAGCACCAGCGCCTGTTTCTCATTGTGTCATGATTGCACCAGCGGCTGCTCCCCGATTTTATCTATTCCCCTAATGATCACTTCAAAGCGCTTTTACTCCATATAAATCATTCAGCGCTCACTAAAGATAACTACAGTGATTCCTGTTTAAAAAATTCCATTCTGACACTTAATCAATCTGACACTTAATCAATCTCTACATTTGTCTCTACCTGCTTAGAACTTTCTCCCGTTCAAAAATCGCCATTCTCACCTTACTGGCGGTTTGACCAACACGAGAACGGCAACACGCGCTGCATTTTCGTCTTCGGCTTCCATCTGCTTTTGACAACAAAGTACGTCACCTCCGATTGACGTCTGGATACGTCTTCACGCACAGCGTAGCGGCCATTTTGGGTTGCTTAGCGACAACAAACACAAAATTATCGTTACGAGTCTCGATGTTTCCTCTTCATACGAGGTAATTTACTTGTTTATTTTCTACGCTGATACACTCAGCCATAAGACTGAGTGTTCACATTAGTTTCTGCTCATTTGCAACGTGTGTCAACAACGCTGACACACACAGCTTTCATTACTCTTTGTACTTTTTCTTCCACAACGTGTGTTCACTACGCTGATACACACAGCTGACATTGCATAATTACCACAACATGTGTTATTCTCGCTGATACACACAGCTGATACCAGACTATTACAATGTGTATCTTCTACACTGATACACACAGTTGACTTCATACTTTGAATTTTCTTGTGTAATTTATATGTTTCATACTCACAGTTAACTTTGGAGTTACTTTTCATATTTATTACAGTTAACTTTCTTGTTTAATTATTTATTATTTGACACTGTCATTTATTTATCTAGGATGGCACAACAGACTGCAGTTCTTCCTTCTTCCTTCCTTCCAGAACCGGGTACTCCAAAAATAAAATGGTCCCATTGGTTCAAAGCCTTTAATAGCTATATAATTGCTATAGATGCTGTGAAATTTTCTGCTGAAAGGAAAAATGCTATGTTATACAGTGCCTTGGGTGCTGAGGGTCAAAGGATCTTTGATCATCAACCCCCTATTGTTAGACCTCCCTCAGATGATTGGAATGAGTACACTGAAGCTATTATCCGTTTAGAAAAATATTTTAAGGATGAACCAAGTGTAATTGTCGAACGACATAGATTTTACACACGCAAACAAAGGGAATATGAGAAAATTGATATATTTTTAGCTGAATTAAGAATTTTGGCTGCAACTTGTGAATTTGAAGGCCCTATTGATCAATATCTCAGGGATCAGATTGTTGTAAATTGTTTTAATAACAAAGTTCAGGAAAGAATTTTATGTTGTCGTAACCCTTCCTTACAAGAAACTTTGGAATTAGCTAGAGGTATAGAAAGATCTGCTTTCGCTTCCAAAGAATTAGGTAATAATAAACCTACACATGTAGATTTGGTAAAATCTACTTCCTCAAAGAATTCTCAACGTAGCCAACCTCCAAAACTTGAATGGAAAAAGTCTGATAAACCTCCCACTTGTTATAGGTGTGGATCAAAATTACACCTTGCTAATTCAACTTCTTGTCCTGCCTTGAAGAAACAATGCACTACTTGCAAAAAGATTGGCCATTTTGCAACAGTTTGCAAATTTAAATCCAAAACAATGTACCTTGAAATTTCGGATCCTGATAATTCTAATTCATGTGAAGAACAGATTGTAAAAAAAATTTTGTTGTCTGTAGACATGATAGATGTTCATGATGATCCTTCTATCTATGATCCAGTGTGTGATCTAAAAATTGGTGGGATTTTAGTCAAGGTTACCGTAGATTCGGGATCCCCTATCACCATTATTGCAGATTTCTTATTTCTTAAACATTGGGATGAGAATTTACTTCTTCCCCCTGATATACGTACTGTTGCATTCAATGACAAGGTTATTGATTTGCTGGGTTTCTTTAACGACAGCTTAACATTTGAAGATCGTTCTATTCAGGCCAAAATTTACGTATCTAAAAAAGGTTATAATGTTTTAGGTTGGAAAGATCAAGGTAAATTTCCTTTAGTATTAAGACCTGGTACCAGAAATCCTATTTCTTTAGACCGTTCTACTACAATTAATGCTCTGACTACTCAGGAACTTTCTTTAGAAAACATTATAAATAAATACAACAATGTTTTTTCTGACAATCTTGGTTCAGTCAAAGGCTTCGAACACAAAATCATTTTGAAGCCTGATGCTGTTCCAGTGATTCATAAAGTAAGACATGTTCCACTGAGTATTATGGAAAGGCTGAAGACTCATCTTCAACAACTGAGTAAAGAGGGAGTTATTGAAAACATCAACTCTTCGTTGTGGGTTTCCCCAATTGTAGTCGCACTTAAGAAGAACTGTGATGAACTCAGGCTATGTGTAGACCTAAGAGCCCTAAACAAAAACATTCAGGTAGATTGTTTTCCTCTCCCACGTATTCAAGATATGTTGGCTCAATTAAGGGGCACAAAGGTTTTCTCTACCATAGACCTACGAGCAGCTTATCACCAGATAGAATTATGTGAAGAGTCTAAAGACTTAACTGCTTTCAACACCCCTTTTGGTCTTTTTAGATATCTGAGGCTTCCTTTTGGTCTTGCCTCGGCGGCTTCAGTTTTTCAGAAACTAATGTTCCAATTATTTGGAGAAGTTCGTGACGTCTTAGCCTACCAAGACGACATTTTGATTTCTACTAACACTGTGGAAGAACATCTTGTTAAACTTGATCAAGTTATTGGTATCTTAAGTGACCATGGCATGACCGTTAAAAAACAGAAATGCAAATTTCTCCTTAGCGAGGTTGAATATCTTGGCCATACCATCTCTCACAAAGGCATTGCTCCAAAACATGATCTTTTACAAGGCATTCGTGATTGTGCTCAACCCAGTAACAAAGACCAATTAAGATCTTTTCTGGGTTTGAGTGAATTTTACTCCAGATTTGTACAGAATTTTGCACATGTTAGTGAGCCCTTGAGGTCACTTACTAGGAATAATGTTAAATTCGTGTGGGATGAAGTACATAAACTGGCTTTTAATTCCTTAAAGGAATTGATTATACATGCCCCAGCTCTCAAACCTTTTGATGGGAACTCTCTCTCATTTATTACAGTGGATGCTAGTAATACCGGTTTAGGTGCTGTACTTAGTCAAGCTGATGGTGGGATTGAAAATGTTGTTGCCTTTGCATCCCGTCAATTGTCCTCTTCTGAAAGAAATTATAGTACCATCGAAAAGGAAGCCTTAGCTTGCGTTTGGGGAGTTAGACATTTTTCCACATATGTTTGGGGCCGTGAATTTGTGTTGGTTTCAGATCATAAGCCATTGATTTTCATCTGGAATGACAAGGGTTTAAGGAATGCTAGCCCTAGATTAAGCCGTCTTCTTTCAAAGCTTTATGACTTCAATTTCGTTATGAGGCATATCCCTGGTGGGAAGAACTTCACGGCTGATTTTTTGTCTAGGTGTCCTTCGAATTCATTGAAGTTTTCGCCAATTCTTGATGACAAAGAGGTAGTTGTCAACCTTCTTGATGGACTTGTTCTAGCTAAGGATGTGATTTCTGAGCCTGTTTGGATTAAAGAGTCTTTGCAGGATTCTTCGTTTCACACTCTAAGAAAGTATATTGCTGAAGGTTGGCCGAGAGAGAATCTTGTTGACAAGGACCTTCTTCCTTTCTCTAAAATCAGAGATGAATTAAGTTTGGAGGGTGATTTACTCTTGAGAGGTGTTTCCCTCATTCCTCCCCTTTCTATTCGAAATAAGATCATTGAAATTGCCCACAAAGGTCATGGTGGGATTACAAGCACTAAAAAAAGATTGAGGCTTCATTATTGGTGGCCAGGGATGGACATCTGTGTGGATACCTTTTTAAATGGCTGTAGCGAGTGCTCTCATGCTGAGAAATCTTTACGGACTGTTAACAAACCCTTGTGTCCTGTTGCTTTCCCTGATAGTCCTTGGGAAAAATTGGGTATGGATTTTCTAGGGCCTATTGGTGGGTTAAACCAGGGTTTTAGGTTTATACTTACCATTGTAGATTATCACTCCAAGTGGCTTGCCTGTGAATTTTTAAAAGAACCCAATACCTATAACGTCATAAAATGCCTTAAGAAACTTTTCCAGTCCGAAGGAATTCCCAAATTCTTAGTTTCAGATAATGGGGTACAATTTGTATCTCATGAGATGAACAGTTTTTTGGATAATTTTGCCATTAAACATCTTACCACTGCATTGTACTCTCCACAGGGTAACGGTTTAGTAGAGAGAGCCAATCGTATCCTCAAGGATGCAGTCCAATTAGCTACTTCATCCAATCTTGGTGTTCAAGATGTTGTCTGCGACAGGGTTTGGTCATACAACAACACACCACATTCAACCACTGGGGTGACACCTTTCCTCTTGTTAAGAGGGAGACAATCCTTTAATGAATTGTCACCTGGTTGGGTTGTTAGCAAAACTGCTCAAGGTAAAAGTGTTGTTGATCTTGATCATGTCAAAGACAAGGTTGCATCTTCTCAACTCAAGTCCAAGATCAGGTATGATTTGGACAAACATGTAAAAGATGTTTCTTTTAACATTGGTGATAAGGTTAGAATTCGTAGACCATGTAAGACCAAGGGTTCAAAATTTTATCCGGAGACATCTATTGTTCAGATCGGCAAACATGCTGTCAAAGTCACTGGTGGTAAGTGGTGGAGTAAAAGAGCCGTTTCAAAATTAAAGGGCTCGGATGTTGCTCCTACTGATGTTTCAGGGTCCAATGTCATTCCGAATACAGTTGCCTCTAATAATGTGTTTCCCGACAATTTTCCGTCTTGTAGCCCAAGTTTACTTGATGGAGACATTTCTTTACTTGATAATTCTAATGTCCATCAGGAAGGGGTTCTCCAATCTACTCCTCCTTTAGTGACTTCTGATGATGTCAACACTATTCCTGTAAATGTACCTCAGTTTTCCTCAGATCCTTCTGAGGTCTCTGCTTCTTGTTTAAAGTCTTCTAGAATTAAGTTTACTCCCAAATATTTGAATGATTACATTACTTGATATGTTGCTCTGTTCCTAATTATTGTTTTTGTTTTTGGCTCCACTTTGTTTTGTTTTATAATTATGGGGAAGGAGGTGTGTTATATCCTATCTTATGTTATTTTTCCTATGTTTCCCATCCTATGTTTCCTTATTGTTCATGCTCTTCATGTACTTGCTTCCTAGCACCTGGTTGCTAGGTTATTGTAGAATGTTACTCTCCTGATCTTCAGTTGAAGACTGGAGCTTCTTGGATGTGCACTCTGATGAATCTTATGCTGTACTTGAAACTCCTAATTAAACCTAATCCTTAAGTTTACCTCCTTCTCCTGTCCTTCCTTGGATACAACAAAAACAAACTCCAATATTTCCAGTAAAACTTTAATTTTGTTATACTTTTGTGAATTAAATAACATATTTCATCATTTTTGCACTTGTATCATGAATGCTTCTTTCTGTACTTTTGTATATATTTTTGGTATTCAAATCATTAGAATTTCTCAGGCTGTAGTCCTCCGATTCCAATAATGGTTCAGTAGCACGTGCACGTTAAACACTTTTAGACACGGAATAACCACCTGTATGAATTGCCGGGCACTTTTACACACCTCGCTACACTATCACGTCTACTTTTTCATGGATAATCTTAACAATACTTGCGAGTCAATAGACATGTTTGTCACATCTCTTCTATGCATGTAAGAACAGATGGTTTGTAATTGGGATCCCTGGTTACGGATCCTATCCATACACCGGACGGTCCATGCACCGGGTGCACACATACGTTTTGGACTGCACAAATGTATGGATGCTACAATTGTACATTGTAAAACTTTACATTATGTCAGATGTTCTATTGTACATATTTTGTATCTTTCCCAGCCCTGATGAGTCGCGTGAGTACTAAATCAATGCAACAAAACACGTGTCGGCTGGCTATGGAATGATTAAACAATCAGAAATCACTGCAACAACTGTTTTTTTTATATTGGAGTACTTAAGCTGTCTTGTACATTGCATTACTACTTGTATGATTTGTTTATTAATGTTTATGATAATTCTGGTGTGTGCATAGGCATTTCTTTGATTAATGGGATTAATGGTTCAGTAGGTGTCCCTGGATTCCAATAATCATTCATTGGGGGTCTCCAGATTCCAGTTATGATTAAGTGGTGGTCCTCAGAAGTCAAAATGTTAGGAACCACTTTTTACACCACCCAGACATTCCCCTCCTACCACCAACTCCTGCACACACGGTCGTATGCTCTTCCTCCTTAAACTTCCAGGTTTCCTGCCTAAGTTTGTCAATATTCCTATGAAAATTCTGATCTTTTTTGCACCTAACCCTCTTAGACATGTGCTTTTGTTAAAGAAACCTCAATTTTCTTTTCATATCCATGTGGGTAAGACCGCAGAGCAAGGCACCCTTTCCTGCAACAAAGAAATTAGGCCTCCCCAGCTACAGAATGTGGTATGGTCCTGTAACTCCACCACAGTTTTTATACAGGCCAACTCGGAGATGCGGCAAGCGCATGATAAGCGTTTTTTTTTTTTAATATAAGTTTACCTTGTGGCCTTTTGTGACTCTTCTCACCCTGCCGCCCGCTCTCACCTGCATGTTCCATGCCTGTTTTTATGTCTTGCATACAGCCCAATCCACATCGCCCAGCCAACCGTACACATTCGCTTAGCACTCTATTAAATCGCTCAACCAACCTCTTCTCACGAGGATGATGTAATGCCGTCCTGTGGTGCCTAATACCCTCAAGTTCCAGGAAAGTTTCAAACTCTTCTGATAAGAACTATGGGCAATTTTCTATAACAACTTCACAGGCACATCTTTCCATTTTAAAATGTCTTCACATTTGTTTAGTCTGTTTTAGTTGTATTCTGGGGCACCTGGAAGACTGCCCCAATCATTTGAGTGATGCATCTTTCTTAAAGTGGTTGAAATTGGAAAATAGGATGCAAGTGTAAGTCTCTCCTGAAGAAAACTGCCTTGTCTGGGAGAGGTTTGGAGGGGACAGGGTGGTGTTATCCTATGCTTGTTCTACTGCTTGGTAGATTGATAGAACCAATGAACCAATGCCAGGTCATAACGAAGGCGGTGTCAAAGGAATGTGTGAGATGGTTGATGTACAACAGGGCAGCTGGGAGATAGAAGCTACGCTCACAAAAGTACCTAAGCAGCGTAGATTAATTAGTTGAACAAGAGACATATCAAGCTCAAACTGATGTGCAATTGCATAATAACCATCATTAAATCCAACAGTCCGCATACATGTAGCACCTGCCCGTTGTCAAAACTAAATACAACTGTTACCATCCTTGCAAATCCCCTGCAAATTTTAGGGTTTGATCTTTCACAGGGCACCATGAGTACCATTTTTCTCCAAATTTGTAATGAGGAGTACATGCATAAAAGGCTGAAAGTCAACTTAAGTGGAACGGTATCCACCTCTTGAAACTCCTGGCAGGCACTATCTCCAACTCCTCCCACCAGCTCCCATAATAGAATGCTCATATATATTCTCTTAAAGAAACAAAGAACAAAATAAACAAGAATAAAACACTCCTCTAGTCAAAAGTGTTATATGTGCTGCAACAGCCCCTACTCCCTCAGGTTTAAGGTAGCGCGGTCAATACCCAAGAAGTAATCTCCTGAATAACCATGTTGCAATTAGCGTAAATACAAGGGGCCCCCTGATACTAATGTGAAGTACACCTAGGCAGGGAAATACATGCTATGAAATTCGTAGGGCTACTTCAACAACAATACTAAAACACGTTTGTTTAGATAATAGTAGTGACACAAGATATGGTAAAATACAAAATTGTTAATTATAAAATAAATTCATTAAAATTTTAAAGCTTCATGTGCATTTTGTTACAGAAAAATGACTATTTACACAATATACTAGCTGCAATCAATCATCCATTCATGCATACCTCACTCTGAGATTTTTTACGCACATTGTCAGCATATTGAATTGATTGGATGTCTGACCACAATACAAAACATAATGATATTTGAAACGTAGAATCTCATGGATTAGTATAATAGTAGGTTGGTTTCCAAGATGTCTCAACGTGCGTTTCAGCAATAACCTGCCTTCCTCAGGAGAGCCACCTCCAATAAATGTTTCTGGAAAGACAAAAATATTATCTCAACCAAGTGTCATAATGTCACTACTCTATATACAGGCATATATACATAATTACATCATTTTATATATTGTCCACATTTTGGAGCCAAGAGAAACTACCAATGAATATTTCATCTCGCTAAAAAGACTACTTAAGAGCATGAAGAAGAAAGTGAAAGACCATGAATAAGAGAGAAGAAATGCTATACAAAGATAAAATGAGTGTGCGGCTGGATGGTATGCACAAAGAAAGGCCCAAAAGAGTAGAAGTGAAATCTTTGTGCCAAGCTATGGTGTTTTTACAAGCTGGTAAAAGAGAACTCTGAATTTGCGAGAGGGGTGCATCGACCATCAGTGACATGACCATGCAGTTGTTGATATGAGGAACGAGTGTCAGAACTATCTTACCGAATAAGGATGTCACAATGCGTAAGACGTGAGTCTTATCAGCGAAGCTCGTAGCCCAAATATAAGCACGTCCTAGTTACTCTACACGGTCCTGTGAAGGTAAACGTTGCCAACAATACAAAACTGATGTATGGGTAGAAAATGACATGTGCGTGCGATGTATATAGTGGCAAGGCACAGCCATTAATGAAGAAAGGACACATAGGACATACTATCCTAAAAACAGGGGGAGAATCTAGGTAAGGAGTTCTAATGGGGGCTGAATTATGGAAAGACCCCAGACGCATGTCTGACTGCTTACCCAAATCGTAGAAAAGAGCGTGGTGATGAATGAATAAAATCACAGGAAGAAGTCTAATGGGATGATATGCTTCTGTGAGCACAGGTCCTGCAGATACCCTAAGAGACACGTAGACCGAAGCTGATTTCAAGGAACCCATATGACTATTTAATTTGCATTGCAAAATAAGAGCGAGGGTTTGTATAAACCCCGAAAGTAGTACCTTAGTATTGCTAGTGTAGTTTTAAATGGGCGAGCTGCCATTCCCTTAGTAATCTCCTGAATAACCATGTTGCAATGGCATCCGCACAAATGAATTGCTGTAGAAAGCGCCAGAGGCAGGAGCAAAGCTTGAGAGAGCATGCAGTTTCGAAGAGTGAGAGGGGAATAGGGATCCTGCCAGATGACAGCTGATCCTAGAGGGGGTCACAAAATGCATCTGAGAGATTTTGGTGGAGAAGGACCTGTTGATGTCCAGAGAAGTAGATGGAGCATAAATTCTTGGAGACAACCAAATGTATTGACAATCTGGCAGTGATATGCATAACTGAGGAATATGTTGTTGATAAGCACCAAAATGACAGTGGTGATCTGTGCCCAAACTCACGCTACTCTCTAGCTCAGTGGTTCTTAACTTGTGGTCCGGGGAACTCTGGGAGTTTGCAAATGCTTAGAAAATTACATATTAACAGATTAAACAACTGCATAGAAATAAATAAATAAAACTGAAAATTGAAATTGTTTAAACAGTCTGCAAATGTTAAGGAATTTGAAATTTGAGACTAAAATGAATTTGGAATCTTCATAATGATTGTTGAGTGCAGTGCATGTACATCAAACAGAATGTGGTATGAATAACTGGTGACCTCAATTACATTTAGTAAAGCTCCAACCTTCCTATTAAAATAAAAAAATAGACATTTTTTTAGGTTTGTTTGAGAATTAAATAACATGGTGTAGTATGGAGGATGAACAGATGAGAAGGCAGCCAAAGATGAAGTTGGTAAGAGAGTATTGTGAACTCTAAGCCAAAGACCTCATCTGCCAAAGTCCAGCATACAACTGACTTTAGTTTGAGGCCAAACCTTCTACGCTAAATGCATTCTACACTAGAACCACATGCACATGCAAGTAGCACAGTAGATTAACACATGAATGAGATTGTGCTTAATGAAGGATACCACAACACCTCCCTATTATCAACCACAACAAGCATAAAACCCAAAGCAAAGTAAATTAAGACAAAACAAAATCTTTTAAATGAGCAGGAGTAGATATCTTGCTTGCAGATCTTCTCACATGACCAGCAGACGAAGAAGTGAAAGGAGAAGAAACACCATCTTCAATATTATTAGAACGACAAACAGCAATCCTATTGAGGTTCCAAACCTTATGATCCTGTGTCCTAACAGCATTACCTAAAAGCTTGATAACTTTTATAGGCTGACTAAACTTGGAGACCCCAAATTTCCTCTCAGGCAGCTTAATCCTCACCATATCTCCCACACACACAACAGTTCTCTTTACAGCCTTCCTCACATCATACTCACACTTCCGTTTATCCATCCTTTCCAACTCTTTTTCTTTCCAACAAGTAGTGTTGTTGCTAGGACCTGCAGCATCACCGAGTTTTGAATAAACCCAAGAGGGTTTGAGGGGAGTGCAAGCTGACCTTCCCTTAAACAAAGCAAAAGGTGTGACACCTGTAGAAGAATGCACAGTGAACCTATACTCACAAACCTTTTTCTTGATGGCCTCCTCCCAATCGCATCTGGAAACAAGAGCCAACTGCATAGTTTCCTTAAGGATAAATCTCTCGACAATTCCATTGCTTTCTGGATGATACACAGAAGCACGCTTGTGGACAATGCTCCTCTCACTCAGAAGACACTCAACCAGACCAGAAGTGAATTGCACCCCATAGTACGTTAGCACAGAGTTTGGCAAACCTTCATTGGCAAACAAATCATCGAGAAAAGAGACCACAGAAGCAGAATCCACACGATGCACAATCTTGATAAAAGGCCATCTAGAAAACATGTCTACACATAAAAGAACATATTTGTCTTGACTTTTGACTTTGACAGGAACCATAATGTCCAAAGAAATGTCTACCCAAGGACCAGTAGATTGTTTCCTGATTACCATGGGCTGAGTCCTGCATTTCAATATTTTATCACTAACCGAGCACTGCGCACAATCACGCACCAATCTCTCAATTCGAGTGTCCATAGCGGGCCACCAATAGACTTCCCTAACTCTCGCTTAGGTTTTGGCAATACCCATATGACTAGAATGGGCATTATCAATAATAATGGACCTCAGTTTCTCAGGAGGAACAAGTCTACTTCCCCTCACTAACAGACCTTAAAGTAAAGAAATTGATCCTTCACACTCCAGAAACCTTTAATCTCCTCATTACAGTCCTTCTTTTCACACCAACCATCACGTACAAACCCAATAATTTGCTGGAGATCTGAGTAAGAGCTTAACTCAGTAGACCACTCACCCTCTGTAATAACACCCTCCGTAACTGCGCATACTTTGAATTCCTCCAAAGAGTCCTTAT
Source organism: Lissotriton vulgaris (assembly GCF_964263255.1). Taxonomy (NCBI): domain Eukaryota; kingdom Metazoa; phylum Chordata; class Amphibia; order Caudata; family Salamandridae; genus Lissotriton; species Lissotriton vulgaris. The sequence goes on along the minus strand of NC_141687.1, from coordinate 582,151,263 downwards.
TACAAAAACAAGAATCATCATTTTGTTCACAGAGACACTCTCCAGAAAGCCTGGACAAACAGTCAGCCAAAATATTGCTGGAACCAGTCAAATAGAAAACACTGAATTCGAAGTCTTGTAAAGCAACAACCCACTTCCTTATCCTATGTGAAATGCAATCAATCCCCTTTTTTTCAAACACCTCTTTAAGAGGTTTATGGTCCGAGATGATAGAAAACCTTTTACCTCACACAATTTTTTTAAGTTTGTGAACAGCCCAGTAAACCGCTTGAGCTCCCTTTTCCACTACTGAGTAATTGCACTCTGCCCCTTTTAGTGGCCTAGAAATAAACAGAATGGTGTTGTCTACCTTCTCCCCTTTTTGTAACAGAACAGCCCCAATACCTTTACAACTGGCATCTGCCATAATGTATGAGTCCTTGGTGGGGTCAAAACTTGCCAGATCTTGAGCATGATTAAGACAACTTTTGATATGATCATACTCGGCACAACAGCCTTTGTCCCAAATAAATTCCTCTCCCTTTCTTCAACAACATTCTCATCCTCTCTGTTTTCTGGGCAAACCCAGGAACAAATTTATTGTAGAAATCAACCATGCTGTCAAGAATTCCTGTCATGCAAGGGGAGGAAAACGGTAACCAGCGAAAACGGACTACATCTCCCAGGATGCTTAGCTGTTGAGAGGTTATGTATAACTCAAGGAAAACACGCATAATAAAGGGAGGAACCGGGAGGTACAACGCTGTCGGATATTGTGTTTACACCGACGTACCTGCTTCGTGAAGAGCAGTGTTCCGGAGTGGTGCTCCAGTAAGGCAAGAACGGAGGTAGGTCGAGTCGTTACTCCCTGGGCCGTGTCTTGCCCCATCGTCACCTGTGAAGGACCCGGAAGCTCTACCGGTCAACCATTGAGCTTCGCTTTTTGACTCGGCTGAGTCAAAGCGCTGTGGCGCTTTTGCTGGTTGGAGTCGTAACTCCCAGCCCGACCAGAGATACAGGGACTGCCAGCTGTAACGCACACCAGGAGGTGTTTGCCGCGTTACAGACTCGGAAGTCCACAGGATCGATCGAGCGGCTGCTCTCGGTTCAGTCTTCTTGCTTTTGATTGGGGTATCGGTGACGAATCACCAGGAGGTGACTCCGCGTCCCGGTGCAGTCTGAGGAAGAGGTTGAGCGGCTGCTCCCTTCAGGTAGAGACCCCGGCTGGGTGTTTCCCTGACTCATCGATTCTCCCCAACACTCTTCGTGCCCCTCACAGCCTACCGATTGGCATTGTCGGCCATTTCATTTCTGCCCTCTGTTGGCATACGCCGGGATCGGCGTATATGCAGAGGACGGTTAGGACCATTCGTGCTGTGGGCTGGTAACGTACTTAGCCTGGAGGATTCCAGTGACTATAACTTTTGTTTACTCTTTGTATTATTTTTGCCTTCATTAAAATAACTAACCCTTCACAAGTGGTTGCGTCCTCATTATCGTGTCTGTTAAACGATCCTGAGACGTTCAGGTCGTTACACAATATCCGACCTTAATAACACTAACTGTCTCCCGGTCGATAACAGACATGGCAACACTTGATGATGTGCTGGCTGCTTTAGCGACCGTGCAAGTTGAATTGGCTGCCTCTAGGCAAGAAACAGCCGATGTAAAAGCCAGACTGGATGCTATCCAATTGGACCCGCTCACGCCCAGCACCTCCCTCAAGAACCAGACCCCTGCGGTAGTAGTGGAAATGCCGGTAGCCATCCCCTTGGCAACACCAGAGAGGTACAGTGGGGATCCTAACACAGTGCAGGTATTCCTCACACAAGTGGCGCTACATTTATCGTGCAAACCAAAGGCGTTCCCCACGAGTCAGGCTCGTGTGGCTTTCCTTATTTCCTATTTGGCTGGAAACGCGGCACAATGGGCCGTACCTCTGGTGAGCAGGGACGATCCCATCTTATGTGATTGGGGTGCTTTTCGCGAGGAATTCCTGAAGGTATTCGACAGAAGGGCTGACTCGTACACGGCGGACCGTGAAATGCTTGAGTTGAGACAGGGATCCAACGACCTGGTACAGTATCTCAACGCGTTCCGAAGGCTGGTTGCGGAAACCAAGTGGCCTGTTGCTAAACAGACGGCGCTCTTCCATCAAGGGCTGTGCGATGAGCTCAAGGACGCCGTGGCTCATATTGACCCTCAACCCAAGACATGTGAGGGCCTTATCAACCTGGTATTACGGCTGGAACATAGGCTAAGTGAAAGAAAGGGGGATCATGGGAGAAAAGGAAAATCCCTTCCATCCTATGTGACGGTGGGAAGTCCTGAAACTTCCACCGCATCCAAGGGAGAACCCATGGACATCGGCGCAATACGAGCGAGCCTCACAGCCACGGAGAAAGAGTCACGCCGTAAACAAGGATTGTGCCTATATTGTGGCAAAAAAGGCCACTACGTACGTGAATGCCCTGCCAAACCGAAGACGTCACGTTATCGGGCCAACCGGTCGGTAACAGCCGTGGTGGACATATCGGCGGAAAACTAGAGGACTCCCAGATCAAAGAAGGGGCATCTCGGAGTCACTCATCCATCCCTTCACTTTCCAACTCGGTCACTAAGGGACAACGACACCTGTTTCTCACGGTGCACGTGGGAGTGCATGACCAGTGGATACCCATTGTGGCCATGGTGGATTCAGGGGCCACTGGCATGTTTATGGACCACAACGAGGCATGCAGGCTAGGGCTAGTGCTTCTTCCCAAAGCTGTACCCGAAGACGTCTATGCTGTAGACAGAAGGCGATTGGTGACGGGGCCCATCGGGCAGCACACGGGGGTCCTTCCGATGTGATATGGGAGAAACCATTTGGAACAAATCGATTTTAACATCATCCGAGCGCCCCAATATGGCGTCATATTGGGATTGCCGTGGCTACAGAAACACAACCCTTCTGTGGATTGGCTAACACATTGCATCGAAATGACGTCACCGTATTGCACCCTGCATTGTGGAATACGAACGGAATCCCTTGACGCAGATGAGAGCGGGAGTCAGACGGTGGCTACAGCGGCAGAAAAAGATGTGGCTCTCCCCCAGGCTTATCACAGTTTTGAGGATGTATTTGATGAGGTGAAGGCGGAAGTGCTACCATCACATAGACAGTTTGACTGCCAGATCGACCTGGTGCCAGGGGCCAGCGTTCCCAGCGGCAGGCTGTATGCCCTGACGGAGCCTGAAAACGTGCATCTCCGGGGGTACCTGGATAAACTCCTCAAGCTAGGATTCGTCCAAGTCTCCGGCCGCCTCGCCACTCTTCTTCATCCTGAAGGCTAATGGGGAGCTGAGAGCCTGTGTGGACTTTAGGGCATTGAATGCGATAACCATAAAAAATCGGTACCCCTTGCCTCTCATCAGTGTACTTCTGGAACAGGTCAAGAAAGCTCGTATCTACACCAAGTTGGATTTGAAAGGGGCATACCATCTGGTACGCATGAGGGACGGAGACGAGTGGAAGACCGCCTTTAAGACCAGGTTCGGCCTTTTTGAGTACCTCGTCATGCCGTTCGGTCTGTGCAACGCCCGGCAGCCTTTCAGTACTTTCTGAATGAGGTATTCAGAGAGGAGTTGGATATCTACGTGGTCGTATATATCGACGACATCCTCATCTATTCGTCCAGTGTGGAGGAGCACGTACACCACGTCAAAGCTGTGCTCCAAAAGCTGAGGGAAAACATGCTGTTTTGTAAACTCAGCAAGTGTGACTTCCACGTCACATCCGTGGAATTCCTCGGAGTGATGCTGAGTCCAGAGGGACAGGAGATGGCGGAACGAAAGATCAAGGCGGTGAAAGAATGGCCGGTGCCCCAAAGCGTGAAGGACGTCCAAAGTTTCATTGGCTTCGCCAACTTTTACAGGCGGTTTATAGATGGATTTTCAGGATTGGTGGCCCCAATCACACAGCTACTGAGGAAGTCCAAGGAGTTTGTCTGGTCCCCTGAAGCGAACACAGCCTTTGAGGCCCTGAAAAGCGCCTTTGGTAAGGCGCCGGTGTTGGCTCACCCCGATCCGGATCTCCCCTACGTGGTGGAAGCGGACGCATCGGATGTGGCGCTGGGGGCTATCTTGTCCCAACGCAACCACGACACAGGGGTGCTTCATCCCGTTGCGTACATGTCCCGCAAACTCAACGACGCCGAACGCAACTACCATATTGCGGAGAAAGAGCTTCTCGCAATCAAGGACGCCTTCACCGAATGGAGGCATTGGTTGATGGGGGCAAGACATGTGGTATCGGTGTACACGGACCATCGGAACCTACAGTTCATGACGGCCACAAGACACCTTTCTCCCAGGCAGCTGCGGTGGATGATCTTCTTTGCGGGGTTCAACTTCCGCATCACATATCGGCCGGGGACGGAAAACCGGAAGGCGGACGCCCTGTCCCGTCAATCTGCAGTTAAGGAACCATTGCCTGCGACCGAGCATTCCATCATTTCCCCGAGGATGGTATTGGGGGTTATCCAACCGGATACTTTCCTGAGGGGAATAAAGAGAGGGATCAGGTCATTCGCATGGCGGAGGTGGCTCCTCAGTCACAGAGAATGGCAGCTGAAGGACGGGATACCCCTGAGGGGCAGGTGCCTATTGATACCAACGCCTAGGCTAAGGAAACAAGCATTCATCTGGTGCCATGACTCTCCATGCCCAGGTCATTTGGGCTTTGAAAAAACGGTGGCTAGCATGGGACGGCATTTCTGGTGGCCAACCATGAGAGTGGATGTCAGGAGGTGGGGACAGGAGTGTCCTACGTGTGCTACCATGAAGGCCGACCATGGCCGAACCCAAGGGCTCTTACATCCACTTCCAACCCCGGATAGACCATGGGATAGCATATCACTGGACTTCGTGGTGGGCCTACCGGTAGACCAGGGGATGACGGCAATACTGGTGGTGGTGGATTACTTGACGAAAATGGGGCACTTCATCCCCTGCAAGAGAGTCCCTACGGCCGGGTAATTGGCGTCACTACTCCTAAAGAATGTGGTCCGACTGCATGGATTACCTGGGGTGATCGTGTCGGACCGGGGGTCGCAGTTTACTGCGCAATTCTGGAAGACTTGGTGCACTGCGCTGCATGTTAAGACCGCCCTGTCCACCAGCTACCACCCTCAAACGGACGGCCAAACCGAGCGCCTGAACCAAACGCTCAAACAGTATCTGCGATGTTTTGTGGACCAGGGCAGGGAAGAATGGGTCGACTTGCTATGGGTTGCAGAGATAGCCTACAACAACGCCACTCACAGCTCCACACAGTCATCTCCGTTCTATAGCAACTATGGCCAACATCCCAGGTTCTTGCCATTTCTACATCCGTTCAGAGAGGACAGGATTCCCGCCACAGCGGACAGGGTGGCACACATAAAAGACACGTTGATGCGCTCAAGGGCTGTCCTAATAGAGGCCAAGAGAAGATACAAGGCTGCGGCAGACAGGAAGAGAAGGCCCGGGCCACTGTACCGCACTGGAGACTACGTCTCGATATCCACAAGAAACATGAGGTTTCGAAAGAACAGTGTGTTCCATCCCAAGTACATGGGCCCCTATCGAATTACCAAGTGTATGGGTCCCGTGAACGTGAAGGTGTGCTTGCCCCAGTCATTGTGGATACACCCTTTCTTTCATGTATCCTTGCTCAAACCAGCACCCTCCAAGCCGTCTGGGACACCTAGGCCGGTATGCGTGGAGTCGGAGGTGGAGTATGAAGTGTCGGGCATACGGGCGTCCAAATGGCGCAGGGGGAAGCTGTGGTACCTAGTTGCGTGGAAAGGCTATGGCCCGGAGGAGCAATCATGGGAACCGGCTGAAGGGGTTCATGCTCCGCGCTTGGTCTCCTTGTTCCATCGGTGTTTTCCTGCCAGCGCTGGCCCCGTGGGGAGCAGCTGAGAGGGAGGATGTACTGTCAAGAATTCCTGTCATGCGAGGGGAGGAAAACGGTAACCAGCGAAAACGGACTACATCTCACAGGATGCTTAGCGGTTGAGAGGTTATGTAAACAGGAGAGCTGTTACATAACTCAAGGAAAACACGCCCTTATGTAAACAGGAGAGCTGTTACATAACTCAAGGAAAACACGCCCTATAAAGGGAGGAACCGGGAGTTACAACGCTGTCGGATATTGTGTTTACACCGATGTACCTGCTTCGTGAAGAGCAGTGTTCCGGAGTGGTGCTCCAGTAAGGCAAGAACGGAGGTAGGTCGAGTCGTTACTCCCTGGGCCGTGTCTTGCCCCATCGTCACCTGTGAAGGACCCGGAAGCTCTACCGGTCAACCATTGAGCTTCGCTTTTTGACTCGGCTGAGTCAAAGCGCAGTGGCGCTTTTGCTGGTTGGAGTCGTAACTCCCAGCCCGACCAGAGATACAGGGACTGCCAGCTGTATCGCACACCAGGAGGTGTTTGCCGCGTTACAGACTCAAAAGTCCACAGGATCGATCGAGCGGCTGCTCTCGGTTCAGTCTTCTTGCTTTTGATTGGGGTATCGGTGACGCATCACCAGGAGGTGACTCCGCGTCCCGGTGCAGTCTGAGGAAGAGGTTGAGCGGCTGCTCCCTTCAGGTAGAGACCCCGGCTGGGTGTTTCCCTGACTCCTCGATTCTCCCCAACACACTTCGTGCCCCTCACAGCCTACCGATTGGCATTGTCGGCCATTTCATTTCTGCCCTCTGTTGGCATACGCCGGGATCGGCGTATATGCAGAGGACGGTTAGGACCATCCGTGCTGTGGGCTGGTAACGTACTTAGCCTGGAGGATTCCAGTGACTATAACTTTTGTTTACTCTTTGTATTATTTTTGCCTTCATTAAAATAACTAACCCTTCACAAGTGGTTGCGTCCTCATTATCGTGTCTGTTAAACAATCCTGAGACGTTCAGGGCGTTACACATGCCCAAAAACTTGACAAACTCATCCTTACTGCTTGGATATTTAAGGTTAGAGATAGCCTCCACCAACGATGGTTTGGGTTTGATACTAGACCCAGAAACAAGATGCCCAATATATTCTATAGTTTCTACACCAAGTTTACATTTATCTAGTCTAAGGGTGAGCCCCTCATCTTGTAATCTATTTAAAACCTCACACACTCTGTCATCATGTCCCTTCCGGGTTACTCCATGTACCAAAATATCATCCCGATAAACTTTAATACCCTGGAGGCCAACCAAGATGCCCTACATCACCCTCTGAAAAACTGAAGCCGCTGATATCAGACCAAAAGGCATCCTGAGAAACCTAAAGGTACCAAAGGGAGTGATGAAGGTCATGAAATCTTGACAAGATGGGTGTAACCTGACCTGATGGTTGACAGAGGAGAGATCCAACGAGGAGAAGTGTGTGGCCCCACTGAAAAAAGACATCATTTCAGTTATATTGGGAAGTGTATAATGATCAACTATTACAGCTTTGTTCAGCTCCCTCAAATCAATACATTACGTTGCCTCACCATTGGCCTTGGGGACCATGGCGACCGGAGAAACCCATTCTGTACCCTCGACCTCTTCTATAACGCGATTGGTTATCAGTTTATCTAACTCAGCTTTCATTTTATCTCGAACCAAGAGTGGAACATTTCTGACTTTAGCTACTTTGGGAACCGAGTCCTTCTTCAATTTGATGAGGTGCAAGTACTTTTTAAGACACCCAAGATCCTTAGTAAAGACACTTGGGAATTTCTTTGCCCAATCATTGTGATCTGAAACTACTGCCACACCAGGAGGAAGATCCCTCAAACACACAGATGAAACTTGGTTGGGGTCAAGATAAACACCAAGATCTTTCTGATGCGCCCAACTGATGAGGGAATTTCCCTTCATTGAAACATAGATTTTCCCAGCAGTAACTCTTCCCTTGAAATCAATTGTGCCCATAAAACACCCTAACAGGTTTATGATCTGACCGCCATACCCTCTGGGAATTATATCCGGCTTGAGGAGTCTAACTTTATTTCGTAGATTCTTCTGAAAGAAGAATCTGGTATCAAGGTAATTTTCGCACCTGAATCAAACAACATGTCCATCGGGCATTCATCAATCAACACCTTCTCCATAGGACCATCCATACCAACAGCATTTATTTGACACACCAAAGATTCATCTTGCCCCTGATCATAAATATCCACTTGTCTCACCTTCTTCTGAGCCTTATTTGACTTGCAACATTTTGAGAAATGCCCTTTTCTTTTACAAATGGAACAAGTTGTCTTCCATCGAGGACAATCCTTGGCATTGGCTAAATGACCTAAGTTGCCACACCTAAAGCACCTGACATTTAGAGAACTTGGAATTCGAATGTGTACCTTTGTTACTACCAGAGTTTTCTACCTCAGGAAGAGCAGCCTTTTGGGAAGTAGAAGCTGAGGATGTTTTTATCTCTTTACCTCAGTGGACCCCTTTTTCTTATCAGAGCTGTTTTTACGAATAACCTCAGAACACGTTAGAATGTTCATGCAATTTATGTGCAGTAATTACTTCCTGAAGTGTGGGATTGTCTTTTTGCCACAGATTGTCCTTTGTTATGTTATGTTATGGAATCTTGTATAGCGCATGGCTACCCCAGCAACGGGGCGTCCCAGCGCTTGCAGACATGCCAGAGGCTAGTACGACAGAGAGTGTGTTAAATAGACGCAAACAGCCAGGTTTTTATAAGTTTTCGAAATTGCAGGTGGGTTGAAGTGGCCCGAGCTTTGCCTTTTCAAGAGAAGACCCAAGCATAAGCTGGTCTCTTAACCGCTCATCCAAGGCACCAGCAAAAGAGCACGTAGAAGCCAGTTTACGAAGAGCAGTAATATACTGTTGCACTGTTTCGTCCTGCCTCTGCATCCTCTTCTCAAAATGGAAACGTTCCAAAACCATACTCAGTTTAGGAAGATAATGCAGATCCATCTTTTTTATACAAATCTCTTATTCAATAAGTGAGTTTCCATCAGCATCTGACAAATCAGGAAGATTCTCAAAAACGTCTTGTCCCTTCAAACTTAGACAGTGCATGAACAAAGAAGACTTTCTCTCAGCACTCAACGATGTACCACATACCCTGGCATAATGGGCAAAAACCATCTTCCACTTAAGCCAAGTTATGGGAGGATCACCAGGTTCAAAAAATGGTGGAGCCGTGACATTCTGCATGGTAAAGAAGTGATAATTACATATAAATTAAAACCAGCACACAATAAAAGAATGTGACCGAAGAGCACAACAAGAATAAAGAAAGAAAAACCCTTCTATAAAGTGTAGTTATAAAATTAATACAACAACAAACAAAACTTATAGGTGTGATGGTTACAAACAATACTTATTGTATGCAACTAATGAAATGCTTAGGCTGGGGTCCCTAAATCCCAATAATGACTCCGTAGGGGTCCCCGGATTCTATTAATGGCTAAGTGTGGGCCCACAGAACTCAAATGTTTACACACCACTGTCCTGGCGTGTGTGCTGTTTTAGGCAGTTTTCAGCTAATAGTATATGCTTGAAATTTCATCATTTTCAGAGGCCATTGTTGACTCCCCCAACATAGCAGGCCTGTAACGTGAGTGCAGACAGGAGACAGCTGGGAGAAGATTGTGTCTCAATGAAAATTTGAACCAATAAGTGCAGACCTATGCACTTTAAGAATGGGATGCTGATGCATTTGAAATTTGCTAGCCTGTAGGTGTGGATGAACAACCAACCCTGAAAGGGGAATTGCAGGAGGAAATTTATTTTAGAAGGAAGGCCTGTGTATGCTCACACCTTAAAAAGCTATCCCTGAAAATGTTAGTTTTATCTACAGAGATGACCACTCCTTAGCTGTTGACAGCTCTTGTTCAGGGGGTGGATGAAACAAACGATTGAAAGATAAGGGCCTGGGTTCTTATGGTGCATTGAGCTCCAAATTACGGAGCATGGTGGGAAATCCTGCAAAGAAAACATGATAATTTGGAAGGAGAACCAGCATGGGAAGATTCCTCTGGAAAAGATCCCAGTAGCCGAGGTTCCTTCCAGATAATAAACTGAATAGGTCCAATAAATTGAAGGAGAAATGCCTGGAGGTACAAAGCATCAGCGGCTCTGTGGTAGAAGCTAATGTCTGAATAATTGAGATGCCTAAGAATGCCTTGCTACTTCTGTTGAGTATGGTCCCAAGAGAAGCTCATTGCTGTCAGCGCAAATTTCTGTGTGAAGCAAGCGAAAAAATAATATAAAGCTCGTGCAGAGCTAAATAACACCTCTGCTATTCATCACCTCAAACCAAAAGTGTGTGTGAGTGGGTTAGTGGTACTACCAGGGATTCAGCAACCACATGCAATCACCCCTTTCTGAAGCTTGATTGACGGAAATTCACCCAGAAAACCTTTGAGCTCGTCCTTTGGGTTTAGTTAAATAGGAATGTTCGGACGGACAAAAGAAGGAAAGGAGTTTGCGGTGAGAAACGACTCTCACAGGATATACACAAGCTTTAATAACAAGCCTAGGATAAACAGCTTTGCTTAGACTCTGTAGAAGGTCTGTTATAGGGTTGCCTGAGCACAATCCTAAAATATGGGGCAAAAGGTATTTCTTCCATTTCCTGAGTTTAAGTGGCCCGGAAAGCATCTTAAGCATAACTAGCTATTCAACGTATTGGATGACTCCAGCACCCTCATGCATAGAGGGTATACTAGAATAGAAGAATACCAATGAACTTACCACATATGAAGGTGACTGACACCCTCACAAGATGCCCTAGCAAGATGTTGTGCAATTTAATTTTTGTAGGTGGGAGCAAAAGAAGCAGAGTAAGCAAGCTTGCTAGCAGAGGGCTGGGAGGACCCAAGTGTAGAGAAAATTAAGCATGGGCGGAAAATCCGTTTCGCTCGCGGATTTTGCGGATTTTCGGTAAATTCGCAATCCGCAAGATTCGCGAATCTCCCGCAAAATCCGCAAATCCGCGAGCAGCGGATTTTATGGCTTGCTATCACTGTTCGCGTGAGTTCGCGGCTTCCCAGTACAACTTCGCGCCCCGCGAATAAGCGCTAAATTGCAGAAATACGATCTTAGCAAAACTGAAACTACTTACCAGGTTCAAAAGTTCAGGCTCATCATTAGTAGCCATTTCCTGTAGTGCTTCCTGAGGGGCCCCTCCAGAGTTCAGTTGCCAGTTGCAACTATTATGTGACCCTGCTCTGAACCTCATAATAGTTACACATATGCCACAAAGGTCCTGAATTACAGCTAAGGGAGACAAGCAGGAGCCAGGCTGGAAGTTCAAATCCATTAATCAGCCCCTAATTCATTATTGTCAGTTGGGGCAGGGCAGGTGTTGTAACTAATTTTGCAACAATGAAAGCACTTAGCAAGTGCAAAAGATCACTAATCAGGAAGCACTAAGGAAGCAGGTGCCAGCTAAAAAAATATTCTGTGACACATTAATCAGCCCCAAATTAATTCAGGTCACTTGAGGCAGGGAAGGTGTGCTTTGCTTTGCCACAATAATGTACACTGACTGGACAACCAGAGGGTGCTGTGATGAAACAGAGGGTGGCATGGGTCGGCCAGAGGGTGGCATGAGTAGTCAGAGAGTGGCAGTGGTGACAGAGAGTGGCAGTGATGAAGAAGAGTGTCCCAAACAGGCTGGACACGTAGAAACAACAAGTTCGCAAAACTTGCGACCCGACAGGTAAGTTCGCGTTTGCGAAATTGTACAAAACCCTCGCGAACTGGCGGAAACCCGTGCGAACACAAAAAAAATCCGCAAATTCGCGAGAATTCGCGGATTTTGCGGATTGCGAGTTCGCAAATCCGCAAAATTCGCGAACGCGAGATTCGCAAAATTCGCCCATGCTTAGAGAAAATGCACATTTACTGAGGTTCCTGGACCCACTAGAAAATGTGGTCTGTTGCGTACTTACCATCTTATGCCCCTACCTGTCTGTGGCCCTTGCAACAGTTCTTTAACCCTTTTTGTGGCTTTTCACTGGGTGTTGTCTAGGTCTGTTGACTGTGCTTTGTCACTAACTGCCCACGCTTGAGTCTCAGTCTCTTGTTCCTGGTCTGCAGTCTGTCCCCTTTCCTTATCCAAGCAAGGTATTTTGACCTAGTCTACTGTCTTTTGCCAAAGATTTCTTCTTGCCTATTACCCTTCCCAAGGAAAGAGCCAGAAAATTGAAATATTTGCCCTTAAACCATACCTTTAATGCACCGAGTGGGTGAAGCAAGTGAATATGCCCTTCTTTAGTAATGTCCTGAAGGGGAGTTTTGGGGCTAAGGGTGTGGTCTCCTCCTTAGAATATTGTTTTTTTTTAAAAAGCCAAGTGGTGCATTTTTCAGCAAAATGTTTTGAAAGACTTTCCCCCCAAGTGACTTGTCGTCCATGAGTTTCTGAAAGGCACTCAAGAAATAAACCATAGAAAATAAATACTTCTTTTTTTCTGGAAACAACATTCTCTGGCGTGTTTAGGGAGGGGGTCCTACCATATTTCCCCTTCAATATCCTCTTTCTTGCCAACTTGTTTCTTTCTCTATTCATCTTTCTTATCCCTTTTTAGGTTTCACCTCCATAGTGCTAGTGAAATCTCTTGCACAGAGAAATTCTTAAAAGGGGCTTAGAGCCCACCCATTAGTTACCTTTACCTATCATTCATCAGCTCCCACGTCACTCTCATTTCTTTGCTTCCTATAAATTAGCACCTTCTTATCGACTATGGCTTCCTCCTGGTCTTCAGTCTTCATCCCTGCCATAGAGCATCGATCAAGTACAGCTTACTGTGGCCTTTGTCCTTCAACTGGCTGCAGGCTCCTGCAGATTTCTTTTTTTTCTACTTTGAGCACGCACTCTTATAGACTAGATGACTCAGCACCCCCTCTCTTTCACCCTTGCCCTCCACCCACTGTCTGTGGTGTTAATCTTCCCCGCCCACCTTCTATTCTCCATTGAGGCAACCTCAACCCCTGCTCGGCTTCTGCTCTCCATGGCATTCATCTTCCCCCACGTCTGATCTTCATAACCCACCCTCCTCCTGCTGTCCATTCTGTTTAACCCACACTACCACCTCCCTCCACACATTCTATGAACACCAGCCTCCTTCCTCTTGTTAATTGCCAATCCCAAATTTCCCCCACACTGTTTTAAGGAATATTGCACAGCAGCCCACACTGCTGTGCAACATGGCTTAAAGTAAATAGCTATATTGCATAGCAGCCCTGACTGCTGTGTAATATCTTTAAAAAACATTGACAGTGCCACTAAGTCTGTCATAGACTAAACCTATTGGCTTTGCCACTGCTTGTTTCTTTGGTGTTTCACTATAGCGGTGGCAAGAGTTCAAAGGGGAAACTGGGAGTTATCTTCTTGGGAATCCCCATCTACTCTGCAGGATACTTAGATAAATAGGTTAGTCAGCATCAGCTCTGGCAGATTAACATGCCAGCAAAGAAAGTACCTTCCTGCCAATATCAGTTCACAGTTGCTGATTGAAGGATTTGGCTAGTAAGCTAGAGTCCTTGTGGGAAGTTACAAGGGATCTAACTTGGTGAGTGGACAACCTGCAGACGTATGATTTGGGAAAAGTAGAGAACTGCTGGAGTTAACACCTCTGGTGGGGGCCCATTCATAGCCTACTCTGAAACTAGCAACTTTCCCTACGCAAAAAGGCAGATTTGCCACAGCCCAATCCAGACTCCATAGCAAACACTATTATTATGTAACAAGGCCAGGGCGAGGGTAGGGTGTGGGGATACGCAGCCACTCCCACATAACACCGGCCAACAACAGCAGACCAAAGATTTACAAGCCTTTTGAGGCAGCAGGGAGGAAGGATCCTCTCACTCACAGTATTGCAGGCACAGCTCCTTCCTAATAATCAAAGTGGGGACAAAGAGCTTTTAGCCAGGTCCAGCATAGATGCCCTACGTGAAGTCTTTTTAGTTGTAGATAGTATATCCCCTTGTTTGGTCCTGACGAATCGCCCGCAGATTATTCAATTGGCGAGAAACATGTTGACCTATCACATATAAGAGCGCCATAACCTAAGACATTACCTCAGCCTAGCGCCTTATATCCTTTGTTTTTAATTAGGGTAGGAGAGCCCTTGATTAAAGTTGTTGTCGTGGGTACTCCCAACCCTATTTTAGAATCACCAAACACACTTGAAACACACATTCATATACACACACTAGATCCCTCAACCCCATTTCATCAAACGGCTGTTGGAAAAAGATCTCAGCTAAAGTGCCCCTACTATAGGGAGCCCGTCAGGAATTGCACCACAGAACCAACGAGGAGCAGCCCGATGATGAAGCATGACACCCGACAGGGTATGTGAGGGCATTATAATCAAATGAAATGGATTCCCAACTTTGAACCACTCTGGTCAGGTTGGTCTATATTTCCCTTACCTGACTTTTACTTAAGAGGAATAGCATAAATCTTTTTTCTAGACATCTCGTTCCTAACCATGCACAACCTAATCCACCCCAGACTGTTAACCCTGTACCTGTGGATCATGTATTCTCACCAAGTGATAAAACCCATGAACATTGGCACAGAGAGGTGGGTAGGGTGTACTTGCACAGTGGGTAATTAAATAAGGGGACAACACATGGGTCTTGAGGCAAAGAGGGCTTGGGTCCTGGGTCTCCCCCCGCAGCATGCCTATACGTCTTCATTTTGGCTACTGTTACCAAGTTACAGCAGCAGAGTGAGACTAGAGTATGGACCAATTAACAGGGAAAGTTCTACACTGGCTCACAAAGTTCAGAGGTGCTGATTATCATTTAGGTAACCATATCCTGATGGCAAGAAGAGTTGCATGGGTAGGACCACCACCTAAACCCATAGTAGAGGAATGTATTGCAGTAGATTTGATAACCATAGACTAGCGGGGTATCTGCTTCTGCAGTTTCCTATTGCACCCTCACTAGGTTACCAAATATTTGCCCTCACCTTAGGATTGTTCTATAAACCGCTTCATGCGATGGTTCACAAAATTTGGCATAGGAGCTGGTGGCACCTGACACTGTGGATTAACTACCTGCTGTGGCTGATTCATAAGCACTTCATTCTGTGTCTGTGGATTAAAAGTTTGATTTGGCCCATTATTATTTGAATACTCTCACACTCGTTCTTCCAATGTCCAAGCTTTCCGCATGCATGACAAGGAAACTTCTTCTTTGTATCTTCTCTGTTCATTCATCCTCTCAATTTACCGCCATTCGCCGTCTGATCATTCTGTATTTGTTCTCTCATCTGACTGTCAGCTTGACCATTCAATTTAATTTCCTGCTGTTCTGCCAATTTTACTTGTGCCCACATCATCTTTTCTTTTAACTATCTTTGCCAAGCCACAATATAATCCCCACAATATTTTGCGTATTTCAAGATGTCATCTATTGGCTTTCCCTGCCAGCATAACATGTGCTGCTGAGTCAACTGACTAATCTCCGGTTACAGACCATACACAAAATGTCCCATATCCTTAACGCCAATGTTCTCGAATCCACGATACTGCTTAAACACCTGTATTAATTGCTCATAATACACATGCATAGACTTGTTTGGTTCTTGAGTTGTTCTATCTATCTTTACCCAATCTGTTTCTTTGAGTGGGATTTTCCCTTTCAGAAAAGTAATAACTTGATGGTATTTCTTCATCACCTCATCTGAGGGTGCTCTTGTTTTCGAGTCCCTTGCATATTCCTCACTTGGCCAATCTATGGTAATCTTGCATTCTGTCCACAAATCAGTGGGTACCACTAGGTCAAACATACCATCCAAATCTTTTAACAAAACCTTTGAAACTTTCACAAATCTTTCAACTTGTGTGTACCATTCAACTGGTTTCTCTCTATAATCTAGCAAAATAATTTGTAAATGACAAACTATTGCATTGATAGTTATACTCTTACACACAAACAACAGTTCTTCTTCATTGCAATGATTCAACCTGTCTATTCCCACATTTCCATCTATCATCTCTTCGAATTTTACTTTTAGCTTGTGAATATCTAAAAGCTTTGGGGGTGTACTTTGCTTTTATATCCCCTGTGCACATCTCTACAAATCTTCTGGGGTTACTGTTGCTGAACTGCTAGTTTCTGAGGGTACCACAGATCTTTTCTCTTTTGAACTACTGGGTGTAACTCTTTTTGGAGTTTAACTTACAGATTCTCTTATCGGAAGGTCCGTTAATGATATGACTGAATCACACATACTGGCTTGATGAACAATTATTACTACTTCCATTCTAGGATTATTCAAAGGAATTGTCACAGCTTGGGGTTTTGTACAATTTATTTTATCTCCATATAATGGAATAACAAGACCATTTTCTGGGAAAGCTAGAACTCCATCACCTTTGGTATATTCTATCCAATTCTCCAACCACACACAAGTATGATATCCTCTCTCCATCATCAGAAAATAAGTAGGCATTTTCGGCAGTGGGATAAGAATTCCCTCTCTAGTCATCACAGGTTTATCTTTCTTAAGGAAAGTATTAATTTTCTTTATTAATGACATCTATCATTTTCCTATATACATTTTGGATACACGATGTGTAAAAGAATACTCTACAAAATCTTGAACTCTCTTGTCAGTATGATCCATACCCACGGTCAAATCAGAATTGGACATATAAATTTTCTTTTAACCAATGCTAATACATCTTCCATTTAATGTCCAATCAACTTTTAGGCTTTCACTGATTAGCTAACCAATACTAGTGAGGCCTTTTTGTGACGTCAGTTTAATTCCTTACTACTGACCCCTCTTTTACAATCTGTTTCTGTCTCACGCCCGCTGCTTTAATCAATCCCAGAGCGGCTCCCTGTGATGTCAGTACTACTCCGGCGACTGACCCTGCCTTCACAAGATAAGACGAAAACGTTTTTTTAAAATTTTCCTTAAAGTAAAATCTGTTAGTAACAACATAAAAACATTTGCTACTCTGCCTGTTCCACTAAAACAAAGAATAGATCTTTGATTTATTCTGGATTCTCTGAATTGCTTCTTCTCTTACTACTAGTAAAAATCTCTATTTTACCCTTCATCCAAGCTTGAGAGAACCTGTTACTCCTTCAGTGTTACCCTTACTAGGTGATATAAGACCAAAGTTTCACCAGCGAACATTCTGCTATCACTCCCACTCGACTTTTATACAAAATAGTCCCTAATTTAAAAACTGCCAGCCCAGCCCAGCTTCTCAGTGCTATTCCAACAGACGAGTATCCTCACTGCAGCGTTGCTTCGATCATCACCCGCTATTCATTCACAGAGAACTTTTCCAGACGACACTAACTTTTTTGTTAAATATAAATCAATAATCGAAAAACAATATTTATCACAAAACTAGTCAATAATAACCATAGCTCTGCTACCAAAAAACTGATCCAGCGGGGTACCAGCAACAGATACTCCAATACCATATACTCACCTGGGCCCATAAACACACAAGCACATGTTTTCCATACTTCAAGATTAATTATATTCTTCTCCGAACTAATCTTCCACTGATCAAAAAGTTATTTCCTCTGGTCGATGGACCATTAGTGGAACTAATTGATGGTGAAAATTAACTAAATTCTAACCTTTATACTTTAGATTAAATAATTACAGACTCTGGAAAGCTTTAAATCTTTATCTAAATTATTTGTATGTGAACCACTTCGAAGTACAGCACATTCACCATTTCTCATAGGGGAGGAGGTTCAATTAACCAAATCATCAACATATACTTCAAACTTGCAATGACTTATGCTAAGAAAGGAGAGGACAGAGAGAAAAGAACATCTGCAAACTCGCGAAATTGATAGTTACATAGGATGGTGTGAAAGCCAACCCCCTGGCCAAAGGGCTGGTAGGGTTCCCGTGGGATAGTTCAGGAGACAAAAACTTCAGGACAGGATTCAGGACAGGATAGACGACCTCTCTAACACCAACGGTCACACCGCACCCCTCTCTGATACCCTCTTCCTCCTCGAGATTCTTCAGCGATTTTCTTTCTAATCCTAATAATTTAGTATATTAAGCTCTGCATTCAGTTCTTCATCGGCATCACTCGCTACGACCTCAATTATACCTTTTCGTTTATCGTGTACCTCCCATTAATGTTTCAATATCGTAAAATAATAACTCTGATTGGTCAGGCAAAGGGGGAAGATCATAATACTATACATATCACTCTTTTCAGTTAGCCCTTTGTTAATAAACCCATCCCCTTAATTTTTATTCATGCTTTATTTTCCCACCCACATTTACATTACATCCGATACAAATGTTTAACTTTATTTTATGGTCTTATTCATTCAGGTTTTGTACTGCCGGTTTCTGAGGCTTCAGGCAGGCTGTGGCCTTGCACTCTTCTTGGACCACACGTCATCCTTCCGGGCTGACTTCCACTTGCCATGCGCTAAACCCATGTGACAAAGCTCACTCCATATATAAAGAAACAATGTCCCACTGGGTATCAATAACAAAGACAATTCAGATTTTTGCATACAGTACGTATTGCAGGAAAGGAACACCAGAGAGTCTCAGTACATTTTGTGAGAAGGTTATTAATCACCAGTTACATTAAACACGGGAAGCACACTCCAGACATACCCAAAAGGCCCAAATACGCACTAATAATTAAGTTAGAAAGACAGATGTTACTTTCAAGAATAAATGGTTTCACTGTACTCCACCACTCACTACTCTAATCCCCTTTAATTATTAATACTTCCCCTGCATTGGTATTAGTAAATTCACTCAATTTAGTTTCAAGCAGGCAGATGCAAAGCACATGAGTCTTCAAGACTCCATATTAGTACCTTCTGCCCATGCGCAAGAATTCCCTCCAAGCAATAGCTCGTCATACTGCGTAGATGCAGGTGACGCATGCGCAATAAAGATTTCCTGTTTGCAGCCATTTTAGAAAGCCACTCGAGGTATTCATATTACCAAACACATACGCAAGCTTCATTAACCCTCTTTTTTATGTCGTGTATATTAGTTTTACACAATACGCAATTAATAATCATGTTAAGGAGTTAAATTAGAGGATTTCTTCAGACCAAGTCTGTTTTCTATGAGTAATTGCTCCATCACTTGCACGCCCTACCACCTTCAAACAGCAACCTCGCTGACAGGAAGAAGCTCAAGACCTGACTCTTTGACTGAAACCATCAGCCCAGCGACTGGGTACCCTCACAGGTGACAAGCCGCTCTATACAAGTGCCATATGACTGACTGACAATTTTTACTTCAGTCTGTAAAACAGTACAGAAAGCGATGGATTTCAGGATGGTGAAATTTATTATACCCACTCCAGTCTGTTCAACAGTATGGAAAGCATTGGACTTCATAGTTAAATTTACTATTCCCCCTTAGAACAACACAAACGTAGAGAGTGTTGGACTTTGAAGGGGTAACATTTACTACCCCACTCCAATCTGTGCAACCATAGGGAAAGTGTTGGGCTTTGGAGGGGTTAACTTTACTATTCCCACTTTACACAACAGTACAGTAGGGAAAATGTTGGACTTCTGAGGGGTTACATTTACTATTTTTTCTCCAAACAGGGCAACAGTAGGCAAAGTGTTGAACTGCAAAGATTTTAATACTACTATTTATACTGCAGTCTAAACAAGAGTAGGGAAAGTACTTGACTACAAGCACATTACATATATAAATATCACTATGAATGTAGAAAAAATATTAAACTCTTAATATAAAAATTATTGACATAAAAAATATCTATGTGTAAAAAAATCAATTTCCATACTTACTACTTCATAAAATAATGAATTATCCATTATTAATCAGATACCCACACTCTACCCCTACATACATAGCAGACCACACCTAAAATATAACTAAAATAAATTCAAAATGTTACATATTTAAAATTAATTAATTAATTATTAATTAATATATAATTGTTAACTAAATCTTACAAAATTAACATAGCAGCCTAGACTCTTACAAACCTAGCAGACTGCAAATATAATATTAGTAAAATAAAGAAGTATTCCATGAATTACATGAACCCAACAAACCACTATGACACTTAAATGAAATAAAAAAATCGAAATCAATTAAAATCACAAGATACATTTAAAAATATTAATAAAAATGATATATACAATAGTAACACTTAACATTAATATATCAACGAATACACAATAATTTAAAAACAATATTTGAAGCCATTATATTTTTGAAAACAATATTAAAAACATCAATATTATTTAGAAAAATATTACTAACCTTAAAAAAACAATATTGATGTGTACGATAGTCTTGCATCACAATATTTGTATGTTACAAAATTTCATTCACAATATCGGTTTCTCCCGATATCTTTAAGTCTAGATTTTCTCCAAAAACTCTACCAGAAGACTAAAATCTCGAACTAAGGCAGGCGGTCCTCCAGTAGAGGTGCAGATGCAAGGGATTGCACTGACTTGGTCAGCTGGAAGTGCACTCACCAAACTTCAATAAGGCCCCAAAATATTTAAGGTTCGATGACCAGAGTTTATAAAAAGTACATTTATTATTTAAAATACAAAACAAAAATGAGAGGGAAACAAAATAATAACTCTTTTAACAATTTGATACAAGTCTCTGTAATGGGTTTATATTATTGTGGTTTGGAATGTCATTACTTTTATGTTCTGGTGGCTGCGCTCTTAGAGTGTGCATCCTGGGGGATTCGATCAACAGCTGTCAGTTCTGATGGGGATCCCGAGAGTCGCGCCGCTCCTTGCCGCAGCCTAAGTTTTATTCAATAAAGAAGTAATTTTCCATAAAGACTCTTCTACATTCTGGTGATCCTTGACTTACCACATATGGCGACGATTGTGAGACAACTTCAGCCAGAAGAAGAAGCCCACGCAGCAGAATCCACTCATCACTGCTTCTTTGAGCTTCTACGTTACAGGTGGAATGGTATTTCTGACTGTGGCGCATTGTTCTTCGTATATCTGAAAAAATCCAGGAGGATTCATTTTTAAATTGCGGGCGCATTTAGCTCGATTGTTTCTAGCAACCGTTTGTGGCTCGTGCGCTCGCTCGCGCTGAGGCCAATGTGCACGGTCAGCGCATGATTGGAACTCTTCTGATGTGATACTGATTTCTTCGTCAGACGTTTTGAGTAACGTTCTGATGCTACGTGTGGACACAAGGCAGCCATCTTTCTTTGGGGATAGGCGTTAGATGTTGTGACAGCGAGGATCAACTGTTCATACAGCGGATTGCTCATTGCGGTGGCGCGTTGTTCTTCGTATATCTGAAGAAATAAGTGGATGTAATATTAATTTGTGGATTGCCCCAATACTGATAACACTATTGATTTCTTAAAAAAACTGTTTTTGTTGGAAGGAGCACCTAAAGCATTAGTCACAGATAACGGAACTCACTTTGTGTTATATAAAATGTGTACATTTTTGGAATCTCATGATGTCAAGCATTTGAAAGTGGCAAGGTATTCTCCTCCACCAGAGCGGTCTGGTGGAGCGAGGCAATAAAGTTCTTAAGGAAAGTAAATGTGTGGAATTACAATACCTCTCCACACTGTACTCCTGGAATTGCCCCTTTTGAATTGCTTAGGGGTAGAAAAGTGAACTCTGTTTTATTACCATCATGGCTGGACAGTAAGTTGTCTGTGGGTATCGATCCAGTTGGTTTGTCTAAAGTAGTCAAAGAAAAACAGTCAGAGATGAAGAAAAGGTTTGACAGGAGAGGTTCCCTTGGTGATTTGGAAATGATTTGGAAATTGATGAAGGGGACTGGGTTTTATTCAAAAAAACGTTTAAGGTTAGAAACGGCGAGTCTCTATTTTCTGATCCTGTGCTAGTATGTATAGTCAGCAAAGGAGCTGTATTCTTGGAGGGCATTGGTTGGTAGAACAAAAGACAGCTAGTTAAGTTGAGGAAGGTCTGGCAGAATTGATTAGAGATAAGAAGGCAAGTAGGGGTTCACACGGTTTGGAGTGGATTTATTGGTTACAGGATAAGGATTTGAGTGTTCCCAGGAGTGTGAATGTGAGTTTGTCTAATGGGGATCCTGTTAGTGGAGTGTTGAATGGTAATTTGGATAAAACTGTATGGGGATGTTGCAGTAAAAAGCTTCCTTCCACTTTTAAGGGTTTTAGTTAATACTGATTGTTATTTAGTTTTTTCTTTTGTGTTGGGGCAGGTGATGTAATGGGTTTGTTTTAGTGTGCTTCCTTGGGGATTCGATCAACTGCTGTCAGTTCTGATTGGGATCCTGATGGTCATGCTGCTCCTTGCTGTGGCTGAAGTTGTGTTAAAAAAATAAGTCATTTTTCATAAAGACTTCTCTACGTTCTGGTGATTCCTTGACTTACCACAGTTTCCACTAAAGCAGGAGACAATTACATTGTTTTGAGAAGGCCTGTGCAGAAAAAAAACATGACAGGGTGACAACATGGGACTCTTAGTGGGACCCAGGCAATGAAGGCAAATGAATATCTGTTGAAGAGGGTCCACCTTAAATGGGAGTTTGGGTGCACCTTAAAAAGTTACTTTCTGTCTTAGCCTGTTCTGTCAAGCAAAAATCTCTCAATCAAGGAGGACTATAAGAACTATTCGAACATTGGAATGTTGATCGCTCCATTCAAGACAATGGAGTGCTCCAGGCTTTTACTGGCTGGTAGAAGCCCAGAGAGCAACATTCCAATCTTTTTTTTTTAACAGCTGTTGCTGCGAACATAGGTCTCTCGGAGCCCAAGGGGATTTAAACCCCCTCGAGCTTCGAGAGGCCTTTGTTTTTACAAATTGGAAAATTCTGTCCTCTGGAGCGGGATGTTCTAATAGCCTTAGCACCTTCGTAGCCGGCTCTGCCGGCCATTAAAGGTCCGCTCCCAATGCTGGAGCGGGCCTTTAATGGCCGATAAAGCCCGTTACTTCGTACTCTAATGCTATATTAAAATAGTATTCCACTACCTGAGACTGTCCGTGCAAACTTCAAGAAGATGAACAGCATCACAAAGAGAGAGATGCATTTGGGAAGCTGAATGTTTTGAAAATATCTTGGGCCCAAAGGCGAGGAATTAATTAATTAATCAGAGCATGTGACAAGGTATCCATGACGCTATAAACTGAGTGGGAGCTCTTGGTCAAGGAATTCAGTGGAGCTGTAAATGTTTGAGGAGGGTGGAGCATTTGGCAGAACCATTACATTTTGCAGCGACGGCTCGTGGAGGGAGTTACGGTGGGGCAGGAGGGCGGGGAGGGGGAGGGGCAGGGCGGAGGTTGCTAAAAACCGGCATATGGATAATTGCAGGTAAGTAAACAATTTAATTAATAAAACGAATTTCGTAGCTCGCACTGCATTGCATTTTGCGATGCAAGGCGCACTACGAAATTCGTTTTATTAATTAAATTGTTTACTTACCTGCAATTATCCATATGCCGGTTTTTAGCAACCTCCGCCCTGCCCCTCCCCCTCCCCGCCCTCCTGCCCCACCGTAACTCCCTCCATGAGCCGTCGCTGACATTTTGGTTGTATTTCTGGGCTAGGTGGAAATTCAGCTGAATAGAGATGGCCAGATAACCACAACATTGGATCAGTACTCAATGACAAGGTCACACTTACTATACAGGGTCTCAAAATGACACTTCTGGTCAAATTGCCACTACTACGCTGGGTACTTTCATCACTTTGTGGTTTCTGTTGTGGCATCCAGCTAGCAAATTCCTAGACTAAGGGCTTCCAGCTTGTGAGGAGCTGATAAAGTATTGTAATGCCAGAATGCTGCCATCTGTACCTGAAGGAGTCTGTAAAGGTGAGGTCTCTTTAAGAAAATGGGAAAGCTCTTTGAAAAGGATCAGTGAGATTAAATATTGCTTGATTTAAGACTCCAAGCCAAATACAGAGGGTCTTGTAAGTCAGGATTCTAAAACATAGGTACAGAAACACTGTACTGCTGGTAGTAGTCTTTGGTTACAGAGAGGCCAGCATAATTAGGATGTCTCTACCTGACATTACAGAGAGGATCCAGCACTACCTAATAGACTGCTGCAGAGTGTGCATAGCTGATGTAAAAATGAAGAGCCACAGACGAGGTCATAACATGAACATATAAAGATAGCAACTACACTTTCTTCTTGTGGAGAAGAGACCAAGTGAGGCAGTAACTTCTGTATGGCGCAACTGAATAAGGTGCAGATGAAACCAGTTGCATCGCCGCCACATGTGTATTACAAACATCTCCAAAGACTCCTCCATTGTTGAACAAAGGCCAAGTCATTTTTGTCAAGTTGGTCACCTAATAGCCCATATATACACTTATTGTAGTTCAGCTTGTCTTGTGCTTTTCATCTTTTCTGCTTTTGAGCCCCTCGTGGCATTCATCTATTCATTACAAATGCATGATTTTGATCATTATTTCATTGCTTGTATCAATTATATAGTGTGATAACTAAGTATGATTTCATAATGCATCATTAGCTCATATGTTCTGTATTTAATAGCTTGATTTATAAATCCCAGTACATTTGGACAGTTGTGCGAGGAAAAATTCCCAATTTTTTTCTTCATACATTGCATCACGGGTTACAAGGTCTGTTTTTCTCAGAATAATGCTGAGAAATTGCATTTACGTTGGATGCTTGGACATTTTGAGAAATAGGATCTTCAGATTTCTGAGGGTCAGAAAATCTGCAAGAAATCTGCTTGAAAATCATGCACTGGTGCAAGCTTGTGATACATTTTGTTTTCTCCAAAAAGCATACCAAAGCAAAGGCAGTTATATACCTCACTCCCTGCTGCCGATGAGTGAAAGGTACATATGTTAAAACGTCAGCAAGGAAACATATTTGTAAGGCATTTTCGGCACTAATACAGATATTAGCTAGAGGCTAAGAAGGGAGATGTTCTGATACGTAGATCCCACCAATCAATGATTTGCCTCAGTGATCACCATCTGATATATTGTTATTTTTCTCTTTTTTACATGTATCACATTTTTGCTTTTCACCATTGTTTCTATTTTCTCAATAACACTCGAAATACTTTATTGTTTGAATAATAAAAATCATTACAATGGGAAACATGTATCCATAATAAAAAACGTATATTAAGAATGGTTATTAAGATATTTAGATTTGTACCATCACAACGAGTAAAAAGATAAAGTTCATCAGAAAATAATTTCAAATCCTAAAAATCTATTTTTTGTAATAATAAAAAGTATTAACTCATCTAGACAGAACGACCCTCTATTTTTTAACAAAAGAAAGAAAAGGCAGTTAAAAACCATAATTATACATTCTGATTTTATAATCTGCCAGGGTCACAGGCAGACATTAGTTATTAGAAGGCCATCATTAATAACACTGGCATTGTATTTCCATATTTGTGGTGAAGTTCATGGTAATGCAATTCCATTTATATAATAAAATCCCTGCATAAAATAATTTGAAAGTTCCAGGGGTACACAAGAAAGAATTATAGTCTGTACACCAGAGGCCATAGTCTGCTACTCTTGAGTGGCGCGGAGGAGTGTGCAAATCAATAGGACAACGTAGTGCTTAATCTGTCCTTTAATAATTAACTGTTGATGACTTGCTGGCTCTCACTGTTCATACATTTTCTTGCTGTTCCTGTGACAAACTTGGTGAACCGGATATTAAGCTGTGGATTGTCCGGGTTCCTTGATGCAAGGATAGCTTGCTGGTACGTGCGAATGGCGAGTTTGTTCCATTCGCTCTTTAACAAGATCTTTCCATTGTCATGGACTGCAGGACAAAGACATACCACGTGCTCAATTGTTTCTGTGCTACTCCCGCAGCCCATGCACGGTAAGTTGGAATTTTGGTAAATGATCTAGGAATGGCCATTCAGCCATTCTGAGGGCCACAAATCTTTTTTTCCACAGCACAGCGTAGGTACGTGACAGATGGGGTGCCATAATCCGTGGCTTAAATCCTTATACAATTGTCCACGCGTGCTTACGTTGCACCAGTTGGGCTCTATCCGAATGAAAGGACCAGAGGCGGACGAGTCTTTTGATATGAATGTTAAGTGCCTGCTGAGATGGATTAGAGGTCCAGATTTCTTCGATATCAAGGAGTTTTAAAGAATCTTGCAGATGGTGCCGGTATAAACTGCGAAGTTGACCAGCTGAGATTTACACCCACAAAAGGGCCTCAAGGCTTCCTTCTCTGGAGGTACGCAACTTATTGCACAGCCTGATGTACGCTCCATGCCCTACTGCTTGATGGTCTTGAAGACCAAACTCAAGACGTATTTGAGCAAGAGATAAAGATTTTGGTAAGCCCAGCACCTGTTTAAATGTTCTTGTTATTATTTTGTGCACGTGGCTGTTGTATTTCCCTTGCATAATCTTCTGGCTGTAGGTGAGCAAATTGATGATTGTTGCCTTCACAACAGTTATGAGTGGAGTTAGACTGGGGCCAGACAGTTGCCTTGCAAGAGTCTTAAAAGCCACCTGAATTGTCAGGGCTTTGGCTTCTACCTCATCTCTATGTTTATAGAATGTTCCCCTTCTGTCCAAGTGAATCCCCAGGTACTTGTAAGAAAGGGTTCTGTCAACGTTTTTACCATTGTATTGCCGACCCCAACCTTGATATTTCCTTTGCCCAAAGGTGATTGCCCTTGTCTTTGCCGATCAAGTAGTCTCTGCAAACCAACCCTGGTATGACTTAGTAGGACCACATCATCCGCATATAGTAGATTACTAACTTTTGTCCCAGCAAGTTTTGGATGCTGAGAATTAACTTCGTCAAGCGACTCTTACAAATCAGAGATGAAAAGGTTGAAGAGAAGGGGTGCCAGCACACACCCTTGTTTCACTCTGCGGGTTGTTTGTATTTTCCTTGAGATGTATGATCCATCCCCAAGTTTTATACGGACCCATGTGTTAGTGTGTAGCGTGATTATGGCTTGTAGTAGCGCTGGGGGATCCCCCATTTCCGCA
Organism: Lissotriton vulgaris; assembly: GCF_964263255.1. Classification (NCBI taxonomy): domain Eukaryota; kingdom Metazoa; phylum Chordata; class Amphibia; order Caudata; family Salamandridae; genus Lissotriton; species Lissotriton vulgaris. Next base: position 582,124,324 of record NC_141687.1, on the reverse strand, counting down.
ATTTGAGCCATAATCGGCTTCGAAGTACGCGGTCAAAAGCAGCCTTAAAGCCAACGAAACCGCCATGTTTTAACGTTCCTCAGGCTGCCACTTTATCCAAAAGAACTGAAATTGTGAGCAAGTTTGTAATGGTGCCTGGTTTTTGCACAAATCCAGTCTGGTTGAAGGGTATGAGATGATTTTTTGCAGCCCAGGACCCCAGGTCTTGAAGGAGCAGCTTAGCATAGTATTTCGATTCCACGTCCAGTATGGCGATCATCCTGTAGTTTTTCAAGTCTGATCTCTTACCACCTTTATAAATTAAATGTATAATGGCACCTTACCACGATTCTGGCAATACCGAGTTGATCCGGCAATAGGAAAAAAGAGGTGCCAATTGATTGGCCCAAAATTCTGTATCCTGTTTAAACAGAGGCTGGGGTAGACCATTTGGCCCTGGAGCTATATCTGAGTGGCCCTCAGTTATAATTTGAGCCGTTTTTTCCGTAATGATTCCCAGAGTTGTCAATGGAGTCATTGTGTTTAATTCAGCGTGGTTTAATAGTGTCTTTGCATCCATTATGCCTAATGATTGGCATGAGTTGGATTGTAGAGCCGTGGCTAGTGGTCTGGCCAATGGGACATCTTTTACTGGATCATCAAAATGAGTTGTTAGATAGGATACCCATTCAGCTTTGGAGATGTTACCGCTACATTGTCCTCCTTGTTTGTGTGTTTTGGAATTAACAAGTGACCAGAAGGATTTTGGGTTATAATTTTTACTTGCGTATATATCAATTTTAGCCAGAACTGTTCGGAGCGTTTCTTTTTCTCGATGAATATTGCATGTCGAAGTGCTTTTTGGGCTTGCTTATATTTATTAACACTCATTCATATAATCTGCACCAGAACTGGGCTTTAATATTTAGTAAAGCTTTTTAAAAATACATAGTGTGGACATCTTCTGGGTGTCCATCTTTTGGTGAAATAGGGTACAGAACTCATTCATAATAAATCTGTAGTTTGTGGCCGGAATGATTGCTACCTGATATGCATTATCTCCAAGGAGGTCTTGGGAGGTACATAGGTCACTACCTGACTGTCTTTGCTGCTTGTTTTGGTAAGTTGGTTCATAACTGTAGAAGCCAGGTGGCTTTGAAACTCTAACTGAGTCGTATTTACAAGGGTACTTATAAAAATGAACCAAACTGTCAAGCTAAATACTGAGTGCAGTATAAATTCTGTAAGTCCAGGACTGATTGAGTATCCTGGTAGAGTACTACAGCACTACCACAATCTCCTCTAGGTGTAGTGAATTTGACACTTCGCCTGGTACTAGTTCCTAGAAGTTTATAAACTACAAAACAAAATAATAATTGTTTCACTGTGCACTGCAAATAAAACAGTGCCAAAATGGTGTGTTAATTGTGTGTCTGCTATTTGGAGGAAGCGCCTAATAGGGGAACTACATAAGAAGTTAATCCATTTTCGAAAACAGTCCATAAGGTTCAATTCCAAGCAACAGCCATGAACAAGGCCTGTCAGCAACCATGACCAAGGTGAATCAGCTATTCCCAACCAAGACAACCAGATATGATATTGTCAGTAGTTGTGTGAGTTGGGTGAGCAAACCTCTATAACTCTGTATAATACAAGCTTGGTATTTTTATCCTCTCAAATGTAAAGTTCACCAGCTGCTACTGTGACATCTGCGGGAGCTCTTGGACTATATTTAGTAATATTGATGAGGAATATTTTGTATCTCATTAGTTAACATTGTAACACATGAGTACTAACCTGTTTCTTGGTCATGCGATTGTGTAGCAGCGAGATACAGTCAAAGAAGCTTATTCTCAACACTGCCATAGGTTGTATACTGTCTATGATCCCGGCCAAGCCAGTGCCTTGGGGAAAAGGGAAGTGGATTGGAGTAAAGAAATAATGGGCCACATGCATCAAAATAAAAACCGGTTGCAAACGGGCAGATTAGCAGAATTTGCCCCTTTGCGACCTGTATTTTTGCATTAGGGCTGCATGATCCTAAATGCAAAAATCACAATTTAAGTAAAAGCAAAATTAGTGATTACTTAAATCGCGATTGCATTTAAGGAATCACAAATTGCTATTCCTTAAATGCAATGCATTAAACAATACAAATTTGCCATTTCGCAAATAGAAATTGCAAATTACCGTCAATCTAAAGTTGATTGAAATTTGTGATTTCTTTGAAAAATGCACTAAGGTGCATGTGATGGAGCAAGGATTCGCACGTAAAGCGACTTGCTCTCATTCAAGAACCTCGTCTAATGTATAATCATATTAATCCAGTTGTTCGTCAGTTGTTCAGCGTTTTCCCCAATACGCGGGTGTCCCCAGGATGCTTGCTTGTGTGTCTTTTCATACTAACAAAGCTTGCACTAAAGAAATGGCCGCTTCGCTGAAATTCAGTCTGCACATGCGTCGGTCATACCCATGTGATGTGACGCACTCGCATTCTGGAGGGAATAAGTTGCTCATGCGCACTGTTGCCAACATGGCCGCTTGTCTTTCACCACGCACTGTGCTTGCTACAGCTGCTTCAGCCTATCTGTCTTTTCGCACTAAACTGTAATGCTATAGATATTATAAAGTAAGGGATGTAGTAAAATCTACCCTGGTATACAGTGTGATCAGTTTTATGTATGATTCTAATTTGTTCTCGCTTACTTTTCATGTACCGCGTCTCTGGGGCTGGGAAAATCGGGAGCGGAGCCATACTTGAGGCTCTGCTGGGCACCAACATGTGACCGAGGAGAAACTCTACTGCGCAGAAGCTGAAACAAGCCAGCTGGCTCCTGAAGCACAATGCGCCTGAGAAACTTCTCTGAGAGACCAAATCTTACCTTGGAAAGATGCAATACTGTTGCTACCTACTATGAACTATACTGTTTTGCTGTATTCTTATGCCTGGGAACGTGAACCCAAGGGGCGGGTAGGGAAAAATTAATATGCATGATGGGAACACTGAATTTTAGGAGGTGACAATGATCACATCTCCTCTCCTGACCAATCGTAATGTGGGAAATTGTCACTTGCAACATTAGTGGGGGGTCTAAGGGTCCCCAAACAGTATATCTGCCCTAGTTTAGCTTAGGAAAATTGTCCGACTTGTCCGAGTAGCAGACCTGTCACTGACCCTACGAACTCTATAGGTGCTCAATCTGAGAGTGCTGCGGAGCACTCTGTCCATACTTTCCACAAACTCCTAAGGGGTGGAAATAGTCCTAAGTGCTGGCGAAGCACTTTGCTGGGGAAATTCGAAAACCCAATCGGGGTTGGTGGCGGATTACTTGCAGGAGAGGGGTAACGCAGGCGTTGCATCCGAAGCTGTAGGTGTTGGTCGTACCCTGGGAGGCCCAGTCTTGACCCAAACCTGAGGGGTATCCTGTCCTGAACTGTCCTTGAGCTGTACCTGCTCGCATTCTGGTATTCCAATCCTTGAGGGTCCTTGTCCCCGTCTTTCCAAACTGACCCGTGGCCAGGGTTAGTCCTCACTCCTATCTAGGTAAATATAAGCTGTGGGTTTGCGTTTTCCCATAGTTCTCTCTCTTCTCTCTCAGTCTCATTCCTTTACTCTCCTTTCTTAAATAAAGCAGTCTTGCCTGTGATATTGTTTCATGAAATGCCAATCATATCTGCAATTGCTTATTAGACTTGTTCCACATCTCTCCCTTCCTTTAGAACATTGTTGAACTATCGAATTTATTAGTATGTTCCTATTTTTCCCTTTCCTTTAGTATAATTGCAGTGAACTTAGCAAGAATAGCCTAAATAGTCGAGGTTAAGTACATGTTTTAGGTCCCATTCACATCCCATGTTCTAGTATAAAGTTGCGGTGAACTAGTTCTGTTCTTAATATTTTACCTTTAGTGTTCCCATATACTCAAATGGTACTTGCTCTAATTCACAGCTATATTGTGGTTCTGATCTTAATGATTGATGTATTACTTTGCATATCGCTTTTTGCTTTGGCATATTTTCTTTGAAATCTTTATATAAAAGTTTAAACTCATCAGGTGTCTGTGGTCATTTTACAAAAAAAGTCGTGGATAAGTATGTTCTGATTATAAAGTGTATTTTCTAGGTCCCCTGTCACCTATTCCCTGCTAGCTCCTGGTCTGTCAAGAGTAATGTGCCTGTGGTAAGTCAGGTACATGGTCAGCAGAGGCGTGAAGTTAAACTTTAATTGCTCATAGCAGCGTGTAGGATTTCACCCGGTTCACGCAAGTCATTGTTGGTACGGATGCACGCCAGGGCCCAGTGCGTGTAAGAAATTGGTAACCTCGGTGACCCGGGTGAACTGCGCGCTCTATCAGTAATTTTCTGGTAACCAGAGGATGGTTAGGACTAGTTAAATTAGGTAGACAGGATAGCTGATAAATAAACCGTGAAAATAAGATGTGCTGCTGAAATTTCTATGCTGCTGATTTTTTATTACATTGATTCAAAGATTTTGAAATGTTTTAAGGATATATATGTGTCTATGTATATGAATTTTGCATTGCTGCTATAAGTGTTGTATGCAATATTAACAAAAGTATTGTTTGTAAGTGTTCAGTGTAGTCCGAATCCTCGGGGAGGTATTATAGCTAACGGTGAGCAGAATCCGGTTAGCTGCTGAAGTCACTTGGTTGAGTCATTAGTGCAGGGTTAGGAATAACTGGAAGCACTAATTAGGACCTTTTGTATCTGAGTAAATGATAGCTACGAGTCCTTTTATAAAACTTTCATTGCGATATCACCTAGTAAGGGTCGCATATGGAAGGAGTAGTCGGGTCTCCGAGGCTTGAATGGTAAGTAAATTAGTCCGCTGGTGAAAGCCTGACTTAGTATATATCCCAGGAAGAAGTGGATGAGTCAGGGGAATAACAGGTTCTATTTTACGCGTATGAGAGGTTAGGCAAAGAAGTCTACCCCGAGTGAATGAAAAGTAGACAGAAGTGGTTTACTAGTAGCGAAAGAGAATTTTTCTATCTGTTTAGAACACTCAGACACAGTGGCAAACGTTGCGTGTTGTTGACTAAGATTTGCATTCGCACTTTAGGGAAAGTAAAAAGTTTCCGTTACCTTGTGAAGGAGGGAGTCGGTCGGAAGACTGCTCTGACGTCACTACGCGCCGCGCTGGTATTGGTCAAAACCGCGGGTGTATAGTGAAGCCGAATTTGTGAAGGAGGGGTGAGTGCCGAAGCGTGAGACTCTGTCTTGCGAAAAGGCCGCGCACCCATTGGTTAAGAATTTCTTGTATTCACTGAGTTGATTGGTTACTACGTAATAGAAGTTGCGCTAGCATTGGAAGCACAAAGGTAAACAAAATTAATCAGGCCGAGTTAGAAGCGAGTCTGGAAAGTTGTATGTGGTATCCCGATTTTATACCGAATCCAAAGTACCTAGGATTTCATAAGGATCAGATTTTACGAGGTAGACCGCACATGATGTATGGAATAAAAAGGAAAATGTCATTTACTGACAAAGTAAAAATTTTTTTTAAAACAGACAAGCCCATTAGAACGAGGGAAGGCGTGCTCATTCCCCCACCAAATACTCCTGCCTCTTTCATGATGTTTGACAAAGGTATCATACCTGTGTATGGTTAGAAAACTGGGCAAAGTATACTGCAGATGACGGAGTCCTAGCATTCCCTATTGAAGGTACATTTAATGGTCGGATCCTGTTTAACTTGAGGACCCGCATGAATGAATTACACCCCAGACCTAGATTGACCCAGTACGAAGCCCTGGAAGAATGGGAGATTGAGGCTCTAGAAAGAGATAGACCCCGGATGGACAAGGGATTAAGTAAATGGTATCCGAGGGTGCAAGCGCAAACCAAAGAGCAGAAGATGAAACAGTGGAGACAAAACATGATGACAGAGGGATTGTTTCCAATGATGGGGGTATTAGAAGAAAAGAAAGGAAAAAGTAAAGAAAAGACCCATCATATCATGCCCGTAGGGGACTCAGAGGATGAGCACCTAGAAGATTTGTTAATGAAAAACCCACCTCCCTATGTTGCAGAATCAGAACCTGTGCAATCACCAAACCCCTTTTCAAAGTATCCCAGATGTCGGAGGGATAGTGATACAGATGGAACGGGTACAGATAGTAAAACCAGTAACGGGGATGGGTTTTGCAGACCTAGATCTACGGTCCCAAATTATCAGCCGTTTGGAGAAGGTCCACCTCGATTGGTCACTCCGACTGCTCCAAGTATTTATCCTCCCTTGGTACCTCAAGTATTGCATGACAATTCCGCAGAAAAGGCTTTACGAGAAAAAGAGAAAGAAGCCCTGGCTAGACAGCGAGATGATTTAGTTCGAACCATAGCCCAGATTCATCCCCATCCGGATTCCCTGACTATTCCAGTAACTATTGGTCCTGCTATTCCCCTGTATAGGGATGGCCTGGCTAGTCCTCGTCCCCCTGTTATCACCCCAATTATGCCAACTCCTAGCATTCCACTCCGGAGAAAAGAAATGCTCATAGATGATGATCAAGAAAGTGAATGCGAATCAGTGGTTCTGATGGATATGCCCATCAGGGAAACCAGAACTAGCATGTCAGGATCCAGAAGTCAGAATAAGACAAAGGAGGTTCTGATTGAAAGCACGTCTGGAGTTAGAAGTGCCACAGTAGTATCCCCAGAAGAATTAGACAGATGGACCAAAGAGCTGGAGAAAGAGACCACTCCCCAACCCAAAGCATTAGAAATATACAAATTGAGAATAGAAATAGAAGAGATGATGGCTGGAAATGTGGGAGTGGAACGCCTGAACTCCTTCAGTGAAGAAGAGTTACTGTTCATCAGTAAAAACCTTACCCGAAACACTAGATTGCTCCATGAAAGATTAATGGACACTGCCACAGAAATGGGGATAGATATCAGTCGCTCCAAAATTCTTCAGAAACCCTACAGAGTAGACTTTTCAGACAAAGACTTAGAAAGCTTGAATGTGATGGGAAAACAGATCCAGATAAAGGAATTACTGAAACTCTTACAGAAATGGGGGGATGTAGGAAAGTGGAAGACCCGGTGGGCAAAGAAAAAGGAAGACAGTAGAGCTAAGTCTCAGGTTTCAGAATATGTGCTAAAAGAAGTAACACCCACAGAAAAATTGTGTCCCATGAGAGAGGTCCCCGGGGGGAAATATGTCCATGTCCCCTGGTCCCGACAGGATATTGTGTCCTTTACCAATGATTTCCCTAAACTCCGAGAGAAACCAGTCAATTGGTACCGACAGGTTGAGCGCTTCATCAAGGTTCAGAAATGTCTCCTGAAAGACCTGGATGGGTTTTTCGACATTGTAGTTCCTGTAGATTTATGGACCGATTGCAAAATTGAGATTGATTGGCCTAGTGAGGAATTTGCGAGAGACGAGAAAACAGGAGCTCCCGCACCTGAAGTAATGAGGAAGTATGAGCAAGTCATACAACACCTCAAGAAAAAGGTACCCGCAAAGGAAACAGATTGGACCCGGATAGATAGAACTACCCAAGAGCGTGATGAATCTGTCCACGCCTTTTATGAAAGGTTGCTGCAAGTGTTTAAGACTTACAGTGGAATCGATAATGTGGACATGAAGGACATGACCCATTTCAGTTACAGATTTGTGCTAGGATTAAGGCCTGAAATATCCCAATGGATTCGAGACAATAAAATCAGTTGGCAGGGAAAACCTATAGACGATGTCTTAAAATATGCCAAGTATTGCGAAGATGAAATTGAAAATAAAAAGAAAGCTCTCAAGGAGAAAGTAATGTGGGCACAAGTGAAGTTGGCCGAACAGCAAGAAAAGCAGTTAAGTAAATTGAATTCTAATAATAATACCCAAAGTACCAATGCTGGGGGAGGAGGGAAGCCCCGAGCAAAATTGAGTCGGGAAGAGGCTATGAAGAAGTTTCCTTGCCACGGGTGCGGCCAGATAGGGCATTGGAGAGACGAGTGTCCACACCTGCAGGCCGGTAATGCCCCTGTAAATGGTTTAAATCCACAGGTGCAGAAAGAGGGGACAAGGAAGAACCAGCAACAGGTAAAATTACCTCCAGTACCTCGCGCTCCTAGACAAAATTTTAAGAATCAGGGTCAGCAGAATGAGAGGGCGGAAGTATGGGAAGTCGAGAATGAAAGAAATGCCGTCATTCCACAGTATTTGTTAAATGATTCCTTCCTCTGTGAAGATCAAGATTGACGGGGCCTGAGAGGGGAGGACCAGGAGTGCGTGCTTGGCGCCTCCTTACCGGTAGACCAGACTGGACCATACATTGAAGGAAAGGTTGAAGGAAAAGACGTCACCTTTCTGTTGGACACTGGTGCTACCAGATCCACTGTAAGAACAGTGGATGTTCCTAACCTACCCCTCTCAGGAGAAGCGATCCAAGTAGTGGGTGTCTCCAATCAAATAATAAGTACTCCAGTAACTGAACCAATGGAAATTTCTATAGGAAATTTCAAAGAAATGCACAGATTTGTGGTCTGTGATTCCAGTCCTGTGAACCTGTTAGGACGTGATTTGTTGTGTAAGATGAACTGTACCATCTATTGCACACCAAAAGGCGTCGAAATTCAGACCCCCGATGAAGATGGTTTGTACAAACTGATGTTGGTCAGACAAGATTCTGATATTAAACCCTTGTCAGTTGAGGATTTACCTGAAGAGCTCCAGTTAAGAGTAGTACCAGAAGTGTGGGATTTCACAGGAAAGGATGTAGGCTTAATGGCAAATGTGGACCCAATTAAAATAACCATAAAAACGAATGCTGTGTACCCCAGAACCAGACAGTACAAAATGAGTGCAGAAGTGAAAGCAGGCGTCGCAATTGAGATTACCAGGCTGCTCGAAGCAGAAATAATAGAGGAAGTGATGAGCAGTCCCTGTAATTCACCTATCATTGGGATCAAAAAGCCTAGTGGAAAGTACCGGGTAGTGCAAGATTTGCGCAAGGTAAACCAAATTGTTGTGCCTTGCTGTCCTGTTGTGCCCAACCCTGCAGTGATAATATATCAGATTCCATGGAATGCAGAATGGTTCACTGTCATCGACCTGTGCCATGCATTCTTTTCCATCCCATTGCATCCAGAAAGCAAGTTCCTTTTTAGTTTTGAATTTGACAGCCATATCTATGTCTGGAATCGTGTCCCTCAGGGGTACACCGAAAGTCCATCGATTTTCAACCAGATACTAAAGAAATGCCTTGAAACTCTAGTGCTGCCGAGAGAGTCTGTTTTGGTGCAATACATAGATGACCTATTAGTGGCATCTAAAACCCAGACGGACTGTGTCACCGACACAATTGCCTTGCTGAATCACCTAGGAAAGGGAGGACATAAAGTGTCGCCTGACAAATTACAGTTTTGTAAGAACTCAGTGAAGTATCTGGGGCACCAGATAGAAAAAGGAATCAGGAAAGTCACTACCGAGAGGATCAAAATAATTAAAGCAATGGAATTACCCAGAACTCAGAAAGAGGTGAGAATGTTCCTAGGAGTTGTGGGTTACTGCAGGCAATGGATTGTAGGATTTGCAGCTCTAGCAAAACCTTTAATAAAAATGACCAAGAAAGGAGTGGAAGACCCCGTCAGTTGGGACAGTGAGAGCATGAACGCTTGGGTAACATTGCGAAACTGTCTATGTACCGCTCCTGCATTGGGTATGCCTGATTATTCCAAGTCCTTTGAACTATTCTGTGACACTAGGGAAAATTGTGCTCTTTCAGTCCTGACCCAGGAGCATGGACTGGTCAGACGTCCGGTGGCCTATTTTTCGGCCACCCTAGATCCGGTGGCTGCTGGATTACCTGGATGCCTGAAAGCAGTGGCTGCTACTTGCGTCAGTCTGGAACAGAGTGAGAACATTGTCATGGGACATCATGTCACTGTATATGTTCCTCATTCTGTTGTAATCCTACTGACTAGAACTAAGACCCAGTACCTCACACCTAGTCGGCTGACTAAGTATGAGAGAATTTTGATTGGTGCTGAAAATGTAACCATTTCCCGGTGCAACGTCCTAAACCCTGCGACACTGTTACCTGTTCCTCTGGATGTAGAGATTGAAGAGGAAGGAGAACATAATTGCATCGATTTAACCGAATTCAGTACTAAGCCCCGTCCTGACATCCGCGAGATAGCTTTACTTGATGGAGATCTTACCATCTTTGTAGATGGCTCGTGTTTAAGACATGAAAGTGGAGGACTGTGTGCTGCATATGCTGTGGTCACATTGACGCACACCATAGAAGCATCTTACCTATGCGAAGTGAAGTCTGCACAAGTGGCAGAACTCATTGCGCTAACCAGAGCATGTAAGAGGGGTAAGAACAAAAGAATAACTGTTTACACCGACAGCCAGTATTGTTACGGGGTTGTTCATGACTTCGGCCAATTGTGGTTGCAAAGAGAATTCATGACTTCCTCAGGTACTCCTATCAGAAATGGAAAGGTGGTACATAACTTACTGGAAGCTATCCAATTGCCCAAAGAATTGGCTGTGGTCAAGTGTGCGGCTCACAGATCAGGGAATGATGATGTGCCAGCCGGCAATAGATACGCTGACCAAATTGCCCAATTTTGTGCCCGATACCAAATGTCCCTCCAAATTGGGTTGTGGGGTGGAACCAGCTGCCAACTTATGTTGTTTGAGAATGTGTTAACTTGGGAAGAATTAAAAGATTTGCAACAGGCAACAGACAGGCAAGAAAAAGGCAGGTGGTCAGTAGATGGATGCAAATTGAGAGATGATGGTGTAGTGGTAAACTCGGCTGGGGTGCCTGTGCTGCCTGACAGCTTGATAGACCCCATGATCAGGATGATACATGAACCAACACATATGGGAAGGGACGCAATGTGTCGGGTGTTTGACAAGGTGTTCTGTAATTCAAAATTCAGGAACCAAGCGGAAAGGCTTTGCCAGAGGTGCCTAGTGTGTCAGCAATTCAATGCGGGAAAAAGGACTGTAGTAGAACAGAGTACTATTGGAAAGGCAGTAGGTCCCTTTGTCAGAATGCAGGCAGACTTTATAACAATGCCCATGTGCAAAGGGTATAGGTACATCTTAGTCATAGTCTGCCTATTCTCCCGGTGGGTGGAGGCCTATCCAGCAAAGAAAAATGATGCCCTAACTACAGCCAAATTATTGTTCATGGAGTTGATACCCAGATACGGAATTCCTGAGACAATCGAAACAGACCAAGGTGGGCATTTTGCCAACGATGTCCTAGAGGAACTCTGTGCAGCATTTAAAATGAAGCAAAGACTGCATTGTGCCTACCGTCCAGAGGCTTCTGGGGTAGTGGAGCAAATAAATGGCACCCTGAAGTCCAGATTTGCAAAAATGTGTGATTCCACAAGGATGAACTGGATAGAAGCTTTACCCCTTGTGCTGATGAGTTTGAGAAGTATCCCAAACCGAAAAACTGGCCTGAGCCCCCATGAAGTGTTAATGGGAAGAGTGATGCGGCAGGCATGGGTACCCGGACACAAACTGCTAAGCATTTCTGATGATATGGTATTAGAATACTGCAAGCAGCTGGGTGACCAAGTGCGTTCTCTCTCTCACCAGATTGGAGAGACAGCTGACGAATGGCCAAAGACTCCAGCACATAAACTGCAACCAGGAGATTGGGTGGTGCTAAAGAAACACACCCGGAAGAGTTGCCTGAAACCGAAGTGGGGAAAGCCGAGACAAGTGATCCTCGTCACTACAACTGCTGTAAAGTGTGCTGGTGTACCGAAGTGGATCCACGCCAGTCACACGAAGCGGGTAACTGGAGAAAACGCGACTGGAGCTGAAGGCAGCGCAGCTGAAGAGGCCCCCGAGGAGGAGAGTCCGGAGCTAGCTGACATCGAACTGCCGAGCACAAGTCGAGACGTTGATTGGTTCCCCGCCGACGATCAGGTTCATGATCCAATACGAACCAGAAAATATTCCTACCTAGACAGTGAGTGGGATAGTCCAGGTGAGCTAGAAATAGAAGAAGAAGGTCAGGGCGGCGAGACTCACATCACACCTGATCAGGAAATAGGCCAAGTAGGGTCAGATCAAGGCATCGAGACTCCTCCTGAAACTCCGGAGTCTGGAAAGGGACAGATAGTGAATAAAGCTGACGTTCATGCGGAAGAGAACAAAGACATCGAAGAGCATGAACAGGAACAGATAGAAATAGACCAACGTGTTCAGGCAACAGAAATAAAGTCACCCGAAAACAAAAGGCAAGTGCGATTCGAACCTGAACAGAATCAGATTAGGGACCAAGCAGAAGAAATAGATGAAAGACCTGGAACTAGTCAGACAGGTAGGGAAACAGAGGTGCCACAACAAAGTGAAATAAAAAGAGTGCACGAGGAAGGCCAAGTTTCCTCGACTACTGGAAGGCACAGAGAGACGGAAGTGCACCCCGATACGTCAAAAGACTGAGGCTCAGATTAAAGACAGTCGAAGAAAAACTGAAAGACAGAAAAAGGGCTGAAAGTGAAAGAAAGGCAGCCCGAGGCAAGTCTCTGAGAAAGAGCGACAGAGTAAAGAAGCAGAACCGACTGTATCGGAGCCCTGAATGGACTTACTTGGTGTTGGAAGAAATTGATGAGCCCCACCACAGTGGCAAGAGTGACGAAGAGTCCATCACTGATCGGAGTTCTGACGAAGACCCTCCTTGAGAAAGCCCCGAAGTGAGCCTTTGGTACAAAGAAGCGAAGAGGAATAGCAAAAGCCACCTGTAAGCTAAAATGTCTGATTCGACTGTCACTGGAAGGTCCAGATTTGGGTGTTGCAAAACCTGCTGTAAAATATGCTTATGTAGTATAGCTATGCTAATAGTAATGTGGATAGGACTAACAATTTTCTTACCTTTTATGATAAGTAAAAATCCTAACTTGTCCCCTACTGAACCAGAAGCAATAGACGTAGGGGCTGCACAGACTGCAGAAACACCACGAAGCTTAGAAAGACGTGACAAGCCAGTGAGTCTGACACACACACGACCTAATTTAGAAGCATCAGATGAGGATGGACTACACTTTCACAAAATGAAAAACCGGACGCATTTAAATGTTTTTGCTAACTTGTTACGTAGAGGCTATGGAAATAGAAGACTGCTATGTCTGCATGAAGCTACCCACCTCTGTAGCCGAAGGCGTGACATATCACCATCTACCGTTAACATATGGAATTTCCTGTAGTATATTAGCTAGCTTGTTTTATAGGAGCACTTTACAGTACTACTATTCGAATGTTGACGTAATCTTTTCTGAACTTCCTATTAGAGGACACCTGAACCTTGTACATATTAGGAGCGAGGTGACCCGTTATATGGGAGAATATTTCCTGACTATAGGTAACATAGATTTAGACGAAGCAAGACAAGCTAATCTGACCTGTTCTCTGCAAGAGCAGGAAAAGATGTTCATAAAAATGGCAGACAGAAGGAGAGAAAAGTTCCAGAAGAAAGCAAACGACGAAAAGGATAGAGTCCCTAGGTGGGCTGAACACATGGATAACACCTCACAAGGCGAAGCTAATCCTGCCTTGTTGCTGGATTTTGAACGAAAGGGGAAACTTTGTATCCATAGGGAAAAGACAGAGTACTATAACAATGTATTCATCGGTTCCAGCGAGTGTGAACATAATTACAAGGTAATTGGAGGTTGGGGTTTCAAAAATGGGTCAGAACCTGTGTTTCCCGGAATATATTATATATGTGGGAACAAGGCTTATTTCAAATTGCCGGATCACTGGTATGGAAGCTGCTACTTTGGCATTGTTTTCCCAAAAATATACCATGTGAATAATGCAGCTGGAAGCGATAATGATATTAATGGCTTAGTGCGTAGTAAACGTGAGAGTGTAGGTGAAATTTTAGGTGACATTTTTAGTGCACTGATACCTGGAATGGGGGTAGTTCTAAATACTCATAGAATCTGCAAATTGTCTACAGTTGTGGACCGGTTATCCACGGACACTGCTGCTGGATTCCTGCTGGTCAATACCGAAATGGTTGCGATCAGATCAATGGTTTTGCAGAATCGCCTTGCTCTTGACACCTTATTGGCAAAAGAGGGCGGAGTCTGTAGAATGCTGAAGGCGCAACATTGTTGCACCTACATTCCTGATAAAAGTATCGAATTAAAGCAATATGTGAAGAACATAACTAATTTGGAAAAAGAACTCAAACCATTGGAGGTTGACAGTGCTTGGACGAGACTGACTGGAGGGCTCTCCTCTATAGGTAGTTGGTTTTCTAACCTAGGTAGAAATATTTTATGGGAAATACTGATGCCAATAGTTGTAATAGGTGTGGTTGTATTGATCATCTTCATCTGCTGCAAATGTCAGAAGTGCAAAAAGAAGTACCAAGTAAATAAGAGGGGGGTGAAGAGAAATATTGATGAATTAAAATTAGAAGAATTAAGGAATGAGGTCTACAAAAAGGTGAAAAATCACCACTCTCATAGAGAAGCTGAAAGAAAAATCAACAATAAGTTTGTTGAAATACAGATGAGTGATGTGGATGAATGAAAAGGTTGGCATCTGTTTCCATTATGTGGTGATGATAGTAAATATCATCAAAGAGGGGATTGATGGAGCAAGGATTCGCACGTAAAGCGACTTGCTCTCATTCAAGAACCTCGTCTAATGTATAATCATATTAATCCAGTTGTTCGTCAGTTGTTCAGCGTTTTCCCCAATACACGGGTGTCCCCAGGATGCTTGCTTGTGTGTCTTTTCATACTAACAAAGCTTGCACTAAAGAAATGGCCGCTTCGCTGAAATTCAGTCTGCGCATGCGTCGGTCATACCCATGTGATGTGACGCACTCGCATTCTGGAGGGAATAAGTTGCTCATGCGCACTGTTGCCAACATGGCCGCTTGTCTTTCACCACGCACTGTGCTTGCTACAGCTGCTTCAGCCTATCTGTCTTTTCGCACTAAACTGTAATGCTATAGATATTATAAAGTAAGGGATGTAGTAAAATCTACCCTGGTATACAGTGTGATCAGTTTTATGTATGATTCTAATTTGTTCTCGCTTACTTTTCATGTACCGCTTCTCTGGGGCTGGGAAAATCTGGAGCGGAGCCATACTTGAGGCTCTGCTGGGCACCAACATGTGACCGAGGAGAAACTCTACTGCGCAGAAGCTGAAACAAGCCAGCTGGCTCCTGAAGCACAATGCGCCTGAGAAACTTCTCTGAGAGACCAAATCTTACCTTGGAAAGATGCAATACTGTTGCTACCTACTATGAACTATACTGTTTTGCTGTATTCTTATGCCTGGGAACGTGAACCCAAGGGGCGGGTAGGGAAAAATTAATATGCATGATGGGAACACTGAATTTTAGGAGGTGACAATGATCACATCTCCTCTCCTGACCAATCGTAATGTGGGAAATTGTCACTTGCAACATTAGTGGGTGGTCTAAGGGTCCCCAAACAGTATATCTGCCCTAGTTTAGCTTAGGAAAATTGTCCGACTTGTCCGAGTAGCAGACCTGTCACTGACCCTACGAACTCTATAGGTGCTCAATCTGAGAGTGCTGCGGAGCACTTTGTCCATACTTTCCACAAACTCCTAAGGGGTGGAAATAGTCCTAAGTGCTGGCGAAGCACTTTGCTGGGGAAATTCGAAAACCCAATCGGGGTTGGTGGCGGATTACTTGCAGGAGAGGGGTAACGCAGGCGTTGCATCCGAAGCTGTAGGTGTTGGTCGTACCCTGGGAGGCCCAGTCTTGACCCAAACCTGAGGGGTATCCTGTCCTGAACTGTCCTTGAGCTGTACCTGCTCGCATTCTGGTATTCCAATCCTTGAGGGTCCTTGTCCCCGTCTTTCCAAACTGACCCGTGGCCAGGGTTAGTCCTCACTCCTATCTAGGTAAATATAAGCTGTGGGTTTGCGTTTTCCCATAGTTCTCTCTCTTCTCTCTCAGTCTCATTCCTTTACTCTCCTTTCTTAAATAAAGCAGTCTTGCCTGTGATATTGTTTCATGAAATGCCAATCATATCTGCAATTGCTTATTAGACTTGTTCCACATCTCTCCCTTCCTTTAGAACATTGTTGAACTATCGAATTTATTAGTATGTTCCTATTTTTCCCTTTCCTTTAGTATAATTGCAGTGAACTTAGCAAGAATAGCCTAAATAGTCGAGGTTAAGTACATGTTTTAGGTCCCATTCATATCCCATGTTCTAGTATAAAGTTGCGGTGAACTAGTTCTGTTCTTAATATTTTACCTTTAGTGTTCCCATATACTCAAATGGTACTTGCTCTAATTCACAGCTATATTGTGGTTCTGATCTTAATGATTGATGTATTACTTTGCATATCGCTTTTTGCTTTGGCATATTTTCTTTGAAATCTTTATATAAAAGTTTAAACTCATCAGGTGTCTGTGGTCATTTTACAAAAAAAGTCGTGGATAAGTATGTTCTGATTATAAAGTGTATTTTCTAGGTCCCCTGTCACCTATTCCCTGCTAGCTCCTGGTCTGTCAAGAGTAATGTGCCTGTGGTAAGTCAGGTACATGGTCAGCAGAGGCGTGAAGTTAAACTTTAATTGCTCATAGCAGCGTGTAGGATTTCACCCGGTTCACGCAAGTCATTGTTGGTACGGATGCACGCCAGGGCCCAGTGCGTGTAAGAAATTGGTAACCTCGGTGACCCGGGTGAACTGCGCGCTCTATCACATGCACTAAGTTGCATGTGTGTGCGCAACATGTGGATACATTGAAATTTCAGGGGTACAGCAGGGTGCCTTTTAGGCACCCTTGAAATTGCATGCGCAATTTGCGAGTACCTATTGGGTATTCTCAAATTGCGTATGCAATTCACATTCGTCCTGTGGGCCTATAGAACCACAGGAATGAATGGGAATCAATTCCTTAATACCGACTAACAATTTGTGAGTCGCAATTAAGGAATGTGTAGGAATCGTAATTTTTTGGGTGATTCCTACATGCATAGGCAATAGCAATTCTTTCATTGTGATTCCTTAAAAATCGCAAGTAAAGAATCGCTATTGACTATTTGGTGCATGTGCACCAATGTCCTGTGTTTAGCCTGACCTTCTCTTTAGTCATTTTATCCTCTCTCGATTACAAATGTATTTTACACTATTTGGTCCTTATTTTATAGGCTGTTGCTTGCTCAATTTTCTATCCCGAATAGTAAACTTGCACATGATTAGGCTGCTTTTATCTGTTATTGGCACAGTTCAGGATATGCTCTGTTCTCTCATTGTTTGCTGCTAATTCCAAACTTTGCTTCTTGAAAGTGCTTTACGTTGTTTCGGTTGCTTTCTAATTGCTCTTTGCACAACTCTGGATATGCTCTGTTTACTCATTGCTGGCTGCTAAATCCCAAACTTTTATCCCTTGAAACTGTTATATGTTGACATTTTTTACTGTCTTGTTTCCACTGTATTACCACATGGTTTTATTGCAATTTATGTATTAATTGGTGTGTAATTTTTAAGTGGACCTCATTGGAGTTCCAACACTTTAATAAATAAATTGATTTGAATTGAATTGCCTGGTACCTTGGCATAAGTAGCCTTTAGAATATGTCCCTTGTAACTTCCTCTCTAGGTACTGGCAAGGAAACATCCATCTACAACTAACAAAACAAAAGACAGAGTGCAAATATCAGCAAAATCTGATACAAACTAACACTCACCCTTTTTCTCAGTGCTTACCTACAACTTGCTTCTTTCTCACCTTGGTTTCAACTCACAGGAAGGGGGCAGAGATGAGCCTTTTGAAACATTCATAGGAAAGAATATGCATTGAAATTAAATGGAACTTTTAATTATACAATATTTGATTTTGGAATGTTCTTCTATTGTCCCCCCTGGATTACCTGATATCTCTCTGGAAATTGTACTTAACAATCAGTGTTTGCAATTGTTTAGTCACTCCTAGTAAGTTTCCCAGCCTTCTCTTTAGACAATCACTTAATTGTAGAGCAGATTAGAGGAAAATCAAAGTAAAAGTCTTAAATGTCCTAACAGAGAAGGAAAGCAAAAAGAACAAAGGATTGACGAAATGCTGAACAAATCAAACATTTGCCCCCAGTCACAAATCTGGGTTTCGTCCATCGTTGTTTTGCTCACCACGCCATCCCAGTTTGGACCCAATCATATGCAAATCAGTCTTGGCCCTGCTTCCCATGGGAACAGTTCAGCACAAACTGCGTGGCCATGTCCTCCCTGGACTGTAAACAAGCATCCCTGGACTATTTTCAGGGTATCACCCATCACCAGCTAAAGTTCCTTGAATCTAGTGGTACGGTGATCACAGTACCCACGTCTGGGAATTCCCTTAATAGGAAATGAAGTCAATAGTTTTATTACGAAAAAAGGCACTACACCCAATACAAATATATGATGTTTCTTAAGTTTCAAGAAGTTCCAAAAATCAAGATACGGATGAACATGAGAGAAATATTCAGTACAGTAAATACAAATACAAACAACAATTCTACAGCATGCCTTCCCACCTCTGTTTAGCAGTCATCTGTTGGTAAGTGCTCTCAAACTCTTGTTGTTGCAGGTTCCTTTGATGCATTCTGACTTTTGAATGCAGGTCAAGAACCACCCCAAGAAAGTCCGAGTCGGGACACCTACTTCCAAGACAAAGCTGGGAAAATACTGGTTAGCAGAAGAGACATCAGGTAAGCCAAAGACTCAGGGCCTGATTCACAAAGGGCCTCCGCATTCATGGCGGAGGCCCTGTAGTCATGAGGACTTCTCTGCACTCGAGTACAGAGAATCCCCCATGACTGTGGGGCTACCACCACAAGTGTGGAGACCCTTTGTGAATCAGGTCCTGGTTGTATAAACAATATCAGGCATCATTGAGCCCGATTCCCAGAACTAATAAGACAAAATCCTAAACTTACTATCAATTTGGTATTTTCAGAAGGCACTTACCCATTTTGGTATTCACAGAAGGCACTTACTCATTTTGGTATTCACCGAAGTTAGGAGTCCTAACTTTAGGACTCCTAAATGCCTTCTGTGAATACCAAAAGTCTTAAAGTTAGGATTTTTCTCAGTTTAGAAGTACTAACTTTACTACTCCTAAACTAAGAAAAAGTCCTAACTTAAAGACTTTCGGCATTCACAGAAGGCATTTAGGAGTCCTAAAACTAGGACTCTAACTTCTGTGAATACCGAAATTAGTAAGTGCCTTCTGTGAATACCTAAATGAGTAAGTGCCTTCTGTGAATACCAAAATGGTAGTAAGTTTAGGATTTTGTCTTAAGCTAGTTCTGTAAATCGGGCCCATTGTCTTCTTCTCTGGCTGTCGAATTCCTTCGGACAGTTCTGTGTTTTGGATACCGAAGTGGAACCCTCATTACTTCACATACACTTCGAATTATTAAGTTGACATTTTGTTTTCTTATTGATCTGTGACACATTGTTACAGGTGAAGTTGGTTCACATAGTCAGTGCTGGGATGGGCCACAGATACGAATCAAAAGGGTTTGCAAACATGTCAGTATGTTTCTTGTTCAGTGAGTTTTCCTTTTGATCAGAATTTCTCATTGAGTTTGCAGAGACGGTCATCCAACATCTCAATTCATAGATCCCTGTGGACGTTTGCTGTTCTTGTGAAGCGCAAACCACCTGCTGCCATCCAGAAGGCCTTGCTCTGTAGTGTGTGCAGGGCCTTCCGATACTTCAGCTGGCAACCACTCCATACCAGTGAAGTATATGTGATTGTTGGTCGAATATTTGTGTTGACTGCTAGCATCTTAATCAGCTTAGGCATCAACTTAATCCTCAGAAGAGGGTAAAATGAAGCTAGTTTGGTTGCTGCTTTCTGACAAGTTTTCTGAATGTGGTTTTCCCAGCTGAGTTTGAAGTAAAGTGTCACCCCCTATGCAGGGCAAGAGCTGTTATTTTCCCACATTATCTCCTCTCTATTTAGGTGGATCTGTGGATGTTTTTGATCTGCTTGCTGGTAAATAATGTTGTTGTGGTTTTGCTTGTGTTGAAGGTTATCGGGGAGTCACTGTACCATCCGGAGAGTCTGCTGAGTGAGGTTGCAAGGAGCTTAGCCACTTCCTTTTCAATGAAAAATTAGGAGATGACTGCAACTTCTTTGGCGTAAAGAGTAAGATCTGTTTTGTTTAAGTCTGTGGGGATATCATTTGTAAATATATTAAAGAGAAATGGTCAAAAATTGATCCTTGAGGCACTCCAGCAAGAATAGGGCATACTGTTGGACATTTCTCCCGTATCACCACATGAAAGATGCGTTCAGCTAGGTAGCTAGCCAGCAGGTTTAACATTAACAGGCAGCTTATAAACTTGAGCTTCACAAGCTTGCAGATCAGTCGTCTATGACATGCGCCATGAAATGCTTTGGCTACCTACAGGAAGACTACTCCAGTTGACTTGAACATGTTACATCGATGGCCAATAATGCCTACAACTCTGAGAAGTTGATGATTTGTTGAGTGCTCTTTCCAGAACCCAAACTGTTCTTTGGAGGGAAGATTTTCGCTTGATGAAAGGTTGCTGAGATGGGTAGGAAATACCTTTTTGAAGAGTTTTGATAGGCCAGATAGCAGACTTATAGGCTGGTAGTTTTCAGGATCTCTTAGTGATTTTCCAGCCATGAAGAATACAACAACTTTTGCTTCTTTTCCGGCTTTCCGGCTTTAGAGAAGTACTAGTGCCGGATAAATGCATTTAAAATCTCAGCAAGACGATCCACTGCTGCATTTGGGAGCATCTTGATTGCTTGGTTGGCTATTCTATCTTTTCCTGGAGCCTTGTTATTTTTCAGTTTCTTTATTAAGATTAGTACTTCATCAATTGAGAATTCTTCAGTGGTCGAAGCCTATGTTGCTGATGCTTGGAGACAGGCACTGTGGTCCTCCCAGAATCAGGTTTTTTAATCCACTGCATCAGATAATGCAGCTGTATTCAAGTGTAGTTTCTGGGTGTGGCATCCTGATGCACAAGACGCAGCCAAAAGACTAGACCGCATCCCATATATCGGAACCAACCACCTAAGTCCCTACTTTGTCCACATTGCAAATTTGCGAGCTGAGGCAGCCATTACTAATATTGTCTGACACTAGTGCGTAGGATTTTGTGACACTGAGTAGACTTCTCTGACATCCATGAGCAAAATTATATTGAACTTTCGGTCGTGCATAGTGTGACAGCAAATGACAATGGCCTGGTGAACAATTCCATAGTATTCCCTAGCACAATAATCAGTGTTGTCTTTGACTTCATATAAAAATAGTTGTGATCAAAACCAAATCTTATTATGAATTTAGAGGTATTGCAGGTGATATTCATAGATGTCTATGGATGAAAGATTGACTGATTGTTGACATGTGTAATATTCTGGTTAGATATACGGAACAAATTATTTTAGCACAATGTTTGACTATTTTTGCAATTTAGGATTGCTGAAAGGAAGACACTTGCACTTGTTTTCCTCTCTAAATAAATATACTTCCTCTGTTAAATATATAGAAGAGCAAACCAGTTTTCACAATTTAATTATGCCAGAAGTACTTTGAAATTAGACATTTCTGTTTAGTTTCTGTTTAAATGCTCAGCAGAATGCCACTCCTCTATTCCAGTTTAATCCAAGCCTGGATCGTTGTTTGAAAACAAAATAGTTGATATGATCTTCATAAACATTCAGTTTTATTCTACTCCTTCATGGCATGCAAACATTCCTTTGGTTCCCTTTTAGTACAGAATTGTCGCAGCTTCTCAGGATGAGCTGCTGAAACCGCATCCCTCATAGCAAAATAGAAATGTTGGCAGGTGTGCACGAGTTCTTTCTCACCGTCTGCAGCAATAAATGGCTGCTCCACTCAGGCGCGGCATAGTCCCTGGGGCTGGCTCCTGCTGGCGTGTGCTACGAAAATAGATCTGGGTGTTGACCACCCTCAGGCTCTTTGCAGTGCATCATGTATGTGCCACCGATATAAGCATTAAAATTAATGGGGCTGGAGCAGAAGTGACATCGCACACACTTTGACCCTAGATGACCTTTCAGGATTGACTCCTAATGGCACTCTAAGACGTCCAGTAACCTCCCATCTACTGGTGAAGAGTTGTTGAATGAGTTGAAGCTTCAAAAAGTGAACAGTGCTTTTAGAGGCCAATTTGCTTCTCTTCGTGATGCGCCCTTTGTAACCCATGGCCACCTGTAACTGACTTGAGGAATCACATTGGTCTGTAATCTCCGGAATTTGCCTGCCCGCTATCCTCGTGCAAAACGGGACCGCCCACTGGCGGGCGCATCCTGTATTTTTTCCATTACGTCGGGCGGTGCAGAAAGCGCCGCCCGCCGCCATGGTAAAAATGCATGTTGTGAAATTTCAAAGCACAACATGACAGGCACCGCGGTGCCTGCCATGTTGCACTTTGAAATGCGGGGGGGTGCACCCCCCACCCCCCGGACTCCCAGGGGGTCTGCAACGTGCCCCCGCAGGGAGTCTCCGCATGCCTTTCCATGGCGACATTGCCGCCACGGAAAAGCATGTCAGGAAGCCCATCATAATATGGCTGGCAGTGTCTCATAGACACCGCCACCATAATAAACATTTTCCGCCCGGCCGCAAGTCGACCGGGGCGGAAAAGCTTGTTTCCGGTCCAGGGAAGACATGGCTTGGCAGTTCGGGCTGGACTGTTCCCATGAGGCACAGGGTGAGACTGTTGAAGCTTGTTTCCGGTCCAGGGAAGACATGGCTTGGCAGTTCAGGCTGGACTGTTCCCATGAGGCACAGGGTCAGACTGATTTGCATATAGCCATGTCTTAACTGGGGTGGCAGAGTGGGCTAAAGAAAGGTGATGGATTAAACCCAGATCTTTTGACTGGGTGTGAGTGTTTGATTGATTCAGGTGCTCCGTCCATCACCACCCCCTTTTGTACTGCTTTTGGCCGCCATAAGTGTGGCAGGGTATGCTCAGACGTGAGTCCCTTGCTCACTTTGCAACTGGATTCAAGCAAGCCGGGCTGAAGATGGCTGGAATGCCAGAAACCGGTCCTCGGAAGCTTATTTCTGGTCCAGGGAAGACATGGCTTGGCAGTTCGGGCTTTACTGTTCCCATGAGGCACAGGGTCAGACTGATTTGCATATAGCCATGTCTGAACTGGGGTGGCAGAGTGGGCTAAAGAACGCTGATGGATTAAACCCAGATCTTTTGACTGAGTGTGAGTGTTTGTTTGATTCAGATGCTCCGTCCATCACCACCCCCTTTTGTACCGGGGCGGAAAAGCGGCGGACGGTGTTTACGTCCGCCGCTGTCCCCCCCGCCATAGTAATATGGCGGGGGGGAAATGGTGGCGAGCGGACATTCATGTCGGGCGGATCGCCAACGCCACCATGGCAGTGGCGATCCGCCCGACATCGTAATGGGCCCCAAAGTATTAACTTTTGGTGTAAAACTTAAGAAGGAAAAAGATATTCATCTAGTGGCTTAATTGCACAATGTGAAACCAAAAAGCCTGGAATCAATTCTCGCTTCCCCACTTTACCAAATTTATTGATCATAGTTAATTATTTTATTTCACTACCTCCTTTTTCTTTGTTACCACATATGAGAGTACTTTGAATACATGAGTTCAGGATATGTCCTGTACAGAACCTTGTCTTGTGTTTCATTTCATAAACTATATTGTCACTCCAATTATAATAGGAAACTAGACCACACAGTTGGGCGCACTTGACAAATGACACCTCTTGATTCACTAATGGAATTGTTGTGAGGAGGGGGGCCTGAATGTTTCTAAATTCATGATTGAAAATATTACTTCTAATGAATGCCTTTCAATGGAGAATTGGCATGAACAATGCGGGCAGAGCTACGTGTACCATTTCAAAGTAAGTGCAACCATGCTTGAGGAATATGCGTGGTTAAGGCAATTAATGCTCTAGATGCTGAGGTGGGCGGGCCCAGTATTAGGAAGGATTGAGAGACGAGTGGACTGGTAAGTGGGGCTGTAGCCGAATTTCGGGGGTGGGATAGTTTTTAAGGGTTGCTGGTAGTTGTTAGGATTTAGGGTTGCCTTCAGGGCTGGAGGCGGAGTTGTTGTTAGGACTGGAGGTCAGGGTTGCTTTCAGTACTGAAAGTTGTCAAGGTTGTTTTTAGGCCTTGGGTGGGTTAGGATAATTTCCCGGGCTCAGGCGAATCAGAGACGTTTTTAGGGCTCCGGATGGGTTCGTTTTTAGGTTCTGGGTGGGGTTGGGTACTTTTTAGGGCTTGGGTAGGGCCTGGGTCATTGTTAGGGCTAAGGGCAGATGGCATAGGGTGTGATCTTTACCACACATCCCTATACCACTCATGCCTGTATCAAGATATTGTGTAGTAAAGGCATGCATGGTAAAAGAATGTGTTCAGATGCATTCATAGTATAGGCAGCAAAGTAGAGCCACACATGGTTTAGCCATGTGTGCCTTTGTCTTACTACCCTTTCAATGCAGTGATATAATCTTATGTACTCAGGTGAAACGCTACTGTTAAAAAAAAAAAACATTTTTGAATTCTATAGAGAGTTTCCCATATTTTTGCATGTTTAGTGCTAAATGTCTTTAAAAATGAAGGTGCTCCTGAAGATAAATTGTGCAGGAAGCCTTTTTTCATTCTTTACTTTCAGTTCAGTTCAGTTCAACTTTATTCGGTTATGATAGTACCCATAAAAGCACAAAAACTAAATTCATCACAATATTTGATATAAAGATTAAAATTACATATACATATATCTAAAGTGCCTCGTGCAGAAACAGCCATCATTTTAACATATGGTTAATAAAACAATTCTCAAGTTGTGCCATATATGATCAAGGATCCATCATAAACCTATGTGCCCTTATTGCAGCTTTAAGAAAAATACCAGTGCAGAAAATCTATTCAACATCGTCTAAATCTAAAATGCAACGATACTCTACATCCAAAGTAATTGGTCTTCTCTTGTTAAAATATGGGTATAAAAACTGCCTAGAATATTTAAGATAATATTTACAGAAAAATATAAAGTGCATAATAGTTTGCTCACTCCTTCTGTCACAAGAGCACACATTTTACTTAAATTTGCGCTATAACCCAGTGGAAAACAAAGTGCAAATCGGATTGTGCCAGCTCTTAATCGAAACAAGAGGCTCCTTTTCCAACGACTCATCGACAAGGACAAATACATATGAAGCGGATAACAGTGCTGTTCGATGGCTATGTAGTTGCGTACAAATGTTTTTCTGGACTCCACCACATCCCGCTCTTTGTTATATAGGGAGTACATGGCATTCCGCAGTTCCTTTTTTGGAACTGATTCTGCTAATGTTAGGTCCAGGAAGACATTTTCTCTTTTTACACTGCGCAAACTTTGGAGCACACCACTTTGCCATGGGATTTCTCAGCCTTTATCGCAATGTAAACAATCCATAATAATCTGCTGTGTTAAAGATGCTGCTTCGTTCTTCCACACTGATAGCCACATAAGTGCCGGTTGTGCACGGATAAAATCAGTTATAAAATTTATATTGAGCTCCTTGTGACATATATATTGGGGTGTTGAGATTGGGGTGCTCAGTAATTTCCTGCAGAACCTATTTTCTTCCTGCTGGATAGCTGAGCAATTAACTATTGCCCAAATCTAGGCGCCATATGTGGCCACCGGAGCACACTGGAGTTTGTATATTTTCTGGACTGCTAAAAGAGCCCCGTGGTCTTAGGGCAGGGTAGGCTTAAAATTGAATTGGTGGCCTTTGAGAACTTGCTACTGGCGTGAGCTAGATGCTCACTCCAGGAGCCGTCGCAGCAAATGCAAACCCTAAGTAAAAAAAAGATCTTACAGGGGTCCGTTTTTGGCTATCTATTGTGATTGAGCCTATTTCATGCTTCCCTGGGCCACTACTCATTAAAAAAGATTTCTTAAAATGTACCCGCAGATCTAACTCCTTCATATAGTTGTTAAAATATTGAACAAGAAGACACAGGGAATTTGGAGTGTGCACTATAAGAACTGCATCATCTGCATAAAGAAGCACGGGATGGGCTTATTATTAACGTATGGAACATCTCGAGTAGCCATTTTCAAGGAGCTATTCAGCCCATTAATATATATGATAAAAAGGAGGGGGGGCAGTACACAACCTTGTCTGACCCCCTGCCAATATCAATGGTCCCTGAAACCTCTCCTCCCATGCCAATTCTTACCTGAGCCTGTAGGTCTCTATGTAAATATGCAAAAAAATTTACCAATGCTTCATCCAACCCTCCTGCCAGACGGATTGCACACAGCTTTGACCTATTCACTAGGTCAAAAGCGGTGGACAGACCCAGAAAAGCCATATAAATGGGGTCCTCCATGCGATAGTATATTTCCCGACAATTAAATTTAGGTTGAGACATTGTTCTATGGTTCCAACCTTGCACCTAAAACCCAGCTGGCATGGATCCAAGATGGCATTTGCTTCTGTCCATCCCAAAATGTTGTTGTACAAAACTCTTCCCAAGATTTTAAGGGTGTTGTCTATTAGAGAAATAGGTCTATAATTGCACAGAAGAGATCTATCTCCCTTCTTAAAAATCGGGACTTTTATACTTCTGGCCCATGTCTCGGGTATTTTTGTCAAAGTTAAATTGTTAAAAACGTTCAAAAGTAAAGAAGCTCAGAAATCTGGGTTCCACTTGAATAAATCAATAAGGAGGCCGTCTGGACCCGGCGCCTTGTTACCTAGGCTCTGATTGATGGCTTCTACAACTTCTAAAACACTTATTTCTATGGGTACCGGGCTACCTGGGGTAAAGGTTGCCTCGCATGGAAGTGGTGAGCTATATATTCCTGAAAAGTGTTCAACCCATGCATCACTGGAGATGTTACAGCTAATTGGCGTTAAGGACTGGCCCATGGAACGAAGGTCCCTTACTGCTGCCCAAAAAATGTTGCCCTTTTTCTGGCTAGCAGCCTCAGACAATTTGTCCCAGCGTTCACCCAGGAGGTCCTTCTTCCTATCTCTGATCACCTCATTATACTTCTTTCTGACCAGTTTAACTTCTGTTGTACACCTCGGAGTGGCTGAAAGTACCCTACGTAATTTCATATTTGCTTGTGTGCATTAATGGTTGAACCATCTAGGGGTGGGTGCTGTTTGGGGAGAGGGTCTGGAGAGGAGGATTTTGATCGTCTGACAGAGCTTACCAAAATACTTAATTATCTGTGCTGATGGTAATTGTATTGAGAGGCAGGAATCAATAAGGGGCATTTTGTCCCTTGCCAATCTTCTAAATATATCGAAGTTATCAGCCCCCTTCCAACACAATCTTAAGTTATCTGTAGACACCATTAAATTTGTAGCCCCACATTCAATCTGAAAAATCGGCCTACGGGCAGTATTTATCGATATCTTAATGGGATTATGGTCTCCAAAGTTGGAAAGTACAACTTCGGCAGATACTAACTGTTTTTCTATCAGAGGGCATACAAAGTTAAAATCTATGATAGAACTACAGCCCCTTCCCCTATAAGTTGGATGATTAGTCGTGGTTGACCCTGCAACCAGGTCCATAACGTTGGACAGATTATGGGATCTTATAAACCGGCCGAGTTCTCTGCCTCTACTGATCGATTGGCCATGATAAGCCATTCCCTTTTCAGGTTGCGTGTCAAGAATTTTAGCATTGAAATTGCCCCACAATAAAAAACCCAGAGGGTCCCGATTATTGGACTGGGTATCCAAATCTGAAAAAAAATCAAAGAGCTTAATAAAACATTTGTTTGGAACTGACTGAAAATCATTATTATAAAAATTTATCAGATGGAAGTGAATCCCTCTTTTATAAAGCACTACCTGATAATCTAAACTGCAGGATGGAATTATCTTGAAGCTTCCCACAGCAGCCACATTAATCCCTATAAACAACCCTCCTGATGGTCTCCCCATCCTAGGTGTTTGTGATGTCACACTAAAACAATGGAACCCCTCGATGTATTGTTCTTCCGTGGCCCAGGTTTCCTCGAACATGACAATATCATATTCCCTAATCTTATTTATTCAATCTATGTTATCAAGTTTTGAATGTAACCCTGCAACATTCCAGCTCAATACATTCAAGGTTGCTCCATTGCAACTTTTTAATGTGTTTATCCTCTCTGGGGAGCAATCAGGTCTAATCGGTACGTCTAGGGTTGACATATCATTGACTTGTATATCGGATACCATGTCTAATGGTCAATCTTGTGTATCCAGACTAGAAAGGACATGATATTCGTTTGATAGGGGCATAGCTGTTTCAATGCTTCTATTTGGGGTTAAGGTTGGCTTGTAGAAATAACCCAGGGGAAGTATGCTAATGTTAGTCAGGGGGGTAAATGATTGATCTCTAATAGATAGTAGTTGACGGACCTGTTGTGGTCTTCTAAAGTTTAAAACAATACAAGCCCCATCTATGCATTTGTTTGATGGTCCATCCCACCCTACTCTCCTGGCCATAATTATTTCCTTCGTCCTACATGGATCGAAATGTTTGTGTTTATGAAGCCAGTCTACCGACTTGTTTTGGAGATCAGACCAGGGCTCACTCTGTCCCTCTCTAAGCGCAGGGATGCCGGTTAAAACAAGCACATATGGGGTGGAGTCTGGTGGGAGATGTAGAACATCTGAATTAAAATTAGTACCAGATTTACTAGAATCTTTGTTCCTGTCATTAGTGCCATTAACTGCCGTTGAGCCCTGCTTAGACGGCCTATCTTGATTGTTGCCCTGGTTGTTGCCCCCCTTCTGATTGCCCATACCATCCTTCCCCATTGTCAACCTACTGCTTCTATTGATAGGGTCATCACTTATTACTGGCATTGCCCCCCTATTCCCACATGATTCACAGAAAGCAGCTTGAAGGGGCGCCATGAGGTCAACTGTGCTTCGGAATTGTGATGCACTATTACAATTAATTTGACCATTCGATACAGGATTCAAAGCTGGATGCAAAACAATATCCCGGCCCCGCCCCGCCCCCAATTGTACTAGCCGCCACAGTATTTGTTTTAGGCATTTTCTTCCATAATACATCAAGTTTTTTAACAAAAATCTCCATCAGGTCATCCAATCTGGACTCAAATCCTTAAAATCAAAGTATCTAAAATGTTAATGCCCATATCGACTGCATTAGAGCCATTTTCAAGAAGATCTTCTGTCTGAGTGGAAATCGAGTTGGACGACAGAGCTTCAACTGTCCTGCTGCCACTACTACCAACACTACTACACAAGATGCCTGTATTGAAGTCTTTTCTTAGTTGTCTGGTCTTTGGCTGGTTTAAATTGGCTCCATTTTTCTTCCCCCCAAATGCAGAAGAAGCCAGTGTCCACCCTCTGGCTGTCTTGCTCGAAGTCCCTCGTGCATTACTAGCAGGAGCGCTTGGATCCTGGGTAGCCGGAGGGGATAAAGACGGTGTGCGTGTAAGTACTATATCAGAACTTAAAGGCACAATAGACGATATTAAAGTGTCAGAAGGAATTAGGTCCTGAGTACCCCCAGGTGACAAACGCGGTTGGAGCGGGACAAGATCTAACAACAGTCTTCTTTTGGTTGCCAGTATCTGATGTATAAGCACTGATTCGGCTCTTATAATAAAATCATCTAGAGTTCCATCTACCCCCCTCCATTTACTCATTTTTGCAGTGCCAGTGCAGTGCCAACGGCAAGGTCTTAACCGGTGTCAGATCCCTACTACCAAAATCCCGCCCTCACGGTGTGAGTGGCGCATGCGCAGAGGACTTTACCCTCATTGCCAACTGTAACTTCCCTTGTCGTGGGGGCCCCCTTTCACTCGACGCCATCTTAAAGGTCGTCCGAGTTCCCGTGTGAGGTATCTGTAGGAAGGACAGCGTGGCCCCCCCCCCCATCCCCACACTCTCTTCCGCCAGAGCGGATATCCGGCCCCCGGGAAATTCGTAGGAGGGGCATCTAGCCGTCTCCCCCCTGGGAGGGGCCTATGGCCGTCTCCCCCTAGGCGACCCATCCTTAGTGGGTGCCGCCTCCCCGTGGAAGGGGCCAATGGCCGCCTCCCCCGGGCGCTCCCATCCATTCTGGGTGGCGCCCCCCACTAGGGACCTTGAAATTACTGCTCACCGATCATGACCTTACCGCCCGACCAAAAAATAAATACGACAGTTGTTTTACCTACTAAGGGAAGAAAATTCTGACATAGCATTGACGAGTCATCACCTTTATCATTCTACAAAGGGAAAAATGTCCTAAAGCAGAAGACAACATTATTATATGAAACACTCCCTTACTTTTCTACAAAGGAAAGAAGGCCTATACACATCTTTTAATCCAAGGCATATATAACTACTGAAGACGTGACTGTATCTCTTTAATACGATCAGATAACATCCACAACTTTATTCAAACAAACATTGCAATAGGGGCTGGTGGGTGGGTCAAAATTGCCGCTTGCTCCGTCGAGGGCTCACGAGCGACGAGTGGTGCAGCCTTCAGAGCACAGGAACAAGAGGACGCTTCTTCGGATTCCCGCTCTATTTATCCGTCTGCGGGAGGGCGGGGACCCTCCTCAGGTACGCCCACAGGGCGTGGTCTTCCGTGCGGGTGTCTAGGACAACCCCTCCTGGGCAGGAAAGGGCGCGCCCCGGCTACGCCACTTTGGGCATACCAGCCGAGCCACGCCTCCCGCCCAAAATGGTTTCCCGGGGGGATCGGGGCACCCACCCATACGTTCGGGGGGACCGAGTGGTCGCCCATTTCCATATGGCCGGGATGCCCGCCACCCCCTCCCAACACCAATTCCCCATGGGAGGAGACAGACACAGGTTTGAGCTTTTTGGAAGGCGGGGGGGAGTTACCCCCCCGGCCGTATTTATTAAAATATGAAACAAAATTTAAAACATTAAATAAAACGTTTCATGAATTATGTACAATTTTACTTTTATTACATTTTGATGAAGACATGTTCTTTGGCTAACCTTAACAGATCTCTAATACAAAGGTTTCCTAGCCGAGTCTAGCATCCTGAAAATGCATACATTCTAAATTAAAATTGTACATCCTAGCATTAAGGGCCAACGGCAAGGTCTTAACCGGTGTCAGATCCCTACTACCAAAATCCCGCCCTCACGGTGTGAGTGGTGCATGCGCAGAGGATTTTACCCTCATTGCCAACTGTAACTTCCCTTGTCGTGGGGGCCCCCTTTCACTCGACGCCATCTTAAAGGCCGTCCGAGTTCCCGTGTGAGGTATCTGTAGGAAGGACAGCGTGGACTCCCCCCCATCCCCACACTCTCTTCCGCCAGAGCGGATATCCGGCCTGGGAAATTCGTAGGAGGGGCATCTAGCCGTCTCCCCCCTGGGAGGGGCCTATGGCCGTCTCCCCCTAGGCGACCCATCCTTAGTGGGTGCCGCCTCCCCGTGGAAGGGGCCAATGGCCGCCACCCCCCGGGCGCTCCCATCCATTCTGGGTGGCGCCTCCCTCTAGGGACCTTGAAATTACTGCTCACCGATCATGACCTTACCGCCACAGGCCGGATAGTTGACCGACTATCCGGACCCCCCACTCCTCCTAAAGGTAATGCTTCCTCAAACCCCTTAACCATGCTATGAAGTCTCCTATGAGTAAATCATTCCCCTCCCTGGACAGGTGAACCCCATCATTTAGATACATATGATCACCCCGAATACACCCGTGAGGAATGCTATG
This sequence comes from Lissotriton vulgaris, assembly GCF_964263255.1. Taxonomy (NCBI): domain Eukaryota; kingdom Metazoa; phylum Chordata; class Amphibia; order Caudata; family Salamandridae; genus Lissotriton; species Lissotriton vulgaris. The sequence goes on along the minus strand of NC_141687.1, from coordinate 582,092,628 downwards.
CAATTGCGCTGAGCGAAACAATTTCCCAATTTTATTGTTGACCCTCTTCACTGAGTGGTTCAACGCTGACACTGAGAGACCCCCCCCGCCAAATCTTCCTGGGGATCATGTGTGACCAGGCAATCGTGCACCTTAGCCAACCAGCTAACTGCTGACAGTATGTGTTCTAATAACACTCGTCTTCCAAGCTTCACTAAGTCATTGCCCCCCAGGTGTACTATGACTACAGATGGCGGTGACCTTTGCCGCCCTAAAAGATCCTCCAAAAACGATTGAAATTGGTCAAAACAGAGGCCGCCCTTCCCATGAAAGGTCACTCTGTACCCGTATTCCCCAGATGCGTGAATCCCGTCACCTGCCTTGAATACGTCTCCGACGCGCCTCACATATGAGTGGCCCACGACCCATACCACTCTCTCTCCAGTCGGTGATCCTCGACCGCTGGTCTCCTGGTGTTGGGTCGACTCCCAATTCCGCCCCGCGTGACAGGCTTGCGAAACTGTAATTCAAACAAAAGACAAGAAGCGTGAGTGCATGTCAATTGACTTTTACAACATGTGCAATCGCACATACCTTTTGAAGCAATTCGAGGACCAACGGCCCAGCTGTTTTACTTCCTCCGCGCTCTGACCCTGGGCCGTAGCCTCAGTAGCAGCCCCTATCCTAAATGAGTGGGTCCCAAAATCGCACGGGTCTATGCCCGCGGCAGCGATTGTCAGCGCTAGCACCCTCTGAAACTGAAATCTCGTCAGTGGGGTGCCATCATTGTGCCTAACCAGGCTCCCCCCCCATGTAGGCGTCCTCTGTGCCAAGTATTCCTCTAAACACTTTATCGGACAGGTGGGGGACCCTCGTGCGCGCTGCACGTCAACACTATCTCCCATAGCTTCCTGGTCTGAGATTACCATCGAATCACCCCTTATTTGTACGTGATCCCTGCACAAGCCTCCCTCCGTATCCTTCTTGTTCCTTGCCACGAGTTCGCTTACCCGCATAGCCCCATGGAATGCCAAGGCGAAGGTTGCCCGGAACAGAACTTCTTCGAAAGGGGAGGAGCACGTCTCATCCAGCTTTGCTAACAGCAGAGACAATCTGTCTAAGCCAATCGGGCGCCTCGTATCTTGCTTGCGACCCTCGAGGCATTGCCAGCCGCGGAGTTCCTTCCTAACCAGAAAAGAACCCGTCGGGTCACTTATGCCGTGCAGCTGTGCCATGAACGAAATGGCCGCCCTATGTCTATTGGCCGTTGCCGCTGATCGGCCTTCTCTGTGCAGCGCTACCAGGAACCCCAGGAAGGATTCCTCTTGACCCCAGTTCTGTCTCCCTGTCGGACCCAAAAATGTGCAGTAGGAACGAAACGCTCCTTCGTAAGCCTTCCTTGTCCTGGGAGCTAAGCTGGCTGCCACGAGGTCTTGTAATCCGGGGCACCGATTAGCCATAGCGCTTCGGGGAACGGTGCCGCCACTAGGTCCGCTGTGGGTAGATAGCCCCTGAAAGCCTGCATGTGTGAACGAGCGAGTGCATCAGCTGCATTATTCAGTACACCTGGCACATGTTTTGCCCTGAATTGTACATTCAATTTCATGCAACGTAAAACAATTTCTTTTAACAATCTCCAGATCCACTTGCAGCGGGCTGCCTGCTGATTAATGCACTCAACCACAGTCATATTGTCGGACCAAAACACCACTGATCGGTCCCTAAAGACGTCTGGCCATGCCATCAGAGCAACCCAAATGGGAAATAGCTCCAAGAACCCAATGTTACCTGTTAAACCGCTGGAGTGCCACCACGTCGGCCATACTTGCGCCGACCATCGGTTACCAAAGATGGCGCCAAATCCCACGCTCCCAGCTGAATCGGTCCACAAACCTAGTTCATCCGATGATGCTGGCGGTTTGTTCCACACAACTCGACCGTTGAAGTCCGCCAGAAATGCCAACCAAATGCGCATATCCTGGCGAACCTCTGCCGACAGTCTTGTACGGTGGTGTCCCTCCTTGAGGCCAACCATAGCTTGTGCACTAGAGCGTGAGAAGGGGCGGGCCATTGGTATCACCCTTAAGGCAAAGTTAAGCTGACCCACTGTTTGTTGTAACTGGTGCAGGGTCACTTTTTCTTTGCCCAGGCATTGTGTTAAGGAAGCCCTAAACTTGGCCACCTTTTTCCTTGGTAAACGGAAACATCCTTCCACAGAATCGAGCTCAATTCCCAGAAACTCCAGTGAAGTAGATGGTCCAACCGTCTTACCTGGTGCCAATGGGACTCAGAATTTCCGCATGAGGATGAGGATGCAGAAGTCCTGCAGCGCCTGCGCACATTTTTTATTGCCGGCTGCTCCCAAGAACAGGAAGTCATCTAGATAGTGCATAACGTGCCTATGCCCTGTGGCCTCAGTGAATGCACACTTTAAAAAACAGCTGAACATTTCAAAATAGGCACAAGAAATGGAGCAACCCATAGGCATGCATTTATCCATGTAATAACTCCCTTGAAACGCAAAACCTAGCAATCGCTGGTCCCGCGGGTGTACCGGGAGCAACCTGAATGCCGATTCGATGTCCGATTTCGCCATCAGTGCTCCGGGGCCCAGATGATTTAATATGGCAATGGCATCGTCGAACGATGCGTACCGAACCGAACAAATATCCGGGTTAATGGCTTCGTTCACCGAGGATCCCCTTGGGGCAGACCAGTTGTGAAAGAGTCTAAACTCCCCTGGGTCTTTCTTTGGAACCACTCCTAGTGGTGAACACACAAAATCTGCCACTGGCGGGCATTGAAAAGGCCCCGCCACCCGCCCCAAGACTTCTTTGGAAATTTTCTTTGCTGCTACGCTTGGGTTATGTTGGACAGATAACTGATTTTTACAAAAGGAATCCCCCCGAAAATCCCCCGCCGGGATGTTGAAGCCATATAGGAATCCTTTCCTCAAAACCCTGGCGGATACATGATCAGGGTATTTGTTTAACCAAGCAGTCAGAGCCATGATGTCGACAGGTGTAGGCAAGCAGTTCCCAAGCATCACCTTACTCTTGCTTAGACCCCCCTTTTCCTCCCGTTCCGCTGTTCTTTGATCTACAGCTACTCTCCGGGTGTGAGGAGTTCCCACAGCCCGCACACGCATGCCTGAACCTACATGTTCCCTGGGGCCTGTTACAGTTGCCTCTATTGAAGCCCCAACAAACCCCCCGCTTGCCGCCATTTCCGCCGGTCTTGGGCTGAAATTCCCCACCGGCGCCTGCTCGAAAGGGCAACGCAGGCTTTTGGCAAACTGACCCGGCCCGTTTCCCGCCCGGCAAGGACGTACCCGCCGCACCAGGCAAGAGCTACTTGTGCCATGACACCGAGTCGAGGCAGTCCCAGGTCAAAGTTGCATCAAACTCTTTCGCTTTTCGGAATTTCATGTCATATCCTTTCCACTCGTCCCCCCCATACATGGTATAAAAATCCATAAACCTATTTTGGTAACAAGACAACTCGGTCATCACTTCTGGCTTTCGTTCACCCATGACTGCCGTAAATATCGAAAAGGCCTTCACCCAGTTCGCTACGGTCTCATCAACCCTAAATTCCGCCATCTTGGCCCGCCATACACTGGGGTGCCATAGATCTTTCTGGGATTTTGCATATTCCATCTCGCGATGGTCAGTCAACAATGAAAACATATTCACATACTTTTCCCCCCATATCATTTCCTTTGTGGCCGCTGGGATGTGCTGGGCCACCCTTTCGCTCCTTGAAGGTAATGAACCTTCCCCTGCCATTGGCAATGGTTGCTTACCGGGTTCAACCGCCGTGTCTGCTGCCTTTTCCCGGCTAACCGTTGGTACTCCTGGCTCTACCTGTGGGGGAACAAAAGGAACATTCGCCGTCCCGGCTTCTCTCGACTGCCGTAACTGCTCGATTATTAATCTAGCCTCCTCGGCGGGTCCCCCGCGGCCACTGCCCCCCCCCGCTTTCTTCTTGAGCCAGGGTAACACTGCCGCTAACTGAATGGCCAGTTCCGGGGGCATTTGATTATCATTAACCGGGGTGATTACCACAGGACCGGTACCGGGATGTCCGCCGGCGTGATGGGGGCAGATGGGGGCACCTCAGGAACCGGATCCCCCCCGGAAACCGCCCTCCTCTTAATACGCTTCCCCCTACCCTCAGGGACCACTCCCAGCAAGGCCGGGCCTATTACCTTCTTAGGGTGGCCTGGGGGGGTGTTCTGGGCCGCTAACTGCTTTTTAACTTCGGCCAAACCTCGACCGATCGAATCTACTTTACCGAGTTTTCGGTCCATGATTGCCATTCGGTTCGACAAGGTGCGCAGTACCTTCTCCAGCTCGGAGCTCTTTCCCGCTTTTTTGCCGGCCATAGCTTCCTTTACTACGCTCAAGTCGATCAACGAGGACCCAGATCCTTCGAACTCTTGATAACTGAAAGAGAAAAAACAAGATTTCAAGTTCTCAAAATTGCCGCTTGTTCCGTCGAGGGCTCACGAGCGACGAGTGGTGTAGCCTTCAGAGCACAGGAACAAGAGGACGCTTCTTCGGATTCCCGCTCTATTTATCCGTCTGCGGGAGGGCGGGGACCCTCCTCAGGTACGCCCACAGGGCGCGGTCTTCCGTGCGGGTGTCTAGGACAACCCCTCCTGGGCGGGAAAGGGCGCGCCCCGGCTACGCCACTTTGGGCATACCAACCGAGCCACGCCACCCGCCCAAAATGGTTTCCCGGGGGGATCGGGGCACCCATCCATACGTTCGGGGGGACCGAGTGGTCGCCCCTTTCCATGAGGGCCTCTTTTAGCCCCTGGGCCGTACTTTGAGAATCCCTGTTAGAGATTACTATGTGGTACCTCATGGCGGACGAAATGTACGACTCAGCTCTCTGAATATGACAAGTGATTGTTAGTTCCAGATCCAGACAGATCAAGTCTAGCTTTCCTACAGAGAAAAGGAAATATAGGACTACGTTCAGAAAGGAAATCGTAACACTATGTCCTCAAAATTAATCCTATGCACGGTGGAGATTTATGTTTTTTTCCCAGGCACTGGAATGGCGCTCCAGCCACAGCTTTCCAGATGTACTATTGAGTAAATTACCTCACTTTCTAAATCTTGCTAATTCCCCAAAGTGGAATTGTGTGAAGGGCATAATTACACATTGGTAAAAGGCAACCATATATGTGCAATTGCAATATTTTTTTCTTTTTACTTCTTTTTTTCTCCAAGGGCTAAAAAAAATTCCAGTGGAGAAAATGTTTTGCATATATCCTCAAAGATTTAGGCTATTTAAATCCCCTTCCCACCCTAAAAGGGAATTTTCTTGCTGTAGTGAATCTCCAACCATTTCCAATATGCGGAAGGGTTAGAAAGGAGGTTTTGGGGTAGTTTTATGTAGTAGTAAATACACTGATGTCAGCTAAGTATCTATTTGTAGATTTGTGACAGTCAAGAGGGAGTCCTTATAGAAAAAGAATTAGAGTCCCTGTCTTTACCGTAGCAGACTGGGATTTCTGAAACATTACTAATAGACTGGGTCTGGCTAGGTATTTATCACCTTAACAGTACAAATCAGTAACACAAGCAAGGCAGAGTGACTAAACCAAAGTGGATACAACTAGAACCATTAATGAATATACCAGGCAAACAGTGTTTATCGAATTAAAAATGATCATGTAGTTTATTCTTTACCTCCCAAATGGGTTACAATCTAAAACATAAAAAAACACAAATTTAGGTGAATCTTTTAATCAGTTGGTTTGATGGTATTTAGTAATCCAAAACATCTCTTGATAGATAGAAGAGGATATCTTATAGTGAAAATGCGGCCTCCCTGCTCCTCCGTGCTCTTGTCTTCGTGCAAATTTAAAAGACCACCAGCGGTGGTATTGCAGTATATACAGTCAAAGTTAAAACAGTCGACGCAGCGTTTCGGTGCTTTTTGAATCTTGACACCTTCTTCAGGACATTTATAACATTTGACTCCGTATCTGTATTTCAAGTAGGAAAAGCTTTTCAATTGCTTTCCAATATGTTGTGCACCTCTCAGGTGTTTAGTATTTCTTGAGCTTGAATATCAACAATAAAATCTTCTATACACACGGAGGGGCCACCGTTAATAGAGGGAGTAGCTTCTTTGGGTCTTTATACCTGCTTTGATATTAGGTGAATCTTTTAATCAGTTGGTTTGATGGTATTTAGTAATCCAAAACATCTCTTGATAGATAGAAGAGGATATCTTATAGTAAAAATGCGGCCTCCCTGCTCCTCCGTGCTCTCGTCTTCGTGCAGAGAGATGTTTTGGATTACTAAATACCATCAAACCAACTGATTAAAAGATTCACCTAATATCAAAGCAGGTATAAAGACCCAAAGAAGCTACTCCCTCTATTAACGGTGGCCCCTCCGTGTGTATAGAAGATTTTATTGTTGATATTCAAGCTCAAGAAATACTAAACACCTGAGAGGTGCACAACATATTGGAAAGCAATTGAAAAGCTTTTCCTACTTGAAATACAGATACGGAGTCAAATGTTATAAATGTCCTGAAGAAGGTGTCAAGATTCAAAAAGCACCGAAACGCTGCGTCGACTGTTTTAACTTTGACTGTATATACTGCAATACCACCGCTGGTGGTCTTTTAAATTTGTGTTTTTTTATGTTTTAGATTGTAACCCATTTGGGAGGTAAAGAATAAACTACATGATCATTTTTAATTCGATAAACACTGTTTGCCTGGTATATTCATTAATGGTTCTAGTTGTATCCACTTTGGTTTAGTCACTCTGCCTTGCTTGTGTTACTGTTTTGTACTGTTAAGGTGATAAATACCTAGCCAGACCCCGTCTATTAGTAATGTTTCAGAAATCCTTGTCTGCTACGGTAAAGACAGGGACTCTAATTCTTTTTCTATGTCAATATCCCCCTCCCTGCTAGTAATTACAGGGGAACCTCCTATTTTCTTTTACAAAGAGGGAGTCCTTGTCAGCTGTAAAAAAGTTTGTAAAGATGGTCTAGATTTCCAATATCAATCAATGATTGAAGCCAAACCTAAGTTTTGGACTATCAAAATTGTGTTAACAAATAATACATCTTCAGAACTTTTTTAAACTCTCAGTGGTTAACTATTGCCTCATTCTAGTGACAGGGCTAGCTCATGTCTTAACACCGAATGCAAAACAAAATGGCTGAACTTTCCAATTCCAAATACTTTACTATAAGACAGTATTAAAGTTAATGCTCTCAATAGAGGAACTAGGATACATAGACTCAGACAACCTCTCTCCAGGAACCCACTGATATCATAAAACACAATGTTCCACAAATAACAATGGAACAAGTCATTTAACCCCTTCCATGCTCATGACGAGCTCAGCTCGTCATGAGGCACAGTTGAGCTATGCTGATGACGAGCTGAGCTCGTCATGAATAGAGGAGTTCACCATAAATCAGCACAGGAGGGGAAAATGCACAGCAGCCAAGGTGTTAATTGCTGATAACAGTTCAATCCCTGGGCTACTCATGCTTTTGGACTGCTCCTGTGCTGCTGCTTTGCTTTGCCACTAACCACAGTAAATGAATCCTTCCAGGAAGGCAGTGTTCTCACATCATTGAAAAGGTGATCATTGTACCTCTTCCTAAAATAGCCAAATGAAAGGCCAAAAAGCCTTTTAATATGAAATTGCAGAACTATATTGATGAGCTTAACAATTTGAAAACCTAGAATCAATCTGGACCTAGTAAATAACTCTCAGTATTGCTTTAGGCATTTTAATACATCACCGCATTGCACAGGCAAAATTTTACTGCATTGAATTTCTTCATCATTGAGGCACTATAAGGGGCATTTATAGAACTGTTTCTCACCTTGTAAATACTTAAGCCTTTTGCGTCTGCTCCCCGGTCTACCACAGCTTCTGCTGTTTGTGTGGAGTGAGTATCGACGCAATACTTTTCCTAACTTCCGCCTGGCCAGTGACGGGCGCCAACTTTGAGGGGAGATGGTCTAGTCATTCCTCAAGACCTCTGGCTACACCCTTAAAAGCAGGAAATGGCGCTGACGTGCAGCGGACCGCACAGCGGGTGCACCGGCGGCGTGCCAAAGGCAAGCCCTTCTGCGCCCGTCCGCGTCCGGAATGCGTCCAGCACCAGCCATGCTGCATGTTTGAAAATAAATAAAGTACTTACATCACACTTTCTTAAACAGCTCAACACAAAAAAACCTTGCGGATATCTTCTGGAAGTAGATAACATCAGGAACCCTATTGCCTGCTGGAAATGCCAATCATAGATACCAACGGTTGCATTTAATCATACCAGGATAAAACATAAAGGAGGTATTTACCAAACTGCACTGAAAGGGGGTCTGATTAATGCACGCTCCTTTGTGAAACACGTGTCCAACATTAGAGAGCTAATCATACATAATGAGTTAGACCTTCTATGCATTACGGTAACTTGGTTAACAGAGGACTGCAATCCGGCTATTATAGCAGCCCTGCCCCCAACTTTACCATCTGCAGGAAAGACCAGGAGATTGGTAGGGGGTCGGGAGTGGCCATTATCCATAGAGATACACTCCAATGGAAAACTTTTAGCCTTCATGAACTCAAGGTAGCCGAAAGTCTGGGTTTCTGCTGTACCATTAACGGAGCATCCTCATTCTCGGAAATACTAGTTTACCGTCCCCCAGGCAATAGCAACACCTTTCTGGACACAATAGTGGACACTATTGGTCAAGCCCTCCTTAGATATGCTAATTGTACCTTGTTAGGAGATATTAACCTACATCTTGAATGTAGTAATAACCCGGGTGCAATTACCTTCGTGGAATCAAATACTTCATTGGGCATGAAGCAATTATTTCAAGGGCCGACACATAGAGCAGGACACACAATAGATGTAGTGTGTTCCAATCTCACCTCGATTCAGGTAGAGTACCCCATCCCGCAGGCCTGGTCAGATCATTATTATATTCAACTGACCATCCCAACGCCTAAGTCAGAACAGGTAGCCAGAAGCAAGACCACCGAGCCGCCAGGACGTAAATGTCATCTGCTTTCTGACAATCCCAGTTTATTAACAATTGCACAAAATAAGATACCTATTCTAACAGGTGATCCAGTAGAAGACTCTCACCGCTTCCATAACTGGACGAGGACCGTAAGTGTGCAATTAAGTCCCTAAAAGCCTTTCAACAGAAAGGGCCATAGGAAAGTACATAATGACCCTTGGTTTACAAATGAGCTACCGCAGCAAGATCTGTTCTGAAAACAACTAGAACGGAAGCGGAGAAGGAGTTATGAGGCAGCAAATTTACAAATCTTCAAAACATATAGGAAACTATATCATCTGGCCAGTAAAACAGCCAAAAAAGAGTACTTCTGCAGCAGAATAGCCATGGCTAAACAAAATCAAAAATAGATCTTTGAAATTGTAAAATCGCTTATTGATCCTAAAGCACTGCATACAGAAATCCCACCCTCTCAGATGCTCTGCGACTACATTGCAACATTTTCTGAAGAAAATATCAAAAACATACAATTGGATTTTGAACTTTCAAATGTTCCTGAACTTACCAGTGAACATGAGCAAGATCACAGACAGGAGAAGCCAGTCTTTCAAACATTTCAAACTGTCACTCTAGGTCAGACACATGATGCCATCCTGGCCTGCAAGTCAGGCTCTCCACTGGATGCTTGGCCTCCAACTATATTACACCAGATCATTAATGTAGTGAACCCTGTGGTTAATGACATTGTGAACTCCTCCCTATCCTCTGGGATAGTGCCGGATGAATGTAAATTTGCTATTGTAAACCCTATGAAGAAAAAATTCAATATCGACTCCACTAATCTTTCCAATTATAGTCCCATATCCCTTTTGCCGGTCCTAGGGAAGATTACCGAGTGAATGGTTCACAAGGAACTTTCCAGGTTTGCGGAAACACCACAGATTTTGCATCCCCGTCAATCTGGCTACCGTTCAACGCATTCGACCGAATCTGCACTGTTGGAAACATCGGATACCTTGAAATTTCTCATAGACAGTGGCAAGAAGGCAGTACTGATTCTTTTAGATCTATCTGCCGCGTTTGATACTATCTCCCATAACATCTTGCTAACCAGACTCAAATCTTGCGGCTAACCCAATATGGCTTTAGCATGGATTACATCGTTCCTGTCCAACCGTGGGCAAGTTATCTCCCTGGGCACTTTTCTCTCCTCATAGCGGACCATCACAACGGGTGTCCCTCAGGGTGGATCACTTAGCCCCCTGCTCTTCAATATTAAAATGGCACAGCTTATTGATCTTATTTCATCGAACGGAATCGAAACAACCTCCTATGCTGACGACACCCAGCTGATCCTGACTCTTGAAAAAACTCTACAGAGGCAGAGGAACATTTCAAATCCTGTCTCACTGCGGTCATCAAATGGATGAAAAAAAACCATCTCCATTGTAATACGGATAAAATAGAAATCCTATTAATTGGGAAAAATAACCCCTTCCAACCCACAAATTGGTGGCCCACAGAAGCAGCATCCCCTCCACCTTCTGTGGAAGTGGCAAAAAACCTGGAGGTATGGTTTGACGCCTCTCTCTCATTCAAACCCCACGCATTAAAGGTGACGGGTACTTGTTTCGGCCTAATCAGGACCTTGAGAAAATTCTTTGCTTTTCTGCCGCTCGAGGCCAGGAAAAAGGTGGCAGTGGCCTTAATAATTTCTCGTTTAGACTACTGCAATAGCCTCTTAGTAGGGGTCAATAAATCTACCCTGAAGAAACTGCAGGTGGTTCAACACGCAGCAGCAAGACTGGTATTGATACTCCCTCGCAGGGCGTCAGCATCAGCTGCTCTGAAAAGTCTTCATTGGCTCCCGCTCCACAAAATAATCTTATTCAAACTTCTCCTTACAGTCTTCTGAGCTGTGCACCGATTAGGCCCAGTTTACCTTTCTGCAAGATTTAGGCCTTACACAACAAGGAGAACACTTAGATCTACCTCCTCTAACCTCCCTAAAATATGCGGGAAATGAGATTTTGATCTTTTATCTGATCGCCTAGATACCTATCTCATTTTTCCCTTTTTGGATCGATTATTGACTGTCATTGAGTAAAAGGCAAACCCACATAGGTTAAATCAACCCCATAAACTGACGCAACTCTAAAGAACCACTTACAACTGTAAAAGTTTAAAGGTTTATTATAAAACCAAGATCAATTGCAAGTACAAACACCTCAATATAAGGTTCAACAGGTATACAGGTACAAGAAGGAACATGAATTCCCTAAAAAACCTCAATCTACTGAAGAAAACAATCAAAACTAATTCTAAAATCAATAAGTTGAATATCATTGACACAAGGTGGATCTGAAGCGTCATTTACAGAAGGGAAATGAAACAGGTTAAACTGTCCCTACTCTATACTAGATGACATCCCTACTCAGCAAGTTCTTTACCTAAAAAGGTGTCAGCCGTTTGACTTCCGAAGAAGCGCAAACTCTCTTAGTCTCAGATGGAAACCTATATCGCATAGCAGTACCCTTTCTGCCTACCCATCCGCTCTCTAAGGGTCCTCAAGCCATCTGCTCTGCCTTCCCCCCGGGGTGCTGTCCCTAATACAAAATCACAGTATGGGTGGAACGCCCCTTTGAGACGCCCACCACGTACACATTTCACGTGGTCCTGCTTCTGGTTTTTTCCATAGTTTCGTTTCTTTGAATCGTCTGTTAAGTTGACCTTGCTTCCCAGGCGCCGTCTCCATCGTGCTGGTACCCCCATGACATTCCGGTCAACTCCTCCGGACCCGAGCCTATCTCCTCAAACAGAGCTCTATTCATTACATTTGTGATTGGTACCCCCCTCGCACCTGGAAACAGACACTTCGAAACAGGGCCCCAAATTCCAAGCTTCCCTTATCTCACTAGGCCGTAAAACTTCGACCAGCATTGGCAATTTAATTTAACGAGACTTTTGACTCTTGACTCGCACGTGCAGATCAAAGCTATCCCCCTATCTCTCCAAGCCCACTAAATTATATGCAGTGGACTGCACTTTGTGAACTCTTACTTCTTTAGCTTAAAATAACATGTTAACACACCACTCTAAAATCCTACAGTACACTTCTATAAAAATATTGCTTTTAACACACATATATATAAGTAAGCAAATCATTGAATAATATCGAATCCACGCTACATGAAAGATACAATGGTATAATTGCGTTCTTATACAATGCCATGTGGTCTGCACGTTTCTTCATTGTACATTTCATCTCTTTCTTCGTTTAGTAACTGCATACATGAATTCTGTTTAGCACGTTCTAATGTTCCTAAGCATTTTCACACATTTCTACATTAGCCCACTATGTATACGAGCTTTGCTAATTCTAATAAACACTCTAGAGTAAATACAGATACATTTTCTCACTCCTTAAGTTACATAGGCCAACGTTACGCCACAGGCTTGTAAATATGATGCAGATATACGTTTTATTCAAATTGCGCTCTCTCAGTTCCCCCCTTTGATGACCTCTAGGGGTCATCACTAACACCTCAATTTGAATATTTACACAGAACTGGTTGCAAGGCTCCCCCTTTTTATCGTTTCTAGAGCTCTCAAGCTTCTATATTGATGATCTTGCAAAGCAGCTAATCTCCTTTCTTGCTCTCTCATAGACCTTTGCAACCGGTTTGATCTATACCATTTGTACAGTTTCACTAAACCCCACAATATGATTATGCAAATCAGTATTATGAAGATAGGCTTCAGGATATACCAAACAAAACTTTTCCCGAGATTGGCAAACCAACCTCCAACTTTACCCATTCCATGACCTACTTTTTCCCAAACATTTACCTTTGTCAAATCTTCAATTTCTTGATGTATCTTAGTAATATTCTGTATAACCTTCTCAAGAGGTTTTGAATTGTCTGGAATGTAAGTGCAACATTCCTGGACCTTCAAAGCCTTACTGACTCCGCCTTCTTTTGCTAGCAAAACGTCTAAAGCAAGACGGTTCTGAAGAACCATTGCCCCAATCGATTGCATCTCTCCTTCCACTAGCATCAATGACCTTGCAGTACTGGCAGACAATCTATCTACAACTGTAGCTAATCTCCTGATCTTGACATCATTAAGTATCAACCCTAAAAGAGGAAACATGGCTCCAAATACATCTCCAACCACTTCAGCATCTCCTACATCTCTTTTCCCTCTTGCCGAAGCCTTTCCCTCTATGATCTCTAAATCCTTTGCATGGTATATTTTGGGGAAGACAATTGCCAAATAACATGAACCATACCAATTGTCAGGCAATTTTACATAGGCATTTCTTCCACATACAAAATATACATTAGGAATCACCTGCATCCCTTTCATGAAATCTTTCGTATAATATTCTAACCGAAAGGCATGTTCACAACTAACTTCACCTACAAATACACTCTCATAGTACGTTTTGCTTCGGGTCAGACATAACTTTCCTTTCTCTGTTCGATCCAACGCTATTGGACCATTACTACCCTTCCTTTTGTGTGCCTTTTCCTCTTCGGTCCAATCTGTTTTCCATTGTCCTGACATTTTCAAAATCTTCTGCCTCCTGTAACGGTCATCAACTTGTCCAATAAACTTTTTCTCAATCTCTGACACCTTACAAGTTAGATTATTTCGGCGTGCATATGAAGTATCTAATGTGTCCCAAGGAAGAAAGAATTTTGCTAATCTATCTTCCTTCTTGTAATAGTCCCACTTATTCATTTGCTTATAATTCGGGACTTCGGGCAGTACCGAATCATAATTTGAAAAGTAGTACTCAAACCCCTCTCGACCATAAAATATACTGAGCAATAAACTACATGTTATCCCGTATGTCAATGGAAGATGATGATACCTGATGCCTTCATCAACGGAAGCCGGCAATTGCATGCAGACATAACAATCTTTGGCCTCCATGGCATCAATATACTCGTACAATAATTTGGCATATGCGTTTGTCCTAAAATTTCCCTGCGACTCATCTATGTGTAACCTACGGGCTTCATCTGCCAGTAACGCCTTTTCACGTATCATATTGCTCTCCTCTTTCTTTCCAGCAAGAGCAGGTTTCAAAGTCGTTACAGGCTTTACATCTGTTGTCTCAATTACACTTGCATGTCCCACCATGTATGATACGGTAACTACTATGATTATGATTATGAGAGAAATTACTACTGCTATAAGTGTGCCTATTATGCATTTGGCTCTACGGGTCGGACTGCCGGTCTCCATTTTATCAGACAGCGTAGCTTTTTCTTTTCAAGAACAAAGTCCTTTCGTGGTCTTCACTTGGCTCACATTGATTTCTCAGCCTGTGAAGCACTCTTAACCAACAAAGTCTCTTTTCAACAAAGTCTTATTTTCTCTGCATCAGACAGCCCTAACCCTTCTCCGTCCTCTAAATGAAATCCCTAATTTTCTTCTTCTTTCCACTAGGCACTAGGTTATCTTCCTTCTATCTGGTTTGATTACAAAGTTCTTTAAGTATCTACAATAATTCTGGTGCCAGCAGCTCTAATAGCATATTCCAACAATTCTAAGCGAAGAATTTTCTCCTCGTGCTCTGGTACTGGATGACCCAAGGTTGGGAATTCTAATCGATTCAGCACCAGGTCCTTGATCCGACTTAGGTACAGGGGAACGGGGAGTGTGAATGTCAGTAACCCTTCAGTTTCGATTCCAGGTGTCAACAGCCGTACTTCCACCGTTACAATTGGATCGAGATTGGTCACCTGCACTTCCCTCACCCTCCCGGATCTCTGTCCCCAAGACATCTGTTGCTAGGTAGGTCCACTCAGGGGTGGCGTATCTTCTGCAGGGCACACGTACCCTCCTTGATCTTCTCGGACTCTCGGAGCCTGAGTCCGCTGCACCTTCGTCTAGATCTGAGTCTTCAGAAATCGGGACAAGGGTTCTTTCTGGATTTGCTCTCAGGCTTGACCTTCTCCTTTTTTCCGGCCAGCTAGCTTCTCCACTCCTTGTCCTCCTGCTCCTTGTTCTTGCACTCGTCTCTTGACCACTTACAGCTTGGTCAGGGTCTGACTCGAACTCCCAGCTGCTTTCTCCTTCTGAGGCGGCTTCAGTCTCACTGGTATATTGACCATCCTCAGCCTGGTCAGACACGCTCTCAGCCTCTTCTGGCACCTCTACAGCTTGACTTGTCCCCTCTATGGCTTCTCCGCTTTCAGCTGGATTTTCATCCGAGAGAGGAGCTGTTTCTTCCAGAGGTGCTGGAACTCTTCGGGTGTGTGAGGCGTGGATCCAGTTGGGCAAGCCTCCACACTTTACTGCCGTGTTCGTGACCAATATGACTTGGAATGGTCCACGCCAGCGCACGTCTAGACAGTTCTTCCTGACGTGTTTCTTCACCAGGACCCAGTCCCCCGGACACAGGTCATGGCACAGGTCCTGAGCTGATGGAACCTCTGCAGCCTGCACCTGAAGGGACACAGAATGAATGGCGTCAGATAGTCCCTTGCAATAGTCCAGGATCAAATCATCTGTGATGTTCAACAGTGCTGCAGTTGGAACTGATGGCAGTCTCATAGCCCTCCCCATTAGCACCTCATGTGGGGAAAGACCTGTCCTTCTATCCGGTGTGCTACGTATACTCATAAGGACGAGTGGAAGTGCATCAGGCCAGCTCAAGGATGTCGAGGAACAAACTTTGGCAAGTCGGGATTTAATGGTGCTGTTGATTTGCTCTACAATCCCCGAAGCTTCTGGTCGATAGCTACAGTGGAGCTTCTGGTCTATACTTAGGGCTGAACACAGCATTTTTACTATTTCGCTGTGTTCCTCTATCCGATTCCAAAGAGGCCGGCACCCGGAATCGTGGTATCAGTTCTCTAAGCAATAGCTTTGCTACTGTAAGTGTGTCGCACCTACGTGTGGGGTAAGCCTCAACCCATCTGGAGAATATACAGACAATCACTAGGACGTATCTGAGGCGATTGCACTTGGGCATTTCAATAAAATCTAGTTGCATTCTATTGAATGGCCCTCCAGACCTCCCTATGTGACTCAATGTGACTGGTGTTCTCTTTCCTACATTCAGTTGCTGACAGATCACACAACGCTGACATACTGCTTCTGCCGCTACTCTAAACTTCGGGTTGTACCACGTTTGTCTGAATACCCTCACCATGGCATCTCTACCTATGTGTGCTGGCCCATGCAATCTCCTTGCCATAGGACTAACGAGTTCGTTGGGTAACACTGCCCTCCCATCTGCAGAGATCCAAAAATCCATCTCACTCTTGGTACAACCTGCTGTCTCCCATGCCTTTTTCTCAAAATCAGGTGCATTCTCTTGGATACATTTCAATTCATCCCACATGTCTACAGTTTCTAGCAACATAGTCAATTCAGTCCTTTCCTGTATTCCCCCCACTTCTACCTCCGTGAGAGAATACCCCTGTTCCGCACAGTAACGTGCGACTTCATCAGCATACCTATTGCCTTGCGACACAAAGTCAGTATTTTTTGTGTGCGCGGCACATTTAACAACTGCAATAGCTGCTGCACCTTGTAGTGCTTCTAACAACAATCTCACAAACTCTCCATTCCTAATAGGAGAACCTGAAGAGGTCATGTAACCTCTCTGAGACCATAACTGCCCATAGTCATGAACTACCCCGAAACCATACTGGCTATCGGTGTAAATGGTGACTCAAATTTTATTGCCTGCCAAACAGGCACGGGTCAAAGCAACGATTTCGGCTACCTGAGCGGAATGTACTCCTTCCAGGCAGGCGGCTTCCACAACTCCGGTAATGGTACAAACCGCATATGCTGCTCTCAGCTGACCAATATCGTCTCTTACACATGAACCATCAACAAAGAATATTTCATCAGGGTCGGTCAATGGCTCATCTACGATATCTGGTCTTGGTTTGGTGCATAGTTCAGTCACATCAAGGCAGTCATGATCTGTACATATCTCATCATCAACATCATTTGGAAGTGGCATTAAAGTGGCAGGATTCAAAACAGAGCATCTCTTGAGAGTCACGTTCTCGGCAGCCAAAATGACCTGCTCATAGCTCGTGAGCCTGCTGTTTGTCAGATGCTGTGTCTTGGTCCTGGTCATCAACAGTTCAACAGAATGCGGCACATACACCACTAACTGGTGTCCCATCACAACATTCTCACATCTTTCAATGCTGATACCCGTTGCAGCAACGGATTTGAGACATCCGGGCAACGCTGCGGCTACTGGATCTAAGGTAGCCGAGAAGTATGCAACTGGTCTACGGGCATTTCCGTGTATCTGGGCCAAAACTGACAAAGCATAACCTTCCCTTTCACAACAGTAAAGTAAGAATGGTTTTTCGTAATCAGGCATTCCCAAAGCCGGGGCACGACACAAGTCCTCCCTCAGTTGCAAAAACGCCATCAAACAATCTTTGTCCCATGGTACCGGATCGCTCACCCCCTTGTGCGTCAGTTTTTGTAAAGGTTTTGCCTTCAGTGAAAAGTTGGCTATCCACTGCCGGCAATAACCGACCATTCCTAGGAACATCCTGACTTCTCTTTGTGTAGTGGGCGCACTCATTTTCATGATCGCCTCTATCCTGTCTGGAGACACCTTCCGTTTTCCCTTTTCAATCCTGTGGCCCAAGTACTGCACTTCTGTCAAACAATACTGCAGTTTACTTGGAGACACCTTGTGTCCGTTCTCGGCCAAGTGATTCAGTAAGGTGATTGTGTCTATTTTGCAAGCTTCCTCAGTTTCTGACGCCACAAGTAGGTCGTCTATGTACTGGACCAGAACCGAGTTCATGGGCAGTACTAGACTTTCAAGATTTTTCTTTAGTAGCTGGTTAAAAATCGATGGGCTTTCTGTATACCCCTGGGGAATACGACACCATGTTAAAACGCGATTTTTCAGCTTAAAAGCGAAAAGATATTGGCTTTCCTCATCTAAGGGGATTGAAAAGAAGGCCTGGCACAGGTCTATCACGGTGAACCATTCAGCTTGGAATGGTATCTGAAACAGTATCACTGATGGATTCGGTACCACTGGACAACATGAAACAACTATATTATTAATCTTTCGAAGATCTTGCACTATTCTGTATTTCCCACTAGGCTTCTGCAAGCCCATAATCGGGGAGTTACATGGACTTCCCACGATCTCCTTCAGTATTCCCTGTTTAATCATAGATTCGATCACAGGCTTTATTCCTGCAATCGTCTCCGGGGTCAACTTGTATTGGGGTGTTCTTGGATATTCGGCATTCGGTTTTACCATGATCTTTACTGGCTCTACCCCTTTGATCAGTCCTATTTCTTCTCCAGTGAAATCCCACACCTCAGGTGACACCGCACCTCTCAAGTCCCATGGAAGCTCCTCCACCGTTAAGGTAGGGTATAGCTCCACGCATACCTGTGAGTTTGCAACCTTAAAATCAGCATCATCATCGTTAGTTTGCACTTCTACTCCTTGAGGTGTGCAATATATTGTACAATTTAGTTTGCATAACAGATCTCTTCCCAACAGACACACAGGACTGGAATCACAAATCACAAACTGGTGCTCATCACTGTATTTCCCTATTTTCACCGACACTGGTTCTGTCAGAGGATTCGTCATTCTCCTATTTGCGACTCCTACCACCTGGATCGTCTCTCCCGACATTGGCAGACCTGGGACCACCGCCGATCTTAGAGTGGATCGAGTGGCCCCTGTATCCACTAGAAAGGTCGTAGGACACCCTGCCACTTCAGCCTCCACGTATGGTCCCCTCTGGTCTACCTCTAAGGCTGCCCCTAAGATACAGTCTTCCTCTCTATTCACTCGTTGTCCCGTAAGGGGATCAACGTAGTAGCATTCCTCTCCTCCTACGAACAGTGGCAGTTGTCTTTAGGTTTTCCCTCCATTTCCAATACGAGGCGGTTGAGGGAACTGAGCTCGAGGAGTCTGAGTCCCCCCTTTGATAAACTTTCCCTTTGGTATCGCTGTTCCCTTCACCAGACTGTTCTGAACATCGTCCTCCTCCGGTTCTAATTCCCCCGTCTCGACATTATAGGGACACTCGCGTTTCCAATGTCCCACCTCGTTACACTGGTGGCACCTCGTCGTCTTTTTTAGTGTCGCGATATCTACCCTAGGTCTCTGTTTTTCCTCATCGTCTTTACTTTGACTATTCTGCTTTTTCCCTAGAGTTCCGGTTCCCTGTTGTCGCTGTCCACCCTTTCCAGCTGACTGCATCTGTACCAACATCAGCTTCTCCTTAAGTTTCTTTGCTTTCGAGTCTATTTCATCGCTGCAGTACCTTGCATACCTCAGGATTTCATCTAAGGGTTTGTTTTGCCAACAAATCAAATGCTGTTGGATCATTAAGCTGATGTCAGGTCTCAACCCCAGAACGAACTTCGACACAAACTGTCCTATGTCTTTAGGATCCATTACATCCAACCCACTGTACTGTTTGAAAGCCCTCAGTAATCTCTCATAATACTCGTGGACAGTCTCTTTAGGTTCCTGAGTAGTTCGATCTATTTTAACCCAGTCTATGTCCTGCAATGGCACCTTCTCTTTCAACCACGCCATTACCCTCTCATACTTCTCCATGACTTTCTCTGATGGCCCATTCGTCAGGGCATCCCTATCCGGTTCACAAATGGGCCATTCAACACTGAGCTTACATGCCGTCCACAAATCCCCTGGTACTACAATGTCAAACAGGGTGTTCAAATCGACCCACAGCACTTTAGAGATCTTCATGAACCTCTCTACCTGTTTGTACCACTCTACGGGATTCTCCCTTAGCTTAGGGAAGGAATTGGTAAATGCCGCTAGATCCCCCCTACTCCAGGGCACATGCACGTAGTTTCCATTCGCGATTTCTCACAAAGGGAAAGCTTCCATCCGCGGTGGCCCTCCCTCTGGGGACATTCCAATTGTACTCCTTCTGACGGTTCCCCTTTTGGACCATCTTTCCTCCCATTTATCCAAGTCCCTCCACGTTCTTATACCCAGGATCAGTTCCTTTATGTGTATTTTCAACCCAATCGTCCTTCGTTCATCTAGGTCCTGATCCGTGCAATTCAGCCTATGGTTACCCTGTAAGGCTTTTGTTCTTGATAAGTCTATCATATACCTGGTTGCCAACTCAGATAATTTTTCATGTACTGACCTTGCCTTCCGAGTAACATCCTTTGCCATAAACAGTACCTCATCTTGCTCGTAAAGGTCAATCCTTTCCATTGGCAGTGTGCCGTCTATTATTTCATCTAGATCTGATTTTAGACTGGTTACATCGAGTCTTTTTGCCTTTACCTCAGCTCTCAGTATCTCACCCCTAGGTGGTCCGTTCACATCCCTCTCGTCCCAACTCCGAGTCCTACGTCTAGGCACAGGTGAGCTATGAGGAGTCCTCCTTGATTCCCTTTGTTCCCACCTTTCTAAATCCCAAGCCTTTCCATCTTCCCTAGGTGTATGGTGAAACAATGTCCTATTTCCCACCACTCCGTTCTGACTCTTCGGCTCTGACTCTCTAGACGCAAGATAGGATCCCCCGTTACGTTCTAGATCACCGCAAGTCGCTTGCTGTCTGGTGTCACTCAGTAAACGATAAGGTCCCTCACAGCTCTCCATGTTTCCGCGATCCCGTCCGTGATCACCGGACACATGTTGAGACCCTTCGTGACTCCCCATACTCCCGCGACCCCAATGTTGCACATTTTCGCCTGGTGCATGGTGAGTGCATCTGTAACTATTTCGGTACTCCTGTGTTCTTCGTTCTCCCTCACTAAGGATGGGGCGAGGCACCCCCCCCATCCTGCATTCTTGTCTTCACACATCTGTCTATTGCCACTGATGATATGGCAAGTATCTCTTCTACTTTCTTGACTCCCTCCCTCCCACTCCGGACTGCTTTCGCCAGCTCCGCAGTGAGAGAGGATCCTGTTATCTTGGCCTCTCCATTCGGCTTCCGTTTCTATTCTTTTATTCTGAGTCTCTACAGCAGCATCCCATTCTTTCAAGTACTCCCTTAACTCCTTAAAGGATTTCGGTTTTGGTCCCCTCAGATCCATCTGTCCATTCTGACCCCCTTGCTCTATTAAGGGATCCGTTTCTGTATCCAATGGGGTACTCCGACCCCTTGGTCCTAGCAACTGCCTTTGGGAATTAATCGTATTGTTCCTACTTTCCATCTCTGCTCTTTCCCTGTCCCAACATGCCTGTTCCTCCTCCTGTGCTCTCTCTGGGTTGTAGATGGACACTACAGGGCCTATGGTAACAGGTACTTGTAGAGTGTCCGGCAGTTGATACGACCTTGCACACTCCGTTTCCGGCACCTTCTGTACCACAAACCTTCCGACTACTCTCTGTACTGGACTAGGTTGAGGTATCTCCTCGCCTTTCTTAGGTTCCCAATCTGTTATGGGGAGCGGTCTATATTCCCCCTTCCCAGCCCCGTCCCCCTGCTGGAGTTCGGGACGTTCTGCTTCTCTGTTGTACGGAGGTGGTCTGTCTGATAATAGCCTATCTATCAGACTATCATCCGTCTCGCTCTCCTCATCCTCGTCTGGAGGTTTCCTTTCTCCTGTGACCTCTAGCACTGGGTACAGCTTGTCTGCGTCTATTCTCTGTACTCTCCACTTTTTAGCCTCATCATCCCATTTAGCATCCTGTACTGCTCTT
Source organism: Lissotriton vulgaris (assembly GCF_964263255.1). Classification (NCBI taxonomy): domain Eukaryota; kingdom Metazoa; phylum Chordata; class Amphibia; order Caudata; family Salamandridae; genus Lissotriton; species Lissotriton vulgaris. Next base: position 582,070,940 of record NC_141687.1, on the reverse strand, counting down.
ACCGATCGTCTCACTCTTTCCTGGCGCCTGTTCAGGCTCCGGTCGTACGCCGCCCTGAACCATGCATTGAGGGCTTCGAACTGTGTTGGCCTGGGTAGAGGTCTCGTTGCGAGCATTACCGCTTTCAGTTGATTCAATGCTTCTAACCTAAACGTCCCGTATCTCGGGAACGTCAGTTCCTCGTTTCCCTCTGTTAACTTGCTCCACTCGGAGATCCACAGTATCGGGTGTAACCCAACATTCACAGCCATATAATAAGCTGGTGTGCCCTCCGGTGGGGCCTCTTCCCCCGCATATGAGTTCCCTCTGTCTCTCTTAAAGATCGCCCTTAGACATTTAAAACACTTCATTTTCAAGACTGTACGATTTCCTTAATTCCCTTCCTTATTTACTTCCCGATGGCGAACCACCAATCCCTGCGCGGCTCTCGCTGTTCAACCTATCCTAGCACGGTTCTCGCTGACCAGCCTATCCCAGCACGGCTCTACACCAACCAGCCTATCCAAGTGCGGCTCGCTCTGACGTCACTCGTCCCCTTTGCAGCAGTTCCCCTCCTTTCTCAGCTCGTCTCCCGGTCATGCATGCGTCCCATTCATACACCGAAAAATGACTACTTCCGCCCAAGCGATCACTTTTCTTGACTGTACGTCCACAGTCTAACTGTAATTGTCACCTCAACTGACGAAACGTCTTTCACAACGTTCAGACGATCGCCTTAACTGATAGGTTGCTTACACACAGTAAATGTCCGACCAGCGTCCGTTACTCATACACTCACTCTTACGTTCCCCCTATCACGGTCCTACCGGCGATCAATGGTACCTCATGACCCCCTTCACAACGGTAGACAATTACTCTGGATGTCCGATACACCCGAACCACTCAAGCCCTTCTCTGGACTTAAGATTTTCACCGGTTGCGCGCGCTCACAACCGTCTCACAATCACGCTACAGGCATTCAACTCCGCTTGACATTACAACACAGGTACAACACAAAACACCGCAATCTGGCAACGCATGACCCTTATACTCACTCTCGACCGACTCTGCTGCTTTTTCTCTCTCGCACCGTCAGCACCTTCTTCGGCAAGTAGCTCTTCTTCTGGTCGTCGATGACTAGGGGCCTTGGGGTAATCTAGACCTAACCTAGGTCGCCTTCCTCAAGAAGCCAACCATCTTTCTCTGCTACCAACTGCGGGAAATGAGATTTTGATCTTTTATCTGATCGCCTAGATACCTATCTCATTTGTCCCTTTTTGGATCGATTATTGACTGTCATTGAGTAAAAGGCAAACCCACATAGGTTAAATCAACCCCATAAACTGACGCAACTCTAAAGAACCACTTACAACTGTAAAAGTTTAAAGGTTTATTATAAAACCAAGATCAATTGCAAGTACAAACACCTCAATATAAGGTTCAACAGGTATACAGGTACAAGAAGGAACATGAATTCCCTAAAAAACCTCAATCTACTGAAGAAAACAATCAAAACTAATTCTAAAATCAATAAGTTGAATATCATTGACACAAGGTGGATCTGAAGCGTCATTTACAGAAGGTAAATGAAACAGGTTAAACTGTCCCTACTCTATACTAGATGACATCCCTACTCAGCAAGTTCTTTACCTAAAAAGGTGTCAGCCGTTTGACTTCCGAAGAAGCGCAAACTCTCTTAGTCTCAGATGGAAACCTATATCGCATAGCAGTACCCTTTCTGCCTACCCATCTGCTCTCTAAGAGTCCTCAAGCCATCTGCTCTGCCTTCCCCCCGGGGTGCTGTCCCTAATACAAAATCACAGTATGGGTGGAACGCCCCTTTGAGACGCCCACCACGTACACATTTCACGTGGTCCTGCTTCTGGTTTTTTCCATAGTTTCGTTTCTTTGAATCGTCTGTTAAGTTGACCTTGCTTCCCAGGCGCCGTCTCCATCGTGCTGGTACCCCCATGACATTCCGGTCAACTCCTCCGGACCTGAGCCTATCTCCTCAAACAGAGCTCTATTCATTACATTTGTGATTGGTACCCCCCTCGCACCTGGAAACAGACACTTCGAAACAGGGCCCCAAATTCCAAGCTTCCCTTATCTCACTAGGCCGTAAAACTTCGACCAGCATTGGCAATTTAATTTAACGAGACTTTTGACTCTTGGCTCGCACGTGCAGATCAAAACTATCCCCCTATCTCTCCAAGCCCACTAAATTATATGCAGTGGACTGCACTTTGTGAACTCTTACTTCTTTAGCTTAAAATAACATGTTAACACACCACTCTAAAATCCTACAGTACACTTCTATAAAAATATTGCTTTTAACGCACATATATATAAGTAAGCAAATCATTGAATAATATCGAATCCACGCTACATGAAAGATACAATGGTATAATTGCGTTCTTATACAATGCCATGTGGTCTGCACGTTTCTTCATTGTACATTTCATCTCTTTCTTCGTTTAGTAACTGCATACATGAATTCTGTTTAGTACGTTCTAATGTTCCTAAGCATTTTCACACATTTCTACATTAGCCCACTATGTATACGAGCTTTGCTAATTCTAATAAACACTCTAGAGTAAATACAGATACATTTTCTCACTCCTTAAGTTACATAGGGCAACGTTACGCCACAGGCTTGTAAATATGATGCAGATATACGTTTTATTCAAATTGCGCTCTCCTAAATACCTGACTTCAAACTTAAAACAAGGGGAGGGAAGTCGGCGACTCTGTTAGGGGCAAAGGTCTGGAATCTCATGCCTTGTATGTTAAGATCAATAGATTCAGAAGAACAGTTCAGAAAGGCACTAAAAACATGGTTGTATGGAACAGCTGAACAATCACGTCTCGCACTTATTTAGTGCCTAATCAACATCTGCTGTAGCACGTTATCTGGTAGCGCCAGGAGGCTACCTTGGGAGCACCAGTGTGCGCTCTATAAAAGTTTAATTTAATTTCATTTAATTCAGTATCAATCTTTACTCGAAATGGAGCAGCCTTATTTATGGAGTACGTTCTTCTCACTTCTGGCTTCCAAGAGCTATCTGTCAACTTAGATATAGTGAATCATCAAATCTTGCTGGACATCCTGAAGGATATGCCATGGCACGAGGGGAAGACTGACCTCTCAGAGGCTTTTCCTTCCATCTGTCTAACCTTCAAGCAGCGTTCTGCAAGGCCTTTTCCTCTACATTCAAAATGCACGCACATAGGGGGAGGAGTCTACAATGTTCATCCTTTTTCACTTTGCCAAAATAATTTTCATGTCAAAGTCCCGGATACCGTTGATTGACAGAGAAAACCAAAAGTTTCAGTTATGGGCTCATACAATGTGCATTTTAATTATGGCGAACATCATCTCTGTGTCTTCTTCAAGGAGGTAGAACTGTGGATGCAGCATGACAAGGTTAATTTCTGTTAAAGTAGGAAGCAAATCATTTTTCTCCAATCTCCCTCATTTTAAACCAGTCTTGCTCTGTTGATACAGTCTCATTATACGTTGAAAAATATATTACTGTGGCAGACAAGGAGCATATAGTAAATAAACATCTAGCTCTGAGCGATTAGATTAACAGCCTTGTCCAAAGTATCTGTCTTCATATTTCTAGGTTAATGATAACGAATGTCTGACCAAGCTGCACGCAGGTGAAGATTCTGACATTAGGGTAAGAGCGGGGCCAAACATGCTGCAATCTTCACTGGGTTGAATTAAGTACCATCTGAAATTTAAAAGCCTTTGTAAAGCCAACCACTTCACAAAACACGTCCTCCGTATCCCTGTGACAAGGTAACACCACTTTAGAACTAGTTGATATGATCTTCATAAACATTCAGTTATATTTTATTCCTTCATGGCATGCAAACATTCCTTTGGTTCCCTATGAGTATAGAATTGTCGCAGCTTCTCAGCATGAGCTGCTGAAACCACATCCCTCATAGCAAAATAGAAATGTTGGCAGGTATGCAGGAGTTCTTTCTCACCGTCTGCAGCAATAAATGGCTGCTCCTCCCAAGCGCGGCATAGTCTCTGGGGCTGGCTCCTGCTGGCGTGTGCTACAAAAATAGATCTGGGTTTTGACCACCCTCAGGCTCTTCGCAGGGAATCTATATAGTAGGCCACCGATATAAGCATTAAAATGAATGGGGTTGGAGCAGAAGTGACATCACACACATCTTTGATCCCAGATGACCTTTCATGATTGACTCCTAATGGCACTCTAAGACGTCCAGAAACCTCCCATCTACTAGTGAAGAGTTGTTGAATGAGTTGAAGCTTCAAAAAGTGAAGAGTGCTTTTAGAGGCCAATTTGCTTCTGTTCCTGATGCTGCCTTTGTAACCCATGGCCACCTGTAACTGACTTGAGGAATCACATTGGTCTGTAATCTCGCGCAGCTCACTATCAAGGGCACTCAGTGCAATGTCAACAGACTGATGGAAACACAAATATGCTGAATGAACAGGCTAGAGAAGAGATAAATACAGGTCAAGTAATAGGAGCACAATTGTGTGACAGCCACAGGGAACAGAGAAATATAGTCACACTAGTGTTAATACATAAAAATGTATAGCCACTAGTAGCACACCTATACATATACAATCTCTAGGGGACATGTACACACACTTTATACACACTGACACAAAACCACAAATACCCGTGAATAGTTGAATGTCCTATAATGTATTGGAGCCACTAGTAATTGCACCGAGATGTTATAGAGCATATAGAGCATGGCTATGCGCAAAGATTTTCCAAGGGGCCGAACATTATGCTCTGTGGCATGCCTGAGGGCTTTATCGTTACCAGCAGGGTGTGGGTAGGGGTGGTGTAACATGAGGTATAGCATATGCATATGCATAGTGTGGACAACAAACTGAGCTTTCATGTGGCTTTGTCTCCCACCCACGCTCTAACCTCATGTGCCAAGAATTAAAGACTAAGGGCCAGATGTAGGTAAATGGCATTTACTGATTCGTAAATACCGAATTTTACCGATTCGACATTTACGAATCGGTAAATGCCATGTAGGTAAATATTCGGTAACATTTACCGAATCGTTAAGATTCGGTAATTACCGAATCAGTATTTACCGATTCGGTAATTGCCATTGATTCCTATGGGCCTGGGGTAAATACCGATTCGGTAAAATTACCGAATTGTCAAGGGGGACAGGGTGTCACTTTGACACCCTGTTGCACCCCTGATTCTGGCTTGTGTTCCATGTGACACACATACATGCCCTTAGGGCATGTGTGTGTGCCACATGGCACAGGTATACATGCACATATGTGCATGTACACTGGAATTCGTTATTTACCACGAAATATTATTTTGTGGTAAATAACGAATTCTTAAGGGCCTGTGGCACTATTTTCAGTGCCATCTACATCTAGATTTACTGATTCGGTAAATTTACCAATTCTGTATTTTACAGAATCGGTAAATTTAACGATTCAGTAAATTTACAGATTCAGTATTTTACAGAATCGGTAAATTTACAGATTCAGTAAATTTACAGAATCGGTAATATTCAGGCCCCCTACACCTCAAACTCCAAATACCGGTTGGTAACGGCCAAAATCGGCCGTTACCGACCGGTATTTGGCCACCTACATCTGGCCCTATGTATTGACTTTTGGTGTAAAACTTAAGAAGGAAAGAGATAGCCATCAAGGGCCATATGTATCAAGCAAATTCACATTCGCAAAGGCCGAAATTCGCAGAATTTTGTCCTTTGCGAATGCAAATTTGGTAAATGGTATGTATGTAGCAAAATGTGGTGCAAAACAAGGAATCGCAAAATTAGCGATTCCTTATTTTGCAATTGCATTTAAGGAATCGCAAATTTTGCGATTCCTTAAATGCAATGTATGAAGCAAAAAAAATGTGCAAAATGTCCATAAGGAATCGGAAATTACCACCAACTTCTAGTTGGTGGTAAGTTGCGAATTCCATGTAAAATGCACATTTTTGCATTTTTAAAAGTGCCATGTGCACCCATGCATATTTCAGGGGTGCAACAGGGTTTCCTTTGGACACCCCTGCACCCTTGAAATTATTCTCAATTTGCGATTCGCAAATTGCGAATCGCAAATTGAGAATAACTTCCCATTCATTCCTATGGGCCTCCTGGCCCATAGGTAAGAATGGGAAAGTATTCCTTAATTGCGATTCGCAATTTGCTAATCGCAATTAAGGAATTTTAAGAAATCGCAAAAAAAAATCGATTTTGTACATACATACCTATTTGCGATTCTCAAATAGCGATTTCTTAAAAATCGCTATTTGAGAATCGCAAAACTGGTTGATGATACATACGGCCCCTAGTGGCTTAATTGCACAATGTGAAACCAGAAAGCCTGGAATCAATTCCGGCTTTCCCACTTTACTAAATTCATTGATCATAGTTAATTATTTTATTTCACTGTCTCCTTTTTCTTTATCACCAAATATGAGAGTGCTTTGAATACATGAGTTCAGGATGTGTGCTGTACAAAACCGTGTCTTGTTTTTCATTTTATAAACTATATTGTCACTCCAATTATAATAAGAAACTAGACCACACAGTTGGGTGCACCTGACAAATGACACCTCTTGATTCACTAATCGAATTGTTGGGAGGAGGGGGGCCTGAATGTTTCTAAATTCATGATTAAAAATTATTTCTTCTAATGAATGCCTTTCAATGGAGAAATGGCATGAACAATGCGGGCAGAGCTACGTGTACCATTTCAGCGAGTGGTTAAGAAATATGTGTGGTTAAGGCAATACATGGTCTAGATGCTGAGGTGGGCGGGCCCAGTATTAGGAAGGATTGAGAGAGGAGTGGACTGGTAAGTGGGGCTGTAGCTGAGTTTCGGGGGTGGGATAGTTTTTTAAGGGTTGCTGGTAGTTGTTAGGATTCAGGGTTGCCTTCAGGGCTGGGGGGCGTGTTTGTTGTTAGGACTGGGGGTCAGGGTTGCTTTCAGTGCTGAAAGTGGTCAAGGTTGTTTTTAGGCCTTGGGTGGGTTAGGATAATTTCACGGGCTCAGACGAGTCAGAGACGTTTTTAGGGCTCTGGTTGGGTTTGTTTTTAGATTCTGTGTGGGGTTGGGTATTTTTTAGGGCTTGGGGAGAGGCAGGGTCGATGTTAGGGCTAAGGGCAGATGGCATAGGGTGTGATCTTTACCACACATCCCTATACCACTCATGCCTGTACCAAGATATTGCGTGGAAAAGGCATGCATGGTAAAAGAATGCGTTCAGACGCATTCGTAGTATGGGCAGCAAAGTAGAGCCACACGTGGTTTAGCCATGCGTGCCTCTGTCTTACTACCCTTTCAATGCAGTGATATAATCTTATGTAGGTGAAACGCTACTGTTAATAAAATCCACATTTTTTAATTCTATAGAGAGTTTCCCATATTTTTGCATGTTTAGAGCTAAATGACTTTAAAAATGAAGGTGTTCCTGAAGATAAATTGTGCAGGAAGCCTTTTTTTTTAATTCTTTACTTTTAATTTATTTTAAGCAGAAATAAATGCTTGCCCAGCTTCCTGAAGGGTTGGAAAGGAGGTTGTGACCATGCAATACTTCACACATTTTGTTGTATGTTTTATGTTGTAGTAAATACATTGATGTCAGCTAAGTATCTATTTGTAGATTTGTGACAGTCAAGAGGGAGTCCTTGTCAGCTGCAAAAAAGTCTGTAAAGATGGTCTAGATTTCCAATATCAATCAATGATTGAAGCCAAACCTAAGTTTTGGATTATCAAAATTATGTCAACAAATAATACATCTTCAGAACTTTTTTACACTGTCAGTGGTTAACTATTGCCTCATTCTAGTGACAGGGCTAGCTCATGTCTTAACACCGAATACAAAACAAAATGGTTGAACTTTCCAATTCCAAACACTCTACTATAAGACAGTATTAAGGTCATTGCTCTCAATAGAGGAACTAGGATACATAGACTCAGACAACCTCTCTCCAGGAACCCACTGATATCATAAAACGCAATGTTACACAAATGACAATGGAAGAAGTCATTTAATTGCTGATAACAGTTAAGTCCCTGGGCTACTCTTGCTTTTGGACTGCTCCTGTGCTGCTGCTGCTTTGCCACCGACCACAGTAAATTAATCCTTCCAGGAAGGCAGTGTTCTCACATAATTGAAAAGTGGATCAATGTACCGCTTCCTAAAATAGCCAAATGAAAACCCAAAAAACCTTTTAATATGAAATTGCAGAACTATCTTGATGAGCATAATCATTTGAAAACCTAAAATCAATCGGGCCCTAATATTTACTTTGTCTCCGTATTGCTTTAGGCATTTTAATATATCGCCACATTGCACAGGTAAAAATTCTACCGCATCGAATTTCTTTATCATTGAGGCACTATAAGGGGCATTTATAGAACCATTTCTCACCTTGTAAATACTTTTGCCTTTTGCGTCTGCTCCCCGGTCCACCGCAGCTTCTGCTGTTTGTGTGGAGGGAGTCTCAACGCTATACTTTCCCTCACTTCCGCCTGGCTAGTGACGGGCACCATCATTGAGGGGAAACGGTCTAGTCTTTCCTCAAGACCTCTGGTTTCACACTTAAAAGCAGGAAATGGCGCTGACGCTTCTGCGCCCGTCCGCGTCCGGAACGCGTCCAGCGCCAGCCATGCTGCAGGTTTGAAAATAAATAAAGTATGTACATTACACTTTCTTAAACAGCTGAACACAAAAAAACCTTGCGGACATCTTCTGGAGGCAGATAAAATCAGGGACCCTGTTGCCTGCTGGAAATGCCAAGCACAGATACCAACGGTTGCATTTAATCATAACAGGATAAAACATAAAGGAGGTATTTGCCAAACTGCACTGATTATTGCACGCTCCTTTGTGAAACATGTGTCCAACATCAGAGAGCTAATCATACATAACAAGTTAGACTTTCTATGAATTACGGAAACTTGGTTAACAGAGGACTGCAATCCGCATATTGTAGCAGACCTGCCCCCCAACTTTGCCATCTGTAGGAAAGACCAGGAGAATGGTAGGTGGGGGAAGTGGCCATTATCCATAGAGATACGCTCCAATGGAAAACGTTTAGCCTTCATGAACTCAAGGGAGAAGAAAGTCTGGGTTTCTGCTGTACCATTAACGGAGCATCCTCATTCTTGGGAATACTTGTTTACCATCCCCCAGGCAATAGCAACACCTTACTGGACACACTAGGGGACACTCTTAGTCAAACCCTCTTTAGATATTCTAATTGTACCTTGTTAGGAGATATTAACCAACATCTTGAATGTAGTAATAACCTGGGTGCAATTACCTTCCTGGAATCAACTACTTGATTAGGCATGAAACTTCTGTGGAAGTGGCAAAAAACCTGGGGGTATGGTTTGGAGCCTCTCTCTCTCATTTAAACCCCACGCATTAAAGGTGGCGGATACTTGTTTCGGCCTAATCAGGGCCTTGAGAAAATGATTTGCCTTTCTGCCGCTCGAGGCCAGGAAAACGGTGGCAGTGGCCTTAATACTTTCTTGTTTAGACTACTGCAATAGCCTCCTAGTAGGGGTCAACAAATCTACCCTGAAGAAACTGCAGGTGGTTCAACATGCAGCAGCCAGACTGGTATTGAAACTCCCTCGCAGGGCGTCAGCATCCGCTGCTCTGAAAAGCCTTCATTGGCTCCCGCTCCACACAAGAATCTTATTTAAATTTCTCCTTACAATCTTCAGAGCTGTGTACCAATTAAGCCCAGTTTAACTTTCTGCAAGATTTAGGCCTTACACGACAAGGAGGACACTTAGATCTACCTCCTCTAACCTCCTTAAAATACATGACTTCAAACTTAAAACAAGGGGAGGGAAGTCGGCGACTGTGTTAGGGGCCAAGGCCTGGAATCTCATGCCTCGTATGTTAAGATCAATAGATATGGAAGAACAGTTCAGAAAGGCACTAAAAACATGGTTGTATGGAACAGCTGACCAATCATGTCTTGCACTTATTTAGTGCCTAATCAATATCTGCTGTAGCACGTTATCTGGTAGTGCCAGGAGGCCCCCTTGGGAGCGACAGTTTGCGCTCTATAAAAGTTTAATTTAATTTCATTCAGTATCAATCTTTACCCAAAATGGGACAGCCTCATTTATGGACTACGTTCTTCTCACTTCTGGTTTTGCAAGAGCTATCTGTGAACTTAGATATAGTGAATCATCAAATCTTGCTGGACATCCTGAAGGATATGCCATGGCACGAGGGGAAGACTGACCTCTCAGAGGCTTTTCCTTCCATCTGTCTAACCTTCAAGTAGCGTTCTGCTCTACATTCAAAATGCACGCACAAAGGGGGAGGAGTCTTCAATGTTTATCTTTTTTTCAGCTTGTCAAAATAATATTCATGTCAAATCCCGGATAGCTTTGATTGACAGATAAAACCAAAAGTTCCAGTTATGAGCTCATACAATGTGCATTTTTATTAGGGCGAACATCATCTGTGTCTTCTTCAAAGAGGTAGAACTGTGGATGCAGCATTGCACGGTTCATTTCAGTTAAAGTAGGAAGCAAATCATTTTCTCTAATCTTCCTAATTTTAAACTAGTCTTGCCCTGTTGATAAAGTCTCATTATACGTTGAAAAGTATATTACTGTGGCAGACAAGGAGCATATAGTAAATAAACATGTAGCTATGAGAGATTAGATTAACAGCCTTGTACAAATTATCTGTTTTTATATTTCTAGTATAACGATAACGAATGTCTGACCAAGCTGCACGCAGGTGAAGATTCTGACATTAGGGTAAGAGCAGGGCCAAACATGCTGCAATCTTCACTGGGTTGAATGAAATGACCATCAGAATTTTAAAAAGCCTTTGTAAAGCTAACTACTTCACAAAACACATCCTCCATACCCCTGTGACAAGGTAACACCACTTTAGAACTCTTACATCTTCTAATAAAGGTCCATTGATGCCTGATGTGCACTAATGAGCAAATTCAAGTGGAGAAACTCGGAAATCATAGCCACTCCTCCTAACGTTCCTGCTGAAAGCTGGAGAAGTACTGGCTTTGTGAACAAATACCGGCCAACTACGCAGCCCACAAGAATGCCACCCGCAGACACCATCACCTCATCAGATCCGCCAAAAGGGGCTCCTTCAAAGACCGCCTAGACGACAACACACACAACAGCAAAGAGCTCTTCAACATTGTGAAGGAACTATCAACCCCAGCTCCAACACCACCTTCACAAGATCTGTGCGACTCGCTGGCCACCTTCTTCTACCGCAAGATCGTAGACATCCACGACAGCTTCAACACATCAACCACCCCGACAACCACCGAGACCTCCACCTCCACGACTGCCATCCGCACCAACCACCTGCTCGCCTGGACCAACATCACCGATGACGACACTCTCAAGACCATCAACACCATCCACTCCAGATCTCTGTCAGACCCATCCCCTCACCACATCGTCAAAAAAGCCAGCACAGCCATTGCACCCCATCTCCGAAAAGTCATCAACATCTCCTTTGAGACAGCAACCTTCCTGGAGAGCTGGAAGCACGCTGAAATCAACGCCTTACTCAAAAAACCCAAGGCGGACGCGAAGGATCTCAAGAATTTCCGGACCATCTCCCTGCTCCCGTTCCCGGCGAAGGTCATCGAGAAGACTGCCAACAAACAACTAACCCGCTACCTCGAGGAGAACAGCATCCTGGACTCCTCCCAATCCGGGTTCCGCAGCAACCACAGCAACGAAACTACCCTCATCGCCGCCATCACTGACATCAGGACCCTGCTAGACAACTGAGAAACAGCGGCCCTCATCCTTCTGGACCTGTCAGCCGCCTTCGATACGGTCTGCCACCATACACTATGAACACGCCTCCACGACGCCGGGATCCATGAGAAGGTCCTGGACTGGACCACCTCCTTCCTCACCAGCAGAACACAGAGCGTCGGCCTTACCCCCTTCCGGTCCGAAGTCACCGAAATCTACTGCGGCGTACCCCAGGGCTCATCCCTCAGCCCAACGCTGTTCGACATCTACATTGCACCACTTGTCCATGTCGCCCGATGGGCACAACTTCAACATGATCTTCTATGCCGACGACACCAAGCTAATCCTCTACCTCACCAGAGACTCCACATCACCACTAAAACCAACCTCCGTGAAGGAATGAATGCCGAATTGCTGAACAGCCGACCGAAGCTGAACTCAGACTAGACAGCGGTCCTCATCCTCGGTTCCACCCCCTCGGCTCGGAATGACTCCTGGTGGCTGACCGCACTGGGAACATCCCCAACACCCACAGACAACGCATGCAACCTAGGGGTCATCCTCGCCTCCACCCTCTCCATGACTCAATGCTATCTCATCCTCCTTCTTCAACATCCTCCGCATGCTTCGCAGGATCTACAAGTGGATCCCCACCAAAACGAGAAGAACGGTCACCCAGGCCCTCGTCAGCAGCAGACTGGACTACAGAAACGCCCTCTACGCAGGAGCCTCGGCCAAACTCCTGAGACGGCTGCAACTCATCCAGAACGCCTCTAAACGCCTGATCCTCAACATCCCTCACCACAGCCACATCACACCCTACCTGAGAGACCTGCACTGGCTCCCCTTCAACAAGAGGATAACCTTCAAACTCCTCACCCACGCACACAAGGCACTCCACAACACTGGACAAGCTTACCTCAACAGACGACTCAGCTTCTGCACCTCGACCCGCCAGCTCCTCTCCGCCGACCTCGTCCTCTCCACAGTCCTCCGCATCCGAAGAGCAACCCCCGGCGGCAGATCATTCTCCCACCTTGCCGCCAAGACCTGGAATACTCTCCCCACCCACCTGCAGCAGACCCAAAACCTGCTGACCTTCAGAAAACTCCTCAAGGCCTGGCTTTTCGAGCAGTAGCAGCATTCCCCACCCCCCAGCGCCTTGAGACCCTCATGGGTGAGTAGTGCGCTTTACAAATCTTATGATTGATTGATTAATTGATTGATTAGCTGCTTTCTATCTGGAAAGCTCCTATCAGAGATTTTACTCCACATTAATATAATTATGTCTTAGACTTTGTGCATTGAAATATTATGCTTCCTGGATCAACACGTATGCAGCTATCAAACCAATATTCAAACACTTGGAGATTGTAAACAGATGTAGAATTGCAATCATTAATCATTAATGAAGTATGTTTAATCACATAGACTTCTCTTTACTTCTCTCATAAACACATAACCACTTCTGGACATTTATCATTCAGACTATAAACAGATCTTTTGCAGTTTACAATCTTGCAATTAGAGCTCTTGATTTCATCAAATTTTTTTTTGTCACATCCCCATATCGATTTTTCCTTACTTATTTTTTGCTCATCATCAACTTGTAACTAGTATATTTTCACATCTATTTAAAAGAGACTTGAGTATTCACTTTTCAAATTCAATACAAAAATGGGAACCTCAAGAGGACGATATTTAACGGGGTCCAGTGTACATGTCCAGTCAACCATATATCACAAAGGTACAAAGTTCCCCGGGGCGTAATAACAATGTGTGTGTCTAAGGGAGGAGAGCAAAGGCAGGGAACAAGTGTTCCCTTATTGGAACTAGAAGACATCACACATACAGTTAATTAGATGTCATGCTTCATCATTGGTCTCCTGCTCCTCGTCAGACTGGCGCTGCAATGTCCGACGGGCGCCGAAGAGGCGCTCTTTGTTGGAGTTCTTTTGTTCCAGCCAATGGTTGAGTGCATGTGAGGGGTCTGGTGAAAGTGTAGTCATGAAGGTGGGGTCATTTAAAATTAGGTGCGTCAGTCCACAAATACTTTTATTCGCGTGGCTGGCTCTCTAGGTTAAAAGGGTGGGAGGGGAGATAGGGACTGTAAGGGGCACAGTGGGCTGCCTGCTGTTCCGCTGTGTGCGTGAGCGTTTTACCGGTCCCCCTGGGCCCCGGTCCACCGCGGCTTGACAGTGCCGATTGTAGTGGAGGGCCAGGTCGGGCGCCATTTTGGTAGTCCCGGTTCCCGGCTGGACTCGAGTTAGCGGTCCAGCTCGGGGAGGGGCTTGGCCTTTAAATAGTATAGGGGCTGGTGTGACTGCGCGTTTGCTCAGGGTGGTGGCAGCACCTTGCTAGAGCGCTCGGATCTGTGTGGCAGACTGCGAGAGAATTCTCTTCTGTCACGCGCCTCACGCTGGACTTTTATCCTGATTTTTAATCTTTTTTAAAACACCCCCAATTGATTGATAATTTGTGCTGTGTGTGTTTTAAACCCCTACCTGCTGTTCCGCTGTGTGCGTGAGCGTTTTACCGGTCCCCCTGGGCCCCGGTCCACCGCGGCTTGACAGTGCCGATTGTAGTGGAGGGCCAGGTCGGGCGCCATTTTGGTAGTCCCGGTTCCCGGCTGGACTCGAGTTAGCGGTCCAGCTCGGGGAGGGGCTTGGCCTTTAAATAGTATAGGGGCTGGTGTGACTGCGCGTTTGCTCAGGGTGGTGGCAGCACCTTGCTAGAGCGCTCGGATCTGTGTGGCAGACTGCGAGAGAATTCTCTTCTGTCATGCGCCTCACGCTGGACTTTTATCCTGATTTTTAATCTTTTTTAAAACACCCCCAATTGATTGATAATTTGTGCTGTGTGTGTTTTAAACCCCTACCTGCTGTTCCGCTGTGTGCGTGAGCGTTTTACCGGTCCCCCTGGGCCCCGGTCCACCGCGGCTTGACAGTGCCGATTGTAGTGGAGGGCCAGGTCGGGCGCCATTTTGGTAGTCCCGGTTCCCGGCTGGACTCGAGTTAGCGGTCCAGCTCGGGGAGGGGCTTGGCCTTTAAATAGTATAGGGGCTGGTGTGACTGCGCGTTTGCTCAGGGTGGTGGCAGCACCTTGCTAGAGCGCTCGGATCTGTGTGGCAGACTGCGAGAGAATTCTCTTCTGTCACGCGCCTCACGCTGGACTTTTATCCTGATTTTTAATCTTTTTTAAAACACCCCCAATTGATTGATAATTTGTGCTGTGTGTGTTTTAAACCCCTACCTGCTGTTCCGCTGTGTGCGTGAGCGTTTTACCGGTCCCCCTGGGCCCCGGTCCACCGCGGCTTGACAGTGCCGATTGTAGTGGAGGGCCAGGTCGGGCGCCATTTTGGTAGTCCCGGTTCCCGGCTGGACTCGAGTTAGCGGTCCAGCTCGGGGAGGGGCTTGGCCTTTAAATAGTATAGGGGCTGGTGTGACTGCGCGTTTGCTCAGGGTGGTGGCAGCACCTTGCTAGAGCGCTCGGATCTGTGTGGCAGACTGCGAGAGAATTCTCTTCTGTCACGCGCCTCACGCTGGACTTTTATCCTGATTTTTAATCTTTTTTAAAACACCCCCAATTGATTGATAATTTGTGCTGTGTGTGTTTTAAACCCCTACCTGCTGTTCCGCTGTGTGCGTGAGCGTTTTACCGGTCCCCCTGGGCCCCGGTCCACCGCGGCTTGACAGTGCCGATTGTAGTGGAGGGCCAGGTCGGGCGCCATTTTGGTAGTCCCGGTTCCCGGCTGGACTCGAGTTAGCGGTCCAGCTCGGGGAGGGGCTTGGCCTTTAAATAGCGATGTGCCCTCGAGCGCGCAGCGGTCGCGCGCAGCGGGCACGCCGACTGCGCGCCGAAGGAGCGCCAAAGGAGGGCCCGTCTGTGCCCGTCCGTGCCCCGGACGGGCCCAGGGCCAGTCACCCTGCCCGGCCTCCTTTTGCGCTGGTTAGCTCAGCGCTGCTGCAATACTCTCGCGCGGATCTCCTGAGACTTGCCCCTCATAGCAAGGACTCGCCGTGCACGCGAGCAAACCTAGCTAATGCTCTGGGAAGATGTACTACGTGTGCATTCCAGCCCCAACCCTCTCTCGCTACACGTTCAGCCAGTAATGCCGCCATTACCAACATCAGGGCGGGACTGATTAATGCCAGATCGGCAGTGAAGCATGCGGCTGATATCTTCGAACTACTTTCAGATGGCCAACTGGAGCTGTTGTTCCTTACGGAGACTTGGCTGACCTGCACCTCCGCTCCTAGCGTTGAACTCGCGATCCCCAGGGGGTTTAAGATAGCTAGAGCGGACCGCCCCCTGGGTAGAGGGGGCGGACTAGCTGTGGTGTTCAAGGAGGGATGGAGCTTTGAAACTGAGCCCATTACTGAGAATTTTGGGGGCAAGGTGCTCCATTTCTCCATCAAAACCTCTCCCCACTTCACCTTAGGTGGATCTTTGATCTACAGGCCCCCAGGCTCAGCCACCCAATTCCTCAACTCTCTAGAAGAACACTTAGTCCCACGGGCACTAGGCTTTCCTAAGTTTCTTTTGGTTGGGGACCTAAATGTTCACATGGATACCCCTGATTCCCCTGAAGCTCGTAGGCTCGGGGAAATTCTGGAGCCCGCCCAGCTAGTTCAATGGGTGTCGGGGCCTACGCATGTGGGTGGCCATTTACTTGACCTGGTATGTACGAATTTCCCCATCCAGCCAGTGTTGGTGGAAAAAACATCCTGGTCGGATCATGACCTGGTCAGGTTTAGCTGGGAGTTGGCAGAGTCCAGCCCCCCGCCCCCCACATGCCATCGTCAAAAAATTAATATACCTGCGTTCAGACTTGCCCTGTCTAACACTCGCCCACATCTCAAGGGATGTTTGGACGATGTAGTAGGGGAGTTCAATGAATGGATAGGGCAGGCAGCGACTGCCTCTACTAAACACACAGTGCTGACCAGAGCCAGACGCGCGCCCTCCCAACCCTGGTTCTCCCCAGAACTAAGAGAGCTGAAGCAGGGCTGTAAGAAACTAGAACGCCTATGGAGGAGAGAGTATAGCCCCGAGGCTAAATCCGCCCTTCGACTTGCACAAAAAAACTATTATGGAGCCATTAGGGTCGCTAAAGGTCTCTATTATGCCGGGCGCATTAACAAGGCCAACAATAACAGCAGAGAGATCTTTGCTATCGTCAAAAGCTTTGTGTCCCCTGTGGCGGAAGCCATGGCCCTCCCGTCCTCTGCACAATGGTGTGAGGAGCTGTCCACTTTTTTTATAACTAAAATAGCGAAGATCCAGCGTGGCCTTTTAGAGGCACTTTCCGCTGATCGCTCTGTGGCCGATCCCTGCTCACCCTCTCCCGCACTCCCTGTGCACCAACTTACCACCTTTGCACAGGTTTTGGAAGTGGATGTTCTTCGTCTTCTCCAGTCCCTTAAATCGGGCTCCCCTGTCGACCCATGCCCTGCCCGAGTGCTCTCGGAGGTGGCGGAGACTGTTTGTAGTGAGATCACGCAATTGGTGAATCTTTCTTTGACCGCTGGCGTGGTCCCCCAGGTTTGGAAACACGCTAAACTCCTTCCACTCCTGAAAAAACCAGGACTAGATGTGTCGGTCCCGGGTAACTATCGACCCATCTCCCTCTTGCCTGCTCTCACAAAAATTTGTGAGAAGGCTGCTCTTCTACAAATGGAGAGCTTCGTGGAAACATCTAATGCCCTCCACCCGGCCCAATCGGGCTTTCGGGCCGCTTATAGCACCGAGACGGCCCTGGTGGAGATGTCTGAAGCCATCCGGGAGTGTCTTGATGGAGGTGGCAGAGCGGTCCTAATTTTATTGGACCTCTCTGCCGCCTTCGATACTGTCCCCTATGATCTCCTTCTTGGCCGGCTGTCAGACATTGGTATTGGGGGAGTGGTGCTTGATTGGCTTTCTTCTTTTCTATCAGATAGGACCCAGCAAGTTTGGATGCCTCCGTATGCTTCGGAGCAAAGACCTTTGCTTACGGGGGTCCCGCAGGGGTCCACACTTAGCCCCCTTCTGTTCAATGTATACATTACTCCTCTGGTATACTTGGCTGAACAGTTCGGGGCTAAAATTGTCGGGTATGCTGATGACACCCAGCTGTTGTTTACCTGGCCTGATGACAACCTGGACACATCTATTGTACATCTATGTCTGTCCTCAGTATTTCGCTGGTTAACTCAGGCCCAGCTGAAGTGCAATGAGGACAAGTCCGAGGTGCTTTTTTACGGCTCCTTTCCCCCCTCATTCAAGAGCACACTCTGGCCCCCAAACATTCCTGGCCCAACAGAGATGGGGAGACCTGCAAAAAATCTGGGTATTTGGTTTACGGAGGATCTCAGATTTGAGTATCACATCAAAAAACTCACCGGCACTTGTTTTGCCACTCTGAAAATGCTCCGTAAATTTTTCCCCCTGCTCCCCAGGGAGGCCAGAGAGTCGGTTGCCAGGGCTCTCATACTGGCCCGCCTTGACTATGCAAATGCACTGTTTAGTGGCATTCCGGCACACCTTGTCAATCGCCTCCAAATTGTCCAGAATGCGGTTGTACGCCTATTATTTAACATTCCTAGGTGGAAGAGCGTGCGCACGGAGTTGCGCTCGCTTCACTGGCTCCCAGTAATACAACGCATTTGGTTTAAAGCCTTGGTGCTGGCGTTTCGCGCAATTCATGACCAAGGCCCCTCCTATTTGAAGAGAAGATTCACCAAGTACATCCCGGCACGCACCCTGAGATCTGCCTCATTGTTCAAAATGTCTCTTCCCCGCTTCAAACGCGCCAGACTGGGTGGTATGTCACTGTCGGTGGTGGCGGCTCGGGCCTGGAATGCCCTCCCTCTCCATCTTCGCTCCATACCGACAGTGACTGCTTTTAAAAAACATCTGAAAACCCACCTTTTTGTCTGAATGCAGGTTAGGAGGATGCTCTCTCTGTCTTGTTTTATGCCGCTTTGATCCCTCCCCGCGCCAGGATACTCACAAGTAGCAGAGCGCGCTACAAAACGGTTTATAACATAACATAACATAACCTCAACCCTCTAGAGTGGTCGACATGTTTCTTGCCTAACTGGCAATTCTTCAGGACCTAAAAGTGCTCGGTACTACACGGTGAATAGAACAGATAAATAAAGATGAAAAATACAACCTCTCTGGGTCAGTAGGGAGGCAGGCCAGAAGGTCCTGCTCTATCAGGGTGACCCCAGGAGTGTCCCTAGTGGGCCCCGCAGTCTGTTCCCGTGGGGCTGCTTAGTGAGGTATGATGCCTCTAACAGGAGCAGCCCGGGTCTAGA
This sequence comes from Lissotriton vulgaris, assembly GCF_964263255.1. Lineage (NCBI taxonomy): Eukaryota > Metazoa > Chordata > Amphibia > Caudata > Salamandridae > Lissotriton > Lissotriton vulgaris. The sequence goes on along the minus strand of NC_141687.1, from coordinate 582,051,878 downwards.
GACCTACCCACACGTCTAGCGCTCCAGCAGCAGCGCGGAACAGCTGTTCTGCGCTGCCGCTGGAGCGCTAGATGCTGCCGCTGGAGCGCTAGATGTGTGGGTAGGTCTCTAGACCCGGGCTGCTCCTGCTAGAGGCATCAAAACCTGAAAGATTTTATCATTGTAAGCAGCTATTTGCAATGAAATGTTGCAATAAATGACAAATGTGCCCATCTACTGGTATTTAAGGAAACTGGACACTTTTTTTTTTACTGTGTGCCATCAATTTGCACAGATATTAGCCTGGCAGTCATGACTGACATCATGGTGAGTCACCTAAAAAAAGACACCTGGTTCTGTTTTTCAGTTTGAAAAAAAATACAAACACATTGCTTTCTATATGTATTAGAATATGAAATCTTTAATAAGAGTAAATAGAGAGCCTGATTTGTAATCCAACAGTAAATTCTGAGCAGCTCTACAAAGGTCACCGGTTCCGCTTTAAAGGTATGGGTTAAGACCATCAGGACAGCATCGCCTTTTCTGTTACTTCATTCATTGATAAAAAATGATATTGCATCAGGTTTGTTCTTTTGGGCCTTTCTGCTGCATTTCATGCCGCAAACAGTAGTCAATAGATACCTGATATAACAGGGCAGCCTTGGTTTGAATGCATCATTTTTTAAACCCTTCATTCTATAGGTCTATCGATCAATCAATCAATCAGGTGTTTTAGAGCGTGCTACTTACCCGTGAGGGTCTCAAGGCACTGGGGGGTAAGGGGAAGCGGCTCCGGACCAGTTGAAGAGCCAGGTATTGAGGTCCTTCCTGAATGTGTGTAGGGTCAGGGAGCATCTGATGTTAATAGGGAGCTCGTTCCACGTCATGGCTGCGATGTAGGAGAAGGCTTTCCCGCCGGTTCGGTGTCTGCGGATGTGGGGGACCTCTGCCAGGGAAAGGTCGGCGGAGCGGTGGTTCCTCTTGGGTACGTGGAATGATACTCTGTTGTTGAGGTATTTGGGACCGATGTTGTTGAGAGATTTGTAGGCGTGAGTGAGGAGCTTAAAGGTGATCCTCTTTTGGATGGGTAGCCAGTGGAGGCCTCGTAGGTGCTGGGTCGTGTGCTCATGATGCGGTGTCCCAAGGATGAGTCTGGCTGTGGCGTTCCGGATGGTTTGGAGTTTGTGTAGAAGGGTTCTGTTGACTCCAGCGTAGAGGGTGTTGCCGTAGTCCAGTCTGCTGGTTATGTGTGCATGGGTGACAGTCTTTCTGCTTTCGGGGGAATCCATTTGAAGTCCTTATGGAGAATGCAAAGGCACTTGAAACAGGTGGCCGGACGGCATTTATCTGGTGTCATGGAGAGGGAGGAGTCAAGGATGAGTCTGAATTTCCGAGCGTAATCTGTCGGGGTTGGTGGGTTTCTGAGGGCGGGAGACCACCAGGTGTTGTCCCAGGCAGAGGTGGGGGATGCGAGGATGAGGACTTTGGTCTTCTCTGAGTTGAGCTTCAGGCAGCTGTCCTTCATCCAGGTTGCCACGTTCTTCATTCCTTCCTGGAAGCAGATTCAGGTGTCTTTGGGATTCTATGTGAGTGGGAGGATGAGCTGGGTGTCCTCGGTGTAGGATACAATGCTGAGCCCCTGCTGTCTGAAGATGGCGGCAAGAGGGGCCATGTAGATGTTGAAGAACGTCGGGCTGAGCGATGATCCTTGGGGTACTCCGCTGTTGATGTCAGTTGGTTTGGAGAGGAAGGGAGGGAGTCTGATTCTCTGGGTTCTTCTGAAGAGGAAGGATTGGATCCAGTCTAGGGCGGCTCATTGTATCCCTGCGTCGTGGCTTCTGGCTGCGAGCATGCAATGTGAGACAGTGTCGAAGGCTGTTGAGAGGGCTGCTGTATGTCCCTGGTCTAGTAGTCTGCGGATGTTGTCCGTGGCGGCAAGCAGGGCGGTCTCAGTGCTGTGGTTGCTACCGAAACCCGACTGGGAGGTATCTAGGATGGAGTTCTCTTCAATGAAGGCAGTCAGCTGGGCGTTCACGAGTCTCTTGGTGACTTTGGCTGCGAAGGGGAGGAGAGAGATGGGTCGGTAGATTTTTAGGTCAGTTGGGTCTGGAGTAGGTTTCTTGAGGAGAGGTTTCACCTGCGCCCATTTTCAGTCATCAGGGCAGGTGACGGATCTGAGGGAGGTGTTGATCATCCGTCGTAGTTCGGGTGTGATGGCAGCGACGGCCCTTTGGAAGAAATTGGGTGGGCAGGGGTCCTTTGGGGTTCCTGAGTTAGTATCCTTCATGGTCGCGGTGATTTGCTCGATGGTAGCTGGGTCCCAGGAGGTGATGGTAGGCTTATTGGCGCCAGTAGGTAGGAGGGTGTTGTCTGGCGCTTGATCGCTGAAGATGTCGTAGAGGGCCTTGATCTCAGATGGTAGTAGGAGCTGAGCTTATTGCAGAATACCTGGGAGGGTGTGGTGTCTGTTGCCTCGCAGGTGGGTCTTCTGAACTGTTGAATGACATTGGTGTTGGTCGCGTTGGTTTGGACTTTGTCTCTTATGAAGGTCCGTTTGGTGTCTCTTATTCATTGGTGGTATTACTTTAGGGCACTCCTGTGGTTGTTCCGTGCTTCTGTAATTTTCTGGTTTCGCCAGGATTTCTCTAGACGTCTGCAGGAGCGTCTCGCTTCTTGTAGTTCCGTGGTGAACCAGGGGGCCTTTGAAGGGTATTTTTTGGCAGTGTGGCAAAGGGGTGCCACCTTGTTAGTGCTGCAGGCGACCCTGCGTTGGTGTCAGTCGTGGTCACGGGGGGTCTTGGAGGAGGGTGGAGTTGATGAGTTCTGCTGTGACCTTGTTCTAGTTCCGTCGTGGTGGGCGCGGGCTGACTTGGGCGCGGTGGAGGAGTTGAAGGTGAAATGGACGCAGTGGTGGTCCATCCAGGCGGGCTGGGTGGTGTGGCTGAAACTGATGTTTGATCCTCCCGCGAAGATGGGGTCGAGGGTGTGACACGCTCTGTGGGTGGGCGTGTTGACCACCTGTTTCAGTCCTAGGTTGGCGAGGAGAGTGGTGAAGTTGGGGTCGTTGCTGTTGTCGAGGTGAAAGTTCAGGTCCTCGAGTGGAATGTAGTCCGTGGAGGTGATGGCGTGGGGTGCGGGAGCTCAGCGATAGTGGTTGTGGGCTGGGTGCGAGGTCCTGGCGGTCTGTAGATGAGGGTGCCACGTAGTGTGGTCCTGGGGTTATTCTGGATCTGGAATTGGAGGTGTTCTGTGTTGGAATGGGGGTCGCTCGTGCTGTATGTGGAGAGTTGGAGGTCTTGTGTGCGATGGCGAGTCCGCCTACTGGGTGGTACAGGGAGTCCTTTCTCTCTATCTTTTAGCCGTCTGGGATGGCAGTGGCGGTTTTGGGCCTTAGGTGGTGTTGGTCCTACAGAACAACCGCTATTTAGCTGACTGTTTTGAGATTGGAGTTTGTTACTCCATGAGTCCGTGATAACGTAGGGGTTACTCGTGCTTCCTTGCTGTGAGTCTATCAGGAGAATCCCTCTTCGCTGCCCCTCACGCGGGCAGCTAAATAGCGGTTGTTCTGTAGGTACATTGATACACCTGCACTTATAAATTTAACTTTTTTTAGTAAACTAAAAAGCTGAAATAGAAAAACGTGAGTAAGGTGGGGATTTGTGTACCCCAGTCCTGAAGAAGATGTTTTTACATCGAAACATGTTGACACACACAGGAGGTGGTGCACATTATTAACGCCAACACCTCCAACTCCTTTTTATTAGTACAAGCCCGGGGGCCAATTAAAGTTTTTTTGCTACCCCACGAGCCACGCACTTTTTAAATCCCACTCACTATTTAAACCCCACCACTACACTCACTTAAACTCCCCCTCACCAACACCACACATAGTCAAATCAGTGCTCCCACGTAACCGTCGGTCGCAGCACGCCGCATCCCGTAGAGGGATGTAAGGACCCCGATGATGAAGCATGACACCAAGGGGCCTGTTGGTGTGTCAGGGGTACCCAAAAACAACAAGTGTGTTCCCAACCACAGTAGGGGCACCTTTTTCCCACCTCCCAATGGATTCCTCTTGTTAAAAGTGTATATCTTAGGGAGAACGAATCCATTCCAAAGGAATACTCTCTCTCTCCCCCCTTTTGTTGATATTAGTATCCCTTGAGGGGTGCCATCCTTGAGGCAGAGACTGAGTCCTTCATTCAGAACCATCAGGTGAGGGGTTAGTACCTCCTCGGGGGGTTCTTGGCTCCATTAGTATCTATCCTGACATTTACATATTCAAGATTCACTAACATATCTAGGTTAGGTACATTTAGGTAAGCTACATATCGTAGGAGTACCCCAATGCTATTTTTTTATATAATAGGTTTTTATTCATCCTATTAGCACTATGGTAAAAATGTATCTACTTTTCACGATATTATTACTAGCAATTACATTTGTCTGCTCCTGTCTTTTGATTGTCCCAGCTAACATGTTTCATACTAGACTGACGCTTGACCAATAAATAATTTTTGCAACTGTTCCAATCGTCATTCTATGTGTACTCTGCAGAAAAGAAAAGCAAGCACGAGTGACTGATCAAAAGATACCTTATTGTTTCTACGATACCTGAGGAATCAGGGTTATCTTGTTCAGTGGTTGCCAGAAACTACATATACCTCTGTAGAATACAGGGGGGTGGTAGTGGCACTGTAGAGCTAGCAGGTCTAATGGCTGACTCATTCTGTGGGGGTGTCCAGTGTCTGTCTGCATACCAAGCCCGCAGTATAGGTCATCCAAAACGCGCAGGTCCTGGAGGATTCCTAGGAACTACACGACAACATTGGTTTGGTTCTCATATTAACAGTTAAACCTTGTTGGACCCGGCCCGTTGGGCAGGTTCACCCCTAGACTTTTTGCTTTTTCCTAGCCTGTTTATGGAACCTGGTGTTGGTGATTTTAGGCCTCTGCGCACTTTTTCACTGTGGTACAGTGTAAAGTGCTAGAGCTCTCTGTGTATGTATGGTGAGTGACCTGCCCTCCCATAGGAATGAACGGGGAATATGTTGTATGCCCATGGTAGTTCTTGATGTGTGGGGAGTGCAGGGGCGAGTTTGGTATGTATGAACTCGTGAGAATGAATGCTGCAAAATGATATATGCGGCATGACTGTGTCTAGTCTAGAAGTACTACTTTTGGAAGTTGGCATATTTGTGTAAGTTGGTGCTGGCGTGTGATTGGCTGGTGAGCCTGGCCCAGAGTGCCTGGGCCTGCTTGTGGATTGACTGTCTGGTTTGAGGATGACAGGGGCTGGAGAGCCCAGGAGGTTGTCTGAGTCAGCCCATGGATGAAAGGCAGCATCTGCTGCCAGGGAAGTGGGAGGAGATGGCACCTGATAGTGAAGGGCTGTGCCTGCCTAACTACAAAGCTGGCTCCACCTCCCGCTGGGCGACTGTCACCTCTGTCCCTGATACTGAAGGGACTTCCCTATAACCAGTTCTAGCTGGTTCTCACACTGCCTGCTTCAAAGGACTTCAAAGGACTTCAAAGACTTTTCACTGTATAAGAAGGGGCTGTGTCCCCTTCCAAAATGTTCTTGTTTCTAAATTGAATCTGCCAGGGGCATGCTGCTGCTGGGGCTCAGGGGAATCCCTGGGCCCTGCCCATCACCTGGACCTCTGATGGACTTTCCTGGACTCCTGGGGGACCCCTCTGCCTTGGCTGGGCTGATGGGGGGACTTTGCTTTGCCTCCTGGGAATCTCTGGGACCTTTTCAGCACGGAGAAGCTGCATTTTCCTGCAGAGAGCGCTTTCTGTGGACCCTTCTTGCTGTAGGGGTCTGCTCTGGGGACCTTTGGCATCTGGGAGCGCTGTGCTGTGATCCTAGCGCTTGAGAGCGCTCCTGGCTGCATTTTGAGCGTTTCGTTGCACGCATTTTGCGTGAGGATTGGCGGGTGCCACCCCGCTTATTTGATTATTTACTTTGCAAGTGCCCACCTCGCTTATTTTTAATTTTATTTAACTTCGGCTGCCCACGCCGATATTTTTAATGCCTGCCCGCCTGCCTGCCTGAATCGGGCCGCCGCGCTGCCCGCGGCGACCCGGAAGTGCTCGGCCGGCCGGCCAATTGCAGCGCGGCCGGCCGGAAGTCCCGCCCCGCAGCCTGTGAGGCGGAGAGAAGAGGAAGGATGGTGGCCGAGAGACGACGCGGGACGTTCCGGTCCCGAGATGGGGGACCGGGTGAATCGTGAGGAGAGAACGGAGGGGGCGCGGGGCACATTGTCGGTGCCCGCCCCCACCGCCAGTGAAGCTCCCCGAGTGAGGAGAGGAGCGGCAGGCAGAGACTTGCGGAGGGGGCGCGAGGCACATTGTCGGTGCCTGCCCCCACCGCGAGCGAAGGAGAGCCGCCGCCCGGAGGAGCCCGCCCCTGAGAGCCCGGTGAGTCCGCAGGGCTGGGGGGCTCTGTGTGGCTGCGGTTGGTGCCGGTCGAGGCACTGAGGAAGGGCGGCCCGAATGGCAGTGGGTCGCCCCACCGTGGTTGCAGAGCCCGCGAGAGGCTCTAGGCTGAGTCAGGGCAGCCCCAGCTGGCAGTGGGTTGCCCCAACATGTATGAGCCCGGAAAGGCTCAGAGGGGCCCTAATTTGTTTGAGAGCCTGTTTGGCTCCAGAGAAGGCCACATTAGATAGAGGGGGCGTCGGGCCACATTGCCGGTGCCCACCCCCTCCTGCCTCCGAGTGTGAGGGTTAGAGTCCGGTGAGGCTCATGGGGGCACCATTGTTTTTAGAGCCTGAGAGCTCCAACGTCTGGGGCATGTGCGATATGCCCAGAGCCTGTGTGGCTCCAGCAGTGGCGCAGTTGGTGCCTAAGGGCCAGTGAGGGCCCTGGCGCAGTTTGGTTGTTCCCCAGCTGCCCAGCACTTTGTGGGCAGCTGCCACGTTTAGGCTTTTGGTACTTTTGGACTGGCGCTGCATGGCAGCGCACCCTGACATTGGACACAGGGCATCCTTGCCCCATCAAGGCCAGTTGGCCTAGGGACTGCCACAGGTGGTGGCATATGTAAGTTATGCGCAATGTGATTCCTATGTTTTTAATAGTGATTGCCTACTGTGTGTTTTGCGCTATTGTGTTGTTCTGGCACCTCTGAATGTTTTTAGGCATCATGTGTCTTTCTTTCCATGCGCTGCACCTCTGAATGTTTAGTCATCATGTGTCTTCTTGCGCTGCACCCCTGAATGTATTTTATTGCATCATGTGCTTTATTCTTAACACCTCTGAATGTTTTAGGCATCATGTGTTTCTCTTTATTACTCCTCTGAATGAGGTTCATGCATCATGGGTAATGTGTTCTGGTGTACCCCTAAATGTATGTTATTCTTAGGTGGTTGTCCTTTTTAGTACAGGTGGTCCTAGTAAGGTCCTAGTTCCTGTTACCAATGGATACTGGTTGTGATCTTTGTGATTACCATTTTAGATTTCATTGCGCTGATACCGCTTTTACCTGTGTAACTTTTGGACCCCTCCTGAGGCCTGAGCCGGGAGGTAGAAGCAGATAAGCCTAACTGTTGTGCTAATTTGTGTGCATTTGACGCTGACTGATAGCGTAGTGTACATGAACATTACTTGTAATTTTAGACGCCGATATTTTAAAATTTGCATTTTTCTCGTGAAAAGCACTGTGATAGTAACTGCACTCACCCCGCCCCTATAATCACTCCCCCTGCACTTTCGTTGGTTACAGCCGATTTCAGGGCTGTTTACCGAAGCAGAAGGGAAGAATATACACGGCAGACATCTTGAGTGGGAGGCGGCAGCTGGGTCAGCGCTCTAGCCATCCCTACAAAAGGATACGGACTATCTCCGCGACAGCAGACGCGTGCAGTGGACGCGCCTCGCCAGCGCCGGAGTCACGCCAGAGTCAGCCCGTCTGCGCCCGTCCGCGCTAAGGACGGGCTGAGGGGCTGTGGGCCTTGCGCCACTCACCATAAAATGCATACAGGTCAGTTAACCAGAGAAAAGCTATTATCTTTAAAACCCGACAGCAAACAATGTCACCATGCAATATCAGTAGACAGTTGGCTAGGACCAATCTCATGTATCACATGTAAACAAACATTACAAACTTACGTAAAATATATTCCGAAAATTACTTATAAATCTATTAAGGGAGGACTAATAAACTCACGCTCCATGTGTAAAAATGCTCTACACATATACGATCTGATTATAGAAAACAATTTGGACTGTCTCATGGTCACGGAGACATGGTTAAAAAACTGGTCAAACCCCGACATTGTATGTGCACTCCCACCTGGATACACGATACAGAGAATGGATAGAACTATACAAAGGGGGGGGAGGGATCGCTATTATTCATAGAGAAACCCTCACATGTAATATTCAGGAATTACCGGAAATAAAAGATGCAGAATGTTTAGCTTTTAATTTAAAAGCACACAACTCTTTTACCTTTTCAGGGGCACTAATCTACCGCCCACCAGGACAAGGCAGCCACTTTTTAGAACGTCTAGGAGAAGCACTCACAAATATAACACTCAAGGCCGCTAACTTCACCTTAATGGGAGACTTAAATCTCCATCTCGATTGCGCAAATGATACAAACGCACTACATTTTAAAGACATCATGCATGTGTTGGGGCTCACAATTCTTACAAAGGAGCCCACACACACAGCGGGCCATGTGTTGGATTGTATCTGCACGAATTTGAAGTCAATAAATGTCTCTACGCCCCTACCCCAAACGTGGACAGATCATAATTTCATTACATTTCACCTTAAAACGGAGGAAATGAAAATGGCAAAACCAGATAAATTCAGAGATGAGAAGCCAACTCCTTGCTGGACCAAAATCATTGAGCACCCGAACCTACAAGACTGGGTCAGAGAGAATAAACCAGAGACAGTAGGAAACGTTACCATTGACAATCTTAATTATGATAAATGGATGAGAACCATAGGTGAGAAATTGACGTCAGGAAGAAACAATAAAAAATCCACATCTAAACAGGGGAAAACATCAGCTCCCTGGTTCACAGAAGAACTGAAAGGCACACGACGCACAGTTCGTAGACTCGAACGCAAATGGCGCAAACAATATGACGAGGAAGATCAGGTCAACTTTAAAACCGCCAGGCAGAACTACCACGCACTTATAAAAAAAACCAAAACAACTTATTTTACCAAAAAAATAGAAACTTCACAGAATGACCAAAAAGAAATTTTCCGTATAGTCACAAGTTTTAGAAACCCAAAAATACTATCTCACGAGATACCACCATCACAAAGTTTCTGTAATGACATTGCAGACTACTTTGAACAAAAAATTGTAAACATCACCAAAAATTTCCCTGCTATTACGGAAAACAAAGAACATAATTTGCAAGAAAGTAACCATGGGATAACAGTTAGATGGAATACTTTTGACTCGATTGAGAAAGCAGACACTCTGAAAGTTCTATCAAAAATCAAAGCTGGATCGCCACTTGACCCCTGCCCTCACTCACTAATCCAGGCTATTAAAGAGGACGTAAGCCCCATGATAAATGACATCATTAACGCCTCACTTCAATCTGGAGAAGTCCCCAATGCGTGGAAAACAGCCATTGTAAAGCCATTACAAAAAAAGACTTTACATGACCCATCTCTCCTAACTAATCTACGACCGATCTCCCAACTCCCTGCATTGTGTAAATGCACTGAAACCCTGGTCAACAGACAGTTAACAACGTTCCTGGAAACAAATAACATTCTACATCCAAACCAGGCTGGTTTCAGAGCTAAACATTCTACTGAATCAGCTCTGTATTTACAACAGAAACCATAAGAACTGCACTAGACCAGGGGGGCAGGGCTGTCCTTGTCCTCCTTGACTTATCGGCAGCTTTCGACACGGTGTCCCATACCATATTATTACATCGCCTAGCAGAGGCAGGTATAGGGGGCACCGTGTTGAACTGGTTTACAAACTTTTTGTTAAACAGAAAACAAATCATCAGGTTAGGACAATTCTATTCAAAGGAGAAGGAGATTGGCTCAGGGGTACCTCAGGGCTCCAGTCTGAGCCCTATCTTATTTAATTTGTATATGGCTCCCCTGATCAGTCTTATTGCGTCCTTCAATGTGAATACGGTCGCATACGCCGACGACACCCAACTGGTCCTGATTCTGTACAAAGATATAGCCAAAGCAGAGCGAGACCTAAAAGAGTGTCTGACGGCAACCTTTAAGTGGATGCACGAAAACCATCTGAAATGCCACTCTGCAAAGACAGAGATCATACCATTTGGGAAAAATAACTTATTTTCCCCACTCACCTGTTGGCCACCCGATGCGGAAGCTCCCCCAGACACCATCAATGCCACTCGAAATCTGGGCATAAAATTTGATAACTTGCTTTCTTTTAAGCAACAATCCAAAGAAATAGCAGCTGCCTGCTTTAACATCATGAAAGGGTTACGCAAATTCTTTGACTATCTACCATTGCCCACCCGCCGAACAGTAGCAGTTGCCTTAATAACATCCAAAATTGACTACTGTAATAGTCTGTATGCTGGAGTAACAAAATCTACCTTACATAAACTACAGACTATTCAAAACGCGGCAGCGAGATTGGTCCTGAGGTTGCCCAGAAGATCATCAGCATCAGCTGCCCTGAACAAGCTGCATTGGCTTCCTATTCAGAAGCGGATCTTATTTAAAATCATTGTGATCACATTTAGGTGTTTTCACAAACAGGGCCCAAAATACCTAAATGACAGATTCCACAGGTATTATCCCTCGAGAGAACTTAGATCAGCCACAGCCAATTTGATCATTGTCCCCAAGTTTAAACTCACCACCAAGGGGGGAAAATCATTGGCAGTTCTTGGGGCCAAGGCCTGGAACACACTCCCTACAGACCTTTGTCTAATATCATCAGAACAGACTTTCAAAAAATCTTTAAAAACTTGGATATACGGACTCTCAGAATCCAAATGTAAAACTTTGGTCTGATTATACTCAAACGTCCCAAACACAGTCGAAACATCATATTACCGGTCAGCAATGAAGATAAAGCACCAGGATGCTCCCTGGAGTGACAGAGCGCTATATAAAAACCACAAAACATCAAACATATGTTTATTATTTCTTATTCTAGAAGTACTATATCAGAATCTGACAGTGGCCCATGTGGCCCTGTCTTGTAAATAATCCCATGTGAATATTGCCCGCATGTTGGCACTATGTATATGTGTGATTTTATCTGATGTGTTTTTACAATACAAAAGTTATTTTTATAATAACCTTGTGTGGACTCTCTTTTGTGGCGTGCCTAGTATGTTGTTGCTGTTGTGCGCTGGCGCAAATGCTTTACACATTGCCTCCGAGTTTAGCCTTACTGCTTGTGCCAAACTACCAAGGGGGTGAGCAGGGGTTATCTTGGCGTGTGACTTCCTTGCCCTGACTAGAATGGTGGTTTCTGCCTGGCTTTGGCGTCAGCCTTAGCCTACCAGAAATAGCCAGTTGTAACATTGTTGGTCAGCGGTGCGGATTTGGACTTGTGTTTGCGCAGTGCCACAGCGACAACTGGCTACTTTACAAAACTCTGCAATTTTTTTCAGATAGTCACATGTTTGGGATTATTGTTTTTGATTTTTGTTTTTCCTCTAGAGTGTCATTTTCAAATGAGTTCCTGAGCTTTATGTTTAGTGGCAGATGAGAGAAAGTGACAGGGTGGGACGCCAGTAGAGGGGGAGGTTCCCATAGCTTAGGAATCCCTTGCTGGGTCCAGTGCCCAATCCCTGTTCCTGTCCCCATGTGTGTGTGTGGGTAGATAGGAGAGAGAAGGGGTGTGGAGGAGAAATGGCTAGCTCAGGAGGGTGGTTGTTCCCTGAGTGTAGTGTGTGTGTCTGGATTCCCCAGTGTGGTAGGATCCAGTGGTGGCAGCTTAGATGGGTCCAGTGTGCGTGAAGTCCCATTCCCAGTTCCCAGAGTATGGTGCCTGGTACTCAGTAAGGGGGGTACAGGTTGTGAGTCAGAGGTAGTGAGGAACTGTCTCACCAGTCTGGAGGGGGAGTGTGCGGATGAGTGGTATCTTGAACTGGAGGAGTTGGTGTGAGGTTTTTTTAAGGAGCTTGCACGTGAGGTGTACCTCTGGTGGTGTGCAGGAGGTCCTGCAGAGGCATTGGACAAGAAGGTGGATGTATGGCGGTGTGCTAGATGTCTTGCAGAGGCATTAGGAAGTGATTCTAAAAGGAGTGGCTTGTGTATCTGATGATCCTGTGAAGGGGAAGAGGTTCATGTGTAACCCAGCTAGGTCCCAGTAGGATGGTAGGGGTGTAGGGGCTCACGCCCTGTCTCAGTGGAGGCGGAGTGAGTGTGGGACGGTGTGTCCCACGTTGGCCCGAAACCCTATCTCATGGCCTGGAGGGTTCCCTAAGGGAGCGCCAGGTCATTTGAGGAGGATCTTCCTGTGTCTAGAGGACGGGGAGTGTCTGTCACCACAACTCCGGCGGTCCTAGTGTTGGGCAGTACCGCTCCTAGTGGAGGGTGCAGAAGTCCTGGCTCACTGAGCATTTGACCGTCTAGAGTGCTCGACCATTTGTGGGGCCTCTGGAGGTCGTTCCCCAAGGAGGGGGGAAAGCCAGGTTGGGGTTGCGGCCTGACCTGGAAGGAGTACTGGAGGAGAGTGTGTCGCTGATACGCCGCTGGCGGGTGCTCTGTCTAGCCTGAGACATACTGGGCCTGTAGTCATGGAACTGGAAGGGGGTGCAGAGGGACGGTGTCCTTACTTCTGATCCCGGTGCAACCTGAGGGTTTAGATCTTAGGTTGGGAGATTAGGAAACTTCTAGGTCAAGAGGAATCTCTGCCAAAGTGGATCAGCTGAAGGGACTGAGGGGGCTGCCCTTGCTGTGTGTTCTGGGGCTCACCTGCAGTTTGTTGTTTCCACTAAGGTAGAGGAAAGGGGACTTTGCTGTGTGCTGTGTCCCCCCACCTGCTTGAAGAGGAACTGTGCTGTGTGCTTTGTACCTCAGAAGTGGAATAGTTTCCAGGTGGTAGACCAGTAATGGAGTGAGGTCCTGATCTGGTAGGAGAATTGTGTTCTGGTGAGTGCTTCTCTGTGAGGGTGCGGAAACCCAGAAGTAAAGGTAGGGTGGGGCATTCTTGCCCGTGACCTTTGGTCAGCCTGAGGGTATGGTCCCTAGGTTGTTGGATCAGTGGTAGTTGTAGCTACACTGAGAGAGAGAGAGAGTGGAGAATGGCTATTGTGTGCCAGGGGTTACTGCCCCCCGCCCTGTGGATTGGTTAGGACCTGAGATATTTGGATGGTCTTGGCTGTGGATGACTAGTGAGTACCAGTGGGGTATCCTAGTTGTGTCAGAGAGTTATTGTTTGGAGGTAACCAGGTGGGTTCAGAGTGGCGTAGAACCGGAAGGTGTCCCTGCTGTGCGGGTCCGTGTCTGTGTTTTGTCGCCCAAAGCAAGGAAGCCCATCAGTGGAGTGATTGGTCTACCCTGCGTTTTGGCTGGAAGGGGGTTGTGTTGGACCCGGCCCGTTGGGCAGGTTCACCCCTAGACTTTTTGCTTTTTCCTAGCCTGTTTATGGAACCTGGTGTTGGTGATTTTAGGCCTCTGCGCACTTTTTCACTGTGGTACAGTGTAAAGTGCTGGAGCTCTCTGTGTATGTATGGTGAGTGACCTGCCCTCCCATTGGAATGAATGGGGAATATGTATGCCCATGGTAGTTCCTGATGTGTAGGGAGTGCAGGGGCGAGTTTGGTATGTATGAACTCGTGAGAATGAATGCTGCAAAATGATATATGCGGCATGACTGTGTCTAGTCTAGAAGTACTACTTTTGGAAGTTGGCATATTTGTGTAAGTTGGTGCTGGCGTGTGATTGGCTGGTGAGCCTGGTCCAGAGTGCCTGGGCCTGCTTGTTGATTGACTGTCTGGTTTGAGGATGACAGGGGCTGGAGAGCCCAGGAGGTTGTCTGAGTCAGCCCATGGATGAAAGGCAGCATCTGCTGCCAGGGAAGTGGGAGGAGATGGCACCTGATAGTGAAGGGCTGTGCCTGCCTAACTACAAAGCTGGCTCCACCTCCCGCTGGGCGACTGTCACCTCTGTCCCTGATACTGAAGGGACTTCCCTATAACCAGTTCCAGCTGGTTCTCACACTGCCTGCTTCAAAGGACTTCAAAGGACTTCAAAGACTTTTCACTGTATAAGAAGGGGCTGTGTCCCCTTCCAAAATGTTCTTGTTTCTAACTTGAATCTGCCAGGGGCATGCTGCTGCTGGGGCTCAGGGGAATCCCTGGGCCCTGCCCATCCCCTGGACCTCTGATGGACTTTCCTGGACTCCTGGGGTACCCCTCTGCCTTGGCTGGGCTGATAGGGGGACTTTGCTTTGCCTCCTGGAAATCTCTGGGACCTTTTCAGCATGGAGAAGCTGCATTTTCCTGCAGAGAGCGCTTTCTGTGGACCCTTCTTGCTGTAGGGGTCTGCTCTGGGGACCTTTGGCGTCTGGGAGCGCTGTGCTGTGATCCTAGCGCTTGAGAGCGCTCCTGGCTGCATTTCGAGCGTTTCGTTGCCCGCATTTTGCGTGAGGATTGGCGGGTGCCACCCCGTTTATTTGATTATTTACTTTGCGAGTGCCCACCTCACTTATTTTTAATTTTATTTAACTTCGGCTGCCCACGCTGATATTTTTAATGCCTGCCCGCCTGCCTGCCTGAATTGGGCCGCCGCGCTGCCCGCGGCGACCCGGAAGTGCTCGGCCGGCCGGCCAATTGCAGCGCGGCCGGCCGGAAGTCCCGCCCCGCAGCCTGTGAGGCGGAGAGAAGAGGAAGGATGGCGGCCGAGAGACGACGCGGGACGTCCCGGTCCTGAGATGGGGGACCGGGTGAATCGTGAGGAGAGAAAGGAGGGGGCGCGGGGCACATTGTCGGTGCCCGCCCCCACTGCCTGTGAAGCTCCCCGAGTGAGGAGAGGAGCGGCAGGCAGAGACTTGCGGAGGGGGCGCGAGGCACATTGTCGGTGTCTGCCCCCACCGCGAGCGAAGAAAAGCCGCCGCCCGGAGGAGCCCGCCCCTGAGAGCCCGGTGAGTCGGCAGGGCTGGGGGGGGGGCTCAGTGTGGCTGCGGTTGGTGCCGGTCGAGGCACTGAGGAAGGGCGGCCCCGAATGGCAGTGGGTCGCCCCACCGTGGTTGCAGAGCCTGCGAGAGGCTCTAGGCTGAGTCAGGGCGGCCCCAGCTGGCAGTGGGTTGCCCCAACATGTATGAGCCCAGAAAGGCTCAGAGGGGCCCTAATTTGTTTGAGAGCCTGTTTGGCTCCAGAGAGGGCCACATTAGATAGAGGGGCACATTGCCGGTGCCCGCCCCCTCCTGCCTCCGAGTGTGAGGGTTAGAGTCCGGTGAGGCTCATGGGGGCACCATTGTTTTTAGAGCCTGAGAGCTCCAACGTCTGTTGCATGTGCGATATGCCCAGAGCCTGTGTGGCTCCAGCAGTGGCGCAGTTGGCGCCTAAGGGCCAGTGAGGGCTCTGGCGCAGTTTGGTTGTTCCCCAGCTGCCCAGCACTTTGTGGGTAGCTGCCACGTTTAGGCTTTTGGTACTTTTGGACTGGCGCTGCATGGCAGCGCGCCCTGACATTGGACACAGGGCATCCTTGCCCCATCAAGGCCAGTTGGCCTAGGCACTGCCACAGGTGGTGGCATATGTAAGTTATGCGCAATGTGATTCCTATGTTTTTAATAGTGATTGCCTACTGTGTGTTTTTGCGCTATTGTGTTGTTCTGGCACCTCTGAATGTTTTTAGGCATCATGTGTCTTTCTTTCCATGCGCTGCACCTCTGAATGTTTAGTCATCATGTGTCTTCTTGCGCTGCACCCCTGAATGTATTTTATTGCATCATGTGCTTTATTCTTAACACCTCTGAATGTTTTAGGCATCATGTGTTTCTCTTTATTACTCCTCTGAATGTGGTACATGCATCATGGGTAATGTGTTCTGGTGTACCCCTAAATGTATGTTATTCTTAGGTGGTTGTCCTTTTTAGTACAGGTGGTCCTAGTAAGGTCCTGGTTCCTGTTACCAGTGGATACTGGTTGTGATCTTTGTGATTACCATTTTATGTTTATTATTTCTTATTCTAGAAGAACTATATCTGAATCTGACAGTGGCCCATGTGGCCCTGTCTTGTAAATAATCCCATGTGAATATTGCCCGTGCCAGTAGGCACTATGTATATGTGTGATTTTATCTGATGTGTTTTTACAATACAAAAGTTATTTTTATAATAACCTTGTGTGGAGTCTCTTTTGTGGTGTGCCTAGTATGTTGTTGCTGTTGTGCGCTGGCGCAAATGCTTTACACATTGCCTCCGAGTTTAGCCTTACTGCTTGTGCCAAGCTACCAAGGGGGTGAGCAGGAGTTATCTTGGCGTGTGACTTCCTTGCCCTGACTAGAATGGTGGTTTCTGCCTGGCTTTGGCGTCAGCCTTAGCCTACCAGAAATAGCCAGTTCTAACAAACCTGAGTAGTTCAGTTGTACTTTCTCAGACAGCCCTACTCACACTTTTTACAGCGTCTGAAGTGGGAAGGACTATCCGCCTCAGCTGAGCGGGCACACTCTGTGTATTGGCTGAAGGTTTTAGACAAGCTTTTAAGGATTAAAGGTTCCCATATTGTGCTAAACCCTTCCTCTTAAAAACGTTACTTTCTTCCTTCTATTTATGGTAAGTGTTTATTGTTATTTTGTGTGTGTGTTTTGTTTCTATAGGGGTAATATATCGAGAATAAATACATTTTTATTTGTTCAATTTTTTAATTACATTTGTTTAATTGATAATTAAATATTTTAATTATGGAGGTACATTTAAAACAAAATTTATGTGGATTTTGAATTGTGTGGTGTTTTAGGGTGGGAACTAAAAACTATACATTTAAGTAATGTTTTTGTTCATAAACAATTTCTATTAAAAAGAAGTTTTTTGTTTTTCAATTATTTTAGAAGTTTTAAAAATAATCTTTCTAGGTATTTGTTAGATCTTTTTAAACTTCCAATCTGTTTCTATCTTTTGTAATATTTAAAACGTTTATATATGTTTTATTTTTTGTTTTTAAAATCTTTTGTTTTGTTGTTGTTAATTTAATTGCTTTTAATTTGTAACTGATTCCAGTGGAAATATTAATGGTTACCCCTCCGCTATGCAACACTTTCCATACTGTTGCACAAACTGAAGTGGGAATAGTAATTTTTACCCCTCTGCTATCCAACACTTTCCCTACTTTTGCACTCACTGGAGTGGGAATATTATGTTTTACCCCTCCGCTATACAACACTTTCCGTACTGTTGCACTCACTGGAGTGGGAATAGTAATTTTTACCCCTCCGCTATCCAACACTTTCCCAACTGTCGCACCGACTGGAGTGGGAATAACATTTTTTACCCCTACCCTATCCAACACTTTCCCTACTGTTGCACCGACTAGAGTGGGATTAGTACTTTTTACCCATCCGCTATCCAACACTTTCTCTACTGTTGCACCCACTGGACAGGGAATAGTAATTTTGACCTCTCCGCTATCCAACACTTTCCCTACTGTTGCACCCACTGGAGTAGGAATAGTAATGTTCACCCCTCAGCTATCCAACACTTTCCCTACTGTTGCACTCACTGGAGGGGGAATAGTATTTTCTACCCCTCCACTATCCAACACTTTTCTTACTCTTGCACTCATTGGAGTGGGAATAGTAATTTTGACCCCTCCGCTATCCAACACTTTCCCTGCTGTTGCTCTCACTGGAGTGGGAATAGTAGTTTTTACCCATATGCTATCCAACTCTTTCCCTACTGTTGCACCGACTGGAGTGGGAATAGTAATTTTTACCTCTCCGCTATCCAATAGTTTCCTTACTGTTGCACCCAAGTGTGTGGGAATAGAAATTTCTACCCATCCGCTATCCAACACTTTCTCTACTGTTGCACCCACTGGAGTGGGAATAGTAATTTTGACCTCTCCGCTATCCAACACTTTCACTACTGTTGCACTCACTGGAGTGCGAATAGTATTTTCGAACCCTCTGCTATCCAACACTTTTCCTACTGTTACACTCATTGGAGTGGGAATAGTAATTTCTACCCCTCTGCTATACAACACTTTCCCTACTGTTGCACTCACAGGAGTGGGAATAGAAATGTTCACCCCTCCGTTAACCAACACGTCCCCTACTGTTGCACCGACTAGAGTGGGAATAGTAATTTTTACGTCTCAGCTATCCAACACTTTCCTTACGGTTGCACTCACTGGAGTGGGAACAGTACATTTTACTCCTCCGCTATCCAATATTTTCTTTACTATTGTAGTGACTGGAGTTGGAATAATGCGTTTTCTCCCTCTGCTATCCAGCATTTTTCCTACTGTTGCTCTCACTGGAGTGGGAATAGTAAGTTTGACCCCTTCGCTACCCAATACTTTTCCTACTGTTTCACCCACTGGAGTAGGAATAGTAATGTTCACCCCTCAGCTATCCAACACTTTCCCTACTGTTGCACTGACTGGAGTGGGAATATTAGGTTTCACCCCGCCGCTATCCAACACTTTTCCTACTGTTGCACCCACTGGAGTGGGAATAGTAATTTTTACCCATCCGCTATCCAACACTTTCCCTACTCTTGCACTCACTGGAGAGGGAATAGTAATTTTGACCTCTCCGCTATCCAGCACTTTCCCTACTGTTGCACCGACTGGAGTGGGAATAGACATTTTTTCCTCTCCGCTATCCAACACTTTCCTTACTGTTGCACCCAAGGGACTGGGAATAGTAATTTCTACCCATCCGCTATCCAACACTTTCTCTCCTGATGCACCCACTGGAGTGGGAATAGTGATTTTTACCTCTCCCCTATCCAACACTTTCCCTACTGTTGCACTCACTGAAGTGGGAATAGTATTTTCGCACCCTCCACTAGCCAACATTTTTCGTACTGCTGCATTCATTGGAGTGGGAATAGCAATTTTACCCCGCTGCTATCCAACACTTCCCTACTGTTGCATTCACTGAAGTGGGACTAAAAATGTTCACCCCTCCGCTATCCAACACTTCCCCTACTGTTGCACCGACTGGAGTGGGAATAGTAATTTTTACCCCTCCCCTATTCAACACTATCCCTACTGTTGCACTCACTGGAGTGGGAATAATAATTTTTACCTCTCTGCTATCCAACACTTTCTCTACTGTTGCACCCACTGGATTGGGAATAGTAATTTTTACCAATCCCCTATCCAACACTTTCCCCACTGTTGCACCCACTGGAGTGGGAATAGTCATTTTTATCTCTCAGCTATCCAACACGTTCCGTTCGGTTGCACTCACTGGTGTGGGAATAGTAATTTCTACCCCTCTGCTATCCAACATTTTCCCTACTGTTGCACCAATTGGAGTGGAAATATTAAGTTTTACCCCTTCGCTATCCAACACATTTCCTACTGTTACACTCACTGGAGTGGGAACAGTAAATGTTACCCCTCCACTATCCAACATTTTCTTTACTATTGTAGTGACTGGAGTGGGAATAATACGTTTTATCCCTTTGCTATCCAGCACTTTTTCTACTGGTGCACTCCCTGGAGTGGGAATAGTAAGTTTTACCCCTCTGCTACCCAATACTTTCCCTACTGTTGCACCCACTGGAACGGGAATAGTAATTTTCACCCTCCGTTACCCAACACTTTCCCTATTGTTGCACTCAATGGAGTGGGAATAGTATTTTTTACCCCTCTGCTACCCAACATTTTCTTTACTATTATTCTTAATAGAGTGGGAATATTAAGTTTTACCTCTCCGCTTTCCAACACTTTCCCTGCTGTTGCACTCACTGGAGTGGGAATAGTAAGTTTTACCTTTCCGCTATCCAGCACTTTCCCTACTGTTGCAACCACTGGAGTGTGGATAGTAATTTTTACCCCACCGCTATCCAATACTTTCCCTAATGTTGCACTCAATGGATTGGGAATAGTAATTTTTTCCCCTCCCCTATCCAACACTTTCCCTACTGTTGCACTCAATGGAGTGCAAAATTGAATTTTAAAGACTATTAACTATTTTAATGTTTTAATTTATAATATAATGTTTTTTAATGAGATTTTATGTTATAAGTGTATGTAAATATATATATATATATATTTCTTTGTAAATTTTTATATATTTATAAAATTATAAAGTAAAAGTTGAATTAATATTTTATTAATTGTTTTAAAGGAAATATATATACATACATTCACTGAAAAAAACACAGGTTTCAGGGGCGGTATAGTTATAGTTGACTCATATAAAACCAGAGAAATTCGCCTTTTATAGATAGTTGAGCTAACTATAACTCACGCGCCCACAATGCACTGCTTATGATGTCACATATTACATCACTCATAACATGGTCAGTGACATCACTGATGACATCTCAAATGACATCACTGATGACATCACTCATGACATCATCCAGTGAATGTTCGTTACTTTAAAGGTTTAATATGTTTTATATATATATACGCCAAGGTGTACTGAAGAATGAATGTATTTACAAATGCCTAAAGGAATAATTTCATATGTGCGTGACGGTAAACAGACATAATATCGATTCCAAAATATCGATTGGACAAAATATCGATGAAAAAATATAGACTGGACAAAATATCGACTAGACAAAATATAGACAACAAAAATATCGACTAATATCGACTAGAATAGCAAAAATATCGAATCAAAAATATAGACTAGACCTAATATAGACTAGAAAAAATATAGACTACAAAAATATCGAAAATAAGGTAAGTTATTAATATTTAATAATATTTGAGTAATATAAATCTGTAGCGGGTTGTGGGTTTATAGGGGAATAGGGTGGGAAGTAATTTAATTATAATTAATTAATTATGTACATTTAATCTAATTGTTAATTAAATAATAATTTGAAAATAATTAAAATATAATTGGTAATTAATTTAAAATAAATAATTGATAAATAATTAATATTTTGTAATTTATTTTCTGTAGCGGGTTGTGTGTTTATAGGGGAATTGGGTGGGAAGTAATTTTATTATAATTAATTAATTATGTAAATTTAATCTAATTGTTAATTAAATAATAATTGGTAAATAATTAAAATATAATTGGTAATTAATTTAAAATAAATAATACGTTTTTGGGTAAAGGGGTATTTTTAGGGTTCAGGGTCAGTTTTCAGTTTTTGGGTAAAGGGGTATTTTTAGGGTTCAGGGTCAGTTTTCAGTTTTTGGGTAAAGGGGTATTTTTAGGGTTCAGGGTCAGTTTTCAGTTCTTGGGTAAAGGGGTATTTTTAGGGTTCAGGGTCAGTTTTCAGTTTTTGGGTAAAGGGGTATTTTAGGGTTCAGGGTCAGTTTTCAGTTTTTGGGTAAAGGGGTATTTTTAGGGTTCAGGGTCAGTTTTCAGTTTTTGGGTAAAGGGGTATTTTTAGGGTTCAGGGTCAGTTTTCAGTTTTTGGGGAAAGGGGTATTTTTAGGGTTCAGGGTCAGTTTTGGGTTTTTGGGGTACAGGGATATTTTTAGGGTTCAGGGTCAGTTTTGGGTTTTTGGGGTACAGGCGTACGCTTTCTCTACTGTAGCACCCCCTGGAGTGGTTACATTAAATTTAAACCTTTTGCTATGCCACGGTAAATATATTCTATATGTTTTATTAATAACATGTATTTATATATATATATATGTATTATTATTATTAATTTTTAAATTTACATTAATTATGTAATTATGTTACATTTATTGAATAATTTTAACAATGCTTATATTAAATATATGTAATATTATAATAGTTTTAACTTATTTTAAAGACATAAAAAAATCGATATTTTGACAGTCTATATTTTTAACAGTCGATATTTTAAACTCGATATTTTTGTACTTACCTGTTTGTAGATAATAAGTCGATATTTTGTCTGTCGATATTTTGGCAATGATATTTTTGCAGGTCGATATTTTGGCAGTCTATATTATTTCAGTGATCCGTGCGTGACTGACTGTATAAGTGAGTGATTGAACGTGTCTTACTGAATACATCGGTTAGTAACTAATCTGTGTAAAAGTCTATACTAGTCTTTCCGTTGGTGTGTGAGCAACTGCATGGGTTGCTGACTAGCTACATGAGTGTCTATAAAGGTTATTGATTTGTTGTCTGAGTATCTGTATGGGTCCCTGAGTGTCTGTGTGGGTGGGTGCATGGGGAATGTGTGAGTCTGTGCATAGATGTCTGAGTGGGTGATTCAGTGGTTGTATGGATTAAAAAGTACATCTGGGAAGGACTGCAAGGATGAGTTAGTGTGTGTATGGGTGTGTTGGTGAGTGAATGAATGTCTCAGTAGTATATCTGTGACTAACTACATATGTTTTAAGGCACTATATGTGAGTGTTGGAGTATATAAATGAGTATACGTGAGACTATGTTATTTGGAGAGTGTGTGTATAAATAAGTGTCTGCTTCTATCAGTGATTTTATAAGACAGTAAATACGTGTTAGTATCTGTATAAATAAGTGATGTGGTATGCCTGAAAATAACGAAGTTGTTGTGTATAACTGTATACATGAGTAAATGGGTGTGTGATTGATTCTTTGCTTTAATGACTAGGTGTGTGAGTAATTCCATGGAGGAGTGGCAGAGGTTGACTGCATGTATAGATGTATGAGTGCATATTACAGTCCTGTATTGAAGAGTAGCTAGAAGTATAAGTGACTGGATGTGTGTGTAGACCGAGGAAATAGTGGGTGTTATGTAGTATATGGCATTCTTGTGTGTATGGTTTCAAAAATAGTACTCAGCATTTTAGAATGGGTGTATCAAAGTTTATATTAGATCATCAGTATGTGCATCGGATGGTCATGTGGATAATGTCATGAGTGATGTCATCAGTGATGCCACTTGGGATGTAATCAGTGATCTCACTGACCATGTCATGAGTTATGTAATATTTGACATCATCAGCAGAGCGTTGCGGGAGCGCAAGTTATAGTTAGCTTAACTAACTATAACAGGCAAATTTCTCTGGTTTTATATGAGTCAAATGTCCAACTAACTATAACATCCCTGAAACCTGTTTTTTTCAGTGAATTTCAAAGGTTTTTAAAATGCTAATTCCAAACTATAACGTCTGTAAAACCTATTTTTTTTCAGTGAATTTTGAAGGTTTTTTCAATGTTAATTTCATATTTTAATGTTTATAAAACCTTTATTTTTTCTGTTACTTTAAATAAAATTTTGGAACATTATTATACTTTTTTTTTACTTTAAAAATTATGTAATGTTTTATATCTTCCCCCAAAAATATGTATATATTGTTTTTTTTTTAGAAAACTGCACTCCCATACCGGTTGCGTACCAATCTCCATCAGCACGCAAATCCGATCCACCATATTGCTAAACTCGTAAATCATGTGAATTTCGTATCCGACGAGTTTGTGGCACCACGTCCCGCGTAACATCATGTACGCATGAAGTCGCCCCAGCTGCTACTTTGGTATCCGACGGGTACCCAGTACCAAACCACACGTTACGTCATGTAAATATGGGGTCGCGGCGGCTGCGTGTTGCGTATGCGACGAGTACACTCTGCCAGGCCCTGTGTTACATCACACACGTACCGTGTCGCACCGGGTAAGCCATTCCCTAATTTTTTTTGTCTCTAAAGTATATCTAACTCACTTTAAAGTGTATATGAGAGCAAGAATAATCTAAAATATTTTAACATTTATATATTTCTACTGTAACAAACTTATATAATGATAAATATATTTTGTCAAAATTGCGTCGAGTGCGGCCTCCTTGCGCCCTCGGTGCGCGATTGCCATGTGACCTTAAAACAAAGCATTTGATTTGTTTATAACATTCCCCATTGTAACAGTTAGAAGACCGCACCCATTTTAGTCATTCTCTCTACGGCGTTTGATGAGAGACACCTCTTCTGCTTAGAGAGCTTTTTTGAAAACTTTTTCCTGTATACACATATCTTATACTACACACAACATGCAACGATCATCTTGATCAATATTCATAGTCTATACATTAGCCTTCCACGTGTGATGGCCATGAATCTCAAACGTTACATCATAAAACAAATGTGTGTTACACGATGCCCCTGGTGTGTGTGTGTGTGTGTGCACATTATTGTGCTCCCTTTCGGCCTGGGTACTGGTGGCTCTAAGAAGTATCAGAAGCCACGGGCAGAGTGCACATCCTAGATCACATGTGATAAACAGTAAACGGCAATGTGTAGATTTCTCTTTGCTGTACGCTCTGTTGTCAGGCTTTACCAGAATAGTAGTGTGTGATATGTGAGACTTTTAGATTCATGTTTGATATGCATTGCTTGACTGTAATGAGCGTTATCATTGTGTATGACGTAGCCTCACTGCTGATCCTCCCTCCAACCGAGCACTTTCACATGTGTATGCTTCGCGATACCAACACTTTCAATAATACCCAACACCATTGAGGTGCGTGTATGTGCATATCCACAACCCTGACCAGGACATGTGATGTTCGCCATTCAATCTTTTCGAACGGCATCTCATTAGCGATACTTGCCGCCCTCCCGACACATGCTACATTAATGTAAATTGCGCATTCTGCGAAATCAACACAAAAGAAACACACATAAGTACACTTCCTGGCCAGGCAGCAACTGAACAACGCCCATGTCCCTGGAATAATTATTCACACCCCTACACTGGCCTGGCGTTCGCAAGGCCAGCCCACTTTGCGTATGTATAAATAGGATAATGACAACGCCACATGTCCCACTTCTTCCACACTGCCTCAGGTGATATGGCTGCATCTACCTCGAATATCACAATGCACAATAAAAAATGGGATTCAAGAGTTGTACACCATCCTGGCAATCAACATTGGCTCTAAATTGTGAGCCCTAATGCCCGTCGTCTTCGAAACGGATCAATGAGGGGTACACAATCCTGCAATCACCACTTCATCTGAATTGTGAGCACTACTGCCCGTAGTGTTTGCTCACACAACAATGACAGCAGGTGATCGGTGGGGCCTGGGTGCACAGGAGCTCCAATTGAGCGGGGTGCGGCGGGAGGGGTGGGGGGCAACACCCTGGCTGTGCTGGTGCGAACAAGCGATGTTGCAGTGCGTAATGAAATGATCTCTGACCTGATTCAGTCTCATCTCTGTCTCATTTTAAAGACCTGCTGGACCGTACTGGAGGCCTGAGCCAGCGGCAGCGCTGCCCTACAGCTCACCGCGCGATGATGCCCTGGGAATTCTGACGCCTTTCATTGTGGAATCAAGACACCATCCCCAACCGGGGACCTGCTGTACCAACCTTACAGAGGCACCCTGGACTTGGAGCTTGCACCGGGACTTCATAGGACAACCTGGTGGTGGCAGGTGAGCAGCGAAGCCTCGGTGCGCAGGACCTACAATTGAGCACAGTGCGGGGGAAGGGGCTGGGGTGCAGCACCCTGGGTGCACAGGTGCAGGCAAGCGATTTTCCCGTAGCTAATAATGTAATCTCTGGCCTCATTCATATGTTTCATTTTAAGGACTTGCTGGATCACACTCTTTGCTGTGGACCCCAGCGTTCTAGACAAACAGATGACAGGAGGTTAAACAGGAGGCTGGGTACAGTCTCAGTGTTTAACGCTCTGTCTCCTCCTCCCTCTGTTCTTTTGACTCTCCCTCCCCTTGTCTCTTCCACCCACTCCCACTCCTTCCCATTCTCAGTGTCGTCCTTTCATTCGAACTACCTTTCTTTACCTCTTCCACATTTCACACATACTTATATTTCATTTTTGTCTTGCAGGTTTTGAACACTGCTTCCACAGGAGTCCAACCCAGGTATTTTATGTTATACTGTTGTTTGTTCGAATAAACGTACGTTTCTTTTTATTTGTGTTCTTTCCAATAAATATCTGAGTGTATAGGTCTTCTTTTTCTGACAATACTTGTCTAAAGTTTACTGTGAAAAATGGTCTATTTATAGGAGATTATGAGGGCAAACACTTGTAATTTAGCGGTGCACCTACGAAACATAATCGAACTGACTATTACACAAATGAAGCCTGGATAATTCTACAACTGCAAGGGTTTTATGAGGGTATCACTTTATAACACCATGAGTACAGCCCGTGTGAATACAGAACCAATGAGGCCCTGCCTAGGACCACCAAGGCTTCAGGGACTGCCGCGGTCCACCCTGCATATTTAAGTAAGGCCCCGGAGCGTAGCGATCCCCGGACTTCCGTTGGCCTCGAACCCCCCGAATAGTACATTTAATTAATAAAACTAATTTCGTAGCAAGGGCTGCATCGCATTTTGCGATGCAGGGCGCGCTACAAAATTTGTTTTATTAATTAAATTGTTTACTTACCTCCAATTATCCATATTCCGGTTTTTTAGCACCCCCACCCTCCTCCTCCCCCACCCGCCTCTCCGCCCCAACGAAACTCCCTCCACGGGCTGTGGCTGCCAGAAAGATAGTTTTTGCTGTTTCTCCCTATTTGTTACTGGTCTGGAAATGTAGATATAGCTACTTATTGGTAACAGGATGAATAATATTTAAAGTGGATCTTACTTTTTATATGTTGCAGTTTTATACTTTATAAAGCAGCATTTTGTTTTATGCATTTTTTATGTTTATCTTATCTGTATTATTTATTTAACTTTGTATCTATGTTTTATGGGTTTGCATCCTAAGTAAAGGTTTTCATTGACTGACAATAGGTTATGTTGTGATCTGGGGCTTACTCTTGGAAACTTGAGACAAAAGCATAGGCGTTCCTCAGTCACAGTGTATCAGGGAAAGAAGAGCGGTACTACATAGTAAGGTATACAAATCAATACAATATGATCCCCAAAATAGTTATTTAAAATGTAGGCATTTTAATGAATACAACAGCATAGGAAAGAAGCAACAATATGGTATGGAGGAGAAATATTAACATACTTTGTTGAATTAATACAATTCTAATATATGGATTTATTGTATAATAGTGGTTGTGCTTTCCCAAAGACTGCCACTAAGTTGTTGATGCACATTCGTGTTAAACTGTGACAAAAAAACATACCTCAGAAAATGTCACAATTTCAAACAGCGGAATCGATCACAAATGTCCGAATTTGTAGCAAAAAATGCTGTTCTTCAGTCTTGTGCTCCAAACACCCCTAATTCCTTACGGACACTTTTGGGAAAACTAGGCCATAGATTTCAAAGGGAGACAGTCGAGGTGGGCCTCTGGGGCAGATTTACAGTTTGACAGACAGGAACTCTTTTGCGACAGAGTACCCACTCCGCAAAAGTCGATGTCCACCCACTCGATTTTGTGTCTGGATGACTGCACGTTTTAGGCCAATAGAGTAAAATTTGCTCTGTCAATGTAAATCTTCTTTTGATGGCACGGAAGAGTAGGGGCCGTAAGGAGTAAGCCATCTATTGGCCATTCAATGTAGAGGGGACCTCAGACGACTTTTCTTTTTACTATCACCACCAGATATATCCTGGAACAGTAAAACAAGAAAAATGACTACTATACCATGGGAGAAAACTGGTGTTGAATGGTCATTAGTTAAAAAAAAATGTTATTTACATTTTTAAACCTCTTGCTTTGGAAGTTTGTCTTTGACAGATGCGTCTGTTGAACATTGAAAGGAACCATCATGGCGGTGGTTTCTGCCAGTTAATATATATGTCAGCTGAGCTGATGATATCTCTAAATTTGGAAGGCTAAGTAAAGACAACAATGTCCTCCGCCACCATGTCTGCCTTTACTCAGTTCTCTAAAACCTAAATCATGTCCTTTGCCTAGAGTGGCACAGTGGGGGGAAAACGATGGTTTGGAACCTTACACCAAGGGATTAAAAGTGGTTACACTGTTTGCAAGCATTCATCCCATCATCTTTTCATTGTTTGTTTGCGAGAAGTATGGTTAGAAACCTGAGACCGTTGTAGTTTTCCAAGTCTACTACTGCCACTGTGTGTGAATTCTAAAACATAGCAAAGTTGAGTCCATTCAAGGACTGCTTCTGTTGGGGAAGATTAGCTAGTTTTTTGGTACACTGGTCACTAACAGCCTGATTCATCATTGTTAAATCCGGTCGCAAAAATCTGGCCCTTTGCGAGCGGTATTTTTGCATTTGGGATTCATCATCCCAAATGCAAAAATCGCTATTTAAGAATTCGCATATTTGCGAGGAATAACATTTTTAAATTGCGAATTCGCAAAAATGTCCCGCTATTTACCGCGAGGTCAAACCTCGTGGTAAATAGCGGAAACTTAGAAAAATGCATTTAAATGCATTTTTCTAAGTTTCATGTTACACACACACATGTCCTTGGGACATGTGTGTGCGCAACACCAATGTAGCATACATTTAAGGGGTGCTACAGGGTGTCCTTTGGACACCCCTGCACCCTTGAAATCGCAATTTCAATATGCGAATCGCTAATGAATGGGGAGATATTCCTTAATTGCGATTAGCAATTTGCTAATCGCAATTAAGGAATTCTTAGAAATCGCAATTTATCTAGCGATTTCTTGGTGAATAGCATTTTGCTATTCCTTAACAGCGATTTCTTAATAATCGCTATTAAGGAATAGCAAATACTCACCTTGATGAATCAGGCTGTAAAAGGCTTATTGTTGCAATGCATTGTGGTAAACAAAATTGTTATGCTGCACTTTGTCACCTGAGAAACAGCGCCATGTGTTTAAAGAAATGACACAGTTCCTCTGTTTCCTTGTGCTGCTGCACTTTGGGATACCTAGTACCAATGTAGGCACCCATGCGCCATAGTGCAAGGGTGTCAGCGTTATGGTCAGGATCGTTTTTGTGCAGGAAGGCCTTCCTCCACAACAAAATATATACTTGGAGGTTTTTTTCTCTTTGCAGAATGCAGCCCACATGCAGAGGAACTAATGAGGAAAAATAAAGATGATTCTCCTCATTACACCAGCCTCAGGAAGGGGCACCGTTTTGGCGTAAGCCCTTGTCACAACACTTTGTGAATATGGATTTGCATCAGAATACATGGGTGGATTCATGGGAATGCCTTGGCACCACCCATGGAATGCCTACCGTTGCAAAATAACACATAACAGTGCAATGTGACTGATATGTTATTAAATATTTGTGAGATTTTAAATATTGTGATTGGAGCATAATTCGTTATTTTAAAAGTTTAGAAGGGTTACGCAGAAGTGGTTGTTAGAGACTACGTAAAGTGCCCATGCTGCTCTTTCCTCATTTCTAAGCAGTTTCTCAGACGTATGACTAAGCGGGTGCCAAAAAAACACTATTGTCTCAGTTTTTCACGGTAGCAGAAGGGTGACTCAGGCCAATTCAGCTGTGTTGGCTCTAAACGCTCACCTATGATCTTGCCCATTGTAATTAGGTACATGTTTCTCACAACTAGAGAAAAACCTAATTAAACCATTTTTCTTCCTATTGTACCACCTAGGTGAAAAGGGCCATTGGGTCTATCGGAATCTTTTCTTCAAAGGTTGGTTCCCAGTGTTTCTTACCTTTTAAAAGAGAATAAGAAAATGTTTTTTACTTTTCTTCTTCTCCTCACAAATAGTGCATAGTACATGATGGTTTTTCATGAGGATTTAAAGTCTAGTAATTATACTTGTCTTGTCCTCCATACCCTTGACCATTGTCCTCCATCCGTAAGACCTGCAAGTTTGTTTGGACAACATAAACTTTGGGTGAGGTGTCTAGACTGATTCCGTATACCCCCGTAGGAAATGTTGGCCATGAGACCAGCTAGCTCACAGTGCCACCGTAAGCCCCTCCTAACCTTACTAGGTAGCAAATGGTTTCTGGAAACCATTGAACATGACAACCCAGACCATTCAGGAATCATGGCAAAGGATCAGAACTTTTTGATCAGTCACTCGTGCTCAGAGAAATAGAACACACATTGGGACATTTTCAATATATTTATTGAACCAACATTATTCTTCTATGGAATACATGTGCTGCAATAATTAGTAGAAAGAAGGAGATGAAAGTGATGCAAGCACCAAAAGCATTATTAGGAGACACAGTTCTACCATGGTGCTAAAACAGTGTATATATGCAGACATATAAACAGAGCAGTAATCAGGCTATGTAATCTACTATGCAAATCCTTCTCTTGGTTTACCTAGAGTGTCTGTAGGTGTAGAGACAGAATCTACCATAGGGACGATCCAACCTCATTACCTGGTAGGAAAGAATGAAGGAATCCGCCTGGATCACGAACTGGCCACTCCTCACAAGATGTCAGACCACTGAGTGGTGAAGTCTCAGCATGCAGGGACCCTTGGTGTCAGCTGAAGTGCCTCCTCTGCTAATCTATTGAAATGCTCATTATTTATAATTGAAGGCAGCCTTGTGATGTATGTTTTAGATTCGTTTTGTTATGGATATGTAGATAGCTCGTCACCCCATGGATGAAGATAGAACGACATTTGTACTTGGTGCGTAAAGAGGCCTTGTACGTGATGTTTGAGGCATCGTGATAATGTGTGAAGCTAGATGTGTGAGCAAAGCAGTTTCAGAGAAACTAATCCAACATTGTGGCGCATGCAAATATGTGCAAACAAAAGTTCACAAGAGAAATGTTATTGTGAAAAATAAGACTATATGAGACGTGAGCAGCTTCTGTACATGGGCTGAACATTGGAAGCAGGGAACAGAACAAGCCAATGGACTTGGGGGCAGATGTATCAAGATTCCGTTTTGCGATTTCTAAATAGCGATTTTTTTGAGAATCGCTATTTAGAATTCGCAAAATGGAATGTATGTACAAAATTGCTATTTTTTAGCGATTCCTTAATATTCTTTATTTGCGAATTCGCATTTTGCGAATTCACAAATAAAGAATAATTTCCAATGCATTCCTATGGGCCAGGAGGCCCATAGGAATGATAGTGCAATAATTCTCAAATTGCAAATTCGCAATTTGCTAATCGCAATTTGAGAATTATTTCAAGGGTGCAGGGGTGTCTCAAAGACACCCTGCTGCACTCCTGAAATTTCAATGTGTGTGCATGTGGCACACATACATGCCCAATGGGCTGTATGTGTGTCACATGCCACCCTCACAAATGCCAAATAGGGAATTTTTAAAAGAAATCGCAAATTACCACCAACTACAAGTTGGTGGTAATTTGTGATTTCTTAACACAAATTTGCAATTTCAAAATGTTACATACATATCATTTAAGGAATCGCAAAAATTGTGATTCCTTAAATGCTATGGCAAAATAAGGAATCGCAATTTTTTGCGATTCCTTAAATTGCGATTTTTTAATACATACCAAATCATGTTAAAAGGCAGTTTGCGAGTCGCAAAGGCCGAAATTCTGCGAATTTCGGCCTTTGCGAGTCGCAAAAGCCTTGATACATCTGTCCGTTAATAACTAAACTTCATACATTTGTGGGCAGAGCTCTAAGAGGGGTCAGAGGATGTAAATCTGGTTACGGACACTAGTAGAGAACCCTGCCTGGAAATCCTGGTTTTGGGTCTCCACAGCATGAGGCAGAAATTAGCAACTTTGCTACAAAAAATGTTTTAAATGGCAGTATTGCCTTAACATAGCTGTAACCGGTGTAGACTTTTTTTCTTGCTCATGCTGACTATACTGCAAAGAAGTGAAAGTTTAAGACTTTTCAGGACTCTATTTAACATCTTTACTCTGGAGACAAGAAGGTACTGATTAGCTTGCTCAGCTGAAACAGTTGACATTCGTGCTACAACTGAAGGCTGTCTTATACTTTTCTCATGATAGCAGGCTGAGGCATCTGCATATTCTCTCTCTTTGTTTTAAGGAGTCATGTGTTCCTCACTGAAAGCCTGTAGGTAGAATGCTACAAATTTGTGCCTTGCCTTTGCCTACTAAGTTTGCTCCATTACAATTTTCTGGGTGATCCCTGGATGACTGAATCTGTGATTCACAGGTAATTTATTTTTATTTTGTTAATAAACTCTTTCTATCTTCATGTGCACATATTTTCTATGACAAATGTGTGTAATATATGTTTACAATATTTGTTTGCCAACAAATTAGATTTCCGCTCATTGGTAAAATGTTGTAAGGATTATATCTCTCTTTTCATCCTAGCCCGGTATAGCCGAGTATGCTTGTATACATATTGCTGGCTGTTATGATGTACTTAGGCAGCCTTAGCTAGGCTGATTCTATTATGACACTGACGAGTTCTAATTAGGTTGAGGGTTCTGGGATTTGACAGTTGGTGGCTAGCTGTGAATGGCACGACTGTGGCTTGTATTTCTCTCTGTACGAATAAACCTTATGTGTACAAGGAGTGGTCTGACTCATTACACTATTGGCACCAATTGCAGAAAGATGTGCCAGGTATCTAGAAGGAGCAGAGAGAGTCATACCCAGCCACAAGCTAAGCGGTGCAATGATTTTGGCTATTTCCATCCAACTTTGTGTGTGTACCTGATCCGGTTCTGCTGTGATTTTACCTTCTACGAGTCAAATTGATACAGCGACAGGTAAGATAGGTGAATATTGTGTGGTCAGCAGAGTTTTGTGTACTCAGAACACTTTAAACAAAAAGCTACAGAGAGCGGTAAATTTCACATGAGACGGTACGCTCTTAACGCTCATAGGGAAAGAATATAAGACTTGCATGTGTTTCGGTGAGGGTTCAACTTGAGTGGCCCATACTCGGATAATAAATTCATAAAATCTTTATTTCGGCTTATAATACCATAAAAGGTACAAACATATAGGGGCAAATTAGGATCATGGGCGGATCGCCACCGCCCGCATGGCGGTGGCGATCTGCCCAAAATCCGACCCCGCCCTCCACCCATTTCTCCCCCCCCCCACCATATTACTATGGCAGGGAAGACCGCAGCGGACAGAAACACCGTCTGGCGCTTTTCCACCCGGTCAACTCGTTGACTGGGCGGAAAAGAGTTTAATATGGTGGCGGTGTCTGTTAGACGCCGCCAGCCATATTACCATGGGTGCGGTAACATGCCTTTCCATGGCAGCATTGCAGCCATGGAAAGTATTGCGGGAATAGACTGCGGGGGTCCGCTGCGGGCCCCCAGGGACTCTGGGGTGCCGGGGTGCACATGGGGGGTACCTATGGTACCCCTTTGCAGTTCCATGCACAACATGGAAGGCACCGCGCAGTGCCTGACATGTTGTGCATGGAAGAGCACAACATGCCTTCCTGGCATTGTGGCGGGCAGTGCACCGCCCGCCACAAAGACAGGAATGCAGGATGCGCCCGCCACTGTGGCAGGCCCATCCTAATTTCCCCCACAAGACCCCCGTCCTTATTGCAGACGGTCCCCTTTCCCGATAGGATGGTGGGCAGGCGGACTGACCCCCAAAGTTCCTTATCAATAGTGGTCGAAATAGAATTAGTACAAAAAAAATTCTGTACACCAGATTCTAAGGAATCAATATTCCTAAAATACAGTCCTATAAACACAAAAAAGATCAACAAGGAACATAACTCACTATTTAAAATCACTATTAAAAATGGCTAAGAAAAAAACTAAAGTGCAAGTGCAATCGTTTAAATAACTATTGTTACAGTTGTTATTCTGTAAAGCCCAACAACTCTATATTGTTCATTGCGGCCCCTTTGCGTCTTATACATTAAGAGTAAGAACAATAAAACACATTAGAAGTACTTAAAACCAGATTTTGTAGACATTATCTTGGGAAATGAAACACCCTCAGGTCATAATATTTTCCTACATTTGAATCATAGCATTTGAGGTGGTAGTCAGTAGCCTCCGCCTAATAGCCCAAAACTGGCCAAGAAATTTAGCGACTGCACACATAAATAATGGTGTTGCATCTGATTTTATAATACGTAGAGCTTCATAATGTCTGTGGGTCCCCAACAGACTACATACAGGAGCCAACCAGTTCCTTTTTGGTCTTGCATACGCAGGACATGCAAAGAATACATGGCCAATGGTTTCGTTTCGATTTGAACGCGAGGGATAGCCCTTAGGCTGGCTGTTGTTGTTCTGTCAAGAATTGATAAAAGCATTAATAGGTAAACAGCCGTATCGAAACTGACTATCCAGTTTCCTGTCCCCAGGCTCCTTGATAATATCAAAGTCGCTCTCAAGACATTTAACAGATTTAATGTTCAAAAAAACATCAGTTAGGCTACCAAATAATTAGTCTGCTCTACCCATGACCAGTATTGGAGTTTTATTTGGTCCTTTGTATGCAGGGGCTGGGGACCAACAAACTCATTTGAGAGACCAATTGCTGCCCGGATGGTATTCACATATTTATCCACCCGATTTTTTTTATTTCTATCTAGGGCTGAAACTTCATTAAAAGCAGCAGCATACAGTGCCAAATCAGAGATAATAACCAGTATGTACCAAAAGAGCAAAGTGCGCAATATAGCTTGGTCATTGAATGACCTAACTCCCAGGTCCCTTTTCAACCTGCCGGCACTACAGCCATTTTGGTTAGACCATTACACAGTATTCATTGGGACCATGCAGCATGGAACAGGCATTTCAGGGATACTGTGATGCATCATTATTTTAAGGTCGCACAGTGAGCAATGCGCGTCTCTTGCATTCCACTCTTTGCCTGCCTGTCTGCACTAAAGAATTCCAGTGCAAGCAGTTTCCTGAGATGTTTAATACGATTCAGGCATTACATCTTACCCACAAGAACATAGCCAGTCTCCTTCAATTGAGCGCAACAAGCCGGAGCACTGCAACTCGCTGTTAGAAGGTGTGACCTATTTACTCGACTGGAACAGTATTATCAGTAGAGGTTATGTGGAGGTGGAGTCATCTTCTCTTCTCACAAGGATGTTTTCAGTTTTAAGGACATTTATTGCCTAGCATATCCTGGACACTTGGGCAGCTTAATTTGAATAGTTTGAGTTATACTCAGTGATATGCACACTTTGTTCTTGTCGTGTCCTGCTTCAAATTATCCTTTACCTTATCTTCAGTGATGCGCATACTATTGAGGTTTCTGTTCTCGCTGAAATTCTTGGTCCAACACTATTGTGTGTTTTACTTATAAAAATTACTGACACTGGTCTAACCACAGAGGAACATTAGTGTAAACTCATCTTTTGTTATGCTTCCAACTTTCTTAGGGTGTTTGGTGAAGATGTTACGGAACCCAACAAAGTGTTGAATGAGATGTTGACACGGATTGGATGTGCTGGTTTGACCTCACGTAAAGAAAAGTGTGTGTTTTTTGTTCAGGAGACAGAGCATTTATGCTACTTGATAACCAGGGATGATAGGAAACCGAAAGTAAATTTGGTGAGTGCCATTGTGAACTCTAAAATCTCATATGATAGAGATACCCTCAGATCATTCATAGATCTTGTGGAATACTATTCAAAATGTGTGAAGGACTTTGCCCACAAGACAGAGCCTTAACACCTTCAGCGTGGCGCGAATTCTAACGCAGCTCTGCTGAGGGTTCTAATGAGCCAACGGGCTCATGATGGAACGGTTCCGTCATGAGCACAGGCCAACCGACGCTCATGACGGAACCGTTCCGTCATGAGCATCGAAGGGGTTAAAGAGAATTGTTATTGTTGTTATTATTATCAGAACTTATAAAGTGCACTGTGACCCTACAGGTATCCTGGCGCTAAGGTACGTGTTCCCTACCGATCACAGGTGCTAAAAGAGGGACAAAATTCCAGTAAAAATGTAAGAACTAGCATTATACTCTGGGAAAGAGCCAGGTCTTTAATTTCTCCCTAAACTGCAGCAGGTTTTCCATCTGTCTAAGGTCGATTGGAAGCCTATTCCAGCGCTGTACCACTGCAATACTAAAGGTCCTTCCTCCTGATTTTTTCCTTCTGAGCCTGGGCACTCTCACCAGTTTAGCTGAAGAGGGACGAAGACTGCTGGAGTGAGCATAACATTCAAATTTGTTCTGAAATGGTGTGCGCCTAAGGCCATGCAGGGCTTTAAAAACAATGCAGAGCGACTTAAATTGTATCCTCTGTAGTACTGGAAGCCAGTGGGCCTGAGAAGCTGATGAGTATCATGAACTTGCTAGAGCTAACTTGGCTGCCATTATCTGAATCCTCTCGAGTCTCCCAGTCAAATACCTTGGGGACTCCAGCAGCAAAGCATTGCAATAGTCCAGTCGGCTCAGGATGAAACTCCTAACTATCAGTGCTCTGGCCTGTGTTGGCAACAGAGGAAGGACCTTCTGAAGCACTCTAATAAGAGAGAAGTATCTCCCAACCATTTTGTTCACTTGAGTCTCTAGACTCAGCTTGTTATCGAGACTAACTTCCAAGTTACACACCATCTCAGAGGCTACCAGTGGTGCCATAGGAATAGGCCAGAACCCCATTGGAAGTACAGACAGAACTTTCCCAGCTGCACAGCACAAGTTCTCTGTCTTATCGCCATTGAATTGTAAATAATTGTTTTTTAACCATTGTGCAGTGTCCTGCATACAGGCATGGAAATCTTCCAGTAACATGGAGTTGTTTCCTTCCAATGACAAGATAAGCTGTGTGTCATCTGCATAGTTTACAAGATCAATAATATGTGACTTAGTTTTGGTTTATTTATTGTTTATATTTAAAATGTAAAACCTTAACCTCATCCTGTGCAATAGCCTATGATTCACACGAACTGTATGCTGAATCGCTGCCAGGTCCCCGGGCTGTCGACTGAAGAGCTGTGTATTTATGCAATACCAAGTTTCTGTTTCATTTAGTGACGGCTGGCCCCTGTGGTTGTAGCCCCACAAATGTATTGCTGCAAAAATGAAAATAAAGGTTTAAAAAAAAATAATAATAATATGTGACCTAATAACATCAATCAGCAGCCTCATATATGTATTGAACAAAATTGGACGAACCGCGGACCCCTGAGGGACACCAGGCTGGATATTGGTGAATCCTAATTGGTAAGGGGGGAGAGCTACTGCCAATCATCTATCAGCCAAGTAAGACTGAAACCACTTCAATGCAGTACCCTCCACCCCAACTCCTGTAAGCTTAGCCACTAAGACCTCGTGGTTAACCGTTTCGAATGCGGCGGACAGGTCCAACAGAATCAGTATAGCTGATTGCCCTCTGTCCGCTTGCATTCGAACATTGTCCAGGGCAATCACTAAGGCAGTCTCTGTCCCGTGTCCTGGATGGAAGCCAATTACACGTCCTCTAGTTTGTTATTAGCTTCTAAAAACTGGGAGAGTGTCCTACTAACCAGTCGCTCTATTATCTTCACCGGATAGGGTATAAGGGAAATGGGTCGATAATTTTTTGGGCATGCTGGATCGAGCGTGGCGTTTTTCAAAAATGGTGTTACTATTGCTTGTTTCCAGTAGGTCGGTACTATCCCACTACTCAAAGATTAGCTGCAGATCAGCCGGAGTATCGGGAAGAGTTCTAAACCCAATGCTTTCCATATTTTATGTGGTAGTGGATACAAATGAGAGCCGTAGGAGACACTAAGGGCTACTTTGTTGAAATCCTCCTTCGAAGGTATCTCAAAATAATCTAAAGTGCCAGAATTAACCATTCCTACCTGTTCTTCCTTCTGATTCGGTGATGACCGCCTGGCCTCTTTGTTAAACGTATTCCCCACTTGCAGCCCATTGATGATTTTACTAATCTTATCCTCAAAGAAAGCAGCTAGACTTTCCCAGCGATATTGTGTAGGATGAATCTAATTTTTTGTACAATCAGGACTGGAGATATCATTCACTATTTTGAAGATACTCCTAGTACTATTGGGTGACTTCAGCATAGTATCTGCAAAGTACTCCGCTTTTGCTGTGGAAATTTCTTTCATATAGTTAGCTATTGTCGCCTTCCAGGCGCTTTTATCCTCATCTGCATATGCCTTCTTCAACTTCCACACAGCCTACTTACAGCCCTTTTTCAAATTTCTCAGTTTTTTGTTGTACCACGGGGTTGAGGTTCTACCTGATTTTTGTACGATTTTTAGAGGCGCTATCTGATCAAGCCTAGCGCTAATCTGGTCGCAGAAAACCGCATGGTTCACATCCACCTGCTTGTCTGCATCAAAAGTTCCATCAGTGAAGAGTACAGATAATGTTGCCCTTTCCAAAAATCCATTCCAGTCCCTACCTTGATAGTTCTTTGTCACATTATTGGTTGAAATGTTCA
Source organism: Lissotriton vulgaris (assembly GCF_964263255.1). NCBI lineage: Eukaryota > Metazoa > Chordata > Amphibia > Caudata > Salamandridae > Lissotriton > Lissotriton vulgaris. The sequence continues at coordinate 582,013,726 of NC_141687.1, read as the reverse complement.
ACCTAGGGTCATACAGCCAGAATTTAATCAGATAATGGTCAGACCAGCCCACAAGCAGGACATTTTCCATTCCTATGACTTTTTTTCCAGAGAAAATTAAGTCCAATACATGCCCTTCCCTATACGTGGACTCAGTGACCCATTGTTGTAGATAAGGTTCTCACACGCCAGGAGTAGACTTTAATAGCCCGAGTCCAAGCTTTCATTAGGCCACCAATTGAAGTCCCACAAAGTCATTAGTCTAGTGTACGTAAGCGCCATATTACTGAAAACATCAGTTAACTCCAGCTGTTGTTGAGCACTGGCTGCTCCAGGAGGCCTATAACAAACTATGCCGGTCAGCGCATGTCCTTTAAGGTCTTTGAGCACAAATCCTAGTAGTTCAGTGCCCTTCACCTCATCAATATCCATTGAGGTGATGTCCCATTTCTCTTTAAAAATAATCCCAACCCTGCCTCCTCTACCGCTCAGTCGTGGCAGATGAAATGCTTTATATCCCGGTGGGCAAGTCAGCCCCAGCTTTAGATTGGACCCAGAGAGCATCCATGTCTCAGTCATAAAAAGAGCATTCATATTATGTGTTTCCAGCAATATTTGGATCTCCAAATAGTGCTTTGGCAAGGATCTTACATTGAGCAGGCCACACATAAGGGTATTCCCTCTTGCCACGTCCGCTACCGGTCCAACCACCTCTGCCGGTTTGTACTCGCCGCCCCCACCTCCCAACTCACCTATGGCCTGTAGTTGTTTGCTCGTATATCGATAACCAACGTTGGCCGCATTGTTAAATCCAAATCCAGCAGCATGGTTGGTGCTGTTTTCTGCCGTTGCACGGATGGGCGCAGTCAAGCTTGTCTTTGGCGCGCCCGCTGCGTCGCAGCTGCATGATTTTTATACCCAAGGAAGAAGAAATTTGAGCGCTGACCCAAAAGCACAGCGGGCCCGCTCTAAAACTGATAAAAAAGGTATATTTTAAAAGAAGTTCTAAAAACAGTTCCCAATTTAATTTTAGTGGTTACACAGTGCAAAAATGCAATTTAGCAGCTGCAATTACTGAGGAAAGGTAGGAAATTTGTGTGATGTGATTCAAAGCAAACAACCTTTTCCGTAATGAGGAATGAGATTGCCAAGGCAGATGTATTGGTACCGTTTCAAGCTGAGTTGAGAACCATCGTTATGGTGGATGCAAGTGCAGTAGCAATAGGAGTTGTTTTGGTACGAATAAACCTTATGTGTACAAGGAGTTGTCTGAATCATTGCACTGCCTTTACCACAGAAAGCAAGTACAAGGAAAGCAATAAAAAGTGATCTTGATCACTGTGACTGCACAAACATGTAAGGCAGCACAACTTTTATGTTCCACATTTAAACTTTATATAACTGGGCCTAACATTGCTAGAGTCCTGCTGATCAGCCCTTATGCTATGGTTTTAAATGCCTTTAATGGTGGTGTGAAGGCACACTGCATGTCAGAATTTGTTTTAGAAGATGTATTTCCTTAAAGTTTATAGCTGATCGTCCTGAGCATCCACCCATTCCAATGCAGATAATGTAAGTTAACACCGGAATTAGGAACCAGTGGAAAATGGAGGAGGGCAAAAGAGAAGATGCGTGAGTAACTGATTCGCAATGGTGCCAACAGAAGCATCAGATCTTCACAGAACCACCGTCCTATAATCTGTAAACAAATCAAACTAGACAAACAAATAGAACTATGTCTCATAAGCAAACTTATAAACCATGAGTTATGAAATAAGCAAGACAGTGGCATACCTCTCACTTGGCAAGGGAAAATTGTCCGAGCAGTGAAACGCGAGCACCCAGCATGGCGGTGTTTATTCTTGGCTGTACTGAGTTGTGGGGGTAGTTATCAATCGGGTCCTCCCCAGTGAGTTGCTGGTAGGAGTCCAGCTGGCAACCACTTGTCCAGTGCGTTTTTCGAGGTGGGGATGTGTCCGTGCCCTGATGAAATTGCCGCGAATTGTAAGGGCAATGAAACATGTCGGCAGTTCAGGTAAAATAGTCTATATATGCCGTCTTTTTAATTGAGTGTGAATTCTAGTTTAAAATTCAACATATGTGGGATAGATGTTCACGTCTCTATTTTAATGTTTGGGGTGTTTAGTTCCCCTTTTGTTACATTATGGGGCTTAGATGGTGGATAGATACCACCTTCATTTACACACCTTTTACTCAGATTAGTTTTTGAGTTAGGATATGTTCTTTTTCTGTCAAGAAAGTGCTGCTGATGACACAGTGAGCAAACTGGTGAGTACCAACCAGTAGCTCCATCGATGGTGGTTATGCAAGGCACTTTCTTACCCACCTCACATTTTTTCTTTATTATAATTGATAAGCCCATTTTGAGACTGTTGGTCAATGGGCCTGTACCCGGAACTGGGTGGTTGATTATCTTTTAACAATGACTAACCCATATGGTTGGGCATGACTAGATAAATGAGGATAGCCTTGCCAAGGAGTGAGTCATGATACCCATTTGATTGAAATTATGTATAGGTGGTATGTGTTTTTTAGCCTGGTTTTTCTTGTTATGAATTAAAAGGTGTAGCCAGCCCCTGTTCTACTAGGAGACTGGCCCAGAGTCAAACATTTTGGGCTACCCTTTGTAGGTTTAAACCAATAATACCTGATGAAACCCTACTGAAAAGGAAATTACCCTCATCAGTGTAAACAAATAAGCACTGCTACACACCCGTACAACCAATGCCATTCATTGATAAGAAAGTGAAAGAGAATGGGCCATTTTTATTTCTTTTTGAAGGGGTCGACACAATATGGCTTTGTTATACAAGATAACAGCGGACAGACTAGTCTAGAATTATTGCCCATGAGTTTTGTTGTTTAGGGATAGCATTAAAATATTGTTTCTTCTTCCTTTTGTTTCCTCCAGTTTTTTGTGCTTGGAGAAAAAGTGCAGGGTTGAGAAGAATGTTTACAGTCTGATTTAGTTATTTTATACACTGTAACGAATCTACTAATATTACAATCATATTTGATCTTTTGGCACTGTTTAACTCTTTTGCACACACAGAATGAGTAAACTACTTTGATACATCAGCCCCTTTTCCCAACAAGTCAGTATTGACAGCAGGACACCTGCCAAACACCACAGGCTGGGTTGACCGCCCCTACAATGTTATTTTATTCAAAAAAGAGAAGGTGAAGGGCCCCCATCAGTGTCCAGAATTTTTTTGTTACACCTTTTGAATACAGCACTCTTACATTTTATGACAAGACTGGAGGCTCCTATTATGCTTTCTAATCTTGTATTTATTGCAATAGCAGCCAGAAAGAGAATAAACTACAGTTCCCAGAGGTCCAGGCAACAACTGGGCCATGGGACCATGAAAAAACGAGAATGCAGTAACCAATAAGCATCAAGTGAATAGATAATGTAAATGTAAATGTGTTGTATTTGTATAGCGCGAACAGTCACCCGTAAGTATCCCGGCGCTTGTACTCCTACCACAAGGGAACCCCTCCTGGCTTTTCCTTGTGAGGTGTCCACTCCTGGGCATCCCATGGTGAAACCAGGCATCCCTTGTGTATCGGGGGCCGTTGTGGAGACTAAGCAAGCTATTGCCCAGAGTTGCAGCGTGGGGCCCATGCTTAGATTCAGCACTGAGGCGTGAATATCCAGTCAGAGGAATTTAAGCCCGATCCCGCCGAGGCGGGAATCGAACCCTGGTCCCTGGCCAGCACTCTGCATCAAGGTCTGCCGCTCTAACCATTGAGCCACACTTCTCCACTAATAGGCCATACTGACTGCGCAGCTTCCCTCTTTTCTTCCTGCTCGCAGTCAGATAAGTGCTCTCTTATCTTTGCTCACAGTTTTAATTATATTACTGTTGTGGTATTCTTTTTTATTCTGTTTGCTGTGGTTTTGCGCTTTACAGCGTTTCTTCCCTTCGCGCTGCGGCGCGCTTGCCTTTCCCGCTACTCACGCTTCAGTTCCTGACCGCTCTCGGTCTGTCAGCTGTTTCCCCTCCCCCCCTCGCAGTGCCGGTGGTATCATCCGGCTCTGTCTCCTCGCGCCGCTCGCACGTATGTTTACCTCCGTTGCTGTCTTCCTCACGAAGCTTTGGAGCTCCTGCCTCGGCCCGGTTTGGTGTTCTCTTTCTTCCTACGCTCGTTTCGAGCCCGCCCCGCACACGCCCACAGTGCTTTCCCCTTCTCAGTTAACCCTTTCCTGCCTCTATTATGTCTCCTTCCACAGTTTTCATGGAACGTGATAGTTCCTCAGAGGAAGTCCCCTCAAAGGAGGACAGTGGGTCATTTAAGCAGGACTTAAGTAATTTTATCAATAATTCTGTGGAGAATGCTGTGGAATTGTCCATGAAACGTATGTCTAAGTCCATGGAGAACTCCATGCAAAGCCTTCTGTCCAAGGCACTGGCCCATTCTGCGGGGGATAGCAGAAAACGTAAGGTGGACCGCTCTGCTTCTGTGCATGCTTCCAAAAAGTCGTCTTTGTTGATGGGCGAGTCTTTCTCGCATGTGACTGAGGACATTGTGCCTCCCAGGCCTCCTAGTAAGGAGGGGTTTGTTGGTTCAGAGGCAAGAAAAAGCAAAAGACTAAGCACGCAGAGTCACCAATCAAAAAATTGGTTATTTCCACCGTCTTGGACACAGACGATGATATGGCTGATACAGATGACCTATTTGATGTATTTGATATTGCTGACCCCCCTTCCCCTCCCAAACTTTCTAAGTCTGATGCCTTTACGTTTGAGCCGGTTTATGACTCTGAGGGTCTCCCCATGTTCGACCCCTCCTCCATCCGCCACCCCAATTCAACTGAATGGCTTCCGTCACACCATGTGAGCGAATATATTTCGGCCCGTTTGCGCCTTCCTCTGGAGACCGCTGTGCGGTCTAGACTCAAATCTGAGTGTCCCAAACCATCTTTGCCCGACAAAATCACCCATTCCTTCTATCGATCAATCCCTCCTCTCCTTCTTCTCCAAGTTTGGCAAGGACCCCCGCAAAGGGGTAGACAAGGCGTGGTCCTCCTGTCAGGACAAGGTATTGGATGTGGTGGGTCCTCTGGCCCGTATTTTGGACATGGCAGAATCCGCCCACCTTGAAGGTTTAGATCTCTCTGCAGAAGACATCTCCATGTGGGCCCAACGGGCTTTCTGTCTCTTAGGCAATGCCAATTCTGCCATTACCCATGAACGACGTAAGGGACTTTTGATTAAGCTGGATCCCAAACTTGCCAATCTCGCCCCCATGGATCCTGGTCCCAAAGCAAATGGTCTCCTATTCGGCGACAACTTGGTCCGTGACCTTAGCAGGCTCGTTTCAACCTTTGCCTCCCTTGACAAGGCTTAGCAATCTATTAAGAACGTTTTTGCCCCTCGTGTTTTTGGATGGACCGGACGAGGCAGGGGTCGCTCTTCCGGCCGTCCCTACAATCAAGGCTCCAGAGGCTCCTTCAACTCCTCCCAAGAATACAAGCCTCAGTTCTACCCACAACCAGGCCGTGGCTTCCGAGGTAGAGGTCAAAAGACCTATCGTAACTCCAACTCCGCCCAACAAGGTAAGCCTTTCTTCTTCCCCTCCTGTAGGGGGCCGTCTAAAACTGTTTCTGGCAAAATGGCGCACCATAAGTTCAGACCCTTGGGTTCTCAGAACTGTTCAAGGCTACCTCATAGAGTTTTCTTCTCCTCCTCTCCAGTCCTCCCTCCCACCCCCTGGTTTTCTCCTCCCATATGGCCAATCTCATCTCTACCAAGATTCTTTCTCTTCTCCAAAAACAGGCCATTCAGATTTTTCCCTTCGACTCCTCCGGCTTTCTAAGCTCCATTTTTCTTGTTCAAAAGAAAAACAAAAAACTGCGTCCTGTTGTCAACCTCAAGTGGTTCAACGAGTTTGTAATTTATCGTCACTTCAAAATGGAGACTATTCTCCATTTAAGAGATACTCTTCGTCCAAAAGATTGGATGGTTCGTTTGGACCTTTAGGATGCATATCTCACAGTTCCTATCCACCAGTCCCATTGGAAGTTTCTCCAGTTTCAGTGGTCCGGAGTGACCTATTGTTTTACCTCTCTCCCCTTTGGTCTTTCTTCCGCTCCATGGTGTTTCACAAAGCTGTTGAAACCAGTGGTTGCCTTTCTCCGCGCTCTCGGAATCAGACCTATCATCTACCTAGACGATATTCTGATCCTGAATTCCGACAGACTTTCTCTCCTGTCAGATCTTCAAACGACTCAATCCCTTCTCCTGGACTTGGGTTTTCTTGTCAACACGGAGAAGTCATCCTTGACTCCGTCTCAGAACTTGGAGTTTCTTGGTTTCCTGGTGGACTCGGTGGCCGCTTCCCTCCTCCTGCCTCTTTCCAAGGTTTCCAGAATCAAAGCGGAGATTGCCTCCGTCCTTCAGTCATCTCTTCTGTCCCTCAGGTCTCTGGCCAGGATTGTCGGCCTTCTTTCCTCCTCCATCCAGGCCATATTCCCAGGTCCCCTCCATTATCGCGCTCTCCAGCGCCTAAAAATTAGGCATCTTCGTCAAGGCCTTGCCTACGCAGATCTTGTCGCCCTAGACCAAGAATCCCGCACAGAGTTTCAATGGTGGATAGACCATTTAGATGCGTGAAACGGGCGCACTATCTTCGCTACTGCCCCAGATCTTGTATTAGAATCCGATGCAAGCCTGTCGGGTTGGGGCGCCCGATGTGGACCAATCTCGACTGGAGGTACATGGTCCGCCGAGGAGTCCAAGTTGCACATCAACTGTTTAGAGATGCTTGCAGGTTCCTTTGCGATCCAAAGCCTTTCCAAAGACAGAATCAAATGTTCCATCCTTCTCCGCATGGACAATGTTTCAATCTGGTAGCAGATTGGCACTCCAGGTTTCTCCACGATTCCAGCGATTGGAAGCTTTGTCTCTCAGTTTTTCTCTCTCTTTCTCGCAAATGGGGTCCTTTCTCTATAGATCTTTTTGCTTCCCGCCTCAACTGTCAATTACCCCAGTTCTTCAGTTGGCGGCCGGATCCTCTGGCCCTCGCTACAGATGCATTCCTCCAGGACTAGTCTCATTACCTCAATTATGCTTTTCCTCCCTTCCTGATGATCAGCAGGGTTCTGTCCCAAGTTCGACGCCAGTCCACTTCTCTGGTTCTGATTGCCCCCTTTTGGCAGGCCCAAATATGGTTTCCCTCCTTGTTGGAGATGGCAACGGACTTTCCGGTTCTGATTCCTTCTTTCGACGACCTGCTTCTCAATCCCCAAGGCCTCCATCACAGTCTCATTCTGGACAACTCCTTGACCCTGTCGGCCTGGAAAGTTTCCGGCCTCTCCCTCCTAACATCCTCATTTCACAAGAGGCTGCTCTCTTCATCAATCAGGCCTGGGCCCCTGGCACCTCTAAAGCATACAAATCCGCCTGGTCTCTTTCGGCAAGCTGGTGTTTGGCAAGGGATGTCGATCCCCTTTCAACCCCTCTAAGTTTTGTAATCAACTTCTTGGCCTCTGAGTCCAGCTCAGGTAAGGCCTATTGTACCATCAACCTTTATCGCTCCGCGATTTCCCTCAACCATGTTCAAATCGATGGCAAACCAGTTGGTGCCCATCCCCTAATCTGCCGACTCCTCAAGGGTGTTCGATGTGCTAAACCTCCGTTGGCTAAGTATAACTATTTATGGGATGTTTCTGTTGTTCTTAAACTGTTCATGAATTGGCCTGCTAATTCTAGTTTATCTCTCAAAATGTTATCTGCCAAGCTAACTATGTTACTTTGTTTGATTTCTATCAAAAGAGTTTCTGATGTCAGAGCTTTAGATATTTCTTCTAGACAATTTTCCCCTACAGGTGTTCTGTTCCAGATTCGCAGGAGAACAAAAACCAACTTGGATTCAGTGTTTTATCCTTATTTTCCTGATCAACCTCAACTTTGTGTGGGACAATGTTTGAAAGTGTATGAACAAAAGACCGCTAATCTCAGAACGTCCTCTTGCTCCCAACTGCTTATTTCCTTCTGCAAGCCCCACCTTCCTGTCTCTTCCCCTACCCTCGCCAGGTGGGTTAGTTGGGTTATGTCTCTTGCCGGTATTGACGTCTCTGTTCTCGGAGCGCATTCGGCCAGGGGAGCCATGGCCTCCAAGGCCTTTTGGTCCGGTTCCCGCTTGGAGGACATTCTGAGATCAGCTGATTGGTCCAATGACAATATCTTCCGCATGTTCTACTGTAAGCCTATTCATTCTGTTGCTTCTGATGTTATTAATATGCTTTGAACAAGCATAATAAGAGCCTCCGGTCTTGTCATAAAATGTAGATTTTCCTAGTTATTATGACGGAAAGTCTTAATTTTATTAAGGACACGGAGGCGAGTATTATCCCGCCTCTACACTTCTAATTTGTGTTCTCCCTCCCTACAGCGAATCCGGCCTTGCCACCTGCTTCATCATAAGAGGTCTTCCCTCCATCGTCTTCGTGCTTCACCCTTGTGGACTTCCTCGGCTCTCCCGGATCCTTCTCCAGATGCTCAAGTTGGATTTTGGCCTTGGCTCCCTGTGATTCAAGATATCTGCTCCTGGACTCTGGCTGTTTCTATTGTTATGTCTATTTTTCCCTTGTTCAATGACTTTATCTGACCAGCTCGTCAGCAAAAAGAGGACGCTGTGCAGTCAGTATGGCCTCTTATCTATTTACTTAATGCTTATTGGTTACTGTATTCTTGTTTTTTCACGTTCCCATGGCCCAGTTGTTCCCTGGCCCTCTGGGAACTGTAGTTTATTCTCTTTCTGGCTGCTATTGCAATAAATGCACGATTAGAAAGCATAACACTCGCCTCCGTGTCTTTAATAAAAATTAAGACTTTCCGTCATAATAACTAGGAAAATCTACATTTTTATATCCATTAATAGTCATATAAACCATACAGTGTCCTGATAGAGTTCATGTGAGAAATTAAGAGATGTGAAAGAGGTTAATAAGATATGAGTGTGGGTGAGAGTGCAATATATAGACTTCCGTTGCTTAAAACAGTGTAACATAAATCCATTGGATGCACTGCCATTTAGAAGATGCTACATACCACTCATTACTTCTCCTTTAAATCAAATGTGCGCTTTATACCGATCACTGCAAAAAACATGTTTTGGAAACACTGAAAAAAACCACAGGTTTTTATTTTATTTTTGGGGTTAGGCAGCTGAATAAACCCTTATAGGCACTGATCCCAAACGGTTTGGAAAATACTGTGAAAACACCACTGAAATCTGCAATAAATAAACATTGAAAACAGGACAGCCTAGGCAGTTTACATGTATGAACTTTGCATAGGTTTTTGTGCAGGTTAAACATAGATTTACCTATCGACTAAATATGCCATGTTGGTCTCCTCCAATTATGTCCCATCTTGTAGCTGAAAAGGCACGTGCACTGAGGGGCAGAGAGCACACTCACAACCAACAAGTCCAAAAATACCAGCAATCTAGGTCCACAGAATCCAAAACAAATGAGACATGAGAAACAAGCAGAAACCTACATAACGGGTGCAAGTCACATACTTTATAAATAGTGTAATGATTTTCTTCCCCATGCGACTCTTTCTAACCAGTCTCCTGTAATGCCCCTGCGAAGTCTTTCTCTGTGCCCCCTATTTTCGATCTCCCTTGTTATCTTCCCACTCTCCTTCCCTCCACTCATAGCTGCAAGTCAAATGTGACTCATTCATCCTGTCCATGCTTTTTCCAAACAGCAAATTGCGCTTTCTGGCGTGCAGTTTTTCTTTCAATATTGTCACCATTATTCAAAAACCCCAGCATACAAAGTGCTGTTAAAAAAAAAGACAAGCTGGAGGGCTAATGTGTGACATTGGGCACCTGACCTTCGTAACCACAAATCCATCTTCCCTCCTTCCCTGTCTTGCTATAATTGTCGTCTCTTCCTTATTAATATCTTTTCCTCTCTTTCCACCTCATCCCCTGAAGGGTTTCTAGCCTGTTGGGAGCTCCGCTCACCGGTACCACTGTGTTCAGGACGGTTTCTCCTTTTCCTGCTTCTCTCTATCGCCTCTTCTTATTTCGCTGTATTTTCGTTCTCTTCTCCACTTTTCTCGCCTGACCTGCAGCCCACGGCGCTCCACTACCGGCCATGCCCTCGTCTCCTGCGTGCAAGAGAGAGGGCACGCGCCAGTTTTTCTCCGGCCCCTCACACTGCGCCCAGCTGTGGTGCCAAATCTGCGCTGATGGAAGCCGGCCTCTCTTCGGTGGCGAGGGACAGCTGCAGGACTGGTTGGCAAATCAGCTAATTGCCAGCTCATTATTTATGCAAATGAGCGCAGGTAAACAGAACAAACCCCCTGGGGGAGAAGCAACAGCTGCATCTTTTTAGTCCACGAGCTTCTGTCACTGTAACACCACGAGCAGGGGGCAGTCTGAAGAGGCCGCCTCTGACATTCTCACAACATTAAAAGCATGACATGGTGTCGCAGTGTAAACTAGAGAGCACGCATGAGGGGACCCTAACCACCTGTGCAGCCCTTACCACCTGTAGTACTGTTATGATAGCGCAGAGCAAGCACGGCCTATGACATGATGCAGCAGTCTAACTTGAACAGGCAGCTAGGCTACAGTAGCTTCAAACGAGAGACGAGACAAGGCAATGTCGTGTAGCATTGTTTTCATTCTATTTGAAGCTACGCATAAGCTAAGCCTCTAACGCTGTATGATGGTTTCACATGAGAGTCCATGCTAGGCAGATTCCTCTAATACCACGCAACAGTTTAATGTATGAGTACACAGGAGGCCGGCCGGGCCGTATAACACTCTGTGACGGTTTAGGCGAGACACTTTACCAGGCAGAGCCGTATCACACTGCGCCAGAAAAGAAAGCGCCATGATCAGACAGGTCTATAAAATAATCCGGCACTGCCGGAAAGGGTTGGTTTGATATGTCAGTGCGTGAGCCGTGTTTTTTGAGCTGTTTGTGTGCCTGTTTTATGTTCTGGTTGACAGGTTTTTTTTGTGTGTGTTTATTTCCCTGATACCCGACCGCTGTTTTCAGGTTTTCGAGGGGGATGTGGTGTCCTCAAGACTGCCCCTGCGCTGTGGGGTTCCACAAGGCTCGGCCCTGAGCCCCACGCTCTTTAATATCTACATGAGGCCTTTGGCGGGGGTCGTCCATCCGTTTGGCATTAAGATTGTCAGCTATGCAGGCGACAACCAGTTAGTGGTGTCTTTACACCACCCTGAGGGGTTGTCAAGCTCCCTGGCCCCTTGCCTAGAGGCAGTGGCCAGATGGATGGAGCGCTCCTACCTTAGGCTCAATGGAGGCAAAACAGAAATCATGTTGCTGGGCAATACATCAACCACTGTCCCTGTCTCCTTGTGGCCGGCATGTCTGGGCCCTGCACCCTCCCCAAAACCACAGATAAAAAGCCTCGGCATGTGGCTTGACAGCTCTCTGAATTTCACACACCAGGCAACCTCACTTTCAGCGACCTGTTACGGATTGATGAGAATGCGACGCAAAATCATCCCTCTCCTTCCTTATGGTTATGGATAATGGCTCAAGCGCTTATACTGTCTCGCCTGGATTATGGGAATGTTTTGTATCTCAGAGCTCCTCAGGCCACTATTAACAAACTGCAAGTAACCCAGAACTGTGCAGCATGGTTGCTCCTTCAAATCCCACGATGGCAATCTGCAAGACCAGCACTGAGGCAACTCCACTGGCTTCCGATCTCAGCCAGGATACAGTTTAAGGCTATGTGTCTTGCACACAAGGCCATGTGGAAAACTGGTCCACCGATCATGCATTCTTTAATAACTCCATATCTTCCCCATAGAACTTTACGCTCTAGCTCTTTACACTTGGCTGCCACCAAGAAAATGAGGAAAGTAAGATGGGGCGGACGCTCCTTCTCATTCACTGCCGCAAAGATCTGGAATTCCCTTCCCCAGGCCCTACGGGGAAACAACAATCTGTTGGTCTTCCGTAAACTTTTACAAACCCATTTGTTTGGATTGCTACTATAGCACAGTGGACTGACCCTATTCTGTTCTTCTTTTCATTTCAGCGATACGAGGCCTCCGGGTAGCTAGGCGCTATATAAATACATTTTCATTCATTCATTCATACTACCACAAAAATTGCCTGCATCAAGCACAAATGAATGCAGCTTCCCATGACTTGCAAAACATTATACAGTGTGTCTATACAAGTTCTAAATTCTTTGATTTGCAAAGGTGGGTCACTTTTTAGAGCTTGCCTAAGGGAACCCTTTGAGCCTGATAGAGCGCTCTTTCATTTGTATGGGGTTCATCATAATCAGGAGTAGTTTGCACATGCTTTTATTGTGTTAACATTTGGTCGTTAGAATGTGAAATGTAATAACGTGATAACTGAAGTGATAGAGATATTTCGTGTCATGTTGAGAAATTAACAAGGTAATTGTGTTCTAAATGGAGAAAATTCGAATGCCCGCTTATAAATGAATAATGAGAAGTAGTTTACTGAAATGTAATGCATTGATTTAAATGTGTACCATATTAATTTCTGCATATATGCATCCTTAATGATGTTCCACGGTGATTCTTATGTTAGCCGACTTTCAGTAGGCCTCATGTGTATTTCCCCGGCTCTCTTAGAAGGAGTTTGCTCTTAATGTTTATGTGTATGTGGAGGCTTTTTTCTCATGTTTCTGCTGCATGTAGAGAAATTCATCGCTGTTAGTTAGAATAACACTTTTTTTGGGAGTTAGGCTCAGGGAGGACCGGATACATTTGTACATTGTTCTTTCTCACTGGAGAAGGCCTGTGAATCAAGGTCATCGAGCAAGAGGTTGGGACTATCGAAACTAAATGGAAAATCACCTACGAGGAGGTGTCCTGCTGGATGAGGCGATTGTATGATGTGAAATGGGTGTGTCTTATAATTTTGGTGTTGGAATTAGGAGCAGTGCCCTGGGGTAGGAGATGAGTTAGGAGAGGAGAGGAGATCGATGGAGAGAGAAGAATGAGCTCTGTAGCTTTAGGCTACTTGACCTATTCAACTTGAGTATACTTATTAGGAAGTCTTCACGCGCTGAGTAGGGATGTCACGTTAGTGGTAGTGTAGGAAGAGACTATGGTTTTTACTTACGTACCTTGAATGAAGACTAATCAAGTCAAGTCAAATAAGTCTTTATTTCGACAATTAGTCATAAAAGACAACACAATAAAAAAAGTAAAAAACAACATTTCATACTTGTTATATCCAATGTTCACAGTTTACAGGGAAAATTCATTAAATAATCTATCCAATCGATGCCATGTACAGGGTGTTACAACACAACCATTTAAAAAAATAAATACTGTGTAAATATAAAATCCATTAAAATTTAGTACCATTTTTACTTTTCATAAATTTTTTAGGTTTTGGAGCCAGATTAAAGTAAAATAATGCAGACTACAGTAATTTCAATTTATCCCGGTGTATTGACCACATCCATTTTAAATATTTTGCAAGTGCAATTACCATGCTATCAATGCAATCTGTTTTAACAATTCTTAGTGCCGCAGTGCCTCTTTGGATGCCTTTCTGTATGCAGATTGGTCTAATCCATTTATGGCGCGGGGCTTTGTATGCTGGGCATGTAAACAAAACATTAGCTAGACTTTCAGATTGGGCTACACAAAAAGGACACAGATGGTGATCTTTGTTACTCGAGCATTTGCTAGTAAATGTATTGATAGGAAGGGTTCCCACCCTGTATTGATGGAAAAGTTTCCTATAATTTGGGATGGTAATGAGGTCCCAATATCGCTCGTAAACAGGAGTGTGTTTTTGTTCCAGAAAGGCCCTGGTGAGTGATGGATCAGTATGTTTCTGAAACTCCCTTTGGGTTATGTACGCCCAGTACAACTCTTTTAAGGTCTTTTGAGAGGGGAAGATATTTTCTGAAGGATTTTCCCATAATTCCATCATTCCCAGGGCTTTAAAAAGCGACTTGACCTGTCTGAACCATAGTATTTTACCCCCTGAATCCATGTTTCTGGTTTCTAGAAGCGCTAAAGCATAATGAGAAAGCTCGGGTGTTACCCCTTAGCCTCCTCCAATATGCGATAGGTCTAAAGCTAGATATGTCCTGTATTTTCCGACATCCCAGATCCATGTACAAAGGTACCAATGGTGTAGATTGCGGGAGCCTTGTTAGGCACCGCAAGAATTTGTTTTGTGCATTAGTCAAGGCTGTGACGTCAGAAACCCCCCACAGTTCAGCCCCATGCAGCATTGAGGCCCTAACTTTTGTATCGTATATTTTAAGGGCTGGGGCTATTGGTTGTGTGGCTGAGGATTTTAACTCTCTCAGTAGGACACCAGCCAACTGTGCATGTTTGGTGGTTAAATAAGTCATGTGTGGTTTCCATTCTAACCGTGATCCCAGTGTGATACCCAAATAACTGAAACTATCTGTTTGACACCTTTTTCTGAAGTTGTCTGTGGAATGCGTGGGGGCACTCATTGCCTGCATTCTGGTTCTGGAATTCGTCATTCTTTTCACAATCCAGAGATTGAACATCGCCCGTAGGTTTGGCTGTGTGTTAGTTCAAATGTATTTCTACAACCTCATCTTGAGGTGCTTGTATGTCAAGGGTTTTTTGGCTTTGGTATAAACCTTCTAACCGAGAACCTGGAGTCTGTGATTCTTCAGAGTGATGAACTATTGTGTTTGTGAATCTGATGTGATGAGCTATTTGTTCCCTCTACACTTCTAAGCAGGTACAAACGAGCCATTGACAGGGGGATCCAGAGTATATTGACAATAGGGAACCCGGCCCCATCAATCCCATCCATTACTTACTATTGGTTGCGATCTTTATTAATCTCATTTCTTTTGTTTTCATTGGTCAATGCACAGCTGCGCTAGCTTCATTTTGCCTGCTGGTCTCTGTCCAGACTGTTAGGTTTAGAGTTATGTTACCTGGATACTAGTGATGTTCTGCAATGACAGTATGCTTCCACTTCTGGAATCCAGTGGTGTGTATTCTGAGAAGTTCGAAGAAGGCTGTTACAGAGATCAGGAACAGACCAGGGGCTGTTCCTTGTAACTTAATTAAGAGGACTATTTCTATATACCACTGCGTCTTGTATACTTAAAAGTTGCGGCACAGGATGGGATCCTTCATCAGGAATGGGCAGGATGCTATGTGGTAAAGATTTATTTTTGAACATAGAGTCGGTTATACAATAACTTTGTAAGGGGAGTTTTAACAGAATCTTTACTGAATTACTGCCTCTGGTTATTGTGTAGTGTGTTTTTAAGGATTTATTCATGGAGCTGTGGAGGATACATAGTTTGCTATCCATTTTTCCCCTTTCTTTGTGGGTGCTTCCTGGGTGAGGTGCTAACCCAGTACAACATGAGGGGAGCTTGTACTAGGTGCAGCTGAGACCACAGATTGCAGACAAATTTTGGTCAAGTGTGTTTTTTTCTTTTTCATCATCACACGGTATTGAAGTGAACGCTGGTAGGCTGCGCCATTTGAATTTTGAAGACCGCGATCTTTGGCCCGTGTCCGGAATCATCTTTCCAGTGTTAAGTGCTGACGTGCAACTCTGACTATGGGGTTGCTGAGGTGGAGGTGTAGCACAAGAGGAAGCTACGGAGGCTAAGTTGAAGTGTGGTGGCATCTTCCAACAATCACGCTGCTCGTAGGGGTCACTCCATTTTGAACCAGGAAAAATTCCAGAGTACATGGGGAGAGCTGCAAATAGTGACAGCCGTACATCAAGATAGATATATTATGTGAATTCCATACTCAGTGCTGGGCACACCACCTATCATTGCTTCCTACAAAGTTATACCATCGCTCTAAGGTACTTTGTGGCAAAGGTGAAAGTATATATTTTGGTTCTGCTGCATTGGCGATAGGCATGCCTGGTGTACATCGTGTTTGTTGTTTTGTTTTGCTTATGTGCATCTAGGATTCTGTAAGCTCATCTTCAGCGACTAGCCAATTTGATTAGCTAGTTAGTCCCGGATGTATTCTTAGTTACACTGTATTACTTGGCATATTTCTTTGTGAAAGTTAACATAAGCTGAGGCCTTAAAGGTTCTCTACTTTAACAAAAACAAGAGCGACCCATATGTCCCTGTGAACTGGGTATAGATGATCAGCCAACATACATTTGTTCACAAGGAACTCATTTCAATACGAAAAAATGAAATTTATGCAAGGAGTATGGAAAGGGGCGACCACTCGGTCCCCCCGAACTTATGGCAGAGTACCTCGATCCCCCCGGGAAGCCATTTTGGGCGGGAGGCGCGTCTCGGCTGGTATGCCCGAAGCGGCGTAGCCGGGGCGCGCTCTTTCCCGCCCTAGAGTGGGCTGGCCTAGACACTGACGCGGCTGGCCACGCCCTCGGGGCAGGCAGGGGCGGGTTTACGCCCGCACTGAAGACGGATAAAAAGGGACGCAAGACCGGAAGACATCCTCTTGTTCCTGTGCTCTGAAGCTGCACCTCCTCGCTGCACGTGAGCTCGAGACGGAACGAAGAGCCAATTTTGAACGTTGCAATCTTTCTTTTTGTCTTACAGATACTCTGTCGGAGAAATGCCCAAGAAAGGCGGAAAGAGAATGACGACCGAACAGATGGTTCGGGTCCTCATGAAGGAGATGACTGAACTGAAGAAGCGGGTAGCAGAGAGAGACGGGGAAGGGGGGCCGGAGCGTCCGTCGGCTGGAGCAGCTCCGGGAGGAAGAGCCAAGAGGCCAAGGAGGGGACCAGCTGGGGGAGACGCCCCGGTTCCCTGTACCCCGCTCGAAGCGCCAACCCCAGTACCAGTGGAGGGGAATCCGATTCCTGTGGTGGTCACCCCGGTGTCCAACGAGGATATGCCGCCCGAGCTGGCAGCACAACTTGCAGCGTGGTTGGGCGACAGTAGTGAGGGCGCCATGGCTGCCGAGGCCCAGGCGCTGATGAAGCAATTACGCGAGAAACGGGATGCAGCCAAGGCGTCCGCGCCGGTTGCAGTTGTTGACAGGCCGCAAGGGACGATTGCGACCGCAGATGCAGCGTCCGGTGCAGGTAAGCGGCCATTGCCGATTGCGAGGGATGAGTCAGCACCCTCTCGTAGAGAAAGGTTGGGTCAACATGTGCCTTTGGCAATTAAGGAGAAGATTTGGGCGGGGGAGTACGTGAACATCTTCTCGTTGCTTGTTGATCATTATGAGGTGGAGCATGTTAAGGGTCAGAAAGATCTTATGCATCCGAGTGTTTGGCGTGCAAAAATGGCCGCCTTTAAAGTAAAGGAGACTATCGGCAATTGGGGCAATGCATGGGGAATTTTTACGTCAATCTTGGGGGAACGTAGGCCCGAGTTGCTTTCCGAGTTGCCGACCTATCAGTCAAGAATCATGGGGTACTCGACATCGCACCAGGGTAACCATTGGTTCTGTTATGATAATCTTTTTAGAAAGGCAAAAGAGCATAATAAAAGCTTAACCTGGGATTGTTATGATTCTTTGACATGGGATAAAATGAAGGAGACAGGTATGTTGAAAATGCCATTGGTAGGAAGTAATGTTGGCGAATCCTCCCGCCATTATGGGGGGACGCCCTTTCGGTCAGGTACGAGTACCGACGATTACTCGAGACCTGCCGGCAATACAGGAAAAAGGGGGTTCTGCTTCAATTTCAACAAAGGTAAATGTACCAGGCCCCAGGGATCGTGTAAATTTAAACATGAATGTAGTGGGTGCGGGTCGTCCCATCCTGAGTCCACGTGCAGAGCCAAAACGGGTGATAACGGGGGGAGAGGAGGCGCCAAACAGGTCTAACGTAGTCCGAGGGGCGCCTTTACCTACCCCGATTGATACCTTGGCGATGATTCCCTGGCTCAGTGAATACCCGGATCGTACTTCTGCTGGGGTGCTGCGGAACGGATTTTCGAATGGTTTCCGCATCCCGGTAGGGGACTTTCAGGGCGTGGAGAAGTGTACAAATCAACTTTCCGTCCTGCAACATACGACCGTGGTTCAGGAAAAGATCCGGAAAGAGGTTACTCGAGGTCGGGTCGCCGGCCCATTTAGTGTACCCCCGGTACTGAATTTTGTTTGTTCTCCTTTAGGGGTGGTCCCCAAGAAGGACCCGGGTGAGTTTCGACTGATTCATAATTTGTCAGCTCCACGTGGTCTTTCTGTAAACGATGCAATAGACCCAGAAGTGTGTTCGGTGCGGTACGCATCCTTCGATGAGGCCGTAGCCATTTTGAATCGCCTGGGGCCCGGGGCGCTGATGGCGAAGTCAGATATCGAGTCAGCGTTCCGGTTGCTCCCGGTACACCCGGACGATCAGCGTCTCCTAGGTTTTATGTTTCAGGGTTATTATTACATGGATAAGTGTATGCCGATGGGGTGCTCTATATCTTGTGCTTATTTCGAGAAATTCAGTCGTTTTCTACAATGGGTTTTCACAAAGAAGACGGGTTTCCAACATGTCATGCATTACCTTGATGATTTTCTGTTCCTTGGGGCAGCCGGGGATCTCGAATGTGGCCGGGCCTTGGCCGAATTTTGTGTATTAATGAAGCAGTTTGGTGTGCCATTGGCACCAGGTAAGACGGTGGGTCCTGCGACTTGCCTCGAGTTTCTGGGGATCGAGTTAGACTCCAGAGAAGGTTGTTTTCGTTTGCCACCTGACAAAGTGTGGAAGTTCAGGGCAGCCCTGCAAGTGTGTCTAAATGGATCTAAAGTTACGCTGCATCAGTTACAGCAGTTGGTGGGACAGTTGAATTTTGCCCTGAGAGTTATACCGATGGCCCGCCCCTTTTCTCGTTCAATCGCCCAAGCTATGGTCGGCCTAAAGGAGGGCCATCATCGCACGAGACTATCGGCTGAGGTCCGCCAGGACGTGCGTATTTGGTTAGCATTTCTGGCGGACTTTAATGGTCGAGTCATCTGGAACAAACCAGCCGTATCCTCTGAAGAGCTGGGGCTATGGACAGATTCTGCAGGTAGCATAGGTTTTGGTGCCATCTTCGGCACAAAATGGTCGGCACAAAGGTGGCCGACATGGTGGCATGACAATGGTCTGACAAGTAATATTGCTTTCCTGGAACTTTTTCCCATTTTGGTGGCCCTGAGAACCTGGCCAGAAGGGTTCAAAGATCACTCTGTGATAATTTGGTCTGACAATATGACCGTGGTCGAGTGCATCAATAGTCAGGCAGCACGATGTAAACTGATTTTAAGACTGCTCAAAGAAATTGTTTTACTGTGTATGCAACTGAATGTGCTGTTCAGAGCAAAACATGTCCCAGGGGTACTGAATCAGGCGGCTGATGCACTGTCTCGTTTTCATATGCAGGCTTTCTCGGGTTTCCTTCCCTCAGCGGACCCAGAGCCGGCACCCTTCCCCGAAGCTCTCTGGTCTCTCGGTGCCCCGAACTTCGTCACCTCGTGGGAGAGAGTCTAGCACCACGGACGAGGAAAGCATATGAAGGGGCGTTTAGGTCCTATTTAGCCTTTTTGGGGACTGATAGAGAGAGGCTTTGGGGCCACGAGGAATGGGTAGTGAATTTTCTGATGTCCTTACGAAGGGCTGGGAAATCTGTGGCTACGGCCCAGAGGCATCGTGCTGCTATTTCCTTTGTTGCCAGGGCTCATAGTATCCAGGACCCGACAGCGTCTTTCGTTGTACAGAAAGCGCTGCGTGGGTGGCAACGCCTTGAGGGTCGCAGAGTAGATGAGAGGCGCCCGATAGGTTTGGATAGGTTGGCCCAGTTGTTGGCTACACTCCCTGTCACATGTTCATCTCAGTTTGAGGCGGTGTTGTTCCGAGCCGCTTTTACGCTAGCATTTCACGGGGCGATGCGAGTAAGCGAACTGGTGGCAAGGAACAAACAGGATGTGACAGGGGGTTTGTGCCAAGAACACGTTCAGATCGGAGGAGAGGCAATGACGGTCTCCTTTGTCAGGTCCAAGACCGATCAAGACGGGATGGGTGACTGCATAATCATACGCAGGATTCCCGGGTCCTCCATGTGCCCGGTAAAGTGTTTAGAAGATTACCTAGCACGAAGGGTGGCATTATGGGGGGGGACCTTGTTGAGACACGCGGACGCCACCCCACTGACGAAGTTTCAGTTTCAGCGGGTGCTTGCGATGTCAATTGCCGCTGCGGGCTTGAACCCGGGCGAGTTTGGGACCCATTCCTTTCGGATAGGGGCTGCTACGGAAGCTACAGCCAGGGGTCTTAATGTTGAACAAGTGAAACGAGTGGGGCGTTGGTCCTCCAATTGTTATAAGAGGTATGTGCGGTTGCACATGTTGTAAAGCTGTAATGACGTACTCACGCCTCTTGTTTTTGTTTGGTTTTCAGTTGCGCAAGCCTACGAGGCGGGGCGGACTATGCAGTCGACCCAACACCGGGCCAGCGGTCAGACATCACCGGCTGTGAAAAAGGAGGTGTGGGTCGTGGGCCACTCATACGTGAGGCGTGCCGCGGACGTATTCAAAGCAGGTGACATGATTCACGTAGCTGGGGAATACGGGTACAGGGTGTCCTTCTACGGAAGAGGCGGTCTCTGTATTGACCAGTTTCAAGCATATTTTGAGGATTTGTTAGGGCGGACGAGGTCACCGCCGTCTATAGTCATAGTGCATTTAGGGGGCAATGATTTGGTCACCACCGGTAGACGACTTCTCCTGGAGGCAATGCTTTCCACTGTAAGTTGGTTGGCGAGGAGAGTTCCGGGGTGCACAATTGCGTGGTCCCATATGATCCCATGAAAGGTGTGGCGGGGGGCTATTTCTATTCCTGCTTTGAATCAGTCTGTTAGAAAGCTTAATAACAAAGTGAGTAGGTTGTTCCGTTCCGGGACATTGCATTCTATTTCGCATGGCTGTATTAATGATGACAGTATGTATTCGGGGGATGGTGTGCATTTGTCTCGGGTGGGGAATGAGTTACTCATAGGAGACTTCTTAGCATGGTTAAAAACGTTAAAGCATGACCTTTAGGTAGGAGCTTTGTGGGGGGTCCGGATAGCCGGTCAACTATCCGGACCTGTGGCGGTAAGGTCATGATCGGTGAGCAGTAATTGGAAGATCCCTATGAGTGGGCGTCACCCAACACGGATGGGAGCGCTCGGGAGAGGTGGCCTTTGGCCCCTCAACGGGGAGGCGGTCCTGTCTAAGGAGAGGCCGCCGGAAGGAAAGGAAAGGCGGTCAAGGCCCCTTCCTGTGTAGGAGGGGTTACAGCCCCCTCCTGGGGAATTTCCCGGGGCCAGTGACGTCTGCGACGGCAGATGTGGTAAGTTGTGTGGGGTTTGGGGGGAGGTCTACGCTACCTTCTAGATACTCACACGAGTCCTCGAACGACCTTTAAGTGGCGTCGAGTTTATTGGGGCCCCCGTCAAGTCAAGGGAAATTGGTAGTTGCACTTGGGGTACGCCTCAGTGCTGTCGCCCCTCCCAAGTGGGGGGGGTATTTCTGGTTAGGGATCTTGACACCGGTTACGACCTTGCCGTTGGCCCTTAAACGTTAGGATGTACAATTTCATTATTTCAAGAAAATGTTTTGTAGGTTGTTAGTTCGGCTAGCAGAACCTCTGTATTAGAGAATCTGTTAAGGTTAGCCAAACATCGCAATGTGGTTATGAAATTGTACATTAATATGAAACTGTTTAACGTTTAATTTTTTGTTTTAATAAATACGGCCGGGGAGGGTCACTCCCTCCCTCTTCCAAAAACTTCAAGAACTGTTTCCGGTTTCCCTCCTTTGGGGATTGTGTTGAGAGGGGGTGGCGGGTATCTCAGCCATATGGAAAGGGGCGACCACTCGGTCCCCCCGAACTTATGGCAGAGTACCTCGATCCCCCCGGGAAGCCATTTTGGGTGGGAGGCGCGTCTCGGCTGGTATGCCCGAAGCGGCGTAGCCGGGGCGCGCTCTTTCCCGCCCTAGAGTGGGCTGGCCTAGACACTGACGCAGCTGGCCACGCCCTCGGGGCAGGAAGGGGCGGGTTTACGCCCGCACTGAAGACGGATAAAAAGGGACGCAAGACCGGAAGACATCCTCTTGTTCCTGTGCTCTGAAGCTGCACCTCCTCGCTGCACGTGAGCTCGAGACGGAACGAAGAGCCAATTTTGAACCCACCCACCAGCCCCTAAGGACAGCATGTTGATTTAAAATAGATCGATAATTCTATTTTCGTTTACAGGTTGTGGTATTATCACGTTGATATTGAGTGTGTAATAAAGTTGGTTGATTCTATGTATGTTTTGTGATTAAAGATATTCGGTTTTTAGTGTCCGTTTATAAGCATGCTTATTCTGGTCATAGTGGCCAATGTATTGTTGGTTTAGTTAGCATTGTCGTATTTATTTTGGTCGGGCGGTAAGGTCATGATCGGTGAGCAGTAATTGGAAGATCCCTATGAGTGGGCGTCACCCAACACGGATGGGAGCGCTCGGGAGAGGTGGCCTTTGGCCCCTCAACGGGGAGGCGGTCCTGTCTAAGGAGAGGCCGCCGGAAGGAAAGGAAAGGCGGTCAAGGCCCCTTCCTGTGTAGGAGGGGTTACAGCCCCCTCCTGGGGAATTTCCCGGGGCCAGTGACGTCTGCGACGGCAGATGTGGTAAGTTGTGTGGGGTTTGGGGGGAGGTCTACGCTACCTTCTAGATACTCACACGAGTCCTCGAACGACCTTTAAGTGGCGTCGAGTTTATTGGGGCCCCCGTCAAGTCAAGGGAAATTGGTAGTTGCACTTGGGGTACGCCTCAGTGCTGTCGCCCCTCCCAAGTGGGGGGGGTATTTCTGGTTAGGGATCTTGACACCGGTTACGACCTTGCCGTTGGCCCTTAAACGTTAGGATGTACAATTTCATTATTTCAAGAAAATGTTTTGTAGGTTGTTAGTTCGGCTAGGAGAACCTCTGTATTAGAGAATCTGTTAAGGTTAGCCAAACATCGCAATGTGGTTATGAAATTGTACATTAATATGAAACTGTTTAACGTTTAATTTTTTGTTTTAATAAATACGGCCGGGGAGGGTCACTCCCTCCCTCTTCCAAAAACTTCAAGAACTGTTTCCGGTTTCCCTCCTTTGGGGATTGTGTTGAGAGGGGGTGGCGGGTATCTCAGCCATATTAATACTTACATCTAGATAAGAGTTATAGTTAGAGCATAGAATTATAACATTCTAACACTGTTATTTCATTGGTTATGATAAGGAATCAATCAAAGTTTGAAAACGAAGCCCACAACAACAGAAATTCTGTCGTGCCCACTTCAGCTGAACATGGGTGTAAATTTTATTTTGCAAAAGATAATCATTAGATGTTGGACTTGGCCCTTTTTGGCTAAAGTTCCCTAAACTTTTTGCTTTACCCCGATAACTTTTTTCTGACATGGTATTGGCAACTTAGATGTTTTGGGCACTTTGCCACTGCTGATCAGTGTCAAAGTGCAAGTGCTCCCTGTGTAAAGTGTAATGGTAATTGGTTGTCCATAATTGGTATTTTTGCCTATCTAGTAAAGTGCACTATGTGTGCCAGGGATGGTAATGCAAATGCTACTACTGGGCCTGCAGCACTAATTGTGCCACCCACACAAGTAGCCTTAAAGCGAGAACTCAGGCCAGCCACTGCAGTGCCTGCTCCCAGTTTGTTAAATCTTGAGTTTCGAAAATTGAAGTGCTACAATTTCCCTATGTTTCTCCCTGCACCTGGTGGTGTTGGGAGAAACAAGGTGCAGGAAGAAACTGTGGGAAATTGGAGCACTTCAATTTTTGAAAGTCATAGCAGAGATTTCAATAAGTTCTGTGACGAAGGATAATGCCCAAAATGCATTGGGCTCAAATTGATGTGCAAAAAGGATGTTACTGAAGAAAGTAACAATTCAATGAATTGAAGTACAGAACAATGATAAATAAAGAGTTTAGTCGAAACTAGAATTAACAAACAATTTGTACGAATTTATTGAATATTCCATTACAGGGTGCGACTGGGAGACGCCTCCCCACTTGGGGACAGCGCATATTAACATAATGATGATGGACAGACACATCAGCGGTACAATTTAAGTGAAAGTGATATTAATGGCATAGAGGTGCTGGTAGTAGGTGAGTCCAAGTCTGAGGAGATAGCATATCATCCACCGAAATGTGTTGTGTGCATAAATGGGAAAGTGGTGTGTCAAGTACCTTGTATTCCATGGAAGCAGAATGATGCTGTCGCCCAATGCTCACCTACTGGTACTTCCCGTCAAGTTACACAATGATCCTTACAAGTATGGGGGAAAGGGGAATGGGACGAAAGAAGAGACTCCTCCAGGACCTTTGGCACCCTCTACCACGAGTGAACCTTCTATTGGACGTTCTGTATTTAAGGAATGATTCTGGCTCCAAGAGGGAGAGTTCCTAATGCACACAGGGAAGAAAAGAAACAGGACATAGATCACTTCTACAATAAATACACATATCAATGTCTATAACGTGATTCGCTCTTCTCCTCAATACACAATTACTCTATTCCCTACCAGGGTCTAGTTGGAGAGTTTTTCTCTTGTATTTTAGAACAACATCCAATGAATATTTAAATGAGAACTGGATACAGAATCAACAGAGTCTTGAATTAGGTTTTCAGTTCAAATAGTAAATAGTCAATATGCTCCTTGAAATGCTGGTGCCTTGCTCTCAGATGATGAATCCTTTGGCTGAATCTTGTAACTGACTTGTAGAAAAGAGGGTGCAAAAAGGATCAATGCAGCGAAAGAAGGAAGGAAAGGAAAGGGAGAAATGCTCAGGAAGGAATGGGCAAGCAACTGTTGAGGCAAACGCTCTGACTGCGGAGCTTCAGTTAGTTCACCAAGAGACAGATTTCTGATTAAGATGAAATGAAAGTCTTACTTTAATTTGAAGTCTGAAAGTCACCTCATGGTATTTGTAGCCTTCCTTACTTCTTACAGGGTGCTCTGCCAACTTCTGGAACCAAGCTGCAGTGACTCTGGAGTGCCACGACAGAGAAGGAGAAGGATGTCTCAGCGCGACGTAACTGTGGAGCTGAAGTGAAGGGAGCTCACTAAGAAGCAATTGAAATAACGAGCTATACTCTGAGGAGTTGTTTCTGGCAGCTACTGTAGTGAACTGCCGAACGGAGTTCTACTATGAACTTATGAAGTAGCGCTAATGTATTGAATGTCGGATTCTCTGATCAGATATTTCTGGCAGCAACAGTGGTAAACTGCCAATCGGAGTTCTCCTAAAAACTCCCGAAGTAAACGCTAATACTTAGATGGTCACCGTTACCTCTAAAAACTCAGTTAGCGGAGTAACAGCAAAAAATTTACTTCACGTAACAAAACCTAATTGAAGTGCGCAGTAGAACGCACGCACTAATGTCAAATTGTCTCAAACATTGTGAGACTTAAAAAACTTAACAAATAGAAGGTAAACATAGCGGCCATCTTGGAATACCTGTCAGGCTAATTCTTCTCCTAAACTTCCCTCCAGATATTTACCCATGTGGGTTTCACTAATACGTTTGTTCTTCTTTTCCTGCTCTTATCTTCCCTACTCTTCATGAGGGAGATAACACTGACCTGATTCCTGACACAGTGCAAATGTGGGCGGATTCATGTTCTCTGTTCACTTTGATTGACAGAACCACATGGGAAAGGTTACAATTGGGGAGGTTATTGCCTATTGATGTACATCCTGAAAGATAATTGGGTGGAAAATTACCTCTAGTAGGATATGTAATTACCTAGATGAATTTCCAAAACAGATCTGCCCAAGGAATAGTTTATGTATTGAAGAAGGCCAGATCTTTGTTGAGGTGGAAAGTGCAGCTGGCATTGGGAATGATGTTGAATCCCGATCATCCTAAACAGGTTTTGTTGACTATTTCACAAAATACAGGCATATGGGTCAGGAAGTTTCCCAAAATGTTCAGAAAAAAGTTAGGCTGTTTGAAAAAGTTCAGTCACCGGATTGTGTTGAAGGAAGGGGCAATATCTAAAGTGCATAAGGTGAGAAATGTCCTGTTGGCTCTAAGGGTTTTGTTGAAGGAGGAGTTAAAGGAGGCTATGTGATGAAGGGTGATTGAACCCATTGAAGCCTCAGAATGACTTAGTCGAATTCCAATTGCTAGGAAGCCCAATGGTAAAATCCGCCTGTGTGTAGGCCTTAGGGACCTCAACCATGGCATTTGGATAGATCTCCATCCTCTGCCCCAGATTGGTGAATTGCTGACAAGGGTGAAAGGGGGTAGATATTCCACTACACAAAACCTATCTAATGCTTACCATCGTGTACGCTTACAGGAGGGCTCCAGACACTTGACATGTTTTATAACACCTTAAGGAGCATTTCAACTCATCCCCATGCCCATTGGCTTAGCTTCTGCGTCTGCAGTTTTCCAAAGGGTTAAGCAAGGTGTGTTGAAAGATATATCAAGGGTCCTGGTGTTCCAGGATGATGTGCTAGTTTAGGGAAAGGACAAAGAAGAACATGATGAGACTTTGAGCGAGGTGTTGGGGAAGTTGGAGGAGGCTATACTCACAATAGGGCTGGAAAAGTGTAAATTTAGCATACAAGAAGTTGAGAATTCAGGACACACTTTGTCTTGTGAGGGTGGGAAATCTAAGCTGAGTCTGGCAGAGGTGGTTGAAAAGGTGCCTGCTACGCAAGACAGGGATCAATTAATATCTTCCCTTGGTCTTGCCGAGTTCTACGCAAAGGTTTTTCACCATTTTACAAATATTGTTCACGCTTTGCGTGAATTAATAAAGAAGAGAGTGAAGTTTTGTTGGTCTGAGAAGTGCCAATAAGCCTTTGACAGGGTAAGAGAGGCTATTGTGAGAGCTGCTCCCTGAAACATTTTTACCCTTATGACAAGACGATCATTGTTACGGATGCCAGCAATTGTGGGTTGGGGCACTTTTAATGCAGCTTAGTAAATGTAAGGAGAGAGTGGTGGCATTTGCTTCATGCTCTTTGAAAGGTGCGGAGAGAACGTATTTGGTTGTGGAGAAAGAGTCGTATGCATGCTGGTTGGGGTGCAAGACTTCTGAATATTTGTATAGGGAGTGAAGGTTTGTGTGCAACCGTTAGTTGAACTTTTTCCCAAGGCCGGGGCAAGAAAAGCCACACCCCGCATTGCAAAGTGTTTGTACCGTCTCCAAGAGTATGTTTTCCCCGTGAAATATGTGCTGGGTGTGAGGAATGTAAATGCTGACTGGATGCTCATGTAGCTGATTGAAGGTGGGAATGAAGTTGAGGATGATGATGAGTGGATGGTAGCTGAAGTATCTGATTTCAGTGGAGCCACTGGAAAGGTACAATGGTTAGAAACCGTGTCGAAAGATGCCAGTTTGGGTGAGTTAATTACAGCTCTACCGATGCATGCAGATGGAAGAGTGGTGAAGGCCCCGAAATGTTCAAACATGTCTGGTAAGAGGTATAATTTGTGGATGGCATTGTAAGAAGAAATGAAAGACTGGTGGTACCTGTTGAGTTGAGCAAAAGATTGCTAATGTTACTTTATGAGTGACATGGAGGTAGGTCTGCAATGAAGAGGGAAGCCAGAGTCGATTTCTGGTGGCCGGGCATGGATTAGCAGATTTAGAGACATGTCCGAGATTGTATTACTTGGGCGTATAGTGAAAAGTCGCATGTTATGCAAGTGACCCAGATCAGCACTATGGCATTGCCGGAATGTGCATGGGAGAAAGTGGCGATGGAAATTTGTGGGCCATTTGAAGGGTTGGTAGGAAGTGAGAAGTACGGCATTGTCTTGATGGATTATTTTTCAAAATAGGTGGAATTTGTTATTGAAGTGAAATCCAGCAACATAATGGCCTTCTGTGATGATATTTTGAAAAAGGAATGGTGCCAAGCAGTAATCCTAACAGGCAATGGTCCCTAATTTGTGTCTCTGGAGTTCAGCTCTTTTCTCGAAAGATGGGAAATTAACCATTGCAAAACAGCTGTTTATCAT
Organism: Lissotriton vulgaris; assembly: GCF_964263255.1. Classification (NCBI taxonomy): domain Eukaryota; kingdom Metazoa; phylum Chordata; class Amphibia; order Caudata; family Salamandridae; genus Lissotriton; species Lissotriton vulgaris. Next base: position 581,985,777 of record NC_141687.1, on the reverse strand, counting down.
CCATGGGGAAATGGTTTAGTGGAATGCTTCAACTGTGTGTTGGGGGATATTATTCAACTAGCTATTTCCAGCAACACATGTTGGAGATCTTGTTTTGTCTGCTGATGGCCAGGGTGCTATGTATGGCAGTGATTCCTGTCTGGATGGAAAGAGTTGGTCCTTGCAAAGTTTTAAAAAAAATGTTTGTTTCAAAAACCTTTATTGAGGCACTGAAATATATACACATTGCATCGTGCAACAAAGCAGCACAGATGAACACAGTATAGATCAAGTTAGACATTAGGGTACAATTTGACTGCACCTTGAAAAAAAACATGAACATAACAGTCATAACAGCAATGTTAAGCCACATAAGGCAGCGCGGCCAGTAAGGAAGAGGGGAGCAGTCACCGGCCAGCACCGGCGGCCGCCGCGGGCACAGGGCCGGCGGGGAGCGCGGGTGAGGCAGTTCCACTTGGGGGGGGGGGGTACGTGAGTGGAGATAAGTGATCATGGGGACCCAAATGTCTACTGAACAGGACCTAGCGGGCAGTAAGTCCCAGAACTCCGATAACAGAGTCTCACACCGAGAGGGGTCCTCCAGCCAGCTCTTGACCCTAGGAGCAGGCCTGCGGCCCCAGCACATCACCACCCTACGCCTGGCCAAGATTAGTAACATTGCAATTAAGCGTCAAGAAGCATCCGGGCAGAATTTAACATAGCCAAGCAAGCACGGGGGGTGGAGTTCCGGGTGCAAAACAGCACCAGTGATGTCTGAAACGATGGAGCACACTGCCAGCCAGAATTCAGAGACCTTAGGGCATAGCCACGCTAAATGTGCGATGTCCGCCGCAGGAGCAGCACAGAGGATGCAAGTGTCAGTTGGGATGAGCCCTAGTTTGTGTAACTGAGCAGGGGTGTGGTATAGCCTGTGCAGAAACTTAAAATGTATTAGACGGAGCCGATAATTTGGCGACAGATTCTTTGTCTGGTTACAGCAGTATAGCCAGTCCGCCTGTGCAATGTCCATACCCAGATTCGCGCTCCAAGCTTTGCGCTCCCGATCAGTAGAAATAGAGGTGGACGTTAGAGTAAACGCATACAGTTTGGTCACTAGTTTATGTGGGGATGGGGATGTGTACATAAAGTCAAGAGCCTGCATGGTGAGGGGAGGCTGAGGAAATGTGGAGTGCAGCTTCTGACAAATAGCACATAGCTGATAATACAGAAGCGTATCCAACGGGTCTGAGGAGGCGGGAGGGGAGTAAAAAATGTTGCCAGGGTAGAGGTCTGCAACAGTCTGCAATCCCAAATGCGTCACATGTTTAGATATGCCTGGGGCCTGGAGCGGGGGAAAATCCGGGTGATTCACTATTGGCACTGCATTGGCAGAGATAAGGGGAAGATTAGAGATTTGGCGAAGGCCGGACTAGGCCCATTGCAAGGTCTCGACTGTGTCCACCTCCACCCGCTGGCGCACCGCCGGTGCAAACAATGCCGTGGACAAAGGCCAAGGAGAAGCAATGTCCGTCTCAACGGCCACGTGGGGTAGATAGAGGGTGGGATGAAACCAAAAGTGTAGGAAGCTGGCCTGAGCGCACAGGGCATAGATCTTGAAATCAGGAGCCTCTATCCCCTGACAGACATGGGGAGATTAAGGATATCGTAAGCCACTCTTGGCTGTTTATCTGCCCAGATGAGCGAAATGATGAGGGAGCGCAATTTACGAAAAAATTGAGTGGTAAGGGGAATTGGAACATTCAAGAACAAATATAGAAATTCCGGCAGAACCACCATTTTGGCGATTGCGATACGACCTGCCAGAGAAAGAGGAAGCCGGCTCCAGGTCTGGATCTCTGATTCCAACCAATCGACTGCACAACCGAAGTTGGATTTCCATAGTTCGTCCAGATCCCTACTTAGCCAAATGCCAAGATAGTGCGTGGGCCCCGAGGCCCACATAAATGGGAAGTCAGGAATGAGTTGCAGGGTGGCATTGGTCAAGGGGAATAACACAGACTTGCTCCAATTTACTTGAATCCCGGAAAGTCCACCAAAGCGAATGATTTCCTGAACGAGAGGGCTAAGGTTGTTCCGTGGGTTGCGGACATATAAGGTGACCTCGTCTGCGTACATGGATACGAGGAGAGAACGGGCCGAGAAACCGATTCCCTGTGGGTGTGGTGCTGAGGGAGTCTGGAGATCAGGGGCTCCATCGCAACGGCAAAAAGCATTGACGATAGTGGGCATCCCTGCCGGATACCCTGATTGATACTGATAGGGTCAGAAACCTAGACATTAATAAGGAGGCGCGCCGAAGGGTTGGTGTAAAGGAGCATGATCTTGCGTATGAACATCTCACTGAAGTCCATGCATGACAAGAGGTAGAAGAGGAAAGGCTATTCCATTGTGTCAAACGCCTTTGTGGCGTCCAGCAAGGCTGCCATAGCAGGGAGGCCGGGATTGATTTGGCGGAGGACTGAAAAAATTGTGCAGAGATTGTGCGAGGTAGCTCTACCTGGAATAAAGCCAGACTGGTCCGGAAGAGCAATGAGAGGCATGAGCAACAAAAGTTGGGAGGCGATCAGCGAAAATTTTATTATCAATATTTATTAAAGAGAGGGGGCGGTAGGAGTCGGGACGGTCAGCCGATTTGTCAGGTTTGAAAAGCAACGTTATCATGGCTTCACGGAGAGACTGGGGGAAAGCACCATTATCAAAGGATTTGTTATACATAGCAGCCAAGTGGGGCTCTAGGAGGTCCGCATACGTTTCATAGAATGAGGCAGGTAAGCCATCAAGGCCAGGGGCCTTTTGGTAGGATGGCTGCTGATGGCGGCAAGTATTTCCTCCCCGGTGAAAGGTCCATCCACTAATTTCTGGTGATAGTCTACAAGCCGGACCTACGAGATGGACTCAAAATATTGATCAAAGTCTTCCCGCGATGGGGAGGTGCCGGCAGAGTATAACTGTGAATAAAAGTCCAGAAAGCAGGTCTTAATCTCCTCAGGGGAGGTGGTTCTGGATGAATCCCCATCACTTAGAGCCGTGACGAAGGAAGCAGGGCGAAGGAGATTGGCTAAAGAACGTCCCGGGCGGTCACCTTCACCAAAATGGTGGGCCAGGCCCTCCCTACCCAAGAAGGAGAGCTCGCGGTTCGCCTCCTCTGAGAACTCTGTGTGTTTCTGACGTATTTGGGCTAGCATATCGAGACTAGGGTGTGCTGCTTGAGCATCATCAAGGTCTTTTATGTCCTTCTTGAGCTTGCATAATGTGGAGCGGATGGAACGAAGAACACCCGCCTGCTTGGAAATATATTCACCCCGTATGACGGCCTTAAAACCTTCCCAGAGGACAGACGCGGAATCTACAGATCCCTGATTCAACTCAAAGTAATTAGTGATGACAGTTTGAATGCCCGCACAGAAGACAGTGTCCCGGAGAGCATTGGGGGAGACGCCACGTAAATGCCCATTGCGGGGAATGAGAAAGACGGACGCGGAGCCGGACGGGCGCGTGGTCGGAAAAGGTACGTGTCATATGAGCGGCGTCGATACGCCAAGTCAGGACGTCCGGAGAGAACAGCCAGAAATCAATGCCTCACCAACAGCCCCTAGCCCTTGTAACACAGGTTCCCTCACGTGTATCCGTCTGAAGGTGTCTCCAGGCGTCGTACAGAGAGTTGTTTGTTAGAATAGACAGGAGAGCTGAAGTGGTACACGGGTAAGACATGTACGAACCAGACCGATCAAGTGATGCAGATAGGGAGACGTTGATGTCCCCTCCCCAAACGACAGCCATAGGTCCACAAGCGGACATGAGGTGCCACACGTGATGGGCAAAATCTGGGTCGTCAGAATTGGGGTTGTATACCGTGCCGATCATAAAGGACTGTGCCAGCAGCGAACCATAAAGTATGACATACCGACCTCCGGGATCGATATGTACATGTGCGGTGTGCCAAGGGAGCCCCCTTCATATGAGAATAGAGACACCCCTTGCGTAAAAGGAGTAGGAAGAGGAGTGTGACTCCTCCTAGTGGCGTGCCCGTAGTCTAGTGAGGGAATTTGGCATCAGGTGCGTCTCCTGTAGGAGGCAAATCTCAACCCTGTGTCGCTGTAAGTGGGAGTGAATCAATCTTGCCTTACGGTGATCGTTCAGACCCCAAACATTCCAAGTCCAGCATACAGTGTCAGTCATGGGGAGGTGGTCCCAGGAGTTGCGAGATGTGGGTGCTACAGGCGGATGTAGTGAGGACATCCCCCAGAAGGGCAATTCGGTAGGAGGTGCGCAAGCGTCAAACTGAGGGAAGTGGCTCTGAGGTGTAGTGAGCAGAGGCAGCACCCCTTGATCCCCAACCCAGTGAGGACACCCAGCAAGCAGGGAGAAGGATCAAAGGAGCAACATAAACATAGCATGTGAATAACAGTAGACTTGAGTCAAAACAAGGCGTGGTGCACAGTGCAGTGTCGAGAGCATGACTAGTGAAAATAAAACACATCAAGCATAAAGTGGCAAACTAAAGCCACCGTCCGAATAAAGGAGCAAAGAACCCCAAGGAGAAACCCCCACCCCGTCCCAACCGAACCAACCCAGACACAGAAAACCCAGACACCCCACACACACTCCAACCCCCAAAATAGGCTGGGCAACCCACCCGCCCCACTACAGGGACCCACAACTGGGAGAGGGAGGAACATCAGGAGAAAAGGGAATCATCCCGTGGGGGCATGGCAGGGCTAGGCGAACACCCCCACTATGAAGCAGGGTGGCCACACTTGAATCAAATCAGGAATCACTCCGGAAAAAAGAGGTTACTGAAACAATAAAGTCTGCACAGTCAATCGTTGTCACTGAGGCGGTCAGCGTCATCAAGCTGAGATTGAGGAGGGGAGGAGCAGGCCTCCTTGTCCAGTTTCTTGGTAAAAGCCAGGGCAGCTTCCAGATCAGGAAAGACCAGTGTCTTGGCGCCCTGAAGGACTCTCAGTTTCGCAGGATAGGCCAGGGAGTATGAAACTTTATGCTTCTGCAGGATGCGCTTGACGGGGAGGAATTCTCTTCAGGCAGCCTGAACAGTGAGGGTATAATCCGAATAAAAGGAAAGTGTGTTGCCTTGGTTGTTGATGGTTCCCTTGTCTCATGCAGTACGGAGTATGGCATCCCTATCCCGGTAATTCAGAATTTTGGCAATGATTGGGGAGGAGGAAGCCCGGGACCAGGACGCGGACCCAGAGACATGTGTGCCCCCTCAACGATAAACACCGGGGAGAGGACATCACCGAAGAGCTCCCTGGCAAGCTGCTCCACAAAGTCCTCCATCCTGGAAATGTTGGTGGACCCCGGAAGTCCCGTGATGCGGAAGTTACTCCTGCAGAAGTGGGCCTCCAAATCCTCATTCTTTTCCCGGATGACCGCTAGGATCTTGTCCATCTGAAGTAATTTTTGACCGTCCTGGGTGGCTGCATCCTCGGCGTCTGACACCCTGAACTCGACGTCTGACACCCTGAACTCGACGTGGCGCAACCGATTGTCGCGGGAGTCCACGCGGGCCTTGACCGTGTCCAGGCTGGCAGAGAGTTGGTCCAGCTGAGTCGCAATACCGGTCACTGTAGATTTAACATCCAGCATGATTGCCTTGAGGTCATCCTCTTGATTCAGGAGGGCATCCATGGTGGCAGCAAAGCCGGCACCCTCCGATCCAGCAGTGTCCTGCCTAGCAGACCGTCATAGGTCAACAGCAATCTTGGGCTGCTTAGAATCCGATTTCCCCATGATGAGGGGCCCAGTCGGAGGGAGTGCGGCCCAAACGGGGCAGGAGGCAGTTTACCCAGATCAGAAGTCTTCAGCCGCCAGCCACTGACAATGTGAGTCTATGAAGATTCAGCCGGGATCACCACACTCAAGGCCGCCAGAGCCCGCAGAGAGACCCGCCCCTGAGCAGTGGAGGCAGCAGTGGACCCTTGTGGAGAAGATGACAGAGGGACCAGCAGAGTCTCCACAGTGACTGGCAGGTGGACAAGCAAGCGGAGACCCCTCCAGGTACTTGACAGGCAGTCTACAGGCGGAGCCTCAGACCAGGGAGGTCACGGGAGCGGAGGCTGGAAAAAATGCAGCCAGACAGGCAATCAAAACAATTGAGGGGACGGTCCAGAAAGGCCTCCCCGCTTGCCCCAAGACACCACCACAGGCCACAGAGTCCGGTGAGGAGGATTTGTGCCGGGTGTACCACATTCCATGAGGGGTCAGCCCAGGCTGAGAAGGAACCAGCAGTCACAGGGAGTCATAGCAGGTGGGCCCCGGGGACTGAAGGCCCCCCACACAGTGCAGGAGGGCCACAGCACCCGGCAGCATCAAGGGAGGAGCGCCACGTTGAGCAGCACACCCATGGAGGCCAAAGTTGTTGTGTTTGTGCAGGAGCAGAATGCCCGACCCCCGCGTCGTCCTCCGAATCGCGAAGGGGCCACAGCGCCCAGCAGCAGTGAGATCGGGGCACCTCAAGGAGCACCGCACCTGTGTGTGGATACAGGGGCGGGCAATCCAGGCCCCCACGGCACCCCCCGGGCAAGAATGGGCAGGTGTGAGTCAGCGGCTGAGCCCGGGCACGTCAACACAGTGATCCGGGGCCCAACAATACACCAGGGCCCGGTGGTGGCAAAGCAGTCCGCGGGCAGCGCCCGCACAACGAGGCAAATCAGTAACCGGAGGGGAGGAGAGCGCACCCGCCAGACAGAGGCAAAGCCGGCAGGGAACCGCGGGGGGAGCTCTGCTCACCTTGCCAGGCCCAGGTGCTCACGCCGGTGGCAGCCAGCAAACCGGGAGACACCACAAAGTTGGCACCCAAAACGCGGCACTCTGGGCTGGGCGGAACAGCCCGCGGGCCCCCTACCCCACCAGCAAACACCAGAGAGGCAGCGCTCTCACCCTGAGTCTGTAGTCTTCGCTACAGGGGCAGGCCACGTCCGTGGGCAGCAGCAGAGAGCCTCTGCAGTCGGCGGAAAGGAAGGCCGAGCCACAAGGATGACCTCATCTGAATACTTACCCGCTGTGAGGGCAACGGCAGCTGACATTCTGACCGGGGAGATGCCGTGAGGGGAACGGCGGCCTCCCACATCGCCTAGAGCCATTGGGGGGTCTGAACCACAACCCCCAGGTGCCCCGGCGGCCGAGTCGTGTCCCTGACGCCACCTTTGCGCCCGGAGGCGCCTGATAAGCGAGGAGCGCCGAGCGCTCAGGGGGACACCTCATCTGCATACTTACCCGCCGTGAGGGCAACGGCAGCTGACATTCTGACCGGGGAGACGCCATGAGGGGAACGGCGGCCTCCCACATCGCCTACAGCCATTGGGGGTCTGAACCACAACCCCCAGGTGCCCCGGCGGCCGAGTCGCATCCCTGACGCCACCTTCGCGCCCGGAGGCGCCTGATAAGCGAGGAGCGCCGAGCGCTCAGGGGCACACCTCATCTGCATACTTACCCGCCGTGAGGGCAACGGCAGCTGACATTCTGACCGGGGAGATGCCGTGAGGGGAACGGCAATTGCAAAAACAACGGCGAGGAACACCTCCCGCCCTGCGGGACGCGCGCGGGCAGTGCCGGGAAAAGCCCGGGACAAGGGCGGGACCATCTAAGGCCATCATAGGTCAGAAGTGGCCGGGACGGGCCACCCCCACTGGCCGTGCAGGGAAAAGAGGTAAAAGAACTTGTTTTTGAGACATTCCCTGTCCCTGTAGGTGCCCGCTACTACTTACATCATGTCATCTAAGGGGGGCCGAAAAAATTCTACTCTGACAAGGGACATGGCTAAGGGGACGATGGTCCACTACCTAACCAAGACAACACCACCTACTGCCCACCAACCTGTGAACGAAAATGACTGTCTACTGACTGTTCCAACAGTGATTTCACCCCCCCACAGTCAGTCGCCGCACTACAAAACCTATCACTCCTGGAGGAACTTAATAGTCTATGCAAATCCAGGTATGTTGCTGTCAAGTCGGCATCTGAGCAAATTAATGCATCCATTTGCCTTACAGACATCACAAGCCCACAGTCCAGTGCATTGTCCCCACCACATGGAAATCTCTTGGGTACTTCCATCTGTCCACCTGCTACAGGCAACAAGAACCCTATAACGTCCCTCTCGGACCTTTCTGGTAAAGGAAAACGACCCGTGGAAAAACACACAGGCAGCCAAGTAAAGCACCAAAAAGTGTCTTTGAGCCCTCCACTGCCTATCACTCTTACACCGGAAACATGCAAGGATCCCGTGAAACTGTTAGTCCCTGCACCCCCAACTTTACCAACCCTGTTGACCCAGTTACAAACTATGATCAACTCTGTGATACACCCCCTGATAGAAAGAATGAACAATCTTGGGGATAGGATTGTGGCAATAGAGGAAATGACCAAGACAAACTCGCTACTCCTAAAAAGTATGGCAGGCTCCAATCATTTACAGCCCTTATGCAACATTGTAGTGCCTTTAACAACTCCCCAAAGTATATTAATCAACCCCGACAGGCAGTCGAAGGTATGCTAACTCCACCCACCCAGAAAGTGCCCGCCAAACTAATAACAACTCATAGCTCTTCCCTTGAAACTGGGCTGAACAAAGTAACTATACCATCTAAAGGAACACTTTCCAATACAGGGAATATGCCACGAAAATCAAATCACATCCATTTACCACCGGAGGCTGCTCCGTTTGTGTGCGTCCTTTCTGGAGTGCCTGAACTTACAAATGGAAAAACTGAAAGTCAACAGGAGCTAAGAAATAAGGCACTGTTTTGGTTAACAAAGAATAGACCCCTGCCCTCCGACATCGACGGTAGAATACAATGTGTTAGAAGGGTGGGATAGCTAGGACCGCTTCGAAAAGAGAGATCTGGCGATCTGGTGTTGATAAAGTTTAGAAATAGCAATGTTGTCCCATACCTCCAGACCTGGAAACCGCAGATAGGAGATGGACCTATACACACCTGGGGACTATCTGAATTTTATCCCAGAGAATCACTCCACCCCCATACAAGATTAAGGAAGAGAGTAACCTTTGGCTGGGCTGAAATGGCTCCGGGGTGAGGGATATTAATATCCAGACTATCTATTTGGTACCTGATCTCTTTTAATGTTTTTATGCTATAATGTTACTTACTGTGATATGAAACGAAATGTAATGGTGTATATATATTGCAATGTGCTTTTATGATTTTATACCTAAAAATTGAATAAAGCTAATCGAATCGACTATGATGGGGTGCATAGGAGGGACGATGATTATCAGACCAAGTACAGTTTAAGACACAATGAAAAAATAAAGGAGATAAACAAGTCATTGCCCAAAGGGATGTCGGTCAGAGTTGGTTTGGGTTGTTTGAAGAGAAAGTGTAGTTCCAAACTATCTTTCCTGAAGATCGTGAAAGAAGTGAAGGGTAAAAATCATCAAATTGCCAGATGGAAAGTGGTGGAATACTAGGTAGGTAGCTGTGTGCATTGGAGCAGAAGACAAAGAGTGGTCGAGATTGTGCAGGGAGAAAGGCAGAGAGGTGCCACAAGGCAGTAAGGAGCTGAGCCCTTATACCAGAATAAGACCAAGTGCACTGGAGGATTATGTGTGCACATAGCATCGTGTAATATATAATATTTTTTGTAGTTTATGTTAAATGTTGTTTACGAAGGGAGATGTGTTAGGTTTAGAGTTATGTTACCTGGATACCTGTAATGTTTTTCAGTGACAGTATCTTTCCACGTCTGGAATCTGGTGGTGTAGAGTCTGAGAAATTGGAAGTAGGCTGTTGCAGAGATCAGGCACATAACAGGGGCCCTTCCTTGTAACTTAATAAAGAAAACTATTTCAATACACCAATTCGTCCTGTGCACTTAAAACAGATGGCTTTAGAAGGATTTGGCTTTCACTTATTTAGATTCGATACACACACACACACAAACATGCACACTCTCACACACACACACACACACTCTTGCTAAACCTCTCCACTCTACCCCACTGTACTCCACTCTACTCTATGACACTCTACTCAACTCTGCACCACTCTACTTCACTCCAGGCTACAACCCTCTACTCCACTCCATGGCACTCCACTCCACAACATTCCACTCCAAGACTCTCTACTGCACTCCACTCTACAACACGCCACTACACTTTACAACACTACTGCACTGTACGCCACACCACAACATTCTAGGACACTCTGTTCCACTCTAAGTAACTCCAGACTATGCCACTCCATGCCACATTAATGCTCTCTATACCACATTCCTCTGTGACACACTACCCCACATTATGATCTCTACTTCACTCTAGGCCACCTTATGCAACTCCACTATATACCACTCCACTCTACAGCACTGCTCTCTATGACAGTTCATGCCACACCTCACCACTTTACTCCTCTCTAGTCTACTCCACTACATTCTACTCTACGACACTCTACTCCACTTTACAACATTCTACTTTAAATTACTCCACTGCCCTCTATTCCACTCTATTATGTCACTCCTCTCCATGCCATTCTACACCACTCCACTCAAAATTGCTCTAAAATACTCTACTCCACTCTTCAAGACTCTACTCTACTCTATGCCACTCTATGCTACTCCACTTTGTGCTATTCTAAATCACTCCATGCCACTCCACTCTGACACTCTATGCCATCCACTTAATGACAACCTACTCCAGTCCAGTCTACGACACTCTACTCCATTCTACTCCACTCTACACCAATCCATTTTATGCCACTCTATGCCATATTTTCCATGACACTCCGCAACACTCCACTCTGACACTCTACTTCACTATACACCACTCCAATGTATGATACTCTACTCCAGTCCACTCTATTCCACTCCACTCAACTCTACAACACTGTAACGACACTCCACTCTACGACACTCTACACCAATCTACTCTCAGCCACTCCACTCAACTCCACAACCCTCTTTTTTTCACTCTATGTCATGCTGCTCCACTTCACTGTATGCCATTCCACTCTACAATGGGCCACTCTGCAACACTCCACTCCACTTTACTCCACTGTACTCCACTTTACAACACTCCACGCCACTCCCCTGTATGTCACTCTACTCTACGCTAATCCACTCTACTCCACTGTGGTTCCTCGACTCTATAACACCCTATGCCACGCCACTCTACCCCACTCTACTCAACAAAAGTCTACACCACTCTACCACACTCTATAAGCAAGACCTTTGACCACCTGGTCAGGGCAACTGCTCCATCCTCACGCAGCTCCACCATTAAGGTACTGTCCCCAGCTCCTTCTGGTGATCCAGGTAAGGAACTCCACCCACAGGCTCCTGCCTGCGCCTCATCCTTGGTGGTGAGGAAGAACCTCCTCTTCTGCTAGTCCGCTCTTTGTGTGTCTTCTTCTTTCTGTTTTTGCCTTTCTCTGTCTCTCCTGTTATTTGCCTGTTTTGCCTTTTTGCCATTTTTCTGTCTTTTTCTTTGTTTTCCTGTTTTGCGTTGCCTTTTTCCCAGCTGCTGCTGCACCAGCTGCCCCTCCCCACCAGCATGTTCCTGCTCCCACCTCCCAGTTGCTCACCCTCCCCAACCCCTATTTAATGGTGGCTGCTGTGTACCAAGGTGAGCAAGACCTCTGACTTCCTGGCCAGGGTAACTGCTCCCCTCTCGTGCAGCTCCACCGTTAAGGCACTGCCCCCAGCGCCTTCAGGTGATCCAGGTAAGGTGTTTGATGCCCTCCTCCACTCACAGGCTCCTGCCTGCACCTCATCCCTGGTGGTCTAGTGAAAGAGCCTGCTCTTCTGCTAATCCGCTCTGTGTGTATCTTCTAGGGGTGGGAGTCCTTCTCTGTTCTGCTCACAGAATGTGGGGAGATTTGCCTTTCTGCCCTTGCGCAAAGAAGGCAGAGATTTGAGGCCAATCTCCACACATTCAGGGGTGGAACGGAAGTTGGCCACCTGCCCGCCGCCCGCCTCCCGCCCGCCTTTTTAAATTATATTTAAAAGCCTAAATTTAATAAAACGTACCGTATTGCGGCCGCATCCTTGCCCATCACGGCTTCATCTGAAAACTGTGCATGCGCAGGAGCCTGCACATGCGCAGTCCTGGTAAGGAATGCGCATGCACAGGCTCCCGCGCATGCGCAGTTTCCAAATAAAGCCGCGATGGGCAAGGATGCAGCCGCAATAAGGTAAGTTTTATTTAAGTTTAATTTTAGGCTTATAAATAAGGCGGGCAGGAGACGGGAAGCAGGTGGGAGGAGTGCGGCGGGCGGGCGTCGCGTAACAGAAATATGCGGAGAGGCACGGAGATTGGTTCAATCTCCGTGCCTCTCCGCAAAAGTCCCTTACGCGACTTCCGCCCACCCTTAGAGTCTTCCTCTTTCTGTTTTTGCCTCTCTCTGTCGCTCCAGTTATTTGCCTGTTTTGCCTGTTGCCTGTTTTGCCCTATTTGCCTTTTTTTCTATCTTTTTCTTTTTGTTTTCCTGTTTTGCATTTCCTTTTTCACTGCTGCTGCTGCCCCCGTGGCCCCTATCCCCAGAGTGTTCCCACTCCCACCTTCCAGCTGATACCGTCCCCCTCATCCATACTTAATGGCTTCTGTGCAGCTGCTTCGCTGGTATGCCAAAGGCAAGTCCGTTTGCACTTGTACGCGACCCAATCGTGACCAGCGCCAGGGACCCTGGTCCCCCGAGCCCCCGCCGCTACGATCCCACCACTATCCATGCACTCAACTCTGGATACAACAACAACTGCCAGCTCTTGATGCTGAGCAACTCTTAAGGCCCGTTCCCTTGCCCACAGTGCCGGCGCACCTTCCCCACCTCCATACCCAGCCAGTCACCCTCAACGCACCCGACCCACGTACACAGCCTGTGAGCTGCAACCTATGCTCACTGCACAAACACGCCATAGAATTCTGGGACCTCCTCAAAACTCACTTGCCTGGCGTCACCTTCCTCACAGAGACCTGAACCAATGCCGGCTCCACCCCAGACATCGCAACCACCATCCCAGACAGATACAAGTTCCTGAGGAAAGACTGCCCCAACTGCCCAGAAGGATGAGGCCTCGCCATCATCCACAAAAGCTCCCTCCGACTAACAACTACCAACTCAGATGACGCCTCGCCCCTCATGGAACACATCCACTTCCAGATCCAGCCCAAACCCAGAATGATGCTCCTCAGAGCACTCGCCCACAGACCGCCCGGACCCTGCTCCCCTTTCAACAATGCCATTGCAGACTAAATCGCTCCCCACGCACTCACCTCCATGGACTACATACTGCTCAGAGACATGAACTTCCAACTGGACAACATCAGCGATCCCAACACCACCGCTCTCCTGGAGAACCTCACGAACATTGGACTGAAGCAACTTGTCTCCACCCCCACACACACAGCAGTACACACTCTTGACCTCATTTTCATCGGAAGAAACAACATTCGCTTCAGTCACACCATTGAACCCCTCTGGACAGACCACCACTGCGTCCATTTATCCTTCTCGAATCTTACCACGCACGCGCACACCACGCCTCCCACACAGAAACTGGAACAAAATCATTGAAGATAACCTCACCCCTCAGCTGCAATCCTCCCCCCACTATGGCAGATGACCCCACAGCAGCAAACAACCCCCACCAATGGATCAGCAACTGTGCCAACACTCTCGCCCTCCTTCAGAACTCCACCAAACGACACAACGCGAAAGTCACCTGGTTCACCATGGACCTCCGAATATCCAAGCACTCTTGCCGATGACTGGAGAAAGCATGAAGAAACAGCGAAACCCCTGAAGCACGCTCCGCTAACAAGGCCAACACCATGGCCCACCACCAACTCCTCAATTCATCAAAGAGAAACTCCATCAAAGACAGAATCCACTCCAACTCCCACAACTCCAAAGAACTCTTCGCCATCATACAAGAATTCACCAGACACCACAGCGAAACCTTCTGACATCCCTACCTCCCAAGACATCTGCAACAAACTCAGCTCCTTCTTCCACCACAAGATCAAGGCACTCTACAACAACATTGACGAGCAAGACAATGGCACCAACCTAACATCCTCCACCAGTGACGCCATCCAGCAGGACCTCCTCACCTGGATCCCTCTCACCACAGAAGACAACTCAAAGACGATGATAAGCATCCACTTTGGAGCACCCACTGACCCCTGCCGGATGCACATCTTCCACTGGCCCGCTATCGTACCCGAATTATGACAAATGATCAACTGCTCCCCCAAGACCACCACCACATTCCTTGATGACTGAAAATGCGACAACATTAAAACCTTCCTCAATATTCCTTCTGCAGACCTGACAGACCTCACAATCTTCAGGCCCATCTCTCTTCTCCCCTTCGCCACCAAAGTCATCGCAAAAGTCATCAACACCCAGCTAACGCACTTCATAGAAACCAACAACATCCTCAACACCTCTCAATCTGGATTCTGCAGCATCCACAGCATAGAGACCACCCTCATAACCGCCACCGACGACATCCGCTCCCTCCTCTACCAAGGTCACACAACATCCCTCATTCTCCTAGACCTCTCAGCAGTCTTCAACACCATCTCCCACCGCACACTAGCCGCCAGACTCCACAACACTGGCATCGAAGGAACAGCATTAGACTGCATTCAATCTTTCCTTGCAGACAGAACACAAAGTATAGGACTTCCACCCTTCCTCTCTGAACCCACAGAGCTCAGATTTGAAGTACCCCAAAGATACGCCGTCAGGCCCACGCTCTTCAATGTCTACATGGCCCCCTTTGCAACCATTGTCAGAAATCACGGACTCAACATAGTCTCATATGCCGACAACACCCAGCTCATCCTCTCCCCCACCAAGGAACCTTACATCACCAGGCGCAGTATCCAAGAAGGGATGAAGGACATCGCAACTTGGATGAGCAGCAGCTGCCTTAAGCTCAACTCAGAGAAAACAGAAATCCTCATCCTCCGCTCCACCCCTGCACATGGGATAACACCTGGTGGCCCCCCACCCTCACACGCCCACCCACCACTATGGACCAGGCTTGCAAATTCGGCATCATACTCCACTCTTGACTCACCATGGGTGGACATGCATGTGGTGGACATGGCGTTGACAGATCAACGCCATGTCCACCACATGCTTTAACACCCTCTGCATACTCCGCAAGACCTTCAAATGGATCTCCCCAGACTCCAGGAAGACCATCACCCACGCATTCATCATCAGCTCACTGGACTACGGAAACACTCTCTATACCGGAATCAACCAAAAACACCTCCGCAAACTCCAGACCATTCAGAATGCCGACACCAAACTCGTCCTCGACATACCACGACATGACCACATCACCCAACACCTCTGCGACCTCCACTGGCTCCCCGTCGAAAAAAGAATGACCTTCAAACTGCTCACACACACCTACAAAACCCTCCATAACACCGGACGCCAATACCTCAACTAACGAATCTCCTTCCACGCCCCAAGAGAAAGAGTGGTTGGCAGATCCTTCCCCTACGTAACGGCCAAAACCTGGAACAAACTCCACTGGATTTAAGCTAGCCTGGCTGATGACGGCTGATTAGATGGCAACAGATCGAAGGATGCTTGTTTCTGGTCCAGGGAAGACATGGCTTGGCAGTTTAGGCTGGACTGTTCCCATGAGGCACAGGGTCAGACTGATTTGCATATGGCCATGTCTGAACTTGGGTGGCGGATTGAGCCAAAGAATGATGATGGATTAAACCCAGATCAGTTGACTGGGGGAAAGTGCTTGCAATGTTCAACACTCTGTCCATCATCCCCTTTGGTTTTGCTTTGTTCGCCCTAAGCTGGCAGGGTATGCCCAGACGTGGGTCCCTTGCTCACTTTACCACTGGATTCAAGCTAGCCTGGCTGATGACGGCTGTTTAGTCAGAAACCGGTCCCAGGATGCTTGTTTCCAGTCCAGGGAAGATATGGCTTGGCAATTCGGGCTGGACTGTTCCCATGAGACACAGGGTCAGACTGATTTGCATATGGCCATGTCTGAAATGGGATAGTGAGCTAAAGGATGATGATGGATTAAACCCAGATCAGTTAACCTGGGGTTGAGTGCTTGCAATGTTCAACACTCAATCCATCATCCCCTTTGGTTTTGCTATACTATAACATAAGGAATGTTGCAGCAAAATATTACTATATACTGTAATATACAATGCAAATACTTTTAACTAGAATGTGTATTACAAATTGACACATGTAAATGTACTCGCTTAAAATAAGTTATTTACACACTTAATCCTTGAACCTGACAGGTTTATTGATTCTCCTACCTGGTCTACCTAATCTTCCACTACCCTCACAGGCAGAAGATATGTTCTTGCTATGGATGTTGGTCTCAGGTACAGGGATAACATCCGTCGGTGTGGAAGCAGAATCTACATGTGGGACTGTAGAACTTCCTCCAGCAACCACTACTGCACTATTACCACCCACTATATACTATATTCTTGACATCGTCCAACCACTCACCATATCTTTTCGAATGCCAAACCTTATCAGAGACTTCCACTTCCCTATTACTCTTGTCTCCTCTGTAAGGAGAGATGCAACTTAAATGCCATAATTTACCATCACTCAACATAACAGAGATGCAAAATACCTTCACCACCTGCATTGGCTGGAAAGAATATCCTACATTATTCTTGTGTATACCTGTTTTTTTAAGTCTGGCTCAGTCATCTTGGTGTATATCTGCTTCTTTGCACTTGCACTATCCACTCTGAGCTTTGACTAAATTCTGTTTTACAGACTCTGGCATCCAATCACTGATCCTAGCCTTACTTGGACATCCATCCCAAATTAATCTTCATGAAAGGTGTCCAACCTCTCATGATCTCTAATGGACTGAACCCAGTGGATTTGGAAGGTGTAACACAATACACTCAAAGCATTCTCCAAACTTCTTTTATCCAATTTAAATTCGCCTCCTGGGCCAATTGTATAGTGTTTTTTAAAACTCTATTAAAGCACTCCACAGCGTAATTTATGGCTGGATGCGGAACTTCTCTTTACCATACCATTCCTATTTAGATAAGTTCTAAAAACATTGGAAACAAAGTGAGAACCATTATCTGTTAGAATCGTCTTCGGCAATCCCACCCTAAGGAACGTTTTGTCAAGAAATGTCACTGGTGCATGAGCATCCACCTTAGATACCACCTCTATTTCCGGCCATTTAGCAAAATGATCAGTTAGAACAATGTAGATTTTCCTCAGTCTGCTGAACAGAAAATCTGGATTTTATTAAGGACATGGAGGCTAAGATTATGCAGTATCTTTTATTGTCAGCTCACACAGCAGCAACAATTAACAAGAATTTAGAACTTTGGAAACATTCTAATCATGTATAAAGTTCAGGGAGAGGCAGCCATCTTCCTTCTTTTTTTGCGCTGCGAACAAGATAAACTTTCAATCTAAGCAAATTCCTGATGAAAGTATCCAGGAGAAGAAAGAATCCAGATCCAAACTTCGTTAATCTGAAAGAAAGTATAAAATAGGTTACTCTACCAGGGTGGGTATCAGTGGTGGGATAATCTTAGCCTTTGTGACCTTAATAAAATCCAGATTTTCTGTTCAGCAGACCAAGGAATATCTACATTTTATGACATGACATGGAGGCCCATATTATGCGAGTTCAAAGTGCATTCAACACATTATCAATTAGATTAGACATTGGTTTAAAGTAACAACTTTTGAACATGCTCTCATTTGACCAATTGTCTGCTCTTAAAATGTCCTGTAAACTTCCACTCAAGACAAATGCTTTGGATGCTGAGGCACCTCTAAGCGACTGTGTTCCAAAAATAGAGGTGTCCATACCCCCTTCATTCATGACATCTTTCACCCATCTAGCTAAGGTGGTGGGGGGACGGCTTTGTGAGGTCTTTTATGAGAAATTAGTAATTGCGTGACGTCGTTTCTCAGGTTAAGGGTTTTCCTTTCATATTCTTTCAAGCATTGCACCACACACAGTGTTGGGTTTCCAGAAAGTAAGGGTAGAAAATAGTTGAGGAAAGAGTCTTGGTTCTTCTTTTAATATAGAAGCATACTCCCTCAGGTTGGTATGCTTTACTGGTGACATCTAAAGCCCTAACATCAGATGTACGTCTAAATGAAACCAGACATAGGAGAGTTGTGAGCTTGTAAGATAGTTTTTTAAGTGACTAATATTGATTGTCACCCCAGTTTTCTAAAATTTGAAGGATCAATTTAACATCCCAAAGTGAGGTGTATTTATGTATGGGTAGTTTGAGGACCCTCATGTGTCTCATAATCTTTCTTGTCAAAGCATTTTAACCGACAGGTAGTCCATCTATCAGGCAGTGACCGGCAGAACTGACTGATCTATATACGTTTACCATCCTATAAGACAAACCTGACTCAAATAATTCTGATAGGTAATTTATTACATGGACTACATCAGTTGAAATGAGATTGATACCCCATTGAACACACCAACAAATCCATTTATTCCATGCCAGTGTATTTTCTTTTCTCGTGCTGGATGCCCAAGACTCGGGTATAGACTCTGAAAGCATCTGGCGAAAGGCCAGGGATTTCCCATTGTCTCTGGAAATCTTCCATGCCATCAGTGTGAGGTAGCCTTCTTCTATCAGAGGGTGGATTTCCTGTTGAGGGCCTAGAAGTAGGGTCTCAAAATGGGGCACTGGGTCTACTGACATTTCCAGAATTATAGGGAATGACGCCGGGTATCTCCAAAGAGGAGTTACCACTCCTACTGTTTCCTTGAATCTGAGAGTTTGTAAGAGGAATCTGGGTAGTATAACAAATGGAGGGAAGGCATATGTCCATAGACCTCTCCAGTCTTGTAGGAAGGCGTCCACCCCAGATGCTTCAGGGTCTGGTTTCCAGCTGGAAAACTGTGTCCGTTGAGTATTTAATCTGTCTGCAAAGAGATCGATGTTGAAAGGACCCCTTATGTGTTGGATGTGTACGAATATCTCCTTGTTCAATTTCCAGTTGCTGTAGTCTCTGAAGTTCCTGGAGAACCAGTCTGCTACTCCATTGCTCAAACCAGGAATATGTTCCCCTACAACTGAAATCTCTTTGCTCAAACAATAACCCCAAAAGTCATTTGCTAGGTTTGCTAGGTCTTTGGAATGTGGACCTCCAATCTTGCTCACATATTGAATTGCTGAAATGTTGTCCATGCGAAGCATTATACAAAATTTTATATTTTCTTGAGTAAAACTGTGGACTGCAAAGGAGCCTGCTAAGAGTTCCAAGCAGTTGATGTGCATGTTCCTCTCATGGTCTGACCAACGTCCCCCTGTTGTAGAGTTTCAGCATCTTGCTCCCCAACCGTCTAGGCTTGCATCTAAATCTATCACCATTTCGGGTTCCTCCCCGAAGATTGCCCTCCCATTCCAGGCTTGCGCGTTCTTGAGCCACCATCTAATTCCTCCCTTGAGTCCTGAACTAGGGACAAGGTTTAAGAGTAAGACTGGCTTATGCACAGTTTTTTTAGTCTTTGGAGAGCTTGATAGTTGAGTGGGCCCGGGAATATTGCCTGGATGGTTGAGGATAGGAGACCCAGGATTCTTGCTAAACTCTTTACTGTAATAATCTTTTCTGATAAGACCTTTTTGATTTCTTTGCATAACTTTTTTAGCTTTTCTTTGGGTAAGCGTAGTTCTGTGTGCAGGGTGTCTATGATGAATCCCAGGAACTGAGTGTCCTGAGCTGGAGTTAAGCATGACTTTTTTTTAGATTTACTACAAAACCAGGACTTTCTAAGATCTCTATTACCCACTGAGTGTTCAGGGATACAGTGGCCTTAGACTGACCCATTATTAGGATGTCCTCTACTTATATAATTAACCTTACGCCTTTTGCCCTGAGCCAGACCACTGCCGGATGGAGTACCTTTGTGCAGCACCAAGGTGCTGAGGATAGTCCGAACGTGAGGCTTGAGAATATAGCCAACCCCTGGATCAGTTGCCTCTTTGATGACACACTTGGCAAATAGGTCATATACCTCCTTTGATACCAATTTTGAGTGTTCTTGCGAAACACTGATTTCTCTTGGGGTTTTGTCTTGAAAGGGTATGTCTATGAATTCTATTCAATATTCCCTGACCGTTTGTAGCACCCAAGGGTCTTGTGTCACTAAGTTCAAATTTCCACAAAATTGGGCAAGTCTCCCTCCCACCTTTATAGGGGAATCTGAAAGGTATTTCATATGTCTTACCCGATGAAAAGTTTTTCTGTCTCCTGTTGCCTCTGGGGTTCCGGAAGCAACCTCTCTGCCTTTGGGGGTAGAAGTTGGAACAGGAGCCATAGGTTGGTTGGAAGGACCTATTGTCTCGTGGTATGTAGGGTCTAGAGGAAGATGTACCCCGGCCGGGGAACCAACCCCTAGTTCGCCCGGTCCTTGCAAAAACTCTATCTTGGAACACCTTTCTTATTTCCTTTTGGGACTTCTGTATGGAGCTGAAGATCCCCACGTATTTCACCATCTCTTTTATGAATTCATCCCCAAAAAGATGGCCCTGGGAAGAAGGTCCCTCTTCTTTACTGGCGAGTTCAATCAGTTTGGGGTCCAATTCCAAGAGGATACACTTCCTTCTTTAGTTAGAAAGGGCTGTATTAGCATTGCCAAGGAGGCAAACAGCTCTCTGTGCCCACTCTTGTAGTTATTTTGGGTCAACCTGGGAATTGCTTCGGTAAGCCGTCTCTGCCATTTCAAAATATTTTGTGAGGGGGCCCAGTAATGTCCAGGAGTCTATCTTGGCAGGACTTCAAGCCTCTGTCTAGGCCTCTCTTGGGGTCTTTTCCTCCTTTATTTATGAATGACACCACCTTTGGGTCGAGTTCGGGTGTCACGATTATTTTATCGGGGAGGGATGGTCGGGGCATGCTGATTGTAAGCGGGATCTCACTTCCTTAAGGATCTCCCTTCTCAACCAGAAGATAATATAATCAGCCAGATGCTGAGATGGGGTTCATTCAGGTGATAAGGGATGTTTTATTAAGAGGGGATCAAACATGTTGTCCCCGAGTGGGTCCAGAATCCCCATCTTAGACCCAGAGGCTTTTGATGCCTCGTCAGATATTCCTTTTGTGGTTGTGGGCGAGTTCTCGTAGTCAGAGTTGAACTCTGAAGAGCAGGACATATTTAGTTCTGGCTCATATGTTTGATCGTCATCAGATCAGCTGGATATAGGGACAATCGGGAATCTTTCATGCCCATCCACAGTGTTGAGCGCACTGAGTCCATCACCAGCGTCATCCGGTAGACCCTCAATGACCCCTTTCGATTATTTAGATTTTTTATGAGGGTAGACACCTGATGGCCTTTTTGTCTCTGGGATTTATCAGGCCAGGAAGAGCATCCGGGTTGATTAGTAGTTTAATTATTGGAGAGGGTTTCACATTTTTTTTGATGGTGTCATCCAGTGACCCCATCAGTTTCCCTAAAGCCCTATTTACCAGTTCTTCTAATCTATTCTCAACTAATGAGTCTAACTGTTGCTCAGACATTCAGTTAGGTACAGGTTAACTATAGAGAGAGTATAAAGGGTTAAAAATTTCTATTTAAAATTATTTGGTTAAAAATTTGTCAGTAGGGGGCAGCTACAGTCAGGAGTTCTTCTCTTCGGAGTTGAAACTATTGTTTGTGCTTCAAATGAAGGGTATGATGATGTGCCCGATGTTTTTGGAGGGATCTTTACTTTAATAGACCAAAACGAGGCTTACTTCCTTGTTGGTCTAGAGTTAGACACATCCGGGTGCGGTCGCATTGGAGGTAGCGGCCGCACCGGAAGAGAGATGGATATTGTGCCCCAGGGAGTTTTGGTGAGGTAAGGAGGGTTTATTTATGAAAGTTTATGTAGGCTTGCACCAGAAACCTCAGAGCGGGTCACGTGAGCCGCATTGTAATATAAGCAGTGCACGCGGGACTGCGATAGTGAAAGCGAGGCCCTGCGCATCTTTGAAAGATGAGTGGCAGAGCGAGGCTCCGGTGCATCTTTTAAAGACGAACTATTAATCGACGAAGGCATAATGAAAATTGGTATCTCAGAAGATAGGGGAAAAGTCTTGGCATACAGGGGAATGAGAAAATAGGAAGAGAGGGCAGTTCAAGGTTTGGGGAGAGGGAAAAGGTGCAAATACCCTAGAGTGAATAAACCACCATTTTGCAGGCATACAAACAGCAGAAAATAGCGCGAATAGTCAAATAAGATATTTACTATACATATAATAAATCCTAGTTAACATTAGAGGCAGTTATAAAGAATAATTCAGAGGAGAGAAAATAAGGATTACTTATCTGGTGAGCAGCAGCAATAAAAGAAGGAAGATGGCTGCCTCTACCTGAACTTTATACATGATTAGAATGTTTGCTGCTGTGTCAGCTAGCAATAAAAGACATTGCATAATATTGGCCTCCGTGTTGTGACTTGAAATTAAATATTTCACCACTGTACCATCCTGTAACGGACCCAGAATATGTAATGCAATTTGTTCCCAGGGTTTATCAGGAGTTTTTAAAGGACACAAAGGAGATTTAAGTGTAACAAGTGACTTTTCAGAGTTATTACATATAACACATCCCCATTCTTTCTATAGCCACATCAAGTCCTGGCCACCAATACATGTATTTAATCCTACTCTTAGTTTTAGTTTTTGCGATCCCTAGTTGCCCTTTATGACATAAATTAAGAAATTTGTCCGTAAGGCAATCTGGGGGAATTATTTGCCCACAATGCAACACCCTGCGGTTCTACATAGAAAGTTTCTGCTTCAGCTTCCAATAAACTCTAAACTCCTTGTCCACATTTACTTGGCCACCCTTCCTGAATCCATATCATAATCTTTTACAATTTGACATCTGCATCCATTGCTTTTCAACATTCCTCTTACGTGAACCCATCAGTGTAGTCCTCCACTTCAGCCACACACCTGTTTTGTAAATCATCCTCTTGTAAAGTGTTTACAGTTATAGGCATTCTGCTTAAAAAATTGACAAATCTATTCTTAACACCATAACACAGACTGTAATTGTAATCCAGTATGTAATCCAGTAATCTAATACACAAACTGGATAGGCATGGAGATGCGTCACACAACCCTTTATTAATTAAAATCTTTGATATGGGTTTGTGAGCACTGCGGAGCCTCACATTTGTGCCCCAAATGTAAACTCTAAAGTGCGCCAAACCCCTATGTACATGCAAGTGCTTCTCTTTCAATCACAGAATATTTCTGTTAGGTGAGAGATAAGGAGCACGCATCAAATGCAATAATGTGTTTACTGTTTGTTTCATCAAATTGTGTCAACATGGCACCTAAACCTTCGCAACTAGCATCAGTTGTAATGACTGATCTTAACTTAGGGTCAAAAGCTTGCAAGGTTGGAGCCGCGCATATGAGGTGCTTAATCTCCAAATATGCTTCTTGACATTCTTTGCACAACAGAAATTCCAACCCATTCATTAATAGCTGCCTGATGGGAAATGGTTTACTGAAGGAATTCATAACGAACTTCAAATAAAATTCTGCTAGCCCTTAGAAAGCTCTTGTGTCATCCTTGTTAACTGGTGTAGGAGCATTCATTATAGCATAAAAAAGGGCTGTCAAACCTTTATCTTGTAAAATTTTTAGATCTATCTTGACTGCAGTGTCATGTTCTTTTTTCGTTTTCTCCATATTCAAAATGTCATCTTGGAAGAACATTGTGTTTTTTATATGCTTGAATAACTTAAACATGCAGGCACAAAGGCTTACCCAAACGCACTCTGATTAACTGATAGCATCCAAACGATGTTATAAATGCCAATAAACAGTGACTCTCAGGGTTCAAGGGCACCTGGAGATACGCTGAAGTCAAACCTGTAGTTGTGAACAACTTTACATTTTTTATTGCACGCTGAAGTCAAACCTGTAGTTGTGAACAACTTTACATTTTTTATTGCAGCTAACATTGCACTAATCTTAGGTAAAGGAAAATAATCAATTAGTATGTTTTTGTTAAGATTCCTAAGATTAAAATGGTAGTTCTGCACAGATTCTTGATCCTGTTTCAGAATATTCCTATTACCTTGCTGAAAACGTTTTTCACCACTTTGCATTCACTGTAATTAGATTAGCCTGGGCGGGTAAGCAACCATGGGTTAAATGGGAAGTTCTCACATTGTAACACAACAAAGTTGGGGAGGGTTCGAGGGGAAACTATATTTAAAGACCCAGTAAACCAGCCTACACCCCCAATTAAACTAGTCACAAGAAATAAAGGCTGGTGGCGGTCTGTGTTTAACACTGAAGACTGAGCAAATAGATAGAGGCAAGTGCATGAGTGTTAGAACATACAGGTGTATGAAAGGAAGGAAATGAATCCCATTAGCCCACCCATATGTCGGAGCCTCATCATCTGGGACTGAGTAAGGTCATGGTCCAGATAAGGAGACACACCTGATGATGTAGTGTGTGTTTTTCTCCAATTCTCCAAGACCACCCGAGATGGATCTGACCCAGAGGTATAATGGTGTGGGAAAATAAATTGAGTGAAGAAAAATGTGAAACAAAGATCAGACCAAGTGCTAGTTAAAATTGGCTACCATGATGTGGGAAAATATTTATTAGGGACAGATCATGGTGTTAAGATTAAAAGAAAAAGTGTATAACAGTCTGAAATAATGACTGTCCTATATAGTTGATATCATGGTCAACATGTTTCTGCCATCTCCCCTACCAGGCTTTCATCAGGACCAATTAGGATACACTACTGCAATGACGTACTTGAAATCAAAATTGAATCAAAATTAATGTTACCAAATTATAATACTGGATACAGTGCCGTCCGCAAGTTACTCACTGCGTCGGTACTTCCAGTTTTTCCAAAGTATTCTTTCCCAAAGATTCTTGGGAGTAAACCTCACCTCTCCTGGCCACAGCTCAGGAAATGGAGGTCCCGCTCTGTCCGTCGGTACCTCTGGCCTTTTCCTGAGGCTCAGGGGGACAAGGCCAGAGGTTAACTTGCGGATGGCACTTTTAGACCTCTTCGCATCCCACCCTGACAAAAGCCCGGGACCGTTAAATAGGCCAGTAGCAAGGGCTTAAACATGTTGGTGTTCAGTTAGGGTCATAGGAACATCATATCCTCCCACCCTACCATAGTCAGGTTTTAACCTTCACTTTCTCTTCACCAAAAAAGGATACTTTAGGAGCCCCCATACAAAATATCTTTATAAGTGATCCTGAAATACGGTCCGCCCACCCTGACCTTTATGAGCCAGGGTGAGCCAGATGATGAAGCATGTCCCTATTGGAGTGAGTGAGGGCTATAATAACAAAAGGGTCTTCCTCCCTTTCTACCCTTCAACCAAGTCGGATTATTAAATCAGTGAGGTGTAGACTCTGTAAGGTGTTCTTCTTCACTTTAGAACACCCCCTCCTTTATCATTCATTGTTTCTTCCCCTTCTCTCTTCCTTGTCACTAGGAATCATCTTGGTTCCAGTAGGGATATCTATTTGTTAAGCCAGTTATACATAGAGAGGATATATCCCTTCCCACCTTCTCAGTGAGGACCTCTCCGCCCTTTTCGAGACCCCACCTGGGACCCGAATCTTGTGATGCAGGTCCCTGTTATACTCACCTCATATGTTGCTTGACTGGTGCTCATGGTTGCCCGTGGGGAGGGAGAAGGCGGTCACTAAAGCACTACACTCACTAGACATACACAAGATGGGAGACTTCGTTAGTGATGGAGTTGTTAACAGATGGGAGTCGGTTGTCCAAGAGGCGACTGGCCAGACAGTTCTTACAGGACTCCAGTACTTTAGAGCTTTAGAGCTCGTCAGGCCCTGTGAGGCCTCCTGTGGGACGATATGCAGGAGCCTTTAGAGATGCCATCTGTGGTAAGTTGACAGGACTCTTTCGTAATGTAAATTGTTAGGTTTATTGAAGATGAATCATCCGAGTGGAAATGCGTGGCTCACCCTCAGGCTGGTCAGTAAACAACTGCCAGAGAGTGGAACCATCAGCTATCAGGGAATGTAGAACGCACTAAGCACAGTGCTCTACAATCCATAGCTGACATAGAAGATTACAACACCATCATTTTTGCCATTGATACAAAATACTATTCCTGTAAAGCTAGTCACTAAACATTATCCTCTTGCACAGGATGCCAGGCGGCTGGCAATGCTTGGGACACGGGTCGATTGGCAGAGATATCTTGAGGTGATCATAGATGACAAATCATGTCAATATTGCTGTGCCAGGACAGGGGCGATCAACTCAGACACGTTAATGGTGTGTGCTATACACCTGAGACACTGCACCGCTACAGTCTGCGTGACTCATCAGAATGTCTACAATACCATGCACCAGATGCTGGCTTCCTGCATACAGCATGGCTATTTCCTGATATCATGGCGGTGGGCAAAGATTTATCATGAATTGGGGGTATAAACAGACTATACATTGGAACCTGGCCTATTACTGGCTCTACTGGGCTTAGTCAGGGAGGTGAACAAGGGTGTGAGGAAACTGGTAGCACTTGGGCTTCTTTTTGCTAAATGTAGGGCAGTAATGCAATGGGCCAGTGGCCCAGCTCTATCTCTGAAAGCCTGACACAAAGATACTACTACAACACACAATCAGATATCTGTAGCACAATTCTTCCCCCACAGAGTCGGCCTACGGATATTTGGGGTCTGTACCAAACTTATCTGGTGGGAAAGGAGATGGGAGAGGAGGAGGGGGAGCTAGGAGTGTCATCAAAGATTTCACATTGCTTCTGATATGCCATATACTCTAAAATGGTAAATGCTCTAATCTTAGCCTCTTTTTTCTCACGCCTGGTGTGCTAATATGTGTACTTCTACAGTGCTCTTGTAAGACGTTTGACACCTAAATGGGGGGACTGTGCACTAAGATATGTCGTTTGGATGATCTGTCCCATCCCTGATTTTTGTACCAGTGTCATGCATTATTGTTGGGACGCTTACAACCTAATAAGATTTGTTTATGGTAATCTATTGCAAGAAATAAAAGTTTATAAATCTTTGAAAAAAATGTTTTAAAGATCCCTAAGATTCCCACATAGTCTGAGTTTATTGTTAGCCAGGCGTACCATGACTAACGGAGAAACCCAGTCAGAGGACTCAGTTGTTCAATTATACCTGCTTTGACTGATTTATCTAATTCAGATGACACCGCCCCCCTGATAGTCATAGGAATGTTTCTGACCTTATGAACACAGGGGACAGCATTATCTTTTAAGATCATATTGCGCTCAAATCCTTTAAGTTCTCCTTTGCCACCAGAAAAAAACTCAGAACCAACCACACACACTGTATCCACAGTAAATATAGGGCTAACTGCAGCCCTTGGGCTGTCGCCCTGCTCCCCCCCTACCAACCGTGTGGAGTTGCGGGGTGAACGGAGGCTGATTTTAGCAAGTATCAACCTCTGCCATAGGCTCGCCCAACATCCTCGCTGAAGCTGCTGCTTTTAATCAAAGTCAACACCGCTCACCGCTGCCACTGCTTCCACCAATCCTACCTTCACCTTCACTACCGTAAAAACCTGGACAAACGCCGGGATAGACACTGTGCCCATTGGAGACGTACGCCGCGTAGATCGCTTCTCTCCCTCCGGCACTCTGAGGCTTTCCCAGGCTCCCGCAGGGTCCTACTGCAGGACAGACGCCAGTCAAGCTTCACTCCCTCGGCGGAAAAACATTAGCAAAAGAAGGTAAAAAACAAAAAAAGAAGTTAGCATGAGGAACACAAGGACATTAAAGTGGCCTCCTATATCTGCTCACCGTTTCAGTGCCATTTATTTTTCGTGTCCAGTAGGGAAAATCCGCCGTTGGACCAGAGCTCCCGCAGCAGACATCAGCCTGCCGCCATGTTCCTCAAAGACTCCTTTCTAATTCTAATGAGAGAGAGTTCTTAGTAGAGCTCTGCTTATCCCCTTAAAATTGTTGACATCACAATGTTTTTTTTATCTTTTTCTAGTTTACTTTTCCTTTTTACTAAAAAATATAAAATTGAACAGTAATAAAGGGGAAGAGAGGAAGGGGTCACAAGA
Source organism: Lissotriton vulgaris (assembly GCF_964263255.1). Lineage (NCBI taxonomy): Eukaryota > Metazoa > Chordata > Amphibia > Caudata > Salamandridae > Lissotriton > Lissotriton vulgaris. Next base: position 581,957,688 of record NC_141687.1, on the reverse strand, counting down.
TAAAATGTTAAAGGACAAAGATAAGGAGAAAAAAGGGAAAATAATTAATAAGGAAAAAAAAAAGAAGGTGCATGGGGCTAATATGATAGGGCGGGAAGAAAACACAAAGTAAAAAAATCAAATCAAAAATAGAGCGTAGTAAAAATAAAAAATAAAAAAACAAATGCACTAGAGATTATATTAGGTGCCTACTTACCAACTATAAGAGGAGGGAAATCCTGACCGGTCACCGGGGCCCCAAATAGGCGACAAGATCGCCAAAATAGGTATGGGGGGGGGGGTTCCTCATGGGAGGAAAGTAGTTAGTTGGGGGTTAGGGGAAAAAAGGGGAAAAATAATCCTCATGTACATGTGAAGAAAGATACGTTTTTTTATGGAAGCGGGGCAGCGGTGTACCCAAAAGGTCCATATGGCTAATATGACATGTAAAATAAAAATCATTAGCTTGAACGTCAGCGGTTTGAGGGATAGAAGGAAAATGCACAGGGTAAACGAGTATCTGCATAAGTCGGGAGCCCACATCTGCCTTCTTGAGGAAACACATCTAGATATGCAGGAGTGTAAGTCTGCATTTGAAAAGTGTAGGTGTGTTCAAGAGACCATCTGTTCAGACCAAAGCGGTAACACAAGGGGTCGGCAATTTTGATCAGAGCTAACGCTGGGATAAGGCTGGTGAAATTTGAGACAGACCACTCTGGGAGATGGTTGGTGGCATTGTTAACTATAGGTCAGACTCCATTCACATGTGCAGTGTTCTACGGGCCCAATCAGGATGCTTCAGGGCCCCATATGAAGCTCAAAGCTAGCTTACTGGAGACTGTAGGACCAGTAATATTGGGGGTGATTTCAATATGATATTTGATGAAAAATTAGATCGAACTTCTAGGGTCAGATTTACGGCCCCCCAAGGTCCCGAACGGAGCTTAAGAACACCCTGAAAGATTTTAACCTCATAGATATCTGGAGAGCTAAAAATGATGGAAAAAAGGATTATTCCTTTTATAGTAGAAGATACGGTCATCCATACTAATATAATAAAGAGAGAGCCCAAACCTTTGAGGCGGGTAATCTCAGAAACCACAGCACCAATCACAAAACCCAATACAGCATTGGAAAGGGCAGTTGCAGCAGAAGTACATAGGCAATGCAGACGCCCACCATATACATTTAAAAGGTAAAAGAACCGTGCCAGAAAGGTAGTCCCTTGTGGGCGTGTCTGCGTTGTGCTGTGGGCGTGTGCTGGGGGCGTGACGAATGCTGGGGGCGTGTGGTACATTCCGCCCTTCTTGCCATGTCTCATATTGTGTGCTAATCCCAACCTGCTCCCTTTAAATACCCATGCACCCCATAATCATAACCCACCCTTACACCTTAAAATACCCCAACACCTTTAAACACTAACCCATCTTAACCCTATAAATATACCCTGCACCCCAAAACCCAAACCTATCCCTAAACCTTAAAAATAACCCTGTACCCCAAAACCCAAACCTAGCCCTGAACACTATAAATACCCCTGTACCTCAAAACACAAGCCTACCCCTGAACCCTAAAAATACCACTGTACCTCAAAACCCAAACCTACCCCTGAACCCTAAAAATACCCCTGTACCCCAAAACCCAAACCTAGCCCTGAACCCTTAAAATACCCCTGTACCCCAAAACCCAAATCTACCCCAGAACCCTAAAAATACCCCTGTACCCCAAAACCCAAACCTAGCACTGAACCCTAAAAATACCACTGTACCCCAAAACCCAAACCTACCCCTGAACCCTAAAATACCCCTGTACCCCTAAACCCAAACCTAGCCCTGAACTCTTAAAATACTCCTGTACCCCAAAACCCAAACCTACCCCTGAACCCTAAAAATACCCCTATACCCCAAAACCCAAACCTAGCCCTGAACCCTAAAAATACCCCTGTACCCCAAAACCCATACCTATCCCTAAACCCTAAAACTACCCCTGTACCCCATAACCCAAAACTATATCTGAACCCTTAAAATACCCAAACCCCCAAAACATATACCTCAGTACCCCAAAACATATACTCCTATACCCATACTTACCTTATCCAAACATTTAAAAAAAACATGCTTTTACCATTCATGCATTTACAACGAATTTGGTTGTAAATGTATGCGTGGTAAAAGCATATAAAATGTAATGCCAGGCGTTATAATGGCATTGCGGAGTCATGGTACTTTCGTAATGAAAGTATGCGGAGTGATGGTATGCGGAAAGAAAGTTGCGGAATAATGGGTGTTTACCATCCCCCGGTAAGTACATTGGTGGCACGGCGGCCCACATCTCCAGCAACATACTCATATTTTTTCACCACCCATTTGAAAAACGCACAGGTCTCTCTCATTGATGGCCAGCACCGACATACACTTTTAGACACACCTCCCGCCACAAGTTCTAGAATTGCAAACTTTAGAGCTGAGGAGCTACGTTTGAATCTCGGCATCAGGTAAACATCCTGTGATTCCTGGCAAATCGCTTTGTCTCCCTGTGCCTACCACAAATGAATGTGTTCTTCTGTAATGTAAATTGTGCTCATGCCATGTTGTCGAGTTTGCGCTATATAATATTGCAGGGAAAAATAAAGTAGGGAAACTCGAGTTCACACACTACTGAACGCGCGCACTCTTAAGTGCATCAGCAGTGCACTGTGAATCGGAGCGTTTCACCGGCCTGTCACAGATAAGAAATGCTATCAAAATGAAATCCTACAAAACAATATACTACTGGCCGGCAGCAATTCATACCCGGACAACGTCGGGACGGGCTGCTAGTCATTCTATAATTGATTTCTTTCTCCTGGACCAATTACTCTTTTCAGCGGTCAACTCTATATCTTATATTCACACTATTTTGTCTGATCACTCAATTGTCGAAGTTGTAATTTATTTTAAACAGAAGATACAGCAGAGGAGGTGTATGCTGGATAGAGCCTTATTACTTCAAGAAGGTGTCAGGCAAGATTTAGCAACACAGTCGGAGGAGTTTTTCAGGCTTAATAATGGCTCAACAAGTCAACAGGTAATTTGGGAGACATTTAATGCCTTTGTTAGAGGTTCTCTGAGCACCCTGATGATTAGGAGAAATAAGGTGATAAGGGAGAAGAAGGAAGAGCGTCTCCTGAATATTAAATTAAAAAAACAGGAGCTTCAGAAAGCATCAGTAGATCAGTCAGACACTAGACCCCGCTTACAAAAAGAGCTGGATACCTTACAGGCAGAGTATCAAGCAAGTATAGACAAGGTATTAAAAGATAGATGGGATGCTAGTAAGCTCCAAAATTTCTCATACGGGGAGAAATGCGGCCGCCTACTCGCATGGAAATCTCGAGCAGACAAGACCAGGAATCAGATTAATAGCCTATTTCTTTCTAGCTCAGGCCTTACCATCTATGATGATGATTTAATCAGAGAAGAGGCTAAGTCTTATATGCAAAATCTTTATAAAGCCAACCTGGTTCATTATATGCAGCGTGCGGAGAATTGGCTAAATAAGATACAGCTCCCGACTCTGCCCGAGGTTGATAGAACCTTTCTTGCTTCTGAGATCAGAGAGGGCGAGATGAGAACCCAGATTTTGAAAATGGCTAAAGAAAAAGCTGCCGGCCCGATGGGCTTCCCGTAGAGTTTTATAGGATAGTCCTAGATCAAATAATTTCTGCTCTAACAACACTGTTTAATGGAATTCTTTTAAGGGGAGAGGAGGCCTCAAACTCATGGTCGGAAGCCACCGTTACGTTAATAATAAAACCAAATAAGGACTCGGTAAAGATAGAATCATATAGACCGATTTCTTTACTGAATTCGGACTATAAGATTTTCGCGGGAGTATTGGCGGCTAGACTGGCTAGGGTAGCCAAAACCATCATCCATTGTGATCAGAGGGGCTTTATCCCTGATAGACAACTCAACGAGTTAACTTTTCAAGTAATCGCTGCTATTGATGTAGCAATTGATAAAAAACTGCCTCTGACTTTGGTAGCGGTCAACGCCGCCAAGGCATTTGACCAAGTAGATTGGTCATATCTATGGAAAGCACTGGCGGGTTTTGGACTTCCAAATAACTTTACGACAGCTATAAGGTCTCTCTAGTTGTGCTCCGAGTGTTAAGATCTTAGTTAATGGGTCTCTTACAGATAGGATACCCATTGCTCGCGGAACCAGACAGGGCTGTCCTTTGTCGCCTATTTTGTTTAATTTATATACAGAGCCTTTCATTTGTTTGCTTAGGTCTGATCCATTAATTAAGCACTTTATGATTTCTAATTTGGAATTAAAATTTGCGTTATGCACGTATGATTTATTGATGTACACTTCAAATCCGTCTGTAGCACTGCCAAGATTAATAGATTTGGCAGAAGGGTTTGGTGAGATCTCAGGGTACACGATCAATAAAGATAAGACTGAGATTATGGAGTGGAACCAAGAAGTAGAGACTCTAGGGTCAAAGACTAGAATGAGATATCTGGGGGTACATTTGACCAAAAAGATTGAGGATATACCAAAAATCAATCTGGATAGAGTCTCTAAGGATGTTTGTGCCCTACTTCAGAGATGGTCATCTCTCCCTTTAAACATCTTCGGGAGAGTCAATCTAATTAGGATGATCATTCTGCCAAAAATAACGTTCTTGTTTAATTCTATCCCACTATCCTTCCACACACCAGCCATCAAAAAACTCAAAATCTCCACGAATATCATGCAAAAAGCTTAGGAGAGGCCTAGGAACAGGGGGGTTGGCTCTCCCAGACTTATTTGTGTATTGCCATGCATTTCATTTGAAAAATTTCAGATTATTAGCCGGTAAAATTGATTTATCCTCCCAAGACATTCTTTTTTCAGCATTATTGCAAGACATTCCTCAGGGATAAGATTTTTTTATTTTTAAATTTGAGGATTCTAAGTTTTTTTAAAAAGTGAGGCTCAAGATTCTGGGGGCAGCCTTAAAAAATTGGGTATTCATCAGGAAAAGGTTTGATATCCCATATTACGCTTATATTACCCCTAAATAATTAGCTAAATTTTCTAACTCGGAGTATCACTGTCCAAGATGTAGATATCCTGCTGCGGACGATGTCCATATGTTCGTGGACTGCCTAGAGATAAGAGAGTACTGGATAAAGATTCGGGAATTTTTGGAAGAAGTCCTTCAAGCATCTCTGGAATTTAATACAAGAACCATTCTTTCTGGGTTGTGCATGGACTATAATGTAAATGAACCTCGTACGAGATTTGTCTTTTATGTCATGCTTTTGGCAAGGCGCGAAATCTGTAGAGCCTGGAAGGATCCAATCTCCCCTACCTTTTCAAGCTGTTTAAGACATATTATTTTTACAAGTAAATCTGACATGGCATGCGACCCCACAAGTTTTGACAAGATCTGGGCGGCCTTAGTAGCATGGCAAGACCAGTGAATGGTTTTCCTATGATTTATCTGGGGCCCTGATGGTTCCCTTGCCTTCAAAGTAACACAGGGCGCCAATCACGGTGAGAAATTGAGTTGAACTGGGAAAGCAGTGGCTACTTGAGGGATCAGGCTTGCTATATTTCTAGTGGTCAACAAAATTAGGGCCGGACCAGGATGACCAACTGTATAGAGGCGGCCAGTTTCCCATCAAGACTTCCAACAATGGAATATGAGGATTACCATAAAAAAAAATAAGAAAATTATTTTTAGATATTTTTCACATCTACGTCATCTTTAGAAATCACTAATAAAGGCTCTGAACTTCTGGGATGAAGAACAATACCTAAATCACCATTATCCTACCAACCCAGAACTGATGGGCCAGTTTGTGAAACATATCATTTACTTTTAGCTTTACATTTTTAAAACTCAAATGTTAGTTTCATATACCCTAAAAGAACAGTGGGCTCTCCTGTGAAGCTTTTAGGAGAAAACTTTTCATTCCAAATTACTTCATTTACTATTGTAAGAGAAGTGTGGCTCAATGGTTAGAGTGGGAGACCTTGATGCAGAGGTCTGGCCCGGGACCAGGGTTCGATTCCCACCTCGGCGGGTCTTGTGCTAAAAAATTCCTCGGACCTGATATTCTTGCCTCAGTGCCTCTTCCAATCATGAGTCTCACACTGCAACTCTGGGCAATAGCTTGCTTAATCTCCACAACGGCCCCAACAGTGCTAGGATGCATGGCTTCACCCTGGGGGTGCCCAGGAGTGGACACTTCACAGGGAAAGGCAGGAAGGGTTCCACAGCAGTATGAGTAATAGCGCCACGAAACCGCTTGGTAGCAGTGTGCTCTACAAATACCTTACATTTACATTTACTTTTTACTATTGTTTAGGGTGACCCTTAAACTGCAGGGAATGTAATGGTCACTCCCCTCTATTTCACATTTAGGTTTCTTTCTGTTGATGCGAACATTCAACACTTCTGAATCTGTACATAGAACAAACATATTATGTATCAGCACAATCTGTATCAAGAGAGTCAGAGTTTGAACGATCTTCCCACACCTGCACAGATGCCTTCTTAGTACTCATTTTCCTGCATACTTTCTGAAAAAGTCCCAGTATTCTGCATCCTGAGCTCCTTTGGTTACGAGCACAACATCTTTTGTCATTGGTAGAATGTGTGGTAATATTATTCTTTCATTCTTTGCCTTATCTGTGGTGTCACTTTTAGAATTGCTATGTGTCATGAGAATGTTACTCATGTAATGGGGAATGTTGTGTTACCTGTGTTCTAGATCAGAGAAGCGGTTGGAGCTGATCTGATCTAGACGCTTTGGTTTGTGCTCCAGTGGGTCCTTGCATTTAACCTAAATAAATCCTCCTCCGCTCTTTAAAATGGCGACGAGGACATTTAAAAAAATAATTGGACCCACTGTGATGCTAAGCGTCTTTTAAATCTTCTTTGAAATAATTTAAAGGAAACGGACCTACGGTGCGATCTTTATCTGGAGCAGTTCGTGAAGCTGTTGATGTTAGTGCTTTCTTGAGACTTCCAAGGTACTGTCGTTTTAAATTAATTTAAGGACTTCGAGTCACTTTCCCCGAAGTGCCTCTGGGTCAGTTGGTCTGCTCGCGCTCTTGAACGTTTCCAGTCTGATGACGTCCGTGATTCACAACGGACTACTGGAACGCATTGCTTTGCTGAAACACAGCGCTTAGAGCACGCAACGTCACGGTCATTTCAGGAATACTTTTCTATCTATTGAAACGCATATGGAACGCAACGTAGCACGCAAGTTCACGACCATTTTGAAATTGATTTTCAGATTTATTTATTTATTTATTTATTTCTAAATTTATAAAGCGCGAACAAATACCACAAGTGGTGTCTCGGCGCAGATGATCAGCTGTTCTGTGTTAGCAGCGTAAGTGCTTATCGAGCAGTGTTGACAGCAAATTACTTCCCACGCCTTTCAAGTGACAACTGGCGGTTTAGTCATTTTCAAGGAGTATTTCCTGCGAATTCAGTGATTCGCTCACTTTTACTTAAATATAATAATTTTGAAAATCGAAAAGTGAAGGTGTGGTAAGCTGAGTTCCTTCTTCAATACTCTATTTACTTCAGTGATGTACACACTTTATTTGTTTTGAGAAGTGCATATTGCTATTTACTTCAGTGATGTGCACACTTTATTTATTTTGAGAAGTGCATTTTGATATTTACTTCAGTGATGTGCACACTTTATTTATTTTGAGAAGTGCATATTGCTGTCTTATCGCTACTGTGATCTGCACACATAAAATTTTCCGTTTTGTTGGTTTGTTTATATAAGTGGTTGAAATGGCTTCATCTCAAATCTGCAATCAACCTTCTATATTTTTACAAATACCAGGAAAACCGAAGCTAAGGTGGAAAAAATGGTTTGACACATTTGAAAATTGCATCGTTGCTATTGATGGTACTAAGGGGCAGATTTATGTTAACTGGCGCATCCCCAGGGATGCGCCAGTTAACGTGCGCCACAGCTCCGCCACCCATGGTGCGCCGCATTTATAATGCGGCGCACCATGGTGCAAAAACGGCACAGATGCGTGACGCATCTGTGCCGGAAATGTGGCGCATTGCTGGAGTTGCGTCGCAAGCGCGACGCAGCTCCAGCAATGCTCGGGGCTACACCATCTGCACAATGCTGCGTCAAGACCTACGCCTGCTTCAAGCAGGCACAGGGTTTTGACGCAGCATTGCCCTGAAAGTGACTGATTGAAATCTCATAGATTTCACTCAGCCACTTTCAGGAGGCGTTCATGCGCAGGAACGCCACCCCCTGCGCAGGAACGCCTCCTTATGGCGCAGTGCTTTACAACGTGCCGCATCTCCTAGATGCGTCACGTTGTAAATAGGGCGCATTGTTTGCGCTGCAGTTGCGTCAAATAAAGTGACGCAATTGCGGCGCAAAGAGGCGCAACGGCCTCATAAATCTGCCCCTAAGTTTTCTGCTGAGAGGAAGAAAGCCATTCTTTTCAGTTATTTGGGCACAGCTGCTATTGAAATTTTCAAGAACCTCATGCCCATTGCACCACCAATTGAAGGAGGTGATGGATGGACTGTTTTTGTTGAAGCTGTTGCTAGACTTGAAAAACAATTTGAAGATGAACCTAACGTTATGATTGAAAGGCATTCTTTTCATAAGAGAAAACAGCTTGCAGATGAATCTGTTGAGGATTATATAGCAGCTCTGAGGATGTTAGCTGCAAACTGCGAATTTGGTGCCTATGTTGATACTGCTTTAAGGGATCAATTTGTGTTTAATTGTGCAGCTAAAAAAGTACAAGAGCGACTCCTAGCTTGTCGTAATCCTACTCTGGCAGAGGTTATTGATGTGGCCAAAGGGATTGAAGGATCAATTGAGTCTTCAAAGATTATTACTGCTAATGAAAACAAAAATACAAATGACACCTCTGTTTGTGCTGTACAAACACATAGTAAGAGTAATTTTCAAACTAATAGAGTTTTGAGTTGTTTTAGATGTGGGTCAAAGGCACATTTGGCGAACTGTCCAGTTTGTCCTGCTCTTAAAAGAAAATGTACCAAATGTGGTAAAATTGGCCATCTTGCATCTTCTTGTAGGATTCAAAAGAAGGGAGGTAAATCTAGTTCCGCTGTAAGTAATGTTTCTTATGTTGATGAAGATTTAGAGAATTTGGTCATCACTATTTATGATGACTCCTTTGATAGTCACATAAGTAGTATTTCTCTTCCAATCAAAGCTTCTTTAGGGATAGTTCATGTTGGTAATATTGCCTTTGAAGCTATGGCTGACTCTGGTTCGCCCGTGACTATCTTATCGGATGTATTCTTTTATCAAAAGTGGAAAGGTGTCAAACTTGCTAAATCTGATATCAACCCTAAAGTTTTTGGTAATTTTGATATCAAAATGTTAGGTTTCTTTGAAGATTCGCTAAAATTTGAGACCCGTATCATTTGTACCAAAATTTATGTTGCAATAGATGGGAAAAATATTGTTGGGTGGTATGATCTTGGTAAACTTGGCATTAATTTATGTCCAGGATCTGATCATCCTATTCAATTGAGGGAGATGCCTATCAACAATGTTTCTTTGGAATATCCTTTGTCTTCCATTTTGAATAAGTATAAAAATGTTTTTGAGGATGTTGTAGGTGTGGTCAAAGGTTTCTCTCACAGAATTAAACTTAAAAAAGGAGCTTTGCCTGTGCAACATAAAGTCCGTATGGTACCTCTGGGTGTGAGGGACAAGCTCAAATCACATTTGGATGGTCTCTGTTCTCAAGGTATCATAGAGCCTACTGATAGCTCAGAATGGGTTTCGGCTATCGTTATTGCCCTTAAAAAGAATCAAGAAATTAGACTGTGTGTAGACCTCCCGTCTCTCAATAAAAACATTGTGGTGGAAACTTATCCTTTGCCTAGGATACAAGAAATGTTGGCTGCTGTTAATGGTGCCAATTTTTTTTTCAATTATTGACTTGAAGGCAGCCTATCATCAAGTTACTCTGGATCAGGATTCTAGAGATCTGACGGCGTTTATAACTCCGTTTGGGTTATTTAGATTTTTGAGGATGCCTTTTGGCCTGGCATCTGCTGCCAGTGTTTTTAAAAAGCTAATTGAAAACCTTTTTAGTGAAGTTGAAGGTGTTCAGTCTTTTCAAGACGACATCTTAATCTTTGCTAAGTCAATTGATGAGCATAATGTCACCTTGGAAAAGGTTTTGAAAATTCTAAGCAGCAAAGGCATGACGGTGAGCAAGGAGAAATGTAAGTTTCTTGTTAAGGAAATTGACTATTTAGGTCATAAGATTACCCAGGAAGGGATTTTCCCTAAAAAAGATATTATTAGCACTCAAGTGAATGCCAGCAAGCCTCAGGACAAGGATGCTTTACACTCCTTTCTTGGGTTAAGTGAATATTATGCGAAATTTGTTAAAGGATATGCTTTGGTTGTTGAACCACTTAGACAACTTTTAAAGAAAGGTTCAAGATTTGTTTGGATGGATGTTTATGATTCAGCTTTTCAGGGGGTGATTAAGCTTATTGCTAATGCTCCAGGTCTTAAAACTTTTGATCCTGAAGGGAGGTCTTTTGTGACTGTGGATGCAAGCACTGTTGGTTTGGGAGCTGTTTTCACGCAGATGGTTAATGGCAAGGAGAGAGTTATTTCTTTTATTTCGAGAGCCATCACAGGTGCTGATGTCCATTATAGCACGATAGAGAAGGATGCTTTAGCCTGTGTATGGGCTGTGGAGAAGTTGAAGAATTTTTTGTGGGGTAGGCCTTTCGTTTTGGTGACGGACCATAAGCCGTTGGTTTACATGATGGATGGCGTGAGGAGTGGTAGAGCGTCTTCCAGGTTGGTTCGGTTAATAGCGAGACTACAAGAGTTTAACTTTGAGATTCAGCATATTCCAGGTGGAAAGAATTTTGCTGCAGACTGTTTATCGAGGCTGCCTCCTTTGAACGATTCTTGTGATGAGGTCACGGATCAACATGAGTGTGTTGTGGCTGCTTTGGATGCTGTGGAATCAAGCAACTTTGGTATAGATGAGAATGAGTGGAATGATCATGTTAGTAGAGATAATTTGTTGACCAAGGTTAAATCTTATGTTGTTAAAGGATTGAATCTTCGTTAAGAAGTTTTGCTCAGATGGCGAATGAGTTATCTATTGAAAATTGAATTTTGTTAAGAAATGAGTTGTTTGTTCTACCAAGTAGTCTCAGGGAGAAGATTATCAGTTTAGCGCATTCTGGGCATCCTGGTGTTTCAGGTACCAAGAGATTACTCAAGTGTCACTATTGGTGGCCTGGTTTAGATACTTCTGTTGAGAAATGTATTGATAACTGTGCGGTGTGTGTTAGGTCTGACAAGCACTGGAAGGTTTCTACCGAACCTTTGTCTATTTGTGAAGCTCCTGCAGGTCCTTGGGAAAGACTTTCCATTGATTTTTCAGGACCTTATGATTGTCTTGGCAGAGAGAGTAGGTTTTTGATTGTTCTCATTGATGACTTTTCAAAGTGGTTACATTATTCTTTTGTAGAGCATCCTAGTACTGATGCCGTTATTAGTTTCCTGGACCATGTTTTCAGGATTGAAGGGGCTCTTATTTCCATCAGGTCTGACAATGGTGTTCAGTTCATCTCGAACAAAATGGAAATGTTTCTCAAAAAGTTTGGTGTGTCTACTAAGAGGGCTCCTCTTTAGAGTCCTCGTTCCAATGGTCAGGTAGAGAGGGCCAACAGATTTTTTAAAGAGGGGATCCAAGCTGCCTTGGAGAGTAATCTGGATGTTTTTGACTATTTGAAAGATAAGATTTGGAGTTATCATCTGACTCCTAACTGTGGCACTGGGGTTTCTCCTTTTTGTCTTATGAGAGGCAGACAAGCGAAATCTTTATTTTTGCCTCAATTGAGAAACAAAAGCAATTTGACGGAGAGTTTTGAGTCTTCTGTCATTAAAGCTAGGGATAATATCACTTCTCCACGATTGTCAGGGAAGTCTAATCATGATGATTTTCATCATTGTAAGGGCAAGATTATAAAAGTTGGTGATTGGGTTAGGATTGTTAGTCCCTCTCACACACCCAAAGGTATGTCCAAGTTCAGTACGCCCTTTATTGTGGAGAAAGTTTCTGATTCTACTGTTTTTCTCAAGGGCAGAGGGTGGTGGAGTAAAAGTTCTGTTGTTGTTCTGAAACCTGGCAAAGAATATTTTTTGATAAAAAGGAAGATGAGGATGTCTAGTTTGATGATTCCTGTCATAGTCCTTTACCTAAGGAACAGTTTGTTTCTTCTGGTGATGGTCTTGATATTACTACTGGTTCAGAGCTTGATCCTACTTTGGATATTTCTGCTTCTGACGATGATGCTGGTACTTGCTCTTCTGTTCCAGGTTCACATGTTTCTCTTAAAAGATGTGTTAAGTTGCCTTAAAGATTTGACGATTATGTTCTGGATTAGTTTTGTTTTGTTTATCTCCCTTTTGTTTTATTTTCTTTTATTTTGTTTTGTTTATCTGTGGAAAAGGTACATGTGGTAATATTATTCTTTCATTCCTTGCCTTATCTGTGGTGTCACTTTTAGAATTGCTATGTGTCATGAGAATGTTACTCATGTAATGGGGAATGTTGTGCTACCTGTGTTCTAGATCAGAGAAGCGGTTGGAGCTGATCTGATCTAGACGCTTTGGTTTGTGCTCCAGTGGGTCCTTGGATTTAACCTAAAAAAATCCTTATTTAAAACATTTACTGCCTCCTCCGCTCTTTACAGAATGTCCTTTATATCAATGTCTAGAACATTTTAAAACAGTATTTTATTCTGCTTGGTTTTTCTTATAATCTGTTTTACTGTGAGTCAATTTGTTTTCTTGCTGAAAATATGTTTTCTTTCCAGGTTGAATTTTTGTAAACTACATCTTTAGTTCCTTCTCTTCCTAGTTCTTTCTTACGTTCCCCAAAACAGCTTTAGCATTTCTTCTCGATAATTCTGCTAATTTCACAATCTCAATGAGTTCCTGTAATGCTACTTCTCCTTTAGCCCATAAATTATCCTTATGGAACTATTTGCTGCATGCATGACTATCTGATCCCTGATAATGTCATCATGCAGTGTCCCAAAATGGCAAGTCAAGGCTGTTTTTCTCAGGCAGACACAAATTGTTCAAAGGTTTCATCTTAAGAATGTATCTTGTGGTAAAATGTATGTCTATCTATACCAACACAAACAGTTGGCGCATCATATGCGTCCATGTCTTCTAACCCATGATACGTCTCCTTGGCCATCTGGTCTAGGTTGTTTTCCAATCCAATTTTATAGATGTACTGCTACTGGACCTGGGGAGTGTAAAATAATGTTTTCTTTTTTTGTAGAGTAAAGTCATCATCTTTATCTAACATGGAAATATAGTTAATGAAAAACGACATCACTTTTGCCATTTTAAAGAATTTTCCATGTGAGATGGTATAAACGGTTGAGGTGGCGTAAGATTCATTGAGTAAGCAGATGCCTTATTCTCTGTAATATATTGACCACAAAAAAAATAGAGTTTAATGCAATTTTTAAAATCACTAAAATAAAGAAACTTTTAGAGACTCACATTATAAATAGGGTTACAACAATAGAAAGAAGCTTGCCTATAGCTGCACTGTATCCAAGGTTGAAATTCTATATGTAATAGAGCAGGGTGTGCCTATTGCTGTAATGATAGGCAGAGTCTGGCCTATAACCGCAATGGAAATCTTTGCAATAAGAGACAAAGGTGTGTGCATTGCTGTACATAAATAAGTGTTGTCCATTCAACAGTAGGCAAAGGCATGCATATCGGGGTCAAAAATATCCGGTCTATGAGAGTGTCTAGTAAACATATGAAGGTCTTCCTAATAAAAGATGGCTACCGTATGAACGTTTACGGTTATGCTAAGCTGGTTGCGCTTGTTCTGCTGATGTAGCAGTGTGTCTTGATTAGCCACAGCCGTTGTGCTTGTAGTGAACACGTCACTGTATGGTGAATCTAATGGTGAGGACCGCTTTAAAGATGCCCAAAGCTCTCTGTGAGTAAACCAACGTTATGCGCCCTTGGTGGGGCACTATATAGTAATAGAAAACAGGTACAAAGCAGCTCACTGATGTTTTTCAAGAGGTAGAATACAGTAGAGTTCAGTGCTGGAACACAATTTCCAGGATCAGTCTATCGCAGGTGTCAGCCATTACCATCATTTTATAGAATGTCACATCTGGTTACAAGTTTGTGGCCAGGGCCAAATTTGTATAGATAAATCGTAGAGTTCCGGTAAACCATAAGTTCTTTATTTAACAATTACAGGCCCGGCCCATTAGAGAGCAACGAAACATACTGCTCCCTTGTTATGTTGTGCTTTCACTTTATTTCCTGTGTTTTGCTTTAAGGCTCGTGTTAGTGTGAGCCATTCTATAGCATGCCCTTGCTCCTTGTAAGTTCGTATTCTATGTAAGGCAGTTGAAGCCTGTCTAATCTACTGTGTAGCTGTGCTTCCTGGCTCCACCTGTTTTATCCTTTATCTTAAATAAATCTTTGAGATAAAACCTGCCTCCACCTCTACTTTACAATTGGCGACGATCGGGATCAGGACCCTACAATATACAATTTCGTGAAGATTATTTTTTTTCACTCACGGGAGAAGAAACGAGATTCATTCATGGACTATTATTTTTTTTTTTTTTCCCTCCTCTCTGAACCGTCAACGTTTCTGCATCTATCAAGGAATTGCCTGGTTCGTATTTCCTTTTATTCATAAGACGAAGACTTACTTTGAGGTTTCGGTTGTTGGCGCATGCCGGCATCTTTTGATCGTGAGTTGGATTCCATGCACGATCTTCCGACGCGCGACCACTGAATGCCACACGTCAGTCACGCATTCTTGTTTGATCGCGTGATGACGCAATCGCGCAAGGTCACGTTGCGTGACCCTGCATAGCGGCCATTTTGGATTGGTCGCGAAATCTTTCGTGGTTCCTCAGTCACCGAGGCAACTTTAAAAAAAAAAAAAAAAAAAAAAAAGAACCAGCGCACATGCAACTTCAGACTCGCTTATCATAAGTATTCAGCGGCGCGTTATTCAAGTAAGGAGGGTGAGGATAAACAGGTGAGACTGTCGGGGCACTTGTTTTTTATAATTTGTATTTTGTTACTTAAAAGGTACTATTGAAAAAGCCTTCTATTTACGTACTCTCAATATATGGATTCTGGGGATCAAACCCAAAGTGTTTCAGAAGAAGAAATGGCTCAACAAAGTTTTGTTATTAGTCCCCCACAACCCTTTTGGGCTACTGGTTCACAGCCAGACATGAAGTGGGTGGAGTGGAAAGAATATTTTAATAATTACATTTGTGCCATTGATGAGAATGCTGAAATGAAACCTGAGCAAAAGAAAAGAATACCTCTACATTCTCTAGGACCCAAAGGATTAAAAACGTATTCACGGATGCAGAAGTTAGCTAATGCTGATTTAAGTGACTTTGACAATGTCATTGCTGATGTGGACAGATATTTCGCACCTAAAGTGTGTATAGGTGTAGTGAGGCACAAATTTTTCCAAAGGAAACAGAAAAAGGAAGAATTGGTCGATGAATGGGTTGATGACCTTAAAAAACTTGCTATTGATTGTAAATTTGGGGACTTGCATGACGATCTTATTCGAGACCAACTAGTTATGCACAACGACAATTCTCCGATTCAAGATCGCCTTTGGGTAAATGGCGATGCACCTCTTGACAACGTACTTGCAATAATGAGGAAATCGGAAATGTCGGGGAGATGCGCCACTGTAGTTAAAGATACTGTTAAGGATTCAGACAAAGCATCATCTGCTGTCTTCAAAATTCAAGGAACACCAAAATATCAGAATAAGCAAGTCCCAAACAAGAACTTCGGTCAACCCGTCAGGAATCAAGGAATGGATAACAAGATGGAAGATAGAAGGTGTTACCGTTGTGGTAGCAAAGAACATATGGCTTACTATAAGTCATGCCCTGCCCTACGGAAAAAGTGTAGTGTTTGTGGTCTTATAGGCCACTTTAGCAAAATGTGCCGCAGGCGTACTAATGTCAAGTGTATCTGGAATGAGGATGCGTGTGTTAACGAAAGTAGTGAGGATGAGGATGGTTGTGTAAAGAATGTGAGAGGCAATTACATGTTGAACATTACTGATGAAGCTATGGAGGGCAAACCTATCTGTGAAGTCTCTTTAGGTGGTGTTAAAGTTAATGTATATGCAGATTCGGGATCTCCATATACGATTGTCAACGAAGAGATATGGAAGAAAAATTTTACACAGAAAATAGGTGACAAGTTAAATGCCTCAGATGTTAATCCTGTGAGTTATACAGGTGAAAGAATTGGCCTATTGGGTTTCAGATGGCTCACTTTCATTTTTAAAGGTAGGGTGACCAGAGGCAAGTTATACATAGCCAAAAAGGGACCCTCTGTTCTGGGGTGGTATGACCAGAAGAATCTTCACATCATCTTAGACCCTAATAGCAAGGAGAAGGTGCTAGTCTTAGATGAGTGCAGCAAGTTGGAAGATATATTGAAGAGTAAGTTCACCAGGGTGGTAAGTGGACAGTTAGGCAAGCTTAAGGGTTTTGAGCATAGAATATTGCTCAAAGGGAATGCACAACCCAAAGTGCATAAGGTTAGGCCTATTCCCCTGTTGATAAGAGACGAAGTCAAAAAAGAAATTCAGGGTCTATTAGCTAAGGGTGTTATCGAAGAGGTAGACTCTTCGGAGTGGATTAGTCCAGTAGTCGTAGCGAGGAAGCCCAACGGCAAAATCCGTTTATGTATTGATTTACGCCATCTTAACCAAAACATTGTGATTGAATGATTCCCCTTGCCCAAAATTAATGAGATGGTTTCTTCCTTAAGGGGAGCGACTTGGTTTTCCACAATAGACCTTTCGGCTGCCTACCACCAGGTAGTCTTAGAACCTGAGTCGAGGCATCTAACAGCCTTCATCACACCATTTGGTTGTTTTCAATTTATAAGGATGCCTTTCGGCCTTGCATCAGCCGCGGCTGTGTTTCAACGCTTAATGCACAAATTGTTTGGGGATATGGATGGCATTTGTGTTTTTTCAGGACGATGTTCTAATTGCTGGTACTGACAAAGAAGATCATGACGCAAAGCTATGGAAAGTTTTTGACACACTTAATTCTGCTGGTTTAACTGTTGAATTGTCTAAATGCAAATTTGGTGAAAGAAGTGTCTCATACCTTGGTCATATAATTAGTGAAGAGGGTGTCAGGCCAAAAGCTTCGCTAATAGAGAGCATCGTTGCCTCGCCTGCACCCGATTCTAAGGAGGGAATCAAATCCTTTTTGGGAATGGCAGAGTATTGTGCCAAGTTAATCAAGGACTTTGCTTCAAAGGTATATAACATTAGGTCCTTGTTAAAGAAAAATGTGAAATTTGAATGGACTAAAGAATGCGAGAAAGAGTTTTCTGAAATCAAGTGGGAATTGCAGAAAGTGAGCGCCTTGTCTAGTTTTGACCCTAATTTGGATTGTTTTCTGACAACTGATGCAAGTGACAAAGGTTTGGGCGCGGTCTTGTCACAAGTTGGAGAGAATGGTAAAAAAAGAATCATCTTATTTGCATCTAGGGCCTTGTCACCAGCTGAAAGCAGATACCCTATTATAGAGAGAGAAGCCTTGGCTTGCGCATGGGCCTTAGAACATTTTCGTGCATTTGTTTGGGGGAAAATGGTTCACATCAGGACTGATCACAAACCGTTAGTCCACATTTTATCCACTGATGGCACTGCAACTGCTTCTGCTAGGTTGGCAAGGATCTCTATGCGCATGAAAGAATACATATACAATATCACTTATGTACCTGGGAAGGACAATGTTGTTGCTGATTGTCTGCAAGACTCCCTTCCCCTCTGGAGGAATGTGTTGACGATCCTTGGGGGAACGTTAGACGATTCTGGGTTCCCAGCAATTAGCAGGGAGGATTGGTTAAGAGAACATAATGCAGATAAGGAATTAGTAGAAGTCTCGAAATTTATTTGTCATGGTTGGCCAAAAGAAAGATTTTTGTCTGGCGCTGTGAAGCCATTTTGGGAGGTACGATCTGAGTTGTCATTTGAGAAAGAGGTTTTATTGAGAGGGGACAGGATTGTTCCGCCTTCAGGTTTAAGGAAAAAGATCCTACAGTTGTGTCATGAGGGGCATTTTGGTATAGTAAGGACTAAGTTATCTGTTAAAAGTTTGTTTTGGTGGCCAAAAGTCGACAGTGAAGTAGAGACTTTTGTCAGAGGTTGCCCTGTTTGCAGTTCCGCAGACAAATCCTTGAGGACTTTGAGAACAGCTATGAGTGATGGACTCATTCCTAGCATGCCTTGGGAAACCATCGCTGTGGACATATTTGGTCCTGTAGGGGACCCGAAGGAATATGGATTGGTTGCCATTGATCTGTTTACCAAGTGGCCTGTAGTTAAATTTGTCGATAAAGTGGATACTCAGGCTGTGTTAAAGTTTTTAGATAAAATCTTTATAGTTGAGGGTTTACCTGTGAATGTTTTAACGGACAATGGAGTACAATTTCTGTCCAAGGTTGCTAAAGAATATTTTGGGAGGTGCGGCATTACACACAAAACGACCTCATTGTACAATCCAAGCGGGAATGGAACAGTAGAACGTTTCAATAGAGTGATTAAAGGCATCTTGCAAGCAGCTAATTACAAAGGGTTGGATTGGAAATTGGAAATACAAAAGGCTGTGTGGTCTTACAAAGTGACTTTGAATAATTGTACAGGAGTTTCCCCTTTTGTGATGATGAGAGGTAGACTACCCAGGTGCAAGTTTAACCCTAGCTGGTTATTCAAAGACAGTGTCCAACAATGGTCACCTGTGGAGGTCAAGAAAAATTTAGAATTGGTGCATGGCAGGAGTAAGACTTACTATGATCAGCGTCATAGTGTAAAAGATGTCATTGTAAAAGCTGGAGATTGGGTTAGGATTAAGAAACCTTACAAAGTCTTGAAGGGCGAGAATAAATTTGATTCGCCTAAACAGGTTCTTGAGTTTCTTAGGAACTCGGTCAGGTTAAGTGATGGTAAAGTTTGGAACCTGAAAGATGTGGCTTTGGATATTTGTCAGAATCATGATGAGAGCAAGATTGTGAGGGGCAGACAAACTGATTTTGATTGGGTTGAAGATTACTTTCAAGGTAGTGAGTTACAATCCCAACTTGCGCCTGGTGTTTCTCTTCCTCAATTAAGGGAGGGGGAAGTGGTAACCGGTTCTCCTGACTGTCAAATCAATGAGTCCTTGCATAAACCTTGCCATGCTGAACATGAACCCAGCTTTGTTGACACCGATTACAAGTGTGGTAATGTGACTTCCTTCCCCAGTGTGAGTTCCTCTCCTGTTAGTAGTGACACAGTTTCAGCACCCACTTTACCTGCTGTTAAGGTTTCCAATAGGACGAGAGCCTCGCCTGGTTGGCTAAAGGATTACGTTAGGTAGTTCACTATTTTCACTTTGGTTTTTTTCCTTCCTTTATTTTTCTTGTCATTTTTTCCTTGGGGTTCCTTTTGTTTTTCATTGTGACGGAGGGGGATGTGTTATGTTGTGCTTTCACTTTATTTCCTGTGTTTTGCTTTAAGGCTCGTGTTAGTGTGAGCCATTCTATAGAATGCCCTTGCTCCTTGTAAGTTCGTATTCTATGTAAGGCAGTTGAAGCCTGTCTAATCTACTGTGTAGCTGTGCTTCCTGGCTCCACCTGTTTTATCCTTTATCTTAAATAAATCTTTGAGATAAAACCTGCCTCCACCTCTACTTTACATCCCTTCAACTTCTTCTCCTCCAATTGTCCTCCCACCACCAACATTCTTAACTACATCATAGTAGCATTCTCTATGACACAGTGTCAGGCTATGGGTTCCAGTAAGGAACAAATCATTGCAAAGCATCACAACATCGTATCAAACAGGTCTCCCCTCCCTGTGTTAACCACTCTGGAGAAAGGTAAAATGCATCAGATTAGATTTTTGAGTGCCAAGCACCCCACCTGAGCATCTGCTGATGTGCTTACGGGTCTCTGCTAAATGTAAACCTTAATTTATCCATTTAATTCAATTCAATCACAGCACGTGGCAAATGTTTCTCTCCTGTACCTAATAGACAGTGGGTGAATTGAATTTTGATATGATTGATATGAAAAATGAGATATGAGAAGCAATACAATTTATGGTATGATTGCTTTAAAAAAAGTGTATTAAACACTAGTAGTATGTATTGAATACAATTGTTTTATTGTGTATTATTTATTTGTTTTTTGTATACCAAATGTGTGCACTAACTACCATTTTCATTACGGCCTAAGGTGGGTTCCTCACCCGTCAAGATCTTCTGTCTTTCCTTTATGGTATAATTCAAGGAAACAAGTATACAATCAGTAAAGGCATTTCAAACCATGCTACGGATCCAGGATTTCCAGCATGCCTGAAATAAAATATTTATTATTAAATGCTAAGTGTAGAACTACACTTGCAAGAAGCCATAGTCTACCTTCACCCGCTCTCCCTTATATTTATGGAGCAAGGATTTGCACGTGAAGCAACTTGCTTGTATTCATGAACCTCGAATGACTTTAAAACACTAATCAACATGTTTGTCCTATTAATATTACATTACACAATTCTAATGGGTGTCCGAGAGAAGCTTGCTTATGTGTTTTACTAACTGTAATACGCTTGCATCTAAAATGGCAACTGCTACGCGAGGGTTTCTACTGCGCATGCGTATGTGACACTCACGTGACATGACGTATTCTTTGCTTTGGAGGGAATTTTTGCTTCTGCGCACTAGTATTAATATGGCTGCTCTATGTTCTCACATGCGAGAAGCTTGCACTGCTGCTTTTGCTAAGCTGTTCGTACTGCCTAATCCTAATGCTATAGGTAAATAAAAATTAATGGGTATAGAGTAGAGATGTGTAGTATGTGCTTTGTTATTTAATTATACCATTTTGTATTTCCCTTTAAGCTGTGTATAGTTGTAATGTGTATTTCCCTTTAAGCATGTAGTTGTACTCATTTGAATTGCTAGGTTCTGTGTTCTAATACGAACTTGTGGATTCACTGGCAGGCAGTTCCTGCAGACAGCTGATGTATTAGGACGTGCTCATTTGTACGGAATAAACCCACTACCTGAATTAACTGGAATACCTTTTTCTTGGAATTCATTGCTTCTACAAGATACATGGTATACAGTGTATTCATTTATTCTGTGTTCTAAAACTGTTTCTTTCTATTCTTTTATGAAACGATAAATTTGGGCCTGGGAGACGTTATAACTTCATTTTGAAAGTCCTTCTGCGCATGACAAGCTCCAGAGAGAAGCTCAAAACATTTGTCATTGAATGAGAGCCAAAGACAGTCACAGCCAAGATGCGCCTGGGAAGCTGACCCTTAACAATGTATTCAATGTTAAAATTCCCCATTGTTGGGTGGAATAAAGATGTCATGTGAAAATATATTGATGGGCTGGAACGTTAAATTAATATTCAACACTGAGGTATCAAAATTTGGTGTGGTGTGATGACCTCTCCTCATTCTTTGTCCAATCAAAATAGGGAATCCTTACACTTGCAACATTGGGGGGTGGTACACAGACCTGGAAAATAGTATAACTAGAGTAGACTTAGTTAGTTAATGTGTCCGACTTGTCCAAATAGCTGACCTGTCACTGACCCAACGCACTCAAAAGGTGATCGAGAGCAGACGGGCTGCGAAGCACTCTGTCAGAAGATTCGCTGACTCAATTGGGGTCCGGGAAGCTGAGGTGCTGGCGAAGCACTTTGTCGGTGAAATCGATAACCCAATCGAGGTTCTGGCTGTTAGATATATGTTCCATTTTCTTACCCACCCTATGGTTAGAATATTTAGCAAAATCGTTTTTGATGAACTCGTTCCCTTTCTTACCCTCCCTTTAAATAACTGCTCAAATCGTTTGATTATATAGCATGTTCCTTTTTTTCTTACCCTCCCTTTGAATAAATGCTCAAATCGTTTTGATTAGCATGTTCCCTTTTTCTTACCTTCCCTTATTTACTAAATGATCGAAATCAGTTTAATACATCATTTGCATAGTTACATTCTGGTTCTGATTTTCATTATTGAGAGTCTTCTGGTGTTTAATCTTTGGATCATGACCATTAAAAAAATTTAGATAAAGAGTTTAAAACTTTCCCGAGTCTGTGGTTATTATATGCGTACAAATGTTATTTTTCCTATTATGCTAACTCTCTGATCCAATAGGTTACAGGTACCAGCGACAAGGATTGGTAAGTCAATGGTATAGGACCTTGTAGGTAAATAGACTGGTAGTAGAGCGAAGGTTACCTGACCAAATTATTGAGTTATTGATTTATGGGCCCAGGTGAGTATGGTAAGATTATAGTCGGGTGACCTGCGCGCTCTATCAGTATATTCTTTTGCTAGCAGTAGTATGGTTAGGGTTTAGTTAAAGATCGGTAGTTGGTTAGTTGGGTATGATTGTACTATTGATCGATCAAATGTAATATTATTGAAATATTATTGAAATTTCATTGGTTCTGTTGATGCTGTATTGATTTTTTGTATTAACCAAAATTTGTTTGCACCTGTTATATGTTTTGTCTGGAATCCCTGGGGGCAGAATAGTGGGTGGTAAATGGAAGCCACACTGCAGTGAGGTCACTTACCTTGAGGAAATTAGTGCATGGTTAAGTAAAACTGGAAGCACTATTTAGGGTTTTCTGTATAAATGTGTGAATAAATGATAGTAAAGAGTTCGCTGGCAAAACTTCTTGTGTGATATCACCTAGAAAGGGTCACACGGAAGGAGTAGCAGGTTCTTCTGAGCTTGATTGATAGCAAAGGGGTTCGCTGGTGAAACTTTGGCCTTAGTATATCCCGGAGTGGATAAGTCTGAAGGAGGAGCAGGTTCCCTAATGCACGAATGAATGACTTAAATCCCAGACCTAGATGGTGTTCTCAAATTTAAAGAAATTCTCTTTCATGGCTATCTGTGCGCATATACAAATCTTCTCGTATCGTTTGATGTGGAGTCATTGTACACCTCGAATCCACAGGATGAAACCCTTGATTCTGTGAATACACTATTGTCACAGCGAAACCTTGATTCCATCACACCGCCTCATTTCATCATGGCATGCGCACAGATAACCATGAAAGAGAATTTCTTTAAATTTGAGAACACCATCTACCACCAAACATCTGGTACGAGTATGGGAAGCATTTTTGCTCCAAGCATGGCTAATTTGTACGTTCACTGTTTCGAACAGGAACATGTTCTTAATTCCAATAACCCGCATCGAGATTCCATTCGCCTATGGAGGCGGTATATCGATTATATTTTAGTTATTTGGAGAGGAGATACCACCAGTGTGAACGATTTCCTAGTTTGGCTAAATAGCAGGAATAATTTCCTTAAATTCACATTAGAGATGGACAAATATAAGTTGCCCTTCCTGGATTTATTGATTACTGCCTCCCCTGCTGGCCTTGAGACAGAAGTCTACACTGAGCCCATGGCCAAAAACTCCTTGTTGAGTTACAAAAGTCACCACCCTGTAGCTCTCAAGGACAACTTACCCTATGGGCATTTCCTGCGTATATGCAGGAACTGTTCTACAAAGGATAGTTATCTCAGGCATGCCAGAACTTTATCATCTAATTTGATAAATAGAGACTATCCTAGCAAATTGGTCAAACAAGCAGTCAAACGTGCTGGCAATAATAACCGAGAGAGCTTACTTGAAAAGAAGACCAAACAAGATACAACCCCGAGACTGACATTCGTCAACACCTATAGTACAGTGTCTAACGACATGAAGAAATCAATCCGTCGACACTTGAAAATCCTGAAAGTCGGAGGGGAAGACATACCAGAACCTCTCTTTGCATTCAAGAGAAGCAGTAATTTACGTGACAAATTAGTACACACAAGACCTCGTACTTCGGAACCATTGACCCAAGATAACATCTGGGCGACACCAGCACTGCAGGGACATTATCCATGTGGTGCATGCAAAGTGTGTCCTATAACAAAAAAACTAAGACAATAGACATAGGTACGGATCGTCCATGGATACAGAAAAGATTGACTAACTGCAATAGTGAGAAGGAGGTGTATCTGATTTCATGCCCCTGCAATTTGAACTATGTGGGCATGACCGTACGTAAAGTCAAGTTGCGGATCATGGAACACATGAGCATTATAAAGTGCAAAAAACAAGCAACCGGTCTCACAGCCCACTATTTGGAACTCAATCATAGACCAGAGGACATGCTCTGAACAATTTTAGAACAACCCTTTATCCCACAACATGTCACTGATGTTTCCAAATTCTTACTTTTGAGGGAACAACAGTGGGTCTTCAGACTTAAAAGTGATACACAAGAATTGAATGATTCTATTCCCTGGTCCACTCTATAACACCCTAAGTCACTGTACTTTGTGTTTTGTTTAAGTTTGCTCTCTAGTGCTGTGCTGTTGTCCTTTGAGTATCTTGCCAATACAGTCCCAAAATAGTCAAGAAGAGTTGCTTTAATTTTTGGGCTCAGAGAGTTGTTGACCGGAATTCACTGTGCCTACCCAAAACATTTGTACGGAGAGTGTGATATTTATTCCTTGAAAATACTGTAAACTTTGCGAGTCAAGGCATATGTTAAAAATATGGCTTCGTTAATTTTTTGTATTTCACAACGGAGCTCTTTGATACACTGAACTTATACAAGGGCCGGGGGAGTACGATATTACATGTACACGGCCCATCTACCCTTTAGTCTCCTTTATTTAGCCTTGCGCCAAATATCGAGTTCGGGGACTGCATTTCCCATGAATTGTCAGGTTATTCGGTAGTTGCCGGCATAGTCCCGCGAGATCTAGGACAAACTCTCGCGTCCACCGGGACTACGCCGATCAACATGGAAGGCACCAGTAGGCTACCAAGTTAAGTGGAATCTATTTATTGAGTGTTTTTTCCTCCGTTCAGTACCTCCCCGACGGCTCTGAAGACCGTCAGAGGTACCGACGGAGAGGTAAGAGCGGGAACACTCTCTGTTAACTCGAACCATTAACTTAACTCATGCTTAAATGTGTATTGCTATTTCCTGCCTACAAGCACAAGTTATCCTGTAAGGGGGTTTATAACTAAGATTATATCTATTGCACCATTACTAACGACTCATTTGGTGGTTTGTCAAGAATTATCATTTGGTTAGTTTTATCGCTACCAAGGGTACACAAGATTACCTATGGCTCGCGATTTGCTTTGTTGCCGTTTTATGAATAATGGACACTATTAGCATCATGTCATTATTACCATCTTTGAAGGGATGTTTATTGAGACACTTTAAAGGAAAAGAAAAGAGTTTGATGGTCACTATTACAACACTTGTGACCATAGCATAATACAATTAGTTTAAATCTATGTACAAACACTATAAGAAATACCCTCATTGAGGGTTAGTGTTGTTCAATATGAGAGAGGGTGTGTTGATACACGAGTGGAGATTGCTCTTTACCTAATACCCTGGGTATTTTAGTCTGTTCTTAATGTTGAAGGTTATATGCTACACTGCATGAATTTTAGTTTGGTGTACTTTTCCTTCTAGAGTGGTGCCTCTTTTATCCTGAGCTGTTGCCAGGTGGGGTGAGGCCTTGTCCTCCATATTCAAGAGGTAAGATGGGGCTTATTCGCTCATTTCTTTTAGGCGTAAGTGTGATGGTTTACTTTGTTACCACACATTAATCAAAGAATGAACGGGAGGACTCTATCCTAGGATTCCACTGCACATTTTGTGACTCCATTTATCTTTTCAGATCACTTGTGAACCTATGGAGAATTCTGGATTGTGAGAACCTTGTCTCACTTTGTATCCTTTTCTGGTTTGAGTAAAACCCTATGTCTAGTTTACACTTATAGCAGTAGCTACATTATCTATAGAGGTCCTGATGATAGCACGTGGTTTACATCTTCCGTTGAGTGTTGAAACATGTTGACCATTTTTGTCGAGGACGGCTATTTGTTAAAACTGGTCCTTAACACTGTTTTTAACTTTTGATCGTAGCGTACACTGATACAATTCAAAGTATGTCTACGCATCAATTTTAGTTTTCACTTCATTGGTTTTGCACTGCATTTTCAATTTTTGTTCCCATACACTCTACTACTTAAATACACTACTCACCTTGGTAAATATACCTTTTTGACATCCTAGAGCTCTAATATCCATGGAGCAAGAATGTCAATCTTTACAAAAGGATACCCAAATGATGAAGCTAATCACCAGGCGTGGTGAGTGATGGGAATCCATACATATAAATTATATGTCATGTGTATGAATTGTGGTTTTTGAGTTCTTCCTGTTCTTTCTTTATCTCCTAGGCACTGGGATATAATTTGTATTTATATGAAAAAATATAACCAGGTAATACTATACCTCAAAGGAAAGGTGCCTGCAAAGGAAACTGATTGGACTAGGATAGATAGAACAACTCAGAATAACAGTGAATTTGTGCATGCATATTATGAACGACTGTTACAAGTTTTTAAACAGTATAGCGGCTTAGACAACATTGATATGAAGGATATGACGCATTCCATCTATCGATTTGTGTCAGGATTAAGGCCAGAAATTTCTCAATGGATTAAAGACCACAAAATTTGTTGGCAGGCTAAACAAATCGATGAAATCCTTAAATATGCAAAATATTGTGAGGACTAACTTGACCATAAATGATCAGAGTTAAAGGAAAAGGTAATGTGGGCATAACAGTTAAGCCAAGCGAACAATAACCAGACGCAAGGTGAAGGAAATGGGGGTAGGCCCAGAGGAAAGTTTAATAGGGAAGAAGCAAAGAACAAGTTTCCCCGTCACGGGTGTGGTAAGTTGGAGAAATGAGTGTAAGGAAGTACAAAATGGTAATGTCTCCACTAACGATTTAATTCCACGGATGCAGAATGAGGTGCCACAGAAACAGAAACAGCAGGTAACACAAGCCCAGTTGCCCCTTGCACCTATGCCAGATCCTGGGAAAAAAGCAAGCTTTAGTCCAGAAACAGTTAATTGGGAGTGAAGTGATAGACGAAACACAGCGACATCACAATTTCTTTTGAGTGATACGTTTCTCAATGAAGACTTATACTGACGGTGCCTGAGAGGGGAGGACAAGGAGTGCGTACTTGGCGCATCCTTGCCGGTAGATCAGTCAGGTCCATACATTGAAGGAAAGGTTGAAGGAAATGATGTCACCTTTCTATTGGGCATTGGTGCTACCTGTTCTACTGTGAGAACAGCAGACGTTCCAAACCTACCTCTCTCGGGAGAAGCGAACCAAGTAGTGGGCGTTTCTCGTAAACAAATTAGTACCCCAGTTACAGAACCGATGGAAGTTAAAATAGGTAATTTCAAAGAAATGCACAGATTTGTCGCATGCAATTCTAGCTCAGTAAATCTGTTCGGCAGGGATTTGTTGTGTAAAATGAATTGCACAATCTTTTGCTCGCCAAGTGGTGTAGAAATTCAAACGTCAGATGAAGATGGCATTTATAAAATAATGCTGGCTAAACAAGAGACTGAAAATAAAAGCTGACTTTAGAAGACCTACCAAGTGAATTACAGCATACTGTGAATCCTGTTGTGTGGGACTTCACAGGAAAAGATGTAGGATTAATGGCAAATGTAGACCTGATAAAAGTGACAGTAAAGGAAGGTGCAGTTTACCCAAATACCCGACAGTACAAAATGAGCCCAAAAATAAAAGCAGGAGTTGCAGCAGAAATAAAGCGCTTGGTTGAAACTGGCATTTTACAAGAAATAATGAGCAGTCCATGTAATTCGCCCATAATTGGCATTAAGAAACCGAGCGGTAAGTACAGGGTTGTACAAGACCTCCGAAAAATTAATAACATTTTTGTCCCATGCTGTCCAGTTGTGCCCAACCCTGTGGTGATTCTGTATCAGATACCGTGGGAAACTGGATGGTTCACTGTAATCGACCTCTGTCATGTGTTCTTTTCGATTCCATTACATCCAGATAGCACATTTCTTTTTTTCTTTGAATTCGACAGTCATGTTTATGTCTGGAATCGTGTCCCTCAGGGTTACACAGAGAGCCCCTCGATCTTTAATCAGATTTTGAAAAAGTGCCTTGAGTCCTTGGTGTTACCTGGACACTCAGTGCTGGTTCAGTATATAGATGACCTACTGGTGGCATCTAAATCTCGAAATGACTGTGTTGTTGATACCATTGCTTTACTACATCATCTAGGTGAAGGAGGGCATAAGGTGTCACCTGAAAAAACTGCAGTTTTGCACCACATCAGTGAAATACTTAGGGCACCAGATAGAGAGAGTTGTTAGGAGAGTTACTTCAGAAAGAATCAGAATAATTAAAAACATGAATCTACCTCAAACTCAAAAAGAAATCAGAATGTTTCTTGGAGTTATTGGATACTGCAGACAGTGGATTGTGGGTTTTGCAGTTCTAGCAAAGCCATTGATACAAATGACAAAGAAGAGAGCAAAAGATCTAGTAGAATGGGATGATGAAAGTATGTCATCACTTTTGACCCAAGTCCATGGTTTAATGAGACGTCCTGTGGCATATTTCTCTTCCATACTGGATCCAGTTGCATCTGCATTGCCAGGATGTCTAAAAGCAGTAGCTGCAACTTGCATGAGTCTTGAGCAAAGTGAGTCCATCATTATGGGACATCGCGTAACTGTGCATGTTCCACATGCAGTTGTGATATTACTGACAAGAACGAAAACTCAGTATTTAACACCTTGGCTGCTAAGGTGTTTTCCCGTCCTGTGCTGCATTCTTGAGATGCCCATTGTTCATGACAAAGCCAGCTCGTCATAAGCACAGCGCAGGTAAAACCCATGACGAGCTGGCTTTGTCATCAGAACTGAAGGGGTTAACACCTAGTCGGCTGACTAGGTATGAGCGAATCATTATAGGTGCAGCAAATGTAACCATTGGTAGGTTTAATATTCTGAACCCAGCAACCCTGTTACCTGATTCACACTTTGCAGAAGTTAAAGGAGAAGTCGAGCATGATTGTATCCACCTAACAGAGTACAGTACTAAACCACGTCCTGACATAAGAGAAGAACCATTAATAGATTCAGAATACGAGCTATTTGTAGATGGTTCATGCCTGAGACACGAGGAGGAGTGCCGCCTACGCAGTGTGCACCTTGTGGGGTCCAGTTGAAGCATCCCACTTACCTAGAATCAAGTCTGCACAAGTAGCCGAATTGGTGGCATTGACAAAAGCTTGCAAATTTGGAAAACATTGGAGAGTAACCATTTTTACTGATAGTCAGTATGGTTACGGGGTTGTGCATGACTTTGGCCAACTTTGGATGCAAATGGAGTTTCTGACTTCTTCAGGTACTCCAATTAAAAATGGTCAATATGTAAAAGATTTACTTGAAGCAATCCAACTGCCAAAAGAAGTGGCTGTGGTCAAGTGTGCTGCTCGCCAATCTGGAAATGACAAAGTGACAGCTGGTAATAGATATGCTGACCAACTAGCCCAACATTGTGTCAAATTTAAAATATCTGTAAACAAGAAAATTGAAGCAGGAGGAAACAGCTGCCAACTTATGTTGCTTGATGGTGTGGATACATGGGAGGAAGTGAGAGACTTACAGAATGGAGCAGAACCAAAAGAAAAGGAAGAATGGAGAAAGTTAGGTTGCCAGAGAAGGTCTGAAGATGGTGTCATTGTGTACCTTGTGTTACCAGACTGTATGCTTGCTCCCATGGCTAGGATGTGTCACGGAGATTCTCATTTTGGGCGGGATGCCATGATAAGACTGTTCAGGCAGTCATGGTTCAATGCGAAGTTCAGGAACATAGCAGAGGCGCTTTGCCATAGATGTTCAATATGCCAGCAAATGAATCCTGGAAAGAAAACAGTAGTGTTGCCAGGAAAAATTAGAAAGGCAGAAGGTCCCTTTATACGATTGCAGATTGATTTTATTCAGTTACCCCCTTGTCGAGGACTAAAATACAATCTTGTCATTGTCTGCCTGTTTTCAAAATGGGTGGAAGCTTATCCCACACGCAGGAATGATAGCATCAGTGTAGCCAAACTTCTACTCAGATAGCTTATACCACATTTTGGTTTTCCAGTAACAATTGAAATAGACCGAGGTTGCCATTTTAATAATGAAATAATTGGTCTAATCTGTGAAGCATTCCAAATTAAGCAAATGCTGCACTGTGCATACCACCCAGAGGCTTCTGGGGTGGTAGAACAACTGAATGGCACAATCAAGTCAAGATTGGGAAAGATGTGTGAATCTACCCGATTGGAGTGGCCTGATGCTTTACCTCTTGTTCTCATAGGACTCAGAAGTATTCCAGACCGGAACACAGGCTTGAGTCCACATGAGATATTGATGGGAAGGGCAATGTGGCAAGCATGGGCGCAAGGACATAAGCTGATAAATATATCTGATGATTTAGTACTGGAGTACTGCAAAGAACTGGCTGACCAAGTGCGTTCTATCTCTCACCAGGTTGGGGAAGACGCTGGTGCCAGACAAGCAACTCCAGCACATGACCTGAACCCAGGTGACTGGGTAGTGTTAAATAAACACACTCGAAAATCTTGTCTTGCACCAAGGTGGGGAAAACCACGTCAAGTAATTTTAGTAAACACTACAGCTGTAAAGTGTGCAGGAGTTCCACACTGGATTCATGCTAGTCACACGAAAAGAGTGACAGAACCTGAGGAAGACAAAGCCGAAGGTTGTGCAGCTGTAGGGTCTCAAAACATAGATCCTGAAGTAGCTGAAGAGGAACAACCGAGCACCAGTCAGGATGATTGGATTCCAGTGGTCGACATACCTGCAGAATATGTGAGAACCAGAAGCCAAGTTTATTTAGACAGTCAGAGTGATAGTGAGGACGAGACAGGAATAGAAGAAGGTACTCAGATCATAGAAATACAAGTCAAAAGTGATTCTGAGGAGGAGCAGATAGGGAAAGAACAGGATACTCAGAAAATCGACACCCCACCTAGAACTCCAGAATACGAAAAGGGACAGGCAGGTACTAGGGCGAGAGCTCTGGCGGAAGAAAACCAAGAGATCGAAGAGCCCAAGCAGGACCAGATAGGTGTAAGAAAAGGTGTTCAGGAAGAAGAAGACGAATCGAAACAAAGTCAAATTCAGAAAACACCTGAACAAGGCCAGATTAGTAACCAGGCAGAAGAAACAGAGATAAGACCTGGTCCTAGTCAGATAGAGAGGGATACAGAGGACAGTATTGAAATAGACGTGTGTAGTGACCGTGTTTTTGGCTCTATTTCTGAGTGATGGTGACTTTAAGCTTGCTACCATCCTGAATCCCTATTCTTGGCTTGTGTTGGTCCTTTTCAGGCCTTTTCCCAGACCTAGAAGCATAAACTAGAGGATAGCTGCTTTATATGATGATAGATCCCTTATTCCTGACTCTAATCCATCTATTGCCTATTGGCTTTGACATAATTATGTGTCCTTTCATCATCCTACCTATAGTAGAGGGTGGATCATGTAGTCCTGACTTTATATTACATATTGGTATGGTTTGTGTATGTACTCTGACAGAGCTAAGTGTTATTTCATCCTTTTCGGGCCTACAAGGCCCAGAACTAAAGAGACTCCATTTTGCTTTCTGTCCCTGCAGACTGAGATGCTTGCAGGGTAAAGGTGATATTTTAGTTATGAGGTGTTGTTCGCTCTTTGCAAACTAGAGAGAACCAGCCAGAGCTGAATCTTATCAAGAAGTGTCCGTGGGCTCAAGTCTCTAGACGAAACAAGCAGCTGATCACTGTGAGGGCATCTGGAGCAGGGAGCCTGGTGCATGGACCTGGTGGGAGGAGGCTACTGGCTGGAACTTTCCACTAGAGGAGAGCATTCTATATTAGTGAAGTGCAGGAGAGGAGGAGGGTCAGTCAGTTAGTCGATGCTTGGAACAGAGAGAAGTCAGTCAGTCAGTCGGTTCTTGGAAGAGACTGAAGTTATATCGTGGATTAGTCTGTGGGAGCAGCTGGAGTGAATTGGACATTGGAGCTGGGATAATCAGACAGAGTGAAGAAGTTAGTGGAGCGAACGGTTATCAGAGCGGCAGAAACTATTAGACTGAAGTTGGAAGGTGAAGACAGTTCGTGGGGGAGAGGAATCCAGTGCAGAGTGATCAGCGCAGATGCGTGTCCAAGAGTGCAGGGTAGAATCTGAGACTAGCTAAGGCACAGACGAGAGAGGAACCCAGATGACAGCTAGAGCAAGACTTCATACTAATCAGGTGATATCTGTCCTGTTATATTAGTTTGCTTTACATTTAAACATTAACCTTGTCCCTATTGTATTGCTAATCCTTTTTCTTTCAGCGGTGTGCAGTATAATCCATTCCCTCTTTAGCTATTTACAGTCCCTGTCAATTACATGTGGATGTGTTATAGTAATAAAGCTTTCCATCATAATACAGATCTGTGTATGTGTCTATTCCCCTTTTACTTTTCAGGCTATGTGTTATAGTGCAGTATTATATTGTTAATATTGTAATAATAAAAGTACCCCAGTTCTTAGTGAACCAGTGTGTATATCTCTTATTTTTATACAGTAAAGGTAACCTTTCTTCTAGTCAGGTGCTATTATATGAATGGATGCTACCCCCGATCAGGTAAATGGTAACTGAATAATGAGGGAGAGAGGAGTCCTTGAAATAGAGAATAAGTTGTACAGCGTGTAATTCGGCCATTCTTGAGTGATCCATAACATTGTAGTATTGTACCTTTAGTGGATAGTGAGAGAAACTTCCCAACAGAGAGAGAGAGAGCTGAAGGTATTTATAGGAAAGTGATCATCGTTGTAAGGCGGCGTTAATGAGAACACCAGGGGGGACACTGGTGCGTATACCCACAGGATTGTGGCTTGGACATTAGAGAGAGCACCAGGGGGGATACTGGTGTCTATACCCACAGGATTGTGGCTTGTAGGAAGGTGAGAGCACCAGGGGGGACACTGGTGTGGATACCCACAGGATTGTGGCTAATGAGAGCACTGGTTGCAATCAGTGTGTAATGGTAAGTAATCAGAACTGCCCCAGGGTAGATTAGTCTGGGCCCATGTGGTCGCGAGACTATATTGTATGAGTGTGGTGTAGGGCATGGACGTCCTTAGTAATCAGTGAGTATTCCTAGTAATCCCCATAGATTTAGTGGTGTTTTTGATGATATGAGCTTGTATATTGCTAATTCCCCATCCTCAGGTAGGTACCCAGGTGCCTGGATAGATGGGTCCTGAGGAGGGAGGTGGTTACGTTTCGGCTGGGTTGGTGGTGTCTTGGTGAGCTGATTCTATCTGGTCCGAAAATCCGGTCGTTACAACGTGTCACAATTGAATGAAAATAAAAGAGCATTGGAAGAAGGACAAAGCACAGTGCCAGCTAAAAGACTTAGAAAATGTGACAAATGGCCTAGTTTTGTCAAAAGACTGATACTACGGTTAAAGAAAATTCATGAAATACCTGAACAAGTGAATGAAAAAAACATGTTAAGCTCAACCTATAATACAACCAAGAAGAAGAAGCCCACGATTGAAAAGGCTGAATCATAAATACAAAGGCCCTGAAGGGACCTGCATTGTGTTGGAAGATTTTGAAAACCTGGAAATAAGCGATGAAAGTGATGATGAATTGATTGCCAATCAGACTGACGAAGAAGTGAGACCAACTTGAAAACTTCACAGGTTAAAAAGGCTGTGTAAAAAATTTACAAAGTGGGTTAAATCTCCTTAGTCAGAAATGGCTGATTGTACTGTTAATAGAAGACCGAAAAGAAATTGTTTAAAAACATGCTGTAAAATATGCGCATGTAGTATAGCAATAGTACTCATAGTATGCTTAGGACTTACAACCGCTATTCCTTACATAATGAGTAGAGACATGAAGAATGATGCTAATACGCAACAAACAATAGATATAGACGAGGTACAAACAAAAGATACACCTAGAAGGATAGTTACACAAGAAAAGACACTTAGTATTAAACAACAGAAAGTAGATTTAGAAGCATCAGATGAGGAAGGACTACATTATACTGGAATTAAAAACAGAACTCACTTAAATGTATTTGCAACCTATTAGTACACTATGTAGAAGCTATGGAAATAAAAGATTGTTATGTTTGTATGAAGTTACCTGCTTCGGTAGCCGAAGGTGTGACCTATCACCATTTGCCACTAACATGGAATTTCATGTAGTGTTTTAGCTAGCTTATTTTATAAGAAAGGACCTTTGCAGTATTACTATTCTAATTCAGATGTGATATTTTCTGAACTCCCTATGCGTAGTAACCTGAATCCAATACATACTAAAAGTGATGTAACACGTTGTATGGGTGAATATTTTCTAACAATAGGTACAATAGATATAGCTGAAGCACACAAGAATAATTTGACATGCTTATAACAAGAAAAAGAAAAAATATTTTTAAATATGGTTGAGAAAAGGAGAGATAATTTCCAAAGAAAGACAAACTATAAGAATCAGAAAATTCCTAGATGGGCTGGAAATATAGGGTACACCTTAAATGGCAAGGCCCATGCTGCTATGTTGCTGGATTTCGAAAAGAAGGGGGAACTCTGTCTCCACAGACAAAGAACTAGGTATTATAACAATATATTCATTGGTTCCAGTGAATGTGAACACAATTATAAGGTAATTGGGGGTTGGGGTTTCAAAGATGACACTGAACCTGTGTGCACTGGAAACAATGAAGAAACAAATGGACTAATACGTAGCAAAAGAGCTAGCTTTGGTGAGATAGTAGGTGATATATTTAGTGCATTGATAGCTACAGTGGGAGTGGCTCTGAATACACACAGAATCTGCAAATTGTCAACAATAGTGGATCGGTTATCAACTGACACTGCTGGAGGTTTCTTAATGGTCAATACCGAATTGGTTGCGATCAGATCAATGATTTTTCAAAATCGACTTGATCTTGATACATTATTGGCAAAAGAGGGCGGAGTCTGTAGAATATTGAAAGCACAACATTGTTGCACTTACGTACCTGACAAAAGTGTTGAAATAAAGAGGTATGTAAGGAATATTACTAATCTGGAAAAAAAGCTTAAACCACTGGAGGTTGATAGTGCATGGGAGAGACTTACTGATGGTCTCTCCTCTATAGGTAGTTGGCTTTCTAATGTAGGACAAAGTTTTGTAGGTAGAATACTCATGCCAATGGTGGGAATAACACTACTAATTTTTGGAATAATAATTTGTTGAAAATTTCGTAAACACAGAAAGAGATATACAGTAAATGAAAGAGGAAAGAAAAGAAACTGCAATGAAATGGAACTTGAAGAATTAAATGGGAAAATATATAAGTAAATGAAGACCTGTCATTTAAATAATGAGAAAAATCAGAGAAGAAAGTTTGAAGAAATTGAGTTAATGAATTGTGAGAAGTTGGCATCTGTTTCATTAATTGGTGATGATATAAAATATTATCATAGAGGGGATTGA
This sequence comes from Lissotriton vulgaris, assembly GCF_964263255.1. NCBI lineage: Eukaryota > Metazoa > Chordata > Amphibia > Caudata > Salamandridae > Lissotriton > Lissotriton vulgaris. The sequence goes on along the minus strand of NC_141687.1, from coordinate 581,922,129 downwards.
TGGAGCAATGGTTCACACGTGAAGCGACTTGTTTGTATTCATGAAGCTCGAATAACTTTAAAACACTAATCAACATGTTTGTCCTATTAATATTACATTACATGATTCTAATGGCTGTCCGAGAGAAGCTTGCTTATGTGTTATACTAACTGTAATACGCTTGCATATAAAATGGCTGCTGCTACGCGAGGGTTTCTACTGCGCATGCGTAAGTAACACTCACGTTACATGACGTATTCTTTGCTTTGGAGGGAATTTTTGCTTCTGCACACTAGTATTAATATGGCTGCTCTATGTTCTCACATGCGAGAAGCTTGGACTGCTGCTTTTGCTAAGCCGTTCGTACTGCCTAATCCTAATGCTATAGTTAAATAAAAATGAATGGGTATAGAGTAGAGATACATGGTATACAGTGTATTTATTTATTCTGTGTTCTAAAACTGTTTCTTTCTATTCTTTTATGAAACAATATAACTCCCTTTTGAAAGTCCTTCTGTGCATGACAAGCTCGGAAGAGAAGCTGAAAACATTTGTAATTGAATGATAGCCAAAGACAGTCACAGCCAAGATGCGCCTGGGAAGCTGACCCTTAACCCTGCCAGAGGAAGCTAAACTGTACCCATTATATTACAAGGTATTCAATGTTAAAATTCCCCATTGTTGGGTGGAATAAAGATGTCATGTGAAAATATATTGATGGGCGGGAACGTTAAATTAATATTCAATACTGAGGTATCAAAATTTGGTGTGGTGTGATGACCTCTCCTCATTCTTTGTCCAATCAAAATTGGGAATCCTTACACTTGCAACATTGGGGGGTGGTACACAGACCTGGAAAATGGTATAACTAGAGTAGGCTTAGTTAGTTAATTTGGCCGAATAGCTAACCTGTCACTGACCCAACGCACTCAATAGGTGATCGAGAGCAGAGGGGCTGCGAAGCACTCTGTCAGAAGATTCACTGACTCAATCGGGGTCCGGGAAGCTGAGGTGCTGGCGAAGTACTTTGTCGGTGAAATCGATAAACCCAATCGGGGTTCTGGCTGTTAGTTGCTGAGAGGGAGTAGCGCAGGCGTTGCAACTGAACTGCGGGTGCCGGTCTTAACCTTTGATGGTCCTGCCTCGATCCAAATCTGGTTTTCCCTGTCCTGATTCTAATCTGAATGTGCTGGCCTACTGGCAACAGCAACTTTTGGGGTTCTCCTGTCTTTCAACTGACCCGTGGCCAGGGTTGGTCTTCACACCATTCTAGGTAAATATAAATCTGTGTGGGTTTGTCATTGTATTTTGTTTCTTCTCTTTACCCTCCCTAACGTGAAACTTTAATTACATATATATATATATATATATATATATATATATATATATATATATATATATGTTCCCTTTTCTTACCCACCCTATGGTTAGAATATTTAGCAAAATCGTTTTTGATTAACGTGTTGCCTTTCTTACCCTCCCTTTAAATAACTGCTCAAATTGTTTGATTATATAGCATGTTCCTTTTTATCTTACCCTCCCTTTGAATAAATGCTCAAATCGTTTTGATTAGCATGTTCCCTTTTTCTTACCTTCCCTTATTTGCTAAATGATCGAAATCAGTTTAATACATCTTTTGCATAGTTACATTCTGGTTCTGATTTTCATTATTGAGGGTCTTGTGATGTTTAATAGGGATCATGAACATTTAAGAAAATTTAGATAAAGAGTTTAAAACTTTCCCGAGTCTGTGGTTATTATATGAGTGCAAATGTTATTTTTCCTATTATGCTAACTCCCTGATCCAATAGGTTACAGGTACCAGCGACAAGGATTGGTAAGTCACTGGTATAGGACCTTGTAGGTAAATAGACTTGTAGTAGAGCTAAGGTTACCTGACCAAATTATTGAGTTATTGATTTATGGGCCCAGGTGAGTATGTTAAGATTATAGTCGAGTGACCTGCGCGCTCTATCAATATCACATAGACATACAGCAGCTAGTGCAATGCCAGCCAATCAGTCACTACTGCATATAGATGTCCTTCTCACTGTGTTGCTCCAAGATTTGTTTCCTATCTAAACTTTAAACATGAATTTCTGCTCCTGGCTATCTACAAATTTCCCCCGGCTTCTTTCTAGGTCATTCCTTTACTTATTGATAATAATCCCTGAGATGTCTTAAGTTGCCTTTGTGGTAAGACATTTCTGTTATGATTACTCCTCTGTGTTTTCCTTTAAGCCGCACATGTTCTATTGTATTCTATGTGCTCGCGCTGCTGCCACCACCGCGTGCCCATGCCCAAGGGTTTTGTGACGTGCCTAGATTCTATGGTAGAACCTTGGGCATGGGTGACGGTTGGATGGCAGTTGCGGAGAGGAACAGCCTAGGATAAAGATATGCCCTCAGTGTGAGCCTTCAACTTACCTCCAGTCTCCGGTGTCATCTTTACAATTTTTGTGTTTATATGCCAGCTGGGCAGTGTCTACTTGTGAGTATTCCACATGTGTGTTAAATTTGGCAGGAAACATCTGTTTAGATCACATTAATCTTCATTTAATGTGTTTCCTATTTTCGAAAGTATCAGGTAAAAACTTTTAAAACAAATACTTCTAAACATAATAGATATTTTAAAATGTTCCGTTTCACAGCCAGTGACTACAAAATGCACCTTCTTTCAAATCTTCTAGCTTAGTACAAACGTTTCAATTTTATTACTAATTTCAGGATCCCAATATCGTTTAAAATGCCACAAAGTCCTTAACTGTCCTATCTTCCATGTTAAAAAGATGGCAATCCATAACAAACTGCCATAAACATATCCAAATAGTTGTCACATTTATGCAACTCTTAAAGCCACATATCCTTAGTACGTGTAGCAAATTTATTTGGTCCCTGGCCAATCCTAAATTTCAACAGTTCTTTTCTGAATGTCTTATTTAATACTTGCATGTGCCATAGCTGTATCCAATTGCCATCAGGATCAGAAGGCAATTTATCTAGATTAAAATCATGAGAAAAATATTCACGATCATTCTCACAAGTAATTCAAAGAAGTTTGCTTCATATAGGGTTTACATTCAGTCGATAGTAATGCCATGTTTTGAAATCCAAGTAGTGGAACTACCTTTGCACTTTGCTTTTTATAATATCAATAGCATTCCTAGGCGCTTCATGAAATAATATTTGTAGACAGTCCTTTGCTACTGGCACTGTAGCTGCTTTCAAGATGGCTGGAAGCTTCACAAAATTAGAGGTGTGTGAAATTCACATAACTTGCTTTCATGGAAGTGAAATTTCAGAAAATTATGTAAAATTACATAAAGTATGTGAAATGCAAATCCAGTGTTTAGTACTACATTTTAGCATGACATGCATCCATGCATCCACTTTAGACTCGCGGATGCATACCATGCTAAAAAAGTAGTGCGAAAAACACAATTGCTGCGTACTACAGCCATCCCCTTTCTGGATTCCATGTTGGGAATGTCCCATTAAAAGCATAATGCTAAATTCTCTAAAGTAAGCAAATTACAATAGTGCAATTTAAATTTCACATTGGCCTACACAAAATGTGCATTTTTATCTAAACTTGGGAGCTCTTCTCTCAATGTTCGACATCGGGACACCCCCTCTTGGTTACCAAAGCATGCATTTTAATTGATCAGAATTACATTTGATGTCATCTGCACAAATTGACTAACTCTGGGCGTCATGTTCCGTTCCCACAGCGGAGTTTGCAGAGATTCACCAACTCCGCGTTCCGCTGGGAAGGCAACTTTGGGCAAATCTCACCCTCCGTGGTGGAGCGGAGTACGAGGCAAGTCCCCCCATATAAAAATTTTAAGAACACCACTTACCTTGCCTTCTGCCTTCCCTCTTTCTCGCTGCGGTGTTTCCCTTCTTCCGGTGTCCTCCTCCTCGCTGCCCTGTAGGTATTAAGTCATGCGTGAACTGCGCATGGGCAGTTCACGGAAGACGTAATACCTTCAGGGACACCAGAAGAAGGGAGACACTGCGGAGAGGAGCAGGGAAGGCAGAAGATAAGGTAAGTGTTTTTTTATATATTGCTGAATGGCCCCGGGGCGGAGCGGAGCCCCACGTAGTTCCACAGAGGTTTTATTTTACTTTGTGGAGCTATGCAGAGCTCCACTACGCATACTCCGCCCACCCTTAAAATTGGTGCCCAGAATTTACTGTGGATTTTTTTTTTTTTGTCTTTACAAATGATATCAATGAAAGCTCATCAAAAAGGTATTGAATATCCTGTTACATATGACAGGTATATTTACTCCCAAATAAACCCCCTATATTCCCTTTAAATCAGAGTTTTTCTAAACTTTGCTCCTAAATCGGACCAAACAATATTTGTTTTGATACAGTCTTCCCCTCACTAAAGACTAAAGTTTTGTAGATGCAGGATACCCGCCAACATTTAGTTAAACTCTAAATAGTCCAAACTGTATTTATTATTGATCAAATGTATTGCTTATTTCACAGTATTATTCCAGGATGGAAAATTTGCTTTGTCATCCTAATACCCATTTGGTGTACTGATTTTGCAATGTTGAACTCTTGGTGGACAACATTGCTCTGTGGGATTCATTCTGATCACTATTTCACCATCTCTAGTTAAATCAAATCACACATATCCCAATGTACCAAATTTTGAGATGCAACAATGCTTAATCAGTTGCCATGAATACTAATGTTGACAATAAAATTCCACAACCACCAGGGTCAATTGTGGATCTGAAGTCTGTGAAGCAGCAGTATACGTGACCCTTTGCTGTAGTTCAAGCCAGTTAAAGTACAAAGGTGCAAAGGACCAATACTTACCCTGAACTCTATCGAGGTAATTGGTATATGTGGTCTTTGTGAGGGTCAGTAATATTCTCAAGGAGCACTTTTTTGATTCATCTGTCAGAGATATCTGTATGAGTGTACTAGGATAATGCTTTTATTCCGTTTACATAATTGTCTTTTCTGTGTGCCCCTCAATGAAGAAGTAAATGTACACTCCTGATTTGATGGAGCACTGGGCTCTAAAATGTAATCTCTTAGTCAAGTTATCAAAGACTTTTCACTTTTGGTAATATGGACCTTTGACAGCTGACGTGAAGCATTGAAACGGAGAAAACATCAACAATAAATTACTAACTTGTGAAGCAAATGTGACCCCAAAATATGGACCAAGAATCGCTGAATATAGTTAAATAGTTTCATTTCGGGCTGCCAATAAATCCAGTATATATGCAAACCAAGAATAAGTTCAACAAATGCATCAATACAATAGGTAAGCTAAAATATCTCAGTAGGTTAAGACGCAATAGAATGACATATCAAAAAAGCGATAATCATAATTGTATATGCATAGATTACAGCAAACAGGTATTCCATAAAGAAACTTAGAAAGGGAAATTCTTCTCTCTTCTAAACATAAATCAAAATATAGGGTCATCTAGGAAGGGTCTCTTAATCGGGAGAATAGAAGTAGAAGGTGTCAGCATGATCAGACTTTAGTAAAAGTCTGAAAACAAAAGAAAATAAGTGTTTAGTCTAAAGCTACACACTTGCAAGAATAGGGAGAGCACAGAGTTCTGTACCTCCCTGAATCTAAAGTGAATCTGCTCTACCTACAGCTTTACAAACACCAATTTAAAAGTAACAAGAGATTCAGAAATGTTCTTATCTTCACACCAACAGGAGCCAATCAGAACACTACTTGAGTGCATCTGCAACATGACTTCAGGTTCTCATCGCATCGAGCCAAAACTTTAGTTCTTTCCCAAATTGGTACATGATGAATAGAAGGCCTCCTTCAGCTCGTGTATCTCCCCGTTCGCTGATGAGTATCTCTCAGACCTCCCTATCAGTCATCTAATACAGATGATAGACCTTTCTCTAGATAATGCAAGTCATGATAATGAACCTGCAAGGAAAAGAGAAAACATGCTGGCAAAGCAAAAAGCATTTTCAGCTCAGGCCTGTAGTCATGCTAACTTTAGCTAAGCTTTTTATGTGCATTTGGAATATATATGCACATGTGTACCTTTAAACAACTGCAAAACATGAGTAAAAGACTATGTTTACATATCCAACTATCTCTTGAAGTGCTAGTGGAAAATATGAATAAAGACACACATATCATTCTCTTGTTTCTACAGTGACTACATTTCAGTAATGCATTTAAATGCTTCACACATTTCAAATAAGTTAAAGCACACATTGAATATGTCAAGTGCACATATATAATTGCATCTCTGTGACATGTAAGGGTGGAGTGTAAATTACGCTGTTCAAATGCCCCCATTGATGGTGATGTTAGCCATTGCAATCAACCCACGAATGTTATCAGATAAGATCAAATCAAAACCCTGATGTTTTCATACTTTTTTGTTTAAAATCTTCCAGGTCCTTTATTTCATCCTAAAATCTATACGGACTCTCCTCTAGTTCCACGCTTTTTTTTCACTTTTTTCCCGCCTTTCTTGCTGTACTTCTTCTTCTGCTTTCATATATTTGCATCCTTTAAATATCACAAACAGACATAATGCACAAAGATACATTTTCATAAGAGGTTTCAAAATATAGCCAACTACTCCACTTCCACGGTCTACAAACCAGTTTCCCACTGCAGAAAATCTATTTCCAATGGCTCCCCAAACACCTATATATTTCAACAAAATCTTCCTTTAAGTTTGTCAGGTTCTTAATGCATTTCTTCACCTCTTCACTATTATCACATATATAGGTACAACATTGCTGAACCTTCAACATATTGCAGACCCCACCCTCCTTTGCAAGAAGGATGTCTAATGCCAGAGGATTCTCAATTGCCATAGATGTTATCACTATAATTTCAGTGTACTCAGCTAACAATGAGCATGCAGTACTAGTAGATACCTTATCAACTATAGTGGACAACTTTCTAATTTTCATTCCATTCAGAACTACTCCCACAGAAGGAATCAATGTGCCAAATATATCTTCTGCTGTTTCAGTACCAGTACTGCTTCTTCTGGACTCTATATGGGGGTCATCTAAATTCCCTAACCTGTGCCATACCAAGCTCAAGGAAATGTAAAATATATTTAATCTCTGCAAACATAATAAAGTCCAGGAATTACAGGGGCTGGGACCAGCTGACCACTCAAGACAACACCACCACCATAAACTCCATCCATTCAGGGGCACCCTCAGACCCCTGTCCCCATCACATCATCAGCCTCAATGAGCTCGCACCATCTTCAAAGCATCCATATCCATAACCATCTTCCCCATTGAATGGAAATATGCAGAAGACAAGCCCCTTCTCAAGAAACCATCTGCTGTCCCAGCTACCTGAAGAACTATCGTCCAATCTCTCTGTTCCTCTTCAATGACAAGGTCCTCAAAAAGGCCATCAACCACCAACTCACGATACTCCTGGAAAACAACAGTCTTCTCGACACCTCCCAGTCCAGATTCTGAACCAATCACAGCACTGAAATCACCTAATCTCTGCAAGTGATGAAATCAGAATCAGAACCTTTCTGGACTGGGGAAAAACAGCAGCCCTGATCCTCCTTGATCTCTTGGCCGCGTTTGACATCAAATCCCACCATAATCTCATCAAAAGACTCCACCACATTGAATTCCAAGGACACACCCTCAAATGGATCACCTTGTTCCTCACTAGAAGTACACAGAGAGTCCACCTACCCTTGTTCACTTCAGAATCCAAGAACACCATTTGCGGCGTCCCTCAAGGCTCGTCCCTCCGCCCAACTCTGTTCAACGTTTACATGACCCCACTGGCTTGTATCATCAACGCCCATCGACTAAACATTATATCCTATGCTGATTACACCCAGCGCATTCTCACGCTGACCTCTCATCCACCATGAAAAACATCTGCAGATACACACCTTATTGGCGAACGACTCCTTGTGCCCTGCTGGTTAACATGCCTGCAACCTAGGCATCATCCTGGACAGCGATTTCACCATGAAAAATCAGATCAATACAGATCAATACAGTCTCATCTGCCTGCTTCTTCACCCTTCGCATGCTCCATAAGATCTTTAAAGGGCTCCTTGACAAAATGAGAAGAACCGTCACTCGAGCCCTACTCACCAGCTGGACTAAGCTGGACTACAGCAACACACTCTATGCAGGAATAGCCACACACCTCCTGAAAAGACTGCAGAAAATATAGAATTCAGCCAACAAACTCATCCTTGATCTCCCCAGACATACCAACATCACCACCCACCTCAGGAAACTTCACTGGCATTCAGAAGAGATGTCAATTCAAGTTGCTGATGCACTCTTACAAAGCTCTGTACAACCAAGGACAAGCTTATATCAACCACGCTTAATCTTCCACCAACTCACCAGACACCTGTGTTCCATTTCCCTCTTTCTTGCTCACACCCCCCACATCTGCCAATACAGCAGTGCAGGTTGCTCCTTCTCCTACTTCGCTGCTAAGTCCTGGAACAATCGCCCTCCTTCAGCTCCGAACCTGAGCTCACTCTTGAATTTCAGGAACAGACTCCAGACCTGGCTGTTCAACTGAACCCCCCTCCTGCAGGGTTCACAGCCCCTGGAGCAACTAGTTGTGCTCTACAAATCCTGATCGATTGATTGAAAAATGTGAACACTCCTTCCCATATTCTAGTGCTAACTGCAGATTTGAGTTTTCGCACACTCAAATTTCCCTTTTGGTTCCAATCTAAACTTAGTGGAGGCATAACTGACTCTTGGTGAGTTCATTCCTCCTGAGCACATTAGCTTCTATACCTCTGATCCCACCCTGTTTTCCAATTAGCATCCATTCATCTTCTCCTGTCTCCTACTAAATCTAAAATGTTATTTTTAACATCAGTTAGGATACACGTTAAATTCATACTGTGGGCATAAGCGACATCCAACGTTATAATGGGTTTGAAGAAGTTATCAGTGGTTTTAATCTCTTTGGCTTTGGGATGATGATTCCTATGTTTGAATAAAGGGACTTCAGGAAGCACTAAATCATAATTCAAAAAATAATACTGGAAATGACCCTTCCCACACAAAAGGCTCATTAAAAGACGACATGAAACACCATCTGTAAAGTAATTGTGATGTTAAGTGATACGCTCTGCAGCTGATGCAGTTAGCTGGGTATAGACATAGCAGTCCTTCGCATCAATAGTGTCAATGCACTCGTAGAGCAACTTGTCGGTGTTTGCGAGAAATTCTTCTTTAGATGAATCTACATGTAGTATCTTAAAACAAAATGTGTATAAGCTATTCTTAGTAGAAATTGGGGTTTTAGAGGAAGTTCTAGATCTGATCTCAACTGAACAGGGCAATGTGGGTGCATGTAGTCCTTAAAGTGAAATAACCAGAGCTACCATCACAGCTACCAATGCACTTGCTAATATAATTCTATGTCTACTGTAATTAATAGTTTTCATGACTTCTTTAGAATCAGACCTCTGAGCAGGAATTAACAGCAAGCATATTACTTTGTGCATTTCTACTTATGCAAATGAGAAAAAAAGTCTATAAACCTTGTGATGAAATTGTTTTACAAAGTTTCCGTGAGTCTTCCTTAGCCCTACTTCGTCTTCTTTTAAATTACACCCTATGCTACTTCTGCAGCCTCGGGCCGAGGTAATCTTATGAATTATTTTTAATAAAGTTTATTTTATTGTCTCTAGTAAAAGTGCGTATCAAATTCAGTTCAGAGACCATACCAATGATGAATCATGTCAATCTATTCAATGGCTGGCTCCACATGTGCACTGTCCTGGTCGCACAACGTATAATTAACATACCAAACTGGTAGGTTATAACCCTACCAGACTCAAGCCGCTACGGCTGATCAAGCGTCAAATTTCAATAATTCAACATCCAGAAACCAATTCTTTTTCATCATTTCATCCATTTTAATCCAAATTTAATTCAAGATTACTTCAATGCTACTTCGAAAACAATGTTATTCCACACTTTAGATGCTGCAGAAATGGCAACCCAGCCTTAATCCAGAGCCCATTAGAATTCACATAATACTTGTAAATCGGACATGTGTATACCCAATATATTTCGGGCTCTGAAGCCCTTCATCAGGCATATGAAATATAAATGAAGCCCATCAATCACAAGACATAAACATAAATATAAAAATACACCATTTGGTCTGTTACACGTATACTTATGCATTAAAAAATGTAAAGTACGCTGTGTTTAAAGCATATAATTTCTCTAAATAAACCCATTCTGTGACTCCCATGCAAAACGTAAATAATTTTATGTGATTCCCTTTTCCAACCAAAAATGTGTACCCCGATGTAGACTCATACTTTCACTGAGTCTGTTGCTGCCCCCTTCAACAAGAACGATCAACTCACCCTAATGTCCATGTGCGTTTGAATCTCTGATGTTAAATGCTGCATCCGGTAGCGTAACCTTTTGTTGCTTACTCCCCCCCTTAGTTGTGCCTGTAATAAACTAATCTTTAACTGCCCTCAAGTCAAAGCAATTTAAAACATAAACATCCAACGTGTTTACTGTGACATGTGATCTGTCCTTGTTGCACAACGTAGAATTAACACATCAAACTACTGGGTCATAATCCTACCAGACTCGAGCCGCTACAGCTGATCAAGTACCACATTTCAATAATTTAACATCCATAAACCAAATGTTTTTCATAATTTCATCAGTTTTAATCCAAATTTAATCCAAGATCACTTCAACACTACTTCGAAACTTTAGATGCTGCAGAGATGCCAAGCCAGGCCTTATTCCATAGCCCTTTAAAATTCACATTGAATCCTTTGGAAAACGTACATGTATATACCCAATATATCTTGGATTATATTTGAATTAAAAATGATGAAAAAAATTTGGTTTCTGGATCTTGAATTTGAGAAATTTTAAACCAAATCAGCTGCAGTGGCACGAGTCTGGCAGGGTTATGACCCACCAGTTTGGTAGATTAATTGTACTTTGTGCTCTGCTTTGACCCAACCCTGATGTTCTGCCTCTGGCACTTCTTCCTGTAGCCTCATCACTTCTTTCCAAGTATCAGCTGTGAATTTGCATATTCACCATTGAATGTTCAGGCCCCCTGGGCACAATATCTCGCAACATCTTCAGCATATCGTTTGCTAAGTATCACATAGTCATCTCCACTCTAAATGGAGCAACATTTCACAACTGCAATTTTGGTAGGCAGTTGCAATGCTCCTAACACTCTCATAACATGTGCGCCATTACGGATTGGGGATCCTGATGAAGTCATAAATCCTCTCTATGACCATAGCTGACCAAAGTCATGAATTATACTACAACAATAGTGACTATCAGTGAAAATCACCACTTTCGGCAGTTCAGAAACATAGCATGCCCTAGTAATAATGATCAATTCAGCCACTTATGAAAATGGCACTCCATGAAGCCAGGCTTTGACTACCCCTGTGACTATACAGACTGGATAGGCAGCTTTCGGGGTTCCTCCATCAACTCGCAGGCAGTACCCATGAACAAGCAATGTAAGATCCGACTCAGTCAGTGGCTCATCTTGTATATCTGGTCTCAGCTGGGCGCATAGTTCAGTGGCATTGAGACAGTCATGCTCAATTTCTTTATCATCACCTTCAATTTCAGGAAGGGGCAAGAGAATTGCTGGATCCAAAGTAGCACACCTTTAAGTGAGACATTTTCAGCAGCAGGAATATTCTGTTCATACTTAGTCAATAACTATTGGTCAGGTGTGGAGTAAATGTACGCGTCAACAAGATCTCCACAGAATGGGGCACAAATACAATAAGGGGATGACCCATGATGATGTTTTCACACTATTCTATGCTGACACCAACCACTGACACTGTTTTAAAGCATCCGGGCAGCCCTGTGACTACGAGTTAAAGGGTAGCAGAAAAATAAGCCATTGGTATTTGTCGATTTTCATGAACTTGTGTAAGCACTTAGAGAGTGCAGCCCTCCCTCTCACTGCAGAAAAGAGAAAAAGCTTTGTTATATTCAGGAATTCCCAATGCCGGGGTATGACAAAAACCTTCTCTTAGCTCTAGGAAAGCAACCAAGCAATTGTTTTCCCATTGTCCTGGTTCAGGCAAATCCTTGTGTATCAGCCTCTGTATAGGCTTGGCCACTAGGGAAATGTTGGGTATCCACTGTTGACAGATCCCACCAGTTCCCCAAAACGCCCTGACTTCTTTCTGGGTGGTTGGCAGATTCATTTTCAGATTTGCAGAGATTCTTTTTTGGGACATTGTCCTCGCTCGCTTCTGAATGTGATGTCCGAGATACAGAACATCTTTTTCACAATATTGTAACTTGCTCTGGACATTTTAAGTCCTCAGCCAAATGGTTCAGCAGTACGATTGAGTCTCATTTACAAGCTTCCTGAGTATCTGATTCAACCAGGAGGTCGTCAATTTACTGTACTGTGACTGACTCGAAGAGCATTATTAAAGACTCAAGGTTCTTTTTAAGGCTCTGATAAAAGATCGAAGGGCTTTTTGTATACAATTTTGAAGCACAGCCCAATGCCACAACACAGTCTTGATACAGAAGGCGAAAAGGTACTGAGCGTCTTCATGCAGGGGATTAGAGAAAAACGACAGACACAAATCAATCACAGTAACCCCACTCAACTTCACATGGAATCTGAAATAAGAACACAGCAGCATTTAGTACAACAGGACAACAGTGAACAATTATGTTTTTAATCTTTCTTGAATCTTGGACTTTGTGGTACTTACCACTAGGTTTCTGCAATTGCATGGACTCCCAATTATCTCTTTTAGAAGAGAGAATGTAGCCTAACGGTTAGGGCAGTCTACTTCAAATCTGGGGAACCGGGACCGAGTCTCGGCAAAGGCGCTCAACATCCTGTGATTCGGGGCGAATCACTTAATCTCCCCGTGCCTAACAAAAATGAATGTGTCCTCATGTAATGCAACTAGTGCTCATATAAAGCACTCCTATACCTGATTTTGGGTCAAGTTTGCGCCATATAAAACTTTGGGGAAAAAAACGCCTTGATGTAATATTGACTCAATCACTGGTGTAATCCCCGCACCTATCGGCATGCAATAAATGATGCAATTCAAATTGCACAATAAATCATGTCCTGCCAGAAGTACAGGACTAGAATCACACAAAGTCCTACAACTATTTCCAGAGAGGGATAGGTTCGGAAAGCAGCAGTGGAACGGGTAGCACTGGTATCAATCAGAAATGACACTAGGTGGCTATTCACCTCACCATCTATGAATGGGCACTCTGGTCTACCATTAGGACTAGGCCATGCAGATTGCTGAACAGGTTTTGGTTCTGGAAGGAATTCATATTAAAATGTGCGATCTAGTTATAATTAAATCTTGGACCATTTACATTTTGTTGGGGAATCAGGGTTTGAGGAACTTGCATCACTGGAACTTGTTGTAGATTGGGACTCTGCATTCTCTGTCTCAGGACATTTTGCTGTTGTACACGGTTGTTAACCTGATGGGGTAGGATTGAGACCTGTGATTAGCATGATGAGTCAACAGCAATTTGATTTGTTGGCAGAATAAGCCGAACTTCACTGATCCTCCGAAAAAAACTTGGGCGTGTTTTTGAGCATGTCTAAAAATTCAACAATGTTTTGTTGAAATTTTAGACATGCCCAAATCCAGCACCAACACTTGAAGCCCATATTTGTGAAGCCATAATAAAACTTAAACTGGAAGTTTTCCTCTAGTCTAAACATAAATCATAATAAAGTGTCATCTATCAAGGGTCTCTAAATGGAAAGGGGCGACCATTCGGTCCCCCCGAACGTATGGTGGAGTACCACGATCCCCCCGGGAAGCCATCTTGGGCGGGAGGCGAGTCTCGGCTGGTATGCCCGAAGCGGCGTAGCCGGGGCGCGCCTTTTTCCCGCCCTAGAGTGGGCTGGCCTAGACACCGACGCGGCCGGCCACGCCCTCGGAGGCAGGCGGGGGCGGGTTTACGCCCACCCTGAAGACGGATAAAAGGAGCGGAAGCCAAGAAAGCATCCTCTTGTTCCTGTGCTCTGAAGCTGCACCTCCCCGCTGCACGTGAGCTCGAGACGGAACGAAGAGCCAATTTTGACCCACCTACCAGCCCCTGAGGACAGCGATTCGCTGTGAATACAGTCGATATAGTATCTTTTTTGTTCTCTCTGTTTTCTTACAGGTTGGGATGATTATCGTGGAATTTCTTAAGATGCAATAAAGATTGGTTATTTTTAGTATGTTTTGCAAATAAAGTAATTCGGAACATGGATTGATCAGTAGTTATGCTGGATAATAAGTGATGTTTGCTTTGTAATCTTAGTAACTTAGGTAGAATTGTCGTATTTATTTTTTGGTCGGGCGGTAAGGTCATGATCGGTGAGCAGTAATTCGAAGATCCCTATGAGGGGGCGTCACCCATTACGGATGGGAGCGCGCGGGGGAGGTGGCCAATTGGCCCCTCAACGGGGAGGCGGTCCTGTCTAAGGAGAGGCCGCCGGAAGGAAAGGAAAGGTGGTCAAGGCCCCTTCCTGGATAGGAGGGGCTACGGCCCCTCCTGGGGAATTTCCCGGGGCCAGGACATCTGCGACGGCAGATGGGTAAGTTGTGTGGGGTGCGGGAGGGGGTTTACGCTACCTTTTAGACACCTCACACGAGTCCTCGAACGACCGTTAAATGGCGTCGAGTTTATTGGGGCCCCCGTCAAGTACAAAGGGAAATTGGTAGATGCACTTGAGGTACGCCTCTGTGCGGTCGCTCCTCTCACAAGTGAGGGGGGTATTTCTGGTTTAGGGATCTGACACCGGTTACGACCTTGCCGTTGGCCCTTAACGTTAGGATGTACAATTTCAAGTCAAATGTTTTGTAGGATGTTAGTTCGGCTAGGAGAACCTCTGTATTAGAGATCTGTTAAGGTTAGCCAAACATCGTAATGTGGAAATGAAATTGTACATAATATGAAACTGTTATTTTAATGTTTTATTTTTGTTTCATATTTTAATAAATACGGCCGGGAAGGGTGACTCCCTTCCCGCCTTCCAAAAGTTCAAGAACTGTTTCCGGTTTCCCAATTCTTGGGGATTGTGTTGAGAGGGGGTGGCGGGTATCTCAGCCATATCGGGAACATAGAAGAAGAAGGTGTCAGCAAGAACAGACTTCAGTAAAAGTTTGAAAATTTAAAGGAAATAAGTGTTTAGCCTAAAGCTTCACACTTGCAAGAATAGGGCAAGCAGAGCGGTCTGTACCTCCCTGAATCTAAAGTGATTCTGCTCCACCTTCAGCTGTAAGTACACCAGTTTTAAAGTAACAAGAGATTCAGATACATTCTTATCTCCTTCACACCACCAGAGACCAATCAGCAGGGTCGGCTCCTCCGCTAAGGCGGAGTTACGTCACCCGACTTCCGTTCAGCACTGCGAAAAAGGAAAATGAAAATGAACTTGGGTTATTAACGCAAGGTTACTATCATTTTATTTTCCCTTGCTGAGGCAGTTTTGCGGGGGGGCTGCTTTGTGGGCGGGAGTGGTGAGCACACTTTGTAAGTGCACATGAATGTTTTACCGATTCATGCGTGCTTTGAATGTTCTCCACCCAGGGTACATTACAGTCTGGGTTGAGAACATGCCCAGGCTCCCATTCCCTGTCTGAGCACTGAGCCACAGTGCTCAGACCAATCACAATGCTGCATTGCAGTTTTGTGATTGGCTTTGGGATACTGGGTGCTTCCTGCTTCCTGTTAGCAGAGAAGTCAAGCAAGGAGGACGGAGGCCGCCAACCAGCCAGCCGGCCGGCAGCTAAGTGATCTTATTTTCTTTACACCATCCTCCCCTCTCCACGCCCCACTAGCGATTCACAGGAGCTGCAACCACTGCCAATCAGAATAGTACTTGATTGCATTTGCAACATGGCTTAAGGTTGATACTGAAGTAAAAGTTCAGTTCTCAATCTTGAAGAAGTTGCCATCCTGGTACATGTTGAACAGAAGGACTCTTATGACCATTGTTTCTCGAGGTTCGCTGCACACTTTCTCTCAGGCCTCTCCATCAGTTGTCTAATACAGACAATAAGCCTTCATCTAACAAATGTAAATCATGATAATGAACCTGCAGGGAAAATAGAAACCATGCTGGAGAAGCAAAAAGCATTTCAGCTGAGGCCTGTAGCAGGTTAACTTTAGTTAATGTTTTATGTTCACTTTGAATATATGTTTATGCATGCACATGGGTAACTTTAAAAGAACTGAAAAATATGAACAAAAAAACGTTGATGTGTCCAAATATCTCTCTAGGTGTTAGTGGAAAACATGAATGAAGAAGTACATGTCTTCATGTTTAAACTAAACATTAGTGCAGACACATATATATCTCTAGTTTCTACATTGAATATATTTCAATAATGGGTTTAAATGCTTGACACACATCAATGAAGTTAAAGCACACACTGTGTGTAATGTTAAGTGTAAATATATAATTGCATCACTCTGACTAGTGAGGGTGAGTCTAAATTAGGCTGCTCTAGATCTTACTATATAATCGTTACAACCTCCCTCTATTTTAGGTGTTGCTTATATGTCACACCAGTAATATTATCTACCCTAGGTAATTGGTTATTTTTCAGGGAGCGGATTACTCCTTTTTTATTTTAAACTGGCAAAATCGTCTAATAATGGCATGAATATAACATCTGGGATCTGAGCACAATCCTCACCTTTGCTAGAGTGCACCACAAAGCAAATATATTTTGCGTTTTTTTATTGTATTTTCGATTACCTCTTTCTTACACTTAAAAATCATTGCTTGTTTTTGCAGCTTTAGCCATCTCCTTGTAACATTTAATTACATTTTTTGTAGTTTTATTTCTGAATAAGCATTTATGTTTTGCTGTTAGTCCCTTTTTTGAAAAAATCAAAATACAAACCCCAGCAAATAAATCACAAAGTAAAGAAAAATATAAATCCAGAAAACCAAACTGCCCATCAAAAGTCTATGGCAACATAACACAAACTTAAGGAGGAATAAAAAAGAATAAGAAAACCAAACTGCCCATCAAAAGTCTATGGCAACATAACACAAACTTAAGGAGGAATAAAAAAGAATAAGAAAAGACGCTGACCCATGCTATGTCAATATCCACGAGAGCTAACATGTTTCCAAATATACATATAATGTTGCTCAATAAGGTTAGTTTTAAAGATGCTGATAGCTCTGAAAAGAAGCATTCTTGTTAATACAATCATTCAATTAGTTGTCAACCCTACCATAAACACAATGCTGATAAAAACATAGGGGTATATTTATCAGTGGGTTGCGCCGCTTTTGCACCATGCAGGAGGGTTTAACATTGATACAACCTTTAAGCACAATTTATCAAGCCAAGCAAGACTACCTTGTGTAGCCCTGAGGGTAGGGTGTTAAAATATTGATTACAAAAATATAGCTGATATAAATATCGTTGTAAAAATATCGTTTACAAAAATATCGACACCCTATATTTAAACAGGTAAGTACATAAATATCGACTTCAAAATATTGTTGTAATTAATATAGATGTAAAAAATATCGACTTTTAAAAATAATTAAAATTACATTAAATAATAAATAAATATAAGTACTATTAACAAAATACATTACATTACTTTTATTTTTTAACTATTTCAAAAAAATTTACTACACTTTTTAATTATAAACTTAATAAATGTGGACATATAAATTGATTTTACACATTACTTTATATAACAACAATAATACATACATATAATTAAAATACCCCTTTACCCAAAAACCCAAAACTGACCCTGAACCCTAAAAATACCCCTTTACCCAAAAACTGAAAACTGATCCTGAACCCTAAAAATACCCCTTTACCCAAAAACTGAAAACTGACCCTGAACCCTAAAAATACCCCTTTACCCAAAAACTGAAAACTGACCCTGAACCCTAAAAATACCCCTTTACCCAAAAACTGAAAACTGACCCTGAACACTAAAAATACTGCTTTACCCAAAAACTGAAAACTGACCTGAACCCTAAAAATACCCCTTTACCCAAAAACTGAAAACTGACCCTGAACCCTAAAAACACCCCTTTACCCAAAAACATTTTCACTAAAAAAATCCTGTACACACACCTAAAATTAATTAAAAAATTAACATAATTAATTACATAATTATTATTCAATTAACTAATTGAAATTAATTAACTATTATTTATTACACTATTTATATTCATTTAAAACATTAATTAATGTATTATTTCATTATATTTAAATTACTTCCCACCCTACTCCCCTATAAACCCACAACCCGCTACGGAACTATTAATACTAAATTCAACTGAAAATACATTATTAAATAATAATATACTACTAAAAATACTACTTTGACTACAAATATTCATTAAAAACACTACATTACTTATAATTATTTAAAAAACGATATTATTGTAAACTATGTTTTTGTAAACGATATTTATTACAACTATATTAATGTTAACGATATTACTTACCTGTCTGTCGATATTCTGGTCAGACGATATTTTTGTCATCGATATTTCTTCCTGTAGATATTTTTGCAGTGATATTTTGGTTAGTCGATATTTTTACGACGATATTCCTGCTCTGTACCAGCCCGGAGTTCTAGATAAATCAGGAGGAATGCAATGCAGTGTAAATCGCTACATTGCGATACACTGTCCCAGGGAGGCGTTCCATGGGTGGTGCATGGGTGTTCCCATGCAGCACCCATGGTTTTTGGCGCACTCACAGATTTGAAATTAGTGGCAGACCTGGGAAACGTCAAAACTGCTACCCCTCCCCACGGGCATACAAACGAGATATATGTTTATTTCTCCTCACTTCAGAGGAATTTTTTTGTGCTGGAAGGTGTCCCTTTCTGCACGTTAACAATCCTGCTTATAATACAGGCACCTTGCATCTTGGTGCAGGGGTGCTTGCGTTGGTGCTAGGCAGTCCATTGTGCACCAGTGCTGGGAAAAGACAGAAATGCGCTGTACAATGTTAAACACAGTGCATTTCTGCCCTTTCCCTGTCACGCAGCGCAGCAAGGTGACTTGCTGCACTGCTTGACTTGTTGATAAATATCCCCATGAAACAACAATGAATGTTCAGAAGCAGCCATCTGGGCTACATTTTAAAAATAAAATATTTAAGAAACACACAGCAGCTACTAAATAATTCATCACAGATGCTAGACCTTATCTGAACCGCCAATTTTCAAAAGCAGCCAACCCCATGGCAGGTCAAGTCTGAGTATAACAGCAGTAAATGTAGAAAGGCAGCTCGATTCAGTAATGGAACAAGATGTGTCCTGGGGCAAGGTAGGCATCTCTCATTTGGTAGATGTTTGGATGCCCACACACATAGCGGCAGCCGGCATAGATCAGAGACATAGGGGCGGGGGCCTGAGGGGGGACAAGACGTGGGTGGGGCAGCAGATAACTAAAAACTAAACTAAACTTTTCAACACTTCCTCGCCGCTTCTCTCCTCCATAGTCCTCCCTCGCTTGGCCACAGGAAGCACACCCAGGCTCCCAGTCAGCCAATCACAATGCTGCAATAGCACTTAGCCACTGCACATACATTAAATCATTTACAGACCTTAAAGGAGTAAATAACTGGCATAGATTGTTTTCTATTTCTGCAGACCAGACATGCTTTTATAAAGATGACCTGAACTCTATTCCCAGATTCGGCCTGAATAAATCTAAGATGGTTTTAGAAATAATGGGGAAAAAAAGTGTCTCCTGAATTTACCCAGCAATGGTGGGTAACACGCAGGAGCCTCTTGTACCTTTGAGGCAGGGTTGGTCCCCAGACTTAGAGGTTTTCAAAGATGCTGACTATCAGGAGCCAAAGATGCATGCCAGAGTCGGCAAGCTCAGCTAGATTACGATGTATCCAATTTAAAAATGTCCATAGAGTCTATTATACCCCCATTAGAATGCATAAAATGGGGAAGAAACCAAATGTCTGTCGCATGAGATGTCAAGTGGAACCACCCAACTGGGCACCTTTCTATTCATGATATGGTAGTGCCCTACGATTCATATATACTGGTCCCTCTTTCATGCTACTCTGCAGAGGGTGATTGGTTCCCGTCATATGGGATCTCAGGAGCATTCTGTTGGGTGTAATACCGGCGCAGAATGGTACACGAGGAAATCAATCAATCAATCAAAGACATTTATAGAGCGCACTACCTACCCGTAGGGTCTCAAGGCGCTTGGGGGGGGGGGTGCCGCTACTGCTCGAACAGCCAGGTCTTGAGCTTCTTCCTGAAGGAGAGGTGGTCTTGGGTCAGGCGCAGGTCGGCCGGGAGGGAGTTCCAGGTCTTGGCGGCCAGGTAGGAGAAGGACCTTCCTCCTGTAGTGGCTCTGCGGATGCGTGGGACGGCGGCGAGGGCGTGGCTGGCAGATCGGAGGTGGCGTTTGGGAGCGTAGAAGTTGACGCGGTTGTTGAGGTAGCTCGGGCCTTGATCGTGGAGAGCTTTGTGTGCGTGGGTAAGGAGGCGGAAGGTGATTCTCTTGTTGACCGGGAGCCAGTGCAGGTTTCTTAGGTGTCCGGAGATGTGGCTGTGTCGTGGGATGTCGAGGATGAGTCTGGCTGAGGCGTTCTGGATGCGCTGGAGTCTCTTCTGGATCTTGGCGGTGGTTCCGGCGTAGAGTGCGTTGCCGTAGTCCAGTCGGCTGGTGACGAGGGCCTGGGTGACGGTCTTCCTGGTCTCTGTGGGGATCCACCAGAAGATCTTCCGAAGCATGCGCAGGATGTTGAAGCACGACGAGGAGACGGCGTTGACTTGCCTGGTCATGGAGAGGGAGGAGTCCAGGATGAAACCCAGGTTGCGTGCGTGGTCCGTCGGTTTGGGTGCGGTGCCCAGGGCGGGGGGCCACCAGGAGTCATCCCAGGTGGAGGGCGAGGAGCCCAGGATGAGGACCTCCGTCTTATCTGAGTTCAGTTTCAGGTGGCTCGTCGTCATCCACTCGGCTACCTCTTTCATCCCTTCGTGCAGGTTGGCTCTGGCGGCGGCGGGGTCGTTGGTCAGGGAGAGGATCAGCTGGGTGTCGTCGGCGTAGGGGATTATGTTGAGGTTGTGTTGGCGTGCGATGGCCGCGAGGGGGCTCATGTAGACGTTGAAGAGAGTAGGGCTCAGCGAGGATCCTTGAGGGACGCCGCAGATGACTTCGGTGGCCTCTGACTTGTACGGTGGTAGGCGGACTCTTTGTGTTCTTCCGTCGAGGAAGGAGACGATCCATTCCAGTGCCTTCTCCTGGATTCCGACGTTGCTGAGGCGTTGCACTAGGGTGCGGTGGCAGACCGTGTCGAAAGCCGCGGAGAGGTCTAGGAGGATGAGGGCCGCTGTTTCGCCGTTGTCCATCAGGGCTCGGATGTCGTCAGTGGCGGCGATGAGGGCGGTCTCGGTGCTGTGGTTGGCACGGAATCCGGACTGCGATGGGTCGAGGGATCCATTCGTCTCGAGGAAGGCGGCCAGCTGTTTGTTGACGGTCTTTTCGATGACTTTGGCTGGAAACGGGAGTAGAGAGATGGGGCGGTAATTCTTGAGTTCGGTGGGGTCTGCTGTAGGTTTCTTGAGTAGGGCGCTGAGTTCGGCGTGCTTCCAGCTCTCGGGGAAGGTCGCGGTGTCAAATGAGGTGTTGATGATGTCCCACAGGTGGGGTGCGATGACAGCGTCGGCTTTGTTGAAGACGTGGTGAGGGCAGGGGTCGGTCGGAGATCCGGAGTGGATGGAGTTCATCATGTGGACGGTGTCTTCGGTGTTGACCGGGGTCCAGGCGCGGAGGGTGGTGGTGGGTGGTGTTGCTGCGGTCGTGGCGTGCATCGGTTGAGTGCTGAAGCTGTTGTGTATGTCCGTGATCTTGTTGTGGAAGTAGGAGGCGAGGGAGTTGCAGAGGTCTTGCGATGGGGTGATGTCGTTGTTTTCGGCGTTGGGGTTGGAGAGCTCTTGCACGATGTTGAAGAGTTCCTTGCAGTTGTGTGCGTTGTTGTCCAGTCGGTTCTTGAATGCAGTTTTCTTGGCGGTGCGGATCAATTGGTGGTGTTTCCGGGTGGCGAGCTTGAGGGTGGTCCTGTTGTCCGGCGTGGGTTCCTTTCTCCAGGCTTTCTCGAGGGCTCGGCAGTTCTTCTTGGAGCTCTTGAGTTCGTCGGTGAACCATGGGGCTCTCTTATTGCCGGGTCTGCTGGGCGGGATCCTCAGAGGGGCGAGTTCGTCTGCGCATTTGCTGATCCACTTCGAGAGGTTGTCGGCGGCCTGGTTGGGGTTCGCTGAGCTGGCCGGAGGGTGCTGGCTCAGGGAAGCGGCGAGCTGGTCGGCTGTGATCTTGTTCCAGCTTCTTCGGGCAACCTGTTGCTGGTGGTGGTGGATCGTCGTTCTTCTGAAGGTGAAGTGGATGCATCTGTGGTCCGTCCAGTGGAGTTCTGTGGCGTGGCTGAAGGTGTGGGACGTTGTTACAATTGGTCACTTAGTGGCAAAGAGGGACTCTGCAAAACACTGGTGTGTGACCAATGCGCAGACGGTGGCATGGATTAATATGCCATGTTGCAGAATCCAAATATAAAAGCAGGAGATGCCTAGGACAAAAATTTGGGGAGGTGGTGGAATCACTTGCAGCATTTATGCCCTACACAAAAGAACCAGGGTCTTATTTATGAAGCCCTGCGTCACAATTACGCTGCAGTTGCATCACTTTTTGTGACGCTGCAGCAGTGTAAATAATGCGCCACGTTGCTCCATATTTGTGAAATTACACATCTAGGCAGATGCGTCACTTCGTAAATCCCTGTGCTACATTATACCTAGGTCAGGTAAAATGTTTGCAGGATGGGCGTTCACCACATCAAAGTCTAAAAGAAATGGCGCAGTGAAATCTACAAGATTTCAGTGCACCACATCTAGGGCGCCATTGCGTCAAAACCTTATGCCTGCCTCATCGCAGGCGTGAGAGTGACGCTTGCCCTTTCACATGGGGCTTGCCCCATGTTACAGGACTCATTGCTGAAGTTGCATCTTTTTTTAGACACACCCCAGCAATGCATCACTTTTGCGCCTACAGATACGTCAGTAATACTGAGGTTTCTGTAACTCCTTGCAACATGCTGCAGTCTACTGTAAATACGGAGCATCCATGGTGTCGCAGGGAGGGTGCACTGAGAAGTGTTGCATCTCTGCTTTGTCGCAGCGATGCAACACTTCTCATAAATAAGGCCCACAATGTGTATGCTGACATTGTAATAAGAATTGCAGGAGGGAATACCTGTCATTGTAAGTTATTAATAGTTGAACATTCTGTGATATCTTGTTGATAAATGTCTGATATACCCAGTCATGGTTTTGTGTCCCAAATAATAAGATGTGTAAAAATAAATAAGGGAACAAGATATCTGAGTTGAGGCAAACATAAGTGCATCATGGTTTGCCCTGATAAGTTATCACATGGACAAAGATTTATTATTTGTGAAGAGCCCTCTAAATTACCCATTATAGAAGGGGTTGTGCCATGCCCCCCTCAATCTTGATACTAAATTGTATTCATATTTGCTAGAAACCAACATCAGGTCGAGCACTATTCCAGGGGAAGATATGATAGCACTAAAAGGACTTCTAGCATGTTTTGCAACTTCAAATACCTCCTGCTGCATAGGTCTTCTTCCAATTAAAGCTATTTTTTTTACTATAGTTTATCAGATTTAATAGGTTTATGGTCCCTGAAACAGTCCTGGAAGACCTAATTCAGGACAAATGTCCCTTAAATATGCTAATATTTTTGCTTTATCTGAAGAATCCAAATGCATGCATTCATGGAATTTTCTTGTAGGTCAAATTGGAGAGTAGTGGCGTAAGTTTAGTAACACCCTCCAAATACTCCAGGCCAGTACCTCATGGCAAAAACGGGGGTGTTCTCTGAGGGAGGCCCATCAAAAACCTGCAAAATCATTTTTTGTGCTTGAAACATCCGCAGAGCCCCAAACACCCGTACCATATAAGACAAGTGAAACACATATACTATTGAAAATTATGATTATGTAATGCAAGGGTTTACTCTCTACTTTTGAGAAAAAATTAAAAATAGCCCCCAACATATTGTATAGTTTTTAGTCTTCTAACTTCTAAGAGATTAGCCAATGTATTGGTGTTATCAACCGTGACTCCTAAATAGGAGAAATAAGGCACTTTCGTGATAACCTGATTATTGATGGTGAAATTCTATATTTATTGCACTTGAGTCTTAAAGTTAAAAAAAGTGTTGGAAACTTTACTGATAAGGTCCCTAATATCCATAAAGTGCACGTAACATTCTGTCAATTGTTTAAGGCATTATCAGTGTGGTACAACAAAACTGAGTTGCATAGAAAAGCACAGTTACAGGGGGCATGTTTAAGTATATCTGGATATGGGAGCGGGCTCTTTAAGTAGAGTCCAGAAAATAGAGAAACCATTTTTTGACACGTGTATTGGTGGTAATGGAATAATTATTGATATATGTAAATTACTTTAGATGAATCCAAATATTCATTAAAGAAAAATGAATAATCATTGATTTTTTTTTTAGTAAACCACTTTATTAGTTTTTGTCACATGTGATATATCATAGCAAAATGTATTTCAGAGCTTACACTCATGACGATATATTTGCAGGAGTAAATGGTTCAATATATTATAAAAAAGTTTTAATAAAAAACGTCGGGCATATTATCAAGGGGGTTTATCTCCACTTTTTTGGCTTTAAAAGCCAAGAGAGCGGAGATCAAATTATCTCCCTATTACCTAGCTAACACAGCTAGTAGGTGGTAGCGACCATTTTGGGCCCCACTTTGCATGTCAGTGATATTTATCACTAATGACATGCAAAGTGGGCGTGCCAAGATGTTAGCGACTGGAAACATTCGCTAACATCGCTATCTCCTATTACCAACTTTTGGAGATATTCGCGCTAAGCGCGAATATCTCCAAAAGCTAACACCTGCCCTGAGCAGTTCTTAGCCATGTTATCCAATGGGAGGTGGATAACATGGCTAAGAGCATTAGCTCGGTAATGCATGAATATCGCTGACTTTTCAGCGATATTCATTCATTGCGGCCGATTTTTATCGCATTTGCGATAAACCTTGGTAATACCAAGGTTTATTTGCGATAAAAATCGCCGCAGCTTAGCGGTAAATTTTTGTCTCTAACCAAGCAATAGCGATAATTATCGCTATTGCTTGGTAATATGCCCCCTCAACTTCAGATCACAACAGTAAAGTCACCCTATATGTGTATCCTTTACTCGTCTCTCTTCCTCGAGGAATACCCCCTTGTCTCATTGTGCACCTATTTCTACTATGTGTTTGTTTGTGTAGCCCCTCACCCTCTCGCCTCCTGTGGGCGGTCATGTGACGAGGTCTGAGGTAGGGACCCTCCGAGCTGTAGTGAGCCCGGTCAGGTGTATCAGAGACGAGCTTGGACGTGTGACATCTCATATGTGCACAATTAAGGTCTGCTTGTCGCCTATCCTTCCGATGGGGTATTATGCAGTAGTTACAACTCTTGCAATACGTTCTCCCTCAGCCTGCTATGGGAATTCTTCGCAACCCTCTGACCTCCTCTCTCCTTAGTGCCGCTGCCTCTGCCCTACCCCTTTTCAATGTTGCCGCCCGCCAGTGCTGTTCATTGAGGAAAGTATGTGTTTTCCGGTGCATTGGTATTGAGCAGCACGCTATAAGCAATGGCAGGTCTATGAATCGGGTGGTCACCTTTTGAGGCTTCCTTCACCTTTATAGGACTAGCATGGCCCCTTTCAAAGTATGTAGGACTGTACAACCCCTCAGTGTTGCTAGTGTGTCCCTAACAGATCTCTACAATGGTGGGCAATTTCAGAACATATGTGCTAAAAAAACGGTGTGCGTGTGACATCTAGTGCAGAGGTGGGAAGCCTGAAACATTCTGTAGAGGTTTCACACAGGTACGGTAAGCTCTATGCAATATGATATGTCGGATGTTTGGAACTTAGCGTTGCGGGCCAATTTCCAGGAATATTGTGTGGCCCTATCCCACTTTGTAGGTGTCAAGTCCCGACCTATATCTCTTTCCCAACTTCTATGCGTCGCAAGCAGGGGGTCAGTTGTCATTTGTGGTAGCACCTCGGCAAACCAAGTGACCAGACAGCAGCCACCTCCCATGATATGTAAAGTGTGCATGAGGGGATGTCGCTCCAGAAGAGAGTGTCCTGCCAGTAGTTCATATTGCTCCTGCAGCTGGCCAAAGAGTATAAGTGCCTCATGCCGGAAAAATCCCAAGAGTACCTACTAAGGCGTCCGACCATGTCGCCAGGCCATCCCACCCCATAAGTTCCCGTATTGGCGTTATGACACTGACTCTTGTTGCCGGACAATGGGGTACCAAAAGCATCTTAATGTGTATGCTCCTCCGTAAACTCTCACAGGCAATTCGTACCATATCATTAGCCTCACAGGGAGACCCTGCCCCTGAGAGTAGTACCTCCCCTATGTGCTGTGCTGCCAGATAGTAATATTCAAAGTTTGGCACTCCCATGTCCCACTTATCCACTGGCAGTTGTAACTTGTGCAGTGCCACACGCCTCCTCCCCTTGTTCCATATAAAAACTCCCAACATTGCATGTAAGGCATGGAAAGTGGATCTTAGGATTGACATCGGAAGGTTATGGAAGAAATATAGAAGCCAGCAAAGCATCAGCATTTATGAGAGGGGTCTGCAACCCTGTACTTTAAGTGGTAGGGTACTCCAAATTGTCATCCGTAGACAAAGGGAGGAAATATCCCTGGTGAGGTTTTCATTTATAAAGTCCTGAGTGTTGCTGTGTATATTGAGCTATAAATACCAGGACATACGAGGTTCCCATCTCAACAAGTGGCCACCTACAGTCACTTCATGTGAAGGACATTCATCTTGAGACAAAACTCCAAGTCCTGATGCTCTTATATTCCCCAAGTATTTCTGCAATTTCTGGGATCCCGTGTCAATGTAACGTATATACATGAGGGCATTGTCCCCATAAATCGAGACTGTGTGCACTTCATCATTCAATGAGATGCCCCACTCCTCACCACTCTGAGGAAGTCGTTGAGTCAAGGGCTCCATTGCCAGAGCAAATAACGGTGAGAGGGGAGAACCCTGACAGGTGCCCCTAATCACTGAAACTGAGGGCGAGACAGGTCAACCTATTTTCATCGGGCAGTGGGTGCTGTATAGAAGAGTCTGATCAGCGCCTGCAATCTCCCGGTTATTTCCACTTTATTCAGTGTGGAATAAAGGCAGCACAGTCAACAGTGTCAAATAGCTTTTCTAAGTCTAACACCAGACACGCTGCATATGGCCACCGTACGGAGGCCTACTCCATCACTCCATATAATCTCCGGACATTCAGTGTCGTGGATCTATCAGGGATAAAGCCGATCTGGTTGGCAATGGCATGAACTAGATGGGGCATATGTTCCACCTATCAGGCCGCTAATACTTAACTAAGGATCTTGTAGTCTGTTGCCAAAATTGAGAGTGGACAGTAAGATGTGAGTTCTCACAGCTCTTTCCCTGGTTTGTCCACTGGCACCCGTAGGGATTCTCGCATGGATCGCAGGAGGACCTCAACCAAGGGCAGCCTAGTATACCTCTAGTAATTGTGGGGATAGCAGCGACTAATAGGCTTTATAAAAGTCAATGGGTAACCCGTCCAGGCCTAGTGTTGTTTGCGTAGCTGGGCCCAGATGGTGCCACGGATCTCGTGTAGCATGAGAGGGGTGTTCAGCTCCTCTCTTTCTAGTGGATCAAGAGTAGGCAGTGTGAAATGTTCCATTAAATCTGATATATGTGTGCAGTGCTCTACAGCAGGAGGATCATATAGTCACGGATAGTATGATTTGAAGGCCTCTTGTATGTCTAATTGGGTAGTATATATGTGGTCTGGAGGTTCTCTAATCATTGTGATTGTGAGTACAGGAGCGCACAGCGAAGGAGCTAGGCCAGAAGGTGGCCTGATTTATCGCCCTCGGTATGAATTCGGGCCTGGTATGCTTGAAAGTCCAGGCAATCAATCTGTCTATTAGCTGTGCATTGTGCGCCTGGGTCTCTGCCAGTGCGGGTTGTGCTGTGAGGTCGTTCCCATCTGTGATCTTCAGAGCTTCTAGCGATGCCTCAGTCCACGATAGGTCATGATGTAACGCTGCCCCAGCCCCCATCACTGCCCTAATGCATTGTCCCTTCACCACAAACTTCAGTGTCTACCATTCAATTGGTTTAGAGTTGGCTGTGTTCTAGTTGTCGTCAAAAAAGTTGGTTACAGCTTTGTGTGTCTCCTCTCTGAAGGCCTGATCTTCTAGCTTCACGGGCTGCAATGTCCACATGTGGTGTGGGGTTGTGGTGCCCCTCATCTAAGGTGGATCTGTAATGGGTTGTGATCCAAGAATGTCCTTCCCAGGTACGGCTTGAGCCTGTACTGTATGATGGCAGAAAATGTAATCTAATCTGATGTGTAGATCATGTGGAGCATAATAAAAGGAGTTCTATCTGGTCTCCTGGTGTAGTCCCCGCCAGCTATCATGTAGTGATCAGTGGCAAATCCACTGTGTGAGACGGGCTGCCGCCAACATCACTGTGGAGGATGGTAATTGGTTGTGTGAACAATCCAGCTGTGGATCGAGGGCACAATTCCAATCGCCTTCCACTGTCCAGGGGTCATGGGCCCATCGTGTAAGGGCAAGGGAGAGGCACTCCAAAAATGCTGGTTGAGCTATATTTGGTGTACATAGGTTTCCTAACAATATGGGTCTACCATCTAATAAGCCTTCCACCAGGACACAGCACCCCTCTGTGTCATTATCTACTGTAATGGAACCTCAGGCTGGATCCATATAGGTGCTTCTCTTGCGAACCCTGAATAGGTGGTGCTGTAGCATTGCCCTCACCATCGCTTTTGCAATTGGACTTCCTACCGCTTTGTTATTTAAGTTTTTTGAGGTAACACAATCTGCGCCCCTCATCTGCTTACATATTGTTGAACAGCGTGCCTGTTGCATGCTGATCCCCATCTCCGAAAGTTCCAGGTCAAGAACCCTATGTTATCCAGTCTGGGCTATGTGTTGTATCACTAGAAGGTTATGGAGGGGACCAAACCCACTGTCAAATGTGGTGGCGGTGAGGGGTATCTCCTAGTTTGCGTGCACACATCCTCACCCCGGGGGCAGAGGGGGGGCCTGTCACTTGTATCTGGTCTGTCGCTGCCTGCGTGATTTGTATAACTTGAACTGATGATAAACCCCATCTCAACTACCAGCCTAGTGACTGCCCAAACCATTAACTGAACATTCCATGTTTGGGAGCTGAAAGATTCTCTCACATATAACAATGCTAATCTCGCAAAAAAAGGTTCGCGGTGGGGTGAAGAAGAGTTGGAGGCCTGCTCAATGGCTCTGTGATGCCCTTCGCAGCCGTCTGGAGCAGCAAGTACTAAGAAGGGATAGAGCAGGCCAGCTGTCATATTGGACCCATGTTTACAAAGTTTTTACATAGTAAAGCTCATTTGGCTGACCACTGAAACCCGGACCTAAATCCCCACCCACCCTACGGTCCCCCCTCCATGTACAGGTACTTAAACTGTGTATATCTTCACCATGAAGCATGCTCAGCAAGGGGGTGGGGAAGGGAGGGGGGGGGGCATGATGCAACAATCCCGCACCTTGGTCTTCTGGGCTGCGGTTGCTCAATTTCCCAGATTTACAGTGTAGTGGATTTCATCCCTTTCTTAAATCAAACAGTCAGCCGTCTGCGGCATGATGTCTGGTAAAATCAATTATACAACACTGCTTTGTGAGCCTCTCAAGTCCATGACTGAGTGGGTGTCATCGATGACCTGCTCGAGTGGGGAAGGCCGCATCGCCCACCAGGAAGTGGTTGTAGACAGCACCTGTGTCTGCTCTACCTGGGCCCGCTCTGAAGTAGGTGTCCCATTTATCTGCTGTTGTTGGCAACAAGTCCCTTGCTGTCTGCCTCTCCATCCTGCTCCATCCCCCGGGGCCTTGCCGATGGTGTCACTTGTACTTCTTCCTCATAGAAGCACTACTCTACCTAAATCCAGAAGTCTGGAGGTTCAGTGAAGAGGTAACTTTTATTGTTCACCAGCACCTTTGGTCAGGAAGGAGTTTTGTTTCAAATTCCTCAAAAATATTGATGGTGATGGCGTAAAGGAAGTCATAAAGGAAATACCATGAATTGATGAAGAAATCACATACAGTGAGAGTAAAGGAACCAAATCTCAAATTCAATCCTTTGCCAAATGTTGACTATGAAAGATAGTTGGCAAGACCATTAATGGATTTATAGAAAGAATTGACACACTCATCAAACATTGTAAGTTCAAATAATGTAATGAAGAAGATGCTATACGTCTCAGAGTCATTGATGGCTGCTTATCTGATTCCTTCAGAAGGAGAGAAGCTCTAAGTCTGGAACGAGTGTTAATGACTGATTTTTTTTTAAACTCTTTATTCTCAACTGCACAGTATGAATTACATCAAATCGAACGTACATTCTGTATAGCATAGTCGTTTTCTCATTTTCTCCCAGCTAAACATAATTACCGATTACATAAGCGTCATGTCATCCCAAGTAGCAGAAAAAAGGTATAATCTCTAAGACAGTACTCAAACATGCTATATCGTATTCTCACCTACAAGATCATCGTTATACAGTACAATACGTCATTTTAGAACCAATATCGACAAATAATGAACCGTGATCCCATTCCTCCCCCCTCCCCACATCTCCCTACCCAACTTGTCTCCTGGTCTCAATGAAATCCAATATGCGTCACTCCTCTACAGTGATGTTGAACAAACCCATTACATTACAGAGGTTCAAATAGCCTGCGCACAGTAGGATCCCTACCCTCCCTCGGCTGCGCCTTGGGCCACATAGTCTACATGGTTTCACTACCTATCCGCCTGTGAAGATATCAATTTCATCCCTTCCAATTCTAACATCATGACCTCCCAGTCCTGAACTATGGGATACTTCCGCTGGCCTCTCTCCTCCTCTCGACTTAGCGCCACCCCCTCTGCCCTGCCCCACTTCACTAGGTCTACCTGCCACAGAGATGTCCTGGGTGGTCTGGAGGACTTCCACCTCATCATCAATGCTCTGACTGCCAATAATAGAGCCAAATCTAGAAATGTAAGTTTAGCTTTTTGTGTTTTGGAACGTTTATGGGACCCCATTAAACAGTACAAGGCGTCCTCTGGTACCAGCAGGTTAGTAATGCAACGTAAAGTCAGACATATCTCCCCCCAGTAGTCCCATAAGAACGGGCATGCCCATAACATGTGGAGAAATCCAGCCTCATCCTCCCGACAACGTGGGCAACAGTGGGGGGATTGCGGAAACATTCTATGCAACCTCTGTGGGGTAAGGTATGCCCTGTGCAGTATCATCACCTGTATGCATTTAAACGTCACATTTCTCGATACCCTCTTGGGATGCTCAAGTATTATCTGCCATGTCCTATCTGATAGTTCCTCCCCTGAGTCCTGAGCCCAGGTGTCTCGTACCGTAGTAAGTGGGATAGCCGCATGTGTCCCAATCCCGGAGTATAACCATCGCACCAAATGGACCCCGCGCCCATATAATAAAGCAAGTGGACTAGTTCGTGTTGCGGGGATCGAAGTCGCTGTGGGGCCCAGGTATGTCTTATATAATGAGACACTGTGGCGTGCAGCAGAAATAACCTCCGAGGGGCACCCATGGCCTGTAAGAAGGAATCATGATCCAGCAGTGTGTCATCTCCAAAAAAGGCGCCTACCTCGTCTACTCCTGCTTCTACCCAGGGGCGTAACCTATGCCGGGTGAGTCTGCCCTGCGGTGTCGGGATTCCTAGCAGAGGAATATTTCTGGCGAAGGGTACCACCGCTGTCATGTACGCCAATGCCTTCTTCCAGCACAACAGAGCTGTGCGCAGAAGGGGGTGGCAGTCCGAAGGAGGTCTGCTTCTGGGCAGTAGTGTAACCAATCTCGTGGAGGTTCTTGCCCGCTACCCAGTGTGCAAGCCACTGGAGTTGACTGCGGCGTGGGGGTGTTCCAGGACACCCCCATGCCGCACGGCCCACCAGCTGAAGGTGCGGCTCTCCCCCCGCGCCACAGGTCCGTCCCTGGCCTTAGGTGCCCCCTCGCTGCTGCTCGCGATTTTTGCCCGTATTTTGCCGCTTTTTTCCCTCTGTGCCTGTATTTCGACTGTATTTCCTGTTAAGTGCTTCTTTTTCTGTAAGTAGAACTGTTGCGACTTGTTACTCTGTCACGGTTTCCCCTTGTGTGATCCCCCCCTCAGCTCCCCGCTTCCCGCCGCTGCTCTCTTGCGGCCCCGCCCCTTTGCATTTCTGTCAAACCCCATTGGCCCCCTGCTCCCGCCTCCCAGCTGCTCCACCCTCCCACTTCGCCTTAAATGGGACCCGCGCGTACGCGCAGCGGGCGCGCCGATTGTGTGCCAAAGGCAAGCCCGACTGCGCCCGTCCATGCCTGGACCGCGCCCAGTGCCAGGATTACTAGCAAGGCAGGAAGGTCCAAGGATTCCAAGGCTAAACAACGCTTAATAAGCTGGTTTTCTGGGTAGATGGAAACACACTCGAAGCTCTGGACCTTTTGAGCTTCGTAAGAAAAATCAAGTTTAGGGAAAGGAGAGTGTGTGTTCCATAAGGAGTCAATATTGTACTTGTTGGGATGAATGCCCGTTCTTTCAAAATTTCATATAGAGGACATGACTACTTTAGGTTGCAGTGTGACATCTTTATTGTTATATTGTGAAACATGGACAGCCGACACGTGTTTCGCCCCCTATTGGCGAATTGCGCCGGGGCTTTCTCAAGGCTATATACACAAATGCAGCTTATAGTTCAAACGTTTCCATATTGTCAAGATTCCAAAGACAAGAGTTTCAATGCTCGCAGAAAGACAAGCGTTTCAATGCTCGCAGAACAATATTCTTCTGTACGATTGCAGAAGGCTTGAGAAACGTGCAGTCCGGTCCCTGCTCGCGGCTATAGCCGCGAGCAGGGACCGGACTAAACGTGCAGTCCTGTCCCTGCTCGCGGCTATAGGGGGGATCACACAAGGGGAAACCGTGACAGAGTAACAAGTCACAACAGTTCTACTTACAGAAAAAGAAGCACTAAACAGGAAATACAGTCGAAATACAGGCACAGAGGGAAAAAGCGGCAAAATACGGGCAAAAATCGTGAGCAGCAGCGAGGGGGCACCTGAGGCCAGGGACGGACCTGTGGCGCGGGGGGAGAGCCGCACCTTCAGCTGGTGGGCCGTGCGGCATGGGGGTGTCCTGGAACACCCCCACGCCACAGTCAACTCCAGTGGCTTGCACACTGGTGTAGTGTAGTTCCTAGTTTCCCACTAGGCCCTGCGCATTGGAATAACATAAACAGTAGTATCGACGTGGAACTGGCTATTCCAGGCCTCCACTGACTATGCTAAACTTAATTGGGTTGTGTTACCAACTAGCTCAGAGGTCACTGGAAACTTTCTTCTCTGCATAGGAAGTGATCAGCTTCCCTGGCACAGACAAGAAGGGATTCAGTTTTCCAACAACCGTGCAACATGACAACTTTGCTCCTCAGATCAAGAGTCGATCTCTAGGGTCGTGTGAAACAATAGACATAGATTTCACTCAGTCAGTCTGGTGCAGTTTACTTTCACAATATGTAGAGAATAGAGAGACGGGCGTTTATCAATAAAGGTTAACATTTATTGAACAGTCTTTCTTCTCGTACAAGAGAGATGTATTGCCACAATTGCAATAACTGTTATTATAAAAAGTACGTACAGTAAGATAAGAATTGCGAAATAGAACTGTAAAAGCATTGATATGGTTTCTTAGCCATACAATGGTTTAAAAGTAATAAAACATATATACAGTCATATATACCTTAGGCTAACATACTCAACTGGTGCTTCTAACTAAGCCTACCCCGGTGTGCCTGACCTAAGCCTAACACGTGAGAAGGGGAGTAAGTAAGTAGCTTAAGTTAAGTTGGTTTTGCCAAGGTTTGTTTCAAGAATTCTCTTCTAAGGGTTTAGTCAACACCATACCTCTGAATAGAATGATGGAGGATTGGTATCTCCTTCAGGGGTCTCTCTCGATATCCCAGTCACCTGCGAGGGTAAACCGGAAGCGCCGGGACTGGATTTCTCTGCACGAGAAAGGCAGCGGCTTCTCTCAGCGCGTCGAGGAAGGAGGGGTGACAGCGTCCGCGGGCAGCTGGGCTGGATGTCTTCGCAGAGGACGGCTGCACGGCTCCTCAAGCGTACTGAACCACAGTTCGCGCTGTAGCGGCGATAATGGTAATCAGTAGCTTCACCACCACAGGATAGCAGGCTGCAGCGACAGAGTGCTAGTTTTTACCAACACTGGTCATGCAGGCAGCTGGCATCAGCAACAGTAGCTCTCGCTCAACAGCAGCTAGCTTCGCTCTCACATTGCTTAAGGCAACGTTGGTAATATTTATACCTGACAGGTGCCGGGTTTGACGCAAGTTTGCTGGACATAAGACGTCAATAAAAGATGTCACTAGGAAGTGGCAGCTATCAGTTGCTCATTAGAGTTCTATTACTAATCAAAACATAGCAAGCGGGGATTTCCAGGTTTGCTAAGTTTTTATCTTGTTGAAGAACTCGGAGTGTTATCTAGGAATATCAGATAGTGACTGCTGCTCTGTCATTGCACTAATTGGTCGCAAAGGAAGTAGCAGAGAGTCATGCTGGAATGTGGCTCTGTGGCTTTGCTCGTGTGAGGCCAGAGATGACTTTTCAGAAAATCGTACTTGAACGGTTATGCCAATATAGGGAATAAATGGATTTATAGCCGAATAGGGGCATAAGGTCACAGTATCGATCAGGAACCTAGATAAGCACATGACACCCACTCCACGAATTCATGTCCATCAAAATTACTAAAACTAAGCAATTAGATGCATGTGTAACATTGTGTAACATAGCCCACCCCAAAATACATAAATGCATTCGAAATAGGCGTACTTGTAATACATGGAATTTAGGTACTGTACGTAGTTTTAAAACATAGTAATCATTCAAAAATTATTGCATATAAAATCAATGAACGATTATGCATAAAGAATTACACATGAAGTATCTCTGACAGAAGAAATGCGAGATAAATCATCACATAAAAATGCATTGTAATAACATGTGTGCTAGAGGCTGGTGTTATGTTGTTATGTCTCTAGATGTGTTTAGAAATAGAAGTGTGAAGCTTCTGTTCTCTAAGAATAGTTTTTACGTTAAGCAAAGAATTGTTCGTGCCAAAAGGAAGAAAAAGGTCAATATTTAAAAATTGTCCAATTCAAAGAAAAATCAGTTTACCAAAGCTCCTGGCAGTTTTTTGTTGATCAGAACTGAAGGCCGAATCCAGAGTTCATAGGAACGCTGTGTGTCGGAAAGCTTTTCAAAAGTTTACAAAGTTATTGTTTCTCTATGGGAGAGAACATCGTATCAGACAGGCTCGCAAAGAATTGGTCTACAAAATCAGGTGATAGTTCAACCAAATTAGATAGCGTTGTAACTTGGCAGGTGTGAGAATGATTGCTGTCATCATATTCGGGAGCAGCAATGCTCACAGCTCGCTGTACCTGGGTGATGTTGCTTTTGTCACTCGCTCCACTGTTACCACTTGGCTGTAGTACAGGAGTCTCCACAAATGCCGTCATCAGGATTGGTAGCCGCTGGGGACAACACAATGCGTGAGCCGTTATTGGACTTAGCAAAGTATCGACGTCCATTGGTACTGCTGATGGAAGTGAAAGACAGATGTCCAACACGCATTCCTCGCCGCAAAGCATACACCGTAGCACAGGTAAAATGCAATTTTGCCATATCGGTCTGAATGAAAGGAACCAGGTCATGTTTAGATCTCTCAGCCTGGCCAATCCGAGGACGTTAGTTATCCTGTCCCTGTAGCGCATTGCTAGGATTGTCTCTTCCATTCCCATGGGAGCTATGTCTGAGCCGAGGCTTGCCATATCGAAGCAGGAGGGTCAAAAATAGAATCCCTGCGATGAGTCCAAAAAATAGTGGAATACCACCAAAAATGGAGTGCACAAAATTAGGAAAGATTCCCAAAATTGCCTGGAAGGGTGTTAGCAGTCCTGTAAAGACTGTCTTAAATATGCCTGGGATGCTCGTAGCACTAGACATGTTAAGGAGTTGCTCGAGCATTTGTACGAAATGCACGGGGCAATTTGTTGATAAAAGGTCATGAACCTCAGTAGCCGTCCTTGCGACTAGAAGATCATACGTCTCTTTAGATGACGTTATAGGCACTGTTGTCTGTAAAAGCACAGATTTCATTTTGCTTAATGTATCAATTCGTATAGAATAGAGATTCAGACGAGGCCAGATGGGAGTCACTATGTCTGGAGGCCCGCTCGGGAACAATGCTTGCATACAGCATTTGACCATGGACGTTACTTCTACTAGATAACTTAGTCCGGGCGCGAGGCCACAGCACCTGTGATCCGTTCTTAGAATGTAACTCCCGTTTGCGAGTTGCATAAAGAAGGGCTCTATCTGAGTTGCAGGTGTGACTAGCTGGTGGCATGAAAGGTTGTTTGAATTTCCATCACATGCTCCGTGTAAATTAATACCCTGACACAAAAGTATACCGCTTAGTGAGTGTTTACAGTTGTCACCACTAAGAAATACATTTTTGTCGCTGTCACTGTAGCAAGAATGAGTGTATGGTAATTTCCATTCGGATTTTAAGTATCCTTTACCCAATTGTTCATATTGGCCAGCAGGTATGTATTCAAGGCACTTATGAAATCGGAAAGTTGTAATCGGAATTGTGATAATTCCGTGTATTATCCATTCAATGACAGGGCTCTCTGACATTGTCAATGGTAATCTCTCGAGTTTCTCGATGCTCAAGATTGTATAGTCTGCTCCTTTCTGTGCCAAACTGATCTGTTTATCAGTAAGGTAAAAAATGGAAAACAATGACGTTGTGTTGATTAAACGCCAAGGCACATAGCCTGAACGAAGATTTTGCAGCGTCCAGCCTAGTTCTATAATAGAGCGTAATTGAGACTGGCCATGTTGTAACATTAGCAAATCTCTGTCTATCACATCAAAGGCAGATGATACAATATTGTCCAAAGAATATATTCTGGAAGACAGAGTCATTAACCCATTGTCTACCACAGAAAGTGTTTTCTCCAAATTAATACGATCAATTTCTCGTATCTTTTCTGCAGTTTCAATTTGCTTTACTTTCCAAGCCTCGTTGTATGAAGCATAGATGCTGGTCGCTATGAAACGCTTTTGACGCTGTTTGCGTGGTCCAAGAATGAAATCGCGCAAATCAGCACCATCTTTTAATAAAGACAAGTGTTGCTTAATTTCAGCCAGTGTGGATGTAGCTAGCCATTCTAGGCAGAGTTTACCTACACTGTATGTTGTTATTATTCCTGGATGTTGTCTCTGGGAATATCTAGAGTCTAATCTGGTCATTTTTAAACCCTGTGTTTTATTCAGGAACCTATCTTGACAGTTATTTGTGTCTGTAGGCCAGATTAACCACTTTTTCCAATCAGGATGTGTTCTGTTGAAATGTAAAATGTGTGACACGTCTAACTCATTATCTGCAGTTGCATTCTCAGCTATTGGCTTTGGTATAGACGGTGTTTTCATTTCTTTGTTCTTAGCTAGGCCAAGACAGGATGTTTGGTGTACAGTGTCATTTAAAAATAACATTTGTTCTGGTATCATGCAGGTTCTAAATAGTGCTTCTATGCCTTGCACCTGCCAATCTTTTGTACCCCAAATTGTTTTCGTTTCAATATTATTTTTCCAATAATCAAAACCAAATGTCATCATTTTGTCATAAAATGCTTCTGAATATATCAATTTAGAATTTGTCAGCATTGTTTTCATTCCTGTTTTATCTAACAGTTTGTAATAAAACGTTTCTGCATCACTGGTGTTAAAACCTGAAAAGTATTTGAATTTCTCAAAAAATGCTTTAGAACTGCTTTTAGGTGGTGTAGAACAATGTTCCCATTGATTATACATAAAAACATTTCTAGGCTGTGCAGATTTATGCAAGTAATGATCCCCATAGTGGGTGTAACAGAATAACTGCTCATAACTAGATGAACCTTGTAAATAATCATGATCTGTGAATCTAGCTGACATTACTAAATCAGACATCATGTCATTAATACTGTTAAAGTCCCAATCATCAGAGAATGTACTAGGTGTAACAAAGTCACTCAAGGAAACCTTTAGTTGATGAGGATACTTCAGGATTTCGACCGGACCATAGATCTCATAGTCTGTTTTCTCCCATACTACCCCACCAGGTATTGGAATTGCTGTGACATTTACTGTTGACAGTTCTCTTTTCTTCACGTGGGATGATCTGTGTGGTTTCAGGACTAGGTTGATGTTCTGACTTGCTGTGTCCATTGTAATATATTTTCCTTCAGTGAATTTTCCCAAACACAGTACCATGATGAGCCAAAGCAGGAGGAAAAATACACCTAGACTGAACCAGAACTCTAGCCAAGGGGAAATAAGGTAGATTTCCTTCAGTTGATGAAAGAGTTCCGTTGCTTTTTCTTTAAAAGACTTTTTTGTTTCTGGCATCACTTCGGGGTCGTTAAAATCTTCAGAGAAGTTGTCGAAGTTGATGAAATAACCAGAGGCAGTTCTGTCAATTGATGGGATTGTTTTTTCAATCTGTCTCTCGGTAGCACTTTCTGATGCCACATCATTGTAGACTGGTGTTGTTTCTTGACGAACTGTTTCAATCTGTGTTTCAAGAGGCACGAGTTCCATGGCATTATTGCATAGTCCTTCATTGTGCACTGCAGGCTGATCGAATGTGATTAGTCTTTCAGTTTGAACCTCTTGGATTGTTGCAAGTTTGGGTATTCTGTTGTTTCTTGGGAGTCCACTGGGCCTACTGTTGATTATAGGCCACATGCTTGTGGTTTTACCAGATCGATGGACACGATTCTGTTCTCCTTTTTACCAGCAAGGGGCGGTAGCACAACTGATCTTGTTCCGGTGACTGCCAAGACAGGTACTGCTTTTCTGTAAGAAGGCCCAAATTCCTTCTTCACCGCGATCTTTTCTCTGACTAGATCCCCAATCTTTGGAATCCAGACAGGCCTTGCTGGGGCTGTTGCGGGTGGTGCCTCGTCAGTGGTACTTGGCTGTTGCTTTAACTTTATGTTGCTTAATGATTTTCTTGTTTCATTCAGTTCCTGTAAAACAGCCAAACGGTCTTTTACTTCAAACTGCTTTGTTTCTTTTTGTACCACTGACATCTGACTATCGAGGTCCTGAACGTTCATTCTAATTCCGAACAATAGTTCGTATGGGCTGAAACCTTTTAGAGAATTTCTTGGCATGTTGTTAAGACTAGTCTGGACACTTATTAAATGTTTGACCCACCCAGCGCCTGAACCTAATACCTTCGCAGTTATAGATTGCTTTATGTCCCGGTTTTTTCTTTCTATCACACTATTCCCTCCCGGGGTATGACTGACAAGAATACCACAACC
Organism: Lissotriton vulgaris; assembly: GCF_964263255.1. NCBI lineage: Eukaryota > Metazoa > Chordata > Amphibia > Caudata > Salamandridae > Lissotriton > Lissotriton vulgaris. The sequence continues at coordinate 581,882,506 of NC_141687.1, read as the reverse complement.
CAATTCCCATGCTAGCCATGGCCTCCTTATAAGCTTGAGAGCTGAAAGCAGGACCCTGGTCAGAATGGAACGTGGTAATTGCGTATATGCCGATATGGACTCGCAAATCTTTTATAACCGTTCTAGCGTCAGCCGAGCGCTGGTGGCCTCATTATTTAAGTGTATTTCGTCTTAAACGTTGTACACTGGGACGCGCTTCTCTTCTTTGATTGCGCAGATAGACCGCCTTATGCTGTCTAGAAGGGATCCTGAAACTCCACTGGCCTGTTCATTACTGCGATCTCTGTTGCAGTCTTCACAATTTTGAGCAAAACATTGAATATCTATACTCATTCCTGGCCACCAGTATTCTGATTGTAATTCTTTCAGAGAGGCTCTGATTGTTTGGTGTTTCAGACCCAACCCCATGTGTGCTTCCAGTAGGAGGAAGCCCCTCCTGCTCCTGTTTGGAATTACTCTATCCCCCACTCCAGGGATTCGAGCAAAAGGAACGGAGTTTGCATCGATTATGTATGCATAATTGAGTGGATAGTTTACGGGTAGTGCTGCACAGTCGCCTTTTACGGTCGTTCTTACTGCCAGCATGGTTTCCCCGTCTATATACTTATCTGTACGCTTTTTTGTGGCTACGGAAGCCGAGTTAGTTGCTTCCGCTTTGGCTGTATTAGCCAATGAATTCCCTGCAATGTGAACGCCATCACGTTGAAGACTCTGTGCGTGAATCACGTGAGTCTTTTGTAGTTCTTTGTGTAAAAGAGCTACCTCGTTCCAGAGCTTTTTATGCTTTATTGTGGCACCTGTGTCATCTTTGTAGTCGTTTTCGATCCAACTCTGCAGTTTGTTGTTGAAAGAATTTACGCAAAAATGAGAATCGCACACTATAAGTGTGGGGAATTCGCGTTCTGCATTTTCGAGCGCCATCTTTAAAGATCTGATTTCAGTTCTTTGAGCCGAACAGTACTTGACTGATTCAGTTTTTGTTATTTTCGGTTTGATTTTACCGCACAGCCAACGACATTTAATGATCGCACATGCTGCATCGTAGGATTTTCTCTCTACATTAAAATGCTGTACAAAGCTATCTGTATAGATTATACAGGCGTATTGTGGGAGAGGCAGGATTTCGATTGGCAGAGGATATTCTTCTTCATAATCTAAATCATTCAGTTCTGTGTATTGCGGGGCGAAATAGTATTTCACATCTTCCGCTCCTAGAGAATCTATGCACTGTATCCATTTTGGATTCAGTGACACTGTAGGCAGGTTTACTGGGCTGAATAGCGCTTCGAAGGCGGATTCCGCTGTGAGGATATTAATCCGTTTGCCGTATGCTAGTTCTCTTTCATTTGCTAATGCGATTTGCACTGCATTCACAGTTCTTTCTGTGCGACTGAATGTTTTTTCTGCTTGTGTGTACAAGTGAGATTTAATTGAAATAGGTACCTTTTCTCCCTCATTAGAGGTTAGGTACGTGAATCTGCATCTTCCTGGGATGACTCGGATTACCAGATCGCGTGTGTTGTCACGTGTATCTAATTTTGTTTTTGCTAACATGTCTGTTTGCAGTGATCTCAAAATTTCTGTGTGTTTTTGAGTCCAATTGATTTGTTTTAAATCAGGTTTAATTAGTTCGTAGAGAGGTTTAACCCTCTCTGCGTAATTTAGGATGTAAGTTCTTCCGAAATTCAGAAAACCTAGTATTGATTGTAAATTCTTCAGCGTTTTTGGAGCTTGGAGTACAGCGCACTTCTCTAAGAAGTTGTCCGCTAGGCTTTTCCCTTCACTTGATAATTCGTACCCTAAAAATAGTACTGTCAGATGGGCAATTCGGGACTTTTTAAAGTTGAATTTGTAACCCTCTGCTGCGAACCCAAGTATAATGGTGTTCACTCTTTTCAAGTGAGTATCCAAGTCGTCATCTGTGAGATAAATATCATCTACGTAAGATAATGCTTCATCATCATAGATTTGTAGTAACTCTGTTACTCTAGCTGAGAATAGTCCTGGGCTGTTCTTGAACCCCTGTGGGAGTCGACAGAATTTTTTCTGCGACCCAAATGCGGAGAAAGCGGTCAAGTATCTGCTTTCTGGTGCAATGTTTTGACAAAAGAAACCATTAGAAATGTCTAATGTCGTTTTATATTTTTTCCTAACTATATTATTCATTAGGGCTGCACTATGCGAGTTTTGTACTGCAAAAGTTTTGCAACATGTATTAAGGTGTCTGTAGTCCAAAACTAGACGATATGAATTGTCTGGCTTGGAGACAGGAAACAAAGGATTGTTCATTTGAGAGGTGCATGTTTCAATCACCCCCTGGTACTCAAGTTGATCTAAGATCTCCCTGACTTGTTTTTTAGCTTCTTGCTTTATGGGATACTGCCGTTGGGCAGTTGGTTCACTTTTTAGTTGGATTTTGTGAGGCATTGAATCCTCATCCCATCCTACATGATTTTTATACAATGCAGGTGCCTGGGCTACTGCCCATTTCCTTGCATATGTGTATTTTTTGTGAATCGGAATGTGATTCGAGAAGGCAGGCATAATCACCTCTTCGCCACGAGGGCACTCCCTGACAAACTCCGGGGGCCAATCTTTTTCAGCTAACAGAATATCATAGCCTTTTGAGAGCTTATCCCAAAATAGACCCTTAATTTTCCTAGTCTTATCACCCTCCATACGCAATGTTATTTCGTATATTTTATGGGGCTCGCTAAGTCTGGCGTCGGCAGTTTCAACCTGAATGTATTCATTCGTGTCCACTGTCTCCAGATGACTCATCAAGTTCTTGCGCGCTATACTGATCTCTGCTGCACTGTCCAACATTGTCAATGCCCACTCCCCGTTTTTCAACTGTGTCCTCAGTATTCTCGGCATGGTTGATTACTCTAATACTGGCTACCTTCTTTTTCTGAAATTGAGATTTCTTATTTTGAGCAGGTTCCTTGTTTTTGGACTTGGTGTGCTCTCCTGGGTCTGACCGTCCTCTTCTTTCCGAATTCTGTGGAAGAGATCGAGAGGGACGTGTATCAATACTTTGATATCTATCAGGTTTTTTTATATTATCCCTATTTCTAAGGTTATATCTTTTCTCAGAGGGCTCCCGTTGGGGAGACTGGCGTTCTCGAGTCGGAGTTCTTTCCCTCCGTCGAGGAGACCTTCCTCTGGACTGGAAAACTTTTTCCTTGGGAGTGGATTGTTTATTTCCATCCCAGCTCTTTTTAGGAGTGTTTAAATTATTTTTAATAAATAATTTTTCAGGATTTTCGAGCAGTTGGGGCTTAATTGGTTTTCCACCCAAGCTGTCTCTACCTAATTCTTCATAGCATTTTTCTATGATTTTTGCAAGCTCAACAGGATCTTTTATATCTGTTTCCCTCAACTTCTGGCGAATCGCCACAGATGCTGCTTCTCCCTTTACATTGGCTAATAATATAGCCGTGACCTGCTTGAAGTCTTTCAGTAATTTCATACCTAGATTTAAAGCTGGCTCTGGACCGAATTCATTTTGAATCTGTTTTAGCACGTCTGGTATTACCGCCATAGACGGAACACCGTGTGTTTTTGTGTAAATGGAAGCAAAGACTGTACCCCAAGTGTCGCAGTCCTCCACGTGTGGTGCGATTCCCATAGGAAGGCAGATGGTCAAGATTCTGTGTTTCTCAATAGGGGTAGTATCAGGAAATACTGCCTCTATTTGAGTGATTTTCTGGGCTAACCAGAAAGGAATTTGTTCCCGTTTTACGGGTGTTTTACCAAGACATGACTGTATGTTCTGTGGTGTAATTTTATTTGTGTTCCCCTGATGAGGGGTCAGCTGTGGAGTATTAACAGCTGGCTGGACTGTTGCAGTCCGTATTACATATTGGACTAATTGCCTATGTATTTTTATTAATGTGTTTAGCTGTGCTAACAGCTCTTCTTTTGACATTCTTGCAATGTCAGGATGTGGTGTGTAGCTGGCTAGAACCGGCCACGTGGCTCCTGGTCTACCTAGTGGACCGAGCCTGGTAATGTGATTATTGTGTTTTAGGGCGCCATTAAACCAGAGCAGGTGCTCTTGAAATTTAAGTGGGATTTCAATCTCCTCGAAAGGAGCGTACTCTCCCGGAGGTTCCTCTATTTTGTAATAGTGAAACTCTTGTGTTATAGCGTTTACCGCTGGAAAGTTTATCCATGAATAGAATACCTATGTCTGCCGATACTCGTGAGCCTCTATCACGAAAATTACTGTACCACCTTGAGGTGTCAGTCCGTTTTCTATAAGTTTTAAAGTTATAGATCTTCTTAACTGGACCGGGATGATAATAGCATCCGGGTCTGTTTCGAGGAGACTTGTGTCTTCCTCCATTAGCTGGGATGCTAGTCTAACTGCTTCCCTTTCTTCTTCACTGTCTGTCATTTTAAAAATGCAGGCTTTGCAGAGTAGGTCTCCAAGGAGACAAAGATTAGATGCACAATATTTTGGAACACTGTATCCTTCAACGTTGAATAAACCGGAGCTTTACATAGGAATCTCTTCCTACTAAGGTCGGGCGGATTTTAACCTTTCACCCACTCCAGACGTCTATTGGAGTATTTACGGGTGAAAGGGGTGTGAAATATGCACGACTGAGTTACTCTACAAGTCTTACGTTAGTTTATCGCCTTACCAAACGTTGGGCGCCATGTAGTGTAGTTCCTAGTTTCCCACTAGGCCCTGCGCATTGGAATAACATAAACAGTAGTATCGACGTGGAACTGGCTATTCCAGGCCTCCACTGACTATGCTAAACTTAATTGGGTTGTGTTACCAACTAGCTCAGAGGTCACTGGAAACTTTCTTCTCTGCATAGGAAGTGATCAGCTTCCCTGGCACAGACAAGAAGGGATTCAGTTTTCCAACAACCGTGCAACATGACAACTTTGCTCCTCAGATCAAGAGTCGATCTCTAGGGTCGTGTGAAACAATAGACATAGATTTCACTCAGTCAGTCTGGTGCAGTTTACTTTCACAATATGTAGAGAATAGAGAGACGGGCGTTTATCAATAAAGGTTAACATTTATTGAACAGTCTTTCTTCTCGTACAAGAGAGATGTATTGCCACAATTGCAATAACTGTTATTATAAAAAGTACGTACAGTAAGATAAGAATTGCGAAATAGAACTGTAAAAGCATTGATATGGTTTCTTAGCCATACAATGGTTTAAAAGTAATAAAACATATATACAGTCATATATACCTTAGGCTAACATACTCAACTGGTGCTTCTAACTAAGCCTACCCCGGTGTGCCTGACCTAAGCCTAACACGTGAGAAGGGGAGTAAGTAAGTAGCTTAAGTTAAGTTGGTTTTGCCAAGGTTTGTTTCAAGAATTCTCTTCTAAGGGTTTAGTCAACACCATACCTCTGAATAGAATGATGGAGGATTGGTATCTCCTTCAGGGGTCTCTCTCGATATCCCAGTCACCTGCGAGGGTAAACCGGAAGCGCCGGGACTGGATTTCTCTGCACGAGAAAGGCAGCGGCTTCTCTCAGCGCGTCGAGGAAGGAGGGGTGACAGCGTCCGCGGGCAGCTGGGCTGGATGTCTTCGCAGAGGACGGCTGCACGGCTCCTCAAGCGTACTGAACCACAGTTTGCGCTGTAGCGGCGATAATGGTAATCAGTAGCTTCACCACCACAGGATAGCAGGCTGCAGCGACAGAGTGCTAGTTTTTACCAACACTGGTCATGCAGGCAGCTGGCATCAGCAACAGTAGCTCTCGCTCAACAGCAGCTAGCTTCGCTCTCACATTGCTTAAGGCAACGTTGGTAATATTTATACCTGACAGGTGCCGGGTTTGACGCAAGTTTGCTGGACATAAGACGTCAATAAAAGATGTCACTAGGAAGTGGCAGCTATCAGTTGCTCATTAGAGTTCTATTACTAATCAAAACATAGCAAGCGGGGATTTCCAGGTTTGCTAAGTTTTTATCTTGTTGAAGAACTCGGAGTGTTATCTAGGAATATCAGATAGTGACTGCTGCTCTGTCATTGCACTAATTGGTCGCAAAGGAAGTAGCAGAGAGTCATGCTGGAATGTGGCTCTGTGGCTTTGCTCGTGTGAGGCCAGAGATGACTTTTCAGAAAATCGTACTTGAACGGTTATGCCAATATAGGGAATAAATGGATTTATAGCCGAATAGGGGCATAAGGTCACAGTATCGATCAGGAACCTAGATAAGCACATGACACTGGGTAGCGGGCAAGAACCTCCACGAGATTGGTTACACTACTGCCCAGAAGCAGACCTCCTTCGGACTGCCACCCCCTTCTGCGCACAGCTCTGTTGTGCTGGAAGAAGGCATTGGCGTACATGACAGCGGTGGTACCCTTCGCCAGAAATATTCCTCTGCTAGGAATCCCGACACCGCAGGGCAGACTCACCCGGCATAGGTTACGCCCCTGGGTAGAAGCAGGAGTAGACGAGGTGGGCGCCTTTTTTGGAGATGACACACTGCTGGATCATGATTCCTTCTTACAGGCCACGGGTGCCCCTCGGAGGTTATTTCTGCTGCACGCCACAGTGTCTCATTATATAAGACATACCTGGGCCCCACAGCGACTTCGATCCCCGCAACACGAACTAGTCCACTTGCTTTATTATATGGGCGCGGGGGCCATTTGGTGCGATGGTTATACTCCGGGATTGGGACACATGCGGCTATCCCACTTACTACGCTACGAGACACCTGGGCTCAGGACTCAGGGGAGGAACTATCAGATAGGACATGGCACGCGTTGTAACAGCACGCGTTGTGACGGTACGCGTTGTACCGTCACCAATCCCAACCTGAAGTAGTCATGTCCTCTATATGAAATTTTGAAAGAACGGGCATTCATCCCAACAAGTACAATATTGACTCCTTATGGCTATAGCCGTGAGCAGGGACCGGACTGCACGTTTCTCCAGCCTTCTGCAATCGTACAGAAGAATATTGTTCTGCGAGCATTGAAACTCTTGACTTTGGAATCTTGACAATATGGAAACGTTTGAACTATAAGCTGCATTTGTGTATAGCCTTGAGAAAGCCCCGGCGCAATTCGCCAATAGGGGGCGAAACACGTGTCGGCTGTCCATGTTTCACAATATAACAAGAAAGATGTCACACTGCAACCTGAGGGAAACACCCGTTACAACGCGGATGTTTCAACGCGGTGCTGTTACGACGCGTCCGTAACAACGCAAGTCGTTAGCACGACTTGCGCTGGAATGCGCTAGAAGATTAAAAATAGTAAATTTACTATTCCAACACCTTCCCTAGTGTCCACGGGGACTGGTGTTAGAATAGTAAATTATACTATTCGATATCCGCGCCCCCAACGCAAGTCGTGGTAACGACTTGCGTTGTAAGGCACGCGTTGTAACAGCACGCGTTGTGACGGTATGCGTTGTACCGTCACCAATCCCAACCTGAAGTAGTCATGTCCTCTATATGAAATTTTGAAAGAACGGGCATTCATCCCAACAAGTACAATATTGACTCCTTATGGAACACACATTCTCCTTTCCCTAAACTTGCCCAGCGCCAGGACGCCTGACCCCCGACGACGACAGACCTACGACGCCGCCACCCTCCACGCACTCAATGCCGGCCGAAACTCCGCCTGCTACAGAGCCACCCCGAAACGCACCCACGGACCCTTCACCTGCCAAGCCTGCAAATTCACCTGCCTCCGGACCTGCACCGCAGCCGACAAGCCGAGCACCAACAACAACTACCTCAAGTGCATCCTGCTCAACACCCGCTCCATCCACAGACACGCCATCGAACTCTGGAACCTGCTCGACACAACATCACCTGACGTCGCCTTCCTCACAGAAATCTGGACGAACGCCTCCTCAATGCCTGACATCACCATAGCCATACCGGACGGATACAAGATCACCCAGAAGGACCACGTCAACCAGACTGGAGGAGGCAACGCCATCGTACACAAGAACACCATCCACTTCACGACCAACCCCGACGACACCTTCACCGTCGCCAAACACCTCCACTTCCAGATACACACCGACCCCAAGACCACCCTCAGAGGCACCCTCATCTACAGACCCCCGGGTCCACGCACCCAATTCAGCGAAGACATCGCCGACTTCATCAGCCCGCACGCCCTCCCCTCCGCCGACTACATCCTGATAGGGGACCTCAACTTCCACCTGGAGAACAACAAAGACCGCAACACCGCCAACCTGCTGGATAGCCTCGCTAACCTCGGACTCAAGCAACTGGTGAACACCCTGGTATGACCGGATTCTCAGACCAAATAGGACAAGCTCATCAGAGCACCACCAACCCGGCCAAAACGTAACCACCTCCCTCCTCAGGACCCATCTGTCCAGGCACCTGGGTACCTACCTGAGGATGGGGAACTCGCAATATACAAGCTCATATCATCAGAAACACCACTAAATCTATAGGGATTACTAGGAATACTCACTGATTACTAAGGACGTCCATGCCCTACACCACACTCATACCTCATAGTCTCGCGACCACATGGGTCCAGACTAATCTACCCTGGGGCAGTTCTGATTATTTACCATTACACACTGACCACAGTCAGTGCTCGCTCGGCACCTCCGCAATCCTGCGTGCCTACACACTGGTCTGCAGCCCTAGTGCTCTCTTCCTCACAATCCGGTCCACAATCTGGCGGGCCTAAGCACTGGTGTCCCCCCCAGTGTTCTCTAACTCACAGCCCGATCCGCAATCCGGTGGACCTAAGCACCAGTCTCCCACCTGGTGTTCTCATTAATGCCGCTTACCAACGACGATCTCTCTCCTATGAATACCTTCAGCTCTCTCTCTCTCTCTATGTTGGGAAGTTTCTCTCACTATTCACTAAAGGTTCACTACTACAATAATATTATGGAATGGCCGAATTACTTAGTGTATACCCTATTTTCCTAGCTCAAGGGCTCCCCTCTCTCCCTAATTATTCAGTGGCTACTTACCTGATCAGGGGCAGCATCTGTTCTGGCTGTAACACCTGACTAGAAGGAAAGGTTACCTGCGCTTTAAGAACAAGAGACACACACTGTATGCAAGAGTTATTCCCTGATTTAAACGCTCCTATTTCCTTTTGATCCATCAGTTGCTAAAGCATCTGGTTAGAAGAAAGGTTAGCTCTATCATAAGAACAACACATGCACACTGGTTCACTAAGAACTGGGGTATCTTTATTACAATAACAATAAAATGGGAATAGACACATACACAGATCTGCTGGGTCTCTGTAACTAACAGGAACTGTAACACACCGCTGAAAGAAAAAGGATTAGACATACAGTATAAGGACAAGGTTAATGTTTGTAAATACAGAAGGATATCACCTGAGGGGTGTGAGGTCTTGCTCTAGCTGTCATCTGGGCTCCTCTCTCGTCTGTGCCTTCGCTCGTCTTAGATCTTCTCCTGCACTCTTGGACACTCATCTGCGCTGATCACTCTGCACTGGATTCCACTCCCCCACGAACTCTCTCCACCTTCCAACTTCAGTCTAATGGTTTCTGCCGCTCTGATAACCGTTCGCTCCACTAGCTTCTTCACTCTATTTGATTGTCTCTGTGCTAATGTCCAATTCACTCCAGCTGCTCCCACAGATTAAGCCATGATATAACTTCAGTCTCTTCCAAAAGGCATTACTTCAGACTCCAGCTATTCACAACTCCTCCTGATAAGTAACTGCTTCTGACTGCTTCCTTCAGTTCCAGCTCACTGACTGTCTGTCTGTCTTCTCTCTGTTCCAAGCATCTTCTGTCTCTTCTCCTCCTGCAACTGCACTCCTCTCCTCTGCTCCAATTCAACTCAAACTCTTTCTGATTCTCCACTCCTTCTGCAACTCCACTCCTCTCCTCTGCTTCAATCCAACTCAACTGCTTCCAGCTCAAACTCTTTCCAGCTCGAACTCTTTCCGCTCCTCCAACTCAACTCACTAACTCCGCCTCTGCACTTCACTAATATAGAATGCTCTTCCCTCATGGAAATTTCCAACAGAGGGCTGCCTCCCACCGAATTCCTGTGCCAGCTCCAGGGCCCCTCACGCAACCGCAGTGACCATCTGCATGTTACGTCTGAGCCCAAGAGACAAACACATTCTTCCGATAAGAACCAGTCCTGGCTGGTTTTCCCCTAGCAGACAACAGGCTTAACTATAAACATTACCTTTACCCTTAAAGCATCTCAGCTCTGCAGGGACAGAAAGCAAAATGGAGTCTCTCTAGTTCTGGGCCTTGTAGGCCTGAGAAGGATGAAATAATCCTTAGCTCTGTCAGAGTACCTACACAAACCATACCAATATGTAACATAAAGTCAGAACTACAAAGGACACATAATTATGTCAAAGCCAATAGGCAATAGATGGATTAGAGTCAAGAATAAGGGATCTATCATCATATAAAGCAGCTATCCTCTTCTAGGTCTGGAAGAAAGGGCTTAAAAGGGCCAACACAAGGTAAGAATACAGATTATAGATGTTAGCAAGCTTAAAGTCTTCATCACTCCGAAATAGAGCCAAAAACCATGTCAGAACACACCCCCACCCACTATGCCGGCCACATGCTTGACCCCGTCTTCTCCTCCAGCAAGCACATCTCCTTCAGCCACTCCACCGGACTCCATTGGACTGACCACAGCTGCATCCACTTGAGCTTCAGAAAAACCACGCCCCACCACCACCCGCAACAGGGACCTCGCAGGAGCTGAAACAAGATTACCGCCGAGCAGCTCACCACCTTCCTCCACCAGAACCCTCCCGCCAGCACAACGGACCCCAACGAAGCAGCCAGCTACCTCACACAGTGGCTCACCAACTGAGCAGATGACCTCGCACCACTGAAGGACCCTCCCAGCAGACCCGGCAGCAAGAAAGCCCCCTGGTTCACCGACGAACTCAAGACCTGCAAGAAGAACTGCCGCACCCTTGAGAAAGCCTGGCGCCACGATCAGACCACGGACAACATGACGGCCCTCAAGCATGCCACCCGCAAACACCAGCAGCTGATCCGCACCACCAAGAAGACAGCATTCAAAGAACGACTGGACAACAACGCCCACAACAGCAAGGAACTCTTCAGCATCATCAAAGAGCTCTCCAACCCCAGCGCCGGAAACAACAAAATCACTCCCTCGCAAGACCTCTGCGACTCACTTGCCTCGTTCTTCCGCCGCAAGATCGCCGATATGCACAACAGCTTCGTTGCACCAACCACGCACCCAACCACCGAACCAACGCCCCCCACCACCACCCTCTGCGCCTGGACCCGGGTCAGCACCCAAGACACCACCCGCACGATGAACACCATCCACTCCGGATCACCAACCGACCCCTGCCCCCACCACGTCTTCAACAAGGCCGACTCCATCATCGCACCCCAACTCTGGGACATCATCAACACCTCCTTGAACACTGCCACCTTCCCGGAGACCTGGAAGCACGCCGAGCTCAGCGCCCTCCTGAAGAAACCAACAGCGGACCCCACCGACCTCAAAAACTACCGCCCCATCTCGCTCCTCCCTTTTCCTGCCAAAGTCATCGAAAAGACCGTCAACAGACAGCTTGCCACCTTACTCAAGACGAACGGATCCCTTGACCGTTCGCAGTTCGGTTTCCGAGCCAACCACAGCACCAAGACCGCCCTCATCGCAGCCACTGACGACATCAGATCCCTGCTCGACAACGGGGAAACAGCGGCCCTCATCCTCCTGGACCTCTCTGCAGCGTTCAACACCGTCTGCCACCGCACCCTAGTACAGCGCCTCAGCAACATCAGAATCCGAGAGAAGGCACTGGAGTGGATCATCTCGTTTCTCGCCGGAAGAACCCAGAGAGTCCGCCTCCCCCGTTCAGATCCGAGGCCACCGAAGTCATCTGAGGCGTACCACAGGGCCATCAGCCCAGCCCAACCCTCTTCAACGTCTACATGAGCCCTCTCACAGCCATCACACACAAACACAACCTCAACATCATCTCCTACGCCGACGACACCCAGTTAATCCTCTCCCTTACCAACGACCCCGCCACCGATAGGACCAGCCTACACGAAGGGATAAAAGACGTCGCCGAATGGATGAAGAACAGCCGCCTGAAACTGAACTCAGACAAGACGGAAGTCCTCATACTGGGATCATCGCCCTCTGCCTGGGATGACTCCTGGTGGCCCCCTGCCCTGGGCACCACCCCCAAACCAACGGACCATGCACGCAACCTGGGCTTCATCCTGGACTCCTCCCTCTCGATGACCAGACAAGTCAACGCCGTCTCGTCATCATGCTTCAACACTCTGCGCATGCGCCGTACGATCTTCCGATGGATCCCCACCGAAACCAGGAAGACGGTCACCCAGGCACTCGTCACCAGCCGACTGAACTACGGAAACACCCTCTACGCCGGAACCACAGCCAAACTTCAGAAAATACTCCAGCGCATCCAGAACGCCTCCGCACGACTCGTCCTGGACATCCCCCGACACAGCCACATCTCCGGCCATCTGAGAGACCTGCATTGGCTCCCCGTCAGCAAGAGGATCACGTTAAGGCTCCTCACCCACGCACACAAGGCCCTCCACGACTTGGGCCCCAAGTACCTCAACAACCGCCTGACCTTCTACGCACCCACCCGCCAGCTACGATCGACCAGCCTCGCCCTCGCCGCCGTACCACGCATCCGCAAAGCCACCGCCGGGGGAAAATCCTTCTCCTACCTGGCAGCCAAGACATGGAACTCCCTCCCGACCCACCTCCGGCTGACCCAGGATCACCTCTCCTTCAGGAAGCTCCTCAAGACCTGGCTCTTCGAGCAGTAACGGACCCCTCCCCCCCAGAGCCTTGAGACCCTTCCGGGTGAGTTTGCGGGCTATACAAATGTCCGTGATTGATTGATTGATTAATAATACCCACGGAAGTCAGGTGCTCCCAGGCCCCCCAATCTGGTCCCCAGTTGGAGCTTACGGAGACTGATACGGGGCCGCCAAGTGCCCCAGATTAGGGTTATCAAGATTGTGTTTAATGCAGCAAATATATGTGGGGGGATAATGACAGGCAAATGAACAAAATAATATAACAGGCGAGGGAGAATGACCATCTTAGATATAGCAATCCTACTCATAACGGATAGGGGCAGGGAGGTCCAAAACCCTACACTGCTGCGAAGGCTTGTGATAGCTCCTCCAATATTGCCCTCAATCTGGTCCTCAGGTGACCTATATACCTGTATGCCCAGGTATTTGAACGTGGTCTGCGCCACCGGTATCAAATATTCCCCAAAGCGAATAAAAGGGGGGTGAGGTGTCTCTCTGAAATAAAAGTCCGTGGACTTTTCAGGATTAATGGCCAGACCAGACACCCTCTCAAATCGGCTAAAAATGTTGTATATTGGTGAATGGTCTGCTGCCAGATCTCAGAAGTACAATAAGATATCATCGGCGTAGATGGACAATAGATTGTGTGTCCCCCCAATCTGGATACTCATTTCATCTCCATGCGCCCGAAGGGCTATGGCAAGGGGCTCCAAGGTCAGTACAAACAAAAGGGGGGGACAGAGGACAACCCTGTTCGGTGCCTCTGTGTACTGGGTAACTCTCCGATATATATGGGCCTGTGCGGGCCCTGGCCATTGGGTCTGTGTACAATAGTCTAATCCATTGCAATAAATAGTCCGGGAAGCCATACCGCTTCAGTGATTCGAACATGAACACCCATGACAGAGAGTCAAATGCCTGCTTGAGATGGAGTGCTATACAGCCTGCTTGAGAATATTCCTGTGATGTGGCCGTCAGTAGGGCGTGTAGTCTCCGTGTATTCTGGGAAGTACATCTACCCGGAAAGAACCCACATTTATCTGAGTGCACGAGAGTAGGAAGATGAGATAGTATCCGCAAAGCAATGGCCTTACTAAGGATCTTGTACTCTGTGGAGAGCATTGACAGGGGTCTATAATTCGTCAGTATAAGTGTGTTTCTCCCTGGCTTGGGTAGGGATGGGACCAGGGCCTTCATCATTGTAGCAGGTAAATGACCTTCCTCAAATGCCGTTTTATACACTTTATCTATGATGGGCACAAGGGTATCGGAGTATGTCGAATAAAATTCTACTGGAAGCCCATCCATACTTATCCAGTCTTATTCCTGTTAAGGGACCGGATGGCAACACGGATTTCCTGTTGAGTGATGGGACCATCTATTCCTTTCTGTACATCATCGGGCAGGACCGGGAATGGTAGTCCATGTAAGAACTCAGCCACCCGGCCTGGGTCTTCCTGTGGGAGGGGGGCATAGAGCGCTTTCAGGTGGTCATGGAACACCTTATTAATTTCAGCCTGTGTATGGACTATGAAGCCCGACCTATCACATATTCGGGTAATCACCGGTGGGACCGGACGATCCCGCACCAGTTGGGCTAGTAAATTACCCGATCTATCGGCCTCAGCATGTTGGCGACGTAAGTATTCCTTATGATCTATTATCCTCAGTGTTTCTAATGCTTCAGCGTGGTCAATGTTCCCCGCCTGTACTTCCCCTCTCTTCCAAGGGTCTACGCTTGCCTCCCTCTCTAGTGCCTTCAATCGGTCCTCGACCCCACAAAGTTTCTTACGGATTTCCTGCCGGGCCACCACTAACTGACCAATGGCTGAGCCTCGCACTACAACCTTCATGGCCTCCCATACCACCAGATTGGACGTGGCCGGGTCCCAGTTTTCTGTGAAGTAATTATTCAAGGTGTCAGACAGGGACGTGTGAAAGGGGGGGACCTCTAAAAGGAGTGGTTTAAGTCTCCAAGTGGGTACCGGAGTCGGTACCCTACCCCAGAGAAGGTCACGTGTCAGAGGTCTATGATCAGAGAAAGTTTTAGCTAAGTACTCCGAGCTGCCAATTTTCGTCACTAAGGTCTTTAAACACAGGAATCTATCAATTCTGGTGTGTAGGTTGTGTATGGGGAATAATAGGAATATTCTTTATGACTCAGACTCAATTCCCGCCAGGTATCCGCTAATCCCCAGACCGCAGTCCAAGTCGTAAACATCTTGGTCAATTTAGTTACCCCGAGTAAGACGTGGAATAAATTGTACCCCTCCATCTCTTCCTCAGCATCTGAGCTTCTGATGTCGTGAGGTGTGACTCCTATAGGAATGTGATCTGTGTGTGGTGTCTTAATAAAAACGTGTGTATCCGGTATCTCTTCAGAATGACTCCGAGCCCACACACATTCCAGGTAGTGAACCTATAGGATCCTGTCACTTCAGCCATAATCCCCTATTAGCGGACCTCGGAGTGCTAGTAGGACCATCTCAGAACAGTGTATGATCATCGACCAGGAGACATCGTACCCTAAATCCCTTTCCCAAAACTGAACTAATTTGGCGCAGCCAAATAACAGTCCTGTGCCGAACAAAAAAGTCTTGAACATTGAATTACAAGCACAGGTGCATACGCCAATGGGGGGTGGCCAAGCACCATGCCAGTCATCGTTGTTGTCATGCCGGGCGCCGCCGGCTCAACAGTGTACCTACCCAGGGGCATGTCTGTGAGGAGCATAATCTGGTAATGAACTGGAGATATCCTTATAAGGGGGACAAATATTTCTGTGGGGGTGCAACAAAGTAAATAGAGTTCCCCAGCCCCCCCGGTATCCCACTGCATGCCAAAACTGCGATTTAACAAGCCATTTTCACATTAAAGGATACCAATAGTCATTATGTGGTCAGTCCTTTCCGGGCAGGGCCACCTATCTCCTTTATTGTCCAGTTTATCATCTGCCGCTCTGGGTGTAACGGTTGGGAACAGTACCACGCTGTGTTCCCGATTCAGAGTGGACCGTGCTGTACCCACCATTGCCAGCGCACCCATTTGGTCCTCTCTTTGCTGCTCCTGCGAAGGGCCACGTCATCCCGATCTCCTTCCTGTGTCCAGCGTATCTCCGTCTTCTTGTCCCGATCCCGCTCTCGAGCTACCGGCGGTGGTGTCCTGGGCCCAATCCTCGACGCGTAGGCGCAGCTCCAGATATGCGCAATGGGAAAGAGTGTGTCGTTGGGGTAAAGTCACCACACTGCGCCACCCCACAGACCCACCAATCTGGGATGTGGGTCCCGTAGCACAGCGCACCAGGGCCGGGAGAGCTGCGGGCCAGGAAGACCAAGGAGGGAGGGTGGTACACACCCATCACAGCAAGTCCGAAGGGGCAGGGTCCGTCAGTGATCACTCCACTACTGTTAGCCTCTCGATCCGTCCCACAGCCATGCGGCATGTGTCAAACTAATGTCCTGGGCCAGAACGGGGAGCAGAGTCCACAAAGCAGGGCAACTGCAGGCCATGAAGCATGCCACCGTCCACCAGGCTCTCCCTACAACCGGGCATGGGCAACAGAAAATAATCACTAGGGCAGCTCTAGTCCGTCCACAGTGTCTCATCCCCTCCCGGGCAGCGCCACCTCATCCACACTGTACCGTTGTAAGCCTGGTCCCAAGGCTCCACACCAGTAGAGGAGGGGGGAGGTGGGGAGAGGCTGGCAGCCCACGCACCTCTGCGGCCAGCCCCACATCGCCAATCCCCTGTGCAGGCTGTGGATCGAGCAACAGGGGGAAGGGGGGAAAGGAGGGCCCCATGATGTAAATAGCTGCCCCTCCCCCCCTCAGGACCCACGGCCGCCTACCTCCGGGTACTGCCGACTGCGTCCCAGGCCTCTGCTGTCCTCCTGAAACCAATCGCGCGGGAGCTGCTCCTCTCAGTCAGGGCCGACAGTATTGTAATGCCACCCAGGGCTGCATGGTCCCCTCCCCCGGTAGAGGCGGGCCACAGCAGTCGGGGGTCACGTATTCACAGGTCCCCAGTGGACCCAGCACCAGCTACGGCTGCAGCGTCCAAGGGCTGCGCACTTCCTGTGTCATCCGTCTCAGCAGGCCCGGGCTCCTCCTCAACTATAGTCCCCGGTGTTACCCCAGGGCAGGGCGCCACAAGCCCGGCCCGCTAGGATCAACCTCCGGGGCTCTCAGCCTCCGCCAGCAACACACAGTGTCTACCGGTGGCCTCCGGTCCACCTGCACTCCCCACAGCTCCAATGTGGATCCTCCGGTTGCTGCAGAACAGGAGAAAGCCCCTAGGCGGTCCCGGAGCTCAGCCACAGCCGACCGCCATTGTTGGCTGGCTAGCCACTCCCTCTGTGGTAATGACTGATAGAGCTAAAGAGCATGCTGATCGCCAAGCTGCTGACATGGAGGCCAAGGGTACCCCTAATGAATCAGTCATCAGTGGGAAAAGCAAGTCAAAGCAAAAGATTGAACGACACAAGGTGATGTCTACACATAAAAAGAAGTTATGTTTTAGATGTGGCTTCTCGTTTCCACATGAAAACAACTATCCCACCATTGGACAGATATGTAAGGCCTGTGGGAAGGAGAACCATTTTATGAAAGTGTATAAAGCAAAGGGAAAACCAAGTGCATCATGGCATAAAGACAAAATTGCCACTAGAACGTTCCAGAAGCAAGTTCGACCCTCACCCACAAGGCCCATCGGAGACATCAAGTACGATGAATCAACACTGAATGAAGTCAATCAGCATTTAAATTATCGTTAAACAGTTCCTCCATATCAGTATCAGGTAAAAGTGAAGAAGATGGTGGCGCCATGTCGATGTCTGCTTCAGAAAAGCATGAGCATGTTGGATTAGCTGCATGTGAAGAAAAATGGCAGTCAAAGAAAAGTCGACATGCTAAAGCACCGAAGTTGTTCAAACACTGTCCAAAAATTACATTGAAGATAAATAGTTGTTCAATACCTAACATTATTGACAGTGGTGTGTCGATAAGAGTGCACAGGAGTGAGTGAGTCAACCAGGGTGGATTACCACTGGAAAAGAGTCTATCTGGTGGAAACGCGGGGGAACATGGAGGCAGCTAGCTGAGCGGCCGCTGCACTTGGGCTCCCTCTATAGCCTTATGCTCCCTGCTCTGTACTGAGGTGCAGAGATTTTGATTCCGAATGCTAGTGCATGGACTTTCGGCTGTGATTTAGGACGGTTTTCTGAACCCGTCCATGGGGCTTTTGGATTTGTGCGCGTTGCGCGTTGTGTACACTGTTTCTTTTCCTCCACCGACCTGAGTTTTTTTGACTTGGATAAGCCGTCAAGTTTCTGTGGTTTCTCTTTCCCCTGGCATGTCGCAGTGGAGCGCGGCAGCACTAGCGCTCCGGAGAGGTCGCAGGGTTCGGAGCCTCGTCAGGGGCACATGAGGCAGCGGCAGCACTGGTTGCCACGAGGCCGGGTCGGAGCGTGCTCTCAGCAGCGTGCAGTTGGAGGAGTGTGCAGGCGATGGGCTGCGTGGTGAAAGTAAGAGTACAAGCCAGAGGAACCTAAAACAGACACAGGAAAGGAGGGAATCTTGCGGGCCAGCTAAGGTTCAGGTGAGATCAGCTCCTCCGGTTTCTAGGGGTCTAGGAAGGGTAGGAAGCGTGATGTGAGAGCTCAGACCGCCAGGGGGGTCAACAAGTGGGGTGGCTCAACTCTTACCTGAGGCTAGTAATGTATTGAAGATTCAGGGGTCCCCTTCCAACCTTAGTAAAGCAGGCAATACCTCTACTTTCACACAAAAACACACAAATCTATAAAGGCCCCCGATCTCCAGTATGAAAGTAACACCTTCATTAAGTTCATACTTTAAAGTTTTGCCGCAGGTCTTAGACTTGGCGAAAGAGGGGGGTTCCCATAAAGTAGTGTCTGGGTGTATAAAGATTCCCCTCCCTGGAGCCCTGGATATGGAGGAGATGCCAGGACCCCCACTAGCTGCTGATACCTTGCTCCATAATAGAGGGGCTCTATCCAACACCTCAGGTGAAGTGAGTCATACAGTTGAGGCGGTTGAGGGGTTTCCGGGGTTGGAGCAGAAAATAGGGTCGACATCTTTATCACAGGGTGACACAGAGGGCCCAGTAATACCTTCAAGAAAGGGGAACTCTCAGGGTGGGGCAGGCCCCTCTGTGGCCTCCTTGGAGGCCATGCTTACAGCTCTTTCTTTGGATATTAAAAGGGGATTTGAAGTTTCCACAGCCAATCAAACCGAGATTAGAAGTTTCTGTGAGAGTAAAATCGATGTGCTGGATACTAGAACTGTGGCCTTGAAAGACACGGTGTCCGGCCTCTCACTCCATCGTGGGAAAGCAAAATTAGACACTACTTCTCTCAAAAAATATGAGCTAGCCCTTTCGGAAAGGCTAGAAGTATTGGAAAATAATGCACGCCGAAATAATCTCTGTATTCTCAATATTCCTGAGGGGAGTAAAGGGGCTGGTATCAAGCTGTTCGTAATTGGTCTCTTAAAGGAGTCCCTGGAATTGGAGCAATCAGAGGGCGATCTGGGAATGCATATCCAAAGAATACACAGGGACCCCTTCAGGAGGAATCCACAGAGATCCAAACCCAGGAAGATCCTGGTCAATTTCCATACTTCCCATTTCAAATAAGATCAGACTTGTCCAGGGCAACTTTGGACAGGCAGTGGGAGTTGGGCAGGAGCCTGGAGGATTTTAGGAAACTGGGAGCTGTCGCACAACTTAAGTTTCGGGCTGCCCTAACAATCACGCACAAGAATAAAATGTATAATGTCAGAACTATACAGGCGGCCGACGAGTTGTTGCTAGACTTGGGCAAAGATGAAGGTCCGTTGGGGTAGATTCTAGTCATTAGCGGATCTTAAAAATGTTGTTGATGCCCGAGTGAATTCTGTTGATGCCCGAGTGAATGTAGCTCTTTGTCCAGTCAAGGGCTGTGATTCGTAGATAGTAAGGGGTCACTACCTTAAACAGTTCCTTTTCCTTTTCTTCTTTCACCCACTGTCTCTTAGAGCTAGAGGCCTAATAATGCATATGAAATTGGTATCCAGTTACTTCTGACTTTTAAATGAAATGAAAAGTTAGCACTCTTTTCTCTTTTTTTCTCACTTTTGGGAGCGATGGTTAGCGGGAGTCCTTGGGGTGCAATTCTCTGGACTTCGTCCGGATAATTGAGCCAAGGGTTCCCCAGGGGGGGTTGGGTAGGCAAGTGCACGGGAAACAGTGGTGGGTGTTGCTGGGAATTTTTTGTAAACAAATTCCTCATTCTCCTTTTAGTAATCTTCTCTTTTTCAGAATAACCTATGGTGTTAACATGTCTGGACTGGATAGGCTGATGTGGATTCTTAGCGAAAATTTGGTACGATGGAGTGGAGGCTACTTTGGTTATGACTAGTCTACAGATTCTCTCCTGGAACGTCAATAGCCTGCATACTAGACCTAGAAGAGACAAGATTTTACAATGTCTGTGAGATTCTAGTGCACAGGTTATTGTCCTTTAGGAGACCCATTTATTAGAATCAGAGATGATCTCTCTTGCCGGGAAGAATAAATGGATTGATTTCATAGTCAGTACAACTCAGACTGTGAATATTAGGGGGGTCGCAATCCTTTTTAAGAAAACAGCATAGGCTCGGCTCCTATCACAATTGGTGGACCCAGGTGGCAAATGGGTCATTGTGAATGTCAACATTTTGGGGGCGCAGACTACCGTTGTCGGTTATTATGGTCCTAACCAAGTCAATTTCTTCTCTTAAATCTATCTTTTCTCACCTGCTAGAGTTTCCAGAACCAACCATTCTAGTAGGGGACTTCAATATTGTTTTGGATCAATTTCTTGATAAATCACCTAACAGCCGCGCTTTGGTCCCCTCTAAAACCAGGGCATTTTTAGTTGAAGCTATGAGACAATTTGCTTATTCTGATATTTGGAGGTTAAGATCAGGCCAACAATCGGGATTTTTGTTTCGGAACTATAAATATCAGCATCAGTCTAGAATCGATTTTATTTTGGTTGGCCACTCATTGAAATATATAGTTAAGAACATCTCATATCTCCCCTCTCATTTATCTGATCATTCTGCAGTCTGGCTGGAAGTGGAGGGCACAGTTTCTAGTTTTTCTAGGTCATGGTTCTTTGATCGCTCACTATTTTTGGAGGACAAAGTGATTTCATCTTTGATTTTGGAGACAGAATGGTGAATGAAATTGAACATAGCTTCCGCCTCAATAGTGTGCATATGGGATACCCATAAAGCTTTTTCTTGGGGCCAAATTACCAGCAAGGCTAGTTACAGGAAAAAAAGATATGGAGAGGAGGTCTCTACTATTGAGGTTGGAATAAAAAGGTTGCAATCGGAATTAGATCGATCCAATGGTACCTCCCCTGAAACATCTCAAGAGCTACAAAACAAATTGATGAGTTTGAAAGGACAGTTGGAAACAGTTTTAAATACACGGTTACTTCGCAGGTGGGAGGCAAGTAAAATTGCTCATTTTGAGTATGGTGAAGGAGCAGGCAAGCTCCTCGCCTGGAAAGCAAAGTCCGATAAAGTTAGAAACAATATTGGGTCAATCACGCAAGGCAATCTAAAGTTTATATCAGATGAAGATATTCGTAGGGTTTTTCAGTCTTTCTTTCAAGACATCTATAATGAGGATAAATGTATTGACCATTCTAGTATTGAAACCTGACTGAATGAGGTAACATTGCTTTCCCTAACCACAGAACAACAAGGTTATCTCGATCAACCCATTACACAGGAAGAGGTCCATCAATAAAGCAATTGTGAGCTGTAAAAAGGGGAAGGCGGCAGGTCCTGATGGCCTTCCCTTGGAAATTTATAGAGTCCTGGGTAAGGAAATTGTTCCTATTTTGACCGTTCTTTTCAACCAGATACTTCAGGAGGGGGTAGCCCCACCAGCTTCATGGGACAATGCATCTATAACTCTGATCTCAAAACCTGGCAAAGCAGCATCTAGATGTGGGTCCTACAGGCCAATGTCTATCCTGAATGCTAATTATAAAATTTTCACCTCTGTTATGGCCACAAGACTGGGGCGAGTAGCTGGAGACATCTTGCATCAGGATCAGTGGGGCTTTGTTAGGGGTCGACAGCTTTCAGACTTAACGCATGACTTGATCGTTGCTATTGATATTGCATCTACTCAATCTCTCCCTCTGGCAGTACCGACTCTTGATGCCACCAAGGCCTTCGACAGGGTAAATTGGTTATACCTGTCGGGGGTCTTGGGTAGGTTTAAGATCGGGCAAAAATGTTGCTGAGCTGTTGGGTTGATTTAACAGAATCATTCCGCAAGCCTTCTGGTGAACAGTACTCTCTCTGACCCCTTTAAGATTACAATGGGTACTCATCAGGGCTGCCCTCTCTCCCCTCTCCTATTCGATTTGTATATCAAGCCCTTTGCCCAACGGTTGAGGAATGATTTTAACATCAAGCTCTTTAGGTATGGGGAGTGGGAGAGGTTGTCAAATTAGCCCAGGAATTGGAAGCAGTCTCCGGGTATGAAATAAATGCCTCCAAAACAGATATTATGGCTTGGAATGTGGGTGAGATTCAACAAGGGCTGCAGCTTAGTTCTAAAATTACGTTTCTTTTCAATACCATTCCCCTTTACTTTACGAACGCTTCTTTAGTTAAGCTGCAGAGCGACATTAATTTTTTTATTTGGGCCTATCATTCGCCTAGGATCGCCTGGAAAAAACTAAGGCGGCGGAGTGAAAAGGGAGGCCTAGCTGCTCTGGATCTCCAGATGTACGCTTGGGCTTTCCAACTCTCTCATTCTTGCATGCTATTGAAAACGCCCACTAACACCGGAGCTGGTGGCATATTCTTGGCCATGCTTAGAGGTGCTAGGTTACCAGAGGAGGGTTTTTTGTTCCAATTTGGTGATCCTAAATTTTAAAAACAAATCAAGCTAAAGGTTTTACAGGGCTTAGCTAAAACATGGTCTAAGTTGCGATGCTCAGTAGTGCTAGGATATTTTTCTAGCATGGCCCCTTTGTCGGATACGCCGGGTGGCCCGGGATGGCTTAAAGATAGACTGGTCTTACCCCTGAGAGAAGTTGGGATTGAGGTCTGGGTAGATCCGTTTGTGGAAGGTACTTTAGTTT
Organism: Lissotriton vulgaris; assembly: GCF_964263255.1. Lineage (NCBI taxonomy): Eukaryota > Metazoa > Chordata > Amphibia > Caudata > Salamandridae > Lissotriton > Lissotriton vulgaris. The sequence goes on along the minus strand of NC_141687.1, from coordinate 581,859,532 downwards.
CATGGAAGTCTCTTAGAGTTAGAGTGGTCATAGGCCTTTCTAGGTTTAAATACCTACAGATGGTCAGTTGGGCCCAGTCACAGAAGTCTACCCAGATCAAATACCAAATTGGAGGGGGTAACTATTTGGAACATCAGCTTGTTAACAAGGTTCCAGGAAGGAAGGAAGTTTCTTTCTGGTACCTCCTCTGCGACGCACATTTCAGCAACAACGGATCCAGCTGCCGCACTTACTCGAACAGATGCACACTGGGAACTGTAGTCTCAAATTTGACTGCAGGATCACTTTGCAGCTGGGTCACCTAATTTCCCGCCAATGGGAGTGCTAGAGGAATTACAAAGGAGAGAGAAGGTAAATATGCAGAAACAGCAGCATCTGAAGAAGGCTGACACTCTGAAATGCATTATGCCTTGCTGTACCTGTGACCTCGCTGTGTCCTCATGACTTTCTTTACAGTAAAGTGTTTTCCTCATATATATATATATATATATATATATATATATATATATATATATATATATATATATATATATATATATATATATATATATATATATATATATATATATATATATATATATATATATATATATATATATAGGTCCATTTTATTGATGACGTCTTCGTGCTGTGGCAGGGGCACGGAGACAGACATAGAACTGTTCATCGAGGACCGTAACCAGAATTCCCTGAATCTAGAATTTGTAGATCATTATAGTAGGACTACTATAGACTTTATGGATATCCGGGTATCCAGTAGGGGGGAAACTGGAAACGACAGTGTTCTGTAAAGCTACCGCTGGGAATACAGTTCTCCACGAGGAAAGTGCTCATCCTGCTGTATTAATTAGGTGTGTCCCCTTTGGGGAATTCTATAGAGCAAGGAGGGCATGTAGCAACCACGAGGAATATGATGCAATAGAGAAAGATATGACACATAGATTCATCCAGAGGGGGTACTCTACTGATGTTATAAAGGGGGCATCAACCAAGACGAGGAATCCAGAAAGACAAAATATTTAGTTTGAACCGTCTAGAACCAAACAGAGGGAAAAAACTAGAGAAGAGCAGAAAAATCAAGACAATTCTAGATTCATAACAACATTCGATGTTAAACACAAAGAAATCAGGTCTATTTTGAATAAGCATTGGCATCTGATAAGAAATGACCCAGTGTTAGGCTCTAGAGTGAAAAGACATCCAGACATCACATATAAAAGTTCTAAATCTTTGAAAGATATGATTGTCAGGAGTGAATATCAAGAAAGAAAGGGAGGTGCCCCCACATGGCTACAACAGAAGCCAGGTTTTAAAAAATGTTCAAAATGCAAAGCTTGCCAGTATTGCATGAATTGCACTAATTTTATAACATTTGTTAACAAAACCATTACTATTAGAAGTTTTCTGACCTGTAGATCGAGTTTTGTTGTGTATTTATTACAGTGCTCCTGTCCCAAAATATATATAGGAAGTACAACCTTACCTGTATACAAACGAATCCTGCAGCATAGGAGAGCAATTGTAAATCAAGACAGAACTTATCCAATTGCAAGACATTTTGAAACCCATCACCAAAGCAACCCTGTGAGTCTGCAGTATACCTGTAAAGCTGAAGTCCACAGGAAAAGGAGAGGGGGGACAGGGAAAAAGAACTTAGGACATTTGAAACTTATTTTAAATTAGAGTTCAACTGCAGGAACCCCAGGGGTTAAACGTAGATGAGGATCTTTATACTTGCCTGTCTTGAGGTATAAGAAGAGATATGTAAAATGAGAATCTGCACATGTAGAAGACCATTAATTTCATGTGTTTAATCATTCCCCCTTTTTTTCTAATTGTAGTGAATGTTTATACTTATGGAGGAACATACAACACAATGAACTGCCGCTGATACTCTGCTGTTCCTGTTTGCTGTGTGTGGAGGCAGAGCCCTCGTTGGATGGAAGGACGTTGCTGGCAATCTATAGCGCTACTCTCCTGAAAGCGCTACTGGGCAGCGCTTTAACTATACTGCTCGCGTTTCCCGCTTCGCGGGAAACACTCGTGTTTGCTGGCTGGTCGGCGGATTGGGAGACCAGAAAAACTGCAAAAACCACAAGCCATCTGACCCTGGAGCACCTCCCCTCCACGCCCCCCTCACCTGGCGATAATTGGGGAGTAGGAGCGCTGGAGAGCGGAGACTGCCACTGATACTCTGCTGTTCCTGTTTGCTGTGTGTGGAGGCAGAGCCCTCGTTGGATGGAAGGACGTTGCTGGCAATCTATAGCGCTACTCTCCTGAAAGCGCTACTGGGCAGCGCTTTAACTATACTGCTCGCGTTTCCCGCTTCGCAGGAAACACTCGTGTTTGCTGGCTGGTCGGCGGATTGGGAGGCCAGAAAAACTGCAAATACCACAAGCCATCTGGCCCTGGAGCACCTCCCCGCCACTCCCCCCTCACCTGGCGATAATTGGGCAGTAGGAGCGCGCATCGCGGGACGCGCGCGGGCGGCGCCGGGCTAAGCCCGGGCAAAGGGCCCTCTGTGGCCCTCAGTGGCCGAGGTAGGCTGGGCTGGAACCGGTTATTTTTATTTTTCTTTTTCGCAATTATGTGGCTGGCGGCCAGATAAAGTAATACCACGTGAAGTTACTGAGTTGCCTCATTGTCGCCTACGGCAAGTCAGTTGTTTGTCGTATCTCCATTAACTTATTTATTATTTTACGGAAATTGTACATTTTTTACGCTCACTCTTACTGGAAGAATATTACCCTTATAAACAACGTATTGTGGTAAAAACTTTGGTGAAGATAACTAATGGGAGAATTGGTGGGTGGAAGAACTTGTGCTAAAACAAAATCCAACCCTCTGCGAAACAAATCTGTGAATAATCCCCGAGTAAAGGGGCAATGCCAGCTTTTTGAGTTATGGAATAATCCAGTGGATAAGAAATCCACTACTGCTGCAAAGGAAACTCTACTTTCTGTGGCTCAGGAGGATCACACAGAAGTGACTGTTAATTCAACACACCTCTCCTTGATGATAGAGCCCCCGCAAGTAGTAACTATGATGAGCTCCTGCCCCGTGCAATCTGAAGAGGATGGGGAGAGTAAGTCTGGCGTTCTTCCCACAGAAGGAAAACTAGCGGATAAGCTACCGGTGCCTCAAGCTTCTTCTCCGAATGGTCGGTTAGGTGGGGATTCCTCACAGTTATCCATCGACCTTGACTTTGTGGCCGCTATGTAAATGCAGCTAGTTTGGAGGCTTTAGAAGTTATTAAGCCTTCTGGGGGTGCTACTCCATCTGGACTAATGCTATATAGTAGCACTCCTCCTTTAGATAGGCAGGATATGTCTGAATTGTTAAATGTTTCCAGGAGCCCAGTTCTTAATCTTTCTGGAATTTGTCCACCGGCTGGAGCCAGTGATAAACCCATATCGGAATCTTTGATTGCTCTGGAACAATTGTTAGCCTCTATATTATTTCTTTTGGGGAAATTTGTAGGTAGTTCGGATTGTATCCTGGAATCAGTCACACAAATACTGAATACATTGCTACAAAAAGCTCCTGAAACGAGGAGTGTTCCCTCCCCCATGGTTGAAATCAGCTCCCCAAAAGGGAAAACAAATGTGCTCATTGTGAATTCCGGTATAAAGGCTCCAGCAACAGTCCATGAAATCCAGGCTGCTGCCCTTCCTGTAACCGCTGCGTCCAACTGTGTTAAGAATTCCGTTTTGGAGATAGAGGAAGAAAACAAATCCATCTGCGGCTCTAAAGTGGCACAAGAATTATTCCCGATCTTCATGGCGGAAAATAAAAAAGAACAATCTGAGGATAAACAAGAAGTAAAGGAAAAAATGGGAAAACATAGAAATAATAAAGGGAATAAAAGGAAGCCGGTCCGAAAATACAGGAAGAAAAGACAAAGGCAGATAATCTTCCAAAACTCTATAATCTTGACTGATAATGAAGATAAAGACACAAACCCAACACCTATGTCCTTAAAGGTGGCTAGTGAATCTTGTCCTTCATATCGTGGCTCAGAGAATATTCCCAACACTTTGCCAACAACTATGGAAGATCTACCGCAAAAGGATGGTTCTGGCTCGAGTACCTTCCCATCGATAGAGACAAGGAGCTCTATCCCACATAATCTCGGGTCTCTCAACCCTTTGGCTTCCTCCTTTTCTCTTGCTGCCGGAGTCAGCGATTGCCCTCTCCCCTCTCTTCAACCAAAAAACTCAAAGTCCTATGTGGACACCTTTGTGTTGGACTTTTTACCCCTATTTGATGTGGACTTACCTTTAAATAGAGCATGGTTACTTAAGTGCTTCAGTGATTTGGAAAGTCTCCACCTTATTCAATCAAGTGACATTGAGCTAGTCTCTTTGCTAGGTGGAGACAGTGTGTCACGTATAAGGGTCAAATTCTATTCTAAAATTATTGTAAATTTGATATTACAGCAAGCTGAGAATTTTCAATGTACAGGTATTGATGTTCTGCCTATTTTTAGCTCTGGTAATACCCACTCTCCTTATAGGATGACGCTAAAGGGTGATAAACAAAAGGGGGTAGCTTCTCCACTTAAAGACCTAAAGATTTGGGTCTCTAAAGGGAAACGTTCGGTCTCACAGGTAATGCCACTCCTACTGACTCATAACTCCTCTTTAATAGAGGATAATAATCGGTGGAATTGGCTGCACAGTGCTTTATCTACTAAGACCACAGATAACCCCAAATTGTTTCACCATCTTTAACAATCAATTGAAAATTATTTCTTGGAATGCTGCAGGGATACATAGTAGTCCAGAGAAACTTGAATTTTTATTTTCTTTGGGAGCAAATGTGATTTGCATCCAGGAAACATGGTGTATTGATAGCCTTGATATCACGAAGGATTACTATGTGTTGGAAGCGCCGGCTGCTCCATCCAAGAAAGGTCATGCTAAAGGGGGAATTGCTTGTTTATTATCAAATAAATTGCAGTGGAGATTCTCCCACTATATTGACCCAAGTAACCTCTTTCAAGCTATATCAATAGCAAATCTCCCCAGTTACCTAAAGAATCCCTCAGTTGTAATTATTAATGTGTATATTCCTCCAGAAGAGCGTTTTAATGTCATATTGAAGCAAGTATTCCGATATATTGGTCAAATTAAAAATGTTTCACCCCCTCCAGAAGTTATCTTAGTAGGAGATCTGAACTGTAAAATTTCCAATACTAGTCTGAACCTCTTCAGAAATACATCTAAAGAAGAGGCGCACTTTGTCCCACAATCCCTCTTCCCAGATAAAATAGTAACCAATAAAAGAGGGAAGATTCTGCTAGAAGAATTATCGGCAGTCGAGGGGCTCATTTTAAATGGAAGATTCCCGTCTGATGTGCCTGCGGAATTTACTCATAAGTCTCCTTTTGGGGCCTCTATCCTTGATTATGCGATATCGGACTATGGCTTTTTTCCTTATATCCAGGATCTTAAGATAATCCCTACTTCATTGAGTGATCATAGCATAATTTTTATTACTATTTCCTTAAAACCTCTGCCCACTGCGTCATGGTCCCTTAATAGTAATGACGCAACTTTTCATGCATACTCGGGCAGATGTTTATGGAACCCAACTGCCATTACAGGGGTGCATGCTACTTTATGTAAAACTTTATCAAAAGTAAAAGATTGGCACGGTCTGGAAATTGTTAACTTTGAAAAATTTATGCGAAATATTATCTTAGATGTAAAAAAGGTTAGCCGCCCTAGGAAAAGGGTAGTTTTTCCTTGTATACTGCGTACCCTGAATAAGGAAATAAATAAATTAGTCCGTGAGCAATTCTTAGATAGAGTTGGTGAACGTGGAAAAGTAATCTCTAGATTAAAAAGAAAGAGATGTAGACTAAAGGCGAAAATAAAAAAGGAGAAGGAAGATACAGTTTGGATTAACCTAAGGGAATCTGTGGTCCATGGCAGGATTAGAGAATTTTGGTCCATAATTGGGAAGGGATGCGGCACTAGAATAAGTCCTTGCCCCATCCCTATACCTGAAGAGGTATGGTCCTCTTATATTCGGGAGCTTTATGCAGGGAATGGCTCCTTGGGTGAAGATAGTGGTCCTGATGTAGCACCTGAAGGGCTGATTAATTATCCTACAGAGGAGACAATTGAAATGGCCATAAAGAATATGCGCTCCTCTGGCGCAATGGGACCTGACGAACTCCCCATGACAGTTCTGAAGCAGGAACCTTCAATGTGGAGTAAAATCCTTTACCCATTGTTTAAAGCCTGCTTTGTTTCTAAGACGGTACCCGCTTCCTGGAGGGGAAGTATTTTGGTCCCTATTTTTAAGAAGGGAACTAGGGATAGCCCCAGTAATTATCGTTTGATAGCTCTCCTAGACTCTATCGGAAAGGTTTTTGCGAAATGTCTTTTAAATTTACTTTCCGAGTGGGTCGAGGAGAATAATATCCTCCCATTTGAACAAACTGGTTTCCGTCGGGGGCACGGCACTTTAGACAATCTCACCACCTTACATGTGGTATCTGATAAATATGTTCAGGTGAGAGGTGGGGTGGTGTACGCTGCTTTTATCGATTTCTCCACAGGGTTCGATAAAGTGGATCGTAGATCGCTGTGGAGGAAACTAGCAGCTCTTGGTGTCCCATCCTACCTATTAGATCTTGTTCGTACACTCCATACGGAAACTTGGTGCAGAGTTTTACAAGGGGGCGAAAGGGGTCTCTCCCACCAAATCCCATCTCAGAACGGCCTTAAACAAGGCTGCTTATTGGCTCCTCTCCTGTTTTCTTTATATACAGTAGACCTCCCTGCTGCCCTGTCTGGTTGTGAGGGTATCGCTCCAGTGATTGGGGGGACCCCTATCTCTTGCTTGATGTATGCCGATGACGTTCTTATTTTAGATTTAACTCCCAAAGGCCTGGCAAATCGGCTGCAAGCTCTTCATGATTTTGCTGCTTCCCATTACATGAAGATTAACACATCTAAAAGCAAAATTATGTGTATTGCCGGGAAAAAGAAGTGCCGATCTGTAAATTTCGGATGGTATATCGGTGGCCAAAAACTGGAGGTTGTTAAATCTTACACATTTTTGGGGAAAATTGTTGCGGCTAACCTGAGTGAGAGACCCCACACTGAGCACACCTCACGCAAAGCCCTTGCCCATGGCAAAGGTTTAAATTCCCTTTATCACGCCACCGGAAAAAGGCACTTCACCTGTTTACTGGAGGTATATAGGGCTAAGATTCCCGCCACGATACTATATGGTATCGAACTTACAGAGTTGAATTACTGGGACTTTTGTCATAAAATTGAAGGGAAACTCCTAAGATCCCTTTCTTCCCTAAATACTTCGTGCTCTTTGGCTGCTTGTAGGCTTGACTTTGGTCTTAGGAGCAGCTGGGTACAGGGATTATGTGCCCTAGTAAAATGGGTGGCTTGTTTGGCTAGAGCTGAACCGGGGACGATGAGAGCCTTCCTCAAAAATGAATTATTGGGCAATTTCAAAGAATTTTCACAACTTGTAAGGAACTTTAGAAGAGCTGTGACTCTTCTAAAGTTAGATGAAAGCGTGTTGTTCCCACACAGTTGAAATGCTTATTAAAACAGGCTTCGTGGGAACTATGCTTTCTGTCTGATAAGAGTATAATACAAGGAAAAAGGGGTGGTGATCTTCTCCTCAATTCCTATTCTATTAAGTTGGCCCAACCCTATGCTACATGGAACTTGCCGCATGGTATTCGTAGATTATGGTTCCTTTTACGTTATGATTTATTACCTTTAAATCTACTTCTAGCCAAATGGTACGGATCTTCCCCCATGTGCAACTTGTGCAATCTGTGTATTCAGGACAGTATGCATGTCTTGCTGATTTGCCCTGCACTCCGTACATTGCGGCTTAGATGGCTAAAACCAATATGTCTCCGTCTTGGTATCTCCAATGTGAACATTTTTCTCCAATCACTATATCGGCCTCCTAATGAAATGTTTTGCTTTCATGTTTTTAACTTTTTTAAAGGTTTTTTAGCTATTTATTAATATGTTACTGGAGCGGTCTGACATTACTTCTTGTCATAGATCTGACATTGTATGTTTATTATATTTCTTTTTACTTAAATGTGTTATTGCATGTTATTTCGTTTTGTTGTGAATTTTATGTGGCCCTCGTTGAGAGCCAAAACATAATAAAATAAAATTGAATTGCTCTACTGAAATGATATATTTTTGGGTTAAATTGTTGGCTAATATGCACTTGCACTTTTCAATAATCTTTGTACTGTATTGGAGTAAGGAAGGTTACAGGAGAAAAAGGCATATATTGGTGGATTGCCTGGTTTACAAACGCACTAGCACTTTAAATTCAAGATTGTTTGATGAGAATGTTGTTCTTATAATTTTTAGGTTCTTTTTTTATCAAGTGCATAAATAATTGGTTTTTTTAAATATAAGAAAATTACTTTTTTTTAAATAGGTCATGATATGTTATATTTATAAGGCACTTGCACTTTTGTGATGTCACTGATCATGTCATGAATGATGTAATATGTGACATCATCAACAGTGGATTGCAGGCGTGTGAGTTATAGTTAGTACAACTAACTATAACCGGGGAATTTCAATGGGTTTTTACAAGTGAAATGTCCAACTAACTATAACACCCCTGAAACCTGTGTTTTTTTCAGTGAATTTCTGAGGTTTTTTAAATGCTAATTCCTAACTATAACTAAGCCTGGGTGTAGTTCGCGTAGCCGCACTCCGCGAGCTACGCGAAGATGCACTTGCTCTCCGCGAACTACGCATAGCTCCGCGAGCATGCGTAGTAGCTTGCTTGACCCGTTCGCGATCCATTTTTCGTCTTCGAGAGCACCGTGGAACTCTGGAACCTGCTCAACACCACATCTCCAGACGTCGCCTTCCTCACGGAAACATGGATGAACGCCTCCTCAGCGCCCGACATCGCCGTTGCCATCCCGGACGGATACAAGATCACCCGGAGAGACCGCGTCAACGAGACAGGAGGAGGCATCGCCATCGTCCACAAGAACACCATCCGCATCACGACCAACTCAGACGACACCCTCACAGCCGCTTAACATCTTCACTTCCAGATACACACCGACCCCAAGACCACACTCAGAGGCACCCTCATCTACAGACCCCCAGGACCTCGCACACAATTCAGCGAAGACATCGCAGACTTCATCAGCCCGCACGCTCTCGCCTCCGCTGACTACATCCTCCTAGGGGACCTCAACTTCCACCTGGAGAACAACAACGACAACACCACCACCACCCTGCTGGACAGCCTCGCCAACCTCGGACTCATGCAACTGGTGAACACCCCCACCCACTACGCCGGACACACGCTTGACCCAGTCTTCTCCTCCAGCAAGTACATCTCCTTCAGCCACTCCACCGGACTCCACTGGACAGACCACAGCTGCGTCCACTTCAGCTTCAGAAAGACCACGACTCACCACCACCCGCAACAGGTTCCCCGCAGGAACTGGAACAAGATCACCACCGACCAGCTCACCACTTCACTGAGCCAGAACCCTCCCGCCAGCTCAACGGACCCCAACCAAGCAGCCAACAACCTCACACAGTGGATCACCAATTGCGCTCGCCCAACCAGCCTCGACCACTCGCAGTCCGGCTTCCGCGCCAACCACAGCACCAAGACCGCCCTCATCCCAGCCACTGACGACATCCGAGCCCTGCTCGACAACTGGGAAACAGCGGCCCTCATCCTCCTGGACCACTCCGCAGCATTTGATACGGTCTGCCACCGCACCCTAGTGCAGCGCCTCAGCAACATCGGAATCCAAGAGAAGGCACTGGAGTGGATCATCTCGTTCCTCACCGGAAGAACCCAGAGAGTCCGCCTCCCCCCGTACAGATCAAAGGCCACCGAAGTCATATGCGGCGTACCACAAGGATCATCACTCAGCCCCGCCCTCTTCAACGTCTACATGAGCCCCCTCACTGCCATCGTACGCCAACACAACCTCAACATCATCTCCTACGCCGACGACACCCAGCTGATCCTCTCCCTCACCAACGACCCAGGAACCGCCAGAACCAACCTACACGAAGGGATGAAAGACATAGTCGAGTGGATGAGGAACAGCCGCCTGAAACTGAACTCAGACAAGACGGAAGTCCTCATCCTTGGATCATCACCCTCCACCTGGGACGACTCCTGGTGGCCCCCTGCCCTGGGCAGCGCACCCAAACCAACGGACCACGCACGCAAGGTGGGCTTCATCCTGGACTCCTCCCTCTCGATGACCAGACAAGTCAACGCCGTCTCATCATCATGCTTCAACATCCTACGCATGCTCCGAAAGATCTTCCGATGGCTCGCCACCGAAACCAGGAAGGCGGTCACACAGGCACTCGTCACCAGCCGACTGGACTATGGAAACACCCTCTATACCGGAACCACAGCCAAACTCCAGTAAAGATTCTAACACATCCAGAATGCCTCCGCACGACTCATCTTGGACACCCCCCGACACAGCCACATCTCCGGACACCTGAGAGACCTTCACTGGCTCCCCGTCAGCAAGAGAATCACGTTCCAACTCCTCACCCACGCACACAAGGCCTTCCACGACCTGGGCCCCAGGTACCTCAACAACCGCCTGACCTTCTACACTCCCACCCGCCAGCTACGATCGACCAGCCACTCCCTCGCCGCCGTGCCACGCATCCGAAGATCCACCATGAGAGGAAGATCCTTCTCCTACCTGGCAGCCAAGACTTGGAACTCCCTCCCCATCCACCTCCGCCTGACCCAAGACCACCTCTGCTTCAGGAAGCAACTCAAGACATGGCTGTTCGAGCAGTAGAGGACCCCCCTCCCCCAAGCGCCTTGAGACCCTCTGGGTGAGTGGCGCGCTATACAAATATCCTGATTGATTGATTGATTGCCTGCATGCTCAGGATGTGTAGCGCGCAAAGTTACCCATGAGGTTTGTCCCGCCCGCTCACGTCCCCTTATTTCCGGTCACTAGTAACATGTTCGCGAGTTATTCTGTGCCAGATTGCAGTTTCTGCGTGTTCGGCAACTCGATCTTACCGACAAGCATCCTCGCGCACGCGAAAATGCTATTGAGAGCGCGAGAACTACGCTACGCAGCAGTTTGCGGAGTATTTGACAACTTCGCGTTCTCCGCGGAGCGCGGAGTTGCCGAAACTCCGCAAACTCCGCGAACGGAGCGTAGTTCTTCGCCCAGGGTTAACTATAACGTCTGAAACCTATGTTTTTTTCAGTGAATTTCAAAGGTTTTTAAAATTTTAATTCCTAACTATAACATGTGTGAAACCTATGGTTTTTCTCAGTGAATTTCAAAGGTTTTGTAAATAACAATTTTTAAATATATTTATTCTTATATTTTTTTTCATACTGATTTACTAGTTTTTTTTAAAACTATTTATTTTTAGATATTTTATTTGTAAAATTATATTACATTGTGTGGTCCCCCTTCCTTTTACTTTTTTGGGCCTTGGACACCATCCCCTAGAGCCTGATCCGCAAATCTAAATATATTTAAAAAAATGTATAGGAAGGGGATTCCTATGAAAGAAAATACAACTTACTTGTAAGTATACTTAGAACTACTTTTTAGGGTCAGTGCTGTGCTAAAAGATGCAGCACTGGTTTCTCTCCTGATAACAGGTGAGTACATGGGAATTAATTGTTCGGATGATTTTAGGTGAATATTTTAAAGTTCCAAAACTCCACACTTCGAAGAATTTGCAAGTGAAACCAGTCAATGTTAGCCTATGAAAGGAAATTCACTTAGCAGGTAAATGGTGTTATCGTTACCTTTTCTTACTCATTGGTGCATCCTGCATCCAGCACTGCTGCATCTCCTCTCAACAGTTGAAAGAATGCGAATTTCCAAAGACGCGCGGAAGCTCATGTCTTTTTTTTAAAATATCGCTAGAATACGCGGATCATAGGCGCACCACGCGATTTCACCCCTCTCCCCCCAAAAAAATAGGGGCCCTGGAAGTCCTTGTAGGACCCCCTGAGCAGACCTAGAGGATCAGGGTGTGTCTTCCCTCCCCCTTTTCACGTTTGACACACACATTTCGCACAATTCTTCAGCCTCCCTTGTACCGAGGCATAAAATGGCAGCCAACAGTTCTAGTTTTGAATATTGACAACCACTTGACAGCCAATTAGCCTTCTATGTGTGATCGGAAGGGTGCGCTTATGGTATGATGACCTAATCCTGAAGTGCTTCTTTAATTTGGCAAGCGCCACGTCTCTGTTCCCACGCCAGTGTGCTACGTGCTGTTCAAGTTAATGCGATGTAGTTGTTCTCATTTAAGTAGTGCGTCACATGCCCCAGGCATTACAAAAGTAATGTTTTCGGTAAGCATGAGCGAATTTTGCGAATCTGTTTTTTCTCGAATTTGCGTATTTGCGAACTCGCAATCCACAAAATCCACGAATTCTCGCGAATTTGCGGATTTTTTTTTGTGTTCGCAAGGGTTTCTGCCAGTTCGCGAGGGTTTTGTACCAGTTCGCAATTGCGAACTTACTTGTCGGCTCGCAACAGTCGCGACTATGTTGTTTCTACGTCTGGTTCATCATCACAGGTTCCCAGCACCCTCTGTTTCACCACTGCCACCCTCTGTTTCACCCATGCCACCCTCTGGTACATCAATGCCCCCCTCTGGTTCATCATCACTGTAGATTATGGGGGGAAAAGCAAGCACACCTGCCCTGCTTCAACTGACATGAATTAATTTGGGGTTGATTTATTAATGTGTCGCTGTTTTAAAATTCCAGTCTGGCACCTGCTTCCTTATCTGTATTTTGCTCTCTGTTGCAGTGCAATTTTTTTTCTCCAGGACCTTTGTGGCCTACTTGTAGCTATTCTATGAGCCTGCTGTGAGGGTCAGAGCAGGGTCATACAATTGTTGCAACTAGCAACTGAACTCTGGAGGGGCCCCAGTCAGGAAGCACTACAGGGAATGGTTACTATTACTAATGATGAGTTTGAACTTTTGCACCTGCTGAGTGCTTTCAGTTTTGCAAAATTCGTTTTTCTGCAGAACAGCAACTGTAATGCCCCAAACAAACATAGGCTACTGAACTCTGGAGGGGGCCCTCAGGAAGTACTACAGGGAATGGTTACTAATGATGAGTGACCTTTTGCACCTGCTGAGTGTTTTCTGTAGAACAGCAACTGTAATGCCCCAAACAAACTTACTTATGAAAGTTGATTTCTAATCCAAAAGTGATCCAAAGAGAGTCAAAAGGCCTCAAATCCAAAAAAATGCAGGCAAATGTCAACCTGAGGAGTTATTCTGATAAAAATCATCATATTCAGAAGGTCTATGCTGCTTGCTAGTGGATTTCTTGTGCAGAATTGCAAATTTTGTAATTTCGCGAGTGCAAGATTGTTGCTGCCCGCCGCACCTACATGTTCGCAATTGCGAACTCTCACGATGCGTCGCCAAACTCCCGCGGGATCCCGCAGCAAGATTCAAAATGGCTCAGCACTCGCAAAATATCGAGAAAAACAACTCGGCAAACGCTGAACGACGGTAAGTGAACGCCCCATGCCGCAAAATTGTATCACCAAGGAAAAAAAATCTGCTGCATGCGAATTTGCGGATTTTCGGTAAAAATTCGCGAGCGTTCGCGGATTGCGAATTTACCGAAAATCCGCAAAATCCGCGAGCGAAACGGATTTTCCGCCCATGCTTAGTTTTCGGCAATAGTGTATTTTAGAGCGATTTCCAGCTCTTATACCTCCAATATCTTGCCTTGGTGTCACGGTCCAACGGCTCCTCGGGATCAGGGCGATGCTAATAGGGGTCCACCTCCAGCTTTCCCCGCACTCCGATTGTACAACACACAGAGCACGGTAGTAAGCAGGTGAGGGAATAATGCCGGGGGCTGGAACCTCTGGAGAAGGGCTGCCTGTTGAAACAAAAACCATACGTTAAAACCAGCGCCTCACACTTCTCCTATCTGCATCTCGATTAGAGCCTCCCCTACCTGATGCTCCTCAGACTTTAGCTCCCTTCTGTATTTTCAACCTGCTAAGATGAGATGACTTCTCTCATATGAGGATCGGGATTCCTGAAAGAACAACAAAACCCTCTGATTATGCTATTCCTTCCTATCCTACCAGTACGAGACACCTCACTTCCACACATACATACCATGCGATCTCGCTTCCTTGTGTATAATTGAAGAACGAAGAACCAAGCTAGTCCTTCATGTAACCAAAAGGTGCAATAAAGAAAAGAAAAGAAAAGAAACTAAATGCAAGTGTATCCACCCAGTTCATAGGATCCAATAAGATTAGCATGAAACAGACCGTCTCATTTGACCTCCGTATGAATGTCTAACTACAGTTCACAAGATCCAATAGTCACGAAAACAGGATGGCCGAACTACTCAAGATAGTAACATTAGGAACGATGCTCTCTTACCAGACTCAGTCACTGGCGTTTCCACTTTACCGTTCTGGCCACGGAAGGGGGCAATCCTGCGTCTTCCTACCAGAACCCACCCCAGAATAACAATCCTAGAGTGCGAATGAAACCGGTCATCGAGAGGGTGCAATCCCGCGTCTCTCTTTCTGACCTAACCCACTTCACATCAGCGGGAAAACAACCACCAGTCGAGAGGGTGCAATCCTGCGTCTCTCTAATTGGCGGTAAACACACTCCGACGTGAGAGGGGTAATCCAGGCGTCTCTCTCCTCGGAACACTAATCAGTAACTAGTCTTCAGACCCGGGGAGGTACACATCCAGCACCTCCCGTTCTGGCCACACTCAGGATACAAAGGCCAAGGGTCAACCCTCCAGTAATCCTGCAGCCGTGGAACTACCTCCGTGTAGACAGAAATCTCTTCTTTGCTCAGGAGCGCATAGAAACCAACGTCCCAACAAATAATCCCAAAAGGACAAAATCACGAGCACCGCTCCCGGTGAATCGCGTACCTTTATGGCCTCTCCCCTTTGCTTCCACCCATGGGAATTCTGGGAGATGTAGTTCACCTCTATTTTCAGGCAGGCACACGTCGCATCCTGACACTTGGTAGGCGATGTTTCTGGGCAAATCACTTAATCCTGCCGCCTTTAATTTTTAAAAGTACTGCGCCACGTGCTGCTTCCTCCCCATGCACTGCACATGTAATCGATTGGTCAATGTTGTAATTTAGCACGCCCTCCATGTTTTTTAATAACGTTAAACTTGATTTGCTATCCTTTGTTCTGTGCAAATCACTTACTCCTGCAACGTTTCTTTAATTTGGCAAGCACCACGTGGCCGTTCCTGCACCAGAGTGCTACATGCTGTTCAGGTTAATGCAATGTAGTTTTTCTCGTGTAAGTAGTGTGTTACGTGCCCCATGCATTGCAAAAGTAATGTTTTCGGCAATAGTGTATTTTAGAACGATTTCCAGCTCTTATATCTCTAATATCTTGCCTTGGTAGGCGATGATTCTTGGAAAATCACTTAATCCTGCTGCCTTTAATTTTTTTAAGTACTGCACCACGTGCTGCTTCCTCCCTATGCACTGCACATGTAATCGATTGGTCAATGTTGTATTTTAGCACGCCCTCCATGTTTTTTAATAACGTTAAACTTGATTTGCTATCCTTTTTTCTGTGCAAATCACTTAATTCTGCCACGTTTCTTTAATTTGGCAAGCACCACGTGGCCGTCCCCGAAGCAGTGTGCTACGCGCTGTTCAACTTAATGTGATGTTGTTTTTCTCGTGTAAGTAGTGCGTCACGTGCCCCACGCATTCCAAAAGTAATGTTTTCGGCAATGGTGTATTTTAGCACGGTTTCCAGCTCTTATACCTCAAATATCTTGCCTTAGTAGGCGATGTTTCTGGGCAAATCACTTAATCCTGCCATCTTTAATTTTTTTAAGTACTGCGCCACGTGCTACTTCCTCCCCATGCACTGCACATGTAATCGATTGCTCAATGTTGTATTTTAGCACGCTCTCCATGATTTTCAATAACGTTAAACTTGATTTGCTATCCTTTGTTCTGTGCAAATCTCTTAATCCTGCCATGTTTCTTTAATTTGCCAAGCGACACGTGGCCGTTCCCGCAGCAGTGTGCTACATGCTGTTCAACTTAATGTGATGTAGTTTTTCTCGTGTAAGTAGTGCGTCACATGCCCCATGCATTGCAAAAGTAATGTTTTCGGCAATGGTATATTTTAGCACGGTTTCCACCTCTTATACCTGAAATATCTTACCTTCGTAGGCGATGTTTCTAGGCAAATCACTTAATCCTTCCGCCTTTAATTTTGTAAGTAGTGCGCCACGTGCTGCTTCCACCCCATGCAGTTCACGTGTAATCGATTGACCATTTTGCATTTTACAACGCTCTCCAAGTTTTTTAATAACCTTAAACTTGATTTGTGTCCTGTTCTATTTTATTATACAGATATCTCAACCATGGGACGTACTGGTCCCCACAAGCTGTTTACTCCTGCCCATGCACTATACCAGATGGTGGTCATCTCGACATTCCAGATCCATTGACTGTTCTCCATATGCTATCAGCCGAAAATTTCAATGGACCTAATGGAGTTATCAGGTTTGATTTTTAACATTTGATGATTGAAAAGCATTCTGAGATAAGCATTTGTGTATTTCATGTGTTTGCAGACAGATAAGTGTGCTGTTCTCTTGTTTTGTTAGAATTAGTGGGCATTCTGGTATCAAGAAAACGAATAAAAACATGTCTTCCCGATTTTATTGCAAAATATGTCATTAGAAATTTAACAATGTGTGTTATAATTTTTCCTGCTTCTATAAATATTTTTTATAACATGTAAATCTCCATTCTGATAGTCTTATAGACGTTTGTTTCTGAAACCCATATGTTTCTCATTTAAATGCTTGTTACACGTTTTCAGCCTGCACTTGAGATACAGAGTGAAAATGTTGTTTTGAATTTTTTATTTGAAGACGTGTCTTTACACTTTTCTTTATGTTTATTTCTCAATTTCTAGATCATTGAAGACCAAAAAGGGTTCTATAAGATCAAGGCCAGGAGTTTGTAAATGAAGTGAGTGACCAATCTCGGCCTAACATTTGTATAATGCAATGCTATTTTGCCTGCCAAATATAACCTCTGATGATTGCTTTTCATCCCGAATCCTATTGAGAACAAATGTTTTTATGTACATTTAAATTAATCTTGGACATATGTACAAGATATACATTTTTAACTCTTTTTTCAGTTTGCAAAATGTTACATAAATCAGCAGCGAATTGCCGAGGTTGGAGAAAAGTATATCCTCCTATTCCTGCTGATTACACCGATGTCTCAAATATGGCATTTACTAGTTGTCTGAAGCCATACAGATTCACACATTTTTAACGTTAACGTTAAGGTAAATACTCTCAATATGAGTAGTCGACAAAGTTAAAAAGTAACAGATATAAGTACTTGAGGGGTTTTTGGTGGCAGATAATGTCCAATTCACACTTATAACGATGAGTCTGATATAGAGTGGATCTCTGTATAACTAATGGATGATTAGGTATTAGGATGGCATGCAAAGCTCCCAACCTTCTTACTTTTTCTCTTAAAGGCTCTAAATTGGGGACAGATATTAGGCTGTGCAGTAGAGGTTGACGGCGTTGCTCCACTGTTACTTGGGCCTTCTCATGAAACAGAAGGAGCCTCTCTCAATATCCTTAACTCTTTCCTTCCAAAGTTGACTGAATTCTCAGTCTGCAAGTCCTTCCGCATACTTGCAGTTCCACACCAGTACTCTTTATTGGAGTCTCCTCTTGAAAGCAGTCTTGTATATCCGGTAAGTAACCAACCAAAGCGGAGTTTAAGTTGTGAAATCTGTTGGCCACTGTGTTTACAGAAGGTAAGCAGAGCGGCCTAGATATACAATACCTCTAATTAAATGCATTAGAAATGAAAGAGCTTATTTACAAACCCCTTGCGCCACTTTTGCGTCACTTTCAACATAAGAAAAGTAACCCAACAGTGGCGCAAGAGTTTTGTAAATAAGTCCTAAAAAATATTGTCCTGCATAATGACTTCATCTCTCACCTAATTCTGTCTCATCTGTGAATAATTTTAAAGACCTGTTCATTTGTAATATAAATATGACTCAGTAGGCACTATACAGACACCGTTTGAATGCAAGCCTATAAAATAAGTGAAATCCATCAGGTACACTGCACACATTAAAAAAATAGAAAATATTGTTAAGTGTTACTTTGACTTGTAATCTGTGACCTCATTTAGTCACATCGATTTAATTTTAAACACTAATTTTCTTTTTGGTTTTGCAGATTAACTACAGTACTTCTATTGGACTCCATATTATATGTTGTTTGTTATATCCTTTTGTTAAAGTTATGGTTCTAGTTATTTATTATATTGTTATCATTTAGTTATATTTCCAGTTATTTATTGTTTTAATAAAAGTTAATAAAAAAAATACATACTTTTTTTTGGGGGGGTAGCAGTCCACAATAGATATGATATTTATAATTTGAAGTATAATTCTGAGGCTAGCTCTTCACCAGATCTTTACCAGAGTATATAGCTACAACTTACGGTTCCAATTCAAAAGAATAAAAAGTACAATGCCATTAGCAACATAATGTGGTGAACTTATAACCTCTGTGCTCACGTAAGTGTTCCATGAACTTTTACTAAAGTAACAGGCACAAAGCCGTTTGGAGGTAGGGTTAAAAGTTACTGGCTGTACAGAAACCGTTATATTTACCCTGGATCCTCTACATGACAGAAAGGAAAGCAAAGTAAAACAAAACACTGTGTACCAGATTTACAACCCCCTTGCACCACTTTCGCATCCAACCCCCCCTACATAATTACAAGTATGTGGGCCTCAACGACCACCCTTAAGCTTCGGGAATCACCACCTCCGGGAATTTGTGTATTTTGGGAAGCAGACTGGGCGGCCCTCCGCCTGGTGCCCTTGAGGGCCCTGGAAACTACTACGACCGGCTCCTGCAGTGTCCCGGGGTGCCTAACCCCGGGACACTGCTGTTTGCTTTGACAGAGCGGGACTCTCATGACTCCCGCCCTCCTACAGCAAACATAGTTTGCATTTTGAAAGACAGAGCAGTGAAATCTATTCTCACTTTCAAAATCCAAAGCAGATTGCATTTCCATATACAAATTAGCATCTACCCATGCAAAAAAGCAATACTGGCTTCCGAAGAACGCAAAAGTTTATCACACAATGTTGCTAAAAGACAGCAAGTGTGCTCGACTTCTCAATATACTACCTTATCCTACGTAATGCTATTTTATCACGTTCTGATAACCAATAAGGATCATGCTTTTAAAAAACCCAAACATGCACCCTAGTTTTCTGTGTAGAATGTTATCAAACAACCAATCATTTCTTTTCTGTTTTAATTTCACTTTTCCCCCAAACTCCCTTTGTCTATTCTAACATATGCCAAAGGCCAAAATGGAACTACTCAAATCTATTTTGTCCACAGATTGAGAAAGCTAGGAAAAAATGTGAATAAATCTGTTTCTACTTTTCTATGAGACTATAGAAGGGTGTCCATATACCACAAAAATCAGCGTTTCAATATGCATGGCATCTATAGGAGAGATGCTGTACATTTTTCAGATGAAGGGAACAGAGTCTTCCTCATGAACTTTAGACTCTGCATCGGTACTTACTTGTAAGTACTAAAATCGCTCAATAAACACAAGGGCTCTTTTTAGAGCCACCCAACATCTATACACATAAGCTTGATGTATATCTAAAAAATACATGCTTCTTTTTTCAGCAGCGAAATGAGTGGATCCTACGCGCATCCCGTGACTTTTAAAAAAATACTATCTTACCTTTTTTGCCCTACGGGTCCTTATGTGGCCCCCTGAGCAGGCCTAGACGGTCAGGGTGTGTCTACCCTGCCCCCTTTTCACATTTTGCACACATATTTCACTGACTTCCTCAGCCTCGCTTCTACCGAGGCACAAAATGGCTGCCAACAGTTCCTGATTTTGAATGTTTACAACCGCTTGACAGCCAATTAGAATTCAACGTGTCATCAGGACAGTGCGCTTATCCTACGAGGCCAATCCTCGCACAATCAGCAGATCCACCGCGCCCATAGATATATAAATGACTTTAACCGTAATTTCCAAATAAACTACTAAACAGATTGACACCAGATAAGCGAAAGGCACAAGTCAGAACTGAGGACTACCTCTCTGCGAAATTTGGTATAATTCCGTTCAACCGTTTGGGTTGTAGCCGTGGCTAACGGTCCAATGGGAAATTGCATGGGGAAAACACGTTTTAGGACCCCCCTTTTTAGGTCGAGTAATTTATTACTCGAAACTATTGTGATGAAACCAACTCTTAAAACCAAGGGCTTTGGGAGACGGATAACGCACAGTGCATGTGCTAGTGAACGCACTTTTCTCCCGAGCCTCAGCATCACACTTCAAAGGAATTCCTTCCGCTCCTTATCTTCCCAGGCACTTAGCATCTACGTGTGTCTCCCAGGCTCCTCACAGTGCCATATGTCCTCAGGGCATCACACTTCTAACGTGAATGACCGTCTGCTCCTTGGAATGTTGGCATGGTTGCCCAGTGCTGCCTGATCTTCTTCAAAGGCAGCTTGTAACCCGAGCTGCCCTCTGCCTTTGCATTCTGAACTCTTTCTTGGATTTCACACACAGTCCATAGCGCTTCCTTCTACCTTTCACCTGGCACACACACACACCACCAGCCATCAGTGCACGCTTTCACCAGGCATACACACCACCGGCCGTCAGTGCACGCTTTTACCAGGCACACACACACACCACCCGCCATCAGTGCATGCTTTCACCAGGCATACACACCACCGACCGTCAGTGCACACTCTCACCAGGCACAGTCACCATCAGCCAGCAGTGCATGCATTCACCAGGCATAGACACCACCAGCCATCAGAGGCACACACACACCACCAGCCATCAGTGCATGCTTTCACCAGGCACACACACATCACCAGCCATCAGTGCACGCTTTCACCAGGCACACAAACACACACCACCAGACATCTGTGCACGCTTTCACGAGGCATACACACACACCACCAGCCATCAGTGCACCCTTTCACCAGGCACACACACACCACCAGCCATCAGTGCACGCTTTCACCAGGCACACACACACACACACCACCAGCCATCAGTGCACGCTTTCACCTGGCATACACACACACCACCAGCCATCAGTGCACGCTTTCACCAGCGATACACACACACCACCAGCCATCAGTGTACGCTTTCACCAGGCAAACACACCACCGGCCGTCAGTGCATGCTTTCACCAGGCACACATACCACCGGCCGTCAGTGCACGCTTTCACCAGGCACACACACACACCACCAGCCATCAGTGCACGCTTTCACCAGGCATACACACACACCACCACCAGCCATCAGTGCATGCTTTCACCAGGCACACACACATCACCAGCCATCAGTGCACGCTTTCACCAGGCACACAAACACACACCACCAGACATCTGTGCACGCTTTCACGAGGCATACACACACACCACCAGCCATCAGTGCACCCTTTCACCAGGCACACACACACCACCAGCCATCAGTGCACGCTTTCACCAGGCACACACACACACACACCACCAGCCATCAGTGCACGCTTTCACCTGGCATACACACACACCACCAGCCATCAGTGCACGCTTTCACCAGCGATACACACACACCACCAGCCATCAGTGTACGCTTTCACCAGGCAAACACACCACCGGCCGTCAGTGCATGCTTTCACCAGGCACACATACCACCGGCCGTCAGTGCACGCTTTCACCAGGCACACACACACACCACCAGCCATCAGTGCACGCTTTCACCAGGCATACACACACACCACCACCAGCCATCAGTGCATGATTTGACAAGGCATACACACCACCAGCCGTCAGTGCACACTCTCACCAGGCACAGACACCATCAGTCATCAGTGCATGCATTCACTAGGCATACACACCACCGGCCGTCAGTGCACACTTTCACCAGGCACACACACACACCACCAGCCATCAGTGCATGCTTCCACCCGGCATACACACCACCGGCCCTCAGTGCACACTCTCACCAGGCACAGACATCATCAGCCATCAGTGCACACATTCACCAGGTATACACACCACTGCCGTCAGTGCACTGTTTCACCAGGTACACACACACCACCAGCCATCAGTGCACACTTTCACCAGGCATACACACCACCAGCCGTCAGTGCACGCTTTCACCAGGCACACACACCACCGGCCGTCAGTGCACACTCTCAACAGGCACAGACACCATCAGTCATCAGTGCACGCTTTCACTGGGCACAAACACCACCAGCCGTCAGTACACGCTTCCACTAGACACACACACCACCAGCCATCAGTGCACGCTTTCACCAGGTGCACACACACACACACACACCACCAGTGCACGCTTTCACCAGGCATACACACACACCACCAGCCTTCAGTGCATCTTTCACCAGGCATACACACCACCGGCCATCAGTGCACGCTTTCACCAGGCACACACACCACAGACCGTCAGTGCAAGCTTTCACCAGGCACACACACACACCACCAGCCATCAGTGCACGCTTTCACCAGGCATACACAACACCGCCCGTCAGTGCACGCTTTCACCTGGCACGAACACACACACACCACCAGCCATCAGTGCACGATTTCACCAGGCATACACACCACCGGCCGTCAGTGCACACTCTCACCAGGCACAGACACCATCAGCCATCAGTGCACACATTCACCAGGCATACACACCACCACCGTCAGTGCACGGTTTCACCAGGCACACACACACACCACCAGCCATCAGTGCACGCTTTCACCAGGCATACACACCACCAGCCAACAGTGCATGCTTTCACCAGGCATACACACCACCGGCCATCAGTGCACACTCTCAACAGGCACAGACACCATCAGTGATCAGTGCATGCTTTCACTGGGCACAAACACCACCAGCCGTCAGTACACACTTCCACCAGGCACATACACCACCAAACAGCAGTGCCCGCTTTCACCAGGCACACACACCACCAGCCGTCAGTGCACGCTTTCACCAGGCACACACACACACCACCAGCCATCAGTGCACACTTTCACCAGGCATCAGTGCACGCTTTCACCAGGCATACACACCACCGCCCGTCGATGCACGCTTTCACCTGGCACACACACACACCACCAGCCATCAGTGCACGATTTCACCAGGCATACACACCACCGGCCGTCAGTGCACACTCTCACCAGGCACAGACACCATCAGTCATCAGTGCACGCATTCACTAGGCATACACACCACCGGCCGTCAGTGCACGCTTTCACCAGGCACACACACACACCACCAGCCATCAGTGCATGCTTTCACCAGGCATACACATCACCGGCCGTCAGTGCACACTCTCACCAGGCACAGACACCATCAGTCATCCGGGCACGCTCACCAGGCACACACAAATATTTTGTTAAACAAATCCCCTTGAAGGCACCTATACCTTTCTACGTACTCACCCAAGCCCTCAAGGGTATTTTGGGTTGCTCACTGTTCCTTAATCACATAGTTATATGCAACATACACTCCAAATACCACTCAGTGCCGCATAATTACACGCTACATAATTACACTGCACTCAATGCAACATGCACTCCAAATACCACTCAGTGCCACATAATTACACGGCACACAATTACACTCTACTGAATACAATATACACTCTCCATATTACCACTCAGTGCCATATAATTACATGCCTCATACTTACACTCCACTCAATGCAACATAAATACACTTTGTCTATCTGTCTATCTATCTATCACCCTTCTATCTGTCTATCTCTCCATCACCCTCACTCTATCTATCTATCTGTCTAGCGCCCTCACTCTATCTATCGCCCTCACTCTACCTATCGCCCTCACTCTACCTATCGCCCTCACTCTATCTATCTATCGCCCTCACTCTATCTATCTATCTATCGCACTCACTCTATGTATCTATCGCATTACCACAGCATCACTCAGCACCACCAGAGCATCCCTCAGGGGTACCACAACATCACTATGCGCTACCACAGCATCACTGAATGCCACAGCATCACTTGTCGCCACCACAACATCACTCCGCACCACCACAGCATCAATCTTTGCAACCATTCAACAACCGGTTCAAATATGTTCTCTCAATGTTTCAAGCTTCATTACAAATGTCACAAAAATATGTTAATAGTTCACTTCTGTTCTTGGATTTTCATCACAATAAAATACAATGAACATAATCTTCACAAAAGTTATTTACAAAAGCTAGTGCCATTATAAATTACAATAACTTAAGTATTAATTATTAAAAGAATAAAAGCCATTTTTATTTGTAATATCAATACATCTAAGTCACGTAAATACAACACATATTGCATTACAAATGCTATAGGTGTCACATTTGCGAAAGTTAAAACTATTGGCATTGTAAATGACAAAGCTATTCAATTCACTATTTTCCAAACCAACACATAAATAAAAATGTGTCATTTACAATACCAATAGCTCAAACTTTCCTAATGCGAGACCTATTGCATTGCAAATGCTTGTTTCTCAGTCCTGCTTCACCAATCACCCCCAAACCTTCAGGGAAGGAGCTGAATTGAGCTGGCCAAAAGTTTGGAATATTTCAAGAAGATTCATCAATCAACGCCAAAGTTATTATCAATAGAATAATGCGGTTTTCCTATGGATAATAGGTCCTAACTATAACTACCTACCGGCGACCGCCATTGGATAATATATATATATAAATATAACCATATATATTACCTACTGGCGGTCGCCAGTAGGTAGTTATAGTTAGGACCTAGTTTCCATAGGAAATCCGCAACATTCTATTGGGAATAACTTTGGCGCAGGTTGATGAATCTTCGCAAATTTCTCAAAGAAGATGGCCCGCTCCTTCCCTAAACGTTTTGGAGGGATTCGTCAAGTGGGGGCTGAGAAAAAGGGGGTCCCAAAATGTGTTTTTCCCATGTTATTTTCCATAGGACGATTAGACACGGCTACAGCCCGAACGGCTGAACGAAATTACACCAAATTTGGCAGAGAGGTAGAGTACGGTTCGCAGATCGCCCTTTTGCTTAAATGGTGTAAATCCCCCCAGTAGTTCCTGAGAAAATCAAAAGAAAATATATATATATCTATAAGCGCGCACCTTATGCGCACGGGTCACGTACATATGCGCACGGGTCCGCGTACGTGCACGCACGTGTCCGCGTACCATACGCGTATGTACGCGTAAATGCGCGGACCTTCACGTGTTCGAGGTGCATGCTGATTGGCTGCCAATGTCTGTCAACACTCCAAAACAGAAATTGTTGGCAGCCATCTTGTGCCTCTGTAGACTGAGGCACAAGAAAGCAGAAAAACAAACGAGTAGAATTAAAAAAGGGGGCAGGGTAGAAGCACCCTGACCCCCTAGGCCTGCTCAGGGGGTCCCACAAGGACCCCCAAGGCCCCCCCCCCAATTTTTTTTCCCGGAAAATCACGGGGTGCGCGTACTGTGCGCACATGGGCCCGCATACGCATGCGTACGGTACACGTACCGTGCGCGTAGCTTTTCAAGAAAACTGCATGCTCATTGGCTGTCAACACTCCAAACCAGGAAGTGTTGGCAGCCATCTTGTGCTCAGTAGACCGAGGCACAAGAAAGCAGAAAAACAAATGTGTAGAACACAAAAAGGGGGCAGGGTAGAAACCTCTTGACCCCCTAGGCCTGCCCAGGTGGTCCCACAAGGACGCCCAAGGCCCAATTTTTTTTTTTTAAATCCCAGTATGTTTTTTTTCATATTACCCCCCGGGGGACCAAATTGCGGGGGCATAGTGATAAAGAAGTGTGGGGGGTGCCCAATCCCCCCACACTGCCCTGGGGACCGCCCCTCCCAGGGGCAAAGTAACGCAGCCCCCTGGCGCATACTGGAGGCTCCTGGTGGGCTAGTTGGCCCCTAGGGACCCCCAGTATGCAAGGGGAATTAGTTTCCCCTCTGCAAACGCGCCAGGGGGCTGCATTGCAGAGAAGTGTAAAAAGAGGCATAGCCGCATTACACCTTTCTGCAATGCAGCCCCCTGGTGCATACTGGAGGTTCCAGGTGGGCTAGCTGGCCCCCAGGGACCCCTAGTATACAATGGGAATTAGTTCCCCCTCTGCAAACGCACACGGGGGCTGCATTGCAGAGAGGTGTAAAAAAGGGTGTTGCCTCATTACACCTTTCTGCAATGCACCCCCCTGGCGCATACTGGAGGTTCCAGGTGGGCTAGTTGGCCCCCAGGGACCCCCAATATGCAAGGGGAATTAGTTCTCCCTCTGCAAACACGCCTGGGGGCTGCGTTGAAGAGAGGTGTTAAAAATGGTGTGGCCTCATTACACCTCTCTGCAATGCAGCCCACTGGCGCATACTGGAGGTTTCAGGTGGGCTAGTTGGCCCACAGGGATTCCCAGTATGCAAGGGGAATTAGTTCCCCCTCTGCAAACGCGCCAGGGGGCTGCGTTGCTTAGAGGTGTAAAAAAGGGTGTGGCCTCATTACACCTCTCTGCAATGCAGCCCCCTGGCGCATACTGGAGGTTCCAGGTGGGCTAGTTGTCCCCCAGGGACCCCCAGTATGCAAGGGGAATTAGTTTACCCTCTGCAAACATGCCCAGGGGCTGCGTTGCAGAGAGGTGTAAGAAAGGGTGTGGCCTCATTACACCTCTCTGCAATGCAGCCCACTGGTGCATACTGGAGGTTCCAGGTGGGCTAGTTGGCCCACGGGGGACCCCCAGTATGCAAGGGGAATTAGTTCCCCCTCTGCAAATGCACCAGGGGGCTGCATTGCAGAGAGGGGTAAAAAGGGGCATAGCCTCATTACACCTCTCTGCAATGCAGCCCCCTGGCACATACTGGAGGTTCCAGGTGGGCTAGTTGGCCCCCAGGGACCCCTAGTATGCAAGGGGAATTAGTTCCCCCTCTGCAAACACGCCAGGGGGCTGCATTGCAGAGAGGTGTACAATTTTTTTTTCAATTTATATAAAAAATATGTAATGTAATTTAAAAAATAATATATCTAAAAATAAATAATTTATAATAATGTAGTAAATTAGTATAAAAAATGTAACAATTATTACATTTAAAAAATATCATTTACAAAACCATTGAAATTCACTCAAAAAACCATAGGTTTCGGCCACGTTATAGTTAGGAATTACCATTTAAAAAAAACCTTTGAAATTCACTGAAAAAACCATAGGTTTCAGCCACGTTATAGTTAGGAATTAGCATTTAAAAAACCTTGCAAATTCACTGAAAAAAACATAGGTTTCACACACGTTATAGTTAGGAATTAGCATTTGTTTCTATTTTGAATGTGTGTATCAAAGGTTATATTAGAGTGAGAGGAGGTCTGCCACTCTTTCAAAAGGATGATGTCATCAGTGATGTCATTTGAGATGTCATGAGTGATGTCATGAGTGATGTCACTGACCATGTCATGAGTGATGTAATATGTGACATCATCAGCAGTGCATTGCGGGCGTGCAAATTATAGTTAGCTGAACTAACTATAACGGGGGAATTTCAAAGGTTTTGTATGAGGAAAATGACCAGCTAACTATAACTGGTGTGAAACCTATGTTTTTTTCAGTGAGTATATATATATATATATATATATATATATATATATATATATATATATATATATATATATATATATATATATATATATATATATATACATATATATATATATATAGTCACCAATCCGCCCTCCAAGCAATTTAGGATATATATATCATTGAGCATTCCACTGGTCCAACACCATGGGCTTATCCTATCATGGCAGTGCCCAAAAAGGATAGTAAAGGAGGGGTCCGCATATGCGTTGCCATGCATCAGGCAAACAATGAAATTTAACACGAACAACATCCAGTTCCACACATTACTGATATGGTAACACAATTATATGGTGTAAAGGTTTTCTTTCACCTTGATTTGAATAAAGGTTATCATCAGTTGGAACTCGAAGACAACTGTAGGTACATTACAACCTTTTCTACACATGTTTGTCTGTTTCGATGCAAAAGGCAATGCTTTGGTGTATCAAACCAAGTGACTCCATCCTGCTTTTTCACGTTAACAATTCAAAAAAAGATCATACCATTTTTACCATAAGAATACAGGAAAACAGTAATCATTTCCTTGGTAAGATCAAGGATTGATTATTGTAATGGACTATTTGTAGGATGTAAAACACCTATTCTTAATAATCTTCAGACTTCAAAATGCGGCAGCTAGAGTTCTGTTGAAGTTACCAAAATTCTGCACAGCTTCCAAGTCCATTAGGGAACGTCGTTGGCTTCCAATTAGAGAGCGTGTTCAATTCAAAGCGGTTTGATGAGCTCATAAGGGTCTATATCAGAGGTCTTCAATCTGTGGGGCATGAACCTCAGGAGGGAACTGGAGCCATGGAAAGGGGTCGCACATTTCCAGACTTCACTTCTGCCTGGAATCCAAACATGCTTTTCCTTTTTTGAAAAAGACAACCATCCGGGATGCTTCTTTTTGATTGGTAAAATACTTCTGCTTAAGTTACTTGCTGAAGTTGAGTGTCCTGTGCTGTTAAAAAAAGAGGCAGGGCAGACAGGTAAAACAATCCTTCACACCAGGGTGTCTGCTTGGCAGCTTGGCCAAATGTAATGCAAATGCAGTTATGAGTTAATCTGCAAATGTAAAGGGTGCATGGGAGCGGTAATCACTCCAAACATTGCTATTGCAAAAATGTGGGTGTTTTTCAGTGGTAGTAGGATGAGTTAAAACCTGAGCTGTGAAGTGTGTGCTTTTAATTGTAACTGTATTCACATAGTACACGTCACTATTCTCCACTGTACCAACCAAATGTAATTCTGTGGCTCTCTGATTACAGACACAGAGCTCTGCAGTGCATTACCTAATAGAGGTTTCATAATGTACTACTGTGCATTTCCCACTGAGTAACATCTTTTTTT
The DNA here is from genome assembly GCF_964263255.1 of Lissotriton vulgaris. NCBI lineage: Eukaryota > Metazoa > Chordata > Amphibia > Caudata > Salamandridae > Lissotriton > Lissotriton vulgaris. Next base: position 581,830,451 of record NC_141687.1, on the reverse strand, counting down.
TTAATGTACTTTTCATATAAACTACCTATTATTTTATATGTAGCTACCTAATTCTGAAAGTTCTAAAAAACAAAAAAAAATATTTTGGGGCTTATTTTTTCGATGCTTGTGCGGCTGGAGTATCACTTTTTTTGAAGCTCCGGCAGCGCAAGTGTCTCAATCATATCTATGTGGCGACGCAAAGTCACACAGCCTGGTTTTGCATGGCCTCATAGATATGGAGTAAGACAAAGCAGTGCACGTCGCTGCGTTGCCTTACTCTGTGTAAAAGAGTAGTTCCATGAGCATTGCGGAGGGTGTTACCACACAACGCCCATGGATTTTGACGCTGCCCCAGATTTACAAAACCATGTAAACCTGGGGCAACGTCAAAACCCTACGCCTCCACACAGCAGGCATAACGGGAAGAAATGTTTTCATTTATTCTCAATATTTCCACTTTCCATGTGTGCTGCATTCTGCAGCACACATAGAAAGAGGAAAATCCCTCACTGGATTGTTTTGTGCAGGAAGGTGTCCCTTCCTGTACAAAAACAATCCTGCCTATATTGGTGCTAGGCAGCAATTTGTGCTCCAAAAAAGGGGAAAGGACAGGAATGCACCATATTTCATAAATAAGGTGCATTCCTGCCCTTTCATATTGGCGTAGGACAGCGCAGCAAGAAGACCTGCAGCGCTATCCTACGCCAATTCCTCATAAATGCAGCCCTTTGTTTGTAGCCACAGCTGTGACCACACCCCAACGATCACTGACCTTTGCTTTGTTAAACACTCTTTAATAATATTTCTCCATTGTAAAAAGGATTTATTGTGGGAATTGGGGGCGTTTACGGTTGTTGATAGTTGTCAAGGATGAGGAGTAGCAAGTTCTTTGTCAGGAGGGGGTCCTTACGCCTAAATGATTTGGACAGGGGGCCTCGGCATCAAAAGTTTTGAGGACCTCTGGTCTATATCATGATGGGCCACTCTATTTGCAGGAAACCTTTCACTGGTACATTCCTCCATGTACCTTAAGATCCAGTACAGCCAACAAAGTACAAATACCCAGAATAAGTAAAGCTCACTGGGGTGGAAGAAGCTTTTCCTATATGGCAGCAAAATGGTGAAATTTACTGCTGAAACATATACGAGCTCAATCAAACCTTTTGAAATTTAGGAAGTATCTAAAAACTTTGTTTTTCCCCTAGGACTAGTGGGCTTGTACCCCTTAAAAGATGTGTTTATGTAGTAATCCACACAAATACTTTAAATACATTTCTGAAGTATCTTTAATGGAGTACAAGTTATCTGCAGCAACCATCAGCAGTCTCACCAAGTACTGGTTTACATTAGAACATTCACTGTGATGCAGTTCCATTGCATCATAACTGCATCATGCAATTCTAAACATTACTACACATCTTCCCCCCTATGGAATCTAAAAGAAAAATCTGAAAACATTAGAAGAATGATAAGTCTATGTATATAAATAAAAACATTCTGCAAGAAAACATTACAAAATACAAATGCATTTATAAAACATTACATTACAGATGAGATACTTTACACAAACTAGCAAAACTCCATTTCTTGCCATTGTCTAGTTCAGCCACAGAACCTTTAACAGAAACTACTTTATTTTCTCACAACACAATCACCTTCCGCAAAGACCAACTCCTTAGCACATTTCCTATTGTCAAATTCCTTCTTATTACGCCACTGACATCACAATGAATGTTCTAATGTAAACCAGTACTTGGTGAGACTGCTGATGGTTGCTGCAGATAACTTGTACTCCATTAAAGATACTTCAGAAATTTATTTAAAGTATTTGGTGGATTACTACAGTTTGCTCTTGTATTTGAATTGATTATTGATGATGCTGAGAGTTCTTGCCAATAGCGCCAAGACACCTAGTTTTGGGTATAATCGCGCTTTGTAAACCTTTTTAAAGTAACATAACATAACAAGAAGCCATTCAACATATCATGCATTCAATTATAGTGATGGCCTATTCGTTTTTGGAGCTACTTAAAAGGAGTATGATAAGTCTCCCAGAGAAGTATGTAATTTACTGGCTGATGCAGGTTTGACCTAGAATGCAAACAAATGTCAGTTACATAGGACAAAGATAAAATTCTTTGGGCATATCTTTTCTGATGAGAGTATGACACCTGATGCTACTAAAGTGCAAGCGCTTTCCAATGCTGATCCCCCAGAAGATGTTCCAATGATTTTTTTTCTTTTTTTGCTAATCTTTTAGAGCGCGTGTCTGCCACCCAACGGGTATCCTGGCGCTTTGACTGGAAGGATCACCCTGCTGATTTAAGAACTAAAAAGATGCAGCTCTAGGAAAGAGATGTGTTTTTAAATTTTTCTTAAAAGAAACATGATCATTCATACTTCTCAATCCTAGCGGAAGAGTGTTCCATAGTCTGGCTGCCGTAAAGCTGAAAGATCGACCGCCCAACCGCGATCTCAGAACTTTAGGCACCACAGCAAGGTAGGCAGAAGCCGAACGAAGGGATCTGGACGGAATGTACCAATGGAACATGTTCTGAAGTGGCACTGTGCCTTGTCCATGAAGGGGCCTGAATACGATACATAAGATTTAAAATCGATCCGTTGAAGGATCAGTAACCAATGAAGGTCTCTTAGTGCCTGGGATGGAGAGTCGAGGCGGCGGCGAGCAAGCGCTAATTTGGCTGCGAGATTCTGCACCCGTTGCAATTTTCCTATCAAGGTAGATGGTGCTCCAAGAAATAGGGCATTGCAGTAGTCCAGGCGACTTACGATGATGCTCCTCACCACCTCTGGCCTACTGTCCATAGGAAGCATCGGGAGGACCTTTCTCAACATACGAAGCAGTCGCATGCAAGTGCTCACAGTTTTATTGACGGCTGCGTCCAGTTGGAGATTGGACCCAAACATCACTCCCAGATTGCGGACCGAGGTGGTAGACACAGTCGTGCTTTGGAAGGAGGGTGGCCAGAAATCCGGCGGGAGAGGTCTAGGGACGCGGTCAGTGGTGCAGTGTAAGACTTCTGTCTTAGAGCTGTTAAACTGCAGCGAATTCTGATTCAGCCAGTCCGCAGTTGCGAGCATACAGCGGTGGAAGGTGTCAAGTGCCACTGCTTCCTTGCCCTCAAGGGAGAAGACAAGTTGAGTGTCATCTGCGTAGTTCGTCACCGCTATGCCGAAAGATCTAATCAGCGCAACCAGGGGCTGCAGGTACAGGTTGAAGAGGATAGGGCTAATGGCCGACCCTTGTGGAACACCTTGCGCCACTCTTCTGATGTTGGATTTAAACGGTGGTAATGCCACTACCTGGTGACTGTTTCCAAGGTATGATGTCAACCACTGCAGGGCAAGGCCTGTCACCCCTACTTCCTCTAATCTGTTAATCAGAATTGCATGACTGACAGTATCGAACGCGGCCGACATATCGAGCAGCACTAAAAATGCTGCTCTTCCATGGTCGGCTCGCGTCCTGAGGTCGTCTAACACAGTCACCAGCGCTGATTCCGTTCCATGGGCCGGTCTAAACCCGAATTGAACCTCATCCAAACAGGACCCAGTCTCCAGGTGTTTAGACAGATGTTTTGTGACCCACTTTTCCAGAATCTTTATTGGAAACGGGAGCAAGGAGATGGGTCGATAGTTTGCAGGGCTAGCCGGGTCCAAGGTGGCCTTTTTAAGAAGAGGGGATACCACAGCAAGTTTCCAGCAATCTGGTACCCGTGCTGAAACCAGGGACTGATCACAAATGGCAAACAGTGGGGGGAAGAGTTCTTCCCGGAAGAGCTTCCAATGTTTATGCGGAAGTGGGTCCAAAGGTGATCCCGACGACACACTGTTGGCCAAGGAACAAAATTCCTCGAAAGTTGGAGTAGGAAAACAGTCCAACCTAGCAGTGCTGGAGGTGTTGTCTGTAGAAGGGCCAGGGTGCGTTTCCGAACATCTCTGTGGATTACCGCTAGATGATACGCCAAGATTATTCAGAATGGCTGCGATTTTATCCTCAAAGGCCTGTGCCAGTGAATCGCACAGAGACTGAGATGCAGAGATGGTATTAATCGCACTGGCAGGGCATGACAGGTCCTTCACAATCTTAAACAAGGTCTGTGATTTATTTACTGCCACCCGCAATGACTCTTCCAGAAACCTGGCCTTCGCACATTTAATCTGTGCTTTGTAGATGGACAGGGCCTGTTTGTAAAGAGCCCGATCAGAGTCCAGGTAGTTCTTTCTCCACGTGCGCTCGGCCCGCTTGCATTGGAGTTTAAGTTGAAACAGCTCCTCGGAAAACCATGGCATAGCCGGAGAAGACCTGTTTCTGATTTTCCGTAGGGGAGCCAAGGAGTCTAGGGAGGACACAATTCGTTGGTTAAGCCTTTCGTAGCTCAAGTCTACGTTTTCCTCTAAGGTGAAACCCTCTGAAAGTAATGAGGGTAGAGGGGACTGACTCAAGAGTTTTGACCATTGTCTGGTACTTTTAACCCCATCTGAGTTCCTGTTTCTCCCCTGCTCCACCTTGGGCGTGGGAGAGAAATGAACCAACACATGGTCCGTCCAGCACTTGGGCAAGATGTTTCGAACAGTTACATGCTCTGGGTCTGCAAAAACTAAGTCCAGTGTATGGCCCTTTAGGTGGGTATGGGTAAGGACCAATTGCTGCAGCTGAATACTCCGACAGGTCTGGGTCAGATCTGTAAGTGCAGTATCTCCAGAGCCGCCCAACCAAAGATTAAAATCACCTAATACCATTAACCTTGAATGCGAGGTGGATAGATCAAGGATAAGCTCAATCAGCCCTGTCACAGCCGATAAAGGGCTAGATGGAGGTCTGTAACAAAGTAGACCGGTAAATAGAGCGCCCCCCTGTCCATTTAGAGAGAAGGCAAGTAGTTCATAAACAGGAATGATCTTGATGTCGATCAGGGATAGGTCAATAGACTCTCTAAATATTAATCCTAGTCCTCCCCCTCTAGCACCGATTCGAGGGATGTGCCTGATTTTGTATCCCGAGGGGCAGGCCAAGCCCAGCTCTACTGCACAGTCCGTACTTGTCCATGTCTCCGTCATGAGTAGGATGTCTAACTCATGGTGGTCAATCATGAAGGCAATATCTCCATGATGCGAGCACAGCGACCTCACGTTCAAAAGGCCACAGCTAAAGGAAACTGTCTGCTTTCCTGGAGATGCAAGAATGGGAGGCATGTCCTTCCGCACTCTTGCAGCTAAGAAGTGGAATACCCTCCCTTTGAACATCAGACAGGAAATAAATGAGGCATCTTTTAGGAAATTACTGAAAACATATCTGTTCACTCTATAGTCACCTGTCTTCTGTCTCCACCCTCCTAAGACTCTATCTCCACAGCGCGGGGACACGCCGGGAGGCGTCACCAGGTGCTTTATAAACCCCTTTACTAATAATAATGCAGCTAGTCCACTTGACGGGGGACTAGTGTTAAAGCATATAAGTTCATCTCGAGTATAAGTAATAGTCTCCCGGGAAGGAAATCCAGGAGTACCGGCCCCCGGCGCATCCGTTGCGTGAACGGGCGCAAACGGGCTTACCTCTGGCGCACCTCCGGCGCCCCTACGGCGTGCCCGCTGCGCACCGTCGTTGCGCACCTGTCTAGCAGCCATCTTAAATAGCCAGGCAAGGATATCACGTGGGTCCTGGCAGGGCGAGTGGCTCTCCCTCACCCAAGATGGCGCTCCGTGAGGAAATCCTTCTCCCCAGTCCAAAATGGCACTCTGAAACCGGCGCGATGCTTATGCAGTGCCCCCGAGTCCCTTCTACCCCACAAAATGTGGGTGTGCAACAATTATATGTGGGTAAGAGCTCCCTCTAATTCCCTCTAAGCGGCGCAGGCAGGCAAAGAAAAGTAAAAAGCGCGAACGCTCGGCACAAAGCAAGAAGTAACTGTTTTAAAAAGCTAAAATTCAGGAGTAGCGTTTTACACGCAGCGCAAGTACAAGAAACTTGAAGTCTATCTGAGCGAGGTAGGAGGTCCTACTTTTATTACCTCCTCCTCCAATGTGTGGGTCCTGGCAGGGCGAGTAGCTCTCCCTCACCCAAGATGGCGCTCCGTGAGGAAATCCTTCTCCCCAGTCCAAAATGGCGATCTGAAACCGGCGCGATGCTTATGCAGTGCCCTCGAGTCCCTTCTACCCCACAAAATGTGGGTGTGCAACAATTATATGTGGGTAAGAGCTCCCTCTAATTCCCTCTAAGCGGCGCAGGCAGGCAAAGAAAAGTAAAAAGCGCGAACGTTTGGCGCAAAGCAAGAAGTAACTGTTTTAAAAAGTTAAAATTCAGGAGGAGCGTTTTACACGCAGCGCCAGTACAAGAAACTTGAAGCAATGATGCATTGATTTCTTGGCTTTGACACCTACTGTTCTAGATATACACAAGACTTTGCCACTGTAAGTGCTCCATTATGAGAGTTAACGAAAAATAATGTTTAATTTCAGCGGTCACATGAATGTGAGAAAAGTTTTAAGAAAATCAAAACAAGCCATTGAGAATGCTAATGAAATGGCTTATTTCAACTTCATACAGAGCTTGGGGTTGACGCTAGCGCAGTTGGGTTAGGTGCTACTCTTGCACAGCACAGCAGACACCTGAATACTCTAAGGCATATTGTGGTGCATGAGAGTAGGAGTTTGTTCCAACTGGAACTGTCTTACAACATGAAAAAGAAAGTTTAGCCATGGTTTGGGTGTGTGAACACTTCCATGTATCCCTGTAAGGAAAGCCTTTTATGCTGGTAACTGATCATCAAGCTTTACTAACAATATTTTGCAGTCCATAGGCCAGGATGCCTCTTCACATTGAACGTTGGGTACCACGGTTTCAAGAGTACAATAATAACATTATGCAATGACTAGGAAAGGGTCAGAACTCTGCTGACTACTTTTCCAGTATGCCCATGCTAGAGCATAGCACTCCATCCAAGACAGCTGAAGCTTATATCTACTTGACTGTAAAATCAAGCACACCAGCTGCCATTTCATAAGCCAGGATTATCACTGCCGAGACATGATAGCAACATGCTAAAATTGAAAGGTATAACCACCTATCAATCATGGAACCAGCACACTCGACTTCTCACCAGTGAGGGTGAATATCAAAAATACAGACATGTCAAAGATGAACTGTCCATAACTCAAGAGGAAGTTATATTGCGAGGGTCATGATGAATCTTGATTTTGTAGAGTCTGCGACAGAAAATGATTGAAGTGGTCCATGAAGGACATAGAGGAATCCTTGCCACAAAACAAGCTCTCTGAGACCGAGTCTGCTTTCCATATCTCAACGAGCAAGTTGAGAAGGAATTAAAAGCCAGTCATCTATGCAACTGCCTATCTACAAAACTTACTCAACTGATTACAAAGTGTCTTTGAGCTGTTGACAGCTAAATGATAAGAAGTGAGAAAAACAGCCCGTTTAGCAGCGTTATATTCTAGGAACAGTGAATTTGCCCATGGGATTAAGAAAAACAGTACAAATAGTCAATTTAATTTAGCAAAAATCCAAACTTAAGTTATTTATGAATAAAATGTTGCAAAGTTTAGCTCTCGGCTTTGGCATCTACTGGCATTGGCATTGCCAATTACCTTAGCAACATGTTGCTATATATACATTGCATATTTCACGAAAATAAAGAATTCGAATTTGCTACTATTTTTGAACTCTCTTTGCTTTAGTGTAATTTTGTATTGTAAATTACTTTACTAAATATTGGAAAATCCAAGAGATCTTTTCTCTAAATGACTGAGGTATTCGTTTTTTCAATGATTGTATGGTACATGTGTTCTGTGATGCATTTAGGTGTCAGGGTGAGTTCAGGTTGTGGGAGGGTGTTTAAAGTGGGGCATGATTGGAAGCTTTGGAGTTTAGGCTGAATACAGTGTGTTTCAGTGTGACCTAGTAGTTTTCAGGTAACATGCACATCCAATATTTCACATCCAATATTTCACCTCTCTCCAGTGCACATATATTGATAGTCACATATGTCACATAGGCCTTGGCATAAACTTTTAACCAGCGACCTCCACTCTACTCTAGGAGCATTCCACTATGAGGCAAATATGGACATCAATATGGCATACGCTGCCTTCCATGACTGGAATACTAGAGGGCTAGATGCCCTCATTCCAGCCAAATGGACAAGGGGGCGCAGCTCCCCCTCCAACCCATTGTATAATGATACTCTGAAATCCATGCAGAAAGAATGTAAAAAAGCCGAGCGACTCTGGAGAAGGGTTTACAAAGATAGGGATAACGCTGTATATCTGTCCAAACAAAAACTCTATCATAAAGCTATTTGCTCCGCGCTCGCCACTTTCTATGCAGAAGAAATTAACTCTAGCCCGAATCCCACCAAAGTTATCTTTAAATAGGTGCAGGAACTGCAGAGTAGCAGAACCCCTGCCTCCAGCATTACCTCCGAGGAGCAGTGCGAGGACCTTGCCATTTTCTTTGTAGAAAAAGTACAAAAAATTTACAGATCATTTCCGCAGCACTCTTCTGACCCGCTTAACTCCACTAATTTTAATATTAGTGGCACCACATTGATGCTTATACCTGAAATCTCGTATGATGACTTAACTAAACTCTGCAGGAAAGTCAAGTCTGGCTCTCCAGCAGATCCTATGAGGCCGGCTCAATTTATTGAATCGTTAGAATTTTTTCTACCTTCCTTGGCCTCTATACTCAATCTTTCCTTCTCTTCGGCCAGTGTCCCGACTGTTTGGAAACAAGCATGGGTCTCCCCCATTATTAAGAAGCCCACTCTAGACCCTTCCAAACTAGAAAACTTCAGGCCCATCTCGCTGCTCCCATGGGTGTCTAAACTTGCAGAGGCTCATGTAAACAATGTCCTGCCCCAACATATGGATCAAAATAACATCTTAGACCCATCTCAAAACGGGTTCAGGCCGGGCCACAGTACTGAGTCTGCCCTCCTGTCCACGACTGAACATCTCTGGACAATTCTTGATGCCAGTCAGAGTGCTGCGCTGATTCTGTTAGATCTCAGCGCAGCCTTTGATACAGTTTCTCATAACATTCTGTTACACCATCTGGCGATAGTAGGGATTACCGGTCTTGCCCTGGAATGGTTCCGCTCATTTTTTAAGGATAGATCCTTCCGGGTGTCAGCTCCCCCGTTCCTCTCCCAGTCCTATTCCATCGGCCAGGGAGTCCCTCAGGGCTCTGCACTTGGCCCATCCCTTTTTAATCTCTACGTGCAGCCACTTGCGGCAGTGGCTAAGGAGTGGGACCTTACGCTGGTGTCATATGCAGATGACACGCAGCTGGTCATCACTCTCACCGAAGGTCCTTCTACTTCGGCCTCAAGATTTAGGGATGGGCTGGCTACAGTAGCCCAGTGGATGACGGACAACTGCCTGCAGCTTAATGCAGGCAAGACGGAGGTGCTGCTCTTCGGGAAGAATACCAGCTATTGGAATGAGCATTGGTGGCCCTCTTCATTGGGCACCATTCCACCGCCTAAATCCTTGGTCAAAAATCTGGGAGTCTGGATAGACTCCTCACTTAGTTTCGAGACCCACACAAAAAAAGTGGCAGCTACTTGTGTGGGCCTGCTGAGGAGTCTTAACCCGATACTCAGATTTTTTGACTCTAAAGTCCGCCAACTCATTGTTCAATCCACAATTCTCTCCTGTTTGGACTATGCCAGTGTTTTATTTCTGGGCGCCAACAAAGTGGAGATAGCGCGATTGCAACGCGTTCAAAATTCTGCGGCAAGAGCCTTGGTGGGTCTTCCCCGCAGATGTTCTGTCAGAGCTACCATTTGAAAGTTGCATTGGCTGCCCATTGAATCTCGTATTCAGTTTAAAACCCTCACCCTGGCATTCAAAATCCTCAAATCCGGATGTCCGGAACTTCTGCGCCCGCTGCTAACACCTTATGTGCCTCAGCGCAATCTGCGCTCATTAGGTCAACACCTATTGACCGTACTCCGCACAAAGCTCTGCCGTATTGGCAGTCGCTCTTTCATGGTTTTGGGAGCCAAGCTCTGGAACTCTTTGCCACTGAACATGCTACAAACCTGTCTGCCTTCCGGAAAGCCATTAAGACCCATCTGTTCCCCTCTCCTTAGGATTCCCTGTTCTCTCTTCCTTCTTCTCTTTTGATATGGCACCTGTGGTTCCTCAGCGCCGGGACGCCTCTTTGCTGGGGCAGCTGTTGCTCTTAATCAAAATGTTAACATAACATAACATAACATGTACCATTTGTAATTATCAGTTCTAATTATTTATAACAAAATCCTAGTTGCCACTCATTTATATCAAACTGCTTACAGCATTTACAAAGCTACTAAGTCTGACTTGTTGTGGGATGTGTCTGGATGCAATAGCAGGAAACTCACAAAGGCATCTAAAACCAGTCTGCCTGTTGTGTAAAGAACAGAATTGTAGTTCAAATGTTTTAATCGTTTTTGGAACACAAGGGAACCCAATACAAGGCCTTCGGACCATGGGTTAGTTTAACTTATTTCAGAGAACAGGGGTCCTAAGGGTTTACAATAAGACAGGAGAATAATAATATAGACTACAATCAGTGCTACATTTTTTAACGCCCAGCAGGACGTGAGTTTATTTAAGGAATAATGTAGAATCGTGTTGACCCAGAGAGGGGCCAAGATAAGCGGCAAGATAGGGTACAATCCTGTACCTATCCCAGAAAAGTTAGAAAAAACAAATTAAAGCCAGAGAGATGGAAGAAAAGAAGAAGTTTTTCAGGCAAAGGACAAGTTATTGAGCCAAATGGTGACTTGCAATTACAATAAATAATTTCACCAAATTCACCCTACAGTGTAAACAATTTCAAGTATACATATTAAATCATATGTTACACTGCATAGCGCGTCGACGTTTCGATCCCTAAGGGCTCATAATACACTGGGATCATCATCAGGACAATTTTACAATTAATGCCTGCATTAAATTGCGGAAGCCTTTCAGGGCCCAGAGTTAAGGGTATGATGGCTCAAGAATTTTCTTCCCGGTAAAAGGAGCTTGAGGCTGGCGCTAATGGATGCAGTCGCCTGGAGTTAGCACTGCTTCTTGTGAACGGCGGAGAGATATTTCCTACCGGTTCGAAAAACAGGAGGCTGGCTACGTTTGATGTAGCCGTTAGAAGGGGGCTGTGTTTTCCTTCGTTTTAAGACAAAATTGTTCCGTTTTGGAGGAGAAGTTAGTCTCCTTTCAATTATGTCCTACGAGGTTGCTGGCTACGCTTGATGTAGCCGTCAAGAGGGGAGTTGGTTTCCTTCGTTTTTGACGAAAATTTCCGTGTCGGAGGAGAAGGTAGTCTCCTTTCAATTTGGACCTGCGCTGCCAGTGAAGGGGGTAGGAGTCCATCGAGCTTCACCCGCCCCGCCGCCGCTTCAATCAAGAAGCAAGCAACCTCGTGTGACCAAATTGAAAGGAGACTACCTTCTCCTCCGACACGGAAATTTTCGTCAAAAACGAAGGAAACCAACTCCCCTCTTGACGGCTACATCAAGCGTAGCCAGCAACCTCGTGGGACATAATTGAAAGGAGACTAACTTCTCCTCCAAAACGGAACAATTTCGTCTTAAAACGAAGGAAAACACACCCCCCTTCTAACGGCTACATCAAACGTAGCCAGCCTCCTGTTTTTCGAACCGGTAGGAAATATCTCTCCGCTGTTCACAAGAAGCAGTGCTAACTCCAGGCGACTGCATCCATTAGCGCCAGCCTCAAGCTCCTTTTACCGGGAAGAAAATTCTTGAGCCATCATACCCTTAACTCTGGGCCCTGAAAGGCTTCCGCAATTTAATGCAGGCATTAATTGTAAAATTGTCCTAATGATGATCCCAGTGTATTATGAGCCCTTAGGGATCGAAACGTCGACGCGCTATGCAGTGTAACATATGATTTAATATGTATACTTGAAATTGTTTACACTGTAGGGTGAATTTGGTGAAATTATTTATTGTAATTGCAAGTCACCCTTTGGCTCAATAACTTGTCCTTTGCCTGAAAAACTTCTTCTTTTCTTCCATCTCTCTGGCTTTAATTTGTTTTTTCTAACTTTTCTGGGATAGGTACAGGATTGTACCCTATCTTGCCGCTTATCTTGGCCCCTCTCTGGGTCAACACGATTCTACATTATTCCTTAAATAAACTCACGTCCAGCTGGGCGTTAAAAAATATAGCACTGCTTGTAGTCTATATTATTATTCTCCTGTCTTATTGTAAACCCTTAGGACCCCTGTTCTCTGAAATAAGTTCAAATGTTTTAAGCCATGTCTTTTTATTTTTTAGAGTTTTATGTAGCGCGAACTCGACCCGAATGTATCAGAGTGCTTTACATAAGCACCAGTTGCTTTACAGATGGACACATTCAGTACTTAAGCCTTAAGTACTTCAGCCTTTCCACTTTTGGAGACAGCCGCTCCACCTTTTTCATTTCATTTAAAGCACTGTGGTCTACAGTAGGCCTTTGCCTGCAGGCAGCTAAAAGCTGTCTTGTAGATGAAAACTAAAAATCATGATGTTGTAAAACTGTGGATTCCCCTAAGGCAAATCTAAAACTTGTGAAACAGAAAGACAGAACAACTGCTTTGCTCCTCTGCAGCACCCCCCCAGCAGCATCTCTGGGAGGGTAGGAACACAGCTGGTGGTGTTACACATCAGAAGGGAAAGAAAGCTGGGGAGTGGGAGGCTGACCTCATGCATTGTCTCTCCCCAGGCCATGGTTGTTGTTCTAGGGGTTCTTGTGGAGGCATTCTTTGTAACCAAGATAGGTTAATCCAAAATTCTTGCAGGCCATTTCCTCTCTGGCAAAGCAGATCCATTGGGAGTCCAGTCCAAATGGAGAAACACAGGTGATAGACAGCCATATGCAGCACGAGAGAGGGAGCCGTAGCAATATAGAGGATAGTTGGGGGTACCACAGAGGACATGGAAGGGTGAAGCAACAGTAGGGTTGTAGGAGGCAATCCATATGATAGAGGGGAAGCAACACAATGGTGTGGGTGAGGGAGTAGCACAAAGGACTTGGGAGGAGGAAAAGTAAATGGGTAAGAGAGCAGCAGCAGAAGCTAGGGAATCATACTAGCGAGTGAGAGCCCAACATGGAATGCGGAGAGAAGAAGAGAAGCACACCAGGGAGACAGCTAGAAAACACAGGCACTCTTGTCAACTGCTTAAATAAAAAGATAGCATCTGAAAACTGAGCAGCGGAAGAATACAAGTAACGTATCCATGCTTTAGGGGAGGGAAAAACTCAAGAAGAGGAAGGAAAGCTCTCACAAGCTAAGACATAAGAACCAATTAAATGAGAGTGGCTTTGAAGCCAACTGGTGGTAATCAATGAGCGAAATCTAAACCTATGGTAAGCTTAAAATATATCTTGGAACAGAAAGCGTGGGTACAAATGTGCCTCTACGACCTTCCAAGGAGGGATTCTGTTCTTACACTGCTAATGATTTGGTAAGAACCTGTTTGATGGATTCTTGCAGTGCTGCTGCTGTTCATGTGGTACCTGCTCTGTGTGAGCCTGAAGCTTGTACGGGAAACAGCGTTTACAACGCTGTCTCTATTACACAATGCCATTACCTCTATGTCCCTCGTCCTCGACCCAGTCATCACTCATGAGGTATTCCACAGACAGGAAACAAAACAGGAAACGCTTTTAGGCTCCACCCCCCTCCTGCCAGGTGCTATATCACTCCTAACCACCAGAAGCACATCCTGTTTTGTTTCCTGTCGGTGGTTTACTTGATGGGATGCGCTTGGGTGAGTGCCGGGCACTTACCTTCTTCGCTTATCTTGTGGCTTCCTCCTCTGCTTGGCTTTGGGGGCTCCCGTGGACCGTCGTGGGATGCTGTGGAGTTGGGCTGCTGGGCTTCCCTGTCTCCTCCTGGGATCGGGAGGCCTGTGTTGCGGGGCTCCGCGGGTCTCCCTGTTCTTGCTGCCCAGTTTTCCTGCTGCAGGGTGTCCGTGTCAGTGTGGATGTTGCATTCCTCCGTTTCCGCTGGATCCCGGTCCTTCTGTGCCTCCTGGAGCGTTTGTGCCGATCCTGCTGCAGCTGGAGGTGAGGGTTGGAGGTTGTTTCCTTAGCGCTTGGCCGTGTCTTGGGCACGCTGTGGTTTCGTTTCCTCCCCCCTGGGGCGTTCCTGGCTCTCTTCTTCCTCGGGTCAGCTTGTGCTTGCGCTGGCTCTGCCACCGTGGGAGCGTGCTCGTGCTGCCAGGCTACGTCTCTGCCATTTCCCGGGATCACTCTACTCACTTGGGGACTGGGACCGTCTGTGATCATGCCCGGACCCCCTCGAAGGCTGCATGACGCCGCCTGTGATCCTGAGACTGCGGAGGTGGGGGCTGTACTCATCCCGGCTGCTGCCAGGCAGTTTGCCTTCTACCAACACCGGATGCTACCTGTGGATTTCAGCGAATCCTTCAGCTTTGTTGCAGTCCCGCCTTTCCATCGGACGCGTGGGTGGGCTCCGGCGCGCCTGTTGTTGCGCTGGGCCCTCTTCCTGCGGCGGTTTTCCTTGACGGCCCGCATTTGCTGTTGGCCGCGGGTTCCCTTTTGGGTGACGCCCCCTTCCACTCTCATGGATTCCTGGATTCGCTGAAGGTATGTTTACCTGGCCGTTGCCGGGTTCATTTTACCGGTTTCTGTCCGTGCTTTCTCCTTTTAGGGTTATGGCGGACTCCTTGCCTGTTTCTGTCCCAGTGGGCTCCATTGTGGCCTATCTTGTGGGGCGTCCTTCCATGGCGGATGTTGCCCTCCTATGGTACGGCGTGGATATCATGTTCTGTCAGCTTTAGTGGGTTCTTCTGCTGGCTCTCATCTTGTTATTCACTCTGCCCTTTATGGGGCCTCCGATGCCCAGTCTTTTTGTCTGCTTTCCAGTCCCTGTTTTCCACGATGCAGGTGGGTGGCTGCTGTCCGGACTTGCTGGAGTCCGTGGTGTGCCTGACTGGATTCCTATCGGACATCGCCTTTTATTCTGTGAGGGCTTCTGCTATGTCCTAGGATTCCTCCGTTGCTGCCCGTCGGGCCCTGTTGCTACGGGATTGGAAGACGGACGCTGCTCCACGTTCCTGTGGCTTTTAGGTTGCCTTTCACTGGTGCCCGTCTGTTTGACTCTCTTGAGGGTGAGCTGCATTAGGTCTGCACATGCTTTCCTTGTCTTTTCGTCTTCTTCCATCCTGTGGGGGTTCCTCCTTCTCTAGTGCCGGGTCATTCCGCCTGCCTTCCAGGTTTCAGCAGTCTTCCTTCAGGAGTCAGCGTGGCCTTGGCCGGTCTTTTCCACGGAAATTTCGGGTGGAATCCCAGCTGGGTGCTGGATCTGGCCCGCAACGTGTCTTTGTGGTGCCAAAGGTCGCGGGGGGCTTCCGGGTGGTCTTCAACCTTCGGGGTCTGAACTTGTTCGTGTGGAAGGTCCCGTTCAAGATGGAGACTCTCCAGGGGTAGTCCCGCTGATCCAGTCCGGTTGGGTGTTCTCCGCTCTGGACCTAGAGGATGCGTACCTACACGTCCCGGTGGCTGTGAGGGGTCAGCGTTTCCTGTGTTTCTGCCTGGAGGGCCAGCACTGGCAGTTCTGCGTCCTTCCCGTTGGTCTTGGGTCCGCCCCCAGGGTGTTCACCAAGGTGGTGGCTCCCTTGGTGGCCCATCTCCATCTCCTAGGGGTGTCGGTGTTCCTGTATCTCGACGACTGGATGGTTCTGGCTCCGTCCCTGGAGATCATGTCTCGCCACCTTCTCTTGCCAATGTCTTCGCTCTGGGGTCACGGGTTCTTGATCGACTTGCCGGAGTTCCACCTGGAGCCTGCCACTCGGAGGACCTTTATCGGAGCTGTGTTCGATTCTGTGTTGGGCAAAGTGTTCCTGCCGGAGGCCCGGATTTTTCGCCTTCAGTCTTTGCTGAGGAAGTTGTTGTCGCAGGCCTCGGCTCCCCTCCTTCAGTGGCTGGAGGCTCAGGGCCACTTGGCTGTTTCGGTCTTCACTGTGCCCTGGGCCAGGGTTCATCTGCACCCTCTGCTGTGGCATGTGCAGCGGTGGGTCCCCTTTCCTTTCCTGGATTATGTGGTTCCTGTGCCCATGTCTCAGGACATTGTGTCTGCTCTTCAGTGGTGGCTGGGTCCTTTCCACCTTTCCGTGGGGGTGTTGTTCCGTCTGCCTCCTCCTCTGGTTGTGACCACGGATGCCAGCGCTTCCAGCTGAGGGGCGACTCTGGGCCATTGGGCTGTACAGTCTCGTTGGCTCCCGTTGGAGTCTCGCAGGTCTTCCAACTGGAATGAGTTGTCTGCGGTGGTGAGGGCGCTCCGTTTTTTCCAAATTCTTCTGAGGGGTTGCCATGTCCTGGTGAGATCGGGCAACTCCGTGTCTGTGGCCTATATCATTCGCCAGGGGGGACCCGCACTTCTTCCCTGATTCTGGTGGCCTGCTCCGTTTCGGACTGGGCGGAGAGTTATCTTCTGGCCCTGTCTGCTCAGCGCGTTCATGGTGTGTACAACGTGGTGGTGGATTTGTTGAGCCGGAGGTTTCCTTCGTCTCTGTCCCTGTGTCTGGCTCCCCGGATTTTTCGCTTGATTTGCTTGAGGTTCGGGTCTCCGGGTCTGGTCCTGTTCACCTCCCTGTCCGATGCCCTGGTTCCCCTGTTCTGCTCCAGGTCTCCGGAGGTGGGCGCCTGGGGTGTGGATGCCTTGTCTCTCCAGTGGCCTCCTTGGTTTCTTTATCCTTTCCTCCCTTTCCTCTGTTTCCTGCCTTCTTGCTGAAGGTTCGGCAGGTGGGGGCTCTGGTGGTGGCTGTTCTTCCACCCTGGCCGTGGAGGTCCTGGTTTCCTCTGCTGCTGGGCCTGGCGGTGGGCCCTCCTTGGCTTCCGCCCGCTACCCCTCTCCTCTGGGGTCCCCGTCCCCTCTTCTGGTTCTCCTCTCCTTGGCGGTCTGGAATTTGACCGGTTGTCTCTGGGGGTCCGTGGTCTGCCCAACCGCTTCATTTCTGTGCTGCAGGCCTCTTGTGGGCCGTCTGCTTTGTCTTCCATCTCGAAGCTCTGGTCTTCTTTCTCGAGGTGGTGTTCCTCGTCTGGTCTGTCTCCTACCTCTTGCCCTGTGTCTTCTGTTCTTCAGTTTTTTCTGGATGGCTTTCGGGCACCCTTTGCTGTGTCTGCCTTGGGGGGCCAGTGGGCTGCTATCGGGCCTTCCGGGACCCGGATTCCTTTCTTCCTTCGGAGTGGCTCTCGCTTCTGCGATACGGTTGGTGGTGCTTCCGGCCTTGCATCTCCCCCAGCCCCGTTTTTGCGTTTTCTGGATGTTGCTGTGGTGCTCTCTTTGGTTCCTGGTTTTGTCCCCAGAGTCCGCTCCAGTTTCCATTCCTCTCGGGATCCTTCTTCTCCATATGAGCTGTTGCTTCGTTCTTGGGGTCTGAGGCGTGCCTTGTCCTTTTCTGTGGCTCGTTCTGGGGAGTTTCGTTCTTCTGACTTTCTCTTTGTGTCCTTTGGTTTGGCTGGTATGGGTGTGGCTGCTTCCGGGCTCACTTTGGGTCGCTGGATTTGGGCTGTCATCTCTCTTGCCTCTCTTGGTGCTGGTTTGCCTTGTCCGGCGGGTGTCCAGGGGCGTTCCGCTCGGGGGGTGTCTGCCTCCTGGGCTGCTTTCCTTGATGGGTTTTGTCGGGCTGGGTCCTGGGCCTCCGAGTCCCTGTTTGTGGGGCTCTGCTGGTTGGTTTTTGCCCTCTCTGACCGGACCGATTTTGATCGTGGGGTGTTGCAGGCTGTGGGGGTTTCCCCCTCCGCTATGATTCTGTTTGTTTATAACACTTTCACTTGCTGCGCTCCTTTGTGTCTGTGTTTTGCTGTAATTGGGTTGCCAAAGGCCTGTTCTGGGCGATGCTTTGGTATGCCTCATGAGAGATGACTGGGTCGAGGACGAGGGACGTAGAGGTAATGCTATGATTACATATGGTAATCCCCATTACTCTTAGTCCTACTCATCCTCGACCCAGTCATACTTCCCACCCTCCCTCCCTGTCCAGGCCTTTATTGCTTGGTGTGTCAGGATGTGCTTCTGGTGGTTAGGAGTGATATAGCACCTGGCAGGAGGGGGGGGGGGGCGGGTGAAGCCTAAAAGCGTTTACTGTTTTGTTTCCTGTCTGTGGAATACCTCATGAGTGATGACTGGGTCAAGGACGAGTAGGACTAAGAGTAATGGGGATTACCATACGTAATCATAGCATTACAACACAGTTGTTACAACAACTGCGTTGTAGTACGCAATACCATTACATCGCAAGTCATTACAACGACTTGCTGAGGGTGGTGCACTCGTATTAGAGTTAAAATCCCACACCTTCCCTGCTGTTGCGCAAACTGGAGTAGGAATAGTAAATAATACTATTCCTAAGTACAGCACGCCCCTACTTTTTTTTTGATAAGACAATAAATAACATTATTGTACAAAATTGAATATTTCAGAATTAGAACAATCCATAATATAGAAAAAGAAAAACATCCGGATTGTGTTCATTCATTGTTACCTAAAGTTAATTATTATCTGATTCGCAAGAAAAACATAAATCCACTTAAATCCAACATGGGCCCCAATACATTTGATACGAGGGAGAATAGAAAAGATGAGACTCAAAAAATAAGGTATGCCGTGGTAAGTGCAAGATAATCAACCATGGTTCCTTCTGCTGCCACAGTGTGGCTATGCATAATATAGGCACAGCTACCGCTATGAAGATTAAATATCTAAATTGATATATCTTGCGATTTTTTATATGGAACATGAGCTATGGGAAGTAATACAATTTGATTGCTTTGAGTATTAAACACTAGTAATATGTATTGAATTCAATTGTTTTATTATGTATTATTTATTTGTTTTTTTGTATACCACATGTGTACACTAACTACAATATTCATGAAGGCCTAACGTGGGTACCTCACTAGTCAATGTCTTTTGTCTTTCCTTTATGGTATAATTCAAGGAAACAAGAATACAATCAGTAAAGGCATTTCAAACCATGCTACTGATCCAGGATTTTTCAGCATGCCTGAAATAGTTTAATATTAAATGCTTTGTCTAGAACTACACTTGCAAGAAGTCATAGTCTGTCTTCACCCGCTTTCCACCAGACATACAGCAGCTTGTGCAGTGCCGTCCAATCAGTCACTACTACATATGGATGTCCTTCCCACTGTGTTGCTCCAAGATGTGTTTCTTTCTTACATAAAGTTAAAAATAAATTAAAATATATTTCAAATGAAAAACATCCTAAAAATAATGTTACATATTTAACATTAAAATATGTACATGCTGTGACACAAAAGCTAATACAACTCACCAAACACAAGAAGAGGAAGGAAAGCTCTCACAAGCTAAGACATAAGAACCAATCAAATGAGAGTGGCTTTGAAGCAATGAGCGGACTCTAAACCTATGGGAAGCTCAAAATACATCTAGGAACAGAGAGCGTGGGTACAAATGTGCCTCTACTACCTTCCTGGGAGGGATGCTTACACTGCTGATGACTTGGTAATGACCTTTTTGATGGATTCGTGTGCTGCTGCTGTTCATGTGGTACCTGCCCTGTGTGAGCCTGAAGCTTGTACTGCTTCTGATTGTGGTATAACTTAAATGATGCAAGCTGGTAATGCTGCTCCCAAAGTCATATAGCTGTTATATGCAAGTGGAAACCTTGGGCCTCATTTATGAGGCCTTGCGTCAGTTTTGCGCTGCCGGTGCGTCACTTTTTGTGATGCATCGGCGGCGTAAAACATGCGCCTTGTTGCGCCATATTTAAAAAGTGACGCATCTAGGTAGATGCGTCACTTTTTAAACCCCTGCGCCACATTATACCTGCGTCAGGTATAATGTATGCAGAGGGGGCGTTCCCCCGCAAAAAGCCTCGTAATAGTGACGCAGTGAAATCTAAGAGATTTCACTGCGTCACTTTTAGGACGCTGTTGCGTCAAAATCTTGTGCCTGCCTCACAGCAGGCGTAAGACTGACGCAAGCCCTTTCACATGGGGCTTTCCCCATGTGAAAGGACGCATTGCTGGAGTTGCGTCACTTTTGTGACACACTCCAGCAATGCGTCGCTTTTGCGCTTACAGATACGTCAGAAATACTGACGTATCTGTAACTCCTTGCGACATGATGCGTCCTACATTAAATATGACGCATCATTGGTGTCGCAAGGAGTGCGCAGTGAAAAGTGACGCATCGCTGTTTTCACGCAGCGATGCGTCACTTTTCATAAATAAGGCCCCTTATGAGGCTTCTGACCGCTATAAATTCTTTCATGGACGTTTGCTGTTCCATCAGGAAAATCGTACTGCTGATTCCATTGCTTGCCGTATACGTCTTTTGTGCGTCAGTGAAGCTTGAAAAAACATTTCTCACTGTACAGAAACCACGCTTTATTTTAACTATTCAAACACTTTGTCAGTGCTAGTTCTATATACAGCAACCAGATATAAAGAAAAGTCGGTCTCTTCTACAGTTTTAAAATAGTGACTCAGACGTCAGATTACTGTGTACCACTGGCCCTTGAAACTGAGGAGCAAAGAAGGAGGTGGGAGGCAGAAGAAGAAAGTTGTGTTCAGATACATTTCTCTTTATTGTTACCTCCCTCAAATGTGCATTACTTTTAAATCGGATGAGTCCGTACCTGGTTGCTAGGATTCATCCGGGAGCGCTGACGTGTGCGTCTGATCTATCCCTGACAAAGGGGAAGATGGGCAGAATGAAGTGATTGTAGAAGACATAATGTGCCTCAGCAGTGGCCCCCTTTCTGTGCCACGCGGCACTGTTATATTCTTTATTAAAAATGTATAAAACCACTGAAAGGATAAAAGGACATTTCATAGGCACAGTGGTGACTCTGACAGCCGGCCAAGATTTAAGCCATCTATAGGAACACTCCCCACGGTGGCACATCAGAGACCTCAAATTCTCGCGGCATTTGTGTTCATAGTCCTTTTAAAATGGCAAAGTGAAGCCAGTTTCTTCCAAACCAGTTAGATTTTCGATTTTTGGTCTCTCTCTATCACCTTTAACAATGTACTGGGGCGGGTCTTGCAGCAACTATGTTTTAAGTAATATTGTGCAAGAAGAGAAATACCCTTGATGTCCTTACGTTGGGGGGTCCAGGCACGGCTCATCTCCTGGAAGCGCGTGGGAGGCACAGTTAAATGGACAGTTCTATTGGAAGAAACTAGGCTTAGTGAGTTAAGCACTTGCCGCTGATATCTTCCGCTGTCTGCAGGTCCTGCACGGCCACCATGGACTTCTACTTTTCTGAGGGTTTAAGTCTTAGGGCCCCATTAGGATGGCGGGCGGATTGCCCCCGCCAGGCTGGCGGTAGCCACCGCCAGCCTGGCGGGGGAAATCCGCCCGCCATCCTTAACTGTATTCCCCCCCGCCATATTAGAATGGCGGGGGGGACCACGGCGGAGGAAAACACCGCCCGCCACTTTTCCGCCCCGGTCGCCTTGCGGCCGGGGCGGAAAACGAGTAACATGCAGGCGGTGTCTGTCAGTCACCGCCCGCAATAATACAATGGGCATTTTACAATGCCTTTACGTGGCGGCATTGCCGCCACGGAAAGGCATGCAGTGTTCACTTTGGGGGCCCCCTGTGGGCCCCCAGAGTGAAGGCCAAAGGGGGGTGGCACACGGGGGGTACCTGTGGTACCCCCCTGCATTTACATAATCAAAGCGGTAGGCACCCCGCTGTGCCTGCCGCTTTGATTATGTAAATGCTGCACAGCATTTTTAGTATTGTGGCGGGCGGAGCACAGAGCTCCGCCCGCCACAATACCAAAAATAGAGGATGTGCCCGCCACAGTGGCTGGCACATCCTAATGCTGCGTGTGGAACCCCCGCCCGTAGGGGCCCTAAGTGTCTTTAAAGAGGGTACTAGTAAGAATAGTAAATCACAATGTTTCATGTTAGCAAGACATCTGTATGAAGCACAAGGAAAAATGCACGTCTTTATATATATATATATATATATATATATATATATATATGCAAATCCAGAGTCCCGGTACAAGCTAGTACCCGCTCGCGAGTGGGTCGTCCTTGGGGCCCCGGAAGCCCAATATCTTGCACTCAAACGTTTTCCCTCCAGAAAGAACGTAGACGACACTCCAAGAGTCTGCTGTGCTGTGGAAATTTATTAGCAGCAAAAACAAACGACGCGTTTCGCCTTCCGGCTTGTTCACGTTTCACGTGAACAAGCCGGAAGGCGAAACGCGTCGTTTGTTTTTGCTGCTAATAAATTTCCACAGCACAGCAGACTCTTGGAGTGTCGTCTACGTTCTTTCTGGAGGGAAAACGTTTGAGTGCAATATATATATATATATATATATATATATATGTATATATTACCTACTAGCGGTCGACAGTAGGTAGTTATAGTTAGGATTATTTTCAATAGAAAATCTCAACATTCTATTGTGAATAACTTTGGCGTCGGTTGAGGAATCTGCCTGAAAATTTCCTCAAATTCGCCTCGCGGCGCCCCGGTTCTTCCCTGGGAGTTTGGGGGGGATTCGTCAAGCGGGGGCCGAGATAAAAGGGGGGTCCCAAAACGTGTTTTCCTCATGTTAATTTCCATAGGGCGGTCGACCTCACTTTTAGCCCGAACGGCTGAATGGATTTCCACCAAACTTGGCAAAATTGTAGGGACTGGTAGCCCGATGTGCCTTTGCTATGTCTCAAGATATGTGCTCCAGTGGATTTTGAGTAATTTAGGTTCAAAACAATATATATATCTATGGCCGCGCCCCGGTACGCGCACCGGGGAGCGCTCCGGGCGGCTACGCGACTTGCGCGCGGAAAGCTGATTGGCTCTCGGGTGTCAGAAATTATTCCAAACAGTCCGGAGCGGCCGCCATCTTGTGTCTCGGTAGGATCGAGACATAAGAGGTGGCAAAAACAAAGGGGGAATTGACCATAAGGGGGCAGAGTAGAACCCCCCTGATCCCATAGGTTTGATGTGGGGGCTATAAAAGGGCCTGCGGGGCAAAAAAAAAATTAAAACATTTTTTCGATGTTTGCGGGGGGAGCGCCTGGTACGCGCATCGGGGAGCGGACCGGGGAGCATACCAAGAGGAAAAAAGAATGACAGAAGTTTTTAAAAATGAAGCCTTTTTTTATAAATTGGTAGTAGTTCTAAAAAGAACTGTTTTTTTATTCTTTTTGTTGTTTTATATTTTTTTATTGTTTTTTTAACATTTTGTTCTTTTTTTGGCATTTCTGAACAGTTTTATATTTTTTGTATTTTTTATGGGGAGAAACAAAAAAAAGGGAATTGAAAATGGCTCAACTGGAGCACAAAAAAACCCAGGAAAAATTATGGTTTCCTCGGGCATTTGTGGTGATCCATAGCAACAGTGATTAGTGTAATGCTTTTTTCACCATAACTAATGGTTTTGTTACAATAAATACAAACAATTTTGTATCCCCCAAACTTTGTTTGTATATTTGGAATCACCTCACTTACTTCTGGACCTGATGGAGTGGGTTCTTTAGTTGTAGAGGTTCTGGATGATGATTGGGGTAGGTTACTGCAGATTTCCCTCACCTCTGCTGCAGAATAGTTATTAGGGTGTAAACGCTGCATGTGTCGTATCATTATAATATGATTCCCAAGGGAATATTTTTTAGCAGGGTTCCCCCTGGATAGCACAGCTTTACAGATGAGACAAGTCACCTTTGCAGCATTTACTTTTTTGAAACCCCTTGGGATTTTGAAAAAACTCACATATGAAGTGCTCTCTTGGTTTGTATGGGGGATTGTCTTCATGCAGGAACTGCCATGTCCCTTCCTCCTCTTCCTCCTCCTCCTCCTCTTCTTCTTGACCACCAATGTGATCTTCTGGTGGTCCTTGTGGTGGTGGTGGTGGTGGTGGGGCAAATGCTCCAGCTGCTGATAGTACTGTAGCCATATCTGCAAGAAAAAAGCAGGTCTTCCTCGCTCAAAGAATAAAGTGAGAATGAGGAAAAAAGGTGGGGGCTTTCATCATTTGGAAAACAAAACTGTTCTGAACCAATGAAAAGTGTTATTTTCAGGTCACATGACCGACGCGCTTACGCTACGCGCCCCAGTGTGCGCCCGGTGGCGCTTACGTAGCGCGTTCGTATGCACGTGGGTGCTTCCGGGTGCGCGTATCAGGCGGACGCGGCTACATGAAACGTCACAATGATGTTTTCGTTCGCGGCATTAGCGCTAACGGGGCGCTCCCCGGTACGCACACCGGGGCGCGCCGTCGCAATGCGCTCACCTGTGAGCGCATCGGTACGCGCCCCGGGAGCGCTCCGGGGCAAACAAAAAAAAAAAAACATTAAAAAAATAGTATTACATAATTATAAAATATAAAATTCATCATAAAAAATATTCCATTTCATACCTATAGAGATTTGCTATTAAAAAACCTATGAAATTCACTGAAAAAAACATAGGTTTTACACAAGTTATAGTAGGAATTAGCATTTAAAAAACCTATGAAATTCACTGAAAAAACCATAGGTTTCACACCAGTTATAGTTAGCAATTAGCATTTTAAAAACCTATTAAATTCACTGAAAAAACCATAGGTTTCACACCAGTTATAGTTAGCTGGAAATTTTACTCGCATAAGACCATTGAAATTCCAACGTTATAGTTAGTTGGACTCACTATAACTTGCGCGCCTGCAATGCACTGCTGATGACGTCACATATTACATCACTCATGACATGGTCAGTGACATCACTAATGACATCATTGATGACACCATCCTTGTGACAGAGTGACAGACCTCCTTTCAGTGTAATGTAACCCTTGAAACACATATTCAAAAATAGAAACTAACATTTAAAAAAAAATGGAGATACCCATACCAGTTACAACAACCAGATCAGTAATTCCACCATCTATATACACATCCACTTATTCACCAACAGTTCTACATAGTCACTCATACATATACTCATTCATCATATGTAGTGATACACCTGTACATCCTGTTACACACCAACAGTCATCCAAACGTTACTCACACACAAACTGACACATGCAAATAAACGATTGAACATCCATTTATTTGCATATACAGCTATAGACACACACTACCACCTTACTTCTAAGGAAACTTACACATACTTACTCTCTTAAACAATCACTTATAGAAACACATACTTATTTAAACAGGAAGTCTTACAATCTCTCACTCTCACATATACTCACTTATATACATCACTACTCACATATACTACATTAAAACGTATGTAGTTACTGATAAAGACACTAGTGAGACAGTCATTCACTCACTAACACACATATATACACACTCATCCACCCATACAGTCCTGCACATATGCTGTGTTCAAAACACACACAAATAGTGAGTCAGTCATTGATGCATCTATGTGCTAAGTAACACCCCCACCAAACCATACAGACACTCATACTGACATAATATCGACAACAAAAATATTGAAGTAGTTAAATATCGAGTTTAAAATATCGAGTAGACAGAATATAGATAAGACAGAATATAGACTACAAAAATATCGAATAGAAGGACAATAATATCGAATCAAAAGTATAGAATGGACAGAATATCGAATGGACAGAATATTGATAACGGAAATATCGAGGAACAGAATATAGACAACAAAAATATCGAGGGACAGAATATAGAGAACAAAAATATAGATGGATATAATATAAACAACAAAAATATCGAATTTTAGGTAAGTAACTAAGTCAATTTATGGTATTTAATTTTTGCGTAATATAATTCTGGAGCGGGTTGTGGGTTTATAGGGGAATAGGGTGGGAAGTAATTTAATTATAATTATTTAAATATTTTAATGTATTGGTATTTATGTACACTTAATTGTTAATTAATTATTAATTGGCAATTAATTAAAATATAATTGGTAATTAATTTTTATTAATTGATTAATTGATAATTATGTGAATTTTATTTATTTATTTTCTGGAGCGGGTTGTGGGTTTATAGGGGAATAAGGTGGGAAGTAATTTAATTATAATTAATTAAATATTTTAAATTATTGGTATTTAAGTACAATTACTTGTTAATTAATTATTGATTGGAAATTAATTAAAATATAATTGGTAATTAATTTTTATTAATTGATTAATTGATAATTATGGGAATTTTATTTATTTTCTGGAGTGGGTTGTGGGTTTATAGGGGAATATGGTGGGAAGTAATTTAATTATAATTAATTAAATATTTTAAATTATTGGTATTTATGTACAATTAATTGTTAATAATTAATTATTGATTGGAAATTAATTCAAATATAATTGGTAATTAATTTTTATTAATTGATTAATTGATAATTATGTGAATTTTATTCATTTATTTTCTGGAGTGGGTTGTGGGTTTATAGGGGAATAGGGTGGGAAGTAATTAAATTATAAATAATTACATTTTTTTTTGGTATTTATATAGATTTAATCATAATTTAATTTGTAATTGGTAATTATTTAATTTTAATTGGTAATTAATGTTAATTATTTGATTAATTGATAATTATGTTAATTTTATGTATTTAATTTTTGTAGTGGGTTGTGGGTTTATAGGGGAATTGGGTGGGAAGTCATTTAATTGTAATTAATTAAATGTATTAATAAATAAATTGGTATTTATTTTGAATTAATTCTTAATTATTTTTAAATGTTTTAATAATTTATTGTTATTTGTAAATATTTTGTATTAATAGGTAATTATTTTTTAGTAATTAAATTAATTGTATTATTTTAAATTGAATAATTATTATAATATCTTAAATTGGGAATTAATGTTAATTAATTTGTAATTGGTATTGATATTTAATTTATTTTCAAATATATATGAAGTATTTACTTTCCCTACTGTTGCACTCATTGGAGTGGGAATAGTAATTTTAATTTCTATGCTATCCAACACTTTCCCTACTGTTGCACTCTCTGGAGTTGGAATAGTAATTTTTACCCCTACGCTATCCAACGTTTTCCCTACTGTTGCACTCACTGGAGTGGGAATAGAAATTTTTACCCCTACGCTATCCAATGTTTTCCCTACTGTTGCACTCCCTGGAGTGGGAATAGCAATTTTTACCCCTACGCTATCCAACGCTTTCCCTACTGTTGCACTCACTGTAGTGGGAATAGTTATTTTTACCCCTACGCTATCCAACGGTTTCCCTACTGTTGCTCTCTCTGGAGTGGGAAAAGTAATTTTTACCCTCCCACTATCCAGCACCTTCCCTACTGTTGCACTCTCTGGAGTTGGAATAGTAATTTTTACCCCTACGCTATCCAACGCTTTTCCTACTGTTGCACTCACTGAAGTGGGAATAGTAATTTTTACCCCTACGCTAGCCAACGCTTTCCCTACTGTTGCACTCTTTGGAGAGGGAATAGTAATTTTTACCCCTACGCTATCCAACGTTTTCCCTACTGTTGCGCTCTTTGGAGTGGGAATAGTCATTTTTACCCTCCCACTATCCAACACTTTCCCTACTGTTGCACTCTCTGGAGTAGGAATAGTAATTTTTACCCCTACGCTATCCAACACTTTCCCTACTGTTGTACTCACTGGAGTGGGAATAGTATATTTACCCTACGCTATCCAACGTTTTCCCTACTGTTGCACTCTCTGGAGTGGGAATAGTAATTTTTACCCCTACGCTATCCAACGCTTTCCCTTCTGTAGCACTCTCTGGAGTGAGAATAGTAATTTTTACCCTCCAACTATCCAACGCTTTCCCTACTGTTGCACTCTCTGGAGTGGGAATAGTAATTTTTACCTCTACGCTATCCAACGCTTTCCCTACTGTTGCGCTCTCTGGAGTGGGAATAGTAATTTTTACCCTCCCACTATCCAGCGTTTTCCCTACTGTTGCACTCTCAGGAGTTGGAATAGTAATTTTTACCCCTACGCTATCCAACGCTTTCCCTACTGTTGCACTCACTGGAGTGAGAATAGTAATTTTTACGCCTACGGTATCTAACGCTTTCCTTACTGTTGCACTCACTGGAGTGGGAATAGTAATTTTTACCCCTATGCTATCTAACGCTTTCCCTACTGTTGCACTCTTTGGAGTGGGAATAGTAATTTTTACCCCTACGCTATCCAACGTTTTCCCTACTGTTGCGCTCTTTGGAGTTGGAATAGTAATTTTTACCTCTACGCTATCCACTGTTTTCCCTACTGTTGCACTCACTGGAGTGGTAAAGGTAAAAATTATTTATTGTGTAGTTAATAAAAACCATTACAATATGAGATGCAACATTGATTTAAGATGAATCGGAGAAAGCACTTTCTTATAGAATAATAAAACGAAATTTTTAAAAGGTAAACATAATATTGGTACTGGTATAAAAAAATTGTAAGTGCTAATTCAAAGTTCTATATAACACAGGTTAAAAAGTTTAGAAAGATCAAATTTGTAGTAGGTCTTGACACAATTTGTGTTTTTTTTTCAAAATTGATAACATATTTAATTGTTCGACAGATAAATTGAGGGTCCGCTGAGTCCAACACTTGGACTATGGCTGAGCGGCATGTGCGGATTCCCAGTTTATTGAATTTTGCCTTGAGCAGGTGCCGAGGTTCACTGTCTAGTTGCGGGCAAATGCAGATCAGTTGAATGAGGTCTTGTACCGCAGGGCCACATAAGTTACACTCCTTTGAGCCTGGTGTCCTCCAGCCCGGTTGGTCAGCATTTGTTGGCAAATTACCCATTCGTAGGGTTAGGTATTTGGATTTCAAATGTGAGGAAAAGGCTAGCCCTAGATAGGGTGCCGGGGCCAGCTTCTTGTATAATTGGATTATCATCCAGGAGTGTGAACGTTGTCTCAGGATTGTTTTATCATCAATCAACGAGTGCCAATTAGCTGCCTTTTTTGCAGCCTGTTTGAATGAGGACACTGGTAACTTCTTTTGCCACAATGACGTGAGCGCTGTGATTTCTAGGGAGGATTTTAAATACTTTGTGTACTGGGAGTTTGGGTTGCTTTGCATGGCTTCCCAGATAGCAAGATTAATTTGTGCCTCACGGTTCAGCCACACATTGTACCAGAATCTAACTGTGCCATATTTTTTTTGCAGTGCTTGACACTTCAATCCAAATTCAAGCCGAACCTGGGCGGGTGAGGCATCGCATGGCAATCTGAATATGCGTTTATACACCCTTTTTTGGATCTTGTCCAAGAGCGACGCGCTCTTTCCACGATGTACCACACTGCCATAAGCTATTGTTGGAAGTAGCTTGGCTTTGATGACTGTTAAGAGGGGGGTGAACAGGGGGCCCTTAAGCGACTTAGATAAACTGCTGAATGCATGGAGAAGCGCTGTTCCTTTCTTCTCAATGTCATTGAAGTGCGCAGAGAAGGTAAACCGTCTATCCAAGTATATTCCCAAGTACTTATAATTGTCCACTACTTCCAATGTGTTGTTGTCAATTGTATAATTCAGTACTTTTGTACGACGGTGAGTTATAATCATGACCTTTGTTCTCGTGGTGTTTATTTGCAGAAGGTTATGTTTGGTGTATTCAGCCAGTTCGTTTATGAGACGTTGCAGTCCTGTTTTCGTCTGACTAAGGAGAACAACGTCATCAACGTAGGAGAGGTGTGTGAGGGGCATTATTCCTAGGCGTGGGGGGTGTGCATTAATCCCATCAAGCCTTGGTGTCAAGTCGGCCATGCATAAGTTAAACAGATGGGGTGCCAAGACACAGCCTTGCTTTAGACCTTCACAGGTGCCGATCTTTCTCGTGAGCCGATTGCCGTTATCAATCTTTACCTGCATCCAGGTGTTGGTGTATAGGTCCATTATTGGGTTTAAGATCGCGTCCGGCAGGCCCTGCTGCTTCAATTTTGCCCAGAGTAATTGTCGGCTGACACGGTCAAAAGCCGCCTTAAAATCCACAAAGCATAAGTGTAGTACTTGATGATTTTGAAGGCTTTTTTCGGCAATCAGGCTTATCGCACTGGAGTGGTTATATTAAATTTAACCCTCTCGCTATCCTACGGTAAAAATATTGTATATGTTTTGTTAATAATAATATATATGTATATATATATATATATATATATATATATATATATATATATCACACAGGTTCCAGATCCCACTAATTAGAAGGACACAGAGATGACATACCAGGAGATCTTTGCACAAATCCTTTATTGTGCACTCTTAGAACAAGGACGACGCATTTCGGCGTAAGCCTTTTTCAAGTAGCCACCATTTTGAAACTCCCACATATATAAGTCCTTCTTTCATGTTCGAACCCATGAAAACAAAGAAAATACTTCGATGTTTAGTCAACACATATTGCAACATTGTTTCTCTGTATGCATATACACATGTCAACATTTTGATTACATTGTATTCATGAAAGTGTCAGTGTTTGTGTGTGGCTTTCGAGCAGGACATAGAGGATAACATCGTGGTTGGTCTCCTAGCAACATCAACCTGCTGCGCGATCATGGACTACAGAATCGCATTGGCTATCGGGAAATAGAGTGCGCGTGGTGTCTCAGAGCTATCTGCTATACCATGCTGTTCTGGACTACAGAGTCGCATTGACTGTCGGGAAATGGAGTTTAGTTGATATACTAAATACGGGGTTCGAGACCATTGTCAGACTGATTGTCTCCCGTTTCAAATTTTCATTTTAGCCCTTACACATCAAGTTGAGGGTATAGTATAATAATGCGGGAGCTCCCTTTGTTTTCCTTTTTTTTCCTGTGATAGTCCATCTACGAGTGGGTGCTCCCACCTATTCTGCTGGAATGTTGCTAGGTAGGTGGCAGGTCTAATGTTCGAGTGCTATTAATTGGGGATGAGGGAAAGGTGAGATATTTAACAGTGAGTTTTGTGAAAATTATAATTTAATCTATAATAACAAAATTATTATACGACATAATCAGCAACCAACATACTTTTCTCCTTTGTGAATATCGTGGGGCTCTGCTCTGTAACTATCTAGGTTATGGGGCGAATAGCATCTGCCCGATGCTCCACCATTGTGGTTGTTCTACCCACTCTTCTCCATTAACGATAGTACATCTACGAAGAGCTTCACTAATAAAATTTGTGACAGTGATTACTATTTACAAACAATGCTCATCATACTGCGGGTTAACCTCTGCCCTGTACCGTCATAGCTTCAGAAGTCTATATGGGATGATAATTCTTCTCCATAATTCAGTCCCTTCGGGGTCTTACTTTCCATGTCTATGATACTTTTGGACTCCCTGACCCTAAGTTGAGCCTCACGGTCTCCACCCCTGATGTTCTTGGGTATTTTGTCCATGCCATAAAACCATAGGCTCCCATTATTGCTTTTGTGACTCTCTTCATAGTGTTGAGCCATCGGGTAATTATGGTCTTTATTCGTGATAGCACGTAGGTGCTGCAGAATCCTAACTTTAAGTGGATGTTTGGTGCTGCCCATGTACTGGAGGCCACAAGGGCACTCCAGTACGTAGACAGCAAATTCTGTATTGCAGTTTATCTGGTGTTTGATTACTTTCATCTGGCCTGTCCCTATCTTATAATCTTTCCGAGATTTCCCATTGCGATCACATTTACAATTACCGCAAATGGAAAAACCATTAGATATGGGAGGCCACTTCATTCTAGGTAGCTATGCACTAATATGTCTCTGAGGGATCGTGCCCTACGGTATGTTACCTGCGGTCTTGTACCCACTAGTCCTCCAATAATGGGGTCAGATACCAGTAGGCTCCAATTAGCCCTCATCCCTTTTTCCAAGGCCCATGCTCCCCTGCTGAAATTTGTGATCATACGTGGTGCGTCAGGATGACTCTTATTGTGGATTCCCTTTCTTTTTTTTATCACTGGTAGATGTTCTGAACAGGACTTCCTCATGTTTAAGACCCTGAACTTTATTACAGGCAATCCTTAGAGTTTCGTCACCATATCCTCTTTGGGTGAAATCATTGCCTTCTGTTCAGTCTCGAAGTCAATGTCGGTGCTGCAATTGCGGCGAGCCCTCAACAACTCCCCATAAGGAATACTTCTCTTCAGGGGAATTGGGTGATGGCTCGCCGCATGCAGCACCGCATTGTCAGCAGTAGCCTTACGAAACAGACGTGTGGTTATGCCACCCTCTTTCACCTCAACTGCTACATCTAGAAATTCACAATATGTATTGCTGATGGTATATGTGAAATGGAGATTGAGGTCATTCATTCCTAGATGGTTGATGTACTGTCTTGCTAATATTTCTGGGCCATTCCAAATTATAAAAAGGTCGTCGATGTACCTGACCCACATCAAAATGTGGTCAGTGTACATCTCAGACTCCTGTGACCAGACGACCTGTTCCTCCCACCAGCCCAGAGAGATATATATATATATCAAAAATGCGTTGCTCATACAATTGAAGCGCCCACTCGACGTCCAAGCTTTCACCTCATTTATTTCAGCAGACAGCAGCACAACCGGCGCACAGTGGAAGCACAGTTTCTTTAGCCTTTCGTCTGACGCATTTCTGGATACAGTTCATCCCTTCTTCAAAGGCAGGCCATGGAGGGAGTAACGGCAGCTCCTGTTAAATACTGACTTTGATTGATTAAAGTCCCGCCCACTTGGGCATGAGCGCCCCATGGCATTCTGGTTCTTGTATTCTTTCTAGGTGAAAACCATAGTGGTAGCTGCTGTCACTCCCTTCCTAATATTAATATCCCTTTGGGTTGCATTCACAATGTTGCGTTGTTCTCGCTACTTATCTTGTGTCGAACTGAAGAGGCAACGTCGTTCCTTTCATGGGGTTATAATTTTCAAACACCGGACCTGCACCGTCAGCAGGGGGGCTGCTTTGTGCCCAAAAGCGGGCCACGAAACATCAAAAATGCGTTGCTCCTACAATTGAAGCGCCCACTCGACATTCAAGTTTTCACCTCATTTATTTCAGCAGACAGCAGCGCAACCGGCGCACAGTGGAAGCACAGTTTCTTAAGCCTTTCGCCTGACACGTTTCTGGATACAGTTCATCCCTTCTTCAAAGGCAGGCCATGGAGGGAGTAACGGCAGCTCTTGTTAAATACTGTGACTTTGATTGATTAAAGTCCCGCCCACTTGGGCGTGAGCGCTGCATGGCATTCTGGTTCTTGTATTCTTTCTAGGTGAAAACCGTAGTGGTAGCAGCTGTCACTCCCTTCCTAATATTAATATCCCTTTGGGTTGCATTCACAATGTTGCGTTGTTCTCGCTGCTTATCTTGTGTCGAACTGAAGAGGCAATGTCGTTCCTTTCATGGTGTTATCATCTTCAAACACCGGACCTGCACCGTCAGCAGGGGGACTGCTTCGTGGCCAAGAGCGGGCCACTAAACATCAAAAATGCGTTGCTCATACAATTGAAGCGCCCACTCGACGTTCAAGTTTTCACCTCATTTATTTCAGCAGACAGCAGCGCAACCGGCGCACAGTGGAAGCACAGTTTCTTTAGCCATTCGCCTGCAGCGTTTCTGGATACAGTTCATCCCTTCTTCAAAGGCAGGTTATGGAGGGAGTAATGGCAGCTCTTGTTAAATACTAATTTTGATTGATTAAAGTCCCACCCACTTGGGCGTGAGCGCTGCATGGAATTCTGGTTCTTGTATTCTTTCTAGGTGAAAACCGTAGTGGTAACAGCTGTCACTCCCTTCCTAATATTAATATCCCTTCGGGTTGCATTCACAATGTTGCGTTGTTCTCGCTGCTTATCTTGTGTCGAACTGAAGAGGCAACGTCGTTCCTTTCATGGTGTTATTATCTTCAAAAACCGGACCTGCACCGTCAGCAGGGGGGCTGCTTCGTGGTCAAGAGCGGGCCACTAAACATCAAAAATTTGTTGCTCATACAATTGAAGTGCCCACTCGACGTTCAAGTTTTCACCTCATTTATTTCAGCAGACAGCAGCGCAACCGGCACACAGTGGAAGCACAGTTTCTTTAGCCTTTCGCTTGACGCGTTTCTGTATACAGTTCATCCCTTCTTCGATATTTTGACAGTCTATATTTTTTACAATCGATATTTTAGAGTCGATATTTTTGTACTTACATGTTTGTAGATAGGCAGTTGATATTCTGGCATTCTATATTTTTACCTCGATATTTTGGTAGGTCGAAATTTTGTCTGGCGATATTATGTCAGTGATCCGTCCTGTAAATATGGGGTGGGGTCAGCACTAGGTCCTCACTGCGGAAGAAGGGACTTGCTGCCACTTTGTTTAGCAATTTTGCACTTTGCCTGGT
This sequence comes from Lissotriton vulgaris, assembly GCF_964263255.1. NCBI lineage: Eukaryota > Metazoa > Chordata > Amphibia > Caudata > Salamandridae > Lissotriton > Lissotriton vulgaris. The sequence continues at coordinate 581,796,169 of NC_141687.1, read as the reverse complement.
TTTCTAAATAAGTGTCTAGACGTAGACGTACATGTGTTTTGTGTTATCTCTCCAGCAAACTGGAGTCCAGGCTATGAACCACCAACACTCGACTGAGATGAGGAGAGGGCTGATGTGGACTTCACATGATGACCCCAAGTGCCAAAGGGTTATTTTTTCAGGGGAACTGGGGTGAAGCATGCCCCAGCACTCAACCCGCCAATAAGGTCAGACATTTGCACTTTGCCTCGTTTTCTAAATAAGTGTCTAGACGTAGACGTACATGTGTTTTGTGTTATCTCTCCAGCAAACTGGAGTCCAGGCTATGAACCACCAACACTCGACTGAGATGAGGAGAGGGCTGATGTGGACTTCACATGATGACCCCAAGTGCCAAAGGGTTATTTCTTCAGGGGAACTGGGGTGAAGCATGCTCCAGCACTCGACCCGCCAATAAGGTCAGACATTGTTAGCGTGGTTAAATATACAAGCGAAGTCTGTACATGTTGATTCTGACACTTTGATATAATAAGCTGGGAGTGTCAAGACTCTAGTGCAGACCCTCTAAGGATGAATGTGACAGCAGCAAAGACCCACTGATTTAGACAATCCTTGAATTTGTGCATACTTCATGGCTGAGACGGAAAAACCTCCAATACTAAGAGGGTCAGTGAGTGTGAGTGCACAATACTTTGAATTACCCTCCACAAGAGCATTTAGCTGAATAACTTTTATACCACTCCTTTCCATTTTCCCTACAGTCCTAACACCCTCTATAAGACGAGCCTCGCTAGCAGACTCCTGCACTTGTTCCTCAGAGTTATGCTTAAGCGAGTTAGGGACGGGGATGAGAAAATCTAAACAAGAAGAACCCACAGCAGAAATTACTCAGCATGTGCTATGGCACCAGTCTGGAAAAACACATGCAGATTTCTGAAACAATGGATGAGACTCACTAGCAAAGATGGAAAGAAATCCTTTGTGGAGGAAGGAACCTATGATTTAGAATTTTCTTGACTACCCCACACTCTCAATCTAGTTCTCATGTTCAATCACTCCCAGCTAGAACCTGAACATCTAGGGCAAGTAGTCCGACTAGTACCCAGGATAGTCTTACCTGTAGCGAGACAACTAGCAACATTCACTGAACGACACTGAAGCACTCAATGAAACATCTTCTAAGGACATTGATAGGAATGATCTCCAAAACATATCCCCCAAAGCATTTCTCCCTCTGAAAGAGTGCCCAAGTGAAGGGAAGAACATGCATATACACTTCTTACGGTCGCCAACAGATCTGATCAATATCAAGAAACAATTTCCTAATATCTGTGACAGCCCTTTGAGATTACGTGAGGAATTATAGACTGTGCTCGGATTTTACAACCCCAATTTGGTGGATATGAGTCAATTGCTGAGATTGATAGTACCAAGTGAACCGAGAGAACAATTGACGGAGAAGGGCAATTAGCCGTAACATACATGAGATGAGGAAGGTGCCTTAGCAGCAGCTAAGAATGGACTGATGAATGCTGTTATTGATGAGAATCCGGTTAAGATCCACTGGCAGACATCTCTCATTGGAAGCAAAATAAAGTGGAACCACCCACAGATTATTTAGCCAGAGTAAATGATGTGTTTGAAAGATATTCAGGTGTTAACTAATCGGTGGAACAAGCTGAGGGAGCTGTAAACGCGGCTTTTGTGAAGGGATTACTACAAAGGTTAAGGAACTGTTGCGTACGATCTCCATCAGGGTATAGCACAATTAGTTTCTGTCAGTAACCATGGTGTGTCAGTACAAGAGATAAAGAAAGAACAGAATGTATCAAAATGAATATCTTTGCAAATGCAATTCTTTCAACAAACCATAAAAGGGAGGGCAAGGGGAACAATGAATAGTACTGGAGACTGGGAAAGTAACGCAGGGTGGTAAAGTGGGACAGGAAAAGAGAGAGGAGACACAGCTCCTCCAGGAGGTGTGTGCTTTAATTGTGGTCACTTGGATCATTAGAAATATGACTGCCCTAATCTTAGCCCAATATCCAGAGCCCTAGGACAGTTCGAGAAGCACTGACTGCCCTGTGAAAACCCTGATTCCAAATGATCAAAACAACCAATATGTGAAGTGTGTCAATAATGGTGAACGAACCACGTTTGATTGATAACAGTAACAGCCAGTGAGCTCTGAAGACTTCTGTGTTTCCATCTGTCTTGGGCTGTTCCAATGATGCATTTGTAATAGTAGAGTTCACCACCATATCACTTATCGAGTTTTTACCACTCTAGGACCCATGCTGATTACATGCTTTTTTTGTTGCGTCCAAACTCAGCTGCAAATTTATTAGGTTGAGTCTTCTTTTCTAAATTGAATTGTACAGTATACTGCACTTCTGAAAGAGTATGCCTCAAGGTACCCAAGACAAAGTAAAATCAAGGACTACCAGTTCTGAAAGACTCAGAGGCATTGGATGAGGAAACAGAAATGTGTAATGTTACATTATTTGCGGAAATTTCGCAAACAAGTACCTCCTTTCTTACGGCCCGAACGTGTGACTGATGTAGGATATTTACTTACAGCTGAACCAGTTAAAATTAGGTTAACCCCATGAAGAAATTGCTGCATATTCCATAGTGTCCGCTACACCCAGAAGCTGAAGCTGGAATTCAGCATGTCATCACAGCTCTAAAGAAGCAAGGAGTCCTGCAGGCACATGCATCATTGTTGGCTTTTGCGATTTCTTAATTGTGATTTTTAAGGAATGGCAATTAAGAAATCGCAAAAGCCTTTGCATGAAGAAATCGCTGAAAAATTTGCAATTTCTAAACATTCCTTAATTGCGAGTCGCAAATTGCGAGTCGCAATTAAGGAATGCCTCCCCATTCATTCCTATGGGCGTAGAGGCCCATGGGAATGAATGGGAAGACATTCTCAATTTGCGATTCGCAATTAGCGAATCGCAAATTGAGAATGCAATTTCAAGGGTGCAGGGGTGTCCAAAGGACACCCTGTTGCACCCCTGAAATTAATCTGTGCACATATGTTGTGCACACACAATGTTCAACCTCATGGTAATTTGCTCCCCCTAATTGCGAAATCGCTATTTTTAAAACTTTCATGCATTGCATTTAAGGAATCGCAAAATGTGATTCCTTAAATGCAATTGCAATTTGAAAACTCGCAAATATTTGCGAATTCTCAAATTGCGAGGGCCTTCACCCTTGATGCATCCCAAAAGCTGATTTTGCGATCGCAAACGGCCAATTTTTGCGATTCGCACCGTTTGAGATCGCAAAAAGCTTTGCTGCATGTGCCTGCTAGTCCCCAATATAAGTCCTGGTTAAAAAAGTGGCTAAGAAGAATTGTTACAGTTTTCTATCATTTGCATGCATGCAATCAATTACATTGTAATACTTAGTTTCACCGTGGTGCCCAATCCCTCCAGTATTATATCATGCCTCAACAAAATGGTTTACTGTTGTAGACTTGTGTTCTGCATTTTTCTCCATTCCTATTAATGAAGAAAATCAATACCTTTTCCCATTCCAATTCAGTCAGGGCCAGCTGATGTGGAGAAGGCTCTCACATGGAATTAAAGAATACCCATCAATCTTTTCTCAAGAACTCAAATAGGACCTCCATACCTTAGTCTTTCCCAAAGGGTTCACTCTTGCAAAATATGTTGGTGACTTGTTACTCACTTCTTCTAGTCAGTACCAATGCAGGGCAAAATCTATATATTTGCTCAATGAATTGGCTAAGAAAGAGCAGAAGGCTTCGAAATTGAAATTACAATTTTGCTTCCAACATGTTTGGTATTTTGGTCACAACAATTCTGTTGGGGAGCATCACTTGTTCACAGGCTGTATTGAAGCCTTCTGAAAGTTATCATGCCCAGTCATTGTCTGTCAGTTATGCACCTTCTTGAGGATGGTGGGATACTGTAAACAATTTCTAATTTAAAACATTTGTAAAGCGCGGCGTGCACCTGACGGTTTCTTGGCGCTAGTGGAGGGTATTGGCTACCGAGACAAAAGTGAGAACCGGTAATAGAGTCGGGAAGAGAGGGTTACACAGGGAAAGCCTGTTTAAAAAGAAACGTTTTCAATTCCTTGCGGAAGGATACATAATGGGTGGAAGCACGAAGGTGGTCAGGGAGGGAGTTCCAGAAAGTGGGGGCCAAGGTGGAAAAATTGGACCCACCCCACTTTTTGCGTCTGAAGCGTGGGATTTGAAGAAGGGACTTGGTGGAGGATCGAAGTTCTCTTGGGGGAACGTATTCTTTTATAAGTGAAGAAATGAAGGCAGGGGCGGTGCCTTGACGGGCCTGGAAAACCATACAGGCGGTTTTGAACAGATTATGTTAAGAAAGACTATCCCATATTGTTGCAGTAAACTATCAAAGAGGCAGAGTAAGGGTTTGGGCAAGAAATGCAGGTGTTAGCCTCTACCTTAGAATTACCTGATTGTGCAAATTATTTTACTTTGTACAATTTGGGAATTAAATGGTTGTGCCTTAGGAGTGTTGGTGACGAACATAAATCCATTGCTTATTACTCTTCCATTCTTGATCTAGTGGTGGCAGATCTCTGTGTCTTGCACAGGTCTGTGGCTGCTGCTGCTTCACTGGATGAAGCCTCTGAAAACACTGTAGTAGGTTCCACTTTCATAATTGTTGTCCCTCATTCTGTGACTGCTTTATTGCTAACAACAAACATTAAACATAAGTCCACCGCATGTTTCTCCTGATATGACACGAGTGCTACTTCCTGCATCCGGCTCTAACATCCTCACTTCCGCCCTGCTGGTCAATCTGCAGGTTAGCGGTCCAGTGAATTTCTTTCTATTGTGTACTTAATGAAGCAGTGGCGGAAGCGCAGCGGACGAGCGCAGCGGGAGCGCCGACTACGCGCCGAAGTCGTGCCAAAGTCCTGCCCGTCTGCGCCCGTCCGCGTCCGGACGGGACCAGGTTCTACCCCCTCTGCTCCCAGTTTCATAACATACTCCCGCATTGCCTTACTGAGTCTGCAGCTGCCTCCATGTACTTTTGTTCCTTTACTTCGCTGCCAAGATGCGCCGGTGAGTTGTCCAAATTGTGCTCTCACGCTTGATTCTGCCATCCCTGATGTATGCACTACTTTACCCATACTTTGGGATACTCCCTCTGTCACACACTCTACATCTATTACCCACACGACTTGCCCTGATCTGTGTTTTATCAGCTTAAATTGCCGATCTCTCTCTAAACATAAGAGAGACATTTTTGACCTCCTTATGTCCTCAAGCCCTGCAGCCATGTTTGTGACTGAAACATGGCTAAACGAGAGCTCCGGCCCGGACATCGCCATGGCTCTCCCTAATAATTACACCTTTCTGGGGAGAAACCGAGCTCACAAGGAGGGTGGTGGTATTGCCATCATCTTTAAAAGGGAATATTCCTGCAAATGGGAAGATCTTGATTTCCCCAATTGTGAAGCTGGTCTTTTTAAGCTTTTACTTTCTCCTAATTTTACTTTGACTGGAACTCTCATTTATCGTCCTCCGGGCTCGGCTTGTGCATGGGCATCCTCCCTCCCAGAGCTCATTGCCCCCTTGATGTTACAATCCACCAACTTCTTAATAGTGGGTGATCTAAATATTCACTTCAATCACATATCCTGTCCTATTAGTACACGTCTGCTACAGGATCTGGCCGCCCTGGACTTACATCTGCATAATTGTGGCCCTACCCATAAAGCTGGTAACTTACTGGACCCCATCTCCCCCCTCAGCCCATTGTCTGGTCCAATCATTTCATTATAAATTTTTGTTTAAATATATCTGACCACCACAAATCCCCTACTACTTTACACCCACACAAAGCCAGCAGAAATTGGAAACGCTTGGATAATGGTAAACTTAACACCTGCCTTGAGAATTCTAGGGCCGTGTTTCCTACTATCACTACTAGAGATGTGTCCTCTATCAACTCCTGGCTGATGACAGCTTTAGATTCTTGTCTTCCAGCTCAGAGGAATAAGCCTAATATCCACCATCCACCGGCCCCCTGGTTTAATGACACACTTCGACAGGAAAAATCTTGCTGCAAGAAACTGGAACGCATTTGGCGTTCCAATTATTGCATCGATGATAAAAAAATATATAAGACTGCTCTTCAAGCATACCATGCCGCCCGCGACACTGCCAGGGCCAACCATGCCAACACCACTATACTCAATGCGCAAAATCGACCTAAGGCACTTTTTAAAGTAGTAAAAGATCTATCAGGCATGTCCTCTGCACCTAAAGCTCCATGTCTCGATACAGAACAATGTAATTCTCTTACTAATTTTTTCATTGAGAAAATAGATAAAATTTATGCTAATTTTAGCGCCTCTTCCTCTGCTGCTTCTTGCTCTCATTTACAAACACCCCATTCTTTATCTGTTGAGGCATTTACTGCCATTCCCCTCGCCCCTCAACTTCACTCCTGGGACTTGATTTCGTTCCCTCTTTTCCGTAAATACCTAGATGAAATAAAATCTGGCTCTCCCCTTGACCCCATGCCTCCGCAAATACTTGGTACCCTGGACTCATCTACACTCCAGATTATTTTGGATCTTCTGAACGCTTCACTGGTCGAAGCCACGGTCCCCAAAGCATGGAAGCATGCGATGGTGGTCCCGTTGATAAAAAAGGCCAATGCTGACCCAAATAATCCATCTAATTTCCAGCCCATCTCTTTGCTTCCATGCAACTCCAAAATTCTGGAAAAGCACGTCAACTTTCTTCTCACTTCCTATGTTGAATCCTCAAATTTCCTTCACTCTTCACAATCCGGGTTCAGGGCTGGCTTCTCCACTGAGACCACCCTTCTTGGAGTATCAGAGACCATCAGACGACAGGTGGACAATGGGGAGACAGTGGCACTCATTCTGTTAGATCTGAGTGCCGCATTTGATACTGTCTCCCACACCATCCTTTTGTCCACCCTGAAATCTATTGGCATTGATGGCCCTGCCCTGGCCTGGATTGCTAGCTTTCTTTCTGACCGCACCTTTCAAGTTTTTTCCTCCTCCTCTGTTTCCTCAATCCACGCTTCTTCTCACAGTGTTCCCCAGGGTTCTATCCTTAGTCCCCTCTTTTTTAATCTTTATGTTAGGCCTCTAGCCTTCTTAGCTGAGCAAGCAGGTCTCTCTATTTACTCTTATGCAGACGATACCCAAATCGTCTACTCGCTCTCAACCAACAAACACCTTCCCATGTCCTCCCTTCGGTCTGGTCTGGAACAAATCTCTAACTGGATGCACAGACATAAATTAAAACTGAATGGAGATAAGACGGAGCTGCTTCTGTTTGGTCCGACTTCATCGCTCTGGGGCCCGCAACATTGGCCTCAGCAGATGGGCCCTATTCCCACCCCTTCAGTAACAGCTCGTAACCTGGGGGTCCTCTTTGACAACCAGTTGTCAATGAAGCAACATGTGGTAAAAATCTCAGCCACCTGTATTACCATCATCAGGTGGCTGAGAAAGATCACGGGGATGCTTCCAGCAGACACCCAGAGGACTGTAGTCCAGGCCCTTGTTACATCACGGATGGACTATGGGAACATCCTTCTTCTGGGTGCCTGCAAGGAGGTCACCAAGAAACTACAGGTGGTTCAGAATATGGCAGCGCGTCTTATCTGTAATCTGCCCACCAGGTCCTCGGTCTCCTTCCATCTGCGCAACCTGCACTGGCTGCGCATTGAGTGCCGAGTGAAATTTAAAGCTCTTTGTATAATGCATCACATCAAAACTGGCAAAGCCCCGAAGTATCTGTCCTCTCTGGTACAGCATTATGTCCCCTCCGGCACACTGAGATCCTCCACGCAAAATAAGTTTCAGATCCCGCGCTTCAATAAAGCCAAAATGGGCGGTCGCTCGTTTGCGTTCTTAGCACCTTCTCTCTGGAACTCTCTGCCTCAACCCCTGCGATCTGAAATCTGCTACCTTAAATTTCGCAGGGGAATCAAGACCTGGCTTTTTAATTCCTAAATCTGTTGCTTAACCCTTCTCAGCTCATTTCACCCTCTGTTTGCTCACTAGCGCCGGGAAACCTCCGGGTAGCTGCACGCTCAATAAATGTAATAATAATAATAATAATGAGATGTTGTTGTTTTCTGCCTCCACATAAGGTTCATCTTTGCCCTGCACTGTATAGAAGGGAGAACCTCGATGGCTATTTCCTCATTATAGAACATCTGACTAAGGCCATAATTGATTTGTCTGATGCCTCAATAATCAACAGTGAATTTGTTTATTATACGGATGGCTCTTGTTTCAGATATTATACTGGAAACTTTGTTGCTGGATATGTTGCACATTGTCTGAAGTAGTTGAGAGCTGTCAATTACCTCAGGTCTGCTCTGTTCAATCGCTGACTTTGCCATCCTAACTATGGTGTATATTTTAGCCTCTCATAAGATAATTACTGTGTTTATTGTCTCTAAGTATGTCCTTGGAGTTGTGCGCAAATTCAAGTTGCTCTAGATTCATGGGGCCTCATTTATGAAAAGTGACGCATCGCTGCGTGAAAAAAGCAATGCATCACTTTTCACTGCTCCCTCCTTGCGACACCAATGATGCGCCATATTTACTGTATGACGCATCATGGCGCAAGGATTACAGATACGTTAGTATTTTTGATGTATCTGTATGGTGCAAAAGTGACGCATTGCTGGTTTGTGTCACAAAAGTGATGCAACTTCAGCAATGTGTCCTTTCACATGGGGCAAGCCCCATGTGAAAGGGCCTGCGTCAGTCTTACGCCTGCTGTGAGGTGGGCGTAATAAATTCACGCATTTGTGTCCTAGAAGTGGCGCAGTGAAATCTTATTGATTTCACTGTGTCACTTCTATGACCCTTTCTTGCGTCAATACGCCCCCCTTGCATACATTATACCGGGCGCAGGTATAATGTGGGGCAGGAGTTTACAAAGTGACGCAGCTACCTAGCTTCATCACTTTGTAAATATGGTGCAACAAGGCACATTTTTTACGCTGCTGGTGCATCACAAAAAGTGACGCATCAGCGGCGTAAAAGTGACGCACAGCCTCATAAATGAGGCCCATGGGGTTTTCTGATTTCTACCAGAACACTCGTTACATTTGGGTTCTATGTTAAGAGCTTGCTAGATGCCCTTACATTGCCATTGCAAGGTGCTAGTTTCAAATGTGCTGCCCATCATTCTTTTCAAGACGAGGTGTCTGGGGGAAATACTCGTGAGGAAGAAACTGCTAAAAAGGCTGCATCGTCTTCAAACGATGACATTTTCATAAATGTTGTGCGCACCTGTGAATTTCTGGAATCTACAGTGAAAGTCATATCCATTGCAGGAACGAGCATATGCTAATGAAAAATAGACTTTGATCAAATGGAATTATAAAAGGGTACCTGACATGGTGTGAAAGAATGGATATGGGAGAAGGGGCCCTGATATTTTCACTTGCTGACCCTATTTTATTTTAACATGGCCATTCCCATGGAGGAAGGGCACGGCCATCCATTCAGTCGCACCCTTCTTTCCTTCTGTTACCCAACAAATGTGCCAATCCTGTGGCATATATAAATAGCCCACAATATTGGGAAAATGAGTAATACCACTTGTGCCACCACACCCACCTCCTTGCAGATGGACTTTATTCTGATGCCGCCTTCCACCTCCTTGTAGCTGAAGTTTATTCAGATGTGCAAATGGGATTTTATTCTGATGTCACCTTCTATCTCCTTCGAGCTTGAGTTTATTAAGATGTGTAAATTCTGCTCCCACTAATATGCTGGTAATTATATGCATGTTCTCTGGTTGAATCGACGTGTACCTATGCTCTCATACAAATACTTCTATGGTGGGCGAAAAGCTACTTTGAGACTTCAGAACCAATTTAGGGATCTTGTTAAAGATGTTAAGGGACCTGGGGATCCACTCTGTCTCTTCTGTAGTGCAGGCACTGTGAAAGGCTCTAGAAATAAAACACTAGCTTGCACTCTCAAGAATAAAGCAGCAACAATCTTAAATGACCCCTGGTACTCTGGTCAATTCAAGCAATTTAGTGGAATACAACCAAGCAGCTCCCCTATGAAGTAATCATGCGCAATCCCATGTCATATCCCTCAAACCTACAGTCTCTTCTGCTGTTCTTGAACTGCCTCTGAATGATGATATGGTCTGCAATAGTGCAGCCAACTAAATCCATTTTCAGGTCTATGAAACCCTGCTGGAGTGCCTGATTGAAGCCGGTCACAACACCCTGTCCAGTGAGTGGATCCACCAATGAGATTCTGCCCTGCAGCCCCATAGGAAGGAACCCTACCAGAGCCTGTTAACTATGAACACAGCTATAAACTGCTGCAGAGTCACTGCCTGAACCCATTCCAGCCACTGAAGAGGACAAATGCACTAACAGACTCTGGTCCTTCTGCCCCATTTACGTCTCCTGCCGCCACCCTTTCGAGCACTTCTTGCCAAGCTGCATCAATAAACCAGCATGTTATACAAATGCTAAGATAAGCTCCCACTTCAGGCTCTATGCAGCCTTCATCACCTCAGAATGAAGCCCCTACACCTCACCTCCAGCTGCTCAGTCCACGATGGTGGGCAGGCTTCCAATTACTGTATCCCATGGTGTGCTTGGCAGGCTATATTTGCAACAAGCCTTGTTGTTTAGGCAATAGTACATCAATCAAAATGAGAGTTGTGAGCACCAGAAAACAAACTACTACCTTCTAATTCCCCACTTTGGAGATGATCTTGGTTCCTTGTTACATTAAAACACTTACTTGAATCTCCTAGAGAAGTATCAACAAAGCCTCAATTGTTTCTACAGCTTGATTTGCACTAATGTGCCCACAGATGCCTGGGCGGGTGTGCCTATGGTTTCCATCGCATTCAATGAAGACACATCTTGCCTCAGTCTACTCTTTCTTAACATCCACCCGGATAAGTGTGACAATGTTCTTACCCTGATCCTATATATAATAATGACTTCCATTTTCCAAATCAGAGCATCCTTCCTGCAACTGTTTACCTAGATAGGAATGCTCGCAGCTCAGCATATGAGACCAGAAACGGCAGTATCTTCACATGACATAGCATGACCTCATCATCCCTGTTCTGTCCTGTGACCCAAGAGAAGGAAGTGCCCACTTGAGTCATTCACAATCAGTAAGCAGCATGGAGCACACTAGGTTTACTGGAATAAAGCGTATGCCTGATTGCCTCAAGATTGATCTGTTACCCAGCCTATATTATTGCTGGAATGTGTCACACTCCCAATCAACTACCCAAAAACTGCCTGGACCTATCCCAGAGACTGCCCATTTGTTTTCTATTCTGTTTCCTATGTACAAGACAGTACTCACCATTAATGGGGATCAGCCAAATACTAGCGTTTTAGCGGAGGTTGCGATGTGATAGCTCTTGCATTGGGAATCCTTTCAGATCTGTTAGAGGCTCGGAGAACTCTCACATTATAAAATAGAATGTCTTTTAATTCTGTAATTGCTACTGTGGGCAGAATGCATGCATTAGATAGTGCAGAATGTTGCTCATTTATGGCCAACACTTCCATCCATGAATAGAAAGATCATATTAGGAAAGGAGTCCACCCCCTTTTTAGCAACACCCAAATGCCCAGCGCATCTCTTTACTATTATTTTCATTTTCTATTTCTAATTTGTATTTACAATGAACCGCACCAGTTCTAATGGCCTCAATATGCTGTAAAAGCTTTGAAATAGACTGCACTCTCTCTGAGAAGTAAGGGTTAATGCACCTGAGGGGCTCGTCTGCTTTAAGCAATCACAAGCTCCATCCCCACGTCAACGCTTCGCCGAGATCCCAGAAGAGAGATATGAGTAGGTTACTCTTGCTTGAGATGCCGTTCAACAGGTACCTCTCGTACTGATCGCCCTTTTTCTTCCTTCCTTTACCCCATTACCACGCCAGAGTGTGACAATAGGAACCGCCTCCCGCTGGGATTTATGTAAAAAAAATAGTTGTGCATTAAGTAGGTGGTATTTGAAATCTTTTGCGCACACCTGGTGGCTTTTTTCATAGCCTGTTGCAGTATCTGTATGCATTTCCCTGCTTTGAATAAATGACGTGCCCACACAATGTGATTTTTCACCCGCAAACGGTATTAATGGGCTAACCTTTAGTCTAATGGCACACGATGCACGATCCAATTTTCTTTAAAAGAGACATCATGCGTTTAGTATTTCATGCCTGACGACGCGTCCACTACATTCACGGATGTTCTTGTCAGTAAAGGAGAAGATGCTGCCTGGGAACACATGCATGGATGACGGGTCCTGACCTTGGAGGATCTTTTGATTGTTCATAATTATGTTATGTTTCCTTTCTCTTTTGCAGAAATTACCAAATCTGACGGTGAAACGTGTACGTTATGCACCTTACACACTTACGCACACCTTAGCGTGTGTGCATAGTTCATGTGTGTTCAGGGTTCACTCTGAACCACAGGTCCTGAAGAAAGCCAATCAATTGGAAACTCATTGGCTGAAACATGTAGACCACTTCACTTGAATTAATTTTTTCTCACATCCTTGAAAAGGCGTGCAAGATCAATTCTCTCATTAACTGATTTTTAACCCTACCCCTGGGACCATATAATAAATAATTTGGTATCTTGGGGGTAGTTTCAACTTTTCATTCTCATGGTATCCACTACTCACATAAACACAAAAAAACCAACTCCGCTGTAATCAAGTGTTGAAGCACACCTAGTGGGCACTCGGCTGCCTTGGTGGGACCTCAATGATGAAGCATGCCACCAACAAGGTTGGTGGGTGAAGGTAATTCTTCAAACCAAATGGGTTCCCTGCTCATTTATGGCCAACACTTCCATCCATGAATAGAAAGATCATATTAGGAAAGGAGTCCACCCCCTTTTTAGCAACACCCAAATGCCCAGCGCATCTCTTTACTATTATTTTCATTTTCTATTTCTAATTTGTATTTACAATGAACCACACCAGTTCTAATGGACTAAATATGCTGTAAAAGCTTTGAAATAGACTGCACTCTCCTTGAGAAGTAAGGGTTAAATCACCTGAGGGGCTCGTCTGCTTTGAGCAGTCACAAGCTCCATCCCCACGTCAACGCTTCGCCGAGATTCCAGAATAGAGATATGAGTAGGTTACTCTTGCTTGAGATGCCGTTCAACAGGTACCTCTCGTACTGATCGCCCTTTTTCTTCCTTCCTTTAACCCATTACCACGCCAGAGTGTGACAAAAGGCACCGCCTCCCACTGGGATCTATGTCACAAAAAATAGTTGTGCATTAAGTAGGTGGTATTTGAAATCTTTTGCGCACACCTGGTGGCTTTTTTCATAGCCTGTTGCAGTATCTGTATGCACTTCCCTGCTTTGATTAAATGACGTGCCCACACAATGTGATTTTTCACCCGCAAACGGTATTAATGGGCTAACCTTTAGTCCAATGGCACACAAAGCACGATCCAATTTTCTTTAAAAGAGACATCATGTGTTTAGTATTTCATGTCTGGCGACGCGTCCACTACACTCACAGATGCTCTTTTCAGTAAAGGATAAGATGCTGCCTGGGAACTCATGCATGGATGACGGGTCCTGACCTTGGGGGACCTTTTTATTGTTCATAATTATGTTATGTCTCCTTTCTCTTTTGCAAAAATAACCAAATCTGACGGTGAAATGTGTAAGTAACGCACCTTACACACCTAAGCACACCTTAGCGTGTGTGCATAGTTCATGTATGTTCAGGGTTCACTCTGAACCATAGGTCCTGAAGAAAGCCAATCAATTGGAAACTCATTGGCTGAAACATGTAGACCACTTTACTTGAATACATTTTTTCTCACATCCTTAAAGAGGCGTGCAATATCAATTCTCTCATTAACTGATTTTTAACCCTACCCCAGGGACCACATAATAAAGAATTTGGTATCCCGGTGTTAGTTTCAACTTTTCACTCTCATGGGCAGATGACAACTCTGTAATTCCTCCAAATCAAACTGGCTTTACAATGAATACTGGCACCTCAGTCAATTTCATGACCCTCTCCTTCCTGATTGACCAAGCGAAGTTCAGGTCCTGCCCACTCTATATGGGATTCATTGACTTCCAAGCGGCCTTTGATAATGTGAACAGAGCTAAGCTCTGGCAGAAGCTGCCCAGACTAAATATTCCAGCTGACCTCCTAAGAGCGATACAACTCCTACATCAGGATACATGGGTCAGGATCAAGATCGGGGACGGTTCACGACTATCCCGCCCAATTCCGACGGAAAAAGGCTTAAAACAGGGTTGCGTTCTGGCCCGACACTTTTCAACTTATTTCTATCCGACCTTCCCGAACCCCTTACCAAGGTCAATTCTCATGCTCCCAAAGTATCTGGCTTGCTGCTGTCAAATCTTTTATATGCTGACGACGTGGTTCTTCTCAGCAAAACTAAGATCGGAATGCAAAGGCTCCTGGATGCTACATCTGAATATTCGGAGACGAACGAGCTCCTGATCAACAACAAGAAGACCAAAATCTTGGCGGCTCGCCCAGGGAAATCAAAGGAATTGTCTTGGACGCTGAACAAGGAAAGTATTGTAGAATCCAAAAGTCAAAAGTACCTTGGAGTCATTTTTAACAATAATGACAAATGCAAATCTTACTTAGAGGAACAAAAAAGGAAAGGTGCCGCACTTGCTTTCGCAATTGGTTCAATTCAAAAGAAACTACAAGGCCCAACTTTTGCACCGACAATACAGGTCGCCCAGGCAAAAATTATTCCAACCCTAACCTATGGCAGTGAAGTCCTAAAAGGGTTGGACAGTGGCCAACTGGACAAAATCATCACAAAGATATATAGAGCAGTGTTCAAGTTACCAACCCAAACATCACCGGCCCAAATTAGGTTGGAACTGGGAATTTGCAGCCAACCACTCGCTAGAGCCATGACATTTCTCGTGTGCTGCCACAAATTGAGGTCATCGAAGGAAGGAAGCTTAGGACACCACCTGTGGGCAAGTCTTGACACGAACTCATGGCGAGCAGGACATGACTGTTGGGCAAAAATCTTGATAACCCTATGCCTAAATGACCTCTGGAGCATGTATGCAAGCCAGAAGGAATTCAAACGGCTGGCGAAAATAAGCACAAAACAACTTTCAATAGTGGAAGATAAGGCTCGTCTAGCAAAAAGAAGTCATGGTTGGTTGACTTTGCAATCTTACACCCTGTTGACCCCACAGCAGTACCTAACCGTATCTTTTACTGCACAAACAAAACAAAGTTTTTTTAAATTGAGACTGGGTGTCATCAACCTGCTGGTACACTTGCCAAAATGGAAAAGAGAGCACGGCCGAGACTTATGCCGTCTTTGTGGGTCTCACAAAGAAGACATCATACATATCACATGCCTTTGCCCAAAACTGCTGATTGAAAGACGGGCCCTTCTAAAGCACCTCTGGAATACAAAAACCATCAGAACCTGTAGAGCAGCAGTCTTGGCCTGCTTTGACCCTAGGAACACCAAACTAAACTGCGCTCTAGTAAGGTTTATGGATCAAGCAGCTAGAAAACTCTGTGAGGGGCCCATAGCCTGTGATCCTCCATCGGCATAACGTTTACTCCCTCTTTTAACGAATTCTTGATATTTTAAATTTTGTATTTGCAACGGTTTTCTTTTAATCATGCAATAAAGTTCTTCTTCTCTCTCTCACTCTCATGGTATCCACTACTCACATAAACACAAAAAACCAGCTCCGCTGTAATCAAGTGTTGAAGCACACCTAGTGGGCACTCGGCTTCCTGGGTGGGAACTCAATGATGAAGCATGCCACCAACAAGGTTGATGGGTAAAGGTTCTTCTTTAAACCAAATGGGTTCCCTGCAAGGGAGACTTTTTTCTGATGACCCGATGACTGGGTTATTTAGAGCTTAGCTCTGAGCTCGTTCTCTTTGTTTGTTTAATCCAAGATTAGGGGAGACAAACTACTGCCTTTGCTCCCTCCTCTCTCTCTTTCTTTTGTTAATTGGTCAACAGATCAATGTCAATGTCAATAGAATTTTTGTAGAAATTGCTCTCTGTAGTGCAACAGAGAAAATGTGTGATACAGCACGAGAAATGTTCTTTAAAACTAGAGTAATAACTAACACTATTTTGCCTCATTAAGCTCATCTTGTTTTCATTTGAGTCCACCTAATAATACCGAGCCCCGCTCAGCTTCCTCGCATCTGATGTATTCGGCCTCACCCTTATGCTTGGAACCTTTAGGCAATGATTCATAAATGACTAGCTCAGTGCCTGGCATTTTACATTAATTGTATCTTTCGATTTCTGTCATGTGTACTCCAATTCGAATCAATGTATGCAGAAAACCTATAAAAGTCATGCAGATAGGAGTAGGAACAGTTTTAGATGCTTACTGCTGTAGAAGGGAAATTCTGTTGCTATGCATAGCAATATTGTACTTCACTTGATTCTCCAAATTAACATGTAGAAACCTCGTGAATGTCTACGTCTGTGTTGCTTTATTTCTCAGACAGTCCCAGTTAAAATGTGGTTGTAAAACGTGTGATTGAACGTATGAAATTAGAGAGGCACAAACCCATTTAATTAGTGGGGTCAGATACAACACATTTGGAACTATTTTCTACTAATGCCAGAACAAGTCAGAATTTAGTTTGAAAGAGAGCATGAGGAAACAAGAGCCCCTCACCTAATGCCTCTTTTTTGTAATAATTGCACAAACAAAATTTGCCTGTGCTATGTTTTAAAGTAAGCTGCCTAAAGGTATAGGACAAAATATCTTGGAGCAATTCCGAAATACATTTATCAGTATTACACTTGTAGTACTACTTCTCAAGGTTATAGGTAGAGATCTACTCCCATGTCGATCCTATCTCGTATATACTTAGCTCTCCAGCGAGAGTGCTTAGAACTACCTACATACCTCTTCATTTTAGGTATAAATGTGGGAGTGATAAGGGGCAGTAGCTTTAAAAGTTTGAATACAATGCATACTATAAAGTAAAAGGAAGAATAAAAAAATAAAGTAGAAGCGCAGGGAAGGACATGCAAATACAAAAACACATCAACAAAGGAGCACACAATTTCAGTTTTTAAATGTTCCAACCATATCTACTCAATTAGTACTACATCCTACACAGGCTCAAGTCTACTACAGCCAAGATTTTAAATCAGTCAATCACCACACTCACTTGTTATGAAAGGGGGAAGTGAATAGCACTACCAGCACAAAGCCGACTACCCACAAAAATTAACTAAAAGAAAAAAAAGTCAATTAAATGTACACATTGCAATCATGAATATAAAGCCAATAAAAAAAAATTAACCTACTACCTTTTCACATGGCAGGACAACAACAAAAATATGGCAAGCAAACACTGGCAAAGTCAATGAACCTCATCTTTTAGACCTACTGGTGTTGACAATGCCGTTTGCTGATGCTGTGCAGCATCAGCAAAAAACAAATGCCTTAAATGCTTTTTGGCGATGCTGCACACAACAGCGGCAAACAAAATAGAGAAACTACTTAGACTGGTAAATTAAAAAGCAAAAAATGATAAGTGCATGAGTTTACTTTTACACTTGCTATACTTCAGAAGAAGAAAAACAGAAATGAGGAAGGGAATCCATAGAATAAGAATCAATTACATTACAGTAACAGTATAGTAATAGGTGGATTCTAAGCTCCCTGTAAATATTTGCTAAGCCCACAAGAAGTCTTTCATAACCAATCAGGTTGAGCTGCCTGATAGGTGAGACCTAAACTTGTACACATAACAAATACCTATATTTAGAATAACACATATATGAAAACATTTAATAAATAAAAAAAAGCCCATGACACACCTGGCATAACTCACAACTCTACATACAAAAACATATCAGAATGCATTACAAGTCCCAAAAAAACAACCACGTACATACCATGACATACAAAACAACAAACACATATGAAAATTCCATTTCATGTCATCCAAAATTATATTTAAAAAGACCAAGACAGTCTAATCCACAATAATCACTGAAGAAAAGTTCAAACAAATGATGCAAACAAAATTATATGTCGTTTGTCACGGGACAAACCGTTGGAGCCGTTGGCTCCCACTCTGGCATGAAACTGGACAAAGGACATGGGAGTATTCTCCCCACTGTTCAACCCCTCCCCTGGGAGGTAACCCTGAATCGTCCCAACCCTTTTCTTAGGATTCTTAAGGGCTTCGTCCTGGTACAAGATTCATTTCAAGACCCCACTTCTTATTCAACCGTCTGGGCACTCTGGGCTTTGCTCTAGGCATCAAGGCTGCAACTGGGAAGGGTCCTGCTGCTCCTGATCTCGTCGCCCTGCTCCTCTCTTGCAACATCCATGCCTGTGCACCATACAGGAACCTTCCAGGACACCTGAAGGAATCTTCCTTGAAGTGAAGGAGTCACTTCCATGCATCTGCAGGCACTGCAACTAAGCTGACTGGTCTGCTGATCCTGGGCTCCCACGGTCTCCCAAAGGCTCAGCAACACAGGTGGTGGTTCTTCACATTCCTCAAGGCATGCCCTGACTTCTCATCAAGTTTGAGGCCAGTATCCCTCGTCGGAGCTGCAGGAACTGAACCCCTATGCACCGCATTGACTTGCAGTTGCAAAGGCTTGTTGGCTTCCTTCCACCTAGATCTTCGGGCTCCAAGTAGCCCCAACCTCAAGCATCTCTTGTGGCCAAGTTCTTCATCCTTTACTGCATCACTTGCACCGTGGTCCTGCATCCTTGCCAGCAGTATCTCAAACTTCTTTTATCCTTAATATACTCATCTTCCCCAACCATCTAAAGCTACTCATTCATCATAGCTATCTCACTCTCTACTTCTCTATATGACAACCATTCTCATCTCTCTAGATACAGCTATCCCTCCTCTAGTTCCTTCAACCCACTCCAGCTTTCCAAATTACTCCTTCTCCAGAACAATTTCTTCTCATCCTCACTTTATGCTCTTGGCACCACTATAAAGTTTCCTTTGTTTTCTACTTTTAACATCACTCTAACCTTTCTCTAATTTCCTGTTGTTATGTACAGTATGTATCACAGTTTTATTTTTTCATTAACGATTGTCAGTATCTGAAAGTGTAAATAAAAACTGAAACTGAAACTAAGGCCATGAAGCACATAAAGGCTGGGAATCAGGCCCTCCTGCATGACCTTGAACATGTACGTGAAAACATCCTTGGTGACCTGACACCTGAAAGATTCCCAGGAAGCCAGCCATCACAACCTCACCTTCATACTGTCCTCCTGAACTTCTATCTTGTCTTCTCCCTAAAAATGCCACTCCTTCCCACTTTGTGTAATTGTTAGCCCCATTCACCAATCATCATGGAACCTTCAACTCAAACAGTGTAACCAAAAGCACATTAGATGTTAGGTACTGCTTAGCCAACCACCATGCCCAATCTAGAGGAAGTAGTAGAGGTGGCCCTCTCCTCTGACTCTGAAGAATGGCCAAGAGCTCCAGCCCTCAACTCAGGACACTAATGGACTGGACTGAAGAGCTATTTGTGTTTGGAATTTCCCTTTTCAAGAACAATATTGCTTCGAACCATACCAACTATCCCACGCTCCATGTCCCGTGACAAACGACATTTAATTTTATTTGCATCATATGTGTATTTAAAAATCAAGCTTGAATATTATTTCTTTCGGTGAATTCAATATGAGTACATGTTGATGTATGTGTGTGATGAATGAACTGATTGTACTTAGCACACTACCAAGACAGTGGTGTAACGAAACTTGACGGGCCCCCCCTGCAAAACACATGGAGGCCCCCCCCCCCCCGGTGTCCCTGCCCATCACCTACCACTTAGCCCCACAGCCCAAAAATCTGGCATATTTGATTTGAAATCTCCAACATTTAAACAAAAATGCCTCCATATTGTCTTTCTTAAAGTTCTAATGAGAAAGTGGGAAACCCACTTAACATATAAGATACGCCATTTGTAACAATAATGTCAAAAGCAGATTATTTAACTGAGGCAGCAATCAGAACAATGCCAAGGAGCGATCCTATTGTCTCAGGAACTTCAGCATTCAGAATAAGGCCAAAGAGCGGTCCTATTGTCTCAGGAACTGCCTATGGCGGAAGAATAACTATGAAGGGTCTGAATTAGAATTGACATTAATGGACAATAACATAAAACTTTGAAAGAAAACCCAAAACCTGCAATTCAGTGGTGGCTGGTAATAATTGAAAGTAGTGTGGCGTATACGTTCTATGGTAGAGCACCGTGTAATTAAAGCAGGGTTCGGGGGATTTCTTCCCCCTGAGAAAATTGTGAAAAAAGAGTGGGTAAATGGTGCATTTTCAAGCAAATTTGAGAAGCAAGAAGGTTAATCAAGTAATTGTGAGAGTATAGCTATTACATTAAAAAGGGATGTCATATAAAAACAACATGGTAGCTGCGTATTCAGTATAACCACAGAGCTTCATAACAGACTTCAAGATACAATGCTGAGAACCGCACAGATTTTTTTAAATTTAAACTGCAAATTACTAAACAGGCCACAAACTAGCAGCATTCAAGAAGACATGTTATGATTAACATAGTGTTCACTTTCTGTACAAAATCTTTTCTTTTTTTTTAAATATTTTTATTGAATTTTTACAATTTTACCCCCTAAACCAAGGGCAAGAAGCACAAAATAACATAGAATACATTTTACTTTATACATACACAATTGAAGAATAAATTCATGAATCACAAAATTATATAAACAAGGACCGTGTAACCATTAGGAGAAATCAAAAAGTTATAACATAAATACTTCATAGCTAATACATCTTATCTCCATAATTAATAGCATTGTTCATCAATACGTCTCTATATTCAATTCAATTATCCTAAATCGATTATCCTAAGTCTCCTCTTTCCATCTAGTTATCGGTTCCCATATTTTCAATCCAAGTTTCCTCCCATTCTTTCCCTTCTAGCGTAAATTGCCTTTTCCAAATTATATATATTTAAAATCTTCGCCAACCATTGTTGATATGTCGGTGGTATTGGGTCCAGCCAGGCTGATGCAATACATAACCTTAATACTGCCATAGCAACAAAAAATAAAATAAAATTCTTCCCCCTGTGTACCATCTGAATTTACACCCAACAAAATTAGAGTGGGGTTAAATTAACTCTTATTCTCAACGCACTTTGCATATAAATCTCTATTTCATTCAAAATTGTACATAATGATGGGCATGTTGCAAAAAAGTGTACAATATCAGCTTGTAGGCTTCCACATCTTGCACAATTAATACCAATTGTAGCTCCCCATTGAGCAATTTTTGCCGGAGTATATTACAGCCGATACAATGTCTTGTAATGTTGCGCCTGCAATGCTGCAGAACACAAGGCAGTCTGACCCAACTCTAATGACATATTAAAGCAGTCTATTTCAGCATCTAATTTAGTTGCCCAGCTTTCCCCCCATTTCTCCAAGTCATCTTGTTTTGATTCTATTAATTCGTAGTAGAACCTTTTAATACTACAATCAATTCCTTCCTGTACCAGCTCAAGAATCTTGTTTCTCTCAAAACCGGCAGTTCCACCTCTTTTATTTAACAGAAAGCTTCTTATTTGAAGGTAGTTAAAAAAGTGCCTTGTTTCTATCCCATATTTTGCCTGAATCTCTGAGAACTGCATGATACCGTCAGGTCCCATCATGTCTCCAATTTTAATATGAATACTAAATCAGAAAAAATATCATTAGGAAAATTTGAATTATTCTTCATTCTTGTGTATCTGTTATTTTTACCTAATCCGTATCTCTTACTGAAGGCTTTCCAAATATTGTATGCTATCATAAGTGTCTTGAAACGGGTTCTTTTATAGTATGCTAAGTCGAAATGTCTGAGGAGTACATTATTAACATCTTCTCCCAACAAGAGGCCATATATTGCCAGGGTTCCTAGCTCATCATCTCCCTCCATTTCTGCACCGCCTATTAACCCCACCATACCTTGCAGGGCGGTGGCCCAGTAATATAATTTCAAATCTGGTAGTGCCCATCCTCCGCATTGTCTTGGTAGTGCCATAAAACGTAATGCCCTTCTAGTCTTTCCTTTGTACCATATAAACCTATTAATCATGGCTTCTATCTTTTTAAACCAGTGGTTGTCAAACATCAATGGGATTGCCCTGAAAATATATAAAAACTTTGGTAGCACTAGCATCTTAATAATGTTTGTTCTGCCAACTAGTGAGAGATGAAGATTATGCAATCTGTCTAAATCCCTTCCAACCTTAGCTATGATAGGAGCTATGTTCAATTCCACCACTTTATCCAGTTCTGAGGTAATTGAAATACCAAGGTAAACACCTGTTTGCACAACCCTGTGATCATGACATACTGCATTATTATTCTTAATTATTTGTGTTTTATTAGTATTCAAAGAATATCCTGAAACCATTCCAAAATGTTTTGCCTCTATTTCAACCCTTCGAATAGCCTCAGTGGGAGAAGATGTTAAAACTGCCACGTCATCGGCGTAAGCAAGTATTTTACATTCCCCCCTATGCGTAATCAATGGAGTTATATCTTCATTTCTTTCTATTCTCCGAATCAGAGGATCCAAGTACATAGCAAACAGCAGGGGGGAACATGGGCACCCCTGTCTTGTTCCCCTCTTAATTTGAATCTCCCCAGTCAATCCCGAGTTTACCCTTACAGCGGCTAACGGGTTTCTATACAGTGTTTTTATTGCTTTAACAAATCCCTCCCCGAATCCCACTCTCTTTAGAACACACCATAGATAGTCCCAGGAAACCCGATCGAAAGCCTTCTCGGCATCTAAAAACTTCACCGCCATCGGGTCCCCTGAGACTTCCATGGTGTCCAATAAAGTAATAAGTTTCCGAATATGGTGAGTCGTTCCCCGCCCAGGAATAAATCCATGCTGATTAATGGAAACTAGTGGTGTTATCACATTAGTAAGCCTTACTGCCAATGCCTTAGAATAGACCTTCGTGTCCACGTTCATAAGTGTAATAGGTCTATAAGAACCAGGTTCCTTAGATGATTTCCCTTTTTTTAAAATGACCACAATTTCTGCGCCTGACCACGAACCTGGAACCGATACCCCTATCTGTGCTTGCTGTAAAGTTTTCACCATGTCCTTACCTAATACTTTCCAAAATACCTTAAAA
Source organism: Lissotriton vulgaris (assembly GCF_964263255.1). Lineage (NCBI taxonomy): Eukaryota > Metazoa > Chordata > Amphibia > Caudata > Salamandridae > Lissotriton > Lissotriton vulgaris. The sequence goes on along the minus strand of NC_141687.1, from coordinate 581,772,955 downwards.
AACTCTATGGGTATTTGGTCAGGTCCTGCTGCCTTTCCTGATGGTAAACTCATAAGTGCGACTTCAATCTCCTGAAACTCTAAGGGTAAATCTAGTATTTGTTGTTCTTCCTCCTTTAATATCACTTTTTCAATGCTCTCTAAATATAATGCAATTTCCACTGGGTCTTTTCCTTGCTGCTCTTCATATAATTTCATATAAAACTGTCTAAAAACCTCTTTAATCTCCTGTGCATCTATTACCTCTTTCCCTGAGCTATCTTTAATCGCCCTTATCTCTCCTAACGCCGTTTTTTGTCTTGCTCGTATTGCCAAAGTTCGTCCCACCCTTTCACTAGCTTCATAGCACTTCTCTCTGTTAGCCACATATATTTTTGCCGCCCTAGTTGCTATGTCTTCCTCTGCCTCCATCCTTATCTTTGCTAATTTAATAAGAGAAAGCTCCAGCGGTTTACCTGCCATTATACATTCATTTAACTCCTCCTCTGCTAGGAGCAACTGTGATTTAACTGTTTGTATTCTAAATCGCTCCTGTTTGCGTTTATTCACACTGTAGCTAATAGTCTCACCCCGTATCCCTGCCTTAAAACTATCCCATACAATTCCATCCGAGGCAGTACCTTTATTTATTGTCAAGTACTCCTCAATCCACTGCTTCATATGTTGAATATAAATCTCATCCTCTAGAAGCACTCTTTCAAATGTCCACCTTGTAACCTCCCTGGAGCTCAACATAGCAGTATAGTTTAAAATTAAAGGATTATGGTCAGACAATATACGTGGCATCCTCTCAATCTGTGATTTAGATAAACAATTACTTGCTACGAGGAAGTAATCCAATCTTACACTTACCCTATGCGGGGCAGAATAATATGTGAATCCCTTCTCTTGTGGTTTTAAATTATCCCATAGATCTATTAATGCGTTATTCCTAGCCATAGAGCAAATTGCTCGAAATACTCTTTTCTTCCTACCTTTATACGTTGTATGTGTCCCTGCCATTAATCCTAGCCCCCCAGCACCATTGATATTAAGGTCACCTCCGAGAATAATACAGGGTGCCCATGTAGCCAGCTCTATATCCAACTGCTCAAAAATTTTAGGGTCATCCCCTGTGGAACCATAAATTGAGCCTAAAGTGATCCACTCTTCTCCAACCAAACACTCTACCAACGCCCATCTCCCCCAAGCATCCTCTAATTTCTTCCTCGTAGTAATATCCCGTCTCCTTGATAGTATTGCCACCCAGAGCCCTGTCTCGAGAAGGCTAAGATTACAAACCCCAATTGCTCCAATAGATATATTTCAGATGCCATAATGTGTGTTTCTTGTAAAAGTAAGAAATCAACTCTCATATTTTTTAATAGAAGAGATAGCTTATGCCTCTTCTGCCTCTCATTCAATTCACATATATTCCATGTCATTATTCATACAGCAGCCATTTCAGTTCAGATATTTGTTTCGCCAGATATAGCCTCCACATTTCCTTATAGTTTATTTTCCTTTGTTTTGTTTGCATTTTTATATACATTGTTTTCATATTGTGCCCCCTGCCCTCCCCTGTGAGCCCCCCGACTGTCCCACCCGCCCTACTGGCAAATAGGTCCATAAGACCTATATGTGGCAACTGTGGCCCCTCAAGGGTGACGCTCCCTCTCACTCATCTCCCTTACCCCTGCACCTCCCCAGAAAGCACACCACTTCCCCCTTTTTCTTTTATCCTTCCCCTCTCCCCCCACTCTACCCTCCCTCTACTATTCTTATGTCATTTGTCAGAGACTCTTAAATATGTATCAATCTCGTAATCCCCCCTTTTTTATTTTTTAATTGAACTCTATTGTTTTAGGTTTTCTGATTTCCGTGAGAGGTCAGCGCCATTGTACCATCATGTGATCTATTTTCCTTCAACCACACCAAGTATTCTTGGGCCTTGATCTCTGAATAAAAAACCTTAAATGGCCCATTCTTGACTACCTTCAGTCTGCTAGGGAACATCAAGTATGCCTCACATCCTAGTTTTTCAAATGGGGTTATTATCTCCCTCATCCTCCATCTCCTTTCAACCGTCGTGTGTGGCAAAAATCAGGTCTGGCAAAAAATTCAACATCTTTATACCTACATTTAGCCTGGGGTTTTGCCTTTGCCATAATTTCTTCCCTTAATAGATAATTCCCAACATGGATAAGTATTGCCCTGGGTTTTGCAGACATATTAACCTTACTCTGTACAAACGGGAATCTATGTGCACGCTGTATTTCCTTTTCCAAATTCCAACCTGGTATATCTGGTAATGCACCTCTGAGCAGTTCAATTGCATATGCCCTCACATCTTGCCCCTCCTTTCCCTCTGCCACACCCAGTAAGCGTATATTATTTCTGCGCTGCCTATTCTCGAAATCCTCAAGTTCCCATAAGACATCAGACGTAGTTTTTTCCTGTTCTTGTTTAAAATCTTGCCACTTATTAACCTCGTCTTCCAAAACACCAGTTCTCTCCTCAACTTCAGTAACCCTTCCCACAAGTTCTGTGTACAGCTTATTCACTTTCCTGAGAGAACCCTGTTTCTTCTTACTCTCCTGTCTCGCTCTACGGCCATCCGCTCTAGCCTCCACTTGAATCTGTTTCAACATAGTAAACATCGTTTCAAACCCAAGTGGTTCTTGACCTTGACCTTGTCCTGTAGTCTGCCTCTGTGTCACGTCTTGGATTGAAGTAGAACCCGCTGCCTCTTGATACATTTGCGATGTTGCAGAGTAGTCCCAGTCCAATCTTTTTACTACCTGTACTTGTAAAGGAGGACTTACGCCACTTTTGGTTCTATTCCGTCTCTTTTTCACTAAGGTTTTACGTCTAGAGGAGAGTTTGTGAACTGTTTCTTCCCTTAGTTCCGAGCTATCTGTCATATCTGAATCTAGTCCAGTTGGATGTAACTCCATTTCATCCTCAGTATCGGTATCAGAATCTTTTGCAGCATTAGTTGATTCTGAGCTTGAACCAAGTTCGATCCCTCCCACAGCCCCAGCCTCCTCCTCGTCACCCCCCTCATTCAGTAAAAAAAAACAGTCATCACTCGGCGAGCCTGGGTTTAAAGGGGAATGTGGCATAGCCTTCATAATGTTCAAGTCCAAACCAATACATTTTTATCAATCTGTGACCCTACTGATTTTGGCATTGTCTCTCCATATTCATCTTGTCCCCCAGTACTCAGAATATCTTCTGTAAAATTCGTGCCTTGTATTTTGGTCCCTGACTCAATACACTCTGAACGTATTTCAGCATCAGAAATTATCTTCCCTTCGCCCCCTACCTCCTGTGTTACCTGCATTGACCGAATTTGTTGAGTCTCCAAGTTAACCGGTATCTGATTAGTAGCAGAGACCCTATATGAGTCCCGTATCCCAATCTGCTCCTTGCCTTGTGTAGTGCTCAACTGATCCGACTCCTTCGTAATTTGGAGCGAAACTGAGAGAGCGCAATTTGAATATAAAGTATATCGTAGTCATATTTAGACGCATCTATTATAAACGTAGGAATGAAATGTATATCGTGATGTGAAGTTGATGACTATAGCATAAAGTCAATTAAAGTGATATTATGGTATAGGAAACGTAAATGTATTTACACGTTAAACATGCATTAGATTTAGAAGGCCCGTATACGTAGTGGGCTAATGTAGAAATGCCTACGAACAGTAGAACGTGCAGAGTAGAATTCAAATACGTGTGTAACTTTAAATGCAGAAACGGCGAGAAATGTAACATGGAGAAACGTGCAGAGAGCATACATAACGAAGCAACCAATGAGAATAAAGTTGTATTCTATGAAATTTATATTCTATGTATTAAGGTTTATATTCTATGTATGAGATTATATTCTGTGTGAACTTTATATTCTATGTAAAATTGTATTCGTTTAGAAGAAACGTATTTGCTAAAAGCGTTCGCATATAAATGTATGTTAAAGGTTATACTGTGTAGAAGAAGTTTGTAGGAATGCTGGAAGAGTTAGGTCATTTGTGATTGTAACTTGACTAACCAAGAGTTCGCAGGAGCATAGTCCAATGTATGTAATTTAGTGGGCTCACAGGAGTCGTGAATAGTCTTCACATGAAGGTGCGAGCCGAAGAGTCTAGCATTTGTTAGATTTAAGGTGACAAATGTCGAACGAAGTTTATTGCCTAAACATGAGAGGAGGCGATTGGAATTTGAGCTTTGTTTTGAATGACCATTCACAGGATCTAGTAAGGTCAGAGAAAGAGTTGTAATGTTAAGGTCTTGTTTAAGGTTATCTGACTTTGGATGAAAGTGTCAACTAAAAGTCGCCAACGAGAAGATGAAGATGACATCTAAGGAGAAGGGTCAACCTAACGGACGACGCGAGGAGATGAAGCAATGGAAAGAGCCAGAAACTGACATCATCGGGGAAAGTCCGTGGTGGGCGTCAAGGGGCGTTCCACCCACACTGTGATTGTGTATTTTAGGGACAGCACCCCGGGGATAAGATAGCGAAGAGCTCAGAGAGAGAGAAGAGCGAGAGGCAAGTTAGAAGGGTAGATGCCTTGAGCAGATGCGCTGAGAAAGATCAGAGCGTAAGGGAGCAGTAGGCCGAGGACCCTTAAAAGAGCGGATGGGTAGGCAGAGAGGGTACTGCTTCTTAAACTTAAGTTACCTTTAGAGGCTAAGAGAGTTTGAACTTCTTTGGAAGTCAAACTGCTGACACCTTTTTAGGGAAGAAAATTGCGAAGTAGGGATGTCACCTAGTATAGAGTAGGGACAGATTTAACTTGATTATTTTCTCTTTCTGTAGATGACGCAAAGGAACCATTTTACATCGAAGCTTTAATTGATTTTGTATTCTTTGTATACTTTGAGATTTATCCTGAGAGGATTGTAATTTGCATTCAAATTTGACTTTATATAAAATACTTAAACTTTATCAGTTGTAAGTGGTTCTTCAGAGTGGCGTCATTTAATGGGGTTTAACTAAACCTATGTGGGAGTTGTCTTTTACTCAACGACAGATATTAGCGGTCCAAAAATTACGAATGAGATAAATTATTAAATTGATTATAAATTGATACCAAAATCTCATTCCCCGCAGTTGGTAGCAGAGTATGATGGTTATCTTCTTGAGGAAGACGACCTAGGCCAGGTTTAGTTTACCCCAAGGTCCCTAGTCATCGTCGACCAGAAGAAGAATCCCTGCCGAAGAAGGTGCTGACGGTGCGTCGAGAGAAAAGCAGCAGAATCGGTCGAGAGTGAGTATAAGGGTCATGCGTTGTAAGATTGCGGTGTTTTATGTTGTACCTGTGTTGTAATGTCAAGCGGAGTTGAATGCCTGTAGTGTGATTGAGGGAAGGTTGTGAGCGCGCGCAACCGGATAAAATCTTATGTCCAGAGGGCTTAAGTGGTTCGGGTGTATCGAACACCCAGAGTAATTTGTCTACCATTTAATGGGGGTCATGAGGTACCATTGATCGCCCGCAGACCGATGATAGGGGGAGCGTTTGAGTGAGTGTATGAGTAAACGCATGCTGGTCGTACGTTTACTGTGTGTAAGTAACCTATCAGTTGAGGCAAGCGTCCGACCGTAAGAGGAAAGACGTCTCGCCAGTTGAGGTGACAATTACAGTTAGACTGTGGCCGTACAGTCAGAGAAAAGTGATCGCTTGGACGGAAGTAGTCATTTTTCGGTGTATGAATGAAACGCATGTGAGATCGCGAGACGAATTGAGAAACGAAGGAAACTGCTGTAGAGGGAACGAGTGACGTCAGCGTAGAATTGCGCTGAGATTGGTCGGTTAGCGTAGAACCGCACTGGGATAGGCTGATTAGTGAGAGTCGTACAGGGATTGGTGGTTGTCATCAGGACGTAAATAAGGAAGAGAATTAATAAGAGGAAAATCGTAGATCATCAAAATTGAAGTGCTTTAAGGGTTTAAGAAAGATCTTTAGGAAGAATAGAAGAAACTTATATGCCGGAGAAGAAGCTCCACCAGAAGGCACACCAGCTTATCATATGGCAGTAAATGTAGGCTTACACTCGATATTATGGATTTCCGAGTGGAATAGGCTAACAGAAGGAGAAAAGGAATTGACGTTTCCGAGATTCGGAACGTTTAAGCTAGACGTGTTGAACCAATTGAAAGCGGTAATGCTTGCAACAAGACCTCTACCGAGGCCAACACAATTCGAAGCTCTTAGTGCATGGTTTAGAGCAGCACACGCAAAAGGCGTAAAGAGGCGTCAAGAAAGAGTGAGACGATCAGTAAAGGCATTACAGGATGCTAAATGGGATGAGGAACCTAAGAGGTGGAGAGTGCAAAAGATAGAAGCAGACAAACTGTTCACCATGATAGAAGCTACGGGAGAAAAGAAACCCCTAGAAGAGGAAGACGAGGATAGCGAAACGGAAGAAGAACTGTTAGAGAGGCTGTTAACAGAGAGACCACCTCCGTATAGCGGTGAATCCGCAAGTCCCATATTACAGCAAGGGGAAGGAGCTAGATGGGGAGAATATAAATCGATCCCAGTAACAGAGTGGGACTCCAACAAGAGTGAGGAAATAAACCAAATTAGTTCCGAACAGAGAGTAGTGGGAAGATTTGTGGTCCAGAAGGTGCCAGAGACGCAATGTGCAAGGTCGTGCCAAATGCCAGACGCTTTACAAGTACCTGTTACCATAGGCCCTATTGTGTCAATCTACAACCCAGAGGGGGTCCAGCAGGAGGAACAGGCACGATGGGACAGGGAAAGGGCAGAGATGGAGAATAGGAATAATACGATGAATCCTCAAAGACAGAGATTAGCACCAGTGAGTCGGAGTACCCCATTAGATTCCGCAACGGGTCCCTGGATAGAACAAGGGGGTCAAAGAGGATCGATGGATTTGAGGGGACCAAAACCGAAATCCTATAAGGAATTAAGGGAATATCTGAAAGAATGGGATATTGCTGAGGAGGCTAGGAATAAAAGTTTAGAAACAGGAGCTGAATGGAGAGACCAGGATAACAAGGTCCTCTCTCATTGTGGAGCTGGCGAAAGCAGCCCAGAGTGGGAGAGAGGGAGTCAAGGAAGTAGAAGAGATACGAGTCCTACCATTAGTGGCAATAGGCAAATGTGCGATGACAGGAGTGCAGGGTGTGGCGAAGTGCCTCGCGTCACCTTTAGTGAAGGAGAACGAAGGACGCAGGAATACCGGAACACTTTCAGGTGCACACACCATGCTCCGGATGAAAATGTGCAACATTGGAATCACGGGAACATGGAGAGTCGCGAAGGGTCTCGCCATGCGTCCGGTGATCTAGGGCGAAGTCATGAGAATACAGGTAGTCGCGAAACGTCTCGCCATACATCCGGTGATCACGAAAGAGATCGCGGGAGCATGGAGAGCCATGAAGGACCTTATCGTCTGTTAAGTGATACCAGACAGCAAGCGAGTTACAGTGGTTTAGAACAGCACGGAGGATCTTATCTTGTATCTGGAGAAACCGAACCGAAAAGACGGAGTGTAGGATTAAGGGATGGAGTATTGTTCCACCACACCCCAAGGGAAGATGGAAAGGCTTGGGATTTGGAGAGGTGGGAACAAAGGGATGGAAGAAAGATTCCTCATAACTCACCTGTGCTCAGGCGTAGGGCGCATAGTGGAGGAGAGAGGGATGCAAGAGAACAATCTAGGACTGACGTACTGAAAGCCGAAATAAAAGCAAGACGCATAGATGTAATGAGTTTAAAATCAGACTTAGATGAAATAATTGACGGCACAGTGGCAATCGAGAGGTTAGAGCTGTACGCTCCAGATGAGATACTGTTTTTATCGAAGGATGTTACTCGAAAGGCAAGAGCAGCTCATGAAAAGTTATCTGAACTGGCTGACAAGTACATGATAGACATATCACGAACTAAGGTCTTGCAGGCCAATCATAGGCTGAATTGCACGGATCTAGACTTAGATGAGCGCAGAACGATTGGGCTGAGAGTACACATAAGAGAATTGGTCATGTGTATTAGAATTTGGAGAGATCTGGATAGATGGGAGGAAAGATGGTCCAAGAAGGGATCTGTCAGACGGAGTACACTTGTGAAGTCTCAGGATACAGACCTAATGCGAATGGAAGCTTTTCCTTTGCGAGAAATCGCGAACGGAAACTACGTGCATGTACCATGGAGTAGGGGGGATTTAGCGGCATTCACTAATTCCTTCCCGAAACTTAGAGAAAATCCCGTTGAGTGGTACAAGCAGGTAGAGAGATTCGTGAAGATCTCTAAGGTTCTCTGGATCGATTTGAACACATTGTTCGATATCGTGGTACCCGGAGATTTGTGGACGGCATGCAAACTTAGTATTGAATGGCCCACTTGTGAGCCTCAGAGGGATACCCAGACAGGTGGTCCATCAGACAGAGTCATGGAAAAATACGAAAGGGTAATAACATGGCTGAAAGAGAAAGTGCCGGTGCAAGACATAGACTGGGTTAAGATAGATCGAACAACTCAGGAGCCTAAAGAGACAGTTCACGAGTTCTATGAGAGGTTACTGAAAGCATTCAAACAGTATAGTGGGTTGGACGTAATGGATCCTAAGGATATAGGACAGTTTGTGTCGAAGTTTGTTCTCGGACTGAGACCAGACATAAGCCTAATGATTCAACAGCACTTGATCTGTTGGCAGAACAAACCTTTAGACGAAATTCTGAGGTATGCAAGATACTGTAGCGATGAGATAGACTCGAAGGCGAAGAAGCTCAAGGAAAAGTTAATGTTAGTACAGATGCAAGCAGCTGGGAAGGGTGGACAGCGACAGCAGGGAACAGGAGCGCAAGCAAAGAAACAGAATAATCAGAGCAGAGAAGAGGAAGAAAGACCGAGACCGAGAATGGATATCGCAACACTGAAAAGGACGACCAGGTGTCATCAGTGTAACGAGGTGGGACATTGGAGACGCGAGTGTCCTTACAATATTGAGACAGGGGAATTAGAACAGGAGGAGGAAGAGGTACAGAACAACGTGGTTAAGGGAGCAACAGTCCCGAAGGGAAAGTTTGTCAAAGGGGGGATTCAGACTCCTCGAGCCCCGTTTCCTCAACCGCCTCGAATTGCGAATGGAGGGAAAACCTACAGACAAATGCCATTGTTCGTAGGAGGAGAAGAATGCTACTACGTTGATCCTCTTACAGGGCAACAAGTGAATAGGGAAGAAGATTGCACTTTAGGAGCAGCCCTGGAAGTAGATCAGAGAGGACCATACGTAGAAGCTGAAGTAGCTGGATGTCCTACGACCTTTTTGGTGGATACGGGAGCCACTCGATCCACGTTGAGATCAGCGGTAGTCCCAGGTCTGCCGATATCAGGAGAAATGATTCAGGTGGTAGGAGTCGCAAACAAGAGGATGACGAATCCCCTGACGGAACCAGTGTCAGTAAAGATAGGGAATTACAGTAACGAACATCAGTTTGTGATCTGTGATTCTAGCCCGGTGTGTTTGTTAGGAAGAGACCTGTTGTGTAAACTGAATTGCACAATACATTGCACACCAGAAGGAGTAGAAGTACAGACCAACGATGAAGATGCCGATTTCAAAGTTGTAAATTCGCAGGAATGTGTGGAATTATATCCTACCCTGACAGTGGAGGAGCTTCCACAGGACTTGAGGGGGAAAGTGTCAGCTGAGGTGTGGGATTTTACTGGAGAAGAAATAGGCTTGATCAAAGGAGTAGAACCAGTAAAGATCTTGGTAAGACTCAATGCTGAGTACCCAAGAACACCACAATACAAGTTGACACCAGAGACGATTGCAGGAATAAAGCCTGTGATCGAATCCATGATTAAACAGGGAATACTGAAGGAGATCGTGGGTAGTCCATGTAACTCACCGATTATGGGTTTGCAGAAACCTAGTGGAAAATACAGAATAGTGCAGGATCTTCGAAAGATTAATAATATTGTTGTCTCATGTTGTCCAGTGGTACCGAATCCATCAGTGATATTATTTCAGATACCGTTCCAAGCTGAATGGTTCACCGTGATAGACTTGTGCCAGGCTTTCTTTTCGATTCCTTTAGACGAAGAGAGCCAGTATCTTTTCGCTTTTAAGCTGGAAGATCGCGTTTTAACATGGTGTCGTATCCCTCAGGGGTATACAGAAAGCCCATCGATTTTTAACCAGCTTTTAAAGAGAAATCTTGAAAGTCTAGTACTGCCCAAGAACTCAGTTCTAGTCCAGTACATAGACGACCTCCTAGTTGCGTCAGAAACAGAGGAAGCTTGCAGAGAAGACACCATCACCTTGTTAAATCACTTGGCCGAGAACGGGCACAAGGTGTCACCAAGTAAATTGCAATATTGTAAGACTGAAGTGCAATACTTGGGCCACAGGATTGAAAAGGGGAAACGGAAGGTGTCTCCAGACAGAATAGAGGCGATTATGAAAATGAACGCGCCTACCACACAAAGAGAGGTCAGGATGTTTCTAGGCATGGTCGGTTATTGTCGACAGTGGATAGCCAACTTCTCACTGAAGGCAAAGCCGTTATTACAACTGACGCACAAAGGAGTGAATGATCCGGTACCATGGGACAAAGACTGCTTGATGGCGTTTTTGCAGCTGAGGGAGGACTTATGTCGCGCCCCGGCTTTAGGAATGCCTGACTATACGAAACCATTTTTGCTTTACTGCTGCGAAAGAGAGGGATGCGCTTTAGCAGTTTTAGCTCAGATCCACGGAGATGCGCGTAGGCCAGTGGCGTACTTTTCGGCTACATTAGATCCAGTAGCCGCAGCGTTGCCCGGATGTCTCAAATCCGTAGCTGCAACGGGTGTCAGCATTGAAAGATCTGAAAGCGTGGTAATGGGACATCAGTTAGTGGTGTACGTACCGCATTCTGTGGAATTGTTAATGACCAGGACTAAGACTCAGCATCTGACGAATAGCAGGCTCACACGCTACGAGCAGGTCATACTGGCTGCCGAGAATGTGACCCTAAAAAGATGCTCCGTCTTGAATCCTGCTACCTTGATGCCACTTCCGAATGAAGTGGAAGATGAAAATTGTACAGATCATGACTGCCTTGATGTGACTGAACTATGCACCAAACCGAGGCCCGATATCGTAGATGAGCCATTGACTGACCCTGATGAAATTTTCTTTGTTGATGGTTCATGCGTAAGAGACGATATCGGTCAGCTGAGAGCAGCTTATGCAGTTTGCACGATTACCAGAGTTGTAGAAGCCGCTTGCCTGGAAGGAGTACACTCCGCACAGGTAGCTGAAATTGTTGCTTTGACTCGTGCTTGCTTAGCAGGCGACAAACTTCGAGTCACCATATACACCGATAGCCAGTATGGTTTCGGGGTAGTTCACGATTATGGGCAGTTATGGTCTCAAAGAGGTTACATGACCTCCTCGGGTTCTCCCATTAGGAATGGAGAATTCGTGAGACTTTTGTTAGAAGCATTGCAAGGTCCGTCAGCCATAGCCGTTGTCAAATGTGCCGCGCACACGAAGAACGTAGACTTTGCGTCGCAGGGCAATCGCTATGCTGATGAAGTAGCACGTTATTGTGCAGAACAAGGTTATTCTCACACTGATGTTAAAGTGGGGGGAGTACAGGAAAGAACTGAATTGACAATGTTGCTAGACACTGTAGATACGTGGGATGAATTAAGGAGTGTTCAGGAGAATGCACCAGATGTTGAGAAAAAGGGCTGGGAAACAGCGGGTTGTGAGAAAAGCGAGATGAATTTTTGGGTTTCTGCCGATGGGAGAGCAGTTTTACCAAATGAGCTTGTTAGTCCAATGGCAAGGAAATTGCATGGATCAGCACACATAGGAAGAGATGCAATGGTGAGAGTATTCAGACAAACGTGGTTTAATCCTAAGTTTAGAGTAGCGGCAGAGGCAGTATGTCAGCGATGCGCGATTTGTCAGCAACTAAACGTGGGAAAGAGAACACCAGTTACATTGAGTCACATAGGAAGGTCTGGGGGGCCTTTCAATAGGATGCAGCTTGATTTTATAGAAATGCCTCCATGTAACAGACTCAGATACGTTTTAGTGATTGTCTGTATATTTTCTAGATGGGTTGAGGCTTACCCTACACGTAGATGCGATACACTTACAGTAGCGAAACTGTTACTTAGAGAGTTAATACCGAGGTTTGGGGTGCCATCCTCTTTGGAATCAGACAGAGGAACTCATTTCAACAGCAAAATAGTGAAGATGTTGTGCTCAGCTTTGAATATTGATCAAAAGTTACACTGCAGCTATCGACCCGAAGCTTCAGGGATTGTAGAACAAATCAACAGTACAATCAAGTCCAGACTGGCTAAAGTTTGTTCATCGACATCCCTGAGTTGGCCAGACGCACTTCCAGTGGTTCTTATGAGCATACGTAGCACACCTGATAGGAAAACAGGCCTCTCTCCACATGAAGTGCTAATGGGGAGAGCTATGAGATTGCCATCGGTTCCAACTGCAGCGCTAGTGAACATCACAGACGACTTGATTTTGGACTACTGCAAGGGACTATCTGATGCCATTAATTCTGTGTCCCTCCAGGTCCAGGCTGCAGAGGTTCCATCAGCACAAGACTTGTGCCATGACCTGAGTCCTGGAGACTGGGTCCTGGTGAAAAAGCATGTCAGGAAGAACTGCTTAGACGTGCGCTGGAGAGGACCGTTTCAAGTCATACTTGTCACGAACACAGCGGTGAAGTGTGGAGGCCTGCCAAATTGGATACATGCCTCACACACTCGAAGAGTGCCAGCACCTCTAGAAGAAACAGCTCCTCTCTCGGATGAGAATCCGGCGGAAAGCGGAGAAGCCATAGAGGGGGAAAGCCAAGCTGTGGAGGTGATCGAAGAGGCTGAACCTGTGTTGGAACAAGTCGACGAAGGTCAAGATACTAGCGAGACCGAAGTCGCCTCAGGAGAAGAAAGTAACTCGGAGACTGAATCGGATACCAAACAAACTGAGAGTGACCAAGAGACTGGTCCAAGAACAAGGAGCAGAAGAACAAGGAGTGACGAAGCCAGTTGGCCGGAGAGAAAGAAAAGGCTAAGCTCGGAAGAAAAGCAAGAAAGAACTCTTGTCCCGATCGCTGAAGAATCGGATCAGGAGGAAGAAACGACAGACTCAGGAACTGAGAGTCCACGAAGGTCGAGAAGGGTACGTGTGCCCTGCAGAAGGTACGCCACCCCAGAGTGGACTTATCTAGCAGATGTCTTGGGGACAGAAATCTGGGAGAGTGAAGAGTGTGAAAGTAATCGATCTCGATCCATTTGTGGCAGTGGAGATATGGATGTTGACGCCTGGACTCGAGACTGAGGGGTTACTGACTTTCACACTTCCCATACCCCCATACTTGAGTCGGATTAAGGATTTAGTGTTGAACAGATTACAATTTCCAACATTTGGTCATCAAATATCAGAGGAAGAAGACAAAGTCATTCGTTTTGAATTATTGGAACTTGTTGCAAGAGCTGCAGGTACAAGAATAATTGTTGATGTATAAAGACTTTTGTATATAAGTTATAAAGAAGAAGATAACCTAGCGCCGAGTGGAAAGAAGAATAAAATTAGGGTTTACATTTAGAGGACGGAGAAGGGTTAGGGTTGTCTGTTGTTAAAAATAAAGAGACACTGTTGCGAAAAAGAGACTTTTGTTGATAAAAAGAACTTTACAAACCGAGAAGAAAACAAGGCAAGCTAAGGACTGAACTGATAAACTTTTTCGCAAAAGAAAGAGTCACGCTGTTTTGACAACATGGAGAACGGCAACCCAAACAGAAAAGCTAGATGTATAGTAGGTACACTTATAGCGATAGTGATATTTCTCATAATTACAGTAGTGACAATATCATACATAGTAGGACATGAAACCGATAAAGAAATAGCAGATGTAAAAATTGTAACGACTTTAAAACCTGCTCCTGATGGAAAGAAGGAGGAGAGCAATGTTATACGTGAAAAGGCGTTACTAGCAGATGAAACTCGTAGATTACACGTAGACGAGTCACAGGGAAACTTTAGGTCAAACGCATATGCTAAACTATTGTACGAATATATCGATGCCATGGAGGCCAAAGATTGCTACGTTTGTATGCAATTGCCGGCTTCTGTAGATGAGGGCATCCGATATCATCATCTCCCATTGACTTATGGGATAACATGTAGCTTACTGCTTAGTATATTTTATGGTAGAGAAGGATTTGAGTACTACTTTTCAAATTATGATTCGGTACTGCCTGAAGTTCCGAATTATAAGCAAATGAATAAGTGGGACTATTACAAAAAGGAGGATAGACTAGCCAAATTCTTTCTTCCTTGGGATACGTTAGATACATCATATGCACGCAGAAATAATCTGACTTGCAAAGTGTCAGAGGTAGAAAAGAAGTTTATAGGACAAGTAGATGATCGATACAGAAGGCAGAAAATTTTAAAAATGTCAGGACAGTGGAAAACTGATTGGACCGAAGAAGAGAAGGCACATAAAAGGAAAGGTAGCAATGGTCCAATAGCACTGGATAGAACGCAGAGAGGAAAGTTATGTTTAACTCGAAGCAAGACATATTATGAGAGTGAATTCGTAGGTGAAGTGAATTGTGAGCATGCTTTTAAGTTAGAGTATTATACGAAAGATTTTATGAAAGGGATGCAGGCTATTCCTAATGTATATTTTGTATGTGGGAGAAATGCCTATGTAAAACTGCCTGACAATTGGTATGGTTCGTGTTACTTGGCAATTGTCTTCCCCAAAATATATCATGCAAAGGATTTAGCGGCCATAGAAAGAAAGGCTTCGACAAGAATGAAAAGGGAAGTAGGAGATGCAGAAGTAGTAGGAGACGTATTTGGAGCGATGTTTCCTATGTTAGGTTTAATACTTAACGATGTTAAGATCAGGAGACTAGCTACAGTCGTAGATAGATTATCTGCAAGTACTGCAAGATCATTAATGCTAATAGAAGGTGAGATGCAATCGATTAGAGCAATGGTTCTTCAGAATTGACTTGCTCTTGATGTAATATTAGCAAAAGAAGGCGGAGTTTGTAAATCTTTGAAGGTTCAGGAATGTTGTACTTATATTCCTGATAATTCAAAACCACTTGAGAAGGTTATAAGAAACATTACACAGATTCACCAAGAAATCGAAGATTTGACAAAAATAAATGTTTGGGAAAAAGTAGGTAATGGTGTAGGAAAAGTTGGGAGTTGGTTTGCTAACCTTGGCAAAAGTATTATATGGTATATATTAAAACCTGTATTAATAGTATTAATTTGCATAATCTCATTGTTAGGATTTGTGAAACTATATAAATGGTATAAGACGAACAGGTTACAAGGATCGATGAAAGAACAAGAAAGGAGATTAGCTGTTTTACAAGATCAACAGTATAAAAGTTTGAGAGCACTTGAAATGATGAAAAGAGGAAATGATGTAACTAGTTCTGTATAAAGGGTTGTATTCAAATTGCTTTTAGTGATGACTCCTAAAAGTCATCAAAGGGGGGAACTGAGAGAGCGCAATTTGAATATAAAGTATATCGTAGTCATATTTAGACGCATCTATTATAAACGTAGGAATGAAATGTATATCGTGATGTGAAGTTGATGACTATAGCATAAAGTCAATTAAAGTGATATTATGGTATAGGAAACGTAAATGTATTTACACGTTAAACATGCATTAGATTTAGAAGGCCCGTATACGTAGTGGGCTAATGTAGAAATGCCTACGAACAGTAGAACGTGCAGAGTAGAATTCAAATACGTGTGTAACTTTAAATGCAGAAACGGCGAGAAATGTAACATGGAGAAACGTGCAGAGAGCATACATAACGAAGCAACCAATGAGAATAAAGTTGTATTCTATGAAATTTATATTCTATGTATTAAGGTTTATATTCTATGTATGAGATTATATTCTGTGTGAACTTTATATTCTATGTAAAATTGTATTCGTTTAGAAGAAACGTATTTGCTAAAAGCGTTCGCATATAAATGTATGTTAAAGGTTATACTGTGTAGAAGAAGTTTGTAGGAATGCTGGAAGAGTTAGGTCATTTGTGATTGTAACTTGACTAACCAAGAGTTCGCAGGAGCATAGTCCAATGTATGTAATTTAGTGGGCTCACAGGAGTCGTGAATAGTCTTCACATGAAGGTGCGAGCCGAAGAGTCTAGCATTTGTTAGATTTAAGGTGACAAATGTCGAACGAAGTTTATTGCCTAAACATGAGAGGAGGCGATTGGAATTTGAGCTTTGTTTTGAATGACCATTCACAGGATCTAGTAAGGTCAGAGAAAGAGTTGTAATGTTAAGGTCTTGTTTAAGGTTATCTGACTTTGGATGAAAGTGTCAACTAAAAGTCGCCAACGAGAAGATGAAGATGACATCTAAGGAGAAGGGTCAACCTAACGGACGACGTGAGGAGATGAAGCAATGGAAAGAGCCAGAAACTGACATCATCGGGGAAAGTCCGTGGTGGGCGTCAAGGGGCGTTCCACCCACACTGTGATTGTGTATTTTAGGGACAGCACCCCGGGGATAAGATAGCGAAGAGCTCAGAGAGAGAGAAGAGCGAGAGGCAAGTTAGAAGGGTAGATGCCTTGAGCAGATGCGCTGAGAAAGATCAGAGCGCAAGGGAGCAGTAGGCCGAGGACCCTTAAAAGAGCGGATGGGTAGGCAGAGAGGGTACTGCTTCTTAAACTTAAGTTACCTTTAGAGGCTAAGAGAGTTTGAACTTCTTTGGAAGTCAAACTGCTGACACCTTTTTAGGGAAGAAAATTGCGAAGTAGGGATGTCACCTAGTATAGAGTAGGGACAGATTTAACTTGATTATTTTCTCTTTCTGTAGATGACGCAAAGGAACCATTTTACATCGAAGCTTTAATTGATTTTGTATTCTTTGTATACTTTGAGATTTATCCTGAGAGGATTGTAATTTGCATTCAAATTTGACTTTATATAAAATACTTAAACTTTATCAGTTGTAAGTGGTTCTTCAGAGTGGCGTCATTTAATGGGGTTTAACTAAACCTATGTGGGAGTTGTCTTTTACTCAACGACAGATATTAGCGGTCCAAAAATTACGAATGAGATAAATTATTAAATTGATTATAAATTGATACCAAAATCTCATTCCCCGCAAAACCCTTCCCGAGTTCTGCTGTAGAAGCTCTGGGCAGCTTGTCTGTTCAGTCTGCTCAGTCTGCTCGACTCGCTGCTCCGTCTCTTCCGTGTGCGGTCCCGCCCCCAACAGAGCCGGTGCTTCCACGTTCCTTGCATTGATCTGTTCCTGAGAGTCCTGAGTGCCGGTGCCGTTGCGAGTCCCCCATTCAGATCCTGGAGACTCACAGGAGCCGTTAACAACAGGGCGCGAGCAAGCGCTTTACCTGATGCTTCGTTTGTCTTAACGCTTGCATTCACATTCACTTTAGCAGTCAATCGCGCTGTAGCCGCTGCAGGCGAAAATGCCTCGAAAACCGTAGGTTGTCTCAGACCTGCCTGCTCAGATGTCTTCGTGCCATTGTTGTTTCTTCTCATTACGGTAACTTTTTCATTTAATTTTTCCTTTTTCTCTTTATCCCTTTGGTTGCCGCTGCTTTCAATGCGTTTACTGTTATTTTGTTACCAGTCGACTTTATTGAATCCGAATCCTCCACTCTCCGTATATTTGTTTTTGTCCGAAGGTTTGCTGCAGGGGCGTCAGGATCATTACCATTTACTTTCTCATTGTCCTCTTTTTTTTGTTTGGGAGCCATAATGTGCTTCCTTAATCGAAGCAGACAGCAATGGCTCGTGTTGATAATACTCTCAAGAAATTCATGTACTTGAGTCAGTCTCCCCTTTATGTTATCCTTTAAAGTCCCAGTGGGAGAGTCTAATTTGATCAACAGCAGTTTCACCATGGGCAGGTTGCTTTGGTACTTGCTTTCAAAATAACTTTTAGGTTTCATCGAGGGGTTTTTGAAAAATCTCTCAAAGGGGGAATTTTTACCGCTCCCCTCCCAATGCGATTGGCTTTAAAAAGTGGTGTGCTCCGCATTCTATTCAAAGACCGCTATATCGGGAGCAAGGAGAGAACACGTCTTTCCCCTACGGCCTACCAGCGGCCATCTTGCCCGTCTGTGTCAGACACTTTCTGTACAAAATCTAGAGAAGTAGTCACTCTGCACTTCAAAAAGTGTTAATGTTTATATTGCGGGAATTCGACCCGGAAGTATTAGCACGGCTGGCTTAACATGAGCGCGCCAGGCAGTACACACAGAGGACACATTCGGTATCAGTCAATACAAGATTGAAGGCACATGTATTACAGACAAGTGCGAGCAACACCATAAATAACACTGCATGTAGAATAAAACAAATCATATCAGCAAGTACCTAATGACAATCTATACAAACTGTAGTTGGTAAAGCAAAAGAAAAGTGCAAATACTTTCAAAGTGCACAATAAAGAATCACCAGTCTGGCAATAAACAAAAATTACGCATGTTTAGTAAAACAATTAACTTCTTGCATCAACCCGAAAATACATTCAAAGTGCATGGTGCATGATAAAAACAAGTCCAGCAGTATGCAAGAATGAAGCCCGGTTAGTCAAACAATTCCCTGTTTGGTGTGTACATAAAGGCACATATATTTCAAAACAACTGGTAAACAATAACAACTACAGCATCGTACAATATTCAAACCAGTTCAAACTAACAATTACCTTTTTGAAGGCTCAAATATTTCAAAGTGACTAGCTAAACAGTAACAAGTACCGCAGGCAGCAGCATACAAAAATCAAACCACTTTAGTCAACCAATGACCTTTTTGTTTGTGCTTGTGCATGAAGGTGCAAATATTTCAAAGTGATTGGTAAAACAATAACAAGCACAGCAAACATCAGCATACATAAATCAAACCTATTTAGTCAAGCTAATTCCCCTTTTGTTTGTGCATCATCACAGAAACACCTATGCAGAGTTTTAACATTCTGCACCTTTGCTACAATTTGATTGTTTTGCTAAACCTAATACACAAAATGACTTTTCCATGGACCTATATGTGCCAGCCCACGAGGTAATTAGGGCCATCATATTCGCAGATGGCACAAGGAACATCTTGAGGTGGTTTCCAAACTTTTTAGACCAGAGGCTCCCTTGACTTTATACCTGTTGGCTGCGGCTCCCCATTACATAACTTTTTTTGGCAAATGGGGAGCGTGTATGCCTGGCCTTGGGTGTACTTCCATTTATCTCCTTGAAAATAATTGAGATGAGGCCTGAAGGTATTATAATCATAGATGTTATCCTACTAGTCATAGTGTCTGAAAGGGAGGGTAGGTTAGATAGATTGACTGATGGATTTGTGCTCGGTATTGGAACGGGTACGGGATTTTGTTTTATCATTTACATGTGTTTTTCTGTCAAATTCGGCGGTTTTTGAAAAATCCTTCGAACAGCCTATGATAGCTGCTGTAGTGCTATCCATGACTCTCTCTGGACAATCAAATGCCACAAGAATAGTGGGATGGCAATGTGGGAAACTCCAGAGTGAGATTTTTCTAGGCACGGAGATACCGGGAGATACCGGGAAAAGGCATTTACAGTGCTTGGGGCATGTTCAGTGTTCGTCATCTCATGCATTAGTGCAGACCGTTGCTTTCAGGCAAACATACAGTTGACTCCTGAAGCCCTAGAGCGTAAACAGCGTCGCTTTCAAGGTGAAGATAGCTTATCCCCCGATGCTCAAAAATCAAAACATGCGAAGCCTGGGGGTTATGGACACATTGCAGGTAACAACATGTGCCTAATCTTGGCAATTATTTCATAGTGCTCTCGCACAGGCTACATAGAGAACTGTGTGGGCTTGCATCCAGTATGGATTACCTACCCACACCATTGTTGTCTGTGTGTTGGGTGCAGCGCTCATTGAGTGTCTGGGTAGGTAGGCGCTGGGTCATGTAGCAACGCGTTGGGAGGTAAAGGGTGGCTGCGCACATATCTTGACTCAGCGTGTGGCCCGTCTGTAAAGGGTTTAAGTAGGATTAAAAAACTGGAGGGTCTCTGAAAGGGTCGTGGCCGATGTAGGGCTTGGCTTAAAAAGCACATAAACTGAAAATCTATGCTTAGATGCGCCCTCTCACTGGTATTTTGCTATTTTTGTCATTACATCCAGATATATAATACAGCAAGTAACATAACACTTACAGCAAGCCAGTACTATTGGCTTTGTCAATAGTTGTTAGTTGCATAAGATAAATCAGCAACAACCATGCCTTTGTAGTATAGCATATTGAGAATGCTTCAGTTCTGAAATGGTAGGACTGTGAAAGAACTATAACGAGTCTCTGTGAAGTTAGATCAAAGGCAGTGAAGGGTGGTACCACTGCTTACGTAAGATGCATTTTTTTCATGGTGAGTGGAAAAAGGGAGACCCCGATAGGGACCCGTCTAGGCACCTGCATATAGGAACTATGCACCGGCAAGACCTGGCCCACTTAAAGCCCTGCGTATAAGTCTCCATTATGTTCTGTTTGTAAGCCGAAGAATATGGTCTCCTTCTCAGTTAAATTATTTTTACCAGATAGGTCTCCTGTTTGAGAATAGGAACAGAGACACGTTTGACCCAGAGTGCTGCTCTTCAGGCAAAGATAAAGTAAAGTGTGTCTGGGATACCTGCACACCCGATTGTTCTGAAGCAGAGAGTCGGTTGCAGAGATGTGAGGAACATAAGTATGTCTTTCCTTTAAGCGTTACAGCGCATCTATAAGGCAGAGGGGCATAGCTGCCGAAAACTGTGCAGTTCCACACTGTCCAACATGCGTGAGTCTGAGGAGCTGAGAGCTGTCACTGATGAATGGCTCCATCAGTGTTAAGTAATGTGCCTTCTTTCAGGCACAACAGGGAATAGAGGGGCATGGGGTGGATATACATACAGAAACGTGGGGCACAGGTAGATGCTTCTTGATTGAATGATGGGGAGGGCTTAGCGAAAAATCTGGGCTGTGTCCTTCGTCACTGGGTTTACGTATGGCAAACTGGAGTATCAGTTATAATATGCAGGCATCTCTTCTCGGTTCCAGTATAAAGGTACATACAAGCCTGGAACAAAGCTACAGTCTTGGGGGCAGATGTACAAGCCCCCTGCGTCACTTTTCCGTCATTTTTAACATGGGAAATATGACGCAAAAGTGGCGCAAGGGTCTTGTAAATCTGCCCCGTGGGATTTAATGTACTATCGGCCGTTCGAATCTGTAATTAAAATATAGTTATTTAATTGCATGTTACCTTTTTCTGCTCCATATCTATCTGAGCCACCATAGCGAACCTAGTGCCTTTTAACTCAAAGAATGATAGTTCCCATCGGACACACAACTGCCTACTGCGCAGTACCTCTATTGCGACATACATGCAATGTTGTCTTATGTCAGTTAGTCGCACCATTAAAAGGAAATGACTACTTGCAAGAGAAATAACCCTTAGCAACAAGATTCCTTTGCTGTTTGTCACATGAGTCCCTCAGATGCCTGAATTGTGAAATGTGAGAAAAACTTCAGGGGCATAACCTATGCCTTTGCAGTGCAGCGCGGGCCCCATACAGCCTAGGTTCTTCAAAGAAATGAATTCCCATTTGTGCTCGCGATGCCCCAGGCTAATTTTGATGGTGCACCAGGGTGTCACAGCGCACAGATTGGGGAGCCGCAGGCCGCTTGCCGCCTCCGCTGAGTGAGGGGGCCCCTGGAGCGTGGGGTAATCCCCGTAATGCGGGGACCTGTGTTAGGCCCCTCTGGGTACCCTGTGCTGCACATTGGATGCCTTTCTCGTCTTGACAGTAACACTCACTGTGACATAGCCAATGGGGAGAGTGGCAAGACAAACGCCGTATAGGCTGGCCGCAGGGTACTGTTGCCACAGACAGCAAATCTGTGCATACCTGCAGCAAATAGGGGTCTGTTGAGGGTCAGCCACAGTATCTAGGAATGCTGGTCAACACTGTGATACCACAATGTCAAAGGGCGTCTGATGTCACTTTCACTGCCCCTGGCATTTTTGGGCATTGGCGTCCATGCTTTCCGCTTTAAAACATGAACAGCCTCACATAGCTTTCCTCTGATGACACAGTTTCGCCGATTTCGAGTGTGGGGCCTTCCTGCCCTACAGTTGCATTCCTGCCCTTGCCCTAGGAGGGGGAATGGATGTTCCAGCCTTGCCTAAACCCTTTCAAGTGTGGTCTTCTCTCCTCCTCCTCACCTACGCCTCCGCACAATCCGGGGAGAGGAGCCACTCAAGCAGAGGGTGCAGCAGGTGCAGTGTAGACGGGGTTGCCTATGGTTCTGTCTGCTAGGTTTGCCAGATTCTCTGGTGCAAGGTGAAAGGAAGTCAAACCCCATGTCAAATAAATAGTATCTTTTAAAACCAACTTGCATGATTTTTTGAAACAAATATTTTAAGTGTCTATGCCGAAACTTGCTGCTGATGTTTATAATTGTGTTAGTTAACATTGTTAAATCTACCAACCGATATAAAGATGAGGCACGGTATGTAGCCTTATGGTCTTGCAGTATTATATGTATTTTGGTATGTGACATTGAAGCTCTTCGTAATCTAATGCTTCTGAGGTACCACATTTCATTTGACTAGGGACGACATCAGTGTGCTGGCTGTAAGTGGTGTATGATTTTTGTGCACCCAGTATCATATAATATCAAGTCTCCAAAGGGAAACTGTTTGACTTCTAAATGGGAGTCGCATGGTATATTCACCAAAATGCAACATGGTGGTGACTGTAAGTCTTTGCAAAAAATGGCAGTGAAATGCCTTCTCGGGTCTACTACTTTAACAAAATGTTCGATCCTGTGCACATCATAGCCCCAACATTGACTGTTCTGACAGTATGTCAGCATTTTGAAACAGGCTTAATGGCAGAAACAAACACCAGGAGCAATATACACGGAGCGTGTCCCAGAAATAGTTTTCAGTCACATTCAGGGCTTTTATTGTGTGCCTAGATTTGCGTCTCAATGGCTGAACCTGGTCCTAAAGCTGCATTGTGCAGGACCCCTCCAGTGCTGCTGCGCCTCTGTCACACTATAACCCGCTGAGCACCCTGCAGACTTTGCTCCGAGCCTACCTTGCCTACTTTTTAACTCTGCTCACGCACTGCCTTCTCAGCTCCAAGCCCATTCTGCTCTCACATTGTCCCCTCCGCACCCTGCCCTGGAGTTTACACTCGACCCACTCTGCATATACATTGCCCACTTAGCTCTCACACTGCCTTTTGCACGCAGTGCTGCCTACAACCTTTGCACACTCACTGCCCTCTAGTCTCTTTGGCCCTTCTGCACGAACACTGCCCCATTGCACACGGGCCACTCTGATGCTACACTAACCTCCACTTCTCTGCTCCCTGCCCCTTTGGCTTACACACTCTCCCTACAAACGTAGATCCCCTTCGCTGAAATACTCCTGGCACCGTAGCCCCCCAGAATTTGGCCCCTATGGAAACAGTTCTCAGTAGCAGGAACGTTAACCTACTGGGTTGTCTTACAGCATGGTTGCAACATTACACCAGGCTTGGCACAGAGTACAAAGGTGAATTCCTACTGTTTGCTATAAAAGGTAGTACATTATTTTCTTTAACTGCCAGGTGTATGGTCCAGTTACAAAGCTCCTTTCGGTTTATAATCATTTTACATTGTACGAAAATAGATAAACCAGTTCGGTAAACAATACAACCTATAAACGAACCTCGTTTATGTTACGGTGGGATTTTTGATCTCTTATCAGATCACTATAGATCTAGATCCCAACTCAGGTCGACTGTACCTTTGTTACCTGTCATAGAGTAAAAAGCAATCCACTACTGGGTTAATCAGTTTAAGACTTTACACAACTCTGAAGAACCACTTACTACGAATAAGTTTTAAAAGTTTTATTATAAAGCCAAAGATAACTGGAGATACAAACATCTCAATATAAGGTTCAACAGATACACTGGCATCAATACAAACATGAATTCTCTAAATGTTCTTAGGCGACAGAAGAATATCACCAAAACTAATTCAAAGATCAGCAAGTTTGCAAGAATAGACACAAGTTGTAACTTGTGCGACATTTACAAAAGGGAAGGAAAATCCAAATTAGACTGTCCCTACACTAGACTAAGTGACATCCCTACTTAGCAAGATCTTAACCTAAAAAGGTGTCAGCCGTGGTGACTTCCAAAGAAGATCACTCACTTTCCCTTAGTCCTTGTTGTAAATCTGTGCATCGCAGTTATGCCCTACCCATCCGCTCTCTTAGGTTCCTCAGGCCATCTGCTCTAACTCCACCCAGGGGTGCTGTCCCTAATACAAAATCACAATTACAGTAGAAACGTCCCTCAGACACGCCCCTCACGTACACCCCTCACGTGGTGTCGGTTCTGGCTTTTTCCATGCTGATACTCCTCTGGGCTCCTTGTTAGCGTTGACCTTGCTTCTCAGGCTCTTCTCCGGCAAGACGGTACCCCCCATGAAATTCCTGAACCCTCCTCCAGGCCTGTGCCTGTCTCCCAGAACAGAGCTCTATTCATCACTCTCTTGATTGGAACCCCCTCGCACCTGCAAACAGACACCCATGAAGTGGGCCCCAAATTCCGGCCTCCAGCTTATCTCCTAAGTCGTAAACCTTCGATCATGGTCCACGATTTATGCTTAACACGACCTGATTCTAACTAGCACATGCAGATCAAAAGAAACGACCTTGGGCCCGATCTAGGTAAATCCCATTTACCGATTTTGAAATACCGAATTTTACCGATTCGGTATTTCAAAATCGGTAAATGGGATGTAGGTCCCAACATCTGGATTCGTTACCGAATCCTTAACAATCCTTAACAATTCTTTAATTACCGATTCGGTAAATACCGAATCGGTAATGCCCATTCATTCCTATGGGCTTTGAAGCCCATAGGAATGATTAGGCATTACCGATTCGGTATTTACCGAATCGGTAATTAAAGAATTCACAAGGTTGCAGGGGGTGTCACTTTGACACGCTCTAGCACCCCCAAAACGGGCATGTGTGCAATGTGGCACACAGACATGCCCTAAGGGCACGTCTGTCTGTCACATGGCACATGTGTACATGCACAGATGTGCATGTACACAGGAATCGGTATTTTACCATGGATTTGTATTCCATGGTAAAATACCGATTCTGTAAGCCATGTGCTGATGGAACATTGGCTACCTACATTGCATTTTCGGTAATTTTACCGAATCGTTATCATTACCAAATCGGTAAATATTACCAATTCGGTAAATTTACCGATTCGGTAATGATAACGATTCGGTAAAATTACCGAAAATGTGCCCCTACATCTCGATAGCCCTTTACCGATCGGAAACGGCAGAAAATCGGTATTTTCGGCCGATTCCGATCGGTAAAGGGCTACCTACATCGGGCCCCTAATCTCTCCAGGCCTACTAGAATTACATGAAACAGGCCTGTGCACACTATGAACCTTTATTTCTCAGCCTAAACAGTATTCTAACTTATTACACACACTGGTTATAGGAAACACTTCTATAAAACGTATATTTTCAGTTCTATGATCAATAATACTTTGAATTATAACAGCAGTAATCCATATCATGTGAAATTGTAAAGGCACGTATTCTTTCTCAGTGAACTGCCATGAGGCCTACACATTTCTACGTTTAGCAGCATTACATTCTCCTCTGCAACAGCCACATAACATAGAATTTAATATCATTCTAACATCTCTAAACACTTCTACATTAGCTTTTCATACTGATATATGCATTCTGTATCAATTAAACACTCTTATATGTATGCACTCTATAAATTCGACACTCTTATATGTATGCACTCTATAAATTCAACACTCTTATATGTTCCTTTAACTAGACTGGTGCAACGTGCTTGTAAATATGGTGCACCTCTACATTTTACTTGATTTGCGCTCTCTCAGTTCCCCCCTTTGATGACCTTTAGAGGTCATCACCATTACAACACCATCCCTGAGGGTATGAATTGAATCAAACAGAACTCGTTGCAGTGCTCCCTCGCTTCATCATCTCTAGAGCCCTCAGACTCCTGTACTGGTTATCTTGCATCACAGCTAACCTCTGCTCCTGCTCTCTCATGGATCTTTGCAACCTATTTGATCTATACCATTGATACAGCCGCACCAACCCCCACAATGTGATTACACAAATCACTATTATGATGATAGGTTTCAGTATGTACCAAATGAAACCCTTCCCTAGGTTGGCAAACCAACCTCCAACTTTACCCATTCCATGACCCACTTTTTCCCACACATTCACCTGTGTCAGATCCTCAATCTCATGATGAATTTCAGTGATGTTCTGTAAATATTTTTCAAGAGGTTTTGAATTGTCTGGAATGTAAGTGCAACATTCCTGGACCTTCAAAGCCTTACAGACTCCTTCCTCTTTGGCTAACAGAACGTCTAGAGCAAGTCGGTTCTGGAGAACCATTGCCCTTATTGATTGCATCTCTCCCTCCACCAGCATTAACGATCTAGCAGTACTGGCAGACAATCTATCTACAACTGTTGCCAATCTTCTAATCTTGACATCATTCAGTATTAGCCCTAAAAGAGGGAACATAGCACCAAATACGTCTCCAATTACCTCATCATTGCTTACATCCCTTCTCCCTCTGGCTTGAGTTCTTCCCTCTATGATTTCTAGATCCTTACCATGGTATATTTTGGGGAAGACAATTGTTAAATAACATGATCCGTACCAATTATCCGGTAGTTTCACGTATGCATTTCTTCCACAGACAAAATATACATTCGGGATCCCCTGCATTCCCTTCAAGAAATCCTTTGTATAGTATTCTATTTGGAAAGCATGTTCACAACTTACTTCTCCCACAAACACATTCTCATAGTAGGTTTTACCCCTGTATATACATAGTTTCCCTCTTTGCACTCGATCTAAAGCTATTAGACCATTACTACCCTTCCTTTTGTGTGACTTTTCCTCCTCGGTCCAATCTGTTTTCCATTGGCCCGAAGCCTTTAGGATCTTCTGCCTCCTATATCGATCATCCACCTGCCCTATAAACTTTTTCTCAATTTCTGACACTTTACAAGTCAAATTATTTCTTCGGGCATATGAAGTATCCAGCGTTCTCCAAGGAATGAAAATTTTCCTTAATCGATCTTCACTCTTATAATAGACCCACTTGTTCATATGCTTGTAGGCCGGGACCTCTGGTAAAACAGCGTCAAAGTTTGAAAAATAATACTCAAAGCTATCGCGTTCATAAAATATACTAAGCAACAAACTACATGTGATTCCATAAGTCAATGGAAGATGATGGTACCTAATACCTTCGTCTACGGAGGCTGGCAACTGCATGCAGACATAGCAGTCCTTTGCATCCCTAGCATCAATGTATTCATAAAGTAATTTAGCATATGCATTTGATTTGAAATTTCCTTGTGATTCATCTACGTGCAACCTACGAGCTTCTGCTGCTAGCAAAGCTTTATCTTTCTCTGTATTGTCCCCCCTTTGACCAGCAGTAGTAGGTTTCAGTGTCACTACAACTTTTGCTTCTTTTGTTGCCTTCTCTTCATTTTCATGTCCCACTATATACAATACAGTAACTACTAAAACTATAAGAAAAATTACTCCCACTAAAAGTGTGCCTACTATGCATTTTGCCTTGCGGTTCGGGTTGCCGGCCTCCATGATCTCAAGACAGTGTAGTTCTATTTTTCTACCACAACACAAGTCTCTTCTCTTTGCTCCTTCAACAGTGTTTTCTTTGCTTATTCGGTCTTTTCGAACCACACCTGGAAGCTGATAAACCCTTTTGCAAGATCAGTCTTTTGAATTCTAGCAACAGACAACCCTAGCCCTTCTCCGTCCACTAAATGGAAAGTCCCTAAATTTCTTCTTCTTCCACTTGGCGCTAGGTTATCTTCTCAATTCGTTTATTTACAAAGTCTTTAGCAGTCTGTAATCATGCGTGTTCCAGCGGCTCTAATCACGTATTCTAAAATTTCTAAGCGAAGAATGATCTCCTCTAGTGCTGGTATCGTTGGACCAAAAGTCGGAAATTCTACTCTGTTTAAAACCAGTTCTCTTATTCTGCTCAGATAAGGAGGATTGGGGACAGTGAGTGTCAGCAACCCTTCGATCTCAAGTCCAGGTACCAACAACACCACTTCCAATGTTATGATTGGGTCAGTACTGGTCACTGTCACTTCCCTCACCCTCCCGGATCTCCGTGCACTAGACATCTGCTGCTAGGTAGGTCCACTCAGGAGTGGCGTATCTTCTGCAGGGCACTCGCACCCTCCTTGATCTTCTTGGACCCTCCTGTTCTTGATTCTGTGCACCTTCGTCCAGATCTGAGTCTTCAGATATAGGAGCAAGGGTTCTCTCTGGAGTTGGCTTCAAGCTCAGCCTCTTCTTCCTTTCAGGCCAACTAGCTTCTCCACGCCTTGTTCTCCTATTTCTTGTCCTCACACTCGGTTCTTGATCACTTGTGGCTCGATCAGTGTCTGAGCCGTATTCACAGCAACTTTCTCCTTCTGTGGCAACTTCAGTTTCACTGTCGTCTTGTCTTTCTTCCGAAATTTCTTCTGAAGCACTCCCAGCTTCCTCCGACACCCCCACAGCTTGACTGATCCCCTCTAGTGGTTCGCCGTCCACAGCTGGATTTTCATCTGTGAGAGGAGCTGTTTCTTCCAGGGGTGCTGGAACTCTTCGAGTATGGGAGGCGTGAATCCAATTTGGCAGCCCTCCACACTTTACAGCAGTATTCGTTGTCAGAATTATCTGGTAGGGCCCCTTCCAGCGCACGTCTAGGCAGTTCTTCCGGACGTGCCTCTTCACCAGCACCCAGTCACCAGGGCACAGGTCGTGACATAGGTCTCTGGAAGATGGAATTTCAGCAGCCTGCACCTGAAGAGACACAGAATGAATGACATCAGAAAGTCCCTTGCAATAATCCAGGATCAGATCATCTGTGATATTCAACAAAGCTGTAGTTGGAACAGATGGAAGTCTCATTGCCCTCCCCATTAGAACCTCGTGTGGGGAGAGGCCTGTTCTCCTGTCTGGTGAGCTACGCATACTCATGAGTACCAATGGCAGGGCATCAGGCCAGCTTAAGGACGTCGATGAACACACTTTGGCCATTCGGGGTTTTATAGTTCCATTTATCTGTTCCACGATCGCCGAAGCCTCTGGTCGATAGCTACAGTGCAACTTCTGATCAATATTTAATGCAGAGCAAAGCATCTTCACAACTTCACTGTTGAAATGTGTCCCTCTATCTGATTCCAAAGAGGTCGGCACCCCGAAGCGTGGTATTAACTCTCTAAGCAACAACTTTGCTACTGTGAGTGTATCGCACCTGCGTGTAGGGTATGCCTCAACCCATCTGGAAAATATGCATACAACCACCAGAACATACCTGAGGCTGTTGCTTTTTGGCATCTCAATAAAGTCTAATTGCATTCGGTTGAAAGGCCCACCAGACCTCCCAATGTGACTCAATGTAACTGGTGTCCTTTTCCCTACGTTCAATTGCTGACATGTTACACACCTTTGACACACTGCTTCTGCGGCTACTCTAAACTTGGGGTTATACCAAGTCTGCCTAAATACCCGCAGCATGGCGTCTCTTCCTAAATGTACTGGACCATGTATCTGTCGTGCCATTGGACTCACTAATTCATTTGGTAATACTGCCATTCCATCTGCTGAAATCCACAAATCCATTTCACTTTTTACACAACCTGCAGTTTCCCATGCCTTTTTCTCAAAATCTGATGCGTTCTCTTGCATGTTTCTTAAATCATCCCAAGTATCAACTGTTTCTAGCATGATGTTTAACTCTGTCTTTTCCTGTGTCCCATCCACTTCCACTTCCGTGAAAGAGTATCCTTGCTCTGCACAGTAGTGAGCAACCTCGTCGGCATAACGATTTCCTTGGGACACAAAATCTGTACCTTTGGTGTGTGCTGCACATTTAACAATGGCAATTGCTGCCGGACCTTGTCACGCTTCTAACAATAGTCGCACAAACTCCCCATTTCGAATAGGCGAACCTGAAGAAGTCATGTAACCTCTCTGAGACCACAATTGCCCAAAGTCATGAACTACACCGAAACCATATTGGCTATCTGTGTAAATGGTGACTCGAATTTTGCTACCTGCTAAACAGGCACATGTCAATGCAATGATTTCGGCTACCTGAGCGGAGTGTACTCCTTCCAGGCAAGCAGCTTCCACAACTCCAGTAATGGTGCAAACAGCATAAGCTGCTCTCAACTGACCAGTATTGTCTCTTACACATGAGCCATCAACAAAGAAAATTTCATCAGGGTCAGTCAACGGCTCATCCACAATATCTGGTCTTGGCTTGGTGCATAGTTCAGTCACATCAAGGCAATCGTGATCTTCACATTCCTCGTCTTCTATATCATTAGGGAGTGGCATCAAAGTGGCAGGATTCAAAATAGAGCACCTCTTAAGGGTCACGTTCTCCGCAGCAAGAATAACTTGCTCGTAGCACGTGAGCCTATTATTGGTCAAGTGCTGTGTCTTGGTCCTGGTCATTAACAGTTCTACAGAATGAGGTACATACACCACTAATTGATGTCCCATCACAATGCTTTCGCACCTTTCAATGCTGACACCCGTTGCAGCAACGGATTTGAGACATCCGGGCAACGCTGCGGCTACTGGGTCTAAAGTAGCCGAAAAATATGCAACCGGTCTACGGGCATTTCCATGAATTTGTGCTAGGACTGACAAAGCACAACCTTCTCTTTCGCAACAGTAAAGTAAAAATGGTTTTTCGTAATCAGGCATTCCAAAGCTGGAGCACGGCACAAGTCCTCTCTCAGCTGTAGGAACGACATCAAACAATCCTTGTCCCATGGTACCGAATCACTCACCTCCTTGTGCGTCAGTTTTTGTAAGGGTTTTGCTTTCAGGGAAAAGTTAGCTATCCACTGTCGGCAATAACCAACCATTCCTAGGAACATCCTGACCTCTCTTTGTGTCGTAGGCGAATTCATCTTCATGATCGCCTCTATCCTGTCTGGTGACACCTTCCGCTTTCCTTTTTCAATTCGGTGACCCAAGTTCCGTACTTCTGTCAGACAGTACTGCAATTTGCTCGGAGACACCTTATGCCCATTTTCAGCTAAATGGTTCAGCAAGGCGATGGTGTCTAGCTTACAAGCTTCTTCTGTTCCTGACGCAACAAGTAGGTCGTCTATGTACTGAACTAGAACCGAGTTCTGTGGTAGTACTAGACTTTCAAGATTTTTCTTCAGTAGCTGGTTGAAAATCGATGGGTTTTCTGTATACCCCTGTGGGATACGACACCATGTTAGGACACGATTTTCCAGCTTAAATGCAAAAAGAAACTGGCTCTCCTCATCTAATGGAATTGAAAAGAAAGCCTGGCAAAGATCTATCACTGTGAACCACTCAGCTTGGAATGTTATCTGAAACAATATCACTGATGGATTCGGTACCACTGGCCAACATGGAACAACTATGTTATTAACCTTTCGGAGATCCTGTACTATTCTAAATTTCCCGCTAGGTTTCTGCAAACCCATAATCGGGGAGTTGCATGGACTACCCACGATTTCCTTCAGTATTCCCTGCTTAATCATGGAGTCGATCACGGGTTTTATTCCTGCAATCGTCTCCGGGGTCAATTTGTATTGAGGCGTTCTTGGATATTCAACATTTGGTTTTATCATGATTTTCACTGGTTCTACTCCTTTAATCAATCCTATCTCTTCTCCAGTGAAATCCCATACTTCAGATGACACAGTATCTCTTAAGTCCCATGGGAGCTCTTCCACCGTCAGGGTAGGATACAGTTCTACGCATACTCTTGAATTTGCAACTTTAAAGGTGGCATCATCGTCGTTAGTCTGTACCTCTATTCCCTGAGGCGTGCAGTATATTGTGCAATTTAGTTTGCACAATAAGTCCCTTCCTAACAGACACACAGGGCTAGAATCACATACTACAAACTGGTGTTCATCGCTGTAGTTTCCTATTCTCACTAGCACTGGTTCCGTCAAAGGGTTAGTCATTCTCCTATTTGCAACTCCTACCAATTGAATTGTTTCCCCGGACATTGGCAGATCCGGAACCACGGCTGATCTCAAAGTTGATCGAGTAGCTCCGGTATCTACTAAGAATGTTGTAGGACACCCCGCCACCTCAGCCTCAACAAACAGTCCTCTTTGGTTCACCTCTAGAACTGCCCTGAGGGTACAGTCCTCCTCTCTACTCACACACCGTCCAGTCAGTGGATCAACGTAGTAACATTCTTCTCCTCCTACTAAAAGAGTTATTTGTCTATAGGTCTTGCCCCCTGTCGTAATCTTTGGTGGTTGCGGGAACTGAGCTCGAGGAGCCGAAGTCTCCCCTTTGGCCACCTTACCCTTTGGTACTGTCACCCCTTGGACTGGAACGGTCTGAACTTCCTCCTCCTCCACTTCCAGTTCTCCGTTTTCAGGGTTATAGGACACTCGCGTTTCCAATGTCCCACCTGGTGACACTGGTGACACTTTGTCGTCTTTTTCAATGTAGCAAAGTCTATTCTAGGTCTCGGATTTTCCTCGTTGTCCCTATTCTGACTATTTGATCTCCTTCCCATCGTCCCTGTTCCCTGTTGCTGCTGTCCACCCTTTCCAGCCGACTGCATCTGAACCATCATCAACTTCTCCTTAAGTTTCTTTGCTTTGGAATCTATTTCATCACTGCAATACCTTGCGTATCTCAAAATTTCATCCAATGGTTTGTTTTGCCAGCAAATTAAGTGTTGCTGAATCATCAAACAAATATCAGGTCTCAACCCCAAAACGAACTTCGATACAAACTGTCCTATGTCTTTGGGATCCATTACATCTAATCCACTGTATTGTTTGAACGTTTTCAGCAATCGCTCATAAAATTCATGGACTGTCTCTTTGGGTTCCTGTCTAGTTCGGTCTATTTTCACCCAAT
The DNA here is from genome assembly GCF_964263255.1 of Lissotriton vulgaris. Lineage (NCBI taxonomy): Eukaryota > Metazoa > Chordata > Amphibia > Caudata > Salamandridae > Lissotriton > Lissotriton vulgaris. The sequence goes on along the minus strand of NC_141687.1, from coordinate 581,739,913 downwards.
CTATATCTTGCGGTGGCACCTTATCTTTCAGCCATGTTATCACCTTTTCATATTTTATCATTACTCTTTCTGACGGACCATTAGTATGAGCATCTCTTTTTGGTTCTGCTGTGGGCCATTCGACACTAACTTTGCATGCTGTCCACAAGTCTCCTGGGACCACAATGTCGAATAAAGTGTTCAAATCAATCCACAGTACTTTCGAAATCTTCACAAACCTCTCTACCTGTTTGTACCATTCTTCAGGATTCTCTCTTAACTTCGGAAATGAATTGGTAGATGCAGCCAAATCTCCCCTACTCCAGGGCACATGTACATAACTCCCATTTGCTATTTCTCGCAAAGGGAATGCCCCCATCTGCAGTGGCCCTTCCTCCGGGGACGTCACAATCGCGCTCCGCCTGACAGTCCCTTTCTTGGACCACCTTTCTTCCCATTTATCCAGATCTCTCCATACTCTTATTCCTGTGATCAGTTCCCTTATGTGTGTTTTTAATCCAGTTGTCCTCCTCTCATCTAGGTCCTGATCTGAATATTGCAACCTATGGTTACCCTGTAATGCCTTTGTTCTCGACAAGTCTACCATATACTTGTCTGCCAGTTCAGACAATTTCTCGTGAGTTGCTCTTGCCTTTCAAGTAATATCCTTTGCTATAAACAGCAGCTCATCTTGCTCGTACATGTCAATCCTTTCTAAAGGCAACGCACCATCTATTATCTCGTCCAGGTCAGATTTTAAACTGGTTACATCGAGCCTTTTTGCCTTTATCACAGCTTTCAGTGTGCTGTCTCTAGAGAGCCCATTTACGTCTCTCCCATCACAGCTCTGAGTCCTACGTCTGGGCTCAGGCGTGTTATGGGGAGTCCTCCCATGCTCCCATCTCTCCAGGTCCCATGCAGTTCCATCCTCTCTTGGTGTATGGTGAAACACTGCTCTACTCCCCATAGTCCCACATTTCCCTTTCTGCCTGGTTTCTCTAGGTGCATGGTAAGACACTCCATTACTCCCCATGCTTTTGCAATTCCCCTGCTGTCCATAATCGCTCAACACATGGCAAGACCCTTCGCGGCTCCCCATGTTCCAGCGATCCCGCTCCTGCCCATGATCGCTTGACGCATGGTGAGACACCTCGTGGCTCCCCATGTTCCCGCGATTCCAATGCTGTATGTTATCGCCAGGTGCATGGTGGGTGCACTTAAAACTATCCCTGTACTCTTGCGTCCTTCGGTCTCCCTCACTGTGAATGAGGCGAGACGCCCCTCCACACTCTGTACTTCTACCTTCTTGCTCCTGCCTACTTCCACTGTGGATATGACGGGTAGCTCCCCTACTCTCCTGACTCTTACTGTCCCACTCCTGACCGCTTTCGCTAGCCCCGCAGTGAGACAATGTCCCATTGCCCTGACTTCCCCATTCAGCTTCCGCTCTTGACCTGTTACTCTGTGTTTCTGTGGCAGCATCCCATTCCCTCAAGTCAGCCCTCAACTCCTTAAAGGATTTCGGCCGTGGTCCTCTCAGATCCATCGGTCCTCTCTGACCCCCCTGTTCTGTTATGGGATCCACTGCTGAATCCAATGGGGTGCTCCATTTTTTCGGTCTTGGCAATTGCCTCCAGGCATTTGTCATGTTGTTCCTTCTTTCCATTTCAGCTCTTTCTCTGTCTAGCCGTACCTGTTCCTCCTCTCGCACTTTCTCTGGGTTATAAACCGACACTATAGGACCTGTGGTAACGGGTACTTGAAGAGCATCTGGCAATCCATGAGACTCAACACACTCCGTTGCTGGCACCTTCTGCACCACAAACCTTCCGACTACCCTCTGTACAGGACTAGGTTGAGGTGTTTCCTCACCTTTGGTAGGTACCCGATCCATTATAGGAAGTGGTCTATTCTCCTCTATGCCAACCCTATCTTCCCTTGGGAGCTCGATACCTTCCATCTCCCTATTGTACGGAGGCGGTCTATCTATCAACAACCTATTTATTAGGCTATCCTCTGACTCGCTCTTGTGATCCTCCTCTGGGGTTCTCTTTTCTCCTGTAACCTTTCTCACTGGGTACAACTTATCCACTTCAATAGTCTGTACCCTCCATTTCTTGGTTTCCGCATCCCATTTGGCATCTTGTACTGCTCTTACTGATTGTCTCACCCTTTCTTGACGCCTGTTCTGATTCCTGTCGTGCGCCGCCCTAATCCACGCATTAAGGGCCTCAAACTGTGTTGGTCTAGGCAAAGGTCTCAATGAAGACATAACTGCTTTTGGCTGGTGCAACACTTCTAATCTAAACGTTCCTTATTTCGGAAAGGTCAGTTCCTCGTTCCCTTCTGTAATCTTACTCCAAGTACCAAGCCACAGTATAGTATGCAACCCAACATTCGTAGCCATATAATGAGCTGGTGTACCCTCTGGCGGGGCCTCTTCCCCGTAATAAGATTTTCTCCTTTTTCTCTTAAAGATCGCTCTCAATCATTTAAAACACTTCATGTTGAAAATCTACAATTTTTTCCCTATTTCCCTGCGTTCGTTTACTTCCTGGTGACAATCCACCAATCCCAGCGCGGTTCTCGCTAACCGGCCTATCCCAGCGCGGCTTCACACCAACAGGCCTATCACAGCGCGGTTCGCGTCAACCGGCCAATCACAGCGCGGCTCGTGTCAACCGGCCTATCACAGCGTGGCTCGCATCAACCGGCCTATCACAGCGTGGCTCTCTCTGACGTCACTCGTCTCCCCTTCGCAGCAGTTCCCCTCCTCTCTCAGCTCGTCTCCCGGTCATGCATGCGTCCCATTCATACCCTGAAAAATGATTACTTCCGACCAAGCAATCACTTTCCTTGACTGTACGCCCACAGTCTAACTGTAATTGTCACCTTAACTGACGAAATGTCTTTCCGTGTACGTCCAGACAATCGCCTTGACTGATAGGTTACTCACACACAGTAACTTCCGACCTGCGTCCGTTACCCATACACTCACTCTTGCGTTCCCCCTATCACGGTCCTGCGGGCGATCAATGGTACCTCATGACCCCCTTTACAATGGTCGACAATTACTCTGGATGTTCGATACACCCGAACCACTTAAGCTCTTCTCTGAACTTAAGATTTTCACCAGGTTGCGCGCGCTCACAACCCTTGCTCAATCACACTACAGGCATTCAACTCCGCATGACATTACAATACAGATACAACACAAAACACCACAATCTGACAACGCATGACCCTTATCATACTCACTCTCGTCCGACTCTGCTGCTTTTCTCTCGCACCGTCAGCACCTTCTTCGGCAGGCGATTCTTCAGCTGCTCATCTCTCGATCTCTAGGGGCCTCGGGGTAATCTTACCCTAGTCTAGATCACCTTCCTCTAGAAGGTAACTATCCTACTCTGCTACCAACTGTTACGGTGGGATTTTTGATCTCTTATCAGATCACTATAGATCTAGATCCCAAATCAGGTCGACTGAACCTTTGTTACCTGTCATAGAGTAAAAAGCAATCCACTACTAGGTTAATCAGTTTAAGACTTTACACAACTCTGAAGAACCACTTACTACGAATAAGTTTTAAAAGTTTTATTATAAAGCCAAAGATAACTGGAGATACAAACATCTAAATATAAGGTTCAACAGATACACTGGCATCAATACAAACATGAATTCTCTAAATGTTCTTAGGCGACAGAAGAATATCACCAAAACTAATTCAAAGATCAGCAAGTTTGCAAGAATAGACACAAGTTGTAACTTGTGCGACATTTACAAAAGGGAAGGAAAATCCAAATTAGACTGTCCCTACACTAGACTAAGTGACATCCCTACTTAGCAAGATCTTAACCTAAAAAGGTGTCAGCCGTGGTGACTTCCAAAGAAGATCACTCACTTTCCCTTAGTCCTTGTTATAAATCTGTGCATCGCAGTTATGCCCTATCTGCCTCCCATCCGCTCTCTTAGGTTCCTCAGGCCATCTGCTCTAACTCCACCAAGGGGTGCTGTCCGTAATACAAAATCACAATTACAGTAGAAACGCCCCTCAGAGACGCCCCTCACGTACACCCCTCGCGTGGTGTCGGTTCTGGCTTTTTCCATGCTGATACTCCTCTGGGCTCCTTGTTAGCGTTGACCTTGCTTCTCAGGCTCTTCTCCGGCAAGACGGTACCCCCCAGGAATTCCTGAACCCTCCTCCAGGCCTATGCCTGTCTCCCAGATCAGAGCTCTATTCATCACTCTCTTGATTGGAACCCCCCTCGCACCTGCAAACAGACACCCATGAAGTGGGCCCCAAATTCCAGCCTTTATGCTTAACACGACCTGATTCTAACTAGCACATGCAGATCAAAAGAAACGACCTTATCTCTCCAGGCCTACTAGAATTACATGAAACAGGCCTGTGCACACTATGAACCTTTATTTCTCAGCCTAAACAGTATTCTAACTTATTACACACACTGGTTATAGGAAACACTTCTATAAAAAGTATATTTTCAGTTCTATGATCAATAATACTTTGAATTATAACAGCAGTAATCCATATCATGTGAAATTGTAAAGGCGCGTATTCTTTCTCAGTGAACTGCCATGAGGCCTACACATTTCTACGTTTAGCAGCATTACATTCTCCTCTGCAACAGCCACATAACATGGAATTTAATATCATTCTCACATCTCTAAACACTTCTACATTAGCTTTTCATACTGATATATGCATTCTGTATCAATTAAACACTCTTATATGTATGCACTCTATAAATTCGACACTCTTATATGTATGCACTTTATAAATTCAACACTCTTATATGTATGCACTCTATAAATTCAACACTCTTATATGTTCCTTTAACTAGACTGGTGCAACGTGCTTGTAAATATGGTGCACCTCTACATTTTACTTGATTTGCGCTCTCTCATTTATATCAAGTGCCTTAACTTAAGCATGAAGCAAAACACAGCTCAATGTAGAGAAAAGGGTTAAAACTCCAAAATGCAGCGCACTCAACGCGAGCTGCCTGCAGCTTACAAAGGCTGTAGACAAACTAGGTTTCCAAACAGGCAAGAGGTCTGCAGTCTCTAATAGTGTTATTAACAGCGCTGTGAAGCCGCATGACTAAGATAGTTACGGTACATGTCTTAGTCATGCGGCATGTACCGTAACTATGCAACTATTATTACTACGGCTATTACTGTTGCCAACATACTCCTTATTACTGAAGAGCCTCTGGGGCCCGGCGGGGGCCCGGGGCACTCACCTGACCTGAGGGCTGGCCTGGCCTGCAGCTTCAGAGGAGGCGTGAATGGGCAGCAGAAGGCAGGGGCTAGAAATAATTTAAATTATTGCCGGTGACTTAAATTATGGCTGGTGACGGTTCTTCTCAGTCTCTGGTGCACCTCACAGTCACAAGTCTCACGCGCACTTTTAATTGCGGGCGCTTCGCAATGCGCATGAAAATAAGTTCAATCTGGCAATAAATTCAATCTGGCAATGGTCACCAGCCCCTACCCCACATTGAAGACCGCGAAGACGCGTGACGCAAAGACAACAGCGCATAGCCCGCACCCACCCACCCTCCATTTAATTAATAAAGAGCCTCAGAGGCACGTCTGGGGCCCGAGCACCATTTAATTATTGAAGAGGCTCAGAGGCCCGGCTGTGGCCGAGGCGTGCATGCGCACCATTTAATTTATTTGCGCACCATCATGATGAAGACGCTTCCTGAGTGAGGGGCCCCTGGAGCGTGGGGGCTGCGGGGGCCTGTGTTACGCCCCTGCACCAAAATTTGCCTACACATACCATTCCAGGTGTAACATGATCCCATATGCAGGCACAAGTACAGATTAGATGACACACAGCATCAAAGTAGGTGCAAAATGTGCCTATGGCTTAGATTAGTGCAGGGGTTTGTGGGGTAGTGAAGGGGAGTGAAGTGTGAGACTGTGGCATTGTTTGGTCTGTGAAACTGTCCAGGGTGGTTGCTGACAGCATCCACAGGAAGGTCACCCAAGGCTATGCAGCTCTGGGCCTATAGGGGGATCAGAATGAGCTTTTACACTGGGGGTAGGTCATGTGACTGCTTAGGTTTGGTATGGGTAAATGCTGCCCTTCAGGAGGAGGGATTTTTTGAGGAACAGGTCTTTGTGCAATATGAGATCTATGAAATATGGGATGGGGATATGAGCACCATCTCTATCTACAATGGTAACAAAAACACCCACCAGCAGGACCTCACTACACCAATGTAGAGGCAGAGTTGGGCCTCGGAGAACCTAGAAAAAAGTTACTAGGACCTCATTAAGTTGCATCGGAAACATCCCTGGGTACCAAGGGAGAAGGATAAAAGGTAGCATTACTACAGTATTTTCTACAGTAACATGATCAAAATAGGAGGTATTCTGTCTTTTGACCACACCTTTAGTACCTGCCTTTGTTATACATGCAGTCTTAATATTTAGAACCGTTTGTCAGTTTATTCCACAGCTAAAACGTATGCATAAGTATGTATGCATCTGGTATTTGTATAGCGTGAACCCAATCAAAAGGAAGCTGAGAGTACCTTCTTCATGTAGCTCAGGCAAAGAACAAGTCCTTACTTTAAGCTCCGTGAATGCCATGGTGATGGACTAGATGCTACTGGAATAGGAGGTTGCAAGAGACATCATGCTATTACTCTACATAGTTTACGTAGAGCACAGTGTCTGCAAATTCCTTGCCCTCTTTAATAAGTCCCGACTTATGAGAGCCTGCATTTGTTTGTATGTGAATAGTTTGCACAATGTGGCTGGTCAGCCCAGAGGCGCAACTAGAGCCAAATTTCCGGAGGGGCTAAGAAAAAATTTCAGGGGGGGCTGAACCTTTAATCAGTAGGCAGAGTTGAGCTGCAGGGGCTCCTAGAAGGGGTGAAACAACTGCAAGGCCTAATTAACATTCAAATGGTCTTTTAAAGACCTGTAAAACGTTCGGGTGCAGCTCTGTGTGTGCCCGGGATCTGTCTCATCCCGGGCTGCCACACACGAGGGGGGGAAGGGGTGTTCAATGGGTGTTGCGCGCCTGGGTCAGCCCATTGCTTTAGTTCTTTTGTATTAATTATGTAGTTAGTTTTTGCTGTCTTATATTAATGCAGAATTTGAAATCTACTTTTTGAACTATGACCTGGGTCTTGAACCTATTACTGAGCTGGCGGCAGCCCGACCTCTGCTCTATTGGAGAAGGCTCTGGTCTGTCCCGGAGCTGGAACCGTTCAGAGCAGAATTTAAAAACATTTGGGGGCAGTTAAAGACCAAGAACATACCATGGCTAACACATGTTAAGTCCCTTTTCTACCAAATCGGCCTTCCTCAACTTTGGGACACACCGGAGGATAGCTGTTTGAGGACCCAAAGGTCTGTCCTGGTGGCAGCTGTTAAAGCGTATAACCTCAAAAAGCTACATTCCTCTAAATCCCTGGGCAGACTATCCAATGAGTTTCTCACAACCAAAGATGAATTCAGGATGGAGGCGTTTTTGGACTTGGTGCAACCTCCACTGGCAAGAAAGCTTTACATTCAACTGAAACATGGCTCCCTACCAGTCGGAGAATTTACCTCAAGATGGGCCAAAGCGACGAAACCTAACTGTCCTGCCTGCAATCATGATAGGGAAGACATTACACACATCCTCTTTTTCTGCCCAGCATATGGCGAAATTCGGACGTGCTGGATCATCCCACTTTGCAAGAACTTGGGCTTTAGGCACTGTGCTCTCGCCCCTAGAGTCTTAACTTATGATACTACCCCCCCCCCCCACTGTCTTCGCTGTTTCCAGGTTTCTTCTCGGTATGTGGAGGAGAAGATCCGCATTAATCCACAAGGACTAAGGGATGACCGCTTCCATTCATAACTATTACTTTGATATCCACTGTTTAATAACTTTTTAACTCGATGTATTTATATTTTACCACTGTGCTTGTACATATTTTATTGTACTTTTATGGTCTATGACCGAAATAAAGTTATCAAAGTAAGTAAGTATGCATAAGTATGTATGCATCTGGTATTTGTATAGCGTGAACCCAATCAAAAGGAAGCTGAGAGTACCTTCTTCATGTAGCTCAGGCAAAGAACAAGTCCTTACATTCAGCTCCGTGAATGCCATGGTGATGGACTAGATGCTACTGGAATAGGAGGTTGCAAGAGACATCATGCTATTACTCTACATAGTTTACGTTGAGCACAGTGTCTGCAAATTCCTTGGCCTCTTTAATAAATCCCCACTTATGAGAGCCTGCATTTGTTTGTATGTGAATAGTTTGCACAATGTGGCTGGTCAGCCCAGAGGCGCAACTAGAGCCAAATTTCGGGAGGGGCTAAGAAAAAATTTCGGGGGGGGGGCTGAACCTTTAATCAGTAGGCAGAGTTGAGCTGCAGGGGCTCCTAGAAGGGGTGAAACAACTGCAAGGCCTGGATGAACGCCTCTTCAGCACCCGACATCGCCATCGCCATCCCAGAGGGATACAAGATCACCCGGAGGGACCGCTCCGCCAACCAGATGGGAGGAGGCATCGCCGTCATCCACAGGGACACCATCCGCATCACGACCTACACCGACGACACCCTGACAACCGCCGAACACCTGCACTTCCAGATCCGCACCGACCCGAAGACCACTCTCAGAGGCACCCTGATCTACCGACCCCCGGGACCACGCACACAATTCAGCGAGGACATCGCCGACTTCATCAGCCCGCACGCCCTCCCCTCCGCTGACTACATCCTCCTGGGGGACCTCAACTTCCACCTGGAGAACAACAGCGACCGCAACACCATCACCCTGCTCGACAACCTCGCCAACCTCGGACTCAAGCAACTGGTGTCCACCCCCACCCACCTCGCCGGACACACACTCGACGCCATCTTCTCATCCAGCAAAGACATCGCCTTCAGCCACGCCACAGGACTCCACTGGACGGACCACAGCTGCGTCCACTTCACCTTTAAAAGAACGACGATCCACCACCACCAGCCAAAGGTTGCCCGAAGCAGCTGGAACAAGATCACAGCCGACCAGCTCGCCGCTTCCCTGAGCCAGCACCCTCCTGCCAGCTCAGCGAACCCCAGCCAGGCCGCCGACAACCTCACGAAGTGGATCAGCAACTGCGCGGACGAACTCGCCCCTCTGAGGACCCCGCCCAGCAGACCCGCCAGCAAGAAAGCCCCATGGTTCACCGACGAACTCAAGAGCTCCAAGAAGAACTGCTGAGCCCTCGAGAAAGTCTGGAGAAGGGAACCAACACCGGACAACTTGACCACCCTCAAGCATGCCACCCGGAAGCACCACCAACTGATCTGCGCCGCCAAGAAAACTGCATTCAAAGACCGGCTGGACAACAACGCACCCAACTGCAAGGAACTCTTCAACATCGTGAAAGAGCTCTCCAACCCCAACGCCGGAAACAACGACATCACCCCATTGCAAGACCTCTGCAACTCCCTCGCCTCCTACTTCCACAACAAGATCGCGGACATACACAACAGCTTCAGCATCCAACCGACGCACGCCACGACCACAGCAACGCCGCCCACCACCACCATCCGCGCCTTGACTCCGATCAGCACCGAAGACACCGTCCGCATGATGAACTCCGTCCACTCCGGATCTCCGACCGACCCCTGCCCTCACCACGTCTTCAACAAGGCCGACGCTGTCATCGCACCCCACCTGCGGGACATTATCAACACCTCCTTCGACACCGCCACCTTCCCTGAGAGCTGGAAGCTCGCCGAACTCAGCGCTCTACTCAAGAAACCTACAGCAGACCCCACCGAACTCAAGAATTACCGCCCCATCTCGCTCCTCCCGTTTCCAGCCAAAGTCATCGAGAAGACCGTCAACAAACAGCTGGCCGCCTTCCTCGAGACGAACGGATCCCTCGACCCCTCACAGTCTGGCTTCCGAGCCAACCACAGCACCGAGACCGCCCTCATCGCCGCCACCGACGACATCCGAGCCCTGATGGACAACGGAGAAACAGCGGCCCTCATCCTCCTAGACCTCTCCGCGGCATTCGACACTGTCTGCCACCGCACCCTAGTGCAGCGCCTCAGCAACGTCGGAATCCAGGAGAAGGCACTGGAATGGATCGTCTCCTTCCTCGACGGAAGAACACAGAGAGTCCGCCTACCACCGTACAAGTCAGAGGCCACCGAAGTCATCTGCGGCGTCCCTCAAGGACCCTCGCTGAGCCCCACCCTCTTCAACGTCTACATGAGCCCCCTCGCATACATCGCACGCCAGCACAACCTCAACATCATCTCCTACGCCGACGACACCCAGCTGATCCTCTCCCTGACCAACGACCCCGCCACCGCCAGAGCCAACCTGCACGAAGGGATGAAAGATGTAGCCGAGTGGATGACGACCAGCCGCCTGAAACTGAACTCAGACAAGACGGAGGTCCTCATCCTGGGCTCCTCGCCCTCCGCCTGGGATGACTCCTGGTGGCCCCCCGCCCTGGGCACCGCACCCAAACCGACGGACCACGCACGCAACCTGGGCTTCATCCTGGACTCCTCCCTCTCCATGACCAGACAAGTCAACGCCGTCTCCTCGTCGTGCTTCAACATCCTGCGCATGCTACGGAAGATCTTCTGGTGGATCCCCACGGAGACCAGGAAGACCGTCACCCAGGCCCTCGTCACCAGCCGACTGGACTACGGCAACGCCCTCTACGCCGGAACCACTGCCAAGCTCCAGAAGAGACTCCAGCGGATCCAGAACGCCTCAGCCAGACTCATCCTCGACATCCCACGAAACAGCCTCATCTCCGGACACCTGAGAGACCTGCATTGGCTCCCCGTCAACAAAAGAATCACCTTCCGTCTCCTCACCCACGCACACAAAGCCCTACACGATCTAGGCCCGAGCTACCTCAACAACCGAATCAACTTCTACGCTCCCAAACGCCACCTCCGATCAGCCAGCCACGCCCTCGCCGCCGTCCCACGCATCCGAAGAGCGACAACAGGAGGAAGGTTCTTCTCCTACCTGGCCGCCAAGACCTGGAACTCTCTCCCGGCCGACCTGCGCTTGACCCAAGACCACCTCTCCTTCAGGAAGAAGCTCAAGACCTGGCTGTTCCGAGCAGTAACGGCACCCCCCCCCCCCCCAAGCGCCTTGAGACCCTACGGGTAAGTAGTGCGCTCTATAAATGTCTTTGATTGATTGATTGATTAACATTCAAATGGTCTTTTAAAGACCTGTAAAACGTTCGGGTGCGGCTCTGTGTGTGCCCGGGATCTGTCTCATCCTGGGCTGCCACACACGGGGGGGGGGGTGTTCAATGGGTGTTGCGCGCCTGGGTCAGCCCATTGCTTTAGTTCTTTTGCATTAATTATGCAGTTCGTTTTTGCTGTCTTATATTAATGCAGAATTTGAAATCTACTTTTTGAACTATGAAAAGTAGTATGTATTTTGCTATTTACAATGTGATATACCACGTTCCTCTCTCTTCCTGTATCCTTCTATACTTTGTAGTGCAATTTGTAACACTTTGTTTTGTACTTTTATCCAGCGGTTTGTTGTTGTTACATGCTCTGCTGTGCAATGTTGAGTACAAGCACTGCTGCATACACATTAACAAAGATCAAAAGTGTGTTGGATTTGAATGTTACAAACAAATGGCACATCTCGTTTAATAGCATCACAAATACATGGTTCTCACTTTATTTACCACAATTTCCCCCAGGTGTAAAATGTTTATATCAGCAAAGGCAAATAAATGCTGCTTGAAAAAGCATCCAATAGAATGCAATTAATCAAACCATAACGAGGGGAGTAGCTGACAACAGCTGCAAAGCGCGATGACCCGAGGGCGTGAACGGCCCACTGCGCCCCGCTCGAAGCTGCTTTACTACCAAACAAGGTTAGGGGAGGCCATTGTCCTTACTTGCATTAGGGCCGACGGCACCCTTGCTACGCCACTGCCCACAAATTACTACCCCTTCCCCTGCAAGAATCTTGTAAAAGAAATGTAGCGAGGACAATCTGAATGTAGCAACTACTTTAAAACACAATAAAATTGGTCACACCATTTAAATCAATTTGTCAGACTTACAATACTTTAACTATACATTTCGGTAATATGCAAGCAAGGGAAATGCAACTGCCCATGGAAGCAGCGCGGTTATGATCCAGTTTTATCTGCATCATCTAACTGATAGACAGCCAGGTGAAGGATTTTAAGGTGGCTTGTGGTTCTCCAGGCTACTGCTGGCACATTCCTGCCTAGGTTAGCACTCTAGTGCTCTGGTAGAATCATTTGGTAGAAACCGACAGGTGATTGCAAACACAGTGTAGTAAAATGCAGGCTGGGTCTATAATGAGGCGTGTCTTGCGTTCTTGGTATAAGCCTCCATGCTATATTTTCCCCATGTAGGTTCAAAATGCAGGACTTTGGTGTTGTTCGGCTATCTTATTAATAAGGTGCTATAAGTCTGTCCTGTTTACGTTTTAATAGGCATGCAAGTAATTGGTTCCGGCTTGAGTTTAGTGTGACAGAAGGTGATGCAATTTCCATTCGTAATTTATTTATTTATTTAAAGAGTTTTATATAGCGCTGGCTAGACCCGAAGGTATCAGAGCGCTTTACATGAGAATCAACAATTACACATTGCATCAAAAAACTAGGCAATACATTAGGAGAGGAGATAAAGGAGAGGGAAAAGTAATGGAGGGGCAGGGGAAGTCAGAGAGGGAGTATAAGGGAAGAGACAACAAGGAGAGACAAAAGGAAGTCTGTCTAAAGACCGACTGGGTAGGTAACGACCAAGGAGGGAATCCATGACCCATCTCCCCTATAGCTAAACCAGGTAGCTCCATCGGGCATAAATAGTTCTGTCTCAAGTGGCGAGGGAAGAAAGTTCCAGAAAAAAAAAATAGGGTGGGGACATAGGGCAAGGGCAAGTGAGGGCAATGGAAAGAAGTTGGAGAGAGTAGGAGCGGAGAGGGGTCAGGGGGGGAGGGAAGGGAGAGGGGGGAGATAAGGTCAGGAGAGACGCAGGAGCGTTTGCCTAAAGTCCGGCTGGGTAGGTGAAGGCCAAGGAGGGAATCCATAGCCAATCTCCTCTTTAGCTTGCGAGGTAGCTCCAACGGGCTTCAGTCAAAAAGGCTGGGTCTCAGCTGTCGATGGAGGGTTCATGGAGTCAATGTCTTTTGCAGCTCATCTCAGGACTCAATGTCCGACTCTCTCAGAATGAAGAATCAATGGAATATGCCTGGAGCGTCACCTGTAAAATGTCTGCTTCACCATTGTGCACCAACCAGTCAAATTGAAGCCATCCCTGTTCTCTATTATATCTGAGGTCTGGTGGGCTCCAGTCTGTCAATATAGAATGTTAAATAGGAAAACAGAGGAACCTTCCCTCCAGGGTGCTGAAGGCTCTAGGGCTGTCATACAACCCAGTGTGACAGTCCATTGCATGCAGGAAAGACCCTGAACTTTATTTAGGTTGGGGTGTCGGTAGGGTTGTACCTGATGTAAGGATGATCTTCTGCAAGACAGGTGAATATCTTTAAAGTCCTTCCTATAGGAACGAAACAGAAAGTGTACGTGCCTTTTCAACAATTGCACCTCACATTTGCCAGCCCGTGTACTATGGTTCCCAAAGAGCTAATTAACATTCATGACAAATGTTAATTAGACAATTAAGGGAAGATTGTTTGACTAGCATTTATTGCAGCAATAACAACCTATTTCCAAGATGACATATTGTGTCATTTTGAATGTAATCTTATTAGCGTGTACCATTAACTAGTTTGTGAATATATGCGGTCAGAAAAGAGTGTTAAACAATTTGCAGTATGTGCGGCAATTTATTGACTAATACTTTTAGCTGAGCTTCTGAAAGAGTTGTAATTTATGAGATACATATTTAGTTTGCATAAAATGAGTATAATTGCCTCTCCTTGCAGGATTAATGTATTTCCCTAGAAATACTCTGGGCTGTTTAATATCTTTTAATTGATTTTCCTTTGAGAAAGGCTGTCAGAGATAGAACGTCCTGTGAGCCTTTTCGCAGCTTGCTGTTAAAATTAACTTAAATTTTCCGAATGATGAGACATCCTTTTCTAAAAACAGCCTGATCCAGTAGCGGGCGGAAAGGTCTGTGTGCGGGATGGCTATGACTGCCTGGCAGTTGCACTGGGGTTCATATCCTACATGGTAGTTGGGCAGGATGGAGATACCTCCCTTGTAGTGGTGAGTGAGACTCTGGGCAGGGCTGATGCACCTGCCCAGCAGATGAATGCATGGGAGATGGCCCGGACTGGGGCACCTGTTCTGCAGTGAGAGGCGTCATCTTTGACCAGGTCTAAGGTGCTTGTTCTGCCAGGGGAGGTAAGGTAGATGTCCAAGATTAAATATATCTCCTCCCTGAACGCCTTCAGTAACTGCCTGGACACTCTGTTTCAGGCAGCCACACTTAGCTGTTCCTGCCTTTTTGCCGTGGGATAGAGCGGCAAAGGTGACTGATGCAAACATATGCCAGACACAACTTCTTGGCGCTGAATCTAAGAGAAAGGAGAGACGCAAAAACCAGAACCTTAACAGAAGAAGAAAGATTCCAGGGCCTGCCTCCAATCCAAATGCTGTTGTTCCATGGCCTGAGCTCCAATAGTCTCAGGGGTCTCTCTCCTGCTCGCTCTGGATTGAGCCTTGGAGTCTGCTACAGCATCCTGTTCGCCGAGTGGTGAGAACCAGTGGAAGCATAGGGAGGAAAGGGTATGCTTGATTGGAAAGAGTGAGGTTGTGGAAAACGTGCTGTATTATGCAGATATAGCTACATTGAGTCTGCGACTCAACTCCTAACCAGTAAAGATCTCTGCGAGCCAGAGACTCTTCAAGAAAAGAAGCAACTGTTAAAAGCAACTAAAAACGTGTGTGTCGAAGCACAGGGAAGAGACATGCCAGGGAGCACCCTGGAGGGAGAGCAGAGAGTGACAGGGCAGAGACAGGCTGGAAATATGGGACATTCATGCAACAGAGTATGGGGGAGGAGACATTAGGAGACTTGAAGTCACTCTTCAGTAAGTGGCGCAGGAGGTTGGTACAGCCTCAGAACGCACAACATTTTACCTCCAGTCTCATCAGGCGGAGGCTATTAAGCATGAAGGGAATAAGTTACCCAGATATTGAGCCCCTGTCATCTTCCCAAGGCACTGCTACTCTATGAATATGGGCAAACACAATCAAATAAGCTCTACAAAGCCAGTAAATAAGTATTGTACAGATCGTCAAAAAGGAAAAATACAGCTAAAACCCGTAAACAACGAAATATGACTCAAGGGTGCTTTGGAAGTTCTCTTTCTCATCTCAGATTAAGCCCAAGCAGACAGACTAGCCAAAGAGGCTGAACAGGACCGCTTACAGGTGACAGACACATTGGCCCAATCTAAAAATGTAATACTGTGCCTAAATCTAAAAATAGAGAAACGACTGAGACCAGTCCTGAAGGTCAGGCAGCCAAGGTACCTCTGTTTAAGAACTCATGTTGTGACTTGGACACAAGAGCACAGAGGTGCCTGAAGTGCTTAATTTGTAGAGAAATGAAGTGCCAGGGCTTATCAGGAGGCCACTGCAGCCCACACCACCCATTGTCCCTGCTAGCACTTCAATGATAGTACCAAACCAGCTACTGACCATCACACTCCTAAATGTGTGACAATTCAGAGCATTTCAGGCCCCAAAGCTATAAGATTAGCATGGGCGGCAGGCAATGGTCATTTTTAAGGTATATTGAATTAGTAAACAACTGTGCTCACTCTAAATCAGACCAACAGCGCTCCATGTGTCAGACTGTCATAAGCGCTGATGCTGCCAATTAAGCGCCTGTGCAGAGCATTGGAAACCACTGGTGCAAACTACCTGCAGAATTGGATTGTCTGGTCACATGAAGAGTGATCGCTGGGCGACACAAAGACCAGACCTGCTGATGGCTCCTAAGAACAGAATAGAACTCATCCCTACAATTTGGTCACAAATGTTTATCTCTGGGCTATAATGACCTGATTTCAATGTGTGAGGTAACAAAATCATAAGAAGTCCTTTCCACCATACTCAGTGAAAAGTGCCCTCTCAAAGCAGACTCTGAGGGCTCTACCACTAAGGATGCCAGGTGGGTGGTGTTACTGCAGCTGAAAATGGTGTCCGACTGGCCACTCAATTTTGGCCAGTAGGTCTGTCCCTATGGTCAGCAGTGCCTGGTCCTAGCAAGACAACCATGTAAAGCATGATGGTCTAAAGCATTATGGTCTTGCCACTACTCACCCTTCTCCTATTTGCTAGTGACTTACCTCCTTCTCAGTTGCATACCTCTCTACCTTGAATTTTCCATCTGCTGAAGCTCCACGTCTGCCCAGCATCCCACCAATCAGCCTGACATTTTAATTTGCTTAAATGAACTACAGTGGAACAATGCTACAGCTACTGCCATGCCCTGGATTTACCATAGGCTGATGAGGGTCTTATATCTAACATAGCTGTCTGGTGTGTGATTCGGATCAACGTTCCTACATCAGTTTGGGCCTGATCGAAACACCAGGTAGTCATTCTAATTCGTCTAAAACGCGACTGACCTCCTTACAATATTGCATAACATAAAAATACCCGATCGGGGTGCTTCCCCTAAAGGTATCAATGCATCTTTCTTTGATAAGATTGCTGAGGCAGCTAGTATATCTCTGGTTGTCTGCAAGGCCATCGTCAGCAAAAATATCGTTTGACAAATATTGTGCCCTAAATATTGTGTAAAAAACCTTTGAGAGGAGGTGTTCTATTTTTTACTGCTCCGGGCGATGTTTTTGTAGACGATATTTAGGACACAATATTTCTATCAGATGATATTTTATTTATGATATTCTCTTATCATACTCTGCCACCTGATCAAGTGAAAACCAAATTCCGACCCACCAACCATGCCCCGTGGTTTGATACCAGTCAATTCTAAAACTAAAGTCTGCCAAGCAGAACGTCCCTGGCACAGAAACCGTGACCCTCTCAGTATCATTCTTCATTACCAAGCACTTCACACACATGAAATATATGCAGATAATATGATAGGGAATAATACGCTACTAGAACCTCTGGAGCAAATAATTAATTTTCTGAACATGCCCTTTGATAACATTAAAGTGTCATTATAGTATTTCTGCCACTTGCTCAGTCAGTTTTTTTAAATGTGAAAATATTTCGTATCCGTCTCAAAGATACATACTCCCCCTCCCCCGAGCATTCTAATCACCCTTTGCCCTTTGGGGTACCTAAAGCCTTCTCCCCTGTTTCTTTCCTCACCTTGCTGAGAGAGTTGAGAAAGCTGAAATCTGTTGTTCCTAAAGATACTTGTCCAATTGCCATTTTTAAGAATATTAGTGTTGTGGTTGCTGACCCTTTTGAAACACCTATCTAACTCCTACCATTCAAAGGTGGTAAAACTAGCTCAGGCCATTCCTACAGAAGTCGTATGTTAACTAGCTGCGATCATGCCAGCTTGCAACTTTGAAAGTTAAGACAAGCATTTACAATGAAATAGGTCTTGTTAATTGCGCAGCCGCAGCCGGCAGTGGGAGTACCTGTCGGGAGGGGCAGGGTGGATGTTAGTAATGTATGGATTACGGAGCTTCCCAGGTAAGTAAACATTTAAATAAATAAAACGAATTTCGTTGAGTGCACTGCATCCCCAAATGCGATGCGGAGTGCGCAACTAAATTCGTTTTATTTATTTAAATGTTTACTTACCTGTAAAACTCCGTAATCCATACATTACTACCCCCCACACTGCCCCTCCCCCTCCCCACGTCACCGACCTGCAGGTACTACCAGTGCCGGCCGCGGCTGTAATTGCAAGATTTTGAGCTATTGGCATTATAAATTGCAATGCCTTTGGCATTGTCATTTACAATACCAACAGGTCAAACTTCGGCAAAGTGAGACCTATTGTACTGCAGAGCGCGGTGTCCATGAAGCGGGTGCGCGCTCACCATTAAAGTAAAAAAACAAAAAAAAACAGAGCACGGTGTCCCTAAAGCTGATGTCACACTAACCATTAAAGTAAAAAAAACAAAAATTAAACAGAGCGCAGTGTCCCTGAGGCGGGTGCAGCACTCAATATTAAAGTGTTTTTTTTAATTGAAACTATGCGCTGCGGCCCTAAAGCAGGCACCGTGCTCAGCATGCAAGTATGCATATTTATTTTAAAAAAACATAAAAGCTGACAGAAAGCACAGTGTCCCTGAAGCGGATGCCGTGTTCTTCTTAAAAGTAATAAAAAATAAAACCGTTGCTATTGTACTGTGAGTGCTGTGGGAGTAGCGGCAGCCACTTTTAAAGTTAGAGCAGTATAGCGCTCCATACAAAAAGCAGCCGCCATTGTCCACATTAGTCAATAAACAAAATAGTGCTCACCTACTTATTATGCAAACCGTGTAACAAGCCAAATAAAAAGTCCAGTTGTTATGGGAGGTAACAAAAGCAAAGAAGGCGGTACCAAGGAGGGACTATCAAGCTTATTTTATGAATCAGAAGTCAGCATTTACACGAGCCAATTAAAAATATGGGTGGAGAGTGGGCTGGGCTTCAAAGCAATACTCCACTACTGCATGCCTCGCAGCAATGCATGCGCTGCACAGGCTCGTCCTAAAAAGGGTTTGGCGGATTTTCTAAGCATAAGGCTGGCAAAGCTTACTTTAAATTCATAAAAGGGGGACACTGCTCTGCTCAGAGCTGGAGCAGCAGCCACTTTTGCTTAACCTGTCCACGCTGCACTACTGTTCCATTCACCAAATGCAGAAGCCTCCCCAGTGGATTTCTAGGATCTGGGAAATCCGCTTGGGAATTTCAAAAGATCCTCACAAGTGGGGAGGTCATGCACAACCAGAACAATCCACTGCTACCTAATGTCCTGTCCTGTGAATGGGACAAGATGCTGTAAAGGTATGACAGCATCTAATTACCTCATGAGTAATGACGGGCAAACAAAGGAATCTTCACACAACTACGCAAAGTAGAAATCTCTCTGAATTTGCCCGCCTGCATGGGCCTGATCAAATTCTTCCAGCTCTAACGTAAAGGCTTAGAGATGCATGATTATTACCCCTTATCTTTAATTCCAGCTGCAGCCAAATTGTTAGATGCCACATGGCTAAACAACTAACTACTATCCATGTATCTAGAAACATACTAGATGCAATACGCCTAAGTTGGGGTTCCCCTCTGGCTATCGGGCAAAGTCTATTCTTCTAGCAGTCCAAAATGACCTCAAGATGGAGGCAGATGTCAGTGCTCTGAATCTATTATTATCTATACAATTGTACCTTAAGGATTTATTATACAAAGCATTTACAACTTTACACAGCCATAGAAATGGGCATAGAAATAAATCACTTGAGGGATGTACTCAAAAAGCTATATTGATGATTTGAATTTAAAACGAAACCAACTCCTAAACAACACTGTCACTACTAACATTTACAGCTTCCATAGTAGTGTGACACACTTGTTGAACACAATCTTAAGTGTATACATCACATACAATATACAATTCCGAATTTCATAGATAGTATCTTTCTATACAAATATGTACACTATACTATCGACATTTATTGGGTGCCCGGTAAGTCGACGTTTCGGTCTTATATAGTAGCTATATAAGACCGAAATGTTGATTTACTGGGCACCCATTGTGTATATATGTGTGAATAAATGTCGATAGTATAGTGTACATGTTTGTATAGAAAGATACTATCTATGAAATTTGGAAATGTATATTGGATGTGATGTATACACTTAAGATTGTGTTCAACAAGGGTGTCACACTTCTATGGAAGCTGTAAATGTTAGTAGTGACAGTGTTGTTTAGGAGTTGATTTCGATTTAAATTCAAATCATTAATATAACGCTTTTTGAGTACATCCCTCAAGTGATTTATTTCTATGCCCATTTCTATGGCTGTGTAAAGTAGTAAATGCTTTGTATAATAAATCCTTAAGGTATAATTGTGTAGATAATATTGATCATACCCAGTCCCTTAAGGTAAACCGGTTGCCCTATTGTTGTCTGAATCTATTATTAGCAGCATTTCGGACTGTTGACCACTCCATCCTGCTTAGCCAACTAGAGGCTGTTAGGATTTTTAACTTGTCTACACATGGTCTAGATTATACTTGACTAACCATTATCCTTCATTCAATTAGACTTCCTCTCATTTGCTGTTAAACTGTGTTGTCCCTCAGGCACTGGCCTTGTAGCGCTATCTTGTTCAACATTTGCATCAAGCCTCTGGGTAAGCTTGTTTCCCCCATGACCTCTTTTTATGTATGTGTGCTGATCACACTCAACTTATCATCATTTTTGATGGTGAGGTGTCATTGGCTGCCTCTTTCCAACTATGTTTGAGGCAGGGCACAGAAGCAGATGAGCCACCGCTGGTTAAAACTGAAAGCTAGTAAACAGTGATAGCTGTGGTGGGGGAAATCATCCTTTACCCCACAGCCTTTACAACGTCCTGTCTTTACTACGAAGTCAGAGTTACTTTACCACACAAGTCACTGCAACAACTTGCTGTAAGGGCACGTTGATGGACTGGTGTTGTTACAATTGCCTGTTCTATGCAAACTCCTGATACTGAGAGTCACTAAATATTTTTTGCACCGTCTTTACATGATCCAGAACCATTCAGTCCACCTGAATATTATCCTCACACTTTTAAGTAGTGCTAAATCTCACTGGCTTATCATCATGGATCGTGTATATTTTAAATATTTCGGTACTATACAGTAATCAACCTATGACCACTTAATCACCTTCATTGACAAAAGGCTGATTTGTAGTGTCGATACAGAACATCATGTACTGAATATCGAGTTACAAGAATATCATGACCAAAATATTGAGAACCAAACTATCAACAGTTATGCATGCATGGGTATGTATAGATTTCCTATACTTAACCTCAAATATATGTACCCTAACTACATGCATATATTACATGTGTGTGTGCGCGTTTGTGTATATATATATATATATATATATATATATATATATATATATTGTTGAGTTAAGAATAATAAAAACTATACTTAACTACATAGACATACCTCCTCGATATTTTGGTCCTTGATATTTTGCTCAAGGTAGTCTTGGAACGCGATATTCAGTACATGATATTTCAGAGTAGAGCCTGCATTTGCACACTCTTCACACTTCACATCATTGGAGAGCCAACAATGCTTTGCTCATCACTATGCATAGGTTTAATATGCCTCTCCTTGTTGGATGTAGCTTCTACGCTTTGAAAGTCTCTTACTCTTACTTTGATCTATTATCTCTGTGGGACTATGTGCGCTAAGACTCTTGCTATTCTGAGTGAACTCAACAAGAAATTACATAACTTGCTGGGAGGTACTGAGGCGTGGTTATTAATGGTTAAGACTTAATGAGAAGTTAGTGTGTGGTTGTATGCTGAGAAATAAAGACATACAGTTCAGAGCTCAGTGTCTGGTGTATACCTTTGCATGCTCCTGGGGCTGGGGAGGATTCTACAACTGGCGACAAAGGTGGTATATGTGCCCCAAAGAAATTAGACTGCTCTCCCTGAGAGTTTGTAATGCTGCACAAACTGCTCGCATGCACCACATGTGCCCAAGCAAGTGGATGAGTGTGTTGAAGAACTTGATAGACTTATCAAACACTGCAAGTTTAATTAATTTAATGATGAAGAAGCCATACGTCTATGAGTTATTAATGGATGTCTGTCAGACTCTTTCACATGACGCATGCTGAGAGAGACGATTAGCTTAGTGAAAGTACTAATGGCTGCAAGAGCCAAAAAAAGAGCCAATCGACAAGTCACTGATATGGAAGCTGGAATAGAGAAAAATGAATCACCAGTGGTCATGAAAAGCCAGCACAAGTACAAAGTAGATGAATGCACGTCAATGCCCCCAAAGGAGAAAAAGTTGTGTTTCCAATGTGGGTTTTTCATTTCCCCATGAAGGCAAATGTCCTGCTATAGGATAAACGTGCAAAGGTTGGGGCAGAGAAAACCACTTCATAGCAGTTGGCAAAGCCAAAAGAGAAACTAACTACATCACAACGAGAAGAGAAAATGGATGCCAGAAGGCTCCAGAAGCATTGTCACCACACCCACAAAGCCAAAATACAACATCAGTTATGACAAGCGGAAGCCAGACAAAGTCGATCATCGTCAAGTTCATCTTACAATGGCTCGTTAAGGTCAATATTGAGCACCAGTGAAGAAGAGGGATGTCTAATGATAGCGTCAACCAAGGAACAACAGGTACTTGTAGGTTTGACAACGGCAAACCACCACATGAAACCACAGAATTAATTTGGACATTTTCACAAGATTACAATAAAGGTTGACAGTTGCTCCATAACCTTTATCATTGACAGTGGTGCATTGATGAGCATCATGCCAGTTTAAAAGTTCAACTGTCTATCTCTTGTGCCATGCCTCAACCTGCCAAACACAAAAGGCTGCTTCTAAACTGTTGCAGAGTCAAGGATCATTCATGGTGACAATGAAACACAAAACAGTGTCAGTGCCAGCACCAATTTACATTCTTCAAGGAGCTGTGTCTAGTGCATGCCTACTCAGTTTTGCCACCGCTGCTGAAATGGGACTGCTATCTTTTAATTACAACCTCCACACTCAATCCGAAGTTGTGTGTCAGTTTCTGTTGTTATTTCATGATCCGAGCTCAAGACAATGAAAGTGAGACTTCACGTCAATGAGGACATTCGCCCTGTTGCCCAACGGCACCGCTGAGTCACTTTGCACTTACTAGAAGCTGTTGAGAAAGAACTAGAAATGCTGTTGAAGCATGACATCATCGAGAGCTCCACTTGTCCAACGCCATGGCTCTCGGTCATAGTGGTGGTGTCCAAAAAGGACAGCGAGGGTGCAGTCCACATCTGTGTTGATATGCACCAAGCCAACACAGCAATTGAGAGAGAAAGACATCCTGGTTCACACATAGCATACATCATCATGCATCTGAATGGTACTAAAGTCTTCTACTGTCTTGACCTGAACAAGGGATACCATCAACTTGAGTTGGAAGAAAAGTGCAGGTACATCACTACTTTTTCAACTCATGTTGGTTTGTTCAGATACAAGAGGTTAAGTTTTGGAGTGTCACGTTATACGTTGAACACATCAACCTGTCATGCATGCTTTTAATTAGAGTGGTGACATACTGGTATTTGGGACAATGAAAAAGGAGCATAACAAAGCCCTTACACAAGTGTTGCAGTTGCTTGCTGATGTACAACTCCCTCTAAATGCATAAAAATGTGAGCTTCATGACTCCTGAACCAGAAAAAATTAAAGTAATTTTCAGCAACCTGTCCCCCCACAAGATGTCACCATGCTGCGATCCTTCTTAGGCATGGTCAGCTATTGCTCAAGGTACATCTGTGACTTTGCCACAGTGAGGGCCCAATTGAGAGCTTTGACAAAATAAGATGCCTCTTTACAGTGGTCTACTGTATGTGATGAAAGCTTTAAAGGAATAGAACAAGCAATTGAAAATGCAACTGAGATGAACTATTTTGACCCAGAGAGTTACATACTGAAATCACAGTTGATGCGAGCCCAGTGGGGCAGGGGGCAATCCTTGTGCAACACAATGGCTATCCGAATAGTCAGGGACACATTGTGGCCTATGCCACTCAAAGCCAGTCTGACACATAACGTGCCTATTCTCAGCTGGAGAAGGAGAGTCTGGCTGTAGTGTGGGCCTGCAAACATTTGCATGTGTTTCTATATGGAAAACAATTTCCTATCATTACAGACCACCAAGCACTATTCACTATTTCTGGAAACCCAAAGCCTAAGATGCCCCCTCACATTAAGAGGCGGGATTTGCAATTGCAAGAGCGTTAATATGCAATTGTACATAAGCCGGGTAAAGATCATGACCATGCTGACTACTTGTCACGAGTACCATACAGCGCCACAGCACAACATCCGAAACAGCTGAGGAGTAAATTAACTTCAATGTGAGGTCCAGCACGCCAGTAGTCCTGTCCACTGAGCAGATCATTGCTGCTACTAATGATGATAAGAACATGCTTATCCTCAAAGACATCATTTCAACTTAACCAAGGAAAAAGATTGCTTGACCTTTTGCTGAAGAAGTTGAATAAAAAAAGAAAAATCTGCAGGAGGAACTGTCCATTACCAAGGAAGGTCTTGTATTGAGAGGTTCATGAATAGTCACACCTGAGATACTAAGACAGCAAGTCATTGAACTCGTCCATGAAGGACAGCGTTGCATTGTTGCCACCAAAAGAGCCTTAAGAGACTGTGGTTCCTGTGCTTAGATGAGCGGGTGGAGAGGGAACTAAAATAGTGTCATCTTTGCACCTGTCTGTCTCCCAAAGTGATGCAGCACCCTTTGACAATGTCTAACCTTCTCGCTCATGTGTGGGAAACAAATACAGTCAATTTCATTCGACCTTTAGAAAACAGACGTCATCTCATGGTAGTCATCGATAAGCATTCACATTTTCCTTTGGTAGAGGAACTATAGTCAACAACCCATGACATGGTCATCGAGTGGCTGACTAATGTCTTTGCAGCATGAGGAACCCCTGCCATTCTCAAATCCGATAACGGTCAGTCCTTCAATAGCAAACTATTCAAGGAATTTCTGGTCAGACTAAATGTCAAGCATCAAAAGAGCACGCCTCTGTGGCACCTAGCTGATAATATTGTAGAACGATTCATGGGTACCCTCAAACCGGTATTTCAACAAGCTTAGATCGAGGGAATCAAGTTAAACCAGGCCCTGTGTCAAGCCCTCCATGCGTATCATTCAACACCTCACTCCACAACTGGTAAGAGTCCTAGCACCTTGCTGTTTGGGGGAGCCATCAGAACCAAATTCCCACAGTGGGCAGTGGACTGATTCTTGAATGCGGATAAGGTTCATGTCACTGACACTTCTTGGAAGTGCCAAATGATAACATATGCTGAACGTCATTGATGAGCTCAGCAAATAGCCTTAAATGAAGATGACTGTATCCTGGTCAAGCGAAACAGAAAGCGGAAAACAGACACTCCGTTTGCTGTCGATCCCTTGAGGGTTGTGATGTGCAGGAGGACATATCGATACCATAGGGGGATGATGGACGGAGCGTTTGAGCAAATCAAACACTCACCCCCAGTCAAATGATCTGGGTTTAATCCATCATCATTCTTTAGCTCACTCCACCACCCCAGTTCAGTCATGGCCATATGAAAATCAGTCTGACCCTGTGCCTAATTGGAACAGTCCAACGCGAACTGCCAAGCCATGTCTTCCCGGGACCGGACACAAGCATCCTGGGACAGGTTTCAGGTTCATAACCCTCCTTATCCAGGCTATCTTGAATCCAGTGGCAGAGTGAGAAAGGGACTCACGTCTGGGCATACCCTGCCAACTCAGGGCGAACAAAGCGATACCAAAGGGGAAT
Organism: Lissotriton vulgaris; assembly: GCF_964263255.1. Taxonomy (NCBI): domain Eukaryota; kingdom Metazoa; phylum Chordata; class Amphibia; order Caudata; family Salamandridae; genus Lissotriton; species Lissotriton vulgaris. The sequence goes on along the minus strand of NC_141687.1, from coordinate 581,714,414 downwards.
GATGGACGGAGCATTTGAGCAAATCAAACACTCACCCCAGTCAACTGATCTGGGTTTAATCCATAATCATTCTTCATCTCACTCCACCACCCAAGTTCAGACATGGCCTTATGTAAATCAGTCTGTCCCTGTGCCTCATGGGAATAGTCCAGCCCGAACTGCCAAGCCATGTCTTCTCTAAACCAGAAACAAGCATCCTGGGACCGGTTTCGGGTTCATAACCCTCATCAGCCGGGCTATCTTGAATCCAGTGGCAGAGTGAGCAAGGAACCCACGTCTGGGCATACCCTGCCAACTCAGGGCAAACAAAGCGAGACCAAAGGGGGATGATGGATGGAGCATTTGAGCAAGATCTCTGTACTGGGGTGAATGTATGATAATGTTCTGCATTCTGGCCATCAACTGTTGTTTTTGCATTTGTCATACTGAGTGGGACTGGTATGCTCAAATGTGAGTCCCGTGCTCTCCATGCCACTGGAATCAAGCTATCCTGGCTGATGAGGGCTGAACGCCCAAAACTGGTCCTAGGATGCTTGTTTCCAGTCCAGGGAGGACCTGGCTTGGCATTTCGGCTGGATTGTGCATATGGCTGGGTTCAATTTGGAATGGCATGGTGAGCAAAAAAAAAACGATGAATTTAGGCCCACATCTCTGTACTGGGGTGAATGTATGACATTGTTCTGCATTCTGTCCATCAACTTTTGTTTTTGCATTTGTCACCCCGAGTGGGACGGTTATGCTCAGGCGTGAGTCCCGTGCTCTCCATGCCACTGGAATCAAGCTATCCTGGCTGATGAGGGCTGAAAGCCCAAAACTGGTCCTAGGATGCTTGTTTCCAGTCCAGGGAGTACCTAGCTTGGTAGTTCGGACTGGAATGTTCCCAAGGGGCACAGGGTCAAGACTGATTTGCATATGGCTGGGTTCAAACTGCAATGGCATGGTGAGCAAAAAAACGATGGATTTAGGCCCAGATCTCTGTACTGGGGTGAATGTATGACATTGTTCTGCATTCTGTCCATCAACTGTTGTTTTTGCATGTGCAAACGACATATGGAGAAGGCGCAGCATCCCAGAAAGTACATCACATGAGACTCATCACACTTTAAGCACATACCACGATGGTCATCAGTTCCTGCAATTATACATGAGGTGACTAAGCCTGACAGGCCAGATCAATCATGAGAACATGTGCCATTGGTGCAAAATCAGAGTGCATCTCAACCATTCCATACAACTCGATCTGGCTGACTAGTGTGAGCGCCTCAACGTCTTATTGAAGAAATGTGATGTGACTTTTGTTTGTACTTTTTATTTAATAAGGGGTAGATGCAGTGTCATGAGACCTTGTGCGCTAGGACCCTTGTGGTTCTGGGTGACCTCAACAAGGAATTACGTAACTTGCGGGAAGGTGTAAAGGTGTAGTTATTAACAGTTATGATGTAATGAGAAGGCAGTGGGTGATCAATCCAGAAGTCTGTGTGTGGCATCTTTCTTTGAATGCTCTCGGGGCTGGGTAGGACGGTCCAGTCTCTGTGTTAACCTTTTGCATAGCTCCTAAATTTGGCTGTTTAAATGGTAATCATTAACTGGTTATGTTGATGTGTGTCTGAGTCTGTGCTTAGGAAACATGTCAGCATGCCAAATAACATAACAAATAGAAAGCAATAGTCATCTCAGGTTGTCTTCTTATAATAGTAGCATGCAAATGCATTTCCTTGATCCAGCCTCTTGGAGGATGACTTGGTGGAATACTATGTAAAAATATCAATGCTGCATCAAATTGCATGAATAAAGTTCCCTCTCACTTACTATCTGCCAACAGGATTTAGCTTAGGAAGTTTCTATTTGATATAAGCCTATTAAATGAAGTATTTTTTTCTCCCCCTCGTGCAACATGAAATTTGGTGCCACGGCCTGCAGCAGGTGTGCACTGAATGAACACGTGTCACCCACTGTAAGTCCGTCCCTGCAGTGAAGGGCAACTTTACTGTGATGTTTTCATGACGGCTGGTGGACGTTTGTAGCTAAGACAGAACATGTGTGTAGCACTAACGATAGATGAGGAGTAATGCAAAAGATTGCCATGTGTTGGTATCACTGGATCAGCCTATAAGAAATAAAAACTTGTTTTATCAGAGGCTGCAGTTCCTTGTTAGTGATGCAATTTTTATTAATAATTTGTTTTCTACACAATTTTCCACTTGCATCTTCTGGTTGTGAGCTGTTAGTTAAGCATAAACTAATACCCAGCTGGTTACCAGTTACAGAGAACGATGCCTTGATTCTACATGTGCAGCAACAAATTAATGAACCCCATAATCATGAGTTTAATTTCACTTAGATTGTGGGGGACTGACAAAGAAGTCAAAAGCATAAATGAAATTAAATGAAATTCGGTTTTATAAAGCGCACTTCTACCCTGAGGACTCGTAGCGCTTGGGACAGAAGGGCAAAGACAGCGATCAGGCTGTGCAATTAGTAGAAAAGGAAGGTTTTCAAAAGTTTGCGAAACTTTTGTAGATCAGATTCGCTGCTCATGGTGGGGGGCAGGGAATTCCAGAAAGAGGCCGCATTCCAGGAGAAGAAGCAACCTCCCCTTCTAGCTTGTTGCACTTTCAGTGAGACTGCAAGAAAAGATGTGCTAGAACGCAGATTTCTGGGAGGGTGGTCGGGGGTCACTAAAGAACGAATTATAGCCGGGCCAGTGTCCCACATAGCTTTGTGGGCTATACACATCACCTTAAATCGAATCCTGGCCTGGAAAGCCAGCCATTGGAGTTTTTTTCAGAGCAGCTGACACTCAGTGTCTCCGAGGCAGCTTCAGAAGTAAGCGTGCCATGCAGTTTTGGGTCACCTGAAGTTTTTTTATGGTGGACATCGGTGCACCCAGGTACAGGGCATTCCCGTAGTCTAGACGGGACAAGATCAGAGCCTGCAACATAATCCTACGGGCCTGAAAAGGAAGGAGGGGCAGAATTTTTCTCAACAGCCTCATCAGGCCGAAAGAGGTGGCGTAGAGCTTGACAGCTTGATGGTTGAAGCAGAGAATGTTATCCAGCCATACTCCGAGACTCTTGATCTGATCTTTAGGCTCCAGCATAGTGCCCATACATGTCGGCCAGTCTATAGCTGCTCTGGGTGACGGGGACTTACCCAGAAACATCAGTTCTGTCTTGTCCCCGTTTAGCTTTAGATGTGAGCGCACCATCCAGTCGGCTACTGCTCCTAGGCAGCTGCCCAGGGTGCTAGATGCTCCCTCAGGGTGGTTGAAAGCAACCACCAGTTGGGTATCATCTGCATATGTGACAATTTCAATGCCGAAGGGGCGCACTATCACTGCCAAAGGCTCCATATAAATATTAAAAAGGGTGGGACTTAGGATGGATCCCTGAGGGACCCCGCAGCTAAGGGGCCAAGGTTTGGATTGAGTAGCTTCCTCTGAGACCTGAAAGAACCGTTCTTCCAGAAAGGATTGCAGCCGGGTGAAAGCTAGTCCTGTCACTCCAAGATATTTTAGACGGGAGAGCAGGATGTTGTGGTCTACCGTGTCAAAGACGGCACTGAGAGCCAGCAAAATGATTGCTGCAGTGCCGCCTTGATCCAAATATCTCCGAGCGCTCTGTCACAGCCAAGAGGGCTGCTTCCGTCCCGCGCTTCGGGCGGAAACCTGCTTGAGAGTCATGGAGTAGATTGTTAGACTCCAGATGGTATTGATATGCTTCTCAAGCACCTTGCCCAGCCATGGAAGGAGGGAGTTCGGATGATAGTTGGCCATGATGGAAGGATCCAAACTGGGTTTCTTCAATAAAGCTCTGACTTGGGCACATTACCACGCCAGCGGCACCTTTCCTGCAGTGATGTGGGCGTTCAACACATCCAGGATCACTGGCCGGATTACCTCAGACACTAACATAAGATGGCGCAGCGGGGCTGAATCAGTCGGAGAGCCAGATGATACTCTCGACATTAGAGTGTTCATAGTCCCTCGTCAAGCAGGGGGTACTCCAATAGAGGGCAATACGTAGATTAGTTTTGATTCCCTTAGATTGGAAGTGAACCAAGGTGCCTCTTTTGATTTGCTTTTTTTGTATAAGGTCTTTAAAGAGATTAAAGAATCTAGCGAGGTCTGTATCATATAATCAAAGTTACTGTTGGCCTTGCCCAGGTTAGGGCCGGACAGAGGGGTGATAGCGGTCAGTGAGGTTGACCACTGGCGAACAGAAAGATTCAACCACTTCCTTCCCAGCAGTGGAGCTGGAGTCTGCACTACAGGGGTCATCAATGTTTCCCACATCAAAGGATCGAGTAGGTGATTGGTCCATGGGAGGGGGATTGGGGGGCCAACATGGAGCTTTTGATTATTGCTAAGCACCACATCTAAAAGATGGCCCTTAACATCAATCGCTCACTCCTGAGGCGGAAGCCGGGAGCTTTTAGAACTGTTAAAACTTACTTTTTGTGTCACGAAATAACCTGTTGATTTTAATAATCACCACGCGCTAGCAAAGCGCCAGGGCACTCACCTTTTGTAAATCACAACGAGCAGCGGAACTAACGCTGACTCGTAACCGAACCTATCTCGGACAAAAAACGCCAATCTCGGCGAGGACTGAGGCCACGCCCCCTGAAGGCCACGCCCCCCTGTCGCAGTACTTAAAGCGCTGACCACTAGCGCCTAAGTCAGACAATCGCTCACTCCTGAGGCGGAAGCCGGGAGCTTTAAGAACTGTTAAAACTTACTTTTTGTGTCACGAAATAACCTGTTGATTTTAATAATCACCACGCGCTAGCAAAGCGCCAGGGCACTCACCTTTTGTAAATCACAGCGAGCAGCGGAACTAACGCTGACTCGTAACCGAACCTATCTCGGACAAAAAACGCCAATCTCGGCGAGGACTGAGGCCACGCCCCCTGAAGGCCACGCCCCCCTGTTGCAGTACTTAAAGCGCTGACCACTAGCGCCTAAGTCAGACAATCGCTCACTCCTGAGGCGGAAGCCGGGAGCTTTTAGAACTGTTAAAACTTACTTTTTGTGTCACGAAATAACCTGTTGATTTTAATAATCACCACGCGCTAGCAAAGCGCCAGGGCACTCACCTTTTGTAAATCACAGCGAGCAGCGGAAATAACGCTGACTCGTAACCGAATCTATCTCGGACAAAAAACGCCAATCTCGGCGAGGACTGAGGCCACGCCCCCTGAAGGCCACGCCCCCCTGTCGCAGTACTTAAAGCGCTGACCACTAGCGCCTAAGTCAGACAATCGCTCACTCCTGAGGCGGAAGCCGGGAGCTTTAAGAACTGTTAAAACTTACTTTTTGTGTCACGAAATAACCTGTTGATTTTAATAATCACCACGCGCTAGCAAAGCGCCAGGGCACTCACCTTTTGTAAATCACAGCGAGCAGCGGAACTAACGCTGACTCGTAACCGAACCTATCTCGGACAAAAAACGCCAATCTCGGCGAGGACTGAGGCCACGCCCCCTGAAGGCCACACCCCTCTACCCCCTTCATCATGTGCTGTCACCGGAAGCACAGCGGACGAGCGCAGCGGGAGCGCCGTTTGCGCGCCGAAGCCGCGCCTAAGGCAAGCCCGTCTGTGCCCGTCCGTGCCGCGGCCGGGCCCAGGGCCGGACATGCTGCCCAACCCACGGTACATACAAATCAAATACCTACCTATACCAGAGATGATTTACTTGCCCTGAATCATAACAAAAATCACTGTCACAACATGATCAATGCTGAGACGTGGTTAGGACCTACATGCTGCTACCTCTGCAGAACACTCCTCACCCCGGAAAAACAGTCATTCAATATGAACAACGCGACCTCTCTCCGAGGAGCCCTGATCAATGCTAGGTCAATTTGTAAGAATGGGGAGCACATTCATGACCTTATTACAGAGAATGACATTGACATGCTCTTCATAACCGAAACATGGCTAAAATCATGGTGCAACCCGATCATAGCCCAAACCGTCCCCCAAGGCTACCTCATTCAGAGGACCGACAGACAAGAACTGAGAGGAGGTGGCTTAGCCATTATCCATCGAGACTCTCTGAAATGCTCTACGTTCGAACTCTCGGACATAAAAGGGGCAGAAAGCATGGGTTTCTGTATCCAGTTAAATGAGGAAAACACCTTCGCGGGAGCCCTCATCTATCGCCCCCCAGGACCTCAGAACGGCTTCTTCGAAAGCTTCGAAGACGCACTCAGTACCTTAACCCTGAAATACGCAAATTTTACAGTCTTGGGCGACCTAAATTTCCACCTAGATAAACCCAACGACCCCAATACTATATGGCTCAACGACTTAACTGATATCCTGGGACTGGAAATACTGACCAAAATGCCCACGCACAAAGCAGGCCATATACTAGACTGCATCTTTACCAACATCAAAACCCTAACCGTCGAAACCCCCCTGATCCAAACTTGGACCGACCATTGGTTAATCCCCTTCAAACTAACCACCAACAAGAAAATATCTAATGCAGCCAACTTAAAAATCGATGTCCCGATGCAAAAAGACTGGAAGAAGCTTGCCAGCTTACCCAATCTACATCTCATCGCAGAGGAATCTAAACCGTCTCTGACAGGGTACACAGAAACCGACTACAACGTTTTCTGTAAATGGATCTCAGACTTTTGTGGTCCGGCCAACCTAGAAAAAGTAAGGAAAAAACAGAACAAAAAATCAGCACCCTGGTTCTCCCCCGCTCTTAAAATTAAACGTACAGAGGTCAGAACACTCGAAAAGAAATGGCGCCAGAACTATGATCCAAAGGAAGCTCTTGCCTATAAAACCGCTAGGAAACAATATCATTCTATGATAAAAAACGCCAAAAAAGACCATTTCCTTCAAATCATCAATCTGTCAAACAACAATCAGAAACAGATCTTCAAAATAGTTGATGAGTTCATGAACCCCAGAATCCTCAGGCAAGAGATACCACCTTCACTGGCTCTCTGTAACGCCATAGCTAACTACTTCGAACAGAAAATACTAAATCTTACCATAGACTTCCCAGACCCTCCAGAACCCCCCCCTTACGATACAATATGACCAACCGACAGTAAACCTCAGCTAAAAAACTTTACTCCCATCAGTCTCGACGAATCTCGAATAGCCATTCTCTCCAGTAAATCTGGCTCCCCTTTTGACCCATGCCCCCCACTGCTGCTCCACACTTTGGTGGACACGGTAAACCCAGTGATAAACTTGATTATAAACTCCTCCCTGGCCACTGCCGCCATTCCATCTGAATGGAAGCTTGCTGCCGTAAAACCTCTGCAGAAAAAGCCCCTACCTGATCCCACCACTCTCTCCAACCTTCGCCCTATTTCGCTGCTTCCTCTACTGTTCAAACTGACCGAAGCAGCGGTAAATAAACAGTTGACTAAACATCTGGAGGAAAACCACCTACTACACCCAAACCAGGCAGGTTTCAGGGCAAAACACTCCACGGAGTCAGCCCTTCTACATACAGTAGAGACACTCAAGATGGCACTGGACCAAGGGAAAAAGGCCGTCCTGATCCTGCTCGACCTATCGGCGGCCTTTGATACGGTCTCACACTCCGTATTGATCGGCCGCCTGGCAGAATCAGGACTAGCAGGAACCGCTTTCGAATGGCTGAAAAACTTCCTAAGCCATAGGAGACAAGTCACCATACTAGGAAACTATTGCTCGGATGAAAAAACCATAAAAACAGGGGTACCACAAGGCTCTAGCCTGAGCCCGGTCCTCTTCAACCTTTATATGACCCCCCTGATTGAACTCATCACATCCTTCAACATCAGCACGATATCTTACGCTGACGACACCCAGCTTATCCTGGTACTGGACAACAACTCAACTAAAGCAGAGGAAAACCTGAGGAACTGTCTCACTGCAACCTTCGAATGGATGAGAACTCACCATCTTAAATGCAATTCAGGTAAAACTGAAATCCTCCCTTTTGGCCAAAGCAACCTATTCTCCCCCACCAACTGGTGGCCCCAAGACGCCGAAGTCCCACCCAACACCATCACGTCTGCCCGCAACCTCGGGATAAGATTTGACGAAGCCCTGTCCTTCAAACAACAAGCAGGCACAGTGGCAGGGTCCTGCTTCAATATTATCAAAGGCCTCAGAAGGTTCTTCGACCTCCTCCCCCTGACAGCCAGAAAGACTGTAGCAGTAGCCCTCATTACATCCCGCTTAGATTACTGCAACAGTATCTATGCGGGCTCCAACAGAGCTGTTCTGCATAAACTGCAGATGGTTCAGAACGCTGCCGCCCGCCTGGTGCTAAGATTACCCAGGAAATCATCTGCTTCTACAGCACTTAAAACCCTGCACTGGTTACCCATCCACAAAAGAGTGTTATTTAAGATCTTACTTATCACGTTCTGAGCTTACCACCAGTCGGGACCTACATACCTGTCCCAAAGGTTTGGAAGATACACCCCTTCCCGGTCACTCAGATCATCAAACCTTAACCTACTGGCAGTCCCCAAATTCAAACTAACCACAAAAGGTGGTAAATCCATCGGAGTGCTAGGAGCCAAAGCCTGGAACAAGCTCCCACCCCAAATGCGCCTGATCCATTCCGAGAAACTGTTTCGGAAAACGCTCAAAACATGGATCTTCAAGGCCACAGACTCACTCTGCCTAGCGTTAATCTAACCCTACGCTCTAAATGTGACCCCTTTTCCCACCTCTCTGATCAGTTTTAGACTGCCTTTCCCTCTTCCTTTTCTGGGACATTGATGTCTAGCGCCAAGATGCTCCATGGAGTGTAAGTTGCGCTCTACAAAAGCCTATTCATAACATGTGTGGGTGAAAAGCCCTTCTGCACAATTTGAAGGGCTGCTAAGCTGGATAGAAGATCCCTTGCTTGGTGATCAGAGGGGTCATCTAAGTGTATGTTCAGATCTCCAAGGACTGTAAAATTTGCTGGGGATAGTGCAAATTCAGCGAAGTAACAGGCCCAAAAAGGTAACATTGGGTGAGATTTCAAGAGCGAAGCTCATGCTTTCTCAGTCAAGTACTTCCGCAGTAGATGAGCGACAGTGGAAACAATCCTTGAAGATGATCCCAAGTTCCCCGCCTCTGCCAGTTTTTTGATCAGCTCTGTGTAATGAATACCCTAGCTGTGAAATCTTTGTAATGGCTGGGTCAGCAATGTCCCGCAGCCATGGTTCGGACAGAAAAAGAGCGTCGGGGTTAAAAGTTTCCAAAAGGAGCAACAATTCTTCAGAATGCTTTATCAGGGAACGACAGTTCAGAAGAAACATTTTTATTGGCAGCAGAGGTCCCTGGGATGTCTTAATGTGAGGTTTAAGTTTGCAATCACAGTAGGAACAATTTAAAACATTATTAGCCGGGCACATAGCGGGAAGACACCTATCGTCAGGGGATGTCCTTAGGTTCCGCAGTGTCTGTGGATTATAACTATGGCGGATGGACTTAGTTTTGTCAAAATGTCCAGGGGTCTTGGCCCCTGGACCTGGCCGGGTACAGCCGGGTGCAGACGGGCCTTCTTTTTGCCCGCCGCCGGCATGCCCGCCGCCGGCATGCCCGCCGCACGCGTCCGCTGCGCGTGCGCATCAGTTGGCCTCTAAATACCGGTGGGCGTGTGTATGCTAGAGCGCTAACCCAACCGAAAGTTGTGTTTCCTCCTTAAAGGCCCTCTGAACAATCGGCACCAGCCACGTCGGACCGGAGCCCTGGAGTGCACAGGACGTTGATAAGTGACTTTAAAATCGATTTATTAAAAGCAGAAAGCAAATTTCAAATAGCAGTTCCAACAACAGAATATGCAGCGCCGCGTAGCTGACAGCGTCTCCGCTGTGTCTGCCGCACGTGCACAACAGTTGGTCTCTAAATACCGGTGGGCGCGCGTATGCTAGAGCGCTAACCCAACCGTGAGTTGTGTTTCCTCCTTAAAGGCCCTCCGAACAATCGGCACCAGCCGCGTCGGAACGGAGCCCAGGAGTGCACAAGTAGGTGATAAGTGACTTTAAAATCGATTTATTAAAAGCTGAAAACAAAATTTCAAATAGCAGTTCCAACAACAGAATATGCAGCGTAGCGTAGCTGACAGCGTCTCCGCTGTGTAAATCATCTATTTGGTAAAAGACAAACATTATGAAATGTGTCTAGTTTGCCTTGGGCCATCAGAAACAAGATGTTTAGTTCTCCTAAACAATAGACTCCTCAAAAATATATTTTTGTGATAGATTCCCCTGCTTAATTAGTAGTAACTCTTTTTATGTTATCTGGCTTAGTAGGGATGTTACCTTCGACCTTACTTCTAACACTGTAAAGGGCTGGCCCTTGGAAGCTGCCGGAAATCCCGCATGAAACCATAGATGTGTGTCACGAAATATGTAAGAAAATTAGTTCACTGGAAATGGAAAGGGTTGAAGTTAGCACTTCGTCCTATGCCCAAGTACCCACCACCAATGACCAAAAGAAACATCCAAATCCTGTCTTGATCAAGGACACTTTTTAGACAAAGTATAAATATTTGCATCAAGAACACATTGGAAAGGCATAAAATGACACCAGTATGTAGATGTAAGACCAGACAGAGCAGCAGGATAGAAAACATGAGAAATTGGCATAAGTAAAACCACTGAACCATTGCTAAGTAGAAAGATGACAGTAGAAGAAAGTTGGACAGAAACGATAGAGCGAATCAATGTTTACCATTGGAGATATTAGGCCCTCTTTGCATTTAGCAACCATCCAAGCAAGCTCTCCACATCCATCTACATACTTCGAAACTCAGAACCTAGAGATTTCTGAGGAGACCTCATTCAGCGACTACCACTAGTGAGTATGAACTTGGACAAATCCAATAACACTGTCCCCTGTCAAAGTCCCGAAAAATACACACACCACTTATTTCACCGAGCGTAATCGATCACCATGAACCCCACTCACTTAACAACTGATACATCAAAACCATTCCCTTGCCTCCCTCTCCATTTCTATACATCAGCACCACTAGTCTTCACTGATTTCACTATGCAGATACTAAAGCCATTGCAAGCAAGGTAAGGGGCCTGCTAGCAACAACTGATAATTAGGCACGATAAGAGTAGAACCTCGAATGAGTGATGCTCTGAATCCTAGTCTTAACACTGATGATTATAGCCGTATGAGCAGATTCATTCGTCCTAAAGGCCATGAGACAGGGTGAATCAATTGACAACTTCTCAAAACGTTTACCAGATTCAGGACATGGATCTTGAGGACAGCAATAAAAAAAATCCCAATTTATTTTGTCCCAGTCATGAATCTTAACTGGTAACTCAAACCTTTCAAAAGCATTCATAAAAATCCAAATGTGCCGTGTTAGACAACAGACTACATCAATACAGGATCCAAGTTGCCAAAACATAGTTTGCCGCACATTACGCTAGACTCAAAGACACTCAGATTACATTTCATTTCATTTTACATTACATTTTAATCACAGACCATGCAATTTTCTGAGCACTACCTTTTACTAGCTGGCTATCTTTTCTAAATACATTTTACCAGTTGATATTACCACTACTAGTTTTGCCTTAATCAAGACTCTGCATTTCGTCATTGACGTTATATTAATTTATTTGTTGATTCTACTACTCTTTTCTAGGCTCTATATTTACCAGACAGTACATCTGACCCACTAATGTTAGTATATTCTAAATTCTATATGTATTCCTTGATGCTACTTCGAACTATACTATACTCTTTCCTAATTAACTCATTCACTGGTGATATGTACATCTAAGCAATAAACGGTATTCATTGTTGCGATATCCCTCTAAGCAGAATATATGATTCATTTGTGGTAAATTTTCCTGAGCACTGTATTTGCAAAACACACTTTTGAAATTAACAAGCTGTCCTTACTACTCTGTCAGATACAGAAATGCATTAAAGGATAGAGATTTAATGTGCATGAATGCACCGCGTTGCCTTGGATAAATGTTAATTTTGTATGGTTCTTATGAATTATTCACTGCTTACAAATTATTGGGAATAATTAAAGCCTAATTTTAGTATTGTTTTTGAAGATATAACTTAATTCGTTGAATAAGAAAGCCTAATGCCATGTAAAATGATGCAAGTTACAGCAGTTGCTGGTGTTAAGTATTTCTTTTTGTCACATGCTCCTCGACTGGTGGTAAACAGAGGGTACCGGCTTACATATGCAAGCCTGATAGTATCTCCTCATTGGGAATAGTGATATTTTAAAGACTGAGTTCAATGATTTATTTATTTTGAAAGTTTTATATAGTGCGAACAAGACCCTTGCGGGTATCAGAGCGCTTTACAGGGCAGATGCTGGAAACAGATATAAGCATAGGTGAAAAGGAAAATAAATATATAGGTGATTCTAATACATAGTGATAACTAATACAAACTAGTCATTATATTATAGTGAAAAGTAGGTAATTCAAGTAAATTTAGCCATGACAATCGATTTCACTACTTTTTTGAAGGAGGCAGTAGAAGGGTTCAGTCTTGTTTCTGTGGGCAAAACATTCCAGATCCTGGGGGCCATTCCTGAGAAAGTCCAGTTGTAAGTATTCTTCTTGGCAAATCGTTGTGGTTTCAGAAGAAGATTCCTAGAGCTCCTGGAGGATCTATTACCACAAGAGAGTTCCAGTTTCTGAGCTAGATAACTAGGAGTATTGTGATGTAAGGCCCTGTGCGTCATACATGCGATTTTCAGATGAATTCTACCCTTGAACGGTAGCCAGTTGAGGGTTCTTAGATCTGGGGAGATGTAACAGCTTCTTTTGGAGCCTGTGATGAGTCTAGCAGCTGAATTGTTTGAGGCTCTCAGAGGGGTCATCGTCGATCTGGTAAGGCGGCATAGAGCGACACTCCCATATTCCACTCTTGGGATTACTAGGGCTTGAAGTGCCTGTTTGAGAACGTTTGCTCGCAGAAAGGTTTCAGCCTTCTCAGGGTGTTCATATGGAAATGTGCTCCTTTTGTAGAGGCGCTGATATGTTTCTGCATGTTTAGGGCTCTGTCCCGTGTCACTCCCAGCGATTTTGCTGAGTCAACAATGAGAGGTTGACCTTTGAGTGCTGTTAGGTGATTCAGCCAGTTGAGGATGAGGGCCGATTGGTTGGGGGGGCGATTAAGAGGAATTCAGTTTTGAGGTTGTTTAGTTTCAAATGGTTTTCGGCCAGCCAGGTTTGAGTTTTTTGTAGAGTTGAATTGAGAGATTTGATGCCTCAAGTGAGTGGTTCTTTATATAGAGTTGGGTGTCATCTGCGTACATGTGACAGTTGGCATTAGAGAGACTGAGACGTTCGGTGAGTGGTTCCATGAAAAGGTTAAAAAGTGTGGGTGAAAGGGATGATCCCTGTGGTACTCCTAATGTGACTGAGACGGGGTTGGGTAAGGATTGATTAACCTTGAATCTTTGACATCTATTTTGGAAGAAAGAAGTGAATCAAGTAAGCACAGATCCAGATAATCCCATTCTGTTTTTCAGGAGCTCTAGCAATTTGTCGTGTTTGACGGTATCAAATGCTGATGAAAGGTCAAGTAAGATTAGTAAACAGGCTTTGTTTTGGTCAAGGATTTTTAGTGCGTCGTCTATTATGTGGGTCATGGCTGATTCCATACTGTGGCCTGCACTGAAGCCTGATTGGTATTGGTTGAGAAAGCTGAATTGTTGAATGTGGTTGCTAAGCTTTGTGGTGAAGAGCTGCTGCTGTACGCTTGATGAGATAACTCTTGGGTCACACTAAATTAGTGTTTGAATACCTGTTATTTAAATCTATATGAATAAAATTGTAAATGTTCGTTTGTTCAAAATCTTAAATCTCTGAAAGTTCTTCACCGATTGCTTTGAAATTTTGACACAACGTTGGATTCAATTAAGCGCGTGTTTAGAAATACACAACGTTGGATTCGAATACGCACGTGTCAAATACGAGCGTGTTTTTAATAGGAAAGGCGAACAGACCCTATCAATTGGGTTGCTGCGCAACAACTACAAGGGACACATAGAGACAATAGTCTACATATATTAGGATGGACAGTTGGTGTCAGGTGGCTGACCGGGAAGTGGTGGAGGGGGGTGGGAGGAGTTGGGTCACTTTGCAACATTAACAAAGGACGCATAGAGACAATAGGCTACATATATTAGGATGGACAGTTGGTGTCAGGATGGCAGACCGGGATGGCAGACTGAGAAGTGGGTGGAGGGAGGGGGGAGGAGTTGGTTCACTTTGCAACATCAGCGCATGTTTATATATACACAACGTTGGAGTCGAATACGCGCGTGTAAAATACGCTCATGTTTTTAAACGAAAGGCCCAACAGACCCTATTGATTTGCTTGCTGCGGAACAACTACAAGGGATGCACAGAGACAATAGTCACAAAAACATATTGTATACCCACAAGCATTGTGAAATTAAACATATTAGAAGCGTGTGCTCACTCTTTTCTTTCTCTTCCATTTAACCAGACTCAGCCACAGCAACGCGGGCCGGGTACAGCTAGTGTAAAATAAAAATGTAAAGTGCTTTATACCAGTACTGAGTGATGGGTGTGATGGAGGATTTAACATACCCTGAACGACTTTATTTTGCCCGTCTAAACCAGTACATTTGCACTGGGATATAAGAACCTTCAAAAGGCTTGTTTGCTGAAGGGTTAAGATCTACCCTTTACTGGAACCTTTTTTTTAAGTGAACTAACTAGACGTTGACAAAGGAATCACACCCTCAAATCTTCATTCTATCATTTTGTGGCAGTCAGATATTGGGCAGAATTCTGGTCAAACGTCAATTGCCATCTGAGTGCAATAATTTCCAAAGCCATTGTAACCCAACATGGTGAATTATCTCCATGTATAAAATAAAGTACTTTTACTTTCGAAGGTAAAATCCCTGGTTGGATTGGTAGTTGTATTGAGTGTTATTACTTGATGGGTTGAGTTCTGAGTTTGCAGCCCACACTAACTCTCTGACTAAACTTTGTACCACCATGCTTCACTGTCTCTTCAGCGTCAAGTTTCAAAGGCATGCACTTGGTGCTTAGATTTGGTGCCAATAGTTAGGAGGGCCTGGACACAAGAGGTAAAAGACTACAGCTGGCAGTAACTCTTGATTAACCTGAGGCCCCAAAATAGTTTGCACACTGTCTTTGCTAACCAGCTCTCTATTGGCCACAAATGATAAATGTGACTAAAGCATTTTAATTACCATCAGATCGCTCCTGTCCTCGTCCCATTTGTTAAAAGTGATATATATCTATCTCGCAGACAGAAAAAGAACAAAATAAATGATGGATCCCCTACCCTACTCCCTCCCGCAGGAAGTACTTAAGTTGGACTTACCCAGCATTCCCTCTATTCTTTTTTTTGTCTGCCGATAGAATGGGACGAGTCAGGAGGATCCAGCAACGCTGACCTGGTGTGGCTTTGAGGCATCTCCGCTGCTGGGCACAGTGACGGTGCTGGTGAGCATGTCTACTTCTCTGTCGGGCTTGGAAGAAGACATGAGGTGCACTTTTGGCAATGCTTTTCCTCCCAGGTCCATTTGGTGAGTGCCTGGTTCCTGTTGCATGCTTTCCTGACTTCAGGGCACGATGGGAGGTGAGTTCTCTGTGTGGGCTGCCTTCTTCCTGGATGTTACGGGCGTGCTCAATCACTGGGAGCTTTCAGCTTGTCAAATAACCATATTTGTACCTCAACTTTGAAGCATTCCTTTGAAGAGACCTTCATATTGTACTGCTGAGGATCTATGGTCTCGGTGTCAGTCATGTAATTCCCGGGCTGCAGGTTGTCCCCTTGCCACAGGCTATATCCCCATCTGTCCCATTACTAGTAACATCTGTTTTTTTAATGAATAAAAAAACGAATTTCGTTGCGCGCGCTGCTTCGCCAAATGCAATGCAGCGCATGCAACACATTTTTTTCGTTACATACCTGAAATCGTCCGTTTGTCGCTTTTTACGACCCCCCACACTGCCACTCCCCCGTCTAACGTCACTGCTCGGTGGCACGCCCCATACGGGCCGTGGCTGTGTTACCATTTCCTCGTCGATCTCCCAATGTAAACCCTGCATAAACTACACATTTCACCTAGCAGTTTATGAACAGTGCGCACATTTGTTTATGGGCCCCTCATTGCCCCACTTCTCTATACGAAGCGTGCTGGTCCCTGGCTGTACAGTGATTTGTAGGCCAAACATAATGCTTTTCACCTGCAGCAGCGTGATTTATCGGGCCTGGCTGCAGAGGAGGGAACTTTATGGAGATGCTTGGACATAATAAAAGAATTAGCATCACAAAATAGAAATTTTGAAAACGATTAGGAAGGCTGGAAGAGCAATTGACAGGAACTTGTTCGACATTATAAAAAGAATTTGCATCATAAAATAGAAATATTGGAAAATTGGAAATAGAAAAAGAATGGGCAGTAACATGAACATTATTCACCCCTGATGATCCCATGGTGGACAAAATGCTTAGGCTGGCTGTATTGAAATATTGCTTGATCTGTGTTTTGAACAGTTTGGAACAAGTGTTAATAAAGACAAGTGGACAAGGAAGCTTGCATTGGAATTTTGATTATTTATGGACTTCAATAATCAATTGTGGATGAATTTATTTTAACTGTACGCTCCTTCTGTATGGATTTATTCTTTTGTTAGATGACCTCTGGGCGGTGGATCATCAGAAGTGAGCGGTTTCTTTGAATACCTAGCCAATAAGAGATGCACCTAGAATACTCACCTGTGCACATGAGTTCTGTGGCCCTCACCGCTCTTTAACGTTAGTTTGATTAACCTGCAGCATAGTCTAACTGGTAGCCAGTGGAATTACTTAATGGCCCCTCTAACAGATTCATATTTTGGAATTTAAAAAAAGAAAACGTGCAACTGCATCCAATTAAAAACACCATTAAGCTAAGCAACATAAGCAAACACAATATTAAAAAACGTTTTCTGCTCATTAATTTACAGATTTTTCTCTTGAAGCTTATTCTTTCAACAGGTCTCTCCATCTCAAAAAACTCCATCTTCTCTAATTGCTGCTCGCGGCGGTAGGGTGTTCTGTGCTAAGGAACGCGTCTGTCAGTCCAGGGCAACTTCCTTAGACCAACCAGAACCGTCGACCTAACATCTTCGGCTTGCACTCCAAAGACTTGACACCGCGACCCTACAGCTGAACCCGGATGGTGGTTCGAAAAACAAAAATCAAAGTAGTTCCTCGGAGGAGAGGTAACCTTAAAAATCAGAAAAAGAAAGAATTTTATTTTATTTGTCCAGCGACTCTCGGTCGCAAATTATAACGCTTTTTGCCAAGCAATGTCTGTTCACGGAATAGTAAGTCAGGTTCAACAGTGTTCAAACGGTTCAACGGAGGCACAGCTTCTTGAAGAAGATCGTCACTCTCTTGCTCAGTGTTCGTTCCAATCAAACGGGCATCGCTGAAAGGCAGAAAACGAGGCACGGTCTCAGTTTCAGAATCAGGAAGTCCTTTCTGGACCCACCGGTCATACGGCAGAGGCAAAGGAGCCCTCTTGCAATGTACACCGTGGATCCAGTTCTTTTTACCGTACACTCATACTTCAGAACCGGTGGCCAATAACACCAGATATGGGCCTTTCCAGCGCGGCTGCTCGTTCTTGGTCTGCTGAAAATTTCTTAGGAGGACCCAAGTTCCAGGTTCAATGGCATGTCCTGGATCTTCAGAAGCTTGTGGCAGTGTATCGTGAACCTGTTGAAGCAAAAAACGCAATTTAGCCGTCAATTCATACAGGTAGTCAAGCAACACAGGATGTTCTATTTCACTAAACTTTGTCGGCCGCGGCACTCCCCAAACATTTGCTGGGCGACCAAAAACTACCTTGTATGGACTCAAACCCATTCGTGAATGCACAGTCATTCTAGTGGACAAAAAGGCTAGAGGCAAGGCATCTGGCCATTGTAAACCAGAGCTCGCTTGAATTTTGGCTAATTTCAATTTAAGAGTGCCATTATAGCACTCGACTAGGCCAGCTGATTGGGGGTGATTTGCAGCATGGAACTTTTGCTTAATTCCTAATCCATCACACACTCTCTTCATCACTTGACCCACAAATTCACTCCCATTGATACTCCGAATCATTCTCGGCAAACCATACCTAGGGAAGAATTCCTTAATAAGGGCTTTCGCTGTGGACAAAGCAGTGTTATCTTTCAAAGGGTAGGCTTCCACCCATTTAGAAAAAGAGCAAACAACCACTAATACGTACTTCAGGTTGTTGCACCTCTCCATGTGGATGAAATCTAGCTGCAAAGCCTCAAACGGATACGTTGGAGGAGCAAAATGACCAGCTGGAGTTGGAATTCCCTTACCAGGATTGTACATCAAACACACCACACAATTCTTAACCAAATTCTCTGCACACTTAGGAATTCCAGCATTCTGCCATACTGGAGCTAACAACTTACAAATCCCTTTCACGCTAATATGAGCCAATCCATGAGCCATTGTAACCACTGGAAGTACATACGCATCGGGTAACAACCATCTCTGATGCTCTGACAACACAATCAAACAACCATTCGAGTCCAATTTACCCTTGCTCTCTCTCCATTCATTCAACTCTTTCTCTGTAGCTTCAGCTTGGATGGATTTCACACTCTCAATCGTATCTCCACACATACTTCCATCCGGAACCCATCTCGCCGGACCCGCAACATACATTCGACTCATCACATTCCTCGCAGTTTCTTTTGCGACTTCATCTGCAGACGCATTACCACGACCAACATCATCAGTAACTTTCTTATGCGCACTGCATTTCACAATCGCAACTTGCAACGGCAAAGTAAGAGATTCAAGAAGTTCATTCACCAACTGACCATGTTGAATCTTGGTTCCGTGCGAAGTCAGGAACCCACGCTCTCTCCACAAACGTCCAAAACTATGAGCCACACCGAACGCATACTGGCTATCGGTATACACAGTCACTCGTTTTCCTTTTGACAACACACACGCTCTCGTTAATGCAATCAACTCTGCTGCTTGCTCTGAATTATGTGGGATACGTGCAGCTTCAACAATCATTTGCAAAGTCATAACAGCATATGCCGCAGTCGTATCACCATTCGGAAGCTTAAAGCACGAACCATCAACCCATAGGGTACCATCACACTCTGGAAGAGGAGTATTCCTAAGATCTATCCTCCTTTTCATTTCTTTCTCTGTCCTAAGGAAGCAATCATGCTGTTCAGTAACATCTGTCTCAATTGAAATCGGCAACAACGTAGCAGGACTCAACGTGTTGCATCTCCTTATATGCATGTGACTCGCTAACAAGGTCAATTCGTAACCCGATAACCGAGCACTAGTTAAGTGCTGTGTCTTGGTACAATTCAACAAGGTATCCACTGCATGTGGAACCATCACAATCAGTGTATTGTCCATCACTAAACCAGCAGACTGTCGAATCGAAACAGCCGCTGCTGCTGTAGCTCTCAAGCAACTCGGCAACTCTCTAGCTACCGGATCCAAAGTCGACAAAAAATAAGCACATGGACGCTGCTTATCGCCAAACTGTTGAGTCAAAACTGACAATGCACATCCCTCTCTCTCGTGGGCATACAATGTGAAAGGCTTGCTGTAGTCGGGGGTACCCAACACAGGAGCCGAACACAACGCATCACGTAATTCTGAAAAACTCTTCTGACATTCGTCAGTCCAAGGAATAGGATTTGGGGTATCCTTAACAGTAAGAGCTATCAAAGGTTTCGCGAGCAACGAAAATTAGGGATCCATTGTCTACAATACGACGTAATACCTAGGAAAGCATGTACTTCTCTCTGTGTCGTAGGCACACTCATTTTTGCAATCGCTTGAATTCTTTCTGGGGTCAGTTTCCTTCCCTCCTTCGATAAGAGGTGACCTAAGTAGGTAACTTCTTGTCGACAATATTGCAACTTTGATAGAGAAACCTTATGATGGAAATCAGACAAATGACGTAACAATGACAAAGTAGCCTCTCTACAGATCTCTTCATTGTCAGCAGCAACTAACAGATCGTCGACATACTGAATAAGAGCAGCACCATCAGGTAAAGCAAGCAAATCAAGCTGTGTCTTCAAAGCTTAACTATAGATCGATGGACTCTCACAATAGCCTTGAGGAGCGCGTTTAAACCGGAAACTTCGTCCTCCTAAAGAAAAGCCAAAAATATCTCTGCTGAAGAAAACATTCTTCAAGTCAATCACCGAAAACCATGTGGCTGTAGCCGGGATCAAAGTCAGTAAAGCGGTGATATCAGGCGCAACAGGAAATTGCGGAACTACAATCTTATTCACCTCGCGAAGATCGATCACAAACCTATATACAGGAGGTTGTGAAGAATCAGTTCTTTTCAGAACAGGCAAAACCGGACTATTGCACACATTACCTCTCGTTTCCTCAATCACACCTTTCTCAATTAGATCATAGATGATCGCCAAATGTGCTCTTTCACCATCACTGGAAATTCGATATTGCGGAATACGTGGCAATCTAGCATTCGCTTTCAACGTCACAAAATATGGCAGAATCTCTAGGAGACCCACATCGTTCAGACCAGTAGCCCAAAGAGAATCAGGGAGAGAAGACAATTCAGGTGGAAGTCGATCTTTAGATGAGTACATAGGAGAGATCACTCTCTTACCCAACATAAGGTGTACTCCCGAAGGAGAACAATATAGCGTCGCATACAATCTCTTCAACAAATCCAATCCTAACAAGTTCTCACCACAACCTGTCGTCAGAAGGAGGGGTGCTTCGAATTCACAAGGATCAACAGAAATAGACAACGGACTAGAAATCGGATTCGTAACCGGGGCGCCAGAAAAACATACTGAAACATTTGTTAAGCCAGACAAAGGTGCGCCAGGGAGTTTAGAGTGCATAATAGAACTCTTCGCAGCACCAGTATCCAACAGAAAAGGCTCTGACACACCTGATGCAATCACTTCAACATAGGGTCCACTCTGATCTACTGGAACTGAAACAACTCCCTCTCTTTGTCTATGGCTGTCCTAGCAATCATTACCATCCATATTCTCACCTTCGACATAGTAATCGTCCACATAGTACTGTGCCGTCCTACCAGACGCCCATCCTGCTGATCAAAGCTATTCATAGAATTCTGTGGAGGCAAGGGACGCGCATTCTGAGGAAACACATCACGTCCTCTACCTCTAGGAGCTTGTTGAACACCTCGACCTCTCACACCAGAAGCACCATTTGTGCACTGTAACAGAACCGGACAACTACTCTTGAAATGGCCCTCTTCTTTGCAATACGCACACTGATTAGGACCTACGGGAAAACGCTGTTGAGAAGACTCAAACCTTTGCGAGTTTCTCTGATATTGCTGAGGTTGCTGATAATCGCGCTGATTATTACGAGGCGGAAAAGCTTGCTGTAGAAGAACTTTAGTCTTCAATTCCTTAGTCTTCCTATCCGCTTTCTCTATCTCATCCTTATTTCTATTCTCATAGTACTGGGTAGTAGCCAAAATCTGCGCTGACGTAGAAACAGCCCAAGCACTCTCAGAATCCTTCAACTTAGTGCACAACTCGGAAAGCAAATTATGAACAAATTTGTCAACAAACAACCGTTGACCACCTTCTGTACTCATGTCCTGACCACAGTTGTCGACAAATGTCTCTTCGAACCTAGTGAAAAAGTCGGACACGGTCTCGTCTTTCTTCTGCTTACACGCAGACAACTTATCCCAATTAACACGCATAGCAGGCATCAAAGTCTTCATATAATCAATAATTCTACCAGGGAGTTCAGCAATCACATCCTCAGGTTTAGCACCACCTACTTGTCTATCATCTGCAGCTCTAAGATTATTCCATGTATCACCTAATTCATGCGCATGATCCGTATGACAAATCTTTCCCCATATAGGCTGTGGAACAACATTCCCAAACAACATGTCTATATCAGACAAATTCATAATACATGAATCCGCAGTTTGAAATAGTTCCTTATAGTACCCGGTAGGATTTTTACATGGATCGGGCAGAGTCTGCTGAAGGGCTAACACTTCAGCACCCTTCCATGGAACATGTACCCAAACACGCTGAAAGTGTGGCTGAACAGGTGAAACAGCTTGCGCATCACCAGGTCTCCAAACTGGGGGAACCTCT
The DNA here is from genome assembly GCF_964263255.1 of Lissotriton vulgaris. NCBI lineage: Eukaryota > Metazoa > Chordata > Amphibia > Caudata > Salamandridae > Lissotriton > Lissotriton vulgaris. The sequence goes on along the minus strand of NC_141687.1, from coordinate 581,692,240 downwards.
TGCATCGGATATTGTCGCGCCTTTCTCCTAACTGAAGAATCAGGCTCAAACAATCGCTGTGAAGGAGATTCACTCCTAAATGACAACAATGTCGCAACTGCTTTCTCATCCTCAAGACCTACAACAGTCCCTTTCGCAAACTCAGAACGTATACGGTACAACTCAGGCGGAGTTTGTCCCACATCACCATCTTCCCATTGTTCGCGAAGGAAAGAACACATCATATCGAAAACATACCTTTGTTTCGGTGCTTCCCATTGACGGAAAACATCCATAACACCCTCGAGGTCATAATGTAAAGGGTACGTGACCCATTAACGCGCTAAATGATCCAACACTGTCCATTCATCAGGACCAGGCAACTGACTACGCAATTACTTACGCTCTACAACAGGAGATATACCCAACGAACCCAAAAGAGGAGAAAAGAGACCAGCAACAGCATCAGTCATTCTCTGTCGAGCAGAAGGAGAAGTTGACAACAGAACAGGAGATGAAGCAGAATGAGAAGAAACCAACGTCGGAACAGTAACAGGAGGAGTAAATAAGACAGGCGTAGGAGTAGCAGGCGAAGGGGGTAGCAAAGTCGGTGGCCCTTGATAAGGCTGCGCCAAAGGAATAGGAGCCAACGGAAGAGGAGTCGGCTGTTGAGGAATCACAGGTGGCAAGGCAACCAGAGGTTGCGCAACTACAACTTGTAGAGGTGCCGTAGCACTCTGCACATAAGGGGGTGGCGAACTCAATAGATGCGACATTAAAGGATCTTTCACAAGATCTTTCTTCTCTTCTTGCTGTTGAGGTGGCAAAGCTGGATAGCACTTGTCTACCACCAGTTTACGCTGCCTAAGCATCTGTTCGCTTTCTTGTTCTTCTTCGTTATCCCTAATCTGTATAGCAGCTTGCACCATTGACATACCTCGTTCTCTTTTATTTCGCTTCGCTAACTTAATTTCTTGCTGTTTGGCTTCCTTTCGCCATAAGCGGAAAGAGTCAAACATTGCCGGCCGGGCTTTCTTCTTGAACAGTTTAACTTCGAGATTATCTAAAATCTCTATTTCAAAGTTACCATAACGGGGCCACTGTAGGACACCGTCTTTCCTGGTATATTTAATCCATACTGCATTATACGCGATAGCGCCCACTCCATGTTTTACGTAGAGCTCATAGGTCGGAGTTCCAATCGGAGGAACCGGACACAAATCCTCCAATCGGGAATCCCTAATACAACCACAACCAAATATCTTTCCCAGTTTGCTAAGACCAGGCATCTTCGCTCACTAGTCTAGCTTCAAACTTCAAGGGAAATCTCAAAAATAATAGTCTCGTGAATACACGAGTCCCTCGGCTTTGGGGCCTGCAGGTACCAAATCAAAGAATCCCGAAGGGATATCAAAACAAAACTAAGGACTGGGAGACGCTCCACTCATACTTAACTGAAATGTCGATGCCGTCACCAGAAGACCCGTCTATCGTCTCGCTCTACAAATCGTCTAATGGCTCCAAGACAGGGCGACAGTCAGGGCAGCAGTCCTTCGTAGCCGTCGGAAAGCGGGGAACCTCGCAGTAAAGACTTTCGGACCACAACAATATACAGGGGTCGATGAAGTGGCAGGCCTTCCTCCAGAATTTTCACACAAAGCTCCTCACGATCTTCAGGCTTGGACCGGTACCGCTGTAGTCACCCCACGTTGGGAGCCAACTGAAGAACCAGGTTTTAGAACCCAGCGGCGCCAGGGATAACGCCCGATGTCTTCTGATTCCCCTGCCTTGGCAAACAGAGACACGGGACGCTTCTTGATGACGTCAAAGACCAAATTTATTGGCTGCAACCAGGAACAGAGGTCTACGAAGCACAACACGGGTGGTTCGCTAGAGACGGCACAAATTCATAGAGCGGTGCATCGTCTTTTATGCTAAAAATCACATTCCTGGCTAGCATCGATTACATATAAACTGACCAATCGTAGGGTGACATTTCAAACATATCGCATGACGACAATCCCACTTTCCGTTGTCCAGCCCACCAGAAATGACCAAGCAAAATTCAACATTCCTGTTTGAACAGGCCGGACAGACCCATCATAAAGACCTCAACCCAATCAATAATTAAGCCATAAAGGAAGGAACAGAAGCAGATGAGAAGCAAGATAGAAGGGTGTGTGCATGTACCATAAACTCAGCAATGTCCTGCTCTTTGATCTCTATCTGACCAGCTGCTTAACAAGGAACTAGCTCAACGAGGTCAGCCTCGGGCAAGGAGTCAGTTCAGTCAGGTCACTCAGAAGTCAACTAAGGCGTACGTGTCCCAAAGACTCGTTCGGCCGTAGTCATCGGCCTATGTGAGGGTAACCACACAAAATGGCTGCTGTACATAAAATGGAACCCGAAGGTTTGAACGAAATCGATGAATACGTAGTGTTCTCATTGATCGGTTGTAACGAAAAAACTCGTACATACCGCACTCGTCATTTGCGGTCCGCTGACACCAAAATCGTCTATATCCGATGACCTTTATTGAACGGGTTCAGAATCTATGGAACCACACAGTCTGCACTTTGCTTTATAAAAGTAAGAGTACATTTATTAAACACACACACTACTCAATACTATGCACCAATTTACAAATATACATAAGCTGTTGGAATTACTTTGTGAGATTGCATAACATCTCCACACCTCCCGCAAGGGGGGTGGGGTCTAGTACCACCACTCCCATGTATGCACATCATCTTGCCCTCAATGCAGTTAGTGGATCATAACCTGGAGCAAGGGCCCTGCGCACAGGCACCATCCCAGTGGCGACCCACCCCAGTACTCCAACCAGCATTTAAAATAGGTAAACCTGCCTTGGTGGCACACAACCCTGACCAATCCTTTCCTACTGACCATAAGGTATGCACCTCTATATCTTAAGGGCTAACAGTCTGGGTTCTTCACCTAAGCGCAGCAGCAAGAATACATGTTTAAGCATCACTTTAGAGTGACAGTACTCCTAACATTTGGATATCAGTAGAATGCATTGCAATTACAGCCCCTAAAGGCATCACAGATAAAATCACAGGTTTAAGTAAATACAGTCAGACACCCTAGCAGGAATGTCTAACCACTAATCCACTTTGCTTATGACTCCACCTTAATCATGTACTTCACATTAAACACATGAACTTCACTCCCTCTATAAAGAATAATGCTAGTAAAAGCATTTGTGGTGCAATTACAACTCTTCACCTCCAGGGGATGCCTTCTTCCAGACATCCACCACCTCAGCCCTTCACTCCATGAAGCATTTTTCATTCACCCTCAGCTGAAGAACAAAAGTTCCAGCATCGAAGGTTTAAAATGCATGCTGAGCCCTTGAGGGTCTATTCTCTCCAATCCCCAAGACACTTAGAGTGGGACTTTCCTCTTTGTGCAGGGGGGAGACTGCACTTCTCTAGCAGCTCCCCCAGCACCTTAGCACATATGTGGTGGTGACCCCGCTCTTCTGGAGCCACCACAAGCAACAAACACGCTTTTTTGACCCCTCAGGCCGATCCTGGCCTGCAAGGCATTATGGGGCGATTCCTCTTTAGCAGTGAATATGGTAGCAGCGGCTCTCCCGCTGCATTGGGGAGAGCTGCGATCTCAACGCTGTGACTTCAGTATCACCTCTCCAGGCTTCGTTGGGGGGCCAGGTCCCAATCGGACCCCCAAGGTATGTCCATCTGCAGCTCAGGGAGCCCACCCCCGGCCGCTCCGCTTGGTGATGGGGGCTCAGTCCCACCTGGGCCCCTGCCCTTCCTTCTGCAGGGTCCCGGTCCCACCCGGGCCCCCCGCGCCAATTGCAGAAGTGAAGGCACCCCAGGCTGCCCCTGCTGGCTCCCTCCCTGCCTGCCCACTTGTGTGCAGCCGCGGGAGCCAGTGGGTGTATTCTGGTCTGCCAGCTCTGGCGAGCAGACGCAGAGGTGGCTCACTGACTGGTGGTTATTCGGTGGGAGTGCGACAGCACTCCCCCCACCTCCTCATCACTCCAGGGCTCGGGCATGGGGTCCTGGACCCCTCCTCTTCACGGGGGTGCGACAGCACCCCATGCCTCTTCTCTTCATCAGGGCCCGGGTCCCCTGGGCACATCTTAGTTGGGGCGCGACGGCACTCCCTCTGCTTTACTCCTGCGGGGCCCTCTTCACGGGGGTGCTTTGGGGCCTGGGGATGGGGTCCCGGGCCCCCGGACATCTACGCGGGGGGTGCGACTGCACTCCCCCACATCCATCTCCTGGTGGGGCCAGGGTGGGCTCCCGGCCCCCATGCAGTGTAACTTCATGCGGAGCGTGACGGTGCTCCCTGGCTTCCCTTCTCTGAGACTGGTGGCGGAGTTCCATGCGCTTCGCTGTCGGTCTTCTTAGGGGTCAACGGTCGCCTACCTTCCTTCCTTCCCCATATCTCAGCCCCTGGGGACCGATCTGCCCCATTTTCGCGTCTTCCCGCTCCTTGAGGCGTGCCCCAGCTACTGGGAGCACTCTCCTTTGTTTTCCAGGTCTCCAAGATGGTTCATTCTGCAGGGAGCGGTCTTCTCTGGCTTTTGCCTGGCTCTCTTCCTGGGCCTCTCTTCTTCCTGCCCAGACGCCCCTGCTTCTGCGCACCAGTCTTGGGATCTTCTTCTTGCACTGTTAGGGCCCTGGGAGGCAGTCAGGGGGTACCTCCTTCCAACTGTCCATTGCCAGGCTCCAGCACCTTCCGCCTCAGCATACCACACCCCAGAGAGAGCTTTTCTCCCTGTGCAAGTACTTTTTAAAAGTTGAGTAGGGGGCTGGCAGAAAGTCTCTGTATGTCCTATCAAACAGTGACACTTCACTTCCCTGCCCCTGTCCCTCCTTCTTATCCAGTCTCTGGGCTGTTCAAAATGGTGTTGTCCAGTGTCTCAGGCCACATGGCCTCTGAAACCCAACTCCTTCCCCCCTCACTGCCTTTTCTCCTTGGAGGGAAGATCTTTACTCTGGGAAGAAAGGTCATTAATCTAACCTGCCAGGTCCAGACCCCAGCCAGGGACTCAGAGAAATATGACATTTCTGGATGACCCAAAAGCAGTACAAATATGACTTTGGACTCTGAAGAATACTTATTTTCACATTCGCTACACAGGACTTTAGTGCGTGTCAGGAATCTGTAAGCCTTGTGGAAGTTACTCTAGCCATGGGTTCCACCTCCCCATAAGGAAATAATGAAGTGAAAAACACAGTAAAATACACTGACTTTCCCTGGCATGTTTCTTTCCAGTGCATAAAGCCTATTCCATGTCACCACCCAGTTCTGCATAGGTCCTGCCACACCATTCAGTTTGTACCTGCTCCTGGACTGCGCACGCTGGGAATCTCCCCTGCGCAGCCCCTACACGTGTGCACACACATGTACACATGTGTCTGCATGTAACCAGCGTGGTGACCCATACTCCAGCTGCTGCGCTTTGGCCTAGTCAAGCTAGGGGGACACCAATAAAATCTCCATGCAGTCTCCCTCATTATGAGATCACTGTGGATGAGTCCCAGATTATGAGGCTCCCCCACAGTAAAAGCTCAACAATTAGGTTCTCAAAAACGAAAAATCCGGGCAGCCCCTAGTGTCAGAACCACCTTCTAACAGTTAGTGACACCACAATTTGAGTGTCGTCAGCGTATGATGCAAGAGAGAAGCCCGAGTTTTTGAAGAGTGTCGCCAGTGGTGGTACATAAAGACTGAAGGCTCAAGACTGAGCCCTGGGGACTCCGCAAGGCAAGGAGAAGGGCCTTTATGAGATGTTGCCCAGCACCTCACTTTGTTGTCTATTTGCGAGAAAGGATTGATGAGATATATTGCAGTAGCCTTGAACCCTAGGCTCCGCATGCGGTCAACTAGGATCTTATTGTTGATCGTATCAAATGTGGCAAAGAGGTCCAGCAAGATCAGAGAACCTTCCTCAGATGTCTTCCGTCGCTGTTATCAAGGCAGATTCTGTACTCCGGCCAGAAGAGCTTTTTCCTCTAAGTACTCAGAGAGTTGCTCATTCCTCACCTTTCTCTGCCAATTTGGCAGTGAAGGGGAGTCTTGATATGGGGCGGTAGTTGTTCAGGTCATGTGCGTTCAGGTTATCTTTTTTAAGAGAGGCAAAGACTTATGTTGCATCTATTGAGAGATATCAGACAGGTAGTAGGCCCTCCTATCGTGGACATCAACCAATCGCTGGCTATAGTCTGTATGCTACTTAAGAAAATTGCTCTAAGTGCAGAGGACTTAGCTAAGTTTTTGCGTTTTTTTTCTTGCCTTATTTGACAAACTACTATAAAGAATAGTTACTGTCCAACGTCAACAATATTTGGAATGTAACAACATCCTGGAGGAGGCGCAAGCAGGTTTTTGTCCTATACTGGGACTACAGCCAGTGGAGACCTCAATAAGAGATTTTTAAGGACGCTGCTGGATGAAGGAGGTTCAAGCGTGATTGTGCTTTAAGATCTATTATCCGTCTTTGATACCAAAGACCACTGTACTGAAATACACAGATTATCACAAGAAGGAGTGGACAGTACAGGACTAGCTTGCCTCTGCTCTCGCAGATCGTGCTTGGGTATATGTGGAGCCAAAAATGCTGAGCTAGAGAGTACCGCAAGTTTCTTCTTGTCATCTCTCCTTTGTAACTTTACCACAGGCCATTACCAACCTTGATGCATACATTTCATCGATTGCATCTATGCTAACGATAAACAATTAAAACTTACTCAACTGCTGTAACTGCTTCGACAGGGGCTTTGGAATCTATAATGTGTTGTATGGGAAAGAATGTCCTGAAACTAAACCCGTCAAAATCAAATATTTTGCTAACTACTTTCAGAGTCAGTCGATGGTTCTCCTCTCTGTGGCCAACCTCAATAAGGAGTTGCCCTGCCCATGTGTAGCCTGTATGATATCTTGATATTCTAATGCATGCTTACCTATATTCAAACAAACCTATTAATTGGGTGGTGAAGTCCTACTTCTACAACCTTTGTGTCTTGAAATAGATTTTCCTCTTTCTCACCTTTCCTCAAAGAATTATGGTATCAAACACATCTATTCAAATACTCCTGGATTTTTGTAATTCAATCTGTCTTGGTCTTCCCAAGAAGGGGTTTCACCCATAAGTTGCATTCCATACAAAAAGCTACTATTAAGCTTATTTTCAATGTGCAAAAATGTAGTTGTGCCTCCTTTTTTCTCAAGTAATTTCTCAATTACATTGGCTACCAAGCCATAAACTGATTATGTTTATGGTGACTTTTATATTGAACTTTTTAAGGTGTCCCTTGACAGACATGAGTCACTGGGCTCAGTTTATGGCAACCATTGATATCCCCTAGCTCAAACTAACAATTGGACCCAAAATGGATCACCAAGTACATTGCTTTAGCACTTGATATTCAGATTAGCAAAATTGAGCAGTCCAAAGCCTACTCAGTTAGAGACTCTGCATTCAATAAGTATCGAAAAGGAGTAAATAAAACACTGTCCAGCAAGTATTTTATTGCTATTTACACAACTAATCAAACACTGGCATAAGTCACAGACGAGAATTCTTACAGGTATTATTGAGAACAATACCCAGTGTAAACGGGGACAACCTCTGGCAGTAAAAGTACTGAAAGCGTGTAGGTCCGTGATTTACAATCTATCATCTGAAGGAGCTTTTTAAGTTGACTGAGAGGCCAAGGAAGTTAGCAATATTACAACAATTCAATCTTCTTGAAATCCATCTGGCTACACATTAAGGACCAGGAATCTGTGATTGAAACCAAGGATTTTTTTCCAATTAATAGTCAGTCCAATATATATGCATGCCAGGAGAATATTAAAAGATACAAGATTACAGCCGGAAAGCTGAAATATCGTAACAGGATCAGTCTCAATCAGATAAGATACAAAATAATCTCAGCAATTGAGAATTAAAAATAGGTGTTCTTAAAGAATTCCGATTCTTTCTCCTAAACAAGAATAAGTTCTAAAATTTATCTAGTCAAGGTTATAGTTTAGAATTAGAATGGTTTGTAGAGTGGGGTCTAAAGGAAATTTGGAAATGAGAGAAGGTGTCAAAATAGTAAGACTCCAGTGGAAGTCCTTAATAATAATTGGAATAAGTGTTTAGCACGAAGCTTCAAACTTGCAAGAATAAAGGAAAGTTTAAGGAGATCTACTCTGACTTCTAACAGTGTGAACACTAATTGAAACCAATAAAACCAGCAATAATCATATCTCTTCTCGCTCCACTAGGAACCAATAATTTCACTTCTTGTGGTATGTATTTGCAACATCACCTGAATTTCCCATCTCAAATAACTTGGGTAGTTGCTGCAACCTTGAGCATTCCGTTCCTGATATGTGATGAATAGGCGCCTTCATCTGCTCATTAGGTCTTCATGTTTCTTGCCAAGATTTCTCTTCTAAGGCCTGACTATCAATAAACTAAAACATGCAACAATACTCCTTTTCTCCAGCTAATGACTCAAAATAGATTTACAAATGAAGGCCATAGTCAGTCTAAAATAACAACATTTAAACATGCGCTTAAAATATATGGTTATACTTGTGCACATGTAACTCGAGAACCAATGCAAACGTGAGTAAAAGCATACATGATTTCACTTGCAAATAGGACTTTCAGAATATATGCAAATGTGACAAAGTATAAATGCAAACATAAATAGAATACCTCTTCATGTTTAAACTGAACACTAGTGCATGTGTTTATAAAGCTTCAGTTTCTCAATAGTTAAATTTCATTAATGTTCACACACGTTAATATTATTAAGGCACACAGTAAATATTAATGTCAAATATAAATGCTTAATTGTACATTGATAACGTGAAAAGGATAGAGTATAAATTGCGCTACTTCAGTACATGTGTCTATACTCTTAGTGGTGAGAGTACTCTGGGGCACTATGGGTATCTCTTGTAGCTCAATTTGACTTTAACAGTCATTTGTTAGTTCTTTACGTTCTCTTGCCTCCTGCCTGAGTTCAATGTCACAGTACCTGTCTGTCTGGCTAAAGTTAATGTGACTCGTTGGTGCGCCTGCTGGTGTGACTGTCACAGGGGTGACACCAATCAAGTGGGGTGTATATGGCATGGCCCAAATAACACAGAGGATGTTGGATCTGCCCTGTCTCAGCCAACATCTCACATCTGGAGTGTAAGCACCAGCCAATCACATCCATAGCAGCAGCAGCAGCAGCAGTGAAGAGAAGGCTACATCATGGTTGTAGTGTTCATGGTATTGACATTCTTGTAGGTTGTGTTTCTTTCAAATGTCTGGTATCAGAAGTGCACAGATACATGGTGTGACTTGAGGTCCCAGTAGTGATGCCTTTAGACATGTGTAGTTTCTTAATGGTGCTTGTACATTTTTATCGTATTTCAAATGTGAAGGAGGTCAACGTCTTCACAGTGTTCTTATAATATATCTTCCTGTTGATATGAAGTAAATGTATGATTGAAATTGTGGATGGACTAGGTTAGTAGTTAAAAAAACTGATTTACCTAGTAGAACCTAGTAGAAGTTTTCATTTATTCTGGTTTTGCAATACTCTGTCCACTTGGTGTTGAGGGGGTGCTCTCTTTTAGTGTTTGTGACAAAAGTATCAATACACATCTGAGAAATGCATTTGATGTTGAGTCGTCTTTTCTACAAAAAAACACAACAAATCCATTTCTGATGTTGTTGGACAAAGTGATTAATACATACAGTAGCTGTTCAAAATTAAAAGGTGCAGTACATTTATTGCCAATTGATAATCCCATTTACAAACAGTGCTAGCGTGTCTGCATCTTTGACTACCCTGAAAAAATAGCCTGAGTCATGGAGCAGTGGACACTCTTAACAATGGCATAACTTCTGGCATGCCTTCCTGGATACTAATGAAAGAAAGGGAAATGTGCCCTATGATGGCAGTAAAAAAATGAATATATATTTAGGGTCCAGTGGACCCCTTAAGACTCCTGGACCACTGCACTATTGATAGCCAAGCCCCAGTCCTAAAATTCAAAATGGCAAATGGAGGTGTATTACTTTAAACATTCTTTCAGCATTGTACAACTATACACTGAATAGCCCGTCAGGGCTTGCTGGGTGCAAAATGCAACACAGGCAACAAAGAAAGCAGGATGACAATGAGATTGTGACAGAGCTCAGCATAATACCTTGACCTCTGGCCTATCATGTTCAATATGCAATCAGTGAGGAAGTGTATGAAAACATGGAGATTTCTCTCTTTTACTTGCATTCAATTTAAGCCCTATAAGTCGAACGGCAGAGAAAGAAGAACAATGTTAAAAACTTTACAAAATTGTGTTTAGAGAAAAACTGACATGACGGAAGCGGGGGAGTCTGGCCTACACAAACTCTAGGATTACAACCTCACCTTGCCAGGTGGGGCTGGCCTATCGGCACGGACACAATAAATATGTGGTAGGAGAGGACCAAATTATGTGATCGCTTTTTAAAATCATTTTATTTATTCATTTTGCATAATACAGACATCATAAAAAACACGTAAAGTACATCTCAGCAGCATGGAAGCCAAAAGTAATAGTAAGCAAGCAAATGTACTTATTGTTGTGGGCAGCAGTACAGATCATCTTTAAATATACAAATTAAACAGTAAAAAACATTGAGCAATTCATTATGGCCATATACAATTAACAGTCTAAGAGATGTAGGCTTGTTCTGTCGTAGAAGATAAGACTTTCCCACATCTTGGCATAGACAGTACATGAAACTCAACTCCACAATCGTGTACGGGCAGTGCTTTAAATGGAAAAAAATAAGTGCAGGTACTCACCAAAAGGTGCAGTGGGTGGAGTTTTGGGAGGCGCTAAGGTGGAACATGGGGCGGGGTTAGCTTTTTTTTTTTTTGTGAAAACCTGTATTGACATTTTAACCAAATACAAGTATAGGCCTACAACCCCCGGGGCTGGCTGCTAAGCAGTTAGATTAACAGAGAGCATTTTTTAATCATATGCAGCACCTCGGGGAGCAGAATATCGATGCAAGCGTACTCTTGGTCACTGAACGGCACAGTTAAAAACAGGATATAAAAGGTTTTCATTTTATGATATAGGATGAAAGGATCAGGTGCCGGACAATTTCCCAGCAGTGAAAAATGGCAGGCAGAATAGCAATGTGTCAACAGTAAACAGTAGTCAATCAAATCGATGGCGCTGAAACAAGCGGTTCAGGAAATGCAAAAAATATTATGGTCAGTTCACGCCCGCTAGTTACCCACCCTAAAACCCAGAGAACACCACAAAAATTGAAGCACAGATAAAAAGCAGTGATTGATACCAAAGGAGACCCACCGCACTGACCCAGAAAAAGAAAAAGACAAAGGAAGATAAGAGAAGCGAAGAAAAAAAAGGCCATAGAAACAAAATAAAAACAAAAGTCCAAACCCCCCCACCCTGCACCCTTGCAGATGACTACGCCCCCCCCCAGCAGTGTGCCTGTCGCCCAAGAACCAAACCCAAAATATAGAAGAAGCAGAGAAAAAAGGAAAAAGAAAGAAAACCCCACCCACCGGGGAAATGGAGGAGGGCAATAGTGTATGCGCTCCCGGTCTCTCCCCCCGCCCTAACAAAGGGGGTCCCCCAAGCCAACACGAATAGAGTTGTCCACCATACAAAAATACCTTGGGGGGAACCACAAACCCCCCGCCCCGGAATCCGTCTGTGAATGAAGCAGTCCCGTTACCGATAGGTCCACCGTAAACAATTCAACCCACAATCTCAGCCTTGGCCCCGCCTATCAAAGTTGCCGAGTCCCTCGGATAAGTGAAGCCCCATCCCCGGAGAGTCCAAAGTCACACAAAAGCAGCCGGCGCTTGAGTCAGCAAATGGGAGAAGAATAGCAGGTCCCAAAGTACACGGCTTGCACCAACGATGCCCCTCCCCGTCTTCGAAGCCAAGCACCGTTACGGCCGCCATGTTGAAAGACCGACTGGGGAGGGGGTGCGACTCGTTCCGATACATATCACAGTATGGGCCAACAGTATCCAGGATGGGGGAAGCAGTGAAATGTTCCGATAACTGTAGGACCGATATTTCCGAGAACGTAGGAGAGTCACCAATCTCAGCACACACGATAAATTCCATTTCTTTAGGGGCAGGCACAGCTTCCAGCACCGGGTCTAAACGCGCCACTAGGGTGTCCAACAGGAGGCAAGTCGGCTGCCGGGTCTCAGAAATCAAGTCAGGGCTTGCTCCCGGTCCTATGATCCCATCTGCTGCTGACAGCAAGCGATTTGCCTGGGCCTTCACCATCACGTGAAGCGCCGCAAGTTCCGCCATTACCATCCACAAGGAAGGGCCACATTGAGTCCGTTCCGCCAAGTTCCATACATCCGCAGGCATAACGATCCCCACGGAGAGGCGCCCTCTCCGGGGCAGGATAAGCCGGAGCGGTGACGAGCCGAGAGGGACGGGCCAGCAGCACGCAGCGATGCGCGGCAGGACCCCGACCCCGGGGCACCAGCGGTGCTAGTGCCGGGCCTCCGGGCCGGGGCCCCCCGCGCCGCAGCACCGCGCGTCACCCATCACCTCACCTCAGGTACAGCACCAGGCAGCAGATGGTTGCAAAGTAGTCCAGTGAAATTTTCAAAAGTTCCGAGGACCGGACCCAACCGCCCTCAGCAGTCCGTTGTTGTTCACTTTGGACCTGGCTAGACCAGCAGTCGAGACCCCGGCTTCCAGCCTGGTTAGGCCTCAAAACGTTTTCGGTGTTACTTCGCCCCAGAACATCAGAAAAACTCCGAAATCACACCATCGGGGTGCCGACTAGTTCACCCACACGGATCCGGGGCAGGAGATCAGGATATTCGACAGGATATATGAGCGCAGGACGGAGGCCAGCGGAGCCGGGAGACTATGCAGCCATCTTGGTTGGTGTCGTAGCTCCTCCTCCGGGGTTAGCTTTTTGACTTTGCCAAGGTTGTATGCACGAAATCTGCATGCATTGTTAGAATATCGGATATATCTGTTCATTAGTTATCTCACTAATAACTATATATATGGCACTTACTAATAAATGTGTATTACTACCCATAGTAGCCTTTTTTAGCATCCTTAAAATAAGAAATGATTTTATGTGGTTGAAAAGGAGTGATGGAAGAAGTAAACATGCTACAGATAGGATATCAGAAAGAATGAAGTATCTACTGGGCTGATCTGGCTGCACTGTTTGTAATAAAAATACACACCATGATCCCAGGTGTGTTAATTCAGTTAATAACTGATATTATATTCCTCATATACGTACTATACTAAAATCAAATCACCTTATAAATGGCAATATGGTCTTTCTGAATCAAAATATGGCCAATTACGTGAAGTCCTGGTTAGGAGACGGGGCTTATTACAAATTAAATATGTTTTCTGTGCTTGTACCACATAACTTGTACAAAAATGTATGTTTTACTGATTTTGGCATTCGATCACAGTGTGCAATAAATTGCAGCCAGGAGTGTGAAGAACACGCACATACCTAGCCATGCAACACATTTACTGGCTTCTGATAAAAATGCAGCCATGTACATCCATGTGGCATGTAGGCCCAGGTGGTTTAACACTGGCTGCAAACATCCCTGTTTAAAGAGCATTTCACATTTTTCACCGGACTGACAAGGTCGATAAAATAAGGATCAGCGAGTTTGGTAACAAGATCCTTTTTATTTGCACTTGCAAGTATTGTATTGTAATGTAATTGCATTTATATAGCGCATACTACCCTCGATGAGGCGTCAAATCACTTTATCAGTGAGTAGCACGCTCCTCCGTAACCCATAAAGGATTAATGTAAAATTAGTATATTGAAATATGAAAATAATTTGAGTGGTAGATATATGTTAGTCAGTTATTTGGATTGAGAAGGATAGCGGAGGGATAGATTTGTATTTATATAGCTCTTGTTACCCCTGATGGGGTGTTAAAGCGTTTTTTTGGCGAGTAGCACGCTACTCTGGCACCTATAATGGATTTGTTTAGTGAAATATGAGTGGACATGTTAGTCTATTATTTGGATCGAAAAGAATAGTGGAGGGATAGAAGAGGGAAGGATTTAGACTTTTTTGGAGGGGAGGTCATAGCAGTAGGAGGAAGCTTGAAATGAAAAAAAGGGATGTGGAGGGGAAGAGTCAGAGGGAGGGGTTTAGAAAGGCTTGTGAACCACAACGTCCTTAAAAGTGAGGGTCGGGCACCGTGTTATCTTCACGCTGTGCTTGTGGTGGAGTGGAGAAGCAGCAGCTGTGCCATCGGACATTGCTAATCAAGGGCCACTGGTCAAATGAGCCTGAGGCCAACAGACTGGCTGCACTGCGACGTGACTCTGGGATTTTAAAATACCCTAGGCATTGCCGTAGGGGCTGAGCTGCTCGAATTACTGCTGAAATCGAGGGCCAAATTACAAAACCACAGGGCAACTAAAAGAAGTTCTTTTTGATGATACGGTTAAAGTGAATATTGGGTCGGTCAGTGGCATCGTCTTTCACATTTTACCTCCGAAAAGAGAATACACACCTTTTTTTTTTTTAAATGTCACTGTACGCAGGACAGGAGCTTTGTGAGGGACAGATAAAAGAGGGGATACTGTTCAAGCATTTGAGGATTTGGCTTCATATTGACGCGCAGAAGAGCCATTTATGTACCCTTCCTAAGCTATCTCCTCGAGTCAAATAGTTTGTTGAAAAGACGCACTCTGCCGAAAACATGCCCACGTGAACACAGTGCTCCAAATAGCCTTCATTCTGCACTCCTCAAATATGCTTTAAACCCACACTATATCGATTTTGAGTGCAACTCTCTCCATTTAGTAACCACAGACACAACAGAATTAATTTGATATTTTTAGTTTATCACTGCAAGGACAACACTGGAAAAATTATGCAACATATTCGGGAATCTTTGAAATTGCCTGCTTCTTGAAATGGCTGCTGCTGAAAACAAACTCGGGATGAATGCATATTTAAGACTCTTCTATGCTGCTCTTCCATCAGTGCTCTCACCCCACCCACGCCATTCATGAGGTTGTGAAGAGCGTCGCTTTCATTGTCCACATAGAAAGCGACAGTTACCGCTTTTAATGGGAGCACCAGGTAGTGAGCTTGGTGTGCGGTGCTTTAGAATGTGGGTCAGTTGGAGAATAAACCCACTTTTAAATTAAACGCTGCTGATCAGTGATAACTAACATTTTCAACAACAGAAAAACACAGAAAGTAGCAGCGGCAAGTAGGCAATTCACATGCGTGGTAGGCAATTAATATGTGTGGCGATAGTGAAAGCATTAGCAAAGGCTCTTTTGTTCTGTCCTGTCCACGGAATATTCTATCTCTAGTAAAAGAGAGAGGGACCCCAAAACCAAAGGGATAGGGTTCCACAATTGACGCAAGTCAAAGAATAATTCCCTTTGGGCGAATTAACATTAATACATAGGTACTTACAAACATACCGTGATCTGACCAATACCAACCATATAACAAGGAAGCAATGAAAATAGGTGAAAACTTCAATACATGTGAAAACACTCTGAAAGAATAAAGTATTTAAAACAATTTATTAGCATACATTACATAAATTAAAAACTGAAAATTGGGAAACACATACAGGACGGAACAATAATCAATAAAATCAACATTCCAATAAAAAGGAGCTACAGGGAGAAAGGACTAAACTCAAACACTGAACAGTTATTTTGAATTTTCCTTAGTTTATCGTCCCGGATTAACTCCTTGCATCGACGCGTTTCGGCGGAATATTCAGTTAAAACCCGCCTTCATCAGGACAGTGTGTATAAATGTTTCCCAATACTTCTGAAAATTAAATAAAATCAGTCTTAGTCATAACTCATAGACGCAACAGATCAAATTTAACAGCAGAAGTTATGAATAATATCCCTAAAAAACATAATGTATCTAGATCAGTTATTTAACACACATGAACATTGCTTCCAATATACAGGACATACAACATCAAATACATATAGGGCTAGCCAATTGATAGCCAAAAACCAATAAATTCATTTCATCACATAGGTAAACTCATCATTTTTGACTTTAATATAAACCGCCTTTCTTTTATTGCCAAGCTTCAAAACCAGGAACATATGATCAAGCATTGTTTCATGGTATGGGTTTTAGTGAAGAAATCACTGCATGTATAAATGAAAGAGAGGTGGCAATTGAGAGTCATGGTATATCACCTACCTCGAGCAAGCAAAGGGTCTAGCAGTGTATCATAAGGGGTATGCTGCCTCCTTTTCGTATGGTAGAGATATTCGTCCAGCGAATTATCTTCTTTAAATACACAGAATTCCTAATTGCGAAATGAATGAACAACAACTTATTTAATATATATCAAGGCCAATGTTTCCTTCTATAGCTGACACAATTGGCTCATACCCTGCCTCATATTTTAACTAAGTGGCATGTATCTACTATACCACAAAAAAGCTTTTTCTCAATTTTCAGTTTTTAATTTATGTAATGTATGCTAATAAATTGTTTTAAATACTTTATTCTTTCAGAGTGTTTTCACATGTATTGAAGTTTTCACCTATTTTCATTGCTTCCTTGTTATATGGTTGGTATTGGTCAGATCACTGTATGTTTGTAAGTACCTATGTATTAATGTTAATTCGCCCAAAGGGAATTATTCTTTGACTCTGGTCAAGCACGGAATATTCTAACCAGAATAGTGAGTCCCACCGCCACCCATTTGATTGAAAAGCCCCCTCTCAGCCCCACTGTGAAAGATCTATGGATAAGATAACCTCTCTGCAGACACACACACCCCCGCTCTGATGAATTCCAAAGCAGCTCACGCTGGGTGACAAGTGCTCCCCTGATTAATTCCGTGCAGCGCTCGTTAAAGGTTGAGGGGCGAAAGGAGCACTGCCTATGTAGAAGTCAGGTCCCATGAGTACCGGTACTCTCTTCGTTTTAGAAAAAAGTGCCGGTACTCAAGGGGTGAAAATGAAAAAGTGCCGGTACTCAGTACCGGTGAGTACCAGCCCATTTAAAGCACTGTGTACGGGTGCAGTAGGAGAATGAAGCGTGTCTCACAATGGGCTAATGAGGTTAGGCTAGGCCGTGGGCAAAGGTGGTGTGGCAGTCCGAGGATTTGTGGGGGCGGGCTTGCAGATTTCAAGGATTGCTGGCTCGCTGCGTGTCTTGGCCCATGTGACAAACGGAGCCCAGATATCTTTGGGCCTGGACGTCGTGGGCATTAAGTCCAAGTACTCCGTCAGCATCTCCTGGCAATAAGCGATATCCTGTATCTACGTGTTTACTTTGGGCGCGCTCTGTGACCCCCAGTGTATCGCAATGAATCGCTTGGGCAGGAGGTGCATCATGGCAAAAGGCGTCCCAAGCCCAGAGGAGCCTCGGCCACATGACCCAATAAGGCTGTGAGTGGATTGCTGTCTGGTTGGAAGCTTTTCACGTCTTGAATAATATCAAATACCGGCAGCTTTTAATAAGACCTAAATCAGACATTTTTAGCAAACATGTAGCTCCCTGTGGCTGCGACGGGAAGTCTCCTCAGGACATGCTACATTTTATATTTTTATGTAGGTTTTATGATTATCCCAGACGTTACTTTCTTGTTGATTTGCTGAGAACATTGGATTTTAAACAAATTAGACCTGCCCTCATGTATTTGCAGCTCCTGCACCAGGATTGTGTACTCCATATTTTGTCGTTTTTAAAACTTGCACTGAGAATAAGAACTTGCTTAGATCTATGATCAGGACCAGTAGGACACTTTTGCTACTTAACAATCATGATGATTTTTAACGATATTTGTGTATAATGTTTTTTAATAATGTATTGTTGCGCAATTTTGAAAATGTAATCAATGCATGTACTTTTTATGGTTTGAAATATTAACCGAAATAAAGTCTTATTTGATTTGATTTGAATATCAAATACCTTAATTATGTGATAGGGTTGACTAAATTGTGCAGCAAGTAAAGGCAAATTATGCTGCATCATGTGGCATCTTTTTTTAACGAATGGCTTCATTATGTTGTAATGTTCACACATGGTAACTCTGGGCAAATATTTCATCTCATTAGTATCAGTAACAACCAAATACAGAAATACACAACTGAAAGATGACCAATCCACCTTTACAAAGAGCCTTTTCCTGGGTGGAAACACGTTGCCACGTTTTCGATACATGTGGTCCGTTTGAGCTACAATCTTTTTTTTGTTCAAATCTAAAAATTATGCAGAATATGATGGAATATGTGGCAAATGAGACAAACCCAATAATTATGCGGAAAACACTGCGGTCACAGAATAGCATAATTCCAGTGACCATACCATTGGGGCAATCTCGCCATGCTACCTTTCCCAGAGAAAAATACCACCATCTGTTCACTTTCTATGATTCCGCAAATTACTCTTTTAAGTAAAACTTTAAATAAAATCGTCTGTATTCATTTTTAAAACGTACTTGCTGTCTTCTGTCTTTGTTTATTTTATCAGTAGAATATCATTTGCCAGCTATAAAACACATTTCAAAGTATTTCCTTCTTACATTAAGGAGAAAAATACTGGTTTAAAGTGATTTTCCTGCAGCAAGTACAAAGTCATGCAGTCTCCTTTGCCTTGCAAAGCACCTATGTAGCTTGCCTTGACAAGTTCAAAACTGCCCCGATTTGCAAAGGTGGGCCACTTTTTTTCCGATCTGATTCGCTAATGGAGGTCAATTTATTTCAGTGATCTATTTCCTGTCCAGTCCGACACTGCCCGGAGTGGCAGAAGGGTGAACATCGAAGAGACTTGCATAGAACCGGGAGGCAGAGGCGCCAGCTGAGCTGTTGACGGCTCTGACTCCTCGCCAAGCTCCCTCAGGCAAGCGCACGCGAGGCCCAAAACTTACACGAGCAATTACCATGAAAATGGAGCGCATCTGTCACCGCACAGGCGCTCCGGCAATAAGAAAGACATATTCCGAAAGAGGGAAAAGATAAATTCGCCCGGGGGAAAGGGGGGTCTGCTGAAGAAGATCCCACTTATCCTATGCTCTGACGCTCGTTCCCGCCGCCCACGCCCTCTGCTCCGCCTGGCCCTTGTCACGACGGAGCACGTGGCGCGACGGCCCAAGCGCCCGCGGGCCCGCGCGGCCTGCGCACAAAGCCCCGGTGCTCTCCCAGCGCCTGTTTGTATGCAAGGGAGCGAGGGAGCGGTGGAGGGAGATGAAACGGCGGAGGCAGCTGCCCGCGGCTCCCATCCATCTTCCAGATGCGAATAAAAGGAAAGAGAATTAGCAGCGAGGAGGTGGGAGTTCGCCTGCCGAGGGCACCGGGAGCCGGGAACAAAGGACGGGCGACCTGCCCACCTGCTCTCGATGCACTAATGAGAACCGGTGATGTCTCTGTCTCGAGCCTCTGGCGAGATCGGTGAGCAGTTTTCTTCGATGCCAGGCACGCACACCAAGTTTTCCTGAAATTATGTTTGTTCAGCCCGCATCCCACCCCCAGGCGTGGCACCGCCAACCCACCCAAGCGTCTATATTCCACCTGCCATATGTTTATGTCGATGTGTGCCCAGAGCTCCCCGACGTTCGCCACAGCCGCGCCAGGACAATTATTGTAGCTATAGAAAGTAAAATGAGTGTGTTAAAACCTAAAGCAAGAAGAGCAGGTGGTTGTGCCTAGCTGAGATATCAAGACTTGTCTAGTCTGGGTAATAGGCGAGTTTTAACGATTGGACAAAGAAAATATTAGCTCTGACTGCTGAGAATAAGCAGAAACACAGGGTGTTGTCTACTGGTGGAAGGTTTTAGCACCAAGTTTCACAGTGTATGTTACTAGGTAAAGTGTCTTGATGTCGTTGGTAATCGCATGGTTCTTTCACCTGGTCGGAGGCGAAGCAGGCCTGCGAAACCTGCCCGTCCTGTACGTAATACCCAGGCCGGGGTGGGAGAAGCGTAGCAAGCGCAACATATGCCAAGGTCATCTAGATGACGTAGATTCGAATTTATCTTCTAGACACTATGTGAAAAGCTGGAGTCTCCCCAAAAGTATAGTCTCCATTCGGAGATGGCCAGAACTGGGGGGCCGGAATACCAGTCACTTCTACAGGTATTCGAGGTATCAGCAAGACCTGATCCAGGTATTACCAGATTTTCACAAAAAGAAAGGCCTGGTTATAAAAAACACCCAACAACTATAAATAACCTCTGTCACATGGGTATCATGTCTTATACTCATTGGTAAGGCTATGCTTATTTATGTATTTATGCTCACCCATATGTGTTAGTTGTTAAAAACTCATCAACCACCCAATTCAGGCCACAAGCCCATCAGCCAATGATCTCCAAATGGGATGATCAATTATAATAAAGACACGCATTGAAAATGCAATAGGTCTCGCATTTGTTTGAGTTAGAGCTATTGTCAGTGTAAATTCAAAGTTTATTACTTATGTGTTATGGAATGTATGAATGTGGTGTGTAGTGAAATTATCTGGTTTGGATTGGATTAGTTAGTTGTGTATTTGTGTGGCATGAAATTGTGTGGTGTGGTGTGGCGTGGATTCGATTTGTGTAGTGCAATTATGTGGAAAGGTGTGCTGTGGAATTATATGGATAGTAAATATGTGGTAGTGAGTGTACTGGAATTATGTGAAGTGGGATTGTGTGTTATGGATTGTAATTATGTGGAATGGTATTTTATGTTGTGGAGTGCTATGTAGTGGAGTTTCATTATATGGTGTGCTGTTGAATTTTGAGGCACAATATGGAACTGTGTGGTGTTGATTACATGTATGTAGTGTGTTGTGAAATTGTGTTGTTGAGTTGTATTCTGCAGTTTGATGTCGTAGTATGTGGTGTGGATTGCAAATGTGCGGAGTTGAATTGTGTGGCGTGGAACTGTGTGGATAGCTTTACCTGGTTGGTGACGAAAAAGAATAAATAGGTGGGATCTAAGCTTCAGATCTGTGTTTTTGGGAGTTAAAAAAAGAAAGAGAGTTAGAATGAATGGCATTGTACATATACCTTACCTATATCTTATGGATTGGAGTGGGTGTATGTGTTGGGTAGTGGAATTATGTGGGTTGGATTGGAATTGTTAGTTGTGTGCATTGTGTGGTATGGAATTGTTTACAGTGGATTTGAGTAGTGGAATTATGTGGCTTGATGTGCAGTTGTAATATGTGGATAGTAATTATGTGTTTTTTAGTTTATTGGAATTATGTGGAGTGGGACTGTGTGTAATTAAAAGTAATGATGATTGGTATTTTGTGTTGTGAAGTGTTATGTAATGGAGTTTAATTACGTGGTGTTCTGATATGGTATGATGTTGAATTATGTGTTGTAAATTGAATATATGTGGTGTGTAGTGGAATTGTGTTGTGGGGTGTAATAATCTTTTTTTAAATTATGTGGTATGGAATGGATTTGTGTGGAGTTGAATTGATTGGCATGAAACAGTGTGGTACAGAGTGAAATTGTGCTGAGTGGGATTATGTGAAAGGGTGTGGAGTGTTTTTTTGTGGATTGTTAAGTGGTATAGGGTGGGTTTATGTGGGGTGTATTTATGTGGTATTGAGTAGTGTGTATTTATGTGTTGTTAAGTGGCATTATGTGGATTGTAATTATGGTGCGTGGTTGTATGGATTGACGTTGTATTGAATGTTGCATACAGTGCTGTGGTGTTGAGTGGAATGGCATACATTGTAGTGTAGTTGGTTGGAGTGGTGTTGCCTAGAGTAGAGTGGGGTTGTGTGGAGTGGTGTTGTGTGGAGTGGAGTGGCAGTGCAAGAAGTGGCATTGAGTGGGTGGTGCTGCATTAATTGATGATGCGTGGAGTGGTGAGGTGCAGAGTGAAGTGCAGTTGCGCTAAGTGGGCCGGCATTGCATTGAGTGGAGTGCAGTTGCATAGAGTGAGGTTGTCAAGAGTGGCATAGAGGGAAGTTGTGTAAAGCAGAGTGTCACGTTTTAAAGCAGACTGACACTGAGTGGAGTAAAGCAGAGTGGCGTGGAGTAAAGGAGAATGGCATTGATTGAGGGGAGTGGAGTAGAGCAGAGTGGAGTAGAGTGGGATGGAGTAAAGCAGAGTGGAGCACAGTGGCTTAAAGTAAAGCAGAGTGATATGGAGTGGGATAAAGCAGAGTGGCGTTGAGTGTATCAAAGCAGAGTGGCATGGAATGGAGTAAAGAAGAGTGGCTTGAAGTGGAGTAAAGCAGAGTAGAGTGGAGTAAAGCAGAGTGGCATGGAGTGAAGTAAAGCAGAGTGGCGTTGAGCGGAGTGGAGCAAAGCAGAATGGTGTGGAGCAAATTAGAGTGCTGTGAAGTAAAGAGGAGTGGAGTAAAAAGAGTGGCGTTAAGTTGGGTAAAGCAGAGTGATGTGGAGCAGAGTGGTGTGGAGTAGAGCAGAGTGGTGTTGACTGGAGTGATGCAAAGAGGAGTGGCGTGAAGCAAAGTGGAGTGGTGCGGAGTAAAGCAGAGTGGAGGGGAGTAAAGCAGAGTGAAGTGGAGTAAAGTAGAGTGGTGTTGAGCGGAATAACTCAGAGTAGAGTAAAGCAAAATAGAGTGGACTGGAGTAAAGCAGAGTGGCGTTGACTGGAGTAAAGCAGAGTGGAGTGAAGCAGAGTGGAGTGGGTTAAAGCAGAGTAGGGTAAATCAGAGTGGCTTTGAGTGTAGTGGATTGGAGTGAAGCAGAGTGGAATGGACTTGAGTAAAGCAGAGTGGAGTTGAGTGGAGTCAACCGTAATGGAGTCAAGCAGAGTGGCATGAACTTGAGTAAGGCAGAGTGGAATTGAGTGGAGTCAAGCAGAGTGGCATGGACTTGAGTGGTGTGGAGTAAAGTAAAGTAGAGTGGACCAGCTCTAGCACAGCACCATCTCTGCAGGAAAAGGGCTAAACATTTATTAATAGCGCCTTGAATACGGCTTTTAGCACTAGAGCATTTCATTGCAGACAGTGGGCTATAAACACTAATGAGGCCTTCACCAGTGAACGCCCACTAATATAGCACCTACGATACTGCAGGATCTCTGTCATCTGAGACTCTTAATACGCATCACTCACACCCGGTGGACGCCTACAAATGTTACTGTCTCAGGACAGCATCTCCGCAGGCAAAGGGCTATAAATCTCTATCAGTTCCTGCTTCTGTGAACACCCACAAAGGTAGCACCTCAGAAAGTACTTTTGACACAGCAGCATCACCCTGCGGGGGCTGGTGAGGCGTGAGGGTCTAAAAACTCAACAGCCCGTGCACCAGTGCACACCCACACATATAGCGCCTAAGGCACTGTTTTCAACAAAGAAGTATTTCCCTGCCGGAGCTTCTCTGTCTGCACTCGGCCAGGACACAGAATCACGGTCACTTGCTGACAGGATATCCAATACTTTTGGCAAAAGCATCCCGCAAATAGTGGAGGTGAGCAATCCTTGAAGGAAGGTGCCCATGTTGGTGTCTTAGACACTTCCTCTATACCCCCTCTGTCCTCGAGGTAGTGCTCTGTGTTTTTCCATGGATGTGGCCATCAGGATGGACGGACCAGCAGTGTGCATGATTTTGATAACTCAAGGAATTTGGCAGCGGGGAAGGCAATCAGATGGCTCAGTGAGGAAGACGCTTCATATGGACTTTGGAGACGATCTACGGGTCACAAACTGAAAGCTTAGGCTATGTCAGCAAACTCAGTACCCCTACAGTAGTGCCTCTTATTAACAGCGCTTAGAATGGCAAAAGTGATGTGTGCAACAACAAAAAGATGGCAGAAGGAGTGCTCAATTAATCTCAGTCATTGGTAATTGCTTGGGGCATGAGTGTCGTTATAGCCGACGCCCTACATATGACAGGTATGCACAGACGTGGGCCCTTGCTAACTGCACCATGAGTGACATATTGTGCGGGGTTATGAGAAAGGTACTTGAATGCATCAGACAATGGTGCAGTTCAAGAGGTGAATTAGTGGTATGATAAAGTGGAATTCCTCAGCAGTACAGTGGGGTGCAGAGGAAGAAGAGTGCTTATTCATACGTTGGGGATCTAAATAGAGCGGGGGAAATGCGTATATCCATATGTTAGCAGGTGACAAACTGGGAACTAACTGAAGACTGCAGGGGAGGCTAAAGGTAGTGGTGATAGAGATTGGGCGTTAACGTAGATCTGCCGGGCACGAGACAAGTCGTGCCAGAAACTCAGCATTAATGGAACTCTACCGGGGACTCGCAGCAACCGCTACAGAGACGGTGCTATAACGGAACTCTGCAGGGTGAGTGAGGTAGAGGGAACATGCAATGTGCATTACTGGAGATCTGCAGTGGTGCAGGGCAAATGGTGTCAGAGGCTGGGCACTGATGGAGCTCTACTGTGGACGCAAAGCAAACTGTGTCAGAGACTGCAAAAACGGAGCTCCACAGGGTATGCAGAACAGGGGGTGACAACTTGGGCATTAACTGATTTAACAAAAAACATATTTTATTGCGTTTTACATGTCATATAGCATATCCACTTTTAGGATGTCAATTCACAACAAAAATAGAGCAAGACCATGCGAATATATCAGTTGTTGCACCTACATGGTCCCATCTGCAAATATTTGGCAGTAGCGGTCCCCCGCTTTCTAATATCCGTTTTGCATACATACGAGAACATTCTCCCCTCTCCTCCTCCCCAACAAGTAACTAGGCCTCCTCCCTCCCCCTCCCTCCCTGCACTGCAACTTTTGCATCAACTGATGTCTGCAGGAGATGAAGACCATCAGGCAACAGAGTCTGTGCATTAACCGAAATCTGCATTAGGCGTAGACTAGCAGGCTACACAGTCTGTGCGTTATGGAGATCTGCAGGGTGCGCAGACCATCTGTTGACATTCTACGCATTAACAGATATGCAGTGGACGTAGACCCTCTCTTGACAGTCTGTGCATTAACTGCGATCTGCAGAGGTCACAGACCAGTCATTAACTGTGCATTAACAGAGATCTGCAGGGGCCGCAGACCATCTGTTGACATTCTGCGCATTAAAAGATATGCAGTGGGCCTATACCCTCTCTTGACAGTTTGTGCATTAACTGCGATCTGCAGAGGTCACATACCAGTCATTAACTGTGCATTAACAGAGATCTGCAGGGGCCGCAGACCATCTGTTGACATTCTGCGCATTAAAAGATATGCAGTGGGCCTAGACCCTCTCTTGACAGTCCATGCATTAACGGAGATCGGCAGAGGTCACAGACCAGTCATTAACTGTGCATTAACAGAGATCTGCAGGGGGCGCAGACCATCTGTTGACATTCTGCCCATTAACAGATATGCAGTGGGTCTAGACCCTCTCTTGACAGTCTGTTCATTAACTGCGATCTGCAGAGGTCACAGACCAGTCATTAACTGTGCATTAACAGAGATCTGCAGGGGCCGCAGACCATCTGTTGACATTCTGCACATTAAAAGATATGCAGTGGGCCTAGATCCTCTCTTGACAGTCTGTGCATTAACTGCGATCTGCAGAGGTCACAGACCAGTCATTAACTGTGCATTAACAGAGATCTGCAGGGGCCGCAGACCATCTGTTGACATTCTGAGCATTAAAAGATATGCAGTGGGCCTAGACCCTCTCTTGACAGTCTGTGCATTAACGGAGATCGGTAGAGGTCACAGACCAGTCATTAACTGTGCATTAACAGAGATCTGCAGGGGGGGCAGACCATCTGTTGACATTCTGCGCATTAACAGATATGCAGTGGGCGTAGACCATCTCTCGACTATCTGCATTAACGGAGATCTGCAGAGGTCGCAGACCAGTCATTAACTGTGCATTAACCGAGATCTGCAGAGGTCGCAGACCAGTCATTAACTGGGCATTAACAGAGATCTGCAGCAGGCGCTGACCTGCCGTTGAAAGTCTGTGCCTTAATAGAGGTATACAGGGGACGTAGAGAAGCTATTGACAGTCTGTGCACTAAAGGACATTTGCAGGGGGAGTAGTCCCGGGATCAATCGACTATGGCAAATGTAAGAAGATTTGGGAGCCCTTTGTGGGAACACAATGATGATGTTTTTTCTAAGTAAGATGTTAAGTATACAGAATGAAATTCCGGCAGTAACCTTAGGGTAAAAACCAAAACAATGAAGGATTAAAACGAGATTTAGAGGAATGTCTGCAGAGCACACATGCTTTGGTAATCAATTGCGGCCCGTGCTTTAGATGTAAACACGGTTGCCGCAATTGCATTAAAAGTAAAGAAATAGAGAAAGCATTTTGTTTATTTCTTTACTTTTTTAGCATTTGCGGCACCCACGCTTTAGTGTAAGATGTTTAACGCTAAAGCGCGGGTGCCACCATTGTAACCAAAGTAAATAATTCGAAAAAAACGCCCGGCTGCCATTTCTTTCTATTTGTTTACTTTTTTTTACAATCCTGGCACTTGGGCTTTAGCTGTAAATATCTTCAGCTAAAGCACGGGTGCTGCGAATGCTCAAAAAGTAATTGAATAGACAAAATGCTTTCTTTATTTCTTTACTTTTAAAGCATTTGCGGCCCGAGCGTTAGCTTAAGATGTGTAATGCTAAAGCGTGGGTGCCATGATTATAAGCAAAGTAAATAAAGAGAAAAAAAGTAAAGCAGCAGCTTTGAAGCAACGAATAAAAGAAAGATGCGGCTGTGCTGGATAAATTAAACAAGTCTGGATTACGGGGGAAAGCAGCGGCACCGGCAGGACTGCTTACAGTGTGTGCGTGTGCACCCAATGTGCTGGGAGGATTGGAGCACAAAATGCGCTGAAAGCATCGCTGGGGAAAGAAAGCACATGGGAGAGGATGTAAAGCACGTGTGGCGCTTAGGCTGGGAAACACATGATGAAGGAAAGTAGTCCCCGCACAAAGGCATAAACATGTAAAGCGCAATAAAACTGTAGTTGGTTGGTTCTGCTTCCGATAAAAAAGGAAGAAAACTGAAGTGATGAATAGGAGCAGCAACCAATAGGGAGGCCGGAAATCTGAGTAACGCATAAAAAAACCCTATTGCAAGCCGCTGGAAAGCAGCAGGCGGGATTACTCTCGCTATACGGATTACTGGATGTTTTGAAGAGACAGCGCATACGCCCTGCCTAGGCAAGACCTAAAAAAGTGTGAGGTGGGTCAGACAGCGCCTCACGTAAGCACCATCCATAGAGCTGCTTGGTACTCACCAGTTTGCTCACTCTGTCATCATCTGCACTTTCTTAACAGAAAAAGAATGTAACCTAACTCATAAACTAATGTGCTGAAAGGGTGCATAAATATAGGTGACATCTATCCACCATCTACGCCCCGTAATGTGAAAAAAGAGTGAACTGAACTCCACAGGCATTAACATAGAGATATGAACATCTATCCCACATATTTTTGAAATTTGAACTAGTGTTCACACTCAGTTAAAAAGCAGCATGTATAGACCATTTTAACCTGAACGGCAGACATGTTTCATCGCCATAAAATTTTGCAGCAATTTCATCAGGTGCCTGGGGACACATCTCCACCTCAAACAATGCACTGGACCAGCAATGGTTGATGAAAAGAAGGGAAGGAAAGAAAGTGCCAGAGGGATCACTGACACAACATCGACAGTCAAAATATCGAGAGGACAAAATATCGAAGTAAAAATATCGACTGCAAAAATATCGACTTCCTATCTTCAAACAGGTAAGTACAAAAATATCGATTTTTTTAAATGTCTTAAAAGTAAATTAAAAGTAATATAATAATACATTAAATAATGTAAACATATTTAAAATACTTAAATAAACGTAAAATTGAGAAATAATTCATGTAACTAAAAAAATATATATATTTTAAATACATATATATATATGGCGCTGACCTTAATTAACAAAATAAACATTCTCTCTCTCTATATATATATATATATATATATATATATATATATATATATATATATATATATATATATATATATATATATATATATATATATATATATATATATATATATATATATATATGCACCAAAGCCGTCTCACACTCGAAGCCGGACAGCAATCACGGACACAAAATCTGCTGCAGTAAATCTCCGTTTATTTTCGGGTCTAATGGCAAGTAGCACTCAACGCGTTTCAGGAACACTCCCTTGTGCACGAGTGCCTGTTTTCGCGTTGCTTTCTTTTTTATACACCACGTGATTGCAATGTAACAAAAAATGAAGAAAGAATGGCGCTGACCTTAATTAACAAAATAAACATTCTCTGTAGCTCATAGTTACATTTCTAATATATCATTGTCAATTTTATGATAACATTGTGCCTTTGCTCATTCTCGCTAACTTGTTTAATAATATTGTGTGACTAATAATATTCAGAATGCACTTTCGTAAGTCATACTTCCAATTTAAGACAACTCTATTACCAAAAGGCGTACTTTAAAGGTATTGAACCCATGTGGGTAATTAATAATGTCTTTTGAAATACACTTGCGCAACATACTGAAACTTGAATTAATTGTTGTAAACAGGTTCTGCGCTAATAACGCCCAAGTGGGCAGGGGCATAATAACTGGCTTTAGGATCTTCCAGATTAGAAATGTTTTCAGTCTTCAGCTCAGTCAAATAATATCTAAAAAACAAAAATAAAAATGTGTGTCACCTCAAAGAAAAACAACTACGAACAGTAATAAAACATTTACATAAAAACACAATAAGCTCAGGGCACTAAGATTATTGTTTGTGAAACTAGGAAATGCATTCTCGAGAATTCAATTATCAAACACAGCCTTTGCTAGAATCATCCTAGGTGTACGGCTAATTCCTCATCAAGGTTATGGCCTAATGGGGTCATTGTTTTATACTGGATGATGAGCTTGGACTCAAGTCTCTGTAATTCTTTAAGTCTGTCACCACCTCTCACATCCATTTTAACAAAGTCAAGTACCACAAAACTCAGCAAGTTCGTGTTTTGTTCGTGGTGGCTTTGGAAGTGGCGTGCCATTGGGCACGCTTTGTCCATATTTTTTATGGCACGTAAGTGTTCTAAAACACAAATTTTGTCCTTGTGGATGGTACTCCCAATGTAGGCTAATCCGCATGGACAGAACAGCGCATACACAGCGTACTCAGTGTTACATGATGTGTGTTTCTTGATAACATAGGGTCTACATGCTGAGGATAAAATACATTCCTTCTTGTTTCTGCTATTTTTGCAGGCTTTACAGCTTCGACATGTATAGAAGCCTTGAATACCAGGGATCGTAGGTTTCGTTGTTTCAACAGCCCTACATAACGTGTCTCTCAGCGATCTAGCCCTTTTGAAAGTAATTTGTGGGTTAGGTTCAGTACAATTTGCAAGGTCTTTATCTGTTCCCAATACTGGCCAATATTTGTTCAAACATTTCCGGACCGCTTTTGTTTGTCTGCTGTATGTTGTTATAAACTTAAGGTTTTGGATAATTCCATTGTATTTCATACATTCTGTTTCCCCTGATTTATCAACCAACAAAGAATCTCTTGGTCGTTTGGATACTGCAGTAATAGCTTTTTTGATGGTTTTCTCTGTATACCCTCGTTCTGAGAACCGTTCGCACATCACCTCAGATTCAGCAATGAATTTCTCTGCTGTACTACAATTGCGCTTGGCTCTTAGTAGTTCGCCCAATGGGATGCTTTGAATAAGTGCATTAGGATGGCAGCTTTCGGCATGAAGAAGACTGTTACCCGCCGTACTTTTCCTGAAGAGACTGCTTTCTATTTTGTTGTATTCAACAGATAGTTTGAGGTCCAGGAATTCAAGTGAGTTTTTAGACCATTGCGAAGTCAGATGGAGATTGAAATCATTTGTATTGAGCAGGGTAACAAATTCAGAGGCCTCTTCTTCATTCCCGTCCCAGATACAAAAGATATCATCGATGTATCTGACGTACATCGGGACCTTTTCTTTTAATGTGTCCAACTTGCTCACTACTTCCTCCTCGTAGTACCCCATATAGAGACCTGCAAAAGATGGCGCAAAACAGGTCCCCATAGAAGTACCGAGGGTTTGATAATATATTTTGTTAACGAATAAGAAGTAGTTCTGCTTGAGACAGATAGTAATCATCTCAAGCAGCATTTCAGTATGCGCCAAGTATGATGCAGATCTGTCACTCAAGAAGTGTCTGCATGCTTCTACTCCTTTACTGTGTGGTATACATGTGTATAGGCTGGACACATCCATTGTAAGTAAAGAGTAGTCATGTTTCCACTCAATTTTTTTTATTTTTCGGAGAAAATCTCCGGTGTCCTTAAAATAAGATGGAAGTTGTTGGACTGGACCTTGGAGGAAGAAATCAACATATCTATAAACATTTTCTAAGAAACTGCCTCTTGATGATACTATCGGTCTCCCAGGTGGATTGAGTGGCTCTTTATGGATCTTGGGCAACAGATATAAAGCTGCCAGTTTCGGGAATTTGCAATCAAGAAATTTATACTCCGTGTCTTCGATTAATCCCTGTCTTTTCCATTCATACAATATTGTCAGAAATTGTCTAATAGCATGTTCGTACTCCATCCTAGTACTCCTTTCGTATTTGTCAGCTTCAGCTAACTGTCTCAGGCCTTCATTCACATAATCAATTTTTGACATGACAACAGCATTCCCACTCTTGTCTGATTTTTTTATCACAATTGTATTGTCTTTTTTAAGATTATCAAGGGCAATTCTGTGAGCCTTACTGATGTTACTCCAATTACCAAAAGTTTTGAGTTTGGATATTTTCCACAGCTCTTCACTGACTCCCCTTTCGAACACTTCTATAGCATTGTTTTTAATCTGAGGCAAAAATATCGATTTGGGTCTAAATTCATTCTTAGCACTAAGATTAAAAGGGATATTTTCAAGTTCAAGGCTTGTGGTAGGGTCACAATCGTCAATATTGGTATCAGCTAACACATTCATAGTTTGATGTTTGATGTTTTGGGGTTTTTATATAGCGCACGTACACTCCAAGGAGCATCTTGGCGCTACTGACTTCACTGCAAAGTAGAATGTTAGGAGGTAGTAGCTGAGCTTTAAATGTCCTTAGACTAGGGTCTTGCATTTTGAATCCGATAGTCCATAAATCAAGGTTTTTAGTAGTTTTTTATAGACTTTTCCTGATGGAGATGCTCTGAGTTTAGCTGGAAGGGTGTTCCAGGCTTTGGCGCCTAGGACTGCCAGAGATTTGCCACCCTTGGTGGACAGTCGAAACTTGGGTATGGTCATTAGATTAGCTGTGGCTGATCTGAGTTCTCTATTTGGGAGGTATCTGTGAAATTTGGTGGACAGATATTTGGGTCTGCACTTATGGAAACCTCTGTATGTAATCAGAAGGATTTTGAATAGTATGCGTTTCTGGATGGGGAGCCAGTGCAACGTATTCAGAGCAGCTGATGCGGATGATTTTCTAGGCCATCTCAAGACAAGCCGGGCCGCCGCATTTTGGATCATCTGCAGTTTATGTAGGGTAGATTTTGCCACTCCTGCGTACAAACTGTTGCAATAATCAATTCTCGATGTTATGAGAGCAATTGCAACAGTGCGACGGGCGGCCAGTGGCAGGTAATCAAAAAACTTTCTGAGGCCCTTGATTATGTTGAAACAGACACATAGTGTGCAATAACCCCATATTTTTTATCCTTAGTTCACTTGTGGTATTCGGTGCCTTTACACCTTGAGTATTAACCTTAGTGGCATGCCATTTGCGCAAGCGCAATTTACGAGTAAAGAAGAATAAATCAATACGGATTTGCGTATAATCGAAGCTATTCGTGGGACAGAAAGAAAGACCCTTAGATAGTAAATCAATTTCCATCTTACTTAGTGTTTTCGTCGATAGATTGATCACAGTTTTTTCATCCATTATTTTGTCGCCGTCTTTCCCCTTGTTCGACTTCCCATGGGGCTGCTCGAATTTCCGAATTGTTTGTTGGAACCTTTTCTTCCTCTGTTTCCTCTTCCTCGCCTTTGAAATCCCTCTGATCTGTTGTTGGACTGGCGTCCTTTTGACACTAGGTCGAACTCTGCTAAAATGCTGTTTTTTACTCTGGTGTAATTCAGCGTGCTTGAAATTCCACTGCCACTTGTTAGGATACTTCCACTTGTCATGCTTGTACCGCTTTCTACAGAGAGATTGTCATCCGTTTGTAAATCATCATTTCTCACCATAGGGGTTCCTTGTGCAATATTTGATGCCATTTTCTTCTCAGATGGTCATATTTACGAGAAAATGTGAGGATCTGTCCTTTTTGGTAATCAACCAGATCCCGCTGAAATTTTCGTTGTTTTCTCATTTTTATATCAGTCTCTATCTTCTCTAATCCTTTTTCCATCTTTGTTATTTCTTTTTCGAAATCTTCCTTATTGCACAGACCTTTTAATTCTTCGGTGAGATTGTCAATGTTTTCACTTAGAGTATCACAGTCTTTTCTTGCGTATTTGACAAGCATTTTAAGCATATTCGTGGAACATTGGTGGTTATTTTCCACCCATTCTTCCACCAATTCCGGATCAGGGTCTTCAAAGGTGGGCGTTATGTAAATTCTCAGGCCTCTCGGCACTCTCCCGACCTCTACATATTTGTTGAGTGTGGTAGCTTCCCACCACTTATTTAATTCTTTTTTCTTAGCTTTCCATAGTTTGTCAACAATAATCTTTTTGTTGTCCTGCGGGAGCGATTTCCTGCTTCACCCCCTGACGTAGTTGGTGTGACATCAGATCGACATTCATTGAATAACGCCATTACCGCTTGTGAGCGTTTATCATTCCTTGCAGTCGCCATTGTGAAATTGACCTCCGTATTCTTCCTCGTTCATACGGGGTTTAGTTGCAGCCGTATGACACGCCCCTCTCTTTCGTTCGGATCGAAGCGTGTCAAAAGCCGTCAGCTGAGCCGAAATCCCTTGTTTTTAATTGCGGCTTTTACCCTTCAGGCGTTTTTGGCTAAAAGTAAACCTCCGATACTGGTTTCACGGAAACTCAAAGCATTCACGTCTCGGTGCTGCTTGATTGCTTAAGCTCAGCGGGCTGGGTCATTAATCAAAACAAAGTCAGAGTTTGTGAGCAGCTGCTCACCGTGCCTTCCCCAGCCACTTCATGGCGGCGGTCCGTGATGAGGCAGGCAGCCTCAAACAAATGCACCAAAGCCGTCTCACACTCGAAGCCGGACAGCAATCACGGACACAAAATCTGCTGCAGTAAACCTCCGTTTATTTTCGGGTCTAATGGCAAGTAGCACTCAACGAGTTTCAGGAACACTCCCTTGTTCACGAGTGCCTGTTTTCCCGTTGCTTTCTTTTTTATACACCACGTGATTACAATGTAACAAAAAATGAAGAAAGACTGGCGCTGACCTTAATTAACAAAATAAGCATTCTCTGTAGCTCATAGTTACATTTCTAATATATCATTGTCAATTTTATGATAACATTGTGCCTTTGCTCATTCTCGCTAACTTGTTGAATAATATTGTGTGACTAATAATATTCAGAATGCACTTTCGTAAGTCATACTTCCAATTTAAGACAACTCTATTGCCAAAAGGCGTACTTTAAAGGTATTGAACCCATGTGGGTAATTAATAATGTCTTTTGAAATACACTTGCGCAACATACTGAAACTTGAATTAATTGTTCTAAACAGGTTCTGCGCTAATAACACCCAAGTGGGCAGGGGCATAATAATTGGCTTTAGGATCTTTCAGATTAGAAATGTTTCAGTCTTCAGCTCAGTCAAATAATATCTAAAAAATAAAAAATAAAATGTGTGTCACCTCAAAGAAAAACAACTACGAACAGTAATAAAACATTTACATAAACACACAATAAGCTCACTGCACTAAGATTATTGTTTGTAAAACTAGGAAAAGCATTCTCGAGAATTCAATTATCAAACACAGTCTTTGCTAGAATCATCATAGGTGTACGGCTAATTCCTCATCAAGGTTATGGCCTAATGGGGTCATTGTTTTATACTGGATGATGAGCTTGGACTCAAGTCTGCGTAGTTCTTTAAGTCTGTCACCACCTCTCACATCCATTTTAACAAAGTCAAGTACCACAAAACTCAGCAAGTTCTTGTTTTGTTCGTGGTGGCTTTGGAAGTGGCGTGCCATTGGGTACGCTTTGTCCATATTTTTTATAGCACGTAAGTGTTCTAAAACACGAATTTTGGCCTTGTGGATGGTACTCCCAATGTAGGCTAATCCGCATGGACAGAACAGCGCATACACAGCGTACTCCGTGTTACATGATGTGTGTTTCTTGATAACATAGGGTCTACATGCTGAGGATAAAATACATTCCTTCTTCTTTCCGCTATTTTTGCAGGCTTAACAGCTTCGACATGTATAGAAGCCTTGAATACCAGGGATCGTAGGTTTCATTGTTTCAACAGCCCTACATAACGTGTCTCTCAGCGATCTAGCCCTTTTGAAAGTAATTTGTGGGTTAGGTCCAGTACAACTTGCAAGGTCTTTATCTGTTCCCAATACTGGCCAATATTTGTTCAAACATTTGCGGACCGCTTTTATTTGTCTGCTGTATGTTGTTATAAACCTAAGGTTTTGGATAATTTCATTGTTATTCATACATTCTGTTTCCCCTGATTTATCAACCAACAAAGAATCTCTTGGTCGTTTGGATACTGCAGTAATAGCTTTTTTGATGGTTTTCTCTGTATACCCTCGTTCTGAGAACCGGTCGCACATCACCTCAGATTCAGCAATGAATTTCTCTGCTGTACTACATTTGCGCTTGGCTCTTAGTAGTTCGCCAAATGGGATGCTTTGAATAAGTGCATTAGAATGGCAGCTTTCGGCGTGAAGAAGACTGTTAACCGCCGTACTTTTCCTGAAGAGACTGCTTTCTATTTTGTTGTTTTCAACAGATAGTTTGAGGTCAAGGAATTCAAGTGAGTTTTTAGACCATTGCGAAGTCAGACGGAGATTGAAATCATTTGTATTGAGCAGGGTAACAAATTCAGAGGCCTCTTCTTCATTCCCGTCCCAGATACAAAAGATATCATCGATGTATCTGACGTACATCGGCACCTTTTCTTTGAATGTGTCCAACTTGCTCACTACTTCTTCCTCCCAGTACCCCATATAGAGACTTGCAAAAGATGGCGCAAAACAGGTCCCCATAGAAGTACCGAGGGTTTGATGATATATTTTGTTATCGAATAAGAAGTAGTTCTGCTTGAGACAGATAGTAATCATCTCAAGCAGCATTTCAGTATGCGCCAAGTATATTGCAGATCTGTCGCTCAAGAAGTGTCTGCATGCTTCTACTCCTTAATAACAACAAAGCCCCTGCACTGGACAAACAACAATAATGTCTGGGTGATTTCGAGTTTCGGTAGAATAGGTCAACCGTGCACATCGAGACTTTCAAAGTAAATAGACCATATAGTGCAGAAAAAAGAGTTCAAATGATGTAAAGTTCTTGGTATAAAACACCGGTTTATTGTTCCTCTGTACTGGCCAACACGTGTTTCATCGCAGGGAAACAGACTGCGAATCTTCAGGGCTGGATATAGATACAAAAGATGCATTTGTAAGGATGTTCTACACAAAATATATTAAAGTGGTTTGTGAAACCAGGGTGAAAAATGGCATGCCATAAAGTGACACTGTGTCAAATTGTGACTTGAACCATATTGTACAGGTGACTTTAGTGAGAGTGAAATGTGATATTGGTTCTGTCATGTATCAACAGATTGTGTAGATGTGACTACACCCTAGCCGTCTAGAGCATTATTTTTAAAAAACACTGACCAGTGCGATAAACATGAAGAGTGGCGGAGTGAAACATGAGTGTCTGTGTTTATTATCGGGTACAAACCCCCTTGTGACTTGTAGTGACTGATTGAAAAGTACATATAAACCATGCTGTCTGACATATTCCATATACTGTTTTGAACCTAACAGCAAGCTTTGCAGTACATAATCGATTTGGAAATAATTAAAGCAACCAAGGCAATGGTAGATTGCACCAGTTATGTCAAAATGAAGCGTTAATTTCATGAATAGATTGTGCTTATTCCAGAGTTTCATGTGTGTCAAGACATCGTTTTTGGTTCAAAAAAGGCTCGTTTTATTATTATGGTTAGACAAACAAACCCCAAAGGGTATTTCGTTCTCATGTCAGGGGGGAGTGTCAACAGTTTGAATAAAACGACAATTAGTTCGCACGCCACTAGTCAGTGCGAGTGCATGACGGAAAAGGAGGATATCGGAAGATAGGTGCTGGAAGTGAAAATCTGTTAACCTGAAGGAACACCAACTGTAGTATACCTTGTATGTGTTTAAACACGTGATACGTGGTATTTCGGTAATTTGAGCCCGTATTTGTATGATTGGGGCAACAATAATACTGGCAGGTCGTACCATGGGAGTAAAACAAGTGTGGATTGTTTACCAAAAATGTACAGCACTACAGGACTCACCCTCATAGAAAATGGACCGGAAATGGTGTTGTGGCCAAAACCCGGAAGGGCGAAGTATATAGAGAGTAAACGTTGCTCGCGTAGTCGATGGTTTCTAGGAATATACATAATGTGTGTCGTGTAAAAATATATACAATGACGGTTATGTAAACAAAACAAAAGGGGGGGGGGGTAAATACCCCCTTGATTAGTACTCATACCTTATTAGTGTTCAAAGGAAGCCATAACCGGGAGGAGAAGATTTGAAGCAGTAGCGCTCAAGGTAAAAAGACAGGCGGATACACCTGTATAGGAGGTAAAGAAAACAAGGGGGTGTAGTGGATGCCTACTCCTATTGCATTTTAGCACTTATTGGTAAGGTAAAAGGATCGGGTAAAAACGCGAGATTGTTTACCTGACTGTTTGTGTTCCCCCTCCTGTAGTTCCCGGCGCCGTTTTTCAAAGACGGTCACCTGACAGGAAGTCGGAACGTCTTTTATGATGTAGTTCCGCTTGTGTGTTCATCAAGAACTAGACCGGCGGTGTGTTTACTCCTAGTGCAACGCATGGCTGTACTTAGAAAAAATACTAGAATACGCCGTTGTGTGGAGTTGAGTGATGATTGGTGAGGGGATTTTGGAAGAAATACTATTTCTCCAATAAGTTGGTGTTCGAAAAAGGGGCACATCTGTAAGACTACCGAGAATCAAAAAACGGGGGCGGAACAGAAGTTAATTAATTGATTCTTGGTCTCGTGGATAACTGTCCCTAAAGGTTATGTGGTGTGTCAGTCAGAAGACGACCTAACAGTGATATACATGGCTGTCAGCTGTAGTTGCAATGTATTACATGGATAAAAAACATACAGATCGAAAATACAGACGTTAACATTTATGTGGTATAAAACTAGTTCTGTTAGATTAGCATTCTCTCCAATGGTATTGTGACATTCATTACGTATGGGTATAAAGCCTATTGGTATTAGTATACATTATGAATATATTTGTACTCATGCTGCAATGTGATGATGGGTATATAACAGAATAAATCTAGGCGCACACAAGTCTCAGTTTAGTTCCCCAGGAAATATTGCATCTCAGGGTCGTAGTTTAGTCCGAATTCTACACTGCGAAGACGCATAATCCAAGTTGCTTCTTTGCGTCTAAGCGCCAGCTCCCGGTTTCCACCCCTTATATGGACGGGTACCGTTTCAATGCCATAGAAACAGATACGGAAATCTTCAATGGTAGGTTGGCATTTGGCTATATGTAGGGCAACAGGATATTTTGGGTCTTGCTTTTGGATGGCCCTCATGTGTTCAGAGATTCTGTCTTTCAAGCTCCTTATTGTGCTGCCCACGTATTGTTTCCCACACCCATGGCTATACACCCTTCCTAAAATCCACAAGGATCTCCCCTTCCCACCAGGCAGACCCATTGTATCTGGTATAGGGGGCCCCACTGAGAGACTGGCAGAATATGTGGATGTATTTCTAGGCCCACTGGTCAAAAACCTACCCTCCTTCATACAGGACTCTAAACATATATTGAGTGTACTAAGCGACCTGGAATGGCAACCAAACACCACTATAGTGACAATGGATGTGGTCGCCCTCTATACGAGCATTAATCCTGTCCTGGGTATAGAAGCAGTTACGCGGGTTCTGTCCAACAGACCGGCATCCCTGTGGGCTCATACACAAATGTTAATTTCCATGATGAACCTGATCCTTAGCAATAACTTTTTCATGTTTCAAAAAAACTGGTATCGACAAAAACGCGGAGTAGCCATGGGTTCAAAGTTTTCGCCTTCTTTCGCCAATCTTTTCATTGGTGCTTTCGAAGCTGACCACATTTGGGGTACCCAAGGCAGTTCATATACCGACTCCATACTTTTTTGGGGACGTTACATTGACGACTGCATTTTACTCTGGACGGGTTCAGATGAATTACTCCTAAGCTTCTTTGAACACCTTAACCATAACAACTGGGAACTGAACTTTACCATGAAGTCCAGTAGAACTAAAATGGAGTTTCTAGACTTAGAATTCTACGTCCTCGAGAACAAACTACATAGCAGACTATACAGGAAGCCTACGTCTTGTAATGCTATTCTTCGAGCAGACAGTTATCATCCGTCACACCAGATTAGATCCATACCTTTTGGGGAATTTCTTAGAGCTAGAAGGAACTGCAGCAAAGAGAGTGACCTGGCTGACACCCTACAGGACATGGAACTGAGATTCGAAAGACGTGGGTATCCTCAAACCATCCTATCCTCAGCCAAAAAGAGACTAACCAAAATTACAAGACCAGAGACACTGAAGATTAACAACTCTAACAAGGCGAAAGACTCTACAGTGAGAATGATCACTGAATTCAACAGTCTACACAAATCAATCCGTAATAGTATGACTAAACATTGGAGTCTGCTAAGAAATGATCCGATACTAAAAGATATGATTCCCTCATCTCCTCAAATAACTTTCCGCAGAGGAAGAACTTTGAGGAATAGACTCAGCCCCACTGTTCCACGAACAGACATGACCCCCGACTGGCTGACACAACACAGCAAGGGGTTTTTCAAATGCGGCTTTTGTGCAATGTGTAAATGGGCCAAACACAAGACCACGAAATTTAATGGACCAAATGGAGACACATATGACGTCAGAGTAAACATCAACTGTACCACTAAATATGTAATATACATAATTGAATGTCAGTGTGGGAAACAATACGTGGGCAGCACAATAAGGAGCTTGAAAGACAGAATCTCTGAACACATGAGGGCCATCCAAAAGCAAGACCCAAAATATCCTGTTGCCCTACATATAGCCAAATGCCAACCTACCATTGAAGATTTCCGTATCTGTTTCTATGGCATTGAAACGGTACCCGTCCATATAAGGGGTGGAAACCGGGAGCTGGCGCTTAGACGCAAAGAAGCAACTTGGATTATGCGTCTTCGCAGTGTAGAATTCGGACTAAACTACGACCCTGAGATGCAATATTTCCTGGGGAACTAAACTGAGACTTGTGTGCGCCTAGATTTATTCTGTTATATACCCATCATCACATTGCAGCATGAGTACAAATATATTCATAATGTATACTAATACCAATAGGCTTTATACCCATACGTAATGAATGTCACAATACCATTGGAGAGAATGCTAATCTAACAGAACTAGTTTTATACCACATAAATGTTAACGTCTGTATTTTCGATCTGTATGTTTTTTATCCATGTAATACATTGCAACTACAGCTGACAGCCATGTATATCACTGTTAGGTCGTCTTCTGACTGACACACCACATAACCTTTAGGGACAGTTATCCATGAGACCAAGAATCAATTAATTAACTTCTGTTCCGCCCCCGTTTTTTGATTCTCGGTAGTCTTACAGATGTGCCCCTTTTTCGAACACCAACTTATTGGAGAAATAGTATTTCTTCCAAAATCCCCTCACCAATCATCACTCAACTCCACACAACGGCGTATTCCAGTATTTTTTCTAAGTACAGCCATGCGTTGCACTAGGAGTAAACACACCGCCGGTCTAGTTCTTGATGAACACACAAGCGGAACTACATCATAAAAGACGTTCCGACTTCCTGTCAGGTGACCGTCTTTGAAAAACGGCGCTGGGAACTACAGGAGGGGGAACACAAACAGTCAGGTAAACAATCTCGCGTTTTTACCCGATCCTTTTACCTTACCAATAAGTGCTAAAATGCAATAGGAGTAGGCATCCACTACACCCCCTTGTTTTCTTTACCTCCTATACAGGTGTATCCGCCTGTCTTTTTACCTTGAGTGCTACTGCTTCAAATCTTCTCCTCCCGGTTATGGCTTCCTTTGAACACTAATAAGGTATGAGTACTAATCAAGGGGGTATTTACCCCCCCCTTTTTTTGTTTTGTTTACATAACCGTCATTGTATATATTTTTACACGACACACATTATGTATATTCCTAGAAACCATCGACTACGCGAGCAACGTTTACTCTCTATATACTTCGCCCTTCCGGGTTTTGGCCACAACACCATTTCCGGTCCATTTTCTATGAGGGTGAGTCCTGTAGTGCTGTACATTTTTGGTAAACAATCCACACTTGTTTTACTCCCATGGTACGACCTGCCAGTATTATTGTTGCCCCAATCATACAAATACAGGCTCAAATTACCGAAATACCACGTATCACGTGTTTAAACACATACGAGGTATACTACAGTTGGTGTTCCTTCAGGTTAACAGATTTTCACTTCCAGCACCTATCTTCCGATATCCTCCTTTTCCATCATGCACTCGCACTGACTAGTGGCGTGTGCATTAATTGTCGTTTTATTCAAACTGTTGACACTCCCCCCTGACATGAGAACGAAATACCCTTTGGGGTTTGTTTGTCTAACCATAATAATAAAACGAGCCTTTTTTGAACCAAAAACGATGTCTTGACACACATGAAACTCTGGAATAAGCACAATCTATTCATGAAATTAACGCTTCATTTTGACATAACTGGTGCAATCTACCATTGCCTTGGTTGCTTTAATTATTTCCAAATCGATTATGTACTGCAAAGCTTGCTGTTAGGTTCAAAACAGTATATGGAATATGTCAGACAGCATGGTTTATATGTACTTTTCAATCAGTCACTACAAGTCACAAGGGGGTTTGTACCCGATAATAAACACAGACACTCATGTTTCACTCCGCCACTCTTCATGTTTATCGCACTGGTCAGTGTTTTTTAAAAATAATGCTCTAGACGGCTAGGGTGTAGTCACATCTACACAATCTGTTGATACATGACAGAACCAATATCACATTTCACTCTCACTAAAGTCACCTGTACAATATGGTTCAAGTCACAATTTGACACAGTGTCACTTTATGGCATGCCATTTTTCACCCTGGTTTCACAAACCACTTTAATATATTTTGTGTAGAACATCCTTACAAATGCATCTTTTGTATCTATATCCAGCCCTGAAGATTCGCAGTCTGTTTCCCTGCGATGAAACACGTGTTGGCCAGTACAGAGGAACAATAAACCAGTGTTTTATACCAAGAACTTTACATCATTTGAACTCTTTTTTTCTGCACTATACGGTCTATTTACTTTGAAAGTCTCGATGTGCACGGTTGACCTATTCTACCGAAACTCGAAATCACCCAGACATTATTGTTGTTTGTCCAGTGCAGGGGCTTTGTTGTTATTGTGCAATTTGTGTGGATCGTCTTGATCCAACCTTGAGCGGTTGTGAGGGATTACCGCCCGCCCTTCTTGCCTG
The DNA here is from genome assembly GCF_964263255.1 of Lissotriton vulgaris. Taxonomy (NCBI): domain Eukaryota; kingdom Metazoa; phylum Chordata; class Amphibia; order Caudata; family Salamandridae; genus Lissotriton; species Lissotriton vulgaris. The sequence goes on along the minus strand of NC_141687.1, from coordinate 581,650,519 downwards.
GATTTCTATACTCCATAGCAGTTTAAACTTTGCGGTTACTCAGGTGTGCGCCTGGTCAATTCTGGAATACCCTAAACCCTCCCAGTAGATCAATATGCTTCTACTCCTTTACCGTGTGGTATACATGTGTGTAGGCTGGACACATCCATAGTAAGTAAAGAGTAGTCATGTTTCAACTCAATTTTTTGTATTTTTCGGAGAAAATCTCCGGTGTCCTTAACATAAGATGGAAGTTGTTGGACTGGACCTTGGAGGAAGAAATCAACATATCTATAAACATTTTCTAAGAAGCTGCCTCTTGATGACACTATCGGTCTCCCAGGTGGATTGAGTGGCTCTTTATGGATCTTGGGCAACAGATATAAAGCTGCCAGTTTCGGGAATTTGCAATCAAGAAATTTATACTCAGTGTCTTCGATTAATCCCTGTCTTTTCCATTCATACAATATTGTCTGAAATTATCTAATAGCATGTTCGTACTCCATCCTGTTACTCTTTTCGTATTTGTCAGCTTCAGCTAACTGTCTCAGGCCTTCATTCACATAATCAATTTTTGACATGAAAACAACATTCCCCTTATCTGATTTTTTTATCACAATTGTCTTGTCTTTTTTAAGATTATCAAGGGCAATTCTTTGAGCCTTACTGACGTTACTCCAATTACCAAAAGTTTTGTGTTTTGGTATTTTCCACAGCTCTTCACTGACTCCCCTTTCGAACACTTCTATAGCATCGTTATTGATCTGAGGCAAAAATATCGATTTGGGTCTAAATTCATTCTTAGCACTAAGATTAAAAGGGATATTTTCAAGTTCAAGGCTTGTGGTAGGGACACAATCGTCAATATTGGTATCAGCTAACACATTCATAGTGTGCAATAACCCCACATCTTTTATCCTTAGTTCACTTGTGGTATTCGGTACCTTAACACCTTGAGTATTAACCTTAGTGGCATGTCATTTGCGCAAGAGCAATTTACGAGTAAAGAAGAATAAATCAATACGGCTTTGCGTATAATTGAAGCTATTCGTGGGACAGAAAGAAAGACCCTTAGATAGTAAATCAATTTCCATCGTACTTAGTGTTTTCATCGCTAGATTGATCACAGTTTTTTCATCCATCATTTTGTCGCCATCTTTCCCCTTGTTCGACTTCCTACGGGGCTGCTCGAATTTCCGGATTCTTTGTTGGAACCTCTTCTTCCTCTGTTTCTGTTACCAATTATACTTTAATTAATTACACATTTTTAATAATGTATAATTCTAAATAAATACCAATAACAAAATTAAATTACTTCCCACCCAATTCCCCTATAAACCCACAACCCGCTAAAAAAAAAAATACTAAAAATAAAATATGTATCAATTAATCAATTAAAATGAATTAGCAATTACATTTTATTTAATTACCAATTAATAATAATTTAACAATTAATTGTAAATAAATACCAATAAATAAAATAACCTATTTAATTAATTATAATTAAATTACTTCCCACCGTATTCCCCTATAAACCCACAAACCGCTACAGAATTACATTACACAAAAATAAATATTAATATTAACTTACCTTAAATTCGATATTTTTGTTGTCTATATTCTGTCTTGTCGATATTATGTCTATTCTATATTTTTGAATCGATATTTTTGCTATTCTAGTCGATATTAATTTTTTCTAGTCGATATTTTTGTAGTCTATATTATGTCTAGTCGATATTATGTCTATTCTTTATTTTTGACTCGATATTATGTCTAGTCGAAATTAAAAACTCGATATTTTGACTAGTTACCGTGCCAGAGACAGCAGAAAACACATATTTAAAAAAATTTGTATAAGTTAACAGCCTCAAGTTTGACAAGCCTCATGCTCCTATCGAATTTTTGATAAAGCATAATTACCAAGTGATTGCCAGCTGGACTCTTACCAGCAACTCACTGGGGGAGGACCTGAAGGATAACTGCAACCCCGAGGCTCAGTGCAGCCAGGACATACACCTGTGAATGAAAATGTGCATGTTATCCAAAGAAAGGGGAAAGAAAAATCGGGGATTATTATTTACCCTCCCAGTCATTTTCTAAAATGTGATTACCTCCCACATGGACATATACATACATGACGCTGCTTTAAAAGTACAGCTAGCCTTCTTGAGATCCCCATAAAGGTGCCATTGAAATTAGCAGTTAAAAAATGTGTTGCACTAATGTGGACGTTTGATGATCAAATAGTATACAAGAAGCCACACATACATCACTCTCATGTCATCAGATGTCGTACCCACTCACCGCCGGGCCGTGTGCTCACATTTCAATGCTCGAACAGTCACCGCGGACTGAGTCATGTGTAAAATACAGAGCGGCCTAGCCCGACCCAGGAGAGGGTCCGAAGCCACACCCTCAAAAACCGGAAGGACTTTGCATGTGCCCTAAACCCATCTGATCAAAAAAGACAAATGGAAGATAGCCACTGCAGTCTAGAAATGAGCTTGAGCTCCGGTCCCGGGCAGTGTCCTGTAGCGGCCATCTTGAAAGTGTTCACTTTATCAAGTAAGGCCAAACAGAAAAAGAGGGTGCCATCTTAGAATGGTATTAGATATAGCTGATGAACAAGTTTAAACTTTCAGCCATTTAAAAAAGAGGGAAAAAAACCAAATTTATTTGATTCACATTCAGTCACATGTTTGCTGATCCGTCTAAGGGACCAAAAAACCGGCTAACAAAGTGGGTAAAGCCAATTTCAAGTGAATAAACTGCATTTCACAGCATATGGTACCCATAAGCCATATGCCAACTTAAGCCTAATGATAAGGGTCCCATTGAGATACTTGCGGTACCACATGTCGGGCAATCATACAAGGCACCCCCAGGGATTTCATGCCTCAAAGTCTACCGTAGATTAGCACATTCCTAGTTTACTGTGTAATGGCAAACAATGGCCAACATGTACATAGAAAGTTATCAAATTGGTAAACAAGTCCCTGTGTGTACATGTAAGCCTCACAGCAAATCAGAGCCAGGAATAACTGGTAGAAATTAGCCACTTTATACCACTCAAATCAAAGCGAGAAGTAACTAGTGTCATTTACCCACCCAGAATCGTTGAGGCCCTCCTGGTCTGCCATATCAGAAAAGATCCAGCGGGCCTCTTTACAAATAGGCAAGCTCTGAATGGCATGTTGTTGGAAAGTGGGCTATTGGTAGGGGCAAATGTAGGTCTGCCACTGGCAATAAGGCCACTAACACATGATAGGACTCAGCATAGGTCTTAGAAAATTATTCCTACGCTCAACCCTTGGTTACGTGGCTTCGACCAGACAGGCTTAACTTCAAAGACAGGTATATAAAGCATTTAAAAACACAATTTCAGTAAACAATTAAGACACAACACATAATAAAAATCCAACACCAATTCATAAAAAATAGGAAATATTCTTATCTTTAAAATGACACCAAAATGACAAAAATCCAATTTGGGAACCGGAGATATGAATTTTCAAAGATTTTATAAAATATAGCACTTAGAATATTATCACACCATATTGTGATTCCTGCTCGCGTTAGACCGGGCCCCAGTCAAAGTTTAAGGCTGTGCGCGATGAAGCCCTGAGCGGCTACAGCTCCCGGTAGGTCCCGTTCTCAGTTTCTACCTTCGCACTTGAAAACTTTTCTGGAGCTTTTCTCATTGAGGCCCCTCGAAGCTCCCAGCCATTTCCTATTCGGTGAGGGTTCACCGGCTTGACTTGTGACGAGGTCCCGGGTCAACTACCCTGAAGTGGACTTATAAAATTTCTCAAGATTGCTTCAACGGGGCAACCCAGGGAATCCAGGCCGGCACGCGATGGGAGGCAGGTGGCTTGGCTTTCACGGTTGCTCCTAGTCACCTTTTCTACAAGCAGACTTAGAAACTTTTCTGGAGCTTTTTCTCGCGGGGTCTCTTGATGCTCCAGATGTAGCCGCATCCGGTGAGGGTTTGCCAGCTTCATATTTTCTCTAGTCCTGGTCAATCTCTGGAAGTTGGAGCGATGCAGCTTTTAGCAGGATGAACCTGGTTAGCTTGGCCGGCTCGCGGTTGAAGGCAGGCGGCCTGGCTGGCCAGGTTGAGTCGGTCCCTCGATGAAGCTTTTTTTCAAAGTTGGTCCAAAGTTCTCCTAACTTCCTGAACTTCTTCCTGAAGTTCCTCAAGGGGTCCCAAAGTATCTCAAACTCACTCCAAGGGTCTGTCTGGAAGCTCCAAGATGGTCCTTGAAATTTGACCACTTCAGTTCCCACAATCCACTGGTACAAAACCCTTACAAATCCACTGGTGGTTCTCCAAGGTGCAGATTTATTTGGTGAAGTTACAGATGACCTCTTTTCACCTGTAGCTTTCAGGGAGTCCACTCTTTACTTCTTTTTCAGCAAAATAATCCACAGGGCTGTAGTTTCAGATGGTGCAGTCTTCAGAGGTCAGCCTTAGAAATCTTGGCACAGCAAAACTTCTCAAGAGGGCACTTCTTGCTTCAGAAAGTTTCAAGCAGAAGATCTGGAGGGCTCTGCCCCTCTCAGATACTTATTCAGAGTTCCCTGGGTCAAGCAGGAGGTCACTTCTGACCAATGGGAGCAGGGTAACTTCTCCAAGATAGGACCACATCCTGTAGCGTGTGGCATTATTTTGTTCCAGAGTGCATAAAATCTTCCAAATCCATAATAGCGGATTTTCCAGAAAGGAGGTAAAAGCTGGCTAAACATGCCCCTAGGATGCCTAATTTACTTAGACTCTCCCCCTTGCATCTTCTCATACCTTCCGTAATCATACCATCTGCCTAAGGTTGGAAGTTCAGAGCTGTAAATGACACTGGTATCTACTCTCCTCTTTGAAGAACATAGTTTACGACTCCTCCTCCTGGCCTGGCATTCCTATGGAACAGCACACTGCCCTGCCAGCAGAGCTGGTTAACTCCAGAGTCTCTTTATCACCTCCACAAGGCAGCCTGGCTAATCCACTTAACTCGGACCAATCAGGGCAGACCACTGGAAGGCTGAATCTGGACTTACAAACAAGAAAGTCGTATAACTTCATGTATGTACACGTTAGGAGAAATTCAACAATATGGTATTGTTGGATTTCTTAATACCATCTGGGAAGTCTTTTAATGGCATTTCTATCCCCCTCCTTTCAAGAGTTATTAATCAATAGCTTCCTACCATGTGAACGACGTAACAGGGGATTTGCAATGGGAAAAATGACTAGGGCCATTTTTCCAGCACCAGGACTTACAAAAACATATTTTATAAGTACTTGCCTTATAGCTATAGGAACCCCATCCCATGTGCAACTAGGGTAGACTTTAGAGGTTCTGAATCTGTAGAAATATTGTAGATTCTCCCTTCACAGTGCTCCTAGCATCAAAGTCAAATTTAAGCAGCACTTTACTACTACTTCACTACAATGTGGGGAGTGAAATGTGAAATTTCACTTTATCCAGGCATACAAAAACTCATTTTATAATGGTGTACCTTATACATACCTGACCCCTCACCCCTGGGATACCTTGGGGAGACCCTGGGGTTCCCTAATATTCCAAAATATTGTAGGCTATCCATTTTTAAGTGCCCCAAACACTAAGTCGAGTTTGGGCTCAATTTACTTTTTAAAACGCAGTCCTGACACCCAGGGCTGTTTTTAAACTGACCTCAGGCTTCAGAAATGCACACATGCAACTGCAAAAAGACTTGGGCGGCTGGTGACATTTTAAAGTGGTGGGGCGTAAACTGATTTGCGAGTGCGGGCCCCAGGCCACTCAGGCCGGCGGAGACACCCCTGCCCCCGACCCACGTACACAACACTCAAAGAAATGTATTCACACACGCATACACACAAACACATCCATTCGCAACACTCTCCACCAAACATTCATGCATACATGCACGCTCGCACCAAACACTTTAAAATAAAAGAAAAACACACACTCTTACCTTGCTGCCGGTCCGCGCCACCTCTGGGCTCTGCTCCCCACACGTCACAGGCTCACAGCGCCCCTGGCCAATCCTGGCGCCAGGGGCACAGGTACCTTCTCGCCCGCAGCACGCCCATTAGGGCTCCTAATGGGCATGCGTAACGTCGCAATAACACAAGTGCGCATGAGTGGGCACGGGTAAAAATTCACCCTCCGTCCCCACTCATGCGCACTTGTGTTGCCGCCTGTACAATCATGTCAATCAATCAACATGACGCCAGACCGCCAGGCAGGGCGGTCTGACGTCATGTTGATTCATTAACTCAAAAACGCAGAGGGAGCTGCGGGCGGCTTCGGGCAGGGGGGCTACGCCCCCACGTCCCAATGGACGAACCACACCTGCAAAGAGAGCTGCTGGTCTCTAAACTACCTTGCCCCAAGGTAATGGGGACTTCTAGGTAGTTTCAATGCCCCTGCCCTATTATATACTAGGGGCCTATAGGGTAGGTCATTCCAATAACAGGGGTACCCCACCATACCATTGTATACCCTAGTGTATGTAGGGAGTTTAACTGTATTCTAATGTGTCTCTTTCAGCATAGTACTGGCCCTGGGCCTGGGTAGGCAGAGCCCAGGGTCAGTCAGAGTCAATTACCACCAGTACCATTCAGCAAAAAGTTGGAGGGGTGCCCAGGGCCCAGGATGACTTTGCAACATAGCCCCCCCAACGAAAGGTGATGGGTTACTAACCTACACCCTGGAAGTCATCCGCAGCTAAGTGGAAAAACCTGGAAAGTCCATCTGCATTTGTATGAGCAACCCCAGGTCTGTGTTCCACTGTAAAGTCCATCCCTTGTAGGGAAATAGACCACCTTAACAACTTGGGATTTTCCCCTCACTTCTGTATGAGCCATCTGAGTGGCCTGTGGTCAGTTGAACACAAAAGTGAGTCCTAAACAAATATGGTCTCAACTTTTTCAGGGACCACGCCACAGTAAAAGCCTCTATGCCAATGGCACTTCACCTCTGCTTACTGGGAAGAAGCCTCCTGCTAATAAAGGCAACTGGCTTATCAAGCCCCCTTCATTTAGCTGTGACAACACTGCCCCATTCCCAAGGTTTGAAGCATCTGTCTGGATCACAAATTTGTTTGTGTAATCAGGGGCCAGTAGCACTGGTGCTGAACACATGGTAGCTTTCAGAGTGTCAAAAGCCTTCTGACACTCTGAGGTCCAAATCCCATACTTGGGCCTCTTTTTAGAAGTGAGTTCTGTTAGGGGCCCCACAATGGTTCCATAATTTTGAACAAACCTTCTATAGTAAGTACCCTGTCAGTCCAAGGAATGCCCTGACCTGAGTCTGGGTAACAGGAGCTGTCCAAACCCAAATAGTTGGATTTTAGCTTGGAGAGGCTGTACATTAAGCATGGTCGGAAAATCCATTCCGCTCGCGGATTTTGCGGATTTTCGGTAAATTCGCAATCCGCGAATTTACCGAAAATCCGCAAATTCGCACGTAGCGGATTTTTTTCTTGGTGATACAATATTGCGGCGTGCGGCGTTCACTTACCGTCATTCAGCGTTTGCCGAGTTGTTTCTCTCGATATTTTGCGAGTGCTGTGCCATTTTGGATCTTGCTGCGGGATCCCCAATTGCGAACATGTAGGTGCGGCGGGCAGCAACAATCTCGCACTCGCAAAATTACAAAATTTGCAATTCTGCACAAGAAATCCACTAGCAAGCAGCATAGACCTTCTGAAAATGATGATTTTTATCAGAATAACTCCTCAGGTTGACATTTGCCTGCACTTTTTTGGATATGAGGCCTTTTGAATTTCTTTGGATCACTTTTGGATTAGAAATCAACTTTCACAAGTAAGTTTGTTTGGGGCATTATAGTTGCTGTTCTGCAGAAAAATGAGTTTTGCAAAACTGAAAGCACTCAGCAGGTGCAAAAGTTCACTCATCATTAGTAACCATTCCCTGTAGTACCATTCCCTGTAGTACTTCCTGAGGGGCCCCTCCAGAGGTCACTTGCCTATGTTTGTTTGGGGCATTACAGTTGCTGTTCTGCAGAAAAACGAGTTTTGCAAAACTGAAAGCACTCAGCAGGTGCAAAAGTTCAAACTCATCATTAGTAACCATTCACTGTAGTGCTTCCTGACTGGGGCCCCTCCAGAGTTCAGTTGCTAGTTGCAACAATTCTATGACCCTGCTCTGACCCTCACAGCAGGCTCATAGAATAGCTACAAGTAGGCCACAAAGGTCTTGGAAAAACAAATTGCACTGCAACAGAAATCAAATTACAGATAAGGAAGCAGGTGCCAGACTGGAATTTTAAAACAGTGACACATTAATAAATCAACCCCAAATTAATTCATGTCAGTTGAAGCAGGGCAGGTGTGCTTGCTTTCCCCCCCCATAATCTACAGTGATGAACCAGAGGGTGGCATTGATGTACCAGAGGGGGGCTTGGGTGAAACAGGATGGCAGTGGTGAAACAGAGGGTGCTGTGAACCTGTGATGATGAACCAGACGTAGAAACAACATAGTCGCGACCGTTGCGAGCCGACAAGTAAGTTCGCAATTGCGAACTGGTACAAAACCCTCGCGAACTGGCAGAAACCCTTGCGAACACAAAAAAAATCTGCATTATTCGCGAGAATTCGCGGATTTTGCGGATTGCGAGTTCGCAAATACGCAAATTCGCGAACGCCAGATTTGCAAAATTCACCCATGCTTACTGTACATGGCCCCCACCTACCAGGTGGCCCAGGTTCACCGCAGACCTCTGCCCTATTTGGCACTTGCTTGCTTTAAAGTCAGGCCTGCCTGTTGCATGGTTTGAGGCACTCCCTTAGGTGGCTTAAGTGATCCCCCCAGGTAGAACTGTATACAGTTATATAATCGGGGTAAGCTGCACTAAACTATTCCAACCCAGACAAGACCCTGTTCATCAACCTTTGGAAGGTGGCAGGTGCATTCTTTAAACCAAAGGGCATTACCTTGAACTGATAATGTCCATCTGGTGTGGAGAATGCTGACCTCTACTTTGCTCCATCAGTGAAGGCAATCTGCCAGTAACCTGAAGTCAAATCAAAAGTACTCAGGTACTTAGCAGCCCCATACCTATCAATAAGCTCATCAGCTCTAGGTATAGGATGAGCCAATCCTTGTGAATGCATTCAATCCTCTGTAGTCCACTCAGAACCTTAACTCTTTAGTCCCCCCTGAGGATTAAGTTCAGGTACCAGCACCACTGGTCTGGCCCATGGACTCTCAGACGGTTCAATTACCCCCAGTTCTAGCATCTTAGCAACCCCAGCTTTAATTCTGGCTCTGATATGGTCGACAACCTGTATAGTTTATGTTTGACAGGTAGGCTGTCACCAGTGTCAATGTGGTGCACACACCACTTAGTGATGCCTGGGGTCAAAGAGAACAGGCCAGCAAACTGCTCCAGCACTTACTTACAGTGTTTGTGCTGCTGGTCTGTCAATTTGGGGGAGAGCACAGCTCTCTCACTGACCCATCTTGCACATCAGTAGAGAGGAGTCAGTCACAGGATCAGTTTCCTCCTCCACACCCTCATCAGTGACCAGTAACATGGTCATGTCTGCCCTGTCATGGTGGGGTTTCAATCTATTCACATGCAGAATCCAGTGAGGGTTCCTGGAGCTGCCAAGGTCAACCAAATAGGTAACTTCATCATTCTTTTCTTAGATTGGATAGGGGCCACTCCACTTGTCATAGAGGGCCCAGGGATCTACAGGTTCCAACTCCCACACCAATTGTCCTGGAGTATACTCAGTCATTGTAGCCTTTTGATAATACCAGCGCTTCATGAGCTCCTGGCTGGCCTCCAGCTTCCTGTTTGCCTTGCACATGTACTCTGCCATTCTAGATCTAGGCCTAGCACATAGTCAGCACATTGTCCTTAGCTTCTTTAAGAGGCTTCTCTAAAGACTCTCTTAGCAGGCTCAACGGCCCCCTCACAAGGGGCCAGATGTAGGTAAATACTATTTACCTATTCTTAAATACCGAATTTTACCGATTCGGTATTTAAGAATAGGTAAATAGTATGTAGGTAATTTTTCGGTACATTTTACAGAATCTGTAAAATTGGGTACTTACCAAATCGGTATTTACCGATTCGGTAATTGCCATTCATTCCTATGAGCCTGGAGGCCCATAGGAATGAACGGCAATTCCATAATCGGTAAATACCGATTCGGTAAAAGGGGGAAAACATTGAAGGGTGGCAGGGTGTCACTTTGACACCCTGTTGCACCCCTCAATTGTGTATGGGTGCACATGTTGCTGACATACATGTATGTGTGTCTGCAAAATGGCACTGAAGCAATTTGCATAACATTGCTTTTTGTTTTTTTTCCGTAATTTACCACCAACTTGTAGTTGGTGGTAAATAACGAATCCTAACATGGGATAAGCACTCATTTAAGTGCTCCCTACAATAGGAATTTGGTAATTTACTGAATCGTTATTTAAGAAATCGATAATTTACAGATTCCTCAAATTACCGATTCGGTAAATTACCGAATCCTTAATTTCGGCCCCTACATCAGAAAAGCCTATCACCGGTCGATAACGGACGAAATTCGTTAATTTCGGCCTTTACCGACCAGTAATAGCCTTCCTACATCTGGCCCATGGTGTCCAAACACCAACTCAAAGGGACTGAAACCAACCCCTTTCTGTGGCACCTCCCTGTAGGCAAACATGAAGCATGGGAGTTTCTCTGACAACCCATTTATCATGCCCTTCAGGGTTTTGTTGAATCTCTCAAAAAGACCAAAATTTATCTTGCCAGAAACCATTGGGGTTAAATGAAAGAATTGAATTTGCATGTTACCTATAATTAATTGCTCCCCTGACTGTTCCTTGTGTATACTATGTGAGTTCATATACACATCTGACACTTACACCTTCTTATATTCTTTTCCATATCTTCATATTCCATAATAGCACTAACCAGAGAACAGCTCATTTAACATCCCAGTAGTGATTAGTTCGATTCCCGGTATTTCTTTCTAACCATTTTCATTTTCTTAACCTAATTTTTTTAACCTATTTTTCTTAATCGTGTAAGCTTATATATATCTTCTTCTATATTTTCTAGCAGTTTTTTGCAACCGGCTCTCCAGGCCACCCATCACGATAATCAGTAGTTAGATAATGCTCAGTGATTCGGGTATTACTTAGAACCCTCGATTTTGAGTCTTTCTTCCATGGCCATGCCATGTGACTTGTCACATGACCAGAATCCAGGTTAAATAGGTGAACGCGAGTGGCATTTCATTGAGCCATCGCGGAGTACGAGGAGAGAAGGAGGCTATCGCGCACCTATTCTTGAGCAAGGTTAGTTGTGAGGGACTTTATAGACCACCAGCCTGGTTGTTAGTATGTTTTTTTGACTTATGAACTGCCCCACTAGTTGAGGCTGTTTTTATAACACTGCCTTATTTTTGATTTGCAGAACTACAAGTACTGTTAGAGACCCAGCCATGTGAGTTAGAGCATTTTTCCTTGAGAAGATTCTTTCTGTTTTCTCTGTTTTTTCACTAATACTAACCACAGCATGTGAATCACTAAACTCTTGAATTCACACACAGCTCATACTGATTTATATGCATATATTTAGCAGATCCTGCATTGTTTATGTTATGATTGATGTTACGAAGACTCACACAGAACCTTTTGATGATATGATTTTATTATTCCTTGTTTTACAGTGTCTATTTCCCTGATGAAGGGCATGCTATATAATGCCCGAAATGCATTGGATGCCTTATTATGACAATGTCTGATTTACAAACATAAGAATGTTATCGAATGAACAACATAAAAGATGATGATAAATTCTTCTACAAATATAAAATAAATTTCATGAACAATTGAAACATTGGATTGAAAGTCTTCTTTGTGTGGGAAGACAAATACTTGTGTGCCCGTTAAGGGATGACACTAGAGATCCTCTAGTGCCACATCTGTGTTGTAGTTTCTCTGACAACCCATTTATCATGCCCTTCAGGGTTTTGTTGAATCTCTCAAAAAGACCATTTGCTTGTCGGTGATAGGGGGTGGTGAACTTGTAGTTAACACCACACTCATCCCACATAGCAGTCTGATAGCTGGACAGGAAATTTGTGCCCCCATCTGACGCCACTTCTTTTGAAAAACCCACTCTGGTGAACACACCAAGCAGTGCTGTAGCCACCGCAGGAACATCAATGGTTCTAAGAAGTATGGCTTCAGGGTACCTAGTGGCATGGTCAACTACCACTAAGATATACCTATTCCCTGATGCAGTAGATGGGTCCAGGGGACCAACAATGTCCATTCCCACCCTTTCAAAAATTACTCCAACCACTGGCAGGGGTATTTGGGGAGCCTTTGTCTTGCCCCCTGCTTTGCCACTGGCCTGACAGGTGACACAGGAACTGCAAAACTCTGTTACCTTTTCAGACACATGGAGCCAGTAGAAATGGTTCACCAACCGATTTCATGCCTTTGTCTGTCCTAAATGTCCTGCCAAGGGGATATCATGTCCCAAAGTCAGGATGAACTCTCTGTACTCTTTGGGCACCACCAACCTCCTGTAGGCCCACTCCTTGAGGTTTCTGACCTCAGTATATAGCAGTCCATCTTCTCAGTAGCGTTTGTGATACCGACTGTCACCCCCCTCATCTTGCTTAGAAGCAATTCACATCAAACCCTCAAGGGTGGAACAGTCATGCTGATCCCTACTGATCTCCTCTCTGGAGGGTCCACCTGCTCCTGTCAGTTGTGCTAAATCTGACAGCTCTGGCAGGGATAGAGTCCCTCCCTGAGAGGCCAGATCTTACCCATCAGGGTTAGATTCTTCCTGCACCTCTGGAGTTCCCTGGGCTGGCTAACCAGGAACAGCACCCTTGTCTTCGGATGCTTGGCCCTTTGTTCCAGGGTCCAAGTGTCCAGACCCTCCCTTCTGGCTAGTCTGTGACCAGGTCACAGCATATTCCCACTCAGGGAGCTCCACTATTTTCATATGAAGCCCTCTATCCACCTCTGATCACACAGAGGCTTCAGGATCATTGCCCAGTAAACACTGGACTGGGAGTACCTGTGACATAGATACCTTCATTGGGCCTGTCACACCTCTCCATTCCAAATCCACCACAGCCATAGGATGGAGTTTGGTAGTGCTGTCTGCATAAGTCACCTGGTGAAACTCACCAGGTAGCAACCTTTCTGGAGGCACCAGTTCATCCAGGACCATAGTTACACTAGCGTCAGTGTTTTTGATAGCCTCAACCTCAGTCCCATCCACTTTAGTCCTCTGCCTACATTTGTCCATGTTTGGAGGAAAAGCAGCAAGGGTTGCAATATTCACCCCACCCAGGGACACTAAGGTTGCCTCCACCACCTGACTACCCCTCTCTGGGGCACTACTCTCCACCCTTACACTGACACTGGCATTCCCTGTGGATGGCCCCTCACAGGAGAGCTTCTTGGCACACACAGCATCTCCCTCCTTATGCCCTGGCTGGTTACAAAGTGCTTACCCACCTTTGAGATGGGTAAGTACTTTCCATGAAACCCCCTCCCTTTGAATTTGGGTTGGCTTGGGCCCCCCTCCTTGTGCAGGATTTTGTGGGTCTTTGGACTCCTTAGGTTTTTGACCTTCATTTCCCTGGACTTTCCCTTGGGGAGGGACCTGTCCTCCTTTCTTCTGGTCACCCCTCGCCCCTGGTGCTGAATGGAAACCCGGGTTCTCACACACTCATCAGCTGATTGCCTCAAACTCTCTGGGGTCTGTCAGCTTAGAGTGTACTAAATATTGGCGTAACTTCTCTTCTGCACAATGAGTCAAAATACGTTCCTTCAAAAGCAATGTATACAATACTTCATATGTGTCAACTTTGTTACCAACAATCCAGCATTCCAGTGCCTTTACTGAAACGTCCACAAAGTCTACCCAAGACTTTGAACTCAATTTATGGGTGCTTCTAAACTTCACTCGTGCTGTTCTGGAGTCAGACAAAATCTTTTGACTATGCATGCCTTCATCAGCTGGTATAATTCTATATCCTTTCCCTTCAGGGTCAGGGGCCTATCCCTCCCAGCTACTGGAATCAACTCCCACAGGAGGACACCCCAATACCTAGAGTAGACCCTACTCAATTAAGGGCCCTCTCAAAACTGCTAGCCACCTGTCAATGTCATCCTATTCTGTGTACTTGGGCTCTATGCCCTTGGGAAGTTTAGGTTCAAATCTACCACCCATGGACATCTCAGCATCTTTTTCACTTTCGCTGCCACCATGCCTCTTCTCCTCCTCTCTCTCCTATTTTCTCTTAGCCAATTTAAATGTCTCCATCTCCAAGGCATTCAACTCTAATTGAGCCTGAAGCTGTCTTTCTGCAAGGGGCAGTAGTGGTACCTGAGTAAGGGATCCTTCCCCACTCCCACCACCACCTTGATTTACCTGGCTAACACTAGTCACAATGGAGGAGGTCTCATCCTCACCCCCTCTTGGGTGAGGTTGGGGGAAACATACTCCACCGCCCCCCCCCCCGGTTCTTCTCAGCTTCCCCGGCCCAGGCCTGTAGGGACTCAAGCAACCTTGCCTTCCTCATCTTCTTGGCAGCAGGCAGCCCCCTAAGCCTACACTGTTCCTTAAGCTCAGAAAGCTTGAACTGGGACAGTTTAGCCAGGTCCAGCTCCACGACTCCCTAATTTTGGGTCACAAAAAACTAGGCACAACAGACTTAGAACAATTTGGAAAAATCAAAACAATGGTTTAAAAACAGTTTAGTCCAAATTCCAAAAATCAAACTCAAATGTTTTGTTCTAAGGCAATGTATAGGATTTTTATAATCTTAATTCACTTCACTAAAAGGTGTACTTTTTAAACATAAGTCCTCATCCACACCACTGAGCACCACATGTTGGAAAGTGTGTTATTGGTAAGGCCAAATGTAGGTCTGCCAATGGCAATAAGGCCACTAACATATGTTAGTACTCAGATAGGTCTTAGAAAATTATTCCTATGCTCAACCCTTGGTAACGTGGCTGCGAGTAGACAGGCTTAACTTCAAAGACAGGTATGTAAAGCATTTAAAAACACAATTTCTGTAAACAATTAAACACAACACATAATAAAAATCCAACACCAATTTATAAAATAGGAAATAGTTTTAGCTTTAAAATTACACCAAAACAACAAAAATCCAATGTAGGGAACCGGAGGTATACATTTTCAAAGAGTTAATTAAATATAGCACTTAGAAGATTAAAGCACCATATTGTGATACCTGCTCGCGATAGACCGGGACAAAGTCAAAGTTTAGGACCATGCGAGATGGAGCCCTGAGCTACTACAGCTCCAGGGAGGTACCGGTCTCAGTTTCTACCTTCACACCTAGAAACTTGTCTGGAGCTTTTCTCCTTGAGACCCCTCGAAGCTCCCAGCCAGTCCGGATTCGATGAGGGTTCGCCAGCTTTACTTGTGATGAGGTCCAGGTCAACTTCCCTGGAGTGGACTTAGAAAATTTCTCAAGACCGCTTCAGCGGGGCAACCCAGGAATCCAGGCCCGCACGCCATGGAAGGCAGGCGTCTTGGATTTCGTGGTTGCTCCCGTCACCTTTTCTACGAGTGGACTTAGACACTTTTCTGGAGCTTTTTCTCGCGGGGTCTCTCGATTAACCCTGGGCTGACAACTATGCTACACTTTTGTAGTTTGCGAAGTTTGCGCTACTTCGCACTATGCGAATTGCTGGTAGCACAGTGCTAACACGTGTAGTGTAGCGGTCATTTTTTGCTTGCTCGCGGTCCTCAACGTCAAGTTGGCGACCGCAAGCAAGCAAAATAACACCTCAGCAAGACTTTTTCCTCATTCGCGATCACCAACATCAAATTTGCGATCGCGAGCGTGGAAAATAAACCTCCCGGCGAGATTCCCAATGCGGGGAGGTCAGGTTTCTCATTGCGAGTGGTCGCAAAGGCTCGCGACCGCTCGTGATGAGAAACTACCAGTCCGCATTGAGAATGCTGCCGCTCGAGTAAAATTCTACTCGAGCGGCAGAAAATGACAGATCTCACTGTGCAAGATGCCGTTTTCAATGATTGCACAGTGCGGACCAGCATCCGGCACTGTGCAATCATCGCGAACAGCGCACTATGCAGTTCGCGTAGCGCAACGAGTAGCTTGTGAAGTGTACTTTGTGTAGCTACACGTAGCGCTACTTCACGAACTACGCCCAGTGTTACTCTCAATGCTTCTCATATATCCGGGTCCGGTGAGGGTTCGCCAGTTTCAGATTTTCTCTAGTCCCGATCAATCTCTGGAAGTTGGAGTGATGGAGCTTTTACCAGGACGAACCTGGTTGGCTTGGCCGGCTCGCGCTTGAAGGCCGGCGGCCAGGTTGAGTCGGTCCCTCTATGGAGCTTTTTTTCAAAATTGGTCCAAAGTTCTCCAAACTTCTTGAACTTCTTCCTGAAGTTCCTCAAGGGGTCCCAAAGTGTCTCAAGCTCACTCAAAGGGTCTGGAAGCTCCAAAATGGCCCTTGAAAGTGAGGACTTCAGTTCCCACAATCCACTGTTACAAAACCCTTACAAATCCACTGGTGGTTCTCCAATGTGTGGATTTAGTTGGTGATGTTTCAGATGAGCTCTTTTAACCTGTAGCTTTCAGGGAGTCCACTCTAGTTCTTTTTCAGCAAAATAATCCACAGGGCTGTAGTTTCAGATGGTGCAGTCTGCAGAGGTCAGGCCTTAGAAATCTTTGCACTGCAAAACTTCTCACCAGGGCACTTCTTGCTGCAGTAAGTTTAAAGCAGCAGATTTGGAGGGCTCTGCCCCGTCTCAGATACTAATTCCGAGTTCCCTGGGTCAAGCAGGAGATCAGTTCTGACCAATGGGAGCAGGGTAGCTCCTCCAAGATATGACCACATCCTGTAGAGTGTGGCATTTTTATCCCAGAGTGCATCAAATTTTCAAAATCCATAATGGCTGATTTTCCAGCAAGGAGGTAAGAGCTGGCTAAACAAACCCCTAGGATGGCTAATTTACTTAGACTCTCCCCCTGCATCTGCTCATACCTTCCTTAATCTTACCGTCTGCCTAAGGTGGGCACTTCAGAGCTGTAAATGACACTGGTCTCTACTCTCCTCTTTGAAGAACAGAGTTTATGACTCCTCCTCCTGGCCTGACATTCCTGTGGAACAGCACACTGCCCTGCCAGCAGAGCTGGTTAACCCCAGGGGCTCTTTATCACCTCCACAAGGCAGCCTGGCTAATCCACCTAAATATGACCAATCAGGGCAGACCACTGGAAGGCTGAATTTGGAATTGCAAACAAGAAAGTCTTATAACTTCTTGTAGGTACACTTTAGGAGAAATTCAACAATATGATATTGTTTTATTTCTTAGTACCATTCTGGGAAGTCTATGAATGGCATTTCTATCCCTCTCCTATCAAGAGTTAATAATCAATAACTTCCTACCATGTTAACCTATGTTACTGGAGATTTGCAATGTGAAAAAGGACTTGGGCGATTTTTCCAGCACCAGGACTAACAAAAACATGTTTATAAGTACTTGCTTTATATCTACAGGAACCCTACCCCATGTGCAACTAGGGGAGACTTTAGGGGTTCTGAATCTGTAGAAATATTGCAGATTCTCCGTTCACAGTGCTCCTAGCATCAAAGTAGAATTTGAGCAACACTTTACTACAATGTGGGGAGTAAAATGTGAAATTTCACTTTAAGCAGGCATATAAAAACTCATTTTATAAGAGTGTACCTTATAAATACTTGATCCCCCACCCCTGTGATACCTATGGGAGGCCCTGCGGGTCCCTAATATGCCAAAACATAGAAGGTTATCCATTTTTAAATGCCCCAAACACAAAAGCTGAGTTTGGGCACAATTTACTTTTTAAAATCAGTCCTGGCACCCGGGGTTCTTTTTAAACTGACCTCAGGCTTCATCCTTGCACACATGCTAATGCAAAAAGAGCTGCTGGCCTCTAAACTGCCATCCCCGAGGGTACTAGGTACTTCTAGGTAGTTTCAATCCCCCTGTCTTACTATATACTAGGGGCCTACAGGGTGTGTAATGCCGATCACAGGGGTACCCCACCATTACATTGTGTATCCTAGTGTATGTAGGTATTTTAACTGTATTCTAATGTGCCTCTTTCAGCATAGCACTGGCCCTGGGCCTGGTTAGGCAGAGCCCAGGGTCAGTCAGAGTCAGGTACAACCAGTACCATTCAGCAAAAAGTTGGGGTGTTCCCAGGGCACAGGATGACTTTGCAACACATGCTGCTCCTGTCACCTTCTTTAGGACAGTCCATCTCAGGACAATGGAGACCCATTTACTGAAATTGATGGACACGCGTAGTAACTTTTCTTTCTTTGAGGGTACTGATATGCTCCTTGACCCCAATCTTAATTTTCTGGCTTTGATTTGAGTGGCATAAAGTAGCAAACTGCTACCAGTTATTCCTGGCTCTGATTTGCTGTGAGGCTTACATGTACACACAGGGACTTGTTTACCAATTTGATCACTTGGTATGTACATGTTGGCCAATGTTTGCCATTCCACAGTAAACTAGGAATGTGATAATCTATGGTACACTTTGAGGCATGGAATCCCTTGGGTCGGGCGCCCTGGTATGATGGCCCGAGATGTGGTATCGCTAGGATCTTGATGGGACCTTTATCATTAGGCTTAAATTGGCATGTGGCTTATAGGTACCATATGCTGCAAAATGCAGATTATTCACTTGTATTTGGCATTACCCGCTTTGTTAGGTGGTTGTTTGGTCCCTTAGATGGATCAGCATACATGTGACTGAATGTGAATCAAATATATTTGTTTTTTCCCTGTTTTGAATGGCTGACAGTTTAAACTGGTTCATCAGCTATATCTAATACCATTCTAAGACGGCGCCCTCTTTTTCTGTTTTGCCTTACTTGATAAAGTGAACACTTTCAAGATGGCCCCTAGAGCGCCCCGCCTGGGACCGGTGCTCAAGCTCATTTCTAGACCATAGTCACGATCTTCTATTTGTCCTATTTGATCAGAATGGTTTAGGGCACATGCAGAGTCCTTCTGGCTTTTGAGGATGTGGCTCCGGACCCTCTTCTGAGTCAGGCTTGGCCGCTCTGTATATTACACGCGACTGAGTCTGCAGTGACTATTCGAGCATTAAAATGCGAGTGCCCAGCGGTGAGTGGGTACGGCATCTGATGACATGAGAGCGATGGATTTGTAACTTCTTGAATACGATTTGATCATCAAACATCCACATTGGTGCAATAAGGTTTTTAATTGCCAATCTTGACTGCACCCTTATGGGGAGTTCCTAGGAGGTTAGCTGTAATTTGAAAGCAGTGTGGTGTGTGCATATGTCGATTTTACTGGTATTCACATTCTTAGAAAATGAGTGGGAGGGCAAATAAGAATCTCTCAATTTTTCTTTCTCCTTTCATGGGTTGACATGCACATGTTCATTCACAGGTGTATGTTCCTGGCTGCATTGAGTTGTGGGGGGCAGTTATCTTTCGGGTCCTCCCCCAGTGTGTTGCTGGTAGATGTCCACCTGGTAACCACTTGGTAATTATGCTTTATTAAACATTTGAAATGAGCATGAGGCTTGTCAAAACTTAAGGCTGTTAACTTCAACAAAGTTTTTTACAAAAATATGTGATTTCTGCTGTCTTTGGCACTTTCGTTCCTTCTCTTATTTTTATCAGCCATTGCAGGTTCAGTGTAGTTTTTTGAGGTGGAGATGTGTCTCCATGCCCTGATGAAATTGAAGCAAACGTTTAGGGCAATGACACATGTTTGGGGTTCAGGTTAAAGTGGTCTATACATCCTGTCTTTTTTAACTGAGTGTGAACACTAGTTCAAAATTAATAAATATGTGGGCTGGATGTTCACATCTCTATTTTAATGTCTGGTGAGTTCAGTTCAGTCTTTTTTTACATTATGGGGCGTAGATGGTGGATTTATGTCACCTTTTTATACACCTTTTCATCACATTAGTTTATGAGTTAGGTTACATTCTTTTTCTGTCAGGAAAGTGCTGATGATGACAGAGTGAGCAAAACTGGTGAGTACCAATGAGCAGCTCCATGGATCGTGCTTATGTGAGGCCCTTTCTGACCCACCTCACACTTTTTCATTTTCTTTATTATAAACAATCAGCCCATTTGGAGACCATTGGCTGACCGGCTTGTGACTTGAATTGGGTAGTTGGTGATTTTTTTAACAATGTCTAACACATATGGGTGGGCATGACTAGATAAATAAGCATAGCCTTACCAAGGAGTAAGACATGATACCCATTTGACCGAGATTTTTTACAGTTGTTATGTGTTTCTTTATGAACAGGCTTTTCTTTTTGTTTAGTTCGTGAGTGGTGGGCGTCCTGGTTATTATTTCCATCTCATGCTCCTTTATTTGATAGTTGATTATCAGATTTTCACTAATGAACCACCTCTGTTACTCTATAGTATGAGGACTAAAGTGTGAGAATGTGTGCTACATTACTATTTTCTGCATAATTCAGGGCCTTTTGCAAATAACAAAGCCTTCCCAGTGGGACCTGGAGGACTTTTCCCAGTTTAAAATGGATTACACACACAAAGCAGAACTAAGTGCAGATTATAATCCTATTCTGACCCAAAACTCTAGTTTTCATAAAGCAGGTCTCAGTGTGAGGCTTTGGTATCGAAGATGGCAATAGTCCATTTTGCATAGTGCTGGAATACCAGGATCTTAACCAGCTCATACTAGGCGGAAGTAATATATCCTGCAATGCTTTGCATTGTGCTATTTCTAATCCAATATTTCAAAGTTAAAAAGCAATACGAGAATTACCTGAAGCATCTCATGGCACTACGAGTGTCACACATGCTTCCCACAGACAGATACAATATTTCTGATTCAACAAAATCTTGTTGAAGCTCCTCTAACGCCAAACCATTCCTCCATAATGTACTGCTGAATGTGAACAAGATACACATTGACAGCCCATATTTTGAACACCAACAAGTTAAAATATTTGGACCCAACCAAGTCACCCATTTGCTTATTGTATTGTTTGCCCGTTCACCCTCAAACAGATCTATGATCCATAAATATATCTTCACTTATCACCATATTATCAACATTGAGTTGCCCATCTTGTTACTATTCAGTAAATCTGTCTGAATGTTTTTTATTGCAACATTTGAACCACCATCTCAGCAGACCACATTTTGACACCTACCTACTAATTGACTCTACTGCTCCCTACCATATCCAAGTCACCACCAAATATCTCACCACCATTGCTGATCAACAAACATATAATCACATTCAATTCAAGACCCGCAAACTCCTCAGCAGGGAGAAGGCAGTATGCAGGTGATGGTTTACGTGCCTCTTCGATGGGTGCCTCTCGAACATTGACATCAAAATTCACACCATGTCCATTCCCCTATGCCCATGTCCTTTGTTACGATATCCCCCCCTGTGACATGCTTTTTGGTGACAGGCAGCTTCTGCATGCCAACAACATATATATAGATTGCCCTGGAAATAGTTAATCTAACCCAGGGGACAACACAAAGGGATTAGTAACCCTATTTTTCCCGCCAACCTTGGAGCCAATTATCCTGTTACCTGCATGTATACCAGGGTACATAGCCTGCACTGTCTTTTTCTTGAGCTGTTTGTGTTCTCCCTCCAAAGCCTGTGAAATCCCTCTCCGTGATGTCAGCTCAATGCTGCCTCAAATTTCATGCACTAATAGGTAAACCCTTCATCCCTCTCACACTGTCCTTACTTCAGTTTATTTTGGAAACAAACACTTGGAAGAGCTCATTTTCCAAAGTATTTATTTTGAGAATTGTAGAGTATCAGGAATTGGGGAACAGGGCCTGCCTAGTTCGAAGATGAGGGATCTAGGGACTTGTGGTCTGACTATCCCAGCAATCTAGAAAGAAAGAAAGAAAGAAAGGACAAGTAAACAAAGTGGGAGGGGATAAAGGATGGTGACAACAGAAACACTGAAAGGAAAGATGGAAGAAAGACTTGTTGTAGCAGGCAGGCGGAGGAGCGGCAGAAAAAAAAGTCTGGAAGGAGGAAGAATCAAGAAAGAAGGTGGAGGAGAGAGGTTGAGAGCGGTGGAAGTGTATAGCTGCCAACTGTCCCTTTTTTGCCATGACAGTCCGGGCAAATTGGAGACTGTCCCGGGTAATTCACTATCCAGGTACAGTCCTGGAAATTGCACTTCCGGCCCTTCAATGCGTGACACATCTTGTGTTAGTAAACCATTTTAAGTCACTTTAGAAATACTTGACTGTGCTGTAAATGTGACTATGACATAGCAGTGTTCGGAGATAGTTGAAGTCTTTTTTTCCCTTTTTTTAAATGTATTCACCCCACTTACCCCAAATCAGGGTAATAATATATTTCTCCACTCCAAATTGTATTTAGTCCAAAAACTGGCTAACTCTCTAGTGCTGCATATGGTTGGCCACTCCAAAAACAAGTTACTGCTCTACAGTTCTACATCCATTGGCTGTATTTTCAGGTTAGCGGTCTAGACAGTTCTGTAATGGCTGGCCACTCCCCTTCCTGGTATAACTTGTGCCATATTTCCTGTTAACGCTTCCGTACATTAACAAGTCATTCCGATGAGTGTTGATTCTTAATTTATTCCCCAAAGCTTCTGCCTCGAGATGTGGCCTTTCGTATCTGGCGTTCATAGTGTGGACCGAGTTGAGTGCTATGGCCTGCACGCTGCGCTGCGGAGAATGTTCACGACATTCACACAGGCGGGAGCATGAGAGCATGAGACAGGTGGAGGCATATGGCCTGCACACGAAGAATGCCTCTGTGATGTTCACACAGGCGGTATCACAAGACAACCGGAGGCACGTGAGGAACGGAAAAGGTACACGTGAGGATACATGTGATCGACACTAACAGTAAAATAAAACAATAATGCAAAAAAATAACAATGTGGGTTAAGCGCATTAAAGTCCGTTCAATGGTATAATGCAAGTTTTGACTCACCAGTAGCGCCGAGGGTTAATTGTGCCTGCTACAAAAAATATGTATCCCACATATCACAGAATCTAATGTTGAAGTAGGCGGAGATAAATGATGCTAATTATGTGGGTTGGGTGGAGCTTTGGGGCAATGGACGTGGTACATTTTCAAGTAAGTAATTGATAACCGTGCTGCAAAGTGTCCCTGGATTTATTTTGGAAATGTTGGCAAATATGGAAGTGAAGGAAGCGAGTGAAGACAGCAGGCTTCAAGGGAAATGGAGGTGAATGGAGCAAGGCTGAAACAAACGGGGACAGCGAGGTAGGAAAAGAGGAAGGAGATTTGTGCGACATTCTGTGGGATTGTTGAATACCGGTAGGCTGGCGATGTCCCAGGTTTTCAACTTTGATTGCCTATGCCTCCTTGAGAACGAGGAATGGTAACAACATCCTGTTTTTTGTCTGCTGGGGTCTGAGGCGAATGAGGATTAAAAAAAAAGAGATTTTCTTTTTTATTTCAAATAAAGCCATCATTCGTAAAACCGTACCGGAAAAGTCTCCTAAGCCTTATTTCCCTCCATACCTCCTCATGAATAAAGTGGAACTTTTAGAAATGTTATTTTCAAAGTTTTGAGAAAGTACCATTGATTCTGTATCACTGCAGCAGCTTTTCAATCTCACTCATATTAATTTGGGATATGCTTCAGATGGGGAGATGGTATCCAACTTTTGGATAACACAACGATTACTTGCCAGTACTCTTCATTACTCAAGGCATGTTTCCTAATCCTATGAATTACTTCTGTGAGGTGTGTCACTTTCACTAAGGGACCATATTATCCAGCTTAAACAAAATAACTCTGTACCCATCCCTTCATGTCACTTAAGACATCTTCCACTCGGAGAGCTGACAAAGGGATGTATATTGTGTAACAAAATCTGTTATTCCCAAACTGTAGTTATAAAGGTCATGTTCAGGAAAAGCAGGGTGGGTTGTTAGACCTGAAGCAAGGAAGGGAGTACTGAATGAGTAATGAAGATTACGTATAAGTATTTGATGCAGTCGCTTCTTCTTGTCTATTTTCTCTTAGTCCTCAGTTCTATGAGGATATAGTGAAGTAGTATGCCACAGTCAGATCCAAGAAAGAACAGACTCATAAACAGTGCAATACATCTGCTTTATTAAACAGTACAGAATTACAGACTGAGGGAATCCAGTCCAGTTATTACAATGTGCATGTTTGAAAAATATATATAGTATATGTTATGTTAGGTTATTGTATTTGTAAACGCTTGGTTACTCCGGGATGGAGTGTCCCTGTGCTAAAATGTCAGACTGCTATAGCTACATAGATTATGGTTGTTTAAAACAGCCAAGTTATATTTTTTTCCAGGAGATAAGCTCATAATTGTCCTGTCGTAAGTCAGGCGGAAGTGAATTCCACAGTGTGGCAGCCAGCAGGCTGAAAGAGCAGCCTCCTAACTGGGCTCTTTTCACTCTTGGCAACGCCGCTAACATGGCCTCAGAGGATCTAAGGCACCATTTTGGGCAATGGGGCTCGATCAAATATGAATATAATGCTGGCCTTTGCCATTTAGAATTCTGTGGCAGAAGCAGAAGGCTTTAAATGTTACTCTATTTTTATTTGGGAGCCAGTGCAATTGTTTGAGCGCTGGTCTGAAGGAGGAGTGTCTGGAAATATTCAGGTCCAGCCGAGCTGCTGCGTTTGGCACTCTTTGAGGCATCATCAGTCTACCTCGAGTGACACTCTGATAAAGAACCATTGCAGTAATCTAGCCTGGAGGTCAGGAGTGCTTGAATGACACTTTTCCTGGACGCTACTGGTGGCGCTACTGGTAGGAGGCAAAGATCTTGCGTAGCATTTTCAATATACCAAAACACTACCCTGATAGCTAGTACATCAGGTTGTCTGTATTCAATCTGAATTATATAAATAGTGGTTCTGTCGGAATCACAAACCGGAGAGAGACACAGACGGATGCTGTTCTACCCCTCGAGTGATCGCGGCTGCGGCACTTCCAAATCAAATTCCTCACCGGACGGTGACAAATTCTTTGTAGAAAGGTACAACGCCTGAATATAGGAAAGATTAATCACCCAGTGGAGGCAACGAGTAAGACGCCTCGAGTACTAATTCTCAGGTTGTCCCCCCCTCTTGTCCTGATGAAGACCCAAAACGGTCGCTAATAAGACAGCACCATATTGCAGGGTCGAAACGTCGACGTTACTCTACCAATTGGTCCTCACTACATCTCAACAGAAAACTATGAATAAAAATACTGTTAGAGATAATTGAAGTTATTGTTGGACCTTTGTTTTTAATTATATCTCTATGAAACTGTATCACTATACCGGTCACCACTAATCACTGAGCACGTGTATTCACTTTTTCACTGTTTCTATTGTCATTACATTTTCAAACTGTATAGACAACCTATCTTTTGATGCTTGAAAAAAACTTTTGCAAAGTAACTGAATAATTACAACTTTGCTTATAGTAAAAACATGTAGTGTGTGCATTTTTCATGAAAGTATTTCCATGATTAACAATGAAAAAAGTATATATGATTGTATACGTAGCGAAGTAGAACTGAACAAAGAAATTGTGTAAATTCCAACAGAACCACTATTTATATAATACAGATTGCCCAGGTTCTGAGGGTCACTGGGTTACCCCATTAAAATTAATGTATTCAATCTGAGGCGGCTCTGGTCCATCCATTCCGCCAGGCTCACCATGCAGGAGCGAAAAGCAGCACCTGGGATCTCACTGTTCAGGGACAGGGTGATGATATGTTGGATATTGTCGGCTTATGGCCCTGTCTTGATGCTAAACTTCATCAGCTAAGGACTGCATAAACACGTTGAAAATAGTTGGGCACAGCATGGAGGCCTGCGGGACCCCCTGCTGGAGCATAACTACCTCTGAGGAACACTTCTGTTGAACTACCTGGTATGTGTAGCTCTGAAGGCCAGCGAGTATATATGCTTTTTAAAATCATTTTAGTAATTTTATGTACTTCAATGCTTAAATATTTTACAAAATATAATTATGAGCCAGAATGGTATTTGTCACCCCTCTGACGTTTAGCCATTTCCTTTACTGTTGCCTAGAGTGGAAATAGCAAATCTAACCTCTCCGAAGCCTAACACTTTTCCTACTTTTGCTTGGACAGGAGTGGGTATATTAAATCTAACACCTTGTAAAGTCCAACAATTTCTCCACTGTTGCTTAGACTGGAGTGGGTATAGTAAATCTAACTTATCGAAAGTCCAACACTTTCCCTTTTTTGCTTACGTTGGAGTGGGAATACTACTAAATATAATGCATGCAAGTTGTAACAATTCCTATTTTTTTCAAATTGGTGTTATATAAATAATTTTTACTTTTGTTGTTTCTTTTTTTAATGTTTAATGTATTTTTTAATGTTTGTATTATTTTCAATAAAATGATCTTTTTAAAAATATTTTTTATATTCATTTATGTAATTTAATTACTTCTTACATATAGTTTTATTGTCTGTTTTCATCTAAAGAAGTTTAGTAATTAATATTATGTATGTATCTTTTGTAATTGTTAAAAAAGTTCATGGTTTATTTATATACTTAAAACTATTTTTATACATTCATTTTAAAATTGAAATTAGGATAGAAATAATTTTGGGATACATATGTTTGGTCATTTTAATTTAATTTTATTGTTAATATGTTAAGGTTAATGTATTTAAAAAAGATGTTAATGACAGTTTTTTTAAGAGAGTATGGGCCAGATGTGTGTAACTCATTTTTACCGATTCTAAAATACTGAATTTTACCGATTTGGTATTTTAGAAAAGGGAAATGAGATGTAGAAAAAAATCGGTAAAAAACACCGATTCGGTAAAAATCGGAATCCCCGAGTCGGTATTTTCCGACTCTGTATTTACCGAATCGGCAAATACCGAATTGGCAAATCCCATTCATTCCTATGGGCCTGGATGACCATAGGAATGAATGGGATTTACCGAATCGGTATTTACCGAATCGGTAAATACCGAGTCGGGGATACAAAAAAGCAAGCAGTTGAGCTACCAACCAATCAGGTGCCTCCATGCCGCCCCTCAGCCAACCAACAGAGCAAGCAACCAATCCTGTGCATCCACCCCACCCCACAACCAGGAAGTGGCCACACCCATGTATGTGCAGAGTAACTGATCACCCAGGAGAGCAGTTACACAGGCTGTTGTGAAGCTGAGCTGTGCAGGACTTACAAATGGAATCTCAGGACTCCCAGAGGGAAGGTGCAGAGAGGAAGAGGAAGATGAAGTTCAGCACAGGTGAACTCCAGGTGCTGGTGGAGGAGGTTGTAAAGCACTACTCCAAGATTTTTGGAAGGCAGTCTCTGCAGGTTGCAGAGGCTTTGAAGAGGAACACCTGGCTGGGGATCCAGTCCAAATTGAACGCAATAGGAGTGACAACCAGGGAAGTGGACGATCTGAAGAAGAGATGGTACAATCTGAGGATCATAACCAAAAAGAAATTGGCAGCAAGAAGGAAAGAGGCCAATGCTACTGGTGGTGGAAAGAACAGGGCACCTGCTCTCATGGATCTTGAAGAGCTTGTGGAGTCCACACTGGAGCCAGAGTGCATTGTAGGAATTGGTGATGCAGACAGCTCAGCCCGAGCTGCATCAAAAAAGGTAAGGGACATGTCCATCATTCCTCACCCCCTGCCTGTCTCCCTCCCCTAATGTGGCTGTGTGTTGAGGTACTCCAGTACAGGATTTTGTATCCACCTGCAATGCATGATGGTAGTTGTAGTTTTAAGAATTCACATCAGAGCAGGCAACATGAAAGAATGTTGGCATGCGACACAATACAATTAGAGACTGGGGAGGACCAGGAAATAGTGCAAATGATATGTGATTTATTATAGGAATACACGGTGAAAGCACCACTAAGCTACTGTCCATATCTATCCACAGGAGAGGCTTCGCGCATGACAATGCAGGAGAGGGAGAAGAGGCCACCCCAAAGGGAGAGGAGTGAGGAAGAAGCCAGAGATGCAGTGCCCAGCACAGCAACACCTCCAGCGCCATGCACACAAGCATCTCCCACAGCAGAGGAAGCCACCAGGCAACTGCCATCATCTCCTCTGCTCCTTGACTCACCACAACATGAGCCACAACAACTTGCCACACCAGCAGACTCAGAGGTGTCAGAAATCTTCAGGCCCAGGAGGCATGACGTTCCCCCGCAGAGAATCTTACAAACATCCTCTGATGAGGAAAGGGAGGGTGAGGTACCAACAGAGTCAATGGCAGTAAATACAGCTGGTCTTCCATCCACTCCTGTCACTGTTTCTGGAGGCACAAGACGCCGTAGGGTCCAGGAGGCAGGCTTCACTGGCGATGATGACGGTGTCTTCCGTGGCTTCGAGACAACAACAATGGTCAAGGTGCAGCGCCTGCAGGCGAAAGCAATTAGTGCAGTGCACAGACAAATGCGCCATATTAACAAAAACTTTGACACCATGAACTGGGGGATAACATAAATGACAGCATGAGGGACATGGCCGATGGGGTCAGGGACATGTCAGAGTGTGTGATGTCACTTTGTGATGAACTCCACGAGGACCGCGCACAAAGGCGCAGGGAGAGGCAGTACATGCAATAGCAGACAAGGGGTATGCACCGTCTTGCAACAGTGACATCACTGCTGTGTCGCTGTTCAGTTGCTATGCAGGAAGGGCTGGTGCCCTGCTGCACAGACCTCACAAGGGGGATGGGGCGAGTCACAACAGCAATGGAAGTGCTGCTGACTAACCAGTCACCACAGGAGGTGAAGGTTTAGGGGGCACAGACAACACCAGTAGCAGGAGCAGCAACCCTATCCCAGAAATCCGGAGGAGTAGCAGACGCCAGACTACAGGCGCTGTCACAGCAGACAATGATCAGGCCCAACCACAGGCATCACGCAGTGCAGTGCATGGGCGCAGGCAGTGAGGCTGCCAAATTTGAGTGGACATGTGAGGGTGAGGTAACCCCTGTCCGCCCAGTTGTGCTAGGCACACTTAGGATGTAAAAAATATGTCTTCATACATTTACCGTAGTGCCAAATAAACTATGTTTATTGCATTTAAACCCTTGCTGTGTCTCTCTACTTACTCAAAAGTAGTTATGTGTGATCTCTGCCCGTCTCTGTCTGCCGTCTGTCGGTTTTGGTACTCCTACTGTGTCGGCTGCAGGTAGTGCCTGGTCATCGTCATGGTCTTCAAAGTCGCTCAATTCCACCTCAGTGCCCTTCTTAGTAGCGAGGTTGTGCAACATAACACAAGTTGCAATGATCTTACAGCATATGACTGGTGAGTACTGCCGTGCCCCTCCACTTTTGTGGAGGCAGTGGAACCTGCTCCTCAGAAGGCCAAAGGTGCGCTTCACGGTGTTCAGGGTTGATTTATGTGCCACATTGTATCGTCTTTGGCTGGGGGTCGTGGGGTTGAGGTAGAGTGTCAAGGCGAAGGAACGGGGGCATATGCACTATTCCCTAATGTGAAATAAGAAAACAATTACTCACAGGCACACATATACATACGTCTGCATTATCTATCAAGGGAGTGTCACACAGTAATTTACCTAGCAGGTATCCTTCGCCAAATTCCCCTGCTGTCAGGCAGGTGTATATCCCACTGTTTTGGAAGATGTAGGAGTCGTGGGTGCTTCACGGGTACCTGGCCACTATGTCTGTGATCATGTACTTGGCATCACAGATTACTTGTACATTTGTGTGAGATGACTTCCGGTTCCTGTAAATGTGCTCAGTGGCAGCAGGTGGGCATATTGGGATGTGGGTCCCATCAATGCAGGCAATCACGTGTGGAAAATGTGCCATTAGGTAAAAGTCAGTCTTGGTCCTGAGCAGGTCCGCATCAGTGTCCGGGAAGCGGATGTAATGCTCCATTCTTTGCATCATGGCATCCAGGAACTTCCTGAAGAAACGCGACAGGCAGCTCTGGGACACCCCACCTACCGCAGCAACAACACTGTGGTAACTCCCAGATGCAAGCAGGTGTATGCTACAGAGCACCTGTACATGGGGTGGGATGGTGTGCGCCCTTGGTGTTGGGTGCTCCAGGAGTGGGTGCAGGTCCCTAATCTGGTCCAGGATGGTTTGGGGGTGCAGCCTGTACCTTTGCAGTAAGTCTGGCTCAGTCAGTTGGAAGAGTGTGATCCTCTGCCTGTAGACATGCTCCTCCCTTCTCCATTCCCTCACTCTTGCTGCCTGTAGCCAAAGCCGCCTTGCTATGACGTAGAATGCCGCCATTCTGGTAACACTGTTGCATTTTGGGGCCCTATTTCATAGCCTGCACCTGGTTACCACCTGCTTTCAATCCATGCTAAATACTGACTCTTAAATACCGAATTTGAAGCAAATTCAGTATTTTTGGGGTCACCTACATCTCAAAAGTCTTATTTTTCCATTTCTTATTTTCCGAATCGGTAAATTTACCGATTCGGAATATTTATCGATTCGGAAAAGTTACTGATTCGGAATATTTACCGATTTGGTATTTTTACCGACTCGGTAATTCGTCTGATTCTGTAATTCTACAGAATCGGAGAAATTACTGATTCAGTAGTTTTTGTGTGCCCTACATCTCAATGTCCAAATACCGGTCGGTAACAGCCGAAATTACCGATTTTCGGCCGTTGCCGACCGGTATTTGGCTACCTACATATGGCCCTAAGTGTTTGTGTATAAATACCAAATGTTACAAGGACGTTATAGTTAGGCTTAAATTTCACTCGTACAAAACCATTGAAATTCAGCAGTTATGGTTATCTGAGTTTACTATAACTTATGCCCCTGCATTGTACTGCTTATGTCCTCACATATTACATCACTCATGACATGGTCAGTGACATCACTGATGACATCATTGATGACATCACAGGTAACATCACTGATAGCATCATCCAGTGAGTCTGTTTTGTAAAAGTTTCTGAGAGTTAAAGATATATATATATTAAGCTACTGCATAGGTTAATTTACTATTCTTTTTGTACTACTAATGAGTGATACTGTTTCTAATATATGTAATCTGAGTGGCACTGTGACTCTATAACTGTGAGAGTGGGTGTCTGAGTGGCTGTATGGGTGTGTATATGGGTATGTGAGTAGCTTAATGGGTGAATAAGTGGGTGTGTGATGAGTAACTGTAGGGGTGAGTGAGTCACTGTGTGAGTGGCTGAATAGGTGGGTGTGTGAATGTGTGTGTGCTTGGCTATATCAGTGACTGGTGGCAGTGTGCCTGCTCTTTGGGTGGATGCATGTTTCTGTGGGTGGTTGTATTGGTGACTGAGTGGATGTGCAAATGGCTGTATGGGTGAGGGACTGGGTGTGAGTCCCACATTATTCAACATCTATGTGTCAGACTTAGCGAGGACCATAAAAATCCATCACCTGGCAGTTACATCCTACGCCGACGACACCCAGATTGTCCTAGCCATAAACAAAAACGGAGATGAAGTGGCCGCCAACTTTAATCTGGGAATGCTGGCAATAAGTAATTGGATGGCAAGAAACTGCCTGAAATTAAACTCCGATAAAACGGAGGTGATGCTGTTTGGCAATCTCTCCCCTGCTTGGTCTCCCACATGGTGGCCTGATGCCCTGGGACCCCCCCCCCCCTTCCCCTGTGACCAAGGCAAGAAATCTCGGAGTTATACTGGACACCAAACTTACCTTCATGCACCACGTCAACGCGGTAGTATCCTCCTCATTCTATACCTTGAGAATGATAAAAAAACTCCTACCTTATCTTCCCATGAATATGACAAAAACGTTGATCAGCGCACTCATCATGGCCCGCATTGACTATTGTAATGGTCTGCTAGTCAATGCTCAAGAAGGTGTTCTAAAGAAATTACAACTGGTGCAAAATGCGGCGGCCAGATTGATTACGGGATGTCCTAAGTATGCCTCCATTTCTGGGACACTCCGAGAGCTTCACTGGCTGCCTGTAAAGAAGAGAACTAAGTTCAAGGCCCTCTGTATTGCCTATAAAGCAATTCATGGTCAAGGTCCAGCATATTTGAAAGATTCCTTCTGTCCTTACAAACCTGCCAGATCCCTAAGATCCTCAACCGCTGGACTCATGCAGGTTCCCAGGACTAAGAAAGTCTCCTGGGGAGATCCTTCATAGTTACCACTTCTAAACTATGGAACAGTCTTCCACATTACATCAAAGCCTCCACATCTCTTCTCTCTTTCCGCAAGCAGATAAAATCCTGGCTGTTCACGCAATAACTCCTCATGGACCAGTTCTCTCTCTCAGCGCCGAGACACCCACGGGTAATTGAGCGCTTAACAAATCGCCTAAATAAATAAAATAAATAAATAGATGTATGGATAAGTGAGTGGCTGTTTGAATGAGTGTGTTGGTAAATTAGTGTGGGTGTGAGTGGCTGTTTTGCACAGTAAGTATTTGTGTGAGTAGCTGTTTAGATGTGTGAGTGGGTGCGTGAGTGATTGTATTGATGTAAGAATGGGTATGTAAGTGGTTTTATGGATGAGTGAATGGATGTGTGAGTGGCTGTATGGATGAGTGAGTAGGTCTGTTAGTAGCTGTATGGGGTAGTGTTGCTATGTGAGTGGGTGTCTGTATGGGTATATGAGTGGGTTTGTGAGTGGTTTTATGGGTACGTGAGTGGCTGAATGGGTCTGTGGGTTGCTGTATGGGTGAGTGAGTGGTTGTGTGATTGGCTGTATAAGTGAGTATGTGTGCCAGTAGTTATATGGGTCTGTGAATTGGTATGTGAGTGGTTGTGTGGGTGTGTGACTGGGTGTATGAGAGGTTGTATGGGGGAGTGAGTGTGTGAGTATTTCTGTGGAAAATGTTATCAATGATGTAATCAGTGATGTCACTGACCATGTCATGAGTTATGTTTTATGTGAGGTCGTAAGCAGTGCATTGCAGCAGCATAAGTTATAGTTAGCTTTTGTACGAGTTAAATCTAAGCCTAGCTATAACATCCCTGTAATCTTTGTCTTTTTCAGTGAATTTCTAAGGTTTTAAAAAAATCTTTTCTCGTAATATAACATCCAGGTAACCTGTTATTTCAGTGAATTTCTACATTTTTTAAAATTCAGTTTCCTAACTATAATACCCCCATAATGATGTAACCTTTGCTTTTTTTCACTGAATTTCAACTTTGTTTGCATTTTATTTTTTAACTGTAACCTGTAACCTTTGAGAGGGTGTGAGTGAGTGGCTGTATAGGTAGGTGAGTGGGTGTATGACTGTCTGTATGGGTCTCTGTGTAGCTGTGTGAGGGGGTTTGAGGGCGTGTGAGTGTCTGAACGGTCTGTAAAGGGGTTTGTGAGACTATGGGTGTGTAAGTGGGTGTAGTAGTGCCTTTGTGGATCTGTGATTGGGTGTGTGAGTGTCTGAGTAGGTCTGTGAGTGTGTTCATGAGTGTGAGTGGGCTTGTGACTGGATATGTGAGTGTCTGGGCCTGTGAATGGGTGCATGAGCGGGTCTGTGAGTTGGTGCGTAAGTCTCTGACTGGGTCTATGAGTGGGTGCATTAGTGTCTGATGGTCTGGGAGTGGATGGATGAGTGAGTGAATGAGAGCATGAGTGTCTTAGTGGCTCTTCAATTGGTTGTGTGAGTCTCTGAGCGGGTCTGTGAGTGAGTGAGTGAGTGCCTGAGTAGGTCAGTCAGTGGGTGCATAAGCCGCCAAGTGGATCTGTGTGTGAGTGCATGAGTCTCCGAGTTGGTCTGTGAATGGGAACATGAGTGTCTAAGTGGGTGGATGAATGTCTTAATATATCTGAGAGAGTGGGCAAGAATCTCTGAGTGGGTCTGTGAGTGGGTGTGTGACTGAGTAGATCAGTGAGGGGGTGTGTGAGTGTCTGAGTGGGTTTGTGAGTGGGTATGTGAGTCTTGAAGTGGGCCTGTGAGTGGATAAATGAGTGTGTGAGTGGGTGTTTAAGTCTGAGTGGGTCTGTGAGAGTGTGTGTCTCTCAGTGGGTGGGCCTGTGAGTGGGTGAATGAGTACTTGAAAAGGTTTGTAAGTGGGTGCATGAGTGTTTGAGTGTGCCTGCCTGAGTCTCTGAGTCGGTCTGTGAGTAGGTGCATGAGTGTGTGAGTGGGTGTATGAGTGTATGAATGGATCTGTCAGTGTGTATGGTAAAAAAATAAGGGAGCACACGGAGTAGGTTCCCCTGTAATGGTCCTCCTGTCAAGCTTCCTTGCAGTCCGCTACCCTTTTCTGCCTTTGGATTTATGCCTCCTCAGCTCATTTTCTGCTATTTTTTTCTGCCTCCTCTCTCCTCACTCCTGCCCTTTATTTTGCCTCTTTCCTCTCTCTCTGCCTGTTATTTTGCCTCTTTCTGCTTACTCCTGACCTTTATTCAGCCTCTTGCTGCTTGTTTCTTACCTCTATTTTACCTCTTGCTGCTCGTTTCTGACCTCTATTTTGCCTCTTTCTGCTCATTCTATCCATTATTTTGCCTCTCTCTGCTCACCCCTGAGCTCCTGACCTTTACTTTGCATATTTCTGCTTGTTTCTGACCTTTTGTCTGTCTCTTGCTGCTGGTTTCTGACCTCTATTTTGCCAATTTTTCTGCACGTTTCTGGCCTCTAATTAACTTCCTTCTGCTTGTTTCTGACCATTATTCTGCCTCTTTCTGCTCCCTCCTGACCTTTACTCTGCCTTTTTCTGCTATGTTCTGACTTCTATTTTGCCTCTTTCTGCTGTTGTCTCAACTTTATTGTGCCTCTTTCTGCTCCTTGCTGGCTTTTTAAAAAACTTTTTCTGCTCATTTCTCACCTTAATCTTGCCTATTTCTGCTCTTTGCTGACATTTGTTCTACCTCTTTTTTCTCACCTCTATTTTACCTCTTGCTGTTAGTTTCTAACCTCTGTTTTACCTCTTTTTGCTCATTCTGCCTATTATTTTCCTTTTTCTGTACATGCCTGGCCTTTATTTTGCCTCTTTCAGCTAGTTTTTGAACTTTAGTCTGCCTGTTGCTACTAGTTGCTGCCCTCTATTTTGCCTTTTTCTGAACGTTTCTGACTTTTAGTCTGCCTCTAGCTGCTCATTTCTGTCATATATTTTGGCTCTTTCTTCTTGTCATACCTAACCTTTATCCTGCCTCTTTCTGGTCTCTTCTGTCCTTTATTCTGCCTCTTGCGGCTCGTTTGTCACCTTTATATTGCCTCTTGCTACTCGTTTCTCACCTTTATTCTGCCTCTTTCTGCTCATTTCTCACCTTTATTTGACCTTTTCTGCTCATTGCTTACCTTTATTTGCCTGTTTCTGCTCTTTGTTTACCTATATTTTGCCGCTTTCTGATAAGAATAATAATAATCATTGTCATTGCTGACCTTTATTTTGCCTCTTTCTGATCGATGCTGACCTTTTTTGCCTCTTTCTGCTTGTTTCTAACCTTTAGTTAGCCTATTTCTGCTCACTGCTGACCTTTATTTTGCCTTTTATGCTCATTGCTCACCTTTGTTTTGCCTCTTGCTGCTGGTTTCTGTGCCCTATTTTACCTCTTTCTGCTTGTTTCTGACTTTCGTTTAACCCTGGGCAGTAAAATCCGCACGGCTCGTGGAGTTTGCAGATTTTTGTCAACTGTGTGTTCCGCGTAGAATTTGGAGTTACCGTAAACTCAGCAGCGTAGCAGAGTATTTTCTTCTTCGCATTTCAAAATGTGTTTTCACACGCACCATAGCAATCTACCTGTATCCCTGTTTTCTCAGTCGAGATTTCATATCTGTTCGCGTGCGTCACTAGATTTGATAGCTGGCCACCCGGTCCTGTGAGAGTGTGCAATCGTGAACACGTCATTCGGACACGGTATCCGACTTCCGGCGGAAGTTCAGTGAAGCTCCGATGCCGAACACGAAAAAATTGGAATCTGAAGAAGAATATCTCTCAAGCAGCATAAAACTTCCTAAAAAATGATGATTTGGATAAAAAAACTCCTCAGATTGACATTTGGCTGTACGTTTTTGTGCAAGGAGTTCTTTTTTCCTACTTTTTTGGGCGAGGAAGGAAGTGCCCCAAACTCTCCAACTTCCTGTTCCTGACCTGCAGTCTCCTCCCAGTGCTTTGTCCATGTCCTTTTCACTTTTCATTTGGATTTGGAGCTGGAAGGATCACTCCTTGTATCTGCTGCATCATATGCCATTGGATTTGAGGGCTTTTGGATTTGAGATTTTACAAGTAAGTTGGTGTTGTTTGATTGGGGCATTGCAGTTGCTTCAACTACATTTTTTGTACATTTCATCATTTCAAAAAACATTTACTGTAGGTGCCAGTAGGCCCAGAGCTATTCATGGGTGCATAAAACAACTGTTTATGTGGTGTCTGTTGAATTTAAACATCATTTTGGGCATGGATGGCATTGAATTAAATTACAAAATGTGTATTTTTGGGGGTATTTCACTTTTTGAGTGTGTGTTAAATAAATGCCTTTGTTGTGTCTGTGTGTGTATGTGTGTGTGCGTGGTGTGGTTGTTGCGTAACTTGCACACCTTGTTTAGCCCTGTGGATTTTAGTTTTTACATTTTATTGCATTAAAGCTATGTTGTTTAGCATGCCTCCTTTGCATGGCCATGAGCAGGATGCAGCACCCCCCACCCAGAAGCATGTGGCAACCATTACATTGCCCTCATCAAACTTACAGGTAGGTAGCCATCTTAACATGGAGGGGCGTCTGTGGGTGGGAGGCCAGCACTACAGCTCCCAACAATCCCCCTTGTCCCACCCCTGAGCAGGATGGAGTGCGCCCTCCCACCCACAACGATGTGGCAGCCTTTACATTGCCCCCATCAAACTTACAGGTAGGTAGCCATCTTCCCAGGAAGGGGTGTATGCTCACATCAAACTTACAGGTAGGTAGCCATTTTAACATGGAAGGGTATTCGCTCACATCAAACTTACATGTAGGTAGCCATCTTAACAGGGAGGGGTGTTTGCTCACATCAAACTTACAGGTAGGTACCCATCTTCCCAGGGAGGGGTTTCTGTGGGTGGGAGTCCTGTACTACAACTCCCACCAGGCACCCTTGTGCCACAGCACAGCAAGATGGAGCATTCCCACACCCAGAATCATGTGCCAGCCATCACAATGCCCTCATCAAACTAATAGGTGTGTAGCAATCTTCCCAGGGAGGGATTTTTGGGGGTGGGAGTCCTGCACTACAACTCCCACCAGGCACCCCTGTGACACATAATAACAAGATGGAGCACTCCCCCCAACCAAAAGCATGTGGCAGCCATTGTATTGGTCACCTTCACCTAACAGGTAGGCAGCCATCTTCCCAAGGAGGAGTGTCTGTGGGTGGGAGGCCTGCATTACAACCCCCACCAGGCACCCCTGTGCCACAGCACAGCAAGATGGAGCACTCCTACCAACCAGAAGCATGTGGCAGCCATTGTATTGGTTACCTTCGCCTAACAGGTAGGTAGCCATCTTCCCAGGAGGGGTGTCTGTGGGTGGGAGGCCTGCACTACAACTCCCAAAAGGCACCATTGTGACACAGCACAGCAAGATGGAGCACTCCCCCCAACCAGAAGCATGTGGCAGGCATTGTATTGGTCACCTTCACCTAACAGGTAGGTAGCCATCTTCCCAGGGAGGGCTTGGGGGTTGGAGGCCTGCACTACAACTCCCACCAGGCACCCTTGTGCCACAGCACAGCAAGATGGAGCACTCCCCCCAATCAGAAGCATGTGGCAGCCATTGTATTGGTCACCTTCACCTAACAAGTAGGTAGCCATCTTCCCAGGTATGGCTTTTTGGGGGTGGGAGACCAGCACAACAACTCCCAACAATCCCCCTTGTCCCACCCCAAGCAGGATGGAGCACTTCCCCCACCCAGAAGCATGTGGCTTCCATTACATTGCCCTAATCAAACTTACAGGTAGATCGACATCTTAACAGGGAGGGGTGTCTGTGGGTGGGAAGCTAGCACCACAACTCCCATGAGCCCTCCTGTCATACACATGAGCAGGATGGACCACTCAAACACACCCCCAGAGAGATGTAAGAAATTCCACCTCAATGTGACAACAGAACAGGTAAGTAGACCGTGCATGTAGGATGTATGACAGTACAATGCGATAATTTTGATTGCGGTACTTTACATCGTGTTTTTTTCAATGCAAGCCGTAACAACGACTTGTATTGGAGGGCACTGGATTGAAGATTAAAATGATTTTCAATTCCAACTCCAGCCCACGTAACAGTAGGGAAGGTGTTGGAATAGAAAATCACACAATTTCTTAACCAAGAGTGCCATCCAGCGCAAGTCGTAGTAATGACTTGCGTTGTAATGGCTGCATGGTAAAGGTCATGCGGTGTAAACACTGCGTTGTAAACAATGTTTACCGTGTATGTACCCCGCCATTTCTCTCAAAAAGCATGGAGCCATATGACCACAACACTCACATCACACCAAAATTGGCACAGATCCAATATCCAATTACAGTGTGCAGACAGCCAAAGGTACGTAACTGTCACAGAACCCAAAGTGTGACTCACCAAATCAGACATTGAAGAAATTCGGGTCACAATGATGCACAGCACTGAATGCTATCTGTAAGTTCCATGGGGACAGAGCTTGAAGGACCATATGAAAACAAAGCAGGCATGGTCTGTAGAGCAAATAAATCAAAGCACAGGACATGACAAAGGTATGCATGAGAGAACAATGGCTATTTCATGTACAGCTGTAACGCCTGCAGGCTGAGTAATCAGCAAAGATGCTTCACATCAAGTCGTAGTGCCACTAGTCGTTAGATGACAACATGTCCTCGTAATCACAAAATCTGCACCTGGGGCATGATATCAATTGACATGTCATACCATAGACAAGTAATGTATGTACCTCCACATCATGTTATGAGGCACATCACTGTGCAGACATACATTGTGAGAACTAGGAAACTGTGTGGTGCATAACCTGTAAATAAGATACATCAAACACCAAGCTTGAGGTGTGCAGGTCAATGACCATTTCCCCTCTGTCCCACAGGTGACCAAGAACTGACTACAGAGGATGACAACACCAACCTGCAGAGCCAGTCTCTACCCCCGGAACATGGACTCTCTGATGATGACCCTGGATTTCAAGGCACATCTGGCATGCTAGGGTGCATCAGGTCCCAGGAACCTACTGTCTCCGCTCCACCACATCAACATCAACAACGCTGACCCCTGCTGTAATGACCTGTGCAGCCTCTACCACCTCTACCACCTACAGTGCTGCCTGTAACACTCTCCCTGTCCCAGAGGAAGACCACCCTACCCCAGTAACTGAGGAGGGCAGGGAGAGTAGGGTGGGTGCATACAGTGGTGAGACAACAGGTCCGCGACAGCAGGGCAGGTGGGAGGGCAAGGGGGAGTCAAAGCCAACTGGACACTGGGACAGAAGCTTTGGACAACATCACCAGAGTCCTTGGGGCCTATGAACGGGCCCAAGGACAAATGGGCCAGGCTCAGTAAGATTCCTGTGAGCTCCACCTGCTGCTGAGATCCATAGACACCCGTATGGGCCAAATTGTGAACCAGCTAGTGGCAGCTCTGAGGGACAGGCCTGCGACCTAAACAACACCTCCACCTCCCTCCGGTGGCCCGCAGGATGACAGTTCCTCATCCTCCCCTGCTGCCACAAAGAAGGGGGATTGCTCAGAACTCACTGGTCCCGCAGCAGAGCCCCCCCAGCCAATGACCAAGAGGCCGTCCCAAGAAATCCAAGGGAGGATCTCATGGCACAAACCAACTTTATGATATAACTGTGGCCGAGGACAGCATGTCACACACACAGCACGCTTTTTGACTCTGCCTACTCACCTACAATCCATGCACGCTCTGTAAGAAGATTAGCCATCAGCTGTGGCAAAATGCTGCTATTCATAATGTACGAGACATGGGCAGAGACAGACAATTTGGCTCAGACATTTGAGATGATTATATCCCCCTGGCACAGCACATGCACATTGATGGATTAAAAATGTTTCCTGTTCCTGTAGATGTGCTCACGTGCCTGTAGTGGAACCAGGCCAACATGTATGCAGTCAATGGCACCAACAACAGTAGGGATGTGCCCAAGGGCATAAAAATCAGCCTTCACATCCGCCAATTCATGCCTCCTGGGGAAATAGATGTATCTGTCCTTGTAGGTCATCATTTAGGACAGGTGTTGGACCGGGCCCTTTTGGCAGATTCACCCCGAGACTTTTTGCTTTTTCCTAGCCTGTTTCTGGAACCTGGTTGTGGTGATTTTAGGCCTCTGAGCACTTTTTCACTGTGGTACAGTGTAAAGTACGTGAGCTCTCTGTGTATGTGTGGTGAGTGACCTGCCCTCCCATAGGAATGAATGGGGAATATGTATGCCCATGGTAGTTCCTGATGTGTGGGGAGTACAGGGTCGAGTTTGGTATGTGCGAACT
Organism: Lissotriton vulgaris; assembly: GCF_964263255.1. Lineage (NCBI taxonomy): Eukaryota > Metazoa > Chordata > Amphibia > Caudata > Salamandridae > Lissotriton > Lissotriton vulgaris. The sequence continues at coordinate 581,610,058 of NC_141687.1, read as the reverse complement.
CGTGAGAGTGAATGCTGCGTAATGATATATGTGGCATGATTGTGTCTAGTGTAGAAGTGCCACTTCTAGAAGTTGGCATATTTGTGTAATTTGTGTCTGGCGTGTGATTGGCTGAGGCTGGCTGGTGAGCCTGGCTCCAAGAGTCTGGGAGGGTCTTCCCCGGTGGTGAATGGAGTGTTTAGCATGCTGATGTGAGGGGAGGAGTGAGCCTGGGCCTGCTTGTGGATTGACGTCTGGTTTGAGGGTCCTGAATGGGTCTGGGTTTTCCCCACACAATGCTGGCTCTACCCCCTGGGGTGCATCTGATGTCCCTAGCCTGGCCAGTTAAAGGAATTCCCTATAACCAGTTCTAGCTGGTTCTCACACTGACTGCACCCTTTAGGCAAAGGATTTTGGGTATAAAAAGGGTGCTGTGACACTCTAAAAATGTTCTTGTTTCCAACTTGAATCCTGACAAGGGGCGTGCTGCTGCTTGGGCCCAGGGGAATCCCTGGGCCGTGCCCAGCCCATGGACTCCTGATGGACTTTCCTTGTGGGGAGCTGTGTTGCTCCATCTTTATTCTGCCAGGACTGCTAAGGGACCTCTTTGCTGGACCTGCATTGATATTCTAGCGCCTGGGAGTGCTGTACTGTCCTCAAAGCGCCAGGGAGCGCTTTACTTTCCTTCCAAGCGCCTGTGAGTGCTTCATTGCTGCCCTAGCACTGAGAGCGCTTTGCTTTTGCTGGTTGCGCTTGGGGAGCGCTTTTATTCACAAAGGCTGGTGCCTACCCGGCATTTGCTGCTTCTACATTTTGAATCACCGCCGCTGGCCCGGAGATCGAGACCGGAGGCGCCGCGCTGTCATTGGCGGGCCTGGGAGTCTCGCCCTGTGAGGCCGCGAGCTGATTGTGCCGTTGGTGGGGGCTCGTCCCCGTGAGCCGCGCTCTCGTTGGACGGGCGAAGGGGAGCAGAGAAGATGGCGGCGGCCGCTGTGGGGCTCCCGTGACCGAGAGGGAGCCCCGAGAGAAGAGAGGAGCCGAGAGGTAGCATGGCCGGGGCTCGAGTGAAGAGCCCTGTGTGCGGGCAGAGCCCCGGCCCGCTGCCCGAGTGCAGAGAAGTGCCGGCAGCAGGGAGGACGCCGCAGAGAGAAGGCGCGATGATGGAGCCTCCCCGCAGCAGGGCCGGTGAGTGAAGGGCTGCGGGGGGGGAAGCTACGTGCGGTGCCGGTTTGAGGCACTTGAGTCAGGGCGGCCCCGGATGGCAGTGGGACGCCTCACAGCATTCTTGTTTGGCCCACGAGGGCCCGGGGGCATTGTTGTTGGTTTCCGAGCCCTGAGGGGCTCCGTGGCATTTCTTAGAGCCCGAGGCTCCCACGAGGGGCATAATTCTTTTCAGAGCCCCCTGGCTCCCACGATGGCCAGTAGTTGTTGAGTCCCCGTGTTAGGGGCTCCATCGTCGTGAGGCGGCATATGTGTGTTATTAGAGCCATGAAGCTCCAAGGTGGCCATATTTGTTTTAAGGAGCCTGAGAGGCTCAAGGGCATGTTGCCTTAAGGAGCTAGATGGCTCCCTCGCCCACATGATGTCCCAGAGCCTGTGTGGCTCCAACGTGCGCAAAGTCCAGAGCCTGTGTGGCTCCAGCAGTGGGCGCAGTTTGCGCCTAAGGGTCAGTGAGGACCCTGTCACAGTTTGTCTCCAGCTGCCCAGCAATTAGTGGGCAGCTGCACCGTTTAGGTGCGATAGGAGAGAGAGTCCTGTGTGGGACAGAGGTGGCACAGTGGTGCCAGGCCTGCCACAGCTGCCCAGCAATTAGTGGGCAGCTGCAACCTTTAGGTCTTGTGATTGTTCCCAGGTGCCCAGCAAGTAGTGGGCACCTGCAACGTTTAGGTTTTGTGCCAGTGGCGCACCCCTGACTGGCGCTGCATTGGCAGCGCGCCCTGACATTCTGGACACAGGGCTCTTTTAGTCCCTTTATTAGATGGGGCTGGTATGTGATTTTATTTAGGCGCAACATGATTATCTGTGTGATGGTAATTGCCTAATGTGAGTTTTGCGCAATATGATGTGGTGCTAGGAAATGTAATGCATTTAAAATGATTACGCACCTTGATCTTACACCTCTGAATGTTTTTGGGCATCATGTGTTTTCCTTCCTAACACCTCTGAATGTTTTAGGCATCATGTGTTTTTCTATGGTACCTCTGAATGTGTTTTGATGCATCATATGTCTTGATATGACACCACTGAATGTATGTTTTATGCATCATGTGTTTTTCCTTCCATACACCTCTGAATGTGTTTTTGATGCATCATGTGTTATGTGTTCATGCTTATACCCCTAAATGTATTTTATTCTTAGGTGGTTGTTCTTTCCAGTACAGGTGGTACTTACCTGTTCCCAGTAGTTACTGAATCTGATTTATAACTGTTATTTTGTGCTATACTTATTCTAAGTTCTAGAAGTGCTATTTCTAAAAGTGTTGATTCTGACAGTGGCCCATGTGGCCCTGTCCTGTAAATAATCCCTTGTGAATATTGCCCGTGCCAGTTGGCACAATGTACATGTGTGATTCTATCTGATGTGTTTTGACAATACAGAAGTTATTTTTATAATAACCTTGTGTGGAGTTCCTTTTGTGGTGTGCCTAGTATGTTGTTGCTGTTGTGTGCTGGCGCAAATGCTTTACACATTGCCTCTGAGTTTAGCCTTACTGCTCGTGCCAAGCTACCAGGGGGTGAGCAGGGGTTATCTTGGCGTGTGGCTCCCTTGCCCTAACTAGAATGGTGGTTTCTGCCTAGCTTTGGCGTCAGCCTTAGCCAACCAGAAATAGCCAGTTCTAACAACAGGACATCACTTAGAACCATGCTGAACATAGGTTGCGGCATCCCACCTGCGGTAGACACTGTGTACTGGAATGAACCCCTAGCAGAGAAAAGCAGGGCTGTCCTCACCTTACAGGTTGGTGTCAAAGCAGTCAGATACGTTATGCGGGGCCGCAGGTGGGGTTCCAGCAGAGCACATAGGTCTTGTAGGGTGGGTCAATCCAGACAGAATTTCCATATGACGTCCTCATCCTCCATGTCTACCAGCTCTGTGAAGGGACGATGCACATTTGGTCAGCCCCTAGGTGAGATGAAAGGGGACACATGTCATTTCAATCCACCATGTGGCATGTCCTACATCTTATGTTTTGACTGACACAATGCCAACACTGACTGGCATCACACCTCGTCTTACAGCACAAATAACATGTAGGTACAACTTCAGCTACACTAGTCGTACACTTGTCCACTATTCACACAGTGAGTACCTCAAAAACAATATCTGACTATGTCAATGGCCAAAGGGAGATGGCCACATCTTGCATAACCAGCACTGACAGTAGTTCATACAACATATGCGTGAAACAGCAACACTACTGTCTCCTACCTAGCTGATGTAGCTGCCGCACCTTCCTGCATAAGTCAAACAGGGCACACATCAACAACACAATGAGCACAGTCTGTGCGTTAACAACAAGTATGTGCATGAGCCAAGCAAAGTAGACAGTGAAATATACACCTTGTGAAGTCAGACATTCATTACTGTGAGTTGCTCATCCCTATCACACATTGACATGTGTCCCAGTTGGAGAGTCCATCACAACAATGATCTGTGTACAAGCCCAGCAATATCACAAGTGAGGGAGTACATGCCAATGCTTTTAAAACATATAAACCCACATGGCATGTGTAGTCAGCAGTGGGCTAAATGCTACCTTGACATTGTGTGCTCTATCTTGTGCCATGAATCAGGTGTCTACTGTGTACTTTTGAGAACTGGCCATTAGCCATTGACATAGCACGATGTGTCCATAGGTGCAGTAAACGTGCTCTGCCACGCAAATCACAGTCATTGTCTTTAATGGATAGCAGCCATTTCGCGGTAGCGACTGTCTGGCCCCTGCGGTGTGTCACCGCCAATGCCAAAGCCACACTTGAGGTAGTGATATATATATTTATAGTCAAATGGCGGTTGGCATGTTCTGCCACCCATATAACGGTTACTGGCTCCAATGAATAGCAGCCATTTCACGGTAGCCACCGCCTGATTCCAGCGATGTCACTGCCAATGCCAAAGCCACACTCGCGGTAGTGATATATATATTTATAGTCAAGTGGCGGTTGGCCTGCTCCGCAACCCAAATCACGGTCACTGGCTTCAATGGATAGCAGCCATTTTGCTGTAGCGACCACCTGCCCCCAGCAGTGTCCCTGCCAATGCCAAAGCCACACTAGCGGTAGTGATATATATTTATATGTAGCAATCAAAAATGGGGAGAAGGAATGTTAGTGATCCCACCAAGTTCCTTGGCTTCAAATACTGCTAATCAAGAAGGGGGGGAGGGGGGATCACTTGTCCTGTGTAACCTGGGTACAGTTCTCACTGGAATGACCCTTGGTAAAAGACCCTCATACACGTGTAGTTATGGTGGTATGGGCGGTATATCTTGGTTCTCCGCCTTCGTTTACACGTCTGTGCAGAATCATGGGGTCAGTTGGTATGCACCCTCCACCTGGAGGAGAACACCCTAGGTTAAAACAGTAGTGATCAGTGATTATAGGTGAAGTGTTAGTGAATATATTTAAAACAATCCAATCATGCCGGGAGAGATATAATTTTATTGTCCGGGATTGAATTGGTGGTTGAGGATATGACAGAATACGTTAGAGAAATTGTTAGGTTTCACACATATTCAATCCTCCAGTGTTCAAAAAATGGTCGACATGTTTCAGCCTTATTGCCCAAGGGGTCGGTGCGGCTTTCTTCAGGACCAGGTGAGTTCTGTGTGGAGAGTGACTGAAGTCTACTCTTTAATGAAGGTCAAATTTGGACCTGTGGGTGAAACAAATATTGCATTGCTAGGGTGTGGGTCATAAGGATTTGTGAATGAGTCAAAATTAATTTAAAAAGATTTAAGTCAAAAGTAAAAAACTTCGCTGTAGGACTCCCTGTCTAAAGGGGACATCAACCACATACTCATACTGGCAAACAAACAATGAATGGGAACCTCCGATGATACACTGCAGGAGGTAGAGGTAACTCTTAAGTTGTGAGGTTTCCTAGAGATCTCTCAAAGCGTGTTACTTAATGAAGTGTACAAAGGTCTGGTCTCTCAAGGAGTCATTATAAAGTGGAAATGCTTACTGTTATCACTTGTATAACTGTCTGTATGCTCACCGCTATTTTATTGGGGTTTCAAAATGTTATCATATCTAATAATAAAAAGGGAACTGTTGTAGTTCACTCTTGCTCAAAGTGCCCCTGCGCGCCAAAGATATACTCGTGGTACATACCTTTCATCGGTTAAATTATTACCGTCTCAAACGGGTACCCAGAGGTCGGAAGGAGGGGCTTCTACAAAGATAGAAGTAGGTATTTTTAAGTTAGGGAGCGGGCGAGTACTTATCTACATTCAGTATCCTGGTCGCCAGGTCCGTTTACGTCATACCTCGTTGCTCCGCTCTCGAACACGCAGCTTGTGCTGTCTCTTCCTCTCGCGGTCCCGGATATGGCAGTAGCCTACGCTTCCGGGTTAAATGCTTGACTCTCAGTGTGGAAAGAGAAGAAAGACTGTGAGGAAATCGCGGAATTGCCGCTGATATAATAGAAAGGTTATGGTGAATGTACAGAGATTAAGGCTAATGTAATTAATGCGATATTAATCGCGAGGTATAATATAACATTGAAACCTCATTAAGTAAAACAGTGGTGATTTTATACAGACCAGCAGTAGTTTGTTAACGGGAGGGTTAATCTCACTGGAGGGACTGGTGGTGAAGAAAGACTCCCGTGTTATTGTGATTATCAACTCTATGAATGTTGAGGGTTATTTTACGAGTTCATAAAAATGATGGGGTGGTAGTTTGTGATTATTAGAACTTCCAGTATTCTTAATTAGTTCGATTTTCTTAAGATGTTGAAATTTATTTAGACTGTTGGTATGGTCACAGTGTCCATAAGGATTCATAGAGGAATGGCTCATCTATTCAAGCTCAGCCATGGGACGTTGTCATTCAGTCCCCGTTGGTCTGTTTTCAGACGGTGAACCCATCTCTGTTCCTTTTCGAACAAGATGCGTTCCGCATTATGGTATTTAATGCTCACAGTCTCTAAGATAACCCATCTGAGGTCTTTCACAGTGTGTCCCTTCTCCAGATAGTGATTTGCCATTTCCGTCGTAGCTTTCTTACACTTCACATTACTTCTGTGTTCACAGATCCTTTGTCGTATCTTCCTGCATGTCATTCCAATGTATTGCATGTTACAGGGGCATGTGATCATATAGATCACATGACTGGAATTGCAATTTGTGTGGGCTTTAATATACCATTTCAGATCTGGTAATAGTTGAATCATTTTTGTTGTAGTTGTCAAATGACACACAGAACAGCTTCCACAGGGGAAATGACCTTGGACAGGTGGAAGGTCCCAAAGTTGTGTTTGTTTCATTCGTTGCTCCGGTTGAGGTCTGGTGTGGACTAAAATATCCTTGAGGTTCTGGGTCCGTTTGTTGGAAAATCTCGGTTTGGGCCATGACAAGTTGGCCGAGGTTAGAATTTGCCAATGTTTATTAATTATTTTCTTGATTTGGTTGGAAGCCGGACGATATGTCGTGACACAGGTCATTAGATCTTGATCTTGAGTTCTTGGATTAGTCTCTAGAAGACTTTCACGATTTTGGTTCCTGGCTCTCTTTTTACAGTTCTTGATCACTCTCTTGGGGTAATCCCTCGCCGAGAGTTTCGCACATAGATCATCTGCTTGGAGTTGGTATTCTTCGATTTTGCTACAGTTCCTCCGTAAGCGTAGAAACTGGCTGAAGGGGAGATTCTCCCTCAGCGGTCGTGGATGATGGCTATTGAACGACAGTAAGCTGTTTTTAGCCGTAGGTTTGAAAAAAGTTTTTGTGTGCAGTATGCCTTCTTCCTCGTAAATGGTAATGTCCAGAAAATCTAGACTCTCTTTGCTTGATGTGTATGTGAATTTCAGCCATTGATCTTGGTCATTTAGCCACCTGTGAAACTGTGTCAGGCTGTCAGCACTCCCTTCCCAGATAAGGAGAATGTCATCTATGTAACGCTTCCAGAAACGGATTTGTTTCTGGAAGGGGTTACACTGGTTGTTGACAAAAGTTTCTTCAAAATTACTGACATACAGCCCAGCCACACTCGGGGCAAATGTACTGCCCATCGAGGTTCCATGTCGTTGTTTATACATGGTTGATTCAAAAAGAAATTAATTTTCTGTTAGTGCTAGTCTGCAACACTCCAATATGAAATGTCTTGGTGTTTTGAAGTTCCAATCCATATTGAATAATATGTTCTCCAGTGTATCTAGTGTCTTCTCTTGAGGGAGACTCGTGTAGAGACTTTCCACGTCTAACCCTACAAGGATCATAGTAGTTTCACAGAAGGTCACGGTGGTGAGGTGGTTCAGAAGGTCTCTAGTATCCTTGAGGTACGTGGGAGTTTGTTGGGTCAAAGGTTTTAAGTACTCATCTACAAACTGGGACAGGGGCTCCAGAACTGACCCAATACCGGACACTATGGGGCGTCCCGGAGGTGGACTCCTGGCCTTGTGTGTCTTCGGTAAAGAATAAAAATACGGTGTTCTTGGGGTGTCAGTTCGCAGAAACTCTGCTTCTTTTTTAGAAAGCCAGTTATGTGCTTCAGCCTCTTCGATCATCAATGTTATTGTTTGTTGTAGCCTGGGTGTAGGATCTACAGTGATAATTTCATAAAAGGTGTCGTCAGATAATAGTTCCAAACATTTTTCATGGTATCTCTCTTTTGTGAGCAGGACAATCCCTCCACCTTTGTCCGCTGGTTTTATGACCAGATCCTTATCATTTTTCAGTTCTTGCAGAGCTTGTTGTTCTTTCTTTGAAATGTTCTGGAATGGTTTCTTTACCCGAGTTGTTAAATCATCGAGTTCGTGCATCACCGCTTGTTCAAATGTCTGTATTTCAATTGGTATCTGTGAGTTCAAAGGACAGAATCTTGACTTTTTTCTGAGCGAGGTATCACCATCCGTAGTAGGCATTACTTGTTCCCCAAAAAAGGCCTCCAGTTTCCAACAAACGGACCCAGAACCTCAAGGATATTTTAGTCCACACCAGACCTCAACCGGAGCAACGAATGAAACAAACACAACTTTGGGACCTTCCACCTGTCCAAGGTCACTTCCCCTGTGGAAGCTGTTCGGTGTGTCATTTGACAACTACAACAAAAATGATTCAACTATTACCAGATCTGAAATGGTATATTAAAGCCCACACAAATTGCAATTCCAGTCATGTGATCTATATGATCACATGCCCCTGTAACATGCATTACATTGGAATGACATGCAGGAAGATACGACAAAGGATCTGTGAACACAGAAGTAATGTGAAGTGTAAGAAAGCTACGACGAAAATGGCAAATCACTATCTGGAGAAGGGACACACTGTGAAAGACCTCAGATGGGTTATCTTAGAGACTCTGAGCATTAAAGACCATAATGCGGAACGCATCTTGTTCGAAAAGGAACAGAGATGGGTTCACCGTCTGAAAACAGACCAACGGGGACTGAATGACAACTTCCCATGGCTGAGCTTGAATAGATGAGCCATTCCTCTATGAATCCTTATGGACACTGTGACCATACCAACAGTCTAAATAAATTTCAACATCTTAAGAAAATCGAACTAATTAAGAATACTGGAAGTTCTAATAATCACAAACTACCACCCCATCATTTTTATGAACTCGTAAAATAACCCTCAACATTCATAGAGTTGATAATCACAATAACAGGGGAGTCTTTCTTCACCACCAGTCCCTCCAGTGAGATTAACCCTCCCGTTAACAAACTACTGCTGGTCTGTATAAAATCACCACTGTTTTACTTAATGAGGTTTCAATGTTATATTATACCTCGCGATTAATATCGCATTAATTACATTAGCCTTAATCTCTGTACATTCACCATAACCTTTCTATTATATCAGCGGCAATTCCGCGATTTCCTCACAGTCTTTCTTCTCTTTCCACACTGAGAGTCAAGCATTTAACCCGGAAGCGTAGGCTACTGCCATATCCGGGACCGCGAGAGGAAGAGACAGCACAAGCTGCGTGTTCGAGAGCGGAGCAACGAGGTATGACGCAAACGGACCTGGCGACCAGGATACTGAATGTAGATAAGTACTCGCCCGCTCCCTAACTTAAAAATACCTACTTCTATCTTTGTAGAAGCCCCTCCTTCCGACCTCTGGGTACCCGTTTGAGACGGTAATAATTTAACCGATGAAAGGTATGTACCACGAGTATAACTTTGGCGCGCAGGGGCACTTTGAGCAAGAGTGAACTACAACAGTTCCCTTTTTATTATTAGATATGATAACATTTTGAAACCCCAATAAAATTGCGGTGAGCATACAGACAGTTATACAAGTGATAACAGTAAGCATTTCCACTTTATAATGACTCCTTGAGAGACCAGACCTTTGTACACTTCATTAAGTAACACGCTTTGAGAGATCTCTAGGAAACCTCACAACTTAAGAGTTACCTCTACCTCCTGCAGTGTATCATCGGAGGTTCCCATTCATTGTTTGTTTGCCAGTATGAGTATGTGGTTGATGTCCCCTTTAGACAGGGAGTCCTACAGCGAAGTTTTTTACTTTTGACTTAAATCTTTTTAAATTAATTTTGACTCATGCACAAATCCTTATGACCCACACCCTAGCAATGCAATATTTGTTTCACCCACAGGTCCAAATTTGACCTTCATTAAAGAGTAGACTTCAGTCACTCTCCACACAGAACTCACCTGGTCCTGAAGAAAGCCGCACCGACCCCTTGGGCAATAAGGCTGAAACATGTCGACCATTGTTTGAACACTGGAGGATTGAATATGTGTGAAACCTAACAATTTCTCTAACGTATTCTGTCATATCCTCAACCACCAATTCAATCCCGGACAATAAAATTATATCTCTCCCGGCATGATTGGATTGTTTTAAATATATTCACTAACACTTCACCTATAATCACTGAACACTACTGTTTTAACCTAGGATGTTCTCCTCCAGGTGGAGGGTGAATACCAACTGACCCCATGATTCTGCACAGACGTGTAAACGAAGGCGGAGAACCAAGATATACCGCCCATACCACCATAACTACACGTGTATGAGGGTCTTTTACCAAGGGTCATTCCAGTGAGAATGTACCCAGGCTACACAGGACAAGTGATCCCCCCTCCCCCCTTCTTGATTAGCACAATATATATTTATAGTCAAATGGCGGTTGGCACGCTCTGCCACCCAAATCATGGTCACTGGCTCCAATGGATAGCAGCCATTTTGCAGTAAGGGACCACCTGGCCCCTGTGGTGTGCCACCGCCAATACCCAAGCCCTTACAGCCAATGGGAACCGCAATCGCAGTAGCCCAATGCATATTTGAAAATCGCAGTAGGCGTGCTTCGCCACCGCGGGGCACGTCATTGAATGCAATTGAAAGATGCAATCCCGCAATAGCGACTGCCTGGCCCCTGCTGTGTGTCACTGCCAATGCCCAAGCTCTTACAGCCGATGGGATCAGCAATCACAGTAGCCTAATTCAATTTTGAAAGTAGGCCTGCTCTGCCACCGTGAAGCCGGTCATTTGATGCCTTTGAAAAAAAGCACACCTGGAACACCAATTGCTGCAGCTTAGAAGCACTGAAACTTCCCCAGGGGGCAACATATGTGTGGGAGATAGCCTCACATTTCTACTGCTTCTAGGCACTTCTGCCAGACACCCATCCCCACCAACTGCTGCTGTTCCTGTTTCCAGACACTGCTGCCTGACAACCCTCACTATCAACTGCTGCTGCTCCTGTCTCCAGACACTGCTGCCTGACACCCCTCACCACCAACTGCTGCTGCTCCTGTCTCCAGACACTGCTTCCTGATGCACCTCACCACCAACTTTTACTTAGATACCCACATTTCACTCTACTCAGGGATTTTAACCTGCATCTGGAGTCCAAATCCGACTTACAAACCAACAACTTTCTACAGACCCTAGAAATATTCAACCTTCAGCAAAGTGTTACCTTGCCCACTCACTTACTAGGGCATACACTGGACTTTCCCCCTCTAACTACCCTACCCCCTGTCCCTCAAATATGGACAGATCATAGCCTGATCCCGTTCCACATTAAAACCTTACGCCCACAAACCTCCAGTAAATCCAATTCACACTCTGACAATTCCGTCAACTGGAAAAAGATTCAAGAAGTTCTCGTATTAAATCCCATCCCCCAATCTCAGGCCCCCACTCTCACTGGCGACGTCGAACACGACGCAAATCTTTTTCACAGCTGGATCTCTCAGGAAATCAGAACACGGGACCCTCCTAATCGCCCCCGAAGAACAGACAAAAAACCCAAAACCAATGCCCCCTGGTTCACTTCCGACCTAGCCACTTCCCATCTTTCGTGTAGAAAAGCCGAACGTAAATGGCGTAGAACGTACGACAATGCTGACCGACTTTCATATATTCAACTGAGGAAAATATACCATTCCAGCATTAAATCAGCTAAAAAAATCTTTTATGTCAACGCTATTAAGGAGTCCAATCAGAAACAAAAAACACTGTTCTCAATAGTGAAATCGTTCACTCAGCCCAAAGCGTTACAACCTGAAATCCCCCCTTCTCAAGATCTTTGCAACAAAATAGCCGACTACTTTGAGGAAAAAATTTATGCCATCCCAAAAAATGTTCCCCTCCACAAGCAACTCAAGTCTCAAGCAAATTGCCTCAGAAAGAATCTCCAGGTGGAAGTCTCAAAAATTTCTCTCCGGTTAGCTTAGATCAAACCAGAGAAGTCATCTTGGCGTGCAAATCTGGTTCTCCCTCCGACCCCTGTCCCCCCAAAATTCTCCACCAACTCATCGACGTGGTGAATCCAATCATTAACAATATTGTGAACTCATCTCTTTGCACAGGATCTGTCCCTCGCCTGTGGAAACAGGGAATAGTCAAACCCCTAATGAAAAAAGCCAACAAATCCCCGTCCGACCTCACCAATCTTCGTCCTATCTCGCTCCTCCCAGCCCTGGGAAAAATCACCGAACAAATGGTTTACAGAGAACTCAAAAGATATCTTGAAGCTCACAATGTACTCCATCCGCAACAATCTAGTTTCCGCCCTAATCATTCTACCGAAACGGCACTGATCGAACTTACAGACTCGATAAAGATGCTGCAAGACCAGAAGAAGAATGCCGTACTCATTCTTCTAGACCTCACCGCGGCGTTCGATACTATCTCCCACTCCATCCTGATTAGTAGACTGACAGATATAGGGATTTCTGATGTGGCCCTATCTTGGATAAAATCCTTTTTAACCGACAGATAACAAACTATCGCTCTTGGTCCTTTCCACTCCAAAGAGAAGAGGGTTTCCTCGGGGGTCCCCCAGGGCTCCATCCTGAGCCCCCTCCTCTTTAACATTTACCTTATCCCACTTATATCTCTGATTGAGTCATTCGGCATACCTGTAACATCGTATGCCGATGACACGCAACTCATCGTACCCTTAGAGGAAAACTCGACCAAGGCAGAACTAAACCTCAAAAACTGTCTGAAGGCTGTCTTCCAATGGATGGATATAAACCATCTCAAATGCAACTCCAGCAAAACGGAGATCCTCCCCATGGGAAAAAATACCATCTTCTGCCCAGCCCTCTGGTGGCCAAAAGACTCAGCTGCCCCCCCCAGACCGTAACAACTGCAAGGAACCTTGGCGTCCTGTTTGACACCGACTTATCCTTCGACCAACACGTCAGGACTGTAGCGGGCCGTTGCTTCGGAATTATAAAATCTCTAAAAAAATTCTTCGACTTTTTACCGTTAGACTCTAGGAAAACCATAACAGTGGCCCTAATAATCTCACGCTTGGACTACTGTAATGGTCTCCTCGCTGGAGCTAAAAAGACTACACTTAATAAGCTCCAAAGCGTACTTCACATCGCAGCCCGACTAGTTCTAAAGCTGCCCAGAAAATCATCTATATCCGCAGCTTTGAGATCCCTGCACTGGCTCCCACTTCACAAGAGAATATTCTTTAAGATGCTGATTGTCGCTTTCCGGGCCTTCAATAACTCTGGCCCAAAATACCTTACCAGACACTTCCCCCACTACAACCCGAGTAGATCTCTCCACTCCTCCCATGACAATCTCATTCTTCCAACCAGGTTCAACATGAAGACAAAAGGTGGCAAAACCTTAAGCTACTTGGCCACAAAAGCCTGGAACGTCATGCCTAAAAATCTTAGACTCCAAACCCAAGAAAAACACTTCAGAAAATCGCTAAAAACCTGGATCTTTAACCTTCCGGATGACTACACCAAGGCAGCCATCTAATTCCCATAGCTACTACGAAGTGATTTGATCCTCTACCTGGAAATTCAGCGCCATGATGCTCCTTCCGGAGCGACCGCTGCGCTTTATAAATACCCTCACAAATCACAAATCACAAATCACCAACTGCTGCTGCTCCTGTCTCCTGGACCTAGTGATGGCAAGGACTGAAAACATCAGGGCCCGTCCCTTCACCTCAGAGGAGCTGGAGGTCCTGGTAGACGAGGTGCTCACACAGTATTGGAGGCTATATGGTGCTCAAGATGTCATGGTAAGTATTTCAGAGTGAGAGAGGGAGTGCACACAGGAAGTTGATCTGCTGCGAGTTGTGCCTGAGAGTGTATGGTTGTGTCATACACTGCCTAGTATGCTGACTCCAGGGGAATGGGGTGAGTAGCCTATTTTACATGTTTCCCTGGCTGCACATCATAATGGGAGGGACATGCATTGTTTTTTCAGCCATACAGTGACACAGCAGGTTTGCTAGGCGGTAGTCAGGACAGAAATTGTCTGTGGGAAAGGATGTGTGGGTCCATGATGTTCTTCATAGGCTCATCTGTGACATTACCAAGGGTTTACGTCCAGAGGGTACTGATGGAAGTGTGTCTGACTCAATATTGCCACCATGTATGGGTCAGCACTATTGACTAAGTATGGGCCAAATTTGCGAATTCGCGCAAAATCGAATTCGCAATCCGCAAAATCTGCGAATTTGTGGATTTTGGGGTTTTTGCATGTTCGCGGGCTTTTTGCGTGTTTGCGAGGTTTTTTGCGTGTTTGCAGGGCTTTTTCTGTGTTCGCGGGCCACTTGCATGGCGAAGTTACCCATGCGGTTGTGTATGGGCACAGCACCCTCCGGTTCATCACTGCCACCCTCTGGTTCATCATGCCACCCTCTGGTTCACCACTTCCACCCTCTGGTTCACCCCTGCCACCCTCTGGTTCACCCCTGCCACCCTCTGGTTCACCACTGCCACTCTCTGGTTCACCCCTGCCACCTTCTGGCTCAGCACTGTCACCCTCTGGTTCACCACTGCCACCCTCTGGTTCACAACTGCCACCCTTTGGTTCATCACAGCACCTCTGGTTCACCACTGCCACCGTCTGGTTAAGCACTGTCACCATCTGGTTCACCACTGCCACCCTCTGGTTCACAACTGCCACCCTTTGGTTCATCACAGCACCTCTGGTTCACCACTGCCACCGTCTGGTTCAGCACTGCCACCATCTGGTTCACCACTGCCACCCTCTGGTTCACCCCTGCCACCCTCTGGTTCACCACTGCCACCCTCTGGTTCATCACAGTACCCTCTGGTTCACCCCTGCCACCCTCTGATACAGCACTGTCACCCTCTGGTTCACCACTGCCACTCTCTGGTTCACGACTGCCACCCTCTGGTTCATCACAGCACCTTTGGTTCACCCCTACCACCCTCTGGTACAGCACCGTCACCCTCTAGTTCACCACTGCCACCCTCTGGTTCACGACTGCCACCCTCTGGTTCATCACAGCACCTCTGGTTCACCACTGCCACCGTCTGGTTAACCACTGTCACCCTCTGGTTCAGCACTGCCACCCTCTGGTTCACCACTGCCACCCTCTGGTTCACCCCTGTCACCCTTTGGTTCACCACTGCCACCCTCTGGTTCATCACAGCACCCTCTGGTTCACCCCTGCCACCCTCTGGTACAGCACTGTCACCCTCTGGTTCACACTGCCACCCTCTGGTTCACAACTACCACCCTCTGGTTCATCACAGCACCTCTGGTTCACCACTGCCACCCTCTGGTTAACCACTGTCACCCTCTGGATCAGCACTGCCACCCTCTGGTTCACCAATGCGACTCTCTGATTCACCACTGCCACCCTCTGGTTCACCCATGCCACCCTCTGGTTCACCACTGCCACCCTCTGGTTCACCCCTGCCACCATCTGGTTCATCACTGCCACCCTCTGGTTCACCCCTGCCACCCTCTGGTTCAGCACTGCCACCCTCTGATTCAGCACTGTCACCCTCTGGTTCACCCCTGCCACCCTCTGGTTCATCACTGTCACCCTCTGGTTCATCACTGCCACACTCTGGTTCACCACTCCCACCCTCTACCGAGACCTTTAGTGACGCAATGGCAGCACAAAAGATGCACCATGGTACTGGGTATTAACAACGTGACGTATCTGAGAGATGCGTCACGTTGAAAAGCCCTGCGCCATCAGGAGGCATTCCGGCGCAGGGGAGGGCGTTCCTGCGCAGGAACGCCTCCTAAAAGTGGCTGAGTGAAATCTACAATAATTCACTCAGTCACTTTTAGGCCAATGCTGCGTCAAAACCCTGCGCCTGCTTGAAGCAGGCGCTAGGCTTGATGCAGCATTGGGCAGATAGGGCCCCCCAGAGCATTGCTGGAGCTGTGGCGCAAGCTCGACGCATCTCCAGCAATGCGCTGCTGTTACGGCACAGATGCGTGATGCATCTGTGCCGTTTTTGCCACATGGTTTTTGCCACATGGTGCGCAGATCTCTGTACTGGGGTGAATGTATGACATTGTTCTGCATTCTGTCCATCAACTGTGGTTTTTGCATTTGTCACCCCGAGTGGGATGGGTATGCTCAGACGTGAGTTCCATGCTCTCCACACCACTGGATTCAAGCAAGCCGGGCTGAAGACGGCTGGAATGCCAGAAACCGGTCCTCGGAAGATTGTTTCCGGTCTAGGGAAGGCAAAGCTTGGCAGTTCGAGCTGGACTGTTCCCATGAGGCACAGGGTCAGACTGATTTGCATATGGCCATGTTTGAACTGGAGTGGTGTGGAGTGCAAAACAATGATGGATTTAGGCCCAGATCTCTGTACTGGGGTGAATGTATGACATTGTTTTGCATTCTGTCCATCAACTGTGGTTTTTGCATTTGTCACTCCGAGTGGGATGGGTATGCTCAGACGTGAGTCCCATGCTCTCCACACCACTAGATTCAAGCAAGCCGGGCTGAAGATGGCTAGAATGCCAGAACCCGGTCCTCGGAAGCTTGTTTCCGGTCTAGGGAAGGCATGGCTTTGCAGTTCGAGCTGGACTGTTCCCATGAGGCACAGGGTCAGACTGATTTGCATATGGCCATGTATGAACTGGAGTGGTGTGGAGTGCAAATAAAACGATGGATTTAGGCCCAGATCTCTGTACTGGGGTGAATGTATGACATTGTTCTGCATTCTGTCCATCAACTGTAGTTTTTGCATTTGTCACCCCGAGTGGGATGGGTATGCTCAGACGTGAGTCCCATGCTCTCCACACCACTGGATTCAAGCAAGCCGGGCTGAAGACGTCTGGAATGCCAGAAACCGGTCCTTGGAAGCGTGTTTTCGGTCTAGGGAAGGCATGGCTTTGCAGTTCGGGCTGGACTGTTCCCATGAGGCACAGGGTCAGACTGATTTGCATATGGCCATGTATGAACTGGAGTGGTGTGGAGTGCAAAAAAACGATGGATTTAGGCCCAGATCTCTGTACTGGGGTGAATGTATGACATTGTTCTGCATTCTGTCCATCAACTGTGGTTTTTGCATTTGTCACCCCGAGTGGGATGGGTATGCTCAGACGTGAGTCCCATGCTCTCCACACCACTGGATTCAAGCAAGCCGGGCTGAAGACCGCTGGAATGCCAGAAACCGGTCCTTGGAAGCTTGTTTCCGGTCTAGGGAAGGCATGGCTTGGCAGTTCGGGCTGAACTGTTCCCATGAGGCACAGGGTCAGACTGATTTGCATATGGCCATGTCTGAACTGGAGTGGTGTGGAGTGCAAAAAAATGATGGATTTAGGCCCAGATCTCTGTACTGGGGTGAATGTATGACATTGTTCTGCATTCTGTCCATCAAATGTGGTTTTTGCATTTGTCACCCCGAGTGGGATGGGTATGCTCAGACGTGAGTCCCATGCTCTCCACACCACTGGATTCAAGCAAGCCGGGCTGAAGACGGCTGGAATGCCAGAAACCGGTCCTCGGAAGCTTGTTTACAGTCTATGGAAGGCATGGCTTGGCAGTTCGGGCTCGACTGTTCCCATGAGGCCCAGGGTCAGACTGATTTGCATATGGCCATGTCTGAACTGGAGTGGTGTGGAGTGCAAAAAAACGATGGATTTAGGCCCAGATCTCTGTACTGGGGTGAATGTATGACATTGTTCTGCATTCTGTCCATCAACTGTGGTTTTTGCATTTGTCACCCTGAGTGGGATGGGTATGCTCAGAGGTGAGTCCCATGGCTCTCCACACCACTGGATTCAAGCAAGCCGGGCTGAAGACGGCTGGAATGCCAGAAACCGGTCCTCAGAAGCTTGTTTCCGGTCTAGGGAAGGCATGGCTTGGCAGTTCGGTCTGGACTGTTCCCATGAGGCACAGGGTCGGACTGATTTGCATATGGCCATGTCTGAACTGGAGTGGTGTGGAGTGCAAAAAACGATGGATTTAGGCCCAGATCTCTGTACTGGGGTGAATGTATGACATTGTTCTGCATTCTGTCCATCAACTGTAGTTTTTCGCATTTGTCACCCCGAGTGGGATGGGTATGCTCAGACGTGAGTCCCATGCTCTCCACACCACTGGATTCAAGCAAGCCGGGCTGAAGACGACTGGAATGCCAGAAACCTGTCCTCTGAAGCTTGTTTCTGATCTAGGGAAGGCATGGCTTGGCAGTTCGGGCTGGACTGTTCCCATGAGGCACAGGGTCAGACTGATTTGCATATGGCCATGTCTGAACTGGAGTGGTGTGGAGTGCAAAAAAATTATGGATTTAGGCCCATATCTCTGTACTGGGGTGAATGTATGACATCGTTCTGCATTCTGTCCATCAACTGTGGTTTTTGCATTTGTCACCCCGAGTGGGATGGGTATGCTCAGACATGAGTCCCATGCTCTCCACACCACTGGATTCAAGCAAGCCGGGCAGAAGACGGCTGGAATGCCAGAAACTGGTCCTCGCAAGCTTGTTTCCGGTCTAGGGAAGGCATGGCTTGGTAGTTCGGGCTGGACTGTTCCCATGAGGCACAGGGTCAGACTGATTTGCATATGGCCATGTCTGAACTGGAGTGGTGTGGAGTGCAAAAAAACAATGGATTTAGGCCCAAGATCTCTGTACTGGGGTCAATGTATGACATTGTTCTGCATTCTGTCCATCAACTGTGGTTTTTGCATTGTAAATGCGGCGCACTATGGGTGGCGGAGCTGGGCGCACAATAACTGGCGCATCCCTGGGGATGCGCCATTTATTGTAAATCTGCCCCTATACATTTAGCCAACAAGGGAGCACTTACTGATTAGACAGTAGAAAGTACTCCAGTTGAGTAGAGGTATTGCACAAAAGATGACATCTTTGTGGACAAACACGCAGGACTCATTTTTTGTGCCCTTGTACCCTCTGTTAGACTCGTTTTTCCCTTGTTTTTCTGCCCTTCTGCCCTCTGTTAGACTCGTTTTTCCCTTGTTTTTCTGCCCTTCTGCCCCTTGTTAGACTCGTTTTTTGTGCCCTTCTGCCCTCTGTTAGACTCGTTTTCCCCTTGTTTTTTTGCCCTTTGTTAGACTGCTTTTTGTGCCTTTCTGCCCTCTGCATCACCACATCATCACTCAGCACCACCACATTATCACTCAGCACCACCACAACATCACTCAGCACCACCACAGCACCAATAAGCACCACCACAGCACCACTCAGCGCCTCCACAGCATCACTCAGCACCACCACAGCATCACTCAGCACCACCATATTATCACTCAGCACCACCACAGCACCACTCATCACCACCACAGCATCACTCAGCACCATCCCAGTATCACTCAGCACCACCACAGCACCACTCAACATCACCACAGCACCACTCAGCACTACCACAGCACCACTCAGCGCCACCCCAGCATCAATCTGCACAACCATTTAACAACAACTGGTTCAAATATGTTCTCTCAATGTTTCAAACTTTATTACAAATGTCACAAAAAGATGTTAATATTTCACTTCTGTTCTTGGATTTTCATCACAATAAAATACACTGAACATAATCTTCACAAAAGTTATTTACAAAAGTTGAAGCAGAGGGGTCGGTTATAGGATGCAGCAGCAGCGACTCCGAGTCTGTATTTGCATCCATATTTGATAGGGTGACGTTCTCGAGCGGAGTAACTTGTGAGTTTATTAAGTTGACTCTAAGGCTCTCCCCTACCGTAGAGTTACCTCCCGATAAGCTTGGCGACAGATTTTTGGCCTCTCTTTTTTGAGCTTGAAACCACTTACTCAGTGGACTCTGGTCTGTAAATAGCTTCCCTCCGCTGATAGTTGGTAGTAATGTATTTAATAAAGTTGCAGGGTTCGTATTTCTCCCCCCTTTCTTAACTTTGTTCTTTGCCTTCCCCCTTTTTTTAAGAGCAGAGGATCTAATAGCCTTTAATTGTGCAGAGGTATATTCTATGTCCTCACCTATATCTTCTCCCCCCTCAATGCCTCCAGTTTCCACTAGCTCCTCATATTCCGCATCGTCAGAGTTAGCCTCTAGGAATGTCTCACTATCAGTAACATCAGTAACATCAGTTACATCAGCGCCTGTGCAATGATCAGGATTTCTCTCATCAGCTAGATTCAGATCTAAAACCGGTAAGGGTTGAGGAGACTTAAGGGGAGGTTTAGTAACAGCATCTGTAGCATCTGTAGTAGCATCTGTAGTAAGAGCAACCACCGCGATGATCTCATTGTGCTCAGCCTTATTTGCGCTATCCACCTTATGTGCAACACTCGAGCCCACCATATCTGGCGCCCCCTTACAGTCTTTAACTGAATGATCAGTAAAATTATCAGAATTGTTGTCATACATTCCTGTTACTTCATTTTTGTCTTTTCCTTTGTCCTTATTTTTAGTATAAAATCACTTTTATTTAAGTATTAATTATTTAAAAAAATTAAAAGCCATTGTAATTTGTAATATCAATACAGCTAAGTCACGTAAATACAAAACATGTTGCATTACAAATGCTATAGGTGTCACATTTGCGAAAGTTATAACTATTGGCATTGTAAATGACAAAGCTATTCATTTAGCTATTTTCAAAACCAACACATAAATAAAAAAAAATGTCATTTACAAGACCCAAGCTCAAACTTTCCTAATGCGAGACCTATTGCATTGCAAATGCTTGTTTTTATATCTGTCAGTGATTCCTGTTGAGGTTTAATTTTTGTGACAGGCGCCTCATTGCCTACTTGTAACTATTCTCTGACCCTGCTTCAAGGGTCAGAGTAGGGTCAGAGAATAGTTGCAAGTAGGCAACGAGGCGCCAGGAAGCACTTACAGGCTTACAGCAGCAGGTGCCCAAGTTGAAGTTAATTTCTTTGTAACCCTTTTGTAAAAGGTTACAAAAAATTAGATTCAACTTTTGCACCTGCTGCTGTAACCCTGTAAGTGCTTGGCTGAAAATTTGTCCCCGCTGATTAGTGGATTTTACCACGATTTCGCGAGATTCGCGGATCGCAAAATCGCAGAAAATCTGCAAATTCCGCGAGCGGAACAAATTTTCAGCCCATGCTTACTATTCACAATACTTAAATGCCAGAGAGTGACACTCTTAGTGGTAATTCACATATGACACAGCAGATTGTTGCACTTTTGTACAGAGCCCCTTCAATTTTTATCAGCATGTGTACTGACTCGCATGTGTAGGCACAGTTTACTCTCTCATATTGTCCCTGCATGTGACATTTCTAATGCCCCACATTAGACCTCAGTGTGAGCCCACCTGCCTGCACAGTTACTGCCCAATCAGACAAGGACACATCACTGAATGTACTGAGTGGGACATATGGGTTGTCTGCCAGACTGTCCATCAAAGAGCTATCTCTGAGACTGAGAAAAAACATGGCAGAGATGACGTTGGGGATGCTCCCTCGGACTGGGGGGTTGGCGCGCAGGAGCATGACACCGCTAATGGCCCGCATCTTAGCTGTGACACAGCCTGAGCTGGATGCATGTTTGAAAGACCATCAGCAGCAAGCTGGGGGTGAGCATTCTGGGAAGGGTGACTTTGTTTGTGAGTGACTGCATGTGTTCCAAGCCTGACCCAGTGCTTAGCTCTGTGATGTTGCTAGTGTGATGCAATGGCTTGTAAGTGGCCCCTGTGTTGGGTGCAGCTGTCATGCATTTTTCCTACCTGTACTTTCTCATGTCATTGAAGTAATGGCCCTTGACATTGTGTTCTGAGTTGTGTCCTTCTGGCATCTGCTGCATTGGGGGAGTCAGGGACATCCCATGGAAGGGAACGGCAGTGTGCCTCATCTGAGTGTGTTGTTACATCAATGTGTGCAGTGCCTGACGTCAGAATTGTGAGATCTACACATCTGACACCAATGTGCAACTGTAGTTGTACCCCAAAGTATGACATGGTGGGAATGGCATAAGCTCATGGCCATTGTGGATTGATATTTTGGAGTCTGTATCTCTTTTATCTCCTTATGCTGCCTCCAGATGTGACTGTAGCAACATGTTGGTAGGTACATATTTTCTCCCTCAGAGCCATCGGTATGCTCAAAGGGATCTGAATGTCTGGTTACATGGAGCCACAGGCAGGGTTTTTGGCTGTGTGGGCATCACATGGGTCACTTATGCCAAGTTTGCAAGATATCACACAAAATTTGACTTTGGAATTGAGGTTGCACAATGTTACTGCACAGGGTGGTGATCAACATGGGGATATCATCATCTTGTTTTGTGCTTTGCGTGCATATGATGTTTGTGTTAATGCTACTGAACTGAACCTACGTCTCTGTCTCTTGCAGCATCTACCATGGGTAAGGACAGGGAACGGGAACCAGTGGTGAGGCATCTGGCACAACTGCTACACACAAGCACACTGACACTGATGTGACCAGCGCCTCGGAGGGGGACAGGAGTCTGCTTGACGAATCACAGCTATAGACACCAACCTCAATGTCATCTGATGCCAGTGGTGACACATCTAAGTTGGCGGGCATAGGGAGCGGAATCTCTGTCTCCTCTTCTACCACACATCATCCAGTGCCCACCCTCCCAACTACTTCCACTAGTGCTGTACGTGTTCGCACCAGTACGAACGGAAGAGTGACATTCCCCCAGGCACCTCTGTCCCTGCCTCCCCTGCTGCCCTCAGCGTTGAGGCTGTTGACCTTTTGTGCCAGCTGTGTGTGGGTCAGACAACTCTCCTTAATGCCTTCCTAGACCATGACAAGAAGTTGGCACAGGTAGTTCCCTCCATGGAGGGCATTCATTCAGTCGTGGGTGGGCTACACAGGACTGTCCAGTCTTTGTCCTCTACAGCTGTCACAGGCTCAGAGTCCAGCTCCAGTCCCTTTGGCCACCCCCTTGCCAGTGACTACATCTGACGAGAGTGACAACACACAAAGGATCTCAGGCTCAAGCTACACCACACGCAGCAAGAACAAAAGCAGTCTAAACGAGTCAGAGCTGACACCGCCCCCTCAACAAACCAAAGCCACACCAGATCCCATAGGTAAAGAAACTTCAGGTGACACTCAGGGGCATCATGCCAAGAACCAGGCCTCAGGCTAACATGTCTCAGAAGCATCCCCAGGCAAGGACTCTCCTGTACCAAACGCAAATCGCAGAGAAAAGCAGTCAGTTCCCATACCAGCTGTGAAGCTGGTGCCTGCTAAGAGTCCACAGAAAAAGCCCACCAAGGCAGATTCTCCCACAACCTCTACTCCCATCCAGACCCCTGTGAAGCAGGTAAAGGAGGTCACTGTAGGGGGTTCACCTGATAAACAGGTGATGGAGGGGAAAAGGCAAGGACAGGCCAAGCGTACCTCCAGATCCAGCAGGTCCCCAGAGAGAGGCCCACCAGCTGCACCTGATGCAGCTTCATTCCTCCCAAGACAGTTCTTGCCTATCGAGTTCCCAGGAAGTAGAAAGACACCCCTCCATATTTCCCCTCCCACACTGTGTCTCACTGCAGCATGACTCAACCTCCAAGTGCCACCACACCATCCGATCAAAGCAGCCCTCCGGCTCCCAAAGCCACTGATGCCTCTACCTCAGCTGTTCCTTTCTCTCCCAGATTCAGTCCTCCAAGGGGCCCGACACTCAACTACCCCCCAGTCCAACTGACAGCCATGTCTGAGTGAAAGTCCCCCTCACACTGACAGCGGTGCCTGAACTGCCAATTGTTATCAACCTAACTGTGTTGCTGACCATGGCAGTGTACAGTCTCAGTGTGACTTGCCTCTACATGACAACCTTTGAAGAAGATATAATTATGCACCCAAGTAATCCCTACATCAGTAATGTGACCTTGTGGAGAAAATGTATCAATGGCATCTTAATCTGTTGGAAAAGGGATCGCTCCACTGTGAGGAATTCTGTCAGTGGGCGAACACACAGAACTAATTTTTGAAATTCACACTACAATCTCAGATACGAACATACCCTTCTTAGATCTAGAGGTGAGACTTGATGACACAGGACTTAGTACAACCATATACAAAACTCTAACAGACAGGAACAGTCTGCTACTGTATAGCAGTCATTACCCCGGGACCCTCAAACACAACCTACCCTTTGGGCAGTTCCTCGGTTTCAGCAGAAACTGCAATACCCTCACAGACTACAGAACTGACGCCAATGTTTTGGAGCTCAAGCTAGGTCAAAGGGGGTATCCTGCACTTCATGTCAAGACCTCTTTCAAGAGGGTAATGAACAGCCCCCATGAGTCATTGTTGCAAATCACACCCAAAGTGAATACTGATACCCTAACATGTGTCACATCGTTTACTCTGGACTCCACACGTATCAAAGGGATCATTAAGAAACACTGGGGCATCTTAAATACTGGAGACCTGGCCATACCCACACCCAGGTTTGCCTTCAAATAAACAAACATTTTGAAAGATATCCTAGTACAAACAAGACCTAAAACTGAGAACAACACAGTCCAAAGAACGCTTTGGGGTCTCCCTCCTGTTACAGGGCATCATCCATGTGGTACTTGTTTGGCCTGTGAACAGACAAGCCATAAAAGAGATCACGCTCTCAGATATATTTACTTGAAAATTGAAACGACAAACTAACTGCATTACATCCCACTGTATATACATGGTTTTGTGCCCTTGCAACAAATAATATGTAGGTATGACCATGAGGGCAGTTAGAATACGCATCACTGAACATAAGAGCAACATAAGATGCCAGAGAGTCACTACTAATATTTACACCCACTATAAAGAACTGAAACATACAACGGAGTCCCTACTGTGGGTGATTCTTGAAGTCCCCTCTGGAATCACACAACAGGCATTTTTCAGAATAGAATAATGGTGGGTACACCACCTGTCCACTGACCAACATGGCCTCAATGATGACATGCCTTGAGCTTCCTTAGGTGAGAGATGACACTCCTTAGGTCAGGGTATTCTGATGTATATCAATATACCAACACACTGGAATGAGAGGATGGTATTACCAACCCTGCACACCTGTGGGAATGCACCTCCCACTTGATGTAATTGTCACTCGGCATACCTGACTGAGTGATATGGTAACAAGGTGTATGCGCTCCTAGATTAGTGATTGGAGTCTTCTTTGACTAACGATCGCGCTATATTATCTTCTGCATATGTGCGCAACACTGTGTTCAGTTCAATGCGACCCGCCTATTGGTGAAGGAAAAAAAAACCTCCTCCCCATTTCTTTAAGGACCGTTGCACCAGCCTGTACAGAACTACATGTTTAATCGGGTAGTAAGAAGAATTCGACACAACCCGAGTACCTAAATAGTTCAAGACATGGTACTGTTTCCTAGCCTTGCACTACACTGTAAGGTGGCCACCATATACACTACCATCAGTTGAGCGTTTCCATTACCAACTGTCATGTGGTCCGAAGGCGATCTGGGAACCACCCCCTCGCCGCACGAGACGCCGAAAAGTACTTTAGCGCCAGCGTGGGGCAGCTCACCACTTTCCTGTACTGGCGGACAGAGGTAGGTGAATCGGCCTATATCCACAGCGGAATGG
Organism: Lissotriton vulgaris; assembly: GCF_964263255.1. Taxonomy (NCBI): domain Eukaryota; kingdom Metazoa; phylum Chordata; class Amphibia; order Caudata; family Salamandridae; genus Lissotriton; species Lissotriton vulgaris. The sequence continues at coordinate 581,584,617 of NC_141687.1, read as the reverse complement.
TGAGAAACAATGGCAAGCTGACATTTGTCCAGCCCTGTGACAGAGCGTTTCTGCAGAGTGGGATTGCATGGGTTGAGAATGCTATACGGTAATCGCCACGTCTTTGCATCAACCATGGAGCTGGGTGGTTAGGTTGGTGATGTTGGTATGAGACGCACAGACCGATATCAGGTAGGCTGACTACCTGAATGAGAAGGGGCTTTCAAACTGCTATACGGGTACAGTGTGGAGTAACCTAATATCACATGGACTCGCCTCTCAGTGTAACTGGCAGATATAATTAGAGACTGTTTACAAATGGATGAGCTCTCTACCAGCTGACACTAAGGCATGCGATTTGCACGGAGAAAAAATGACAATATTCCCAAGGCTGTTAGTTGATCTCTGTCTTGTTTTGTACGTTTTCGGAACACCATGACTCAGGTGTCTCGACTTCCCACCGAATACAGCATGGAGTGATACTTTCACCACAGATAGATGAGTGAACTGAGTTTATATCCACTCAGACAACAGGTGAGGTCTTTCAGCGATTCCCTGTTAGACCGTTTTTAACACAGTCTTCTGTTTTTAGAATAAGTTAATTGACTCTCACATTATTATCACGTAACTTTGTAAATTGCCACACACTATTTTTAATTCTTGTTCACGAGTAGGGTTGGACATAAACCAATAGAACAATGGCTTTACTATGACCTTAATACAATTGATACAGTTGTGTTTCCATTCTGTATCCCTTTCTCTTAGATCACTTTGCGATACTGCAGGACACTTTGCTTGCGGTCTTTGATATGTGGTAGGTAGTACACCCACCCACCACTTTGCGTAGGTAGTTCACTCACTAGGTCCTGAAGAATTGCCACGGATCACATTGACCAGCGGGCATGAAACATGTCGACCTCTAGAGTAGAGCATAGCTAAACTGAACCATTATGTCAGAGAGCTGCCACTCTTATTGTCCCCTTGGCCGCGGGGGGAATTCCCCCGCTGTGCTGGGGGTGGGGGGCACACACAGCACCCCGGTGCTTGTGACGAGCTCAACTCGTCATGAGCTACAGTAGCCATGTGCTCATGACGAGCTGAGCTTGTCACGGCCACACCCGTTTCTTTGGAACGCTCAGCACAGCAGGGGAATTAGCCCTGCGTGCGGGCGTTGGAGCCGATATGACGAGCACACGGGCAACCGTGGCTCATGACGAGCTGAGCTATGCACTTTGGACTGGCCACTGGCCTTGCTGTTCATTACTGTGTTTGCCCATTCCCTGTGCAGGTTCTTATGCACACATGCCTACTTTACACTTTGTACTGGCCACTGGCCCTGCTGTTTATTACTGTGTTTGCCCATTCCCTGTGTAGGTTCTCGTGTGCCTACTCTGCACTTTGGACTGGCCACTGGCCTTGCTGTTCATTACTATGTTTGCCCATTCCCTGTGCAGGTTCTCATGCACACATGTGACTACTTTACACTTTGTACTGGCCGCTGTCCTTGCTGCTTGTTACTGTGTTTGCCCACTCCCTGCTCAGAATCTCATATTCCTATTCTTCACTTTGGACTGGCCGCTAACCTTGCTCTTGTCTACTTTTGATGCCTATCTGTGTAATATGTAATAAAGACAGTTAATTGTGTTGTCTGCTTTGCCAGTGTCCTTGCTAAATAAAGGGTTTTATGTGTGGGTATGGTTTAATGTGGCACATGCTCTGTATGCCACTTTAAACTTGCCAATGGCGGATATCACTTTTTCTGGGTTTTGCTGAGGTGACAAGCACTTAACGTCTTCTTTACTCTGAGGCTTGGGGGTGCAATGAAGGTTGTTTGCGATGAACTACTGTTATCATAATCAATCTATGGTGATGTTAGCAAAATTGTACACATGTCATGTTTGGATGCACTGCCAGCAAAGAGTGGGATTCTATCCACAGAATTGCAGGTAGGCTGCCAAGGTCCATCATGTCTGTGTGATCTTTCTTAATGTGTGAACAGCAGTGTTGGTGTATGCTCAACTTGTGATGTCCAGTCAATCTAGTCACGTGGGTAAATTTCAATGTGTGCACTTGGGTGGCCACAAAGTGTGCAGTGTGAAGAGGGTGACTTTGTCAGTAGTGTTGATGTGTATGTGCCCTTGCGATGGCAACTACACACATCATGTTAACCTGGATTTGAGTGCCTGCTAGTTGGATTAGTCAGCCCTGTGCATTTGATTGTGCGCACATGTGGGAGTTGTAGGTTGTGCACTGTGCACTGTGGTGATGTGTCCTTGCACTTCTGGAGGACACCTACTTGTTGTTGGTGCCAATTGTGAGTATGCAGAGTGTGTGACTGGCTAGTCAGTGTTGTGTTTTGTTGATCAGCCATGTGTCTTGATACTGTTTGTGATCAATGTGCAGACTTGCTCAGCCACACCGACATTGTGGGTGTGTTTTCTCATGCATTGCTGTCACTCAAGCCATTTTTTGCTACAGTATTGCATGTGGGATGTGGAGTTGTACCATCCCCTATCTGTGCTTATAATGCCTACCCATTGTGATTGAGCACTCCATCTGTATGTGTATGATGCACTCCTGCCATGTCCACTACTGACATATACACCACTTCACTCTCATGTCAGCTATCCCCTTGGGTTGCCAGTGTGTGTCCCTCCCCTCTACTTCATTTGTTATACTGTGTATTGTGGTGCTTATCTGTGCACAGGACCAATGTGCCACTCAGGACAGTTTCCCATTTGGTTATGTGTTATTTTCTTGTACTGGTTTGCAGCCACGGGTGCTCATATGTGCTGCACAGTCCTCTGGTCATGTTATTTGCTCCTGGGTGTCCCAGACTTGTGCATCTGTGTTTGATGGGTAAGCTGTATGTGTCTTTGCTGAGGTATTGCTACCCTTCCTGAGTGTGAAGTTGTCTGTGTGCTGTGGCGGTTTGTGTTGTGGGGGTTAATGTTGTGGCACTCAGATATGTGTTTTACTGGTTTGGTTGGTGTGCACACACTGCTTGTTGTGCATGCAGTGCTGTGAGTGTGTGTTGCATTGTAATTGCCTGGTGTGCATCCCCTGATGTACAACTGTGTTTGCAATGAGAAGGATTGGCATGTGCATCTGTTGTGTGTTTGCTGTGGATGTGTGCAGTGTTTGGCCCGTGTTGTCTCTTTCAGCTGACAGATGCTCTGTGTGTGATGTTCTATTTGCATGTCATTGTGTGTGAGTTGTTTGTGCATTGTGATACATTCAGATGTGCGTTGCAAGTGTAGTATGCATTACTTGTGTGTCTCTCACATGCACTTAGGAGTATTATTGTTCCTGAGCTTGTTTTGAGTACACCTTGGTGGTCTGTCCTCTCATATTTGACCTATCAGGATTGTGCATGTCCATGCATGTGGTACACTATTACACAATGGTGACTTGATGGGTGGTGTGGTATGTCTGTCTGTGTTTTCGTATTGGACCATTGCTGCCAGTTTGTGTCCATGATTGTTTTGAGATGATGCACTTCTTGTCTGTGTTGGGGTATGGTATCTGTGCATTGGTCCTGAGAGATGGTGTTGTGTACTCCTGTTCTGTCTGTGATCCCATTGCCTTTCCACTGTTTGTCTGCACATGTCTGGGCTTGTTGTACTTCTGTGTCTGTATTTTGTGAGGTTTGTGTTTGGCTATTGTTTTTGTGCCAGCATTGGCTTAGGCATCCCTGAGTGTGTGTGTGATGTTTGTGGAAGCACCCCAGGTAGTGTGATTGGTTGTCAGTGTATTCACAGGACAATTATTTGCACAATTCTGTGTCTTTAACTCTAGTGTTGAGTGGTGCAGGTGTGAGGTGGGTGGAGGAGGGGTATGTGTGAAGGGTCCAAATTCTATTTGACAGTCCATGGGCCCTGTGTGTTGTACTGATGCCATACCCATGTCAAGTAAGTAGGTACATATGTGTGGCTGATTACTATTTGACTTCAGACACTTCCTACCATCCCTGTGCCTCTGCATGGCTTGCATTGCTGTCTCCCTGAGCTCACTGTAGTTAAATTCAATCACTGTGCCAGCCATGTGTTATTGGTTGGCCTAAAGGTGTTGTTATCTGTTCCTTCTCTTGCATGTGATGTACACATGCTTTGTGGCTAGCTCATTGTCTTCCCATCACTGCCCAGCTCACTTTTGTCTTGACCATTTATTGTTGTCCATTGCTGCTGCCATCTGGTATGTGTCTGTGTGTCAGTGTGGGGTGTGTCTGGGTGGCTTGACAGTTAGGGCATTGTTCATATTCAGTGTGTGTTCCTTTTCTGATTGGACCCAGTTTGTTTGACATGAGTGGAGTGTGAGTGTAGGGAGGAGGGATGCCCTGGGCTTGAGCTTCTGTGCTGTGTGTTCCTCTTCAGCCCCACCTGCTGCATATGGCTCCCTGGTTGTTAGGGGTGTGCGGTGCAGGGTGTGAGTTCACCTGGCTGGTTAATTGTGCAGGGGGAACACAGGAGGGGAACACAACATGTCCCTTGATCTAGTGTGTGAAGGGTGTAGTTGTGACCCTGTGAATCTTTGTGGACTGCCCATGCTTTCCGCTAGCCACTGCCTACTACATTGTGTGCATGTTTTCCTGCGTCTGCACTGCAGCGGTGACGTGACCAGGAGATTGCTGTTATTTCGTGGTTAACGGGTGACCTGGATGCAGATGGGTGATTTTGTGACAGGTAGGACATGTGCGGGTACACTTGTGGATGTGTTCCTGTCCCCACTAGAGTGTCTTGTGTGGACAGGAACCGTATATCTGCCCAGGAATTTTATGTTGTGGTTGTATGCAGAGTTGTATCATTGCGTTGCTGCTTCGTTGTCCTCGGCGTTAAATTATTTGCTGGTAGTGTATCAAGTACAGCACCGGGAAGACGTGTAGAGCTGGATCCATTATGGTCCGGACCGGGTGGAGGGGACCAGGAGTCTTGTTTCGCGGTCTGCTGTTGTGCTTGCACCATCTCTGGCTGGGTGGTTTCTCTACAGCAGTGTGATGGGCTGTTTGGGGCCTCCTGATTTGTATGGTGGTCGGGCGTCATTCCGCACAGCGGTGGGTCTCTATTGGCTCCCATCGTCACGGGGCGGGCACATTTTTATGGCGGTTCACATTGCACACCGGCGGACGGGAAATGCGCTATGCTTGCCCTTTGTAATATGGCGGGCGTGAGGACCGCTGCTGGTGTGCGGAAAAAGACATTTTCCACCATCGCCAGCACCGCAGTGGTGCCTCGGCCCGCCATCATAATGAGCCCCAAAGTAGTAACTGAGAAACACTTTTTTAAAGAATAAAAACAATAGAGTCATTTAAAAAAAAAAACAGCATCAACATACAACGCATTGACAGCATAACATGAAAGATAAAACATGTGTCCCCTCTATTTCAACAAAATCAAGCAGGCCTTCCTCAACACAAAATGGATGCCATTCCAATACAGTACGTAAAAACCAAACCTTCACACAGAAATCTTATACTAGACATTCAGTCAGGTTCTGAATCATGCGGAAAAATCAATAAATAAATATATTTTCTTTTACATTTTCGTTAACAAATTCTAAACGTATAAATGCAGCCGACCAGCATTTTGACCTCAGTGGTGCTCAAACTTTCCTAACAACCACACGTATCTGGACTAGAAGGAAATGGTCACTTTTTACAACACTGTCGTCTATTGACAAAAGTAAAGGGGTGATTACAATGGCAGGCGGATCGCCACCGCCCGCATGGCAGTGGTGATCCGCCCACCATAAACCACCGTCTGCCACCCAATTCCCCCGCCATATTACTATGGCGGGGGACCCCGGCGGATGGAAAGACCGTCTGCCGGTTTTCTGCCTGGTTGATGAGTCGACCGGGCGGAATAGGTTTTAATATGGTGGCGGTGTCTGATAGACACTGCCATCCATATTAATATACATGTGGGTATTTGTCTTTCCATGGTGGCGTTGTGCGGTCCTAGAAATTGGGGGCCCGTAGTGGGCCCCCAGGTATTTTGGGGGATGGAGGTGCACATGGGGGATACCAATGGTACCCCCTGCATATGAATGTACACGTGGCAGGCACAGCGCAGTGAAGATGTTAAAGAGGGGGCCCGGCCCGACCTCTTCCGTCCTTTAACGGGCTCAAACGGATCCGCCCTTGACCCGGGCTTCGCCCGGCGCGCGCCTGCACTCGTCCCGCGGAGCGGGTGTGTCAACGGGCTAAATAAGCGGCTTGGGCGGGAGATCAGGCACAGGTGCGGGCAGTAAACAGCCCACTGGGACTTGCAGTCCCTTGGCAAACAGCGTCCTCCTTCTGTCAAGGCGGGCCAGGAGTTTAGTAGCCTCCTCAGTGGCAGATCAGGCACAGGTGCGGGCAGTAGTCAGCCCCCTGGGACTTGCAGTCCCTTGGCAAAAAACGTCCTCCTTCTGTCAAGGCGCAGTAGTGATATATAGATGATGGATTGGCCAAGGTCCATAGCACAGGGGAGAACCCAGCACAGCAGAGCAACAGGGCCAGTGTCCATGGCACATGTTAGACAGCAAGTTCATGAGAGGCTGGACAGGGGAGATTACAGCACAGCAGAGCAACAGGGCCAGTGTCCATGGCGCAGGTGAGACAGTAAGTACATGAGAGGCTGCACAGGGGAGAGTACAGCACAGCAGAGCAACAGGGCCAGTGTCCATAGGACAGGTGAAACAGCAAGTACATGAGAGGCTGCACATGGGAGAGTACAGCACAGCAGAGCATCAGGGCCAGTGTCCATAGGACAGGTGAAACAGCAAGTACATGAGAGGCTGCACAGGGGAGAGTACAGCACAACAGAGCAACAGGGCCAGTGTCCATGGCACAGGGGAGAGCCCAACACAGCAGAGCAACAGGGCCAGTGTCAATAGCATAGGTGAATACCAGACGTGAGTCAAAGTAGCCTTGTGCACAGCGTAGTCACTCGTGAGAGTGTAAATAAAGATACTACGTTTTTTTTAAGGTAGTTCATACAAATCTACACAAAATGTTGTGAAAATGATGCAATGCTGGAAGTAAACCAAATGAAGCGTAAGTTGTAGTTCATTATCATCATTGTATTGAAATCATGATGGAAAACTCATTGTGTCCAAAAATAATGTTGAAATTCACAAAATTCAGGACGAATTGCCACATTCTTCAATTTCCATGAAAAAACAAATCCCAATGCATTTCGGGCTTGTGGCAAAAGCCCTTCATCAGGGGATCTAGAAAGATAACATACATAATGTTTTTAAACCTAAATTAGTTAGAACGTCAAGCATCATATGTATTCTCAAATCAGAAAATGAGGAAGATCATGCGAGCATGCTGAGAAAAGTTCCACTCAATGCAAAACGAGACCAGTAATTCCCAATGTCAAAGCGAGACGTGGATACCAAATAGTGACATCAAAGTGAATGTAGTGCGAACCTAAATAAACATCGTGCCGTAATGTAAACAACGTGAACGTGAACCGACAAGACTGTGCGAGTTGACCAGTTGAAGTGAACGCGGTACTTTAAGACGTGAACATGCTTACCCGAGAAATAAAAATAAAAATAAAAAGCATGCTGGTGATTATGTGGACAAACGTAGTTACCGTGCAAAATAGTACATTTAAAAGGTAGCGCGAGAACGCTTACTGATTAGCTCCAGTGTTCGAGGTTAAACCAAAACAGTCTTCGAACGCTGTAAAAAATGTGGAAAGAAGGGAATTACGCTAGTGTAAAGAATGAAGCTCCGTAAAAAAGAAAAAAGTGCGCGTTTCTTACCGAAAGGTGAAGTTTCAGTGCACGTAGTGTCTATACCCGGTGCATTCGACGGAGTGAGTGTCGGCGTCAGCCCGGCGCCCAAAATATACGTCCGTGTGAGAGACAGGAGAACTAGAGATAGAAAGCGGACAATCGTGGAAACGTTAGTAATGTAATGATATAGAGCCCATGTTGTGCAAAAAGTGCCCGAAAAAGGTCCATCAAGGCAACTAATCAAAGCATAGAGGATGAAGCAACATAATACACATGTCTCATGACTTAAGACATGCCAACAACAAAAATGCAACCAGTACAATAAAAAATGTAGAAATACATGTCAAGCACGCAAAAAGTACAAATTACAGGAAGCAAGCCAATTCAAATTTGTCATTAAGACCCAGGGGGGTCAGAGTCTGCATGAACCATATCCAGTAAGTCTCACGTTGAGATAGATGTTTGTTACAGTCTCTATCTGGGCGTAAATCCACAACTTCAAGAACCCCACATCTCAATTGTGCAATGTTATGTTTGGAATCACGCCAATGTTCTGCAATAGGGGAGCTGGTAGTTTGAGTTCTAATTCTACTTTTGTGTTCGTTAATCCTCACCCGTAGGGGTCTCTCAGTCTTGCCAATGTAGAAGAGGCCGCATGGGCACTTGATAAAATACACAAGATGATGACTGTTGCACGTTGCATTAAATCTGAGGTGAATCAGTTTCCCAGACCTGGGATGGTGGATACTATTGCCTTTAACCATGTTGCTACAGTTAGAACAATTCATGCATGTTATCAAGCCTTTGTACCTGACCTGGGGAGTGGGTTGAGTGTTTAAGATTTCTTTCAAGTTTCTCGCTCTCTTGTAGGCGAACATAGGTGCTTCCTGAAATAAGTCTTTGAAATCAACTTCTGATTGTAAGAGCGACCATCTGTTAGTTATAATGTTTTTTAACTGAGATGATTGGGTAGAATATGTGGAAACGAATACTTCCCTCTTGGTGGTTGATGCCTTCATGGTTTTTTGTAAGAGCTGCTCCCTTTTGACTGTTCGACTTCTTGTGTCAGCTTCTTGGATGATTGAGGGGGGATATCCCCTCGCACTGTATTTCTCTTTACATTTTTCAATCGTTTGCATGCCAGTAAGCTCGTCAGAGTGTATGCGTTTGATCCGTAAAAATTGACTATACGGTAGATGGTGTTTCAAGGACCATGGATGAAAGCTCTGGTACGCCAGAGTATTGTTCCTGTCGGTTTTTTTAGGGAAAAGTGAAGTGGATATTTTAGAGTCTTGAATCGTGATTAACACATCCAGAAATGGAATACTCTTGGCTTCGATTTGGAAAGTGAATTGGATCCGTGGATGTATGTCATTGAGTTCTTGTATCCTGGTTTCAAGTGTGTTAGGGGAACCTCGCCAAATGATGAAAATGTCATCTATGTACCTTTTGAAGAGTAATAGATGATCGGACCAGTCATTCCTAGATAAGATGTGCTCAGATTCGAATTTCATCATGAAAATGTTGGCGTAGCTAGGAGCACCCGGAAAACCCATACTGGTGCCATTGGATTGCAAGAAAAAATCATTCTTCCATTGGAAGTAATTGTGCATTTCAGCCGTCGTCGGCCCGGCTTGCTTGAATCCTGATGGTGCAATGAGCAAGGGACTCACGTAGCTTGTCTCCTTTCTGGTGAAGAATTGGCTTGGTAGTTTGGTTTGCCCTGTTCCCATCATGCACTGGGACAGGAACAGACTAATTTGCATATAGCCAGGTTCTGAGCTGGGATGGTGCAGTGAGCTAAAAAACGGTGATGGATCAAGCCCTGATCTCTTGACTGGGTAGGAGTATTCTGCATCATTCAGAAACTCTGTCCATCACCTTTTCCAAAATTGATTTTATCCACACTAAGTCTGGGAGGGTATACTCAGACGTGAGTCCCTAGCTCATTGCACCATCAGGATTCAAACAAGCCGGGCCGACGACGGCTGAAATGCCAGAAACTGGTCCCCGGAAGCTTGTCTCCTTCCCAGTATAAGAATTGGCTTGGTAGTTTGGTTTGCCCTGTTCCCATCATGCACTGGGACAGGAACAGACTAATTTGCATATAGCCAGGTTCTGAGCTGGGATGGTGCAGTGAGCTAAAAAACGGTGATGGATCAAGCCCTGATCTCTTGACTGGGTAGGAGTATTCTGCATCATTCAGAAACTCTGTCCATCACCTTTTCCAAAATTGATTTTATCCACACTAAGTGTGGGAGGGTATACTCAGACATGAGTCCCTAGCTCATTGCACCATCAGGATTCAAGCAAGCCGGGCCGACAACGGCTGAAATGCCAGAAACCGGTCCCCGGAAGCTTGTCTCCTTCCCAGTATAAGAATTGGCTTGGTAGTTTGGTTTGCCCTGTTCCCATCATGCACTGGGACAGGAACAGACTAATTTGCATATAGCCAGGTTCTGAGCTGGGATGGTGCAGTGAGCTAAAAAACAGTGATGGATCAAGCCCTGATCTCTTGACTGGGTAGGAGTATTCTGCATCATTCAGAAACTCTGTCCATCACCTTTTCCAAAATTGATTTTATCCACACTAAGTGTGGGAGGGTATACTCAGACGTGAGTCCCTAGCTCATTGCACCATCAGGATTCAAGCAAGCCGGGCCGACGACGGCTGAAATGCCAGTAACCGGTCCCCGGAAGCTTGTCTCCTTCCCAGTATAAGAATTGGCTTGGTAGTTTGGTTTGCCCTGTTCCCATCATGTACTGGGACAGGAACAGACTAATTTGCATATAGCCAGGTTCTGAGCTGGGATGGTGCAGTGAGCTAAAAAACGGTGATGGATCAAGCCCTGATCTCTTGACTGGGTAGGAGTATTCTGCATCATTCAGAAACTCTGTCCATCACCTTTTCCAAAATTGATTTTATCCACACTAAGTGTGGGAGGGTATACTCAGACGTGAGTCCCTAGCTCATTGCACCATCAGGATTCAAGCAATCCGGGCCGACGATGGCTGAAATGCCAGAAACCGGTCCCCGGAAGCTTGTCTCATTCCCAGTATAAGAATTGGCTTGGTAGTTTGGTTTGCCCTGTTCCCATCATGCACTGGGACAGGAACAGACTAATTTGCATATAGCCAGGTTCTGAGCTGGGATGGTGCAGTGAGCTAAAAAACGGTGATGGATCAAGCCCTGATCTCTTGACTGGGTAGGAGTATTCTGCATCATTCAGAAACTCTGTCCATCACCTTTTCCAAAATTGATTTTATCCACACTAAGTGTGGGAGGGTATACTCAGACGTGAGTCCCTAGCTCATTGCACCATCAGGATTCAAGCAAGCCGGGCCGACGACGGCTGAAATGCCAGAAACCGGTCCCCGGAAGCTTGTCTCCTTCCCAGTATAAGAATTGGCTTGGTAGTTTGGTTTGCCCTGTTCCCATCATGCACTGGGACAGGAACAGACTAATTTGCATATAGCCAGGTTCTGAGCTGGGATGGTGCAGTGAGCTAAAAAACGGTGATGGATCAAGCCCTGATCTCTTGACTGGGTAGGAGTATTCTGCATCATTCAGAAACTCTGTCCATCACCTTTTCCAAAATTGATTTTATCCACACTAAGTGTGGGAGGGTATACTCAGACGTGAGTCCCTATCTCATTGCACCATCAGGATTCAAGCAAGCCGGGCCGACAACGGCTGAAATGCCAGAAACCGGTCCCCGGAAGCTTGTCTCCTTCCCAGTATAAGAATTGGCTTGATAGTTTGGTTTGCCCTGTTCTCATCATGCACTGGGACAGGAACAGACTAATTTGCATATAGCCAGGTTCTGAGCTGGGATGGTGCAGTGAGCTAAAAAACTGTGATGGATCAAGCCCTGATCTCTTGACTGGGTAGGAGTATTCTGCATCATTCAGAAACTCTGTCCATCACCTTTTCCAAAATTGATTTTATCCACACTAAGTCTGGGAGGGTATACTCAGACGTGAGTCCCTAGCTCATTGCACCATCAGGATTCAAGCAAGCCGGGCCGACGACGGCTGAAATGCCAGAAACCGGTCCCGGGAAGCTTGTCTCCTTCCCAGTATAAGAATTGGCTTGGTAGTTTGGTTTGCCCTGTTCCCATCATGCACTGGGACAGGAACAGACTAATTTGCATATAGCCAGGTTCTGAGCTGGGATGGTGCAGTGAGCTAAAAAACGGTGATGGATCAAGCCCTGATCTCTTGACTGGGTAGGAGTATTCTGCATCATTCAGAAACTCTGTCCATCACCTTTTCCAAAATTGATTTTATCCACACTAAGTGTGGGAGGGTATACTCAGACATGAGTCCCTAGCTCATTGCACCATCAGGATTCAAGTTAGCCGGGCCGACAACGGCTGAAATGCCAGAAACCGGTCCCCGGAAGCTTGTCTCCTTCCCAGTATAAGAATTGGCTTGGTAGTTTGGTTTGCCCTTTTCCCATCATGTACTGGGACAGGAACAGACTAATTTGCATATAGCCAGGTTCTGAGCTGGGATGCTGCAGTGAGCTAAAAAACAGTGATGGATCAAGCCCTGATCTCTTGACTGGGTAGGAGTATTCTGCATCATTCAGAAACTCTGTCCATCACCTTTTCCAAAATTGATTTTATCCACACTAAGTGTGGGAGGGTATACTCAGACGTGAGTCCCTAGCTCATTGCACCATCAGGATTCAAGCAATCCGGGCCAACGATGGGTGAAATGCCAGAAACCGGTCCCCGGAAGCTTGTCTCCTTCCCAGTATAAGAATTGGCTTGGTAGTTTGGTTTGCCCTGTTCCCATCATGCACTGGGACAGGAACAGACTAATTTGCATATAGCCAGGTTCTGAGCTGGGATGGTGCAGTGAGCTAAAAAACGGTGATGGATCAAGCCCTGATCTCTTGACTGGGTAGGAGTATTCTGCATCATTCAGAAACTCTGTCCATCACCTTTTCCAAAATTGATTTTATCCACACTAAGTGTGGGAGGGTATACTCAGACGTGAGTCCCTAGCTCATTGCACCATCAGGATTCAAGCAAGCCGGGCCGACGACGGCTGAAATGCCAGAAACCGGTCCCCGGAAGCTTGTCTCCTTCCCAGTATAAGAATTGGCTTGGTAGTTTGGTTTGCCCCGTTCCCATCATGCACTGGGACAGGAACAGACTAATTTGCATATAGCCAGGTTCTGAGCTGGGATGGTGCAGTGAGCTAAAAAACAGTAATGGATCAAGCCCTGATCTCTTGACTGGGTAGGAGTATTCTGCATCATTCAGAAACTCTGTCCATCACCTTTTCCAAAATTTCTTTTTTGAGCTCTCACAATCTGCAAAATGTCATGGATAATACTGCCATTTTTTTACCGAATGCCCAGTTTGTGCTAACTTTTAGAGGTAGGGGGTGTTCCTCAACTATTGATTATTTTTATGTTTCACCTTGCCTCGCTGACTGTCTATTAGAGGGTGTTGTCATCCCAATGAGTCAAGGGGACCACAACCCCATTAGGGTTGTCATGAGTTTGGAATTACGGCCCATTTATAAAAGGGAATGTGGTGCTAGGAACGTATCCCCCACGACAGATAAACTTAGACTCAGATGATGGGGTATTAATACTAAGGAAGTGTTCCGTGTCTTAGTTAGAGATAACTTATGTCTCTTTAACTCATGTCTGTCAGACATGGACCCTTATTCCAAGGCTCTCTGTGACTTTGTTAAGATTTGTTCAGCCTCTAAATCTTTATTATCAGCACCTCGCAGGGAAATTGAATCAGGCCCCAGATGGTTCAATCGTGAGTGTTCAGTGGCAAACAGGGAATTGCGCAGGGCATTGTCTTCTAAACCTAATTGTCTTATTGAAGTGAGAGAAGCCAGATGTAGGTAGAGAGTGACAATAAACAAAAGGAAAACAGAGATCCTTAAAGACCGCTGGGATGCATTAGAAAGAGCAGCTGATCTAAGGAAGGGAGATGCCTTTTGGGCCGCTGTCAAGGACCTGCGATGTTCAGGCCAGTTCCTGAACCCGATTAGCTGTACCATTACATGCGAAGCATGGGTGAATCATTTTGCTACCATTTATGCCGCACGACATTCGGAGTCGGCTCCACTGCTCTTTGCCATCCACCGACGATTGATATAACTCTATCTGAGGTAGAAGATGGCGTTACTTAGAGCGCAGGGAATAAGGCACCTGGCCCCGATGGCTTACCCATCGATAATATTAAATCAAATCTAGAAGTCTGGGCACAGCTTCTCTTATATGTATTTAATAACTTTACCCTCGCCCCTCTTCCCCGCACCTGGTCATCAAGTATTATTGTCCCTATTTTTAAGAAAGGAGACCGTTCTCAACCTAGGTGTTGCAAACCTATCTCTCTTATTGATAATACTTTAAAAATCCTTGGTAGGATTTTATATAGTAAGATTTGGAGCTTGACCGAGGACAATGGCATTTTGGAGCGCTGCCAACTAGGTTTCCGTAATAAGGTAGGAACGATTGAGCAGTGCCTCAATTTAAACCTAATCCTAGGTAAATATAATATTGCACGTAGATCAGCAGTTCATCTTGCCTTTATGGACTTGTACTCTGCTTTCGATCTCGTCAATAGATCAAAACTTTGGACAGCCCTCTTGAATTATGGTCTGGACGAATCCCTTGTGCATTTTTTGGCTTACTTGCACAAGGACCTTAACGCTTGTGTCAGGATCGGTCAGGGGGGGGCGAAGTGACAAAAGCTATAAAAGTTCATAGAGGGGTAAGACAGGGGTGCATGTTAGCCCCCCTTCTTTTTATTATTTATATTAATGGGCTGCACAAAATCCTAACCCCTCTTTCCTATGATGTCCCCAAAATTATGGGCAAATCTCTACCTGTTCTATGTTTTGCAGACAATGCGGTCCTTATGGGCCATACCCTGAAGGACTGAATTATTCTAAGACCCAGCGGTGCCAGGGGACAACACCTGAAACCTTCGTGGGTAACCTGTTCCGGCGTACAAATGACAGAGACACGGGACACTTCCTTCGGCGTCAAAGATTCAAGGTTTATTACTGCAGGGAACACAGAAGTCACGAGAAGTACATAACATGTAGGTTCACGGAGCCTGATTCAAATTGCTACTGTAGGTCGCTCCTTTTATACACATTTCTCTCATAGGTTAACATTGTACACAAAGGTTTACAACTCGGTTCCCATCGTAATCTCCAAGAGGGGTTGCTTTGATGCATTCAGGGCCCGGAACATAAGTACGGAAACATTTGGTGGTTCCCAACTGTAAAACCCATCTTCCCACCATTAGTACATTCCAATTGGCAATAAACAGATCGAAGAAGGAACAGAAACAGGTGCAGAGGAAGACAGAAACAGTGGGGAGATCGGAAAGGGTGTAAAAGGGGTGGTATCGGGATACACGAGCTACAGGCATCAAAGGGACGTGCCTAATGAGATGCACGGCTGAGACAATAGAGCGACACGGCAAGATGAGCTTTGAGCGGGGCCATCTGCCTTACAGTGTCATCCCCCTCATCATAAAGACACTTTCAAAGGAAACGTGTCTTCCGCAAGAGTCTTGGGAATCCCAGGGTCGCGAAACGGACAGCGTCCGTTCGCTGACTACTTGAGGGCAAGAAACAAAATGGATGCCGTATCTAAGATGGAACCCGTGGGTACAGATAGAGGAACCCACAAAACAAACGAACGGTTAAGGCTAGCACAGCGAAACCGCGTACACCCACTAAACTCGTCATTTGCGGTTCATAGATACCAGACTCGACCATATTAGTGCAAGTCAAAAACACCACTTACAATCGTTACGGAACCTCAGACGCTCCTTTTGCCCTCATGTAGGCAAGCACTAGTCGGAATCATATTCGATATTCATCAGACCATCTAGATGTTGCTGCAACATAACTCTGTCCATCTGAGCTCCTTTGGTAACAGGCGGCTGTCTCATACACGTTGTAGCACAGAGGCCACATAAGGCAGGACCACACTGCACACAAAGGCAACATGTGAACAGGAATTCTGCAACAACTCCGATGATCATCAGAATTTTCCAACCCCAAGTCGACATCAAGCCCCAAAACCACCCAAGTAGCGTCCAATCCCCTACGTCCACGTGTATGGACTCAGAGATCTTATGCAACTTTGAGATGGCTTGATAGACAGTCGGAGCGTTATCTGGAATGAAAATACATCAGCTCGAATGGATCACTTTACATACTCCACCTCGATCTGCTAAAACAACGTCTAAAACCATACGGTTTTGTAGCGTCATAAGCCTGTCCGCCTGAAGTTCTGCGGTGATATTACCAAGGGCACTGGCAGTGATATTAGCGGTCGATTCCACCACTCGAGTCAACTGTCTCAGGTTCCTACTATTGACCATAGGCCCCCAAAACGGAAAGAAACCCTTGAAAAAGTCTCCTGCCTCTTGACCGGCAGTGTCCTCTTCGCTAATCACGCCCCTCACAACTCTAGTCTTGTGATAGTCTGCTTCAACGGTAAACGTCGCGGGCAACAAATTTGCAATATAACATGTGCCCGCAAAGTCGGAGGGCAACCACGTATACGCACGATCATGACAGACAAAGTACGTACCCTTGGCAGTCAGGAACACAGGGGAAGAGAGCATCGGCAAAACATACGTCTCGGAGCAAGCACTCTCTCCAAGATATGCTCTCGATCTTCGGCCACGACCTTTTAGACAGAAATTACCAAGGTGGGGTACGATCCATATTGGAGACGAGCTTCTAAGCTGTCTTTCACCCACAAGCGCACTATACTCAGCCTCACTCAAGTCCCTATAGGCTCGCACCTCTTCCTCCGGGATGAGCGACGGCTCATAGATATCTCTATCTAAATCAGCGATCGCTATGGCCAAAGGCTTGTGGTACGGACCTGGACCAAAGTGCGGAGGACGTGGCTCTCGATTGGGGTAGGAATCTAGTGCACTGCGAAACATTGTTTGTAATGCTCGAGCTGAGCCCTGGGAACTATAAGGAAGGACCAGGTATGGAATTCCTTTATCTGTGGTATGTGGCATTAACCCACACACCCAACAATTAGTAGTGTTAACCACTAACTGATGTTGATGAAGGAGCTGGATGAAGGAATTATTTCTGAATTCCGCACGTCTAGCCTGTTCGTGTTGGGGTAGGATATGGAAGGAATGAGGGGACACAGTGGAGGTAGTTTTAGGTTCAGAAGTAGGAGTAGGTATGGCAGAAGGTAGGAAGTACTGTATCATATAATACACCCCACCCGCCAATAACGAGGAAACAATTAGAAACAGAAGGAACACCTGAAACATAAAGCATTTTGTACGAGTAATCTGTTGCAGTTTGAATCTTTGCGCCTGAGCTTTTTCCAAGTCCATCAGCTTTGAAAACGCCATCCTCTAAAACCGTCCGCAACGTTTCTTGATGCACTTCGTTCTGTGTAGCAGTAGTCAATCCCCAGGAGTTCCCAGGAACCGACGGTCTCTGACCTAGTGTCTAGACCTACTAACCAGAAGGAAGTACACGCGCGGCCCTACGGCTCACCTGGATGCAAGGTATTCTAATTCACAAATATATACAAAGTCTCTCAGCTGTGGAAGCAAAAACACATGTGGAAAAAAAAACCTCAATATTGACAAAAATCACAGTTGTACGTGTGTTCAGACTGATCGTGGAAAGGGGTAACGTAGATGTCGAGGGACAAAAACGAAAATTTTATTTGTCCTTGGTATTAGATCGCAAAGAGTAGCGGCTTCTCTCAGGACGTGTCTGTTCGTCAAACAATGGATCCGATGAGGGAACAGAGTTCTGTTGATCAGTCAATTGTTCAGATCTTGAATCTCGTGATGGCAAATGTTCAACAATGTCTTTCTGCTGCACTGAGGATTCTCCGACAGGCTGAGCGTCGCTAAAAGGTACAAAGGTCTGCGATGCTTCAGTTTCAGACGAGGCAATGCCCTTCCTCACCCACGAGTCCGCTGGTAAAGGTATTGGAACCTTTTTGGTATGGGTGGCATGCACCCAGTGCTTTCGGCCTTCCAAACGGACAGCAGTTCTCGTGGCAAGGAGGACTTGGTAGGGTCCAGTAAAGCGAGGTTCGAGATTGCGTTTTCTTCCAAAGTTCCTCGTCACCACCCAGTCTCCGGGCTGGAGCTGGTGGCCTGGACCCTCCGTCTGCGTCGGCAATGCTTCAAAGACCTGTTGGTGAATTAACCTCAGTTTAGCAGTCAGATCATGAAGATAATCTATCAACATTGGATATTCGAGATCTGAAAACACACTCGGTCTAGGGACCCCCCAAACATTCGCAGGACGGCCGAACACTATTTCGTAGGGACTGAGCCCTACTCGGGAGTGTACAGTCGCCCTTGTTGACAACAGAGCTAGAGGCAAAGCGTCAGGCCACGAGAGACCAGTCGTAGCCTGAATCTTCGCTAGTTTTAGTTTAAGGGTGCCATTATACCCTTCGACTAAACCTGCTGACTGGGGATGATTGGCGCTATGGAATTTTTGAGTAATTCCAAGGCCCTTACACACATTCTTCATCACACTCCCCACAAACTCACTTCCGTTATCAGACCATACAATCCGTGGCATTCCATACCGAGGAAAGTATTCCTTCAGTAGGATTTTCGCAGTGGACAGAGCAGTATTGTCTTTGAGAGGGTAGGCTTCAATCCATCGGGAGAATGCGCAAACCGCCACTAAAACGTGCTTCAGGTTATTGCATCGCTCCATATGGATGAAGTCTAGCTGAATGACCTCAAAGGGACATGAAGGGGGAGCAAAATGGCCAGGAGGTGTAGGGGTTCCCTTACCAGGATTATACAACATACATATCATGCAATTCTTGACCAATCTCTCAGCACATTTAGTAATACCGTCATTCTTCCACACAGGGGACAACAACTTGCAGATACCTTTCGCACTAATATGCGCTAACCCGTGTGCCATCGTCACAACAGCTAGCACATACGCATCTGGCAACATCCATCTCTTATGCTCCGACAAATCAATCCAACAACCATTCGTATCCAACTTTCCCGTACTCTCTTTCCACTTCGTCTTTTCAGTCTCAGTGGCCTGATTCTGTATCGCTTTCACACTCTCGATGGTATCCTCACACATACCAGTCTCTGTAGGCCACCTAACCAAACTCGTCACATACATTCTCGTGCTAAGGTTCCGGGCAGTCTCCTTAGCAGTCTCATCCGCAAACGCATTCCCACGGCCAACATCATCCGTCACCTTACGATGCGCACTACATTTAACAATCGCTACCTGCTTAGGCAAAGTGAGTGCATCCAAAAGATCATTCACAAGCTGTCCATGCTGTATCTTAGTACCATGCGACGTCATAAAACCTCTCTCTCTCCACAATCGTCCAAAGCTATGAGCGACGCCAAAGGCATATTGGCTGTCGGTAAACACATTCACACGTTTCCCTTTCGACAACACACACGCTCTAGTCAAAGAGATCAGCTCTGCAGCTTGGGCAGAATTCTGATTCAATCTCGCAGTCTCCACAACAGTATTCAAGGTTACCACAGCATACGCGGTCGTCACATCACCATTCGGCAATTTAAAACATGAACCATCCACATACAAGGTCCCATCGGGATCTTGCAAAGGAGTGTTTTTAAGGTCCACACGACCTTTGTTTCCTCCTCAGTCCGCAAGTAGCAGTCATGAGGTGTTACTTCATCTGATTCCATACTAATTGGCAACAAAGTCGCCGGGTTCAGGACGTTACAGCGTTTTATCTGAATATGACTTGCCAAAAGCGTCAACTCATACCCAGACAACCTTGCACTCGTCAAGTGCTGAGTTTTCGTATGATTCAAAAGAGTGTCAACTGCATGCGGAACCATCACCGTAAGCATATTATCCATGACCAACCCTGCAGATTGTCGGATGGACACCGCAGCTGCCGCTGTTGCCCTCAGACAACTCGGCAATGCTCTAGCTACTGGGTCCAAGGTCGAGGAAAAATATGCACATGGACGCTGCTTACCACCGAAAGGTTGCGTCAGGACACTCAACGCACAACCTTCCCTCTCGTGCACGTATAATGTAAACGGCTTGCTGTATTCAGGGGTGCCTAACACAGGAGCCGGACACAACGCGTCACGCAATTCAGAAAAACTTTTCTGACATTCTTCCGTCCATGGCAAAGGAGTTGGAACGTCCTTGCAAGTAAGAGCTACCAATGGTTTCGCTAGCAATGAAAAATTTGGAATCCACTGCCTGCAGTATGACGTGATACCTAAAAAGGCGCGCACATCTCTCTGAGTTGTTGGCACAGTCATTCGCGCAATCGCTGCAATTCTCTCTGGGGTCAACCTTCTTCCCTCCTTTGACAATAAGTGACCTAGATAGGTTACTTCTTGACAACAATATTGTAGTTTAGAAGGTGACACCTTGTGATGTAAGGCACAGAGATGTTGCAACAACGACACTGTAGCAATTTTGCAAATGTCCTGAGTGTCTGCGGCCACCAATAGGTCGTCGACGTATTGGATCAAGGCTGCACCAGCCGGCAACACAAATGCATCAAGTTGGCCCTTCAAGGCTTGACTGTATATCGATGGACTCTCACAGTAGCCCTGAGGAGCACGTTTAAACCGGAAGCTGCGGCCTCCAAGAGAGAAACCGAAAAGGTCTCTACTCTCTTCAGCAATCGGAATGCTGAAGAACGCATTCTTCAGATCGATCACTGAAAACCAAGATGCAGAAGCTGGAATCAGAGTCAGTAGAGCCGTAATGTCAGGCACCACAGGGAACTGAGGAATCACAATTTTATTCACCTCCCGTAAATCGATAACAAAACGATAAACAGGTGGTTTCGAAGGGTCAGTACGTTTCAAAATGGGCAGTACAGGGCTGTTGCACACGTTTCCCCGTGTCTCCTCGATAACGTCTTTCTCAATCAAATCGTAGATGATGGCTAACAGTGCTCGTTCACCATCAAGGGAGATACGATACTGGGGAATACGTGGCAGTCGCACGTTAGATTTCAAGTGAACAACATAAGGGGAGATGTCAAGCAGGCCCACGTCATTGGGACCTGTTGCCCACAAAGATGCAGGAAGCGAGCTCAATTCCGGTGGAAGCTTATCGAGAGACAAGTACATTGGAGAGATAACTCTGGGCATGAATATTATTGAAGATTTTGCCCGTGCCCGCCCTGTCCTCTTTTGGCTTTCTATATGGAAGAACCCTGCGGCATCACTCACAGGAGACATTATCACTGACTGTTTGAATTGTGATAAATGTATGGATATCCCTTGGCTCTCTGGAGTGTATAATAGCCTTTACAGTATTAATCAAGGAAGTGTCTTTACCAATCACACTGCAAATGATCTCCCACATAAAAATTATCTACAGCATGCTTTATACACACTGTACGGCCGAGAAAGATTATGCAGGGAATCATTGAAGACAATTGTCTCTAATTATTTGGCCCACGATTTTTTGATGCCACCCATGCCTCGCTATTTGACATTTCCGATGAGTCATTGGGAGCGGGGCTTATTATTGCGCTTAAGGGCAGACATAATTAAATTTGCACTTTGTTTTCCCCTTGGCCACCACAATGAACTTGATTCTTTGCCTTGCCCGTGTGATGGCCTGAGTGGACAATCTGTTTTGCATTTTTTATTCTTCTGCAAATTTTATATGAAATATATCAAATGGTTTTTAACTTCTATTTTAAAAAATATAAACCTATTTGCTTGGAAAATGCTTATTTAATGATATTAACCCTGGATGATGTTGAACTTATTTTTCGTATTAGCACTTTTCTGTGAATAGTTGTTCGAGCAAGACAGATGATGCTTGACCCGTAAATTTGGTCCATTTTTATATGTACTCTGGGATCTTATGATGTTTTTAATTCTCGCAGTGTTTTTATGTATTTCTACTTTAGTGGATACTTGGATATCCGAATAAAGTTATTTGATGATGAGAACTACCCTAAGAAAACTCAGCATCCCCAGACACTAGTTTGCCCAAGGATTCTTTGTAATTGACTAACAAAGCAAGTAACACAATGGATGTAGCAAATATAAAGATCAAAAACTTGATACATGAAATAAATCTACATTGTCAACTTTCCCTTGGTTTGATCATAAGAGTGATGATATGGTGTGCTTGGAGCAGGGAGGTAGACTCAGCTACAAAGTTTGTCTCTGACTATGACACTTTCACAGAAAAGGATGGGGTATGGGTACTGTCCCAGTTAGCTCTTATCTTGAGAACTAACCAAATAACTTAACTCCACAATCCTCTCCTCAGCCCCAGCAGGACACCGACATCAAATTGCAATTGAATCTCATCTTCTCTGGTGGTCTGCCTTGAATTGAGTCCTTTCATAGTACACACAACCTAATTTCACGTATACAATGTGATTTGATTCAAAATCAAACAAGGTGAATAAGCTTATTAATAAAGTTTAAAGTAAAATTCAATAACTGGAGAGTTCCTGCCAATGTCACCCACTCAACGTTGAATTAGCCACACTACCCAAATTCATGCAATCCGTGATTTAATAGAAGAGTTAGCCACTGTCAAAGGCTCAAACCGCATATTGCCGCCACCCCAGGAAGCCAATTTTATCATTAGTTGAAAGTACATCCTAAGGAGGTATAGGCAGAGGCCTTGATGCACAGAGGATGTGCCTCTGAACACAAAAGTTGCTGATCAGGTACAGGAGCTAATCAATCTGTCAAAGTCACCCAATCATCGTTGAATTAGTCACACTACCCAAATTCATGTGATCTTTTATCCGTGATTTCATAGGAGAGTTAGCCACTGTCAAAGGCTCAAACCACATATTGCCGCCACCCCAGGAAGCCAAGAGTTAGCCACTGTCAAAGGCTCAAACCGCATATTGCCGCCACCTCAGGAAGCCAATTTTATCATTAGTCGAAAGTACATCCTAAGGAGGTATTGATAGTGTCCTTGATGCACAGCAGAGGCACCTCTGAACACCAAAGTTGCTGATCAGGTACAGGAGCTAATCAATCTGTCAAAGACACAATGGAAAATTGAAAGACTTGCACAAAAAAGCTGAACAGGCCTCCTATAGACAACAGGAATGCCTGTTCTCTGACCAACAGTTATTCCTAATTATTGAACAAGCAAGCAAAGTTTATTCAGATCCACCCAAAACTTCCCTTAACATAGTACATAGTAACTTACAGGTCAGGATCAACTGCTCTAAGTGTCAACAAAACACAAGGACATAGAGCCAGAAAATTCCAATAGGCATAGCCTCAACCTACAAGATAAAGAAAAGCCTTAATCAAGTAAATTATCCATATCTTCCTACAATGATGTTGGTGTTAACACTGTACTTCAAAATTTCAAATGGAGTCATCCAAGCAATTTTTTCCTAACTAAGACAAATAGCCTTATTCCATCAGTTACATCTAACACAGCCATCAGAACAGCATTCTTCAACCATGACTATAGAGTTATTGAGAGTACAATTGGAGACAGGCCCCTACTTTATTGTTTTATGCAAACAAATTAATCCAAAAAGGGCATGAATACAACAATGCATCATTTTAACAAATCAAATCTGAATCGAGGAACAACAGCAAATGTAGTCCCTTCAGTGGGTAGTGACACATAGGAGGTGGGGGAGCTGACTCCTTTGTTGACCAGCAATGAAAATAGTGTGGGGACAGATAATTCTGTGTCTGATAGACAATTGATTCTGAATACCAGATTATGAATTGGGAACCCTGAGATAAATTATCCCGATTGTGAAAATAAAGTCTGCGTTACCCTGAATCCAGAGTATTGCCCCCGAGGATGGGAGGATCGTCTAAACAGGTAACAGCATAAAACTCTGTAAAGCCCTTCCAGGCCTTAACAAGATGGAATCTAAAAATATCGAGGTGGTCACCTTCATACTCCCAATTCCAGTGCAAAGTGATGAACATACACTGGTTACATTTACCAGTAAAAAATTGCCTCCCGCTTGGAGGAAAATCATAAACAGCTAGCCATATGTATATTATGATAGTTCCCTACCCTTGCTTGAATTATCCCACAGTCTTCGATCAATTATGTCATCATAAATCCCACACAGTTCACCACTGCAGGACTCTATCTAACATTGGCCCTCCTAATCTTTCAACATTACATGGTGATAAAGGCGCTGAGTCGAATAGCTTAATGTACCTCCGCCTTGAGACAACTACCTCTGCAAACGAGTACCTGAAAAGGTGGACCTCTATGAAATGCCCCCTTCACTGAAAGTGGGCCTGGATTCCATCACCATTGCAAAAACAGCCCTAACATCAAAACCAGTATGCAAAACAAAACAGTTGTCATTCTGTTTCTGGAACATTAAAGGTATCAAAGGCGTAAGTAAGAAACCAGATACATTGAAGAAAAGAGTTTGACACCATATGTCTACAGGAGGCATGAACACTAGTTTCAACCCAAATATCTGATTATACCAAGTTTTTCTACCCAGCAAAAACATTGATTTGTGATAGTATTCGTCAGGAAGAGTAACTAATTTTGTGCACAACTTCATAATGTCAGAAATAACCACGCTTCAAATAGTGGTGACAACTTATTTCTAAAGTTAATCGTTAGCAGGAAAGGTGAAATTAAATCAAAACTTTTATTAGTATGTAAAATATCCTTAAACCCAAACTCAACTAAGAAAAGGAAAATATTGGCTGCCTGTTTGACCTCGATTCATGCAAAATGGCAGATGTGCTAAATATAATGTGGATCCTTACAGGAGACTATAAATCTCCCTATTATCAAAATTGACTCAGAGTGGCATAATATGGAAGACCTCTATTGGAAAATTCATCCTGTACAGATAAAACCTCATAAAATGAATAAGAAAGGTGCAGCCCTGGCCAGTAGCCTACACAATTTGGGCTTTTGCCATTTAAACTGGCCACTTTAGATTACATGCAGGTCTCAATCATGGACTTTTATTATATCCTCGTTTACTCCATTGTCCTGAGTTTCGAAAGTGACAACTACTATCAAACATTCTTCATATCGATTGCTCTAGAGTCTTACAAAACTCAAAGTTCGCTAGGATCCAGGTCAAAATAGAATTGATTCACAAAATAAGCCAGCCCATTCTGGAGATGATACCCTGCATGATGTAGTAAAACTCTGCTTGGATAAATATCTTTTTAGGGAGAAGCAGTTCTCTTCCCTTTCAACGCAATGGTCTCAGATATTAAAACAATAAGAACCCCCTAGAAGCAAAAACTCAGAGCCCTTGGAAAAGAAAAGGAAAAAAATAATGTATTGCACTTCTCGAGATCACTACATTTAATAAGGAAATTCTGAAACACAGGGGCTGAGTATGATGGCGGAAGTAGGCACCTCTGCAGTGCTGGCGGTGGCAGAAAATGTCCATTTAGTAACTCCTGAAGCGGTGATCGTGACCGCCATATTACATTGGGCAAATATAGCCCATTTTCTGTTCGTCACAGTGTTTCCAAATCTGCCAGAAATTTTGTTCCGCAATGGTGCCGGAGGGAGCCAATAGAAAAAGCCTGCCGTGCGGAATTAAATAAGCGGTTGAGACTCGATCCGTGTTCCGGATTGCGCCTCAACCGCTTACAGAACTACCCTCTACCTCTAGCATGGACCTTCGGTGCAGAGACAGAATTACTTGACCACGGATTCCGATATTCACCTTTATCCTTAAGGGTACCTATCTTTCCACGTCCTGATACGGAACAGAACTTTGTGAATCTCATTTCCATGGCGATATTCTGTGTCCTAACACAGACCTATATTTTTGCGGATACCATTACTTTACCCTGGCGAGATTACTATACCTTTCAATTGCCCTGAAGAAGCCCATGTTTGGGCGTAACGCGTTGGCTGGGCACTCATGAAAACCCAGCATTTCTGCAAAAAAGACACACCAAGGCTACAAACAGCCACGTGGACTCATTCTTTCAAAACAGAGAACTTGTAACTTACTGTCTATACATGTTGCCTCTCATACCCCTTGTATGAATGTTTAACTTTATGGTCAAGTGGTAGCTGGCCATTTGAGGTGGGCAATATCCCAGAAGTATAGTGACTAGACTGGGCAGTGCAATCCTCCTGAACACCCTGCTGCCTCTTCCAGTTGGAACATATACCATCTTCAAAGTAGCCATGTCTTGCACGTAGGCACATCGTCATCTTTGCATCAGGGGCACCCTTGTCCATAGAAATGATGGCATCTATCCCAGGCGTGGAGGTCACGTCACAGCAGCGGTGAAGCGGCACAAAAACTTGACCACATTGTTGCTGAAGTCCAGCACATTGTCCCAGGCTAGCAATATCCACATAACAACCTCCATCCCAAAAAATATATAAAAGAGCCTCCAGTTAGCACAACATTTCTACTGCAAGGAGTCATGTGCAGGCACACTGGGCCCGATTCACAGAACTAACTTAAGACAAAATCCTAAACTTACTACCATTTTCGTATTCACAGAAGGCACTTACTCATTTTGGTATTCACAGAAGACACTTACTCATTTCGGTATTCACAGAAGTTAGGAGTCCTACCTTTAGGACTCCTAAATGCCTTCTGTGAATACCAAAAGTCTTAAAATTAGGATTTTTCTCAATTTAGTAGTTGTAAAGTTAGGACTCCTAACTTTAGGACTCCTAAATGCCTTCAGTGAATACCGAAAGTCTTAAAATTAGGATTTTTCTCAATTTAGTATTAGTAAAGTTAGGAGTCCTAACTTTAGGACTCCTAAATTCCTTCTGTGAATACCGAAAGTCTTAAAATTAGGATTTTTCTCAGTTTAGTAGTAGTAAAATTAGGACTCCTAACTTTAGGACTCCTAAATGCCTTCTGTGAATACCGAAAGTCTTAAAATTAGGATATTTCTCAATTTAGAAGTAGTAAAGTTAGGACTCCTAACTTTAGGACTCCTAAATGCCTTCAGTGAATACCGAAAGTCTTAAAATTAGGATTTTTCTCAGTTTAGAATTAGTAAAGTTAGGACTCCTAACTTTAGGTCTCCTAAATGCCTTCTGTGAACACCGAATGTTTTACAATTAGGATTTTTCTCAGTTTAGTAGTAGTAAACTGTAGAAAAATCCTAATTTTAAGACTTTCGGTATTCACAGAAGGCATTTAGGAGTCCTAAAGTTAGGAGTCCTAACTTTACTACTACTAAATTGAGAAAAATCCTAATTTTAAGACTTTCGGTATTCACAGAAGGCATTTAGGAGTCCTAAAGTTAGGACTCCTAACTTCTGTGAATACCGAAATGAGTAAGTGTCTTCTGTGAATACCAAAATGAGTATGTGCCTTCTGTGAATACGAAAATGGTAGTAAGTTTAGGATTTTGTCTTAAGTTAGTTCTGTGAATCGGGCCCACTGTCTATAGTGACATCTCAGGAGGATCATTACCAAATGTATAGCAACAGGAGTGACGGATGAGGCAAGAGTCTCTTTAAAGGGGCAATATACATCATTGCAATCAAATAAGGGTCAGTCCACATACAAGGTGGAACAGAGTAGGGCAGAGCAAACAAGGTGTGTATGGGGAGTACACAGTAGTCCAACAGGGTGTTGGCTGAGTCAGAGAGCCATGGTAGATGACATATGAAAATACCCACCACTGCCACATAATCACAGTTCAGCACACACTCTAAGCAGACATTTCTAGGCTCTTCGGATACAATGGCAGACCATAAGACATGATGACAGACCATAACATGCAACATTGTAGATTTTTTCGGACTCAAACCGTAAACTCCAGGTAAGCACCAGTGTGCATTTGATTCACTTGTGTACTGTTGGACGAAATGACCCCATGTGGATATGTCCTGTACATCAACAACATTGACTACACTTCCAGCTTAACAGAACACCTCCACACCATAACTCAACCTCAACAAAGGTAGCACCAACTATAAAGTATTGAATGAATGCCAAAGTTCAATGAAAGTTCATTTTGATAGAAGTAAACTCTGACCAAGGACTCATGACAAACCTCCTCTTCCTCACACCTGCCTTTTACTCATGTGAATAAATGTGGGTCATTGAAAAAATGAAGATTCACTGTGCAGATTACGAACTTTGGAACAGGTCAGTCTGCATGTTAAGTCCTTGATACAGCTCATACACTCTAACACTGCCTCATACACATTATATAAGTCAGCTGCACTGTATGATAACGAGTAAACTGTCCAAAAGTGGAGGGCACAGTGCAGGAAATGCATGGAGAAATGACTGGCACCATATGTATGTTGAATTGAAGAGGTACCACATATCACACTACACCTAGGACATCAATTAATAGTAGTGTGGCACAGAGATTACAAATGTATGAAAGTTATCATCTGTGCAGTATCACTGTGAACAAGCAATGCTAGTTATGCATTGGACCAGAATGAGATGACCTCTCATAAACCATACAGTGACCAGCCCCTCATCTGTATTAACTAATATGACATGTTTATACCACCAGCACAACACTTATGGCTCACAGTGACATTCCCTGACTGCCAAACTTAAATATAAGCTTCACATATACCCCTAACCTACCAATATCCCCCCCTCACTGCTCTACACCTGGTCCTATCTCAGATAAAGGTGAAAATAAGTGTACCCAATGCTAAACCATAGTGTGCATCTAGAAATGTCTGAGGCCACTCAAGGATTTATGATTGAATATTGAACTCAATGCACTAGCTAAATAGATGTATTGCAAACCACTTCAAAAGAAGTCCAACAAGCATGGCCATGTGGAGCAAAAGAGTGGAATGCAATGTGACCCCAGACCACCCTGGACCAGATAAACATTCTCCACAGGCAAACTGCACAACCAGCATAATCCAACCTAATCTAAATAAACAGAAACAAATGACACCTATACCTCCAAAGTGTGTGCATCCAGACACGTAGGCCAATACAGCCATAGGCACTCCACCTGTTACAAAGTGAGCATGGGTCAGTGTGTTGCACAAGCATTCCCACGTACAATCTTGAAAAGTCACTGTTCAAAGATAGGAGGCCATAAAATAAGCTAATACACAACACTCCACATTGCCATATGTGACATGCACACAAGAAATGCACAGTACAAATACAATACCCATCTGAATACATCCAAATACACACACACCTCACACATAATGTCCAGCAAAAACAACATAATACACACATGGACCAGTCAGTAGAACGAGCCAACACAAGCCAAACACTGCATCCCTCAACAACAAGTTCTTAACATATGCACATCCAAACACATCCCAAAGCAATCTCATTTGGACATCAGGTATACTCACACCTGACAAGGACAATGCAATATCCATTGACAGCAGTGAATGCACAGTAAGCAGTTGATTTTACTACTCTGAACTTTAACATCACAAATCATCACAGCACACAGATCACTTCATACTCAGGATGGGTAGCAGCACCTCAGCAAACAGATACACACTTTGTCTATCACCTATTGCAGCACAACTCAGGCAAACACATATGCATGGAATAAGACTGGAGGACTGTGCTGGAAACTCATCTGTACTGTACATGAGCAACCATTAGTGCAATCAAGTAGACTCAAATAGAACACGATAACGTGTTAAACAGTGCTGAGGGGAACAATGGTTCTGAACACAGATCATCATCCCACATTATAGTGTCACACAATGGAGTGGTGGGAAGGGTCAAACACTGGCATGACATGGAGGGGAACAACTTTGGACTGAAGTGATGTATACATTAGTATGTGTAGGCCTCAAATGGTCTTCTTGGGGCTGGTATGAGTTTGAATACCACATATTGGAGTGTATATACTGTATAAAGTGACATGAATTCATGTCAAAAGTTACATAAGTCTGTTTGCCAGAGCCAGTCCGCACAGTGAGAACAAATGTAAGCAAGAGCCATGGCTGATCACAAAACTCATAACATAGACATTGCAGTGCCACCCTCTGCATACTCACAGATGATGTGGACAAAACAGTAGGTGGACCCTATGACTGCGAGGTCACACAGACGGACATTGCTCCAGAAACAACTCATACATGTGCACAAAATCTCCAGCAGGTGTCTGATCATGTAAACAAACAGGCCCTCATCAACTAGATCATTTATGTGTGTAAGGGTCATGTTCAAGGGCACATACATATCAATACTTCAGCTAATGACAGGACAATCACACTGTATGAGTACTCAAGTGCACACATTCATATGAATGAATGATTAGGACAAGAGTAGACCACCATTAACAAGCATCATGGCACCATCAAGCCTCTGAGTCAAAAAGCACAAAAGTTGCCGTAACCTCTTCAAAAGCAAATCAAGTAGATGCCAATGTGAATGTGGCATACAGAGCATGTAAAAGATTAACATACACACATACATTGCACTGCATCATTAGCTAGGCCAGCGAGCTCAGAACATAAATAACATGTTTATTACATTCTCTGTGTCGGCATCAAAAGTGCAAAACATTAAGGCCAACGGCCAGTCAAAATTTCAAGTCTGCATATGTTTGCATGAAAATGTGTGCAACAAACATGCAACACAGTACACTGCCATGGAAATCACCCAGGATAGGGGCATCAAATGGGCATTCCAGGCACCGCTCAGGGAGGATTGGGGTGGGAAGGGGGACTTGGCCTCCAAATTGGGTGGAAGTTGAACTGGGAGGGGGCTGAATGTCTGGGTCAGTTGGAAGACTGGACCTAAAAGCGGGAGAACTGGCTGAGGTAGAGGGATCCGTGGATGTGGGTGCTTAGGGCTGGTTGGACCGGGTGGGGTCGTGGCCCGGGGAGGCGGAGACATACTGTGTAGAGGCTCGGTGGCTGATGGTGCATGTGGAGGGCTGGGTCTATATTGTTTGAGAATCCGATATCACCAAGTGTCTTGCCACAAGTGAGAAGTGAGGTGGCCCCAACAGCCTCCCTCTTTCCCGAAAGTGTATCAGGTGGTGGTGGTGGTTGCTCTTCCTGTGAGAATTTGCTGGATCTCGTGGTACGCTGGGGTGGGGGTGTGCTTTTCTCATGCTTCCCCTGTTGTGGAGGTACAGTCTCCACTTTGCTCTCTTGCCCACGCTTCACAGGGATGTGTTTGGGAGTGGACTTTTTGGGCAAAAAAGCCCTCTGAAGGGATTTGGGGGCAGTTGTAGCAGGAACCAGGTCCACGGCAGACAGGATAAGTGTTTGTGTGACTTTGAGATCAGTTGTGGGATCGGAGTGCGATTGGAGGGCAAGGAATGTGAAGTATGCAATGTGGATGCATGTTTTTTTCCTTATGTCTGTGAGTGTCCTATGATGTTCTTGTTGTGGTGCTGTCATGTGTGCACTTTGTGTGCTGTGGTGATGGTGTATGGTGTCTGGTTTGCTTGGAGTGCTATTGTTGTGTGCTGTGTGTGCTGTGTGTGGATGACTGGGTTACTGAGTGCTCTGGTGTGTGTGTGTGCTTTGGTCAGTTGGGGGCACTGGGAGGGTGGTTGTGGAAGGGACAGGAGCTAGACTGTGAGCTTGGGGCTGCTAAATGGATGCCATCACTGTGGAGGACAAAGACTGAACAGTTCTGTGCAGGCCACCCATGTCCAAATGAATGCCCTCCATGAATGCACCAACCTGTGTGCAACTTGTTGCCATGATGGAGGGCAACAAGTCATGGAGGGCATTCAGGAGCGCAGTCTGACCCACACAAAATGTCTATGGTTTCCACACTGAGGGCAGCAGGGGGCAGGGGCAGCGGCACCTGGGGGGAATGAGACTCTACCCCTCTTGGGGCCATGGGCACGGATAGCACTTTGGGGAGCATCAGGGAGGGTCGATACAGGATGGGGTGTGAGGGTCGAAGATGCAGATCTGGAACTTGCTGTGCCCACCAACACAGATGAGTCACCACTGGAGTTAGAAGATGTGGAGCTTGGTGTTTCCGGACGGGAATACTCCAGGGCACTTCTGTCCCCCTCCAAGATGCTGGTACCCTCAGTGTCGCCGTACTCCTTTGGACCAGTTGGGCCAGTAACTTCCCCAATGGTGTTGGGCCCATCTCCTTCCCTGCCCTCAGTAGATGCTGCAAGAGACAAAGACATAGGTTCAGTAAAGTGGCATCCTCACAAACATTATATGAAATACAAACAGAAATACTTGGACTCAAACTGCCTCAGTTTACTACTACATATACTGCTTGAATATTCCAAATTTCTGCAGTCATCAGCCGATGAATGGACCCATGCTTAGTGGATAATCATGCTCCATGTTGCGTTGACACAGCCAAATTGCCGTGCATGTGTCTACATTTCAACATTACATACTATCGTCTGTAGGCACACATACATGCCTGTGTACTCCTCAGACCTCTAATTGCTTTTTCATATATAGGAGGGTGGACTACACATATGTTTTTCTAAGTCATTTTAGTGATGGGGCCATGGCACATTGTGCATTTTCTGGTGAGCAGTCAAAATATAGATTTTTAAATATCGACCTACACTAATATCGAGTTTTTAATAACGTGGGGAGAGAATATCGATGTTAAGAATATCGTTGACCAGAACATCGACCTTAAGGTAAGTAATATTGTATTTTTTAGATCGAAGTAAGTAATATCGAAGTTAGTAATATTGAAGTAAGTAATATCGTTAGCAAATATGTTGTCGTTATTAATATTGATATTTATATTAGTGTTATGTATTTTAGTATGTATTTTATATTTATGTTTAACATTTTTGTAATTTATTTTTATTATTTTTAAATATATGTATTAAATGTTTAGAAATGAGTAATTTTTTTAAGTAAATATTGCGTTTTAGTATCAGAGCGGGTTGTGGGTTTATAGGGGAATAGGTTGGGAAGTAATTTAATTGTAATTAATTAATAAATATGTTTTTATTTATTGATTATTAATTTATTGCTAATTAAATATTCATTGTTAACCCCTTCGCCACGGGGCTAATTCCCCCGTGGCGGGGGTCGCACGTGTCACTGCTTTACTCATGACGAGCTGAACTCGCCATGAGGCACAGTGGAGCTGTGCCTCATGACGAGCTGAACTCGCCATGAGGGAAAGTGGAGCTGTGCTCATGATGAGCTGAGCTCGTCATGACTCATGACTCGTCATGACTCCATGCACACAATGGAATCCTAGCCCAGGAGGGAAATTATCCCCTAGTGGGCGTTCCACTGCAGTTATGACGAGCTCAGCTCGTCATGAGCACAGCTCCACACTGCCTCATGACGAGCTCAGCTCGTCATAAGCGCAGAAGGTGTTAATTACATTTTATAAAGTCATTAATTTAGCATTAGATTAATCATAAATAATGTATTATTTTATTTATTATTATTGTAAATTAATTTATTGTTATCTATGAATTGATTAATTGATCATTAAATTAATTTTGTTAATTTTTAGGTGTAGCGGTTTGTGGGTTTATAGGGGAATAGGGTGGGAAGTCATTTAATTATAATTAATTAATTTATGTTTTTTAAAATTTATTGATATTTATAATTAATGCATTGCTAATTAATTAATAATCAATTTATATTAATTGATTAATTTAGACATATTAATTGTAATGAATTTATTATATATTTTTATTGTTAATTGTTTGTTAATTTTTTAATCATTGGTAATTAATTTTTATTAATTGATTAATTGCAATTACATTATGGGGCCGATTCCGATTCAGTAAAATCCCCTACGAATAGCTGTACG
Source organism: Lissotriton vulgaris (assembly GCF_964263255.1). Taxonomy (NCBI): domain Eukaryota; kingdom Metazoa; phylum Chordata; class Amphibia; order Caudata; family Salamandridae; genus Lissotriton; species Lissotriton vulgaris. The sequence goes on along the minus strand of NC_141687.1, from coordinate 581,551,215 downwards.
GAGCATATTTCCCGTACGAATCGCACACCTTCAACGTCCCCGTACGTACGATGAAGTACGATCCGAACCCAAAGCAGATCTCCATACGAATCGTACCAAACACCGAAAAAAATATGTACGATTTGTATCCGGATCACGCAGTACACACCGTCCGTACGTAAAGAAGCAGCAGTTTCTGAACCAGCAAGTACGATTAGTCTCTGCGACACTCCGTACAACGCTTTTTCTACGGGACCTCAGAACGTCTGTAAAAGTAGAGTCCGACCAGAAGCGCACCTCCGGTACGCGACATACACGCCATGAACCCCATCGTCCGTGTCATCCCAGTCTGGAACACCTACGACATGGTGCACAGAAACCAACGACAGCGCATACGGTGAGAACAACGTACTGTAACAATGGAAGTGTATCTGTACGATGCGTCTTACACGATTGCGTATACCACCATTTCAATAGTGATACGAGCCGCACACATGCCATGAATGTTGGGGTACGGTGCGTCACACGCGCTCGAGTATGACACCATTGCAATAGTTATACGATGCGCACATACGCCATGAATGTTGGGGTACAGTGCGTAACTTATGAGGGGTGGGTGGATATGACTTCCAGCAAAGGCAAGACATATGAGGGGTGGGTGAATATGACTCCCAGCAGAGGCCAGACATATGAGGGGTGGGTGCAGAGGACTCCCAGCAGTGGCCAGACATATGAGGGGTGGGTGGAGAGGACTCCCAGCAGTGTCCAACAGTATGGGGGTGGGTGCAGAGGACTCCCAGCAGTGCCCAGACACATGAGGGGTGGGTGCAGAGGACTCCCAGCAGTGGCCAGACAAATGAGGGGTGGGTGCAGAGGACTCCCAGCAGTGTCCAACAGTATGGGGGTAGGTGCAGAGGACTCCCAGCAGAGGCAAGACATATGAGGGGTGGGCGCAGAGGACTCCCAGCAGTGACCAACAGTATGGGGGTGGGTGGATATGACTCCCAGCAGTGGCCAGACATATGAGGGGTGGGTGGATAGGACTCCCAGCAGAGGCCAGACATATGAGGGGTGGGCGGATATGACTTCCTGCAGTGTCCAACAGTATGGGGGTGGGTGCAAAGGACTCCCAGCAGTGTCCAACAGTATGGGGGTGAGTGGATATGACTCCCAGCAGTGGCCAGACATGTGAGGGGTGGGTGGATATGACTCCCATCAGAGGCCAGACATATGAGGGGTGGGTGGACATGACTCCCAGCAGTGGGCAACAGTATGGGGGTGGGTAGAAATGACTCCCAGCAGTGACCATACATATGAGGGGTGGGTGCAGAGGACTCCCAGCAGTGGCCATACATATGAGGGATGGGTACAGATGACTCCCAGCAGTGTCCAACAGTATGGGGGTGGTGCAGAGGACTCCTAGCAGTGGCCAGACATATGAGGGGTGGGTGCAGAGGACTCCCAGCAATGCTCAGAGATAGGGGGGTACATCATCATCAGCATACCACAACTACATGGGGTATGTGCACATCCCTAACTTGTGACTATAATGATAGTGCCATAGCAACACATCACTTACAGCAGTGTCCCACACCCTGGAGGATGGATTACTTTCACACACTGCGTGACATGCCACATGTGGGTGTGATGTCAAATTACACATGCATACCCACCCATGGAGGTTGCTGGCAAAATACACACCCTACCATCATGACACAATAGTTTTAAGTGATGTAACAGCCTACCAAACAAAGCGAAAGGGAACTCACACTGTCATGCACATCCCAGGACTGATATGAATGTCCAGGTGGTTGTCAGACCTCCAAGATGTAGTCTGTCATGGAAGGAATAGGGTTGAAACCCCTTAGATACAATGCACAAAATTGTGTGTCATGTGCCCAAATTCCCTGCATAACAATCCACAACATAGGGGTAGCCTGTGATTAGACACATGCATTGTGGTGAAAAGGGTGAATGTGTCCATGAAGGCATTTGTACATACTCAAAACACAAGTACAGTGAGTTGCAAGCATCGCACATATGAATGAGCAGTAGACATCTGTGAGCAGGCATGGCTATTGTTGAAGGTAACCGTCACCAAAAAAGGAAATGTGCACACATGTCATCACAACAATTGTGCAACTCTCTGCAGTGAAGATGTCAGGTGCCACAGAGTAAGGAACACTCCTTGGGACAATGTCTCGAGCCAAACTGAGCACACACAACCAAAGATTAATTGTAGAGACATTGTGATGGCACACAGATACCATGGTCCACCTCATGACTATCAACAAAAAACATCTTTCAGAACCCCAAAACATTACCATGACAGCAACTCCAGGTCCCTCATCAGCAACATCAAGTACCTGAAATGCAATAGTTTTGAACACAAAATAAAATGCTTTATTCAGCAGGAACAAAAAAAAGTGCAAAAATGAGTCTCTGCTCAAATAGGGCCAATGGCCAGTCCAGTCAATAGTCCTTGTAGGGGGATGGTTGGAAGGCCGTCTACCCCAACTTACCTGCACATGGATCACTTAGTGGGATGGGGGCAGAACCAGGCACTGCAGGGTTAGGAGTGGTAAGGGTAGGTGTGGTAGGTGCAGGGGCGGACACACCTCCTCAGTGGTTTGTGCAGCGCCGAAGGTGGACTCGTACTCAGCGCTGCACACTGCAGACAGTTCGGCCAGCCCAACCCCTACACCCGAGGACACAATTGGAGTGGAGGTAGAGGGCTGTGAGAGTTGCGCACTGTGACTCTGGCTGCGTGTATGCGGTCTAAGCCCAGTCCCCGTGGGTGTGCCTGTAGCCCCCTGAGTGTGCATGCCAGGAGCTGTGTGCTTCGCCATTTGTGGGGGTGTGCTGCCTGTGTCTGTTGGGCTGCTTGATGGTGTCTTCCTGCGTGTGCGTTGGACAGGTATGGGAGAGGGGAGTGTGGATGGGTCCGAAGGAGGGGGGGACGGACTGCTGCAGGAGGGAAACTGCTGCTGTCAGTGAAGGGCCCATGGGCTGCATTATCCAACGTTTGCTGACATGCCCTCCATGAAAGACAACAACTGGGTCAGTATCTGAGTGTGGCCATGGAGGACACTCAGCATCGATGTCTGACCAACATGCAACTGGCAGAGTAAGTCCACAGAGGGCAGCAGAGGTGACAGGGGCAGGGGCTGCGGTGCCGGGGCTGAAGGAGACATGGGGAGCTGCACGGACAGAAAGGGTGGGAGCAACTGGGAGGGTGGAGATGGTGCTGGAGGGGGCGGGTACAGACTGTGTGCAGCTGCCCGGGGTGGCTGCATATTCCCCCTCCTCCAGGGAGCCAGAATCGGATCCGTCGGCATGGTAAGATGATGTTTTGCCTCCCAACAGGTCCCTCCGTGCCACTGGCTCCCTCTGATTCCTCCACGCTGGTGGCACTGTGGCTGGGTCCCTCCTCTTGGTCCGTGCAGCTGTCTCCTCCTGTTTCTGGTGATGATGCTGTGGGCAAGGAGAACAAACAGAAATGCATCAGTTACCTGTACACATCTGACACATGAGCACAAAATCAGTAGGTCACACTGCAAATCATGGCATGCATCATGAGTAACAGCCAGATAACTCTGCACATATTTGAGCCTTGTACTGCCCAGTTGGTATATACACAATCCTACTTGGACACAATGATCCAAAGGACACACCAGGCCACAACCTGAATGAGAATTACACAGAGAAGCTAGTGTTTGTTTACAGGAGAGAAGATCAATACAATGAAGTGATGACACCTGATGTTCACAAAGAAAGAAACAATAGTGGTACCCCTCATGGCAAACTAACCCACCTCACTCCCCAAGGTGACCCACACTCAGAGCCCTGTAAGTACATTGGGCAAAAAATAAATGTAAATAAATGTTGATATCTTGGGACTCAGCATACTTTACACATTCGACATGTATTGAATGTAGTAATTCGCCATATTGTGAAGAGAACATGTATGTGCCAGCATGAAAGATGTCTCACAAGGAAACGCATACAAAAAACCATTCACACATTAATTGAAACAGCTGGCACACTTTAAGATAAAGCACTGTTTGAAACAAATGGCGTTGCAGATTTACCATATACATGGACCAACGGAGGTCTTGATGTCTTGAAACTCATCAGTTTGTATAATTGACAACAAAGGAGTTTCAAGACCTCAAGACCACGGTGGGGACATGTATATGGAGATCAAGGCACACCATTAATCGCTAACACTGGCCTCTTTGAAAAGGTGCCAGCTTCTTTCAAAAAAGTTGTAATGTTGTTTTGTGTGCACTATCTTGTGAGACAACTATCATGCAGGCACATAAGTGTCCTTTACACAAGTCGTCCTATTAACACATTCTAAACATGAACAACTTTCAACAAGTGTTGTGAGTGCCAAGGTACAATCATTTATGTGACACAACTTCAAGTATGTCAGTCCTCACATGGGCATCCATTCCCTGATGACACAGTTGCTTGCACATAAAACCTACTGGTTGTCATGTGGAGTGGCACACATGTCCCAACTCTGCACAATGCTTAAGCTATTGGGCCAGCAATTGTGATGAAAAAAAGTATTTCTGAATTGTGCACACACCCTTATCCCCAGGCAAAATGTCAACACAGAAGTGTGCACACTAACACAAAACAGCGTTGCATCTGAACTACATACATGTGTCAAAAATGTATGAGCCTGAATCATGTCTGGAACAAAATGACATAGGCTGCCAAGCCCCAACTGTAATCACTGGCCACCATCACAGGGGCAGTGCATGGTGAATCATTGTTCAGCCAATTCTCACCCACATGTCAGACCTGGCAAGGTTAAATCATGCAGGCCCATGTAGACCTCTGCTGCACAACACCCCCATCCCTCTGTCAATGTGATTGATACAGCTCAAGAAGTGAGACCTCTGAATCAGAGTAACAAAAACTGTGCAGCAACAATTCCAAAAGTAACCCAAGCTCACCTCGTGGGGCTGGCATTACATATTTGTGACAAACAACCATCAACAGATTGTTGTGAAAAGGCACACAGGCACTGCCCAGTGTGATTATGCACAAGCCAAATCTTGTATCCCTGTCCACTAGACATGTAGCAGACAAAGGAAAAATACAAACTAGGCCCGGGACCAATGCCATAGAGGCAGACCCATGCTGAACGAACATAGAATGGGCACAGTGTTGGATGACACACATGATTAGGAGGCCAGGGTGCCTCAGGGGAGTGTAGTGGGCACACTGATCCGTGGGTCTGGAATGAGCTGACTGTACCAAGAGCAACCGTCATGGCACTATGCAAATCTCCCACTGATGTACATCATGTCTGAGAACACAACATGGGTCATGCATGCTGCAAGGGTGTGCAGTTGAAACTTCACATTCCTGATGTTGAGAGTCATCATCAGTGCAAACAAATATAAAGCCCAAACACAGTGCACAGGTCATGGCACAGGCAAGTCCCAACCCATGTCACAGACCACCCTTCCAAATGATGCGGAAATCAATGTGCAGCCTTATTTTCTTGCACCCTAGATGAGCATGTGCAAATGTGATTACACACAGACCAGGGGACACATGTTAAGGAGGGAAAGGAATGAGAATGAGCACCTGGTGGCTATGGGGAACCAAAAAGACACTGCACATATAACCTGTCTGACCAGACACCCCAACTGTGGGAGTGTAGTCAGGCTTCAGAGCACTTCAAAAAGCATGTGACACACAACACAACAAACAGCCATGTACTTACCCCCTCCTTGCTGCTGTCTCTCCTGCAACTGCCTATCGAGGTCTGGAAACACCACTGCCAGGACCCGGAGCATGTGGGGGTCAGGTGACAGCCTCCGCCATGCCGGCGTGGAGGTTCCAGCTTCAGCTGGACCCGGGCGATACGCCGGGTCCAGCACCGGATGTCTTGCCACCTCTTCTGCACGTTGCACAGCCGCCGGCGATGGCCCCCCGCAGACCTGACGGCCCTGACAATGTCCATCCATATTTCCCCCTTCTTATAGGCAGTTACCTGTCAGGAAGACACAGTGAAACAACATCAGTACACCTGCTCCATGTCCCAGAGACACACACTTGCACACCTTTGATAATGTGAACAGGGCATAGGATGCTGACAGGACTTGCATCATTGTCCATGTGAATTTGGCCTGTGGGCAAGCCCCAATGCACTACATGGCATTGAAAGGCAACAGATGGCGTAAGGGGTGCACACACTGGCCAACACATGCAACTGCAGGGTATGGGACAGCACGTGCCAAGCAGTCACATATTCCACTCTTCTGAAGTACCCTCAGCACACCAGACAGACACACCCTGGCACAGATCACTCGCCTGCCACTGACAACAGCGGATACAACCCTCACTTTGCACATGTGCCACTTGCCAGTGGGGTATGCAAAAACCACAGTTGATGGACAGAATGCAGAACAATGTCATACATTCACCCCACCCAATACAGAGATCTGGGCCTAAATCCATTGTTTTTGTGCACTCCACACCACCCCAGTTCAGTATGACCCTGTGCCTCATGGGAACAGTCTAGCCTGAACCGCCAAGCCATGCCTTCCCTGGACTGGAAACAAGCTTCTGAGGACCAGTTTCTGGCATTCCAGCCGTCTACAGCCTGGCTTGCTTGAATCCATTGGTGTGGAGAGCATGGAACGCACGTCTGAGCATTCCCATCCCACTCGGCGTGACAAATGCAAAAACCACAGTTGATGGACAGAATGCAGAACAATGTCATACATTCACCCCAGTACAGAGATCTGGGCCTAAATCCATTGTTCTTTTGCACTCCGCACCACCCCAGTTCAGACATGGCCATATGTAAATCAGTCTGACTCTGTGCCTCATGGGAACAGTCCAGCCCGAACCGCCAAGCCATGCCTTCCCTGGACCGGAAACATGCTTCTGAGGACCGGTTTCTGGCATTCCAGCCGTCTTCAGCCCGGCTTGCTTGAATCCAGTGGTGTGGAGAGCATGGGACTCACGTCTGAGCATACCCATCCCATTCTGGGTGACAAATGCAAAAACCACAGTTGATGAACAGAATGCAGAGCAAAGTCATACATTCACCCCAGTACAGAGATCTGGGTCTAAATCCATCGGGTGAATGTATGACATTGTTCTGAATTCTGTACATCAACTGTGGTTTTTGCACTTGCCAGTGGGGTGTCACAGGTGCCGTGCTAGCTTTGCAAGTCAGGCACACAGCACTGCTTACTTGTCACATCAGGTGGCTAGAGCTGCTGCATACGCCCTGCAGCAGTGGTGCGACACATCACATACACACTCACCCACATGACAAGGCACATTTAGACACATCAATGTCCATGAGGTTGTACACATCATTTGGACAATCACACCACAGGTCCCCTCAAGTCATAAACATCTGTGAGTACAGTCACTTGTCACTCCGGGGGGACCACTGTTCCACCTCAGAACATTTGGGAATAAAGTCACCAAGGTCTGGCACAGCTGAATGTGTCATTCACTATGCAGTGAATGTCACAGTAAGCACAATGCAAGTGAGGAGTGAACACGCATGAACTACATCATGCTCTGCATGAGAAACACCACCATGTACACCCCCTGGGACTCACTCCAAACCACAATGCATGTCTGTCCCACCAACACACACTGCCTGTTGTGACACTCACACACAGGTGCACAGTCAAAGGTAGTACAGTCAACACTCACCTGCTCCTCTGGTCTTCCATACAGCTAGCTGTACTGTGGTAGGAAGCTGTCCAGGAGGGCCTGGTTCTCCTCCTCAGTGAAGGCTGGGGCCCTCTCCATAGTATGAACCATGAAATGACAGAGGATGCAGAGACAGCAGCAGTGTGGTTCACTCTAATGTTGTGCAGGCAAGTGCCCTCTCAGGGCTTCATACTGCCTTAAGTCAGTGCTGCTGAGGGGCTTTCAGTTCGAGGAGTACAGGGTGATAGGTCAGATTAGTTTGCATCGTACGTTTCCTCCAATCCCTTTAAACATACAGCTCTGACACGCATTTGCGTTGTTCAAAAGTTTAGCTTCAGCTTAACAATCATTTTGCAACATTGTATTTTTTGGGCTAACTGACTTTTGCAGGTCACCTGTTGGACACATAGCTACTAGAAAATCAGTATCCATAACACCCAGGATGTATTCAGGGCCTACTACTAGTCCCCTTATTAAATTTGAAATCCACACACGTGTGCGGTGCGTTTCACGCGCTCGCGTGTGACACCATTGCAATAGTGATACAAGGCGCACACACACCCTGAAAGTAGGGTACGTTGCGTTTCATGCGCTCGCGTTTGGCACCATTGCAATAGTAATATGAGGTGTACACATGCCCTGAAAGTAGGGGTACGGTGCATTTCATACGCTCGCGTATAGCACCATTGCAAAAGTGATACGAGGCGCACACACGCCCTGAAATTAGAGGTACGGTGCGTTTCACGCACTCGCGTATGGCACCATTGCAATAGTGATGTGAGGCGCACACACGCCCTGAAAGTAGGGGTACGGTGCATTTCACAGGCTGTTGTGAATGCAGGGGTACAGTGCATTTCACACGCTGTTGTGAAAGCAGGGGTACGGCGCGTTTAACACGGTGCGTTTCACATGCTGTTGTGAATGCAGGGGTACTGTGCGTTTCACACGGTGCATTTCACACGCTGTTGTGAATGCAGGGGTACGGTGCGTTTAACACAGTGCATTTCACACACTGTTGTGAATGCAGGGGTACGGTGCGTTTCACACGCTGTTGTGAATGCAGGGGTATGGTGCGTTTCACACGCTCACATATGGCACCATTATATTACAATAGTGATACGAGGCCCACACACAGCAGGGATGTAGGGGTACAGTTCAAACAAGGATGTCTATCAAGTTCCTGTCATTGCATACTTTCATGTGCAGGCCCTAGGTGTGTTAGGCAGTGATATAGCACAGGGCATCTATTCTTGTTGCACAATCGATGTGTGATGACCTGTTGACACATGCCATGTGTGATGGGGTACTATGTGGCACACATCACCTTGACACTTGTCCCATGTGTATCACTATGCAGATTGTGTCATGCACAGCAACACTGGGATGGCACTGTCATCACTACTGGCACTTGTCTCCTGGTGCCAGTGACCGGGGCACTTTGTCACTTGACATTTCACGCTCACCATGACCCTATGTGACTATGTCCGGTGTGTGTCATGTTTAACAATGAGCTTGCTGTTTGTGTTGCGTAAACTGCATCTGCTGTTGGTGCGTCTAACATCGGTCTGTGTTGAGATGGGAATGGTTTCACATCTACACAGACCATACCACATGTGCATTCCCACGGCTTTTGGGTCTGATGGCATCAGACATAATTTTTCCCCAAGCATACATGTCTGCATCGTGACAATGGCTGTTCTGTTTTGTTGTCACATGCACACCTTAATCGCAATGTGTTTGACGTGTACATTTGACATTCCATGTGACCTGTGCGTGTGCCTTGCAGTCAGCTGTCAGGATGGGATGACAACCTTCCACTGCAGGTATCGTGACATGTGTCACTCAAGTGATATCTCGGGCTGTTCACTCAGACCAGCCCAGCAGTTCATCTCAGGGCATGTCATGTTTATTTGTCAATCAACAGGTGTATCTGGGTTTTTGTAGGAGTGCCAGCAAACTGGCATATGTGTCCTGGATGTATTGCACATGGCAGCCTCCATAGTGACCTGATGTGTAGTAGCAGTTTTGCATGTGCTATGTACATTGCCATTGATGTTGGCTGACTGTTCATCTCCATTATTCCTAATTATGTCCTGCAGGGCAACGCCTCTATCAAGGCCATCCCCAAACTTGGCTACCATGAGGGAACGTGCCTGCATCCGACGTTACAGATTCACTCAACAGTTGATTCAGGAGTTGACGAACAAGCTGGCACCACATCTCCAACCGCAACACTGGTATCCTACTGCGCTGACCCCCAAGATAAAGGTGATGGCAGCCCTCCATTTTTTTGCTACAGGTACGTTTCAATTAACCATAGCTGATGTCGGTGGAATGTCGCAGATGTTCAGCCGTGTACTGCGTGATGTTTTGGCAGCCATGTTGGAGCACATTGATGAATTCATCAAATTTCCAACTCCTGAGGAGTTGAGAGCTGTTAAGGGTGATTTCTATGCCCTGGGAGGGATGCCACATGTCATTGGGTTCATTGATGGGACACATGTGGCTTTGGTGCCACCACAGGCTCAGGAGCAGGCTTACCGCAACCGTAAACATTATCATTCAATAAATGCCCTGGTGGTGTGTCTTGCTAACATGCTGATTTCCCACGTTTGTGCACATTTTCCAGGATCCGCACATGATGCATTCATCATGAGGCGTAGCAGGGTGCCACAAATGATGCTGCAGCTGCGCAACGATCGGGCATGTCTTGTTGGTGGGTAAACTCTGTTTGTCCTGTGTGTTTCAGTATCTTTAGCTCGGACAGCATCTCCTGACCCACTTATTTACATGATGTATCTTTGTAGGTGACTCGGGATATCCCAACATGCCAGGGCTAATGACACCTCTCCGCTACCCAAGAACAGCTGCAGATAAGCGGTATAATAATGCACACGGGCAGACCAGGCGAGTGATTGAGCGGACATTTGGCCTCCTGAAGAGCCGATTCCGGTGCCTCAATAAGACCGGCGGATCCCTCCCATATCACCGGACATGGTCTTTAAGATCTTCATTGTGTGCTGCATGCTGCACAACATGGCAGTTGAAAAAACAGTGCCACTCATCCTGGATCCTGAAGAGCAGAAACATCCACCTGTTGAGGATCAAGGGCTTGGTCACGATGCAAGTGATGAGGTGCAGGAGGATGATATCCGGAGTCAGCTCATACGCAACTTCTTCTCATAATTGTGAGTCACTGGGAATGAGTGTGCAAGCTTGCAGCATTGAGTGGCATGTGTTGCAATGTGTGTGTCCAGCTGACTGTATGCAAAGTAACTTTGATGTGTGTTCTGATGTGTCACGCAAGTGCTGATGTCATGCCACACAGTAATGCGCAATGACTTAGCTTGAAATTTGCATGTGTCCTACATTGTTCCTTTTTCGTACATGCCCATGTCTGTTGCAAAGATTTTTACCGGTGAACCCTGGTGTGTCTGTCATTTCCAGGTTGCTGTGCCTGTTGTCTGTTCGTGTCATCTTAGTTCTCCTGCTATTCCTCATGATGATTGCAACGTGGCCCGAATCAGCATTCCATGCACGGACATGTGTAGTTGTCAGTTCGGGTAAGAGATCCAAACAGGCTGTTTGGGGTTGGTAGGGTTTGAGAATGTGTGGGAACTGTTTCTGTGCATGTTGTAGTACCATCCATACATGTCTCATCACCATAGATCAAATTAGATGTTGCACCACTCCCATGACAGGACAGTCACCCTTCTTGACAGTCATCTGTAGTGGAGTGTGGACTCTGGTGAAGGCATCAATGTGTGTAAACCTTGCCCCTGACACATTGCGGATACCACGGGTTGACATTGTGTGGGACATCACAACCACAGGCTCTATGGGGAATTGCAGCCTCGCTGTGTGCAGCAGGATGTGTTTGGCTCATCCACTTAATCTTGTGTGTCAGTACATTTTGCTTTCCAACAACTGTGTTGTGAAGGTGTGGGCCAGCGTATGTCCCACATGTTCTGTCAACTGTCCTGTGAGTCTGTTCGTATGGATGCATTGCCCCTTGTTCCAGTATGTCAAGTCAAGTCAAGTCAACACAAGCTTTATTCGATTAGTTAAAATCATAAAAGCAATTACATCACATATAAAATCATCAATTCACGTATTTAAAAACATTTTTTATAAAAAACAATTCATGTATTTACATAAAAATATAGCATTTCATAGTTAGACTAGCAAGTGGTAAAAATTAGGCACATTTCAGGAACTATTTGATTTCAGGTTTCTAGACTTAACTCGCATAGCAGCAACCAAAAAACTTGCGACCCCGTATATTACTCTGATGCTACCCAGGAGTTGTAAATAGCGGAGAGCGGGACAAACTTGTCTGAACCCTGCTTTTCTCAAAATAGGTGTTAAAAACAATCTCCTACATTCATCGTAATGGCCGCAAAACATTATAAAGTGCATCAGTGTCTGTTCAGAGAAACTATCACAACTGCATGGGATAGATGTATCAGATTTTCCCCATACTGGATAATTTCCCAAGGAGTACTGTATGATGTTAAGTCTAAATCTCACAAGGAGGTTACGGTGGTAAGGTCGAGTAACAATGATCAAATAGGGCTCCACCTTAGGGGTGGTCTGGAGTATATAATTAGCCCTAACCCCCGATTTTTGGACCTCTAGTTCCTCTCGTTCTGTTGTCACTCGTTCTCGAAAGTTTTTCTTAATCCAGAGAACGTCACCCTTCTTGATGGAGCTCGGGGAAAAATATAGTTCTGGCCTCCCCAACTTAAAAAAGGTGTTTTTAATGTAAACCAACCAAAGGATGTTATTGGCTTTATCCAACGACATACAGTCTTTCAGAATGGAGTGATTTAGACTGATGTCGGGATTCAACCAGGTTTTGGCCCAGCAAATCAGAGGTGCCAATTGCAGTTGGTCACTAATGTTGCCAAGACCTACCTCGGTGTGGATTGACAATACTGGGGTTGATTGGGGGACCACTAGAAGAGCTCTTAGGAACTTATTTTCTGCTACCTGGATTTTGTCTTGTGGTAGGTAGTCCCATATAGAGGCACCATACTTGGCTATAGAAAGACTTTTTGATTTATAGACTGTCAATAGTGCTTCTATTGGACGTGAACCCAAGCATTTTGCAAAACTCAATAGAGCAGAATTGGTTCTAGTGACAGCTAGGCCTTTAGCATTCAGTTGCGGTTTCCAGGTGCCCTTTTCATCAAAGAGTACGCCCAGGTAGGTGAAGACCGGGACTCTAGAGATTTCTTCACCATTACAAAAGAACTTTCCCATCTTTACATTTTTCGAGCGCTTCCCCACAACCATGACGTGGGATTTTTTATTATTTACCTGCAGGTCCAAAGTAGACATAAAATACCCAAAGTCATTCAAAAGTTTCTGCAGCCCTACCCCAGTACGGGCTAGCAGTACTGCGTCGTTCGCGTAGAGAAGTACTGGTACCAAGTACTCCCCCACGCGTGGGACGTCTGAGGTAGACCCTTTCAGAGTTGATTCGAGGGAATTAATATATAGGGTGAATAGGAGGGGTGCCAAAATGCACCCCTGCCTTACCCCTCGTTTCGAGTTAAAAGGACTCGTGGATCTTCCCTCACTATTGGTTCTGATAGTGGCCCTCAGGTCTTGATGCAGAGCCGCTAAATAGTTGACCAATGCAGGATCAAACCCTATATTAATTAGAGTAGCCAAAAGTTTACCACGATTAACAAGATCGAAGGCCGATGAAAGGTCCATAAAGGCCATATATAACAGGCCCTCCTTGGCCAAGGTATATTTATTAATTAACATGTGGAGGTTAATGCATTGGTCAAGAGTACCCCTTTTGGCCCTGAACCCATATTGTAATTCAGAGAGGACCCTTCTCTCTTCCAGGTATTGGCCCATTCTCTGCAAGATGACTCTGCCCAAGATTTTGACGGCAGAGTCAATCAGCGAGATGGGCCTATAACAGGCAGGGTCAGATCTTAAACCTTTTTTAAAGATTGGTATTATGGAGGATGTTGCCCAAGAGGGGGGAAACCCTGTAGTAATTGTGGAGTTGAAGACATTTTGTAAGCAACTTAGCCCAAAACTCCAACGGGGACCTATAAAGGTCTGCCTGGACCCCATCTGGACCTGGGGCCTTATTTTTTGTCATCTCTACAATAGCCTTTTGTACCTCCTTCTCCTCGAATGGCACAAGGGGTTCTAGACCAGGTTCTATAGGGTCCATCACTATTATAGTCTCATCAGCACTATCATATATTTTACTAAAATGAGCGACCCATAACTCATCAGGGATTACAGAGTCCATAACTAAGCAAATTAGGCACAAAGTTCCCCAAAAGGCTGAGATGGATGTGTGTGATAGTGTATAGGGAGACCAAGAGGGGGAGAGGGAGGTGTGGGAAACCCCTCTTGGGAACTAGAACCCTCACACACCCAGCAAGCTAGGTGTCATGCTTCATCATATGGGTCCTGCTCCTCGTCGGACTGGCGCTGCAATGTCCGACGGGCACCCGCGAAGGGGCTCTTTAGCGGAGATCTTTTGTTCCTGCCATATGGTGCATGCGTGTGAGAGGGCAAAAAGAGTGTAGTCTTGAGAAGGTGGTGATGATAAAAAAGGGTTGGTCAGTCCACAAGGAATTTTATTAGCGTGGCTGACCCCCTTGATTAAAATGGTGGGAGGGGAGATAGAACGCTTTGGAAGTTATTTGGGCAGGACTATCTACAACCCTCTGGTGTGGTCGACATGTTTCATGCTAAACTAGCAATTCTTCAGGACCATGGTGACAAGTACTACACAGTGAAAGATAAAGTGAATATACAACCTTAACTTGGTTGGTCTGTGGAGCAGGCCGATTGGTCCTGCTTCGAATAATGCTACCTAAAGAGTGGGACAACAAAAAGGGTCACTATTATTGTGATTCTATTCTCAAAATTAGGTGCAGTTCCCTATACAAAAGTGCATATCCCTAGGAATAAGGCATACACAATATTTGTAGGACTCAGCCGAGTTAAAAACAAATTAAAAAGCAGTAGAAGATTGGATGGAAACGCTTACCCTGGGATGATCCCTAAGGTGCCCCGCAGTCTGCTCCTGTGGGACCTGCACAGGGGAGTCAGGGACCTGGAAGTTATAAAATGAGAGTGGAGACGGTAAATAGCCATCTGAGGTGAGCGAATGTTAAAAGCTGAGGGAGAGCTCATCACTGAATTATTTGAACCAGAAAAGTAAGGATGGTTTATTACAGCCCAGAATTTTTAACTATCTTTTTGCACATCTGATGACATGAGATTATCCCATGCCTCCTCCTTTATGCATTTTTTACGGTTGGCCATAGCAAGTTTATAATTTTTCCTAAGTGCGGCCATCCTTTCCTTGCTTCTCGGATTTTGTTTTAATGCAAACAGTAGTTCTTTATGGGCTTTTGAACATGACTCGTCAAACCACCTTGGCTGGTCTAGGCAATCCCTCCTCTTTTTACATTTTAGGTAGAGTCTCACTTGAGAACAGATAGTGGTGAAAGAGTTTAAGACCTGTTTCCCATCAGCCGAATTATCCAGACATATTGCCATGTCCTCCTTAACTTTCTGCTCTAGGTCCTTAAACAAAGTGTCTGGTACCACCTTTGCCCAGTTGAGCCTCCTCCCCTGATCTTTAGGAATGAGTTTATCGGAGTTATAGTCCTCTTTTGACTGTTGGTTGTCTATGTCCTCCCCCCTATATATAGTTATAATCAAAGGGTTATGGTCACTAAAGATCGAAATTGTGACCTCTATGGAGGAGGATAACTGTACCACACCAGGGGAAACAAAAATGTAATCTATTATAGTTTCTGCCTCCCGACCTACAAAGGTCGGGCCCTTTCCTCCCCTCCGCTTCCCTCAACTTCATAAAGATTACTGTTTGCAAGGAGATCTTCTAACAGCTCACCTTGGGGTGAGTGCTCAAAATGTGTGGAAATTGAGCCAGGTGGGCCTATATTATGTTTATCTAGACAATTCCAGACACAAGGGTGAATATTAAAATCTCCCATTAGGATGATGTCGAATATGGCAGTTTGTGTCGACTTATAGTGTTCTAGATAAGAAGCCAGTGTATTTAGGTGCAAATTTTGTGTGACCTTCTCTGGCGCATTATAAAAATGTAAGAATAATATCTTAGGGTATTTGGGACGACTCCATTCTAATCCTTGTAAGTTTGCTGACAACCACCCCAAATTGCTAAATGAGCCTGGGAGTCTGAGTGAGGTTAGAATACATAGACCCCCTTTTGATCTCCCTCCCTGTCCTGGGGTTGCCTTAACGTGAAAGCTACGATAGCCGTCTAAGTGAAAAAGATCACTTGTGTCCCAAGTCTCTTGTAAGGCTATTATCTCATGTTGTGTCACAAAGTGTATCCATCTGTCATCTTTTAATTTTTTACCAAGGCCAGCTACGTTCCAACTAATTATTTTACACGTAGAATTGAGAAGCAGTGGATTGTCCAGTGTAGTGATAAGCGTATTGTCTGGTTCTGTAAGTGGTTGTCAATCATTGGTGTCCAGACTTGAAAGGGCGAAAAATCTATTTGTGAGTACTAGGTCAATATTATGGCCTGTGTCATCCCTATCTGTCATAACTATTATTATCGCTCTAAATTGGGCCTGTTGGGATTGGTAGGAATAGCACTTGGTGTTATTGTCTTTCAGAGTAGAACAGTGAGATGTGGGAACCACAGGCCGACATGTTACAGGTAGTGGAATGTTGGGTGGCGGATAGAAGTAACCCAGAGGAAGTGGTCTAATACCCTGCCCGTCTAGCTCTGAGCCATCCCATAGCAGTGTGTCCACAATATTAGGTCTGTTGAAATTGACAACTACACAATCTCCTGGGATGGTCTTTTTCCGTTTCCCCACCCACTCAACTCTTCTGGCTGAAATCATGCTAGAGACAATGTCAGCACTCCCACTACTGAATTGTGAACACCACCTTTTGGTTCTGATCAGAAGATCATTGTCAGATTCTACAGCTCCATTTTTAAGAGGTGAAATTCCTTTCAGGACTACCACTAGTGGGGCTGCTTGTGGGGGGAGATGTAATGTGGATAATTTGGTGGGACGATGGTTTGTAACATGTCCACTTTTGTGAGGTGAGCTAGGGTGTTTATCCTCGTCAGGTGACAAGTATTTATGTGCTGCCAAGGTGGAGATTGGCCTTGACTTCTCCTGACTAGGGACTCCCGACTTAATCAACATAATCTCCCCCATATGAAGCTCAGTGTCCATAGCCTGACTAGACATCCTAGATATCCTGGTTTGGTTAGCTCCTGTATCTTTTGCCTCAGTAAGAGCTGTGAGATGGGGTTTAGCATCCCTTAAAAATGTATCAATACTTTCACATTTCTTAACGATATTTGCAACACAGAGATTCAAGGAGTCCACAATTTCCTTGCCTATGTTCACAAGAATGGGCTCCAAGTGAGATTCAATTAATTCCTCCATTAGGTCCGAGTTGTTTGAAGGGAGCCCATGGATCGGTCTATTAGTCACATGTAGGCAAAGGAGAAATTTTCTTCCTTTTGGTACTTTTAGAGGTGGTTTCTGTGGTGCCTTTGTGTGTTCTAGAGTCCCTCGGGCTAGTTCTCTGGGAGGTATTTAAACAAGTTTGCTGGTCCTGTGCACCATGAATCGAATTGACCACAACAATGTCTGGTTCTAGTGGGATGGGTGGCACCCCACTGGGGGAGGGCAAAACGTTCTGAGTGGGCAAAGTATCAGTACATGGGTCAAGCCCCAATTCCTTTTCAACAGTAGTTCCAGTATGTCATGTCTCTATAAGTCGCTTCCTCAGGGCCAGTGGAGAACGCTGCTTTGCAAGGCTTCTCAGTAAGTTGATTTTGACTTTCTATTCACATGATACCAAGAACGTTGCACTGATGACGTCACAACGTTGGGCTGTAGCAAATGTAAACGCTTCCGTGGCACTAGTCGGGTGCCGTTATTCCCAGGATACTCTTATGGCGTGCTGCATATCCTGGTCACGGTAGGGGTGGTTTTGGGCCATCGCTCATCATTACTCTCTTTTGAGTTCTGGGCCAGCAGCTTGTTCTGTTCGGCATTTCAAAGCCCAGTTGGATGAGCCAATGACTGGCTCTTGCGGGGCTTCCTTGTGTTTACCTAATTCCCTACATCGTTGGATGAGCTTCTTAAGGCTCTTGCGGGGGATGTGTAATTTCCCTTCTTGACCCTCACCGATTCCCAGGGGTAACTACGGATTGTTGGCTTTGTGTGAGTTGCACTGCAGCGCATTTGAATTTCTATTTATTGGAGCTTTATTCATACACTGTGATTTTCTGGATTACCGCATGGCTCTAATTGCATTGAAGCAGCCTGCAGAGCCTCATACCCCCTTCATATAGCTGCAATACTCTGCTACCTTTTATGTGTCTTCTGTGAACCCTGTGCTAGTTGCACAAACCTTGGAATAGGATCATAATATTGGCCAGTTCTTTAACAACTCATACACCATAATCTTTGGTGTGTTATGGTGTTTCATCACCTTTCCATGTGCTATGAATCCATGTGGATTGTTCATCTCTGTATTAGAGCTCGTCCAGAAGTAAGCTCAAATTTTGCAGTTGCGTGGCAGTTAAGACTTTTATTGGGTACGTTGATAACTGCTGGATAAATACATGTAAACGTATGGAACAGCCTTCTTTGTAAGTGTGTAGTAATGTCCTTGTTCGATCCTCAGATCTAGTATCACTTCCATTACTGTGATACCAACTAGGATACAGTGGCTGTTGGTTTCCTTTACAGGTGTAACTGTTACATTATAGGTCCTGAGGTATTCTGTGATTCAGTGACAAGAAGTGTTGACTCCTTATGCTTGTTTGCCTTTTATTTCAGATCTCCCTCCCTGCTGTTCCCTTCCTTTCCTTCCCTCACCTGATCACCCGTTTGAGTCTGTCATTTCTACTCAGACCAAGGGGCTATCGGGAGATGGACCACTTTGAGCATTGCACGTTTCTGAGGATTCAAGGCCCTGACAGTCCCAGGAAGTCCTCTGCACATTGTTTCACCAGCAGTACTGGTAAACTCATTGCATGGCTATTGTTTTCTTCAGAACAATGTCACTGGCCATTGACATTGGCTAAGGCAGCAACCTCAACACATACTTGTTCTGTTTGTGTAGAAAATATGTTCACCACAGTACAATGTGCCTCATCACTGTCACAGCAGATCTCTTGCCACTTTGCATGCATCATCTATGGCATAATTGACAATGATTGTGCATATGGGAGTATGTGTACTGTGGCAACATGCATGCAGTTTATCATGGCTAATGATCCCTATTGTGCATGAAGTACATGGTTGTGTATGCATTTGTGCAGGTTGCTACCCACAACGGGCAGTCAACACCTGCTGACGCTGTCAGTCCTGTGCGCAGCTTGGCCTTTTGGTGCCTGTGCCCATAATTTTTGGTGTTTGTTCATCCATTTTCTTTCAGTGACCCATGAGTAACCAGACACTCCTTCCTTTCCATACACCTGTTACATTGTGCCTTTCAAACCTCCTTGTCTTTGGGTGCTAGTTTTTGGATGGTGTATCACCCCTTCCGCCGTCAGGTGTTCACTCATTCCTGCTGCTGCCACCACTGTGGCACTGCACCACCAAGTGCCCTATTTCTGCAACACACACGCCTCCCAGATGCTCCTCCCTCCCTCCACCCATTTTTGATGCAGGCAGCAGCTTGTCTGTGCCACTGTTGCGCCACCTCCGTGCCAAAGACAGGACCGTCAGCGTCTGCAACGCGGCACAGTGCAAGACCCTCTGGTCCTTGCATGACCCACTTAACACAACAGACTCATGCTCTAGCCACCCTCCAAACAATGAACACCAGACAGTCAACCACCTGCTATCAGGCAACCCCTAAGTGCACACATGACAGCTTCGCATGCTGTGTGTGCAACTCCTACTGCCAACACCTAGCTGCCCCGCCCAACAGACTATGTCCGTACAACCAGGTCATGTGCCTCCTACTGCACACCCACTCCATCCACCATCCATCCTCCATTGGACTCTGTTACCTCCCCAACACAACAGCCCCACACATCGCCTTCATTACAGTAACCTGGTTGAATGCATCCTCAGCACACAACTTCAACATTGCCATCACAGACTGATACAAGATCACCTGCAGGGACCACACCAACAATCCAGGAGGATGATTTGCAATTCATTCAGAAGCACACCCTCAGAGTCACATACAATAAGATGGACACACTCAGCATTGTGAAGCACCTGCACTTCAGGTTTCACACCAACCCCCTGACCACCCTCAGTCTAACACTCAACTACAGATCTCCAGGCCTACACCCACAATTCCGCTAAGCCATCAACAACTACATCAGCATGCAGGCCCTCACCTACACAGACTACATGTGGCAGGGGGTCAGCAACTTCTGGCTGGAAGACAACCACACCACCATCCTTCATTGGTACATCAACAAGCAACCCACTGCACCACACTCCGCTACAGATCCCCCAGAGATGCTTGACATATGTCACCACAGACGAGCTGTGTGACACCCTCAGCCAGGACACTCTAACCAACGCCACCGCCACACCCTGCAACCTCACACACTGGATCAGCGACTGATCCAACACTCTTGCCACATTGGCGGATTTTCCTGTGAAGTACAACAACAGTTAAGCCACCTGGGACAAGGCAGACCCACTGGACTCATACAGGTCTAGCCGGACTCTCGTGCAAACCTTGCGAAACACACAACCATCAGTTACATTTCAGCCCTGAAACCCGCCACACACAGACGTCACCATATCATCAGCTCAGACAAGAGGACATCCTTCAGGTAGGGCATAGGCACCAACACACACAACATCAAGGAGCTCATGAGCATCGTGTGTGAACTATCTAACCCCAGCTCGCCATACAAAAGACATCCCACCCTTGCAAGGCCAATGGGATCCCTCGCAACATTCTACCACTGCAAGCTCATGGACGTACACGACAGCCTCGCCACACAGAGGCAGACAGCGCTATTATCCACAGGACATACCCACCCCACCCCCCTCAGTTCCTGGACTCCTATCAGCAGCAAAAACACCACCCCGCTCATGTACACAATCCACTCCGGCTCCCCTTCAGGACCCTGAGGAACCGGAATTTGAATTAGGCCTAGTAAAACATGTAGTCACTATTAGTAATTAGCGTGATGCACCTATTAGGCAAATATAGAGATTCAAACATTAATAAGCTCACATAAGTAATATCTTAGGGATTAATAAATGCCTTATTACACGTTTTCATCTAATTATAGGCAATATAGCTTGACCTGACCAGCGCCATTTTGTGGCTAAGTCTGATTGCAGCATTAGTGGAAACCTACCATTACACTTAGCTAAAACCGAAATAGTCTGACAAATGTAACAAGCTGCTGCTTCTGCACGTTAGGCCTGCCAAGGTTATAGGTGGGGGTAGGCTGGATAAGCACATTCCAGGAGGCGCTGTGCGGACTCTCTTGGAGCTAGCAGAAGGGAGTCACCCTCTCGACCTTGCTATAACGAGCTGAGCTAAACTAAGGAAGCTTTGTGTTCCATATATGGTCTTTCCTTTGCACCAACCTGTAGCAACTTGTATTTTTCCTTCGTAGGTAATGGTTTCGAAATGTAACAGTATATATGCGATCTGTTGATAATGTGCCAGCAGCCTTTTCGGTGGACCTCGAGGGGTTAGGTCGCGAGAAGCTCCTCTGACAGAGTTTGTTTGTTATAATAAATGATTGGACCTTTTACACTGCCAACTGACTGATTATTGGTAATTGGTTGTAGGGCTATTTGTAAGTATTGCTCTATTGGGTTGTAATTTATTTTTCGGTACTTCAACCCTACCCACACAAGATCTCAATCACAGCATACCCCATCCTTGGAGCCCACCACCGGCACGTCATGAATGTCTCCTTTGAGTACACCACATTCAATGGGAGCTGGAGGCATGCAGAGACCCAGGCCCTTCTTTAACAATGGAGGGCAGTAGCGCAGGATCACCTTGGAACATCACCCTGCTTCCCTACCCGGCAAATGTCATCAAGACGACAGTCAACGAGAAAGTGACTATCTCCCTCAAAACAAACACCTCCAGGAAACCCACACCAGTCCATCTTCCACAGTCATCACCCCACTGCAAAAGCTCTCATTGCCAACAACGACCTCTTGGACCCGGCTCAACAATAGTGAGACCACCACCCTTACCCCCTCGACCTCTCAATGGCAACGGTTCACCATGTGCTACAACACTGTCAGATCACACATCTCCAACACTGGGATGCAGAGGAGGGCCCAGGATGAAATCGCCAAGTGTCTCACCAGCAAGGCCCAGGGAGTCTGCCTCCCCTTCAGCACATAGTACACTGGGGTCATTGGGCACATGCCCCAGGGCTCATCTCTCAGCGCCACAATCTTCAATGTCTCCATGACCCCCCTCTCCACCATCACATGCGCACATGACTTCATCATCATGTCCTATGCCATTGACACCCAGCTGCTCCTCACCTTCACCAGAGACCCAGCCACTCCCAGATCCAACCTTCAAGAGGGCATGAGGTGCGTTGACGAATGGATGAACATCAGTCACCTGGGGCTGGACTTTGACAAGACTGAGGTCATCATCTGAGGATTGTCCCCTTACAGCTGGGACAACTCATTGTGTCACACCGGCCTGGGCAGCGCACTAGCACACAGTGCCCACTCATGCAAGCAGGTGTTCATTGTATACTCCTCGCTCACAATAACCATGCAACTTAACACAATCTCTACCTCATGCTACAACTCCCTCCGCATGCTGCAAATGATCTTCAGATAGATCCACTATTAGACAAGACATACAGTCACCCAGGTCCACGACACCAGACGACTCAACTACGGCAACGCCCTCTACACAGGAAGAACAGCCAGACTCCAGGAGGACTTGTGCACATCCAGGGTGCATCCGTACACCTCATCCTCAACATCCCCTGCCACAGCCACATGACCGTCCACCTGAGATACCTACAATTGGCTCACTGTCAACTGCAGGATCACCTTCTGACTCCTCAGCCACACTCAGGAGGCACTCCTCAACACCAGCCCCAAAGACGAACATGGAGGTCTCCCATCCAACACCCCATCGCCACAACTTCGTCCAGCCAACCTTGCCTTGGGCACCATTCCTCACATCCACAGTACACCTGTATACAGGAGATAATTCTCCCACCTCACTAAACAGACCTGGTACTCCCTCCCTGGGCACCTCCACATGACCCATGCCCTCTACACCATCATAAAACTCTTCCAAAACTGTCTGTCTGAGCAGTATGGCAAGCCCAACCCCCTCAGCAGATTGAAACCATAACAGGTGAGTATTGCACTCCATGTATATATTTGATGATACATTGTGACCTATGTGTGTCCTCGACCAGACTCAGATCCCAGTGTATGGATGGCTTGAGTTTGTTCCACACTCTGGCATACTTTGATATATCCGCACACGTATGTTGTTGATTCATGCTAAATGACTGCAACACCAATTCTACTTGTGATTGATGTATCACTGACATATTATCGAGGGACAGAATATCGACCTTCAAGAATATAGTTGAAAAAATATCGACAGAAAAAATATCGAGTTTCTATCTACAAACAGGTAAGCACAAAAATATCGAGTTAAAAATATCGTTTACAAAAATATAGTTTTAAAAAATATCGACTTTACTAAAATCAATGTTAAATTAAATTAATATTAAAAATTAATTACTAAAATATACTTAAAAATACTTACATTAACTTATAATAATTAAAAAATTAATGAACGTAAAAAAAATGTAATTCATATTTGTTAAAACATATATATATAGTAACAAAATATAATTAAATAATAGCCAATATTATTAACGTACAATAACAAAAGTGTAAAAATTACTATTCCCACTCCAAAGAGTGCAAGCGTAGGGAAAGCGTTGGATAGCGTAGGGGTTAAAATTACTATTCCCACTCCAGTGGGTGCAACAGTAGGGAAAGCGTTGGATAGCGTAGGGGTAAAAATTAATATTCCCACAACAGTGGGTGCAACAGTAGGGAAAGCGTTGGATAGCGTAAGGGTAAAAATTACTATTCCCATTCCAAAGAGAGCAACAGTAAGGAAAGCGTTGGATAGCGTAGGGGTTAAAATTACTATTCCTACTCCAGTGAGTGCAACAGTAGGGAAAGCGTTGTATAGCGTAGGGGTTAAAATTACTATTCCCACTCCAGTGGGTGCAACAGTAGGTAAAGCGTTGGATAGCGTAGGAGTAAAAATTACTATTCCCACTCCAGTGGGTGCAACAGTAGGGAAAGCGTTGGATAGCGTAGGGGTTAAAATTACTATTTCCACTCCAAAGAGTGCAACAGTAGAGAAAGCGTTGGATAGCGTAGAGGTCAAAATTACTATTCCCACTCCAGTGGGTGCAACAGTAGGGAAAGCATTGGATAGCGTAGGGGTAAAAATTACTATTCCCACTCCAGTCGGTGCAACAGTAGGGAAAGCGTTGGATAGCATAGGGGTTAAAATTACTATTCCCACTCCAAAGAGTGCAACAGTAGGGAAAGCGTTGGATAGCGTAGGGGTAAAAATGACTATTCCCACTCCAGTGGGTGCAACAGTAGGGAAAGCGCTGGATAGCGTAGGGGTTAAAATTATTATTCCCACTCCAGTGGGTGCAACAGTAGGGAAAGCGTTGGATAGCGTAGGGGTTACAATTTCTATTCCCACTCCAAAGAGTGCAACAGTAGGGAAAGCGTTGGATAGCGTAGGGGTTAAAATTACTATTCCCACTCCAGAGAATACAACATTAAGGAAAGTAAATACTTATATATTTTTTAAAAATTTTAAAATGAATATCTATTAATAATTAATTTAAAATAATTAAAAAATTTATATAATATAATCATTAATATATTAAACTTACTAATTAACAATAATTATTTCAATTGATCACCGATTAATACAAATTAATTAAAAAGTAACAATTAATTATTTAATAATTAACAATTAATCAAACAATTATTTCCAATTAAATAACATTAAATACATTTAATTATTAAATTAATTATTAATAAATTACTTCCCACCCTATTCCCCTATAAACCCACAACAGAAAATAAATTATTAAAATTAACATAATTAACAATTAATCAATAAAGTTAAATTAATTGGCAAATACAATTTTTATAATTACCCATAAATACTTAATTAATAATTAATTCTAAATAAATACCAATAAATAATTTAACATATTTAATTAATTATAATTGTATTACTTCCCACCCAATTCCCCTATAAACCCACAACCCACTACAGAAAATAAATTAGTAAAATGTACATAATTACCAATTAATCAATTAATTAAAATTAATTACTAATTAAAATGTAATTAATTAACAAATATAAATTAATTAACAATTAATTTAAAAAGTACTATCTATAAATAAATTTACATATTTAATTAAATATAATTAAATTACTTCCCACCCTATTCCCCTATAAACCCACAACCCGCTACAGAATTAAATTACGCAATAATTATAAAAACAAAATTCATTAATTAAAATTAATTATAACATAAATACACACTTTTCACACATATTATAACATAAAAATACACTATAAAAAATTAGATATTATTAAAAAATCGATATTTTTAACTATCTATATTATATACTTTGATATTTTAACTTTCTATATTTTAACTTTCTATATTTTTAACAGTCGATATTACATCACTTACCTTAAAAACGATATTTTGGTTATCTATATTCTGTCCTGTCGATATTTTGTCCAGTCTATATTTACAACTTGATATTATGTCCAAACGATATTTTGGAATCAATATTATGTCTGTGCACCGTGATTGATTTGTTTATTTATCTGTCTTGTGAGTGAAACGTGAGTGAGTGTTAGGTGCTGTACAAAAATGCCCGGAATCCAAAGTTGCCAGAGGGAGATGTGATGCCTTGCACTTTGAGTCAATAGAGTCCAGACCACAGTGCTTGGCATCATTGTTCAGACTGCAACCAGCAAGTCCATGTGGAAGAGTAGGATAGTCAATGAGGTGATGCTGTTGCACACAAAGTGAAGGTGCCAGACCAGGTGACCTGGGAGATGGGCATGGCCCGCTGCCTCTCACTGCCTCTCACTGTCTTTTTCGTGGATTACCCACCTTCGATGGAGACCCTCATATGCAGGCCTTGACGATGCTTGGGATGCTCCGTCTGACGAATCCTTCTCATCCTCCCTCCCTGTGCCTGGTGGCAGTCTTCGGCTCGAAGTCTCTTGCCTGGTGACACAGGGAGGGTGCTCCATGTTGTCAGCGATCCGACGAAGTGAATGGCTTATGACCCTTTGCACCGCCAGGAGCTCAGGCAGTCTTGCCTCCATCCGTCCTTGGTGTTGCTGTTGACTGGCATGTTGCTCGGCCTGCAGGTTTTTCATCTCTGTGAGGGTCCCCACTACCTGGCTGATTTCCCTGGTGTCCTGCCGGCATGCCTCCATGATGTTGGGTAGTTGAGACATACCGGGCCCTCCAGCTGGCTGGTCAGGTTCTCGCCTCCGCCTGGCGCCACTCCCACCACCCCTGCCCTTGTGGGCACATCAGGTCGACGGGACCCCTGAGGGATGGCAGTGGTGGTGTGCACCTCCTGGGTGCCCGGCAAACCTTGTCCATCATTGTCAGACTGGCTCAGTTGTTGACTGAGGTCAGGGCTCAGAGATGTCTGCTGGGATGTGGCAGGAATGTTGGTGGTGGTTGGCTCAGACGTTCCTGATCCAGCTGCTGCACGGGTTTGGGCACCAGAGGTGCCAGGTTGGTCGGGGTCATCCGTGGAGTGGTGGGAGACGTCGTAGTTGGTGGGATCAGGGTCCTGCATAGCCTGGGACTGTGAATCATCTCCCCCATTGTTGAGGATATGTTCTGCACGTTGCCCTGTGGGCGTGAGAGACAGACAATGTTAATGTCATTTAATGCAACATCCATTTTTCATACGCATTGTAGTTGGCACTGTTCCACCTGGTAGTTGTCTATGCTTTGGATTGTCCTAAATGTTCACTTGTGAATGGGTATGTTGTTGGGTCAGATTGATCTCTGCTCAGGAGTCATTGACATATGGTGGCAAATTTACAATCACTGGCACAGCCCTGCATATCAGTAGGGATTAGCCTGTCATTGTGCACCACAGCTATGCCAGCATGGTTGCCACACATTTAAAATGCGGAGCACCATGGGGGAAAAACGGCACAGCTCCGTCACCCATATGTACTGTAGAAGTGGCACATTGCTGGAGTTGCGTCACCAGCTCAACGCAGCTCCAGCAATGCTCTGTGGGGCCCTATCTGCACAATGCAGCGTCAATCCTTATGCCTGCTTCAAGCATGCGCAGGGTATTGACGCAGCATGTGCTTAAAAGTGACCGAATTAAATCTTGTAGTTTCACTCAGCCACTTTTGGGAGGCGTTGCTGTGCCAGTACGACCACCCTTTGTGTACAGATTGATTATTGGCCCTACCTGGCTCCAGTCATTCGGGCCTGACCCCCCTTGTTTATCCACTTTCTGAAAGTGGCATTTTCAAACACACAATTTAAATACCACCTTTACTAAAAGGTGTGCTATCAAATTCTGAGTTCAGAGAGCCTAAACTCCAAATCTCCATCTTGGCCCAATGGAAAGTTACACTTGTAAGATGTTAAAATGCAGCTCCCATATTAGCCTCTGGAACAGACAACATTTCAAATGTGAAAAATGAAATGCACAGTATTTCACTATCAGGGCATGCAAAACATAGCAGCATATGTCCTCCCTTTCATATATACTGCACCCTGCCCATGGTCGTACCTTGGGCCTACATGAGGAGTCTATTCACACATCAAAGATCTGGCATTAGTAGGCACATTCTCAAATTCATATTCTCTGCAGTATTGGTATGGGGAAGATATTCTTATCTTTACCCAAGACCAGCTGTTTGTTAGCACAGTCCAGCCTAATCCTCTGTGCCCACTTGTTTAGTATTTTAAAACAATTACACAAAAGACAAAATGGACAGTCCAATCACTCAATCACACAACATACCCCCTTTGTTTAGGTGTATGTGTGCTACAAAGAGAAAAATGTGTATAGAAATGAGAAAGTATCGCACATGCGTACCACCAGAGGAGCTACTGGTAGGTTTTCACCAGCTTGCACACGTTTTAGTCATCATAGATAACTTTCTTCAATGAAAAAAGAATTGTGTCCAGTGAAGGAAAGGTGTAGAAAAAAGACAAACAATAAAGACCCAGTAAAAAATGAAACTCAAGAAGTCTCTAATAAAATTGAGCTAAACTCACACACATCCTTGTCACTTTTAATTAGAACTGTGAGTCTGCCCAATGCTAAAAACACTGCATGTTGTAAACCACTTCAAGGAAGGCCAACATGTTTTATTGCTTGTTAAATACTAGCGGCAATTTCATCAGGGCAACCAAGGTCAACAATCACCTCCCTGGACACCTAACAATAAAAAAAGTGACTGACAGACACATACAAAACAGGAAACAAAAAGATTTTGTTTAGAGAAACAGCTCCAAAGCAAGTTTCTTTCAGTACAGGTATAAATTAAAAACGTACAAGTGTCTGAAGCATATCTACCAGTCCTATGTTAAAACCTCATGGTATTCACCTACTGGGAGCCATGGGCCCACAGACCAGCTCCCACGTAGTCATAAGAGTGTGTGTATCGTTTATACTTTCAGTCCCTTCATTTAGGACAATCACTGCTTATAATTTCATCTGTGGAAATAGACATAGTTTGTTTAGTGTTTCTAAAACATGCCATTGGAATTAGGTAGTGGCTTGGTAGTTTGGACTGGACTGTTCCCATGAGGCACAGGGTCAGAGCTGATTTGCATATAGCCAGTGTCTAACCCAGGGTGGTGTGGAGTGCAAAAAAATGATGGAGTTTGGCCCAGATCCTTGTACTGGGGTGAATGTATGACATTGTTCTACATTCTGTCCATCAACTGTGTTTTTTGCAATTGGAATTAGCACAGCATCATTTCTATGAGTTCCAAAACACACTCAGTCTTCCAGACCAGTGTGCCCCAGTGTCTAGCCTACTTGTTACTCAAGGCAAGGACACACTTTCATTTGGTCAGTCTAAAACAACTCTCGACATCCTTGCTGCACTGCAATATTTACTTCATGTTGCAGCCGTGCCAAAGCTAATGCCTACTCCTTAGGCATGTTAGTCGAGTAATGTGTCGCTCACTTCACTTCACGCTCATCCACAGCCTTATATTTGCTCCCAAAGGATGCCACACTCGTAACGCTGTCAGTCTCGCCCCACAAAGTCTTACTGCACTCCCAAGGAACTCCAAGCAGCAATTCAACTCGGCATGCCGCTCGCAGGCGGTTTCCGTCTATTTCAACCAGATGCTCTCAGCCATTCGCATTATGGCATCTTCCTCACCAAAGGACCCCCGTTGTGTGCAGCTTAACATTACAATACACTCGTGCGCCATCTTAGAGTGATCAACGATGTTATGCACAGACACCGAAATATTACGCTTATGGATTCTGATGAAAAAGCGTATAAACGCACATAGCGCAATGCAGAAAAACCACAATGCTCTCAAATCCTGCAAGTTTAAACCAATCGTGGTTGACTGAACTACCTGCATAACGTGATCATCCTTTTTTCCCAATGTCAAAATAGTGAATTCGGGCGCCATCTTTAAAAACCCCAGATTGTAATGTACTAATAAAGCAGATCACTAGATATTTCTCACGTTGGTTACTAATGTGACACAGATTACTCAATGTGTCACACTCATGTCAGCCAGCATGCATACCAACCAGCATACAAACTAACCAGCATGCATCTATATTAGCAATGCCGCAGTGGTATCATGCATCCAAAAATCTAGCTCTCTACCAGATGTAGGACCTACAAAGCCTGGGCTGCCTCTGCCCCCAAATATATCTCTGCGCACCCAAAACATTCATGCTGGATGAGGTTACCGCCCCATCCGGGGATAACCCAATGTCTACTTCATAACACAGGAGTGTAAATTCTGTCTAAATTACATCTGTTGTCATTGTCAACAATCAAAGACAATTGATGCAAAACATGGTACCCGCAATCATTTCTATGTCACCATCTACTGATCTTATTCCACTCAATTTGGTCATTAAGGCCAATCTGGTCTGCTTTCTCTGAAAATATCCAGCGAGCTTCCTTGGTAGCTAGTATCTTATCCAAGCAACTTGAGTCGCCCACTACATTCTCTAACACCACCCATTTCAATGCTCTATGGTTGTGTTGATGTTCCCTGTAGTGCTGTACCAGGGGCGTGGTCAATTTTTCTGGTTTGATCGTGCTCAGATGTTTTGCACACAAACCTTAACTTTACGGGTTGTCAGACCTATGTAATGCAATCTGCATTGGCATGTCAGTCTGTAAATCACATTTAATGAGTTGCAGTTGCTGAATTTATTTAGGTGTCATGGCCTTCCATTCAGCAACTGCACATTTGTCCTCTTTTCTGTTCAATCAAATACTGAGCAACAACCACATGGGTAGTGCCCAGACAGAATAGAGGTGTTCACAGTACGCTGTATCGGTTTTGTATGGACAAGCCTGTCCTTTTAATTCTGTGCGCGCTTAAACGCAAACCTTGGTTGCAGCATTTGAAACTCTAGTAGATAGTAACTGCCAATGTTTTCTTATGGCCTGTCTGATCTTTGTGGACAAGGGATCAAAAGTAAGCACAACTGGCAGGCAATTGTTAGATTCTTTATGGTTTCTTTCAAGAAGCGCCTCCCAGGGAGTGTTATGAGCCTTTTTGTGGGCTTTGTTAACAATCCTCCTCAGGTATGCCTGCTGGACTAATTTCTCAGTCAAGCTTTCAGATTGTTGCAAATAATTATACGTGGAGGAACAGTTCCTACGATATCTAAGGAACTGTCCCACTGGAAGATCATCCCTGAGGACCCTTAGGTGAAACGATTTATAATGTAACATTAAGTTCTTATCCATTGTTTTTTTATGCACTTTTGTGCTAAGCTTGTTATCAAACACTTCAATGTCGAAATCACGATAGTCACACTCTCATTGCTTATGTTCTATGTAAACTTCAAGCTTTCGTCTTGGCCATTCAGCTATTCCAGAAATGTATGCAGCTGGTTTTCCGGTCCAGACCATCCACACAGGACGTCATCAATATACCTCTTCCAGAGTAAAACCACTCCTGAGTCCGAAGAGTGCGAGCTGCTGCTACCAAAGTCGCTTCTTGGGGTATGCTAGTGCACAAAGACTCGATGTCAATTGTAACTAAGAGCTGTTGTAAAGGGTCAAAATCCATGTCTTCAATAGTGTTCAAAATATCAGTGGTGTCCTGGACATAGGGCGGTTGCTTTACCACCAGGTTGATAATTTTTCCTTTCATGTAATAACCTCATCACCTCAGTTTCGTAATCACAAGTATTCATTAGGCCAACAGCCCCGCCTTTATCGGCGGACTTTATGGTTACAGAGGCATTGTCATGTAGAGTTTTAATGGCCTGCCAATTGATCTTACTCATCTTGGTAAAAGTATTTTGCTTATGTGATTCTTCCAGTGACTTTATTTCATCAAGCACTTTCCTCTCAAATACTAATTCTTCTCTGCCCAGCAATGAATTGGGCAGGCAAAATTGAGATGGACGATGGATTAGTAGAGAATACGGATGGAGGATCTTGTTCCTTATTAGCAAACAATTTCTAGATCTTAATCTTCCTCATAATTTGATGTACTTCCATTCTACATTTAAATGGGTCATGGCGCGGGGTTGGAACATACCCTAAACCTTTATTTAGGACTGTCAACTCACCTGCTGTCAACTGATGATCAGAGAGGTTAACAACAATGTTATTCATATCAAGGTCCTGCCTCGGCTGCTAGTCAGCTGTGGCGAGTACATTTGCCATGCCTGTGCCTGGTTCTGCCGGGCCCTGCCTCTGCCCCTCGGGCCTCCCCCTCAGTTGCCTCGCTGGGCCTGGCCTTAAAAAAGAGCGTAATAAAGCTCCCAAATCCTGATTAGACTGTGCCTGGAGGTTGAACCCAACCCTCCCTTGATCTGATGTTTTTGCCACCTCTTCTTCTTCACTTGACGTGTTGTCAAAAGTCCAATTCTGTGGGGTTCGACTTGTTTGTTGATGACCACCTCTCTGATATCTGTTTTGGGGAGCTTGCTCGTTTCCTGTCTGATAGTGTTTGGCTTCTGTATACAGGAATGCCCATTTGTGTGAATACCTCTCTAGATTTCTTCTGAGTCCCTTTATTTTTTGGTTTACAATGTCATTCTGATAATCAGCTAAATCCTCCTGTATTCTCTGCAACTGCTCCTTAGATTTATTAATAGTTGTATCATTTTTAGGTCTCGGACTAGGCAGCGCATGCGCTGTCTTGTCAGAGAGATGCTCTATGCACTATAGTGGGGGAAGCTCCGTCCACTTTCCACCCATCTTTGTCACTAGCTTAGGTTATTAAATGCTGCCTCTGATTGGTTTAGAGTCTGCTAGTCCCGCCTTAGGACAGACATGTCTCCTTCCACGGCTATTGGCCCCATTACTGCATTTTTACTGAGCACTACTTTGGTCCCGTGCCACCCCTCCCGCTGTCCGAGCCATCTCTCCTGCCCCCCCACTTCCGTAGTTCGTGCCTTATTAATTCCCCCCACTCCTGTTCCGTTGCCGGCCTCTTACTTCCTTTGGCCACGCCCCAGACTCTTCCGAGTTTTGTTTCACAGTGGATCGTATTCCCTAGCTTCACCTCTCCTCACCAGTATAGTGACTGCAGAATACATTCCCTTTCAGCTCATCCTGAAAGTGTGGGGTCACCTGCATTTAGGATTTCTTACCTGCTAAATTAGCTTATCACTCATACTTAGAGATTAATACTGCATCAAAAACATTTGCAGAATAGACATTTCAATGCAAATAGTTCCCTGTATGAGAATACAAGGAGTTTGCTCCAGCTTGTTTGTTTCCATGGGTGAGTTCAGGCTGTGGGAACCCCCGCAGTCTTCTCCTCGGCCGCTGTTATCTAAGGCAACTCACACTATAAGGCCGCAATGGCAGAGTACCTATTGTTGTGCTTGTCCAACACAATACAGTGCACGTAGCACCTACAGCCAACCATGGAGCACAGACTTCCAGGAACTGAGCGCAGAGTACATGCCCCAGACCTCCCCTGCAGCTCCATGAGCAAAGGCTTCCGTATGATCCCCAAGGAGAAGCAGAGGACAACACCCCAGAAAGGATATCCTGTCTTCAGCTGGTACGTCATGTTTACGAGCTCGCCTTACGTGCTGGTGCTCTCTTTATCCCATTCTATAGTCCTGTTTCTCACCTGTTTGTCACCTTAAATGTCCATTATTTCAATTTCAAATATTAGTATTTTCCTCACACTCCTGTGTGGTGATCTGTATTACGCAATACTTGTGATCTGTATTATGCAATACCTATTGGAACTCCATTGATGTCACCTGTGGGTTCTTCGTGTACTGTGCATTCTCTCCCAGTGTTCCCTGTTTGGCAGTTGCAGCTGCCCTGTCTCTCCTTCATGCTGGACGGCTCTCTTTTCCTGAATAAATCTCCAATTGAAGTTCCTGCCTCCGCCTCATCTTTACATTGGCGACTGAGGATGGTCAGCTGTTATTCAGCTGTCACTGCTACCTACAGTTCAACTTCATCAAGCTAAGCGGTTTGATTTTATGAACATTATCTTCAACCCACCTCAATGTGAGTACATTTACCATTACTTTCTACGCGCTGTTCTCTAAACCTACAATCCACCGAGAGCCGTCCCAGCTGCCAGTCTCCTTTGTTACAATTTGCCGGCTATCGTCAGTTTCGAGCTCTGCTACGTGCCATGCAGCGCACCATCAAACTGTTCATTTGACTCTATTTTGCCGACTGACTTTGCTCTTACCGGCACCGCGCGTTGCTTCACCCTTCATTTCCTGCACCGTGTGTGTTCTCACCGCCCAAGCGCTGCCTGCGATCGTCCATTACCTCCTTGGCGTTTTTCCTCACCGCTTGTTGTTTCTTCCACAAGCTACGCCGTGTAATGATGACGTAATCGAATTTTCATCTCCGCCCAGCGCCAGCACGCACTTTGTTGCCCTTGGCAACCTGCACGTCGAGACGCTTCTCCTCCGTGTCAATCACCGACGTTCTTCCGCATCTTCAGCGCTCTACGTCACAAAGGCTTCACGTCAATTTCAATCCTGGCTGCTTCTTCTTCTGAGATTTTTTGCGCTTGACACTCGCAGCTCCTTTTTCACTTCATCACGCTGATGTGCACAGCTCAAGCACACAGCTAATTTTTCCTTTAAAAAAGAAGAGAAGAACATCTACATTTTTGCGCTAACGCGCACAGCTCAAGCACACAGCTATTTTTCTTCAAAAAAAAAAGAAAAGAACATCTACATTTTCGCGCTGATGCGCACAGCCTATATTAAATCATATCTTCTACACCAATATTTATATGACCAAGTACTCAATCTCTGCACGCTGACGTGCACAGCTCTTCAATCCTTGCACGCTGATGTGCACAGCACGCTGATGTGCACAGCTTCTGCTCATTTTATACTGATGTGCACAGTATCTACTCGCTGACGTGCACAGCCTCTCAGCACTGCATCTACTCGCTGATGTGCACAGCTTTAGCACATCATATATACTCGTTTTTTTTTT
Source organism: Lissotriton vulgaris (assembly GCF_964263255.1). NCBI lineage: Eukaryota > Metazoa > Chordata > Amphibia > Caudata > Salamandridae > Lissotriton > Lissotriton vulgaris. The sequence goes on along the minus strand of NC_141687.1, from coordinate 581,516,769 downwards.
GGTCTTAACAAAGTTCACCTGCTCATTTACACTACCTTATTTACAAGTTTTTTTTTTTCTCTCTTCTGGTTATCATAAAATTTACTGTTTGTTTCCTTGCACTTTTTTTTTTTTCTCTTACATAAGAAAAAATAGAAGACCTTGCCATGCAAAACGTATCTCCCCCTGCTCCTTTTCTTCAGACTCCTGGAGATCCTCCCCTGGAATGGAAGCTTTGGCTGAGATCTTTCATGGCCTACCTAGGAGCAATCGACGGCCTTAGGTACCGTGCTGAAAGGAAGAAGAGTCTAATGTACTATCATCTTGGTGTAGAAGGACAAAATGTTTTTGATCATCTCCCAACTTATGTTCCACCCACTGGAGAAACCCCTGATGATTTTGAGATAGCCATAGCCAAATTAGACAAGTACTTTGTTAAGACTAAAAACATGGTTGTACATCGCTACAAATTTTTCACCAGATCTCAAAAACCCGAAGAAAGCATTGACACCTTTGTCACTGCTTTAAAAATTCTTGCGTCTAAATGTGAATTTGACAATTTCACCTCTCAACTTATTAGAGATCAACTTGTTGCTCGCTGTTCCTGTAAACAAATCCAAGGGAAATTACTGTCCTGCAAAGATCCTTCTCTCGACAAGGCTATCGATATAGCCAAAAGTATTGAAACGTCCTTAGAAGACTCCAAACAATTAGAAGTTTCTCTTTCTAACACCTCCATTTCTGGTGCTGCTTCCACTAGGTTGCCTCCTCCCACCAAGACTCCTAATTTCACTCCTCGTGACTCTCGTGGTTATTTCAAAAGAATGGGAAACACTAGTTTTAGAAGACCTCTTACTCCTAATAGACAATTCAGCCAAAGTACTTTCTGTTATAGATGTGGCTCCTCTTACCATGCCTCAAATTTTAAGAATTGTCCTGCTGCCAATCAACAATGTACTCAGTGTGGAAAAAATGGTCATTTTTCTAGGGTCTGCATGAGGGGTAGAAGAGGCAATGTACGTAGTGTCATGTGTGAAAATGATTTCTCTCAAGATCCCAATCTCCTTGAGTCTTTGTCTGAACATTCTGAACATTCTGAATGTGATGTGACCAATCAGGAATATGTTGTTGTAGTGAAAGACAATGATAGTCTTAGTCGTACGTTTCTTGTCCCTGATCCTGAAGTTGATGCCACTATTGATAATCACCATATCCTACTACTGGTCGATACAGGTGCTCGTATCACTATTGTTTCCTATGAGAAGTATTCTCACCTTTGGCAAAATAAATGTTTACTTCCTCCTGATGTCCTTTCTGTGGCCTTTGAAGGAAGCAGAATCAACCTTCTAGGTTATTTCTTGGCTGAAATCTCAATTTTCGGCAAATCCATCAAGGGGAAGGTCTATGTTGCCAAACGTGGTATCAATGTCCTAGGTCTCATACATCAGGCAGAATTTGGTATCACAATTAAACCGGGTTTACCCAACCCTGTATTCATTGAAGGATGCAATCTCTCCCCTGCATCCTCTACCCCTGTTTGCAACATCTTCAATAGTGAATTCTGGGAGCACAAATATAAAAATATTTTTGAAGATCGCTTAGGCAAGATTACCAATTTTCAACATTTCATCAAAGTCAAAGATGGTGTTTCTCCTATTAAACACAAGCTTAGGAATGTCCCCCTTAGTATTAGAGAAGATTTGTCCAAACACCTTAAGTCATTATGCGAGCAAGAAATCATCGAAAAGGTAGAATCCACATTATGGCTTTCTCCCATCGTTCTTGCCAGAAAACGGTCTGGCGATCTCAGGATGTGTGTGGACTTACGCAGTCTCAATGAAGCTATCTGGGTCGATGGCTTTCCTCTTCCTCGCATTGAGGATTTGATAGCTAAAGTGGGCTCATCCACTTGGTTTTCTAAACTTGATTTAAAGGCGGCCTACCACCAAATTGAGTTACATCCCCTCTCTCGTCATCTCACGGCTTTTGTAACTCCCGATGGAGTTTTTCAGTTTCGCCGTCTACCCTTTGGGTTGGCATCTGCCGCCGCTGTTTTCCAGCGTATCATGTCTGAAATGTTTGAAGAACTCTCTAATGTTGTTGTCTTCCAAGATGACATTCTTATCTTCACTCAAACTGAACATGAACACAACTTTGTCATTGACAAAGTTTTCAACATCTTGGAAAAAAGAGGTGTAACTCTTCAAAAGAGTAAATGTGTATTCAAAACCAGAGAAGTAGAATACCTTGGCCATACCATTTCTGAATGTGGTATTAAACCCAGGCCAGGTCTAGTCAAGAGTATCATTGAGGCTCCTGCCCCCTCCAACAAAGAACAGCTTCTGTCCTTTCTCGGTCTTTGTGAGTTCTACTCCAAATTCATGAGAGACTACGCCAAGACCACTGAATGCTTTAGACTCCTACTCAAAAAAGGTGCCGTCTTCAGCTGGTCTGATGAGTGTGAAAAAGGTTTCCAGCTCATCAAAGAACACATCACCAAAGCTCCCGCTCTTCAACCTTTCAATGGGAACAGAGAAACTTTTGTCACTGTTGACGCCTGTGAATATGGCCTTGGGGCTGTTCTCTCACAAATGGCCCATGGTAAAGAATTTACTGTGGGGTTTGCCTCCAGGACTCTCCGTCCTGTCGAGCGTAAGTATTCTGTTATTGAAAAGGAACTGCTGGCCTGTGCTTGGAGTGTTGAAAAGTTTAAATCCTACTTATGGGGCAGACCATTCGTCCTTCAAACCGACCATCGACCTCTCGTAGACATTCTATCCGGCAGAAACGTCAAACGCACAACCGCACGGTTGGCTAGACTATCCACCAAATTGTTAGAATTCAACTTTAAAGCTATCTACATTCCTGGGGGCAAGAACAAACGTGCTGACTGTCTTTCCAGGTTACCCATACAAGAGCCTAGTGAAAATGAGTGGGAAACAGAGATTGAAGAGTGTTTTGTAGCCAACATTTCACAAACTTCCATTTCTTTCGCTGAGAATGATTGGGTTAATGCTGTTGAGAATGATGCTGTACTTAGGGATGTTGTCTCCTTCATTCAGAAAGGTTGGCCCAAAGAAAAATCCCTTTCTCCTGAACTCCAAATTTATTGGAAAATCAATTCCGAACTTTCCTTGGAAAGTGGTAAAATCGTTAGGGGCAATAAATTCATTCCTCCCTCTGTTTATCGGGAAAAGATTATTGCTGATGCTCATTCTGGCCATTTAGGTGCTACCATTACTAAGAGAAATGTCAGATCGAATTTCTGGTGGCCAAGAATGGACAATCAAATTGTGGATGCTATCAAACTTTGCACACGCTGTAACACCAGCGACAAAGTCCTTATTTTGGAAGGTGTTTGTGATTCTGTTGTTTCCCCACCCTGCAGGGCTTGGCAAAAAATTGGCCTGGACTTTCTGGGTCCATTCCATGTTCTTCCCAACACCTCAAAGTACTTCTTGGTTCTTGTCGATCACCTCTCTAGATGGGTTGAAGTTGAACCTATCAATGTTCCCAATTCAAAAAGTGTTATTGATTGTCTGACCAAAATTTTCCTAAGGGAGGGTTGTCCGGAAGAAATCCTCACCGACAATGGGGTCCAATTCATCTCTAAGGAAATGAGTGTTTTCTTAAATAATTGTTGTATCAAACATACCAGAACTCCCTTGTATCACCCTCAGAGCAATGGCAAAACCGAAAGGTTCAATAGAGTTATTGTTGAATGTGTGCAGGCCGCCTTCAAATCCAATAGCTGTATTTTTCAGGCTGTAAAAGATCTTGTATGGTCTTATAGAATTTCTCCACATGTTGCAACAGGTTTTTCCCCCTTTGAATTGATGAGAGGAAGGAAAGCCTCTTCTCAAGCTCTTCCCTTTTGGATGGTCAAAAGTCTCCACAAAGGTTGTGACTTGGAAGTGGCATGGGACTGCGCCAACAAAAAATCTTCCAACTCTCTGCCTTGCGGCACGGGACATTCCAAAAGGTCTTTCCACAGTATTCATGCCAATTTGCAGCTGCCCTGTCTCTCCTTCATGCTGGACGGCTCTCTTTTCCTGAATAAATCTCCAATTGAAGTTCCTGCCTCCGCCTCATCTTTACATCCTGTTACTACTCCTCTGCTAATTTTGCTGTTAGTGTATGCTAATTTAATTGTCACTAAAGTCCTACTCTCACTGCTCACATTACTGTCATGATAAATCTGTTGTCACTGCTGTACTGCTCACTCTGTTATCCTACTAACTCTAATGTAGCAGTTATATATATATTGTTATTACTGCTGTCCTGATAAGTATGCTGTAACTTCTACACCAGTAAACGCATTAATGTGGCGAGACCAATTGGCATTGCCAATGCTTGTTTATACTCTCTTCTAAGTCCAAAATCTCTTTGAACAATTCCTCACTTAAGCTCTTAGTAGTTTGAATGATCAAAATTAACCAATCCCGGGTGCATTTATTAGCAATGAAGCTCCAGTCCACCCGGAATTGTTTATCCACCCCAAAAAATCCTGTGCTCAATTCTAATCAAGAGACTGGTTGGAGCGGCACCAGCTTGATAATATTCAGTCATAAGAGCCTCATGCAATGCTACCCTCACCTGTTGTTTTTTAGTATTTCTCAACTTCTCCCGTTCCTCTCTTGCTGCGGTGGTATTGGCAAGAGAGGAATCCGGAAAAAGTGATGGTCCAGAAAGTATCTCAGTAATCTGGTCATCCGTGAACACTAGACAATTCTTATCCATGTCACACGGCTCAGACACAATTAATCGAAAAAAAATTCTCAAAATGTCCACAGAGAAAATTATCAAGCACGACAACTAAAATTAGTGCTAAAACCTGTCCGAATAGCAACAAGCCTGAAAAGGGTGAGTGTTCTAAAAAAAAATTCCTAAAATACATTCTTTTGGTGTAAGCTCTCACGGCTGATCCACCGTTCAATACTATATTTTAAATAAGGAGCAATAGAGGGCAAAAATTAGCCACATCACCCTCCAATCAGTCGTCTATTGACACATCAAAGATCTGGCATTAGTAGGCGCTTTCTCAAATTCGTATTCTTGCAGGATTGGTGTGGGAAGATATTCTTATCTTTACCCAAGGCCAGCTGTTCATTAGCACAGTCCGGCCTAATCCTCTGTGCCGACTTATTTACTATTTTAAAACAATTACACAAAATAAAACATGGTCAGTCCAATCACTCAATCACATACAAAGAGAAAAAATATGTAGAGGAATGAGAAAGTATCTGAGGTGCGCACCACCAGAGGAGCTACTAGTAGGTTCTCACCAGCTTGCCTAAGTTTTTGTTATCATCGATAACTTTCTGAAATGAAAAAAAAATTGCGTCCAGTGAAGGAAAGGTGTAGAAAAAAGACAAACAATAAAGACCCCGGAAAAATGAGACTCAAAAAGTCTCTAATAAAATTGAGCTAGACTCACACAAATCCTTGTCACTTTTAATCCAAACTGTGAGTCTGCCCAATGCTAAAAACACAGCATGTTGTAAACCACTTCAAGGATGGCCAACATGTTTCATTGCCTGTTAAATACTAGCGGCAATTTCATCAGGGTAGCCGAGGTCAACAATCACCTCCCAGGACATCTAACAATAAAAAGAATGACTGACAAACACATTCAAAACAGGAAACAAAAAGATTTTGTTTAGAGACACACCCCTAAAGCAAGGCTTCTTTCAGTACAGGTATAAATTAAAAAAACAGAGAAGTGGCTGAGGCACAGCAACCAGTCCCATGTTAAAATCTCATGGGATTTGAATGTCTGACATAATATCGACAGACAAAATATCTACATACAAAAATATCGACACAAAAATATCGAAATCAAAAATATCGGAGGTATATCTTTATAAAGGTAAGTACAAAAATATCGGAAAAAAATATCGTAGTACAAAAATATCGAAATTAAAAATATCGTTTTTTTAATGTATTAATAATAATGTAAAAATTATTTAAAAATACATATAATTTTACAAATATTAAATAAAAACATGAAAACATATTTAAACAATAATAAGTAATACATATACATTTAAAATAAATTAAAAAGTCTACATATAAATTAATATATATACTTACTCCACATATTGCAACAGTAGGAAAAGCGTTGGATAGCGTAGGGGTTTAAATTACTATTCCCACTCCAGAGGGTGCAACAGTAGGGAAAGCGTTGGATAGCATAGGGGTTTAAATTACTATTCCCACTCCAGATGGTGCAACAGTAAGAAAAGCGTTGGATAGCGTAGGGGTTTAAATTACTATTCCCACTCCAAAGGGTGCAACAGTAAGGAAAGCGTTGGATAGCGTAGGGGTTTAAATTACTATTCCCACTCCAGAGGGTGCAACAGTAGGAAAAGCGTTGGATAGCGTAGGGGTAAAAATTACTATTCCCACTCCAGAGGGTGCAACAGTAGGGAAAGCGTTGGATAGCGTAGGGGTAAAAATTACTATTCCTACTCCAGAGGTTGCAACAGTAGGGAAAATGTTGGATAGCGTAGGGTTAAAAATTACTATTCCCACTCCAGACGGTGCAACAGTAGGGAAAGCGTTGGATAGCGTAGGGGTAAAAATTACTATTCCCACTCCAGAGGGTGCAACAGTAGGGAAAGTGTTGGATAGCGTAGGGGTAAAAATTTCTATTCCCACTCCAGAGAGTGCAACAGTAGGGAAAGCGTTGGATAGCGTAGGGGTTTAAATTACTATTCCCACTCCAGAGGGTGCAACAGTAGAGAAAAGTGTTGGATAGCGTAGGGGTAAAAATTACTATTCCCACTCCAGAGGGTGCAACAGTAGGGAAAACGTTGGATAGCGTAGGAGTAAAAATTACTATTCCCACTCCAGAGGGTGCAACAGTAGGGAAAACGTTGGATAGCGTAGGGGTTAAAATTACTATTCCCACTCCAGAGGGTGCAACAGTAGGGAAAGCGTTGGATAGCGTAGGGGTTTAAATTACTATTCCCACTCCAGAGGGTGCAACAGTAGGGAAAGCGTTGGATAGCGTAGGGGTTAAAATTACTATTCCCACTCCACAGGGTGCAACAGTAGGGAAAGCGTTGGATAGCGTAGGGGTTTAATTTACTATTCCCACTCCAGAGGGTGCAACAGTAGGGAAAGTGTTGGATAGCGTAGGGGTTAAAATGACTATTCCCACTCCAGAGGGTGCAACAGTAGGGAAAGCATTGGATAGCATGGGGGTAAAAATTACTTCACACACTACTCCCCCTTTAACACACAACACAGTACACATACAAAAAACACAATTAATATAAATATCAATTAATCAATTAATCAATTAATAACAATTAATATTATTAAATTGATGTAATTTTAATTGAACCAAATAACACATATTAATTACCAATTAATTAACAATAAATACCAATAAAGAAATACAATCTCTTTAATTATTTACATTTAATTATATGACACCCTATTACCCTATAAACACACAACCCACTACACATAAAAAATCATATCATTTAATCATTTAATAATTATTAATTACCAATTAATTTTTAATTAACAATAACAAAAAATTAAATATATTAGCACATCAACTCTAACTAATTTAATTAAATAATTAATAATCTTTTATTACTAATTATTTATTAATTAACAATAACAAAAAATTCATTTTATTAGTACATTAACTCTAATTATTGTAATTAACTAATTATTATTAATTAATGACCAATTAATTACTAATTACCAATAACAAAATATTCAATATATTTGCACAATAACTCTAATTAATGTAATTAACTAATTAATATTAATTAATTACCAATTAAATATTATTTAAAAATATTTAAATAAATATATAAATTAATAATTTATTATTAAATTACTTCCCACCCTATTCCCCTATAAACCCACAACCCGCTCTGATACTAAAATGCAAAATGTAAACGAAATTACTAAATTTCAAACATACATTTAATAACATATTTAACAAACATATAAACAACATAGTAAAATACATAACACTAAACATAATTTCGATATTAGTAAATTTCGATATTAGTAACATAAAAACGATATTCTGTCTGTCGATATTTTAGACATCGATATTCTATACCATCGAAATTTAAACTTCGATATTATTGTATATCGATATTTAAATTTCGATATTTTGTCTGCCTACCATGGTATTTACCTAGAGGGAGCCATGGGCCCACATACCACCTCCCACTTGGCCATAAGGGTGTGTATCGTTTATACTTTCAGTCCCTTCATATAGCACAATGGTTATTTATAATTTCATCTGTGGAAATAGACATAGCATATTTAGTGTTTATAAAAACTTGCCATTGGAATTAGCACAGCATCATTTCAATGAGTTCCAAAACACACTCAGTCTTCCAGACCAGTGTGCCTCAGTGTCAAGCCCACTTGTTACTCAAGGCGCGGACACACTTTAATTTCGTCAGTCTAAAACAACACTCGACATCCTTGCTGCATGGCATTATTCACTTCATATTGCAGCCGTACATGAGGTGTTGTATAGCATTTTAGGACCCTAGTGTAATTTTCCCGATTCATGCCCTTATATAGGCATAGAAATCATAACCATATTTAGACATAGCCCATGCAGTCCATATACGACATGGCTACTTCCACTAGTTCCGAAAATTAACAACGATTTCTTGGAAAACTTGGCTTCAGCAGTTAGGAACTTCCCCTTGCTTGAAAATTGATTTGTCCAAGAGGTCATGGAGTTTTCAAAGAACTGAGACTCTTTGATGATGTTATTATGTCCACCTTTACGTCAAACTCGGCACCTTCAAGGTATAAATATGCCCACACTTGCCCAAGCAAACATACAGTGGTCTGGAGCAGTTCGACTATCTACTTGCCTGACGCATCTTGCTACAGCAAGTGCTGAAGGAAGCCGACCCTCCATCAGACACACTGAGAGAGACGCTGTCTTTTCTCTTGCCGAGAAATCCAGCTCCAGTGTTTCCAAGCTCCCCTTGCGGGGTGTTGGGAAGTCGAGTCCTGAGACAAGAGAGATACCAGACCTCCTTCATTCTAAACCAAGGTACGGGGCTGATTAGACCCTCAGAGAATTCTTGGATAGATTCTTGGCAAAAAGAATACTAAACTTATGCTACACCACACTTACTTCTTCCCTCATACTAGACTTAGGTTGGGTACATCGGGGTAGGCGTATTTTAGAAGCACCAGTTGAGTACTTTTACTCTTTATTTATTTATGTATGTATGTTATGGCTTAGAAACCATACCATGCTTTTACAATATTATTTTAGAATACTATTCTTGCTGTGCGCATTATACTTTACAGCCAGTCTTACGATTGTAGCAATTAATTTCTTCTGCATGAGAAAGAAGACTGTTCAATAAATACTTTTATTGAAAACGCCCGTCTCTCTATTTCTCTGCACCTCTGGTGAAACGAAGCTTGCACGATTGACTGAGTAAAATATCTATTTATTGTTTCCACGACTCTGAAGATACGTTTTATCTTGGGGAAACAAAGTTGTCATGTTTATGCAGTACTCAGAAACTAATCCCTTCTTGTGAATTCGAGAACGTTTCTAGTGACCTCTGAGCTAACTGGCACTCACAATTAAGTTTAATATATTCGATAGAGACCTAGTAGACATAAGTCCTACATCACATCTATAGGATATATTATTACAATGCGCAGAGCCTATTGGGACAACAGGAAGTACACTACATGGCGCTCAACGTTTGGTAAGGCACTAATTTAATGCTATATACTAGAGTGACTCAGTCGTGCTTTTCACAGAAACTACCTTTTTCCTGTAGAATACTCCAATAGACGTCTGGAGTGGGTTAACGGATAAAATATCCGCCATAACAGAGTAAGACGAAAAATCCTATGTATTAGTTTTTGGTTTTATTCACTGTTGAAGGATACAGTGTTCTGAAAATATTGTGCACCTTATCTTTGTTTCCTTGAAACTTGCTCTGCAAGTCTTTCAACAATATGTCGAATAATGACAACAACGCAACCAGGGGAGCTGCAGTAAATGCAACCCAACCGGGTTTAGATGTTACAGGTTTCCAACAAGACAATGTGGATGCTATAATCATCCCGGAAAATGTACGGAAAACAATAGTTTTAAAGCTTATAGAAAATGACCTATCACCAAGAGGTGATCAAGTTATATTTGTCATAGAAGCACACGAATATCGGCAGTCAGAGGTATTCTATTCATGGATTATCTTCCCTGAAGCAAATCCAAGAACACATGTGTTCCCCTTCTACATGATAGAGTACCCACCAGTGGAATACGTTCATTTCGAGGACATTGAAATTCCACTAACCTACCAAGAGCATCAGCTCTGGTTTAAAGGTGCTCTACAACATCAAAATCACTTTACCAGGCTCGGTCCACTAGGTAGATCAGGAGAAACATGGCCGGTACTAGCCAGCTGTACACCACATCCTGACATTAAAAGAATGACAGATGTAGAACTGCTGCTCAGCTAAAACAATTAATTAAAATACATAGACAATTGGTTCAATATGTCATGCGGACTCTAACAGTCCAACCGACTATCAGAATTCCACAGCAAACCCTTCATCAAGGAAACACAAAATTACACCATAGACTATACAATCAGTCATTGGTAAATTACCCACAAAAAGGGAACAAATTCTATTCTGGTTAGCTAATAAAATTACTCAGATTGAGGCAGTATTTCCCGATAGTACAGCTCATGAGAAACACAGGATTGTAACAATCTGTTTACCAATGGGGTTCGCACCACACCTGGAGGACTGTGACACTTGGGGTACAGTCTTTGCTGCAATATACACAAAAAAATACATAGTGTTCCGTCCATGGCAGTAATACCAGACGTCCTGAAACAGATTCAAAATGAATACGGGGCATAGCCTGCTTTAAATCTCGGTATGAAGTTACTGAAGGATTTCAAACAGGTCTCAGCTATAATATTAGCTAATATTAAACGTGAAGCAGCATCCGTGGCAATCCGCCAAAAACTAAAAGAACTTGATGTAACTGAGCAACCATATGACCTGGCCAGAATAAAAGAAAATCATATGAACAACTGGGAAGAGATAGTTTGGGTGGGAAAACTGTAAAATTGGAACTAATAGAAAATCCTGAAAAAGTTTTTATGAAAAACTCTCACTACTCCTAAAAAGAAGTGGGAAAACAGTAGACAGACACATCCTAAGGAGAAGTGCTCTCAATCCAGAGGTAGGTCTCCTCAAAAGGAGCCCTCTGAAAAGAGGTATAACCTCAGAAATAGGGATAATTTGAGAAAACCTGATATATATCAAGATACTGATACACGTTCTTCTCGTACCTTTCAGACTTTCTCACAGAAATCGGAAAGAAGAGGACGATCAGAACACAAGGAAGAACGCGTGAAGTCCAAAGACAATCAACCCATTCCAAAAAATAAGAAAACTCAATTCACAAAGAAGAAGGTAGCAAGTCTAAAAATCAGACATGCTGAGGATTTTGAGGACACAATTCAAGAACGGGGAGTGGGCCCAGACAATGCTGGACAGCGAAGCAGAAGTTACCATAGCTCACAAGATCCTGAAAGATCATCTGGAGACAGTGGACCTGAATGAAAACATTCAAGTTGAAATTGCAGATACCATGGTTAGTGTACCCCATAAGTTATATGAATTAATACTCCGGATAGCGGGGGACATGACTAGAAAAATAAAAGCACTCTTTTGGGAAAAACTATCTAAGGGTTATGACATCCTTCTGGCTGAAAAAGACTGTCCACCTGAATTTGTCAGGGAGTGCCCACATGGCAAAGAGATCATTATGCCAGCCTTTTCCAATCATATTCCTATTCATAAAAAATACACCTATGCCAGAAAATGGGCTGTTGCCCAGGCTCCAGCATTATATAAAAATCATGTGGGATGGGATGAGGACTCTCCTCACCATAAGATCCAGTTAAAAAAATCAACCTACTGCTCAGAGGCAGTATCCAGTTAAGCAAGAAGCTAAGAAACAGGTCAGGGAGATCTTAGATCAACTTGAATACCAAGGGGTGATTGAAACATAAACCTCGTCCATAAACAATCCTTTGTTACCTGTCTCCAAACCAGACAAAACATATCGTCTAGTTTTGGACTACAGACATTTAAATTCTTGTTGCAAAACTTTTGCAGTACAAAATGCACACAGTGCAGCAATGATGAATACCATCGTGCGCAAAAAATATAAAACGACATTAGCTATTCCAAACGGTTTCTTCTGTCAAAATATTGCACCTGAAAGCAGGTATTTGACCGCTTTCTCAATTATGGGTAAAAAGCATCAGTTCTGTCAACTCCCCAAGGGATTCAAGAATAGTACGGGGTTATTTTCAGCCAGAGTAACAGAGTTACTACAAATGTATGATGATGAGGCATTATCTTATGTCAATTACATCTATCTTACAGACGATGATTTGGACAAGCACTTGAACAGGGTGGACTCCATTATACTTGGCTTCGCCTCTGAAGGGTACAAATTCAATTTTAAGAAATCAAGACTTGCCCACCTCAATGTCCTATTCCTAGGATACGAACTTTCAAGTGAAGGCAAAAGCCTGGCAGCAAACTTTTTAGAAAAATGTGCTCTGCTGCAACCTCCAAAAACACTGAAAAACCTACAGTCAATTCTATGACTCCTGAATTTCGGAAGAACTTACATTCTAAACTATGCAGAAATGGTTAAACCTCTCCACGAATTAATCAAACCTGATTTCAAACCTACTAATTGGACTGAAAAACACACAGAAATTTTGCATTCAATGCAAACAGACATGTTAGCAACAACCCATTTACAGACATGCGTAAACGAACGCAACCTTGTCATCTGATTCATCCCAGGGAGATGCGGATTCACAAACCTAACCTTTAATGAAGGTGAAAAGGTACCAAAAGCTTACAAATCACATTTGTACACACAAGCTAAAATTAAATTCACTTCAACAGAAACAATTCTGACAATGGTTCAAACTGCAGTAGCAAAAGAGAGAGCCCTCGCGCACGAAAAACGCATAAAGGTCTTTATTCCTGTACCTGCCTTAAAGGCAGTGACAAAAGCAAGCATTCCAAATGCAAAAGCTTTACATCCGAAATGGATACAATGGGTTAATTCTATTGCTGCAACAGATGTTGAATACCTTTTGACCCCTCAAGAATTTCTACAATGCGAAAAAGAATGTCCTCTGCCCACTGAGATTCTGCCTCTACAACCTTACGGATGTATAATTAAATGAGGACAGCCTTATAACCGGCGAGGATGGTGATAATAACTGGTATATTTTAATAAACCCACAATAGATTTCGGTAGCGGATATAAAGTAGTCCACATGCTCCCACCAAAAGGAGAAAAAAGAAAAAAAGACTAGCAAAACAAGACGTCCAGTCTGACTTATGTGCTTTACTCAAAGGTAAATTAAAATATAAATACAGGAGAAAAAGAGTAAGAAATAATAGACATAGAAACAATATCTAAAGTCATATATTTACATACCTAGGTTCACCCTAAAAACAACCAGATTGAAAGAAAAGCAAGACAGGAATATCAACCTGAACCACATATTTAATCTAAAGGTAAATATACTGTAGAAAATGTTAACTTGGGCAATGGTGAGTAATGAAGGGAGAAAAAAAATCTAAATACCCTCAATTGTCTACGCAGGTTAATCCTTTAATCAGAAAGCGAATATCCTCGATAGAGCCCCATAGGAGAAGAGTTTACTCATGGGTTGGGAGAGTATTCCCCTCTTTTCAGAATAAGACGAGTAAGTGGAATAGTATGAATGATGGTAGTGAATGGTGGACGCATAAGGCAAACAGACTAACACTAAAATGTAACGGAGGGAAAGGCAAGCTCTATTACATGAAAAAAAGTTAGTCTGTAAATGCTGAAGTACACAAGAATTTTAGACGTATATGAAAGACTATATGCAACGGGAAAATGAAATAAAAATTACAATGAGCATTTGAATGTACCTAAACACTAGACTAGTAAGTAATGTGAATGAGGAGAGCATGTAGCATCTTCATTTTTACTGATATCTATTTCTCTATATATACAGAAAGGACACCTAAAGTGGAAACGGTGACCCCCTTGAATTTTCCTGTACTGAAGAAGGTGTTACTGTATCAGTGGTACAACACCGAAACGCGTCGACGCATTGACAAATAGAATCCAAATAGAGCCCCAGGGAATAACAGATATACTGTAGTTGCCTTTAGAAAATACTGTAAGGCTATTGGCTCAATATAATGTGTAGCAAGAACATTTGAAGCTACTGAGAGAAGGGGTAATGTTATGATTTTATAATGTACTGTGATTATATAATGTATTGTGATTAAGTGACAAATAGGTTGTTTTTATATATATATTTTTTATAAACTTGTTTATTTTTGTGTCTAATGAGATATTGTGAACATTTAATTTAATGTGATATATTGTACATGTTTTCAACGATGGATGTTTTCAGAAGGTTTTTCTGAAATTTTAATCAGTGATGTAATGAAATATTCCTCTTCATTGTATATGCAAAATAAAAAGAGTGTAAACGTCACATCTTAGTGTTGGTGTTATATATAAAACGTTTTCTTCCTACTAGGACTGTCTGGATGTATGTGACGTAGCAATATTGAGAAAAGAATTGCTTTTCCAGGGATTTCCTTTGACTTTGGATGTATAATTTATACAGACGGGTCAGCACAAACCGCAATGGTAAATTCAGACCTATGGTCACAAAAACTCAATCTCTCTGAGACTGTACAGCTGAGCGAGCTGAAGTACAGGCTTTCAAGATGGCACTAGAAAATACAGATTGCGAATTCCCCACACTCATAGTGTGCGATTCGTATTACTGCGTCCAATCTTACAATGAATACTTGCAGAATTGGGTTCAAAACGGTTTCAAAGACGCAAAAGGTAGCACAATCAAGCATAAATTGCTTTGGGAACAAGTAGTTCTATTACAGAAAGAGCTACAAAAGACTCAGGTGATCCATACACTGACTCATCAGCGTGATGGCGTTCACGTTGCAGGGAATTCATTGGCTGATGACGCCGCGAAGGGGGCTGTGCAAACAGATTCCGTAGCTGCAATCACTCGCTCAAAAACAAAAATAGACCGCGAAACAATGCTAGCTGTCAATGCCACAGCAAAGGGAGCGGAGCTGCGTTACCCCTACTCTATCCACCGTAATATTCATACATAATTGATGCCAACTCCGTTCCCTTTGCTCGAATCCCTGGAGTGGGGGATAGGTTAATTCCAAACAGGAATCTGAGAGGTGCTTTGATTCAAGAAGCACATATGAGAGAGGGTCTGATACATCAAGGGATTTCAAAATCTCTACTAGAGTTAAAAGAGATGTACTGGTGGCCAGGGATGAATGCCCACATTTACGAATTTGGAATTAATTGCTATGTCTGTTACAGAGATCACAGCTTAGAGCGCTGCCAGATTCCTGACTACAGTGTAGCTAGCCCAGTACAGACACCATTGTTAGATAGCGTTAAACTATCCACGCTCAGACGTCCCTATGGACAAAAGGGGTCCCACAACTATTAGGACAAGATTCATTTGGATGTGACCTCAGCGCTCGGCTGACGCCCGAACTGCTATAAAAGATTTGCGAGTCTTTATCGGCACATATGCAATCGGCACGCTACATTCTGACCAGGGTCCTGAGTTTAGCTCTAGACCTTACAAGGAGGCCATGGCCAGCTTGGTCGTTGCATTGCGGTACTCTAGTCCATTCTATCATGAGCGAAATTTGGTTGTGGAAAGAAAAAACCGTGACATAAAGCAATCTATAACAGCTAGGGTATTAGGCTCGGGTGACGGGTGGGTCAAACATCTAATAAGTGTCCAACGTAGTCTTAACAATCTGCCAAGAAATTCTCAGGATGGAATCACTCCATATGAAATCCTTTTTGGTACTAAAATGATGATCGAAGACCTCAATCGTCATACTTCAGTGGTAGAATTAAAGCCCTTTGCTATCAAAGACCGTTTTGCTGTTTTGCAGGATTTAAATGAAACAAGAAGAAGGCTAAGCAACACCATACAGAAGCCAACGAACACTGAAGAAAAACCACATGTCTAAGCAAGACCTGTCTGGATTCCAAAGATTGGATATCTGGTCAGAGTAAAATAGGGGCTAAGAAGGATTTTGGGCCTTCTTACAGAAAACCAGTACCTGTCTTAGCAATCCACGGATCAAGAACAGTGTTACTGCCGCCCATTGCTGGAAGAAAGGCAAACCGGTTCATATCAATTGACCTGGTAAAACTACACCATGTGGCCGATAATAAGTAGTAGGCCCAGTGGACTCCAAAGGTGTCGCAGACGACCAAATCTTGCTACTATCCAAGAGGTTCAAACTGAAAGACTCATCACCTTTGAAGAATCTGCATTGAGAAAAGAAGGACTATGCAATAAAGCCATGGAACTTGTACCTCTTGACACCCAAATAACAGTTCCTCAAGAAATTCCTGTCTGCAATAATGTAGCATCTGACTAAACTAATATGTCAAAGGAACAAGTAGCTCCAGCGATTTCAAATAATCCAGATGCAATACCAACACTTGACAGAACTGCCTCTGGCTATTTCATCAACTTTGATACGTTTTCTGAGAATCCCAGTGAGCCCGAAACAACGCCAGCAAATAAAACTTTCAAGGAACAAGTAACCGAACTTTTTCACCAGCTTGCAAATACATATCTGGTTTCACCATGGGTTGAATTTTGGATTGTGCTAGGTGTTCTTTTTCTCCTACTTTGGCACATTCTTGTTTTAAGTTTGGGAAAGCTGATAGATGGAAAATATAGTAAAATGGACACAGCAAGTAAGAACATCAGCTTGCTCCTGAAACCACACAAATCGTATCATTGTGAGCAAAGACACCTGTCGTCAGTAAACATCACAGCCGTTCCCCTACAAGGTGGTATAGCACGGGACAGAATTGATTATGACATTTATGGTCCGGTGGAGCTGTTGAAGATTCTAAACCAATTTAAGGTTTCCTTGAGTGATTTTGTTTCACCCATACATTTCCCGATGATTTAGACTTTGAGACTATTAATAACATGATGGCAGACTAGAAATGTCAGAAAAATTTACAAAGCATGAATACTTAGAAGGTTCATCAGATTATAAAAAATGTATTGTTTTAATCATTATGGTCACCATTATTTGAACAAATCTGCAAAGCCTAGAAATGTTAACTTATAATCAATGGGAACATTGTCCAACGCCACCAAAAGGTAGCTCTAAAACATTCTATCAAAAATTTCCATACTTCTCAGGTTTTAATGTCACAAATCCGGAAACATTTTACTTTAAAAATGTTAATAAGACAGGAATGAAAAGTATGTAGACTAATACTAAGCAAATTTATTCTGCGGCCTTTTATGCTCGATTGTCCACATTAGGTTTTGACTTTTGGAAAGACAACATTGAGACAACAACTGTCTGGGGCACAAAAGACTGGCAGGTGCAAGGTTTAGAAGTTGTATTTAGAGCCTGCATCATCCAGAACAAATAATGTTTTTGAATGGCACTGATCACCAGACATCTTGTCTTGGCTTAGCTAAGATAAAAGATTAAAACAAACCGTCCATACCTAAGCCCACACCTGATAGTAATGGCACTACAGATGAGGAGGTAGACATTAATTATATTTTACAACAAAACAGAACTAATCCCGATTGGAAAAAATGGTTAATCTGGCCCACAGACACAAATAACTCTCAAGATAGATTCCTGAACAAGACAAATGGTTTACAGTAACTAGGCCAGATCCAAGAAATATCCAGAGACAACATCCAGGTATAATAACAACTTACAGTGTAGGAAAACTGTGCCTTGAGTGGCTACAAAAATCCTCACTCCCAGATATAAACAACACTTAACTTTACTTAAAGATGGCATTGATTTGAGAGAATTCTTACTAGGACCTTGCAAACAATGTCATAAACGTTTCATATACGCAGGTATTTACGCTGCTTATAATGAAGCATGGAAAGTCACGCAAATGGAAACTGCATAACAAATACGAGAAATTGATCGTAATAATTTAGAGAAAGCTCTCTCTGTAGTTGACAATGGGTTAACAACTCTGTCATCCAGAATTTATTCTTTGGACAACATTGTATCCTCTGCCATAGACATAATGGAACAGGACTTGCTCATGTTACAACATGGACAGTCTCAATTGCGTTCTATAATGCTGCTAGGCTGGACGTTACAAGACCTTCGTTCAGGCTATGTGCCTTGGTGTCTAATCAACACCACGTCATTGTTTACTGGATTTAACCTTACAGATAAACAAAACTCTTTTGCACAGAGGGGAGCAGACTATACGATGCTGAGCATAGAAAAACTGGAAAGATTACCATTAACCGTTTCTGAGAAACCAGCCGTGGTATGGATAATACATGGCCCCATCACGATACCAATGACGATTTTTCAGTTTCAGTATTGCTTAAAACACATACCATCAGGCCTGTATGAAAGGTTGGGTAAAGAATACATAAAGTCGACCTGGGATTTACCATACACACACAAATGTTGCAGTGGGGAAAAGGAGGTATTTCTTAGTGTTAAAAATTGCAAAACCACATTGAGCGGTACATTGCTATGTCAGGGTATTAATTTACATGCAGCCTGTGATGGTTCTTCAACCAACTTATGCCACCTGCACGGTTCCCCAACAGCAGTGATAGATCCAATTTTTAGGCACCTTTCCAATGGGAGCTACATAATGTTGAATGATCACAGCTGTTGTGGAACGATGCCAGGAATAGCAAATCTAGTTAGTGTGTCAGCCCAGGGTCACTTGCTGTATGCAAGTATTGTTTCCAAAAACTAAGACAGACGGGGAGTCGCAGCTATGGCCTTTACTGAACATCTCTTCTATATGAATTGATACTTTAAGCAGAATGAAAGCCATTCTTTTACAAAAAACGGTGCCACTGACCTCTTCCAGAGAGACGTATGATCTGCAAGTTACAAGGTCCTCTGCAGAGATACATGCCTTATTATCAACAACTGCCCCATAATTTTCGCGGAATAGTTAGGTCATATCTTAAACATGTCTGATACCAGTAGTATTGTACATGTATTTAAGACGATTTTTCGGGACTGTTAGCACCCTTTGAAGCTGTCCTAGGCATTTTTCCAAACTTCGTGCACTCTGTGTTCAGCGGCCTGCCTCTCATCTTGGGACTCGTAGCAGGGATACTATTTTTGTTGCTTCTGCTCCGATATGGCAAGTCCAGTCACCAGCGATACCTAGATTACCATGGAGAACACTCTTCTAGTAATGCAGTACTATGAGCGCATAACACATATTCTTGGCTTGGCTCATTTGAGAGATCTGAATACTATGTGGTTCCTATCGTTCAGACCAATCTTGCAAGATTGCATCTTACCTGTTCTACGATGCCTGCTTTGTGGAGAGGAATGCGTGTTGGATATTTGTCTGACACTTCCATCAGCACAGCCAACGGATGTTGACGCTTTGCTTTGGTTCAGTAACGGCTCATGCATTGTGTTGTTTCCAATGGCTACCAATCCTGATGATGGCATTCATTGAGGTCTCATCGGCAATACCAGCTGAGGGTGAGATACGCGGACCAACAGGCACACAGGTACCGTCTACTGCGAACATTGCTAATGCGACTGACGCTGACGGCGATGCATCTCATCTGTGTACGATTGATCTACTTAATGAAGTGTTTCAACTCTCACCCACTGTGATAGCAATTTATTTTCCAGCTTAGAAGATTTAATATTTTCTTCTGACACGAGAATAACTTTTGAAATTAGCACACAGCGTTCTATCAACTTTGAATTTGACCTTCGTTTTTCGAAACAAAAAACTTCTACGTTTGGAACTCTATTTTTCTACGATTTGATTTGACTTTTTTCCAAAATTGCTTTGGCACAAGGTAATCTGCTTAAAGTAGAACTATTCTTAGAGAACAACAATTCTTTAAATACTTCCTAGAAACAGTATTGAACTTATCAACAAACCAAAACAGTATATATATTCTGCTATGGAATGGTCTCGACCTTTTTTCTGTATTTAGAGCCATTTTATAACTGTAACTTTTATGATTCATTCAGTTAGCATTGCCAATATCATACTTTATGCTTGAATTGAAATCATTGCTTTTAAATGTGTACAGTACAAATGCTCATTTTATGTGAACAACCATTTTTAAAAGCATTTAATATCTTTTTGGGTGGGATTGTAAACACATGCTTCAGATATGTTTTAGTGCTTAATTTTAGTAATGTCGAACATAATAAAGTGGAGTGGGTGTTGTATAGCATTATAGGACCCTTGTGTAATTTTACCGATTCATGCCCTTATATAGGCATAGAAATCATAACTATATTTAGACATAGCCCATGCAGTCCAAATATGGCATGGCTACTTCCACTAGTTCTGAAAATCCACAACGATTTCTTGGAAAACTCGGCTTCAGCAGTTAGGGACTTCCCCTTGCTTGAATATTGATTTGTCCAAGAACTCATGGAGTTTTCAAAGAACTGAGACTCTTTGATGATGTAATTATGTCCACCTTTACGTCAAACTCAGCAGCTTCAAGGTATAAATATGCCCACACTTGCCCAAGCACACACACGGTGGTTTGGAGCAGTTCGACTATCTACTTGCCTGACACATCTTGCTACAGCAAGTGCTGAAGGAAGCCGACCCTCCATCAGACACACTGAGAGAGACGCTGTCTTTTCTCTTGCCGAGAAATCCAGCTCCAGTGTTTCCAAGCTCCCCTTGGGGGGTGTTGGGAAATCGAGTCCTGAAACAAGAGAGATAACAGACCTTTATTTTAAACCAAGGAACGGAGCTGATTAGACCCTAAGAGAAATCTTTGATAGATTCTTGGCAAAAAGAATACAAAAATTATGCTGCACCACACTTACTTCTTCCCTCGTACTAGACTTAGGTTAGGTACATTGGGGTAGGCGTATTTTAGAAGCACCAGTTGAGTACTTTTAGTCAGTCAGTCAGTCAGTCAAGTAACTTTATTCGGTTAATTAAAACCATAAAAGCAATACATAGTTCATAATACAAAATTAAAATACAATTAAACAAGTTTAGACGTGATTGCAAATCCTAATTAAATCCATTAAAAGATATATAAAAGAGAAAGAAATTGTTAATAAAAATGAATTAAAAAGGTAGATATAGGGAATGCACTTTCCAGTATGTTTTGCACTTTCCCCCCGAACATATTTTACAAAAAGTGTCAGGTTTGGTGGTTGTTTATCGAAGAAAGTACTTTTAGTCTTTATTTATTTATGTATGTATTTTATGGCTTAGAAACCATACCATGCTTTTACAGTATTATTTTATAATACTAGTCTTGCTGTAAGCATTATACTTTACAGCCAGTCTTACGATAGTAGCAATTCATTTCTTCTGCATGAGAAAGAAGACTGTTCAATAAATACTTTTATTGAAAACGCCCGTTTCTCTATTTCTCTGCACCTCAGGTGAAACGTAGCATGCACGATTGACTGAGTAAAATATATATCTATTGTTTCCACGACTCTGAAGATACGTTTTATCTTGGGGAAACAAAGTTGTCATGTTTATGCGGTTGTGTGAAACTAATCACTTCTTTTGAATTTGAGAAATTTTCTAGTGACCTCTGAGCTAGCTGGCACTCACAATTAAGTATATATTCGATAGAAACCTAGTAGACATAAGTCCTACATCACATCTATGGGATATATTATTCCAATACTCAGAGCCTATTGGGAATATAGGAACTACACTACAGAGGAGTGCCTTACATGAAAGAAAAGGGAATGTTAGGACCTAGCACTTTACAGGTCGACATGGCACTCAAAAACTGTGTGCCCAGACACTGCAGTAGCACACAGTCCAAAAATACAGGAGGTAGAGGAACAATTACACGGGAAACCACATCAAGGATGCCCGGTCCAACAACCTCCATTCCCCGACCCAAGAGAACAGAAGAGTGAAGGGGTGCCCCTGTTGATAGCGGAAGTCTAGCTCCCTCAGCAAGTCTGTGATCAATTTAAAGTTGTGTCTCTCGGAAAAGCTGAAGTATATGGCCTCTAAACCCCAAGTTTGCTTTGCCCCTGCTGGCTCGCAGAATTGATTTCTCTTTTAGTGAAAAACTGAACCCATGTCAGGAGTTGAGTAGGGGCGGCTTGTCGCTGGTGCCACTCATGTACCCTGTCAACAGCCAGCAGTGAGACATCATCATCCCCTGCATCATGTGCAGAAGGTCAGCTGTGATAGCCATTATGTGGCACCTTCTGCTTCTCTTGTTATGCCTCATATATGGATGTTATTCCGGTGACATCAGTTTTCAAGATCCTATTAAATATTATGTTTTTGTAGTTTCATTTAACCATATTAGTGTGCATCTTTTTTATTTTCGATATTGTTGTACTTACCATTATAAGTATAGGGAGATGCTATTTTTGTAAATTATATTTTTGACACAATATTTTTGTTACACAATAATATTGTTGTTGATAGTGTGTAAGTGATCCTTCTTTCTCTTCTCTCCCACCTTTTCAAAAAGAAAGAAAATCTGTAAAGCTGCCTTACGTACAGTATACACATGCATTTAACTTACTCATGTGGTAGGATGAGCAAAACAGCCATTGCACGTTCAACACTCCCAATAGTTCACTTACCATTTAGGAGGGGAGAGGGAAAAATAAATCGGAGGGAGGTTAGTGGCAGCACTGTAAAATTATCACCAGATCCCACACCAGGTTTGGATGGAGAAGGGGAGTGTTGGGTCTCATGTACCTTTAATTACGGTGTGTTTATCTTTGAGTGTAGCACATGCCACCATGACTAATGTTCCATCCTAGAATGGTGGCATGTGGAATGGTTAGAGGCAGTTGTAGCTTGCTGTCTCTCTGGCCGGTCGTTATATTGGACACTGCTTTTTCTTTATTGAAGAAATCTAATTCAATTGGATTGTGCACAAATCTAGAAGGGTTCCTTTAGCCATGAGAAAAGAATTATCTCTAGAATTAGATTCCCTATGTAAATAAAAGATAATTGAACCCATTTAAAGCTCTGAATGGCTTTCTCCAGTCATTTTAGCTAGAAAACCTAATGCAGCACTTAGAATGCACATCGATTTGAGAGATCTTAACGACAGAATATGGGTTGATAGACATCCCCTTCCGAACATCACGGAAATGCTTTGTTATCTCGAAGGTGCAAAGGTATTCACTACCTCAGATATGTCATCGGCATATCACCAAATTACTCTAAAAAAGGACAGTCGATATCTGACTTATTTGTTACGCCTTCTGGTGCTTATCGCTTTTAAAAGAATGCCCTTTGGGCTAGCATCAGCATTAGCCATATTCCAGAGAGTGATGGAGTCCATGTTTGCCAATGTACCTAATGTTAAGTGTTTTTAAGACGATATGCTAATTTATGGAAAGGACACAGAATCGCATGATAAAACTGGCTACTGTACTATCCATTCTAGCAGATAGTGGTGCAACTTTAAAAGCTGAGAAGTGTAACTTTACAGTTCAGGAGATAAATTATTTGGGTTACAAGTTATCAGCGAGGGGAGTAGAATCCAAAGAAGATTTTGTCTCTGCCATAAAATGTTTTCCTACTCCTCAGAACAAAGATTAACTTTGATCGTTTTTTGGAATGTTAGAGTTTTATGTACATTTATACCTAACTGTAGCAGTAAAACACATGGTTTGAGATTACTCATGAAGAAAAACCAACACTTTGAATGGTCTAATGATCTTGAGAATGAATTTCAGTCTATAAAGTTGGAGTGGAGTAATGCCATTCCTTTACAACATTTTAACACACATGATCATTCCATTGTAGTCACAGATGCCAGCCAATACGGTCTAGGTGATGTATTACTCCAAAAAAGAGAGAGAAAGGAAGTAGTTGTAGCTTTCGCTTCGCACACTTTAAGGGGTGCTGAATCACCTTATTCAGTTGTGGAGCGAGAAGCCTTAGCTTGCTGGTGGGGCAGTAATCACTTCAGACAATATCTATAGGGTTCTAAATGTACGTTTCTAATGGACCACAAGCCCTTAGTTAATTTGTTTTCGACCAAAGGTGCTGGGAACGCTACTCCTCGTATTGCTAAGTGGCATTACAGGTTAATGGAATTTTATTTTCAGTTAGAGTATATTCCTGGGACGAAGAACATCTGTGCTGATTGTCTGTCTAGACTTCCTTTAGCCACTGAGCAATCTAGCGAGTTAGAAGAGGAGGAATTTTGTATTGTAGCTTCTTTAGTAGATTCAGATTTTACGTGTATCTCAGAGGAAGAGTGGAAATCAGCTGTCCACCAAGATGTGGTGTTACAGGAAATCATTACTATGCTGAATAAAGGTTGGTCATCCAAAAGTGAGGAGACAGATGTTTTTAAACATGTTTTTCCTGAATTGAATTTTGAGTGTGGTATACTCAGGAGACTAGATTTATTAGTTGTTCCGATATCTCTTCAGAGTAGAGTTTTGGTGATTGCTCACGAAGGCCACATTGGAATGAGAGCAATTAAAAGGAGACTTAGAGAAATATTTTGGTGGCCTGGCATGGATCGTTCTGTAGAGCATTTTGTAAGAGACTGTATTTCATGTGCCACAGGTGATAAGACCCAAGTGACTTCTCCCAGTCCGGGGGAATCCATTCCTGTTCCTGGCAAACCGTGGGTTAAATTAGCTTTAGATATCATAGGTCCCATATTTGGTTTGGATGAAAAATGCAGGTATGGTCTAAGAGGCCAAAGGTGAAATTTGTAAGGGCTACTACTACTGATGAAGTGGTAATTTTTCTCCAGTCGTTATTTTTAAGGCAAGGTGCTCCTATTGCACTCGTAACAGATAATGGGGTACAATTTGTGTTCAAAGAATTTCAAGAATTTTTGTCTCATTGGGGTGCATATTACTACTTATTTATATCACCCTCGCAGTAATGGCCTTGTTGAACATTGTAATAGAATTATAAAGGATACTATCCAATTGTCTATGGTAAATGGTTTGGACTGGAAGAAAGAACTTTCCAATTTACTCTGGGCTTTGCACACTACTCCCAATGCTGTTATTCAAGTTTCTCCTTTTACTTTATTAAAAGGGAGGCCAGCCTCTTCCAAATTAGTCAGACCTTGTATGCATGATTTGAGTGTTCCTAAACTTAATTTGGATTCAGTCAAGGCTAATTGTCTTATAGCTCAGGGTAAGTACATTACTAATGAACCAATTAAGGGAGGGAAACAAGTAATTTTCAAAGAAGGGGGTTGGGTTTGAGTGAGGCTTCCTGGTTACATCACCAGGGGTCATTCCAAGTTCTCATGTCCCAAACAAATTGTTTCTGTAAGGGGCAGGTCTGTGGTGTTACTACACAAGATAAATCTGGTATCAGAGTTTCTGCAAGAGTATGAAAACCTCCTATCAAGTACAAAGATTATGTATAATTTTTGGAATGTTTTTTTTTATTTTTACATTTGATTTTAATGCTATTTGTTATTTATTATTTTGTTTCAACTGTTAAGGGGGAAGATGTTTTGGATCTCATGTTCCTTTAATTACGGTGTGTTTATCTTTGAGTGTAGCGCATGCCACCATGACTTATGTTCCATCCTGGAATGGTGGCATGTAGAATGGTTAGAGGCAGTTGTAGCTTGCTGTCTCTCTGGCCGGTCGTTATATTGGACACTGCTTTTTCTTCAATAAAGAAATCTAATTCAATTAGATTGTGCATCCTCCTTTCAGGGAGTTGCCCAGCACCTGGCAGAATGTGGCATATCGCCCAGTCTTTCTCAGTCAAAACCAGAAGCCGGGTGGTCATATGCTAGAAAGACTCTGATTTCAGGATCCCTGGACCCAGGTAAGCTCTGTCTTCAAAAGAGAACCCTGTACTCCTTTTTACTTATAAAGGCCAAGCATTCGAAATCCTTTGAAATTCCTCAATAAAATGAAGACAGCTCAACAAAATGAAGAAAGGTCAGAACCAGGATCTGATCTAGCGAAGACCCGCACTGTGCAGCAAACACAAAAGCAGATTGTGTTACAAGAGGTCCATACTTTGTGGGCCTTCTTAGTGGGAGGTTCCTAAGGAATATCAAGGTAGGGGGTAGGATTACTTTGTTACAGCTAGGTCACGTGATGCCTATAGTTGAGACGACACACCTCATAGAAGTATGTTCTGGGACAAGCTTGGGTCGCAGGGGTAATGCTACTGATTCTCCTGTCCCGTGGGGACTCATAGATGCTGGTGCCAGATGCACAAAGTCTTTCAGTTCTCAACCGCAACACCACAAGTCATAATCTGTGAATCCGCAGTTGATCCTATGCTAGCTAGCCATGAATGATTAAAGGATCCCCACCCCCAAACTCCAACCAGGGCAGGAGTGCTAAAACTAAGCAAAACTACATCCAAGAAAGTCACAAATAGGGTGCTGCTGATAGTCTCCGGCTGCCAGCACTTCAAGGTGATCCAGAGGGGGATGAGGAGTCGAAGGGCAGTTGCATAAGAGTGGTCCCTACAGAGACATTGTGGACCTTGCTAGCTCGATTGGAACCAGCCAGAGAGGTAGACCAGAAATGTGTTGCTGATGTTGTCACCTCCACCAATGAATTTGCAACCTTATCTCAAAGCTTTAGTGTATTTATTTATTACATTTATGATCTTCTACTGTTTAATCCATTGAGGAGAAATTTAAAGAAGAAAAGTAACAAGACAAGCATTTAGAATGCACTGGTCTCAGCATTATTAAAGGTAGAACTATTGGCATTGCTCATGACATTTTTTTTAAAATCATAATTAAATGGCATTGTCATTTACATTGCCAATAGCTTAATCGTTAAAAATGGCATTGTCATTTATAATGCCAATAATTTATTCGCTCGCAAATGCATGACCTATTGCATTTACACCCACACAGAGCCACACACACAAAAAGCCACCCACTCACACATACAGAGCCACCCACACAGAGCCACCCACACAGAGTCATTCACATAGAGCCACCTACACACAGCCACCCTCACACAGACAGAGCCACCCACACATAGAGCCACCTACAAAAAAAGCTATCCACACATAGACCCACCTACAAAAAAAGCTATCCACACATAGAGACACCTACCAAAAAAGCTATCCTCACAGAGCCACACACACAGAGCCACACACACACACACAGAGCCACACACACACAGAACCCACCCACACACACACACAGCCCCCCCCACACCCACAGAGCCCCCCACACACACAGTGCCCCCACACACACAGAGCCCCACACACACACAGCCCCACACACACACAGCCCCACACACACACGCAGAGCCCCAAACACATGCAGAGCCGCACACACACGTGCAGACCCCACACACACAGAGCCCCACACAAACACAGCCCCACACACACAGAGCCCCACATTCACAGAGCCCCACACACACATAGCCCCTCTCAACCAGAGCCCCACACACACAGAGCCCACACACACAGAGCACCCCCCACACACAGAGCCCCCCACACACACACAGAGCCCCCCACACACACACAGAGCCACACACACGCAGAGCCCCACACACACAGAGAGCCTCACACACACACGCAAAGCCCCATACACACGCGCAGTACCCACACACATGCGCAAAACCCCACACACATGCGCAGAGCCCCACACACACACACAGAGCCCCACACACACACGCAGAGCCCCACACACACATGCAGAGCCCCACACACACACACACAGAGCCCCACACACACACACAGAGCCCCACACACACAGAGCCACACACACACACACACCCAGAGCCACATACACACACAGAGCCCACACACACACAGAGCCCACACACACACAGAGAGCCCACACACACACACACAGAGCCCCACACACACATGCAGAGCTTCACACACAAACCCAGAACCCCACACACACACGCAGAGCCCTACACACACACAGAGCCCCACACACACACACAGAGCCCCACACACACAGAGCCACACACACACACACCCAGAGCCACATACACACACAGAGCCCACACACACACACCCACAGAGCCCACACACACGCAGAGCCCCACACACACACACAGAGCCCCACACACACACGCAGAGCCCCACACACACATGCAGAGCCCCACACACACATGCAGAGCCCCACACACACACACAGAGCCCCACACACACACACAGAGCCCCACACACACAGAGCCCCCCACACACACAGCCCCACACACACACGCAGAGCCCCAAACACATGCAGAGCCGCACACACACGTGCAGACCCCACACACACAGAGCCCCACACACACAGAGCCCCACACACACAGAGCCCCACATTCACAGAGCCCCACACACACATAGCCCCTCTCAACCAGAGCCCCACACACACAGAGCCCACACACACAGAGCACCCCCCACACACAGAGCCCCCCACACACACACAGAGCCCCACACACAAACGCAGAGCCGCACACACACACACAGAGCCACACACACGCAGAGCCCCACACACACAGAGAGCCTCACACACACACGCAAAGCCCCATACACATGCGCAGTACCCACACACATGCGCAAAACCCCACACACATGCGCAGAGCCCCACACACACACACAGAGCCCCACACACACACGCAGAGCCCCACACACACATGCAGAGCCCCACACACACACACAGAGCCCCACACACACACACAGAGCCCCACACACACAGAGCCACACACACACACACACCCAGAGCCACATACACACACAGAGCCCACACACACACAGAGCCCACACACACACAGAGAGCCCACACACACACACACAGAGCCCCACACACACATGCAGAGCTTCACACACAAACCCAGAACCCCACACACACGCGCAGAGCCCCACACACACACAGAGCCCCACACACACACACAGAGCCCCACACACACAGAGCCACACACACACACACCCAGAGCCACATACACACACAGAGCCCACACACACACACCCACAGAGCCCACACACACACAAAGCCACACACGCACACAGAGCCACACACACACACACACACACACACACAGAGCCACACACACACCCAGAGCCACACACACACACACCCAGAGCCACATACACACCCAGAGCCACATACACACACAGCAAGCACATCGAGGGGGCAGGAGAGCAAGCACAGCCAGGGGCCAGGAGATCAAGCACAGCCAGGGGGCAGGAGAACAAGCACAGATCCCCCACCACCCCTCACCTCCGAACTGAAAACTTGAAGCTACAGAGAAAAAAAACAATATGTAATAATACGTATAACGAGATAGTAACTTAGATAAAGCCAAATACACACTTTCTTTTAAAATATCCCAAGCCAGACAGGTCAAATCATGGGGCGTTTAAAGCATAACAGTTTTAATGCAGCAACATGACACTTTCTTCCCCCTCGACACTGCTTAATGATGCCCGGTCGTAACACACTGCCAACACTGTAAAACCTCGACTGCAGCAACGCTTAAAAAAGAAATACAAAAGTTACAAAATAATTTGCACTTCTGTAAAACTGACTCTTTTTCTAAAAAAAAACAAATCATTCGGATGCCACAACCATTGCTTAAATAACAATAATGCGCTTAACACCCAAGTACGCTCTGGGTATATACCACTTTTCTTCCGGCTGTGTTCTGTGCTACATCCGCACTCTTGTAGTCATAACAATGCTCACGTTTTAGGTTCTTCCTACTGCTCATACTCAGGATCAAAGAAACTTCAGATAACCTCAATCGCCAGGGGTGCTGCAATACCGGCAAACAGCTGTCGACCAAAAACAGCACATCCCAACACTTCCAAATCAGGCAGGAGATTCCCAAATATGAGTCTTACCTCCCAAATTCCGAACTTGCTGAAAAATCCAATTGGTTTTGCCTTTCTGCAGACTCTAACCAACTTCAGTAAATGAAGCTAAGAGGATATAATTGGAAAGCTCGTTTTATTATGATTGGCAGGAGACTGAAAAGTAAAAGGAAAGTCTTAGTGTCCATGTATCCTACGATTGGTTAGAAAAACTACCTGCCCCTTGAAAAGACAGCCCCGTGTTGTCATCCACGCTTCTGGTAAGCGACAGTGAGCTCCTTTAATCCCACTTTTTAAAATAATTTAGTTAGTCGCTTGTTGAAGTTTTTTGGGCAACGTTAGATCCAAAATCATCTTGTTACTGGCTTATTTTAAAAAGCCTGATTCGTAGCAGAAGTTTGTGCTCGACAGCTGCTACTAAAAACTTAGCACTAGTCACCCAATAAAAGGAGAGCTTTACTTGCTCGTGACCAACCATTGGCAAAGAGTACACAAAGGGGCGAACAGGATATTTTGACTTTATTGCAAGGTCGGAAAAAAACAGGTATTGGTGAGTCTCGCGTGACCTGACATTGCCTTGACCGGTCATGTGACCTCTACCTGATCTCAAAGGGCCCCATCTCAGACGTCCGCTACCGGGTTTAGAGTAAGTGGGGATCGCAATAACCAGTGGGGAAAAAAAGGACGCGTTAGAAAGTAAAATGTCCAGTCCCCCGCCTTTCCACTAGCCTGCCAGTGAGGATTGATTGCTTACAAAGTTACATAAGCCACGCAGTTACATAATTCGGTAAACCAGGCGCCCAGATTTAAAGTAACATCTCCCACGGCGTTACCTCCCGCTCATACTGAACAATTTTTAAACTTACGTGAATTTTCGCCCCTTTGCTGCTTCATTTCTGGGTGGGTTGCTTCCACAGTAGGCCGTATTTGTTATTGTTTTATTCAGAGAGGTGGACAGAAGGAACAACAGAGCAGCGTGAGAGGGCATGAGGCTGTGACACACATCGGTGAAGTGGCTGCTACAGCGTGTTTTCTCCCCTCGGAGTAGCTCGGGTTACTGTCTCTTTTCGACTTAGAACAGCAAAGGTTCTGCTGTTGCCTGGGTGAAGGTGCTAGGTGCTCTGTGCACTTCCTGTACAGCAACGGCCTGCCCAGGCTATGAGGGAGTGTGTCCACCCGCCTCCCTGACTGTGCAAGCGTGAGCACGGGAGGAGCTGGAACCCACGCCCCCTCGGTCTGCCCTCCCTCACCCGGCACCTCTGCTTAATAGCTGCCTGGCTCAACTGAGGGCTGGAAAACATCGCAGGTTCATTCTGCACACGCTCGCCCCACCATCAGTTAGATCCACAATAAAAAGTAAAACAAATAAAAGTGGTTTGTTTTATGAAAACTACACTCGTATTGCGAAAGTAAAACAAAAAAATACCCAGCTTGAAAACCTGCCTTGGCCTCTGGATGCAAGGGCAGAAATGGCTATGAGGAGGGAGTGGAAAGGGAGGGAACAGACGCCCACCACTAAAAAAGGGGCGGGGCTTAAAAAAGAAAAACGCCCCCGAATCTGCTTAAGACGGGGCCTGAACTGAGTGACGTCCCTCTCCTCCAATGGCTGGCCAGCATTTACGAGGCAAGCCAATGGAGAAGAGGGGCGGGTTCAAGCCCCCATACTACACAACATAAAATCTTTGGCTCCGCCCACTGCTTATGCAGTGCGACGGTAGCCTCGACCTAACAAAAAGGAATACTGTCATCTCTCCCACTGAGCTCATTCTTGAACAAACAAGTTTATTTCTTATGGCTGGGTCTGGCTTCTTTCTGGAAGATAGTTACTTTGGATTTTGCGTTATATCTTTTGTAAGGACTACTACATGCGGCTGTTTTAGAGGATGTTTCCTTGTGCGCCCGACAGAAGAATAGGGGAGAGGAGTGGCCTAACGGCTAGGGTGGTCAACCTCAAATCTAGGGAACCAGGTTTGAGTCTCAGCAAAGACGCACAACATCCTGTGATTCTGGGCAAATCACTTAATCTCCCCATGCCTAAAAAAAAAAAATGTGTCCTCATTTAATGCAACTGGTGCTCGTGTAAAGCGCTCTGATACCTGATACCTATGGATCAAGTTTGCGCTACATAAAACTCTGTAAAAAAAAAATAAGATCATCATTTTTGAGGGAGTCATCCAAAAACAGGCCAAATAAATCCTGCAGAGTAGTAGGCAAGTCATTCTTGCGGAATTTAAAGTGATCAAGACTGGTACCAAGCCCATGTTTTACACCCTTCTATTGTGTGAACTAATAGGTTGCATGTTATTTACTTTAACATTTTATTTAGTATTAGAATACCGTTCCTTTCCTTTTATTATCATTATTGTTATTAATATTATTATCATCAAACCTGTCTGCCTATTCCTCAACAGCTTGTGTGGAAGAAAACCTGCTGCTCCTCACATACATTTGTGATCTAATACCAGCCACAGAAGGAAAATATGTGCTTCTATGCATTGAACCTCAAGAAATTTAACAGACAAGACACTTAGTGCCAGATGTAGGAAGCCTAATACCGGTCGGTAACGGCCGAAATTACTGAATTTCGGCCGTTACCGACTGGTATTAGGCTTTTCAGATGTAGGAGGCCACATTACAGGATTCAGTAATTTACTGAATCGGTAATTTAAGAAATCGGTAAATTACCAAATTCTTAAAATACCGATTCGGTAAATTACTGAATCCTGAAATGTAGGGAGCACTCAAGTGAGTACTTCTTACATTTAAGAATCCGTTATTTCACACCAACTATTAGTTGGTGGTAAATGACGAATTCCTTTTAAAAAAGCAATTTTTGTTTTTTTATTCAGTGCCATGTGGCAGCCATACATGCCCTTAGGGCATGTATGTGTGCCACATGTGCACCCATGCACTATTCAGGGGTGCAACAGAGTGTCATGTGACACCATGCCTCCCAAGAAAGGGTTCCCCCTATTACCGATTTGGTATTTACCAATTCGGTATTTGCCGAATCGGTATTTACCGAATCGGTAATTCCCATTCATTCCTATGGGCCTCCAGGGCAATAGGAATGAATGGGAATTACTAAATCGGTATTTACCGATTCGGTAAATACCAGATCGGTAAATACCAATTCTTAATTACCGAATCTTACCAATTCGGTAATTTTTACCAAAAAATTATCTACATTCTATTTACCTATTCTTAAATACCGAATCAGTAAAATTCGGTATTTAAGAATAGGTAAATTGAGATTACCTACATCTGGCCCTTAGGGCCTTATTATGAGTTTGACGGTGCTGGAGCGGGACCGCCCCACACCCACGCTGCCAAACATTTGTCTGAACTGCCGCCAGATTAGGAGTTTTCTCCTGTGTGATGGGCTGTTCTTTGGTGTTCCCAGGGCGTTGGCTATGAAATAGGCACCACAATGGGACTGTCAAAGGCACTACCTGCATGGCATGGACTACTGCAGTCCATTATGTGAAGGTACTGTTGCACACATGTTATGCCCCCCATGTGCATCCACTTACCATGAGGCACAAGGGTTGTTTCCTCACCCCCACTCTTTTCTTGGCAAAAGCATCACCATGAAAAGTGTGGCAGTGAGGAAACTTGTAATATGCTTGGCGGTACCACAGTGGCCCCACCAAGCATATTGATGCCTCAGGACTGATGTGGAACTGCCAGGAAATGGTGGTTTCATGGCGGTTGTGGCAGATGTGGGGGTCCAGGGCAGTCATCCACCCTAATCTTAATTGGGTGGTTCAGGAGGGTGCCACTGTGAGTCTGGCAGTCTTTGGACCGCCAGACTCATAATAAGGCCCTTAATGTCCACGTCTCCTCTACAACACACAATCACATAAGTTAAGCTCGGCCGTAAATAACACACACAATATTAACAGATCGTCCAAATTGACAAGAGAGTGATACCCTACAGACAGCCCCACTTGCGCAAGGTCAAACTAAACTCTGCATTTGGAACATTAATGGCCTGGCAGCCAAATTGGTCGATCACGAAGTAGTCAATTATTTGAAAACATTTGACTTAATATTCTCCAGGAAATCTGGGAAGAGAATGCCAAGGAACTCCAAGGTTACTCCTCAGACTTTGTACCAGCAACAAAGGGATCAAATTTTGGTCGCTGCTCTAGGGGACTAACGATGCTGGCTTCAATTACCACAATGGGCTCAATAAAGTCCATAGAGGCGAAAATTACATCACCCAACACAGTTCATGCAATACAGATAAAGCTCAAATTCAACAACACGATACAAGATGTAATAATAATTAACAACTACGTGCACCTCAAACATAAACAACAAGCTGTAAAGGAGCTGTCAAATGAAATAAAACAGATTATGGATGAGCAAGAAACTGACCAAATTATCTTTGCTGGCGATTTCAACCTACATCTCATTGGGTCAAGCCAAGATGACAGACCTGTGCACGAACTTACATCATGTTGGGGGATACCGACTCAGGGCAAAGCAAACAATAGCAAACCCTCAAGATGGGCTAAATATCTTCTACATCGAACATCGAAACGTAAGAGCATTAAACGGCCGCTTTCCTGAGGACATTCCACCAGTTGGCACTTTTCACTCGTCAAAAACATCCTCCTATCTTGATTACACATTTGTAACACTAGCTATGTTCGATAAAACAGCAACCTTCAAAATAGGTGATATGGCCCAGAGCGATCACCTTCCACAGGAAATAATGTTGAAAGCGAGGTCAGCTGCTACACTAGACATCTGGAACCCGATTGCTACTGAAGAAGTCTCTAATTTAATGCGTTTAAGATGCAATGTCAACAATATTGAAGCTCTTTCAGCCTCTGCTAAAACTTTATTTGAGAGGGAAGAAGAAACTGGTATCACAATTGTAACAGCATCGGAAAACTTCATTGAGACCTTTAGTTGTAATTTTGCAACTAGGACAGGGGTCAAATCAAGACATCCAGAAGACAAATTAACAAAAGTAAATTCCAACCCGGAAACAAAAAGCCTCAAACGCACCATAAACCGAACTCTTTGTCAACTGCGAAAAACACCGGGGAACCTGGAGCTGCAGTCGACCCATAGACAAACGAAGGCACTACTTAGATGGAAGGAGTGGAGAAAAATAAGGCAAAAGAATGATGAAACATGGGCCAAATTATTGCATGATGCAAAGCAACACAATAGTGCCAAGTTCTGGCAAACAATTCATAATATAGAGTGTCTGAACCACCCGGGAATCAGTTCTAATATAGCAGAGGCCAACTGGGTTGATTACCTCTCCGCTCACTTTAATAACAAGGGAGCAGGCATCGTGGCACCTGACATTGAATACCACAACAAGAGAAAAGCAACACATTTGGTCAGCAGCATCAACATCAATAAGCAACAGGGGATCCTGATGGCTGGGGATTTATACCACACAGACCCTACAGTAGAGGAAGGGTACGCCCCTAGAGAAAAACAGATAAAAGGCCTAATAACCAAGGGTAGAGATATGGGAGCACCCAGCCCTAATGGGATCCCACCGAAACTGTATAAACATGACACAGACTTTTGGAGAAAAGCTTTATTACCAGTTTTCAAGAGCTTACACGGCCACCATTCCAGAATCTTGGAAAGGATCTATTATTAGCTCAATTTTTAAACAAGGCAAAAGAAACGATCCAAATAACTACCGACTGATCGCCCTCCTTGACGTAGATGCCAAATACTACGCTGGTACAGTCTTGGACCAGCTATCATCCTGGGCTTCAGACTACTCCATCATCCCTATTAATCAAACCGGGTTCCATAGTGGCCAAGGAATTGCATCAAACATACTGGCTCTCACATTGCTCACATTGCTAATGGATGCAGCCAGAACATCAATAATGCCTCTCTTCCTGTGTTTTATTGACTATACAGCCGCTTTGGACCATGTCGACCTTTCCAAACTTTGGAGAAAATTGGATAATTGGGGTATGCCAACCACTCTTTTGGATTGGCTAAAACAGCTGCACACAGACACCTGGATCAGGGTCAAACTAGGTGCAGGGTCACACATCTCAAAACGTATCATGACCTCGAAGGGCCTCAAGCAGGGGTGCGTCCAGGCCCTGATCCCTTTTTAATCTTTTTTTGTCCGACCTGCCTGAGGAGTTGGATAGCTGCGTATCCCATGCTCCCAAATTAGGAAACAAGCTAATGTCAAACCTGCTATATGCTGACGACCTGGTTTTAATCAATCGGACACCAATTGGACTTCAGCATCTAATAAACACGACAAGCAGTTTTTGTAAGCGGAACTCCCTCAAAATAAATCTCAAGAAGACGAAAATGATGGCAGTCAACTATCACTAAAAGAAGACCAACAGCTGGTTCCTTGATGGCCAACGCTTGGACCAAGTACAACGTTATAAATACCTGGGGATTCTAATGGATCACAAAAACACATTTAAACTCCAGCTAGAGTCCATCCTAAGAAAGGGTACCACCACATATTTAGCCCTGAAGTCACTGAAGAGACCGCTCCTTGACCTCACGCTTGAACCCTTTTAACAGGTCCTGAGGGCCAAACTGATGCCGACACTGACATATGGGAGTGAGGCTCTCAAAGGTAAAGATGCAGCAGTCTTAGATGTCGTAATTGCCAACTCCTATAGAGCAATTTTCCAACTCCCAAAGTATGTCTCCCCGGCTCAAATCCGGTTAGAGTTTGGGATTCAAAGACAAACGGTGGAAAGGAGGAGTGCCTACGTTAAAAATTGGCATAAAATCCGAAGTGCTGAGGAAGGATCTTTAAACTCCCACCTCTGGAAAGCCCTGGTCCACCAAGAAAAATGCCCAGCCAGGGATTATCTGCTCGACTCAATTGAGTTACTGGGCCTGTCTGATCTCTGGGCCGCTCCAACGGATCATCTTTCTTTCAAAAAAGCAGTGCGAAAAACAACATCAATGCTATTTGTCTTAGAAGACAAAGCAATTCTCACTAACAAGGCGCATGGCTGGATAGTGCTCAGCGACTATGTAAGGTTGAAACCCCAAGCCTACTTGAGTGCCGGAATCAAGATAAGCAAGAAGGAAAACTTTCTAAGGTTACGGTTGGGGGTAATTGCGATTAAACCCCATCTTCCACCATGGGAAAGGAAAGGAGGCACTCCGACTTGTCGCCTATGTGGAAGTGGGAAGGAAGACATTATTCACATCATCTGCAACTGTCCCAACTTAAAGGACATAAGATGCACCTTGTTGCGCCCTTTTTTCATGTATTATGGCATCCGGTCCTGTAGTCAAGCAGTGAAACTATGTTTTAATCCCATAGACGTTCAGCTCAAGTGTCGGCTAACAAAACGTTTTGAGACAATAACAAAGAGACTTAAAACCTTGTTGCTATCCGAAATACAGTGTTATGCTTTACAAGTACAATATTGACTTAATACCTTGTTTTAGTTGTATCTGTATTTTAATCACCAAACTTTTAACCTGGACAGTGGACTTGACTAAGCTGTGCCATTCTATCTGAAAAGTTGTTGTAGTCACTGGCAGACAGCACTACACAAGATTCAAGAGTCTATGAGAATCTTTTTTAAAACAGTCTTTTGTACAAATCAGGAATATGTAATTGATGATCTTTTTTACATTATGCGGTTATTAATTGTTGTAATTGCATTTAATTGTGTACAATGGGAATATTTTTTGTTATGCATTTTCAAAGATTTTAACTAATCAAGAAAAATAAAATACTATCTTATCTTATCAATCACATAAGTGCTTCTTTTGCACAGCTATTTAGTTCTGGCTACAGATTAAGTGTTAGCACAGAAGGCATTGTTCTGAGTCTGCCATCACAATGCCTTATTTTCTTAAACACAATTAGGGCGTCGCCTTAACACTAAAAAGATGCTTTAAGTTCTTGCATTTCAATGAAGGCACTACTTTACCAATATAAGGATATGTGATAGATCCAGCTACTCCCATGTTTTGAAAGATGCTGTCTTACCTAAAGAGGCTAGAACATGATAAAAACTGAAAGTTTAAAAAGCCAGCAAATATTTACTCTTTGTGAACCTATTTGCCCATTGGTGAATGCAGCGTGTAGCAGTGATCTGTTCTGTGTTTAGTAAAAAATTGTTGTGGTTTCATGTAGTGAGGTCATGCATGTCAAATGTTCTGATTGTGGAAGGTTGACAGTTGGAATTCTGTTGAAGAGGAGCCTGTGACTGGTGCGGAAATACCAGGCTTAGAAGAGATCCTATCTGCTCAACAATCTTTGTTGTGTATTTCTGCAGTAAACTTCCGCGTTAAAAGCTGTGCACACCTTTTTTGGCAATGACCTTAGCAGAAATCCTATTTGGCTTCTATATAAAACGTCCTCCCCTCAGAGGAACGCCTATAATAATTATTGGAGCACACTTCGGAAACGTTTTTATAAGGTGTTACCCACAAAGCTAAACGTTATTTTGTTCAACCGAGTTACCATTTTTCTCTTTGGCGCTAGCCAAGAAATTTTTATTTTACAAAAATTATATCTATTCTGACTTCTACGGACTGTTAGCCTGTTCTGTTTATCCATTGGTTTGTCACAGCTGTACTCACATTTTCTTTCCACATAGAGCATGCTGCAAGGGGCAATGGGTCAGACCACCTCAGGCATTGGCCAACTTCACTGTGAATAAAAGCCTTTTGCAACATCAAAAGAAGATCCCTTCAGTGCCAAGGATTACTTTAGACATTTATGCTTTATTTGAGATAAAACTTTTTGGGGAGAACAAAAAATATTTTTACATTTAACAAGTGATTTGTTTTTTTTATATGGAGGAAGACTCGGCAGCTCCCCTACCAATAAAGATTAACAAAATACGTGCAAAAACAAAACAAACATGGCCAAGTCAAAGGTGTGGCATTCAACAACAGACCTAATTGTTCTGCTAATGCTTATTCAAATAATGGTCCATGCACGACCTCGTTTGTCAGATCCGATCACCACGTGACATCTATTAGTTTGGAGATGGAGGTTGTCTCCAGGGTCGGATTGGGATCACAATTCGGCCCGGGCACTGACGAAACAAGCATTTACAATGCAACGGTTTCGCCTTTGACAAAGTTAGAGCCCATGCATCCTTCCTCACACCCATGCATCCACAACCCTGCGCATCACTCCCTGCGCACATCCCCTGCAACCACCCCCGGTCAAGTGCCCCGCTGTACATCACGGACAGATGCCACCACCACCCATGGCCCCACCCTCGGACCCCCCAACAAACTCTCTCTTACCTCAGGGCCGGAGACACCTGCAGGGCAAAGAGAGACATTAGAGGGTGGGGAGTGAGAGTCGTCGGGTGAGAGGGACCGAAGCCCCTCAGGATAGAAGGCGTGTGGAACGAGATGGGGTGTTTGAAGAGAGAGGGGGACCCCGTCAGCAGTTAGTTTCCAAGCAGGATCGTCATTGCAAGCGCTTTCTCACGCTTTTAAAATTGACGGCCCTGCAGACAAACACCACTGTGGGGGCTGTCAATAGTGACAGACTGGTGTTCCGGGGGGGGCAAGTGCCCCCCCTTACCCCCCCTGCGGACGCAGTTGGTAAAAGGAATGATTTCTCTGGGTTTTATACAAGCTCTAAATTGATACCAAAATGTTGTTCCTGAACACTTTTCTCATTAATATTTTCTTTCCAAAATAAAGAGCCAAACGTTTCAACGAGTTCATTAGAGCATATCCGTTTGTGATTGGCAATAAGTTTATTTTGAGTTTTTTCTGCTTTTCTAGGAATAATATAAAGCGGTTGGATCAGACGACTCATCAGCACTGTTGAAATAATGGAATCTATTTCAAAATGAATGCGACTAATGATGGGCAGACCGCAGCCTTCTTCTTATGTGTAGTTATATATTCCTCGGGCACCCTTAGGTCTGTGAATTAGTGATGGCCAAAATGGGGACAACAGCAGTTGTTTAATGCTTTATTTCAGTCAAAGACCATCAAGCAAGACACACGTTCAATCAGATGAAGTTAAAAGTACAGAGAGCTAAGAATAAAACATCCGATCCACAAAACTAACTATAGACTTGTACCAAGCAGGGAGTGTTCAATAAAATGCCTTCAGAGGTGCAATAAAACAGACCCGGCTGACATCATCCCAAGAGACAAGACTTACTACAACATGGATCTCAACAGACTGTAAATTCACTCGAGCCCTGTTCACTTTTATGAACCTCATCTCTGAAGAGCAGCGCGTTCAGTGGCATCTTTGCAGGA
Source organism: Lissotriton vulgaris (assembly GCF_964263255.1). Taxonomy (NCBI): domain Eukaryota; kingdom Metazoa; phylum Chordata; class Amphibia; order Caudata; family Salamandridae; genus Lissotriton; species Lissotriton vulgaris. The sequence goes on along the minus strand of NC_141687.1, from coordinate 581,476,661 downwards.
GAAAGACCGGAGGTGTGTACACAGAGCAGCCATCGCTCTCAGCGTTCACATCCGGGTTAAACTATGATGGGCCCAGCTGCTGCCTGGTCACTCCGCACCCTGTGACTGCCAGAGGCTGCTCTCATGGTGCAAACAGACGGAAGCCCAGAGTCCGGCAGCAAAGGTTCATCCATTTATGTAAGATAAAGGAATGCGCGAAATCCAGTAGAGTTGGAAGAAGGTACCCCCCCCCCCCCCGCCCCCCGGGACGGATCATCCCTTCAGTGGAAGCAGGAACGGTGAGTAAGAAGCATCATTCCAACCTCCACCAAACGGACCCACCATGCGTGAGCCACACCTTTAAAACACAACAAGACACAGCAGAAGGCAGAAGACGTCACGCACGCGCAACGCGTCCCTCTTGATGATTGTCCGCATTAAATAAGGATATTCATCATCAAGCGAAGCACACGTTTGAAAATCTTTAATCAGTCTTTTAACAACTTCAATGTCCCCTTGATCTGAAAAGAGAGAGAGCCTCACACCGTTCAGGGGATCCGTGCCGCTGCAGCAGCCGTGTGCACCCTGCGTGCGGAGCCACGCAACACCCGAGCAACACAGCACTCACCGTGGGCGGAGGCGCGGGGCTGCAGCTGTCCTACTCGGCAACACCTGCCCGGCAACGTCCTCCGCTTCTTCCGGGGCTCCCTCCAGGCAGGCCACGGGAGCCCCGCGTGGGCCGCCATACTTCTTGTGGGCCGCCGTCTTCCTTCTTCCCCTGGGCGGCGGGGGGGGGGGGGCGGGCACTTCCGGCCGGCCGCGCTAGGATTGGCTGGCCGGCCGGCCGGCTGAAGAAACCTCGGAGAAACCTCGGAGAGGACGAGGGGGGCGGGCGGGAGAGGACGAGGGGGGCGGGAAAGGACACGGACGTCGGGAGGGAGTCGGAAAACGTGGGGACGGCGGGAGGAGGGACACAAGGCAGGACAGCAGCAAGCACGGCCCGGCCGGACCAGACACGGGGGCGTTCCCGGCGTCGCGTGACGTCGCCAAAGCCAAAGAATCTCGGGAACGCCCCCGTGTCTGGTCCGGCATTGATGGACAGGCCCCTCGTCCAATGGCTAGGCTCCATTTATGGAGCTAGCCAATCGGACGGGGGGGCGTGTTCCATAGTGCTTACTATACTCATTAGATTTCTCTGGAGGAGGAGCCTAACGGCTCCGCCCCCCAGCGAAACCTAAAAAGTGGCCCACATTTAAGAGGCGTGGCCCACATTCAAGGGGCGTGGCCCACATTCAAGGGGCGTGCCCTTTCATGAAACACCATTTGCACAGACAAGGAATGAAAGTGGGAGGATACTGTTCTTGCACACAACACAGGGCCAAGGTGACAATGGCCTACATGCTGAGCAACTAAAAAAAATAGCAAGGCCCCTTTTAGTCACAAAAGTATTCCAGCCCTCCAGCACAGGAGCACCTGAAAAGCAGCAAAGCCCCTGCTATTACTAACCTACTCAGCCCTCCCCAGACCTTCAGCTCAGGAGCACATGAACAGAGGTAAGGCCCCTGCAATTAGTAAATTAATCAACCCTCCAGGCCTTGGGAAAATGTCCTGGCAGGGGAGCACAAAACACAGCTTTCTGGGTCATCCAAGGTAGCCAGGTAGCCAGGGGGGAGGCTGAGGTGAAGCTGGTGCATGAGAAGTGCCTTCCCAGTGTGTTCTGGCAGTTTGAGTATTTACTATTTACTGTAGTATTATCCTTGTACCTGTGTATGGTACCCTTTTGTAACTTGCACAAGTCACTTTTCTCTTGTAACACACTGTTTGCTACCTCTCACTTTTGTTTGCTTTAGATACTTGCACAAGTGCCACCATTGCCTACGTAACGTTTGTTCTTGTGCTGGAGTGTCTGACATTAATTGCAGTATTATACCTCTACTTATATCTTGTACGCTTTTGTAACCTGCACGCATATCTCTTTTTCCTCCTGTAATGTATCGTTTGCTCCTCTTGTATTTTGGTTCTCACTATTGTCACTTTTGATTCATGTAACTTAACGTTTGCTTTTGTAATTTGTCCACTTATAATTTTCTCCCCATGTATTATTGCTGTTCCTTGTGTGAAGCGCTCTGACACCTTCGGGTAAAGTCTGCGCTATATAAAATCGCATAAATAAATAAAAAAACAAAAACATTCCAAACATCACCAGCCCCCCACAGCAAGACCCATTCTTCCTCGCCCACTATGCCCTGAATGTGAAGGGCTGTGGGCGAGGTGTTAAGACTAACACCGTTTCTGGGCTGCATGGGCGCCAGGGGGCCGAGGTGCAAATGGCTCAAAGGCCCGAGAAGCACCTGGCCCCCAGGGAGGCCGATTATGGCAAACAATCACCCCTCCCCAGCCCAGCCTCAGCTTGATTGCTTGGCAGGGCAGGGGTGAAGGAGAGAGAGGCCACAGCTGACAATCGCTGTCTGGCCGCACAGCGAGGCTGCTTTCATTTTCTCAGTCTCTGTCGTGGGCTGTTTTTTTTCTCCCCTTTCCTAGTCCACTCTCTGTGGACTGGGACAGGGGAGAAAAAAACGGCCCACAGAGGGCACTGAGGCACCGGCCCTTCGGCCCATTCCCGAATGCCCGCCTTGCCAATCCGCCCCTGGTTGTCTCCTTTGCACCTACTTGGAATTTGTGCAAAGTTTCAATGGTTGGGACAGGATAGGTGGTCTCCAGGTGGTTTGTGTGGAGTGGAGCTTCTTACACAAATTAGGTTTATATAACGAGAGGCTAAGCAGTGAAATATGTGCCAGTAGCACGTTTGAGTGACAGTGGTGTAACATTAGTCGTTATTTGGACTAGGCGCCTTGACGCCCACTGGGCATAGCTGCGCAATACAAATAATGTTTCATTCATTAGCTCCAGCAGCCCCCCCCCCTCCTCCCGTGCAGGTGGCTCCCTCCGGCACTGTGAACGAGGGGGGACCCCTGGCCTGAGCTCCTGATAGGGGCTCTCTCAAGTTTCGTAACACCACTGATGAGTGAATGGGTGTCTGGGGTTAGCAGAGGCTGCTGATGTTTCAGGACCAGAATGACATTTTGGGACTGTAAACCCCCTATTTAGTGAGGGAAGCACTGGGATGCGGGTTGGAGGGGGCAGGGCGGACAGTTTCACTTGTGGGGCTGGAATCCTCTATCCTGGAGGCCACTCTTTGGTGAGTATGCTCAGTGGCACGTGGCACAGGGGGTTGTTCACCTGCCCCAAGCCACGAACCCGTAACCATAACAACCTCTTATCACATCCCCTACTCCACTTGGGCACAATACTGGATCTCTGCACCCCCCCCCCAAATCCTTTCCACCCCGGAATTATATTTGGAGAGGGAACGGTGTTGTCTTCCCTTATTCACAAAACAAGCGAGTTTTGGCTGCTGGAATGCATGCTACTTGATTTAGTGTACATTAGCTTGCTTGGGTAATCGTTTAAAAAAAAAATCTAGAATATACTTTTGGAGAAACCTTCTGTCTGTGTTTATTCTCTGTTGGTCGAGGTATGCTTCCTTACCCAATTTAAGAGAAACTCTCATGCAGGTTGGGTGTCCCGTGACAACAGGGGAGGGCTGTGCACGGCAAACATCAATTGTTTGAAAAAAAGTGGTGCTAACAACTTTTTAATGATGTTTTTACTATTTCACTTAGAACTGTAGCCAGACCACTGGGATTTCCAGTTTTCGATTTTTTACTTTTGTAAATATTCTTTTATTTCATCCAGAATTATTGTTCAGTCATTTAGACTCGGCGATTTGTGTAAAAATAAACACCAGTCATACTTGAGCCTGTTTTGCTGCTCTTGTAAAAAATATTGGACTATGTTTACATCCCGAATTACCGATCTAGAATAAATATCCCCAACAGTGTGTGAAGTGATTGATACCTAACGGTCTTTTATGACTTCCTCTAATCTCTGTAATTTGTCAATTGCTTAAATTGGGTGTGTGGCGAGTCTTACTTGTAGGGGCTACCTTTAGCTGGTCCTGGAATTATTTTGCGATCAGTTGCCCCAGTTGAGGTTCACATTACAGCCTTTTTGGTCCTTGCTATTAAGGACTAACATCCAAATTGTTTATTTGAAGTGATACTTCATTTTCTGAGTGTTTTCAGTGTTTCAAAGATTGTTTTTCTCCTTTTTGATAGTGCCTTATACGTATAAAGGACACAGTGGTGCTCATCTTGTAATAATGTAGCTGTACATGCTCTTTCGGAGAGAGTAGTATGTTCCTGTACTTTGCTTCAGGTCTCAAGTTACTTCAGAAGGCCGCAGTAGTAGCTTTTGTGCTGCTCGGCATCCGGCAAGAACGCCTGCTCGCAAACACTCGTGCAATAGGAGCCGGAGAATATTTTAACACGGAGACATCACACTCAGGGACATATTCTCAAGGACACATTGCCGATTTAGCTGCACTTTTCAGCCACAAAAGTAGTGATAGATTTTATCGCCCTAATCACAAGCCTGCGCTAACAGCTGACATCGTCAGTTTACCTGCGATAGCTGCTGCTAAAAACATTGTCTAGGCTGAAAGTGACAACTAACCGTAATCAAATGCAGAGTAGGCTTTCCTGTCCAAAAACTCACTATAACACCATTTCGCGATATTCTTAACGACCAGCCAGATCGGCGATGCGGTCCAAAAACAGGCAATAAGGTACGTTAGCAGCAGGGACTTAAGACCTGTTTTTTTCTGGTCTTAAATAGGACGAAAACCTTCAGTAGAAAGGGAGCCCAGCCCAGAGCCACATCTGAAGACAAACAAATGCCATGGAGCTACAAATGATGCAGCTCGGAGAACCAAGAGGGGCACAACACCCACTGCCACCATCCCCAGGACGACCCCCACCCCCAGGACCACCACCCCCCAGAGTACCACCGAGGCAGCGCAGAACAAGACAGTGGACCTTCTGCGTGTGTCTCTGTGTCCACCATATCCTGACCATAGGCCTACACACACGTGGCCGACTACCTTCAACGGACAATTTTACACCGGCGACGAGGTGGCTACGTCACACGCCACTCGGCGCACATCTCGTCATCCCCTGAAGAGGCGTGTTTACCAAGGCGGCGCCCCTCACCATGCCACGAGACCGTGGTGCCTGTGCAATCCTGTGTGCCTGCTAGACCCCAGCCTGCTGGTCCCCAGACCATGCCGGCGCCCAGCCGTGAATGCCCGCCCCTGTGCACCCAAGCCTCACTGCTCACCTGCCGCCACCGGTGTGTCTCCAAGAGAGCCCAACATGTGTCGGAGCAATCCTCAAGCCTGAGGCGCTCAAGCCTGGCAGCCTCCTCAGCCGATCGCTGACATCCGTGCAACAGGCCCCCAGCGCACCCTGTGGCACCACACCGCAGAGTTCTGTGTGTGCTGGCTGTTCCCTTTAGCCTACACTGCTGTACAGCAGGTCTCAGAAAAATCAATTTCAGTCCAGCCCAACAGGCCTACTGCACATCGCAGGCTGCACACCCGCTCAGCTCTTCCAGTGGGCGTACCTCAGTGCATCGCAAATCATCGCCATGTGGTGGTAGGCCAATGCCAGACGCAGTGCCTCAGATGCCACTACCTCTGCGCACCACAAGTCACCATTCAGCCTCCAGACCACTGCATCATCGCAGGCTACACACCCGCTCAGCTGCAAAACACTAGAACAGGGGTATCGGGCCAAGGGGCTGCACTTTATCCAATCGAGTGTGGTACAGTGGATTGATTGTGGGTGCTAAGAACCTGGAGTCATATACCCCTAGACTCCCAACATAATTTCAAACAGCACAATGGTTAAGCACCCCACACAGTGTACATTTAACAGTAGCAATCAATACAATAGTCCAAAAGGAACACTTCAGTAGGACTTAGAGTTCTTTTCTTGCTTTTATTAACAATCTTCAAGTAAATAAACGTAGCCAACGCGTTTCGTCCGTAGGACTTCTTCAGGGCAAAAGGTGTTCATACGTTTTTTCAAAATGTTTCTCACAGAACTTTCTATATTATCCGTGTTCAAAGGTTCAGTTGTAAAAGGAGTTATCGGCCTTATTATGTGTATCTGTGGTCAAATCACTTGTTTTCCAAATTTTACTTTTCAGGACATCAGAAGTGTAAGGCATAAGTGGCCTTATTATGACGGATAACAATGAAATCCTTCTGTACATCATGATCAAAGGGTCACCAAAAGACGTATTTATTCACTGTCCACAACCCATCAGTTTTCGATCACAAGCAGCGTGTGCCTTCTCCCTCGATACCGGTAGTTCGGCACCCGCTCAGCTCTTCAGGTGGGCCTAACTCAGTGCACCGCAAGTCATCGTCCTGTGGGGCTACCCCACAAGTCCGCCTCCAGCAGCCAACAGCATGTCCTGAGTAACGCCACTGGAGCCCTTCACAGTCACGGAACCAACCCCGTCCCAGGCAGGCCGCTGGAAAGCCTGGGTGGAACGCTTGGAGACGTACTCCAAAGCGCACAACAAAGCAGCGCAGCGGCGGCGGCCCATGCGTAGGTGTGTGAAGAAATGGCCCGGGGCTCTGAGCTTGGTTCAGTTCTGGGCTCAGGGCGTGGTTCAGTTCCGGGCTGCCACGAAAGTAACTATGGCGTGTGTTAATGTTGCAATGTAGCATGCACCCTGTGGGCGGGCTCGCCTGAATGAAAAAATAAAGGAGTGCAAGACTGCTCGGGGTCTTGGCTCATACATGCCAACTGTTGTGTGTGTATCTTCATTGCCGCAGCATAAGCCAAAGGCCTAGCCTCAATCGCATACTTGCTTGCTCATAGATATGACACATTTGTGTGAATTAGAATGTTTTAATCACATTTGGGGAAGTGTTGAAGCTGGACCAGTAAATGGCCATGCAAACCCCACTTTACATCGTCGCCCCGTGTAGGGCCAGCCAGAGTCCTTTAGGGATTGACAAGTTAATTGGAAGAGGAAGAGTTCAATCCGCAGTCTGATTGATTTGTCGTTGGTAACCAAACCAAATATGGCAGTCCATGTCGAGGGCCAATGTGAGTGTCGCAGAGTGTATCGGGGGACAGTGGAAGGTGTTATTCCAGGGCATGATGCAGAGGGCAGAACCTAGCTGAAACAACTTTACTAACCAAAGGAAAGGAACCGGTCTGTTTGGTGTGTGAAGAAAGACCACCAATATGAGAGCAACTACAGTTCACCAATAGTACATAACTCGCACAATCTTGGGCTTGAGTGTGGTTTCCATCAGCCGACCCATTTGGCGGAACTTCGTCATCTGGAGAACCACGAGAGCGAGGTCACCAGTAGCCAAAGATAGTATTTAGGCGTAAGTGGTAAATCTCCTGCTCTTGAACCAGTCTCAGCCTCTTAGTTTGTTCAAGGTATGTGAGGACTGATGGAGTGCAGTGCAAGTGACAAACGTGTGTGTGAATAAAAATGACTAAAAGGGCAAAAATTATGTTTATTAGGGATTGTCCTGATGCCATATGTTAAAAACCGCCTGATAGTCTCCTATAATTTGAACTATCTATTGGCTAAAAGTGAGGTCGACATGTTTCAGCCGTTTAGCTCATTAGCTCGGCTTTCTTCAGGACCTTGTGTTGGAAAGTGCTACTGCGAAAAAAAACTTGAAGTGAAAAAGTATTTAATCACTGCATTAAATGGAAAAAATGAAATCAGTGGTTTATTACCACCCTACCAGACATGTTTTTCACGTCTATGTAGTTTAGGAGCTACTTCTTCATCCCTGTAAAAGGAAGAAATAGTGTCAAAGTAAGCCAACTCATTACAGTGGTGAACGGCATAATGTGCTCAAAACAAGGAGGTGAATCATATCATATCACATAGTCGTTTAAGCATTGTATTCGACTGAACCCATAGTCATAAAGTACTTATTCAGGGGCAAATAGAGATTGTTTTAGCAGTTTAGAAAGTACTCACCCAATGTTGATGAGCCCTGATTCTTATGTGTGTGTAATGCATTGTGGGAGAGTCGCCTCTACAGCTCTGATTTTGATGGCCCTTATCCCTTTCAGGCGGTATGCCTTTCCCTTCTGTGCTTATACAGTCGAGAGATTTTGCAGACTTGGGTAAATTGGGCTCTTGGTGGGAGTTTGGACTCTTGGACCTGTCAGCTGCCTTCGACACGGTCTGCCACCGCACACTATGAACACCCCTCCATGACGCCGGGATACAAGAGAAAGCCCTGGACTGAACCACCTCCTTCCTCTCCAGCAGGACACAAAGAGTCCGCCTCCCCCCCTTCCGCCAATACCAACCTCCAGAAGGAATGAAGGCCGTCGCCGACTGGATGAGAAACAGCCGACTGAAACCGAACTCGGACAAGATGGAGGTCCTCATCCTCGGATCCTACCCTTCGGCCTGGGGCAACTCTTGGTGGCTGAATGCACTAGGAACAGCGCCAACACCCACTGACCACGCACGCAACCTAGGGGTCATCCTCGGCTCCACCCTCTCCATGACAAAGTAGGTCACCGCCGTCTCTGCCTTCTGCTACAACACCCCCGCATGCTCCGCAGGTCTACAAGTGGATCCCCATCGAAACGAGAAGGACGGTCACCCAGGCCCTCGTCAGCAGCAGATGGACTATGGAAACACCCTCTATGCAGGAGCTTCGGCCAAACTCCTAACGCATCCAGAACGCCTCGGCACGCCTAATCCTCAACATCCCTTGCCGCAGCCACATCACACCCCACCTGAGAGACCTGCACTGGCTCCCCATCAACAAGAAGATAACCTTCAAACTCCTCACACACGCACACAAAGCACTTCACAACATGGGACCAGCGTACCTCAACACTCTCAGCTTCTACACCCGCACCCGCCAGATCTGCTCCGCCGACCATGCCCTCGCCACTGTCCCCCACATCTGAAGAGTGACCACCTGTGGCAGATCATTCTCCCGCCTCGCCGCCAAGACATGGAACACCCTCCCCACCTGCCTACGGCAGACCCAAGACTTTCTGACCTTCAGAAGACTCCTCAAGACCCGGCTCTTCGAACAGTAGCGACACCCCGCACCCCTCAGCGCCTAGAGACCCTCACGGGTATGTAGTGTGCTTTACAAATGAAATTATTTTTTGATTGATTGATTAATTGGGCATAGTTTGTCTGCAGATGTCTTGTGGACGTCAGGGGTTGTTTGTGCACGTGGATGTCAGGGTGTGACCTGCTCCTTTACGGATGTGGTCCATACTCAGCCACCTCAGTGTCATGGCGTGCACCATGTCATGATAATTGGACTGCAGCCATGCTAATCGTCATGCAGTGTCACTTGCATTGTCAGTGTGGCTCATGGACCCGCAGCTTTGCTGGGTTCAACACATGTGCATGGGTTTGTTGTGAGATTAGTGATGTGTGGGGAGGGCCCCCTCTGGGCACATTGTTGACGATAGTCTACTTGCTGTTTCTATGTGTGCTGCAGTATGCCAAGGAGATCAGGGACATGATCCAGAGTCATTGTGGGTGTGCACTGTGCTATACTTAATTGTGCATGTGTGCCATTGTGCCCATCTCCTCCTGTACCCACAGTCCCTGGTCATTACTCACCCTGTTGCTGTTGGGTCAGGTCATGTTGAGCAGTGTCCGGTCCCCCAACTCCTGCCACCGTCTCCCCACTGATGACTGTAGACACCATTTCCTCCATCTCATCCAGTTCCTGCTGTGACGCTGGACTCCCACCTCCAGTCTGCGTTGCGGCTTTCCGGTTGTTAGCGAGTTTCAGCTTGTTTTTGCGCTTCACATCATTCCAGCGCTTCTTGCAGTCGTCCACTTCCCTTCTTTTCACTCTGAATTCATTCACCCTAGCCAAGGTGAACTGCCATATTGCATTTTTAGTTGCCAATGACAGAGTGGGGAGGTGATGAACAGTTGTTGGTGGTGTTCTGTCACCTCCGTAATTAGGATCTTGTGTTCCTGCGGACTGAATCGCGGGTTTCTCTCTTCTTCTCCTTGCCCTTCTCCTTCCCCGAGGTCCCTGGCTGGTCCTCCAGGGGATTTGTGGGGTTGTGGTTAGCCTCTGTAGTTGCCCCAGCTTCCTCCATGGTGCTTCTCAGTTGTTTTCTTTTCTTATGCAGCTTTATGGTGATTTTTCCCGCCTGACGTGGGAATTGCAAGCCCGGTGCTACTTATCGCTGATGTTTTTATTGCTGCTGGGCCCATCGCAACTTTTTTCATGTTCGGGTTTCCTTTTTTATCAGAGTTTTGGTAATTTTAACTCGGACATTTGACGTGCTATTGGGAGACCATAGCCTGGTGCCAGCGTTTTGTGAATACGCCGTTAACACAGAGTTCGTTTTCCACGATAGACGGCGTCATGTAAAATTGTGTTAACCTGCGTTGGCGATATTTATCGCCCATTCTTGAGAATGTCGCCCTCAGTGTATTGTATTATATTGGCATTAATATGGCGCTTTCTACCCCTGAGGAGGCCCTGAAGAGTTTTGTGTACAAGATCAGAAAATAAAAGCTAGTTTTTACTTGATAAATCCAGGCTCCGAAGAAAAATCTAGTCCGGCCTGTTTGTTGAACACTTCCTTACGAAAAATCACTCAGAAGAAGAGCTAAGGTGGATAGTCCTGTAAAAATACACCCCAACCCGCGTGTTGGCAATGGGGAAAAACCTCTACTTAAAGAAGAGTGCTGGATAATTTAAATTTTATAAACACATGGAAGGATTGATTATCCAAGATGAAATGAATAACTTGTAAATACCTTGTTGCTACTAATTTAGTTTATTTTCCCCTTTCCATGATGAACTTTGTTTCCCTGAGTGACCACCACTATGTCACCCCTCTCGTTTTTCCATTAGTCATAGGAGTACTCGGACCACTTTGGAAGTAGCTTCCACCATTGCCATTTGCAGGCCATTTGTTATGCCACCGTACTGTTTTCCCAGCATTAATTGCTGTTTATACCAGCATAGCGCATTTTGGCGACCTGTGAACTACATACCCCATATGTCTGCACAGAAAACTCTGCAACAAACCAAACAACTCCGACAAAATTTCCAGGATTGGTCCACCCCACTCACCCAAGTAAATCACAGTTCAATACTCAGCTTCTAATTTGCTGCATAGTATCTAGACTTCTCAACAGCCACCATAAAACATACCACCACCTCCCTCCAGATTATAAACATTTGATATGCCATTAAACACCTTCATCAATTGCTTAGCCCAACGGATGCAATCACGCTGTGCCTTCACCCACATCTTTCAACAGTAGCACACCTTTCAATAGAGTGTTGCTTCCTGGAAGATCAACGCTTATGGTCCCTCACCTCTGCTTTGCTCTAGATTCACTCTAGGTTAGTCATTTAAATGTGCCTCCAAACATTTCTGCAAATCTCTTGGAGTGATGGTCATGACCACTTATACTCTGCTCACACTTTGCACTAGCAGTAAATACAATGTATTTATCTATTTATATAATTTATAAAGCGCAACTAATGCCGATAGGTGTCTTGGCGCTGTAGGAACATATATGAGTTGCTGAGTTAGATGACCTCATCAGGTTTAGCCAGGGCTGGGTGTCTTTATTTCTCCTGAGGGAACAACTAATTCTTTGGGGCTTTTATGAAGGTGAGTAAGGAGGGACCAGCATTCAGTGTCATTGGGAGACTGTTCCAGGCCACTGCTGTGGCCCTGAATAAGCTCTTTCCACCCTAATTGGTTATCCTGAAAGAAGGAACAATAAAGTGACCTAGCTGGGATGTACTATTTGAGTTTCTCTATGAAATGGTCTGGTCCCAGTCCATGCAGTGCCTTATAGGCCAGGCACAGAGCCTTAAACCAGCATCTCGGTTTAACCGGTAACCAGTGCAGTTTCCTTATGGCTCCTCTTGCTGATTCATGTTGGGGAATTTTGAGGAGGAACCGGGCAGCAGCGTTTTGCAGAGTCTGGAGCCTCTTTTCAAGACTCACTGCGAGAGTAAGCTAGAGACTGTTACAATAATCTATCTTAGTAAGAACCAATGCACTGAGAGCCGTTCTCAGGTGCTCCGGGGGCAGGATTCTTGCAATCTTTTTTAGGAGCCTTAACAAAAACAAAGAGACTGATGTGATGTTGTTAACTTGGTCCCTGAACTTCAGTTCTTTATCTGTCACCATGTCTAGATTTTTTACTTTGTTTACGGGTTCAGGAAGCGAGTCTAGTTTAGGTAGCCACCATGCCTGTGTCCAGAGTGAGGGGTTGTTACCAAAGAGGATACCCTCAGTTTTAGTGGTATCTAGTTTAAGGTAGTTTTTCCATCCACTTACTTACATTGGTCATGCAAGTTCTGAGTGCCATGCCTGAGTTGTTTTTGGGTTTTGCCAGTGACACCACGATTTGGGTGTCATCGGCATTGGACGCCAGGTGAAAGCCTGCACTCTTGATGATTGCCGCAAGTGGTGCCACATAAAGGTTAAAAAGTGTTGGGCTCTGTGCTGATCCCTGAGGGACTCCGCAGGGCAAGGAGAAAGGCTTAGATGCAAAGTTGCCCATTGACACAGTATGCTGTCTGTTTATCAGGAAGGATTTGAGGAGATCTAACCTGGCATCTTCAATCCCTAGGCTGCTCATAAGATCCACTAGAATATCGTGGCTAACCGTGTCAAAATCCGCGGAAATATCCAACAGGATAAGGGCCGCGGTCCCTCCCCTGTTCAGCACTTCTCAAATCACCTCTGAGCTGCTACCAAAGCTGATTCACTACTTTGTTTTTTTCTGAAACCGTGTTGTGTACCATCCAGAAGCAGATTTTCCTCTAAGTACTCTTGTGAGTTGCTGATTCATAACTTTCTCCACCAGTTTAGCAGTAAAAGGGAGCCTCGAAATCGGGCGGTAGTTGTTAGGATCAAATGCATTCAAGTTGTCCTTCTTTAGCAGAGGCAGAACGGAGGCATGTATCCAGTGTGTTGGGAAAGTTCTTTCCGCCAGCATGGGATTCAGTATATGGCCATGGTATAGAGCCACTTGTGCCGAATCATGTGCATTATCTTAGGGGGACAGGGTTCTTGTGATGCCCCTGATTTAATAAGTTGAATCAGTTTTACCAGTTGCTCCTCTGAGAGAGCCTTAAAAGTAGAGAAATGGCTAAAGTCATTGGGGGCATACCCCACTTGTTCACCCACTACTCTTTTAACTGAGATGCTGGATAAGATGTTTGCAACCTTTTCCTGAAAGAAGGTTGCTAAGTCATTGCATAATTTTTGATGTATTACTGCGTGGTTTGGACTATTTGCATCACAGGCGGCTTTTATCTGTTTAGAGTAGAAAAAGGTTTTTGCTGCTGCGATAATTCTTTTATGTTCTGCTAGTTTATTGTTATATATGATTTTCTCTTCTACATCATACTTTTTCCTCCATCTTTGTTCTTGCCTTCGGCTGTCCTGTCTTGACCTCCTAAGATTTTCATTGTACCATGGTTGGGATACCTTTTTGGTTGCAGTTTTATGACTAAGTAGTGCTACTATGTCTAGGGCTGAGTTTAGCCATATTGAAAATGTTTCCACTCTTTGTTACAGGTCTTCGGCAAATTTCCAGGGCCCAGGGGAGAGAGCATCTCACTATTTGGCCTCCCGAATTTTATGTCAGGGTCTACTTACTGGTTTCTGTATTGTGTTTCTGTGAATCTTGTAGTTCTCTGTCTGAATCTGCCAGTTAATTGCCCAGTGGTCGGACTGGGTGAGGGGGAGACAAAGGAGTAGGGTAGTAGCCGTGTAGTTGGAAAACATTCCATCTAGCATATTTCCTGCTCTGTGTGTCAGACCTTTTGTGATTAGGGATATCCCAAAGGTGTTCATAGATTCGATAAGTTTTAAGGGGTCTGGGTCTGATTCACTTTCCAGATGAAAGTTGAAATCTCCCAGTACCTGGTAGTTAGTATTTGTGATGGTGGATTCCATTAGCAGGCTGAGCTTGTCTGTGAAGCAGCCCCTTGCTCCTGGCGGGCGGTACATCAGCATGCACTGGATGGCCTGTGAGCCTGGCGGCTGCACTGAAAAGGTTAAAACCTCGAAATCAAATGTGGCGAGTGGTTCAAAGGTTGTTTTGGAGGGGCCCCTGTAGAATATTGCCAACTCACCTCCTTTTTTAAGTTGTCTATCATGCCTGTAGGTGGAGTAGCCTGGGGGGGTGGCTGTGACCATTTCAGGACCTGAACTGAGGTCTGCCCAAGTTTCTGTTACAAATGTCATGTCCGCACACTGGGCTGTGATCAAGTCTGGGAATTCCTGATGATGTTCCACTACAGACCTGGGGTTCACTAGCATACAAGTAATGTTTGAATTTTTGGAATCCCTACCCTGTTGATTGGCCTGGCCAGCTGACCCCTTAGCCCATGAAATGTTCGGCCTGAGTGATCCAGTTTTTGAGGGGCAAGTGTACGGCAGGGGAGACTTGCCAGGAGTGCGGTGCAAGGTGTCTGTAATGCTGTTACCTGATGGCCTTAAGGATAACAGGGCATTGCGTGAGTAGCTAATAATCTCCTTTGTCTTTTGGCCAAAAGGACCAGGGGGGGCGTGGCTTCGAGGGCGAAGATGGCGGACGTGGCTCTGTAGAGCTCCCGCCGGCCCGCTACTTATCCGCCTAAATTATCCTGTCCCCGAACCCTTCATTCCCCGTGCAGCGACTGCGGAGACTACTGGAGACCGGGGGCGCCTTCCGGTGTGGTTTCTGGGGCCCCAGATCGTGCCTTGGAGCGGCTGTTGGTGGCGGCGCCCGCCGGGCCTGCTTGCCGCATAGTGAGCCGGGGCCTCAATTTTTGCCTGGCCCGCCTGCTGGTCCTGGGCGCCGGGCGACCTGCTTGCTGGTGGGCCCAATTGGCTGCTACTGGGCCGCCGGAGGAGGGACGACGGAATCTCCTGCCACTCGCGAACCCGGCGGAGCTGCTGGGGGCCGCGGGGCCGCGACCTTGTGAGAGGACTCCGCGGACCCGGAGGCGGTTCGGATCCCCCCGGACTGCCGGGGACGGTGTTTTAGCGGAGCCGGCGGTGACTTGCCGGCGCAGGGAGGGGACCGCCCCGCCCGGTTTGTGGACGGCGGTGGGCCCTGTGGTGAGGTCCCGAGGAGTACTGGTCGGGCGGATTGGCTGTGCCCTTGGCTTCCGCCGACCCGGCGACGTGGACGGCGGAGCATCGGCGCCCGTCTCGCCCCCCTGAATCTGGGCCCGAGGTTGGTGGCTGCTACGTCCCGAAGGAGCGGCTTTGCCTGGTTGCCGCGGCCTCGGGGCCCAATTGTGCCTGCTCATCGGCGGCGGCGAGGTGCCCGGCGGCCTGTGGATGGCGGAAGTGGCTGGCGTGGACCGGCGGAGACCTGGGACGGTAGGGTACTGAGCTGGCCGCTGCTTTTGCTACTGGAGCCCGGTGTCCCATCCGGTGTGCCTGCTAGTTGGAACTTGGCGTGGTGGTGGCAGGTGGGTGAGGCGCAGTGCCCGGAGGGACCCGGATACCCCGTTCTTGCCCCGAGTGGCGGCTAATATTGGTGTGTGGTGCCGAGAACCCCTCTCCGGGCGTGAGCCGACCCGCCGCAACTGCCGAGATCATGACCAGGGGCGGGGGTGGCACGGGCACCACCAAACAGGGGCCCATCGATAAGTTCACTGGACCCGGAGGAGGCGTGGGGACGGCCGGGGGTGCCCAGAGTGCTGGACCGGACTACGCAGCTCTAATGGCGGCCATCACGCAGTCCCGAGACATGTTGGATGTGAAGATTGGCGCGGTCGGTGCCGATGTAATGCTGCTGCGCCAAGATCTCCGTAACGCGGTCGCCCGCATCACGGAGACCGAGACCAGGGTCGCAGAGGTGGAGGGAGACGTCGGCACCCTTAAAAAGAAGGTGGCTGAAATGGAGAGGATCCAGAAGGGCCTGGCGCTTCGCGTGGAGGACGCAGAAGGGCGAGCGCAAAGGAATAACCTGCGCTTTGTCGGCTTTCCGGAAGATTGCGAGAAGGGACCCATGGATGCCTTCCTGGCACGGTGGTTGGAGAGCTGGCTTCCCCCGGACACCTTGTCGCGCTGCTTTGTGGTGGAGCGTGCACATAGAGCCCTGACGCAGAAACCACCGGCGGGGGAACGGCCTCGGCCGATCATTGCCAAAATCCTAAACTTTCATGACAGGGATGTCATACTCCGGGAAGCACGGCTCAAAGAGACATTGCTGTTCGATAACCACAAAATCATGATCTTCCCGGACTACACCAAGCAGGTCCAGCAGCAGCGACACTCCTTCCTGGCGGCAAAGGCCAAGCTGCGTGGCCTTAAAATCCAATACTCACTGCTGTATCCGGCCCGTCTCCGGGTTATTTTCAATTCCAAGACCCACTTCTTCGACTCTCCGGAGGACGTCTTCAGGTGGACGGATGAGACGGTCAGGATCCGACCGAACGCCCAGCCGGGGCTGAGCTCTGGACCCTCGCGTAGTTCATCCCAGGAGAGGGGCGACCCCGCCGGTAAAGGGAAACGTCATCAGAAATCCCGCTCACGACGGAGGTCCTTGTCCCAAGACCCCCTTTTGGGGGACACACAGCCCAAAACTGATCAATCTGGCAAAGAATCCTGATTGTCCCATAACTTTGGCTGTTGTCGGTTGACTCTGGTCTATTGATGTACTCTATGGTGGACCGGATCTTGGTGGTGGAGCGGACACAGACTGGTGCAGTATGAACTTATGTCTTGGTGGGGCTTGGGGGCCCTCAGTGGGCAGGTGCATATCTGCAGCGCCCTCCATGTAACCAGATACTTGTGGGATTGGGGTTCGGGGCACTGTTTGTGGGCTGCCTAATCCTCCTGGGGTTGGGGGGCGGTCCTGGGGGTGTGCTCTGTTGGTGGGGGGAATAGTTGGGATCCATTGGTATGGTTGGCTTTAGGCGCTTTGTTCTGGGCCTGAATCTCCCCATGCCGCGACAGGTACTTCAATGTTTTATGAGGTATAGGGGTGGGGGGTGGGACTCGGGAGTTGGGTTGTTTGGGGGTCGGGGCTGGTTGCTGGGGGTAAGGGGGGTCGGGGTTGCTCTGAAAGGGGTGCACATGATTCTTGCTATATTTGCTTGTATGGTGTTGGGGACCTGGGCCGGGCCTTGGAGGTCGCAGAGACTTGTTCATCGAGATAATGGTTGACACCCCAAGACCAGTACCTGCTAGTGACTCTATGCAGATTTTGAGCTGGAATGTCCGGGGGATGTTGGACAAGATTAGGCGTGGGGCTGTGCTACGCTGGGGCAAAAGGGAATTGGCTGATGTGATGCTCCTTCAGGAAACGCATATGTTGGGTACTAAAGCTTTGAGTCTACAGCGATTTGGCTTCCATCAGGTATTCCATGCAGGGTTTTCCAGGGGCTCGAGGGGGGTGGCCATTCTTGTCCACAGACGGCTGTCATATACTCACGAGCGTCACTGGCTCGATCCCCAGGGTTGGTTTGTGTTTGTGAAGGGGAAGACTGGAGCGGAACCGGTAGTGTTTGGCAGTGTGTATGCCCCTCCCCCGCTGCAGTGGTCCCTGGCGGAGAAACTATTTGACTTATGGACCGAGATCCCCCACTCCCTGGCAGTGATTGGAGGTGACTGGAATGATGTTGTGGATGTGAGTCTGGACAGGCAGAGGATGCAGGGGGTCGCGGCTGCAGCCTCACCCACGCGGCTGAATGCTATGATTGATGGATTGGGATGGGTGGATGCATGGAGGCATCTGCATGCCAGGACGCGGGAATATACATATGTGTCAGCAGTGCATGGTTCCTTCTCGCGTTTGGACTGTGTGTTCGTACCGGGGGCCTTCCTTGACAGGGTGAAATGGGCTGCGATCCGGCCTCAAGGGCTGTCTGACCACTCCCCAGTAGCGGTACAGATTTACCTGTGAAAGGCACGCCAACCGTTTTGGTGGCGGATGTCTTCGCGGCAACTGCAGCGACCGGCCTACACCCAGCATATGTGCAGTGCAATCGCCCACTATTGGCAGGACAACCTCACGGAGGGGGTTGACGCGGTGACGGTATGGAAAGCGATGCAGCCCGCCCTGAGAAGTGTCGACATTGCTTGGTGTGCTTCTGCCCGCCGTACTCGACAGGAGGGCATTGTTGCAGCTGCGGAGCGGGTGGAGGTGCTGGAGACGCATTGCCGGGGAGGGGGTGATGACAGGGCACTGCGACTGCTTCCACAAGCACAGCAATCCTACGCCTCGGTGTTGATGGACGAGGCTCGCCAAGCGTGGCTGGCTACGCGGAGCAGGGTGTACCAGTGGGGGGATAAGTCCTGCACCATGCTTCAGAGGCTCTGTCAGCAAACGATGCAACCGATCACCTTACCAGGTCTCACGGACGAGGAAGGAGCTGTGATAACAGATCCTGCGGCTCTGGCGGCGAGCTTCGCGTGCTACTATGCGCAACAGTACGCCTCTCGGGAAAGCCTTTCACCCGAAGCGATAGAAGGGTTCCTTGCGGATGTCCCCCCTCGCGCAGTCTCGGACGAGGTGCGGGAAGCCTTAGACCTCCCCCTGACAGCAGAGGAACTGGGTAATGCACTGGGTCAGCTCAACGTCGGCAAGGCGCCGGGACCGAGCGGGTTCCCCAGCGAGTTCTACAAGAAATTCCACTTGCAGCTTGGGCCGCACTATAGGCGGGCGTTGGAGTTGGCGCGGGGGCGTGGCGGCCTGCCCTCGGACTGGCGTCAGGCCAAAATTGTGGTCTTCCAAAAACCGGGTAGGCCTCCCGACCGCCATGAGTCCTATCGCCCAATATCCTTGATCAATTTCGAAGCCAAGCTCCTGGCCAAGGCGCTGGCGAACCGCCTGCTCCCACATATCGCAGACCTCGTCCACCCGGACCAGGCAGGCTTTATGCCACACCAGGGCGACGAGACACAACATTCGGCGTGCACAGGCTGCGGTGGACGCGGTAGGGGCGACCGGGGATCGGGCGGCGCTGTTGCTCGCTGATATCGACAGGGCGTTTAATTCGGTCAGCTGGACCTATCTTTTTGCCCTTCTGCCGCTTCTCAACTTGGGGCCAGTGTTCATCTCCTATGTGAAACTGCTCTACACAGACATCACTGCCTCGGTGCGCGTCTCTGGGGCGATCTCCGAGAAGTTTCCAATTGCCAGAGGTACTCGTCAGGGGTGTCCCCTTTCCCCCTATCTTTTTGCACTGGCCATGGAGCCATTGGCAGTACGAGTGCGCCTTGACGCACTGTATCGGGGCTTTGTGTGGGGGGCGGAACTTTCGGACCGTATTGCCTTGTATGCGGACGATGTCCTTTTCTTTATGACCGACCTTCACCGAACTGGCCCTCGCATACTGGACATGATGCAGGAGTTTGGCGAGGCATCTGGGCTCTTCCTCAATCCACGCAAGTCGACCCTGTGGGTGCTGGGTGATGAACCGGAGACATACCCGTGGGCCACGGCCCTGCAGGTGGCAGTCGGTGGCCTGAAATACCTGGGACTCTTCCTGTCGGCCTCGTCTACGGTGGCGTGGGAACGCAACATGCAGCCGGTGTGGGACAAGGTCCAAATGGACATTAAGGCTTGGTCACGCATGCCCCTTAATATATATGGCAGATCCGCCATTTTTAAGATGGTTGCCCTGCCGCGGCTCCTCTACCAACTACAGAACCACCCGCACAGGATTGACCTGCAGTGGTTTCGTCGTGTTAATTCGGTACTTGGCCGGTTTCTGTGGGCCGGGGGTGCCTCCAGGGTAGCACTGCGGACATGCTTTCTTTCAACATACTGTGGAGGTCTGGCTACCTCTGACCTTCTGTCCTATTACCAAGCCTCTCATCTCCTGGTGCTCAATGAGTGGTGGTATGGAGATAACAGTGACCCGGCTTATGCGTTAGAGCACTTTCTGATGGGGGATGCCACACTCCATACATTATTATACTCAGCCAGGCGGAGGAGGATGCTGCCGCGGGTCACCCAGGTGGTATTCGCGATCTGGAGACAAGCACTGCGCCGCATGGGTTGGTGGGGCAGGTTGACCGCCGAGACTCCGCTGTGGAATAATGGACTACTTCCAGCACTGGCCTCCCTTTCAGGCTTTGGAGGCTGGGATGCTATCGGGATCTCCTCACTCGGTCATGTCCTCACGGGGAATACACTCAAATCCTTTCAAGACCTTAGCTCCGAATTTCATATGCCCAAGACCCAATTTTTCAGATACCTCCAGTTCCGCCATGCACTCGGCCCGAGCCTAGTGGGTATAGACCAGCTTCCCGACTTCAGCCCAATTGAAGCCAAGCTTTTCATGGGGGACCTGGGTGACAAGAAGGTTTCCCAAATATACCGCTCCCTGGTTACGCATTGCTCCTCTTCCCTCCTGACACTGAAGGCCTCCTGGGAGACTGATGTTGGCCCCTTGGATGAGGATGACTGGCGAGAGGCCCTTGAATCCCCCCGTGGGGCTGCCATAGCTGTACGCCTCAGATTTATACAGTTTAAATACCTTTACAGGGCGTACTACACTAGGAAAAGGTTGTGGAGGGCGGGCCTTATTGCCACCCCAGAGTGCCTGAGATGTGGAGCTAAAAGGGGGACACTACTACATACGGTGTGGTCTTGTGGGGGTCTGACCCGATTTTGGAATGGGGTGTGGAACTGCCTATCGGAAGTGCTGGGGTGGGACCTCCCTCGTACGCCTAGGCTGGGCCTCCTCCATGTCCTGGAGAACGTGGGGGGCAACATCTACAAACGACATCTTCTGTTACTGGGGCTGGTTGTAGCTAAGCGGGATCTGGCGAAAGCTTGGAAGAGTGACCGTGCCCCCCCACTCAGCGCCTGGAAGGCGGAGTTAGACTTTCTTATGGGGCTGGAATTACCTGTGTTTGAGGCCAGGGGGTGCCCCCGGAAACATTATAAAATCTGGAAGCGGTGGGCGGACTACAGAGGGCTGACCCTGGATCCCCCAGTTGACATAGATGATGTGCTACCTTCGGATGTGGACCTTGGGACCTAGGTTGATGTATGACGCCTACATTGCCTTACTTCTGTATTTGTTATACTGTGAACACGTGCACTGGGTTAGGGTGGGATAAGGGGTGGGTAGCCGGGGAAGGGAGTTGGGGTATGTTTATGGGGGTTGGTAGGGCAGGGGATGGGGTGGGGAGTGCTTCAAAAATTTGGGTTTCTGGTTATTCTACTATTTGCCTATTACTGACAGTATCCTCCTGACTGTGGAGAATTTAAAAATTGAATTTAAAATATTTATTAAGCGCAACATTCACTAGCAGTTTCTTGGCGCTGTGGAGGGCAGGGTAACAATGGGGAAGAGTGACTACCATACCAGACGACTGGTGGACCTGAAGAAAAGTAAGAGCATATCACAAAGGAAAGGCCTGTTTGAAAAGAAAAGTTTTGAGGTCTTTCCGAAAAGGAAGGTAGTGTGTTGCCAGTCTTAGGTGGTCCGGTAAAGAGTTCCAAAAGGTGGGTGCCAGCGTGGAAAAGTTCGACCCACCCCACTTCTTGCGCTTAAAGCGGGGGACCACCAACAAGGACTGAGACGAAGAGCGAAGCTCTCGAGTGGGGATATACTCCCTAATCATAGAAGAAATGAAGGCGGGAGCCAAGCCCCGCCGTGAGTGAAAAACCATGCAACCCAACTTAAACAAGGCCCTCTCTTTGACAGGCAACCAATGAAGTGCTTTTAGAAGAGGAGTGCAGTGATGCGAACGAGAAAGGCCATGAATAAGTCGGGCTGCCTGGTTTTGAACCAACTGGAGTTTCCGTAGGCTATACGCTGGAATGCCGTTGTACAGGGCATTCGCGTAGTCCAGCCGGGAGACAACAAGAGCGGACATAATCAACTTGAGTGCCGGAAAAGAAAAAAAACGGGAAACAGTGCGAATAGTGCGAAGTGTGAGAAAGCAAGAAGAAACCACATGACTGACTTGTGAGTGAAGAGTGAGTTGATTATTGAGTTTGACACCTAGTGTCTTGACTGAGGCAGAAGGAGAAGGAGGGGGCCCAAAAGAAGAAGGCCAGAATAGAGAATTCCAGGGACTGGAGCAACCACCCGTGAGGACCAACTCGGTCTTGTCCGGGTTCAACTTTAGGTGGTTGTGATTCATCCAGTCCCTGATGAAAACCATAACTGACTGAAAATTAGAGATAGAATGAGAAGAAGAGGAAAGATTGAAGATAAGCTGGAGGTCATCCGCATAATTAAAGACGGTGACCTCCAGCTGCTGAAGAGCAAAAATCAAAGGACAGATGTAGAGATTAAACAAGAGAGGGGAAAGAGAAGAGCCCTGAGGAACACCACAAGTGACAGGTAATGAGGTAGCCGAAAAGTCTCCCAGCCGGACCGCCTGGGTGCGATCCCTTAAAAAGGAGGAGAGCCAGACCAAGGCCGAGCCCCCGATTCCCGCCGCTCCGACACGGGACAACAAGATGGAATGGTCCACCGTGTCGAAGGCGGCGGAGAGATCGAGGAGCACCAGGGCCTGATGATGGTTTTGGTCTGCTCCCTCCCTAAGGTTGTTAAGGACCGACACCACAACGGACTCCGTGGAGTGTCTTGGTCGAAATCCTGCTTGTCGGGGCGCTAAGGCGCCGTTCTCCTCAATGAAGGAGCTGAAAATCGTTGTTACATACCGCTCCAGCACCTTGCCCAGGTAGGGCAGCAGCGAGATTGGACGATAATTGGCTGGAGCGGAAGGGTCAGCCCCCGTTTTCTTGAGGATCGGCACTATAGTGGCGGATTTTAGGGAAGGAGTCACCACCCCTTGAGTCAAGGAATTGTTAAGAAAAGTAAGAGGGGGCAAGGGACAAACAGTATAAATGTGTTTGAGGATGCGGGCTGGACAGACATCCGTCGGAGAGCCCGATTTAACTTTTGGGAGAATGGCCAGAAACGCATCCTCAGTGAGCGGAGGAATAGAAGTGAGGGAAGACCGGGCAATAGGGGGGGAAGGATCAACGAAGGCCGGGGAAGGAGGAGGAATATTTAGTTTAATGTTGGTTATTTTATCCAAAAAATAAGAATTAAGGGAATCACATAAATGTTGAGTAGGCAGGGGTTTGAGAGATGCCCTGTCCGAGTAGCCTGAACTTTCAATAAATATGGTTGTGAAAAAAAAAAAGGACCAGGGGGACCGGCGCTGGGCGCGTCCAGGCGCGGATGGGTGCAGGCGGGCTTGCCTTGGGCACACCACCGGTGCGCCCGCGGCGCGGGTCTGCTGTGCATCAGCGCCATGTTCACCTTTTGTAGCCAGGAGCCCATGTCACTTGAGAGAGACCAGAAAGTCTCACTTCAAAGATGGCGGCACGAGACTGGCCCGGCGGAGGTGAGTACAAGTCACCCCTACCGATGGGACCTCCCACTACTAAGATTGGAGTGATTCTATGACCGTTTCCAGGGGTCTAAGTGGCAAGTGAAACAACAAGTTGGAATGCCGGTAAGCAGTTTTACTTTTAATAAAACAGCAGCTTCCCTTCACTCAATCAGCACTAGCTGCTGTGGTGGACTGGAGAACGGAACTGGAACGGCCTCGGCCGATCATTGCCAAAATCCTAAACTTTCATGACAGGGATGTCATACTCCGGGAAGCATGGCTCAAAGAGACATTGCTGTTCGATAACCACAAAATCATGATCTTCCCGGACTACACGAAGCAGGTCCAGCTGCAGCGACACTCCTTCCTGGCGGCAAAGGCCAAGCTGCGCAGCCTTAAAATCCAATACTCACTGCTGTATCCGGCCTGTCTCCGGGTTATTTTCAATTCCAAGACCCACTTCTTCGACTCTCCGGAGGACGTCTTCAGGTGGACGGATGAGACGGTCAGGATCCGACCAAATGCCCAGCCGAGGCTGAGCTCTGGACCCTCGCGTAGTTCATCCCAGGAGAGGGGTGACCCCACCGGTAAAGGGAAACGTCATCGGAAATCCCGCTCATGACGGAGGTCCTTGTCCCGAGACCCCCTTTTGGGGGACACACAGCCCAAAACGGATCAATCTGGCAAAGAATCCTGATCGTCCCATAACTTTGGCTCTTGTCGGTTGACTCTGGTCTATTGATGTACTCTATGGTGGACCGGATCTTGGTGGTGGAGCGGACACAGACTGGTGCAGTATGAACTTATGTCTTGGTGGAGCTTGGGGGCCCTCAGTGGGCAGGTGCATATCTGCTGCGCCCTCCATGTAACCAGATACTTGTGGGATTGGGGCTCGGGGCACTGTTTGTGGGCTGCCTAATCCTCCTGGGGGTGGGGGGCGGTCCTGGGGGTGTGCTCTGTTGGTGGGGGGAATAGTTGGGATCCATTGGTATGGTTGGCTTTAGGCACTCTGTTCTGGGCCTGAAGCTCCCCATGCCGTGACAGGTACTTCAATGTTTTATGAGGTATAGGGGTGGGGGGTGGGACTCGGGAGTTGGGTTGTTTGGGGGTCGGGCTGGTTGCTGGGGGTAAGGGGGGTCGGGGTTGTTCTGAAAGGGGTGCACGTGATTCTTGCTATATTTGCTTGTATGGTGTTGGGGACCTGGGCCGGGCCTTGGAGGTCGCAGAGACTTGTTCATCGAGATAATGGTTGACACCCCAAGACCAGTACCTGCTAGTGACTCTATGCGGATTTTGAGCTGGAATGTCCGGGGGATGTTGGACAAGATTAAGCGCGGGGCTGTGCTACGCTGGGGCAAAAGGGAATTGGCTGATGTGATGCTCCTTCAGGAAACGCATATGTTGGGTACTAAAGCTTTGAGTCTACAGCGATTTGGCTTCCATCAGGTATTCCATACAGGGTTTTCCAGGGGCTCGAGGGGGGTGGCCATTCTTGTCCACAGACGGCTGTCATATACTCACGAGCGTCACTGGCTCGATCCCCAGGGTCGGTTTGTGTTTGTGAAGGGGAAGATTGGAGCGGAACCGGTAGTGTTTGGCAGTGTGTATGCCCCTCCCCCGCTGCAGTGGTCCCTGGCGGAGAAACTATTTGACTTATGGACCGAGATCCCCCACTCCCTGGCAGTGATTGGAGGTGACTGGAATGATGTTGTGGATGTGAGTCTGGACAGGCAGAGGATGCAGGGGGTCACGGCTGCAGCCTCACCCACGCGGCTGAATGCAATGATTGATGGATTGGGATGGGTGGATGCATGGAGGCGCGGGAATATACATATGTGTCAGCAGTGCATGGTTCCTTCTCGCGTTTGGACTGTGTGTTCGTACCGGGGGCCTTCCTTGACAGGGTGAAATGGGCTGCGATCCGGCCTCGAGGGCTGTCTGACCACTCCCCAGTAGCGGTACAGATTGACCTGTGCAAGGCACGCCAACCGTTTTGGTGGCGGATGTCTTCGTGGCACCTGCAGCGACCGGCCTACACCCAGCATATGCGCAGTGCAATCGCCCACTATTGGCAGGACAACCTCACGGAGGGGGTTGATGCGGTGACGGTATGGGAAGCCATGAAGCCCACCCTGAGAAGCGTCAACATTGCTTGGTGAGCGTCTGCCCGCCGTACTCGACAGGAGAGCATTGTTGCAGCTGCGGAGCGGGTGGAGGTGCTGGAGACGCATTGCCGGGGAGGGGGTGATGACAGGGCACTGCGACTGCTTCTACAAGCACAGCAATCCTACGCCTCGGTGTTGATGGACGAGGCTCGCCAAGCTTGGCTGGCTACGCGGAGCAGGGTGTACCAGTGGGGGGATAAGTCCTGCACCATGCTTCATAGGCTCTGTCAGCAAACGATGCAACCGATCACCTTACCAGGTCTCACGGACGAGGAAGGAGCTGTGATAACAGATCCTGCGGCTCTGGCGGCGAGCTTCGCGCGCTACTATGCGCAACAGTACGCCTCTCGGGAAAGCCTTTCACCCGAAGCGATAGAAGGGTTCCTTGCGGATGTCCCCCCTCGCGCAGTCTCGGACGAGGTGCGGGAAGCCTTAGACCTCCCCCTGACAGCAGAGGAACTGGGTGATGCAGTGGGTCAGCTTAACGTCGGCAAGGCACCGGGACCGAGCGAGTTCCCCAGCGAGTTCTATAAGAAATTCCACTTGCAGCTTGGGCCGCACTATAGGCGGGCGTTGGAGTTGGCGCGGGGGCGTGGCGGCCTGCCCTCGGACTGGCGTCAGGCCAAAATTGTGGTCTTCCAAAAACCAGGTAGGCCTCCCGACCGCCATGAGTCCTATCGCCCAATATCCTTGATCAATTTCGAAGCCAAGCTCCTGGCCAAGGCGCTGGCGAACCGCCTGCTCCCACATATCGCAGACCTCGTCCACCCGGACCAGGCAGGCTTTATGCCACACCGGGCGACGAGACACAACATTCGGCGTGCACAGGCTGCGGTGGACGCGGTAGGGGCGACCGGGGATCGGGCGGCGCTGTTGCTCGCTGATATCGACAGGGCGTTTGATTCGGTCAGCTGGACCTATCTTTTTGCCCTTCTGCCGCTTCTCAACTTGGGGCCAGTGTTCATCTCCTATGTGAAACTGCTCTACACAGACATCACTGCCTCGGTGCGTGTCTCTGGGGCGATCTCCGAGAAGTTCCCAATTGCCAGAGGTACTCGTCAGGGGTGTCCCCTTTCCCCATATCTTTTTTCACTGGCCATGGAGCCATTGGCAGTACGAGTGCGCCTTGACGCACTGTATCGGGGCTTTGTGTGGGGGGCGGAACTTTCGGACCGTATTGCCTTGTATGCGGACGATGTCCTTTTCTTTATGACCGACCTTCACCGAACTGGCCCTCGCATACTTGACATGATGCAGGAGTTTGGCGAGGCATCTGGGCTCTTCCTCAATCCACGCAAATCGACCCTGTGGGTGCTGGGTGATGAACCGGAGACATACCCGTGGGCCGCGGCCCTGCCGGTGGCAGTCGGTGGCCTGAAATACCTGGGCGTCTTCCTGTCGGCCTCGTCTACGGTGGCGTGGGAACGCAACATGCAGCTGGTGTGGGACAAGGTCCAAATGGACATTAAGGCTTGGTCACGCATGCCCCTTAATATATATGGCAGATCCGCCATTTTTAAGATGGTTGCCCTGCCGCGGCTCCTCTACCAACTACAGAACCACCCGCACAGGATTGACCTGCAGTGGTTTCGTCGTGTTAATTCGGTACTTGGCCGGTTTCTGTGGGCCGGGGGTGCCTCCAGGGTAGCACTGCGGACATGCTTTCTATCCACATACTGTGGAGGTCTGGCTACCTCTGACCTTCTGTCCTATTACCAAGCCTCTCATCTCCTGGTGCTCAATGAGTGGTGGTATGGAGATCACAGTGACCCGGCTTATGCGTTAGAGCACTTTCTGATGGGGGATGCCACACTCCATACATTATTATACTCAGCCAGGCGGAGGAGGATGCTGCCGCGGGTCACCCAGGCGGTATTCGCGATCTGGAGACAAGCACTGCGCCGCATGGGTTGGTGGGGCAGGTTGACCGCCGAGACTTCGCTGTGGAATAATGGACTACTTCCAGCACTGGCCTCCCTGTCAGGCTTTGGAGGCTGGGATGCTATCGGGATCTCCTCACTCGGTCATGTCCTCACGGGGAATACACTCAAATCCTTTCAAGACCTTAGCTCCGAATTTCATATGCCCAAGACCCAATTTTTCAGATACCTCCAGTTCCGCCATGCACTCGGCCCGAGCCTAGTGGGTATAGACCAGCTTCCCGACTTCAGCCCAATTGAAGCCAAGCTTTTCATGGGGGACCTGGGTGACAAGAAGGTTTCCCAAATATACCGCTCCCTGGTTACGCATTGCTCCTCTTCCCTCCTGACACTGAAGGCCTCCTGGGAGACTGATGTTGGCCCCTTGGATGAGGATGACTGGCGAGAGGCCCTTGAATCCCCCCGTGGGGCTGCCATAGCTGTACGCCTCAGATTTATACAGTTTAAATACCTTCACAGGGCGTACTACACTAGGGAAAGGTTGTGGAGGGCGGGCCTTATTGCCGCCCCAGAGTGCCTGAGATGTGGAGCTGAAAGGGGGACACTACTACATACGGTGTGGTCTTGTGGGGGTCTGACCCGATTTTGGAATGGGGTGTGGAACTGCCTATCGGAAGTGCTGGGGTGGGACCTCCCTCGTACGCCTAGGCTGGGCCTCCTCCATGTCCTGGAGAACGTGGGGGGCAACATCTACAAACAACATCTTCTGTTACTGGGGCTGGTTGTAGCTAAGCGGGATCTGGCGAAAGCTTGGAAGAGTGACCGTGCCCCCCCACTCAGCGCCTGGAAGGCGGGGTTAGACTTTCTTATGGGGCTGGAATTACCTGTGTTTGAGGCCAGGGGGTGCCCCCGGAAACATGATAAAATCTGGAAGCGGTGGGCGGACTACAGAGGGCTGACCCTGGATCCCCCAGTTGACATAGATGATGTGCTACCTCCGGATGTGGACCATGGGACCTAGGTTGATGTATGACGCCTACATTGCCTTACTTCTGTATTTGTTATACTGTGAACACGTGCACTGGGTTAGGGTGGGATAAGGGGTGGGTAGCCGGGGAAGGGAGTTGGGGTATGTTTATGGGGGTTGGTAGGGCAGGGGATGGGGTGGGGAGTGCTTCAAAAATTTGGGTTTCTGGTCATTCTACTATTTGCCTATTACTGACAGTATCCTCCTGACTGTGGAGAACTGTATCTATGCTTGCCTGAACTTTCAATAAATATGGTTGTGAAAAAAAAAAGGACCAGGGGGACCGGCGCTGGGCTCGTCCAGGCGCGGATGGGTGCAGGCGGGCTTGCCTTGGGCACACCGCCGGTGCGCCCGCGGCGCGGGTCTGCTGTGCATCAGCGCCATGTTCACCTTTTGTAGCCAGGAGCCCATGTCACTTGAGAGAGACCAGAAAGTCTCACTTCAAAGACGGCGGCACGAGACTGGCCCGGCGGAGGTGAGTACAAGTCACCCCTACCGATGGGACCTCCCACTACTAAGATTGGAGTGATTCTATGACCGTTTCCAGGGGTCTAAGTGGCAAGTGAAACAACAAGTTGGAATGCCGGTAAGCAGTTTTACTTTTAAAAAAACAGCAGCTTCCCTTCACTCAATCAGCACTAGCTGCTGTGGTGGACTGGAGAAGAATTAAAATCAAAGCTTTAAGTTAGAACGTGCTTAAAAAAGTTATAGCACTGAAAAATGAGATTGAAGAGAATTTCTACATGTATGCAAATGATTTGTCCTGTAAAGTAACTTGAGAGACCAACATTCATGATCCTTTCCCTTACTACTACTTACAGTCCCTGTGCCAGCCAGGTGCAACAAGATTCCCTGGGCCCAACTTACCAAAAAGAAAAATGTGCCATGATCTACGCTGTAACTGTGCTCATGGTGCGTCCACGCCATTGGACCTCAGATCAGTCTATTTCTCACCTTCAAAAAAAAAAAGCATAGTCAATAGGGTGAGGGATCCTGCTCCTCCTTCTTTGTTTAAAAGTTCTCTCAACCTCATACAAACTTGCTCTCAATTTGCCTTTCTCAGGCTTGCCAGTTTGAGGTTTATCCTGCTCACATAGTCACAACGTACTACTAGTTAACAGATTTTTCTCTCACGCAGTGTCTGTCCAGCAGACAATCTTATGAGATACCTCTTCACCACTCACACATTGATGGCAGACACCATCACCTCATCAGATCCTCCAAAAGGACCTACTTCAAAGACCGCCTAGACAACATTGCACACAACAGCAAAGAGCTCTTCAACATCGTGAAGGAACTCTCCAACCCCAGCACCAGCACCAACGACATTCCACCTTCACAAGACCTGTGCGACTCGCTGGCCACCTTCTTCCATCGCAAGATCGCAGACATCCATGACAGCTTCAATGCAGTGACCACCTCGGCAACCACTAAGACCCCCGCTCCCACGACCACAACCCGCACCAACCGCCTGCTATCCTGGGCCAACATCAACGACGACGACACCATCAAGATCATGAACACCATCCACTCCGGATCCCCGGCAGATCCCTGCCCACACCACATCTTCAACAAAGCTAGCAGCACCATCGCACCCCATCTCCGGAAAACCATCAACAACTCCTTCGAGACAGCGACCTTCCCGGAGAGCTGGAAGCACGCAGAGATCAACGCCTTACTCAAGAAACCCAAGGCGGACCCCAAGGACTTCAAGAACTTCTGACCCATCTCCCTACTCCCGTTCCCGGTGAAGGTCATTGAAAAAGCCATCAACAAACAACTGACCAGCTTCCTCAAGGAGAACAGCATCCTGGACCCGTCCCAGTCCGGGTTCCACAGCAACCACAGCACCGAAACTGCTCTCTTCGCGGCCACCGATGACATCAGGACCCTGCCAGACAACGGAGAAACCGCGGCCCTCATCATCCTGGACCTGTCAGCCGCATTCGACACGGTCTGCCACTGCACACTACAAACACGCCTCTATGATGCCGGTATCCAGGAGAAGGCCCTAGACTGGACATTCCTCCTTCCTTTCCGCCAGAATACAGAGCATCCTCCTCCACCCTTCCGCTCCAAAGCCACCGGGCTCATCTGTGGCAGACCCCAAGGTTCACCCCTCAGCCCAACGTTGTTCAACATCAACATGGCACCACTCGCCCACGTCGCACAACGGCATGACCTCAACATCACCTCCTATGCCGACGACCCAGCTGATCCTCTCCCTCACCAAGGACCCCCACACCGCCAAAACCAACCTCCACGAAGGAATGAAGGCTGTCACCGACGGGATGAGGAACAGCCGACTAAAGCTGAACTCTGACAAGATGGAGGTCCTCATCCTCGGATCCACCCCCTCAGCCTGGGACGACTCCTGGTGGCTGAGTGCCCTAGGAACACTCCCAACACCCACCCACCACGCACGCAACCTAGGGGTCATCCTCGACTCTACCCTCTCCCTGATGAAGCAGATCAACGCCGTCTCCTCCTCCTGCTTCAACACCCTCTGCATGCTTTGCAGGATCTTCAAGTGGATCCTCACCGAAATGAGGATGATCACCCAGGCCCTCGTCAGCAGGAGACTAGTCTACGGGAACGCCTTCTACGCAGGAGCCTCAGCCAAACTCCTGAAAAGGCTCCAACGCATCCAGAACCCCTCTGCGCGCCTGATCCTCGACATCCCTCACCGCAGCCACATCACACCCCACCTGAGAGACCTGCACTGGCTCCTTGTGAACAAGAGGATAACCTTCAAACTCCTCACCCATGCACACAAGGCACTCCACAACACCGGACCAGCATACCTCAACAGCCAACTCAGCCTCTACACCCCCACCCGCCAGCTCCGCTCCACAGACCGCATCCTTGCCACCATCCCCGGCATTCAAAGAGTGACCGCCGGTGGCAGATCATTCTCCCACCTAGCCGCCAAGACATGGAACACCCTCCCCATCCGCCTACGGTAGACCAGAGACCTTCTGACCTTCAGAAGACTTCTCAAGACCTGGCTCTTTGAACAGTAGCAGCTCCCCCCTAGTGCTTTGAGACCCTCACGGGTATGTAGTGCGCTTTACAAATGCTATGATTGATTGATTTATTGATTGGTGTATGCCAACATTCCCAATAGATTCAATAGGACCCTTGTCCTGAGGAGGACCCCTCAGCCAGTCCTGAGGAGTCAAAAGAAGCCATTGAAGACATACATAAAGCAGTACTTCAATGTCACTTTTCCTTTGTATGGACACAGGTTGAATCTTTATATGAGACCAAGAGTCTAATGCAGCACTGGTTCTTCTAGTTGCCTTGTTAAGACTGACCCACAGACCTTTCTAGAAAACTACCCACCACCATGAAAATACCTGAACATTGGCCCTGTTGCTGATCATTCCCTAGTCTCTATTGTTTCCAAGACTAACTAAGAGCAGCTCCTGGTTTTCTATAAGAAACTCTTTCAATTGCACCTCGTGGCAAATGTGAATTCACATTCACTTTGCTCATTTCCAGAATATAGTTGCCTTGTGTATATTTTTAATTATGTATATTACAATCTAAGTCTATTTTATTAACATTTATGCAAAAAGTTTATTAAATCTTCTTGGAATATTTTGACGTTTTTGAATCTGTGATTCATTCATAGAAAGCTCCAACTAGAATTGCATGCTGATTTATGGCGAGGGAGTGTTATTGTTCAAGTTTCTAGACACGTAGTACCACTATTCTTTCAAAGGCCCCTTTAGCTGTTAAGTAAGAATTTGCAATTTCAGTCACATCAGTTATTTAGTTGTTGCGCTTTTGTAGGTTATAGGTCACCTCCCAAAAATATTTTCCACTGTTTTCAATTTGTTAGTTATGTTTTGAACTACCTTTTTAGTGCCTTTTTTGTCATGCTGTCATTTTTAAGAAGGAATTTCTGTTAGGATTTCTATTAAGAGTATCCCTGTAATGTGCGTTGTTGATTCTGCCCCTTTGTATCAAAAAGCACTTTAACCAGCCACGGTCCATGCATGTAAGAGCGATAGGGCATGGTGGGTGGATTTCAACATACGACTGTGAGGGAAAATGAAATAAATAATTAATTTTCCTTTGTGGTCGTATGTCGAAAGAATGGTTAGAAAATATGCAATAACTACGTACAAAGTTACACCAGCACTAACAAACCCATTCCTACTCAAGCGCTATAAGTTTTAGGGCTTTTCCTGACAAGTGGATGTTAAATACAAATGTTATTAATGGTTAAGAGAAGCACACCTATTTTTAAATGAATTGAAAAGGACACTTTAGTTGATTAACCTTTTAACTCAAGCGTGCAACTGAGGTGGCACGTTTGTCCTGACTGTGCCTACTCTGAAAAAACCTATCTTAAGTGTGGAACACACTTAACCTCAATGCACTGTTGCTATTGTGGTTCAAAAGAACACCACTTTATTTAACCCTTTAATTGCTGCCGACGGCCAACGGTCGTCACGAGCGCTACCTCCCCAGTGCTGCGCACGACCGTTGGCCTTCGGGTCAGCATTCGTTCTCCGAACGTTCAGCACTGGGCGCTGAACGTTCGACACTGGGAACGGGTTAAACACACTTTACATGAAAATAATAATCAATCTTTTTCATTTAGAACTGTTTGAATTTTTACTTCAAAGAATCACAAAAATAAACATTCATATACATTTTAACATCAACATGAATTTGTTGAAATCACAAATAGCCAATACGTTTATGACTCTATCACAAATTTTTAAACATCAATGGTGATTGATCTTCTCTGTGCCTAATGCATTTCGAGCTCATAGAGCTCTTCGTCTGGGGCCTGAAAACTGAGATTAAAATCAAACATTATTTAAACTCTCTGATTACAGAAATGTCGAGAATACTCAATGTACTTAGCAAACTGAAAATTATGAAACATGGGAAAATGGTGAAACTCAAGGCAAAGAAAAGAACCTTATCCCCCACCACTTCGTGTATCAAAATGCCTCTAATACTCACTCATGGATGGGACAAAAACGTTCAGAATCCTATCCTGCAACAGAGACAGGGTCTATGAGAATCTATTCTGAAAATGAACACAAACAACGACAGAGGAAGCCTGACCACCAGCTTACCTTAGTGCCAGGTGTGGGTTGTTTTATGCAGCAAAGACCTTCTACCACGTATTAAACACGCTCACGAAAACCGCTTTTCCAGTAACTGGCAACAAAGTGAAAAACAAGACTTACTATCCCACTTGTTTGGCCGGAAGATAACATTTTTTGCCGTTGGTCATGTTAGCCAAGCGTAAACACCTGTCCAAGTACCTACCATCCCCCACCATGGATTAGCTGATACACTGCAGCCAACAGCTCCATTTTGGCATGGTGAATGTTGCCAGTGCCTACCACCCCCCTCCACGCTCCAGCTGAAGCCAATTTGCAATAATGGACCAGCACTAGAAAACACATAAAAGCATCACACATTAAAGGAACAGGTTTGTCCAAAGAGAGTTTGTGTCTACAACGCTCATAGTGCCACAGACAATGGAAATGAGGAGAAAAAGGAACTTTACAGCAGAGGAGACCTCCATCCTTGTGGAGTTCATAGTCAGGCACCACAAGCGCCTATATGGACTCCCACCCTACTGCACCAGTGGGGCACAGGAGGCAGAGCTATGGCAGCAGATAGCCACTGCTGTCTCAGCCTTGGGGGAGGAGAGGCGCACAGTACAGGACATACAAAAAGTGCCAGGATGAAAGGCAGAGGGTGAAGGAGAAATACTCCAGGATTGAACTAAGCAAGATCGTCCCTGCTGCATGCCCTGGACCCTGTATCCGGCTCACCCCGTTGGAGGAGGATATCCTTACAACAATACACCCCAACTTGATCCATGGGCTGCCTGTCAGTGACGTCTGGTACGTGGTACCTGGTAAGTGGATTGAAAAGAAAAAGTGCATGAAAAGATTGTCTGTGTTACACTATCATTTGTATTAAGGAACTTGTGTATAAAAAAATAGTCAGTCAGAGACTCATGTGTTTCCCCTCTGTATGTAGCACCACAAGTCCCAGAATCCTTTGCATTAGAAATGGCTAATCCCTCCCCCCTTTTGAAAACATGGGCAGAGTACTGCAGCCGTGCATACACAACCCTGCAAATTCAATAACTGTTCATATTGACTGAAAATGTGCAATGCTATATGGAAATGCTAAATAAAGGTAAAAATATAAAGTAGCTATTGACAATTATTAGCAGGGAAGCTCAGTACCAATGTCACATGCAATTCAACCCTTGCGCAAACACGGATGCGCTGTGTTCAGATGTGGCGCAGGGAGAGACAGATGTGTGTTGAATCTGATGGTGTGTAGGGGGAGCTTTGCTGGAGTTGTGTCGCAAGAGCGATGCAACTCCAATAATGTCCATGCACTGCCCATACCTAACGTGCTGCGCCACTCCTTACGTCTGCTTCAAGCAGGCGTACGGTTGCGTCGCAGCAGCCTCTGAAAAGTGACTCTGTGAAACCTTGTAGATTTCACTGAATCACTTGTACGCGGCATATCCCAAAGGAATGCCCACCCTGGCTACATCGATGCTGGCGCAGGTTCAATGTTGCGCAGAGCCTCACAATGTGATGCTTCACCATTGAAGCATCACGTTGCACATAATTCTAAATGTGTCGTCTCTTTTACACCACCGTTGTGTCACAGAAGTGATGCAACAGCAGTGTAAATCTTATTCAAGGAACTTGTAAACCTGCCACAAATTCTCCAAGAAGTACATCACCCTGTGCCAGTCTAAATAACAATTGCAAAAAACACAGTTGATGGACAGAATGCAGAACAATGTCTTACATTCACCCCAATACAAAGATCTGGGCCTAAATCCATTGTTTTTTGCACTCCACACCACCCTAGGTCAGACAATGGCTATATGCAAATCAGCCTTGACCCTGTGCCTCATGGGAACAGTCCAGCCCGAACTACTAAGCCATGTCTTTCCTAGACCGGAATCAAGCATCCAAGGACCGGTTTCTGGCTATCAGCCTTCTTCAGCCTGGATAGCTTGACTCCAGTGATGTGGAGAGCCTGGGACTCACGTCTGAGCATACCCAGCCCACTCGGGATGAAAATTGCAAGAAACACAGTTGATGGACAGAATGCAGAACAATGTCTTACATTCACCCCAGTACAAAGATCTGGGCCTAAATCCATCGTTTTTTTGCACTCCACACCACCCTAGGTCAGACAATGGCTATATGCAAATCAGCCTTGACCCTGTGCCTCATGGGAACAGTCCAGCCGGAACTACCAAGCCATGTCTTTCCTAGACAGGAATCAAGCATCCAAGGACCAGTTTCTGGCTATCAGCCTTCTTCAGCCTGGATAGCTTGACTCCAGTGATGTGGAGAGCCTGGGACTCACGTCTGAGCATACCCAGCCCACTCGGGCTGAAGACGGCTGGAATGCCAGAAACCGGTCCTCGGAAGCTTGTTTCCGGTCCAGGGAAGACATGGCTTGGCAGTTCGGGCTGGACTGTTCCCATGAGGCACAGGGTCGGACTGATTTGCATATAGCCATGTCTGAA
The DNA here is from genome assembly GCF_964263255.1 of Lissotriton vulgaris. NCBI lineage: Eukaryota > Metazoa > Chordata > Amphibia > Caudata > Salamandridae > Lissotriton > Lissotriton vulgaris. The sequence continues at coordinate 581,440,803 of NC_141687.1, read as the reverse complement.
CTGGGGTGGCAGAGTGGGCTAAAGAACGGTGATGGATTAAACCCAGATCTTTTGACTGGGTGTGAGTGTTTGATTGATTCAGATGCTCCGTCCATCACCACCCCCTTTTGTACCGCAGCCTAAATAACAAAGCAGAAGGTGAGAGTATCATCAGATGTAAATATGTCATACACATATTCTGTTGTCCATTTTCCACTCTGCCACACAATTACATCCCCAACACACCAATGCTCCTACCTTCCCCGTCTGTGGCAGTACTTCACAACACTGTTAGCACGCAGAAGATATGGGCAAATCCCCGAAAAGTTCCACAAGCACATTACCCATTTGTTTACTTTTCTCTATTCTCCCCCATTGACACATCCAGCTAGAGCACAGACAACTGCAGTAGCAGAGGTCACCGCATCTAATGGGAGGAATCAGCAACGTACAGAGTAAGGCATGACAACCACACTAACTGGTAAGTCAAACTGGCCAGGAGATGGTCAAAATGCATACAGTATCAGGAGACGACAGAGGGACAAATAGCGCCCAGCTATGTAAGTCAACCGGTGATGCAAAATTTGCTACATTACAATTGGAGTTGTCAATGGACATTCACCTTTACCATATGACATATGTCAACAGCGAAAGACAAAATATAAAATGTCTTGGCTCATCATACCTTTGTAATTGTGGTACACCACATGTATTTCACCAACAGACCCAGGCCGGAGAAACCAATCCAGTAATCGAAGCCCACAACTAGTCAAAAGGGTGTACCCACTATATTGTAATAGTGTCTGTAGACCTAATCAAGAAAGTCTTTTTGCACAGATATGGAAATGAAAAACTAACACTGAGATACCAGTCTCTGTAGTATTGACAATGCATACACAGTCCAACTCAAATCTTACCAACATACATAAAATTGAACAGTCCACACAGCTGGTCATGTACTGCGTACATTGGATGGATAATTTTCTGGGCATCAACAAAACACGATAGTGGACCTTACCTCTGAATTTGTAGGCATGTCATTGTGATATAGGTAGCATCAAGGTAGTGGGCCCATTTTAAGTGATATGTGGGTTCACTCCTTACATTATGTATGACACCCTACTGCAACGGTTGTGCCCACAACTGCTTGTGCTCATCCTCTGTCCCAGAAATTGAATGCATCACATTTGGCAGCAGGAATGTAAAGTTGCAAAACACACTTATCATTGTAGGTACAATGCGGTCCTCCCAGAATCAAAGATGCACACTGACTTCTGCTACTAGGTTGGACTTGGCATCTGTTCAGGGACCACACACTGCTCTGGTGCTGGGCCAAGGTAAGTCAACCTGGCTGAATGCTCATTAATTGTGCCTTTCACCTCCACCGTATGTGTTGTACAACACTGTTGTCCTGCATCACAATATGCTCACATAGGACATTTGAACACATGGCCGATCAGACCCTGGTGACAAATGAGAGGCTGACACAAAATGTATGCCAAGTGTGTGCAGAATGGACATTCAATAGAACAATATGTCATATGAACTGACCAAAACACAACAGGGTTGCAATTCAATGATAGGACGAATCCCTAGCAAACTGTACGCGGTTAAATCAAAATTAAATTGGTATGGCTGAGGCACACACTGGTGCCAGTTGTGTGCCTTTCAGATGGGTGTAGGGGCCGCTAAGGTGACTCTTCATGCAGTTACACCTGCAAAATGAATTGGCTGAAGAGCAACACGATAATCCAGTGCAGGCGGGAAGCCTCAAAGCTTCTCACCTCATCTGCAATGTGTGATCATAACCAAATGTTGTTTTCTGCTTGCCTCCCTTCTATCGTATTCACATGTATAGGTGAGTGTTTGACATATGAGGTTTTGATGTCTACTGCACAAGACACCATCCGTTGTCATGTAAGTAGTACCATGATGTTGGAAATGGAGTATGGGAACAGAGAACACTCAAAGGATGGGCATTAGTAATCTGTGTTCTCTCATTCAAAAATGAGCTGTGTGACCTCATGGGTAGGGTAGTACAAATGGACAACATCATGTCCCTGACAACTGCACATCTCACACATGAACTCCTTTCTGACTTGTTAACAGACAACATGACACCCATGATAAAAGTTAGTCTCAATGGTAAAGATGAAATCAGGTGATGCAGATGAGTCAGGGCCATTTATCTCATTCCTTGAAATATCTGTAACCTTCTCATACAAGTTTGTCAGTTGATGTGTCATCTTATTGATGTCAGTGCTGCATGGATGTAACAGCTGCTTGGGAGCAGGTGCCCACATGTAAAGTCAATGAGGTAAACATGCTGCACATCGGCCTGATTATCCGCAAATGGTTAATGAGAATGACATGTTGGCTCATAGCTACAATCTGTTGTACCAAAATATGGACATGTATTTCTCATCACAGGTGCTGACAGGATGAAACCACTGCAGCAGACAACATCCCGGGGGATGCATGACATCCTGGCTGCAGCTGTGAAACCGTCGCGCACCTGTCCTTCAGGTAAATCGGGCATTGTTAGAACTGGCTATGTCTGGTAGGCTAAGGCTGACGCCAAAGCCAGGCAGAAACCACCATTCTAGTCAGGGCAAGGAAGTCACACGCCAAGATAACCCCTGATCACCCCCTTGGTAGCTTGGCAGAAGCAGTAAGGCTAAACTCGGAGGCAATGTGTAAAGCATTTGCGTCAGCGCACAACAGCAACAACATACTAGGCACACCACAAAAGAGACTCCACACAAGGTTATTGTAAAAATAACTTTTGTATTGTAAAAACACATCAGATAAAATCACACATATACATTGTGCCAACTGGCACCGGCAATATTCACATGGGATTATTCACAAGACAGGGCCACATGGGCCACTGTCATAATCAGCACTTAGTAGAAATGAAATACTGTCAGAAATTAGAATAAAAGAATATAAAATCACTTTAGCACAAAGTAACAGTTATAAATCACATCCAGTAACTACTGGGAACAGGTAAGTACACACTACGCAACCCTAAACACCTTAGGAGCATGTCACGCAGGGAACCAGGACCTCACTAGGACCACCTGTACTAAAAAGACCAACCACCTAAGTCTAGGAAAGAACACATTACCCATGATGCATAAATATACATTCAGAGGAGTAGTAAAGGGAAACACATGATGCATAAACCTACCCATTCAGCGGTGTTTAAGAACAGAGCACATGATGCAATAAAATACATTCAGGGGTGCAACGCAAGAAGGCACATGATGCCTAAAACATTCAGAGGTGCAGCGCATGAAAAGAAAACACATAATGCATAAAAACATTCAGAAGTGCAAGAGCAATACAATAGCGCAAGAATCACATGATGTCTAAAAACATTCAGAGGTGCAGGAATAACACATGATGCAAGAGAACACATTCAGAGGTGCAATAACCATACAATTGCGCAAAAACTCACATAAGCCACTACCTGTGGCAGTCCCTAGGCCAACTGGCCGTGTTGGGGCTCAGACGCCCTGAGTCTCAATGTCAGGGTGCGCTGCCATGCAGCGCCAGTCTCAAAGTACAAAATCCTAAACGTGGCAGCTGCCCACAAAGTGCTGGGCAGCTGGAGATTCATCAAAACTGCACCAGGGCCCTCACTGACCCTGGGGCGCAAATTGCGCCACGCTGGAGCCACACAGGCTCGGGGCATAACACAACCTTCTTGCAGGCAGGAGGGGGCGGACACCGACAACGTGTCCCGGCGCCCCTCCCCTTCCACTGCTGCCACACACTCACCGGATCTCTGGGCAGCGGTGCTCTCCTCTTTGCCGGCCGGCGGCCTGGACTGGGGCGGGCACCGGCAATGTGCCCCGCGCCCCCACCGCATGGCTCCACCGTCTCTCGGAGCTCCCGCCAGACCGGGGGCCCCGCCTCAGCATGCGATGCCTCTTCTCCGCTTCTCCTCACCCGGGCCGGGCTTCCTCACTCGGGGCTCCCTCTGCACACGGGAGCCCCAGCAACGGCCGCCATCTTCTCTCGTGCTTGCAGGCTTCTCGCTGACGTTGAGGAGTTCCCTGGAGTCAGCCACTCACAGCGCGGCTCCTGGGACAGCTTCCGATGACGCGGCGGCACTTCCTCCAATGGATGCGCAGCTCACGAGAACAGGCCTACAGCAGCGGCCAATCACAGCACGTCTTCTCCGACGAGCCCCCAGGCAACAACCAATCAGGTCGCGGCCCCTTTGTGCTTCAGCCAAGGGGCCGATCAGTTGCAAGTTGGTTCAGCGGGCCCCAGTCCGCGGCGGTGAAGTCCGATGGCAAGAGTTTACGGCTCCCGGGGTAACAGGTCACGCGCCTCCGCACGGAGTGCGATTTAACCCCTTGGGAACACCGACAACACTTCTTCAGCCCCACATGTGCCGATGAGCACGTCGAACAGGGTACAGCTGTAGGGAATCTTCAGCGCGGCGCTCCAAGACACTCAGAGCAACCAGCGCGCCCCACAACCGATCTCTTCTCCCGATTCCTCAGATCGAACTCCTGCTTCCAGGAACACACAGCAAGGCCAGCAGGAGGGCACAGCAGATCTTAGCGAACACGGCAGTTTCAGGGGGGACACAGCAGTGTAAAAAGGTCCCCCAGCAAAGTAGGACACACAGTCCAGCGACGAGGTCCTTCCAGGCAGTCCTGGAACCATAAAGAGGGAGCAGCATAGCCCCCAGCAAGGAAAGTCCTTCAAGAAATGCAGTAGGCAGGGGGACAGTCAGGAAGAGTCCCCCAGCAACCAATCAGGAGTCCAGGAGCCGGGCAGGGCTCAGGGATTCCCCTGAGCCCCAGCAGCAGCATGCCCCTGGCAGATTCAAGTTAGAAACAAGAACATTTTGGAAGAGGACACAGCCCCTTCTTATACACAGAAAAGTCTTTGAAGTCCTTTGAAGTCTTTGTGCAAGGGGGCCCTGAGCCCGGTCTAAACCAGTTCTGTGGTTGCGGGAGCACTGGGATGTCTCTGGCTTCCTTCAGCCTGTCAGTATCAGGGTTAGAGGTGACAGTTGGTCCATAGGAGGGGGAGCCAGCAGGGTGGTCAGGCAGGCACAGCCCGGCACTATCAGAGGCTTCTTCCTCCCCCTTCCCTGGCAACAGATGTTGCCTTTCACCCCTGGGCTGATTCCGACTCCCTCCGGGTCTCTGTAGCCCCGGTCACCCTCAAACCAGACAGTCAATCCACAACCGGGCCCAGGCACTCTGGGCCAGGCTCACCAGCCAATCACACGCCAGCAACAACTTACATAAATATGCTAACTTCCAAAAGTGGTACTTCTAGACTAGACACACTCATGCCGCATATACCATTTTGCAGCATTCAGTCTCACGAGTTTGTACATATCAAACTCGACCCTGCACTCCCCACACATCAGGAACTACCATGGGCATACATATTCCCCATTCATTCCTATGGGAGGGCAGGTCACTCACCACTCATTCACAGAGAGCTCAAGCACTTTACACTGTACCACAGTGAAAAAGTGTGCAGAGGCCTAAAATCCCCACCACCAGGTTCCAGAAACAGGCTAGGAAAAAGCAAAAAGTCTAGGGGTGAACCTGCCCAAAGGGCCGGGTCCAACACATGCAGGTGAGACCCAGAACACACAGCAAGGGCAGCCCCCTCAGTCTCTTCAGCTGATCCACTTTGGCAGAGATTCTTCTTGACCTAGAAGTTTCCTAATCTCCTAACCTAAGATCTAAACCCTCAGGTTGCACCGGGGTCAGAAGTAAGGACACCGTCCCTCTGCACCCCCTTCCAGTTCCATGACTACAGGCCCAGTATGTCTCAGGCTAGATAGAGCACACACCAGCGGCATATCAGCGACACACTCTCCTCCAGTACTCCCTATCACAGGGTAATTCTCAGTATGTCCCAGGCTAGACAGAGCACACGCCAGTGGCGTATCAGTGACACACTTTCCTTCAGTACTCCTTCCAGGTCAGGCCACACCCCAACCTGGCTTTCCCCCCTCCTCGGGGAACGACCTCCAGAGGCTCCACAAATGGTCAAGCTCTCTAGACGGTCAAATGCTCAGCGAGCCAGGACTTCTGCACCCTCCAATTAGGAGTGGTACTACCCAACACTAGGACCGCCGGAGTTCTGATTACAGACACTCCCCGTCCTCTAGACACAGGAAGATCCTCCTCAAATGACCTATGACTGCTTAGGCCCCTGACCTGGCGCTCCCTTAGGGAACCCTCCAGGCCCTGAGATAGGGTTTCGGGCCACCGTGGGACACACCGTCCCACACTCACTCCGCCTCCACTGAGACAGGGCGTGAGCCCCTACACCCCTACCATACTACTGGGACCTAGCTGGGTTACACATGAACCTCTTCCCCTTCACAGGATCATCAGATACTCAAGCCACTCCTTTTGGAACCACTCCCTAATACCTCTGCCAGACATCTAGCACACCGCCAGACATCCACCTTCTTGTCCAGTTCCTTTGCAGGACCTCCTGCACACCACCAGAGGTACACCTCACGTGCAAGCTCCTTAAAAAAAACTCACACCAGCTCCTCCAGTTCAAGACACCACTCATCCACACACTCCCCCTCCAGACTGGTGAGACAGTTCCTCACTGCCTCTGACTCTCAACCTGTACCCTTCTTGCTGAGCACCAGGCACCATACTCTGGGAACTGGGAATGGGACTTCAAACACACTGGACACTATTAAGCTGCCACCACTGGATCCTACCATACTGGGGAATCCAGACACACACACACACACTGCACTCAGGCGATAACCACCCTCCTGAGCTAGTCATTTCTCCTCACACTCCCTCCCTTCCATCTACCCACACAGGTACAGGATTTGGGATTGGACACTGGACACTGGACCCAGCAAGGGATTCCTAATCTATGGGAACCTCCCCCTCGACTGGCGTCCCTCCCTGTCACTTTCTCTCATCTGCCACTAACCATAAAGCGCAGAAACACATTTGAAAATGACACTCTTGAGGAAAAAAATCAAAAACAATAATCCCAAACATGTGACTATCTGAAAAAAATTGCAGAGTTTTGAAATGTAGCCAGTTGTCGCTTTGGCACTGCGCAAACACAAGTCCAAATCCGCACCGCTGACCACCAATGTTAGAACTGGCTATTTCTGGTAGGCTAAGGCTGACGCCAAAGCCAGGCAGAAACCACCATTCTAGTCAGGGCAAGGAAGTCACACGCCAAGATAACCTCTGCTCACCCCCTTGGTAGCTTGGCACATGCAGTAAGGCTAAACTCGGAGGCAATGTGTAAAGCATTTGCGTCAGCGCACAACAGCAACAACATACTAGGCACACCACAAAAGAAACTCCACACAAGGTTATTGTAAAAATAACTTTTGTATTGTAAAAACACATCAGATAAAATCACACATATACATTGTGCCAACTGGCACCGGAAATATTCACATGGGATTATTCACAAGACAGGGCCACATGGGCCACTGTCATAATCAGCACTTAGTAGAAATGAAATACTGTCAGAAATTAGAATAAAACAATATAAAATCACTGTAGCACAAAGTAACAGTTATAAATCACATCCAGTAACTACTGGGAACAGGTAAGTACACTCTACGCAACCCTAAACACCTTAGGAGCATGTCACGCAGGGAACCAGGACCTCACTAGGAACACCTGTACTAAAAAGACCAACCACCTAAGTATCACACAGCATTTAGAGGTCTAGGAAAGAACACATTACCCATGATGCATAAATATACATTCAGAGGAGTAGTAAAGGGAAACACATGACGCATAAACCTACCCATTCAGCGGTGTTTAAGAACAGAGCACATGATGCAATAAAATACATTCAGGGGTGCAGCGCAAGAAGACACATGATGCCTAAAACATTCAGAGGTGCAGCGCATGAAAAGAAAGACACATAATGCATAAAAACATTCAGAAGTGCCAGAGCAATACAATAGCGCAAGAATCACATGATGTCTAAAAACATTCAGAGGTGCAGGAATAACACATGATGCAAGAGAACACATCCAGAGGTGCAATAACCATACAATTGCGCAAAAACTCACATAAGCCACTACCTGTGGCAGTCCCTAGGCCAACTGGCCGTGTTGGGGCTCAGACGCCCTGAGTCTCAATGTCAGGGTGCGCTGCCATGCAGCGCCAGTCTCAAAGTACAAAAGCCTAAACGTGGCAGCTGCCCACAAAGTGCTGGGCAGCTGGAGATTCATCAAAACTGCACCAGGGCCCTCACTGACCCTGGGGCGCAAATTGCGCCACGCTGGAGCCACACAGGCTCGGGGCATAACACAAGCTTCTTGCAGGCAGGAAGGGGCGGACACCGACAACGTGTCCCGGCGCCCCTCCCCTTCCACTGCTGCCACACACTCGCCGGATCTCTGGGCAGCGGTGCTCTCCTCTTTGCCGGCCGGCGGCCTGGACTGGGGCGGGCACCGGCAATGTGCCCCACACCCCCACCGCATGGCTCTACCGTCTCTCGGGGCTCCCTCCAGACCGGGGGCCCCGCCTCAGCATGCGATGCCTCTTCTCCGCTTCTCCTCACCCGGGCCGGGCTTCCTCACTCGGGGCTCCCGCTGCACACGGGAGCCCCAGCAACGGCCGCCATCTTCTCTCGTGCTTGCAGGCTTCTCGCTGACGTCGAGGAGTTCCCCGGAGTCAGCCACTCACAGCGCGGCTCCCAGGACAACTTCCTCCAATGGATGCGCAGCTCACGAGAACAGGCCTACAGCAGCGGCCAATCACAGCGCGTCTTCTCCGACGAGCCCCCAGGCAACAACCAATCAGGTCGCGGCCCCTTCGTGCTTCAGCCAAGGGGCCGATCAGTTGCAAGTTGGTTCCGCTGGCCCCAGGCCGTGGCGGTGAAGTCCGATGGCAAGAGTTTACGGCTCCCGGGGTCACAGGTCACGCGACTCCGCACGGAGTGCGATTTAACCCCTTGGGAACACCGACAACACTTCTTCAGCCCCACACGTGCCGATGAGCACGTCGAACAGGGTACAACTTTAGGGAATCTTCAGCGCGGCGCTCTTAGACACTCAGAGCAGCCAGCGCCCCACAACCGATCTCTTCTCCCGATTCCTCAGATCGAACTCCTGCTTTAAGGAACACACAGCAAGGCCAGCAGGAGGGCACAGCAGATCTTAGCGAACACAGCAGTTTCAGGGGGGACACAGCAGTGCAAAAAGGTCCCCCAGCAAAGTAGGACACACAGTCCAGCGACAAGGTCCTTCCAGGCAGTCCTGAAACCATGAAGAGGGAGCAGCATAGCCCCCAGCAAGGAAAGTCCTTCAAGAAATGCAGTAGGCAGGGGGACAGTCCGGAAGAGTCCCCCTGCAGTCCATCAGGAGTCCAGGAGCTGGGCAGGGCTCAGGGATTCCGCTGAGCCCCAGCAGCAGCATGCCCCTGGCAGATTCAAGTTAGAAACAAGAACATTTTGGAAGAGGACACAGCCCCTTCTTATACACAGAAAAGTCTTTGAAGCCCTTTGAAGTCTTTGTGCAAGGGGGCCCTGAGCCCGGTCTAAACCAGTTCTGTGGTTGCTGGAGCACTGGGATGTCTCTGGCTTCCTTCAGCCTGTCAGTATCAGGGTTAGAGGTGACAGTTGGTCCGTAGGAGGGGGAGCCAGCAGGGTGGTCAGGCAGGCACAGCCCGGCACTATCAGAGGCTTCTTCCTCCCCCTTCCCTGGCAACAGATGTTGCCTTTCACCCCTGGGCTGACTCCGACTCCCTCCGGGGCTCTGTAGCCCCGGTCACCCTCAAACCAGACAGTCAATCCACAACCGGGCCCAGGCACTCTGGGCCAGGCTCACCAGCCAATCACATGCCAGCAACAACTTACATAAATATGCTAACTTCCAAAAGTGGTACTTCTAGACTAGACACACTCATGCCGCATATACCATTTTGCAGCATTCAGTCTCACGAGTTTGTACATATCAAACTCGACCCTGCACTCCCCACACATCAGGAACTACCATAGGCATACATATTCCCCATTCATTCCTATGGGAGGGCAGGTCACTCACCACTCATTCACAGAGAGCTCAAGCACTTTACACTGTACCACAGTGAAAAAGTGCGCAGAGGCCTAAAATCCCCACCACCAGGTTCCAGAAACAGGCTAGGAAAAAGCAAAAAGTCTAGGGGTGAACCTGCCCAAAGGGCCGGGTCCAACAGGCATGAGGTGAGTCACCAGCTTAGATTACTAAGCCATGACAGATATCGAGATCCCCTTCTGTATGGAATCAACAGTTGTTGTTTACAAAGTGAACTACAAACCAGGAGTGTCACATATGCCTGTCTGTCAATTGGTGATGCAGATCATTGAGAATGCAGTTTCTACCCTCTACAGCTAACTCCACAACAACTATGAGGAGACAGGTGCAGCAGGATACACCAGGGGGGAACGCGAAGGGACAGAGAGTTGTGGCTGGAGCTGGTGAGTTTGCTAGTATTATGTACATCTCTGTGTAACACCTCAGTGCTATGCTGTGAGTGGTAATTTGTGGTGGTACCCTAACCAGATTACATGATCCTCATCTGCTGATGCAAAGTACAGTTAAAACAACCCTGGTGTTGCAGCACATGTAATACCTGGTCAATCACTAATTCGGTTGCAACCTCTGTGTTTCAGATGATGCTGACGGAGAGGCTGACAGACCGACAACCAGTGCTGGCCGACGAGAAATCAGAGGGGAGAATCCCCTGATCCTCCAGGCAGTAATGTCGGCAGCAACTCATGCCCAAGAGGAGGCTCAAGATCATGAGGATGATGAGCACATATACATTGACTCCGGGGATGACGATACTGACGTCACGGCATGACATCCTCTGCCAAGCAATGCTCGTCTGCCTCCTCTCAAACACACTCTGTATAAATCAAACCAGCCATGGCTTACACACATCCAATCACAGACATCACTCCTTCACAGCCCTCACATCCGGGACCAACATGGTGGTTCCCCTACCCGCTCTTCCCTACGCAGTGTATCCCTGCCATCCTCTCCATCATCTGTGGGAAGTACCAGCCCTGTTGTGGTGCAGGTATCCCCTGGGTAGTACACAGACAAAATACCGAGTTTTAAATTTCGATATACAATTATATCGAAGTTTAAATATCGATGGGACATAATATAGAAGGTAAGTAATATCGACAGTCTTAATATCGATATTAGTATGATATTAGTAATTTCGAAGTTTTAAATATCGATGTCAATAATATCGAAATAAATAATTTCGATGTTACTAATATTGATTTTTAAATAAATGTTGTGTATATTATATTGTATTTATTATGTTTTATTATTTATTTTTAATGTAATTTAATTAAATATTGTCTTTTAGTACTGTAGCGGGTCGTGGGTTTATAGGGGAATAGGGTGGGAAGTAATTTAATTATGCTAAATTAATTATTAATTAGTAGGAATTATTAATTAATTAATTGAGAATTAATTTTTAATTAATTTTAATTAATTGAATAATTGATAAATATGTTCTGTAGCGGGTTATGGGTTTATAGGGGAATAGGGTGGGAAGTAATTTAATTATGTTAAATTAATTATTAATTAGTAGGAATTATTAATTAATTTATTGAGAAATATTTGTAAATAATTTTAATTAATTGAATAATTGATAAATATGTTCTGTAGCGGGTTATGGGTTTATAGGAGAATAGGGTTGGAAGTAATGTAATAATGTTTAAATAATTATTAATTAGTAGGAGTCATACATTAATTAAAAATAATTCATAATTATATTTAATTATTTTGGTAATTATTTTTAATTAATTGATAAATATGTTCTGTAGCGGGTTATGGGTTTATAGGGGAATAGGGTGGGAAGTAATTTCATTATGTAGAATTAATTATTAATTAGTAGGAAGCATACATTTATTTTTATTAATTGGTAAATAAATTTAATTAATTGGTAATTAATTTTAAATAATTAATTAATTGATAGATGTAATTTATAAGTATGTAATTTAAACCCCTACGCTATCCAACACTTTCCCTACTGTTGCACTCTCTGGAGTTCGAATAGTAATTGTTACCCCTACGCTATCCAACACTTTCCCTACTGTTGCACTCTCTGGAGTGGGAATAGTATTTGGTACCCCTACGCTATCCAACACTTTCCCTACTGTTGCACTCTCTGGAATTGGAAAAGTAATTGTTACCCCTACGCTATCCAACACTTTCCCTACTGTTGCATTCTCTGGAGTGGAAATAGTAATTTTTACCCCTACGCTATCCAACACTTTCCCTACTGTTGCCCTCTCTGGAGTTGGAATAGTAATTGTTACCCCTACGCTATCCAACACTTTCCCTACTGTTGCACTCTCTGGAGTTGGAATAGTAATTTTTAACCCTACGCTATCCAACACTTTCCCTACTGTTGCACTCTCTGGAGTTGGAATAGTAATTTTTAATCCTACGCTATCCAACACTTTCCCTACTGTTGCACTCTCTGGAGTTGGAATAGTAATTGTTGCCCTGACGCTATCAACACTTTCCCTACTGTTGCACTCTCTGGAGTGGGAATAGTAATTTTCACCCCTACGCTATCCAAAACTTTCCCTACTGTTGCACTCTCTGGAGTAGGAATAGTAATAGTTACCCCTACGCTATCCAACACTTTCCCTACTGTTGCACTCTCTGGAGTTGGAATAGTAATTTTTAACCCTACGCTATCCAACACTTTCCCTACTGTTGCACTCTTTGGAGTGGGAATAGTAATTGTTACTGCTACGCTATCCAACACTTTACCTACTGTCGCACTCTCTGGAGTGGGAATAGTAATTTTTACTCATACGCTATCTAAAATGTATTTAGCTTTTTTATTAGTATTATGTTGTTATTAATTGTTATTTATGTGAATATTTTATGTAAATAAATGTATTAGTAATTTATTACATTTTTATTTGTTTTTAAGTTATGACAATAATTAATTTAGAGTTATTATTAATGAAAAATATATTATGTATTATATATTTATTAATATTAATTTGTATTACATTATGTATTAATTTTAAATATTATAGTACATTTTTAAATATGTTTATTACATTTATAAGTATTATTTTGTTAATATTACATTTTTATTATATTAAAAAACGATATTTTACAAAAAACTAGATTTTTGTCATTCTATATTTTATTTTCGATATATTTGTACTTACCTTGTTAGGGATAGGATTCCTATATTTTTGACTTCGATATTTTTGTTCCGATATTTTTGTATATCGATATTTTTGTTTTCAATATTTTGTCAGACATTCCCCTGGGTACCCTTCTCCTGACCACAGTCTTCCACCAGCCACCCCCCCTGTTGTTCGACCTGCTCATCTCATCCCTGACAGACACCTGCAGAGGGGGCCTGCACGTGGCGATGGTGGCCAGTGGGAGCAGGACTTCTACCAACAGCAGGCAGATGTGAGGCAGGACGTTCGTGCCATAGGGGCAACACTGTCAGTCATGTCAGGGTCCCTGCAGGACATGGTCCAATTTCCTCATGGGGTGGACAGGGTGTGCCAAGCTTTGAATAGGATGGATAGCACTTGACAGGAAATGTCTCGGAATATGACTGACCTGATATCCATCCAAAGGGAAGAGAGTGCAAGACACCATGACTTGGCCATGAAGATGATGAAGGGCATGGTGAGAGTGATCCAAAGTCTACCATCACGGCCAATGCAGGGAGGGGAACAATCATATCAGCCTGCAGGACAGCACATCCACACACCTGTAACACCAACTGCACAGCACCACAGCCAAGGTACACAAACACACCAGCACCCTGAACAGGCACCCCCACCACCCCCACCACCTTCACAAACACCACCAACCTCTGTACAGTCACTCCCACCACTCCCACCACCCCCACCACCTGCACAAACACCACCAACCTCTGGACAGTCACTCCCACTACCCCCACCACCTGCACAAACACCACCAACCTCTGGACAGTCACTCCCACTACCCCCACCCCACCACCTGCACAAACACCACCAACCACTGGACAGTCACTCCCACCACCCCCACCACCTGCACAAGCATTACCAACCTCTGGACAGTCACTCCCACCACCCCCACCACCTGCACAAACACCACCAACCACTGGACATTCACTCCCACTACCTCCACCACCTGCACAAACACCACCAACCTCTGGACAGTCACTGTCACTCCCACCACCCCCACCACCTGCACAAACACCACCAACCTCTGGACAGTCACTTCCACCTCCTGCACAACCAGCCCTTGTCCAGGTACAGAAACCAAATATGCAGACACCATCTGCACCTGCACCTCTTGATCACTCAGCACAACACTTACATACACGAAGGCGACAAGCTCAACCTCACCCCTCACCGAGTTCATCACCCCCACTATTGCGGAAACGCAAACACGATCGCCAGTGAAATTCACATGGGCAATTTGTCTTGGGGTCCTTAGGTGTGTCGTGAAAATAAAGATCTACAAAAGTAATATCCTGTTGTGTATCTTGTCCTATCTAACGATGTAGACATGTGTGTGTGTGTCTGTGTGTGAGACAGTTACAAGTGTAACACATCATAGCAACACGTTAATATGTGCATAGCATATGACTCACTAAATATGTGTCCATCTTAGGAAACAGACATTCAAAATGAAGTCAAACAAGTTAAACAAAGTAGAATTACTCAAAGATATTTATGTAGGAAAAAAACTGACCGTCCGTTTGGAAGGGAGAAAGGAAAACAAATGATGATCTTAATGCAGAAGGAGAAGGGAACTTGGGTTGGGGTGGGGCAAAAGAAATATAATACATCAGGGAGCGTCAGGGAAACCAGTCTATTTACAAGGGGAAAAAAAATCTTCGTCCAGAACAATGTCTCAGTCCAAAAGTCAAGTGCCTTTCTGGTCATCCTCCAGGAACACAATGTCTAGATCCTCAGGGTCTGAAACACCACAAGGCTGGCTTGTGCAGGAACAGGCACCACATGGGGACGTGACACTCGAGAAGTACGGGGGAAACTGTGTGGGGCAATGGACAGGGGGACACATTAACGGTGGTATGGAAGGGATTTGGGAGACAAAAGACGACATGGCTGTGCTCATGGACTGCATGTGGGTGCCGAGGTTGTCCATTGATCGGACAAGGTCTGCTCGCATAGAGCGTATCTCCAGACACACTTGTAGCAACATGCGAGCGGACCTGTCAGGTTGACCCTCGACCATCCAACTCAAGTCCCCTGGCACAGCCACAGGAGGAACAACACTGGAAGGGGCCGGGGGGGACAGAAGGGATGTGGTGCCTCTCGTCTGGAGCTGATTTGTTTGGCTTGGCAGCTACGAGGAGGGGGACAGGTTTCAGGGGATAGAGCTGGAGCCACCATGGCATGGAGGACTCTAGAGATAGGGAGGGACAGGTGGCAGGCCCAGATTGAATGTTGGCCTGCCCCGGGGATACCTCTTCGTGACCCACTGGTGAAGAGTATGTGGGTGGTGAGTAGCTCTCCACCACATCATGGTCCGAGGTGTCCGGTCCTTCCCCCCTACAATGTCCACAGCCTCCACCCGGGAAGTAGTACCAGAGTCTTGTTCTTCCTTATCCCGGGTGGGTGCAACCGCCTGGCCTGCAGATGTAGAGGGCCCCTCCTCCTCCTCTTCCTCGTTGGTGGAAAGAGGGTGTAGCTGCCGGCAAACTGATGTCCTCCTGCTCCGAACTTGTTCCTGCATATCTTCTATCTCACCAGTCACGCCTGCAGACGTGTAAGCAAAATCCAGATGTGGTGGTTGTTTCATGCAGGACGATACACATACATAGATGAGCCAAGGTCAGATTTTGTTCTCCTCTGATCACACTCTACAGTTGTCAGGGGCTGATTTACAACTTGTGGCGCTTCTCTGCTAATCAGCAGAGGTGTACCAGAAGAGTTGGGACACATCTGCCCACCTGTGCGCCACCCCTGATGCACGGCATTTACAATGCGGCGCACCATGGCGCTTGGGGGTGCAGATGCGTGATGCATCCCCGGTGGAATAGCGGCACTTTGCTGGAGTGGCGTGGCAAGTGCGACCCCACTCCAGCAAGGCTCCGGGCTGCAGGATCGCTGACATGCTGCATCAATCCTTACACCTGCTTCAAGCAGGCACAGCGTTTTGATGCAGCATGGCCCTAGAAGTGACTGAGTGAAATCTTGCAGATTTCACTCAGCCACTTTTAGGAGGCGTTCCTGGACCGGATGTGTCACGTTGTAATTACCAGGAGCATGGTGCTTTGTTTGCTCCGCCTCTGCGTCACAAAAGTGACCCAATGGCGGTGTAAAAGAGGCGCAAGGGTCTTGTAAATCTGCCCCTCAGTCTTTATGGACTTATTGGGGGTTGGGAGCCCACTGCCTCACAGTCCCAGCACTGTTTGCCCCTTTGAATTCTGGTAAATGCAGCACACAGTTCAAACTTACTTCAAAATCATCTGTGGTTGCTGGAAATGCTGTCAAGTTCCTCTCAGGTCACAGTACCACTCACAGGCACACAGCAACCCCAGATGATGTTTCTTTGCTCTCTACTGATGAAGCGCTCAATACAGAAACACATGAGATATACAGCAATGTCTGCACCAACTTTGGTGAATGACTCCAGATAAATTTGAAGTAAGTGTGCTCCCAACCCCCATTCTGTTTATGAACTTACATTACATGTATGTTCAATGTCATATACTGAATTGAGTTTGACATGGACATCTCATGTGTATTATTGTGGCTTACGCAACAGTATTGGCCAAACCTCAACCTTGGCATTCTTGTGATCTGTGTGTCCTGTCACTGCTAAAGGTGCATGTTCAATAACCAGTCCACCAAATGAGAACATGAAGAGTCCAGATTTAATAGATTCTTGTCATTGATATGGATTTGCAGCTATTTGACATCTGCTTTGGAGCATTGTATGGGACAAGGCGAAAGTGGGTCACACATCCACATAGGGCCTGGACTACTTCTCTAGCTATATTGTGAGTCAAGCCTTTTGTCGTCCCCACACATCATCAGATAATCCAGTGCCACATATTGGCTTTGTTGACTTAAAAAAGGTAGTGCAGTATACCGGTGAACAGTGGTGGGGGGTTGTGACAGCTACCTGTACATGTAAAATGTCATACAGGCCACTGAGGGTGAGGCGTCTGTCAGTGGACACACCTTGCAAATTTAGGAACACTTAAGACTGATGCCAGGTTCTCAAAGTCTGTCTTGACTCCATGGCACATGATGATCTGTCTCAATTGGAACCCAACTCTACAGGTGCAATGCTAATCACAACATTCAATACCCTATGGCCATGCATGCGCACACTGAACAGTCTCTGTACCATAGCTCATCCAATGCACACATCAGTTATGATTTACTTGGTTCAATGGTAGTGGTGCTGGCAGAGCAGAATTCAATATGAATGCATGAGTGTGGCTCATTTACCCAGTTGTCATAAAGAAACTACATCTCCCTCAATGCACTCAGCCCTGTACAATCCATATGCCACAGTGTGCTTCTTTAATCTTGGGGACTGCTGCTTGACATGGAATTGGTGAATGTAGGCATGGGACACACAATGGTACAGCACTGTTTCACTCACATCATACTCCCAGACACATATTGCATATGATGCACTTACTAGGTCTCTGCTGCTCATGCTCCTCCAGCTGAGCATGGAGGGTCAGCCAAGCTGCTCGCAGGACATTTGGGAAATGCGTCATGTTGTAAGGCCCAGCGCACAGTTGAGCGTTCCTGCACAGGGGGGTTCCAGCCAGTGGCGGCTGGTGAGATTTGTGAGTGGTAGGGCTGGGCTTGGGGGGTGTGTAGGAACGGCACGGCATTTTGTGAGGAGGTTAGTGGCCGTTTTCTGTGCAAATGGTATAGAACAAAAGTGAGATAAAAAGTTGCATTTTACAGCTCAATTTTTTAAAATAAAAAGAGCAAAAGGGAATAGCTTTCCTAGAAATGTATACTCCTTTATCAAATGACTTTAGAGTACATAATCTACTTCTCATTCTGCTGCTAAAATAGTAGCATTTGTAATATGGATCTCAACACAAAGCCATGAGAGCGGAACTATGCACACTTACTTTTATAGTGAACAAAAAATAATTAGCACATGCTTATGTGCACAGCAGAAGTAGCCATTTTAAGTTTGAGCACAAGACCAGCAAGGGTTGATTGACAGACTATACATGCCCCCAGCAGTTATCACCTAATTAACTGAGTATGTCAGAAAAAACGATGCTTTACTACCCCCTACATTCCTGCCTGGACCTTAAGTTAAAAACATAAATTATCAAGGCGGCTGGCATACATGCAATTTTCAACCCAATCTACTTCTTTGTCTTCCAGGAATCTCCAAGAATAAAACTAAAAAGCCCAGAATGCAACTTTGCTATTTACTAAAAAAGTAAAAATAGCTGAAGGTGTATCAGAATAATTTCTGAAATGTTTCACATTACATATGCATAACAAGTTTCCTCAACTTGTGGTAAAGTGTCACTCATACACATTTTAATGTAACACGCAAATGCACTCAAAACAAGGACATGCCGCACATAAGCAGTCTCGGGGATTGGCAGCTATGATGACTTTTGCGATTTGAAATGAACAAAGTTGAGGGTAGTGAGTGAAAAGTAGGTGCATGCATGTTGAAAGGCGGATGCAATTTTCATAATAATTGCACTGCATATTTTGCTAAATACTCTGGTCTACAGAGTTTCTCCTTAGGCGCTTACATAAACACATTTACATTCCATCAAAAGAAACGTGTAAAACGTTTTTTTGAGCAAACATTATCAAGTAATGTTCCGCTCCTATAATCCCAATTTTCTCATTAACAGCATGTGTGCCAGCTTATATTAGTACCACATTTAAACAGGACAAGATATGTTTTAAAATTGTGTCGGATTTCAACAGAGATAGCGCTGTGCTTCTGACAAATGGACTTTTCAATAATATACCCTTGCTTATGGGGGCCCCCTTATTTTAAGTGCCCCGCCACCTCCCAAAGCCTGCTGTAGTACACCCCTCGCGTACAATGGATGGCCCAATTACAACCAACAAGTAGGGCCTGGGCCCGGCAGCTGTCAATTTCTTTTTGGAGTTCTTACTTGGTGAACTTCTGTGTACCGGCCCGACTTCTTCCCATGTATCACGACGACAGGAACAGTCTGTCCTGCAGTGCTTTCGGGCCCGATTCCTTCATAAGCATCACGAAGGCAGGAACCTGCAGTGCTTTCACGCTCTCTAGCAGGCCTCTAGCTGCAGGCACTGCACAAATCATTTGTTTGTCTGTCTGAACAGACACACAGCATGCTCATTTTATTACAAGGCACAGCACCCAAGAACGAACCCTCATTAATGGAAGCACTCAATGCCTCAGAAGCTACACGGAGTCTGCGCAGTCTCGATCTATTGCCTTCCCGCCTGCCAGGCTGCCACATCCTTTCCCAACCTGTAACAAGTTGAGAAAGGGCGGGGTGACACTGCTCTCTTCACTCCCTGATTGACGTGGAGGCTTACAGATACCGGGCTTCAATTCAAAACGCCCGGGTCTGACTTAACCTCCACGCCATCAGGGGGTGGTGACTGGGCGTGAATGCAAGGTCTTTGCCGAGCTGATGACCTCACAGGCCTCAGGGCCGAGAGATTGTCAGCCCGGCAAATACTTAGACTTTCGGCATTCCCAGTGTTTCTCTCGTCACCAGTAACGGGCCTGCATTGCTAACGCTGAGCACAGCAACAATGCTGACGTAGGAGAGTGGAGCCGGCAGTGCCCCTCCCTCGTTCTAAAATCTTATAAGGGTGATTTTTTTTAAATAAAAAAAACGGATCTAACATTATAAAGATAATGTTTGTTTTGCTGTGGAAATAAAGGGGGCGGAGCCCCGACGCCCGTGCACAGAAACCGCCACTGGTTCCAGCACAGGAACGCCTCCTAAAAGTGGCAAAGTGAAATCTAAAAGATTTCACTCGGTCACTTTGATGGCCATGCTGCGTCAGAACCCTGCGCCTGCTTGTTGAAGGCGTAAGGATTGATGCAGCATGTTAGGCATAGGGTCACCGCTTGCCTTGCTGGAGCTGCGTTGCAGTTGCAATGCAACTCCAGCAGTGCTTCACCTTTATGGCAGCATATGCGTCATGCTTCTGTCTATACCTGCCCCATGGCGTGCCGCATGGTAAATGCAGCGCATCCATGATGGCGCTAGGGGTGTCTGCTGTGAGGCACTATAACTGGGGCATCCCTGCTGATATGCTGGGATGCACAAGTTATTGTAGATCTGGCCCATGGTGCCTTATTCTCCCATGACATCATCACTCACATTCAGGGCCCACCATTTGTGGTGAATTCAAATCTGTTGAGGTCACTGGCCTAAGTATGCAACCTTTTGTGAATTGGTGACCCATCCTTATGTGGTCGAGGTATGTCTCTCAGGACATGTATTGTTTGTCATCAGCGTGAATAGTTGGTTTTATGGATGTCCACCACACTGATCGCTGACATGGGCACATGACCTAAGGCGCACTCCACATATTGACTACTGTCAGCGGCTGTGATCTGCATGCAGTTCGTGTGGCTTGCAAAGTTGTCTCAGGGTGGGATTTAATGACACTGTTGTGTCTATCCAAGTTTCATCATTGACAATAGACAGCAAACCACATTTTGTCCATGACACTACAGGTTGCTCATGTGAAAAACATGGCAACGAGCTGATCACGGACTTGCACTCCCTGCCGTCGGTCATGTGCAATGGCCGGTTTCCCAGATTTAGAGCTAGCCGAGGTTCCAGAGGCATGTGTAAGCCATGCGTTAAAGCAATGTTGTGCAAAACACAACAGGCTAATATAATCTTGCAATCGACTTCTGGGGAGTACTGCAGCACACCCCCTGTACGGTGGAGACATCTGAATCGCGACTTCAACAGCCCAAAACTGCGCTCTATGATGGCTCGAGTCCGTATGTGTGCCCTATTGTACCTACGCTGAGGTACAGTGTTTGCACGCCTGTAATGGGTGAGGAGATGTGCGGAGAGTGCATAGCAAGCGTCGCTTGAGGAGTGAAGAAAGGGCAGTTGTTAACATATCCCTTTTTGACTTGCACAGAACATGATCTATACGTTTGT
Organism: Lissotriton vulgaris; assembly: GCF_964263255.1. Classification (NCBI taxonomy): domain Eukaryota; kingdom Metazoa; phylum Chordata; class Amphibia; order Caudata; family Salamandridae; genus Lissotriton; species Lissotriton vulgaris. Next base: position 581,419,669 of record NC_141687.1, on the reverse strand, counting down.
ACATGCGGTGTCTGTTGGGCCATGATTCTCATTGTACAATGGTTAATATTGGGGGGCATTCAGACATTTCAATGGCAGATATCACTAATTTTTAGTGCTTGGTACTTACCCAGTAGCCACATTTTGCCAAATTCTCCTGCAGGCATACGCCGGGAGAGAGGTGACATGCGGAATATAAAGCTGTCATGCGTACTGCCTGGGAACACTGAATGCACTTCGATGAACCTCCCAATGGCATCACAGACAGCTTGCACATTGATGGAATACCATCTGTGTCTGTTGCAGAAGATGTGTGCAATGTGGCGGGGTGGCTGAAGGGTCACATGGGTGCATTCAATTGCACCCAGCACATGTGGGAATTGTGCAAGGAGATAAAAATCCCTTGCTGCCGTTTGTCTCATGGCCAGTGTATGTGGCATTTGTATGTAGTTGGGGGCTCTAGCAGTGATGCATCTCAGTACCTGATGCAGGCACCGCAACTGGCTCGCCTGGGACATGCCCACAAGGTCATTGGTGACCCTTTATGACCCAGTGGCAAATAAGTGTAGGGCAGACAGGATCTTGAGATATGCTGGTATTGCATGTGAGCAGCATGTCACAGAATCAAGTTCCTGCTCCCACTCACAGACCATATCCAAGATGACTTCCGGTACCTGGGCTTACATCTTGGCTCGTCATTCCAAATAGGTTGATCCTCTGCCTGAAAATCCTCTCAGCTCTCCTCCTCCTCCTCAAGTAGTTTTGCCGCATGGCAAGGGGCAGTGCTACAAACACATTCAGTGACATCCTGAAAAGGTTTGTTTGTGTCTGCTCTGCATTTATCCATGTTGGTGGGTGGGGATTGGCTGCAGTGTGTCAGCTGATCAATGGTGGGGGATGATAGGCACTTGAACAGGTGTTTACCCTTGGCTAACATGACCAACTGCCAAAATTTGTATCTTCCGGCCTGGAATCAGAATTTCCGGCCCGGAATTGTAAATTACGGCACTATTCCGGAAATTGCGGGCCACAATCGTAAAATCCACCAAAGAGCCGTAAATTCCTGCCTGGCGGTGGAAATTATGGCCCTGCGGCGGACGTAAAGTTAGTAGTCGTAAGTTTATTCTGTGAACACCGAAAGTAGTAAGTTAATTCTGTGAATCCCAAAAGTAGTAAGTTCATTCCGTGAATGCCAAAAGTAGTAAGTGCATTCTGTGAATACCAAAATAGTAGTAAGTTTAGTATTTAGTCTTAAGTTCATTCTGTGAATCGGGCCTAACGACTGGTAGCTCGAGGACAATGCTGGAGATCTGATATCTGGCTACAAAGCGTCTCAGAGGCATGCAGGGATATTAGAAGGATTGGCCTAAAAGTAGAATGAGATGGTGCTTACTGTTCAGCCAAAACCATGATTTTGAGGCTGACAATGATGTAGGTATTAGGATAAGTAGAGGTTATACTACTAAAGACAGTAGGAATGTGGGATATAAAATGGTTTGGGGTTTTCTAATGTTTATTTTATGTAATATGCTGACTGCTGAATCAATGGTAAGCGTTCTTAGAATTGTTATACACATGAGTTGTGTGCGGATATAGATAATACAGTACTAATCATTATAAACACCAAATATTTTGTGTTTCTACTACTTATCACATAGGATCAGTGTAAGGGTCTATGCAACTACAACTAACCTGTGCAAATAAAGAACATCTCTGACAAGGTTGTCTGACTCACAGAACTCTGAATCTATAAGAAACAAACTCATTATAGAGAATAATGAGTGACCTCTGCCTGTTTTCTATTTCTCTTAAGAGGGGGGTGGGGAAAGGGGGGGTTTAAAAGTTTATGAGCAACTAGCTCCTTGGAGCTTAGGATATCAATGAGGGTGTGCCCAACATTTGGGGGGTTAACGACACAAGAGTACACTCCTACCCAATTGTGTCAGTCTTTAATGCACAGTTGTTGCCCTTTTAAACGGTAATGATGCCCTCAGAGGTTGATGTGGAGGGTGTCAAGATGGAGGGATGGAGACCATTACTGTGCCAAATGTGGAAGATTAAGGTGTGCACACAGTTTGCTTGTGATGATGCATTTGCTTGGGCCACAATCACTAGAGAAATGGAAGCATGTAGGGTGGGATGGCCTACATGGAAGGATGAGTAGACTGGTAACCACAGGGTGGATGTCTGAATCCGGCATAAAGGCAAGAAGAGAGACTGAAATTAGGCAACCCCGCAACATAATCCTCAGAATAACCCCAACAGTTCAACATTTATTGTGGTCTTGAGATTCCTTCCAGGCAGATTGCCTGACCCTCTAAGCAAGGAAGAAAGTGATACGCCTGTGCACCCTCCTTTGAAATTAAATGAAAAGGCATTTGTATAGTGCAAGGCTACCTGGGAGCATCCCAGCGCTGAGCAGTAAAAAGAGGAGTAGAACCTTAAGGAAAGAGCAAGGTCTTAAGCTGTTTTAGGATGGCAAGATGGTTAGATTCCCTGTGAAGGTGCAGTGCCAGAGCTTGGCGGCATTATACGAAGCAAGCCGGCCACCGCTTCTGGCTGTCTTGAATCTAGGAACCAATACTAAATGGAGCTCGTCAGAGCGCAGTTTCCTATTAGCCCTTTAGGAATTAATCATGGCTGAGTTGACCGATGGCCCATTCCCTTGCAGGGATTTATGGACAATGCAAAGGGCCTTAAAACTGATTCTTTGCTGCACCGGAACCAGTGGAGGGAGGGTAGCACGGGTTGTGCCGAACAGCTATTAGAGACCCCCATCAGCAAGCTAGCTGCGCAATTTTGTACAGTTTGCAGTTTTGCGGCTTCTGAGTTTGAAGCACCTCAATATAAAGCATTGCCATAATCCAGCTTTCACAGTATTAGTGATCAAACTAGCAATTATTTTGCTTGGAAGGGTAGAAGAGGAAGCACTTTGTAGTCCATTCTGAGCAGGCCATGGCAAGTAGCCATGGTCTTCCTAGCTTAAGCCTTGAAGGTAAGGTTCTGATCCAATCAGATGGCCAGGCTCTTTATCTCAGTTTTTGGGGCTGGAACCGGGCCCATGCACGCTGGCCACAAAGTGCTTGATTTGAAGTGCCAAGGATTACTGAGAATCATGAGCTCGGTTTTCTCACCGTTGAGTTTTAGGTGTTATATACCATCCACTTAGAAACTTCTTCGAGGTAGAAGTAGAGGCCATTAAGACCTTTGGTCTGCATGGTTCAATGCTACCACCAACTGTGTGTCATCGGCGTATGTTATCATGTGAATCCCAAAGGGGGCTACAGTATCTGCCAGCGAGGCCATGTACACATTAAAAAGAGTAGGGCTCAACAATGAGCCCTGTGGGACTCCACACTGCAGGGAGATGGGTTCTAAGGAAATCTCCCTCTCAAATACCTGGAAGAATCTTCCATCCAGAAAAGATTGCAGCCAGTGAATTGCTGTGCCAGTTACTCCTGTGTTCCTGAGACGGCGTACTAGCAGTCGGTGGTTCACTGTGTCAAAGGCTGTGCTTAGGTTGAAGAGAATTATGGCTGAAGACCCTCCTAAGTCCAGAATCTTTCTAGATTCTTCTACTATGGCCAACAGGGCAGTTTCAGTACTTTGGCACAGGCGGAATCCCATTTGAGAGGGATGAAGCAGGTCGTGAGATTCAAGAAAAGTGGAGAGTGTGTGATTGACATATTTCTCCATGATCTTGCTGATTCCAGGAACGAGTGAAATGGGGTGATAATTGCCTAGGTCGGCAGATCCAGATTGGGTTTTTTTAGCAACGCTTTCACAATAGCCCTTTTCCATTTAGGGGGGGCTGTACCTGTGGAAAGTGAGGCATTGATCAGGTCGGTGATAGTGGGGTCAACTATTGGTGCTATGGATTTCAAAATATTGGGTGGTGCCGGATCCCTGGGCGACCCCCTTTTAACCGAAGACAAAAAGGGGAAAAATGTTTCCTGGGTTAACGGCGCAAAGGTCTCCAGAGAATATTTCGAGGCATGCGAACCAGTGTCTGTGTGCTCGCTTGTAATATCACCCTCACAATCTCTCTGTGGCAGGCTCTTAAGGATGTTCTGTACTTTGATGGAGGAGTACTCTGCCTGTTATTTGCAGACCTGACCCGAGGTGTCTGGTGCGGTCGGGGGAGGGGGCTTTGAGTAGCTTTTTTGCAATGAGAAAGGTTTCTCTGGAGGAATTAGCAGCTAACTATCTTTTCCTCGTAATATGAAGCCTGGGATTTTTTTTTATTTCTGCCTTATACATGCCGATGGCAGCCCTGTATTCCATCTTCTTATTGAGTTAGAAGTCTTTCCTCCAACTTCGTTCCAGATTTTTGCAACGCTGTTTTAGAGTATGTAGTTCGGGTGAGAACCATTGGGAAATTTTTGGTCCACCTGTTTTTTAATCGATATTTTTGGTAGCACCACATTTAATGATTCCTATATCCAGTTACAAAAGTTGTCATTCGCTTTGACTGGATTAGGGTCGGGATTCGGTCTGGTCCTTTGCAATTCTTGAACCCAAATATCAAAGGAGGAACTTGGACCAGTGCCGAATTATGGTACATATAGACTTGGTTTGTGGTGTGATAGTTAGTTAGGGACCAAAGAAGGTGGATGAGGAAATGATCTGACCACAGGAGGGGGATAGAATCTTTCCCTTTTAAATCCTCTACATTAGAAAAAACGGGAACACGAAGGTGACCTATGACATGAGTCGCCCGCATGATCTTCTGTTGAAGTTGGAGGGACTTAAGGTCTTGCAATAATTCGAGTGCGATAAGAGCTAAAGGGCCGTCGAAGTGCAGGTTAAAATCTCCACGGAGAGAAAAATTAGTGGCATTGCTGGCCAAATTAACAACTGCTTCTAGAAGAGATTTACAGAATGTGCCCGTTACCCTGGAGGGCGATAGATGAGAATGCCCGAAAAAGAAAGAAAAGGTGTAAATTCTATAGAAAAATGGGCATTCTCGCAGTCTAAAAGTGGGCTGCCCAACAGGCGACAGGTTAAATGATCTATGTAAATGATTGGGCAATGTCGGCTCTGAGCTGGAATTAAGCCAGTCTTCATTAAGAAACAGGACTTCTAGGTTTGAATCTCTTAAAAACATCGAAATCTCTGCCGTGTTTTTTGGGCGGAGATCTACAATTCAGCAGAAATAGTTTCTACAGTTTGCTGGGCAGAGAGGAAGCAGTAGTGTGAGTGGAGAATTCCGACCCGCAGTGCGGGCACCTCTCAGGAAACTTATAGGGTCGAGATGGAGTGTGCACATGTTACCCCCAGAATGCTGTTTAGCTGTTTAAGCTGCGAGCTGGAGTAACAGTAGGAGTCTGGGGGAGAAGATACAGGGGTTCTGGGCCCTAGGGCTGCCTTCGGCGCACCAGCGGCATGCCCGCTGCGTGCTTCCACTGCGCGGTCGCATCATGGGCACCTTTTAAGGATGTTAGCTGAGCGTCGGGTTCAGCAACTAGAGCGATGACCCAGCATCTACAGTGCATGTGCGAGTTGGAGTGCCCACTACCCCTGATTATTGAACACAGCTCCAGGGGGTTCCTAACAAGAGAGTAAGAACACTCTAAAATTATTAAAATAACTGTTAGCAGCAATAGTAAGATTAAAAGTGAGTTGAGGCAGCAGATAGAACCACTTTGGGTTCCGTGAGTGTTCTGCCTCTAATTATCGATGCACGGTCGCGTCCTGGTCGCCTTTTAAAGATGTTAGCCGAGCATTGGGTTCAGCAACTAGAGCGCTGACCCGGCGTCTAAAGTGCCTCTGCGAGTTGGAGTGCCCCACTAGCCCTGAGCATTGAACGCAGCTCCACGGGGTTCCCAACAACAGAGTAAGAACACGTTAAAATTATTAAAATAACTGTTAGCAGCAATTGTAAGTTTAAAAGCGAGTTGAGATGGCAGATAGAACCACTCTGGCTTCCATGAGTGTTCTGCCTCTAATTAGTGCAGCAAAGGTTTTTAAATGTTGTTCAGTCTCTGGATGCTTGCAGGAGAATGCGCACTGTATTTTCAGGGAACTATGGCCAACACCACAAACTGTTTGGCGAAGCTTCAGGCTTCCCACATGAAGGGGGTGCTGTGGCAGTAATGACTGCCACAGTGAGAAATACTCTGTACTTTCTAGCCCCTTTGCAGTTTTCTAGCTAGAAGCATGCGGTATTACAAAGGAGGTGCAGAGAAGACCCGCGGTTTCCTCCCAGATGATTCCCTATTGGAATGCTATACTTTCGCATTTCCAGTTCCCCAGAAAGGACAGCTGCTTGTTCCAAAGACTAATGAGCTAACCTAAGAGAGCACCTATATTATATCTGGAATGCTCTTGTGACTTATGAATGTCAGGTGCGCCATGTGATACCACAAACAAGTTGTGGCTAGGTGCCTATCACACTTATGTTCACCCATTGTTTGATGGGGCCTACCCTCGATATGGGTCTTTCTGAAACCCACCTTCCCCACTTTCCTCTAGGTGCTCAAAGATATCTGCTGTGAAAGGCGAGACTGACAAGGCTGGGAACGTTCCACTGAACCAAAACACTGTAGAGCAATCCCCCACCTGGCATACCATAGCACACCTGCTGCAGTTAGGAATACAAGCCAACACCAGGCACAGTTTCTAAAAATTTGGAAGTAGCTGTGCTTGTCAATAATTCTAGAAGAGATTTCCCTACACGTAGTTGTCATGGAGACATCCTTCCTATCCAGTCCACAATGGGGCATATCTTGTGAACATGCATTCTGAAGGCCAACCCTACTCTGTTAGAGATTCACAAGCACTGGAGCATCATGCCAGACTATTTAACCAATGGAATGAAAAGACAGAAAACACATAACATGATATTCAGAGGACAGATGTCTTAAAGAAGGAAGACCAGACAACATATTTAGTAAAGAGGAGTTCCACAAAGAAAGTCCATAAAACAATAATGACAGAGAACATATATAATTGAGACTAATACCTTAGAAGGAAAGGATCTACAAGGGACACATTGAGTGGCCATGAACAGAGCTTGAAGCACTTAAATTTCCTTCTTTTAGTAATAAGGAATTCTCCTACAGAACAACGATCCACTGGGCAAGAAGGCTATACGTTATCCCTAACACAACCGAGCTCCATAACTCAAGGACATGATCCCTCCTTTAGAGTAATACCTGGTTATTTTATGTATTCAATAATATGTCTTTACAGTTAGCAACAAGCATTAGAAACAATAGTACTTCATAGCTTCATCAATGTATCTATATTTAAAATGTGTCCAAATATTCAATCAAAGAGAGTATAAAACTTCTATCCATACAATTCATGACTTCAAATAGAATGTTTTCTTCAGTAGTGCATTTAAGACAATATAAGACACATGTAAAAAAAGAGAATATGCAACAATGTTTCATTCTGGCATAGGGCCACTGTGCGGCTTTTTCTGGAAGGGTATTCATGGGTTACTGGGCCTCAACTGTATCAATTGAGGTTGTTTGCCGTGGCATCCAGGGAGCCCCGAATTATTAACAGGTCAAATTGAAACCAAGCACTCCCTCTTAGCACTTATCTCTCAAGGTAGCAAAGGCAAAACAGGCCAAGGCTCCCTCCGAGAGGTGATGTGGGCTGTAAACTCAGAAGTCAGCAGAGACAACAATAATATTCAACAAGCATTGGCATAGCCAATAGGTCTCGCTTTTGGGACCTTATTAGCTCACTGGAACCAGCCGTACAATATCAATGTTCTTCCCAGCTTTCCCAACATAGCACTTCCAATTTATAGGCAAGAAGAAGGTTACTGCCAGGTAGCTGAAACATTTTAATGGCATGAATTCATCATTTGCTTGCAACATTGAGGCCTCCTGTCATGGTTTTATATGTTTTTTAATTCACTTGCATGTAGTTGGATTGGAGAGAAGCTGCCTTGTTGTGTTGTCAGTTCTAGCCAGCAGGGCTGAATTATCTGCATAAATAAGGTAGAATATTGTCTCTACTTTGATTTCTGGCACATCAAACGATGTTCTGTGCAGGTGTCATTCCATACTTAAATGTAATTCACACAATGTGCAGTCGATTTTCTTTCAATAGTCATGTACATTCTTCATTACATTTCGCACGTTTTAAAAGCAGTAGATATCTGAACACGTACTCTGAATCTAAACCAACCCCAAATCTATTTTCAAACCCAATGCCTTGAATCCTGAAGGGCCTTCCACTGCTACACGGACGGAGTATTTATAGTTGTGCTGTGCAGTTCTGCCGAGCTGTTTCTAGTTGAGAGAGGTGCTTTCAGAGACATTTTAATGTGAGAACATTTTAGTTCCAAAGAGGAAGACACATTTCAGGACATAAGGGATGCATTGCATGATTGATGCACACCTTTTACTACTAGAAGTGTGTACAGGTAGGATTGCTTTCTCTGAGTCCAGCACCCCACTGTGCATGTTTTAAGGAATCGATTTCATGTATCATTGGGCCGCATTTATTTTTATTGACATGGCATACATGTACATACATGCCTGTCCTCAGAGGCAAGAAGGACAGCGTTACGAAACAGGTATTGCTGTGCTTCCATGACAGTCAATTGTATTAATTTCAGGTAAACATGAATGTGGATTGGATCACCTGAATGTGTGTAGGCGACTTTCTTCAGAAACATGTTAGTGTTGCACACCGGTACCAATGTGTGTCAAAAGGTGAAATAGATAGATAGTAATTTATTTATTGCATGCATATAATATGACACTTCATGGTGCTGAAATAAACATGAGTTACTAACAATTGCTTGAGAACAGAGACAGAACCAACGCCTAAGAAGCGTGCGTGGTGTTTCAATGCACACTGTAGTCCTCTTTTACAGGTCAGTTGATCGCACTGGCCAATTACAAGACGCCTGGCGTGCCAGCACCTGGGATCACAGGCCGCGGAAACACCGGGCCTGATGTAGTGGGCAGAAACGCACCCGGTAAAATCAAGGGCAGCTTCGGACCAGCAGCTGCCGAAAGAGGCACACCTCACCAGACCCACACCAACACCACATAGGGAGCATGGACGCCTTTCAGAACCCCGCTTGCCTGCCCTACCCACGCATGCCCTCACCTCCCGACAGGTTTTGCCCGGCTGCTCCGATTTTCCACATCCTTAGAGGATTTGATTCGAATCCAATGCTGCTCAACATTTTTCATGTTTTTCTGGGATTAAGGGCCATATGTATTATCAAGCTGATGTGCGATTCTGAAATAGCGATTTTTTAGAAATCGCTATTTCAGAATCGCAAATTGGTATGTATGTACAAATTCGCATTTATTTTGCGAATTCTTAGTATTCCTTAATTGCGATTAGCAAATTGCGAATCGCAATTAAGGAATACTTTCCCATTCATTTCTATGGGCCAGGAGGCCCATAGGAATGAATGGGAAGTTATTCTCAATTTGCGATTCGCAATTTGAGAATCGCAAATTGAGAATAATTTCAAGGGTGCAGGGGTGTCCAAAGGACACCCTGTTGCACCCCTGAAATAAGCATGGGTGCACATGTGGCGCACATACATGCCCTTGTAGTGTAGTTCCTATATTCCCAATAGGCTCTGCGCATTGGAATAACATATACTATAGTTTAGACGTAGGACTGGAGTCGACTAGCTCTCGATCGTATATATTAGACTTAATTGTGAGAGCCAGCTAGCTCAGAGGTCACTAGAAACGTTCTCGAATAAACAAGAAGGGATTAGTCTCTGACAACCGTATAATATGACAACTTTTTTCCACAGAATGAAACGTTTCTCTAGAGTCGCGGAAACAATAGACGGCTATTTCACTCAGTCATTCGTGCATGCTTCGTTTCACCAGAGTTGCTTAGAAATAGAGAGACGGGCGTTTTCAATAAAAGTATTTATTGAACAGTCTTATTTCTTAAGCATAAGAAATGCATTGCTACAATTGAAATGCTAGTTAAGAAGTACGAGGCATATAATACGAAAAGTATTATAAAATAGTACTGTAAAAGCATGATATGGTTTCTAAGCCATAAACATAGAATACATAAAATACATACTGTGATAAAATATTGGCTAAAAGTACTCAACTGGTGCTTCTATAATACGCCTACCCCGTGTACCTAACCTAAGTCTAGTACGAGGGAGGAGTAAGTGTGGTGTAGCTTAAGTCTAGTAATTTTTTGCCAAGAATCTGTTCCAAGAATTCTCTAAGGGTCTAATCAGCTCCGTACCTTGGTTTTAGAATGATAGAGGTCTTGTATGTCTCTCTCAGGACTCGATCTCCCAGCAACCCGCAAGGATGGATTTCTCAGCAAGAGAAAAGACAGCGTCTTTTCAGTGCGTCAGTTGGAGGGTCGGCTTCCTTCGGCACTTGCAGCAGCAGGGCGTCGGGCAAGTAGTTAGTCGATCTGCTCCTAAACCACTGTGTGTTTGACTGGGCAAATGTAGGCATATTTATACTTTGAAGGTGCCGAGTTTGACGTAAGATTGGACATAATATCGTCACTAGTGTCGCAGTTCGCTTAAAAACTCCAGGAGTTCTTGGATAAATTAGTATTTAAGCAGGGGGAGGTACCTGACTGCTGAAGGCTGGTTTTTCCAAGAAATCGTTGTGGATTCTCAGAGTTTAGTGGAAGTAGCCATGCCGTATTTGGGCTGCACAGGCTAAGACTAAGTAAGGTAATGATTCCTTATGCCTATATAAGGATTGGGTGAATTATACCTATATATGGGCATGAATCGGGAAAATTTCACTAGGATCCTGGATTCCCACATAACACCCACTCCACGATTATTAAGTTCAATAATACATAAGCACTGAACATATCTAAAGCAAAGTGTTCACAATCCCACCCCAAAATACAAAAATGCATTTGAATAGGTTTGTGCACATGAAATGAGTATATACTGTATGCAAAAAGTTATAGGCGTCATTTGAAATCAAGCATAAATTATGAGCATATATCCTCTTATTAAATAAAACGAAAGTACATTCATCAATTTGATACCTGAAATCTGTCCTAAAGCATATGTTTTTTAACTGCGTTTGTTTTCTAGGTTGAAGCCAAATATTATCTTTTCGGGAAGTTCAAACACGAAATCTTGTTCTCTACTTTAAGCAGATTACTCTGTGCCAAAAGTTCTATTTTAGAAAAAAATTCAAATCAGTGAATTGTTTTTGAAAAATTAAGGCCGAATTAAAGAGTTCAGGGAACACTGACTGAATTAATCAAAAGTTATTCTCAGGAGTGTCAGGAGAAAACATCAGATCATCTAGGCTGGCAAAGAAACAGTCTACCGTAGTAGGTGAAAGTGGAACCACTTCAGTTAGCAGATCAAAAGTGCAGAAGTGTGGATCATCGCCGTTAGCGTTTGATACATTGGCAACGTCCATAGTAGATGGTACCTGTGTGCCTGTAGTTTCTCGTATCTCACCCTCAGTTGGACTTGCTGGTGAGACCTCAATGAATGCCGTCATCAGAATAGGCAGCCGTTGGGGGCAACACGATGCACAAGCCGTTACAGGACCTAGCAAAGCATCAACATCCAATGGCAGTACTGATGGAAGTGTAAGACAAATGTCCAACACGCATTCCTGTCTGCAAAGCAGGCATCGAAGAACACGTAAGATGCAATCTTGCCAGATTGGTCTGAACGAAAGAAAACAAGTTGTGTTCAGATCTCTTAAACGAGCCAAGCCAAGAATTTGTGAAATCCTCTCACGATACCTCATGGCAAGGAGGCATTGTTCTATGGTAGACTGGGTGTTGCTGGTAGCCGGACTTGCCATATCGGAGCAGAAGGAATAAAAGTAGAATTCCTGCTACTAGTCCCAAGATGAGAGGTAGACCGCCGAACACAGAGTGCACGCAATTTGGAAAAATGCCGACGACTGCTTCGAATGGTATTAACAGTCCCGAAAAAATCGTCTTAAATACATGTGCGATGCCACTGGTATCAGACATGCTTAAGATTTGACTTAACATTTCTGAGAAATGTACTGGGCAGTTTGTTGATAATAAAGCATGTATCTCTGCAGAAGACCTTGCTACTTGCAGATCATACGTTTCTCTAGACGAGGTCAGTGGCACATTTTTTTGTAAAAGAATGGCTTTCATTCTGCTTAAAGTATCAATTCGTATAGAAGAGATATTCAGTGAAGGCCATACAGCAGTCTCCCTTTCCGTCTCGCTTTTTGGATGCAATACTTGCATACAACAAGTGACCGTGGATGACACAGTTACAAGATAACTTTGTCCTCGCAACATGCCACAACAGCTGTGATCATTCAGCATAACGTAGCTGCCATTGGATAGCTGCCTGAAAATCAGTACTATTGCTGTGGAGGGGGAACCGTGCAGGTGGCATGAGAGGTTATTTGCAGAACCGTTGCAGGCTCCATGCAAATTAATATCATGGCACAAAAGTGTACCACTCAGTGAGTTTTTTGCAATTATTACCACTAAGAAATACTTCATGTCCCCTATTCCAACATCTGTGTGTGTATGGTAAAACTCAGTTCGACTTAATGTATTCTTTACCCAACCTTTTGTACAGGCCCGCTGGTATATGCTCCAGACAATACTGAAACAGGAAAGAAGTCACTGGTATTGTAATGGTGCCATGAATTATCCATTCAATGACAGGTTTCTCAGAATGCGTCCCTTTTGTTGGATTGTGCTGTAAACATATCAAACAGGTCTGCACTACTCTCTTGGCCATGTTAGCAATCTCAGGATGCTCCCAAACCCGTGTTAGCAATCGAGTAATTGCAAGAGCTCCAACATGTGCCAACCCATGTGTCATCTGGACCATCACTTGCAAGTAAGCTGCAGGCAATTTCCATCGTTCCATGTCTTTACTCCTCCAACAACCCTCATCATCCAGCACTCCCTCTGCTGCCCAGGTTGCAAGTTCTACTTCAGTCGCTGATTTCTGGATGTCTAATATCTCTGCTCTAGCATCATGCCATCGCTTGGCCTGCGACTTCACTACATACATGGGGGAGTCATTTCGCGACATAGCCGTTTGTCTTGCTATACTGTCTGCAAAGGCATTACCTTGTCCCACTTTGTCAGTGACCTTTTTATGTGCACTGCATTTAATTATCGCCACTTTGTTTGGACAAAGTAACGCGTTCAAGAGATCACGCACTAGTTCTCCGTGCATGATATGCACTCCGTGCGAAGTCAAAAACCCACGCTCTCTCCAGAGTAGGCCAAAGTCATGCGCTACTCCGAAGGCGTACCGGCTGTCTGTGTAGATATTCACACATAAGCCAGCACTCAATTCGCAGGCTCTCGTCAGAGCTATTAGTTCCGCTGCTTGGGCCGGTTTCTGTGGTATTCGTGTTGCTTCTACCACTGTCTTAAGTGTCGTGATCGCATATGCTGCAGAAGTCGTGCCATCTGGCAGCCTCAAACACGATCCATCAACCCACAGTTCCCCATCCACATCTGGAAGTGGCGTATCCTGTAAGTCGGCACGACCCTTTGTTTGTTCTTCGGTCAGGAAAACACAATCATGATGTTCTTCCTCCTGGCCCTCAGCAACCGGATACGGCAATAAAGTGGCTGGGTTCAGGGTAGCGCATCTTTTCAGTGTGATATGTGGCGCCAAAAGTGTGAGCTCATATCCTGTTAAACGTGCACTCGTAAGATACTGAGTTTTCGTTTGGTTTAACAGAGCGTCCACTGCATGGGGAACTAACACCAACAGTTTGTGTGACAAAACTATTCCCTCACTCTGTCGTATAGCTACTGCTGTTGCTGCAACTTCTCGGAAACACCCAGGTAACCCTCGTGCTATAGGATCAAGAATGGCTGAAAAGTACGCACATGGCCTCTGCTTATCCCCGTGTGTCTGCACTAACACTGATAACGCACACCCATCTTTCTCGTGCACATACAACATAAAAATCTTTGTGTAGTCTGGTGTACCTAACACGGGTGCGGAGCAGAGGGCCTGTCTCAATTGTTCAAAAGCGTTTTGACATTCATCTGTCCATTCAAGGGGCATTGGTGTAGTTTTGGACAGTAACGCTAACAAAGGTTTTATAATGTGCGAAAACCCCATTATCCACTGTCTACAGAAGGACGTTAATCCTATGAAGGCTCGCACATCTCTCTGAGTGCGGGGGACTGGTGTATCTAAAATCGCTTGAATTCGATCAGATGTTAATGCACGCCCCTCCTTAGACAAAAGATGACCGAGGTAGGTCACCTTTGGTCTACAATATTGTAGCTTTTTCTTAGAAACTTTATGATTATTCCGGGCCAAAAAGGAGAGCAAGGCACGTGTACTTTCCTCACATTGTGCATAGGTGTCTGCAGCCAATAGGAGGTCATCAGCATATTGAATAAGGGCAACTCCAGATCGCAAGTCAAATGAATCGAGCTGTCTTTTTAAAGCCTGGCTATAAATGCTAGGACTTTCTGTGTAACCTTGAGGAACACGACAAAATCTATACGATTTATTATTTAACGTAAAGCCAAATAGGTACCTACTGTCAGGGTGAATTGGAATGGAAAAGAACGCGTTTTTAAGATCAATGACAGAAAAAGTCGTTGCAGTGGGGGGGACCAAAGTAAGCAATGTTGTGATGTCAGACACCACCGGATACTGGGGAATGACAATTTTATTAATTTCTCTCAAATCAATAATAAATCGATAGACTTTGTCGTCAGTGTCTTTCTTAAGGATGGGAAGAATAGGGCTGTTACAGACATTGTAAGGAACTTCCTCCACTACTCCTGCAATAATCAAATCCTGAACGATGTGCGTCAGGGCAATTTCACCTTCCCTGGATATCTTGTACTGCGGTACACGTGGCAAAGATACTCCCTCCTTGACAGTAATCCGAATAGGCGGGATGAGCATCTGTCCCACATCCGTATCTGAAGTCGCCCATAACGTGTGTGGGAGAGAGGCTAGCGCTTCAATTTCCTGCATGGTACAGAGTCTGCCTGATTCTGGGTAATTGTCATTCAAAATAACCCGCACTCCTTCAGGAGCGCAGCGTATCGTTGCTCGAAAATATTTGAGCAAATCAATGCCCATAATATTGTCTGGAGTGGGGGCGACAACAAAAATGGACAAAAACAAAAAAATGTATCAATGCAAAATGCAAGAGGTTGTGACAATGGGCTTGGAGAGGGTGTGCCATCGAACCCTATACATGTAATCGTTTCGCCAGACAGGGGAGCCAAAGCACTACGAGTAGCTACTGTGTCCACTAAAAACTGATCAGTAGAACCCAAAATGCCCGCTGATACATATGGACCTCTTTGATCTACTGGCACTTCAACCGATTCCACATCCCATCCTACGCAATCCTATGCGTGCACATAATCCTGACTCTCCACGTTCTCACTCTCCGATATCTGATACTGATTTCGCCGATCAAAAGCATTTCGTTCATCCTGACCACGACCCCTCGCTTCAAACCGACCACGATCACCTCCGCCACCCCTCGCTCCCGAATAACTATTCCGTTACCTTCCACCTCCTCGACCACGCTGACTACGTTGCTCACGGAGCACCGGACAGTCTTCAGCCCAATGCCCAAACTCTTTACAAAACGCACATTGGTCCTCAGCAATATCGGTACGGCCATACGACGCAGTACCCCCTCCTCACCTGCCTCTATCATTCCCTCTAGATTGCGCACCACGAACCTGTGCCAACATGACCTTCGTTTTCAATTCCTTCGCTTTCTTATCAACACTTTCTTTAGCCTCTATTTCCTGCCGCTCGTAATACTGTGCCATGGTTAACAAAGACGCCGGGGTCGCCGTGGTCCAGGAACTTTCACTTGTTTTCAATCGCTTCGCAATCTCCGGTAGGAGATTAGCCACATATTAATCAACAAACAAATGCCTACCCGTATCATCTGTTAACAATTGCCCACTGTAATCATGAAACGCTGCTTCAAAACGTGTGAAAAAGTCAGAAACCGATTCATCTTGTTTCTGTTTGCAGAATGCTAACATGGTCCAATCAATCTTTTTAGGGGGAACAAGCGTTTTTAACTTATTCAAAATAGCTGTAGGAAGATCTAAAATCAACTGACATGGTTTACATGCTGGCTCCCTGTCTAAATCAGCTTGGCTTATATCTTTTCAGGCTGCTCCGAACATGGTCTGATCATCGAACTTTCGAATCGCTCTCCACATATCAGGGGGAAGAATTAATCCGAAGAAAAGATCTATATCAACAAGCGTCATAACACAAGAAGAAATAGCCCCCTCCACCCCTTCATAAAAAGCTGCCAGATTTTTACGGGGATCGGGTAAAGCATTTTTCAATGCCATAACATCCGCTCTGTTCCAAGGCGTATATACCCAATTATATATAAAATACCCTTTTGCATCTACTGACGTTTTATCATCACTGGTACCTTGCCCTTTAGGGGGAACATACAAAGGTGCAGCTTCACGCATAGGCATAACATGCACTTTAGAACTCTTATCTGTTCCAAAGATAGAACACTCTTTGGATTGCTCCGTCGACCCCGGCATGGACTTCTCTGATGCTTTTCGTGCTTCCCGCAATCTGGACGCCTCATCCCGTAGCTGGACCAATCGTAAGAAAAAGGCATCTGCATCTGCAAGAACAAATAAACCTTTACGCATATTCTCATGATGAACTGACATATCCTTGGGTTCTAAATCCTCTGAATTCTTACGAAACCGTTCAATAACTTCATCTGCAAAGGTATTTAAAAAACACATCAGTTTCCGTTCCGACCACTTATCCTCTTCAGCTAAAACCTCTGCCATAGTTACTCTATTCAAATTCAGTTTCCTGGCGAAACCACGTAATTCCGCGGCTCTATTAACAGTTAACCTCGTACTCGCACTATCTCGGCCGTCATCACCAGAGTCCTCTTCCGGAGCCGTAGGTTGGACATACGGAGGCGGAGATCGATTTAATAATGAAAAATCATCAATTTCATTAGTAAGGACAGGATAAAGCGGACGTCGAATAGGAAATTGACCGGACGTTTGCAAATTACGTTCCCGTGCCTCCCTCTCTTTCTTCTCCTGTAACTCCTTCTCCTCCAGCTGTAAAGCTTTATCTCGAGCAGCCTTGCGCTACCCTTTTTCCGCCAAGGCAATCTCATGCTTCATTCGCTCACGCACTGCTTTCTCCCACATTTGTACACAATCAAACATATCCTGTCTAGACCTGCGCTGAAACAAGCATTGCTCCACAAACTGAACCTTTCGTAAATCAAACGACCCATGTAGTGGCCATTGCAACTCGGGATCAGATTTGGTATATTTATTCCATAATTTACTGTACAGTATAGGGGGAAGGCCAAACTTCACATACATTTCACGGTTAGGGGTGCCCTCTGGGGGAGCCGGCTGAGATTCATTTAATCTATACATGGTACCATTTCCAAGACAGCACATCCCTCGGAGTGTGCTTAAAACAGGCATGTTCAAAAAGTACCACGAAAACGTGATACTGTAAAATGGCACTTACTATACTTCACACAAATGTGCCGCTCAAAATACAAACGAAGTTAGAGAAACATCTATACATGCCTGCCTATGTGAAGTGCACTGCACATATAGAATCAAATTCACCAACTCAAATGTTAGCTAACTCAAAACATAGTCATATTCATAGGACCACAGTAAGCGTCCGCAGACTACCTTACCACTCACAATTCTTACCCAAATCTCAAATGTCCAGATTCCAACTGCCAAGGTCTTTGATCAAATCAGCCAAACAGGCACTGTACAGCAACGCAGACGAGCAGGATCTCAGTCGGGGACCGGCGCCACCTGGAAGGTCAGATCAGAAGGAAAGGAAGAAAACACCGTGGGTGCCAAGACTCGGGTCACTCAGTGGCAGCGTACGCGTCCATGGCGAGTTTCCAATCCTTCGTCACGACCTCTCCTTCGGGCATCAGAGTCGCTGATGAGTCCCTTCGTGGTCGCCAATTTCTGGTATTGGGTTCTCCAGGCCTACATACTCCGCAGAATACCCGCTACACCATAAGAACTGTTGGCACGGAAACTAGAAAATGTAAAAGACAAGTTTATTAAGACCCCATGGGGTGGTGGTACATTCCTACAGCACCCTTCGGCAATGCAAGAAGTATCACACCGAACATCGGTGTAAGTCCTTCTTTTATACAGTTTTACAGACATTAAAAGATGGGCGTTACATGGTTACAGAGTTTTAGGTACATATATGGTCATTTTTGGAACACAGCCAACTCATGGGAGGGGTTACAATACCAATGGTCAGTTTGGCGGAACATTCCTAAGTGATGACTGGTCAGTCGGAACTGCGCATGTGCGGGCTTGACCGTTTACTAAAAATAGCCTGTTGCTGGGCAAACTCGAGTGGTCAGTGGTACAGACAAAGGACTAAAGGGCACGCTGACCACGAGGCAACTCATTGTCTAAAATGGCCGCCGTAACATACAAAATGGCGTTTTCAAGTAAGGCCAAGATAAGGGAAATAACGTGTAGCAAAGCTTAACGCTAACCCAGTCATTGTCAAATTACGACACCACTCTTTGTAATGCATATGTTAATCTTTCAGGGTGTCTAATTCTCTCATTTGGCTATTCTTACACAACCTATGCCAATGACACACAAATTATTTTTAATGTTTGTGACTCCCCTACCAATGCTCCTTTTAAGTTTCAGCAATGTCTGCTCTGAGTTGTCAATCGGGTGAACAACAATTTTCTTAAAATCAATGCAGACAACACTGAAATTCTTCCTTCAGGGAAAGGAGACTTCTGGTCATTTCAAAGGTGTCATAAGGCACTTTGTATCCTGCTTACTCCATTCACCAAAGTAAGTAACCTGGGCATCAAACTGCTCACTTAATTTCTAAATCAGCAAGGTACCGGCCGTCTGGTTACATTATCACTTGTGTCTCCTACACAAAATTTGCCATTTTTCACCTGACACCTTTAAATGCCCTGTCATCCAAGTCCTAATATTATCCATGCTGGATTGTTATGACTCACTCTACCTGGGACTCCTCACTAGGGGCCAGATGTACAACGCTTTTTTGCATTAAATACTAAACTTTGTCTTAAATATAGTTAAAAAAGAAGATATAATATCTGTAAAAATAAAATTAAGACATTTTGTATTACTTCTTTTTCTGCATTTTTAGACATTTTGTTCTATTTTCCATAGTTTCCTATTGATTGCTATGGAGAACATTGTCCTTTTTGATTTTACCACCATTTATTTGATGTTTTCCTGTACTTGTTTCTTCAGTCAGTAAAGTTTCAAGTATGAGGGCGGGGCGGTACCAGTTAATCGGGTACCTGCCTATTGCTAAAAGAGGTTAGATTTGTTAGAAAATGTGGTTTTAAGTTTCGTTTTTTATGTGTGGTATAACATTGTTCCCTGTACATGTTACTGCAGTTCTAACCATTCCAGGCATGTGTAATTTGGATTCTGTTTTATTTTGCGTAAAGTATTATAAGTAAAATATGAGTTAGTTTAACCTTTCAATAATTCAATACACTTTACAATTTTGGGGTTTGTAATGCATTGTGTGACTTTCAGTATCCGGATGTCGGACATAGCTTTGGATTGGCTTCTTGACACTTTAGTTTTGATTCTAGAGGGTTTGAAATGTAAAAGCATACCTAATGTATCTCTACTTTCTTTTTCCTATTTGTAATTTAGATTGTTTTAATAGTCTTTAATGATTATGCTTATTTTCCATTTTATTGAAAGTATAGTGTATGGATTATATTTGGAAGGAGTGGAGTTGCATATTTTTATCCCTTTAGTAAGTTTGTGGTTTACTTAAACCATAGCACAATTACTTTTTAAACCTTTTTTACAGGGCTTTTTAAAAAGCAAAAGTTTTACAATTTGTTTCGTTTTGGTTGATTTACACCTTGGACTGTAATTTTTAATTTAGATTACTAGGGAATGGAGGTGGAAGGGAAAAAAAAATCTTTAGAAAAAAGAAGATATTGTCAGGTATAATTTGATTCCACATATGTCCTGAAAGATTATTTTTGGATTTAAATTGTGTTTTACTTTTGTTAAAGTTAGGTGCTTGCGAGAAAAGTAATAATTTCCATCAACTTGCATCGGGACATTTTCTGCAAACTCTTTAAAACAGAAAATGAGGGTTCATCAGAAGTGCTGACTAACACCTTCATTTGTTCAACTGTTTCTCTGACCAGACTATCAATAGAAGAGGCAGAGTGGTAATACTTTTAGCCTGCCTCAACAAAGTCCCCCAACAACTGGCCTCTGCAGTGGTTAAGAAATAACTTACACACCTCCAATAGCCCTCAGTTTAGTGCATTTTTCCTTACAAAAAATGTATTGCATATGTTTCAGCAATCCAGTTCCTCTCATGGTCATAACAAAAGTTGTTGTGGCCATTGCCCCAATTTTAAGACCTCTATTTGAAATGGAAGAGATCAAAATGTGTTTAACTACATTGAATATATAAAGTATTTTGTTATTATTTAACTGTTATAACTGAGCACACATTACATTTACCTTTTACTTTGAAGGTTGTAGTTGACCATTGGATTGTTTGTCTTTTCAAGATGGTGTCCGGATGGGATTGATGTGCTGATTCACTGGTCAATCATTTATTTTTTCCCGACCTGTTGTCTGTTTTGTGACACAATCATTCTCATACTTGATACGTCTTTATACACGTTAATTCATTTCTTTCTGTAGCGAGAATGTCATTTGCATTCATTGTTTTACCTGTTTTTTTACTAAGCATGGGCTGAAAATTTGTTCCACTCGCCGAATTTGCGGATTTTCCGCGATTTCGCAATCCGCGAATCTCGCGAAATCGTGGTAAAATCCGCTAATCAGCGGGGACGAATTTTCAGCCAAGCACTTACAGGGTTACAGCAGCAGGTGCAAAAGTTGAAGCTAATTTTTTGTA
Source organism: Lissotriton vulgaris (assembly GCF_964263255.1). NCBI lineage: Eukaryota > Metazoa > Chordata > Amphibia > Caudata > Salamandridae > Lissotriton > Lissotriton vulgaris. Next base: position 581,398,794 of record NC_141687.1, on the reverse strand, counting down.
ACCTTTTACAAAAGGGTTACAAAGAAATTAACTTCAACTTGGGCACCTGCTGCTGTAAGCCTGTAAATGCTTCCTGGCGCCTGTTGCCTACATGCAACTATTCTCTGACCCTGCTCTGACCCTTGAAGCAGGGTCAGAGAATAGTTACAAGTAGGCAATGAGGCGCCTGTCAAGAAAATTAAACCTCAACAGGAAGCACTGGCAGATATAAAAACAAGCATTTGTAATGCAATAGGTCTCGCATTAGGTAAGTTTGAGCTATTGGTCTTGTAAATGACAATTTTTTTTATTTATGTGTTGGTTTTGAAAATAGCTAAATTAATAGCTTTGTCATTTTCAATGCCAATAGTTATAGCTTTCGCAAATGTGACACCTATAGCATTTGTAATGCAACATGTTTTGTATTTACGTGACTTAGCTGTATTGATATTACAAATTACAATGGCTTTAAATTTTTTTAAAATAATTAATACTTAAATAAAAGTGATTTTAATGTATAATGGCAATAGCTTAAACTTTTGTAAATAACTTTTGTGAAGATTATGTTCAGTGTATTTTATTGTGACGAAAATCCAAGAATAGAAGTGAAATATTAACATCTTTTTGTGACATTTGTAATAAAGTTTGAAACATTGAGAGAACATATTTGAGCCAGTTGTTGTTGAATGGTTGCGCAGATTGATGCTGGGGTGGCGCTGAGTGGTGCTGTGGTGGTGCTGAGTGGTGCTGTGGTGATGGTGAGTGGTGCTGTGGTGGTGCTGAGTGATACTGGGATGGTGCCGAGTGATGCAGGGATGGTGCTGAATGGTGCTGTGGTGGTGCTGAGTGATGCTCTGGTGGTGCTTAGTGATGCTGTGGTGGTGCTGGGTGGTGCTGTGGTGGTGCTGAGTGATAATGTGGTGGCACTGAGTGATGCTGTGGTGGCGCTGAGTGATGTTGTGGTGGCGCTGAGTGGTGCTGTGGTGGTGCTGAGTGATAATCTGGTGGTGCTGAGTGATAATGTGGTGGTGCTGAGTGATGCTGGGGTAGCGCTGAGTGATGATGCATGATGCAGAGGGCAGAAATGCACAAAAAGCAGTCTAACAAAGGGCAGAAGGGCAGAAAAACGAGGAAAAACGAGTCTAACAGAGGGCAGAAGGCCACAAAAACCAGTCTAACAGAGGACAGAAGGGCAGAAAAACAAGGGAAAAACGAGTCTAACAGAGGGCAGAAGGGCACAAAAAACTAGTCTAACGGGGCAGAAAGGCACAAAAACGAGTCTAACAGAGGGCAGAAGGGCACAAAAAATGAGCATAACAGAGGGCAGAAGGGCACAAAAACAACAGAATAACAGAGGGCAGAAGGGCACAAAAAACGAGTCTAACAGAGGGCAGAAGGACAGAAAAACAAGGGAAAAATGAGTTTAGCAGAGGGCAGAAGGGCACAAAAAACGAGTCTAACAGGGGGCAGAAGGGCGGAAAAACAAGGGAAAAACGAGTCTAACAGAGGGCAGAAGGGCAGAAAACAAGGGAAAAACGAGTCTAACAGAGGGCAGAAGGGCACAAAAAACGAGTCTAACAGGGGGCAGAATGAATCCCGCCCTGCGTGTTTGTCCACGAAGATGCCACCTTTTTGTGCAATACCTCTACTCAACTGGAGTCATTTCTACTGTCTAATCAGTAAGTGCTCCCTCGTTGGCTAAATGTATAGGGGCAGATTTACAATAACTGGCGCATCCCCAGGGATGCGCCAGTTACTGTGCTCCTCAGCTCCGCCACCCATGGTGCGCCACATTTACAATGCGGCGCACCATGTGGCAAAAACGGCACAGATGCGTCACGCATCTGTGCCGTAAAAGCAGCGCATTGCTGGAGCTGCGTCGAGCTTGCGCTGCAGCTCCAGCAATGCTCCGGGGGGCCCTCTCTCCCCAATGCTGCATCAAGCCTTGCGCCTGCTTCAAGCCTGATGGCGCAGGGCTTTACAATGTGACGCATCTCTCAGATGCGTCACGTTGTTAATACCCAGCACCATGGCGCATCTTTTGTGCTGCCGCTGCGTCACAAAAGGTCTCGGTAGAGGGAGGGAGTGGTGAACCAGAGGGTGGCAGTGATGAACCAGAGGGTGACAGTGATGAACCAGAGGGTGGCAGGGGTGAACCAGAGGGTGACAGTGCTGAACCAGAGGGTGGCAGTGCTGAACCAGAGGGTGGCAGGGGTGAAGCAGAGGGTGGCAGTTATGAACCAGATGGTGGCAGGGGTGAACCAGAGGGTGGCAGTGGTGAACCAGAGGGTGGCATGGGTGAATCAGAGGGTGGCAGTGGTGGACCAGAGAGTCACAGTGGTGAACCAGAGTGTGGCAGTGCTGAACCAGAGGGTGACAGTGGTTAACCAGAGGGTGGCAGTGGTGAACCAGAGGTGCTGTGATGAACCAGAGGGTGGCAGTCATGAACCAGAGGGTGGCAGTGGTGAACCAGAGGGTGACTGTGCTGTACCAGAGGGTGGCAGGGGTGAACCAGAGGGTGCTGTGATGAACCAGAGGGTGGCAGGGGTGAACCAGAGGGTGGCAGTGGTGAACCAGAGGGTGGCAGTGCTGAACCAGAGAGTGACAGTGGTTAACCAGAGGGTGGCAGTGTTGAACCAGAGGTGCTGTGATGAACCAGAGGGTGGCAGTCGTGAACCAGAGGGTGGCAGTGGTGAACCAGAGGGTGGCAGTGCTGTACCAGAGGGTGGCAGGGGTGAACTAGAGGTGCTGTGATGAGCCAGAGGGTGGCAGTCGTGAACCAGAGGGTGGCAGTGGTGAACCAGAGCGTGACAGTGCTGTACCAGAGGGTGGCAGGGGTGAACCAGAGGGTGGCAGTGCTGACCCAGAGTGTGGCAGGGGTGAACCAGAGGGTGGCAGTGATGAACCAGATGGTGGCAGGGGTGAACCAGAGGGTGGCAGTTGTGAACCAGAGGGTGGCATGGGTGAACCAGAGGGTGGCAGTGGTGAACCAGAGAGTCGCAGTGGTGAACCAGAGGGTGGCAATGCTGAACCAGAGGGTGACATTGGATAATCAGAGGGTGGCAGTTGTGAACCAGAGGTGCTGTGATGAACCAGAGGGTGGCAGGTATGAACCAGAGGGTGGCAGTGGTGAACCAGAGGGTGACAGTGCTGTACCAGAGGGTGGCAGGGGTGAACCAGAGGGTGCTGTGATGAACCAGAGGGTGGCAGTGGTGAACCAGAGGGGGGCAGGGGTGAACCAGAGGGTGGCAGTGGTGAATCAGATGGTGGCAGTGCTGAACCAGAGGGTGACAGTGGTTAACCAGAGGGTGGCAGTGTTGAACCAGAGGTGCTGAGATGAACCAGAGGGTGGCAGTCGTGAACCAGAGGGTGGCAGTGATGAAACAGAGGGTGACAGTGCTGTACCAGAGGGTGGCAGGGGTGAACCAGAGGTGCTGTGATGAACCAGAGGGTGGTAGTCGTGAACCAGAGGGTAGCAGTGGTGAACCAGAGGGTGACAGTGCTGTACCAGAGGGTGGCAGGGGTGAACCAGAGGGTGCTGTGATGAACCAGATGGTGGCAGTGGTGAACCAGAGGGTGGCAGGGGTGAACCAGAGGGTGGCAGTGGTGAACCAGAGGGTGGCAGTGCTGAACCAGAGGGTGACAGTGGATAACCAGAGGGTGGCAGTGGTGAACCAGAGGTGCTGTGATGAACCAGAGGGTGGCAGTCGTGAACCAGAGGGTGGCAGTGGTGAACCAGAGGGTGACAGTGCTGAACCAGAAGGTGGCAGGGGTGAACCAGAGAGTGGCAGTGCTGAACCAGAGGGTGGCAGTGGTGAACCAGAGGGTGGCAGGGGTGAACTAGAGGGTGGCAGGGGTGAACCAGAGGGTGGCAGTGGTGAACCAGAGGGTGGCAGTAATGAGCCAGAGGGTGGCAGGGGTGAACCAGAGGGTGGCAGTGGTGAACCAGAGGGTGGCAGTAATGAGCCAGAGGGTGGCAGTGGTGAACCAGAGGGTGCTGTGCCCATACACAACCGCATGGTTAACTTCACCATGCAAGCGGCCCGCGAACACGCAAAAGCCCCGCGAACATGCAAAAACCCCCTCAAACACGCAAAAAACCCCGCGAACATGCAAAAAAACAAAAAACTGCAAATTCGCACGAATTCGCAGATTGCAAATTCGATTTCGTGCGAATTCGCGGAACGCGAATTCGCAAATTTCGCCCATACTTATTTTTTACACACAATCGTGCTTTGTCATCTTTTCTTGTTTATATTTGCCAGTTGCAGAAGTGTTTGCTGGTGATTTTCTTTTCTTGTTTTCTATCTTGAAAATAGAAAATATATGTATTTGTTTCCAATGTGTATGCATGAGTTTAAAGCAGGCTGATATCTTAGTCCTTATTTTTTGAATCATTGGATTGTTATGTGCTTAGTTCTGCGTCTCTTGATTTTTCCCTCCGGGCGAAAAAGGAGCTTGTGTCCCCTGAGTCAGAGTCACTGTAAAAAATCAGAGACGTTTTGGTGACTCATTGTTGATCATTTGAAGCAATACTGATTGTGCGAAATATTCAGTATTTTTCCCATGTGAGCTTATCTATTCCAGAGAATAGGTGGCACTGTCTAATCAAAGAGTCACAGCCTGCCTGATGATGTCTGGCCACTAGATAGGTCTCCCGACAATGACCACAAAATGTTGATTAGTCATTTACATAGGTTTTTCTGTGTTTCACTGTTTTTCTTAGAAACAATGCTCTCCAGAATCCATTTAATTTTATGTATAAATGTGTGACAGAAACCTATTTGTATTCTCTTGTAGTAAAATTTACAATTTGATGTATATATTTAGGGATTCTAGTTCCAGCATCTTCTAACAGGATTTTACAAATTTTGTGTACCACACATACTATACTATTTATAGTTTTAAACCAGTTCTTTAGTTTAAAAAAAAATTGTATAGGGGAAAGCATTTTTTAAATATTTCTTGCCTATTTTTTCAACTACCTTTTAAGAAACATGATGTTGAAAAAGTAGTGTGATGTAAATGTAGACATAGTGATAGTTTACATAAAGGTACATTATAAAGTGATGGGAAGGCACCCAATGTAAAAACCATGCTGTAAAGTACAGCGAAATAAACTACCATGAAGTAGTAACTGACATTCATCTTTGGCATTCAAAGTTCATCAGGAAATTGGGATTGAGCTTGGAGTACCTTGTCAGAAAAACCCATAACAAAGGCGCAGGATCTCTCTATACCTTCCATCTTATACACAATCCACAAACAATGGATCAAAAATAAATATCTCTCTCTCTCTCTTCATACAGTAGAGCACTAGAGACATGCTCCATGTTCACAATAATCAACACAAGCAACATGTAGTGTATTATAATTTAATTTCAATAGCTGTTACTACTCCTGATGGGGATTTGAAAGGAGTTAAGTGTGATATGTTCAGGGATGGGTAGGAAAATTCATGCAAATTATTGGCGGTATTAATGGATGAGCTGCGGGAGAATAGATATTGGTAGTTGTAGTGGTATGACATTTAAAGGAGAGGTCGTGATCTTTGAAATGATGTGTGGGCCATTTGCAGAAATACAATAATAGGGATTAAGGCAAAAATGCATGTGATCTAGAGCAGGCTGTACTCAGAAGATGAGGCAAACAGAGGAGCCTTCTCTTGAAAGGCTATCGCTTAGACCAAAGCTGCAGGAAGAAACTCTGATCATCTCAAAGGCTGGCAGAGTAAAGTAAGGGCCTGCAGCAGTAATCTAATGATTATACAACATGAGAGAATTTATGAGGTAAATAAGGCAAACATCCCAAACAGGATTCTGTAAATACTGGACCAGATATTTTCTGATGGCTTTGTTTAGTTTGGCTCGGACTATTACATACAAAAGAGAAGTGGGATCCATTATGGATGCCCCTAGTTGTGGCATGGCCCAAGCTAGGAATGAGGATAGCTTACACAGACAGTGGATTGCCTACATTCTTCTGGCTGGAGGGTACAGACCTATACAATAAAATAAGGAGAATGTAGCCAGGCATACCTTTGGCAATTCCAAGAGCCTTCTTAACCGGGGCTGTTGATGAGTTCTTTCTGAGTACTGCCATTTGGTAGATGATAGGGGTGAACAGATGGACTGTGGTTGCTCTTATAGGCTTCTAGATTAGGCAGCTCTTTGTGTGACCCTAATTGACGCTTCTGAAAAGTTAATAACATCCAAGTGCAGAGATCTCACACTTCATTGTGCCCATATAGGGTAAACTCCTGCTTGGAGGCAGCTCCATTGCTACCCATTGTGAAAAGCATATTGTGTTGTGTTAATCTGATTTGTAGCATGCCCACTGATCCCCAAAGGAATACCTGGGTGGGACACTTGATTAGTGTTGCAATAACCGTGTTTGTAGAGCCTTCCTAAAAGGCAGTAGTTTGGGGATTGGTCTGAGGTACAGGGGTTAGGCATTGTAGTGTAGCTCCAATGTACCCTAATATAGGCCTAGGTAGTTGCATGACCTTTTACCTACATTTGTCCTACTTTGCTCTACATAACGGCTTTGGTGCAGATTTTTTACCTAGTTAGGTGCTGAATAAATGTTGTGTGGTTTTCTTCTAAAACTAGCCTAATTTATTATGCATGAGGGTTCTTAGTATCACAGCAGGATTACCATCTTCTTCATAACAGCTCTGTACAAAAGTCACCACTATTGTCATCCTTGGCCGACAGACCCACAGTACCATGACATATCTAGGTAGAATACCTTCGGGTACCTTTCGGGAATACAAGTCCCACATCTTCTCTGTACAAACCAGAGGAGAAACTTCCATGCTGATACAAGACGCTGAAGAACCTGCACGCAGACACTCCAGCACGCAGTGGTCTGACATCCCTTCGCGGGGTGTCCAACTCGAGACCAAGATGGGTCCTTCGTTCTCTCCCATCAGGTAATGTGGTAGGATCTTTCCTAGGGGGGTTCTTGGCTATACACCTACATAAATGCTAGGTACACTTAGGTGTATCTAGTTAGGGTTTGCATTGTAGGAGTACTCATGATTACTTCCATGGATCTACATGCCTCAATATATTAGTTGTTTTAACGCCATGTTAGAATTCTACCCTTTATTTACTCTGTTGGTGCTTATAACCGTGTATATCTGTTTCTGTCTAATGGTTGTTGCAGCACATGTATTTTATACTGGAATGACGCTGGTTCAATAAATGCTTATTGAAAACGTCCCCACCGTTTATTCTGTATATCTCACTAAGACCAAGTGAGCAGGAATGACTGAGCGAAAATCACTGTACTGTTTCCACGATCCCTGAGGGTCAGGGTTATCATGTTTGATAGATGCCAGAAACAATTCGCTCCTGGGTAAGGTTGTGGGGTTTACAGTGGCACTGTGAGCTAGCTGGTTTACAGACTAACATATCATCAGTCTGGACACCAATCCCTTAGTTTATGTTGTCTAAATGTGCAGATCCTGTATATATTTGTAGGAACTACATGACAGGGAGTATGAGAAGTAAGAGTGCCCTCCAGTTTTGCATGATAAATGCATTGACTTAACTAATGACAGATTAGCTGATCTCATTTGCCTCAAGGGTTGGTAACACTGGACTCCCTTTCACAATTATGCTGGGCCATTATTATGAAAAGCTTGGCGAGTGTGACACAGCTGATTAATAATGTCTCTCTTGTGCACTGGAAGTTAGTGAAGTGCTATCAGTGCAGGGGAAGAAGCAGATATGTATGGTAGGTTGCTGATCAGGCATTACTCCAGACAAAGGCAGGTAGCTTGAGAAGGACACTTCAAAATAACCAAACCAAACCAATCATGAGACAGTAGGCGTACCCTCTTTTGTGCCACCTCAGTACTGTATGTGGCATATTTCAAGGACTTATCGATGAGTTAGTGGCACTTTATCGCAGCCAAAGAAGTGATAAAGTTATCGCCCTCTTCACAAGCTGATACTAACAGCCGTTTTCCTGCGATAGCAGCCGCAAAAAACATTGTTACAAATGACACCGTCAACTAACGCTAATGATATGCAGAGTAGGCGTTTCTTTGCAAAAAGCTGCGACAACACCACTTTGAACCATTCTCAATGACCAGCCAGATCAGCGATAATATCCTAAAACAGGCAATAAGGCGTGTTAGCAGCAGGGATTTAACACCTGCTCTTACCTGGTGATAAGTTGTACAACAACCTGCACCAAAAAAAGGGAGCCCAGCCCAGAGCCACACCTGAAGAACAACAGATGCCATGGAGCTACTGATCATGCAGCTCGGAGCCCCGAGGGCCACCACACCCACCGCTACTACCCCCAGGCCTTCCCCTCGGGACCCCCTACATCCGCCCGGACTACCACAGAGGCAGCGCAGACAAAGACAGCAGACCTTCAGAAAACGCACCAGCCTTACACACTTGCCCACTACAGGCTCAAAAGAACAACCATCCTCAGCATCCTGACCATCATTGCCCACAGGCTGATGGTACCAACACAGCGGACAACCAACATCCCTCCGCAGACAAAGCTGCTGGCTGTGCTGTACCTGTTTGCCTCTTAGACCTTCCAACCAACAACTGCCAGAGTCGGAGGAGGCTCACAGCCAGCACTATCAAAGTTCATCACAACTGTCTTGGATGCCATCAGCTTGGTACCCCATCACCTTCACTTCCCCCACACTGGGGTGGCATGAGAGGTGGTGCCTGCGATCCTGTGCACCTGCTGCACAGGCCGCTGGTCCCCAGACCCGTCTTGGCTGACCCTGCACACGCAGGCCACACTGCTCACCTGCCGACTCAATCGCTGGCCTTCACGACACAGGCCCCCAGCACTCCTATCTCATTGACATACTCATTGACATACTCCAGCTACCTCCGGCCTACACTGCGGTCTAGTAGGTCATACATTTGGAACTGAGTCTTGATATCATGATGGCCGAGTTCATATGTTAATAGGACGTTTGATATCACTCTACTCCCTTGATGTGGTGCCACCAACTCTGCTGGCTTATACTCACCCCACACCCATCCAGCACAGGCATCACTGGACATGTGACCCTGGCAATAAAAGGGACCGGGCGCACATGCCCGTAGCTAGTTCCACAAACTATCTAAGTGTGTCTGCGTGGTTATTATGTATGCATGAGGGCCCCGGGCCCCCACCACATTGTGCTGTGTACAGCGTACGCAACCATGTCACCTCAGGCAGTGTGGAAGACCTGGGACATGTAACTGTGTCGTACCCCCCTGAAATCGTAAGTGGAGTGGACTGGCGTACGACAGTCCAGTGTAGGGGTGTGGGCAATCAACCCGGGGCCCTGGGCCTGGTTAACTTTTGGCCTTGCCAAGGAAGTAACTAGTGCGTGTGTCTCTGTTGTAGTGTCGGCGCCACCCATCCCGCAATGGACAATGTTGCAATGTAGGATGCCCCCGGAGTGCGGGCTCAGCCGAAGGGGTGCAGCAGGTGCACAGGAGTGCGGGCTCGGCCGGGGGATAAATGAAGGAGCGCAAGCCCGCTCGGGGTCCGGGATCATACATGCCAACTGGTGTGTGTGTCGTTATTACCGCAGCATAAGCCAAAGGTCTACCCTCAACCCCATCGCGAGTTCAGCCAGCCATGAACTCTACATCTGTGTCCGCATTATCCTTACCATAGGCCTGCACACGTGGCCACCCACCTTCAACGCACAACATCACAGTGTTTTTGTCAGGCTTGGAGACATGCGCAGACAGGCATGACATTGGTGTGCCGTAGGAGTGCAAGTGATGCAACTGTGCTGCGCACACTAGTCAATAACCTTGGGGGAAGGAGGAGCAGCATTGAGGCTATGTAATACACATTGATGCCGCTCATTTGCTACAAGCAGTACATGTCAAACAAGAATCACTAAGTCACACGTATCACACACCAATGAACCAAGGAGCCGGCAAACACGTCATGCAGAACCAACTATTGACTCATGTCTCTCTGTACTGTCACAGCTGATCAAGGATATGCATTCTGCCCTTGGAAGATGACACTCGTCTGAGCCCTGAACACACAGGCCCAAAGGTAGTAAAATGCAGCCCAAAAACGCACCAGGGGCATCATGGAACACACATTTGGCATGTTGAAGTCATGTTTCAGGCACCTGGACATCACATGTGGAAGGCTCCTGTACAGCCCAGACATCGTGTGCAAGATGATTGTTGCATGTTGTGTGTTGCACAACAGATGTGTATGCACCAATCCCCCATGGATACAAGTGCCAGATGCACTGGACGATGATGAGGAAGATGAAGCAGGTGGCTCACACCCACTGCAGCTGCAGCAGGAATAGCCTGTAGGAAGACCATCATTGACAATTTCTTCACATGAGCACGTCACACTGTCACAGTCCTTAGCAATCATGGGACAGTACAAAATGATCACAGGCACAGCATGTGCAAATAAATTCATTACAACACACATTCCCTGAGTGCATGTCACTCCTCTGCACAAACACATCAGTTGGACAAGTGTAAGTGCAACACGTAGTGCTAACAATCTCATAATTTGAAAATAGATTGTGGGTGTGTCACCTCTGTACAGAGAGGCTGTTTAGGGTGTCACGTATTCAAAATGCCTCTTCTGTGTGTCAAAGATGGTAAGGAATCCCACTCATCAGCGTTTCACATGTATCCCAAATCATTACCTAAAACTGACAACAGGCCTTCTTTTGGGGTCAAATATGTACTACCATGACTGAAGTCCCACAACATGAGCAACATGGAAGTAAGGGGGAATCACTGCCCCTACATTCATCCATGCTTTCATACTTGATTAATCATAGACATGACTGTGTGTATTAGTATGTATTATTTACTCTCAGTGGAATGCTGAAGCTGTCTTAGTACTGGGCCATGCACACAACAATTTACAATGTTGCCCTGTGGAGGGCCACCCAGAGTCCTTTAGGGATTGACAAGTTACTCATAAGGGGAAGAGTCCAGTCTCATGCTGATTGCTGTGTCCTTGTTAAACAAACATAATATGGCAGGCCATGTCGAGGTCCAAGGTTAGTGTCGCAGAGTGTATCTGGGGACTGTGGAAGGTGTTATTCCCGAGCATGATGCAGAGAGCAGAAACAAGCGGAAATACGTGCTACTGCTTCCTTTTTCCCACTAAGGCAGATTCATCCTCATCTTCGTCCTCTGACAATTCATTTGCCTCACATGTGAGTGGTGGTGTTTGGTCTGCAGCACTGTGTGACACTAACACATCAGGGGCAGAAGATGTGGATGTAGATGTAGCAGCAGCATTCATCTGCGCAATGTCTTGTTGCATCACTCCCATGATGAGGATCTGCAGGGCATGGAAGATCTCATCTACAGCATTCTCGTGTGCAGCCGTGGTAGACATTCTTTGCGCCTGCATTTGCTCCATGTTCTCCATGACCTTCCTTATCTTTCCCAAATCACGGATGGCATTGTTGTAGTCACTCTGACTAGACAGTTGTTGTATCCGAGTCATGACTCCAACAACGTCAGCCATGAATTGTTGGAGGGCATGGGGAAGACTGTGGGTGTCCGTTAGGGAGTGTAAGTGGTCCCTGATGGAACTTAGACACCCACGTATGGCATCTAGTTTGGCTGCCATAAGGTCAAACCCCACCCGCACGTTTCAGCCAGCTCATTCTGGCGGTCTAACACACAGCGTTGGAACGCCATGTGTTCTTCGGTGAGGTGCTGGGAGCCAGGCGTGGTGGTAGGTGATTCCTGCTGTGTGGTCTGTGCAGGGGGTGGGCTCACCTCGAGGGTGTTGGGCTGCCCTGCTACTGGAGGTGAGGTGAGGAGGTTGTACATGAACCATTGGAGTTCATCATAGTCATTATCCTGGGGGTCGTCTCATCATCACTGACGTGATGTAGGGTCTGCTCTGCAGGAGGTGTTGATTGTCCCTCTGCAATGTAAAGGAGAGATGCAGTTTCACAGTGTGTTCCATGTATGTTTACGCATTGGCGAAGTTTAAATACAGACTGCATGACAATGTACATTGTGACTGTTTGTGAGGAGATGCCTATTAGAAGCGGGACAGTGGACATTTGTACTACATCATGGATGTGAGGTTGTACTCGTACATTGTAATGTCAGTTTTTTTGTCTATGCTTTTATGGTGCATTTTCCAGCATGACTCATGGGAATTGCAGGCCTGTCGCTGGTTATCGCTGATTTTTGTATTGCGGTTTGAGACATCGCTGCTTTTTTCTTGTTCGAGTTTCGCATTTTTTAGGCTTTGCGTTAATTTTAACGTGGTCATTTGATGCACTATCGTGAGACTATCGCATGGTACTGCCGTGTTGGGAATACAACGTTAACACAGCGTTATTTTCCTGCGATAAACTGCGATGTGAAAAGTTGCATTAAGCTAATTTTGCGATAATTATCACACGTTCTTGAGAATATCCCCCTACGTGTTTTTTCATGAAGAGAAGCAATTACATGCTTAGCCCCCACAGATATTGGCAAACATGTAGAATGGGCCACTGATCTCTTCCACCAATAACTTTTACCTTTACAGGTGTTAAGCTTGTCCTGGCAAGTTTCTAGTTTAACTGGCAATGAACATAATTACTAATTCATTGGTTAAAGGATTCTGCAGAAAAAACTGATCTGTATCTGAAGCAGTTTCCATTTCAGCAGCCAGATGGCCCGAATTTAAAAACAAGCAGCCTTCGTATTCGAAAAGCAAGTTTAATTGTACTTTCAGTATGCCAGATCTTAAGATAGAAAATATCCTTTCTACAGCTCAAGAAACAACACTCAAGATTCGTACTCTGGACACTAATCTCACCACAATAAAAAGCCTTGGGAACAAGTTTGAGGTCTGGACCCAATGTTTGTGGTCTTTTAATCACGTTCACTTTATGGTTGTGTATAATCCTTTGCTCAATAACTATGTTATGCCTAGGTTAAAACCCACTAGTTGGTGCCAACGAATACTATAAAATAACTAACCGAAGTAGAATGCTATAATATGGGTTAGAAAAGCATAATATGCAATAACTTAATTTAACATAGCATAGTATACTGTACAACAGCACAGTAGAAAGTAGCAAATATAGAGTGACTAATGTAGGATAATATATATTAAATATTACATCACAAGATATCTCCAGGTAGTGTAACATAAGAAAGTATTGTAGAGCATAGTATGTCATGCAACAGTAGTACACGTAGTGTTGTTACGGAAAAATCATCAGCTTGGAGAACCCCTGCCCCAAGTGCCCTAATTGTACTGATATCTTGATCCCATATTGCTGCTTTTTGTTGTCATAAGCAAACACGAATCATGCGTTTGGTTGATGACATATGCAGATCTCATGGATTGTGGTCTTATGAACAGGTGGGCACGCCCAAAGTGCTATCCTCATAGTGGTGACAGGCTACTGCCTTCACCATGCGCTAAGTAGCATGAACGTGGTGGTGGCAGCATACTGTGTAATCAGTAGGAGTGAACAGGTTCTTTTTGACCTGTGTCACTGGAGTGAGGCCTACAAGCTCACTTTGTTAATGTTCCACTGTTGTGTGTTTAACTCATCCTTGGCCTACAGCGGTTTGGTGTGTACTACTGTTGAGCTGCACATAAGTGATGTATCTGTGCTGGGTGTATGTGTGCCTGGGAAGGTAACAATACAAGAATAATGCAGTACTGTGCACTTCGAGCATGCTGAATGCATGTGCTGGATGTATTTGTGATTATGAGTGGTGCACTACATGATGGATGTAGTGTGATACAGTGCACACATGGTAAATGCATGTGCTGGATGTATGTGTTCTAAAGAGTCCTATAATACATTAAGGATATAGTGATGTGCAGTGCATGCATGTTAAATGTATGTACTGGATGTATGTGTGCCCTTGAGCGGTGCAATACATGAAGCATTCAGTGCTGTCCAGTGCTTGCATGTTAAACGCATGTGCTGGAGGTATGTGTGCCTGGGAGTGGTACAATACATGGAGGATACAGTACTGTGCAGTGCATGTATGTAGTATTCATGCACTAGTTGTAGGTGTGCCTATGAAGAGTACAATATATGGAGGAACCTTGGTTCTATTTTAGAAGCCTTCATGATGAAACATGAGGACAGAAGGTAGATGAATCACCCCAGGCATATTTGTGTATTGCTGTATTCCTGTAAGCTGAGTGGGACTAAGCATGGGCGTAAAATCCGTTCCGCTCGCGGATTTTGCGGATTTTCGGGAAATTCGCAATCCGCGAGATTCGCGAATCTCCCGCAAAATCCGCAAATCCGCGAGCAGCGGATTTTGCTCGCACTGCTCGCACTGTTCGCGTGAGTTCGCGCCCCGCGAATAAGTGCAAAATTGCAGAAATACGCTCTTAGCAAAACTGAAAGTAACTACTTACCAGGTTCAAAAGTTCAGGCTCATCATTAGTAGCCATTTCCTGTAGTGCTTCCTGAGGGGCCCCTCCAGAGTTCAGTTGCCAGTTGAAACTATTATGTGACCCTGCTCTGAACCTCAGAATAGTTACACATATACCACAAAGGTCCTGAATTACAGCTAAGGGAGACAAGCAGGAGCCAGGCTGGAAGTTAAAATCCATTAATCAGCCCCTAATTCATTATTGTCAGTTGGGGCAGGGCAGGTGTTGTAACTAATTTTGCAACAATGAAAGCACTTAGCAAGTGCAAAAGATCACTAATCAGGGCGCACTAAGGAAGCAGGTGCCAGCTAAAAAAATATTCTGTGACACATTAATCAGCCCCAAATTAATTCAGGTCACTTGAGGCAGGGAAGGTGTGCTTTGCTTTGCCGAAAATAATGTACACTGGACAACCAGAGGGTGTGGTGATGAAACAGAGGGTGGCATGGGTGGGCCAGAGGGTGGCATGAGTAGTCAGAGAGTGGCAGTGGTGACAGAGAGTGGCAGTGATGAAGAAGAGTGTCCTAAACAGGCTGGACACGTAGAAACAACAAGTTCGCAAAACTTGCGACCCGACAGGTAAGTTCGCAAATTGTGAAATTGTAAAAACCCTCGCGAACTGGCAGAAACACGGGCGAACAAAAAAAAAAAAATCCGCAAATTCGCGGGAATTCGCGGATTTTGCGGATTGCGAATCCGCAAATCCGCCAAATTCGCGAACGCGAGATCCGCAAAATTCGCCCATGCTTAAGTGGGACACACACTGGAGAGATGAGAGCCAGGCTTCTCCTGTACATTTCAAAGGTTGTTATTTGGTTCAGTGAGAGGTCAGAGGGAAGGTGCCTGGGCACATCTCTGAAAGGAGGTGGGGCTGATAAGAGAATCATCAAGAGAGGGCTGGGACACTGGGATAACCTTTTGTTGCACATATTACTGTAGCTGACATCCAGGTATGAACTCTGGTCACTCCCATGACCAGTGTTGTGAGCTATCAGCTTTAGAGTCACTCCTTCTGTGACAGCCTGCTTTCAAGAGGAAGAGAGGGCAGATGAGTGGGCAGTTCAAAAGAAGCAGAACCCCCAACATAAACTACGAAGACTCAGAGTCTAAATCACTTTTGGTTTCTGGAAATGGACTATAAATAGGGAAGCTTGAGACTCCAAAAACATTCATCTGCAAAGTGGCCAGATGGGCTGTGTGAGCAGGGAAAGGTCTGCAAGACTTCTGCCTGTGACCAGGACTTGGGTACAAGGCAATCTAGTCTCCGTGCTGGGTGAGGAGACATCACCCTGAGAAACCAAGACCACCTGTCCAGGAGCCTGGAGCACCAGTGCCTGCACGCATAGATCAGTGTGTCCTCTGAGGAAAAGCAGAGTGTTGGAGGGAGCAAGGTCCAGTGGGGAGAATTGTCGAGTGAACTCCCTTTGTGAGATGTGAGGAGAGGGCTGCTGCACCAATCTGGTCATGCCAGAGGAGCGCAGCTGTTCATTGAGCCATGTGCATTACTGTACCTGTAGAGCAGGAGTCAGTGTGTAGTGAGGAGCCGACAACCTTGTATTCCTGGGGGAGGGGTGCCCCAACAAGATTGCCATGCTGTGAGGGCTGTAGCCCTTGTGCTGTGATGAGCTGTGACACCGTGTGCCAGGAAGGGTTGCCGCTGAGGACTTTTCTGTGCAGAACGGGACGGCGCCTCTGTACAGGGTGAATATGGTGATCCGTATGCCAGAGGGGATCCGTTGGGAGCAACAAGTCATGTGACCTGATCAACACCAGCCCACCAGAGAAACGAGGCTGCTCTGGGATCCTCAGTACATCATCATCAAGGCAAGGGAACTGCTGCAGGATCGCCCCATAACCCTTCCACTGTGGGATGGATCAAACACTTACCCTGCACGAAGGAGACATAAAGAACCTCCAAACGCATCAGTGGCATGACCACATGTGAGGAACTCTGCGTCTGCTGAATGCAGCCCACCTGGGCCGTGTGCGGTGAACTCAGCCAATTCAGCTGCTGCCTCTCCATGCAGATAGGGTGAGCTCAGGAACTCCGTATGCTCCAAGCCTGCAAGTGTGGGTACAACTGTTTTTGTGACTGTCGGCCTGGGGGAACTTGCTTGCTAATTAGTGCTGAGACGCTGGAACAGGATTGAATTTCAAACAGAGGAAGAGAGGACTCTTGTGACTCGTACTACTAGTGGTGCTTGCCCTGAATGTTGCGTTATAGTGAATGGGGAATAATTACTATTGCTAGGAGCGAGGAGGGAGGGGGACGTGGGCGACCCCTTAAAGAAACACTAGAATACTGCACTCAGGGAGACTGTGTAGTGGTTTGTGAATGTCATATTTTTTCTTTGTGTTGTTAGTGGTAGAAATAAAATACTTCTCTTTTTTTTAATAAAAGTGAGTTTTTGGCAGGACAATGATTTATATTTACTGATTCTGTTCGTATTTTGAGGTGTGAACTTTTGTTCATCCCTTGTAACTAACTCCCCCCTAGAGAGGTAAGACTATATAAAATAGTCCAGGGTTTTAATAAACAGATTAAAGAACCATAATGTAATGGGCTTTTGCTTCTCTTCAGGGAGGTACGAAGTGCTATATAAATACAAAAGGATATAAATGGAATATTGTCCACATGCACTCTCAATACATTTGTGCTGCAACCTACTTTGAGCCCCCAAACCTACATGTCCAGAGGCAGCTGGCCTTATGTTAAAAGACAGGCATTACAACTTACTATAATCCAATTTAAACAGAGATCATCCATTTTTTTGTTTAAATCTGTTTTTATTAAAGTTTTGAAAGTTACAGGTACTTGAAGATATTATTTATAAGCTGTGTACACTCCATGCACGGTGGCACTTGATAACAATATATACAGGCTGTCAACGTACACAGTTAAGCCTCTTGGCTATCAAACAGAGATCATCCATTAAGGACGACCACCAAACACAATAGTTTTAAATACCATGATTAAGAAAATGAAAAACAGTGAGGTTGCACTAGCAGAGGAATATCACCTGAGCGCCCTGGGAAGGGAAGAAAGGGCCATTGAACATATAGAGGCCAGGGCAGACACGATACATGCACTATCAGACCCTTCTAACTCAGAGACCCTGCAAACTCACCAGCCCAGCAGGGAGAGGTCAAGGAGTGGGCCAATCTCATGTAGTTTCCGCAATGGAAAACCACAGAGTTGCCATAAAAATTTGTCTAATTCTGTGGGGTTCCGTGAGCGAGCTGAGTATTGCTCAGCCACCCCTAATAAAGTCTCCTTGGATGTTGAGAGTAGTAGGGGGCCAAGAACCCCTATTGTTGCCATGAGTAAGTTCCTCACAGCAAAGCTGCTGAGATGTCATAGTCGGGGCCCGCCCCCTTTCTTAACCACTCTGCACAGGGGCCTCCTAGTGCACTATTGGTTGGGGGATGCCGTCCCCTTAGCTGCTGAGGGTGGTTGGGGGCCAAGAACCCCTATTGTTGCCACTAGTAAGCCGCGCGCAGTGAGATTGCTGAGACGTCGTCGGATGCCTGCATCCTTTCTCAACCACTCTGCAAAGGTGCCTCCTGGCGCACTACTAATTGGGGGATGAAGTCCACTAGGCTGCAGATGGTCAAGTAAGTCCCCCACAGGGGGATTGCTGAGATGTTGTTGGAGGCCCCACCCACTTTCTCAACCACTCAGCAGCAAAGGGCCTACTGGAGCACTACTGGTTGGAGGATGAAGTCCCCTTGGCTCTTGAGTGTTGTTGGGGAAGAACACCTATTGGTGCTACACGAAAGTCCCCACAGCGGGATTGCTGTGATATTGTTGGAGGCCTGCCCACTTTCTCAACCACTCTGCAAAGGGGTCACCTGGCGTACTACTGTTTGTTAGATGCAATCCCCTTGGCAGCTGAGGGTCACTGGGGGCCATAAACCCCTATTGTTGCCACAATTAAGTCCCCCACAGCGGTATTGCTGAGACTAGCGGTGAGCGCAGTGGCGGTTTCTGAGTGAGGGCGTCAGGGCTTTGCCCCCTTTACTTTCAGCCCCCCAGGGTTGCCCATTGCAAATTTAAAAAACAACTGTCTTTATCTTTTTTTTTTAAATGCACACACATACCTCGCTTGTGACTGTAGTTGAGACTTGATTGAGATGACTGATTGATGAGTCTCACGTTAGGCCAGCGATGCCGATCCATTGCACTCCTGAATGCTACCTGTGGAGGATCCTGAATCTACAGTGTATTTGCTGGGCTGAAGAACGCACCGACCTGATGCCTGTGAGGTCATCAGCTCGGCAAAGACATTGCCTCGAGAACCAGTCTCCACCCCTGATGACGTGTGGGTAAAGTTAGCCCCGGGTGCTTCAGGCTGAAGCCCTGTAGCACCAGGGGCTTCATGCCAATCAAGAAATGGAAACAATGGCACCCCACCCTTTCCCAACTCTTGGGGTTGCGTCTGCCCTGTGACGCTTTGGGAAAGGGTGTGGTAG
Organism: Lissotriton vulgaris; assembly: GCF_964263255.1. Taxonomy (NCBI): domain Eukaryota; kingdom Metazoa; phylum Chordata; class Amphibia; order Caudata; family Salamandridae; genus Lissotriton; species Lissotriton vulgaris. Next base: position 581,379,939 of record NC_141687.1, on the reverse strand, counting down.
AGGCTGCAAGCAGACGGGAGGCCTAAAAATCAAGTCTGCTTAGTTTGTCATCAGGATTTTTTGAAGACACACTGCGCAGACTCGAAGTGTCTGCTTTGCGCTTTTCTCTTAATTGCTGGCAGTGTGGATGACTTTTGCAGCTCCAGGCCGGCATCTGTATTTGGCTGTCAGTAGCAGGCAGGAGCTGTGGAGCAGCATAGATGGTGGTGCCTAAGGTACCGGTGTTTATTGTGCAGTGCTTATTGTGAGAGAGATGCAGGTGTTTTTGTCCCGTAACTTTGCCAAAACTGTAGATCGTCTGCATGGTTGTTGAGGAAGGCGTTAACTGTACTAAACATTCTCCTTTCTCGCCACATTACTCTTCAACTTTCAAGGGAATATCGAGGGTTCAATGACTTCATCACCACCTTTCCACTGACTTAACTTTACAAAACTTAAAGAAATTCAAATGTTTGACTTGACAGTTTTGCGCTGGGGCATTACTTACTTGATTGCCCTTTTCAGCCTGGAAGCGAGCAGTGAAAGGAGACACTCGGGTAAATTTCAGCATTGAGTGCGTGAAGGGCAAGGAGTGTATGGTCCATGTAAGAGGCAGGCCTGAGGTACTTGAATGATATCAAGTGTGGTGGGGGTGAAGGGAGTGTGAGGCCACTAAGAGGGAACAGAGTGTTGTTGGCACATAAAGTAAATAAGATGGCGAGCAAAGATAAGATATCTACAAGTTTCTCTGCTGCTCAGGCTGCATCGTCCAGTTATGAGCATGGGTGGAGGCTTACCCTTGATTTCAACTCACTCATAATGTCTCCCCAACACAAAGAAGTGCTTCAAATGATGCGACAAGTGTTTGCATGAGGGAAAGGTGCCCCAGTATCATATGTGGCACCACCAGCAAGCTCAGGCTTTTTAGCCTGCTGCATTTTGTATGTTGGCACTTTGAGACTGTGCGATGTTAAAGAGAAACTACAAGTCCCAACATGCAAAGTCCTGTTGAATACAATGTCTGCACTGGCAAAAGGATCACACATTACAGCGGGGGATAAGATAAGTCAGGAATGCTCTGATATAAATGATAAAATGAACACATTTCACAAATACGCTTCCAGTACTTGTACATATACATATATGTACTTTCTTTGTTTGCTTGAAGACAACCGCACACTGAAGCGTCTTCTAAACATTGTATGATAACAACTAACATTACGAGACTGGAGATGGGCGCAAGGTGGCGCACGACCATGATGGCCGCGCACTAGTGAGGCTCCCGCCGGACCGGGCGGAAAACTAACCATCATCCCCATCCTTCTAGACATATATAACGCCCCAAATGCACATCACTGAAAATCGGAGATCGTCCTGAGCTCGGCGGTACCTGTTACATGCGGAGGCGGCGAGGAATGCTGTAATTGCGAGCTGTGAAACATTGCTGGGGGAGGTGGCACTGCTGGCTGCTGTGCCGCGTCAGCTGGAACAAATACGGGAGGCCGCTGCTGCCGTGGCCCAGCGGTGGGACATCGCCGGCCGGGAGTGGCAGGGAGGCTGGCGGGGCCCAGCAGACACGGGTGTACCTGCGGTGCTGGAGGCATTTGAAGGCAGCGGACACGTCTACCCTGTGGGAGAAGCGTGGCACGAGTGGCGGCGAACCCAGGGGACCTTGGAGTGCAGCCTCCAACTGCGGCTGCTTGGACCCCGGAGGCAGTGATTGAGTGGAGGCGGTGAGTCAGGATGGCGGCGGGGGTGCGGGTTGTGGCACAGACGCTCCCCATGCGGCGATAGCGAGGCATGCACATACTGCCTATCGCTGCAGAAGCCGTGCCAGCCCTGTGGGGGTCTCGCATTGCGGAGCAGCCATCTCGGACATACCCCTCATTATTGTGCAGAGAGGTACCGGAAACATTGGGAAGTCTCACGGAGAGTGCCCCCCCCCCATAACAATGCCTGCAAAGAGTGTCCAGACACCGACAGTGTTGCAAGCCCTGTACTGCCCTTGGCATCCATTTTGTGGGCGAGTTGCGGCCCAGCAGGACCGCGCCTGGATGCTCTAAGAGGGGGAGGTGGGCTGCAGACAGCAGATTGAATATCAGGGGGTGCCACAAGCATGTGCACCCATAAAGACCTATGCTGCATGCAGAGATAACGTATTCGCAAGCGGTACCAGCCCAGTATACGATCAGCCTGCCATGGGGAGGTCGGAGGCTAAGCAAAGTAAACTGTTGTTTGACCAACGTAAAGCCCCCAGCTGGGCGTCCTCAGACCGTGAGAAGCCTGAATCAGCAGGACCGCATGAGGAAGACTAGAAGGCGCTGCTGGTGGGCATGAAGCAGAGTCTCACCTCCATTGATGCCAAGATGGATGTCATGAACAATAGGTTAGATGCGGTGGTCACCAAACTGGACCAGCACGATCAGCAAATCAAGGAGGCTGAACACAGAGTATCAGAACTAAAGGATGGGACGGCCGCCAGCAAGACACATGTACTACAAACAAATGGACAAATTATTGAAAGTGATAGCAGACAAAAATGAGGAGTTGGAGACGCGCTTCCGTAGAAACAAGGTGCACGTTTTGGGCCTGGCTGAAACCACAAATACTGAGAGGATGGAGGACTTTATGGAAAAGCTAATCATAGACTTGTTTGGTAAAGACTCCTTCTTGGCTCACATGACGATCGAGAGTGCCCATAGCTCTCTGGCCGCCCGCCCACCCCTGGGAGCAACACCACGCCCAGTATTTGTCCGATTCCTAAACTACCACGACAGGGACACTGTGTTGCGCCTGGCCCGTGAGATGGTGCAGTAAGTACCGTATGAGAAGGCTTCACTGGCCTTTTATCCTGACTTTACGCAGGCAGTGCAAGAAGCCCATTGCAAGTTTGCAGCAGTCAACAATAAGAAAAATTGAAGATCACTCACCTAGGAAAGCAGCATTTGTTCACCACTCCCCAGCAGACGGAGGAATACCTCAAGCAGGAAGCGGCTCGAGAGATGGCATCCCAACGGAGGTCCAGTTCGCACTCCCCCATGTCGGAACCGGGATGAGGACATACTAATTGAACACATTGATTGGGTGCCTGCAGGGCAATGAACCCTTCTGAGAACTTGACTAAGATGGTGATGTATTAACTTTGTTTATACTTGGTATCGCATTTTCTGCCCGGACACTCACCTCCCTCTTGCTAATGTGGCCCGATTAATTAAGCGAAACACAACCACTGGGTCTGGGCTCCCAACGGCATAGCTTGCAACAAGCTTATAATAAACGAAATAGGTGCAGATGCCGCTATCTATGGATAAGACAAGTATTTGGTCAAAACATACGGATAAGACAATATGTTTGATAGTTTTTAATCTGATTCATTTATTTCTTTCTTATTTTTGAATTTTTCCACTCTTGTTTGGGTGTATGATTTAACAGATTTTTATGCAAATATTAAAACCTGGTGTACACAACACGAAATGTGAAATTCAATATATCAAAAACAATTCTCCTATTTACAAAAATGTACATTCTATTGTACATTCATCCGCATTCATTCATCAATCATACCAGTACAAACAACACAAAGAAACATCATTGGTGCAATATATGCTGGAATCTCAGTATTCTCAACAAAAAGCCAATAAGTGTTTAGAAACATATATATACACAATTTTCAATTTGTATTCAATTGTTAATTTTATCATTTTGGCTTATAACATAAAGTCATAAAGTCTACGCGTTTCGAACTCGTGTTATTTGCGAGTTCTCATCAGGACCAATATCTGTAATGGAAGCACAAAAGGTTGCTTTTAGAATTTTTTGGACAACTGCCTCTACCCTACCTCTCCCCAACACTCAAAGTTCCCACACCTACCTCGCATACATCAGAGTTAAATGGGAATGCCCACGAAGTCAAAAGCTAAAAAATTCAAAAAATGCAAAGAAAACCATAATCAACAACTTGCTTATTCTTCCCCTGCTTATCCACCACTCAACCACATGATAGTTGACACTCACTTACTTGTATGTTTATGTGAGCTCGAGTGTAGCTGCCTGACTCTCAGTGTTCTAGAAATTGAAAAAAGGAGGATGCCCATTAATATCTACGTCTTGAACTTATATGGATTAGTGCGAGTCCCACTGCGCTTACCTGAAGTGGAGAGTCAGGCACGTTGTGTACAATGTCGCCGAGTTTCCGTATTAGATTCTATGAGACAAAGCGGGGGACTCGAGGTTAGAAAGTACTGTCCCATGCACTTAGCAGAGCGTTGCTGGCAATAAGCGTGCAAAAAACAGGAAGACGTTACTTTATTCAGACGAAACCCGTTGTAGCTGTGGAATCCTTGTATACCAACTTCGAAATGTGTTCTTGTTCGCATTCACTTCCTGGTCCGCATAGGATCATGGGAAGTGTAGTCCCGGGAAGTGCCGATATTTATGAAAAATAATGACCGAACATTTTCTATCAAATTAAAACTTTATTGGTTGGACTAGTTCGTTAATTTGTCTTTGTAGGTCCAAAAGAATGAATTTGAAGGATGTTGTAGCCCCAGTAATAATATATCTTTTGGTGGATTTTGTTCTTTAAAAAAAACGCCAATGATTAGCATATAATATTAGTCCGGTTTTAGAGTGATTCTAACTGATGGATTTTCATAAGGATTGCTTCGAACTGGTTTCGCTCGCATGCCTTTGCTGGTCCAATTGGGTTCATGGGAAATATAGTCTGCAATTGTTCCACTGTTCTTTAAACAAATTGAAACTTGGTTTGTTGATTGTTCATAGAGTTTGATTGACCACATTTGTTTAGCATCCAAATCGCCACCTCTTGCGTCATTTTCCACTTTTGAAATTACTGTCCATGACATTTCTGATTCCTTATGGTTTTTTTCTTTCCAATGGTTTACCAAAGGTGCATTCGCAACATTGTTTTTTATTCTTGATTTGTGTTGCTGTATTCTTAGATGCACCTCTTGATTGGTCTTGCCAATGTATAGAAGGTTACATGGGCCTTCTATACATTGGCAAGACCAATCAAGAGGTGCGTCTAAGAATACAGCAACACAAATCAAGAATAAAAAACAATGTTGCGAATGCACCTTTGGTAAACCATTGGAAAGAAAAAAAACATAAGGAATCAGAAATGTCATGGACAGTAATTTCAAAAGTGGAAAATGACGCAAGAGGTGGCGATTTGGATGCTAAACTCATAAGAAGAGAAGCTATGCTTATAGTCAAGTTCAATACAGCACTGACAGGACTGAACGAATTATCAGAAATGTTCAAATTATGACAACTCCCAGTAATAGGGTAAATGGATCTGCAGGCTTCATTATCTGAGCCACCCTTTCATCAACACTGCACTCCCCACTGAACCCCACGTTGATCACTCACACGAATTGACCATGCCTGAGGTCACCAACATGTCATCATAGGCATGCACTAAGCAATCTCATGAACTTCATAAAATGACGGAACATCATCAGAGGCTACATTAACAACCAAACCAATCCCTCATTTTCCCAAATGTGGTCAATCAAACTCTATGAACAATCAACAAACCAAGTTTCAATTTGTTTAAAGAACAGTGGAACAATTGCAGACTACATTTCCCATGATCCCAATTGGACCAGCAAATGCATGCGAGCGAAACCAGTTCGAAGCAATCCTTATGAAAATCCATCAGTTAGAATCACTCTAAAACCGGACTAATATTATATGCTAATCATTGCCTGTTTTTTTAAAGAACAAAATCCACCAAAAGATATATTATTACTGGGGCTACAACATCCTTCAAATTCATTCATTTGGACCTATAAAGACAAATTAACGAACTAGTCCAACCAATAAAGTTTTAATTTGATAGAAAATGTTCGGTCATTATTTTTCATAAATATCGGCACTTCCCGGGACTACACTTCCCATGATCCTATGCGAACCAGGAAGTGAATGGGAACAAGAACGCATTTCGAAGTTGGTATACAAGGATTACACAGCTACAACGGGTTCCGTCTGAATAAAGTAAGCGTCTTCCTGTTTTTTGCACGCTTATTGCCAGCAACGCTCTGCTAAGTGCATGGGACAGTATTTTCTAACCTCGAGTCCCCCGCTTTGTCTCATAGAATCTAATGCGGAAACTCGGCGACATTGTACACAACGCGCCTGACTCTCCACTTCAGGTAAGCGCAGTGGGACTCGCACTAATCCATATAAGTTCAAGACGTAGATATTAATGGGCATCCTCCTTTTTTCAATTTCTAGAACACTGAGAGTCAGGCAGCTACAATCGAGCTCACATAAACATACAAGTTAGTGAGTGTCAACTATCATGTGGTTGAGTGGTGGATAAGCAGGGGAAGAATAAGCAAGTTGTTGATTATGGTTTTCTTTGCATTTTTTGCATTTTTTAGCTTTTGACTTCGTTGACATTCCCATTTAACTCTGATGTATGCGAGGTAGGTGTGGAAACTTTGAGTGTTGGGGAGAGGTAGCGTAGAGGCAGTTGTCCAAAAAATTCTAAAAGCAACCTTTTGTGTTTCCATTACAGATATTGGTCCTGATGAGAACTCGCAAATAACACGAGTTTGAAATGCGTAGACTTTATGACTTTATGTTATAAGCCAAAATGATAAAATTAACAATTGAATACAAATTGAAAATTGTGTATATATATGTTTCTAAACACTTATTGGCTTTTTGTTGAGAATACTGAGATTCCAGCATATATTGCACCATTGATGTTTCTTTGTGTTGTTTGTACTGGTATGATTGATGAATGAATGCGGATGAATGTACAATAGAATGTAAATTTTTGTAAATAGGAGAATTGTTTTTGATATTTTGAATGTCACATTTCGTGTTGTGTACACCAGGTTTTAATATTTGCATAAAAATCTGTTAAATCATACACCCAAACAAGAGTGGAAAAATTCAAAAATAAGAAAGAAATAAATGAATCGGATTAAAAACTATCAAACATATTGTCTTATCCGTATGTTTTGACCAAATAGTTGTCTTATCCATAGATAGCGGCATCTTCACCTATTTTGCTGATTAATTAAGCGGCACAGCAGGAGGGTGAAACAGGGGAGTTGAGTGGACAAGGTGTAAGCCCCTAGCGAACCCCGTACGAGGGCATACCCCTTCATTGTTACTGTTGATGGATGCGTTGGGGATGGTTGGATTGCAAAGTTGGGAGGGGGGAGGAAGTACTCAGCATGTTCAGGGAGCCGCAGTGGGAGGGGGTGGAGAGGCGGGGTTTGGGGATGTTAAACATTGTAGTGATGGACAAAGGGCAAGACTGGGATAAATTAGATACACATGTGTTTCGTGACTATGGTTGATGGAGCTATGGCCGTAAGTGGTATCACTGTTCTATTGTGGATTGTGCAGGATTAAATGACCCACGGAAGAGGAGATAAGTGCTGAGTTACATGGACAGACACTGTATTCATGTGGCCATATTACAGGAAACCCACTTGGGCCCGAGTAGCCAGTCCCAATTCGCGGCCCAATGGGCTACTCATCAATGCTTTGCCTCCTACTCTAGCTATTCCAGAGGGGTGGCTATTCTGATTAAACGTAGGACATCTTTTGTGCAGGGAGGAGAGGAGGTGGATGCAAATGGGCGATATTGTCTACTCTGGGGGAGTATACACACTCATGACGTTCTGTTTGCCAACTACTATGGTCCCAACACAGACGACCCACATGCTCTCCTCGAGGTGTGGGGCAGGATTCAGATGATAGGTGCTACTTATGTGATCTGGGTGGGCGACTTCAATACTGTCATAGACCCTAGGACCGACAGATCCCGTCCTGGCCACATGCACTACACTAACTCGCAAAGAACACTGCAGGATATCATAACCACTAACTGCCTACTAGACACTTGGCGATACAAGCACCCCACACTGAGGGAAGGGACACACTACTCAGCGGTGCATGGGTCCTTTGCGAGGCTTGACTATGTGCTGGTAACGGTGGGAATGGCGCATTGGATAGAGGAGACATCCCACTTGGCTCGTACATATTCTGACCACTCGCCAGTCAGGGTTAGGTTTCAGCCCCCGGTAGACCATTCCCCCTATCTTCATTGGTGACTTAATCCCCTACATCTCCAGGACCAGGTATTTAAGTCCAAAATAGAACAGGAGATCCGGGAGTTTTTTTAGTGTAACGTAAACTCAGTGTCCAGCTTGACTATAGTATGGGAGGCCTTTAAGGTGATGGTGCGCGGCTGGTGCATCTCCAAAGGGGGGGCATCCTGAAGGACCTACGCAGGCATCTACAAACACTGGAAAGGGAACTCAAAGCCCTGGAGAGGGACCTGGTGGGGGGGATGAGACTGGGGCCACCATGGCTGCGCTGTGCAATAAGATGTCCGAATTTGAAGAGGCGGCCGATAAGGAATGTTGGATTCAGGGGGAAAACACACATGGCGCGGATGTTTGGGGAGGGAGGCTGGCTGGGGAAAGCGTTGGCAAATGCAGTGCACCCCCCCCCATATTTGAAAACTATATTGTGGAAATTAGGGATGAGAAGGGGCAGCCACATAGAAACCTGCTGGAGCAACTGCACACATTTGTGAGTTACTACAAGACACTCTACACCTCCCAGAGGGGACCACCTTTAGACCTGCAGACCTATTTCGAGGATACTGCCCTGGCATGGCTGGGTGATACCCAGCGTAAGTCTGGCCGGGTGCCGGGCACTGATGGGTTGACAGTGGAGTTCTACAAGACATATGTGGCCACTTTAGCTCCTATTTTGAAGGCAGTTTATTACGAGGCGCTGGAGGAGGGTATATTACCGGAGACTATGAGGGAAGCCCGGGTCATCGCCTTGCTGAAGCCAGGGAAATGTCCGACCTCTTGTGACTGCTACCGGCCGCTGTCGCTCCTCAACTGCGACACTAACATTTTGGCTAAAGTTCTAGCGACGTGCCTCAATCTCCTGATGGAGAGACTTGTCCTGCCAGATCAGGCGGGCTTTGTTCCCAACAGAGCAACGGCCCATAATCACAGAACCTTGCTGTCAGTGATGCAAGACATTGATCCTAATAGCGCTGCGGTGGCAGTCTTTCTTGACGCCACCAAAGCCTTTGACTCTCTCGAGTGGGATTACCTCATTGGCACACTTAGTCACATGGTCATGCCGTATACTTTCCTCATTTGGGTGAAACTGTTATACTCCAACCCGCAGCCTCAGTGCTACTGAACGGAACTAGGTCGGATGGCTTCCCCATCTCCAGAGGCCCACTGTCCCCTGTCCTCTTTGCGCTGCCGATTGAGCCCCTAGTGGTGAAACTAAGGCAGCACCACCAGCATAGGGCCCTGATATACCCCGCTAGACAATTGTTAATATCCCTTTATGCGAATGACATAACGCTGTATGTACATAAACCCCAAGAAAATCTTAACCCAGTGCTGAGGGAAATTAAAAAGATTGGCGCCATTTTGGGGTTTCAGATTAACTGGGCTAAATCAGCAGTATTCCCATTGACCAGTAAGACGGAACAACATCAACCAGACTACCCGCAGCAGTGGGAGATAGAGGATTTTAAATACTTGGGCATACTTGTCACCAGAAATAAGGACGAGCTAATGCGTGCAAACTATGGCAAAGCCATCGATAAAGTCACGGACAGCATCACCAACTGGTTGAAGCTACCCCTCTCGATGGCAGGTCCGATATCCCTTATCAAAATGACAATCTTAGCTACATTTCTATATTTATTTATCAATATAGCGTACCACCCGGGCAGTTTCTTTTTCCGTACCCTCAAAACAGTTACTTAGACTCATTTGGGGAGGGAAGCAGGCTAGGCTGACTTTAGCGACACTGATGTTGCCTTACCACCAAGGCGGATATGATGTCCCCAATTTCGAGCAGTATTATTACTGTGCGCAGGCACATTTTGCAGTATATTGGCTGCACCCGCCTCCGTTCATGGTGCACCTGGCAGTGGAAGATTGCTTTATGGCCCCATCCCTCCGGAAGGGTACTTATTCACGCAGGTAAAAGAACGAGGTAGGGACCCATCCATGCTAGACTGTACGGTGATGGCATGGAGATGGATAGTGCACAAGATGGAGACCCCCCTTATGTACTCCCCCAGATTGGCATTGCAATGCAATCCACTGTTGTAGGTCACGTGCGAGGGGCTGGGCAGCAGAATGCTACGCGAGCTGAAGTACAACACCTGGGGTGACCTTTACACAGGGGGCCAATTCCGCACTGTTGAGCAGTTTTTCGGAGATCGCACACCAACCAGTATGGACATGTTTCTGTATACCCGACTTAGGCAGAATATCAGAGCAGTTACCCAAGCATTCCAAGCGGAACCTGACATATTTGCACCACTCCACACGCTACTATAGGCTGATGCACCCACACACGTTATCTCCCTGCTATACACAGGTCAGGAGTGGCCCCATTCAGGGGCCCTTGCGTGCAAGGTCAGAGTGGGACAGGGACTTGGAGGAACCATTGACCGATGACCAGTGGGAGCGAAGCTGCCTGCAGACGGAGGTGGTCACCGGCAGCAGCCGCTTGCGGTTAATACACTACAAATTCTTACACCGTCTGTATCACACTCCAGCCAAACTACATTGCTACCGACTACGGGAGCGTGATTGATGCGACAGGTGCGGCAGAGAAGGGGCAGACTTTATTCACTTGGCGTGGCAGTGCCCCAGGGTGGAAGCTTACTGGACAAAGGTCTTTGAAGGGATGTCCGAGATGTTGGGAGTGCAGATTGCAGCTTCCCCACTCATAGGCCTCTTGGGTCTGACACACACGGTACAGACAGTACACAAGAAAGTCCTCGCAATTGGGCTACTGATAGCCAAGGGTAAGGTGGCATGCAAATGGGGGCGAGGGCGAGCCCCTAAATTTAAAGAATGGATAAGAGATTTGTCCACTTGGCAGGAACAATTACATAGCAATGCGGAACAGCTCCCTCTCAAATCCCGTCCTAGAGAGATATGGGGACCCTTGGTGACATATCTCCTCTCACAGCACACAGACAACGATGGGCAGTAGAGGAGGGGTTGGATGGAATGGGACCTTGAGTGGGGGAAGCTGCCTGGGATGATCACGCTGAGTGGCCGAAGGGCAGTATGGCGTGAGTGTATACTAAGTTGGACAATGCCTGGCCGGTTTTAGGATGCAGATGTGGGTCATGCACATTCTCTTTTGACATAAAAATGGACCTCACCCTGTGGGTGGAGAGGAAGGTAAACAGTCCATGTGAACACGACGCTCTGAAATGTACAGGATTTGTCCAGTTACACACTATGACTTTCGGCGGGGGGTGAATGGGAGGGGGGAGAATTGGTTGTTATCTGGAGCAGTTTTGATTTACCCAATGCTGTTCGACTCCACAATGTTTGTAACGTATTATAACAAGCATGTATCCTATGAACAGACGCTTCAATAAAGGTTTTTGAAAATTAAAAAAAAAACACTACAAGACTAACTTTCTGGGATTAAAATACCCCAGGCTTGAGCCATTGTGTGAAGACTGGAGTGTCCATGTCAGGGGGAAGGCTTGATATCAACAGTCATACCATGTTTGCTATGAGCTTTAAAAAAACGTGTAGCAGTGAGAAACTGAACTCAAGATGACCCCGTTGTTTGATGGACTGTCTTCTCCTACAGACTCATAGTACTTCATCTAAGGCCATGTTTGTATAAATGCGGGTGATTAGCTGTGCCAACTACTGAATTTGTGTTGTATGCCCATTATTTTTGGTCATTTTTGCCAGCTTTATTACACTTTATTGGCACGACTAAAATTGACATTTGAAAATGGCATATCCTTGTTCTTAAAAAAAGGCAAACAAAGTGGTGAAGTTTCACATACACAAAAAAACTGAGAACAATCACTTGAAGGACTGACATTTAATTATTATACACTAAGCACTGTTGAGTCAAGAATAGCAAATTATTGTTTGAGTGGGAACTGTTGTTGTCACAGTGGGTCTTGTATAAGTGAACCTGTTGAGGTAACTGGTATTGTTGCAGCTGTGTAATTTTTATTTTTCCCTCCTTTCTCTCTTGTTTGCCACCCTGTGTCCTTTTCATTTTCAGTAGCATTATTCTTAAGCAAAAGTCTTGTTGCAAAACGAGCGATGTGATCCATTGGGATGCTACCTCACTATTGATAAGGGTCTGCTTGATATTACTGCTTCTGTGAATGTAAAGTATAAATGTTCTCATTTACATTGGGATTTTCGAAAGATATAAAAGTTCTGACAGTTTGTCCTTGGAATACATAGAGACGCTTGCTCCATTGAGGTACCAGGTGATCCCTTCACTCCAGGTGAACCCCCTCCTAGAATCAGTATTGAGGTGTATAATGCACTTTGTGGTGCCCAAGGGTGTTTTGACTAGTGAACAGCATGTCAATGGAACCTACTAGAAGATGTATTGGGTGGTACACTACCTTCCATTTTGTCTGAGAGTTTTCTTTAGAAATAAGTGGCAGGATTGATTCCTTTTTCTACCTTCCTTTTTAGAATATGTGGTACTGTAGTGTGTACACTTGACTATGCTCCAGTGTGCTCCTGGGTGGCCGCCTAGATTAGGTATCTCAAGTGAAGTTGCACTCCGTGACATCCTCTTTGGCCAGGTTTTTGGACAGACACTGAGGGATGAGAACCTTGCTCTGTGGAGGTGGAGGCTCAGTCTCTTAATGTTGTCATCACCCTGTCACAGGTTGGACACTTTACTCTATGGTGACAAGAGATGGGACTCCTGGAATAGGTGTTGGGGTAGAAACGTCTGTCAGTAGTGCTCCTGGGTGAGTGCCTGGCTTTGTGGTGCCCTAGGGTGGGATAGCCCAGAGCTCTATGGAGTCTCTGCAAGGTATTTGCAGAATGAGTGGCTTGACAAACACTATTTCAAGAGTGCTCCAAGGTGACTAATGGTATGCCAAGTGTACATGGATCATCTTATTGGCGTCAGCACTAAAACTGCTCTCCTTATGATTTCATGGCTCCTACTTAGCATTTGCGATAATGTGGACAGTGCAATTCTTGCTGTCGTAGAAAAGGCTTACAAAAATAGGTGGCTGGGTGAACACTGACCTCCACTGTGTTCCAGGGTGACCACAGAGAACATGGCCCAATAAACACCATCTTCTTAGGTGCAACATAGGCTGAATTTGACAGGTGAAGGTAGTGAACACACTACAGGCTAACTCATCGTTGACTCCCCGTCTGCAGGAACAGTTTCAAAATTGCTTTATTGACCTTCTTTGTTTCTCAAATTTAATTGACAATGCACCGTTTGCCCATTCATTTTAACCCGTTGCATGCTTGTGACGGAACCGCTCCGTCACAAGCCACGGGTGAGCTGTGCTTGTGACGGAAAGGTTCCGTCACGGCCCGTTTGCCGCGCATGCGTGGCACTGATTTTGTGCCTGCGCTGACGATTTAATGGGCGGGCGGGTTCGTGACGGAACCGTTCCGTCACAAGCACAGCTCACCCGCGAGCCGTGACGGAGCGGTTCCGTCACTAGTATGGAGCCACCGCGCGGCCGCCCCACCCCCTTAGCGCTGCGGCGAAATAGCCACCGCAGCGAAGGGGTTAAAAAATATTGCCGGGGAAGTACCCCCCCTAGCTGCCGTATGGCAGCCGGACTTGCACGCTATGCGTGCTCACCACAGGACACTCATACCAAACCTTTACGCCTCACCACTTTCAAATGTTACCAGCCGCCACTGGGTGAGCGTGCAGGTAAACTCCGCTCCACCGGCGGGTTGGTAGAGTCTTTGCCAAACTCAACTTTCCCATAGAGTGCGGAGTAGTGAAACTCTACATACTCTGCCAGCGGAGCGAAGTTTAGCACCGACCCCTAGAGAGGTCAGAGGTGTAGTGGGATACTATCCATGTATTCAGGGATCAAAGAATGTGCCCAGTACTTGTACCCTTACTTGCTCACAGTGAATTCCTCTATAACATGGACAAGAGGATGCTGAAGGATAATGCGCAGATATCTCTGTTTGAATGAGAAAAAATATGCAAAACAATCCCAGAATACAGGGAGGTATAGTGATGTTTTATTATCACAATATTTACGACAAATATGTTCAAAACAAGATGTCACTAGACTCAGGGCAAAAAAACAATTGAACTCCATAGCCACTGACAAACTAGTGGTTTTCATCTCTCCTCCTAAGTCCCACCATAAAGGGACTGATGTGCCAAGCAGTTTTACGGTCGCAAACGTTAAATTTTAAACTTTATGACCGTAAAATTTCTTTTATAAATGTACCAACCCCATATTTTTGAATAAATACAGAAACTATATTTGGAAGGTGTGTTTAAAGGGAGTCCCTTTCCAAATATAGATTCTTTGATTTATGTCTGGTCAAAAAACATACATTTTTTACCACCATATCAAAAGTGGCTGTAAGCATGCGCAAACAGAATGGGGTCCCCAGAGGTCACATTTCCCTTTGTGAATTTTAAAAAATATACCTTTAAGAGCAGGCAGGGGCCCTTGAGACTACTTGTAAAAAATGTTTTACGAAAGTATTAATTAAAAAAAATATTGCTTTCTTTGAAAGCAATCACAAACATAGTGGCCTGTTGACCACAGCAGGCCATCATGTCTGTGACTTTAACCAATCGTAGAGGGTCTCAATTGACGGCCTACCTCTTGCATATTAATGAGGTCGGTGGAATCACAACCCACTACGAATCGATATTTTGCAAACCAACCTGCTAATGTGTGAGTCAGTTCACAAAATACCAATGCATTTGGAAGACGTTGGTGTGCATATGACACACACTTCTATAAATACATTGTAAGAAATTCCTATTAAGAAATCGCAAATTGCAAATTGTTATTTAATGCAATTTATATTTCTTAATGGGAATCTTAATACAGCTGGCCCGTAGTGCTTTCCAGAAAATCAAAATGTATGGCAAGCTTGGGTAGCTAAATCAGAGCTCCAGGGGGAACGGCTGCAGTAAGAGTTGCATGGTGCACCCATACTAAGTTTCGCAAGGAAACTCCACAAAATTGATAATTAAATCGGTGCTGTGCATTACAAATTACACTGATGAAGTCTATTATTTGCTCCCACTTGAGCAACCTCGGACTTCTTATTATCAATATGGATGCCCAAGTATTTATACTCATTTAATGTGTTGTGATCTTCAATTGTCGCAATGACAACCACACTTAAACTTAGTGTGACCAAAGACCACCACCGGTGTCTTTGTTTGATTTATTGTGAGCTACTTGATGCTCCTTTCTGCAGAAAATTCAGTGACCTTGAAGCCCAAGAAGGCAAAGGCCACACAACATTAAATTGACTCCATAGCACAATACTCAGATTTTGAAATTACCTAACATAAATTGGACCTTGTGGGCCAACTAAGCAAAGCATTGAAATCATTTAAATATATACATCAAACAAGCATTTGCAATGCAAAAGGTCTCAAATTAATGAAACTTTGAGCTATTGACGTTGCGAATGCTAATGTTTGTCCGTATTTTTATTTTGTTTAAATATATCCCAGCAGTACCAAAAGTAACAATAAAAGAACCAGAGCCAGAGGCTGTTACTAGGTGGCCCTGAGGAGTTGTAAAGGAACCTCTATTAGCCACAAAAGGTACTGCACCCTTAATGGAATGATAAAAAGAAAGATTGCTGCTGAGTTTATGTTTTCAACTGTTTTATTGAACTCCTCAGGGGCACCTAATACCAGCCTTTACTTGAGACCTAATAAGGGAATAGAATTACGTACTGCGCCTCAAATGCTATTAAAGGAAAAAATAAATAGAAATGAATGGTGTGCAGCCGCCATGTTTGAAGTGAATGCATTTAAAGTGAGCATTAAGAAGTGGGAACATTTTTGTGTGTGTTTTGTAGCCTTTGCGTTGTGGCGCACTTTATATGTTTACAGCTATATGCTTGCAGTGCTGACAATGCCTGAAAAGTAAATAAATAGCAAATAAAGGCAGTCGACCACCATGGTAAAAGATAAAAGCAACAATAATGTAAAGGCTGTCACCAGCCTTTTAAAAAAATGTATTTGCTTCATTAGCATTTGTGGGACGCCACCCTTTAGCATCAGTTGTTTTAAGCTAAAGGGAGATTGCTACAAAAGTAAATGAAAAGAAATGCAGTAGCCGCCTGCCTTTTTTCTATTTATTTACTTTTGTAGCAATCGAGGCACGCCACGTTTTAACTTCAGATGTTTAAAGCTAAAGCGTGGCATGCCGGTATTGCTCCAAAAGTAAATAAATGGATAAGAAATGTGGCGGCCGCCCATTTTTTTTCTATCTATTTTTTTGCTTTTGTAGCAATTGCGGCACACCGTGCTTAAGCTTTAAATGTGTGAAGCTAAAGCACGGCGTAGCCCAAATGCTAATAAAGTAAACAAATAGAAAAACAGCTTTACTTTGTAAAGTTTACAGTAAAGAAGACTTTTAAAAAATTACCTTTTCTACAACGTCACGGTAGGCAGAAACGGAATAACAAGTTGTGCCTCGTACAGCAACTGCAAACCAGGGTGATGTGTAAAAGCCGGACAGCATTTTGTGCCTGCTTCAGCAAGACATTAATTAACTAAATAGTGCCCACTAACTGCTAATGATACCTACAGAGTAAGGACACATGCAAGAGGGCCTGGCCTCATGGGAGGTAACAACAGAAGAGAGGGAGGTACTAAGGCTATTCACGAATCAAAAGCCACCCTTTACAAAGGACAGTATGAGGAGCTAATTGAAGAGATGGGCAGAGCTTGAAGTCCATACCTGAATACAGCTTGTCATGAAGAGACAGCACAAGCGCTGCCTAGGTGAGACCTAAAAAAGAGGGTGTGATGACACACAACGGGCATTATCTAGCCCATGTCTGAAATCTGCAAGTTACACACAATAACTATCAATGGTCTAGGAAGAAAACAAAAAGCGTGTGGGCATATTTACCCTGCAAGAGGGCGTGATCAACATGGTTCAGTGCCTTATTCAGGCCTACAAGTGCACAATATGGCAGTACTGCACCCCTAACAATTGCTTTACTTGTACAGTGAGTACTGCCATATTATTTACAACATATTATGCAAGATTGTCTAAGTGCCAGTTTAGTCATTGAGTTAGTCAAGAACCATTTTAGAGAAATTTTGTCTATGCAAAAAAAATATATTATCTGATAATCTGATGGATTCATGATCTTTATATACACAAACATTGGCATAGCCAATATGTCTTGCTTTTGGTACCTTATAAGTGTTTAGCCATGCAGCACATTATCCTGTGCCATTACACTGGGGAAGCGCCAAGCTTATAACTTTAAAGCTTTGTTGCACTTTTAAGCCCTGAAGAGAGCTCAAAACTAAGTTTATTCTGTGTCACTCAAAGGTGAATGGCTGTTATAGACACAAAAGTCACCACATGGTTGTCATATAGGCAACTGCAGTGTTTGTGCACACTGCTCTTTGGATTATAGAAGCAGAGACAGGGTCTTTGGCCCATTATCTCATGATGATACCCTGTTGGGTATCACCATTCTGCATCCCATGTGTCTTTGCACCTGTGTTGCATCTTAGACAGGGTGTACTTCGACCTTAGTGTGTCTATATAGGAGCTCACAGCATGTACGGTTACCCCAGATGGTCTCCCGAAGCTCCATCTGGCAGGTTTTTCTGAGGACTTGTTTGGACCAGCTCTGTCTTGCTGGATGCATCCCCAATGCACGGAGGGGGTTGATGTAAAAGGGCCAGGGTTTTTGTATGTGGGGAAGTAGCACCCCGAATTTTGGAGAACATGCGGCACAGTAAATCCGGTTTATGAAAAAAAATTACTTTGTGAAGTATAACTGAGGCAAAATAGCATCACATCAAAATAACATTAAAAGTGAGTGCAGGAGGTTAAGAGCTATGCTCAGTATTCTTGGACCGGTGTCAAGAATAGTAAGTTCTACAATCATGCCACAGTATTCTTGGGCTGGAGCCGAGAATAGTAGATGCTTCATTCATGCCACGCTTATTTCAGAGAAGGGGAGGTGGCTATATGGGTAGTGTATATACCAGAGATAGCATACACTCTTTACAAAAGCATGTATTTGTGCTAGGGTTCAGTTATGTTTCTTGCACAGTGCACACAGCAAACTGAATTACTTTGCAGGTGCTTACCTGGTAGAGCCAGTACATTTGAAGTGCATTATTATTATTATTATTGCATTTATTGAGCGCACAGCTACCCGGAGGTTTCCCGGCGCTTGCCTTGGGAACCCGTCCTGGCTTTTCCCTGTGAGATAGCCCCTACAGGGCATCCCCAAGGTGAAAGCCAGGCATCCCGCCGCAGGGGGGCCGTTGTGGAGATTAAGCAAGCTTAATGCCCAGAGTTGCAGAGTGAGAACCCATGATTAGAGCAGGCACCGAAGCGAGAATTATCGAGTCCGTGGACATTTGAGCTCAAGACCCTGCCGCATCGGGAATTGAACCCTGGTCCCGGGTCTGACCTCAGCTTCCGGGTCTGCCTGCTCTACACCGTGAGCCACACTTCTCCACATGTGCATACTCGAGCCACGACAATTGCATGTAACTATGAGGATGCAACTACAGGGAAAGGAGTCTGCGACGTATTGCATGTCAAAGTACAGGACAGTTGACCTAATTCTGTTCATAGCACCAAATGCTGTAAAATTAAGGGCTGGCGGTTCAACATCCTGTGATTGTGAGTAAATCACCTAATCGGCTTAAACAAAAAAACAAATATATATAAATGTAACACATGAGTCTCTGTGCCTAAATAATTACATAATACTACAATGCTGCAACAGACAAAAATGCCAATCGGACACCAAATACAAAACGTGTAAAACCAGGAGCCATGCCATGAGAAGGTTCCGCACCTAACGCAGCCTACTGTTGGAAAGTTCTGCAGCCGTGCCTCAGACAGCAAGAAATCCTCCCTCTCCACTCGGCCCCAGGCTCAGGCTGGAGAATTGATTTAAAAGAAACTGATTTCTGCTGAGCTACAGGGCTGAGCAGGCAGGTGAGGTGGGGGAGGGGGCTGGATCCAGGAAGCATTGAACTGTGCATCTCAGGTAGAAAACAAGCAATGGGGGCAAAGAGAAATGGAGTGAGAGGGAAAGACAAGACAGTACATGAAGTAACACAAGCAGGAAAGGAAGAAATACATACTCCCAGAAACAAGCACATAATCAACTAAAGTGTAAATATACAGTACTTGGGCAGTGCTCCGTGGGAGGAAACAAAGAATAAAAGAAGGATTCACCAGTAGCAAGGAAGCATTTTTAAAGGACATTGGAAGGAATTATTAAAAAGTTAATGGGCGTCTGTCAGCCCACAATTAGATATAATATAAATAGGACCAGAGTATAGTCTTTCCATACCTCAGGTGTCCTAGCACCATATAAGATTGCATTAAAAAAAAAAGGCAATCACAGGAGATGTCTCATCAGCATGATCATGGAGGACAACTGCAACATGCACAGAAATAGCCAAACACACCAGTGCAGCCTCTACAGAGGTTCCTATTCCGCAATCCATTCTCAGGTATTTAGACACTAGCAACAGGTCTGAACACTGCTGTCATTAAAACTAATATGCCCAGGCACCAGCAGCAATCCCGCATGAATAATGCTGTCAATAAAACTGTTTTTGGAGCTGGAAGTGAAGGGATGAAAGCCCCTCCTTGGCCATGGAAACTGTACCCTCTGTCCCTGTTATAACCTGACAACCTTAGGGTGGTCTTCGCGCCAACTTTTTGACAACCACCTCCATTTTTCTGACCTCATTTTTACTGTCTTTAGGACTCTGTTCACTTTACCACTGATAACCAGCATTAAAATGATTTTGCTTTCTCCCCTAATCATGGTAAGATTGGCTCATCCCCAATTGGCATATTTAATTTACTTATAAGTCCCTAGTAAACTGCACTACATGTGCCCAGGGCCTGTAAATTAAATGCTACTAGTGGGCCTGCAGCACTCATTGTTTCACCCACTTAAGTAGCACTCTACCCATGGCTCATGCCTGGCATTACAGAGCCTGTCTGTGCAGTTTACACTGCCCTTTCGACCTGGCAAGATAAACCTCTTGCCAGGCCTAAAAGTTCCTTTTTTATACATATAAGTCACCCCTAAGGTAGGCCCGGGGTAATCTGGAGGGCAAAGTGCTATGTATCTAAAAGGCAGGACATGTACTTTTAAGTTTACATGCCCTGATAGTGAGAAACTCCCAAATTTATTTTTCACTACTGCAAGGCATATCTTTCCAAAAGATTAACATTGGGATTTCCTTCTTACATCTTTTAAGTCTAATTCCAAATTGCGAAGCGATAGACTGTTCAAGTTTGGTGCCTCTGGATTCACAATTTAAAATTACAATTTATGGTGAAGTCGGATTTTAAATTGCAATACCGAAAATGCTAGTTATAGAAAGTTGGCATGTTATTACTTTAACATTTTGTGCCTGCTGCCTGTCTCTAAATACACGTGTGGGATGGCTGACAGCTGGTGTTTGTGCATTCTTTCTAGATAGCCACACACAAAGGGAGCTTAGGCTTGACTTGATGGGCTATCCACATCTTGATGGACCATCATAGGCAGGATTGGAGGGAGGAGCTGGGCACAACTTCTTACTTACACATGAATAGGCTGTGTCCCGTCCACACACAAAGGGCTGCATATCACCCAGTAGTACATTTGGAGTCAGGGCAGGATGGGAAGACCTCTGTGCACTTCAAATACCTTTCTTCGAAGTCTCCCCCATTTCAAAGGGACAACTGGGTTAAGTACTGTACCTCTGACGCCACCACTTCAAGTACACTTCTGGACCTGTGAAGACTCTGCCAAGAAGCAATGCTGTGTTGCTGAAGGACTGCCACTCTGCTGGACTGCTGCTTTCTGGAATCCTGTCTTGCTGTACTGCCCTGCTGTTCCCCTGCTGGGGGGAGAAATACTGGACCTGCATCACTTGAACCCAGAGTAACTACAAGAGCTTGCTGGCTTGCCTCTTGATTTGAAGTCTCAGGGACATAAAAGACTTCTATCCATCCTTCTCCTACACCTGGACTCTGAAACCAGTAAGTCTGCCCTGCCAATTGGTGCCACCCTAGTCCTGGATCCTTGGAAGTGAGTCTAAGGTGTTTGCTCCAGTGGAACTGCATGAGCAGAATCGACTCATTGCTACTGTTGCGGGAACAGGACCAGCGCATCGCACTTCGAACAATCACATTGCTTTCCGAAATTACTGCATTGCCGCAACTGTGTGGAGAAGATCAACACATCCGACTAACTGTGTGGAGAACACCGACACATCACTCGGCTGCACTCCACATCTTTGCCAATGCAACCAGGATCAAAGTACTTTTGTTCAGCTGGCTTAAGCTATTAGGCCCACTCCCCGTCGTAGTCTGCCTGAATATTTGAGTTTGCCCTGGTCCAGCGCGACCAGATTCTTTAAAATTCGTATCTCCAGGTCTACCTATTGGATTTTTGTCATCTTGGTCTTGTTTTATTTATAAAATTAGACTCTTTTTCTAACCTGGTGTGAAGTCTTTTTATGGTGGTTTCTCTGTGTCGATGTTTGTGTTGCACAAATACGTTACACATTGTCTCTTAAGTTAAGCCTGAATGCTTTGTGCCAAGTTACCAGAGGGTGAGCACAGGATAATTTAGGGTGTGTTGTGACTTTCCACTCATTAAATATCCACTTTCAAATGTACGCAGACGACACGCAACTATACCTAAAGACAAATTCTCCAGATTACATCAAATCTCTCAATTTAACTTTAAAAAATACTCAGGCATGGTTGACTGAAAACCACCTCAAACTAAACGCCCTCAAAACTGAATTCTTACTAATCACCCCACCCAATCAACCATCCAACATACACAAATGGTTTAAACAACTTACAGTGTTCAACTGCCAACCTCTTATAATAGACTCAGCAAAAATCTTTGGGAGTAACTCAGGACAGTAACCTAAACATGCAAAAACACACCAGTGCCGCAGTAAAAGGAGCAAACTTTCAGATGAGCACTCTGAGAAAATTAAAACCCTTTCTCCCAGTAAACGACTTCAAGCTGGCAGTCCAAACAATCGTAATTCCCAGACTAGATTATGGTAGTGCAACTCTCTGTGGACTCCCTAGATCTCCAACTGTCCCCTAAGAGCATCACTCAACTCAGCGGCCAGGTGAGGTTCTTTGGTTTCCGACTTCGTCCCGTATTTAGCCGCCATTTTGTGTTCCGTCGCCATTTTGTGTTGCCCTCACTCAGGCAGCACGGCGAACGGAGTGTTTTTGCCTTTCCCAGCTGCTACGTGTCTCTTTTGTTAAAAAGTAACCCCCTGCCCTTGTTTACGAAATCGATAACAGTGTCTGGCCGGGTTCATTAATCCATGTCTGGGTTGATTGATCCCCATCTCGACTGACTATTTGGTCTCTCCTATTCTTTCCTTACATTATCTTATCTGACTGGCCTTCGCTATTCTCTCCTTGTATTCTCTTGTTACATAACCATCCTTTGAGGCACACAAATACGTCCTGCCACCTGCAAATTGGATGTCGGTACTAGCACTGATTAATTTGTGGGGAGGGGTGACACACAGGGTTTGAGAGAGGGGCATACTTGGGACACCTGATAGCTTGTTTTCCAACTTTTTCTATTGGCTTGCTTTGTATGTACTGGGAGTAAACATTGTAAATATGTGTGCTATAAAAGATTGTGCGCCACGGACTAAAGTGGCAGTCTCCTCAGAATATACGCTGTACTTCTGGGACAACTGTGCTTAGCTGCAGCTAATAAACCTGGTTTTCTACGCCCAACAGAGTGTCTCCTGTCTCTGTTCGACAAGGCAGGTGAACTCGGGGATTTAAGGCGTGCCCTGCGCCGCCAGGCCCATAAGGCCCGGTTCTCCAACTGGCGCCCAACGTAGGGCGGCTTCAGTGGTAGCGGTTCAGCCCGAGGGTCGTGAGAAGCCTCGCAAGAAAATTCTGGAGGATTCGCGGACCACGTTAAGCGACCCTTGTATGTCGAAGTGGACCGAAGGTCTTTTGCCGCATGGCTACTCCTTTCCGACGGCTGCTGACGACTGCTGCCCTGACTGCCGCCCTGCCTTGGTCCCTTTGGTGATGATTGGTATCGCGAGACGTTAGACGGACCTCTGATGGCATGAGAGACCACTTAGTTAAGTATTCGTGGGTAGCGCCCACTTCTTTGTTTTGTTTTTGAGTTTTGTTATTCGACCATTGCAATAGCCGAAGTCAAGGGGTGAGTACGTTTGTGCTGTGTTATTTGCTTTAACCCCTTGAAGTTGGTAAACGGACCAGTGAATTAAAGATGCCTGGTTTTAGCAAATTTAGGAAGTTTTGTTGTTTTGGTTGTAATAGGGATTCCCGGCTCGAGGACTCTTGTCCGATTCCTCCGGTTGGAACTCACACTTATGAGCTCTATTCTAAACATGGTGTTGGCCCCATTGCCTTTAACGAGGCATGGATCCGATACACGAAGAAAGATGGTGTTTTACAGTGGCCACAAAATGGTAGCTTTGAGCCTGACATATTAGACAATCTAGAAGCAATTTTGTTCAAAAGAAAAGCCCGGCCGGCAATGTTTGACTCTTTCCGCCTTTGGCGTTAAGAAGCCAAGCAGAGGGAAATTAAACAGGCAAAAAGAGATAGAAAGGCGAAAGATATGACGATTATACAGGCTGCCCAACAGTTCAAAGAAAATGAGATTGGTCAGGCGATTGAAGTCTCAGAAAGACAGCATCGTATGCCAATAGATAGATGCTACCCTGTGTTGCCTACTTCTCCACAGAGTAGGGATCTTGACGAAGATCCCTTGATGTCCCATTTGTTGAGATTGCCACCGCCTTATGTACCAGGTGCCAATGCACCCTTATTGTTGCCACCTGTCCAGCAACCTGTTGTTCAGCCAGTTGATCCGGCTCTTCCACAATTGCCCCTTCCTGTATTGCCACCCCCGCCTCCTTTGCCACCAATTTCTGTACCTCAGTCTCCTTTACCTTCGGTTCCTCTTGTCACGATCAGTCCTTCTCCTCCTTTGCTTAATACCTTGTCTCCAGTTTTACTGTCTGATTCTCCCCCAGCTCGCAAACGGTTGGTCGATACTGTTTCTGGCCTTCTCTCCCCTTTCTTTGGGTCTTTTTCTTTGACTCCTGCTTTTTCTCGAAGACCATCCCGTAGTCAACTCCCAGATTCTGATGAGCGAGTTGTGTTGGACTCTCTTGCTCGCAAATGGATCATGAGTGGTCCACAGTATAGTGTACCCGATATCCTGAGTACCTTTCTCCAGTGGAATGCGCCCACGCAGAGATATGTTTTTAATGTCATGTGTGATACTCTTGTCAAAGGATGGGAGAATATGGAGTTGGATCTAGCTCCCCAGGGTCTGTTAGGCGTACAGGATAAGTTTGATAAAGGACTTATTGTGGGTCCCGAAGTTGAGGACGCTGTAAGGACACTTGTCACTTTCAGGTCTTTATTTTCTTCTCAGACTATTCTTGAACCTGATCCTGCAGTTAGACAGAAAATAAAACATTATCCTATGAGGGAAGTTCCTCCTGAATGGAGAGAAGAGGTTCCACAGGCAGGCAATATTCCGCGTGTCCCTGCTCATTTCCAGCGTATATGGGTACATGTTCCCTGGAAACGAACTGAAGTTCTGGCGCTTAAACAGTCTTTACCGGACCCTTGTGAAAATCCTGCTGGGTATTATAAAGAGCTGTCCCAGACTGTTGATGCGTGTATTATGAATTTGGCCGATATTGATATGCTGATGGGGAATGTAGTTCCACAAGCGTTGTGGGCTCGGAGGATCACAACCAAGCTTTAGGTAGTAATTGGGCTGCTATAACTGCCGCAGATGCAGCACAGGTGGGTGGTGCTAAGCCAGATGACTTGATTGCACAGTTGCCTGGTAGAATCATCACTTTAATGAAAACGATGATGCCTGCCTTACGTGTTAACTGGGATAAGTTAGCTGCGTGTAAGCAGAAGAAAGATGAAAGTGTCTCCGATTTCTTTACTCGTTTCGAGGAGACGTTTATCGACCATAGTGGTCAGGATATGAGTACTGAAGGTGGACAGCGATTATTTGTGGACAAATTTGTATTTAATTTACTTCCAGAATTATCACATAAGATTAAGGACTGAGAGAGTTCATGGGCTGTTTCTTCCGCTGCACAGATATTAGCTACTGCTCAATATTACCAGATTAGAGAAAAGGAGGAAAAAGATAAGATCGAGAAGAAGACTAAAGAATTAAAAACAAAGTTTCTTTTGCAACAGGCTTATCCTCCTCGTTCTGCTCAGCGCCAGTTTCAATAGCCTCCCCAGCTTCGGAGATTGTTACAAAAACCTGAACCTTTTGTTCCACAACCTTTTCTAGGTCCTAATCAATGTGCTTATTGTAAAGAGGAAGGTCATTTTAAGAATAGCTGTCCGGTTTTATTGCAGCGTAATGGTGGATTCCATGGGCCGTGAGGTTGTGGTAGTTTTCAATAAGCACCTAGAGGTAGAGGGCGAGGTGCGTTGTCTCAAGGACAGCGTTCCTTTCCCGCTCAGAATTCTCTGAATTATTTTGATCAGCAGAATACTCAGTCTGCGCAATATTACAATGACGATTATTGTGTTGAGAGTGAGGCTCAGAATTTTCACACTAGTTAGGACAGCCATGGACAAAGTAAGGGAGTCGTATCAGTTCCAGTGGATCAGAATGGGCCTTATGTTGAAGTTGTTGCATTGGGTGTTTCAGAGCCATTTCTTTTGGATACTGGTGCAATGAGAAGTTCTATCATTCACTCCAAACTCCCTGGGGCACCTTTGTCTGGCTTAACTAACGTTTCTGTAGGATTCTCTGGCGCCCCAGTTAGTAACCCGGTCTCTTGTCCTTTGCCTCTTTCGATTGGTCCTTATAATTTGGAGGCTCTGCTTATTTTGACCACTGGTTGCGGTGAGAATTTGTTGGGTTTGGACTTGTTGAAACGTCTTGATGCAACATTGTATTGTTCCCCTTCTGGTGTTCATCTTACCTTAGGTGAGAAGCTGGTTTTTCCTGTGTATTTATCAGTGGCGGCTGGTGACATTTAAAAGTGGTGGGCGTAAAATAAATGGCGGAGAACACTGCGGCGAGCGAGTGTAGCGAGCGAACTTGAACGACCTAAGGTGGGAAAATTTTGAAAAATGAGTGGGAAAATGGTGCATTTTCAAGCAAATTTGTCTAGACCAACTCTCACCTCCTTTTTGACTGTGAAGTGTTAAGTGCATGTGGTTATGGCTGAAGCCATTAGCACAGGTCATCTCAAAAACATTTTAAGCTCTGGCACTAATGTTTCTTGTTTTACAAATTATACACTAGATATATTCTTTTGACTTCAGTAGCGTCCACCCTGGGAAAGACTGCCACATAAAGCTATCTCTCACTTGTATTGGGTAAAGTAATGGACTGAGCATAAGAAAGATGTATTCATTCTGCCAGAGATCTAGAACTAGACATTGTGCAAACTGTGAACTATAAAACCATCTGAAACAAAAAAAAATCAAAATCAACAAAATACTGCTCCACAAACATATTTCCATGCACACATTGGCACTTGAATCCCCTCTGACTAACAACAAGTCATGCTTTAATCGTCAGGAAAGCAATGAAGTGTGCACCCTGTCTCTTGGATAACACCTGCAACTTGATGGCAATATAAGCCCTGCCTCACCCTTGTTTGCCGAATTTGACACTTGAACAAAAGATCCACATGGGCTCTGTGGACATCTTACAATTTCCCTTAACCATCTATGTGGATTGTGGAGTTCTCTCACGGCCAAGATTGTCCAGTGTTGTTTTAAATAATGTTAAGTATTTAAGGGTTAAAATATTGGTTATCTTCGGGCTTGGGGAGGAAGGAGGGAGTCAACAGGTATGCTGATAACACCGAGGAATTAATTAGAGTGTCTACTAACCAGTGACCAGTACCAACCAGTACCAATGTAGTCATGAACAAAGAAAATACTCTCCTCTTTCATAAATAGATCAGATCACAGATAGAGCATGCCATCTGCTCTGTAAAAGACTCAGTGGAAACCATGGAATTCGTCTAGGAAACACCTTGCCCACTTTTTAAAAATGAATTCACAGATGAACCCAAATGGCATACAGCAGTATTTATAAATACACATGCACTATAGGATGCAAATGCTATGCATAATCACACTCAATAATTCAAAATATGAAAGATCTAGCTCAATCCAAACACTGCTGGTCTTCTATATGCGCATACATTCTCAATAACTACAAACAGCAGCAACTACACTTAAGACCAGCCTAATTTCTGCTATACATGACAGAGAACCCAGAATCCAATGCACACTTTAATGAAAATATAGACATTGTCAAAGCCAGCATAGGTTTGGCATTTGCTGTTAACCTTTTGGCTTTGCGAATTCTTTTTTTGTTTGTGAATGTTTTTAGGTGAAGGCACAATTTGTATGAAAGCAAGCCTTTTCAAAAGTCAAAAGGTATATATTTTTATAGAGGAGCACACTTTGCACCACTAATCCATGCAGTACTTATTGCGCAGAAGCACACACTGCAAGGGCAGAATGTTGTCAATCACAGTGGCTGGAGTGAGCTGACCCTGTGCCTCACGCTTTAGGCTGGGGGTGAGTAGAAGCACAATGTGAATGACACTACAGCAAACCAATGGATCAAGAGGGCTGACTGATATCCCTGTACATATGTACAGTATAGATGTATTTATTAAAACAAACTGTCATCTAAGGCCAGAACTAAAAATACGACCTTGTATTTGGAAGATAATTTGTGGTTTGACTTACATAATGCTAAAAATTAAAATTGGGCGAAGTATCATCAGCACATCTTTCCTAATGATATGAGGATATATATATGACACAAGTTTCAAGTGAGAAGGAAACGAAGAGAGCAGTGTGACAAAAAATTGCAGGACAAGTCAGCCTTTCAACATGTTTTTGTGCCCGGCCTCATGCGGCCTGTTTTCTAGGTTAAACCTGTGGCAAGAGAGATTCGGGGAGCAGGGGGCTTGCTCGTTATATTTAATGTGAGTACGGCTTGAGGAAGTCAAGACATATGCTAGGGTTCACTTGATCTGGGAGTTTTGCAATGATTCATGTAAGTGCAGGGTTATTATCCACGTAACTGAAATGCAGCAACTTAATGCAGAACGTCCCTCTCTGTGCATGCATCCAGTCCGGATCGCCAGCAGATGCCTTCGAAATGCTAAAGAAGTCTCTAATGTATGTCAAGATTGGCAACAACAGCCTATTAAACAGAAAATCATATTGCTGCATTCAGTGTCAGTCTAATGATCTCGTGCGTGGCCCAGAGTAGAGATGTCAGGCTGTTTTTAATACCTGGATATTTTGTACAATGAATGCAGGCGTGTCCAAGGGGGAAACCATAAGGTGAAACTTAAATCTCTATTCAATATGTTCTTTGTATCACTTGGCATGCAAATGTAATTTCAGAGTTGACAACATCATTGAAAACCCATGCAAATCTAACTGAGTACATCCCCGTGATGAGCTGTGTATTGTGCTGCCTTAAAACATGCACACTTGGGATGCAGACATGGGTCTCTCTATACTGCAGGAGAATAAGGAAGCATGCTGGGTCACGTTACCACCATCAGTATACGTTACACATATAGACACATTTAGGAAGATTAAATACTATAAGGAAATAGGGGTGGATATTCCATGCAACATAAAATAACGTGTGTGAAATGTAACAGGGACTGCATCACGGAAGTTGGTTAAATAGTAAGGGGCTTATTTACAAGCCCCTTGCGCCGCCGGTGCGCCACTTTTAATATGGGAAAATGTGGCGCACCGGCAGCGCAAGGGGCTGGTAAATAAGCCCCTAAGTCTGCTTCCCCACCGCGGCTCTACCAG
Source organism: Lissotriton vulgaris (assembly GCF_964263255.1). Classification (NCBI taxonomy): domain Eukaryota; kingdom Metazoa; phylum Chordata; class Amphibia; order Caudata; family Salamandridae; genus Lissotriton; species Lissotriton vulgaris. The sequence continues at coordinate 581,351,018 of NC_141687.1, read as the reverse complement.
AATGACTTAGGAAATCAGACCTGCAATTACAGATTCCTCTCTCACTTCTTAATGGGCTCTTATTATTAGTTTGATTTTCTTTCACCCAGAGTAACCAGTAATCCTCCTGTCGAGAACGCTGGGGTTAAGGAAATACTCGCACATTTCATCACTTTATAGAGTGTGATGAATCGGCTACTTTATTTATAGAATTTCTATTAGCTTACCTCTCCTTCCCCACGCACGTCACTGTCAAAGAAAGTATGACGTAGGCAGGTGCTTTATTGCGCCATTCTACTTTTTCACTAGTGTTCATTGGCCTCACTCACCCTGCCAAACTCTGGTTTGTCTTTCTCTGAAAGTAGGGCTGGGAACAGCTGCTCGACCCTGGAACACGCCTTAGGTCGCCATCCCTAAGGTATTAGCACTTTGAACTTTGGAGACCCTTATGTTTGTGGAACAACACTGTACGAGTACCAAGGCAGCCAGGTTGTTATTTGACTTTCAGTTTTACGGCAGCAGCCGGGTGACCCGACTCCAAGACTGTCAACTCAAAGAATTACTGAATTTGACAATATTGCCAAGCTACTTCACGCGCACTTTTCCTGCCTGTCCTTGCTGGGAAGCTTGATAACGGTCTGGAGCCATGCGTTTCAGAAGCATTATTTCACTGTATCGGACGCGTAATAACTTTAAAAAATGCCCTGCTGGGCCTAACCTGGGCAGCTGGTGAACTGGCGATGGACTCCGAGTCCGGGGGCTTCTTTCCACAAAGTTCCACAACCCCAAAGAGTGCACTGCAGACACGCGCGGGAAGCAGCGCAAGGTCAAGTCTGCGCAGACTCGAATCCTCTGCTTCCCGCCTGCCACACCCCTTTCCCACTCGTCACAGGGTGGGTCTCACCACGCCCTGTAATGAGTTGGGAAAGGGGTGGGTGACAGTCTCAACTCCCTGATTGACGTGGAGGGTTAGCGTTACCGGGCTTAGACTTAAAACGCCCGGGGCTAACTTAACCTCCACGCCATCAGGGGGTGGAGACTCGGCCCTGAAGCTCAGTCTTTGCCGAGCTGATGACATCACAGCCCTCAGGGCTGTGAGGTTCTCAGCCGGCAAACACATAGAAGGCTTCTTTGGGCCCGCAAGGGGGTGCTCGGAGCATTCAAGGAGAAGCAGTCTAGTCACATCACATGCCTCCAGCTGCCGCTGCCACAACGAACTGCCAAATCATCGGCGATACGGAGACTATATTAATTTTTATTTAAAAGGGCAAAGGCATACAAAAATGAACATTTTTTAAATTAAATTAAATATGAGCATTGAGCACTTTGGTAACGGGGGCGGAGCCCCGACGCCCTCGTGGAGAAACCGCCACTGGTATTTATCTAAGGACCACTTCCCACCCGAATTGCATTCTCTTCCTGCTACGCTTTGGGCTACGGGTCCGAAAGATGTAGGTCTGCTCCAGATTCTGCCATACGTGGTTACTATTCAGCCTAATGTTAAATTACCACGCATTCCGCAGTATAACATTTCTAACGATGGTGAGCGAGCTTTGTTGGCTATTATCTATGATCTGGTTCAGAAGGGTGTGGTCGAAGAAACGAGAGGTAATGTTCGTAACAGTCCTGTTCTACCTGTCCTTAAACGCACTGATCCTTCTCAGCCTCCTGTATATCGTTTTGTGATCGATCTTCGGGAGGTCAACAAAATTGTTGTTCCCCAGTTTCCTGTTGTCCCAGATATCACTGCCTTGCTCACTATGATACCAGCTTCAGCTGCATGGTTCTCGGTTATTGATCTTAAAAATGCCTTCTTCAGCATTCCTATTGCTGAGGAAAGTAGGGATATTTTTGGTTTCTCTCTCGGAGGCCGAAGTTTCCGATTCAAACGCGCACCTCAAGGCTATTGTGAGAGTCCCTCCATTTATAGTCAGGCTTTGAAATCTCTGCTCGATGCTTTTACTTTGCCCCCGAGTGCCACTCTTATTCAGTATGTGGACGATTTGTTAGTTGCTGCTGATTCAGAGGATGTTTGTAAGGATGTGACTGTTTCACTGTTGCGTCATTTGTCTGACCTGCATCACAAGGTGTCACCCTCTGAATTACAATATTGCCGCCAAGAGGTTACCTACTTAGGTCATCTCTTGTCGAAGGAGGGAAGACGATTGACCCCAGAACGAATTCAAGCAATCGCACAAATGTCTGTACCATCCACACAAAGGGAGGTGCGTGCCTTTTTGGGCATTACCTCTTATTGTAGACAGTGGATTCCAAATTTTTCTTTGTTGGCTAAACCTTTGCTGGCACTTACTCTGAAAGATACACCCCAACCTCTTCCTTGGACTGACGAATGCCAGAAGAGTTTTTCTGATTTACGTACTGCCTTGTGTTCTGCCCCTGTGTTAGGTACTCCAGATTACAGTAAGCCTTTCACACTCTATGTTCATGAAAGAGAGGGTTGCACGCTGTCAGTTTTAACGCATCAATTTGGAGACAAACAACGGCCAGGTGCCTATTTTTCTGCTACATTGGATCCAGTAGCCAAGGCATTGCCTAGTTGCCTCAGAGCGACAGCAGCAGCAGCGATCTCCATTCGTCAATCTGCTGGGTTGGTACTAGATAACACTCTTGTTGTTATGGTACCACATGCAGTGGATACTCTTTTGAACAGAACCAAAACACAACATCTCACGAGTGCCCGCTTGTCTGGATATGAGTTGACACTCTTGGCTAGTCATATACACACTAAGCGGTGTAATACTTTGAATCCAGCAACATTATTACCCATTCTGGAAGAGAAAGACACTCGAGAACAGCATGATTGTTTTCTCCGAACAGAGGAGGAAACAAAACGCAGAATAGACTTAAAAGACACACCACTTGTGGACCCGGATGGGATCCTATGGGTGGATGGGTCTTGTTTCAAACTTCCTAATGGTGAGACGACTGCGGCCTATGCTGTTACCACTTTGTATACGGTAGTGGAGACAGCACGTATTGCACAGAATTCAGCCCAAGCAGCTGAGTTGATTGCCCTGACGAGAGCGTGTGTGTTGGCTAAGGGAAAGAGAGTGAATGTTTACACGGATAGCCAATACCCCTTTGGCGTGGCTCATAGCTTCGGTCGTTTGTGGAAGGAAAGAAGATTCTTTACTTCCCATGGGACTAAGATAGAGCATGGTCAGTTGGTAACTGACCTTCTCGAATCACTTGCTTTGCCTACCCAAATAACAATAATGAAGTGTAGTGCACATAAAAGGATCACTGATGATGTGGGTCGCGGGAATGCTTTTGCAGACGAGGTAGCAAAAGAGACAGCGAGAGATGCTACGAGTCGCATGTGTGTTGCAGGCCCTGCAAGATGGGTCAGAGAGGGAGGAATGTGTGAGGATACAATAGAGAGTGTGAGAATGATTCAAGAAGAGGCTACGGAGAAGGAATTGAGTAAGTGGAGAGAAAGTACGGGAATGTTGGACGCAACAGGGTGTTGGACGGAATTGTCAGAACATCAGCGTTGGCTGTTACCGGACGCCTATGTACTACCTGTAGTTACTATGGCGCATGGTCCAGCCCACATCAGTGCAAAAGGGATATGTAAACTTCTGGCTCCAGTATGGCAGAATGAAGGAATTCCTAAATGTGCGGAGAATGTGGTGAAACATTGTATCATTTGTTTAATGCACAACCCAGGAAAGGGAACCACAACTCCAGCAGGTCATTTTGCTCCCCCTTCGTATCCTTTTGAGGTATTACAAATTGATTACATTCATACAGAACGTTGTAATAAATTCAAGTACGTTCTGGTGGTGGTGTGTGCCTTTTCCAGATGGATAGAGGCCTACCCCCTGAAGTACAATGCTGATTTGTCTACTGCCAAAATCCTTTTGAAGGAATTTTTCCCGAGGTTTGGTTTGCCGCAAATTGTCTGGAGTGACAATGGGAGTGAATTTGTAGGCCAAATTATGCACAAGGTGTGTGTGGGTCTTGGTATTAGGCAGAAATTCCATGCGGCAAACAACCCTCTGTCAGCAGGTTTGGTAGAGTGCTATAATGGCACTCTCAAGCTTAAACTGGCGAAGATTCAGGCAAGCACGAGTCTTGCTTGGCCTGACGCATTACCTTTGGCACTTTTATCCACGAGAACTACTGTACATTCTTGTTTAGGACTCAGCCCATACGAGGTCGTTTTTGGGCGCCCAGCTAACGTCTGGGGAGTCCCTTGACCTAAAAAATACACTGATATCCCGTATCCAATGTTGATTGACTATTTACATGACCTCACCACTAAATTGTGTGTTCTTCACCAACAGGTTCAAAATGCTTTGCCAGAGGCCTCTGCAGATCCGGGTCACTCCATCCAACCCGGTGGCTGGGTCTGCCTGAAAAATTTCCAGAGAAAAAAGAATTTGGAACCTCGTTGGGGCCCGCCTCGGAAAGTTCTGCTAGCAACACGTACAGCAGGAAAGGTCGTCGGAAAGAAGAATTGGGTTCATGGCGTGCACTGTAAGAGGGTACCTTTGCCTTTGTCTTTTGATCAGTGGGTCCGTAAGGGTATAAGTGACAGCGAAGGCGAAAGGGTCCCTCGATTTGTACCTTTCAGTAGTGCACGCCTGGATCGAACGAACTCTGAGAAAGAAGACGAGGACGTGTTGCAAGAAGCTGTACCATCACATCTATGACTGAATACAGTAAATCCAGAGACTTTGTTTCGAGAACAAACGATACCTAATAAGACCCGGTACAACTTTAGACCCAGATTAATGAAAGACAATTGAACTTTACATTTCTTTTCCACTATCCATCAAGTTGCAGGGTCACGGTAGGAGTCTTAGGCTGTGACCTGAGTAGTGACCGTAGGTCTGCAGGACTTGCAGTGTCATAGGACGGCTAATAATCACAACTAAGTGATCTAGGAAGATTGCCGTGAGCAACGCTTTAGAGAATGGATATTAAAGTGGAAAACAGTGATAAGAATGAACAAATGAAAAGTAAATATAGAAAATTGTTGGTTAGTCCATGTGGCATAACCCTATGTATTTTAATATGTTCATGTATTTTATTGGCTTGTGTAAGTTGGGTTATTCACACTATGCAGCAAGCACCTGTTCCACCTTCTGTTTCCTTGTCTTTTCCTACTACTGCCTCCCCACATCAGTTTCATACACTCCCGGAACATGAGCAAATTAGGAGAACAGAATACTTTAACAACTCGTTCATCCAGTTGTTACATCAGCATCAACTGGTAGTCAATACTACTGACTGTTGGGTCTGTGGGCTCATGCCCCATAATACAGAGAGAGGGATGCCATATTTAGTCCTTCCATTTTCCTACGAAGGCTCCGCTTGGGCCTATTTGGCCATGTTCTCTAACGTATATCAGAATCAACTTCGATATCCTCCTGGTAGTCCATATGGTGGTGGAGTAGATTTTAGTCACAGTTCTTTGATAAAGGGAATAGTGGCCATGGCTAGAATTGCTGAAATTAGCAAGATTCCCGTTGATGAGAAACGAGCATATGATGGCTGGAACGTGACTCGTTATGTTCCTAGCCTTACAGATAAGGCTAGACGAAGGAGATCCCCACCAATTTGGACCGTACCTCATCGAGGTAATTTCTGTCTGCAGATAAATGGCCAAAATATTAAGAACCAACAGGAAAAGAGTGTTTGTTCCCATACGTTCATCTATTCTCCTCAGATTTCTTCACCGTTGGTGCCATCTAAAGGCACCTATTTTGTCTGTCACGACAGAGCCTACACGTGGCTTCCTACCTACTTTTCAGGAACTTGTTATATGGTTTTTCTTCTCCCTCCAACATATACTGCTCCTTCAGGTCATCATAGAAAGAGGTATGGCTGATTCTAAGGACACAGAAGGACAAGAAGGAGGTGACTTTATCAAAGGGTTGCTTCCTTTCTGGGGCCCAATGGCCAACAGCAGAGACATCAGACAGCTAGTTTGTGTTGTTGAGGCTACTATAAATGTAACTTGTGGAGCCTTGAGTAATCTGACAGCCGAGCTTCAGGCGGATCGCCTTATGACTTTGCAGAACCGGATGGTTTTAGACATTGTCCTTGCAGATCGTGGAGGAGTCTGTAAATTGATTGGGTCTAGTTGCTGCTTTTATAATCCTGATAATGCCCCTACGGTATACCAAGCCATCTCTAAGTTGCATATAATTTCCGAGTCTATACACCTGGACACAGGAGATTGGTCCGCGATAGGATGGTTTTGGGGACTACTGTCCACTTGGGGATGGAAGATACTAACCTTCCTTGGAATGGTTTTGGCCATCATTTTCTCTTGTTGTCTCTGTTTACAGTGTGGCCCTGCCATCTGCGGTCTTTGTGCCACCATGTGTGTCCCAAGGCCTGTGTCACAGAAAACAGAGAACATTAAAATGATGTTGCAGCAACAGCTCGATAACCTCATGGCCATTGACATCGACTCAGATTAACTTGAGTCCTTTGTGTTTTGCCTGAGTAATGGCAAAAGGAGGGTCTGAGGTTCTTTGGTTTCCGACTTCGTCCCGTATTTAGCCACCATTTTGTGTTCCGTCGCCATTTTGTGTTGCCCTCACTCAGTCAGCACGGCGAACGGACTGTTTTTGCCTTTCCTAGCTGCTACGTGTCTCTTTTGTTAAAAAGTAACCCCCTGCCCTTGCTTACGAAATCGATGTCAGGGTCTGGCCGAGTTCAATAATCCATGTCTGAGTTGATTGATCCCCGTCTCGACTGACTATTTGGTCTCTCCTATTCTTTCCTATTTTTTCTGACTGGCCTTCGCTATTCTCTCCTCGTATTCTCTTGTTACATAACCATCCTTTAAGGCACACAAATACGTCCTGCCACCTGCATATTGGATTGTCGGTACGAGCACTGATTAATTTGTGGAGAGGGGTGACACACAGGGTTTGAGAGAGGGGCGTATTTGAGACACCAGATAGCTTGTTTTCCAACTTTTTCTATTGGCTTGCTTTGTATGTACTGGGAGTAAACGTTGTAAATATGTGTGCTATAAAAGATTGTGCGCCACGGACTGAAGTGGCAGTCTCCTCAGAATATACGCTGTACTTCTGTGACAACTGTGCTTTGCTGCAGCTCATGAACCTGGTTTTCTACACCCAACAGAGTGTCTCGTGTCTCTGTTCGACAAGGCAGGTGAACTCGGGGATTTAAGGCGTGGCCTGCGCCGCCAGGCCCATAAGGCCCGGTTCTCCACAGGTTCATCACAGGCTCCAAAAGAAATAGTCACATCTCCTCGGACTTCATAGCGCTCAATTGGCTACCCTTCGAAGCAAGAATTCATTTAAAAATTGCCTGCATGACGCATAAAGCCATACATAACAACACACCCAGTTATCTGGCCCAGAAACTGGAGCCCTCATGTGGAAACAGATCATCCAGGAGTGCCAGCAACCTTCTTCTAAAGCCTCAAAGATTTGCCAAGAAGAAAACATATAACCGCACCTTCTCTGGTATGGCTCCAAGGATTTGGAATGCACTACCCCCAGAAACTAGACTTAACCCCTCTACTGCCTACTTCAAAAAAGAAGTCAAATCTCTTCTCATGTTGAAATTTACTTAAATATTGATGATGACTCTTAGAACAACCAGCTGGAACATAAGACTTTATTTCTAAATTACAATGTTTCTTTGTACATTGTCTCCTTTGTTTTTCTACCTCTCTCGTAAAGTGCTAAGATACCCACAAGGGTCATGTTTGCGCTATATAAAACCTTCAAAATAAATAAATAAAATAAAAATGGTTCCCCACCCAAGAGAAGGACGGTTACCCAGGCCTTCGTCAGCAGCAGACTGGACTACGGCAAAGCCCTCTATGCAGAAACCACAGCAAACTCCAGAAAAGACTACAACGTATACAGAACACCTCCGCATGCCTCATCCTCGACATCCCCCGCCACACCCACATCACAGCCCACCTGGAAGACTTGCACTGGCTCCCAGTCAACAAGAGGATCACCTTCAAACTCCTCACCCACATGCACAAAGCACTCCTCAATGCCGGACCAGCATACCTCAACAAACGTCTCACCTTCTACACCCCAAACCGCCAGCCTCGCTCCACCGACCTCCCCGTCGCCACCGTCCCACGCATCCACAGAACGATCACTGGCGCCAGATCCTTTTCCTACCTCGCCGCCAAGACATGGAACACCCTCCCCACCCATCTGAGACAGACCCAGGACCTGCTGACCTTCAGGAGACGTCTCAAGACCTGGCTGTTCGAGCAGTAGCTGCACCTCCCACCCCCTCAGTGCCTTGAGACCCTCATGGTTGATTAGTGTGTCTACAAATGGTTGATTGATTTAAAAGACCAGGTACAGCCCCCCAGCTTCACCTTTCAACCATACAACCCTACGTCTGACATATCCCCCCCCATCAGAGACACATTCCTACCTTACTGGCGCCACATCACCACAACCCTACCGGTCTGGGATGGAAACCTCAAAAAGGCTTGAAAAGACTTCAGGGGTGCAACGGGGTCTCTGAACCCCGGACAAAGTCTGATGGAGCCCTGTCAGATCAATTGTACCCTTTGGTTTCTGCATGTCTGCAGCAAGCAACAATCAATTCTGAACTGTCTGCATGCAGAGATAAAACAATATATGGAATGTGTGTGTTTTCCTGAGCTCCTGCGCAACTCTGCACCTCCCTAACCTGCCATGCACAGGAAATATAAGAAACCACAGACATTGGAGTTCCAAGAAGGGTTAATAGATTTTCAAAACATAACTGGCCATGCAGACATGAATATCCCTTAACCAGTAGTTTAAAGTTATCAAAAGGGCAAAGAAACATGTAATAAATATACTATGTTCTAGATATTTCTCTAACGAGTTAAATATGTTTGTCAGTAAGGTTTTTAATGAAGGGCTGTGGGCAGAAGTAAAGCTGCACCTTTTAGTCTTTAAACAACATCTAAATTAGTTCTTAATTTGAGCATGAGGGGCCCACTATACAGAGGGAGAAAGCAGGTATTGAAAAGATCCTTCAAGAGTGAGATAAAAGACAGGGAGTGTCTAGTTTTGAATGAAACAAGCGTCAGGTGAAATCAAGACTATGAACCCTTGGTATTCGGTGTAGTGCATTGTAAATATGTGTAGCAGGACCTATCTGGTCCTTGATGGACTTCATGTAAGAAGGACATAATCGTTTGAGTGTGTCTGGGTGTGACAAATAAAGTAAGATTATGATGCAATGCATATGGTTAGTTAACGGTTCCACACTAAAGAATAAAGTTGTGCACTACAAAGATCTGTGTGTGGTGTGGTCATTTGCATGCTACTGGGCTGGGTAGGACGCTACAACTGGTGACAAGTTAGGGGATCTGCAAACCAAAGTAACAAGAGCGCTCTCCCTGAGAGTTTGTCGAGGTCCAGCAAACTGCTAGTGTGTGCCACGTGTGCCTCAGTCCAAACAAACAGTCGATGCTTGTCGCATGTGCAGTCAAAGCGCCGTTCTCGCCATTGCAAGGCTTTTGAAGATGGCGAAGGCCCAACGGAAAGCTCAGTCCCTGTCGACCCTGAACCTGCTCTGCTGGTAAGGCTGAAAGAAGAGATATTGCCCCGCAATATATAACACAGAGCCAGCATACACACAACACAATAGTGCTAAAGGCAGCGACAACCAGGTGCAGAGAAGCACAAAAGGCTGTGATAGCCATGTGAAGGGAAGTGTGCTAAGGAAAGCAGAGGTGGCTTGGTGGAAAGAACATAATTGTACTCACCAGCAAGCATGAAGAACAAGACACCCGACACAGTGTTGAGTTCTAGCTGGGGACCAGTATGTTCAAAGTAGCATCCACAACAATCCAAGTGAACGCACAAGTGTTGTGCTTATGGAGCCATTGATACCTTCAGCGGCAAACACTAAAGTCAAACGTTGTGCTCAGCACAATGCAAAAGCCTTCAAGATTTGAAAGGTTCCAATTGCTGCAGAGGCCTGTGTCAAATATGGCACATCTGTCTTTTTGAAACCGCTGCTTCCATTCAATGCTGCCAAAAAACAAAATAGTGGTGCCAAGTGGGCTGCCTGGATCAAAAACTTTGACTATTTCATTGATGCACTAGAAGAAACAAATGACAAAATATCATTAAATACTGTGCAGGTGATGGTTTGGTAGAAGCGATAAAATACCACAAGCTGATGAAATATCCTACTGTCAGATTAAGGCAGCATTAGGAATCAAGTTCAATCCAATGCCGACCGTTGACTGTGACAGGTACATCTTCAACCAAGCAAGACAGCAAGCTGGAGAAACAGTGGATTAGTTTGCTGAAAGACTTAATGCCCTCATCAAACATTGCAAGCTCAATTAATTCAATGATGGAGAAGCCATTATTCTCAAAGTCATCGATAGTTGCCTTTTTGACTCGTTCAAGCAACGTATGCTGCACGAGACACTCAGGCTGGAGAGAATGCTCATGGCTGCGAGAGTAGAAGAACATGCAGATCAACAAGCTGCTGATATAGAAGCTGGGGTAGGCCAGAGAAATCAGCATTGAACATTAAAAGTAAGCAGGGACACAAGTTTTTAGGGCCATAAAGTGATGTCTCCGGGGAAGAAAGAAATTGTGTTTCCGATGTGGATTCTCCTTTCTGCACGTAGGTAAATGTCCCACCATCGGACAAACATGGAATGGTTGCAGGAAAGAGGACCATTTTGTAACGATTTGCAAAGCGAAAGAGAAAATGACTGTGTCACATCGAGAAGAGAAAATAGACAAACAAAAGATCCAGAAATCCTCTAGACATGCCCACAAGACCAAGCGGCGACACCAATTGAGGCAAGTGTAAACTAAACGAAATCGATCATTATCGAATTCTGCTTCCATAGGCTCTTCAACATCATTGTCGAATAAGAGTGAAGAAGATGGCTGTGTAATGATGAGGTCAACTGGTGAATGACTCAATGCTCGTAGGTTTGGCTTCATGGAGAGAAGATTCCAAGGCACGTGAGATCGCCATGTGTAACAGCCACGTTCCTTTAGACATTGCTCTAAGATCACATTAAAGACGAATGGTTGTTCCATACCTTTTATCATTGATAGTGTTGCATCGATAAACATCATGCCAACAGAGAAGTACAATGAATTATCACCATGCCCAGTCTCACACCTTCGAAGACAAAGGTATTTACATGGGCTGCCTCCTTGCCATTGCAAAATCATTGATCATTTATAGCAACCATACAACACAAGATTACAATGGTACAAGCACTGATTCATGTTTTTAAAGGTACTTTGTCAAGTGCATGTTTACTCAGTTTCAGTACTGATGAAGACATGGATCAACTATAACATAAATGTATATGCAGACATAGTAAATCAGTTTCCATCATTATTAACATGGACTAGGAAAGCTTAAGACCATGAAAGTGCAACTTAGCATCAATGGCAGCTAACCACACCACCGAGACCACGCTGATCGCCGCTACTGACGACATCAGAACATTCCTTGACAGTGGAGAAACTGTAGCCCTGATCCTGCTCAACCTTGTGGTGGCTTTCGACACACTCTCCCACAACACCCTCATGAACAGACTCCACACCATAGACATACAGCCAGACTCCCTCAAGTGGAACACCTTCTCCCTTACATGATGCACACAGAGCATCCGACTGCCTCCCTTCACCTCTGCACCCAAAGACATCATATGCATTATACCACAAGGAATATCCCTCAGCCCCACCCTGTACAACAACTACATGACCCCCCTCACAGATGTCTTCACATCCCACAGAATCAACATAATCTCCTACGCAGATGACACTCAACTGATCCTCTCGCTATCCGAGGACCCCTCTAATGCCAAAACCAATATCTGCAACACCATGACCAATGTAGCCAAATGGATGAGAGATAACGACCTCCAACTCAAATCTGACAAAACTGAAGTATTGATTTGCAGAAAGTACACCTCTGAATGGGACCTCAGCTAGTGGCCTGCAGAACTCGGACCCACACCAACCAAACATGCATGCAACCTCGTCATTATCCTTAACAGCCAACTGACCATGAAAAGACAAGTTAACGCAATCACCTGCTTCTGCTTCCATACACTCTGTATGCTCCGCAGAATATTCAGATGGATTCCAACCAACACCAGAAAGATCATCACCCAGGCCCTTGTCACCAGCCGCCTCAACTATGGCAATGCCCTCTATTCCAGCATCTCCACCCAGCTCCTCAGAAGACTCCAGACCATACAGAACGCTGCAGCCAGACTCATCCTGGATCCCCTCACCTAAGAGACCTCTGCTCACTCCACTTCCAGAAAAGATGCCATTTAAGATCCTCATACATGCCTACAAAACCCTCCCTGAACTAGGACCTGCCTACCTCAACCTTTGACTGAACTTCCACCAACCTGCACTCCTATTCACTTGCCCTTACACACACACTTCCCACATCTGTCGCAGCCGCATCGGTAGCCGCTCTGTCTCCTACATTGTGGCTAAGATCTGGATGACCTTCTTCTCCATCTCCTCGCTGGCAGACTTCAGGAGGAGACTCAAGACCTGGCCCTTCGATGGAGACACAGCACCCAGATACCACTAGGGGTGAAAGTGCTGCGCTTTACAAATGCTGTTTGATTGATTGATTGATGGAGGAGGACATTCGCCCTGTTGCTAACGACATCGTCAAATTGCTTTTCACTTGCAGGAAGCTGTTGAGAAAGAACTGGAGCATGACAAAGCCCTTGCACAAGTATGCCGCTTGCTAGCTGATGTCTGTCTCACTTTGAATGCAGAAAAATTTACGCTTCACAAAATTTAACTCCGATTCTGGGCATATTTTCTCTGAAAAGGGGATGACGGCAGATCCGGCTGAAGTGCAAGCCTTATCGTCCACTACACCAGTGAAAAATGTGAACATGATGCGATCCTTCCTTTGCCTGGCCAGTTATTGTTCCATGTATATTTGTGATTTTGTCACATTCAGTGCTCCGTTGAGAGACTTGACAAAAAAGAACACTGTGTTCAAGTGGTCTCCTGTTTTGTTTGGGAAAATATTGACAATGTGTATTTTTAAGGGCTGAAAAGGTTAACCCAAACTGTACATCTGCCATTGTGAAACCAAATGGAATTTTTTAAGAACATCCAACTCCATTGGTCCTTAAAACATAATCCCATCACCCCCAAAGAGGTTCCCCAGTGTAGCAGACCAAAGATGGAGTTTCTCTCTCAGTCACTTTTATTCATGGAGACACTTTTCAGCGTTTCCCAACTACCGAGGGCCCCAAAAATGTTTTCCCTTGGCTAAACAGGGACATTAAGAGTTTTTCTTTTTTACAGAGTTTTATATAGCGCGAGCTTGACCCGAATTGGGTATCAGAGCGCTTTACATAGCACCAGGTGCATTACTTGAGGACAAATTAATTTTTTGTTAGGCATGGGGAGATAAAGTGATTTGGTCAGAATCACAGGATGTTCAGCATCATTGCCGAGACTCGCACCCAGTTCCCGAAATTGGTTAGGCCAATTCCTCTCCCAGGGTTCCTGAATACCTCAACAATGTCAAGGATTTGCACACTTGGGGGCCCATTAGGATCACGGGTGGATCACCACCGCCCGCATGGCGGTGGCGATCCGTCTGTGATCCTACCCCGTCCACCACCCAATTCCCCCCGCCATATTACTATGGAGAGGGGACCGCGGCAGACGGAAAAACCGTCCGCCGCTTTTCCACCCGGTCAATGAGTTGACCGGGCAGAAAAGGGTTTAATATGGTGGTGGTGTCTGTTAGACACCGCCAGCCATATTACTATGGAGGCAGGGACATGCCTTTCTGTGGCGGCAACGCCGCCACGGAAAGGCATGCGGTGTTAGACATTGGGGGCCCGTTGCTGACCCCCAGGGACTCTGGGGGTTGGCGGTTGCACATAGGGGGTAACTATGGTACTCCCCAGCAGTTCCATGCACAACATGGCAGACACTGCACGGTGCCTGCCATGTGGTGCATGGAAGTGCACAACATGCCTTCCTGGCATTGTGGCAGACGGTGCTAAGTGCACCGCCCGCCACAATGACAGGAATGCAGGATGCGCCCGCCACTGTGGCGGGTGCATCCTAATTGCCCCCGCGGGACCCCCGCCCTTATGGCGGGCGGTCCAGTTTACTGATAGGGTGTCATCCTAATGGAGCCCCCGATGTCTATTCTGGCAGTCTATGTCAAATGACTAAGTATCACTGCCTCACAGGCTGCCTTGGGTAGAGGAGATCTTGCCATTTATCTTTTTGGAAAACTCCAGCAGGGCATTCTGAATGTCACAGGAGATCAGAGATTTTATCATGCTGAGGTAATGAGCACATGGTAGGCTCTCCGTCTGCACAGAATCTGGCTTGGTGGCTGTTGGGACCAGGGTTGGAGAGCACTTGGAACTGTCGAAGCTCTGGGAAAGACACTTGTAAGCCAGTGTCAAGCAAAGGTCCAGCTGGTCACAGAGACCGTAGGATTCCTCTAGACTTTTATCAAATGACTGTATTGGCTCTTCTGTCTGTTATCAATGATGTTGTTCTGTATTAAATTATGAGCTGCAATCTGCATTAAATGCAGCAGACATTCCTTCAGTTGTGGTATAAGCAGGCTTTACTTATGTACCGGATCAAAATCTTGAAATTGTTGCGGTGTGCAGGACCCCCACTGGGACCTGGTGCTATGTTCATCATCTGAGCATTTATCTGCATCATCTGCCCCTGCATCTGCTGCAACACCATCTACTCAAGTGGTCACCTGGATGCGACCAAAGCTTTAGGAAAATCAAACATACAATTGAGAGCGCTATTTAAAATGGTCTATTTTGATCCAAACCTTCAGATTGAGATTGCATGAGATGCCAGCCCAGTGGGCTTAGGTACGATCCTTGCCCTGCACACTGGGCATGACAGCACTCAAAGGCACATTGTGGCTTATGTGAGCTGGAGTCTGTCGCAGACCTAACGTTCTTATTCCCAACCTGGTAAAGAAAGTATAGCTGTGGTGAGGGCTTGTGAACACTTCCATGTGTTTCTATGTGGAAAACACTTCATCCTTGTCACGGACCACCAAGCTTTACTTACTATTTTTGGGATTCTGAAAGCCAAGATGTCCCTTGCATCTAGAGGTGAGGCTTGCAAGTATGATTACAGTATTGTGCATAGGCCAGGGAAAGATACAAATCCAACTGAATACTTCTGATGAGTGCATACAGTGTCACAGCACAACATCAAAAGTGGTGGAGGCCTATGCGAGTTTCAAAGTCAAGTCAAGCTTACCTGCAGCTCTTTCAGTGGAGCAAATTATTGCTGCTACAAATAGAGATAGAGATCTGTGTGTTTCCAAATACATTTTTGCCCAGCAATCCTGAAAGAAACACACTTGACCTCTTACGGATGACTTTGAATACCAAATCTTTAAAAATGTGAGCGGGGAACACTCTGTCACACAGTAAGGCAATATATTATGAGGTTCTAGGATTGTCATTGCAGAGAGCCTGCGACAAGTCATTGAACTAGCCAATAAGGGTCATTGTGGCATTTTTGCCACCAAGAGACTACTTTGAGACTGTGTGTGTTTTCCTTGCCTTGACGAAAGGATTGAAAGAGACTTGAAGACCTGTCATTTGTGCAACTGCTTGTCTCCAAAAACAATGAGGCATCCTTTAGTTATGCCTGATCTCCCGAAGCAGGTGTGGGAGAGGATTGCAGTTGATTTATTTGGACTCCTTAACAATGGACACCATCCAATGGTAGTTGTTGACGAGTACTTACAATTTCTTCTGGTTGAAGACCTGTCGTCAACCACAAATGATGAAGTAACTCAGACATCAAATTACATTTTTGCAACATGGGGTGTCCTCTCCATTCTTAAGTCTGACAATGGCCCATCGTTCAGCAGCTGAGAGCTTAAAGAGTTTCTCACTAACATGAATGTTAAACATCAGAAAGGTACTCCTCTCTGTCCACAGGCCAATTGTGCTGTTGAGCGCTTCATGGGAATCCTAAAGAGAGTGGTTCAGCACACTGTGCTAGTAGGAAGTGATCCCAAATTGGCCCTATGTTCAGCCGTTCATAGTTACAGATCAACTCCCCATTCCACTACAGCTGAAAGCCTTGCCACATTGATGTTTGGAAAAGTCATAGGAACCAAATTGCTGCAATGGACCACTTATAGGTCGACAAATGTGGACGAGATCTGTTCAACTGATTCTTTGCGCAAGTCCAGAATGAAGACCTATACTGATAAACTCAGATGTGGTCGGACATGGTTTTTAAGGTAGGGGACCGGGTCCTGGGCAAGCAAAATTTGAAACACAAGTCTGATGCTCTGTTTGATACTGAACCCCTATGGGATGTGATGAGTAAAGGACATATGATGACCGCTCAGCGTCCCGCAAAGTATACCACAAATGATTTGTCACACTTCAAGCACCTACCTCGATATTCGTCGGCTCCAAATGACAGAAGTGAGACCTGCCCACTTGAAAGTCCGAAGAGCCCCCCTCCTACACCTACCTCTGCATCCCAGGTGCCTGAGGCAGGCCCTGCTCCTCACAGGACTAGGTCTGGAAGACCGGTTCAACCACCTTGACAACTCATTGAGGAACTATGATGTATATATGTAATATTCGTACTTTTAATTTAACAGAGGGGGGAAGTAGTGTTTTGTATATATGTGTAGTAGGGGACTTCTGGTCCCTGATGGACTCCGTAGAAGAATGACGCAATCATTTGGGTGAGTCTGGGTGTGGTTAATAAAGTTCATGACGCAAAGTGTATGATTAGTAAACGGTAGCACTCTGAAGAATAAAGACATACACTACAGAGCTCTGTGTGTGGCATGGTCATTTAAATGCTACCGGGCTGGGGAAGATGCTACATTCGGCACCCTCAATATTTGTTGTGTGGGCCAAGGGCTTCTGAGCAAAACCTTTGGCCCGGCACTTATTGTTTGACACACTAAGCACTGATCTAAGTACTTGGATCAATATCAGCAACTTTAACTGTAAATGTGAGCACAGGGGTTTGAAGGACTACGAAAAAGCAAAGGCTTTTCCAATTTATAATTGTTTTTCATATGACTTTAGTGGAGCCTAATCACCCTTCTCTGGCCAAGATGATTATCAAACTGCCCCCAGTCCTGACCCACTGCACCACCCACTCACTGCTATCCCAATTTAGCTCCAACTATAATAACCTGCTTTTATATAGTTGTTCGTGCAGCACTACTGACATTGCTAAACAATAAAAGTTTATAATACCAATGTTAATTGTACTCACTTAATGATCTTGGATGGATGGAAGTTGGTGTTCCTCAGAGTAGGACATGTGCCTTGTAAATACCAGCAGGTGGAAGTGGTCTGTGTTAACTCACTGAGCCAAGTTGTTGGCATGTATTAAGGCTGTATGTATTTACCTTGAAACTCATGTTCATGAAGAGAGTAGGAGACTGAAGATCAGGAGAAAATATGGAAAATAGAGACACACTGGAAAAAGTGTAAAAGAGGATGAGATTGAGAAAATAACATTGAGATGAAAAGAAAAGGAAAGAATAACTGCTAGACAGAACATAGGGGAGAAGACTAATGACTAAATTAGCAAGGGATAGTGATAAAGGGGTAGGATCATGGGGAAAGTGAAGGAAAGAAAGAGGAAGCAAAAGCAGAAAAAAAGAGACAATGATTGAGTAGGGAGATGATTTGTGAGTGAACAGGCACGGAAGTTAGTTAGAAAGGATTCTATTGTGCTTCTTTTCTGACTTTCTAATCACTTGTTATGAATTACGCACTCATCTCAGCTAAAAGACATTGGCCTTGTTCACAAAGGGAAATCTACATGCAGAGGTTTCTACACACGTAGGTTTCCATTAACACCTGGCTGTAAATCTCTGTCCAGATGGTATTTACCAATTCCAGACAGAGATCTCCACCCAAAGGTAAATGAATATCATTTGGGAGTACATAAAGTAGTACTACTATAGTACCTCTTTGCGTTCTCAAAATTGCTATTGTGAATATGTGACTATGACCCACATTGTCACCTTAGACCAGGGGTCTTCAAACTGTGGGGCGCGACCCCCAGGGGGGCCGTGGAACGATGCAAAGGGGGTCGCGCCTTCACAGTGTCACTTCTGCCTCCAGGGCTTCAGCCCCCCTCCTCCCCCATCCTGTCTCTCAGCCCGGGCTGCTGCAGTGCAGCTCGCGCTCCTGGGGCCTCGGCCGGGCAGTGTCTGGAGGCTTATCTCCGGCCCGAGTTTTCACAGGTC
This sequence comes from Lissotriton vulgaris, assembly GCF_964263255.1. Taxonomy (NCBI): domain Eukaryota; kingdom Metazoa; phylum Chordata; class Amphibia; order Caudata; family Salamandridae; genus Lissotriton; species Lissotriton vulgaris. Next base: position 581,332,769 of record NC_141687.1, on the reverse strand, counting down.
TTTAAAGACCATTAGCATATTTACATGCCTTTGTTAACCGATTACCTAAGATTCGATTTTTTATGGTTCCAGTACCCCTTGAGCACCCACTCTGCCTATTTCTTACATTTGTATTTTTGCACTTACTGCTTTCGTGTGAGATTGCATTTAATGAAAATAAATATAAAGTTGGGTTGCCAAAAGAAACATGCCTGCTATGTGTTGTTTAAAGATCCTGCAGAGGCCTACTCTTGACACTAAATTGAGTTATAAATAAAAAAGTATGTATTAATTAGGTATGCAACTTTATTGTCTTTATTCTCTTTAATTATTAGTCATGGATCATTAAGGCATCTCTAGAACACAATTAAAAGTGCTTTCTATTTATATTTGCTGTTCTAAGTATTCACAGATAAGTGCAAAAAATACAGCTGTAGGTGACTGCTTATTTCTGGGCCATCAAAATAATGAGCTGGTAACCCTAATCATTAGACTGGAAGTTTGTTGCAGGATCAGCACATTATTTATTTCCTTCACCCTCGAACCCTGATTAATGCCATTATAGAAATAATTTAACTTATATCCGAAACCCTACGCTTCACGTTTTTGGGAATGCACCCTGCTTTCAGACTACTCACTTCTCATTCTCGCCTTCACTTTCACGTTCACCCTGCACTCCCAGCGATCACAATGCACTCCCAGCGATCACAATGCACTCCCAGCGATCACAATGCACTCACACTGATCACAATGCACTCACAGCGATCACCATGCACTCATAGCGATCACCATGCACTCACACTGATCACCATGCACTCACACTGATCACCATGCACTCACACTGATCACCATGCACTCACACCAATCACCATGCACTCACACCAATCACCATGCACTCACACCAATCACCATGCACTCACACTGATCACCATGCACTCACCCTTGCTGCTCCCGGCCATGGCCAGGTGAGCTTCTAATGTGGCAGCGCGTATTCCTGCGGATTGGGAGGCCCTTCACAGAGGTTGACTAGACATCTTTCTGATGTTAATTGCTGTATTTTGGTTATAAACTGGTACTGATGGGGTGAAATCTTTCCTCAGTATTACTGTGTTTAAAAAAATTCTAAATAATAAAGCAATGCTACCCCAAAATACAGAGCATCACAGAACATTATTTACATTTTCTACTCACACAATTTAGTCAAGCCTGTCGCATAATCTGGTCCTCACCTTCCTCATAACCTAGAGGTTTAGAAATTTTTGTCAGGAGGGGGTCCTTACGCTTGAAAATGTTGACAGGGGGGTCTCGGCATCCAAAAGTTTGAAGACCTCTGCCTTAGACTTTGAATAACTGAATAGAAGTTGCAGGAACTGTGGTGTAGTGCTTGAGGTTTTCAACCACCTGTTTTATATTTGTGTAGTGTCTTCCTTAGTGATACATATATATGCCCTTCTGTGAGTGTCAGTTCTGTTAATGTCATTTGTTTTAAGGTTGGGTCTTTCAGCTCAGTCCCCCTAGAGAAATTTGACATTCACTCCTCTATTTGTAAGGGCTAAATAGCTTACGTTATTATTTTTCATATGTGTAGCTCTGACTGCGTATATGAGTATATCAAGCCTAAGTGTGTCGTACAATATCTGCGTTCCTCTCCTGACCCCTTAACAGCTTAAGAACAGCAGGAAGAGAGATACTTGGTTATCCGAATGGAGTGCAGCAGTACATAAGGGCCCATCAAACCAATATTAAAGGCTGCTACTCAACAGAGATACTCACCTTAACCACATTCAGAGAGCGGGAGCAGCACTGACCACTTGCGTAGTGTGAAAAAGGCTTATTTAAACAGGTGCACATCACAAACTTTACCTGAGCAATCTGCCTTACAAAACTAAAGCCTTGCTATACATCAAATGAACTATCCAATCTCCTACCCCCACGCCTACTGTTCCCCATCAAACTCCATCCCTCAACTACCTCATTTGCATTACACTGCATTTCAACATTTTTCATCTTTAACTTTCCCCTACAGCCTATGACTGCATGTATCAACCTTTAAGCAACCAAAATTCCTATACTTAACCTTTAACTTCCTGCCTACCCTCCCTTTCCAAGTGATTCACCAGCTGCTGCGTGTGCCCCTTGCCTGCCCTCTGCCTCGCTGCTGCCTCGTTTGCCGGCTGCCGCCGCTGCGAGTGTTTTTTCCCTTGTTTTGACGGTTTTTTGTGCTTGCTTGTTTAACTTTGTGTAAACTCTCTTTTTCCCCGCTTTTTGCGTTAATTTGTGCCTGTTTTTGCATTTTGTTCCGTGTTTGCTCTCCTTCCTTGTTGTCCGCCTACCGCGCCGCCCCCCGCCCTCCCTTCCCGCCACCGCCGCTTGTCCCCGCCCCTTTTGTCTTCTGTAACCCTCCCCGCTCCCGCCTCCCAGCAGCCCCGCCCACCCGCGCACTTGGCCTTAAATGGCGACCGTGCGACGCAGGTGAGTGTGACCCACTTGTGGGACACCCCCGCGCCGCACGGCCACCAGCTGCTGCGTGTGCCCCTTGCCTGCCCTCTGCCTCGCTGCTGCCTCGTTTGCCGGCTGCCGCCGCTGCGAGTGTTTTTTCCCTTGTTTTGACGGTTTTTTGTGCTTGCTTGTTTAACTTTGTGTAAACTCTCTTTTTCCCCGCTTTTTGCGTTAATTTGTGCCTGTTTTTGCATTTTGTTCCGTGTTTGCTCTCCTTCCTTGTTGTCCGCCTACCGCGCCGCCCCCCGCCCTCCCTTCCCGCCACCGCCGCTTGTCCCCGCCCCTTTTGTCTTCTGTAACCCTCCCCGCTCCCGCCTCCCAGCTGCCCCGCCCACCCGCGCACTTCGCCTTAAATGGCGACCGTGCGAACGCGCAGCGGTCACGCGCAGCGGGCGCGCCGATTGTGCGCCAAAGGCGCGCCAAAGGTAAGCCCGTCGGCGCCCGTCCGCGACCGGATCGCGACCAGCGCCAGGACCCCTGGACCTCGAAGATCTCGACCTACCCGCCTGACGTACCCAGCCGCCACCCTCATCGCTCTCAACACCGGCCGACTCCCAGAATGCCACCAAGCCACTCCAAGACGCACCCACGGACCGTTCAGCTGCCACGCCTGCAAGTTCTCCTGCATCCGGACCAGCCCCGCACCAGCACCCGCCAAGTCGAACTCCAGCAGCACCCACCTCCAGTGCATCCTGCTCAACACCCGCTCCGTCCACAGACACGCCATCGAACTCTGGAACCTTCTAGACGCCACAGCCCCTGACGTTGCCTTCCTCACGGAGACCTGGATGAACGCCTCTTCAGCTCCCGACATCGCCATCGCCATCCCAGAGGGCTACAAGATCGTCCGGAGGGACCGAAACGCCAACCAGATGGGAGGAGGCATCACCATCATCCACAGGAACACCATCCGTCTCACGACCAGCACCGACAACACCCTGACCAGCGCCGAACACCTGCATTTCCAGATCCACACCAACCCGAACACCACCCTCAGAGGCACCCTGATCTACCGACCCCCTGGACCACGCACGCAATTCAGCGAGGACATCGCCGACTTCATCAGCCCGCATGCCCTCCCCTCCGCTGACTACATCCTCCTGGGAGACCTCAACTTCCATCTGGAGAACAACAACGACCACAACACCAGCACCCTGCTCGACAACCTCGCCAACCTGGGACTCAAGCAACTGGTGTCCACCCCCACCCACCTCGCCGGACACACACTCGACGCCGTCTTCTCATCCAGCACAGACATCGACTTCAGCCACGCCACAGAGCTTCAATGGACGGACCACAGCTGCGTCCACTTCACCTTCAAGAGAACGACGACCCACCAACACCAGCAACACACCGCCCGCAGAAGCTGGAACAAGATCACAGCAGACCAGCTCGCCACCTCCCTGAGCCAACACCCTCCTGCCAGCTCAGCGAACCCCAGCCAGGCCGCCGATAACATCACGAAGTGGATCAGCAACTGCGCGGACGAACTCGCCCCGCTGAGGACCCCGCCGAGCAGACCCGGCAGCAAGAAGGCCCCATGGTTCACCGACGAACTCAAGAGCTCCAAGAAGAACTGCCGAGCCCTCGAGAAAGTCTGGAAAAGGGAACCGACACCAGACAACAGGACCTCCTACAAACTTGCCACCCGGAAACACCACCAGCTGATCCGCGCCACCAAGAGAACAGCATTCAAGGACCGGTTGGACAACAACGCACACAACAGCAAGGAACTCTTCAACATCGTGAAAGAGCTTTCCAACCCCAGCGCAGGAAACAACGACATCACCCCATCGCAAGACCTCTGCAACTCCCTCGCCTCATACTTCCACAACAAGATCACGGACATACACAGCAGTTTCAACAACCAACCAATGCACACCACGACCGACCAGCCACCCCCCCCCCACCACCACCCTCCACGCCTGGACCCCGATCAGGACCGAAGACACCATCCGCACGATGAACTCCATCCACTCCGGATCACCAACCGACCCCTGCCCTCACCACGTCTTCAACAAGGCCGACGCTGTCATCGCACCCCACCTGCGAGACATCATCAACACATCCTTCGACACCGCCATCTTCCCTGAAAGCTGGAAACACGCCGAACTCAGCGCTCTACTCAAGAAACCAACAGCGGACCCCACCGACCTCAAGAATTACCGCCCCATCTCGCTTCTCCCGTTTCCAGCCAAAGTCATCGAGAAGACCGTCAACAAGCAGATGGCCGCCTTCCTCGAGACGAACGGATCCCTCGACCCCTCACAGTCCGGCTTCCGAGCCAAACACAGCACCGAGACCGCCCTCATCGCCGCCACCGATGACATCCGAGCCCTGATGGACAATGGAGAAACAGCGGCCCTCATCCTCCTAGACCTCTCCGCGGCATTCGACACGGTCTGCCACCGCACCCTAATACGGCGCCTCAGCAACATCGGAATCCAGGACAAGGCGCTGGAATGGATCATCTCCTTCCTCGACGGAAGAACACAGCGAGTCCGCCTACCACCGTACAAGTCAGAGGCCTCCGAAGTCATCTGCGGCGTCCCCCAAGGATCATCCCTGAGCCCCACCCTCTTCAACGTCTACATGAGCCCCCTCGCGGCCATCGTACGCAAACACCACCTCAGCATCATCTCCTACGCCGACGACACCCAGCTGATCCTCTCCCTGACCAACGACCCCGCCGCCGCCAGAGCCAACCTGCACGAAGGGATGAAAGAGGTAGCCGAGTGGATGACGACCAGCCGCCTGAAACTGAACTCGGACAAGACGGAGGTCCTCATCCTGGGCTCCTCACCCTCCGCCTGGGACGACTCCTGGTGGCCTCCCGCCCTGGGCACCGCACCCAAACCGACAGACCATGCACGAAACCTGGGCTTCATCCTGGTGTTGAAAGTGAGCCCGCAATTCTATCGATGCCCAGGCTGCTGGCGCAAACCGCCTCTTAGTTCCCATTCTGAATAGTTACCAAAATAAAGAGACGGGCGCTGGGAGCAGGAATCAAGAACAGAGTTTATTTCTCATGAGGAGAGCATGTCATTTCGGACACGAAACACAGTGTCTTTCGGGAGGTGCTCTAACAAGTGAGCGTGAGACTCCGGCTTTTATACATTTGCAGAACATTTGATGATACAATCAGGTCAATGTGTCGCAAAAGGGAAACATTCCTATAATCCTCGTGATGATCCTATTCCACATACATTCACAATGGGGACCCTTGACCTGCTGATAAGAGGGGAGGGCAATCATGCAGCTGAGTGTGTCGTAGGATGTGTGCGCCTGATCATGGCCCAGGGGGTGGGGTGGCTAGGCATACAATAAGGGCAGTAAATGGTATCTCCTGGCTTAGGCGATGGCCTCGGACATGTGTGGTCAGCCAGACTCGGGGGAAGGGGTCATCAAAGGAGTGGTATTCATGCCTGCGTGGACTATCGAGCGCGGAGGGAGGGCTTGTCAATAGAGGGGTATTCATGGAAGGGAAGGAGGTGCTGGTCAGGCGCGGCCGTGACTCGCAAGGACAGGGCCTTGCGGAAGAAGAGGGTTTATGACTTGTTCATGTGAGGAGAAGGAGGGGGGGATCAGGGTGCGTGCAGGGCCAGAGCCGCGCAGAGAGGGAGAGAGAGAGAGAGATCTTACGACCTGTACATGGGGGAACAGGGGCAGCCAGATACAACTGGGGGGGGGGCCATGTCAGCTGAGGCGAAGGATGCTTCTTCGAGAGGGGAATGGAGAAGGCCTGGGTCAAGCAGGGGGGTTACCTTTCACATCAGGGTCGCGCAAAGGGAGCGGGTTTCATGGCCTATACATGAGAGAGGGGGTGCAAGATACGCGCAGGAGGGAAGCTGGGGAGTCTAATGGGTAAAAAAAAAAAGCCATGGTGCCTAGAATGGCCGTGCATATACACAGGGGTACGGGTTCTTACTGGCAGGGTGATATAGTCAATAATTTACAGTATCCATGGTGCCCACAGGGAGAGGAGTGGGAGAAGAAGTGAAATGAATGCTGTCTATGTACATCGAATTTGTCAGATTTCACAGTCGCCCCTTTTTACATAGCAGCAATCATTTTTACAGCTGATGACATTACGGGCAGGCAAGCATCGATGACGAATTAGCACTTTGTCGATACTAACATGTGGCGTACAATCATAGACAGTTAAGGTGAAGGGAAGAATGCAGTACATACGAAATTACATTTTCGGTGTGTTCCTAACAGTTAAACGCATTACATAGCACAAGGCTTTCTGACTTAAAAAATGTGACCAATGAACAGTTTTGACCAGGCAGTTGAGAGCGGAATTCAGTTCAATGCACAGTATTTCTTCGTCACAGTGTCTTTTTATCAGCGAGCCATCACTGGTAGGCTCTAATCCCAGTGCTTGTCGTTGGCGCTGTTGAGCACCGGCGATGGAGCTATGGGTCCAGCTCGGTTCTATCCTTGCGCGTTGCAGGGTGCGGTCAGTCCTCTGCTGTTAGACCACAGTCCTGTTCCCTAAACAGTCCATTTGGCGGTGCCTTATGCTCGGCACCTAGAGTTCTATGGCAACACCCTCTTCCCATAAAATTGCAGTTCTTTCCTTTGGCAAAAAGTCACGTGGGAAGGTGGGTGGATGTCGTTCAAACAGTCAATGGGAGAAAGAGTAAGCGGAGTTGGGTCAGAGTTCCTGGGACACACAAAAGGGACCAAGGGAGCAAAGGATAACAAGCAGGCAGGCCCATCAATCGGGCCCAAAGAAGGGGGACGGAGACTCCAGGCACACGTGGGTTAGCAGACGGAGGGCTTCAGGGCAGCCCGTCATTTTTCATTTTCCACGTCAAAAGTGCTGTCTCGTCCGTATCTTGTTGCTCTGCAGCTCCACCTTCGGTCGAGGTCACACGTGTCCCAAGATCTGTAGCCAGGCTGTACGTCACATCCGACCCATCTCCTTCGGTGATCGTGCATCTTTGAATGAGTACAAGACAGTGTTTTAGAGAAATGGCAGAAGAAGATATCTACGCATGTGAATTCCTCCCTCAATTTTTCGCATTTGAGTTCTTATGGTCATTGGTCACAGTCAGAGGTCTATTACCAAGCAGTGCATGTGTCAGCATTCCTACTGAGTTTATGGCAGGTATATTCATTGGCCCATTTATGATTCAAGTAAGGACAAGATAATATTTCCATCAACTGTGCATTACATCATTTTCAACATTAGCGCAGCATTTCCCTTCAGAACCGGCTAACATTTTCAGACAGGGCGGGGGTGCTATCGTCGAGTGTCGGGCAAAACAAGATATCCTCAAGGGTCAGCAGCTACCCATGGTCATTATGTTTATACCGGGGACAACGGAAGCGGTTCTATCAAAAATGGGGCGGGGATGCTTCAGGCGCTTGCGCTTGGGTGCAAAGGGGTGGGGCAATCTGGGTATTGGGTGTCAATCTAGACGTTGGCGTTCGTCTCTGAAGAACAGACATAGGATGCCATTGACATACAGTTCCCCTAGAAATGGCCTGATTTGGGGGACTTTAGTCGTCTTACCTGTCCTTTCCTTATTAGCCAATTCAAGTTCATTCATTTTGCAGAAAGGAGAGGCAGTAACATGGCAATATACAGTCATTTTAGTTTTGGTCAATTTCGCTGAACACCTTCGTGTTCAAATACGTATCAAATCGGAGTGGTGCCGGTGGGGCACAATTTTACCAAAAAGATGGACAGAAAATAGGGAGGCTCTCAAAGAGAGTGAGAGTCGTCCGCAGTCTAAACGAGCCATTCGGTACACGTATGACATGTAAGGAGAGAGAGAGAAAGAAGGGTGGAGAGAGAGACGTGTACGAAAATAGGTCATTTAGTGCGTTCACAACACGGAACAGCAAAGGTCAGGTAACATGCAGATATAGACAGAGGGGAGACATATATTCGTACGTTACACACACACAAACTCAGACAGGGAAGACGGCACATGTATTACACATAGACAAGACATTCACAACAAGACGGGAAACAATTGTTAGTCCACAACATCTGCTTTATATATATATATCCTACATATCTTTACTATCCTATTTATCTACGTGCTTAGCTCTTTCTGCCTTTCCCCCCTTTTTCTTCTCGTTTGTCACGCCTGTGAGCGTTCCCAATTACCAATACTCACACCTCCGTTGGCTGATCGGAAATTAACCTGGTCATGCTAGTTACCCATGGTTGGATCTTAAACCATTTTTCTGTTCCCTCCTGTGGTGGGAAGTTCTCCAGGCTGAGGCAACGGCAAGTATTGATCGGGAAAACAGTCGGACAGCTTGGCTATATCTGCAAGAGTGTGAGAAAGGGAGTAGTGCATTTTGAACATCGGCGACATTTCTAACTTCCTAGACGGGTGGTGCCGTGGCAACCCTTATACGTACGATTTTCTTTGTCCTTTCCCTACCTATTCAAACGTCCGGTTACATTATTTAACACGTCCTTTCTAGTCAAAATTTTGTTCGTCATTCAGTACCTGTCCAGTTTCTATGTCAGTCCATCCTCTCAGTCGCTATGTCCTAAGGAAGAACAGTCATGTTAAGTCTACGTCTTTTCTTTTAAGAACCTATCGTTATAACGACTTCACACATATTCCCTCTTCTCCTTTTTCGTCGGTGGTCTGACCGTCGCTCTTCCACACTTCAGCCGACGTTCCGACGTGACCTGCAGAAGGGAGGGGAAAGAAGGGGTGGGGGTGGCAGCATTCAAAGTACATCAGCATGTAGTAGCCCGAAAATGTTTTTACTTACCACATACTCGACCCATCTTCACGTACCGCCTTTCTTTACCATCTCGGCGTTTAAGCCCAGATTTGACCAGTAATGTCAGATAGATAATCATTGACGAACTGCCTATCTACATGAGTTACTCGGTCGTAACCCTCTTTGTCGGGTACAAGGGTGACGGTCAGGTGGCATTTTCTGCGGAGTCGTTTTAAGGGTGCCTAAAACACCTTTCCTGGCCGTCTGCGATACATAATTGTAGCTGTCAAATATCTGATCCCTTTTTGTCTACATCCTTCATCATACTTATTCTTCGCTCATAGCCGGAGGACATTCAAAACTCATTAATGCGACTGCTACAACCATGCTTTCTTCTTCAAAATACTTTAATAAACGATATCGGTGGCAGTTCATTTGCATAAAGTGCAGCAGTGCAGTAAAATCGTATTAAAATTTTCCTTCAGAGCAGGCATGATGCATATCAAGAATTCAGTTTTAATCAATTCATAGATTCATTATCCAATACTCATTCTTTATCTAAATTATACCAATTCATTTTCCAACTCATAATCAGTACCCACCCTAAGTCAATTCATTGTCCAAGCACATGCTCAATATCCTTCATATCTACTTTCATTTATCCAAAACATTATATATATATCTCGCGGAAAAAAGCTGCGTGGTCATGGTGCAATAAAGTTCATTCAAAAGTCTCATTTTGCATCGGCGCCATTTTGGGTGGGGTCAGGCGAGTTCTAGCACAGTCAGAGTGTCTCTAGTCTCGCAAGGTTGGCCCAGAACTTTCCATTGGCAGTTCAGAAAGTCTCGTGCAGTGTGGTTAACAGTCTAACAATATGGACCATGAGTCAAAGAGTGGGAAGGGCGGCAACAATTTTCCTACCGGGTCTTTCTGGTGTTCCTCCGGAACTGAACAAGCCTGTGCCGTGGCGGCATCTTAGCCATTTCCGATCCAAGTCTGGTGCCGGCAGGAGCAGCACCGCTGTCGTGGTTCCCGGCGAAGGGGACGGGGGCATCCATGCAGAGGGTCGGGGGTCCCCCGGCTCTTATAGAATCTTCAAGGTCGAGGAGAGGCGATATGGAGCGTGTGCCCGCTCTGGGCAGAGGACCTCTTTTTGATGTTGACCCTTAAGCGAAGAGCGTTGGGGTGTCGCTGGAAGCCTCCACCTGGAGGGAGGTGGGGGAGGGCCGTTCGCGGCACCTCCCCCTTCCAGCGACCCCGCGCCGCTCCCCGGCTCCATCGTTTTCGACATCAGCCGTGCCAGCCATTGATGATGGGGGGGGGGTGGTCGGCGGCTGAGGCAAGACAGCCCCCCCCTTCCCTCGGCGACATGTGGCGGGACTACCTTCGACTCTCCAGGGAGCGTGGAATGTGGCAGGACTGCCTATACCTATGAAGGCAGGCGGTGAATTTGGCATGTGGCGGGACTATCTGATTTGCCGCCGTTCTTGCCTTGGCTTCGGCTCTGGACCAGCAGACGATGGCATGCGGCGAATTTGAAATGTGGCGGGACTACTTGATTCGCTGTCGTTTCGCCTTGGCTCCGGCCCTCAACAGGAGCCGGATCGGGTGAGAGAGAGGGGTGGTCGGCGGCCGAGGCAAGACAGCCCCCTCTCTCCCCGCGGCCTGCAGGGCGGCAGAAGGGAGAAGACGGAGAGGTCCTTGTCATCCTTTTTGGACCGCCTGCCCAACATCGTCTCCTTCTGACCGTGGGCAGGCGAGTCCCTCGTGCCTTCAGGCCTCGCCTTCCGGATGGGCGTAACCGCGGGCCTGTTGCACTTCGGGAGCTTCCGGAATGGGGGTAGGTACCTATTGAGTTGTTTCTATTTCATGTGACCGTTATTTGGGCGTGGTGGGCAATGAGGCAGACATGTTGGGAACAGGAACAGGCAGTGAAGCCTAGCTACCTCGTGGCTATGTTCTGATGTCGAATCTTTTCGCCTTTTTACATTTCTTATTACGAACTACTTCTAATGTTTCTTATTTTTGGTGAAGTCAAAAGCTCATCAGGGGGTTACTGACTTAGCCTGATTTCCTTTTATTTTTCTTTCTCTTCCTTAGCGTGTTTCGAGCTAAAGCTTTTTGTTAGTAGGGAACGGTGATCACTTCATATTTTTATGTGTCCTTTTCACTAGGGGGGTACATCTGGACGGACCAGACGAGTCCCCTCCAATAAATGGTCCGGGGTGGAACGAGATTATCGATCAAAAGGGGAACATATATTCCTTCATTAGGGTATCATCCTGGACAGACCGAGCGATGTACTTCCACTTACTAGGGTAGCCTCCTGGACGGACCAGTCGGTCTATTTCTACTAAATGGCCCATGAGTAGAGAGCATATGTCCTCCATAAGAGTAGTCTCCTGGGCGGACCATGCGAGCTACCCCACAATAACCAACCAGTGGGGAGTGGGTAGGACTGACGAATTCACAAAGGGGCATAACCTACCCTTTTCTACTTGCAAAGACTAGATAGAATGTCCCTATTCCACGTTGTTTGCAGGCAGAAAATACCTCAAACGAAACAATGCCTGGAACAACAATGTCCAGGTTTTCAATCAATCAGTGGGGAGAAAAACAGGCATGACGGATTACAACGGGGACAAATGTCTAAATTACCTGCCCTTCGCTATCCAGAAAGGAAGACGGAATATTTCTACTCGTCTCAGTTTGTAGACAGGGAAGATCTCAAAGAGCAACCATCGACTATCAACCGACTTCAACAATTCTTAAAGAATAACATCGGTTATCAATCGACTTCAAACAGTGGGGAGAAAAGTAGGCATGACGGATCAATACCGGGGACAAAAGTCTGTATTACCTACCCTTCTCTATCTGCAAAGAGGGGCGACGTTCCTTTTCGCCGCTGTTTGAAAACAGAGAATGTCTCGTTCTCAGAAGAGAACCAATATGTCAAGTAGCCCTCAAAGCTAAATGAACCAATACCAACAATGCCAGTATACAAATACCGGTTTTCAATACAAACAATCAATCAATCAGGTGGACAGAGCCACCCTACCAATCAGGCGTAAAAACACCCTACCAATCAGGCGTAAAAACACCCTACTTAATCTTACCCGGACCGGACCATACGGACAGTTCTTCGACTCCTTCCTCCAGCGCCCGATCGTTCTCTTACTCCATGTGGCATTCCTGTGGGTTTCCAGTCAGGACAATAGGTCACTCAAGAGAGGTCCGTTCAGAATTGGTGAAGTTCTGTCGATCGGCAGCCGGGCGAGGGCCCTCTCAAGGCAGGCATACCCCGATCATTTTAGACGTTCACTTTTTCGTCTGGATCTCTCTTACCGAACCCTATGTCACTGATGGACCCCGCGTTGGGACGCCAATTGTTGAAAGTGAGCCCGCAATTCTATCGATGCCCAGGCTGCTGGCGCAAACCGCCTCTTAGTTCCCATTCTGAATAGTTACCAAAATAAAGAGACGGGCGCTGGGAGCAGGAATCAAGAACAGAGTTTATTTCTCATGAGGAGAGCATGTCATTTCGGACACGAAACACAGTGTCTTTCGGGAGGTGCTCTAACAAGTGAGCGTGAGACTCCGGCTTTTATACATTTGCAGAACATTTGATGATACAATCAGGTCAATGTGTCGCAAAAGGGAAACATTCCTATAATCCTCGTGATGATCCTATTCCACATACATTCACAATGGGGACCCTTGACCTGCTGATAAGAGGGGAGGGCAATCATGCAGCTGAGTGTGTCGTAGGATGTGTGCGCCTGATCATGGCCCAGGGGGTGGGGTGGCTAGGCATACAATAAGGGCAGTAAATGGTATCTCCTGGCTTAGGCGATGGCCTCGGACATGTGTGGTCAGCCAGACTCGGGGGAAGGGGTCATCAAAGGAGTGGTATTCATGCCTGCGTGGACTATCGAGCGCGGAGGGAGGGCTTGTCAATAGAGGGGTATTCATGGAAGGGAAGGAGGTGCTGGTCAGGCGCGGCCGTGACTCGCAAGGACAGGGCCTTGCGGAAGAAGAGGGTTTATGACTTGTTCATGTGAGGAGAAGGAGGGGGGGATCAGGGTGCGTGCAGGGCCAGAGCCGCGCAGAGAGGGAGAGAGAGAGAGAGATCTTACGACCTGTACATGGGGGAACAGGGGCAGCCAGATACAACTGGGGGGGGGGGGCCATGTCAGCTGAGGCGAAGGATGCTTCTTCGAGAGGGGAATGGAGAAGGCCTGGGTCAAGCAGGGGGGTTACCTTTCACATCAGGGTCGCGCAAAGGGAGCGGGTTTCATGGCCTATACATGAGAGAGGGGGTGCAAGATACGCGCAGGAGGGAAGCTGGGGAGTCTAATGGGTAAAAAAAAAAAGCCATGGTGCCTAGAATGGCCGTGCATATACACAGGGGTACGGGTTCTTACTGGCAGGGTGATATAGTCAATAATTTACAGTATCCATGGTGCCCACAGGGAGAGGAGTGGGAGAAGAAGTGAAATGAATGCTGTCTATGTACATCGAATTTGTCAGATTTCACACTGGACTCCTCCCTCTCCATGACCAGGCAAGTCAACAGCGTCTCCTCGGCGTGCTTCAACATCCTACGCATGCTACGGAAGATCTTCTGGTGGATCCCCACAGAGACCAGGAAGACCGTCACCCAGGCCCTCGTCACCAGCCGACTGGACTACGGCAACGCCCTCTACGCCGGGATCACCGCCAAGCTCCAGAAGAGACTCCAGCGGATCCAAAACGCCTCAGCCAGACTCATCCTCGACATCCCACGATCCAGCCACATCTCCGGACATCTGAGAGACCTTCACTGGCTCCCCATCAACAAGAGAATCACCTTCCGCCTCCTCACCCACGCACACAAAGCCATACACGACCAAGGCCCGAGCTACCTCAACAGCCGAGTCAACTTCTACGCTCCCAAACGCCACCTCCGATCAGCCAACCACGCCCTCGCCGCCGTCCCCCGCATCCGAAGAGCGACTACAGGAGGAAGGTCCTTCTCCTACCTGGCCGCCAAGACCTGGAACTCCCTCCCGTCCGACCTGCGCCTGACCCAAGACCACCTCTCCTTCAGGAAGAAGCTGAAGACCTGGCTGTTCGAGCAGTAGCGGCACCCCCCCCCCCCCCCCCAAGCGCCTTGAGACCCTACGGGTATGTAGCGCGCTTTACAAGTGTCACTGATTGATTGATTGATTGATTGATTGATTCAACCACTGGCAACACCAACCAAACTTCTGAAAACTTATGGTAAACTTTCCAGGCAACCACAAGCACCTGTCTCATGCAACAGCTATTCACGAATTCCCCATTCGCACCTATCTTGACAATGAGACCAAACGTAAGAAAAGCAATTAACCACAGAGACCAAAAGCTATTTATTGGGGATGGGCAGGTAGGGAAAACACCTAAAATCTCCCTACCACCAGCCACCAGGTCATCTGCAAGACCAAATATCTCACCAAGATAAGTTTGGATATTTTGGGATCACAAAATGGCTGGCAGTAGCTGGATTGCTCCACTCTCCCAAAAACCCCAAGGGGCAGACTTCCCGGCGGTCGGATGCCCCCCAGGCCCTCATTATGCACCAGGACCAAGAGAAAAGTCCTTGTGGTCAGGATTATAGTTGCTTAGGTATGCAGCAAGTGACTTGATGCTCAAGGCACCACTCAGTTTTTGCTTGAAAGACACATCGTTTTGCAGTAAGTCACTGCTTGCTGCAGGCACAGGCTGGCTGCTGGAATGCTTAAGGAACGTCTCCTCGTGGAGGACGCAACTGAAGGACATCTGTCCCGGACAATGACGCGAGGGACATCCCTGGGGGCCGGAAGGCGAATGACATTTCCAGGCCTTTAGTGACGGAGGAGGGCCTCCCGTGACGGCAGGCCTGGGCCCTGAAGGCGAGCGGCCTCCCCGCTGCTATCTTGGGAGAGCGCCTGGCGCGTTTCTCGGAAAGCCCCCGCTTAATTAAAGGGATTTCATATCTGGGGCTGTGTTCGGAGGGGGTGGGAGGGTCTCCTGTCAGCCTCTCTCCAAGTGTTTTCAATCTCCTCGTAAGAAGCGAGGGGCTCCGGATGAGTCATGCGCGAGCTATGTGCTTCTCATCGTGTAATCAGGGCAGGGGGGGATCCTGGAATAATGAACAGCAGCACCGGGAGGGGCCGGGGAGCCCCAGCGGTCCTGGAGGTGTGGGGTGGGGCGAAACACCTATTCTTGACAGCCTGATTGCAGCTCTTCCCAGCCCTTTTATCTTCCCTCTGCTGTAACGCCCACCCACCTATCAACAGCTCCCCAGCACCCCTCCCTCCACGCCCCCCGCTGCTTGCACAGCGCATCCGGTTGACAGGCCCTCCGCAAACGGAGCTGAGCTAATGCGTTTAATGGCGTCTCTGCCCGTCCCGCTAACTGTCAAGGGAGCTTAAGCACGCTGCATGTACCAGGGGCTGGGAAAGTGGCTCTTTGAGCAGCCAAACTACAGGGAAGCGTGGTGCCTGCTCTCAAGACAGACTCCCCGCCCGGAATGTGCTAACCTGCTGCCTCCTCCTATAGCGCCCTATCCTGCACAAACACAACTCGAGGCCATGCTCTTTACAGCCCCCTGTGCTAGCCAATGCTTGCTTAACTGCTGCTGGTTGCACTCAGCCCCTAACCCAGACAACGCAAACAGGAGGCATGGGTTCACCCCCAACCCTTACTGACAACGTAAACATGGTACGTGACCTTAACGCTCTACTACACATGCATAAAAAACGTGGCCTCGAACAATGCTGCCCTGTTGCTTGCTCTCACAGCGTCCGAACCTGGACATTGCAACCCTGCTGCCTGCTCCCACTGCCCCTTGCACCGCACAATGTAAATCTGCTGCATTCTGTCACAGCCCCTGGCCCAGACCATGGCACAGCTCCATATTTACCGGCTGCCAGCTCTGACAACACCCTGTTCCTACCAGTGACAACCTAGAAATTAATAATGTTGAGCTGTAAAGATTCTGCACCGATCTGTATTATTCTGTTCGATTCCTATGACTATGTGTTTTACCTGTACTATTGGCTTACCTCACTATCTTTGCACACATTTATCTGTAATATTTGCTTTATTGTTGTATCGTTGCTACTTTACTCCTTAATGACCTGCTTTTCATTCTCTTGTTGGTATTCCCCTGCATTGTAAAGCGCTCTGATATCTGCAAAGATCTTGTTCGCGCTATATAAAACTTTCAAAATAAAATAAATAAATAAATAAATAGAGCTCTCACAACCAAAAAGAGGCCCATGCAACCTCAGTGCTCATGGTTTCTTTTTCAGTCTTCACCTGGAAATAATTCTATTTTCTAACTTTTTGGGCGAGCCCCCTGGAAGCATTGGTGCTGGAACAATTTCCAGAGTGAGGATGCTGCCATCCATGTTACAGAACTGAAGCCATAGGGATTGTGAACAATCCAAGCATCATACAAAGAACAAGGGCAGCAGCTGAGACACGCCCATTTCACAGGAGAGTGGTAAGAGTACAGTATTTAGACTGTGGTGCATATTGCGCACACTGTCCCAAATATATTGCTAAAGCATGGTGTGGTTAACAAACAACACATTTTCAATTGAAATGGCCACTATATTTTTACAGACTGCAGTTTTTCTAATAAAATTATATAGGTCACAAACAGAGATTATATGTAGGGTTTCAGTGAGTAGTCTTGGCTTTGTTTCCACTAAACTGCAGAATTATAAAAAAATGTGCTTCATTTGTTATTTCCTAAGGGTGATGTATTTTGAAATATTTGTACAGTTTATTTACATGCATTCACATTTTGTGGTGTCTTAATAAAAAATAGACATCCTTCAGCCTTCCCTTTCATGCCAAGCAAGATTGTCAAAGTTCACTTAACAAAATCCTACAAAATTGCAGTCAGAGAAAGAAAAGTAAACACCAATCTTCATCTTAAAACAATAACCAGCAGCTTGTCACAAGACATGGCCTAACATTTGATCTCTGTCTTTTAACACACAGCAAGTGTGACAAGCTTAAAACAAAATTTAAAGGCATCTTTCTTGCTCATTTACCTTCTGAACCGTAGCATAATTAATTATGGGGTACTGCAGCACCCCCGCAGCTCAACTTCCAATGACTAAACTGGAAGGACATTCTTGATGGTGATGTAGCATCCATTTTTAGGGGAGGTTGTCTGAGATCTGAGTCACACTAGGGCAGTTACAGAAGGAAGAGAAAAGAGACGGTTGGTTTTCAATGTTACTTGCCCTCAAATTCTACGGCACAGAGAGCTACACTTCTGGATATCCTCTTATCCACCAAACCACCCCCCAGACCGGCTGGTGTCTTCACAGTTCATATTTAGGGATGAGAGATTCACACTGTGCCAGGCATCCATCCCTTGCTTCTCTGGGATGTACGAGGAAGGGATCTCCTTTGATTCTGTGTGACTTCTGGAGATCAACTGGATTCAAAACCCAGACTCTCAAACTATGGTTGAAAATGAGACTAGGAATCCAGTGCTGTGGACTGCTGGCCCTCCAAATCCTCAAATGCTGTCAGAAAAAGACATGACCTTCAAATTGCAAAGAATGTGGGAAGCATTTTCAAAGTTTCTGTGAAATTTCTGCCTCTCCTTTAAGTCAAGACCTAGAAGTCACTGCAAACACTTGGACCCCTTTCCAAAAGTTATATTCAGATTGACCTTAGCTGAGTAAAAAGAAACTTCTTAAAATCAGAAGAGGGGACAGTCACAGATAAATGCGGACTATTTCAAAACAGTGGCATAAGAGTAGCCAGAACACGGTTAGATATTTAAATAAAGTCAAGACTGAACTACTGGAAAATAGGGCTTTTGAAGGGGTGGGTGGAACCTGTGGATTTCGACTCCACGGAATTCTGCGTAGTTGCCTAAAAACTCAGAAAAATTCCACGTATTCCACCAACGGTCAGAAATAGGCATGTTGTGATGCTCATGATGTGATTAAGCTCCGAGAGCGGGTTATGTGCCGAAAAGTCAGCGTGGATGGCACTACGAGGCGTGCCAGAAGGGTGCAGTTACTTTAGTCGATTTTGCTCCCACTCAAGTAGATTTTCTACTTTAGTGGCAGCCTTCTAATTGCAAATGGTCGCGACCGCCAGTGGTTGAAATATCTCACCAGACGTCCTTTTAGTGACCAGAAAACTTGCTAGGGGATGCAAAATCTTGGTCTCCCTCTCCAACTTACTGTTTCTAGAGCTGTGCATGAGAAAAAATTCTACCACCCGGCAGTAATGCAGAATCTCCAAAATGCTACCAACTCCATGGGTGGAACAGACTATTTCGCCCACCCCTAGGCTTTTGTAAGTTTAGATTGAAAATGGAAATTATTAATCATAAGTACTTAGAAATTATAAAAAGATGCTTGGGTTTATGTCACAAAGCAGAGATGAGAGAAAGACATGGAGAACAAAGACATGCAGTTAAATAGCAGCAAACAACAATCAAACATACTTATAAATGGTGAAACACTGCAAAGGCCTGTTAAAGAAAGAATAGTGCCAACAGATGACATCCGGTATTTCCACTCTGTGGCCCTGCAGTACATTTCTTATGGCCTCATTTCGTGTTTACAAGGCAGAGCCAAGACAAATTCTCATAGTTTGAGGTTCTGTGCCAAGAGAGCATGAGTTTCTCTCCCAAAGTGACTATCTGTAGTGGAAGGAGCCAGTGCTGGTGGACACTTCACCAGCAAATGTGGGCACTGGAAAGAAACTCCCCATACTCTCAAAGTGAGGATACATTCTTAATGACCCCAAATCTATTCTCACTAACATGCTGGAGGGGTGTTTTCCAGCATGTGAAGGATAATCTATGTTAAATAATGACACCCTTTACTTGCCACAGCAGTAACTCTGCCCAACACAGTCATAAAGCACTCTAGATCAGGCGAATGAACCACCACTAATTAAGATAAAGTTACAGCTGCATATTTTCTAAATAGAGCATATACACCACTGAAACAATGCTTAATTTGAGCTGGTGTTTGACCTTATTCATCATGGGACTTCTTTTAGGGAACTCGGATTATCTGCACTTGGAACATATATTTTGATTCACTCGGCCTGCGATTAGTTGATTTGTTTGGAGGCTGAAGCCGGGCTCCTATACACACATATGTACTTATACATACACTAACACACACACACACAATGTTCTTAAATATTTTATGAACTCACAAAGAAGTGGCATCTTTAAATGAGGGCGGCTCTTTGGTACTGCCAGGAGGTAGCTCACCTTTGCCCTCTTTGATATACCCTCAAGTAGGAGAATTGTTGATTGTTGAAGACGACTTGGCCTAACGGCTAGGGCGCTCGACCTCGGGCCTGGGGATCTGTGTTCGAGTCTCGGTAACAACGCCAAAACATCCTGTGACTCTGGGCAAATCGCTTCATCTCCCCGTGCCTAACAAACAAAATGAATGTGTATCCTCATGTAACATAACTGGTGCTATGTAAAGCGCTCTGATACCCGATTCAGGTCAAGTTTGGGCTATATAAAACTCAGCAAAAAAAATAATTGGATAGCGCAGCCAGACACTGGCTCTCCTGCCCACCCGTGCTGGTATCCGGCCACCCATGGGCCGCTAAAGCAGTATTCTGCTCCGTGCTCTCCGAACAGCCATGCTGCCAGCAAACCCCAGATTTGGTGAAGTAAAACTCAAATTCTAATGTATGTGCACACTTTTACTGCTCTGCATACACAGACCACAGCATACCACCACTGATTTAGTCCAGGGCCAGCCACCCTGGGGCTGAATCTTTGTATCTGGGTGCGGAAACACACCGTCCGGTATTACTAATTCTGACCTGCAAATCTGGGCCCAGAACCTGCAGTTAAAATAGTTTGCTGGTTTTACAGAATCACATTTATCAGGTGTAGCACCGCACCGGTAGGTAATTCCATGCACGTGCCAAAATAACATTGAACCAGAAAGTAGCCTATTAAAAGAGGAAGTGTCCCATAACTCTATCACCTCCCCATTGAAGCTGCCAGAGCCTTTTTTCATGCCTGAAAGACATTCCCACTGCTGTAACAAACCTGCTTTTTGAAGATCCTGACCCTTTCAACATCCACATCTGTCATCTTGGATTCTACAACCTACTTACATCTGCCAATCCTGAAAAGGTATTCAGTGCTGTTAACACTCCAGATCATCAATATGATATCAGACGGTCTGACAAAATGTAAGATAAGAAGGCGTGAATTGCAGATTCTCACAGAGAAGGTGGTCAAGAAGGAGTCTAGGCCCATGGAGCACCACCCCTAAAAGAAAAGTGCTAAGTTGAGGGGGGAACTTTGGAAGTAGATCAACAACAAGGAGACTGCTGTTTCCTCCCATCCTCATTTGGTCGAGAAATGTAAGAAGTGTTTCCAAGACCTGAAGCAGCATGTCCGAGAATTATTCTCCGAACACAGATGAGAGCCCCTTGCATCTGGCTGTGAACCAACAGAAGACTTGGAGCTCCATCCCTGGCAAGAAGAGGGGCACTCCACCATTAGCCTCACAAGTATTGAGGGGATCAAAGGTGGAGGTGAAAGTATGGAAATGTCCAACAAAACAAATGCCCATTGTCCCTATGTACGGATTGCACTAGTATAGGACAAATATCCGTATGAATGTAATAGATGTACAATTGGGATTGGCTGATGATAATTGGCCTTGGTATTGTCACAGCCATAGGCACAGGTTGCCCCAGGTGAAGGCAAGTGCAGCCTACTCATCCTCGACATCCCACGAACCAGCCACATCTCCGGACATCTGAGAGACCTTCACTGGCTCCCCGTCAACAAAAGAATCACCTTCCGCCTCCTCACCCACGCACACAAAGCCCTACACGACCAAGGCCCGAGCTACCTCAACAGCCGCATCAACTTCTACGCTCCCAAACGCCACCTCCGATCAGCCAACCACGCCCTCGCCGCCGTCCCCCGCATCCGAAGAGCGACTACAGGAGGAAGGTCCTTCTCCTACCTGGCCGCCAAGACCTGGAACTCCCTCCCGGCCGACCTGCGCCTGACCCAAGACCACCTCTCCTTCAGGAAGAAGCTGAAGACCTGGCTGTTCGAGCAGTAGCGGCACCACCCCTCCCCCAGCGCCTTGAGACCCTACGGGTATGTAGCGCGCTCTATAAGTGTCATTGATTGATTGATTGAGACATCCTGTATCTGCAGTTACGCCCCATGATTGATGGCTTTTGGCACAATCCTTTCACGCAAAGTGCAGGGTGAAAAGGGGACTTATTTAGAAGGACACAAAAAGTCACGCATGGTGTCCTTGTAAATATGGAGCACTAAATTGCTCCAGCGGTGCGTCACAAAATAGTGGCACACCAGCATCACAAGGACCTTGTGAAATGCCCCATCTCATTTTAAACTGTGCCAGTCCTAAGAGGTTTTTGCACGGTGTAACACCCACCCTGGACACATAAGATCTGACACAGGTATATTGTAGCACAGAACTTTGCAAAGTGACGTATCTGCCTAAATGCATCATGTTATGAACAGGGTGCAGTGTGGCACATTGGTCATGGCATCCCAACGTCACTGAAAAGTGAGGCAAAGGCAGCGCAAGGCCTTCATAGATGAGCACCTTGAGCACCTCAAAAACTTTGTGTGTTGTAAAGCGCATAATGTCGGAGAACAATGAACATGGGAACAGTGTGATGACACGTAAGTATGTGATCAAACATTGTTGCCTAAATATGCTATGTGTGTAACTTCCAAAACAACTCTCCACACAGCCCAACTGTCACCCATGTAAGTAGCTAACCTTTTTTACAATCTACAATTGGCTGCCCTGTTCAGGTAAGCTATGATCACTTTTTGCGCATCAATGGCCACAGGAAGATATTTAGAGCCATACTTTTCCAATGTGCTTAATAAAAGTGCTTTTTTCATGCTCGCTCGAAAGTTCAGACCAACTAAAGCTTCTGCTTTAAAAAAAACTCTCCGTTTATTCTTCATGTTTAGCTTGAGGTGGAAATAACAGTGTTAAAACATTTGAGTTGATAAACAATGTTTATTATTGAGGTGTGCTTACACTTTCTTTGAACTCTGCGTGTTGCTCTTTCCTATCACTTCATTTTCCCCTATTTTTCAACAAAGATTCCCGCATAGACCATGAAAAAAGACGTCTTCTGAAATGAAAGAGTACAGCAGGCTAAGAGTACATCGTTGCTGTTCTGCTTAGCTGAGTTCATAATGGCGGTGCAGGTCAGTTTCAAGAAAGTGTGGTTGGCTCTGACCAATCTCACTGTGATGCGGTCAGCACTCCCTCCTTCCTCCCTCATGGCTCGTTCTGCCTCCGTGTGGATGCTCCGGTGGATGGAGCGCAAGGGTAACTCGACAGCTGGACCACAGGGAGGGGTGTAGGGCAGGTGAGGCACGGGCAATCAGTAGCTCGAACAGCAGTGATTGAATCTTGCATATGGATGCTCGTGCTGCACCTTTATACCTTTCACTCCGCCTAGAATATGGTCTAAAAATCAGATTATGGCCAGACAAGGCGCTCTAGTAAAATACTACTGGAGGACGAGGGAGGCAGAAGATAACGCCCTAGCCCACTATTGTTGGGTCGAGATTGAAAACCAAAAGAGCCTAGCTAACTCAACCACAGCAGCCCTGAAGGAATCCCTGTCGGCATTACAGCTAGAGGATGCTTGGCTCACCCTCACGACGTACTCCGGATTTAAAATCGTAGTCAATAACGCTATCAAACGGACCTCTTTATTAACTGATAAAACGTCCTTTGCAAAAAAACATCATGCCTGGGCTGTGATTAAGTATTATCAGAGACTGAAGCCGCAACAATACCTTTTGGAACAATTCTCCCACCAGAAAAAACATTATCTGACTTTGATACGCATGGGGTCTTTCACCTCAAAGGATTTGACCCCAAAATGGAAACAAACATGGCCAACCAAGGAGTGTCGTCTCTGTGGTCAAGGGGAAGAGTCACTACTACACTTTCTATGTACTTGCTCTTTTTTAGTGGAAGCCCGAAAATCCATTCTCCGGGAGGCTCTAAGGAAGGAACAAATAAGAACATGTAAAGCAGCGGTCATTAAATGTCTCGGAGGGTCGTCAATTCCTCTGTCCTGTAGAGCCATAATACTATGTAAAATCGCAGCAAAAGAACTGGCAAAATGCGACCCTGCCAAGCAGCCAACTAATTAGCAGATTTCTCCCAAATGCATTGTTATATTCGTCATTATTATTAAAATAATAAGTATCTCCTTACTCTGACATCAACCTTAAGCCTTTTTAGGTTTTTAAAAAAATGTATATTCTAAAGCACTGTGTTTTATGATGGTTCTCCATCCTTTTATGATTTTTTTAATGAATCAAATAAAAGTATATTTGACTGGCTCGTGCTGCACCTTTATACCTTTCACTTGACCAAGTGGTCACAGCAAAAAATGTTCTTTGATATTCGGATTTCAGCAGGTTGGATTAATTTTCCTATTGCTAATTCAGATGTAGTACAGTTCTGTGATTAGTTACCACTTTCCACTGACTGCCAATTTCTCTCAGTAGCTGTGCTCTCCACCATCAGGGATGCCTCTGATAGTTGCTAAATTGTTGGGAATGTGAGTAAGGGCTCAGTGATGATGAAAGGGCGTTTTTTGAAGAACACAGCCATGTGATGGTGCCTTTCAGGCCCACCCTGAGACGTTCTAATGCATGGGCAAAGTGGGCTCTGGCCCAGGGCCCCAGCCTTTCGGGGGCCCCCTGACAGAGTCAGCTCCGTTCTCCAGAGTTTTGCCCTAATGACCTTGAATATTTCTTAAACAGATTGTTTTAGATACGGTTTTCCTTTAATTAATTTTTTTATGTACCTTATGTGTTAGAGTCTAATACAGCCATTTTGCGGAGAAATGTTGTGTTTATGTTCCATGCAATATACATAAAAAAGTTTATTTTAGATCAAAACAAGGCATAACATATAAGAAATGGGAGGACGTCATAGAGATTATTTGCAGTAATATCAGTGAGCTGCTGCTGTGTTACAATATTGAGAACACACGTAACTATCCCTGAATATTAGACGTAAACACATTTAGGGCCTTTTTTATGAGAAGTGATGCATCACTGTGTGAAAACAAGGATGTGATGGAGCGAGCTTGAGAAACAAAATTTTGTATACCTCTAGTGAAATCATTTCCTCATAACTGTAAGCTTTATTAATTGTGTGAGTTTGGAAAATTAACCAACATAGTATAGTATGCACACACAAATACACGTGGGAATACTAATCTGCTTGTATGGCAAAAATATAACTGACTAAATAATGTTGTAGTTGTGATATGTATTAATGCAAAAGCTTCAAATTAATCAAAAGCGGCAGAAATGTGCTTTTTGTGCATGTGTTTGTGGCAGAAACCGAAGGATAAGTGAGTATAATTCGCATTTCTTTTGCTTATTTGCTGGGTAATAACTAACAGGGAAACCTTAGTATGGGGGGAGGTAAACAGAAGTGTCATATTTCAATAATTAACATTTATTTATGTTTGTTTCTATGATAGTTCCCATTCTGGCCCGTGAGGCCGAGTAAAAAGATGGCTGCTTTATTAACTGTGAATGGAAGATAAACTGAGCATGCGCAGTCCAAGGCCGAGATTGAATGTGAGCTGCCTGTGCCTGAACGAAAGAGGTTCAAGGACAACATGCCCTGAAAATACAGATGACTGCCAAAAAGAGATGGATGTCTCTATTGTATAACGTGGGAATAAAGTCTGAACTTGCAAAATGCGGACATGACTGTGCCGGACTCTAATAAAGACAATAGACTCTTTAATTTCTGCTGAAGCTGCATACGCTGGATATTAGAATGATAAGGTGATGCTCATCCACCCTCTGATTTGTCCAATCAGGATCTGAGTTTATACTAACAGTTAATTTTTTTGATAGATAAAGTTAGTGAAATAGTGTATAAAAACCCCGATTTTACTTAGGAAAAAACTCCTTTTCGATTTCCTCCTGAAATGCTGCTGATTTTCCTGTGATGTAAGATGCTTTAATAATTTTCCTATTATTTTGATTGAGGACTGATTCTTTAGTTGTGGTTTTTAGTTAGGGAAGTCAGGAGAAAATTAATTTTGGGAACTATCTTTCTTTTGCTAATACCTATGTTCTGAAATCTAAATAATAATGTCTATTTTCTGAATCTTTGAAATCAAATGAATATATCTGTTTGAGATAAAAGCGTTCCTCTTTAAAGTTACTTTTGAATAAAGGAATAAATAAAGCAAATTAACTGTTAGACATGCTAAACTTTGCTCTTAATAAAAATTAGATAAATGGAGAACTAAGCTGGTCTTGTATTTTCCTACGCCTAATTTTTACTAGCAGATCCATTGACCATAATGGTGATGTGTCTGAATAAAATGTTTTGTTAATAAAACCATGGTAAAACTCGTTTAAAACTGCAGGTGTAAATAGTATAAATATTTAGTTTTGATTTAGATGCTCCACTATGATACAGCAACACTCCCTTGAATTTCACCGATCCATGAAGTAGGATGGAAGTGTTTTGTGAGTAACTCACAGTGTTATGGGCCCCACTGATGAGTAGATGTATGATTTTGCATTTCAGGGAAAGGTGATATGGTTTTAGAAAACATTTCCGGAGTAGCGCTGCATCAGTAATTAAACTTGGTAGCAGAGCATTGATTGCTATAGAATTAGCTAGGATTATGTATAGAGTGATATATAAGGGTTTTGATGTACAGAATTATGACCAACATCTGTTGAGTTCGTATTACGTTATATGTAGTCCTGAAAAGGCTTCAGAGGATTGCGTGAAGCTGGTACCCCTGTCTGCAGGCAGAGGAAGTGTGGCCAGTGAAGTCGCTCATCACATAGTCTGTTTCAAAAGATAGTATTGTCGTAAACTACAGTGGTATCGTCGTATATCACAAGTTTAGGGACCTTTATGTGTGAAAGGATATATGCATAGCGAGGGCAGTCTATAAAATCTTAGCTTTTAAGTACAGGGATCATTGCGTATACCGACTAAAACTTATCGCTGGGAGAGTAATAGAGCTTAACCCTAGCTTGAGAGAAGGGTTAAGTAGAGGAAGTGGTGCTACTTTATTGGCAAATGTAAAATTCTGTGGTAGAGAAGAGGTAAGCGCTATCTACTGGAAATACAGAATACTTGTGCGATTGAAAATCTATCATTTCGTTTAGCAAAACAGACGAATGGAGTTGTTTTGTGTAAGTTACTAACCGATTCAGTTGTATATTTTGTAAATACGGCTTCTCAATAGAATTTGTAAAGGAGGGGTCAGCAGAACCTGCAGAAGCCGGAGAAGAGCTGACGTCAAAAGTGTAGCACAGGGATTGGTCCTTGTGACCAAGACAAAGTAAGGGCTAATTGATGCATCACGAAAAGCAGCAACACTATTGGTTAAGTACTAAGGAGACGTATCTTGTTCTAAATGTTACGGTAGTGTAAACTGCGCTGTGATAGGTTGGTGTTAAGGAACAGCAATAGAAGAGTACGTGATCTTTTGAAGGACAGGGAATTTTCTGAAAAAATAAAATAAAATGGATTACTATTACGAAGAAGAAAAGAAGAAACCTTTATGGTTTAAGAAATTGAAAAATGTGTTTGTAAAGGATAAGGCTATAGTAACAAGAGAGGTAAAATTACTTCCTCCACCGAAAACGCCTGCTTCCTATATGTTGTCAAAATATGGTTACCATACGTGCGCCTGGTTGGAAAATTGGGCTAGATATACCAGAAATGATGCAGCTGTAGCATTTTCCCGAGATAGGATCCGTTAATGTGGCTGTTTTGCAAAATCTAAGAGAAATAATGATGAGAGTTGAACCAAGACCCAGACCAACTCAGTTTGAGGCGTTAGCTGAATGGGAAGATGAGATGCATGAGTTACCAGTATTTGAAAATCAAAGAATAAAAGAGCCAAGCTTGACGATTCCGTTACAACAAAGTCTGAAAAAGTAAAAAAAAAATATTTACCCAGATTTGTCACATATTAGATGAGCAAGTAACATAAATCCACCTGACTTAACTTTTAATCAGAGTTTACCTTATAAGTATGCAACCAGAGCAGAATCTGATTCTGCTACACCTGACAAGAGTATAGACAAAATAGATTTAACACAAACCCCGATAGGTCCGTCGGAACAAGAATGAAGTGATTTGCTTAAAACCCTAAAAGTAAAAGATAATGAACCCAAAGTGATAGATGTCGCTAGATTAAAGGTAGACGTGGAAGAATTAATCATAGGAACCATTGGAACTGACAGATTAAAAGCCTATTAAGATGATGAACTGATGTTCTTTATTATTTTATTTATTTTTTTGAATTTTATTGGCAACACAGATAATAAACAATACATATGGAGGAACTTGTTTCACAAATACAAAGACCAATTAGGAAACAAAAAAAACATTTGTATCAAAGCAATCATAATCAGACATCGGTAAGCCTTCAATTAACTAGGGTCTCAATACAGATGTATCTAGTAAACCACTTAATTCTAGACGAGTACAAGAAAGTAAAATAGCACAATTTTACCAAAGAAGAAATATATTCTAGATGCCTATGTCGGGCAGGGACATTCTGTTATAAAGAAAGAAAGAAAAAAAAGGGGGGAGGAGAAAAGAACATATATATTAGGGTAAAAAAGGTCCCCCAGATTTTCCCCAGTTTCTTCATAGATCTAATTCCTCTTATTTTTGCTAGTGATAATTCCATGGTGTACATTTCATGAGCCAATGCCCACCATTCCAGGGTGTGTGGTGAATTTGAGGATATCCACTCTCTAGCAATCACTAGTCTCGCGCAGGAAATTAAAATTGTTAACAGATCTTTATTTAAACAATTAAGGGGTGCATATCCAGTAGTACCATTGTGAGTGTTAATGGAGCATATATCACTTGCTTCTGTTTCAGATTATTTTCTATACCTGACCAGTACTCAATTAATTGTGGGCATGAGTAGAACATGTGTGCGAGGTCAGCTGCCACCAGACCACATTTTGGGCACTTAGTACGTTCACTTGCTGAATTGTGATTAGACCATTAGATATTCTGTACGGGGTGTAGTATTGCATACATACTGTTTTGTATATTTGGAGCCTTAGGCTAGAAGATTGTACCACCTTGTTGATATTACTAAGTGAGGAAGATTTATTATATGCAGTTATGTTTAAACCTAATCTTGTGGACCATTTCAGAGCCAGTTTAGGACAGTCATAAACTTTGTATTGGCTAAGGCATTTATAGCCTAAACTGATTAGCGATCTCGTTTTTTCAGTATATATGCATGTCCATACATCAGAATCAGATACTTGTCTCAGATTAATTTTGCGCATAAGAAAGTCTCGTATTTGAATATATTTGAATCGCGTCTGTTCAGGTAACTTATACAGAAGCTAGAGGGTCTCAAAGTCAAGGAGACCTGTTGTACCATACAAGTCTCCAAGAGAAATTATACCAAAATTAGCCCATTCACTCCCTGTCCTATCACTGAAAATTCCCGGTAATCCCGGGTTACCCCACAATTTTAGTTTAAAGTGAAAGAAGGAAGTCCTACCCATGGTCAGAATTAGATTCTGTATCCGTACCGCATCTCGAGCGGTCTTAAACTTTATCAGTTTTAAAGGATTTGGGTGATTTACCCTTGCCAAAAACTGATTAGCGTCCCTGCTTAACATAAACTGATAAAAGTAAAATTGATTATTAGAAATAAAAAGACTACGAAGGTGACCCAAGAAAGTAGCAAATAAATATATTCTAAAGTCTGGAAAGTAGAGTCCTCCTTTATTAAATGGAAGCTTTAATATAGAAATCGATCTTCGGGCCTTTCTATACCCCCATATAAAACTACTTAAAGCACCATCCACTTTCTTAAAAAATAAATTGTTAACATGTAGAGGAATAGACCTAAAGAGATAAAGACATTTTGGCAAGATCTTCATTTTAATAAGATTAATCCTCCCACTAAGGTTGAGAGGGATCTTATGCCATTTTTTAAGGAGAGCTATCACTTCTTTCAATAACACATCGTAATTAAGTGGATTTATATCACTTAACTTAGATGAAATCTTTACACCAAGATACGTGGCTGACTGGCACATGCCTTGTACAGGAACTAAAGGTTTGTAATTCATTATAACTTGAGTTTTATTTAAATTTAGTTTGTAACCAGATATAACTCTGAATTTAGTTGCAGCCTCAGTGATCCCTGCTATGGCTTCTACCACATCTGTTGTATACACTGCTAAATCGTCAGCATATGCAGTAATTTTAATAATGTTTATGCCAGATTGAAAAGGGATAATATTTGATTGTGTTTGCAAGGCATTTATAAATGGCTCCATAGAAAGTGCAAACGATAGGGGTGATAGAGGGCACCCTTGACGTGTCCCTCTTAAAATTGGAAAATTAAAGGACATCATCCCAGCGTAACATATTTTCGCGTTGGGATGATCGTACAAAGCTTGTACGCTTCTAAGACATTGCCCCTTAAAGCCATACCGAATCATAACAGCCCACAGGTAATCCCACGCCACTCGGTCAAAAGCTTTTTCAGCGTCTAATAAGACCATTCCAAGAGGGGTGGGATTAACTGCTGCTATATCAAACGCAGTTATAGCCATATTAACATGGGATGTTGTGTCTCTGCCCCACACAAAACCATGTTGTTGGGGATTTACTAGATTGGCAAGAGTGGAGCAAGCCGCATAGCAAGAAGTTTAGCATATGCTTTCATGTCTGCATTAATCAACGAAATAGGTCTGTAGGACCCACAATCCGTTGCTATTTTTTTTTCCAGAAAAAACATGATCTTGGCTGTCTTCCATGAGTTAGGGGCATTTCCTGTTTCCCCAATCTGATTAATAACCATACAAAGAAGGGGCACTAATTAATCCATACAGATTTTATATAGTTCTATCGAAAGAGTGTCCTCCCCTGCTGCCTTGCCAGAGGGAAGAGAGGTAATAGCGAGTCTCAGTTCCGCATACGTAATTTTGGCATCTAGCAAATCACTACTTTCTCTCTCTAAGCGTCTATCATTGATAAAATTCTTGCATATATACGCTTGGATGTCAGCCGCGGTAGGACATTCTTCCGGAGTGTACAGTTTATTATAATAAGTAGCGAATTGCTCCATTATTTGTACAAGTTGACTGTGTATAATATTGTCGATTCCTTTGATAGATTTAATTATTGTACTAGCTCTATCATCCGCTGCTTTATATGCAAGAATCTTGCCCACCTTGTCTCCACTTTCATATTGTGAGAGTTTATATTTGTGAAGTTTAATGCTGCTTCTTTCTCTGAACGAGTTTTTAAGGGCAGACCGAAGAGTTACTAGTTTGGTTTCTAATTCGCCGATCTTGTGTGGATTGCGAACCATTTGTTGAAGAGTTTCAGTAAACAGTTCTTCAAGTATCATGATGTTAGATGTCACTGTCTTAATCTCTTTTTTTTCGCTCAGCATTTTGTTTAAATATAAACTGCTGGGCAAATCCCCTTATACTGGCCTTGCAGGCGTCCCATACGTGTATAAGTGGAGCAGTGTTAGTATTAAAAACTATGAATTCTTTAACATGTTTCTTAAGTTGGGCGATAAATACTAAGTCCACTAATAAGTATCTAGGAAATTAGAAAAGTCTATGTTCTTGTGTTTTTAGTATAATATTGAACAGTAAAAGGATAGGATTGTGATCGGATGTCACTTTTGGACAGATCTCCATAGTACCTGATTCTAAAACCTTGTCTGAGACCCATGCCATATCAATTCGTGAACTGATGTTCATGTGTAAAAGTGTTACTTGGAAAACAAAATCCATACATGATCAGCTGGAAGGATGTGCCAGTGAATTAAACGTAGATTTCACAAAATTTAAAACATTGCAGAAGTCGTATAGAGTAGATTTTTCAGAAAAAGACATTGAAAATATGAATACATCTGGAAGAATAACTCAAATAAAACAATTACTTGTGCTGCTAAGAAAGTGGGGAGATGTGAATGAGTGGAGAATGAAATGAGCAAAGAAGAAAGAAGAAGCCAATGATAAATCCACGTTAGCATTTCCGGTAAGGGAAAAAGAGACGGTCATAAGTGAATTTCCCATGAGAGAAATACCTGGAGGAGGATATGTACATGTTCCCTGGTCCAGGAAGGACATATTATCATTTACTAAGGATTTTCCACGGTTGAGAGAAAAACCAGTAGAATGGTAACGACAGGTAGACCGCTTTTTGTGAAAGTTTCAAAGGTATTATGGGTTGATTTGGATCGATTATTTGACATAGTTGTACCAGCAGATTTTTGGACTGAATGCAAGATGACTGTAAATTGGCCAAGTGAGGAATATCTATGAGACAAAGTAGCAGGTGCTCCGTCACCTGAAGTAATGCGCAAGTATGAACAAGTAATAGTGTTTTTGAAGAATAAAATTCCACCAAAAGAAACTGATTGGGTTAAAATAGACAGAACTACACAGGACCTGAAAGAATCTTTACATGCATTTTATGAAAGACTGTTGTTGGTATTTACACAATACATTGGATATGAGGAACTGAGCAAAAAGGACATGAGTCATTATGTATATAGATTTGTGTACGGATTAAGACCAGAAATCGGAGACATGATTAAGCATAGTATGATAGGATGGAAATCCAATACTGTAGATGAGGTTTTGAGGCAAGCCAAATATTGTAGCATAGAGATTGATGCCAAGCAAAATAAGTTAAAAGAGAAAGCCATGTGGGCACAAGTGAAAGTAGCAGAACACCAAGTAGCACAATTGGAGAATAAAAATACAGATAGTCAAGGAAAATTTAAAGGAAATTTCAACAAAACAAAATTGGTGGTAAATATAGCAGAGCTTAAGAAAAAGTTCCCTTGTCATAATTGCGGCAGAATAGGGCGTTGGAGAAAAGAGTGTAAGTATCCACCATGAGTTAATCCCGAAAATACATCATTGAATCCACAGGTGCAACATGAGGTAATTCAACAGCAACTACAACAGCAACAGATAGTTACTCAGCAAAGTTAGGTGCCACAACCGCCACTTCCACACAATGTAAATCTACGGAGATACAGTGCAGAGACAGGATTCAGCGGAGGCAAACAGGTAAATTGATCGCCCAGAGTGAATGTGAGTCCCCAGTATTGGTTACAAGAGGAAGGCGGGAGTGAGTCGAATGAAAGTTTCTGATGGTGCCTGAGAGAGGAAAAAGAGTGTGTGCTTGGAGCCACTCTTGAGGTAGATTTGAATTTTTGAATTTTAACAGATTTGTAGAGCGCGCTTATACCGGGACGGTTTCATGGCGCTAGGTAGCGGTGAACCAGTGGACATAAAGACGGAGGCTAGACTGCTAGGGATCTGGAGAACAAGAAGGTCTTAAGATGTTTGCGGAATTCCGCATAAGAGGTAGAAGCTCTAAGGGCAGAAGGGAGAGAGTTCCAAAAAGATGGAGCTAGGACCGCAAATCTTGTCCCCCCGGACCTCTTCTTCCTAAAGCGGGGAATTGTCAAGAGGGCCTGGTGAGATGAGCGGAGCTCTCTGGCCGGAAGGTAGGGTGATATGACATCACAGAGGAAGACAGGGGCAGTCCCTGACCTAGCCTGATAAGTCATGCAGCCCAACTTGAAGAGAGCCCTCTCCTTCACTGGTAACCAGTGCAGAGATTGCAGCAGAGGGGTGGCATGATGAAATTTAGGGAGCCCGTAAATCAGGCGGGCAGCCTGATTTTGAATCTGTTGAAGGCGACGGATCAGGTAGTCTGGGGCGCCATTGTAGACCACATTCCCATAGTCAAGGCGCGATAGCACCATGGCCATGAGGATAAGCTTAAGGGCGGGAACAGAAAAAAAACTGGAAACCTTACGAATAGTGCGAAGTGAAAAGAAGCAAGAGGACACCACTGAATGAACCTGCGTGTGAAGGGAGAGCTGGGAGTTGATAAAGATGCCCAGGGTTTTAACCTTTGGAACCGGGAGGGGAGGGGGACCAAGTGAGTCGGGCCAAAAAGACGGGGACCAGAGACTGCAACCACTCCCGGTCAAAACCAGTTCGGTTTTGTCGGGATTTAGTTTGAGGTGGTTGCAGTTCATCCAGTCTTGGATGAAGAGCATCACCCTCTGGAAATTCTGGGCAGAGGAGGGAGAATGGGAAAGGTTAAAAATAAGTTGGAGATCATCGGCGTAATTGAACACCGAGACCTCCATCTGCTGTAAAGAAAAAATAAGGGGTGAGATGTATAAATTAAATAGCAGGGGAGACAAAGAGGAGCCCTGGGGAACGCCGCATGTCACTCTACGAGGAGGGGCAGCAAAGTCGGCCAGATGGACAGCCTGCTCCCTGTCCGTTAGAAAGGACCGGAGCCAGGCATGGGCCGTGCCCCCAATGCCCGCCGCCTCGACACGGGTCAACAGGATGTCATGATCCACCGTGTCGAACGCGGCGGACAGATCTAAGAGGACCAGGGCCTGGGGGAGGCAGATGTCAATGCCCTCCCTCAATTTGTCCATCACCAAAACTACCACCTTCTCGGTTGAGTGCAGCGGGCGAAAACCTGCCTGACAAGAGGAAAGGCGGCCGGTAGACTCCACAAAGGAGCTCAGAGTTCCGGTGACATGAGCCTCTGAGACCTTCGCTAAGTAAGGGAGAAGGGAAATGGGACGATAGTTAGCGGGCAGAGATGGGTCGGCACCTGCCTTTTTCAGAATCGGAATGATAACTGCTGATTTATGGGCGTTTGGGACGATGCCAGTTTTAAGGGAGTGGTTGATTAATGTGAGTGGAGGGGAATAACAGCTGGAGAAAATCTCTTTCAGGGCAAAAGCCGGGCCGATGTCCTGGGGAGAGCCCGATTTTACCCGAGCCAGTATGGGAAGGAGGGTTTCTCGTGTTAAAGGGGGAAGCTGAGTGAGGAGTGGAGCAGCGGGAGGCAGGGGAGTAGTGGACGGTGTCGGGAGTGAGGGAGGGATGTTGGCCTTAATGAGAGCTACCTTCTCAATAAAGAAGGAGTTGAGGGAATTGCAGAGTGATTGAGACGGTGGAATTTTGGAAATCACCCTGTCGGAGGCAGCGAGCTCGTGTACCGTGGCAAATATTTCCTTAGATTGATTTTCCGCTGCCAGAATTCTACCAGAAAAGTACTCAGTTTTAGCTTTTAATATGTCCCTTTTATATTCATTGAGTACCAGGCAGTACTTTGCTCTAAGAAGGGGACAATAGGTGCGTCGCCATGCTCGTTCTGCTCTGCGCGCCGCCAACTTCTTGTCCCTGAGGAGAGGAGTGAACCACCTGTTGGCAGCGTGGGCGCGTTTAATAGCCACTCTCTTAAGGGGAACAACACTGTTGCATGCCTTTAGCAGCCAGTTGTTGATGGCTGTGAGCTGAGTGGGGAGGGCTAGATCACTAAGCTCAGGGCTAGATGCCGCAAGGGAAGAGCAGACTTCAGGAAGATCAGCCTTGTCCCACTTTCTAACCCAGATGTTTTTGGGCAAAGAAGGTTTAGGCGGCTGTCCAAGGTTTAGTGCAAAGGAGATAAGGGGGTGGTCTGACCAGGGACAGGGCGAGGTGATAGGAGAATTGGTTGGGATGTTGAGGGTCCATATTTGGTCAAGCTGATGACCTAGGATGTGAGTTGGTGTAGCAAGCTGGGGGAGGAAGTTGAGACTAACAAGCAGGGCTGTGAACTCCTTAGATCTGACGTCCTCCGCCGGGTCATTTGGCCAATAGTTTAGATCTCCGAGAACCAGGACCGCTGAATTGTTCACTACTAAAGTGGCCAAAAGGTCCTCAATGGAAGTGAGAAATTGGGGAGTGGACTGAGGGGGACGATAAATAAGTACACAAGTCAGGGGAACCCCAAATGAAGTGGAACGGACTACTAGACAGTCTACAGCGGGAATAGGGGGGGAAGGTAATGTCTGGAAGTGAAAATCAGTGCGGGTTATCAGGGCGACACCTCCTCCTGTCTTTCCCCCGGAGCGATCCATTCTAATAGCCGAGTAGGTCGGGGGCAGCATGGCTAGAAGGCTCGGAAGGGAGTCATCCCTGAACCAAGTTTCTGTGAGAAACAATAGGTCGGGATGACGAGAGTCGAGCAGGTGGAATAGCTCAAGCTGATGCCCGACCGCAGACCTGGTGTTGAGGAGGATCCCGGTGGTGGTATACTGGGGGCTGCAGGGGGTGCACGGAGGGGTGTAATCGAGAGTGGGTGCCTGATGATCAAGGGGTGGTGGGACATGAGGCCGCTGGTGTATTGACAAATCAGGACGTGATTGTGCAGAGGGAAAGCTGCATAGCCCAAGAGAGGCGATGCGCTCTAGCACAGGGGAGGGTGGAGGACACAAGTGCCAAAGGGAGAGAATGGCCGCCGGGGGGTATCTGATGAGTGATGGGGCAGAGTGGCGGGCCCCTAGCCCCGGCCAGCCGAGGACGGGCGCAGACGGGCTTAACTCAGGCGCAACTCCGGCGCGCCTTCGTCGCGCCCGCTGCGCTCGTCCGCTGCGCTGACACATACTGCCCGTATAAGTAGGGAGCAGCGTGGGGGGAGTGGCTACCAAGTCAACTCGGCTTTCAACCCAAGCCAAGATGGCGCCCGCGATCGCGGGAGCCTATCGCCCAGCCCACAGCAAACTCCAGAGCCCCTGAAAATGTAAGTACAGGTTAGACACACCTGTTAACTTTGAGTACAGGGGTTAGATTAAAAATGTGCAGGCAACAATAAAATACATTGCAGCAACTCGTAGTCAGCAGTGCAAAAAGTTAAATAAAACGAAAACTGTGTCCACAGCTCCTCGGCAGTGCCAGGTAAGACCCTCTGCCACTGGGTCAATTGCTATCACCTTGCCGGGGGCCGGAACTGCAGCTAAGTAGGGAGCAGCGTGGGGGGAGTGGCTACCAAGTCAACTCGGCTTTCAACCCAAGCCAAGATGGCGCCCGCGATCACGGGAGCCCCTCGCCCAGCCCACAGCAAACTCCAGAGCCCCTGAAAATGTAAGTACAGGTTAGACACACCTGTTAACTTTGAGTACAGGGGTTAGATTAAAAATGTGCAGGCAACAATAAAATACATTGCAGCAACTCGTAGTCAGCAGTGCAAAAAGTTAAATAAAACGAAAACTGTGTCCACAGCTCCTCGGCAGTGCCAGGTAAGACCCTCTGCCACTGGGTCAATTGCTATCACCTTGCCGGGGGCCGGAACTGCAGCTAAGTAGGGAGCAGCATGGGGGGAGTGGCTACCAAGTCAACTCGGCTTTCAACCCAAGCCAAGATGGCGCCCGCGATCGCGGGAGCCCCTCGCCCAGCCCACAGCAAACTCCAGAGCCCCTGAAAATGTAAGTACAGGTTAGACACACCTGTTAACTTTGAGTACAGGGGTTAGATTAAAAATGTGCAGGCAACAATAAAATACATTGCAGCAACTCGTAGTCAGCAGTGCAAAAAGTTAAATAAAACGAAAACTGTGTCCACAGCTCCTCGGCAGTGCCAGGTAAGACCCTCTGCCACTGGGTCAATTGCTATCACCTTGCCGGGGGCCGGAACTGCAGCTAAGTAGGGAGCAGCGTGGGGGGAGTGGCTACCAAGTCAACTCGGCTTTCAACCCAAGCCAAGATGGCGCCCGCGATCGCGGGAGCCCCTCGCCCAGCCCACAGCAAACTCCAGAGCCCCTGAAAATGTAAGTACAGGTTAGACACACCTGTTAACTTTGAGTACAGGGGTTAGATTAAAAATGTGCAGGCAACAATAAAATACATTGCAGCAACTCGTAGTCAGCAGTGCAAAAAGTTAAATAAAACGAAAACTGTGTCCACAGCTCCTCGGCAGTGCCAGGTAAGACCCTCTGCCACTGGGTCAATTGCTATCACCTTGCCGGGGGCCGGAACTGCAGCTAAGTAGGGAGCAGCGTGGGGGGAGTGGCTACCAAGTCAACTCGGCTTTCAACCCAAGCCAAGATGGCGCCCGCGATCGCGGGAGCCCCTCGCCCAGCCCACAGCAAACTCCAGAGCCCCTGAAAATGTAAGTACAGGTTAGACACACCTGTTAACTTTGAGTACAGGGGTTAGATTAAAAATGTGCAGGCAACAATAAAATACATTGCAGCAACTCGTAGTCAGCAGTGCAAAAAGTTAAATAAAACGAAAACTGTGTCCACAGCTCCTCGGCAGTGCCAGGTAAGACCCTCTGCCACTGGGTCAATGCGATCAGTCTGGTCCATTTGTGAATGGAAAGGTGAATGATGTAGAAATAGAAATAAATTTCCTAGTGGACACTGGTGCTACCCGTTCTACTGTTAGGTCAGTGGAAGTACAAAATCTTCCTCTCTCGGGTGAGCATATCCAGGTTGTAGGTATAGCTAATAGACAGATTAAAACCTCCTTAACACAACCAGTTGAAGTAGAAATTGGACATTTAAAAGACATTCATCGATTTGAGGGATGTGATAGTAGCCCCGTAAATCTGTTAGGACGAGAAATTTTGTGTAAAATGAACTGTGCCATATATTGTTCACCAGATGGCATAGAACTGCAAACCCCAGATGAAGATGGCTTGTATAAAATGAACATGCTAATGATTGAGGCAGTGAAAAATAAGTTGTTTCCTGTGTTTGATCGATACAAGATACCTGGTGAATTGAAAAAGGTAGTGAAAGAAGAGGTGTGGGATTTCACAGGAGAAGATATTGGATTAATGAAAGACGTAAATCCTGTAAAAGTCTCTATAAAAGAAGGTGTGAGTTACCCAAACATTCCTCAGTACAAAATGACAGCAGAAATAATTGAAGGAATAACTCCAGTGATAAACAAAACGATTGAGCAAGGCATTCTGAGAGAGATAGAGAGCAGTCCTTGTAATTCACCAATAATGGGATTGAAAAAGCCAAATGGAACCTTTAGAATTGTACAGGATTTGAGAAAAATGTATAAGATCGTTGTCCCATGTTGTCCAATTGTACTAAATCCAGCAGTAATTTTATATCAAATTCCACATGATGCTGAATGGTATACCGTGATTGATCTGTGTAATGCGTTCTTTACTGTTTCATTGCACCCTGAAAGCCAGCCAATATTTGCGTTCCAGTTTGGAGACCGTATTTTGGCATGGTGCCGAATTCCACAAGGGTATCCATCGATTTTTAATCAGTTACTAAAGAAATCACTAGAAAGTTTGAGTATGCCTGGAGAACCTGTATTGGTTCAGGACATTGATGATCTCCTAGTGGCATCGAAGACAAAAGATGCATGTGTAACAGATACCATTGCATTACTGAATCATTTGGCAGAGGAGGGACATAAAGTGTCTCCATCTAAATTACAATTTTGTCAGAAAGAAGTGCAATACTTAGGTCATAAGATTGCCAAAGGAATCAGACAAGTCACTGCAGAAAGGATCAAAATGATACAAGGAATGCAACCACCAAAGGCTCAAAGACAAGTAAGAATGTTCCTGGGAATGGTAGGTTACTGTAGACAGTGGATTAGTGGATGTTTACTGATAGCAAAACCATTACGTAGATTAACAAGAGCAGATATCAGAGACCCTACAGTTTGACCAAAACTGAGATGGAAGCATTTGAAATGCTAAAAACAAGCCTATGTGAAGCACCAGCTTTAGGGATGCCTGACTATGAACTGAATTTGAACTGTACTTCATTGAACGAGAAGGATGTGCATTGTCAGTACTAATTCAGAGACATGGAAAACTGAGAAAGCCAATTGCATATTTCTCAGCTGTTTTGGACCCAGTTGCAAAAGCATTGCCAGGTTGTCTAAAAGCAGTAGCAGCTACAAGCGTAAGTCTAGAACAGAGTGAAGGAATAGTGATGGGATTTCCTGTGAGGGAGTATGTGACTCATTCTGTGGAGATTCTCCTCACTAGAACAAAGACACAATACCTTACCAACAATAGAATGACCAAGTACGAAAAGGTAATTCTGGGAGCAGATAATGTGACAATCTCTAGATGTGTTAACATAAACCCTTCAACATTGCTATCTGATACAATGGAAACTGAAGTGAGAAATGAAGGTGATCACAAGTGCTTAGATGTTCTTGAGTATTGTACCAAGCCAAGACCAGACATTAGAGATGAGCCTTTACCTGAATCTGATTACGTGATGTTAGTGGATGGTCATGTCTGAGAACAGATGAAGGTGTTCTGAGTGCTGAATACGTGGTCTATACAGTGGCAGATGTGCTGGAAGCATCTTGTCTGAAAGGAATTCGTTCTGCTCAGATATCAGAATTGATTGCTTTGATTCAAGCATGTGAACTAGGAAAAGGTTACCATAGTGACTGATAGTCAGTATGGATTTGGGGCTGTACATGACTATGGACAACTGTGGTCCCAAAGAGGTTATTTAACTTCTGCAGGACCCCCCATACGTAATGCCGAATTTGTGAGAATGTTGATTGACGCAATTCAATTGCCTGATAAGATTGATGTGGTAAAGTGTGCAGCTTATAAGAAGGGGGACGATTACATAACCAGAGGTAACAGGTAAGTAGACTCCATTGCAAAATATTGTGCAAGAAATTTGGCATTCATCAATCTGGACAGAGAAAAAGAGCATGTTTCAAGTCCTTTAATGCTAACAACAGTAGTTGAGACTTGGCAGGAAGTGAGACAAATGCAGGAAGAAGCTAATGAGGACGAGAAAAACATTTGGCTAAAAGCTTGTTGCAGACAGAGAGAGGAAGATGAAATTTGGGTTTGCAAAAATGAAAGACCAGTAATGCCCGATAGCATGATCTCAAATATGGCCCGAATGTATCATGGTCAAGCTCATCTTGGATGAGACGCCATGCTTCGTCTTTTGAGACAGACGTGGTACAATCCCAAATTCAGGATGATTGCTGAAAGCTTGTGCCAGAGATGTCTGGTGTGCCAGCAGTTTAATCCAAACAGAAAAACAATTGTGAGTCTGGGAACCATAGGACGGGAGGGAGGTCCATTTACAAGAATGCAGTTGGATTTCATAGAACTTCGACCTTGTAATAGGCTCAGGTATGTTTTAGTGATCATTTGTTTGTTCTCTCGGTGGGTGGAGGCTTTTCCCACAAGGAGGAATGATGGACTAACTGTTGCAAAGTTGCTTTTACGTTAAATTATCCCTAGGTACGGATTTCCAGTAACTATTGAAACTGATAGAGGCACACACTTTCAGAATGAACTGTTACAGATGATTTGTGAGGCATTGGCCATCCGTCAGAAACTGCATTGCGCCTACAGGCCTGAGGCTTCAGGGGTAGTTGAACAAGTAAATGGGACAATTAAAAACAGAATTCCAAAAATGTGTTTGGCAACAGGACTAAAGTGGCCAGATGCATTGCCACTTGTTTTGATGACCTTAAGAAGTATACCTGACAGAAAGACTGGATTGAGTCCACATTAAATTTTGAGCAGAGTTATGAGACAGGCCTTTGTACCAGTTGATAAACTGTTGACTATTAATGATGACATCATACAGGATTACTGCAAAAAACTATCTGATATGGTAACTTCTGTGTTCCATCAGGTGGGAACTGAGTCAAACACGAAAGAGTAAAATCCAGCTCATTATCTAGTCCCTGGAGACTGGGTTCAAATAAAGGTACATCGGAGAAGAAATTGCCTAGTACCTCGTTGGCGGAGACCAAGACAGGTTATTCTGGTTAGCACCACCGCAGTTAAATGTGCTGGAGTAAAGAGATGGGTGCATGCTAGTCACACCATCCATGTACCTGAACCTGAGAATCCAAACGAGCAAGGTGAAAGCACAACTGATTCTGATTCGGAAGGTGAATCAGAGAGAAATCCAGATACTGAAGCTCGACGAGAACGTTGACATCTGGAAGTGTCAGAAGCTAGCTCTGCATCTGAAGGAGAAGGAGAAACTGTTGAAGTGCCAAATTCTGAAGATCGACCTGAAAATCGAGATTTGGTAGAGACAGACACCAGTAAAGACACTGGACAAAGAGAGAATAAAACTGGGGGTCAAAAGATTATTGAAGAACAGTCTGAAAGCTCTGAAAGCAGGAACCAAAATCCTGACACTGAAAAGAAGGAAGTAACTCACGACAAGGATGAGATTCCAAGTACTAGTTATGGAGATGTTCCTAACAGAGTGAAAGAACTCTCAAAATAGAAAACTGACTCAGAAAAAGAAAAAGACAATATAAAGTTTGTCATAAATGAAACTGTCGAAGATACTGAAAGCAAAACTGATGACTGTGCAGACGAAGCTCCATTGAGAAACAGCTCAAGGAAAAGAGCTTGGAGAGTGGAACATATCACCACAGAACCAAAGACAAAAAGAATTTGTAAAGGAGATAATTGGCCTAAAGAGAATAATGGACTAAGATTTAAACTGGTTAACAAAGCAAGACAACTAGAAGATCAAGTGAATGAAATAACCAGTCAAAGGGAGTCATTGGGAAAACGAATAGAAGTTGTTCAAAGGCCAAAAAGAGTGAGAAGACCAAACAAGAAATACAAATCACCTGAATGGATGTATATAACATTACATCCTATCGAAGAAGTAAATAGTAGCCAAGAGAACTTGTATTGCCCAAAGCCAATCGGGAAAAGTGAGTAAAAGACTGAAATACGAAAAAGTGATAATTGATCAAAAATATATGGTAAAGACAAACCCCGAAATCCTGACATAAGTAGAACATTGTAGATGAAAGGCAAGGGCCTATAGGTGACAAAAGGTCGAAGAAAAATTGTTAAAAAATCGCTGTGTAAATTCTTTTTTTTTAATGGTTAACAATGAGGATAAAACAAAATGTTCTATTTTTAGAAAATGGTGTAGAATGTGTTCATTATGCACTGGATTATTAATGCTAATATGGTTGATTCTAGCCATTGTGGTTCCTTTTCATGAAAATTTAGCAAAGTTAAAATCAAATGTGACTTCGAATGTGCAGAATGTTGCCTCAAAGACTGACAAACCACCTGGGTACAAACCAGAGATGCATCAGGATAGGTCTATTAGTGACTATACTAGAAACACATTTTCTAGATTGTTATCTGAATATTTTAGGACCATGGACGCAAGTGATTGTTACATATGTGTGAAGTTGCCTGCATCTGTTTCAGAAGGGGTGACATATCACCATCTTCCACTTACATATGGAGTTACATGTAGTGTTATTGCAAGTTTGTTTTATGAGACAGGAAAAATCGAGTATTATTATTCAAATTCAGACGATACATTTGCAAGATTGAAAGTTGTAAATTCTATAAATAAAGTAAAGCCTGCAAAGGTGATGGCAGAATTTTTCTCAGAAATTGAAGAATTGTCACACGAATATGCCTTCAAAAACAATTTGACCTGTAAAATAAGGAGTGAAGAGAAAGCATTTTTAGATATGGTTGAGAAAAGAAGGATTGCTTATAAACGAGCAGAAAAAGTGAAGCATTCAAAATCAAAATTTTGGGAGTCTGAGGATGAAAATCTTGATGATAGAAATGTGAATATAGCTATAAATATAGATACTCCACTGATGGGAAAGTTCTGTATTAGGAGAGATAACACTATGTATGACAATTATTTTGTGGGAGCCAGTCAATGTAAAGACACCTATCGTATAATAGGGGGATGGGGATTTAAAGGAGGAAAAGATCCAGTTTTTCCTGGAATCTATTTTATATGTGGAACAAGGCTTACTATAAGTTACCGGACCATTGGGTCTGGTCTTTCCAAAAATCTTTCATATAGACAGAGGTACAAATGGAATGCATGAGATAGGCAAACCATTAAGTCGTAGAAAAAGAGAGAGTGTACTAGAGATAATAGGTGATCTTTTTGGAGCACTGATACCAGCAGTGGGAATATCTTTTATTGCAAATAGAATTCGAAAACTGTCAGCAATAGTAGACCGATTGTTAACAGACACAGCAGGAGGATTCTTAATGGTAAATACCGAAATGGTTGCTGTGAGAGCTATGGTGATTCAAAATCGTCTTGCTCTTGATCTAATCTTGGCAAAAGAAGGAGGAGTTTGTGGAATTTTGAAGGTGCATTCCAGACAAAAGTCAGAATATTGAAAAGTACATTACTAATATTACAGAGTTGTATAAGGAAATTGTGCCACTGGAGGTTGATGGTTTTCTTGAGCGATTAGGTAGAAGTTTTTCAACTGTTAAGCATTGGTTTCAAGAAATAGGTGGTTCAATTATAGGTAAGATACTAATTCCAGTAACAGTAATAGTATTAGCAATTTTTGTAATAAGATTGTGTTGTATATGCAGACAAAGAAGGAATGTTAGAAAGTCTTTAAAGAAAGCAATTAAAGAAAACCGAGAAAGAGAAAGGGAAGTCTGTGATATAGCGATGGAGGTACTTCAAGAAAGGAGTTATAAAGAAAACAGAGAAGAAGATACTAGAGTATAAACTATACTAATAAGAAGAGCTTGAAACATGTTTGGATAAAATTTGCAAAATTTTGGGAGATATTTGGTGATAAGATCACCAAAGGAAGGAGTTAATGGAGCGAGCTGGAGAAACAAAATTTGGTATACCTCTCGTGAAATCATTTCCTCATAACTGTAACCTTTATTAATTGTGTGAGTTTGGAAAATTAACCAATATAGTATAGTATGCACACACAAATACATGTGTGAATATTAATCTGCTTGTACGGCAAAAATATAACTGACTAATTAATGTTGTTGTCGTGGTATGTAATAATGCAAAAGCTTCAAATTAATCAAAAGTGGCAGAAATGTGCTTTTTGTGCATGTGTTTGTGGCAGAAACCGAAGGATAAGTGAGTATAATTTGCATTTCTTTTGCTTATTTGCTGGGTAATAACTAACAGGGAAACCTTAGTATGGGGGGAGGTAAACAGAAGTGTCATATTTCAATCATTAACATTTATTTATGTTTGTTTCTATGATAGTTCCCATTCTGACCCGTGAGGCCTAGTAAAAAGATGGCTGCTTTATTAACTGTGAATGGAAGATGAACTGAGCATGAGCAGTCCAAGGCCGAGATTGAATGTGAGCTGCCTGTGCCTGAACGAAAGAGGTTCAAGGACAACATGCCCTGAAAATACAGATGACTGCCAGGTATAATGTGGTGCAGGGGTTTAGAAAGTGACGCATCTGCCTAGATGCTTCACTTTGTTAATAGGGCGCAACATGGCACATTTTTTACGCTGCCGGTGTGTCACAAAAAGCGATGCACCGGCGGCATAAAAGTGAAGCAAGGCCTCATAAATAATGCCCTTAGAATTTTGACGAGTGTTCCTTTGCACTGTCAGGGACCTAATAAATTGAAATGAAATAGTGTATTTAACAAAGAGCACAGCCACTTAGACTAGAGTGTCCTGGCGCATGACAGGGGGAAGAAAACGTGCGTAAAAGACCCATCAGTTATTAAAAAGTCCGGTTTTTAAGTTCTTCCAGATAGAGAGTAAGTCTGTGGTTAGTCTCAGAGACTCGGGGAGTCTATTCCACAATTTTGCGCCTAGAAAGCCAAGGGATCTGCCTCCAGGCCAGGCATGGCAGGTTGGCATTGGAAGATCTTAGGGGTCTAGATGTTGCATAGCGATTAACACGCTTATTTAGGTAGCCAGCTCCTAAGCAATGGAAAGCTTTAAAGAAGATGGTCATCGCTTTGAAATAGATCTGTTCTTTTATGTAGAGCCAATGTAGAGACTTAAGAATAGGGGTCATACTAGATCTGGGTT
Source organism: Lissotriton vulgaris (assembly GCF_964263255.1). Lineage (NCBI taxonomy): Eukaryota > Metazoa > Chordata > Amphibia > Caudata > Salamandridae > Lissotriton > Lissotriton vulgaris. Next base: position 581,287,862 of record NC_141687.1, on the reverse strand, counting down.
TAGGTCTCAAGATGGCTCTGGCCGCCACGTTTTGTACCACTTGTAGGCGCTGGATAAGGGATTTGAGAAGACTGTGGTCCAAGCTGTTGACATAGTCAAGCTTTGACGTCACCAGAGTCTGCACCACTATCTTTCTACTCTCAAGTAGTAACAGCGGCAAGAATTGTTTTAGCATCCGTAGTATGCCAAAGCAAGCGCCAGTTAGATTTTCGATTTGAAAGCTCATGGAGAGTGTCTAGTCTATGACAATTCCTACGTTTTTCACTTTCTCCTTTTCCGCCGGCGGGGGCGGCAGAACTTTTGGCCAGCAAGAGCTCGGGTCAGGCATTTTTGGATTACCAAAGAAAACAACTTCAGTTTTGTTAGGATTGCACTTCGGTTGATTGATCTTAAGCCAGTTAAAAACCTTTGGGGACCATTAGGATGGCTGGAGGATCAACCCCACCGGGCCGGCGGTAGCCACCCACGGCCTGGTGGGGAGATCCGCCTGCCATCCGTCCATGATTCACCCTCACCACATTAGGATGGCTGGAGGGTCCGTGGCGGACGGGAAGACCATCCGCCGCTTTTCCACCGGTTGACACGTCGACTGGGTGGAAAACTGCCACAATATGGTGGCCATCCATATCATGATGAGGGCAGAGATGAGCCTTTCCATGGCAGTGTTGCCGCCATGGAAAGGCATGCGGTCTTCGCTGTATGGGGCCTGTAGTGGGCCCCCAGGATGTTGGGGGAATGGGGGGTGCACATGGGGCAGTACCTATGATAACCTTGTGCGGTGCCTGTCACCTTGTGCATGCCAATACACAACCTGCATTCCCATCATTGTGGCGGGCGGTGCTGTGAGCACAGCCTGCCACAATGCTGGGAATAGGAGATGCAACCGCCACGGTGGCATCCTAATTGCAGGTACAGGACCGCCGCACCCATGGCAGACGGTCCTGCATTCCGTTACGGTGCCGCCATCGTAATGGACCCCTATGTTAGGCAAGACCAAATCATTGCCCTGTCAAAGTCGGTTCCTTTTTCACATTTAAAAATCAGCTGAGCGCCATCAGCATAGAAAACAATTTTGACGTCCTCTTCCTCTACCAGAAATGCAAGGGGGATAGGTATATATTTAAAAGGGTAGGACTGAGAATGGAGCTCTGAGGGACACTACATTAATGCCCGTAACTGGGGATGAGAAAATGGGAAGCCAGATGTCCTGAGCTCTATTTGCCAAGAAGGATAACATCCATTTTAAGGCACCCCCCCCCCAGGACGATATTAGCAAGTCTCTCCAGGAGCCCTCATGTGGGACCGTATCGAAGGCCGCCGACAGATCGAGAAGTATTAAAACAGCCTTGCCTCCTTGGGCCTGCTTACCCTTGAGAAATTCAGTCTCCTCCAGCAGAGCAGACTCAGTACTGTAGTTAGCCCTAAAACTGGATTGGAATTCAAGAAAAAGCTTCCCATATTTAATGTGTTTTTGGAGGGCCTTGTTTACATGCTTCCCTAATACTTTGGACTTTGGAAAGGGCCAGAAGAAGGAAGATGGGCCTGTAGTTGGCGTTAGCCTTCTTTAAATAATCTAAGCATTCTTCCATAATTTCGGTATGTTGCCTGAGGAGAGGGAAGCATTAAAGAGCTGGTTTACTGTGGGGTTTATGGTGGGAGCTAATAGGTTCAGGATATTCGCTGGACATGGTTCGGTAGGAGAGCCAGACTTAATGCTCTGGAGAAAGATCAGTGACTCTTCAAGCTGAAACTCAGGGAAAGCTAGTAAAGATGGAGGATCCAAGAGGTGAAATTTGCAATTAGAACTAAAGTAGAAGATCAGTTCTTCCTCTCAGATGTTAGTGAAGGCTGGTTGGATCACCGAGATCATTTTGTGGAAGAATTGAGCTATTTGCTTAGACCATTCTTCCGTTCATGGCTCTTCCTTTGTGCCGGCTTTCGGGGTGGTAAATGATTTAACTGTGCTAAAGATTTCCTTACTCTTTTTTTGGGCATTTTATATCTTGGTTTGAAAGAAGTTTTTTTAGGCTGCTTTCATGAGAATGTAATGAGCATTTAAGGTGTCTTTATATACCTTCCTGTCCTCAGGTAGATGAGATTTACGCCATTTCCATTCCATTTTTCTACAATTTCTTTTGCTAGATCTGAGGGAACCGGTAAACCATGGAGCTGGTGGGGCCAACCTCTAATAGGAGTAGGAAACCACCGGTAATGCTGCACCAATGTTGGTTCGGAGCCATGAATCTTATGAGAGGGCGTCCTGTGTCGGGGATGCCAGACAACTCCGGTGAGGAACGAGCGAGGGCGTCTGTTAACATTGGGATGGATATTTTATGGAATGTCCTGTAATCAGGGACCCTCTGCCCGAGTTAGCCCGAGGGGCTCTGGCAGAGTTGTGAATGATGAATTTGTATTGGAGGTGGTCAGACCAGGTAATGGAAAGAGGTAGGCTTAATGATATGTGAAAGTTGTGAAAGATTTGGTCAGGGGAATGGCCCTTCTCATGGTGGCCGAAGAAATAGATGGAAACATGTTGCATGCCTGCAGCGTCTCCAACAAGTACATTGTTTGAGGGTCTTTTCGATTGTCCATGTGTATATTTGAAATCGCCCAGAATAATGCAGTTGTTGTATTTTAAGGTGGTGGCTGTATTAAGCGTAGTAATACAATTTTAGTTGCACCGGGAGGTCAGTAAATCAGAAAAACAGCTATTCTATGATAAGGAGATAAGGTGCAGCAGAAGCCTAAGGACTCTGCACCCTCGATGTTATCCATCGAGATGGGAGAACAGTCTAGTTTTTTATTGTAAATTAGGGAGACACCGCCCCCCTTCCTACTCGGTCGGTCCCTCCTAAGGATGTTATAACCCGGAGGGATGGCCGAGGTGATTGTAGGGTTGGAGGCTTCTGTTGGAAAATGAGGTAGCCTCTGTGAGGCCTGCACAAATAACATGACTACATTTGTCCTTCACTGGGAACCAAACACCCAATTGTAGCGCCTGACTCTCAGAGGATAGCGTTGCAGAGCAGTCTGAGGCTTACTCAGGGATGTGATGTGGGCTAGTAATCGCTATTTGCAGGTGTGCAGAAATAACACTTAATAATTGATTGTCCAGTCTGTACTTTGCTTTATAAAAGTAAGTGTACATTTATTAAACACACACACTACTCAATACTAAGTACCAATTTACAAATATACATAAGCTGTTGGAATTACTTTGTGACATTGCATAACATCTCCACCCCTCCCATAGAGGAGTGGGGTCTAGTACCACCACTCCCATGTATACACATCATCTTCCCTCCAATGCAGTTAGTTGAACATAACCTGGAGCAAGGGCCCTGTGCACTGGCACCATCCCAGTGGCGACCCCACCCCGCATTATCCCAACAAGCATTTCAAATAAATTGTGTTAATGGTTTTCTTTTCCATGTCACCACCCAATTCTGCATACGTCCAGCCACACCATTCACTTTGTAGCTGTTCCTGGACTGCCCACACTAAGAACCTCCCCTGCGCAGCCCTTACACGTGTGCATTCGCATGTACACCTGTGTCTGCATATAACCTTCCCTGTGTCCCTTACTCTAGCTGCTGCGCAGTGACCTGGTCAGGCCAGGGGGACACCAGTAAAATCCCCATGCAGTCTCTTTCATTATTAGTTTACTGTGGGTGAGTCACAACTTATGAGGCTCCCCCACAGTTAAAGCTCAACAATTAGGTGCTCCAAAAGCAAAAAATCTGGGCGACCCATAGTGTCAGAACCATCTTCTAACAAGTTCAGACAGCCAGGTCTCAGTGAGAAATAAAAGATCAGGCTGTTCGTCTAAAAGTAGGTCATGAATGTGTGGTTTATGCATTTGCATAGAGTGACAATTTAAAAGGGTGGCCTTTAAGTCCTCTGTTTTCTTATTGTTTTTACACTTATTGTTGCATGGGAGGATCTTGGGTGCGAGTTTCCTGGGCGGGAGGAGAGACTAGTTGCATTTATTGCATTGAAAGTCTTCCTCCAAGCTCGGAGTAGCCGCTGTACACTGACATAATGGTAGCCGCCTAAAGCCAAGCAGTTTTTCCTAATGTAATATAGTGAAAAAAACTCACCGGAGGGGACCTGGGCAGCACGGCCGGCACCACACGCCTCCGGCACACTGACGGCCGCGCAGTCAGGCTTGCCTTTTGCGCACCTTTGGCGTGCCAGAGGCGCGCGTCCGTTTGCATCGGGAATATTTAGGCTAATGCCTATGATGCAAACTGGATCACTAACGCAGCTGAGGAAGTGGAAACTGCATGGTCGGAGTTGAGGAGCCCAATAGTATTCCCAGCCTTCGGCACAATCGACGTATCAGCTGCGGCAGGCCAGGACTGGACGAAAAGCGAGATGCGATCAGAGCAGCTAAGGAGGTGTAGGCAAGCAGAATCAAGTAAAGTGCAAGTGCGCGTAGGTAGGAGAAATTGTAAAAAAGCACAGAGTAATTTGCTACACCTATACACTTTAAAAAATATTTAAAACCTAGTAGCAGGGCAGGAAACACTACATCCTACCACTGTCAGCTGTACGCGTCCGTTTACATCGGGGATATATAGACTAATGCCAATGATGAGAACTGGATCGTTAACACAGCTGAGGAAGCGGAAACTGAGGGGGAAACAGGGGTTCAAATTGGATCATAAATTCAAAGCTGTTCTGAACAGGGGCCCCAAAATATGTTTTGCCCAGTTCCCCCAAAATCCTTAAGATGTCCCTGGTGCCCACCACAGGCAGCTTCCAACTAACAACCCAGAATCTCCACAGAGAGAACATACACAGAGCACTGACCCCCACAGGATACTACTATTCTCTAAAGCAATGATATTAACACATGAAGGAAGATTAAGGTGGAGTATTAACATTAATCTAAAAGCCCCAAGGGATTTCCAAGATATCATTCCTTTTAATTTGTTGGTAAATAAACAGTCTTACAGATCTTTGTTCGTGAGAACATTAACTTTTTGGATTTATCAAATCATTATTAGTGAAAAAAAGAAAACAATAGATTGAGAAGCATAGAGAGTTTCAAGGTAGAGAGTCATTGATGTTAAGGCATAATCCAAGATTGGAATAAAAAAAAACGTAAAAGGCTAACTATTGGCTGTGTAAATAATACTAAATTGCTGTAGAAAATAAAATAATGCAGTGAATACTTTTAAACTAAAACAAACGTAGGCATCTTCTTCAATACATTGTGTGTACCTAAACATATGCCCTCAGTTTCCAAACAGGTAGATTTTAAAGTATGTTAATCATCCCGGAGTCTGTACATAACTCTGGTTGTCTGTTTTGTCATGTCTGCAAAACTTTCAGTTTCATACAGCTTCCTGGATGATTTCCTGTGTCGGAGGATAATTCATTCGCTTTTAATATATTCTTTGCTATCTAAAGCATTCAATATTGGAGAGTGAACTAAACAGAGGCAAGTTAGAAGTAGAATAGACGGGTCATTTGAAGATTTGTTGTAAGAATGCTAAACATATGCATGTATCAAGCATTAGCTTTATGGCATCTCCTGCAATATGTTTTATAGTTATAATTTATGGCGGTTCTGTAGAGTTCAATATACTCTTACAGTAGTTTTTCACTGCATTAAAAGGTCTACACTCATACCTCAATACATCTGGTTATATCGGAATATCCATATTTCAGTTCCACTCACATTTCTATAGAATGTGATCTGAAAAATACTGAAATGTGAGAAACCCTGCTTTTCACGGTACATAACTTCAAGGCTGTATACTTCTAACCCTTGCCTTTTTAGATGGTTATATTAAACAGAGAATATTCTCCGGTTCTTCCTCCCCTCAGAATAAGGTGATTACAACATAGCTGTGTTTTGATATATCCAGCGTGTGCCCCACTTGGAGAACTCCTGGATACTCGGTGCTCACTGGAACTCTGACTTGTTTCTTTTTTTTTTAAGTTTGAGTTTATTGAAATAGAAAAAAACAGAAACAGAAAATGAAAATGAAGAAACAATCAAATGTGACAATCATATAAATATATATCATATAAATTGAATTAGGAAAAACATAGGGCAATGTCAATCAAATAGGCATAGAGAAAATGCATCATGCGCATAATAATTTTGAACAAATAACTGGAGTATGGGAGGGCATTCAAACAGCATATGTTTGAAATCAGCAGAAGGGCAGGAGCAAGACCAATAGGTGGAAGGGGTATCTCAGGAGAAAGTCGATAGTGTAAGTGGAGTAAATAAGACAAGATTATAAATAAAGAATAGGGTTTGAGTGGTATTGGCAGCCCTAGAGGTTTTATGAAGTTTCAACCAAATCTTATCCCACAAGAATGTTGACCAATCTTGTGCAAAATCCTTTTCCCAGGCCAATTCGATTTTGGTTTTAAACCTATCTATTGAGTATTGAATAGATCTATAAAGAAAAGAAGCAGAGGGGGAGTGATCTAATGCAGATGATAGAGATTGAAGGGGATTGGGAATATCATTAGAAGAGGGCAATGATTGAAGGTATCTAATAAGAACAGGACAGAGTAAATTATATTGTGAACGAGAAGAGTTAGGTAAAGAAAACTGAGATTGATGATCAGTGAAGGAAAGAAGTTGATTATGTAAAGTGAGTTGAGAAATCCACTTCAGTCCATGAGAGTACCATATCTTCCAAAAGATGGAACGATTTTGAATCTTAACATTTTTATTATGCCAGATAGGCTGTAGATGAAGAGAATGAATTGATGGGTAAGAGGAAGATAAGTAAGGAATAAGAAGGGTGCGAGAATTGGAAATGATAGGGTTATGAAGCGAGGCCATATTAGATGTAAAGGAGAGGATTTCACGAAAGTCAAAGGGAACAAGAAAAGAAGATTTTAATTTAAGCCAGAGATGAGGGTGAAAGGGAAGGTCATCTGAAAGCCATCGTGTAGCTTGTTTCAAAGAAAAAGCTCGGTGATAAGTCTTAAAGTCAGGGAATTTAAGACCACCGTTGGATTTAGCTTTCTTTAGGGTAGCGAGAGCGTTTACCCTTCCAGAGGAATTTGAGTAGAATAGTATCAATTGTCTTAAAATAATGATTATGAATGTGAATAGGGATCATAGAAATGGTATATAAAATTAGTGGTGCTAACATCATTTTAATAGAATCGAGACGACCCCACCAAGAGAGATAGAGAGGGTTCCAACGGGCAATGGCGGCATTATATTTTTTAGAAATGTATTTTAAGTGTATCAGATAAAAGAGGAGCAAACCATATTCCCAAATATTTGATCTTTGAAGGCTGCCAAGAGAAACCAGAATTGTCAAAAAGAGGTTTTTGACCAAGGGAATTTAGGGGCAGAATTTCACATTTATCAACATTAAAAAGATAACCAGAAACCTTGGAAAAAGAAGAGACCTGTTGTAGGAAGAATGGAAGGGAAGATTGTGGATCAGAACAATATAAAAGAATGTCATCAGCGTAGACCGAGAGTTTCACTTGTTGAGAGCCAAAATGATAGCCAGAGATATTAGCGTCTTGTCTAATTTTAGTGTGAAAGGGTTCCAGAGCTAAAAACAAATAATAAAGGGGATAATGGACAACCTTGCCTAACACCTCTTTGTAATGGAAAATAATCCAAGACCATACCATTTGCGAAAATTAATGCTTGCGGACCCGAATAAAGTAAAGAGATAAAAGAAATAAATTTAGGTGGAAAGTTAGCCCACCGAAGCGCCTGGAACATAAAATCCCAACCAATCCTATCAAAAGCTTTTTCAGCATCTAGGGAAATAGCGGCCAAAGGATGAGAACTGGAGGGAGCTTTACTTAAAATGTTGAAAAAGACTTGTGCATTATGCGAGGAAAGTCGACCTTTAACGAATCCTGATTGTTCTGGCCAAATTAAATCAGGCAAGAAAGGATCCATTCTAAGCGCAAAATAATAGGGCGTTAGTTCTTGCATAGAGTATGATCTTTATCTTCCTTAGGGATTAGACAAATCAAAGCTTCCTGAAAAGTCCGACGGGAAGAGTCTAAATCAGAAAAGGATTGAAATAAGAATAATAATTTTGGCAGGAGAATAGAAACAAAATGATTATAAAATTCTATGGTAAAACCATCTGGTCCAGAAGCTTTTCCATGTCTTAAGACCGAGACGGCATGAGAGATTTCTGTGATAGAGATATCAGAGTCTAGGGATCCAAAGTTTACCTGATCAGAAGGAGGAGGGGGAATATTTTGGAAGTAGGACAGAATATCAGCAGAATTAGGACAATTTTTTTGATCTGACTTAGAAGTTGAGCTGATTGAGATTCTAGATGTTTTTTCTTCTGGGATACGAAATTAATGATAAAACCTCTAGCAACGGTTTTGAAAGAATCCCACACCATAACAAAAGGAGAATCAGGGATATGATTAATCGTAAAAAATTCAGTAGTAAATGTATTAAATTTAGTACAAAAAGAAGGGTCAAGAAGCAAAGAGTTATTAAATCTCCGTCTACCAGGATGAGGGGAGAAGGGAATGAGGTCAATATCAACAAAAACGGGTGTGTGATCTGAAATTAAAATAGAGCAAATGTCAGAATGCAGGGCAAGTTGAGCCAGGGATTTACTTAGAAACCCGGAAATTGAAATGAAGAGATAATATGAGTAAACATTACGCTTACTAGGTTAAGAAAGAAAAAGGATTGAGAATAAATAAGAACGAGAAAGGTAAAAGCATAGGTGTAAAGAAAAGGGAAATATAAAACTGAGAAGAAGAGTAAGGAGAGAAGAAGAGAGAAAGCAAAAGGAAAAGTAAGAAAAGAGGAAGACAGGAAACAGGAAAGATAAAAACGAGATGACCAAAAAACATACCTACAAATACAAAACGAAGAACGGGGGTGACGACGCCAGAATACGACGACAACAACTACGAGAACAAACATCACTGAACATCCGGAGAAGTACAGCGTTTCAAATGACATATGGGTAACATCGTGGTGGAAAGGAAGAGAGCATACCTGTAGGGAAATAAGAGGAGAAAAAGGAATTATTTAAGAAAACACAATATGTTCGTTACATAACAGTACAAGAATGTAAATAGAAAAATATATAGGAGAACACATAAGTTAAGAAATAAGACAAGAGACGAATGAATAAGCAAAAAATTTAAAACTGGTAATTAAACGGCTCTTGAAGTGTCCATGACATCAGCTCCTTGTTGGCGAAGAAATTCTTGCAGGGCCAGTGGGTCTTAAAAGGTCGTGGTCTTGTCCTTGTAGGTAACCTTGAAGAGGCAGGGATGAAGCAAACCAAATCTGGCATTAAGAGCACGCAGCTGTGGGCGCATCTCTGGAAATTTCCTCCGACTGTCTGCTGTTACCTTAGCCACATCTTGGGAAAGAAATAGGCAGTGACCCTCCCATACAATCTGTTTTTTAGACTTGGCGGCAGATAAAACTTGGAGAAGATCTGTATATTGTAGAAACAGCATTATGACACCTCTGGGTTTGGTAGAAATGTTTGGCCCCAGCCGATGTGCTCATTGAATATTGAAACCAAAGAAGTAGGCAGGTCCAGAATTTTGGGCAAAAAAGATTGAAAAAATTTAATGGGATTTTGCCCTTCAGTGTGTTCAGGAAGTCCATAAATTCGGAGGTTATTCCTGCGGTTTTGATTTTCCAAATCCTCTGCCTGCCTCTTCAGGAGTGATATGTCCTTTTCCAGAGTCGAAATCCGGGAGCAGGATGACTGAAGGGGTTCTGTTGATTGTTCCACAAGGAGAACACGAGATTCTAAAGAGGACCATTTATCATGTAAAAATTGCAAGGTTTTAGTGGTTTCAGTCATAAATGGTTTCAGAGCCCAAATATCTTCAAGTATAAGATCCATGGAAGCAGAATTCGAAGGAACACCAGGAGATGGAGGATTTTTCTTTAGCTGTTTTGATGAAGCAGATTGGTGGAAGTTTACTTGAGGACTGCGTCTTTGGAATTGCGCCAGGAGGCAACTCAGGCTTCTGTGACGTAGTATCCTCCATGTCTGGGGGAGTTGAGTCAGAGTCTGAGCAAGCGAGAGGCTTAATGGAGTTAGCGATATTAAGGTTTCGCAGTTTCCCCATAAAGATGAGGGGAAAGAAACAAAACTCTCAATTGCAGAGGAAAAATAAACAGCAAGTAATTCCCAAAAGGATAGAAGCTGCAAAAGTGTTAAATGCACTGCAAAAATTCAGTTAAGTAGCCGAAAAGTGAGTCATGAAGTGTAAAAGCGTGATTGCTCACTCAATAACAAAATGGCGGCAATTAGGATCATGAAGAGAGGAAAAAGTGAGAAAAAACAGTGGACGACATTATGACTGGAAAACTAGTCGTATAATGAGGTGGAAATGATGATTCTGCAGACAAAATTCATGGTAAAGGGCATTTCGTTGAAAAAACGGCCTTTAGTGTTATTCAGGAAAAAACAAAATGGCGGCTCCATCCAAAACGGGCCGAGTCACAGCGTTTTCCAGGCTTAAAAACGGATGTAGAGGAGAATAAAGCAGTTCTCCCCGCTCACCTCATTGTCCTGGAGCAGGGACCAGCGCTGTATGCGAGATTTGCCCGATGTAACAGTCAGATACCGGAGCTCGGGCGACGGAGCTCCGCATTTAGGCCGCCATCTTGTGCGGCGTTCAAGCCACGCCCCCCAACTCTGACTGGTTTTATCTCATATTGCAGGGGAAAGTCTTGGACTTGTGAGGACAGCAGTAAAGGTTCTTGAGTGAATCCTTCTCACTTGCTGAGCTTCCTTATGAAGTAACAGTGAGATATTCTGAGATGCAGTGCGCAGGGACAATGGGCTGCTCTGAGCTGCGGTGCACAGGGACAGTGGGCTCCTCTGAGCTTTGGTGCAGAGGGACAGTGGGCTGCTCTGAGCTGCAGTGCACAGGGACAGTGGGCTACTCTGAGCTGTCGTGCAGAGCGACAGCGGGCTCCTCTGAGCTGTGGTGCAGAGGGACAGTGGCTGCTCTGAGCTGCAGTGTGCAGGGACAGAGGGCTGCTCTGAGCTGCGGTGCACACTGACAATGGGCTGCTCTGAGCTGCAGTGTGCACGGACAGTGGGCTGCTCTGAGCTGCAGTGCAGAGGGACAGTGGGCTGCTCTAAGCTGCAGTGCGCAAGGACAGTGGGCTGCTTGGAGCTGCGGTGCACAGGGACAATGGGCTGCTCTGAGCTGCGGTGCACAGGGACGGTGGGCTGCTCTGAGCTGTGGTGCAGAGGCACAGTGGGCTGCTCTGAGCTGCAATGTACGGGGCAGGGGGCTGCTCTGTGCTGTGGTGCACAGGGACAGTGGGAAGCTCTGAGCTGCGGTGCACAGGGACGGTGAGCTGCTCTGAGCTGCTGTGACCAGTGTCAGTGGGCTGCTCTGAGCTAGGGTGACCAGGGACAGTTAGCTGCTCTAAGCTGCGGTGCATGGGGACAGAGGGCTGCTCTGAGCTGCGCTGCAGAGGAACAGTGGGCTGCTCTGAGCTGCATTGTGCAAGCACAGTGAGCTGCTCTGAGCTGTGGTGCACAGGGACAATGAGCTGCTCTAAGCTGCGGTGCACGGGGACAGTGGGCTGCTCTGAGCTGCGGTGACCAGGGACAGTTAGCTGTTCTAAGCTGCGGTGCACGGGGACAGTGGGCTGCTCTGAGCTGTGGTGCACAGGGACAGTGGGCAGCTGTGAGCTGTGGCGCACGGGGACAGTGGGCTCCTCTGAGCTGCAATGCACAGAGACAATGGGCTGCTCTGAGCTGCAATGCACAGGGAAAGTGGGCTGCTCTGAGCTGCGGTGCAAAGGGACAGTGGGCTGCTCTGGGCTGCGTTGCACAGGGACAGTGAGCTGCTCTGAGCTGTGGTGCACAGTGACAGTCGACTGCTCTGAGCTGCAATGCACGGGGAAAGTGGGCTGCGCTGAGCTGCGGTGCAAAGGGACAGTGGGCTGCTCTGAGCTGCAATGCACGGGGAAAGTGGGCTGCTCTGAGCTGCGGTGCAAAGGGACAGTGGGCTGCTCTGAGCTGCGTTGCACAGGAACAGTGAGCTGCTCTGAGCTGTGGTGCACAGGGACAGTGTGCTGCTCTGAGCTCCAATGCTTGGAATAAGGAGATGTTCTGAACTGCAATTGCAGTTGCAGTGTACAGCGACAGTGAAGTATTATGGGCTGCAGTTTGCACAGGCAGTCAGCTACTCTGAGATGCAGTGTACATGGACAGTGCAGTGTTTTTAGATGTGGTACACCGGGTCACAGAGGTACAATTATTGCACTGTGCATGTGCATGAGCTTTGCAGGTCAAGTGAGACCTTCAGATCTGTACTGCCAGCGATAATCAGATGCCATGAACTACAGTGCACGAGGACACATGATGCAAGTTGTCTAACGTGCATTGTACAGGGGCAATGCAGTGTTCTCAGTTGCAGTGCACATAAATATTGAACTCCTCTGCGCAGTGTAGAAGGACAGAGAATTACAATGGGCTGCAGTGTACATGGACAGTTCGATGTTCCAAATTTCGTGTTTGAGGAGAGATGCAATGGGCTGTAGCGGACATGGGTCGCAAGATGCTCCAAATGTCATGTTTGAGGAGATACAGAGCTGCAGTGCACACAGGCAATGCGATGCTCCATATTTCAATGTTTGAGGAGAGATGCAATATGGCTGCACTGCCATAGGCAGTGCAATGCTCCAAATGTCGGCATTTGAGGAGAGATGCAATTGGGCTGCAGTGCACATAGGCAGTGCGATGTTCCAAATGTCAGTGTTTGAGGAGAGATGCAATTGGGCTGTAGTGCACATAGCAGTGCGATGTTCTAAATTTCAGTGTTTGAGGATAGATGCAATATGGCTGCAGTGCACATAGTCAGTGCGATGTTCCAAATTTCAGTGTTTGAGGAGAGATGCAATTGGGCTGCAGTGCACATAGTCAGTGCGATGTTCCAAATTTCAGTGTTTGGGGAGAGATGCAATTGGGCTGCAGTGCACATAGTCAGTGTGATGTTCCAAATTTCAGTGCTTGAGGAGAGATGCAATTGGGCTGCAATGAACATAGGCAATGCGATGTTCTAAATTTCAGTGTGTGAGGAGAGATGCAATTGGGTTACAGTGCACATAGTCAGTGCGATGTTCCAAATGTCAGTGTTTGAGGAGAGATGCAATTGGGCTGCAGTGCATATAGTCAGTGCGATGTTCCAAATGTCAGTGTTTGAGGAGAGATGCAATTCGGCTGCAGTGCACATAGTCAGAGCGATGTTCAAATTTCAGTGTTTGAGGAGAGGTGCAATATGGCTACAGTGCACATAGTCAGTGCGATGTTCCAAATGTCACTGTTTGAGGAGATATTCAATTGGGCTGCAGTGCACATAGTCAGTGCCATATTCCAAATGTCAGTGTTTGAGGAGAGATGCGATTGGGCTGCAGTGCACATAGTCAGTGCGATGTTACAAATGTCAGTGTTTGAGGAGAGATGCAATTGGGCTGCAGTGCACATAGTCAGTGTGATGTTCCAAATGTCAGTGTTTGAGGAGAGATGCAATTGGGCTGTAGTGCACATAGTCAGTGCGATGTTACAAATGTCAGTGTTTGAGGAGAGATGCAATTGGGCTGCAGTGCACATAGTCAGTGTGATGTTCCAAATGTCAGTGTTTGAGGAGAGATGCAATTGGGCTGTAGTGCACATAGTCAGTGCGATGTTCCAAATTTCAGTGTTTGAGGAGAGATGCAATTGGGCTGCAGTGCACATAGTCAGTGCGATGTTCCAAATTTCAGTGTTTGGGGAGAGATGCAATTGGGCTGCAGTGCAAATAGTCAGTGTGATGTTCCAAATGTCAGTGTTTGAGGAGAGATGCAATTGGGCTGCAGTGCACATAGTCAGTGCGATGTTCCAGATTTCAGTGTTTGGGGAGAGATGCAATTGGGCTGCAGTGCAAATAGTCAGTGTGATGTTCCAAATGTCAGTGTTTGAGGAGAGATGCAATTGGGCTGTAGTGGTCATAGAATTGCGATGTTCAAATTTCAGTGTTTGAGGAGAGATGCAATTGGGCTGCAGTGCACATATCCAGTGCGATGTTCCAGATTTCAGTGTTTGAGGAGAGATGAAATTGGGCTGTAGTGCACATATCCAGTGCAATGTTCCAGATTTCATATTTGAGGAGAGGTCGGCAGTGTACATGAGAAACCAAATGCTTTGATTGTGGCATTGAGATAAAGTGCAAAGGGACAATGTGAGGCGTATTCTCGTGCCTAAGTTGAACATAACCAATAGTTTGAGTGCCTGGAGATATCAAAACACCACGGTTTGAATCGCTGAATAAAAACAAGTCATTCTTATTTAGGTCACAGTCTGCAACCCCCGCTCGGAGCTGTCGTTGCCTTTTCTAAGCATCCTCTGAAGCAGTGATTGCAAATGCTCGTCTGCCGAGTGGCATCAGCTTATGGTGATGAGCGTCCCAGCTTCAAAGTGACAGGGACTGAAAGGGTGCCAAGGCAGCGACAGGGCTGTTCAGGGAGGGCGCGGAGTGCAGGTGATAGGCCCGTGCATAGATGAGCAATGCAGGAGACAGCTTGTGCAGAAGCGATGGGTCTGTGCAGACAGGAGGGGCTAGGGGAAAGAGCTAGCCTCTAGAGCGGAGAGGGGCCTTTCGGGCTCTAGCACAGGCATAAGTAAGGGAGCTGGTGTAGTGGCACCATGCCCGGTTCTAGACGGTGGGCCGGGTGGGCCAGGCCCACCCAAACATGAGTCTTGGCCCTCGCAGTGAATCTGTCATCGATGTACAATAACAATAAAAACTGTTCATATAACTGGTGATTTACGATCCTGCTGCAGAGCAACAATTTGTCTGTTGGTAGTTTTTAAATGCAGATAAACTGAATTTTATGGGAATAGCTCAGTGGGTTACTACCTCTGTCACGGATATCCTTGTGTTACTTGCAGTTCAGAAGTTACAATCCTAACATAGGATAGTGGCCAATGAACAGTCATTATTGAGCTGCATTCAAACTTCGCTTTTTTGTGTTGTGATATAGTCCCTTCTTTCAACATACTAATGTTACTAAAAAGAGTTTGTTTGGGCAGTTATACCTTTTTATCAGTAAAGCCAACCCCCAACCACTGGAGTACTCTTTAAATCCTGAGTTTGTGCTGCTCTAGACCAACCCCTCGTAAAATATACTGCCCACCAGTGTGGATGACGTGATTTCTACACCTTGTAATCCTCATTGGCTTATGTGACATTCCATGTAGACTGATTTACTGTCTCTGTATAATGTGTGCTGTGATGTAAAGTACTGTGACACCCTACACTCACATGAGTAGCGCTATACAACAAATAGAATGGATATGAGAGACGAGGGGTGCTGGTGGAGGGTGGCAGTGAGGGAAGCCGAGGAGGAGGTCACAGGGTGGAGGAGAACTACAGAGTGTTCAGGGGCACTAGTGGACGGTGGCAGTGAGGGAGTCCGAGGAGGAGGTCACGGGTTGGGGGGAACTACGGAGAGATGAGGGGCGCTGGTGACGGTGGCAGTGAGGTATTCTGAGGAGAAGGTCATGGGGTGGAGGGGAACTACAGAGAGATGAGTGGCACTGTTGGAGGGTGGCAGTGAGGAAATCTGAGGAGGAGGTCATGGGGTGGGGGGCTATGGAGAAATGAGGGCCACTATTGGAGGTTGGCAGTGAGGGAAGCTGAGGAGGAGGTTATGGGGTGGGGGAACTACAGAGCAATGAGGGGTGCTGGTGGAGGGTGGCAGTGAGAGAATCTGAGGAGGAGGTCATGGGGTGTGGGGGAGCTACAGAGAGATGAGGGGCACTGGTGGAGGGTGGTAGTTGAGTTATCTACAGAGAAAGGTAAAAAAAGAGGTCAAAAAGACTTTTGCACCAGCACTAGGGGAGAAAGGAGGGCCCAGAAGCAGGCCTGGCTAGATATATAAGCAATAAATCGGGCTAGCAGGGGCCCACCCGAATGTACCTTTGGCTCACCCAAATAAATATTCCTGGAGCCGGGCCTGAGTGGCACTAAGGCCCAAAGCTGTGAGGGACCCAGGACAGCCCACTTGTCGCTGCCTATTGCCAGTCAGCGTGGGGCCCATTTCCTTTGCTTGCATAGGGCCCCCGACACCCTTGCTATGGCACTGTGCCTGTGGTCCGCCTTCACAGGCCTGTGCTCGCCATGGTTGTCAAGTGACTGACGTGCAATTGAGGCAAAGGACTGAGGGTGCTCCGAGACACAAGCTTGTCCATGGCAGGGAGATCAAGTGAATAGTGTGCGCCTGGAGAAGGGTATTCCATTAATAGTTCCGAGCTTTAGAGAGGGCAAGCAACCCCAGGCCTCTGAGCACGGGTCATTCAAGTAAGAGGGCTCTCGGGGATGGAGCATAGATGTGATAGATCTGTGAACGGAGGAATAGGTTGTGCATAAACCAAGGCTCAGATTACAGCTCTGTGCGGCTATGCCCGCAGGCAAGGTGTATCTAAAAAGCTCTGGTTCATCATGGTGGAGCAGTCCAAGAAACAAGTACCAACAACAATTGGTGTATATGTTTTGCGACCTGCACATCAACAAGTTTTCAATGATAAAATAAACTGCATCAAGTCAATGTCGTTTCCTTTTGTATCAGGTGCTCACATGGTGCCAAATACTCACCCACCTTGAGTACTACACTACTAGATCTACAGATGTAGTCTAGACACAACTTCATAACATAAACACCAAAGCACACCAAAATGTAGTTACTGTATTCCTTAGTAAATTGCACTCTATCTAGAGTCAAAAATCCAAGTTAATTAATCAGATTCCATGTATGCTGTCTGCATACATAGTTCACAATAAATGATCCGCAGCTCAAGAGATGTTCCATTATCACTTTTTATTTCATACACAAATGACAGCCGACTCGCGTTTCGCCCTCCAGGGCTTCCTCATGGCTGCAAAATTACAGGTAAAAACATAGTTGTAACATTCAATTTTAATAAAGTTAAAACACAATAAAACGCGTAAAAACAAATATCTTACTGGACGTTATAACCTTTAGTATAAACGCCAGGCCCAAAATCAAAACACCTTGAGATTAGTTAGTTCACCATGGAAATATTATCACCAGTGCACAAAAGAAAGAAAACACACTGACTCTAAAGTCACCACGTGCCCTACTGGTGATTTCCTGTCCATGTCAATTCCACAACCTGCTTTCAAATGTTATTGGCATAACACCCTAAAACAAATGAATGAATATACATCCATCATTCATTGATAGTCGGACTTGATCAATATGTAATATTATGACACAGTGCAACTATACCAATTCTGATCGTGAAAGAGTAAACAGTGGTATATGAGAATATTCCTACTATTCTCACCTTTCTTCAACTGTATTGATGTATTCTATATTCAGAACCAGTCATCTCATAAAAGTATCAATTGCCACTAGAGTCTTTCCATGTATCTGTAGTCAAAAAGCGTGAAAAAAGACAAAGGTTTTTATTACACACAAACGTGAAAGTTAGCCTTCCAGTTTGCTATAGATCAAAAAAGAGAAAGAAAAAGATGCATAGGTAGTTCCATCTTAACCAATAAATCACGTTTTTTTAATGATCTTTATTGTGGTTGAATAATTAGACCTGTTTTTTCAATTAGTCCAACGCACAGTCAATCTGTAGAAGCAAGGACCATGATAAGTCCGCACTATTACGAGAAAAAAGAAAAAACAACATCAAATCTTAACATGTACCAGATGGCAAGAAGTGTACTTGTTCATGATTCACAACCTTATTATATCGTCCTACTAGGATTCCGAGATTGAGCAACCCATGTGCTCATGAGGGGATTTGTCAATTATAGCCTAAAGTCTTACTGAATATCTCTCAGGGTCCAGAAAGCGTCTTTCATTTCAGCGCTCCCGTCCTCGTCTACAGCCCGAGCCATTATGTTAGCCACTTGGACGCTAAGGCTTAGAAGGCTATATAATGAGATTTCCATTGAAATGAATGGGCAGTGCATGACAAGTTACCCTTGTCATTAGCATCCAAGTGGTTAAAAGCACGACCCAGCGTACACTAGACAGTAAGAAAGGACAAAACATTTTTAGACGGTCCCGTTTGTGTCTAACAGTGGCGACCATAATATCCATGTCAGAGTCATTGTTTGACAATGTATTTATTACTATACGTGTTAACGAAACCTACGCACAGTACTAAAATCTTATATAGAAAATCCACCAAAATGACTAAAGGAAAATAGTTGGAATCATCGACAGCAGCATCTATATTATGTAAATGGTCATCTGTTTGATGCTTATTTCATTATGTTTGATAGACTTTATGTATATTGAGAGTGATCTTTCATTCATGAGATCCCATATTAATTGGCACTATCAAACAAAGAAAGAGTACCCATGTTAAAACACCGCGATGAAATACCCAGCGTTAGTAAACAGGATATAGATACAAAAGTTGACCAACCAAAAACCACTTGGCTATAGATTGATAGGAGAGATATCTGTCACAAGGTAATTAACCTGTACAATGTCCAATTTATTGAATAGGAAGGGCATCAAGTGTTCTATGGAAATCATTCACACAACTGACTCTATAATAATGCTTGCTAGTAGATGACAGTCGGGTCAGAATTCATAACCGCAGTGATTGGTCACATAGAGTAAATATTACAGATGTGAAGCAGACACCACCACCAGTCATGGTAAGATGGAAAATTTGCAGTGCCTATGTTCCTACATTGTTCTTAGATCACATGAATTCAAACATCTCTTTATCCACATTGATCCCCCGTCCCACAGCCCTTAGGCTAACAATCCATTTACTTTCTGTTTGACGCAATCTTGTTGTTCTATTACTACCTCTCAGACCTGGGCATACCACATCAATACCATGGAAACCGTTGTCTTATGTACGGTATTAAAGTGGACAGGCAAGGGGTACTGAGCGTTGTTATTGCGTATAGCTCTTATATGTGCTTGGATCTTCTCTTTGAGAGGTCTCACAGGTCTCACAGTGCTTCCAATGGATATGTTCCCACAGATACATTTTATGCAATAAATTACAAACTTCGTGTTACAGTTGATGAACTTGTTAACTGTGTGCACTCTCTCAGTATTATACTTGAATGTCATCGTCTTGTTCATAGCATAGCAACACACACTGCATGTTCCACATTTATGGAAACCTTTCGGAGCAGATGGTAACCATGTTTTCTTTATCATTGCTGGTATGAAACTTGGACAAAGTGATTGCCTCAATGTTTTTCCCCTTTTGTGTGTAATTGTTGGTTTTATGCCCACTGCACCATGTAGGCTAATATCATCTATTAGTAAGTCCCAATGTTTGTTTAAAATTTTATACACTTCACCACTTACAGAAGGTGCCACCACCTCCCGGGGGCATTTTGCACACTCCTGGCATCGTAAATGGCCAAGGGGACCTCCACCCCCCACCCTCTCCCCCAGGGCCAGCCCCAGCAATGTCCCGGGGTGCCCACCCCAGGGACATTGCAATTTGCTATGGGTGCCATCCCATAACAAACAGTGTGCTCGCTTTGAACAAGTGAGAGCACTTTCCTCTCACTTGTTCAAAGCAAGCACACTTTGCTTTTTACCCCACCTAGCTGCATCTTAGCAGCTCCCTGGGGTTAAAAAGCAATTTTGGGTCTGCAGGAGGCAGGAGCCGGCCGAGATAAAGGGGGCCTTCAGGCACCGCCTGCGGTCCACAATCAGCTGGCCAAGCCCCAGGGGATGGGGTCCCCTGGGCCAAAAATGGCCACAGCACCCCTTACTCATTAAAAAAAAACAATTTAAGGCCAGGCCCAGGGGTTAGGGTCCCCGGGCCAAAAATGACCTGAGAGGGGGCTGCTTGGCCCCCTTCCCTTGAAACTAAAATGTAAAAAAATGGCTGGGTTCCAAGGGATGGGGTGTGATGGGCCAAAATAGGCCTGGGGAGTGGGCTCATATGGCCCCTTCCTATTTGCAACAAAATAAATAAATATTTATAATATTTGTAAAAAATTTTAAAAAAATGGATCAGGCCCCGGGGATGGGGTCCCCAGGGCTCAAAGGGATCCAAAAGGATCAAAGGAAGGGGGCACACAGCCGCCTTCCTAAAATAAATAAAATCAGAAGCATGCAACTTGACAGTGGCCCCTCCCCCTTTCTCCACTACTCTGTAAACATGCTTCCTGGTGTGCTCTCGGTTGGGGAATGAAATCCCCTTCGCTCCAAGTGGGGCATTAAGGGCCAACTAGCCCACCAGTTACATCTAGTAATCCTAACACAGTGGGTTTGTTGAGGGTTGGTCCAAGGCCATGCCCCTTTTTCCACCGCTGCAAACATGTGTCTCGGGGCACTGCTGTTTGGGCAATGAGGTCCCCTTGCCTCCTGAGGACCTCAGGACTAAAGTGGACTTTATCCCTCAAGCAGCAGTGCACCAGGAGGCTTGTTTGCAGAGGGGTGGTGAAAGGGGATGTGAACTCTGACCACCTCCCAGCAATCCAGCTGTGTGGGGCTTACTGGTGGTAACAGGGGGGCTAGTTGGCCCCCAGGGGCCTCTCAAAGGCAAAGGGACTTCATCCCCCAAATAGTAGTGCATCAGGAAGCACGTTTGAAGGGTGTTGGAGAAAGGGGCGTGGCCTATGACCACCTTTCAGTAATCCCATTGTGTAGATCTTACTGGAGGTAACAGGTGGGTCAACTAGCCCCTAAGGACCTTCAGCAGCAAAGGGGACTTCATACCCCAACCAGAGCAAGCCAGGAGGCGCCTTTGCAGAGTGCTGGAGAAAGGGAGCAATGCCTGCTATCAGATCTCAACAAACCTGCTGTATTGTACTTACTGGAGTTAATAGGAGGGGTAGTTGGACAACAAGGGTGTCATTGGGGGCCAACTACCCCTCCTGCTACCTCCAGTAGGTCCCACACAGCAGGATTGATGAGAATTTGTTAAGGGCCGTGCCCCGTTTCTCCACCACTCTGCAAACATGACTGCTACTTAAACAACCTTAGAAATTCACTAAAAGAGCCAAAGGTCACAGGGACGTTATAGTTAGGAATTAGCATTAAAAAACCTTCGAAATTCACTAAAAAAAACAAAGGTTACCAGGCTGTTATAGTTAGCAAATAGAATTACAAAGAAACCTTAGATATACACTGAACAAACCAAAGGTTACAGGGATGTTATAGTTAGGCTGACATTTCACTCGTACAAAACCCAGAGACATTTTGCAGTTATAGTTAGCTGAGCTAATTATAACTTATGCCCTGTAATGCACTGCTTATGACCTCACATATTACATCACTCATGACATGGTCTGTGACATCACTGATGACATCACTGATGATATCTCAAATTACATCACTGATGACATCAGTGATGACATCATCCACAGCATCTCTGCTTTACCGATGAACACTCCTATTGATTCTTTTTTATGACCACTGCCACTCCCACACAAACATTCACAAACTCATTCCCAGACCCATACGAAGAATTACACACCCATTAATTGATTCATAATTCTAAATACAGATCTACTCGCTAACCCATACAGGCAGTCATACACCCCCTCACTCAGTAATACAGCCATTCAGATACCCACTTACACACCCATAAAAATACTCACACACTGAGTCACCCATACAACCATCAATAGACCTACAAAGTCACCCATACAGTCAATCACACAACTTACTCACCCAGTTACACACACACACTTACGTATATGAATACTAACAAGTAGTCACTCACTTATACAGTCACTGACAGAACCATGCACTCATCTACATAGGTGCTCTCACATTCACTCATACAGTCACTCATATACCTAGTCACTCACCTACACAGCTTTTCACATGCCCAATTACTCATCCATAGTGACACAAATACTCAATCACCGACACAGCTATGCAGATACTAACTTGCCCATACAGCTTCTCCCATGCACACTTACTACCCCATAAAGGCACTGACTCACCCACTCACTCATCTATACAGACAGTCACACACCTTCACACACACACACACAGACACCCAAACAACTACAGAGGTAGTCAGACAACCAGTCAATCAACCATGTAGGCATTTACGTACCAACCACACACCCATGCATCACTTTGACATCAACTGAGAGACAGATACACACATTTACACAATCAGTCACTCATCCATACATTCACTGAGGCATCATATCACTCACTTAAACAGTGAGTCATGCACCCACTCAGTCGTTGATACAGTCAGTCATACACCGTCTGATTCACAAACACACCTTGGTATGTATATTTAACACTCAATAATATTTTAAAAAACACTTACATTCACCATATGATGTAATCAGTGATACCATCCATGATGTCATTTGAGATTTCATCAGTGATGTCATGAGTGATGTAATATGTGAGGTCAGATGCAGTGCATTTTCGGAGGCACGAGTTATAGTTACCTCTGCTAACTAAAACTGCTGGTTTTGTGCAAGTGAAATGTCACTCGAACTATAATGTCCCTGTAACGTTTGGTTTTTCCAGTGTATTTTTAAGTTTTTAAAAAATTCTATTTTTTAGCTATAACTGCCCTTAATCTTTGTTTTTTTAGTGAATTTCGAAGGTTTTTTAAATGCTAATTCATAACTATAATTGTCCCTGTAACCTTTGTTTTTTTTAGTGAATATATATATTTATATATCACTGGGAAAACCAAAGTTTAACGTTACATTATAGTTAGGTTAATTTGTCAGTGACAACATTAACATTTTGAACTAAAAAAAGCACAGAAATTCACCAGTTACTGTTAGCAGCGCTAACTATAACTTGCACCCCGCCATGCACTGCTAATGACCTCAAATATGACATCACTTGTGACATGCTCTATGACATCATTTATGACATCTCCAATGACACCTCAAATTATATCATTGATGACAAGACTAAGGACATCATCCAAAGTCTTAATTTGTTTTACAGTTTACATAGTGGCAGACACCTGCCATATTAATTTTCAGTGCAATTTTGTACAGCTTGGGTCTAGCTAATGGGTGTAAGTGTCTACAAAACTCATGTGCTCCTAGTGCACCTTTGCTGTGTGCCTGTCTAGTGGTATTAAACATGCAATACATGTTTGCATTCAAGAGTAACTCTGTGTGCAAGTGAGAGTTTACTTATATTTATTATGCTCCACACAACATTTTGGTTCTGCAGAAAAAGTTTCCAACAGGAGAAAGATTCTATGTAGTAGATACAAACTTTTGTAAGCAGCCTTGAGTTAGTAGGGAGAATCATGTCAGCATGATAATTTATACCTTACCTAGAAGAGGGTGTGCTCCAGGTACTAACCTATGTACGCATACTTGTATAGCTTCAGAAGATGGGCTATCTGTAAACATTTCACCACAGTATAAAGGGTGCAGATAGTATGATCTTTAGCACCTTCAGATCTTGGTTATTTTTCGGAAATAGTGTCTTTTTCAGTTTTTTGGCAACTGCTGCAAAGAATGAAAACTGTTCTTAATAGAATCTTTAGAATACTCTGTGATGCGTTTCTACATGAGAGTTTCACTGTTTGCAAACAGTGTGGTATAGAATGAACCCTTTCTTTTGAGTAGACACTGTTTAAAGTACTCAGTTCTCTTCTGACATCAACTTAATTTCTTAATGTAGGTTCAGTGTGTGTCAGGGATTTGAAACTGGTAAACGCTGTCTGTAGTAGGACATTTGTTTTGGAATTGGCATTTACTATTTTGGTTTTCTCTGAACAGTTGTATACAGATTGAAAACCATACTCAATGAGGGTTCAAAGAATATCAGTGGTTGATTGTTAATGTGGACTATGCTAAGTGTAAAGTATGTGCTATACGGTCAATGTTGCACATAATGCTTGTTTTCAACACCTCTAATGCCACAGTATCTATACAGCAATACATGGGAAAACGAAGCTTGGATGATGTCATCAATGGTATAATTTGAGATGTCATGAGTGATGTCATAAATTGTCATTGCAAAACACACAAGATGATGGATGGAATGTTGCACAATGGCAAAACATTCACTCCCAGTCACAGATCCCGCTGAAACGCGTTGCCCAAGTCTTTCTCCTACGGAATGTAGTGAATTTATTGTGATCTAGAGACCAACAACGGAAACGTGTAAACTTGTACAGATGGAGTGTATTGTGTGAACAGTGTATTGTGTGAACAGTGTGTATGCAAGTGTGCATGTTTAGACTGGTTGCATGTTTTATCTTCCCAGGTATGCATGTGTATTGCTATATGTTTTATGTGTAAATAATTCTGTAATATTGTAAACTGTGGAAAGGAAATATATTTGAACTGTACAAATAATTGTCTATTGTAAGAAAACAGTATTCTTTTAAAAAAAGAGAAAAAAAGAAAAAGAGTCTTTAAACATGATAAAGGACTATATAAAGACGAATAAATAAAATGAAATAAGAAAGCAAAAAGCAATTATTGGTCTTTTATATGAATGAAAGTGCCCTAGATGGAATCTTGTACATAGATCCTTAAAATAAATGGGTCGTGAGGGAGATTCTCCATAGGTCTGTGTGTTGTATTTCCCTCTTCTCCCTGATCCAAAAAGTAAGTGCTTCAGAGGGGGTCCCCATTTTTTCCTCACAGATCTGGGTTTAATCGATCGTTATTTTGCTCACCAAGCCACCTCAGTTCAGACATGGCCATATGTGAATCAGTCTTGACCCTGTGCCTCATGGAAACAGTCCAGCCCAAACTGCCAAGCCATGTCTTCCCTGGACCGGAATCAAACATCCTAGGACCGGTTTCTGGCTATCAGCCGTCTTCAGCCAGGATAGCTTGACTCCAGTGGCTTAGTGAGCACGGGACCCACGTCTGGGCATACCCTTTCCACATAGGGTGAACAGCAAAACACACAAGATGATGGACGGAATGTTGCACAATGGCAAAACATTGACTCCCAGTCACAGATCTGGGTTTAATCCATCGTTATTTTTCTCACCAAGCCACCCAAGTTCAGACATGGCCATATGCACATCAGTCTTGACCCTGTGACTCATGGGAACAGTCCAGCCAAAATGCGAAGCCATGTCTTCCCTGGACCGGAATCAAGCATCCTAGTACCGGTTTTTGGCTATCAGCCGTCTTCAGCCAGGATAGCTTGACTCCAGTGGCTTAGTGAGCAAGGGTCTCACGTCTGTGCATACCCTTCCCACATAGGGTGAACAGCAAAACACACAAGATGATGGACGGAATGTTGCACAATGGCAAAATATTCACTCCCAATCACAGATCTGGGTCTAATCCATCGTTATTTTGCTCTCCAATCCACCCCAGTTCAGACATGGCCATATGCAAATCAGTCTTGACCCTGTGCCTCATGGGAACAGTCCAGCCCAAACTGCCAAGCCATGTCTTCCCTGGACCGGAATCAAGCATCCTAGGACTGGTTTCTGGCTATCAGCCATCTTCAGCCAGGATAGCTTGACTCCAGTGGCTTAGTGGGCCATGTTTGAACTGGGGTGGCTGAGTGAGCTAAAGAATGGTGATGGATTTAAGCCCAGATCAGTTGACTGGGGGGTGAGTATTTAATTTGCTCAAACGCTCCGTCCATCATACCCTTTTTGTATCGATAAATTGTCATAGAACATGCCATGACTGATGTCATATGTGAGGTCATAAGCAGTGCATGGTGGGGGTGCAAGGTATCATTAGCGCTGCTGACTATAACTTGGTGAATTTCTGTGTTTTTATTTAGTTCCACACATTAATGTTGTCACTGACAAATTCACCTAACTATAACGTTACTTTAGCCTTTGTGTTTTTTCAGTGAATTTCTATGGATTTTTTTGTAAAAAAATATTATTTTATCACTTATAACTATAATGTCAGCTTCGTTTTTTCTGTGAATTTCTAGGGTCTTGTTGTTGTAAAGTAATACTTAATTGCCATACTTAAATGCAACCACCGGTCATACATGGCCTTTGGTTGAGCACAGCGGGGTTTGGTGCAGGCCTTTCCTTTCAGAGCATTGTCTCAGATAATTGGTATGCGTAGGAGCGTGTGGAGAGTAACAGACCTGTCCTTTCACATCTTTCTCTCAGATGACAGGTGTGCTCAGTAGTTCATGGGGAGAGACTGGCCTCTCCTGTCAGACCTCTCTCTCAGATGATGGATGTGCATAGTAGGATGTGGGAAGAGACTGGCCTTTCCTGTCAGACCTCTCTCTCAGATGAAGGGTGTGCATGGTAGGGTGTGTGGAGAGAAACTTGCCTCTCTGTTGAGATCACTCTCTCAGATGTTGGATGTGTGTAGTAAGTTGTGTGGATTGATGGGTCTTTCTTTTCAGAGCTCTGTCTCGAATGACAAGTGTGCGTAGTAGTGTGTGGGTTATAATAGGCCTGTCCTTTCACACCTGGTTGGGAGGCACTGGCCTCTCCTGTCAGAGCCTCTCACTCAGATAACAGATGTGCTTAGTATTGTGTGGGGAGGGACTTACCTTTACTTTCAGACCTCTCTCTCAGATGTTAGGTGTGCCTAGAAAGGTGTGTGGAGAGAGACTCCTCTGACCCTTATTTCTCAGATGATGGGTGTGTGTAGTAGTGAGTTGAGAGTGACTGTCTTCCTTGCTAACGCTCTTTCTCTGATAATAGGTTTTCTTGGTAGGATGTGGGAAGAGATTGTACTCTACTCACAACTCTTACCAAGCCGATAGGTGGAAATAGTAGACTCTGATAAAACCCATCTCCAGTTATATTCCTTCCTACAGTAGTAAGTGTGCATACTACTGTCAGGCTCCATCACACTTCTCCTCGGGGCAGTGCTGAGAGACCTTTACCCACACCCACGCAACCACCCCGTGGCCCGGTATATGTCACAGACCAGTAGGATGGTCCCGCGAGCGCGGGAAAGGAAGGGGACAGCGGGGAGGGAGATCTGAAACGACAAAGACAAGGTGTTTAGCTTCACACCCCTCCCTATCTACTCTAGAACTCTGAATCACTTTTTGTGTGGTTATACTCCTTTCTTAACAATACACACTCATACCTGAAAAGGAAAATGCATAATCTTTGTATACAGGAGAGGGAGGTAAGGTCCTATCAGTGGCAGCAATCCGCTAAGAAAGGAACAGAAAACGAACATGAGATATACAACAGTCTCACCAAGTGCCTGAGCTTCTTACAGCACCTCACCTACCAATTTCTGACAAGGTTCTGCCTTGCTCCACTTTTTTCCGTTTTAACTAGGCACCCCCTGGTTCCTCTCCTGCATCGTAAATAAAGCACAAAAGAGGTTGTCGAAAGAAAACACAGAATAAACAATATGCTGAAGGTTCACTGCACCTTCATATCCTGTTTCATCCCGCATTCAAAATAAGAAGTTATTACACTCGGTAGAGTTTATACCCCTCTGGTTGGAGTGACCAATGCAATCTTCCGTAGCTACCAGTCCGATACCACTCAGGTGCGACTGGGAGTATTATTTATAGCACCCAATGTACAAAATCCAATATACACCCTTGTGTCTTGAATAGTTCTCTCCAAAATATTGCTTCTCCAAAGGTTTTCCCCCGCAAGAGAACGCAGCCGCGCTTCTTTGATAACCGGGAAAACAAACACAGGTAAATCAAAGAGTCAGTGGAGTTACTGACACACTCAGCAATGTCCTTCTCCTGAAAGAAACACAGCGCAAGTTCCACTTGTCTCAAATCCGTGTGCCTCCAGCCGACAAACACACGGAAGCTCCTTACTCACGGTTGCTTCGGTGAAAATGACCCCTCCTCACCTCGGCTCACTCTCGGCAAAATTTTTTGCTCCGTTCTCCCTTGTTTCCTGGCTTAAGTTCCGGGGCTGCGCGGCTGACGTCCTGCGTGGCGTAACCTTTGGCCCTCTGGGATTTGTGGTTCCTAGAAATGAGGTCGCCAAATACCACGCATTGCGCGGAGAGCGGCCCGCAGGAACCGATTCTGACAACTACAGTGTATTCAAAGATCACCTACTCCTTTCTACTTTTCACGATCCTATGAGAGTCTTTCGAGATCATACCATTTAAAAAAAAAGAATTTATCTTCTGATCATCACAGTACTTATCTCTTACACACTTCCTCTCAAAATAAAGGACTACAATATTCATTCCTACTGATAGAGTGAATTGAGAACCCATCTACTCTTCTTTACTATTCACAATGCAGCAAAAGTCCATTGAGATCATACAAATTAGATAAATACAATATACATGTATTATATTCACAGTAGTTATCTCTTAGACACCTCCTCTCTAAATTGACGGGGACAGCATGCCTTTCTGCTGCCCCCTATATAGGTTTTTAACTTCATTTCCACATCACCTCCGGTTTTGCCATAGGAAAACACTAATGGCATTCATTTAATTTCTAACATTCAAACTGCCAACCAATCAGAGCACTCGCTCTCACAAGACTCACTGGAGCCTCTCACTCCTACAAGAGCATGAAGGTCCATGGGAAAACTGGGCTTATCGATCAGTCATAGGCCTTAACTTTTTTATTTTGTGCTATTGCGGTACGCCCACAGGACTCTTGCGAGCCCAACTGCCAAAATATAAAATTATTTTTCACCCTTAATATCTTCAAAACTATTGAATGGATTTATACCAGATCACAAAAAGCACCATCTGCAGATCAATATTTAACTTCCTGCCAAATTTGTTGTAATTCCTTTCTGTAGTTTTTGCTGTAGCCTTGTCTAAAGAAGTCTATGGAAAATGCATGGGGATTTTGCATTTTCGGACCCCGCTTTTTTCTCAGCCCTGCTTGTAACTTTCCATGCACAAACCTTTTAGAAAGTTTTGTGGAGATTCGTCAAACTGTGGCAAAATTATTAGCAACTCAAAAAACACTTTTCCTATGGAAAAGCAATCCTAACTATACCTAGTGGCGACTGCCACTAGATAATATGTACATATTTATTTATCAGCAAATTCAAAGATCATATATTTGTTGAATTTCTAAGCAACTATTTAATTTCAATATACTGATGCTAATTTAAGTTAAATATAACAAATAGCATTTTCTGCTGCCAACAGGACAGTAAAGTCTTTACACATGCAGTTGTTAGATTATGTTTGGTGATTATTATAATCCTTACGTGATAGGCACATAGAAGGACTATACATTTGTTTGATGTATACATTAATAACATGCTAAATACACATCATGAAACAACAATCCATGGTCTCCTTGGTGCTAGTGCTGCCGTCTGTTGTGGTGTACTGCTATTGCGTGTACTATAGAGTCATGGGTTCATCCAGGAAACCTTGTACATACATTGGTCATGAAGAAGTTTGCTGAGCACACTACCTGCACAATGATTGAATGAAAGTGTTGCATGTTCCGGGAGGCCTCAGACTTGACATGTGATCAAGGCTAGATGTGGACAGTCATCCGCTCCAACCACATATAGACCCCTCCTAAAACACAGAAGTCTGCCTTCGTTTTATTAATAATATTTCAAGTAAACTATCTGTACTAAAAACTATTTTTGTGGAGGAATTTGCAACTGTAATTTATGCATTATTATCATAATTGAAACGTATTTCTTGATTAAAAAATAATTACAATATAATGTTCTCATTTTATATTTTGATGTTCTCGATTTTTTGTTAAAAAAAAATGAAATACTAATTTGATATTTTATTGTTATTTTGTATTATTAAATACAAAAAATAATCACCCAATAAAATATTATTGGATCAGGGATTTCATTATTTTTGCTCCGTTTTTTAATGGACACACTATGGTGGACAATGTATTGTTTTAGTTTAATATTTCAGGCTTTTTTGTCTAATCAGAGAGCTGTTACAATATTTAGACAGGTGCAGTCAGTGACACACTGGATACAGTGACAAATGTGCTGGTTATTTAACCAGTGATATTCATTGCTGGCAAATTATTGGGACTTTTCCCACTGGATACATTGAGTGATCCCGTCCCTTCCGAGCTACTGACTGCAACTCACCACATGCTTTACTTCATTTAATTCCTATTGGGAGCTAGTGCATAATCGCACACTCTAAAAGCAGCAGCGTGCCACCAAACTGATTATCGTAATTCGCATGCAGGGGGAACAATATGGAACAGGAACAAAGGCTGAGCTGGAGACACATCACGCGTGCAGTGTGGGAGCTGGCAGGGAGGGAGGTAGACTGCGCAAAGCTGGCAGGCCTTCTCAGCTGTCAGTCACTCTGCGGGCGCTGTACTTATAGCCAGGCACTGAGCGCCAAGAGAATATTTAATTATTAATGTAATGTTTTTATAGAGTACTTAGTCCCTAAGGGCCCCACCAAACCCCCTCAAAACACCTAATTTTAACTTGACGAGTGACAGACAGCGCAGCAGGAGTGGGTGCGAGTTATCAAACGCTCTTGGAGGTAGAGCTGATGTGCGAGGGTACCGTGCAGTGGATCAAGCCAAGCAGAGATCGAATGGGGGAGGACAGGAAGGGTTGGAAGCTGTGATGCAGCCGAAGGAGGGGGATTTATAATCGCATTAAAATAGGGCAAAACATTAGCAGATGTATCTCTTGTCACTGACAAATAGGTGTTATTCTTGGCCAAGCTATTCACTGTAATGTGGACGCTGATTGTGGGGTAAATTTGTATCTGTTGCCCAAAGGTAACCAAAGAGCAGGGGCGTGGCTATCGTTAATGCAGCCAGTGCAATGGCACTCTCACCAATGGGTACAAGGTCCCACTACATCCAAATTATGAAACATTTCCTTTGCTTCCTTAAGGACCAATGACAGAGAATGTGCTAAGTTTGGTTTTCATGCAAAGGTCATGTTTTTCTCAAAAACTCATGAACGGTCATGAATGAGTTGGACCCTTGTATGAAACTTAGGACGTTTCTTACTAAAACAAGTTGTACACAGATGTAAGTGGTGATGAGTCATTCTAGCAGAAAAGTTAAGCAAGGTCTGCACTTGTGTACCTGTTAGACCTGGCATAGTTGGCGTGGGTTTTCCCTGTATTTTTGCCTATGCCGCCTGTTATTTTTCGGTGCGTTGGACTTCGTTTTGCTGATCTAGATTCTTTGGGCACTTTGCCACTGCTATTCATTGCCAAAGCGCCAGTGCGCCCTTTGTAAATTATGGTTATGGAGTGGTAAATTCCATGAATGGCATATTTGATTCACTAGTCAGTCCCTAGTACAGTGCTGTGTGTTTGCCCATGACCTATATATCAAATGCTGCTAGTGGGCATGCAGCACTGATTGTGTCACCCACATAAGCAGCCTGTAAAGGTAACTCAGGCCTGCCATTGCAGAGCCTGTGTGCAGTCAAGTACTGCCATGTCGATCAGGCAAGTGCATCCATTTGCAAGGCCCTAACCTTCCCTTTTCACACATGTTAGTTACCCCCTAAGGTAGGCCCAATGTACCCCTGTGGGCAGGGTGCAGGGTATGTGAAAGGTAGGACATGCCCTGATGTGTGTGGCATGTCTTCATAGTGAAAAACTGCCAATTTCATTTTTCACTTTTGTAAGGCTATCTGTTCCCATAGGGTACAATGCGGAGTATGCTTATAAAATCTTATAAACAAAACTACTTGTGGGAACAAGGTAGGAAAGTAAAGGTTAGTATGCCTGAACTCAGAATGTCAAAGTGCATCTTTTAGTGAGGGTGACTTCTTCATTCTGTGTTTGAAAATACCACTTTTAGAAAGTAGGTATTTTCTTGCCTAACCATCCAGTGTGTTTCTGCTAGGATGTGTATTGAATTTCTGGCTTTGGAGGGACAGGGGCTTGGATGTGCAGTAGCTCCAGAGAGTCTGGATGAGTCAGGGCTGGGCTGATTAGAGCGGTGCTGCATTTAGAATAGGTCAATCAATCAGGAGTTTGTTAAAGCCCGACTACTCACCCGTGAGGGTCTCAAGGCGCTAAGGGTGGGGGGGGAGGAGGGGGGTGCAGGTTCCATTCCATCAAGGAGGGGGTCTGTCGAAGAGCCAGGTTTTGAGGTTTCTTGCGAAGATGGGAAGCGATGTTGTCTGTCTGAGGTGAAGCGGACGGGCATTCCATGCTTTGGCCGCGAGGAAGGAGAAGGAACGGCCTCCCGATCTGGTCTTTCTGGTGCGAGGGACCACGGCGTAGGAAAGCTGGGCTGATCGTAGGGTCCTTTGGGGTGCGTGGAATTTGAGTCGGCTGTTCAGGTATGCTGGTCCGGTGCCGTGGAGAGCCTTGTGTGCGTGGGTGAGCATCTTAAAGGTGATTCTCGCCTCGACGGAGATCCAGTGGAGTGTGTGCAGGTGCTGGGAGATGTGGCAGTGTTTTGGCAGGTTGAGGACCAGTCTTGCGGCGGCGTTCTGGATGTTCTGTAGCTTGCGGATGAGGTTTTTGTTTATTCCGGTGTAGAGTGCGTTGCCGTAGTCGAGTCTGCTGGTGACCAGGGCGTGAGTGACTGTCTTTCGGTGTTCGAGGGGGATCCATTTGAAGATCTTACGAAGGAGGCAGAGGGTGTGGAAGCAGGAAGATGAGACAGAGTTGATCTGGCGGTCCATTTTGAGCTCGGAGTCCAGGATGATTCCCAGGTTGCGTGCGTGGTCTGTGGGGGTTGGCGGGTTTCCGAGGGCGGTGGGCCACAAGGTGTCGCTCCAGGCGTCGAGGTTTGCGCCCATGATGAGTACTTCTGTTTTGTTTTTGTTGGTGTTTAGTTGTAGGCAGCTGTTTTTCATCCATTTGGCGACGGCTTCCATGCCTTCTCGAAAGTTGCGTCTGGCGGTGTTGGGCTCGTTGGATAGGGAGAGGATGAGCTGGGTGTCGTCTGCGTATGACACGATGTTGAGTCCGTAGGTTCTGATGATGGGGGCAAGTGGAGCCATGTAGACGTTGAAGAGCATCGGGCTGAGGGAGGAGCCCTGGGGGACTCCGCAGGTGGTAGGTGTGGGGTCCGAGAGGAAAGGGGGGAGACTGACCCGCTGCGTCCTGCCGGAGAGGAAGGAGCAGATCCAGTCAAGGGCCTTGTCCTGGATTCCTGCATTGTAGAGTCTGGGTATTAGGGTGCGGTGGGAGACTGTGTTGAACGCCGCTGATAGGTCGAGGAGGATGAGGGCTACTGTTTCTCCTTTGTCCAGTAAGGTGCGGATGTCGTCTGTTGCGGCGAGGAGGGTGGTTTTCGTACTGTGGTTTTTTCTGAAGCCGGATTGGGAGGAGTCGAGGATGTTGTGTTCTTCAATGAATGTGGCGAGTTGGCTGTTAATGGCTTTCTCGATGACTTTTGCTGGGAACGGGAGCAGGGAGATGGGTCTGTAGTTTTTGAGGTCGGTGAGGTCTGCTGAGGGTTTCTTCAGGAGGGGGTTGACCTCGGCGTGTTTCCAGTCGCCGGGGAATGAGGCGGTCGCCAGGGAGCGGTTGATGGTGTGGCAGAGCATGGGTGCGATGGTGTTGGAGGTGAAGGATATTTCCTTTCACTTGAATGGGCCTGGTCTGCCTTTCACAATGCTGTCTCCACCTCCTGCCAGGAAGCTGCACCAGAGAGGACAGAACTGGTTTTGACTGAGCACAGGGCTTCTCTGCCACCAGAGAACAAAGGATTTTTCTGTATAAATATTGGGGCCCAGACCCCAAAACTTTAGATGACTTCTGGGAAATCAAGAGGCACCTTTGCCAAGGAGAAGAGCTCGAGAAACTGAGGATGAATACTGCCCCTGTGCTGCTTACTGTCTGGGGTTGGCCTGCAGTGGCTACTGTCTGCCAAGGAAAGGAAAAGGACTTTGCTGTTTGCTGTGTCCCTTGCTTCAGGAAGATCACCAAGAGCTTGAAATTGAGCTTGCCTCCTGTTCTGAAGCCTCAAGGGCACAGAGACTTCGTCCTCAGCTCCCCTGAACTTCCTTGTTGGGAGTTCTGACCTGCTAAGAGGTGCCTGCTGTTGTTTTGGCTTGAGAAATCATTGCACGCCGTATCGAGTGCACCAGTCTCCGAAGTCCGAGATCACTGCACCGATTCCGGCGCAAGCCGTGCTGTGCGACTGCAAGAACCCACGCATCGTCCCAGATCGTTGCATCACATAGAGGAGCAAAGTCTGTTGCATCACTGCGGGACGCAGTAAGAAACCAACGCATCACCTCCCCACATAGTAAAAAACGATGCATCACCTCCTCTTGGGTAAGGAACCGACACATCACCTCTCCTGCACAGCTGTAAGGAACAGACGCATCACCTCTGCCGGAGCAAGGAACCAAAACATCACCTTCCCTGAGTGTAAGAAACCGACGCATCACCTTCCCTGCGACACTTTTTGTTTATTGTCGCTACTCATCCAAGATACTTTGTGTGAAAAGTGTTGCATCTGCAATTTGCTTTGAACTGAACTATTTCTACTGTTTGAAAGTCATATTTTTATTACTGTATTATGGAGTTTTGTCATTTTTGGTCTTGTTTTGGTTTAGATAAAGATTAATTATTTTTCTAAACTGGTGTGGTGTCCATTTGTAGTGTATTACTGTATGTGTTCACAAATGCTTTACACTGCCTGTGTGATAAGCCTGTCTGCTCGTGCCAAGCTACCAGGGGCGAGCAGGGATTATTTTACCCTGACTAGAAGCGAGGGTCCCTATATGGACAAAGGTACCTACGTCTGTCAACTATAGACCCCCATTTCTAACAGTACCCAATGATCATGATTTCCCAGGTCAACACTATTTCAAAGAGGACACGAGAAAAACATAAGTTCAATATGCATTCACCTACAAACTACTTCCAAGTCTTGTTTTTAGAGTATTCTCAAGAAAAATGTAAGCAAGGGATGCATTCAGATGCAAAGGCTTACTAATTACCATCGAATATTTGTAGTATGTCACCTATGACACCTTTGCTATGCCATTCCATAGAAACAGGACAGCCCAAAAGCAAATGAAAAGGCAGTACAATGTCTTAGTCTTCTCTTGCATCTGCAGATATATATGGGAGAGTATGACCAGGCTGTCTGCAACGTCCAGGTCATTGAGCTGTGTCCACGGTGTCCTCTGGACCCAATTTAGTCTCCTCCTTGTCTTCAAGATCCAGTCTATGACTTGCAGGAAGAAAAAAAGTCGAGAGCAAACAACCCTGGTGGACTCCAGGTCCCACTTTTGAGACTTCCGCAAGTTGTCCTCTGTATCCATATCTTACAGGTCATTGCCTTATAAGAGTTCCTGATGGTTCTTAGTAGTTTACCTTCCACACTGTATTGGCAAAGGAGTTTCCAAAAAGTCACCCTGTACATGCTGTCAAGCGCCTTCTCATAGTCGTTGAAGTGGACATAGAAGGCAGAAGTTCCATTTTATCAACTGCTCAATGATGATGCGCAGTGCTCCAATCTGGGCTGGACAGGATTCATCTTTGCAGAAACCAGCTTGCTAGTCTTGTAACTGAGTGTAGACTTGTTCCTTCATTCAGTTCAGGATGACTCTGTTGAACACTTTAATTGGAGCTGACAGAAAAGGTATCCCTCTGTAGCTTGCACAGTTACTTAGGTCACCGTTCTTGGGGATCTTGATCAGATATCCTTTGGTACCTTTTTCTCTTCCCAGATACTTCCAAACATGGGGTAGAGCATGTCTACTGATGTTCTAATCTACCGCTGCAGGTAACAGCGGTGGGGCGGTGGGGCCAGGTGAGGGGGGATTTCGACAGACGACCACAAGGGGAAATTAATTATTTATCTAATTTTCCCTTGTGGTCATCTCTCTAATGCACCGCCTCACCGCTCTTACATGCAGCAGCCAGTTCTAATGTCTGCCTTCTGTGTCTCTGAAGGAATGTTGTCAGGTCCTACTGCCTTAATCACAAGTATACCCACAAGGGGTTGAGAGGCGCACTCTAATAATCTTCCCTGCTTTAACTCTTTTGACAAGGGTACTACACTTAACACATGTGTTGGCTCCACATGTATGTACCTAGTTGAACCCTGAACAGGTAAAATGAAGTAAATGAATTGAAGACCACAAGAAGAGGTAAGCTTAGTGTAAGCTTTATTGCAGCACAGAGATTAGTAGATCAGCTCCCTGTCTGACCAGAGCTCCAACTGCCAACAGGGCAAGGGAGAGCTCCAGAACCTAGAACACATGGTGAGATCTAGAGTGCTAGCTCGGGAGGGAAGCAAAGCACTGTACAACATATCTCCCTTCCTCGCAAGGGAAGAAAACACAGGAACAGAGAAGAAAGAAACATTAATGAACATAGTCATTCAAATACACGGGAGGATGGCGGGAGCGAGAGCTCCTTGAACGGACATCAGGTAGGGAAGAGGAAGAAAGAGTAGGAGTACGAGGTACAGATGAAGAAGCAAGAGAAGTAGAACCGGAATCAATCACGGAACTACTATGATAGGTACACAAGGAAGTGGAGGCATCACCACCACCCACCTCCCCCCGACTGGTTGACAAGGGAATAAGAGGTGAGGAACCACCAGAGGACAATAAATAACCATTACAACCATCCCCTTTGGCAGGAGAGAGGTCATCAGAAGAAGAGTCTTTACATTTCTGGTAGAGAGCTACCCTCCGGTAATTCCAACTCTCACCATTGGCCAGTAAGATGAAGTGGGGAAAAACTTTCTTGACTTTGTAGGGACCTCTAAATTTGCCAAGACCCTTGGTAAATCTACCAGGCTTAACTTTGACCAAGTCACCCACAGAGATGGGCAAGGAAGCACTGTCATGAGTAAAGGGAACATCACTACTAGAATTCAGCCAAGAAGGGGTTAACTTACTCACTGGTGTGCGACCACGCATAAGCTCAAAGGGAGACTTTTCACCTGACTTGTGGGGTGTGGAGCGATAAGCCCAGACCAGTTCCTGGACACGCTCATCAGAGAAACAGCCAGACTCCACAAACATCTGAATTACGCCCTTAATGAGACGATTCACCCTCTCACAGAGTCCATTGCCTTGTGGATTATAAAGACTCGTCTTCTGATGTTTGATACCACAATCATTAACAAAGGAAACCATTTTTGAGGAGGTGAGCTGAGTACCATTGTCTGAAATGAGGACAGAGGGGTACCCTTCGTTGTTAAATATGCCCTTCAAAAACTTAATGGTAGCATCGGTGGTAATCTCCTTTACAAACTGTACACACAACCACTTTGAGAAACAGTCAATAAGAACAATTGCGAAGCGGTGATCAGTGGGAAGTTCGTTCATGGGGCCTATGAAATCTATGCAGACACTATGCCAGGGCGTATTCTCAAAGAGAATCTTGTGAGTGGACTGGGAGCCTAAAATTTTGAGCCGCTTCTCACCCTCCTTGCAGAAGCTACACTTTAACACACAATCTACTGCCTCATTATCAATAGAGGGCCACCAAAAGTTCTGTTTGACACGGCGTTGTATGAGACTTTGACCTAAATGTCCCTCGTGGGCCAAGCCCAGAATTCTCTTTCCTAACGAACTAGGGGGGACAAAGCGATCACCCCGCATTAGAACATCCTTTCCCTCTAAGGAAAGTTCGTCCAAAATTTTCAGGAAGGGTCTGACGGAAGGACTGACAGTGCTTTCCCTCCTAGTACCACTTGACATGAGACTGATAACGGCCTTCAAAGTCAGATCCTCCTCCATGCCCTTGGACCATTCATCACGGGAAAATGTACCACCACTTACTGACAAGACATCTTCCATAACAGCAACTGCAAGGTCATCTGACTTGACTTCAGAACTACGATCAGTGCAACGCATAGGTAGTCTAGATAGACAATCAGCTTGGATGTTTTTCCACCCATGAATAAATTCAATCTCGCACTGAAAGTCTTGCAAACGAGAAGCTAGTCTGGCCAACCTCGGAGAACCCTTACCAGCACCACCAGGGGCTAGAACGTTAACAAGGGGTTTGTGATCGGTACGTAAAACAAACTTATAGCCCCACAAATAGGTCCGGAAATAGCTCGTACCCCAGACTGCGGCAAGGGCCTCACGTTCTATCACTGAGTAGTTTGACTCAGAAGAGGACAAGGGTCTAGATGCGAATGCAATTGTTTTTTCAACGCCACCATGTCTCTGTAAAAGAACTGCGCCCAGACCAATGGCACTGGCGTCCACCATCAAGATGGAGGACCGAGTAGTGTCAAAAGGGGCGAGAACATTTGCGGATTTGAGCTCCTTTTTGATCAGTTGAAAACAGGACTCATGTTCTGTGGTCCAACTGAACTTGACACCTTTCTTAAGTAAAGATCTAAGGGAAGCTGTCTTGGAAGAAAAATCCCTTACAAATTTCGAGTAGAACTCGATCAAGCCCATAAAGGATCGAAGTTGATCCTTATCAACTGGGGAGGGCGCTAGTTCAATAGCTTCAATTAGATTCTTTTTGGGTTTAATGCCCTCTTCAGACAAACAAAAACCTAAATATTCTATCTCTCTCAATAGGAAGGCACACTTCTCTTTTCTTAAGGTCAATCCAGCCTCATCTACCCTAAGTAACACATCGTGTAAGATTTTGTTATGCTCCTGTAGTGAACTACCATAAATCAAGATGTCGTCTTGAAAAAACAGTACTTTATCAAGACCCTTAAAGACTTCAGAGACAAGCCTCTGGAATACGCTAGCAGCTGAGACTAGTCCAAAAGGTAGTCTGGTGAATTGGAATGTGCCTTCGCTGGTGATAAAAGCAGTTAAGTGCTTAGAGTTATCGTCAAGACATATTTGGTGGTAGGCGTGTTTAAGGTCCAACTTACTAAAAAACCTTGCTCCTCTAAGGGTTGACACCAATTCGCCGATGTTAGGGAGGGGAAACACATCGGCCACAATGCACTTATTAAGAGAACGAAGATCCACACAGAACCTGATCTTGTTGTCCGGTTTCTGCGAGATCACTACAGGCGAAATCCAAGGAGACGCCTCGATGGGTTCGATGATGCCCCCTTGGAGCATCTCCTCAAGAGTAGCCTTAACTTCGTTGCGTAGGGCAAAGGGCACTCTTCTTACTTTGTGTTGTACAGGTGAGCTGCCATCCTTAAGGATTATGCGATGAGAGTATCCAATAAGCTCACCTAGCTGGTCCCTAAACACATTTTTAAATCTGACCAAAATATCCTCCACAGATGAGGTCTCGACAATTGAAACAGGGTTATTGGACCTGGGATCAACTACAATGTGCAGATCGTATTGGTGATGACGGCCTAGAATAGCTGGCCCATCTGCTGATATATATATCTTCCCATATGCTGATCTGCCTTTGAAGACAATTTCCGCTTCAAAGAAACCCAGCATGTTAATTCTCTCACCCTGGTAGCCAGACGGGAAAATATCACACGTTTCCAGGGTTCTTTTTCCCCATACCTTTTCCATCAAAGAAGTGGGAATTATGGTCCACTTTGAACCGGTATCGACCATGAGTGTAACAATTTCCCCGTCAATAACAAAATCATCCTTAAAAGGATTACCCCTCTGGTTATCACACGCGCACACTGTGTCAGTTAAAACTAAGATTTTGTTAACATCAC
Source organism: Lissotriton vulgaris (assembly GCF_964263255.1). Taxonomy (NCBI): domain Eukaryota; kingdom Metazoa; phylum Chordata; class Amphibia; order Caudata; family Salamandridae; genus Lissotriton; species Lissotriton vulgaris. The sequence goes on along the minus strand of NC_141687.1, from coordinate 581,248,468 downwards.
GTCTCAGAGAATCACATTCATCAACAACTGTAACTTTTGAGTTATTCTTATTCCTACACATTTTAGCAAAATGTCCTGTTTTGCCACACCGTAAGCACTCTTTGTTGTTAGCAAAACAAAATTTCCCATCTGAAGGATGAGAAAAGCTACCACATCTTGAACATGTTTTCTGGTTGTTCTTGATAAAAGATGTCTGTGGCAAATTCTTTTTCTGAAGAATGTAGCCTTTCTTCCTGACGATTGCAATGGCAGCAGATTCATCATCGCTATTATCGCTAACAAAATTCTTATGAGAGATTTCAGCCACTTTGGATTCCAATCCACTTTTTTGTAGTTCCCTCATACATTTTTCGCTCTCCTCTACTACTTTGGCCAACTCTATGGCGTCTTTCAATGTCGGGTTCTTAGCCGCCCACAAACGTTCTTGCACTTTTCTATTGTTGGCTTGAACAACCAATTGATCTCTTATTAATTCGTCTGCCATCTGGCCAAAGTTACACTTGATCGACAACTCTCGTAGTCTTGCCACAAACTCGTCAATACTCTCTTCAGCTAACTGTTTGTTCTTATAGAATTTATATCTCTGCAAAATGAGATTCTCTTCTTTACCAAAGCGAGTTTCTAATCTTGTTACTGCCTCTTTAAACTCGTCAAAATCAGCTTGAGACCCTGCAGGTAGAACTTGTGGAAGGTATCTGAACAAGCGTTGCCCCTCTTTACCCAGCGTGGTCATTAACAGTGCTTTCTTTCGCTTGGGTGAATAGTCTTCCCCATCCAGGGCTTCAATATAGTTATGGAACATGACTATCCAATCCTCCCAAGGTATAGGGGGATTACCTGGCTCTGACAGAAATTGAGGAGGAAGAGCAACATTGATCGATTGAGCCATCTCTTTTGAGAGTTATCAATAGATCCACAGTAACAAGTATACTACACAGCAGGGCAAAAATAAGTTATAACGTTAAATAGTTACTGTTATCACGAGTGAATTGTGGTAGATTGTTGATGCTTACTGGTTTATCACAGGCGTTTCCAACGATCACAGGCGTTTCCAACGATGTTAAACAAGAATCTGCGCAAAGATGAGATTCCAGGCTGAAGTGTGCGTTGCTGCGCAAGCGCTATATGCACTCCGGCAACTGAATTGACGTTCTCCTGTTTATTTATTATTTTTTTTTTTAATGTGCGCTGGGCGTGTGCGCTAAGTTCCTGTATTTGTTGCCGTGTAACCAGGGTAACGGCGTCAAGATGGCCGACAGCGTCGTCGTGCGTGTGCGTGACACGTCAGACGCTTCACGTCGATTACAGCGTGAGACTGCGCGCAAGGGAAGACGCGCTCAGCACTTAGTGACACATCGTCGCTAGGGGACTCACCGGCAATAATAGCTGATTCTAGTGACGCTGCTGAAGTCCGAGGACGTAGGCTGATGACGTGGCTGTCAGTGACCAGTTGCTAGGAAACACGTAGTTTCAGACGTTAGATGAGATGACGTCATACATTGTGCCACAAGCAGGAAATCAACCTAAAAGTCCGCAAATCTTCACCAGGAAGTCGCTGTCGCTGAGGAAACGGAGGCGATACTCCGTGTACACGTTGTAGATCTTACGTGGGTTCTTTAGGGAGTTGATGCGCTTCTACTTCTCTGGAAACGATTCAGGCTGCAGCATCCAGGAGGGGACAGTGGTCAGACGCTTCTCCAGTCCAAGTCGCCAAATGAAGTAAATGAATTGAAGACCACAAGAAGAGGTAAGCTTAGTGTAAGCTTTATTGCAGCACAGAGATTAGTAGATCAGCTCCCTGTCTGACCAGAGCTCCAACTGCCAACAGGGCAAGGGAGAGCTCCAGAACCTAGAACACATGGTGAGATCTAGAGTGCTAGCTCGGGAGGGAAGCAAAGCACTGTACAACATAAAACCTGCTCAAGTGTGCACTGTTCCTAATGAACTCACTGTTCACAATTTCTAACACACAATTAATTCCAATTTTAAATTGTACTTAAACTAAATATACCACAAACATCACTTTTGTTTGTACTGTTATTTACTTCATTCAACATTTAATCAAATAAGATGTATTCATACTGATCCTCAGTAGTTCAACATACAATTACAATTACTGTGTTGCAATGATTTTCCATATTATTTACACTCATATGCATTTTCTCATTGAAAAAGTTTCACATCATTATTTAACTACTGAACCACGGTTAATTGCTGGCCCAATGCATTTCGGAACCGAGGTTCCTTCCTCAGGGGCTGTATTCTGTAAATTAAAGAATTACAATTACTAAACGCATATCACAACCATTGATATTTACAATACATGGATTCTAGAGCTTTTTGGGATCTAACAATGCATCTATCAAACCTTCACTTGCGATAACAATATTATACCTTTATATCCCAGTTAGCAATCTGTCAGTTCATTACTCTACTAGATAAAGTCCTAAAGAACATTAACATGTGCATGGTTCTTCATGTTGAATTGTCCTATAGCAAGCTAACATAAACCTGAAATGCATTATCCTGCCAGTATCTGTGTGACACATAATAAACAGTCAATGATAGCTTTACTCCCATATAAAAAGAAATATACAACTAATAAATAATATTACATCAAATCAGTATAGTGCTATATGCTCATATAACAATGAATCCCTGCCTAATGCACCCATTATGCTACGCAACATATGACATACGAGGGAGAACCCTTGCTTAATTTCGAAGCCTCACTAAATATTTAAACAAACATTTGCGACTAGCCTAGAAACTCGATAGATTGAACCCCATTAAGATTGTGTTGCTACATAATTGCTTGAGTTATCGCCTGTCTGTAAAGTGATGACTTACTCTAATAAAGGAGATACGGCTCGTGTCGCGACCTAGTGGCAAGTATGGTGAAAGAACCCGGTCGTCAGTTCCTCTTATTGACGTGCTAAAAAAATAGACATGAAGCTATTATCGCTTACTTATTTAGATGAAATCTAGAGAGACTAGTAACTAATCTTGTGTGATGTGCACTTACTTGTGTGCTGTCGTGTGTTAAAGTGGTGTTAAGGGTTCCGCGTCGGAGGTCATAAAAGAAGACGTCAATTCGGGTCGGTATTCTACACGTGCTGAATTGGGTAGATAAATGATCGTGTTACTGGCCGCCTGTACACTTTAATTATTAGTGTATATACCATACTGAAGACTCGTGGCACTTACGCGAAAAATCGCTGTGGCTGATCTCAGCCGTATGTTCCGTCGTCCTTCAGAAGACTGACGTCCTAATTGCTTGTCAGCTTGTGGAGGGTTTAGTTAGTTCGGGTTTCTAGACGTGCTGTACAAAAATGAACAAATACCGCTATTACTGACTAGCGTTGCATGTAGTAGGTAGAGCGTTATGCCCTATTTATAGCTTTCTCCACTTACTTCAACTGTTTTGTTTGCGGCGGAGTTCATCCGCACGGTGCGTAGTCCACGGAGTGACTGCCGTCCTAATTGTTTTTCGCGCCAGAATGTTAAGCCCCTATCTACCCAGCTGATTGTCATTAGAATACCTCACAAGACGTCAAGTTAATCAAAGGCTACACGCCTCGACGCTGGTACAATACCACAGAGCACAGCGCATACCTAGAGGTTTAAGATTGGCAATCCGTCCAATGTTGTTCAGATTCCACCTGAATGCTAAATTTATGAACAAATGGTTTGCGATTTTAAACTAATGTTCTTTAGATTTGATTTTATTGATAGTCGAAGAATTATCAAAAACCATACGTGAACTTGAGGAAGAGATCTTTAATCTAAAGAAGGATTTAGAACGCCAATTAGAGACTTCAACATGGAGTGCGACATTAGAAGAAATTAATGCCAGACTGGATAAATACAGTAAGGAGTTACAAGAAGGTAAAATCAGAAAGTACCGCAGAGATACAGTGGACTATAAGCTCATCGAAGTCTACACATGGGCGGAGATCTATGCCAGGAAAAGATTTACTCAAAATAAGAAAACCACATCATCAACAGAAGAAAGTGTAGCTACGGAGCTGGACACATCGATGACAAGACCACCAGCCACTAAAAGTATGGGACCATCAACTAAATCGGCAGCGGCTAAAGCCGCAACAAACACCAGGGATATGACAGCAACAACATCGTCATCCACATTGTCTTTTTTGTTACAGGCAACAGATCTACAACAAATACCCACGAGTACACACAAGTCCACCGAGAACCACAGGTCCAGAAACTTCAAGACTAGGAGAGGACAAGGTAGGAAAACAACTAAGAAGCGGGAATAATCTAGTTTAATCATAAACATCTCATCATATCCGCTAACTCCACAAGAATTAGGGATCCTTAATAAAGGAAGAACATTTGTGCCAACTGCAACTACTACAAAACTTGACACAGATACCGCAATGTTTAAATTTATTCGGAAATTAAGACTTAAACACTACTTTACGAATGTAGTTCAAGACATTGGAAAAGAACGATCAGAATTAAGTGAGAGATTAAAACCAAAAAGCAAGTTTTTACCACCTAGCTCGCATAAAACATTGGATATGTTTGAGAATCTTGTGAAACATGACTGTGCAAAACTCAATTACAAAGAAAGACCTGCATCTAATGTGACAAAGCATGAAATACAATTGATACACGGTATCTCTAACAATAAAGAGTTAACCCTGAAGCCTGCTGACAAGGGGGGAGCATGGGTAGCTATGGACACGGAGTATTATGAGAAAAAAGTCAATGAACATGTATTTGATATCAATACATACATAGTACTTGATGGAGACCCAACTCAGAAATTGCAAAGTATACTGCAAGACATCCTAATACAAGCAGAAGAGCAAGGAACAATAGACACCAATCTAAAAATGTTGTTAACATCACACAATCCTAGGAGACCAAGAATCTATATGACCCCCAAAATACACAAGAATCCTGTTGATCCGCCCTTCAGACCAATAGTATCGGCTTGTAATTCCATCTTCGAACCATTGGGGAAATATCTAGACTACTTTTTGCAACAATTTGTTCAAAGTTGGTGCACATATGTCAAAGACACAACAGATTTTCTCACAAAACTACGCACAATTGAATATTTGGTCAAAGAAGAGTGGTTATTATGCACAATCGATGTAACAGCTATATATACTTCTATAGCGCATACACAAGGAATGGATGCCGTAGAATGGGCACTTTTGAAGATGGAGTCAACACAAGAACATAATATCTTCCTGTTACAGCTCTTGTTTTTCTGTTTACACAACAGTTACTTCCAGTGGAAGGAAGATTTTCTTTGGACAACTCACAGGTACCTCTATGGGCTTTTCTGGGGCACCTGCCTACGCTAACATTTACATGGCGAAGTTTGAGAATGATCGTATCCTTACACAAAAGGAATGGACACAAGGCTTAGCACAATACTGTCGATACATCGACGATATCTTTTTGATATGGACCCTTCCTAAAGAAACGCTAATCCGACTTATTGATGAACTTGATAACAGAGACCCCAAAATAAAATTCACCTTCTCTATAAATCAAGATGAAATTCACTATTTGGATGTTCTGATCAAGAAAGTTAAAAACAAATTGAGTACTGAAGTCTTCACTAAACCTACTGATCGAAATAGTACACTGATGCATTCAAGTTTTCATCCGAGGAGTCTGGTGGAAAATCTCCCGTACTCACAATTTACCAGAATCAAAAGAATATGTTCGGATCCCAGAGTCGCAGAACAAAAAATTGAAGAATTTAAGGAGAAATTTGCTAACAGGGGTTACCCGGAAAACATATTACAGAAAAATATGGCCAGAATACAAATGAAGGAGAGGAATGAACTTTTCGAGAAGAGACCCATGAAACTTTCCAACACCCCGACTTTTGTCTCTAAATTCCCCAATAAATCCACTCAAATAAAGAACATCATTAAGAAAAGATGGGAACTGTTGGTGAACGAACCTGAGTTCAATGGCATTTTTCAAGAATTACCAACTTTTGCATACACTAGGGCTAGAAATTTGCAGGAACTTATACAGACTGGATCCAGTAAGGTTAAAAATATCGAATACAAAGGGACTCAAAAATGTTACAATTGCATACACTGCAATAACATCATCACCGGTAAAATTCTTTCACATCCCATCACAGGTGCTAAGATTAAATTGCGTCATACATCTGACTGCAATACAACCAATATAATCTACAGTCTAAAATGCCCATGTGGCAAACCCTATGTAGGCAAAACAGAGAGAAAATTTAAACTAAGACTAACAGAGCACAAGAGTACCATAAGATTAAAGAATGTAACATCAGGCGTAGCCACTCACTGGGCAGAAGAGAAGCATACCATAGCTCAATTACGGGCACAAATAGTGGAGGTGGTACCTAAAGCGGATGGCATTGATAATACTCAAAAACTCCTGGAGCGAGAAGTGTTTTGGATAGAGTTCCTACAAACCATGCAGCCAAGAGGTCTTAATGATAAGATCGATATGAGTTGCTTTCTGTGAATTACCGTAGTGAAGTGATAATGGTAGTGGTACCACAGGTGTAAAATAAGTAAATGTAAACCACTATGACAGTAAGAGTATGGATCAATTGGATTGTCAGCTATATATATAGCTAGTTCATTATGGTAACAAGAATCGTTATCCACATACAACTCCATATGTCAGAAAGAGATAACATGATATGTGATACAATAGTATATTGTCAATTTGATTCATCTAGACAAAATTTGTTATCCATACACAATTCTATATGTGAGGAAGAGACAACATGATATGTGATACAATAGTATATTGTCAATTGGATTTATCTAGAGACCACCTTTCATATGAAAGTTTATAACATCCATTGGTTTTAAAATAATTTTTTTATATGTGTAAGTATGCCATTTATGCAAGATTCACTGAAAAATGAACACATAGTGTATGACCATATTCGTATAGGGTTACATGATGAGAGGACGACGATAACATGTGTAACATTATAGCCTGACTGAAGTCATTATAATTGACACATGAACTCCGTGCCTTTAGCAATAAGATCTATATATTACATCTGATCTGCAATAAATCGTACTCCGCTCATGCCTTAGAAATGTTCAGACACAAGTTTCAACTTCTTTTAGTATATTAATATAGGGTTTATACGGGCCATTCATGAAGAAACTACACATCCCACAATCCCATTAGTCACATGACAATCAGCCAGGTAGATTGGGGCTTAACATTCTGGCGCGAAAAACAATTAGGACGGCAGTCACTCCGTGGACTACGCACCGTGCGGATGAACTCCGCCGCAAACAAAACAGTTGAAGTAAGTGGAAAAAGCTATAAATAGGGCATAACGCTCTACCTACTACATGCAATGCTAGTCAGTAATAGCGGTATTTGTTCATTTTTGTACAGCACGTCTAGAAACCCGAACTAACTAAACCCTCCACAAGCTGACAAGCAATTAGGACGTCAGTCTTCCGAAGGACGACGGAACATACGGCTGAGATCAGCCACAGCGATTTTTCGCGTAAGTGCCACGAGTCTTCAGTATGGTATATAAACTAATAATTAAAGTGTACAGGCGGCCAGTAACACGATCATTTATCTACCCAATTCAGCACGTGTAGAATACCGACCCGAATTGACGTCTTCTTTTATGACCTCCGACGCGGAACCCTTAACACCACTTCAACACACGACAGCACACAAGTAAGTGCACATCACACAAGATTAGTTACTAGTCTCTCTAGATTTCATCTAAATAAGTAAGCGGTAATAGCTTCATGTCTATTTTTTTAGCACGTCAATAAGAGGAACTGACGACCGGGTTCTTTCACCATACTTGCCACTAGGTCGCGACACAAGCCGTATCTCCTTTATTAGAGTAAGTCATCACTTTACAGACAGTCGATAACTCAAGCGATTATGTAGCAACACAATCTTAATGGGGTTCAATCTATCGAGTTTCTAGGCTAGTCGCAAATGTTTGTTTAAATATTTAGTGAGGCTTCGAAATTAAGCAAGGGTTCTCCCTCGTATGTCATATGTTGCGTAGATTAATGGGTGCATTAGGCAGGGATTCATTGTTATATGAGCATATAGCACAATACTGATTTGATGTAATATTATTTATTAGTTGTCTATTTCTTTTTATATGGGAGTAAAGCTATCATTGACTGTTTATTATGTGTCACACAGATACTGGCAGGATAATGCATTTCAGGTTTATGTTAGCTTGCTATAGGACAATTCAACATGAAGAACCATGCACATGTTAATGTTCTTTAGGACTTTATCTAGTAAAGTAATGAACTGACAGATTGCTAACTGAGATATCAAGGTATAATATCGTTATCGCAAGTGAAGGTTTGATAGATGCATTGTTAGATCCCAAAAAGCTCTAGAATCCATGTATTGTAAATATCAATGGTTGTGATATGTGTTTAGTAATTGTAATTCTTTAATTTACAGAATACAGCCCCTGAGGAAGGAACCTCAGTTCCGAAATGCATTGGGCCAGCAATTAACCGTGGTTCAGTAGTTAAATAATGATGTGAAACTATTCAATGGGAAAATGCATATGAGTGTAAATAATATGGAAAATCATTGCAACACAGTAATTGTAATTGTATGTTGAACTACTGAGGATCAGTATGAATACAGGTTATATGATTAAATGTTGAATGAAGTAAATAACAGTACAAACAAAAGTGATGTTTGTGGTATATTTAGTTTAAGTACAATTTGAAATTGGAATTAATTGTGTGTTAGAAATTGTGAACAGTGAGTTCATTAGGAACAGTGCACACTTGAGCAGGTTTTACCTGTTCAGGGTTCAACTAGGTCCTACTGCCTTCCCATTTTTCAGATGTTTGATGGCTTGCCACATTTCTTTCTTGGTTGGTCTGCTGCAGTTGATTGGCAAGCCCTTGTCAGCTGGCTGTATGTCTCGTGGAGACTGTTGTACAGACTGGTTCAGCAGTTCTACAAAGTGCTCCACCCATCTATGTTGCTGGCCTTTGTACCAAAGATTGTCTTCCCAGCTGTTAGACTCGGCTGTCTCTAGTTGGCAGAGGTATACACTTCTGACAAATAGGGACTCACCTCCTCCAGCCAGGGCAAGGGGATCACACACCTGCTCACCCCCTCGGTAGCTTGGCAAAGCAGATAGGCTTATCTTAGAGGCAGTTCGTTAAGCATTTACGACCACATACAGTAATAAAGTGAAGACACTACAAATGGACACGACACAGTAGTATTATAAAAATACGAATGTTTATATAAGGCTTAGCACAAGACCAAATAACGACAAAAATATACCACAATCTTAATAAATACTCTTGGAAGGAAAAATAATAGTTCAAGCGTGGTTTCTTCTTAGCACAAAGTCTTTAGTAACAAAAGCCAAGTCTTCTTCTTTAGATCACAATTCTTGGCAACAATGTAACCCACACAGGAGTCACACGACGTCGAGGCATGGTTAATCCAAAGGCTCGGCTTCGACCGCGAGGAGCGCTATGTCGAGCCCAGAGTCACACGGACCCCCAACAACACAGTACCTTGGAAAAGTGAAGCACACGATGATCAGCGGCGTCGAGCAATCCGGTGTAGCGTCTTCGGTGTCGATCAGGCCTCAGTCGTCGACAATGTCGATGATGCTGTCGCAAGAGTGAGCAGCGCTCACGGCGTCGAGAGGGCTCGGAGTCGATGTGATCAGCGGCGGTGCAGACACGGGGTCACTTGGAGCTGGAGCCGAACTCACTACTCACTGGCGTCGCTACTGGCGTCGATCGGGCCCGGTGGCACGATGTCGAGCTGGATTCGGCGGCGTCCGTCGGCGTCGAGATTGCTGGATTCTTTCAGAGGTGCTGGACTCTCAGGGTCCGGCACAAGCACTTTAGCAAACTGTGAAGTCCTTTAGCCCTGTGACTTCAACAGGAGGCTGGCACTCTTCCAGCCCTTGGAGATTTCCTAGGCAAAGTTCGAGAGTACACACTAAGTTCCTCTCTCCTGGTTCCTTGGCAAAAATAAAGAAGCAACTGCAGGATTCCCCCCAGCAAACAGCAATGTGGCAGAAGGGGTAGGCGAGTCCTTGGATCAGCAGGCTTCTTGTCCTTGGTTCAGGGTTCCTTGTCAGAATTGATCTAAAGTCTTGGTTCAGGGTTCCTTCTCTTATACCCCTTTTTGGCTTTGATCCCTTTGTCCGTGCAAGGGATCTCCCCCTCATTCCGGGTCTGAGGTGGGTGTAGCCAGGTGGTGACACCTGGCCAATTCACGTGCAGGGCTGGGTCCTCAGACGCGCAGCAGGAGGTGGAGCCAGTATTGTCACTGGCAGGAGCAGAGCTATCCGTCGCTCGGCAGGAGGTGGAGCCAGCATTGTATCGGGCAGGGCCGGCTATCAAGAGCTACTCTTCTCCTACTCTCAATGCAAATGCACCACTCACCCCACACTGACTCATTCAGAACTCTGGAGCCACCCAGCCCCGGTCACACACACACCAAACCAGCAGAAACCAGAAATAGTTAGACAAGAAAATAGTCACTTTCTAAAAGTGCTATTTTCAAACCCAGAGTCCAAAAACCATCCACCCAAACGGATGCGTTATCAAACCCCGAGTTCAGGGATACCAAACTCGACATTGCACCATGCTCCCCGAGCCAGCTAGGATCATACCATTAATAATCCCGGCAGCCCATTCTAACTAATGGAGAGCAGGCGACCTTACGATAGTGAAGTACGAATATGGCGGTAGTTCACTATTAGGGCATGCCAACTTCGTCAGGCTTGTCCTACCGTATACTTACAATGCACCCTGCCCTCGGGCCTACCATAGGGGTGACTAATATGAAGTTAAGGGAAGGTTTGGAGGACTGGCAAGTAGGCGTACTTGCGCAGCCCGCGTGACAGTACAAGACTGCACGTAGGTCTCGCAATGACCGACCTGTGGACATACTTTTACTAGGCCGCTCATGTGGGTGGCACAACACGTGCTGCAAGCCCACTAGCGGCATTTGTATTTACAAGCCCCGGCACTCCGCGTGCACTAGACCAGGGACTAACAGTAAACCAAATAAGCCAAACATGGAATTCAATCAATACAGTAATTTAACATAGGGAGCACTTGCACCGCGGCACTGATCAGCAGTGGCACAGTGCCCAGAATTGAATTGAAATTGAATTGAATTGAAAGGAGATTTATAATGCGCAAAACAATAACCCGCAGGTATCAAGGCGCCTAGCAAAAAGATCAGAGAGTGATCCGGAAAAAGCATGAAACCCTACACATATGCTTGCTGAAAGAGATGGGTTTTTAAAGCAGTGCGGAAGTTCTGTAAGGACGGGAGAGATCTCAGATCCAAAGAAAGTTCATTCCACCACTTAGGAGCAAGAGTGGAGAAGGCTCTGCCACCCCATTTGGCTCTTCGTACACGGGGGGCTGCCAGACGCAGTTTCCCAGAGGAACGCAGGTTCCTTCGGGGGACATAGAGGGAGATGATGGATCCTATTCCAGTGTTGCTCTTTTTGGCAATGGCTCTGTAGGTCATACATAGAACTTTAAACCGGATACGGAGTTCTACCGGCAACCAGTGCAGCGTTTTCCTGGCTGCAGTGGCTGAGGAGCGTCTGGGAATATCCAGGACAAATCTAGCTATGGCGTTTTGGACTACCTGTAAGCGCTGCAGCTGTCCTTTGTTAAGTCCAGCATACAGCGCATTACAGTAGTCCAGGCGCGAGCCGATGAGAGCAACGGCTATTTGTTTTCTTGCCTGGAAGGAGAGATATTTCCTGATCCTACGTAGGGTGTGAATCAGGCCCCAACAGGTGGAAACAGTTCAGCTCACCTGGCTGCCTAAGTCAAGTGCAGGGTCTATTAGCACCCCGAGATTCTTGGCAGAAGATGTGGGGGAAGGGCATGTTCCAAGTGAGTCGGGCCACCAATTGGCTGACCAGATGTTTTCTTTCCCCCCAAACACCATCACCTCAGTCTTCTCCCCATTCAGTTTCAGAGAATTCTGGATCATCCATTGACCAACCGCCTCCATACAAGATCTAAACTTGGAGGCGATTAGTTCATCTGAATGGGGAAGAGAGACGAGGATTTGAGTGTCGTCTGCGTACGAGACTACCTCCATCCCGAACGATCTTATTAATTTGGCTAGTGGGGTAACATAGATATTGAAAAGGGTCGGGCTGAGTGCTGACCCTTGAGGAACCCCACATAGCACAGGTCGGGATGGAGATAGGAACTCCCCCAGCTTGACTCTTTGTTCCCTCCCCGTGAGGAAGGAGGTCAGAAGATCCAGAGCTGCGTTCTTCACCCCTACCTCCCTCAGCCGCGATGTAAGTACTGAGGGGGAGAGGGTATCGAAAGCCGCAGTTAGATCTAGCAGGACCAGGAGAGAGGTCTGGCCCTCATCTACTGTCGTGCAGATCTTGTCGAGCACGATAGTGAGGGCTGACTCGGTGCTGAATTCTCTCCTGAATCCATGCTGGGAGGAGTCTAAGCATCCCGAGCTTTCCACAAAGACGGCGAGATGCTTGTTAAGATGTGTCTCAAGCATCTTCGCTGGGGCAGGGAGCAGGGAGATAGGCCGGAAGTTTTTCAGTACTCCCGGATCCAGAGAGGCCTTTTTCAACAGGGGTTTTACTACCGCCCTCTTCCACTCTACAGGGAAAATACCATCTCTGATGGCTAGATTCATTACCTCTAGCAGCGGTGGTAAAAGGGTCTCCCTACACTGCTTGATGACTTTCAGTGGGCAGGTATCCAGAGGGGAACCAGACTTGGTCTTGGCTAGCAGTAGCTCGAGATCTTGCAAGGCCAGCGGGGGAAAAGAGTCCAGGGAGCATGGTGGGGAGATTTCTGTGGTGATCAGGCTAGTCTCTACCCTAGGTGTAGATGCACTGAGAACAGCTCTTTGTTCCTCGAGGACCAGGTGGATATCCTGGATCTTAGTATGGAAGAAGGAGGCAATCTTATCACAAAGATCCTGCGAAGGAATGACAGGGTCAGGGACTTGCAATTTGACCAGGGAGTCAACAGTTTTAAAGAGCTCCTTTGGAGAGGAGAGCGAGGAAGTCACGGTGACAAAGTATTCTTGTTTAGCCTGCAAAATTTCAGCTTTGTATTTTTTAACAAGAAGTCAATGAGCTTCCTTGTTCTTAAGGTCCCAACTAGCATGCCATAGCCTCTCCTTTCTCCTCACTTCTTGCCTAAGAAGCCTAAGGGAGTCGGAGAACCAGGGGGCGGAAGGTCTCCTTCTAGCTCGGCGCCGAGATTGTACTGGGGCCAGTTTATTCAAGGCCTCGGTAGTGACCTGTTCAAAGTGAGCGACTGCAGTTTGTACGCTATCTAGGCCAGTGGTAACAAGGCTTGCAGCCCAGGGCACGAAGGAATTGCTATTAATATTCCTAAAATTTCTGGTAGTCTCTATTATGTGGTTCCCTATTTTACAGGAGTTCACCCTATGATGTTTCAGAAGGAAGGGGACCGCCAGATGGTCAGACCAGGAAAGATGGATCGGGTCCTTGGTAGTCAAACGGGGGTCGTTGGAGAAGATGCCATCCAAAGTGTGTCCTGCACGATGTGTGGCTCCCGTAACACGTTGCGTAAGCCTGCAAGATTCTAGGGCCTCAATGAGACAAGAGGTATCAGAAAGATCGTGCCGTTCTAGGTGGTAGTTAAAGTCACCCAAGATGGAAAAGTTATCTCGGCCAAAATAGGGTTCAAGAGACTGGAGGAGGTAATGCGTGAAGTGGGTTCTCGAGCCAGGGGGTCGATACATTAAGATACCATTAAAAAAGGGGCATTGCGCTTCCTTTATTGAAAAATAAAGTGCTTGAAAACTGTCAGGAAAATCAGTTATGGGTACTATGTGGCATTGTAGATGATCTTTATAAAGAATCGCTATCCCCCCTCCCACTCGTCCCTGCCTATCGAGTCTGGCCAGGCAGTACCCTTCAGGGACAGCCTCTATTAGGTCAGGGTCGGAAGAATCCTTGGCCCAAGTTTCGGTTACAAACACTAAAGTGGGCGTTCTGTCCAGTACCATCTCCTTAAACATAACCTTGTTCTTGATAAGGGAGCGGGCATTAAGCGTGGGCGGAAAATCCGTTCCGCTCGCGGATTTTGCGGATTTTCGGGAAATCCGCAATCCGCGAGATTTGCGGATTTCCCGCAAAATCCGCAAATTCGCACGCAGCGGATTTTTTGGGCGGCGCGCGGCGTTGGTGATACAATTTTTGCGGCGCGCGGCGTTTATCATCGTTTGCCGAGTTGTTTTTTTCGATAGTTTGCGAGTGCTGCGCCATTTTGGATCTTGCTGTGTGATCCCGCGGGAATTGGCGAGCGCGATTACGTCATCGCGGCTTGCCAGCGATAGTTTGTGAACGCGAGTACGGCGAGATCACGTCTCGCGGTACTTCGCAATTGCGAGATTTGAGATGCGGCGCGCGAAAATATAAATTTGCAATTCTGCACAAGAAATCCACCAGCAAGCAGCATAAACCTTCTAGAAATGATGATTTTTATGTGAATAACTCCTTAGTTTGACATTTGCCTGCACTTTTTTAGCGAGGAGTCCATTTTGGGGAGGGGGGCAGGGGGGTGGGAGGAAGGAAGTGCCCCATAGTCTTCAACTTCCTGTTCCTGTTCAGCAGGCTCCTCCCAGTGCTTTGTCCATCTCCTGGTCACTTTTCATTTGGATGTGGACCTGGAAGGATTACTTTTTGTGGATGCTGCTGGATCTTTGGATTTGAGGCCTTTTTGACTTTCTTTGGATCACTGTTGGATTAGAAATTTTACAAGTAAGTTTGTTTGGGGCATTACAGTTGCTGCAACTAAAATTTTGGGATTTTCGATTTTTGGGCTGTTTTGGGGCCTTTTGCCCAGGGGTACTCAGTGGTGGGTGGACTGATTCTTTCTGTGGGTTGTCTTGAACTTAAACATCATGGAGGCCATAGATGAATTGGGATTGTGCTGATTTTTCTGTGTTTTTCGATTTTTTTTTTTTGTAAAATTTTGTGTTTTTCGATTTTTGACCTGTTGTTGGGGCCTTGACCAGGGGTAGTGAGTGGTGCATGGGCCTAGTCTTTCTGTGGGCTGTCTTGAATTTAAACATCATGGAGGCCATGGATGGAATGGGATTGTGCTGATTTTGCAGTGTTTTTCGATTTTTGGGGGTGTTCATGGGAGGGACATGCCATGTGGCTGGTGGCCATTTTGAGTGCAGCTACAGGCACTGGCCATGTGCTGGCAGGCAAGTGGCCATTTTGAATGCAGGCTTTGTTGTTAGGCCTCCAACCATTTTGCCTACTTTTCAACCTTTATTTATGCCCAGGGGTAGTGAGTCTTGCATGGGCCTAGTATTTCTGTGGGTTGTCTTGAATTTAAACATCATGGAGGCCATGGATTGAATGGGATTGTGCTGATTTTGCAGTGTTTTTCGATTTTTGGGTGTGTTCATGGGGAGGGACATGCCATGTGGCTGGTGGCCATTTTGAGTGCAGCTACAGGCACTGGCCATGTGCTGGCAGGCAAGTGGCCATTTTGAATGCAGGCTTTGTTGTTAGGCCTCCAACCATTTTGCCTACTTTTCAACCTTTATTTATGCCCAGGGGTAGTGAGTCTTGCATGGGCCTAGTATTTCTGTGGGTTGTCTTGAATTTAAACATCATGGAGGCCATGGATTGAATGGGATTGTGCTGATTTTGCAGTGTTTTTCGATTTTTGGGCCTGTACTTGTGGCCTTTTCACCAGGGGTATTTGAGTCTAGCATGGGCCTAGTCTTTCTGTGGGCTGTCTTGAATTTAAACATCATGGAGGCCATGGATGGAATGGGATTGTGCTGATTTTGCAGTGTTTTTCGATTTTTGGGCCTGTACTTGTGGCCTTTTCACCAGGGGTATTTGAGTCTAGCATGGGCCTAGTCTTTCTGTGGGCTGTCTTGAATTTAAACATCATGGAGGCCATGGATGGAATGGGATTGTGCTGATTTTGCAGTGTTTTTCGATTTTTGGGCCTGTACTTGTGGCCTTTTCACCAGGGGTATTTGAGTCTAGCATGGGCCTAGTCTTTCTGTGGGCTGTCTTGAATTTAAACATCATGGAGGCCATGGATGGAATGGGATTGTGCTGATTTTGCAGTGTTTTTCGATTTTTGGGGGTGTTCATGGGGAGGGACATGCCATGTGGCTGGTGGCCATTTTGAGTGCAGCTACAGGCACTGGCCATGTGCTGGCAGGCAAGTGGCCATTTTGAATGCAGGCTTTGTTGTTAGGCCTCCAACCATTTTGCCTACTTTTCAACCTTTATTTATGCCCAGGGGTAGTGAGTCTTGCATGGGCCTAGTATTTCTGTGGGTTGTCTTGAATTTAAACATCATGGAGGCCATGGATTGAATGGGATTGTGCTGATTTTGCAGTGTTTTTCGATTTTTGGGCCTGTACTTGTGGCCTTTTCACCAGGGGTATTTGAGTCTAGCATGGGCCTAGTCTTTCTGTGGGCTGTCTTGAATTTAAACATCATGGAGGCCATGGATGGAATGGGATTGTGCTGATTTTGCAGTGTTTTTCGATTTTTGGGCCTGTACTTGTGGCCTTTTCACCAGGGGTATTTGAGTCTAGCATGGGCCTAGTCTTTCTGTGGGCTGTCTTGAATTTAAACATCATGGAGGCCATGGATGGAATGGGATTGTGCTGATTTTGCAGTGTTTTTCGATTTTTGGGGGTGTTCATGGGGAGGGACATGCCATGTGGCTGGTGGCCATTTTGAGTGCAGCTACAGGCACTGGCCATGTGCTGGCAGGCAAGTGGCCATTTTGAATGCAGGCTTTGTTGTTAGGCCTCCAACCATTTTGCCTACTTTTCAACCTTTATTTATGCCCAGGGGTAGTGAGTCTTGCATGGGCCTAGTATTTCTGTGGGTTGTCTTGAATTTAAACATCATGGAGGCCATGGATTGAATGGGATTGTGCTGATTTTGCAGTGTTTTTCGATTGTTGGGCCTGTACTTGTGGCCTTTTCACCAGGGGTATTTGAGTCTAGCATGGGCCTAGTCTTTCTGTGGGCTGTCTTGAATTTAAACATCATGGAGGCCATGGATGGAATGGGATTGTGCTGATTTTGCAGTGTTTTTCGATTTTTGGGGGTGTTCATGGGGAGGGACATGCCATGTGGCTGGTGGCCATTTTGAGTGCAGCTACAGGCACTGGCCATGTGCTGGCAGGCAAGTGGCCATTTTAAATGCAGGCTTTGTTGTTAGGCCTCCAACCATTTTGCCTACTTTTCAACCTTTATTTATGCCCAGGGGTAGTGAGTCTTGCATGGGCCTAGTCTTTCTGTGGGTTGTCTTGAATTTAAACATTATGGAGGGCATGGATGGATTGGGATTGTGCTGATTTTGCAGTGTTTTTCGATTTTTTGGTGCTCTATAACTGAACTGATGTTCCTCTGTCTTCCATTTTTTTTAGGTGCACAAGACTCAAGAGAACCACCAGTGCCTGGAAGAAGTCCTGCAGCGGTGTGTGCGTGCAGCATAACGTCACGCGACGTCACGTCTGGCCTCAGACAACTCTACAATTCGTGCAACTGCGGCCTGCTGTCTGACCTGCTCTGAAGAAGATGGCCCCGCCCCCAAAGAAAGTTCTCCGTAGCTCCTCTAGCAAGAAAGTTGCTAGTAAGGAGCAGAAGAAGCAAGTTACCAAGGAGGCTGGTGTGCCACCCGCCACTTTTTTTGGGAGCAAAAAAAAAAGTACGCCTGCAGCAGCAGGATCTGCTGGGGACCAAGCTGGGAGCAGCACCCCTGCTCCATTGGGTTCAGTGCCTCCACCACCACGCCAACTTAAGTCAAAGCCCTTGAGTGCTTCAGAGGCAGTCAGTGTACTTCTCCAATCACCATCGACCAGTGATGTTGGCTCATCGCAAGAAAGTAGCAGCAATGTCCCTGAATCAACACAGGTTGTTGTAACTCATCTGACAAGTGTTGAACAACCACAGCCGCAACAACAACACCATGTGCAAGTACACGCCCAAGTACATGTGGAAGGAGAGGCAGCAAAAGGAGATGCGCAAGCAAAGGTGCATGGAGGTTCACAAGTGCCCACAATAGTTGTTCCTCCCGAAGTAGGGGCACATTTGGAAATCGACAATGAAGCCGAGGTATCATTGGAAGCCACTCCTCCTGATGATCATTCATTGTCTTCCACATCCCTAGCAAGGAAAAGATCAAGGGGGGTGTCTACATCTTCTTCAAGCCCACCTCGTTCTGGTGCAAGTGATCTGTCTTGGGAACCACAACTGCGGTCTGACAGTGAGGCAGAGGCACACCATGATCTGACACCGGTACCTAAGCGTAAAAGGAAGGTCGTCCAAAAACTCAAACCTATGGAGTGTGATGAGGCTCAACAAGAAGTGACAGATACTGCTGGTGATGAAGCCTCTCACGATGACGACGAGCCAGTCATCACAAAGGTCACTGCAGCCCCACCGGGCATGCAGCAAAGAGACATTTTGACCCTATCCCGAGAAGCTGCTGAGCGTGATGATGATGTCGGCGAGGAGGCAATGGAAATGGAATCATTAGATTTGGAGTTAAGTAGTACACCAAAACCTACCGCTTCCATATTTCTTCCTCGCAAGAAGGTACCCACCTCGTCCTCGACCTCAATTCGTGGTGGTGAAAGTGCAAAACGTACTGAAGTTCGGCAATCCACATCCTCCACTTCATCTGCCATTAGCAACAGGACCACCACCACCAGTATCGCCGCCTCCTCTGCCCCCCGAAGACATTTCAAGTCTCCAGTTTGGGACTTCTTTAGTGTTTGCCCAAAAAATGAAAACATAGCCATTTGTAGCATTTGTAAGCTTCGAGTTAGTCGTGGTAAGTTGGGTTCCAACTATGGTACCGGAGGCCAGAGAGGTCATCTTAGGAGAACGCACGATGTCCAATGGTTTGCGCACCTACACACGATCAAGGAAGCCGCAATTGCACGCAATGAAAACGTTGTTTTTTCATCTGGTGATGACGAGGAGGTAGAAGACGATTCAAACACTTCACTTAAACCCAGTTCCCCTGTCAGCAGCACACCCCATGGGAGCCACACTAAGAGTGTGGGAGAGAGTGAGACATCAATGCGGAAAAGTTCATCAGCGAGCGTAACTGGGTCGAAGAGATCATCATCATCCCGTAAATCCTTGGTCCAGGGCAACATTAAAAAGATGTTGTTTACAGAAGCGCAATATGAACGCAACCACCCAATGACCCGTCTGTATAACACTAAGCTGGCTAAAATGCTAGCTCTGGACCTTCTCCCTTTTTCTTTTGTAGAAGGGGTTGGTTTTCTAGAATTAGTGACAGCGCTCTGCCCTAAATGGAAGGTTCCTAGCCGGTTCTATTTTGCACGAGTTGCGGTTCCAGCACTACATGAAGATGTTCTGAAGGTGATTGGGGCAGCTTTGCAGAAGAGTGCTGTTCACACTATACATCTGACAACAGACATGTGGACCAGTGGCGCAGGCGCTGATTACATGTGCATCACTGCACACTGGGTCTCTTTTTCAGGGGCTAAAGCAAAGCTAAACTCAGGTGTTGACACTAACATTGTTTTTAAAGGTGCTCGGAAACATGCAACACTAGCCATGTTTGGTTTGGAGAAACGTCACACAGCAGAAAACATTTTGGATGTCTTTAACACAAAGGTCCTTAACTGTCTGTCCCCACTAAAACGCAAGGTTGGTTATGTTTCCACGGACAATGGCTCCAATATAGTTAAGGCCATGAGGGACGGTTACTATTTCAGAGTGCCGTGTTTGGCGCACTGTATAAACCTGGTTGTCCAAAAATTCTTGGGTAATAAACGCAGTGCAGCGTACAGTGTATTGGAGAACTGCCGAAAAATTTGCAAGCATTTCAGGCATTCTTTTAAGGCCCGGAAGCAGCTGAGGAGCATGCTATATCAATGTCAAATGCCAGTGAAAGCACTCATCCAGGAGGTGGTAACACGTTGGAACTCAACCTTCTACATGCTTGAGCGTCTGTATGAGCAGTATACGCAACTCGATCAATATTTCTTGAAAGAGGGTATAGAGGAGCTGAGGATGGGTGGGCCGCAATGGAACATAGTTGAAAGCCTAACACGCATGCTTCGTCCTTTTGAGGTCTTCACGCGTGCAGTCAGCAAGGAGGACTCTAATTTGGGAAAAGCTATCCCATTGTTGTACATGCTGGAGGACCAACTGAAGGAGGTGTGTTCTGTGTTTGGAAAAGATGACAAAAAGAAAGACTCTTTGCTTCTGGCTGAGCAATTATTAGAGCTCCTACAAGGTGATGAACGTCTTAAAAAGATCCACTCAGAACAGCATTACATTTGTGCTACTATTCTGGATCCACGCTACAAAAAGGCGCTGGCAGGCAGAGCATTCTTTCCTTTTGGTGATGAAGATATTACAAAGTACAAACGTTGGCTAGCCTTGTCAGCCAAGAAGTTTGAAACAGAACGGCTGGAAATTGAAGGAAATGGCAGTACATCAGCAGGCCATCCCCAGTCAAAACAATCCACTTCTGCACCTGTGGCTATGGCACAAGTAACCTCTCAGCCGTTAAAGACACCGGCAACCGGATCATCTGCACGAAAGACAACAGAAACATTGGAGGCTGAAGAGGATTGGCTAGCTCTGCGTGGGTTTGGTTCTCAAAAGGTCAGAGGCACAGCAAGAGCTACGCAAAGTGGAGGAACCTTGGAGGAGGACCTTGAGTCGATGGTGAAGGACTATCTGAATGACTCCACAGAGGTCTATGTTAATTCTGACCCATTGGCGTATTGGCATGGGAAAAAAGAATTGTGGCCACAGCTCACCAACCTGGCTTTAAACTACTTGTCTTGCCCACTCGCAAGTGTGTCTTCTGAACGGGTTTTCAGTGCGGCTGGTGGGATTGTAACTCCCAAACGGAGCCGCCTCTCGCCCAAAAATGTGGAGAGGTTAACAATGATCAAGATGAATCAGCACCTCATACCACCAGATATAAGAGTACGAGAGAGCGTGCCGGATGAAGAGGAGGTGGCCAGCAACATAGATGAGGGAATTTCTACTCTGTCAGGTGGCACTGACCTCACCCTGGCTGAATTCGCAGAGTATGATGACGAAGCCTTATTCTTATTCCTGGACCGTGATACCGACTTCGAGCCCTGAAAATGAGACAACGAATCAATAACTTTCTTTTTCATCCTTATTCACTTTTATTCCTGTGTGTCTGTCTTTCTTTGTTGTGCACAGTTAATATAATTCAAACTTTAATCAGATAATCACAAAAACAAGCCCATCAGCAGAACTGTCTTCACTTGTTTGCTAATTTATTTGAAGGTGCCGCAGTCTGCATTCCTCAGGTTCACAAGTTCAGAAGAACATGCTCCTCTCTCCTCCAGACTCCTATTTCCATCAAAGCAGAGGGCTGGTTTACGCCCAATGAAGAAAGACTCAGCACTTGTGGGGGTGTTGTTCTACCTCTTTGCAGGTGAGTTGACGGGTCTGGGGCCATTGCTGGGAAGCACTAAAAGTGGTTTGGACCAAATCCGAGGCGGAAATTTTTTTGTGTTTTTGATGACTTGCTTGCCTTTGAGGTGCTCTTAGGGGGGGTTCCGTCTGTTTGTGGGTGAGTTTCGTGGTCTGAGAGCATTGCTGGGACACTCTAATCTTGATTGCATTTGCTTTTCAGGAAATCCGTCGTGCCAACCCCGACTTATGGCCTAGCTACGCAGCGCGTTTGGACCGAAGGCCCAGAAATATTGCAAGTATGAGATTTTGCTTTTGACCTGTTTGGGGGTGTTACGCTTCTTGGCGGGTGGGTTGCCGGGTCTTGGGGCATTCCTGGGAAGGTCTAATACCGGGTAGAAGTGGTTGGGACAAAATCCAGGCCGATTTTTTTTTTGGCTATTTCTGACATTTTGCTCTATGTAGCGTTTTCGGGGGCCTGTTTGGGGGGCTTCCTGGTGTTTGCGGGTGAGTTTCGTGGTCTGGGAGCACTGCTGGGACACTCTAATCTTGATTGCATTTGCTTTTCAGGAAATCCGTCGTGCCAACCCCGACTTATGGCCTAGCTACGCAGCGCGTTTGGACCGAAGGCCCAGAAATATTGCAAGTATGAGATTTTGCTTTTGGCCTGTTTGGGGGTGTTACGCTTCTTGGCGGGTGGGTTGACGGGTCTTGGGGCATTCCTGGGAAGGTCTAATACCGGGTAGAAGTGGTTGGGACAAAATCCAGGCCGATTTTTTTTTGGGCTATTTCTGACATTTTGCTCTATGTAGCGTTTTCGGGGGCCTGTTTGGGGGGCTTCCTGGTGTTTGTGGGTGAGTTTCGTGGTCTGGGAGCACTGCTGGGACACTCTAATCTTGATTGCATTTGCTTTTCAGGAAATCCGTCGTGCCAACCCCGACTTATGGCCTAGCTACGCAGCGCGTTTGGACCGAAGGCCCAGAAATATTGCAAGTATGAGATTTTGCTTTTGGCCTGTTTGGGGGTGTTATGCTTCTTGGCGGGTGGGTTGACGGGTCTTGGGGCATTCCTGGGAAGGTCTAATACCGGGTAGAAGTGGTTGGGACAAAATCCAGGCCGATTTTTTTTTGGCTATTTCTGACATTTTGCTCTATGTAGCGTTTTCGGGGGCCTGTTTGGGGGGCTTCCTGGTGTTTGTGGGTGAGTTTCGTGGTCTGGGAGCACTGCTGGCTATATATACTTTACTTTGCAAGAGGTTTGAAGCAAATCCATGGTGGCAGAGGGGAATTAGGGCCTAGCTGCAGAGCGCGCGCGGAGTGATTTGGGAAATTTGTGAAAAATTGACTAAGTCCCCATTTTTGTACTTTTGCTCTTTGGCTGTTTGGGGGTCTTCTACTCGTTTTCTCCTTGGTTGACGGCTCTGGGGCCATTGCTGGGAAGCTCTAATACCGGATAAAAGTGTTTTGGACCAAATCCCAGGCGGAATTTTTTTTGTGTTTTTGATGACTTGCTTGCCTTTGAGGTGCTCTTAGGGGGGGTTCCGTCTGTTTGCGGGTGAGTTTCGTGGTCTGGGAGCACTGCTGGGACACTCTAATCTTGATTGCATTTGCTTTTCAGGAAATCCGTCGTGCCAACCCCGACTTATGGCCTAGCTACGCAGCGCGTTTGGACCGAAGGCCCAGAAATATTGCAAGTATGAGATTTTGCTTTTGGCCTGTTTGGGGGTGTTACGCTTCTTGGCGGGTGGGTTGCCGGGTCTTGGGGCATTCCTGGGAAGGTCTAATACCGGGTAGAAGTGGTTGGGACAAAATCCAGGCCGATTTTTTTTTGGCTATTTCTGACATTTTGCTCTATGTAGCGTTTTCGGGGGCCTGTTTGGGGGGGTTCCGTCTGTTTGCGGGTGAGTTTCGTGGTCTGGGAGCACTGCTGGGACACTCTAATCTTGATTGCATTTGCTTTTCAGGAAATCCGTCGTGCCAACCCCGACTTATGGCCTAGCTACGCAGCGCGTTTGGACCGAAGGCCCAGAAATATTGCAAGTATGAGATTTTGCTTTTGGCCTGTTTGGGGGTGTTATGCTTCTTGGCGGGTGGGTTGACGGGTCTTGGGGCATTCCTGGGAAGGTCTAATACCGGGTAGAAGTGGTTGGGACAAAATCCAGGCCGATTTTTTTTTTGGCTATTTCTGACATTTTGCTCTATGTAGCCTTTTCGGGGGCCTGTTTGGGGGGCTTCCTGGTGTTTGCGGGTGAGTTTCGTGGTCTGGGAGCACTGCTGGGACACTCTAATCTTGATTGCATTTGCTTTTCAGGAAATCCGTCGTGCCAACCCCGACTTATGGCCCAGCTACGCAGCGCGTTTGGACCGAAGGCCCAGAAATATTGCAAGTATGAGATTTTGCTTTTGGCCTGTTTGGGGGTGTTATGCTTCTTGGCGGGTGGGTTGACGGGTCTTGGGGCATTCCTGGGAAGGTCTAATACCGGGTAGAAGTGGTTGGGACAAAATCCAGGCCGATTTTTTTTGGGCTATTTCTGACATTTTGCTCTATGTAGCGTTTTCGGGGGCCTGTTTGGGGGGCTTCCTGGTGTTTGCGGGTGAGTTTTGTGGTCTGGGAGCACTGCTGGGACACTCTAATCTTGATTGCATTTGCTTTTCAGGAAATCCGTCGTGCCAACCCCGACTTATGGCCTAGCTACGCAGCGCGTTTGGACCGAAGGCCCAGAAATATTGCAAGTATGAGATTTTGCTTTTGGCCTGTTTGGGGGTGTTACGCTTCTTGGCGGGTGGGTTGCCGGGTCTTGGGGCATTCCTGGGAAGGTCTAATACCGGGTAGAAGTGGTTGGGACAAAATCCAGGCCGATTTTTTTTGGGGCTATTTCTGACATTTTGCTCTATGTAGCGTTTTCGGGGGCCTGTTTGGGGGGGCTTCCTGGTGTTTGTGGGTGAGTTTCGTGGTCTGGGAGCACTGCTGGGACACTCTAATCTTGATTGCATTTGCTTTTCAGGAAATCCGTCGTGCCAACCCCGACGTATGGCCTAGCTACGCAGCGCGTTTGGACCGAAGGCCCAGAAATATTGCAAGTATGAGATTTTGCTTTTGGCCTGTTTGGGGGTGTTACGCTTCTTGGCGGGTGGGTTGCCGGGTCTTGGGGCATTCCTGGGAAGGTCTAATACCGGGTAGAAGTGGTTGGGACAAAATCCGCGCGGAAAAGCCTTTAGTTTTGGCACTTTTTGTAACTTAGGGTTCGTTAGGGTTAGCCCTAGCAGCAGGATTGCATGTGTTTCGGGGTGTTCTAGATTTTTCAAACTGAGTTCTGGGGTCTTAGAGCACTCGTGAGAATGTGTAATTTTGGTTGCAAGTCATTTGAAGAAAATCCATGGTGGGAAAGGGGGGATTTGGCATAGTTAAAGAAAGCCTTTGCCACTATTCTTAACTTAGGGTTCGTTAGGGTTAGCAGTATTTCTATTGCATGTGTTTGAGTGGGGGGGATTTCGAGTCTTGGAGCGATGCTGGCTATGGCTACTTTTGCTTGGTTGCTTGCAAGTGGTTTGAATGCAATCCACGGTGGGTAATGGGTAATTAGGGTACTTCGGCCTACTTTTACTTTCAAAGTAAGTTTTGTCACCAGTTTTCTGCTAGGCCTCGTTTTTTGAGATTTGATTGGGGGTCTTCTACATTTTTGCGACTGGCTTTAGTAAGGGTCTGGGTGGGAGCACTGCTAGGAAGATCTAATTTTGTTCTAAAACACAGTTTACAGTACACCTAGCTTGAGGGGCAAGATCCGCTACATTAATTTGCCCATACTTATTTATCCTTCAAAAGGTGACTCAGAGTACGCACTTTCAAAAACATTGTACTGTCTACTAGGAAAAACAAATTGTGACTTTTTGCACTCCACAGCCTACATACCTTATATTTATTTATCAGTGGTGTTGTAATATTATATCACTTCCTGTTTTTCGTTGAATAATTACAGGCCGGGTTTCAGTCTCTGCAATGGGGAAAAAAGGATGGAGTCAGGCTTCACAGTAGCGAGCCACAATTCAGCATCAGGCAGGCAGTGGACAGGGTGTCTTCTGGTGACCAACATCGATGGACGAAGCGTCGGCTGCAATGGAGGAGTGCCGCTAATAGGAGGATTTTTTTTCTGCGGGCAACTTAGTTACCACTTCCAACAGGACCACTACAACCACATAGATACAGTATCCCTTGCCTTTTTCTCTGACTGTGACTGCATTTCTTGGCTCTCTCTCTGCTTCTACATTGATCCCTTAACACATCACTTAGTCCACTCCACTATCACATCTGCACCACACATAGTCATTTGTAAGTGCTCCTACGTAATTCGCAAGTCGCAGCACGCCCCAGGCCGTAGAGGACTGGGATGGCCCCAATGATGAAGCATGTCACCAAGGGGCAACCCTGGTGAGTGAGGGGACACCTAGAAAAAAAGCAATTTCTCCTTTTCTATCTACTATACCTTCTGTCAGGTTACGCAGCCCCTAAGCGCCTACCGTACTATGAAACTACATTTCCCATGAGTAGGCGGGAGACTTGCAGACTATTTAGTGAGACTATATGAGAGTACCCTTGTATGTTAGGACAGCACTTCACTGATGCCTGTCTTGTCTTCTGTTACAGGTATCCTTTCCCTGCTGACCCTACCTTTACCCATCCCACATTTTTTATTTTAGTTTGTTATTTTTCTCCCCCGCCTAATGCCTCGAACACCCTGTGTTTACACTTCTGGGTGTTGGTGACATTTGGAGGTGGAACCATATTTGCATCGACTGGATCACGGGGAGTAAAACTGACACCTTCCAGACCAACCCCATTGAGTGTTGTTGTGAATGGATTTATAGTGACCAGCAAGGCTCTCAGGTATCTGGCTACAGAGACCTTATGTTGAATATAGTTATCAATATTTCCACCCACGCCCTGTACTGTCGCATTCTTTCTTCCACAGTTGTCGAAAGTACTACTTACTTTTAACTGACATGCATGCAGTTACAGTAGTGTATGCACTTTCAAAGATTGATGGATAGGTTTGTACCCAAAGATTTGTTTATGTTCACAATTGTTCGTCCATGCTGTGCTACTTTTTCTTGTCTCCCAAAACCTTTCCCAAAAACCCCCGTACCCATCCATTTTTCAAACCCTAACCCTCTTCCCCCGGGCTGTGTGGTTTTGATTGATGTGTGACTAAATTACAGCAATAAATCCACACACTTGCTGGGGAGGATAAGGTGATAGCAACAGGCTGGTGAAGAAATCCGAGGATATATTCTTACTCTGCTTGACAAAGACCCATGGCTAATGTCAAAGAACTTCAACCGAATTAGTTATACTTTAACATTTGTTAGGCTACAACGTGGCACTGTTCTAGTGTACTTCTGTCACCTGCTATATTCTGTATTGTACCTTTGTATTGCTCAGGAGGACAAACCAGATTTCATTTTCTTTTTTTCATAGGCAAGCAACTGCCACTGTGTCACACCACTAGTACCACCGCTATGAGGAAATTTTATCCGCCCAGGATTGCCAACCTTATTTGCTGTTTCCCGTGGAGCCAGCCCTGGGCCTAGCCCTACTTGCAAACAGAAATTACAGGTAAGATAGGCGTTTGGTTGGAGGTAGTATAATGGAGTATTAGGAGAGACGAGAGATTTGATTGACGGTAGTACTACTAAAGTCCTAGGACTATTCAGGAAAACAAACTTACTGTTATGTTAAACCCCCACCCACCAGACTCAAAAGCAGTAAAAAACAGGTATGGTCAGATAAAGTTTCAAAAAGTATATTTTTATAGCCCTAACAAAAGAATCTCCCGCAAGACCCTCCCTAACCCCAACGATTGTCCTTCAAAAGTCCCCAAAAATCACAACTCCCAATTCCCACCCCCCAAAAGTCTCTAAAAAGGGGCAAGGGACACTATGGCAGGGTGCTGTTGGAATTAGCAGCCAGGGCATCATGCTCCTTGCGGAGGGTGGCAAGTTCGAAGCGGAGGCCCTCCACCACGTTCTTATAATTATGGACCTCCTGCTCCAGGTAGGACAGTCTGAGGGATAAGCGGCGCCGGTGTGCCTTGCAAATCCTGTGAGGGGCAGCTGCTTTCTTTGCTGCTGGGCGGTGGCGTTTGGCTTTGGTAGCCCGGCTCCGTACCGCTGGAGCACTGCGCTGGCTGGCAGCCCGCACGGAGGAGGAGGCAGCTGTCCCAGTGGACGTTGTTGTTGTTCCAGACTGCGTCTCCTCCTCCTCCAGGGCCACCAGCCGCCGATATTCAGCAACAGTGGCATCCAGCCTCCGTTGCCGGGCCATTCGAGCCAGCTCCTTCCTCCTTGATGGTGTCTTGGATTTGGAAGGAGCAACTACATGAAAAAAGAAAGACATAGTCTGTAACCAATGCTCCTTAAGATTAACACAAAATGATTGAGCAGAAAGTTGTCACAGTACAAGTAGCAAATTGAAAGCACAGTGCATAACTATTGAGGACAGTATCTATGTAACCTCCGACTTCTTCATCCTTGCTCTAACATTAGTGGGAGTTTAAGGAACAAATTCTACGAGCACTATGGACTTCTATTACAGTCGACTATGACAGTACACCACTCTTATTCTTCTTCTTCTCTCTTGTTTAGGAAAATTGGTACGTTATCTTATGCAAGCCGGCATAATGCCAGCGCAGTGAACTTGCACCCGAGAAAAACAGACGCACACCATGGTGAGTGAGACAGACTTGCGTTACTGTACCGGTCCAGTACATGCAGGTGGTGAAGCTCTTACTTTTCTATTACGGGTGGCACTGAGAATACTCTGTTAAAAGGGCTACTGCTTAATTAATTTAGCTTTCACCCTACAGTGCAAATGAGTATTAGAAAAGGAAAATGAAGAAGCTAAATTATCTGATTATCTATCACTTCACATGGGATGTATTTGATGACATATGGGATGACTTTAGGTGCTTTGCTTATTATTGAGTGAACAGTGATACCCCCACACATGAATGACGTACTACTACTAAACTAAAGTTATTAAGGGAGGTAGGGAGTGCCCACCGTAATAACTGGATATATGCTGTGCTTGCAGTTGCAATACAAACTACTGCTACTATTCATGGTAGTCTTTGGACAACGTTACAACTTCTTTTCCTTGCCTTTCCTACACTGGAACGGACGTGCAGGTGCGGTGTTACATGCTCTTCAAAGTAACACTTAGTTCATCCAGTGACCGTCTACTCTCTCTAGATTCACATATGCTATCTAAGAGTCAGATAGTACCATGAATGATCCAGGCATCCATCCATTCAAAGTATATTGCACACATACAGTTTCTGTCTCACCCACCCAGGCTGTTCTCCTTCCACCCATCCTTGCTTCATCATTCACCCAGCCATGCACCATACCATTTTCTTACCTTCCCAGCCACCTCGGGGACCAAGCAAACACATATCATTCTTCTTTGCCAGTCATCATTACATTTCTCGTGCTTCCACACTTACTTACACCCTTCTTTCGCTTTTCGTTCATCCCATCCATCAAGTTCACCTCAGATCTGATTGGGATTCTTCTCGCCAAAAACTTCACAGCTAAGTCGAAGTACATTTAGAGGAGGCTACTACCTGCTTTTTTTATAATACACCCGTGCAGAAAGCACACTCTGCAGTCTTCAATCTCAATGACTAAGGAATGTATAGCTTACCTCTGCCCGCCACCACCGTGTGAACCCTCACAGGCATGTCCTTTTCCGGCACTTGCACCGCCTCCTCCCCAGAGTTGTCCTCCTCGTCCAATGCCACCACCTCCGCGCTGGCCCCGTCTCCAGATGTTCCACCTACAAAGTACATTTAATAATGTTAGAATACACCACTCACTACTATATAATATTTGGTCTAGGAGGAAGAAAGAAATGTGAAAAAAAGTGTACAATTTAATAATTTTTGACTGTGTACTCTAGAGTAAAAATGTCCCTTTTTCCAGGGAAGGCTGTTGTCTTGCTGCACTTTTTGGCACAACTGATGAATGTTTGCTTTTTACTTTTTAACACGCACCACTTTTTCTCCTAACAGACAGAACCTTGACTTCTAAGAACACGAGCAGGATCAAGTTCAAACCAGGTGAGAGCTCGGCTCGACCACAAGAAATGTGTCCAATTAATCGTCAGCACTAAGCACTTTTCCATTTTCAGTTACACGTTCACTTTTATGACAAACTTGAATTTAATAAATGTGTTTACTTTTAATAAAGCTTTTAAACTTAAATAGACTCTGTGGTTTTTGGTCCTCCAGACTAGAGTGGATGAGCTAAAGGTTTTCGAATTTTTGCAAGCATGAGTCCGTGCCTCTGCCATCGGTGACTTTGGGAGCTAAATGACTCTGCCACACTATCTAGTCAGTAAGGAGATTGGGGGTTCAACTACAAAGTCTGTTATCACTGAGGTATGTGGAAAGTCTAACAGTTACAGCACCTATTATAATTGATAAGCTAAGCGATGCATTATTTAGTGTCCATAGTTCTGTTTGTGCAGATTTGTCCCTGCAACAGTAGTAGAATGGATTGTCCTCCTATCCAAACCGAAAGTAAAGTAGTATCTTATTATTTCTTGGTGGTGGTCATTCACCTTTTTATTGTTGGCAATGGTCAAAGCATAAACATTTAGAATACTTGAAAAGACATTATGGACAATCCCAGAGGACTACACTCAGTGCATAGAGCTATTGCTGACTAGAATGGGAGTCCAATGGAAATGCCAAATGTGCAATCTTAGTTAGCTACACAGACAGACTAATAAGAATAATCTAGTAATACCACACGGAGTCATAGTCGAGGCAGGATAAGAATTTAGATCCTGTCTACAAGAAGATCAAAGACGATTTAGAAAAAATCGAATGAGGAACGCTAGGAAAAAATAAGTACTCTATATTAAAATTAAAACTTACTGGGGCCAGCAAAGGAGCCCTCGACTGCCCGGTCCTGGCCTGCATCGACAACAGCACCCTCCTCCTCCTCCTCCTGTGTCCTCCTCTTGCCCCTGGGGGAAGCTGATGTACAACATGAAAGAAAGAAAAACAGAAAACATGGATGATATTTATTTCTCAACCAAATCAAACATTTAAAAAAGAACTAACAAAGTAACAAAATATTTTTGCGAAATAGCAAATAGGGAACGACTCCACGGGATATATTATTGACCAATCTCATGTGGTCGACTACGTCATTACTTTAGTATTGCTTGATTTGCGGACCGTCGAATTGGAAACTACCCTATGTAACTCACTAAACAAAGTACTAAAAAGGTTTGCCTAGGATTGGCAGGCAGCAGTCCGCAGCACGCAAAGTGACAGCCAAAGTCCATCGTGATTGAAGATCAGCGACAACACTAAAGTTTCCTACTACATTCACCAGTCATTAAAATACTCAAACTATTAATCCACCACCACTATTTCTTCTTATCGCCATGTGTACAAAGGAAGGACTGGACTTGAGTCTGTAGGGGCTGATTTATAAGGCCCTTGCGGCTCTTTTGCTCCATTGTTGCGTGACTTTTGTGACGCAGCGACAGCACAAAAGAGGCGCAATGGTGCGGCGTATATTAACAACGTGACGCATCTGGGAGATGCATCACGTTGTAAAGCCCTGCGTGTAGAAAATAAGAAGTATTGATGTACATAAGCAATGTTCATTTCCCTTTTCCCACTCCCCTCCCTGCACGCACCATGAATATTGTAAAGCATTGACTGCATCCCTCAGCCCGCAAAGGCCTGTACCCATGTGTACATGATAGCCATTTTAGGCACCTTGGCCTCTTGCCCACTCATTAGAATCACTGGCTTCCCTCCCGCGCGCATTTGAGCACCCCCCCCTCTCCCACTCTCACATACATAGACCATGAAACCCAGCACTCTGCGCGACCCTGCTATGAAAGGCAACCCTCCTGTTTGACCCAGGCACCCCCCCCCCCCATTTCCCTCTTGAAGAGGCATCCTTCGCCTCAGCTGACATAGCCCCCCAGTTGTATCTGACTGCCCCTGTTCTCTCATATACAGGTCATAAGATCTCTCTCTCTCTCTCTCTCTCTCTCTGCGCGACTCTGGCCCTGCATGCACCCTGACCCCCCCTCCTTCTCCTCATATGAGCAAGTCATAAACCCTCTTCTTTCGCAAAGCCCTGTCCTTGAGAGTCACGGCCGCGCCTGACCAGCACCTCCTTCCCTTCCATGAATGCCCCTCTATTGACGAGCCCTCCCTCCGCGCTCGATTGTCCACGCAGGCATGAATACCACTCCTTTGATGACCCCTTCCCCCGAGTTCGGCTGACCACACATGTCCGAGGCCATCGCCTAAGCCAGGAGATACCATTTACTGCCCTTATTGTATGCCTAGCCACCCCACCCCCTGGGCCATGATCAGGCGCACACATCCTACGACACACTCAGTTGCACGATCGCCCTTCCCTCTTATCAGCAGGTCAAGGGTCCCCATTGTGAACGTATGTGGAGTAGGATCATCACGAGGATTATAGGAATGTTTTCCTTTTGCGACACACTGACCTGATTGTATCATCAAATGTTCTACAAATGTATAAAAGCCAGAGTCTCACGCTCACTTGTTAGAGCACCTCCCGAAAGACACTGTGTTTCGTGTCCGAAATGACTGGCTCTCCTCATGAGAAATAAACTCTGTTCTTGATTCCTGCTCCCAGCGCCCGTCTCTTTATTTGGTAAATTATTCGGAATGGAAACTAAGAGGCGGTTTGCGCCAGCAGCCTGGGCATTGATAGAATTATGGGCTCACTTTCCACAATTGGCGTCCCAACGCGGGGTCCATCAGTGACATAGGGTTCGGTAAGAGAGATCCAGACGAAGAAGTGAACGTCTAAAAATGATCGGAGTATACCTGCCTTGAGAGGGCCCTAGCCCGGCTGCCGATCGACAGAACTTCACCAATTCTGAACGGACCTCTCTTGAGTGACCTATTGTCCTGACTGGAATCCCACAGGAATGCTACATGGAGTAAGAGAACGATCGGGCGCTGGAGGAAGGAGTCGAAGAACTGTCCGTATGGTCCGGTCCGGGTAAGATTAAGTAAGGTGTTTTTACGCCTGATTGGTAGGGTGGTTCTATCCACCTGATTGATTGATTGATTGTATTGAAATCGGTATTTGTATACTGATATTGTATTGGTTGGTATTGGTTCATTTAGCTTTGAGGGCTACTTGACATATTGGTTCTCTTTTGAGAACGAGACATTCTCTGTTTGCAAACAGCGGCGAATAGGAACGTCGTCCCTCTTTGCAGATGGAGAAGGGTAGGTAATGCAGACTTTTGTCCCCGTTGTAATCCGTCATGCCTACTTTTCTCCCCACTGATTGTTTGAAGTCGATTAATAATCGATTGTTGCTCTTTGAGATCTTCCCTGTCTACAAACTGAGACGAGTAGAAATATTCTGTCTTCCTTTTTGGATAGCGAAGGGCAGGTAATGCAGACATTTGTCCCCGTTGTAATCCGTCATGCCTGTTTTTCTCCCCACTGATTGGTTGGTTGCCTGGACATTGTTGTTCCAGGAATTGTTTCGTTTGAGGTATTTTCTATTTGCAAACAACGTGAAATAGAAACACTCTGTCTAGTCTTTGCAAGTAGAAAAGGGTAGGTTATGCCCCTTTGTGAATTCGTCAGTCCTACCCACTCCCCACTGGTTGGTTATTGTGGGGTAGCTCGCATGGTCCGCCCAGGAGACTACTCTTATGGAGGACATATGCTCTCTACTCATGGGCCATTTAATAGAAATAGACCGACTGGTCCGTCCAGGAGGCTACCCTAGTAAGTGGAAGTACATCGCTCGGTCTGTCCAGGATGATACCCTAATGAAGGAATATATGTTCCCCTTTTGATCGATAATCTCGTTCCACCCCGGACCATTTATTGGAGGGGACTCGTCTGGTCCGTCCAGATGTACCCCCCCCCCTAGTGAAAAGGACACATAAAAATATGAAGTGATCACCGTTCCCTACTAACAGAAAGCTTTAGCTCGAAACACGCTAAGGAAGAGAAAGAAAGATAAAAAGAAATCAGGCTAAGTCAGTAACCCCCTGATGAGCTTTTGACTTCACCAAAAATAAGAAACATTAGAAATAATTCGTAATAAGAAATGTAAAAAGGCGAAAAGATTCGATAGCAGAACATAGCCACGAGGTAGCTAGGCTTCACTGCCTGTTCCTGTTCCCAACATGTCTGCCTCATTGCCCGCCCCGCCCAAATAACGGTCACATGAAATAGAAACAACTCAATAGGTACCTACCCCCGTTCCGGAAGCTCCCGAAGTGCAACAGGTCCGCGGTTACGCCCATCCGGAAGGCGAGGCCTGGAGGCACGAGGGACTCGCCTGGCCACGGTCAGGAGGAGATGACGTTGGGCAGGCGGTCCAAGGGATGACTAGGACCTCTCCGTCTTCTCCCTTCTGCCGCCCTGCAGGCCGCGGGGAGAGAGGGGGCTGTCTTGCCTTGGCCACCGACCACCCCTCTCTCTCACCCGATCCGGCTTTTGCCAAAGGCCGACGCCAAGGCGAGAACGGCGGTGAATCAAGTAGTCCCGCCACATTTCAAATTCGCCGCATGCCATCGCCTGCTGGTCCAGAGCCGAAGCCAAGGCAAGAACGGCGGCAAATCAAGTAGTCCCGCCAGATGCCAAATTCGCCGCCTGCCGCCGCCTTCATAGGTACAGGCAGTCCTGCCACATTTCGGGCTCCCTGGAGAATCAGGTAGTCCCGCCACATGTCAAAAAGGGAGGGGGGGGCTGTCTTGCCTCAGCCGCCGACCACCCCCCCCCCATCATCAATGGCTGGCACAGCCAATGTCGAAAACGATGGAGCCGGGGAACGGCGCGGGGTCGCTGGAAGGGGGAGGTGGCGCGAACGACCCTCCCCCACCTCCCTCCAGGTGGAGGCTTCCAGCGACACCCCAACACTCTTTGCTTAAAGAGGGTCAACATCACAAAGCGGTCTTCTGCCCAGGACGGGCACCTGCTCCATATCGCCTCTCCTCGACCTTGAAGATTCTATAAGAGCCGGGGGGCCCCCGACCCTCTGCATGGGTGCCCCCGCCCCCTTCGCTGGGAACCACGACATCGGTGCTACTCCTGCCGGCACCAGACTCGGATCGGAAATGGCTAAGATGCCGCCATGGCACAGGCTTGTTCAGTTCCGGAGGAACACCAGAATGACCCGGTAGGAAAAATTGTTGCCGCCCTTCCCACTCTTTGACTCATGGTCCATATTGTTAGACTGTTAACCACATAGCACGAGACTTTTTGAACTGCCAACGGAAAGTCTGAGCCAACCATGTGAGACTAGAGACACTCTGACTGTGCTGGAACTTGCCTGACCCCACCCAAAATGGCGCCGACACAAAATGAGACGTTTTTAATGAACTTTGTTGCACCCTGATTGCGCAAGCTTTTTGCCCCGAGATATATATAACGTTTTGGATAATGAAAGTAGATATGAAGGATATTGAGCATGTGCTTGGATAATGAATTGACTTAGGGTGGGTACTGATTATGAGTTGGAAAATGAATTGGTGTAATTTAAGGTAATGAATGATTATTGGATGATGTATTTATGAATGTATTAAAGATGAATTACTGACATGCATCATGCCTGCTCTGTAGGGGAGTTTAATACGATTTTATTGCACTGCCGCACTTTATGCAATGAACTGCCACCAGCTTCGTTCTTCCCATGTACAGTTCCAATCTGCTCCGTGGCTAGCCCACCGAGTTGTAGGCCTGTATTTATGTGTCAACCCTCTTTATTAAAGGTATTTTGGAAACGAAAGCATAGTTGTAGCGGATTGCATTAATGAGTTTTGAATGTATTACTACTATGAGCAACGAGAAAGTATGATGAAGGCTAAAGGTTAAAAAGGACTCGATATTTAGCAGCCACACTATGTGTGACAGGCAGCCGGAAAGGTGCTTTAGAAGCCCTAAAACGACACCACAGAAATGCCACCTGACCGCCACCCTTGTACCCGATCAAAAGGGGTTACGACCAAGTAGCTCATGTCGCACAGATCGTCAAATGATTATCTGTCTGACCTTTCTGGTCCATCTGGGCTTAAACGCCGTGATGGTAGGGAAATGCACTACGTGAAAATAGGTCGAGTATGTGGTAGGTAAAGCGTTTCCGGATTACTGCACGTTGATGAGGTTTTGAATGTTGCCCCCCACCCCTTCTTTTTCCTCCCTTCTGCAGGTTACGTCGGAACACTGGCTGATGTATGGATGGACGACGACCGAACCGCCGATGAGAGGGGGAAAAAGGGAATATGAGCATGGTCCTTAGGACAAGTAAAAGTTTTTTTAAAAAGACGTAGACTTAAAAATGACTGTTCCTCCTTAGAACATAGCAACGGGAGGATGGACTGACATAAAGACTGGACAAGTACTGAATGACAAAAAAAAATTGACTAGAAACGACGCGTTAAATAATGTAACTGGACGTTTTGACTAGGTAGGGAAAGGACAAAGAAAAATTGTACGGGTAAGGGTTGCCACGGCACCACCCGCCTAGGAAGTTAGAAATGTTGCCGATGTTCAAAATGCACTGCCCCCTTTCTCACACTCTTACAGATATAGCCAAGCTGTCCGACTGTTTTCCCGATCAATACTTGCCGTTGCCTCAGCCTGGAGAACTTCCCACCAAAGGAGGGAACAGAAAAATGGTTTAAGATCCAACCATGGGTAACTAGCGCGACCAGGTTAATTTCCGATCAACCAACCGAGGTGTGAGTATTGGTAATTGGGAACGCTCGCAGGCGTGACAAACGAGAAGGAAAAGGAGGGAAGGGCAGAAAGAGCTAAGCACGTAGATAAATAGGATAGTAAAGATACGTAGGATATATATAAAAACAGATGTTGTAGACTAACAATTGTTTCCTGTCTTGTTGTGAATGTCTTGTATATGTGTAATACATGTGCCGTCTTCCCTGTCTGAGTTTGTGTGTGTGTAACGTACGAATATATGTCTCCCCTCTGTCTATATCTGCATGTTACCCGACCTTTGCTGTTCTGTGTTGTGAGCGCACTAAATGACCTATTTTCGTACACGTCTCTCTCTCTCTCCACCCTTTTTCTCTCTCTCTCTACATGTCATACGTGTACCGAATGGCTCGTTTAGATTGCGGACGACTCTCGCTCTCTATGAGAGTCTCCCTATTTTCTCTCCCTCTTTTTGGTAAATTTGTGCCCCACCGGCACCAGTCTGATTTGATACCTATTGAACACGAAGGTGTTCAGCGAAATTGACCGAAACTAAAATGACTGTATCTCGCCATGTTACTGCCTCTCCTTTCTGCAAAATGAATGAACTTGAATTGGCTGAGAAGGAAAGGACAGGTAAGACGACTAAGGTCCCCCAATTTGGCCTTTTATAGGGGAACTATATGTCAATGGCATCCTAATTTTTATTGTTAGAAATAAGCGCCAAGGTCCAGATTGACCCCCAATGCCCAGATTGCCCCACCCCTTTGCACCCAAGCAAGAATGCCCGAAGCGTCCCCGCCCCACTTGATCGACCCCAGCTACTGCCCCCGATATATATATATGATGACCATGAGTAACTGCCGCCCCTCGAGAAAAACATGTTTGACTCTGTCTTTCAATGATTGCACCCCCGCTTGTTTTAAAGAGTTAGCCAGCTCTAAAGGGAAATGTAAGACTGTTAAGGCTCGAATTAGAAGGACGAGTCTCTCCTGAATGTTGTCAATCTTGGGGTTTTGTTTTTTTTTGTTGAAATACGCAGGTGATAAGAGTCCGACCTCTGTCCATATATGTCATGAACGAACGCCGATTAGACTTGGTGCGAACGCAGTAGAAATACCCACCTACTTACTTCATGGTAATAGACTTCTGACTATGACCAATGAGCATAACGCCAGGTGCTAGGATTACGAGTGGAATTCATATGTAAAAATCTCTTCTCCTGCCAGTTCTCTAAAACTTGTTTTTACCCATTTAAAGATACTCAATCACCGGAGGAGAAGGGCCGGACGTGACGCACAGCGTGGCTGCAGATCATGAGACACATGCGACCTCAACCAAAGGTGGAGCCGCAGGACAACAAGAAACGGGACGAGGCAGCACTCTCAAAGGTGGTAAAAGAAAGAATGAAGGGCTGTCCTGAAGCTCTCTGTCCGCCAACCCACGTGTGCCTGGAGCCTCCGTCCCTCTTTTCAAGCCCGATTGATGGGCCTGCTTGCTTGTTACCCATTGCTCCCTTGGTCCCTTTGGTGTGTCCCGGGAAAATCTGCCCCCACTCCGCCCTCTCACTCCCATCGACTAACGAAACCGCACACCCTCTTTTCCATGCGACTCTCTGCTGAAAGGAAGAACAGCATCTAGATGGAAATGGGGTTACACCACAGAAATATAGGTGCCAAGCTTAAGGCGCCACTCAAAGGATTGGTTAGGGAACAGGACTGTGGTCTAACAGCAGAGGACTGACCGCACCCTGCAACGCGTAAGGATAGAACCGAGCTGGACCTATAGCTCCACAGCGGGTGCTCAACAGCGCCAACGAAAGGACACGGACTAGAGCCTACCAGTGATGGCTCACTGATAAAAGACACTGTGACGAAGAGATCTTGCGTATTGAACTGAATTCCTCCCTTGACTACTTGGTCAAAATGTTCATTGGTCACATTTTTAAGTCAGAAACATTTATGCTATGTAGTGATTTGAAATGATAGGAACTCGACAAATGCCATCCCCTATGTGCTGCGTTCTGCCAAACACATCAACTGTCCATGATTATATGCCATATGTTAGTATTGACAAATGCAAATTCTTCGATCGCACCTGTTTATATGTACCTTCTCCATGATTATATGCCATATGTTAGTATTGACAAATGCAAATTCTTCGATCGCACCTGTTTATATGTACCTTCATCGACTGCAAAAATGAACTTTGCTATGTAAAAAGGGGCGACTGTAGAAAATAAGAAGTATTGATGTACATAAGCAATGTTCATTTCCCTTTTCCCACTCCCCTCCCTGCACGCACCATGAATATTGTAAAGCATTGACTGCATCCCTCAGCCCGCAAAGACCTGTACCCATGTGTACATGATAGCCATTTTAGGCACCTTGGCCTCTTGCCCACTCATTAGAATCACTGGCTTCCCTCCCGCGCGCATTTGAGCACCCCCCCCTCTCCCACTCTCACATACATAGACCATGAAACCCAGCACTCTGCGCGACCCTGCTATGAAAGGCAACCCTCCTGTTTGACCCAGGCACCCCCCCCCCCCATTTCCCTCTTGAAGAGGCATCCTTCGCCTCAGCTGACATAGCCCCCCAGTTGTATCTGACTGCCCCTGTTCTCTCATATACAGGTCATAAGATCTCTCTCTCTCTCTCTCTCTCTCTCTGCGCGACTCTGGCCCTGCATGCACCCTGACCCCCCCTCCTTCTCCTCATATGAGCAAGTCATAAACCCTCTTCTTTCGCAAAGCCCTGTCCTTGAGAGTCACGGCCGCGCCTGACCAGCACCTCCTTCCCTTCCATGAATGCCCCTCTATTGACGAGCCCTCCCTCCGCGCTCGATTGTCCACGCAGGCATGAATACCACTCCTTTGATGACCCCTTCCCCCGAGTTCGGCTGACCACACATGTCCGAGGCCATCGCCTAAGCCAGGAGATACCATTTACTGCCCTTATTGTATGCCTAGCCACCCCACCCCCTGGGCCATGATCAGGCGCACACATCCTACGACACACTCAGTTGCACGATCGCCCTTCCCTCTTATCAGCAGGTCAAGGGTCCCCATTGTGAACGTATGTGGAGTAGGATCATCACGAGGATTATAGGAATGTTTTCCTTTTGCGACACACTGACCTGATTGTATCATCAAATGTTCTACAAATGTATAAAAGCCAGAGTCTCACGCTCACTTGTTAGAGCACCTCCCGAAAGACACTGTGTTTCGTGTCCGAAATGACTGGCTCTCCTCATGAGAAATAAACTCTGTTCTTGATTCCTGCTCCCAGCGCCCGTCTCTTTATTTGGTAAATTATTCGGAATGGAAACTAAGAGGCGGTTTGCGCCAGCAGCCTGGGCATTGATAGAATTATGGGCTCACTTTCCACATGCGCCAATAGGGGTGTTCCGGCGCAAGGGAGGGCGTTCCTGCGCAGGAACGCATCCTAAAAGTGGCTGAGGGAAATCTACAAGATTTCAATCAGTCACTTTGAGGACAATGATGCGTGACTCAAACCCTGCGCCTGCTTGAAGCAGACGTACGGCTTGACGCAGCATTGGGGAGATAGGGCACCCCAGAGAATTGATGGAGCTGCACCATCGTTGCGACGCAACTCCAGCAATGCGCCACCTTTACGGCACAGATGCGTAACGCTTTGGTGACGTTTTGGGCCCATGGCGCGCCGCATTGTAATACGGCGCACCATGGGTGATGGTGGCGTGACGCACAATTACTGGCGCATCCCTGCAACTTTGCAGGGATGCGCCGGTAATTAAAAATCTGAACCTTAGTGTGTAGCATTGCGCAGTTCTTTCAACTACACTCATACATAATTTCACAGGCCAATGAAATGAACACAAAATCTAAAACAAATAAGCATAGTAGCAACACTACTGAGAAGGAGAGCAGTGTACCTGAAATGCACAGAAGATTTTGAAATAAAATGTACCTACAATGTAATGAGCAGCATTATTGCTCTTGGTAAAAAACAAAAATTTGCAATATAATAACACAGCAGGAGAAAACATAGTAGTAAAGACATAGCTACTACTACTCACCAAGCCCGGGGATCTCAAGGCCAAGGAGGTCGAGCAGATCTCGCTCACGGGTCAGGACATCCGTCCAGCGGTGGGTGGCCTGGTTGTAGGTGCGCCAGACCCGAGAGTGATGGTAAATGGCCTGGCACACCTTCTCCCACCGCTTCCGGCGCTCCCGGGCCCCGTACCCGGCACTGATCTTGCCGCCTCCCATGATGGTCCTGGGGAGGCGGCGCTGAACATAAAAAATGAGTTGGGCCACCTCCTCCGGGGTAAAGATCTCCCGTGGCATCACTAGCTCCCCCCTCAAACGCCCGCACGGGAGCCGGACACGGGGTGCGGGACCCTTCCCCTTCTCGGGATGCTTCCCGGCTCCCTTCACCATGGTCTGGGCGGAAAGGAATAAAGAAAATAGAATAGGGAAGAGAAGAAAAGAAAAGAGTTTACAAAAGTAGTTTAAAATTAACCAAAAGTAGCAGTAAACACAAAAATATAGGGCTAGAAAAATAGAGGGATAGATAATAAGTAAAATAGATAAAAAAAAACTTCAAACAAGCAAAGGATGGCAGAGATTGACAGAGGATACAAAGACCATGCCCAGAACCATAGCAATGAATGAGAAACAAGATGGCCGCGCCCGTTCACGACCGCGCGGGTAAGTTCGCGCGAGATTTTCCTTGCGAACACGCGCGAGACTGTACTGGCAAGCCGCGGACTTTGCGAGATTACACTTCGCGCCCGGAAACGGAAATACGTCAGGCAAACAAGATGGCTGCGCCCTTGAACGACCGCGAGGGTAACTTCGCGTCTTGCGCTACGAGCGGCTCGCAAAAACGCACAAAACCTTGCCAACTAACACGCCGCAAAAAAAACAAATTGCATATTCGCACGAATTTGCGGCTTCCGAATCCGATCTTGCGCGTGTTCGCACCCCGCGAACCCCGCGAAATTGCAGAAAAACGAGTTTTTCAAAAGTGAAAGCACTCGGCAGGGGCAAGAGTTCAAACTCATCATTAGTAACAATTCCCGGTAGTGCTTCCTGACTGGGGCCCCTCCAGAATTCAGTTGCTAGTTGCAACAATTGTATGACCCTGCTCTGACCCTCACAGCAGGCTCATACAATAGCTACAAGTAGGCCACAAAGAAGGTCCTGGGGAAAAAAAATGCACTGCAACAGAAAGCAAAATTACAGATAAGGAAGCAGGTGCCAGACTGGAATTTTAAAACAGTGACACATTAATAAACTAACCCCAAATTAATTCATCTCAGTTGAAGCAGGGCTGGTGTGCTTGCTTTTCCCCCCCATAATCTACAGTAATGATGAACCAGAGGGTGGCATTGATGTAACAGAGGGTTGCAGTGGTGAAACAGAGGGTGCTGGGAACCTGTGATGATGAACCAGACGTAGAAACAACATAATTCGCGACCGTTGCGAGACGAAATGTAAGTTCGCAATTGCGAACTGGTACGAAACCCTCGCGAACTGGCAGAAATCCTTGCGAACACAAAAAAAAAAAAATCCGCAAATTCGCAAGAATTCGCGGATTTTGCGGATTGCGAGTTCGCAAATCCGCAAAATTCGCGAACGCGAGATTCGCAAAATTCGCCCATGCTTAGCGGGCATTAACCAAGATGCCCTCTACTCCTGCTGTATTAGAACTGGATGTGACGGGGTGTTCAAAGGTAGGATGGATGGGGGCGAAATTAAGAGGTCTGGACGAGGAATGACAGCCACATCGTAGTGGGAGCAGAAAATCATCCGGTTCATAGGAATATGAGCAGCGTTTTTTACGAGGTTTAAGAGCCAACAATTCGCAAAGAGAGTAGCTGCGGGGGAGAGTTGACATTTTACCAGAGTCCAGGGGCCAGCCGTCCGGCGCGTCCTTAGCGCGGACGGGCGCAGACGGGCAGGACTCTGGCACGACTCCGGCGCAGATCCGGCACGCCCGCTGATCACGTCCGCTGCGCGGAGTCGTCCCTGCCCGTTTTTATGACGCTGCAAATCGCGTCAGGAAGCCCAACCCTACCCAAGATGGCGGCCAAAAACCGGTGCCCTGCCCTCGGCCTCAGAGCGATATACCAGCCAAAACATCGTAAACAGAGGAGGCAAACAGAAAAAATGGAGGAGAGACTCAAGCCAATGATGTCAGGTCTAACACCAGCCTTATCTTTAACAGGTCTTCCTGTCTTGAAATATTTGCTGGAGAATGTCCTTGTTATGTTGTAGAGTTCTTTCAAGTTTCCATGGCTTGCTGCATCCTGTGCTTCTGTAGCAAGACCACCATTAATCTTCACCTATCTGCTCTTAAGCTTCTTTTTGCTTTCTTGTTGGTTGTGTTGTATTCATCTTAAGCTTTCGCTTTTTCTGCTCTGTTTGGCTGGTGTGGATTGCTGCTTTCTTTTCCTTTCTCGCTTGGATTTTGTGGAGATCTTGGTAGAGATATATTCTTTTTCTTCTTAAATTTGTAGTAAACTTTCAGATTTGGGCAAGCTATTTGAGAAATCTAGCCTTTGATGCTAGACAGGAGAGTGAGACTTTACACATCACAGATGGGCACAGTTTGGTAGCACTTAGCAAGAGCATGGCTATCTCCACTATAGGTACACTAAGTCAATATTTCTAAATGCCACACCTATATACAAAATAGTATTTTGTATGCTTAGACATCAGTAAAATCATAAATAATGGGAACTGATGCTGGAAGTGGCATCAAAGGAAGTGTTAGCACAGGCAGTGAAATCTCTATAAATATTCAAAATAAATGCAACATTAAAAAAATAGCTTCTAAATCAAAGTGAAATAAATGCACCAATCCTAAAGCCCCAGTGAAAACTTTAATGTTGACTGTATTATGTTCATATATTCCTATGTAGTAAACTTTAGTGATCACATACATGATTCATAATGCATTAACAACTTCAATCAAATATGCACATTTCTGAGCCGCACAGCCTAACTCTCAAACTTGGCCAGTAGAAGTGTGATTTCAGTAGTATAATGAGGCCATTATTGTGTACATGAATCAAGGAAGTACCTAAAAAACATAAAATACCCACCCTATAAAACCTTTCCTGAATGATACTAGGTGAGTGAGGTAGGTGATCACAGCACTCGTTTTTTCTACTTTTAAGCAGGTTACCAAGCAACTGACCTGGTCAGTTGAAACAGTAGTTGTCTTTGATATTTAGCTGTGCAGCCTGCTATTTTATATTAAATGCTAGTTAGACTTTAGGATTCCCAACATGTTGTGTTTTATTTTTAACACCCCCTTCCATTAGGTGTCCATAACTGTAAATTTCCCTCATTAAGTAAAAGGACCCCAAAATCCCACGAAAAATGTTCAATGACAGCATCTAGCACTTCACTGTAGAGCGGTATTCATTGTAGCCAGAATGGATATTTGAAGATTGCCTGTGCTGTGCTTTCCTGGCTGCTCATACAGTTGTAAATTGGGGGGTGGGGGGGATTGTATGATTGCATGTGAGATGTCTTTGGTGAATGAGCTGCCTGCCAGACATACATTATTTTCCTGGAAACGTTCTTTCAGCTGTTCTTATTCCTATGTTAGTGATTCCGTCGCTGCCACCTCGTCCTTGTAGGCGCACCGACCTCTTCCTAGAGTCCAGTGTGTCTCTCCCACTGAGAATGCAAGATTGATCGAACACAATATAACGCAATACAAAAAATGCAGTAATTGTTTACTTACATCACTGAGAGACATAAGTATTGCCAATCATTCTGGCTAAACGAGCGTGTGATCAGCCGTGGCCGGTCGATACAGAAATAGTTATTTGCAGGTAGGACAGTGACTCTGAGATGCCCGGGGCTAGCGCTAGGACAGAGTAAGTCAATCACATTGCATTTCCGCAGAGCCACTGTCTGACATGTGAATGGCTTTCCCAGCCCCACCAGCATGTTTCGACATCTCCTGATTTCCGTATAGGCCAGTCCATATGTGACTGTAATTGCCTCTCCAACACTCTGGAGAAC
The DNA here is from genome assembly GCF_964263255.1 of Lissotriton vulgaris. Lineage (NCBI taxonomy): Eukaryota > Metazoa > Chordata > Amphibia > Caudata > Salamandridae > Lissotriton > Lissotriton vulgaris. Next base: position 581,204,201 of record NC_141687.1, on the reverse strand, counting down.
TTAATTAAATCTGGCTTAATCTGCTTATCCTGCCTGTCAAGGAGAAAATGTCGGGATTTGCGGTGAGAAGTGCGAGTCCACTCACAAGCCATCTACTGGCAGCACCTAATCAGAGTTGGACTAGCGCAGGAAACAGGGCCAGCACCAAAACGAAAGTGGTTTCCATTAGCGATTCAGGTATCTACAAAAGTGGCCCAGATATTCAAATCAGGGCAGTTGTAACATATAAAGATGAGTTGTATAAGTGTTTTGCAAGGAATTGTCGATTGCATATATATGTGCATTTGTGGGAATACCAGAGTAAAAAATAAAACACGTCCCACCACACCTTAAAACTGGTCAGCAAACAGCCAAAAAACGGCCAATTACTGACCTGTCAGGCCATCTCTTCGGACACTGCTGGATTGCCCATCAGGCCAATCCGAACTATACCTTGTCACACAACCTACCTACAGTCTGCCACATCTAAGAGCATAGTAGTTCCAAGTTAAAGTGCCCTGCGCCCTGTTCATACAGAAGAAAGGAATAATGGCCAAGGTTTTGGGGAATTAGGGGTGGAGAAGTGAGCGCATTTTTTTTCTTATCCAGGCCCCGGTGAAAATTTCCGTTACACTTGCGTAATATGTACAATTCGCGCAATTTAACATTAAGTAAATAATGCAAAATATTCGAATATCGCTTTCTTTTCTACAGCCACAACATTCTTGGAGAGTCATCTGCTAATCTCTTTTTTGAGGTGCCTTTACCCATTCTCCGGGAAGTCCTAGGGTGGGATTTACGGGAGTGGGGGAAAATTGATACATGCCAGTGGGAAACATATGAAATTCCCTGCGGGGGCACAATACGAAATTTGCCAGTTTGGGGGCAGTGGCTTGCTGCTGATAAAGATGATGGCACTCCTCTGAGACTTAGAGGTGTGGCACACAAAGTGGCGTTATGAAGGCGACTTCCTTCATTGTTAATGCTTCTCAACAGTGCCTAAGCACCCATAAAAGGTTTATGCCATCTCTTTTATTTTTCAATCAATCAGTCAATCAATCAGAGTTTTGTAGAGCACGCTAATCATCCCTAGGGGTATCCAGGCACTAGGGTGAGGATGGTATAGTCAAACAGCCATGTCTTGAGACCGCTCCTAAACTCCGCGAGGGATGTTGGTGTTCGGAGGTGGATGTGGAGGTCTTTGGTTGCAAGGTGGGAGAAGGAGCAACCTCTGGTTAGGATGCGCTGGATGCGTGGGACGGTGGTAAGGGCAAGGGTGGCAGACCGCAGGTGTCTGGTAGGCTGGTGGAAGGTCAGGCGGTTGTTCAGGTATTCTGGTCCAGCGTTGTGGAGGGCTCTGTAGGAGTGTGTGAGAAGTTTGAAGTGGCGTCTCTTCTTGACAGGGAGCCATTGAAGGCTAAAAAGGTGGGGGGTGAGGTGGGCTTCTTTTGGGCAGGTCCAGCATGATTCATGCTCCTGCTTTCTGGACGGTTTGGAGGTGACTGAGGAGGTGAGTGGTTGTTCCGGCAAAGAGGGCGTTCCCGTAGTCGAGCCGACTAGTGATGAGGGCATGGGTGACAGTTCTCTTGGTGTCGGTGAGGATCCATCTGAAGACTTTCCGGAGCATTCTGAGGGTGTTGAAATAGGTGTAGGCAGTAGAGTATATCTAGTGTCTCATAGAGAGTTTGCTGTTGATGATGATTCTGAGGTTACGGGTATGGGTGGTGGGGGTTGATGATGGTCCAAGGGCAGAGGGCCACGAGGTGTCATCCCAGATCAGTAAGGGTCTTCCAAAGAGGAGATTTTTTTGTTTTGTCGGCATTGAGCTGGAAGCAGTTGGCTTTCATCCAGTCAGCGATGTCGGTCATGGCATTCTGGAATCTCGATCTGGTGGAGTCAATGTCTTCGGTGAGGGAGAGTATGAGTTGGTTATCCTTGGTGTAGGAGATGATGCTAAGACTATGGCTGCGAGTGATGGGGGCCAGAGAGGTCATGTAAACATTGAATAGTGTTGGGCTGAGTATGGTGCTCTGGGTAACCTGCAGATGATGCTCTTGGGCTTGAAGGTGAATGGCGGTAGGCGGATTCTTTGGGTGCGTCTGATGAGAAAAGAGGATAGCAGCTTAAGGGCATGCCGATGTGATGGAGTTTTGGGATGAGGAGAAGAAGATGGGAGACAGTGTTGAAGGCCGCTGACAGGTCGAGGAGGAGCAGGGTTGCTGATTCGTCCCGTTTGAGGATGGCTCTGATATCGTTTGCGGCAGCTATGAGGAATGTTTCGGTGCTGTGGTTCAGGTGGAAGCTAGATTGGGAGCGGTCAAGCATGTGGTTGAATTCCATGTAGTCTGTGAGTTGGCGGTTGATGGCTTTCTCCAGTATTTTTGCCAGAAAGGGAAGGAGCGAAATGGGTCGGTAGTTCTTGAGGTCGAATTGGTTGGCTGTAGGCTTCTTTAGCAAGGGTTTGACTTTGGTGTGCTTTCAAGCTTCAGGGAACATGGCAGTGCCTAGCGCTGCATTGATGATGCTGGTGAGAAGGGGTCTGATTGCTTTATGTGCAAGGTTGAAGATGCGGTGCTGGCAGTGGTCAGCGGGGGCTCCGGAGAGAATAGAGGACATGATGGAGGTCGTTGTTTCGATATCGAAGGGTGTTCAGTCGTTTAGGAGGTGTGGTGGGCGGCCAGTGGTAGAGGCGTGGAGGAGTAGTCTTGCTGGGGTGTTCGAAGTTTGTGTAAATGTTAGCGATCTTGGAGTGGAAGAAGCTGGCAAACGAGTTAGAGAGGGACTCGCAGGGCTGGATGATGTTTTCAATGGCATCTGGTGAGGAGAATTCTCTGACAATGGTGAATAGTTCCTTGGTGCGGTTGGTGGACTGGAGGCGGGTGGTGATGTCTGCTTTCTTTGCTTCTCTGATGGTGTGGTAGTAGGATTTGATGTCCATTTTGAAGGGTGTGTTGTCATCTGGGTCTCTTCTGGTGCGCCATTGTCTCTCTAGGGGGTTGCATTTACGTTTCTCAGTCTTGATTTCAGGGGTGAATCAGCTGGTGTGTTTGTTGGCTCTTTTGCTGTTGAGGGTTTTAATGGGAGCAATGGCCTCAGTGCTAGCGGTGATCCAGTTGGATAGGGGGGCGGCTGCTTGATTGACGTTGTTGAATTTGTAGAGGGTGGTGGTGTTGAGGGCGGTTGTCCATTGGGATTCAGTGTTGGTGTTCCTGCTGCCTTAGGAGAAGGGGGTGGAGTGATGGTGGCCGGTCGTGTGCCAGCGATGGTGCAATGGACGATGCTGTGGTCAATCCAGGGTAGCTCGATAGTGTGGCCTCCCCGGATCATGTTGCTGGATATGATGATGGGATTGAGGGTCTGTCTGGTGATGTGCGTTGGGCTGGTGACGATCTGTTTGAGGCCTAGGTTGTCCATGGAGTCAAGTGGGATTGCTGAGTTAGTGTCCGAGGGGTCTTTGTAGTGAAAGTTGAGGTAGCCGAGGAAGAAATAGTGTCTGGACTCCACGGCGAGGGGGGCAATTAATTCAGAGACTATGTTGTAGTAAGGGGTCAGGGTCTGGGAGACCTGTAGGTGAGTGTCCCTCTGATAGTGGTCTTGGCATTTGCTTTGAGGTGGATGTTGAGGCATTCCATGTTGGGTGAAGGGGAGTCTATGGAGGTGGTGAGTCTAATGGTGTCCTTGTGGATGATGGTGATTCCTCCTCCTGGTCTTTTTGAGACAGTCTCTGGGTGTCATTTTGTTGCCAGTTATGGTTGCGCTGGCAATGTCGGGGGCTAAGGAGTTTTTGAGCCAGGTCATCGTAAGGACAGGAAGAATTCTTAAACATGAGACTGATGCTTCGTTCCCTTGGAACTAGATTTGGACTCTTTTATCCGTGTCTTTTTTAAGTCATATATAATAACAAAACATCAACTTATGAAGATCCACCTCTTCTAAGAGACTTCCTGACTGCTTGTAAAACAGAAAACATGGACATTACTGCATCAATGTCTTTGTCTCTTCTATATCACTTATTTCTTCTGGGAATTGGATAGAAGTTTCAATGGTATTTCATTCATGTTGTTTCTTCGTTTATTTAAAAAAAGTATTGATCTATGTTTTTCAATAACATGTATCTTAACCTGATCTTATAATATTTTTATCCTGTTTCCACTTACATGCTTTATTGCTTTCGTGCGTCTCCCTCCCATGTGAGATTTAGACATCCCTTCTTGTTATGTGGTCCCCCTCCCTCACTCTCATCAAGACTATTTGTAGGTAGGTTCACTTTTTTGTTATTTGTAATACATTTTTTCTCGTATTGTTGTTCTCGCAGACCTTATCTCCTTCCTTTTATTCTATCTTTTTCTGTAAACCTATTTCTCCCTTCTTCCCTGCACTGTACTGGCCTTACTGCTGTGCCATGATGTCTTTGCATTGATACTCATTTTATCATTTGTTAGTCTCTTTCTTACTTCTTATATTTTCTTGAACATTATGTCTGATTAGAACGTTTGTCTTATTTTCTATTTTATATGGCCTTAACATTCGTATCTTGGAATGTCAGGGGTTTGAATTCCCCTATCAAACGTCAAAGAGTTTTCTCACATCTGTCCCAACTTAATGCTCATATTGCTTTTTTTTTACAAGAATCTCATCTCAAAGAGAATGAATGTATGAAATTACGTAAGGGGTGGGTGGGTGAAGTGTATTTCTGGTAAAAGAAAGGGTGTTATGATTTTATGTCATAAATCCGTAGAAGTCCAACTGTTATTAAAGGAAGTTTATTCAGAAGGGAGATGGTTACTACTTGAGCTCTTTATTAATAAGATTCCGATTGTCTTATCAGCGTATATGGCCCTAATGTCCCTTATTGTCAGTTTTGGTCTATCATTTCTCAGCAACATCTACAACATCCAGAGGAGTGGCGGAGCACGGCAATTAGTTTTAAGGACTGCATGAAGGCCGTAGGAATGTGGATGGCCCAAAACTGCCTTAAATTTAACTCCAGTAAAACAAAGGTGGTATGTTTTGGCAACGATCACAATTTTTGGACCCCTGAATGGTGGCCAGACACCTTGGGTCATCTCCCTGCACCCAACAAGGAGGTAAAAAACTTAGGAGTGTGGGGGGACCAGATGCTAAGTTTTAGAGACAAAGTAAATTCAGTGTCTCCCGCTACGTCCTTTGCACTCAGGTCTTGTAAGAAAATTCTGCTGCTCTTACCTACAGAGTGTCATCAAACAGTTGTCACAGTACTTACTATGTCTAGGCTGGATGACTGCAACAGCCTTTACTTTAATATCCAGGAAGGAATAATGAATAAGTTGCAACTCCAGCAGAATGCTGCTGCTAGGTTGGTGTCAGGTATCCCTCAATATGCATCAATCTCTAAGGAGATACAGAGGCTTCATTGGCTGCCAGTTAGGAAGCGTACCCAGTTTAAAGCCTTGTGTTTGGTTCACAAGGCGATTCATGGAACAGGGTCAGTTACTTAAAAGAGCGGCTATTTTGGTATACTCCTACTAGTTCACTGCGCTCATCTGCTGCTAAGCAGGTTTATGTGCCTTTTGCAGCCAAGGCTTGGAATAATCTTCCATTACACCTCAGAGGGTTGGTCAGCCTATTGGCTTTTCGCAAAGCTCTAAAAACCTGGCTGTTTACAGACTAATTTCACTTCGGCTTTGAACCTTGGGTAGATTTCACATAGCGCCAGGACACCTACGGGTAAAAGCAGTGCTTAATAAATAATACAAATAAATAAATAAATAAATAAATAAAATAAATGTCAATTAAGTACTGGCGGGAGATTGTAATCATTTTGTTGATCCCTTTCTAGATTGGCACCCATCATTGCATTACATGCCAAATAAATTGCGAAAATCATTTGTGCGGACCACTCAGCAACGCCGCCTCACAGATGCTTGGCGCCTATGCAATCCTTCCCTTTCGAAGTATCAATCAATCAAACATGGCATTTCTATAGTGCAGCTCAAGGCTCTGGGGGAAGGGGATGCTGGTCAGACTGGATGGAGGATCATTAGAAGAGCCAGGTCTTGGGGTCCTTCCTGAATTGGGTCAGCAATGTAAATAGCATGAGGTGGAGGGCTTAGGGTGTTCCAGGTCTTGGCGGCGAGGTAGGAACACGACCTTCCTCAGGTGCTGGTCGAGTGGATCCTAAGGACAGAGGCAAGGGCAAGTTGGGAGGATTAGACTTGTCTGGAGGTATGTGGAAAGTGAGGCAGTGGTTCAGGTATGCTGGTCCATGGTCGTGTAGAGCTTTGTAGGTGTGAGAGAGGAGCTGGAAAGTTATTCTCTTGTTGACTGGGAGCCAGTGGAGTTGTAAGAGGTTTTGCATGATGTGGCTGCGTCGGGGTATGTCGAGTACCAGTCTGGCTGTGGTGTTTTGTGATGTTCTGTAGTTTCTTGAGCTGTATCTGGTGATGCTGGTATTGATCACGTTGCCGTAGTCGAGTCTGCTGATGATGAGTGCATGGGTGACTGTCTTGCTGGATTCTAGGGGGATCCATCTAAATGTCTTTTCGAAGCAGGCGGAGTGTGTTGAAGCAGGCTGAGGAAACTCCGTTGATTTGGTGGTTCATGGTGAGCAATGAGTCTAGTCTAATGCCAATGTTGCATGCGTGGTCCATCGGGGTGTGGGGAGATCTCAGAGCTGTAGGTGTGGGTCCCAGGGTGAGTAATTCAGTCTTGTCCGAGTTGAGTTTGAGGCAGCTGTCTTTCATCCAGGTAGCAACAGTCTTCATTCCATTCTGGAAGTAGGTCCTGGTGGTTGTGGGCTCGTTGGTGAGGGAGAGGATCAGCTGGGTGTCAATGGTGGCCATGTAGATTTTGAAGAGGGTGGGGCTCAGGAACAAACCCTTGGGCACTCCACAGCTGATCTCTATATGTTCTGAGAGGAATGGTGGGAGTATGACTAGCTGGGTCCAGCTGGTAAGGAAGCAGTGGCTCCAGTCCAGCGCCTTGTCGTGGAAGCTTGCGTTGTGGAGTCTCTTGATTAGGGTGCGGTGGGAGACATTGCTGAAAGCGACCGAGAGGTCTAGTAGGATAAGGGCTGCAGCCTTGCCCCAGTCAAGGAGGGAGCGGATGTCTTCGGTGGCAGCGAGAAGTGTGATCTCCTTGCTGTGGTTGCTTCGGAAGCCAGATTGGGAGGTGTCCCGGACGTGGTTCACTTTGATGAACTCGGACAGTTGGGCGTTGATGGCCTTCTCAATGACCTTGGCTGGGAACGGGAGGAGGGAGATGGGTATGAAGTTCTTACCATCTGTCAGGTTCGAGGATGGCTTCTTCAGCAGGGGTTGATCTCAGCGTGTTCAGTGACGGTGGCGGTTTCGATGGAGCAGTTGATGGGGAGGCGATGGTGGCGGCTGCTCTGTGGAAGATGTGGTATGGGCAGGGATCCATCAGGGCTCCCGAATGGATGCTTCTTATGGTCTTCAGCGTGTCCTCTGTTGTGAGCGGGGTCCAGTGGAGCACTGTCTGTTTGGGTGCAGCTTGGTTGTGTGCAGTGGTGGCAGGCATAGTGACCGGGTCGAGGGAGTCGAAGATGTTGTAGATTTTCCTGATCTTGTGGTGGAAGAAGGTGTTTAGTTTGTTGCAGAGGTCTTGGTAGGTGAGAACATCTGTGTTCTCACTGTTGGGCCTGGCAAACTCCTTGATGATGGCAAAGAATTCCTTGTTGTTCCGTGCTTTGGCATTGATTCTGAAGTGGAGGGCAGTTTTCTTTGTGGTTTTCAGGAGGAGGTGGTGTGCATTGATGGTGGATTTGAAGTTTGCATAAGTCCCCTGGGTTTTGTTGTTCCTCCATCTCTTCTCGAGTCATCAGCAGGTGCGTCTGGACTAGTGGAGGGCGGGAGCAAATCAGCTAGCCTTCTTGGAGTGTTGCTTGCCTGTTCTATTCTTGAGGGATGCAAGGGTGTCAATGCAGTTGGAGATCCAACGGTAGAGATTGCGTTCTGCGGTGTTGGTGTCTGTTGGCATTGGCAAAGTGGTTGTGCTGAGGGAGTTGATGAGAAGTTTTTCAGTGGCCTTGATCCAGCTGCGATGGGGGGCGATTATGATGGTGGTGTACAGTGGGCGTGGTGAAGGTGAGATGCACACATTGATGGTCAGTCCAGGTGAGTTCAGTGGTGTGGTTGTAGCTGATGTTCCCCCTGGCAGAGAAGACTGGTTTGAGAGTGTGTCTGCTTGTGTGGGTTGGTGCTGTGACTAGCTTCTTGAGTCTGATGTTGTCAAGGTTCTTTAGAAGGGAGGCAGTGTTCTCGTCACTGGGTTTGTCCATTTGGAAGTTGAGGTCGCCGAGTAGGATGTATTCGGTGGATGCGAGAGCCTGGGGTGTGATAAGGTCTACGATGGCATCAGTGAATGGGGCTCAGGTGCCGGGGGGCCTGTAGGCGAAGGTGCCCCGGAGGGTGGTATTGGGGTTGGTCTGGATCTGGTACACTTACTTTTCTGTAGTCCACCATGCACAATCTCACATTGATCACCTTTTGATTTCACATTCTCTCACTCAATCTTTCCTTACTGCGTACATTGGCAATATTCTCATTTCGTACCATGCCTCGATCTCAGTTCATCTAGACCTCATACCTCAGCACGCTTCCCCTAAAAGATGGAGATTTAATACTTCCTTGTTACTAAACTCCACTTTTACTTCTGCTTTCACTTCCTTCTTCCATGAATACTTTAGTTTAATCTCACAAATGATATCCCTTCCCCCCCTTATTTGGGATGCTTGCAAAGCCTCTGCTTGTGATTTATGATCAATTTTGTGACAAGAAACAAAAACACCTTCAAATTCAATGTAAGCGTTAACTTGAAGAAGTTAAACACCTTGAACATGATTACACCTCACACACTCAACCTTCCTTAGAGTAATTGATTAATGCTAAATTAAAGTTCTACTAAAGTTCCACAGAATCGGTCTCCTCCTATCATCTCAAATCTAGCTCCAAATATTATGGCAGTCAAAACAAATCTAGAATGTTACTAGCAAATTACCTCAAAATTAAACAAAATGAACTAAACATATAATCAATTGTAGATGATGCAAATCAAACTCAGTATAAAGACTTAGATATCTTAAACCAGTTCAGAAACTTCTATATCAATTTGTATACCCCCGAGCACACACCATCTGTTGTTGAAATTCTTCAATACCTTTCCTCTATTCACAAACCAGACTGCTCTCAACTCAATTTTTCATCCTCAGAGGAGAACAACTCGCAAACAGAGCTATACCTTGCAATGCTTTCCGTTAAAAAGGATAAGGCTCCAGGACCAGACGGTTTTACACCCGAATTTTACATACACTTTTCCAAGCTTCTTCTACCCATATTATGTACTCTCATTCACTCTTTTACTGATTTTTCCACATCATTAAGATCCTTGCTTGATGCACTAATTTTCCTTAGCTTGAAAGATCGGAAAGATCCACATTACTGCAAAAATTACAGACCTATTTCTTTAGTTGATTTGGATTATAAAAAATTCTCTAAGGCGCTTTTATCCAGATTGGAGTCCTTCCTTCCTACCCTTGTGTGGAAAGAGAAATCTGGCTTTCTAGCAGTTAGATATATTTTGGATAATGCTCGTTTGTTCTTTGACATTAATTTTAAGTCTGCTGGTTTGCCTGAACGTTTAGCAGTAATAGCTTTGGACTCTGAGAAGGCTGTTGATCAAGTAAATTGGTCATTCCTTTTTCATACTCTCAAGTGGTTTGGTTTTGGCCCAAAAAATATCAACATGATATCTCTTTTATACTCTTCTCCTCAAGCTGCCATTTGTGCTATTGGGCTGTCTTCTTCATATTTTGCCCTTACTAGGGTGTCAAGGCTTCCCCCTTCCTCCGTTGTTAGGCTAGCTCTTGAATCCCTTTAATCCAGAATTAAAAAGTGCTCACACACATGGTTTATCACATAATACACAACAGGGTATGCGCAGATGATATTCTGCTATTCATATCCAGACCCCAATCTTCACTCCCTGCTTTTCAGTCTGAAGTTGCATCTTATGCTTTAGTATCTGGGTAAAAATAGAATGACAGTAATTGTGAAATCTTGCCCAATGTCCAGTGGCAACCCAGACAGCTAAGTATCTCTGTCTCCTCTTCACTCTATCCCTAAACAATTCCCTTTCCATTAATCTAGACACCTGCATTCATAAAATTACCTCATTTACAAATAGATGGCATCCTCTCCATCTATCTTGGTGGGGTCAATTAAACATCATCAAAATGATGCTGGTTCCTCTTATTCTTTTCACTATCTACAACACTCCCCTGAGTATTCCCCTTAAATCATATAAGAAAATATACTCAATTTTATCCTACTTTCTTTGGAACAACAAAAAAACCTCCCTGATTTTGCAAATTATCACAAAGCTTTCTTATTAAAACAAACTGTGCATTGTATCATACCTTCCTCATCAAACACTCCTCTATGGGTAGATCTAGAACGTGAGTTCCTATCACCATTTTCATTTGCTGAATGTTTAACTTTAATGCGAAAACCTCAAAAACGTTCTAACCCAGTTTTAAAAAACACATGTAAACTGTTAACTTCGATCATTCAATACTTCCCTATAGACTTATGGTCCTCTCTAAATTCTATTATCTGGCATACTCAATACATACAAGTTAAAAAAATAGACCCATTTATTGGTCAGCTAGGTGATCTAAAGGGCTATTTTGGGTTAAACAATGATACAATAATTACACTTTCAAATCTTTTCTCACAAGCTCAAACCCCTTTCTGTCTACCATCCACTCTACGACCTTACAGAGTGTTATCTCTCAAGCACATACTTACTTCCAATCTCTCTCGTCTCCTAATCCAACATTATCCATTAATCTCACTCACCTCCTTAGCGGAACTCCAAAAGTCTTTAATTCACTTCTGCAATCTATTTCCAGTGACAGACTTCAATCCAGCATTGAACATGCTAGGGAACATGATCTCCACATCAGTATATGTTTATGCCGTTTGGATACAAGTTTGGACCCAAATTAACTCGATAGTGTACTTTACTCTATTGCCAATGCATTTCTAGGAAGCTTGTATGACGCCTCCGCTAATGTTTCATTTAATATGAAAATAATAGACCTCTTTCTAGCCATTGCGTTTCAGCAAATAAAAAGACACTGAAAAGATTCTACGCAATTGACATCTAAGGCATGGTGGTATGCAGGTTGCTATAATCGCAGATCGGACAATGCATATATGCATCCTATATCTCTTGTTTTAAAAAGACAAGCTCTTTGGTCACTTATTACGCAATTTCTAGATAACTGTCGTTTGCCTCTCCACCTAATGTACTAAACGTTTTTCAACCTTCATGAGTTCCAGTTTCTGGTCTAATTATACTCCATATCATTTTGTAGCCCTCGAGTTGTATTTAATGGTCATTCTCAGTTTACAATCAGAAATGTGTATGTTTTATATGATGCATGTACGTTCTCTTCCCTCCCTATTTCTCCCATGAGTTCATTGTTTTTGCTATTCAAATGTTATGCTTCATTTCTAATACTTTTGAGATTATCAATTTTGTATCAATAAACATATTCCTTAAACTTAAAAAAAAAATTCACTAGATCCTTTTCTTGCAGCTATGGACATTTGGTTACCTGTGTATACCAACCACTTTGCTACCATGTCCGCCTTCGTAAAAGTGACAATGAATAATGTGCACATTTTAGATATTGCCTACAAAAATCCTGTGGTTTGACCGGAACACTAGCACTGCCACACATGTAGATTGTCAGCAGGAGGTTGGCTCTACTCCAGATAAATTGGCCCCAACAGGTACATCTAGGATTGTTGTAATATTTCATGAACACAGACCTTTTGGACGTATTGCCAGTGGTTTTTGACGATGCTGTGCAGTATAGCTAAAGAACATTAAAGAAAAAGGTGCTGCAGCTGCATCATTTTATAGGTAAAACCATAAATAAGCTCGCCTACAAAATGTTGCTAGGTGCCTTTGTTTTTCTTTGCATTTACGGATCCAAAAAGGATTGTTAAATAAAAGAAAAGACAGTGCAAAAGCATTTTTTAACGTTAACTAGAGGGATGGGTACAAGGCAATGGGCGCTTCCTAGAAGGCTGGAAGGATGGTACCTTTTTTTGTTACTGTGGGCCGATTTTGTAGCAGTGTAACAGTTTTAAAAGCAATGTAGAATTCCCTTTATACATTAGTTTCCACTCAGCATTAAAAGTGCTAAGGTAGCTGTGGTAATTAATGTACTTGCTGATCGGAGTTTTGTCTAGTGGCAGCTTTTACTCATCTAAGGTAGCGCAGAGGGTTAATATGCCTGTGCAAAAAAAGTGCACTGTGCAGATTACAGAACAGTATTTTATGTGCATAGCTTAGTGGGTTACTGCTTTGTCATAGAGATACTTTTGTTAGGTGCAGTTCATAAATTACAATAGCTATCTAGGTTAGAAAGTTATGTCTTTTTCCCCGTCTTTCAATATGTTAGTTTTACTAAAAACGGTTTGTTTAGGTAGAAATAAATTCTTATTAGTAAAGGCAACCCTAACCACTGGGTTACGTTCTGAATCCTGAATTTGCGCTTTCATAGACCAAGCACTGAAAGCCTACTATTATGGATGATGTGTAAGTCCAACACCTTTTAGTCCCCTTTGTCGTGTGTACAATTTTCTATACACTGATTTACACACATATCATTTATTATCTCTATATTTGTGTGTGATGTAAAATGCTCCTACACCCTACAAACAAACAAATTAAATACATGTGAGAGGGGAGCATAAAGATGAGAAGCACGGTTGGAGGGTTATCATTAGGGAATATTTGAAGAGCTCCAATAAAGATTGCGAAATCCTAGTGCACTGTAAGGTCATCATTTATTATGCTTTAAAAACAAACAAATACAATTGAATATATAATGAAAAATGTGTTGTAAAATGCACTATTTTTGCAATTTTTCACAAATTTTCTTGGGGGATAACACCCAGACCCCTATTGTGGTCAGGCATAATTGCTATGCTCGTTTGCTATGCTCCGTATGGTGGCTGGTCTGACAAATTTTGCCAGGGCTGCTTTGGGTTCCCAGTCTGGCCCTGCATGCAAGCAATACAGAGGGTGAAAAGAAGAGAGAGATGGTGGCGGGAGTGGCAGCAATGTGAGGTGGGAGGAGTTGCATGGATGGGGCAGGCGTCCATTGCAACATGGGTAGGCAAGCAAACATGGTACACAGGTGCTTTGTAGTGATTTACATACAAATCCGCAAGGGAAAAGGGTCCTCGTGACAGTTTAATGACCAACTCACAGATTAAATCCCTAATTCAACTTATATTAATAACAAACAAAATCTGGTGGTCAAATAAAAGGGGCGCAAAAACTAGTTGAGTACCCCACAACAAATGTGTAACAACCCAAAAGGCTTACTCATTAGACAAGAACAACATATGAGAAAGCGACCATTGCGAAATAGTCGGATTTCCATCAACTGCCAAGAGAGGCCAGCGTCATCATTTGGATATCCTTCCTTCCTACCACAGCACCTCTTGATCACAGAGAGGAATCATGTGGTTCGGATTTCGTACAGGTCACTGAAATCTCGACAAGAGGAAGTATAGAGATAGGATGAAAAAAATGACCAACTTAGTCATTTATTTCCAGGATGTAAACTTAGGATATCTATTTGATCGGGTGATGGATAGTATTGGTGCAGTGCAAGTGAGTGAAAAACTAAAAAGCATATGGAAGAAAAGAATCTTTTATTACAATATCTCTCCCAAACCTGTTAAAAACGAGCAGAAGTGTCTTTTAACAAATAGGCTGCTTATCAAAAAAACAGAAAATGGTACCCTAAGAAAGGTATAAAACAGGCATATAAGCGCGCCACCAACAATCATAGAGACGCGCTCTTCTAACCCAAAATTGAAAAATCACCAATAGGGCGTTTGACTTTTGTCAACACTTTTAGTACACTTACTAATGGGATCCAGAAGTGCATTCGGAAAATCTGGCGCTTTCTGAACACCAGCAATGAAAAGATACTAATGCCTCTCTTTGCCTTCAAACGAGGGCAAAATTTACGTGACAGATTGGTACACACATGTCCAATACAACAAGGACCAAGAAAAGTTGGGACACTATGGGATCTACCACCTGTCCAAGGCCACTTTCCTTGCGGAGCCTGTGCTATCTGCCCACAAACCCAACAATCCAAAACAGTTGACATTGGTATATCAAGGCCATGGACACAAACAAAGTTTTCTAACTGTAACAGTGACAATCTTGTCTATTTGATCAAGTGCCCTTGCGGATACCAGTATGTCGGAAGGACAACTCGGAAGGTTCGACTGAGGATGCTAGAACATAAAAGCACCTTCCGGTGCAAGAAGACCAATACTAAACTCACAAGACACTTCACTGAATTCAATCATCAACCAGATGACTTTTCATGGACAGTGTTAGAAAAACCATTCATACCACCTCATGTGAGTGACAAAGCCAAGTTTCTTTTCAATAAAGAATGGAAAGGGAAGCCACTCGGTCCCCCCGAATGTATGGATGGGTGCCCGATCCCCCGGGAAACCGTTGTGGGTGGGGGGGGGTGTTTCGGCTGGTATGCCCAAAGCGGAGTAGCCGGAGCACGCCCTTCCCGCCCAGAAGGGGTTGTCCTAGACACCTGCCCGGAAGTCCGCGCACGGATGGGCGTACCTGAGGCGGGCCCCCGCCCTCCCACAGATGGATAAATAGAGCGGGAATCCAACAAGGCTTCCTCTTGTTCCAGTGCTCTGAAGGCTGCACCACTCGTCGCTCGTGAGCCCTCGAAGGAACAAGCGGCAATTTTGAGAACTTGTAATCTTTGTTGTTTCTCTTTCAGTGCCAGGCGTGTTGAAGCTCTAGTACCTTACGGATCGAGTTGGGCGAAGTAACCAAGATATGTCTGGCAAGAAAGCGGGAAAGAGCTACGAGATGGAGAAGATGCTACGCACCCTCGTGAACCGAGTAGCGGTGATGGACCGGAAAATGGGTAAAGTGGATGCGATCGGTCGGGGCTTGGCAGATGTTAAGAAGCAGATAGCAGCGCAGAACAACCTCTCGGGGCGGCCTAAGAAAGTTATAGGGCCGGCCTTGCCGGACGTCGCCCCAGAGGGTAAGGGGAAGAGGAATAAGAGGAGGGTGGGTTCCAGGGAGGGCCCAGCCCCAGAGGTGCCCCCAGCGAGCCCGGGCGCAATCAACCCAGTCGCACTGGTGGATAGCCCGGTACCAGGTCCGGACATGGGTTTACCAATCCCCGTAGTAATAACACCAGTTGAGGATGATCAGATGCCCCCAGAACTGGCCCGTCAGTTAGCGGCAGTGTTACCCTGGCTGAAGAAGAAAGCAGGGGGGGCAGTGGCTGCGGGGGATCCGGCAGAGGAAGCCAGAATAATAATTGGCAGTTACGGCAGTCAAGGGAAGCCGGGACGGCGAATGTTCCTTATATTCCCCCACAGGTAGCAACGGGGGTCACAACGGATGGCCGAGCAAAGACAGCGGACACAGCAGTTGAACCCGGTAAGAACCCATTGCCATTGGTTGGGGAGAGTTCAGTGCCTGCAAGGCGGGAAAGGTTGTCTCAGCACATCCCGGCGGCCACGAAGGAAATGATATGGGGGGACAAATATATTAACTTGTTTTCACTGTTGACCGACCATCGTGAGATAGAATACGCAAAGACCCAGAAATATTTATGGCACCCCAGCGTATGGCGGGCCAAGATGGCGGAATTTAGGGTCGATGAGACCATGGCGAACTGGGTCAAGGCCTTTTCTATGTTTACAGCAGTAATGGGGGAACGTAAACCCGAAGTGTTGCCCGAATTATCATGTTACCAGAACAGGATCATGAATTTTTATACAATGTACGGGGGGAATGAATGGAAGGGTTATGATGCTAAATTTCGAAAAGCTAAAGAGTTTGACGAGGCTTTAAGATGGGATTGTCTCGACACGGTGTCATGGCATAAACAGCTCTTGCCTGGATCAGCGGATACGTCATCGCCAGGCTGGAGCGGGTCTGGGACAATCCAACAGAGACCGGCACAGCCCTTTCGTGCGAGCGCCGGGGGGGAATCACAGCCCAAGACCGGCGGGAATGGGGGCAAGCGGGGGGTTTGTTGGGGTTTCAACAGAGGTAACTGTAACAGGCCTCAGGGAACATGTAGGTTCCGGCATGCTTGTTCGGGCTGTGGGAACTCCTCACACCCAGAAAATAGCTGTAGATCCAAGTCCGGTAATTCGGGAGGAAAGGGGGGATCCAAGCAGGATTGATGTGGTGCCTGGGAAGCAATCATCTTCACCCATCGACATCTTGGCTTTGACTCCCTGGCTGAACAAATACCCTGATCATGTATCCGCCGGGATTTTGAGGAATGGCTTTCTGTATGGCTTCAACATCCCGGCGGGGACTTTTCGGGGGAGCCCCTTCTGTAAGAATCAACTATCTGTTCGACATAACCCAGCGGTGGCCGCCAAGAAAATTACCAAAGAGGTCAGCTTGGGACGGGTAGCAGGGCCTTTTGCCTGCCCGCCAGTGGCGGATTTAGTGTGTTCACCTCTAGGAGTGGTTCCGAAGAAGGACCCGGGGGAGTTTAGACTCATTCACAATCTGTCGGCCCCGAATGGGGCCTCGGTGAATGAAGCTATTGACCCTGAGGTATGTTCAGTTTGATACGCATCGTTCGACGATGCCGTCGAGCTACTGAACCGCCTGGGCCCCGGTGCTTTGATGGCGAAATCAGACATCGAATCAGCATTCAGGTTTCTCCCGGTACACCCTCGGGACCAGCGCTTGCTGGGATTCACGTTCCAAGGGAAGTATTACATGGATAAATGCATGCCCATGGGTTGCTCTATTTCATGTGCCTATTTTGAAATGTTCAGCTCCTTTTTGGAATGGGCGCTCACCGAGGCCACTGGGCATAGACAGGTGATGCACTATTTAGACGACTTCCTTTTCTTGGGTCCGGCAGACACTACGGAATGTGCACAGACACTGCAGGACTTCTGCATTCTCATGCAGGAGTTTGGGGTCCCATTGGCACCAGGTAAGACAGTGGGGCCATCTACTTCACTAGAGTTTCTGGGAATTGAGCTCGATTCCGTGGAGGGATGCTTCCGTCTGCCAATGGAGAAGGTGGCCATGTTCAGAGCTTCCTTAATACAATGCCTTGGTAAGGAGAAGGTGACCCTGCACCAGTTACAACAAACAGTGGGCCAGCTTAACTTTGCCTTAAAAGTGATACCGATGGCTCGCCCCTTCTCACGTTCCATTGCACAAGCTATGGTAGGCCTCAAGGAGGGACACCACCGCACGAGACTGTCGGCAGAGGTTCGCCAGGACATGCACATTTGGTTGGCATTCCTGGCGGACTTCAACGGTCGGGTGGCGTGGAACAAACCCCCAGCATCGTCTGACGAACTGGGTTTGTGGACCGACTCAGCTGTGAGTGTGGGATTCGGCGCAATCTTTGGTAACCGATGGTCGGCGCAAGTATGGCCAACGTGGTGGCACTCCAGTGGCCTAACAGGTAACATTGGGTTCTTGGAGCTATTTCCCATTTGGGTGGCTCTGTTGGCATGGCCTGAAGACTTTAGGGACCGCTCAGTAGTGTTTTGGTCAGACAACATGACGGTGGTCGAGTGCATTAATCACCAGGCAGCACGCTGCAAGTGGATCTTGAGACTGTTGAAAGAAATTGTATTGCGATGCATGAGATTGAATGTACAATTCAGGGCAAAACATGTGCCGGGTGTACTGAATAATGCAGCTGATGCACTCTCTCGTTCACACATGCAGGCTTTCAGGGGTTATCTACCCACAGCGGATCTAGTGGCGGCACCGTTCCCCGAAGCACTATGGCAGATCGGTGCCCCGGATTACAGGACCTTGTGGCAGCCAGCTTAGCGCCCAGGACGAGGAAAGCCTATGAGGGAGCGTTTCGTTCATACTGCGCCTTTTTAGGGCCGGTAGGGAGACATAACTGGGGGCAGGAGGAATCCTTTCTAGGGTTCTTAGTGGCGCTTCATAAGGAACGGAAGGCCGATCAGCCGCAACTGCCAACAGACATAGGGCGGCCATATCATTCATGGCACAGCTCCATGGCATACGGGACCTGACGGGTTCCTTCCTAGTCAGAAAGGTGCTCCGCGGTTGGCAGCGCCTGGAAGGTCGCAGATAAGATACAAGGCACCTGATTGGTTTAGAAAGATTGTCTTTGCTATTAGCAAAACTTGATGAGACATGCTCCTCCCCTTCCTTGGTAGTTCTGTTCCGAGCGGCTTTCGCATTGGCATTCCATGGGGCCATGCGGGTAAGTGAACTCGTAGCAAGAAACAAGAAGGATGTGGAAGGAGGTCTATGCAGGGATCATGTCCAAATACGGGGTGATTCTATGTTAATCTCGATAGCCAGGTCCAAGACAGACCAGGAAGCTTTGGGGAGTAGTGTGGTTTTGCAGCACGCCCGAGGGAGCCCCAGTTGTCCCATAAGGTATTTAGAGGACTACCTGGCACAGAGGCCGGCGACATGGGGGGGGGGAGCCTGCTTAGACACACGGACGGCACCCCGTTGACGAAATTTCAGTTTCAGAGGGTGCTGGCAATTACGATTGCTGCGACGGGCTTGAACCCGTGCGATTTTGGGATCCACTCATTCAGAATAGGGGCCGCTACTGAGGCTACGGCTCGGGGTCTGGGAGCGGAAGAAGTGAAACAGCTAGGCCGTTGGTCCTCGAACTGTTTCAAGAGGTATGTGCGACTGCATATTTTGTAAAAGACTGATGAAATGCACTCACGCTTGTTGTCTTTTGTTTGGATTACAGTTTCGCAAGCCTGTGACGCGGGGCGGAATTGGGGATCGACCCAACACCGGAGGACCAATGGTCAAGGATCACCGACTGGAGATCGAGTGGTATGGGTCGTGGGCCACTCATACGTGAGGCGCGCCGGGGACGTATTCATGGCAGGTGACGCAACTCACGCATCTGGGGAATACGGGTTCAGAGTAACCTTCCATGGGAAGGGAGGCCTCTGTTTTGACCATTTTCAAACGTTTGTTGAGGGACTCTTAGGGCGGCAAAGGTCACCGCCATCTGTTATCATAGTGCACCTGGGGGGCAATGACTTGGTAAGACTGGGAAGACGGGTGTTAGTTGAACACATATTGTCGGCAGTCAGCTGGTTGGCTAGGAGGCTCCCAGGGTGCACGATTGCCTGGTCCCACATGATCCCCAGGAGAGTCTGGCGGGGGGATTTCTCTGTAACGGCATTGAACCACTCGGTAAAGAGGGTCAACAACAAAATTGGGAAATTGTTTCGCTCTGCGCATTTGCAAAGCATTCCCCATGGGTGTATTGAGGGCGATCACTGTTACTTGAATGATGGGGTTCACCTGTCCAGGGCTGGGAATGATTTACTCATAGGAGACTTCATAGCATGGCTAGTGGGATTAGGGAGACATGACCTTTAGGAGGTGTGGGGGGCCGGATAGTCGGTCAACTATCCGGCCTGTGGCGGTAAGGTCATGATCGGTGAGCAATGATTTCAAGGTCCCTAGGGGGGGCGCCACCCAGTACGGATGGGAGCGCCCAGGGGGAGGCGGCCATTGGCCCCTCCCACAGGGAGGCGGCACCCACTACGAATGGGTCGCCTAGGGGGAGACGGCCATTGGCCCCTCCCACAGGGAGGCGGCACCCACTACGAATGGGTCGCCTAGGGGGAGATGGCCATAGGCCCCTCCCGGGGGGAGACGGCTATATGCCCCTCCTACGAATTTCCCGGGGGCCGGATATCCGCTCCGGCGGAAGAGAGTGTTGGGAAGGGGGGGAGTCCACGCTGTCCTTCTTATGGATACCTCGCACGAGAACTCGGACGACCTTTAAGATGGCGTCGAGTGAAAGGGGGCCCCCACGACAATGGAAGTTACAGTTGGCAACGAGGGTAAAGTCCTCTGCGCATGCGCCACTCACACTGTGAGGGTGGGAATTTGGTAGTAGGGATCTGAAACCGGTTAAGACCTTGCCGTTGGCCCTTAATGCTAGGATGTACAATTTTATTTTAGATTGTTATGCATTTTCAGGATGTTAGACTCGGCTAGGAAATCTTTGTATTAGAGATCTGTTAAGGTTAGCCAAAAAACTTGTCTTCATCAAAATGTAATGGAAATAAAATTGTACATAATTCATGAAACGTTTTTATTTAAAGTTTTAAATTTTGTTTCATATTTTAATAAATATGGCGGGGGGGGGGTAACTCCCCCCTGCCTTCCAAAAGCTCAAACTTGTGTCTGTCTCCTCCCATGGGGAATTGGTGTTGGGAGGGGGTGGCGGGCATCCCGGCCATACAAAAATGGGTGTTTAAACTGCGCAGTGACACCAAGGGTTTGAATGATACAATACCTTGGACATTGCTGTAAGTTTTTTTTCATCCATTACCCAATTTAAATCCATCAAACATTAGTACAAGGTATGCATAATCTTAATAATTCTTTAAAAATTCGTTTTTTCAAGGCTCAAACTATTGGGGCTATTATAAGGAGCAGGCAGCTTAGTAGGATGATGTCTAAAATCGGATTAATATGTCCTTCAGTTATTGTTATGGGCCGATAACTACACCAACAACCACTAATAAGTATTGAGAAGACTAACAAATAATGACAGCTAATACAATAATGAAATGGGCCCTGTATAGAGGCCCTTGGCACTTTGTATTTACATGCTGGCTCAGGTTTAATCTATCACCATCAGTGATGTGCACTCACAAATCAAGTCAGATGCGTAATTGCTCCCTCGTTACGTGCTGGATAATCTTCTGCAATTATTGAAGTGTTTTTGCAAAACTTTATTTTCCACCCAGAAACACATTAAACAATGTGTACTGCGCAGACTTAATGTCTACTGAATAAACACATTAACAATTGAATAAGTGGCCTGTAAAGAAAAGAAAACACAACAGCAAATATTTTACGCTCATAATTGTCACAAAACATGGTCAAGAAAAGCAATGTTTTGCCTTCTATAGTCTCGTCACACTAGCGATAAAAACAAGCATTGGAAATGCAATAGGTCTTGGATTTATTTGAGTTAGAGCTAATGGCATTGTAAATGGCAATGTCTTTTAGCCATGTGTTATGGAGTGCACGCATGTGGTGTGTACTGGAATTATGTGGGTTGGATTGGAATTGTAGCAGTGGTGGCATTCTGTGCTTTAGATGAATATGTTTAAAAGTAAAGTGCTGGGAATTTCACAAAACAACTTACTTAAACGAGCGAACTACTGGATCTACCATCTTAACAGCCTTAAACCGAATGGACTCAATGATCGGACAGAATTCCTTTGTTATTTGAAATTGTTTATCATTCAGAACGTTCAAATTGTGTTAAATGTAGGCCTTACATCCAACTCTCATTTACGAAATGATCTCTATTGTTGACATGGATACTGGTAGGAGCATGCACAGCGTTACACACACACATTCTAGTATAGGTATCCATTAGCCAATAAAGTTAAACACATATATAAAAAAAGCGCGTAATAGCAATCACCGACGTGCGTAACACGTATTACGTAAAACATCCGCCTTATACCGGCGTTGTAGCACAGACCGCACGAACACAGCGAGGAGTGAAGAGGTCGCGTTAGAACTGCACGCGAGGTAAGACTAATTACATCCAGGCAGAGCGCATTAGCAGTAAATATTTAGCTAGAAGTAATACGATAACAGCGTTTTAGAGAGAGGTTCACTTATGATCGTTTACATTAAACTAAATAGAACTTCTGATTAACATGATGGTCTTTACGGATTTTGTGTTTAACGTTTAGAGTAGCGGTTACCTTAATGTTTGTTCTTAAGTATGAATTGGGAAAGATAGCGTTCACGTTATTAAGTATGTTTATTTGCACATTTCAGATTTTCCCTGATGAAGGTGCTTGAGGCACCGAAATGCATTGGAACCTCACAAAAGTGTTAAAAGATGTTTCAAAATATGTGAATAAAAACATATAAAGAAGAAAAGAATCAAGTGAACTTTGTTTTGTGAAGTTCGGCCAAACTACTAAACCAACGGTTTTTCAAAAAATTCCCAGCTGAATATCGTTCATCTGTGCCAAGGGTGAGAGACCTATGGCGCAATAGGTCTGCTACACTACAATTATTCGTTTACACTCCTGGAGGGGAGTGTTACCCTTGAGCACGACAAACATTTTGATTGAACACGAGGCGGTGCACAACCCAAAACCTTGAGCTAAAAGTAAAGTGAACCATACTGCGATTGCTACAATAGTTAATTGTGGATGCGTTAACAATTCGTCGACACCGTCTCCCACCCAGTCCTCCTTGACCGACTTCAATCTAAGGGCATTCAAGGAAAGGCACTGGAATGGCTTTCCTCCTTTTTAAAAAAACGAACTCAAGCGTTTTTCACCCCTCCCTATACCTCGGCTAATCGTCCTCTGAAGTGGGGAGTCCCACAGGGCTTCTCACTTAGCCCCCTCCTATTTAATGTTTACTTTTCCCCATTAGCTGAGATCATTGCCCAATCAGGTATAATATCTACCTCCTATGCTGATGATATTCAGCTACTGTTTTCTTACAATAACCCTAATCAGTCCACCTTTGACCCATTAAAGAACTGCCTCAACAACATTGCCAGCTGGATGGACGACAATTTCCTTCGGCTTAATGCCGGTAAAACTGAGGTCCTCTTCTTTTACCAATCCTCCCCACTTGACTCCAATCTCTGGTGGCCCCACGTATTAAACACACCCCCTTACCCAAAGAATCTGTGAAGAATCTTGGAGTCAGATGGGATACTAGTCTCTCATTTAATAAACAAATCCAAACGGTATCGGCTGCATGCTTTTCGAAAATCAGAATGATCAAAAAATGTATTAACTTTCTACCCAACAACACCAGAAGAACTATCATTCAGGCATTGATCACGTCCCATTTGGATTATGCCAATGGCCTCTATATCGGACTCTCCTCTGGCCTATGCCATCGTCTTCAGATGGCCCAAAATGCCGCAGTCCGCCTGGTCTGTGGCATTTCCTTGCGTGACCACATCTCCACTCAGAGACGACGCCTCCACTGGCTTCCGATTAAACAAAGAGCAGAATTCAAGGCCTTGACTTTGACCCACCGAGCTGTAAGGGGCAAGGGATCTGCATATTTCTCCTCCTCCCTCCGCCCCTACAGCAACACTAGACTCTTCCGCTCCAGTTCAAAAAATGTTCTTGTCATTCCTAAATTTAAAAAGGTACGTTCAGGTGGAAGAACGTTTCAAGTAGGTGCCACCACTCTCTGAAATAACCTTCCCCTACCCATTCGACTTATCCAAGAAGAACTACCATTCCGAAAAGCTGTAAAATCATTCTTAATCTGCTAAACTCCATCAAGAGCCAGTAACATTATACTCACACACAACGAGCGCCGGGACACCCCGTTGGGGTAGCCGTGCGCTATACAAGATACACTAAATAAAAAATAAATAAATAAACAATTGATGTGTGCACTGATGGCTGGTGGTGTGTGTGCGCCTGTAGAAATTGTTCACTGATGGCTGGTGGTGTGTGTGCTTGGTGGAAGCATGCACTGCCGGCTGGAGGTGTGTGTGCCTGGTGGAAGAGTGCACTGACGGCTGGTGGTGTGTGTGCCTGGTAAAAGCGTGCAGATGTCTGGTGATGTGTGTGCCTGGTGAAAGCGTGCACTGACGGCTGGTGGTGAGTGCGCCTGGTGAAAGCGTGCACTGACGGCTGGTGTTGTGTGTGCCTGGTGAAAATGTGCACTGGTGGCTGGTGGTGTGTGTGTGTTTGGTGAAAGCGCGCACTGACGTTTGGTGTTGAGTGCCTGGTGGAAGCCTGCACTGACGGGTGGTGATGTTTGTGCCCGGTGAAAGCGTGCACTGATGGCTGGTGGTGTTTGTGCCTGGTGAAAGTGTGCACTGATGGCTGGTGGTGTGTGTGCTTGGTGGAAGCATGCACTGCCGGCTGGAGGTGTGTGTGCCTGGTGGAAGAGTGCACTGACGGCTGGTGGTATGTGTGCCTGGTAAAAGCGTGCAGATGTCTGGTGATGTGTGTGCCTGGTGAAAGCGTGCACTGACGGCTGGTGGTGAGTGCGCCTGGTGAAAGCGTGCACTGACGGCTGGTGTTGTGTGTGCCTGGTGAAAGTGTGCACTGATGGCTGGTGGTGTGTGTGTGTTTGGTGAAAGCGTGCACTGACGTTTGGTGTTGAGTGCCTGGTGGAAGCCTGCACTGACGGGTGGTGATGTTTGTGCCCGGTGAAAGCGTGCACTGATGGCTGGTGGTGTTTGTGCCTGGTGAAAGTGTGCACTGATGGCTGGTGGTGTGTGTGTGTGGTTGTGTGTGTGGTTGCATGTATGGTGGTGAGTGTTTGGTGGTGAGTGGATGGTGGTGAGAGAGTGGTATGTGTGTGTGTGGTGTGTATGTTGTGTGTGTGTGGTGTGGTGTGTGTGTGTGGTGTGTGTGTGGTGTGTGTGTGGTCTTATGTAAGTGGTCTTATGTATGCTTGTGTGGTGGACTTAGTTCGAGTGTTCGTACCCTGCACACTCACACACTGCCCCTACACACTCACACACTGTTCACTCTGCACACTCACACACTGTTCACCCTGCACACTCACACACTGTTCACCCTGCACACTCACACACTGTTCACCCTGCACACTCACATACTCTTCACCCTACACACTCACACACTGCAGTCACTGTCAATCTGCAGTCACTGTCACTCTGCAGTCACTCTGCAGTCGCACTCACTCTGCAGTCACTCTGTAGTCGCACTCACTCTGCAGTCACTCTGCAGTCGCACTCACTCTGCAGTCACTCTGCAGTCATTCTGCAGTCACACTCACTCTGCAGTCATTCTGCAGTCACTCTGCAGTCACACTCACTCTGCAGTCACTCTGCAGTCGCACTCACTCTGCAGTCACTCTGCAGTCACTCTGCAGTCACACTCACTCTGCAGTCACTCTGCAGTCACACTCACTCTGCACTCATTCTGCACTCACTCTGCACTCACTCTACACTCACTCTGCACCTGCACTCACTCTGCACTCACGCTGCACTCACTCTGCACCTGCACTCACTCTGCACTCACTCTGCACCTGCACACACTCTGCACTCACTCTGCACCTGCACTCACTCTGCACTCACTCTGCACTCACTCTGCACCTGTACTCACTCTGCACTCACTCTGCACCTGCACTCACTCTGCACTGTTATGTTATGTTATGTTAGACTCATTTATTAGGCGCACAGATGCTCCAGCGAAGGAGCGTCCTGGCGCCCGACAAGTCACTCACTCTGCACTCACTCTGCACTACCTCTGCACTCACTCTGCACTACCTCTGCACCTGCACTCACTCTGCACTACCTCTGCACCTGCACTCACTCTGCACCTGCACTCACTCTGCACTACCTCTGCACTACCTCTGCACCTGCACTCACTCTGCACCTGCACTATCTCTGCACTACCTCTGCACTACCTCTGCACCTGCACTCACTCTGCACTCACTCTGCACCTGCACTCACTCTGCACTCACTCTGCACC
Source organism: Lissotriton vulgaris (assembly GCF_964263255.1). Taxonomy (NCBI): domain Eukaryota; kingdom Metazoa; phylum Chordata; class Amphibia; order Caudata; family Salamandridae; genus Lissotriton; species Lissotriton vulgaris. The sequence continues at coordinate 581,178,639 of NC_141687.1, read as the reverse complement.
TGCACTCACTCTACACTCACTCTCACTCTGCACTCACTCTGCATTCACTCTCACTCTGCACTCACTCACACTCACTCTGCCCTCACACTCACTCTGCACTCACTCACACTCTGCACTCAAACTCACTCTGCACTCACACTCACTCTGCACTCACACTCACTCTGCACTCACACTCACTCTGCACTCTGCACTCACTCTGCACTACCTCTGCACTACCTCTGCACTCACTCTGCACTACCTCTGCACTACCTCTGCACTACCTCTGCACTCACTCTGCACCTGCACTCACTCTGCACTCACTCTCACTCTGCACTCACTCTGACTCTGCACTCACTCTGCACCTGCACTCACTCTGCACCTGCACTCACTCTGCACTCACTCACACTCACACTCACTCTGCACTCACTCACTCACACTCACTCTGCACTCACACTCTCTCTGCACTCGCACTCACTCTGCACTCGCATTAACCCTGCACTCGCACTAACTCTGCACTCGCACTCACTCTGCACTCGCACTCACTCTCCACCTGCACTCACTCTCACTCACTCTCACTCTGCACTCTCCATTCACTCTGCACTCTGTACTCACTCTGCACTCTGCACACACTCTGCACTCTGCACACACTCTGCACTCTGTACACACTCTGCACTCTGCACACACTCTGCACTCTGCACACACTCTGCACTCTGCACATACTCTGCACTCACACTCTGCACTCACACTCTGCACTCACACTCTGCACTTACACTCTGCACTCACACTCTGCAGTGTGTGGGTGTCACCCTGAAAAAGATGAGGAGCCACAGGGAAGAGATAGTGTGTCCTTGTGACTCTGAGAGCCGAGGGTCCGACGGGTCTGTACAGAGTGGCACTGCCAGAACTAAGTATGTCCCAGTACTGTAATACCTGACGCTGCGGCGGTTTAGGATTGGTGCGCATCGGAAGAGCGGAGTGTGCCTCAGTCGTGTAACAGCAGAGGTTGCGCAATGTCTGGGTCGAGGTACTTTGGCACAGCGTGATGGTACTGTAACAGATGCAGTGCTAGTCCCGACTGAGATACGTTGGCTGAATTGAGTGCGCCCTGTATTGCACAGTAGGGGGCGGGGCGGCAGCTCTGCATTGAGACACATTGTCAGAGCTGCGGCGTTCCGGGACTGCAGGAGCCCAGGGTGCGGTCGGTCTGGATTGAGGTGGGTAGGATGCGCCTCAGTACAAAAATAGCAGATGATCAACAGTTCAGGACTGAGGTACACTGACCGAGTTGTGCACGCCCCGGACCTAAAAACAGGAGAATATGGCGCTGTGCACCCCTGTACTGAAAGAGCAGTGTGCATGGCATGTGAGAATTGAGGTACACTGCCAGATCTATGCTCCGCAACTGAAATAGCTGAGGATGCGGCAGGTCGGGATTGAGGTGCACTGTCAGAGCTGTGCACGCCTGGTACTGAAATAGCAGAGGATGCGGCAGGTCGGGATTGAGGTGCACTGACAGAGCTGTGCACGCATGGTACTGAAATAGCAGAGGATGTGGCAGGTCGGGATTGAGGTACACTGCCGGAGCTAAGCTCGCTCCGGAACTGAAATAGCAGACGATGTGTCAGGTCGGGATTGAGGTGCACCGACAGAGCGGTGGTGTGCATGCCTGGTAATGAAAGAGCAGAGGGCGTGGCTTCCCTGGAATCAGAATTGAGGCCCAATGCCAGAGCTATGGCGCCCCTGTACAATGATAAGGATGCGGCGGGTCAGGATAGAAGCCCACGGCAGAGCAGTCGGAGTTCTCGGTTTCTGAAGCAGCGACGCTTCTTTACACGCAGGGTTAAGGTGCATCTCCGGCGCGCCGGCAAGAAGCTCGTGCTCACTCACATGCCTGGTCCGCACAATAGAGTTATCCGAGTGCTCACATCCTGTTAAACTGCTCCCATGTACTTCATAACAACCTGGCACGTACCTCCGATGAAAAACTGAACGCGCGTAGAATCCCTGAACAAACAAGCTTCACAACGCCGTACCACAGACGATCGCAAAAGCGATCCAATTGTAAAAAAAAAACAAAAAACAATGAAGTAAAAAAAAACAGCATCTGTCTTCAATTACCGCGGCCCCTGACAGCCGCGATAATTGAAGAAATATGCCCTTCTCGTGCGCGTGTCCGCACGGAATATGCAGGAAGCAAAGCAACTCTACAGCCTATGGCCTATTGCGTGCTGGCTTGCTAAAACACAGCCATGCGAGGGCCAATTGCCATGCAGTTGACATATATAACAAGCTAAAATCATGAGCTTCTCTGGAATTTGTAGGTTAGATTTTCGAAGTCCTCAGAAAAGGACTCTTAGGCTCCGCCTACACTGCTACGCAGTGTGACATAGGCCCGAGCCCTAATAAAAAATAAACTGGCTGACTTAGAACTACCAGTCCCCCATTGATGACATCATTTTGTAGTTTAATCACGTGACACTGCGTGTCTCTAGCGTCCGTGTGTTCAGAATGGAGCATGTCTAGTGCTGGGGACCTCCCAGGATCTCAGGAGAAGCCCGAGGCACCGACGGAGAGGTAGGGCTCCCAAGCAGTGCTTTGAATGCTCAGCGCTTTGTATGTTTGCCATCTCTTGTGCAATTATCACGTAACTGTGGGAGCAACAAGGACTGCCCACATTTTGCAGCAACACGCTTCCCTGTAGGATAGTGCCGCCTTGCTTACAAGTGTTTGTTTGTTTAAAGCATCTGTTAAATGATATTTTCTACACATAAGAGAAATTAATACACTATTATGGCTCAGCATGCAGCTAACGAATTTCTAACAACAATACGTTTCTCTGCAAAGTAATGCCACTTTACAATTAAGCGCCAGTCTGGTCATAGTACCCACAACACGGGACCTTCCACTGGTCTAGGTATAATTCTTCTATGCCATAACCATCTAACTGCTCGAGCACCGAAAGCAGCTCGAATCTTTCTTAGCGGGACATTTTTTTGTAGAGTAATGCTGTGCTTGTTTGTTTTAGGCACTTATAACTTGGTACTTCTGTCCCCTTAAGTGATACAATGGCTAGAGATGAGAAATGGTAACATCATAATACCAGAACATGCGGCTCATTTTGAAGCTCATAATATCATTTTAGCTAACACGCATCGCTGCAATATAATAGCGCTGTGTACTTATATGCCAGGCTGTTCAAGGTACCCGCTATACGAGATCTGTTAAACAGATATATGAGAAATGTATTCCTACACTACTGCCACAACACTTTTGCGTACAAACCTGAAGCCATGTTCAAAAAATGCCACATTATCAGAACGATATCCATTAAGCGCTAGGTCTAGAATACGCTTTGCTGTTACATCCGGGAAAGCGTTTTAGGCCAGTGATACACGAGAATGGATCATACAGACACATGAAATCTGCTATTTTATGACTAATACTGAGTAGGATATTTCTTGATGGACCCTATATCTATCAATGACACAAATATCAGCCATGAGAAGAATGTATGGTCTTTAGAGGCGTTTTTCCTAGTGAAGGTGATTTTAATGGAGGACCAGTTACCCGAACAGAGTACATCCAGAAATTTGTTTGGGGCCCCCTCCTCAATAGTGACTTTGTTTTCCTTACAGGGCGGTGTCTCATATACCTCAGTGTTTACCAGGTGAGGTGAGGCTTATACCTCATAGAAGTCAGGTGAGTGCATCTGTTATTTCAAAAATACTGAGCCATTTATGTGGCTGTTGAGTCAGGGCGACTATGTGAAACTGGCGTATTTTCTCACAACAAGTGTTTATGTCGCTATCTCTATTAAAAAATGCAGTAGCTATTTAAAGCTTAGGTCCTGAAGAAAGCCTGGGCAATTGGCCCATCAGGCTGAAACTAGTCAACCGTTTTTTTGATAAGCGGCCTATTTGTTAAAAGCCACATCTGGAGGTGCGGTCCAATTGTGGGTCCAGTAAGAGATTAAAGTCACCTCCTAATATGATTGGAACTGTGTGTTGTAACATGTACCCTTCTAATTTATGAAGAAAACAAGCATTATCCTCATTAGGACCGTAGTATACCCCGCACAAAAGTTTAGAACTGCCAATTGAAACAACTGCAGCCAGCCATCTTCCAGACTGATCTGTATCCCAATCATGAACCCTGATCCCTTTATTAGCGCGCACCACCATAGCTACCCCTCTAGTAACACCAGTTTGTTTAGAACAAAAAATGTCCTGAACCCAGTTATATCTTACAAATATTTTCCTGCACTCTTCTGCTTCCAGATGAGTCTCCTGTAAAAAATATACACAAGCTTCGGAGTTTTTCAAAAATTCACAGACATTTTGTTGTTTTTTCTGGCTCCCCAAGCCATTCACGTTCCAGGAAAGGATTTTGCTACTCGGTGTTAGATTTGAAGTCATTATGTAATATAACTAACCCTACACCTGCTAACCAGTGGTGGCCCATGGTTGTATTCAAATTTGTCGAAAAAATAAAAATGTATGGCAAATGAGGACATTTTTATCTGTTTTCCCCCCTTTCCCCTGTGGACCCACACCGCCCTCCCCCCGAGGAACCAAACCCTCCTGTTTGGCGTGAACACGCCTTTAGGAGGCTCTGCACCCTTGACACCCACACTTAAGTGAAACATAACCAGTCATTTCTCCAATGTTTTTTTTTTTCCCTTATATCTAATTATCATTTCTTGTTTAGACAGAAAACCCCCAATTGGACCGCACCTCCAAAGCTAAATATAATCCCCCTAATAAATCCCTTCAAGCTTTAAAAAATATTATGAAAGATTACACGCTACAAGACGCTTGGAGAACTAAACATGGCAATCAAAGAGAATATTCTTTCTACAGCAAAAAATATAGCCAGTTTTCAAGAATAGACTTTTTTCTGTTAGATCAATTTTTCTTAGCTAATATCATCTCAATTTCTTACATTCCAATTGGTCTATCAGATCACTCTGTGGTTGAGCTAAAAATTAACTTTCAGAATAGTCCCTCAGAATATAGGTGGACACTTGATAGGACTATCCTGTTAAACGACGAGATTAAAAACAAAATTAAGGAAAGTCTATTCGAATTCTTTTTATTTAATGAGATTACAGCCTCAGATCAAATCATATGGGATACATGTAAATCCTACCTAAGAGGGGTTTATGGTTCTCATATGATTTTAAACAGGAAGCTCAAAATAGAAAGAGATAAACAAGAGCTCAATCTAATCAAACTAAAGGAACAGCAACTTCAACATGCTGTTTCTGAAGACAGAGCCAGTATTCCAGGTCTTGAAAAGGAAATTTTAAAACTACAAACAGACTTTAGAGCCAGAGCTGAAAAAATAATTAAAGATAAATGGGAAGTGAGTAAGCTTCGTAATTTTTAGTATGGTGAGAAATGTGATTCTTTGTTAGCATGGAAGGCAAGGTCAGAGAGGTGCAGGAATAATATTAAATGCTTAATACAGAGTGGCACTGGGCTATCTTTAACAGAGGACACAGAGATTAGAAGTGAGGCTAGAGCCTTTTATGAGGAACTTTATCAGGAGGAAAATAGTCGGGGGTCGGAAGATCTGGATAATTGGTGGGGTATGAGACAACTGTTACAGTTGAGCGACTCGGATAAAGCTTTCTTAGCCACTGAGATCACGGAGGGTGAAGTTAGGTCACAACTAAAAAAGATGGCCAGAAATAAGGCCTCTGGCCCTGACGGACTCCCGACCGAGGTTTATAAACATAATATGGAAGTGGTCTTAGCCCCACTACAGAGACTCTTCAACAAAATATTTATACAAGGAGAGCCAATTCCACCCTCTTGGTTAGATGCTACAATTACCCTGATCGCTAAACCAAATAAAGACCCGAGAAAGATTGAGTCATATCGACCAATCTCTCTTTTAAATTCTGACTCAAAAATCTATTCTGGCATATTGGCTTCCAGACTAGCAAAAATAATTAAGTCTATTATCCACCCAGACCAGAGGGGATTTATACCTGGCCGCCAATTGAACGAGTTGACATTCCAAGTCATAGGAGCAATAGACATAGCAGTGGAAAAGAAGATGCCGCTTACTATTGTAGCAATAGACGCCGCTAAGGCGTTCGATCAAGTCAACTGGCTCTTTTTATGGAAGTCACTGTCAAAGTTTGGTTTCCCAGAGATCTTTATTAATGGAATCAAGGCACTGTATAGGGGTCCCAGGGCGAAAATTCTGGTCAACGGTAGTCTGTCTGAATGGCTGAATATCTCTAGAGGAACCAGGCAGGGTTGTTCCTTATCCCCCCTTTTATTTGATATATATATTGAGCCTTTCCTTTGTTCCCTAAGGCAGGACTCAGAAATTAAACCATTCGTAGTAGGAGACTTAGTCCTTAAGACAGCTCTTTATGCCGATGACCTCCTTCTTTTCACATCCAATCCAGAGGTGGCAATACCAAGACTATTCGAATTGGCCCTAAACTTTGGAATGGTATCGGGGTATAGTATCAACAAAGATAAAACTGACATAATGAGCTGGAACAACGCTGCCCCGATCCCAGAAGCAAAATCCAAAATTAGATACTTGGGGATTTACCTTACACACAATTTGGAAGAAACTTCCAAGACCAGCTGGTTAACAGTTGTAAAAGAAGTGAGAAAGCTTTTGACTAGATGGAACACCCTACCTTTAAACATCTATGGTAGGGTGAATCTAGTCAAAATGATAATCCTGCCAAAGGTTACTTTTTTGTTTAACTCAATTCCTTTGTTTTTCAATAAAAAGGATATCTCTAATTTGCAAGGGAGGATCGGCTCTTTTATTTGGGCCACCAAGTCTCCCAGAATAGCCTAGAAGAAGCTGAGAAGGGGACTAAAAATTGGTGGGTTGGCACTTCCGGATCTACTTCTCTACTGCTATGCCTTTCAGTTTAAAAACTTTAGACTTCTAGCTAATAAATTGGATTTTACCTCATATGGCAGACTTTTTCAGGCAATGCTACTGGACCTTCCATATAGTTCAGATTTTTTTCTCTTTAAGTTTGGAGATCAGAAGTTTTAAAAAAAAATACGTTTAAAGCTCTTGCGGACAGCCCTAGATAACTGGCAACAGATATGAAAAATCGTAGGTATCCCTTACTACCACCCCCAAGCTCCAATTTGGGATTCCCCCGGTACTCCGGAATGTTTAATGGATCAATTGACTTTCCCGTTGAGGAATGCCAGTTTTGTGAAAGGGGGGGACCTGTGCAATGGCTCTTCACTATTAAGTTGGGATTCCCTATCAAGCTTAACAGAAGGTACCATTACAAGATTTAAGTTCTATCAATTGTCTGCTTGGTGGGGGGGTCAGAACTGGAACATAGAAGTGGAGAGCCCTCTTTTTGAATTAATAAGTAGGGAGAAGGGTTGGAAGGGTGAGGTAGCTGAATGGTATAGAATCTTAATGGGAAGCAAGGACAACTTAGAGGCTGAAATAACTAAGCTATGGGGTACCTCAACAATACAGATTCCGGGTAATATACTAAAAGTATGGACAGACTCTTTTACTCTTTCTCAAAAAATTATTAAACCATCAAATTTGAGAAGGAACCACCTATTCACAGCGTACAGGGCCTATTGGACTCCGGCGAAACTTTCAAAAATCGCAACAGAACAGTATTCATGTCCAAGATGCAAGTTTCCAGCAGCAGATGATGGTCATATGTTTGTTGATTGCCCTGAAATAGGTAGTTACTGGAGACAGGTGTGTGGTTTCCTGGAAGAGGTACTGTCATTACTAATTATATGTACTCCCAGATTAGTTCTCTTTGGTTTTCCTTCTGATTATGACATAAATAGCCACATATCGCAGTTTATCTTTTATGTGGTAGGTATTGCCAGGAGGGAGCTCTGTAAAGAGTGGAAATCGGAACACCCACCTAAATTTGCTGACTGTCTTAGAAATATCATGGCGGTTAGTAGACTGGATATGCTATGTGGAGGGGTAAAGTCTGTTAAGCTTTGGTCCGCTTTAAAATCATGGTGCGAGAAATAACAACAAAAGTCCAATGATTATGCCAGAGGTTAAGTGGTCCCGTCCTCCCTATATGGCAAGTAACATCGTGAAAGGGAGTAGGACTGGAAACGGCCTTACCTCTGGGCAACCTTCATCGGCTATCCACAAACTCAAGGGTTGGAAAGGTTGGTTTGTGTCAGTGGCCTGGAGTACGCCCATTTAGAGCTAATATCTACTGGTGGCATATATGAGGACACACAAAAAAAAGCCACATCTGCACGTTTTTAACAGGTTTGGGAGAGATATTGTAATAAAAGGTTCTTTTCTTCCATATCCTTTTTTAGTTTTTTACTCACTTGCACCGCACTAATACAATCCATCACCTGATCAAATAGATATCCTATGTTTACATCCTGGAAATAAATGACTAATTTGGTCATTTTTTCATCCTATCTCTATACTTCCTCTTGTTGAGATTTCAGTGACCTGTACGAAATCCAAACCAAATGATTCCCCTCTGTGATCAAGAGGTGCTGGGGTAGGAAAGAATGATATCCAAATGATGACACTGGCCACTCTTGGCAGTTGATGGAAATCCGGCTATTTCACAATGGTTGCTTTCTCATATGTTGTTCTTATCTAATGAATAAGCCTTTTGGGTTGTTACACATTTGTTGTGTGGTAATCAACTAGTTTTGGCGCCCCTTTTATTTGACCACCAGATTTTGTTTGTTGTTAATATGCATTGTAGTGATTCCCTTTCGAGCACCCACTTTGGCTATTCCTTAGTTTTGCATTTTAATTATTTTAGCCAGGCCGACTCTGCTCTGTGTAGCCAGACGTTTGTTATTGCGACATTGTTTGGGAAACACGCGGAACATGTAATTCGTTATTCCGATTTTCTTCTGTCTGTACATCTACAAGGTTGCTGTTTGAATATCTTTATTCGGCAATTTTTCACCATAAAAGAATACAAATACATAAACATTTCAATCCCAATAAAAGATTATAAAATACAGTAAAAGCGTGGACACATCAATCATCAATTTACTGACAGTAAAATCGTCCTCAGCTAGTGGGACCTCCAATTTGTAGTTTCAGTAACCGGGAACGTGTCAACCACGCACTTCCTAAAAACTTAGCCACCCCACAGATCATACTGGCAGATGAGGACTCTGTAGAAAGGACGCGGGGTGCCTGACTGTGGCACCTCAGCCCCAATTCCCTGCAGACGGGTTTCAACCAGAATTTCCGTGCCCCTTTGTAAGCTGGGCAGGCAAAGAACAAGTGAGCCACCGATTCCTTAGGGGCCGCACAGCCCGGGCAACCACGCGAGCAGGCATCTGTATTCAGCCATCTCACCGTAAACTCATTCACCGGGAGCGTCCCATATCGCAATTTTAGGTACAGCGCTCGGTCCAATGGTTTGGTTATTAAGTCTAGAAAGGGTTCCAATTTACGCACACACTTAATAGACAAAAACTGGTCAGTGAGTGAGCCCAAATTCATATACCTCATAGTGTTATTCTGTACCCAGTCCCAGTACAGTTTTTTTATAACATCTTTCGGTGGTGGTGACTGCAACTCCCATGCCTCTCTAAGACCCAAGCTGAAAACCAATTCTTTCAGTTTATTTAACCATCTTATTTTTTTACAGGTGTCCAATAGTAGCAGTTCATCCAGCCCTTCTGCATACTTTGCGAGCTCCTCAGTTCTTCTTAATCGGGACCAGAATAACAACGGGCGAAGCCTCACCAAGTCCTTTACTGTTTTTCTGCCCAGATCTAATCTTAGAGGGATCATTGGGGTGGAAGTGGGGAGAGCTACCACTTTCCTAAAAAAGTTGTTTTCCGCTCTCATCAAGTCAGAAACCCCTTCAAACCCCCACAGTTCAGAGCCATAGAGTGCTGCGGGAAGGATCTGGCCCTCGTAGATGGTCATAGCTGGGGAGACCGGTTTGCTGGTTGACTCCCGGATCTCCTTCAGCGTCACCCCGGATACTCTATGATGGTTTAATAGCATTTTAGACAAATGATCCTTCCAGGTCATGTGACTGTTAATTCGGACACCAAGATAGTCAAAAGACTCGACCAGCTCAAGGGGGGCGTTATTAAGCACAAAATTATTTCTAAATCTTCTTGAGGGTGCAAAAGCCATCAGTTTGGTTTTCGATGTATTGATAGTTAAACCTCGGTTGGTGCAGAAGGAGCTAAACCGATTCAAGAGTTTTTGCAAGCCCACCGGGGATTTAGAAATTAATAGGGTGTCGTCAGCGAAGAGAAGTGTGGGGATTTTCTCCCCCGCCAGGGATGGGGCATCCGACTCCTCCCCCATCAGATGGTCAACCACTCCGTTTACGAATAGGGAGAAGAGAGTCGGAGCCATAACACAGCCCTGACGCACTCCTCTTCGCACAGGGATCCTATCTGTAAGTTGACCCTGGGATCCCCATCTCACCCTCGCATAGTTCCCCTCGTGCAGCTTTACGATTAGGCTCAGAAGACCACTGGGAATACCCATCTCTCCTAGAATTCCCCAAAGTTTTGTACGAGGGACCAGGTCGAAAGCGGTTTTAAGATCAATGAAGGCCATATACAAACTGCCCTTCATGATAGTAACCGCCTTCCAATAGATGGCAAAGAGACGAAAGACCTGGTCCATCGTACCTACCTTCCTTCTGAACCCCGCTTGTAAATGGGAGAGGATACTAGCCTCCTCTATCCAGTCGCCTACTCTTGAAATGATGACCCTGCCGACCACTTTCTGGATTATATCTATCAGACAGATGGGTCTGTAGTTTGCAGGGTCATCTCTAGCCCCCTTCATGTACACAGTAACTACCTCAGCCCCTTTCCAGGAGTCTGGAACCTGGTGTCCCCTCGTGATCAGGTTCATTATAATCGCGATTAGTTTAGCCCAGGCCTCCGGCTCCGCCAACAATAGATCCCCTGGGATCCCATCCTGCCCAGCGGCTTTTTTTGGGGTTAGATGTCTAATCGCCAATACTACTTCTCCCGTTGAAAACAAAAGCTCGGTATCATCCACGGGGACCCCTTCACCCAGGCTATTCACCCCAGGACTAGTTGTTTCTTCCGAGTCTCCATATAGGGATGAGAAGTGTGTAAACCATTGCTGGCGAGTTATATGATCAGACAATGGTTGCGATTTTCTCTGCCTTGATCTATTAACCAGTTCCCAAAAGAGGTTTGGGTTCCTGCCACTCACTGCATTGGAAAGGTCCTGCCAATGCTGTTCCTCCCACTCCCGTTTGGCCAATGACAGTTCTTTCTGGTAATCCTTCCTGGCCGCTCTAACCAGTGGAGGGTCCCCTGAAAGTAGAGCTTCTGTCAATTTTTTCCTTTTACTTTTACAAAGTTCATTATACCATACTTTGCTAAGAGTAGAGGGTATAGCAGGAGCCCTATTTCTTTTCCCCTTCGAGATAAAAAATTTGCCAACTTGGTCTATTGTGGATTTATAGGCAGAGTCAAGGGAGGGGTATTGGGGACTAACGGTCCGATTTTCACCAGCCCATATTTCTAAGGTGGAAGACAAACCCTCAACCATTACTTTGATGCTTCCTATATCGCCCTCATTAAGCTTAGCCTTATCCCATTTCAATCTACGGTTGTTATTAAATGGGATAACTTCTTTAGTTGTTTTTAGGGTGACCATCGCACACCTGTCATTCAGAACACCCCAATGGAACTTGCAACACAGGGGATTGTGGTCACTATCCTGGCTTGGGACGACCTCCATATCAATCAGGTCCGGCCAGAATCCAACATCCATTAGGATGTAATCGATTCTGGACGGACCGGAAAGTCTATTAAAGGTCCATGCCCCTGACTGGTCAGATATAGTCCTACCATTGAGGGCTCTTAGTTTATGGTCCCTTGTCAGTGCATTAATTTGTATGGCCCTAGACGACCACTTCCTAACAGGGGACAGGGAAAGAGTTGGAATAGACCATTTTGAATCCTCCTCTTCGATTCCTAAAGGGTCGTCTCCGAGAAGGGGTTCAAATGTACAATTAAAATCACCCCCCACCAGAATTTTAGCTGAGCAGGGGCAATTGGCTAAGGCCAAATCCAAGGATGTTAGGGTCAAAGAGGGGGAGTCACCCTGTGTCCCTCTTGCATAAACATTAAAAAGGTCAAGCCTGACAACATCCTCCCCTCCTTTTGCCGAGAGGTGGAGTATATCATTACACTCCACAATATGTCTTGTAACCACCCAATTCAGATCTATTTTTATCCAGACTATGAGCCCGCCCGATGGTCTGCCCTTTCCCTTACTTACTGCGGGCACACAGTGGGTGGTGTACCCCGATTTATGTAATGGAACAAGACTCCATGTCTCCTGAAACAGGCAGACATCAAACTGCTCAATTTGTATATGCCACTCTGGAATATCTAACTTCCTCTTTAGCCCAGCAATATTCCAAGAGAGGAGGTTTATTACCCTCCTTCCTCTGGGCGTGGAAGTATAACCCACCTTTGGCAACCTCTCATTAACCACCCTAGTCAAAGGGCACCCCCCCCTCCTGGGCCAATGAAGTTACGGTTGCAAAACAATCAACCGTACTCATCACGGGCCCAGCTGGCCTAGAATCCTCAGTAATGTCAATGGTGGTCACCATGTGGTCTGTAGATAGAATAACTTCTTCAGTAACAATGCTACCCCAGAGTGAACGAGGATCCTCCACCCCTGGAGGTTCATTATCAGTTTCCCCTCCCCCTTGCCCCCAACTTCAATCGCAGTCTTCCAGCCCTGACAGCTGAGAAAACCGATTATAGGTGTCCAATGGGGTAAAGGGCATCAGATGGTTCATACTGGGACCCTGGTTCTGCCTATGTCCATGAGGGACCATGGACCAGGCGGAGTGTAGATCAGGCACCCTAGTCAGCTGATGACCATACTGAGGTTGATTATTAATATAGGGCGGAATAAAGGGCGGCCTATAAAATTGTGGTCTGTTTAAATATTTAGAGTTGGTAACTTTTGACCTGGGATAAAAGTATGTTAAAGCCCGTGGGATAACACAGGTTTCCCCACTCCCAGGTGGCCAGTTTAGGATGTAATCAACTGCCCGAGGGTCTCTAAAATTGACCACCACTAGGTCCCCCTCAATATCTTTAGTTCTACTCCCCAGCCAATTGATCCGTCTAACATGAACTATGTCCCCATCTATGTTAGGTGCTATCGGCCTATGCAACCGCAACCAATGGATAATTTTATTTTTAAGGTCGACAAATCCCTCCTTCTTATTTTCAGTTAGCTGCGGGACCCCCGTTAGGATCACCACGTAGGGCACGGCTTCTGGGGGAATCTCTACTTGTGGAACCCTTTTCTGAGGCATTCTGCTTTTTCCATCATCCCCGTGTGCACTCTGATTGTTACTCGTCGGGGCCTTTAGAGGTGGGTTGGAGGGGCTCGCTCCCAACCCAGTAGCTGGTGCTTTAGGTTGTTTAGGCTGCGGTGTATTATGGGTTGGGGGCACAGCTCCCCCCGGCGGCTGGCGAGTTTGCTTAGCCGGAGCAGGAGCAGGAGGAATTCTAGATTTACTTTGAGGTGCAGTAGAAGGGGGTTTGGGATGTACCGCCACACTTCCTTTATTTTTGGTATGAGTAGACATACTAGTTATGGCGGCTTCCAATATGGTTAATCTAATTTCCACCTTTTTGATTGACTCATTAATGGGTAGAAGGAGAGATCTTAACAAAAATTCCAGATTCCCTGATACTGAAGAGGGAAGTACTGGTGAAGTGATAGGTGGGGTGACTCTAGTGTTATTATCGGGAACCTCATCTTGTATGGTTACTGAAGATGGACAATGACCCGGTGAAACAACTACCTGTGGAGTGTGTTCCTGCTCTACTACTGTGGGGGTCTCAGTTGTAATCGGGGTTTTTATCCCTTTACCAAAATCAGTGTGCGATGTTTTTGCTTTACCTGATACCACCCTTTGTTTCCTTCTTTTTTTACTTGGGGGCGGGCGGTGAATCTGGGCTACAGGATAAATATTAACTTTCTGCTTCCTAGCTTTAGATTTGTCGGCCACACGACTACCACTAGGGGTGGGTGAAACAGTTATAATATTATTATTATCCGCGGGCAAACAAGGAGTGGCTACAAAGTCACGAAACAATAGGGGGACTCCATCTTGACTTACGTTATCCTCACTTAGGCCAATCGAATCACCTTCCCGATTTAATTCAAGTAGGCTATCAGTGAGGGGTCTATGTTTCATATTCTCAACAGAGCGACGCCGCTCTGCCCTACGCTCCGCTAGGATGGAATCCTTTTCTCCCTCGCTCCTCTTGGGAAAATAATTCTCCAGGGATCCATTACGTAATCTAGATTTTTTCCCCGGGGTTTCTTCCTCTGTTGCCATATCCATTCTGTAATGAACAATGTCCTCCGGACTGCAAACGAAAGAGGTCAGGCCCAGCCCGGCCTCCTCCGGCCCCGGACGGCCACAGACGGTCCCGCCCTTGTCCCGGGCTTCTCCCGGCACCCTCCCGCGCGCTCCCGCGCAGCGGGGAAGACTGCTCCTTTTAAGATGTGCTAGGGTGACCTAGGGGGCGTGGCCGGCAGGGAGAGGAGCCCAGCTGACACGGGCGCGCGGGGACTCCTGGAACTTAGAGTCCACCCGCTCTCCTCGCAGCCCTGCCGGTGTCCCAACAGCCCCAGGCAAGTTCCTCGCAGCTGCTAAGTCCGCGAAGCGAGACCCGCGCAGCGGGTCCGGCGAGCAGCAGCGGCTTAGCAGGCAGGTTACAGAGCCCAAAGATCCGTGGCGTGGTAGAGTTCAGATTTGCTTCCCAAGTGCTGGAGGGCCTGAGATGATTAAATCCTGGTGTGGAGGGGGCGTGGCCGGCAGGGAGAGGAGCCCAGCTGACACGGGCGCGCGGGGACTCCTGGAACTTAGAGTCCACCCGCTCTCCTCGCAGCCCTGCCGGTGTCCCAACAGCCCCAGGCAAGTTCCTCGCAGCTGCTAAGTCCGCGAAGCGGGACCCGCGCAGCGGGTCCGGCGAGCAGCAGCGGCTTAGCAGGCAGGTTACAGAGCCCAAAGATCCGTGGCGTGGTAGAGTTCAGATTTGCTTCCCAAGTGCTGGAGGGCCTGAGATGATTAAATCCTGGTGTGGAGGGGGCGTGGCCGGCAGGGAGAGGAGCCCAGCTGACACGGGCGCGCGGGGACTCCTGGAACTTAGAGTCCACCCGCTCTCCTCGCAGCCCTGCCGGTGTCCCAACAGCCCCAGGCAAGTTCCTCGCAGCTGCTAAGTCCGCGAAGGTTGCTCAGAATGCACTTCAACATGAGACATTTTTTCTATGCTCGGATAGGAACTATACCTAACATTTTAGACAGAACATGGAGGCACAGCAGCAGTGTTCCAACACAGTAGTTGTCCAACACAGTAGTTTTAATTATATAAACTAGCTCTCGCCCATTTTAGAACAGAGAGAGGAATTCTGGCAGAGTGGCTAGGTCTGGGAATGAATGTCTGCAGAGCATGACATGCAGCCTCGCATAAACAAAGTTTACACCCATGAGGTGGACAACCCAACCACAGAGGTATGCTTATTTTAGACAGCCTGATAGTAATGCTAATCACTCTGTTTAGTTGCATCTGCTTTGCGATCTCAGCACATCTGATTCATAATAGTCTATGATAGTTTAAATAAATGTATTGTAAAATTTCTGCGTGTCTTTCTGATGTTTACTATGGACATGCATAAGAGAGAGTGAGTGACGAAAGATCTGTATCGACGGTTCGCTCGGGAACAAGAGTGTTGTGTTTAGGTTGCCAAATGTACCTGCTACTCTGGAAAGTTTAGGAGCTCAGGTAAGGCACTGTGAGCAAGCCAGAAATTTGGGCTGACAGGCACCGATGTGGCAGAGAGACACAGTCTGTGCATTCTGATGTTCTGTTGTCCCAAAGCCTTGTTCTGCGCAAGCAGAATCCCTGCGACAGAGTCAGCAGGGGCGACTCCTCCAATAGGGTGGAGGAGCGTCGCCCCACTGCTTTCTTACAGTGTCAGAAGCAGAAACATAAAATGGTATTAACTTCCCATTATTACGATTTATATATTTAGTTGTGGGTGGGTGGGGATGCTCTGCAAGTGGGGGAGGAGTAGTGTGCTCAGTCCTGAGGGCACAGTGACTGTTTGTTCTGTCCTCTGGGGCAGCCAAAACCAGTCATGCGCACTCTGCCCTTTTTCCATACAGGCTGCAAGGCGTCCCCATAAGTCCATGGCGTGGCGGGTTCCCCACCAATCACAACTTTTCCATTGCAGCATTGTGATTGGCTTAGGGGAGGGGAATAAGGCTGCCTGCTTCCTGTTCCTGCCAGAGACAGGAGACCAGAAGCAGGAGCAGAGAAGATGCCGTACTGCCCTGGCAGAAAGGTAGGTTTTAAAAAATTATTTATTATTAAATTAAAACACCCCCTCCCTCGCGCGACCCCCCAGCCCCACACCTGCGAGCCATGCCGGCCCGACTGAGAGTCAAAGAAGAATGGGTGGGGAAAGAAGCGCACATATAAGAGAGCAACACCTAGCATGTGGGAGTGGAAGAAATTCACACAGGCGAAAAAGATCTTGAGCCCAGGTGGAGGATAAAAGCATACTGATTACTTGGGGGGTAGAGAAGTACACCAGCCATAGTATAGCGGAGTGGGGCAGAAAAGTACATGGGCGACAGGAAAGAACACAAGTGCAAGTAGAAGAGAAGTGCACAGGCGAGAGGGAGCAATCGGGAGCAAGGCAGGTCTGGAGAGATGCAGTTGAGTAAGAGAGAGCAATGCGGAGAGTGGGAGGAGACACACATGATCTGGATTCTGGATCTGGCATCTGGAAAACACTTGCACTCACATGGAGTGCTTTAGGTGAGAGAAAAAAATAGTTTCCTAAAAGTGAGAAGTAGAAGAGATTAAAAAAAAGCCACCAAGTGAGAAACATGGTAAAGAGGCTATGCTCTGGGTGGGAGCAACAAACACAGGGTTGATAAGCAGCAACACAGAAAGCCCTGAAATAAGAAGCAAGCAATTGAGAGCGTCAATTTATCCAACTATTGGTAAGCAATGGTGTGATGTAAACCCAGGTAAGCTCACAATGGGTCTTTTGCATGTCTGGTAGACTCAACCTCAAAAGGAACCGCCTGCACTGCACAAGCACTCTGTGACAGCATGCAGAGTATTTAGAGTATCTAACACTTCAGAACGAAACCTTTAACACCTTACAGGCCTGGTTTCATCACAGGAATGCTGTGTTTCCCGAATAGCAGAGTTCTTGACAAAAACGTTTGGGTATGTCCTTGTAATGTAAGATCTGCCCAAACCTGCACGCATATCTTTTTGTTCTGTGAGATTTATGTTTTACACAGAGGAAGAAATACCTCAGTTCACTACTTCCTTTCACTACTATCAGGGCAAAATAAACCTTAGGCCTGTTTAACTTAACGTACTTTCCTCAATTTTCTTCGCTTCATGTATGCTGACAGTGGATTTGAATGTGGTGCATTGATATTAAAATAGAGGAACGTGGCTGCTAAATGATCTGATATTTTTAATTATTTGTCAAGCGGCATTTTATGTTCCCCTGGGATTTTGGTATTATTTTTAGCATCTGTCACGCAGTGGGATTGTTGTAATTCCAGGGCAGTTTAAGGTTTGAGTAGTTTTTATGTGTCAATTACCTTACAATTCATTCTATGTATGTATGCAGAAACGTGGTCCTCTTTTAATTGCAATTCTGTGTTTTTATGGTTTGATCCGAACTGAAATGAACACCCTTTGGACTTGAACCTGGGCCTGCTGTGGTGCTGGGGGCACCGGTGCGACAATGTTTGTTGACTCCCCCCCATCTCCACCACGGATTCCCACACCACCACCTTTTAACAGTGCCCCCCCAAGTCTCCATAACCCCTCTCTTTCAGATGCATTTAATTATATAGCGCAACTCATGCCAGTGTAGGGTGTCAGAGCACTTTGCATCACTCACACACTACACAGAGACAATCAGGCATACGTGTGTAAATTGGTGTATAGGAAATGTTACATAAGCCAGAGGACTACAAGGTGTAGGAGTGACAGTAATCCATACTGGTAAGCATTATAGTTTAAGAGTGCTTGGCCTGGAGAAGCACAAACTCAAAATTGAAAATGGAACACCATAGTTGGGGGATCTCCTTAATAATAAGTATTGATTTCTATCCAAAATAACCATTTTTGCAACATTAATCTATGATCTAATCTATACTTTGCAGTGCACATGCAGTTCTTTAATGACAGTTAATAATTCACTGTTCTATATTATGATTTTGACTTATAAACTGCAAGTAACAAAATAATGTTTCTTAGAAAAACAATAACCCACTGACCTATTTATATTATAGGCACTTTGTGATCTGCATGGTTCACGTTTATTGCAGCAGGCCTAATAATCTACTGTGCTATTTTATGATCAGTCAAAACCTCAACTAGACAAAAATCAAATCTCACTCCAGGAAGAACATTAATCACCGAAGTTATCTTGACATTTTCATTGTTGACTGGAAATTGCTAGAGGCAAGGAATGCGACAGCAGGTGCTTTTGAAACCAAAACAAACTTGCAAGCGGCGCCCCTGAAGTCAGCACGTGGGGCGGTGGCACAAGTCCCACTGCCCTGGAGCCGGCCCTGACTTGAACTAATGAAGTTATGAAATGGATTCGGTCTGAATGCTATGTGGCATGGTTCACTTTAAAAAAATCCTACCACTGCCAATGGAACTAAATAACGTAATTCTCTCTACCTCTCATTGCTTAATTTGTAGTGGTGGTTGCAGGTGGTGGGTGTCGGCACTCATTTTTGGGGACTGTGACTTATTTGTGATCATCAGACTTTTAACAAGTGAGAAAGACTGAAAAGAAAAAAAAAGGGGAGGAGAAAGATAGTGAAACAGCAAGAAATTGAAAGAGCAGTGATTAAGAAGAATCTTGAATACTGTATTAGGATTAGTGAGTGTAAGATGGTGAAGAAAGAGGCATGGGGTAAAATCAAGTCTAGGTGCTAAGTAGTGTCACATAGTGCTTCTAAGGAAAGATATGGGCCCCTGCTTTTTTACTTTTAACAAATTAGGCATTTCCTCTAACTCGCCAGATACTTGGCATGTTGGGCAGAGTCTGCACTTAAATCTTGACTCCCCACACCCCCCAACTCTTTTTATTCACTTTTGCATCATAATACATACATGGGAGTTTGAGCATCAATTGGTATTCTACAGATATTATTTGTTACAGACATCCATTATTTAAGCATTAAAAATGTATCACATTGCTAGCACTTTTATGGCCAAATTGTTAAATCAATGGTTGAGCCTGTTCTAGTGTGAGAGAGGGGATGGATGGGGAAAGTTGTATGAACAATACTTAGAAGACCGTTTGGCTGCTGTCCATTTTCTAGTATTTCCGTATTTTCTGAAAGGCAGAGACCCGTTTATGCCTGCCACTCCTCCCAGACCTTCTCCCACTTCCCAGAACACCCCCTGCTCTGGTACACCACCTGTTCTGCTGCCTAGCACCCATCCATTTCAGATTCCCACTCCTCCCTAGTAGGGAGAGCTGCCCGGCACCAGGTTCTCGCTATGTTCCTCTTTGCCACTATCGCCGCCAAAGTTAACCAAATAGTATGGAACTTAGACCATGGGTCCTCCCCAATGATAATCTATACGGCATCTAGTGGAACCTGTCGAGTTGTTACCTGTGTCATTATCCCAGCCACCTGTGCCTAGTATTCTTGAAATTTGGGACAGTCCCAGAAAATATGAAAGAAGGTTCCTTCTTGATTACACCCACACCCACACTGTGATGTCCCAGCACTTCCCAAAACCGTCCTGGAATAGTAAGATCTGTCTAGAATGCACAGTTGTACAAGAAGAAAGCGAGATCTAATGGCGACTTCTCTTGGACTTTGTATTGCCTCAACCCACTAATCATCATCTAACCCTCCAACATCATTTCCCCATGTCACTCTTAGCTTCTCTAGGAGGTCCTGGGGGTTGTTTAGTAATTTCTTGTAGATCAGGGAAATACTCTTTCCAGTATTAAGATCCAGCAGTAGGCGTTCTTCTAATGGGGTCGTCTCTGGTATTTATACCCGTCATTTTATGTTTTCTGAGGGTATGCCCTAATTGCAGGTACATAAAATATTCAGTTTCAGCCATGCCAAATTCTCGACGAAAGTCTGCAAAAGACATTAAGGACTGACCTCTCCATATGTCCCCCATATGTTCTCTGCAAATAATTTCCCAACTAGTGAATCCCTTCAAGCTTCCCATCTTGCTCAGCGCATTGCTTGGCCATAGCGGAGTTTGGAATGTTATCTTGTCAGTCCATCCCAGGAAATGTGTTGCCTCTTTCCAGGCCAGTGTCACTGCGTGAGTGTGTGTCTGCAGGTTAGGCGTTGCTTCTTTTTTATACAGGATTTCTTCATATCTGCCCTGCCTCATCGCCCATCTGTCCATGCAGTAGGTTGTTTCCTCTTGGTCAGGAAGGCCCAATCATTAACCAACTGTAATTGTGAGGCTCAGTAACATAGACTGATATCCTGGACTCCCAGTCCTCCCTAAAAGACCCTTCTTTGGAGCTATTCTCGACATTGAACCCTGCCACAATAGTGGGGAAACCTCCTTGTGTTCTGGAACACATAGAGGAGTCTAGAGAGTGTCATCATTTTAAAAATAGAAGCTCTGCCAATCAACGAGATAGGCAGGAAACTTCAATGGGCTACATCCTCCCTCAATCTAGCCAGCTGTCGGGTCACATTCAACCTTAAGAAGTCTTGTGGGTTTCTGGTTACATGTATTCCTAAGTATTTGAAGCTCCACTTCAGCTGCACAGTCGAACGGGTAGACCACTGACTTGGATCAGTTTATACTATAATCAGAGAAGGATCCAAACACCTCGAATACCTGTAGTATCCTGCTCACTGAGCTATAGGCTCGGGAAACATAAAGCAGTATGAAGTCTGCGTAGAATGAAATATGCTCCACCCATCTTACATGTGCCCTTATTCATTTTATTTGCCTGTCCATCCGAAACCATTCTGCTAGTTGCTCTAGCCCCAGAGCAAATAGCATAGGCAAGAGTGGGCACCCTTGTCTCGTACCTTTACTTAAGGTGAGTCGAAAATTGCCTAGCTTAGTAACGGTAAGCTTCAATTCTTTTAAGGACACGGAGGCGAGGATTATGCTTTTCCTTCTTCGCTGTTTCTTGCGACCAAAAATCACAGCCGCCATGAAAAGCACTCAAGTCAGGAAATTTCAAAATCCCAAAACAAAAGGGATTAGGAACATTACATCAGAAAAAAAATACATCAGAAAGCTACATATACCATCAGTCCATGAGTATCAACATAATATTAGTCCTTCCATAGTGTCCATAACATGCAGATAGAGCGTCCATCTTGTGCCATCTTTCTCTTTCTTCGCGCGAGTCACGTCAATATTTCAACGGTCCTGTTTTGAACCTTCATTACCTAGCGGAAGAGACAAAACAGCGTAGGCATGGTAAGACCAAATAGAACTCTGAAAGCAAAACTCCTCACAGGGATAAGAATTGCATTAACAATACCAATGAAATTGACAATGAAAGCAAAACCTGCTTACTTACTTCCACACGGATGGGATCTCCCAAGGAGGTCTGGGAGGGATAATCCTCATCTCCGTGTCCTTAATAGAATTGAAACTTACCGTTACTAAGCTAGGCAAATTTCGATTCTATGTCAGGACCAGAGGCTTCAGATTATGCTAGTTCAAAACTTACTTACCACTAGATTCGCAATATCCACCACCGGTTTGAAATAAAACCTCTTAAATGTGGAATCCGAGGGCTAATATGCTTTACTCATCAAGTCCTCCAAACGTGCTCCTAGTGAGAAAGCTTTCGAGGCTATAGACCCCCTAGCCGAGTGAGCCCCGAACATTTTAGTATCAATGCCTGCTTCCTGTAAGACCCACCGCACCCATCTGGCTATCGTGGGAGTGGAAACTGCTTTGAGTGGTTTCCGTAAGGCAATGAGTAACTGACTTTCGCCCGGAGGGCGAAGTTCCATAGTGACATCCTCATATGTTTTTAGGCACTGAACAACACAGAGTTTAGGAACGTCTACAAACGCCAGATACGAGATCAATCTCGTCGCAGACTTTGTGCGGCGTCCCATGGTAAAGGTAACTCCTTCCGGGAAAAAATCCCCACTGAAATGTCCAAGGCTCGCACATCCGAGACCCTACGACACGACACCAAACACAGGAGCATAGCCAATTTGGCAGACAGCTCTTTTAAAGAAAGGTACTTGTTGTGTTTCCAGGAAAGAAAAAGATTCAGAACAACGTTGACGTCCCATAGGACTGAATAGCGTGGTTCCGGGGGTAAAGAAAGCCTCACGCCTCTGAGAAGTTTTAACACAAAGGGATGCTCCCCAACTGGGACACTGTCCACCGACTCGTGCGCCGCTGAGATTGCAGAACGCATAGCGTTAATGGTGCGGTACGCCAGACCGTCCGACGCTAACTCTGCCAAGAAATTCAGGATTGGAACAACGCCTGCGACCAGGGGATCCAGGTCCCGTCTAAGACACCAACGAACCCACCTGTTCCAAGCGGATCGATACCTTTTTGCCGTGCTGCTCGCCCAGGCCTTTGACAAAAAGTGTTCAGCCGATTCCGAAAGGCCTGGGAGCGACCAACGTCTCCGGAAAGCCGCCATGCCATGAGGCGGAGAGAATTCTGCACTATGAGGTGATGCTGTTCCCCGTACGGATTGAGAAGAAGACGAGGAAGCCGGGGGAGTAGGATTGGAGAATCCCAAGAAAGTTCCAGAAGAACTGGAAACCAGACTTGCGACCTCCAAAAAGGCGTCACCATTGTCACCTCCGCATTCTGGTGGCGAAGTTGGGCCGCTGCCCACACCACCATTGAAAAAGGAGGGAATGCATAAGGCCGTTCTTGACTCCAATTCTGGAGAACTACATCCATGGCCTTCTCGAGAGGATCCGGCCTCCGCGGTAGTTGGTAATCCAAGCATGACGCAAACAGGTCCACGAGAAGGGACCCCATAGGCCGTTCAACCATTGGAACACTCGAAGGTCTAATTTCCAAAGACTGGAGTCCCGCAGGTACCTCGAGTGCCAATCCGTCATTTGATTGGCTCAGCCCGGTAGGTATTCCGCTGTCACAGAGACAAGATGGGCCAGACAATAATCCCAAAAATCCTTCGCCAGATCTGCTAGCGCTCGAGATCGAGGACCGCCCAGATGGTTGACGTATTGAACCGCTTAGACATTGTCCATTCGTAAGAGGACACATGATTTTGCTGAATCCCTGGTCCAACAGCGGACCGCAAAGGATCCCGCCAGAAGCTCCAAGCAGTTGATGTGGGGCTGTTGCTCTTCTGATGACCAAGGGTCACCTGTGGAGAAATCTCCTCAGCGGGCGCCTCAGCCTGACCTGCTGGCGTCTGATTCTATTACTAAGTCCGGAAAAGACCCGAAAATCGCTCGGCCTTTCCATGCCTCCATATGGGACAGCCACCAGGTCATTTCGCCCTTCACCTCCTCCGAGAGTGGAACCATCTGGTCATAAGTCAAACTTCTCCTGAGGTGATGCGCTTTGAGGCGCTGAAGGGCCCGATAAAGAAGTCCTACCACTCTGGCACTCTGACGCAGGGAGGTGTGAGACTTGGAAATCGTCTGCTTCAGCACATGCCGAATCTTGGCCATCTTCCTGGATGGGAGAAGAGGCCTGCAAAGAATCCACAACGAACCCCAGGAATATAATTTCCTGATATGGGGTGAAGACTGATTTTTCTGCGTTGATGATGAAACCGAGGCCTTGCAGCAAGGAGATCGTCTGATTGAGCTAAAGTACCAACTTGTCGGGGCACTGGGCCATCAAAAGGATGTCGTCCAGTAGACAATCATCCGAATGCCCTGGCTCCGTAGGACTTCCACCGCAGGATGCAACATCTTGGTGAAGCACCAAGGGGCCGATGAAAGCCCGAATGGAAGGGCCGTAAACTTGAAAACCTGATCCTTCCAGAGAAACTGAAGGAAACGACGATGGGGGGGGATGGATTGGTACCACCAGGTACGCATCTTTGAGGTCCAGGCGTACCATCCAGTTGTTTGGAAGCAAAACATTGCGGAGAAGATGAAGTTCTTCAAATGGTGGTAGATCAACCACCTGTTGAAATCCCTGAGATTGATCACAGGCCTCTTGCCCCCGTCCGCTTTCTCCACTAGAAGATGATGCTGTGGAAACTGTAGGGATGTCGCGTTGACCGCCAAATGGTCTCTTTGCACAAGAGCGCCGAGACCTCTTCGTCGATCAACTGCGCATCGGTCAGGGAAAAACTTATAGGTCATTGAGCCCTTAGTTGGTAGGGCCAATCGTAGAATTCTTTACGGAAACGGCGCACGGTTTGAAGGACCCATGCGTCTGCCGTAATCGCTGCCCAAGCCTTTGGAAAAACCGCTAGCCGGTCTCCAATCTGCACTTGATCTGCAGGGATCACACTTACCATGGAAACCATTGTCTCCGGCGTCATTCCTGAAACCGCCGCGCCCTCTGAAGCGT
Organism: Lissotriton vulgaris; assembly: GCF_964263255.1. NCBI lineage: Eukaryota > Metazoa > Chordata > Amphibia > Caudata > Salamandridae > Lissotriton > Lissotriton vulgaris. The sequence goes on along the minus strand of NC_141687.1, from coordinate 581,154,070 downwards.
TGGCCTCTGGTCGGGTAAAGTTGTTGTAGTTCGCCGAGGTGAGAGGGCGCAGTTGGCGTTCCCCCAAAAATATGACGACCCTCTGCGCCCAATTCGACAGTACGTCAGGGGATATGGGGGAGCCCGATACCTATGCTTCCTCAGCCATATCTAAGATCTTTATAAATGGGCCTATTGGGTCTAACAACTTATCCTGGCATGAGCGCCAGGAACGGTCAATCCCCTTACGAGGATCTTTGACAAACTTTGCCATGAACGTGGCCATTTTGCCACCCAGCTCAGACATCATAGCTACTTTCCTTTCCAGAGTGGGACGTGGACACGCTCCCCTTAGACAGCTTCTCGCCTCGTTCTCCAAGGGCTTGCGGAGGTGCCCCGCCACAAACTTCGCGACCTCGTCCCCAGGTGTCCAAGCAGCCAACCTCGGGTGATTGATTTTGTCCGGGTCCAGCATGCCTTAACTACCCTGTGGTAACTCGGCCGCGGAGCTGGGCGGCTGCCAAGAACTCACCGACTCCTCATCATCGTCCGTGTCTGCTGGGGAGATTCCTCCCGGGGAGGAAGGAGATGTCCCTGTCCCCACTGAAGGGGCCGGGCCCGGAGCGGCGCAGAGGTAGGATCGTCGCCTTAGCCAGAAAAGCATCCCGAAGGAGCTCAAAGGCGCCCCTGTCTACACCCTGCGCTACCCCGGAGCCCCCGTCCCTACAAACTTTTTTAGGCGCAGGTGGGTCCCCTTCTATGGGTGCTGGGCTAACCCCAGAAGACCCTAACTGCGCTGACCCCAGCTTTGCACACTCTTCTACTATGCGAGCGGAAAGCCTGTCTTGCATGGGACCCACTATCTCCTGCACACACCTATAAATTGAGCTGTCTACAGCCGCATAAAACTCATCATCGCATAAATATTGATGAGTTTCCTCCTCTTCTGCGGAGTATCCCTCTGCCATAATGGATTACCTCCCTAGGTACTAGCCTAAGGTAGGTTGAGGTCCGCAATGGTAACAACAGTACTAGAGTATGGGCGAGCGGAAGGCTAGCAATAGTGTTCTGGGGCTGGTGGAACTAGGCAATCAACCGAGGCAGCACCAGCCTCTGAGCGCGCCGAACCTCTCTAAGAGACTGGGTCCAGGCCGCCTCCCTGTGCGCTTGATAAATGAGGTGAATATTTCCCAGCTAATTGCCAAACTCGGCCGGTACTGACAAAAGCGGTTAAAACCGCTGTTGGTGCAATCTTATCGCCCGCAGGCGTCCACGCGGTAAAACCGCTACTACTAACCCCGTGGGGCGTTCCAAATATGTGGCAGTACAACCCAGAGCGGGCGTTCAAGGTTGAGGCAGCGACGAGGCTCTGGCACGGCTTTCCTTCTCCAGCACGGCTCCCGTCAGTGCGAGGAAACCACGCTGAGGAGAACGAGACGCGACAGCTCCCTCTAGCGGCCAAAACAGTGCCACAAAAACATTGGGGAAATCGCGTGAGGGGCAAAAACGTCCCTGCGATCCAAGGACTCTGTTAGGAAATAAAACATGCAACACGCAGTATCAAAGGTCATTACAGAGCCTCCACAATACCATTAAATTGTAAAAAAACGGTAAATAGAATTTAAGAAACCAATACAGGCACAAAAACCCCTACAAAGACCAATCTATGTGAGAGAGATGAGCAAAAGGTACTTAACTGGCTGCGAAGCAGCGAACAAAGAGGAAGATGGGACAAGATGGACTCTCTATCTGCATGTTATGGACACTATGGAAGGACTAATATTGTTGATACTCATGGACTGAAGGGATATGTAGTTTTCTGTTGTAGTTTTTTTCTGATGTAATGTTCCTAGTCCCTTTTGTTTTGCGATTTTGAAATTTCCTGACTTGAGTGCTTTTCTGGGCTGCTGTGAGTTTTGGTTGTGATAAACAGCGAAGAAGGAAAAGCATAATCTGAAGCCTTCGGTCCTGACATAGAATTCCCTCGATTCTACCCCGTTCACTTGAACCCGTGCCAAGGGGGAGCTGTAGTGGAGGCGAATCTATCCACAAAACTTAGCTCCAATACCCATCATGGATATCGCTGCGTACATCAAGTTCCACTCAATATTGTCGAAAGCCATTGTAGCGCCTAGAGCCAAGAGGGCCGATAGTCCCATTTCCTTTGAACTGGTCATATGGAGCACCCCATACAGGCGCCGCAAATTCAATTGTGTGCTTCTAAAGGGCATGAAACCCGATTGATCGAGGTGTACCAGTTTTAGACCTGTCATCTTTGGCTTGATTTCCTCTGACTCTTTTGCCTCTACCTCCTGTATCACGGATTGTGCCACCCTCATGAGTAGCCCTAAAATGGTGACTCAGGCCATCCACCGCAGTGCCTGTGTGCAGTTGCAAACTGCCATGATGACCTGGCCAGTGTCCTCACTGGCCAGGCCTAACCCTTCCCTTTCAGTGCACATTGGACACCCCTATGGAAGGCCAAAGGTAACCCCCTGGACAGGGTGCAGTGCATGTGAAAGGTAGAGCATGTACTAGTGTGGGTGACATGCTCTGATAGTGAAATACTGCCAATTTCGTTTTTCACTATTTAAAGGCTATCTTGCCCATAGGCTAGAATGGGAATGCTGTGTATAATGTTTACCTGCACATCTTTCCATAGGAGCAAGACAGAAAATTAAAGTGTGGTATCCCTGAACTCAGAATTTATTAACCCTTCATTTAGGAAGGATGTTTTTTAAATCCTGTGTTTGAAAACGGCACTCTTAGAAAGTGGCTGTTTTCTTGTCTAACCTTTCTGTGTGCCTTGGCCTGTTTGTGAATTGACTGTCTGGTTTGTGAGTGACACGGTCTGGGGTGGCTCCAGGAGGCTGAATGAGGCAGCCCTAGGTGATGGAGGGGATAGCATCTGGGCCTGAACAGGGCTGTGCCTGCCTTCCACAATGCTGGCTCCACCTCCTGCTGGGCGGCTGACAACTCTGCCCCTCTCTCTCAAAGGAAAGAAGGAGTCATGTAAACAGAGTGCTCCAGGACTGACTAGAACTGGTTTGGACTAGTCCAAGGCCTCTCTGCCTTCAGAGAACAAAGAGAATATTGGTATAAAGGGGATACCCAGAACCCAAAAAATGAGATCATCCTGGAATCAAGAAGGAACCTCCGCCAAGTAGAAAAGCTGGAAGACTGAAGAGGAAGGACCTGTCCTGCTGTGTGTTTTTTGGCTGACCTGCAGTTGCTATTCTGCCAAGGAGAGGGGAAGGACTTTGCTTTGACTGTGTCCCCTTGCTTGAAGAGATCTCCAAGGGTCTGAGAAGAGCTGGCCTCCTGTTAAGAAGTCCCAGGAACAAAAGGACTTCACCCCAGCTTACGCCCTGAACTCTGCTGAGTGAGTTCTGCCCTTCCAAGAGTGCTTGATCCATTTGTGGGGCCTCTGGATGTTGTTGCCGGCTGTTTGGGGAGCTGGACAAGAAGAAAAAAAGAAAATCTACAATTTGAACGCATCGCTCGCTTGCGGAGCGCATCGCCCCGGTGCGGGAAGATTCCTGTTGCTGCAAATTTCATCGCAGAGCCTGTCGTCGCTGTGAGAACCGTCACACCGCTTGCTTGCGGACGGCATCACATCGCTGCGAACATCATCGCAGAGTCCAACGCCACCGCATCGAAGGGCCACGGTATTGCTGCACGAAGATCGTCACCGTCCCGAAGATTGTCGCATCGTGCCTGTGCGAGACGCTTCTACCGGAGAACCTGCATCCCGGAATCCGTACAAGGTATTGCATCGTTCCCCATACAGACCGGATTCGTCGCAACACGCCCGCTGCTTGCAGCGGGGTTGTCGCATCGTCCCCCCAAGGTTCTCAGGAGTGATGCATCACTTGTTTTTTGCCGCTGCAGTTGCCACTAGGAACTTTTGTCGCATCTACAGGTACTTTGGGCTAAAAGTGACACAACTGTGGATTATTTTGATGCACACCCTAGAACTCTTTTAAAGTCATATTCTTGAACAGTGTATGTTGGATTTTTGTTGTTATGGTCTTGTGTAGTTTAGCTAAAGATACTTTATTTTTCTAACCTGGTGTGGAGTCCATTTGTGGTGTTTTCACTGTGTTGCTGTGAGTGTTGGTACAAATACTTTACACATTGCCTTTGATAAGCCTGTCTGCTCGTGCCAAACTACCAATGGGGTGAGCAGGGGTTATCTAAAGAGTGTATCCCCCTTACCCTGACTAGAAGCAAGGGTCCCTATTTGGACATTGGTACCTACCTCTGCCAACTAGAGACCCCCAGATCTAACAAACAGGGAAGTGATTACCATGCAAAGCCTATTCGCTAGAATCTTAGCCAGCACTTTGGCCTCAACATTAAAAAGTGATATTGGCTTGTAGGAGCTACACTCCCCTACTGGCTTGCCCTGTTTGTGGATCAGCACTATTGTGGCTGTTCTTTGGTCCCTAGGGATGCATCCCTCTGTACCCCTGCTCGTTACAATTCTAGCATAGGTGTGGCCACTCGGGATGTACAAAGTTTTACAATTTAATTGGCAGTCCATTTGGACCTGCTGCCTTACCGGATTGTATGTTACAGATGGCCACTGTAACTTCCTCTTCTGTTAGATCAAGGCCTAGTCCAGCCTCAATCGAATGTACGCTAATTACCTGAAGGATAGTCTCGCACTCTTGCTTTGTCTTGGTTGCCATCACACTCTACTCTCTGTTCCTTCTTTTTCCCCACAATTAATGAATGCACCTGTCCACGAAGAACAGTTTTAAATGGCTCCCAGAGGACCTATGCCGATTACAATGAGCCACGGTTTTCATCAAAATACAACTCAGTTCCTTTCCTTGTCTTTTCCCTCATGTACTTGTCACGGAAATTCCCCCGGGGACCCTGCATAAGGACACCTACTGGGGAGAGGCCCGAGATTCCGCCCGCATAGTGTTTGGGCTCCCTAAATCACGCCGCCGTAGCGGTATGCTTGAATAGGTAGTCCAAGCTTGAGTAGCTACTGTGTGCTGTGGCAAGGTTGGTGTATTGTTTCTGCGTCGAATTGTGCGGCCTCCAAGAGTCCATCAAGCCCATGGCATCTACAAAGGAGTCTAGTGGGCCCCTTCCACCTCCATGGGATCCCCACGGTTTGAAGGACCCATGCGTCTGCCGTAATCGCTGCCCAAGCCTCTGGAAAAACCGCTAGCCGGTCTCCAATCTGCACTTGATCTGCAGGGATCACACTTACCATGGAAACCATTGTCTCCGGCGTCATTCCTGAAACCGCCGCGCCCTCTGAAGCGTTGGCCTCTGGTCGGGTAAAGTTGTTGTAGTTCGCCGAGGTGAGAGGGCGCAGTTGGCGTTCCCCCAAAAATATGACGACCCTCTGCGCCCAATTCGACAGTACGTCAGGGGATATGGGGGAGCCCGATACCTATGCTTCCTCAGCCATATCTAAGATCTTTATAATAGGGCCTATTGGGTCTAACAACTTATCCTGGCATGAGCGCCAGGAACGGTCAATCCCCTTACGAGGATCTTTGACAAACTTTGCCATGAACGTGGCCATTTTGCCACCCAGCTCAGACATCATAGCTACTTTCCTTTCCAGAGTGGGACGTGGACACGCTCCCCTTAGACAGCTTCTCGCCTCGTTCTCCAAGGGCTTGCGGAGGTGCCCCGCCACAAACTTCGCGACCTCGTCCCCAGGTGTCCAAGCAGCCAACCTCGGGTGATTGATTTTGTCCGGGTCCAGCATGCCTTAACTACCCTGTGGTAACTCGGCCGCGGAGCTGGGCGGCTGCCAAGAACTCACCGACTCCTCATCATCGTCCGTGTCTGCTGGGGAGATTCCTCCCGGGGAGGAAGGAGATGTCCCTGTCCCCACTGAAGGGGCCGGGCCCGGAGCGGCGCAGAGGTAGGATCGTCGCCTTAGCCAGAAAAGCATCCCGAAGGCGCTCAAAGGCGCCCCTGTCTACACCCTGCCCTACCCCGGAGCCCCCGTCCCTACAAACTTTTTTAGGCGCAGGTGGGTCCCCTTCTATGGGTGCTGGGCTAACCCCAGAAGACCCTAACTGCGCTGGCCCCAGCTTTGCACACTCTTCTACTATGCGAGCGGAAAGCCTGTCTTCCATGGGACCCACTATCTCCTGCACACACCTATAAATTGAGCTGTCTACAGCCGCATAAAACTCATCATCGCATAAATATTGATGAGTTTCCTCCTCTTCTGCGGAGTATCCCTCTGCCATAATGGATTACCTCCCTAGGTACTAGCCTAAGGTAGGTTGAGGTCCGCAATGGTAACAACAGTACTAGAGTATGGGCGAGCGGAAGGCTAGCAATAGTGTTCTGGGGCTGGTGGAACTAGGCAATCAACCGAGGCAGCACCAGCCTCTGAGCGCGCCGAACCTCTCTAAGAGACTGGGTCCAGGCCGCCTCCCTGTGCGCTTGATAAATGAGATGAATATTTCCCAGCTAATTGCCAAACTCGGCCGGTACTGACAAAAGCGGTTAAAACCGCTGTTGGTGCAATCTTATCGCCCGCAGGCGTCCACGCGGTAAAACCGCTACTACTGACCCCGTGGGGCGTTCCAAATATGGGGCAGTACAACCCAGAGCGGGCGTTCAAGGTTGAGGCAGCGACGAGGCTCTGGCACGGCTTTCCCTCTCCAGCACGGCTCCCGTCAGTGCGAGGAAACCACGCTGAGGAGAACGAGACGCGACAGATCCCTCTAGCGGCCAAAACAGTGCCACAAAAACATTGGGGAAATCGCGTGAGGGGCAAAAACGTCCCTGCGATCCAAGGACTCTGTTAGGAAATAAAACATGCAACACGCAGTATCAAAGGTCATTACAGAGCCTCCACAATACCATTAAATTGTAAAAAAACGGTAAATAGAATTTAAGAAACCAATACAGGCACAAAAACCCCTACAAAGACCAATCTATGTGAGAGAGATGAGCAAAAGGTACTTAACTGGCTGCGAAGCAGCGAACAAAGAGGAAGATGGGACAAGATGGACTCTCTATCTGCATGTTATGGACACTATGGAAGGACTAATATTGTTGATACTCATGGACTGAAGGGATATGTAGTTTTCTGTTGTAGTTTTTTTCTGATGTAATGTTCCTAGTCCCTTTTGTTTTGCGATTTTGAAATTTCCTGACTTGAGTGCTTTTCTGGGCTGCTGTGAGTTTTGGTTGTGATAAACAGCGAAGAAGGAAAAGCATAATCTGAAGCCTTCGGTCCTGACATAGAATTCCCTCGATTCTACCCCGTTCACTTGAACCCGTGCCAAGGGGGAGCTGTAGAGGAGGCGAATCTATCCACAAAACTTAGCTCCAATACCCATCATGGATATCGCTGCGTACATCAAGTTCCACTCAATATTGTCGAAAGCCATTGTAGCGCCTAGAGCCAAGAGGGCCGATAGTCCCATTTCCTTTGAACTGGTCATATGGAGCACCCCATACAGGCGCCGCAAATTCAATTGTGTGCTTCTAAAGGGCATGAAACCCGATTGATCGAGGTGTACCAGTTTTAGACCTGTCATCTTTGGCTTGATTTCCTCTGACTCTTTTGCCTCTACCTCCTGTATCACGGATTGTGCCACCCTCATGAGTAGCCCTAAAATGGTGACTCAGGCCATCCACCGCAGTGCCTGTGTGCAGTTGCAAACTGCCATGATGACCTGGCCAGTGTCCTCACTGGCCAGGCCTAACCCTTCCCTTTCAGTGCACATTGGACACCCCTATGGAAGGCCAAAGGTAACCCCCTGGACAGGGTGCAGTGCATGTGAAAGGTAGAGCATGTACTAGTGTGGGTGACATGCTCTGATAGTGAAATACTGCCAATTTCGTTTTTCACTATTTAAAGGCTATCTTGCCCATAGGCTAGAATGGGAATGCTGTGTATAATGTTTACCTGCACATCTTTCCATAGGAGCAAGACAGAAAATTAAAGTCTGGTATCCCTGAACTCAGAATTTATTAACCCTTCATTTAGGAAGGATGTTTTTTAAATCCTGTGTTTGAAAACGGCACTCTTAGAAAGTGGCTGTTTTCTTGTCTAACCTTTCTGTGTGCCTTGGCCTGTTTGTGAATTGACTGTCTGGTTTGTGAGTGACACGGTCTGGGGTGGCTCCAGGAGGCTGAATGAGGCAGCCCTAGGTGATGGAGGGGATAGCATCTGGGCCTGAACAGGGCTGTGCCTGCCTTCCACAATGCTGGCTCCACCTCCTGCTGGGCGGCTGACAACTCTGCCCCTCTCTCTCAAAGGAAAGAAGGAGTCATGTAAACAGAGTGCTCCAGGACTGACTAGAACTGGTTTGGACTAGTCCAAGGCCTCTCTGCCTTCAGAGAACAAAGAGAATATTGGTATAAAGGGGATACCCAGAACCCAAAAAATGAGATCATCCTGGAATCAAGAAGGAACCTCCGCCAAGTAGAAAAGCTGGAAGACTGAAGAGGAAGGACCTGTCCTGCTGTGTGTTTTTGGGCTGACCTGCAGTTGCTATTCTGCCAAGGAGAAGGAAGGACTTTGCTTTGACTGTGTCCCCTTGCTTGAAGAGATCTCCAAGGGTCTGAGAAGAGCTGGCCTCCTGTTAAGAAGTCCCAGGAACAAAAGGACTTCACCCCAGCTTACGCCCTGAACTCTGCTGAGTGAGTTCTGCCCTTCCTAGAGTGCTTGATCCATTTGTGGGGCCTCTGGATGTTGTTGCCGGCTGTTTGGGGAGCTGGACAAGAAGAAAAAAAGAAAATCTACAATTTTAACGCATCGCTCGCTTGCGGAGCGCATCGCCCCGGTGCGGGAAGATTCCTGTTGCTGCAAATTTCATCGCAGAGCCTGTCGTCGCTGTGAGAACCGTCGCACCGCTTGCTTGCGGACGGCATCACATCGCTGCGAACATCATCACAGAGTCCAACGCCACCGCATCGAAGGGCCACGGTATTGCTGCTGCACGAAGATCGTCACCGTCCCGAAGATTGTCGCATCGTGCCTGTGCGAGACGCTTCTACCGGAGAACCTGCATCCCGGAATCCGTACAAGGTATTGCATCGTTCCCCATACAGACCGGATTCGTCGCAACACGCCCGCTGCTTGCAGCGGGGTTGTCGCATCGCCCTCCCAGGGTCTCAGGAGTGATGCATCACTTGTTTTTGCCGCTGCAGTTGCCACTAGGAACTTTTGTCGCATCTACAGGTACTTTGGGCTAAAAGTGACACAACTGTGGATTATTTTGATGCACACCCTAGAACTCTTTTAAAGTCATATTCTTGAACAGTGTATGTTGGATTTTTGTTGTTATGGTCTTGTGTAGTTTAGCTAAAGATACTTTATTTTTCTAACCTGGTGTGGAGTCCATTTGTGGTGTTTTCACTGTGTTGCTGTGAGTGTTGGTACAAATACTTTACACATTGCCTTTGATAAGCCTGTCTGCTCGTGCCAAACTACCAATGGGGTGAGCAGGGGTTATCTAAAGAGTGTATCCCCCTTACCCTGACTAGAAGCAAGGGTCCCTATTTGGACATTGGTACCTACCTCTGCCAACTAGAGACCCCCAGATCTAACAAACAGGGAAGTGATTACCATGCAAAGCCTATTCGCTAGAATCTTAGCCAGCACTTTGGCCTCTACATTAAAAAGTGATATTGGCTTGTAGGAGCTACACTCCCCTACTGGTTTGCCCTGTTTGTGGATCACCACTATTGTGGCTGTTCTTTGGTCCCTAGGGATGCATCCCTCTGTACCCCTGCTCGTTACAATTCTAGCATAGGTGTGGCCACTCGGGATGTACAAAGTTTTACAATTTAATTGGCAGTCCATTTGGACCTGCTGCCTTACCGGATTGTATGTTACAGATGGCCACTGTAACTTCCTCTTCTGTTAGATCAAGGCCTAGTCCAGCCTCAATCGAATGTACGCTAATTACCTGAAGGATAGTCTCGCACTCTTGCTTTGTCTTGGTTGCCATCACACTCTACTCTCTGTTCCTTCTTTTTCCCCACAATTAATGAATGCACCTGTCCACGAAGAACAGTTTTAAATGGCTCCCAGAGGACCTATGCCGATTACAATGAGCCACGGTTTTCATCAAAATACAACTCAGTTCCTTTCCTTGTCTTTTCCCTCATGTACTTGTCACGGAAATTCCCCCGGGGACCCTGCATAAGGACACCTACTGGGGAGAGGCCCGAGATTCCGCCCGCATAGTGTTTGGGCTCCCTAAATCACGCCGCCGTAGCGGTATGCTTGAATAGGTAGTCCAAGCTTGAGTAGCTACTGTGTGCTGTGGCAAGGTTGGTGTATTGTTTCTGCGTCGAATTGTGCGGCCTCCAAGAGTCCATCAAGCCCATGGCATCTACAAAGGAGTCTAGTGGGCCCCTTCCACCTCCATGGGATCCCCATCTCAGTCCTTCTATCTCTGCGTCCATCACATCATTCATGTCCCCTCCCAGCATCAGTGTTCCAGACGGCATTGTCAAGATTAAGTAGCCAATCTCCGGCAGGGTAATTGCATGGAGGCTTGTTGGAATATACACAGAACAGAGCTGGATCGATTGTCCCTCCCATATGCCGGTTACGGCCCGGTAAGTACCTTGTGAATCATTCCATGTGGATTGAACTATAAATGACAACAATTTTTTAAGCAATATTCCCACCCATCTGGAGCCAGTGGTGACTCCTGAATGGGCCACTATTATGTACTCGAGATGGTCCATCACTTTATATCATGTACCGTTAAGGGGAGTTTCTTGAGGCAGGATCAAGTCTGGGAGTGTCATTTAATAAATTGTAAGACTGTTTGCTTTATTTTATTTACCAGCCCATTAACATTCCAGGACCGGATGTTCAATGCTTCTCTACACAGGCCTGCCATGGTAATATAGGAGTGATATATGTCCCCCGTCTCTTCCCCAGGTAGGCCATAGCTACATTAATGCACAATGGGCTCTTTAGCAACTCTTGTGTCTTCTCCCTCCCTCCCAGTGCCGTGTTGTAATGATACAGTTAATTAACTAGGGAAAACATTCCTAAATCTTTCACCCAACCCTCCCTGCTACCCAGCTGAGTGGGTTTAAAACTTCTCACCCCCCAACCTGCAGCGTGCCTGTTGCCCCTGAACTGAGATAATGAAACGCAGGTACCTGCACTTGCCGCCATAACTAATTTCTGCAGGATACCATAGCTTATCCGTCCCTTATTAACAACCTCCCCATAGGGGCCAGGTGGTGTTGCTTCCAGAGCCCTCCCCCTTTCAAGCCGGTATTATGCACTTAAGTTACAAAACCCTCTGACCCCCTCAGCTCTTACTCTTCATTACATCCAGTCACACCAGGTCCATTATCGTCCACAAAGGGGGGGGGGGGGTGTATTACTGTCAACATAAGTCCCTGAGCTCCTCAGGAACCCCCCTCTGAGTGTGGCCTCTCTGTGTGCTCTCAGATCCAGGATTCATCTGATGGGCCCTGTCTTGTTCCAGCTGTTGAGTTCCTTCCTATGTGATTCACTGGCCTCCATCCCCCCACCCAATTCCATGCTTCTTCCGGGGAGGTAAAATACCAGGATTTACCTTCAGAAACTATGTGTAGCTTAGCTGGGTACATCATCATATATTTGATGTCCTTATTCCTCATCACTTTTTTAACCGCTTCAAAACTCCGCCATTGATTCTGCACTTGGAGGGTGAAGTCCAGAAACAGCCGGACCTTCGCATTTTCAATTTGCAGATCACTGTGTGTTTGTGCTGCTTGCAGGATTTCATCTCTATCCCTTTAATTAAATACTCTTGTGTTTATTGTTCGTGGAGGTGCTCTTAGTTTTAGTCTTGGGCCAGTCCTTTATTGGCCATTTCTATTGAGAAGAAATTGGATAGTCTCTTATGGCGTAATATGTTTAATATTAGGTCTTCAAGAAACAGATCAACACTTGGACCCCCCATTCCTTCTGGGATGCCCACTACTCTGATGTTGTTTCTGCGTAATCTTCCCTCTTGGTCTTCAACTTTTGCTGCAAGGATTTTATTTTGTTTCGTCAGTGTCTGTACCTGCTCCTCCAACCTCTTAGATATGGACTGGAGCATGGCAATCCGAGTTTCAGCCGTTTTACCTTTACCCGAAATGTTGTGGAGATCTGCTCTCAACAGATTTACATCTATGGTCACAGTATCCACCTCTTGCTCTAAGGTGCCAATCAGTTATTTAATGGCTCCCAGTATTTTTCTACAGGAGGGTTCCTCTTCAGGTTGGGTAGCCAGGCCCAGCTCGTCCACTCCATCTTGGGACAAAGAGGCGGACGTGCTCACCATATTTTTGTTGAGCTAATTAATTTGTGTGGGTGTAGGCCCAAAATTCCTGACCATGTCAGCCATGTTGAATCCTCCTTGTGTGGTCACCCTTCAGAGTTTCTTTTCTCCAAATGGGACACTATGTTGGTGGGAGCACACTTCCGAAGGACCCAATACCCTCCACTGTTGGGCCAGCCAATCCTGTGTTAAACCATGTCTCACCCCTTAAACTTCCACTCTGGGAACGCTGGGACCTCAATACGGTATCATGGTACCTTTCCTGATCCAGGGGAGGAGGTTGGCGCTGAAGCTGCCCTCACCCCTCAAGCCTTGCCATTTGTGTTCCTTTCGCCTAGCGACTGCTAAGCTCTTTCTGGCCTCTCCAGGGGCCTGGTTCGTGCCTGTCAGGTGAGGGGTAGTTTCCAAGCCTTCTATATGATAGGCGAGCCCAGCGCCGTGCTGCTTTCTGACCTCAGCACCTCCTCCCCGGCCGATCACCTCCGGGCCCGGGGCAGGGTTTACATTCCCTACACATGTGTGCTCTCCCCGCTTCTGCCCGGCAAGCTAACACTCCTTCGGTGTTTTGCCTCCCTGGCTCCCACTGTACTCAAGGTACTCAAGGTTCACCACTGTCCATCTATTGATAACCCCAGAGAGCCGCCAGCTCCAGTCCCTCTTGCGAATCGCCACTAGTCGATCTGCGGTGTTCCAACCTATGCAGGCCCCTAATCCCCCTCACTAGGGTGTCTGCCTCCCGGCGGGTCTTCTCTCACCGTTACCTCTGTGTCTGATCATTGCTCCATCGAGCCCCAGCTTCTCCGAGTTTCTTTTGCAAGGGGGAGGGCTAGGATCTACACCAGTCTCTGGGCTGCACTTCCGCAGCTGTAGGGCGGCCGATCTCCAGGTCTGCTCCTTTCCCCTTCTTGCTCTGTGCGTGCAGGTCCACGCGCTCCTAGCGGCTTCTTTTTGACTCACATGCCATTAAGCTCCTTCAGTTTTAGGGTGACCTAGCACCGGTCTTGTCCAGATTTTGCGCCTGGCACCATCTCCCTTTGTTCCATTACCTTTCCCCAAGCAGGGCCTACCATGCACTGCCGGGTGGCTCACCCTCTCTCCACTTCCTCTGGCCCTCAGATCCGATCAATCCCGTCGGTCCTGGCCTCCACCGGGGATGCGGGAGGCCTTCCGCTGTCATCCGGGGGTTAGGCCAACTCGACCCTTGCGGATAATGTCAGATGTAAAGGGATTAGATTATATGCAGCCGCGGAACTTGTTTAGTGTGTGGCCATCTTGTTTGGTGGTTGGCCACATCCCTCTTAAATATTGCCTCTTAGCCATCTGGGCTTACCGAAATCAGCTGGCAGTCTCTTTTCTGGCTTTGCTGCTCTCCAGTGCCCTGCACAAGTTAATCCTGGTGCAACTGCAAGATTAAGGACCTGTCATTTGTTCTGGGCTCTTGGTCTCACTCTAAAGGGACTTCCTAAAAGACATTGAATAGCTCAGGGCAGTGCCACTGCCAGGAGCAGTGCTACTCCTGCCCTTAGAAAGAATCACGCTACTCCTGGGTACCACCCACCTACCTAGAACTAGGGGTAATCACTCTTGGGTACATCTGTAGTGAATAAACCACTTAAATCAGCCAGAATTTACCAAATGTACTACTTGAATCATCCAGAAGTAAACCAAACTTCAACTTAAATTAGTAATATGTAAGCCAATTTGCTACCCAAAATAACTAGAAGTAAGCCAACCAACAACCTAAATTCAGACAAATTCCAACCTTCTATTAGACAACTTAGCAGCTGAAATAACCAATACTAAGCAAGTATACAACCTTGATCCACTGTTTTGCACTTTTTTACTTTTCATTGAGAGGCCACAAACCGTTTTCTTGGGGCATGTGGTTCCTTTACAAGCAAGGTAAAAGATTAACGAACACCATTGGTTTATTTAACACAAGGTCACTGGCCGAGTGCATGGTAAAATGTGTTTGTGGGTAGTGTAAGGTTCCACCACACAGCAGAACTGACTTTAGAAAAGATCATATGATTTAGTTCCAATTACATGTAAATACACTAGATTTAATTTCTCATCCGCTGGAGCAAAACCTTCCTGTTCCTTTGTATAAGAAGGCTGAGCAGAAAAGCCAGGTATTCTCTTTGAATGACCTTACAGTGCAACGATGGGAAGGGGATGACTCCAGTGAGCTCCAAAATAGTTGCCTTTACAGATGTGACTCACCAGGCCAAGTCCCCTGCTAGTACACATTTCAAAGGAAGCCCGGGTTGAGATCAGTCAATCAAATGGGATTTGTAAAGCGCTGCTTATTACCTATAAGGGTATTCAGGTGCTGGGAATAGGCGGGGTTGCTGCTGCTGAGATAGATTGGTCCAAGAGCCAGGACTTTACATCCTTCCTGAACTCCTGCCGGGTGGGGCTATGTGGAGATGGAGGGGGAGACCTTTCCAGGATTCGGCTGCCAGGTGTGAAAAAGTGCGGCGACTGCTCCTATGAATGCGGGGTGTGTGGGCCAAAAAGAGGGATGAGAAGCGAAGATTACGGTTAGGTTGGTAGAAGTTCATCCTGTGGTTGAGGTATGCCAGTCCCTTGTGCAGGGCTTTGTAGGTGTGGGCGAGAAGAATGAATTACCATCATTTACTGATGGGGAACCAGTGCAGAGATTTGAAGTGGAGGGTGATGTGGTTCCGTCTCTGGTGTTTGAGGCTGGCTGGAGCATTCTGGATGGTCTGGAGTCTGTTTAGTAGCTGTGAGGTGAATTTAACATAGAGGGAGTTGCCATAGTGCAGGCAGTTGATATGAGGCCCGGGGTGATGGGGCCTCTGGTGCTGATGGGGAGTCAGTTGTAGATTTTCCCAAGCATGCATAGGTTGAGGAAGCAGGAGAATGAATCAGCATTTATCTTCTTCCTCATTGAGAGCTTTCTATCCAGAATGATTCTGAGGTTTCTTGCGTGCTCTGTGGGTGGGAGTCAAAGCTCCATAGGACACCAGGAGCCACCCTAGAGGGAGTTGCTGCTTCCAAAGATGAGTATTTGTGTTTTGTCAGTGTTGAGTTTGAGGCATCTGTTTTGTATCCAGCTTGCGAGCAGGTCATGTATCTGTGGAAAGTAAACTTAGTGTTAGCCGGGCTTGAGGAAATTGAGAGGATGAGCTTCATCCAGGTAGGAGATTATGTTCATTCCAAAGGATCTGACCAGGGTAGCCAGAGCCACCATGTAAGTGTTGAATAGGGTCGGGCTTAGGGAAGATTCTTGTGAGACGCCACAGTTTAGGTTTTAGGACCGAGGTGAAAGGTGGGAGGTGGACGCTTTGGGTTCGTCCAAAGGGAAAGGACGCAATCCATTCAAGGGCTTTCCTGTGGATCTCAATTTGGCAGAGGAGGTGCAGGAGGGTGTAGTGGGATACAGTATTGAATGCTGCAGAGAAATTGAGGAGAATCAGGGCAGAGGTCTCTCATCTATCTAGGAGAGTTCCGTTGTTGTCTGTGTCAGCAATCAAGGTGGTTTTGGTGCTGTAATTTGAGTGGAATCTGGATTGGGAGGGGTCCAGTAGGTTGTTGTTATCCAAGTGGGTGGTAAGTTGCAGTTTTATTGCTTTCTAGAGTACTTTGACTGGAAATGGCAGTAGGGAAATGGTGCAGTAGTTTTTGAGGTTTCGAGTTTCCATCCTTTGGGAAAGGAGGCCAACGTGATGGATGTATTGATGATGGTGGGGAGTTCCTTGCGGATGGTGTATTTTTCCAGGTTAAACATGTGGTGGGGGAGGGGATCTTTAGGATCTCCTGAGTGGATGGAACCCATGATGGTGGTAGTTGGGTTCACAGAGAGAGGTTCCTATGTGTTTCGTGAGATTTTGTGGGAGTCAGTGGTATTGAGAAGTCTGCTGAGTTCAGTTACAGGGGGTTGGGAATCGAAGTTTTCGTAGATGGTGGCGATTTTGCTATAGAAGAAGTCAGTGAGGGAATCGCAGAGCTCCTGAGAGAAAGTGAATGGTGTTCTTGGTGGCAGTGGGATTGAAAAATGTCTTCAAGATGCAGAATAGTTCCTTGCTGTGGTTGGAGCTGACGTCTAGGAGGGAGGCCTGGGTGTTTTTCCTGGATGACTTGAGGTGCTGGGGGTACTCTTTGAGGGCTAGTTTGAAGTTAGAGTGCCCATTGTTTGTTTCACTGGTATGCCAGATGCTTTGAAGACGCTAGAAGTCGCTCTTGTAGGATTTGAGCTCTGGGGTGAACCAGCTGTGATGTTTGAAGGATCTGCTGATTTTGGTGGGTTTGAAGGGGGCAACTATGTTGGTGCAATTGTTGAATCGTGCCTTGAAGTTTATGACTGTCCCCTTTGAGATTGTTGGTGACCTCAGAAGGTGAGGCGCTGAGGGAGCTGGTTTGGAGGGCTTTGATTATTTGCCCAGCTCCTGTAGGGGTATTTGGGTGGGGCGGCGGGTATGGTGGAAGTGGTTGTAATGTGGAAGTGGACAACAGAGTAGTTGGACCCGGTGATTTCAGTGATTCTGTTGCTTGTTGAAAATATGGGGTCGAGAGTGTGTCCGGTGATGTGCGTGGGTCCATGACCAGTTGGGAGAGCCCGAG
Source organism: Lissotriton vulgaris (assembly GCF_964263255.1). Taxonomy (NCBI): domain Eukaryota; kingdom Metazoa; phylum Chordata; class Amphibia; order Caudata; family Salamandridae; genus Lissotriton; species Lissotriton vulgaris. Next base: position 581,137,214 of record NC_141687.1, on the reverse strand, counting down.
TATTTCCATGCTCTCCAGTAGATTGGTTGTATTGGTGTCATTGAGATCTTCCAGGTGAAATTTAAGGTCACTGAGGAAAAGGAAGTCTTTTGAGTTGATGGCCAGCAGAGAGATGATAGCGGAGATGGCCTCACAGAAGGCAGGGCGTGGTCCGAGAGGTCTGTAGGTGAGAGTACCTCTGACCATTTTTTTGCTGTTGGTGTTGATCTGAAAGTTGAGGGCTTGATGGGGTGGTGGTGTTGGCAGTTAAGGGACTCTTTGAGGAGGATGGCTACTCCACTGCTATGCTTGTTGGTGCAGTCCCTGTGAATTATCTTGTATCCGTTAGTTGTGGTGGTGGCAATGTCGGGGCTAATGCCTAGTTCAGCCACATTTTGGTGAGGAGAACGATGTCGGGAGTGAGGGAAAGGAGGGTGTCCCAAATCTCGCTGCTGTGCTTGTGGAGTGATGGGGTGTTGATCAGCATGCTTTGGAATTAACCTGCTGCGGTGGCTGTGGGCGGGGGCTTCGGAGCAAAGGGCTCTGTGTTGTTGTGGAAGGGGCAGTGATGGCAGGAAAAAGTCCTGCTGTTGATGCAGTTGCTGTTGCGTTGTCCGGGATTGAGGCCTGAACATTCAGTGCTGGAGTACTTGTGGATGGGTTGGGATCCAGAGGTCTGGACACTGGGCGCGGTCCAGGCTCCTTTGGCATGCCAGCTGCGCGCATCCACTGCATGGTCTAGCTACGGCCTCCATTAGGTAGGTTTCCTGTGAGGGTGTGGAGCGGGGCACTGGGTTGGGGCAGTGGGAGGCAGGCAGCAGACGAGAGAGGGAGTATGACCGAGAAGCTTTGAGGAAGAAAGCGGGAAAAGTTGTTACCTTGGAAGAGAAGTGATCGAAGATAACGGGGGAAAAAAGCAAGTGTTTAAGGGGAAAAATGATAAAGGAGAAAAAAATGTGATTAGAAGGTGTAACAAGCGTGATTAGAAGAGAAAAATGACTGGGGAGAAAAATGCAGTTAGAAGGAGTAAAAAAGAATTGGAGGAGAAAACGAATAGAGGAAAAATGCGATTAGAAGGAGTGAAAACAATATTCGAGGAGAAAAAAGATTAGAGGGAAAAATGCATTTAGAAGGACTGAAAAAAATATTTGAGGATAAAACAATTGGGGAGAAAAATGCGTTTTAGAAGAAGTAAAAATAAAATTAGAGGAGAAAACAATTAGGAGGAGAAAAAGTCATTGCAGCTATTCAGTTGCCACCTCTGGGTAATGTGCAGAGACTTTCACTTTCTGTCCATGCTAAACTGAGTTTGTGGCGCACATTGGAACTATTACTTTGAAACTCTATATTTGTAAAATGACTGAGAGACTGATCAAAGTTTTTTTTGTTTAATGTATGAATGCATTTAGTATTTATACTAGTTGACAGGTAGTGGAGCACTGTATAGCATCAATACCGAATTGGAAAGGAAATCGTTTGGGGACTGTTATTGCATCCAGATGTAGTGTTCTTAAAAGATGTGAGCCTTCAGCTCTATCTGTTATCGGAGTAGCGGTTTGGACCTGTCCTTAAGAGATACAGAGATATCATTTCATATCCTAGGTACATAAATGGAGAAGGCCTTTCGCCTTGTCTTTTGTTTTTACACTTCTTTTTCTCCATTCTGAGTGTGTCTTCACTGTGGTTGTTCCAAGAGCCACTGGAGATAGGGAACTTGTAAACCAGGTAAGCAGGCGTGCTAATAAGAATGGTTTTGTAATATGAGTTAGTTGGTTTTGAAGGTGGCACAAGCCAGCAAGGGAGGCCAGTGGAGTTCCATCAGGGAGGGGGTGGTGTGGTCATATTTCTTCAGGTCCTTAATGAGGCGTGCTGCAGCATATGCAAAGTCTTTAAAGGAGACCAGTGTGGAGTGTTGGGAATCCATGGAGCATGGCATTCCTACCACGCAGATGCAAGAGTGTGAGTGCTTGAGCAGCGGGGGCATGGCTAGGGAAACCGCTGGCACCTGGCGCTGTCTCTCCTGTTGGGTGGCCAGACCGTGCCGTGTGGGATGCTGAAAGCGGGCCATAACTGAACTCACTGCAGGCCGCTGATGACTGGTACGGTGTGCCTGGAGGATGATGGCGAGCACCGAGAAAGGGCATGGAGCGGCCCTTTGGACCAGTAGGAGACTCACTGCAGTGTGGATTGCTTAAAGGGAACACAGCGCTACCACCCTTAGACTGGGGGTGCTGATCTCGAGTGCGCCGGTCCTTCTAATCTGAGCACAGTTGCGCCTACAGAGGAGTAGTTCTGGGGTCATTGAGAGCCACTTCGACCTGCACGCATGCTGTTATTGCTGTGTACTCGATGTACGAGATCAGCGTGGGGGTCAGTGGGGCAGCCCTATGGTGACATGCACTTAAGGAGCACTGGGATTTACACTGCCGTGCACCCCAGCCATCATGTGCTTTCTGGTGGACTTAGGCCCACAGCCCCCCTTTTGAACACCATCTTTGTCCTCTCTGAACACTCTTCTGCATTTTAGATATGGAGGACTTGGGTAACGTACATGTGTTGGAATGCTGCGCTCACCGGCGAGTGATTGTCGGTGCCCCAGCCGCTAATCACTTCTACTATTGCTCCTGTGTTGCTTTGCATGCCCGCTTGCCCTGGACAAGGAAAGGGCTGCTCATGCTGTCACGCTTAAAAGACCTTCAAAGTGCAGGTAAGCAGGCCCTCTTCACTGTCCTTGTTCTGCCCCTGACTGGCTCTACAAGTCAACGAGTGCAGACTAAACTGGAGGTCATCTCTCGGCCCACCAGCTGGCCTCTGCTACTAGTCTTCCATAACAAGACATCAAATCCTTGGGGCTGCTCGTACTCTCATGCTCCCCATCTCCCTGAGTCCCCGAGTGGCACAGTGGTATCACATTAGACTATGAGTCCTTAATTCAGCGGCATGGGTTGACAGTGCACAACCACCCAAGGTGCCACTTTGAACCCCCCCACTGAGCACGACCGACTGCTGGACGATACTGACACCTCAGATGGTGCCGCCCCCCCCCCCCCCGCCCTCTCGGCCACAAGCTAGACTCTGTCTTGGCATCAGTTGAGAAGACTGGCACCGCACTGGAGTCCACGTGGACATCACTAGAGAGCAAGATAGATGTGGTCACAGCAGACCTTATGTTGCTTCCTTCATGCCCAACATCACAAACTTGTGAAATTACCATAGCAAAGCTACAGCCAAAGACCTTCCCCATGCACCCCTCACTATGCCTGCTCTCAGAACTGGTGGAGTTCCAGGAATGTTGAGTGGATGACATGGAAGGTTGCTCACACCGGAATAATGTAGGAGTGGTGCGACTGCCGGAGGAGAAGGATTGGACGCAGTCACATACATGGAACCATGGCAAAAGCAGCTTTTACCCCAAGATGCTTTTTCGCAGTACTTTACAGTGGAATGAGCACATCGTGTTGCTGCATGCCACCCCTTACCGGGCACCAATTCCAGACCGTTCTTGTTCAGTGTGCTACATTATAGGGACAGAGATGCTATTTTGTGCAAGATGCACAAGCTGTGAGAGATCACAGTGGATAACACCAAGATAATGTTCTTCCCGGATTACACTGTAGAGTTGCAGAGACAGCGCAGCTCCTTCCTTGCAGTTAAACACCAGCTATGTGAGCATGACATTCAATATGCTCTCCTTTTTCCAGTGAACATACGTGTTGCAGCAGAGGGAAAAACACATTTTTCGACTCCATTGAAGATGTATGGGGCTAGTGGGAGGCGGCGGATTGGCGGAACACTTCACGACTGGCCGATCTGCAAACCTGGAAGCCAATTGCCGTGGCGGGGCAGCGAAGAAACGCCGTAACTGACGACCATCAACTATGACGTTTTTCGCTAAAGGCTGTGCCCAATGTGGAGCAAGTTGTGCAGGAATGACGGAAGGCCTTGCAGAGCACAGCAGCTATGGGTGACCATTTCCAGAACTCTGGTCTGATGTGGATTCTGTCCAGTCAGTCAGTGAGGGTGATTCCTCAATGGCATGTCCGTCCAGGGCTGACTCGACCGTCCCACCTTACGTTGCTCCACAGACATCCAATGACATGATCTGATGCTTATAATAACCGTTTGGTGCATTCAGAACTTCCTGTCTGCTTCTGGGCCTTGCCTTGATCTATCCACCTCTGATCTTATATGCTATGTTCGTCACACGAGTGCCACTACACCCACACTGGCATAAGTGTGGATCACAGGGAATGGGTGATACACCACACTACTCATGATTCAATTCAATATACTCACATGGAACGTGAGGGGCATGCATACACCATTGCGACGCTATTCATTCTACACCTATTTAATGCGTCATTCAATGCATGGTGTAGGGAAGTATTTGCCACCAACTAATCTAGTTATGCTCGAGGAGTGATACTGTGGATAAGACCTGGGACCCCATTTGTGGCAGAAGATATGCTGCTAGACCCGGAAGGCCTAGTGAGCGGCCGACGAGACGGCTGCCCTATCCTTTTGGGCTCTATTTATGTTTCAGACACTGACCAGACCACCTTTTTTCAAGTGCTTTCAAAAACGCCTTCTCCCTGGAGCTGGGTGTCATGGCTTATTGCGGGGGGACTTCAATAGTGTAATAGACACCAACCCTTATCGCTCCTTTCCCCCACTACCCTGGACGACCGCCTTCTATACTGCACAAATGCTGACTGATTGGCTTCAGCAATGGCACCTGGTTGACACATGCTGCTCCCAGAGTCCAGTACCGAGGGTCTATTTTTCTATTCTGTACCCCACAACTTACATGTGACAGGTTAGTGGCCACACCAGCGCTGCTCCCCTCCATTACACGTGTAGAATACATGGGACGTACACACTCTGATCACAAGCCGGAAATTCTACAATTACAATAAGAGGTTGCAGAACCTCCAATTCCCACCTGGCACTTTCAACCTACACTGCTGGAGGACCACCATTCTTGGGATCAGTGATCACCAAATACTTCCATGGCAGTACTGGCACTGCTTGCACTAGATTATTGGAATACCTTGAAGGTGACATTGTGAGGGCATTGTTTGGGCATATAGGGGAACATGAGACAGTCCAGAGACATCACCAGGTTAGAGCGTAAGTTCTTAGGCCAGGAGAAGCAGGCTGTGGGCGACCCCAGTGCTTCGGGTACACTAGAAGAGCCACTTCACAAACATATTACATTATCAGAAAGAATGTGCTGCCTTAACTTTGCTGCGCACTCCGTGTGTATGGATGCCACAGCATACAGATCGGGACAACTCTTAGGATGGCTTGTCCGCCAGGAGCAGCCTCATGGGCTCACTGTGGCGCTATGCTCGGACACAGGCTCCCTCCTCTGTACCCAGCATGCCTTTCATGAAGAGCTGATACAACACTATACAGGAGTATATCAGCCTGTTGCAGAAATAAACCGTCATGTGTACGCTTAATTTTTTGCAGACCTTACCATACCTCGCATCCCCATAGATGAGCAAACTGAACTGGATGAACCTGTTACATTAGTTGATGTTAAGAATGCCATCAAGGCTCTGGCTAATGGTAAAGGGCCAGGTACCTGATGGCTTACCGGCTCAACTCTACAAGGTCTATGCCCCTTAGCTAGCCTCACAGTTATTGACTAAGTATGAGGAGGCCCTCCCTATTGGCACTCTCTCGGATTCACACTGAGCAGTCATCTCTTTGACCAAGCCGTAATAAAGATCCCGAGCTCATTAGCTCTTATAAGGCCAGATGTATCAAGCGTTTTACCGTTTGCAAACAACCCAATTAGCAGAATTGGCCCGTTGACAAACGGTAAAAAGCTTTCGGGATATATCATCTCAAAAGGCATTTTCAAAATAGGGAATCGCAATTTTTGGGATTACCTATTTTGCGAATGCATTTAAGGTATTTCAATTTGCGATTCCTTAAATGAAATGCTGGAAGCAAAAAAAAATTGCAACCTGGCTTTAAGGAATCGCAAATTACCACCAACCTCAAGTTGGTGGTAATTTGCGAATTCCAAGAAATATTCACTTTTTTGCATTTGTCTCGGTGCCATGTGGCTACATAGATGCCCATAGGGCATGTCTGTGCGCCACATGTGCACACATGCAAATTTCAGGGGTACATCAAGATGTCCTTTTGGCACCCTTGAAATTGCATGTGCAATTCCCATTCATTCCTATAGGCCTCTAGGCCCATAGGAATGGATGGGAATCCATTCATTATTTGCGACTCGCAATTTGCGAGTCGCAAATAAGGAATGCATAGAAATGGCAAATTTATTTGCAAAACCTACATGCATTGCATTTTGCGAGTTCATAACAGCAAATCAGTAAAACTTGATATTAAGGACTCGCAAGGTACAATGTTGCTACATCTGGCCCATAGCCGTTGACCTTACTTAACACTGATTATAAGGTGCAGGCGTAAATCCTTGCAGATCGCCTGGCACCTCTGATCCCGATGCTGGTCCGTTCAGACCAAAATAGGTTTGTTCCCCGCCGTAATACTTCCTTGAACCTGTGTCGCTTTTTCAGTGTCCTGACTTTCACCCAGTCCGCCTGGCCTCGTGCAGAATGTATGGTCCTAGACCTTCAAAATGCCTTTGACTCACTGGAGTGGGGCTACTTGTTTGCTGCATTGGCACGCTAAGGCTATGGTTAATCACATCCTTAGTCTGGAGAAATGATTATACATTAATCCCCTCATCAGGGCAAGACAGGACCCATGCTATCAGAGGACATCCCCATCCACAGAGGGACAAGACAGGGCTGTCAGCTATCGCCATTATTATTTTCTTTGGCTATTGAACCACTAGCATTAGCACTTGGACATCTGAAAAGACAATGGGGATTTCCACTAGGCGATGGGACACATATAATTTCATTATATGCTGACTATATGTTACTGTACCTGAGGGGCGCTCACAACGTCTCTGCCGCGATTGCCTCCACTTTGGCACATTTTGTGGCCATCTCAGGGCTACGAGTCAACTGGGTGAAATCTTGTTTACTCCACTTTCTTTCAGATGCCACCTACCCCAGCTTGATGATAAGGGAGATTCAACTGGATTGGCAGCAACACACTTTCAGATACCACTCGCTGATGGATCTATTTAATGGAAAAATCAAGCGAGCGGTCACGTCCTTACGTGCCAGATGGCATTTTGGCATACACCATTGCTGGTGGTGGCGAGGGCTTTTTTTTTAAATGGTGGTTCTGCTCTGTCTCTTCTTTTTTTTTTTTACAAATCTTCCTATCTACATCTCAGCTGCATTCTTCCTGGAATTTGACCAACTGGTTAGGGAATTTATTTGGAACAATTCGAGATTCAGAGTGGCCTTGACAAAACTCTGTTCACCCAAGGCCAGTGGGGCTCAGGTGCCCTGCACTTTGAGCAATATCACCTAACTGCTCAAATCCAATGGATCATTCAGGGGCTGGCAAGACTACACCTGTCGGACACAGCAAAGTCCTCAACCAGTTGGAACCTGTCTGCAATAATATACCTATTTCACCCCTGTGCAAGAATGCGAGTACCATAATCGCTTTTACTAGGAGTAGCGCACCAATGCTACCGTGGATGCTTATGCATCAAGCCCTCTGACCTCCTGGTTGGGTAACCCTGCTCTCCCCTAGTGCAGCTCCATTGGTGTGCCGCTGCCCCCTGCACTTCTCTGGTCACAGGTAGGTGTTCGAGGCCCTCCTCCTCCAGCAGGCTATTGCCTGCGCCTCATCTCTGGTACTCCAGTAGGAAAGCCTTGCTCTTCTGCTGGTCCAGTCGGCCAGCCTTCTCCTTTTTTACTGTTTTTTTCAGTCTTTTCTGTCTGTCCTGTTTATTGTGCCTATTCTCTGTCTATCTGTTGTTTTGAATGGTGTTTGCCTATTACTGTGCCTTGTTGTGTTCTCTTTTCGTATTGTGCCCTTGTGTCGGTTTTGTCTGTTCTTGTTCTGCCACTGCTGCCCTTTCGGCACCTCCCCCCCTGCCGGTTCCCACTCCCGCCTCCCAGCTGCGCTCCCTCCCCGTCCCCTACCTAATGGCGGCCGTGTACAGCGGGTCAGCCGTTGGTGCGCCGAAGGCACACCAAAGGCAAGCCGGTCTGCGCCCGGCCACGACCCGACTGCGACCAGCGCCAGGTACTCTGGTTCTCCGACTCCCCACCGCTAAGACTCATCTGCCCTCCTCATACTCCACCCTGGAAGAAACAACAACTGCCAGTTGTCAATGCCAGACACCACCCACGGCCAGTTTTCCTGCTGACACTGTTACTGAACCTTCACCAACCTCCGAACCTCCCTGTACACCACCTATCCTCCAAACGCCAGCACACCCGAACCCCTAAGGTGCATCCTCCTCAACGTACACTCCCTGCACAGACACACAGTAGAGATCTGGGACCTCTTTAATATCCTCTCTCCACACGTCACCTTCCTCCCGGAAACCTGGAAAAACTCCACCTCTGCCCCCGACATTGGTACTGCCATCCCCAGTGGATACAAAATCCAGAAAAAAGGACTGCCCCAACCACCCAGGAGGAGGACTCACCATTGCGCACAAGAACTCCCTCCTACTCACCACTTCCAGCACAAACGACTCCTCACCCCCCACAGACAACCGCCATTTCCAGATTCAGACCAGCCCCAAAATGACCCTACGTGGCACCCTCGCCTACAGACCTCCGGGATCACGAATCACGTTCACCACAACCATCACTGACTTCATTGTGCCCCACACATTCACCTCCATGGGCTACATACTGCTCAGAGACCTGAACTTCCACCTCGACAACCTCAGCAACCCCAACACCACTATTCTCCTGGACAACCTCACTAACAGCGGACTGAAACAGCTCATCACCACCTCTAGCCACAAGGTAGGACACACCCTCAACCCCATCTTCGCAGGAGAGAACAACATCCACTTCAGCCAAATCACGCAGCTCCTCTGGACGGACCACCACTGTGTGCACTTCTCCTTTGAAAATAACACTGCTTCAATCCTACACCACGTAGTTCATGAAGGAATTGGAGCAAGGTCACAGAGGAGCACCTCAACTCCACCCTCAACCATGATCCCTCTCCCACCATGACCAACATCAACTCTGCAACCTACGAACTACACAAATGGATCACCAACTACGCAGACAAGCTTGCCCCCGGTTACGCTGACATACAGAGCCCCACGAAAGCCACCTGGTTCACCACTAACCTCCGAGAATCCAGACGCACCTGCAGACGTCTCTAGAAAATATGGAGAAATACCTGAATCCCAGAAGCTCGGACTACCACAGGAATGCCATGACAGAATACCCCCAATGTATCAGATCCACCAAAGGACCTTCATCCAGAACAAAATCCTCACCAACTCCAGCAAATCGAAATAACTTTTCAGCATCATTCAGGAATTCACCAAACCCCCCCGGCGAAGCCTCAGATGTCACACCTTCCCAGGACCTCTGCAACAAACTCAGCTCCTACTTCCATCTCTATGGCAACTTCAATGATCAGACACTAAAACCACACCTACCTCCAACAACGCAAGCCAGCCTACCATCTCCGCCTGGACCCCGGTTACCACTGAAGACACCGCCATGATCATAAAGAGTATTCACTCTGGAGCCACCATGGGCCCCTTGCCGCCGCACATCTTCCACAGAGCAGCTGTCGCCATAGCACCCGAGCTACAATGCACCATTAACACCACCTTAGAATCCGGCACATTCCCCAACAACTGGAAGCATGCAGAAGTCAAGCCCCTCCTCAAGAAGTCCTCCCCTGAGCCTACGGACCTTAAAAACTACAGACCCATCTCTCTCTTATCTTCATGGCTAAAGTCTCAGAGAAGATCCTCAACATTCAGCTCATGAGCTTCATTGAAGCTAAATCCATCCTCGACTCTTCCCAATCCAGATTCCGCGGCACCCATAGCACCAAGACCACCATCCTCGCCACCACAGACGACTTCTGCTCTCTCCTCAACCAGAGCCACACGACGGCCCCCATCTTACTAGACCTCTCTGCAGCCTTCAACACCGTCCACCACCATACTCTCACCACCAGACTCCACTACATTGGCATACAGGGAGCTGCCCTCAACTGGATGTGCTCTTTCCTCACCGGCCGAACCCAAAGAATCAGACTCCCGCCTTCCTCTCCAAACCCACAGAGATCAACTGTGGAGTACCCCAAGGTTCATCGCTCAGCCCCAAGCTCTTCAACATCTACATGGCCCCCCTCGCCATTGTCAGATAGCATGGACTCAGCATAATATCCTATGCTGACGACACCCAGCTCATCCTCTCCCTCATGAAGCAACTCAACACCACCAGACTCAGCTTCCAGGATGGAATGAAAGAGGCAGCATTCTGGATGAGCAGAAGCTGTCTGAAGCTCAACTCGGAAAAGACAGAAGTCTTCGTCCTCTTCCCCACCCCCTCAGCATGCGACAACACCTGGTGGCCCACCTCCCTTGGTAAACCCCCCACTCCCATGGACCATGCCCAGAAGCTCAGCATCATATTCTACTTCTCCCTCACCATGACCCAACAGATAAATGCTGTCTCCTCCACGTGCTTCAACACCATCTGCATCCTTCGGAGTACCTTCAAGTGGATCCCCCCGAATACAGAAAGACCATCACCCTCACACTCATAACAAGCAGACTGGACTACGGAAATGCCCTCCATGCTGGAATCAACCAATCCCTGCTCCAAAAACTTCAGACCATCCAGAACACCGCTGCCAGAGTCATCCTCGGCATCCCACGACATGAACACATCACCCAGCACCTACAAGACCTCCACTGGCTCCCTGCCGGGAAGAGGGCAACCTGCAAGCTACTCACTCATGCATACAAATCCTACCACAACACCCGACCCCAACATCTCAACAAAAGAGTCTCCTTCCAGTAACCCAAGAGAAACATCTGCTCCGCCAACCTCGCCGTAACCCCGCGCATCCGCAGAGCCAAAGTGGGTGGAAGAGCCTACTCCTACATTGTGTCAAAGACCTGGAACGAGCTCCCACTCAACACCAGAGATTCCCTCACTCTGCACACCTTCAGGAAGAGCCTCAAGACCTGGCTATTTGGTTGAATCCTAGCTGCATCCTCCCCCCAGCGCCTTGAGACCCGCACAGGTGAGTCGTACGCTTCACAAATCCCTGATTAATTGATTGACTGATTGATCACTTAGCAATTGCTCCCTTATGCTCCAGGGCTGGCATTGCTGGGGAGACCTAAAGCTACTGGGCCGACAACGTCAGCTGAACTGACAGCATGGCATGCTGCGAGTTTGTGCACATTGGGTGATCTGTATAGGAACGCCACACTGACATCTCACGAGACGCTAATGGACCAGGACTTCCATCTGGCCATTTTGTGCTCTATAACTCGCTTATGATATGAACACTGAGCCGCCAACTCCGTCTCATGATCCAATACTCACAACTGATGGGGGGCAGACACCTCACAAGCTGGCTTGCGGACTCTCTTCATGTTCACACTGATCCACAGCTCATCACTTTGAAGCAGCAATGGGAGGCAGTCTTATAACACCCCTATACTGACAAGGAATGGGATACCTTTACTAGATGGACCTAGACGTGCCATGCAATGCCCTGTTTAATCTTATACAGTTTTACATTGTGCACAGGGCTTATCTCACTCCTGCCAACTTAAACCGGTATTATCATAGAATTGATGTGGGTTGACCATGTAGCCCATGCCGCTACACTGATTTGGTACATATGTTCTGGGCTTGCCCCTCCCTACATACTTACTGATATAATAGCACTATATAACTACTTTATCAGCCTGCACTGAGCTTCAGGATCTACACAAGCTGGAGATATGTCTGGTGGGATTGTACCGCAGCCATAAGAAGCATAGGTTGACTTCCTGTTTCTTAAACTTGAGATTTATAGTGACTAAGCAGCTTGTTACTTGACAATAGAAGTCCCCCACACTTCCGCCGTACGTGGCCTGGTAGAGATCAATGGTCACTTGAGCTCAAGCTCAAAGCACAGCCCTGTATGGGGAAGACACTCTTGGACTACAAAAATATCCTATTACCACTTACTGGGACTCCATCTTAACAGAGCTACAGACTGCCTGCGCAGGTGATCCAGTCGACACCGCTGACACTGCAACAGAGGCCTCAGTCTTGTGGACTTTGGATGTAGGCTTCCACCTTTATTTATTTTTTTCCACAGCGTCAGGTCACCTCAAACACACGCCCATCTCCTGAAGCTTTTTTTAACGGATATCCTGCACAACACTTGTTAGCCTTTACGCCGCGGCTGTTACACCGCCGTGCCGTTACAACGCAGTCTTTTCAACGCAAGTCGTTACCACGACTTGCGCTGGAGGGCGCTGCAGGACAAGGAATTTTTTAATTTACTATCCAACACCTTCCCTACTGTACGTAAGCTGGTGTTGGAATAGTAAATTAAAAAATTCCTAAGTCCGCACCCCCTCCAACGCAAGTTGTGGTAACGACTTGCGTTGAAAAAACCGCGTTGTAACGGCACGCATTGTAAAAGTACGCGTCGTAAAGCCGTGCATCCCTTGTTAGTGGTGGAGGGTGGATAGAGTGGTCTTAGGCTGTAAAGCTGCATGGTCTGTGGCATTATTGAATTAGAGTTCTCATAGTTCTCTGTTTTCATAAGTATGGATCTGTGTACCACATCACTTAAGAAGGTTCATTATCAGGACTGTCCTGTTGCTGGCTTACTAGGGGCATGGAACTGGACCCACTGGACAGACGTTTCATTTCTCTAATAAATCTTTGACGGTTCAGAACTCTATATTTACCAAAACAAAAGTAACACTTATATTGAATGAGAGTTCAGCACGATTCTCATAGTATTCATCACACGCAATACATATTCTTTACAATGTACAATATCCTTTAGACGTGTTATGGGATTTTTTTAAAATTCATTTTCATCTTTTAATAGTCGCCTTAAAACAGCAGCCAACACGTCTCATTCTTGTGTACATCTTCAGGGCTCTATTTAAAATCCGTCTTGATTAGAACTACTATGCTGCTACATGTTTCATCAGTAGTATGCCCATATCTTTTTTTTTTAATTTATAAGTTTTATTAACGACATACATTGCCTGAAACAGAACCTCAGCATACAGATTAAAACAGAGTGAAAGATGCCTGACAATACATCGCATATTATTCATATCACCTTCAATCATATTATTACATGTTATACATTCAGGCACAATTAAACAGTTGGATTTGCTTTAAGATAGTCAACCAGAAACATCCAGTAGTCTCGCGGCTTTGAGCCAGTAGGAGCTCTTCCTCATAGGTTTTCAGGGTGTCTTTGCAGTAGGCCATGTCCTTAAGCCATTGCTTGGTTTTAGGTGTTTCCCTGCTGCCCCAATGTAGCTAGACTCTCTGTTTAGCTAGCAGGAGGGACACCATGCAAAATTTGCGCTTCACAGCACGGATATCCTTGAGTAGTCCCAGGAGACATGTTTGTATTGTACAGTCAATAGTAACTCCTACCATTTTACTCAGAATCTCCATGACCTCTGTCCAATATGTCTAATTAGCGTACAGTACCAGGCAAGATGAATAAAATTGGCAGTGTCATTACCACATCTTTGGCATCGTGCATCTGCGCGGATACCATATTTATACAATCGGTCCGGGGCATAATATGTCTGATGTAGGTATTTGTAATGTAACAGGCGCAGATTGTCATTCGGGGTGAGCATACTAGTTATAGTACAACAGGTCTTCCATTCCTCCTCTGTGAGGGGAGTGTCACGCGTGTTGGACCAGTATTCCCATGCCTTGTGCGTGTTATCAGCGATATCCCCCTGAAGCTGTGTGTATAGTCGTGTCACCATCTGTTTATTGTGTGACACAGTACTCAGCAATTGCAGGGTGTTTAGTTTTGGCGGTTTGTTAAGATAGGTGGGATACATTTTCTTAACAGCTCTCTGTAGTCTATGGTTCGTAAACTGGAAAAGTAACGTCTGATTTTGTATGTACTGCAAGTCTTTAAGTTCCAGAAAAGTGCCATTAGTATACAAATCCTCCATGTTATCTATGCCCACTTGCCTTAATAGTTCTGCTCCCACTTTTTCTTGGGTGACCGACAGATCTGGGTGGAATTGTAAAGGCATTGCTGGTGCGTATAAAGGTAGCTTATGTGCCAACTTTCCCATCTGTCGCCATGCTGCATTAGAAGCCTCTATGGTGTTAATGTGGTGAGCATGTGGGGAGGCCTGTCGATGCTGCAATATAGCATTTAGCGGGATTGGATGTGCATCCCCGTCCTCAATCGCTATATGCGGTAAGAATGGAATATGGTGATACCAGTAATGCGCATATTGCGCCTGGGCACATAGGTATTCAGAAAAGGGGGTAGTGATGGACAGAGCATCTGAATTAAACAGAATACTACTACCCAGTCAACAGATCAGGGCTTGATCCAGCACCGTTTTTTAGCTAACTGCACCATCCCAGCTCAGAACCTGGCTACATGCAAATTAGTCTGTCCCTGGCCCAGTGCATCATGGGAACAGGGCAGACCAAACTACCAAGTCAATTCTTTTACTGGAAAGGAAACAAGCTTCCGGGGACTGGTTTCTGGCATTACAGCCGTCTTCGGCCCGGCTTGCTTGAATCCTGATGGTGCAGTGAGCAAGGGACTCACATCTGAGCATACCCTTCCACGCTTGTGGTGGACAAAACTATTCAGAAAAGGGGGTGGTGATGGACAGAGCATCTGAATTAAACAGAACACTACTACCCAGTCAACAGATCAGGGCTTGATCCATCACCATTTTTTAGCTAACTGCACCATCCCAGCTCAGAACCTGGCTACATGCAAATTAGTCTGTCCCTGGCCCAGTGCATCATGGGAACAGGGCAGACCAAACTACCAAGCCAATTCTTTTACTGGAAAGGAAACAAGCTTCCGGGGACCGGTTTCTGGCATTACAGCCGTCTTCGGCCCGGCTTGCTTGAATCCTGATGGTGCAGTGAGCAAGGGACTCACATCTGAGCATACCCTTCCACGCTTGTGGTGGACAAAACTATTCAGAAAAGGGGGTGTTGATGGACAGAGCATCTGAATTAAACAGAATACTACTACCCAGTCAACAGATCAGGGACAGACTGATTTGCATATAGCCAGGTTCTGAGCTGGGATGGTGCAGTGAGATAAATAACGGTGATGGATCAAGCCCTGATCTTTGGACTGGGTAAGAGTGGTCTGCTTAATTCAGACACTCTGTTCATCACCACCCCCCTTTTCTGTATCGTTTTTGGCCACTATAGTTGTGGCAGGGTATACTCAGACATGAGTCCCTTTCTCACTGCACCATCAGGATTCAAGCAAGCCGGGCCGAAGACGGCTGAAATGCCAGAAACCGGTGCCCGGTAGCTTGTCTCCTTTCTGGTGAAGAATTGGCTTGGTAGTTTAGTCTGCCCTGTTCCCATGATGCACTGGGCTAGGGACAGACTGATTTGCATATAGCCAGGTTCTGAGCTGTGATGGTGCAGTGAGATAAATAACGGTGATGGATCAAGCCCTGATCTTTGGACTGGGTAACAGTGGTCTGCTTAATTCAGACGCTCTGTTCATCACCACCCCCCTTTTCTGGGCACATAGGTAGCAGAGGAGGAGATCTGGTACCCTGAAACCCCCTTTGGAGAAAGGCAAAGTAAGGGCCCGCAGTTCTATGCAAGCTTGATTACCGGCCCATATCAGTCGAGTTATCATAGTGTTGAAGCGTCGAAATACAGCGTTCGGTGGACTGATGGCGATGTTATTAAATAGGTAAACAAGTTTTGGCAGTACAACAATTTTGACAATGGCTAGTATATCTGCAAGTTATAAGGGAAGCTGTATCTAACGCCCGATCTTCTCCTCAAGCTTGCTGATTGTTACCCCATAGTTCGAACGAATAACTATTTCGGGATCTCGATGGAACCAAATACCAAGATATCTAACTGGATCTGTCTGCCATTCCAGAGGGAACTCTGCTGGATGCGGACGTGTGGTGTCTGTTAATGGGATAATGGTTGATTTGGACCAATTAATTTGAATGCCTGAATGGTGACCAAATTTGATATATTCACACAGAATAGGTGAGAGGTTTGTATCGGGATCTCGTATATATATATATAGGGCCATATCATCCGCATAAAGCGAAATATTGATTGGCCGTTGCGGAAAATTCAAAGCAGCATATTTGTGATTCTGTCGTACTTTACACGCAAGCGGCTCTATGGCTATTGAGAAAATCAACGGGAACAGCGGATCGCCCTGCCTTGTACCCCTTGCAATGGTTATGGCGTTATCGGCCGATAGCTAGCAAACTGCAGATGAACACAGCAGGGCAGGACTGCAATAACCCATCCACTCCTAGCCTGAATGTCAATGTCACACCCTTGCCCTTAGGTTCCTTGTGAGGCTAGCTGCAGTATTACTCCCGGGATTGAAATGTTTTGGGAAATTCACCATGTTTTACCACCTGTTGCAAGGTAGCATGTTTTTCACCTTGTCCATCCTACTCGCATGAGTATATCCCCGCCATCATATTGTGTTGTCCACACAAACAAAGGAGTGAAGTACATGCCCTCATTTCCGGATCCGAATTTGGAATCCACAGTCTAAAAGTGAGCTGCAAGGATCCTACGGGTGGGGCACAATAACAGTCAGCTTGTAGTGATGTCGCCGGTGTTCTTTTCAATAATTTTTCAGTCCCGCAATTCAGTTAGGTAGACCCAGTCGGGTACGTCCCACCATGCTTCATTCAGAATCTTGGTCTGGTTCTTTACCATTGTGCGCTTTCTGCTTAAGGCCCATCTTTTTAATGAAGTCCTGCACAGCCTTTGCGGTCTGGAAAATGTTCACTCGCCTATCATATGTTATCCGCAGTTTGGCAGGGTATAGCATCACATATTTGATACCCATTTCCCGGAGTTTCTTTTTTGCTGGGTGGAATTCTTTATGTGCCGTCTGTACCTCCATGGTGAAGACGGGTAGAAGGCTAGGCTATTTCCCTGATAGTTGATTTGTAGTTTCTCCCTAGCCATCCGCAAAATTACATTGCAGTCTCTGTAATTTAGGACCCAGGCCTCTATGGGTCTCGCAGGTGGTGCCCGGTGGTGGTTTGGATGCTAGTTTCCTGAGGGCCCGCTCTATTATGAGTACCATAGAGAAACTATTGGCACCAAACACTTATCGCGACATGTCTTCCACATATGTTTCCCCCTTCCTGTGTTTGTGCTTTCAGGAACTCCCGCAATTCAGACATTATTTCGGCGCAATCTCGCCTCTAAATCCTCAACCTTGTTTTTGATAACCTCCAGGACCTGTTCCATGCCCGAGCATTTTCGCTTTGTGCTGCGGGACTCATCCTCTACTGCTGTGATGAGGTCCTCCGCTGCGTCCAGGCGCTCACCCTGCTTGTCTAATTTAGTAGAGATATTATCCACTCGCTGAATGAGTGAGTCCAACTTTGTTGATTGCCTGGAGGCGTTGCTGTATAGCTTGGAGAGCAGCTTCCATAATTTTGTTCGCTGGTTGCTCTGTTTCCAACTCTGTGTCTGAATACGCAGTCGCACCTTTAGCGCTGCGTTTGGCTTCGAAATTCAGTTTCGGCTGCTGTTTGTCCAGTTTTCCCATATTGTCCGCGATTGGTGGGGAATATATAGCATCAAGTTGTCTGTGCACCTTATTCTAAACGTATTAGAGGCTGTTGCCTGACAGATATGGGCTTCACTGCAGCGTCTTATCCCAGTAGGTAAGCAGCGATCCCTCTCCTGGTCCTGCTAGAAACCTCCGACTTCTTGTCTGCAGCTCGGGAGCAGAAACACAAAATAGCAGTGCTATCCACAGGTCTCTGTGGCGCTGCTGTGTGCACTATAGTTGTCGGTGTCAGTTAGTTCGGTAGAATGAGCGCTCCAACGGCGCAATTCTGGGCTTTGCTATAGCGTGCAGTGGTGAGCTTTCCTTGTGCAGGTGTCAGCAGGGCTTCATCTCACAGTCCTTTGCGCGATTTTATGATTGTGTACCAGCAGAAGCCAACCCCCAGTCAGCTCGCTTCCTAGCAGTGAGCGTGCCTCCATACCTTTCTTGCAGCACATGGTTCGCGATGATCTGGGTGCACTGGTTCTGTTTAATCTATGGCACAGCTTGGGGCAGGTGAGCGCAGCAGGATCGTGTCACCCCAGGTGCCTCCCGCTCCGGCGCCCGCCGCTGATCACCACGTTGTACACAGCAGGGCGCCCCTGCATATTCCCGCTGCATATATTGTTGCGCTTCTCTCCCCCAGCGAGGTTTGACGGCCCCCTTCTGAGCACCACCAGAGTCTGACTTCAGATGCACATGTCTGTCCTCACGGTATATCGCTGCAGCCTGTGGAAACACTCTCCACATCCTGCATCCTCCATTTTGTAATATCTAGGCGTGCGTTATGAATGCGGTATATGTGGGTCACTGGGGGTCTCCACTCTAATTCCACAGTTAAACAGGCAGATCAGAATGTCCCCCTTGTTATATATACCTTCTCTAGCTGTGCGTTTTTCAGTTGAGACGCGCGGGTCCCTTCATCTGCTCTGTCTGCACTGCACACCGGGCGCCGCCATCTTACAGTCGCCACTCTGACTCACCGCTTTCCCCTTCACCATCAGTTTTCAGGATTTCAGGACCCAACCGTTATTCTCTCTCTCTCCGGGCTGTAGCGGTCACATTCGTCCGTTCATGCCACGATTTTTGGCTCGGCATAGTACCCGCTAAGTTTTTTTATATGCTAATATTGTCCCAGACGGAGCTACTTCAATAGGCGGCCATATCGCAGCGCGCCCTCTAGCGCCCCCTTAGTATGCCAATATTTAGTTTAGTCTATTGCTTAACGTTTATGTTCATCTGGAAAAGAAGGAGAAAAATGAAAAACTGATTACTTTACTAACCTTGATCAGGGCTTTGCAAATCACTCATGAGACGTACTCCATGATTATATCAGGTGATTTTAATAGCAACCTAACAAAAGATGACAAAACAATGCAAGTTCTTGAAGAACTGGGCCTTTTTATCCTAAATAAGAAAGTCAGTGGGGATAGTGGTATACCTATAACCTTCTTAAGCGGTAACCGAAAGTCATCAATAGACTTCACAATACTGAGCAACAGCCTGTTATCAACGGTGAGTGCATTTTCAGTGGAGCAACGTGTGGAAAGTGACCATTTCCCTCTAATTACCAAAATGTTAATGTTGGTTACCAAGACGGAAAAACAAAACACCGTCATCCAGTATACTGAAAAATTCAATCTACGTAAACTAAAATGGAGAGGAAAGGATTTAAAGCCAACAATGGATAAACTCAAAAATAAACTGTTTAGTTTAACACCGGAAGTAAAAGAAAATCTGGTAAAAACATGGGAACACCTATGTGAAGCAGTAACAAGAAACCCACCACGTACAAATCAAAATTCAATAAGATTCAATACTGGCAAAAAGCCTTGGTACACCACTACCCTGAGGGAAGAAAAAAGAAAAATTGCACGAGAAGTCCGCAAACAGGCATTATTGATAAAAAGTGGAAAAAAACCAAACAAATCGGAATTAAAAGCTATGCGAAAGAAATATAAGATCATGCTGAGTAGATCAAAAACACTGTACCAAGAGGAAATGTGGACTAACCTACTAATCGCTAGCAAACACAAAAATGCCAGAACATTTTGGGGTATTATCAATAAACTGACAAGGGGGAATACCCTAAAACAGGAGGCAGGTATCGGAGAAAGTATATGGACCCAGCATGTCGAAAACATGTTCAGCGACAGGACGGGAGGTGAAAAAAGATACTGTAAATTGGAGTGCAAAGTATGCACTAGAAACTGCGAACATGCAGAAAACTTGCTAGGAAAACGAGTTAATGCACCAGGAGACAAGCTGAAGCAATCGTTGGGTAGTGGAAATGAGAACAATCCTGAACACTCACAGTTAAGCAAATCAGAAAAACTGGCAAATGCCGTGACCGACACCCTAGTAACAACAGACCAGCTCAAAGACAAGATAAATCGCCTGAAAAAAGCGGGTGCGGCGGGTCCAAACGGGCTTCCAAATGCTATCTTTCAATATTCACCTGAATTTTGAGCAGAATACTTAACTCCACTCTTTAATGCAATCTACAATCAGAACAAACCACCACGATCCTGGACCGGGAGCATAATTCACCCCATTTTTAAACAAGGTGACCACAACGAGCCAGGGAATTACAGGCTGATATCGCTAATGGATGTCGAGGCAAAACTATATGGATCATGCCTATTATCACTCCTTCAGGACTGGATGGAAGATACAAACATAATACCAATGTTCCAAACTGGTTTCCGGCCAAGGACGGGTACACTGACAAACTTGATAACCCTGGCGCTCTTGAAAGAAAAAGCTGCAAAAAGGGGAACAAGACTGTATGCTTGCTTTATAGACCTGCGAGCAGCCTTTGACAAAGTGAACAGATCCCGGCTATGGGAAAACTAAGATCATGGGGTATCCCGAAGAAGTTATTGGAGGCTATTATAGTCCTGCACAGCAACACCTGGGCTCGAGTAAAACTGGGAGACGGTAGCAGCGTAACGGCCGAAATAAGAACACAACAGGGCCTAAAACAAGGCTGTGTACTGGCCCCAAGTTTATTCAACCTGTACATGGCAGATATAGTCAACCACATGGAGATCGGGGAATGCCATCCACCCCACATGTCAGAAATCCCTATCCCTTTCCTGCAGTATACAGATGATATTGTTGTTCTGAGCCAAACACCGATAGGGTTGCAAAGATCGATCAACAATTTGACAACTTATTTGGAGCACAAATGCTTGGAACTGAATAAAGATAAAACTAAAGTTGTTCGCATTGTGGATCCAAAAAAGCAAATATTCAAATGGTATGCAAATAGTTCGCCAATAAAGGAGGAAACATCATACAAATACTTAGGTTTGAAATTGGGGCGAGGGCCGACGAACAAAGAACATAAAATCGAGCTAAAAGCAAAAACACAGTCTTTGATCTATGCATACCGGCGATTACAAAAGAAACTAAGTTGTCCAAATTATACACACCTGCTGAAAGTGATAAAAGCTCAAACCTTACCAACCTTGTCATACGCATTGGCCACCTGGTGTGGCAAAGAAGCAGGGCTGTTAAACAGCCTACAAACAAAAGTATACAAGGCAGTCTTAAACCTACCAAATTCGTCGGCTCCGGCGCAGGTCCGTCTAGAATTTGGCCTTCTAAATCAGAAGTTTCGCAGTATGGGAACCTTTGTGAAACTCTGCCATAAAATACGCTTGTCGGAAGCCAATTCATTGGACAACCTGTGCTGGAAAGAAATCGAAACCCAGCAGAAACAGCAAGTTTCAAACAGTTGGGGAGGCTACCTGTCTCAATCCCTAATCTGCATAGGAATTGAAGAAACTTGGGACACGAAGCCAGATAGATCCACTTTTGATAAAATTGTAAACAATGCGGTAAAATGGGAATCCTCCCTCGAAGACAAGATAAATATCGCAAAAAGACGACACGGGTGGACTGTGATTAATTCATATTCCGGGATAAAATCACAGACCTACTTAGAAAGCCACTTTAACAGTTTGTTAAAACAAAGATATATAAAACACCGACTAGGTCTACAGTTCTCAAAGGACTTGCTACCAGCCTGGAAAAATTTTCATACTGACCCCCATTGTCGTCTATGTGGATACCGAAATGAAACTCTAACGCACTTACTATGTGTGTGCCCGGCACTTAAGGACCTGAGGAGACGACCTTTAAAGAACATTTTTAACAAATTGAACATTCGGACTTGTAGGCAAGCCGTAATCCGATGGCTAGATGGATCATGTCCTATGTTGGCTTGCAGGGGTGTCAAATTTATGATGAAAGCCCAATCTCTCTTACAGCAAGGTGACCTTGGAATTATACCACCAAACTGAAATATTTGACACTTGCTTTGCCACTTGACAAACCGTTTTAATTGCCAATATTTTAAAAAGTGTTTTATGTCTTATTATGATCTAGATGCATTTTGTAATGATTTTTAATAATTTTATACAATAAAATTGACTTATGACTTAATCAGTTGGATTTGCTTTAAGATAGTCAACCAGAAACATCCAGTAGTCTTGCGGCTTTGAGCCAGTAGGCAGCTCTTCCTCATAGGTTTTCAGGTTGTCTTTGCAGTAGGCCATGTCCTTAAGCCATTGCTTGGTTTTAGGTGTTTCCCTGCTGCCCCAATGTAGCTAGACTCTCTGTTTAGCTAGCAGGAGGGACACCATGCAAAATTTGCGCTTCACGTCACGGATATCCTTGAGTAGTCCCAGGAGACACGTTTGTATTGTACAGTCAATAGTAACTCCTACCATTTTACTCAGAATCTCCATGACCTCTGTCCAATATGTTCTAATTAGCGTACAGTACCAGGCAAGATGAATAAAATTGGCAGTGTCATTACCACATCTTTGGCATGGTGCATCTGCGCGGATACCATATTTATACAATCGGTCCGGGGCATAATATGTCTGATGTAGGTATTTGTAATGTAACAGGCGCAGATTGTCATTCGGGGTGAGCATACTAGTTATAGTACAACAGGTCTTCCATTCCTCCTCTGTGAGGGGAGTGTCACGCGTGTTGTACCAGCATTCCCATACCTTGTGCGTGTTATCAGCGATATCCCCCTGAAGCTGTGTGTATAGTCGTGTCACCATCTGTTTATTGTGTGACACAGTACTCAGCAATTGCAGGGTGTTTAGTTTTGGCGGTTTGTTAAGATAGGTGGGATACATTTTCTTAACAGCTCTCTGTAGTCTATGGTTCGTAAACTGGAAAAGTAACGTCTGATTTTGTATGTACTGCAAGTCTTTAAGTTCCAGAAAAGTGTCATTAGTATACAAATCCCCCATGTTATCTATGCCCACTTGCCTTAATAGTTCTGCTCCCACTTTTTCTTGGGTGACCGACAGATCTGGGTGGAATTGTAAAGGCATTGCTGGTGCGTATAAAGGTAGCTTATGTGCCAACTTTCCCATCTGTCGCCATGCTGCATTAGAAGCCTCTATGGTGTTAATGTGGTGAGCATGTGGGGAGGCCCGTCGATGCTGCAATATAGCATTTAGCGGGATTGGATGTGCATCCCCGTCCTCAATCGCTATATGCGGTAAGAATGGAATATGGTGATACCAGTAATGCGTATATTGCGCCTGGGCACATAGGTATTCAGAAAAGGGGGTGGTGATGGACAGAGCATCTGAATTAAACAGAATACTACTACCCAGTCAACAGATCAGGGCTTGATCCAGCACCGTTTTTTAGCTAACTGCACCATCCCAGCTCAGAACCTGGCTACATGCAAATTAGTCTGTCCCTGGCTAAGTGCATCATGGGAACAGGGCAGACCAAACTACCAAGCCAATTCTTTTACTGGAAAGGAAACAAGCTTCCGGGGACCGGTTTCTGGCATTACAGCCGTCTTCGGCCCGGCTTGCTTGAATCCTGATGGTGCAGTGAGCAAGGGACTCACATCTGAGCATACCCTTCCACGCTTGTGGTGGACAAAACTATTCATAAAAGGGGGTGGTGATGGACAGAGCATCTGAATTAAACAGAACAATACTACCCAGTCAACAGATCAGGGCTTGATCCATCACCATTTTTAGCTAACTGCACCATCCCAGCTCAGAACCTGGCTACATGCAAATTAGTCTGTCCCTGGCCCAGTGCATCATGGGAACAGGGCAGACCAAACTACCAAGCCAATTCTTTTACTGGAAAGGAAACAAGCTTCCGGGGACCGGTTTCTGGCATTACAGCCGTCTTCGGCCCGGCTTGCTTGAATCCTGATGGTGCAGTGAGCAAGGGACTCACATCTGAGCATACCCTTCCACGCTTGTGGTGGACAAAACTATTCAGAAAAGGGGGTGGTGATGGACAGAGCATCTGATTTAAACAGAACACTCCTACCCAGTCAACAGATCAGGGCTTGATCCATCACCATTTTTAGCTAACTGCACCATCCCAGCTCAGAACCTGGCTACATGCAAATTAGTCTGTCCCTGGCCCAGTGCATCATGGGAACAGGGCAGACCAAACTACCAAGCCAATTCTTTTACTGGAAAGGAAACAAGCTTCCGGGGACCGGTTTCTGGCATTACAGCCGTCTTCGGCCGGCTTGCTTGAATCCTGATGGTGCAGTGAGCAAGGGACTCACATCTGAGCATACCCTTCCACGCTTGTGGTGGACAAAACTATTCAGAAAAGGGGGTGGTGATGGACAGAGCATCTGAATTAAACAAAATACTACTACCCAGTCAACAGATCAGGGACAGACTGATTTGCATATAGCCAGGTTCTGAGCTGGGATGGTGCAGTGAGATAAATAACGGTGATGGATCAAGCCCTGATCTTTGGACTGGGTAAGAGTGGTCTGCTTAATTCAGACACTCTGTTCATCACCACCCCCCTTTTCTGTATCGTTTTTGGCCACTATAGTTGTGGCAGGGTATACTCAGACATGAGTCCCTTTCTCACTGCACCATCAGGATTCAAGCAAGCCGGGCTGAAGACGGCTGAAATGCCAGAAACCGGTCCCCGGTAGCTTGTCTCCTTTCTGGTGAAGAATTGGCTTGGTAGTTTAGTCTACCCTGTTCCCATGATGCACTGGGCTAGGGACAGACTGATTTGCATATAGCCAGGTTCTGAGCTGTGATGGTGCAGTGAGATAAATAACGGTGATGGATCAAGCCCTGATCTTTGGACTGGGTAAGAGTGGTCTGCTTAATTCAGACGCTCTGTTCATCACCACCCCCCTTTTCTGGGCACATAGGTAGCAGAGGAGGAGATCTGGTACCCTGAAACCCCCTTTGGAGAAAGGCAAAGTAAGGGCCCGCAGTTCTATGCAAGCTTGATTACCGGCCCATATCAGTCGAGTTATCATAGTGTCGAAATACAGCGTTCGGTGGACTGATGGCGATGTTATTAAATAGGTAAACAAGTTTTGGCAGTGCAACCTGCGCCTGGACGCCCCTTAGCTGGGGCAGCAGTGCGCATTACAAATTTATGTAACATAACGTAACATAACATAACAACAATTTTGACAATGGCTAGTATATCTGCAAGTTATAAGGGAAACTGTATCTAACGCCCGATCTTCTCCTCAAGCTTGCTGATTGTTACCCCATAGTTCGAACGAATAACTATTTCGGGATCTCGATGGAACCAAATACCAAGATATCTAACTGGATCTGTCTGCCATTCCAGAGGGAACTCTGCTGGATGCGGACGTGTGGTGTCTGTTAATGGGATAATGGTTGATTTGGACCAATTAATTTGAATGCCTGAATGGTGACCAAATTTGATATATTCACACAGAATAGGTGAGAGGTTTGTATCGGGATCTCGTATATATATATATAAGGCCATATCATCCGCATAAAGCGAAATATTGATTGGCCGTTGCGGAAAATTCAAAGCAGCATATTTGTGATTCTGTCGTACTTTACACGCAAGCGGCTCTATGGCTATTGAGAAAATCAACGGGAACAGCGGATCGCCCTGCCTTGTACCCCTTGCAATGGTTATGGCGTTATCGGCCGATAGCTAGTCTCCCTTTCCAGGCCAAAGTTGTAGAAAAAGGTATGAACCAGCAATTGTCGGAGTTTGTTGAGCGGCATCAGCTGCTCGACAACACTCAGTTTGGATTCCGCAAATGCCATGGCACGGAAACCGCCCTTCTAAAAGCGGCCGATGACATCCGAGCCATACGTGACCGGGGGGGACAGCAGTCCTGGTCCTGTTGGATCTTTCTGCGGCCTTCGACACGGTCGACCACAAGACCTTGGCCGACCGTGTCGACCGACTAGGGGTCCAGGACACAGCGCTGGACCTACTTGTATCGTTTTTGGCTAACAGAACTCAGGCGGTATCTCTAGGACCATACCAATCCTCTAAGGTGTCCTTGCCGTGTGGGGTCCCCCAAGGCTCGTCCCTAAGTCCGACACTATTCAACATCTACGTGTCGGACCTTGCTAGTGTCATCAAAGCATTTGGGATGAGCCTGACCTCCTACGCCGACGACACCCAATTGGTACTGGCCATCAAAGGGAATGGTGAAGAAGTGGCGAAGCTATTCACCAGAGGAATGGTGGCCATAGGTGACTGGATGGCCACGAATTGTCTTAAACTTAATTTAGAAAAAACTGAAGTGGTCATTTTCGGTCACCTCTCTCCGGCCTGGTCATCAGTATGGTGGCCAACATCGTTTGGAACTCCTCCCAGCCCAGCCCTTAAAGTTAGAAATTTGGGCGTTACTTTTGATGCAGGACTAAATTTCATGGCACACGCCAACAAGACTGCTGCAACTGCTCACATGAAACTCAGAATGATCAGGAAAATACTACCCTGCCTACCGGACACTGCCGGGAGAACTTTGGTCAGCTCTCTGGTCCTGTCCGCACTGGACTATTGTAATGCCCTATTCTTAAATGCACAATCCCGGGTGACTAACAAGATGCAGTCAATTCAAAATGCTGCCGCCCGGATGCTGGCGGGACTCCCTAACTTTGCATCTGTTTCAAACACCATCAGGGACCTTCACTGGCTTCCGATACGCAGTTGTATCAAATTCAAATCATTGTGTATTCTTTACAAGGCACTCAATAACCAAGGCCCCCATTTCCTTAAACATAATCTTCATCACTATATCCTAACCCGTTCCCTTCGCTCCTCTCTTCATAACCACCTAGTAGTGCCTCGTACCAGAACAGTTACTTGGGGTGACAGGCGCTTTCTGGTCGCCGCTCCCAAACTCTGGAACACCCTTCCTTTACACATTAGGACCAGCCCTTCCCTGTTCATATTTCGCAAACAACTTAAGACGTGGTTATTTGACCAATAGTTCTGTATTCTGTTAGGTTCTCTTAAACGCTGATCCACCCCTTAAGCCAGCGCCAAGACGCCTACGGGTATTCGCCGCGCTTAATAAATGTCAATAAATAAATAAATAAATAAGAGACATATTTATTAACTCTTATTTGCGCTGTCGGTTTTGTATACAGTATTTTAATCCATTGTAGGAAGATTGGGGGAATCCCATTCTTTGCAGTATGGTTTGTAGATAGGTCCATTTGATCAAGTCGAAAGCCTTTGCTGTATCCAAAAGTATTGCAGCTGCTTTCATATCTGGCGTGAGTGCTTGCAATATTCAACACTCCGTCCATCATCCCCTTTGGTTTTGCTTTGTTCGCCCTAAGTAGGCAGGGTATGCCCAGACGTGGGTCCCTTGCTCACTTTGTCACTGAATTCAAGGTAGCCTGGCTGATGATGGCTGATTAGCCAGAACCCGGTCCCAGGATGTTTGTTTCCAGTCCAGGGAAGACATGGCTTGGCAGTCCAAGCTGAACTGTTCCCATGAGGCACAGGGTCAGACTTATTTGCATATGGCTACGTCTGAACTGGGGTGGCGGAGTGTGCTAAAGAATGATGATGGATTAAAACCAGGGGTGAGTGCTTGCAGTGTTCAACACTCTGTCCATCATTCAATATGTAATTCAGTTCATCTTCTGCAAATTCTTTATACTCTGACATAACCTTCCTAATGTCACTCAGAAGGGCTGTGTTGCATATTTGTTCGTATTAACGCTCCAGTTCCTTTAATGTATTCTCTCACCTAGTCAGCTGTGCACGAATGTCTTTTAAAATCCCTGCATTAGTGCTAATACATTCCCCACGTATGGTAGCCTTAACGGCTTCCCATGATAAACTGGGATCATCAGTGGAGGATTGATTGAAAGCAAACTAGTCTGTTATGGCCTGGCTAATTGTGTCCGTGTATGTAGAGTCCAGTAGTGCTTTGGCATTGAGACGCCACACGTACGGTGGAGGCGTGCATCGTGGGATTGTGATGGTTAAAAGCACTGAGCTGTGGTCGGACAGAGTTTTGGGCAGGTGCCTTGCGTCTCGTGTCCATGATGTAACCTCCTCTTTTCCCAGCCAGTAATCGATTCGGGACCAGCTATTATGTATCATAGAAGTATGCATGGCCTCCCTGTGCTGTGGGTGTCGCAGTCTCCAGATATCAACTAGTTTAGTTTCACTCATAATATCTCGCATCACATACACAGCCTTTTTGTGTGGTTCTCTGGAGGTTCCTGATCTATCTAGTTGTTCATTTAGGAAAAGATTAAGATCTCCCCCCCCCCCGGAGTAAAGTCATTTCAGGTAGATTATTCAGTATACGCAAAATTGATTTATAGAATTCTGGGTCATCCACATTTGGACCATATGTATTTATTATACCTATGTGTTGCCCTCTAATATGCCCAGTTGTAATAATGTAGTGGCCCAAGTTATCTGTTATGGTTTTATCTATATGAAAGCTCGTCCCCTTCTTCACTAATATTAGCACAACTCTAGAGTATGTAGAGCTTAGTACCATTTGCCCCCACTGTTACCCACAGTACATTTATGCATGGGAGCCAGGTGGGACTCCTGTAAAAGAGCAATATCTATTTGGAGTCTATCCAGATATGAAAAATCTGTCGTACCTTTTTCTATTTATTAAGCCCCCTGACACTCCACGTTAATAGATTAAGATGCGCTTTCTGTAATCTATCTATGGTCTCTGGTGCGATTTATATGTATGGTTTGATCAAGTACATTACAGTGAATGGTGGTTCTGAAAATGTCTATAACATGTATGGCAGTGTAGTCAGTAATGGTAGCAACCTGTATAGTGGCAAAGCATTTCAAATTCTGTAAGCTGTAAAACAATCCCCAAACCCAACCCCCGCCCCCACCCTCTTTGGCATCCTAATCACGCTAAAGACATACCCCATAAAACAAAGTCGACATAACTAAAACCTCTGTTTGGGAGCACCCTCATGGGGGATTCCGCCGAGTGCAAGCATCACCATCCAGCAGTATGGGTGGGGTCGGGTACTACGTGAGGAAATCAGGTACATATTTTGACATAGGGAAAGTACTCAGACGACAGTAATCATCAAACAATTAGCAACTCGTAGGTTATAATGTATCTCATAGCTACATGTCCGTCTATACCACATGTCATTTTATTGTTCTTTCTTGTATGCCCTTCGCCAGGTACAGTATTAATAGCGCTTAGCAAATCTTACCATCCACACCAGTTTTTATTGTGAAATGTGCTTGTGCCTCTGCATCTCTTCCTCATCTCCTACATCTAGCAAACTGCAGATGAACACAGTAGGGCAGGACTGCAATAACCCATCCACTCCTAGCCTGAATGTCAATGTCACACCCTTGCCCTTAGGTACCTTGTGAGGCTAGCTGCAGTATTACTCCCGGGATTGAAATGTTTTGGGAAATTCCCCATGTTTTACCACCTGTTGCAAGGTAGCATGTTTTTCACCTTGTCCATCCTACTCGCATGAGTATATCCCCGCCATCATATTGTGTTGTCCACACAAACAAAGGAGTGAAGTACATGCCCTCATTTCCGGATCCGAATTTGGAATCCACAGTCTAAAAGTGAGCTGCAAGGATCCTACGGGTGGGGCACAATAACAGTCAGCTTGTAGTGATGTCGCCGGTGTTCTTTTCAATAATTTTTCAGTCCCGCAATTCAGTTAGGTAGACCCAGTCGGGTACGTCCCACCATGCTTCATTCAGAATCTTGGTCTGGTTCTTTACCATTGTGCGCTTTCTGCTTAAGGCCCATCTTTTTAATGAAGTCCTGCACAGCCTTTGCGGTCTGGAAAATGTTCACTCGCCTATCATATGTTATCTGCAGTTTGGCAGGGTATAGCATCACATATTTGATACCCATTTCCCGGAGTTTCTTTTTTGCTGGGTGGAATTCTTTATGCGCCGTCTGTACCTCCATGGTGAAGACGGGTAGAAGGCTAGGCTATTTCCCTGATTGTTGATTTGTAGTTTCTCCCTAGCCATCCGCAAAATTACATTGCAGTCTCTGTAATTTAGGACCCTGGCCTCTATGGGTCTCGGAGGGGTGCCCGGTGGTGGTTTGGGTGCTAGTTTCCTGAGGGCCCGCTCTATTATGAGTACCATAGAGAAACTATTGGCACCAAACACTTCTCGCGACATGTCTTCCACATATGTTTCCACCCTTCCTGTGTTTGTGCTTTCAGGAACTCCCGCAATTCAGACATTATTTCGGCGCGATCTCGCCTCTAAATCCTCAGCCTTGTTTTTGATAACCTCCAGGACCTGTTCCATGCCCGAGCATTTTCGCGTTGTGCTGCGGGACTCATCCTCTACTGCTGTGATGAGGTCCTCCGCTGCGTCCAGGCGCTCACCCTGCTTGTCTAATTTAGTAGAGATATTATCCACTCGCTGAATGAGTGAGTCCAACTTTCTGTTGATTGCCTGGAGGCGTTGCTGTATAGCTTGGAGAGCAGCTTCCATAATTTTGTTCGCTGGTTGCTCTGTTTCCAACTCTGTGTCTGAATACGCAGTCGCACCTTTAGCGCTGCGTTTGGCTTCGAAATTCAGTTTCGGCTGCTGTTTGTCCAGTTTTCCCATATTGTCCGTGATTGGTGGGGAATATATAGCATCAAGTTGTCTGTGCACCTTATTCTAAACATATTAGAGGCTGTTTCCTGACAGATATGGGCTTCACTGCAGCGTCTTATCCCAGTAGGTAAGCAGCGATCCCTCTCCTGGTCCTGCTAAAAACCTCCGACTTCTTGTCTGCAGCTCGGGAGCAGAAACACAAAATAGC
Source organism: Lissotriton vulgaris (assembly GCF_964263255.1). NCBI lineage: Eukaryota > Metazoa > Chordata > Amphibia > Caudata > Salamandridae > Lissotriton > Lissotriton vulgaris. The sequence continues at coordinate 581,106,457 of NC_141687.1, read as the reverse complement.
AGTGCTATCCACAGGTCTCTGTGGCGCTGCTGTGTGCACTATAGTTGTCGGTGTCAGTTAGTTCGGTAGAATGAGCGCTCCAACGGTGCAATTCTGGGCTTTGCTATAGCGTGCAGTGGTGAGCTTTCCTTGTGCAGGTGTCAGCAGGGCTTCATCTCACAGTCCTTTGTGCGATTTTATGATTGTGTACCAGCAGAAGCCAACCCCCAGTCAGCTAGCTTCCTAGCAGTGAGCGTGCCTCTATACCTTTCTTGCAGCACATGGTTCGCGATGATCTGGGTGCACTGGTTCTGTTTAATCTATGGCACAGCTTGGGGCAGGTGAGCGCAGCAGGATCGTGTCACCCCAGGTGCCTCCCGCTCCGGCGCCCGCCGCTGATCACCACGTTGTACACAGCAGGGCGCCCCTGCATATTCCCGCTGCATATATTGTTGCGCTTCTCTCCCCCAGCGAGGTTTGACGGCCCCCTTCTGAGCACCACCAGAGTCTGACTTCAGATGCACATGTCTGTCCTCACGGTATATCGCTGAAGCCTGTGGAAACACTCTCCACATCCTGCGTCCTCCATTTTGTAATATCTAGGCGTGCGTTATGAATGCGGTATATGTGGGTCACTGGGGGTCTCCACTCTCATTCCACAGTTAAACAGGCAGATCAGAATGTCCCCCTTGTTATATATACCTTCTCTAGCTGTGCGTTTTTCAGTTGAGACGCGCGGGTCCCTTCATCTGCTCTGTCTGCACTGCACACCGGGCGCCGCCATCTTACAGTCGCCACTCTGACTCACCGCTTTCCCCTTCACCATCAGTTTTCAGGATTTCAGGACCCAACCGTTATTCTCTCTCTCTCCGGGCTGTAGCGGTCACATTCGTCCGTTCATGCCACGAGTACCCGCTAAGTTTTTTTTATATGCTAATATTGTCCCAGACGGAGCTACTTCAATAGGCGGCCATATCGCAGCGCGCCCTCTAGCGCCCCCTTAGTATGCCAATATTTAGTTTATAAAGCTGACTGGTAAAGACCGACCACTAGTTTGGAAACAAGACTCGGTGGTCCTTGTGCAGGGTCATAGCATCAACATTTTTCTAATTTGCATCCAACTATCCAATATTCAGAATTGATTTCAGGTCTTGCTGGTAGTGTCAAATGTTGTGTGCTCCTTATACTCCTTATTCAGGTGGCATCCCGTGGTACATTTTCAATGACTCATGCTGAACTCTCATTCAATATAAATGTTATGTTTTGGTAAATATGGGGTGCTGATACATCAAAGATTGATTTAGGTTTTAGAGTTTTGCTTCATTATAAGCTGGAGTTGGCTTGCAAAGTCCTTAAATGCAAAAGAGATAAGTCATTAACACACCCAACTGGAGTTGGCTTGCAAAGTCCTTAAATGCAAAAGAGATAAGTCATTGACAAACAAAAACAAAAACAGCCAACACGACCAGCATCCTAAGCATATGCTCATGGAATATCAATGGCACAGGCGATAAGTTCACAGACACTGACCTAGACAGCTACCTGAAAAAATGTACCATCATCTCCTTACAAGAAACCTGGTCCGATTTGCCTCCAGCTCTGTCTGGATACACCTTGAACTTCCTACCGCCTACTCAGAGCTCTCTGTTTGGCCACAAGAAAGGCAGCCTCGCCACATACAGTGCGCTCTCAGTGAAATCAAAGGCAGTCCAATTAGATTATAACATAGCTGCCCCAAATGCAATACAAGCATTACGACTGTCACTTCGCACCAAAGACTCAAAAGAAGACATCATTCTAATAAACCTTTACCTGCATCCTAGGGAGAAAAAGAAGGGAGCACAACAACTGAAGGAAGTGCTCATGAAATTAGTGGAAACTGAGTCCACGAATAACCTAATCATCACAGGGGACTTTAATTTAAATATGCTCAACTACACGGACACGGATACTAAATACGACGAGGATCCATTTGCCTGGGAACTTAATCATCAAGACCGCACCTCGGGAGGCAAAAGTACAAAAACCACAAGGATCCTGCTGGCCAAATTAGAAGAGCTGAGCCTCAGGGCACTCAACGGAAGATTCACAGGAGACCGACCACAATCAGCAACATACCACAGCACTCAGGCAAGCTCCACTATTGACTTTACCTTTGTCTCTCGTAGTCTTTTCAACAGAGTCAAAGACTTTCGGATTGGCTTAATGGACCATAGTGACCACTTGCCCTAGGAATCAACGATGAACATCTCGGCAATACCAAATCCTCCCAGACCTAACAACCTAGGCTCGGATTTTACATCAAACAAAATAAGAGTAAAATGCAAAGTCTCCAACCCACAAAATCTTCTAGAGATAGCGAAACGCTCTCTTATCGAAGCGCAATCTATTACACAAAATCCTATAACAAGTTGGGAAGGGTTCACAAAAAAAATGAGAGACTTAGCCGAAAGAAAAGAGCACGTTACCTGATCTAGGAAAAACTGTAACACGACACAGAAGAGGCATCACAACTTCCGTAATAACAGCAGGCTAAAAACATTGAAGACGCTGATTAATCAAACCCTACGAAGAGCAAAAATAGACCCCTCTTCCTATCAAGCTCTGAGACAGCTTAAAGGCAAACGTAGGAAACTAATATACTAATATGGCAGCTAAAAAGGACGCAGACGAGGCACTATGGGTAAAACTTCTATATGACACCAAAACAAATCGCAGTGCTCAGTTCTGGCAAGTGATCAATGGCTTGATCAATGACCAAAATCAAGGGACTGAATCACACGTGACAGAAGGGGACTGGTTAACCCACTTTAGCACTCACTTCAGTCTCACCAACGAAACACGGAAAGAAACAGGCAAAGCTAATGCAAAGATCAAAGAATACCCATCCCCAGACCAAGAATCTCAGACCACTAATGAAGCAATACCAATTACGACCGCACAAATAATCAACAGGATCACGAAAGGGAGAAGAGAGGGAGCACCCGGTCCAAACGGAATACCCCAATATTATTCAAACAGGACCCAAAATACTGGGCGACCACTCTTAAACCAATCTTCGATAAAAGTTGCCAAACTTTGACAATCCCACAGTCATGGAGGGGGGCAATAATATCAAAAATATACAAAAAAGGCGATAGAAAAGACCCAAGAATCTATCGGCTAATAGCCCTACTAGACAACGAGGCTAAGTACTTCGCGGGCCTCCTACTTCAGGAACTGAATCTGTGGGCAGATGAAACTTCGGCAATCCCGTTTAACCAAACTGGCTTCAGGAAAAACATGGGGACGTCCACCAACATCCTAGCCCTGTCACTACTGATCGACTCAGCGCTAGAGGGAAATCATCCCTTGTATTTGGGTTTCATAGACTACAGCACCGCATTCGACCATGTGAACAAAAACCTGCTGTGGCAAAAACTGAAGAGAATGAAAATACCAGTTGCTCTATTGAATCAACTTATCCTCCTGCATACCGACACCTGGGTCCAGGTCAAATTAGGTTCTGGAGACTTCCTAACCAAGAAAATTCCAACCCACACAGGAGTAAAACAAGGGTGCGTGTTAGCACCAACTTTATTCAATCTTTTTATGGCCGAACTATCAACTACATTAAACGACAATAACACACATGCTCCAAAACTAGGGGGAATACAGTTGTCCAACTTATTTTACCCCGATGACCTGGTGTTAATCAGTCGGACTCAGACCGGTCTACAGCGGCTTTTCGACATCACTGCGGACTACTCCAAAGCAAACAAACTGAGTAGCAATTACAGCAAAACAAAAGTCATGCGTCTTAATCATTGCAAGAAGAAACCATCATTCAGTTGGTACTTGGACACAAAGAAACTGGAAATCACAAAAAAATACTGTTACTTGGGAGTGATTATTGACGACAGGGGAAGTTTCAAATTACAAGCGTAGGAAATAAAGAGGAGAGGCCTAATGATAGCAGTATCTGTAAGGAACCTCAAAAATAAGATCACTGGTCCAAACTTCATCCCTCTCCTCCAAGTGATCCAAGCAAAACTGATTCCATCCATCACATACGGAAGTGAAGCAATGAGAGGCAGGGACACTGGAATTTTGAACGGAGTAGTCACAAGAGCAATGCGGATAATGTTCGGTCTCCCGAAATACACCTCTCCGGCGCAGATACGACTTGAACTTGGGTTGGTTAAAGAAGAGCTTGCACGCAAGGGAACATACCTCAAGACCTGGTATAAAATAAGCAGAGGGGATGCAAACACCCTTAATGCACTCCTCTGGAAAGAACTACAAAGTAAAAACGACAGCCCAGCAAGACTCTTTTTGGAGGACGCCATCAACCAACTGGGGGCAAGGCAGCTATGGGAACTGCAAGGGAACCTGGCAGGCTTAAAAAAAACTGTAAATAAAATTGTTAAGAAAGAATCCCTTCTTCAAGACAAAGCTTCATTAGCTAAGCGAGCACATGGCTGGCTGACTTTACAAACTTATAACAAACTTACTCCACAGGCGTATTTGTCGACTAGTTTTTCTAAAACAACAAAAGAATCATTTCTAAAACTACAACTGGGAGTACTACCATCAGCGGACCACATGGCCCCGTGGCTCCACCCCCCAAAACCAGCAATATGCCGCCTGTGCGGAATGCACGAGGAAACCATCACACACCTCATCACCATCTGCAAAGAGCTGCTGCAAGTCCGGTTGATCCTACTGAGACCTTTATTTATAAAAAAAGGTAACAGGACCTGCAGAGAAGCAACATTGGCCTGCTTCAGAGGCAATGACGTGCAAATGACCTGTTGATTGGTAAAACACCTCGGAGTGGAAGAATCCAGGTTCAAATCATAGAAAGACCAAATGCACCCCGACACCACCCCCTCTGCATCGTCCGCCTCTAAACATCAGGACGGCCTAGAGACTTAAAATGACCCGGAACACTGAAGCATCACCTCAATGATGTACGATTATTTAGGTAAAGGGCCAGGCCGTCCCCCATAGGAAAATATAGGGGAAAGGAATAGATAGATTGTACTGTTTTTAACTGTATTTTTTATAATCTGTTTATAATCTGTTTTTTTTACTGCCGACGGCTATTTGTAATGGTTTTTATTAACTGTACAATAAAGCACTCACTGACTGACTCCCGATAGGGGTTGAACTTCTGGTTCTGTGCACCACATCAAGTACATAAAAAACGTTTCCAATTTTAATGGCAGGTGCGGTAGTTTATTATCCAAAACCCTTGTGTATTTAATTGTCTTAGACGGTTTCTTTCTGTATCGCATGTTTAACTATAACCTGTTGTATGGGCTCAGCAGCACTTATTCATTGTGCGCTAGACATGTACAGACTGCATAACATGACTTTAGTACTGCTCTGCTTGATTTGCCTGTTCAATGTATCCCACTGTATACCATGCAATTCAACACTTGAATATTTACTGCAATGTGTTACTAGTGAAAAATAAAATAAAGATTCAATAAAAAGATTCAAAGAAGAAATTAGTGCTTGAACAGCAGTCCTTAAGTTGCTCTCCGGGAGGAAAAGTTTTGCTTTCTTAAGGAGAGAGGTGGAGAGAGAGAGTGAGAAAGAGAGAGAGAGAGATGCAGAGAGCTGGTATCAGGCGGTCTTCATTTTGTTGCTGATGTGTTCCTTAAGGGCGTGATTGGTGTGCAGGATGAAAGGAAATCCAGGTCTAAAGCACGTAAATGCAGTGTTTGAGGTGTGGGTGTCTGGGGCAGAAGAGATGTTCAAATATAGTGGTGTGTTGTCTGCATATTGGTGAGCTTTAATATTTTTATCTGTGAGTGTAGTTCCAAGAGGTGTCATGTAGAGACTGAAGATGACAGGAGACATCATGGAACCCTGCGGTTCTCCTCAAGTGATCAGTATCTTTTGGGAACTGGAAGTACTCATTTGAATGAACTGGTATGGGTAGAACCAGCAAAGGATGTTTCCTGACTTCAAGTTGCAGCTTAGGGTGTGGTAGTTTATGGTGTCACAGGCACCTGAGAGGTGGGTAAGATCAGGAGGCAGACTTCACCTTTAGGAGGGTGTAATCTATGATTGTGAGACAGCTGTCTCCATGCTGTAACATGATCTGCAGGTGGATTGATAGTCTTGCGGAAGATGGTTGACACTGATGCGATTATGAAGTTGTGCATTAACTGCTTTTTTATGATCTTGGCAATGAAGGATAGAGTTGGCAAGGTTGTAAAGGTCTTCTTGGGGTTTCTTCAGGAATGGGATGATCAGGCCTTTCTGGAGAGCTTTAGGGAAGAGGTCCTGAGTGTGAGAGGCATAGATGATGGTGAGTAGGGGTGAAAGAGCTCCTCCAGAAAGGGCTTTAATGTAGGATGGATGAGGGTAAGATATCTTTATAGCCAGTGCCTTTGAGAGAGTTGAGGATGTCAAGGAGGTCTTTAAGAGATAGTAGATTAAAAGAAGACCATTGTAGATTACAGGGAGAAATAGTTAGTGTCTTAGGGATGCAAGTTTGGTGTAATAAATATGCTGATATATCTTCTAATTGAAGCGTGGGACAGCACGATCAGTTTTGCATTGTTTTTAAGAGTGTTCTACTCCAATTGACAGTTTCAATTTTGGTGTTGGCATAGTGGTTAGCTTTGGCTAATGGCAGATGAATTGTCTGCCTGTTCCATGAAGAGACTTCAATACTGTGAGTTCATCAAGTTTCTTTCTTCCATTTTCTTTTTGTCTGCAGATAGAACATTTGTTGTCTGTGTGGTCTTTGGAATACCAGGTATTTGGCTTGCATTGTCGTGTTTAGTCATGACAAATGTGTTTACATTGTTCCAGAAATGCATTGAAGGCATTTAGAAAGGAGTTGACGTCAGACCTGAAAATTGTACATAAGAAATGATTTGTCGGTCTAGGGTGTCTATGGAGAAGTCTTTGACGAATCCGAAGGTGTCTTGTTCTCTATAACCTTGATGTACTAGTTCAATGCTGAGCAAGGTGATGGGAATGGTGAGGCTATCAGTTCCATATAGGGCTTACCGGAGGCTTGCATTTGATGGTCTGTGATTTCATAAAGAAATTGTGCAGGATGTGGCCTTTGCAGTGTATTGATTGGTTATAATGCTGTACCACATTCAATGTGTCAGTGAGGTTGAAGACGCCATCTCTTATTTTGTTCACGCTTCAGATATCTGGGAGGTTGAAGTCACCAAGGATGGTGGTGTGGTGATTCTTGGATGGATAAAGTGGTGAGGAGTTCAGAGAAATCATTTATGAAAATATATTGTAATGTGCAGGAGGCATTTAGATGAAGTGGAAGATAGCAGTCATTGCTGAGGACAGTGGATTGCTACCAGAATCAATTAGAAATAATATATTGTCAACTAATCAGCTAGAAAAAGGACAAGAAAGTTATTCATTAAGAATTTTCATTTCATAAATCAGGACAAACAACAATTACATACACATTGAACTTCAAACCAGCAGTAGAGCAAATAGCAGCACAAACGTAACTCATGTAAGAATCCATTTTGAGCAATCCACTATACAGCATTTATGGCCCTACATTTATGAACAAACCCTTTCATTTATAAATGTGATAGGCCTTCTCTTGTGCATTGGTATTTCAAAATTGTTGTCACTAAATCTACTGTTTTTTTCTTCATTATGGCTGAGTCTCCCCGTCCTCTTCGTGTTTAGTGTAAGAATATGGTCAAGACATATGAAAAGGTTCTGAGGGTTTCCGTTTGGCACATCATCAAGCTATGTCTGTGGCCCTTAACTACGATGCTATTGGTACTGTTAAGAAGAACGGAGAAAGACAACCTACCAACATAAACCCTATCACAATATGCTAAACGTTCCATTCACCACTCTCAATGAAGCTTGTTATAAACTGGAATAAAAATGTATTTCTAAGGACCACCTCTTCTGCACACCTTCCAATTAGATATGCAAGTATTAATGAAAATCTGCCCATACATCAATTCGAAATCTAAAAATGTTTATTAACAAAAAAAGAGATGTATTTGTTAGTCACAGAAAGGAACCTCCCAGCACCCCAAATGAGCATACACTGCACAAGCAGACAAGAAATAATGTCAAGGTTTTCGTATATACTACTCCAATAGAGATGATGTGATGAGGCTGAAAGAAATGTTACATTAGTGCAGATTTCTAAAGCTATCAAAAAATATGCAAACTATTTCCAAACTAATGAAGAAATATAAACTCTCTAAGCTGAGTCAGTTAATCAGAAATGTCTCCCTTCAACAGCCAAGTATGGAAGAGAAACTTTACACGTAATAGACAGGCACAACTTGAACAGAACGATAGCTGCAGCACTTACAATGAAGGACACATTAAAATCTCACGGAGGCTATTTTAATTCTTGATTATATATTCTTGAAAGCAGATACTAAAAGGTCTCCGCGGGCGTGAATAAGGGGAATATAATTCTAAACAGCTGGCAATACTTTTCCTGACAAGGGAGATAAGCTTTGTTGCAGCATTCCGACTTGGACACCACAGGAGACTTACACAACCTTTTTTTCGAAGCAATAATAGGGGGAAGCGTAAGCAACCTGAATACATAGTGGCAGATTTACAAGCCGCATACGCCGCCGGTGCATCACGTTGCGTGACGCACCGGTGGCGCAGCCTGCTAAGTGATATTTACAAGCACAGGTAAAGTCACCCTGCATGACTTAACCTGCGCTTGTAAATATTGCCCCTGTTCAAGCAACACTTTGCGTGTTAGGGGCGGAACATGGGTGTTGCTGTAAATGTTCCCACGCAACACCCATGTCCTCTGATGAATTTCCAGATTTACGAGAAATCATGAATCTGGAAATGCGTCAGAATGCTATGCCACCCAAGGGGTAGAAAGCTGAAATGAGGAGAAATGTTTTCATTTCTCCTCGTTTTTTCCCTCTTTCAATGCGCGTTGTGTTCTACAGCACACATTGGAAGAGGCAATCACCGCAATTGATTGTGTTTGTGCAGGAAGGTGCTCCTTCCTGCGCAAAAACAATCTCTCCGCGACGCAGGCATCCTTGCAGCGTGGTGCAAGAGTGCCTGCACCGGCGCATGGCACCAGTATTTGCACCAGCGCAGGGAGAAGCACAGAAATGCGACATATTGTTGTAAATATGTTGCATCCCTGTGCTTCGAAACTAACGCAGCACGACGCAGCAAAATGACTTGCTGCATCGTGCTGCGTTAGAGTCTTGTAGATTTGCCACGATATCTTAAAATGTTCAACCTCCAATAATGGCTGCCTCTTCCTGTTCAAGTACTACTGTGCCTCTGGATATCTATATATATATATAGAAACGAATGTATGTCTGTCTGTTTGTCCTTTATGCATTACTACACCATTCATCCGATCGGCATGAAACTTTGGGAAGTTGTTGAGTACACTCCCACAAGGCTTTCTGGCAAAAAAAATAATAATAAAAGTTGTTGAGTACACTCCCGCAAATGTTTCAGGCAAAAACAAATGTGTTAAATATCGACCCCGGCTCCCCCGGAGCCCTCATAATCTTTCCAAAACTGAACGTTTACAGTTTCCGGTGCGACTCACTTTTGCAATGACCATCAACAAGCACAAGGACAATCGCTGCAAGTGTGTGGACTAGATTTGGAGAATCCGTGCTTCTCACCTGGACAACTGTATGTGGCCAGCTCACGCGTCAGAAAACCTTCTGATTTATTCGTGTACGCACCAGACGGAAAAACTAAAAATACCGTGTATCCACAAGCACTCAAGTAAATAAACAGAATTAAAACAACACTTTAAAAAATTTTCCATATTAAAATGAATAAGTTTCAATAAAAATGACACCTTGTAAATTGAATGTTATCATATCAAGTTTCCTTAAATTTCCTTTCTTCTGAGATCGCAGCAACGCGCGACGGGTAAGCTAGTTCCTTATATAAAAGACCTATCTGAATGGACAACTAGCTCATGTTTTGTCTACGCACAGGATTTTATCCCTATTAACCACAAAAGAGCTGGTGAATTGGTACACAGTATATTAGTGTAAGTGGTTCCCTATTGGGGATAAAGTTAAACTTACCACTTGACAGGAGTTATTTTTAGTTATGTATCCTGTTAATGTCCCTATTAGTGACATGTATCATTGCAAGTCCATCTTTGTTCACTAAAACAAGCAAAGTATTCTTATTGCTTAGAACCAACAGCCCATTTATTTACTTGCCAGTTCAATTTTTTGAAAGAGTTGCTTTCTTTTATATTTCATTTTGTAGAAATCATTTATAATACATTAAAAATATATATTTGCATTGCATGTATATAAAATGCACAGGTCCTTGTATTCCCTATTTTTATAATACAGAGCAAAACATTTTTAGTGTATATGGATTGCTTGATAGAGACTTTTAAGCGAAAGAGAGCGAGAGAACAGGCATTTTCTTGAATAGTCAATGCGCTAATTCATCTGTTTTAGATTTGTATCCTCTAGTACAGCTCTTTTCAGCCTCAAATTAAACCTATGGAATCTTCAGGTCGAAAACAAGCACTTTTAGAAGCTTCCATTTCTATACCAGCCTACCCCCTTAGAATGCCCTTCTATTTAATTCAAGCTAATCTTGATTCCTTCGTTTCAGGTGTCAGGGACGTAACACAAGTCCCTGTTGTGCCTCCCCTGCCAGGAGAGGGGCAGTTGGCAGGCCCGGACTGGCCATTGCGGGCACCGGGCAACAACTAGGTGCGCTGCACGGGTGGGGGACGGTTTTGGGCCCCTGGGGGCCGTTTCTGTTACAGGGCCGTTTTTGCAGCATAGCTGCAAAAACGGCCCTGTAACACAATTGGCCGAAAACCGGCCCTGGCAAAGAGTGCGGTCGCACCTCCAACTCCCCCAGGGGGAGGAGGGGTCAGGCCGAGCACTTTGCCAGGGCCGGTTTCGGTTCCCAGTCCGGCCCTGGCAGTTGGGGGTGGAGGGACACCCATGACAGGAGGATTGAAGGAGGGAGTGGGGGCATCCTGCAGGGGGTATTACTTTCAGCCCAAGACCTATGAATATCCAGGAGATATGGCAGCCTGAGAAGTCCTCACTCCGTTCACAAGGGGGCCCCTTCAGTGTGTATTAGGACACTGACATGTGTGCCCTCTGTGGTCTCACAAAATGGTGAGCTGAAGTTTCAAGGAAATTAATTGGCTGGTTTTAAAACCACCATGCTGCAGATTGGTTCGAAGTTCAAGTCTTCATTCCCCAATACTTCTAAAAGAATCATAATATATTCAGGACGGTAAAGCATAACAGAACCGCATAACTCCTTCCTGAACGGATTAGGAGCTGCAGTCCTGTACACACATATGTTCACCATATGTTCACCATAACACAATAGTGGTCAAGAATATTTGCTGTCCGTGTACCTTAAGATCTGTGCTGGTGGACTGTGAGCGCAGGATTGGACAAAATCCCAGGCCATCTCTTCTTCAGCAAGCAGAAAATATGGGCTCCCTATATTTGGTTATTTTTTAATGCCATTTTCCATGGTAAGGAAATACCCCAAACTTGGCTGGGGGCTGAGATCATCCCCATCCACAAAAAGGCCTCCCCTCTCGATCCAGCTAACTACCGCCCCATTAGCCTCATAGACGTCTTACAGAAGTTGTTTGCCCGCCTTTTACTAACAAGGTTGCAGTGTTGGATGGACGATCACCACATCCTGACCTCCCTTCAAGCGAGCTTTCGAGCTAAGGTCTCTACCACCGACCAACTTTTTAGACTGCAATTGGTCTACTGGAAGACGATGACTATGAGGGCTGGTAGTCTTTACCTAATCTTTGCAGATCTTCGATCTGCATTTGATCTGGTACAAAGGGACAGGCTCTGGGCTATAATGTCAGAAATGGGTGCCCCAGAATATCTGTGTCAATTGATTAAACGTTTATACCAAGGCACATATGCGAGGGTGAGGTATGGGCGGAATGGAGAGCTCTCGGCCCCCTTCCCGGTGGAAAAGGGTGTGAGGCAGAGGTGCGTACTAGCCCCTATGCTTTTCTCCCTGTTCCTCAATGGATTGATTGACCATCTATTTGGTGCGAGGGATCTAGATTCACCTGATGTTCGCTGATGACACCCTATTGTTATCAAAATCTTTTATGGGTATCCAGCGAACATTGGAGGCGTTCTGCTCATTCTGTAGGACTAGAAATTTGGAGATTAATCTTTCTAAAACCAAATACATGATTTTTAATGCCAAAGCACGCAACTGCCCCCATCCCCACCTGGATGGTTCGCGGTTGGAAAAAGTCTCCACTTTTGAATACCCTCAACGACAAGATGGAATGGGGGTCGCATCTGGCCAAGGAAAATATGAAGCTGGCGCAAGCCACTGGTGGCATTCTGAAGGTCCATAACGAGTGTTCCTATAAAACCTTGGGTCCACCAGTGGAAATCTACAGAGCTCAGGCGGGTGGTGGGGTGCTCTATGGTGCAGAGCTATGGGGCCACACCAATATCACCTCTCTATCTATCACTGAGAACAGCTTCATTAGAAGCTATTGAGACTCCCCCAGAGCACACTCCTGACCCAGTTACGGCTAGATTTGGGTCTGCCTCCCTTTCAGGAGGTAACTCGTATCGCCCCCTGCTGTACTGGAGGCGCCTCTGGTCTACTCCAGAGCAGCTAAGCTATAGAGAGGACTTAAGGGACCTATTGTCCACAAGGGGGTGGGAAAAGTCCCCTGGCTAAAACACGTCAAGCAGCTTTGCTACATTCTAGGTAGGGGTGATATGTGGCTATTTCCAGAGCAAACTTGCACCCTGACCCCTAGGAGGCTAGTGGTAAACGAACTCAAGCGTTACCGAATGGAGTTCACACTAGAAAGCACATCTTTGGGTGGGTTGACCAATAGGTTTCTGGTGGTCAAGGACAATTATCAATTTGAGAAATTCCTGGACGACATACAGCCCTCTCTGGCAAAGAAATTATACATCCAATTTAAACATGGAACACTTTCAGTGAGGGCAGTGACAAACAAATGGACATCCGCACCCCTCCCTCCCAGCTCTTGCCCAGGGTGTAAAAGTAGCGAAGAGACAGATCTGCACGTTCTGCTCTTTTGCCCTTTCTACTCTAAGGCTAGAGCAAAATGGATTGTTTTATTATGTAAGTCCATGGGCCTCATGGATTACAGGGAAGTTTTTAGATTGTTGAAATACCGCACCTCCCCCCTGATTGTGTTTGCGACCTCTTGATATCTTTTTCGTTGTGGTGTTCGAGAAGCGCCAAAATTAAAACCAACACATGTCAAACTGCTATAAGAGCTCCATCGTAACCACTCTAATCTACAAGGAATCCTTCACTTAATACTTGTAATGTTTGTTTCCTCCTTTTGTATGTTTAGTTTTTAATTGGAAAGGACTTGTTCATGTTTTTCACGCTGTATATAAAACTATTTTTAACAGTTTGTTTTTTATTATGAGTCTAGAGTACATTGTATTATGTTTTCTGATATGTTTTTACCCAACTGTTTGTAAATCTGTGCTTTTATGATTTTTCACCGATAATAAAGCCTTTTGACTGACAAAAAATAGACCAACATACTACTGGAAGTGGTGAGTAGTGCACCAAAGTGGTACCTGAATCTGCAATGAGTAACATCACTTCCGCTCTGATTAGGCAGACGAATACCCACTTACTAGTCTGCCAGTAGAAAACCCATAGCTGCCAAGGTCCCAAATTGCATATGTGTGACATTTTCAGAATTTCTGTGTAATTATGAGTGGCATTCAATGACTATGAGTAACACCTTCTTGCGAGTAAAATGAAGAAATGCAGACAATGGAAACCTATATGAATATCAGAAATGACACCCATTTGAGCAACAAGAAATTCTTCAAACTGGTGCAAAGCACGAGAAATGGAAGGGCACTAACCTAGTGCCTTTGTACCTGATTGCACTGTGCAACAAATGTGTAACCATGTAATTAAGTATGAGCCACCGGTAATGTGCAGCCGCTCACCTAAGACATACTTGATGTCGTGGAACTGCAGCCACACTCCGTACCGTGCCTCTGGTTAAGCAGTTTGATGACTGACCCGCAAGTCACGTACTCGTAAGTGACGGAGCGAGCTGTTGAATGAAATTTTGTTCAAACTCGCAAAGTTAAACTTCCATAACAAATGTAATAGTATTAATAAGCATGTGTTGAATTTATTAACCAACTTAGTTTTAAAAATGCATACATTCAGGAAAACACGTGGGACTAATTTTTATGTTCTATGTTGCAAATGCAAGTGTGTGGAAAATAATAAACTAACCTTGTCTATTGCCTTTGTCAGTATTAAATGCGGCTGTTTAACTAATGGCATGTGCCTATTCGCGTGCTCATGTTATGTTGTGTCTTTTCTGTGGCAAAAGCTCGTGGAGAATGGAAAGGGGCGACCACTCGGTCCCCCCGAACGTATGGATGGGTGCCCCGATACCCCCGGGAAACCATTTTGGGTGGGAGGCGTGGCTCGGCTGGTATGCCCAAAGTGGCGTAGCCGGGGCGCGCCCTTTCCCGCCCAGGAGGGGTTGTCCTAGACACCCGCACGGAAGACCGCGCCCAGTGGGCGTACCTGAGGAGGGTCCCCGCCCTCCCGCAGATGGATAAATAGAGCGGGAATCCGAAGAAGCGTCCTCTTGTTCCTGTGCTCTCAAACCTGCACCACTCGTCGCTCGTGAGCCCTCGACGGAACAAGCGGCGATTTTGAGAACTTGTAATCTTGTTTTTTCTCTTTTCAGTTATCGAGAGTTCGAAGGATCTAGGACCTCGTTGATCGACTCGAGCGGAGTAAACGAAGCTATGGCCGGCAAAAAAGCGGGAAAGAACTCCGAGCTGGAGAAGGTACTGCGCACCTTGTCGATAAAGTTGATTCGATCGGTCGAGGTTTGGCCGAAGTTAAAAAGCAGTTAGCAGCCCAGAACAACCCCTCAGGCCGCCCTCAGAAGGTAATAGGCCCGGCCTTGCCGGGAGTGGTCCCTGAGGGTAGGGGGAAGCGTATTAATTCCTGTGGTAATCACCCCGGTTAATGATGATCAAATGCCCCCGAAACTGGCCATTCAGTTAGCGGCAGTGTTACCCTGGCTCAAGAAGAAAGCGGGGGGCAGTGGCCGCGGGGGACCCGGCAAAGGAGGCTAGATTAATAATCGAGCACTTACGGCAGTCGAGAGAAGCCGGGACGGCGAATGTTCCTTTTGTTCCCCCACAGGTGGCGCCAGGAGTTCCAGCGGTGAGCCGGGAAAAGGCAGCAGATACGACGGTTGAACCCGGTAAGCAACCATTGCCAATGGCAGGGGAAGGTTCATTACCTTCAAGGCGCGAAAGGGTGGCCCAGCACATCCCAGCGGCCACAAAGGAAATGATATGGGGGGAAAAATATGTGAATATGTTTTCATTGTTGACTGACCATCGCGAGATGGAATATGCAAAATCCCAGAAAGATCTATGGCACCCCAGTGTATGGCGGGCCAAGATGGCGGAATTTAGGGTCGATGAGACCGTAGCGAACTGGGTGAAGGCCTTTTCGATATTTACGGCAGTCATGGGTGAACGAAAGCCAGAAGTGATGACCGAGTTGTCTTGTTACCAAAATAGGATTATGGATTTTTATACCATGTATGGGGGGACGAGTGGAAAGGATATGACATGAAATTCCGAAAAGCGAAAGAGTTTGATGCAACTTTGACCTGGGACTGCCTCGACTCGGTGTCATGGCACAAGCAGCTCTTGCCTGGTGCGGCTGGTACGTCCTCGCCGGGCGGGAGCGGGCCGGGGTCAGTTCGCCAAAAGCCTGCGTTGCCCTTTCGAGCAGGCGCCGGTGGGGAATTTCAGCCCAAGACCGGCGGAAATGGCGGCAAGCGGGGGGTTTGTTGGGGCTTCAATAGAGGCAACTGTAACAGGCCCCAGGGAACATGTAGGTTCAGGCATGCGTGTGCGGGTTGTGGGAACTCCTCACACCCGGAGAGTAGCTGTAGATCAAAGAACAGCAGAACGGGAGGAAAAGGGGGGTCCAAGCAAGAGTGAGGTGATGCTTGGGAACCGCTTGCCTACACCTGTCGACATCATGGCTCTGACTCCTTGGTTGAACAAATACCCTGATCATGTATCCGCCGGGGTTTTGAGGAATGGATTCCTATATGGCTTCAACATCCCGGCGGGGGATTTTCGGGGGGACTCCTTTTGTAAAAATCAGTTATCTGTCCAACATAACCCAAGCGTAGCAGCAAAGAAAATTTCCAAAGAAGTCAGCTTGGGGCGGGTGGCGGGGCCTTTTCAATGCCCGCCGGTGGCGGATTTTGTGTGTTCACCACTAGGAGTGGTTCCAAAGAAAGACCCGGGGGAGTTTAGACTCATTCACAACTTGTCTGCCCCAAGGGGATCCTCGGTGAACAAAGCCATTAACCCGGATATTTGTTCAGTTCGGTCCGCATCGTTCGACGATGCCGTTGCCATATTAAATCATCTGGGCCCCGGAGCACTGATGGCGAAATCAGACATCGAATTGGCATTCAGGTTGCTCCCAGTACACCCGCGGGACCAGCGCTTGCTAGGTTTTGCGTTTCAAGGGAGTTATTACATGGATAAATGCATGCCTATGGGTTGCTCCATTTCTTGTGCCTATTTTTAAATGTTCAGCTGTTTTTTAGAGTGGGCATTCACTGAGGCCACGGGACAAAGGCACGTTATGCACTATCTAGATGACTTCCTGTTCTTGGGAGCGGCCGGCAATACGAAGTGTGTGCAGGCGCTGCAGGACTTCTGCATCCTCATGCGGGAATTCGGAGTCCCATTGGCACCAGGTAAGACGGTTGGACCATCTACTTCACTGGAGTTTCTGGGAATTGAGCTCGATTCTGTGGAGGGATGTTTCCGTTTACCAATGGAAAAGGTGGCCAAGTTTAGGGCTTCCTTGACGCAAAGCCTGGGCAAGGAGAAAGTGACCCTGCACCAGTTACAGCAAACAGTGGGTCAGCTTAACTTTGCCTTAAGGGTGATACCAATGGCCCGCCCCTTCTCACGCTCTATTGCACAAGCTATGGTTGGCCTCAAGGAGGGACACCACCGTACGAGACTGTCGGCAGAGGTTCGCCAGGATATGCGCATGTGGTTGGCATTTCTGGCGGACTTCAATGGTCGAGTTGTGTGGAACAAACCACCAGCATCATCGGATGAACTAGGTTTGTGGACCGATTCAGCTGGGAGCGTGGGATTTGGCGCCATCTTTGGTAACCGATGGTCGGCGCAAGTATGGCCGACGTGGTGGCACTCCAGCGGTCTAACAGGTAACATTGGGTTCTTGGAGCTATTTCCCATTTGGGTTGCTCTGATGGCATGGCCAGACGATTTTAGGGACCGATCAGTAGTGTTTTGGTCGGACAATATGACTGTGGTTGAGTGCATTAATCAGCAGGCAGCTCGCTGCAAGTGGATCTTGAGATTGTTAAAAGGAATTGTTTTACGTTGCATGAAATTGAATGTACAATTCAGGGCAAAACATGTGCCAGGTGTACTGAATAATGCAGCTGATGCACTCTCTCGTTCACACATGCAGGCTTTCAGGGGCTATCTGCCCACAGCGGACCTAGTGGCGGCACCGTTCACCGAAGCGCTATGGCTAATCGGTGCCCCGGATTACAAGACCTCGTGGCAGCCAGCTTAGCTCCCAGGACAAGGAAGGCTTACGAAGGAGCGTTTTGTTCCTACTGCACAATTTTGGGTCCGACAGGGAGACAGAGCTGGGGTCAAGAGGAATCCTTCCTGGGGTTCCTGGTAGCGCTGCACAGAGAAGGCCGATCAGCGGCAACGGCCAATAGACATAGGGCGGCCATTTCGTTCATGGCACAGCTGCACGGCATAAGTGACCCGACGGGTTCCTTTTTGGTTAGGAAGGCACTCCGCGGCTGGCAACGCCTCGAGGGTCGCAAGCAAGATACGAGGCGCCCGATTGGCTTAGACAGATTGTCTCTGCTTTTAGCAAAGCTGGATGAGACGTGCTCCTCCCCTTTCGAAGCAGTTCTGTTCTGGGCAGCCTTCGCCTTGGCATTCCATGGGGCTATGCGGGTAAGCGAACTCGTAGCGAGGAACAAGAAGGATATGGAGGGAGGCTTGTGCAGGGATCACGTACAAATAAGGGGCAATTCGATGGTAATCTCGATAGCCTGGTCCAAGACAGACCAGGAAGCTATGGGAGATAATGTTGTCGTGCAGCGCGCACGAGGGTCCCCCACTTGTCCGATAAAGTGTTTAGAGGAATACTTGGCACAGGGGACGGCTACATGGGGGGGAGCCTGCTTAGGCACAAGGATGGCACCCCACTGACGAGATTTCAGTTTCAGAGGGTGCTAGCACTGACAATCGCTGCCGCGGGCATGGACCCGTGCGATTTTGGGACCCACTCATTTAGGATAGGGGCTGCTACTGAGGCTACGGCCCAGGGTCAGAGCGCGGAGGAAGTAAAACAGCTGGGCCGTTGGTCCTCGAATTGCTTCAAAAGGTATGTGCGATTGCACATGTTGTAAAAGTCAATTGACATGCACTCACGCTTCTTGTCTTTTGTTTGAATTACAGTTTCGCAAGCCTGTCACGATGGGCGGAATTGGGAGTTGACCGAACACCAGGAGACCAGCGGTCGAGGATCACCGGCTGGAGAGAGAGTGGTATGGGTCGTGGGCCACTCATATGTGAGGCGCGCCGGAGACGTATTCAAGGCAGGTGACGCGATTCACGCATCTGGGGAATACGGGTACAGAGTGACCTTTCATGGGAAGGGCGGCCTCTGTTTTGACCAATTTCAATCATTTTTGGAGGGTCTTTTAGGGCGGCAAAGGTCACCGCCATCTGTAGTCATAGTACACCTGGGAGGCAATGACTTAGTGAAGTTGGGAAGACGAGTGTTATTAGAACACATCCTGTCGGCAGTTAGCTGGTTGGCTAAGAAACTCCCGGGGTGCACGATTGCCTGGTCACACATGATCCCCAGGAAGATTTGGCGGGGGGGTCTCTCAGTGTCAGCGTTGAACCACTCAGTGAAGAGGGTCAACAATAAAATTGGGAAATTGTTTCGCTCAGCACAGTTGCATAGCATTCCTCACGGGTGTATTCGGGGTGATCACATGTATCTGAATGATTGGGTTCACCTGTCCAGGGAGGGGAATGATTTACTCATAGGAGACTTCATAGCATGGGTAAGGGGTTTGAGGAAGCATGACCTTTAGGAGGAGTGGGGGGTCCGGATAGTCGGTCAACTATCCGGCCTGTGGCGGTAAGGTCATGATCGGTGAGCAGTAATGTCAAGGTCCCTAGAGGGGGGCGCCACCCAGAATGGATAGGAGCGCCTGGGGGGAGGCGGCCATTGGCCCCTTCCACGGGAAGGCGGCACCCACTAAGGATGGGTCGCCTAGGGGGAGACGGCCATAGGCCCCTCCCAGGGGGGAGACGGCTAGATGCCCCTCCTACGAATTTCCCGGGGGCCGGATATCCGCTCTGGCGGAAGAGAGTGTGGGGATCGGGGGGAGTCCACGCTGTCCTTCCTACAGATACCTCACACGGGAACTTGGACGACCTTTAAGATGGCATCGAGTGAAAGGGGGCCCCCACGACAAGGGAAGTTACAGTTGGCAATGAGGGTAAAGTCCTCTGCGCATGCGCCACTCACACCGTGAGGGCGGGATTTTGGTAGTAGGGATCTGACACCGGTTAAGACCTTGCCGTTGGCCCTTAATGCTAGGATGTACAATTTTAATTTAGAATGCATGCATTTTCAGGATGCTAGACTCGGCTAGGAAACCTTTGTATTAGAGATCTGTTAAGGTTAGCCAAAGAACATGTCTTCATCAAAATGTAATGAAAGTAAAATTGTACATAATTCATGAAACGTTTTATTTAATGTTTTAAATAATGTTTTAAATTTTGTTTCATATTTTAATAAATACGGCCGGGGGGGTAACTCCCCCCGCCTTCCAAAAGTTCAAACCTGTGTCTGTCTTCTCCCATGGGGAATTGGTGTTGGGAGGGTGTGGCGGGCATCCCGGCCATATGGAAAGGGGCGACCACTCGGTCCCCCCGAACGTATGGATGGGTGCCCCGATCCCCCCGGGAAACCATTTTGGGCGGGAGGCGTGGCTCGGCTGGTATGCCCAAAGTGGCATAGCCGGGGCGCGCCCTTTCCCACCCAGGAGGGGTTGTCCTAGACACCCGCACGGAAGACCGCGCCCAGTGGGCGTACCTGAGGAGGGTCCCCGCCCTCCCGCAGACGGATAAATAGAGCGGGAATCTGAAGAAGCGTCCTCTTGTTCCTGTGCTCTGAAGCCTGCACCACTCGTCGCTCGTGAGCCCTCGACGGAACAAGCGGCAATTTTGACCCACCCACCATCCCCTATTGCAATGTTTGTTTGAATAAAGTTGTGGATGTTATCTGATCGTATTAAAGAGATACAGTCACGTCTTCAGTAATTATATATGCCTTGGATTAAAAGATGTGTATAGGCCTTTTTTCCTTTGTAGAAAAGTAAGGGAGTGTTTCATATAATGATGTTGTCTTCTGCTTTAGGAATTTTTTTCCCTTTGAAGAATGGTAAAGTTGATGACTCATCAATACTTGAGCATCTATTCCAAGCCACTGATAAAGTACTAAAACAACGAATAGGTTACAGTGAACTTAGCTCCATGCATGAACAAGAACTAGCCCGTTCAGCAGTACAATGGGCTGGCAATACTAACCTATATAAAGATGATTCAGTAGCGCAAACATTTTTGAATCTTTCCCCAGACGAACAGCGATTAGCTGGTATGTACACGATTCAACATCTCATTGCATTGTATGAGAGTCAACATTCCGATCCAGGTCCCCTATATAATATATTGGACGAGTTACTTCTAGGTAGATGGAGAGGCCTAGGTACCGATTTAATTAATGTTATTCTAGAACAGCGACACAAGTACAGAACTTTCCTGACTCCACATTTTGTTCCCGTTCCACCCCCAGTACGAAAAACTTTTTACATAGACAGACAGAATCCTTTACGAGAAGTTCATCCAGTCCGGAGGGCAGATGATACGCTGGAACGAGTATTCGTATACACACCCTTAACGAAAATGGAATTATTGGAAATGAAAAAATTAGTACCCTGTCACGATAAAGATCCAACAGGGTTTCACCGTGAATTAAAGGACATGCTCCACATGGGGGAGTATACGTATCCCGACATCCTTAAAATGTTGAAAGTTCTGTTGCCTGCTGGCATTTACGAAAAACTTAAAGAAAAAGAATGGGAGGTGGGAGATAAAAAGATTGTTTGGACAGAATTAGAAGACGAAGAAAATACGCGAGTCCCTGGTACTGGTCTTGGGGACAAAGCCAAAGCATTACCAGGATTATTAGTACAGGTCTTGCCGAGGTTATTGACAACTAAAAAGGAAGACTGGGATGCAATCTCAGCCTGCAAACAGAAACAAGATGAAGACACTAGCGATTTTTATTCCAGATTTGAGAAATGTTTTATTATTAATAGCGGTCTGAAGACAAGTAGTGAATCATACCCACATCTTTTTGTGACCAAATTAGTAGAGAATTCCTTACCACAAGTTAAAAATAGAGTACTAAAGGTAGAGAGCACCTGGCAAGCTAATACCCCTTCCCAAATGTTACAAATGTTACAGTACCATCAAAACCGAATTAGAGAAGAACATGAACACGAACAGAGACGTATTAAAGACACGAAAATGAAAGTACTAGTTGCCCAGTCAGTCCCAGCTGATGGTCAGAAGAGGGGTACGACATCGTCCAGTCATCCTGCAGCTCCCGTTAAAGGGAACTGCAAGTACTGTAAACAGCCAGGTCATTATATAAATGAATGTGCCATTCTGAGACATAATATACCTACAGGCAAAACAAAAGAAAGACCGCGTCCACCTAGACAAGAACATGTTCCACAAAATATTCCGCAGAACACGCAACCTCCACAGAATCCACAACAGACCGTAGCTGTACCCCAACCTCAACCTATTGCTGCCACACAACATGTCACGCAACAAATGTACCAGTATGCCCAGTCAGACTACCCAGATTACCAGCAATACTCATGAAACAGCCTAGAGAGGGAGGTTGGCTTGCCCCTTATTGAGGTTCCTGTAGACCAAGAGGGTCCCTATGTACATAGTCAGGTATTAGGGAAAGACAGAAAAATTTTGATTGACACAGGGGCGAGCAGAACTACCATCAGTCATGACGAGGTTCCAGGGGCACCCCTCTCAGGCTCACAGAATGTTTCCCTGGGATTTTCAGTAAAGCCTATTGTTAATGAAGTGTCAAAACCAGTTCCCCTAGAAATTGGTCCGTTATCCCGTACTACAGACTTGTTGCTTACAAAATCATGCCCTGAAAATCTGCTTGGTATTAAAACGTTGAAAGCACTAGGTGCAGTGATTTGTTGTTCTCCGGAAGGAGTGAGATTGTTTTTACGTGATTTTAAAGGTCATTATGTTTTGAGAGATTTTGATCCAAGACTTCAGAATGTTCCACAGCATTTATGGGCGCAAGGCCCAACTGATGTAGGTTGTATGCACATTACACCATACCGTGTCACTCTCAAACAAGGAGTTTTACTACCCCGAATCCGACAATATAAGTTACCACCTGATGCTGTAGTGGCTTTACTGAAAATAGTTGACGAGCTCATTGCACAAGGAGTGGTTGTAGAGACTGACTCGAATGTATGTAATTCCCCTATCATTCCGATTCTTAAACGAACTGACCCAAATGCACCACCGGTCTACAGATTGGTGATTGATCTTCGAGAATTAAATAAATGCATAATACCGCAGTACCCTGTGGTTCCCGATATTTCATCTTTATTAACTGCTATTGACTCAGAAGCGGTGTTCTTTACTGTAATCGATCTCAAGAACGCCTTCTTTAGTGTCCCCATTCACCCGGAAAGCCAATATCTTTTCGGTTTCTGTTTAAATGGCCGAAGCTTCAAATTTGCACGTGCTCCTCAAGGATTCACAGAAAGCCCTAGTATCTATAGTCAAGCTTTGAAACGACAACTAGACAGTATTCACATGCCTACTGACACTGCTCTACTCCAATATGTTGATGATCTGTTAATTACAGCACGGACCGAACGTGATTGCGAACGTGCATCACTGACTGTCTTGTATTTCTTGGCCGAAAAGGGGCACAAGGTGTCCCCTTCAAAGCTGCAATTCTGTGCCCAGCAAGTGGTATACCTTGGACACTTGCTGTCCAAGAGGGGTAGACAGTTGACACCTGACCGTATCCAGTTAATCGCACATCTTCCACAGCCCAAGACACAAAAGGAAGTACGGGCCTTCATTGGCCTCACTTCTTACTGCAGACAATGGATTCCCCAGTATGCATATCTAGCAAAGCCACTTATACAGTTAACAACACAGGAGGCAGCGATTTCGACTGTCCTCCCTTGGACTCAGGAACACACACAAGCTTTTGACGATCTAAAGAAAGCCCTATGTCAAGCACCTGTTTTAGCGACACAATGTTACAGCAAACCTTTTACACTTTTTGTTACTGAACGCGATGGCACAGCATTATGTGTTCTGACACAAGATCAAGCAGGAAAACACAAGCCTTGTGCTTATTTTTCTAGTACATTGGATCCAGTAGCCCAGGCTCTGCCTGCATGCCTGAAATCAGTTGCAGCAACAGCTCTAGCTATCAGACAAAGCAACTCAATAGTGTTAGGACATCCCTTGACAGTACAGGTTCCACATTCCGTGGAAGTTCTCCTAAACAGGACACAGACTCAGCACTTGACTATAGCACGACTGACAGGATATGAATTGACACTGTTTCAGCCACACATCGAGATCAGATGTTGCAATTAAGCATGGGCGAATTTTGCGGATCTCGCGTTCGTGAATTTTGCGGATTTGCAAACTCGCAATCCGCAAAATCCGCGAATTCCCGCAAATTTGCGGATTTTTTTTTTTGTGTGTTCGCAATTGTTTCTGCCAGTTCGCGAGGATTTGGTACTAGTTCGCAATTGCGAACTTACTTGTCGGCTCGCAACGGTCGCGACTATGTTGTTTCTACGTCTGGTTCATCATCACAGCCTCCCAGCACCCTCTGTTTTACCACTGGCACCCTCTCTTTAACCCATGCCACCCTCTGTTACATCAATGCCAGCCTCTGGTTCATCATCACTGTAGAAGATGGGGGGGAAAAGCAAGCCCACCTGCCCTGCTTGAACTGACATGAATTAATTTGGGGTTAGTTTATTAACAACACCTGCCCTGCCCCAACTGACAATAATGAATTAGGGGCTAATTAATGTGTCACTGAAAGAATTTAAAGTTCCAGCCTGGCACCTGCTTGTCTGCTCCTTTAGCTGTAAATCAGGACCTTTGTGGCATACAGTTAAGGTCAGAGCAGGGTCACACAATAGTTGCAAGCAGGCAACCGAATTCTGGAGGGCCCCCTCAGGAAGCACTACAAAGAATCGTTACAAATCATGAGGTTGACCTTTTGCACCTGCTCATTGCTTTTGCTGAAATCGTTTTTCGTTTTTTTTCGCGCTATTCGCGGGGCGCGGCGTCGTGCGAAACCGACCGCGGAAGCCGCCAATTCGTGCGAATGAGCATTTTATGTTTTTTGCGGCTTGTTGTTTCGCGAGTTTTTTTGCAGTATTCGCGAGCCGCTTGCAGCGCAACACGCGAATTTACCCCAAGGTCGAGTACGGGCGCGGCCATTTTGTTTGCGTGACGTATTTCCGTTTCCGCCCGCTATGTATAATCTCGCGCAGTAAGCGCATTGCGAGTAGAGGTTCGCACGAGATCGCGCGGGAAATCTAGAGGTTCGCACGAGATCGCGAGGAAAATCTCGCGCGAACTTACTTTCGCGCTCGTGAACGGGCGCCGGCCATCTTGTTTTTCATTCATTTCCTGTGTCTGGGCATGGTGTTTAATCCTCTTGGTATCTTTGCCATCCTTTGCTTGTTTTCAGTTTTTTTTTTTACGATTTTGCTTCTTATCTATCCCTCTCTTTTCCTAGCTGTATATTTTTGTCTTTTCTGCTATTTTTCTTTACTTTTAAACTACTTTTTTAAACTCTTTTCTTTTCTTCTTCCCTATCCTATTCTTTCTTAATTTTCTACTTCTTCCTACCTTACCTGCCCAGACCATGGTCAAGCCAGGCGCCGTGAAGCTGCCCAGGCACTTGAGGGCCGCAGCGGCGGCGGGGAGTAGTGCTGGACCCAGTGGCAGGACAGCATGCGGGAGATTGAGGGGGGAGCAGGTGACGCGACGGGAGATATTCAGCCCGGAGGAAGTGGGCGCGCTGGTCTACTTCGTCCAGCGCCGCCTGCCCAGGACCATCGCGGGAGGCGGCAGGATCGCGGCCGGCGGCTACAACATGCGGGAGCGCCGGAAGCGGTGGGAGAAGGTGTGCTGGGCCATATCCCACCTCTACGGGGTCCAGCGCACCTACAGCCAGGTCACCCATCGCTGGACGGACCTCCTGGACCGCGAGCGCGACCTGCTGGACCAGCTCGGCTTGGAGATCCCCGGGCTTGGTGAGTAGTAGTAGCCATTTAATCACTCACTACTATGATGTTTTCTCCTGCTCTGTGTTGTTGTATTGCAAATATTTGTTTTTTACATGGAGCAAGCCAATAATGCCGCTGATGACGATTACATTGTAGTTAAATTATATTTCAAAATCTTCTGTGCATTTCAGGTGCACTGCTCTCCTTCTCAGTGGCGTTGCTACTATGCTTATTTGTTTTCTATTTCGTGGTCTCATTGGCCTGAGTAACTATTATGTATGAGTGTACTTTACAGAACTGCGTAATGCTAGACACTAGGGGGCAGATTACATTTACAAGCCCCTTGCGCCACGTTTACGTTGCCTTGCGTGACGCAACAGCGGCGTAAACGTGCCGCATCCCTGCGAGTCATTTACAGCATGACGCATCTAGGGAGATGCGTCACGTTATAAAGCCATGGGCCTGCACCACAATGGGTGCGTTCCTAGTACGCAGGGTGGGCGGTCCAGCGGCTGTGCGCCTCGCAAAATTGCCTGCGTGAAATCTACAAGATTTAACGCAGGCACTTCTGCGACGCTGCTACGTCAATTCAATTCCTTATGTCTGCTCGAAGCAGGCGAAAGGACTGACACAGCATGTTAAGTATTGGGTGGCCCTGAGCATTACTGGAGTTGCATTGCGTTGGCGACGTGACTCCAGCGATGCGCCGCTCTTACGTGACGAGATGCGTCACGCAAGTGCCTACCCTTGCGCCAGGGCGCGCCGCATTGTAAATGAGGCACATCTGCCGTGTCGCAAGGGTAGTTTTGCGTGACGCATTTGATCTGGCGCATCTCTGGAGATGCGCCAGAACGCGTAAGTAAGTATGCCCCTAAGGGGCAGAATTGCAATTACCGTCGCATTCCTGCAAAGTAGCAGGGATGCGCCATTAATTGTGCGGCCCGCTACCACCACCAAACATGGTGCGCCGTATTTGCAATGCGGCGCACCATGGGCCCAAAACGTCACCAAAGCTTTACTGCTGGAGTTGCGTCGCAAAGATGGCGCAGCTCCATCAATGCTCTGGGGTACCCTATCTCCCCAATGCTGGGTCAAGCCGTACGTCTGCTTCAAGCAGGTGCAGGGTTTGTGTGACGCATCATTGTCCTAAAGGTGACTGATTGATATTTTGTAGATTTCCCTCAGCCACTATTAGGATGTGTTCCAGCGCAGGAATGCCCTCCCTTGCGCCGGAACGCCCCCTGATGGCGCAGGGCTTTATAACGGGATGCATCTCCCAAATGCGTCACGTTGTTATAATATTATACGCCGCACCATGGCGCCCTTTTTTGTTTAGCTGCTGCGTCACAAAAGTCACGCAAGAACGGCGCAAAAGAGCCGCAAGGGCTTAAATCTGCCCCTTCCTTTGTACCCCTGACAATAAGAAAAATAGTGGCGGTGGATTGATAGTTTGACTATTTAAATGACTGGTAATGTAGCAGGCAACTGTTAGTGTTGTCACTGATCTGACTGAAATCACAATGGAGTTTGTCTGTCACTTTGCGTCTTGCCTGCGGACTGCTGCCTGCCAGTCCTAGGTGAACGTTTCAGTACTTTGTTTAGTGAGTTACGTGACTTTCGAAGTCACAGGTCCGCAAATAAATGAAAAGTAACCATAATCAATATAATTTCGCGGAAATATTTTGTTATTGTTCTTTTGAAATGTTTGATTTGGTTGACATTGACAAGCAACAATCATCCATGTTTTCTGTTCTTTCTTTCATGTTGTACGTCAGCTCCCCCCAGGGGCAAGAGGAGGACACAGGAGCAGCAGGCGGCGGATGCTGTTCAACAGGGCCAGGATCGGGCAGGCGAGGGCTCCTCTGCTGGCCCCAGTAAGTTTTCATTTTAGACTAGTACCTATTTTTCCTAGCGTTCCTCATTTGACTTTTTTCAAAATTGTCTTTGCTCTTCTTGTAGACTGTATCTAAATTCTTATCCTGCCTCTACTATGACTCCCTGTGGTATTACTAGATTATTCTTATTAGTCTGTCTGTGTAGCTAACTAAGATTGCACGGTTGGCGAAACTCCCATGATTCTAGTCAGCAATAGCTCTATCAACTTAGTGCAGTCCTCTGGGATTGTCCATAATGTCTTTTGAAGTGTTCTATCTGGACTCATGCTTGCAAAAATTGCAAAACCTTTCGCTCAGTCACTCTAGTCTGGACCAAAAAACACAGATTGTATTTAAGTTTAAAAGCTTTATTAAAAGTAAACACATTTATTAAAATGAAGTCATAATAAAACTAAACGTTTAACTGATAATGGAAAAGTGGTTAGTGCTGACAATTAATTGAAGACATTTCTTGTGGTCGAGCCGAGCTCTCACCTGGTTTCAACTTGATCTTGTTGTTAGAAGTCCATCTTCTGTCTGTGTGGAGAAAAATGGTGCGTGTTAAAAAAACAGCCTTCATCAGTTGTGCCAAAAAGTGCAGCAAGACAACCTTCCCTGGAAAAAGGGACATTTTTTTTAACTTTAACGTAGACAGTCACAAATTACATTGTTTTCGCATGTCTTCATTCCTAGACCAAAGACTAGTGAGTGCTTTATTCTAACATTCTTAAATGTACTTTGTAGGTGGAACATCTGGTGGCGGGGCCAGTGTGGAGGTGGTGGTGCTCGACACGGAGGCGGAGGGCGATTCTTCAGGGGAGGAGGCGGCGGCTGTGAGAGTTGAGACGGTGGTGGTGGCGGCCAGAGGTAAGCTCTTATATATTCCTTACTTATTGAGATTGAAGACTAGCTGGGAAGGCAAGAATATGAGATGCATGGCTGGGTGAATGATGAAGCAATGATGGGTGGAAGGACAACAGCCTGGGTGGGTGACACAGAAACTGTATGTGTCCATATACCTGGATCATGCTACTATCTGACTCTTAGATAGCATATGTGTATCTAGAGCAGGGGTACTCATAGTACGGCCCGCGGGCCGGTGGTGGCCCGGCAAGCCTTCCTTGGCGGTGCGCAGACCTTGCAGACAATCACTGCTCCCCCGGCCCCCACAGAGCAGAGGCTTTTTTGTATTTCACCTGTTAGCGCCCCTGCTTCTCCACTCTGACAATCACTGCTCCCCAGGCCCCCACAGAGCAGAGTGGAGATGCAAGGCCACAAAGAGGTGAAATAGAACAAAGCCTCTGCTCTGTGGGGCCGGGCAAGCAGTGATTGTCAGGGTGGAGAAGCAGGGGCGCTACAACAAACAAAGCCTCAATAATATGTTAATGGTCTTTTAAAGACCTGTTAAGTACTTTGGTGTTGTTGTCTGTGTGTGCGCGTTGAGGAAGCGGTCTCAACCCGGGCTGAAGGCTGACACAGATAGACACACACACAGTGAGATGACAGAGGGGGAGGGAGAGCGAGGGCAGGAGGGAGAGAGAGATGGAGGGAGGGCAGGAGGGAGAGCAGGAGGGAGAGAGATGTATGTAAATGCTGGGTCTGGTGGCTCAGTGGATGAGGGCATCTGCTGCAGGGACCTGTGTGCAACCTCATGGTCACAAGTTATCGTTTTGCTTTAGCCCCGCCCCCTCTGACTCCGCCCCCACCAGTGCGGCCCTCGGCCCCAAACTACACTGTAAATGTAGCCCCTGAGAGAAAGTTTGTGAGTACCCATGATCTAGAGAGAGTAGACGGTCAGTGGATGAACTAAGTGTAACTTTGAAGAGCATGTAACACTGCACCCGCACGTCCGTTCCAGTGTAGGAAAGGCAAGGAAAAGAACTTTTAATTTTGTCCAAATACTACCATAAATAGTAGCAGTAGTTTGTATTGCAAGCACTGCATAGATCCGGTTATTACGGTGGCCACTCCCTACCTCTCTTAATAAGTTTAGTAGTACTCAGTCATTCATGTGTGGATGTATCACTGGTCACTCAATAAAAAGCAAAGCACCTAAAGTCATCCCATATATAAGCAAAAACATCCCATGTGAAGTGATAGATAATCAGATTATTTATCTTCTTCAATTTTCCATTTCTAGTACTCATTTCCACTGTAGGGTGAAAGTTAAATTAATTAAGCAGTAGCCCTTGAGTTGTAACAGAGTATTCTCAGTGCCACCCGTAATAGAAAAGTAAGAGCTTCACCACCTGCATGTACTGGACGGGTACAGTAACGCAACGCAAGTCTAGGTCACTATTCATGGCGTGCGTCTCTTTTTCTCGGGTGCAAGTTTACTGCGCTGGCATTATGCCGGCTTGCAGAAAATAACGTACCAATTTTCCAAAACAAGAGATAAGAAGAAGTATAAGACTGGTGTACTTTCATACTAGTCGACTCCAATGGGAGTCCACAGTGCTCATAGAATTTGTTCCTTAAACTCCCACTAATGTTAGAGCAAGGATGAAGAAGTGTGAGGTTAGATAGATACTGGCCTCAATAGTTATGTAATGCGCTTGCAAGTTGCTAGTTGTACTGCAACACAAATTTCTGCTGAATGATTGAGTTAATCTTAAAGAGCATTGGTTACAGACTATGTCTTTCTTTCTTCATATAGATGCTCCTTCCAAACGAACAAGGAGGAAGGAGCTGGCTAGAGCGGCCCGGCAACGGAGGATCGAGGCCACTGTTGCGGAATATCGGCGGCTGGTGGCCCTGGAGGACGAGGAAAGTGTGCAGTCGACAACAACAACAACGTCGTCTGCATCGGCCTCCGTGGCCCCACGGGCTGCCACCCAGCACAGTGGTCCACCCAGACTGAGCCGGGCTGCCAAAGGCAAACGCCACCGCCGAGCAGCAAGGCCAACAGCTGCCTCTCACAGGCATTGCACCTGCAAGGCAGTGAAGGCACGCCTGCGCCGCACTACCCTGATGGTGTCCCGCCTTCAGCAGGAGCTCGCCTTGCTCCGCGAGGAGCATGATGCCCTGGCCCAAAAAGTTAACAGCATCCACCCATAGTGTCCCTTGCCCCTTTTTTAGAGACTTTTGGGGGGTGGGAATTGGGAGTTGGGTTTTTGGGGACTTTTGAAGGACAATCGTTGGGGTTAGGGAGGGTCTTGCGGGAGATTATTTTGTTAGGGATATAAATATACTTTTTCAAACTTTATCTGAGCATACCTGTTTTTTACTGCTTGCCTGGTGGGTGGGGGTTTAACGTTGACTGTTTTCCTGAAAGTTTAGTTCCATTTTCTTCCTTTAAGTGTAAATGCCCAAATGTTTTCAACACTAAGTGCCTCTCACAGACTAAGTGAAGTGAATCCAAGAGTCCTAGGACTTTAGTAGTACTACCTTCAGTCTCTCGTCTCTCGTACTAATACTCCATTATACCCCCAAACCACCAAACGCTTATCTTACCTGTAATTTGTGTTTGAAAGTAGGGCTAGACCCAGGGCTGGCTCCACGGGAAACACCAAATAAGGTTGGCAATCTTGGTCGGATAAAATTTCCTCATAGCGGTGGTACTAGTGGTGTGACACAGTGGCAGTTGCATGCCTATGAAAAAAAAGAAAATGAAATCTGGTTTGTCCTCCTGAGCAATTCAACGGTACAACTGAGAATATAGCAGGTGACAGAAGTACAGTAGAACAGTGCCACATTGTAGCCTAACAAATGGTAAAGTATAACTACTAATTCGGTTGAAGTTCTTTCACATTAGCAATGGTTCTTTGTCAAGCAGAGTAAGAATATATCCTCGGATTTCTTCACCAGCCTGTTGCTATCACCTTATCCTCCCTAGCAAGTGTGTGGATTTATTGCTGTAATAATAATTTAGTCACACATCAATCAAAACCACACAGCCCGGGGGAAGAGGGTTAGGGTTTGAAAAATGGATGGGTACGGGGGTTTTTGGGAAAGGTTTTGGGAGACAAGAAAAAATAGCACAGCATAGACAAACAATTGTGAACATAAACAAATCTTTGGGTACAAACCTATCCATCAATCTTTGAAAGTGCATGCACTACTGCATGCATGTCAGTGAAAAGTAAGTAGTACATTCGACAACTGTGGAAAGAAAGAATGCGACAGTACAGGGCCTGTGTGGAATTATTGATAACGATATTCAACATAAGGTCTCTGTAGCCAGATACCCGAGAGCCTTGCTGGTCACTATAAATCCATTCACAACAACACTCAATGGGGTTGGTCTGGAAGGTGTCAGGTTTACTCCCCGTGATCCAGTCGATGCAAATATGGTTCCACCTCCAAATGTCACCAACACCCAGAAGTGTAAACACAGGGTGTTCGAGCCATTAGGCGGGGGAGAAAAATAACAAACTAAAATAAAAAATGTGGGATGGGTAAAGGTAGGGTCAGCAGGGAAAGGATACCTGTAACAGAAGACAAGACAGGCATCAGTGAAGTGCTGTCCTAACATACAAGGCTACTCTCATATAGTCTCACTAAATAACCAAGGAAGTAGACAAGTACCTGAGCACCAAGAAAACATGACCTTGGATAGGAAATACTATAGCCCTTCTGCCACAATCTGTGAGGAAGGCCTAAGAAACACATAAACATATAGTTAACGAACACACTCCTGTCACACCAAACACACTCGCGTTATACTAAGACATCAAACCCACTACTCACAACATACCACAAACATGGTAGAGGACTCAATGTACAAAGGGGGTTCCAAATAGTCAAAGCAAAGATGTATGGTCCAACAAAAAGGAAGAGGGAAACGGTAGTGTGTAGGAAGC
Organism: Lissotriton vulgaris; assembly: GCF_964263255.1. Lineage (NCBI taxonomy): Eukaryota > Metazoa > Chordata > Amphibia > Caudata > Salamandridae > Lissotriton > Lissotriton vulgaris. Next base: position 581,074,283 of record NC_141687.1, on the reverse strand, counting down.
AAGAACTACAACACTGCGCTCTCTAAGTAATGACCCAGTAGAGAATCTTTGGTGAAGGTCAAACAGAAAAACGTAGTTGCGACCACCACTGAATTCTGCCAAAAACACACCCCACGGTGCACTACACAAAGAGAACTGGGGTAGCCTGTAGTTACCTCACTACATGCCCAGTTATGGAGGTCCTTTGAAATACACAGTTATACAACGGAGACGCGTAGTTGTCCTTACTACCGCGCTCCGTTTTAATAGTACAAAAACGATCCCCGATGTGAACTGTAACACGTGGTATAGACCGCCACTGTGCTCCGCCACACACAATTCAACCAAACAGGAATTCAGCAAAGGTAGAATTCTGTTAGAAAACAGTCACAGAACCTCCCTTAACAATCCGTTCAGGCAGTAATCAGCTGACCGCACGGGCGGCCGAAGAGTTTAGAGCGTCTTTACCTGAAGACGCGTGAAGTCCGTCTACCGCCAAGGACAGAACACGGAAGCGCTCCCCACTGAGCCTCAGGGGGGGGGGGGAAGGTGATAGTCCACAGGAGACACGATAGAAAAGCATGCAGAGCGTCCGCTCTCATGCCGGTGCAGAACAGAAACCAGAATAACGCGCAACAGGAAGCGCGTCTGTTCCCCAGATAAACTTCCTGCAAGTCTCCCGCCTACTCATGGGAAATGTAGTTTCATAGTACGGTAGGCGCTTAGGGGCTGCGTAACCTGACAGAAGGTATAGTAGATAGAAAAGGAGAAATTGCTTTTTTTCTAGGTGTCCCCTCACTCACCAGGGTTGCCCCTTGGTGACATGCTTCATCATTGGGGCCATCCCAGTCCTCTACGGCCTGGGGCGTGCTGCGACTTGCGAATTACGTAGGAGCACTTACAAATGACTATGTGTGGTGCAGATGTGATAGTGGAGTGGACTAAGTGATGTGTTAAGGGATCAATTTAGAAGCCGAGAGAGAGCCAAGAAATGCAGTCACAGTCAGAGAAAAAGGCAAGGGATACTGTATCTATGTGGTTGTAGTGGTCCTGTTGGAAGTGGTAAGTAAGTTGCCTGCAGAAAAAAAATCCTCCTATTAGCGGCACTCCTCCATTGCAGCCGACGCTTCGTCCATCGATGTTGGTCACCAGAAGACACCCTGTCCACTGCCTGCCTGATGCTGAATTGTGGCTCGCTACTGTGAAGCCTGACTCCATCCTTTTTTCCCCATTGCAGAGACTGAAACCCGGCCTGTAATTATTCAACGAAAAACAGGAAGTGATATAATATTACAACACCACTGATAAATAAATATAAGGTATGTAGGCTGTGGAGTGCAAAAAGTCACAATTTGATTTTCCTAGTAGACAGTACAATATTTTTGAAAGTGCGTACTCTGAGTCACCTTTTGAAGGATAAATAAGTATGGGCAAATTAATGTAGCGGATCTTGCCCCTCAAGCTAGGTGTACTGTAAACTGTGTTTTAGAACAAAATTAGATCTTCCTAGCAGTGCTCCCACCCAGACCCTTACTAAAGCCAGTCGCAAAAATGTAGAAGACCCCCAATCAAATCTCAAAAAACGAGGCCTAGCAGAAAACTGGTGACAAAACTTACTTTGAAAGTAAAAGTAGGCCGAAGTACCCCCTTCCTAATTACCCATTACCCACCGTGGATTGCATTCAAACTACTTGCAAGCAACCAAGCAAAAGTAGCCATAGCCAGCATCGCTCCAAGACTCGAAATCCCCCCCACTCAAACACATGCAATAGAAATACTGCTAACCCTAACGAACCCTAAGTTAAGAATAGTGGCAAAGGCTTTCTTTAACTATGCCAAATCCCCCCTTTCCCACCATGGATTTTCTTCAAATGACTTGCAACCAAAATTACACATTCTCACGAGTGCTCTAAGACCCCAGAACTCAGTTGGAAAAATCTAGAACACCCCGAAACACATGCAATCCTGCTGCTAGGGCTAACCCTAACGAACCCTAAGTTACAAAAAGTGCCAAAACTAAAGGCTTTTCCGCGCGGATTTTGTCCCAACCACTTCTACCCGGTATTAGACCTTCCCAGGAATGCCCCAAGACCCGGCAACCCACCCGCCAAGAAGCATAACACCCCCAAACAGGCCAAAAGCAAAATCTCATACTTGCAATATTTCTGGGCCTTCGGTCCAAACGCGCTGCGTAGCTAGGCCATAAGTCGGGGTTGGCACGACGGATTTCCTGAAAAGCAAATGCAATCAAGATTAGAGTGTCCCAGCAATGCTCCCAGACGACGAAACTCACCCACAAACAGACGGAACCCCCCCTAAGAGCACCTCAAAGGCAAGCAAGTCATCAAAAACACAAAAAAAATTCCGCCTGGGATTTGGTCCAAAACACTTTTATCCGGTATTAGAGCTTCCCAGCAATGGCCCCAGAGCCGTCAACCCAGGAGAAAACGAGTAGAAGACCCCCAAACAGCCAAAGAGCAAAAGTACAAAAATGGGGACAGTCAATTTTTCACAAATTTCCCAAATCACTCCGCGCGCGCTCTGCAGCTAGGCCCTAAGTCCCCTCTGCCACCATGGATTTGCTTCAAACCTCTTGCAAAGTAAAGTATATATAGCCAGCAGTGCTCCCAGACCACGAAACTCACCCACAAACACCAGGAAGCCCCCCAAATAGGCCCCCGAAAACGCTACATAGAGCAAAATGTCAGAAATAGCCCAAAAAAAAATCGGCCTGGATTTTGTCCCAACCACTTCTACCCGGTATTAGACCTTCCCAGGAATGCCCCAAGACCCGGCAACCCACCCGCCAAGAAGCATAACACCCCCAAACAGGCCAAAAGCAAAATCTCATACTTGCAATATTTCTGGGCCTTCGGTCCAAACGCGCTGCGTAGCTAGGCCATAAGTCGGGGTTGCCACGACGGATTTCCTGAAAAGCAAATGCAATCAAGATTAGAGTGTCCCAGCAGTGCTCCCAGACCACGAAACTCACCCACAAACACCAGGAAGCCCCCCAAACAGGCCCCCGAAAACGCTACATAGAGCAAAATGTCAGAAATAGCCCAAAAAAAAATCGGCCTGGATTTTGTCCCAACCACTTCTACCCGGTATTAGACCTTCCCAGGAATGCCCCAAGACCCGGCAACCCACCCGCCAAGAAGCATAACACCCCCAAACAGGCCAAAAGCAAAATCTCATACTTGCAATATTTCTGGGCCTTCGGTCCAAACGCGCTGCGTAGCTAGGCCATAAGTCGGGGTTGCCACGACGGATTTCCTGAAAAGCAAATGCAATCAAGATTAGAGTGTCCCAGCAGTGCTCCCAGACCACGAAACTCACCCACAAACACCAGGAAGCCCCCCAAACAGGCCCCCGAAAACGCTACATAGAGCAAAATGTCAGAAATAGCCCAAAAAAAAATCGGCCTGGATTTTGTCCCAACCATTTCTACCCGGTATTAGACCTTCCCAGGAATGCCCCAAGACCCGGCAACCCACCCGCCAAGAAGCATAACACCCCCAAACAGGCCAAAAGCAAAATCTCATACTTGCAATATTTCTGGGCCTTCGGTCCAAACGCGCTGTGTAGCTAGGCCATAAGTCGGGGTTGCCACGACGGATTTCCTGAAAAGCAAATGCAATCAAGATTAGAGTGTCCCAGCAGTGCTCCCAGACCACGAAACTCACCCACAAACACCAGGAAGCCCCCAAAACAGGCCCCCGAAAACGCTACATAGAGCAAAATGTCAGAAATAGCCCAAAAAAAAATCGGCCTGGATTTTGTCCCAACCACTTCTACCCGGTATTAGACCTTCCCAGGAATGCCCCAAGACCCGGCAACCCACCCGCCAAGAAGCATAACACCCCCAAACAGGCCAAAAGCAAAATCTCATACTTGCAATATTTCTGGGCCTTCGGTCCAAACGCGCTGCGTAGCTAGGCCATAAGTCGGGGTTGCCACGACGGATTTCCTGAAAAGCAAATGCAATCAAGATTAGAGTGTCCCAGCAGTGCTCCCAGACCACGAAACTCACCCACAAACACCAGGAAGCCCCCCAAACAGGCCCCCCGAAAACGCTACATAGAGCAAAATGTCAGAAATAGCCCAAAAAAAAATCGGCCTGGATTTTGTCCCAACCACTTCTACCCGGTATTAGACCTTCCCAGGAATGCCCCAAGACCCGGCAACTCACCCGCCAAGAAGCATAACACCCCCAAACAGGCCAAAAGCAAAATCTCATACTTGCAATATTTCTGGGCCTTCGGTCCAAACGCGCTGCGTAGCTAGGCAATAAGTCGGGGTTGCCACGACGGATTTCCTGAAAAGCAAATGCAATCAAGATTAGAGTGTCCCAGCAGTGCTCCCAGACCACGAAACTCACCCACAAACACCAGGAAGCCCCCCAAATAGGCCCCTGAAAACGCTACATAGAGCAAAATGTCAGAAATAGCCCAAAAAAAAATCGGCCTGGATTTTGTCCCAACCACTTCTACCCGGTATTAGACCTTCCCAGGAATGCCCCAAGACCCGGCAACCCACCCGCCAAGAAGCATAACACCCCCAAACAGGCCAAAAGCAAAATCTCATACTTGCAATATTTCTGGGCCTTCGGTCCAAACGCGCTGCGTAGCTAGGCCATAAGTCGGGGTTGCCACGACGGATTTCCTGAAAAGCAAATGCAATCAAGATTAGAGTGTCCCAGCAGTGCTCCCAGACCACGAAACTCACCCACAAACACCAGGAAGCCCCCCAAACAGGCCCCCGAAAACGCTACATAGAGCAAAATGTCAGAAATAGCCCAAAAAAAAATCGGCCTGGATTTTGTCCCAACCACTTCTACCCGGTATTAGACCTTCCCAGGAATGCCCCAAGACCCGGCAACCCACCCGCCAAGAAGCATAACACCCCCAAACAGGCCAAAAGCAAAATCTCATACTTGCAATATTTCTGGGCCTTCGGTCCAAACGCGCTGCGTAGCTAGGCCATAAGTCGGGGTTGCCACGACGGATTTCCTGAAAAGCAAATGCAATCAAGATTAGAGTGTCCCAGCAGTGCTCCCAGACCACGAAACTCACCCACAAACACCAGGAAGCCCCCCAAACAGGCCCCCGAAAACGCTACATAGAGCAAAATGTCAGAAATAGCCCAAAAAAATATCGGCCTGGATTTTGTCCCAACCACTTCTACCCGGTATTAGACCTTCCCAGGAATGCCCCAAGACCCGGCAACCCACCCGCCAAGAAGCATAACACCCCCAAACAGGCCAAAAGCAAAATCTCATACTTGCAATATTTCTGGGCCTTCGGTCCAAACGCGCTGCGTAGCTAGGCCATAAGTCGGGGTTGCCACGACGGATTTCCTGAAAAGCAAATGCAATCAAGATTAGAGTGTCCCAGCAGTGCTCCCAGACCACGAAACTCACCCACAAACACCAGGAAGCCCCCCAAACAGGCCCCCGAAAACGCTACATAGAGCAAAATGTCAGAAATAGCCAAAAAAAAAATCGGCCTGGATTTTGTCCCAACCACTTCTACCCGGTATTAGACCTTCCCAGGAATGCCCCAAGACCCGGCAACCCACCCGCCAAGAAGCATAACACCCCCAAACAGGCCAAAAGCAAAATCTCATACTTGCAATATTTCTGGGCCTTCGGTCCAAACGCGCTGCGTAGCTAGGCCATAAGTCGGGGTTGCCACGACGGATTTCCTGAAAAGCAAATGCAATCAAGATTAGAGTGTCCCAGCAATGCTCCCAGACCACGAAACTCACCCACAAACAGACGGAACCCCCCTAAGAGCACCTCAAAGGCAAGCAAGTCATCAAAAACACAACAAATTTTCCGCCTCGGATTTGGTCCAAACCACTTTTAGTGCTTCCCAGCAATGGCCCCAGACCCGTCAACTCACCTGCAAAGAGGTAGAACAACACCCCCACAAGTGCTGAGTCTTTCTTCATTGGGCGTAAACCAGCCCTCTGCTTTGATGGAAATAGGAGTCTGGAGGAGGAGGATAGAGGAGCATGTTCTTCTGAACTTGTGAACCTGAGGAATGCAGACTGCGGCACCTTCAAATCAATTAGCAAACAAGTGAAGACAGTTCTGCTGATGGGCTTGTTTTTGTGATTATCTGATTAAAGTTTGAATTATATTAACTGTGCACAACAAAGAAAGACAGATACAAAGGAATAAAAGTGAATAAGGATGAAAAAGAAAGTTATTGATTCGTTGTCTCATTTTCAGGGCTCGGTATCACGGTCCAGGAATAAGAATAAGGCTTCGTCATCATACTCTGCGAATTCAGGCAGGGTGAGCTCAGTGTCACCTGACAGAGTAGAAAGTCCCTCATCTATGTTGCTGCCCACCTCCTCTTCATCCGGCACGCTCTCTCGTACTCTGAAATCTGGTGGTATGAGGTGCTGATTCATCTTGATCATTGTTAACCTCTCCACATTTTTGGGCGAGAGGCGGCTCCGTTTGGGAGTTACAATCCCACCAGCCGCACTGAAAACCCGTTCAGAAGACACGCTTGCGAGTGGGCAAGACAAGTAGTTTAAAGCCAGGTTGGTGAGCTGTGGCCACAATTCTTTTTTCCCATGCCAATACGCCAATGGGTCAGAATTAACATAGACCTCTGTTGAGTCATTCAGATAGTCCTTCACCATCGACTCAAGGTCCTCATCCAAGGTTCCTCCACTTTGCTTAGCTCTTGCTGTGCCTCTGACCTTTTGAGAACCAAACCCACGCAGAGCTAGCCAATCCTCTTCAGCCTCCAATGTTTCTGTTGTCTTTCGTGCAGATGATCCGGTTGCCGGTGTCTTTAACGGCTGAGAGGTCACTTGTGCCACAGCCACAGGTGCAGAAGTGGATTGTTTTGACTGGGGATGGCCTGCTGATGTACTGCCATTTCCTTCAATTTCCAGCCGTTCTGTTTCAAACTTCTTGGCTGACAAGGCTAGCCAACGTTTGTACTTTGGAACATGTTCATCATCAAAAGGAAAGAATGCTTGGCCTGCCAGCGCCTTTTTGTAGCGTGGATCCAGAATAGTAGCACAAATGTAATGCTGTTCTGAGTGGATCTTTTTAAGACGTTCATCACCTTGTAGGAGCTCTAATAATTGCTCAGCCAGAAGCAAAGAGTCTTGGTTTTTATCTTTTCGAAACACAGAACACACCTCCTTCAGTTGGTCCTCCAGCATGTACAACAATGGGATAGCTTTTCCCAAATTAGAGTCCTCCTTGCTGACTGCACGCGTGAAGAACTCAAAAGGACGAAGCATGCGTGTCAGGCTTTCAACTATGTTCCATTGCGGCCCACCCATCCTCAGCTCCTCTGCACCCTCTTTAAGGAAATATTGATCGAGTTCCGTATACTGCTCATACAGACGCTCAAGCATGTAGAAGGTTGAGTTCCAACGTGTTACCACCTCCTGGATGAGTGCTTTCACTGGCATTTGATGTTGATATAGCAGGCTCCTCAGCTGCTTCCGGGCCTTAAAAGAATGGCTGAAATGCTTGCACATTTTTCGGCAGGTGTCCAATACACTGTACGCTGCACTGCCTTTATTACCCAAGAATTTTTGGACAACCAGGTTTATACAGTGCGCCAAACACGGCACTCTGAAATAGTAACCGTCCCTCATGGCCTTGACTATATTGGCGCCATTGTCCGTGGAAACATAACCAACCTTGCGTTTTAGTGGGGACAGCCAGTTAAGGACCTTTGTGTTAAAGACATCCAAAATGTTTTCTGCTGTGTGACGTTTCTCCAAACCAAACATGGCTAGTGTTGCATGTTTCCGAGCACCTTTAAAAACAATGTTCGTGTCAACACCTGCGTTTAGCTTTGATCTATCCCCTGAAAAAGAGACCCAGTGTGCAGTGATGCACATGTAATCAGCGCCTGCGCCACTGGTCCACATGTCTGTTGTAGGATGTATAGTGTGAACAGCACTCTTCTGCAAAGCTGACCCAATCACCTTCAGAACATCTTCATGTAGTGCTGGAACCGCAACTCGGGCAAAATAGAACCGGCTAGGAACCTTCCATTTAGGGCAGAGCGCTGTCACTAATTCTAGAAAACCAACCCCTTCTACAAAAGAAAAAGGGAGAAGGTCCAGAGCTAGCATTTTAGCCAGCTTAGTGTTATACAGACGGGTCATTGGGTGGTTGCGTTCATATTGCGCTTCTGTAAACAACATCTTTTTAATGTTGCCCTGGACCAAGGATTTACGGGATGATGATGATCTCTTCGACCCAGTTACGCTCGCTGATGAACTTTTCCGCATTGATGTCTCACTCTCTCCCACACTCTTAGCGTGGCTCCCATGGGGTGTGCTGCTGACAGGGGAACTGGGTGTAAGTGAAGTGTTTGAATCGCCTTCTTCCCCCTCGTCATTATCAGATGAAAAAACAACGTTTTCATTGCGTGCAATTCCGGCTTCCTTGATCGTGTGTAGGTGCGCAAACCATTGGACATCGTGCGTTCTCCTAAGATGACCTCTCTGGCCTCCGGTACCATAGTTGGAACCCAACTTACCACGACTAACTCGAAGCTTACAAATGCTACAAATGGCTACGTTTTCATTTTTTGGGCAAACACTAAAGAAGTCCCAAACTGGAGACTTGAAATGTCTTCGGGGGCCGGAGGAGGCGGCGATACTGGTGGTGGTGGTGGTCCTGCTGCTAATGTCAGATGAAGTGGAGGATGTGGATTGCCGAACTTCAGTACGTTTTGCACTTTCACCACCACGAATTGAGGTCGAGGACGAGGTGGGTACCTTCTTGCGAGGAAGAAATATGGAAGCGGTAGGTTTTGGTGTACTACTTAACTCCAAATCTAATGATTCCATTTCCATTGCCTCCTCGCCGACATCATCATCACGCTCAGCAGCTTCTCGGGATAGGGTCAAAATGTCTCTTTGCTGCATGCCCGGTGGGGCTGCAGTGACCTTTGTGATGACTGGCTCGTCGTCATCGTGAGAGGCTTCATCACCAGCAGTATCTGTCACTTCTTGTTGAGCCTCATCACACTCCATAGGTTTGAGTTTTTGGACGACCTTCCTTTTACGCTTAGGTACCGGTGTCAGATCATGGTGTGCCTCACTGTCAGACCACAGTTGTGGTTCCCAAGACAGATCACTTGCATCAGAACGAGGTGGGCTTGAAGAAGATGTAGACACCCCCCTTGATCTTTTCCTTGCTAGGGATGTGGAAGACAATGAATGATCATCAGGAGGAGTGGCTTCCAATGATACCTCGGGTTCATTGTCGATTTCCTGATGTGCCCCTACTTCGGGAGGAACAACTATTGTGGGCACTTGTGAACCTCCATGCACCTTTGCTTGCGCATCTCCTTTTGCTGCCTCTCCTTCCACATGTACTCGGGCATGTACTTGCACATGGTGTTGTTGTTGCGGCTGTGGTTGTTCAACACTTGTCAGATGAGTTACAACAACCTGTGTTGATTCAGGGACATTGCTGCTACTTTCTTGCGATGAGCCAACATCACTGGTCGATGGTGATTGGAGAAGTACACTGACTGCCTCTGAAGCACTCAAGGGCTTTGACTTAAGTTGGCGTGGTGGTGGAGGCACTGAACCCAATGGAGCAGGGGTGCTGCTCCCAGCTTGGTCCCCAGCAGATCCTGCTGCTGCAGGCATACTTTTTTTTTTGCTCCCAAAAAACGTGGCGGGTGGCACACCAGCCTCCTTGGTAACTTGCTTCTTCTGCTACTTACTAGCAACTTTCTTGCTAGAGGAGCTACGGAGAACTTTCTTTGGGGGCGGGGCCATCTTCCTCTGAGCAGGTCAGACAGCAGGCCGCAGTTGCACGAATTGTAGAGTTGTCTGAGGCCAGACGTGACGTCGCGTGACGTTATGCTGCACACACACACCGCTGCAGGACTTCTTCCTGGCACTGGTGGTTCTCTTGAGTCTTGTGCACCTAAAAAAAATGGAAGACAGAGGAACATCAGTTCAGTTATAGAGCACAAAAAAAATCGAAAAACACTGCAAAATCAGCACAATCCCAATCCATCCATGCCCTCCATAATGTTTAAATTCAAGACAACCCACAGAAAGACTAGGCCCATGCAAGACTCACTACCCCTGGGCATAAATAAAGGTTGAAAAGTAGGCAAAATGGTTGGAGGCCTAACAACAAAGCCTGCATTCAAAATGGCCACTTGCCTCCTAGCACATGGCCAGGGCCTGCCTGTACCAGCACTCAAAATGGCCCCCACCCACATGGCCTGTCCCCATGAACACCCCCAAAAATCGAAAAACACTGCAAAATCAGCACAATCCCATTCCATCCATGCCCTCCATGATGTTTAAATTCAAGACACCCCACAGAAAGACTAGGCCCATGCACCACTCACTACCCCTGGTCAAGGCCCCAACAACAGGTCAAAAATCGAAAAACACAGAAAAATCAGCACAATCCCATTCAATCCATGCCCTCCATGATGTTTAAGTTCAAGACAGCCCACAGAAAGACTAGGCCCATGCTAGACTCAAATACCCCTGGTGAAAAGGCCACAAGTACAGGCCCAAAAAACGAAAATCACTGAAAAATCTGCACAATCCCATTCCATCCATGGCCTCCATGATGTTTAAATTCAAGACAACCCACAGAAAGACTAGGCCCATGCAAGACTCACTACCCCTGGGCATAAATAAAGGTTGAAAAGTAGGCAAAATGGTTGGAGGCCTAACAACAAAGCCTGCATTCAAAATGGCCACTTGCCTGCCAGTGCCAGCACATGGCCAGTGCCTGTAGCTGCACTCAAAATGGCCACCAGCCACATGGCATGTCCCTCCCCATGAACACCCCCAAAAATCGAAAAACACTGAAAAATCTGCACAATCCCATCCATCCATGCCCTCCATGATGTTTAAATTCAAGACAACCCACAGAAAGACTAGGCCCATGCAAGACTCACTACCCCTGGGCATAAATAAAGGTTGAAAAGTAGGCAAAATGGTTGGAGGCCTAACAACAAAGCCTGCATTCAAAATGGCCACTTGCCTCCTAGCACATGGCCAGGGCCTGCCTGTACCAGCACTCAAAATGGCCCCCACCCACATGGCCTGTCCCCATGAACACCCCCAAAAATCGAAAAACACTGCAAAGTCAGCACAATCCCATTCCATCCATGCCCTCCATGATGTTTAAGTTCAAGACAGCCCACAGAAAGACTAGGCCCATGCTAGACTCAAATACCCCTGGTGAAAAGGCCACAAGTACAGGCCCAAAAAACGAAAATCACTGAAAAATCTGCACAATCCCATTCCATCCATGGCCTCCATGATGTTTAAATTCAAGACAACCCACAGAAAGACTAGGCCCATGCAAGACTCACTACCCCTGGGCATAAATAAAGGTTGAAAAGTAGGCAAAATGGTTGGAGGCCTAACAACAAAGCCTGCATTCAAAATGGCCACTTGCCTGCCAGCACATGGCCAGTGCCTGTAGCTGCACTCAAAATGGCCACCAGCCACATGGCATGTCCCTCCCCATGAACACCCCCAAAAATCGAAAAACACTGCAAAATCAGCACAATCCCATTCCATCCATGGCCTCCATGATGTTTAAATTCAAGACAACCCACAGAAAGACTAGGCCCATGCAAGACTCACTACCCCTGGGCATAAATAAAGGTTGAAAAGTAGGCAAAATGGTTGGAGGCCTAACAACAAAGCCTGCATTCAAAATGGCCACTTGCCTCCTAGCACATGGCCAGGGCCTGCCTGTACCAGCACTCAAAATGGCCCCCACCCACATGGCCTGTCCCCATGAACACCCCCAAAAATCGAAAAACACTGCAAAATCAGCACAATCCCATTCCATCCATGCCCTCCATGATGTTTAAATTCAAGACACCCCACAGAAAGACTAGGCCCATGCACCACTCACTACCCCTGGTCAAGGCCCCAACAACAGGTCAAAAATCGAAAAACACAGAAAAATCAGCACAATCCCATTCAATCCATGCCCTCCATGATGTTTAAGTTCAAGACAGCCCACAGAAAGACTAGGCCCATGCTAGACTCAAATACCCCTGGTGAAAAGGCCACAAGTACAGGCCCAAAAAACGAAAATCACTGAAAAATCTGCACAATCCCATTCCATCCATGGCCTCCATGATGTTTAAATTCAAGACAACCCACAGAAAGACTAGGCCCATGCAAGACTCACTACCCCTGGGCATAAATAAAGGTTGAAAAGTAGGCAAAATGGTTGGAGGCCTAACAACAAAGCCTGCATTCAAAATGGCCACTTGCCTGCCAGTGCCAGCACATGGCCAGTGCCTGTAGCTGCACTCAAAATGGCCACCAGCCACATGGCATGTCCCTCCCCATGAACACCCCCAAAAATCGAAAAACACTGAAAAATCTGCACAATCCCATTCCATCCATGCCCTCCATGATGTTTAAATTCAAGACAACCCACAGAAAGACTAGGCCCATGCAAGACTCACTACCCCTGGGCATAAATAAAGGTTGAAAAGTAGGCAAAATGGTTGGAGGCCTAACAACAAAGCCTGCATTCAAAATGGCCACTTGCCTCCTAGCACATGGCCAGGGCCTGCCTGTACCAGCACTCAAAATGGCCCCCACCCACATGGCCTGTCCCCATGAACACCCCCAAAAATCGAAAAACACTGCAAAATCAGCACAATCCCATTCCATCCATGCCCTCCATGATGTTTAAGTTCAAGACAGCCCACAGAAAGACTAGGCCCATGCTAGACTCAAATACCCCTGGTGAAAAGGCCACAAGTACAGGCCCAAAAAACGAAAATCACTGAAAAATCTGCACAATCCCATTCCATCCATGGCCTCCATGATGTTTAAATTCAAGACAACCCACAGAAAGACTAGGCCCATGCAAGACTCACTACCCCTGGGCATAAATAAAGGTTGAAAAGTAGGCAAAATGGTTGGAGGCCTAACAACAAAGCCTGCATTCAAAATGGCCACTTGCCTGCCAGCACATGGCCAGTGCCTGTAGCTGCACTCAAAATGGCCACCAGCCACATGGCATGTCCCTCCCCATGAACACCCCCAAAAATCGAAAAACACTGCAAAATCAGCACAATCCCATTCCATCCATGGCCTCCATGATGTTTAAATTCAAGACAACCCACAGAAAGACTAGGCCCATGCAAGACTCACTACCCCTGGGCATAAATAAAGGTTGAAAAGTAGGCAAAATGGTTGGAGGCCTAACAACAAAGCCTGCATTCAAAATGGCCACTTGCCTGCCAGCACATGGCCAGTGCCTGTAGCTGCACTCAAAATGGCCACCAGCCACATGGCATGTCCCCCCCCATGAACACCCCCAAAAATCGAAAAACACTGCAAAATCAGCACAATCCCATTCCATCCATGGCCTCCATGATGTTTAAATTCAAGACAACCCACAGAAAGACTAGGCCCATGCAAGACTCACTACCCCTGGGCATAAATAAAGGTTGAAAAGTAGGCAAAATGGTTGGAGGCCTAACAACAAAGCCTGCATTCAAAATGGCCACTTGCCTGCCAGCACATGGCCAGTGCCTGTAGCTGCACTCAAAATGGCCACCAGCCACATGGCATGTCCCTCCCCATGAACACCCCCAAAAATCGAAAAACACTGCAAAATCAGCACAATCCCATTCCATCCATGCCCTCCATGATGTTAAAGTTCAAGACAGCCCACAGAAAGACTAGGCCCATGCACCACTCACTACCCCTGGTCAAGGCCCCAACAACAGGTCAAAAATCGAAAAACACAGAAAAATCAGCACAATCCCATTCCATCCATGCCCTCCATGATGTTTAAATTCAAGACACCCCACAGAAAGACTAGGCCCATGCAACACTCACTACCCCTGGTGAAAAGGCCACAAGTACAGCCCAAAAAAACGAAAATCACTGAAAAATAAGCACAATCCCAAGCCATCCAGCCCCTCCATGATGTTTAAATTCAAGACACCCCACAGAAAGACTCAGTCCACCCACCACTGAGTACCCCTGGGCAAAAGGCCCCAAAACAGCCCAAAAATCGAAAATTCCAAAATTTTAATTGCAGCAACTGTAATGCCCCAAACAAACTTACTTGTAAAATTTCTAATCCAACAGTGATCCAAAGAAAGTCAAAAAGGCCTCAAATCCAAATATCCAGCAGCATCCACAAAAAGTAATCCTTCCAGCTCCAGACCCAAATGAAAAGTGACCAGGAGATGGACAAAGCACTGGGAGGAGCCTGCTGAACAGGAACAGGAAGTTGAAGACTGTGGGGCACTTCCTTCCTCCCACCCCCCTGACCCCCTCCCCAAAATGGACTCCTCGCTAAAAAAGTGCAGGCAAATGTCAAACTAAGGAGTTATTCAGATAAAAATCATCATTTCTAGAAGGTTTATGCTGCTTGCTGGTGGATTTCTTGTGCAGAATTGCAAATTTATATTTTCGCTCGCCGCATCTCAAATCTCGCAATTGCGAAGTACCACGAGACGTGATCTCGCCGTACTCGCGTTGACAAACTATCGCTGGCAAGCCGCGATGACGTAATCGCGCTCGCCAATTCCCGCGGGATCACACAGCAAGATCCAAAATGGCGCAGCACTCGCAAACTATCGAAAAAAACAACTCGGCAAACGATGATAAACGCTGCGCGCCGCAAAAATTGTATCACCAACGCCGCGCGCCGCCCAAAAAATCCGCTGCGTGCGAATTTGCGGATTTTGCGGGAAATTCGCAAATCTCGCGGATTGCGGATTTCCCGAAAATCCGCAAAATCCGCGAGCGTAACGGATTTTCCGCCCATGCTTAGTTGCAATACATTAAACCCTGCTACATTACTACCGTCAAGCACAACAGACCCTACATCACATGACTGTGTGGAAGTCATTGACACAATTACGAAACCAAGACAAGACTTGACAGACATTGCTTTACCCGATCCGGACCTGACACTATATGTGGATGGTTCATGTATGAGAACAAGCACAGGAGAGTTAGTGGCCGCATATGCAGTGACCACTGAAACTGAAGTCATAGAAACACATTGTATTGACACACTGTCTGCTCAAGCAGCAGAGCTCATCGCTCTGACCCAAGCCTGTATACGAGCCAAGAACCTGAAAGTAAACATATACACAGATTCACAGTATGCATTCGGAGTCGTACACGACTTCGGCGTTCTCTGGCAAGAGAGAGGTTTTTTGACCTCCCACGGAGCCAAGATCCAGCATGGTCCCCTCATTCAGGCTCTGTTAGAAGCAATACATTTGCCTACAGCCATAGCCATCATGAAGTGCAAAGCACATACTAAGGTTACAGACACTATTTCCCAGGGTAACGACCTGGCAGATCGAACAGCTAAACTTACAGCTCAGACTCAAACAGACATACCGACTGACATGACAAAGACAGAAGTAATGCCACTAACACATTGCATGACAGTCAGGGATCCCACACAAGATGTACTCGATATACAGACACATGCTACTCCGGACGAAATCAAGAAATGGACTGAACAAGGAGGGATCCAGACAGATCAGGGATGGTTGACGAAGGGAAAAGCCACATGGTTTCTCCCCTACTCTATGGTTCAAGTTATCATTAATATAGCACATAGTCCAGCACACTTAGGAGAAAAAGCCATGTTAGACAGTATCCAGAATATATGGTTCAACAAGCATTTACGAGCAGCAGCAAAACAGAAAGTGCGTACCTGCATGATCTGTTGTCAGTTCAATCCAGGCAAAGGCATTCCCGTGGAACAAGGTGGATTTCATCCTCCTGACCATCCTTTTGAAGTCCTCCAGATGGATTATATCCAGATGGACAGATGCCGAGGATTCAAGCATGTCCTCGTAGTCGTATGTGCCCTTTCCCGATGGACAGAAGCTTATCCAGTCCCAGATTACACTGCTGTAACCACTGCCAAGCAGCTGGTTCGTGAATTTTTCCCGCGATACGGCTTGCCCCGTGTCGTATACTCAGATAATGGACAGCCATTCTCGTCCGAGCTCATGAAACAGGTATCACTCCTGTTAGGTTACCAGTGGAAATTTCACTGTGTACGACACCCCGAAGTAGCAGGTCTCATTGAGAGACATAATCAGACCCTAAAAACACGGTTAGCGAAAGTCTGTGCAGAAAAAGGTGTAGATTGGATGGTAGCCTTGCCGGTTGCCCTCTTTTACATGCAAATGGTAGCCCATTCCAGAACAGGGCTATCCCCGTACGAAGTGGTCTTTGGCAGACCACCGAATATGTGGGGGAAGCCTATGCCGCGTAAAATTACTGATGTTAACTGTAATATGCTGACAGATTACCTGGCTTCCTTGATGTCTGCACTACTATCATGTCGTTCACAGGTCGCGGCTGCCTTCCCGGACCACACCCAAGTGAAACCGCATGAAATCGTTCCTGGAGAATATGTACATATCCACAACTTTGACCGTTCAAGCCCTCTGGAGCGCAGGTGGAAGGAACCAAAACTGGTGTTGATGACCACGAGGACCGCAGTGAAGATCGAAGGACGGAAAGGCTGGATCCATTCCAGCCACATAAAACGCTTTCATGGACTGAAACCAGTAACTTTTCCCAAGGACTGCCCCGTTTCCGACACGGACTCTAAACTCCCCCTGTTAGAGAAAACTCCGCAACAGGAGTATAAATTAAAGTTGAGGTCTAGTAAGTCAGACAGCGTTTAATTGTTTAAGTCCCCCTCGGGTGAAGCGGTTAGACAGGTTTCTGACATGTATGAGATAGACCCCAATAGTCAGAGAGATAAACAGAAAGTCAAGAAAATGAAATATTGTAAAGATCTGCGAAGCAGATGTATCATAACATTACTTATTATGTTTTTTCTGAGTATTACGATCATATGTATAAGCTGGACGTTACATATTTTCTTTCCTCTTGGTTCACATGTACATTCTTCTTCTAATGACACCATCGAGCACACTTTCAGTGACCTGCCCCCTCATGAACTGTCCTATCGTTTAGCACTGCGCAACAACACTTTTATCCGTATGTTACACCATTCACATCAAACCAGCAATGCCACGAATTGCTGGGTATGTGGCCGACTCCCTCCCTATCAGAAATATAAGGGAGCTCTGCCCCTCTATCCTTACCCGTTTACACATAATGGTTCGTGCGGTGCATGGTTTACTTTAATGTCCTCTTTAGACAGTGAGTCCAAAGTTTCCCAAGGCAATTGGATATGGGGAAATCTGAATACGGTTATGAATAAAGCATGTTTCCCAGACAAGGACGGTCTTCCCCAAAGGACAGGGACCGATCTAGAAAATGAAGTTTATGGATTAGGAAATTTTAGCCTCAATCTCATGATTCTGAACGTTCAGTCCGAGACTAATTCGGATTTGCCGTTTATAACAGTTTTACCAGTAACAGGCGAATTATGCGTTAGAAAGAATGGTTCAGTACATCTAGGACACAGTGATTGTAATACTGTGGTCGAATTCAGTAATAAAGGAAAGTCTACTTTCAAAGCTTCCCGCCATTCTTATTTTATTTGTGGTCAGACAGCTAATATATGTCTGCCCTTAGATTGGGATGGAACGTGTTACATTGCGTTCCTATTACCACCTGTTTTTCTAGCCCCACCTGATTATCATCGAAATTCACATCTTGTACATATAAGACATAGAAGGGAGATCAAGTCCCCAATTGTCGATCAGACTGAGACAACGTGGGAACAATACACAGATTTCAATAAAGGATTCTTTTTCTTTGTAGGTCCTGTCCAAAACAGTAAACAGATACGCAAATTAACCAGAACTCTTGAAGCAGTAGTGAATGAGACTACTTCTGCTTTAGGTAACTTAACCGAAGAGCAGTCTGCTATGAGACTTGTTGTTCTTCAAAACCGCCTTGTCCTTGACGTCATACTGGCCGATAGGGGCGGGGCTTGTAGAGTGATCGGATCTAGTTGTTGTGTGTTTATTCCTAATAACACACCATCAGTATACAAAGCAATTACAAGGCTTCATGAGATAGCTCATCAGATGCACCAGAATCCAGGCACCTGGACATGGTCCGGCTGGCTCTGGAGTGTGATATCAGCCTGGGGATGGAAAGTACTGTCATTCCTAGGAATAATACTGCTCATAGTATTCAGTTGTTGTCTCTGTCTGCAATGTGGGCCAGCGATTTGCGGCTTGTGCGCCACATCTTGTATTCCCCGTCCAAGTCCACGTTCCCGTTCCCGAATGAAGAAAGATGAGCAAATGATGTTCTATGACCAGATAGATGGTCTCATGAAAATAGATATATCTTGAAGGGCGCAGTAGGGGCCAAGGAGGGAATGAGGAAATAGAAATTTTTAGGTAGCCAATGTGTCCCCCACTCGCACCCCATCCATGCACCCATGTTCCATGTATGTTGTATAATTCCCTTCCCGTGCCTGCCATGAAGACGCATATGCATTTGCGTCCAACGTTAACATGTCAGTTATTCAGTTCTCCAAGATAACCACGTTAATTTGGCTTTTAGGCCTATGGTGCCAACGTCTTTACATGGTACACTTTTAAAATATCGCAAAGCACACGTTCTTCACGTTTTCCTGGCTCTGTCGAGCCAGGCCCTTAATTAAGGCTCCGAGTCTCTTCTGCCTCTGAAAGCTACAGTTTAGGTATGCATCCCTGACCTTTACCTTACTTCCTGCTCAGGCGAGCGGTGCCCGGCTCGGCCTGGCCTGCCTGCCAAGACGGTATTTTGCCTACAAGTTATCTGTTCAGCCTCCGCAAAAACACATTCCAGTTCAGTGAAATAGGTAAACATATTCCAGCCTGCAGAGCAAAGGGCCCAGCTTTCCTGTCTCCTTGCACGTAATTTACTGCACCCGTTACCATGGTAGACCCATGGCCCCCGCGCATTGCATGAAGAACTATAGACACGCACTAGCATTCATTATTGAACGGCCTCTGCCCGAGAGACCTTTTACTTCAGACAACACATCCTCCAAACATTAGATATCAGATATGTTATAAGTGCAGGTCGTTCTGACATCCCAGACACCAGACTCCTCTACTAGTGCTAAAGTCAAGCCCCCCAGCTCTCCCCAGTTACACGTCATGCTCAGTTGCGCACGCATCCAGGACAAAGGTTTCTGCTGACCCTGCAGAATCTTTCTATGCATCCACCCACCTATGACACTTCTGTGACGTTTCCTGCACACACCTCCGTGTACGCCCCTGTACACACCTTCTTTTACGCACATGTGTTCTTATCTTCTCTCTTTTCACTTGTTACGCCTACTGTATTCATTTCCATTATACAGTTTTACTATATATAATGTGTGATGTCAATAAAATGTTGAATATCCCTTCCTGAACCTTAGTGGTGATGGAACTCGATGTCCAGTATCTCGAGATACTTAATTAAAGCCCGTATGACTCAGATACCAGGGACTCTGCCTCTCATTTTTGAGCTATCCTTATTGTCATGTAATGTATAGAAAAATAGTCCGGTAAAATTATTTACCACAGTCAGAGCAGAGCGAGGACAGCGAAGCTGCAGCGGCAGCATACTTCATAGTATTCGCGCACTGATTGGTTCATATGACTATACAGGCTCGTAGCTGTGATTGGCTTATCCAGAAATACAGTAATTCTATTGGTTGAGCAGAATAGTGACGTGGCTTAACCTGATTGGCTTGTTGGTGAGTTTCGCGCACGGCTTGGCTAGAGTAGCGGAACAACAAGGAAATATTTACGATCTTTTTGTAGTAAGCGGAATTGTTTAAAAACATAGATTATTAATATTTGAAAGAGGAAAAGAAGCCTTCATGGTTTCAGAAATTGAAAAATATTTTTAAAAATGACAAGAAAATTGAAAGGCGAGGTGGAAGATTACTTCATAAGTACAAAACACCCGCAGCATATATGTCAGGTGAATATGGTTATAATACTTGCCTTTGGATGGAGAATTGGATGGAATATACCGCAAATGATGGTGTACAGGCATGGCCGCAAGATGGGTCATTTAACATTAAGGTGTGGAAAAACTTGAGAGAAAAAATGATGACTCTTGTACCAAAGCCTAGACCAACACAATTTGAGGCTTAAGCTGAATGGGAGGATGAGATGTTTGAATTAGAACGTGAAAACAGAGTTGTAACAAGAGGCACTAGATTAGCCATTAATAGAGAAACTCATGAAGATAGAATGCGTCGTTGGAGACGAGCAGAAATGTGCAATGGATTGTATGCAGCAAGATTTAGTGAGGAAACAGGTCAAAAGAGTACTGAAAAGAAAAATATTATTGGTGAAGATAGTGAATTAGAGGATTCAGTTTTAGAAGAAATGTATTTAACAAAACAGAAACCGCCACCTTATCAGCCAGTTTGTTCATGGTCTACTCCGAGAATTCCTCCAGGAACTTCTCCAAGTGCTCCCCCTAGAGAAATTAATGATGAGTCTCCACTTATATTAAATCAGAATAATGCAAAATTTCCTGAGAGAGTAGAAACAAGAACTAATTCTAGTACATCTGGGGAAAGTAGAAATGATGCTGAAACTCCAGTTCAGAGAAATGAAATCCCAAAAAATGTAATGAGAACAGAAAGACCTGGGGATATACCAGATGTTTCAGAATATTTAAGATCAAAAGATTAATTAATACAGCAGTTAACTAAAGGCATGGAAGCAGTAACGGTACCAGTAACAATTGGACCTTTTCTTCCAGTTTTTGATCAGAAGGAAATTAGACATTCAGCTCTGACCGTTCCATTAAATGCAGAAATTCAGAAAGTGACTGAAAATTTTTATTCAGATTTAACAGACATTCACCAAGAGAAAAATATGCCTGAAGTTTTTCAAATGGTCAAACTCCATCTGTTGCAGGATCTGATTCTGGAACTCCAGAAAAGAGCATAAATAAAATAGATTTAACACAGACTCCACAGCCCCCAGAATTTAAATTACTTGATGTTGCAAAATTGAAGGCGGATTTGGAGGAATTGATTATTGGTACAATTGGACCTGACAGTTTAAAGCTATATCAGGATGATGAATTATTGTTTATTTGCAAAAGTATACAATGGAAAACGAAAACCAAGTATGATCAGTTAGAGGAAATGGCCGCTGAATTAGAAATAGATTTGAGTAGACAGAAAAATTTGCAGAAACATTACAGAGTGGATTTCTCTGAAAAAGATACTGAAAACATGAACACCACAGGAAGGATAATTCATATAAAAGAATTAATAGTGTTTCTAAAAAGATTAGGTGAATTAAGCAAATGGAGAGTGAAATGGAGAAAGAAAAGAGAGGAAGACAAAAGAGAAAGAGGGGAAATAGCAACTGAGCTTCCAATGAGAGAAATAGCTGTCGGAGGGTATGTTCATGTTGGTCAAGACAGGACATTTTACTGTTTACAAATGATTTTCCTCGACTGAGAGAAAAACCTGCGGAATGGTATCGTCAGGTAGAAAGATTTGTTAAGGTTTCAAAAGTTCTGTGGATTGATCTTGATGGATTCTTTGACATTGTTGTTCCTTCAGATCTTTGGACAGAATGTAAAATTTCTATAGATTGGCCCAAAGAAGAACCTGCTCGAGATAAAGTAACAGGTGCACCTTCACCTGATGTTATAAATCTGTATGATAAAGTGATTGTGTGGTTGAAAAACAAGATCCCCCCAAAATAAGTAGATTGGGTTGAAATAGACAGAACAAATCAGGAACCAAAAGAATCAGTACATTACTTCTATGAAAGATTACTGCTGGGATTTAAACAATACAGTGGTTATGAGAAATTGAGTGAGAAGGATATGAGCCATTTTATATACAGATTTGTTTATGGCTTGAGACCTGAAATTGGTGAGATGATTAGATCAGGAATAGTTGGTTGGCAATACTCAAAGTTGATGCCATTCTGAGAAAAGCAAAATGCTGCAGTGATGAGATAGATGCTAAACAAAAGAAGCTAAAAGAAAAAGCTATGTGGGCACAGGTAAAAGTGGCTGAACAACAAATTGCAACTTTAGAAAACAAAAATGTTCACCAGAATCAAGGGAAATTTAAGGGTAATTTTAATAAGCCAAAATTGATGGGTAATATTGAAGAATTAAAGCAGAAACTCCCATGTGTTAATTGTGGCGAAATTGGACACTGGAAGCGCGAATGTAAGAATCCGCCCAGAAATTTTAAAAATACATCATTAAATCCACAGATGCAGTATGAGATAAATCAGCAGCAACAGCTACAGCGACAGTTAAATGAGATAAATCAGCAGCAACAGCTACAGCAACAGGTAGTGAATCAGCAGAGTCAGATTCCACAACCGTCACTTCAAAATTGTGTAAATGTGCAGAGATACAATACAGAAACAGGATTCTGCGGAGGTGAACAGGTAAACAGATTGCCAAGAGTGAATGTGTCGAATGTTTCTCAACAATATTGGTTGAAAGAAAATGATGGAAGTGAATCTGGGGATTACTTATGACGGTGCCTGAGAGAGGAGGAAGAGTGTGTGCTTGGAGCCACTCTTGAGGTAGATCAATCTGGTCCGTTTGTTAATTGTAAAGTGATTGATGTAGAAATCACTTTTCTAGTGGACACAGGTGCTACCCGATCTACTGTTAGATCAGTGGAAATAGAAAACCTACCTCTCTCTGGGGACACCATCCAAGTAGTTGTTGGCGTAGTTAATCAACAAATTAAAACAGATTTAACAGAACCAGTTAAAGTTGAAATTGGTAAATTTAAAGACAAACATAGATTTGTAGTCTGTGATAGCAGTCCTGAAAACTTGTTAGGAAGGGACATCCTTTCTAAGCTGAATTGTAAAATATATTGCTCACCGGATGGTATTGAGCTCCAAACTCAAGATGAAGATGGCCTTTATAAATTAACAATGTTAATGGTTGAAGCAGAAGAAAGTAAATTATTTCCCACTTTTGACAAAAATGATTTACCTGAAGAATTAAAAGAAACAGTCAATACTAAAATTTGGGATTCATCTGGAGATGAAATGGGTTTGATGAAACATGTAGACCCAGTAAAAATAACAGTAAGACAAGGAGCAAATTATCCAAACATTCCTCAGTATAAAATGAAAGCAGAAGTTATTGAAGGTGCCATACCTGTAATTGAAAAAATTATAAAACAAGGTGTTTTAGAAGAAATTGAGAGCAGTCCATGTAGTTCACCGATTATGGGAATCAAAAAGCCAAATGGAACTTTTAGGATTCTTCAAGACCTGAGAAAGGTTAATCAAATAGTTGTTCCATGTTGCCCAGTCGTACCAAACCCAGCGGTAATTCTATATCAGATTCCGCATGATGCAGAATGGTATACATTCATAGACCTTTGTAATGCATTCTTTACTGTTCCATTGCATCCAGAAAGCCAACAAATGTTTGCGTTCAGATTCCAAGAGCGAATTCTAGCATGGTGTCGTATCCCTCAAGGGTATACAGAAAGTCCATCTATTTTTAATCAGTTGCTAAAAAAATCCCTGGAAAATCTAGATTTGCCTGGAAAATCGACATTAGTGCAATACATTGATGATCTCCTTGTAGCTGCAAAAACACGAGACAACTGTGTGACAGATACCATTACTCTTTTGAATCATTTGGCAGATGAGGGTCATAAAGTGTCTCCTGCAAAATTACAGTTTTGTAAACAAGAAGTAAAATATCTTGGTCACTGGATTGCAAAGGGAATTAGGCAAGTAACAATTGAAAGAATAAAAATGATCCAAGCAATGCAACCTCCAAAAACACAGAGACAGCTCAGAATGTTTCTAGGAATGTTAGGTTATTGTCGTCAATGGATTAGTGGATTTTCAGTGATTGCAAAACCATTGCAGAGACTGACAAAAGCAGACATAAAAGACCCGATTACCCTAACAGAAACTGAGTTAGAGGCTTTTGAGCAGTTAAAAAGAAGTTTGTGTGAAGCTCCAGCATTGGGAATGCCAGACTATGAAAAGGAATTTGAGCTGTATTGCAGTGAAAGGGAAGGTATACAACGGTAACCACGCATTTTTTACAACGCGGTACCGTTACCACGCTACTTTTACCACGCAAGTCGTTACAACGACATGCACTGGGGGGCGCTCCAGGATAGTAAATACTTTAATTTACTATCCAACTCCTTTCCCTAGAGTCCACGGGGACTGGAGTTGGAATAGTAAATTAAATAATTTACTATCCAGCGCCCTTCCACGCAAGTCGTTGTAACGACTTGCGTGGTAAAAGTAGCGTGGTAACGGTACGCGTTGTAAAAGTAAGCGTGGTACCGTCATACATCCGAAAGGGAAGGATGTGCATTGTCAGTTTTGATTCAAAGACATGGGAAACTGAGAAAGCCAATTGCCTATTTCTCAGCTGTTCTTGATCCTGTTGCAAAAGCATTACCAGGTTGCTTAAAAGCAGTAGCTGCAACAAGTGTGAGTCTGGAACAAAGTGAAGGGATAATAATGGGGTTTCCTGTTAAAGTATATGTGCCACATTCGGTTGAGATTCTCCTCACCAGAAGCAAAACACAGCATTTAACAAGCAACAGATTGACAAAATATGAAAAAGTTATTTGGGATCAGATAACGTTTCTATTGCTAGATGTGTGAATTCAAATCCTTCCACATTGTTGCCTGATGGTACCGTGACAGAAATCAGAAATGAAAATGACATTGATCATGAATGCTTGGATGTTTTAGAATATTGCACCAAACCTAGGCAGGACATTAAAGATGTTCCGCGAACTGAATCAGATTTTGTATATTTTGTTGATGGTTCATGCTTGAGAACTGATGAAGGCATTCTGAGTGCAGCATACTCTGTCTGTACAGTTTCAGATGTGGTTGAGGCTTCTTGTCTAAAAGGAATTAGTTCAGTTCAAATAGCAGAATTGATTGCTTTGATTTGTGCATGTGAAAGGGCAACAGGGTTGAAAATTACCATAGTGACTGATAGTCAGTATGGGTATGGCGTAGTCCATGACTATGGCCTGCTCGGGTCTCAAAGAGGTTATTTAACTTCTGCGGGAACACCTATCAGGAATGCAAAGTTGATCAAAAGGCTGATCGATGGCATTCAGCTACCAGAGAAAATTGCTGTGGTAAAATGTACAGCACACAAGAAGGGAGACAACTATATGACGAAGGGAAATGCATATGCTGATGAAATCGCAAACTTTTGTGCGAAGAACAATATGTCCATTAATCGGGAAAAAGACAATGAACATGCTTTGAACTCACTTATGCTAACATCTGTAGTTGAGACATGGCAAGGAGTAAAAGATTTACAGGATGAGGCAGATGATGAGGAAAAAGACACATGGTTAAAAGCTGGTTGCAGACAGCGAGAAGAAGATGAAATTTGGGTTTACAAAGATGACAGACCAGTAATGCCAAACTGCATGATTGCTGACATGGCACGAATGTATCATGGTCCAGGACATTTAGGAAGAGATTCAATGATTAGGTTGTTTAGGCAGACATGGTACAATCCAAAATTCAGAATAATTGCAGAATCTTTTTGTCAGAGATGCTTGATCTGTCAGCAGATCAATCCGAACAGAGAAACAGTTGTAAGCTTGAGAATCATAGGACTGGAGGGTGGTCCTTTTACCAGGTTACAGATGGATTTTATTGATATGCCTCCCCATAACAGATTAAGATATGTCTTCGTGATAATATGTCTGTTTTCAAGATGGGTGGAAGCATTCCCAACTTGCCATAATGATTCAGTTACTGTGGCAAAATTGCTTTTAAGAGAAATCATACCTAGGTATGGATTTCCGGTGACGGTCGAGACTGATCGTGGCACACATTTTGAAAACAGATTGTTACAAATGATTTGTGAAGCACTTGGTATAAAACAAAAGCTACACTGTGCTTACAGACCAGAAGCATCAGGTGTTGTTGAGCAAGTTAATGGTACAATCAAGAATAGGCTGGCGAAAATGTGTTTGGCTACAGGAATGAAGTGGACTGATGCACTTCCACTTGTTTTGATGTCTTTGAGAAGTACTCCAGATAGAAAAACTGGTTTAAGCCTGCATGAAATATTGATGGGCAGAGTAATGAGACAAGCATTTACTCCAGTTGATAAAGTACTAATTATAAATGATAGTGCAATTATGGACAATTGACAAAACCTTTCTGACGTGGTGACTTCTGTGTTTCATCAGGTGGGAACTGAAGTACTTACAAAAGAAAAAGAACAGGCTCATGATCTGTTGCCAGGAGACTGGGTGAGGTCAAAGGTTCATCGAAGAAGGAATTGTCTGGTAACCAGGTGGCAGAAAGCAAGACAGGTGATTCTTGTCACAACAAATGCAGTAAAGTGTAGAGGTCTGAAGAGATGGATACATGCTAGTCATACCATTCGAGTACCACCACCTGAGAATCCTGACGAAGAAGGTGATACAACAACTGATTCAGATTCTGAAGAAGAATCTGAAAGAAATCCAGGTCCTGAAGATCGACAAGAAAGTCAACATCTGGAATATTCAAATGCGAATGAGGCATTGAATGAAAAAGATCTAGAAATTGTGATAGTAGACTCTGAAAATGAAGAAGATCTGCTAGAAAAGGAAGCAGAAAAGGAATGAATCAAAATCAGGAGAGTATTGAAAAGCGGACTGGAAGCTCTGGAAGAAGGAACAAAAATTCTGAAACTGGTGGATTGGAAATAATTGAAGAAGAAGAAGAAGAAGACGAATTACCAAGTACCATCTATAAGGATGATGTTCCTAACAGAGTGAAGTTGCCGAATAAAGAAGTGCCTGAATCTAAAGCTGATATCACAGAAAGCGAAACAGATGAAAGTGGTGATGAATCCAATGTGAAAAGATTAAGAAAAAGAGCTTGGAGAGTTGAGTGCTTTTAAGCTGAGCCAAGGAAGAAACTCTCAAGAAAAGGAGATAATTGGCCAAATGAGAATGAGTCTGAAATTCAAATTAGTGAATAAATCAAGAGAACAGGTTAATGAAATTTCAAGTCAGAAAAGTGATTCAGATAAGAAAAATCAAGCAGGAAAGAAAATAGAAGTGATTAGCAGTAGAGGAAAGAGGGTGTTAAAGCCTAATCAAAAATATAAATCACCTGAATGGACCTACATTATCATTCCACCAGTAGTGAGCAGTAGTAGCCAAGAAGATATAGATGACACAAGTGACAATGACTAATTCTGTTTTCATATAAGGTTGAAAGTTGCAGGTGACATAAGGTCGAAGAAATTGTGTTAGGTGACACAAGGTTGAAGAAATTGTGTTAGCTGGAAAAACACATTGATGTAAGACGTAAGGTCGAAAAAAGCTGTTAGAGCATTCTTTAATGTAAAAAAAAGAAAAAAAAGTAAAAAAGGGGGGTGTATATTTAGTGATTATTAAATTTGTGAATTTTTTTTTAAAGGTTCTTGTTTCAAAGTGAAAGATGCCTATTTCTAACAACAATTTGAGATGCTCTATTTTAAGAAGATGTTTCAAAATGTCTTCTATTTGTGTGATTTTAATAATTTTGGTTTGGTTAATTTTAGCTGTCATTTTCCCTTTTGGAATTGACAAAGAAATGTACAAAGCTAAAATGACTAGTAAAGTTGAGGCTAAACAAGTTATTCATGATGAAGTAGGTAAGGCTAATAGAGTCATTGAGCACAAACCAGAGATCCAAGATAGATCTGTTGGTGATTTTTCTGGTAATACCTTTTCTAGACTTTTATCTGAATATGTTAAGGTGATGAATGTGAAAGATTGTTACATCTGTGTGAAACTACCTGCTTCTGTTTCGGAAGGGGTTACCTATAATATGCTTCCTCTTGCTTATGGCATCACTTGTAGTGTAATAGCTAGTTTATTTTATAAAACTGGACGTTTGGAGTATTATTACTCTAATTATGATGAGATTTTTGCAAATTTAAAGATTGACAATAGTCTAAATAAATTGAAACATGCTAAACAGATTAGGGAATTTTTTTATAGTGACTAATAAACTCACTTACGAGTACGCTTTTAGAAACATTTTAACATGCAAATTGAGAACGGAAGAAAAATCTCTTCAACATGGTTGAAGAGGGAAGAGCAATTTATAAGAGAAACGAGATGCTGAAGCAAACCAAATCTAAGTTTTGGCAGAGTGAGGATGATAAGCTTAATGGTAGAAATTAAAATGTTTTCTATACATATAGATAAACCTGTTAGTGGAAAATTGTGCATAAGGAGAGATAATACTCAATTCGATAACTACTTCGTGGGTGCTAGTCAATGTGAAGATACCTATCGTATCTTAGGAGGGTGGGGATTTAAAGGAGGCAAAGACCCAATTTTCCCTGGAATTTATTTTGTTTGTGGGAACAAAGCTTACTTCAATCTTCCAGACCACTGGTATTGTTAAAGCACAAAATTTGTGAATAGGGACAAGAAGAAGGGCACATACAAGGTTTCAAAAGAAAGTGGCTTTATTGCCAATAAGCTGCAGCTGAGACAATTTGCAGGATTGCAAAGTGATCTGGTTTTACAGAAAGGAAGTCAGTTCTTATATACATTTTTCAGAACCTGGATACATTAATCATTAACATCAACATCATGGTGTGAGCACTTCACAGATAGTCCACGCGTACCTAGACACATTAATTATTAACAATGTCATCATGGGGTGATCATTTCAGAAATAGCTCACGTGTACATTTACCTTATTCATGACGCACATGCCCATGTTAATATTTAGCCAATCTCTTACGCTACTGCCTCTGACCTAGCGCCTGAGTCTGTTATCTTGTATTTGTCAAACATGCACTGTTTGAGGTGGTCAGCAGACACACAATTTCCACACATGATATTTGTTCTAAGCAAACACTTTTACCCAAGCAGAGGCAGAGCAGATTGACATTTCCCAGTTCAGAGAGCCAATGCAAACACTTTTACCCAAGCAGAGGCAGAGCAGATTGACACGTCCCAGTTCAGAGAGCCAATTCTAGGAATTAACTCTCTGAACCGGCTTCTGTAAACAGGTGAAGGCCATAGAACAGTTACACATGCTTGAGTTGCATCAGAAGGGACACGTACTCGTTCGTTTGCAATCCATTTGGTTTTAACTGAAATTCAGACAGTTCAGCTTAACCCTCTGTGCACCAGCTGTGCACCATGGAGCAACCTTTCATTATGATTAGTGGGCTCATTTTATTTACAAGCAGGTGAAAGACAGAAATTAATATAAACTACGGTTCATTTTAATGTGTTCATTCAACAAAGGGCCAACTAATTTTTCATCTTTTACAGTATGGGACTTGTTATATTGGTTTAGTTTTTCCAAAGATTTTTCATTTAGATAGAAATTCAGAAGGTTCATTTGAAATTGGCAAACACCTGAATAGGTTCAGGAGGGAACGTTTTTCAGAAATAATGGGAGATATATTTGGTGCAATTATACCTATGGTGGGAATAACCCTGAATGCAAATAAAATCAGAAAAGTGTCTACAATTGTGGACAGATTGTCAACAGATACTGCAAGTGGATTTCAATTAGTTGATACAGAACTCATTGCTATGAGGTCAATGGTAATGCAGAACCGTCTTGCTCTAGACATTCTGCTTGCAAAAGAAGGAGGAGTTTGTGAAATTTTACATGTCCAGCATTGCTGTACATATATTCCAGATAAGAGCCAGAACATAGAGATGTTTATCAAAAATATTACTGAATTACATATTGAGATAGAACCTTTAGAAGATGATCATTTTTCATAACGTTTGAGTAAAAGATTTGCAGCAATCAGAAACTGGTTTCAAGAGATTGGTAGTTCAATCATTGGTAAAATACTTTATCCTGTAATAGTTGTAGTCATAGTGACACTTTTGTTAAAAATTAGTTGCATGATACACAAGAGAAAGAAATATGTAAAGGAAAAGAAAAGAATGTATTAGCTCAGAAAAGAACTAGAAAAGGAAATAGAACTAGAAGGGTTTCGTAGAGCCCAATATGAGAGTTGTAGACAAACTGCTGAATCTAACGTTTAGAAAAAAACTAATACAGTGTATGTTCAAAACATGCTCGTAAGATTAAAAATTTAGCTGAAATTTTTGGGTGTAGTTTGGTGATTATGAAATCACCAGATGAGGGAGTTGATGGAGCAAGCTGCTGAATTAAATTTTGTTCAAACTCGCAAAGTTAAACTTCCATAACAAATGTAATAGTATTAACCCCTCCCATGCACGTGATGGACCGTTCCATCACGAGCCTCGGTTGGGCTGTGCTGGTGATGGAACGGTTCCGTCACGGCCCTCTAGCCGCGCCTGCGCAGAGCGAATTCCACGCCCACGCTAACGTTCTGAAGCGCGGGCGGGCCATGATGGGCGTGTCGTGACGGAGCGGTTCCGTCATGAGCACGGGACCACCGCGTGGCCCCCCCACCCCCTAAGCACTGCGGTGGAATAGCCGCCACAGTGAAGGAGTTAATAAGCATGTGTTGAATTTAGTAACCAACTTAGTTTTAAAAATGCATACATTCAGAAAAACATGTGGGACTAATTTTTATGCTCTATGTTGCAAATGCAAGTGTGTGGAAAATAATAAACTAACCTTGTCTATTGTCTTTGTCAGTATTAAATGCGGCTGTTTAACTAATGGCATGTGCCTATTCGTGTGCTTATGTTATGTTGTGTCTTTTCTGTGGCAAAAGCTCGTGGAGAATCCTTATGGCCTAAAAGAAGAAGGTTATTATAAATTCTGCTTTTTGTGTGCTTAGCTAGGTAACATAAATTAAGGAGTTAACAATTAGCAAAGGGGGTGGGTAACAGAATGGGTCTAAGTTCTCTAATTAATTACTGTTTTGTGTTTGTTTAAATACTAGTTTCCGTGAGAGGCCTTAGGCCTACCAAAGATGGCGTTTTTGAATCCTGTCCAGAAAGGAGCCTTGCACAGTGGAAAGTTTTACCACGTCGACAATTTTGTCGGAAAATACTGTTGAATGGAAAGGGGCGACTACTCGGTCCCCCCGAACGTATAGTCGGGTGCCCCGATCCCCCCGGGAAGCCATTTTGGGCGGGAGGCGTGTCACGGCTGGTATGCCCGAAGCGGCGTAGCCAGGGCGCGCCTTTTCCCGCCCAAGAGGGGTTGTCCTAGACACCTACACCGTTGGCCACGCCCTGTAGGCAGTCGGAGGAGGGTCCACGCCCTCCCGGAGAAGAATAAAAGGAGCAGCAATCCAAGGAAGCAACCTCTTATTCCTGTGCTTGGAAGCTGCACCTCTTCGTTGCACGTGAGCCCTTGACGGAACAAGAGCCAATTTTGAGAACTTTTAATTTTGTGTTTCTTCTTTCAGCGATTTCGAAGCTTCTTGACCTAGGACCTTGAGGAATATCCGTGAACGATGCCTGGCAAGAAGGTCGGAAAGAAGGTTGGAACCGACCAGATGCTTCGTATGCTGGTGAAGGACATGGCGGACATGAAGAAGCAGATGGCGGCAATGAATGGTGCGGGTGGAGTCATCGGACCAGCATTGCCGGGAGTAATCCCTAACGGGAGAGGTAGAAGGGCCGGGAAGGGGGCATCAGGTGGGGAGGCTCCGGTTCCCGAATCACCTCCAGCGAGCCCGGTCACTCCGATCGAGGCCCCAGTTCCGGTCCCGAACGCGGGACAACCGATCCCTGTGGTGGTCACTCCTGTGAACGAGGGGGATATGCCTCCTGAGCTGGCTGCCCAGTTGGCGGCATGGTTGGGCAGAGAGAACGAGGGGGCCACGGCTGATGAAGCCAGGTCGATAATGAAGCAGTTGCGGCAATCGAAAGATGCTGCGAAGGCACATTGTCCTCTTGTTTCCCCGCAGGTTCCCGTGGAGCAACCAGTATCGGGCGTTGGTTCGGCAGCGACAACGGTCACAGCTACTGGTTCGGGTAAGCAGCCATTGCCGATGGCGGGGGAGGGGTCGTTACCCTCAAGGAGGGAAAAAGTTGTGCAACATATCCCGATGGATGTGAAAGAAAGGATATGGGCAGATAAATATGTGAACATGTTTTCCTTGTTGACCGATCACTATGAGATTGAGCATGTGAAAAATCAGAAAGAATTGTTGCATCCTAGTGTATGGCGTGCAAAGATGGCGGATGGTAGATGAAATGATCGCCAATTGGGCCAGGGCGTTTGGAATGTTCACTGCAATTATGGGGGAACGTAGGCCCGAATTATTGTTGGAACTAGCCGTTTATCAGACACGTATCATGGAATTCTATGAATCGTACGGGGGCAATAAATGGTGTTGTTATGATAGCACATTTCGTAAGTCCAAGGAGCACGACTCATCCCTGACGTGGGATTGTTTCGACTCCATTTCCTGGCAGAAACTTGAGAGGTCGAACACGGCGAAGTCGCCTTCTTTGGGCGGGAACGGGGTTGAGCCTTCCCGCCATTCTTTGGGGGCGCCCTTTTGAGCGGGCACAAGCAGTGATCAGAACGCGAAGAATAATGGGAACTCGGGTAGGAAAGGGGTCTGTTGGAACTTTAACAGAGGCAAGTGCACTAGGCCACAGGGGACATGCAAGTTCAGGCATGAGTGTGCAGGGTGCGGACAGTCCTCACACCCCGAAAGTTCGTGCAGAGCCAAGAATGGTGATACGGGAGGTAGAGGAGGCGCCAAACAGGTCTAAAATCGACCGAGGGGCACCATTACCTACTCCTGTTGATATCATGGCACTGATCCCTTGGCTGAACGAATACCCTGATCATATCTCCGCCGGGGTGTTGCGAGACGGTTTCTCATATGGTTTCCGCATCCCGGCGGGGGATTTTCGGGGGGAGGCACATTGTAAGAACCAACTATCGGTTCAACAAAATACGGCGGTGGTGCAGGCAAAGATTGGGAAGGAAGTGGCCCGAGGTCGGGTTGCTGGACTATATGGCATGCCACCACTTGGCGATTTTGTTTGTTCAGCGTTGGGAGTGGTCCCCAAGAAGGACCCAGGTGAGTTCAGGTTAATACACAATTTGTCAGCTCCTAGGGGTCTTTCGGTGAACGATGCAATTGACCCGGGAGTTTGTTCGGTGCGGTACGCTTCCTTTGATGAGGCCGTCGCCATTTTGAATCGCCTGGGGCCCGGAGCGCTGATGGCTAAATCGGACATCGAGTCAGCGTTCCGGTTGCTCCCGGTACACCCAGATGATCAGCGTCTCCTAGGTTTTATGTTTCAAGGATGCTATTATATGGATAAATGTATGACAATGGGTTGCTCCATCTCTTGTGCGTATTTTGAGAAATTCAGTAGTTTTTTGCAATGGGCGTTCACAAGAGCCACGGGCTTTACACAGATTATGCATTACCTTGATGATTTTCTGTTTCTGGGGGCAGCCGGGGACACGGAATGTGCACAGGCTTTGAGGGAATTCTGTAATCTTATGAAGGAATTCGGCGTGCCACTGGCACCAGGTAAGACGGTAGGGCCATCTACTACACTCGAGTTTCTGGGAATTGAGCTCGATTCTGTAGAGGGGTGCTTCCGCTTGCCCAAAGAGAAGGTAATGAAATTCAGGGCCTCGCTCGAAATGTGTCTCGGCGAGAGAAAAGTAACTCTCCATCAGTTACAACAGGCTGTTGGTCAGCTTAACTTTGCCTTCAGAGTAATACCGATGGCTCGCCCCTTTTCTCGTTCTATCGCACTAGCCATGGTGGGCCTCAAGGAAGGGCACCACCGCACAAGACTGTCAGCAGAGGTTCGCCAGGATATGCGCATATGGCTGGCATTTCTGGCGGATTTCAACGGTCGTGTCGTGTGGATCGATCCACCAGTTTCCTCGGAAGAACTGGGGTTGTGGACCGACTCGGCAGGGAGTGTAGGTTTTGGCGCCATATTTGGCAATCAATGGTCGGCATGAACCTGGCCTGTGTGGTGGCCCGATAATGGACTCACTGGTAACATTGGGTTTCTGGAGCTGTTCCCCATTCTGGTGGCCTTGAAAACTTGGCCAGAGGGGTTTCGTGATCGCTTTGTGATGTTCTGGTCTGATAATATGACAGTGGTTGTGTGTATCAATAATCAGGCAGCACTCTGCAAATGGATTTTGAGATTGCTGAAGGAAATTGTCCTGCTATGTATGAGACTAAACGTCCACTTTAGGGCAAGACACGTGCCAGGGGTACTAAACCAGGCAGCTGATGCACTCTCTCATTCCCATATGCAGGCCTTCCGGGGTTTTCTGCCCTCAGCGGACTCGGTGGCGGCACCATTTCCCGAAGCTCTCTGGTCTCTCGGTGCCCCGGATTACAAAACCTCGTGGGAGAGAGTCTAGCACCCAGGACAAGGAAGGCATTTGAAGGGGCGTTCCGTTCCTATTGGTCCTTTTTGGGTTCAGCTAGGGGGGAGCACTGGGGGCAGGAGGAGTATGTCCTGAAATTTCTGGTATCACTACATCAGGCAGGCAGATCAGTGGCTACAGCCAATAGGCACCGGGCCCCCATTTCCTTCATGGCGCGGGCTCATGGAATCCAGGACCCCACATCGTCCTTTCTGGTACAAAAGGCGCTGCGTGGGTGGCAACGCCTTGAGGGTCGTAGAGTGGAGGAGAGGCACCCGATAGGTTTGGAAAGATTGTCCCTTTTAATGTCCGTACTTCCTGCGACATGTTCATCTCAATCCGAGACGGTGCTGTTCCGGGCCGCTTTTGCATTAGCATTCCATGGGGCTATGCGGGTAAGCGAACTGGTAGCGAGGAACAAGCAGGACACGGGGGAGGACTGTGTCGAGAACACATTCAAATTAAGGGCGAGACAATGGTGATCTCGATAGCCAGGTCCAAGACCGATCAGGGAGCAATCGGGGACAGTGTGGTAGTCCAGCGGATTCCGGGATCTCCCATGTGCCCGGTTAAATGCGTTGAAGAGTAATTAGCGCTGAGGGCGGCAGCATGGGGGGGAAGCTTGCTGAGGCACACCGATGCCACCCCACTGACTAAGTTTCAGTTTCAGCGGGTGTTAACAATGGCAATCGCGGCGGCGGGCTTGAACCCGAGCGATTTTGGGACCCATTCCTTCCGGATAGGGGCTGCTACAGAGGCTACAGCCAGGGGTCTGAGTGTTGAAAAAGTAAAGCGGTTGGGGCGTTGGTCCTCAAACTGTTATAAAAGGTATGTGCGTTTGCACATGTTGTGAAGCTAATGTCATGCACTCACGCTTCTTGTTTTCTGTTTGGTTTACAGTTTCGCGAGCAGGCTTTGCGGGGCGGACTGTGCAGTTGACCCGACACCTGGGGACCAGCGGTCAAAGATCACCGGCTGAGGAAAGAGTGGTGTGGGTCGTTGGCCACTCATACGTGAGGCGCGCCGCAGACGTATTCAAAGCAGGTGACATGATTCACGTGGCTGGGGAATGCGGGTACAGGGTGACCTTCCACGGAAGGGGCGGGCTCTGTATTGACCAGTTTCAAAGTTTCATTGAGGGACTGTTAGGGCGGACGAGGTCACCGCCATCTGTAATCATAGTGCATCTTGGGGGCAATGATTTAGTGACCATTGGTCGACGAGTGCTTCTCGAGTTAATTTTGTCCACAGTAAGTTGGTTGGCAAGAAGGGTTTCGGGGTGCACAATCGCATGGTCACACATGATTCCTCGGAAGGTGTGGCGGGGGGCCCTCTCTGTGCCAGCTTTGAACCAGTCAGTAAAGAAGGTTAATAACAAATTGAGTAGGTTGTTCCGTACAGGTAAATTGCAGTGTATTCCACACGGGTGTATCCGGGGGGACCATATGTATTTGGCGGATGGGGTTCATTTGTCCCGGGAGGGAAATGTCTTACTCATAGGAGACTTCTTAGCTTGGTTAAAGAGTTTACGTAACCATGACCTTTAGTATCAGCTTTTGTGGGGGGTCCGGATAGCCGGTCAACTATCCGGCCTGTGGCGGTAAGGTCATGATCGGTGAGCAGTAATTGGAAGATCCCTAGAGGTGGGGCGCCACCCATTATGGATGGGAGCGCCTGGGGGGAGGCGGCCATTGGCCCCTCACACGGGGAGGCGGTACCCTTCTAAGGATGGGACCGCCGAAAGGGAAGGCGGTCAAGACCCCTCCCTGGGGAGGAGGGGCTACGGGTCCCCTCCTTGGAATTTCCCGGGGCCAGGACATCCGCAACGGCGGATGTGGTAAGCAGTGTGGGGTGGGAGGGGGGTCTACGCTACCTTCTAGACACCTCACACGAGTCCTCGGACGACCACCAAGATGGCGTCGAGTAAATATGGGCCCCCGTTAAGACAAGGGAAATTGGAAGTTGGCACAGAGGTACAGTCCTCTGTGCGCCCGCCCCTCACAAGTAAGGGGGGGAGTTCTGGTATTAGGGATCTGACACCGGTTACGACCTTGCCGTTGGCCCGTAATGTTAGGATGTACAATTTGAATTTTGAGAAATGCATTTACAGGATGTTTTAGAATCGGCTAGGAGAACCTTTGTATTAGAGATATGTTAAGGTTAGCCAATAAACATCGTAATGTATTAATGAAATTGTACATGATATGAAACTGTTATTTTAATGTTTTAATTTTGT
Source organism: Lissotriton vulgaris (assembly GCF_964263255.1). Lineage (NCBI taxonomy): Eukaryota > Metazoa > Chordata > Amphibia > Caudata > Salamandridae > Lissotriton > Lissotriton vulgaris. The sequence continues at coordinate 581,037,821 of NC_141687.1, read as the reverse complement.
TTCATATTTTAATAAATACGGCCGGGAGGGTAACTCCCTCCCGCCTTCCAAAAGCTCAAGAACCGTATCCGTCTACCCATTCTTGGGGATTGTGTTGGGAGGGGGTGACGGGTATCCAGGCCATATAAGTTGTGCTTAATGTGCCCATGGAGAGAATGTCCAAGGACAGGAAGCAGAAGGATTGCCAAGGCAAGGAAGTCATGAACTGTAGCTCGAACAAAGATACATTTTCGAGGAAGCGAAATGACACAAAAGCAAAGGACCATAGGGCTAAAGAAAAGCCCGTTCTTGGTTTGGAAATGGTAGTGACATAATGATGGACTGACACGGCTCAGCCAATGACAAGTTTGGATTTATGGAGAAGAATGCAGAATTTAGTTACTTTAGCTAGTTAGAAAGGTTTAAAACCTAGCCCATGCGGAGGAGGGAATCGCTGCTCGCTTTTTGATTCCTGAAGGGCGTGACGTGCTGTAGGACTCATTGGCGCACGTAAGGACAGCAGTCTTTAATGATTATTCTTTTAGGTGAAGCGAGTTTTAGTTAGAGAGATAGAATTCAGGGATGGAAACTTTTATTTTGCTTTAATTCATACTGAATGATTTGCTTTTGAAATGTCAGTCTAATGAGTCTTTTCCTTAAAATGATGCTTTCACTTTGCTTATAAAATTAAGATTCTTGATTAAAAATGCTCATTCTTTAAATAAAAAAGTTAATAAAATTTGATTTTGAAATGACGAGCTGGTCTTGTTTATTCATGGTCTAGTTATCATTAGTTGATCCATTCGCCTTAGTGACTAAATTAAATGTCATATGTTTTAAAAACCATGGTAAGAAATGATAAACTCCAGTTTGTAAATAATTTTGTAAATAGTTTATGATTAGATTTGATTGATTAGGTCACATGATTCAGTCGCTCAAAAATTGTCTTGTTAGTTTATGGGCCTTGGTAGTGATTCATGCTTAATGGTGAGTATTGTGGAGATAAGTAGCGTTTGTGAGACAGTTTTCCATTAGGAGCGCTGGATCATAAGCAGAGCTGCCAAGTTTTCGTATTGCTTATATGTGACATCTCCATAGTCTCAGTGTACTCATGAATGACATTCTACTCCCTAATGTGTGACACATTGAGTGACACTTTCTTGCCAGTAAAACTAAGCAATGAAGTATGTATAAAGTGCTAAGTATCACAAACTATGACATTTTGAGCAATAAGAAGGCTAGCTTGACTTTATGGTCCATTCAAACGCCTTGGCTCTCATCAGCAGTACCATGACACAATCCAGTACTTCCTAACTCCCTTAACAGAACTAGAAGCAGATAGACCTAGAGATTGTCTTCAAACCCTATATACATCCAGCAGACCAACCCCTGCTTAATGAACTCTAACCCTGTTTACATCTGTCAGAACCCGCCCAGCCTGTTCAAAACCATTTTATACTCACTTGCTTCCACCAGAACCAGTATGGCCCTGTCTGGTCCATTCTAACCCCATTTACACCCATCAGAGCCAGCCTGATCCTGACCAGTTCCCTCCAGTAGATCCATTCCCACCGTGAACCAGTCAGCCCTGTCAAGTGCAATAAAACACTAAAAATAGCCATCCAACCCAGCCACTGCAAGCCATTATTACACCAGGTACATCAACCAGACCCAGACAATCCGGTTGCTACCAGGCTGATTATCACTAACCAGACCAGTATTTTAATGTTCCGATTGGCACAGGAACTAGGAAAATCACTGAAAGACAGTATTTTTCCCTCTTACCAGTGCATATTTACAGCAGTAAACATAAGAATAAAGAACTTTGAAATATGTTCCAGAGCTGCTTTAATGATCAGTGAGGGATAAAGTACAAGCAACAAGGGCAGAAAAGCAGTGGTAAACAGAAAACGTGACAAAAGTCCTGTTTAGCATGTCTTAAAGCATGATTCTCTGGGAGGGGTGGTGTGGTATTCTTTATTAGGTGATCTTGGAATGTGCTTTGCATTCTTTCTGCTGCATTCTGTAGATGAGGTTTGAATTCCCACTGGTCTTAACCAGTCTATTTTACCCCCATTCCAAATTTACCTAGGGTATCTTTATTGGGCTGGGAAGAGCTGGGGGTGACCAGGCCGTGCTCTGCATTGCTGAATACTGCATAAGAGAGGCCAGGCATAGCCTACCTTGCTTCGGCTGCTATTTATTTTAATTATTTATAAAGAAGACATGTTTTCCCTTTTTTGCAAATGGCGATCGTTACTTCTGCTACTGACTGGCAAAGCTTTTATAAATCTATGGTAGCACAGTCAACTTAGGTTTTCTGATACCTTCAATTTGAATTTGCGCAATATAAAATTGTCAACAAAATGTTACCTACAAAGAAGTTGATGCCCCGATTCCTCTGAACTTTGCAGAGGGCTGATAAGAGTGAAATCCAGACTGTGTCTCTGAAATCACAGGGCTGTGAGACTGTTACACAGCAGTAGGATTAAAGTGCCAGATCTAATGGCACCTGAGGTACTTGCCGGATGGACCAGGCGAAAGCTCTGTTATTGTAACCATAAGCGCAGCAAGACGTTGGTCAGGGCCATTCATTTTCTATAGCAACCGGTCACCGCTCCATGACCTGGGCCCAGCTTAAGCTTCACTATGCAAGCCCTCTCTCATGTGCCTAATAGGAAGCAAATTACTAACCATACAATAAAATAATGATACAATACAATAAAATAACAGTTAACCAGTTAAATAATTCCTGACTGGCCTACCATGTTTTTACAATCATCATAATTACTGTTTGAGGAATCAAATAAAATGATTGGAACTAAGTGGCGGCATCATGGGGATTGATATCCTGAGGTGCTGCTCCCCGTGCACAGAGCCCCACTATAAACACAGTGGCTCCGCGGGTGGCATGGTGAGGGTTATAAGACTTGACCAGCCGCTGGAACTATCAAGTGTGGCTGTCCTTTCAGGCACCTGAGAAGTCTGATATAATTTATTTGTTTCTACCAGGCATCACAGTAGTAGGTCGCTGCCTGCTCCCAGCAAACACACAGAGTGGGGAGGAGGGGGCAGAGGGGGTGCAATGTGGAGGTCCTGCGATTGCTAACGCTACATAAACATAGCCTTTTAAGTTTGTGTGTGTATACTAGATTTCAGGCCTAGTAAACACACACATGCACACACTTACTTGTTTTTTTAATGAATGAATTTGTTTTTTAAAGGCTATGCAAAAAGTGGGACAGGCCAGATATAGAAATAAGACTAAAGGCTTTAGTCCGACATGTATGTCTGACCTGTCCCGGTTTTTGCTTCTCAAATTCTGGTCACCCTACATCGACTGCGCAAGGGTCTTGTAAATAAACCCCGTAGGTTCTTATTTATTGGAGCCAGCTTACTGTTTAGCCATTTAGGTTAAAAGAAGCCAATGGTATGTGGGTAACAATTCACTCTTTTAGTTAGTCCCTGGGTTTTCTTTTTAGCTTTTGACATTGAAACATTGCTTAATTCTCACTGATTAAGGTACTAAATACAGTTCTTTCTGGACAATTAAAGCAGTGTGTCCGTCTTTAATTTGGCAAACTGGTTTCTTTCTGGCTAATTCAGGTGCTCTTTTCTTTCTGATTCCTTTTGTAAATAGGTTTCCAGCCCCCCCAAGTACCACACATCAGGTGTTAGACTAATGCATTTTAGCATGGTGGTCTGCATTACCTCACTAAAATGCATTAGGTATACTCATTTACAGCTCCTCCGATAAATGCGTCGCGAGGCGGTACAGAATGCATTGACTACAAAAGTGCTTTGAGCGCTAGCCGAGCTGCTACCTGCAGTGCACCAGGCAGTTTACTTAGCCACGCTCAGCGCACACCACTTTTGCTATGAGGACCAAGCCATCACTGTAATACATACTTTCTCCAGGGATGGGCGGGCTGGAAAAAGAAAAGTCATGTGGATTACTTTTTTCCAAATGTAATCTCAAAAGAAGGAACCGTCGGTTCCATGTGGGCTCGAGTCAGTAAGCACTTGCCTTCATTTACTTTCCAAGCAAAAGGGTGCTCATGCCACACTTTTTTTTTTAAGTTCAGATAGAATTTTTATTGATAGAAGCAAGGGTGTCAATACATAGTTCACATTAAATGCATATCATACAAGAGAAATCACTTCAATAAAATTACTTCAATAAATTGTGTGAATTGGGCTCAAGAGTAAAAAATAAAAATAATAAAATAGTACATATAAATCATGAAAAATAGTGAAATACAAAATATGTTAAGAACGTTAAGGGGGTTCAAGGAGGTTTTAAATCTTCTTGTTGTTTTGGCTTCAACTGGAAAGAACGATTAGCACTTGTGTCAAGATATACTGTAACAGATGACCATAGATCCAGTCATATTGTTGCCATGTGTATAGGATGTACAAAAGAGGTATCCAACCTATGATTATGGCAGACATTATACCACCATGCTCTATAAGAGATTTCAGAAAAGTCTTTCCAGTTAGTTATCTGCTGGAATGCGGCTGCAAGTAACAAATCAATCATTTTAACATTAAGCATAACGTTTTCCCAACAGGATGAAAGACTACCTAAGAAAACATAAGTATAAGAAAAAGGAATTCTTGTTCCAAAAATAAAGTTGATTTGGAACCAGACCTGCTTCCAAAAATCATGTACAGTACAACAAGCCAATAGCATGTGGAATAGATCCGCATTTGGGGAGGAGCATGTCCAACAGGCATCTGGCATAGTCGTAACATTTTTTGCTTAAAGCAAGCGGGGTTAAAAGTAATCTGTCATAAACAAAAAACAGTGTCTGCGTTATATTAGCTGCTCTGGAAGATTTACGAATTTTGGTCCATATATTGTTTCATAAGGACACAGGCCAAGATAGTGCAAAATCACATTTGCATGTTTCTTCCACTTTGGATTTCTGCCTGATTGTACCAATACTGTGTAGATAACTGTATATAGTAGAAGCTTTGGGTGTTGTTTGTAGTAAGGGGTGAAATTGTAAGGAAGAGTTTGGGATAGTGCAGGAAGTAAGTGTAGCAGACAATTGGGTGTGTGTATCCATTACAGCTTTCTTACGTAGAAGATATCTGTGAATGAATGAGGTGGGTAATTTAAATGATTGACTAAGTGATGGAAACGGTATAAAATCTGGCTGTGAGAATAACTGATGTATCCAAATTAATCCTCTCTGACGCCAAGTCTTCCAATAGAATGGTTCATTTCTTATAAGTAGATTTTTGTTGTGCCAAATTGTGGAGTTGAGGAAGGAATCTATGGTATTATAGGGAGAGAGGGATGAGGATAGCAGGAGTTTAGATGTCAGTTTGATTATGGAAGTTGAGAGTGTTTGTGGTTTACGTGAAAAGGAGAGGTATTCCTCAAAGGAAAAGGGAGACAGAAAAAGACGTTCAATTGTAGTCCATAACGGACATTCATCTGTGGGATCACACAACCAAAGTGAGGCTTGACGTAAAAGGAATGCTTTTTAGTACGTCGGAAAATCAGGAAAGTTAACTCCACCTTCCGATTTAGGACGTATTAATTTGAGTAGAGACATTCAGGATTTCTTGTTGTGCCACAAAAAGGAAGAGAGGATGAAGTTAATCCTCTTAATAAATTTAGTAGGAATGGGGACTGGGGTATTAGAAATGGTGTATATAATTATTGGCAACAGCATCATCTTTATAGTATTGAGACGGCCTCACCATGATAAATAAAGGGGATGCCATTTAGCGGTGAGATCTGAAATCTTCTGTATACATTTATTCATACAAAGTGATACTATATCTGCAATTGAAGAAGCGGCATGTAGTCCTAGATACTTAATATGGTTAGGACTCCACGTGAAATTAGAGCCACTAAAATCTGATTTAAAGGTATACTTTATTAATGGTAGGATCTCGCATTTGTCATTATTCAATTTGTAACCAGAAATATTAGAGTATGTATGTACTTCTGCTAGAAAGGCAGGAATAGATTTACTTGGTTTAGACATGAAAAGCAAGATATCGTCAACATAAACTGCAAGTTTGATGTTTGGAACCCATGAATATTGGGATTCTGGCGTAATTTAAAGAGAAAAGGTTCCAAAGCCAAGTTAAAAAGTAAAGGGGAAAGAGGGCTTCCTTGGCGTACACCTCTTCCTTAATCAAAATATTAAGATGTTAAACCATTGGCACAAACAAATGCTCAGGGGTTAGAATAAAGGAGGGAAATTAAAGATGTGAATTTGGGGCCAAAACCAAACCATTTGAGGGCATAAAATAAATAGGACCATTTTACTCTATCAAACGCCTTTTCTGCATCTAATGCGATTACTACTAGGGAATGTTTTATAAGGGAAGACTTGGATAAAACATTAAAAAGGAGTCGTGTGTTATCAGTTATGAATCGCCCTTTGACAAATCCAGATTGTTCTTTCCCCAGCAAATCTGGTAAATAGGAAACTTATCCTGTAGCTAATGCTTTGGAAAAAAAATTGTAGTCGATAGTAACCAAGCACATAGGCCTATAATTTTTACAATATTTAGAATCTTTACCTTCTTTGGGTATAAGGAATATGTGTGCTTCTGAAAAGATGCCCGAAGAGCCACCTAATGTGCTAAAAGGTTATTAGGGAGTACAATTTGGGCAGAACCAGTTGAGAAAAATGTAGATAAAATTCGACCGTGAAACCATTTGGTCCTGGTGCTTTGTCTTTTTTACGGTATTGGAGGGCATTTAATAATTCTTGCTGTGTTAAGTCTAACTCCAAGGAAGAAAGGTCCGTAGGAAATTGTTGAGGTTTTTGGATGCTAAAGAAAAAGTGGAGTTAAGAGTGGTCGTTAGGTAGTGTTTCAGAAGCATACAATGACTTGTAAAAAAGAGAAATGTCATTCAAAATGTCAGCATCTTTATATTTTGAGTCTGAATTTGTATCATAAATAGATTCAATGTTTAATTTATTTTGTCTGACTTTCAAGTAATTAGCCAAACATTTTCCAACTTCATTCTTATCCCCATAACATTTTGCGCTCGATTTGAACAGATATAAAGAGGCATCCTCTGTAAATTTCTTATTAAATTGTATCTTGGCATTAATGAGTGCTATTAAACAATCTTTTGAATGTGAGGTGTAGTAAGAGTGCTCTAGTCTCTTGATATCTTGAAGGAGGTCCTTAGTCAATTTACGGGCATTTTTTTGCAACAAAGCCAATTATGAAAAACTCTTGCTGATGCTTTAAAAGCATCCCATTAAGTGGAAAAGGGCATGGATTGAGTTTGATTTATCTCAAAGAACTCACTAAAAAAGGCAATAAAGGAAGCAGTAAACTTTGGATCTAAGAGAAGGACAATATTAAAGCGCTACCTTCTAGGTCCTGCAACTTTAGGTAAGATGTCAAGGTTCATTGAAACAGGGACATGATCGGACAATAAAATGGGTCCAAACTCTGCATTAGTAAGAGTTTGCACAATATTATGAGAGACGAATATATAATCCATCCTTGATTGAGATTGATGAGATGGGGAGTAAAAAGTAAATTCTCTAGTGGTCAGATTGCAAAGACGCCAGGCATCAAGGAGTTTGTGCTGTGTTATAGTGTGAACAAAGGACTTATGGGGTTTATTAGGAACATTGGTGATTTTGGAATTTCTATCAATTAATGGATCGAAAATCTGATTGCAGTCACCTGTTAGGATAAAGTTTTCATCCATACAATGAGTGATTTGCTTGGCGAATGTGGGCCAAAAGGACGGATAGTCACTTGTAGGGGCATAAACATTTAAAAGAGAGACTGGAACACCTTTAGAAACAGCTTGACGCTCAACCATCTTCCATATGTATCTGATTCTTGAGATAAAAGTGAGAGTGCAAGGGACTTACGACACAATATCATTACTCTGTTGTGTTTACCATCACCTGGGGAGGAGAAAACTTCACCTACCCATCCCTTTTTTAGTTTTAATGACTCAACATCCGATAAGTGAGTTTCTTGCAGGAATACAATATCAGCCTCCAATTTGGCTAGGTGGGATAGGACTCTTTGCCTCTTAAAGGGGGGAATTCAGACCACTAACGTGCCAAAAAATACATGTTAATGACATAAATTATTAGAAACAAATTCATCCAGAAATATTAAATAAAAACTCAATTCATTGCAAAAAGAGTAAAAAATGTGAGGTGAGAAGAAAAGAGAAGTAATAATTAAATCAGTGTCACAGTGAAGAAGGACGTGAAAGCCAGGTGACATAACATATTGAAAAGGAACATTAGAAAGAAGGAAGAGGACGACACCCAAAAAGAAGATAAGAAGAGTAAGTTGGAAAGAGAAAAAGACACCAATTAGGGACATAAATAGAATAGGAATACAGGAAGAGGACATACCTACAAAAGAAAGAGCTCGGGGAAACATGATCAGGAAATCACGGGGAGGAGGGTGGAACCACATGAAATAGGCGACACGTTCAGGGTCAGCCAAACAGAGAACCAGGAAGACGCCACAAAACAAGGGTATAAGATCTGTGGAGACGAAAAACAAAAAGAATTAGGAGAGAATGCTGGATGGGATATCAACGGGGGTAATCAAAATATAACAATGAATACAGTTGCAAAAATCAACTTAGTAATACTCATAAATGTAAGAAATACTAGAAAAGCTTAAAAAAGCAACTCATGAAATAACCAACCATTGTAAAAAGAGAACAAAGCCAGGGAAACCTGGTTAGAAGGATTTACAGTCTTAAGTGTTGAAATAAGAATAAAGACCCGAAGAATGCATAACAGTTGTTTTACAAGAGTTTATGAAGCTTTGCAATCACAGAGAATCTTCGTACGTTGTTGTTTTGTTGTTGTAAGTAACTTTAAAGAGACCGGGTGGAAAAGGCCATATCGGGCTCCTATTGAACGTAGATCAGCTCTTATGTTGAGAAAAGCCTTACGTCGATGTGCAGTGACCTTGGCATAATCCTGCGCAAAAAACAAAGATGAGCCTGACCATGTGATTCTTGGAGAAGCTTTGGCCGCTGATAACACCTTTAATAAATCTGTGTACTCTAAAAAGTACAAGATGACTCCTCTTGGTCTTTGTGAAGCTGAAGCTTGAGATGGAACTCGGTCTAGTCAATGCACACGTTGAATGTTGAGCATCGTTCCTTCTGGCATATGTAGTAATTTAGGAAGGAATGGCTTGGAAAATGTGAGAGGATCAGACCCCTCAAGACCCTCTCCCTGGCAGTAAATACGAAGATTATTCCGTCTATTGTGGTTCTCAAGGTCTTCCACCTGCCTTTGGAGCGAAGAGACTTGTGAGTGGAGCTGAGAAACATTGACACAGGTTTCTTTTAACTGAAGAGACCCTTGTTTCAAGTTGGGACCAATTGTCGGTTAAAATGTGCAATTTAGTGTTGGTCTCTTCCATGAAGCGTCAAAGACCTCTAATTTCCTCCAGTAGTAGCTCCATAGAAACTGGCGAGGCTGATTTAAGTGGAGAAGGAGGGTCCTTTTTTAGCCGTTTGGTATTGGATTTCCCTAAGTCTGCAGAAGAGGAATCCATTGTTGTCTTTAAATTCTGAGGAGAAGACGCTAAAGAGTCCTCCAGTCTGGAAAATTCGGAGACGATCTTTGAATTTTTTACGAATATTTGCTTAGGTTTAAGAGATAAGGAGTGCAATCCTTTAATTCTTCCCACAGATTGCGCTCTGAACACTTCCTTCTGAAACAAATGTGCAGAAGATGATGCACTATGCAAGAACAGTTATGAAAAGGAAGCACTTACATGAGGAAAAGAGTTAATTTAGCATTACATGAATGAGGCTTCAATATTAAAACATGAAGGATCCTTTGAGCAGTACCAGTGATGAAACAAGCTGAGACCTCTGTTCAAAAATGGGAATGCAAATTCATTTAAAGCTGCGCGTTGTGGGAGCTTAATAATGGAAACAATGTGGTGGCACTGCGCATTGTGATAAAAATACATAAGCAGGAATCAGTAAATGATATGCAGCACTATACCATAAGGCTCCAATGTGAAAAACAAGAATATCCCAGTCCTGGAAACACTAGGGGCTTAGGTAAGCGTATGTTGTAAATATAGTATTATAGTGACAGCATTTCTGAAGAAACGTTGTAGAATTTCTTTAATAGTAATAAAATGGCTGCCCCTCACAATGCAATGTAGGTGCCTCAGCAGCAATTAGTGAATGGGACACATCACCAAATGTCCCATCTGCAGCGTGAAAAGCACCAAACTTTCAGTCTTGGGCACATTTAAGATATTTATGAGCATTTATATAAGCTGAGGCTTCATTGTGGCAGTTTGGCAAGGAGATGCGTGATCCCGCGAAAAAACAAAATGGTGGCCGTTATAAAACAGAGCCGCGAGAAGACTTACTGCCAAAGATAAATCCTTCAAAACATCCTGTTTGAAAATGCCGACGTTAGCACAAGCTGCCCTGAGCATTCATGAGTCCACTCTCGTCTTCAAATAACAGAGAGCTCCTTCTGACGTCGTGGAGTCGTCCGAGCACACCGGAGCCTCACCCGAGTGCCGCCATATCTCTCGGGCGCCAAGTCACGCCCCCCTCATGCCACACTTGATAGTTGCGGCTGCCGGTCAAGTCTTAGTTTTAACCCTCACCCTGCCACTCCACGGAGCCACTGTGTTTATAGTGGGGCTCTGTGCATGGGGAGCAGCACCTCAGGATATCAATCCCCATGATACCACCACTTAGTTCCAAAAACGTGGCTGAGCACTTTGGGGGCCCCCTGCTGCAGCACCAGGCCCCTAGCATCAAGTTTTCACCAGCCATTCCTGTCTCTTCTGGATGGCTCTGGTGGGCCAAGACGCACGTACTATCACAGTCTCTAGGCTGGTAGTCATCAGCTGCCTGGCACCAGTTTAGAGGCACCAGATTAAAGTTCAGAGCAGTGTCAGGTGAGTGCACTAAGACATTATTTGATCCCTCAAACAGTAATTATGATGATTGTAAAAACATGGTATGGTCAGTAAATATTTAACTGGTTAACTGTAATGTTTATTGTATTGTATCATTATTTTATTGTATGGTTAGTAATTCGCTTCCTATTATGCACATGAGAGAGGGCTAGCATTGTGAAGCTTGAGCTGGGCCCAGGTCATGGAGCGGTGACCGGTTGCTATGGAAAATAAATGGGCCCAGACACGGTTTTACTGTGCTTATGAATAAAATAACAGAGCTTTCGCCGGATCCAGCCAGCAAGTGCCTCAGGTGCTATTAGATCTGGCACTTCAATCCTCCTGCTGTGTAACAGCCTCACAGCCCTGTAATTTTAGAGACACAGTCCGGTTTTCACTCTTATCAATCCTCTGCCCAGTTTAGAGGAATTGGCGGAGGACTTCTTTGTAGGTAAATTTTTTTTAACAATTTTGTACTGCGCAGATTCGAGTTGAAGGTATCAGAAAACACAGGTTGACTGTGCTACCATAGATTTATAAAAGCTCTGCCTGTCAGTAGCAGCAGTAACGATTGCCATAGCAGCCGAATCAAGGCTGGCCATGCCTGGCCTATCTTATGCAGTATTCAGAAATGCAGAGCATTGGCTGGTCACCCCCAGCTCCTCCCGGCCCAATGAAGATACCCTTGGTAAATTAGGAATATGGTTAAAATAGCCTAGGATAGGCTAGTGGGGATGCCACCCCTCAGAGAGAATCATGTTTAAAGATTCTGCAACGGCCCAGACATGGTAAACAGGACTTTTGTCATCTTTCCTTTTTAACACTGCTTTTCTGCCCTTGTTGTTTGAACTTTATCCCTCGCTGATCATTAAAATGGCCCTGGAACACATTTTAAAGTTCTTTATTCTTATGTTTACTGTTGTAAATATGGACTGACAAGAGGGGAAAAATATTGTCTTTCAGTGATTTTTCTAGTTCTTGTGCCAACCGGAACATTAAAATACTAGCCTGGTTAGTGATAAGCAGCCTGGTAGCAACCCGATTGTCTGGGTCTGGTTGATGTACCTGTGGTTATAATGGCTTGCAGTGGCTGGGTTGGATGGCTATTTTTAGTGTTTAAATGCTCTTGGCAGGGCTGACTGGTTCACGGTGGGAATGGATCTACTAGAGGGAACTGGTCAGGATCAGGCTGGCTCTGATGGGTGTAAATGGGGTTAGAATAGACCAGACAGGACCATACTGGTTCTGGTGGAAGCAAGTGAATCTAAAATGGTTTTGAACTGGCTGGGCTGGCTCTGACGGATGTAAACAGGGTTAGAGTGCATTAAGCTGGGGCTGGTATGCTGAATGTTTATAGGGTTTGAAGACTATCTCTAGGGCTATCTGCTTCTAGTGTTGTTAAGTGAGTTAGGAAGTACTGGATTGGGTCATGCTACTGCTGATGGGAGCCAATGTGTTTGAATGGACCATAAATTCAGGCTACTGCTTCTTATTGCTCAAAATGTCATAGTTTGTGATACTTAGCACTTTATACATACTTCATTGCTTTGTTTTACTGGCAAGAAAATGTTACTCAAAGTGTCACATATTAGGTAGTAGGGTGTCCCTCATGAATACACCGAGACTATGGAAATGTCACATATAAGCAATCTGAAAACTTGTCAACTATGCTTAAGAGTGCCTGACTTGCGGGTCAGTCACCAAACTGCTGAACCAGAGGCATGGCATGAAGTGTGGCTGTGGTTTCACGACATCAAGTACGTCTCAGGTGAGCGGCTGGCACATGACAGGCGGCTATTACTTAATTTCATGGTTACATATTTGTTTAACAGTACAATCGGGTACAAGGGCACTAGGTTAGTTCTCTTCAATTTCAGGTGCTTTGCACCAGTTTTAAGAACTTAGAATTTCTTGTTGCTCAAATGGGTGTAATTTCTGATATTCACATAGGTTTCCATTTTCTGCATTTCTTTATTTTAATTGCGAGAAAGTGTCGCTCATAGTCATTGAATGTAACTCATAATTACACTGAAATTATGAAAATGCCACACATAAGCAACCTGAGACCTTGGCAGCTATGCACTCTTTTCCTGCTGGGCTATTTCTATCATCATTTGCAGCCGGCAACTGTGGCTTTGGCTTATCAACCATTCTCCTTCCTTCTAGTAGTCTAACTCCCAGCGGTCAACTAAGGCCGTGAATTTTAACTGATGTTGACTGACTGAAGTCAAACGGTAATGATAGGCCCCATCTGTATCCTTTCACTCCAACTTGTTGCACTTCACTACCTGGGTCTTCCACCCCAGCTTCTGGCACAGATTATGTCCATCTGGTTGAAGTTTGCCTTCCTTCACCCCCTGGACTTACTCTAGAGTGCTCCTCCAACACCTACTTTGATGCTTTGCAGCTAGCAATTGTCAACCCGCATTGTTATTGTTATTGTTAGCTTCGGTTTATATAGCGCCAACTCACCGGCAGGTCTCAAGGCGTTCATGACCGAAGGACAAAACAACTATTTAGCAGAGCGGAGAATCAGTCACATAGTGCAGACTAAGGTGAACCCAGAGCCTCCCTGAATAGAAGTGTTTTTAATGATTTCCTGAAACGTAGGAGGTTACCTTCTTTGCGAAGGGACTCGGGTAGTCTGTTCCAGATTTGAGGAACTAGAACTTAGAAGGATCTCCCACCCTTCATTGCTAGTTTAAACCGTGGGCAGACAAACTAATGAGCGTCAAATAACCTCAATCTTCATTCAGGTTTATAGACCTCCAATCGTTCCTTAATGTAGGTAGGTGCTTGCCCGTAGATTGCCTTATGGGCCGTGCAAAGGCTTTTAAACTGCCCTTTGCCTAATAGGAAGCCAGTGAAGGCTCTGTAGCAAAGGAGAGGCGTGGGATCTTCTTGGGAGTCTGAAGATAAGTCGTGCAGCATCATTCAGAACAACCTGCAATCTATTGGTCAAGTTTTTTGGTAGACCTAAATAGAGAGCGTTCCCATAGTCCAGCCTCGAGATGATTGTAGCAGAGACTACGGTGCGAAGCATGGATGAGGAAAGAAGGGGAACTAACTTGCGCAATTGTCTGATTAGACCAGTACAAGTCCCCACAACGGAGGAAATTTGCTCTCCTCCTTTGTCATCTGCACCAACGATTACAGCTGTTAGTAGCTGGAATATGGCTGTGATAAATTCGAAATTAGAAGACCTAGAGTGGGGCCAATTTATAGATCATCATAGGATTTGCCTTTTTCCAGGACGTATGGGTGACTGAGAATGTCTTCAGAAGTGGTATAAAGAGCTATTGTCTTCCGGTTATTAGGCCCCAGCTGGATGTTCCTCAGGTGGTATGTGTAGTTGGGTGAGCAATATGTTGACTTGTTCTGTAGTAGAGTTATCCATTGCTTTGTTTGAGATAAAGGTTAATTTTTTCCTTCAGCAAGGGAACCTTGCTCCTTTTGCTAAATATCTATAATCAGAGCTCTGGCAATCAAAAGCAATCTCCAACTTTTTACCTACTGAACAAAACTCTAGCATTGTATACCAAGCCCCAGCATGTAATTGTAGAAGGTGAGCTGAACCTAACTTATGAACTGCATGGGATGATTCAAGACCTGTGCCACAATGAAGATCTAAAATGGAGTATTCCTCCATTAAAAATGTCAGTGAAGCACCACTTTACTAGGGCTGTCCTTCAAATGGTTAATCGTACCCTACCACAGGGCTAGTGGGCCTGTAACGGCTGCTCGCTGTCCGATTTCTCTTTCATGCCTACATTCAAAAGAGGGGCTTATTCTAGTCACATTGATTACATCATCATATATGTTCGGATATGGCAGCTGATGGAGTACATGAAGGTTCTAGAAAGGGAGGAAAGCGACCACAACCCGTTGGCCTTGTCCATGACGGACTTGTTTCCTTCTGAACTCATTATTTCAGCCCCATTGCCAAATTTTGGAATCTACTAATGATCATAGTAATGTGATGTGGGAAGATATGTGTTCTGCCCCCAAGGTGCTTGCATGCATGTACACCACTATTGCTTCTCCTATGCAGCAATATCTGACAATTTGGGGAATAATGATTTGATTGCCGCTGAGCATGTTGAGTTATTTTCAGGCTTTAAAAACATTTATCTTCTGAACTTTAGGAAGGTCCCTGGGAAGGCTAATCATTTTGGATGGTTCTCCCTGCAGTGCAGAATGGCAAAGAACAACCTTTTAAAAGCAATAAAAAAGGATCTTGCCAGGAGATTAGGAACTACAAAACTTTATACTGATTTGCCATAAGGCAAGACAAGGCAAAGTGAGAAATAAATAAACGGGATGATATCTTAGTTGCTTCCGCAAGGAATGACTCAAGGAAATTCTGGCATTTAGTGAGTCAAGTTATTGGGAATGTAGTCAAAATGGCGGCGATTTCTATTCTTCCACGTGAGTGAGTGGACCATTTCAGGAACGTTTTTTTCCCATCCACAAGGAACTCACTTGCTCTCTATTAGTAGTGAAGGTGACTTGGTTCCTTACGGAGGTACTTTTAGAGCTGGGGATACCATGTTACTACATTATTATGGCTTTGCATGAGGGTAACTTTCCCAGGGTTCGCAGTGGCGTAAACAGTGAATTAACCCAGGAAATTGCCAATGATAAGAGTGTCTGCCTGGTTTGCCTCCTGGCCCCGTCAGACTTCCATCTGTACATTAACGATTGTGTTAAGCTCTTGACTGACTACATTAATGATTCTGCGGTATTAAAAGGCCTGAAAATCCCTGCCCTCTTTTTCGCAGATGACACTCTTCTGCTTGCTAAAACTAGGGCAGGTTTGCAAACTCTTGTTGACAGATTTAGTATATTTTGCATTTAACATGGCCTTGAAATTAAGTGCATCTAATACAAAACAGATTAATTATTCCAAGAGGAAGAGGGAAAGGGGAACTATCAACATTGGACAGGAAGTGTTGGAAAGAGTCAAAGAATTTGAATACTTGTTGATTCGTTTGACTGACTCTGGATCATGGGCACAAAAGATTTTAAAAGGTTCTAACGAGTGCTAAGCCATTGAGAGACGCCCATTCTTAATTTTGCCAAACCCAAAAAGGCTAGCTGATATCCAATTCTACCAGCAATGGAAATTTATAAAGCTCAAACGATGGGTGCAGCTCTTCATGGTGCAGAGTTATGGGGCTATTGCCCTAAGGATTCTCTGGAGCCCAATGAGAATAGCTTTATACGAGCTCTCACATGCATCGCGAGAGGCACACCCCTAGTTCCACTTAGACTCGACCTTGATCCTAATCTGTCTGTGCATTGGCTTCATTACGGCTACTACTTTATTACAGCCACTACTGTATTGGTTTCAAAAATGGGCTGTTGAGGAATTACAATTTTATAGGTAGAGTCTTGTTGACATCATAACCTATGCAGCTTCAACAAGATTAAGTGGTTAGCTTATGTAAAACAATCATTTTACGATCTGGGTTTAGCTAACCTCTGGGAAGAGCCTTTCTCCATTACGTCTATTGTGGTTGCTGACGTAAAAGCTAGATATTGGGAAAGAGCTATAGCAAAGCTTGAACTATCTAATACCACAGGTAGTCGCATGAGACTGTTATTACATACGAACGTGCGTAAGGCTAAGGATTTTTTTAAACTTTATCCTCCGAGCACATGTATGCTCACTATTTATGCAGTTTAGGTACAGTATCTTACTAACAACAGCCATCTTTACATCTGCATGGGGTACTCCACAGGAAAGATCAACCTTGTGCCAGTCATATATGCTTTCTGATGAGATTGAGAACTATGTTATTTTTTTGCCCAAACTACCCTAGACCAAGAAGCCAGATGGATAGGGCCCTTATGTCACCAATTGCGGATGTCACACCGCACTAACACTTTTAAAATCTGTAACTGTGACTCTTAATGTTGTGGTAGTGAATGCAGTCTCTAAATTTCTTCTTCTATGCACGATCCATTAGACATAAAGTAGCTGCTACACCAACAAGCCCCATTTAAGGGCTATCCATATATTTATTTTAGTGAAAAAAGTGCTTTAGCCTATTTTAATTGCATTGTGATGCAGGAGTACAGCATTTTCTTTGTTTTCTCTAATTGTATTTATTTTAATTGAAGTTTTATAGGTCTGTATTAATTTTATGATTATAGGAATTTTACCTGTTTAACATTATCTTTCTATGCATTTTTGTCTCATCTAGTTTTGAATGTTTGTTTAACTGTTTGATGATGAACTAAGAAGTTCGAACTGTCATTGAACTTGAACTTGACTCCAAATAGAGTGGGTGGATCATCAGTTTGCGGAACAGGGTACTCCGCCACATTTGTGGACCACTTGAGGACTAGTAGGCACTGGGAGAGGAGCTGGGCTGAGATAAACTGATGTTGAGGATGGGATACGTACTTTTCACTCGTGCAGGGGCTTGGAGAAAGTTGTGCCAGGATTGTTGACACTATTGATGGTGCGTGGAGACACAGGTGCCAGGTCAGGAAGACAATGACGGTAGAACAGGGAAGAACATCCATTTGGCACAGGAACCGCTGGATACTGGTGCAGGCAGACCCATACAAAGTCGCATGGAGACTACATTAGTTTCCTAGAGCGCAATTCTGTGAATCGGGCCATTTGTCACATGAAAAATACTTCGTACATCTAGCCCTTATTAACTTATTTAGCAAAAAAATAAAACTACATATTACCTGAATCAGATAGCAATAAACCTATCAGCAATATAGTCATTTGGAATAAACCCATTTTATTTACCCGAATCAGTAAAAAACACAAATTCTCCAGCTTCCTTATTTAGTGAACAGTAGGTGTGCGCAGTTGGCACATAAATGAGCAAGAAACAAAACCATTTACCTCCTGAATTGGTCAGAAACAACACTTGTTTAAAACCCTGATGGGTAGTAGCGGTGCTGTTTTGAGATAGTACATAGAGCCCACCACTGTGATCTAATACTGCTACAGTGCTCGTTTATGAATGCTGCAACTGTGTTGAGGGTCGTGTGCTGCCAGCCATGTGGGCTGACTGACCCGTGAAAGGCCAAATATGTTCAGCCCCTGATTTACAAAAATGCGTTTAAGCAGGGCAGTGGCTCTAGCAACCCAGCCTGTTTCCTTTTATTGTTGTTGTAGCAGATACTGTTTTACTTTGATAATCATATCCCAGGGCACCCATGCATGCTGCTAACCACCCACTTGCATACCGCGTCTGTTACACAAGCCGCCCACACAAGATAAACCCCCCTCTCTTCTCCATCGCCCCCTTCTCACTGACCACAGGTCGGGCTCGGCCAAGACCGCCCTCGTGAGCAGCAGTTCCACCTCAAGGTTCTGACATGCGTCACTGTCTCTTCGTGTCTCGTTCCAGCCTCCAGGCCGGATCCGCGCCTGGGGCTTTCCCAGGATTTAATTCGAGTGACAGTTTTGCACGATGCACATTTACAGCCCAAGCAAGAGCTTTGCACTGAGCTATGACTCATTGAATTCTGATGAGAAGTGTCGAGGGATTTCACCGGAAAGCCCGACACAGATTAGAATGCATTTTAAGGAGGAGAGATATTGCAGACGTATATGACATTTGTACCCAAAGTGATGCACCCCGAATAAAAAGAACAATTAAATGGAGGTAAATAAATACAAAACAATGGAACCAGGATCAGGACATGTGGTAAAGCAACGGTACGTTTACAATGGGATTAATGTGAGAGGACAAACATAAAATATGCAGGTTTATGGCACCAATGGCTTTTTTTCGTTAACTTTATCTATTGTTTTTCATTTTTCAACAACATACTGCCCATGGCAGAGACCAATGCACATGATACATCAACATTCTGGCTTGTAAAGGAGCATTACAAATTTTCAACATAGCACAACAGTATAGGAGTCTAGGCGGCATATTTACAAGGACTAACGCTGTAGCGTACATTTCTTGCCATTACGGCGGCTTTTTTATTGCCGTATTTACAAGTTGCCTCTAACTCCAGTTAGCTGCATTTTTCTACCGTAACTGTGAATTTTTTTCTTAGCTGCACTTCTGTTAGCGTGATTTACCGAAAATGAGATGCAAGGTAGGCGTTCCAGCGAAAAAACTCCTTCAAAACACACACCGCGATTATTACAAGGATTTCCTGGTACGTCGCCAATGAAAAAAAACTGCAGCTAAGTTCAATTAGAGGCAGTTTTTTTTTTAATGTGTTTATTGGTATTAAATGACATCCATACATAGATATTTGGACGAAATTTTCAATTCAATCAATACATTGTTTAAACAAACAATAATTCAAATACATATCAATCATTACTTCCTTGCACTTCTTCGCATCTCCATTTCCACCGTGGAGGACACACAGGGATCTCCCCGGTATTTGTTCCACTGCGACCATTTGCTATCCCATTTTTTGGGGCACCCCCGGGTTACGAAAACTTCAGTCTCTGCCACCATACATCTATCTAACTCCGTCGCCCACATCGTCACGGACGGTGGAGTTGCTCTCCCCCATCTTCTTGACAAATCCCGTTTAATTAACGTATATCCCAACGTTGCAAACTGTTGTTCTACTTCCGTGAGATCGGTCGCCTCCCATATATTCAACAGTCCCAGTCGTGATGTACTATCTCCTTGCTCAAGGCTGTCTGCATGTGGTCTAAGGCTCCCTCCTAAAGGGTACGTATCATCTGGCAGCTCCATAGAGTATGATAGAAGGTGGCCTGTTGTCCGCACCCCCTCAGGCATTGGTCGCCAGGTCTATATCCTTTTCTCGCCACAGTTTTCCCTGTTATGTATGAGCGGTGAAGTATCCTAAGCTGTATCAGTCTAAATTTAAGTGTGATGGCTGCTTCTTGAGGGGACATAAGAGCTAATTGCTAGGTCCTGTTCCCACCACTCTCTAAGGTTAGGAAAGGTGTGCGGCAGGTTGCTGCACAGCTTTTTATATGTGAGAGAGATCGCCTTGGAGTCCAGAGGCCCATCTAGCAACCTGTCCTCCAGCGGAGATGCCTCCGGAATGTCATTAAGGGATGGCAATGCTGCTCGCAGAGCGTGCCTAATCTCTAGGTATCTGTATATTTCTCCCTGAGTCAGATGGTATTCACCCTGTAGGTCCCCAAAGGTAAGTATAGCACTCTTCTTAACCAAGTCCCTCACTGCGGAGATACCTATGAGGTCCCACTTATCAAACCCAGGCTGGTGACATAGCAAGCCCAGTTTCTCTGTGTACCATAGTGGCATTGCCTGCGAGAGGACACCCACCCACCCCAATCGGGAATTGGCTATACACCATATATCTAGTGTGTGCTGGGTCGGTCTAAAGAAGAATTTCTTCTTAGTCCTTCTGTCACTAGCGTATAGGGCCCCTACATATCCGGAGCGGTAAGTTTGTTGGCGATCTAGAGCATACGCTGGGTCGTCAGGGGGGTGATATATCCAGTGGTTGACAGTTACCAATTGTGCTGCCCAGTAGTAAAGTTGAAGGTCAGGCAACACTATACCCCCATCGTACCAGCTTTTGTTAATTTCTTCAGTGCAACCCTGGGGCCCCCTCCATCCCAAAGCAGCTTGCGGATTTTACCCTCCACTGCTTTAAAATATGAGTCTGGGACTTTATGGGGACAGTTTTGGAGTATGTAAAGAAAACGAGGGAGGGCCAGCATCCTAAAGAGTGCAGCACGTCCTAATAGTGTCAGAGGCAAGAACCTCCAGTGCTTCACATCCGCTCGCAATCAAGCCAGTGCGGGGGCCAGATTGGAGATATAAAAAGGGCTGGATCCGAAGTGACATATACCCCCAGGAAATGAAATCCCTCCTCCACCACTGCTATGGTGCACTCAATCGGTAGTCTGGGGATTTGGCCCTCCAACATAAACAGTATGGACTTGCTCCAATTAATCGCATACCCCCGATACTTGCCAAAGTTTGTGAAAATGTTGAGAACCACTCTGATCGACTTATATGTGGCGTCTAAATATAACAATATTTCATCTGCATACAAGGATATGCGATCTTCCACCTCGTTCACCCAACGCAATCCTCATATCATCACATCCTGGTGCACCCAGGCCGCAAGGGGCTCCAACAAACGGGAGAATATCAGCGTGGACAGCGGGCAACCCTATCTCGTTGCTCTCCGTCACCGGAATGTGCGGGGCGTATAACCGTTAACTCTCACCTGTCCCAACACACCTGTGTATAACAGCTTCAACCAGGCTATGAATTTTGGCCCCAGTCCTACCTTTTCCAAGACTTGAAACAAATAAGGCCATTCTATGAAGTCGAATACCATTGAGGCATCTAAAGACAACACTGCCACGTCCTCTTCAATATATTCCCTACGAGCCATCACGTTGTGAAGGCGTCTTATATTAAGGGCCGTATTTCTCCCTGGCATGAAGCCAGATTGGTCCAGATGAACCAGTGTGGTAATAACCGTCACAAGCCTGCTTGCCAGAACTTTTGCCCAGACCTTTGCCTCTATATTAATCAGCAAGATTGGCCTATAGGAGCCACAGCTGTCTGCCGGCTTACCCAGCTTGTGGATGACCACAATAGTGGCCAGCCGCTGGTCCACTGGTAATCTACCCATCTCCAGACTCTCTTCATACATGGCTTTTAAGGGTGGCACCATCTGGGAGGCAGTGGCTTTTAAGAACTTGAACGGTATGCCGTTAGGCATCATAACCTTACCAGATTTAATTTGTCCTAAGGACTTGCTGATTTCTTCATTCGAGAGATCTTCCTCTAGGGATTCCCTCTCTGCATCGGAGAGGCGCGGCATGTTACTATCTCTAAGGAGCTGGCGCGAATTGTCAGCAGTGTAGTGTTTAGAGGGAGAGCATATCTCTTCCAGGTGATTGGCGAATTCCTCCGCTATTTCTCGTGGATGTGTTACTGTGACACATCCTGATTTCGTCAGTTTGTGTACCCATCGCGTTCCCTGGTCTCGCCTCTCCAACCACGCCAGTGTCCTGCCAGCCCTATCCTCCATTTCATAAAGTTTATGCTGGGTGGCATGATATTTAGCCATCATGCGTTCCTTGGTCTTGACTCTGTATTCATGCTGTTTCAATAGGAACCTATGACTAGTTTCTGGTGAGGGATCTTGTGCATGTTCCCACTCCAGTTCAAGGAGGTCTTCCTCCACCTGGACTAGAAGTTCACGTCTCTTGGCGATATATCCCGTCTTTAATGATAAAGCATGCCCTTTTAGAACCACCTAGTATGCTTCCCAAATTGTCTGCGCAGATTCGAATGAGCCTACATTCTCAGTAAAATAGTGATCTGTGTGTGTACGGAGTTCCTCCCTTATGTCTGGTATGTGTAGAAGCCATGGGTTAAGAACAATGGTGGTGCGTGGCTGCTGTTCCCAGTGAGTATACTCAGCCCAGACTGTGGAGTGGATTGATATACCTCTGGGCAGGACCATATACTGCGCGAAGTTACCTATCGACGACAAATGCGTGAAAAAGTAGTCAATTCGTGATAGACTCTTGTGCACATCAGAAAAATATGTGAATAATTTATCAGTTGGATGGGACACATGACCCACGTCTGCCAAACCCATTGCCTTTGTAAAGTCCGCCATAAGGGCGTTTCATTGCGCTCTAGACTTTGGCGGGTGGCGTTCAATGGTGTCATCCATGGTCATATTGTAGTCTCCCCCCATGATTAGCGTACCCTATCGGAGTCCTGCCAGTTTAGCTCCAAGGTCTTCCAGTGCTGTCCTACCCAGAGCAGGCGGGGAATACAGAGAAATTATATTTATGTCTCTGCCATCCCATTGGACCTCCGCCCCTGCAAACTTTGCCCCCGGGTCTGCCCATGTCTTATGAACTATAAGAGGTGTACTTTTATTCACCAAGATTGCTGTCCCCCTTGATCCCGTGGTGTAGTCAGATTGTGTCAATAATTTGTATCCCCACCTAGTGAGGGCCTTAGTTTTCTGTCCCACAAGATGCGTTTCTTGCATCACAACCATATCAGGTGAGTGCCGCTTCAAATACTGTTGCACTATCCCTCTCTTAATCTTATCACCTACCCCGTTCACATTCCAGGTCATTACCAAAAGTGTCCGATCTCTATCCCCCACCATATCTATTCAATCCATACATCCCAGATACAGAAATCAATGCACACAGAGTGTGGGGGGGGGGTGTACCGACATATCCTTCTTAGCACGTCCAATATTCAGCATAGCTACCTTGCATGTTACAATCACATAATCACGTTTCTTACCAAAAAACAGTAAAGAGTAAAACATCCACTTAAACTCCCCCTCTCCCCATCCCCTCTGCATCCACTCCCCTCCCTGCCACCCAGCCTGTGGATTTAGAACTACCCACTCCCAAACAATGCAGAGTGCCTCTCTCCCCTCTGACATGCTGAAAATGCATGGGGTATTCAGCTCCCATCCCCGCGTGTACACATCACACTTGTCTTGTATTTTAGCCATCCACTATTCAACATTTCTAGTCCCGTTCAGATCAGACAGTTTAGACCCTGTAGTCTTGAACTGCGCCTTATGACCCCTCTGGGTATATCAAACCCTATTGTACTTCTCTCATACTTGCGCTATAAGGTAGGCAATAGTTCTCCACCAATGTAGCCAGGAGCTGCAGTCTCGCTCCCTCGATTGGCCTTCCTCCTCTGCTGGGCTGTTGTTTGCAGCCTCTACGCTGTCTCCCCTGAGCTGGCCAGAGTTGCCGGAGCGATCTATTCTGCGGCCACCCACAGTGTTCCAGCCTTCCATCCAATCCCTGACTGCCTCTGGTGAATCAAAGAACCACGATTTGCCATCAGATTCCATCCTCAACCTTGCAGGGAAAAGCCCTGCGTACTTCACCTCACGGTCTCACAGCTCCTTCTTCACCGCTTGGAAACTGCGTTGCTGGGCCTGGACCTTGGCCGTGAAATCAGGAAAGAAGGCCACCTCATAGTTGTCTAATTTCAATGGGGGATTAGACCTCGCAGTCTGGAGGATAATGTCCCTATCCCGATAGTTGAAGACTCGAGCGATGAGGGGCCTCGGGGTGCTCCAGGTTTAGGTCTGCCTCCCGGCATTCTATGGGCCTTTCAATGGAGAAAGTTGTTCTAATGACCTGCGATGGAAAGGTATCACGTACTAACAATGCGGTCGTAACGACCGCGTTGTAAAAGCACTACGATGTCATAGTTGCGTTGTAAATGCTGATTCTCTCCTCGAACACCAGTTCAATCCTCTTGTAGTAGCAAGTCAATTCCCTGAAAGGCAAGCCGTCCTTCTCCATCAATAAGTCCAGAAGTGTACTGATGAGTCGCTCAGGAGGTCCAATATTTATGCTGGTGCCATACTTTGAAGTGGGGGGTGCTCTATACTAACAACACATCTAGTTTTTGGAAAGCTCTTTCCTTCCCCTGCCAAGGCTCCAAAAAGTCAGGTGTGACAATGGACTAGTGTTAGGTTCCTTTATGTGTGCTGGAAGCAAGCCCTTTGAAGTGTATGTTTTAAAAAAAAGTTTTTATTGAGCTGTAAGGCAAGCAAAGAAAAACAACATAACATTCAGGCAAAATAATCGTTTGTCACCACCGTGTGACTGTCTTATGCTTGATCTAATAAGTAGAGTATCTTTAGAGGTATAGATCTGTAAATTTGTAGACTAACACTTGGTAGAGTTGAACAGCTCTGGGTGAGCTCGCACGAAATCTATGAGTGGTAACCAATAGTCCCTTGTCTGTGAGCCAGATGGTAGTTCTTCTTCATAAATTTTTAATGTGTCCTGACAATATATCATATATTTTATCCACAACTTGGTACTCGGACTGTTTTTGCTATCCCACCAAATAGAAATCCTTCTTTGCACTAATAACAAAGCTATGGTGCATATTTTTTTCTGCACGCAACGTACGTGGTTCACTAGGTCCCAGAGGCAGGTTTGTATGGTACATTCCAATTTACAGTTTAGTATTTTATCTAGTGTATTCACTACCTCCTCTCAATAGTCCCTAACTTTTACACACTGCTATGCTAGGTGAATAAAATCTGCATCATCTATCTCACCTTTTGCAGCGAGCGTCCTCTTTCAATCCACATTTCAGCAGCTTCAAGGGTGTATGATATGTTTGGTGGATATATTTAAAATGTATTATTCTCAGGTTTCCATTTGGGGTCAGCATTTCAGTTAAGGCAGGGCATTTATACCATTCAACCTCATCTAGCGGCGTGGCTAAATGCAGGTTCCTGTTTTCCCTGGCTTTTACGGTATTTCCAGCTATATCTTCTTGTAGTGCTTTACATAATCTGGAGACTAGGAGCGCATTGGTCGGAGAGGTGATAACCATTTGAAGTGGTGATAGTGTTGGTGGTTCTGTGGGAAAGTCTGGATATAGGTGCCTGGCTGCACCTCTCAGTCTATGATAGGTAAACTTAGACAATAACGTCTGCTTGCTGATGTAATTAGGATCGGTCTCATCCAAAAATACACCATCAGTGTTTGAATCGCCTATCGTAACTAGTCCTACTTGTTGTAATATATTCATTCCTGTTTCTTCCTGTGACACCGATATAGCCGGATGATGTCGCAGCTGTAGTGCAGGTGCGTAAAGTGGTAATTTATGCGTTAGTTTACCCATGTGTTGCCATGCTGTGCATGTCGGACGAAAAGTGTTTATTTAGCTTCTTTCTATGTGTGGGTGATTATGGGTAAGTATACTACTAGGGTGTGTGTTACCATCCTTCACTGCTACATGAGTCATATACGGTACTGGATGAAACCAATAGTGTGCATACTGCATCTGTGCACATAAGTAATACAGCAGGAGATCTGGCACCGCGTATTCCCCTTTGGAATATGGTAGAGTCAATGTTTGAAGGTCAATATGCGCTTGGTTACCAGCCCAAATCAATTGTATTATTAATGTTCTTAATTTTTGAAATACTGGCACTGGAGAGGTTATGGGACTATTGTTAAATAGATATAAAAATGTTGGTAGTATCAGCATTTTAACTGTGGCCATTCTATCTGTCAATGATAAAGATAGGTGAATCCATCGATCCACTTGATCCTCTGGTGTTGTTACCGCCTTTCCATAATTTGTTTGTAGAACTGTGGCTTGATCTCAATGGTACCAGATCCCCAGGTATTTAAAAGGTGTTCAAAGCAATACCAAAGGGGATGATCGATCGAGTGTTGAATAATGTAAGCACTCCCCCCCAGTCAACTGATCTGGGTTTAATCCATCATCATTATTTAGCTCACTCTGCCACCCCAGTTCAGACATGGCCATATACAAATCAGTCTGACCCTGTGCCTCATGGGAACAGTCCAGCCCGAACTGCCAAGCCATGTCTTCCCTAGACCGGAAACAAGCATCCTGGGACCGGTTTCTGCCTTATCAGCCATCATCAGCCAGGCTAGCTTGAATCCACTGTCAAAATGAGCAAGGGACCCAAGTCTGGGCATACCCTGCCAACTTAGGGGGAACAAAGCAATACCAAAGGGGATGATGGACGGAGTATTGAAAAATGCAAGCACTCACCCCCAGTCAACTGATCTGGGTTTAATCCATCATCATTCTTTAGATCAATCCGCCACCCCAGTGCAGACATAGCCATATGCAAATCAGTCTGACCTTCGCCCTCATGGGAACAGTCCAGCCCGAACTGCCAAGCCATGTCTTCCCTGGATCAGAAACAAGCATCCTGGGACCGGTTTCTGGCTAATCAGCCATCATCAGCCAGGCTAGCTTGAATCCAGTGGCACAGTGCAGACCTGCTTAATGTCCTCTCATGAACATTGCAGGTATGATGGGAAAATTTCAGGACCCGATATGGATGCAGTTTATCAGACAATTTCCTGTGATCTGTTGCCAGGAGACTTGGCTTGTGAACTGCAATCTGTTGCTGGAGGGATATAAAGCCTTTTTGTCTCCATGTGGCAGTGCTAGGGGCGGGTTGGTGATTTATATTTAGTTGACTGTGCCCTGCACGATACAGCAACTCCCTACTAATAACAAGGATTTTCAAGCTATTATCCTAAGGAGAGGAAATTACAGTATGGGCATCATTAATTTTTACAATGCAATATGTGTGCAGGGGGAGTGCAAGATTCCCAAGTTGGGCTTTCTTATAAGACAGTCTTGCGGTTCCGTTGCACATAAGCTCATGGTCGTGGGGATTTTAACATTCACCCCTGTGGAGATCCTGAAATCAAAAGCATGGCTGAGCTGGGATGTGCCCAGATGCGGGGATTTAATTTTGAGCCTTCTGTCCAGGGGGATGAATTGAACAATTTGCATTATGATTTTGATTTGATATCAACAATGTCCCTATCTGCCCCCCTCAGCACACAGCCTGTTCCCTCCTTTAAAAGATGTAGCAAGGGCTCTTTTATAGATCATATTTTGATCTCTACCGGTCTTCAGTCTAGTTTCCGCTGGTTTACAGTCACGGACAGTGCTTTTAGTGATCATAACCCTGTTTGTATGCATTTGGAAGATAGACTGTTATCAACATTAGCTAGGGCGATAGTCCCGGGCACGCTGAGACCCGAGGAGGGAGGTTGTTGCCTAAAATGGTCGCAGGTATCCCCAGACTTTTTTTATGGAAATGTTCAAGTGTCCTGTGCAACAGAATTAGCTTCCTGTGTGTCATCTGATTCTCACCCGGGGGTCGTCCTTAATGCTTTTGATGTTATTATCACCAAAGTAGGGGCACTCCTACGTGTTCCTTCACATGGGACAGTGTTCAATTGAGGCACAGGGTCAGACTGATTTGCATATGGCCATGTCTCGACTGGGGTGGCTACAGAATGATGATGGATTAAACCCAGATCAGTTGACTGGGGGTGAGTGCTTGCAATCTTCAACACTCCATCCATCATCCCCTTTGGTTTTGATTTAACAGGAATTTCCTGCCACTCCAACGGATATTCAATTGGATGGGGCACAGTTAATTCTGTTAGTGGGATAATAATGGATTTACTCCAGTTTATCATGACTCCTGAGTGTCTACCAAATTTAATGTATTCTCTCAGGAGAGGTAAAACTTTCTTCCCTGGCTCACGGACATATATCACCATATCATCTGCATACAGTGATATACTCATGGGCCGTTGTGGGAATTGTAATGCTGTGGTTTTGTGCAGCTGTCGTATTTTACACGCTAGCAGCTCCAGCACAATCTCAAATAAAAGTGGTGATGGTGGGCATCCTTGTTTTGTTTCACACGTTATGTGTGTTAGTGCTGATATATGCCTATTCACTTTTATACGTGCCTCTGGTTTAGTATACAGAATCTTGATCCATTGTGTAAGACTGTAGTGTACTTCCTATTTTCCCTATAGGCCCTGCGCATTGGAATAACATAAACAGCAGTGTAGACATAGGACTGAGGTCTTCTAGGTCTCTACTGACTATGTTAGACTTAATTTAGGTTTGCGCCAGCTAGCTCAGAGGTCACTGGAAACTTTCTTGACTGAATAGGAAGTGATCAGCTTCCCTGGCTCAGACAAGAAGGGATTCAGCTTCCGACAACCGCATAAACATGACTACTTTGCTCCCTCAGAATAAGAGTCAATCTCTAGCGTCGTGTGAAACAATAGAAAGCTATTTCACTCAGTCAGACGTGTGTTCTTAGTTTCACCAGGGTGCAGAGAATAGAGAGACGGGCGTTTTCAATAAAAGATTTTATTTATTGAGCAGTCTTCTTTCTCATGCAAGAGAAATGCATTGTCACAATTGCAAGACTTGTTATTATGAAAAGTGCGTACAGTAAAAGCAGTATTACGAAATAATACTGTAAAAGCATTGATATGGTTTCTTAGCCATAAGATAGTTAAAATGAATAAAATATATACATTTATATATACATTGGCAATCGATCTCAACTGGTGCTTCTAACTACGCCTACCCCGGTGTACCTGACCAAATCCTAATACGTGGGAGGGAGTAAGTAAGTAGCAGTTTAAGTTAAGTTGGTTTTGCAAAGAGTTTGATTCAAGAATTCTCTTTAAGGGTTTAGTCAGCACCGTACCTCTGGAATAGAATGTAGGAGGTCTGGTATCTCCCTCTCAAGACCCGATATCCCAGTCACCCGCAAGGGTAGGCTGGAAACGCCGGAGATGGATTTTCTCAGCAGGAGAAAAGACAGCGTCTTTCTCAGCGCGTCAAGGAGGAGGGGCAGCGTCCTTGGGCTTCTCGCATCTGCTGGGCTCTCTGCAAGGGGACAGCTGTTCTGCTCCAGTATTCACCACCGTGTGTTTGCTTAAGGCAACGTTGGTATATTTATACCTGAAAGGTGCAGAGTTTGACGTAAGTTTTTGGACATAAGACGTCAATAAAGATGTCACTAAGAACTGGTCATTCTTACAGTGCTCGCAGGAGTTCTATTACTAATCAAAACAAAGCAAGCGGGGCTTTCCCAGGTTGCTGGGGGTTTGGTATGTCGAAAGAACTCAGTGTGCTCTCTAGGAATCTAAGGAAGTGGCTTATGCTGTGTCATGGACTGCAGAGGCGAATTACTGAAATATGGCTCTGATCATTATGCCATTATATGGATATTCATTGATTATAGCTGTATAGGGGCATAAGGTCACAATATTGATCGGGTTCCTAGATAAAACACATCACCCACTCCACCAATTTATGTCCATCAAATGACTAAAAACTTAAGCAATAAAGATGCATGTGTATTCCTACCCACCCCAAAATACATTTTTCATTTGAAATGGTGTATACGAAATACATGAAAATGGTAATAGGTACTGTACGTTTTAAGCAGGGCAATCATTAAAAAAAAATTGCATATATTTATTCAGTTGAACGATTTTGCGAAAAAATTACACATGAAATGTCTCAATACAGAAAAGAAGGGCAAGACTATTTCATCACATATAAATACAATTGCTGTAAAATGTGCTAGAGGCTAAGGTAATATTTTGTCTCTAGATCTACTAAAAATAGAAGCTGTGTTCTTTATGAATAGTTCTACTTTAAGCAAAGTACGTGTGCCAGAAAAAAGTAAATATTTTGGAATTTTGGGAAAAAATAATTTCATGATGAGCGGGGGAAAAAATAGTTCCAAACGCTTTTCAGTAGCTTTTGTTGATCAAAGCCGAAGGCCGAATTCTGAGTTCATGGGAACGCTGTGTGCCGGATTGTTTTCCAATAAGTTATTGTTTCTGTTCAGGGGAGAACATCATTTCAGACAGACTCGCAAAGAATTGGTCTACATAATCAGGTGACAGTTCGACCAAGTTCGATAATGCTGTAACTTGGCAGTTGTGAGAATGATTGCTATCATCGATTTCAGGATCAGCAATGCTCACAGAGGGTTGTACCTGGGTGATGTTGCTTTCATTTCTTGCTTCACTGCTACCACCTAGTCGTAGCGCAGGAGTCTCAACGAATGCCGTCATCAGGATTGTTAACCGCTGGGGACAACACGATGCGTGAGCCGTTACTGGACTTAGCAAAGTATCGATATCCATTGGTACTGCTGATTGTAGTGCAAGACAGGTGTCTAACACGCATTCCTCTCCGCATTACATACATCGAAGCACAGGTAAGATGCAGGTCTACCATATAGGTCTGAATGAAAGAAACCAGGTCATATTCAGATCTCTTAGCCGGGCTAGCCCAAGGACTTTAGTTATGCGGTCCCGGTAGCGTATTGCTAGGATCTTTTCTTCCATCCTTTCCGGAGTCATGTCTGCGTTTTGGCTTGCCATATCGGAGCAGGAGGGTCAAAAATAAAATACCTGCTACGAGTCCCAAAAGTAGTGGTAGGCCGCCAAAGACCGAATGGACAAAATTGGGAAAGATGCCCAGGACTGCTTCGAAGGGTGTTAACAGTCCCGAAAAAATTGTCCTAAATACATTCGAGATACCACTGGCATTCAACATATTTAGGATTTGGCTGAGCATTTCTGTGAAATGCACCGGGCAATTTGTTGATAAAAGTGTATGTATCTCTGCAGTTGTCCTTGCAACTTGGAGATCATACGTCTCTTTTGATGACGTGATGGGCACTGTTGTCTGCAAAAGCACAGACTTCATTCTGCTTAAAGTATCAATTTGTATAGAAGAGATATTCAAAGGAGGCCAAATCGGAGCCACTGAGTCTCCAGGGCCATTTGGATACAATGCTTGCATACAGCAAGTGACCATGGAGCTAACGCTTAAGAGATATGCTTTCCCTGGCACCAAGCCACAACAGCTGTGATCCGTTATTAGAACGTAACTCCCGTTAGAAAGTTGCCTAAAGAATGGCCCTCTCTGTGTTGCAGGTGTGCCATGCTGGTGGCATGAAAGGTTATTTGAAGTACCCTCACAGGCCCCATGCAAGTTAATGCCTTGGCACAAAAGTATACCGCTTAGTGATTGTTTACACTCATTACCACTAAGAAATACATTTTTGTTGTTGTCACTATAACATGTATGTGTATAAGGTAATTTCCATGATGACTTAATGTATCCTTTACCCAACATTTCATACTGGCCTGCCGGTATATACTCAAGGCAATTTTTAAACTGGAAAGTTGTTATCGGAATTGTGATAATCCCGTGTATTATCCATTCAATGACAAGTCTTTCTGACATTGTCAATGGTAATCTCTCAAGTTTTTCAATGCTCAGGATTGTATAGTCTGCCTAGCTGTACAATAGAACGTAATTGGGACTGGCCATGTTGTAACATTAGCAAGTCCTGGTCTATTATAACAATAGCAGATGATACAATACTGTCCAGTGAATATATTCTGGAGGACAGAGTCATTAACCCATTGTCCACAACAGAAAGTGATTTTTCCAAATGAATACGATCAATTTCTCGTATTTTCTCTGCTGTTACAATTTGAGTCTCTTTCCATGCCTCGATGTAAGCAGCATATATACTGGCTGCTATGAAACGTTTCTGACGCTGTTTGCGTGGTCCCATTATGAAATCTCGCAAGCCAGCACCATCTTTAAGTCAAGACAAGTGTTTCTTAATTTGTGCCAGTGTGGATGTTTGTAGCCATTCAAAGCATAGTTTCCCTACACTGTATGTTGTTACTATCCCTGGATGTTGTCTCTGGGAGTATCTGGGGTCTGTCTGGTCATTTTTAACCCCTGTAATTTGTTCAGGAATCTGTCTTGACAGTTATTTGTGTCTGTAGGCCAGATTAACCACTTTTTCCAATCAGGATGTGTTCTGTTTCCATTTAAAATTTGGGATACGTCTACCTCAATATCTGTGGTTGCATTATCAGGTATTGGCTTTGGAATAGACGGTTTGTTAAGGTCTTTAATCTTAGCTAGGCCAAGACAGGTCGTTTGTTGAATTGTGTCATTCAAGAACATTATTTGTTCTGGGATCATGCAGGCTCGAAATAATGCTTCTAGGCCTTGTACCTGCCAATCTTTTGTACCCCAGATGGTTTTTGTTTCAATGTTATTTTTCCAGAAATCAAAACCAAATGTAATCATTTTTTCATAAAATGCTTCTGAATATATCAATTTAGTATTTGTCAGCATGGTTTTTGTCCCTGTTTTATCTAACTGTTTATAATAAAATGTTTCTGCTTCACTTGTGTTAAACCCTGAGAAGTATTGTAATTTCTCATGGAATGTTTTTGAACTGCTTTTAGGTGGAGTAGCACAATGTTCCCATTGGTTATATTTAAAAACATTTCTTGGTTTAGCAGATTTATGTAAATAATGGTCTGCATAATGGGTAAAACAGTACATCTGTTCATATTTTAAATGAACCTTGCAAATAATCATGTTCTGTAAATTTTACTGACAAAACTAAATCCGACATCATATTATTTATACTTTCAAAGTCCCAATCATCAGAGAATGTACTTGGTTTTACAAAGTCACTTAATGAAACCTTAAATTGATGAGGATATTTCAAGAGTTCGACCGGGCCATATATTTCGTAGTCTGTTTTGTCCCAAACTACCCCGCCGGGTATTGGAATGGCTGTGACATTTACTGATGATAGTTCTCTTTTCTCGATATGGGATGATTTGTGAGGCTTCAGAACTAAGTTGATGTTCTGACTTGCTGTGTCCATTGTACTGTAATACATTTTCCTAAAATTAAAACTAAAATTAGACATAGTAGGGGTATAAGTACCCCTGATACAAGCCAATGCTCAATCAATGGTGCATTTAGATATGCTTCTTTGAGTTGATGAAAGAGTTCTGTCGCTTTTTCTTTAAAATTCTTTGTTGCTGGCATCACTTTAGGGTCGCTTTGATCTTCAGAAAAGTTATCAAAATTGATGAAGTAGCCAGATGCAGTTCTGTCTATTGTAGGAATTGTTTTCTCAATTTGCCTTTCATTAGCACATTCTGATGCTACATCATTGTAGACTGGTATTTCATGATGAACTGTTTCAATTTGGGTTTCAAGAGGCACAAGTTCCATGGCATTTCTGCATAGTCCTTTTTTATTCACTGCAGGTTTATCAAATGTGATTAGTCTTTCAGTTTGAACCTCTTGGATACCAGCAAATTTGGGTATTCTATTACTTCTTGGGAGTCCACTGGGCCTACTATTTATTATAGGCCACATGATTGTGGTTTTACCAGGTCAATGGATACAACTCTGTTCTCCTTTTTACCAGCAAGGGCCGGAAGTACTACTATCTTGTTCCGTTGATTGCTAAGACAGGTACTGCTTTTCTGTAAGAAGGCCCAAATTCCTTCTTCACCGCTATTTTCTCTCTGACCAGATCCCCAATCTTTGAAATCCAGACAGGTCTTGCTGGGACAGGTGGTGTGTCTTCAGTGGTTGTTGGCTGTTGCTTTAACTTTATGTTGCTCAGGGCTTTTCTTGTTTCATTTAAGTCCTGTAAAACAGCCAAACGATCTTTGATGTCAAAGTCTTTTTTCTTATCTTCTACCACTGAAGCAAGGCTATCTAAGTCCTGAACGTACATTGTAGTTCCGAACAATAGTTCGTACGGGCTGAAACCTTTTAGAGAATTTCTTGGCAAGTTGTTAAGACTACGTTAGACACTTGTTAAATGCTGGACCCACCCATCACCCGAACCTAATACCTTTGCCGTTATAGATTGCTTTATGTCTTGGTTTTTTCTTTCCACTACCCCATTTCCCTCAGGTTGGAAAGGACAAGAGAACCGCAATCCAATGCCCATTCTGGTCATGGCCTCCTTGTAAGCTCGAGAGCTAAAAGCAGGACCCTGGTCAGAGTGAAGCATGGCAATTGTGTATGTGCCGATAAAGACTCGCAAATCTTTTATAACAGTTCTGGCGTCAGCCGAGCGCTGGGGCCACATTTTCAAGTGAATATAGTCTAAAAAAAAAATTCATAGGACGCTGGATTTTCGTGTGTAGATAGCCCTATGCTACCTACAGAAATGGCCATGGCATTACTCCGGTTGACTTGTTACTGCGGTCTCTGTCGCAGTCTGGACAGCTCTTTACAAATTTATAATGGTACAGGGTCATCCCTTGCCACCAGTATTCTGATTGTAATTCTGTCAGAGATTCCTTCATCTGTTTGTGCCTTGGACCTTCACCCATGTGTGCGTCCGCTATTAATAATATTCTCTGATTCGTGTTTGGAATTACCCTATCCCCCACTCCAGGGATTCGAGCAAAAGGAACGGAGTTTGCATCAATTACGTATGTATAATTGAGTGAATAGTTCACAGGTAGTGCTGCACAGTTGCCTTTTGAAGACGTTTTTACCGCCAGCATGGTTTCCCCGTCTATGTATTTTTCTGAACGCTTTTTCGTGGCTATGGAAGCTGGTTTAGTTGCTTCCGCTGTGGCTGAATTAGTCAATGAATTCCCTGCAACGTGAACGCCATCACGTTGATGACTCAGAGTGTGTATCACGTGAGTCTTTTGTAGTTCTTTCTGTAAAAGAACTACTTGTTTCCAAAGCATTTTATGCTTGATTGTGCCACCTTTTGCATCTTTGAACCCGTTTTCAACCCAATTCTGCAAGTATTCATTATAAGTTTGAACGCAATAATATGAATCGCACACTATAAGTGTGGGGAATTTGCGATCTGTATTTTCAAGCGCCATCTTAAATGCTAGTAGTTCAGCTCGCTGAGCTGTACAATCTCCTAGAGATTGCGTCTTAGTGACCAGTGGTCTAAATTTTCCTTTGTGCCAACGACCTTTAACAATCACGCACGCAGCACTGTAAGCTTGTTTACCCCCAACTGCGGGTTGTGCTGATCCGTCTGTATATAAGATACTTCCGTTTTGTTCTAGAGGCAGGATTTCAATTGGCAGAGGACATTCATATTCATATTGTAAAATTCCTGTGTCTTTAGGTTAGGATCAAATTCATACACTACGTCTGTTGCAGCAAGAGAATTAACCCATTGGATCCATCTTGGATGCAGAGCTTTAGCATTTGGAATGCTCGCTTTAGTTACCGCTTCTAAAGCAGGTATAGGTGTAACGATTATTATTCGTTTACCTTGTGCTAGGGCCCTTTCTTTTGCTACACCAGTCTGAACCACAGTTTGAATTTTTTCAGTTGAACTGAATTTTATTTCAGCTTTTGTGTACAAATGTGATTTGTAAGCTATTGGTACCGTTTCTCCCTCACTAGAGGTCAGGTATGTGAATCCGCATCTTCCTTGGATGACCCGGATTACAAGGTTGCGTGTATTGTCACGTGTTTCTAATTTTGTTTTAGCTAACATGTCTGTTTGCAGTGATCTCAACATTTCTGTGTGTTTTTGAGTCCAGTTGATTGGTTTAAAATCAGGTTTTATTAATTCGTAGAGAGGTTTAACCCTCTCTGCATAGTTTAGAATGTAAGTTCCTCCGAAATTCAGGAAGCCTAGAATCGATTGTAAGTTCTTCAGCATTTTTGGTGCTTGGAGTACAGCGCACTTCTCTAAGAAGTTGTCCGCTGGGCTTTTCCCTTCACTTGATAATTCGTATCCTAAAAATAGGACTGTTAGATGGGCAAAACGTGACTTTTTAAAGTTGAATTTGTAACCCTCTGCTGCGAACCCTAGTATTATGGTGTTCACTCTTTTCAAGTGAGTATCCAAGTCGTCGTCAGTGAGATAGATGTCATTGACATAAGATAATGCCTCATCATCATACATTTGTAGTAACTCTGTTACTCTGGCTGAGAATAGTCCAGGGCTGTTCTTGAATCCCTGTGGGAGCCTACAGAAATTTTTCTGTGACCCCATTATTGAGAAAGCGGTCAAGTACCTGCTTTCTAGTGCAATATTTTGACAAAAGAACCCATTAGATATGTCTAATATTGTTTTGTATTTTTTTGCGAACTATGTTATTCATTAGTGCCGCACTGTGCGAATTTTGTACCGCAAATGTTTTGCAACATGAGTTAAGATGTCTGTAGTCCAAGACTAGACGATACGAATCGTCCAGTTTGGAGACAGTAAACAAAGGATTTGAGAGGTGCATGTTTTAATCACCCCTTGGTATTCAAGTTGATCTAAAATCTCCCTGACTTGTTTTTCAGCTTCTTGCTTAATTGGGTACTGCCTTTGTGCAGTTGGTTGACATTTTAACTGGATTTTTTGAGGAGGAGAGTCCTCATCCCCTCCTACATGATTCTTATATAATGCCGGTGCCTGGGCTACTGCCCATTTCCTTGCATATATATATATTTAGTGTGACTTGGAATGTGATTTGAGAAGGCAGGCATAATCATTTCTTCGCCATGAGGGCACTCCCTGACAAACTCTGGGGGCCAATCTTTCTCGGCTAACAGTATGTCATAGCCTTTTGAGAGGTTATCCCAAAATAGACCCCTTATTTTCCTAGTCTTATCTCCCTCTATACGCAGTGTTATTTCGTATATCTTATGAGGTTCGCTAACTCTGGTATCTGCAGTTTCTATTTGAATGTATTCATTCGTGTCCACTGTCTCCAGATGACTCATCAGGATCTTGCGAGCTATGCTGATTTCTGCTGCACTGTCTAGCATTGTCTGTGCCCACTCTCCGTTTTTCAGCTGTGTCCTCAGTATTCTCGGCATGTTCGATTACTCTAATACTGGCTACCTTCTTTCTTGGAAATTGTAATTTTTTACTTTGAGCAGGTTCCTTGTCTTTGGACTTGGTGTGCTCTTCCCTTGGATCTGACCGTCCTCTTCTTTCCGATTTCTGCGAAAAAGATAGAGAGGGACGTGTATCAATACTTTGATATCTATCAGGCTTTTTCAAGTTATCCCTATTTCTAAGGTTATATCATTTCTCAGAGTGCTCCCTCTGGGGAGACTGGTGCTCTGGATTCGGAGTTCTTTCTCTCCGTCGAGGAGACCTTCCTCTGGACTGGAAAACTTTTTCTTTGAGAGTGGATTGTTTATTTCCATCCCAGCTCTTTTTAGGAGTGTTCAGATTATTTTTAATAAATAATTTTTCAGGATTTTCAAGCAGTTGGGGTTTTACTGGTTTCCCACCCAAACTATCTCTACCTAATTCTTCATAGAATTTTTCTATTATTCTGGCAAGCTCAATCGGCTGATCTGTTATATCTGTTTCTTTCAATTTCTGGCGGATCGCCACAGATGCTGCTTCTCCTTTTATGTTGGCTAGTAATATAGCCGAGACATGCTTGAAGTCTTTCAGTAATTTCATACCAAGAGTTAAAGCAGGTTCTGGACCGTATTCATTCTGAATTTGTTTTAGCACGTCTGGTATTACCGCCATGGACGGAACAAAATGTGTTTTTGTGTAAATGGAAGCAAAGACTGTACCCCAAGTGTCACAATCCTCCACATGTGGTGTGACCCCCATTGGAAAGCAGATAGTCAGAATTCTGTGTTTCTCAATAGGGGTAGTATTCGGGAATACTGCCTCTATTTGAGTAATTTTCTGTGCTAACCAGAAAGGAATTTGTTCCCGCTTTGCGGGAGTTTTTCCAAGACATGATTGTATGTTCTGTGGTGTTATTTTATTTGTGTTCCCCTGATGAGGGGTTTGCTGTGGAATATTAACAGCTGTTTGGACTGTTGCAGTCCGCATTACATATTGGACTAACTGTCTGTGAATTATAATTAATAATTTTAGCTGTGCTAAAAGTTCTTCTCTTGACATTTTTTCAATGTCTGGATGTGGTGTGTAGCTGGCTAGAACTGGCCACGTTGCTCCTGGTCTACCTAGTGGACCGAGCCTGGTGATGTGATCATTATGTTTTATGGCGCCTTTAAACCAGAGCAGGTGCTTTTGGTATTTTAATGGGATTTCAATCTCCTCGAAAGGAGCGTATTCATCCGGTGGTTCCTCTATTTTGTAATAGTGAAACTCGTGTGTTGTAGCGTTTGCCGCTGGAAAGTTTATCCAAGAATAGAATACCTCTGTCTGCCGATATTCGTGTGCCTCTATCACGAAAATGACTGTACTACCTCGTGATGTCAGTCCGTTATCTATAAGTTTTAAAGTTATAGTTTTTCTTATGTTCACCGGAATGAGGATTGCATCCGGTTCATTAATCCCTGTAACATTGAAACCTGGTTGATTCGCATCTACTGCGACTTCATTGGTTCCATTGTTATTGCCATTTTCTGACATTGTATTAATGAAAGCTTGCAGAGCAGTTTTCAAGGAAACAAAGATTAGGTGCACAATATTTTGGAACACTGTATCCTTCAACGTTGACTAAACCAGAAACTCTACATAGGAATCTCTTCCTACTCAGTTCCGACGGATTTTAACCTTTCACCCACTCCAGACGTCTATTGGAGTATTTACGGGAAAAAGGGTCTGTGTGAAAAAGCACGACTGAGTTACTCTAACGTCTTGCATTAGTTTTATCGCCTTACCAAACGTTGGGCGCCATGTAGTGTAGTTCCTATTTTCCCTATAGGCCCTGCGCATTGGAATAACATAAACAGCAGTGTAGACGTAGGACTGAGGTCTTCTAGGTCTCTACTGACTATGTTAGACTTAATTTAGGTTTGCGCCAGCTAGCTCAGAGGTCACTGGAAACTTTCTTGACTGAATAGGAAGTGATCAGCTTCCCTGGCTCAGACAAGAAGGGATTCAGCTTCTGACAACCGCATAAACATGACAACTTTGCTCCCTCAGAATAAGAGTCAATCTCTAGAGTCATGTGAAACAATAGACAGCTATTACACTCAGTCAGACGTGCGTTCTTAGTTTCACCAGGGTGCAGAGAATAGAGAGAAGGGCGTTTTCAATAAAAGATATTATTTATTGAGCAGTATTCTTTATTGAGCAGAAATGAATTGCCACAATTGCAAGACTTGTTATTATGAAAAGTGCGTACAGTAAAAGGAGTATTATGAAATAATACTGTAAAAGCATTGATATGGTTTCTTAGCCATAAGATAGTTAAAATGAATAAAATATATACATTTATATATACATTGGCTATCGATCTCAACTGGTGCTTCTAACTGCGCCTACCCCGGTGTACCTGACCTAAGCCTAATACGTGGGAGGGAGTAAGTAAGTAGCAGTTTAAGTTAAGTTGGTTTTGCCAAGAGTTTGATTCAAGAATTCTCTCTAAGGGTTTAGTCAGCACCGTACCTCTGGAATAGAATGTAGGAGGTCTGGTATCTCCCTATCAAGACCCGATATCCCAGTCACCCGCAAGGGTAGGCTGGAAATGCCGGAGCTGGATTTTCTCGGCAGGAGAAAAGACAGCGTCTTTCTCAGCGTGTCAAGGAGGAGGGGCAGCGCCTGTGGGCTTCTCGCATCTGCTGGGCTCTCTGCAAGGGGACAGCTGTTCTGCTCCAGTATTCACCACCGTGTGTTTGCTTAAGGCAACGTTGGTATATTTATACCTGAAAGGTGCCGAGTTTGAAATAAGTTTTTGGACATAAGACGTCAATAAAGATGTCACTAAGAACTGGTTGTTCTTACAGTGCTCGCAGGAGTTCTATTACTAATCAAAACAAAGCAAGCGGGGCTTTCCCAGGTTGCTGGGGGTTTGGTATGTCAAAAGAACTCGGTGTGCTCTCTGGGAATCTAAGGAAGTGGCTTCTGCTGTGTCATGGACTGCAGAGGCGAATTACTGAAATATGGCTCTGATCATTATGCCATTATATGGATATTTATTGATTAGAGCCGAATAGGGGCATAAGGTCACAATATTGATCGGGTTCCTAGATAAAACACATCAAGACTAGGTGGCATGTCTATTTTTGTCAACACAGTGAATAGGTATTCCCACTCAACCGAGTTGAATGCTTTGGCAGCATCGAGCAAAACCGCAGCTGCCTCCAGCTCCAGATTAAGCTGATGTGAGAGAGCAAATAAGGTGCATAAATTGTGTGAGGTGGATCTGGTGGGTATGAAGCCGGATTGATCAGGTAATATGATGTTCGTAGTGAGGGGCTGCAACCTTCATGCTATAACTTTGGCTAGTATTTTCGTGTCAGTATTAATTAGTGACAGCGGACGGTATGATATACAAAGATTTTGTTCCATATCGGGTTTGAGAAGCGTTATTATCAGTGTATCTCGTACCGTGGGGGGAGTATTTGCTTATCATACGCATCACCATACATGCCTACTTGATAGGGGCATATTATATCTAGATATTCCTTATAAAATCCATTGGGCAAAGTTTTAATAGCATTGCGTACCTCTTCCTCTGTGATTGGCTGTGCTAGGTATTCCCTCTGAGCATCCGATAGCCCTGCTATTTTCTATGTCTTCTAAGTATTCCCTGATTTCGCACACTTTAGCTGTATCTTTAGTTGCATACATTTTACTATTTGTGTCCATAAAAGCATCTAATATACCAGCAGTACTATATTGTGCAGTGCCCTGGTTGTCTTTGATTTTAATAACTGTATGAGGTTGACGCTCTTTACTTATTTTTTGTGCCGGTATAAGTCCTGCTCTGCCTCCTTCTCCATATCCTCTGGCCGTGTGCCTGCTGGTGTCAAATTTTGGTTCACTTTCGACATATTCCTGATATTCGGACAGTGTTTCTCTAATGTGGGCGAGTGTAGTTGCATCATGAGTGCTTTTGTATTCCTGTTCTAGTTCTGTAAGTGTTTCTTCGCACGAGTTAGCTGCTGACGTATGTCTCTCAGTATCAAACCTTTTGTACTTATACAGATACCCCGTATTGTAGCCTTGAAGGACTCCCATAACAAACTGGTAAATCTACTGAGTGTTTATTCAGCGAGAAGTATTCTTCCACCACTCTATGTATTGCTTCTTTATATAGTGGGTCTAGCAGTGCTTTAGCATTGGGTGGTGGGGCACAATTGGGAAATTCTAACGTAAGTAGTACCGGGTTATGATCCAAAAATTCGGCCATGCCGTTCGTATAGCCTTTGATGCATTTTATGCAGCTCTTTCGTGTTACCCGATCTATCTAATTCTTCATTGAGTGAGACTTTGTCTATCCCCTCGCCAGAGTAGTTCCATGTATGGTAGATTTTGTATCGGATTCCATATGGCTTAGAAGAATTCTGGATCATCTATATTCGGTCCATATACATTGACAAGTCCTACATGCTGTCCAAAAAGATGTCCCGTAGATATAATGTATATCCCTTGATCATCTGTGATAGTTTGTTCTATTATAAATTGTACCTCTTTTTTGATCAGCAATAGTACACCCCTTGAGTATGTTGAATAAGATGAGGTCAAGGTCGCTTCTGCCCATCTGCTCCCTATTGTGCGTTGATCCGTTTCTGGCACGTGTGACTTTTGTATCATTGCTATTGCAACCCCATGTCTATCCAAGTAAGCAAGCATCTGTCTTATTTTGTTTGGGTTATTTAAACCTCTTATGTTCCAGGTTAGCGGTCTGATCTGCGACGACGTTTTATTGCTAGTCATAGTATGTTTTGTGTGTTACACGTGAATAGTCACCTGTGTGGCTTAGTATATTTGCTTTGTAGTGTCTATAATATACATATTTGCTTCCAGCATTGATTTCGTCACTCATTACAGTTGGTACAGTACTTGTCATTAGTTTACCTGTAAAACCACAACTACCTCTTATCCCCCTCCCACTTTAGCATCCCAATCATGCCAAAGACTTACCTGTACGAAAACAATTTTTAACATCAAAAACTGTGTCAAGATTACCTGTAGGGGGGCCACTAGGTGCCCACGTACTCATCCGTTGAGCGGATGTAGCCAGAATCGATGTACGTAACTTGGTCTATATTAGATTTGGTCATATATTTGAACAATAATAACTGCCACATTTCTCACTTTGACAATAGTGCGCAGTATGTGTCTAACAGTTACCCTTTGTTGTGCATCTATCTTACAGTATACTGCAATGTCTGTGGCTGTCGTACTATACCTCCCTATGACTGACTAATCATTACTAAACAGCATTCGCTTGGCACCCTATGACGGTACAGTTTTCTAAAACCCTAGTGCTACAATCTTAATAATTCTGTGGTTTGCTTCACTGC
Source organism: Lissotriton vulgaris (assembly GCF_964263255.1). Lineage (NCBI taxonomy): Eukaryota > Metazoa > Chordata > Amphibia > Caudata > Salamandridae > Lissotriton > Lissotriton vulgaris. The sequence goes on along the minus strand of NC_141687.1, from coordinate 580,995,555 downwards.
TTATTATTGATTTTCATCTAGCTGGTGTGATGAGTGTGCATGTTACTGCAACTTCTGTGTCGGTGCGGTTCATTTCAAATTATCTTGGACAGCCTTGGGTGTAGTGAAATTTTTGGTTTGGTGCTCATGTACGATCTTTAATCTCGCTGGGTATTGTTTTGCGTATTCCATTCCCAGCGCATGCAGCTTCTTATTCACCATCAGAAATTCTCAACGTGCAGTTTGCACTGTGATGATAAAGTCTGGGTAGAATGCTAGGTTGTTGCCTTGATATTGTATGTGTTGTTTGTCTCTCGCCATTCTCAGAATCGCATCGCTCTATAATTCAAGATACGGGCCATGGAGGGGTGCCTGGAGGAGGTTTGGCTGCCAGGGATCTGTGGGTACGCTCTACAAATAGTATGGGTGAGAAGTTTTCCACAGCAAATATTTCTTTCAACATGCTCTCCACGTAGTTTTCTAATCATCCAATGTTTGTACTTTCAGGCACCCCATGATGCGTACATTATTGCGGCGAGACCTCGCCTCCAAATTTTCATTCTTATTTTTGATACTTTCTAGTATTTTCTCCATTTCTGCACATTGCTTGGTCGTGGTACTTGATTCATCTTCCATCGCTGACAGTCTCTGTTCTGCTGGGTCGAGCCGTTTGCCTTGCTTATCGAGCTTAGCTACCATATTATCTACTCTGATAGTAAGGGTATCTCTTTTGCCGTCTATATTCTGTAGACTCTGCTGGATAGCTTGCAGCGCGGCTTCAATAGTTGTGTCCATTAGCACTGGTGGTTAGACGCGTGTGTCTGTCTCAATTATCCTGTTGGCATGCTGACATTTGCAACTCAATGCATGCATTCACTCTTCTGCCTGTTCCAGTTGCTTTCCTTCATGCTGTCTGCATGTCCTCACCATCCCGTATCGTTGCACTCTAGAGCTGCTCTTATTGTAGCTTATGTAGCGATGAGCGCTGTGTGCGGCATTGTGTGGCATTCAGAGCATGCGAGTGTCTACTCGCAGTTTAATCATCTCTGATGTCTAAATATGCCGTGTGGTATTACTGGTAGGCAGGAGGTTGAATTACCATCCATCCTCCGCTTTAGGAGGGCTTGATGCTGCGCGCTTTCTGAGTATTTCCTTAGGTGCTCATGCGGGTTAAGGCGCTGGCAGCTGCATGGGTGTTTATAGAGCGCACGTCGTCAAAACAAAATGGCCGCTCTCATTTTTATCAGCTTGTTCCAGTTTATGGGAGTTGCGCCGCTGTTCAATGCTTTTCTCGCCAGTTATACAATTCCCCATTTTATTATTGTGACAGTGGCTGGTATCGCTTCATATTTGCTGTACGTCGCCGCTAGAATTTCAAAGCTTCCGTTGTGTGCGCCAGCGCCTCCCCCAGCAGCTACATAAGGCTATGTCTCACAGCTCGTTATCATGCCCAGTACATTGTCACTTATCTGATCAATGGCGTGGCTGCCGGTTTCGCTTTTCACGGCATACACGCGTGCCGTATGTAGCGCCATGACTTTTCCCGTCTTTTCCCAGGTCAGTCAGGGATTACGATATGGCTGCAAGTTATATGCCGGTACGCGCCGCCATCTTGTCTCCACCGGAGGGCTTCACAGCATGCAGATATCTTGCAGTTTTACACCAGACACAGTGCAACTATCAGTGCACAAGTAGAGTGCATCTATTGGTGGCTGGTATATTCCAATAGCAATTTTTATTCTTTTGCTGTTGTCATTAGGGCCAGATATGCAGTTTTTTGGAGGATTTGCGTTCCGGCTGGTGGAGCAGCACTAGAGTGCAGCCATTCCGCATTGCGCCCTCTAGCGCCCCCTGTGAGGTATAAGTTAGGTAAGGCACAGTTATGCCCCCAGCCATCCTGGCAGAATGACCCATCCTGCCCACACCTATTCCCCTTTTATCTCATTGTCTGTAAGGAATACACAAATCCCCCAACAGCAGAAAATTCACAGCCATGTGACTCAGGAACTGGCAGAAGGCACACATGGTTATGACAAGAAAATGCCAGCTATCTAAAAGTTAATACAGGAAAAAATGCACTAGCTGTCACATTTGAATTGCTGTCAACGTTATTTAACAGACTGAAGGCTAATAAATGAATTAGTGGTCTTAAGCATTTATTTACTATATCAATTTAATTTTTTTAGCTATAGTTCATTTACTTCATAGGTCATTCCAAGGATGATACTTTCTTGTCCCATTTGACAAAATACATTTAAACAATCCATGTCAAACAAAAAATATATGGAAGACAAGACAAATCAGCAGCAACCTAGCTATTGTTTTTGCAACCAAATTATTTGTACATATTCTGGTGCTGCTGAACCAAGGGGAATTATTGCTAAGCATAGTAGGTAGGTGGAAATTTGTGCAACTCCCTATGAAAGGCAAAATAAATCAAATGCAAGTTCCCTGTGGTGTAGGGTGCAGACGCATTTCAAGTCCCAGGGTGACTGTAGGAATTCACTTCAGTGCCTAGACTGGATATCATCTTGTAAAGTGGTTTCATATTCTTCTGTGGGCACAAAACCAGAAATCCGAAGGAGTTTCGAATGACTCTGTGTTCAGTTGTTCAATTCGAATTGGGAGAAAGCCTCATGGCGGTTTTCGATCTTCTTTACCAGTAGCGGCGCTCAATCTTTAACCGATCATATTTCAACGGGCGCTCGTAGACGCATATAGCGAGACTTGGTCTCTCTTCGATCATGCCAAACACCCTCTTGCTATAGCTTTCTAAAAGTGGCATTTTCAGAATTGGACTTAAAATCCATCTTTACTATTAAAGATGATTTTAATTATAATTAATTTGAGTGTCAACACCACATATACATCGGCTCGCAATCAAAAGGTATCACTTACTGAATGTAATAAGGTAACCGACTTAGTGTTAGTCAATTGTTAGCGATATGCCTTACAACAGTGAAAAACAACTTCAGGTGTTATTCACTGCAAGGACTTGTAAAGGTTTAACGCATGTCCTACTTTTCAAATACTATGTACCCTGCCCTACGGGCCTTTAGGGGGCCTACCTTAAGGGTGAGGTATATGTATGAAGAAGAAAGATTTGAAGCCTCGCAAAAGGTTTATTTTCCCAGGTCAAAATGGACGTTTAAAAGTGCACTACAGGCTACAGTGGCAGGCCAGAGACATGTTTTAAAAGGCTGCTTCAGTAAGTGGAACAGTGAGTGCTGCTTGCCACTAGTTGCATTCATGTTTTTGAACAGGCCCTGGCTACATGTTATTCAATTTACGAGAGATTTACAAGTAATTTAAATATGCAATTAGGTGTAAGCCAATGTTACCATGTTTTTAAGAGCGAGCACAAGCACCTTACCACTGGTTCGCAGGGAAAAAGTGCACAAACTCCTAATGCCAACAAAAGCAGTTGAGCAAAACAAGGAAAAAACCTTTGGAAGACCCCTGCCCAAAGGCCCAGATCCAACAGCTGTACATTGTTGATATTTAGTCTTAAATCGGGTTGTGGATGAAATTCTTTATTATGAGTTAATCTGGTGTCTGATAGTTTTGTGTGTAGTCTTTTATGTTGTATGCATGAGAAACCTGATGTCTCATTTTGTTTAGTGTGAAGGAAAGATGTGTTGTCAATTAAATGTTTGACACATAATGATTCTAAGATATTATGTCACCTAGTTCCACCACTGTTTACTTTAAAACTCTTTAGATCAGTTGAAGTTGTGGTGCACCCTGGCCTGTGAGGGCATCACAGGATTGTTACAAGTAAACTATGTAAATAACCTGGATTTGATTGGCATATTGAATACAACAGGCACAGTGGAGTAACTGAAAAAACTGCAAATTAAGATTTTGACATGCACAGTAATCTTTTTGTCCAGTGCCCGAAAATACTGTTGTAAGGTGCAATCTCACTGAAACTTTCGTTGTAATTCTGAAAGTAACCAAGTCCTGTTCATTCTTCTATTGAAGCACAAAGCTAAGAGTTTCGCAATGCCTTTCACTCAGAACTTTCTGAGGGTTTGCAAAGCCTGCTGCTCACATTGCCCTATTCTTTTTAATATGAGCTAAGTGCCATCTTCCTGCTGCCGGACGCCTTCCACTTTGCTGTCTTGCTGCACAGTTCTGCTCGCGACTGTGATTACTGAAACAGTCATTTGGTGGGTTGTCCCAACCACAACTTATCGTCACATGCTTCATCATTGATGGCCTCCCAGGAGTAGGATTCAGGTGGACTCACCCATAAAGAGAGTTCTTACAGATGCTATTTTTCTCAGGACAAAAACAGAGGTCCAGATATAGGAATTAAAAATACCTGCGGGTGCACCTAAATGATTTTCTTTAATTAAATGGGGTCCTTGGTATGTTTAAATTGAAAATCTGCATGGTAAAATGGTGAAATTAATGATTCGCCTAGCCACGTCTAAATGCCGACATGTGTTGACTGTTTGTAAAGCCTATACTGGTCTATGATCTTCTTCAGGGTTCATGAACTCCCTTCATACAGTCTACACTGGGTCCACCAAAAGTAATGAGGCGTAAAGGCTCTCATACCTGTCTACTGCAATTCGTAATGGTACCTGTAGGTGAAAGTTGAAAACAGCAGGAAACATACTTAAAAGTCAAAGTTGCTGTATAAACTGTACTAACAGTAATCTGTGTGGATGAAGTATTTCCCAAAGTATAAATGTATCGAAGCATACTCACCCCACTAGTGGGCACTGCAAATTTCTAACAAATTGTGTGTTTTAAGTGTGAGAACTTAAACCCTAAGATAAAAACATTGCAAATTACATGTAAGTGTAGACAACTTCCATCATGCATACACAATCAGGGGACTCACCTTTTTGTGGGATTTTTCAGTGCTTCATGGTCATGAGTGGGGATGTTTTCCCTGTAGTCACAGACTACATATATATGGAAACAAAACTCGTATAACAGAATAATAGAACTGATTCACAATGTGTGCAAAATGCATTTTGCGGCCCTCTTTGTTGTTGAATATTAGTGTGCATAGAATCATGACACAAATGTACTGCACTGAGGTTTGAAATTCATATCCACTAAGGAGTAGACAAGTTCCTTGTATAGTTTGTGGGGCGTTTGTGGGTTGTGAATAGAGTGCAAAGTGCCTCCACCTCCATATTGGAAGGTGGCTTTTTTAAGTGGAACACTAAGTGCTCTGAACCTTAATGGTATATTATTATTATTATTTGGAATTTTGTATTGCGAGCGGTTAGCCTCGGGCATCCCAGCACCTGTTCAAGACTCCAGGGGATAGAAATAGAAAGGAAGCATTAAGTGGGGAACAGGTGGGTCTTGAGTAGTTTCCGGAACCGCATAGTACAAGTCTCTGCAGTCTCTAGATTCAAAGGAAGCGCATTCCACAAATTGGCTGCGTTCACTGAGAATCTTCTGCCGCCCGTCCGGGCTCTTTTCACTCTGACCGTTTGTAACAGATGTTTATGATCCGAGCGCAGAGCTCTGGTATCCTTGTAGGGGAGCACCATACTGCCCAAAATGGGAGGTCCCTTCCCCTGAAGGATTTTATGACCCGTACAGAGGGATTTAAATTTTATCCTCATCCGTACCGGAAGCCAGTGCAGCGTTCTTAGTGCCGGTTTGGCTGACTGTCTCCTAGGAATGTTCATCAGCAGCCTTGCTGCTGCGTTCTGCACTTGTTGGAGTTTATTGAGCGTTGCTTCCGGAGCGTCCAAAAAAATCCTGTTACTATAGTCCAGCCTCGATACAATTAATCCCTGGATAAGAAGTTTCCTGGAGACCAGTGGAAGAAGAGGCAGGATCTTACGGGCTGACCGGAGCAGACCAAAACAGACTGCAACGTTTTTTTTGGCATGGGTCTTGAATGATAAGTCTTGTTCCAGCCACACCCCCAGGTTTTTGATCTCCTTTTTGGGGCTTAGGGGATCGCCAAGACAGCTAGGCCAGCTGCCTGGCGGCAGGGAAAGCACCAAATGTCCGAGCAGCATCATCTCTGTTTTGGAGCCATTCAGTTTTAATGCTGAGTTGCACATCCATGTGTGCACCTTGGACAAGCAGGAGTGAAGTAGGTCAGGTTGATTCACCAGCTGGGAAAGGGCCACCACCAACTGGGTATCATCAGCATAGCTGATAGTTTTAATACCGAATGGTGCGACCACATCCTCGAGCGGGCCATATAGACATTAAACAATGTGGGGCTCAGGGAGGAGCCCTGAGGCACACCACACTGGAGGGGGATCGAGGCTGACCGTGCACTACCTTCCCAAACTTGGTAAGTTCGATGGTATATACCTGATCGTAGACTGCATATCTGTCAAAGCCAGATTATTGTATAAAAACTGCTGGGACACCTGATAGAATGCAAATGGACAAACACAACATAACAAAATTACATAAAAAACACTACAATGTTGTTTCATATACGTAGAAGAATGTCCGTACAGTTGAACCGGGCTCAAATGTGCCAGAAAGAAAATTTCGGTTTGAGGGGCGTATAATACATTTTGGAGAAAGGACAGTGTGTGTCCCAAGTTTAGTGACACCCAAGGTATAACAAGTCTCAAATGAAGATGATTTCAAATGTACTAAGGTTCCCTTAGAATTTCGACACCATAGTAGGCATATATATTAACAAGCATTTGCAATGCAATAGGTCTCGCATTTGTTGGAGTTGGAGCTATTGACATTGTAAATGGCAATGTTTTTCAGTTTTGTTTTTTAAGTACAGTGATAATTTAAAGACAAAAGTGCATACTATAAGCTTCTATAGCAACTATACAGTAAAGCTAAGGCTATGTTAACGTAAAGGGGTGTAAATGGATGAGTAAAAATACGAAAAAAGGATGTTAAAATGCAAGATGGAATGTATAGATGGTGAGCATGCTACACCTGGGGAGGGAGAGGCTGGGGTGGGGAGCAATGAGGGGGAGGCTGGGTGGGGATGTGGGGCAGGCTGGGGATAGGCCAGGGGAGGGCCCCTGTCCCTGGGGAGGGAGAGGCTGCAGGAGGAGAGAGTGAGGGAGGAGGCTGGCTGAGTATTTGGGAGGAGAGCGCATTCCTCGCCTGGACCCGGGAAAAGCTGGGATCCTGCCGAGGCAAAGAGACACACAACGCAGCAGGCTGGAACACACACACCACACCTTTCACACACGTTGACTCGTGCTTACACACACACGGACACTCACACACAACTTGCACACACGCACTTAACGATCTCTTACACAATGATGTGCACCTTGCACTATGCGCTGATGACACGTGTCTTGGTAATGCCAGCTCTGACGTCTATGCCCAGAAGCATCAGCATCTACCGTTGAGGGTCTGAATTTCACAGGCATCGCTGCGCCACCTACAACGTCCGTCATACACAGTCAACATGCACAGAGATGAGATCTGTTGTGTCTCACACACGGATGCCGTGCTTTGAACAGGCCCTTCATCCCACACTTCTGGCACAAAAGTCGGCGTGAGCACAACCACTGACAGTGTAGGTGTGCACGCTCTCCATGGTGCTCTGGATGACACAGACCAGACACTACAACACTGCTGGAACTTACACCTGCCTGTCACTGCTCCTGGGTGCGCCCTCACATGAAGATCTAGGCCTCTGAATGAGTTTCGTAGCAGTCATACACTGAAGAACAGGCTGACACCGTTGGCACCATGCCTTCAGCCAGTGGCCACATGCTATGTTCCGTTCAGGAATGCCTAGTGCTTTCCTGCCTTCTGTGGTACATGCCACACACCTGTCGATGCTGACACCAACCTTGGCTCTCTGCCTTCTGAACAGACAAGCGTTATCTCCCTCCTAATAGCGCCGTTGTTGTGTGTGTGTGCCCCGTCTGATGCCAGCCACGTGCCGCGTGAAAGTGATTTTAAGGGAACACAGATGAAAGCATCTGGCACATATACCGAGAGTGGGAATGGCATCCTCAAAGGGGTCCTTGTGTATCGCCCCTCTGGGTGTGCATCTGTAGAACAGCCCCCTTCATCCCTCACGCAGGGGTGACCCTGTGGATGGTGTGGGAGACAACATTTATACTGTCTGACAACTATCCCTGATGAAAGGTGCCCATCGGATATAATCCGATGGTACTAGCAGTAGTATCAGCTGTAGCAGTAGTGGTAATAGCAGTAGTAGTAGTGTTAGTAAGTAGTAGGTGTAGAACTAGTATTAATTTCGGCAGTTGTAGTAGTAACAGTTGTGGTAACTATAGTCGCAGGTGTAACTATAGTAGCAGTAGCATGTGTAGCACTGGTTTGAGTATCATTGGCAGTATTAACAACAGTAGTAGGTTTAGTAGGTGAAGTTGACAGTAGTAGTGGGAGTAGCAGTAGCTGTCATGATAGAACCAAAGGCTGTACTAGCGATATTAGTGCAAGGGGCTGTACTCCTGGCAGAAAGTGAGAGTAGTAATGAAAGCAGTAGCGGTGCCACTGGTAATGACATTGGTAGTAGCGATCTGGAATGATTGGAACAAAAGCACTGAAAGTTATAACTGTCAAATGTCCTCTCATTATAGGTAATTTGCACAGCGACGTGCTGTCCTCCTGCTCGGCAAAGAAACCTTGTGACATTCATCCCCAGAAGAGAATATTGTTACGACTCTCAAATTAACCAACTCCAAATCTCGTGATGTTTCGGGCTTCCTGCAATGACCATGCTCGTATACTACAGCAAAGCACTGCCCGTTACTGAAGTGCTTAATGTGTCGTTCTGGACACATCCTCTGCAGGGTCGGATTGGGATCACAATTCGGCCCGGGCACTGACGAAAAAAGTGGCCCACATTCAAGAGGCGTGGCCCATATTTAAGGGGCGTGGCCCACATTCAAGGTGCGTGCCCTTTCATGAAACACCATTTGCACAGACAAGGAATGAAAGTGGGAGGATACTGTTCTTGCACAGGACACAGGGCCAAGGTGACAATGGCCTACATGCTGAGCAACTAAAAAAAATAGCAAGGCCCCTTTTTGTCACAAAATTATTCCAGCCCTCCAGCACAGGAGCACCTGAAAAGCAGCAAATCCCCTGCTATTACTAACCTACTTAGCCCTCCCCAGACCTTCAGCTCTGGAGCACATGAACAGAGGTAAGGCCCGTGCAATTAGTAAATTAATCAACCCTCCAGGCCTTGGGAAAATGCCCTAGCAGGGGAGCACAAAACACAGCTTTCTGGGTCATCCAAGGTAACCAGGTAGCCAGGGGGGAGGCTGAGGTGAAGCTGGTGCATGGGAAGTGCCTTCCCAGTGTGTTCTGGCAGTTTGAGTATTTACCATTTACTGTAGTATTACCCCTGTACCTGTGTATGGTACCCTTTTGTAACTTGCACACGTCACTTTTCTCTTGTAACACACTGTTTGCTACCTCTCATTTTTGTTTGCTTTAGATACTTGCACAAGTGCCACCATTGCCTACATAACGTTTGTTCTTGTGCTGGAGTGTCTGCCATTAATTGCAGTATTATACCTCTACTTGTATTTTGTACGCTTTTGTGACCTGCACACATATCACTTTTTCCTCCTGTAATGTATCGTTTGCTCCTCTTGTATTTTGGTTGCTCGCTATTGTCACTTTTGATTCATGTAACTTAACGTTTGCTTTTGTAATTTGTCCACTTATAATTTTCTCCTCATGTATTATTGCTGTTCCTAGTGTGAAGCGCTCTGACACCTTCGGGTAAAGTCCGCGCTATATAAAATCGCATAAATAAATAAATAAAACAAAAAAATTCCAAACATCACCAGGCCCCCACAGCAAGACCCATTCTTCCTCGCCCACTATGCCCTGAATGTGAAGGGCTGTGGGCGAGGTGTTAAGACTAACACCGTTTCTGGGCTGCATGGGCGCCAGGGGGCCGAGGTGCAAATGGCTCAAAGGCCTGAGAAACACCTGGCCCCCATGGAGGCCGATTATTGCAAACAATCACCCCTGCCCAGCCTCAGCTTGATTGCTTGGCAGGGTAGGGGTGAAGGAGAGGCCACAGCTGACAATCGCTGTCTGGCCGCACAGCGAGGCTGCTTTCATTTTCTGTGTCTCTGTCTCCGTGCACTCTGTGGGCCGGTTTTTATTCTCCCCTTTCCTAGTCCACTCTCTGTGGACTTGGACAGGGGAGAAAAAAAACGGCCCACAGAGGGCACTGAGGCACCGGCCCTTCGGCCCATTCCCGAATGCCCGCCTTGCCAATCCGCCCCTGATCCTCTGCCATCATTTGAGCACTTAGAAGCTGGCTAGCATCAATATTAAGTGCTACACTAACTGGACGGGATACATACTGCCTCTCCCGTGGTACTAAAATGTGCCTGGCTTAGACACGGCAGACATTCAGCCCGTGATCCTGCCTGTGTGCAGTGGCAAAGGGGATGACTTAAGGCCACGCTTTGCGGGCCTTGCACACAGGTGAATGTCCGTTAAGTCCTGCATACTCTGTGCACTATGTGGCCATGTTTTTTGTGGTCTAAATCCTTGTATGCATTAGGGCAGACCACAGACGAGTGCTGCGCCCGCACAGTCTCGCCTGCAATGAAGAAACACTTAACGTAGAAGTAAATAGGGGATGTTGTTGCGCTTAGGGAAGATGGTGGCATGCATGCCCCAGTAATGAGTGCTGACGGCGCCCAGCCAACTCAAGACAATGGAGTGAGCACTGTGAATGAGCACTCGCCTGAGTTGGAGAGTGACAGGGAACACAGCCCGCCAGCCTGAGGTGACGGTCTGATGCTCAGGAAAACCTAAACCCATAATGTTCTCAGCAGGGTTGGATTGGGATTCAAAATCGGCCCGGGCACGCTAAAAAAAGTGGCCCACATTTGCATATTGCCTTTCCGCAAACCGTGGCTTCTGCGAAGTTATATTAAAAAAGTGTGAGTGGGGGGGGGAGGAGGGGGGGGGGGGTAAAAAAACGCACAGATTAGTTTATACTGGTGAAACACACCTGAAAACAAGTGAGGCCACTTTTGTTCCAGCCCCCTCTCAATATGCATACGTGGGCCGGGCCAGCAAGAGAAAGGGAGTTACAGCTCTGTTGTTGATAAAAGGGAGGTAATGGACGATCATCTTCCTCCAGAAAGGCCACTCAGGCACCCTCTGGGTCCCTGGCAGTATTGAACAGCTCAGAAACCACCCAAATCGGCCCCTCAGGCTGCTCAAAAAAAGCAGCCCAAAGCAGGAATTCCGATACTGGCCTCTCGGGCATTGCCCGAGGGCCCACGTTACCAATCCGTCGCTGGTTCTCAGACACGCAGAAGCGAGGGGAAGCGAGGCCAAGTGCAGGGGTTGAGCGGCGATGGGGACATTATCAGCAACATAACATCCTGTAGTTAATCTGGCACGCAATCTCGCCCTCCCCTAAACTGAAATCAAGAGGGGCGGTGCCCAGCCGCTCTCCACAGAGGGGAACTGGTTTGACGTGAGTGGGGCAGTGTCCTGACACATGGGGGCAGCCATGCCTGGCAGGGGCCGGGGGCCGCGAACTACCTGGCACGATAGCACTGGAGGGCTTAGAGGTGAATGCATGAAGAAGGGGCAGATGTGTCTCGTGGGTTCGAGGGTGAGAAAGGGAGGAGACCCAAGTTAACAGTGAAACACTTGTCTGGTTGGCCAGTGATGTAATGGGGCTAGATGGTACTGTGATGGGCATGCAGCATCGGCGAGGGGGCAGTGCTGCCCAGTAAATATGAGGGGTCAATTTCATTCACAGTGGTGGGCCTCAAGGAAACTTCCAGGCCCGATTTTCCCATGGGCTTCCTTGCTTGGCATGCGGCTTGTGGGGTTACCCAGGCAAACAAGCCTACGCCAAACCCGGCTTCCGGGGTAGGTAACACCGAGTTTGAGAACCTACCCCGGACCTATAAATAACTCACTGCCTTTTTTTTGTCTGTGCCAAGTTCAAAGCTGCGGCCATGGGAGGTCCCTGCATTCCTGGGACCGCTGTTAGGGGCTCCCAGGGGGGAGAGGGCGCACAAACCTGGCTGTAACTCAATAAGGAGAGAAGTCAGCTGAGCAGCTGCTGGTGCAGATACTTCCAGAGCCAGGAAGGCTGAGCAGGCCCAGCTGGAAGGGAGAGCACAAAGAGGGGCCAGAAATGTGCACCCCACGGCGGGGTAGGGGGTGTAAAGGATGCAGACGAAAGCAACAAGTACAAAACCACGGAAGGGGCCAAAAATAATGGGGGGGTTAAAACAGTGGAAAAGGGGGTGAATTCGGAGGGTGTATGGTGCAAAAAGGGTTAAAGACGATGCAGATGGAGGGATGGGGTGAAAACCGGGAAGGGCCGCAAACGGAGGGAAACAATAAATAACGAGTAAAAACTGGGTAAAAAAGAGGATCAAAATGGAGGGAAATGAGTGACGGGATAGATTATGAAAACAGACGGAAACTAAATTGGAAATAATCTCAATACAAAATCCAAAAGAAGGACATACAGAGGGAAAAGGGCGCATGTTAACTTAAAGGGTAAGGTGGTGGAAATCCAAAGACAGGCAGAAAGCTGATGAAAGCATTGAAACGCTGGGAAGCCGCTGAAGAGACAACAGCCAGCTCAAAACAAAACTCAGTTTCTCTATTCCACCTCTCATCTATTTCTAGCCCCCAGGATACCGCCTTTAACCTCTTCTAATGCCTTTTAGCTCTCTAAAGTCAAGCGTTATTAAACAATCACACATGTGGTGCGCACACTCGCGCCACAGCGAGACATCTGTTTTGCATTATCGGGCATTATAATGCAAAATAGATGTCGGCTGTGCGGGTAACAGACACCAATAGACCATGGGCGGGGCGAATGCGGGACATGCACCCGCATGTGCCCAATTGCGTGCTGTCTTTGTTAGAAAGACGCACGCAACGCCCAATAGCCTGCAAGGAAAACAAAACCACATGCATGAGCGTGTGGTCATCTTTCCAAAGCCCTTTTTCTGATTAAATAAAGTCTTGCGCTGCATGAGCAGTGCTGCGCACTAAAATGGTATGCGCGAGACCTAAAAAGAGGGAAACACAATTACTGTCTTTATATGGATTTGGAAAGAAATGGCAATTTGTTTTTTGCTAAATCCACCTCAAGATCTTCTTCAGTAACACACCTATGGATGACAGGTAGGCCAATAAGGGACTAAGGAGGATGTCAAAGTGTAATCCACTTGCAAGTACTATGTTAGTGGAGGTATTGGCTTTGGTGCAGGCAGCGCAAAGGATATTAATCAATTGAGAAATATGAACACTAAGGGCCTGTTTCACAAAGGGCCTCAACACTCGTGGTGGAGGTCCATCAGTCGGGGTGGAATCTGCACAATGAGAATTCTCATTGCAGAGATTCAGTCCAGAGTATGGAGACTCCCTCATGCCTGTGAGGCTTCCGCTATGAGTGAGAGGCCCTTTGTGAATCAGGCCTTAAGGCATTCCACAGTACCATGAGGGCTGAACAGGAATTGTTATCAGAGTTATCTAACATGCAATTCACCTTGATAAAACCAGCAATTGTAGACATGAATGTTTAAAACTGCTGGGGTGACACAAAGAGTTATACCAAATTGGACAAAGATCCCACACAGGATATCATGGATGAAATTCGGTTCATGGTGAATAGATCTGAGGAAGAGAACGGGATCACCACACAAGAGGCAGAACTTCTCTATGAAACTAATCCAAAGGATAGCGTATCTTTATATCCTGTCCAAGATAGATGAAGAAAAATTCTCCCTCCTGGCTGCATTATTGTGTCATGTATGGGGTAAGCATTGGAAACTTTGTCAAAATTTGCTGATTATTTTTTAAGGCCACAAGCCATTACCATGCCATTTTATGTTAAGGATACAAAGGATTTCCATAACATCCTAGAAGGAATCTCCCACAATTCTGCCACTCAGCCCTTGTTGACGATTGATGCCGAAGCACTCTATACCAGTATTTCGAAAGAGCAATCTTGAAAGGTTCTTGAAGGGCTTCTCTCTGAAAGAGAGTGGACCTCAATAATCCCGGTGGATTTAATCTTAGACTGTGCTCTTATGGCCCTTTCTAAGAACTGTTTTAAGTTTGAGGAACAGTTCTTGGTACAGGTCGACGGTACATCGATGGGCAGCACCTTTGCCCCCAGATTAGCATGTCTATACATACATAAGTTTAAGAGATCACACGTCTTTTCTCTCTTTCTAACCCCTTTTTGAGTAACATTTCAAGGTGGAAATGATAAATTGATGACATCCTCATTATCTGGTAAAGAAGTAAGGAAAATGCAATTGCCTTTTGTAATTGGTTAAATGAAAAGGACTGGCTCCTCAGGTTCATAATGAGCATGAGGAAAGAGGAGATTTATTTTTTAGATCTTAAGATAAAAGTGAAAACTCCCTCAAATGTGAAATATTATATAAACCCACAGATTGCAATAATCTTTTGAGGTATGACAGTTTTCTTCCTAAAATTATTGACACTCCAACAAGCAAAATCAATGACACTCCCAACAAGCAAAATCAATATCCCAGAGCAATGTTGGTCTACTTCGGTAACTTTCTCCTCCGCGAAGCAATTTATGATCTTGCAAGACCTACCACACAAAGAGAACATAAGGGATTCAAGATCTTTGCGAGACCGGATTTCGCTCACTTGACTGTGGAGCGTAGATGGAAAATGCGCCAACTATTTGGACCCTTTGACAAACTCGGAGCAAAAGTATTCCTGCAAAATCCGGCACGCCTGAAAATTATATTCAAGGGCTCAACAAGAAGCTTTAACAGCGAAATACAAGCGGAGGATTATTTAAGAGAAATTACAGAGACTAGTTCACGAAACTCAGGGAAATAATATAAATCTTATACCAGGACATGTAAGAGGATATGATAAGCTAAATTATCTATTCTACTCTTTATTCATGTACAAAGTTCGAGGTATCACTGAAAATTAGTAGATGGGTTGAACAGGCTGGAAAACAAACCTACGTAATTGGTATATGTGAAACGTTATTATATTTGTTAGATCCTAGTTTATTTGAGATATGATAAATATGTAACATACATTAACTAACCAGCCCAGCCCGTTGGGCTCGCTTACACTGATGTCACACCCCTGGTCGCAACGAGACCAGGTAACCTTCAAAGGTGGTGGTGGGTGGGGGGTGGGAAAGAGGGGGGTATTTGGGCAGCTCGGGCAGTTATTGGACAAACTTTTCAGCGAATGGAAAGAAAAGCATCACATTATCGACACAAAAAATGGACTGATGATTGGGTATGCTAAAAATATTGTCTTTAAATATGTGTGGTTTAAATGACACCAAACGGAGACAAATGGTGGCAGTAGACCTACAGACTATCGGTGCTAACATCGTATGTTTGCAGGAAACCCATATTGAAGGGTCACAATCACATATGTTAAATTCACTAGGATACAATCTGATTGGTGCAACTACACAGGGTATGCGGGCAAGAGGGGTAGCACTTTTAGCCAGAGGAAGAGGGTTTAATTTTAACCCATTCAGCGCTGCGCAAATTCCGCTGCGGTGCTGAAGGTTCTAAAGAACCAATGGAACCATGACGAACGGTTCCGTCATAAGCACAGGCCAACCGACGCTCATGACGGAACCGTTCCGTCATGAGCATGGAAGGGGTTAATAGAACTAAATCCGATAAATTGGGAAGATGGGTGATCACAGAAGTTCATTCAGGACAATCTTCATCAATGACCATTTGCACAATTTATGGGAGCAATAGCGATGACCCCTTGGTAATTAATAATATCTCCAATGAACTCACTAATTGGCCGCTACCTCTTATAATCTGTGGTGATCTTAATATAAATCTTTCATATGACTGGTCAGTAAAAGATAACTGGCATTACCGTGGACGGAAATCAAAAGTCTTTAAGGCAATCAAGGAACTATGTATCACCCACGGGTTAATTGATGCATGGCAGACCTCAAATAGTAACCCCAATGATCCATGGTACACATATTATTCAAATCCACATCATACACATGCTAGACTGGATTACTTTTTGATCTCTAGCTCAATCAAAACCTCCTCCAAATTAGAAAAGCTACCCCGTATTATGTGGGATCATGATCCTTTGATATTTACAGTTGAGACAACATCTTTGACACAGACACCACAAGCCCGGACATTTGAGAGGTCTTTGCTCCTCGAGAGCGAATATTGTATTTACACGAGAAGCTGGATTTCTAACTTCTTAGCGGTTAATACCGGCAGCACAACAATAGATTTAGTCTGGGATGCATTAAAAGCAGTCATTAGGGGTGAAACTACACAATATTCACTCAGGACTAACAAGTGTGCAAGAGAAACATTAAGAATCTTACCTGAAACTTTAAAGAGGGCGGAGGAAGATCTTATAAGGGTAACAAGAAGCTCATTTACCACAGAAGAGATAGCTAATACACAAACTCAGGTCGCAATAGCTAAAGCGGCAATTACAAATATATATACCATCAAAGCAGTTAAAAAAGCTACTGTTCATCGTGAAAAAATATACGAGGTTAGTGAGCCAGTTGGTCAGTTAATAATATCTCCAATGAACTCACTAATTGGCCGCTACCTCTTATAATCTGTGGTTATCTTAATATAAATCTTTCATATGACTGGTCAGTAAAAGATAACTGGAATTACTGTGGACGGAAATCAAAAGTCTTTAAGGCAATCAAGGAACTATGTATCACCCACGGGTTAATTGATGCTTGGCAGACCTCAAATAATTAACCCCAATGATCCAGGGTACACATATTATTCAAATCTGCATCACACACATGCTAGACTGGATTACTTTTTGATCTCTAGCTCAATCAAAACCTCCTCCAAATTAGAAAAGCTACCCCGTATTATGTCGGATCATAATCCTTTGATATTTACAGTTGAGACAACATCTTTGACACAGATACTACAAGCCTGGACATTTGAGAGGTCTTTGCTCCTCGAGAGCGAATATTGTAATCACATGAGAAGCTGGATTTCTAACTTCTTAGCGGTTAATACCGGCAGCACAACGATAGATTTCGTCTGGGATGCCTTAAAAGCAGGCATTAGGGGTGAAACTACACAATATTCACTCAGGACTAACAAGTGTGCAAGGGAAACATTAAGACTCTTACCAGAAACGTTAAAGAGGGTGGAGGAAAATCTTATAAGGGTAACAAGAAGCTCTTTTTCCACAGAAGAGATAACTAATGCACAAACTCAGGTCGCAATAGCTAAAGCGGCAATTACAAATATATATACACCATCAAAGCAGTTAAAAAAGCTACTGTTCATCGTGAAAAAATATACGAGGTTAGTGAGTCAGTTGGACAGCAATTAGCCAAGCGGATGAGACAGCAGACTACACAAAATGTAATACAGGAAATCCAGGACCCTATAATTGGCAGAGTATCCGACTCAGATAAGATCCGAGAAGCATTCTGGCGTTTTTATAGTGCTCTATATACAGAAGAGGGAGATCAAGAGTACATTACTGAATATTTAGATATAGATACCTGTGACAAATTCAACACCGAAGTAATCTTGGAAAAGGCCCCCGACATTGAGGAAAAAAGAAAAACGGTAAAAGATCTCTCCCATGGGAAGGCAACTGGATTAGATGCGATTCCTCTTGAATTCTATATAGTATTTCTGGGTCAACTTCAAGAAATACTGTTGAACCTATGCCTACATTTATTTAGAGGAGGTCAACCCCCCAACTCATGGTCTACGGCAAAAATTGTGATATTCCCCAAGAAAAATAAACCCCCTGACCAGATAGGCTCTTATCGACCCATCACATTAATAAACGCAGATTCTAAAATTTACTCTAAACTGCTTGCCAACCGTATCTCATCAATAATCCATAAAGTTATATCTAAATTTCAACATGGCTTTATCCCCGGGAGAGACACTACTAATCACACACGGAAGGTAATCAGCGTATTCGACCATACCCAGGTGGCAGGAGACCCGATGGCGTTAATACTACTCGATGCCGAGAAAGCTTTTGATCGGGTCTCCTGATCATTCCTGTGGCAGGCAATGTCTAGGGACGATTTCAACCAAGTTTTCATACAGGCAATACATAAACTCTACATTAATCCTCCGGCTATGGTGATGCTAAACGGCGGTATCTCAAAAGAACTAAAAATTTCCAGAGGAACTGGGCAGGGATGCCCCTGTTCCCCGCTGTTGTTCGCTATTTATATTGATCCATTTATCAGGAGACTGGAAAGTAATAGGAAAATAACTGCTATTTTGACACATAAACACTCAACAAAAACTCTCGCATATGCTGATGATATCGCTATTGTCAATTCTAACCCAAACCTGGCTATGCCAACTATTGAGCTGGAGGCTGTAAGATTTGGGAAAATTTCAGGATATGCACTGAACCGAGGAAACCCAAATAATTATCAATAACAAATGTGATATGACAGATCCAGGCATAACAGGTTCAGCCACTTATCTAGGGGTTACGATTACCTCTGAATTAGAGAATCTAGTCAAGTTGAGTCTAAAACCCACACTAAATAAAATGAAAAAAGATCTCCGCCGTATCAATAATCTACATCTCTCTTTGATCGGACGGGTGAATGCTTTAAAAATGGTCTACTTTCCAAAACTCTTGTATATATTTAGAGCCATTAATCTCGAAATTTCAGATCAATGGTTTAAAAGAATGGAACATATCTTCACAGACTTTGTCTGGTCATATACACAGCCCCGTTGTGCCTATAAACTACTGACACTTCCCAAAGAAAGAGGAGGATTAAGCCTTCCAAATCTTAGGGTATATTATTGGGCAACAGTCTTGTTATATAACCATGAACTTTTTCTTCTTGACGGAACAGGGACACCTGTGGATAAAGACGCCCCTTCAATTCATCAAATAATATTAGGTGATAGAAGCACCGGCTATCTTTGGAGATATCTCTTCGATAGTTACCATAAAAAAGTAAGACTAAAAACACTCATAGGAGCATTTAAGGTTTGGAAATCTGTGAGGAAAATGATAGGTTTGGGACGGTTATCTTTCTATACACCCATACAAAATAATCCCTCCCTACCAGACATATTTAAAGACTCCTATATTGATAGATGGATCACAGCCGGAATTATTCATATAGGTTGTTTTTTTTCCTCAGAGGGGCTATATTCTTTTGAATTTTTGAAAGACAAGTATCATTTGGAATGGAGAGATTTCTTTAAATATATCCAAATAAGAGATTTTCTATCACGACGTGTAAGGGGAGAGGACACTATGATTAAAAACACCTTAACCGAAATTCTCAGCCACTCTCAGGAAAAAATGCGGATTGGGGGGTTATATCAGCTATTACTGATGCATTTATCGGATGACAGGCAGAAGATCATTCCGAAATGGCAAAAGAAAATTACAATCTCTACAGAAGAATTTGAGTATGTGTATGGGCTATCACAAACTATACTTATGTCAACAAAACTACAAACACAATTTTATAAAATATGTTTTTTTATGTACTATACTCCAGACAGAATCGCTAAATGGGGTAGTGGGAGAGGCACATGCTGCTTCCGATGTAACTTACAAGATGCGGATTGTATACACATTTTTTCATCCTGTCCCTCTTTAATTCCTCTCAAATCAAAAATCGAACATATCCTTTCATTGATTCTCAAAATAGTGGTCACTTATCTGATCAAGCAGTTGTCCTGGGCGTAACAAACTGTACTAATCAGAATATCGGTCACAAATTGATTTTTATCTCAATGGCTGTTTTTAAGAATTTGTATAGCATCAGCTTGGCTAGATCCTATAGGCCCCTCAAACCAACAGTGGTTTTCAAGACTGTTAGCAATTTCTAATCTGGAAATGGCAATATATAAAACTAAAGGTAGGAAACGTAGGATAAAAGGGCTAAAAATCTGGTCACCCTTAATAGAATGGTCTGAATCCGAGTGATTTATATAACAACAATCTGGCTACAATCATTTAGCTGTAATGTGTACCTATCTAACCCAATGTTTATTTGTCTTTGAATAATCATTTGATAATTCATTTATTTACTTTTTTCTTTATTATATATATCCTTTAGGATTTCTTTCTGTTCTACATTTAATCTGCCCGATCGGAGGGGGGGGGGGGGTGTTGTCTTATGTGTTGTATTGTCTTTTTTTGTACAAAATCCAATAAAAAAAGTAAAAAAATAAAAATAAAATTATTGATTATGAAGAAGATAGTAAGGAGGAAGGAGAACTTAGGGATGAAAATGAGGGGCAGACAGAAGATCAAAACTGCTGGCAGGAAGGGGCGATGGGGGGGCGGTCTTCTAACCCTTCTATGCCTTGTGTGTTGAAGGATCCACATGCCCAGCAGCACCCAAGAGGTCGGTACAGGACCTAGCGGCAGCATACGATGGCGAAGGGGTGGGTCCCTGAGTGGGCACCGACCTTGGCACCAGGTAAAATACTGAAATATGAGCTGCGAGAGGGTAACTTCAAGACAGCAGGGAGGTGTCCTTTGGGTTGAGGCTAGAGGGCCTCAAGAAAGCAGGGAGGCCTGCCTAAGGATGATGTCCATTGGTGTTAAGAATAAGGAGCCTCAAGAAAGCAGGGATGCCCACCTAAAGATGTTGTCCACTGGGCTCGAGGCTAGGGAGCCCCAAGACAGATGCCCACTTAAGGAAAGGACCCCACAGTGAGCACAGGCAATGAGCTATCAAAGCCAGGGGATAGTAAATAGGAGGTTAAAGAGCAATGGAAGGGGAACATAGACCAGGAGAGTACATCAGGTACGGTCACTAATACAAGGGTAGGTAATGGGGTAGGTACAGGGTCTGGTGGAGATCAGAAAAGCGACACGAAAACAGACTCAGGTGATGACCTGGAGAGCAAAGAGGTGAAGTAGAAGAAGCTGCCCTGTATGGGAACTTCCAAACATTTGGGGGCCCTCCTGATGCAGTTAACTAAGAAGAGGATTTGGAAGGGGGAGTAAGTAGAAATACTGAAACTCCTCCATAGGGAATTGAGGTCCAAGGAAGGTTCTAAGGAAGAAGAATTAGAATTGTCAAAACGGCTGAGGGTGCTGGCGACAATCGAGAACTGGACTGCAGTATTCCTCATTTTTGCGAGTGTGTACTGTGAAAAGCACCTGGAGAGGTCATTAGCACTCTCTAAATACATAGGGGCTTATTTACAAACCTCTTGCTCCACTTTCCGAACAGCCATGGATGCCTGGAATGATGTCCATTGGTGTCAAGGCTAGGGAGCCTCAAGAAAGCTGGGAGGCCCACTTAAAGATGTTGTCCATTGGGGTTAAAGCTAGAGAGCCTCAGGGAAGCCCACCTAAAGATGTTGTCCACTGGGGTCGAGGCTAGGGAGTCTCAAGACAGACGCCCACTTAAGGAAAGGGCTCTATGTGCGGGACACTGGTGTGGGCACTGGGAGACCCCAAAGTGAGCACAGGCAATGAGCTACCAAAGCCAGGGGATAGTAAACAGGAGGTTAAAGATCAATGGAAGGGGAACATAGACCAGGAGAGTACATCAGGTAAGGTCACTAATACAAGGGTAGGTAATGGGGTAGGTACAGGGTCTGGTGGAGATCATCCAAACTTTTGGGGGCCCTCCTGATGCAGTTAACTAAGAAGAGCATTATGAAGGGGGAGTAAGTTGAAATACTGAACCTCCTCCATAGGGACTTGAGGTCCAAGGAAGGTTCTAAGGAAGGAGAATTAAAATTGTCAAAATGACTGAGGGTGCTGGTGACAATCGAGAACTGGACTGCAGCATGCCTCATTTATGCGTGTGTGTACTGTGAAAAGCACCTGGAGAGGTCATTAGCACTCTCTAAATACATAGGGGCTTATTTACAAAACACTTGCGCCACTTTTGCGTAATTTTTAACATGGGAAAAGTGACACACCGGTGGCGCAAGGGGCTTGTAAATCTGCCCCATAGATGTTATCAGGAAGGTACAGTTGAACTATGGGGGTTATAATGGGGGCCGAGTACGACGAGGAATTCCTTGCTTATATGGCCATGAACCCAGATGCGCAATGGGGGAACCGGACACTGACCTATGGCAACACACAACGGGCCTGGCAAAATTCGGCAAAACAATTTTGATGGCTAGTGGTTTGTGGATCTTTCATAAGCCCTTTCAATGGTGCCTCACCCAGGGTGTGTTGGGGGTTTCAAATAAAGACCAGAGAAGCCAAGGTGGGGCTGTTGTGACTACAATTATGGACTGTGTACAAGGGAACTTTGTAAGTTCCGACATAAATGTTCGAGGTACGCAGGTAGACACCAATTGGTCACCTACTTTGGGGGGATGGGCCGTTTATACAACCGGTTATGGACAGCAACATGGAGCCCCCGGTGGGCAGCAAGGGGACCCACCAGGTCAGAAACATGGTTAGGCCTTGGGCTTCAGGTCAGGTAGGGGCGGACAGGGATCTGGAGGGAAGGGCTCATACACCCATTAATTTGCACAGACTTGCATTTTGCCTCTCACACTATGACAGGATGGATGATGCTAGGTTACTGCTAAGAGGCTTTACAGACGGTTTCAGACTTCGTTATGATGACCCAATGGTGCCCCACTTGGCAGCTAACTTGAAGTCAGTGAGTGAACAGACCCACGTGGTGAGGAAGAATCTAAGCAAGGTGATTCAGGAAGGAAGGATTGCTGTCCCCTTTGAAGATTGGCATATGGAGCACCTCATTGTGTACCCCATCAGAGTGGTACCTTAAAAGGAACAAGGGTGGTTTAGGCTAATTCAACACCTTTCATGGCCAGAGGGTCAGTCAGTTAATGATTTCATTCCATCCGAACAAGTTTCAGTGACTTATTCATCTGTTGATGTGGCCCTGGCATTATTGGAGAAGGTGGGACAGGGGCACTGATATCTAAGAGTGATATTAAGTCCTCCATCCGTTTGTTGGCATCCAATTTCGTAGGACAATGGTACGTGGATAAAACATTGCCAATGGGTTGCTCCATTTCTTGTGTTTTATTCGAGTGCTGTAGCACATTTCTTCATTGGCTATTCATTTGGTACACAGGGCACGACGATATGACACATTACTTGGATGATTTCTTTTTTGTAGGTGCTCTCGGTACTGGAGACTGCCAGCGATTGTTGGCCAGCATCCAGGAGTTCATGGATAACTTAGGTGTTTCATTGGCCCCAGAGGAGACAGTATGGGTTTTAAGATCGATTCAACAGCCATGGATGCCTGGCTGCTCAAGGACAAAACACTTAACATATAGAACTTACTGAACACAATGCTGGGTAAACAGAAGGTGATGTTTAAGGAGGAGATGGTCTTGTTAGGTCATCAGAACTTCGCTGGCAGGGTAGTGAGAGCAGGGAGAACTTTCTGTAGACGATCAAGTTTGTCTCTCCTTGGACTGCCCTTATCTCATCATCATAACAGGTTGTTGGCAGGTGTTAAAGAGGATCTGAGAATGTTGAGGGCCTGCTTAAGTTCTTCAATGGGATTCCAACGGCAGCATTGACTAACATGGAATGGGACACCCAAGTCTTTCCAGACGCAGTGGGAGGTTACACTTTTGGCCTCTTTTGGCATGCTCATTGGTGGGCATTGGACCAAATTCATTCCCAGGAGACCTTGACATGAAGCTGCCAAGCCCTCAGTCATAGATAAGGCTTGTAGAAATTAAATAAAGAGAAGCGTATTTTCTTCAGGGACACTGGTATTGGTAGGGTAGATCATTCCAATCTCCTTTACAAGGATGCTGAATTCTACAGATGGGATGGTGTCCATCTATCCTTTAAAAACGGTTTGCGATATCCCATATGCGATGCGCTAAAATGGAAAAATACTTTTGTGCGTATCCTATTTGGGCCTATGGCAAGGTCACTAACTGGTGTCAGATCCTTATCCAGTTGGAGTGCGCATGCCCAGAGGGCCCGTTTACCGTGAGGGTACTTCCCCCCGGATACCTCCGTATGCTCTATGAACTCCATTAAAGGGGGCCCTTGCATCTCATTATGCAACCAGCCTAGAGAAAGTGTGACTCCCCCCTCCCCCACATCCATCTAGCCAACAGGCTTGACTGCCCCTGGAGTTCTAGGAGAGACCACGTGTTCCTCCCCTTGGGCGACCCCATTCAAAAATGGCACCACCCTCTAAGGACCTTACATTTACTGCTCACCAATCATGACCTTACCGCCACAGGCAAGCGTAGTTGACCGACTATCTGGCCCCACCTACCGCCCTACACTGAAAGGTCATGCCCTGTCCTTAAAACTCACTAGCCAAGCCATTATATTTTTTTTTTTTTTTTTTTTTTTTTTTATAAGTTTTTATTTTTCCTTAAATTACAAAGGCACATTGAAAGTTACACAATTACCTTTACACAATTTACAGTAAATTAATTATTTCTGCATGTTTTTTCTTAACACTTTATATCTATTTAAACTTTTTATACATCTAAATCATAAACCAATCGGGCTCCAAACCATAATTAAACATATCATTATTAAGGAGCCATTAGATATAATCCCCCTCAGGCTTTGCTTTGCTTCTCTTTCCATTTGCTTATAGGCTCCCATATTCTCTTCCCCATACATCTTCCTCTCCTTCCTTTCCGAGCATAAACATTTTCCTCTATCTTAAAGGCATACAACGTAGTTGCCAACCAGTCTTGGAATTTAGGGGGGTTTTTATCTAACCAAGCCCGGGCTATTGTCAATCTATACACTGCCATTATTACAAACAAAAATTCTGCAAATTGTTCTTGTCCCTGTTCAGCTACACCTAACATAATCCAGCATGGTGTGAGACAAATTGTAATTCCCAAAGATCTTTCTAAGAATCCCTCTATCTCCGTAATCAATGAGTGTAGCTGTGGGCATGTTGCAAAGATGTGAATACTGTCAGCTTCCAACTCATTGCATCGGGGACAATTTATACCTGTGTTCCCACCCCATTTTGCTATTTTCTCAGGTGTATAATAAAGAAAATATAAGGTTTTATAATGTTGAGACTGGAGAGGGGCAGCACTTAAGATTGTGCAGCCTAAGTTTAAGGATTCACAAAATCGATTACAATCAACCCCTATTTTGTCTGCCCACTTTGTGCTATATTTCTCTATATCGTCCTGCTTTTCTTTCAGCAAAGCTGCATAGAAAGACCTGATTGTGCAGTCCCTTGACATCCTAATTTTCTCCATTATTTCTATCTTATTAAAGCCTGCTGGCCCTCCAGATTTATTCTTTAAGTAGCTTCTGATCTGTAAGTACTTGAAGAAGCCCCTATTTCCTATACCATATGCCTCTCTCAAGTCTGCAAACTGCTTAAAGCCTTCCTGGTCAAACAAGTCCCCTAATTGGGTAATACCACTCGCTACCCAGTCTAACATAGTTCGATCAGCAAAAATTTCCCCCGGGAGCGATCTATTATTCAACAGCAAGACATATCTGTTATACCTGCCCACTTTAACTTTCTTTAAAAAAGCATTCCATATCGTAACTGCAGCCTTAACAGTTTTAAACCTCGTTCTCTTAAAATAGCTGTATTCTGTACATTTTAGAAAACAATTATTTGCATTTGGCCCTAATACGACAGTATAGATCTTTGTAGACATTTCTTGTATTCTTGCATCATCAACACTCCCCCCAATTAACCCTTGTATATATTGCAATACAGTAACCATGTAGTATAAATGAAAATCAGGTGCACCCCATCCCCCTTTTTCCCTAGGTAATGTCATATATCTGTAGGCTCTCCGAGTCTTGCCGTGAGCCCAAATAAATCTATTGCATATAGCTTCTATATTATTAAACCAACTGGATTCAAATAACAATGGTATGGCCCTGAAAAGGTATAAGAACTTAGGAAAAATCATCATCTTAATAATGTTTGTGCATCCCACCAGTGATAGATGTAGATTATTCATTCTTTCCAAGTCTCTTTTTACACTGGTCATCAAGGGGTCAAGATTGCTTTTAACTAACCCTGGGCGGAGTTCGCGGAGTGGGGCTTCGCGGAGCTACGCGAAGTGGGCGAGAAACTACGCCCACCTCCGCACTCCGCGTAGCCCCACTCCGCAAACACCACTGGCCGCCAGCCCCGCCACCCGCCTCCCTCCCGCCCTCCCTAAATACTTTGAAACACAATAATCAAATAATTTAAAAGCACTTACCTTTCCGCCGCTGCACGCCGCGTCCCCGGGGCTCGCGATCTTCCGTCTTCCGTACTAATGCGCATGCGCGGGCGGCCGCGCATGCGCATTTTCTCGTGAAAATGCGCATGCGCGGCCGCCCGCGCATGCGCATTAGTACGGAAGACGGAAGACGGAAGTAAGTGAGCCCCGGGGACGCGGCGGGCAGCGGCGGCAAGGTAAGTGCTTTTTAAATTATTTCCTTTCTTTCTTTCAAAGTATTTAGGGAGGGCGGGAGGGAGGCGGGTGGCGGCCAGCTACGCTCCGTCTGCGGAGTGCCGCCTGGCTCCGCCAGCTCCGCAAAATGCGGAGTAGGCGGCGCTACGCACACTCCGCAGACGGAGCGTAGCTGGCCGCCCACCCCTACTTTTAACAATGTTGTCAATCTCTGCTGTAATTCTCACCCCTAGGTAAGTTGCTGCTTCTACCACTCTGTTGTCATTACAAATTACCCACTGGTTTTTAACAATTTGGGTTTTAGTGCTGTTCAGACTATACCCTGAAAACTGTCCAAATCGCCCCGCTTCAGCTTCAATTGTTCTAATAGCTACTATAGGTTGTGCAGTCAAAATAGCCACATCGTCAGCATACGCTAACGTTTTAAATCTACATCCATTAAGAACTAATGGGGGAATTTGGTGATTATTTTCCAATTTCCGTATGTAAGGATCTAGATAAAGAGCAAACAGCAAGGGCGAAGATGGACACCCCTGTCTTGTCCCTCTATAAATTTTAACTGCAGTTGATTGCCCTCTATTAACCCTTATTTTGGCGGTTGGATTAATATAGAGAGTGTGTAAGGCCTTTACAAATCCTGCCCCTATACCATTCCACCTCAGTACTTCCCATAGATATTTCCAGGAAACCCTGTCAAATGCTTTTTCAGCATCTAGAAACAGAGCAGCTGTAGGGTCTTTTAGTGCGTTTGCTGCATCGAATACCGTAATTACTTGCCTGGTGTGTTGAGTCGTTCCCTTTCCTGGGATGAAACCGTGCTGTGTGGGAACTACCAGTGTTTCGATTACCCTTGATAGCCTTTTTGCCAAAATTTTAGAGAACACCTTAACATCTGCATTCATTAGCGTGATGGGGCGGTACGAGCCCGGAAGATCTATAGGTTTGCCCTTTTTAGGAATTACGATAATATCTGCACCTCCCCATGATTCTGGTACAGCCTCACCCTTTTGTGCTAATAACATCAAATTAAACATTTCTTCTAATAGTGCTGATTTAAAAGTTCTATAGAATTCTACTGGCAACTGATCTGGGCCAGCTGCTTTCCCAGCTGGTAGATCCCCCAGAGCTTCAACCAATTCATTCAGCTGTATGGTCTCTTCCAGGCTATTTTTGTCTTGCTCGCCTAACACCGAAGGCTCTATCTCGCTTAGATAAGATCTTATATCTTCCTCATCCTCCTGACCGTCCTGTGCATAGAGTTCCTCATAAAACTGTTTAAAGACCTCTCTAACTTGCTCAACTTCCTTCACTATACCCCCCTGACAATTCTTAATTTCCTTGATATCAGCCATTCCCTCTCTTTGCCTAGCTCGAACAGCTAGTATATGTCCTACTCGTTCATTAAGTTCATAAGCCTTTTCTTTATTTGCCATATATTTTTCCACTGTCTTTTTCGCCATCCCATCCAGGGCCTCCGCTTTAAGAGCAACTATTTTCAATAAAATCTGGTCTATGGGAGAATGAGAAGATATGGCTGAGATAAGTGCTTCTTCTGCTTCCATCAGTAATGTAATATTTTCTTCAGCTTTTACTTTCGATTCTCTCTGTGTCTTAATGACAAAACTTAGGGTTTCCCCCCTTACCCCAGCTTTAAAAGCGTCCCACACTATCCCTGGTGATGATGTGCCCTTGTTTATCTCCCAGTATTCCTTTATCCAGTAGTTCATTCTATCCTTATAGCCCTGGTCTTGTAGTAGTGCTCTATCAAATGTCCACTGACTTAATACTTTATTTCTCCTTTGCCCAATTATTACCGTTAAAATTAATGGACTATGATCCGAAATAATTCTCGGTTCCCTGTCTATCTTTACCCTATCCATCAGGCTTCTTGAAATTAAAAAGTAGTCCAACCTAACCAATATTTGGTGGGGGGCTGAAAAATAAGTACTCCCATCTATATTAGAATGGCATTTTAACCAGGGGTCATCTAGCGAGTTGTCCCTTACCAAATCTGCTAGGGCTCTATGGGTCCTTTTTTTCCTACCTGAGTAAATCCTACTAGGATTTAAAAAGCTACTGTCTACATCATGTATATTCAGATCCCCGCATAGTATTATGGGTTCTGGCCACTGTGCTAATTCCGTATCTAGATATTGAAAAATCTCGGGGTCATCGCTTGTAGATCCGTAAACCGAGACCACCGTGAGAGTCTCCCCTCTGAATACTAATTCAGTTATAACCCATCTACCCCATTGATCTTCCTTCTTTCTTTTTACCTGCGTATCGTATCTCTTACCTAAGATGGCCACCCCCCTTGTTTTGGTATTCTGATTAGTTTTCGCTAGTACGTTAAAACCTAGCTGTTCTAATAGATAAGCCTTAGAATCCTCAATGTGTGTCTCTTGGAGACATACTAAATCCGGGTTTAGTGTTTTGATGTAGGCAGTAGTTTTAAGCCTTTTATTTAAATCATTTAGCCCGCATATATTTATTGAAATTATCCTACAAGTCATTATAAATCAGGTTTTTCCATCTCCCATTTCCTATACTCGATTTCCTCTTTAATTCCTCACCTTCAAATTTTGGTAAATAACTAGTAAACACTTTACTCATCAATTCTTTCTTTTCTTTATTACTTGCATTGTGCTTTAACTTGTGGTTGTGCCCGCAATTTTGCTTGTGCCCATCACCTGCGTGTCTAACTTCCCCCCCCCGACCCCCTCCCCTCCCTACCACTGTCTCCCTCCCCTCTGGTTCCCACCCCCCCTTACCACAGGCAAATAGGTCTATCCGACCTATGTGTGACCCCTGTAGTCTGCAGAGTCGCTACTCTCTCCCACCCTGTTACCATACATAACAACTACTCTAAGCACATTTAGTTGCTATTGGCTTCTTACGGAGTTTTTGGTGGACTAGCTGTTGGGGATTTTGACGGGGTTCTAGGTCTGTTCTCTTTTCTTCGTCTGTCTAGATCCGATATCTCCTCAAGATACTCCCCTGCTTTTATTTCCGATGTGAACATCCTTGTGTATCCCTTCCTTATTACTTTCAGCCTTGCCGGAAATAACAAATAAGCTTCTGCGCCTAGCTTTTGGAAGGGAGTTATCATTTGCCGCAACCTCCACCTTCTTTCCACGGTGACATGGCAGAAATCTGGCCTGGCAAAGAAAGTATTTCCGTCAACAGTCTTTCTAGCATCAGGTCTAGCCTTATCAATTATTTCTTGCCTTGCTAAGTAGTTCCCTAGGAAAACCAACATGGCTCTTGGCAATGCCTTCTCTTGCCCCCCACGATTTTTCTTTGTGAACATAGGATATCTATGAGCCCTCTGTACTTCGAATTCCCACTGCCATTTTGAGTCTGGAAAAGCTTCTGTCAGTACTTTTATCACATACCCTCTCGGGTCCTGCCCCTCCCGCCCTTCCTCCAGTCCCAAAAGTCTAACGTTGTTTCGTCTCTGGCGGTTTTCAAAGTCTTCCAACTTCCATTGCAGGTCCTCCACCACCTTTTCTTGGTTTGCCTTGAAAGTTTTCCAATCTGTCACCTCGTCTTCCACTCTGCTAGTTCTCTCTTCCACTTGGGTTACTCTTACTTCGACCTCTTCCTGTTTTCTGCTTACTCTTCTAAGAGAGGCTTGCAACTTCTTTGTGTCTCTTTTTGCTCTCCTACTTTCTGCTCTGGCCTCAGAGTGCATCTGCTTCAGAGTTCCGAATAACATTTCCAGTGTCACATTTTGTGGTTTCCCTGCTTCCCCATTCTCACCCTCATTCTGATCTTTTTCCTGATATGTCTCCGATGTTGCAGAATAGTCCCATGACAATTTCTTATTCATGCTACTTCTAGACCCTCCTCCATCTTTTCTTATTCCAGCTCTCTTTTTCTTCCTAGTCGTTTGGTCCCTAGAGTCT
The DNA here is from genome assembly GCF_964263255.1 of Lissotriton vulgaris. Taxonomy (NCBI): domain Eukaryota; kingdom Metazoa; phylum Chordata; class Amphibia; order Caudata; family Salamandridae; genus Lissotriton; species Lissotriton vulgaris. Next base: position 580,965,350 of record NC_141687.1, on the reverse strand, counting down.
TTGCTTGTATCGGAATCTAATGACTGTTCCGAGCTGGTTCCCTCTTCCTCGTTTTCAGGTCCGCTAATATCTGTGGTATCAGAGCCCTCATTGACTGAAAAGAACTCAGGCGAGCCTCCCCTGGCGCCTCTGTCATCTCTTCCTCCTCTACCAATATCCTGGCCATATACAAGTTCTTGCTGGTCCCTTAGGCTCTGTGTACTTCCCCAGCTTGGATCAATATGCAGTAAAGTATTAGTGCTTAACCCAAGTTCAACATTTCTCAAAGCGTCTAACATTTGGCTATTATTGCGCTTTTCAAGCTGTTCCAGCGCATTACCTTTTGTGCTATTGTCCTCCTCCCTCGTCTTTTCACCCTCACCGTGCTCCTCTGCTTGCAGCGTGCTGGTTCCTGCAGCCTTCCATGGTTGCCCAGCAACCGGTTCCTCGACGCTCTGCGTCCTCGCGGTCTGCTGTACTGTGCTTCCGGGATCTGCAACGAGCCCGTTTGTCAAGCTCGGAGATCCCGTCTCATTCTGCCCAGGTAATGAATCGCCACTCGTTGCGCTGTGCTGCTGGGAATCAGGCGCTTGTACCTGAATGAGCGGGAGTGTTTTCACGGTAAACGATTCTGTTAATGTAGATTGCCGCAACTGGTCCTTTGTTGTGAGCACTTGTGCTTGCGCTCGCTGGCGTTTTGCTTCCATCTCTGGGACTGTCTCCCTCGTCGCTTTGCTCGCTGTGAGTCGGGTCTCAGGCTTTGCTTCAGCCTTCTTCTCCTTCTCCTGTTTCTCCGTTTTTTTAAATGAGATTATTTTAGCGGGACGGTTAATCTGCTCCGAGTGTTTCTTTACTGTGTTGGCTGGGATCTTTGGAATCGCGCCCTCCTTTGCTGCTTGGGTTTTGATCGGCGCTGATAATTTATCCTTGTCCTTGTCCGTTCTGCTTCTCTGGGACATCTTACGAGCTACTTTTCTCCAGTAACCAAGAAGAGCTGCCCCTCTATTAACAGAAGTTGTTGTCCAGCGAAGACCTGCTGTAAAGCGGGATAGCACACCAGCCAGCATCCACATCCCCGTATCTCTGTAACCACCGTATTCACCAGTCCGTTTCCATCTAGGGTGGGAGAGAGAGGAACTAGCGACTGTCCTCTACAGAGCTACAGCGGCCATCTTGCCCGAAGCCATTATATTTTCTAACAGGATTTCATTTCCTACCCTAGTCAGGTGGACCGCGCCTTTTAAGAAGCATGGCTCCCCCTGATACACCTGTGTGCGATCATCTGTAGCTGAGGAGATCAGAACAATTTCCCTACTTTATTGTTGATCCTCCTTACTGGGTGATTCAACGCTTTTACAGAATCTCCCCCCTCCATTTAAATCTGGGTATCATCTGAGACCATACTATGGTGCAGCCCTGGCACGTCTTAGCTAACCACCCTACTTCTGAGATAATGTCCTCCATCAAGCCTCTTCTACCCAGATTTACCAGATTGTTTCCAACCAAGTGTAGGATAACTATACTGGGTGGAGCCCCATGTTTACCCAAAAGATCTGTAACAAAACCCGCGAACTGACTAAGGCAGAGACCCCCTTTTCCATGGAAAGATACCCTAAAACCAGCCTGCTCAACTCTGTGTCTGTAATTTCCTGAAAGAACAACTGCATTCAAGCATTTGACATACGAGTGACCAATGAACCAAACAACATGTGCTCCTGCGTCCCGTGGATGTGCCCGTCGCTGTATTGTATCTTGCTGCTGGTGCACCAATGCCAGTTTCCGCCTGCGTGACAGGTTTGAGAAACTTAAATGTAAGCAGAGATGGAACATTCATCAGTCCAAGTGAGAAATGCCACAGTCACAGCATGTGTAGCTGCACATAGCGCTTATAACAATTGGAAGACCACCTCCCAATCCTTTTCACACTGTTGCTGTGCAAACCTCTAGCTGTTGCTTCTGTGGCAGCCCCTATTCTGAACAAATGTGTTCCAAAGTACTTTGGATCCAAACCTGTCCTGTTTATTGCCATGTCCATGACCATTTTGAACTGGAACCTAGTGAGCTGGGTCCCATCTGCATGTATTAGTAGTGATCCCCCATTGCACTATTCCTCTGTCACAGGAATGTTTCTAGCTGAGTCACGGGGCAGAAAGGATTATCAGGTGCGCGGTGAAGTACTATCCCTTCGCCACAGGCTTCCTGGTCTGTTTTTGATTTTCTAATGGATATTAGAAAAGTGTTGCCCTGTACTTTTGCATGTTCAAGCTGCAGGCCTCCTTGCACATCCTGTTTATACTGCGCTACCAATTACCCTATCCTAAATGCTCCATAAAAGGCCAATGAAAAGGCAGCTCTAGATAGCAACACCTCTCCTGTTGAGCTGCAAATACCATCAAGAGCTGCTAGTAGAGATGTCAGCAGTTCTATCCCAATTGGGCGTCTTGTGTCTGGTGCTGACCCCTGGAGGCGTCGCCACCCCTTCAGTGCCTTTCTAACAATTAAACTATTAGTAGGATCCCTGCTGCCCTTGATTTGTGTGAAGAAAGAGATTGCTGCTACATTTCGCCTGGCTATTGCCGCAGACCACCCTTCCTTATTCAAAATATCTAAATACCGCAGGAATGCCCCAGTCTCATGCCAGCTGTCTACCCAATCCTGCCCCAAAAAAGCGCAGTAAGCCCAAATCGCCCCTTCATAAGCTTTCCTGGTCAAGTGTCCTTCGCTCCTTGCACTGGCTTCCAGTGAGGAAGCGAATCCATTTCAAGGTCCTTTGTTTGACCTTCAAAATTCTGAAAGGTCAAGGCCCCCAAATCATGTCTAGCTTCCTGTCCTTTTACGTACCCACACGCACCCTTCGCTCTCAAGGCCAGGCTCTCGCTGTGGTCCCTAGATTCAGGCTCTGCCGTGTGGGAGGACGCTCTTTTAGTGTCAAAGCTGCAACCATCTGGAACTCCCTTCCGGTTGAAATTCACCTGAGGACCTTATGCTTTTCCGGAAAGCTATAAAAACTTTCCTGTTTTAGTCAGTCTTCTTAATGGCCTTCCCTGTTCGGCTTCTGTTATGTTATGTCCTACCTTGTCACTGCGCCAGGACGCTCCTTCGCTGGAGCAGCTGTGCGCATAACAAATACCAATAACATAACATAACATAACATCCAAATATGCATGTCCTGGCGAACCTCAGACAACAGTCTTGTGTGATGGTGTTTTTCTTGGAGACCTGTCATGGCCTGTGAGATGGAGCGGGAGAATGGTCAGGACACAGTTATAACTCTCATTGCAAAATTCAGCTGACCCACTGTCTGTTGTAGCTGATGTAAGGTTACTTTATCTTTTGCAAGGCATTGTTGTAGTGAAGTCTTAAATTTAGCATTTTTTTCCCTAGGTAACCGGAAACACCCCTGTACCAAGTCCAACTCTATGCCCAGGAATTCTGTTGTGGTCGCTGGACCCACCGTCTTCCCTGGCGCCAGGGGAATCCCGAAGGCCCGCATTAGCATGCAAAAATCCTGCAATGCCCAAGCGCACTCCCAGGAGCCCACCGACCCCAGTAAAAGAAAATCATCCAGATAATGCATTGGTGCCCCGTCGCCTGTCTAAAAACCCATTCCGAAAATGAACTGAATTTTTCAAAGTAAGCGCAGGAAACAGAGCATCCCATGGGCATGCACATATCCATGTAGAATTTGTCCTGAAATTTGAAACCCAGAAGGTGGTAAACAAGAGAATGTACAGGCAGAAAATGGAAGGCAGACTCAATATCTGATTTGGCTAGCAAGGCCTCGGGGCCCTGAACCCTTAGCATATTCACTGCCTGGTCAAGGGAAGCATATTTCACGTTACAGATTTCCTCATTGATGGCGTCATTCAATGACTTGCCTCTAGGGGCTGACAAATTATGAATCAACCTGGGGGCGTGGCCAAGCAGGCAACCAAGATGGCCGCCCGTGCTTGAAGCTGCGCCGGCCGGGCATAGTTTCAGCCCGCATTCCTCAATGTAGGTTATATTTAAATCAGCGGACGCCTTTCCATCCTGCCCAGGAGGTGATACGGAGCAGTTTGATGCCCGGGACGGCCCAATACAAGGAGTGGTGTAGCTTTTCCCCCAGCCCGTGCTGCTAAGAATCGAGCGAGGGCCTAACAGCCTTCTGGGACTGCTGGGAGGTGAGCGGCGCTGGATCTGTGCGGTGAGTTGAGGCCCTAGTGGGCGCCCGGTGCTGAGCTCGGCCCCCCATCCCGCTTGCATGGTTGCCCTCCCCCGTCCCCCCTGCTGGGACTGTGTGCTGGGTCCTGCTGTGAGTGCGGCGGTCGCAGGGCTTTAGCGGGCTCATGCTGCCCACGGGCCTTGGCATGCGTGTTTCCAGCGGGGGCAAGGCAGGCTAGAGAGGGTGCCTCGATTTTCATTGCGAGGGCCGCAAAGGCGCTGGTCCCCATCAGGTGTGCCGGCTCCCTCCCCTTTTTAACGTACGGACCCGGAGGTTGTGGAGACTGCTGACTTGGACAGGCTGCTGCTGCTTCCCTAAAGCCGGTCACGGTTCTGAGCTAGGCCAGTCGCCACCCACCCGTACATCTCGCATACACTGGCGGCTGTGGAAGATGCAATCCCATCAAGGGCTCTGACGCTGCTACTACCGCACCGAGAGGGTGCGTAATGTTTACGCACTGATTCTGCTGCTTGCTGAGGGCCTCTGTGATCACCCTATATTCACCACCTGTGACACTTGCGGAACAAGCAACACACGCTATCCCCCACACCCATTACTTGGTGGGCGGCCCGACTGGATCTGCTACACAGCTGCTAGCATTGATTATCACTTCTGGGGGTATTACCACCATTCTACTGCGTGACCTGTGTTGCTACACGTGCCCTGTTGTCCTGGCACACAGACCTCCTACACTACAAAGCTGCACTGTGAGGCTCTTCTCTTGGGGTGGTGTCGTACAGGATATCTACACTTCTGTAGCCTACCTGCTTATCCATCTCTGCTTTGCTCTGTTTGCGTCTAGGGACACAGGCGACCTCCCTGAAGCATGGGAAGAAAGGATTCTAAGCAGCATATGCTGCAATTTGATAAAGTCCCTGGCGCCTCTTCAGACGACCCTTCAGACATGGCAGATGGGACGCAGGGCTCCGACAATGCAGATGACCATGCTTAAGGAAATGAGAGCTGGTTTCAGGGCGCTGGACGGTAGATTTGATGCGCTAGATAAGAAACTGGCTGATATGGGTGCAAAGGTCCAGGTGCATGACCGGCGGTTGGATGTTGTGGAGGCGAGGGTCTCAAATATTGAGGACGGAGAGACGAAATCGCAGAAACAACTTGAGAGGGTGGAAAGAAATCTGAAGGAAGTGGCGATAAAGATTGAGGATTTGGAGGCCCGCAGTCGACGAAACAACATCCGCATTATTGGCGTGCTGTAAACCACTGGTCGCATGGACGTCTTTGTGGAGCAACTACTAATGGATTTGTTTGGTAGGGAGGCCTTCATGCAGGGGTTTGTGGTGGAGCGTGCACATAGGTAATTGGGCCCCCACCCAAAACTAGGGCAGCCTCTGAGACCCATTATTGCCAGACTTATGAACTTTGGAGACAGGGATGCGGCCCTCCGCTCTGCCGTGAACGGGGGGAGGTCCAGTGGCAGGGGAGTAAACTATCATTTTTCCCTGACTTCACTATCATGGTACAAGATGCAAGATGCAAATTCAATGGCGTGAAGGCCACCTTGAAAAATCTAGGTCTTCGATATGGTATGCTCTACCCGGCCAGGCTGAAGGAGGATGTGGATGGGAGATTCCGCATTTTTGAGACCCCGACTGAGGCACAGTCAAGACTATAAAAAGAACAATAATGGTGCAGCGGCCACTCCACGTGCTACTTCCCCTCCTCAAAGTGGGTCGGAGGCAAGCATTGAGCTCTTTTCTTACCCAGGGACTGGTTGATTCATTATTGCGCTTATCATTTAGGTTCTGCTGTGTTAGTTCATATCTGTAATTTTTTCCGATTGTCACTACAATATTCAGTAATGCCCGGCCGGCGTGGCGTTTCTGCGCCTCATGGTGAAAACCAAGCTTTTTTTGCTAAGTTTATGGTGCATAAATATTAGGGGTGGGCGAAAGTCGCGGAAAGGACTATCGAGGACAGGCAGGGAGATTGAAGCAATCTCCGTGCCTCTCAGCGATATTTCCGTTTCGCGAGGCCGCCCGCCGCCCGCCCGCCTTCCACTTCCCACCCGCCTGCCTCCCGCCTGCCGCCCGCCTCCTGCCGCATTATTAAATTAAATTAAAAGGCTAAATAAAACTTTAAAGCAAACTTACCTTATTGCGCCACATCTTCCTGATCCCGGCTTCATTTTTGTAAACTGCCCATGCACGGGAGCCTGCGCATGCGCAGTTTACAGGCGGGAGGCAGGAGTGTGGGAAGTGGGAGGAGAGCGGGCAGCCAACTTCCATTCCACCATGGAATGGGCGGAAATACGCCCCGTTTTTCCGCCTTCTTTGCGGAAGGCGGAAAGTGCAAATTTCCGCCCATTCCGTGGGTGGAACGGAAACGTCCGCCCACCCCTAGTACATATGCTTTCAGTATTGATATGTTTGTTCATATTGCACCTCCATTTGGTTGTTGAGGTTGGGTTCTGCCTCACAGGGGTTGGAGTGAGGATGGGTGGTGGGCGGGGGGGACATTTGCTGGTTTTTCTTGGATCTTTAGCTAACATTACACAGGTTGCTGGGGCATGGTGCTAGTTTGATTTGAGTTGCTGTATGATAGTTGTAATAGCTTTTCAATGGCACAGTTAGGCTGGCAGCCTGGTCCTTCCGGGCTTTCTCTGATGTCCTGGAATGTCAGGGGGCTGAACAATAACAGAAAGCGACGGCAGGTCCTTAATTACATTGCAAGGCATAACATTGACATAGTTTACATGCAGGAGACCCACTTGTCCAAATCCGATGCACCTCCTATGGCAACGTGCTGGGGTTCCCAAACGTATTTTTTCAACTATAGTTGCTATGCTAGAGGGGTGGCCATATTTATACATAAAAGAGTTACTTTCTCTCAGCACAAGGTGGTGATGGACAGGGAGGACCGTGCGTTGATTGTGGCTGGCTCGTTGATGGGACATAGGGGCCGATTATGATTGCGTTTTTTCCGCATCCTCGGGGCCGGCGGAAGCCACCGCCGGCCCAGAGGATGCGGAAAAACCGCAGCGGACTGACCAAGGACCCACCGCCACATTATGATGGCTGGTGGGTCCTGGTTTCCGTCCGCAGCTTTTCCGCCGCGGTCGGCTTACAACCGCAGCGGAAAAGCTCTGATATGGTGACTGTGTCTCTCAGACACCGTCCGCCATATCAGGATGGGCTTTAAAAAGTGCTTTTCCGCGGCGGGTTTTCCGCTGTGGAAAAGCATATGGATCTTCACTGCGGGGGCCCGTTGCAGGCCCCCTAGGTGAAGGGGGGGGGGGCTGCACATGGCTTGAAGCCGCACCCGCCGCAATGTTAAAAATAGAGGATGTGACCGCCAGGGTGGCGGTCACATCCTAATCGCACAGGAGGGACTCCGCAGCCCATGCGGACGTCCCCTCCTCCTCAGTGATCGCGGACGGACGCAAGTCCGTCCGCGATCATAATCGGCCCCATAATGTTGCGTTGGTCTGTGTTTATGGTCCTAACATAGACTTGCGTGACTTTTATCATGAGTTACAAGTGAGCTTACTGGCTTTGGACCCTTGCTTATTGATAATGGGAGGAGATTTTAATGTATTGCTAGATCCTGCTAGGGATAGCACCTCCTCCTCACCTGACTCTAAACTCCGCTCACGCCACGCGCTTCAGGACATCTGTAGGCACTTCTCCTTGATAGATATCGAACACAAACATCACCCGCACCTCGCAGCCTACACGTATTACTCTGGATTTCACAACACCTGGACTAGAATAGACTATTTGTTGGTTTCTCCTGGGGCCGCTGGATGGTTTGGCGGGTTGGATACATTACCACGCATGTTTTCAGACCACTCTCCGGTTGTGCTTAGGCTCAACATTCCCAGGCCTGGGGGCTATGAGAGGCAGTGGCGTTTTCCTGGGAGGGCTCTTCAAGATCAGTTGTTTTTTGAAGAAGTAAGGGAGGCTATTGAGTCGTACTTTGAGATTGTGCTTTGGGAGGGATTTAAGGCCTATTTCAGAGGTGTTTGTATAGCCAAAAATGCATGGGTCCTGAAAGTTCTACGTTCCACTCTGAGCCACATTGAGACAGAAATCGCTGCTCCAGATTGAGGACTGTTGGACAATGAGTCAGGGACTGGGAGGCTCGTCGCTTAGCTTTGATGCTGGAGGGAGGCAGCTGAGCGAGAATTGTTATATCTTAACAAACAGCATGTTGCAAGGCGATACAGAGAGGTGGTACGGCCTTGCAAGATCCTGGCACACACACTCCGCCCCCACATGACAAAGCCTACGTCACTGAACTCATAGGCCCGAATGACAGGATGTTACACTCCACCCCGGACATATGCGACATGTTCCTTTCCTATTTTAAAACTTTATACACCTCCAGAGTCACCGGGGACCTTCACGAACAAGGGGAGTACCTTGCCGAAATCTCGCTGGTATTCCTGGAGCAGCATATGCAAGATTTCCCAGCCATCCCCATATCCCAGGAGAGCGTTATTGAGGCAAATAGATGTATTGCGGGGCTCCTCAGTGCCCCGTTGCGACGGGTTCTCTGCAGATTTTTACAAAGCTTATAAAGATATTTTGGTTCTGAGATTGATAGAGGTGTATGCTGAAGCGCTAGAAGTGGTTATCCTTCCTCCAATGTTCAGAGAAGCGGTCATCATCCGTCTCCCTAAACCGGGTAAAGACCCCAAGATCTGTGGCTCATACCGGCGTTGTCCCTGCTAAATCTCGATTATAAGATACTGGCGAAGGTGAACACAATCCGGTTGTCTTTATTAATGGAATCTATCATTTCTCCGGCCTATCTGGTTTTGTCCCTCGCAGGTCCACCTCATTCAACTTGCGGACCTTGTTTACAGTGTTGCATAGAATTGATCCTAACACACCGGCCGCTGCGGTGCTCCTTGATGCCGAGAAAGCGTTCATTTCGCTTGTATTAAAAACCATCTGTTGAAGCCAATTTGGTAAGTTCAAGACTGTCCACACCACTTTAGGTGGCACTGTTTTGCTGCAAACCGTGGTATGAGGAAGGCGCTTTCTGCAATTCCGACAGATCCCAGGAAGGTCTGTGCAGCCAGGACATTTGATAAAAGTACCCTTAGCATAGGAAGGAAGCCCCGCTGTAGACATTACTGGGAACAATTGGAAGTATCAGGCACGAGAAACAATAGTAAAGTGTTTTGGAATATTGTCAACAAGCTTAAACAAATAGGTGCTCTGACTAAACCACTCCTGTCCCATTGTTCAGCTGGCATGGATTGAGTTAAACACTTAAGTTCCATTTATTATGCAGCAGAGGACATAGGGACTGTCTCCAGGCTTCTTTGGGTAGCCCACCCTCCTTCTTGACCACTTTCCTGGAGGTGTAGGCTTCCATTAGACAAAGCCCCAGGGCCTGATCGAGTGCCTATGGACCTCATTAAGTGCAACATCGATCTATGGGGCCCCATGCTCACAAGTCTATTTATATAACTCCATGTGTAGCAAGATCCCACGTTCCTGGGCCCTCTCGATTATAGTACCGATTTTCAAAAAGGGAGATCGTCAATCGCCTAAATGTTACTGGTAGATCTCCCTTATCGATAGCACCATCAAGATTCTAGGATGGGTAATTTTTAATCACCTAAGCGCTTGAGCAAGCCAAAATAACATCTTGTCCCCCCACCAATGTGGTTTTCGCTCAGCACTATGGTTCAGCAGGAGAAACTTCTTCTTCTTCCCTTCCCTTCTTCTTCTTCTTCCCTTAGTCAGAGGGGCTGCATTTTAGCACCTTTATTGTTCATTATTTACATCAATTAAATTGAGTTTCCATCTGGCCAATACCACTAGTGACTGTTTCAAAAATCGCAGTCTTTACCGGTGTTACTTTAAACTGACAACACTGTCTTAATGGCTAGGACCCGAGAGCTTTCCGTGCATTAGTGGAGTCCTTTTAGCAGTTTAGATCTGACTACTAACTTTGGAAAGAACCACATTATGGCGTGTGGTCCTGGTAGGATTCGAACCTCCACTTTGCTGATAAGTGGCCATTCCCTGAGTTGTGTGAGAGACTTCAGCTATCTTGGTGTTGTTTGTCGATTAGTGGCCATTCTCTGAGTTGTGTGAGAGACTTCAGCTATCTTGGTGTTGTTTGTTGATTAGTGGCCATTCTCTGAGTTGTGTGAGAGACTTTAGCTATCTTGGTGTTGTTTGTCGATTAGTGGCCATTCTCTGAGTTGTGTGAGAGACTTCAGCTATCTTGGTGTTATTTGTCGATTAGTGGCCATTCCCTGAGTTGTGTGAGAGACTTCAGCTATCTGGATGTTGTCTCTGACTCAGCAGGTTCTTGGCACCTCGCATCTGGAGTTAAGCAGGCCAACCGATGCAATTTTTAATTTCCCTCAGACCACTGGCAGGGGGATCAGATCTCCCTACAAAAGTATATAATTCACAGTGCATACTTTTAGCTACATATGGTGCAGGGGCTTGGGGGTATTTTAACTCTTCTTCTTTGTAGGTAGAGGAAAATCGCATATGCGGGTGACTTTTATTTTCCTCCCATCCGCTACTATTTCATTCCACATTCAGAGCTTAATCTACCCTATATTTCTGCTATATCTCAGTTGGTCCCACTGTCGCTTTGGGTAAGTGTTTGGTTCAATGCTGACTCTCTTAAATTAGACAGGGGTCTTTTACAGTGGCAGCGCCTTCGCTATGGCTGAGGAGCGTCGCCCCACTGCCTTTAAACAGTGCAAAGTACAACACATAAACTGATAATAACTTTGTTATCATCATTTTATGCTTCATGCTGCTTTGCCATGGGGAGGGCAGGCGGGCCTGCTCTGCTCTTGGAGCAGGGCCGGAAAGGAGTGGTTTGCCCACTCCTACGTACGCAATGACTGTTTGGTTGGCCCTCTCGAGCTACCCAAACCAGTCATGCGCACTTCCTTGTTCGTAATGCAGGCTGCATTACAGCCTGCATGGAGAACATGCCCACCCCTCCAGTCCTTGGCTGAGTGCCGTGTCATGGCGCTAATCACAACTTTTGTCAGAGGAGCCTCAGTGCTTACCAATCACAATGCTGCATTGCAGAGTTGTGATTGGTCAGTGGGGCCTGGCTGTGCTTCCTGTTCCATGATGAGGAGAGCATTAGCAGAGACGCGGGACCTGGCGGCAAGGTAAGTTTCTTTTTTCTTTCTATAGCACTCCTTAAACCCCCGCGAGTGACAACCCCCATGCTTTACCAGCCCCGCCATGCCACCTGCGAGCCGTAAGCCGTGCCGACGACCGCCACTGGTCTTTTAATTCCCTGGCTGAAATATGTTTGAGAGTCCTTTCACAAACTCTATCTGCCTCATTTGTTGTCTGCACTGGTCACTTTAACCAAGTCTGATAAGATGGTGGTCAAGTCTCGTTTTCAAGAATTCAGTTTTTCCTAAAGATTGAGCCGGGAACTCAGCAAAAGCTCCCTCAGAAATGACTTCATGTTTTTTACTTGTGTAGAGCCAGTGTATTATTTATCCCTAGAACTCTCACGCTGGGAGAGATCGCATCTCTTCCGCATTAGGGCAGGCACAGTGTGTCTTCTTTTGTGCTTCTCAGTGGCCCCTTGGTAGCAGTGATGTGTCGTACAAAGGTAGGAAATCGATGGAAGGCTAAGACAAGGGTACAGCAATACATCCTCTGATCACGGTATGTGCAAACTGGATCTTAGTTATTCCGTAACGCTAATGAATGGTTTATTGTTTAATTTACTTTTAATGGAAGTGTATTTCTGTATGTATTTTACTGTATTGGCTTTATTGGTTTTAAGGGTTCAAACCTCTGACTTTTCTGCACTGATATATGCTTGAATGTTAACAATTTTAATTTGTGTTTAGTATAAGTACGTGGATTGTATTTTAGCTATTCACGCAGAATTGTATTTTAACTTTTTAACTTCGTGGTTGCTTGGCATTAGTTTGTTTTTGTAGTCATTGTGGAATTGTATTTCTTTAATGGCTTTTTCTAAAATCTAATAAAGAAGAATTGAATTGATTGAATTGCTCAACATTGAAATGTCTTAAATTGTACAAATAAATAGTGCACGAGAGAGGAACTGTGAAAATAAAAAAATATATCATCTTTAGTGTAGCTGTGAAAATTGCAGCCATGTTTTCTTGCTCATGCTAATCGTGCTTACAGGAAGTGCCCTATGATGGCGGAGCCTCTCTTCCACATGTTCGCTCCCAATGCAAGATGGTGTTCATTAGCTTTCGCAGACATTCTTGCTAGATTTGAAGGCCATCTTCTTCCTTTCTGATGAACCTCAGACTCCAGCACCTGTGTTCTCCCTTTATTTACACTGTCATGTGGTTCCTGTTCGAATTCTACATCCGAAACTCTGTCTTGGTAGATGAATTAAGTACCCAGTAGTGCAGTGGTCTGAAAAATACTAATTGGCTAGTCACTATTCATGTGAATACAGTTTTTTGCACTCAGCCACCCAAACTTCACTAGCCTCAGGGCTTTTTCCCATGCTTGCATTCTCATCCAAATACATGCACTTGCATTCCAGATTGTAGCGCTCCCCAGAGCAACAGTGCAACCCTATTTGAGGGATAAGAAATTCAAAGGGCAGGCATCACTGAAAAGGTTGCTCTTTAGTAAGAAAGAGATATATATTATGTTTCCATGTGAACAGATTCAAACGGTAAAAATGGGAAACTCGACAAGTTTTTAATGTGACCCTAAAATGTAAAAAAATGTCGTGAAAATCCACAATGCTGCACAGATTGACAAATGTGCAGCCGAAAGGATACATCCTCCTTGTTATGATACTCCCCTGCAGCGGATTAAACGCCAGACTCAAAGCATAAACAGCATATTAGCATTTCATAAACAGATAATTTCAATCAATCAGTCAGTTGGCTATGTCTTCATTACTTGTAATATTTACAAAATACAGAACAATATAATTAAGCTTAGACATTTTAAGCAAGCCATGTAGCATTATACAAATTGCAGTGAATCTAGGGATTACAGTCCTTTCATCAGACAAGCTTTCTTCTTCAACACCTCCTTGTTAGTCTACCTTTAAAGGGCTTAATTGTAGCATTTCCTGAACGAGTCATTTTCTTATGAATCAGCTGAGATCAAGATAGCACATTTCCAGCGGCTGCACCTATGCTATGGTGAATGGGCGCCCCCCACCTGCCAAAATGATAAATAAACAATAATAAACTCTTTTTTATTATCGTTTTATGTTTTTCACTCGGAGCCGAGGTTTGGGGGCGGGGCCAGGGTTTACAGGCTGGTGGAGGAGTGTGTTACACTGCTATTCAGTGTGCATGACGGCCACCGTCTTAGGCCGGCCAAACGTTCATGCGCACTGAAACTCTCTCTAACCTGAGCTGTGTTGCCGGGTCGGAGAGAGCAGGCACAGGCTCCCAGTCTAACTGGGATTGCAAATCATCGGCGCTCAGGTCAACCCTGATGCTGTTTTCAGAAGCATAAAAGCAGCGTTAAGACTAGCTGAAGTGCACTCTGGGGGACTGTGCGCCTGTCCCTGTCACTCCCCTGACCCCCGCACACCTTGACTCAAGCCACACACCAGCCGCTCTGCATATTTCAACATTTATCTATGACACAGCACACCAAGGGCCCAAACCAAGACACTGAAGTCAAAAAATCGTATGCCCACTCAAAGAAACTTCTCCACTAGGGATGGGCGATTTTCTTTTTAAACACAATCATAGTTTGTAGGACCTAGGACCACATTTGGGAATACTTTGGGTCAGTGTATAGTCACCAAAGGCCAGATTCATAATGCTTTTTATAGGTCGCGAATCGGGCCGTTTGCGACCAGAAAAAAACACTTTCCTATGTACCAAACTCTATTTTGTAATTCGGTACCCTATCACTGAATTGCAAAATGGGTTTTAGGAATGGGTGTGTATAGGGTGTCCTAGGTGTGCTCCAGAAACTATCAAGGGGTTGGTATGATGGAGGGATAGCTCTACCTGATCTACAAAAGAACTATTGGGCATCACAACTTATTGTCATCAATCTCTGTCTGGGTCCATCTCCCAGAGGATGAGCGGCCTAAACAATGGAAAGGAGGAACATGCGGTCTGGAGGTTACCTAGGAGCCATTAATGGGGGACGCGCATTACACTAAGCCTGGGCGTAGTTTGCGAAGTAGCGCTACGCGTAGCTACCCGAAGTGCATGTCGCACTACGCGAACTACGCGTAGCACTACGTGAACTGCGTAGTGCGCTGTTCGCGATGATTGCACAGTGCCTGATGCTTGTCCGCACTATGGAATCATTGAAACGGCATCTTCAACAGTGCGAGCTGTCTTTTACTGCCGCTCGTGTAGATTTTTACTCGTGCGGCAGCTTTCTCAACGTGGACTGGTAGTTACTCAAATGCGAGCTGTCGCGAGCATACGCGACCACTCGCAATGAAAAACCTGACCTCCCTGCGTTGAGAATCTCGCCGGGAGGTTTATTTTCCACATTCACAATCGGCAACTTGATGTTGCTGATTGCGAACAAGGAAAAAGTCTCGCCGGGATGTTATTTTGCTTGCACGCGGTCGCCAACTTGACGTTGAGGACCGCGAGCAAGCAAAAAAAAGACCGCTGCACTATGCTACGCATGTTTACACTGTGCTACATGCAAATCGCATAGTGCGAAGTAGCGCAAACTTCGCAAACAATTCGGGCGTAGCGTAGTGCTTTGCCCAAGGCTATATTACACCCTTTTAAGCCCTGAAGCATTTAAGCTTACCGTTTAGCACACAGCATTAAATAAGATGGGCTGGCAGGTAAAGATTACACAAGCAGCTCCCTTGTGGGATGCTGCACAATTGGGTACCCTGGCACTGCAGGGGGGGTTTGATAAATGAGACCTCATAGGTCTTTCCAGGGTGGGTGACTTTTGTAAACAGGGCGAGTTACTAAGAGAATACAATTTGGCACCTACTGAGACTTTCCACTAATATTACATCCGTCATGTCCTTCAAAAAGAGCTATCTAGGGTTGAAGAGATCCCCAAGTCCTCTCCATTTGAAGAGAGGCTGCTGGATGACTATCTACTCAGAAAGGGGATCTCACTTACATACAATAAACTTTTTAGTAACTACCCTTACCCTTTGACCCACTTGCGGGAAAGTTGGGAGCATGACTTGGGGAGCCTTGAGGATGATGAGTGGCCTGAGGAATTTGCGCTCCCCCGGGAGGTGACTATTAGGTCAAGATTTTACCAGGGAAGCTTAAGGTTCTCCACAGGTGGTATTATACTGGCACGACAATGGTCAACATGGGTAAAAGAGATATGGCACTCTGCCCCAAGTAATGCAGTTGAAAGGGGACCTTTTTTCATAGGATGTAGGACTGAGCAATACTCCAAAGATACTAGGGGGAAGTTATTGATTGTCTTAATAATGTATCTGGGAGTGTATTGGAGCCGTTGACTCCTATTTAGGGAAAAAGACAATATATAGCAAACTAATGGTAATTATATTGCCCTTATATTGACCTCATATTACATGCTGTATAGTGAATGATGATAATTTGCTGAGACAGTAATGTATCAAAATTATTTGATTATTTTATTTCTGTTTGTTAACTTTTCTTATTTTTTTTGAGAAATCTTTATCTTTTTTATCTCAATTTAGTTTATAAAAAACACATGTACTTCATATAATTTAACATTCAATGACATATAATGCACATACAGACAAAAACTAAACAATATCAACAACAGTGCAAAGAAAAAATGTGCTATACGATATATTCAGTCGGTGGAAAGTATTGAAGAAGGCAACGCGGTAGAATGGAACACAACGCGTTTCGGCCAAGGGGCCTTCGTCAGGTGACCGTCATTCGTATATTACATATAACATAAACCTACATGGAGAGAGGTAAAAAAATATGCATAGAATACAAATATGAATATTTGGAAAAATCGTTGATATATCTTTCATTATATATACTGTCTAAGCATTTTTTAACAAGGTCAAAAACAATTCATCTTCATGACAATTTTGTTTATATTAATCTAGGGTCGCATACTTCTCATTTCAGAAATAGTAACATTATATTTTATCCAAAATACACTAGCAATTAAGTCATTTTTTTCCATGATTTCTTTTAAGCTCAATCATTACCATATCAATATCAAAAAGCAGTCGTTTGTAACATTGTATTCAAAGCACTCTAAGTTGTATAGTCCCTATCTTGGCCTCATACATTTCTTTTACAGTTCCTTGTATTTTTCATTTTAAAAGGAAGACATAGAACGCGATAGATAGATGAAATCCAGGAGATATACAGAAAAAGATAAAACAGGAAACAATGATCTAGTATTGGTAGATTTCTAGTATAAAACTTCTTATTTACTCACTTCCACTTATTTTGGTTGAGCGCACAGTTTGATTTTCCAAGGACAATTTGATTATCTTTTGGGTATTGTCGAATTATATAGAACACTGAAAGAACAGATATGATCTTATTGTAAAACCAGACGACCATTTTTAAAGCAATTAAACTTTATTGTCATAAATTAATATTTGCCTATTTAGAGATACCTGATATTCTTTATTATAGCGTCCCCCGTTGTCTGTAAATGTGTACAAAATGGATTTGGAGGGAACGTAGGTCATAAAGCGTTCAAAACATATTCTTCTCAAAGATGCAAACAAATGCTGACCTACAATTGAAACAACCTAACAAATTATTATTGAAGAACCGTGGTAGTTTTTAACAAGCATTAAGATGTTTTTATATAAAGACTTTTTATTGGGCGCTTCCTAACATAGCTATCGGATTATTGGGTAGTTGAGATTTCTACTTTGGTATTATTCAAGTCTATATTTTGCTTCTGGAAGGCATTTTTCACATTATTTCAGTTATTCTGAATGCACCACGATGTATATTTAGTAGCCAATATACTTTTTTGTACAGATAGACACACACAGTATTCTCGTGTCCTACCTTAATAAACAGTGCCAGAAGCCAACTTTTTTCTGGTGCAGACAATCTATCGCCCTTTATTTGTCCTTTTTAGCTTAAGACTTCTATTTTGCGTCGACATTTGGAGAGATCCATATATTTCTTTTGTTTTCTGAAATATTATTAAATAACAGAATCACAAGCTTTTTCTTAAATTTAACAAGACTTGTTATTTCATGTTTTTATCTTTTCGTTCTAATTTTACCTTACGATTGGAAAGGGGCGACCACTCGGTCCCCCCGAACGTATGGTGGGGTGCCCGGATCCCCCCGGGAAAACCATTTTGGGCGGGGGGCGTGTCTCGGCTGGTATGCCCGAAGCGGCATAGCCGGGGCGCGCCTTTTCCCGCCCACGAGGGGTTGTCCTAGACACCTACACCGTTGGCCACGCCCTGTAGGCGTACCAGAGGAGGGTACATGCCCTCCCGAAGAGGAATAAAAGGAGCAACAATCCAAAGAAGCATCCTCTTGTTCCTGTGCTTGGAAGCTGCACCCCCTCATTGCACGTGAGCCCTCGACGGAACAAGGAGCAATTTTGACCCACCCACCAGTCCCTTATGGCAACGTTAGTAGTGCAATGAAGTTGATTTGCTTTGATAGTATCTTTTTTCCAGGATTTTGGTGTGTAATAAAGATGTCAATGTTTGAACTGCAATAAAATGATTTGCTTCATAACATTTTTCTCATCCAGTTGAGCGGAGTATCACAGTCTAATTGGCATGTGTAGAGAAGTGTAGGAATAGTACAATGTTCAGTTTAACCACTTTATCGCTCTCTTCATTAGGTTCAAAAAACGTCGTATTTATTTTGGTCGGGCGGTAAGGTCATGATCGGTGAGCAGTAATTTGAAGATCCCTAGAGGAGGGACGCCACCCATTATGGATGGGAGCGCCCGGGGGGAGGCGGCCAATGGCCCCTCACACGGGGAGGCGGCACCCACTAAGTATGGGGTCGCCGAAGGGAAGGCGGTCATAGGCCCCTCCCAGGGGAGGAGGCGGCTCGATGCCCCTCCTAGGAATTACCGCGGGGCCAGGATATCCGCGACGGCGGATATGGTGAACAGTGTGGGGTGGGAGGGGGGTCTACGCTACCTTCTAGACACCTCACACGAGTCCCCGGACGACCATTAAATGGCGTCAAGTTAAATAAGGGGCCCCCGCTAAGACAAGGGAAATTGGAAGTTGGCACAGAGGTACAGTCCTCTGTGCGCCCGCCCCTCACACCGTGAGGGGGGAGTTCTGGTAGTAGGGATCTGACACCGGTTACGACCTTGCCGTTGGCCCGTAAAGTTAGGATGTACAATTTTTATTTAGAAAGTATGCATTTGCAGGATGTTTAGACTCGGCTAGGAGAACCTTTGTATTAGAGATTTGTTAAGGTTAGCCAATAAACGTGACTGCAGCGAAATGTATAAATGAAAAATTGTACATGATATGAAACTGTTATTTTAATGTTTTAATTTTGTTTCATATTTTAATAAATACGGCCGGGAGGGTAACTCCCTCCCGCCTTCCAAAAGTTCAGAACTGCGTCCGTCTTCCCATCCTTGGGGATTGTGTTGGGAGGGGGTGATAGGCATCCCGGCCATATAGTAGAGAAGATCGTGATCTTTCTTGTTAGTCTGTTAAACTACCACGGTTCTTCAATAATAATTTGTTAAGTTGTTTCAATTGTAGGTCAGCATTTGTTTGCATCTTTGAGAAGAATATGTTTTGAACGCTTTATGACCTACGTTCCCTCCAAATCCATTTTGTACACATTTACAGACAACGGGGGACGCTATAATAAAGAATATCAGGTATCTCTAAATAGGCAAATATTAATTTTTGACAATAAAGTTTAATTGTTTTAAAAAAGGTCTTCTGGTTTTACAATAAGATCATATCTGTTCTTTCAGTGTTCTATATAATTCGACAATACCCAAAAGATAATCAAATTGTCCTTGGAAAATCAAACTGTGCGCTCAACCAAAATAAGTGGAAGTGAGTAAATAAGAAGTTTTATACTAGAAATCTACCAATACTAGATCATTGTTTCCTGTTTTATCTTTTTCTGTATATCTCCTGGATTTCATCTATCTATCGCGTTCTATGTCTTCCTTTTAAAATGAAAAATACAAGGAACTGTAAAAGAAATGTATGAGGCCAAGATAGGGACTATACAACTTAGAGTGCTTTGAATACAATGTTACAAACGACTGCTTTTTGATATTGATATGGTAATGATTGAGCTTAAAAGAAATCATGGAAAAAAAATGACTTAATTGCTAGTGTATTTTGGATAAAATATAATGTTACTATTTCTGAAATGAGAATCATGCGACCCTAGATTAATATAAACAAAATTGTCATGAAGATGAATTGTTTTTGACCTTGTTAAAAAATGCTTAGACAGTATATATAATGAAAGATATATCAACGTTTTTTCCAAATATTCATATTTGTATTCTATGCATATTTTTTTACCTCTCTTCATGTAGGTTTATGTTATATGTAATATACGAATGACGGTCACCTGATGAAGGCCCCTTGGCCGAAACGCGTTGTGTTCCATTCTACCGCATTGCCTTCTTCAATACTTTCCACCGACTGAATATATCGTATAGCACATTTTTTCTTTGCAATGTTGTTGATATTGTTTAGTTTTTGTCTGTATGTGCATTATATGTCATTGAATGTTAAATTATATGAAGTACATGTGTTTTTTATAAACTAAATTGAGATAAAAAAGATAAAGATTTCTCAAAAAAATAACAAAAGTTAACAAACAGAAATAAAATAATCAAATCATTTTGATACATTACTGTCTCAGCAAATTATTATCATTCACTATACAGCATGTAATATGAGGTCAATATAAGGGCGATATAATTACCATTAGTTTGCTATATATTGTCTTTTCCCTAAATGTGTTTATGTATTCCCTACGAATAGCAAACTGAATAGAACGTAGGGGTCCCCATTTTTTCCATACATTGATTGCTCATGGCCTGTCCATGAGGGGTGCTATAGTTCATGATATATCAGTCACAAATCTGTTGAATTCAATAATGTTGTTCTACATTAGCGGTTAGCCACTGTATATGATACTAGCTCATCCATAATTGTTACCTCTAGTGTGTACTCATCTCTAAATTTGTCCCTTTCGGATCTACACTCTCTAATCTTTCTTTTTTCTCATCTCAACTTTTCCATCAAAAAGACCAATAAAAAAGTAGCCATCTTTTAGGATAATTAAAATCATATCCATTGGACTATATAATGGCCACATTAAAGGCATATGGATATAGCAACGATGATTTTGCCACTATGGTAGGATCATCCACTAGCTTCGAAAACAGAAACACCATTAATGATGATCAATGTGGAGACCTAATAAAACTATTAGCTCTAAAAAAGAAAAGCAAAAGGATTGAACTTCATGGCAGGTTTATATTAGACTATCTTTATTTATTTATTTATTTATTTATGGAGCTTATAGAGCGCGCAGCTACCTCCGAAGGAGGTGTCCCGGCGCTAAGATTACATGACTGTCCCCATGAGGAGTGGCCAAAATCAAATCTCACAGAGGAAATGGGAAGAAGCGAGAAGCTGACAGTTCCAAGTCCTACCGCCTAGTGAACAGCCAGGTCTTGAGTTTGCGGCGAAAGGCTGGCTCAGATTCGCAAAACCTGAGGTCAAGGGGGAGGCTGTTCCAGAGCTTGGCGGCAGTGACGGTGAAAGATCTGCCGCCAGTCCGAGAAAGCCTGAATCTAGGAACCAACAGAAGACGGAGGTTATTGGATCTGAGATGTCTGGCTGAAACAGAGATCTTGAGACGCTTTTTCAGATAAAGCGGGCCAGTACCATGAATAGCCCGAAATGTCAGGATCAGAATTTTGAAGTCTATGCGTCTTGAAATGGGAAGCCAATGAAGTTCTTCTCGGTAGGCTCTGACTGAAGTACGGGCAGGGATGTTACCAATGAGCCGGGCTGCCGCGTTTTGGACTATTTGCAGGCGGTCAATAAGATAGTGCGGGGCACCTGCATATAGACTATTAGCATAGTCTAGATGGGTGGTGATAAGGGCCTGGACTACGGTTTTGCGTGAGGATTGAGGGAGGAAGGGAAAGATTTTTCTGATCATGCGAAGTTTGGAGAAACAGGCCCCTACCACTTTGTTAACCTGGGCATTTCCGGACAGAGAGTTGTCAAAAATGAAGCCCAGGTTACGAGCTGCCTTCACGGGAGAGGGTGGGGGATTCAGAATGGTAGGCCACCAAAGGGTTGCAGGGGGGAGGGATTTTTTACTGAAAAAAAGAACCTCGGTTTTGTCGGTGTTAAGGGCAAGGTGATTGGCTGACATCCAGGAGCATATGTTACCAAGGCAGTTTCTAAAGTTGGAAAAGAGGGAGTCAGAATGGTCTCGAAAGGAAAAGATAAGCTGAGTATCGTCAGCGTAGGAGACCACCCTGACACCCCAGGATTCAACTACCTTGGCCAGAGGAGCCACATAAGCATTAAACAGTAGAGGGCTCAAGGCAGAGCCCTGGGGCACTCCGCACAGGAGGGGTTTGTCCTCGGATTCATAAGGGTGCATCGTAACCCTTTGAGAACGGCTAGACAGGAATGAAATAATCCAGGCCAGCGCTGTCCCACCGATCCCTAGCTGCTGTAGGCGGGTGGTGAGTCTTTTGTGGGAGACAGTATCAAAAGCAGCGGATAGGTCGAGGAGGACCAACATGGCCTCCTCGCCCCTATCCACTGATTCCCTGATAATTTCAGAGACTTCAAGCAGCGCAGTCTCGGTGCTATAGCCGGATCTAAAACCGGACTGAGAGTCGTGTAGCAGCTGATTTGACTCTAAGTACAGTGCCACTTGTTTCTGTACCACCTTCTCCAGTATCTTGGCAGGTTTAGGCAGGAGAGAAATAGGTCGATAGTTGCTAAAAAGCAGAGGGTCTGCACCAGGTTTTTTCAGTATAGGGACCAGCCTGGCCTGTTTCCAAACTGAGGGGAATTGACCTTGCGACAAAGAGGCATTCCAGATGGAAAGAAATGGGTTCACAAGGATAGGGGCGAGATTGCCCATGATTTTGGCAGGAACTGGGTCCAGGGGGGAACCAGACTTAACGTTGCGTAATAAGGCTAACGCAAGATCAGGAGTTAGCTCGCTAAAAGAGTTAAAAGAACAAGAGGGGAGGCAAGGGCGATCATCAGAGAGATCAGGAGTCGTTGCTGCAAAGGAGGAGGAGAGTTTAACTATCTTCTCTTGAAAAAAATCAGACAGTCCATTGCAGAGATCTTGAGTGGGGGTAAAGAGGGATTTCAAAGCAGGCGGGTTTACGAAGTCTTTTACTATGGAAAAAAGAGTTTTGGAGGAATTCTGCACCTGTTGAATCAAATTAGAAAAGTAAGCTCTCATGGACGAGCGTATTAGTTTGTGGAATTTACTCAGGGCAGATTTGTAGGCCAATTTGGCTACAGGATCATAGTTCAATCTACATTTACGTTCCAGCTGCTTACACTTGCTCTTTTCCTCACGCATCAGAGGGGAGAACCAAGGGGCAGAAGGGCGGGATCTGGAGGAAGTGACGGGGGCCGGAGGGGACACCGAGTCAAGAGCATCGGAGAGGGCCGAATTGAATCTCAATGTTTCTAAATTGAGGTCATTTAGCTGGTTAAGATGAAAATGCAGATGAGCTTCCAGGGAGTTACATGTAACTTTGGTCCATTTACGTCCTTTAACTCGATTAAGGGGGATAGGGGGAGGAGGGGTGGGGGCCGTGAAAGAAAAAGGGATGAGGTAATGATCGGCCCATGTCAAAGGAGTGGGGGGGAGGGTGGAGAGGGAAGGAAGATTGGAAAAAATGAGGTCAAATGTGTGGCCTGCTATATGAGTAGGGCCTGTCACTAATTGGGGCAAGGTGAGTCCTTGTAAGGTTTCTAACAGAGAGGAGGCAAGTGTGCAGGAAGGATTATCAATGTGAATATTAAAATCTCCTAAAACAGTAAAATGGGGATGTTTGAGAGAAAAATCGGCGATGGAGTGAATCAGAGTAATAAGGGAGGAAGAGGTGATGGCCGGGGGGTTATAGACCAGTATGCCTGCACAGATGGAACAAGTGGGGTCCATAATTGAAACTATCTTAAAGCTGGAGTAATCCCCCAGGGTCTCCAGGTCAAAAACATCCCTGGTCTTTTTGTCCACCTAAAACATTTTCTAGAACGTTGGTCCCTCATCTCTAACAGATGTTCTAGGGACCTCATGATGCTTATAGTGGAAACAGTAAAAGAAGTCCTAGAACAACTAGCAAAAGAAATAACAGAACTTGAGGACAAAATTAAAAGTTCCACAGTAATACTAGACATCAAAAAAAAGTTAGAAGATATAGAGATGGACCTTAACTCATACAGTGAGTATCTGACAAAACGAAAGATGGATAAATTACAAAAAGACATACGGTTTTTCAGCAGGGAAAGAGTATATCCCTACCTGGCTGACAACTTCTATGGTCAATCAGACGGAACAGATCAGGATTACATGACAAATATAGTACCTAACCCTAATAAATTTGTCACTTTCTCTAATTCCTCAGATTCAGGCAGTAACTCAAGTATGTCACCTTATCAACCTAGAGGAGGTCGATTTAGATCTAATCAAAGCTATAGACCTTTTTAGGGAGGCGCCAACAGAGAGGCAATTGGAGACCCAAGTATCGTCCTCAATACCGCCCCCAAAACCAATACCAACAAAACCAACAATATCAGCCCCCAGGACAATATCCACAGAATCAATCTTACCAACCTCAGGGTAAACACCAACCTCACTTCCAGGACCATCAACAGAGTGCAGACAGATTCCTGGAAAGAAGAAATGCGAGGTACTGGAGGCAGTAAAAACAATTCCTATTTTCAATTTGAGTAATCATGAAGCCAATTCTGCTACCTTCTCGGTGTTATCAAAAGGATTGTCATTTGTTCCCCATTCTGGGTTGAACAAATTTGAGCTTTTCAATGATATGATGGAATTATTTCGTTAAATACGATTAAAAAGTTTCTTTTCAAATAGAGAAAGTGATACCAGTGAATACAATAAATCAGGTCTGGCACCAAAATCTGTGTTCACACCGACTCTTGACCAAATAGATCCAGAAGTGGAAATTTTTGAAAAAATGGTATTCTCGAAATTAAAAAATATCACTAAATATATACCACACACCCCCTACAATATCTCTATTGAAGAACATAATGCTCTACTCGAACTCAAGGACTCTGCTCAAATAACTGTCAAAATTTGCGATAAGGGAGGGGGGATCGCAATTCTAGACACAAATAAGTACATTGAAAAAATGGAATCTATGCTTAGTGACACCAGCTTCTATAAAAAAATCTTAAGGGACCCCACAACTAAGACAAAAAACAAAATTACCAAACTAACATCCAAGGCGTTAAGTGATGGCATCATTTGCCAAAAAGAATATGACTTTATGAACACAGATAATCAAAATATGGCCAGTATATACGGTATCCCAAAAATACATAAAAATGAACAAGATCCTCCATTCCGCCCAATCGTTACCACGATTGGGAGTGTGACTGAACCAATATCAAAATACCTGGACGCAATTTTGCGCCCACATATTGGTAAAATACTAGGATATATTCAGGATACCTGACATGTTATCACCCAACTGGAGGGTACAGCATTCAATGCCCACAGACAATGGATGGTAACACTGGACGTTGAAAGTCTTTATTCCAACATCCCATGTAGAGGTGCCATTGAAGCAACAAAATGGTTTATCGAGTCTTTCCAGATTGATTGTAACATGTCTTTCATTTTGGACTGCCTAAAAATTATTCTGGAAAATAATGTCTTTGTATTTAGAGGAAGCCTTTATCAACAAATAAAAGGTGTCAGTATGGGCGCTTCATGTGCCCCAACAATCGCTAATATCTACGTAGCACAATTCGAGGAAAAACATATCTTCAATGAAATGGCCCCTTTTTTCGAATCGATTTTTTACTGGTCGAGATATATCGACGACATCATCTTTATCTGGGATGATAATGAGGATGTCTTAAAAGAATTTCTATTGTGGCCCAATATCTGTGATCCTAATCTAAAATTCTCAGAAAAAATAAGTAACTCACAAATAGAATTTTTAGACCTAATGATTAAACACCATGAAGGACAACTGATTATGGATCTTTTCGTAAAACCAACTGCCCGAAACACACTCCTTCATTACAGTAGCTTCCATCCTACTTCTCAAAAAGATAGCATTCCCTTCAGTCAGTTCCTCAGACTGAGGAGGAATTGTACAAGACTCATTGACTTTGATGAGAAAGCTACTGTAATGAAGGAAAAATTTAAAGAACTCGGTTACCCTCACAGATTGATACGAGAATCGTACAAAAGAGCAAGGTACTACGATCGACAACATCTCCTCACAAACAACAATAATGGAAAGGGGCGACCACTCGGTCCCCCCGAACGTATGGCGGAGTGCCTCGATCCCCCCGGGAAGCCATTTTTGGGCGGGAGGCGCGTCTCGGCTGGTATGCCCGAAGCGGCGTAGCCGGGGCGCGCCTGTTCCCGCCCTAGAGTGGGCTGGCCTAGACACTGACGCAGCCAGCCACGCCCTCGGGACGAGCAGGGGCGGGTTTACGCCCGCCCTGAAGACGGATAAAAGGAGACGCAAGGCCGGAAGACGTCCTCTTGTTCTTGTGCTCCGAAGCTGCACCTCCTCGCTACACGTGAGCTCGGGACAGAACAAAGAGCCAATTTTGACCCAC
This sequence comes from Lissotriton vulgaris, assembly GCF_964263255.1. Lineage (NCBI taxonomy): Eukaryota > Metazoa > Chordata > Amphibia > Caudata > Salamandridae > Lissotriton > Lissotriton vulgaris. Next base: position 580,939,442 of record NC_141687.1, on the reverse strand, counting down.
CCACCAGCCCCTGAGGACAGCAAGTTGTTGTGCAATAAAGTGGATTTTCTAAGTATGTTCTTCCTTTTTCGTTTACAGGTTGTGAAAGTATCAGTTTTGTTGTTTTTCATAATAAAGTATGGTGAATATCATTTAGGTTGTTACGATTAAAAGGACTTGATGTAGTGTTGCTTTTTGAGCATGCTCTTTCGGTCGTAGCGACCAATGTTTTCATAAGTTCGAATTGTCGTATTTATTTTTTTTGGTAGGCGGTAAGGTCATGATCGGTGAGCACTAATTGGTAGATCCCTATGAGTGGGCGTCACCCAACACGGATGGGAGCGCTCGGGGGAGGTGGCCATTGGCCCCTCAATGGGGAGGCGGTCCCGTCTAAGGGCGGGTCGCCGGAAGTTAAGGAAAGGCGGTCAAGGCCCCTTCCTGTGTAGGAGGGGTTACAGCCCCCTCCTGAGGAATTTCCCGGGGCCAGGGTCATCTGCGACGGCAGATGCGGTAAGTTGTGTGGGGTGGGGGGAGGTCCACGATACCTTCTAGATACCACACACAAGTATTCGAACGACCTTTAAATGGCGTCGAGTCTTAAGTGCCCCCGACAAGTCAAGGGAAATTGTTAGTAGTTGCACTTGAGGTAAGCCTCTGTGCTGTCGCCCTTCCCAAGTGGGAGGGGTAAGTCTGGTTAGGGATCTTGACACCGGTTATGACCTTGCCGTTGGCCCTTAAACGTTAGGATGTACAATTTCAGTGTTTATAGAGAATGTTTCTGTAGGATGCTAGTTCGGCTAGGAGAACCTCTGTATTAGAGAATATGTTAAGATTAGCCAAACATCGCAAATGTGATAATGAAATTGTACATAATATGAAACGTTTAATGTTTAATTTTTTGTTTTAATAAATACGGCCGCGGGAGGGTCACTCCCTCCCACATCCAAAAACTTTGAAGAACTGTTTCCGGTTTCCCTTCTTTTGGGGATCGTGTTGAGAGGGGGTGGCGGGTATCTCAGCCATATAAACGAGATGCTAGTTTGGTTCTTGTAACCAGACATTCTCTACTCAATAATCAAATTTGCCAAATTATTTACTCTAATTGGCACATACTGAATGTCAACAAAACAGGTACTAAATTAATTCCAAAACCCCTTTTTCATACAAAAAAAACAAAAACATCAAAGACCTAGTAGTTAGATCAAGGATGTCAACAACTAAAAGAGACACTGGTCCAAGAAATATAATTACCGGGGCTCCGGTAACAGGAAATCACAAATGTGGAATATGCAAAATTTGCCCGCTAGCAATAGAGACAAAAGAACTCAAATTTAACGGCGTATCCATTGTTTTATCCTCCATGACTAATTGTAAAACTAAGAACATCATTTATCTGTTAATCTGTCCCTGCAACAAGGGATATGTTGGGGAATCTTCGCGTTCAGTATATACTAGAGTCACTGAACACAAATCTGCTATCCGCACAAAAAAATTAAATGCCCCGATGGTAGTGCATTATATTGAGAATGACCACAAACCGGAAGAAAATAAAATGGATAGTGTTGGAAAAAATTGTGTCGAAACCTGGAGTCAATACAGATAAAATCCGTCGTAAATGCGAGGTATTTTGGATATTTACATTAGACACGGTAAAACTAGGATTACATTCTGAAATTCCTTGGCAGCAGGCCATTTTATGAAGACAGTTAGCAGTACCAGAAGTAGAATAAGGACTAAGTAATTTACACAGAAATTGCCACTATTAAACATACTGGATTATGTGTGCCTTTCACTAAATAAAAAATGAAGAAAGTGACCCTAAAATTATACAATACTGATTGCCATCTAATTTTAATAATGCAAACGATTCACAAAAAGGCCCCAAAAAAATATATTCAGTTTTGATATTAAATGAGAATCGAAGTAGCAAATTACGGAAGTCTTTCTTCCTTCTCTATTAGAGTAACAAAGTCAACATTTGAACTACAAATCAGTCTGTCTTTTATCTTCATTTCTAGCGTAAACCCCATGCGCAGTACCAAGATAGATACCGTGTCAACTTTTCTATACGTCATTAAAATGAGTCAATCAAAAGTAGAATCAGCTGAAAGTCCGAAGCGCCATTTGTCAACACGAGGCTGACCTATAAATAGTAGGCGGTTCTCTAAACACCTTTGCGCCGGCAGCCATAGACGTGGAAACCAGCAGACCCCATTATACGAAGAATCGGCATCAGATTGAAGGTATGTCTCCTCGTTTAGCAATAGGCTACATACCGGAAACTTTTTATATACTTTAAGACTAAGAAAGAGGTATACTAACGTTACCCTCTTTTTATCTTATTTTGTTTGCAATCTAGACTCGATACCCATAACAGACTAACAAGAAAGATCACGATCTTCTCTACTAATCGTAAGGTAAAATTAGAACGAAAAGATAAAAACATGAAATAACAAGTCTTGTTAAATTTAAGAAAAAGCTTGTGATTCTGTTATTTAATAATATTTCAGAAAACAAAAGAAATATATGGATCTCTCCAAATGTCGACGCAAAATAGAAGTCTTAAACTAAAAAGGACAAATAAAGGGCGATAGCTTGTCTGCACCAGAAAAAAGTTGGCTTCTGGCACTGTTTATTAAGGTAGGACACGAGAATACTGTGTGTATCTATCTGTACAAAAAAGTATATCGGCTACTAAATATACATCGTGGTGCATTCAGAATAACTGAAATAATGTGAAAAATGTCTTCCAGAAGCAAAATATAGACTTGAATAATACCAAAGTCGAAATCTCAACAACCCAATAATCCGATAGCTATGTTAGGAATCGCCCAATAAAAAGTCTTTATTCAAAAACATCTTAATGCTTGTTAAAAACTACCACGGTTCTTCAATAATAATTTGTTAAGTTGTTTCAATTGTAGGTCAGCATTTGTTTGCATCTTTGAGAAGAATATGTTTTGAACGCTTTATGACCTACGTTCCCTCTAAATCCATTTTGTACACATTTACAGACAACGGGGGACGCTATAATAAAGAATATCAGGTATCTCTAAATAGGCGAATATTAATTTATGACAATAAAGTTTAATTGTTTTAAAAAAGGTCTTCTGGTTTTACAATAAGATCATATCTGTTCTTTCAGTGTTCTATATAATTCGACAATACCCAAAAGATAATCAAATTGTCCTTGGAAAATCAAACTGTGCGCTCAACCAAAATAAGTGGAAGTGAGTAAATAAGAAGTTTTATACTAGAAATCTACCAATACTAGATCATTGTTTCCTGTTTTATCTTTTTCTGTATATCTCCTGGATTTCATCTAACTATCGTGTTCTATGTCTTCCTTTTAAAATGAAAAATACAAGGAACTGTAAAAGAAATGTATGAGGCCAAGATAGGGCCTATACAACTTAGAGTGCTTTGAATACAATGTTACAAACGACTGCTTTTTGATATTGATATGGTAATGATTGAGCTTAAAAGAAATCATGGAAAAAAATGACTTAATTGCTAGTGTATTTTGGATAAAATATAATGGTACTATTTCTGAAATGAGAATCATGCGACCCTAGATTAATATAAACAAAATTGTCATGAAGATGAATTGTTTTTGACCTTGTTAAAAAATGCTTAGACAGTATATATAATGAAAGATATATCAACGTTTTTTCCAAATATTCATATTTGTATTCTATGCATATTTTTTTACCTCTCTCCATGTAGGTTTATGTTATATGTAATATATGAATGACGGTCACTTGACGATGGCCCCTTGGCCGAAACGCGTTGTGTTCCATTCTACCGAATTGCCTTCTTCAATACTTTCCACCGACTGAATATATTTTATAGCACATTTTTTCTTTGCACTGTTGTTGATATTGTTTAGTTTTTGTCTGTATGTGCATTATATGTCATTGAATGTTAAATTATATGAAGTACATGTGTTTTTTATACTCTAAATTGAGATAAAAAAGATAAAGATTTCTCAAAAAAAATAACAAAAGTTAACAAACAGAAATAAAATAATCAAATAATTTTGATACATTACTGTCTCAGCAAATTATTATCATTCACTATACAGCATGTAATATGAGGTCAATATAATGGCGATATAATTACCATTAGTTTGCTATATATTGCCTTTTTCCCTAAATGTGTTTATGTATTCCCTACGAATAGCAAACTGAATAGAACGTAGGGGTCCCCATTTTTTCCATACACAGCCGTTGACTCCTAACCATCTGGGATGAAACAGATTTCCCCCCATGGACTACCTTTGTACACACTGGGGCCTATGGTGGCTAAAGGTAATGTGGCACGACTGTGGGAAGCTGAATCAGCACTGCATGTAAGCAACTGGCAGAAAGATATGGACTAGTGTAAGCAGGCGGAGAGGGTGATCTAGCAAAGGCTGTCTGAACAAGTGGACCAAAATACAGGGGAAATGGAACACCTATTGGGGAGACTTATGTGCTCCTCCAGCTGCCATAGACAGTGATGTTTGGGGCTAGCAATACCTGGACTTTATTTTACTAATCTATGAATCGGTGGGGGAATGGGGTGGTTTCGGGAGTCGGTTGGAATTTCACCATTAAATGCAAATGCTTTGCCATTGCACAGCAAGCTGCTGATTGTCAACCCATTCTTCTTTGTTTCTAATGCAATTAAAAGATCTTTTAAAAAAATTGCCTTCATTATCCCATGGCCAGCATTTTGTCAGGGTCACTACATGCCTTCTTATGATGAAAATTACCCACAATATCCCATTGTCAGAGTTTTGCAATAAATGCCATCATGTACTTTAGGTTACGCTTATGTCAAATTACCACAATTATATCAGGGCTAGAATTTCGCCATGAGTGTACCCTAGGTCAACAATTTCTCAGATGTGTCAGTTTTTTTCCAAGAGTGGCCATAATGCTGAGAATTACCTCCAGCATGCTAGTACCAGTAATCTTCACAGGTGCCTGTCATGCTAACAATTGCCTCTAATATGCCAGTAACAGATTTTTTCCATAAGTGCCTATATGAACCAAGAATTACCTTGAGTATGTCAGGGCCAATAGCAGACAATCCAGCATAACATCCAATTTCATTATAAGACCGGAGGCTACATTATGCATACACCTTTAATGCAGATCTCCCACCAGCCGCATCACAATACAAAGTTCCAAATGGAACAAAGGCAACAGCTAAATGCCATGAGCCAACAACACACAGCCTCTTTTAAATGTGGCTCCCAAGCAGATAAGTCTAACTTTATCTTCTCTCTGATTATCTCTGTTTTCTCGTTTTTAAGAGGTTTTATATGTTATATTTGTAATATATTGGGGTTTCTTTGATATTGCGATGGGTGTGTGCTTATGCTGTGGCAGTTCTCTTCCCCCAGAAATGCTACACACCCTTTCCACTACCGATCTCCAATTTATGGAGATTCCCTCATCGCGACCCCCACCCCTCGCTTGCGAGCAGTTTGGTTTAATGATGTATAGATTTGTAACATAAGCTTGTAACTTTCTCGCTCGACTCGCCGAAATATTTAAATCCTTGACTCCCTTTTGTCCGTGCCTCGCATGTCTTCAATCTGGCGATAAACATCATTTTTATCACTGGTAAGTATCGTTTTCCTTACTTGTTTTCCCATATTTCTAGGGCGCTTCCCTCTCGCGCTCACAGCGAGAGACTCGGGCGCATTAAAGGAATGACCCTAGGCAACGGCGCCGCCGCGTCGTCACGTTGCTAAGGGCATTTCCTTGACACACTTCGCATTGGCGGAGGATAGAAGGGAGTTTCCATAACAACCCCTCAATGTCATTACGCGCTCGTAATCACCGGCGAGTGACAGTTGGTTAATTTACGAGAGCTAATTATTTTTCATGGGATATAAATGTTTCGATTATCATATTCGAGCTTTCTTTAAGAGCCCATTTATTTGAAATATCCCGAATTGCCTATATCTAAGAGATCACTTCCCTCTTGGGATATACCTGATTAAGTTTTTCACTGATTGGCCATTATTATCACTAGTTATTTGCCATTATTTTCACTAGTTATTTACCTATTTAGTCCCATTGGCCTTACTAACACCCCTTGTGTGGGCTAATTTTACAACTGACATTATGTCTAGCTCGGGATCAGAGGAGGCTTCCGCCCCCACTCAAGATCTGAGCAGTGATAAATTTAAAAAGATGCTCCAGATGGAGATGAAGTCCTGTTTCAGGGAGGGGCTTTCTACATCATAGGTTCAAAACGCCCCCCTCAAGAAGATGAGTCAGTCCGGGGTAAGAGGCAGAAGAAGAGCAATCATAATGATTTGGGCATGGGAGGTCTTGGCACCTCAATGGATAAAGTAGGTCCTAGCACCTCGAGGAGTGAGGGAGGTCTTTGCACCTCGAATCGTTGGGGTGCCCTTGGCGGCACAAAGGATTCAGGTGTCCTAAGCGACACGCACATAAGGAATGCTCATTATAACTATGATGAACATGGATCAGATGACTCTGAGTTTTTAGACGAGTATGTCCTCGATCCTAATGAGGAGGACCATGATTTTGGGGAAGCCTTCGAAGAGGCAACATCCTCATCTAAGGATGTAATTCGTAACCCTTTGGGTGAAGAGATGCTCTCGCCTCAAAATCTGAAACACCCCCGGAGCTCTGAATGGTGTCCTCAGGAACATGTTGCGAAGTTTGTAAAGAAGTGGATCAGATATCCCTTGGAAAGAGAGACCCGCAACATTTTGAGGGCAGAATGTGCTAGACCAGCTGTGGGTGATAAGACCTGTTACACCCCTAATCTCGACCCTGATTTAATTAAATTCCTTTTTAAGTTGGGACGAGACCCCAGGAAGGGTATGGAGAAGTCCTTTAAGAGCTGTCAGGATCATCTACTCGATGCCCTTGGACCACTCGCAAGGATCCTTGACTCAGCAGAGGAGAGCCACTTAGAGGGAACTCACCTTGATACTGAAATGATAAGAGGCTGGAGCCAGAGGGCCATTATCCTTTTGGGGAATGCCAATGCAAGCATCAATGCTGAAAGGCGTAGAGTGGTTCTCACTCGCATTAACCCTAAGCTCAGCGATCTCGCTGATAAGGAACCCACAAAAAATCAAAAAGGGCTCCTCTTTGGCGAGGATTTAATTAAGTCCCTTGGCACGTATGTTTCGACTTTTACCGCCATTGATAGGGCGCACTAAAACATGCAGAAAGTTTTTAATACCGGTAATAATCTTTTCGGGAGGGCCGGAAGACGAGGCCAATCTTACGACTGCTACTTCCAGAGGCCCAACTATAGAGCATGTGGAGGTGGCAGAGGCTACCAGCAATACCAGCAATACCAACAATATCCAAGTCCGCAGTTCTACCCTCAGAGGGGTAGAGGACAGCGTGGCAGGAGATTCAGATCACGTGGATCAAACGTTCAGAGTAATCCCTCAGGTGAGTGTTCCCCCTCTACCTTCCCTTTCTTCCCCTTAAAGGTAGGTGGCAGACTGAAGTATTTCCTAAAAATTGGGAATGTATTACTCAAGACACTTGGGTACTGAACACCATAAAGAGCTTTATAATAGATTTCGATCACGAACCTGTGCAGATTTCGCTCCCAAAGAGTATTCCCATGTGCCCTGAACAACAAGCCATAATAGAAGAGGAAATCTCTTCAGTGATTCAAAAAGGCGCAATTTTGGAGGTTCCCGTGGAACTGAGGGGTTTCGTGAGCAACCTCTTTTTTCGAAAAAAAAAATGGGTTGGAGCCTGGTTATAAACCTTCGACAAGTCAACGGATTCATTTCTTACAGACACTTCAAAATGGAAGGAATTCGCCTTTTGAGAGATCTACTTCTAGAAGGGGATTGGTTGGCCAAACTAGACCTCAAAGACGCGTATTTTACTATTCCCATGGCGAAGATTCATCAAGGCTTCCTCCAATTTCTATGGAAGGATCGCTTGTACCAGTTCCAAGCACTTCCATTTGGTCTCTCTTCCGCACTCTGGTTCCTCACCAAGGTCATGAGAGCTGTTGTCTCTCACCTAAGGTCAAGGGGCGTTCGTCTAATCATCTACCTGGACGACATCCTCATCATGTCCCAAGAAAAATCACACTTAATTCGAGACCTAGACTTTACAATGAAACTCATAGAAAGCCTAGGTTTCATCATAAACAAGGAGAAATCATGCTTGATCCCCTCAAAATCAATAGAATTTCTAGGCTTTACGGTCGACACTGTCTGTTGTCTCCTCCTCCTTCCTTCAAATAAAATATCGAAGATAAAGAAACAAATAAAACATGCCTTAAGCGACAGAGTCTCTCCCTCAGGGACTTGGCCAGACTCCTAGGTCTCCTTTCGTCTTCAATTCAGGCCATTTTTCCAGGGCCTCTCAACTATCGGGCTCTTCAGAGAGTCAAAGCGAGAGCTCTGAGGTCAGGACTCTGGTACGGGGATCATATTTCTCTGGACTCAGACTCAGGTTCAGAGTTAGTTTGGTGGCTTAACAACCTGGAGGCTTGGAATGGGAAGGCCATTTTCGGATCATCCCGGGAATTCGTACTGGAGTCAGACGCCAGCCTGCACAGCTGGGGTGCTTGTCTCTCGAATCAGAACACTGGAGGCCTTTGGTCTCAGGAAGAATCTCTACGCCACATAAATTACCTGGAATTGACCACCAGACTTTATGCTCTTATGAGCTTCAAAAATTCTCTTCAAGGGAGGTCTGTCCTTTTAAAGATGGACAACATGTTGGAGTTAGCTTATATCAATCGCCTTGGAGGCTCAAAGTCTGCAGACCTCTCGAATTTGGCGAGGAATCTATGGATGTTTTGCTTGGAACACAAGATCGCTATGAAAGCGAAATATCTTCCGGGCGCAGCAAACTCATCCGCGGACTGGAACTCAAGGTTCCTTGTGGATTTCAGCGATTGGAAGCTGAATCCTTCTGTCTTCTGGACCCTGAATCGGATTTGGGGTCCTCTCGAAGTGGATCTTTTTGCAAGCAGGCTCACCTCCCAACTCCCGAACTATTTCAGCTGGATGCCCGACCCGGGTGCCCTGGCATTCAACTCCTTCTTTCAACCTTGGAGGGATATCCGGGGTTATGCCTTTCGCAATGATTCAGAGAGTGCTTCCGAAGGTCAGACAGGAGCAGTGTCTCCTCCTTTTGATAACTCCTTTCTGGCCCTCCCAGGCGTGGTTTCCCACAGTTCTGGAACTGTCTTGTAGCATTCCCTTCTTGATCCCTTCACTGGAAGATCTTCTCACAGATTCAGACGGTCGGAAACACCCTCTAATCCTCAACCAGAGTTTATTCCTTCTTGCCTGGAGGGTGTCAGGAGATCTAACGAAATCTCAGGTCTTTTGGATGCGGCTTCAATCTTCCTCAGGGAGTCTTGGGCACCATGCACCCATTACAGATACAACAGAATATGGAACTTTGGGTACGTTGGTGCATGGAAAGGGACTTGGATCCCTTGGAAGCCCCTATTGTTGATGTGACGAATTTCCTGGTTGAACAATTCGAAAGGGTACTTAGTTACAGATCCATCAACTGCTTTAGATCTGCCATTTCTGCAGGCCATACTATTCTTAATGGAAAGACAATTGGTAAAAATGTCATTATTTGGAGTGTTATGAAGAGTATCCGTCTTAAAAGACCCCCTAGACCCAAGTATGATATACTTTGGGATGTTAATTTGATTCTTCGTCTCTTTAGTAATTGGCCTTCTAATTCTCTCCTCAACAGGAAGAATATTTCTATTAAACTAGCTACTCTTTTATGCCTAGTTTCTTGCAGAAGGTCTACAGATATCCGTTCTCTTGATATTACCTATCGTTCTTACAATGTTATTGGCGTCAAGTTCGATATTCACAGTAGAACTAAAACCATGTCTGACTCCATATTTTATCCGCGTTTTGACCTTCATCTTAAACTCTGTGTTGTTGAGTGCATGAAGGAATATGATCTTAGAATGTCTGGACTCTGTCTAGTTGGTGTTAATCAACTGCTTATCTCCTTTGTTAAACCTCATAAAGGTATTAGTTCCTCCTCTATTGCTAGATGGATTAAGTCCGCAATGAACCTAGCTGGAGCTGACTTGAGCAAATTTCAGGCTCATTCCCTTAGAGGTGCTATGGCTAGCAAATCACTTTGGTCTGGAGGTAAGTTGGATGACATCATGAAAGCTGCTGACTGGTCCAATGCAGGTACCTTCGCTCGTCACTATTGTAAACCCATTCAACACATGTCTGATGCTGTTTAAGGAAGCTTCCAACATGCATAATGTAGCCTCCGGTCTTGTATTGAAATTGCGATTCTCATATTTACATGGCAAGAGAATCTGGATTTCATTGAATACTCGGAGGTGGACATTATCCTTTCCTCTCTCCTCCAAGTCATTCCAATAGATATTGTTACCTTGTACAATTTATTGTAATGCTTTCTGTCCTTTTATTTATGACCTTTGAATTTGGTTTTTCATGACATGTTTTGAATAGTGTCTATTGAGTTCTTAGACTAATTCCTTTATCCTTTTCAGATAATGTCTGATCTTGACTGCACCTTTTCAAGAGTGCGTCCTGCCTGGAGTTCTTCCTTTCCTGCCTTCTCCAGTCAAGTTTCAAGTAATGCTGTTTTCCTTCTCCTATGTTCCGAAGTTTGATTCTTCTCCACCTCAAGCATTTGAACTTTGAACTTTATCTTCTTTGATGTCCTCATTTAAAAGAGGCTGTGTGTTGTTGGCTCATGGCATTTAGCTGTTGCCTTTGTTCCATTTGGAACTTTGTATTGTGATGCGGCTGCTGGGAGATCTGCATTAAAGGTGTATGCATAATGTCAGCCTCTGAGTCTTTAATGAAATCCAGATTCTCTAATCATGTAAATATGAGAATCGCAATTCTCACTGTAACTCATTTACATTCACTCACTCATCATTCATTCTCACTTGCACTCATTTATTCTCACTCACTATCTTGGGCTCACTCTAACTCACTCACACACAATCATGCACCAACTAAAACAAACGTACTCATACTCACTTGCACTTAGTTTGTCATTCTCACACACATTCAGTAGTTCTTTCTCCTTTATTTACACTGTCACTAACATTCACTCTAATTCTCACTTTGGGCCATATGTATCAACATCCTGATTTGTGATTCTCAAATAGCGATTTTTTAGAAATCGCTATTTGAGAATTGCAAATAGGGATGTATGTAAAAAAATCTCAATTTTGTAGTGATTTCTTAATATTCCTTAATTGCGATTTGCAAATTGCGAATCGCAATTTAGGAATACTTTACCATTCATTTCTATGGGCCAGGAGGCCCTTAGGAACGAATGGGAAGTTATTCTCAATTAGCGATTTGCAATTTGAGAATCGCAAATTGAGAATAATTTCAAGGGTGCAGGGGTGTCAAAAGGACACCCTGATGCACCCCTGAAATAAGCATGGGTGCACATGTGGCGCACATTGCACTTTGAAAAATGCTAAAAAGTGCATTTTTCAACGAAATCGCAAATTACCACCAACTTGAAGTTGGTGGTAATTTGCGATTTCTTAAGGCCAAATTGCACTTTTTTGGATCTCCTTACATTGCATTTAAGGAATCGCAAAGTTTGCGATTCCTTAAATGCAATCACAAAATAAGGAATCGCAAATTTTGCGATTCCTCATTTTGCCTTAATACATACCATTTGGCAAAACTGCATTCGCAAACGTTGAAATTCTGCTAATCACCTACCTAGGAAGAACTCCCACGTCTGGTTTAATGACCAGTGCCATACTGCCAAAAAAGCTTTAATTGCCCTAATCAAGATTAATGATCGCCCGAATATTAAAATAGCAAGTAAGGCATTTAAGGTGTCAATCTTAAAAGCCAAAAAGGAGTGAGAAACAGTGCGGTGGGATGCACTGAGAACATCCTTTGGGGACAGGGACATGAGAACCTTTTGGGGGGTTGTTAATTCTGATAGCTCTGGCCCCAAGACATCGTTAGACCCGAACTTGGGTGAAGAGGTCTGGCGGGGACACTTCCAAACCCTTTACTCCAAGGAAGCCCCGCTGCAAATTGATCCATCTGTATGCTGCTACTCTGGGGATGCATCTTCCTCGTGTCCAGAGCCTATTGACCACCTTCCAGACTGCAGCACTAGCATTAGCACAAGCCTAAATGAAATTAAGGGAGCCTTGATGAGAATAGCCCCAGGTAAAGCGCCAGGCCTAGATAAAATCCCGGGGGATTTGTTTCGCAGTGAACCAGCTGTCTGGGCCCCATATTTTTAGGTCCTTTTTAATACAGTAATACAGGGCATGGGAATTCCTTCCAGCTGGCTGGGTGCAGAAATAATCCCAATCTTTAAAAGAGGCTCCCCTCTCCTGCCAAGCAATTACAGGCCTATCAGCCTGATTGATATTCCCCAAAAAATCTTTGCGCGTATTCTTCTACTCAGGCTACAAACCTGGATGGAAGAACAGGCAATTTTGTCCCCTTTGCAGGCTGGATTCAGGGAAAAACTATATAGCCTGGACCAAGTACTTAGACTACAGCTGTTGTACGGGAAAACGGTCCGTCTGGAGGGTGGTAGTCTGTTCCTAGTATTTGTGGATCTGAGGTCAGCTTTTGACCTGATCCCAAGGGGAAAGCTGTGGTCAGTTTTATATGAGCTGGGGGTCCATCAATATTTAATCCACCTCATTAAACGGCTACATGAGAACAATTTCACGCAAATCAGGTTTGGCAAGGATAGCGAGTTAACTGCCCCTATTCCCCTTGAGCGTGGGGTCCGGCAGGGATGTGTCCTTGCTCCCACTCTTTTTAGTTTATACATTAATGGTTTATTAGATACTCTTTTGGCCGATAAAGACCTTGATGCACCAAAGTTAGCCTCTCGTCTGATCCCGGCAATGATGTTTGCCGACGATACTTTGCTAATATCCAAATCACCGATGGGACTACAGAGGATTCTCAACAAATTTGAAGTTTTTTGCAAAGAAATTAACCTGCAGAAAGCTATATTTATGGCATTCAATAGTTCCATGAGTACACGCCCTAATCCCCTTTTATATGGAAAACCCCTCGAAAAAGTTTCCTCTTTCGTTTACTTGGGGATTACTATTACGGATACAATGGATTGGGGCGAACACATTAAAAAATCTTTCCTAAAATTGTCCCAATCATCAGGTAGGATTATGAAGGTTTTCTCAAAGTCCACCCTGAAATCAATTAGCCCAGCCATTGAAATCTATAAGGTACAAGCGCGGGGAAGGGTTACATATGGGGCTGAATTATGGGTCCACTCTGGTCCGGTGAATTTAACACAGGTAGAGAACAACTTTTTAAGATGCCTGTTGAATCTCCCACACAGTTGTCCTTTAATCCCACTCCAATTAGACTTGGGTCTCATGGCAATTTCAGACTTATTAAAACTCAAGCCGCTGTTTGTGGGTCACCCTAGAACTCTGTTTACAAAGAGGAACTGCTGGAGGTAATGAATCTGAGGGGGGCGACTACATTGCCTTGTTTAGCATGTATTAAACATATGGCCATCAGCTTGGGGCTTCGGGAACTCTGGGTGGATCCTGAGCTTGCCTGCTCCTCAATTTCTAGAAAACAACTGAAGACCCTTTTGGAGGAGCACAATCTGGCCCAGCTTTACAGCTGCTCCCGAACAGGCAAGCTAACCTCAGCGTTCCTAGAGATAAAGGATAGGCCTTTATTTGAATCTGCCCTAGATATTATTACACCAACTCCCGCAGAATACTTTACCTCCAGTTCAGGTATGGGGTGCTGCCCCTTCGTTGCTTCACCCACAAATGGAAGGGTATGCAAAACCCAAATTGTCCGGCGTGCGATTGCCCTGATTAGACAGTATATCATGTGTTCTTCAGTTGCCCTGGCCACAACAAAGCTAGAAAACGTTGGCTGGCGCAGATTTGTAGGAACCTTAGGACTAGACAATGTGTGGAGGCTTTTAGGAACCTTCAGTATGATACAAGAATCACTATTGTCTACTCAGTCGCAGGCTTTTTAGTTTCCATGTGGTGCTCTCGTAGGTACTTTCTAAAATCTTCCAATTGGGTAATAGATGCCCTGAGAAAGAATCATAGGTACTGTAGATCTTGTAAGTTGGGTAGTCTATTCCCTAATGGTTATTTCATGACGGCCTTAAGTGTACTGTTTTGTTATTCTGATTTGATTTTAACCTGTTCGCTTATGTTAGAGGAACCCTAAAGCAGTTAGTCTATTAATTTATTATTGTTAAAATTTAAGGAATAGACGTAACCTTTAGCAGGAAGAAAGCCTAATGTGAAGTTTACGCCAATTTTTAAATGATAAGACCTGGTCACCTTTTTATGAACTTTTTATACTAATGTAATTACTTATTTATTTATTTATTTATTATCTCTACTATGCACTTTCCATCTATATCTTCTTGCCTAGGGTCCAGTCCATTCTATTTACGATGTGATTAGCCATTCCATACTATCTGGATTGTGTATTGTTGTATGCTTATTTTTATTTTCTAGTACCCATTGATGCTGATTTATAGTGTTGCTTTTATAAAAATATGTAACTTAATTATGAGGTAATTATTATTATTATTTTTTTTCCCTTGTATGTATTTTTGATTGTACTTTTGAGGTCGTAATGACCGAAATAAAGTTTATAATGATGATTATGATGATGAAAAACATGTTTGATTTAAGTGAGATTTACTTACAAGATCTGCCATTAAAAGTCTAGCTCCAGGTGCTCCATTTTTTATTTTACTTGAATAGTGAATAGTTATTATTCACCCTTAGAGTAATAAACGATTAACAGAAAACGAAGGTGGAGCATGGCGCCCATAAGAGTGGGCTGATTCTGTCTTCTGTGCACTGATTTTGCTATCTCTGAAGTCAACGGCTTGCAAAAGCAGTGTCGGGAGTTGTAGCAGCTATCCCTAAATGACGTCCATGTGTTTTTCCCTCTATTGCTGTCGGAAGATATTTGAATAGGCAAAATAAGTGCAGGTCCCCAAAACTGCGCACCCGTAGCCCACAACTGGCCAGCACCGGCTAACATTAAGCAATGATGCTTGGCACTGAAGACTCAGGAATAAGGAACCTGTAATACTGTCTCACCCTCAGAACAAGCAGAGGGAAAAAGGAATCTTTTTTTAATGAAAGTCGGAGGGTCAAATTTGGTATTGCACACATGCTGATCTCCGTACTACTGCATGTTCATGCACTCTGGATTTGCGCAGAATGGGCTACGAGTCGGCAGGGAGTAGTAAAGGTAAGAGGCAGGAGAGCAATTAGACTGGAGCTGTTAGGGGCTCACAGGACACCAATGGAGGCGGCTAATACTTCATTCAAGAAGTGGGTGCAGTTATCCTCAGAGCCGATGCAATAAAATGGCGTGGCAAACTGTGCTTTTTAAACATTTTGGAGAAATCCATTATGATTAGAACAAAATCGTTTTTGTTGATTTGACATGAATTGCTAGCTAAAGCACGTTGTGCAGATTTCAATACAAAGTACACTTATAACCAATTTTCGCAAAGTTTTTTAAAGATTTTGGCTAATTCTGCGACAATTCCTTCTGTGGTAGGACAATGCGCTCATTAAATATTTATCACAGCATGTACAGAAAGGTGTCTCTGCCTGATTGTTGATAAAGGGAGGCTTGCAGTCGTTGCAACATATGATTGACAGAAGCTGCAGCTATGCACAGGTCGTGGGTCACTGCACAAGGAGTGTGACCGACAAGTTGCAGGTTTGATTGCTCGTGCATCTTTCCTTCCTTTTGAATCCCATGAGTTCCATGCAGTTGGCAATTTTACTCTTTGGTATTCTGTTACAAATTTGTGCTACCCTAAAAATAAAATAGTTATATCAGAACACAACATGGAGCAGATCTTGTGGGCAATGCATAATTGAGCCATGTGATAAGTCACTACTACTAACGAGTTGGCAACAAAGTTAGTCGCCTTGAAATAACTTAAATAGTGTTGGAAGGTGCAAAATATGTTAGCATTTCTTCAAGTTCAATATATTGGTGGATTTGTCCTATGAAGACTTCCAAGAGAAACAGAAATAGTGCTTCTTAATAGCATATGTTAAAACTACAACCGTGCTTTAAATTCTGTTCTAAAACCCGAGCATATACAGTGTCAAATCCACTAAGAAATCAATGTTGTCTTTGAACTTTGCTTGAGCAATGTGCTTTATAACGTGTTACTAATTTCTTCAAAACTTCTCTAGGGAGAATGGCCACATTCTCTGTAATGGCTGTTAATGCAATACAAATTATAGTAATATGTGATGCACACACTGTCATTGGAACACTGGAACATGTTGTGTATAAAGCAGTTGATTTCCCTTGAACAATGCTTGTCCATTGGTCACCTATTATTCTCAGAGTTATGACAGGCCCATATTTAGTTTAAAAGCAGAGTAATGGCTTCACAAGTATTTTGCTTCTAAAATAGACTACTTGAAAAGGGCATTTTATAGCTGTCCAAAACCGGCAGGACTGGAGAACTGGTGGACACTATGCATCCTCTGCATAGACACCATACCAGGAAAAACAGGTATGGCATATGTTAAAGCAAATTTTACATCTGTTTTATGCCACAATAAACTGATCATTGAGGTGCTTGCTTATACAGTGGAGGAGAGTCATGTTAAACATGTTGGGCCATATTAGGAAGAAACTGCGAAAAACGTCACATAGTGCGCTTAGCGCGCAAATTTTCATCGCCCGCTATCGCTGGAATATATCGCCGCGCTAACGCTGTGTTACCAACAATTGGCGCGATGATGATATATATTCCAGCAATAGCGGGAGGGAAGGGCCAACATCGCGACAAAACCAGCGATGTTGCATGGGGAAGGGAGAAAACCTGACATGCAAAGCGGCACTCACACCGCCCACTATCGCCAGAAAGCTGCCGCTAATGCCTATTAGCAACAGTTTGCTGATAGGGCGCTAAAAAAATCGGCTAAAGCGCAAAAAGGCCCTTGGTAATATGCCCCGTTATATGTCCAGACCTTACATAGCCTGGCTTGCTCTCAGGATATTACTCAGTAGACAAACTGGCACATGCATCAAGGTAGGCTTTTGCGATTCCTTAATTGCGATTATTGAGGAATCACAATTAAAGAATCGCAAAAGCCTACACATGTAGGAATCGCTATAAAAATTGTGATTCCTGAACATTCCTTAATTGCGAATCACAAATTGCAAGTCGCAATTAAGGAATACCTTCCCATTCATTCCTATGAGCCTAGTAGGCCCATAGGAATGAATGGGAGATTGCATGCGCAATTTGCGAGTACCAGTAGGTACTCGCAAATTGCTTGTTCAATTTCAAGGGTGCAAGGGTGTCAAAATGACACCCTGCTGCACCCCTGAAATTGTGATGTGCACCCATGTTGCGAACACACATGCCCCAAGGGCATGTGTGTGTGGAACCTAAAACTTAAATGCATTTTAGTGCATTTTTTAAAGTTTTTGCATATTATAGACACGTTTGATTTGTCTGTAATTTTCAGTCCCAAATAGCAAAATCGCTGTTTGAAAGAGCTTCTAGCATTGTATTTAAGGAATTGCAAATTGCGATTCTTTTAATGCAATCGCAATTTAGGAATTCGCAAATAATTGCGAATTCTTAAATTGCACATAGGAAACACTTTCATTCATCTCCAAAGGCCAATTTGTGACGGCAAAAAGACGATTTTTGCGAATTGCACCGTTTGCGATCGCAAAAACCTTTGATGCATGTGTCCCCTAAGCTCCTTCGCCAAAGGGCAACAGCCACCACTCAATATTTCTGTTTGTTTTCTGCCTAAATTGTTTACAGCCAGATCCCATCTCCTTGGGCAACTAATCTATGTTGGACCTGGCATCATTGGCGTGAGTCCCCCTTCCATTTTTGATGGATTTCCTCCTCTGTTTTGATATGTTTTTGTTGGTTTTATGCTTTGGGCACTGTGCCACTGCTAATCAGTGCCACAGTGCAAGTGCTCCCTATGTTAAATTAATGTACTAGTTGGTTATTCCATGATTGGGTTATTTGATTTATCTGTCCGCCCCTAGTACAATGCACCATGTGTGCCCAGGGCTTGTAAATCAAATGCTGCTGGTGGGCTTGCAGCACTGGTTGTGCCAGCCACAGAAGCAGCTTGTAAAGTGTATCTCAGGCCTGCCATTGCAAGGCCTGTGTGCAGTCTAGCACTGCCATGTCGACTTGGCCAAGTGCACCCACTTGCCAGTCCCTAAACCTTTCCTTTGTGTCATATTAGACACCCCTATGGTAGGCCCAAGGGCAGAGTGCATTGTAAGCATAAGGTAGGACATGCTCTGATGTGTGTAGCATGTTCTAATAGTGAATTGCAGCCATTTTCGTTTTTTACTATTTAAGGCTACCTGTTCTTATAGGCCAGAATGGGCAGTTAGATTATTACATTCTTATAATCCTAACTGACTCAGGGAACATGATAGAAATTCAAATTTAGTATGCCTGAACTCAGAATAATAAAATACATCTTTTAGTAAAGTTGGTTTTAAGATTCTGTGTTTGAAAATACCACTTTTAGAAAGTAGGTATTTTCTTGCCTAACTATCCAGGTCTGCCTCTGCTGGGTTGTGTATTCCTTGTCTGGGTTTGTGAGTGACAGGGCTGGGGGATTCCAGGAGACAGGCTGGGGCATCCCAGTGGTGAATAGAGAGATCTGCATCTAGATGGGAGGGATAAGTTGCACCTGGGACCTGAATAGGGCTGGGCCTTCCCTATACAATGCTGGCTCCACCTCCTGTGGCTTGTCTGATGTCTCTGCCCTGCACTGTGAAAGGCGAGGAGAAATCATGTCAACAGAGTGCTCCAGAGCTGTATCTTCCCTCCCCTGTGCTGGCTCCACCTCAAAGTGCTCAGGAATGGGTTTGGACTAGGCAGAGACCTCTCTTCCTTCAGAGAACAAAGGATTTTGGGGTATAAATATTGGGACCCTGATACCAAGAGTGTAGATCACTTCTGGAACAAGAAATCTTTTGCCAAGGAGAAGAACCAAGGAAGCTGCAGGAGTTTTACTGCCCCTCTGCCAGTGTGCTGTTTGCTATGTTGGCCTGCAGTGGTTACTTCATTGCCAAGGAAAGGAGAAGGAACTTTTTAAGGACTTTCATCATTTACAGAATATTCTCCAAGGGCTTGAACTGTGCTTGCCTCCTGCTGAAGTCTCCTGGAGAAAAGACTTCACCTAAAGCTCCCCAAGGACTTTCCTTGCTGGGAATTCTGACTTCAGACACTTGCGTGCCACTGGGAGCTGGAAGCGTAAGGCATCGAGAAGAAGCATGCCACCGCCGCAGCTGAAATCGTTTCATCGCCGGAGAAGCGAGCCTTTGCCGCATCTCCCTGGAAGCGTGTTTTCATCAAAGCTGCCTGCTGTCACATCACCGGAGAAGCGTGACGCTATCATGAGAGTCGCCATCGCATCACCGGAGAAGCGAATCTTAGGGCCTGTCGCACCGGGAAGGATCACGACACATCTCCTACTCTGTGCAAGCATTGAGGCACAACGCATCCTCTCCCCCGTATCACGGAACCGACGCATCCCCCTTTTGCGAGCCTTTTGTTTACTTTGCGTTATGCATCCAGGTACTTTGTTGAGAACTTTGTCACATTTACCAACAACTTGAACTAAGCAACTTTAATCATATTTTAAGTAATCTTAAGTGTAGTATTGTGGATATTTGTCGTTTGTGGTCTTGTGTTTAAGTCTATATAAAGAATACTTATTTTTATAAAACCTGTGTTGTGTCCATCTGTAGTGTTTTAACTGTATTACTGTGTATATTCACAATTGCTTAACACACTGCCTCTGAGATAAGCCTGTCTGCTTGTGCCAAGCTACCGTGGTGGTGAGCAGGGGTTATTAAGGAGTGTAATCCCCTTATCCTGACTTAGAAGTAAGGGTCCCTATTTGGACAAAGGTGAATACCATTGCCAAGTAGAGACTACCAGATCTAACAATCTATATAATGAGAAGGGGTTGCGAGCCCCCCCTCTCTGACACTTGTTAGTCTCTGGGGGCCCCATCCACCAGGACCACTCTTTCACATAAAGGGGAGGAGGCATGCGTGCCCTCCCTTGCCAGGTAAATTTTGGCCAGGGGACCCGGGAAAGTGACATGCAGCCCAATTCCCCGGGTCGATTTCAGCCGCACGTACCCTATCCCCAATGGCCCAGCATTCTTTTGACGGAGAGGCGAGAGGGGGATGTGAGTGGCTCCCCTCCCTGGTCCCATTTTGTCACCGGGGAACCTATCATCCAGGGCCTGGTTTAATGTTCATTTCTCCATTTTACAAAATTTCGAACCTGGGGATGGTCTTCTCATGATTCTGGGAAGGAGGTGTGTGGCTCCTCTTCCAGGGCTGATTTCAGCCCCAGGAACCCCATCCCCTGGAGCCAGGCATTCTTTTGAGGGGTGGGGGGGCAGCATGATTCCTCCTCCCAGGTCGATTTTGACCCCAGGGACCCATCCTCTGGTGCCTGGCATAATTTTCATTGGTGGGAAATGAGGCCCCCTTCCCGTGAAGGGAGAATTTGATATCTTATCTCACCACTTTCTTATCAAGAGACTTCCCCACATTGGTTACAGGGAAGTTATAGTTAGGAAATAGCATTAAAAAGCCATAGAAAGCCACTGAAAAAAACAAAGGTTACAGGGTTCTTATAGTTAGGTTTAGACCTCCCACTGACTTGGGTTTAGGACTGAGGCACCGACGGTTGGGCGGGGTCTCCTTATAACCTGAGTTTGTACCAGGTGAGGTGAGGCCAAGACCTCATACGGGACAGGTGTGGAACTCAGCCTTCCTGTATGAAGGTACTTTGAATGTTCACAGTGTGTGTATCTATTTTATCGCTTATTGCAGTAGCTAGTCATTTGAGAAGGTCCTGAAGAAAGCCAGGGCAAATTGCCCAATTTGGCTGAAACTAGTTGACCAAGATCAGGGGCATATTTGTTGACAGCCGCTCCTGCATTCTTTTTAATAGGTTTGGTAGCAAGCTCTAATAAAGTTTCCTGCTTGCGGCCAGATCCTTTTTTAACTTTTCACTAGTTTTGCACTGCACAGTATTTGGCCTGTGTATTTAGGACTATAGGCTTGTTGTCACATAGTTGTGACTTTCTGTTTTTTTGGCTCTTTGTTTTCTCCGTTTTGATCTCAGAGTCACCTCCTAATTGAATGGGGGGCTGTGACAGGGAAGCTGGAATTCCAAATGATGACACTGGCCACGAAGGGCAGCTGATGGAAATCCAATAGTCACCTCCCTAGTTTAGAAATAGTCTACTCTTTTGGATGTAACATATCTAGTAGGAGGGCACATGATCAGTAGTTGTACTTTCTTTCTATCTTAATTCTGCTATTGACCTTTGACCACCAGATTCCTTTTGTTATTATATCAGATTTTACACACACAAAACCATAGATATTTCAACAGTTATAATTAGTTACCTGAGCTAACTGTAACTTACACCTCCTGCAAGGTACTGCTTATGACCTCACATATTACATCACTGATGACAAGCAAGTGACATCACTGGTAACATCACTGATGACATCATTCAGCAAAATAAACTTTTATATACTTCATAAAATACCATTTACATTTTTCTAAAATAAGAAGGTAGGTGAGAAACACAGCAGCTATAACCTTATCAACTACTGCACTCACTTATCACCCAGGAGAGTCCTCAGCAGATTGTTTTGTCTCTTCTAAACCACAACTCTAAACACTAATGACCAAAGTAAGACGTCTCACCATACACTTTACTCCATCACAAACCACAACAACACCATTAGTCAACCTGGAAATAGGTTTTAGTGCAGATGTAATTTGTGCACAAACAATTACAACACACACTCGGTAGATAGGCCTTTGCAGACATGCCACTGTGTCACAAAACACCAGTAAAATAATTCTTCATCTTAGAGAAAGGTTTCAGCAGCGAGGTCATTCTGTTACAAATAACTACTACACTGAGCCATCAGCCTAGAGATAGGTCTTTGTGAACAGGTGAATGTATTGCAAACTGCTAATTTACTCATTCATCACAAGAGCATTCTAAGCAAAGTGGTCAGTATGTCGATAACACAACTATACTCAGCCATCACTGTGGAGTGAAGTCTCAATGAACAGCGTAGACTGTTGCAAAGCACTACCATGACATACATCAGCAGGAGACATGCGTCAGCGAAGAGGCTATTTCGCTCATAAAAAGTACATCCTCTTTATAAACAGGATTATAGTTCAGATTATATATGTTTGAAATACTAACACTGATTAGTAGTACAGAAATAATAGTAATGTAACTTATGCAGAAGCTCAGTGTATATCTTTCAGTGTCAGAATCGTTTAAGAAACACTCACACTCACTGGATGATATCATTAGTGATGGCATTTGAGATGTAATAAGTAATTTCATCAGTGATGTCACTGACCATGTAATGAGTGATGTAATATGTGAGATTATAAACATTGTATTGTGGGAAACATGAGTTATAGTTAGTTCAGGTAATTATAAGTACATGATTTATATGGTTTTGTGTGTGTAAAATCTAAACCTAACTTTAACTTCCTTCTAACCTTTGTTTGGTCTATCTATCTATCTATCTATCTATCTATCTATCTATCTATCTATCTATCTATCTATCTATCTATCTATGTGTGGATTGTGTTACCAAGTTTAAAAATTATGAAACATAATTGCAAAAAATGGCGTCCTTTTATTTTGCATAAATTCACAAAATAAAAACAGGTCGCTCCCAGCAAAAAATGCCGGAAATGCAAAGTGTCTAAAACTTTAGGCCGAAGCAAGGAGGAGCAGCAAACAACATGAGCAGGGAAAAAAGAAAATTGTTCCAAGACCAAACACTTAAACATACCGGTGAAAACTTATCAATAGTCACATGCTGCTCTCTGGGTGTTAACAACTAACAACTAGATAGATACAAGATATAAAGCGAAAGAGATAAAAAATAGGTAAAGATAGATAAAAAGATACATAGCTAAAAGTGTTGGGTGCAATATTGTGTTCCAGTTGGCTGCGTCATAGACACAAGACATGACATGGTGTGCCATGTCTCGCGTCTCAGCGGCTCTTGTTGTTTCTTGAATGGTTGGGAAGGTTGGCGGGAGAGAGAACACTGTAACGACATTCTTGCCTGTACTGGAGGATCGGGCAGACGTGTCTGAGCTTGATTAAATATGTTTCAAGAGTCAGCCTGCCTCCGCCTCTTCTTTCTTCTCACCCTGGATTTTCCCACCCTGGCGACGAGCAGGAAAGAATCTACTTCTACAATTTTTAAATTTTCTTTCTATTCTTGGGATTTATTGCCTGACATTGTCTTTGCATTTCTCTATTTCCCCGGAATTTACCCTTCTGGAGAACTGTGAAACCCACCCAGGCACTACGGGGCATATTAGCAAGAATCTTGTTAAAATTATCGCCGTTTTAGATGTCCTATACATCTAACCTGGACTTCAATTGGTATTCTATAACGCATATTAGAAATCCCATTATCACCGTTTTAACAGCCGTTGCCTGCCGCTAAAATGGCAATAATTTTAACGAAGTTCTTGCTAAAATGCCCCCACATCTTCTTTTTGCACTTCAATTGAGGAAAATCCGGTGTTTTTTCTATTTGCCTGGAAATGCTGCCAAGATTGCCCATCGCCAAGGAAGCTAATGCTATTCAACTGCGGACTTGTAAAGTCTTTCTCCTGTGACCAAATTACTGGATGAACTGACCACTCAGGGTACTTCTGGGTCACCTGATTTCTACTGATTTCTACTGGAGTGTCAATTACATTTCTTATAGTACTTTCAAAGAATGCGGCACTCATACCTCAAAGAAAACCATTGGCAGCATCTTCAGTTTCTCCGCATCATTTGAGCAGAAGCCGGATTCCTTTCCTTCCGAATTTCACTGGTGGCGTTGTTTGAGTTACCCTGTGCAATTTCATCCAAACGCTGCCCTGAACCGTCTTATGACATGAGCTGCGCACACCGGAACGAAGTACATTTTCGCAACGTGACCCTGTGTGGTGGCCATCTTGGCACCTGGTTGTTACTTAGCAACCAGTCGTAGGATCATCACTGGAAAGACAATAAAGCTTTCTACGTGAAGCGCTTTCAGCTGTCTGGACATCGTGGGACCAGATTTACAAAGACCTCCTATTTGACCCTGTTTACACTGTATTTTTTAATTTTTTTATCTGATTTATTATTCCTACCACAACTTTTGCTTCAGTGATATGCACACCGCATATCTGCTATAACTTTACACAGTTTAGGATTTTCAGCAATTGTACTCTGGCAACCTTGTACATGGTGACGTGCACACCTTAAATTTGCATTTATTAACTGTACCCTTCATTTTGCAAGGATACTTTATTCTTCACTATACTTTACCCTCTTTACATTGAAACTTATAAGTGCAATAACCTGTTACGTTGTCTTGCACATTTCCTGTTTTTTTTTTTCCCCTATCTTTTCTTCCTTCATTCTCACCAAGTCAGGAATTGTTCCACTTTCTTCGTTTCTATCTAATGCTGGTGAACCTCCCATGGATTGGAAAGTTTGAGAATTC
Organism: Lissotriton vulgaris; assembly: GCF_964263255.1. NCBI lineage: Eukaryota > Metazoa > Chordata > Amphibia > Caudata > Salamandridae > Lissotriton > Lissotriton vulgaris. The sequence continues at coordinate 580,914,835 of NC_141687.1, read as the reverse complement.
GTATTCTTAGCTTACGTTGAGGTACTAGAAGGGGGTATTGCGAACCTGAAAGGAAACTCTCCTTGTTGGAAACACTGTTTGGGTAGAATTGGTCTAAAAGAGTTTAAAACATTACGTGTATTATCTAATTATGGTGATATTGATGTTTATGAATATGCTTCCTTACAACTTAAACAAAGTATGGCAAAAAGAAAAATATTTTTATGGAAAGGTTTATATTTTATTCCCGGAAACAACACGCTGATGAATCTATTGAAGACTTTGTATCAGCGCTTAGATCTCTTGCTGTTACATGTGATTTCGAGCACATCTCATATGAACAAGTACTTAGGGATAAAATCTTAATGAGAACTATTAACAAAAAAGTGCAAGAAAGGTTATGGACCACGTCAGATATGTCTTTAAATGCTGCCATTGATATAGCCAGATCCATAGAACATTCTGAGAAATGTGTTAAAGAAATAAGAGGTAATGACAAAGGAGATGTATTAAATATTTTCAAAGAAGTAGATAAACATAAAAAAAAATCCTTTCCTCAAAGGAGTGAGAATTTGGCAAGAGCTGAAGGGAAATTTAAAAGTGTGAAAAATGAAAGAAGAAATACTCAATTTTTGTGTTACAGATGCGGAAGTGCTGGGCATTTGGCCAAATCGAAAACAAAGTGTAACAAGAAGGATCATTTTAGCAAAGTATGCAAGTCAACTCAAAGAAGGGTAAATATTATACAAAATATGGATGACTATGATAATTTTTATGATACTAATGAGAACGACATTAATACTGTTAATAATGTTTGTGGAAGTGAAGGAATCAGCAGATTTCCTTCCTGTGATACTACTATTTATGATGTTAAATAGAAAGTTCTTGTAGATTCATGTGCATGGTATACCATCATTGCTCTAGACATTGTCAATGACAAGTGGCCCAATAAGGTTTTGTCTGCTCCTGACATCACACGAGGATGTTACACTGGACACAAAATTGATTTGGTTGGGTTTTTCTGTGCTAATTTGATGTTTATGGGAAGTCACACATTCGGGAAAGTGTATGTTTCAAGATCAGGACAATCTCTTCTGGGGTGGCTACACCAGGAACAATTGGGAATTAGGCTCGATCCCTGAGCTGATCCCCCTGTTCATGTTGTTGAATCAGCTGATACCATTTTTGGGAACAGTTTAATTCATGAACTAAAAGAATAGTTTCCAAATGTTTTCAGTGGCAAATTAGGGGAATACCAAGGTTTTAAACATGCTACAAAATGACATAATGATGCGGTACCTGCTTGCCACACAGAGAGAAATGTCCCTCTCACATGCAGGACCAAACTCAAAGATATGCTCAAAGATCTAGGTGAAAAACGCATCATTGTGGGATTATTTTGGTTACATCTTCTGGTGAGCTCAGGCTGTGTGTGGATCTACACAGTCTATACAATGCTATTTGGGTGGATGCTCACTCCCTACCCAATTTGCATGAGATGATTTCCAACATTGGCTGGTGTGCAGATATTTTCATGCATTGACTTAGCTAGTGCGTACCACCAGGTGATTCTAGATGAGGAATCAAACGTTTTGACAGCCTTCATTACCCCAGAAGGTTATTCCAGGTACCGCTGCATGCCTTTTGGCCTTGCCAGTGCTACATCAGTTTTTTAAAGACTAATGAAAGATACTCTTGCGATTGCTTTCAGGATGACCTACTTGTAAATGGCAACAATGGTGATGAACATGATGAGAACTTAAAAAAGTTATTGCTGCGCTATCTGTAAAGGGTCTGACACTTCAGCTTGATAAGTGCAAAATTAAGGCGGCAGAAGTAGATTATCTGGGACACACCATTAGTGGTATGGGCATTCAACCCAAACGCAACCATGTTGAAAGTATTGTCAATGCTCCTATTCCCACTTCTAAGGAACAATTAGTAGCCTTTCTTGGACTGATTGAATGTATGCTAAGTTCCTACCTAACTTTGCTTCCAGAGTGGACCCCATTCAGGTATCTTCTCAAGAAAAATGCCAAATTGTCTTGGTCTAATGATATGTCAAAAGCTTTTCAGAACTTGAAGGAATTCATAGTGAATGCTACATGTCTAAAGCCATTTGTGTGTGGTAAAAAGTGTGTTGTGATGGTGGATGCCAGCAACACTGGATTGGGTGCTGTTATCATATAAAAAGACACTCAGAAAGAGTGGATAGTGGCTTATGTATCCAGGGCATTAAGGGACACAGAATAAATTCCAACTCAGTTATCGAGAGGGAGCTATTAGCTTCCGTTTAGTGGGCAGATCACCTCAGATCATTACTATGGGGCACCAAGTTCTTCTTCAAAATTGATCACAAGCCCCTTGTGTACATGATGGCACCGGGTGGAGGACGCATAATGTCCGCACGCCTGGCAAGATTAGCCTCTAGGTTGCAATTGTTTCAGTACCAAATTGAATATGTACAAGGCAAGGCAAATATACATGCTGATTGTATGTCCTGATTACTTTTTCCTATAACCCCATTGTAAGAGGAAGAAGAATGTGAGGTTGCTTTTACTCCTCGTGATGTGAATTTAGTGTGTGGCGAGCAAGCAAGGTTACGCGAAGATGTTTGGTTACAAGACATGTACAAGATATAGAGATAAAAAATGACAAAAAATGCATCTTACAAGGGTGGCCAGAGCAGAGGAAATTATCAGGTGAAATAAAGAGCTACTTTAAAGTGCATGATGAGTTGGCTGTCGAGAATAATTTAGTTATGAGAGAAGACAAATTCATTCCTCCTCACTCATTGAGAAATATTATTGTTTGAATTGCTCATGAGGCTCATCCAGGCATCTCTTTCACAAAGGGATGCATTCGAGAATCTTTCTGGTGGCCCGGTATCTACATTTGTGTTGAACATTTTGTGCGCACGTTCACAAAATGTGCAAATAGTGACAAGTCGGCCACAACTTTGCGCCCTGAACCCCAACCTGTAGATTTTCCATCAGCTCCATGGTGTGAGCTTGGTTTAGACATCATTGGCCCATTTATTGTCCTACCCAAACATTAAGCTTTTGGCATTGTCGTGATCGACTACAATTCTAAGTGGCCAGAGGTTAAGATGATTAAGGATGTGACTTCATGAAATATTATAGAATTTTTAGACAATATCTTTTGTAGAGAAGGGATTCCCTAAGAGGTCGTAACTGACAACGGACCTCAATTTGTCAGTAAAGAAATGGAATGTTTCTCTGAAAAGTGTGGCATCACGCATAAAAAAATTGCTGTCTTCCACCCTGAGGTGTAGAAAAGAAAGGTCCCAGTGGAACTCAGTACATTTTGGTTGAATTTATTGTGGAACAATAAATTAAAATAAATATCAAACAATGTCATTTAATCACAATGAATGAACCATATTATTTGGTAAATAACAGTGCCCCAGAAAGGAAAAGGGAGTGGAATAGCGTGATGCTGTGAGGGAAGAGGACAGTGAGGAAATAAAGTTGGTGACAACTTGTGTATTGCGAAATTAATTCAAATTACAATACAGTTGCATGGCTTCAGATCCCTGAGCCGGAGAACAGGGGATCATAACATATCCCAAAGGTTAGGACAATTTCTGTTGACACAGAAGGATTCAAATTAGTGCGGGAGTGTCAACTGAACAGAAGAGGAAGGTAGCCGTCGATGTTTCGACCCCACGCTACATGTGTAGGCGTAACTAGTGCCTTACATCGGGGTCTTCATCAGGACAGGGTAACAGGGGAGCACTACAATATCTAGAAATGGAAACAACAATACGGTATAAATTAGGGGGCCCACAATCAATGTTAAATTACCGTAGTGAGCGGTAAACGCATTACTACTAGTATTACCATGGTTATATTGAGACAAATATTGTTTGGCGGCTTGTTCAATTACATTATATACACATTTCATATAAAGGACGAAATAAATCAAAATTTGTTGCAGTTAAAACATTTCAGTATTATATGTGACCCGTAAATGGTAACTTTGGGAAAAAGCGTATTTAGGTAGACGAACACAAACACCGGTATACTGCCTAGACCAGGGGAAGCCAATGGTCCAATGGGGGTATTTTATCCGGCTTAACCTGCATGGGATGTTTAGTTCAAAAATGACAAAGCATCAATGCGATCGACTAGGGTAGAATTAGCTGTAGGGAAAAAAACTAGAAGGCTCCAGTCACTAACCACAGTGAAATACAGGGAACGTACCTGCTCGAGTCGAGCAAGTCGCATATCTGTGTTCACATTGATCCTGTAGATTCACCACGTAATATCTGTGGGCAGGGGGGAGGGGTATTAGTGGAACGATTATGCTTGCAATGTTAAATAACAGACATCCTATGAGGATTAGGGCTTACCTTAACAGAACGCGAAGGTAGCAAGTATCCTTGTAGAATCACCACGTAATATCTGTGGGCAGGGGGGAGGGGTATTAGTGGACCGAATATGCTTACAATGTTAAGTAACAAGGGTCCTGTGGGGATTAGGGCTTACCTTAACAGACCGCGAAGGTAGCAAGTATCCTATTTCATTAATTGGTCCTCGGCAGTGCGTCCCATCGGATCGCATCAGGATTGCCGCATCTGTAAGGTAGTGTAACCGGTGAGGGCAGGGTATTGAAATAAAGCTACTCGATAGTATGTAGAAACACCTAAACACAGGGGATAATCTCACCTTGTGCTGTAAAGTCACGAAGCTCGGTGTCGTAGCTTTATTTCAATACCCGTCCCTCACCGGTTACACTACCTTACAGATGCGGCAATCCTGATGCGATCCGATGGGACGCACTGCCGAGGACCAATTAATGAAATAGGATACTTGCTACCTTCGCGTCTGTTAAGGTAAGCCCTAATCCCCACAGGACCCTTGTTACTTAACATTGTAAGCATATTCGGTCCACTAATACCCCTCCCTCTGCTCACAGATATTACGTGGTGATTCTACAAGGATACTTCCTACCTTCGCGTTCTGTTAAGGTAAGCCCTAATCCTCATAGGATGTCTGTTATTTAACATTGCAAGCATAATCGGTCCACTAATACCCCTCCCCCCTGCCCTCAGATATTACGTGGTGAATCTACAAGATCAATGTGAACACAGATATGCGACTTGCTCGACTCGAGCTGGTACGTTCCCTGTATTTCACTGTGGTTAGTGACTGGAGCCTTCTAGTTTTTTTCCCTACAGCTAATTCTACCCTAGTCGATCGCATTGATGCTTTGTCATTTTTGAACTAAACATCCCATGCAGGTTAAGCCGGATAAAATACCCCCATTGGACCATTGGCTTCCCCTGGTCTAGGCAGTACACCGGTGTTTGTGTTCGTCTACCTAAATACGCTTTTTCCCAAAGTTACCATTTACGGGTCACATATAATACTGAAATGTTTTAACTGCAACAAATTTTGATTTATTTCGTCCTTTATATGAAATGTGTATATAATGTAATTGAACAAGCCGCCAAACAATATTTGTCTCAATATAACCATGGTAATACTAGTAGTAATGCGTTTACCGCTCACTACGGTAATTTAACATTGATTGTGGGCCCCCTAATTTATACCGTATTGTTGTTTCCATTTCTAGATATTGTAGTGCTCCCCTGTTACCCTGTCCTGATGAAGACCCCGATCTAAGGCACTAGTTACGCCTACACATGTAGCGTGGGGTCGAAACGTCGACGGCTACCTTTCTCTTCTGTTCAGTTGACACTCCCGCACTAATTTGAATCCTTCTGTGTCAACAGAAATTGTCCTAACCTTTGGGATATGTTATGATCCCCTGTTTTCCGGCTCAGGGATCTGAAGCCATGCAACTGTATTGTAATTTGAATTAATTTCGCAATACACAAGTTGTCACCAACTTTATTTCCTCACTGTCCTCTTCCCTCACAGCATCACGCTATCCCACTCCCTTTTCCTTTCTGGGGCACTGTTATTTACCAAATAATATGGTTCATTCATTGTGATTAAATGACATTGTTTGATATTTATTTTAATTTATTGTTCCACAATAAATTCAACCAAAATGTACTGAGTTCCACTGGGACCTTTCTTTTCTACACCATATAGCACCCAGGTCCCATGTGGATTAATTGGGTAAAACCCCCCCTTTAGATAAAGTCTTCCACCCTGAGGGCAATGGTAAAGTTGAGTGATTTAACCGTGTTGTGAAAGAGGCCATTCAACTTTCAGTGCGAGGGTGTTTGAATTGGGAAAATGTGACCCTAGTCAGTCCATTTGAACTTTTGAGAGGATGTAAACCTAGCACCAAACTAGCTCATTGGTGGTTAAAGAAGAATTAAGGGTGAGGGCAATCATTACTCTAACGTAGACTATGAACTGGTTCAACGCAGAGTCAATGCATGCAAAGAAAAAATTAAACAAGTCATGGAAAAGAAGCAGGAATCTGTAAGCAAACAGGAAATTGCAATTGGTGATATGGTTCGCATAAAGAGGAAAGAGGGTGTTACCAAGGGTTTTCCTGTCTGGTCTCCACCCAAAAGATTTCTGGATGTCTTCAGAAATGCTGTCAAAATAGATGGTGGCAGCATATTGGGCCATATGTATCAAGCTTTTTTCCAGTTTGCAAACGGGCAGATTCTTAGAATCTGCCTGTTTGCGAATGGGAAATACCCTTTTGGGATGTTTCACTCCAAAAGGCCATCGCAAAATAGAGAATCGGAAAATATGCGATTCTCTATTTTGCAAATGCAATTAGGGAATTGCAAATTGCTATTCCTTAACCCCTTTGCCACGGGGCAAATTCCCCGGTGGCACTGGGGGGAGGGGGAGGGGGGGCGCGCGCAGCGCCAAGGTGCTTGTGATGAGCTCGGCCCATCACACTGCACGGTGGCGCTGTGCTCATGAAGAGCCACACCCATTTGCGTGGAACACTCAGCACAGCGGGGAAATTATCCCCGCGTGTGAGCGCCGCGAGGGTCAGGACAAGCTCAGCTCGTCATGAGCACAGCGCCACCGTTTCTCATGATGGGTGCATCATAATTGCTATGGTGGGACCTCGGCAACTATGGCGGGCGATCGCTTTTGTAGGTGCGATGGCGGGCGGACTTTCATCGTAATCGGCCCCTAAGTTATGAATTAAGTTGCGTTTTTTTGTTTGTTTTTTCTTAAAGGGGGAAGGTGTGTTGGGTGCATTATTGTGTTCCCGTTGGCTGCGTCATAAACACGAGACATGACACGGTGTACCATATCTCGCGTCTAAGCTGCTCTTGTTATGTCTTGAATGGTATGGAAGGTTGGCGGGGGTGAGAACATTGTAATGGCATTCTTGCCTGTACTGGAGGACCGATCAGACGTGTCTGAGCTTGAATAAATAAGTTTCAAGAGTCAGCCTGCCTCTGCCTCTTCTTTCTTCTCACCCTGGATTTTCCCACAAAAAGATAGACAGATAGATAGATAATAGACAGATACATAGATAACAGACATATAGATAACAGCTAGATTATACATTGGTGGTAGTTCTTGACATTATATTCTTCGCAAAATGGTGCTCATTACTGTGAGATGCTTTAACAAGCATAATGGTGAACATTTGTTGTACGGTAGAACTTCATCAGTGCTTCTGTCTGAAGCCCCATCATGTAAGATTGGTAATACCATGTCTGCATTCAAGAATGCACTCACATATTCAGGTATTCATTCATGCACTCACCATGTGGGCCCTCACTCGTTCATTCAACCACTGAATCATTCTCAAATGCTCACGTAACTTGTGAAACTGCGCAGAAATCCCTTTGATTAACCTATTGACTGTGTGTAAATTGGAGATATAAAGCAGAAAATTAATGCCTACCTTGACATGATTGCATTCATTAAATAATCCTGACATGAAATTATAAACAAATAGAGGAGTGGTAGATGGGGGATATTACCCCCTGCTTTGTACTGGTGTATGAAATGTACAGATAAGCTATGGTACTCCAGACGATAAGTGATCTGCACATTGCGATTGAGAGTGGGTCAGTACTTAACCCTTAAAAAACAGATATATGTTTTTAAATAGAGCTAATAATTAAGGCAATTCTGGGTTGCATAACATCCAATCCTACAGCTCAGTATATTTCGGTAGCAATCTGTGATCTGGGAAGCGCCGGTGTGAGGCATGAGCACCTCAGCCAATCTTAAGTGCCCATGCAGGTGGGGCAGTAATAGGTTTTCCCAGGCCAGACTGCCAGTAGAGATGCTATCTCAATGTTGCTCCCCTATCTGAATGGGCGGGAAGGAAATGTACAGCAGAGAGACAGTATCAGAATTATCAGCCCCCATTGTTACTTGCTCAACCACAATTAAAACATGAAGCACGGCATCCATGAAGGTCAGCTATAGTGAAACACTGAGGGAGATCATGGAATATTCCAGTCAAGCACTCAAATACCTGGGGAATCGTCGACTAATATCTTACATTTTGTATTGATGTTCCCACAGATAGAGTCCAAGATGGATTCCCTTCACTAGCCAGCAAAGCACACACACCCACTCTGATAAGCGTGGCTCAAATCCATCCGAGTGACTTACCGCACTCACCTATAGTAAATATATATGAAGTCAGCCGGACAGTGGAGAAGAATAATTAAAAGTCTTTATTAGGCCAAACCACACTCATATGAGAGGGCCCTGTCCGACCTCACTCCTAGCAGTGCGAACGAGAGGACTGACTCTCTGCATCACAGCAATACATTATAATGTAATACAGTTAGTAAGGGTACGCCCCTTGTGGAAAATTACCAGAGCCCAGACCAGTGAACAATGCCATCATACAGCAGGCATCTGCACCTGCAAGGGATACATCGCTATCTCTACTCAAGGCCATGGAGCTAGGCTTCGGCGTCTCTGGGGTATGAGAACATTACTGATAAAGAGACTTGTTAGTTTCGGCCACAGCAAGCCGAGAAACGAAAACTGTCGTCTTAGTGAATTTCTGTATTCCTGCGGGAGGGACAGATGAGCGAGCGAGCAGGGCCCGCAGACACAGAGGAATACGAAAATGGTGGCACACAGGCTAAGATAAGAAACTAATATGATCACACATATATTTGAATATAAAAGCAGCAAGAAAAATAGTTCAACATAGGTACATATACGAACTTCATCAGTTAGCCATATGATGCTAACTCACATATCATCAATGGGCAATTGGGGTATCTAAAAGTGAATTCTATCAGACCCTCCTTTTAGCATCATTGGCTAACTATGGCCTCATTTATTTGCCAAAAGGTAGTGCCGGCATATCCATTCTAGGGGCAGAACACCTTTTCTTTTAGTCTAAAACATCCTCTGAAATAAACATCAACCAACTTGCATCAGCAGGAATTTCAGTAATCATTGAAGTAGCATATTGACCCGACACCTTCTTTTGTGGACGCAAATTCGTTGCACACATTGAACAGCATGGAGGGAGGCAGTATACGCAAAGGCAACATGTCAGTATGACGCTCACCACACCAACCAGACCCATCAATATTTTTCAACCCCATGATGAGAAGGCACCCCAGAGCCACCCCTGTAAGGACCATGTCCCGTTATCCTGATGTAGTTCAGTCGCTAATCTATGTAATTTCTGTACTGCCAAATTAACAGTCGGTGCTGAGTCTGGAATATACACGCAACAAGACGTCGCGATGACGCTGCAGGCCCCGCCCCTATCTGCCAGGATGACGTCAAGCACCATCCTATTCTGAATCGTAAATAGTCTCATAGCCTGAATCTCAACAGATATGTTAGTCGTAATGTCAGCTTCAGTGAGAACTACCTTTTCCATTACTCTGGACAGTCGCCGAATAGCCCTGCTGTTAAATATCGGACCCCAGAAAGGTAGCAAACCCTTAGAAAAATCCGTCCACTGTTGGTACGAAGTGTCCGTCTGGTCAACGTCATCTACCTGAAGCTCCCTCCTTTTACGCTGGTCTTGCGGACCGGGAAATCTACGATGAGTTCTGTGATAATCAGAAGGTGCCACATATACAGGAGGAATCATATAGGCTAAATAACACACCCCACCCCAGCCCTCAGGTAACCACAAGTATCCATTATCTCCGCACACAAAATAGATGCTAGGGGGTGTAACCAGGGAGGGGCTAAGAGGTAGGCGTATCGATGCCGTTACATTACAGGAACTATTACCAACCTTAATGGGGCCTCTTCCCTCTATACAGAAAAATGGCGGGGGGCCCACCACAGCTAGGGGTATCAGAGACTTGGCACTTGCATTTCCCTTTGGGGGGTGTCGGTAAGACAGGGAGGAGTTCAGCTGTAAGAAACTATCCCTAACTTTGTCAGTGTCATTTGGTATCAGAAATCGGCCCAACTTTTTCTCACACGTCTCTATGAATGTCTGGTCAAAGCGTCCGTCAGTATATATCCGTCCAAGGGAAGAGGGAGGCAAAGGGCGGACTCGCATTGTCATAGTCGACCCCCTATTCTGAAGTCGAGGAGTCAGAAAATCTGGCTGCTGAAAATATTTAACGAGACCTATAAGAGTATACCACCCCACACAACTATTCACAGGAGTCAAAGGGAGTGCTAGGAATCTATCTTTCTTTTAGGCAGCAGAAGGGAGGAGCCCACAGACCCAACAGTCAGTCAAATTGGTGGTGGCATGTGCATGGTGCAAAGTCTTAATAAAAACATTTTCTTTATAACCCTTTCTCAGTAATCGTTCACCATAATCCACAGTAATCATGTTATGTTCAGGAACGGCAGTAGGTGTGGGTGCAAACACATGAACGGGGTAGGCTTTATCCAGGAAAAACAATATACCAAGAGTCACTATAAAAGCAATTAGAACAACAATGATGACCACTATTTTTCCTTTCCGGGAAAGGGCCAACCAAGGGGAATCAGGCACAGGTCTTGGAGGAGCCGCAAAGGGCTGCTCCTCATCAGGGATGGGGCGGCCAAAAGGATACATACTCAAAATCGTTCAAAAATATATATCAAAAAAATATTTCATATAAAAAAGAAAAACACTTCTACTAAAAAAATAGTCCCAGACAATCCGGTCAGCCGGCCAGAGGGGTTCTTCAACCCTAAAAAGGGATCTTCTCCCTGTGTCCTTCAAAGCCTCACAGGCAGGCTTTTACCGTCCATACCTTATTCCAACGTCGCTGAACACGCACAGCAATTAAAAACAGAGGAGCACTTAATCCGGACCCCGCGCCACTCTATAGTCTCATAGAACACAATCTTCAGCTAAACACCAGGGCTCTTACAAGTCCATCCCTATCACTAAATCTTCGTACTCAGCAAGTCCACAAAGCCCTTCTTCCAGTGTTTAGTCCATCACATTTGACACTCTCATTTTTATTTCCCTTTTTTTTTTTTTTACTTTCGGGGTCTCAGATTGTAGCGAGTGCTCCCTGGCACCTCGGGATCATTAAACAGAACAGGTGTGTCGATGGCAGGTGCCGAACTCTCTGATGTCTCTTCACTAGTAGCAACAGGAGTAGTAGAGCTCACCGAAACACTTTTTTTCGCTCGTGACTGCGAATTCTCTCCTTCGCTTCGCTCTTCTCCTCTCAGTGAAGCATCCGAGAAAGGAACATATTGTGGTATCTTCTCATGTTCCTCGTCAGCAATGCCGTCCTTTACCCATTGGTCATAGGGCAACGGCAACGGGACCTTTTTCACATGTGAGGCATGAGTCCATGCCTTCCTGCCTTCCACACGAAGGGCCGTGCGTGTAGTTAATAATACTTGACGTGGCTCCGACCACCTGGGCTCCAGACAGGATTTCCGTTGATATCTTCAGACAACAACCCAGTCGCCTGGGTTGATGGAGTGTCCAGGCCCCTCCGGCAACGGCTTCAGGGTGTCTGCTACCTGCTGATGAATAGAACGAAGATCTTTAGTCAAAGCATACAAGTAGTCTGTCAACAAAGGGTATTGTATCTCTGAAAAACATTTAGGCCTGGGCACTCCCCAGACATTGGCCGGACGGCCGAATATCACTTTGTGGGGGGAGATGCCCGTTTTTGAATTTACTGTTACTCTCGTAGAGAGCAAAGCTAAAGGAAGGGCGTCTGGCCAACGGAGACCTGTACTCTCCTGTATCTTGGCCATTTTTAATTTTAGCGTTCCATTAAACCGTTCCACAAGACCCGCTGCCTGGGGGTGCAGTGCCGAGTGGAACTTTTGGGAGATCTGTAATCCTTTACATATTTGCTTAACTAACTCTGCATTAAAGGACGTACCGTTATCACTCCAGATCACCCTAGGTAATCTGAAGCGAGAAAAATACTCCTTTATCAACATTTTTGCAGTAGAAATGGCTGTGCAATCCTTCGTTGGAAAAGCCTCCACCCACCTGCTAAAAGCACATACAACCACCAGTACATATTTTAGGTTGTTGACCCTCTCCATTTCTATGTAATCCACCTGAATCACTTCAAAAGGGAAAGAAGGAGGTGCAAAATTTCCCACCGGGACAGGGGTACCCTTTCCAGGATTGTGCCTCAGACACACCATGCACTGTCGGACCAAGTGAGTCGCCACTTTGGAGATGTTCTTATTGCTCCACACTGGGTCCAACAGTTTGCATATGCCTTTTGCACTTATATGGGCAGGCCCATGAGCCATCGTCACTACTGGGAGAACATATGCATTTGGAAGTAACCATCGTCTCTTATCGGTCAAATCTGTCCAACATTCATCCGCATCCAGTTGTCCCTGCCCATCCTTCCATGCCCTCAATTCATCTTCAGTCAATGTGGCGGGATTCAGTGTAGCGCACTTTTTTATTCTCACATGAGGCGCAAAGAGGGTCATCTCATAACCGGTAAGACGAGCACTAGTTAAATGCTGCGTCTGTGTTCTGTTTAGTAAAATGTCCACAGCATGCGGTACCATTACTGTGAGGTCTGATCCCAATACGATCCCTGCCGATTGTCTTATAGAGACCGCGGCAGCCGCCGTGGCTCTCAGACAACTCGGCAGCGCTCTTGCCACATTGTCAAGCATTGCGGAGAAATAAGCACAGGGTCTCTGCTTCCCTCCGTGCAACTGTGTTAAGACAGACAACGCGCAACCTTCCGCCTCATGTACGTAAAGGACAAAAGGCTTCTGGTAATCAGGTGTTCCAAGAACAGGCGCAGAACATAAAGCGTCTTTTAATGACTCAAACGCTTCTTGACATGCAGGGGTCCAGGGTAGGGGTTCGCGCACTTCTTTGGTAGTCAGATACAATAGGGGTTTTGTTAGTAACGCATAGTTAGGTATCCACTGGCGACAATACGATGTTATGCCCAGAAATGCGCGCACCTCTCGCTGCGTGTTAGGTACCTTCATGTTAGTAATAGCTTTTATGCGCTCTGGCGTCAATCTCCTCCCCACTTTCGAAAGGAGGTGACCGAGGTAGGTTACCTCCGTTCGACAGTATTGAAACTTTGGAAGGGACACTTTATGCCCCCTTTTCGCCAAATGGTGCAGTAGCTTCACAGTAGCATCCCGACAACCCTTTTCGTCGTCTGACGCTATCAGGATATCATCCACGTACTGCAACATGACGTTGCCAGGTGGAAGTTCCAGTTCATCCAATTGTGCCTTTAAAGCCTGACTATATATGCTCGGACTTTCAGTGTACCCCTGGGGAATTCTCTTAAACCTGAAGCTTCGGCCAGCCAATGAGAATCCGAAGAGATATCGGCTGTCCTCATGGACTGGAATACTGAAGAAAGCATTCTTCAGATCCAAAACGGAGAAATATTTGGCAGAAGGGGGAATCATCGTCAATATCGTAGTGATGTCCGAGACCACCGGGTATTGTGGCTCCACTACTCTATTCACGTGACGCAAATCAATCACAAACCTATACACATCTGGAGTGTTATCTGTAGTATCTGGCGATCGCCTTTTAAGTATAGGTAAAATAGGGCTGTTGCATATGTTCGAGTCCGTCTCTTCCACTACACCAGACTGTATTAAATCCTGTATTATCTGCAACAGAGCCTTTTCTCCCTCCCTAGGAATCCTGTATTGCGGGACCCGGGGTCATTTCGCCCCCACTTTTACTCTTATCGTCACCGGGGCTATATCCATTTTCCCCACATCCGTGTCATTGACAGCCCACAAACTGTCTGGTATTCCTTGGAATTCAGGTGGTAATTGTTCGTCCTTGGAGAAACATTGTAGTGGGCGAGCAACGTTTGGACCTAACGTAAGATACACGCCATCCGGGGAACAATAGATAGTGGCGTGCAACCTCTTCAAAAGATCTAAACCCAGTAAATTTTCTCCACAATTTGAAGTCAATAAGAACGGTAAATCAACAGAAAAAGGACCAATCGTTAACGTGAGGGGTTTAGAAATGGGGCTAATCACCGGGGTACCTGCAAAACCCACAGAGATGTTATTCTTGCCAGACAGAGCCGCCCCTGGGACCCGAAAGTGAGCCACTGAACTTTTCATGGCACCCGTATCCACTAGAAATTTTTGTTGAGACCCCAATAAGTCTGCCTCGACATAGGGTCCCCTTTGATCAACTTCCACAGGCACTGGTCCCTTGCTCTGTCCTACGCTGTCCTAGTTATGGGAGAACCCTGTCAGATCGTCCACTGAATAATCATCATTGTAGTACTGACCACCGCCCCTCTGCAACTGTTGCCTGCCTGCACTGTTGTCAAAGTAATTACCTCCCGGTCTCCCGCCTCCCTCCGACCGTGCAGTCTGTCTCCCAAAATCACCACTACCTCTTCCTCGACCTCGCCCGGAACCGGCGTTCGACTGAAGCAGTGGACAATCCCTCCACCAATGCCCCTCCTGTTTGCACTTTGCGCACTGATTCGGTCCCAGTCTTTCCCTACTTTCACCTCTCCCGAAACCGCCACCACGACTCGGCGCTGCACCTCTTCCTCTGCCTCTAGCCACTTGCTGCAACAAAACCCTAGTCTTCAAATCCTTAGCCTTCTTTTCCTGCTTGTCCTTACTCTCATTTTCTCTGTGCTCATAATACTGTGCCATACTGAGGATACCTGAGGGAGAGGACGTTGTCCATGTACTTTCTGACGCTTGCAATCTCGCTGATATTTCAGGTAATAAGTTCATGACAAACCTATTTACAAAAAGCCGCAACCCTCCATCCTGCGACACATCCTGTCCACTGAAATCCATAAACGTCTCTTCGAACCTCGTGAAGAAGTCCGAGACCGCCTCATCCTTTTTCTGCTTACAAGCCGTCAACTTATCCCAATCTACCTTTTTCGGGGGGATGAGAGAATGCATGTATTTTATTATGCGTCCCGGTAAAGCTAAAATCTCGGCTTTTGGCTTTTCCCCCGGCTTACGTTCCTTATCCCAATCCTGCAACTCCTGCCACGTACCTCCCAACTCTTCAGAATGATCTGTACCTTTCACCTGCCGCCACACATCAACTGGGACCAAAAGCCCAAAAAACAATTCAACATCGGCCAAAGTCATTACAGTGGAAGACGCAGCTTCAGTAAGCTCTCTGTACTAAGCAGTCGGGTTCTTTCTAGAATCTGGCAACTGAGCCTTCAATGATAATACCTCACTTCTCTTCCATGGCGTATACACCCACTGCTCCTGGAAATGCGCATCTATCCTGTTCCTAGTAACAGCCTTCGTGAGTGGATCTACCAACTCGGGGATCTCGGGATGAAAAATAGGGTGCACCTCGCGCATTGGATGTATACCTGGAAAATGGGGCGTGCCTGCGGAGGGCAATTCATTTCTGTATTGTAATAGAGCACGTAAACTGCTCATCACCTCCTTCACTCCGGTATTCATTCTATAGGCTCCGTTCTGAATGTCTCGCAAAGTCGTGGGCGCCACCCCTCCATACCCCTGTTCCCATAGCGGAATCAATACATTTGACATATGCCACAAAGCGTGCTGTTGCATCAAGGGCTCAAAATCTTTCATAGTGGACCAAATATCTTCAAACGAATAAATATTGTTCCTGGCCCACTGACATGCCTGATTAGCCACCATAGTCTTCTCATCTAAACCAACGGTGGAGCGCGTAAGCAGCTTTGGCACCTGTGAGAACAATGCGCTACCTGCGCCTCGGCTCGGCGTTAACATCTCCTGACTTGGGGTAGTACTAGCCGAAACAGTAGGGAGTGCTAAGGAGAATTGGGAGGGTGCAGGTGAAGTGGGCTGGAGTAAAGAAACGAGGGGTGTCGAGGATTGTTGGGGAGCACTGGCTGATGGGCCCGGGTCCCCGCTAATAGAGGCAGGAGCTGGCAAGGAGGGATACAAGGACTGCGGGGCATAAGGAGGAGGGGGTCTAGTATTCAAAATGTCTTCCATCTCATCTGGGTCATCCTCTCGTACGACATAACTTTTATTTTCTTTCAACCTGCAAAGTCTATCAGCGCGCTCTAAACGCAGTGCATTCTCATTCCCAACATGTTCTCTCGCTTTCTGTGCCATAGTTTGCGCAGACTTTTTAAAAGCTTCTTTCTCCTCTCTCATCTTTCTCTTCCTGGCTTCTTTCTGCCAGACCCTTAAGGAATCAAACATGCTTTGACGGCTACGCCTAGCAAACAATTTATCCTGCAAATAATCCAATTTAGCTTCATCAAAAGAACCCGTTAAGGGCCATTGCAAATCCACATTGTCAGCAGTGTACCGGTGCCACAAAGTACCAAACAAAAGCGGGACCAGTCCATGCTTGACATACATATCAAAGCTTGGAGTGCCCTCGGGTGGCGAAGGTTGGCTCTCGGCCAGTCTAGTATCTGAGGGTCGACAACAACAACCGAAACATCGTAACTTGCTAAAACACGGCATTTTAAAACACTTCTCTATCAACAGACGTCGTTACCTTGACTCACGTAGCTCGAGCTCGTTCACACACACATATAGTTATGCATTAAAAAAATCACGCACACACATATAAAATCGCGCACACACATATACAGTACCTCCAAACACGTGTTACCAAATGGGACAAGGCCCGTCGACCAAGTCCTGGGGAACCTGGACCCTACCGCAGACCGAACAGTACACTAACCGTTCTGAGGATGGGGAAACAAATCCGCTCCCCGCGCGGCACTATGAATCACTGCGCACTTTACCACGGGAGACCCAGGTCTCACTTCCACTGAACCACCACTCTAGGAGTTCAGGGTAAGCACCGGAGTCCACCCGCAATGAGCCACGCCTTCACCACAGTACCACCCGGTCGGATCACTACAACAATATAACTAGACGTTTCTCCAAGCTCGTCAAGCCTGTCAGAGCGCCTACCCACACTCTGAGTTCCCCGGAGCACACTAGCCCCAAGAGCACACCGGCTCCTTCAAACCTCTGGAGACACCCTAGTCTCCCGGAACACTCCAGTTCCTGAAACAATCACAGGCGGACCACTCACCTTCCGTAGGCGGCACCGACCTCTACCGTTCTCCACCTCCGGCTGCCAGGACCAACACGGTCAGCTTCGAGATCCGCCTTCTGGACCCCGGCGTAAGATCCGAACCGGGACCTCTCCCGATCAGCAGGGTGGGGCAGCGCTGCGAGAACCAAGCTCGGCATCAGATGGGTCCCCGGGCCCACCGTGCCAACCAGCGGGTCCCCGGTCTTCTGCTACCCACCTACGGGTGAGAAAGATCTTTATCGTGGGGTCCCTATTCGGGCGCCAGCTGATAAGCGTGGCTCAAATCCACCCGAGAGACTTACCGCACTCACCTATAGTAAATATATATGAAGTCAGCCGGACAGTGGAGAAGAATAAACAAAAGTCTTTATTAGGCCAAACCACACTCATATCAGAGGGCCCTGTCCGACCTCACTCCTAGGAGTGCGAACGAGAGGACTGACTCTCTGCATCACAGCAATACATTATAATGCAATACAGTTAGTAAGGGTACGCCCCTTGTGGAAAATTACCGGAGCCCAGACCAGTGAACAATGCCATCATACAGCAGGCATCTGCACCTGCAAGGGATACATCGCTATCTCTACTCAAGGCCATGGAGCTAGGCTTCGGCGTCTCTGGGGCATGAGAACATTACTGATAAAGAGACTTGTTAGTTTCGGCCACAGCAAGCCGAGAAACGAAAACTGCCGTCTTAGAGAATTTCTGTATTCCTGCGGGAGGGGCAGATGAGCGAGCGAGCAGGGCCCGCAGACACAGAGGAATACGAAAATGGTGGCACACAGGCTAAGCTAAGAAACTAATATGATCACACATATATTTGAATATAAAAGCAGCAAGAAAAATAGTTCAACATAGGTACATATACGAACTTCATCAGTTAGCCATATGATGCTAACTCACATATCATCAATGGGCAATTGGGGTATCGAAAAGTGAATTCTATCAACTCCACACTCATTCTTCTCTAGATACACAAAGGGGACAAGCACCCATAATCCATGTTCAGCAAAAATGGTACTAAAGACCTGAATAAGAGAGACTGCAAGATTATTTTCTAAAAAGAAGGGCCGTAGGCTCCTCTCCCTGAAGTAGACAGGTCAAAAACACTGTCCCTTCCACTATAAATTCTTGCTGCCATGGGTGACAGTGTCACAAAGTCCAGTGAAAGGGCAGTGGTCATTCTCTATGAGAGATGTGCTTTTTGTGTCTCTCTTGGCCTCAGAGCAATGCTTTGAGATTTCAATTCATGTAGATAGAAAAGGCCCCATTAAACACATATGAGTGTTATTTTCACTTAGTTAAAATTAAAAAGCCTGCCACAACATACCAGCGAGCCACCAGCTGATCAACATAGTACAAGAAAGCATGCTCTCTAGAACTATACATGGTAAACCTCTATCCCAAAACAGTGCAAACTGACCATTTCCACATGGTAGAAACATAGGTGAGCCGAAGGAGGGAATTTCACAGTGGTCAACAAACCGCTAGCGTCAGTTCAGGTATTTAAGACATTTTGGGCATATAGGCCAATTTGTACTAGAAATGTACAGTTTTTTCTGGTTTTGGCACACAGAGTGAATTTGGTGTGAAGTTTTAGCCCAGTGTTCTCCTACAGGTAGAATTACTGAAAAGGCAGATTCACTTTTTGTAAATTTTATTCACTCAACAATGCCATGGTCTCATCCTGAGCATCACAATTCTGTCCTCCGTTTTACTTATCCCTCAGTGCTATTTTGAGTGCGGAAATTTCATAAAAATTTTATGAACAGCTCCATCTTGAAAATTACTAAGAGATTCTCCAATATCTGTGCGTCATCAGGTCAATGAATCTTTCTCACCATTTTAGAATGGAGCACAAACAAAATGCTTTTCTAAAATAATCATCAATTTACAGTACTTAATGTTCCGTTAATGATAAGAGGTTTGCTAAAGTTTTAAAAGTTTTATTTTCTCATTAAGAGATTAGTTGGTATTTTTGTCTTTTTATTTAATTCAGACAGAAAAATCAGTTTACAGAAATATCGAGACGAATTTGGTTAGAATAAATATACAAAATAACGGCTTGTTCAATAAAGAATTAGTCCCTATCTTAATCTAAAGGACCTAACCTATCCAATTAGAAAAACAATAATTTATAAGTTGATTTCTTCAAAGTAACAGTTTTTAATGACAAAAATATTTGTCTAGTATTCTGTCTCTACTGTATAATCTTGATTGTTTTAAACTTGTTGAAAAAGTCATTATTTATGTAATGTTTATCTGTTTTATTGTGATTTTGCACATATATGTATGATCAAAAGCTTTTTTGAGACAATATTAAATATTGAATGACTCTTTGGAGGAATTTCTGAATGTCTTAAAGTATGTGAGTTGAGCATTGAAATAAAGGTTCTCCAAGAGTTATTGTTTTTTTAATAGATTATTAGTACCCTGTCTCTTGGAATAGAGGGGTCTCACTAATTGTTTCTACATATAAAACCTAACCTATCCAAGGCAGAACCCATAAAGAGTTCCTTTGGAAAACAGCAAGTGAAAATTTGGTGCATCAGGCTAATAGCTATAAAAGGTTAAACTCCCCATAAGTGTAGCACTTGAAACTCAGCAGAGTTCCTTGACAGCTGCAGTAGCCACAGTTAAAACAGGTAGAAGGAGATAATCACAGCAGTAGATATGATCAGCATGCAAAAGTCTCCAAAAAAGGCATCAGAATAACATAAATGCACCATTAGCAGTAGTGTACAGTAATTTCGAGCAAAAGGTGCACAATCAAGTGCTAGAGGGAATGGCAGAGGAAGATGTGCATAGAATGCATTGAATGCCGTAACTCTACAACTAGGAACACATACTATATAGAAAGCCCAAATCAAATGTTGCAAAAACAGGTACATACGTAATTTCAAGCCAATGCAGAAGGATTTTCCGATGGTCCGTCATCTTCTCTCTCGATTTCCATGGTAAACGTCCATGTCGACATGTTGTTTGAATGTAGCTACAGCATATTACAAAAAAATACATCTAGCAAGGTTCTTATTACAACCTTTGTGAATCTACTCTGTTAGCTGTTTAGTGTTCCATCGTGTAACGATGGAGTGCTCTATGAAATTAAACATTAATATCTAGCATGTCCTCCTGGTTAGATCATGAAATTGAAATCTATAGGAAGCATTTTCTTTCTTCAATATGCTTGTACTTTATACGCATGTGGCAGAAGAGACTATCTTAAAATGTGATGAAGTCATACCTTGTGAGGAAAGAAAGAAATATACTTTGCAGCAAACAGCATAATTTACGAAGATGATAAGTTCTGCAGTTCAATAACGTTAAATCATAATTTACAAAAAGGCATTTATATTTTTTTTAAAGGAAATAATAAAATAATATTGAGGCCTAGCAGCAAAAGAATGATAGAAATCGGAGCCTTCTGCAGAAATAAGCAGCATTTTCTTCTTTTTGCATGTCTGTTAAAGGCACATTTTCTCTAACCACTATATTGACACACATTTTCTTCGTTAACGTTAAGATTCATTTGAAATTTCTACATTGTTATGAGGAAAATTTACATACAACTTTTCAACTTCCACACTTTTTTCTTCACCAGTGAAGTTCCAAAGAAGTCCAGCAAACCTGCCCATTTATTGACCCATTTCTGCATTGGAAGAGACTAGGATTCAGTTATCCACTAGATCACCAAGCATTTGGAAACTAATATATGTGAGATGTTTTCCCTGCAGCTACCTTATGTCCACATCATAGCTTATACCATTGCTCATGGTGTTCAACTAAATTGTCTATAAGAGGAGATAGGCATATTGTGCATAGCTTTGGCCTTGTTCCCGTCCTGCCTGTATTACTGTACCCACCAAGTAAAGCTCTCCAAATTTCTCTCCAAAATGACTCAAATTATTGTAAAAATGGCATATAAAGCAACACTTTTGCTCAACCTATTTATTAATGTCTACATTGTTCCAGTAGCCCAGATACTTGCCACCTACACGAGAGGCTTTCATACTTGCATCCACAATGCCTTGCTCTGTCTAAAGGACCACAAGAGTTCTAGGATCTGACAATGCATCACTTTTTAGCTATTGCAAATCTGAATGCACCAGAAAAGACAGTGCCTAAGTGCATAGTTCCAACCAAATTGTTGTTCGAAACGTCACCACTCTTTCTAGGATGACCGGTGCTAAATCCAATGGTGATTTTAAACAGTATTCAATAAATTGTTTTATGTATTTATATAGCCTGACTCTAAATCTGAAAGGAGCAAAGCATTGTATTAGGGACGTGAGGTGGTTAGGGAGGGTCAGAGAATGTTTACATGTTGTCGCAATGTAGGGTGGGATCTTAGTGACAAAATCACTATTTTTCTGAACTATTAGCTCTGATAGCATGGCTTACATGAAGGATTACTGTTTGGCTGATGCTCCTGAAAGGATGATTTCGGGTTCTCTCCTGAGTTGCAAAAGCGACAGGGTGCGCCCGACATGAGATGACTCATCTCAACCTATGAGAATATGCTGAGAAAATTGCTTTGAGGCTATTCCTTTTTTGCTTGCCTGTTAGATATATTGAGAGTTTCTCACCACATCTTTATGTGTTATACAGCAGGACTTACTTAACTTTGGTTTGGTTTGTCTGTCTACAGTACCATTAAGGTAACGGTGTACTTTTCAAAATTGCCAAATACATAACTTAAAAATTGAAGAGGCACAAGCACACGGGCAATAAATGGTCTTCAAGAAAGAGTAAGGAACTGACATATCGATTTGCTTTTTTGGTATCTCACCTCCCCTGTGCCTATTTTCATCTTTTAACATTGACACATTCCAGGTACTTTGTGATAAAAGTGACGCATCCATAGTTTCCTAGGGACTGACTTGAGTTAGGCGCAATTGTAGCAGCCTTTCTGACTATAAGACCCAATCTACCATTCTGTCCATGAACCTGACTGACAGGGGTTACCCCAGTAGGGAAGTGGCAAGGGCCCAGTAGAGAGCTCTTAACAACCACAGGGGAGCACTTCTGGAACGAAGGATTCCAAATCCCCAAGGGAACGACCTAATGACATGCGTCACCACATTCACGCCTGCCTCCAATGAAGTCAAGAAAATTATTAAATGCCACTGGAAGATTTTGAACACGGGCAACCTTACCTTGGAATTAACCCGGTTTGCGTTTAAGAGATCAAGGAACATAAAGGACATGTTGATCCAGACCAGACCCAAGAAATTGGGAGCAGTCAAACAAACCACATTGTGGCAACTACCACCTGTAAAGGGACATTACCCATGTGGGACGTGTAGCGCTTGCCCTTTCACATCTTTACATAAAACTGTGTCTCTCACCAAGAGATTTACATGGGAACTAAGGGGTCATACTAACTGCAACACACCCAACTGTATTTATCTACTGGCATGCCCATGTGGACTTCAATATGTGGGGATAACCACCCGTCCCTTCAAAACACGCATCTCCGAGCATCGGAGCAACTTTCGCAGCAAGAGGAACCACACCAAGATGTGCAAGCACTTCATTGAAATGAACCACACAGCTGACTATATCAAGTGGCTGATACTCAAAGCTAGTCCCAATACATCCAAACACAACTTGTTCGTTAAAGAGCAAAGATGGATACACCACCTGGCCACGGACAGAAGGGGTCTGAACGAGGATATTCCTTGGAGCTCATTATGAACGCTTGATACCTTGAATATTTTAAACCCTCTCTATCCCCATCCTGCTGAGTGTTCTACATAGGGGATCCATTGGGACTGGCTTTGGTTACTATTGGGCATGGCACCTTGGTGGACTTAGTTGCCAGGTGCCTAGGACCACAATAATACATAAAATACTTCATCACCACACCTTGCTGTGGGGTTGTCCATTCCATCATCAAACGCACTCCTACATACTCCTGAACCTTAGGGATAATGATCGGGGGAACGGTTCTACAATACTTGGTTGCTCTACTCTCCCTATAATTGACATTTCCCATAGCCACATAAGCCTTTGCTTAATTTTGGGGCAAATCGGGTACCTAAGCGCTACTACAATAGGACCCCTCGCCACGCTGCGTCCACCTTTAGCTCCATTCAAAGATGGCCGCTGCTGTAACAGCCCAGTCCACGTGACTCGAGGCTGACGAGCGCATCCGGTCTCTATTCGAGGGGCGGATCTCGACCTGACTACGATAAAGGTAATGGCCGCCCGCCGAACCCCTACTATCCGGTTCCAGCGGAGAGGGGTAGGCAAACACACGCGGACATGGGAGCTTTGAAGTAAGTGCTAATAGCTTGCGCGCTTACATACTTAGTTGAGCGCATCACAGACATTATTATCACAATCATGCGGCACTCCTCTCACGCGACATTACGCGGATGGAGGTTGTTTTTTGTTTTTGTTTTTGATATTTACATGCACAGCGCATACCGCGTTTTGGAGCCTTGCTCCCTTGCTGGTCTGTGACTGAGGCGAGTTAGCTTTCTACCTTTTAACCATGCGGCTCGACTCTTACGCGACATTACGCGATAATAAACAGAGGTGGCTCGATGAATATAGGCAGCCCCCATTTGATGCCTTTGGCCTCACACTTTCACTGTACTAATACCGGGCCTAATTTGCTATCAGCGCATTCATAATGCGTTTCACCACTTTTGCGATAGCACACGGAGGTGTCTTAACAACTGTACGCACTATGCATACTGTCGCCTAGAGCCTCGCGCCCTTGCTGACTAGACTCTGAGGCCATTATTTCATTTTCACCTGCCTTTTGGTTGCACTGGCCCAAGCGTGTTACTGTTTCAGCAAATCCAGACTCAAAACCTGCCAGCCTTGGTCCCAAGTCATGGTTGGGCTATGCACATACAAGTTGAATCAATATGTTTGTCTCTTGACGGACCACATGTGCCGGATACGGATGGCTATGAATAATTTTATAGCGTCTGTAACATCATGAATGTTGTTTTTGTCCTTTGTCTCTTTTGTCTCTTCTCTCCATACATAGCCTAAATCACAGAGGCTTCACTCCCGATGTACGACCCGCTGGTTACTGTTGTTACACATAAATCCTGACCATTAGGTGAATTGGGTCCGACCTGAATACTGCTGCCGCTTTGTTTTAACTGTACTCGTCCACGGGGGCATTCTTCTCACTGTGCTCTCTGAGCTGAGTCCCCACTTCTGGTTTCAATCACATACTAGCGGCACCCTCACTAGTATATCACTGTGTGTCTAAGGTCACTTTGAGTATGAACTTTGAACCTGACCTGTTATTGATTTGTCTCCGTTGTCTCCCAATATAGGCAAGCAACAGTGTAAAACAGGTACTTCATTCCAATAATTGTACTGAGTCACAGATACTTTGATAGATCATGTTTTGTAGACAGTTTTCACCTCTATTTAGGTCCTGATGAATCGCGTGTCAATGTACTGTTAGCTAGAAACATGTCGACCACATCCTTCACTTTCTAGTCTTGGCTCGAGCTAGGAAACCTAATATCCCAGCGAGTACAGACTAGCTTTTGGTTTTATTTGAAGCAAGGGACCACCCGAATAAAGTTGTTTTCTGGTACCCTTTGCCTCATTTTAACTCACTCCTCCGTCTACAGCTCTCTGGCCCCTCACCCACACTTCACCTATAGGCAGTTGGATTAAAAGATCTCCGCTAAATAGCCCCTCTTTGAGGTGTTGCCCGTTGGGAATTGCACCGCCTACCCAACGAGCAGCATTGCCTATGATGAAGCATGACACCTGCAAAGGTGTGTGAGGCCTCTATATCCAGCAAAATGGATACCCTTTGGTAGGTTTCCACCGAGCCTCCACCTCAACTTCACACACCTGTGACCTGCCCACACACACACTTTCCAGGAACAGCCCAGTTCTCTTTTGTAACACTGAACTGTTTCAAACATTTTTAAAGTAATATATTGAGTTCTGTATGTTGGATTTTTGTTGTTTTGGGCATCTTTTATTCAAATAAAGACTGGATATTTTCTAAATTGGTGTGGTGTCCATTTGTGCTGTTTTCAGAGTGTTACTGTGTGTTGATACAAATGCTTTACACATTGTGACTGAGATAAGCCTGACTGCTCATGCCAAGCTACTAAGGGAGTGAGCAGGGGTTATGTTGGGTGTTTAACTGCCTTACTCTGACTAGAATAACGAACCCTACTTGGACAGGGTGAAAGCCACTGCCAACTAGAGACCCCCATTTCTAACATTAACCAGGAGAAATTTTGTTCAATGACCCCTAAGGAAAATATGTCATTGAAGGTCTAATAGTCAATTTTGTTGAATGCTGCAGACAAGTCCAGCAATACCAAACTAGTCTCACTTATGTCAAGAGCACAGTTTGTAACTAGAATGGTGGCTATTCTGCATCAGTGTCTAAAGCCTCACTGATAATTATGTAGAAAATTGTAAATAAGGGTGTGAACATCTATGCATGTGCCAGATTTTTCACAACAGGGGCCAGATTTATCAATGTTTCCCAATGCAGTGCAGCAGCCATAAATGTTGGACTGCGCTACAGGGGGGGGGGGGGAGGAGTGCACCATATCCACAGAGATATGGTTCTCTCCTCTCCACTCCTTAAGTGCTGCGTACAATTTTGCTACTATGCACCACGCACGCACCTTTGCGCCATAGTTCAAGGGCATGTGCAAGATCCTAGCATAGGTTTTGTACTGGAAGGGTTAGTATATAAGGAATAGTATATAAGGGATAGTACTTTATACTGGACGGGAGTCCTGTGTGGTTGCTTGAGGCACTGCTCCCCAGACCAGAGTTCCATGCACAGACTGGAGCCAACTTTCTTACTGAGGGCAGAGTGGCACCTGAACCGGGAGGATTATCAAGCGGAGCCATGCCAAGAAGTCCCAGAGAGAGATGGTTGAAGCTGACATGGATGCCTGTGGCGCAGTCTAGTGTACAGGTCTCCAGGCAAAGGCCAAATTCACTCTGGGAGGATTTTCATGCTTCTCTGTGGTGACTGGTCCAAGAAGCTTCAGTGAGCCTGCATGGATGCTTGGGACCCAGTCCCATTGGAAGGGATCCAGGCATCATCAGGAGCCACCTTCCCTATCTAGCGCCGGATGGTGCTTGACCGGGACAAAGTCTCATGCTTCTCAATTCTGATAGCTCTAAGAAGCACTAATGAGAGGTAGAGGGAACCGGCACAGGCATCTGGGATCTCATCCTGTCGGCCAGGCCTCCATTCACTGGCCAGAGCATCCTTCCTTACCCAATGCAGGGTGGCATGTGACCACCCATGAATTATTTTGTCCTGCAACTAGCTCAAAGAAACCCCAGTAAGAAGTAGATGAAGCCTGCATGGACGCTTGGGCTTTTCTATAGTGCTATCTAAAATTCTCGTGAAGCCATCAAAGTACTCTCTTAGAGGCCAGCATCCAATCATTCTTCTAGCACATGGATGATGAAGGGTTTCAAGTTATCTAGTGTAGAGTTTTCATGTTGTGCATGAATGCCTAGAGAGGGTGCTTCAAACTTGTTCTGGCAATGTGTGTCAGCACCACATGCATGATGCAATATGCAACATAGAGAGTGGTGAATAACTTCACAGGCAGGCTATAAAAACCAGTGCCAGTTGTGATGATATGTCTCATATTTTGTAAGTCTTTTTAGGGGAATGAATACCAGTGGCTTTGACAATCATTATTCTTTATGGTGGTGAGTTCCAAAGTGTGCATGCCATTGCTCTGATCAGAGTCAGTCCTAGTGCATAAGTAGTACAACCTTAGAAGCACTGCTAAACACCAGTAAATTACTTTATGGAGTTCTCCCACAAGTGTCTGACCTCTGGCGGCACCTTTAAACCACAAATAAATAACTTATGGAGTCCGCCCAGGAGCAGTAGGAGACCCAAACCATTGAGGCACATATCAGCCACAGTAGAAAAATTACGACATGTCGCAGTGAAATCCACCCTAATTGCATGCTTTCCCCTTTTGGGTTTGGTAGCAGATAAATGTGGAAGGGAGAGTGAAAGGAATGGGTTGAAGGTAAGATTTCAGGGTGGACGTGCACATTTCTAGTCCTTAGCCCATTACAAATATGTCTGTGTGGTATGTTAAATTAGGATGAAACATCCCTTCTTGTAAAATGAGGGAGGGGATACAAGTAAATGACCACGTCATGTGTGGCTCTAATCTGGTATGAGCCATGATGGATACAGGGTGGACAATAATAGGACCCGGGCCCCGACCTCGTGTTCTCAAAGTGAAAGCAATTGGTGTTTTAATAAGTTATCAATGAGCAGTTCACACGTTCGCTGGGCTGCACTCTGAAACTCAACACATTGGCGATGAGGGGGAATGCGTTGTTTCCCACCTATGTGCGTTGATCCTACTGTGCACTCCTCTCAACTTCCGCGACCCGCCTGCAGGCCGGTGTGTCCCCGCTTGGTGTTGGTCGGCTGGGAAGCCTCACTGTTGCTTCCGGCCCGCTGTCAATTGTGGTTGAGTGGCTGCTTGTGCCACTACAGCGGGCTACTCGGCTACATCAGTGGCTAATGTGTTGGTCTGCCATCACAGTCCAGCAAGTGGCACCGGGCTGCCTACATTTATTCTGGCTACTGCTGGCTCCTTATGGCCCGCCCACAGCAATGAGGTCACCTGTAGCTGTCCTGTGCCGCTGGGTGTGTTGATACGCCCGTCTCTTTCTGCAGCAGTCTTTCCGAGAGCGAGTGAATCCGCTGCTACTCTGTTTTGTTTTTTCAAAGGGCCCTGCCCCAGGGTTATATAAATTGCCTGCACTGGGGAGGATCATACTGCCTGATCCCTGCACCACAGCGAGCTTTTCCTGAGGTCTGTCCCCTGCTGAGAGTTCCAGCTCCTGGTGTTTGGTGGCCCAGCTCATTGCCTCAAGTGCGTCCCAGCCTGGTGGGCACCACAGGTGCCAGTGTTTGCTTCGATTTACCCAGATGGTAAACCAGGCAGCTTCTTCCTTCCTGCACACCAACCACCTGTTTCATCCATAATGGCTTTAATTCCTGCCTTTGTCTTGGAGGACTCTCTATCGCACAGGCGGCTCGGTGGAAAGACTGGGTGGAGAGGCTCAAAACCTTTTTTGCTGCTATGCCATTAGACAATGATAGAAGATGTCCAATGCTCTTACATCTAGTGGGCGCCACCATTAACAAGGGGGGCTTGGGGGAGGGAGCCGACCGACGGGAGGTCTCCTCCCCCGGGCGGTTTGGGAGGGCTGCGAGGGGTTCTTTCAAGAAGTTGCCAGAATGTTCTAGTTTTTGGGCTGGTCTAGTAGGACCAGCCAGCCCAAGTATAAATTCCCCCTTTTCCCGCTAACCGCCACCATTTTAGGTTTGGTGACCTGGTGGCTAGGTGCTTTAGCTTTTTGTGAGAGAGTGTCTTGTGTGTTTGTGAGAGTCTTTCATTCTTTGCCGGTTGCGATTGTACTTAGAGCTTAGTAATGGAAGATGCACGAGTCATTGAGGCGATGCGCCTGTTGGCGGATGCCGGTCGTTTGGATTTGCTCGCAGGAGGTGGGCAGGCTAGGCCTCAACGCCAGGCCTCTGCCGGTGTGGTGGCTGCGGTGATGGCTTGTTCGTCGCCGAAGAAGAGACGTCCGAGTCAGGTAAGCGAGAGGGGCCGCTCCCGGTCTCGGAAGCCGCACCCACAAAGGATGGTTCGGGGAGAGCCCGGTACTTCGGAGGCTCCGGAGGCTCAAGGGGCGTTGAGTTTGGGGGGGGGGTGGGTCTTCCCAAGCTCCGGCGCTTTAGTTGGGAGTTGTTGCTGGAGCAGGGGAGTTTCCGGTTATGGCAGGGCGGGGCAGGTTTCGAAGAAAGGAGGTAGGGGTGGCCGGGGAAGAAGCAAGAAACGCTCTGCTTCGGACCCGCTGTTTGAGCGGCGGGGGCAGTCTTCTGACGGTGCCTCTGTGCGCGGGGGGCGTAGGGGTTCGGTTCAATTTGTGTTACAGGATTCGGAACGGGAACAAGTTGAGCATGGTGCTCATGACGCCATGTTGGTCGTTAATGAAACTCAGTTTGTACCTGAGGCTGGTCAAAGGATGTTGTTATCCCCTTCAGGACGGATTCCTTACGATGGTCTAGCGGGGGAAGGGCGTGATGTGACTGCAGGTGGGTTTCGGGCTGGTTTGTCTTCTGGTTTGCAGGTTGTTGGGCAAGAGGCTGATGCGGGGGTGGGTGACTTTGGGGGTAATGTAGGGAGCCCGTTATTGTTCTCGACGCCGGGCTCGTCGGCTGGTGAGGTAGTATCTGTGGGTGGTGGCTCTAGAGGAGAGGGCGAATGGGCCCAAATGGGCGAAAGTGGTTCGTTTGGTGGTACGAATATTGGTTTGGAGGATCCGCGTTCTGGGAGTGTCCTTGGGGGTGTTTCTCTGGGGCACGTGGAAGGTTTTCGGGCGGAAGGAGGGGGTGTTCCTTTTATGAGTGGTGGGTCTTTTCAATCGGGTTTACAGATCCGTCAGCCAGTTCTTGGTTTTGGTTCTGCGGCATTTGGTGCTTCAGGAATGGGTCCGGGAAGGTTCCAGGCTCCCGGGGTCTTGAGTGCGACGGGGGTAAACTTCCAGGGCACTTTGTTGGGCCCGGCTAGGGGTTTTGGCCAGGTGAGCGACGGGCCTATACCGGGGCCCAGGAGTACAGCTCCTCACTTATCTGGGGCCTCTGGGGGTCCTTATTTTATGTGTGGTTCCCCTGGATGGGAACATTTTGGCGCTGCGGGGCTTGCGCAGCGTAGTTTCCAGAAGGAATTAGCAGGCCAGGAGTCATTCTCGAGAGCCTATAGGCAATCTTCTACTTCGGCATTGGCACAGGATAATTTGGATCACAGTGGAGACGAGGAGGTTGTAGGTGGATCTCCGGTGCGGGAGGTACCTTTGAGGTCTGATGCACGTGGTCGTTCTTTAGAGAGGGGTCGGAGAATGACTGTTGATTCCAACTGGAGGGGGGATGTATCTGGTTGGTTTGTGGATGGTAGGAACCCTAGCACACCAGTCCAAACTTTTTCTTTGCAGGAAGAGGTTAGGCGCGGAGTTCCAGACTTGGCAGGGCGCGGTCCAGTCCCTTTTCGCCAAGGGGAAGTGAGGAGAGTGCCTAGCGCGGCCCTCTCTGTTCCACCGAGGGATCCCGCCGCGGCCAGCACACGAGGGTCTGTCGTGACCCCGCTGGCCCCAACGAGTAGCAGGTATAGGTGGCAGGCCTTGCCGGCGGCTATGGAGCAACAGAGTCAACGCGCAGGGAGGTACAGGCGCGTACAGTCTGCTCCCCCCCCTGGAGTTTCGAAATCTTTTAAATGTACAGTTGTTGATACCGGGTTGGGTAAGACCCGTGGTGACTTAATGCATACCAGTGTGGATTCAGTGGTATTGGACTACGATGAGGAGAGTCCTGAGGAAGGTGAATTGCGGGATCCTGAGGGGGGGTGCCCTCTCATGCTTCTCATAGTATTTTACAGGCTCCAGTGGTCCAGAGGCAACTGCAAGGGAGAAGAGAGCACAGCCCTTCGGGTAGGGCGCCTCGCAGACCGGATGCATTGTCCTCGGCGCCACGGGCGGAGCCATCGAGAGCTGTCTCTCTGTTGCCAGGTGAGCAAACGGCCCCACAGGCCAAACCTGTTATGGTGTCTGTGGGTACCGGTGGTGAAAATGATGTGGTCATTGGTGATGGCCGTCTGGTCAAAGGTCGTTATGTAAAAGACACTGCAGTGGGCACTGATGAAGTGATGGATGTAATGGATAAAGGGGAAAGTGGTGTTATGGCTGGTGCTTCCAGCAGTGTTATGGCTGGTGCTTCCAGCAAAGTTACAGACAAAGTGGACAGTGGTGTTATGGCTGGTGCTTCCAGCAACGTTATGGCTGGTGCTTCCAGCAAAGTTACAGACAAAGTGGACAGTGGTGTTATGGCTGGTGCTTCCAGCAATGTTAAAGAGCCAGTGGCCAGTAAGGAGTTGAAAATAAAAAAATTACCATACATGGAGGTTACGAAACCTCTGGGTGCTCATCTAATGCTAAGTACCAAAGAACGTATTTGGAATGGTGAGTATGTGGAGCTCCTTAAGCTTCTACACCGGGAAGTCCGGTCTAAGGAAGGGTCCAAAGAGGAGGAATTTGAGCTGGCTAAACGCCCTAAAGTGCCTTTGAATATCGAGAACTGGACAGCTGCATTCTTGATTTATGCTAGTGTATATTGCGAAAAGTTCCCTGAGCGCAGCGTGTCCCTTTTTAAATACATGGACGTGATTCGTAAGGCTCAGATCACCGGGGGTGGTTTTGCCTGGTCTCAATATGACGAGGAATTTAGGGCCAGGATGGCTTGGGACCCCGAGGCGAAATGGGGTGAGCTCGATATGGATTTATGGCAACACACAATGGGGTCAGCAGCTGGGGGGAAGACCATTTTTACGGCCAGTGGTCTACCGTTAGTGTACCGGCCCTTTCAGGGGAAGCCCACCCGGGGAGGGGTGGGGGCCACTACAACCATGCCATCGGGATCTGGTTTCTGTTGGGAATTTAATGGGGGCTCCTGCACAAGAGAGTACTGTAAATTCAAACATGAATGCTCTGGTTGCGGAAGGAAACACCCGTTGTCCAAATGCTGGGACAATCAGCCATCAGGGAGCCAGCAGGGTAAGCAGGCGGGTTCAGGAAATTCCAATACGTCCTCACAGTTTTCAGGGGGTCGGGGATCCAGAGGTGCTAAGGGTGCTGGGTCCAAGGGCTCGTACACCAGTTAAATTGGACAGGCTGCGGATTGCCTTACAGGGTTACGATGATGAGTCTGCAAAACTTAAATTATTAGAAGGTTTTCAGTTTGGATTCCGGCTAGGTTACCTAGGATCTCGGGAACGGAGGTGGTCTGCCAATCTAAAATCGGCTTCTGAACACGCCACAGTTGTCCAAGACAAACTTACTAAAGAGGTACAGGAGGGAAGGATGGCTGGCCCGTTCCAAGATTGGCCGATCCTTAATTTGATTGGGTCACCGGTTGGTGTAGTCCCGAAGAAAGAGTTGGGGCAGTTTAGACTCATTCAACACTTATCGTGGCCTGAGGGGTCGTCTGTTAATGATTTTATTGACCCGGAGGTGGTGTCGGTCTCCTACTCTTCGGTTGACGTGGCCATGTCACTTGTTGTGACTGCGGGCGCAGCCGCTGAGATGGCCAAATGTGAAATCAAGTCTGCTTTCAGGCTGTTGCCTGTCCACCCGGACGATTGGTGCCTGCTGGGTATACAATTCGCAGGTAATTGGTACGTGGACAAGGCTCTACCGATGGGCTGTTCAATATCATGTGCTCTGTTCGAGTGTTTCAGCACTTTTCTGCAATGGTACTTTTCCCATCAGTCCGGTCATTCCCTGGTGACACATTACCTTGATGACTTTTTCTTTGTCGGATCCCCGAGCTCCGCGGAGTGCCAGAACGCTCTGGACACGTTCCATGGGCTCATGGAGGATCTGGGAGTTCCTCTAGCTCCTGAAAAGACAGTGGGCCCACTACGGTCCTTTCCTTTTTGGGTATTGAAATTGATTCTGTACTTATGTCGGCTCGCCTGCCCGAAGACAAAAGGGTCAACATGGTGCAACTGCTGGAGTTAATGTTGTCAAAGAGGAAAGTGCTGGTGAAAGAGATTCAAGTGCTTTTGGGTCATCTGAATTTTGCTTGCAGAGTTGTGAGAACGGGCAGGACCTTTTGTAGAAGACTGGGCAGGGCTTTAGCAGGTCATCACTTGCCCCACCATCGTGTGCGTTTGTCTGCTGGTGTCAAAGAGGACTTGAGAATGTGGAAGTTTTTCCTGAATTCTTTCAATGGTGTTCCCTTGGTCAGAGACGTTGATTTTCAGTGGGACGTGCAAATGTTTTCAGATGCGGCTGGCAGTGATGGTTTTGGGCTCTTCTGGAATGGTAAATGGTGTGCGGAACGTTGGCCGGATGAATGGTTGAATGGTGGTCGCAGCATCACTTTCTTGGAATTGTTCCCTCTATTGGTTGCCTTGACCCTGTGGGGGGAGGAATTGGCGCACAAGAAGGTGCTATTTCGTGTGGATAACATGGCTGTTGTAGAGATAGTGAACCGACAGTCTGCCAGAGACAAACAGGTGTTAAAACTTATGAGAGTTTTCGTTCTGGATTGTTTGGAACACGACATTCATTTTCGTGCCTTACACATTCCTGGCGTGGACAATGACATTGCGGATGCTCTGTCTCGTTCACAGTGGGGGAGATTCCGTGGACTGGCGAGGGACGCAGACAGATCCCCGACTCCGATGCCGACTCATCTGTGGCACGTAGGCGAGGTCGGGTCGTACAATTGGTGGTAGGTTCTTTGTCTGTGTCTACGCGTTCTGCTTATTCCTTGGCTTGGAGGGAATTCATAGAATCTGGTACTGTCAGAAGGGAAGATCTGTCTCGGCCGTCGGACAATGTGGTCAATTTTATACTGGACCTCATGGACAAGGGCCTAACCAAAGTAACTATCGCTGGGAAGCTAGCGGGTATTGCTTTTATGGGAAAGTTGTTGTGGGGTTACCCCCCGTCAGCGGGTGAGATAGGCAGGAGGATGCTTGAGGGCTGGGCCAGGGAGCAAGGGCATGTTGGTAGATCCAGGGCTCCACTCTCTTGGCAAGTGCTTGCCAGATTAATTACAGTCCTGCCTTTGGTATGTTCGGATGATTTTGAGGCATGTGTCTTCTCAATGCTCATGGCTTTTATGTTTTTTGGTGCTTTTAGGGTCTCGGAGTTGTTGGGGTCCAAACATAAGAGTGGTTTATATTGGAAGGACGTTTTTTGTTATGATGAGGGTGTTCATGTCTGGTTGTCCAGCTCTAAAACTGATCAGACGGGTAAGGGAAAAGGTGTGTGGTTACAGGCGCGTGCTCCAAAGCTCACTTGCCCTGTACTGCTGGCGCGGCGCTGGCGTTCATTATGTGGGGGAGGTGATGAGGCTCTTGTTTTCCAACATATTAATGGCACCCCTGTCACAACTTATCAGTTAAGGATGGTTTTACGCAAAGCCCTACAACACATTGGTCTCGATAGCAATCTATATGGGACTCATTCTTTCCGAATAGGTGCAGCCACTGAGGCTTTTCACAGAGGTTGGACTGAGAGGGATATTATGCGGTTGGGGCGTTGGTCTTCTACTTGTTTCCAGCGCTATGTGAGGAGCTCGGCTGAGGAAGCGCAGGCGTCCTCCTCTTAGTCATGTTTTCTAATTGTCTTTTCTTTTTCAGGATCCGTTGCTGGACCTCGCTCCTCAGTGGTAACGGTCTGGATAGTGGGGCATTCCTTCGTAAAGTGGGCCAGAGTCCAGGCGGCACGAAGCTACTTGGTTTTAATGATCGAATGTTTAACGTTGTATGGAAGGGTAAAGGTGGGATGCTCTGGAGAGAGTTAATCCCTTGTCTGAACAATAACATGGTGGGCGGTTTATGCCCGGATATTTTGGTTATTCATTTGGGAGAAAATGATCTTTGTGCCACGAAAGGTGTTGTTTTACTGCGTGCTATGAAACGGGATTTAGGCCTCATCAAGGAGCTTTGGTCTGGGTGCCATGTTTTTTGGACGGAGTTGATACCGCGCAGGACATGGAGAGGGGCTGTGAACCCCAGGGCTGTCGATCGGCCAGGAAGAAGGTAAATTCAGAGGTGTCTCGTTGCTGCAGGGGATTTGGTTTCAGCAGGATCTCGCACAGGGATATTACATTTGAGACAGTTGAGTTTTTTCGGGATGATGGAGTCCATTTGTCACGGGTGGGCATGGATCTTTATCTATTGGAGCTTCGTGAGGTGTTAGCACGGGCATTGGCTATGCAGCGTTGATCCCCCTACCTTTTTTCTTTTCGCTTCGCGTGTTGGGGGGCAGAAAGGGAGGCGTTGGGTGTCCCCCCACCACCCGCCTACCTTTCTGGGTGGCGGTATTTTTGTGTATCAGTACGGTTTTAGGCAGATTGTTGGTTGGATTTTCGATAGAGTATTTCTTTGACTGGGGCCGGGGTATGTTGGTCATGGTTTGACCGTTCAGTTTGGTAAAGGGGCTATCTGCAGGAGTGCAGGGTCAGGCAGGGTCGATGATTACGGAGGGCATGACCAATGTTATTTCAGTTGTGGTTTGACGAATAAAGTTTTAATGATGACGTATGTTTTATCTATGACGAAATGTTTATTGATGACGTAATGTTTTATTGATGACGTAATGTATAATGATGTTATAATGTTTATTGATGTATTGTGGGGAGGGCCCAATTATGTTAGGGGTGGGGGTTGGGGGCCTGTATGGTTAGTTATTTATTTATTTAGCGAGGTTTAGTTTTGTAAGGCGTTGCCAAGGTTTGTATTGTAATGTGCACCTGTTTCCTAATAAAGCGGCCTTTTACACACACAAACAATTTTTGGTCTACTTTTCTCTCACCCCTCGCCCTCCCTCCCAAGGGGGGCTTGGGGGAGGGAGCCGACCGACGGGAGGTCTCCTCCCCCGGGCGGTTTGGGAGGGCTGCGAGGGGTTCTTTCAAGAAGTTGCCAGAATGTTCTAGTTTTTGGGCTGGTCTAGTAGGACCAGCCAGCCCAAGTATAAATTCCCCCTTTTCCCGCTAACCGCCACCATTTTAGGTTTGGTGACCTGGTGGCTAGGTGCTTTAGCTTTTTGTCCCACCCTCCCTCCCTATTTTTCCTTAGTTTTTCTTCCCCTCGCTCCCTCGTTTTTGCTCCATTTTGGGGTCTCCTGTTCATTTTTCTTTTTCAAAAGGCTGTTTTTCTGGGTTACCGGTGTGCAGGGGTTTTTGCTTGTACTTGTATTTGTCGCTAGGAGCAGGTGCTGTGCGGTATTTTTGTGTATCAGTACGGTTTTAGGCAGATTGTTGGTTGGATTTTCGATAGAGTATTTCTTTGACTGGGGCCGGGGTATGTTGGTCATGGTTTGACCGTTCAGTTTGGTAAAGGGGGTATCTGCAGGAGTGCAGGGTCAGGCAGGGTCGATGATTACGGAGGGCATGACCAATGTTATTTCAGTTGTGGTTTGACGAATAAAGTTTTAATGATGACGTATGTTTTATCTATGACGAAATGTTTA
The DNA here is from genome assembly GCF_964263255.1 of Lissotriton vulgaris. NCBI lineage: Eukaryota > Metazoa > Chordata > Amphibia > Caudata > Salamandridae > Lissotriton > Lissotriton vulgaris. The sequence goes on along the minus strand of NC_141687.1, from coordinate 580,878,430 downwards.
TTGATGACGTAATGTTTTATTAATGACGTAATGTATAATGATGTTATTATGTTTATTGATGTATTGTGGGGAGGGCCCAATTATGTTAGGGGTGGGGGTTGGGGGCCTGTGTGGTTAGTTATTTATTTATTTAGCGAGGTTTAGTTATGTAAGGCGTTGCCAAGGTTTGTATTGTAATGTGCACCTGTTTCCTAATAAAGCGGCCTTTTACACACACAAACAATTTTTGGTCTACTTTTCTCTCACCCCTCGCCCTCCCTCCCAAGCTGGGGAAGTTGGTGGTGGAGGCCAGCCCACCTTTCACATATAATATCCTGAAGCAGGCCCTCACTGAGCACTTTGAACCGCTACCAAACCATGATTATGAGCAGTTCCTTCCACTTCAAGCTAGGCAAATTCCTGAAAAATCAGTGGACACTTTCTGTGCTCGACTAAAGGAACTTGCTTGTGCTTGCACGCTGCCTGACCCTGATGATGAGATTTGAGCACAGTTCATACAGGGCTGACTCCCCGTCAAGTTGAAGGAAAACAATCTGCAGGTACCCGGATGTCCATGGCTGACATGCTTACAATGTGGAGACTGGAGGAACTTTCGAAGATGCACGATGTGCACATGGAGGGGGCTCTACAACAACAAGTAAAGATAGAGCCTGTCAGCGTGGAGATGCATGTGGGGACAGAAAATAAGAAGACCCAACCCAAACCAGTTGCGAGCGGCAGGGTGTGTTACAAGTGCGGGGGACACTATCCTCATCCGGGGCCATGCCCTGCCCAAGGAAAAAGGTGTTCTGCCTACAACAAACGGAATCACTTAGCCAAAGTATTCTGCTCAGCTGCATCTCAGAAGTCACAAAACCCAAATCAATCAACGTACTGCAGACACCCATAGTCCTGGATGATGAAGTAGACATGGATGATGATGATGTGGAAGAGGTAGTACATATCAAACAGCCATGCAGCCAGGAAAGTACCCTCGACGGCGCATACAAAGTGCACCATCTTTCTCTTAGGCCACCGGCTCTCAGCCTTGATTAACACTGGAGCTTCCATACACTTTTCGAAGCAGCCCGTGTTACAAACCTTCCTGATACGGCCAATCCTGCACCCCACCACTACCCAAGTATATACCTTTGGTTCTTCAGTACTGCTCCCATTGACAAGGATGTTCATGACAGAGATCTCACATGGGTCACGGTCGGCACGGGCCAAGGTGTATGTTACCTTGAGTGGCTTTGAAATGCTGCTGACCTGCTGGACGGCAGAAAGGCTACAGCTGGTCTCTTTTGCCTTCAGTGTGCACCTGGGTAGTGTGGACGATTTCTTGTGCCGAGTTCTCACAGCTATTTGATGGCACTGGATGCCTGAAGGACCATCTCATACACCTCCACATTAATGAATCAATCCAGCTGGTGATCCTAAGACATCGCTGGGTGGCCTTCGGTCTGTGCCCCAAAGTTGAGAACAAACCGAGAAAGTTGGAGCAGGCAGACATCATTGAGTGGGTGGATGGCCTTACACCATGGGTGTCCCTGTTATAGTCACTTGCAAGCCTAAACAGCCTGCTGAGGTTAGAATCTGTATTGACATGCTTTTACCCAACCTGGCAATCCAACGTGAATGTCAACCGATGCCCACCGTTCATGACATTGTTGCTAAAGTGAGAGGATCGAGATGTTTTTCTAAGATGGCTCTCCGTGCAAAATACCATCAGCTGCTGTTGGCTCCAGAGTCAAGAGCAATAAAAACTTTTACACCCAGGTAGGTCTACGAAGATGCAAATGCCTCAGCTTCAGAGTGTCAAGCCGAGCTGGTGTTTTTATTTTTATTTTTTTATATTTTTTATTGTCAACATATGGGGTACAAACACGACAGCAATTTTCATACATAAGAAAACGATACAAGCAAAAAGATATAAAAAAAGGAGCAAAGAAAAATGACCAGAAAACAGGGGAAATAAGCAAAATTATATAATATAAAAATAAGAACACGAGAGAGCAACAAAACAAACCAACACCATATACCTCAGAGTAACATTATACTGTAGCTTAAAACAAAAGCCCCCATATTGCTTCTAGCTTTATCATAGAACATGTACCCCTTGCCTTAGCAAATGCTTTTTTCCATTTAATACATATCCTTTACCAGCTGCCACCAATCGTTTACAGAAGGTGGCTTAAAAGAGAGCCTTACATGAGCTATTGCCAATCTAACAGCGACCAGCAGTATTGAAGCCAATCGCCAAAGTCAGGCATCCACTATTTTACATCCCAGCATAATTTCTGTAACCGTTATTGATGACATTATCCCCAGCCTCTGAGAAAACACTTAGCCGATCTGCTGCCAATATGCCTCTAATTCAGGACAAGTTGCAAACATATGAGTAATATTTGCAGCATATAAATCACATCTGGGACAGACGATTTAATTGCACAATATGTAGGACTGTGGCTGATCAGAGGGGTAGACGGGCCATGGCACAGTTGGAAAACAGGGAGGAAGAAATTTACTTTTTGTTCAATTTATGGTTCTAATTTTGACGACCCTGTGGTTATTTATACTTTAAATATGGAAATGTTAGACTGGGAGGGGGAGCGGGTGGTAATGGGTGATTTTAACTATGTTATGGACTATAATATAGATACCACTAGACAAGTGGCTATTCATAGAATGCGGAAGACCAGCGCAGCAATTATAGAACTGGGACGGCTGCAATCTGTTAGAGATATATGGAGGTACTTAAACCCAGCCATCCCAGGGTATATGTACTATTTTGCCCCTCATAAGCTGTAACCTAGAATCGACATGTTATGGACATCAGACTACATACTAGCAGTAGTCCCGGATATAGAAATATGCCCACAGTCACTTCTGATCACAATCCTTTATTGTTGTCATTTGATTTGGAATACGAAGGCAGGACACCCAGACCTTTTTTGTTCCCTAGATACCTTCTAACAGATAAGGGATACTTGGATAATATCAGAAGCCAGCTTGAATTATTTCTCAGAGAGAATATAGACTCGGCCTCCCCATCTATGATTTGGGATACTGTGAAAGCCATCGTAAGAGGTATAACTCAACAATGTCTATGGCAACAGAATAAAGGCAAACAAAGAGGCTATCCAAGCAGTCCGTAGAGCTGTGGAAATAAATTCAGTAGCAATTTGTCTTGGTTCTAATGCTCAAGATCAGCTGCTTGTGGGATTGATAGATTCTAGGCTAAATATAAGAAAGACATTCTTGGAGAAAAACATTGCTTGATACTATAAGCAACGGGTGATACAATATGAAGAATGAGAACAATTAGGCAAAGTCTTGGCTTATCAAGTGACAGAGGAAAGGGCTAAAACTCAAATAAGGAGTATAAAACGTGTAAATAATACTCTGTACTCTCAGTCAAAAGAGATTTTAGAACAATTCTCTTTGTTTTATAAAGAGCTATATATGTCAACTATAGATCCAGGAGAAGAGGAGATGCGGCGGTACCTCCAGGATAGAACATTCCCAATAGTGAGCGACGAAACATCAGATTCACTGGAGAGAGATATTACAGCGGAGGAAATAGATATGGCAATATCTTCTCTGCCAACTGGAAAGGCAGTGGGAGAAGATTCTATACCTATAGAATTTTATAAGATATTCAAAGATATTCTGACTCCACTGTTTAGAATGGTTATGCAAAGTATAGGTGTCATGGTAAAGGCACCAGAATCCTGGAGCTTAACACAAATGGTGTTTTTTTTCAAAAGGGCAAGCCGACTGATGAATGTGGCTCTTATCGGCCAATTTCATTAATCAATGTAGATGCCAAGATCTTTGCTAAGATCTTTGCAAACCGTCTCTCTTCATCCACACCTGGCCTGATGTCTCCTTATCAACATGGGTTTATACAAGGCAGGGATACTACAGCCCATGTTAACATGCCAATAGGGGCATTTGATGTGGCTGAAAGGCAGGCAATCCCTTTAGGTAAGATTTTTCTAGATGCCGAGAAGGCGTTTGACAGAGTGGGATGGGAGTTTTTTATGGGCCATACTTGACAAGTTCGGGCTTAAAGGCCAATATAAGCGGTGGATACAAGCCCCATATGATAAACCCTGAGCAAAATTATCCTACTTAGGCCTCCAGTCAAAAGCCTTCTCGATTCATTCTGGTACTAGACAGGGGTGTCCCCTCTCTCCCTTGTTATTTTGCCTTATGTATTGAACTGTTTATCTGTACCCTGCAATCGCGTCTTCAAATAATCCTCTTAGTATCTGGCGATGTTCCTCTCAAGATCATTGCTTATGCAGATGATATAGCGGTTTTACAACTGCTCCAACCAAAGCTATTATGATTATTGAGAAAGAAGCCACAATGTTTGGCCGTATTTGAGGATGTAAACAGAATATATAAAAAAAAAAAAAATACGACTTGAGTTTTAAACCTGAAAAAACAATATCCGGGGCCTGCATTGTAGCTACCTATCTGGGGGTTAGGCTATCCGCACCCTGAACTATGAATTCCTACTGAAAGATACAATTAATATGCTCAGGAAGTGGCACAAACTTCCGATTGGTATAATTGGATGCTCCAATATTATAATAAGATTCTGCCCACATTTTTGTATTTATTTAGATCTATCCCTTTGCGGGTTCCATATGTATTTTTTAAGAAATTGGAGGGAGTTCTGGGTAGCTTCATATGAGGATATAAAAATGCTAGACGAGCTATTGATTTGTTAAAGATACCATATGAACAAGGAGGACTTGACTTTCCCGATTTAAAAAATTACTTTTGGTCTGCTTTTGTTACCCGTTTCGTAGCCTCTTAAAGCCTGACCACAAAAAATTCTTCCATCAATTTATACTTGGTGAGGACAGTAATATGTGCTGAGGGTGATGTTCAAGCTATTACAGGACAGTGGTCTTACCTTACATCGTGAGAAATGTGTGTTTCTCCAGAAGGATATCACTTTCTTCGGCTACCAATTCTCTGAAAGTGGGGTCATGCCCGATCTCGCAAAAGTTCAAGTCATTCAATCTTCCCTGGCGCCCACCAGTGTTACAGGTGTCTGCAGTTTCTTTGGGGATAGTTACATACTGTCGCTGATTAATTAAAAATGTTTCCTCCCTCACAGCCCCACTTCTAGAACCAACCAAAACAAATGCAGTGTGGGGGTGGGGGCCTGCGAAGAGGAGGCGTTTCAAGCAACTAAAAATGATCTATCTGCACAGACTGCCTTGGCTTATTGTAAGCATGGGCGTAAAATCCGTTCTGCTCGCGGATTTTGCGGATTTTCGGTAAATTCGCAATCCGCGCACTCTCGCGAATTTTCTGAAAATCCGCAAATTCGCACGCAGCAGATTTTTTTGCTTGGTGATACAATATTGCGGCGAGCGGCGTTCACTTACCGTCATTCAGCGTTTGCCGAGTTGTTTTTCTCGTTATTTTGCGATTGCTGCGCCATTTTGGATCTTGCTGCGGCATCAAACTCCCGCGATTACGTCATTGCGGCTTGCCATCTTGCACAGCGAGAGTTTGTCAAGGCGAGTACGCCGTGATCACGTATCGCGGGATGTTCGCAATTGCGAACATGTATATGCGGCGGGCAGCAACAATCTCGCACTCGCAAAATTACAAAATTTGCAATTCTGCACAAGAAATCCACCAGCAAGCAGCATAAACCTTCTGAAAATGATAATTTTTTTATCAGAATAACTCCTCAGGTTGACATTTGCCTGCACTTTTTTTTGCAAGGAGTCAATTTTTTTAGGGGGGGAGGAAGGAAGTGCCCCACAGTCTCCAACTTCCTGTTCCTGTCCAGCAGGCTCCTCCCAGTGCTTTCTTCATGTGCTGGTCACTTTCATTTGGATCTTGACCTGGAAGGATTACTTTTGGTGGATGCTGCTGGATATTTGGATTTGAGGCATTTTTGACTTTCTTTGGATCACTTTTGGATTAGAAATTTAATAAGTAAGTTTGTTTGGGGCATTACAGGTGCTGCAACTATAATTTTAGAATTTTCGATTTTTGGGGGGTTGTTGGGGCCTTTTGCCCAGGGGTAGTGAGTAGGCATGAGCGGGAAATCCGTTACGCCCGCGGATTTTGCGGATTTTTGGGAAATCCGCAAATTTTGCGGATTTCCCGCAAAATCCGCAAAAAAAATCCGCGGACGTAACGGGTTCAAAAGTTGAACCCCCACTCATGTAACTATTTTACAATGGCGCCAGCAAGATGCCAGCGCCGTTGTAAAATAGTTACAAAGTTAGCTTGCACAGGAAATACTAGATAAAACGAAGCAGGTGCTGCTTTATTTTATCTAAGTGCTTCCTTTGCAAGCTAACTTTGTAACTATTTTACAACGGCGCTGGCAGCTTGCTGGCGCCATTGTAAAATAGTTACAGCTCACTCAAGGGACCCCTGCGCCCTTCGGGGCGATTGCATAGTAACACACACATGGTCGCTCGAACTAGTTGATGCTCAAATTCAGTGACTCATTCATTAGCCTAAAAACAATAGTGAGCGTTGTCGAGGCTGGGCAGGTGTGCCTTCTTCCCAAATCTACCATGGAAAATCAGCTGTGATGCTGGATAGACTTTGCATCCTTGACTTTCACGAGCGCAATACCCGTGCTGTTGATGTGACCAGGAGCTTCTTTCTCTTCATCTGCTGAACTGATCTTTCTCTGACCTTTTATACACACAAGAGGTACATACATGAGCAGGCACATTGTGTTTGCACGGGTTTCTGCAAGTTCGCAAGCGTTTTGTACAATTTCGCAATTTGCGAAATTGTACAAAACCCTTGCGAACTTGCAGAAACCCGTGCGAACACAAAAAAAAAAATCTGCGAGGATTCGCGGATTTTTGCAGATTTCGCAGATTTTCGCAATCTGCAAATTCGCAAATCCGCAAATTCGCGGATTGCCAATCCGCAAAATCCGCCCATGCCTAGTAGTGAGTGGTGCATGGACTGAGTTTTTCTGTGGGGTCTCTTTAATGTAAACATCATGGAGGGCATGGATGGCATGGGATTGTGCTGATTTTTGTGTGTTTTTTGATTTTTTTGGCTGCTGTTGGGGACTGGCCATGTGGGTGGGGGCCATTTTGAGTGCTGGAACAGACAGGCCCTGGCCATGTGCTTGGGGCAAGGGGCCATTTTGAAGGAAGGCAGTGTTCTCAGGTGTGCACCCATTTTGCCTAGCTTTCATCCTTTATGCCCAGGGGTAGTGAGTGGTGCATGGGCCTAGTCTTTCTGTGGGGTGTCCTGAATTTAAACATCATTGAGGGCATGGATGGCATGGGATTGTGCTGATTTTTGTGTGTTTTTCGATTTTTTAGACTGTTGTTGGGACCTTTTGCCCAGGGCTAGTGAGTGGTGCATGGGCCTAGTCTTTCTGTTGGGTGTCTTGAATTTAAACATCATTGAGGGCATGGATGGCATGGGATTGTGGTGATTTTTGTGTGGTTTTCGATTTGTTTGGCTGCTGTTAGGGCCTTTTGCACAGGGCTAGTGAGTGGTGCATGGGCCTGGTCTTTCTTTTGGGTGTCTTGAATTTAAACATCATTGAGGACATGGAAGGCATGGGATTGTGCTGATTTTTGTGTGTTTTTTGATTTTTTTTGGCTGCTGGTGGGGCCTTTTGCCCAGGGCTAGTGAGTGGTGCATGGACTGAGTCTTTCTGTGGGGTCTCTTTAATGTAAACATCATGGAGGGCATGGATGGCATGGGATTGTGGTGATTTCTGTGTGTTTTTCAATTTTTTGGGGTGTTGATGATGGGGACTGGCCATGAGGGTGGGGGCCATTTTGAGTGCTGGTACAGGCAGGCCATGTGCTGGGGGCCAAGGGGCCATTTTGAATGCAGGCAGTGTTCTCAGGCCTGTACCCATTTTGCCTAGTTTTCATCCATTATGCCCAGGGGTAGTGAGTGGTGCATGGGCCTAGTCTTTCTGTGGGGTGTCTTGAATTTAAACATCATTGAGGGCATGGATGGCATGGGATTGTGCTGATTTTTGTGTGTTTTTCGATTTTTTGGGCTGCTGGTGGGGCCTTTTGCCCAGGGCTAATGAGTGGTGCATTGACTGAGTCTTTCTGTGGGGTCTTTTTTATGTAAACATCATGGAGGGCATGGATGGCATGGGATTGTGCTGATTTTTGTGTGTTTTTCGATTTCTTTGGCTGCTGTTGGGGCCTTTTGCCCAGGGCTAGTGAGTGGTGCATGGGCCTAGTCTTTCTGTTGGGTGTCTTGAATTTAAACATCATTGAGGGCATGGATGGCATGGTATTGTGTTGATTTTAGTGTGTTTTTTTATTTTTTGGGCTGCTGGTGGGGCCTTTTGCCCAGGGCTAGTGAGTGGTGCATGGGCCTAGACTTTCCGTTGGGTGTCGTGAATTTAAACATCATTGAGGGCATGGATGGCATGGGATTATGCTTATTTTTGTGTGTTTTTCTTTTTTTTTGCTGCTGGTGGGGCCTTTTGTCCAGGGGTAGTGAGTGGCGCATGGACTGAGTCTTTCTGTGGGGTCTCTTTAATGTAAACATCATAGAGGGCATGGATGGCATGGGATTGTGCTGATTTGCGTGTGTTTTTTTATTTTTTTGGCTGATGTTGGGGGCCATTTTGAGTGCTGGTACAGACAGGCCCTGGCCATGTGCTGGGGGCAAGGGGCCATTTTGAAGGCAGGCAGTGTTCTCAAGCCTGCACCCATTTTGCCTAGCTTTCATCCTTTATACCCAGGGGTAGTGAGTGGTGCATGGGCCTAGTCTTTCTGTGGTGTGTCTTGAATTTAAACATCATTGAGGGCATGGTTGGCATGGGATTGTGCTGATTTTTGTGTGTTTTTCGATTTCTTTGGCTGCTGTTGGGGCCTTTTGCCCAGGGCTAGTGAGTGGTGCATGGGCCTAGTCTTTCTGTGGGGTGTCTTGAATTTAAACATCATTGAGGGCATGGATGGCATGGGATTGTGCTGATTTTGATGTGTTTTTTCGACTTTTTGGGGTGTATAACTGATGTTCCTCTGTCTTCCATTGCTTTTAGGTGCACAAGACTCAAGAGAACCACCAGTGCCAGGAAGAAGTCCTGCAGCGGTGTGTGTGTGCAGCCTAACGTCACGCGACGTCACGTCTGGCCACAGACAAGACAATTCTGCAACTCGTGCAACTGCGGCCTGCTGTTCTGACCTCTGAAGTAGATGGCCCCAAAAAAAGTTTTTCGATTTTTTGGGCTGCTGGTGGGGCCTTTTGCCCAGGGCTAATGAGTGGTGCATTGACTGAGTCTTTCTGTGGGGTCTTTTTTATGTAAACATCATGGAGGGCATGGATGGCATGGGATTGTGCTGATTTTTGTGTGTTTTTCGATTTCTTTGGCTGCTGTTGGGGCCTTTTGCCCAGGGCTAGTGAGTGGTGCATGGGCCTAGTCTTTCTGTTGGGTGTCTTGAATTTAAACATCATTGAGGGCATGGATGGCATGGTATTGTGTTGATTTTAGTGTGTTTTTTTATTTTTTGGGCTGCTGGTGGGGCCTTTTGCCCAGGGCTAGTGAGTGGTGCATGGGCCTAGACTTTCCATTGGGTGTCATGAATTTAAACATCATTGAGGGCATGGATGGCATGGGATTATGCTTATTTTTGTGTGTTTTTCTTTTTTATTGCTGCTGGTGGGGCCTTTTGTCCAGGGGTAGTGAGTGGCGCATGGACTGAGTCTTTCTGTGGGGTCTCTTTAATGTAAACATCATAGAGGGCATGGATGGCATGGGATTGTGCTGATTTGCGTGTGTTTTTTTATTTTTTTGGCTGATGTTGGGGGCCATTTTGAGTGCTGGTACAGACAGGCCCTGGCCATGTGCTGGGGGCAAGGGGCCATTTTGAAGGCAGGCAGTGTTCTCAAGCCTGCACCCATTTTGCCTAGCTTTCATCCTTTATACCCAGGGGTAGTGAGTGGTGCATGGGCCTAGTCTTTCTGTGGTGTGTCTTGAATTTAAACATCATTGAGGGCATGGTTGGCATGGGATTGTGCTGATTTTTGTGTGTTTTTCGATTTCTTTGGCTGCTGTTGGGGCCTTTTGCCCAGGGCTAGTGAGTGGTGCATGGGCCTAGTCTTTCTGTGGGGTGTCTTGAATTTAAACATCATTGAGGGCATGGATGGCATGGGATTGTGCTGATTTTGATGTGTTTTTTCGACTTTTTGGGGTGTATAACTGATGATCCTCTGTCTTCCATTGCTTTTAGGTGCACAAGACTCAAGAGAACCACCAGTGCCAGGAAGAAGTCCTGCAGCGGTGTGTGTGTGCAGCCTAACGTCACGCGACGTCACGTCTGGCCACAGACAAGACAATTCTGCAACTCGTGCAACTGCGGCCTGCTGTTCTGACCTCTGAAGTAGATGGCCCCAAAAAAAGTTCCCCGTAGGTCCTCTAGCAAGAAAGTTGCCAATATGGAGCAGAAGAAGCAAGTTACCAAGGAGACTGGTGTGCCGCCCGCCACATTTTTTGGGAATAAAAAACAAAGTACGCCTGCAGCAGCAGCGGGATCTGCTGGGGACCAAGCTGGGAGCAGCACCCCCGCTCCATTGGGCTCAGTGCCACCACCACCACGCCAACTTAAGTCCAAGCCCTTGAGTGCTGCAGAGGCAGCCAGTCTAGTTGTTCAATCACCATCGACCAGTGATGTTGGCTCATCGCAAGAAAGTAGCAGCAATGTCCCTCAATCAGCACAGGTTGTTGTAACTCATCTGACGAGTGTTCAACAACCACAGCCGCAACAACAACCACATGTGCAAGTACAAGCCCAAGTACATGTGGAAGGAGAGGCAGCGCAAGGAGATGCGCAAGCAGAGGTGCCTTCGCTTCTTTGGGAGTTTGACATATGGAAAGGGGAGACCACTCAGTCCCCCCGAACGTATGGATGGGTGCCCCGATCCCCCGGGAAACCATTGTGGGCGGGGGGCGTGAACCCGGCTGGTATGCCCGAAGCGGCGTAGCCGGAGCACGCCCCTCCCGCCCCAAAGAGGTTGTCCTAAACACCCGCCCAGAAGTCCGTGCACGGATGGGCGTGCTTGAGGCGGGCCCGCCCTCTCGCAGCTGGATAAATAGTCCTGGAATCCAACGAAGCTTCCTCTTGTTCCTGTGCTCTGAAGGCTGCACCACTCGTCGCTCGTGAGCCCTCAAGGGAACAAGCTGCACTTTTTTGAGAACTTGTAATCTTTGTCTTTTCTTTCAGTTATCAAGGCGTGTTTGGAGATTGAGTCACCTTGGCAAATCAGGTCGGACGGATTGATTGAAGACATGCCTGGCAAAAAATCCGGAAAGAGCTCCGAGATGCAAAGGATGCTGCGCACGTTGGTCAACCAAGTGGCGGTGATGGACCGAAAGTTGGGTAAAGTTGACCGGCTTGATCGAGGCCTAGCGGCCATCAGGAAACAGGTGGAGGCCCAAAATGCCCCCTCGGGACGGCCTAAAAAGATCATACGACCGGCATTGTCGAACGTCACCCCAGGGGATAAGGGTAAGAAGAGGAAGGGGAAAGCAGGTCCCAGCGAGGCCCCAGTTCCAGTAGTAGCTCCACCGATTCCCGTCGCGCCGGCGGCCAGCCCGGTACCAGGACCGGATGGGGGATTGCCAATTCCCGTGGTTATCACGCCACTGGGGGACGACCAGATGCCCCCGGAATTAGCACTTCAGTTAGCAGCGGTATTACCCTGGCTAAAGAAGGGAGCGGGGGGATTAGCGGCTGCGGGAGACCCGGACGAAGAAGCCAGAATAATTATTGAACAGATGCGGCAGGCAAGGGATGCCGGGACAGCGAATGTACCTTCTATTTCCCCGCAGATGGCGAAGGTGGTCACGGCTGACGATCGGGAGAAGACAACGGACACAGCTGGGAGCACGGCCGAAGCCGGTAAGAGATCGTTGCCATTGGTGGGGGAGGGCCCGGTGCCCTCAAGGCGGGAAAGTTTATCTCAACATATTCCCATGGTTACGAAAGAGATGGTTTGGACAGACAAGTATATTAACATGTTTTCACTTTTGACTGACCATCGTGAGTTAGAATATGCAAAGACCCAGAAAGATCTCTGGCACCCCAGTGTATGGCGGGCCAAGATGGCGGAATTCAGGGTCAAGGAGACCATGGTGAACTGGGTCAGGGCCTTTTCTATCTTCGCGGCAATTATTGGAGAACGTAAACCAGAAGTGTTGACTGACATGGCATGTTACCAGAACAGTATCATGAATTTCCATGCGATGTATGGGGGAAATGAATGGAAGGGCTATGATGTTGCCTTTAGAAAAGCGAAGGAGTTTAACCAGGCCTTGACATGGGATTGTTTGGATACAGTGTCATGGCACGCTCAGCTCTTGCCAGGACCGGCGAGTGCTTCAGGGTCAAGCACGAACGGCTCCGGGGGATTCCATCAGAGGCCGTCACAGCCCTTTCGGGCGAGCGCCGGGGGAGAATCCCTGCCCAGGTCAAGCGGGAACGGAGGCATGCGAGGGGTGTGTTTGGGGTTTAACGAAGGAACTTGTAACAGGCCTCAGGGAACGTGTAGGTTCCGGCACGCGTGCTCGGGCTGTGGGAATTCCTCACACCCGGAAACCAGTTGCTGATCTAAAGCCAATGGTGCGGGAGGAAAGGGGGCTCCCAAGCAGGATTGATACGGTGCCTCTGAAGCAAACATCTTCGCCCGTAGATATCTTGGCTTTGACCCCTTGGCTGAACCGATACCCTGATCATACGTCCGCTGGGACTCTGAGGGATATTACATGTAAGGGGGGTTGAACCCAAGCAGTCACGGGGACCTGGGCGTTATATGGTATGTGTAAAGAGGGTCCCCGTAAGGAATAGTGTTATGTGCACCATACACCCTAACACAAGTAAGTGTTATTTTACAGACAATAATCAAAACTTCTGAGAAAAGTATTGAAGTTTATTCGCCAATACCCATCGTAAAACACTTATCAGTACATACATAAAACATTGTTAGAGGCCCCAAAGGGGGGGAAAGGGGAGAGGTGATTTGTGAGGGGGAGGGGAAGAAAAGTGCTCAAGGCAAGATAAGGTCAAAAGAATTAAAGATAAATCACAATGAACGCAATCAAAATTGATGGATACATGAATCAAAACCAATTTGATACCATTGCCTAAGAAACTTATGGCTTTCAATCTAAATGAGATACAAAAGAGACCTTCAACGGCTTTCACACAGTCTATTAGAAATATTGAAAGGACAAGTGCCGGAGGTCTATGTTGGAAGGAGAAGCCGTCGACGTTTCGACCCCTGGCCGTAGGCTAAGTTAGGTCCTTATACGGGGTCTTCATCAGGACAAGGAAGGGTAGGGTTGAAGGGGCAGTCTTATCTGTCAAATTAAAAGTAAAAACAATCGATCAATTTATTATTCTGAAACTATCGACCATTTGGACAGAGTAATTAACAACAATTAATTTACCATGGGCTTAGGGCTCATTAGGCCTCTAAGTATTGGGGAATTTTTGAGTTAGACCAGCCATAAGTCTGGTTCAAAAACAAGTGCTATAAATACACAACTACACAGAGGAAGCGCTAACGAATTAAATCTTAAAGGAACGAGAGTTAAAAAACTCACTTCATTTGTCTGCCAATCAGCCGATTGGTGAATTTTACTATACTAAGCCCACACGGGGCATTTCGGAGAGCAGGCAGTGTTCTTGAGCTGCAATCAAAAGGATGGTAAGGGATAAATACATATTACATATGGAAGGCCTAGTGGATGCCTATTCCGACATACGCACTTACTTAAAAAGAGAAGGAAGTCAGCCTTGGTGTCACCGTAGGTCTGTACCTAGGGGGCTTGCTTCTTAGTCAAGTATGGAAAGCACAAGTTGTAGCTGGGGAGGGAGAATTAATCCAAAATGTTAAAAGCTACATCATCGAAATGAATGTTTTAGAGGCTTGCGCAAAAAGAACGCCTATTTTACATACCACTAAGGTAATCTGTCGCTCGCACGACATCAACAGTTCATCCTGGGTCCGAATAGATCAATCTGCACAATTGGAACCTGTACGCAAAAATGCAATACTGTCCATTAGAAACCCGCTGTTGATAGTGAGGCATTAATCATTGGAAATAAAACAAACCCAAACTTACACGCGATGGTGCTCGTCTATTTGAGATCGTCTCTAGTCGTTAAAGTTACTGCCGTGATAGGCTTCCAATGTTTTTCAAATTATTTCGCGGGAAAATCAATCCTGAGAAAAACCAAGAATCGGGTTTCAGGATTATGTCCGTATTTTTACAAACTTAATTAAAGTATAATCAGGCGACTACTGAATGTTGGAAGGACGTTTATTACCTGGACCGGCGATTATTGCCGCAGTCTATGCGCATCAAGGTGAACCTGCGAGTCCGCTACGCGGAGTTGGAGGCGGAGTCAACAGGTAAAAAGGCTCGGTGAACATAGAGAAGTTACTCAGAGCCTTGCGCAATCGTGGATTGTAGTTTTTGGGTAAATTCGAGAGGTGTGGTTTATTAGAGAAAAGACTTCTACGCGGAGTGGAAGCGAAAATCTACAGTGCCAGACATAAAATTCCTGACAGTTTTAGAGACACTCCCGAGCGATATTTATAAACATTTATGATGATCTTTTTCATCAGAAACCACAGCAGGAGGAAATCAGAGTTACTCGCGCACCTCTTCAACACAAGGGTGTAGGCGAGTGAAACCACGCACAAGCAGTTATGTGACATTCTGATATTTACACAGAAAAAAACAACAACATTTCTTAAGGCAGATAAGCTCATATAGGTCATAAGTTTTTACAAAGGTAAAACATTGTATTATTCATTGAGGGCACAACATGAATTGGAAAAAACTGAAAGCAACTCGCGCACCTCTCCAACATGAGGGTGTAGGCGTACAGACTTTCATACACATGCAGACATTAGTACTCTATTGAATGACGAATTGCAAGTTAATATATCAGGTAACGTACAACATTTTCATGATGACTTAAAGCACTATGTCGTGTAATACTGCCACACTGATTACGCGGGCGACTGTATGTGTCTCCTAATAGTTTACCCAAGTGCTGCTAATTGTGCCAGGCTACTATCATGTTCGTTCAGACCATTTTTGATAGAATCCAGGAGGGACATCCATTTAGATTCCCTTGTGTTGAGAGTACCTGAAGGTTACCTCCTCTGGTGCCCAAAGATACTTTTTCGACCACCCACCATTTAAGGTCGGGTACCAAATGTCCCTCCTTCTGCCAATGGTCTACTAGAGGGGCACCCAATACCTTGCATCGCAACCTACTGCAGTGGGATGAGATGCGGGCTTTTATCTTTTGCTGGGTTTGCCCTACATATATGCGATCACATGGGCATTTTATGATGTAGATCACGCTACATGAATTACAGTTCGTATGATGTCTCAATGTGTAAGTCCGTCCACCATGAGTGAATGACTTAGTCTGAACAGTAGTGTCGCATGCAGTACAATTTCCGCATCGAAAGTGACCTATCAGCGGAGGTATGTTCCATAGTGTTGTAATCGTAGGATGACTCTCTGGTTCAAGATAGGAATGGACCACCATGTCACGGATGCTTTTTGCCCTCTTGAAAGAATGGAGAGGAAGATTTTTTTGACTTATTTCATCTGCCACCAGATGCCAATTCTTATTGATGACTTGTTTAACCTCATTGCTCCTAGTAGAAAAAGTGGTGACACAAATCAGACGTTCACTCTCCGTTTGGGTGGAGGGTGCGGGATTTAATAGACTTTCTCGTGGATTGTACCAGGCTCTTTTTCTGGCACGTCTGACCATTCTGGTAGGGTATCCCCTTGCAATGAGACGATCGTTAAGGATTTCTGATTCCTTTATGTAGTTCACTCTAGTTGAGCAATTTCTCCTGATCCTTAGGAATTGTCCCACCGGTAGGTTGTCTTTTAGACCTCTCGGGTGGTGGCTCCCATACTGTAACAGGGAGTTACGCTCCGTCGGTTTTCTATAGAGCGTCGTCTGAAGATGATCCTTGTCCACATAAATGGATATGTCTAAGAAGGGGATAGACTCATTGCTGGATTCCATGGTGAATTGTATGTTGGGGTTTCTGGAGTTCAACCATTCATGGAATGTGGCTAAATGTTGTTTATTGCCTTTCCAGATACACAGAACGTCATCGATGTATCGAACCCAAACAGTCAGGTTAGTATGAAAGGGATTGCTAATTGAAAAGATATGCTGGGTTTCAAAATGATCCATATAGATAATGGCCAAATTCGGGGCAAAAGTAGCCCCCATTGCTACCCCCTTTGTCTGAACAAAAAACTCATTTTGGAAAATAAAAAAGTTTTGTTTCATCGAGATACTCAACAACTCAATAATGAAATAAGTTGGAACCTGTACAGGAGCAGGTCTCAGATCCAGAACCTCCTGTATAACATCCAAGGCTTCTTGCTGAGGGATGCTAGTGTAAAGCGATGCTATGTCGCAGGTCACTAAGAGCTCTTCTTGAGGGTCAAAAGGTCTGTCATCTATCAAGTTTATGGTTTGAGTGGTATCTCTCAGATAGGCTTGGGTGTTTAGTGCAATGGGTTTAAGGAAAAAATCTATGTATTTACAGAGTGGCTCCAACATGGAGCCACAGCCCGATACTATCGGGCGGCCAGGCGGAGCATCCAAGTTCTTGTGAACTTTCGGCAAAGTATAAATAGTGGCCAGTCTCGGAAATTTTTGATTTAAAAACTTAAATTCCTGCTCACTCAGAAAACCCTCATCGAGGCCTCTCTGCGTAATGGACAGAATAGTCTTTGCCAGATCTTTAGTAGGGTCACTCTGTAGCTTGCGGTAACTAATTCCATCTGACAGCTGTCTGTGGATCTCTTCCTTATATTTTGTCAGATCCTGTACAACAATGGCACCGCCTTTGTCGGCGGGTTTGATGACCACGTCATTGTTGGTACCCAGGTCTATCAATGCCTTCTTCTCTGTTTTACTCATGTTGAGTTTCACAAACTTTTTTTGTTCAAGTAGTTGGTCGACTGCAGAGGTCACAATCTCTTCATATGCTAAGATCTTATGGCTCATCGCATATGTGGGTGGGAAAAAGGTTGATGGTTCTCTGAGTCCAGTGATGGACTTCTGTAACCTTGTTGTCTGATTGCGAAAATAATATCGCAGCCTAATTTTTCTAAAAAACCTGTATAATTCAGTTTTCAGCAAAAATTTATTGGCCGGTGCAGTGGGAACATAAGACAGGCCTTTGCATAACGCTTGAGTTTCTTCGTCCCGTAGTTGGTATTTGGAGATGTTAATTACAGGATTGGATTTTTCCTGTCCAGGGGTAGGGACATGATTCACCACCTGTATGTGTTGCGTCTGGTCGATATCTCTCCATGCACTTCTGGCCGGAAGGTCACCCGTTTCTGTTTGCCCCTGTTGCCATCCCAACCTGAGTTCTGTTGCTGGCCTCTCGCCTGTCCTCTGCCCCAGTTGTTGCCACGTCCTCGTGGGGGTCGCCATTGTCCACGGCCCTGTTCTAAAAAATGGGGTTGAAATTGTGGGGGGTATTGTTGGTAGCTCTGGTCAGGTGGTGGATAGTTATAAGAAGTGCTTGGACCTGGTTCCCCGTCACTGCCTGAACTGTATGAGGAATCCGAAAAAGTTGAGAAATTTCTCCTTCCTCTGTATCCACCGCGGCCGCGGTTGGAGAAACGGCCCTGGGTGTCCTGCTTATAATAGTCAGGGTGTAGATAGGGGTACACAGTCTTTTTATCAAATTGCTTGAGGTCCCTAGCCAATTTCTCTAATTTCTTAGTCTGGGCTGTGACGTCAAACTCTTTGATAGTGGCCTCCAAACTTTCCAGAGCTTCTTTAGCTTTAGTAAGCGTGCTGTCGCCCAAGATTTCAGCTTTGAGATCAGCGATTTCTTTACTAAGGGTAACTACTTGTTCAGCCGCTGTTTCAACCCCCAGCACCATCCAGTGCCGGGAGCAATTGTTTGCCACGTAGCTAAACCCTTCTTTAAACTTAGGGACATCTACAAATATCGCTGGCTCGATCTTAATCTGTAGTCCCACTGGAATAATATTTTCTTGCAGGTACCTGGTGAACAGATGTCCATGCAACCTGGTCCTAATGAGCTTTTTCTCAAGTCTTTCCAGACGAGAAATTTTGTCATTAAGGGTCACATCAATCGCAGGGACAGAGGTAGACAAAAAGGTAGTGGATAAATCTTTCGTTAGCTGGTTGATGTATTCCTCTGTGTAAGAGAGAAGTTCAGATTCCACCATGGTTTACTTAAATAAATTACAAATCAAAAACCTCGCAGGTTAGCACCTGCGCAGAGGACATTACATGTAAGGGGGGTTGAACCCAAGCAGGTAGCTCTCAACACAAGGGAATCTAAATGGATGTCCCTCCTGGATTCTATCAAAAATGGTCTGAACGAACATGATAGTAGCCTGGCACAATTAGCAGCACTTGGGTAAACTATTAGGAGACACATACAGTCGCCCGCGTAATCAGTGTGGCAGTATTACACGACATAGTGCTTTAAGTCATCATGAAAATGTTGTACGTTACCTGATATATTAACTTGCAATTCGTCATTCAATAGAGTACTAATGTCTGCATGTGTATGAAAGTCTGTACGCCTACACCCTCATGTTGGAGAGGTGCGCGAGTTGCTTTCAGTTTTTTCCAATTCATGTTGTGCCCTCAATGAATAATACAATGTTTTACCTTTGTAAAAACTTATGACCTATATGAGCTTATCTGCCTTAAGAAATGTTGTTGTTTTTTTCTGTGTAAATATCAGAATGTCACATAACTGCTTGTGCGTGGTTTCACTCGCCTACACCCTTGTGTTGAAGAGGTGCGCGAGTAACTCTGATTTCCTCCTGCTGTGGTTTCTGATGAAAAAGATCATCATAAATGTTTATAAATATCGCTCGGGAGTGTCTCTAAAACTGTCAGGAATTTTATGTCTGGCACTGTAGATTTTCGCTTCCACTCCGCGTAGAAGTCTTTTCTCTAATAAACCACACCTCTCGAATTTACCCAAAAACTACAATCCACGATTGCGCAAGGCTCTGAGTAACTTCTCTATGTTCACCGAGCCTTTTTACCTGTTGACTCCGCCTCCAACTCCGCGTAGCGGACTCGCAGGTTCACCTTGATGCGCATAGACTGCGGCAATAATCGCCGGTCCAGGTAATAAACGTCCTTCCAACATTCAGTAGTCGCCTGATTATACTTTAATTAAGTTTGTAAAAATACGGACATAATCCTGAAACCCGATTCTTGGTTTTTCTCAGGATTGATTTTCCCGCGAAATAATTTGAAAAACATTGGAAGCCTATCACGGCAGTAACTTTAACGACTAGAGACGATCTCAAATAGACGAGCACCATCGCGTGTAAGTTTGGGTTTGTTTTATTTCCAATGATTAATGCCTCACTATCAACAGCGGGTTTCTAATGGACAGTATTGCATTTTTGCGTACAGGTTCCAATTGTGCAGATTGATCTATTCGGACCCAGGATGAACTGTTGATGTCGTGCGAGCGACAGATTACCTTAGTGGTATGTAAAATAGGCGTTCTTTTTGCGCAAGCCTCTAAAACATTCATTTCGATGATGTAGCTTTTAACATTTTGGATTAATTCTCCCTCCCCAGCTACAACTTGTGCTTTCCATACTTGACTAAGAAGCAAGCCCCCTAGGTACAGACCTACGGTGACACCAAGGCTGACTTCCTTCTCTTTTTAAGTAAGTGCGTATGTCGGAATAGGCATCCACTAGGCCTTCCATATGTAATATGTATTTATCCCTTACCATCCTTTTGATTGCAGCTCAAGAACACTGCCTGCTCTCCGAAATGCCCCGTGTGGGCTTAGTATAGTAAAATTCACCAATCGGCTGATTGGCAGACAAATGAAGTGAGTTTTTTAACTCTCGTTCCTTTAAGATTTAATTCGTTAGCGCTTCCTCTGTGTAGTTGTGTATTTATAGCACTTGTTTTTGAACCAGACTTATGGCTGGTCTAACTCAAAAATTCCCCAATACTTAGAGGCCTAATGAGCCCTAAGCCCATGGTAAATTAATTGTTGTTAATTACTCTGTCCAAATGGTCGATAGTTTCAGAATAATAAATTGATCGATTGTTTTTACTTTTAATTTGACAGATAAGACTGCCCCTTCAACCCTACCCTTCCTTGTCCTGATGAAGACCCCGTTTAAGGACCTAACTTAGCCTACGGCCAGGGGTCGAAACGTCGACGGCTTCTCCTTCCAACATAGACCTCCGGCACTTGTCCTTTCAATATTTCTAATAGACTGTGTGAAAGCCGTTGAAGGTCTCTTTTGTATCTCATTTAGATTGAAAGCCATAAGTTTCTTAGGCAATGGTATCAAATTGGTTTTGATTCATGTATCCATCAATTTTGATTGCGTTCATTGTGATTTATCTTTAATTCTTTTGACCTTTTCTTCCCCTCCCCCTCACAAATCACCTCTCCCCTTTCCCCCCCTTTGGGGCCTCTAACAATGTTTTATGTATG
This sequence comes from Lissotriton vulgaris, assembly GCF_964263255.1. Taxonomy (NCBI): domain Eukaryota; kingdom Metazoa; phylum Chordata; class Amphibia; order Caudata; family Salamandridae; genus Lissotriton; species Lissotriton vulgaris. The sequence goes on along the minus strand of NC_141687.1, from coordinate 580,857,910 downwards.
TACTGATAAGTGTTTTACGATGGGTATTGGCGAATAAACTTCAATACTTTTCTCAGAAGTTTTGATTATTGTCTGTAAAATAACACTTACTTGTGTTAGGGTGTATGGTGCACATAACACTATTCCTTACTGGGACTCTGAGGGATGGCTTTTCATATGGCTTCAGGATCCCGGCGGGCAATTTTCGGGGGAGCCCTTCCTGAAAAAAACCAGCTCTCTATTCAACACAACCCAGCGGTGGCCGCCAAAAAGATAGCGAAAGAAGTTAGCTTGGGGCGAGTGGCAGGTCCATTTGGCGGCCCACCAGTAGCGGATTTTGTGTGTTCCCCTTTAGGAGTGGTTCCGAAGAAAGACCCGGGGGAGTATAGACTCATCCACAATCTATCGGCCCCGAGGGGGGCCTCAGTAAATGAAGCAATTGACCCCGAGGTATGCTCAGTGAAGTATGCATCGTTCGATGACGCAGTTGTACTTTTGAATCGCCTGGGCCCCGGTGCATTGTTAGCTAAATCAGACATTGAATCTGCATTCAGGTTACTCCCAATACAAACTCAAGACCAGCGGCTGCTGGGATTCACGTTTCAGGGAAAATTTTACATGCATAAATGCATGCCCATGGGTTGTTCGATTTCATGTGCCTATTTTGAAATGTTTAGCTCCTTTTTGGAATGGGTGTTCACAGAGGCCACAGGGCATAAACGGGTGATGCACTATTTGGATGATTTCCTCTTCTTCACACTCAGGACTGTGCACAGGCATTGCAGGACTTCTGCCTGCTCATGCGGGGTTTTGGGGTCCCGTTGGCGCCAGGTAAGATGGTGGGGCCGTCTACCTCCCTCGAGTTTCTGGGTATAGAACTAGACTCAGAGGAGGGGTGTTTTCGTCTGCCGGATGAGAAGGTGGCCAAGTTTAGGGCTTCCCTGGTACAATGTCTCCGAACAGAGAAGGTGACCCTACACCAGTTACAACAGACAGTGGGTCAGCTTAACTTTGCATTAAGAGTGATGCCGATGGCTCGCCCTTTCTCTCGTTCCATAGCACAAGCTATGGTGGGCCTTAAGGAGGAACACCACCGCACTAGACTGTCGGCAGAGGTTCGCCAGGACATGCTCATTTGGCTGGCATTTCTGGAGGACTTCAACGGTTGAGTGGTGTGGAACAAACCCCCAGCCTCGTCAAGGGAACTCGGCTTATGGACCGACTCGGCGGGGAGCGTGGGGTTTGGCGCAATCTTCGGAAACCGGTGGTCGGCACAAACATGGTCGGCGTGGTGGCACACAAGCGGCCTAACAGGTAACATCGGTTTCTTGGAATTATTCCCCATCTGAGTGGCTCTGATGGCATGGCCAGAAGACTTTAAGGACCGCTCAGTGGTGTTTTGGTCAGATAACATGACAGTGGTCGAGTGCATTAATCACCAGGCAGCACGCTGCAAATGGATCTTACGACTGTTGAAGGAAATTTTATTGCGATGCATGAGATTTAACGTACAGTTCAGGGCAAAACATGTGCCGGGGGTACTGAATAATGCAGCTGATGCACTCTCTTGTTCAAAAATGCAGGCTTTCAGGGGTTATCTACCCACAGCGGAACTAGTGGCGGCACCTTTCCCCGAAGCACTATGGCAGATCGGTGCACCGGACTCCAAGACCTCGTGGCAGCCAGTTTAGCGCCAAGGACGAGGAAGGCTTATGAAGGGGCGTTCTGTTCGCACTGCGCCTTTCTGGGGCTAGTAGGGGAGCATAGATGGGGGCGGGAAGAGTCCTTGCTCCAATTGTTGGTGGCACTTCATAAGGAAGGCCGGTCGGCGGCAACCGCCAACAGGTATAAGGCCACCATATCATTTATGGCACAGCTCCACGGGATAAGGGACCCGACGAACTCCTTCTTAGTCAGGAAGGCTCTCCGCGGCTGGCAGCGCCTGGAGGGTCGCAGACAGGATAACAGGCGCCCGATTGGGTTGGATAAATTGACCACCTTCCTGGCGAAACTGGATGAGACATGCTCCTCGCCCAGCGAGGTGATATTGTTCCGAGCAGCTTTCGCATTGGCATTCTATGGGGCCCTGCGGGTCAGTGAACTAGTGGCAGGGAATAAGAAAGATGTGGAAGGGGGTCTACGCAGGGATCACATCCAAGTAAGAGGCGATTCTCTGCTGATCTCGATAGCCAGGTCAAAAACAGACCAGGATGCCCTGGGGAATAGTGTGGTGTTGCAGCGCGCTCGGGGGAATCCCGGTTGTCCAGTGGGGCATGTGGAGGCCTACCTGAAACAGAGGTTGACAACATGGGGGGGGGGGGCTGCTTAGACACATGGACGGCACCCCATTGACAAGATTTCAATTTCAGAGGGTGCTGGCAATAACGATTGCAGCGGCGGTCTTGAACCCGTGTGATTTTGGGACCCATTCATTTAGAATACATGTTGTAAAAGACTCATGTAATGCACTCACGCTTATTGTCTTTTGTTTGGATTACAGTTTCGCAAGCTGTCACGCGGGGCGGAAATTGGGATCGGCCCAGCATCAGCTGACCAGCGGGAAGGGATCACCGAATGGAGATCAAGTGGTCTGGGTCGTGGGCCACTCATACGTGAGGCATGCCGGGGACATATTCAAAGCAGGTGACGCGATCCACGCATCTGAGGAATATGGGTTCAGAGTGACCTTCCATGGGAAGGGAGGCCTCTGTATTGACCAATTGCAAAATTTTGTGGAGGAACTCTTAGGGCGGCACAGGTCACCGCAATCTGTAGTCATAGTGCACGTGGGGGGCAATGACTTGGTTAGACTGGGAAGACGGATGTTAGTTGAGCACATATTGTCTGCAGTTAGCTGGTTGGCCAAGAGGCTCCCGGGGTGTACGATTGCCTGGTCCCACATGATTCCCAGGAGAATATGGTGGGGGGGTTTGTCTATGTCAGCGTTGAACCACTCGGTAAAGAGGGTCAACAACAAGATTGAGAAACTGTTTCGCTCCGCTCATCTCCAGAGCATTCCTCATGGGTGCATTAGGGGTGATCACTGTTATTTGAATGATGGGGTACATCTGTCCAGGGCGGGGAATTAATTACTCATAGGAGACTTCGTAGCTTGGCTAGTGGGTTTGAGGAGGCATGACCTATAGGAGGTGTGGGGGGGCCAGATAGTCGGTCAACTATCTGGCATGTGGCGGTAAGGTCATGATCGATGAGCAGTGATTTCAAGGTCCCTTGGGGGGGCGCCACCCATTATGGATGGGAGCGCCCGGGGGGAGGCGGCCATTGGCCCCTCCCACGGGGGGCAGCACCCACTACAGATGGGTCGCCCAGGGGGAGACGGCCATAGGCCCCTCCCAGGGGGAGACGGCTATATGCCCCTCCCACAAATTTCCCGGGGGGCGGATATCCGCTCCGGCGGAAGAGAGTGTGGGGAAGGGGGGGAGTCCATGCTGTCCTTCTTACGGATACCTCGCACACGGACTCAGACGACCTTAAGATGGCGTTGAGTGAAAGGGGGGCCCCCACGACAAGGGAAGTTACAGTTGGCTGCGAGGGTAAAGTCCTCTGCGCATGCGCCACTCACACCGTGAGGGCGGGAAGTTGGTGATAGGGATCTGACACCGGTTAAGACCTTGCCGTTGGCCCTTAATGCTAGGTTGTACAAATTCAGAAATGTAATGCATTTATCAGGATGCTAGACTCGGCTAGGAAATCTTTGTATTAGAGATTTGTTAAGGTTAGCCTGAAAAACCTGTCTTCATCAAAATGTAATTGAAGTTGAATTTGTACATGATTCATGAAACGTTTAATTTAAAGTTTTAAATTTTGTTTCATATTTTAATAAATACGGCCGGGGGGGTCGTGAGGCCCCCCCGCCTTCCAAAAGTTCAAATCTGTGTCTGTCTCCTCCCGTGGGGAATTGGTGTTGGAAGGGGTGGCGGGCATCCCGGCCCATATTGCTGATTTACCGTCTCTGGTTATTTTTAACCTCGCTGGGTATAGCATTGCATATGTTATTTCCATTGCTCTCAGTTTCTGTTTTGCCGATGCAAATTCTTTTCGTGCCAGCTGTACATTGATGGTGAAGTCCGGGTAGAATTGTAGCTTATTACCCTGGTGTTCAATCTTCTGCTTTTCTCTCGCCATCCTCAGTATTACGTCCCGATCTCTGTAATTGAGCAGACGTGCAACGATTGGGCGTGGAGGGGCACCCGGCTTCGGTTTTGGTGCAAGTGTTCTGTGCGCTCGCTCAATGATAAACACTGTGGACAGCTGGTCAGCTCCAAAGATCGTTTTCAGCAGATCTTCCAAATAGGTCTCCATCTTCCCAATGTTGGTGGACTCCGGAACCCCCGCTATGCGTATATTATTTCTTCGGGACCTCGCCTCCAACTCCTCAGACTTGTTTTTAATGATCTCTAGCACTCTGTCCATCTCTGTGCATTTCTGCGTTGTTGCATGTGATTCATCTTCCACTGCCGAAAACCTTGTCTCTGCTTCCTCCAGCCGCTCTCCGAGTTTCGCAGCCATTTTATTGACTCTCTGTGTAATGGAGTCTAGATTACTATGCACGTCCTGTAGGCTTTTATGGATGGCTCTTAGTGTTGTCTCCATAGTGCTTTGCGTCTCTGCGTCCGCTTCCATATCCACATCTGATGGTGCTGTGGTCCCTTTCGTGGCTTTTTTATTGTCAAAGGGTAGTTTTGATTGTACTTTCTCCAGTTTACCCATTTTGTTTGATCAATAATTCCCAGCTGCCACCTAATGCCTTGCGCTTGGTCTTGTGCGGGGGGTGCATTAAGCACTGTTCTACACTCTCAACTGCTTTCACTCACCCCCAGATCTGCGGTGCGCCACAGACGGGTCTCCTCGTTATCAGCACACTGTATTTTCTGATAGCCCAGCACTTTTCGTAGCACACTATTGATCTGTGCGTTTCCACAATGCGCTGTGAACTACAGTTGCGCCGTCTGAGGTTGTGCTTTTCAATTCCTTCGTGTCTCCGCGCAACCGTATATCTTGCAGCCTGGATGCGCCCTGTGCAGGAATCACCTCTGTAATGGAGGCCGTTAACCCACTGCTACCTTTCACCGCCGCTGGTAGTTGCACTGCCCTGTTCGCGCCTTTTCGGAGCGTGCTTGTCTGCAGCGCTTCTCTCCACCTCGCGCTCGTTTCTACACAGTTGGGATTTATATAATAGGCGCCGTATCGTCACCTGTATCGTCGCTCTACCAGGCTATTCCTCCTCAGTACGACGCCATATGTCTTTTGGACGCTCTGCCTGCACCGCACCTCACCAGCCTGCGGGCGCCGCCATCTTGTGCCACCAAGCTATACACTGTCGCCGTATGGTCTCACGCCAATTTCCACACCATTCGAGCTTCAGTATCTGGCCATGTTCTTATCGCGCTATTGCATAGTTAATGTTGACAGACACTGCAACGCCAGGGTCCTGATACTTCTACAATGATCATGGACGTTTAACAGTTGTGCGTTACATACACTGCCCAACGGAGTTTTCCAGTCTATTTCGTGCCGTTGAATATTATAGCACCCCTCACACACCAGTCTTGGTGACAGCCAAGGCTACACATAACGCTGAACACCTCCCATTTTGGACTGCCGTTTCCGCATAGTACAAATCAACGCAGGCGGATAGCTCAAGAGGGCTCACCTTCTCTCTCTTTCATTAAGCCGTCATTTTAGCCGCATTTGTTTATCAGCCACGCCAGTTCAAAAGCCGTTTTCAGGCGGGGTAACTCAGGTTACAGCAATCTACTCACTTCAGCCTGCTCTCTGCACCTTCCGATTTCGTTTCATGCCGTTTTCGGTATGTTTCGCACCATTTGCACGCTATTTGTTCCCGTTGTTCGTCTCTTGCCGGCGGAGCTGTCTCAGGAGGCAGCCATTCCGCTGTGCGCCCTCTAGCGTCCACCCTGGTATATATTATTATTTAAATGGTGTTCTGAGAGATCGCAAGCCTGATTTTACATTTGTGCATATGTATTTATTTATATGTCTAACTATTTATACAAACACTCGGCACTTTGTGAAGTATGTCTTTCATGTCTATATGTCTATGGGGGATCCCATGACACTTAGGGTGGTACTTAAAATAATGGCAAACAAACATCCGCTATGGGATCAAGGCTGCAAAGTCAGCCGAAACGCGTTGTGACAGTTCTTGGTGAACAATAAATATCTTTTGCCAACCTGAAGCGGAGTTTGTGCCAGTGCTTCATTGCCGTGTGTGGAAGTTGGAGTTGGCAAATCTGTTGTTGTATATATATATATTTATCCTCCACACAACTGCCAAGTTTACTGAAGTCCTTGGCCCATTGATGGGTGGCGAGACACGGCGAGCAGGTCTCTCGGCAGAAATATAAGCACACAATAATCTTCTCCAACGAAGGACTCACACTCAGGAGGAAACCAAAAGTTTATTCCAGAGGTTACACGTTTCGACAGCAAGGTTGTCTTGATCACACAAGTATTACAACTGGCAGGAAGACTTTACATAGGTGCTGAAACAGAAAGAGGACTGTTGTTTGTCAAGTGGTGGTCAGACCACAGCGGCCATTACTAAATGGGTTCTGAAATTGAAATTCATTTGTAATGTGCCCGTATTGTCCTGTTGATATCTACACACAACATGAAGACCACAATATGTAGACATGTGAACATGTAACATAGGTTATTTGTTACAATACGTATTAGCTGCTGCACTCGCATTTGTAAGCACGATGAAGTCACAGTTGTATCTGCAAACCAGGTGTTACTAAAAATTATTGAGATCCTAATCAGTCAATATGCGCGGCATACTACCCTGGTCATAATGTCCATAGTACAAGCGGCATAGTAACACCTGATTTACAGATGTAGATCACTTCCTTCGAGAATATGTGACAGGTCTCCCCTCACATGTTAAAGACAGCAAAGATTTCCCTTTGAAACTCCAGGATATCAGTTGGGGACCCACTGACTTGATGATAAATTTAGATGTAAATTCACTTTACACTATCAGCAACCATACCGAAGGTATTGAGGCATGCCACCATTATTTGAAATCAAGACCGATTGAATTTTTGGAGCACACTAACATGTTATTGGAGATGATGTCACTGTGCCTCATCAACAATATTTTAATGTTTAATGGTACAATATATAAGCAGATCTGTGGCACAGCTATGGGCACATGCTTTGCCCCTAGTTTTGCCAACCTCTTCCTGGGCAAGTGGGAGGAGGACATCAGACAGGATAACACACTACACTAATATGTAGCCAAAGTCAAACTGTGGCTTCGGTACATTGACGATCTTTTTTTAATGTGGACAGGTACCGAAGAAATGGCCAGTGAGTTTATAACTAGACTCAATGCCAATAACAGCAACATTTTTCTTACTAGCAACATGAGTAGACACTCTATTGAATTTCTTGAATTGCTAGTTACGCCACACAAAGATACACTTCAAACCAGACTTTTTCGTAAAAAAACAGCTGGCAATACGCTCCTTCACGCTCTCAGCAGTCACCCAGATACCCTTAAATGGAGCATCATCTATGGGGAACTTCTAAGAGTGAGAAGGAATTGTAGCACTGTGACTGCATTTGAACACGAGCAAGAGATTATGATTAAGACATTTTGTGGCAGAGGATACCCCGAGTGGGTCTCAATAGAGCTATCAACAGAGTAAATCAGATTGACCACGCCCAAACTCTGGCCAATACCAACAGAGAAAATCATAATACCCCTGAGGAGTCCAATAGGGTTATTCTCACTTACAACGGGAAATCTGGACAAATACGGAAAATTTTGGCCGACAAATGGGACATACTCACTTGACCCCATCATTGGCCAAACTTTCTCCCAGAGACCTAAAATAACATTCAGAAAAGGCCGTAGTATCAGAGATATTATTGTCCACAATGATATAACACCTAGTAAACCTACAGGAGAACACAATCTCAAAGGCTTGTATCCTTGAGGGCATTGTAAAGCCTGGCAGATAGCTTTTTGATGAAAATGGTTCCAATCCCAGGGCACAGCTCACCCAAAATGATTAAAATCAATGTCTTACTTGCAGTTCTTCATATTGTGTGTATGTCTCGGTGTGGCCATGCCAAAAGTGGTATGTAGGCAGCACCACGTTCATGGCAAAGAAAAGAGTACTTGAGCACATGCCGGCATCAACAAAAAAGACATCTTTTATCCCATTGCCAGACATTTCGAGATGTTCCATCTATCCAACAGCTCTTTGTTAAGTTATTTTGTGTTGGAACAAGTTCACACCGGGCCCAGAGGAGGCAATAGAACTTTACTCCTACGCAAACGTTAATCCAAGTGGATAATTGAACTCGAAACTAAATACCCAAAGGGTCATAACCTGGATGAGGAATTAAGTTCATATTAAGACTAATATTTATTCATCCATGTATTCTGACTCACTCTGCTGCAAAAAAATTCTGTATTCTATTGTCTAAATGTTTATATGTTTTAATTCATTTGGTACCAACTATGAGGTAATAGTTCAACCATTCTTGATTTTAAATTCACTTTTTTCTTTTTCTCTTTACACAGGAGGAAAGGAAGGGTCACCCCTGTTGAGGACTGTCTCATCTGTTCCAGTCACCCTACCCTTTTCTTCCCCGTCCTGTGGGTCCATCTCAGATAAGATTTTCTATCTTCACATAATTTAATCTTTGGGTACTTTCTTCTTCTATTTTCAGGAAGCATGTTTAGGTTGCTATTTTGTCTGATATTAGGAAGTTAGGACTTGCTGTGGTTGACCCATTATGATATCTTGATTATATTGGGTCATGTACAACAAAACTCACTATCATGGCCCTACATATACATTAGTTGCACCATGTCAAGTTTTTTATGAATTTACTTCGGGCACTATGCCGATTTCACCTCATGTGTACTCAGTGTTGTATCCTATCTATTTGTTGAGTGTGCATACTTATTACTTGTATTGGCACTATGCCGCCTATACTATGGACATTATGACTAGGGCACTATGCCGCGCATATTGACTGATTCAGATTTCCGTAATTTTTAGTAACACCTGATTTGCAGATACAACTGTGACTTCATCGTACTTACAAATACGAGTGCAGCAGCTAATACGTATTGTAACAAATAACCTATGTTACATGTTTACATGGCTACATATTGTGGTCTTCATGTTGTGTGTAGATATCAACAGGACAATAAGGGCACATTACAAATGAATTTGAATTTCAATTTCAGAACCCATTTAGTAATGGCCGCTGTGGTCTGACCACCACTTGTCAAACAACAGTCCTCTTTCTGTTTCAGCACCTATGTAAAGTCTTCCTGCCAGTTGTATTACTTGTGTGAGGAAGACAGCCTTGCTGTCGAAACGCTTAACCTCTGGAATAAACTTTTGGTTTCCTTCTGAGTGCGAGTCCTTCGTTGGAGAAGATTATTGTGTGTTTATATATATATTTATATATTTTTTTTTATATACATGTATATATATATATAGTGATACATATATTATCTATATATCCTCACTGAAAAACCAAATGTTACAGGGGGCTTATAGTTAGCAAATAGAATCTCAAAAATAACTTGAAATTCAAACTAGATAAACAAAAAAAACATTAAAAATATAAACAATTCCATATTAATTTAGGTAATTAATCAAATATACAAAAACTTAAAACCCATTTTAATTTACTAAAAATAATAAGACATTACATAAATTTAAAAATAAAAAACAAATAATATAAATATAAAAAATAAACAAAAATAATATTAAATCCATTTAACCACTATTAGAAAAACTATTAGAGTATGTCTGCGAATATAAAATATACTATTTCCATTACAGTTTATGCAACAGTGGGCAAAAAGTGATGGACTTTGGAAGGGTTATGTTTACTAATCACACTCCAATCTAAGCAACTGAAGTGAATGTTTTGGACGTTGGCGGGGCTAGCTTTATTATTCCCACCTCAGTCAATGCAACGGTCGAGAAAGTGTTGCCTTCACAGGGGTTAAATATTAAATTAGAGTACATAAAAATAATATATTTATTTATTAAAAAATAGTTTACCATATAACTTAAAAACAAAAGTTATGTACAATAATATCATTTTCTCTAACTATAAAAAGAAAACAATAATAAATTATCTCTTTACTGTTAAATAAAACATAATTAAGTTTGAAAAACAAATGTCATCGCAGAAACAAACTGTCACAAACACCATTAAATAAAATACATTAAGATAAATATTACATTTAAAAATATTATGCATAATTATTTTCCAATTGATAACTTACATAAATATATCATTAATTTTAAAATATAATTTTTTTTACCATCTAAACAAATAACACAGTATCAAAAAATGCTTGTCTAATAAACATAAAAAACAAACATACATATTAAAATAATATAAAACATTACACAATAATTAACAAATTAGATAATACGCATAAGTAATAATCAAGTAAAAAAATGTTTTTGCAAAAAATAAAATTAAATTAAAAAAAACATTTTTGACGCGCGATCGCATGAAACAAGATGGCCGCCGACTAACGAGCTCCGGCAAATCGGACATGATTTTTGCCGTTTAAATGCCGACATTTTGTCAGGAACACGGCGAAAATGCTTTTATTTATGGTCTGAAGGCAATACCTGTCCAGTCCGATGCTTTTTAGCGCTTTTCATCGATGGTGCTCCATTAATGCTCGATCCTGCTCCTGCTCTCAGCCCTGCTTCGAGGAACGGCCAGGTCAATCAGTCAGAGGGGAGGAGCAACCTTAAGGAAAGGGCCTGGCTTTGGCCTAACCAGGCTCATAGCTCATTTTAGCTGCTGCAGCTGCTGCATTGAAGATTTCCTTTTGCTGCTTTTCATCTTTAAGCGTATTACCTATGTTTTCATTGAACGTTTTGACTTTCATTGCATTATTGAAATGGAAAATAAAAATTCTATGCCTTCTGAGAGAAAATCACAAGTCTCTCCTCCTCCAATTAAATCTAAGGCGATTGATTCAACTGAACCCTCATTATCTTTGATTTTGGAAGAAATTCAAGCTCTTCGTAGTAATACCGACTCCATTGCCGCAGAAATTAAAAATATTAGGGAAGATATGGCAAGTTTATCAATGAAAATCTCTGATAATACCATTAAAATTCAAGATAATAATGCCAAACTTGACTCTATACATCCGCTGGTTGCCGAAATATCACCTTTGTCTAAACAACTTCTTGACATGGAAAACCGTAATCGGCAATACAATTTACGCATTTTCAATTTGCCTGAAGAGGTTGAAGGTGATAACTGCAGACTATTTAGAAAATGTGATTCCAGGTCTTTTACAAATCAAATTTTCTGAACAATTCGAGATTGACAAAGCCCATAGGATTCCTTCACATCGCAATCCTAAGCTTTCTAAGCCTCCTCAAATGATTTTTAAAGTTCTGCGTCACCACCATTTAGTTTTGATACGCAAAGCTGCAAGAGAGATCCCCTTCTTGATGGTCAATGGTAATAACATTTTTATACACCAAGACGATGCAAAGGAGACTGTTGCTATCCGCAAATAATTTTCTGCTTTACGTCCCCAATTGAGAAGTCGTGGGTTCAAATATGGTCTTTTTGACCCTTCAACTATGTGCATCTGGAAAGACAACTTCTCTCAAACTTTTCAGCGTTCTGATGATTTACGTCATTTCCTAGATCAACAATCGCACCATTCCATGGATACTCATGAATAAAATATTTGAATGTAACCATTTTATTGTATCCTGACAAAGTTAATATGCTTATTTATTTCGGGCTCCAACGGTTTCGGTCATCCTTGTAGAGCGCATGTGTGTTTCTTGCTTGAAATTCATGTACTCTGTTTGTTTTTTTTTCCCTATTTTCTTTTCTTCCTATTATTTCAAATCTAGAGTTACTGTTTTTCTTCTATTTCTCAACTGTGCTTTTTTCACCTCTTCTTGTTCTACTGCTTTCTTCCTTTACTCTTTTCTTCATAATGGCTAATGTCTTAATATTAAAGTTATTTCTCTAAATGTGAAAGGTTTGAGGCACCCTGTTAAACGTACCCAAATTTTGGATTATTTGGGAACTTATAAAGAAGACATATGTTTTGTTCAAGAGACTCACGTTGAGGCAAGAAAAATGGTGTTGCTATCTTTTTTGCGAAAAAATTACACTGTCAAGTTTTAAGTAAAATTTCAGATTCAGAGGGTATATATGTAGTAGTTAAAATTTAAATTCATGATTCAACTCTATTTCTGCTTAATATTTATGGCCCTACTGCTGATGACCCTACTTTCTGGTCTAAAATTACCACAGAAGTTTTAAAGTTGGGTAAAGTTCCATTGATTGTTGGGGGTGATTTTAATGTTATTGCTGATCCACTATTAGATAGGTTATCTAGTATTAAATTGTGTCCTCCTAAGGTTTTTCATGCTTTTAAATCCTTTATTCATACTACAAAGTTAGCGGACATTTGGCGACTGCACTTCCCTACTGATAAATGTTTTACCTTTTTTTCCAATCCCCATAATTCGCATTCCAGAATTGATTATTTTTTACTTTCTGCGCCACTTATTCAATCTGCAACTAACCCCATCATTGGTAATATTGACATATCTGATCATGCTCTGATTTCTTTTGTTTTAAACATATCTTCCTCTTTTACTAAACCATCCAGATGACATATGAATACCGGTATTGTTCCTAAGGAGCATAATAAACCGAAACTTTTAAAAGCCATTCAAGATTATTTTCTGTTTAATCCTGAAGACTCTACTTCTGTAGTCAATAGATGGGATGCCTTTAAAGCTTATATTAGAGGTGATACCATTTCTGGAATTTTGGATGATCACAGATGGGCAGATCCAAGATGGCGGAGTGAGGATCTGCACCGAGCAGCTCGCCTGGAGGCTCCTCTCCCTACCCTCTACGGAGTAACACCAGTGATGCAGTAGCTCTACCAAAACACCGCGTTTGAATATAAAAAGAAGCGGGCATTACCCACAGAAAGAGAAGCGCTAGCAAATGATATCAAGGTGCATTTAACCAGGTGTCTTACCGATGTTCCATCGTGCAGCTACAGCTAAACTCTTCCGGCAGGCGATCTACGGTTTGCTCGGGAGCTCAGGGCTCGGCTGGCCTGGCCTCAACCTCCGAGCTCCGCACACCTGGTGGCCGAGGAGAATGTCTCCAAAAAACCCTCCACGAACCACGCGAAATAATAAACAGCCGACAGGAGCCGCAGCGCCTCTCCCTCCCCCGGTTACACTCACACAAGCAGTACAGGCCACGGCACAAACCTCGATAGCAGCATCCACGGCAACAGTAGCGATACCCCTGGCCATAGCGATTTCAGCTACTCCAGGGAATACTTCACGGGAGAATGCTTCTACTGTCGATACGGAGGGAGCAGAAAAAAAGAAAAGAAAACACCCTCTTTGCCTGGAGAGCCGATGGAAGCTGCAATGGCCCCTAACATGCTGGGAGGTCAGCGTCAGGAGAACGGAGACACCGGCAGACAGGTACAGAGACCTCCTAACTTACCCCCAAGTGCACACTTTAAAAAACCTGGTCAGAGTGTGACTAAGACTGCAGCTAAAACTAAATCAATGGCAGCGAGAGGGGGGCCGACCGGGGGTGATTCAACCAACGCGCATAATGCTACAGTGACCGGAAAAATAATTGCTGCAACCAATTTTGTGGGGCAGGATGGCAATACTTTTGTGACTTTTGAAGGGTCTTCTAGTAACCCCGAGCAGCTAATGACACAGATTAGTGAATCAATTGCTATTGAAGAGGTCGAAACGACAGATAGCCCATGCCCCGATATGAACATAGATACACAGACTTTTACAGGAGGAGCGGGCATTGTTAGCAAGGGCTTACCACCCCCTATCGAACTAGATATTACAGCGCCTACGGCTGAGGCTGACGGGTTAGTGGCGAAGCCCACTGAACTGATCGAGCAAGGCTCCTTCGTAGATCTTGACGCTGAAACAGAGGACGAGTTGGGAGAGAAGGGGGAAAAGGACGACTATTCAGGCAACCTGACAAAAACACGAGCTAAAAAAGGGCGCAAACAAAAAAATAAATCCAGAGCAAAGAAATGTGGCAAGACTGGGGCCTTACTAAACAGATCCATAGTAAGCAATAGCCAAATATCGAAAAAGGCTCTCCAGGACAAAAGCCCACTAAGGAGATGGATTGAAGCAAAAGGTTTAGTAAAAAATATGACATAGAGACTATCGGGGGCTAGTCCCTCAGAACCAATACCTAATATAGAAGTGCCCTGTATCACAGCCAGCTCTGCTAATTTGGAAAGTAGCTCCCCAATCATTTCACCCAATCCATCACCTAATATATCATTGGACGGATTATCCGATCAAGCATTTCTGTTAGCGAAACTACAAGTCGTACAGAACGCTGCGGCAAAGGCAATTTGCAATAAAAGAAAGTACGACCCAGCCAAAAGCTGCCTGCGTGAGCTTCACTGGCTACCAATGAGACATAGAGCTATCTTCAAGCTAATGTGCATAACGCATAAAGCATTGCACAACACGGGCCCTCGCATCCTAAAAAATAAAATCAGATTCTATGCTCCCACGAGGAACCTGCGTTCCTGTACTGCTGCTAGAGCAAGCAACATTCGTGTGAAAACAGCTAGGATGGGTGGACGGGCGTTCTCCCACCTGGCCCCAAACCACTGGAACAAGCTGCCGCAGGAACTCAGACTAACAGAATGTTATTTGTCCTTCAGGAAGCAATTAAAAACATTTCTTTTTCCAAAATCTGACTAAATACAATCCTTACTCTGCTATCTGTTAACTACTCACTACTGTCAGGACAGCGCTGTGATATCCCATTGGGGATGATTGTTTGCTCTCTATAAATACCATTGACATTGACATTGCTGTTGTCGTATGAGTCTATGGCAGATTCACCCATAACAGAAGTCGATACTTCACAATCTAAGGCAATTCTTACCGCCACAGCGACAGCGACTGCTGTCACTCTCCCCTCCCCTGGGGGCTCTTCTTTTGTATCTTCACCTCCTTCAACCAGTCTGGAGATAAATAAACATATAATTGTCTCTAAAGAGGGATCAAATCAAAGACAAGAGCCAACTGATCCCTCTTCACTAGATATAATACTACAATTACTGGGCAGTCAACGGGCTGAAGCGCAGGAACATTACTTACAATTGAGGGAGGACAATAGTAAAGTACAATTATCTTTACAAGAACTTACTACCAAATTTGGGGGGTGTCACAGGACATTGCGGAACTGCAACAGCGGGTGGTTATGTTGGAGGAAACGAGCACAAAAACAACGCTTGCAGTTGACAAGCATGAGACTCAGCTCGTAACACTTCAACAAAAGATCAAAGATTTGGAGAATCGACAGAGACAATTGATTCTAAGACTTTTTGGCATACCGGAGGGAGCAGAAGGATCTGATCCGAGGGCCTACCTAGTGGGGCTGTTCCAGAAAGCTTTTCCCAACCTAGCGGATTGGGACTGGTATTCACAAATTCAGCGAGCCCATCGCCTCCCTCTGATCCAGAGAAACAGGGAGAATCAATTCCCACGCCCCTTTCTAATTTTTTTTGGCAACTTTCTATTGCGCCAGGCCATCTGGCAGAGAGCTCGTTCCAATACTCCCGTAGCTATCAGTGAGATCTCAATTTTTGCCCGCTCTGATCTAAGTAAAGAAACAATGGACAGACAATGGATGTTACGTAAATTAATAGACCCAATTAAATCTAGTGGAGGTCTGGCGTTTCTTCAAGAACCAGCCCGCCTTAAGGTTATCAAAAATGGTCGCACTCATTTTTTTACGGATGTAAAGGAAGTGGAAGCATACTTAGCTGATACCAATGCGGGCAAGAGCAAGACTTAGCATAACCCAAAACACTGGTTCTACTAGCATGCAAAAACAAAAAAAAAAAGTAACCTTTATCGGAAATTTCTATATTCAAGAAACATTGGTTGTACAGGGGTTTATCTAACTTATCCACGAGATCCAGCGGGGACAGCTAGGTGCCGAGAGGGTGCTGAGCGTTGCGGGCGGTGTGCCATTGTCGCTCCCACCCCCCCTCTGAATCTATGGGGCGTGGTTCATACTGATTACAAACTTCTAGGCTCCTCACAATAGAGGTAAATCCCCAAGCCTCCGGTTTGTATTCTCACGCACTTATTTTTACACATAGTGCCACTGTTTTTAACTTTCACAACCTACAGCAGGGTAGGCCTTAGCGCGCCTATACCTGTTGAGGTAACACCCACTTCATGGTCCTGACGAAAGCCCTGTAAATTCACACACTTAAAAGGGCAGAAACATGTTGACCTTCCCCTAACAGGGAAACACCTGTATTTCTTGTGGATAGTTTCCCTGCACATAGCTTCTAATTTTAATATGTCAAGTTGACCAGCGAATAAAAGTTTTTTTGGGACAACCTCTGACATTTTTAACTACACCCTCTTTTTCACATTCACTCTCACAACAACCAGCTCCGCAGTCTCCTGGCGTCGTAGCACACTCGGGAGGTACTCGATCTCCCGAGTGGAGCCGATGATGAAGCATGTCACCACTAGGGTGAGTGAGGGTTTCTTGAAGAAATAACGTTTTTTCTTGAAAGTTAGTCCAGCCTTTTGACCAACTAAAGCTGGCCTCATATTTATACGTGCTATCCTGATCACACCCACGCCTCACTGACGGACACTCTTCCTTTGTTTTTGTGTTTATCTAACTTAGCCTTAGCTTTATGCTGTATGCATCACTATGTACCAGTAAAATGCTTAGCTTATTTTCTATGCACTAGCTGATAAACTGTTTAAATAAAAAGGAGCGGGAGGGTGGGGGCCTTTTAAGGCGACTTGCCTCGTAGGCTGCCCTTCCAGCGGCAGCAGATGCAGAAGGGCGGCTCTTCCCCGGCTGGGATAAGAGGTAGGGGGGAGGGTGGTGGGGGGGGTTCTCCGCAGAATGGGGGGTTGAGAGGGGGGGGGAAGTAGGGAAAATTGTTTTCAGGCTGAAGGGGTAGATTTTTGTAACAATATTAGAATTTTTTGTGTATTTACTAGGCAATATATGAGGACATGTGGACACTTTGGACAATCTGAGATAGGCTTAAAATTCAAGGCTTTTATTTTTTTCTTTTTTACTTTTAAATGCATGAAATAAAATGCTTAGCCTGGAATGTAGCAGGGCTAAACAGTAAAAATAAAAGGTGTTTGATAAAAGAAGAACTGAAACTGCATAACCCTCATGTTGCCCTGCTATCTGGAACACATATTGCGGGGAAGGATAAAAAGCTACTTAACCAATTGGGATACGATATTATAGTTTGCTCTACCTTTGGGCACTCTATAAGAGGAGTCGCTATCCTCAAGGATAGACGATTTAGGGCCGAAATAATACAAACCTCCTGTGGTAAGGGTGGTAGGTGGGCAATAGCGCAGATCAGGTTTGAGAACTTCAAATATGTTCTATGTGTGGTCTACGGTTGTAACACAGATGAACCCAATCTTTTTGACCAATTGAATATTAAACTCTTGGATTGGGAGGGAGAGCTTATCATTATGGGGGATTTTAATTGTATCATGGACTACAGAATAGACATAACTAAGTCTGGTAGACATCAAAGGATGCACAAAACCAGGTTATCTATTCTAGATCTATGTCGCATACATAATATCAAAGACGCTTGGCGATATTTATACCCAAAAAAACAGGGGTATACTTACTATTCCGCACCTCACAAACTATGCTCAAGGTTAGACATGGCACTAATAAGCGACAATCTACTGAAAGTCAGTTCCATGGTTTTATGCCCCCGAATCTCTTCTGATCATAATGCAATAATGTTGATATTTAAAACAGCACACACTAGGGCTTCTCCCAGACCATTCTCTTTTCCCTGACACTTGATTTCAGACACATGTTACATGACGCAACTAAAACTACATCTTACTGAATTTATAGATATAAACATAAATTCAGCCTCACTTGGCACGGTATGGGACGCCTGTAAGGCAAGCATCAGGGGCTTCACCCAGTCTTACGTGATCAGACTAAATTTAGAACATAAAAAAAACAACGATTTACTGATTTCAAAAATAACTACTCAAGAAGAATTATTATCAGCAGCACTTCGATCTAATCTACAAACGAGCACAGAAATCGGTCTTAAACTTTGCTCACAAAAAAATGAAATTAAGGCTAAATTTATTCAGAAAAGCATAAACAATTTACACAAATTTAAAATAACACAATACGAGGGGGGGATAAAATTGGGAAAATCTTGGCTTATAAAGCTGCCGAGGATAGAGCAAACTCTACAATTACAAACATTTGGGGGGCTGGTAACAAAATCTATAATCAACCACAAGATATTTTAGAACAATTTGCTGATTTCTATAGAATCTTATATTCCCCAGAATTGGAGCCCAATCTAGATGACATACAGAAATATGTCGAAGATCATATAGTAGATACTCAGAATATTCCAGAGATAGATTCACTATCTGATGACATAACAATGGCTGAACTACATCAAGCCATAGCCTTACTACCTGTAGGAAAAGCGGCAGGGGAAGACACTATACCCTTAGAAATATACAAATCATGTTCAAAGGAATTAGAACAATTATTGCTGAAAGTTATCCAATCTGTAGGCCTAAATGGAAAAACTCCTAAATCTTGGAACAGGGCAAAAATAATATTTGTCTTGAAGAAAGATAAGCCGAAGGAAGAGAGAGGGTCATACCGCCCTATCTCTCTAATAAATACAGACGCAAACATTTTTGCGAAAATACTAGCACTAAGATTAGCCCTTATCATGCCCCAAATCATCAATCCACAGCAACATGGTTTTATAACTGGGAGAGACACTACTATACATGTTAATATGGCCATTACGGCATTTGATGTAGCAGAGACTGAATCCACCCCACTCTGTATGATCTTATTAGACGCTGAAAAAGCTTTCGACCGAGTGGGGTGGGACTTTCTCTGGTGGGTATTGTCTAAAATAGGGCTCGGGGGACAATTCTTGCGGTGCATACAAGCATTGTATGATAACCCAACGGCTTATACCAGCTATGGGGGGCTGATATCCTCAGACTTTTCAATTCAACGTGGAACCCGTCAGGGTTGTCCCCTATCACCTCTTTTATTTGCCCTCTCACTGGAACCTTTTTTGTTTGCCCTTCAATCCCAAACCCAGATTGTACCTTTTAGATCATGCTCACAAGAGCTAAAAATAACAGCATACGCTGACGATATTGCGGTTTTCTCAGAGCCGACGCTGTCATCGCACCCCACCTGCGAGACATCATCAACACCTCATTCGACACCGCCACCTTCCCCGAGAGCTGGAAGCACGCCGAACTCAGCGCTCTACTGAAGAAACCTACAGCAGACCCCACCGAACTCAAGAATTACCGCCCCATCTCGCTGCTCCCGTTTCCAGCCAAAGTCATCGAGAAGACCGTCAACAAACAGCTGGCCACCTTCCTCGAGACGAATGGATCCCTCGACCCATCGCAGTCCGGATTCCGTGCCAACCACAGCACCGAGACCGCCCTCATCGCAGCCACCGACGACATCTGAGCCCTGATAGACAACGGGGAAACAGCGGCCCTCATCCTCCTAGACCTCTCCGCGGCCTTCGACACGGTCTGCCACCGCACCCTAGTGCAGCGCCTCAGCAACGTCGGAATCCAGGAGAAGGCGCTGGAATGGATCGTCTCCTTTCTCGACGGAAGAACACAAAGAGTCCGCCTACCACCATACAAGTCAGAGGCCACCAAAGTCATCTGCGGCGTCCCTCAAGGATCCTCACTGAGCCCGACTCTCTTCAACGTCTACATGAGCCCCCTCGCGGCCATCGCACGCCAACACAACCTCAACATAATCTCCTACGCCGACGACACCCAGCTGATCCTCTCCCTGACCAACGACCCCGCCGCCGCCAGAGCCAACCTGCACGAAGGGATGAGAGAGGTAGCCGAGTGGATGACGACGAGCCGCCTGAAGCTGAACACAGATAAGACGGAGGTCCTCATCCTGGGCTCCTCGCCCTCCGCCTGGGACGACTCCTGGTGGCCCCCCGCCCTGGGCACCGCACCCAGACCGACGGACCACGCACGCAACCTGGGTTTCATCTTGGACTCCTCCCTCTCCATGACCAGGCAAGTCAACGCCGTCTCCTCGTCATGCTTCAACATCCTGCGCATGCTTCGGAAGATCTTCTGGTGGATCCCCACAGAGACCAGGAAGACCGTCACCCAGGCCCTCGTCACCAGCCGACTGGACTACGGCAACGCACTCTACGCTGGAACCACCGCCAAGATCCAGAAGAGACTCCAGCGCATCCAGAACGCCTCAGCCAGACTCATCCTCGACATCCCACGACACAGCCACATCTCCGGACACCTAAGAGACCTGCACTGGCTCCCGGTCAACAAGAGAATCACCTTCCGCCTCCTTATCCACGCACACAAAGCTCTCCACGACCAAGGCCCGAGCTACCTCAACAAACGAATCAACTTCTACGCTCCCAAACGCCACCTCCGATCCGCCAGCCACGCCCTCGCCGCCGTCCCACGCATCCGCAGAGCCACTACAGGAGGAAGGTCCTTCTCCTACCTGGCCGCCAAGACCTGGAACTCCCTCCCGGCCGACCTGCGCCTGACCCAAGACCACCTCTCCTTCAGGAAGAAGCTCAAGACCTGGCTGTTCGAGCAGTAGCGGCACCCCCCCCCCCCACCCAAGCGCCTCGAGACCCTACGGGTAGGTAGTGCGCTCTATAAATGTCTTTGATTGATTGATAGAAGATATTGTCGAGGCACTAAAGGGAATTGCTTTAGAGGCCGGCAAATTTGGGAAGGTGGCGGGCTATAAACTTAATCTACAAAAAACACAAGTTATCGCTAATTATACTCCAGCTGTGACAGTGCCTGAGATCTGCAACATCGCTACTTACTTAGGGGTTAAAATAACGGCCAAATTACAGGAAATTAATAATATAAACTATAACGAATTAACCAAATCCACCAGCCTATTATTAAAAAAATGGCATAGACTACCTCTGAACCTAATCGGCAGAATCAATTTAATTAAGATGAAGCTATTGCCTAAATATGTGTACTTATTTCGATCTATCCCATTAGCGCTAAATAATCAATTTTTCAAGAAACTCGATGGAGTAGTAAGTAGTTTTATCTGGGGGTACAAAAAAGCGAGAAGGTCATTGAACCTTATGAAAAATAACACGAATGAAGGAGGGCTTAATTTTCCTGATTTCAAACTGTGTTTTTGGTCCACCTTTGTCATTCGCCTCCGCTCTTTACTTAACGAAGGAAGGGCTTTGTTCTTTCATTCTTTCATGCTAAAATCTGACTCAAATATGTTTCTGTTTAGAACCAACGATCCCAACTACTACAAAAGGGTTAGATTTAAGACCGCAAGAGACATAACAAAGATTTGGGGCAATATACTCACATTTTGTAAAACTAGCTTTTTTCATCCAAAGCTTCCGTTGTGGGGTAATCCGGGTCTTCCTAGCATTTTTAATGACAATATTACACTTGGTTGGCTTAGGTCAGGAATTACCGTTCTAGGGGACCTATATGGCACACAAAGATTCTTAATTCAATCAACAAGAGAGTAAGGGTTATAAGAAAAACACTCTCATCCCCCTATGTATCCATAACTCAAACAACAAGAGAGTGTTAGTATCCACAACAGACAAACTCTACTAGCCAGAATTAGTTCTGTATACCACTAAGTTAATATACAAGGCTGTTATTGTCAGTTGGAGAAAATAGAGTGCACGTGTTCAAAGAACTAGCTAAAAGGACCCTCAGGCCCCAGTGGAACACTGGTAGCCAGTTGTGGCAGAAACATGTTGACCGTGTTTTAAATATTTCCTTTTCACTTCACTAATGGGACTATCTGGTTCAAATTTGCACAACCCTGAGTAGTCCAGAAAAACCAACTATGTTTTTCGATCACTGTTTTTAATAGAGTTAGAGCTACCCTCTTAGTAAATAATTTTGAGGAGTAGCGCATACTCTTTTTAGATTCACTTTCACTTCTCTAGCGACAAAAGGGACCCAATGAAGACAACTGGCTACCAGTGTTCCACTGGGGCCTGAGGGTCCTTTTAGCTAGTTCTTTGAACACGTGCACTCTATTTTCTCCAACTGACAATAACAGCCTTGTCTATTAACTTAGTGGTATACAGAACTAATTCTGGCTAGTAGAGTTTGTCTGTTGTGGATACTAACACTCTCTTGTTGTTTGAGTTACACAAAGATTCTTAGACTTCAATACCCTCAAACTGCTATATGATCTACCTGAAAATATGAGGTACAAACATTTACAGCTACATGACTATCTGAATAACAAAAAAAAAATTTGGAGGTTTCTGAATGTAATATTTGGACCTGTACATACTCTTTAAAAAATAAGTCAGTAATAAGTGAAGCATATAGACTTCTAATTGACTTTAAACTAAACAATTGTATCAAATTGGCTGGCAAATGGAGCAGAATATTGGGTTCAAATATAACATCCAAACAGATAGAGAGCTCTCTGATAAACATTTATAAACGAGTACGGTCATCTAGTCTAAGGGCCCCATTAGGATGACGGGTGGATATCGTCCGCCCGTCACCCTATCGAAGAACGGGACCGCCCACCATAAGGGCGGGGGTCCCGTGGGGGGAATTAGGATGTGCCCGTCACTGTAGCGGGCACATCCTGTAGTTTAAGCATTGTGGCGGGCGGTACACTCTGCACCGCCCGCCACAATGCTAAAAATGCTTTTGCGCATTTGCATATGCAAAGCGGCAGGCACAGCGCGGTGCCTGCCCCTTGCATATGCAAATGTGGGGGGGTACCATAGGTACCCCCCATGTCCCCCTCCACCTCTGTCATCACCTGGGGGCCCCCCGCAGCAATTGCCGCCTGACTTTCCGTGGCGGCATTGCCGCCGCGGAAAGGCCTCTGCATATAGCCATTGTAATATGGCTGGCGGTGTCCATTGGACACCGCCACCATGTTGACTATTACCACCGCGGTCGCGGTAAAGGGGCAGATGGTCTTTCCGCCCGCTGCTGTCCCCTCCGCCCTCCTAATCTGGCGGGGGGGAATCAGGACATGGATGTCGGGCGGATTGCCTACGCCAGGCCGGCGTTGGCCACCGCCAGCCTGGCGGAGGCAATCCGCCCGACATCATAATGGGCCCCTAGGACTCCAACAATTCAGAACAACCTGCATGTTATATTACACCCCGGAAATAATTTCTAAATGGTCCCCTAACAATACCTACAGTGACCGCACAAAATGCCCCAAATGCTATGCTGAAGCAGCTGATTTGGTACACATGCTGTTTTCTTGTCCTAATCTTAAGACCTTCTGGTCCGATATTCAAAATGTTTTGAAAATGAAACAGGTTCAGCTGCCTACGTTCACGGATGCTTCTGTTCTGTTAGATACTTACCTTGTCTCTTTCCCACAGGCTACCTTGGTCACAGTACTTATGTCCTGCGCCAAGCTAACTTTGGCTAGAACTTGGACCAGCTCAGAAACACCTAAGGTTTGGGACTGGTGGGCTTTGGTAACCGAGATACACTCAATAGAACTAGCCTTAGCAAACATAAGGGGAATACGCACACTGAGGAAACACGAAAAAATTTGGGAACCTTTGTAGAACGATGATGTTATACTCTATATTTTTTTTTTGGGTATAGGGGAAAATTTTAATAACCTCATGAATTGATATTCTATGTCTCTAGGACAATATAACCTGTATGACTGGTGAAAGAAACTGCTACTATTCTCTTTGTTTGCTTTCCTCTTTTGTATCTTTTTTTCCCCTTTCTCCTCATATCTACTGGCCTACTCGTTTATTATATGTTATATGATATAATTTATGTCTGTTAACACATGTATCAATGCTTTAATGTATTTTTTCCTTGTCAGCCTGTCAACAATAAAAAAACTATTAAAAAAAAGAGGTGCTACCATTTCTATTATGGCCTACGAAAACAAGTCCTTTAATGCCAATATCAAACAACTAGAGAAACAAGTAGCAAAATTTGAACAGTTGTTTATTACATCCAACAATCCTCAATACCGAGTTAAACTACAAAAGCTTTGTTATGAATTTAATTCTACCCTCAGTAAAAGAGCGGGTGTCCGACTCTCTAATTCTAATGCTAGATTTTGTTTCAATGTCAATAGGTCTGGGAAACTCCTTGCAAAATATTTACGTATCAAAAGAGAAAAAATACAGATCACCTCTATTCATGGTCCTCAAGGCAAGATTGCTATATCCCATAATGATATTGTAAAAGAATTTCTGGATTTTTACTCTAATCTATATAACAAACCAGATTTTCATGATAGTTCATTAATTGATGCTTTTTTTAAATGTTGTGATTTGCCCATAATATCACAATCAGATAGACTCGGATTAGATTTACCCATTACTACTGATGAAATTTTAACTGCCATAAAATCGCTTCAAAAAAATAAGTCTCCTGGACTTGATGGTATTCCAGCTGAATTTTATACGGAATTCCAGTCTCATCTTTTGCCATACTTATTTCAACTTTTTACTTTTTTTCAGTTCTTCTGGGACTATTTCAGGTTCCTTTGCTGATGCTTTAATTATTGTACTTCCTAATCCTGATAAAGATCCTACCCTTGTCTCAAATTATCGTCCTATATCCTTAATTGAGCAAGACTGTAAATTATCTTCTAAAATTCTTGCCTCTAGGTTGGCCCCTGTGATTCACTCTATTGTTCACCCAGATCAGTCTGGATTCATGAAGAATAGATATTCTGCTAACAATACGAGAACCGTATTACATGTAATTGAACAAAGTCCTACCTTACTTGCTCCCTCTGGAATTATGGCTTTAGATGCTGAAAAAGCCTTTGATAAGCTTCATTGCTAATTTTGATTTCAGACCTTGTTATCCTTTAATTTTGCTCCTTCGTTTATTCGTATGATTTCTGCCTTGTAGTTTGCTCCCACTGCCCGATTATTTATCAATGGTCAAATATCCACTCAATTTTCCCTTTTTAGAGGAACACGACAAGGTTGTCCCCGTTCCCCAATTTTATTTCTTCTGCGGATTGAACCTTTCCTTAATCATTTACGAAAATGTGATGCTATAAAAGGTATTACAATAAAGGATGTTATTCTTAAAACGTTAGCCTCTGCTGATGATGTGTTCCTATTTATCAGTGATCCAATTTCCTCAATACCACCTTTATTAGACATTATCACCAAATATTCCACAGTATCGGGTTACAAACTTATTGTTAATAAAACAGAATTTTTCACCTTAAATGTTTTTTGTACTCCTGACATGTTACCTATGGCTGATATTATTTGGCAAAAAAATAAATTAAAGTATCTTGGTATTTTATTTTCGTCGTCCATCTCAACAACATTAAAATTAAATAGTAATTTTAATATTGATTATATTAAGAATAAAACATCTAAATGGTCTTCCCTTCATCTCACTTGGTGGGGGAGAATGGAGTCTATTAAAATGAATATTGCCCCAAACATTTTTAATCTCTTGCTACTACCTACTGAGTTTCCATTAAAATTTTATAAAGATGTTGATAAAATGTTATCTAAATTGCTATGGAATAATAAACCACCTCAAATTTGTTACAAAAAACTAAAACTGCCAAAGTCTCATGCTGGTTTCGGCGCTCCTGACTTTCTTTTATATCATAAAGCATTTATATTGAAACAAAGTTCTCTGTGGTTTAATTCTTCCTCTTTAGTAAGACCTCCTATTTGGTTTTATATACAAAAATCGACTGTTCATCCTTTCCCATTACCCGCTCTGTCTCATAAATCTACAGTTATGCACCGTTCTGTTATTATCAAATCTTCAAAATTAATATTTAATGATTTAGACTCAAATTTTGCTTCCCCTATGAATACTACTACTGATTTATCACTATGGAATAGTTCAGTTATTAAATTGAATAGAAATGTAACTTTTTGGAATTCATGGATTAAGGCTGGTATATTTTATCTTAAAGATTTATTTTATGACAATGCCTTCATTCCTTTTGATATTTTACAATCAAAGTTTCAGCTAACTAATGTTGACTTATTAAATATCAGTCTTTATGTAATTCAATTTTAGACTCATTCCCACATGGTATACCATCTGCAGTTGCAACAGATTTGGTAATTTATATTCAAGCTGTATCTGCATCTTCCAATGCAGTATCCATACATTTTTGAATGTATTCATGTTAATTGCTGCAATTAACATGTATACTTTAAAAAATGCACACAATCTTCCCGCAGCCATGCTCTATTAACAAAAAAGCATGCAGCAAGCCCAGGACTTTAAGTGGGCTGGGTCCTGCTGATGCTTAGTTTTTAAGACAGGTCCCAATCAGGCTTTTCATTTTTGCCCTCACCCTTAGGGTAAAAAAAAATCTCAACTGCTGAAAGCCTTTGGTGTAACTTCAGAGGACTTTTTAAAAATCATTTCAGAACTGAGGCATTTTCAATATATTCAACAAAGCTGTAGTTGTTGCTTATTTATCCTATGCAAATAACAACCATTGACAAAGTCAATAGTCCTGGGTTGTTGTAGGTATAATGTTACTTATTGTGTTATATATCTGGAAGCAATGACAGAGGCAGCACAATAACGGTCGGGGAACATACTATGCTAAGCAGAGATTTTTAGCTTACGTGTTTTTATGCCATGCCCTCAATTACATCAAGCACGCCCCTTTGAGAGACCCCCCAGTTTTTTCATCTCACTTAAAGCCCTGAGCAAGCCTAAAAGCACCACGCGTGCTTTCAGAATCACTAACAAATATTAGTGACTCTGAATGCACACATGGTGGACATCTATGTACATTCCCCCCCTGCGTATCCAAGAAACCATCTTCAGAGCAGATAAGTGAACTCATGATTATCAGTTTTAAAGAGTGGAGTAACCCCTGCCTTGGTAGAGCCAGCTCTGTTCTGCAGAGTCTTTCCCTGATGTCCTTGAATAATACTTAAACAGATTATTGCAAATAGCATTCTCCTTTAATTTATTTTTAATCTGGGTAATGTGTGAGATTGTATTATAGACATTTTTTGACAAATGTGGTTTTGTTTCATGCAGTATCCATAAAAAATGTTTCTTTTAGATTTAAACAGGATATCGTATATGAGAAATGGGAGGATGTCACAGTGATTATTTGCAGTAGTATTAGTGGGCTTCTACTGTGTTACAATAGTGGAAAAATACATCTCTATCCCTGAATATTAACTATAAACACATTTGGAATTTGAACCAGTGTGTCTGTGCACTGTTTGTGATCTGGCCAAAAGGACACGAGAAAGCTGAAACGGGATCATCAATTCAAAGCTGATCTGCACAGAGGCCCCCAAAATACATTAGGCCGAGGACGCTCAAAGTCCTTAAGATGTCCCTGAGCCGCCACTGTGTAGTTAGTTAGTAAAGAAGAGGTTCACTGGCACTGTGGAATGAGGCTGGTTGCTCCATTTTCCTAATATATATATATATATATATATATATATATATATATATATATATATATATATATATATATATATATATATATATATATATATATATATATATATATATAACATACATTAGTGTAGCTTTGTCGTGGTTGCATATGCTGTGCACTGCACTTTCTCATTTCGAATCTGACCCAGTCATTGTACAGCAGTCATCAACACAAAGGCCACCCCCCTGTCTTGACTGGCCTTAGCAGGTAGCAGGCATTTGCCTGGAAGGCTGGAGCAGTTTTAGAGCAGTGGTGGCCAGTTGTGTTACTGGGGGCAGTTTTGCAGCAATGCTGCAATATGGTCTCTCAGTAACAAAAGCACCAGTGCTGGGGACCGGGTTTAAGTAGTAGTGCTTGACACTTGGCACCCCTACACCCCTCCTCTGGTGGGTGGGAGTCAGTGCAGCAAAATTTCCAGCGCTACTTTTTTGGGTTTCCAGTCCGGCCCTGCCTGCCCCATCAAACAGGCCTCCTTCGATCTGCACAATCAAGCAGGAACTCCAGTGTCAGAACTCCTGTCGCTACACCCACACATTCAGTGGGTTCTTGGTGCACATTGCTGTGTCTGGAGCGCAAAGAGACCTCACACTGCCGCACACAGAGGAAAAAAATTAGAGGAACCATTGCTTGTTGGCATTGTAAATTTCATCCTGGATCCTTACAACACATGTTATTTGAATGCCCCTTAATTTCAAAATGTTGGTCTGAAGTTTGGGATATTATGCAAAAAATACTACCTATTCAGGATGTTCTTTAATATAAATTGTTAATTTGTAAATCGGTTGCTCTTGTTCATCATCTCAGTGTCTCAGAAGAAAAAAAATGTAATTTCTTAATTTCAGCTGCTTTAAAATCAATCACTTTTTGTTGGAAAGATGCTTCATCTCTATCTGTTCATGCTTGGTGGTCCTGGATCATTTTTACAAGAAAAGGTGCACAATTATCCCTACATGGAATTAATCATAACTCTCATTCTTATCAGCCCTTTTGGTCACCTATTGATTCATATGAATTACTATGAAAGTATTTACTGCTATTTATTTTGTTTAACATTGCAATTTCTGTATCTGCACTATTTGTATGTTATTAGTAACTCTGATTTATATAAGATGATATAATATGTTAACTTCCTTCCCCTGCCCTTTTTCCTTCCCTCTCTACTACTCTTCTTTTCTCCTCTTATTGATTATATTTTCTTGCAATATAATGACCTATTATGTTTTCATTTCCAATTTGTATTTATCAATTGTTAAGGTTTCATTGACCATGCTATCCTTTTTTGTATTATCTATTTCTGTCATTTATTTCCAAAACCTTTAATAAAATTATTCTGAACATAAATTAAAAAAACATTTAATTTGATTCAACTACTCACCATAGTCACCTACAGCCCCAGAAACCCACAACTAAAATATAACTTGAATATATCAGTATTTGATTATTTACATAATTAACAAT
The DNA here is from genome assembly GCF_964263255.1 of Lissotriton vulgaris. Classification (NCBI taxonomy): domain Eukaryota; kingdom Metazoa; phylum Chordata; class Amphibia; order Caudata; family Salamandridae; genus Lissotriton; species Lissotriton vulgaris. The sequence goes on along the minus strand of NC_141687.1, from coordinate 580,828,861 downwards.
TTATAACTAAGTAATAATTTCGAATTTGTTCAAAATGAATATAATTCCCACCCTATAACCCTACAAACCCAAAAATCTCACTACTAATGTAAAAGTTAAATAAATATGTAATACACTATTTTCATAATAAAGATAATTACCAATAAATTATATCATTAATTTGTAATTGCAAACTAATTACTAAAAATGTTTCATTTTTCATTACTTAATTGACTTCCCACCCTATACCCCTACAACCCCAACAACCCGCTACTACAAAAAAACTTACTATAACTAATTATAAAAGTAAATTAGGAATTGAAATTTAATTTACATTTAAAATATAACAAAAAAATTGCAGAATGATCAATTAAAAATTATTTAGCAGTTAAAAATGAATCGATAATAATTTTAACATATTTATAATTTTACTAATGTCCCACCCTATCCCCATTCAAAACTCAACAACCTACTTCAACACTATAAATCACTAATAACATATAAATTACATTTTTTGATTAACGATTATACCAACAATACTAACAACTAAAATAAAGATAATAACTTGAACTCATTAAAATCATTTAAAAGCAATATTTGTACAACAATATTACTGAAAACTATATTAAAAACAACAATAGTCTGAAAACTATATAACTTACTATAAAAAGTAATATTCTTGACAAGAATTTTATATGCCACAATATTTTTTCATCATGCTATTTTTTTCTGATATTTGTGTTATGATATTTATAACTCAATGCTTTGTCAAAGCACCACTGCCCCCAGCCACATGAAATAGTTCATCATTAGCATTCATTAAACCCTGTTTAAAGTAAAGTTACCTCACACCTGTAAAAACTACAAGGAAATAGAGGCAAATATGCTACCAGTGATAAATGGCTGCCTGGTTTATGTCTTTAAAACTGTTGACAGTAATGTTACGTACACACTCGTGACAGATACACAGATAATTGCTTTGTTCACTGTAATTTGGGCCTTTTGCATGGTTTGTATGAGCTGTGAGTTAGATCTAGAAGGGTGGAGGACACTGATCACATAATCATACAATCCCTCACATATTTACTACTAATTGGTTAACTTACACGAGTGAGTTTCTCCACATAGAAAAGATAGGAGAGGTGGAGGTGGAGATTTACACTCCTGGGTTTGGGAATTGCATTTTGTAGTGAGTAATTCTACTGTTAATACTTTGCGTGCTACAAAATGCAGTTTGTGAGTCGGGCCCTTTATTTCTTGTACTCTGGTTCAAAGTTTGATGATAAAAAAACAAGTTTGGTTTTGGCACGCAACCGGCACAAATTAAACACTGCATGCATGGGTTCGTGCTCATTATCTGATATTCCTGGAAAAGTCATTTTGAGTGTACATGCTTCGAGGAAGTCCATCTAAACACAAAATCTGTCCCGGGTCCAGCAGTGGTAGCCTGACACTCCCAGGATCCATATCCAGGTTTTCCCTATCAAGACACCACAGCTGGCTTTGCATTGCCTCGTGTAGGGGAAGTGGGGTGCCAGGGGGTCCTGCTTGATGTCCCTGGTGGCAGTAGCTTTTTTCCAATAGCTGTACTGTTCCGTCTAGTCTGCCCGAACACTCCTGCCACTTTACCTTTATATTTCCTTACTCAGAAGGGTTTTTAGCAGTCCTAGCATTACTGTGGGCTCTTGGCAAACCTCCCACCGGGTTCCCTTCTCAGTGCCGCTTTCCTTGTTCCATTAAGGTTGTTATTTGTCATTGCTGTCCTTTTCGAGGCTTCCGTGCACACTCTGCTATGTGTGGCTGATTTCCCTTGTTGATTTATGTATCACTTCTTGGTAGTATACAGCGACAGCCCATACATCTGCCTTGGCTGGTTGCTGTGAAGTGCCCTCTTGAGAGGCATTGCTGAGGCCATTTCAGCTCACATTGTTTCCTTCCTGATTTCAAATTGAAATGTATTTAGCAGTAATATGAGTGCTTAATTTGTAAAAAAAAATACAAAATAATACAACAAAAGTGCCAGGGCAATCTCGGGGGGCCTCTGCAATTTACACCACACATTGCACCTCCTAGTGCTGCCAATGGCAGCACCAACACAAATAATAATCATCACACTCCTACAAGTGTGACAATTCTGCCTATTCTACGCCCCCTCCCCCCAATGTTATAAGAATGGCTTGGGTGGCAGTCAATAGTCATTTGTAATGTATGTTGAATTAGCAAACAGCTGTTGTTGTGCTCATCTTTAAAGTAGATAGAGTCACATGATGTGGCAGACGGTTACAAGCCCCGAAGCTGACAGTTAAAGCCAGTGCTAAGCACCGGAAACCACCTGCTCAAATTAAGCACCTTACTGTGGCTGCTTTCTTACCTCTTTGTTCTCTTATGCTGCTCTGTGCCAGAGTTTTATTCCCGATTGCAGCACCTTAGATGACTTGTAACAAAGAGTCTGGAGCTGCTGAGGGTTCGAGGCAGATGTATCAACCATGTTGTTGAGATAACACCACTGGTGATTATAGTTAGACCAAGAGTTGGTGAGCCCCGTGTAAAAAGTTTGCTGATTGTGCGCAGGTCGATACTGCAAGCATTTAATACGATTTTTGTATTTGGATAAAAATGCTATCCCTTACCAAAAATGCATTGCCGCAGATAAAGTCTAAATGAGGGCCTTTGTGTATTTTCCAGTGTTAACTTTGCAGCAGTTTATTTCCGGATGCTGTCTTTCCATGTGCTTAAAGTTGGGAGCAGTTATGCTCAGTGTCCCCATATATACATTTTCTTTGCACATTATTTCGCACTGTTCGGCGCAGCTGCGAAACAAAATTACGGACTATCTTTCTGATCGACTGAGTACATGAATAGTTTCTGGCTGGTGTCCTGTAAGGCCAATGTTCTATGTAAATGATACTTGTCCTCTGCCCATTTCCCGAACGTCAGTGAATCTCAAGTGACAGACCTGGCTGCATATCTTCTTTCTTGGTCAGATAATGCATCTATATTTGTGCATCTGCGCCATCCTCAGTGCTCACCTTGCCTCTGACCTCACGTCTTTTCTATGGCGCCAACTTTAAATCCCGGCAGTGCTGACTGAGCCTTCTATCCCTCCAAGGCCGACAAAAGAGTACCGTTAAATTGGGAAACCCCTGCAGTAAACGCTATAAAATAAAGCAAGGTAATGCAGTATTTTGCTTCACTAGCTACAGTCATTGACTCAGGTCCCAGGAATGGTCTTTTTGAAAGGTTTCAGATAATTCTAAACTGAAAATACAGCTTTCTATCTAGGGGTTTAGAAATCAAATCCCAGTACTGTTCACATTTAGGTGTAATTTTAAAATCCAAGAACTGGGATGTCAACATGGATGGTTGGTTGGAAATCAGTACAGTATTAAGTATCATGTCCCAATACATTTTTTTCAATGATGCCTTAGATGGAAAGGCATGTGGGTCTACTGCTGTCCACAAATGGTCTGGGTGCAATTTTTGGAGCAAGTTCCTAACTTCTTTAAGCCATGATATTTTATGAAAACGATCAGAGCTAACAACATCCATAAGGGCAGCTGCTTAATGACTCAATTCAGGAGTAGTTTTTATACGCCTCCAATATAGGAGGGGACGCAGTCTGGCCATGTCCTCTATCTTTTTCCTCCCGAGATCATATTGAAGCGGGATCGAAGGGGTGCTCTGGGGTACACCAGTCATTCGTCGAAGAAATTGATTTTCTGCAACGGCTAGAGTGCTCAAATTTGTGAAGACCCATAGCTCTGATCCGTAGAGGCAGGCTCCCAACACTTTCATACTGTAAATCTCCATTATTGGCTGAATGGGTTTTGTAAATGAAGATTTATGTTTTTGTGCTATTGCCCCTGCCAATTGATTGAACTTTAGCACCACAGAGTCCATATGGGATTTCCAGTTCATGTTGGCCTGTAAGGAAATACCTAGATAGGTAAAAGCATTCACTTCCTCCAATACAGATCCATTAAAATGCATTTTCCCCTTGAATTTCTTGACAGGATTCAGGTTCATAAACTTAGTCTTTGTTGTATTTAGTTCCAAGCCCCGAATCCGACAGAAGTCACCAAAAGCGTTAATTGTCTTTTGTAAACCGCTAGGGGTCCGCGAGACCAGCAAGGTGTCATCAGCAAACATTAATACTGGAACCCGCTCCCCATCTAATATTGGGGCATCTGTCGTAAATTGCTTTAAAAAATCAACTATACCATTGATGTAGAGGGAAAATAAGGTGGGGGCCAGGACACAGCCCTGCCTTACCCCTCGATCCACAGGGAAGGATTCGGTGGCATCTCCCTGGGTACCCCACCTAATCCGGGCATAGTTGTTTTCATGCATCCTCACGAGCAGAGTCAAACATTCGGGGCTTATTCCGAGATCCCGCAAGACAATCCAAAGTTTTTGTCGGGGTACTAAATCAAACGCTGACTTCAAGTCAACAAAAACAGCATATAATGGGCCATTTGTCAGAGTTAAATTTTTCCAGAACATAGTTAAAAAGTGGAATACCTGGTCAACAGAGCTGGTTAGAGGGTGGAAACCAGCTTGGTACGGGGAGAGGATATCCTTATCATCTATCCAGGCTTGTATTTTGTTTTGTATCATCCTGCCCATCAGTTTTTGTGCAGAGTCGATAAGGCTGATGGGCCTGCAGTTACTTGGTAAAGCCTTATCCCCTTTTTTGAAAACTGGTATTATCTCCGCACCCTTCAATGTTGCTGGGATTATTGCTCCTTGTGCGATGGCGTTACCAAGCCATAAAAAATATTTACACCAGTTGGCCCTGTCCGATAGAAACACATCCTCCGGTATTCCATCGATTCCTGGCGCCCTTCCTCTGGTTACTCCATCCATTGCCTTATTTGTGTCTTTCAATGAGAATATTCCTTGAGTATAGAATACCCTTTCTGGAGGGATTTCGGTTGGAGGAGGCAAATTGTCTGCATATTGTGGTTTAAAAAAGTCCACCCAAGCCTCCTTTGCTACATGATTTTTCGGGCAGTCTGCTATTCCCCCGCTGCCCCACTTTAAAATGGCCCAAAACTCTTTCTGTTGCTTGGCTGCACATGCTTTCTTCAGATCTAACCATATGTTCTCATCCCACAGTCTTTTTGCCTACTTTGTGCTTTCCTATAATCATCCCTGGCCTTTAATACTCCTGTTTTAGTCCTCAGCGCTATACTGAGTTTCTGACACGCTTCTCTGCAGGAGTGGTCATACCACGCTCTTTTTATTGGTGGTCTAGTACCCTTCCTCTGCTGGGTTTTTTTGAAAAATAACTTCTGTAAGTTAGCAAAAAACTTTGGCTATGACTCTTCAATCAATTGATTAAAATTTGGTTCACTAGTAAGAATCTGTAGTCTGGTAACCTCTTCAGTGACTATCTCCCCTAGGGCCTGCATATCCCCGGGTTTATCTACCAGAGTTGCCCATTTAATGTGGCGGAGATTATTGGATGAAACAACATCTAGTGTTGTAACACCCTTTTTCTAGTTAGTTGAGTTTTCACCTTGTTCCAGATTAATGAGCAGACACAACGGATTGTGGTCGCTCTCCAATCTCGGTGTAACTTGCATATCTACCACTTTATACCAGTCTCTAACATCTATGAGAATATAATTTTTCCTGCTACTTGACCTCAGATTGTCAAAGGTGTGTTTGCCCTGTGGGTCAGAAAAGGTACGACCATTTACTGCCCTTTGATATCTTTAGTGACTGACACCTCACGGATCTGCTTAGACGTTACTTTGAAAAGTTGCCTTACAAAATGTCAAAAACAAAATCGACAGTCCTCATTGATACCATAGACAATTATATGGTCCAGAAAGTTGCCAAAATTAATCATGACAGGAGATCATCTTTGGGGCTGAGTTATTCACCAGAATTGCTTATAGATAACACGTCTCTTCCTACTCCTGCTCTTGATATTAGCAACGAGGCGTTTCAGACCCCGGATAACAATTCTTTGACCTAGCTCCTAGTAGCCCTTGCCGAACCAGCTCCTGAGAGCACACAGGACAAAGAAATAATTTCTATAGAAGAGGAGGCCCCTGCACCGGTCCCTGCACCGAGAGTAACAAAGGGGGGGAGAAGAATACATCATCGGCAGGAAGTGACAGGGACAGGGCCCTGACCGCTGTACAAATCTCCCAAATATTTGGGGAAATATAACTTACTTGGGAGATTTGTACAGCGGTCAGGGCCCTGTCCCTGTCTCTTCCTGCCGATGAGGGCCGTAGAGGGCCCGCCCTTTGCCCGGGCTTAGCTCCGGGTGTCCCGCTCGCTTTTCCCATGCTAAAAATGACGCAAAAGTGGCGCAAGGGGCTTGTAAATCTGTCCCCATGTTCTTTGCTCTGCGGGTGGCTGGTTGATTGACGCTATTCAAAATTAACAATTCGACGGAGGTGCTCATGCGTCCTTCGCCTTGGGTTCATTAACTGCCTAGGCAGAATGTTGCAAATTTAGCGCATGTCCCGGTTTTCAGAAAGGGTTGACTGCAAACAGAGGAACGCACGTGTCTATGTGTCCCACGGCAGGACTAGTTAGCAGCTCCTGTCAGGAAGCAATTGAATTAACATGCAAGATACTGGGTTTAAAAGTTGTCTTTAATGTATTCCCTTTGTGCCTCATTTTCTGCGTTTGTATGTTTATGACCACTGTCACATAAGTCATTCTTGTGTCTCGAGATTGATGTAAATGTATAGCCTTTCTTTCATTTTTGTGAAATGTTCGGGTTTTTGATTTTCAAAATCCGGTCACCCTATGTTAAGTGAGGCACCGTAAAGAGATCATTCGCTGCAAAAACTGTTCTGATATTTCCTTCCTGCTGGGCCATGTGAGGATCCTTTCAAATGAATGCCTGGCGATCTGCCACCACTTCTGTTGAAATTGCTGTATACCATTTGAGGGACACAATTGAATACATAGCTGGAATATTCATACGGGCCACGGTTGCCAGTAATCTTTCAAAGACACTCCTGAATGACAGGAATGCGATCTCTCACTATGAGCCGGGTTGCTTCCCAAGGGTGGGGCGTACTATCAGTGCGCGGTCTAGTATTACCGCAGCCACTAATGGCGTCGGCTCAGCCTCCTCTTTTTATTGGATCGATGCGGCAGCCATCTTGGCCAGGCTTAAAATAATCAAAGGTACATCCTGCGTGGCACAGGCTGTACCGGCTCGGATGGGAGAGGCTTGGGCAAATGACCTTGACGTCCTTCTTACCGATGTCATGGTGCTTTCTTTAAAGGGAAGTATCTGTAATAATGTTTTTATGAACGTTTAGTATAGAAAAGCTTCTTAAAAATAAGCCCCTGATCTTGCTCAGGCTATGAATGCTCTACAGGTAATCTCCATCTGGTTCTAAAACTCTTTGGAAATTATTTTACAATTGTGCTATGTGCTCGATCGGTCATTATCAGGTTTTAGACATGTGTTGTAAGAATAGGCACTCTGGAGTAGGATAAGTTTTATTTTTAGCAGCACAGAAAATGCAACTTTGCAGGAAGACCAGTGGCGTGGCCAGAGCTTCTGGTGCCCGGGGCTATCCCCCAGATTGCCGCCCTTGGCAGATATTTATTTATTTATGCATTTTTATAAAGCGCAGACTTTACCCAAAGGTGTCAGAGCACTGTACAATAGAACCAACCAGTTACGTTACATGAGAGAAATGTTACAAAAATGGAACGTATAAAAACAACAGGACACAGAATCAAAACACAGCAGGCAAAAGGAACACAATATCAAACACAGCGAGCAAGGAATTTACAAACAAAATATATATATAACAAACTTACAATGACTAACGAACTTCCTGGCGGGGTCTGAGAATGAAGGAATTAGTTCTGAAAGTGTCTTTGGAATAGAAGAGATTTGAGGTCCGCTTTGAAGATCTGGATGGATTTGGTGGCACGGAGCAAAGGAGGAAGCAAGTTCCAGATTCTCACCGCATTACATGAGAACGATTGAGCTATCAATTTTCCCTTTTGTAGGAGGGGGGCTCAAGCAGGAACTTTTCCGCATTCCGAGAAGGTCTCAAGCCTCCAGACAATTTCAGTTTATTCACCAGATAGCGAGGGGAGGAAGAGTGCAAGGCTTTGTGGGTGATGCACTCCGTTTTGTAAATAGCTCTAGCCTCGATGGGAAGCCATCGGAGAGAAGACAGGATAGGAGTGATGTGGTCACTTCGTTTGGACCCTGAAATGAAGAGAGCTGCTGAATGGAGGACGGATTTGAGGGGTGAGAGGTGAGATTTGGGAAGGCCATTCAGGAGAGAATTACAATAATCCAGTCTAGAGAGAACTAGCGATTGGACCAAGGTTTTTAGATCTATCTCCGGGAAGAACCGACGAATCCCCCATAGTAGCCCAGCTGATAAACTGCGTTCTTGGCAATGGAGTTGATGTTTGAGATTAGGTTGAGACCATTGTCAAGTATGACACTTAGGGATTTAGCGCAGTTGAGAATGATGGGTTTACTGTTGAGTAAATTCAATTGATCCATCCAGGATTGAACAGGAGACGGGGAGAGAGAGCTAGATAGGAGGAGGAATTCAGTTTTGGAGGGATTTAGAATGAGTTGGTGAACTAACATCCAGTTGTGAATAGAGTTGAGAGCAGAGTTGACTAGTGAGAGATCTTGTGAGGAAGACACCTTGAGGTAGATTTGGGTGTCATCCGCATAGAGATGGTAGAGGATTCCAGATTTGCTAAGGAGGTTCCCTAATGGTTCCAGATAGAGATTAAACAGAGTGGGAGCAAGGATATAACCTTGAGGGACGCCTTGACCAACCACCAGTGGAAACAAGAGACTGTTCGCAATCTTGATCATTTGGGATCTGTCCGAGAGGAATGAAGCAAACCATTTGAGTACTGTGCCTTCCACGCCCATTCTCTGTTGAAGAGTGTTAAGGAGGGTGTTGTGATTAACAGTGTCAAAGGCTGCAGAGAGATCAAGAAGAATCAGAAGACACGATTCCCCTGAATCGAGTATATTTAGCGCATCATCGATCACTCGCAGCAGGGCTGTTTCGGTGCTGCAATTTTGAATAAAGCCAGACTGGGACATGTCAAGGAGATTACTGTCCATATTGTGTTGGGAAAGTTGTTTTGCAACACATTTTTCTGTGATCTTTGAAAGAAAAGGGAGATTGGTGATGGGCGGAAGTTATTGAGGTTGTTCGCATCTGCAGATGTTTTTTTTTAGAAGGGGGTAACCTGTCCTGTTTTGAGGACAGCTGGGTGGGATCCTTGACTGAGGAAGAGATTAACTAGCCTGGTCCAACAGGAGAGTATTGGTATTGAAATCCATGGCGATGACACTGGGTATGGGATCAGAAGAATGGTTGGAGGAATTGGTTTCGAGGATGCATTTGAGGAAATCATCTTCCGAGATGGCGGCAAAGTTCTGCCAAGTGACTAAGGAATTTCGCTCCTCAATGGGGGTGGGGTGAGTGACTGTTCCACCAGTGATTTTACCTTTTGATCAAAGCATGTAGCAAAGTCAGTTGCTTTCTTTGAAGCATCCTCAGGTTTGATGGTTTGGGGAGAACAATTTGGGTTTTTGATGAGGTTGAAACGTTTTTTTGGGTCTGTTTTTAGCTGAATCGAGGAGGGATCTGAAATGTGATGTTTTTTCCTGGAAGATGTGCTTGTGGAATTTGGATCTTGCTGAATCTAAAAGAGAGAGATTGGAGGTGGATGCAGATTGTTTACAATGTTTCTCCAAGATTCTAAGGTTTTTCCTTTCATCATAGAGAGCTTTATTGAACCAAGGAGCTGAGGGGGTGGGTCTTTTCCTTTTGCTTTGGAGCGGAGCAACCTTGTCAATTTTGACTGCAAGGATTGAGAGGCAATGGGGAGTGAGATCGTTGACATCCGTATTATGGTCTAGACTAGGAAGTGAACGCATAGCAGAATCAGATAGTCTCAAGATCAATGTTTTTAGTGTTGCAGAACCAAGTAGAAGCCCTCTTAGGTTGGCCAAGAGTTATAATGTGCGAGAGGTAAAAACGGAAGGGAGTGAGGAAATGGTCTGACCAGTCTACATGGATAGGGGGAGCAATGGTAAGCTGGTCTGATTTAGAAATAACAAAGTCTAGAATTGAGCCCTTGGCGTGTGTAATTTCCTGGCAGTGTTGGACAAGATCGTTAGCTGAGAGAAAGGTTGCAAGCTTGTTGGCAGCCGAGTCTTCCACGGAGTCCTAGTGGAGATTGAAATCACCTAGGAAGATTTGCCTGTCGCTTTGTGAATATTGGTCACTAATGAAGTTAATGAGTTCCTCCATGAAGGAAGAGCAATTACCGGGTGGGTGGTAGATGGCATGGAACCTGAAGATAGAGCCATTATGAACTTGTAGTTCTAGGGATAGGCATTCAAATGTGGGGAAGAGGACGGTGGGAAAGGCTTTGATTTGAAGGGAGTTTCTGAAGATAATCGCAACACCTCCACCGATCTTGTCTGTTCTGCCGTTTCTGAGGAAAGAGTAGTGGGTAGGTATCAGAAGATTAAATAAAGTGTGAGAGGAGTCATTTAACCACGTCTCAGTGAGAAAGAGCATGTCGAGATTGTGGAGGGTAATCGTGTCAGAGATTTCCAGTTTGTGTTTGGTTGAAGATCTGCAGTTATGGAGCATACAATGTAGCTCTGACGCAATTGTTTTGGTGATAGGAGTGTCTGGGCTTATAAGGGAGATAGGGATTAGATTCTTGAATGAGGATGCTCCTTGAGAGGGAGGCTGGTGAGTTCTGGCGGAAGAGATGGTCTGAATGGTGAATTGCGTAGAATTGTTAGGAGAGGAGAGTGGAGGGGAATTGACGTTGGTAGTCTTGTAGCTAGCCATTAAGTTGGTGATGTCTGTGGAGGACAGACTGTGGTTGGCTTTATTGGGGCGCGGGAGCATGGAACTCCTCTGGAGGTTATTAGGGGAGGGGGATATCTTAGCACTTAAGAGTGAAATGGACCCTTCAAGCTGGGAAATGGAAGAGATGAGAGAATAAAGTTTAGTTTCCAGGGAGAGGTGGATTGAGCACGGAGTGATGGGTGGCTCAATGGTTAGGGGAGGGAGTGAAATAGGCGAAAGAGGACAGGGGGATGTGGGGGACCGGGGAGAGTGTTGGGGTGCGAGGGTCGAAGGTGGGGGAGGGAGTGAAGTAGGCGAAGGAGGACAGGGGGCTGTGGGGACTGGGGAGAGTGTTGTGATGCAAGGGTCGGAGGTGGGGAAAGATGGTGGTAGAAAGGAGTGGATGGAGTTACAGTGATATTTCTACTGGTGTTGGGCAGAGGTGAAGAATAGAGATCATACGTTGGAGGAGAAAATTGAGTAGTAGAAAATGAGGGCGAGAGGTGGAGGGGGGAGAAGGGTTTTTTTGGGAAGGCCAGGGATACGGTAAGATGAGAGGAGAAGGGGCTTCACAGGGAGGTGAGGGAGGGAGGTCAGTGGAAGGCCAAAGGAATGGGGAGAAGAGAGATGGTGCAGGCCAGGTACCATGGGCAATGAAAGGTGAATGTAGGGGTTCAGGCACCAGGCAGAGTAAGGGGGGGGTGAGCTAAATGCTAGTTGTGGGAGGAGTGAAGGACTGTGAGGTCAAAGGGATGGAAGAGGATGGAATTACCAAGAGGGGAAACAGGGTTGTGCAGCATAGGGGGGAGTGTAGGATTTAGAGAGATGGGAGGTTTAAGGTCAGAATGAGGGAAGAGGATGGAATTACAAAGAGGGTAGACAGTGATGTGAGGCATAGGAGGGGGAGTGAAGGTTGTAAAGAAATGGGAGGTGAAAGAACAGAATTGAAGGTGCGAGGGAAGGGGAAGAGCGGAAAGGGGTGAGGAGATGGGGGAGGAAAGGGGGAGGGTAAAGCGAGTTGATCGGTAGTTCAGTTGTAAGAAAGATGATTAAGTAGGGAGGAAATGGGTAGGAATACGGGGTTAGGGGGCGGGAGATGGCAATGGAATATTGGGGAGATGCAGGATGTAGAGGTGAGGTGAGATGTAAAGCAGACGAGGTAAGGGGGAGATCCAGTTGGGAAGGGGCAGAATGGGAGGGGAGGGAACAAGAGAAGGGGGGATAAAGGGTAGACTTGTGACTCCCTGGAGAGCGGTCTGAAGGAATGTATAGGGGTCATGGGGGGAGAAAGGAAGAAAGTAGAAAAGCTAGAAGAAAAAGAAGAATCTAGAGAGATCGTAGTCGCAGGGGTGGGACAAAGGGAGTGGAAGAGGTGGTCAAAGAGAGAGGGACAGGAGTCTGTAGCTTGGATCAGACAGTGCCATTGTTATAAAGTGTAATTGTTAGAGAGCCATTAAAGCAAGCGGAGGGATTCATTTTTAACCGCTTCCCATGTGGGAAAGAAGAAGGGGAGGAGACGTTGAAGGAATTGAAGAACTGGAGGGCCAGGAAGGGATGTTATGAGTGAAGAAAATGTAGTCATTTTTGATCTTCCCTAGACGCCCATTATGGAATTGGTTAGCAAAGAGGGAATCTGGAAATAGTTCAATGGTGTTATGCTTGAACCGTTTTGGTGCTGCTTTGGACAGATTAGGGGGATAAATGACTTTGAAGCAGTTGATTCCAGACTTAATTTGAATGGAAGCCATGATAAGAAGATGAGGTGAAGACGTGGTGTGGGGGATAGAAAAAGGGGCCACTAGGGTAGCGATAGCGCAAAGAAGTAAAATAAGAGGGGTACGCAGGTAGTGGCGGGGAGGGGGGGCCTTCTGGGGAAAAATGACGGGGAGCAGCAGGGGTGGATTTGCAGGGTTTAAGTTACGACGCGACTCTAGTCCACTGCATAAGGAAGGGTGTGAAACTGCAGCATAAGCATAGAGCAAACCAGGGCTTTAAGTGGGATGAAAAATCTGGGGGGTCTCTCAAAGGGGCATGGCCAGTGTAATTAGGGGCCTGGCTTTAATACACTTACGCTAAAACTCTGCCCGACTTGTATTTTGCTGTTTCTGTCATTGCATCCAGGTATGTGAGACAACAAGTAACATCATACCTACAACAAGTAAGGACTATTGGCTTTGTCAATGGTTATTAGTTGCATAAGATAAATAAGCTGTAACTATGGCTTGTTACATATAATATTGAAAAAGCTTCAAATTAAAGCCCTGGTGACCCTACCACAATGTTGCTGCTCTTGCGTTTCAGAAAAAGAAGGGAAATCCAGAAAGAAAATGACTCTTTAAAGGATTTCCCGTCCCCCACAACGCTCACCTGGCATGACATCATGCCGTAACTTCTCCACAAGTGAGCAGTGTGGGCATCACACATCGATGTGCTTGCTGTCTCGAAATCGGTCTCTATCAGGCTGTTTTGCGACCTGGTACTTTTTTCTGGACTGCAGTGACAGAGAGCAGTCTGGAAAAAAAATGGACCGCCTGTGCTAGGGCTCAAAACAGAGCCCGATAGAGACCCATTTTGAGGCCCTCTTTAAAAAACTGGCAGTGCTCAGACCCCTTGAGACCCGGCCCACTTAAAGCCCTGGAGCAGCAAACCTTAAAGGTCAAGTCTAAGTTGATGAAGGCCCACCAGCACTAACATGGTAGCTAAACGCATAAGTAAATGTATCCCTTCCTCCTCTTATAGGTAAACAACAACCTAGGCAGACAAATTACTTGTCACATAGATATTGAGGGAGCAAAGGACCATATTCAAATTGAGATTCATTACTTTTGTACCAACGAAAATTTCTTTTGTGTTTTAATGGTGTTTTTTTTATATTAATTGTCCCCTATGTTTTGTATGTATCGATAGTCCTCCGAACTACTTTTATTAAATGTATGTCCTATTGAAATTATTTTTGAACTATTTTATGAATTATTGATGTATTTTGCCAATAAATTTTGTTCTTACCTCAATTTGAATATGGTCCTTTGCTCCCTCAATATCTATGTGACAAGTAATTTGTCTGCCTAGGTTGTTGTTACCTATATGTTTTATCCCTGACCTAGGAGTACAGTTTCTTCTTTCCTCAGTGGGTCCTTGTTTTATACACTATCCCTTCCTCCTCTTTACACCATTCCATACTTAATTGCCGCTACAAGACCACAGCAGTAAAACCACCCATTAGACATCAAGCACAACACCAAAACAACTCCCACACAAGTCACACTCTACACCCACTCTGTACACCACAAGAGCAGAAAAAACACTTTTACACCCTAAACAATGCTATTATGAGTGGGGGAAGAAAGCTGGACGCCTTCTGGCCTTGCAGGCTCAGCAACAGGAAGTATCCTGTGCTATACTGGCTATCCTCCACACAGACAGAACACCTTGAACACACCCACTGGACATCTTGGAGGCTTTCTGCTCTTACTAGGCAGCCCTCTAAACCTCGGAAACAGTTAGCCCTACTATTGACATCGAACTCTTTTTTGACATAACATGTTCTACCTAATCTTTCCCCAACGCAATGGTCACAACTTGATCTCCCATGTCTGAGGACAAGGTCAGGGAAGTTATAAGGGGGAAGCCATACAACAAGTATTACAACATGCAGACATAGGGCCCACTTTTCTAGCATGGGTGCGGAAGCTCTATACTCAGTCTACAGCGAGGGTGACGTGTAATGGTCATGTATCTCCACCCTTCACTGTCCATAGGGGCACATGACTAGGGTGCACATTCTTCCTATTGATGTTTATAATAGCTTTAGAACCCTTGGCAATTGCTATCCGTAATTCCCGTAACTTTAATGGCATAATGACGAAGGGTGGGATACACAAAGTATCATTGTATGCGGAAGACATCCTGGTTACCCCCTCAAACCTGACGTCATCGCTTGATGCCATGACTTCACTGATATCAAGATTTGCAGGCCTCTCTAGCTACAAGATGAACTGGGACAAATGCAAATTTTTCGTGGACATCCGATTCATTGAAGTACCTGAGTATTATGATATCACTAGGGCTGACTAACATGGTTGATAATAACCTTTGGCCCATTACACTCCCGCATCAAAGCAGACTTTCAGCGGTGGACTCAGCTTAACCTATCCTTATGGGATAAAACTCAGTTACTCAAAATGAATGTTTTACCCAGACTCAACTAGCACTTTCTGATGATCCCTCTCCAGATTCCCACAAAAAAAATAAAGGTCATTTGAAAAAAAACGTAAAACCTTTCATTTGGTGGACGCAAGCCCCGACGGAGGTTTGCTAAACTGCACACCTCAGTCCCTAGTGGTGGGATGGGTAGCATCGCAGACTACACTTTGGCGTTGCAACTCACACCCCTTAGGTATGTACTCATACCTCCCTAGACACTCCATGGTGAATCCACATGGAGGTGGAGGTGGAGCTGGCTGTCCGCCTTGCAGTACTCAGGATATTATACACTGGCGACCCAAACCGCTTCCTCTTCTCTCACCCAGTCCTTGTCACTATGATCTATGACTGGAAAAGAGGCCACATGCTTCTGAAAGTCCACCCTACACTTTACTCTCAAGCACCTCTATGGTGCAACATCTCACTGTTAACAGATGGCAAAAAACCTTCAAATCAAAGGCTTATGCTCCCTTTCGTTTGCCTCAGGCAAATATCCTTGATTGTAATGGAATGAGAACTAAACATGTTGTGGTACAAATGAATGTATCATCTTATCAAAGTGATAATCAGTATGCTACCCTAAGTGTATTTACAAGTGAGATGCAGGGCAGCTGGAGGAAAAATTGAGCTTCCAAACAGGTGTCTCAAAAAGCGACCTCAAAAGGAGGATTACTAAGGCACATATGGAAAACAAGGTTTACTATATTTTCATTGGCTGTGTCTCCATCTACTTGTGATTGCAACTTTCATATCCATGCACTAGAAGCGCTTCGAGGCAGACACCAGTAACATACAGCTTTTTCCAACTCACCACAATAAATAGCAGGCTGGCTGCAGTCAGGTTCGGGCCGTGAGTCACAGCGGGCCGTGGCAATTAGAATTTGCCGCCCCGGTCTGGCCCTGCTCCAGTGATAGTCGTGCTGGCGTCCGCTAACTGCTGATGTGCTGCGCTACCTTTCAGCTTGAGGGGTAGGCTGGCCAAACATTATGCCCATGGCCGTCATTGGTAGCGCTTTCACGCGCTACAAGATTGACAGCCTTGGGACGGAAACCACAAACTGGGTATGTTGCTGTAGCAGGTGCGCACGCTGTATGCGGGAACCACAAACTGGGTATGTCGCTGTAGCAGGTGCTGTACATCACTGTAGCAGGTGCGCGCATATGCTGTTCACAAGGGTGCTGCGCGGCACTGGCGGCCCGTAGCGGCAGCTTTTATCATTTATTTGGGCACACAGACACTACTATGGACAGAGTGTCCAAACAAATGATAAAGGCCGCTGCCATGGGCCACCAGTGCCGCGTGACCGCTGCCCCCAAATAGTGTCGCCTGGGGCGAACCGTCCCTACCCCCCCAGCTACACCACTGAGGAAGACAGCCAATTTTCTGCAGGTTTGTACTCTGCATTCCAGGACTATCACATTTCAAGAGATTTAGAGCACAAACCAAACCTTCTGCCCTACTGGGGGAGGTGTGAACGACTCTCAGGAAGGAACACAAGGGGTGTGCCATTGGAATAGATTTGACCTCTCCCTGGCAGGAAAGCTAAACAGGGTGTGATCCCAAAAGGGGAGCTTCAAAGGGGAACTGCCTTTGAAATGCGAATGGTTGGAACACACAAGAGTGGCTGCTCTTTGGTTCTTGCAGGCAGGTTGGCATTGGGTACTGAGAGGAGGAAGCCGTGGCCAAGCTGTTTTTTCAATGGGTGTGTAGACCCCAGGTAGAGTTAGATACTAAAAGAAACAATACGGGAAGGAAGGGCCTAAGGGAGTTTAAAGACCAGACAGAGACACGTTCCCTAACTGAATACAAAAAATGCAAAAGTGTCAAAGGGTCTAAAAAGTCTATGTGCGGTTCATTAAACTAACACAGATCTGTGCCAACTCATCTAACAGTTTTAGAGAAACATTGGTGGATATCAGCGATCACTAGCAGGATACCCATCAGTCACCACTCGAAACCGCCCTTCATCATTTGGCATTCCAGTTAACCACAAAATTGGTACACCGCTGGTTCAGATGGAAGGTCAGATGGTATAACCTCTTAAGAACCTCGTAGTGGCCAAAGGTGGTAGAGTGTCACAAACTACCCATCAATGGAAAAGATTAGGGTAACTGATTTGCAGTGCTGTGAAGAAATGTGATAAGTGAGTGAGAAAACATGAAAATGGGTGAGGGAGCAGAAATAAGACTAACTTTATTCTGTTCTATGCTCGCTCCACCAATATTAAAAAGAGCAGCATAAGTAGATTTACAAAATATCTACCTGGATGTAAAAATGGTCGACATGTTTCAGCAATATATAAAGGACTGTAGAGTCCATTGCTTTCATCAGGACCGGAGTATAACAAAAATGCTACTGCAAAAAGTGAAGTGAAGGGTATAAAAAGTGACACAGTATTAACATTGCTGCAAAATGAAAAAAGATCACCTAATTTCCTAGGTCTGTCCTTTATTCGCAGAAGTTTTTAATGTCACCTTGTAGCTGAAGCAAAAAGCTCCACCCCGCCTGGCAACGGCTCAGGACACGAGGGAAGCACCGCTCTATCCGTCGGTACTTCTTTGCCACCATCTGAGCCGGTTGGGGAGGTACTACACTTTACCGGAAGTTGCCAACTGGCAGGAGGTAACCTGGTAACCCACAGGCTAGCAGTCACTGCATCACACAAGGGCACAAACTGGGAAGAAAAATGGCACCCCTGGCACCTATACCTCAGCTCACATATCTATTGAAGAAGGAACTGAAGAACGACTGCCTTGAAAATCCCTGGTCCCAGCAAAGAGAGGTTGCACAAAAGACTGGGCTGCATCTGCTGCTCCTTGGCTGAGCAAAGAGACGACTGTGTCTGTGGGGAGATGCTCGAGGAAAAGTCGTCCCCATCATCTACTCATCAGTGGAAACTGTCCAACTTGCCAGCTCAGTGGTAAGAGAAGAGGGAAGACTAAGGCACCATTAGTGCCTATACCAGTTGTATGTGTTCCATTTGAGAGGGTGGGACTGGACTAGGGGTGGGCGGAATGCACAGAGTTTCCCTCTACGGAATCCCAAGGAGTTACATAAAAACTCTGCAAGATTCCACGGAGTTCTGCAGGCAGGCAGAATCAGCACATTGCGCTGATTTTTAGCACCGGGAGCTTGTCCTGCGCTGCAAAATCAGTACAAACTGCACTATGTGGTGCGCCAGAGGGCGCAACTTCTTTGCTGCCGCTCAAGTATATTTTCGACTGGAGGGGAAGCTTTCTCACCACGAGTGGTAGCTTTCTAACTGGGAACAGCCCCAACTACCCGTGGCCACCCACGCTAAGAAAATCTCGCTGGGTGCCATTCTAGAACCCGAAAATCATGGTGGGGAATGCCAATTATCGCTCGAGTTTGGCAACTTGGCATTGGTGAACCATGATAGTGAAAAACTCTGGCGTACAGCGGTTGGCAGAGTTTTGCCAGGACTTTGCATTACAAGCATGAGGCAGAGTGGAAAAAACTCCATGAACTCTGCTGGCAGAGCAAATTTATCGTCCACCCGTATAGTAGACAAAGTTGGTCCATTCGGCACTCCCTCACAGTCAGGCAACATGTATATGTTGGTTGCAGTGGATCACGTCACCAGGTATCCTGAAACTGTACCTCTGAGGAGCATGACTGAAAAGGTGGTAGCAAGAGTTCTCCTAGTGATTTTTTCTAGGGTCAGATTTCTAAGGACAGTAATTTCCGAGAGGGATTTTGACTTACATGGGAGAGATGTGGGAGCTAGCTGGGGTGAGATACCACTTCTCCATGGCATACCATCCACAAGCCAATGGTTTAGTGGAGCTGTTTAACAAAGAGAGCATGATCGGAACTCTATCAGAGAATCTCAAGAGGAAGTGGTATCTTCTCCTGCCATGCCTCTTGTTTGCCTGCCAAGAAATTCTACAGAACGGAGTAGGATTCAGATGCTTTCAACTTCTGCATAGACACTCGGTGCGGGGTCCACTCTCCTTCGTAAGAGAAGGGTGGGAAGGAACCTCAGAGACTCCACACAAGGAGTTGGAAGACTATGTGATTAGCCTCATGAATCTTATGGCATAATTCATGAGTCAGGCAAAGGAAAACCTTCATGTAAATGTAAATGTAAATGTACAGGAATTTATATAGCGCAAATCACCACTGGTTTCTAAGCGCTTGCTTAGGGAACCGTCCTGGTATTCCCCTGTGAGGTAACCCCAGCAGGGTATCCGCAAGGTGAAAGCCAGGCATCCCGCCGCGAGGGAGCCTTCAGGCTAACCAAGCGCTGATGTAGGAATGGTACAACCATAAGCTATGCTGACTGGGTAACAAGAAAGTAGGGAAGTTTTGATACTGAAGCGTATTTGTCCCAGGGCTTTGGAGGACAAATGGTGTGGGCCATACAAGGTAGTTCAGATTGTGCCTAAGTTAAACTACTTGGTGGACACAGGTGCCACAAGGGAACTCGAGAGGGTGTTCCATATGAACAGGTTGAAGCCTTACCTCTGCAAAGGCAACACTGTGAATGTCATAGCTATGGCAGAGGAACTGGAGGAAGTCAGTAAGCCTCTTACTGACTTACTGCATAATGACATAAAGGATGGCACTGTGGAAGAGGTGCAGTAAGTCCCTGAGGTAACACCTGAGCAACAGAGAAAGTGTTGAGAGGTGTTGGGAACCTCTTCTCTCTGGCTCCAGGATTGACATCTGTCTGTGTGCATGTCATAGACACAGGTGACAGTCTGCCGGTAAAGGGTAGGATGTACAGAATGTCTGACTGAGTTCAGAGATGCATCAAGGCGGAAGTTGCCAAAATGCTGACCCTGGGAGTCATTGAGAGACCTTGTAGTCCTTACTCTAGTCTTGTGGTCTTGTGGCCAAAGCAAGAGTCTACTGATTTTCAGTTGGCAGACCTTATTGACACCAAATACAAAGGAGAAGACTGTACTTTCTTTGCCAAAGGGGTTATATCAGTTCAAGGCAATGCTCTTTGGGTTAAATAATGCTCCTGCCACTTTTCAGCACATGGTGAGCCATGTTCTCCCAGGCATGGGAGAGTTCTGTGTGACCTATTTGGATTACATTGTGGTATTCATCAATTCATGGAAAGACCATCTAAGGCACATGGACCAAGTGTTTGCTAGGATACAGGAGGCAAAACTGGCCATCAAGGCAAATGGGAGGACTCGCCCATTGAATGCCACTTCTGGCTGTGATCCGTTGAATGCCAAAATTCAGTCTGTGATGGAGTAGGAGGTACCTACTATCCAGACTGAAATGAAGGCATTTTTAGTACTCATCTGGTATTTCAGAAACGTTGTAGCAAACTATGGAAGTATAGTTGCCCCATTGTGTACTTTGACCTGTAGGAAGCAGCTGAGGAAGGTAATACAGACTGCAAAGTGTCAAAGGGTATTTCAGGAACTGAAGAAGGCACTATGCAATGCACCAGTATTGGAAGCACCTGAGTGCAGTCAGCCTTTCATTGTACAGACGGATGCTTCTGCCAAGGGAGTTGGGGCAGTATTAGCTCAACTGGATGATAAGGCTAGATGGTGTCTGGTAGTAGAGCATAACTGGGCGGCGATTGAAAAGGAGTGCTTTGCCATAGTGTGGGTCTTGCTTAAGTACTGCCCTTATTTGTTTGGCACTAAGTTTGTGGTGCAGACAGATCATATGCCACTGAAATGGTTGATAGCTATGAAGGGAGAGAATCCCAAGTTGGTGAGATGATCTATTTCTTCACAAGGTTTAGACTTTGTTGTGGATCATAGTCCTGGATTGAGCCATGGGAATGTTGACGGACTTTATAGCCGGTTTTACCAATTGCACACCCAACTTCTCCAAGATAGGAGTGTTTTGATCTGGGTGGACATTGTTTGGTTTGCAAAAGTCCTCTGCATGGTAAGAGGCGTGTTTCCCTGGCCTGAGTGCCCAACTGCACTGTAGTCTGGATCGTTAAGGCTGATTTATTATCGTATCCGAACACTGATCATATGTGTGCACCATGACATAGATATAGAGTCATCAAACATTTTTGCGAGCGCAAACGGTGCGAATCGCAAAAATCGGCCGTTTGCGCCCGCAAAAATTGCATTTGGGATTCATCAATGGTTCATGCTCTAGCAATTTAAGAATTTGCAAATAATTGAGAGTTCTCAAATTGTGATTGCATTTAAGGAATCGCAATTTGCGATTCCTTATATGCAATGCATGAACCATTTTTAAATTGCGAAATCCCAATCCGGGGCCGCTATTTACCGCGAAGTCTAACTACGTGGTAAATAGCGAAAACTTCGAAAAATGCACTTTAGTGCATTTTTCTAAGTTGCATGCTACACACACACATGTCCTTTGGACATGTATGTGCACAACATCAGTGTACAGTTCCATTTCAGGGGTGCTACAGGGTGTCCTTTGGACACCCTAGCACCCTTGAAATCGCATCCTTATTTGAGATTCGCTAATTGCTAATCGCGAATAAGGATTGACTCCCCATTCATTCCTATGGGCCTTTTGGCCCATAGGAATGAATCGGAAAATGCATCCTTATTTGCGATTAGCAATTTGCGATTTGCAAATAAGGAAGCAGTAGAAATTGCAAAAAATATTGCGATTTCTACAAGAATCCCGTTTTGCGAGTCTATAATAGCGATTCCTTAATAATCGCTAATACAGACTAGCAAAAGAGGACTTTGATGAATCTATATGTAAGTCCCGTCTCACAGATTGAGGTCTTGTTGGACTGGATGGGGTTCCTAAAGCGCAGCCCTCATAGTGGGGGAAGGCTACCACCTTCACTATGAGTTAAGCAGCTCAAGTGTTGTGGTGGCAGCATACCATGTAGTGATCACTAGTAGTGAAAATGACCTTTTTACCCTCTGTCACTGGTGAGCTTTACGGCTCACTCTCCTTTTGAAAATTCTGCTGCTGTGTGCATAACTCACCCCTAGCCTACATCAGGTGGATGTGAAAGGGCATGCATGCATTATGAAAACATGTGCTGAGTACATTTATGCTCGCAAGATGTACACTATATAAGGGGTGAAGGGTTGTACAGTGCATGCATGATAAATGTGTGTATGCTGGCAGTGTGTGTTTCTAAAATCACACACTCTGGTACAATACAGAAAGGCTGCAGTACTGAACAGTGTACCCAGACTGAATGAATTTGTAGCACATAGTTATGCTTGTGGTGGCATAATACATGAGGATAACAGTGCTATGCAGTAAGTGTGCTGTGGATGTACCCTGAGTGCTGCACTGGTAATTACATGGAGGACCTTGGTTTCCATTTTGGAAAGGCCAGCCTGGTGGAAAAAAATGAGTAGTAGAGACATCCTCGCAGACAGATCTGTGTATTGCTGCCTTCCTGTAAGCTGTGAGGGACATGTACTGAGGATTGGAGGGCCAGGCTCTTTCTGTGCATTTCAAAGGGCTCTTTGGTTGAATGATAGATCACAAGGAAGGGGCCTGGACACATCTCAGGAAAGAGAGAGATGGGTCTGATAAGGAATTCATAAAGAGTAGGGCTGGGAGCCCAGTATTAACCTTTTGATGCACATATCAATGTTGCTGATATCTAGGTGCGAACTCTAGTCACTCCCATGAATCTGTTTGTGGGTTAATCAGCTTCAGAGTCCTGCATACTGTCACAGACATCCTTCAGGAGGAAGAAGAAAGGGGAAAATTGTTCATTTCTAAGAAGCCCAAACCTAATAATCTTCAAAGACACATACACTACAGAACAATTTGTGTCTGGAAAAAAAATATATGTAGGGGATTTCGAGATCACAAACTTTGTCATTTGCCAAGCAGACAAACAGCCTATTTGAGGAGGGGAAGCTCTGCAAGACTCCTGGCTGTGCCCTGTTGAATGACAAAATTCAGTCTGTGATGGAGTGGGAGGTACCTACTACCCAGACTGAAATTAGGGCCTTTTTAGAACTCACCAGGCATTTCAGAATCTTTGTGTCCAACCATGGAAATATAGTTGCCCTATTGACTGCTTTGACCTCTAGGAAGCAACTTAGGAAAGTAATACGGACTGCAGAGTGTCAAAAGGCATTTCAGGTACTGAAGAAGGCACCATGCATTGCACCGGTACTGAAAGCTACTCACTACAGCCAGCATTTCATTGTACAGATGGATGCCTCTAACAAGGGAATTTGGGCCGTATTAGCTCAACTAGATGATAAGGGTAGAGGGTGTCTGGTAGCCTTTATTAGTAGGAGACTACTACCCAGAGAGCAAAACTGGGCAGCAAATGAAAAGGAGTGCTTTGGTATGTTATGTTATGTTATGTTATGTTATGTTATGTTATGTTATGTTATGTTATGTTATGTTATGTTATGTTATGTTATGTTATGTTATGGTGATTTGTAAAGCGCACAGCTACCCCAGCAAAAGGGTGTCCCAGTGCTGGAAACAGAAAACTGTACAGCTTATAATGGAGGAAAGAGGAATATTTTCAGAGCTTTGCGGAAAGGCAGATATGACTTTATACACTGGATGGAGATAGGGAGCGCATTCCAAAGTTTTGAGGTCAACACATGGAAGTAGCGTCCTCCAGCACAGACCCTTCTCACCCTGGAGACAGATACAAGGTTTTGTCCCATAGAGCGAAGTTGGCGGGAGGGAATGTAAAAAATGTGCAAATTAGCCAGAATACAAGGAGATCACAAATTAAGAATTTTAAAAGTAATGTAGAGGGCCTTGAACTCTAAACAATTGGCCACAGGCAGCCAGTGGAGGCGGCGGATGGCATTCGAAGTAGGACACCTCCTTGGCAGGCAAAGGAGAGCCCGAGCCGCTGCATTCTGGAGGTTTGGATTGATACCGCCTTTTGCTTTCAAACACGAACTAAGAAGGTGGTGGGGACTTGTTTTGGGATACTGCGGGGGCTCAAGTCTCTGTTGGGTTTCTTTGATCCCCTAACTAGACAGGTCATTGTCTAGGCCTTGATTTTGTCAAGACTGTACTTTGCCAGCTCCCTTTATTTGGGGTTTAACCAGTCTGAGATTGTCAGAGTACAAAGGGTCCAGAATGCAGAGGCTTGGGCTCGGGCTCTCATTGACACTAAATTTCATTTTGTGTATGGAAAAGGAGTATAAGTAGGAAAGTTTGAGATCACAAACTTTGTCATCTGCCAAGAAGCCAGATGGGCTGTGTGAGGAGAAGCTCTGTAAGATTTCTAGCTGTGACTAGGACTTGGGGCCCAGTAAAGCTAGTCTCTGTGCTGGGTGAGGGGGACATCATCCAATGAAACCAAGACCACCTGCCCTGGTGTCTGGAGCACCAGCACCTGCCTATTGGCCGAAAACAGTGTGCCCTGTGAGTAAGAGGAGATCATTTGAAGGGGCAAAGTTCTGGGGGAGCCCTATGGTGAGGACTCCCTGTGCAAGGTGTGAGGAGTGTACTCATTCACTGATCGGGCCATACCCCATGTGCTGGATTGTTTTGGTGACCCCCTTTTGCCAGGAAGGGACAATGTGGGCTAAGGGTTGTGTGAAGGGCAACAGTCCTGCACAACCTTGTTGGGGGTGGCCCCATGTGCCAGAGAGGTGGCCACCCTGAACATCAATGCCAGGTCAGCTTGACCGGACTTGTGAGTGCAGTGGCGTTGACTGTGGGCCGTGGAGATGCAGAGGCCAAGGGTTTGGGCAGTTCCTTGGGACTGAGAAAGTGCTGTTGTGTCCGGCACACATACTGCAAATTGTAGCGAAGGAAGTGTGAGGATCAAAAGACTTTGCCTGTACCTCACCGGAGCATGGAGCTTAGCTCCCCACAAAGGGAAGTGCAACTTACTGTGTGATCACTGGAGCGGGAACAACCCCACTTGCTAGAAACCATTAATTATAATAGGGTATCCCAGTGACCCTCAGAACCTGGGTCCTAAATATAAAAAAAATAGTGGTTCTGTCGGGTATAGATTAGAGCAATTTCTTTGCTTCACTATGTATATAAACAATCTTTACGTATATCACGAAGAGACATTGAATCTACAAACTGTAAAGACACAACACACTTCTTCAATTTCAAAGATTATTCTTATTGTAAATCTTTTGCATGTATCAGTCAAATATACAAGAAGGCTATCCAAGACAAACGTGATGTAGAATCACATACAAAGTGGAGTGCTTTAGTGACTGGTAGTGACAAGCGATGACTGCTATACAGAAATAGTGGAGAATAACATATTAACATATAATTATACGAGACACAAATTATCATCTGTCCATTTTGGATTCAATAGTCACAACAAACTGGGGGGAGGAGCCAAGATGGCGATCGGAGTGGAAGCGTAGGCTCCCGGCTCCGCAAGCCTCCGAGCCCCGCAGTGAAATCCTGCTCATTATCCTGGGGTTGCGCTGCAGCGGGGTGCCGGTGTACGCGCATAGACATCACTCGCGTGATCCCGATGTCTCTGCCTGCCTTGTAACCGGAGAAATCCACGAAGTTGGTTGGCGGCCTCAACGACCCTGGAGCCGGGACCTCCGCTGCAAAACACGGCCGGGTGCTTATTGATCAACAGCGGCCAGCTGGGCCTGGGCGGAGCTGGTCCTTCGGGACGAATTGACTATCGAAGGGGAAAAGAAAAAAAGAATTTTTCTGCTGGAGCGCCGCTTGTCACACTACGCGACCAGAGTGCATCCTCCAGGTGGGGCCCACTGGGAATACTGTTTAATTGCGAAACGCTGGAGGTGAGCTGTATCGACCCCATTTTCGAGCTTGCCCGGTTTTCGCGGGCCGCTCACGAATTTGCCCTAGCCCTGAGTCGGAGAGGGGATGGCCACTACCGGAGACCGCTCCTTAGATGTGTGCCTTGAAGACCTTGGTCATTCGAACTGTAGCCTGCCCGGGCCGGACTCGCCCCAGTTTCACCATCAGTCTCCCTACAAGGTGGAAACGCCTGATGGCTGCCTGAACGAGATGGAGTGCATTAAGCTGCCTATCGATGTGCTGTGTGATGGGGAGTGCGAATCACCTCGTAATGCTGTGATGTGGGGAATACAGCCTGCGCTGTCCTGTGGCGCCGTTCTTGCCGCTCTTGGTGACCTACAGTCTGTGTGGAAGGACGGTTCCCGAGAGTTGGGAAGGAACCTTGACGACATTGCGCTCTCACTGGGGCGATTACGGTTGGATGGCTCCCAGGTGTGCGAGGATTTGCCTCAGCCTGTCCTTGAGGAGGATACTATGTTTACGCATGAGTGCGGAGAGGAACGGATTACCCCGGACTGCGTTGGTGCCTGCGGACAGCTGTCCATTTGCTTCTACTACACTGAGGGATTCCTCTCTCAGTTGGGGACTGTGACTTCGTCCATTGTGTGAGAAGTTGGCCCGATATGCAGCGTTCGCTATTCTAGCGACCGCTATGTATCGTTCCAAACGACCCTTATGGTGATTGGTTGTAAGTCAACCTTAGACCAGCTATCCTAGTAGCGTGGATACGAGCAGTCTTCGGGCTAAACTCTAGAGGGCGTGTTAAGCCAGCTGTTATACCATCACATACCCCTTGAACCCCAAGTGAAAGGACACCACACAAGTGTTATGAAAATAAACAGAATATTTATTAAGAATCACAACAGCCCTGGACTCTTTATGAGGACAGGGTACTAAGCACAAACCAAAACTCTTAGGAAAATACTTCAAGTGCACAATTTAAACAAGTGTCCGAGGACACGGAAAGTTTAGTGGTCTCGGGCGGACCCGATAAGGCAAGTCGGAAGCGGGGGACTCGGGACCCTAGAGTAAGGAGGCTATGCAGGCACCGAAATGCCGAAGTTACCTAGCCACGAGGGCTGCGGCTGCACAAGTCTTACAGGCGTCGGGGTCTTCGCTGACGAGCCAGGAGCCGGAAGAAAAGGAGTTGCTGGCCGGCGACCAGTGCTGAATAGTTCGTAGAGATCCAAGCCTGGATCAGAGATCGTTGATACCTGAAAGCAGAGGGGACCAAGTTCGTACTACTAGCCAGTAGTCAGAGGGTACCAGGAAGGCACCGGTTGGCCGTCACCTCGACTAGGTGAGTGGGCGACGCTAGGCTCTGCAGTCTCACGGACCAGGAGGCGTTGTCGGCGACCAGGATGGAGGTGCGAGCTGTCCCACGAAGGTTGATGCTGTCGGCGTCGCTGGGCCAGGATTGGGGCAACAAGCCTTGGCAGATTTCAGGGCCACGGGGTGGGCCTAAAATGGCGTCTTGAGTGGACCAGGAGGGTCCGGGGTGCTTCCCTCAAAGATGGAAGCAAGGGCCAGTCTGGAGCAACCAGACCAGCAGCGTTGGTTGTCGGATGTCGTCAAAGACGGGCACAAGCCAGCGGCTAGTGACCAGACAACGTGCTGAGCAGCGAGCAGAAGGGCCCCACGCAGATCGTGGAGATGCTGGGAGACTGCACTTCGGTGCTGGAGCGGCTCAGGGTCGGGGCTTCTCGGACCCCAGAGCACTCACCAGAGAATTGCTTCGATGGTCGTGCTGATTAAGAAAGCGTGCAGGTTTTGATGATGGCCGGTCCCTCGAGGTCTCGTCACACCCACAGATCTCAGCTGAGCTGACGACGTGGGTAGAGGTCAGAGGTGCCAGGGAAGCCGGTTCTCGTCGAGCTGGGCTGTCGGATTCCTTGAGGAAGGACTTGCAGCAAACCGCAGAGTTCTTAGATGGTGCCCGCTGGTGCAGGGTGACTACTCCTTAGCCACAAGGGAGAAATCTTGACAAGAGTCTCGAAGTCCTTTCGTAGAAAGTATTCTTGATTCAAAGATGATCTAATTTGGAAGGGTCCCCGCTCCGGCCTTTATCCTAAAGAAAGGGGTGGGTACATGACTAGGTCCTGCCCTAAGGGTGGGACCAGGAAGGGGGGTAGTTACACCCCTCTCCCCTGCCGGACTGTTCCCAGGTTAGGGGCTGGCGCCCCTGGAACTGGTTCTGACCGGCAGATGCGTAGTGAGCACCGGGGTGCCACTCCGCAGTCACCTTCTCGCAAAGCCCTACCTACCCAGAATACACAAACCCTGTCTGGGACGGTGCGAACACCGCCCTTGACAGGAAACCCTTTGTCCAAGCTCTCCTCGCTTGGAAGGACTCCCAGCAGCAGGAGGTCAGACTCGTGTCTGTGGTGGCAGCATCCATTTTGTGGAGCTGAGGCTTTAGTTAACTTTAACCGGGGTTCACAGTTACATACATGTCGTGTCCCTCTAGAAGGGCGGAATGCTAACCTCGTCGCCAGAATTGGTGAGGGGGTAGCATCCCGATTCGTATGACACCTTACTCGACATGTCTTGATAACGCAATACCGAAGTTACCGATATGGTACGCGTTATCATGGAACAGCCATTGGGTCTTGGTTCCGCAAGCTGCAACCGGGCTCGGCTCGGGCCAGAACCCAATTCACACGATTCCAAGCACTCTGCCTTCAGGATTGTCAAGGCCTGTCATAGGAGTGTCTGATAGGAACTCGGGTGTCCATGGTATGGTTAGATATAGGGCTACTATACCTAAAGCAACGAGCGGGTACGCTATGTTGCCCCAGCTGTCGTGCAGCCAGTTGTGTCAGATTTAGACGGCCATCCAGGGGTGGCATAATACATGCTTCAGCTCCTGGTAGGCCCTGGGTACACCGATGCCCTGAGTTACAGGGTCTGACAGGGTGGCCCAGTTCCAATTGGGTAATGCACCTAAGGTACACGCATCAATTTAGAGAGAGAACAGCTAGGCTGTGGGTCTGATTAGCAGGCCCACAGCCCGAGAAAGTCGTAAACCAGTGAAACAGAAGCAAAAAGTCCGGGTGATCATAGGATTGCAGACCCTACTCTCCTACATGACCCCCCCCCCAAACGTTGGGACAATAAGCTAACCATGACCAGGTGAGTCTTCTTGTTCTAAGTGGAAATACCTGGAGAGCCCATCTGCATTGCCATGATCAGTGCCAGGTCTATGCTCCACTATGAAGTCCATCCCCTGTAGGGAAATGGACCACCTAAGCAGTTTGGGGTTTTCACCCTTCATCTGATTTAGCCATAAGAGGGGCTTATGGTCGGTCTGAATTTTGAAATGAGTGCCAAACAAGTATGGCCTCAGTTTCTTCAGGGCCCACACCACAGCGAAGGCCTCCCTCTCTATACCTGACCAATTTTTCTCTCTGGGGGTCAGCCGTCTGCTTATAAAAGCAATGGGCTGGTCATTACCATCAAAATTCAGTTGAGATAGAACAGCTCCCACACCCAACTCAGAAGCATCTGTTTGGACAATGAATGGTTTGGAGTAGTCTGGACTCTTGAGGATAGGTGCCGTGCACATGGCCTGTTTTAGGTCATCGAATGCTTTTTGACAGCTCGCTGTCCACTGAACCTTTTTTGGCATTTTCTTACTCGTCAGTTCATTGAGCGGAGTCACAATCGATCCGTAATTTCTGACGAACTTCCGGTAGTAACCAGTCAGGCCCAAGAAAGCTCGAACCTGAGTCTGGGTGGTTGGAGGAGCCCAGTCCCTGATTGACTGTATCTTGCTCTCCAGTGGCTGAACTTGACCTCCCCCGACGAGGTGGCCCAAGTATACAACCTGTGTCTGCCCTATCTGGCACTTGGTAGCCTTGATAGTGAGACCTGCCGCTTGCAGAGCCTCTAACACTTTCCGCAGGTGGACCAGGTGATCCTCCCAGGTGGAGCTAAAGACAGCAATATCGTCAAGATACGCCGCACAGAAGTCATCCAGCCCAGTGAGAACGTGATTCACCAACCGTTGGAAGGTGGCAGGTGCATTTTTCAAACCAAAGGGCATCACCACGAACTGGTAATGCCCACCAGGGGTAGAAAATGCGGTCTTAGGCTTGGCGTCCTCAGCTAACCTGATTTGCCAATACCCAGCTGTCAGGTCAAACGTACTTAAGTAGTTGGCCGAAGCCAATCTATTGATAAGCTTGTCTGCCCTTGGTATTGGGTGGGCATCAGTCTTAGTGACTGCATTGAGACCCCGGTAGTCTACGCAGAACCTCATCTCTTTCTTACCGCCCAGGGTGTGAGGTTTCGGCACTAGAACTACGGGACTAGCCCAGGGGCTGTCCGAGGGTTCAATGACTCCCAGCTCCAACATTTTCTGCACTTCGTTCTTGATGCAGTCTCTAACGTGATCTGGCTGCCGGTAGATTTTACTCTTCACGGGCAAGCTGTCACCAGTGTCGACCTCATGGGTGCACCAATTGGTCTGACTGGGTGTTAGAGAGAACATATCCCGGAAGGATTGAAGAACCTGTTTACAATCCTCCTGTTGACGTTCGGAGAGGCTGCCACAAAAGACAACACCATCTACCGATCCATCGTCAGGATTCTGAGTGAGCAGGTCGGGGAGAGGGTCACTCTCCTCCTCCTGTCCCTCATCCATGGCCATGAGCAAACTCATGTCCTTCCTGTCGACATATGCCTTGAGCCTGTTGACATGGAGCACCCTGTGGGGGCTCCGGGGAGTTCCCAGGTCTACCAGGTAGGTGACCTCTCCCTTTTTCTCCAGGATGGTGTAGGGCCCGGACCATTTGTCCTTGAGTGCTGCCGGGGCCACTGGCTCCAGCACCCACACCTTCTGTCCGGGCTGATAAACAGTCAAGACAGCCTTTTGGTCATGCCAAGCTTTTTGGAGTTCTTGGCTGGCCTTAAGGTTTTCGGATGCCTTCTCCATGTACTCAGCCATCCGCGAGCGGAGGCCCAGCACATAGTCCACTATGCTGGTTGCAGGCTTTTTGAGAGGTCTCTCCCATCCTTCCTTCACCAAACACAGGGGTCCTCTCACAGGATGCCCGTACAAAAGTTCAAAAGGGCTGTAGCCAACGCCCTTCTGTGGGACTTCTCTGTAAGCGAATAAAAGGCAGGGGATCAGGACGTCCCATCTACGCCGAAGCTTTTCAGGTAGTCCGTGAATCATCCCTTTCAGGGTCCTGTTGAATCTCTCAACAAGTCCATTGCATTGTGGATGATAGGGTGTAGTGAATTTGTAGTTGACACCACACTCCTTCCACATAGCAGTTAAGTAGCTCGACATGTAGTTTGCACCCCTGTTGGAGACGACCTCCTTAGGGAAGCCCACTCTGGAGAATACTCCAACTAGGGCTCTTGCCACGACAGGCGCTGTAGTGGTCCTAAGGGGAATAGCTTCAGGATACCTGGTGGCATGATCCACTACCACCAGTATAAACTTGTGCCCTGATGCTGTTGGTGGTTCCATGGGACCGACGATGTAAATCCCCACCCGTTCAAAGGGCACCCCCACCACAGGCATTGGTATAAGGGGGGCCTCTGTCGTGCCACCTGACTTGCCACTGGCTTGGCAAGTGACACAGGAGCGGCAAAACTCCTTGGTATCTTCGTTCATGTGAGGCCAGTGAAAGTGTGAGACGAGCCTGTCCCACGTCTTCGTCTGGCCTAAGTGTCCTGCTAAGGGAATCTCGTGGGCCAAGGTAAGGAGGAAACCACGCTGAGACAAGGGGACGACCAGCCTCCTGGTCATGCCAGGCTTGGGGTCTCTTGCCTCAGTGTACAGGAGTCCATCTTCCCAGTATACCTTGTGGGTACCTGTGGCGTTCCCAGCAGCCTCAGCAGCCGCCTGCTGTCTGAGGGGTTCAAGAGAAGGGCAGCCTAACTGGTCCTTCCCCAGGTCCTTCGTGTGGGTCCCCCTGAGCCCAGAAACTCAACTTGATCAAGTTCGAGTTCTTTAGGTTCAGTTTCCCGCAATTCTTGGAGGTCAGCCTCCTCTGAGTCCTGATCCTCGACCTGGGGCAAGGGGGAAGGCGAAGCCTTAACCCGACTGCTCCTCTTCTTGGGAGGTGTCTGGTCCGTTGTTCCAGGATCCAGCACCTGTTCAGTGGGGCATCGTCTGACCTGTGACCTGGTCACAGCAAACACGTGTGCTGGCAAGCCTAACATCTCCATGTGAGTCTGTTGCTCCACTTCTGACCATCGTGATGACTCCAAATCATTGCCCAACAAACAATCCACTGGGAGGTCTGAACTAACAACAACCTTTTTCTGGCCATTTACCCCTCCCCAGGAGAAAGCAACAATCGCCATACTATGACTGGTAGTGGCGTTGCTGGCATTGGTCACCAGGAATTCTGTACCTGGCATGATCTGTCCAGGGTCCACAAAGTTAGGCGTCACCATGGTGACGCTGGCACAAGTGTCCCTATAGGCCTGAGCCATTCTTCCATTTATTAAAGGCGTCTGTCGGTATTTGCCCAACGTATTGGGACTGACATCAGGGGATATATCCACATCCCCCTTACAGACAAGGACAGCCTGAGTGAGTGTACCAGCTAAGCCGTCACACCCCTCAGAACCCAAGGTTAACCCAACTAGTCCCTTGGGAGGCGCACTACTACTGCTGGCTGTACTAGGGGGCACAGGTGCCGTAGGGGCTGCAGTAGCAGGAGTCTGCCCTCCTTTCTTGGTGCACTCACTAAACCAGTGAGTTTTACTTTTACAGTATTGGCACCACCTTTTCGATTGACCTTCTTGATTCTTCTTTTTCTGGGAAGCCTGACCCCCCCCCCCTCTTTGGGTTGTTGGGGACCTGTCGAAGACTTCTGGTCAGTTTGTTCCCCTTTCGAATCTTTACCCTTCTGGTCTGCTTTCTTCTGACCACCCTGGTTCTGGCCCTGGTTTTGCTTAACCCTTGTTCTGACCCATCTGTCTGCCTTCTTTCCCAATTCTTGGGGAGAGGTCAGATCCGAGTCGACAAGGTGCTGATGCAACAACTGGTTCTGACAATTGTTTAAAATCTGTTCTCGCATGATCAAATTATACAATCCTTGGTAATCAGAAACCTTACTGCCCAGCAACCAGCCCTCAAAAGCCTTAGTGGCACAATCAACAAAATCAGACCAGTCCTGAGACTGAGTTTTCTGGGTATCCCTGAACAGCAACCTGTACTGCTCAGTGGTTAGGCCGAACCCATCAATCAGTGTGTTCTTCAGGATCTGGTAATTGTTAGCGTCCTCGACCCTTGTGGTGAGGAGCTTATCTCTACCTTTACCTTCAAAGGAGAGCCACAGGATAGCTGCCCACTGACTCTGGGGGACGCACTGTACAGTGCAGGCCCGCTCCAAAGCAGTAATCCACTTGTGGATGTCGTCCCCTTGCTTAAAGGGGGGCACTATCTTATTCAGGTGCTTAGTGTCTAAACTCCTGGGTTCCCGTGGGGGAATGCTGCCACCAGTGGGAATCGTCCCACTCAACTCTTGCTCTCGAGCAAAGGCGAGTCTCTCATGGCTAGGGCAAGTTCTTCCCTTTCGATCCGCAGATTGACTTCCCGCTCCTTTGCTTCGTACATTCTCCTCTGAGGTGATGTCATCCCTCTTCGAGCAGAACCTCGAGAGCCATTGGTTCGAGCGGATCTGTTAGAGCCTCTCGACAGAGACCTAACTCGTCCGTTCCCAATGTTAAGCTGGCCCAAGAGAGGCCCCAGGGGTCTCCTAATACCAATCTCGTGCCGGCTTAAGTTGTCCTGAGTTAGCTGACTAACTATGACTGGACCTTTGTCTGCCTCGTCCCCAGATGTCTCTGGTTCCTCGTCCTCCTCTTCGCCCTCGGCAGAGAGATGGATAAGGTCAGGGTCACCTCGGGTTCCCTCGAGGGGAGGCATTTCCATTTCGGGATGAGAATGGTCGGTGTTACCCGCCTTCCTGCCATCATAAGTCTCCAAGAGACCAATCAGAAACGGAATGGTAGGGTTTGCACCCTGCTTTATCTTTTGAGACGTACAGATCTGTCGCATCTCATGAAAGCTAAGCGCAGCATATCTGGAGGTGACCTGTGGAAGGTCGACTGACACGAGGGGAGACTCAGAGTTTCCGCCTTTGTCCGACATGCTGTTTCTAGTGTGGTGTAAGTGATGCACCTACCTACACTATGGGTTTACCTACTGAGCCCTTGCTAAGAGTTGCAGCCAAGGTGTGCTAAGCCTTGAAGAGCTACAACAGCTGGTTCAGTAGAACTCAGAGTATTCTAAGCTAGGTTATATGTACCTGGAGTACTTATGCGATCTTTCACAAGATGTTCTTAGGATACGCGTGGTAAAACAACAGCAAGCTCAAATCCCAACCGCTGCTCACCAATGTGAGAAGTTGGCCCGATATGCAGCGTTCGCTATTCTAGCGAACGCTGCATATCGGGCCAACTTCTCACACATTGTATCGCCACCATCGGCCCAGACAATGCTTCTGCAACTGTTGGCTCCCGTGACTGCCTCTTCTCTCCTCGCCCTAGTTTCCTTGCTGTGGAATACATGTCATCGGACGGAACTGGGGGTGATGATCGTCAGTGAAGATGGATCTATTGGTGACTGGCGACGTCCATTTTGTATTTGCATGCCGCTCTTCTGCCTCGCGTCGACATTTTGTTCCTTTGTGTTGGATGGGACGGGCTTTACTCAGCGGGCATACCTCGGGGGACTCACATGAACAGGCCAGGGTTAAGTGGTTCCCTTTTACGGTTGATGTTTATTTGGCTGGCGGAGGATCGGGTTGAAGTGTTCCTATGACACACTTAGTTGCGCAGTATGTGATAACTCTCCCCATTTCTTACCGTATTCATTGCTTGCTGTTGTTGACTGTTGCTCATGGGGTGGAGAATAAATTCGTGGTAGGGGAGACTGGGAGCACGTATGGATGGCCCTCCTCCGGTTTTATATGATCTCTTTTTCTTTCCTTCCTTTCTTATTTCTGTATCTATATTTCGGGTACTCTTATCCTGGGCGACAGGCACACTGCTAGGGGGGGGGTAGGCCGTAGCCTCTGCATGCGTGTAGGGTGGGGGTAGGGGGGGGGGGGGGGGGTTGTTTTGTCCGTTTTAAGTTCCTATGGGCCTTTATCTCTTCTCTCTCCTTTCCTTAGTTCTTTTTATCTTTCTTCTTCCTTCTTCTGGATCGGCAGGGAGGCTCGGTATGGGGTGGGTAATGACTGGTACGAAACATAATATATTTTATCCTTATATACGTATCTTTGTGCCGCTATTCCGATTATGTTTTTCCGCTCGTTTGCTATCTTATGGTATGCATTGCCCACTCTGTGCCTTCGGTGGACTGTCTGGAATCTGATCCTTCGTATTTTCTAATTCTTAAACTTTACCCTAAAAAACTTAAAAAATGAACCTTAATTCCTCCTGTTTCTCAGCAGTCTGATAAGTCTTCAGTGTAATTCGGAATGCTCGCTACTTATATTGAGGTACTGCTGAGTCACCGTATAACTTGCATATGTGCTTAAACTGCTGTCGAGGCCGGCCGGATGGTTGTAGGCCCGTAATTTTTTGCTGATACTGCACAATAAAGGTTTTAAAAAAAAAAAATAGTCACAACAAACTGAATTATTTTCCTTTCTTGTGTTGTAACTTTTCATGGACGGATTGATATATACAACATCGACGTTTCGACCCTACGCTGTGGTGCAGAATTAATTGCATCCGAGACGAGTCTTCATTAGGACAAATAAAGGAAGGACAGCCTGCAATTGTAAGGGAGGAGTTTAAAAATGGTGTGTGTCTGAAGTGAATAAGGAAAAAAGGGTGACAAGTACCAGATGGCATGCTCACCTGAGAGTTTTGGAAAGCTAAAGATCAATTCTGAAGCTTTAGAGGACGAGGTGTCAGCTGACACTCTTCTATTGGTTCCTTATTCGGAGAATTCTTCGGAAATAGTTACGTAACTGTCAATATATGGACGGTTGGCAATTGTGACACAAAGGGCGGTTTATAGTAGTGTACGTACCTCGTGCAGTTTATGTGACATTTCTTCACCAGCCGGTGGAGAAATTGAGAATGTGCAGCCTTAGCGATCAGCTGTTTGGTTAAAAAGGGGGGAGAACAATCAGAGTCTATGGGCCCCTTAAACTCTAATTGGAGCAACAACAGTGTGCTGTTTTTTAAGAAAAGTCCTCATGCAGGAGTATCTCATGTTTATATATAGAAACCAGCAATACCGCATGTATGAAGGACTAACAGAATCGCCATAATGCATCTAATCTATGCCTGCCAACATAGGTTGTTCCATTGTTTATTCAGATGCTTGTCTACCTCTGCCATGAACTGGTTCACACAAACCCTGAATTACATGAGCGATATGCCTCGGTACTGAAAACTTTGTGAATGTTTGAATATAACTTTATTAAACTATGCCCTTATTTCTCCTCCCCTTTTTAACCCAACAGGTGATCGCTAAGGCGGCACATTCTCATTTCTCCACCGGCTGGTGAAGAAATTCCACATAAACTGCACGAGGTACGTACACTACTATATACCGCCCTTCGAGTCGCAATTCCCAACCGTCCATGTATTGACAGTTACGTAACTATTTCCTCAGAATTCTCCAAATAAGGAACCAATAGAAGGGTGTCGGCTGACACCTCGTACTCTACAGCTTTGAAAGTGATCTTTAGCTTTCCAAAGCTCTCAGGTGAGCATGCCATCTGGTACTGTTTGCCCTTCTTTCCTTATTCACTTCAGACACACACCATTTTAAAACTCCTCCCTTAAAATTGCAGGCTGTCCTTCCTTTATTTGTTCTGATGAAGACCCGTCTCTGGTGCAATTAATTCTGCACCACAGCACAGGGTCGAAACGTCGACATTGTATATATCATTCCGTCCATGAAAAGCTACAACACAAGAAAGGAAAATAATTCAGTTTGTTGTGACTATTGACTCCAAAATTGACAGATGATAATTTGTGTCTCGTATAATTGTATGTTAATATGTTATTCTCCACTATTTCTGTATAGCACAATCATCACTTGTCACTACCAGTCACTAAAGCACTCCACTTTGTATGTGATTCTACATCACGTTTGTCTTGGATAGCCTTTTTGTATATTTGATTGATACTAAGCATGGGCAAAATTTGCGAATTCGCGTTCCGCGAATTCGTGGATTTCCCCGCGAAATTGCAAAAAAATCCCAAAATTTCCGAATTTCCCGCTTTGCGATTTGCCTTGGAGTACTTTCTACTGGCTAATCCAGTAAGTGCTCCCTCATTGGGTAAATGTATAGTGCTTTTACTACACTGCAGCTGCATAAAGGGCCAGAAGATGTGTCTCCAGTGACCATGTGTGCCTGTAACACAGGCACAGGCACACATGGTCACTGGAGACACATCTTTTGGCCCTTTATGCAGCTACAGTGTAGTACAAGCACTATGGGGCAGATTTACAAGCCGCTTGCACCTCTTTTGCGCTGCAGGTGCGTCACTTTTGTGACGGAGCGGCAGCACAAAAGATGCGCCATGGTGCTGGGTATTAACAACGTGACGCATCTGAGAGATGCGTCACGTTGTAAAGCCTTGCGCCATCAGGAGGCCTTCCGGCACAGGGGAAGGCGGTCCTGCGCAGGAACGCCTCCTAAAAGGGGCTGAGTGAAATCTACAAGATTTCACTCAGTCACTTTTAGGCCAATGCTGCGTCAAAAACCTGCGCCTGCTTGAAGCAGGCACAAGGCTTGACGCAGCATTGGGGAGATAGGGCCCCCCAGAGCATTGCTAGAGCTGCGTCGTGCTTGCGACGCAGCTCCAGCAATGCACTGCTTTTACGGCACAGATGTGTGACGCATCTGTGCCGTTTTTGCCGCATGGTGCGCCGCATTGTAAATGCGGCGCGCCATTGGTGGCGGAGCTGCGGTTCACAATAACTGGCGCATCCCTGGGGATGCGCCAGTTATTGTAAATCTGCCCCTATACATTTAGCCAACGAGGGAGCACTTACTGATTAGACAGTAGAAAGTACTCCAGTTGAGTAGAGGTATTGCACAAAAAGGTGGCATCTTTGTGGACAAACACGCAGGGCGGGATTCATTCTGCCCCCTTGTTAGACTCG
This sequence comes from Lissotriton vulgaris, assembly GCF_964263255.1. Lineage (NCBI taxonomy): Eukaryota > Metazoa > Chordata > Amphibia > Caudata > Salamandridae > Lissotriton > Lissotriton vulgaris. The sequence continues at coordinate 580,791,015 of NC_141687.1, read as the reverse complement.
TTTTTTGTGCCCTTCTGCCCTCTGTTAGACACATTTTTCCCTTGTTTTTCTGCCCTTCTGCCCTCTGTTACACCCTTTTTTTGTGCCCTTCTGCCCTCTGTTATTCCCTTGTTTTTGTGCCCTTCTGCCCTCTGTTAGACTCGTTTTTGTGCCCTTCTCTGTTAGTCCCTTGTTTTTGTACCCTTCTGCCCTCTGTTAGACTCGTTTTTTGTGCCCTTCTGCCCTCTGTTAGACTCGTTTTTGTGCCTTTCTGCCTCCTGCTAGACTTGTTTTTTGTGCCCTTCTGCCCTCTGTTAGACTCATTTTTCCCTTGCTTTTCTGCCCTTCTGTCCTCTGTTAGACTGTTTTTTTGTGCCCTTCTGCCCTCTGTTAGACTCGTTTTCCCCTTGTTTTTCTTACCTTCTGCCCTTTGTTAGACTGCTTTTTGTGCCTTTCTGCTCTCTGCATCACCACATCATCACTCAGCGCTACCCCAGCATCACTCAGCACCACCACATTATCACTCAGCACCACCACATTATCACTCAGCACCACCACAGCACCACTCAGCACCACCACAGCATCAGTTAGCACCACCAAAGCATCACTCAGCACCACCACAGCACCACTCAGCACCACCACAGCATCACTCAGTACCATCACAGCATCACTCAGCACCACCACATTATCACTCAGCACCACCACAGCACCACTCAGCACCACCACAGCATCACTCAGCACCACCACAGCATCACTCAGCACCACCACAGCACCACTCAGCACCACCACAGCATCACTCAGCACCACCACAGCACCACTCAGCACCACAACAGCACCACTCAGCGCCACCACAGCATCACTCAGCGCCACCACATTATCATTCAGTACCACCACAGCACCACTAAGCACCACCACAGCATCACTCAGCACCACCACAGCACCAATCAGCACCACCACAGCACCACTCAGCGCCACCACAGCATCACTCACCACCACCACAGCATCACTTAGCACCACCATATTATCACTCAGCACCACCACAGCACCACTCAGCGCCACCACAGCATCACTCAGCACCACCACAGCATCACTCAGCACCACCACAGGACCACTCAGCACCACCCCAGCATCACTCAGCACCATCCCAGTATCACTCAGCACCACCACGGCACCACTCAGCATCACCACAGCACCACTCAGCACCACCACAGCACCACTCAGCGCCACCCCAGCATCAATCTGCGCAACCATTCAACAACAACTGGTTCATATATGTTCTCTCAATGTTTCAAGCTTTATTACAAATGTCACAAAAAGATGTTAATATTTCACTTCTGTTCTTGGATTTTCATCACAATAAAATACACAAAACATAATCTTCACAAAAGTTATTTACAAAAGTTTAAGCTATTGCCATTATAAACTAAAATCACTTTTATTTAAGTATTAATTATTTTAAAAAGTAAAAGCCATTGTAATTTGTAATATCAATACATCTAAGTCACGTAAATACAAAACATGTTGCTTTAGAAATGCTATAGGTGTCACATTTGCGAAAGTTATAACTATTGGCATTGTAAATGACAAAGCTATTAATTTAGCTATTTTCAAAACCAACACATAATTTAAAAATATTGTCATTTACAAGACCAATAGCTCAAACTTTCCTAATGCGAGACCTATTGCATTGCAAATGCTTGTTTTTATATCTGTCAGTGCTTCCTGTTGAGGTTTAATTTTCGTGACAGGCGCCTCATTGCCTACTTGTAACTATTCTCTGACTCTGCTTCAAGGGTCAGAGCAGGGTCAGAGAATAGTTGAAAGTAGGCAACGAGGTGCCAGGAAGCACTTACAGGCTTACAGCAGCAGGTGCCCAAGTTGAAGTTAATTTCTTTGTAACCCTTTTGTAAAAGGTTACAAAAAATTAGCTTCAACTTTTGCACCTGCTGCTGTAACCCTGTAAGTGCTTGGCTGAAAATGTGTCCCCGCTGATTCACGGATTTTACCGCGATTTCGCGAGATTCGCGGATCGCAAAATCGCGGAAAATCCGCAAATTCCGCGAGCGGAACGAGTTTTCAGCCCATGCCTAATTGATACATGCAAAAGATTTACAATAAGAATAATCTTTGAAATTGAAGAAGTGTGTTGAGTCTTTGCAGTTTGTAGATCGAATGTTTCTTTGTGATATACATAAAGATTATTTATATACATAGCGAAGCAAAGAAATTGCTCTATTCCCCACAGAACCATTATTTGTGTTTACCACTTGCTAGAAACAGCAAATGGCGTGGCTCAGAGGAGATAGTGTGCACGTTCTGGGTGCTCCCACTTGCGAGTGCACACATCACAACTTTGCCGATCCAGAAAAGGACTTAGGATAGGATAGAAATTTATATAAAGCGCGCTAAACCAAGAAGGTGGCAAGGTGCTAAGCGGGATGAAGGAGGAACTTAGCGTTGACTAACTACAAGGCAAAGAGCCAGGTCTTTAGTATCTTCTTAAAGGATGCGAGTGAGTTTGCCATGGTGATAGAGAGGGGCAAAGTGTTCCAAAGTCTAGCGATCGCCACAGACAATGAGCAGCCACCCCACCTGGACCGACAAAATCTAGGCAAGACAAGTTTCTTCAGAGTGGAAGACCTCAAGGTTCTACCTGGGGTGTAGTAATAGAACAAGTTTTTAAGGTGTGATGATCCTGTACCATGCATGGTCTTGTACACCAAATTCAGAGCCTTAAAGGTGATGCACTTCCTGATCGGAAGCCAATGCAAGGCACGGATTCCTTCCCTGATGGACTGATGTTTAGGGGTGTTAAGTATAAGTCTTGCTGCAGCATTTTGCACTACCTGCAACTTGTTCTGGGAGCCTTTGCTGGCATTGAGGAATAATGCATTGCAATAGTCTAGCCGAGAGGTGACTAGAGCAATGATAGTGGGCTGATGAAGATCCGAGGGAATATATGGCAACACTTTCTTAAGAATTTTAAAAATAAGGAAAGAAGTGCTAACCATGCTGTTCACCTGGGCATCAAAAGACAGGCCCTTGTCAAAAATAACTCCCAGTTCTTCAGCTGAGGGGTTCCATATCGCTGGAGCGTATAAGCCATGAACTGGTGCTTTGGTGCCCTGGGGAACATACTGCCATTGGTTCTGTGACCCCGCAGACTCTTGTGACTGAACATCTGAAAGGAGTCAGAGGGGAGAACTTGTGAGTAGAACCAAATAGTTTACAGTCCCTGGATATGGTCATCAGTGAACGGGGAATAACATTGAACCTATTGCACTAAGGTTAGTAGGACCAGGAGTTGTACTAGAGTCCCGACCTCAAGGGACATTGTATTATTGTTTTTGAATGTTGTTTACCTTTGCATGTGTATAATTAGATTTAAAATACTTTTTTGTACATGATGTATTGTTCTCACTGCTTGGATGTTGAGGTATTATCTGAGTTCACTGATCTGTATCTGCGCTTCACCCTGAATGAGCCTTCAACTGCTCGTCCAACACTATCTAAATGAGAGCATGGTTGGCCCAGTTGAGCAGGATCCATCACAGGTAGGGCTCCGGGACAATGGGAGCAAAAGGCCGCTGTCACCACCGGTGGGCCCAGTAGCTCGTGTTTGCCCTGTGGCCCACTGAACGAAATTCTGAAAATGCTTTTGGTGGGCACTTTGTTCCTCTGTTGGTGTCCAACAAGCCCTCCCCTCTGGTTTTCATCCACAGCCAGACATAGATAGTCCACTAGTGTCTGGAACAATATATCAGATGTTTTTAAAATACCATACCGAACAAATCAGCTCAATATCTTTGAATTGAATTGAATTGGTTTTGTAAAGCGTTCCATACCCGAAGGTGTCTTAGCTCTGGGCGGAGCAAGACGGAAAAAGAGGGCAAGGACCTGGAAAATGGGTCACCAGATGCTAGACCTAAGTCGGAGGAAACAGCCAGGTCTTCAGCTGCTTTCTGAACAACTGTAGTCTGTTTTGGGAGCGGAGGGCCAGCGGGAAGGAATTCCATAACTTCCCCCCCTGGAATGTGAGAGTTCTCACTCCCGATTTTAATCGCTTGATTCTCCAAATCTGAACCTTATGTTCTGTGCTAGATCACAACGTTCTACTAGGAGTTTACCATGTAAATAGCTACTGAAAATAGAAGGGGCCGGTTCCATGAAGTGCCTCATGCATTAGGCACAGAGCTGTGAAATATATTCTCCTCGCCACAGGGAGCCAGTGCAGGCCATGTAGTAGATGCGACACAGGTTTGAGCTTAAGGATTGTTGAAAGCTGGAGTCCCAGTCCCACACTACTGTCACCAAGTGCACAACCCGGGGCTCCCCACTCAATGTTAGGCTAAGTAAGGACACTGTTTGAGATAGCCCTGCTCACCCCCTTAGTAGCTTGGCACGAGCAGCCAGGCCTATCTCGAAGGCACAAGTGTTCTGTATGTGCAACCACGCCCACAGCAACCCCCTGGTGACACCACAAATGGACTCCACACAAGTTTGATAAAAATTAGTATAAACTTTATACAAAAAGATATACAATCAGACCACACCATACACAAGCCAACATAGAATAAAGGGTAATATTCATTCCAAATCCCAACCACCACTTTCAAAATGCTACGCTGGTCGTAATGCTAGAATCACACATGTTGCAATAGACAAACAATAGTGCACTGCGTAACGATACAATCCTGTGCTGGGCAAAGGAGAAATAATACAATGCAAAATGATACACCCCGGTACCTGCAATGGGAGAAATAATGCAATGCATACTGCTACATTCGTGTAATGCGCAATGAAGGAATAACACCCCAATCAAGTACTTTGCAGTGAAGAAATAATCCAATGTGGGCCGCTACAATCATGTACTTTGCAATTAAGGAATAATGCAATGCGTAACTACAATCATGTACTTTGCAATGAAGAAATAATGCAATGTGGGCTGCTACACTCCTGTACTTGGCAAGGGAGAAATAGTGCAATGTGTAGTGCTACAATCATGTACTTTGTTAGGCAATAATATTGTCAGGCGTCCTATTGTTAATGTGTATAATGACATTCACCCTTTTCGATAACAGTTGCCACCCACACGGTTCAACGATGACACAGAGAACAGCTTCTTACTCTGGCCTCAGTAGGGGACCCACTGTGGGCTGAAGCAAAGGCTCAAGTCGTCAGAAGGACTGAGAGGCAGCGAGAGTGTCCCTCCGAGCCCGCACCCTGCCCAGATAGTAATACACATTACCTGGGAGCGTGACCCCTGTCTCCTCTCCTCCTTCCGCAAACTGGGCCTTCCATGTAGAACTCTCTCAACAGGCCTCAGTGGCTCGGCCTGGTAGCTCAGCTCCTCTGGGGCTGCCGGTCAAGGCCGTGACTGTTAGGAAGGTCTCAGGTGGCCGGAGGGCACACGTACCCCACGCTCCTGAGATTACTTTTACTCCGGGTGCACGTTCACCACTACACCCTCCAGGTCTCTTCTGGCACAAAGCGACACACACAACACTGATGGGACTCCACATCGACTCTGAGTGCACGCTCACCAGGCACCGCTTCCTGCGGTGTCAGTTGGCACCAAGACACGCACACCGCGCTGCAGAGACTCACTTTCTTCCAGTGCACACGATGATCAGCCGATCACCTCCACAGTCCCAGGTTGCACCAAAGCACCCACACTGCCCTACTGAGACTTGCTCCAACCCCGGTGCCCCGATATCCAGGCACTCTTCACCAACACCTTTGGCCGCACCCTGTCACGCTCACCATGTCTGAGCCTCACTTCTTCTCCGGTGCACTCGATGACCAGGCACTCCTCACCAACTACTTTGATGCACCCCGACACACACCCTGCGCATCTGAGACTCACTCCACTTTTGGTGCACACGTTGGTCAGGCGCTTGTCGCCAATGCTTCCCGTGCATCACGACACGCACCCTGCACGTTCGATACTCACTCTACCTCCGGTGCACTCGCCGATCCGCCGCTCCTAACCGGCGCCTGTGTTGCACCACGACACATACACTGTGCGTCTGAGTCTCACTTCAGCGTCGGTGTACATGCTGAACAGACGCTCTTCACTAATGCCTGCGGTGCACCACGACAAGCACCCAGCATGTCCGAGACTCACTTCAACTGCGATACCCAAGTTGGCCAGGCGCTCTTCACCTGTGCTTCCTGTGCACCACAACATGCACCCAGTGCGTCCGAGTCTCACTCCTCCTTCGTGTGTCCAAGATCACAGGGCACACCTTCAGAGGGTCTCAAGCTTCCATAACACACACCCACTGCGTCGCTTGACACTTCTCCAGAAACTTTTATGTTCCTGTGTTTCCAAACAAGGAGCCAGCTCACCTCAGGCTCTTGGGGTTACAAGACACAGCACAAAGCACAGTCTCCGCCAAGCAGAGGGACCCAGCGCCTCCAAGCACAGTCCCAAAAGCCTCTTCCACCTCTTCCTTGGTTAGAACAGCAAACTGCAGACCAGCTCCAGATCACGTAGTAAGGGATGGTCTTTCCCCAGCAGTCTCTTCAGTTGCTCCCTCCTTAGCAGAAGTTGCTCTTGACTACGAAATGGGTCAAAGCCTTCCCAGTCTCAATACATCTCTGTTTCATTCCAATGTTCAGGGGTTTCAGCTCTCATAGTTATAGCCCTTAATGTCTTTGAAGTTTGTTGTGCTCAGGGGTCCCTGACCCCTCCCTAAATCAGTTCTGGGTGTCTCCCTCCCAGTGTCACCTTTCTCCCCTTGATACTGGGAGTCTGTATCCTTAATCACTCAACAGGGGTTGGGTCAATTGGTTTATAGCATGAGCCCAGGACTTTTCACCTCCCAGGCTTCTCCTCCCTTACTCTCCAGATGCAGGTGCCATCTCAACCCCTCCCTGTGTCAAGACCTCTCCCAGCTCCTCTCACCTCTTAGATCCAGACAGTCAATCCACATTCAGCAGAGACACGCAGAAATGCGTAAAGCACAACACTCAGACACTTCCTAAAAGAGTGGTTTCTGAACACACAGGGCCAGATGTAGGTGAGGAACATTTACCGATTCTAAAATACCAAATTTTACAGATTCGGTATTTTAGAATCGATAAATGCTAGGTAGGGAAAAATTCGGTAAGTATTACCGAATCGTTAAGATTCGGTATTTTTTCCGAATCTGTATTTACTGATTCGGTATTCCCCATTCATTCCAATGAACCTGGAGTCCCATAGGAATGAATGAGAATTACTAAATCGGTAAATACCAATTCGGTAAAAGTGGGAAAACATTGAAGGATGGCAGGGTGTCACATTGACACCCTGTTGCACCCCTCAATTGTGTATGGGTGCACATGTGGCACACATACATGCCCTAAGGGCATGTATATCTGCCACATGGCACTGAAATAATTGGCATGAAATTGCTTTTTGGGGGTTTTTCGTTATTTACCACCAACTTGTAGTTGGTGGTAAATAACTAATCCTAACATGGGAAAAGCACTAATTTAAGTGCTCCCTACATTAGGAATTTGGTAATTTACCGAATCGGTATTTAAGAATTCGGTAATTTACCGATTCCTTAAATTACCGATTTGGTAAATTACCGAATCCTTAGATTAGGCCCCTACATTAGAAAAGCCTAATACCGGTCAGCAACGGCCGAAATTTGGTAATTTCGGCCGTTATCTACCGGTATTAGACTTCCTACATCGGGCCCACAGTGACAAAACCACTTTCATGGAAAGATGTGGTATGACACTGTGAGTTCATACATACTAAACTTCACCTCTGTATTATAAACTTACAGGAAACTAGGCTTCTAAAACACAATACCCAGCCTCCCCCATTCTGTCCTATGGGCCTATGGGCAGAATGGCCTTTCAGTAGTGAAAAACAAAATGGAGTGTTTTTCACTGTCAGGACATAACACACAACTTAGTATATGTCCTGCCTTTTACCTATACTGCACCCTGCCCAGCGATTACCCAGGACCTACCACAGGGGTGCCCAATGTGTATGCAAAAAGGGAAGTAAGACCTGACAAATGGTTACACTTGTGAGGACAACATACTAACTTAGCAAACTGCGTGCAGGCCCTACAATGCAGACCTGAGTTCTCTTCTCTGCGCGCCTTTGCATTACTAGCTCTGGCATATACAGTGCACATCACTAGGGACTTTACTAGTAAGGCAAACATACCAATCATGGCCAGCCAATTACCATTACACTTTACATAAGGAACACTTGTACTTTGACACTCATCAACAGTGGCAAAGTACCCAAAGCATCTAAATTGGCAACTCTATGTCAGGAAAATGGTCTAGGAGGAAAGCAAAAAGATTTGGGAACTTTAGCTAAAAAGGCCAAGTCCTACAGGGATGTTCAGAAGTGTTCTGGCCACCGCATTTTAGAGAGACTGCAGTTTTTTAATCGAATATTTCGGACCTGGGATGTTACTGACACCACAAGCTGTGTGTTGTCAGCGTAAGAGAGTATGGACAGGCCAAAGCTCACGATAAGCTGAACCAAAGAGGTGACATAAACATTAAAAAGCGTTGGACTAAGTGCCAATCCCTGTGGGACCCCACATGGGAGAGAGAAGTAGCTGGATCTAACCCCACCCAACTCAACCCATGGTTGCCTGGTTTCTAGAAAGGAGCTCAGCAGCGATAGTGCCGTGCTTCTGAAACCCAGCGCATGCAGGCGTTTTCTCAGGAGCACATGGTGGACCGTGTCAAAGGCGGCAGAGGGATCAAGTAGAATTAGTGCCTCTCTGCCACCCTTGTCCACTCTCCCTCTAATTTCCTTCGCCGCCACCACCAGAGCGGACTCGGTGCAATGATGGGCTCTGAACCCATGCTGAGCAGGATCCAACAATTGATGGGCAGCCAAAAAGGTCTGTTATTCTGCATTCATAGCCTTCTCCAAGACCTTGGCTGGGAACGGGAAACGGGAGATAGGTCTGTAAGTGTCCACTGACCTAGGACCCAGAGAGGGCTTTTTCACAAGAGGGAGAATAGAAGCCTTCTTCCAGATGGCAGGATATAGCCCAGAACTCAATACTTAGTTCAGAAGGTAATTGAGTGGTCCCACCACCAGATTGGTCAACTTATTGATGATCCCAGGGGGGCATGGATCGGAAGGAGCACTCGACTTAATAGAGCTCATCAGGCTAATAGTTTTATCCTGCGTAAGGAGAGAGAACTCCCCAGGCCACTTTCGAGTTCCAACTGAGGCTGGCACTGGGAGGCTGCTGAGAAAATGCCATAAAGATGGAATTGACCATGGATGGAAAGTGATCCGCCAGTAAGGGTGGGCGTAAAATCCGTTTCGCGGGCGAATTTGCGGATTTTCTGCGATTTCGCGATCCGCGAATCTCGCGAAATCGCGGTAAAATCCGCGAATCAGCGGGTACGAATTTTCAGCCAAGCAAGGGTTACAGCAGCAGGTGCAAAAGTTGGACCTAATTTCTTTGTAACCTTTTACAAAAGGGTTACAAACAAATTAACTTCAACTTGGACACCTGCTGCTAATTGCTTCCTGGCGCCTCCTTGCCTACTTGCAACTATTCTCTGACCCTGCTCTGACCCTTGAAGCAGGGACAGAGAATAGTTACAAGTAGGCAACGAGGCACCTGTCCAAGGAATTAAACCTCATCAGGAAGCACTTACAGATATAAAAAACAGGAAGAAGGGAGAGGATTGCAAATGCACCCATTTTGAGTTGTCAGGAGGGGTTAAACTAAAAGAGACCTTTACAGCACAATTTTCATATGCATTTTGCTAAAAATAAAAAGCTGTATGTTCTGTAGGGGCAACTCAGGAATCTGGCCCTTCAGAGATCTGGCCTCTCTTTCTTTCTCTCGTTCTCTCTCTCCCTCTCTCTTTCCCTCTCTTTATCTATCTATCTATCTATCTATCTATCTATCTATCTATCTATCTATCTATCTATCTATCTATCTATCTATCTATCTATCTATCTATCTCTCCCTCTCCCATAAACGACTGCATGGGTAACTTCGCTATGCAAGCGGCTCGCGAAGACGCAAAAATCCCCGCGAACACGCAAAAAACTCAGCGAACACGCAAACAAACCCCGCAAACACGCAAAAAAACAAAAATCCGCAAATTCGCACAAATTCGTGAATTTTGCGGATCGCGAATTCACAAATCCGCAAATTCGCGGATCGTGAATTCGCAAAATTCACCCATGCTTATCCGCCAGCTTACTGGAGAAGGCTTTGTCCATCTCAAAAACCTTGTTGTTACTCCAGTGTGACAGATCATTAACTGCTATAAACAGTTCCCTGGAGGAATTCCCAGCTGCTCTAATTTTCCCTGAGAAAAATTTGGTCTTTTCAGCTTTAATAAGCTCTTTGTACCCTGCAAGGATGTTTTTGTACCTAGCATTATTTCCCGGGAGAGTAATATATCTTTCCTTGGTGTTCATTCTATCACAAATTGGTATCCATTTTTCTGCCTGGAAGGGTTTCACCCACGCTCTTTGACTACTGCTCCCATAGCCACACGTATGGCTCCCACTGCTAATAATTTATTTGAAAAATTGAAACCATAGCCCAAAATTGACAACATCCCAAAGTTTCAATGGAATCCAAACTGATGCTACCTGCCCCTTCTTTTAAACATAGGGTATATAATGTGGCTGTCTTTTAGATATCTTCCTATCCGTCATGTGCCTGTCAGATTTTGTCCCAGGTTTTTTGGCCCTTTTGTCATCACCAAAGAAATAAAACCCCTGGCCTTCGGACTTTAATTGCCGAATTCATGGCTCGTATATTCTCCCACATATCCCAACTCAAGCCTTATGTTACTGATCCTTATATTTAGGTGCCGAGTATGAGATCAGTAAAAATCTGTGACTCTTGCTTCCTCAATAAATAACTGCAGTTTCTTGCTCATTGGATAGCTATCCAGCATGCAAAGATCTTGAGTTCCATCTTAATCAGTCCATGCCACAATTTTCGGGCACTTCCCAGGAAACCAGGTGCTACAGGTATGGGGTATACTGTTGCACCTGCAACCGCTCATAGGTGGCCTTTGCATGGGCAGATGTCTTCCGCAGAAAGTCTATGTACAGGCAGGTTTTGACAGGTGTCTTGCAGTACTGGCAGGCTCCTGCGAGGGTTGGTTTGGTGGTGTTGAGGGTCTACAAGTACCGACCCGCCAAGGGAGTGAAGCCCTGTTCTGCTTCTGGGGTGCTGGGAGGAACTCCATCAATCAGCTCCTATTGATGCTCCATCTTGGAGTTCAGCTTCTCTGGCAGACGGTGAGGTGCAGAGCCAATAATCACCAGCAGCCACATGGCCTTCATGGGCAAAGAAGGTTATTACTTGGTTGAAGGGCTGTTGAAAATCCTTAAAGGCTATTGGCCAGATTTATATCTTAATGAAGAGAGAACGCTGTTGCAACTGCAATGGAGTTCCATCCCCAACAAGACTAGAGTTCGCCTGTCCGATTTAAATGTGAGCGGACCAAAGTTTGACGACGGTGGAGAGTACTTAATTTCCACTGTGATCAAACTTCTCTGATGACCTGACAGAGTAAGGGCTGTCAGAGGTTTGGCAATATTCCCACCCCCTAATTATATGGGTGGACATAGCTGTTATTCAGTGCCCTTCACCACCAGGAAAAACCTGGTGGTAAGGGGCATTGAAAAGTGCTCAGTGCACCGTTTACTCCTGCTATACTTTGGGAAAAATTGTAACTACTCTAACATACGGGTCCGTCATATTTGACCGAGCTGTTTGGCAACGTTACAATGCATTATCAGGTACCGCCTTGACAGCAGTTCCTGTCAATGCTTGAAATGTCCGCCGGGTCAGTGGACTGGTCAAATGTTGGCAGGTGGCACAGCTGTCAGGGTGATGGAGCTGTCCGCCAAAATTTAAATCAAACCCGTAATCCATGCTTTTCATGTTTTACCCTGCAATCCCAAGATGGAGGAGCGCAGCTTTCTGTATTCCTTTTCTAAAAATCTGTTATGGGTGGGATCATGTGATTTGCTGTGTAATTTCCTCTTCTCGTTGGTAAACTATTTATGGGTGACCTTTTCTTGCTTTCACTGAGTTGCATTGTAGCTGCAAAATGTTTTGGCGGGTTTATGCCCCTTGAGCCTTGTAATTTTGTCCCTGTTCGTTTCCCCCTTTTGAGTGTTGCATACATTTTCTTCCTGCATCCATCTGCAGCGTCCCTATTCTTTCCATCAGTGCCCAGCTTCCAACGTTCATGAGATTTATGTGCTGCTGGATTTTCATCCAATTTGTGACCCTTCCCTCAGGCACTTGTCTTACACATATGAACCCGGAATTGAAACTGAGGTCCATATCCAGCCTTTGGCAATGGCATTACTGATCTCTTCCAAAGTGCTGGCACACTTTAAGGCTGCCTAGCACTACGCACACACCTTTGCACCACGGTGCAAAGATGTGTGTGGTTTGTCTAGCATAGGATTTCTACTGAAAGGAGAGCCGTGAGATGTACTTTAAAACGTTTTACACTTTTTGTGCGGCACAGCGCAGCCTAATTTATGCCTGCATCAAGGAAGGTTGATTTTTTTATGTGAATTCTAGTCTACCACCACTGTTTAGCACTGTAAGTAGATAATCTTTCCATTGAATGCAATAGGTGGTAGTATGGGAATGCACATGTACCACCCATGGGAAGTTTCCTTGATGCAAAGTAGAACCGAAGCAAACCGGTTTTCCAGCATGAGCACCTCAGACTTTTCACCTTCTTTTGGTATCTGTTTTTGCTGCGTGTTTGGACTCTTGTGACTCTACTCTTGCTAACCAGAAGTAGAGTGACTGTACTCCCCCTTTAAACGTGTCAAAACTGGGTTAAACATAACTGGCATATTGAACTTTCCAATAAGGTCATAGTATACAGTGCAGAAATACACCCATGACATGGAAAGTTAAATTTCACTTGTGCACTTCAGCTCTGATTCTGCCATCAACAACAATGACAGAGAAAACAAGCCTCCAGGCATACCCTGTGTAGCCTGACTGTAGGAGCCTAAAACCTGTTATAGAGGCCACTACTTCTTGACGGTGGGAAACCCAGCTTTTATATAATAATATCTCTACCCTAAGGTCACCAACAAGGAATATTTAAGAATGTGGAGAAAAAAAATTGGCAAGTTCCTCCAGTGACTTCACCCCAAAAGTTGTTTTCATTGGCAGGGATTATGGGAACTATTTTTACTTAAAACTTTAAAAAGTCATATCTCTGCACAGGCATGAGTGTGGTGGCACCTGGGCTGGAAGAAGAGGGAAGATATAAGTGTTTAAAGTAGCTGATGAGTGTTGCGCCCTCCCCAGACTGGGTGCCTGCAAAGGGCTACACCAGACAGAGCTTAGTAATATACGTCTTTATTCTTCTGTGTTTCACTGACAACTCAACATTCTAAACCAACTTTCAGTGTATTCTTTAACACGTACGTCACAGTTCAATGGAGTCCATCTGGAGCCGAAAAGGGTTCCATCATTTCCAATTCACAAGACACTATTCAATTCAATGTATTAATTGATTTAGACCTCTACTGAGGTCGACATTAAGAATATTAAAATACATACATTAATAAATTTACAAAATACCAATACATACGTTAAATACTAATACAATGGTCAAAAGGATTTTAAAAATGTGTATAAATTGTACAAACAAATTAATTTGGGGGAGAATAAATGAGAGCCATCAGATCTTTCACAGTAATTACATTATTTCTGAAACATATAGGATTTAAGAAACAATGGCAAGCTTCCACTACTTCTCTATTTGGACAGATATATATAATGTGAGTAAGATCTTGTTCCCCTCCATTGCAAAACTTACAAATTCCAGCATCTTCAGTGGAGTTATCCCAATATTTGTTATGGGAGTTCCCAAACGTAGCAAAATTATGCTACGTTGCACACTGTGTTCAAGAGAAAATTTCAGATACTGCTGGGAGCTATTATATTGGAGAGAATCAGAATAAGACCTATAATAATAGAGCAATAAGCTGAATCTAGATCAAAACTAAGATGTGTTGTCATATTTTTTAAGAACATTTTTAAGTGGGCCATAGCCGAGCTACGGACCATGATGGCCACGTTGCCTTGGAGCTCTGGTGTACTGTGTTAGTCATCCAGACAATAACTATAGCACCTATGTAAGATTGCATTTTATGTTGCTTAAAGTAATATGTACCTATATGTGTTTCTTGTCTTTTCTTCTCCCACAGGTTTTTACAAGTGTTCGGAAGTACTTCGACACTTAGACCACACACCTTAGCGCGTGTGTATGGATTTCACTTCTTTTCATGTGGCACTTTTCACTTTGCCACTAACTAGCCTCACTAGGCGGTCCTGAAGAAAGCCCCTACCATATACTTTTCGCGGGCTGAAACATGTAGACCACTCACATAGTCAACTAAGGACAATAATTTCCTACCCGTTGCACTACACATTTTTTAACCATATCCTGAGCCACCATTAATAAAGTTTACAGGCAAGGACTCTCAGAGATATTTTTAAGAATAATTCAGATGACATCACACATTTACACCACATCAGCTCCGCTGCAATCAGGCGTCGTAGCACAATCGGGTGACATTCGGCCACCCGATTGGGACCCCAGTGATGAAGCACGACAGCAACCAGGTTGGTGTGTGAGGTGTATTTTAAACAAACCTAATTGGTCCATGTACTAACCACAATATGGATTGCACCATACCAACATAGTGGTTTCGTCCACATTTGTTTAGTCTATCATTATTTTGGTTATACGGACGCACCCCGGATGTCCATTGCTCTTTCATTGTTTTCCTATAATTTCGCAGCACACAGCTATGAGAGCCTACAATCATTTTTTAAAGAAAGTTTTGAATAGCACACAGACTATAGCAGAAAATCAAGGTCAGGGGTTCACAGTGGACGATGTCAACAACATTCTACTGGCAGATTTCAACATGGCAACATCCATTGCCCAGTCTGCCGATTGGGAGACCTTAAATGAGAAAAAACGCAATCGCATAAGAACAATACTCAACGGCATCATCCTTACCGAATATCTTAGAAACAACATAGGCCGAGAGGGCTAATTGTCACCAATGCCCCGCGGAACTTCTTGGATGACACCACATTCCGCAAGGACTGGGCCCAGATAGCGTGGCAATGAAAACGCAACTGGATCATCTTTATTATCCAGACAGCCAGACGTCTGAAGCTTTCCTTATTGAGATCCAAGCAACCGAGACTCTCTTCAAAGCAACACTTACTTCATTTAAGAAAAAACTAGTCAAAACCAACAAGGAAATAAATGAATATAAGGAGCGTCTCACACAAACCAAGATCCATAAATTCCAGAAGGATCTGAAGAAATTACCCTACATAAAGACCTACCCTTGTGCCAGCAACGACTGTAAACCCCCAAAGAAATCTGACACATCAGGTAGATCCTCTGACGATGATTTATCAGGGAGTAGTGGCTCAAGTACGGGCAGCTACCAGAGAAGACAACAAGCGAAAAGAGGTAACATCGCCTGGCAACAACCATGGGCCCAAGGCCCACCTGGAACTAACATGCATTACCCTTCCATGTATCCCCAAATGCACCCACAATTTGGATATGGCTGGAATCCGCCTTTCGGACTACTACCACCATACATGAATCAGAACCAACGGCTATCTTTTTTAGAACGAGGCTCACGAGGACGCAAAAGAAGACGCAGAGGGAACCAAGTCCACTGGGAAGATGATCCACACCAAGGAGCCCAGACGAGGAGCAAATCAAAAGACCAACAACCAGGCCCAAGCACGCGATGTCCCTCGTAACCAACCTCTCTACTCATATCCTGACACCTGCGGAGCTTGCAGTCCTAGAGAAAGGACTTGGAAACACACCTACAGCAAAACCTGACAAGTTCATGTTGCACTGTGAACTAGCGGAGTTCTCCTGAAAATTTTAATACAAAGCATTCTTCAAAAACTCACCACCTCAATCCGAAATGGAGCAACAGGGGGACACCCCCTTTAGAGTCAAGTGGACTTTTATGCCACCATCCAGTGCCATACCACTGGAGGTATTTGTGTATGAACAAACAGTATTCAAAGAGATTGAAGCACTGAAAGAAAGCAACACCTACCAAAACACAAGCAACACAGAATGTCAAGTTCTCCAATCACTGAAAACAAATAACACCATTGTCATAAAACCAGCTGACAAAGGCAGCGGTACCGTCATTCTGAATAAAGAAGACTACCGCCGTGAATGTGACCGATTACTCAACGACACCAAGAACTATGAGAGACTCACGCACAACCCGAGCGAAGCCCTAAGAACTCGCATCCACACACTGGTAGAAGAAGCTGAGACCACAGGACAAATCATGACAAGTGAAGCCAAATTTCTAACCACCACTCCTGGGAAAATAACATACTTTTATATAGTACCAAAAACGCACAAAAACAAAATGCCCCATCCCGGGTGCCTAATAGTATCGGGCATAGGATCCTTACTGGAACCACTCTCACGCTACTGTGACCACTTCTTGCAACCATTGGTTCAGTCCACCAGCACATATCTAAAAGACACTAAAGACCTACTAGGCCTCATCAATACCCGGCCCTACAATCCAGATACCTCATTCCTGGTAAGCCTTGACGTTGAGAGCTTGTACACCAGTCTCCCTCAAGACCACACCCTACAGGCATTGAAATCTGCCATCGACAACACCAACTGGCAACAACGAATCTCCAAAAGATTTGTCCTGGAGTGTGCCATGCTTGCACTAAAAGAAAAATTCTTTGAGGTTAGGGCCGGCTCTACTTACAGAAGTACGGCACATCAATGGGGAGAGTTTTTGCCGACAGCGTGGCCGGTCTTTATGTATACGACTTCGAGACCAGACACCTACTCGACAAAAACCAGCCACGACTCCCCCAAATCAGATTTAATAACTGCTACATTGATGATAACCTACTGATCTGGGCAGGAAACAGCAAATCTTTCATGGCATTCTGTGAATGGCTAAACTTGTATGACCAAACCTCAGATTCACACGTAGTTTTGACAGACACAAGACCACATTTCTTGACCTGGACATAGAAGCAGGAGGAGGGGGTTTTGAATTTCAAAACCACCACCCGCAACACCCTACCCCACTTCACCAGCTTCCATCCCAGATCCCTGCGGGAGAACCTCCTCTACGACCAGTACCTTTGGCTCGTAGGAACTGCAGTGACATAGGGGACTACAAATCTCAAGCCAAAGATCTGAGTGACAAATTGCAGCAACGGGACTATCCCAAAAGGATCACAGAAAAAGCAAAGAAACGAGCCAGAAACCAGAATCGTGAGGGATTGATTGAGACACAGGCACGGGAACCCCCACAAGCGCCACTTACATGTGTAATTACATTTAATGCCATCTCTCATAAACTCTCACACATCATCCGCAAGAATTGGAAAATACTAAAGACAGGTAGCCTTAATTGGGAATCCCCGCTCCTCTCTAACAAAAGAGCGAGATCCATTAAAGAAGCAATAGTCTTCACAGGACCAGCACCCCAACAGAAGCCAACCAACACAGTCCTGAATGCCTGGGGGCTCTCAGGCGTAGTGGGCAATTTTCCCTGTGGCAACTGCAGCATGTGCCACATTACTGAAACCACCAAGAGCCTCAGTCTGGAACCAGGTAAGACATGGCAATTGAGACAACACACGAATTGCAATACTGAACATGTGATTTACCACATCGTATGTCCTTTCAACCTCACCTATATTGGCATGACCAACCTCAAGATCAAGACAAGAATCTGCGAACACCGCAGCACAATAAGATGTAAGAAAAACACTACCCACATGACGACACAACTAATAACATGTCTTGGGTCATCATTGAAGCATTAGACCCCAGCCTACCAAACATACAGTGCCGTCTGCTGGAAAAGGAGCAAAGATGGATCTATCGGCAGTCATAAAACAGGCCTCAATGATAACATCCCTTGGAACAGCCTCAGGAACCCCTAAAACCACCCTTGAAAGCCATACCCTACAGGATGCCTGCCTTTCGCTAATAGTACTACCCCATATCCATTATGCGCACACCTTGACTTTGGTCCTACAGAGCCCATCACTCCTGTGGGGCCTCAACCACTACGAGTGACCAGGGCTCCACTCACCGGGCTGTGCATCCACTAACGCACAGCACACATGTGCCCACCTGCCATTCATGACAGGATGTTATAGCCCCTCCAGGCAAAAAATTGAACTAAATCCGCTGCTTACACACTAAATGTCCCCCAACATGCTCTTTGGCACCCTGGGATACCCATTGCACTTATTCATGTTCCAGGTTTGCCCAGAGGCCCTAAATTAGCACTGGGTCCCCTAACACCCACCAATACTGTGCCCTCCATGGTACCTGTACAGGGTCTTTGCCTGCCCAGTTGCCCATCTTTACACTGGGACCATTGCGCATGAACACAATTGCATGAAGAACACAGCACTTCGTGTTATCTTCGCTAGACCATCCTAATATGTTCGAAACCTTTTCCCATCACCATTACCGAGTACACACGCGCAATCGCCACCTGCCTTTTCAACTTCCGGATGCTACACGGCGCATGCGGACGCATGCGCAATGCCTCCCTGCCACTCCACGAGCATACCGGCACGTACTAGACAGGGCGCATCAGCATAAAAGCATCGGCTTCTCGGCACTCT
This sequence comes from Lissotriton vulgaris, assembly GCF_964263255.1. Lineage (NCBI taxonomy): Eukaryota > Metazoa > Chordata > Amphibia > Caudata > Salamandridae > Lissotriton > Lissotriton vulgaris. The sequence continues at coordinate 580,772,332 of NC_141687.1, read as the reverse complement.
AGACCAGCCGGGACTACGGGAGACAAGGTTGTCGGTTTAAAGACGGGCTACTTGCTTTCACCCACTATTCAGGACACAAGAGCACACATGGACTCCTGTGCTCACTGTGCCTTTAACCTCCTTCTCTCTAGATAGGGACATCGGGTGAGAACCCTCCCGAGCCTGGATCAGCTGCCCAATACTTTAACATAGTGTAAATATGCTCTCCAACAAATGTGTTGCTAAGCCTAACCATACCCACAGTTTTTATTTTTTAACTGCGCAGCGTGCCGCATAAACACTTGTGTTAAATTCATATGTGCCTGTTACCGATTCCAGACAACGCATGGCACACCCAGATGTGTGGCTAATACCCACACAGCGCACAACATTACCACTCTCCACGTTTTAGCATGCAGAGTGATGATATTTCACACACCACGTTTGCCCCTCATATCGAGCCATGTAACCTACTGGAACTCACATGAATTTCTTCAGCTTCTTTGCCACAATAAGCCAGGAGCGATCACTATAGGCTGCAAGTCACAATGCGCATGCAGCATACCCCACTTTATTAAGGCGAAGCGTACAATCACTGTGTTAGTCATCCAGACAATTACTATAGCAGCTACGTAAGATTGCATTTTATGTTGCTTAAAGTAATATGTACATGTATGTCTTGTCTTGTCTTTTCTTCTCCCACAGGTTTTTACAAGTGTCCATAAGTACGTCGACACTTAGACCACACACCTTAACGCGTGTGTAGGGATTTCACTTTTTTTTCACGTGGCACTTTCCACTTTGCCACTCAATAGCCTCACTAACCGGTCCTGAAGAAAGCCCCTACCATATACTTTTTCGTGGGCTGAAACATGTAGACCATTCACATAGTCAACTAAGGACAATAATTTCCTACTAGTTGCACTACACATTTTTTAACCATATCATGAGCCGCCACTAATAACGTTTACAGGCAAGGACACTCAGAGATATTTTTAAGAATAATTCACGTCAGATCACACATTCACGCCACACCAGCTCTGCTGTAATCAGGCTCTGTAGCACAACCGGGGGGCATTCGGCCACCCGGTTGGGACACCAATGATGAAGCATGACACCAACCAGGTTGGTGTGTGAGGGGTCTTTTAAACAAACCTAGTGGGTCCATGTACTAACCACAAAAGTGGTTTTACCATACCAACATAGTGGGTTCGACCACATTTGTTTAGCTTAAAAAGTACGGGTAACCATAAAAGCAGATCCTAGTTTCCTACACAACCCCCCTCCCCCAAATTTAAGGAGATGATACTAACCTTGTCCAGTTAAGTCATCATTTTCTAAGTTGAAATATCTGGAGAGTCCATCTTCATTGACATGGTTACTCCCAGGTCTATGTTCCACTGTATAGTCCATCCCCTGTAGGGAAATGTACCAACTCAAAAATTTGAGGTTTTCAACCTTTATCTGTTTAAGCTATAAGAGGGGGTTATGGTCTGTCTAAAAAATGAAGTGAGTTCCAAACAAGTATGGCCTAAACTTCTTTAGGGCCCAGACTACAACAAAGGCCTCCCCCTCATTGGCTGACCAACATTTCTCACTGGGGGTCAACCTTCTACTGATAAAAGCTACTGGTTGATCCTGGCCCTCTGCATTCAGTTGTGATAACACAGCCCCTTTCCCCAATTCAGATACATCTGTCTGGACCACGGGTACTCATAGCACGGCCCACGGGGCTCCTGCGGCCCGGCAAGCCGTTCTTGGCGGCCCGTGGACCTTCCAGACATCGCACCTGTGTTTTTTAAAGAGTGTCCGCAAACACTGCCGGTTGCAGTAGCACGACTCTGAGAGACTCTGCTCTGTGGGGGTTGGGCGATTACAATTATAGAGTGGGGATGCAGGGGCGCTAAGAAGAGGTGAAATACAACAAAGTCTCATTAACAAGTGAATGGTCTTTAAAGACCTGAGAAGTACTCGGGTGCGGCTGTGTGTGCGCCTGGGAAGCTGTATCCGCCCGGGCTGACATACACAGTGTGAGGTGACAGAAGGAGGGAGATGGAGGGAGACAAAGGTAGAGGGAGTGAGGGAAAGGGAGGGAGGTAGAGGGAGACAGAGGGTGACAGAGGGAGGGAGAGGAAGGGAGACAGAGAGAGAGAGGGAGACAGAGAGAGGGAGGGAGGCAGGGGGAGGGAGTCAAGGGGAGACAGAGGGAGGGAGAGGGAGGCAGAGAGAGAAAGACAGAGGGAGACAGACAGAGAGAGACAGCAAGAGAGTGAAACAGAGAGACAGGGCGACAGAGGGAGAGGGAGACAGAGGGAGAGGGAGACAGAGGGAGGGAGACAGAGGGAGGGAGACAGAGGGTGACAGACAGAGGGAGGGAGACAGAGGGAAGGAGACAGAGAGAGGGAGACAGAGAGAGGGAGGGAGACAGAGAGAGGGAGGGAAACAGAGAGAGGGAGGGAGAAAGAGGTATGGAGACAGAGGGATGTAAACAGAGGGAGAGAGACAGAGGGAGACAGTCAGATAGATGGAGACAGACAGAGATAGAGGGAGGGAGACAGGGGGAGGAGTAGGGAGGGAGAGGGAGGGAGGGAGGGCAGGGAGAGAGGGAGAGGAAGGGTGGAGAGGGAGGGAGAGGGAGACAGAGGGAGGGAGACAGAGGGTGACAGAGGGAGGGAGACTGAGGGAGACAGAGAGAGACAGAGAGAGGGAGACAAAGAGAGACCGAGGGAGGTAGTCTGGGGTAGACAGAGGGAAGGAGAGGGAGACAGAGAGAGGCAGACATAGGGAGACAGACAGACAGAGGGATGGAGACAGAGACAGAGGGAGGAAGAGGTAGGGAGGAAGAGGGAGGGAGGAAGAGGGAGGGAGGGATAGGGAGGCAGGGAGAGGGAGACAGAGGTAAGTATACAACCTTGCTCTGCCCTATCTGGCACTTTGTGGCCTTGATAGTGAGGCCTGTTTTCTGCAGGGCCTCCAAAACATTCTTGAGGTGGACCAGGTGATCCTCCCAGGTGGAGCTAAAGACTACTATACCATCTAGATATGCTGCACTATAGACTTCCAGGCCTCTTCAACCTTTATTCACTAACCTCTGGAATTTGGCAGGTGCATTCTTCAAACCAAAGGCCATTACAATAAATTAATGGTGCCCACTAGGGTTTGAAAATGCTGTCTTTGACTTGGCATCCTCAGTTAGTCTGATTTGACAGTAGCCAGCAGTCAGGTCAAATATACTCAGAAATGTGGCTAAGGCCAACGTATCTATAAGTTCATCTGCCCTCGGAATTGGATGAGCATCAGTCCTAGTGACTGCATTGAGACCTCCTTAGTCTACACAAAACATAATTTTTCTTTTTCCACCCTTGGTGTGATGTTTGGGTACTAGGACTACTGAGGGCTATCTGAAGGTTCAATTGGCCCCTCTGTCCTGATGCAATCTCTGACATGGTCAAGCTGCCTCTATATTTGATTCTTAACAGGTAGACTCTCACCTGTGTGCACTTCATGGGTACACCAGGTTGTTTGACTGGGTGTCAGGGAAAATATACGACTGGAACTGATTGAGGACTACAGTCAATCTGCTGTTCATCAGTGAGGCTGCCTGCAAGACCACTCCATCTACTATTCCATCTTCAGGGTTCTGAGAGAAGAGATCAGGTAGAGGGTCACTATCTTCCTCCTGTCCCTCATCAGTTGTCATGAGCAAGCCCATGTCAGCCCTGTCAACAAAAGGCTTTAGCCTGTTCACATGAAGTACCCACCCTATGGGGACTTCCTGGCGTGCCAAGGTCCACCAAGTGGGTGACCTTACCCTCTTGCTCAAGTATAGTGTTGGGTCCACTACATTTGCTTTGGAAGCTGCTGGGGCCACAGGCTCCAACACCCACACTTTCTGGCCTGGCTGGTAAACAGTCGGGACAGACTTTTGGTCATGCCACGCTTTTTGAAGTTTTTGACTGGCCTCCAGGTTTTTGCTGGCCTTCTTCATGTACTCAGCCATGCGAGAACGCAGGCCAAGTACATAGTCTACCAAGTCCTGTTTGGGAGGTTTGAGAGGTAACTCTCATCCCTCCTTCACCAGACACAAGGGACCCCGAACTGGATGTCCAGACAGAAGTTCAAAAGGTCTGTAGCTAACTCCATTCTGAGGAACCTCTCTGTAGGTAAAGAGAAGGCAGGGTAGTAGGACATGAGGTTTAAATGATAAAATAGATTATACATGTTTTCTGTAATCTGTATACTGTAAGCCAGGCAAGATACATGTAGAGGGATTGGCAAGCCTCTCTTTAGCATGAGTACATCTAGAAAAAAACACACCACACATGAGTTTCAGAGAGTTGTGTGAAATGCAATAATGCACTGTTATTATTTATTCCATTGTACACAGAATTATTTAAGCGCATCCCATGTATTTTTAATTATGAGCACTTGACCATTAATTGGTTTCTTTGTCTTTTTTCACCCTTTTATTTTTCCTTGCGATAATTTGTCAGCTATGTTGTTTACTGGTCCGGAGGTCTTTTTTTCGTTTGGAAGTCTTTTTTCGTTTAGTGACCGCTCTAAAATGGCGTCACCGATTTATTTTGCTTAGTCCGTTCTCACTGTCGTGAGCCTAGCACTGAGTTTGACGCTTCTTAACCAGGGAAGTCCGGTGTTTACTTACAATCGGCAGGAAGTAGATGGAGGTGCTGGTGATCAGCCTCGTGGTAGGTAGTGGCGTTTTTAGGAGATATTTGCTTTGGATTTATAAACTAGGAAGACGAAGCTAAGGATGGTTTTGTATTATATTTGTAGGTGGTAAACTCTTACAGAAACGGAAACGCGGTGGTTTCCACTTAAAAGAATCGAGGTAAGAGATTGCTTCGTTTGGCGTTTTTTGGTCTCAGGAAACCGGTACACGAGCATAAGCAGTTGTTTACAGCTAGGCATTTTGTGTTTACAGGATCGTTAATTTCTTGGTTCTGTTGTGAGTATAGTACATTGGTTTATATTTCACTTTCGAGGTGTGGTGGTGGAGCTGTGAGTTCTATCAATGCATGATTTGGTCATTATTTTTTCAGATGAAATGTAAAGTGATTCATTGTTGTTTTGTTCATCCCCATGTTTTTCAAATTTGAATCTGATACTAAAAGTTGATATCACAAAGTTGCTGATATAAAATGTTCATATTTACAGGCCCCTGAGGAAGAGTCCACATAGGACTCGAAATGCATCGGGCTACATCAACTATACACAGTCAAGAAAGATTTTGTTGATGCAGTGAAATGTTTTGATTTTTCAATATATGTTGAAATTTACTTAAAAATGAACTGATGATTAAAAATCATATTCCCGAATAAGAATGGTGAAATTGTTATATGTGAAAGTTTAGATTGTTGAAATCAAGATTAAAATTCAGAATGATGATATATCTGGTGTGATTTTTCCACCAGTAGCAACAGTGCGCAGGGGTTGAGTGGTTATTCACTCAAGTTAGGTTGAGGGTAGTAGGACATCCCATTTTGGCCTGAGCTGTTCTAGGAGACCCATGATCATACCTTCAGGGTCTTGACGAACCTTTCAATAAGCCCATTGCACTAAGGATGGTAGGGTGTGGTAAATGTATAATTCACTCCACACTCTTTCCACATTGCAGTTATGTAACCAGGAGGGCCCTGGCCACTACAGGTGCTGTAGTGGTTCTAAGGGGACTAACCTCTGAATACCTAGTGGCATGGCTCACAACCACTAAGATATAACTGTGCCCAGATGCAGTTGTAGGGTTCATGGGATCAACAATGTTAATCCCTACCCTTTCAAAGGGAACCCCGACCACTGGAAGTGGAATTAAGGGGTCCTTTGTGATGCCACCTGACTTACCACTGGTCTGGCAAGTGGCACAGGAGAGACACAACTCCTTTGTGTCTTCAGACATATGGGGCCAGTAAAAGTGAGAGACAAGCCTGTCCCAAGTTTTACTTTACCCTAAGTGTCCTGCCAGATGAATATCATGTGCACAGGTAAGTAGGAAACCTCTAAACTTCTGGGGTATGACCAACCTGCTGGTGGCACTAGGCTTGGGGTCTCTAACCTCTGAGTCAAGAAGTCCATCTTTCCAGCAGATCCTATGGGACCCACTACTATTCCATGTGGCCTCAGCAGCAGCTTGCTGTCTGAGGGTTTAGGAGAGGGGCAGGTCTGCTGCTCCAAACACAAATCTGCCCTGGAAGGGCCCCATGCCCCAAGAACTCAGCCTGATCAGGCCCAAGTTTCTCTAAGGCAGTACTTTCACAGGAGCTAAGATCATCTCCCTCAAGAGACTGATCTTCACTGGGAGACTGTGAGGAGGGCAAAGCCTTACCCTTTCTGCTTCTTCTCTTGAAAGGCACCTGGTCAATTGATCCAGGATCCAGGGCCTTTTCAGAGGTAAGCTGTTTGGCCTGAGCCCTGGTGACAGCAAACCCACTTGCAGAGATGCCCAATATTTCTGCATGAGTCCTGAACTCTACTTCAGCCCAGGCTGAAGTTTGAAAATCATTTCCCAACAAGCAATCTACTGGTAGGTCTGAAGACACCACAACCTTCTTAGGTCCAGTTACCCCTCCCCAGCTGAGATTCACAACTGCCAAGGAATGGTCAGTCCTGACATTGCAAGCATTGGTCACTTGGTACACTTGTCCAAGTGTGGTCGGGTCAGGGGACACAACTTTCTCTGCCACCATATTGACATTGGTCCCTGTGTCCCAGTAGGCCATGGCCTCTTTTACATTTATTATATAATAGTGTCTATACTTGCCCAAGTTATTGGGACTTACCAGTAAGCTGGCAAGATCTATGCCACCGTCCCAGACCAAAAGAGGCTGAGCTGGAGTACTGACTAAGTCAGAACCTGCCTCAGAACACAAGGTTAACCCTACTAATACATTGGTTGCTGCAATACCACTTGTACTGGAGGTGGGCGGTGCAGTTGCCTTAGGGGCAGTTGTAGTAGGAGTACTTTCCTTGGCCTTTGGACAATCAGAATCCTTTGTCCAATGGGTCTTCACTTTATAGAAGTAACATCAAGGTTTCTTTTTGGCTTTCTTTGAAAGTTATGACCCCCCAGATGCAGGTTTATGGAGCCCTTGGGATGACTGTTTTTTTTAATCTTTGCCCTTGTCCCCCCCCTTATCCTGGGATTTAGATGAATCTTTCTTCTTCTGTTCACCACTATTGCCCTGGTTTTTCTGCTTCACCCTGGTGCTAACCCATTTGTCTGCCTTCTTTCCCAATTCTTGAGGAGATGTCAGATCAGAGTCCACCAGGTACTAGTGCAAAAGCTGGTTCTGACAATTATTATGGATCTGCTCCCTCATGATCAAATTGTGCAATCCTTGGTAGTCATGCACTTTGCTTCCATGTAGCTAGCCTTCCAGAGCCTTAATGGCACTATCCACAAAAACTACCCAGTCCTGAGTGTGTGCCTTCTGTGTGTCTCTGAACTTAATCCTATACTGTTCAGTTGTTAAGCCAAACCCATCTATGAGAGCACTTGTCAGTGCTGAGTAATTATCAGCATCCTCTTCTCTAATAGTGAGGAGCTTATATCTACCTTTGTCAGCAAAGGAGACCCACAACATAGCTGCCCACTGCTCCCGGGGGACCCTATGAACATTACAGGCCCTTTCCTCCAAGGACGTTATCCATTTGTGGATTACATGGAAGGGAGAGACGATCTTGTTCAGGTTCCTGTGGTCAAAAGAAGTTTCTTTACCTCTAGGGACACTGTTGCTGCTACCATGGGACATCTAGTCCCAATTTCTTCCTAGCTTTCTGGACTTCTAGGGACTCTTTTTCAAGCGCCAACTGCTCTTGCCTGAGCCTAAGCCTTGATTTCTCACGTTCAAAAAGTTGGTATTCCTTATCCAAAGAGTTTTCCTTCTTACTGGAGATGGAGGTCCCTAACAAAGGGGGCATCCTCTGGCCACCTGCAGTAACCTCTGGAAGATCTTAGTTTTCCAGGTTGGAGCCATTAAGCTCCTCCTGGTCAGGGTTAGATTCAAAGTCATAGGGGGTCCCCCTCCTGGCCTATCTTCTGTCCTCTGCCCACCCAACCTCTTCTGTTCATCTGACCCACTAGCTTTACTTAGGTCATCTAACAGTAACACCTCCAGGAGGAGTTGAGTGTTGTAATTTTTCCCTGCCTTCAGCTTTCTAGAGGCACACAGTGCTTATAGGTCTTGGAACGAAAGTGACCTTGAGACCTGGAAGACGAATGCCCACCGAAGTCAGGTGTTGCAGTAAAGTTGACAGTGACTTTGACTCTGCTGCTGTGAGGACCAGGCGACAATGTCAAGAGCTGAGTGGTTGGTGTCCGTCGGAAGTGCCAACAAGCCTTGGCAACTGTAAACAACGTAGAAGTGGAAGAAGGTACAGTGTCGGGACCAGCAAGGTTCAGGGGACTCACCACAAGCAGGGGAGTCAGGGCAGGCCCTGAGCAATCAGGGGAGCTAAAATTAAACCAAGGTGACCCTCAACAGGACCCAGAGGCTAGAGGCAATGGAGTCACAAGAGGACCTCGAGAGCTCACCAAAAGATGCAGGCTACGATGCAACCGATGTGGTGTGGACAAAGATTCTGGTCACTAGAGATGCTTGAGGTTGGGGCTACTTGGAGCCCAAAGATCTTGAGGGAAGGTAGCCAACAAGCCTTTGCAAATTCAAATTGGTGCTGTGCACAGGGTTTCAACTCCTGCGAGGGATACTGTCCTCAAACTTGATGAGAAAGCAAGGCAGGCCTCGAGAGCTGTAGAGAACCACCATCTGTGTTGTTGAACCTTTTGGAGTCCGTAGGAGCTTAGGATCAGCAGACCGGGCAGCTTAGTTGCTCTGCCTGCGATGCAGGGAAGTGACTCTTTTACTTCATGGGAGACTCCTTCAAAAGCCTAGTATGGTGCACAGACAATGCAACAGACTGAAAGGTAGATGAATTTGAGCCCAAATAAAGTCCACCGAAGTCCAGAGTGCCCAAACGGTAGAAGTTGAAGTGGTGTCTAAGTGAATCGTGTCCCACGAGGAATCTAGGGGCTGATTCACAGAACTAACTTAAGACAAAATCCTAAACTTACTACCATTTTGGTATTCACAGAAGACACTTACTCATTTCTGTATTCACAGAAGTTAGGAGTCCTAACTTTAGGACTCCTAAATGCCTTCTGTGAATGCCGAAAGTCTTAAATTTGGATTTTTCTCAATTTAGTAGTAGTAAAGTTAGGACTCCTAACTTTAGGACTGCTAAATGCCTTCTGTGAATACCCAAAGTCTTAAAGTTAAGATTTTTCTCAATTTTCTAAGTGCAGTGACCCTAGATATAGGAAACCTGTATCTTTCGTAAGTGGAGCTTGCACCAGTTTACACAGACTGCAATGGCAGTCCTGTTGTTACAGTTTGAATGGTCCCCCATGGGTGGCATAATACATGCTTCAGCCCTTGGGGGACTTCTGGGGTACCTTTACCATGGGTACCTTAGTACCATATACTAGGGACTGATAAGGGTACCTCAGTATCCTATCTAGGATGTACCTAAGTACTGAACATAACAAGTTAAGGGAGAAAGCAGAGAGACTGGGGTCCTGATTAGCAGGATCCCAGTCAGACTAGTCAAAAACAGCTTTACACCAGGCAACAAGTGGGGGTAACCATAAAAGCAGATCCTACGTTCATACAGGGAGTATTTGCTCAACATGTGGGCTTGATCCAACTGGTCCTTCATATTACCTTATTACTTCCACCCAAGAACAGCTTGTCACCAGTGGAACCTCTTAATGGCTACTATGGCTGCAAGCACACTAATGTTGGCTGGCAGTCTTGAGCAAAGCATATTGCGTATGCTTCCTACACGTGGAGTGTGCCATCTTCCTACCTGCTCATGTGGGGCAATATAACCACGCTATTGCCTCTGCAGAAACAAGGCCACTTTCCAGAACTTTCTGCCTGCAGATGGCACAAATACTCAGTACTGAGTCTGGCATGGGTTAATGAAAAGAAAGAGAATGAAACTGTGGACAAAGAGAATTTCTGCAGAGCAAGAGAGGAAGAGAAGATGATTGTCCGGAAAGGGTGGTTTGAAAAATGAAAGATGTTAGAACCATTGCCCACATTCATCAAAGTCAATTGCATTCGCAAACGGTGCGAATCGCAATTTTCGGCCGTTTGCGAATGCAATTGAGTAATTTGGAATGCATCATGCATTTCGCAATTTTAGGAATCGCAACCATGTTGTGATTTCTAAAATTGCGATTGCATTTAAGAAATCGCAATTTCAGATTTCTTAAATGCAATGCATGATCATTTTTTAATAGCGAATTCGCAATTTCGAAGTGGTAAATTAGCATGAAGTTGAACTTCATGCTAATTTACAGAAAACTTCCAAATATGCACAAATTGCATTTTTGAAAGTTTTAATTTACACACACACATGCCCTTCGGGCATGTGTGTGTGTAAATTGCATTTAAAGTTACATTTCCGGGGTGCAGGGAGGGGTTCTTTGGACCCCCCCCCTGCACCCTGGAAATTGAATTCACATTTTGCGAATCGCAATTTGTAATTCGCAAAATGAGAATGCCTTCCCATTGGGAAGGGTTTTCCTTAATTGCGATTCGCAAATTGTGAACCGCAATTAAGGAAAAATACTGAATCGCAAAAATAAATGCGAATTGTTCATGCATTGCAGTTTGCGATTTCTAAATTGCGATTCCTTAATTTTCGCAATTTAGGAATCGCAAACGGGTGCAATGATGCATGTGGCCGCATGAATGTACAAGCATGGAATTTGGTAGTAACAGAAGGTCATTAATGCTGTCGAAAAATTGAAGATTTACGGATATGTTATTTAGGCAAAGTAGTTAAGGTTACTTACAAGAATAAAGGAAAAGGTAGGCAAGAGAAAGATGAAGAACATGTGATGTGTGTTGGGGAAGTAAGGTAACACTCAAGAAAGACCAGAACAAGAGAGAGAGTAGAAGAGATGATATATCAAAAAAAATATTCAAATTATTGCATGCAGTGTATAAAGTAATTACATCGGTTTTTAAATATTAGTTCTAAGTGTAAAAGGTGAACATTGTGAAAAGTCTCAGGTCTTGTAGATTGAGTCCCTGATGTTGTATTTTTTAATATGCAAAATATTGTATTCTTTTAATGTATAGAGAAGGAGGAGTGTGGTAACTATAAAAAACAATCAAAGAACTTTTAATATGGTGATGTGTTTTTGAATGCAGAATGTGCATCATGCAAGAGGTTGAGGCCCTGAGTTGTGGAGACTGCAGGAGCGAATGAATTAGTGGGTAAATATGAGAAAAAATGTATTCTATTGCAAACCATACTTTGGATGCACTGGGTATGGTTATCTATCCTCTTTACTGTCCCTTAGCAGTAGCATCCCACGCCCCATTCCCTTAGGAGTCGGGAAATCCGCCAAGAAGAGCTTAGAATTGATCGAGGCATTTATAAAGAGTGATTGCTAAATAAAAGAGGAGAATCGCAGTGTGAGTCAAGGAATACCTACATTAAGAAGTACTAGGTTTAATTAAACATTGAAATAGAATGTTCACATAAACTTCTAAGTCTTCTATAATAGGCTAGCATTGCAGTCATTGCCACGTTCTTTCGGGATACGTTCCACATTTCCTATGTTGCTGAACATTTGTAGACACAGAATTCACTAAGCAGCAAAAAAAGAGAACTTCCATGAGGTGTAAGGTAGCAAAACTAATGTCTCTCTTCCCGCAACCGGTATTAGTTTGGACCTAGTTTGTGAAGGGAGAGGGGAGGAAGTTTCCAGGAACTTTTCACGGAAAAGGATCTTGGTGAAATTCGATCTGCTTTTGTTCAGAAAAAGCTAAAGAAAAGTAGTGCTAAAAATAGAACGAATAACTATTTCTTTCGAAATTCCTTGCAGGCAACATGATCTCAGCAGTTCTTAAACTGTAAAATAATAAGTTCCAGGGACCAAGGTTTGATTCAGAATCCTGACGTCGGCGATATTGAATGCCGGCTTGCTGACTACCCACCGATCCACCTCCAGGCACTCCCTGTCATTTTATCTAACTCTTGAAGGTTCTTGCTTTCTTTCCTTGTCACGGGGTTTCCGCCTTTCTCTTCCTCATTCTTTCTACCTTATTTGTTATTCCTCTCTTGCTCTGTATCAAAGTGTGAGGATGAAAAATAAGTCCAGTCCCCAAAATCAGTGCTGGTGGGCCCTGCCGTTATGTAAAGCGTCTGCAGTAAACACGCTTCATGTAGTTCTGCAAAGTTACATTTATTAAGCTGCATGTACAGGAAGCGGGGCTGCTCAGCTCCAATCCATCAGCGCTCTCCACCCAGAATGCTCCACAGTGCAACTTCGCCATAGAACTTACTACAAAATTCCATGGGCCTCATTTATGAGGCTCCTTGCGCCATCGGAACTTCACTTTTCATGAAGTTCCGTGGCGCAGAAGCCTGCGTGGTATTTATCAGGCAGCAGTACGCCAGTTTTTGTGGCGTACTGCTGCCTGATAAATATCAGTCCCTTTAACGCAGTGTTCTGCGTTAAAGGGGCGTGCAATGGGTGTTGCTGGGGGCGTTCCCAGCAACATCCATGGCCTTTTGACACTGCCCAGATTTACGAGACATCGTAACTCTGAAGCAGTGCCAAAAGCTTACGCCTCCCTAGGGGAGGCGTAAGGGAGGCGCAACAGGGAGAAATGTCTTTATTTCTCCTCGTATTTCCTTTTTCTATGTGTGCTGCATTCTACAGCACACATAGAAAGAGGAAAAGCCTCTTGTGATTATTTTTGTACAGAAAGGTTTCCCTTCCTGTACAAAAATAATCTTCCCCGCAACGCAGGCACCCTTGCAACATTGTGCAAGGGTGCCTGCGCTGGCGCAGGCAGCCCATTGTGCGCCGGCGCAGGGGAAAAGGACAGGAATGCGCCGTATCTTATAGATACGGCGCATTTCTGCCCTTTTCTTTTGCCGTAGGGAAGCGCAGCAGGAAGGCCTGCTGCGCTTCTCTACGGCAAAAAGTGATAAATGAGGCCCCTTGTCTCCCGCATAACCTTTTTTGCATAAAGATACAAAACGCAACACATCTTCCCCCTTTATTTTCTTTTTTATAAACTTTATTTTTGTTGCAGGGAGTACACGAATATCATCAGCCCTAAAACGGTATTATCATTCAATCCCCAAGGCTAAACACAAGTTATATCTTGTCACACGGCCCTTCAGCCCACATCCCGGAGGCCGGGCGGCGTAGCTTTAATCATTCCCAGTAGCATATTGCATACTCATCCATTCGGGCTTTTCATGTCATGGCAGATCCCTGCATTCTATACTTTTATCCCCCCCCCCCAACTGTATTCTGTAGAACCAAGAAAACATTCCCCAACTTGTAGCTGGCCACATCGTATCTTTCCAAGTACCTTAATGTGTAATCATTGATCACCAAATCCAGAGTCTCGCCCTCCTACCCCCCCTCCCAACAGTACTCCTTAGCACATCACATTGCACATCCCTTCGGCTGCCCCTTGGCACTTCTTAACTCCCCTATCCATGTCCTTATGGGGTCATGTTTGGTCTCAGTCCAACCTTTTACCCACAATATCCCGCCTATTGCCTCTTACTGTCCCGCTTCAAGCCCATGATATTGTCTCCATTTGGCCCACACCTTTCTGAACTTCTTGGGGCAACCTCTTGCCTTATATGTCACCCTCTCTGCTACCATGTAAAGATCCAAGCCCCTTCTCCATTCCTCTATCTCTGGTGTTTCTGTGGCTCCCCAGTACTTCGCTATGTCCCTCTTAGCCACCACTAGTGCCAATACTAGGAATATGAGTTGCGGGCGTGGCAGGTCCACCTCGTTTGTCATGCCCAGCAATGCTAACTTTGGGTCTCGTACCAGCTCTACGCCTAAAACCTCTCCCAATTCCGTGAAGATGTGTGCCCAGTATACTTGTATTTTGTCACAGGACCATATGGTGTGATAGAAGTCCCCTCGTTGTTGCCGACATCTGAGGCACGTGGGGTCAGTTATTTTCCCGGTCTAAAGGAAGCGCACTCTATCGAATTCGGTCCTATGGAGCACATTCAGTTGAATGAGCCGCAGCTGTGACTTGATCGCAACCTCCCGGGGGTGCATCAGGACCATCTCCCAATCCAAGTCTTCCATCTACCCCACCTCCGCCTCCCATATCCCTCTCAGTTTCAGTAGGTCACCCAACATGTGGTTCGTTAGTGTCTTATATGTGAGGGAGACCGCCTGATGAACCATCTGTTCCTGGAGAAGTTGTAGTGTAGTTCCTAGTTTCCCACTAGGCCCTGCGCATTGGAATAACATAAACAGTAGTATCGACGTGGAACTGCGGATATTCCAGGCCTCCACTGACTATGCTAAACTTAATTGGGTGTGTTACCAACTAGCTCAGAGGTCACTGGAAACTTTATTCTCTGCATAGGAAGTGATCAGCTTCCTTGGCACAGACAAGAAGGGATTCAGTTTTCCAACAACCGTGCAACATGACAACTTTGCTCCTCAGATCAAGAGTCAATCTCTAGGGTCGTGTGAAACAATAGACATGTATTTCACTCAGTCAGTCTAGTGCAGTTTACTTTCACGAGATGTAGAGAACAGAGAGACGGGCGTTTGTCAATAAAGGGTTAACATTTATTGCACAGTCTTTCTTATCGTACAAGAGAAATGTATTACCACAATTGCAAAGCTTGTTATGATAAAAAGTACGTACAGTAAGATAAGTATTGCGAAATAATACTGTAAAATCATTGATATGGTTTCTTAGCCATACAATGGTTAAAAGTAATAAAACATATATACAGTCATATATACAATAGGCTAAAATACTCAACTGGTGCTTCTAACTAAGCCTACCCCAGTGTGCCTGACCTAAGCCTAACACGTGAAAAGGGGAGTAAGTAAGTAGCTTAAGTTAAGTTGGTTTTGCCAAGGTTTGTTTCAAGAATTCTCGTCTAAGGGTTTAGTCAACACCATACCTCTGAATAGAATGATGGAGGATTGGTATCTCCTTCAGGGGTCTCTCTCGATATCCCAGTCGCCCGCGAGGGTAAACCGGAAGCGCCGGGACTGGATTTCTCTGCACGAGAAAGGCAGCGGCTTCTCTTCAGCGCGTCGAGGAAGGAGGGGGGACAGCGTCCGCGGGCAGCTGGAATCTGCTGGATGTCTTCGCAGAGGGACGGCTGTTCAGCTCCTTAAGAGTACTGCACCATAGTTCGCGCTGTAGCAGCGATAATGGTATCAGCAGCTTCACCACCACAGGATAGCAGGCTGCAGCGACAGAGTGCTAGATTTACCAACACAGGGTCATGCAGGCAGCCAGCATCAGCAACAGTAGCTTGCAGCTCTCAGCTCACAGCTTACAGCTTACAGCTTTTTTTGCTTAAGGCAACGTTGGTAATATTTATACCTGACAGGTGCCGGGTTTGACGCAAGTTTGCTGGACATAAGACGTCAATTAAAGATGTCACTAGGAAGTGATAGTTATCAGTTGCTCATTAGAGTTCCATTACTAATCAAAACATAGCAAGCGGGGATTTCCAGGTTTGCTAAATTTTTATCTTGTTGAAGAACTCGGAGTGTTATCTAGGAATATCAGATAGTGACTACTGCTCTGTCATTGCACTAATTGGTCGCAAAGGAAGTGGCAGAGAGAACTATGCTGGAATGTGGCTCTGTTCGTGTGAGGCCAGAGATGACTTTTCAGAAAATCGCACTTGAACGGTTATGCCAATATAGGGAATAAATGGATTTATAGCTGAATAGGGGCATAAGGTCACAGTATCGATCAGGAACCTAGATAAACACGCAACACCCACTCCACGGGTTAATGTCCATCAAAATTACTAAAACTAAAGCAATTAGATGCATGTGTAACATTGCCCACCCCAAAATACATAAATGCATTCGAAATAGGCGTACTTGTAATACATTAAATTTAGGTACTGTACGTTTTTAAAAGCATAGAAATCATTCAAAAATTATTGCATATGAAATCAATGAACGATTATGCATAAAGAATTACACATGAAGTATCTCTGACAGAAGAAATGCGAGATAAATCATCACATAAAAATGCATTGTAATAACATGTGTGCTAGAGGCTGGTGTAGTATTGTTATGTCTCTAGATGTGTTTAGAAATAGAAGTGTGAAGCTTCTGTTCTCTAAGAATAGTTTTTACGTTAAGCAAAGAATTGTTCGTGCCAAAAAGGGGTCAATATTAGAAAAATTGTCCAATTCAAAGAAAATAGATTTCCAAAGCTCTTGGCAGTTTTTGTTGATCAAAACTGAAGGCCGACTTCAGAGTTCATGGGAACGCTGTGTGTCGGAAAAGCTTCTAAAAGTTATTGTTTCTGTACGGGTGAGAACATCGTATCAGACAGGCTCTCAAAGAATTGGTCTACAAATTCAGGTGATAGTTCAACCAAATTAGATAGCGCTGTAACTTGGCAGGTGTGAGAATGATTGCTGTCATCATATTCGGGAGCAGCAATGCTCACAGAACGTTGTACCTGGGTGATGTTGCTTTTGTCACTCGCTCCACTGTTACCACTTGGCTGTAGTACAGGAGTCTCCACAAATGCCGTCATCAGGATTGGTAGCCGCTGGGGACAACACAATGCGTGAGCCGTTATTGGACTGAGCAAAGTATCGACGTCCATTGGTACTGCTGATGGAAGTGAAAGACAGATGTCCAACACGCATTCATCGCCGCAAAGCATACACCGTAGCACAGGTAAAATGCAATTTTGCCATATCGGTCTGAATGAAAGGAACCAGGTCATGTTTAGATCTCTCAGCCTGGCCAATCCAAGGACGTTAGTTATCCTGTCCCGGTAGCGCATTGCTAGGATTGTCTCTTCCATTCCCATGGGAGCCATGTCTGAGCCGAGGCTTGCCATAACGAAGCAGGAGGGTCAAAAATAAAATCCCTGCGACGAGTCCCAAAAATAACGGTATGCCGCCAAAAATGGAGTGCACAAAATTAGGAAAGATTCCCAAAATTGCCTGGAAGGGTGTTAGCAGTCCCGTAAAGACTGTCTTAATTATGCCTGGGATGCTTGTTGCACTAGACATGTTAAGGAGTTGGCTGAACATTTCTACGCAATGCACGGGGCAATTTGTTGATAAAAGGTCATGAACTTCAGTAGCTGTCCTTGCAACCAGAAGATCATACGTCTCTTTAGATGACGTTATAGGCACTGTTGTCTGTAAAAGTACAGATTTCATTTTGCTTAATGTATCAATTCGTATAGAATAGAGATTCAGACGAGGCCAGATGGGAGTCACTGAGTCTGGAGGCCCACTCGGAAACAATGCTTGCATACAGCATTTGACCATGGATGTTACTTCTACTAGATAACTATTCCCTGGCACGAGGCCACAACATCTGTGATCCGTTCTGAGAATGTAACTCCCGTTCGAAAGTTGCATAAAGAAGGGCTCTATCTGAGTTGCAGGTGTGACTAGCTGGTGGCATGAAAGGTTGTTTGAATTTCCATCACATGCTCCGTGTAAATTAATACCCTGACACAAAAGTATACCGCTTAGTGAATGTTTACAGTTGTCACCACTAAGAAATACATTTTTGTCGCTGTCACTATAGCAAGAATGAGTGTATGGTAATTTCCATATAGATTTTACATATCCTTTACCCAATTGTTCATATTGGCCAGCAGGTATGTACTCAAGGCACTTTTTAAATCGGAAAGTTGTTATCGGAATTGTGATAATTCCGTGTATTATCCATTCAATGACAGGACTCTCTGACATTGTCAATGGTAATCTCTCGAGTTTTTCGATGCTCAGGATTGTATAGTCTGCTCCTTTCTGTGCCAAACTGATCTGTTTATCAGTAAGGTTAAAACTGGAAAATAATGACGTTGTGTTGATTAAACGCCAAGGCACATAGCCTGAACGAAGATTTTGCAGCGTCCAGCCTAATTCTATAATAGAGCGTAATTGAGACTGGCCATGTTGTAACATAAGCAAATCTCTGTCTATCACATCAAAGGCAGAGGATACAATATTGTCCAACGAATATATTCTGGAAGACAGAGTCATTAACCCATTGTCTACCACAGAAAGTGATTTCTCCAAATTAATACGATCAATTTCTCGTATTTTTTCAGCAGTTTCAATTTGCTTTACTTTCCAAGCCTCGTTGTAAGCAGCATAGATACTGGTCGCTATGAAACGCTTTTGACGCTGTTTGCGTGGTCCAAGAATGAAATCGCGCAAATCAGCACCATCTTTTAGTAAAGACAAGTGTTGCTTAATTTCAGCCAGTGTGGATGAAGTAAGCCATTCGAGGCAGAGTTTCCCTACACTGTATGTTGTTATAATCCCTGGATGTTGTCTCTGGGAATATCTTGAGTCTAATCTGGTCATTTTTAAACCCTGTGTTTTATTCAGGAATCTATCTTGACAGCTGTTTGTGTCAGTAGGCCAGATTAACCACTTTTTCCAATCAGGATGTGTTCTGTTTGTGACACGCCTAACTCAATATCTGCGGTTACATTTTCAGGTATTGGCTTTGGTATAGATGGTGTTTTAAGGTCTTTGTTCTTAGCTAGGCCAAGACAAGATGTTTGGTGTATTGTGTCATTCAAAAATAACATTTGTTCTGGTATCATGCAGGTTCTAAATAGTGCTTCTATGCCTTGCACCTGCCAATCTTTTGTACCCCAAATTGTTTTCGTTTCAATATTATTTTTCCAATAATCAAAACCAAATGTCATCATTTTGTCATAAAATGCTTCTGAATATATCAATTTAGAATTTGTCAGCATTGTTTTCATTCCTGTTTTATCTAACAGTTTATAATAAAACGTTTCTGCATCACTGGTGTTAAACCCTGAGAAGTATTTGAATTTCTCAAAAAATGCTTTAGAACTCCTTTTAGGTGGTGTAGAACAATGTTCCCATTGATTATACATAAAAACATTTCTAGGCTGTGCAGATTTATGCAAGTAATGATCCCCATAGTGGGTGTAACAGAATAACTGCTCATAACTAGATGAACCTTGTAAATAATCATGATCTGTGAATCTAGCTGACATTACTAAATCAGACATCATGTCATTAATACTGTTAAAGTCCCAATCATCAGAGAATGTACTTGGTGTCACAAAGTCACTTAAGGAAACCTTTAGTTGATGAGGATACTTCAGGATTTCGACCGGACCATATATCTCATAGTCTGTTTTCTCCCATACTACCCCACCAGGTATTGGAATTGCTGTGACATTTACTGTTGACAGTTCTCTTTTCTTCACGTGAGATGATCTGTGTGGTTTCAGGACTAGGTTGATCTTCTGACTTGCTGTGTCCATTCAACTGTAATGAACTTTCCTAAAATGAAAACTAAAATCAGGCATAGTAGGAGTATGAATACCCCTGAAATAATCCAATGCTCAATCAACGGTGAATCTAGATATAGTTCTTTGATTTGTTGAAGGAGTCCTGTTGAATTTTCTTTAGAATACTTTTTTGTTTCTGGTATCACTTCGGGGTCGTTTAAATCTTCAGAGAAGTTGTCGAAGTTGATGAAATAACCAGAGGCAGTTCTGTCAATTGATGGAATTGTTCTTTCAATCTGTCTCTCGGTAGCACTTTCTGATGCCACATCATTGTAGACTGGTGTTGTTTCTTGACGGACTGTTTCAATCTGTGTTTCAAGAGGCACGAGTTCCATGGCATTATTGCATAGTCCTTCATTGTGCACTGCAGGCTGATCAAATGTGATTAGTCTTTCAGTTTGAACCTCTTGGATTGTTGCAAGTTTGGGTATTCTGTTGTTTCTTGGGAGTCCACTGGGCCTACTGTTGATTATAGGCCACATGCTTGTGGTTTTACCAGATCGATAGACACGACTCTGTTCTCCTTTTTACCAGCAAGGGGCGGTAGCACAACTGATCTTGTTCCGGTGACTGCCAAGACAGGTACTGCTTTTCTGTAAGAAGGCCCAAATTCCTTCTTAACCGCGATCTTTTCTCTGACTAGATCCCCAATCTTTGGAATCCAGACAGGCCTTGCTGGGGCTGTTGCGGGTGGTGCCTTGTCAGTGGTACTTGGCTGTTGCTTTAACTTTATGTTGCTTAATGATTTTCTTGTTTCATTCAGTTCCTGTAAAACAGCCAAACGATCCTTTACATCAAAGTGCGTTGTTTCTTCTTGTACCACTGACATCTGACTATCAAGGTCCTGAACTCGCATTCTAATTCCGAACAATAGTTCGTATGGGCTGAAACCTTTTAGAGAATTTCTTGGCATGTTGTTAAGACTAGTCTGGACACTTATTAAATGTTTGACCCACCCAGCGCCTGAACCTAATACCTTCGCTGTTATAGATTGCTTTATGTCCCGGTTTTTTCTTTCTACCACACTGTTCCCTTCCGGGGTATGACGGACAAGAATACCGCAACCCAATTCCCATGCTAGCCATGGCCTCCTTTTAGGCTCGAGAGCTGAAAGCAGGACCCTGGTCAGAATGGAACGTGGTAATTGCGTATGTGCCGATAAAGACTCGCAAATCTTTTATAACCGTTCTAGCGTCAGCCGAGCGCTGGAGGCCTCATTTTTTTAAGTGCTTTTCGTCTTAATGGTGTACACTGGGACGCGCTTCTCTTCTTTGATTGCGCAGATAGACCGCCTTATGTTGTCTAGAAGGGATCCTGAAACTACCCTGGCTTGTTCATTACTGCGATCTCTGTTGCAGTCTTCACAATTTTGAGCAAAACATTGAATATCTATACTCATTCCTGGCCACCAGTACTCTGATTGCAATTCTTTCAGAGAGGCTTTGATTGTTTGGTGTTTCAGACCCAACCCCATGTGTGCTTCCAGTAAGAGGAAGCCCCTCCTGCTCCTGTTTGGAATTACTCTGTCCCCCACTCCAGGGATTCGAGCAAAAGGAACGGAGTTTGCATCGATTATGTATGCATAATTGAGTGGATAGTTTACGGGTAGTGCTGCACAGTCGCCTTATACGGTCGTTCTTACTGCCAGCATGGTTTCCCCGTCTATGTATTTATCTGTACGCTTTTTTGTGGCTACGGAAGCCGGTTTAGTTGCTTCCGCAGTGGCTGTATTAGCCAATGAATTCCCTGCAACGTGAACGCCATCACGTTGAAGACTCTGTGCGTGAATCACGTGAGTGTCGGGAATTCGCGTTCTGCATTTTCAAGCGCCATTTTTAAAGATCTGATTTCAGTTCTCTGAATCGAACACTTTCTTACAGATTCAGTTTTTGTTACTTTCGGTCTGATTTTACCGCACAGCCAACGACATTTAATGATCGCACATGCTGCGTCGTAGGATTTTCTTTCTACGTTGAAATGCTGTACAGAGCTATTTGTATAGATTATACAGGCATATTGTGGGAGAGGCAGAATTTCGATTGGCAGAGGATATTCTTCTTCATACTCTAAATCATTCAGTTCTTCGTATTGCGGGGCGAAATAGTATTTTAAGTCTTCCGCTTCTAGAGAATCTATACACTGTATCCATTTCGGATCCAGTGACACTGTAGGCAGGTTTACTGGGCTGAATAGCGCTTCGAAGGCGGATTCCGCTGTGAGGATGTTAATCCTTTTGCCGTGTGCTAGTTCTCGTTCATTTGCTAATGCGATTTGCACTGCGTTCACAGTTCTTTCTGTGTGACTGAATGTTTTTTCTGCTTGTGTGTACAAGTGAGATTTAATTGAAATTGGTACCTTTTCTCCCTCATTAGAGGTTAGGTATGTGAATCCGCATCTTCCTGGGATGACTCGGATTACAAGATCGATCGTGATGTCACGTGTATCTAATTTTGTTTTTGCTAACATGTCTGTTTGCAGTGATCTCAAAATTTCTGGGTGTTTTTGAGTCCAATTGATTTGTTTAAAATCAGGTTTTATTAGTTCGTAGAGAGGTTTAACCCTCTCTGCGTAATTTAGGATGTAAGTTCTTCCGAAATTCAGAAAACCTAGAATGGATTGTAAATTCTTCAGCGTTTTTGGAGCTTGGAGTACAGCGCACTTCTCTAAGAAGTTGTCCGCTAGGCTTTTCCCTTCACTTGATAATTCGTACCCTAAAAATAGTACTGTCAGATGGGCAATTCGGGACTTTTTAAAGTTGAATTTGTAACCCTCTGCTGCGAACCCAAGTATAATGGTGTTCACTCTTTTCAAATGAGTATCCAAGTCGTCATCTGTGAGATAAATATCATCTACGTAAGATAATGCTTCATCATCATAGATTTGTAGTAACTCTGTTACCCTAGCTGAGAATAGTCCTGGGCTGTTCTTGAACCCCTGTGGGAGTCGACAGAATTTTTTCTGCGACCCAAATGCGGAGAAAGCGGTCAAATATCTGCTTTCTGGTGCAATGTTTTGACAAAAGAAACCATTAGATATGTCTAATGTCGTTTTATATTTTTTCCTAACTATGTTATTCATTAGGGCTGCACTATGCGAGTTTTGTACTGCAAAAGTTTTGCAACATGTATTAAGATGTCTGTAGTCCAAAACTAGACGATATGAATTGTCTGGCTTGGAGACAGGAAACAAAGGATTGTTCATTTGAGAGGTGCATGTTTCAATCACCCCCTGGTATTCAAGTTGATCTAAGATCTCCCTGACCTGTTTTTTAGCTTCTTGCTTTATGGGATACTGCCGTTGGGCAGTTGGTTCACTTTTTAGTTGGATTTTGTGAGGAGGAGAGTCCTCATCCCATCCTACATGATTTTTATACAATGCAGGTGCCTGGGCCACTGCCCATTTCCT
Organism: Lissotriton vulgaris; assembly: GCF_964263255.1. Taxonomy (NCBI): domain Eukaryota; kingdom Metazoa; phylum Chordata; class Amphibia; order Caudata; family Salamandridae; genus Lissotriton; species Lissotriton vulgaris. The sequence goes on along the minus strand of NC_141687.1, from coordinate 580,749,557 downwards.
TGCATATGTATATTTTTTGTGAATCGGTATGTGATTCGAGAAGGCAGGCATAATCACTTCTTCACCACGAGGGCACTCCCTGACAAACTCTGGGGGCCAATCTTTTTTAGCTAACAGAATATCATAGCCTTTTGAGAGCTTATCCCAAAATAGACCCTTAATTTTCCTAGTCTTATCACCCTCCATACGCAATGTTATTTCGTATATTTTATGGGGCTCGCTAAGTCTGGCGTCGGCAGTTTCAACCTGAATGTATTCATTCGTGTCCACTGTCTCCAGATGACTCATCAAGTTCTTGCGCGCTATACTGATTTCTGCTGCACTGTCCAACATTGTCCTATACCCACTCCCCGTTTTTCAACTGTGTCCTCAGTATTCTCGGCATGGTTGATTACTCTAATACTGGCTACCTTCTTTTTAGGAAATTGAGATTTTTTACTCTGAGCAGGTTCCTTGTCTTTGGACTTGGTGTGCTCTCCTGGGTCTGACCGTCCTCTTCTTTCCGAATTCTGTGGAAGAGATCGAGAGGGACGTGTATCAATACTTTGATATCTATCAGGTTTTTTCAGATTATCCCTATTTCTAAGGTTATATCTTTTCTCAGAGGGCTCCCTCTGGGGAGACTGGCGTTCTCGAGTCGGAGTTCTTTCCCTCCGTCGAGGAGACCTTCCTCTGGACTGGAAAACTTTTTCCTTGGGAGTGGATTGTTTATTTCCATCCCAGCTCTTTTTAGGAGTGTTTAAATTATTTTTAATAAATAATTTTTCAGGACTTTCGAGCAGTTGGGGTTTTACTGGTTTCCCACCCAAGCTGTCTCTACCTAATTCTTCATAGCATTTTTCTATGATTTTTGCAAGCTCAACAGGATCTTTTATATCTGTTTCCCTCACCTTCTGGCGAATCGCCACAGATGCTGCTTCTCCTTTTATGTTGGCTAATAATATAGCCGAGACCTGCTTGAAGTCTTTCAGTAATTTCATACCTAGATTTAAAGCGGGCTCTGGACCTAATTCATTTTGAATCTGTTTTAGCACTTCTGGTATTACCGCCATAGACGGAACACCGTGTGTTTTTGTATAAATGGAAGCAAAGACTGTACCCCAAGTGTCACAGTCCTCCACGTGTGGTGCGATTCTCATTGGAAGGCAGATGGTCAAGAGTCTGTGTTTCTCAATAGGGGTAGTATCAGGAAATACTGCCTCTATTTGAGTGATTTTCTGTGCTAACCAGAAAGGAATGTGTTCCCGTTTTACGGGTGTTTTACCAAGACATGACTGTATGTTCTGTGGTGTAATTTTATTTGTGTTCCCCTGGTGAGGGGTCAGCTGGTGTGAATTAACAGCTGGCTGGACTGTTGCAGTCCGCATTACATATTGGACTAATTGCCTATGTATTTTTATTAATGTGTTCAGCTGTACTAACAGCTCTTCTCTTGACATTCTTACAATGTCAGGATGTGGTGTGTAGCTGGCTAGAACCGGCCACGTTGCTCCTGGTCTCCCTAGAGGACCGAGCCTAGTTATGTGATCATTGTGTTTTAGGGCGCCATTAAACCAGAGCAGATGCTCTTGAAATTTAAGAGGAATTTCAATCTCCTCGAAAGGAGCGTACTCTTCCGGAGGTTTCTCTATTTTGTAATAGTGAAACTTTTTTGTTCTAGCGTTTACCGCTGGAAAATTTATCCATGAATAGAATACCTCTGTCTGCCGATACTCGTGAGCCTCTATCACGAAGATTACTGTACCACCTTGTGGTGTCAGTCCGTTTTCTATAAGTTTTAAAGTTATAGATCTTCTTAAGTGGACCGGGATGATAATTGCATCCGGGTCTGTGTGTTCGGGACCTTGCTGAGTCGCATCTACTGCGGCCCAGAGGTTCCGTTATTTTCTGGCATTGAAAAAATGCAAGGTTTGCAGAGTAGGTCTCCAAGGAGACAAAGATTAGGTGCACAATATTTTGAAACACTGTATCCTTCAACGTTGAATAAACCGGAGCTTTACATAGGAATCTCTTCCTACTAAGGTCGGGCGGATTTTTAACCTTTTACCCACTCCAGACGTCTATTGGAGTATTTACGGGAGAAAGGGGTCTGTGTGAAATATGCACGACTGAGTTACTCTACTGTCTTGCGTTAGTTTATCGCCTTACCAAACGTTTGGGCGCCATGTAGTGTAGTTCCAAGTTTCCCACAAGGCCCTGCGCATTGGAATAACATAAACAGTAGTATCGACGTGGAACTGCGGATATTCCAGGCCTCCACTGACTATGCTAAACTTAATTGGGTGTGTTACCAACTAGCTCAGAGGTCACTGGAAACTTTCTTCTCTGCATAGGAAGTGATCAGCTTCCTTGGCACAGACAAGAAGGGATTCAGTTTTCCAACAACCGTGCAACATGACAACTTTGCTCCTCAGATCAAGAGTCAATCTCTAGGGTCGTGTGAAACAATAGACATGTATTTCACTCAGTCAGTCTAGTGCAGTTTACTTTCACAAGATGTAGAGAACAGAGAGACGGGCGTTTGTCAATAAAGGGTTAACATTTATTGCACAGTCTTTCTTCTCGTACAAGAGAAATGTATTACCACAATTGCAAAGCTTGTTATGATAAAAAGTACGTACAGTAAGATAAGTATTGCGAAATAATACTGTAAAATCATTGCTATGGTTTCTTAGCCATACAATGGTTAAAAGTAATAAAACATATATACAGTCATATATACAATAGGCTAAAATACTCAACTGGTGCTTCTAACTAAGCCTACCCCAGTGTGCCTGACCTAAGCCTAACACGTGAAAAGGGGAGTAAGTAAGTAGCTTAAGTTAAGTTGGTTTTGCCAAGGTTTGTTTCAAGAATTCTCGTCTAAGGGTTTAGTCAACACCATACCTCTGAATAGAATGATGGAGGATTGGTATCTCCTTCAGGGGTCTCTCTCGATATCCCAGTCACCCGCGAGGGTAAACCGGAAGCGCCGGGACTGGATTTCTCTGCACGAGAAAGGCAGCGGCTTCTCTTCAGCGCGTCGAGGAAGGAGGGGGGACAGCGTCCGCGGGCAGCTGGAATCTGCTGGATGTCTTCGCAGAGGGACGGCTGTTCAGCTCCTTAAGAGTACTGCACCATAGTTCGCGCTGTAGCGGCGATAATGGTATCAGCAGCTTCACCACCACAGGATAGCAGGCTGCAGCGACAGAGTGCTAGATTTACCAACACAGGGTCATGCAGGCAGCCAGCATCAGCAACAGTAGCTTGCAGCTCTCAGCTCACAGATTACAGCTTACAGCTTTTTTTGCTTAAGGCAACGTTGGTAATATTTATACCTGACAGGTGCCGGGTTTGACGCAAGTTTGCTGGACATAAGACGTCAATTAAAGATGTCACTAGGAAGTGATAGTTATCAGTTGCTCATTAGAGTTCCATTACTAATCAAAACATAGCAAGCGGGGATTTCCAGGTTTGCTAAGTTTTTATCTTGTTGAAGAACTCGGAGTGTTATCTAGGAATATCAGATAGTGACTACTGCTCTGTCATTGCACTAATTGGTTGCAAAGGAAGTGGCAGAGAGAACTATGCTGGAATGTGGCTCTGTTCGTGTGAGGCCAGAGATGACTTTTCAGAAAATCGCACTTGAACGGTTATGCCAATATAGGGAATAAATGGATTTATAGCCGAATAGGGGCATAAGGTCACAGTATCGATCAGTAACCTAGATAAACACGCAACAAAGTCTACCTTCTAGTGGAGCGTATTCCGGTATGTCTGCTAGTGTGACATTTTGGGCCCTCCACGCATGAGCGAACTGAGTGTGTTTAAACAGTTGTGAACGATGCAATCCAAATTCTGTCTGTAGCATGTGAAATGATTTCAATTCCCCCCTGCATATCACATCCCCAATATGTGAAATACCTATGTCGTCCCACCTTTGGAACCCCTTCAGTTTCTTTATTTCTGTCAGCCATTGGCAATGCCAAAGCGGCGTCTGACGTGTCAGTCTTCCTTCCCAGCCCATGCGTTTCGTGGCTCGTGTCCATGCCCTCAGAGTGATCGTTGTAGCCGGTAGGAGCGACCTCCGCACCTTTCCCCCGTATAGGTAGTAAAGTATATTATGAGGTGACAGCTTATGCCTCTCCAGCGCATAAGTCGGGTGGTCTGCTGGGGTGTGTATCCAGTCATTGATGGGTGTCAGGTGTTCCGCCCAGGAATTCGCCTCTAGGTTGGGCAGTGAGATCCCCCACTATACTGGTGCCGTTGGAGTGTTTGGAGGGCAATTCGTGGTTGCTTCCCCAGACAGAGGAACGAACGGAGGTCTGCATGTATTTTGGAGATTGTGGTGGCCGGGAGTGGGTAGTACTCATTCTGGAGTGCATAGAGGAACTTGGGGAGAGTAATCATCTTATACATGGCCGCCCTGCCTAGTAGGGTGAGCGGCAGTTGCCTCCATCTGGTCATGTCTTCAATTGCATCCGTCATTTACTCGTTCTACATTATTGCGGAATGAAAGTGCCCTATCTAGAGTAATATATATGCCCAGGTACTGAAAGCTGTCTGCGGTGGTGAGCAGCTGCTCGGGTATGGCCCCCCAGTTGTCAGCCCCCCGTGGGTCGCAGAGAACTGACTTATTCCAATTGATGGTGTGACCCGCCCTCGCACCAAAGCCTTCCAGTTCCCTGAACAGCGCCGGGATCGAGCTCTCGGGTTTGGTAATGTATAGTAGCACGTTATCGGCGTACAATGATATTTTTTCTTGTGCTCCCCCTAACTTGTCCCACTTGAAGCCGCTGATGTCTGAGTTTTGCCTGACCCTGGCCGCCAGGACCTCGATCGTTAGCGTAAATAGGAGAGGGGACAGTGGGCACCCCTGTCTCGTTCCCCTGGAGATCTGGAACTCTCGGGATAGTCGGCCATTCACCCTGACGCGTGCTTTCGGTGCCGTGTACAATAGCCTTATCCACCCCTGGAATTTTGGGCCTAAGCCGAACCGCTGTAGTGCTGCCATGAGAAAGGGCCAGTGTACTGCATCGAACGCTTTTTCAGCGTCCAAGGATAGAAACCAGTGGGGTTCCTCCCTGTCCTTAACTTCTTGGAGCCAATTGTGCGTGCATCTAAGGTTCAGCTTAGTCGCTCTGTCTGGTAGGAATCCGGATTGGTCCGCGTGCATGAGATCTGGAAGCACCGATCTCAGGCGTACCGCCAGGACCGTAGCTAGAATTTTCACCTCCATGTTTAGGAGGGAGATGGGGCGGTAGGAGGCACATTCGTCCTTGGGCTTTCCCTGTTTGTGGATTGGGACTATAGTGGCCAGTTTGAGGTCTGGTGGTAGGCGGCCTTCCCAGTAGGAAGCAGCGTATAGGGCTTTGAGGTGGCGCGCCAATAGATCCGAGGTGCGCTTAAAAAATTCCGCTGGGAACCCATTTGGTCCCGGCGTTTTCCCTGTTTTAAGTTTGTTTATGGCATCCGATATCTCGTCGAGTGTGATTTCCGCCTCTAGCGTTGAGCTGGTGTCGGCAGTTAGTGTAGGTAGATCAACCTCTCCCATGTACTGAAGTGCCTCTTCCTCCGTCCTGAGTTCCCGTGCTGTGTAGAAGCGTGCGTAGTGGGACGCAAAAGCGTCAGCTATCTCCCTTTCAGTATTCACCAGGTCTCCGTCTAACTTTCTAATCTGTTCCACCCATCTTGCTGCCCTCTCCTTCCTGCTTAACCAGGCTAGGAGTTTGCCCGACTTGTCCCCTATGTCGTACAACCGATGTAGAGTTGGCAGGGATTGTGTCCGTGCCTCATTAGAGACTATCTCCCTATATTCCCGCTGTTTGTCCAGCAGTCGTCTCAGTGTATTCTCCTCTTTATGTGTCTGATATTCCTCTTCTAAGTGCAGTATCATGTTTTCTAGTTCCGTTGTCTCTGCAAGTTGATTCCTCCGTTCTGCCCTCAACCTACTCTGCGCCCTGTCCCTGAGGACCGGTTTCAGTGCCTCCCAGAAGGTTGAGCCGGAGTCGACTGAGCCTTCGTTCTCTGCCACGTAGACTTCGATGTCGGCCCTAAGTCCTTGTGCTATCTCTGGCTTTTGGAGATCCCAGGCTGCCAGACGCCACTCTGAGCCTCCCTTTCCCCTTTCTGATCCCACCTTTGCGTATAATGGCGAGTGATCCGAGATTCCCCTCGCTTTATACGCCACCTCGTCGCCCGCAGCGAGGTATTGCCTAGCCATAAATATGTAGTCTAATCTTGAGAATACTCTATGTGCCCCAGAATAGAAGGAGTATGCCTCTTGAGTAGGGTGGCGCCACCGCCAGACGTCCGTGAAACCCAGGTTGGTCATGTGTTGCGACAGTGCTGTCGGTGCCCCCCCTCTGCGAGTTGGCCCTGTACGGTCTAACTCCTCTGACATTACGTCGTTAAAGTCTCCACCCACTATTTGGATCGTGTCTGCTGTTTCTAGGAGGATGGAAGCGATTGCTTTGAGTGTCCGCGCCTGAAGTTTCGGTTGGGCATATATACCGAGATCACTGTGTATGTTTGCCTCTTCCATAATCCCTGTACCCCAGCATAAGTGCCGTGCGGGTCTATCCATGTGTGTCGTGTTGAACGGGAACGATTTATTTATCAGCACAGCTACTCCCCTCGAATTGGTCGTGTATCCCGCGTGTGCCAGAACCGTGTATCTCCCTCTTGCTATAAACGCACATTTCTCCCCTCTTAGGTGAGTCTCTTGTAGGAGAACAAGGTTCGAGCCACCCTCTTGATATATGCGTTTACCAGCCCCCTCTTTATTCTAGAACCCAGGCCGTTGACATTCCATGTGAGGAGTGACACCCCCCTGCCTTCCTGTGGTGGGTCAGTTAGTGTACCTGCCATGGTGTGGAGTGATTCTTATGTTCCGTGGATATCCAGGATATGTGCCAATAGTGGTGCTTCAGCTCGTATGATCGTGGCCGCCCCCTCCCTACCTCCCCCCCCTTCCCAAACTTGTTGAATTCTTCCCCCCTGCATCTCCCCCTCCCCACCTCCCTCCCCGTCCAGTCTCATCCCCCCTGAGGGCCGAGCTTTCAGTAGGAGTCGGTCTGTCGCCCACCCTCTCCCTCCTGCTATTCAGCTATGTCTCACTGTTCCCACCCCTGCAGGATGCAGTACAGTACTTTAGCCGGGTGTCGCGCCCAGGCGCAATCATGATCAAAAGGTGAAACCTTAATTAAATTCCTTAAAACTGTCAACAGAAACCCAAATAAAGATAAAAAAAGTTTCCATTAGTCCACTTCAGCTGCATTCAAGAGTGCGAATCTTGTGTTGACGTTTCTGCCCCACTCATCTTGTCGGAGTCCTCCTGTTCCAGGTTGCGTATCTCAGTCACTAGGGGGTGGACAGAACTCTGATGACTGGTCAGGTCGTCTGCCTCGGCTTCCGAGTCTCTGAGTTCAATACCGTCTTCGTCGTCTCCTTTCGAGCAGGTCTGTTTGCGATCCCCCCCGCAGTCGCCGGTCAGCTGTGCTGGAGGCCCCCGGAGATTCCGATCTCCCCCTTCTGCCTCCTGCAGATGTGTGTGCACGGTATGGGTATCCTGGGGTGCGAGTGAATTTCCTTCTGGATTTCCTTCTCTGTTGTTTAGGCAGGCCCCATTGTGTCTTTTCTCTCACGACTTTGTCTAGTTCCTCGCGACCAGCCGTTTCCCTGCCATTGAAGATCGGTCTCTCCTTGAGCCACTGCCATGCGTCCTCCGGGTGATTAAAGAAGATTGCCTTTTCTTTGTAGATGACTTTGAGCTTTGCCGGGAAGAGCAGCATGTAGGTAATGTTCATGGATCTGAGTTTAGTCTTTACAGAGTCAAAGGAGCGCCTCTGTTTCTGCACCTCCTGGCTGTAGTCCGGGAAGATCATAGGTTAGTGTTCTCCAACCAGATTTCACCTAGTTTCCTCGCTTCCCTCAAGATCAAGTCCCTATCTGCAAAGTTGAGGAAGCGTGCGATCACCGGCCTAGGTCTCGCACCCTCCGGAGGTTTCGCCAGTAGTGCTCTGTGGGCACTTTCAATCACGAAGCATGTCGAGAATTGTGCCCCTGGGAAGGTTTCCTTGAGCCAAGTGTGTAGGAACGCCGACATATTGGTCCCCTCAATTCCTTCTCGAAAACCTACAAATCGCAGGTTGTTGCGGCGTGCCCTGTTTTCTGCATCGTCCACCTTCCATAGCAGTTGTCGGTGCGATGCTTGGAGTTCTGCCATCTCCTTCCGGACCGTGGTGATCGCGTCCTCCGCTTCTCCAATGCGTGATTCTGTCTCCGTCACTCTGGCCGAGAGGTTCCTGAAGTCTTGGCGCAGGAGAGTGACTTCCGATCCCACCTCGCCGATCTTGACCTCCAACGCCGCCCGTGATTCTTGAATGTCCGTTCTTGATGCCTGTATCGCTGCGAGCAGAATCCCAGTGTCAATGGGATCCTCAGATGATGCGTCCAGGTCCCCTCTGACCTGCCGTGGTGCCGCAAAATTGTCCACAGGGCCTTGTTTCAGTGGCTTGGGCGGCGGGTCTTTCTTCCCCATTATTGCTGAGATGGGTCGGAATTGCGAGGAAATAGGGGTGTACGACCCACCGTGCTAATGGTATGGTGGCGGTCTTCCTCCCATCCCCACCTGTGTCCGTGATGGGCCCGGTGTTACTGTCACTCTCCTTCCTCTGAGCGCTACTTCCGCTGCCAGATGATCTCTGCTATCCTCCAGGGGTGTCCTGGCTAGTACCGCCGTTAGCGCTGGTCGGTTCCGCAGCTACCAGTCTTATTGTTGTGCTGTTGGTCTCTGAGAGGTGAAGTTATGGTATGCCGCCGTGTAGTAGCGGTGTCCGCGACTTTCACTGCCCCCGAGTGTGGATCTCTGCTATGGACACGGCTTCGCTCCAGCTTCCGTCTCTGGATGATGTGTGTGGGGGGGTGCAGCAATATGGGGCCGCTCCGTCGCTGCGTGGCCCCAGGTAAGTCTCTTCCTGTGATTGGATTGTGTCCCAAGCCTCTGGTCCGTCGCGGGTGTCACTCATAGTGTTGTGCAGCACTGGCTTCCGCCATCACGCTTCGCCACCACTCGTTGCCCCAAGAGTTGTGTGCTTGTCGGGGGTGTGCGACCTATCGCCTCCACAGTCGGCTCTTCGGGGTCGCTCACTACCTCATGTGCCCTCTCCGGAGTAGGTTAGACCCTTCCTGGTGCCGGCTCCCGTGTTGTGGATGGCCGGCCGAGTGATATGGCCGCCATCTTGGTAAAGTCACCACCGGATTGCAAGGGGCTCCACACCTTTGTCCACTGCCCTCCCGGTTGCCGCACTGGGTGTCCCACGCACAGTTGAGGGGCGCTGTCTCGCCGGGTGCCACCACTGTATTCCGCCCGCCGCGGCCGCCTAATCACCCCGCCATGTTGGTGGAAGGCGCTCGTGAACCGGCTTACCGTGTATGTCTCTGGCGGGTCACGGAAGCTGCTCCGTGAAGTCGGAGTCCCTTCAGCAGCCGCTGCAGCAGGACCGCTTGTCGGCTCCCCGGTTTGCGCACCCGATCAGCGCCCCCGGTGTTCTCACTGCGGCCCGCCTCAATATCCTGGGCAGTCTGCCATCTTGTGGTGAGAGGTCGGGCACCGGTATCCCGCACAGCCTGGGGTAATCGGTACGCTATGTGCGGTACCCCGGTGTCCAAGCACCGCAGGATTGAGTCGCCGCTGGGTCGGTGGCACAGGACCCGCAGCGCTCTCCTCCGCCTCCCGGACACTGATCTCACTGCGGGTCCGCCATGTTGGTTCGCTGGGTCGTCTGCCGGCCGCTGCTACAAACTCCGAATTTGGGGCTCTGGAGTCGTCAAAACCTCCCGCTGTCTTGTGGACTCGCTTCTGGGCTGTCCGCCACACGTTACTTTGCGGTTTGATGATCCGTGGCAGTATTTAATGTCGGATTTTGTCCTCGTCGGCCGGGAGCTCCCGGACCACACGTCTAACACGGCATGCTGTTAGCCACGCCCCCCCCATCTTCCCCCTTTATAACCAAACAAACATTACAAAAAAACACAATGCAAACTATGGGAGCTGCTGCACAATGCCCTATTCCTACTTCATAACACTCCTTTAACAATCCAGGCAACACCCTTTACCTCTTGATGTCACCCAAACCACTGGATGGCTGATTCATAGCCTCACCAACAACATCCCCTTTCACAATATCCTCACCAACACCCTTCTCAATATTCCCACCCTTCCCAACATTCTCTAAACTTTCCTCAACATTCACCAAACATTCCTCAAAACTCTCAACACCGTCAACTCCTACCAGTTCCTCTCCTTTACCAAGCGATAGCTCCGCATCCAAACCCGATTGTACCCCACTCTGTTAAAAAAAATTCCCCACCCACTCCGCACATCCATCCATGTCTCCCTACAGTGCATCCTTATTATCTCTTTCACTAACACCAATTCTTGCACCCAATGCCACACTTTTCAAGTTCCACACTTTCCCATTCTTCAGCCGAACAGCATTTCTTAAAACCCCACAACCTCCTGAGGTGCATAAAATTGACTCTCCCCTTTTGGAACTTACCCGGTTTCTTTACCAGCACCAAATCACCAACTGCAACACAAACTTCTTTAACACTGTGAACCCAATCATAGTACGATTTGCTCTTGCTGTGTGCAACGTCTTGAGTGACCAATGCTCCACACCCCTTTCCTTTAGCCACAAAGGCGTAAACTTACACCATTGTGTGCCCCCCTCATGTTTATAAACAGTGGTAACCCAGTGCAATAATTCATGGTCAGTTTATACTCCCAAACTGCTTTCTTCACCTCCAACCGCCAATCCTTCTGCATACACACTGCACTCTGAATTACTCAACGCACGGTTAACATTTCCACAGCACCATTACCACTGGGATTATACAGTGATGCAGTCCTGTGCTACACATCCACTCTCTCAACTTAACTCTTCGCAGCATTAGCAGTAAACTGCACACCGTTATCACTCAACAGCACTGCAGGCCTGCCTTCAGACAAAAAAATTCATATGAAAAAAATCCAACACTGTAGCTGTATCAACTTTTTCCACAACTTCTACCACCGGTCACTTGGAAAAAAGAACTATCATCACCACAATGTACTCTTGCAATTCCCCTACTGAATCAATCAAATCCACAGCAACACACTCCCACGGTTGTTTAGGAATTAGACCCTCACTCATAGGTGGCCTCAAAGCTGGCAATATTTGTCAGCAGATGAACACTTATCACACGCCCTTACAAATCTTTCCACTGCATTCTCAAAACCTGGCCACCAGAACACTCCCTTGACCACAGCCTTAGTTCTTACCACACCAAAGTGCCCTTCATGGCGCAATTCCATAATACTATTCCTAAGTCCATCTGGCGGATTAATCTTATCCCCCTCAAAACTACATCCTTGTCCACCAACAACTCCATCCTAACCTCCCAAAAGGGTCTTAACCTCTCCGTCATCAGTTTTTTCTTTGGCCAACCCTTGTACATGAACTCTGCAATAGACTGTAACACACAAACTTTTTTTTGTTCTGTCTCTCATTTCACTCTCCTGACTGTAGAGTTTCCTGAATAATGGACCAATGCATTCTTAAACCCTAGAGATCATCCACACTCTCCTCCATGGGAGCAGCCCATCTCGACAAACAGTCAGCAGCCACATTCTCTCTACCAGGTACATACACCATGTTGTACACATAATCTTTCACCCACATAGATAACCTTGCTATCCTAGCAGAGGCATATACACTACCTTGTGTTGTCAACAGCTTCACCAGAGGCCTATGATCACTCCGGATAGTCACTTACATGCCCCAGACAAAAGCACAAAATGCTCTAATGCCCAAGCACAAGCTAACACCTCTTTTTCTATTATAGGATACCTTTCCTTTACCGATGAAAGAGACCTAGACTCAAACAAAATAATGTTTTCCTTCCTGTTTGAATCTTTGTGCGCTAATACAGACCACAGTCCTTTATAACTGGCATAAATTGTCACCAGCACTCCAAATCCAGATCAAAACTGCCCAAGGCAAGCACCTTCGCTAAATCAGCCTTGACTTCACAGAACTCCACCTCACACTGTGAGCTTCATACAAACTTAACATTTTTCCTCAACAACATACGAATGTTTTACACCTTACTCGCTAAATTTGGAATGAACTTTGCACAATATTCCACCATTCATAAAAACTATCTCACCTCATCCTTGTTTTCTGGGGTTGCAGTACCCTTAAGTTTATGTACTAAATGTGGTTTGGGTCTCACTCCTTCCTCACTGATCACATGACCTAAATAGGTCACACCCTTTTCCGTAAACCTCCACTTACTCAACTCCAACGTCAAACCTACACCCTTCAAAACACCCAGAACTCTCCTCAGTCTCTCATCATGCTTCTCCTTGCTCGCTCCAAACATGAAGATATCATCCAGGAAGAATTTCACTCTACATTCCTTTCTAAACAGTCTGTTCATTAATGTTTGAAGATAGGCAGATGCCGATGCAAGACCAAACGGAATCCGTTTGAACTAATAGCATCCAAACAGTGTGATGAATGCTGTGAGTTTCCTAGATTCAGGCATGAGAACCACTTGATGATACGCCGCAGACAGGTCGATTGTCGCAAACCAAGTCGCCCCTTTGAGAGACAAAATCATTTCATTGATCCTAGGAAGAGGAAACAGTTCAATAACAATATTATTGTTCACAGGGTGCAAGTCCACAAATAGACAGATCTTGCCATTGTTCTTGCATGCTTATTAGCTGAGGTTAATGTGGGAGAACCTGCCGGGCACTGACGTGGGGAGGTGGAGGGGCAGGGTGGGGGGTAGTAAACTATGGATTATGGAGGTTTACAGGTAAGTGAACATATAAATAAATAAAACAAATTTCGTTGCGCGCACTGCATAGCATTTGGCGATGCAGTGCAAGCAACAAAACTTGTTTTATTTATTTATATGTTTACTTACCTGTAAACCTCCGTGTATGTTAGTCTGTAGTCCTATGAGCTAACAGAGTCCAACCAAACACCCTCACCTGTTTCCTGTCGGTGTGAATCTCTCCTATCAAAGGAAAAGAAAACTTCCACATACACACTCTTGCGGTTACTGAGCAACCATTAAGGCACTCAGCAATTCACGCACATTGTGACGCACCAAAGATAGTCACCACACAAGATCACTTTGCGTGACCCAAAGCGTTGTGAACAATGACATATCACGTATCACGCTGTGTGCTAAAGACGTCTTCTCCAGAATGCTGTAGAACACCACCGCCGTTCAAAAAATGCGGCCAAAATGGCGGTTGACTAAGACCGTCGGAAACCACTCACCAGCAGGTAAAGAGCTGTCCACAGTGGAATGTTAAACACCTGAAGAAGCCGCAGCAGTCCCTATGTAACTGCTGGTTACACTGAAGCCGCAATCCTCCAGAGTATATGTGGAAAAGAAGATCCAAAAGAGGTAGGTGGTTCCAAGATTCTTTATTTCAGTAAGAAGGTACAGCAACACTGGAGATAGCTTACTCCGCTTCCTCCAGCAACCGTTCCCATATCTCATCCACCCGACCACACATTCAACCACAAACATTCCACATGCCCCATACATTCTGCATACCTCATGCGACCCTTACACGTGCAACCAACACTCACGAACCAATACCACACGCCTTCCCACCTTCAACACACACACCACAACATCCACAAACACAATACAAAAAATAACAACAATCCATGAGCTACAAGAACAAGTATGAGACAGAACGACCACAATACTCCTGAACGTCTATCCCAACTTAAAATCAACAAATCAAGCAGGCATCCTCCTAGGTCTACTCCCTCGACACAAAATATGAGAATCTACATTGGAACTAAGACTGGTAACACTTGCACCGAAAACATGAGCATCCACATTGGAACAAAAACTGGCCTTAGTTACTGCACCGTCATTCTATCATTCCTACCACCACTAATCTATTCATAATCATTCCCCAACACATAACCACTACAACCTTCATCAATTGGTAACCTATCACCCTGAACACCATTCCGAGCACCATTCTGGTCACTACAAAAACTTAACTGACAAAAAGATCCACCTCCTACCATCTTCCAATTCCACCGCACTACCCAACACCTTCCTCACTCTTAAAGGCTTGGACCATACACCTTCACCTTTCAAAACACCTCTCGGATTCTTTACTCGAACCATTTGGCCTACATGTAACTTCCCCCACGAGAAACCACAGTACGCTCCTGACATTCCTTAATTTTAGACCTAATTTCCTCACTCAATTCCTCCCTTTTACAAGCCATCCTGTCATTCTTTTCCTCAACCACCAAGGAACTAACACAGTAGAAGGTTACCTTACTCTCAACACCTCAAAAGGCGTCTTCCCAGTAACCGAATGAGGAGTAACTCAATAAGCCGTAAGTCTTTCTTGCAAAGCCTTCCTCCAAGACAATCCTGCACTCAAAGCCAACTGAATAACTTCCTTAACCACCCTATTGAAGCGTTCTACCTGCCCATTTCCTTTGGGATGATATAATGATGACCTTATGTGTTTGATACCCATCATCATTAAGTACTCTTGCATTTTCTGTGATACCAATTGGGGTCCATTGTCTGAAACTAAAGTTTCAAGCACACCTTCTCTTGAAAAATTCAATAACGACATCTGTAGTCACTCCACTAACCATTCTTACCTCAGCCACTTGGAGTAATAATCAATCAAAGCTATAGCATAACAATCCTTCGATGACATCGCTGAAAACAGACCCATAAAATCAACGGCAATTTTTTGCCACGGATTCTCAGGTAACTCAACCATGGTCAAAGGTACACACAACGGTTGGACAACTTTATCACTAACACCACAAAGTTTACAATTTCTAACCCAACGATCCACCATGGAGTCGACCCCTGGCTACCAAAAACCACTCCTTAATTCTCCTTTTGGTACTCGACATACCACTGTGACCCTTGTGACTCCTCTCAATGATGCTATCTCGCAACCCAAATGGTGGTACAATTTTATCCCCTCTCAGAAAAATACCATTAGATATGAACTACTCCTCCTTCACTTTCCAAAATGCAGAACTCTCCTCTCAAAACTGATTCTCTTGGCCAACCTTCCACAATATACCTTTCAACTTGTTTCAAAACCTCATCCTTGTCCATTTCACGCATCCAAGACTCTTCAGATAAAGTATTGTTAACTTCCTTTCCATCAACTGACAAAATATCTTTAAAGGTAAAAGCAACTTCAAACTCATTTGAACACATCACTTATTTTGTGTTCAAGCTAGGCAATCCTCAAAGTCCATCAGCAACTGAATTTTTCTTTCCAGTAACGTATTCTATTTCATAACTGAACATTTGCAATTTCGAAGCTAATCGAGCTAACCTGGGAGTCAAATTCCTCCCTCCCTCTGGTTTCAAAATATTCACTAAAGGCTTATGATCTGTACATCTTGAACTTCCTTCCCCACACATACATACAGAATCTTTCAGCAGCCCAAGTAGCTTCCAGCAATTCCTTCTCGATCACAGAATAATTCAGTTCAGATGGTGTTAACGTGCGAGAAGCAAATGCTACTACCCATTTGTCTTTCCTTACATGTTGTGAAAACACAGCTCCAATTCCATATCCAGATGCATCCACAGACAACAAACAATCAGCTGAAGGTACAAAAGGTTTCAAACATGGAGTTACAGAAATTTCTTTTTTCATATTTTCAAAACATTGCTTCTGTTGTTGTTCTCATGCAAATTACACATTTCTCTTGAGCAAAACCCTTAATGGTTCCACCTTAGATGCATAATTCTCAATGAACCGAGAATAAAATTCTGTCAGACCCAGAAAGGTCATCAATTGTTCCTTACTCTTTGGTTCAGGAGCCGCTAAAATCTCTTCCACATGGATGATTTTAGGACGAATACCATCTTTAGAATGGCCTAGATATTTCACTTCAGATTTACCAAACACGCACTTTTCATTCTTAATGGTTAATCAATTTTTCCTAAGTGCATCCAGAACTGCGTGCAGACATTTATCATGACATTCCTTGTACTTCCCAAAAATTCAAATGTTGTCTTGAAAAACTTTTGCTGCCTCAATTCCTTGCAAAATTCTTGACATTTCTTCTCTGAAACACAGCTGACGTTCTAGCGAGGCAGAAAGGCATACTTTTCTATCTGAACATGCCTTCAGTAGTAATAAAGGCTGTGCAATGCCTTGATCCTTCATCCAAAACAATTTGGTGGTATGCACTTGTTAAGTCTATTTTAGAGAAACAAGAAGAGCCCCCAACAGAAGATGTTAATTCTTGCAAATTGGGAAGAGGAAATATGTCAATCCAAATAGCCTCATTCGAACACCTCAGATCCACGCATAGGCGTAAATCGCCGTTGGACTTAAGGGAAATCACCCCCGGCGAAACCCAATCTGAACTCTCCACTGGCTCGATGATCTCATCCTTACATAGTTTTTTAAGTATCCCCCATAGTTTTTCACAGTAACTAATAGGAACATTCCTACGTTTTTGTCTTATGGGACACACTCCTTCTCGTAAAACTATTTTGTTTGAACTTTACCATTTTACCAATACCATCAGTAAAAACATCAGGATACATCTTCTTCAGAGAAGAATAATCAGCATCAGTATGCATACTTTCACATTTGTTTACATTCACATGCTGGACCGCAAATACTGGACAGTCTAAACTAGCATCAATTTGTATGCCTAAATCAATGATATGTGGCCAACCTAGAATGGTCGCACCCTTATTAGCTATGTACACCTTGCAATGATAAGAATTATGGCCAAAACTTACATCCGCCCATACAAAACCTTCGAAAGGAATTTTATGTCCAGAATAACTCCCAGGACTCATATCGGGTTCCAACAATGGACTATTTGGCCATAATTTCTTAAATAGCTCTTTACTCATAATAGTGTACCACGCACACAAGTCCACCATAACACTCACTTCCACTGCATCAATACTCACTATGTGTTTAGTCAATTTTTTAACCTTGCTTATCTCAAGATCCGACTTGTCATGAACACTGAATATTTCTCCAATTACACTTGAGTCATCATCATGCACATCATCTTGAATGCAGTTGACCTTACTTTTGAAGTTATTGCACACTCTACTAAAATTGCCCTTCTTCTTACAATTATTGCACACTTTACTTAACGCTCGGCACCATTTGAAATTAGCCAAATGGTTACTGGAACCACATCTATAGCACTCAAATTTTCATGCTCACCAATTTTGTTGTTAGAATTTCTGTCTAATACCTTGTTATCACCTTTAATTTTGTTTTTAAAGTCCTTATTAACAGCACTAACATGGCTAGGATTTGTTCTATTATTCTCTAACTCATTCTTTTTATTCCTCACCTCATGTATACATTGGTCCGAAACTTCAACACCCCGGGCAACTTCAACTGCAGCTTTTAATGAAGTACTACCGCATGACCATAGCTTTTCCTGAATGTTTTTAGATTTAGGTCTCATTAGGATTTGGTCGCGTAGGACCTGATCATAGGTCATGCTGTCAAATTCACACGACCATCTCAAAGCATAAATATATTGGTCAATAGACTCTTCCGCTTTTTGCACTTCTGAATAAAATTTAAATCTCTCCATAACAACATTAATCTTTCTGCCAAACCTTTCTTGCATTTGTTTGACAGCATATTGGCACATTCCAATATCACCAGCATTCTCAATCATGGGTACATTTTTAAACTCTCTTAATCCCACAGCACCTAATCTATGTTTAAGAAGTGAAAGTCTCCTTTCTTGTGAACACTCATCTTCCTCCAACACTTCTACATACGCCTCAAACATATCAACCCACAAATCCCAAGCTATTAGAGGTTCTCCTAACTCCACCCAAAAAATGGTGGCGGTTGAATTGAAGCCATTTTACATTATTACATTACACAAGAGAAAAACTTCAACTACTTGTACCGAAAACAAAAATTAAGAACACCAATAACCCCAAACAATTAGGTGGCAAGTAGACGAACTTGTGCAAAAAGTTCACCAAAGTTAATTGCTTGAATTGAAATAACCTTTAAAATCCAGTGCATAATGTTTTGGTCAAGTGTGCCTGTTCATGACCTATCTGTGAACTTGGCATGAAATCAAGGCTGCGTGCCTCCAATGACAACCACAGTGGAAAATAACAGTTCCACAGTATTGGATATCAATACTTGAATATAAGAATATACCGTTCTATCCCAAACGTAGTTGAAATAATCAAATTTCTTTCTTCAATGTATTTGCTGCGTGTACGTTGCAAGCTGTCACTCGTAATTGCATTAATTGAATCAAAATGGCTGACACATTGCATGCGTATAGACGTGTTGACACATGCGTTACCAAGCGTGAACGTTGTTGTCATCAAATGGCTTCTGTGGCATGGAAACGCAGAACCAAAATACAACATCTACGTTGATGTCCCGATTTCCAACTTAACACTAAGGAAAAGAAAAAATGCACAAATCTCAAAAGATCGACGGAAAGAAGCCTCAGAAAATCGGCATAATCCAGACTCCAAATTTCACTGCAATGTGACAAAGCACTTTGAAGATCAGCACACCGCACAAGGTAGCGTAAAAATGTCAAAATAATTATTCTTATCTATACATCACCGGTGTCGCCATGTCTCCGCTTGTCACCATTGTAGAAAAGAAGAAGATCCAAAAGAGGAAGGTGGTTCCACGATTCTTAATTTCAATAAGAAGGTACAGCGACACCGGAGATAGCTTCCTCCGCTTCCACCAGAAACCGTTCCCACAGCTCATCCCCCGACCACACATTCAACCATAAACAATCCACATGCCCCACACATTCTGCATACCTCACGAGACCCTCACGCGTGCAACCAACACTTACAAACCAATACCACAGTATACTAAAATATGCTGTATAGACACCACTGGCATTTTCCAAAACGATCTCCAAAGATCATTAGGTGGCAGTCACACACCCGAAGCTGCCTTGGTGAATCTAATCCCCTATTTCTGCCTATTTGTTGATTTTAGCAACATTAGCGCCAGGATACCATTCTGGTCACAGTGAGCTCTTTAAATAATCTATACAAATACAATCCCAGGTCATCGCCAAATGTTATGTAGAGCATCCGCAGTAATCATGCTTCACGTAATTCTGTATAGTTACATTTATTAAGCTAGATGTACAGGAAACAAATCGGCTCAGCTTCACTACATCAGCGCTCTACATCTAGAATGCTCCGCAGTGGAACCTTGCCATAGAACTTACTACAACGTTTCATGTCTCCAGCATAACCTTATTTACGTAGAGATACAAAACACAACACCCACCTATAAAATCAGACTCAAATTAGGAACAACCACTAAAATGTGAGCGTCTGCATTTGAGAACTAGTTTGTTAATGTCGGTGGCAGGGTAAGAGCAAATTCTGTGAAGTATGCAAGGCCTTCTGAGGATAATATATTGTGTCTTTAAATGGACGAGAATTAACTCACCCCTGGGTTTTCAACACAGATTTACAAATAGAATTATTGTTGGGTAAACGGGAATTATGGGGATATTTTTCACCAAGGGATTTTGAGTGACATTAAATAGACAACCAGAGCAAAGCTGGAGTTGTCTATGATGTCACTCGGAACCCTGAGGTGAAAAGCATCACCGCAATTCACTTTTTACCCATCTATAATTGTATGTTGTGTATGGCCCCAAAATCATCTTACCCTGCTTTTAACTGCTACGCAGGGACAAAGGACAAATGGGGGAGCCATGGATAATACTGCCTTTCCTCCATGTTCCAAATAAAAAAAAACTTTACTTGCAATCCATAACCACCCAACCATCTTCCTTGCCCTCCTTACCCTCCTGCAACTGTGCTTTCTAATTTTATTCAAAGAAGACAAACAGAGCTGCTGTGACAGGTTTCCAGAGAGCCCAATCAGCCTGGCCTGGAAGCCCTTTATGACATCACAACAGCGGGTAACCAGTTTTAATATCAACTGTTGCTGTGTGTAATAAAGCGTGAATGTTTACAAAATGATGCACAGTAGAAGTGGGTTTATTCCAAAGGTACAATGACACATGACGTTGCACGTCCAGCTGTTATGGAACACAACAACTCTCTGATCGCTGGCTGGAATCCTCACTGACCGTTCATGTCACGCGTGTGGGTACTTCAAATTACAAAAATAATGCACACATACACACGCGTGCATGTAATACCTTGACAACATGGTACAATGCACTTACCACATGACCTTCCTTTCTTAAAAAAAACAAAAAAAACAGTAACATTGAAATTTACTAACAAAAACAATATGAAAGAAGACAGAATGCATAGGTATGAACTAGTAAGGAAGAATAAGAAAGTACATTTATGTACCCATTATGAAAGTATATAATCATCAAACTTCTTTGAATCCTTCCTGGTGCAACCTCCCACAGAACTCATTCCATACTGGTTACTAGGCAAATTAGTACGCTCAGCACACAAGAGACTTACTGCTGCACTTTTGCTAGATTCTGACTGACACAACTAGATTGCAACCATTGTTCCAGTCAGAATTATGTATAAGACCTTTTTTCCTGCACATAATACTCACTTGCTCAAGCATAAGATTCACAAGCTGCCTCCTATTCCACTAACTTTTTTCCAATATGGGTGCACCTCCTTTACTGACTTTGTCCACCTGTACAGGCACAGAAATGTTTGATTCACCTTTCTTACCTCTGACAGGGTTTTGGTCATGACGCAGTCACCTACCGCTAGATCAACTGCTTCACAACTGTGTTTTTCATCAAACTTATGCTTCATGCTTACCTGTTTACAAACCACCCTTGAGAATATGTCATTGCCATTTAAGTGAACCCTCCCACCATTATGAGTTCTATCAACCATGTTGGAAAGAATGGCGTATGCATATCCGTACCCCTCAACAAAGAAAATGGGGGTCCCACCTGTGCTACAAAGCGGAGACATGTTATATGCTCATGCTTTTGGAAGAATAAACATGCCAATATCCAAACCTGAAGCCAGAGGCGTCTGCACACCTTCCTTAATAACTCTGTTGTTATAGTCGTCCAGGCCATTAGAGGAAGGTGAGTACAGAGCTTCCTTGAGTTGTTGGATCTCCAAACTGGCCAAAAATCCCTTCATGATGTTGGACACTAAGGGCCAGATGTAGGTGGCCCATTACCGGTTGGTAACGGCCTAAATTAACACATTTCGGCAGTTGCAGACATACATGCCCTTAGGGCATGTATGTCTGCGACATGTGCACCCATAAACAATTGAGGGGTGCAACAGGGTGTCAAAGTGACACCCTGCCACCCTTCACTGTTTTCCCCCTTTTACCGAATCGGTATTTACCGATTCGGGAATTGACATTCATTCCTATGGGTCTCCAGGCCCATAGGAATGAATGGCAATTACTGAATCGGTAAATGCCGATTCGGTAATTACTGAATCTTAACGATTCAGTAATTTTTACTGAATTTTTAGCTACATAGCATTTAACGATTCGTAAATACCGAATCGGTAAAATTCGGTATTTACGAATCGGTAAATACTATTTACCTACATCTAGCCCTATATGTGTACCATTGTCCTTAACCACAATTTTAGGTGCACCTTCCAGGACAAAAACATGTTTCAAGAAGTTAACAACAGTTTCTGCATCAGGTGAGTCCACAAATGCAGAATACTTCCATTTCAAAAAGTAATCCATGAGAAGTCTGGAAGTAAAGTAATTCTTTATTGCTCAATTATCAAAAATCATTGCAGTTAAAAACAATAAAATCATGAGTAAAAACAAATCCATTATTCACCAATTAATATACAACTGTAAACACATAAAAGGATGTTTTTGACAAAATTGTAGACATTATAAGTCCTTGTGCAATAAAAATAAAAAAAACAGGTGCTTCCATATACTCTTTAGATGCTAGTCACAAAAATAACCTAAGATAGAATCATAAAATCCAACGGCAAAGGCATTCAAAGTACGAAGAACCTGGCAACAAAATCCATATATTTTCTAAAATGCACCTCGTCCTTAATTGCACACTGCTGATACTAGCAATTTTTCTGCAAATGATAAAAAAATCATCATCTGACAGAGTAGTGGAATTGATTTACCGTGTAAACATAAAGTGAGACCCTGGTGGGCCGATCTAACCCCTGCTTTAGCAAATAGAGGTTTCAATAATGCGCAGCGTATTTTAAACTGTTTAGGACGCACACACACACAATATGTAACATGCTTTAACATTGCCACCTGCACAGTCTACATTCCATATTTGGCCATTGTTATATCCATATCAGTGTGCCTTCTTTAGTTGGATATATGCCACTTCTTAATTTTAAAAATATTTCCTTCACGTGGGCTGTAAAATGGCCAGAAGTCTGGTATATCTCATGTTGCTGTGTAATAAAGAATAGGGACTCAAAAAATCAAGATACACCTTTTCCCTGGCACTCTCCGGAAACTGAGGCTATACCTGACTAGTGCTTATTGAATAAAGACACTCTGGACATTTGTCAACCATCAGCTTAACCTGACTGTCCTCTTAATTTTAGTGCACGTCTTGGTGAACCCTAAATGACCTAGATGTGCCTAAGCCACTATGACATTGCGTAATTTACTAAGTGGAACAAAACAATCTCCCCTGAGTATAATTCCACTGACCACTGATAACTCTCGTGCAGCCTGAGAAAAGGTTTTAAGATCCGCCTCTGAGCACCTCTCTTCTGGCCAACCACACCCAATGTACTCAACACTCAACAAAACCATGGGCCTTATTTATGAAGGACTTGCGCCACTTTTACGTGACTTTTAAAATGGGAAAAAGACACGCACCGGTGGCGCAAGGCCTTCATAAATAAGGCCCCATGTCTTCAACAATCTTGCTCACTAATAACAACTTAGCACTCCTCTACTGCATCTACCAACTCCACGCACTCCATATCATCTGGCAAGACATCTTTGTATTCAACGTAAAGAGCCCTGAATCACAAGCAGTATGGACAAAAGTTCTTGCTGCCCTGAATATGTTTTACAATGTAATTGTACTCCTGCAAATTACACACAATTCTGGTAAACCTGGCAGACAAATCATTACTGTTACAATTAGTAAAAATATGCACAAGTTGTTTGTGGTCTGTGATTAATTCAAAACTGGAACCTAAAATGAATGTTCTGAAATTGTGTGCAGCCCACACACATGCTAGATCCTCCAGTTCAATGGTGCTATACTGACACTCGTAGGGCCTAAGGGTCCTAGATGTAAAGGCTACAGTTTTTTCATTTCCAGCAACCTGTTGACTCAACAAGCTCCTAAACCATGAGTGCTGCATCTACAGTGATGATGGAGGTACGTTTCTCACTAAATGCACCTAGAGCTGGAGCTGTTACAATTGAGGGGTCGATTATGATGCCGGTTGGAAAGGCTCCAAATGGCATCGGATTTTCCTAACCCTTGTCGGAACCCTAGTTTCCGACCAACTTGAAAACATTTTTGACCGACCGATTATAATAGAAGGAAACCATTCGGTAATTCTGACTCATTCCGAACGGCATTCGGACAATCCAATTCAGTCGGAGCCGATTCATTCAGCTCAATGGACAGCGTTTCCGACCAATTACAATGTCGGATTCCGAAAGCCTTCCCGACTCAGTCTGTCCGACATGAAAAGGCTGTGGGAAACTGACTTTGGGTGCCCGTAGCAGTGACCTCCAGTTGGGGTGCTTGGGGGTACCCATGGAACCCCTGTTTCAAACGATGCATAGTGTGGCAGGCGCCTTGCGGAGCCTGCCACAGGGTGCAGGTTTTTCCACAACCACGCCTTTTTGTAATGGGAGCCTGTGTTGTCTGTTGGATTACAGGCTCCCATTGAATTCAATGGGAGTATGACTGAACAGTGTTTGGTACCATCATAATCAGCCAGTCAGACTCTCCGAACCCGAGTCAGTCGGAAACAATGCTTTCCGACCGTCATTGTAATGAGGCCCTTAGTCTTAGACAGTCTCAAAGGCTCTCTCCAATTCATCTGACCATATGAATTTCTGCCCCTTTCTAAGTAGCACACTCATAGATTTAACACCCTATGGATAGCCAGGGACAAAGAATGCATAGTATTTGTCAAGTATAAGGAATGATCACAAGGCATCCCTGTCCACTGGTTCCTTAGTTTCCTTGATTGCCATAGTAAGGGACATTATTTGGCTTTATGCCATTACACAACAGGGTATGCCCAAGATATTCAAGCTCATTAGTGGCAAACGTACATTTTCAGGACGTATGGTCATGTGAGGTTGCATTACTTGAGAAAACCTTACGCAAGATTATGTTATGTTCATTCAAATCTTTAGCAAAAATCAAGATATCATTTTGATACGCCTGCACACCAGCAATATCTGCAAAATATGGCCTGCGCTACTGTCTCGCAATGGTTGCTTAGTCTTCATTGGGTGTCTGATGCATGAGGACAGGCTGTGTGTGGGCTTCTCATTTATTGCCTTGTACTTCATGATCACTATCTTGGCTCCCAAAGTCTCCATGTAACATTTAGTGATAATTTATGAAGAAATGTGATACTTTTGACAGTTTGGAGAGTACAGCATACACTTGATCACGCAAGCTATCATCAGTATCATGTCACTTGTCGAAGCTGTCACCCAGTGAGTGCTTCTCCTGTACTTTCTGGAGCACACATAGTCCAAGCTACTTTTGGGCTATCTCAAGTTCAGCTCCGCCAACTTCCTCAGTTCAGCTCTGTGTCCTCCACTTCTTCCTCAACACGGGTGAGCCACCGAGCCAGCACACTCATGTATCCACTAGATAACATTTCTTCAGTTTACATGCATGTCCTACAAGTAAATACTTAGCTCCCTTATGCACATATGTCCTCCTGGCACTAACTTTACATTTCTGATCTGTTTCTGCTTTAATTATCGGCAGTGCACCAATATGCTCATATCTCAATGCCAGTGCCATATTGCTTTGGATATTTCAAATTTATAACAACGTTTCTTTAAATCTTGACCGCTTTTGTTTGAATTGGTTCAAGTGAACTTGGAAATACTCATTGATTTTTCTGTACTGTATCATTATCTATATCAACTCCACATTAGTTGGTGGCATCATAAACAATTGTTTTTAGGGGCTTCTAATAATTTAGCTTAGATCTCACCATTTCTTCAACTTCCTGGCAAGCCTTGATTAAGTGGAATGCTTGGTTAAGATATTTGAGAACTATTTAATAGCAGTTGGAGCAGATGGCTTTGAACCAAATAGAAAGACTGCTATTTTGTTTAGTCGTTTGAGAAAAGAAGGGCAGCACATTTTTGATAATTTGCCTTCATCTGCTGCCACATCGAGACAATACGGAGATTCTAAAGAGTATTTTGAAGCGATTTCAAAAACTTGATGTCAAATTCTAGGCACAACCTAGCATTCTATTGGAAATATTTAATATTTTTAAGAAGAAACAAATAACTGATTAAATTGTTGAAGAATACATATCAGCATTAAGGGCATTACTTGCCGCACGCAATTTTTCAGCATCCATTGACATATACATCCAAGATCATTATATGTATTGCTGCTTTTCAAAAAAGATACAAGAAAGGCTACTCAGTTACAGAGACCTTCCATTGTCAGAGGTTGTTGACCTGGCGAAAATCATTGAACTTTCAATAATCTCCAGTTGCATGATGACTTAGGAATCCACCCAGACACTTTCTTCAATTGTTAATGCTATGGGGTATTCTGAACATGCTGCTGCTGTACAAATTATGGGCAAAGTCATTAAGAATGTTCAACATAATACTAACACTAAGTGTTTCAGGTGCAGAGCTAAATCTCATTTAAGCAATTATATGCAATGTCCAAAAGTAGGTAAACAATGCAGTAAGTGTAAGAAATTAGGTCACTTTCACAGTGTTTGCAGATCTGGTATACACCAAATTAAAGTGCACAGTGTTGACTTAAATGAAGGGGACTGTCTTGTGCATCTATCAAATATGGTCCTGAATCTGGAGATGGACTCCTTGCCTATTATAAAAATAAGATCCCCTTATGTCAGGTAACTCGAGGTTCCAAAATAATTCTTAACATGAAGTATGACTCAGGTGCACCTAATACTATCATATCTGATTTTTTATTTTACTAACAGAGGGGGTCTAATGTTATCCTGAGCACACCAGACATGCATCCTAAAGCTTATGATGATCAGGATATCAATATGGTTGGTTTATTCATAGACACTGAGTCTTGTCTTGGCAGATCAATGTCAACTAAACTCTACATTGCAGTCTGGGGTAGAAATATAGTTGGCTGGCAGGACTTCGCAAAACTCTTATGTATGTTTGTGCCTGGTGCTGATCTACCAGTCAGGGGAGCATATGTATCTTTATACACTACTGATGATTTTAATTCCTCTGAAGCTATTGTTAGAAGATTTAAAAGATTTCCTGATTTATTTCTGGTAAGATTGGGCTCATTCAGAAATATGTGCACACATTTAAGTTGAAGAGCCATGCTTTAACTTTTACACACAAAGCCATACCTGTCACCTTAAGTATTAAAGCTGAATTGAAAAAAGCTATTAGAGAAGTTAGTTTGAGATGGCATTATCAAACCTACTGAGTCCTCTGAATGAGTAAATCCTATTGTAATTGTGCGAAACAAGGAAAGTGAGATTCACTTGTGCGCTTATCTGCGCAGTCTCAACAGGAACATTGTGGTTGTTTGCCATCCTCTGCCTAAGGTTCAAGACTTACTTGACAACATTGGAGACTCTAAATGTTTCATATTTTTGGATTTCCAATCAGCTTACCACCAGATCCCATTAGATGAAAGGTACCAAGAGTTAACCACCTTTATAACTCCTTTTGGACCAGTTAAGTTTTGCAGACTCTTTTTTAGATTGGCTTTAGCAGAATGTGTTTTTCAGCATCTCCTGGATCACATATTGGAGGGTGAAGATGAGGTTCAAACATTTCAAGATAATGTGTTAATTTTTGCTAAATCTTTATCTGAACATAATCACACTCTTGAAACTGTTTAGTGTCACTCTTCTCACAGAAGAGTGCACATTTTTTGCAGAATATATTGTCCCTTTAGGTCACTCTATCACTCCCAATGGTATTTCTTTAAGATTTTCAGTGATCAAAGCTATTGAAGATCCACGTCCACATGTGTTTACTACCCCCCACCTAGCCCCTCCCCCGCCCCGCCTCATTGCCCCGCGGAACTCCCTCCACGGGCCGCTGCTGGACAATGAGACACAAAGAGGTGAATCTCCACCAAACATAGGTACTTCCTCTTAACTATATGAAATACATGCTTGTTTGTTTGGTGGAAATGGCCTTGTATTCCTCTGCATCAAGAGCATGTCACCAAACCAGTGGGAAACGCGCTTGAGGGCCTTTTAATAAACTGTCCATCAATGTGGGGAAGACCTTTGCACACTGCTAAGGTAAACAGGGCAGGCCAGAAGAACGGACCTTGCACATGATTTTGGGCATTTGCATACTCTTGGTAATTAAAAGGAAGAATCATGGACTCCTTTCTTCATTACACAAGTGAGATGTCATCAGTGATTTCACTGATCACGTCATGAGTGATGTAAAATGTGAGGTCAGAAGCAGTGCATTGGAGGGGTATAGGTTATAGTTAGCTCAGGTAACTATAACAGCTGAAGTTCACTGGTTTTGTATGAGGGAATTCTGAGCCTAACTATAACATACCAATAACCTTTGTTTTTTTTCAGTGAATTTCCAAGTTTTTCTCATTCTATTTCCTAACTATAACCTCCTTACAAACTTTGTTTTTTCCACTGAATTTCTACGTTTTAAAACATTCTATTTCCTAACTATAATGTCCTGGTAACCTTTGTTTTTTTAATCAACTTTGTAAGGTTTTTTAAATGTTATTTCCTAACTACAACCACTCACCTTTGCGTATGTGAGTGAGTGCATGAGTGTCTCAGTGGGTGTATGAGTGAAAGAGTAATTTTGCAAACAGGTGCGAGAGAGTTTGAGTGGGGCTGCAAGTACGTGTATGAGTGAGTGGGTTTGTGGGTGGGTTTGTGAGTCTCTAAGAGGGTCTGTGAGACGATGCGTGAGTCTCTGAGTAGGTCTGAGTGGTGGGTTAGAGAGAATATGAGGGATTCTGTAAGTGTGTGCATGAGTGCCTGACTGTGTCTGTGAGTGGGTGTACATGTCTGAGTTCGTCAGTGAGCGCGTGCATGAGTGAATACATCTGTGAGTTACTGTTAGAGTGTCTGATTTGTTCTGTGAGTGGGCGCTCTAGTGCCTCAGTGGCTTCTGTTAGTTTTCTGCTTGTTTTCTGCCTTTTTTTCTGGTTACTCCTGACCTTTAACTTGCCTGCTTCTGCTTTTTTCTGACCTTTATCATGCCTCTGTCTGCTCGCATCTAATCTCTATTTTTCCTCTTTCTGCTCATTTCTGACTTGTATTTTGTCTCTTTCTGCTTGTTTCTGAACATTATTTTCCCTCTTTCTGCTCATTTCTGACCTTTACTTTGCTTCTTTCTGCTCGTATTTGATCTATATTTTGCCTCTCTGCCCATTTCTGACCTTTATTTTGCCTCTTTCTGCTCATTTCAGAGCTTTATTGAGCCTCTTTCTGCTCGTTTCTGATCTCTATTGTGCCTCTTTCTCCTCTTTTCTGACCTTAATTTTCCTTCTTTCTGCTCATTTCTGTCCTTTATTTTCCCGCTTTCTGCATTTTTCTGATCTCTATTTTTCTTCTTTCTGCTCGTGTATGACCTTTATTTTGCCTCTTTATGCTCATTTCTAATCTATATTTTGCATCCTTCTGCTTGTTTCTCAACTTTATTTTGCCTTTTTATGTTCGTTTCTGACTTCGATTTTGCCTCTTTCTGCTAATTTCTGACAATAATTCTTCCTCTTGTTGCTCGTTTCCAACGTCTATTCTGCCGCTTTCTGCTCATTGCTGACCTTTAGTTTGCCACTTTCTACTCATTGCTGACCTTCATTCTGCCGCTCATTTCTGATATATATCTTGCATCTTTCTGCTTCTTTCTGACCTTTATTTTGCTCTGGTCATTTCTGACCTTTGTTTTGCCTCTTTTTGCTCGCTTCTGACCTTTATTTTGCCCGTTTCTGCTCATTTCTGATCTCTATTGTGCCGCTTGCTGCTCATTTATGTCCTTTATTTTGACTTTCTGCTCATTTCTGACCTTAATTTAGCCTCTTTCTGCTTGTTTCTTATCTCTGTTTTGCCTGCTCATTTCTGATGTTTATTCGGCCTCTTTCTGCTCATTTCTGACTTCTTTTCTACCTCTTTCTGCTATCTATTCTGCCTCTCTCTGCTCGTTTCTTATCTTTATCATGCCTCTTTCTACTCATTGCTGAACTTTATTCTGCCTCTTTCTGCTCGATTCTCACCTTTATTTTGCCTTTTTCTGTTAGTTTCTGACTTCGATTTTGCCTCTTTCTGCTAATTTCTGACCATAATTCTTCCTCTTGCTGCTTGTTTCCAACCTCTATTCTGCCTCTTTCTGCATGTTTCCAACCTCTAATCTGCCTCTTTCTGCTTCTTTCTGATGTCTATTCTGTCTCTTTCTGATCTCTATTCTGCTTCTTTCTGCTTGTTGCTGACCTTTGTTCTGCCGCTTTCTGCTCAATTCCCACCTTTTTTTTGCTGTTTCTTTTTTTTTAATACTTTTTTATTAAACAACTCCAGTTAGTACAAAAATCCATACAAAAGAAAAACAAAAAAAATAAGGAAATATGTACATCAAAAACTGATACTTAGCAGACAAAAAAATTACATGATTTATACCAAATAGCTAAAATATGCTATACAACTCATTTATATTTAAATTATTACAGCACTAAAGTAATGCAAAGTAAAATGCTTAGTAATATTATATACTAAAGAGGTCTTATATCGCTCTTACAGCAGTGCTCCATGCTGTTATGGGGGACCAGATCTTACTGCCCCGCATTCTAGATTGTCTTCCCCTGGTAGCGTATATGGCTGTTTCCTGATTATATACCCCAGGAAGCAAGTCAGCCACATTTGAAAACTAGGTGGATCTGAGTCTTTCCAGCGAGCTGCAAGTATTATTCTAAACACTGCTGTACCAATAAACAGAGATGATTCCTCCTCCAAACTTAATTCCAGAATACTATCATAACCTAACATATATAATGTAGGAGATTCCGCGACTTTATGCCCAAATACCTCCTCCCAAAATTCTGATATCATTGTCTTAAATAGTGTTAATTTATTACATTCATAAAACATGTGTATTAGGGTAGCTGGACCTATACCACACCTTGGACACTCATCATTTATCCTTTTACCCCATGCGTGCAGCTTTGCAGAAGTGTAGTACAGATTATAGATAGTTTTATACAACTGGGCTTTAAGGCTAGACGATAGCAGCAGGCGTGTTATTAATATTAGGCTCATGTCAATATCGACATTTGGGTTATCCAGCTTGCCAGCCCACAGAACTTCAGTGTGCTCCAGTTCGTCTTGTAATTTTTCCAGAAGCATCCCCTATATTATGCCAGTTCTGGTCGTACTTTTACATATAAACTCTAAGAGTGGGATCCTTTCCAATTTAATACTGGATGATTTTAAACTTAAAATTGTATTAATTTGAATGAATTTGAAATAATCACCATTAGATACGTTGAAATTTCTTAGTAAATTAAAAAACTGGCACGCATATCATCTCCCAGAAAGTCCCATGCTGTAATAATCCCCATGCCTTCCCATTTTTTAGCGATGTCCTCTTTGGCCTGCATAGGCCACAGTGAGGAATGCCACAAAGGAGTGTACCTATTCAGCCTAGGAATTAATACATATATAGAGATTTTATACCAAACTTTCCAAGCGCTAAAAATAACTTTAAATTTTACTCTTTTAAAATAGCTGGGCTCTAATTGTCTCAGCAAGAGGCCATTGGCTTCTCTCCCAATTGATAATTCGTAGATAGAGGGTATTTCTATGCCCCCTGCATTCTCAGTAGATGGTGTGGTGTTATAAAAGTGGTGCCATTTGTTGAAGAAAGGCAGCCCAGAAGTAGAGCAACATATTGGGAATTGCTAGGCCGCCTCTATGTTGTGGCAGCGATAGGTATTTCAGGGATCTCCTAACTTTACCGTATTGCCAAACAAAGTTGGACATCTCAGATTCAAGAGAGTTGATAATATTATCATCAATAATCAAGGGGATGGTGGGACATAAATATAATATCCTGGGAAGTATGTTCATTTTTAGGAAGTTCCACCTGCCGATAATTGACAGATGTAGACTATCAACTCGTGCTAGGTCTTTTCTTACGGTGTTCATTAGTGGTTCGTAGTTAAGTTTAGAAATGGTTTGAACATCTGGACTTATACTTACCCCTAGATATACAGCATTTTCTGCTTTTCTGGAATCAATAAAATCAGTGCTATCGGTACACAGTATGATCGTTTTGTCCTTGTTGAGGGAATATCCAGAGTAGTTGCCATATGTCTGTGTAATAGCCTCTAATTCTATAATTTCTTCAGCTGGGTTGGGTGTTAATACTGCAACGTCGTCAGCGTACGCTAATATTTTTGTTTCATATAGGCCAACCACCACAGGCTTAAATGCTTGACTTTCTAAAAGTTTCAAAATCAGGGGGTTAATATATAAAGCGAACAAGATCGGGGAGCAGGGGCAACCTTGCCTTGTTCCTCTTGAAATTTGAATTACGCTGGATTCGAAACCCATTATTTGAAGCATAGCTTTCGGATCTTGATACATTGAAATTAGGCCCAAAATTATTATACTCCAAGACCGCCCACAAGAACTCCCACGACACACGGTCGAAGGTCTTCTCGGTGTCTAAGAGGATCATCGACATCTGGTCCCCCCGTTCTGGACATGATGTCAAATGTTGAAATAGCTCTGCGAGTGTGGTCCGTGGTGCCCTTTCCGGGGATGAAGCCGTGCTGCCAGGGGGAGACTAGCTGTTTAACAACCCTCCCGAGCCGATTAGCCATGATTTTAGCATATAGCTTTGAGTCCGAATTAATTAGTGAGATTGGGCGGTAAGATGATTGAAGATCAGTGGGTTTGCCCTTTTTAGGAAAGATAATTATATTTGTTTCTTTCCATGATTCAGGTGGAATGCCACTCCATTGTATACTAAGAAATAGATCAAGTAGGAGAGGCAGTATAAACTCCCCCAAAATGTTATATAACTCTAGAGGAATTTTATCGGGGCCTGCTTCTTTCCCGGAGGCCAGACCGGACAGAGCAATTTGTAGTTCTGTAATAGTGATTTCTTTCTCAAGCTCTTCACTAGTTATAGCTTCTATAGCCCTGTTCACTCCTATATCAGTTGTAAATTCCCTTAAAAAGTTTCTAGTTTCATCCATATCGGCTGAGCTATCCTTTTGGTAGAGCTTTTGGTAAAAGTGTTAAAACACTTCAACTATATCCTTTGTTTGTGTATGTACATGGCTGCCTGCTTTAATAGATGTAATCACATTGTAGGAGATTTTCTGCTGAGTACGTAAGGCAAGTTGTTTACCAACCCTCTCCCCATTTTCATAAACATTTCTTTGGTGTACTCTATATGTTTCTGCAGATTTTGGGGTCAGTCCATTGTTTAGGTCTGTTTTTAATATTAGCATTCGGCGCATTGTGTGTTTCCCATCCTCCCCTCGAGCTATTAATGCGATATGTCCTTCTTCTACTCTGGCTAATTCAAGCATCCTTAGGTTGTTCTCACTATTGTGTTGTTTTTGTATTCTAGCTACATAGCTAATTGTCTCCCCCCTAAGGGCAGCTTCAAAACAGTCCCATACCACACCCCTAGGGGCACTGAATCGATTTGTATCAAAGAATCCTTGAGCCCAGATAGTTATGTATTTAATACAGTCACTATTAACCAGGAGTTTCCTATCAAATGTCCAATTCGAACATTGTCTGCTAAGATTAGCTAGGTCGATTGTGAGAATTAGGGCATTGTGGTCAGAGATTATTTTGGGATATTTAAGAACTCTAGCTTGGTTGGATAAGTCCCTTGTTAAAAATATGTAGTTGATTCTGACATACTTATTATGGGGATGTGAGAAGTATGTGTATCCCGGGTCGGGCTGATTTTTAACATCCCAAACGTCCAAAAGGTCATAGCTATCCCTAAGCAGGCTGATGGTGTTAAATACTCTAGGTTTGTGGCCTGAATATCTTTGTTGCCTCTGTTTGTTAAATGCAGACCCAAGTGAGATATTAAAATCGCCACAGAGTACAAGTGATCCTAACTAGGAAGCAAGTTTCAGTTCCAGATTTTTAAAAATAGAGGGGTCATCATGATTTGACCCGTAAACTGAGAAAATAGTTATACCCAAAGCCAATTCAATGATAACCCTCCTGCCTTGGGTATCTACTGCCTTACGTGTGGCTTGACCTATAAAGCTTTTAGCTAAAATAGCTACGCCATGGATATATGTCATTTGAGTAGTACATGCCAACAGGTTATAACCCCTAATTTTTAATAGATCCTTCTTATCCCAGGGTAGGTGAGTCTCTTGAAGACATATTATATCAGCAGAGTTTTGTTTGATTATTTCACTCAGACGGGCGCGTTTATTCCTAACATGAAGCCAAGCCACATTCCATGTGCATATCGTTAGTCTCCCCATAGTAGTTTGTTGATTAATTCCTTGAGCACTTGTGCTCCAAGCATTCTAGCTACTTTTATTTTTTGCATATTACATGATCCTTTGATGTATTATTTTTTTGATGGAACTGTAGAATTAATTATATCTCTAGTTATTTCCATTTTCAAACTGAATTTATTTTACATGCTTTTACCCCCTGCTCCCCCTTAACCATTCCCCCGCCCCTCCCTCCCTCCCTCCTCATACCCAAGGTGAGGCAAACAGACTTCATAAGAGTCTGGTTGTTATGAGCGTGCAACACATTATCAGAGTCCGAATCAAAAAATCACTTGTATATATAGAGATACCGATCTATACATATCATATCATAAAGATTAATACATGAATAAAGTCTAGTCTCCTATGTGAGCACAAAAATGCACAAAATAAACCATACTATTAGGTGCTATTTATTTCGCTTCAATCAGATACTCTAATACCCATCAAGTGTATAAATTTGAGCGTGGCTACCTTATTTTATCCCATCCAGATACTCTTTAGCTTTAATTTAGGAAAGGAAAAATGTTGTTTGGCCCCCGTAGATCACCTTAAGCCGTGCAGGATTGTTTAGATAAGCCTGTGCTTTTTTTTCTTGAAACAGCCTAATTAGTTGGCGCAGCCTCCACCTTCTTTCAACGGTAGAGTGGCAAAAATAGGGTCGCACAAAATAAGAGATCCCTTTGCTGGTGCGCCTGGCCTCGGGCCTGGCTTTCTCAAAAATTGCTTGCTGAAGCAGAAAATCACCCCCAAAAAAACAAATAACTCGGGGGTAGGCCCTGGGTTTTGTCTGTAATTTCAGAGTGAATGGCATACGGTGGGCGCGCTGGACCTCTGCATCCCAATTCCAACTCGATAGTTCTGGCAGAGAGTCACGAAGGAGGTTAATCACAAATGTGCATGTGTCTTCCCCCTCTGCTGCCTCGGGAACCCCCAAAATGCATAGGTTATTTCTGCGCTGACGTTTTTCAAACTCCTCGAGTTTCCATCTTACGTCCGCCAGCTCAGATTCGTGGGATTCCACCCATTCTAGATTCGTTGCGAGTTCTGATTCATTGGAGAACATCCTGGACTCCAACTCAGTCAATCGATTTCCAAAAGTACTGCAGGTTTTTGATAGCTTTCGCCCCACCCCTTGTACTGTACGTAAGGCTGCCTGTGCCTTGCGCCCGTCCTGTGATGTCTCCTCCCGGTGGTAAGCAATAGCTTGAAGCACTGTGTCAAGAGTTGTGGCAGGTGGGCCTACGGGTGACGGGTGATCTGATTGTTGTGTCAGATTTGTTAAACAAGAGGGGCGAGTGAGTTTGTCGGTCGGGGTATAGTCCCAAGCTAGGTCTGTCCCCCCGTAATGTTTCATTTTATGTTTCAGAGCGGTTTTAGGTTTAACAGTGAAAGCTTCCGCTTTATCTCCACTAACGCTAGCGCTTTCATCCATCAGATATGACGAGGAGTCATCCGACCACTCTGCCTCTACCTCTGCTTCATTAGAGAAAGAGAAGAAGTCACTAGGGTCCTTCTCAACATCTGTATTCGCCTCAGTATTATACATATCAGGTTTGTTCAAATCAGTCATTTTAGTGTTAGTAAAGCTAATAGTGCTTAGTTCTGAATTGAGGTTTACCGCCACAGACTGAGGTGTTTGAAGATCGGGAGCCGGCTTTTGTGAAGTCTGCTCCTGGGTGATGTTACAAACTAGGTTAGTCATATTCTCCTCATCTATTAGGTCAGTGCCATTGTCGGTGTTAATTTCAGTGATCGTTAAGGTTTCTGATCTCGGTTTTGCCTCTTCCTGGCCGTTTCTGTTGTTTATTTGGCCTCTTTCTGCTCATTTCTGACTTCTTATATACGTCTTTCTGCTATCTATTCTGCCTCTCTCTGCTCGATTCTCATCTTTATCAAGCCTCTTTCTACTCATTGCTGAACTTTATTCTGCCTCTTTCTGCTTGATTCTCACCTTTATTTTGCATTTTTCTGTTAGTTTCTGACTTCGGTTTTGCCTCTTTCTGCTAATTTCTGACCATAATTCTTCCTCTTGTTGCTTGTTTCCAACCTCTATTCTGCTGCTTTCTGCATGTTTCCAACCTCTAATCTGCCTCTTTCTGCTTCTTTCTGATGTCTATTCTGCCTCTTTCTGATCTCTATTCTGCTTCTTTCTGCTCGTTGCTGACCTTTGTTCTGCCGCTTTCTGCTAATTTCCCACCTTTTTTTTCCTGTTTCTGCTCATTGCTGACCTTTAGTTTGCCTCTTTCTGCTCATTGCTGACCTTCATTCTCTCTCTATCTGCTCATTTCTCACATCTTATTTGCCTCTTTCTGCTAGTTTCTGACCATTATTCTGCTTCAATATGCTCCTTTTACACCTTTATTTTGCCTGTTTCTGCTCATTGCTGACCTTTATTCTGACTCTTTCTGCTTCTTTCTGACCTTTATTCTGCCTCTTATTGCTTGTATCTCGCCTTTATTTTGCCTCTCCTGCTCATTTCTCACCTTTATTTTGAGTCTTTCTGCTCATTACTGACCTTTAATTTAACTCTTTCTGTACATTTCTGAACTTCACTTTGCATCATTCTGCTCGTAACTGATCTCTCATTGGCAGCTCCACTCGTTTCTGTCCTTTATTTGTCCTCTTTCAGCTAGTTTCTAAGCATTATTGAGACTCGTTTGCTTGTTTCTGATCTCAATATTGCCTCTTTCTCCTTTTTGCTGACCTTTATTTTGCCTCTTTCTACTCATTTCTGATCTCTATTTTTCCTCTTTCTGCTCATGTCTGACCTGTATTCTGCCTCTCTCTGCTCTTTTATCATGTTTATCATGGCTCTTGCTGCTCATTTTTGATCTCTTTTCTACCTCTTTCTGCTTGTTGCTGACCTTTATTTGCCTCTTTCTGCTCATGCTGACCTTTGTTCTGGCTCTTTCCTGCTCGTTTTTCATCTTTAGTTTGCCTGTTTCTGCTCATTGCTGGCCATTATTCTGCCTTTTTTTGCTCGTTGCTGACCTTTACTTGCCTCTTTCTGCACAATGCTGACCTTTATTCTGGCTCTTTCCTGCTCGTTTCTCACCTTTATTTTGCCTGTTTCTCTTTGTTTCTGACCTTAATTTTGCCTCTTTCTGCTCAATGCTGGTCTTTATTCTGCCTCTTTCTGCTCATTTCTCACCTTTACTTTGCATCTTTCTGCTCGTATCTGATCTCAATTTGGCAACTCCACTCGTTTCTGACCTGCATTTTTCCTCTTTCAGATAGTTTCTGACCTTTATTGAGCCTCTGTTGCTTTTTTCTTATCTCAATATTGCCTGTTTCTCCTTTATGCTGACCTTTATTTTGCTTCTTTCTACTCATTTCTAATCTCTATTTTTCCTCTTTCTGCTCATGTCTGACCTGTGTTCTGCCTCTTTCTGCTAGTTTCTCACGTTTATCATGCTTTTTGCTGCTCATTTCTAACCTTTATTTTGCCTCTTTCTAATCATTTCTGATCTCCTTTCTGCCTCTTTCTGCTCTTTGCTGACTTTTGTTCTACCTATTTCTGCTCATTTTTCCCCTTTAGTTTGCCTGTTTCTGCTCATTGCTGGTCTTTATTTTGCCTCTTTTCTGCTTGTCTCTCCCCTTTCTCTGCCCTTTCCTGCTCATCTCCCAACTTTATTTTGCCTCTTTCTGCTAGTTTTTGATATTTAGTCTGCATCTTTCTACTCCTTTTACACCTTTATTTTGCCTGCTTCTGTTGGTTTCTGAGCTTCATTTTGCCTCTTTCTGCTAATTGCTGAGCTTAATTGTGCCTCTTTCTGCTTGTATCTCATCTTTATTTTGCCTCTTTCTGCTCATTTCACAACTTTATTGAGCCTCTTTCTGCTTGTATCTCACCTTTATTTTGCCTCTTTCTGCTCATTTCTCAACATTCTTTTGACTCTTTCTGTTCATCGCTGACCTTACTTTTACCTCTTTTTGCTCATTTCAGACCATTACTTTCAATTTTACTCATTTCTGACCTTTATTTTGCCTCTTTCTGCTAATTTCTGACCTTTATTTTGCTTCTTTCTCCCTCTTCTGGCCTTAAAAGTTCCTCTTTCTGCTAGTTTGCGACCTTTATTTTGCCTCTTAAGGCTAATTTCTGATCTCTATTTTGCCTCTTCTGCTCGTTTCTGACCTTTATTTTGCATTCTGCTCATTTCTGACCTTTATTTTGCCCTTTTCTGCTGGTTTCTGACCATTATTGTGCCTCTTTCTGCTCGTTTCTGATCTCTAATTTGCCTCTTACTGTTTTTTTGAGTCCTTTATTTTGCCTTTCTGCTCGTTTCTGACTTCTTTTCTGCCTTAATGTTCATTTCTGATCTCTATTCTGCCTCTTACTGCTTGTTTCTCTTCTTTATCATGCCTCTTACTGCTCATTGCTGAGCTTTACTCTGCCTCCTTCTGCTTGTTTCTGACCTTTATTTTGGCTTCTTTTTGTCGTTTTTCACCTTCATTTTGCCTGTGTCTGATCTATATTTTGCCTCTATCTGCTTGTTTCTGACATTATTATTCTTCGTGCTGCCCGTTTCTGAAGTTTATTTTGTCTGTTTCTGATCATTTCTGATCTCTAGGTTGCCTTTTTTTGCTTGTTGCTGACATTTGTTTTGCCGCTTTCTGATAATTTATCACCTTTATTTTGACTGTTTCTGCTCATTGCAGACCTTTACTTGACTCTTTCTGCTCATTGCTGACCTATATTCTGCCTCTTTTCTGTTCGTTTCTCACATTTATTCTGCCTTTTTCTGCTTGTTTCTGATCTTGTTGCTCACTTTCATTTTGCCTGTTTTTGCTCAGTTCTGATCTATATTTTGACTCTTTCTGCTCATTTATGACCATTATTCTTCCTCTTGCTGCTTGTTTCTGACCTCTTTTCTGCCTCTTCTGCACGTTTCTGATCTCTATTCTGCCTCTTTCTGCTCTTAATACCCTTTGTTCTGCCTATTTCTGCACATTTCTCACCTTTATTTTGCTCGTTTCTGATCATTGCTGACTATAGTTTGCCTTTTTCTGCCTGTTGCTGATCCTTTTATATGCCTCTTTCTGCTAATTTCTGAACTTAATTCTGCCTCTTTTTGCTCATTGCTGAACTTTATTTGCCTCTTTCTATTCATTGCTGAACTTTATTCTGGCCCTTTCTGCTAATTTCTCATCTTTATTCAGCCTCTTTCTGCTTGTTTCGGGTCTTTATTTTGCCTCCTTCCGCTAGTTTCTGACCTTTATTCTGCTACCTTCTGCTCGTCTCTGACCCCTTATTCTGCCTCCTTCCGCTCGTTTCTGAACTTTATTTTGTTTGTTTCTGCTTATTGCTGATCCTTTACTCTGCTCCTTTCTGCTAATTTATTACCTTTTGTTAGAATTGGGGGTCTCAAGTTGGCACAGGAAGGTACTTGTGACAAACAGGGACCCTCTCCTCTAGTCAGGGTAAGGGGGTACACTCCTAGAATAACCCCTGCTCACCCCCTTGGTAGCTTGGCACGAGCAGACAGGCTTATCTTAGAGGCAGTGTGTAAAGCATTTGTGAACACATACAGTAATCAAGTGACAACACTACAAATGGACACCAAACAGGTTGTATATTTATAAAAATAAGTATTGTTTATATAGAGTTACCACAAGACCATAAATAACAAAAAAGAATCCACAATACTATTAGAAATCAAAAATTCTTGTCTGGGCCCACTCAAGTGTTGACAGACTCGGTCACAGTACCTTTACTTGATGCGGCAGGCACGGGCGTGCGAGCTGGTTCCGGCGTTCGTCGCTTTGCAGAAAAGAAAGCGTTGCAGGACGCGTTGTGCCTCGATGCGGTGCAGGCAACGGCCTGT
Source organism: Lissotriton vulgaris (assembly GCF_964263255.1). Lineage (NCBI taxonomy): Eukaryota > Metazoa > Chordata > Amphibia > Caudata > Salamandridae > Lissotriton > Lissotriton vulgaris. Next base: position 580,710,010 of record NC_141687.1, on the reverse strand, counting down.
TGACGGAGTCGATGGGTCCAAGGGGTACGTTGCAGGGCGAGACGGTGCATAATTGCGGTGCTTGCAGCTTGCGGTGCGGTGACAGACAATCAAAGTCAATGGAATATCCCTGGATTAGTTCAAGGACAATAATGCTCGCTTTATTCTATCTTACATCATATCACTTGCACATAGAGTACTCAATTGGTATGCTCACTAAACATCAGTCTCAGAATAAAATGTAACGTTTCCACTCTTTTATTTGAGAATTAAAAAATATATGGATCCTCCTTTGCGGTAGGAGACAGTATACAAATTAAAATTTCAGGAAAGAATTTTTTTCTGAAAGCATTTCATCTAACAAAACATTTCATACAGTACATTTAAAATTATGTTAAAACAACAAATATTGCATAAAAATTCCACAACAAATCTATCAAAAACAATGTGGTCATCGAATACAGTAATTCAATACATTTACAGTTAATTCAGGAAAGACAATCAAAAGAAACCCCCTTTGTTAAATAGCACAAATGATGTTTCTACGGATTGATCAAATCCAATAACCTTTCCATCGGGTACCTGTGACTTCCAGTGTCCAAAATTGGGGTATATCTGGAGCCCCCTAGGTTTTACTTGGATTCTATGTTACGTAATGCGTCGACGCGTTTCGGTGTTTGAGGCCGTAGATATGGTCACACCTTCTTCAGGACAGTTTATATGGGGTCATCACACTCTTGTTTCTGGTATCCTTCTCTATTTTTGATATTAGATATCAGGCAAGCCCAGGGGGGATGTATTTAGTTTGTTTGCCCACATTCACTTTGACTCTCCTTTCAACAAGTGATTCGTTATCTGGTACCTCTATGTTGGATCTTTTGATTTTTCTCTGTACCGATCTTTTGTTTCCCTTTGGGTCTTTATATGGCTAGTTATCCCTCCGGCTTTAAGTGGCCGTGAGAGTTCTTTTCTTCTATCATTAAGGGTATTTCATTCACCGAGGTTAAAACATGTGGTGTAGACTTATAGATGAGTCCATCAGTTGGTTTTTAGAACTGGATATGTTCTCTTGTCTTTTCACCTTCGTTCCTGCCTCGGGTACGTCTCGTCTGCCATCCTGTGCGGTGACAGAGCCTGAGTTCGGGAGCTGACGTCGATCAGTCCAGACAGCGGTACGAGTGAGCGGTGCCCAACTCCGATGGGTTCACAGGACTCGAAGTCAGCAGCAGTGACCGCATCAGTGAGACCAGTACGAGTTGGAGTAGCGAGGCGTTGCACGTCGGGGTGTCCACAAGTCGCGGTGCAGGCAACGGCTTGGTGACCGCATCAGGATGGAGTCGGTGAGCTCAGAGCTTGCTTTGTTCGATGTGGACGTTGTTCAATGCAGGGCCTACAAGACACCGGGCCAGTTGTGAGAGTCGGTTACAGTTCCCTGCCTCTGTAGCCACTGAAACAGTGTTTCCAGCAGCAATCCACAAAGGCTGGTGAAGTCTACTGGTCCTGAGACTTCGGTCAGGGGGCAAGCCCGCTTCCAAGCCCTTGGAGATCCTTCACAAGTTGAAATAAAGCACACAAAGTTCCTTTCTCCCTTCTTTGGCAGTCAGGCAACCAATGCAGGCCAATCCTCCAAGCAGCACTTCAGCTTAGGAATAGTCTCTCCTCAGTTTCTTCAGGTTCGTCTCCTCAGCAAAGTTTTCTTCTTGTAGTCCAAAAGTGATCTAATTTCTTGGGATCAGGGTACCAATATTTATACCCCAATATCCTTTGTCCTCTGAGAGCAGAGGGGCCTTTTCCCAGTCCGAACCAGTTCTGGAGCACTCTGTTTACATGACTCCTTCTTTCCTTTCACAGTGCAGAGCAGAAACATCAGACGCCCCACAGTAGGTAGATATATATTTACAACAAGGGGTGGTGAGGGACAGAGTCTCTGCACCATCCCAGTTTCAGAACCTGGCTGTATGCAAATTAGTCTGTTCCTGTCCCAGTGCATGATGGGAACAAGGCAAACCAAACTACAAAAACCAATTCTTACACTGGGAAGGAAACAAGCTCCCGGGGACCGGTTTCTGGCATTACAGCCGTCTTCGGCCCGGTTTGCTTGAATCCTGATGGTGCAATGAGCAAGGGTCTCACATCTGAGAATACCCTTCCACGCTTAGGGTGGACAAAAATATTTACAACAAGGGGTGGTGAGGGACAGAGTCTCTGAAATAAGCAGAAAGCTCTCACCCAGTCAAGAGATCAGGGCGATATCCAACATCGTTTTTTAGCTCACTGCACCATCCCAGTTTCAGAACCTGGTTGTATGCAAATTAGTCTGTTCCTGTCCCAGTGCATGATGGGAACAGGGCAAACCAAACTACAAAAGACAATTCTTACACTGGGAAGGAAACAAGCTCCCGGGGACCGGTTTCTGGCATTACAGCCGTCTTCGGCCCGGTTTGCTTGAATCCTGATGGTGCAATGAGCAAGGGTCTCACATCTGAGAATACCCTTCCACGCTTAGGGTGGACAAAAATATTTACAACAAGGGGTGGTGAGGGACAGAGTCTCTGAATTAAGCAGAAAGCTCTCACCCAGTCAAGAGATCAGGGCGATATCCAACCCCGTTTTTTAGCTCACTGCACCATCCCAGTTTCAGAACCTGGCTGTATGCAACTTAGTCTGTTCCTGTCCCAGTGCATGATGGGAACAGGGCAAACCAAACTACAAAAGCCAATTCTTACACTGGGAAGGAAACAAGCTCCCGGGGACCGGTTTCTGGCATTACAGCCGTCTTCGGCCCGGTTTGCTTGAATCCTGATGGTGCAATGAGCAAGGGTCTCACATCTGAGAATACCCTTCCACGCTTAGGGTGGACAAAAATATTTACAACAAGGGGTGGTGAGGGACAGAGTCTCTGAATTAAGCAGAAAGCTCTCACCCAGTCAAGAGATCAGGGCGATATCCAACACCGTTTTTTAGCTCACTGCACCATCCCAGTTTCAGAACCTGGCTGTATGCAAATTAGTCTGTTCCTGTCCCAGTGCATGATGGGAACAGGGCAAACCAAACTACAAAAGCCAATTCTTACACTGGGAAGGAAACAAGCTCCCGGGGACCGGTTTCTGGCATTACAGCCGCCTTCGGCCCGGTTTGCTTGAATCCTGATGGTGCAATGAGCAAGGGTCTCACATCTGAGAATACCCTTCCATGCTTAGGGTGGACAAAAATATTTACAACAAGGGGTGGTGAGGGACGAAGAAGGCTGAAATGCCAGAAACCGGTCCCCGGTAGCTTGTCTCCTTTCTGGTGAAGAATTGGCTTGGTAGTTTAGTCTGCCCTGTTCCCATGATGTACTGGGCCAGGGACAGACTGATTTGCATATAGCCAGGTTCTGAGCTGGGATGGGGCAGTGAGATAAATAACGGTGATGGATCAAGCCCTGATCTTTGGACTGGGTGAGAGTGGTCTGTTTAACTCAGACACTCTGTTCATCACCACCCCCTTTTCTAAATCGTTTTTGGCCACTATAGGTGTGGCAGGGTATACTCAGACATGAGTCCCTTTCTCACTGCTCCATCAGGATTCAAGCAAGCCGGGCCGAAGAAGGCTGAAATGCCAGAAACCGGTCCCCGGTAGCTTGTCTCCTTTCTGGTGAAGAATTGGCTTGGTAGTTTAGTCTGCCCTGTTCCCATGATGTACTGGGCCAGGGACAGACTGATTTGCATATAGCCAGGTTCTGAGCTGGGATGGGGCAGTGAGATAAATAACGGTGATGGATCAAGCCCTGATCTTTGGACTGGGTAAGAGTGGTCTGTTTAACTCAGACACTCTGTTCATCACCACCCCCTTTTCTAAATCGTATTTGGCCACTATAGGTGTGGCAGGGTATACTCAGACATGAGTCCTTTTCTCACTGCTCCATCAGGATTCAAGCAAGCCGGGCCGAAGAAGGCTGAAATGCCAGAAACCGGTCCCCGGTAGCTTGTCTCCTTTCTGGTGAAGAATTGGCTTGGTAGTTTAGTCTGCCCTGTTCCCATGATGTACTGGGCCAGGGACAGACTGATTTGCATATAGCCAGGTTCTGAGCTGGGATGGGGCAGTGAGATAAATAACGGTGATGGATCAAGCCCTGATCTTTGGACTGGGTAAGAGTGGTCTGTTTAACTCAGACACTCTGTTCATCACCACCCCCTTTTCTAAATCGTTTTTGGCCACTATAGGTGTGGCAGGGTATACTCAGACATGAGTCCCTTTCTCACTGCTCCATCAGGATTCAAGCAAGCCGGGCCGAAGAAGGCTGAAATGCCAGAAACCGGTCCCCGGTAGCTTGTCTCCTTTCTGGTGAAGAATTGGCTTGGTAGTTTAGTCTGCCCTGTTCCCATGATGTACTGGGCCAGGGACAGACTGATTTGCATATAGCCAGGTTCTGAGCTGGGATGGGGCAGTGAGATAAATAACGGTGATGGATCAAGCCCTGATCTTTGGACTGGGTAAGAGTGGTCTGTTTAACTCAGACACTCTGTTCATCACCACCCCCTTTTCTAAATCGTTTTTGGCCACTATAGGTGTGGCAGGGTATACTCAGACATGAGTCCCTTTCTCACTGCTCCATCAGGATTCAAGCAAGCCGGGCCGAAGAAGGCTGAAATGCCAGAAACCGGTCCCCGGTAGCTTGTCTCCTTTCTGGTGAAGAATTGGCTTGGTAGTTTAGTCTGCCCTGTTCCCATGATGTACTGGGCCAGGGACAGACTGATTTGCATATAGCCAGGTTCTGAGCTGGGATGGCGCAGTGAGATAAATAACGGTGATGGATCAAGCCCTGATCTTTGGACTGGGTAAGAGTGGTCTGTTTAACTCAGACACTCTGTTCATCACCACCCCCTTTTCTAAATCGTTTTTGGCCACTATAGGTGTGGCAGGGTATACTCAGACATGAGTCCCTTTCTCACTGCTCCATCAGGATTCAAGCAAGCCGGGCCGAAGAAGGCTGAAATGCCAGAAACCGGTCCCCGGTAGCTTGTCTCCTTTCTGGTGAAGAATTGGCTTGGTAGTTTAGTCTGCCCTGTTCCCATGATGTACTGGGCCAGGGACAGACTGATTTGCATATAGCCAGGTTCTGAGCTGGGATGGGGCAGTGAGATAAATAACGGTGATGGATCAAGCCCTGATCTTTGGACTGGGTAAGAGTGGCCTGTTTAACTCAGACACTCTGTTCATCGCCACCCCCTTTTCTAAATCGTTTTTGGCCACTATAGGTGTGGCAGGGTATACTCAGACATGAGTCCCTTTCTCACTGCTCCATCAGGATTCAAGCAAGCCGGGCCGAAGAAGGCTGAAATGCCAGAAACCGGTCCCCGGTAGCTTGTCTCCTTTCTGGTGAAGAATTGGCTTGGTAGTTTAGTCTGCCCTGTTCCCATGATGTACTGGGCCAGGGACAGACTGATTTGCATACAGCCAGGTTCTGAGCTGGGATGGGGCAGTGAGATAAATAACGGTGATGGATCAAGCCCTGATCTTTGGACTGGGTAAGAGTGGTCTGTTTAACTCAGACACTCTGTTCATCACCACCCCCTTTTCTAAATCGTTTTTGGCCACTATAGGTGTGGCAGGGTATACTCAGACATGAGTCCCTTTCTCACTGCTCCATCAGGATTCAAGCAAGCCGGGCCGAAGAAGGCTGAAATGCCAGAAACCGGTCCCCGGTAGCTTGTCTCCTTTCTGGTGAAGAATTGGCTTGGTAGTTTAGTCTGCCCTGTTCCCATGATGTACTGGGCCAGGGACAGACTGATTTGCATATAGCCAGGTTCTGAGCTGGGATGGGGCAGTGAGATAAATAACGGTGATGGATCAAGCCCTGATCTTTGGACTGGGTAAGAGTGGTCTGTTTAACTCAGACACTCTGTTCATCACCACCCCCTTTTCTAAACCACAGTAGGTAGAGCCAGCATTGTGGAGGGAAAGCACAGCCCTGGAGCACTTTGTTGTCATGATTCCTTCTCTCCTTTCACAGTGCAGGGCAGAGACATCAGACGCACCACAGGGGGTGGTGCCAGCACTGTGAGGGGCAGGCACAGTCCTATTCAGGTCCCAGGTGCAACTCCTCCCTCCCATCTAGATGCAGATCTCTCTATTCACCACTGGGAGGACTCACCCTGTCTCTTGGAATACCCCAACCCTGTCACTTAACCTCCAGACAAGGAATACACAACCTAGCAGAGGCAGGCTTGGAAAGTTAGACAAGAAAATACCTACTTTCTAAAAGTGGTATTTTCAAACGCAGAATATTAAAATCAACTTCACTAAAAGATGTATTTTATCATTCTGGGTTCAGGCATACTAAACTCGAATTTCTACCATGATCCCTGAGTCGGTTAGGATTATAAAATGTAATATTCTAACTGCCCATTCTGGCCTATGGAGAAAAGGTAGCCTTGCAATAGTGAAAAACGAAAATGGCTGTAATTCACTATTAGGAAATGCCACACACACAAGGGCATGTCCTACCTTATACTTAAATGCACCCTGCCCTTGGGCCTACCATAGGGGTGGCTGATATGAATGAAAAAAAGGGAAGGTTTAGGGACTGGCAAGTGGGTGCACTTCCTCTGTCAACATGGCAGTACCAGACTGCACACAGGCTCTGCAATGGCAGGCCTTAGACACACTTTTACAGGCTGCTTCTGCGGGTGGCACATCCAGCGCTGCAAGTAAGCATGGGCGAATTTTGCGAATCTCGCGTTCGCGAATTTTGCGGATTTGCGAACTCGCAATCCGCAAAATCCACGAATTCTCGCGAATTTGCGGATTTTTTTTGTGTTCGCGCGGGTTTCTGCCAGTTCGCGAGGGTTTTGTACAATTTCGCAAACGCGAACTTACCTGTCGGGTCGCAAGTTTTGCGAACTTGTTGTTTCTACGTGTCCAGCCTGTTTGGGACACTCTTCTTCATCACTGCCACTCTCTGTCACCACTGCCACTCTCTGACTACTCATGCCACCCTCTGGCCCACCCATGCCACCCTCTGTTTCATCACCGCACCCTCTGGTTGTCCAGTGTACATTATTTTCGGCAAAGCAAAGCACACCTTCCCTGCCTCAAGTGACCTGAATTAATTTGGGGCTGATTAATGTGTCACAGAATATTTTTTTAGCTGGCACCTGCTTCCTTAGTGCTTCCTGATTAGTGATCTTTTGCACTTGCTAAGTGCTTTCATTGTTGCAAAATTAGTTACAACACCTGCCCTGCCCCAACTGACAATAATGAATTAGGGGCTGATTAATGTGTCACTGGATTTGAACTTCCAGCCTGGCTCCTGCTTGTCTGCCTTAGCTGTAATTCAGGACCTTTGTGTAACTATTCTGAGGGTCAGAGCAGGGTCACATAATAGTTGCAAGTAGGCAACTGAACTCTGGAGGGGCCCCTCAGGAAGCACTACAGGAAATGGCTACTAATGATGAGCTTGAACTTTTGAACCTGGTAAGTAGTTTCAGTTTTGCTAAGATCGTATTTCTGCAATTTTGCGCTTATTCGCGGGGCGCGAAGTTGAACTGGGAAGCCGCGAACTCACGCGAACAGTGCGAGCAAGCCATAAAATCTGCTGCTCGCGGATTTGCGGATTTTGCGGGAAATCCGCGAATCTCGCGGAATGCGAATTTACCGAAAATCCGCAAAATCCGCGAGCGTAACGGATTTTCCGCCCATGCTTAGCTGCAAGCCCACTTGCAGCATTTGGCTTACAAGTCCTGGGCACACTCAGTGCACTGTACTAGGGTCTGACAAGTAAACCAAATCATCCAATCATGGAGTCACTAATCCATACATCAATTTACAATAGAGAGAGCATATGCACTTTAGCACTGATCAGCAGTGGTAAAGTGCCCAGAGTCATAAAACTAACAAAAACAGGTCCCACAATATATAGGAGGAAGGCAAAAAGTTAAGGGATGACCTTTCAAAAAGGGCCGGTGGGGGTTTTTTGGTCGATGGAGACTCTCAGTTTCGCTAAATTGCAGAGTTGATTGTCTGCAACGATGTGCTCCGGTGTCCCGTGCGTAATAACAGGTGCCCCCATCGGCCAGCACCAGCGGCCGCACGAGCGCCCTGCCTTCAAGGGCAGCTACATTCTCCCCGCCCGCCGACTGCCGGGCCCCAGCTTTTATTTCATTGTGGCAACCCCAAGATCTCCTTCTGGGACACCACCCTTGAGCCTCCCCCGTGGCACACCGATGCCACTCTTTTCCTTGGTATAAATTGGTCCAAAAAAACACCAGGCAAATGTAATTTACTAGTCCTGATGTTGAGCCGTTTTATTTATGAGCAAGGGATTGAAACGTCGACAGTTATAAATAGTACCACAAAAAATGTCTATTATGTCTCACTATTGTGGTGTCTATTTTGGCTAAACTTGGTATTATTTAAATGTGAATGCAAGTTGCCACAGCTCAAATAATTTGCCTGTATTTCTGTATTATTCTTCGTTTTCTGTCCTGTTTAATTTGTACGTATTGTTCTCCCAATTCCCCACACTTCCCCATGACAAAGGGTACAGGCTTGTGCCCCACTATTTATGTTGTTCGAAGTACCTGTTTTTTGATCCAAAACATTGTATGAATAAACTTCCATGTCCGGCTCGACATTGGATCTATATAGTACCTCAACAAGGTCTATATTCTATCTTTTTGATAACCTACTCTTTGCTTAAGACCATTGTTCTTTGTAAACTAAGTTGTGACCTGGCCCATCTGGGGGCTCATTTCAAAACAAGTGCGGGATACTACACATGGTTTTTCTTTATACATTTTGCTGTGAATCTACAGGTTTACCTGTAATTTTGTGTTTTTAAGTAAATTTCTAAGGTTTTTCAAATTCTATTTTATAACTACAACGTCCATGTAACCTTTGGTTTTTTAAGTGAATTTCTATGATTTTTTAACTAGTAGTCAAGTTTGCAGAGTGGTGGAGAAAGGGGGTGGGGCCTCCAACTAGCTCTCAGGAATCCCACTGTAAGGGACTTACTGGAGGTTACAGGAAGACTTCTTGGCTTCCAAGGTCTGTCAGCATCCAAGAGGACGTCATTCTCCAACCAGTAGTGCACCAGCATATTTGCAGAGAGGAGAAGAAAGTGGTCATTACCTTTGAAGACCCCTCAGAAATCCCAGTGTGTGGGACTTACTGAAGGTAACAGGAGGGGTAGATGGCCCCCAAGGATAACACTCAGCAGCTAAGGGGACTTCATCCCCGAACCAGTTGTGTACCAGGAGGCGTGTTTGCAGAGTGGTGGAGAAAGGGAGTGTGGCCTCCGACAACCTCTCAGCAATTTCGCTGTGTGGACTTACTGGTGGTAACAGGATGAGTAGTTGGCACCAAGTGATCCTCAGCAGCCAAGGGGATTTCATCTCACAGACAGCTGTGTTCCAGGAGGTTTGTTTTTAGTGTGGTGGAGAAAGAGGGTGCAACCTCCAACAACCTCTCAGCAATCCTGCTGTGTGGGACTTATAGGAGGTGACAGGAGGGGTAGTTGGCCCCCAAGGACCCTCAAGAGCCAAGCAGACTTCATTCAGCAACTAGTAGTGCACTTGGAGGTGCATTTGCAGAGTGGTGGAGAAATGGGATATGGCATCCAACAAGCTCTCAGCAATACTGCTGTGTGGGACTTACTGGAGGTAACAGGAGGGGTGGTTGGTCATCAAGGATCTTCTGGAGTCAAAGGCACATCATTCCCCAACTAGTAGTGCACCAGAAGGTACATTTTCAGAGTGATGGTGAAAGGGAGCAGGGCCTGCAGTATCTTGAGGGCTGCTTTTTCAATTGTTCTTTTTATTAGGGGAGGAGGGCCTCATGGTCCCGGGAACATTATCTCCTGGGGCCCGCCTTTCTCTAATAGTGGAGGGGGGCGCACAACCCCCTTCCCACACCAATTTCAGACTTGGGACCCCATCCCTCAGGGCCTGGCCTCTATTGTGGGTGCCCCCAGGGCACCTATCCACATCTGTTGGGGACCGCAGGTATAGTCTCAAGGCCCTTGCAGTCACTACCAACTCCATGCCTCCTGCAGGAGCCGGCATTTCTTTTACACATAGGGTGCTGTAAAAACATGCAGCTCCCTCTGTGTAAAAGTAATTTGCTCAGCTTCTAGCAAGCAAGCACATGTTTCATGCTCTCGCTTGCTAGAAGCAGAGCAAAGTTTACTATGGGTAGGTGGTAGCAGTAGAGCTACTGCCAAGTCATAGTATTTATTTATTTTATTTTTTACACTTGTATGGCGCGCAGCTACCCAAAAAGGGTTTCCCGGCGCCGATGACATGTAGTTGAGCAGAGGCATGAGATGAGCATGATTAGTATGGTTGTTTCTGGAAGAGCCAAGTCTTTATGTTCTTCCTAAACCTGGCGTACTTTTCTTCTTTACGGATGTGGAGGGGGAGTGTGTTCCAGAGAATAGGTCCTCGGAAAGAGAAGGATCTTCCTCCCATTCTTGTCAGTCTGAACCTGGGGACCGCGAAGTTTGCTGCTGTTTGGGAGCGCAGGTTTCTTGCTGGTAAGTAGGGAGTAGCTAGGGATTGCAGATATTCTGGTGCCGTTCCTGATTTAATCCTGAACATATAGCTCAGGGCTTTGAACCTGATGCGGTTTTCCACCCTGAGCCAATGCAGATCGTTCAGGTGCTTCGACACACTGGCCATTTTTGGGATTCTGCAAACACCTATTTCCTGGTGGTGGGCACCCTTCGACATTGAAGTAGATGGCCCTGGGGCTGATGGTTCCCAGGGCCATATATGGCTCCAGGATGGAGGCAGTGTCCCACCCTCCTTTTTCAGAATTTGACCCATGAAGGTAATTTCAGCCCCAGGGAAGTGGTGCTCCCGGGGGCCGCAGTGGCACACAGTCCCCTCACATTATTTTAAAATAAAGCCCCAGGAGATGGCGTTCCCCAGGGCTGGAGGGATCCAATGGGCACCCAATTTAAAAATACTGCCTACGTACTGGAGCCTACATGGGCACTCCAGCACATAGATAGTAAATTCACTGTTGCAATAGATGGCTTGTTTTATGACTTTTTTCTGATTGGTACCCGTCCTGTATTCCTTGCAATTCCTACCATTGTGGCACGCCATACAGGTACCACAAGTGCTGAATCCATTGGATGTTCTAAGCCACTGTGCACTAGTGTCATCAGTTGGGTAACTGTGAACTACTCGATCTCATAGAGAAAGTGACTTGAGGCGTGGCTTCTATTCGCTAGCCTATTAGGGTCTGCCGTTAGCAAGTTCCAATGCTTTCTCATTATTCTCTTGAGTGCCCATGCAGCTCTGCTGAATTGGGTTATCATTCTGGGTGCTTTTCTGCCCCCCTCAGTCTTTTCATTAGGTTTTTTCTCACATGGTTTAAATAGCAGCTCCTGTTGAGAACAACCTTCCATTTTGCTCTTATCTCCAGTCAAAGTGTCTTCTTTATAGCCTCTTTGCCTAAAGTGGGTCAGCATGGTTTGTTGCTCTCTCTGATAGTTATCGTCAGTATTGCCATTACGGCGTGCCCTTAATAACTCACCATAAGGTATGCTTTGTATTAGGGAGGCTGGGTGATGACTTCCAGCATGCAATATTGCATTCCCTGACATAGCCTTACAGAACAAGCGTGTTGTGATTTTACTATCCTATATGGATGCCTTCCGATCCTGAAGTAGTCCCGACTAGTGGTATGGCTAATTTGACATTTCAGTATACCCGCATGACATTGTGGCTCAGTTCTATTTTGGACTCCTGCAGTGTCAGGCATGCCAGATTATACATACAAATGCTGTGCATTTCACATATAGGTACCCATAAATATTGGTGGAGCAATTGCTCAGTATAGAACAAGGAGGCATGCTGCCAATAGGTTCAGGCCCTGTAGTTATGCTACTTTTCCAAAGGCAGGGCTGACATCACAGTGTAATATTTGCATTACTATTAACAATGCAAATATCATGAATGATGCCTTCATTATATGGAATTACCTTATTTGCTAAGACACAGTATTGAAGTATATAATATGAATATGTATTTCTTTAATGTCTGACTTCATTGCAGTCCGCAATACTAAATCTGTACCATGCAATGCGCACAGGCCGTCCGCAGTGTTGCATCACAGCACCTTTAGATATCATCACGCTTGATTTGCAATAAGTTGGGCTAGTATTTTATTGAGAGTGGGTGCATGTAAAGGCAAGGTCAGGTTACAAACTGAATTGCATGTTCTGCTGATCTTAGTGGTGACTGTCAAATGAAATCTACTGGAAGTGGATCCAAGCGCTTCCTTGAACAGCAGGAATCTACTACAAAGAACCCCCATCTTACCAACCGTGATCCAGCAAACACTCTGGTGCAAAAGATTTCCTAAAAGTGAAAGAACCCTGGCGTATTATTCCTGCATTACTAGGAGAAAAAGCACTTTAGGGGAAGAAGAATCCCTGGGATTAAATGATGTGTGGGCTGCTCTTCAGTTTTCGTCCATATGAATTATATCAGGAAGCAGGAAATAATGACTCATTGCTTCCTAACTGATCCATGTGCAGGATCACTGACAGAATATCAAAAACAACAATATTGTCCTACGTAATGTTGTGTCAAAAATATTGTTTATAAAAATATTGTGTCTCTATACTTATATTGGTAAGTACTAAATATCAAATATAAAATATCGTTTCACACCAATGTCATTAAAAACATTCAAAAAAATCACTTTCAGTATATATTACCTACTGGCGGTCGCCAGTAGGTATATATAATTAGGACCTAGTTTCCATAGGAAAACCGCAACATTCTATTGGGAATAACTTTGGCGCTGGTTGATGAATCTTCGCAAATTTCTCAAAGAAGATGGCCCGCTCTGCTCCTTCCCTGAAAGTTTTGGGGGGATGCGTCAAGTGGGGGATGAGAAAAAAGGGGGGTCCCAAAACGTGTTTTCCCCATGTTATTTTCCATAGGACGATTAGACACGGCTACAGCCCGAACGGATGAACGGAATTACACCAAATTAGGCAGAGAGGTAGAGTTCGGTTCGCAGATCACACTTTTGCTTAAATGGGGTAAATCCCTCCAGAAGTTCCTGAGAAAATCAAAAGGAAAAACATTATATATCTGGGCGGAGCCTAACCACACATCTCTTCGTAATTTCTGATTGCCTGTCAGCACTTCATCCAAGAAGTGTTAGCAGCCATCTTGGGACCAATATACATGATAGCACCTCATTAAAAAGCAGTGCAGTTAATAGAAGGTTTTAGGACTTTAGTTACATTATAAATCATTTGTTGATGGTACCATACTCATTTTAGGAATTGGGGTGTGTTCTAAGGTGATTTTACCATGCGAAAAAGCCTTCTGCTGGGATATCATGAATCATGTTTGAAAGAAAACTATTATCTCATGCTTTTCCCACAGTGGTTTGGAAGGGGATCTATAAGCTTAGCTGAAAGCATATTTTCTGTAAATTCACATTATCTTTCTGACATTCTCAGTAAAACATGTACATACAACAAGGACAGAGACTGTCAGTTGATTCCTTTGTGTTCTACTGTAGCCTCCTAGAGTGTTCTAAAGAACAACTAGAGCGCTAACAGTCCTACTTATTACAAAGGTATGGCACACCTGAAGCCATCTTGATTGGAATAAAGTGGTAACTCTTAAAACATTTAATTTGAAAAGGAACAAAATGAGGGGGTTTATTTTGCCATAGAAAGTATGATTAGTGCTTCAGAAAGAAAAATTAGGGCACATTTTCAGTGACTTCTCAAATCCTCTTCTATTTCATGAAAATAATTCTGACATGCAGACTGAAACATGCACTTTGAATACCAGCAGCAGACTTCCCTGGTGAGCAGTAGCTTTACTACAGTGAATAACTAGAACTAATGAGCAACTAGAGTGCTAACATTCAGAATTTATGGCAAATGTGTGACACATCTGAATGCCTTCTTGATGGAACCAAAGTAAACAAGCATTGGAAATGCAATAGATCTCGCCCTCGTTTAAGTTAAAGCCATTCTGTTTGTAATGAGGTGGCTTTTTAGCTTTGCTTTTATTAGTGTTTTTCAAACTTTCATGTACATAACACGCATATGTATGCATATATGTATATGTATGCATGCATTTATATTTGTATTTATATAGATATGCAGATTATATATGTTAATATATATGTATGTATTTAGATACACATACATATATATAAATGCATATGCATATATATGCATATATATATGTGAATCGGGACAATACCTACCCGGTGGCGCGCCATTTTAAGGAGGCACATCAAAGTAACAACAAGGACCTAACATTCTTTGTCATTGAAGCTGTCCCTGCAAGCAGGAGAGGGGGCAATAGAGAGGCTGCGCTCCGTAGATTAGAAACAAAATACATACTCCGCTTAGATTCTAAGGCCCCGGTAGGTTTAAATGTCACTGAGGATTTGTACACTGTGTTGGGATGATCAGTTGAACAAATGCTTGCATCCACATAATAGTTCTAGTCAGATAACCGAAGGTAAATGCGAACTCCTGTACATATATGAAGTTGGTTTTCTCTATTATTTTTAAATGGTTTTTATCATTTGGAAATGATGGTTTTAATCATCTTATGTACTATTTATTATCTTAGGATGTTTTAATCAACAACATCATGATTTTATTATTGTAAAGTGCGATGACATGCATTTTTTGATCTATTGTGTTGTGACCTATTTCCTCTTATAACCTGTGATGGTCCCATTTACGTTATGAATACTGTTGAACACTGGTATGCTCAAACAAACATTAATGAGTATTGAAATATCTGAGATTCAATTAATGGACGAGACTGGGCTCAGTCCGACCATGCTGACCCCTTATGTATTGATTTCTGCTGTTTATCAGATATTTTTTTAAACATTTATAATGTTTTGCACTATCCATCACTTAGCACTTTATTGCACTTTTTTGCACTCCCCTATGTATGTCCAACTGCAGGGATCTGCAGTGGACATTAGATATGCCATACATTAATCATGATTATTTGGGGATTTATCCCGATATTTCATAATTTAACAGACATCCCATATGAATTTTATATATAGCCAGCATTGGACAAGTTTACTCAATGGTAAACATGTACTTTACACTGGTTTTAAATGCATTGACGTCTGTTTTACATTAATCAGCATGAATTTAACTTACGCAATTAGCCACCTATAAGCATCTAGACCTCATTCGGACTCGATGGACTATATGATGAACCCTAAGCCCCGCAAATATCGGACATGAAGGGCTTATTTTTAAATAGTTTGGCTTTTAAATGCAATCATGTAGTTATTTATTGTACATATGTATTTATAACCTACATCGATAATCAATTGTTTCGATTTTCATTGATGTACTGCCGATGCTGTATTGTCTGCTTTCTATGGCTATGAGGTTCCCTGTCACGTGTAAGGGGCTTCGTGACGTACATAAGGGTGTAATTTGCACTTTCACGTTGTCATGTGAACAAGGCTCCGGGTGAGCCGAAATGTTATGGCGACTAGCACGCAACTTTTGAAATAAAGAACAGCACTAAATCTAAGGTCTGTGTCTGTGCTGCTTGGGAGGGCGCTTGTAGCGAGCGAGCCTGGAGGCGGAAACAGAACTTGCTAATATATATGTGTATATGTGTGCGTGTAGAGAGATAGAGGTAGAGAGGTAGAGGTAGAGAGGTAGAGGTAGAGAGGTAGAGGTAGAGAGGTAGAGACTAGTAGAGAGAGGTAGAGAGGTAGAGAGTAGAGAGTGAGTAATAGAGAGTAGAAAGTGAGTAGTAGAGAGCAGTAGAGAGAGTAGCAGAGAGTGAGTAGTAGAGTGAGTAGTAGAGAGTAGTAGAGAGTGAGTAGTAGAGAGTAGTAGAGAGTAAGTAGTAGAGTGAGTAGTAGAGAGCTGTAGAGAGTAGTAGAGAGTGAGTAGTAGAGAGTAGTAGAAAGGGAGTAGTAGAGAGTGAGTAGCAGAGAGAGAGAATAGTAGAGAGTAGTAGAGAGTGAGTAGTAGAGTGAGTAGTAGAGAGTAGTAGAGAGAGAGTAGTAGAGAGTGAGTAGTAGAGAGTAGTAGACAGTGAGTAGTGGAGTGAGTAGTAGAGAGTGAGTAGTAGAGAGTAGTAGAGAGCAGTAGAGTGATAAGTAGAGAGTGAGTAGTAGAGAGTAGTAGGGAGTGAGTAGTAAAGAGTGAGTTGTAGAAAGAGAGTAGTAGAGAGTTAGTAGTAGAGAGTAGAGAGTAGTAGAGAGTGAGTAGTAGAGAGTAGTTTATAGTGAGTAGTAGGGAGTGAGTAGTAGAGAGTAGTAGAGAATGAGTAGTAGAGAGTGAGTATTAGAGAGTAGTGGAGTAGTAGAGAGTGAGTAGTAGGAGTAGTGGAGAATATTCCAACGTTTGGCACAGCACCACTTGCACAACAAGTCCAATCAAATCATATCACTTAGAGTCCTTATTGAAGTGCTGAATCTTGGTGTATATTCAAATGCTTTTATTTTCCTTAAGTTTATGTACCACAGCCCGCCGACGCGTTTCGTTCTGTACAACAGAACTTCTTCAGGGCGTTCTTATTTCCTTCAAGTTATGTCGGTATCCTGTTGTCATATAACTAGATATTTCTTCCAAATGTTAGACGAGACGTAAGTACATTCTTATTCAAAGTGACTAGGTATCAATTTTACCCACACAATTCGGGCAGACTTGAGTAATTGATAGCCTCCTCAAAGTCAGTCTTTCAAAAAATCCAAAGTATAGGACATGATAATCCAAATAAATTACTCAAGTCCATGGATGCTGCTGGGAATGCTCCCAGCAACACCCATTGCACACCCCTTTAATGCAGGACACTGCGTAAAAGGGACTGATATTTATCAGGCAGGATTACGCCACAAAAAGTGGCTTAGTCCTGCCTGATAAATATCACTCAGTCTTCTGCGCCACCGGAACGTCACAAAAAGTGACATTCCGGAGGCGCAAGGGGCTCGTAAATAAGGCCCCATAGGTTTCACACTCGTTATAGTTAGGAATTAGCATTTAAAAAACCTTTGAAATTCACTGAAAAAACCATAGGTTTCACACCAGTTATAGTTAGCTGGACATTTTACTCATACAAAACCACAAAAAGTGCATCATTCATGACATGGTCAGTGACATCACTGACGACATCACTGATGACATCTCAAATGACATCACTGATGATATCACTGATGACATCATCCATGTGACAATCAAATACACCTCATCACACACTAGCATAATCTTTCATCACTCACTGTAAAATAGAAAGTGCCATATTTGAAACCAGTGACACACCAATAGAAATTTGTAAACACTCACTCAGTTATTCATAGAACTATACACACATTTAATCACTTACCTATAGATTCAGTGTTATATGCAGTGAATAATCAACAGAACACTATCAAATATACGTATACGCCTATTTCAACATTGCACACCAGCACACATTGTATTCACTTATAAAGACATCCTTCTGACTTATGCAACCAATTGATTATACTTACATTTACTCACCTACACACTTATACAAACACCACTTCATATATTTATATAGATAGTAATTCACACTTAGTGTGTTATAAAATCACTATTACAAGTATACAGTTATCCATATAGTGACTCATACAATCACTAAGTCTTAGGCACACTTAATTAGATATAACTGTCACATACACTGCCTTTTTTCAAGTTTAATGGAGATGTACCATTGAGAGAAATATTTCATCACCACCACACCCATAAACATATACACTCACTGAAACAACTGTTATAACATGTAGTCTTAACCTCATATACCTACTGAATGAACTATTCACACATTTTTTGGCAGTCACCCCCCCCCACCAAACCACATAGACATTCATTTACCCATACAAATACTCAGTTAAGAAACCAATAACAAATATAATCTTTAACATAGCAATTAAGACAAAGCAATAGACTTTCACACAGTTTAGTAACTACACATTATATATAGTGAGACTACAAATTAGTCAAGGAAACAATCAATGACACTGTTACTAAATCCACCATCCACACATTTATATTTATATATCCACTCATTTGTCAATGCAAAGTAGTGTATTTATAATACATATTTAAATATCAAAGCAAACCACATTCACTGGATGATGTCATCAGTGATGTCATCAGTGATGTCACTGACCATGTCATGAATGATGTAATATGTGAAATCATCAGCAGTGGATTGCGGGCGCGCGAGTTATAGTGAGTACAACTAACTATAATGGGGGAAGTTCAATGGTTTGTATGAGTAAAATGTCCAGCTAACTATAATATATATATATTTATATATACGTGCGCGGACCTTCGCGTGCGTGAGCTGCATGCTGATTGGCTGCCATCTTGTACCTCAGTGGACTGAGGCACAAGAAAGCAGAGAAACAAACGTGTAGAACTCAAAAAGGGGGCAGGGTAGAAGCACCCTGACCCCCTAGGCCTGCTCAGGAGGTCCCACTAGGACCCCCCAAGGTAAAAAAAAAAAAATGTTCCGAAAAATCACGGGGTGCGTGTACCGTGCGCGCACGGGTCCGTGTACATATGCGTTCGGTATGCGGATGCAGCGCGTACCTTTCTGAGAAAGCTGCATGCTTATTGGCAGTCAACACTCCAAACCAGGAAGTGTTGGCAGCCATCTTGTGCTCATTAGACTGAGGCACAAGAAAGTAGAAAAACCAACGTGTAGAACACAAAAAGGGGGCAGGGTAGAAACACCCTGACCCCCTAGGCCTGTAAAGGTGGTCCCACAAGGACCCCCAAGGCCCAGATTTTATTTTTTTTAAACCCGGTATGTTTTTTTAAAAATTACCCCCCAGGGGGAACAAATCGCGGTGGCATAGTGATAAAGAAGTGTGGGGGGTGCCCAATCCCCCCCACACTGCCCCGAGGACTGCCGCCCTCCGGGGCAAAGCAACACAGCCCCCTGGCACATACTGGTGAGCTAGTTGGCCCCCAGGGACCCCCAGTAAGCAAGGGGAATTAGTTCCCCCTCTTCAAACATCCACCGGGGCTGCGTTGCTGAGAGCTGTAAAAAAGGGTGCGGCCTCATTACACCTCTCTGCAATGCAGCCCTCTGGCGCATACTGGAGGCTCCTGGTGGGCTAGTTGGCCCCCAGGGACCGCCAGTATGCAAGGGGAATTAGTTCCCCCTCTTCAAACATGCACGGGGGCTGCGTTGATGAGAGGTGTACAAAAGGGTGTGGCCTCATTACACCTCTCTGCAATGCAGCCCCCTGGCGCATACTGGAGGCTCCTGGTGAGCTAGTTGGCCCCCATGGACCTCAGTATGCAAGAGAATTAGTTCCCCTCTGCAAATGCGCCAGGGGCTGCGTTGCAGAGAGGTGTAACAAGGGGCATAGCCTCATTACACCTCTGTGCAATGCAGCCCCCTGGCACATACTGGAGGTTCCAGGTGGGCTAGTTGGCCCCCAGGGGCACCCAGAATGCAAGGGGAATAAGTTCCCCCTCTTCAAACATGCCAGGGGGCTGCGTTGCAGAGAGGTGTAAAAAAAGGTGTGGCCTCATTACACCTCTCTACAATGCAGCCCCCAGGCACATTCTGCAGGTTCAAGGTGGGCTAGTTGGCCCCCATGGACCTCAGTATGCAAGGGAATTAGTTCCCCCCAGCAAATGCGCCAGGGGGCTGCGTTGCAGAGATGTGTAACAAGGGCCATAGCCTCATTACACCTCTGTGCAATGCAGCCCCCCGGCGCATACTGGAGGTTCCAGGTGGGCTAATTGGCCCCCAGGCGCCCCCAGTATACAAGGGGAATTAGTTCCCCCTCTTCAAACACGCCCGGGGGCTGCGTTGCAGAGAGGTGTAAAAAGGGGCATGGCTTCATTTCACCTCTCTGCAATGCAGTCCCCTGGCACATACTGGAGATTCCTGGTGGGCTTTCAGGTCTTATATAGTTAGGAATTAGCATTAAAAAAAACGTTAAAATTCACTGAAAAACCCAAAGGTTTCAGGCCTTATATAGTTAGGAATTAGCATTTAAAAAACCTTGCAAATTCACTGAAAAATCCATAGGTTTCAGGCCTTATTTAGTTAGGAATTAGCATTTAAAAAACCTTTGAACTTCACTGAAAAAACCATAGGTTTCAGGCCTTATATAGTTAGGAATTAGCATTTAAAAAACCTTTAAAATTCACTAAAAAAACTATAAGATTTAGGGGTGTTATACTTAGCTGGACATTTCACTCATACAAAACCATTGAAATTGCTCCTATATGGATGTACCATGTTACAACGCATACCATTACAACTACCTACTATTACAACGCGACCATTACAACGCATACCATTACAACGCATAGCGCTTTGAGGTGCTGGATAGTGGTAAGTATAATTTACTATTCTAACTCCAGTCCCCGTGGACACTAGAGAAGGTGTTGGATAGTAAATTATACTTATTCCCTATCCTAGAGCGCCCCCCAGCGCAATGCGTTGTAATGGTATGCGTTGTAAAAGTTGCGTTGTAATAGTAGGTAGTTGTAAAAGTTGCGTTGTAACAGGTGTATACCCTCCTATATGGTTAGTTGAACCAACTATATTTCGCGCACCCGCAATCCACTGCTGAAGATGTCACATATTACATAATTCCTGACATGGTCAGTGACATCACTGATGACATCTCAAATGACATCGCTGATGACATGACTGATGACATCATCCACGTGACAATCACATACACCTTTTCATACACTAGTAAAATCTTTCATAACTCTTTGTAAAATACAGAGTATCATATTTGAATCCATTGTCACAGCAATACAAGTATCTAAAAACCCACTCAGTGATTCATAGATGTATACACACATCTAATCACTTACCTGTAGATTCACTCATACATGCTGTCAATGAACAATAGAACACTATCAAAAATACTTATACACCTATATCGACATTACACACCAGCACACATCCTATTCACATGTGAAGTCATCCTACTCCCTTATGCAAACAATGGATCATACTTACATATTTACTTAGCTACACACTTACACAAACACAACTTCATCTATTCATTTAGATAGTAAGTCATACTTAGTGAATTATAAAATCATTATTACAAGTATACAGTTATCCATACAGTCACTCACACAATCATTGAGTCTTATGTATACTTATTTATATACAACAACTGACACATACACTGCCTTTTATTTTTCTAGTTTGTTGGACATGTACCATTGAGAAATATATTTGCTCATCACCCCACCCATAAAGATATTCACTCACCCAAACAACTGTTAGAACATGTAGTTTTACCTTCATATATCTAGTGAATCAAGTGGGCAGTCACACACCCGCCACCGAACCACACACACATTCACTCTCCAATACAAATACTCAGTTAACTAATCAATAACTAATATAGACTTTCACATAGCTAGTAACAAACTGGAGAACCAGTTTACAC
Source organism: Lissotriton vulgaris (assembly GCF_964263255.1). NCBI lineage: Eukaryota > Metazoa > Chordata > Amphibia > Caudata > Salamandridae > Lissotriton > Lissotriton vulgaris. Next base: position 580,688,587 of record NC_141687.1, on the reverse strand, counting down.
AACACTGACAAAGTAATACAGATATTCACACAGTTTAGTCACTATCCACTATATTTAGTGAGACACTATAAATTGGTCAAGTAAACACTCAATTACACTGCTACTAAATCCTCCATCCAAATATTTATTTTTGTATATCCACTCATTCTTCAATGCAAATTGCTATATATATAATGCATATTTAAATAACGAAGCAAACCACATTCATTGGATGATGTCATCAGTGATGTCATTTGAGATGTGTTCAGTGATGTCACTGACCATGTAATGAATGATGTAATATGTGACATCATCAGCAGTGGATTGCGGGTGCGCGAAATATAGTTAGTACAACTAACTATATAGGAGCAATTTCAATGGTTTTGCATGAGTAAAATGTCCAGCTAAGTATAACACCCCTAAAACTTATAGTTTTTTGAGTGAATTTTAAAGGTTTTTTAAATGCTAATTCCTAACTATATAAGGCCTGAAACCTATGGTTTTTTCAGTGAATATATATATAGATATTACCTACTGGTGGTCGCCAGTAGGTATATATAGTTAGGACCTAGTTACCATAGGAAATCCGCAACATTCTATTGGGAATAACTTTGGCGTCGATTGAGGAATTTGCGTGTAATTTTCCAGAAGTTTGGCCAGCACAGTTCTACTCCTTCCCATAAAGTTTTGGGGGGATTTGTTGAGCGGGGGCCGAGAAAAAAGGGGGGTCCCAAAAAAATGTTTTCCAATGTTAATTTCCATAGGACGATTAGACACGGCTACAGCCCGAACGGCTGAACGGAATTACCCCAAACTTGGCAAAATGGTAGGGACTGGTATGCAGAAGTGCCTTTTCTATATTTGGTGAAAATCCCTCCAGTAGTTCCTGAGAAAATCAAAAGAGAAAAAATGTATATATCTATAGCAGCTTACTGTAAGCTTACTGTAAGCTTAACTTTCCGAGCACGAGCTGAATGCTAATTGGCTGTCAACTGTCTGTCAACACACCAAACCAGAAAGTGTTGGCAGCCATCTTGTGCCTCGGTAGACTGATGCACAGGAAAGCAGAAAAACAAACTTGTAGAACTCAAAAAGGGGGCAGGGTAAAAAAAAAATGTGGGGGGCCTCGGGTGTCCTTGTGGGACCCCCTGAGCAGGCCTAGGGAGTCAGGGTGCTTCCCTTTGCGTGGTTTGCACCTTTTTTTACTGCTTTCTTGTGCCTTGGTTCTACCGAGGCACAAGATGGCTGCCAACACTTTCTGGTTTGGAGTGTTGACAGACAGTGGCAGCCAATCAGCATGCCTTCCCGAGAAAGCTGCATGCTCATTGGCTGTCAACACTTCTAACTAGGAAGTGTTGGCATCCATCTTGTGCTAGTGTTGACAGACAGTGGCAGCCAATCAGCATGCCTTCCCGAGAAAGCTGCATGCTCATTGGCTGTCAACACTTCTAACCAGGAAGTGTTGACATCCATCTTGTGCTCGATAGACAAAGGCAAAAGAAAACAAAAAAACAAACGTGAAGAACACAAAAAGGGGGCAGGGTAGATACACCCTAACATCCTAGGCCTGCCCAAATGGTCCCACAAGGACAAAAAAGGACCAATTTTATTTTTAAAAACCCGGTCTGTTTTTTAAAAAATTACCCCCTGGGGGAACCAAATCGCGGGGGCATAGTGATGAAGAAGTGTGGGGGGTCCACAATCCCCCCACACTTCCCCGTTGACCGCCACCCCCGGGGCAAAGCAATGCAGCCCCTTGGCGCATACTGGAGGCTCCTGATGGGCTAGTTGGCCCCCAGGGACCCACAGTATGCAAGGGGAATTAGTTCCTACTCTGCAAACACGCCAAGGGTTGCGCTGCAGAGAGGTGTAAAAAAGGGTGTGGCCTCATTACACCTCTCTGCAATGCAGCCCCCTGGTGCATTCTGCAGGTTCCAGGTGGGCTAGTTGGCCCCCAGGGACCCCCAGTATGCAAGGGGAATTAGTTCCCCCTCTGCAAACACACCCAGGGGCTGCGTTGCAGAGAGGTGTAAAAAAGGGTGTGGCCTCATTACACCTCTCTGCAATGCAGCCCCCTGGCTTATACTGGAGGCTCCTGGTGGCCTAATTGCCCCCCAGTATGCAAGGGGAATTAGTTCCTCCTCTGCAAATGCACCAGGGGTTGCGCTGCAGAGTGTTGTAAAAAGGGGGCGTGCCCTCTGAACACCTGCCTACAAAAATGTAGTAAATCAGTATAAAAAAAACTAAATTAATACATGTAAAAATTGTCATTTAAAAAACCTTGCAAATTCACTAAAAAAAACATAGGTTTCAGGCCTTATATAGTTAGGAATTAACATTTAAAAAACCTTGCAAATTCACTGAAAAAAGATAGGTTTCAGGCCTTATATAGTTAGGAATTTGCATTAAAAAAACCTTGCAAATTCACTGAAAAAACCAAAGGTTTCAGGCCTTATATAGTTAGGAATTAGCATTTAAAAAACCTTGCAAATTCACTGGAACAACCATAGGTTTCAGGCCTTATATAGTTAGGAATTAGCTTTTAAAAAACCTTTGAAATTCACTGAAAAAAACTATAAGTGTTAGGGGTGTTATAGTTAGCCAGACATTTCACTCATACAAAACCATTGAAATTGCTCCTATATAGTTAGTTGTACTAACTATATTTCGCACACCCACAATCCACTGCTGATGATGCCACATATTACATCATTCATGACATGGTCAGTGACATCACTGATGACATCTCAAATGACATCAATGATGACATCACTGATGACATCATCCATGTGACAATCACATAACCTTTTCAAACACTAGTAAAATCTTTCATCACTCTTTGTAAAATATAGAGTATCATATTTGAATCCATTGACACAGCAATACAAGGATCTAAAAACCCACTCATTGATTTGCATTTTTGAAAAACCTTAGAAATTTACTGAAAAAACATAGGTTTTAGGGGTGTTATAGTTAGCTGGACATTTCACACGTACAAACCCATTGAACTTCCTCAGTTATAGTTAATTGTACTAACTATAACTTGCGCGCCCGCAATCCACTGCTGATGATGTCACATATTACATCATTCATGACATGGTCAGTGACATCACTGATGACATCTCAAATGACATCACTGATGACATCACTGCTGGATGATGATCATCCAGTGAATGTGGTTTGGTTCGATATTTAAATATGTATTATATATATATAGCAATCTGCATTGAAGAATGAGTGAATGTATAAGTGTCTGGATAGAGCACTTAGTAGCACTGTGATTGACTGTCTAAGGGACTAATTTAAAGTGTCTCACTAAATATATGGGATAGTGATGAAACTGTGTGAATATCTGTTTCACTGTTTCTCTTGTTGTGTAAACTTCCACATAAGTTGGTTTCTAGCTGAAAGTCTATATTACTATTAATTAGTTAAGTGAATATATGTATTGGATAGTGAATGTATTTGTGGTTGGGTGGGAGGTGTGTTCATGTTCAAAAATGTGTAAATAGTTGATTTAGTAGGTATAATACTTTAATACTGCATGTGGAAACACTTGTTTGGGTGAGGGAATCTCTTTATGGGTGTGGTGATGAGTAAATATATTTCTCAATGATCCAACAAAGTAGAAATACTAAAAGGCAGTGTATGTGAAACCTGTTGTTTGTAAATACGTATACATAAGACTCAGTGATTGTATGAGTGGCTGTGTTAAAAACTGTATACCTGTAATAGTGATTTTATAACACACTAAGTATAAGTTACTATCTCTATGAATAAATAAAGTGGTGTTTGTATAAGTGTGTAGCTTAGTAAATGTAAGTATTATCAATTGTTTGCATAAGTGTGTAGGATGACTGCATAAGGGAATCGGATGTGTGCTGGTGTGTAATGTTGATGCAGGTGTATAAGTATATTTAATAATGTTCTATTGATATTTGTTAGCATGTATGAGAGAATCTATAGGTAAGTGTTTAGAGGTGTGTGTAGATGTAGGAATGACTGAGTGGGTTTTTAGAAACTTATATTGGTGTATCAATGGTTTCACGAGTGTTGAAAGGTTATGCTAGTGTATGATGAGGTGTACCAGATTGACACATGGATGATGTCATCAGTGATGTCATTTGAGATATCATCAGTGATGTCACTGACCATGTCATGAATGATGTAATATGTGACATCATCAGCAGTGGATTGCGGGCGCACAAGTTATAGTTAGTACAACTAACTATAAATGAGGAATTTCAATGGTTTTGTATGAGTGAAATGTCAAGCTAACTATAACACCCCTAAAACCTATATTTTTTTCAGTGAATTTCTAAGGTTTTTTAAATGCTAATTCCTAACTATAACATGTCTTAAACCTATGGTTTTTTTCAGTGAATTTCAAAGGTTTTTAAAATTTATTTATTGCTGTATTTTTTTCTATTTTCTAACTACATTTTTTTAATGTTTTTATTTTTAGATATGTTATTTTTTAAATTACATTACACATATTAAAAAAAATATATATATATTTCTTAAATTATTTGATATTGTTTAAAATATACTCAAATTGTTTTTCTTATTATTTTTTTTTCCTTTTTTTTGGAGTTGCGCACCCTGCTCGTTCACTGCGCGGAACGTGTCTGCCATTTTAGGATTGGTGTGTAGGATCCGCGTATGGTGTGCGATGAGTACTACTTTTCCAACTCGGACGCTATGCGACTTGTACACGACTCCTGGCGCATACGCGAGATGTACATATTACGCAACGTGACAGATACGCAGTAGCGCGTGACGTCATATGCATGTCGGGCGCGGTGGATGCGCGACTCCCGCGAAATTTTTTAATGTTCAAAAACGTATATATATAATATATAAATATTAAGACAAGACATTATCTGAGGTAATCATAAAAATAATATCCTTTAACTTTCAAAAAAAGTACATTACTCCTAAATGCAATTTCGCGAAGTCTCGCTGAGTGCGAGCTGGGTGCGCGCACCCTACGTGTACCCCATGTGACCACAAAAAAAGAGATTTGATTGGTTCATTAGACTTCCTATTAAAAGTATTGAAGGACCCCACCCATTTCAATCTTCTTAGACCTTTTCTTAGGGAAAGACCTGCTGAGAATAACTGCTCTTTTTTGCTCATTGCAGAACTGATTGACCTCATAATTTTCAAAATGGCTACAAATCCACCTTCTTCTTCAGACTCTGAAGAGTCTACCACTGAGGAATTTGTTGCAGAACTTCCCCCTCCAGAGAGGTATTCATCTATTGTGTGGAAGTCTTTCACATTCCCACCTGGACTAAAAAAGGTGAATGTGACGAAGATAAGATGCAAAATCTGCAAGGCTTTCCTCTCTAGAGGAGACCCCAACAAAAATACTCGTGTGGGACAGCGAGTATGAGGAAGCATTTGAAGACATGCCATCTTGTCAACTATGCACGAGAGGAGATGAGAAGGCTACATCAAAATGCTCCTGCACCACCAGCTGTTCCAAGCACATCTGGAACAGCACCGTTAACTCAATTCCACCACCAGATATACGTCCCCAATTTGCACGAGTCAGGATGAATTGCATAAAATGCAGACGTCTCATTTCTTATGGAGAACAATCAGTGGACCTTGTTTGTCAGGCTATCGACAACCACCATTGTTAGTTTTTGTTTTTTCTCCTTTTAGTTTTTGGTACTGTTCGTCCTGTTTCCCTGTTTAAAAAAAACAAAAAAATAATTTAAAAAAAAAAGCAAAAATACAAAACAACAAAAAAAAATATTTTCAGAACTACCTACCCTGGTTAAAAAACAGAGCTAAACTTGTATGCTAGTGAGTGAAATTTTAGATGTATGTATGTGTAGTGCATACATGACTGAAATAATGCATTTGTGATGTGTGTTGAATGCATAAGTGCAGAACTATAAGGCAATGCTGCAGCATGACACTGTAAACTATTTAGCTACAGCATGCTGTGGTACTTCCGTAGCACAGGGATGCAACATTTGTACATAAATATGTTGCAAGTCTGTGCTTCCCTCTGCACATCTGCTTAAACTGATGCCATGTGGTGACACATGCACCCTTGCTCCATGGTGCAAGGATGTTTGTGTCATGCAGAGATTGTTTTTGTGCAGCAAGGGACACCTTTCTGCACAAAAACAATCAAAAAAGGCATTTTTCACCTTCAATATATGCTGTGCATTGTAGCATATATTTAAAGTGAAGAAAATGAGAAGTGAAAACAATTCTCCTTGTTGTGCTTTGCTACACCAATTGAAGGATGGTGCAGCATTCACAAACATGGCCAGATTCATAATTTTTTGATAAAACTGGACATATGTCTTGTTCAATGACTGTTCTGTGCAAACACGCACAGCAAAACCTATAGAACACCTTTTCAACGGAAAGTGCTGTGTATGATGAGATTATATGTACATGGAAAACAAAAGGTATATAGAACGCCTTTATCTCACCTTATAAATGAGAAAGAGAGTTAATGGCTAGGCCAAATCTAATTACAGGAGTAACTTTATGTACTGCTAACAGAGAACAAGATACATTTATAAGTACTTATGTTGTACAAAACTTATAGCACATATTTATATATGACTGTAGAGAAGGGATGGGGCCTACTGTCACATGTGGAAAAAAACTTTGTGATGTGCTTTAAGTTAAATTGTTTTATTTCTTATAATTCTAAAATTACCAGGACCTACAAGAACATCATATGTCTCTATTGTGTACTATACCATGTATGTTGCAGACAGGTGTTCTGAAGCTCTCTCCTATTTGATACCTGTCTGCAATGGAATTCTCTGGCACAAATCTAGTCCACTAATCTTTCATTTTTTTCGACTGTGTGCAAACACAGTCCATTGTGCATTTTAAGACTTACTTAAACTTAGCTCAGCAGTAATACAACTAAAAAACGCTACACATTTTATTCAGTTGTTTTTTATAATGTTAAATATAGTAAATTCCATATTTTAGAATTAGGATCTGTAAAAGAAAAGAAAAAATAGTTATAACATGTAATAATACATTTTTAACAGCACAGCATAATTTTAACATTTTACAAAGCAATTTATTTGCCTTTTTTGCTGTTCTCAGAATATATTGAATTTCAATAGAAACAGTGATTTCAATCGTACTGATCACATAACAGCGGGCAAAAAAAACCCAATCATTTAGATTGTTTAAAAAAAAAAAACAATCCAACCCCAGTAAAATAGCGGATAATACAAATCACACATATATAAATTTTTTACTTCTAAGAAAATGTTATAACTTACATTTATAAATTCATGATTTAGACTTTAGGGTAGTGCAGTGGTGTTTGGGTAGTGTAGGAGGTCGTGCTGGAGTATATTTAAGGTTTAGAGTACTGCAATTGTATTTGGATAGTGCAGAGAGTCATGCTGGGGTAGTGTTTTAGGGTTTAGGGTAGTGCAGTGGTGTTTGGGTAGTGTAAGGGGACGTGCTGGTTTAGGTTTAAGGTTTAGGGTAGTGTAGTGGTGTTTGGGTAGTGTAGGGAGTCGTGCGAGGGTAGTGTTTTAGGGTTTAGGGTAGTGCAGTGGTGTTTGCGTAGGGTAGGGGGTCGTGCTGGGATAGTGTTTTTTAGGGTAGCATAGTAGTGTTTGGGTTATGTAGGGGGTCATGCTGGGGTAGATTTAAGGTTTAGGGTAGTGCAATGTTATTTAGGTAGTGTAGGGGGTCATGCTGGGGTAGTGCTTAGGGTAGTGCAGTGGTGTTTATATAGTGTAGGGGGTTGTGCTCGGGTAGATTTAGAGTTTAGGGTAGTGCACTGGTGTTTGTGTAGTGTAGGGGGTCGTGCTGACGTACTCTTTTAGGGTAGTACAGTGGTGTTTGGGTAGTGTTAGGGGTTGTGCTAGGGTAGGTTTAAGGTTTATGCTAGTGCAATGGTATTTGGGTAGTGTAGGGTTCATGCTGGGGTAGTGTTGTAGGGTATAAAGTAGTGCAGTGGTATTTGAGTAGTGTAGAGGGTCATGCTGGAGGTAGTGTCACTGCAAGAGCACATGTACTTATATGTCTGCAAACACATGAACCAAACAAATCATTCTCTCTCAATTTTCCCAAAAAGGACACTAACTGAACTTACTACTTTTGGTATTCACAGAAGTTAGGATTGTGTCTTAAGTTTGTCTTAAGACAAACTTAAGACAGACTTAAGACAGACTTAAGACAAAATCCTAACTTCTGTGAATACCAAAAGTAGTAAGTGCATTCTGTGAATGCCAAAAGTAGTAAGTGCATTTTGTGAATACCAAAATAGTAGTAAGTTTAGGATTGAGTCTTATGTTCATTCTGGGAATCGGGCCCTATGTCAGTCACACACCAGATTTTCTTATACAGGATCTCTGTTCTGTACACCTGTCAGCAAAACCAAAGAATGGCAAAGGTTTCCTCTCATTTTCCACACATATACATGTAATCATCAAATCGCATTGCTTCCCACATTAATTCAAAAGCAAACACACATTTCTATTGGTTACACATTTCAACCCTTTCCAAATGACATAAATATGAACCATACCCCCAATCTGCCTTCTGCCTGTTTCCATAGAAATAGTTCATGGAACACTTAACTGAGCACACAGGTCAAAAGTTCATCACACAATGTTGATAATCAAAACAGCAAGTGTGCTTGACTTTTCAACATATCAGCTTATTCTATGTAATGTTCCTTTCAATCAGATTTTGTTAACCAATAAGAATCATGCTTTTAAAAAACAGAAACATGCACCCTAGTTTTCAGTGTAGAATGTTCTCAAACAACCAATCATTTCTTTTCTTTTTTCAAAACTGCATCTTATCCACCATTTTAGAAAAATCTTACTTTTCAAACTGCAATTTCATTTACAGACAGCATCTGAGTGCATCCAGACCTCCCTTCAAGATGCTTAGAGTGTGGATTGTGGGACACAGCTATATTTTCTGGAGCCAAAGGTATGCAGAAAACAAAGGAATATCACAAAGACCTAGGTTTACCAAATGTAGAAATTAAATGGATTGGACAGAGAGGGTTAAAGTGGCACCAATTGATGCCATTGGTTAAAACCCTTTTGCATCTCCAACACCCTGACCTCATAATTGTGCACTGTGGTGGCAATGACCAAGGCACTTTGACTAGGGTAGGTCTGGAAATGCTTATGAAGGACACCTTTAGAGAATTGACGTCACTTTTCTCCCAAACTACTTTTGTCCTTTCTAACATATGCCAAAGGCAGAAATGGAACTGGTCCAATCAATTTTGTTCACAGATTGAGAATGCTAGGAAACATGTGAATAGAACTGTTTCTTCATTTCTCTGAGACTACAGAATGGGGTCCATTTACCACAATAATCTGTGTTTCAATATGGATGGCATCTATAGTAGAGATGGTGTACATTTTACAAATGAGGGAAACAGAGTCTTCCTCATAAACTTTAGACTCTGCATCTGTACTTACTTATAGGTACTAACATCTCTCAAAAAACACAAGGGCTCTTTTTAGAGCCAACTAAAAACTAAACGCATAAGCTTGATTATATCTGAAAAATATTATTTGTTCTTTGGCTTGGAGTCGCGCACCCAACCTGCCAAAGACGTGCGGCCAACGCGTACATGTCGTGCACCACAGGTGCTGGAGTTGCGCACCCTATGGGTTAGAAGCTGTGCATCCACCGCGTGCACAGCAGGGGGCCACACTGAGCGCCGCATTGGGTGCACGGCTTCTAATTTTACCGTAAACAAAATAGCCACTATCACTAATTTTATTATCCCTGGGGGCTTATAAAAAACGTTGGGGACCGTGGGGGGAGCCCCAATGCCCCTAGAGTCCCAGCTTGCTCCCCGCGTCCTTTGGAAGCCGGCATGGCTTTTCCACATGGGAAGCTGCTAACATGCAGCTCCCCATATGGAAAAGCAATCTGGTTTGGATTTTGATAAGAAAGAGCAGCTTTCCCTGCTCTTTCTTTCAAAATCCAAACCACATTTGCTATGGTAGGGCAGGAGACTCCCGCCCTCTCATAGCAAACAATAGTGTCCCGGGGGTGGCCAACCCGGGACACTGCAGGAGCCGGCCATAGGGGGTGGCGGTCCCCAGGGCCCTCGAAAGCTCCAGGAGGGGGCCACACAGCCCCCCTCCCACAATCCATAAAGCCCCGTGGGTGGTGGTCCCTGGGGCTGGGGGGGCCATTGAGCCCCCCCATAAATTATACTGGATGGGGCTTTTGAGCCCCTCCCAAACAATTTATTTTGTATCCCTGGGGATAGCGGTTCCCGGGGCTGGGTGGCCCCTCTGGGGCACCTTTAAATTTATTAATTTTCCCCCGGGATTTGACCTCCCCAGGGGCTAATTATAAAAGAAGCTCCGTTCTATTTATTTGTTTACGGAAGGATCTGCACACCCCATGCGCACTTAGCGAGTTTTTAAAAACATTAACAATTGGGGGGGCCTGGGAGTCCTTCTGGGACTCCCTAAGCAGGTCTAGAGGGTCAGGGTATTTCTACTATGCCCCCTTTATACATTTTGCACACATATTCCACAGACTTCTTCAGCCTCACTTCTACCGAGGCACAAAATAGCTGCCAACAGTTCCTAGTTTTGAATGTTGGCAACCACTTGACAGCCAATTAGCATTCAGCGCGTGATCGAGAGGGTGCGCTCAGGATGCGTACAGGATGCGCTGATCCACCGCGGCCATAGATATATATGTACTTTTAACTGTAATTTTCTCAGTAACTACTGAACAGATTTACACCATTTAAGCAAAAGGCATGAGTCTGAACTGAGGACTACCTCTTTGCCAAATTTGGAGTAATTCCGTTCAGCAGTTCGGGCTGTAGCTGCGGCTAAAGGTACTATGGGAAATTGCATGGGGAAAACACATTTTGGGACCCCCTTTTCTTCTCAGGGCCCCACTTGAGAAATCATTCTGAGATTGTCAGGATAGAAGCTGACCGGAGCTCACCAAAAGTTTTGAAAATTTTGCGAAGATTCATCAATCAGCGCCAAAGTTATTGGCAATAGAATGTTGCAGATTTCTTATGGATAATAGGTCCTAACTATAACTACCTACTGGCGACTGCCAGTAGGTAATATATATATTATATATATATATGCTGCAACAAGGTATCAGAGAATCTTCGACACCAGACGGAAAGCACATGTAGGAGCGGTTGATCAAAGTATAAAATACTTTATTAGTGCAGACCCCCCGCTTACTGACAAAAAAAAAAGGTTTAAGGTCTAAGGTTTTTTAAATGCTAATTTATAACTACAACGTACCTGAAACCTATGTTTTTTCAGTGATTTTCAAATGTTTTTAAATGCTAATTTCTATCTATGAAGTGCCTGAAACTTATGCTTTTTTTAGTGAAAATTTCGATGTTTTTCTAATGCTAATTTCTAATTATAATGTTCATTAAACCTTTAGTTTTTTCCAACACCCAAGAAGGACACAACACCCACTGCCACAACCCTCAGGACCTCCCCCCGTACCACCCCTCTCCCTACTACCACCAAGGCAGGGCAGAACAGGACCGCGAACACTCCAAAAACGGCATGGTCCCTCACCGATATAAGAGCTCAATTTTGGGAAATGGGGCAATCGTTTTTTCAGTAAATTTGAAAAAAATTGTAATATTCCTGAGACCTATTTGTTTTGTGAATTTTAAAGGTTATTTAAATACTAATTTCTAACTATAAAATTTAAAAACCTATGTTTTTCTCAGTAATTCAAAAAAATTTATATTATATTTTATAACTTTAATATCCTAAAAATAGTTTTTGTAATTATTTTTTTAACTATATAACGTCTTCTTGTTTTTAAAATATTAAACAACTACATACAGTATGAAAGGGAGCCCAGCCCAGAGCCACATCTGAAGACCAACACATGTCATAGACCTACTGATCAAGCAGCTGCAACACCCAAGAACACACCACCACCCCTAGGACCCCCTCTCCTCTCCTCCCTCTACCACCGTAGCAGCGCAGAACAAAACAGCGAACATTCCGAAAGCAATATGGCTGCTCAGCCACACAATAGCTGAATATTGGGACGGGGTGAACAAACTATATGTGAAGTAAGCAATTCACCCATGAATAACATTGCACACAATGCAAAATGTAGCGGTGATCTGCTGCACACATCTCTGGATGCACAACACCAACCTCTCCATGTGCACAAATACTACTGGTGCTTGTAGTGTTGTGGACAGTGGACCCAACCATGTTACGTCAAACATTAGGGAAGATCTCAGTCATGTAGCTGTGTAGTCCCTCCCTGGAAACATAAGCGTATTTGGAGTGGGCTGGTCCAACGTACAGCACCTAAGAGTAGGAGTGTGAATAAATAGGCCAGATCTCTGGGCGTGGTTCACTTGTGGAAAAGCCAAAGCGTCTGCCAGGGTGACACCCCTCATCCTGCCATGAGGCCTCTGTTGTAACCGCCAGCCTCCTCAGCCATTCACTGGCTTCCTCCACACAGGCCCCCAGCGGCACAGCACCCAAGACTTATGTCTGCACAAACTACTGCCTTCGATTACACTGCGCACAGCAAGGCTCACAATTCAGATAGAATCGAAATTGAAGATTACGCAGTCTAGTAGGCAACAGACATTGCTTAAGTCAACACAACGTGCCTGTGTGCTCTTCCTGACCACTGCCTCCAGCCTACACTGCGGTGAGTCGGGCTCACAATATAGATCGAGTCGCGATTGCAAATTACGCAGTCCAGTAGGCAACAGACATTGCTCAAGTCAACAACCCGTGGCTGTGGGCCCTTCCTCACCGCTGCCTCCGGCATACACTGTGGTGAGTAGGGCTCACAATTCACATCAAGTCACGATTGCAGATGACGCAGTCCAGTATCAACAGACATTGCTTAAGTCAACACGACGTGCCTGTGTGCTCTTTCTGACCGCTGCCTCCAGCCTACACTGCGGTGATTAGGGCTCACTATACAGATCGAGTCACGATTGCAAATGACGCAGTCCAGTAAGCAACAGACATTGCTCTAGTTAACACCACATGCCTTTGGACCCTTCCTCACCACTGCCTCCTGCCTCCACTGCGGTGAGTAGGGCTCACAAGTCAGATCGAGTCACAATTGTAGATGACGCTGTCCAGTAGGCAACAGACATTGTTACCAGTACGGCCTGCCCGGACGAAGCATCATCGGCACAGTAGATCCCACATGTGAAACTGTGTTCTGAGTCCTAAATGGCAGTGACCCCAAGTCCGTGGCAGCGACCACAGCACCAGACTCCCAGCGATCAGTGAGGCATATTTCCATATGCAAGCCAGGCGACACATGGTGCCATTAACCATGTACAACACAAGTCGTGACACATAGTGCCACTAACTCTATTCAACAAAAGCCGCAACACATGATACCACTAACCCTCTTCAACAGAAGCCAGGCAGAATTCAATAGACAAAAGCATTGGTCCGAGTGCGGGCCCCCCTGAACCACGCATCTTCACAGGGTACGTACACACTGAGCGCCAAAGGTACTACTAACTCAGTGCACCATAAGTCATCGCAAACAAGACTGAACAGTTTTATGTCAGCAGTGAGGCATACTATCACTCGAAAATCAGCCAAAAATACTTATAATATAAAAAGAACAGAACAATCGAAGTACATTAATGATTACAGTGCGGTGATTTAAAAGGTGTGGAATGCAAATATGGACATACAATATGTTGCAGATACCCTAATTGCTGTTTTTCGCGATGTCACCTGATATATTATCAAGTCTGAGAAGACAGAATTGAAAGAAATGTGGGAAAAAATGTCACAGGAGAAGACACTTAGCAAAAAATTTTACAGCTTCAGCTTAAAGATGCTTTCACATCGAGAAACTAGGGGGCATATTATCAAGGGGGTTTATCTCCGCTTTTTTGGCTTTACAAGCCAAGAAAGCGGAGATAAGATTTTTTTGTTAAAAGTTCACAATTGTTTTAAGTTCGAACAGTGCCTTCCAAATACAAGTAGCAATATGGTTGAGTTGAGCAAATTTTATCCTACTCCACGTTTAAACTGCTTTTTCTTAACCAATCACAAAGATACTTTTCCAGAAAATGAATGAACACCCTACTTTTAAAAAGCAATGCTTTTCATCTCCCAATCAGTTATCATTTTGTATGGGAAAATAAGAAGCTCCCCATCTCTAAACATATCTCTTATTCTACAAACGGACTGCATGAGCTACAGACATCTATCCATACCTCCCAGCCATACGTTCAAAATGCTAGTGTGGATCATAGGACATAGCTATGTTTCTGGTGCAAAAGGTATGCAGAACAGAGACGTATGCAGAACAGAGACGTCATCTGGGAGATGCGTCACGTTGTAAAGCCCTGCGCCATAAGGAGGCGTTCCGGTGCAGGGGGGGGGGCGTTCCTGCGCAGCAACGCCTACTGAAAGTGGCTGTCACTTTTAGGCCAATGCTGCGTCAAAACCCTGCGCCTGCTTGAAGCAGGCGTAAGGCTTGACACAGCATTGGACAGATAGGGTGCCCGAGAGCATTGCTGGAGCTGCGTCGCACTCCCCTATGATTGGATCTGATTTGAGGATGTGCCAGCTCTTCCTCAATATCTATCTTAAATCAATTGCATTGCTAGAGTAGTTTGTGATCATTCTACAATCCTTATATTGAGACAATCTAGCTTGCTCTTTGTTCTGTTTGGTGACAGATACCCCACATATCAGTTCTGTTCTTAGCTTAGTGTCCACTTTCTTTTTGGCACTAAGTAGAACTTTGCTGGAGTAACCTCGTGTTTGAAATCAGACTGCACTCTCGTTGGCTGCTACTTGAAAATCGCATTCTCTGGTGCAAATCCTCTTTATCCGCAGCATTTTGCCATATGGAATACTATTAATTAGTTTATCCATATGGCAACTGCTGGCGTGTGAGACGGAGGTACCCACTTTGGGCTTCCTATGTAAGATGGTACAAAGTCTCCCTTCAGAAACGAAGACCTTCAAATCTAGAAAATGGACTGCTATCTTGCTCACTTCTCCAGTAAATTTTAGGTTGAGGTCATTGGTGTTCACTGTTATGACAAACCCTTTAGCTGACTCTTCTGTGCCATTGTATATGATGAATAAATCATCAATATACGAGTTCCAGTTGACCGGTCTATTGGTCCAGTCCTCATTGGCATCTGACCAGACCACCTGCTTCTCCTACCAGCCCACAAAAAAATGTGCGTAACTGGGGGCAAAGCAGGAGCCCATGGCAATGTCCTGTGTCTGTCTGTACAACTTTTCCAGGAAAAGGAAGATATTGTTAGTTAAACAATCGGCGACAAATTCAAGTAGCATGGTGTTATGTTCCATGTATTTCAAGGAGTGTCCCTTCAAGAAGAATTCAATAGCCTCCAAGCCTTTGCTATGTTAAATGCTTGTATAAATGCTGGATATATCTAAGGTGATCATGACAAAGTCTGGCTCCCAAGTTATACCTTCGATTCTTTTCAAGAAATCCTTAGTGTCTTGTGTATATGAGATCAGTTCGATAACAAAGACGAACAGAAAGAAATCAATAAATGTAGACATATTTTTCTGTTAAACATCCCTTCAAAGAAACAATAGGATGCCCAGGCCGGTTCACACTGTCCTTATGTAACTGAGGAAGAGATAAAAAGTTGGAATGACTGGATGTTTACAGAGGTTATAAAATCATAACCAAATAATATTAATAAATATAATTTAAACAACATTACAAAAATGATTGAAGTCTTGGAATAGTAGATATATTATTCTCATGCAAGGTTATCCAATAGAAGGGAAAGCGTAGGCTTTCAGAGAAGTTAAATTTACTCTTCTCATTCCAAACAGTTCAACAGTAGGGAACGTATTGGACTTAGGCGGGGTAAGATTAGTATTCCACCTGCAGTCTGTGCAACAGTAGGGAAAGAACTGGACTTCAGAGTGTTTAAGTTTACTATTCCAACTCCAAATAGCACAACAGTAGGGAAAGTGTAGGACTTCGTAGGGGTTCGATTTACTATTCCCACTCCAGTCTGTGCAACAGCAGGGAAAGCGTTGGACTTCGGAGGGGTGAGATTTACTATTCCCAATCTAGTCTGTGCAACATAAGGGAAAGTGATGGACTTTGGTGGGGCAAGATTTACTATTTCCACTACAGTCTGTGCAACAGTTATGAAAGTTTCAGACTTCAAAGGCGTAAGATTTTCAATTCCCACTCCAGTCTGTGCAACAGTAGTAAATGTGTTGAACTTCGGGGGGGATTAAATTTACTATTCCCACTCCAGTATGTGCAACAATAAGGAAAGCCCTGAACTCCAGAGGGGATAAATGTACTATTCCAACTCTAGTCTGTGCAAAAGTAGGGTAAGCGTTTGGACTTCGAAGGGGCAATATTTACCATTCTCACTCCAGACTGTGCAACAGTAGTGAAAGTTTTGGACTTCAAAGGCATAAGATTTATTATTCCCACTCCAGGCATTGCAACAGTATAGAAAGTGTTGATCTTTGGAGGAGTAAGATTTACAATACCCACGCCAGTCTGTACAATAGCAAGGAAAGTGTTGGACTTCAAATGGGTAAGATTTACTATTCCCACTCCAGGTTGTGCAAGAGTAGGGAAAGTGTTGTACTTTGGAGGGAGAATATTTACTATTCCCAATCCAGTCTGTGCAACAGTCCAGTCTATGCAACAGTAAGGAAGCATTAGACTTCAGAGGGGTTACATTTACTATTCCCAATCCAGTCCAAGCAATAATAGGGAAAGAACTTAACTTCAAGCATGTTACATATTTGAATAACCATATTAATTTGTAACAAATATAAAAAGCTTAATATAAACATTATTAATGAATCAAAATATATATATTTATAAAAATTTGAAACAATTAAACAATTTACATGATTATTAGAGACTTTAATAAATAATTATTTTTTTTTAAATTGATTTATTACTTAATTAACCTCCCACACTATACCCCTACAAACCTAGCAGCCCACACTTAAAATAAAACCAAAATAAATAAGTATAACACAATTTACAGAATTTGTAATACATCAACTAATTAAATAACAATTAATAATTATTAATCAATTAATTGTTAATTAATTAACATCACAGCCTGTACCCCTACAAAGATAGCAACCTGTAACTAAAATGTAAGGAAATATCACATAGTGTACATAAGTAATTATCAATTAAATAGTTCATAATAAATACATAATTGAGAATTCATTATTAATTAATTTTCCACTCTATTTCCCGACATACCCAAAACCCATAGCTAAAATGTAGAGTTATGGGGCGTGGCCAAGCAGTCCAACATGGCGGACGCGCTCTAGAAGAGTTCCTGAAGCCCGCCGACATATCCTTTACATAACCTGTGCATCTGTGTTTATTGTGCAGCCGACCTACCAACGCAGTGTCTCCTGCACCGAGGCTCGGAGAGTGATTGCATTGACAGCAGAGGGACCGTCTGGAGGTACTGTGCCTGGACTAGGGCCTGCTCCTCGGGCCTTTGTTGTGCTGGGCCCTAGACACTCTGGCCTCTGGATACTGGCTCATGCCTGGGGTTCGCAGCTGGGCATGCTGAGGCCTGGCGGGACCGCCCTCTGGTGTCCCTGTGGCCGGCACTGCTCCTGACCCGGCGGGGCGGGCGACCCGGTGCTCCTGCGCTGCCTGACTGCCTGCTGCGGCGTGGCCCTGGGAGCCAGGGACCTGTGCCTTAGTGCTGTATGCTGCGGACTCCGGGTGCTGCCGGAGAGTAGATCTCGCTCATGGCTGGGGCCCTCGCTCGCCGTGGTGCGGACTGTGGGCAGAATACTCCTGGATCTCTGCGGATCTTGTCCAGACTGTGGTGTCGCAGCCGGAGGGACGCTGCTGCTGGTGAGTGTGGTGGCGGCGCCCTGTTGGGCTGTAACTGCATGCCTTGTCCCGGACAGCGACATTGCTGGCGGCCGCGGAGGGCCCTAATTGTGCCAGATGAGTACAGCCCTCCTCCCTCCTTGCCCTAGACTTTTCGTGTGAGCTCTGGCCGATCTCCAGACGGGCTGTGCCCCCCGTCTTGTGCATGATCAGGCGGGCCCCTCCTCATCATCCTCCATCTAGGTTGGTGACCTCCTGGGGGTCCTGTGATTTATCTCGTAGCCTGGCGAGGCAGAAGAGGTGGCGTGGCGAGTGGCCCAGCATATAATTATCCCTGCATAGAGCTCCAGCCAATGACCCAGTCATCGTGAGGGACACAGATAAGTACTGCTGTCGGTGCAACCGGAGCTTATGATACTACCCTTGCACTCCGTAGGCACTATCCTCACCCAAGACCGCGCTGTGAGCTGGTGCGTGACCTGGTGGTGACACCAATTAGGGGGCTTGGGGATCGTCTGTGGGCAAAGGTGGCTGGGTTAGGTCTCAGTGCAGCTTGCTTGTGGACTGACTCCACGCCTGCCTTTTGCCAGTGTTGAAGTGCCTGCTCGCTGCTGGGTGGTTCTCTCTTCCATCTGCCCCTCTCTGGCGCTGATACCATCCTGGACGCACCACCTTGTCAGCAATACTCCTCCGCCAGCTCTTGGCCATCTATGTGTGTACACTCATCATGACCTGCGACAAAGTACAACATGCCAAGCAAGGCACACTTTTTTTTTTTTTTTTTTTTGGTGTTCAAAACTGCTTTATTGCATAGTTCATACAGTACACTGCTTTATGCGCCTATAACCCTGAGGTCGGCAGCGTATTAATCGGATCTGTAAAGAAGAATCGCGGATGATGTGACACAGCCTTGTGACCGGCATCCCGGAGGCCCGGCGGCGAACAGTAGTATCAGTCAATAGGTGTACTGTATCTAGTGCAAAAGATATACCTAAGGATACACTGCAGTAGAAATTTTTTTTTTCCATTTTTTTCAATTTCCAACAGTAAACAAACTATGAGGCCTTGTAAACACACTTGGAGGTGGAAGTCCGAGTCAGCAGAGCAGCTCATGTATCGATGAACTTTCTTTAGTACATATTTATATAGTAGTAGTCATGGTGATATACATTCAGCATTAGGATAAGCATCATGTGTGGTGTCACGGAGTATCGTTGAGTGCGGAGAAGTGGGTACATGGTGTCAGCAGAGCGGCGGAGCCACATAATGGGCAAGGGTCCGGTGGCAATGTCTGGGAGTACAATGTCCATTGATAACATGTGGAGGTATTCCGTGGAAGGCATTGATCCATAGCGTGGTCTATGGGGCAACGCCCCTGGTATGTGGGAGGTGATTTGTGTATGTGCCGAACAGGTAGTGTGTCTTATCTCTGAGTGTAAGCAGTTTCGCTATGTTATGTTATGATGGTGATTTATATAGCGCACGGCTACTCGGGCAGAGTGTCCCGGCGCTGTACAGATCTGTAGAGGGAGTCAGAGCACACCAAAACACATTAAAGGCCGAAAAGCCAGGTCTTAAAGCTTTTCCTAAAAGACAGGAGATTGTCTGTTCTGCTCAGTAAAAGGGGGAGCTTATTCCAAAGCTGCGGGCACGAGCCCTGTTAGAGCGACCTCCAATGCGTGCATGCTTTACAGCTGGGACTAGCTATTTGCTAGTATGTCCTCCCTCAGGAACATGACTGTCATCTGCCTGTGCAAGTAGATAGCCTACCAGCGGGCCCCAAATATCTTTAGGTCGGTTCGGGATCGGCAACAATTCAGTAAAGGTGATGTGTTGTTACTGACAGTAAGTCATGTCCGCCAACCAATCCTTGAATTTAGGTGCTCTGCCTCTGCCCCAACGACACGCCACTCGACGCTTTGCCAAGAGCAATGCATTATCTACGAATTTTCTGCAGGATTTAGCGATATGGGGTGTGTGCCCAAGGAGCGTGAACAATGGGTCCATAGATATGGTTTCTCTTGTCATTGCAGTGAGAGCGCCAGTCCCCTGTTGCCAGTAGAGATGTACAAGAGGGCATCCCCACGCAAGATGCAGGAAGCCCGCGTGCTCGGCACGGCAGCGCTCGCACCGGTCGCTGTCAGCCAAACCAAACCTGTGTTTTCTTACCGGGGTATAATATAATCGCTGCTGGAATTTGTAGTGTATGATCTTGAGTCTACTACTAGCTGATATACGAGACGTAAGGGCGCAGCAATATTGCCATTGTTCATCAGTGAGCTCAACGGCCAGATCAGCACTCCAATGTACCCGGGCACCCGCTGCAGGCATCGGAGCGGTGGTCCTGAGCTGGCGATAAAGGCCAGAGACTGAGTGTGCCCCTTCTTGTGAGCACAGCAAAAAATGAAGTGGGGGTAGGTTCATAGGGGAACTCAGGCAGGATGTCCTTCATCCCCGCGCGCAGGCGTAGGTAGTAAAAAACATCGAGCGGGGTGCGAACATGGGAGGCAAAGAACAGCTCAGCAGATTTGAACTTACCGTTCAAGAACAGATCGTCCCAGCGGGTGACCTGTACTCTTTCACAAAGTGTGCGAAAGCCCCGTTCTTGTAGTAAGGCCAGGTCAGGGTGAAACGTCAGCGGCAGCTTAGGTGAGTACGGTAGGCGGCAGGACATTCTCCTGGCTATGCGGCGCCATGCATCAAGCGTACAGGAAACAGAAGTGTTAGGTGTCAGTATTGATGATTCCGGGCAATTGAGTAGGCCATTGAGCGAAATGGGATGTACGATCCAATCCTCCACCGCAAGTTGGGGCATGAAGGGTGTGGGAACCAGCCAGTGATAAGCATAATGCGCCTGCGCGCATTGATAATACGCTTCAAAGTCAGGGACATCAAAGCCTCATTTGTCATATGGCTGGATCAGCGTGGACCACTTTAACCGTGGGCTCTTGCCCCCCCAGAATAACCGACACAGTTCTGATTTCAAGGTTTTGAAGAAAAAAGCTCCCGGAAAATAGGGAATATTGAGAAAGAGATATAGGAATCGTGGAAGAACCACCATTTTGACGAGGGACGCCCTGCCAGCCATGCACAGCGGCAGGGTAATCCAGCGGTCCACTGCAGCGGTAAGCTTCGTGATTGCTACTCCATAGTTGGAACGCAACGTTTCATTTCTATAGCGAGAGATTTGTATACCTAGGTATCGGAGATCTGTCCGACACCACTCAAGCGGGTAATCAAGAGGAAAGTCGGTGACCGCATCAGTCAGGGGGTAGATTTGTGACTTGGACCAATTTATGTGTACGCCTGACATCCTTCCGAATACAACAAATTCTCTCAGTAGTGGATTGAGGTTCAGATCAGGGTGTTTGATATAGAGCGTGATGTCATCAGCGTAGAGAGACACATCGATTTGGCGCTGAAAGCATTGTATCGCTCCCTCTCGATGCAGCTGACGGAGTCTACAGGCAGGGGGCTCTACCACTATCGCAAACAAGAGGGGAGATAGTGGGCACCCCTGACGTGTGCCTCTAGTGATGTCAATAGGGTTCGAAAGGCAACCATTGATAAGGACTTTCGCCGTTGGTCGAGTGTAGAGCAGTTGGACCCAGGAGATGAAGAGTTTTGGGAATCCCATGAGAGCTAGGACTGAGAATAAGTAAGGCCATTCAACCGAGTTGAATGCCTTGGTGGCATCTAGGAAGACAGCAGCTACCGGTAAGTCAGGGTGAACCGTGCGAAGCAGAGAGAACAAAGTGCGTAGGTTATGAGAGGTAGACCGACCGGAAACAAATCCAGATTGATCGGGCAATACAATCCTGGTCATAAGAAGGGATAGTCGAGTAGCCAAGACCTTCGCGAGAATCTTGACATCACAGTTTAAGTGGAAAAGCGGACGGTAAGAACTGCAGGAGGTAGGATCTTTGCCGGGTTTCAAGAGGGAGGTAATGACTACTTCCCGCATGGAGCCAGGGAGGATGCCATCGCCTAACGATTCCTCATAGACCTCTCGGAGGACGGGGGCCATGATATATATGTATGTTTTATAAAATTCGGCGGGGATGCCATCGAGACCAGGTGCCTTGCCATTTTTTAGTGACATGATGGCCTCGTGGATTTCATCCAGTTCGAAGGGGCCGCTAGAAACGCTCTGTCGCCATCACTGAGCCAGCAAAGTGCTACATCGCCCAGGAAGTCAGCGTAAGGTATATCATCCACAGTGTTAGTGGTGTAGAGTGTGTGGTAGTGAGAAGTAAAGGCATCGAGCAATGCATCCGAGTCCCTGATTGTGTTGCCTTTACAGTCAGTGAGTTCCAGTATGGTGTTACGATCTCGTGGAGCACGTGTAAGCATCGCAAGCGCCCTCCCCGGTCTGTCTCCCTTGCAGTATTTTCTAGCCTGCCAGTGTTTTCCCCGGAATTTAGCTTCCCTATTAGCCTCCTCTTCGTATTTCGACAATTTGTCTCGAAACTCAGCGTGTGTGTCAGGGCTGTCGTCTGCCACCATTCGGAGTTCCAGAGCTCGCAGTTCCCTGTCTAATGTGCGAATAGTGTTTAGAATATCCCGCAGAACCCCAAAACATTTGGAAATGCAGTATCCTCTAATGGTGACTTTAAAGGCCTCCCAAATGTGTTCGACCGAGTCTACTGATCCCTTGTTTCTGGGAAAGAATGCGGCTATTTCTTCTCCCAGCTCGACTCGGAACAGGTTGTCTAACAGTGCCTCAGGTTGTAGTCTCCATTGCGGCCTAGGGCTATCCCATCCAGGAATGCGTAGATGCATTAGTACGGGGCTATGGTCAGAATATGTCCTTGGCAAATGTGTCACCCTCAAGACCCCTGCAGTTATCTCTTTGGTAAGGAGAAAGTAGTCTAATCGTGCCCATGTGCCCGTCTGCGAGGTGAAGTGTGTGACTTCCCTCCCGTTAGGGTGTAGGTGTAGCCATATGTCCACCAGCCTGCCTCCAGTGATCACGCCTTCCAGCGCCTCCCTAGCCCTAGGCTTGTAGTGGCTTGCCCCGTCTGCTCTATACATTTGTGGTGTCAGTGCCAAATTAAAGTCTCCCCCCCAAATAACATGGCGAGACCCCACGTCCATGATTTTGCCCCAGCATGTGGTAAAGAAAGCGGGCACGTCTAGGTTAGGAGCATAGTAATTAATGAATGTATATGTGTCACGACCTAGTCGCCCCCACAGTAGAGCGTAACGTCCCTCGCGGTCTACCAAATCCCTGCACTTATGAAACCGCACTGTGCATCTGAGGAGAATGGTGACTCCCCTCGCATAGGTGGAATAAGAGGAAAATGTACGGACTCCGGCCCGTTTGCTCGCAAAGGTGGCCCGCACCTGTGGTGACAAGTGAGTTTCCTGCAACATGGCAACTTGGACATGGTGTCTGTTGAGATAAGCAATCACATTACAATATTTTTTGGCATTATTAAGCCCTCTAACATTCCATGACATACAGGTCAGTTGTGCATCAGTATTTAAGGCAGCCATAGGCAGAGAAATATCAATTTGACCAGTCTTGTTCTGCGTGATGCTGCAGTACCCACTCTACTCAGACGATATAGGTTACCTTGGCATTTTATAATTCGACCAACTGTTCCAAGTGTAGAAAGCCCCCCCCCCCGAACCAGCCCATCCCAACTCCCACCCCAGCATCCCAATCATGCCAGCAGCTGACTTTCCCCCCCACTTCCCCCCCCTTTCCCCCCTCAACTTCAACATCTTAACATTATACATGGGGAGCACCCGTAAGGGAAACAACATCAAGGGCACACAGCCACTTCTCCCACCGATGGCCTCCCATACTGTACCGCCCTCGGTGGAGGCCAGGGCAGGGATAGTGGTCCTTGGAGTACATTACCACTGGAGAGGTCGGCCAGTCCTGTTCTGCAGCAGAAAGTCCAAGCCCCCCGCATACCCGGATCAAGGGCCGGGCATAGCCATGCAAAATGATAGAAAGTCTGGACGAGGCGATGTCATGTGATCAATGTTCATCCGCTGCTGAGGGTGGGTCTTCTATTTCCGGGTCCGCCTCAACATCTCGGCCACCCCTCCGGCCTTGCGAATTGTTTTAAGAAAGTCTTCGGCTTTCTGGGGATTAGTGAAAAAGCGATGCTTCCCCTGATGAGTGACACTTAGCTTCGCCGGGTAGAGTAGGGCATATTCCAACTGGGCCTCACGTAGTTTCTTCTTCACAGGTATGTATTTGCGGCGCTCCTCTTGCACTAGTGGGGTGAAATCAGGATATATGGAGAAAGTGATTCCATTGTATTGCAGGGATTGTTGAGTCCGGGCTGCCCTGAGTGCCACATCTCGGTTGCGGTAGTTCAGTAATTTAGCAATAATCGGCCTAGGCGGCAGTCCGGGCTTGGGTACAGGAGCCAATGATCTGTGCGCTCGTTCGACAATGAATTGAGGTGAGAACGCATCCTACCCCACCGATCCTTTGAGGAGCTTCTCGGCGTAAAGTTCCATTCTGCCCGTGTCTGTGGATTCCGGAATGCCCGTGACGCGTATGTTGTTGCGTCGGCTACGGGCTTCCAAGTCCTCATTCTTGGCTGCTATGAGTCGAAGCAGGTTGTCCATGCGGGCCAATTGCGTGGTATGGGATGAGGTGATGTCGTCATTGTCCGATATACGCTGCTCAGTTGACGTTATTCTTTCTTCGTGTCGGTCCACCTTATGTACCAGGGCGTCCAGCCAAGATGTCATCCCGTCGATTTTTTCCACCACAGTGGCGAACCCCTGCCTCATCTCTTGGAACAGGTGGTGTAGATCAAGGTCTTTAGCGGGAGAAGCAGTGGCAGACAAATTTGCATCACTGGGCCTTGGGTCAGCGGGCACCGATTTTGTACCTTTCTTTGCACCATCGAAGCTTATTTTTGTCTGGCCGTTCTCAGGGCGCTCCATTCTGCTCTCTGGTCACTCTCCGCCCCACAGTCCACGTTCCGCCCCCGCAGCTCCGCGAGGCCCTAGTTGTGAGGTGGTATAGCGTTGACAGCAACCACCCTCCAAGACAGATATCGGTTCACCAACCCACTCAATGATTCTCAGTGCTGGAAACAATTTTAGCGGCAATCGAGGACTGCACCCTGGGAGGCTCAAATCGCCAGCCTGCATATGCGACACTAAGTCGCGGTGGGGGTAAGCATAGGTAGCCGTCTCCAGTAGTCGTTGATCAGTAGTGCGCCATGTGCGGTACGCTCTAATCTATGTATTACTATGCGGCAGTCCAGCCTAAGAGTCCATAGTAGTGAGCTATTGGTGTAGCTGTTAGCACACGAACAGGCCAGCGGTATGCACCACCACCACGGTGACGCAAAGAAATTTGGTCAGCCTAGTCTCTGGCAGTCAACCGCGACCGCCGCAGCAGGACGCCGCGGCAGCGACCGCAGCCCGGGGTATCTAGCGAGGTATTTAATGTGTACTGGGCCTGAGTGCATCCAAATGGCCAGAAGGTGAGCAGACACGGCAGGCGCGGCAAAGTCTCACATAGTGTGGGTTATCGCGCCCCCGCTCCCCGCCGATCGCAGGGCAGTCGGGTCGCCGCCAGTCCTAGGTACCCCTCACCTCATGCAGAAAGGTAGCGAGGTCCGTATCCGTCCGCCTCCTCCACGAATGTCCGAGGTCCGCAACGGCAGCCCCGGCACCCCGCCCGAGGGCCGTCACACAGCCCGGGCCGCGCTAAGGTGGAAGGCGCACCTCCCAGGCGAGGAGTCCGCCGGCGGTGAATCACAGACCCTGGGTAGGCCCTCCTGGGTAACGGGCAGCCCTTGTAGTGATCAGCAGCATACACCGGCGAGAAAAGGACCGGAACCAGGCGCGTCCCAGGCACCAGAGCCAAGGGCGCGAGCGGGACCTGTAGTCTCGTGGCGAGCACCGGCCTTGCGTAGCTCCTGATAGCCGACCTCCTCACCCTGTAGTCCTCGAGGGCTCTGTCGGCAGATTTTCAAGTGTCGATTTCGCCGGCCCATAATGCGCCGGAGGTCCAAGCTTCGGGTCAAGTGCAGAGGGCAGTTGGCTGTATCAGATGGTAAGCAGCATTAGAGGTTTGCTCACCAGTGGCAGAGGATATCTGTAGGATATTGATCCAAGGAACGGGAGCTACACAGCTAGGCAGCCATTCCGTATGCGCGCCCTCTAGCGCCCCAAGCAAGGCACACTTGATCGTTACACCACCGCAGGAGCACAACCGGTTGATTACCTCTGTGAGGGGTCTGCTGGTCCAGATAATGCTGCATTGATGGCAGCAATAACGCAGTCGTGAGATGCCCTTGAAGCAAAAATTGGGGCGGGGGTCAGATGTGATGCTGATTCGCCAAGACCCCCGCAAAGTGGTCAGCAGAAAAACAGATGCCGAAACTCGGATTTCAACCCCTGAAGATACGGTCTCTTCTCTCCAAAAGAAGATGTCCTCCCTAGAATTGGTCACCGAGGGGCTCACAGTTAGGGCCGAGAATGCTGAAGGCAGGGCCCAAAGGAACAATCTCCGCTTTGTGGGGCTCCCTGAGGGGTGTGAACGCAATAGCATTGAAAATCTCTTCACCCTGTGGATAACAAGCTGGATTACTCAGTCGTCTGGTTCCTCATACTTCCTTATCGAGCGCATTCACCTCGCATTGACGCAGAAACCTCCACCAGTAGCTAGCCCCGACCCATTATTGCTAGATTTTTAAAGTTCCACAACCGAAACGCAGTTCTCACGTTGGCCAGGCTGACGGGCAAGCTTCACTATGACTCTTACATATCTTAATCTTTCCAGATTATACGAAAATGGTGCAGCAGCGTCTACAGTCATTCACGGCTGCCAAGGCCCGGCTGCGAGATCTCAAACTCCAATACGCTTTATTATTCCCGGCCCGAATGAGAGACATCTATAAATCCCATACTCTCTTCTTTGACACCATGAGGAGGTTTTTGCTTGGACAGATCTGCGACGGAAACTCAAGCCTCACACCCCGCCACGATTTGATTCGGAGTCGTCCTCTGGAGAAGCGGCATGTCGCCTACCTAAGATTAAAAAGACCACAGTCCGGAGATCACGGTCAAGGTGCCACTCGAAGTCTCAGGGTGCCTCCAGCTCCCGCAGTGATGGCGCTCTCTGGGACTCCTCTCCTGCGCACCAGGGTGACTGAAGACTGCTGTCAGTGGTGCCATATTGAATGGACTGACTGGTGAACACTAGCTCACTTCCTCTATTTTATTTTATCTCTTATATGAATGACACAGATATGGGGGTCTTAACTGCTGTGATTTGTGCATTGTGTATGCCAATGGCACTATGTTTGGACCTACGTGAGGCCTCCTCCCCAATCTTCTCTTTTCAGATATTTTAACTCTTTTTTATGG
Organism: Lissotriton vulgaris; assembly: GCF_964263255.1. NCBI lineage: Eukaryota > Metazoa > Chordata > Amphibia > Caudata > Salamandridae > Lissotriton > Lissotriton vulgaris. The sequence continues at coordinate 580,661,395 of NC_141687.1, read as the reverse complement.
TTGAGGACATTTCAATGGGAATCCATTGGTGTAGGGCTGTTCCCTGCCCCCATTGGGGCGACGGTGTGACGCTCACCGTGAAAGATACTTCTACTGTTTTAAGGTATAGGGTGGGATGGGTGGAGGGGGGGATGGGGTTTCTTGCTCTGTTTTATGTTATTTGTTATTGCCACTACATCCATTACTATGTATTCTTTTGAAGTTCCAATGTCATCAATGCTCTTAGGTTCATAATTTTATACTGTCACAGTATATGCCGCACGATCTAACAGGGGACGGGAGGAGGGCGCTCCGAGTTCTTAGTAGGAATGTCAATGGCCTACTAGACAAGATCAAGGGGGGCGCTGTCCTGCAACATAGGGCAGGGGTTCTCTGTCTGCAGGAGACACACCTGGCGGGCACTAAAGCACCTTGTCTGGGACGGTTTGGGTTTGTGCACTTATGGCTGGCTTTACTAGAGGCTCCCGGGGAGTTGCAATCCTCATACACCATAGTGTCCCTTTTGTCCATAGCCGCACGTGGTCGGATCCGAAGGGCAGATTTATCATAATATACGGAACACTGTATGGAGAACCTATTATCCTAGGTAGTGTATATGCCCCTCGCCCGATTTCATGGACAGTACTTTGGGCTGACCTCCCTTCGGCGATAACAATTGTCGGGGGATACTGGAATGATGTTATGTCCTCAGTACGGGACAGATGGAGTTCCATGGCTCAAGCTACGGAGCCTCCGGATTCCACATTATTGCCCCTGGTCCGTAGCTTGGGGTGGGTAGACACGTGGAGAACTATGCACCCGTATATCTATGCATATACTTATTTTTCCAATGCTCATGATTCCTTCATGCCTAGATTATGTCTTCCTTTCGGAGACACACACACATAGATTTCTTGATGCCACACTTCTCCCTAGGGGTTTATCAGATCATTCCCCAATGCTCATTCTTCTCTCCCTCAACCCCCGGTGCTCCCGCTTTCAATGGTGTTTGTTGACATGGTCGCCACAAGATGACAAATATAGGGCCCATATCCTTACATCCTTAACGGATTATCTAATACTTAACACAGGCACAGTGAAATCGCCGTTCACCCTTTGGGAGGCTATGAAGCCTACTCTCCGGTGCGCAGACATAGCCTTCTGTACTGCCCAGTGTGTACTGCGACGTGATAAACTACTTAGCATCAAGGCACAACTACTTGATCTGGAGCGTGCTAGTAGAGACGTGGGCTGCGCGCAGACAATTACAGATGATGCAGCAGGCTTATGCTAGTGAACTACTCAACAAAGCCCGCCTTTTTTGGCTACTAGTGGGGGTAAAAATCGAGTGCGCTGTTGCATTGCCTGTGTCAGCAGACGCTATGCTCCCAGATGCCTCCGAGTATAAGTGGCCCCGATGGGACGACGCTAACGGACCCGTCTTCCATTGCCGACAGCTTTGCCACCTACTTTGCTCACCTTTATGCCCCCTGTGAAGTCCTGCCACCTGCCATAGTACAGAAATGTATTGATGACTTCCCTCCCCCCGCTCTGTCTGAAACAGCACGGGATACGCTGGATGCTCCCCTGTTGGCAGACGAGCTCCTTCCTGCATTATTAGCTATGCGAGTGGGGAATGCACCAGGCCCAAATGGCTACCCTTGTGAGTTCTTCCAAAAATATTGCACCCTACTCTTGGAACCCTATCTAGCAGCCCTAGAGGCTTCCTGAGAGTGTAGACTCCTTCCATCCAATTGGCACCACGCTGAGATTGTCGTATTTCTGAAGCCGGGCTACCCACCTGAGCACTTCTTGTCCTATCGCCCGATTTCGTTACTTAATGTGGAGGCTAAACTACTGGCTAAAGTGATCGCTAATCGTTTTGTCTCGTATATTACTCTAGCCATGGAGCAGGTCGCGTCCTGGAGACGGATAGACGCACAGATGAGCGATTTTGAGTGGGTTCCAGGCCTCTCTGATCGCATTGCGCTCTATGCGGATGACATCCTTTTCTTTCTCACTGATCTAGATCTGACCGGTCCGCATCTCCTACGCATTATGCAGATCTTTGGTGAGACCTCTGGCCTCTATATGAACCGGGGCAGATCCTTCCTATGGCCGTTGCGGGCTGGAGATCGACTGGCCGGTTGGGGATCAGACACGAGCATGGTCTCACTTGCCTCTGTCCTTGTTTAGCAGGTACACCATTTTTAAAATGAGATACTCCCTCGTCTCCTACACCAGCTACAAAATCATACCTATCCTATAAAACCTACATAGTCAGCCAACTGAATGCGATTCTAGCCCGTTTTCCGGAGAACCGGTTTTTAATCTACATACACAGGCGGCGTGGCCACCCCAGATGTCCAGGCATATTATAAGGCCTCCGATTTGCTCGTTCCCAATGATTGGTGGTACGGTGACCATCTAGAGCTGGAATACGTGGTTGAGCGATGGCTGTTGTGGGACAATGCCCTCCACACAGTCCTCTATTCAGCGACAGTACTTCGTGAACTTCCACCTGGCACATCCACGATTTTTAAGATTTGGAAGGTGGTGCTCCGTCAGATGGGCTGGTGAGGGAAACTTTCCAGGGAGACTCCACTGTGGAACAATAGCCAACTATTGCAGCTAACACACCTGCCCAGGTTCTGGGGATGGGAGGCTATTGGGATTGACACAGTGGGGGCAGTTGTGTGTGGATGCACCCTTAAATCCTTTTTTGATCTACAAACGCACTACGACATGCCCTGTACACAATTCTTTTGGTTTCTCCAATTTAGACATGCCTTTACCCTTTACTTGTCCCACTTGACGGAAATCCCCGAATTTACCCCAATTGATGCAAAGGTTTTTATAGGTGACATAGGAGATAACAAGATTACTAAAATATATTGCACACTTATTATTACCACCATCACCATGCTGTCTAAAACTAGAGAGACATGGCAGGCGTATCTGGGTCCCCTAGAGGAAGATGATTGGATGGAGGGCCTAGAGTCCCCACACAGTGCAGCCATTGCGGCAATCTTGCACCTCATTCAGTTCAAATACCTGCATAGAGCCTACTATACCAGACATAGACTACGGCGTGCTGGGCTTATCGCATCCCCGCTTTGACTGCGCTGCAAATCCTTAGAGGGTACCTTCCTTCATACTGTGTGGTCATGCCCAGTGGTATCTAAGTTCTGGAGGGGAGTGTTTACATGCCTCTCAGAGGTCTCTTAGGTTGGACCATAGCCACCTCACCGAGACTTGCTCTATTACAAATCACGGAAGATATAGGTGGGAATAGGTACAACCGCCACCTTTTATTCTTGGGCCTCACACTAGCCAAACGGGATATTGCCCGGGTCTGGAAAGATGAATCTCCACCGTCTCTTGGGGTATGAAGGAGGGGTCTGGATTTCTGCATGGGCTTGGAGCTCCCGGTCTTTGAGGCGAGGGGCTGCCCCCGTAAATATTACAAAATCTGGAAAACATGAGCAGATTACAGAGGCCTAAACTCCTCCGACACTGAAGAACCATTACTGTGATACTCATCGATTGGCATATACGTAGTATTTGTACGTTTCTTAAATGTGGATAACAGGACCTTTTTCTATATCAGAGGATAATTATGTTTCCTGATGAACTGGCAATGTGGCACAGATGTCCTTTTATTATTTCTTTCTTTCTTCTTTTCCCTATTTTCCTCCCCTTCTTTCTACTTTTTTCTCATGTTCTTCCTTCTTGTGATTATTAATCATTCATGCAACATATTCTTTTTGACATCAATCCACCACTATTGTTCAAAATGTTGCTCCATGTATTTGTCACTGTTGATGTGTATACGGAGTGCCCTTCGAGACTCCGATGTTGATTTCAACAATAAAATAGGTTGTATATATTTTTTAAAGTTATTACACAATTTGTATAATTAATATTCAATTACATAATTTGTATACATTAATAATTAATTGTTCATTAATGATTACTTAATTAACGTCCTACCCTATACTCACAACTACAGACCCAGCAGTCCACACCTAAAATATATCTAAAATATATCATTTCACAATCTACATCCTTAATAATCAATTCATCTATTATTAATAAAATAATAATCAATTGTTAATTAAATATTACTGAAATAACTTTCCTCCCATTCCCCTACAAATCTAGCAACCCCTTACAACACTATAAATTACTTTTGCAAATACATAAAAAATGATAAATCACTTGAAATTACAAACTACACTTTAAAAAATTGTCAACAACTATATAAACAATAATGACACCTAAAATTAATGTATGAACTAAAACACATTAAGATAATTAAAACATGACATTTTGCCGACAATAATATTGAAAACGATATTAACTACAATTAAATTCTTAACGAATATCTCACTTACCATAAAAAAACAATATTCTTGACTGATATGTGTGCATCATGATATTTTTGTATCACAACTTTTTTTGGGTATATTTTTGTGTCCCTATCTTTACAACTTGGTGTTTTAACCATACAACCCGTATGCAGCATTTGTGAAGTGTTCGGGTTTCTTCAGATCCCTCTATCAAATGAATTCAGGGCTTTTATTTCTTCGAGGACTCTTTTTATTCTTTGACAGAAAGTCAGCATGAAGGCCATAAATTATTGACACAGTCTTGGTTGTATTTATCATTTTTTCATGCCAGCCGAAGCCTTTGCAGAGACTTGGCGATTTTTGCTTCTTTCTGATATAAAAAGTATTGTTAATATTGCAAACCTTGACGACTGTGAAGCAATAATGTTCTTACTGGGACTAAGCTCCTCTGATGAGTCATGTTGTTTCATGAGAAACGCAGCTTGGGAGTTTGTGCTTCATGGTAGGAGTAGGTAAGAAATGTAACAATATGATATATGCAGAAGAAGTACTGAATCCAGATACTGACAGCTCCACCCTTACACGTCACAGAAGTGCAATATTTAAATGCACTTGGCATCATATTTTCTGTTTGCCTAACTTTATTAATGACGTGAAGAATTCAAAAGTATTACTGAATTGCATTCACTGTAGAAACTAGAGATTTATAAATGTGTGCACATTAATGTTTAGCCTAACCATGAAGAAATGTACGTCTCATATATTTACACCTTAGTTTCAAGTAATTTTGCATTTGGAAGTGCATTTCTCAATGTAAGCATGAACTCATTTTCCTAAGTTACATTTATATTGCTGCATTAATTTTGAAGTTATACATGCACATATAATCATGTAATTGATTTGCTTATTTCAGTGTTTAACAAAGCTAATTTAACTAGGCCTGAATTTGAAATGCATTTGGTTGCCTTACATTTTCTCTTTTCTCTAGATGTGAGGCTTCATTAACCAGAGAAAGGAGTACTATGCATTAGTGATAGCAAGGCCTAATATGGAAATCTGGGCAGCTGAAGATGGGGTATATTCATCATCTAGCAGTACGTTTTACTACCCAAGGTCGTGTGAATGTCCAGGTTTTGTGAGATGAGAAAATCTGAAGATGTTGTCACTATGCACATGAAATGCATTTCTTAAGGTTCCTGGAAGGGTGGTGTGAAGATCGATCTATGAGAATGTATCTGTCTGTTTTAATTAATGTACACAATTTTTAATGAAAATGAGTTTGCTACCAAGATTTAGGGCATCAGAATTCCCTTCTCTCAATTATGTAGGAAAACACTTTAGGTTTTTAAAAGAACCCTCACCCACTAAGACTAGTAATTAGCATGTTTCATCATAGCGTTCCCACGCAAGACGCCTAGTGCATCTGGGTGTGCTGCAATGTCTGAATTACAGCAGAGTGGATGTTTTCGGGAGTTTGTGAAAATCAGAGGATTAAAACTACCTTAAGGTAATCCACCCCTCATGGTTATTTTAATCGTGGACACTTTGTATGAGATTCAAAACAGTGATTGTGGATGTGATGTGAGATTATCAATTCAATTCATAAACTTTATTCGACAATTAAGTCATAAAAGTATTACATAAAAGCATACATACTTAGCATAATAAAATAACATAACAAGATGAATTTATATAACTACTTAAGACATACTTAAACTCCATAAGACTAATGCTGAATATAGTAATCGCTAAAATACCAATTAAAATCACATGTTTAAAAATTTCAGGTTTACAATATATACAGTCTTCTATAATTGCTCGAAACTCAATTTCAACATGATAAGGTATACCCTCCAAATTTTTCCTTCAATTTCAGGAGGACTTGATATATCAATTCTCATTTTGCTGTTGTAGCTGCTTCAGTCGGATTACCAAAGCCCATTTTAAAAATTTAGCCATGGCAATAGCAATTGAGGGACTGGGATCTGTACATAGGATTCTCAATGCCTCTTCATGTCTGCGGGTGCCAATTAATTGGCAGATAGGTTTCACCCACATATTCCATGGTGCTACATATAAGGGACAAAAAAACAGAAGATGACTTTTAGATTCTTGTTGGTCCCTGCACCTTGGTCATTTGTCATCAGTTACTCCCACCCATTTAGCCGTAAATAATTTTGTTGGAAGGGTGCCTACCCTAGGTTGGAAATAGAGCTTGCGGTCATATGGTTTCTCTATGGCATCCCAATACAATTCCAACTTTGGTTGAGCCTTAAATTCAAGGAATGGACCTGTTAGGTGAGATGAGAGGGCTTTGGTACATGCTGTTGAGTTTACCATCTCCCAGTATTTAGCCTTCATGATTTTTTTAGATGGAAATACCACATTTGAGGGATCATTCCACAATTCTCCCATTCCCATTCTCACTAGCAGGGATTTAACAGGCTTTAACCAATGTATCTTATGGAAGGAATCCTTTTTGATAATATCCCTTAGCACACAGGCATAATGCTGAAGTTCTTCAGTGGTCCATATTCTACGCCAATACAATAATGGTCATAGAGTGGCTAGATCTTGAACTGCTTTCCTACCAAGGTCCCACAGCAATGGTGTCAAGGGGGTACTTTGCGGGACACTAGTGGCTTTTCGCAGAAATTCATTTTCCGCTAATGTCAGGCATTTAAGATTTTCAAACCCCCATAGTTCAGACCCATAGAAGGCCGAACTTAGCAACTTCATCCCATTAATCTCTAGAAGTGGGCTGATTGGTTTCTTCGAAGAAGCTTTAAACCTTTTCAGAAGAAGTCCTGCGTGTTGCTGGTGCTTTAGTGTAGCCAGATCTAATTGGCTGTTCCAGCGCATGTCCCGCTGCAGGGTGACCTCCAGATAGGTAAAGGCGTCAACCCGCTCCAACAGGGAATTATTCATGTATATGCTTCCTGTAAACGGTTTAGAAGACTTGGAAGGTTTATGTTCATAAGAACCATTACTTTTTTTTGGCAGTGTTTATTTCTAGTCCGCGCATTAGGCAAAAATCCTCGAAGCGCTGGAGCACCCGTTGGAGACCACTTGGTGTTTTTGAAATTATCACGGTATCATCCGCGAACATGAGGATTGGGACTCGATTACCAGCCATCGCAAGAGCATCAGTGGGGACCAAGGAGAGGTAGGCTCCCACCCCATTCACGAAGAGCGAAAACAGGGTTGGTGCAATAGCGCAACCCTGCTGCACTCCCCGCTCAACGGGGAAGGTTTCCGTAACCTCTCCCTGTTGTCCCCACCGAGCCCGAGCGAAATTGTCCTCATGCAAGCGTACAATCAAGGTCAACAACTTAGGGGCCATACCCAGCTCATCCAGGACTCGCCATAGTTTACTGCGTGGCACCAGATCGAAAGCTGCCCTCAAGTCGCCAAATACAGCGTACAATGTCCCTTTCTCCAAAACCACAGTCCGCCAATAAAGAATGATAAACCGAAAGACTTGGTCTATCGTGCTTGTCTTGGGGCGAAAACCGGCCTGGAGAGGATTCAAGATGTTCCCTTGCTCCATCCAGGTCTGTATTTTCCCCAAAACCAAGCGACCCATAATTTTCTGGATGGAATCGATTAAGCTAATAGGCCTGTAATTACTAGCTAAAGATCTGTCCCCCTTTTTGTATACAGGCACAATTTCTACTCCTTTCCAGGAATGGGGGACAGCCATCCCTAGGGCTATGACATTTGCTAAATAAACAATGTACAATCGCCATCTTTGCCTATCATTAAGAAATAAGTCAGCGGGCACGCAATCCATACCTGGGGCACGACCCTCAATTACTGAGTCTAGCGCCCTATCAGCATCACCTAGGCTGAAGGCGGCTTCTTCATAGAATGTATGGACAAATTTACCCTCACTTCCACCGTCTTCTCCTTTAGCGTACTGTGGCTTGAATTAGTAAATCCATGAGCTTTGGGCAACATTGTTCTGCGGGCAATCGGGGCACCCACCCCTATCCCATTTAAAAGTATCCCAAAATAATTTCGGGTTTTGGACGCACACGCCACCTTAAGATACTGCCACTTGCCCTCTTCCCATACCTTTTTTGCCCCAAACTGTTTGTTCCTGTAGTTACCTCAGGCCACTTTTATTTTGCTGGGATCCTTAGATTTTAGTGCTTGGCCCAGCTCTGCCCGGGCATGCCTACAGGTATCATTATACCAGGTTTACTCCTTGTTTTCCTCCTTACTAAGCTTGGTTTGCAAAAATAAGTTTTAAGCTTATCAAAGAGGTTAGCATGGGCGTATACAATGATCCATTAGATAATTCTGGCCCCATAGTTGCCAGAACCTCGTCTACATTGGGAGTATACAATGACCCATTAGATACACCTGGCCCCATAGTTCCCAATACCTCATCTACAATGGATTTGATGCTAATTATTATGTCGAGGTGTTCAGCAACTTTGCACCACTTAAGGTGGCACTCATCATTCGTTATAACAGTTTGTGGGGCTGTTACTGTTAAATCCTGAGTCACCCTCGACTTTTCTTCTAGGCCCAGTTTAAACAATGCGGTCAAGGGGTTGTGATCCCTCTCGGTACGAGGTTTTACCTCCATATCCACAAGAGAGTGCCACAGCTTTAGGTGGACGAGTAAATATTCTATATTACTTGACCTAATGCCATTATCGTAAGTTTTTTTGGCCATCCTATCTGACGGTGTTCGGCCATTAGCGGCCCTCAACTGGTTCCCCATACAGAGACCCTTCAGGTGCATTGCAGCCTCTGTCCATTTACTTATGGGCTTTATCTCAAGTTGCGGCACTCCCCATCTAGAGTCCTCCTCCTCTGTTAGGTTCAAATCGTCGAGTCCTAGTGGCTCGAAAGTCGTATTGAAATCTCCCGCAATCAGAGGAATTACATTATCTGGCAGGGTCTCAATCAAAACTTCCAGGGCTGTTGTTACATCAGATTTTTTTACCACCTAGTAAACATCTAGCATAGACATCAAAAATATCAATTTTTATACTAGACGGGAAGCTGAGTCTTACTGCAAGAATATCGCAGTTTGACACTGTGAGAAGTTGAGTTTTACACTTTATATTCTGTTTGACCCATATCACCAGTCCACCTACAGGGTGGCCCTTTTGCCTTTTCACAGTCGGTATATAAAAATTCAAGTAGCCCAATCTGAAAACAGGGTCGACAGACCAAGTCTCTTGAAAGAGGCAAATGTCGAATTTATCAATAAAATCCGACCAAAATGGTGAAGCTAATTTAGGGCCAAAGTGGAATCCACTCAGAGTGATAGTGATCCCTAGAGTGATGGGGAACACACAGTGTTGTTTAAATGCCCCTCACACACCAACAGGCCCCTTGGTGTCATGCTTCATCATCGGGGCCTTCGCACCCCTCTACGGGATGCGGCGTGCTACGACTCGCGGATACGCAGGAGCACTTGAAGTGAACTATGTGTGGGGGTGTGTGTTTTTTATACAAAGGTGTGAGTGAGGTGAGGTGAAAGAAGTGAACGGTTAAAAAATACCTGGCACGTGGGAAAAAGATACTTTATTAAATCCCCGGCTGGTATTATTAAAATAAAAGTGCAGGGCGTGGTTTAAATAGATACGTATTAGGGTATCTAGACCACTGTATCAAAAAGTCAACATGTTTCGGAGGTCAAAGCCCCCTTCTTCAGGACAAGGGTTAATGCACTTACCCCCCCTACTCACATGTAAAATGTAAAAGTGTCAATAAAAATTACCACAATGTGTAATGTTCCTAACAATGTTATATGTTAGTGAATGTCGTTGCGCCCAATTGGCGTAAGAACCTGTGGAGACAAAATCATAGATAAACATACAGATCTATAATTCACAAGCTAGAGGAGAAGAAACAAGCTTCTCTGAAAAAACATCAGGTTGAACCAAAAATAATGGGACCCTGGAAAGGAAAAAGAAAAAGGACACTACATACACATAGACACACACAACACCAAAATTACTCTCTGCTCAGATGGAAGGAGAGCAAACATAAAGGAATAAAAGTCTTACTTAAAGTTCCCAATTACAGGACTTCATGAGCCTAAGCGTATATTGGGGAATCCTTCCTTTCTAATCAGAAAACCTAAAAAATCAATATCAGGGGTTCAGTTGGAAAACTTCGTAATCAATGCGCCAATAGTACAGAGAACAACTGCTTCTCTCAATGGTCTATAACTCACGGTTACTGCAACAGCTAATCGCCTGCCTTCCCTCAACGCGGCTCCGATGAAGTGAGCTACGAAGAATTCAAGGCCCTTATATATGTTGTGCCTGTAGGTAATTAGTGCCGGTAAATTGATTAATGCAGCCCGGGGGAATGCCCAAATACGGAGATAACAATCTCCGAGCGTCCGGTGTTGCGCTAGCGCCTCTCACTGCTCTGACGCGCATGCGCATTACAGCTCCAGAGGTACGCATGCGCGGCGAGCGAGGCTGCCGCGCATGTGCCGAAGGAGACGCTACGTTAATACACGGAGCAATCGGTTTAACAACTAAAAGCCTGTTAATGAATGGCGCTTCAATGGCAAATACAAAAGTATGCGCTTCGGTGGTAAAATAAAGTATGTGCATATGAGGCAGTGCATTTGACAAATTTACAGCTAGAGGCTGAATAAAAAATAAGCAGTAAGCACAACGGTGGTGAATTAAACTACCTTTAACGAGTTTTTTGAAAGATAACAGTGAATTAAACTACCTTAAAGGAGTTTTGAAGGGCAACAGTCTTCTGGTTGGACTCAACAGACGGTGATTATTTAACAGGGCTTATTGTTAAAAGGGAAACCCATGAAACATGGTCCCTACCGAAAGGGGATAAATCCTCAATCACAGCTAGGTAGTATCACATTTCAATGGTGTATCGACCCAAAGGAACCCCACAGTCATATTTGTTGGATGTAACCACAAGTGTACATCAACAGTTTGTGATGGGTAGTCAGATAAGGTTTATCTGAGAGGTTCCACGGAATAGAATCGTTCAGCCCAGTGGTGTCGGTTCCCAACCGAAACACCCACCGTTGCTCTTTTTCCAGGAGACCCACCTCTGAGGGTAGTTGTTCTATTATCGTCCACTGTAACTCATTCACACAGTGTTGATGTTCAATATAGTGGGTTGACATCTTGGTCGTGAGTTTCTTACACCTGATGTTGCTTTTGTGTTCATTCAACCTGACTCTCACAGGTCTGGTGGTCATCCCCACATATTCTTTTCCACAAGGACAAGTAATCAGGTAAACAACATTTTTACTGTTGCAGTTCGTAAATGCACGTTGTTCCCATTTTGTCCCATTGGTAAAGGTTAGATTCTGGCTCTTTTTTGTGAGGTGGCAGTTATTGCAGTTGCCACACGGGTAGTGCCCATGTACGCCTTGCAACCTTGTCTGATCCTTATTAGGAGGGGGTGGTCTTGTATGAACGAGTATATCTCTTAAGTTCCTACCCCTTCTATGTGCAAAGAGAGGTTTCTCCAGAGTCAAGCCCCCACTCGTTAAAGTGCGCCAATGTTTGTGGACCAATTTTGTCACTTGGTTGCTGACCGGACTGTATGTGGTGACACAAACCGTCCTGTTTTCGGCATCCTCCCTTCGTGGATTGTCCTCCAGAAGGTCCTCACGGTTGTTATTTCTTGCTCTTGTGAAAGCTTTTTTAATCACAGTCTCCGGATATTTCCTCTGTCTCAGTTTAACACTGAGATCCTTGGCCTGAGTTTTGTATCTTGCAACATCACTACAGTTCCGCCGGAGGCGTAGGAACTGTCCATAGGGAAGGTTCTCTCTCAGATGACGAGGATGAAAGCTGTCAAATCTGAGGAGACAGTTCCTCGCCGTTGGTTTAAAGTGAGTTTCTGTTTTTAAGATGCCAGCTTCATGGTAGATATTCAAATCTAAGAAGACCATGTTGGTATTCGATGCCTGATGAGTGAATTTCAAAAAGGCATTTTGATTGTTCAGCCAGTTGATGAATTCAGTTATCATGGTTGCATCTCCTTCCCAGATGACCAGGATATCATCAATGTACCTCCGCCAGGTGCGAATCCTCGCCCTGTAAGGATTGTCTGGATGCAGGATTTTTGTAGATTCCAAATGGTGGACATACAGTCCAGCCAGACTTGGGGCAAATGTGCTGCCCATACTGGTCCCATGCTTCTGCCAGAAAAGAGTGCCCTCATATTCGAAAAAGTTTTTCGTGAGTGCCAAAGAGATGCACTCCATTACTACATTCCGTGGAGTGTGGTATTCCCAATTCGTAGAATGCAGTACCTCCTCAATGATTTGGATAGTCTCATCGTGGGGGAGACTCGTATAGAGGCTCTCCACATCCAGACTAAGCAGCATCTGTGAAGTTGGATCAAAGGTTTGGTTATTCAACAGTTGTAGTACTGCTTTAGTGTCACGTAGATATGTGTCAGTAGCCTGTACAATGGGCCTCAAGAAGGCATCCGCAAACTTAGATAATGGTTCCAGGATGGATGAGATTCCGGAGACAATGGGGCGACCTGGGGGGTTTTCCAGGTTCTTGTGCACCTTAGGTATGGTGTAGAAGTAAGGGATGCGTGGGTTCCTTTGTGTCAGGAACTCTGACTCCTTTTTAGTAATCCAGTCGTGTGCAAGTGCCTCTTCCACCATACCACCTATCTGGACTCTTAAAGATTCAGTGGGGTCTTCTGTAAGTATTTGGTAGTTCCTGTTATCAGAGAGAAGCCGTCTGCATTCCTTGTCATAGGCTGTGGTTGTTTGGATAACCACTGCCCCACCCTTGTCTGCGGGTTTTATAACAAGGTTTTTGTTCATCCTCAATTCCTTAATGGCCTCATTCTCTGTTCTGCTCATATTCTGAAAGACCCTTTGTCTGGTTTCTAGACATTTCAATTCCTGCATCATGGCTTTTTCAAAGGCCAGTACTTCAACCGGAAGTTGGTTGTCTAATGGTGTAAATGTTGACTTAGGTTTTAAGCCGGTGGGTAGTTCCTTGTCCTTAAAGAATGCTCGTAATTTTATAGTCCTTATAAACTCCTGCATTTCCTTATGTAGTAGGAAAATGTCTGGTTTATTGGTGGGGACATAACCCAGGCCTTTATTCAGTACCTCTTTTTGCAGATCAGTGAGGGGCCAGGGGGTTATATTGATAACTAGGTCCCCCTGTGGCTTGTTGACGCCTGATTGGCTGTCATGCTCCTCGTTACTACACGTGGGTCTGACTCCTCTGTGGGTTGCCAATTCACGTTGTTGCCCTTCTTGTTCCGCCCTCTGCGGGATCCCTGGCCCCAGGATAAAAAAGGTTGTTGATTCTGGGGTACATTAGTTTGGTCTGGAACCCACTGAGGTCCGGTAGTCCGGTCAGCAACCAAGTGACAAAATTGGTCCACAAACATTGGCGCACTTTAACGAGTGGGGGCTTGACTCTGGAGAAACCTCTCTTTGCACATAGAAGGGGTAGGAACTTAAGAGATATACTCGTTCATACAAGACCACCCCTTCCTAATAAGGATCAGACAAGGTTGCAAGGCGTACATGGGCACTACCCGTGTGGCAACTGCAATAACTGCCACCTCACAAAAAAGAGCCAGAATCTAACCTTTACCAATGGGACAAAATGGGAACAACGTGCATTTACGAACTGCAACAGTAAAAATGTTGTTTACCTGATTACTTGTCCTTGTGGAAAAGAATATGTGGGGATGACCACCAGACCTGTGAGAGTCAGGTTGAATGAACACAAAAGCAACATCAGGTGTAAGAAACTCACGACCAAGATGTCAACCCACTATATTGAACATCAACACTGTGTGAATGAGTTACAGTGGACGATAATAGAACAACTACCCTCAGAGGTGGGTCTCCTGGAAAAAGAGCAACGGTGGGTGTTTCGGTTGGGAACCGACACCACTGGGCTGAACGATTCTATTCCGTGGAACCTTCTCAGATAAACCTTATCTGACTACCCATCACAAACTGTTGATGTACACTTGTGGTTACATCCAACAAATATGACTGTGGGGTTCCTTTGGGTCGATACACCATTGAAATGTGATACTACCTAGCTGTGATTGAGGATTTATCCCCTTTCGGTAGGGACCATGTTTCATGGGTTTCCCTTTTAACAATAAGCCCTGTTAAATAATCACTGTCTGTTGAGTCCAACCAGAAGACTGTTGCCCTTCAAAACTCCTTTAAGGTAGTTTAATTCACTGTTATCTTTCAAAAAACTCCTTAAAGGTAGTTTAATTCACCACCGTTGTGCTTACTGCTTATTTTTTATTCAGCCTCTAGCTGTAAATTTGTCAAATGCACTGCCTCATATGCGCATACTTTATTTTACCACCGAAGCGCATATTTTTGTATTTGCCATTGAAGCGCCATTCATTAACAGGCTTTTAGTTGTTAAACCGATTGCTCCGTGTATTAACGTAGCGTCTCCTTCGGCACATGCGCGGCAGCCTCGCTCGCCGCGCATGCGTACCTCTGGAGCTGTAATGCGCATGCGCGTCAGAGCAGTGAGAGGCGCTAGCGCAACACCGGACGCTCGGAGATTGTTATCTCCGTATTTGGGCATTCCCCCGGGCTGCATTAATCAATTTACCGGCACTAATTACCTACAGGCACAACATATATAAGGGCCTTGAATTCTTCGTAGCTCACTTAATCGGAGCCGTGTTGAGGGAAGGCAGGCGATTAGCTGTTGCAGTAACCGTGAGTTATAGACCATTGAGAGAAGCAGTTGTTCTCTGTACTATTGGCGCATTGATTACGAAGTTTTCCAACTGAACCCCTGATATTGATTTTTTAGGTTTTCTGATTAGAAAGGAAGGATTCCCCAATATACGCTTAGGCTCATGAAGTCCTGTAATTGGGAACTTTAAGTAAGACTTTTATTCCTTTATGTTTGCTCTCCTTCCATCTGAGCAGAGAGTAATTTTGGTGTTGTGTGTGTCTATGTGTATGTAGTGTCCTTTTTCTTTTTCCTTTCCAGGGTCCCATTATTTTTGGTTCAACCTGATGTTTTTTCAGAGAAGCTTGTTTCTTCTCCTCTAGCTTGTGAATTATAGATCTGTATGTTTATCTATGATTTTGTCTCCACAGGTTCTTACGCCAATTGGGCGCAACGACATTCACTAACATATAACATTGTTAGGAACATTACACATTGTGGTAATTTTTATTGACACTTTTACATTTTACATGTGAGTAAGGGGAGGGTAAGTGCATTAACCCTTGTCCTGAAGAAGGGGGCTTTGACCTCCGAAACATGTTGACTTTTTGATACAGTGGTCTAGATACCCTAATACGTATCTATTTAAACCACGCCCTGCACTTTTATTTTAATAATACCAGCCGGGGATTTAATAAAGTATCTTTTTCCCACGTGCCAGGTATTTTTTAACCGTTCACTTCTTTCACCTCACCTCACTCACACCTTTGTATAAAAAACACACACCCCCACACATAGTTCACTTCAAGTGCTCCTGCGTATCCGCGAGTCGTAGCACGCCGCATCCCGTAGAGGGGTGCGAAGGCCCCGATGATGAAGCATGACACCAAGGGGCCTGTTGGTGTGTGAGGGGCATTTAAACAACACTGTGTGTTCCCCATCACTCTAGGGATCACTATCACTCTGAGTGGATTCCACTTTGTTTATTCATATGACCCGGGAGACTGAATCCACTGACTCTCTCTCTTCCCCCTCCTGTTAAAATTTGCTAATTTAGGGCCCACACCCGGCAGATTCCAAGAAATTAATGTAGTCAAGTAGGCTGAACTTGAAGACCTGCTGACATTCACAGCCCCCAATGAGAGAGAATTTTGTCGAGACAGTGTATGGGAGTCGGGAGAGGACACAGGGTTTTTCCTACTCGACATATTCAACAGTGGCTCTTCGCTACTCTTATGAGTGGTAAATGTGCTATCATTGTTTGTCCTAGGACCAACAGCCCCTCCCTTGGGGCTTTCATTATCAGTCAGTTGACCTGTACTCCTGGCTAAATCATCATTAAATACGGGTACCAGACTAACCCTATTACGCCAATCAAGTGCTTGCTGTCAATCGCAGTCCCCCAACCCTGATAGGGCATCGAATCTATTACACAGCCTTAGATTCCCTAGGGCACAACAGTTCAACGCATCACCTGTTGGAAAAATGACCCTCTGCAGAAGCTGGGGAGATACATAGAAATAAGACATGGGTAGTGATTGGATCATGGGCGATAAATCATTTTGGGGCCAGTTACAGATGTGTTCAACACACCTCCTGTCCCTAAAGTTAATAATGATGCAGTCTCCCATCACAGACTTTGGCCTCCTACCCACCCAATTCACTCTCCTGGCGAAGAGAATTTCTGCACATATGTTGGTTGGAAGTGTTCGGTTTGCATTAAGCCAAAAGATGCACTTATTCTTAAACTCCATATATGTCTTCCTTCTTCCCTGCTCCTGGGATGGAACCCCCACCAAGACCACCACATAAGGGGCCGATTCAGAGGGGAGTTCTATATTTGGTAAGGTGGCTGCAGTATGAACAGTATGAACAGAGGGCGATTTGGGCAATGTTTGATGTTTTAATGCAGATCTACTTGATGAGACCTGTCCCGTTGGGCTGTTTTTTAAGCCCCTGTCGAGTTTGTAGATGAAGATGAAACACAAGGCACTGGGGGATCTTTACGTGTGGAGTTATCACTACCTTTTGGTGGAACAATAGGGTTAGGGTCAGCAATACTTTGCCCTGCTACATTTGTCTGCATACAATTTAGTGCACTACCCCGGATTCCCGCCCGTGTCTGAACTGAGGCAAGTGAAAGTTCCAAACAAACAAGTCTATTTTCAATAGAATCCAATCTATCGTATATTGGGTGACATAACTTCTTAAAGGTGCATTCCAGTCTTTTCCAAAAAGATGGGCCCAGATCAAACAATGGTTCACCCCCCCCCCCCACATATTATTTGATTTGCCCCTTCATTAACTGATGGTAATTGGGTGAAACCAGGTGAAGTCCTTAGGGTGGAAACCTCGTTGGGCACATGCGTTTTGCCAGTTTTTGCTTTTTTTCCTACTGCTTGCGCTTGTGCCCCTGTACGTTTCCTATTCGACGTCAAACCCAATGATTCCAGCTGGAAGTAGCTATGCTAGCATAATACCAACTATTCCTCACGCTTTACCTATAACTAATTAAACAATTTCTTGAAGATAGACAGATCTGGATATATTAACACTAGTCCGCCAATAGGGATCTGTTGCGCTGTACTCAGTATCACTAGTTTATACAAATATGATCTTTGCCGATAAGTGTTGTGACTATTAGGTTGGAAAAAAACCTTTTTTATACCTTTGCCAGTAAGCGTTATGACATTTGGGTTTAAAATACTCGTTTTTATACACAAAGTCTTTGCTGAAGATTTTCACCAGCACAAACACGCACTTTGATTGCTAGATTGAACTGATAAAAACAGGATGTAACTATACAATGGTCTCAATCAGAATTGGGGGGAGAGCGAGGAAAGAATGGGGACGAACTTAACCCCAAGTTGAATGTATAAACAATGTGGACGTACCAACACCGTCTGTAGTCCCACTTTTGTTGAGGAATGTTCCCCTAAAACCTATTTTAGTCTCCTGACCACGGGAGACTGAAATAGGTTTTTAGCGGGACATCCTTCTTGACAAAAGTGGGACTACAGACGGTTTCCCTTCCAGGCCCGATACACTGCCAAACACTACAGTCTAGTATTTCTGTAAGAGAGGTTGTAAGTATCGACTCCCCACTTCATTCTTTCAACACACCTTAGCACGTGTGTTGTGATTTTATTATTCACGTGGCCTAATTTTGCCAATTACTCACTTTTTGCACATGGTCCTATACAATTCCTTTTTGGGCTGAAACATGTAGACCTATTTCAGACATACCACTCTACTAGTTGTGCTCTTGGATTTTAACATATCCTGGGCCGCCATGAATAAACACATTCAGCAAGAATTCCTAGAGATATTTTTAACCTACACTTTATCACAATACACCACACCAGCTCTGCTGTAATCAGGTGTTGTAGCACAACCGGGTGGCATTCGGCCACCCGGTTGGGACCCCAATGATGAAGCATGGCACCAACCAGGTTGGTGTGTGAGGAGTCTTTTATAAAAACCTAATGGTTTCTAGCACTGCTTATTACTACAGTGAGTCCAAAACTTATTTCTTCAACTTGTGGGTACGTCCACATTGTTTATACATGTAACTATACAATGCCCATTATGGGTGGGGATGAAGGCCTACATGTAGCTGGCCACACCTTTGAGCAGCTGCTCAAGGCACACTGGTTGACGCGTGATGCACACATGCAGCAACGTGCAAACACAGAAGTTCTAGTTGCCGATATGCTGGTAAGACTATACAGTTCCTTGATAAGGGATATTAGCCAAAAAAAGTGTCTATTGTATCACATCTGAGCCTCACACATGGAGCCTGACCTCTGGGATAATACTCCTTATACACACATACTGTAGACTACTCATGATAGACACATTTACCACTGTGGACTCTTGAGATGCTATGCTACTCTGTGACAACAACGACTTGCTGTTTGGTGATTTCTTTGAGCCCACATAATCTATGTATATCGGTATTAATTCAAGTACAAATCACATGTCAACAACTTTGGTGCTACATGTCAACAGCCCTGATGAAGTCTTTTTTTTAAGGCAAAATGTATTGGCTGTGGGGGTTTCATTCTCATTAATTGTACTTTGTGGATTGACTGTATTACATTAGAATTGTAAAATAAATCTTTTTTCATTCTATGTTTAAGTTCCAAAAACCAACATATTAATTGGAACAAATGAAGTGCACCTCTGAATAAGTGTGTTTCTCCTTTTTCATCAAACTGGAATATGACTGTATTTTATTGTTAATGCTTGTGTGCTCCAGACATTCGTGTAATAAGGTTTAAGATCTCCACTAATATAACAATACCGCAATTTGATTTAAATAACTGTTTGTGTTCACTTTAAACCTGACACCGCGATGCACGAACATGGTATTGTATGGTGATTGAACTCAAGTAGGTGCATGCTAGTTAGGGAGCCACTTATGCTCCCTTAGTCGATATAAGAAACTTACTGCTTGAAGATCAATGCTGTGGGTTTAAAGAATTTAGTCACTGTACGGATGGATGGATGGATGGATGGATGGATGGATGGATGGATGGATGGATGGATGGATGGATGGATGGAAGGATGGATAGATAGATGACATTCAGAGATGTATGTTCCAGCATGTTTGGAGCATAGTTCATGACACAAGTGTGTTACGCTGGCTATGCTCATACAATTCCATGCTATGTGCCACCATGATTTAAACAAGCAACAACGGTCCTTATTATATAGAAATCAACTGGAAAGATGCAAGTTATAGACAACAATCTGTACTATTAGGAAAACACGTGTCCAGCCGGACACTGATTTAATCCATGTAAGCGTATAAACAAAATAAAGAAAACAGTAATACAGTGGGATACAATCCTGTATCCAAGACATATAACAAATACAACAAAACAAGCTGTAAGAAATTGCAGGCAATTAGGTAAAGGGAGGCGCTAGTAGTCAATTAGAATTCCTCTAGCTGACCTTATGTAATATACACATATTCCCCCACATGCATCAATCTAGGATTTTGCATTTCTTAAATAGCGAAAATTAAGGAATCGCTATTTAGGAAATGCAAAATGCTATGCATCAAGAAATCCTAAAAGTTTTTAGGATTTCATAATTTTCGGAAATTGCGATTCCTTAATTACGAAGTGCAATTAAGGAATGGCATTACATTGATTCCTATGGGCCTAGAGGCCCATAGGAATCAATGTAGTCAATTGGAAGGCAGTAGCAAATTGCGAGTGGCACTTAGAAAATTTCATGGGTGCAGGGGGGGGGTCCAAAGGACCCCCCCCTGCACCCCTGAAATGCAATTGAAAGTGCATGTTTCACACACACATGTCCTAAGGACATGTGTGTCTGTAACTGGACAGTTTAAAAAATGCATTTTCAAGCATTTTTAAACAATTTCGCAAATTACCACGAGGTTGAACCTCGTGGTAATTTGCACTTCCAATTTGAATAATCTCAATTTTTTTTTTAATGATGCATTGCTTTTAAGGAATCGCAAATTTGCAATTCCTTAAAAGCAATCGCATTTTTGGAATTCGGTAAAAATACCGAATTACTCAAAAATGCTTGATGCATCCCAAACACATATTTAGGAAGTGCAAACGGCCGAATTTACCGATTCGCACCGTTTGCACTTCCTAAATAGGTTGATGCATGTGCCCCATAGGTTATTCAAATAGCAATTAAAGTGTCACTACATAGACTATCGACAGCGTTTCGATCCTACAAATAATAGGGGATCATCATCAGGACTAGAATATATTGCCAGATCATGCAATGCCTAGAATTTGCTTAGAAGGTAGATTATCGATGTATGGAAACCTGGTATCAGCGTGCATTGGTTGGGGATATGGCCTGTTGGTGTCAAGGCACTCGTTTCCGGAAACTGTGTCAAGGGTTTTTTTTTGGACATCCGCAACAATGGCGATCAAGGTGGGGTGCAGCTGGGGTGGGGAGTCAGAGTCGGCTGAACATCAAACTGTTAAAATTAACGGGTTGCGGCTGGCACAACCAGCATGTATGATTCACGATAGTGTGGCGGGTCCTCAGGGTTGCGGGAACTTGTCACACGGTAAGGCGAAAACCTCGGGATCGAGGTGTCAAGCCTAATGACCAAAGTGTCTGGTGTGGGACATCCTTGCGTCCTCCTCGGCTCGTGTGACAAGTTTCCGCCAGGTGCACACAATGCAAAGTGCCATTCACACACCCTCTCCTGCACTGAGAAAAAACGCTTGTGCCCAGGCAGATTCCCAATACTGCTTCTTGTGCCTCCAGTATGTGCGTGCCAACCAGATGGGTAACATCTTCATTCAAGCTGTATGATGCAAGAGACAAAAAACAACTCATAGATCCCAAAAATATGCATTTCCATCCACAAACATGTCAGCGCCATCTGTTCTAGCACAGAACAGCAAAGGTGCATCTTCCAGCACCAACTTCGCCTTTTCTGGATCGTTCAAACACAGACTCCTCCTCAATTGAATGGTTACCGCCACTTTGCTCCTCACGTGAATGGGTGCAGCATGACTCAGGAACGTAATGCTGGTCCGCAGCCTCTGCGGTGAAGGCGGGGCCCAGGCTCCAAAGGGCCCCCATCCAGCCTCATGACGATGAATATCTGTGAAACATGGGAGTCCTAGGAAACCCTCAACACACTCTGCAGAGGGGACTCACCATTTTGCATTACGCCACTGGCACAACTGGCCATTGCCTAGATGACTCAAAACCAGACTAGTTCTCACCTGGATGGCCCCAACACAGGGTGATCAGATTTGAAAACCAAAATCTGGGAAATCTCACATATATGAAAGTAAGATGACAATTTTACCTCGAGGAAGTATCTCAGAATGACTTATTGACAGCACTCATCAACATTCAAGAATGGGTGTCAATGAATAAAGACCAGAGCCGGACTGGCCATACCAAGCATCTGGCGTGTTCCGGGAAGACTGGAAGGGTGAGGGAAAGTTTTGTTGCCGTGGGGGCCAGTTTTGCAGTCCCCCAGTAACAAAAGCAGCAGTGATTCCCCGTTCCCCAGCCCCCCTCGGGGCTGGTCTGACAAAATTGACAGCACAGCTTTGAGTTCCCAGTCCGGCCCTGATAAAGGCTTTTTACCTAAGTGGAGCAAATAGTTTCAATGCCCTGTCGGAGGGTGGGGGCTCTGCTTTTCATTTTAGCTTCTGCATTAAAACATTAGCCTCCCCATACAGTGCCATAGTCAATCCTTGTGAAAAATGCATCGCCCGGAAGTATTTAATACAGTGCCTCAAAGAATTAAACACAAAGCATTAGGCTGTGATCTAAAGTGGGAGAGAGAAAGAGATAAATAACCAAGCAGTGGCCGAATTGCACAACGTGGGACCAAGAAACCTTGCATCAGTCGTGGCTTCCACTGGACCACGTTATGTGATACTAGTCAATTACTTTAACTCACGGTGCCTCCTTTTCCTTCATTATCACATGAGAGCGCCTTTAAATACATCCGTCTATGTTGTGCGCTGCACACAAAAGAGACCGTATTGTTACTCTAGCTATAGTAACCGCCTAGGCCACGTACATGGGGCAAAATACAACTCTTTTTTTCACATCGTCAGGGCAGTGGTGGAGGGCAATGAATGACTAGAATCACTTCTAACATCTGTCACATAATGTAGTGGTATCATTTAATATACTAAATTGAAATACATTGCAAGGATTGCATTTTAGCGAAATACATAGTTTTGAATAATGAAAGATCTTCATATATGCACTAGACTCTGTCAGCCAAGCAGCACCATTTACTACACTAGATTAAACAAAACCTTTTCATCGGGACAGAAGCTTCACTCAACCCTCCTTTCTCAAAAATAAGGGAAAGGAAGATCTTGCTGCACACAGTTTCAAAACCGTGGCGATGGAGGCGAAAGGATGAAGGGCAATGGTTTGAAACGAGGGCCATGGGAGATACATGGACATCATGTATAGGTCACCAGAGACTGCATCTGTGGCCCTTGACACTGCGTCTGTGCCCCTTGGCCTCAGAGTTGCCAAAATAAATGCCAAGTACAAAGGGGTTGTTGCTTGCCCTTATGCATGATGAGCCTCTATCTTTCTTGTTTTCTGCTCCATTTTTAAGTATACTAATAGTGAATAATACACTATTTTACACTATTAGTGTAAGAAAAAGTGGGACATCAGGAACTCGAAAGGGACCTTTGCTGGCAGCTGAGGGAATAAAACAACATGCTTTTAAATGTATGTTGTGTGAGTGAGAGTGAGTTTGTGTGAAATAATGTGTCTGTAAGAGGATATGTGTGTGAGTGAAATGAGTAAGAGTGACTGATACGTAGAGTGGATGAGTCGTAATGAGTAAAGCTTGGTGTCACTAAGTGAGCATGAGCGGTGAAGAGTGAGAGAAAGAGTGACTGCAAGTGAGTGGGAGTGAGAAATAATGAATGAATAAGAAAGAGTGTCAGAAGGTGTGAGAGAGTGTGAAGGAGTGTGAGTCTGAATGAGGACGAGACTAAGTGACAGTGAGTGAGCGTAACTGTTAAGGATAATAAGTTAGAGTGAGCGACAATAAGTGAGAATGGGTGGGTGAGAGTGAGTGCAAGTGAGTGCATGAGAAACTATGAATGAGTGAGAACAAGAGTGATAGGTCAATGAGTGAATGAATGAGTGAGAATGAATGAGTTAGAGTGAGTAAAAATGATTGAGACTGAGTGAGAATGGGTGAGTGAAAGAGTGAGTCCAGTGAGTGAAAAAGTGTGAGTCAGAGAAAGAGTGAGTGAAAGTGGGTAGGGGTATGACTGAGTGAGAGTAAGAGAGTGAGTGAGATTTGATGAGTGGAAGTTAGTGAGAATGGATGAGTCTGAGTAAATGTGAAACAGTTAATGTAAGTGAGCATGAATGAGAATGAGGTGTTCTGCTTGTGAGTCTGATTTTGACTTCATCATCAGCAAGGTAATTCTTGGCTTATACAGGCACTCACTACAAAATACTGACCCAGGCATACTGTAGTCAATTTTTAGCAGAACTGGCACCTTTACCAAAATACTGGCACCCGCATACTGGTGTTAATACTTGGCATAAGGGAAGTCCATAGCACAATGCTCATCCTAGCACAATTGAGGTACTTTGATATATGATTCTACAATTCACAATTTTTTTTAAGTTTGAGTTTTGAGTATTGACAATCGAGAAAGAATGATCAGCATATGTATTAAAGCTTAGAGAATCACAATTAATATAATAAATATTAAAGAATATGAAAAAATAACTGTTATAACAATCAAGATGTATGTAGAAAAGTATTAAAAACCAAAATGGGAAGAAAAGGGGATAAAAGAAGAGGGAAAAAGGGGGTAAAACATATACTGGCTCTATAGAATGTTTTAGAGAAAGAACAATATGGTATATGGTATATGACTAAAAACACTGTAAGCATAATAATACCTAGGGATTACAAGAAATCACAATATAAACTAATACAAGTACATAAGCATGAATAAAAATATCTTAATATTTTCGAAAAAGACAACATAGCGAATTTATTGTGGTTTCCGGACATCATCTGAAGCATTTATAGCATTAGAGGCAGACCACGATAAATAGGTAGCAAGAGGGAGCCATAAAAGATCTCTCATAATTGCTAAAGAAATGGGGGCAACATATTTGGTATCGAGCCTGTTATGAAAACATACAGCGTTCCACCATGCTCTGAAAGTAACTTTGTCTGCTTGTTTCCAATTTAAAGTTATTAGATGTAGAGCTCCAGCCAATAAAAAATCTAACAACTTCAAATTAGATGGTTATTGAGGCCAATGAGAGGACAGGGAACCTAAGAAAATATTGGATAAAGAAAAGGGAATATTGACTTTGAAAATATTTTTAATCTGGGGCCAAACTAGTTGCTAGAAAAGAACGATACTGGGACATTCAAATCAGCATTAGAAAAAGAACAGGACCAACAGGTACATGAAGTAGTCTGTAAAAAGGAAGCTAATGTTTCAGGGTAAAATAATAGTTGTTGATAAACAAAATAAAAGGTTTGAGAAGTATTAGCAGCCCTTGAGGTTTTGTGAATTTTGAGCAGTTTATCCCATACGGAGGTTGGCCAGCATTGTTTTAGATCCCTTTTCCATGCCAATTCAGTTTTTGACTTGAGTCTCTCTACAGGAGTTAATAGACATTTATAAATGAAAGAAGCCGAAGGTGATGTATCCAATATTGGAAAAAGAGAGGCACATCTTATAAGAAGTGTGCGGTTAATTGGTAATGTAAGAAGGTACTGATTAAGGAAGGAAGTAGAGAGTTATTTTGCTTATGAAAAGAATTAGGTAATGAAAATTTTGTTTGTGGATCAGAGAAGGATAGGGGAAGATTAATATTCAAAAGTTGGGAAATCCAGAGCAAACCCTTGGTTCTCCAGGTTTTCCAATAAATGGTACGATTCTTGATGCGTAATCATTTATTGTGGCAAATGAGTTGTTTCAAAAGAGGCAATAGAAGGATTAGAAAAAGGTAGGAAAGGGGTAAAAATCTTACGAGAGTGAGAAATAATGGGAGAGCATATAAAGGAAACAATAACCCAATGACCATCGGAATCAGATTCTTGGTGAACAAAAGAAACATTGAGTATTTTTTTGACAAAGAATCAAGACACTATTTTTCTTTCCTAGAGCTGAGGAAGAAAAAACCTTCCCCACCCAGCATTTCTTTAGTTTGGAGGCTTCAGCCTCGGATAGATAGGATTCTTGAAGTAGTGCACTGTCAGTGTTTAAATTAGCTAAGTGGGTTAGCACCTGTTGTCTTTTAATGTGATTACTTAATTCCTTGATATTCCATGTAGTAACTTGGAATGGGAGCAAAAAGCATTACCATGAAGATTTTCTACGTGAATAGTGAAAAAATCAATCTTTGAGTTAAAATAAAGTGGAATGGAAAGAATATAAAGAGAAGAATGTTGTTAAGTAATGGTACAGAGAGGCTGAGAGAAGGGAAGAACAAAATAGAAAACAAGGAGACAGTACAAGTCGTAAAATAAAACAGAAAGACAATATATGTAATACAAATGACGACTGAAGAACATAACTACAACACAAGACAAGGTGAGGGATGGCGACACCAGAAGATGACGACGACATCACCGGATCTCCACCGAACTCCAAATGGACCAGGGATAGGACAACAACAAATAGGAGAGCCCACAGGGGAAGCAAATGATGGGAAAGAACCATATCTGTATAAGAAGGAAAGAAAGCAATATGGATAAGAAAAAACATTAAAGGAAATATAAAAGAGAGAAAAACAGATAAAACACCTTAAAGTAGTAAGCAGTACAACATTACAAGCAAAACAACCATCAAGGACCTACATAAACAAGAAATAGCAAAATAACTAGTCAAGTAGATTTTGTGGTGTCCATAGCCACAACTCAATTTGATGAAGAAATTCTTGCAGTACAACTGGATCATCGAATGTGGTAGTCTTTTATTTATAAGTGACTTTGAAAGTGCAGGGATAAATCAGTCCAAATCTGGCATTTATAGCACACAGTTGAGGTCGAAGATCAATGATTTTTTGCCGCGATCAGCTGTAACTTTAGCCACATCTTGAGAGAAAAATATGAAATGACCCGCTCCAAAAAATTGTTTTTTTAGATTTGACTATAGGCAGGACTTTCAAAAGGTCAGTATACTGCAAGAAAAACATGATGACTCCACAAGGTTTTGCAGAGATCCTGGCACCTAGTCTGTGAGCCCTTTGAATATTAAGAGAAGATGTAGAGGATAATTCCAAGAGCTTAGGCAAGAATATCCTTCAACATTTTCTGGAAGACCATAAATTTGAAGATTGTTTTTACGATTTTGGTTTTCTAAATCCTCCGATTGTCTCTTAAGTAGAGATATTTCTGACTCCAGAATTGAAATACGAGAACAAGAGACCTAAAGAGAGTATGTTCTTTGTTCTACAACAAGCATACGTGACTCCAATGAACACCATTTATCATCCAGATGTTGCAGAGGTTCTTTTTGTATCCTCTATGATGGGTTTAATGGTGCAAATTTCTTCAAAGATTATATCCATGGATGATGAAGAAGAGTAGACTGGAGAAGGAGGATCTTTTCTCGGTCGTTTGTTAGAACTTGCAGGTATTTTGCTAGCAAGATGAGATTTTGGAATGATGCCTGTCGGGAGATCAGGCTTCTGAGAAGAAATGTCCTCCATGTCGTTGAGAGCAGAGTCAGAGTTTGATTGTGCTGTAGATTTAGAGGGGGTTCCTTAGTCTTCCCATAAAAAAGAGACTGATGGGGAAGAAAGAGATTCAGATCTGAAAGGAAAACGCAGGAGCTACCCTCTTAGTACCTAAGCTCTTTATTGTAGATCAGTTGCGTGCAGGCAAAGAAAAAGCTGAAACGCAGAAAAGGACTTCAGAACATTTTAAAAAATGGTGTCTGCAGTGATAAATATTCAATTAAAGTTGAAAATGAGCATAGTCTTTTATACCACTAACAAAACGGGAGTAAGGTGGACACTCAAAGAGCAGAAGTCAAGTTAGAATCACAAAAAGAAAATCATATCATGTTGGAAAGCTGTGAGAGGTAATGAGGAGACTCACAAAAGGGCAGCTGTTGATAGATAGATCACACAATTTCTTCCGAAGTATAGAGGAAGCAGCAAGGTAAAAAAAAATTAGTAAAAGGGGAAATCATTTATGTAATATGAAATGGCAATCATTAATGTCAGGAGGTGAAGAGAAGTCACAAAATTGGCCCACCTGACAGAAAAATCACATTGTTTCTCTAAAATAGAGTCCAAGCAGGTAAATAGGTAAAATATAGTTCACTTGTCTAGCTTGAAAGAAAAGTACAAAACGCTGTTAGAGCGTAGAAATTAGGCAGTCCTGAAAGGAATTAATTATCGCAATGCAGCAGAGCTAAGATGGCGACCGTCATGAGAGAAAAATGGCGTGCGGTTGCAAAGGTGCCAAAGCAGAAGGAAAACAGCAAATAAACTGTCCAAGTGCTTCCCGCTTGGAAGAAAAGTCACATTCCTACATTTTTGGCGTTGAAGTCAGGAGCTCTCCTATTAAAACGAGGCATCATACGGAGTGTCGCATGGAGCTCTGGAATCAAGCTGCCATCCTGGTTGGCCTCAAAGCCATTCCCCCGCACATTTTTTAAAAACTGAATCAGCTAATTAGGGTATCATGTTTCATTGCCTTAGCACACTTTGATAGGACTTGAATATTTAATGAATGTCCTTTCAAACCGTTTTAGCAACTGTATATGGAAATTGTGATATAAAATGTACTTTTTGACCCATTTAAAAAAAACTTTGCCCAGGTAGAGCACACCTAGAACTCTATTTAAATGAGGTCTGCTCACTTGCTTGACTCATTCACAGGAGTTCGGGTCAAGTAATATGTGCCACCACTTTTAAAGATCACCAGTTATCATGCAAGTACAGCGGGTAAGCAGGGTCTAGGCGGGCACTTAGGACCAGCATATAACGCTTTATATGCTTTATATGGAGGACAATGCACACTCTTTGAATTCATTTAAACAAAAGCTAAAAAAAGCATACACATTCCTACACAAGTTGTTGCCACGTTTCATTATTGTGAATACATGAAAAATGACACGCTCAAATAAAACCATGACCTCTGTGTATCACACAACTGATAGTACCTTGCAAATGATTATGAGTAAAAATGTATTACCAATAAAGAATAAAGCAAGCTACAACATCATCCATATATGGTCAACATCCATTAATAATGTGGACATAACTGTACTGTTTGTGTTTTTTCTTCCTCTTTTGGATTCTTGTTTTAGTACACATCACAGAAACTATTAAATCACAACCGTTTGTGGTATAAATAACTTACGTTCCCAATACAGTCCTGTATTTTGTGGCACTATATCCTCTTTAGATAAACATATAATTGTTCATTTAATACAAAAAAAGACTAATGCTCTCCTAGTATATCATGCCAGAAAGCTAATTTGGGTGGCATCTAAATTAAACATTTTATTGTATTAATGATGCAGTTACTATGGAACTTCAGCAGTGTTAATTACTGTGCCATCATTAGGGGTAAGGTGATGTGACATACTTTTCTGGCAAGATTCCGGGTCAAAGGTCATAGGAGATATCCCTTAGAGTGATGCCATTAAGGTCAAAAGGTGTCTGATGTCACTTCCACTTCGTCAGGCATTTCGGTGAAACAGCAACCAAGGGGTAGCTACTTAGCAGAAGAAGTGAAAGGTATGCAAATGGAAAACTGACCTCAAGGGTGTAGGAGGAAAAGGGATGCAGAGGAAGAAGAGGGCCAGTGGATAGGAGAACAAAGGTGCACTGTGAGGGGAGAGGAAATGTGTGAATGGGAGTATGAGTGCAAAGGTCACAGGCTGAGTCTTCTCTAAAATGATTAAATACTTGGTTACTGAGAAATTGCAATATCTAGACTATGTTGCCTTTCAAAATACCTTCATGTAGAGTAAAATGGAGAATGCGGCCAAAATCTCAGCAAGTGTGAGATATAAATTTCATCTCACTTCCTCCCGCAAGTAATTTCTTTGAAGCAGTTATGGGTATCTTTGATTGGAGGACATCTGTTTTATTCATATGCTTGTTTTAGGACACTGAGAAAAATAACTAGTGGATTGTTTTCCTCTATTTAAATAAAAAATGAATTCTGAATCCTAGACACAGGCATGCTTTTCTGGCTTGAAGCACAGGTATCTTGTGTGATGTGTTTACCCGAATTCAAAGCTATCCTCATTGCTGGTGACAGAATAGGTGTGCCTTTATTTTCAATATTTTTATTTCAAGCTTAGTATTTTTTTCTTTAATTTTCTCTATACTTTACAATAGGAAGATCTCCGCCATTGGAGGTAGAGATCTCTTAATGGCAAATTATTGAGAAAAAGAAATAACATTATTTTAAATATGTTGATATTAATATAAATTAGTTTTATATATTTAATGTAAATGCAGAACATAACAAAAACTTACAGCATGAATAACTTTAATTTTAAAAAATGTAATGTAAATATTTTGAAGATATTAAAAACAAAGGAACGTCTGTAAATTACATTTAAAAAAATCCCACCAAAGTAAAATATACTTTTATTATGTATTATCATTTATTAAAAGTGATATATAAAATTATTTATTTGTAATGTAATAACGTTTTTTATAAAAACATTTTACAGTAAGTTATGTTATTTTATGTTATCTTGACTTGTAGAGTGCAACAGCTGCCCCAGCAAAGGAGCGTCCCGGTGCTAATGCAGGAAAGACAAACACAGCACAAGGCAAGTAGGGGACTAGAGTGCAGGGAAAAGGTAGGTCTTAATGGCCTTTCTAAATGCAGTATAATTGTCAAGGTCACAGATCTGCACCGGGAGTGAGTTCCAAAGGGTGGCAGCTCTGTAGTGGAAAGAGCGTCCACCAACCCAGACTCTGCGGGGCTGGGGAACCACCACCAAGTGCTGACCCTGTGAGTGAAGTCACCGTGTGGGGGCATAAGGCAACAGGAGATCAACCAGAATGGGAAGCGAGGCCAGCTTCAAAACCTTAAAAGTGATACATAGGGTTTTGAATTCAATGCGTCTGGCCACCGGTAACCAGTGCAGACGACGAACGGCATTGGACATAGAGCAGAATTTGAGCAGATCTAGAAGCGTTCTAGCCGCAGCGTTCTGTGCCCTTTGCAGCCTTGAGACCTCTGCCTTATTGGACCCAAGATAAAGGGAACAGGAGTAGTCGAGTCTCGATAAAATGATCGCCTGGATAATGACCTGCTGTGTAGAGGCATCAAAGAAGCCTAACAAAGGGTCTAAGCCCCTGCAGGAGTCCAAAACAGGTCCCGGACATTTTTTTCGTTTGGACTTGATAATTTAACGAAGAGTCTATCCAGACCTCTAAATCATTTACTGCCTGTTTGGGGGGAGGGGGTTTACTGAGGCTGGTAGGCCACCAGAGATCACTCCACTGACCATGGTCCCTACCTACTAACAGAGCCTCTGATTTATTAGAGTTCAGTTGGAGGCAGTTGCTGTTCATCCACTCTGCCACTGCTGCAAGGTCACCCTGAAACTTGAGGGCGTCCTGCTCAATGTTATTAGAGAGTGCCACCACCATCTGAGTATCATCAGCGTAGGAAACCTCGGTCAAACCCCTGCTGCTTGCAACTGCCGCTAATGGTTGAACATAAACATTAAACAGCAGGGGACTAAGAGAAGAGCCCCGAGGTACCCCTTGTCTCACTAGATTTTTGCCAGAGGCAGATAACCGTGAATGAACTCTCATTAAGAAATGAACCCACCCTTTCCAAAGCCGAGCCTGTGATTCCAGCCTCCGCAACACGTCTCAGCAGTATATCATGCAACACTGTGTCAAACGTGGGGCTCAGATCCAAAAATAAGTTTTACATTCAAATGTGTGGGGCTAAGTACTGCTCCTTTTTGGCAGTAGTAACTTTACACTCCTAAATTTGGCACCCCATGTTTTGAGCGGTGGATACTTGAAAGTGTACACTCTTAAGTAACTTTACACTTGCATTCTGTGAGTTGCCCAAAGCAATAAAGTTATTCAGATTTGTTTGAGTAAATTTATTAGTAGTCAATCTACACATGTAGATTTATTTTTGTGACTAGGCCCCTATGAGTCTATTCCCTTAACAGTGAGTCCATACTGCCAACAAAAAAACTATGCCTTTACCAATGTGCACATTCTCCCAACAATGAGCCTCTGCTCCAAGCAGCAAACTCATAATCACAACATTCAGTTTCTACTCTCAAAAGACGCTGGACTTCCAAAACTGAAGACATGATATCAACACTTAGGCCCTGGTCATGAGTTTGGCAGTCTTCCTGTAGGTCTGGCACTGCAGCAGACCCAGTAAGACCGCCGAGTCTGTGGTGAACCCACCCACTGGATTCCGAGTTGAATCCAGGCTGGCGGAGCTTCAGCAGTGGTGTCCCGACAGCGGGCATGTTTATCTGATAGGAAAGCTTAAACAGCATACCATCACTGTGACAGTGCCTCCAGCACGTCCATGCACCATGTTGTGCATGCCACATTGTGCACCCAAAACAGTGCAATTTTGAGGGGCACATTATGTTCCCCCACACACACCCACATCAGCAGATTTGCACCGTGACCTAGGCTCTTAACAATGTCGCTATTCTCCCAACAATGAGCTCATACTCCCAACTATGAACCCATACTCATAATAATGTCCTAACAATGTCTTTCTTCTGCCAAAAATGCAACCTGTGCTCTCAAAAGATCCCAGAAGCAGCCCATCCTTAAGGGTGCAAACATGAACAGAGTCTGTGAAGCTGAGCAAACGTCAGCCAGCCAGACACGCTTTATGTTCAGGAAAGGCAGCCAGGCACTGTACATGTGCTAAATGTGTAGGCGCCTGGCTGCCTGAGCTGATCTTTTCCTGGCTGAAGATTTCACAGCCCTGTGGGTGTGTCATTCTCAGCCTGACAAAGCACTTGGAGGTCCTTCCCTGATGATAAGTGGGTGTGGCCTGGGCGCTTTAATTTTAAATCCTGAAGAGCCCAAAACTAAGGGGCCCATTAGGATGTTGGGCGGTGGCACCACCGCGGTGGTGGCGGGGTGGAAAACTGCTTTTTCCGCCCACGAGCAGCGGCACTCACGTCCGCCACATTAGGATAGCAAAACATAGGTCATTTCCCATCCGCCGCAGAGCGACGCGCACAGCCATCAAAGTGCGCCCGGCAACCACGGCGGTGTGAGTCAATCGAGTCTCTCCGCCGTGCGGAATGACGTCCGCCTGCTCAACAAATTAGGATGGCCCAAACAAGCAGACGCACCGCAGCTGAGACACCGCCCAACCTGAGCAGGCGGAAACTCAACAGCGGAGCAAGGTAGCCGAGACCCGGTCATGAACGCCATGGACCCAGCCCTCCATATGCATCCAGTAATGTACTTCCTACAACACTACCTTCAGATGGTCTGCCGCGGACGCCCCCGCTGGTACGCAACTACACAAATACAACACATAACACACAGGCCGACACAGGGTCCAAGCACCACACAGACACCCTGCTGGGGGTCACAACACATCCACAAGGGCACCCACACATGAACCACCTGGAAACAAGGCACCCATCAGTATCCGGAACACACATCGACCGCCAACCAGCAGCAAAGTCCCGGTCCTGGTCACGTCACCGCCGCGGTCAACACATGCGCACTATGCAGAAGGCAGAGCCACTCCAAGGCATGGGCAGGGCACAGAGACCACAGGGACACACCACACCAAACCACACAGCAACGCACCCCATCAAGTCACAGGCCAGGTGAT
The DNA here is from genome assembly GCF_964263255.1 of Lissotriton vulgaris. NCBI lineage: Eukaryota > Metazoa > Chordata > Amphibia > Caudata > Salamandridae > Lissotriton > Lissotriton vulgaris. Next base: position 580,628,069 of record NC_141687.1, on the reverse strand, counting down.
GGGGAGGCACACACACATGGAAACCAAGGGGACAGCTGACATCAAAGTAAAATGCCCTGCATGTCAGTAGCAGACGTGTAAGGGGTGTACCACACACAAATAGAGGGAGGGAATACCCACAATGGCCAGGCACAAGTGGCACACATAGGAGATGGATGAACAACACACATACCATGCCATACAGGAGTAGAAACCCCACCATGTGCCTGCAATGCATGACAAACACAAACAAAATGCCAGTGTGGAGCAGCAGGGCCACGCAGTCTACACAAACACACCCAAGACACATAGAGGATCAAACAAACACAACGCTAATGTGCAACTAACACACGTTGCACACTTCTAACTTACCAACACAACAAGGAGGAGTCGCACACAACAGCATGGAGACACCAACACACAGCACAGTGTACAACAAACAGCTCACACAAGTGCATACTATCTCGTACACAGGGCAAGACAAAACAAACAACAGGCACACAAATCCCGGGTGACACATGTGTGTCCCTCTAAATCCTGGGGCACACAAACATCCACTACAAACTTACACCCTTCACACTGCACACCTCTGCTACACCCAAGACCATGCATCTCATGTAGGCCATGGTACCAGGACTAAGGGCCAACACAAGATGACCATACACATACACGGCTTGGCACACATGAAGGAATCTACACACATACCTCATTACATATCCCAACCTGCTTCCAAACCTTTGCACAGCATCACACCATGTGCTGGCAGTGTCCCCCAACCTTCCATGTGAACAGTGTAGCCAACAATAGCAAATCACCAAGAAGAAAACTGCATGGCAGGTAAAATATCCATCACAGATTACACTATTATCAGGATCAGAATGGACAAAAGACCCTGTCATCCCTGTCTAAAAGCTGTTACGTGCAAAGAGTTTTGCAATGTTGAAGTGATATATAGAGCATGGGGCACAGCCAATCAAATGCAAACACAAAAATAACTTTAATCAGCAAGGACACTGACAAAACACACAACATGAGTAACTGTATTTATTCACATATTGCACAGCTGTAGCAGTAGAACAATAGTAGAAGACAGCAAGGCAAAAAATGATGATCATATGCAAGATACTATGCACAGGTTAAATACAAACAGAAAGGCTAGTGTCCATAGCACAAGTGGAGAGCCCAACACAGCAGAGCAACAGGGCCAGTGTCCATGGCACAGGTGAGACAGCAAGTACATGAGAGGCTGCACAGGGGAGAGTACAGCACAGCAGAGCAACAGGGCCAGTGTCCATAGCACAAGGGGAGAGCCCAACACAGCAGAACAACAGGGCCAGTGTCCATAGCACAAGGGGAGAGTCCAATACAGCAGAGCAACAGGGTCAGTGTCCATAGCACAAGGGGAGACCCAACACAGCAGAGCAACAGGGCCAGTGTCCATGGCACAGGTGAGACAGCAAGTACATGAGAGACTGCACAGGGGAGCGTACAGCATAGCAGAGCAACAGGGCCAATGTCCATGGCACAGGTGAGACAGCAAGTACATGAGAGGCTGCACAGGGGAGAGTACAGCACAGCAGAGCAAGAGGGCCAGTGTCCATAGCAAAAAGGGAGAGCCCAACACAGCAGAGCAACAGGGCCAGTGTCCATGGCACAGGTGAGACAGCAAGTACATGAGAGGCTGCACAGGGGAGAGTACAGCACAGCAGAGCAACAGGGCCAGTGTCCATAGCACAAGGGGAGAGCCCAACACAGCAGAGCAACAGGGCCAGTGTTCATAGCACAAGGGGAGAGTCCAATACAGCAGAGCAACAGGGCCAGTGTCCATAGCACAAGGGGAGACCCAACACAGCAGAGCAACAGGGCCAGTGTTCATGGGACAGGTGAGATAGCAATTACATGAGAGGCTGCACAGGGGAGAGTACACCACAGCAGAGCAACAGGACCAGTGTCCATGGCACAGATACGACAGCAAGTGCATGAGAGGCTGCACAGTGGAGAGTACAGTACAGCAGAGCAACAGGGCCAGTGTCCATAGCACAAGGGGAGAGCCCAACACAGCAGAGTAACAGGGCCAGTGTCCATAGCACAGGGGAGAGCCCAACACAGCAGAGCAACAGGGCCAGTGTCCATAGCACAAGGGGAGAGTCCAATACAGCAGAGCAACAGGGCCAGTGTCCATAGCACAAGGGGAGACCCAACACAGCAGAGCAACAGGGCCAGTGTTCATGGGACAGGTGAGACAGCAAGTACATGAGAGGCTGCACAGGGGAGAGTACACCACAGCAGAGCAACAGGATCGGTGTCCATGGCACAGATGAGACAGCAAGTGCATGAGAAGCTGCACAGGGGAGAGTACAGTACAGCAGAGCAACAGGACCAGTATCCATAGCACAAGGGGAGAGCCCAACATAGCAGAGCAACAGGGCCAGTGTCCATGGCACAGGTGAGGCTGCAAGTACATGAGAGGCTGCACAGGGGAGAGTACAGCACAGCAGAGCAACAGGGCGAGCAACACACCCAGGTTGTAAACAATGGTCAAGAGTAGCACACCTGTATGAGGCACATGCATATGAGGGGGATGTCAACTCACTCCTGGCTGTCATGCGGATTAGGACCTGGCTGTGTGTTGGGGACAGCAGGCCCACATGACTGAGGTGACAGAGCCCCAGGTGATGTGGGGCTAACAGTGGCATGGCAAGCTGGAGGACTGTGTGGACCAGGTGGCATAGTGGCACATGGAGGTGGAGTCATGTAGACCTCTGACCCAGTGTGGGTGGGAGAGGTTGGAGAGGTGCCCTTCTACTTCTTGGGAATATGAAATGGCTTCCATGTCTTGGGGTTGATGGTAAGTGGAGATGACACAACAGGCACACACACCAACTGTCCCACATCAGGTGCAGACACTGGCACTACCTCTGGTGATGTGCTGGATCCTGCTGAACGCTTGGTCTGGCTACGCCTCTGGTCCACCTTACCCTCTTTGCCAGGTGTACCCCCTACAGTGCCCTCCTTTCCCTTTTTGCCAGGGGTGGTCACTACAGTGCCCGTCTTTACCTTTTTGCCAGGGGTGGTCTCTACAGTGCCCTCCTTTCCCTTTTTGCCAGGGGTGGTCTCTACAGTGCCCTCCTCCACCTGCTTCAATGGTCCTGGAATTGGGGTTGATGTGGTGGGTGGATGTCTCCCTGTACTCTTCCTAGGTGTATCCCTGGATTTAGGCCCAGATCTTTGCACTGGGGTGAATGTAAGACATGGTTCTGCATTCTGTCCATCAACTGTGTTTTTTGCAATTTTCACCCCGAGTGGGCTGGGTATGCTCAGACGTGAGTCCCAGGCTGTCCACATCACTGGAGTCAAGCTATCTAGGCTGAAGAAGGCTGATAGCCAGAAACCGGTCCTTGGATGCTTGATTCCAGTCTAGGAAAGACATGGCTTGGTAGTTCAGGCTGGACTGTTCCCATGAGTCACAGGGTCAGGGCTGATTTGCATATAGCCATTGTCTGACCTAGGGTGGTGTGGAGTGCAAAAAAACGATGGATTTAGGCCCAGATCTTTGTACTGGGGTGAATGTAAGCTTTGTTCTGCATTCTGTCCATCAACTGTGTTTTTTGCAATTTTCACCCCGAGCGGGCTGGGTATGCTCAGACGTGAGTCCCAGGCTCTACACATCACTGGAGTCAAGCTATCCAGGCTGAAGAAGGCTGATAGCCAGAAACCGGTCCTTGGATGCTTGATTCCGGTCTAGGAAAGACATGGCTTGGTAGTTTGGGCTAGACTGTTCCCATGAGGCACAGGGTCAGGGCTGATTTGCATATAGCCATTGTCTGACCTAGGGTGGTGTGGAGTGCAAAAAAAGATGGATTTAGGCCCAGATCTTTGTACTGGGGTGAATGTAAGACATTGTTCTGCATTCTGTCCATCAACTGTGTTTTTTGCAATTTTCACCCCGAGTGGGCTGGGTATGCTCAGACGTGAGTCCCAGGCTCTCCACATCACTGGAGTCAAGCTATCCAGGCTGAAGAAGGCTGATAGCCAGAAACCGGTCCTTGGATGCTTGATTCCGGACTAGGAAAGACATGGCTTGGTAGTTCGGGCTGGACTGTTCCCATGAGGCACAGGGTCAGGGCTGATTTGCATATAGCCATTTTCTGATCTAGGGTGGTGTGGAGTGCAAAAAAACGATGGATTTAGGCCCAGATCTTTGTACTGGGGTGAATGTAAGACATTGTTCTACATTCTGTCCATCAACTGTGTTTTTTGCACCTCCTCAGTGGGCACAGACACTGCATGGGTAGGTCTGTGTGTTTTTTGAAGTGACAGGAGAGTCTTTTGAAGGTGATGCCTCTGCGGTAGCTGAGCCTGATGTCTGCCTTATTGCTCTTTTGGCCTTGCTCTTCCCTGACTGGCTCTTGTCTGTGCATTCTGGGGTGGCCCTGCTCTTCAGTGGGGATGGTGTCTGTGGGCGGATGTGCTTGGGTTGTGTCTGTTGTGTGCTCCTTGTGCTCTATCGTTTTGGTGACGCTGGCGAACCGTGGTCACTGTCATCTGATGTGGCCACTGACTGGGGGGTGGACAAAGGCACCTGAGATGCAATGGGAGCATGTGCCTGTTGAAGGGCAGACATCACTGTGGATGACAATGCCTGGACTGTACGGTGTAGCCCACCCACATCAGAGTGTATGCCTTCCATGTATGCAACCACCTGGCCTAATTTCTTGTCATGGTCACTGAAGGCATTGAGCAGGGCGGTCTGGCCCACCCAAAGCTGGCACAGGAGCTCTACACAATCTGCACTGAGGGAAGCAGGAGGGACAGGTGCAGGGGCAGCGGTGCCAGGTGTGAATGTGACTCATCCCCTCTTAGTGACACGGATATGGGCCGCACCAGAGGAAGTGGATGGGAGGCTGGGCACTGGCCGCTGGGTGGTAATGATTATGCAGACTACCCATCCCCTGTGCCTGCCAACATGGATGCATCCCCGCTGGCATCAGATGATGTGCTACTCTGTGTCTCAGCCACTGATTCCTCCTGCATACTTCGTTCCCCCTCAGATACGCTGGTGGGCTCTGTGTCACTGGCCTCCGCTGCAGCTGTTGTGCTACTCTCGCCACGACTGGTTTCGGGCTCATGTACCTCCGTGGTCTCTTGCGAATCTGCATGAGAGAGAGATACAGGGTTGTGTAAGTGTCATCATCTGGTCACACAAATTCAAATCAATGCAGTAAAGGAGAGGCCCAAATCTAGACGGTAACCACCAATCACTGTGCAGCAACACACAACATAGACCACAACAGTGCCTGTAACGCAGAATATATGCCATGAGTGAGCCGTGTTGATGCCACACAGCACTACACCATGCCTGTAGATGGAGTGCACCACACACACAACTTGCCCTGCCCTCACCTAGGAATTTGATGTGGGTACAACACTTATTACCACTGAAAGACCTTCAGGGAACAGGAGGGGACAACATACACACCTATAATGACATTACAGTCCACAATTCCAAGTAGGCCATAGCAAGCACCATGTGGTAATCTGGGGCACATTGTTTTCAGATGTGTGGGCCTCAACGATGATGGTGCATGCAAAGTAGGCATTACTGAAGTCACACTCAGAAAGTGGACACTGCTGTTCACCCCATAATAGATTCCCCACACTATCCCAATGATGAATGACCATATGGAGCCTAACAAATCTGGCAATGCGAAAGTACAGCAGGGAGAATCAGCTCATTAAGGCCAGGGTGGCCCAATGCCTCATACAAGCACACATCCCAAAAGCCACTCACATGACGCAGCACAGCACAGCAACATGCGCACATCACATGGGTCCCTGCTGCCACAGGCCCTGTACACATGCATCCACTCCCAGCAAAAGGCACCCTCCCCAGATACTCACCACCCCTGCCTTGCTGGCGATGCTCCTTCAGACATGCATCCAGGTCTGGATGAGTCACTGCCAGGATGCGGCCCATCAGTGGAGTCATGCTGCGCCGTGCCAAACGCCCTGTGCGTGGTAACATCCCCAAGGTCATCTCTGCCACTTGCTTTGCCAGCCGGCTGATGTCGTCCCACCTCTTGTGACAGTGGGTGCGTTGTCTGTTCGATACCCCCAGGGCTCGCACCTTTGCTGCAATGGCCCTCCACACAGCCTTTCGCTGGTGTACCTTGAGTTGCAGGTATGAGAGAAAAGAATGGGTAAATGACCAGTTACACAGTGTCAGGTACCAACATCTATCAGTACGGTAGCAAGATACAGACTCAGGACCAATTGTAACCTCCCTCCCTCCAAAGCTGGGGCACCCCTCACAAGGGCACTCTGCATGGCCCAAACAGATGTGATTGCATGCACACATTTGGGCGTTGAGGGTCCATGACAATCTCACAAATGCATCAGCACAATATGCATCAACAGATGGGCCATATCTACTATTCGCTGTGAAGGAACTGGAGCAAGGAGCATGTAAGTCTGGTGATGTTTCTCGTTTGGGTGGGCAGGCACTGGACCTACTCCCTGGGTCACACTGAGTCAGACAACAGGGGCACACTGAAATATTCACACAATCAATTACTTACCTGGCACCTACATAGCTAACATACGGTGGCTATGTATGGCTGACAAAACACACCCCACTCACACATACAAGTACAGGCATGGAAAAGAATGACTTTGGGATACACACACTCCCTCGCCCTGGAGACAGCTTGTCTGTCAGTGTTTGACACAACCCCACACCCCCAGGTATATACTGCAGCTGCACACCTTCCGCGATTTTTAAATCTGCATCATGCCACCACGATCATCGCTGCCATTGGCTGTAGGCAAGGCTCCATGGCGGTGATGCACTACGGGGGCCCTGGGTGCGCTACTGCGATGGTGCATCATTCAAAAGCATCCAATTACCGCCTCCACGGTGGCGGTGCACACCTTCCGCGATTTTCAAATCTGCATCATGCCACCGCGATCATCGCTGCCATTAGCTGTAGGCAATGCTCCATGGTGGTGATGCACCGCTGGGTCCAGGCGGTAGCTACCATTTGGGTGGCGAATCATGCCCACAGCCATCTACACATGTCTCCATGCCAATGGCTACCGCACTTGTGAAGGGGGTGGTGCTGGTGTCGCACCACCGGGGCCAGGCGGTAGCTACTGCCATTTGAGTGGTGGATCATGCCCACAGCCATCTACACATGTCTCCATGCCAAAGGCTACCGCACTTGTGAAGGGGTGGTACTGATGTCGCACCACTGGGACCAGGCGGTAGCTACCACCATTTGGGTGGTTGATCATGCCTACAGCCATCTACACATGTCTCCATGCCAATGGCTACTGCACTTGTGAAGGGGGTGGTACTGGTGTCGCACTGGCGGGGCCAGGCCGTAGATACCGCCATTTTATTAACATTTACTGGCTATGTATATCGTGAACACTGCATCAGTACGCAGCAGCAACATGGTGAAGGGCACATCCTTGTTCACACAATGCCATTCTTCCATAATATCCACATGTGGACGCACGTTCTGTGTGACGCACTTTGGTCTGTGATCCCCACCATGTCACTTATGCATTTGATGGTTGATGATGCTTGACACTCTTAAGCTGGTGTCAATGATGTTGAAGAAATCAATGTGTTGTGGGTCAGTGCTGAGCTTGTCAAGGCTTGTCTCACTGTATGGTATCGTACCAGACTGGTGCTTTCACATAAGCTCATGCACACAACTGAAATATTACAGTCTACTGTGATCATTGTGTTGTGGATGTGTGCACGATGCATTGAGGTGCGACAGGTACAGCAGATGGGTATGATACAGTCATGGTCATTTTAGACACATTGGCGGATGGTACAGCACCAGGCGTGCACATGTGAAATGTGTGGTTCAGTATGTGTGCATGACCTATGTGTTGTTAGCTGCACTTGTGTATTGTTAGTGGAGAGGTGTGCCCTCTGTGTTTCTCAACTGGCCACCCATGTAACCTGGTGTGCCATGCATCTCTCAGGGCCGTCTTTGTTTTGCCATGACATCGTTGATGGTGAGTGCTGTGGCTATCTCATTTGCACATTTACATCTCAACTAGGAGGAGGCCAAATCTCCTACTTCACCTGACAGTGCTGGAGGACATGGAGAATGTTGCAATCATTCGGAAATTCCGCCTCGACAGACCAACACTGAAGACTCTGTGTGATCTTTTGGAGCCCCACCTGCAGCCTTGCCACCACTATCCAACAGCATTCCCACCCACAAACAATGTGATGGCAGCCCTCCACTTTTTTGCAACTGGTTCCTTCCAGGAGACCGTGGCCAGCGCTGGAGGGATGTCGCAGCCCATGTTCAGCCAGGTGCTGAGGGATGTTCTTACAGCCATGATGCAATATAAGAATCGCTACATTCATTTCCCTAGGGGAGCAGAATTGGCCGGTGTGAAAGGTTACTTCTATCCCCTTGGGAGCATCCCCAATGTTTTTGGTGCCATCGATTGCACCCATGTAGGTCTGGTGCCACCACAGGCAACTGAGGACATTTTTTAAAATCATAAACATTATCATTCTATCAATGTGCAGGTGGTGTGCCTTGCGGACATGACCATTTCCCATGTGTGTGCAAAATTTCCTGGCTCTGCACATGATTCGTACATCATGAGGAACAGCATGGTGCCCTGGATGATGGAGAATCTGCATCCCGACCATGCTTGGATTGTGGGTGAGTATGCCTACTGATATGGCGTGCTGTGTGTTACCTGCAGCACTCTGGCTGTGCGACATTGCAATGGGTGTTTGTGATTCACAGGTGACTCAGAATATCTCAGTCGGCCATGGCTGTTGAGCCCGCTAAGGAATCCCAGGACCCCGGGTGACGTCCGGTACAATGAGGCCCATGGCAGGACCCGACGTGTAATCGAGCGGACTTTTGGTGTGCTGAAGTCAAGATTCCGCTGCCTTGACAGGACAGGAGGTGCACTGGCATACTCGCCTGGGAAGGTCTGCAAGATCGTTGTGGCATGCTGTATGCTGCACAACCTGGCCATCCACAAGGGGATCCCCCTGCTCATGGACGATGGTGACAAACCAAGGCCACCGCCTGCTTGAGGACCTGAGTTTAGTGATGAGGACAGTGGAGAGGAGGAAGGAGTTGACCTGCACCAACAGCTCATCGACTGCTACTTCACTTGAAGGTGGGTGACGAGGTACGACTTGTACATTTTCTGGTGTGGTTGTTGTGGTTGTGAAGGGCTATAAGCGGATGTAACAGATAGGCACATGTGGAGTGACCTGTATGCGAAAATGTGTCAGTGACATTTCAGATGTGACCATATGCCGGACTCTGTTTTTTTACACTTGCTGCACATTGGGTTGTCTGCCTGTACAGTTATGTTGATGTTTGGTGTCTGTAATAGCACACTGACGCCAGTGACTGTTGTGTCTCCCTAGGTGCTACGGAGTCATCCTGGCCTACATAATGTACATCTTTTGTATACATCATGGACATTTTGGAGACAGTCAAAATAGCACTAAAGACAAGACTGCACAAATTGTAGTGTGTAAGGTGTTTTATTTACAAAGTTGACATGTGAGGGGTGCAGGCATTTTCACATGTAGGTGGTGATGGAGCAGTGAGTTGACAGTCATGGTAGATGAGATGCAAGAGCAGAGACCACATGGTTGTGGTAACCCAGTCCAACAGACACGTGCCATTCACAAGGCAGTGGGGGGAAGGACAGTTCAAAGAGTCAATGCAGTGGGGAAGAGGGTTGCCATCAGGGCTGGCTCCAGGACTGGCGTGTGGCTGGTGCTTTGCCTCCAGAGACTCCCAGGCTCTTCTTTGGATGCCCCCTTGATCTCTTGGGGAGGGGGGCTGCTGCTTGGCCAGCGGGATCTGAGGACTCACCCCTCTCTGTAGCCGCAGGGTAGGATGGTGCACTGTCATCCTGTGGCACAACATAGGGGGGGATTGGGTGTTGTTTGGGACGTTGGCCTGTCCCTCAGTAATGCCACTGTGTAATATCATGTTGCAGAGCAATATCATTTACTCATACATGTCAGGTGTCAATGCATTGCATGCAATTGTTTCTGTGTGTAGGGATGCAGGTCCCACACACACACATCAAGAAGAGTGAAGATGGCGACCTACCTGTTAGGTGAGGGAGAATAGTGCAATGGCTGACACATGCTCCTGGGTGGGAGGGGGTGCTCCATGCAGCAGGGGTGTGGGCCAGGGGACATGCTGGGAGTAGTGATTCAGGCCTCCCACCCCCAAACAGTCTTCCAATACAAGATGGCTACATACCTGTTAGGTGAGTGAGAACAGTGCAATGGCTGACACATGCTCCTGGGTGGGAGGGAGTGCTCCATGCAGCTGGGGTGTGGGCCAGTAGGCATGCTGGGAGAAGTGATACAGGCCTCCCTCCCCCAAACAGGCCTCCCAAGCAAGTTGGACAAACATCACAAGCAAGATGGCTACCTACCTTTTAGGTGAGGGTGGACAGTGCAATGGCTGACACATGCTCTTGGGTGGGTGAGGCCTCCATGCTGCTGGAGTGTTGACCAGGAGGCATGCTGGGAGTAGTGATACAGGCCTCTCACCCCCAAACAGTCCTCCAATACAAGATGGTTACCTACCTGTTAGCTGAGGGAGAACAGTGAAATGGCTGACACATGCTCCTGGGTAGGTGATGCCTCCATGCTGCTGGAGTGTAGGACAGGGGGCATGCTGGGAGTAGTGATACAGGCCTCCCTCCCCCTCCCCCAAACAGACCTCCCAAGCAAGTTGGACAAACATCACAAGCAAGATGGCTACCTACCTGTTAGGTGAGGGTGGACAGTGCAATGGCTGACACATGCTCCTGGGTGGGTGAGGCCTCCATGCTGCTGGAGTATGGGACAAGGGGCATACTGGGAGTAGTGATACTGGCCTCCCACCCCCAAACAGTCCTCCAATACAAGATGGCTACCTACCTGTTAGGTGAGGGAGAACAGTGCAATGGCGGACAAATGCTCCTGGGTGGGAAGGAGTGCTCCATGCAGCTGGGGTGTGGGCCAGGGGGCATGCTGGGAGTAGTGATACAGGCCTCCCTCCCCCAAACAGACCTCCCAAGCAAGTTGGACAAACATCACAAGCAAGATGGATACCTACCTGTTAGGTGAGGGTGGACAGTGAAATGGCTTACACATGCTCCTGGGTGGGTGAGTCCTCCATGCTACTGGAGTGTGGGACAAGGGGCATGCTGGGAGTAGTGATACAGGCCTTCCTACCGCAAACAGGCCTCACAGTGAAGATGGCTGGCTACCTGTTAGGTGAGGGTGAACAGTGCAGTGGTGTTTGGGTTGTGAAAGAAAGTACTCATCAGTGTGTTGTTTGGCATTTGTTTGTACTTACCAGCCTCAGTTCCCTCGGGTACTCCTGTGAGACTCTCAGGATGCAGTATGGCAAGCACCTTCTCCTCCCATGGTGTGAATGTTTTCAGTGGGATGGGAGGGCCACTGCCAGTCACGTTCGCCAGCTCCCAGTTCTTGCTCCTCTTCTCCTTGACAACCTTCTTGAGATCATGGCACCGCTTCATGATCTCCTTCTTGGATCTTGGGGTGGTCCCTACTGCATTGACCCTTTGTACTATCCTTTCCCACATTTGTGTCCATGTGGCTAACGGGGTCTGTTGGACCAGGCTACCAAACAGTTGTGGCTCTACTCTGACAATCTCTTTGACCATGACTGTCAACTCACCCTCTGTGAATTTGGGCTTCTTCTGTGAGGTCATGGTGTGTGGTGGTTGAAGTGTTTGTGGGTGCAGGTGTGTGGGTGGCGGGTGTGGTTTTGGTGTGTGAGGTGTGTTGTGTACTGGGGGATTGTTTGTGCTGGTGTGATGGTGGTAGTGATGGTGGTGGTGGTTGTGTGTGTATGTGTGTGCTGTGCTCTTTTGCCTCTCCTGTCAGATGTGGTGTAAGGCCTTCTCTTCTGGAGCGTTGCAAAATATTGTGGTCAGTGAAGGGGCTGGTTTTATACTCAGCTATGTGGGTGCGTCCAAGTGGACTTTGGCTGCCAGGTGTGTTGTGGGAGTTGTCCTGTGTTATTTTTTGTTGTTTTTTTTAATTTATTTATTTTATTTGTATTTTTATAATGTATTTGGAGGGTATGGCTACTTTGATTTGTGCAATGTTTGACATCACTCCAGTGTTTTTGCATCGTCCGCCATTTTTTTTATTGTACCTTCCGCAGCGGTGGCTATGCTGCAGCTCTTCCGCTATCTCTCCCATTCACTCCTGTGTGCGACCGCAGCGGTCGGAAACAGCGGTTCTGACCGCGGGACCCTCTGGGATATCCTAATTTCCCGTGCAATGTATCCGCTATCCTTGTGGCGGGTTGTTACTTTTCCGCTGCTTCTCCGACCACCGCAGTAGGTTTTTGACGTCACCGCCAGCGTCGGGCGGTTTTGGTAGGCCCGCTACCGCTGCGGTCGGTCTTTTGTGGCGGTTGATCCGAATTTGGATGCCAGTTTTCCTGCGGTCCTGGCGGGCGGCTGTTTCCCGCCTCCATGGCGGTCGGGGTGATTTTCCGCCTGCTATCCTAATGGGGGCCTAAATGTCCAGTTACGCTTGTCAAAGAGTGAGGTGGGGTCATCAATCTCATTGGCTCCATTCTACTTTATGATGATTAACCGACTGCCATCTCCTCTCATTAGCTGACTGTGGCCAATGAGAAGAGGCGGGACTCCCAATCCTCCAGACGCCTCAGAAGCCTCCCTCCCACCACCCAAGATCATTGTTGTGGCCTGGTAAGCTTTTTCTTTTCTTTTTTAATGTTTGTTGTGTGCGTGCATGCATGCATGCTTCTATGAATATATGGGTATTAGTGTGTGTGTGTTCCGTGGATGGGGGTGTATGTGCTTGGGAATGGTAGGTGTATGTGCGAATGCTTGTGAATGTCTGGGTGAGAATGAGTGTACATGTAGATGGGTTTGTGTGAGTATGTACATGTGTGCATGTGTAGCATTCCCTGCCCTACACCTGCTCAAATTACCAGTCACCACTGACAGAGTCCATACTCCCAATAACAAGTGCATACTCCCACAAATCAGTCCACGATCTTATAAATCAGCCCTCACGCCTAATAATGAGTTGGTATTTGGACATAATATTGTGTTAATAATATGGTAACAAATCATTATTGTGATGCAGAAATATCGTGGACATAAATTTACATTTTTAGGTACGTAACATCATTTGCAATATTATGTTTTTAATAACGATTTTAATAATATTGATGTAAATAATTTTTAATTATAGTTTTTCATTTACAGTTCTTTATAATGTAATTGTTAAAAGTGGTTTATAGTGTGGTAGCAAGCTGTGGGGTACAGGGTGAGAAGTTAAATAAGTATAATTAATTATTAATCATTTTAAATTAAAATTAATAATTTCATTGATAATGAATTATGTAAATTGTGTAATTATTAAATTTGTAAGTGATATTTTGTGAGCGAGTTGTTTTGTTTGTAGGGGTATACAGTGGGCAGTTAATTAAGTAATAATGAATTAATTGTTTATTATTAATTCGTTAATTCATTATTAATTATGTAAATTCCTTAAATATTTCATTTTTTAAGTGTTATTCTAGGAGTGGGTTGTTTTGTTTGTAGGGGTAGAGGGTGAGAAGTTAATTAGGTAATAATCAATGATCAATTCATTGTAGATTTTAATTAGTTACATTGATAATTATTAGGTACTTTGTGTAAATTTACTTTGTTTTGTTATTTTCTAGGTGTGGTTTCCGGGTTTGTAGGGGTAGAGGGAGGGAATTTAATTAATCAATGATCAATTATCAATTAATTATAGATTTTAAATTGAATACTTAATGCTATAATAATTATGTAAATTATATTTTGTGGTGTATTTGTAGGGAAATAAGGTGGGAAGTTATTGACTTATAATTAACAAATAAATAATCATTCATTAATAATTTGTTTATATATTACTTAATATGTTATTTTTTTATTATACTTATTTGTGCGTTGCTATGTTTGTGGGAGTATAATGTTGCTTTGTAATTAAATGATGAATTACTTTGGAAAAATAAATTAATTCTTGCAATTCTTAATAATTATTCAGAACATTTAATAGTTTTATATTTGGGACAATTAATAGTGTTATGAAAACATGGTATGTGTTTGAAGTGAATTTTTTTTTTACTGTTGCACAAACTGAAGTGGGAATAACAAATTGTACCCCTCCGCCATCCAACGCTTTCCCTACTGTTGCACAAACTGGAGGGGGAATACTACAATGTTACCCCACCAGAGTCCAATGTTCTCACTAAGGTTGCACAGACCTCAGTGGTAATAGTCTAATTTTTACAAAGTTTACTATATTTTATTTAAATGAATGTCAGTCTTATTTGTTCATTTTTTACATTTATAATATCTTTATATCTCTGTGTATATTTTTCTATTTTGTTAATAATTTTAGTAAATGTGTTTTTTTTTGTCCTCATAACCACCATATAGACAAAGCACCGAAAGGAATTTACAGAGAGCAGCTGTCTCAGTTTATCTGGAAAACTGGAAGGGACACAAATCTAGTGGGGGCCATCTATACCTCAGCTGCCAACTGTATTCCAAGAAGGCACAGAGTCCATGATTTACCAATCTGCGGCAAACCTTGGGGTAGTTTAGCAGCCAATTGGGGCCGGGCATGAACCGGATAACGGCTGTTCCACAGGTGCAAGATTTAGAAGCACCGTAGGAGATCGATCATTGGACCCGGGGGAAAAAAAAAACCCGTATGAATCAATGAAGCCAAGATAGTAGATACCAAAACGCCCTTTTACTCTGATTACCAGATCTAGCCAGATCAGTACATGAGGTCTGCAAGACTGAAGTTTGCCAATCTCTAAAGGTAGGAGGTGAAGAGTATTTCCATTTCCTGCAGATCTCCCTTCTTGCAAGCAGGATTGCATAAAAAACTAGGCAACTAGCTGGACTTTGTACGCCTTCTAGAACACCAAATACTATTACGGGCAGATCTATGGTGACAAGTCTTCCCAATGACTCTGTGAGGGAATTACTGATATCCTTCCAAAATGTGGCTAACTGTGGGCATTCAAAAAACATATGTGTGTCTGATGCCGCAATCAACCCGCATTTAGCACAAGACACTGACTCTCCTCCTGAAAATGTAGATACCTGAGAGGGGAGTAGTATGCCCTATGCAGGGTAAAAATATGATTTCTGCGTAGCCAGGAAGGCTTCACAATGTTCCGCAAAAGTTCAAAAGAAGTCATCCAAAGATCTTGTAGATTCTGGTCCATCAAGACAGAGCCCCATAACGACTCCGGCAGAACAAAGTCCCCATCCGACTCCTCCAGAATGAGATTATACCACTTGGACACTTCTTTTTTAACTGGACCCAAGTTTCCTAAGTCAGAGACCAATGGGCTATGCCCTCCAAGTTTGAATTTATTCCTGTTAGCGGGAGAGGTTTTATAGGCTACAGTCCAGCTGAGAATCTGTAAGTATTTAAATCGTGAAATATTGGGGCCAACCTTAGCTTGCTGATGTTCCCACGAGAGTAAATCCCCCTCATAAAAGAGGTCTCCCCAAACTTCCAGGCCTGCCTCTCTCAAAGGGATAGCTAGACTGTCTTCAAGCCAAGCAGGATTTTCAGGCAACCCCCACAGCGGAGTTTTTTCACAAAAGTAATTTAGTTTTATAGATTTCAGGACTTCAGACCAAGTTCTGGCAAGACCTTGTAGAGTCTTCAGTTTATTTTTTTTTTTAAACTTAGGATTGCCAAATTTAAAAAGAAAACCCGAACGATTAATTCTTTCCCCATCCAACATAGCTGCAAACATAGGACCCAAACCCGAGGCTGAGGGACCTTTCAACAGCATTCGTGAATGGGATAATTGAAAGGCCCAAGCATAGATCTTTAGGTCTGGAGCCACCAGGCCAACTTTATCTCGTCGTCGTCTTAGTTTTTTCCAGGCGATCCGTGGAAGATGGTTATTCCAGATAAAAGATGAGATATTGGACTGGAATTTGGCTAAAGTAGTTTGATCAAAGTATAAAGGAATGGTATTAAATAAAAAAGAAATTTTAGGCAGGATCGACATTTTAATGAGATTGGCTCTACCTAGTAATGAAAGGGGCAGATGCGACCATGATTGGAGAAGCTTACGACAATCTTTGACAACAGTTGATAAGTTGACTTGGACAAGTTTATTAATGTACTTCACTATCGTCAAGCCTAGGTATCGCATTGAAATGCCTGCTTGAAGTTCTGTTACGGAGTCCTCATCATTCCATACAAGCATTTCAGTCTTGGCTGCATTAATCTCATAACCCGACACTTGTCCAAAGGCATGGGCCAATTTCAAGATAGCCGGGAGTGCAGTGGTGACCTCTGATGTTAAAATAAGCACGTCATCGGCATATAATGCTACCTTCCTCATCCAACCTTGATAGGAAAAAGGTTTGATGGTCACCTCCTCCCTTAGATGTTGCGCGAAGGGCTCAATGTAAAAATCAAAAAGCAAGGGAGAGAGCGAGCATCCCTGCCGGGTTCCCCTAGAGATGGAAAAGGGGTTGGAAAGGTCACCATTAACAAGAAGGCACACAGATGGATTACTGTATAATAGGCCTATCACCCTACGGAACCTCTCCCCCACACCAAACTTGGCCAAGGCCTCCGACAGGTACACCCAATTGACCCTGTTGAAAGCCTTGGTTGCATCCAGCGTGAGGGCGGCCAATGGGAGATTATTGGTTATTGCCATATCAATGGCGCCAATTAATTCATAAGTTAATTCATAAAGTTGTCTCCCTTTCAGGACACCCTTCTGATCCGAATTAAGAACAGAGGGCGCAATATAGGCTAATCTAGTAGATAGAACTGTGGTGAAGATTTTATAGTCCACATTCAAAATAGAGATCGGCCTATACGATCCACAGGCCTCCTTAGGTTTACCCGGTTTTAAAATAAGGGTGAGTGAGGCATTATCCCATGATACCGGAGGAAGCATTCCTTCTAAAAGGATTTGATTGAACAGAATAGTGAGGAAGGGAACGATTTCTGACTCCAGGAGTTTATATAACTCAGCTGGCAATCCATCTGGTCCAGACGCCTTCCCCCTCTTACCCTTCCTAATGGCAGATCTCACCTCATCCTCTGTAATGGGATTGTCCAAATATTGCAAAAAATATCTTCTCACATTCTCACAAAGGGAAGGGGTCCCCTGGGGAACCTTCCCGTTTGCGAGTGGTTTACCACATACTTGAAGTAGGTGGTATACTGTGAGTGTTTTGTGACCACAAATACGGTCATAAAACAATAGTACATAGCATGTTTACTCGCTATTACGAAGGGACACTCCTTCCTAATAGCGAGAGTCGCAAATGCTATTTTGTGAGTCAGTCATAAAATAGCATTTGTATATGCCATTACCCTTTTTTGTGGTTGCAAACAGGTGTATCTCATGTTTGCGGCTGCCCAAAAGAGTCATGAATCCTGCCCAACATCTTTTAAATCAGCAAAAACAATTAATGAACATACAAGACAATTAACATTCTGGCACAGGATTAAAAACTACAAATTGAAAAAACAAGAGCAATATGAAAGTAATATTACTGTAACAATGCTTGTCATAAAAATCAGGTGCATCAGCTAACATTTTGACAGCATAAGAGTGCAACTGAAGTTAAATTAATGACAACCTGCTGTAATGAACTATAATCCTCCCCACCCTTGAGAGACAAATTCAACAAATGGCATTTATAGGACGCCAGCAGATGTTTGACTGAAAAAAGTGCTCATGCATGTAAACAGTCGGGAGATCCTCTTATGAGCTTCGGTTTAATTGAAAAACTCATATCATTTATTCTGTTTGCGTGTAACAAGTGTTTGCTCTGTGTGATCCTGTACACCTCAGCCGTGCACGCCAGATATGTGTAGGTGCTCTGCAGAGGATCTGTGTACTCCACATGTCCCTGAAACTTTTTTTTGTGTTTGCTTTATATAGCGCAACTAGACCCGAAGATATCAGGTATCAGAGCACTTTACATGAGCACCTGTTTCGTTACAGAAGGACACAATCATTTTTGTTAGGCACAGGCAGATTAAGTGATTTGCCCAGAATCACAGAATGTTGAACGTTGCTGCAGAGACTCGAACCCAGTTCCCCAGCTTCAAGGTCGACTGCTCTAGTGTTCAATTGCAGGGGTTTCACCTGCCAGCTTTTTAATGTGGCCATAATGGTGGCATGACAAATATAACATGTATCTGTGTTTCTACAGCAATGAGGCTGGTAGGGGCTGGAATTTAGTGCCAGAGGGAGGATAGTCCTGACCAGCTTGCAGACCACTTGCTTTCTTTTTGCAGGTCATTTTATGACCAGCTCATCAGTCAAGGGCTTTTCTTTGTATTCTGGGACTTGCTGTTCTTATCATAAAAGGGTAAGAGAATACTCAGGCACGGTACACTACCGCAGTATCATATGGGAAATATCCATCTGCCATAAAACCATAGCGTAAATATCAAGGACCAGATTATTGAGAGGAAAAGAGTTATATTTATTCAAGATACATCTAAGTGGAGTTAAGTATAGTAAACATATAGGGCCACCTGTATCAAATTATTTTGCATTCGCAAACATTGCCATTTGCTAAATTTGACCGTTTGTGAATACTAAATAGCCTTTCAAGATATGTCAAAGGCTGTGGCAGTGCATGTTAGGTAATAACAATTTTTTGCGCTTACCTAAAAATCTGACTCCAAATAGGGAATCGCAATTTGCACACGTACCAAGCATTTCCTAAATGGAAACTGGGCATTTAGAAAATGCTAGTACCATTGACTCCAAGTTGATGGTAGCCCTGTGCAATTGTTAGAAATGCATAGAAAATACATTTTTCAAAGTGCCATGTAGCGCACACATGCCCTGTGCACATTTTGTTTAGGTCTCAGGACACCCTTGGTTTATGCATTTCTTAATATGCGGTTACCAATTAGGTAATCACAAATTTAGGTAGTGCAAAACAATTCGCACCTATGGGCCTACAGTAACGAATGGAGCATTTTCTAATAGTAAGTCCTTAATTGTGACTGTGAATCTGTAGGAATCACTTTTAGGGATTCGCTATTTTCCTACATACTATTTTGCAGTCCCTAGATATTAGCTATTTACTGAATGCAAAATAGATCTTTGATACATGTGGCCCATACTTGCCTAAATAGATTAAACTTCTCGATTATTTGGTCCTTGATGTTTAAGCTATGGTATTTTGCACGTCATATGTCCCAGATATTACTGAGGTAGTCGTTTTTAAGAAATTACCTTTTACTGCTCTATAGTCGAATGGTCGGTCATGGCCACATTAATGATCGGCATACCCACATCTAGCCAAATGGTAGAATATGGCTATACCATTGATACTTTTCTTAATATATATTTTTTCAAATTATTGGTACTTTGTCTATACTCGAGGTTAGAATGTGAATACATAGATTATAGTTCAAGAAGGCCCATGTTAAATCCATACCAATATGCTCGGGCAGGGTCACTGAAGATGAATTAGCCATAGGTCCGGAAGGCTGTGGATACGGTACCACCCATGAGAGCCCCTCATATTGGAATGAAGGCCTGTTCAGCCTACTGGTTTACCCAGGACTTAGTCCAGGAAAGAGCCTTTTGTAAAAGATTGGAGTGAATCTGGCGGTGACGCTATCAGGAAGTGGATAAAATACAATATAAAATGGTCCGTAGAGTCTACCACAGAAATCTAAAAAGAGCCCATAGCACCTTCTATACTCATAGAAGTATAGAAGCGATAATAATGGGAGTTGATCTTTAAGATCATCTCCAGCTTCCTTGACCCTAAAATGATGACTCCCCCCCCCCCACCACTGGATAACAATCTTTGAGGAAAAGATCATCAGAATCCAGGCCAAGGTGGTGAGTCCTAGTTGTATACCGTCCTAGCCAGCATGTCAATGTGTTGCCAAGCCCTGATGTTCTGGCAGGACCTTCAGCTGGAATTAAGCTGACTCGCTTTCTCCCCCCTACGGAGGATGAAGTGAGGGAGATGTTCACACTTTGGGGAACAGGGCCCTTGGAATATCCCTGTCCGCCTCACATCTTGAAGACCATAGCTGTCAATATTGCCCCAGTTTATCAGGAGTTGTTTACCTGTTCCCTCCACTCAGGTGTCAAACCTGATTCCTGGAAAAGGGCAAAAGTGGCCCCCCTTCTTAAGATGGCTATTGTGGATCCTAAAGTAGTAGCAAACTTTAGGCTGGTCTCCTTATTGCCAGCAGCAGCAAATGTTCTGGAAATGATGGTGAATCAACAACTCGCCACCTTTCTGACAGATAATAGTTTTTTTCATTCATCCTAATCCGACTTCAGAGCATGTCATAGTACTGAAACGTTGCTTCTTGAGTTTTCAGAATCCATTAAATTTAGGGGCTGATTACGATTGCGGAAGGCCGGTCACCGCCAGCCATGCGGTGGTGGTCCTTCCGCAATTGGACTGCGAGATTCCCCCCACCACATTACGATGGCGGAGGGAATTGCGCTCGGGCTGTGGGGGACGCAAGACCATCTGCCACTTGTCCGCTAAAAGCAATCTAACATATTGCCTGGCGGACGGATCCGATAGCCCTAAATTGTGGCAGTGCCTAGAAGGCACCGTCCACCAAATTAGGATGCTTGGTATTGCAGGCCTTTCCATGACGGCGATGCCGCCATGGAAAGGCTGGTCGGGATTAGTGACGGGCCTGTTGCGGGCCCCCCTTGTGGGGGTCAAGGTATTGATCTTGCCCTGATTGGATTATGTAAATGTTCTGTATCAGGGTCTTCCCAAGTTTTAGTCATGCATCTACATGTAATACAGAACATGGCAATATGCCTTATTTCAGGTTACCCAAATATGCCTCTGTATCTCAGAAAGTTCACTGGATTGCAGTCCGTAAAAGTATAATGTGCAAAACTATGACTCTGGCCCACCAAGCCCTCTACAGTAGAGGCCCTACGAGGATCAAGGAGTACAGACCAAGAACATTGTAAAGATCTAGTAGTGCTGGCCTGTTAACAATCCCCTGCTTCTGAAAACATCGTAGAGGGGGGTTCTCCTTTATGGTTAGAGCAGCAAGTATGTGGAACTAGGTGCCTGCTCATGTGAGATTAATAACTGAGGACGGACCCTTCAAGAAGGCACTAAAAACATATCTTTTTAAACTTTAGGACTGGGTATACTTTTGGGGGCTTCGCCTCTTCCCACCTGTTCTTCTATGCTGGGTGTCGAGACACTCTCCGAGTAGCTGTGCGCTATGTAAAAGACATTAATTCATTCAGTGTGTGTTGTTCAGTAAGGTATTTAAATAATATTTCTCAATAATTAATTTTTTTTAATAACTTTGGCACTGTTTGAAGAATCTCCACAAAACGTTCCAAAAATATTTCTTCTACCTCAGCTCCTTCCTTGAAAGTTTTCGGGGTGATCCTTCAAGTGGGGGCCAAGACAAAAGGAGCATCCCAAAGCACAATTTTCCCTTGAAATTTCCATTGGGGTATTTGAACAAATTGCCAAACAGAATTAAACCAAATGAGGCTGAAAGCTATATCTTTTCCCCAGAAATCCCAGAAACAGAACACCCCACTCCCTAGGCCTTTAGGGGGTGTAGTACAGGACTTTGATAAAAAATAATAAAATACCAGGACAGGCCTACTGTTTTCGATTAAACTCCACCCAGGGTGGACCAGGGCCCAGGAGAGTTGGTGCATCATAATTTATGGGGTAAGAGGAGTGAGCCCCCCTTCCGAGGCCAATTAATGACCCAACGGTTGCACATAGTGGAGCGGGAACAGTAAATTATACCCCTCTGGCATCCAACACTTTCCCTACTGTTGCACAGACTGGAGTGGGAACAATACATGTTACCCCTTTGGTGTCCAGCGCTTTGCCTCCACAAAATGGAGTAGGAATAGTCAATTTTACCCCTCCGGAGTCCAACACTTTCACTATTGTTGCACAGACTGCAGTGGTAATAGTATGTCTATTTTTCACAAAGCTTACTATATTTTTAATATTGTTTACATTAATGCCATTATCTTATTTGTTAATTTTTTTACATTTTATAATATCTGTATATCTATGTGTATATTTTATTTTGTTAATATTTCTAGTAAATGTGTTTTTATTGTTATTATTTGTTTTCATTTTTTAATGTGTTATATATATATTAATATTCATATGTGCATATTTTATATATTAGTAGATTACAAAAAACACACAAAAATGTAAATGGTGTAAAATATGCATATTTACTATTAGTTGTTTCTTATAGATATGTATATATAAGCATACACACACGTATTCATATATGTGTGTATGTTTACATAAGTATATATCTGTTTTTAAGATGAAATGTTACTAAATCTATGTAATATACATTATATTATTGTTATGTATTAAAACTGTTAAGTCTTACTATGTTAAACTGTATTTATTGAAAAATTATATTTTTGTCACTTTTAACTATCATAGTGTAAACAATATTTTTACGGTATATTTTTGTATTTACCTTTATGAGTCTAGGAAAACGATATTTGTGTCAACGATATTTTTGACATTATATTTCTGTGTCACGATATTTGTGTGGTCGATATTCTGTCACTGATTCAATGATAACTCCTAGCAAGAATTCTGTACCGCCAACAATAAATCCCTACTTCTAGCACAAGTCCCATACCCCCAGAAATAATTCCACAGTCCTAACAATGGACCCATAGTCCAAAACATGATTACATATCCCCGCCAATGAGTATGTATTCTTAACATTGGAGCCCACACTCCGAATCGTGTTTTCACACTGTTTACAACAGGTCTGTACTCCAAAACATAATTCTATACTCCAAACAATTGATCCCCAACTCAAACAATATTTATGTACTCCCAACATTAGGGCCAGTACTCCCAACCATGGGCCTCATTTATGAAAAGTGACGCATCGCTGCGTGAAAACAGCGATGCGTCACTTTTCACTGCGCACTCCTTGCGACACCAATGATGCGTCATATTTAATGTATGACGCATCATGTCGCAAGGAGTTACAGATACGTCAGTATTTCTGACGCATCTGTAAGCGCAAAAGTGACGCATTGCTGGAGTGTGTCACAAAAGTGACGCAACTCCAGCAATGCGTCCTTTCACATGGGGAAAGCCCCATGTGAAAGGGCTTGCGTCAGTCTTACGCCTGCTGTGAGGCAGGCGCAAGATTTTGACGCAACCGCATCCTAAAAGTGACGCAGTGAAATCTCATAGATTTCACTGCGTCACTATTACGAGGTTTTTTGCGGGGGAACGCCCCCTCTGCATACATTATACCTGACGCAGGTATAATGTGGCGCAGGGGTTTAAAAAGTGACGCATCTACCTAGATGCGTCACTTTTTAAATATGGCGCAACAAGGCGCATGTTTTACGCTGCCGATGCGTCACAAAAAGTGACGCATCCGCAGCGCAAAACTGACGCAAGGCCCCATAAATGAGGCCCCAGTAATCTATACTCTTAACAATGGCCCCCTTCTTCTAACCAGTGAGCCCCTACTCCCAATCTATGAGCCCACACTCCCAGCAGTGTCTGTCACTGAGTTGAGAGACTGACTCCCACCACTATAATTAAATACAGTTCATTGTGTGCAAGGGATGTAAAACCATTACAATTCCCAAAAATCATTAAAAGATAACAATGAATGTACATACAAGACAATTAACAGTCTGGCACAGGATTAAAAACTACAAACAATTGGAAAAAACGAGAGCAATATGAAAGTAATATCACTGTATCAATGCTTGTCATAAAAATCGGGTGCATCAGCCTAACATTTTGACAGCATAAGAGTGCAACTGAAGGTAAATTAATGACAACCTGCTGTGATGAGCTATAATCCGCGCCACCCTCGAGAGACAACCTCACCAAACGGCATTTATAGGACGCCAGCAGATGTTTGACTGGAAAAAGTGCTCGTGCGTGTAAACAGTCGGGAGATCCTCTTATGAGCTTCGGTTTAATTGAAAAACTCATATCATTGATTCTGTCCGCGTGTAACAAGTGTTTGCGCTGTGTGATCCTGTACACCTCAGCCGTGCTGGCCAGATAGGTGTATGTGTCCCAAGGGTGGGAGATCCTTTTCTGTCCAACTCCCACAGATGTGGAACAAATTACCCGAGCCCCTCCGCAAAGAAACTAATCTTTTCCACTTCAGGAAGTCATTGAAAACGCTTTTATTTAGGGAAGCTTTCTGTTCCATTTGATCAAGGTTTGTTACATCCGTACCTTCTGTTCATTTTTCAATTGTTGTTGCTGCATCTGTCAGAAGCGCCTAGAGACCTGACGGTGATTTGGCGCTATACAAACCACAGATAACAAAAATGTGCTCTGCAGAGGATCCGTGTACTCCACATGTCCCTGACCCTATAGTTCAGTTGCATGAGATTCAGCCATTAACATCTTAATGTGGCCATAATGGTGGCATGAAAAATAAAACATTATCTGTGTTTCTTCCGCAATGAGGATGGTGGTGACTGGAATTGGTGCCAGAGGGAGGATGTCCTGTTCTGGCCAGCTGCAGAGCTCTCGCGCTTTGCAGGTCAATTTATGAGCAGCTCATCCAGTTCAGGGCTTTTCTTTGTATTCTGGGAATTGCTGTTCTTATCGTAAAAGGGTTAGAGAACACTGATAAACCGTACACTACCGCAGTATCATGTGGGACATATTGATCTGCCATAAAACCATTGCGTAAATATCAAGGGACAGATTTTCGCGCGCAAGAGTTGTATGTTTTCAAGATACATTTAAGTGGACTTTAACATAATAAACCTATAGGGCCACCTGTATCAACCTATTTAGTGCGAAGTGCTAAATTTGACCGTTTGCAAATGCAAAATAGCCTTTCAAGATGTATGAAAAAGGCTTTGGGAGTGCATTTTAGCTGATTGCAATTATTGCTGCTTACCTAAAATTGCTAATAGCGATTCCTACAGAGTTGCATTCACAATTAGGGAATCACTATTAGGAAATGCTAATCCATTCCTTCCTAAAGGCCCATAGGTGAGAATTGTTTTGCATGACCCAATTTGTGATTACCTAATTGGTTATCACAAAATAGGTAATGCAAAACCAAGGGCGCCTGTCGGCCTAAGTCCCCCCTGATGTACCCCCCAAAAAATTGCATATGTAAAGTGCACACATGCTCTACGGTCATGTGTGCGCTACATGACACATTGAAAAAAAGCATTTTCTGTGCATTTCTTAAAACTGCACATGGTTACCATTAAGTTGGAGGTTGACCACCTGTAGGGGATGAGGAACATCAGTGCCTCATTGAGCAATGGCTGGGGTTTGCGTCCAGGATTCTTTTCTGGGACAGATCTATGACCCCACCCAGCACGCATTGCATCAATGTGGGAAGCAGGGGTTACACAAGCAGGGGGCTGCAAGGATTGCAAGTAGGCAAAGAATCTTCACCTGAGAGAGACGTCAAGGCACAGGTCAGATTGAGCCCCACAGGAGTATGCACAGCACATTACTTCGGCACTGGGAGCCAGAACGGCAGTATCCATGAGGAAGCACTGAGCCCCTAGCATGTACTGCAGCACTAGCACGAGCGAGGAGGAGGACTTGGAACTTGACACTCCAGAGGCACATGCAGACAGCACAGTGGCGTTGACTGAGAACACCCAGCTCAACACCCAAAGACCAAAGCAATCATCCTTAAGGAATTCATGCAACTCATGGGGCATGAGGGAAACTGGGGCGGTCCACCAACTAGAGCATCATATGGGGTGGGTGCGCATGTACATCATGTTATACAAAACTATAGTATGCAGGTAGGGGTTGTACACATCACCACCGCTAACCACCCTTGGCATCTCCAGCAGCATCAGGGCAAGGATCTATCACTAGAACATGCGGGTGACATAGCGAGGGAGCACATGCTAGGGTAGCAATAAGGCGGCACAGTTAATAAATCACACCTGGCATCATCATATCCTCCAACACCAATGCAATGGCAGACTACATACCCTCCTCACCTACCAGTTCATCTTACATCCCACCAAACACAAACTATTGGCAGATTTATTGGTGTGCCCAGCAGGCCAAGCCAGGGTTGGGGGGGGGCAGGGTTGGGGGTGGGCCTACAATCGGAAAAGACAGACAGCTAGCAACCAGAGCCAAGCCATCATCTGTTTGGATAAGGACACCTAACTGGTTAGCTCGGGCAGCAGTCTACTATGCGACACTTCATAACACGATTGGCCTTGTCAAGAGCACAAGCAAAGCCTTGCTGATGTCTAAGGAGGACATAGAGTACGCCTTCCAGATGCTGCCAGTGCATCCCAATAGCATTTACCTACTGGGCTTTCAACAGGAGGTGCCCCACAACTAAATTTTGCATGTTCCTGGAGCGGAAGTTTAACGAGATACACCTCAAGGGGGGTTACCTACACTACTTAGATGACTTTCTGTTTTTAGACGAACCAGCAACCAACCAGTGCTAGAAGCACCTTGTTCAGTTTGCCCAACTAGCTGAAATGGGTAACCTCCAATACAGCTCAGTCATTACATCGCACTGCTTTTACAACGCAACTGCCTTTACATCTCATGCTATTACAATGCATGTCATTACAACGCATGTCACTACAACACATACCATTACAACTCACACCATTACAACATATGCCATTACATCACATTATAAGGTAAACAATGGAGATGTTTTAGTTTTAGGGTGGGTATGAGTTTTGGGGTAGATGGGAATAGTAATTTTTACCCCTACACTATCCAACACTTACCCTACTGTTGCACTCACTGGAGTGGGAATAGTTATTTGTACTCCTACACAATCCAACACGTATCCTACTGTTGCACTTACTTAAGTGGGAATAGTAATTTTACCACTACACTTTCCAACACTTACTCACTGCAGCCCTACAAGTATTATGCGTTATAAAGGTTTGCGTTATTATAGAATGTGTTGTTATTGGTAGTTTTTAAAAATGCGTTCTTATGGCATGCTTTGTAAAATCATGTGATGTAATGGCAGTTGCGAAGTAAAAACCACGTTGTAAAAGCATGCGTTGTAATTGTTTGCATTGTAACATCATATATTCAGCTGAACTGCTAGGCGTACCACTAGCACATGATAAAACAGCAGGGTCAACAACCCAACTGATATTTTTGGATATTGAGCTTGATTCAGTGTAAGGGGTCTGCAGACTGCCAAGCATGAAAGTAGCTATTCTAAGTCTGGCCACACAAGGGCTAGCAGCAAAATGGAAGTCCACACTAGAAGAAGTGCAACAGTTACTGGGAAAACTGAACTTCGCAGCTACAGTAATTTCAGCCAGTAGGACTTTCCCTAAGTGGCTTCCAGGCCTGATAAAAGGCTTGATTAAGAAACACCACTGAGTCAGGCTAATGGGCGGGGTGAAGCAAGACCTAGAACAATGACTGGACTTCTTGTCCAATTTCAAAGGCATGCTGATTTGAAGGTAACTGCGGATAATGACAGCACAGTTACAGTTGTTCGCTGACGCCGTCGAGGGGGAAGGATTTGGAGCAATAATGGGCCACACCTGGTGCGCTGCTCAGTGGCCACTAGAATGGTGTCGAAAAGAGGTCAGAAAAAATATAACACTGCTCAAACTGTTCACCAGAGTAGCTGCATTCTCATTATGGAAAGATAGGTAAGCTAACAAGCGACACTCTGGTCAATAACCACGCGGTGAACTATGGCTCTTCATCCTGCCCCAGGGTCCTTGGCCTTCTTCAGCATTTAGTAGGATGTCAACTAAGCGCAAATAAAGCCATCAGAGCTTGGCTTATAGCGGGATACAAAAACATCACTGCGAACGCAGTCTCTCATTTTTAGTGGTCCCGGATTCGACAGCTGGCCTCACAGGCAGACCAGGAGATGACAAGATTCCTGACCGAGCTATGGGACTTGGTAGACCTGACCTAGGAAATCTGGTGGACAGGGCACTGGCACCCAAGTCAAGAAACAAATATTGTAGGTGCCTTGAAGGTTTCCAGCAGATAACAGGTGTACGTGATCTGGGCAGCTGGCCAGTGACCGTCTTGGAGGAGGAGTTTATTCTGTGAGCATTGATGAAAGGAAGAGCCTTAGCAGTGGTTGCTTACTTCTTGAAGCTTCATACTGGGAGTGAAGCAAGTAACACCTTCTACTGCTGGGCAGCCATGAAAGGGTGGGGGCTTTTGCAAACGACAGCAAAGGAAGACAGGCTTCCCATCAATTTCAAAAAGTTAGCCTTGCAACAGGTTTTGCCCACTGTATGCAGCAACACAATCAAAGCAGCACTCTTCATAGTAGCCTTTTTTATGCATATTGGGTGAGTGAAATAATAGCCTTCTCGAGAAAGGAGGTGGGCCAGGTATGCCTTCGCCTGGGCGACCTAGCCAAGGGCAAAAGCTGCAGGGAGCTCAGACAATTGAAACATGACCAAGAGGAGAGAGGGAGGTGGAGGTGCATCAATTGTCTACCAGCAGGGGAGCATTGTCTGGTATGCCCGACCCGAGAGTACTTGCAACTGATGCCACGTGTGAGTCCCTTTATGTTCATTCACCATGACAGGACTCTCCTTAGCATGTTCCAGTTTGTGGCAATAATGGGGGAGCCCTCAAAAAGGTGGGATTGCCCGTGCGGCGCTTTGGAATGAACTCCTTTGGTATAGGGATGGCCACAACAGTGGAATCAAAAACCTTTCGGGAAGAGATCATCAGGATTATGGACAGAAGGAAAGCCAGGACTTTCAGGGTGTAAATTAGGTCTGAAATGAGCTGAGACCCATATCATGTACCTTTCTTCCGGCAGGGGTCACACCACACATGTGGACAGTTTGGCTACCGGGTCACTCGTACATCTCGAGGGCCCAGTGTTGGGCAGGGACACTGAAGCAATACATGGCGTTGTAGGCCCCCATTTAAATGATTAGAAGTGACAACCTTTCTTTAGTTGTAGGCTGGCTCTCTATCAAACCATGTTTTTAGAGAGTGAGGTCTGCCTATGATGAAACATGACACCTGGTGGTGTGTGAGGACAGTCCTTAACATGTTTTGAGATGCTTAGCACTCTATCTATATAGTGCTTGTAGGGATACAGTTACATAACGTAAGTGACTATTACTTCAGGGTATCTTCTACAGTCCGTATACATATGGTGAATAATAGGCGCCTGATATGGTTGGGCAAACCGGGAATAAGATGGGTACAACTGCTGCATCACTGGAGGGGGAACTCAAAAGGAGAGGGAAACCTGACACTTTTGTGGTGCTCTTAGGGGGAAATTATCTAATGACACTGGGCATACAGATGCTTCTGGAGGAAATGAGAAAGGATCTAACTGAAGTGGCTAGGTTCTAAAAAACCAGCAGATGTTCTATGGTTGGAGATCATGGCCCATTCTCAGTGAAGGGGGGAGGAAAGCCACAATGCAGTTGAAAGCTCAGCATTGCCATATTCTGCACAGGACAGGAGTTGGAAGTTTATAAGACATGGGTTCATCAACCTGAATGTGCCAGGCTACTAATTAGAGGACGAGTTCACTTATCGGGTTGGTATAGATCTGTTTCTGCTGAACATTGCATGCACTCTGGAACTAGTTGGCTGCTCCTAGCAGAGGCAGGTCTAGTACAAGAAAGGGGAATCAGCAATTAGTCAGAAAAGCACTGGCAGCGTAGCGTAGACATCACCTTTAACTGACACATGCAGCACATAAGGGTGGCCAGTGCGCTGCTGGGGGTCAAAAAGAGTTGCCAGAGCTGTGGTCCTTGAAATGCCTGACGGCAGGGACACTGAGGGGCAACTGAAAGAGCCAAGTCAGAAATGGCACTTTCAACCTGTGCATGGCCAGAAAGCGGCCTCAATTGTCACGCAACAGTAACAAGGGAAGCCTAGATGCTGCATTGAGCTACCTGAAGGGCCTTTTTAAGGTTCTTATTGAGGTGCAGGTGGGTGTAGAAGGATGGCTAAGAAGTATCCCGGGAGGATCAACTTGCTTGACTGGGGGCAGGTTGAGGAGCGACCCACCAAGGCAAAGCTGGACCCTGAAGGGACAGCAGCTAACACAACCTGGAGGGTGAGGGTGCACAAGCAAGGGGGTTCTGTCCTCCCAGCTTTCTGTCCAGGGGCAGGCAACAGAAAGCAGCGTGGAAAAGCCTGCCCTTGACAATGGCTTGCCTTTTTCAAAGGTACCAATGCCTGCAGGAGTGGGAGTGACCTTGCTCTATAGTTAAGGAAGGGCCATCGTGTCAGTGGTCATTGTTGACCTCGATCCTTGTCCAACCCACCCAGACCATGCAGGACAGCATTTGCCGCCGCTGTATCTTGCCAATCAGCTGGTTTGAGGGTGGAGACAGCACCTTTAACCCGTCTTATGCAGCACATAAAGGCATCCAGTAGATTGCAGGAGGTCAAAGTGTTCCCAGAGTTGTGGTCCATGCAATACTTAATGGTGGGGGCACTGAGGGGAAATTGGAAGAGCCAAAGGTATAGCCCGAAGCAGAAATGGCACTTGCAGTCCGAGCATGACCAGGAGGTGACTTCAGTTATCAAGCAACGATAGAAATAGAAGCCTAGAAGCTGCCGCGTGCTATCTCAAGGGCCTATGCATCCAGCATATGGATTTAGGACTGGACAGGCTGATTTATGACTTTATGACTGACTAAACCAAATTCCTTGATATCATACGCCTATATAAGTTTGTTCGTAGGCTGCTGGCAGCTCCCCAATCATGCCCTGCTTTTATATGCCTTTCAGAGCTGGGCCTAACACGCATAGGTGACAGGTTAAAGCAGACACCAATACCTTTATGGCTGAGGATTGGGGGGAACCCTGACGTCCAACTTTCAAAGGATGTACTAGAGGATTGTCTTTCTCAGGGCAATGCTCTCACCATACCCTGGCTCATTTACATTAAAAAAAAGAATTCCTAGAGCTGGGTCTGCATGATTACACAAAACATCATGCAAGTATTGACTCCAGGGGGGTAAAGGAGGCTTTTCAGTAGAGACAAAGCAGAGCCCACCAAACAGACTTTGACAATCTGGTTGTAAGCCGCTCTTACAATTCACTCAATTTGACACATGGGTGTGAGCCTTGCCGCACCTGGTTTCTGAATAGGAACCTCAGGTTTTATTTAACAAGGCTGGGATTAAGCCTTTTACACCTAATAGTTGTTTTTCCTCTGTACGTAGTCTGGGGAGAACCACTGCCTAGATGCCAGTGAAATAACACTTAAGATCTAACGTGAGAGATAGCCTGCACACCTTAACACTTTCAACTGTACTTGAACCTTACATACTCAAACGTGATCTGGGTGCTGTCTTCCCTCCCGACTAGCTCCTGCTTTTGAAATTTGAGATCAAAGAACAGAAACTGTTTATTAAGGACGCACTTTCCACAATCCCTTGCGGTGCTAAATGTATTAATGCATTCTACTCATTTATATGCCATACAATTCTACAAATGTAATCCACATTTATCACTCCAAGCATTATGACACGAAACACTCCTTCTACAAAATCAAAATCAAGATGCTTTCTTGTCTTCAATCTTGTCAATTTATTCTGATTCCTTGTTTATGACGTAGACAACGTTCCTTACATACTGATCATAGCGTGTTCACTACTCCCAATGCATTTCAGTAAGTACCTTCATCGGGGGAGTACTAAAGGCAATGAAAACATTCCTTGTAATCAAACAAATTATAACATAATTCTTTTTTTTTACATAAGACACACAGCCGACTGTAATTCTAACATGGTGGTGTATGCAATCAAAAGCCCGTGTGGTTTAGTATATGTGGGGCCTACGACTAGAAAAGTTAAAATCTGAATAACCGACCACACCTAAAATCATGTTTGGCTGTAAATTGGGGTGAAATGAAACATTCTATACCACAATTACGGTTCACGATTTTGGAAAAGGTGCTGGAGTCTGAACATGTTGATGCCAATAGATACTTATCCCAAAGAGACACATTCTGGATAAGTTTTTTAAAGACCTTGGTACCAAGTAGGCTGAATGATAAAATCGAAATGTTATGCTTTTTATGATTATTGTTTCGGAATTACAATTGTACCCGTGTATACTTTACGGATATTTTTCATGAAGCTGATTGTCTGGGTCACTGAACAACGAGTTCATAAGGGGGATTGAGAATGGGGCAATTATATACACACATAGGTCACAGATACACTTTTAGAGATGTGTCCATTTAATTTACATTAGCAGTCTCATTTTTTTTCTTCATATTTTATTATATTAGTATTCTATTATTTTTTCACTTGTCATTTTCTTATCATCATTTAGTTAGCTACATCAAGATACAACATTCTGCTTTTAGCAAGAGTTTTCTTAATGTAATATGGTTGTGTATGTAGGTTTGCGACACCTTTGTAACTTTAGAGCTGATACATCAGTAGGATATAGGTGTAGAGCATTGGTCTTCAAACTGTGGGGGGCACTGCATCCCTTCGGGGGAGGCATGCACCTCACTGCACATTGTTGCTTCCAGGCACGAGCAGCCCGGGCTGCTGCAGCTCCAGCTGCTGGGGGCTCGGCAGAGAGTGTCAAGAGTCACAGTTCTTTAAAGGATAGAGGCACGACGATTTCGGGGGAATGAAATGAAATGAAATGATGAAATGAAATGATTACGCACTTGTATAGCGCACGACTACCCGTAGGCATGTCAGCGCTTGTACGAATACCGCCGAGAAACCCTTCCTGGCCTTTCCCTGTGAGGAGCCCACTCCTGGGCACCTCCAAGGTGAAGTCAGGCATCCTCAGCGTTGTTGGGGCCGTTGTAGAGATTAAGCAAGCTATTGCCCAGAGGTGCAGAGTGGGACTCATGATTAAAATAGGCACCGAAGCGAGAATTATCAGGTCCGAGGAAATTGAGCCTGAGACCTGCCGAGGCGGGAATTGAACCCTGGTCCCGGCCAGACTACTGCATCAGGGTCTGCCACTCTAACCATTGAGCCACACTTCTCTAGGGAGGGGGGTTGGGGGAAGCTAATTCTCAAGGTCATGGAGATGCAGGAGCTCTAAGAAAGGGTGGGAAACAACAAAGCCTCATTAATGCGTTAATGGTCTTTTAAAGACCTGTGAAGTACTCAGGTGCGGCCGGCAGCTCCAAAACTGTCTGTGTGTGTGCCCAGGAAGCTGTCTCAGCCGGAGCTGACAAACACGACAGGTGAGGGTGTGGGGGGGAGGCATGCTGAAGCCTTTTGAGCCCATGGGCATTGTGTGCCTGTTAAAAACCATGGTACTTATTTACAAGCCCCTTGTGCGACTTTTGCGTCACTTTTAACATGGAAAAAGCGACGCAAAAGTGGCGCAAGGGGCTTGTTAATCTGCCCCATGTGCATATTTACATACCATTGTAAACTGATTAAAGAGGCTGTTTGTTTTCTGGTTCCAGTACCCCCTATGCCCCCACTCTGCCTATTTCTTACATTTTACTTTTTACTGCCTTAATGTGAGAATGCATTTCATGAAAAGGAAGATAAAGTAGGGTTACCAAAATAAAAATGCCAGCCATGTGCTTTTTAAAGAGTCTGCAAAGGCATTGTCTTGACACGAAATAGGGTTATAAATAAAATAGTATGTATTACTTTGTAATGTGACGTTTCAATCTTTGTTCCCTTTAATTATAAGTCATAGATCATTCAGGCAGCCTTAGAACACAATTCAAAATGCTTTTTATGTATTTTTGCTATTCCAAGTATGCACAGATCAGTGGCTTTAGGGCACTGCTTACTTTTGTACCTTCTGGGGCATCAATATAATTACCTGGAAACCCCAAGCGCAAGACTGGAAGTTTATTGCAGGATGAGCACAATATTTAATTCCTCCACCCTCGATCCCTGGACCTTGAATAATGCCATAAAAGCAATAGTTTAACTTATATCTGAAACCCTATGCCAATCCTCAATAACATGCTGAGTAACTTCAACTGTGTCTGGGAATGTACCCTGCATTCAGACAACTCACTCCTCATTCTCGTCCTTCACTTTAACACTCACCCTGCACTCACAGGGATCACAATAAACTCACACTGATCACTATGCACTCAACCCACCCTCTCGCCCTGTACTCACAGTGACCACACTGCACTTATGCCACTCACCATGAACTTCCACAGTTCTCCCTCACTGCGGTCACATAAGCACACCTCGCACTCTGCACTCACTGTGATCACTCTGCACTCACAATACTCTTGCGCTGTTTACACTGTACCTCACCCTGCAGTCACAGGAGTTCACCCTGTACCTCACCCTGCAGTCACACGAGCACACTACTCACCCTGCTCATGTGACACTTCACACACCTGTCCCTCTCACGTGTGCGATCAGTGTTAGGGAAAGCCCTAGCTGAGAATCTTATTTCCCCCCCGACCCCCAAAGTTCTGTCTAGTTGCGCCCCATGTTGCTTCCAACGTCGGAAGTACGTTTCTCTGCAAAGAGTTCACAACTGTTACACTGTTACATCCTTCCTGAAGATTCCATTCTCTGGCAGATTAGAGTGAAGAATTTCTTGTATTCTTTTTTAAAAGCCTCGCTCCTTTCCCCTTCGTCCCAATACTAGTGGGAACGTTGGATATTTCAAGGAGGAGTTGATTTGGCATTAATGCCATAGGTGCTGCCTTTGGTTCTGGGGTCCCAGATTGGAGTCCTAGGATCGGCTCAACATCGTGTGATCCTGGGTAAAATCACTTAATTTACCAGTGACTTACAAAAATGTATTTGACCTTGATTAAAGTCTCTGGTGCTTGTTAAACATGTTCCAATCCCTAGAGCTGAGTCCACAAGTCAAATATGACAAATATTGTGAATTGTGCCTACCATCTG
This sequence comes from Lissotriton vulgaris, assembly GCF_964263255.1. Taxonomy (NCBI): domain Eukaryota; kingdom Metazoa; phylum Chordata; class Amphibia; order Caudata; family Salamandridae; genus Lissotriton; species Lissotriton vulgaris. Next base: position 580,593,171 of record NC_141687.1, on the reverse strand, counting down.
CCTCGCCTCTTTCGTAGACCACATTTAAATGTTTTCTTTTGCAGCTATTTCTAAAGCTTTGGAAGGCGATCTTCTATATAAGCCAACAATGCTAACAAATTGCCTCTTGATGCTGCTAGAGAATAAAGATGTATATATCCTCTTGAATCACTTATATCACATGTGTATGATGTAAACGTCCCCTAGGCCTTCTTGGAAAACTGTGCCTGGCCTCCTACTGACATGGCAACACCTGGCCATACTCCACATAATCATGGATTTTTCAATTGAGTCAGAAAGCATGTTTTGTGGAACTTCTTTTTCTGATATCTTGTTTAGGGGCAAGGATGTGGAACAACAGTCGGAGCTGATGACTGTAGAGCTGGGAAACCAGGTTACATTTTTGATGTCTGCTCAACATCCTGTGATTCTGGGCAAAAAACGAAATCTCCATGTGCTTACAAAAAAAGAATGTGTGCTTGTGTAATGTAAAAGATGGTCCTGTAAAGCGCTCCAATACCTTTAGGTCATTTTCGCCCTATATAAAACTACAAAAAATATATTGCAAAATGTTGTGAGCACTCCCTTTTCCAGGCACTGCTCAAGCCTGGAAGTAGAGCACAACCTAAGGTTGGCAGAAGCATGAATCCATTCTCACATTGCCTCTGTGGACAAAAACATGCACTCCCACACCTGTGTTTTGGGAGTGTTTTTGCTAATCTATCCTAAATGTTGTGTTTTATGTGAAAAATAAAGCACCAATGAAAGTTTTTTGTGCTAATTTTTTTCTTGGAGACTTTTCATTTGAACTTTAAAATAAGCACATGCGCTAAATGTAAATGCCAGCATTTGTAAAGCGCATAGCTACCTCCGACAGAGCTATTGCCCAGAGTCACATGGTGCTGGGCTAACCTGCCACCGGAGCCGGCGTTCGAATCGTGAACCCTGTGGTCCAGCGTCAGGCACCCTGGCCCCTGCGCCACGCCTCTTCCACCAAACTTCAGTTTACTAAACACTATGGGCCTTATTTATGAAAAGTGACGCATCGCTGCGTGAAAACAGCGATGCGTCACTTTTCACAGCGCACTCCTTGCGACACCAATGATGCGTCATATTTAATGTATGACGCATCATGTCGCAAGGAGTTACAGATACGTCAGTATTTCTGACGTATCTGCAAGCGCAAAAGTGACGCATTGCTGGAGTGTGTCACAAAAGTGATGCAACCCCAGCAATGCGTCCTTTCACATGGGGAAAGCCCCATGTGAAAGGGCTTGCGTCAGTCTTACGCCTGCTGTGAGGCAGGCGAAAGATTTTGACGCAACAGCGTCCTAAAAGTGACGCAGTGAAATCTCATAGATTTCACTGCGTCACTATTACGAGGCTTTTTGCGGGGGAACGCCCCCTCTGCATACATTATACCTGACGCAGGTATAATGTGGCGCAGGGGTTTAAAAAGTGACGCATCTACCTAGATGTGTCACTTTTTAAATATGGAGCAACAAGGCGCATGTTTTACGCCGCCGATGCGTCACCAAAAGTGACGCATCAGCAGCGCAAAACTGACGCAAGGCCTCATAAATGAGGCCCTATTACTTTATTTAATATTATTTTCCCTATATAACCTGGGCACTGCAGGAGGGAATGGCCATCAATGATATATAGAACCAGCTTCCAGAACTTTTTTGTCAGGTGGTAGTGGCAGTGGGTGGGCTCGACGTGTAAAAAGGTTTAGATGGGGGGGCTCGGCCGACTAAAGTTTGAAGACCTCTGGTGTAGAGGGTCAGGCATTCAATAAAGTTTTTCTTCAACGATAACTCTAAATACAATGGGGTACGAAACACGAGTCACTGGGACAAAGTGCGTTTTCTATTTTTTTCAATGGAACTGTTCAAAACACATGCATTGAGGGAGGGAATGTTCTACGTCATTTACGAGGCGTACGCACTGGCGTAGACAGATACACTAACGAGAAGGAAGTAGAGAGAAGGAGTTGGCGTTCGTGACAAAGGTACAATGGAATTTTAGAGTAGTAGCGGCTGAGGTTTAAACAAGGAATCGGAATAAATTGGCAAAATTGAAGACAAGAAAGCATCCTGATTTCGATTTTGTAGAAGGAGTATTTCATGTCATAATGCTTAGAGTGATAAATGTGGATTACATTTGCAGAATTGTATGGCATATAAATGAGTAGAATTTATTAATACATTTAGCAACGCAAATGCATGTGCAATAACACTGCCACTCAAAGCACATAGCACTTTATGTAATTTGCACTCTATATGCTCATGCTAGGAATAGATTTCTGTGCCCTGTTGTTCGCTCCTTTAATACAAACTCTTCTAAGGAGGCTTTTGAGCGATTGCAGAGTCTGGAGAAAGAGAAAATTTGCAAGGCAGTGGGAAACTTTGTTCGCATTTCACTGGGGTTTAGAAAGAAATATGGCTCAAAGTAACATGGCCACTCTTTTATATAAGAATTTGAGGATTTGACCCCATTTTTAGGTCTCGCCTGTCGATGCGCATGCGCATCGAGCAAGGCGAGAGTATTACGACTTATCCACTCTTTATCCACACTGCAAGGAATCGTGGCGATTCCTTGCAGTGCCCGTGACTTTTAAGGTCAATGCGCATGCGCATTGAGCTTATGCGCATGCGCATTGACCTTAAAAGCGCGTGCGCGTGCACGTCCGTCTTTGTTTACCCGCTCCGCCCCCTCCCCTTCCCGCCGTGTCGCATTTCTCCTCCCCCCTCCCCTCTCTTCCTTCCGTCTAACGCCGTCTAACTTCCTTCCGCGTAACACCGCCGCAACGGTCACATCACTCGTCTCACTGGTTCTTCTCCTGTAAACATGGCTGTTAATCTTGGCTGGATGGGATAAGGAAGATGGCCCTTTGCTTGAAATCAACTGCGGCAGCATAGCCTGCTTTCCAGCCTGCCTCAGCCACTCTCAGGCCCCAACCCCTTGCCCCTCCCAGCTCCGACTCCTGTCCAGGTCTTACTCTCCACTCTCACTTCCCTTTTTTCCACATCTGTGCTTCCCTCCCTCCCCCTCGGTCTGAATCAGACCAGGCTGGATTATTTGCCACCCCCTCCCCCCCAGAAACCGACAAAGGGTTGTTCTCCCACAGCGTGTGTCCAACTCTACAGCTGCCAGACAGAGCCATGCCACAATTTCATGGAATTCGGGGGTCAGAGGTAAGCGGAGAGCTTCAGATCGCACTCTACTAGTAAACGCCAAATAACACGGTACCCCGCAACACTAAACAGCCACCAGCCCAGGCACAATACCACTGCTATAGCGCACCAAAAATTAACATACTGTGCTACACTAGCAAGCCCTGGCTCACTTAGATGAACGCAACACTAATCATCCACCTAAATGCGTGAAACACCACTAGTCACTATAAAACAATTAAAAACAAACAGTGGTGAGAGCAGCAGCAGAAAAAGTACACTTGCCCTAAACATGATCCAGCTCAAACCACCAAATATGAGACTCTGGTCTGTGATAGAATCCTGGAGATAACCGATCTCGGACAGTGATAAAAAGGTCTAACTAATGGCAAAAAGTTCAGTATGCAAATCTGTACACCATGGACTACCAGAGCACAGTATACATTGTATCACAGCACATGACTTCACTTTTTTATTTAAGTACATTTTGTATCACGGGGAGGTTCTACATGTGACTTTATTCAATAGTAGTTTACTGAAAGGATGATACAAAAAGGAAGTGGCAGACTTTATTTTCACATACGAGTAAGTTTTGTTTCAGGGAAGAGAGGCCACGAGCGCCTTATCCACGCAAAGAAAAAGTCTAAGCAGGGCCTAGCTCACGATACATAGTATTTCTACAGAAGACAAACAAATCTCTCTTCTCTACACGCATTGCGAGATAAAGTTTCTTCTGTAAAATAAAGACCATCCTCTGTAAACCATAGGTATGGTAATTACTCCTGAACAATTTTCTCAGTTATGTCAAATGATGTAACATTCTTCTTTTTGCAGCCTAACCAGAATATAAAAGTGACGATCATGTGACTCGCATACAATTGTTGACCTTTTTCCCTCAAACTCACCCTAACTTCCTTCCTTTTATTACTCTCTCTTTCAACATCTCTTCCAACCTTCCTCCATAAATAATTCCTTCAGATTCACCCTTCCTTAATTTTTCTCTCCGTATTCCCTCATTCCTCTCTTTCTCACTGACCTCCTTAATCCTCTTATTAAAGACTAGAATCGTTTAGGTTATATATATAAGGTAACAAAAATACTCATTACATTTTTTAAGCCACACTTCTCTACAACATAGCTTAAAAACCCTCACCCACCCTCAACCCCTCACCCTCACTTACCCTCACCCTCACTCTCACTCATCCTCACTCACCCTCAACCCCTCACCCTCACACTCACTCACCCTCAACACCTCACCTTAACTCACCCTCACCCTCACTCAACCCCTCACTCACCCTCAACCCCTCACCCTCACCCTCACTCACCCTCACCCTCACCCTCAATCACCCTCACTCAACCTCAACACCTCACTCACCCTCACCCTCACTCACCCTCAATCCCTCACCCTAACTCACCCTCACTCAACCTCAACACCTCACTCACCCTCACTCACCCTCAACCCCTCACTCACCCTCAACCCCTCACCCTCAACCCTCACTCACCCTCACTCAACCCCAACCCCTCCCTCACCCTCACTCATCCTCACTCACCCTCAACACCTCACCCTCACTCACCCTGAACGCCTCACCCTAACTCACCCTCACCCTCACTCACCCTCAACCCCTCACTCACCCTCACTCACCCTCACCCTCAACCTCACCCTCAACACCTCACCCTCACTCACCCTCACCCTCACTCACCCACACTCACCCTCACCCACCCTCACTCTCACTCACCCTCAACCCCTCACCCTCACTCACCCTCAACCCCTCACCCTCACTCACCCTCACCCACCCTCACCCTCACCCTCACTCACCCTCAACCCCTCACCCTCACACAGTGCAATAGGTCTCAGACCATTTCAGTTAGAGCTTTTAGAAATGTTTATGGCTTTTTTTATTTGTAATTCTTTAGCATAGGCTACAGGAAACAAAAATGCTAAACATTTACAAAAAAACCCCATAAACAATTCTAAAAGCACTAACTCTAATGGTGCGAGACCTATTGCATTTCCAATGCTTGTTATCTTTTTTGATTTTTTATATAATTAATTCCTCCGGGCCTTTTCATATCTGTGTTTTATGTTTCTTATTGTTGTCATGTCTTTTATGTAGTTTGTGCCATGAAAGTAACTATATGTTATCCCTTGTCCTCTGATGTGATTTGCACTGAGTAATGCTGTTATATTTATGAAATGTTTTTATCATCTGCACTTTTATGGCCATGATTGGCCGAATAAATTGTTGTCACTGACTTTTTGACTGATTAATGATTGTCTTGATATTTGATTTATGGTTCATATTGATGACCAATTCTTATTACGATGATCTGTGACCTAAATGTGCTGTTAACAAACGTCAATAAAAATGTGTTCTTTTACCTCCACCTGGTTTTGTTGGTTCTTATTGAAGGGCAGGCAGGTGGAGAAAGATGCCTACGCAGTAAAAAGCACCAGGCTGAAAGGTAAGCTCTGTGGAAATTCGCACAAATGAGATGGAGAACTAATGTTGAATAAGAGAAGAGAAAACCGCCTGAGTATGGGCCACAAAGAATGACGCAAACAAGCCCGAGGCCTGGCTTCTGATACCTGTCGCAGGAAGATGGGACTGGAGAATAAATTGGGAAACTGTACCATACCCCGTCAAAGGTCTGGATAAGATCAAGGCAGCAGCGCCATTTTGATCCGTAATGATCTGCAGCTGGCCCTGGGTCAGACAAGCACAACCTCTTGACCGAGCAATTGTCAGAAACCGACAGAGAGGAATCCAGCACGTTATTGGACAGACCCGGAGCTGAGAGCTGGGTATTGTTGACAACTCCTGGTCATCAACTTCTATCTCCGAACTGTTTCGTCACACTCTCCCCTCCGAACTCTCCGTGCCCTCCTCTCCCATCATCCTTTTTCTCTCGCAGACTCGTCTCGCTATTTCTTTATTCCACTCCTGTGTCCTGTTTTTTTGTACTTAACCTTAAGGGCTCTCAGGTCATGTTTTTGATACCTAGTTCCCGCAGTGACCCTTCAAATGCCTGGGGGATAAAAGATCAAGTTGAACCAGCATTTCAATTTCAGGAGCCACTATACACGTCTGGCAGTTTAAGAGAAGTATTCGCAAAATTTGGTTACGTAGAGGTCAGAGGGCGCGTCCCTGTAACTAAGCAACTGTTAATGGCCCTTCACTTTTACGTACAAACAACATTTAGCTATGCGCCCGCCACCGCCCTCTTTCCTATATACTCTGCCTATTCAAAATTGGACCCCACCTTCTACTTGCTACAAGATCACTTAACGTTGTGTCTGTGAACGCTGGTCTAGCTAGATGATGATGCTTGACAGCAACGTTGACAGACAGATTTGTGATCTCACGGCGCCCTCGGGTGGACTTTAGGTAGAGCTGCAACGTTCTTGTTGAAAGCTACACTTGTATCCGAATGCTCTCGAGAGCTTTTTGCAGTTTTCTTTCATGCTAGAATGTAGGCACAGGCTACACGAGGGAGTAATAACCCCCCCTTCCTTCCGGAAGCCCCGCGGTGCGGAGGGAGATGGGCGGGGAGGTGTGAGTCGGAAGAGGGGAGGCAGTCTTCTGTAGACGACCGACGTGGGCCCCTAATCATGTCTGTCCAATGCTGTGTGTGTTTTCAGTGGCGGTTGGTGTGGGGCATTACATACATTGAAAACAGTACTACAAGAAATACATTTGAAACACCAAATAGACATCTAAGAAAGAAAAAAGAAAAGTTGCTTACCTTATCCTGCAGCACGTCCTCGATGCTCTCCAGTCCTTTACTTCAAACTTCTCCAAGGGCAAGGTGACCTCACACAGCCAGCCACTTTATTCAATTCAGATTCTGCTCTCATGCTGTGAGTGAAGTGTCTGGATTGGTTGGAGCAGGCTGCCTTAGCGCTCTAAAAAGCACTGGAGGCCTCTTTTTTTTATTTTATTTTTTCATTTTATTTTAGAGTTTTATATAGTGCGAACTAGACCCGAGACATGGGGTATCAGAGCGCCTTACATAGCACAAGTTTCGTTGCCTGCTCTCCAATTCAGCTATCTAAACTGGGTTGGGGAGGTTTGAGTTGTGCATGTCAGGCTGGCCATCGCCCACAAAATCAAGACCACTCGCTTTCTTTATAGCATAAAAGGCACTTTAGTCAGGATATATGAATTTCCCATCAGATAACCGTTCATTGATATTATAACATGTAATTTGGCAATTGAACACGAAACCATTTGTTTTATTATAAATCTGAATTGATAAAGAAACCATCAAATATATATTTTTCTTGTATTCAAACTTAAAATAACTTCCCCAACATTTTCTTTCCATCTTTCCCCTCAATTGTTCTCTAGAAGTCCCCCTAGCTAACTAATAACTGGAGAAGCCCGCTCTAGACTTTTCCTCCCGAGAGTTTTATGCCACCCAGGAAAACCAAGGAGTTTTCCTGACCCTCACCTAGTTACCTAAACTAAATCACTTCACAATTTAGAGTTGCACCACAGATTGACTTGTAATTCCTGAGCCAGCATATCCCTAATCTCAACCAAATAGTAAGCCATGCCCAAATGTGACAGATGTACTCCGTCATCTCTAAAGAGATGACCTTTACTGCTTTTGATATTCTCATGTACAATAACCCCGATCTGCATGACTTTGCAAAATACCCTCATTGCTTTGTTCAACTTTCGTCGAGCCTTTTCAACCGCAGCGTGACATCTGGCCTGTGACCATGATTGTCTATAAATGAATTCAGTCCATATTAAGCGAGTGGTCGGCCAATTTGTTTTGAGAACCGCTAAGTCCAGTTGCATCTGTTTGATGAGCGTGAGGCCTGATAATTTCACCAAATCGTTCTCTCCTAAATGGATAAGAAGATAGTCCGGGCAACCTCTTACATGGAACATCTGTGTTAACGTTGGGAACAATTCACTCCATTTCATATCTCCTTTTCCCTTCCACACCAATTCATGCTGGGCGCTAGGAATACCAAGGGATCGTCCGTAAATCTGTTTTTCTGCAAACAGGGCTGCCCATTTTACAAATGAATGGCCTACCATCCACGTCTGCCTCTTAAATCTCGAATTCACTCCCCGAACAGTACCTGAAAGAAAGTAGAAATTAGTCTGGTGCAATCAAGCGTGCAACCATCCCAACACATTTATTTTCGCACATATCGTTTGTAACAGCTAGACTTCCATCTGCCAATACGCTTCAGGACATCTAAACCCAGTCCCAACCTAGCTGCCTCCGTTGCTGCCACTGTACGAAATGAATGTGTGGCAAAACATTGCGGGTTCTCTCCTAAGAACGTTAATGCTCTCCGCAATACTGCTAAGAATTGTGTACTCGTCATTTTGTCTCCAGACTCATGAATGAAAATGTGCCCTTGCTGAAAAGTATGCAAAGAAGAAAATTGAACCCATTCTTGTACAGGGCAGCAATTTGAAATTCCACTACTACTCAGAAAGACCCATGTACCCCGGCCCAACTGGTCAGTTTTGGACTTCCTAACTCATATGCCTATCTTGTGTTCCATGACTGAAATCTCTGTGTTGCATAAACCTCTGTCTCTCCCCGCACCCAGCACTTCAGAAACCCTGAACGCACAAAAGAACATCCAAATCATGGCCAATCTAAAACGCCCAACTTCCCAAAGATCATAACAAAACAAATCCAACTGCTCCAATAACCGTTGTAATAGTTCAAAAGGAATGGGAGCTCGCAGATGCTGAAATTTAACTGTCCTCCTCTGGAGTCCCCTCAACATTTTCTTAACCAAACTATTATCAACTGGGTCGAAACCCCACAACAGTTGACCATAAAAAGATAAACCTGACAGGTTTCCTGCAATGGTCGTGTGAGATAACCCTTTATCTATCAACGTAAGAACAAAATCACAAATGTTACCACTCTCTTTTCCAACTTGTCCTGACCCGCCTACCACCTGTGTACAGTGTAAGAATTCCTGCCATGCTTGTACATAACTTCTTCTAGTCGAAGGGGCAATTGACTGCTCGACTAGCTGTATGATCCTCATTCCCCTAGGGCCCGAAGGTTGTGTGGCACATTCGTTTTGGTGATATCTGCCCCTGGCGCCAGCTCGCGGAACTTCTGCCAATGAGAGCGGGAAAGAGAATCAGCAATGGAATTGTTAACCCCAGGGACATGCTTAGCTTTGAAGATCATGTTGAAACGCAAACTCAAGAGCATGAACATCCTCAACAATTGTAACACTCTCACATCTTTGGCCTTCTGATTGTTCACCAAATTTACTACGGCTGTGTTATCTACGTGAAACAACACAGATCTGTTTTTGAATTCGTGACCCCAAACCAACAAAGTCTAAAAAGGCAATGCTTCGGCCTTGATTTTTCCAATGCTCCGGCCAACTCTCGGCGCACCACCTTCCTTCCCAGAAAATTCCAAAGCTACTCGATCCAGCAGCATCAGAATACATTTGGACTTGCCAAATAAAATTCTCGTCCAAGAATTGCAAAGGTATGCCGTTAAAACTGTCCAAAAAACACAGCCACACCTTCAAATCCTCTTTGATACCTTTAGTCAAGCGAACTCTGTGGTGTGGGAGAGAGGCGTCCGATAAAGACATGCCTAAATGGCTACAAAAAGTCCTCTCCGCTCTCACCACCCGGCACGCAAAGTTCAAGTAGCCTAACAAGCGCTGCACTTGTCTTAATTCAAGCTTGCGTGCGTCCAGAACCAAAAGCAAAAAGGCTTTGATCTCACTAATCTTGCTCTTTGGAAGGCGCGCCGTCATCCATATGGTATCTAACTCAATGCCTAGGAAAGTCATAATCGTACTAGGTCCTTCAGTCTTGTCGGGCGCCAAAGGAACCCTTAAAGAATCAGCAAGCGTTTGGAAGTGTCTGAGTGCTGTTGTACAGTGTCCTGTCTTAGCCTTCCCTATGAAAAGGAAATCATATAAATAATGACAACTGACACCTTCCGTACATATCTGTGAAAAGATCCACTGAATGAATGTGCTAAACATCTCAAACAGCGCACATGAGGCCGCACATCCCATTGGTAAGACTTTGTCTACATAGTATTGTCCCTGAAAAAACATACCCAACAGTTCGAAATCAGAAGGGTGAATGGGTAGCAAACGGAAAGCAGATTGGATATCGCATTTAGCCATTTCCGCTTCCTCGCCCATCTGTGTTACTAAATCCATCGCTTAATCCACTGTCGTGTATGACACTGAGGTATCTAAAGCTGATATGAAATCATTGATGGAACCCCCTTCGGGCCAGGAGAGATGTTGTATCATCCTATATTCGCCTGTAGCCTTTTTGGGAATGACGCCAAGAGGGGACACTATCAAATTCGGTAAAGGACAATGCTGAAAGGGGCCCGCTATCCTGCCTACCTTGATCTCTGCGTCTAATTTTTTACGGACCACTTCCGGCAATGCCTTAGCCGAATGCAAGTTATCAGCCCACCTATGTTGACGGGGGCCCTGATATCCCAGCTTAAAGCTCTCTCGAAACCCCCAAAACAAACGAGCTACTGCATCAGTGTTGGGATATTTGTCTAACCAAGGTGTCAGACTGGCTAATCTAACTGGTGTAGGCGCCTTTTGGAAAAGTAGGGAAAGAGGTGCCTCTTCCTCTAAATGCCCAGCCACCCTGTTCGTGAAATCTTAGTTGATCGCTAAATTTGTGGCCGCCAAAAACCACCCGCTGAGGAACCACATTGCGTGAGCGGATGACGCCCCCCGCACTGGGAACAATCGTGCTTAAATCGGCACATTAGTCTAGTACACATTCCCCTGTTGTAGTTCCAACAGGCTCCCGTACCAGAGGTGAAACTCTTTTCCCATGCACCCGCTCCAGCATGAGCGGGACGCCACAGAAAGGGCCGGTGAGGCACCGGCAAACCACTTGCCGTGTGCGTTGTAGCAGATGGGTGAGACGTGGACATCCACTGTTGCCAAAGTTCGGAATCCACGTCCCCCCACGGCTTCTCAGCACAGATACTGATACGGGCTCGAAATTCCTCATCATATTTCAATCCTGAGTATCCCCCAAAGTGCAGCTGCGCCTTCCTGACGATATCCATGTACTTATAAAGGCTAACAGACCTCTCCGGATATTTTCCGCAATAAATACTTGCATATATCAGGAAGGCTGAGGTCCAATTCTCAATTGTACGAGGCACCCTGGGACATCGCGCTAACTCCCATTCCTCCTCCTTTGAACCCTCTTTGGCTTGCCCGTCACGGTGGAGTAATTTGAAGATGTCAACAAACTCATGGTTCCATATACGTTGCTTGGTCTTATCTGATAAGTGTGACCCCAAGGGCATCGCAAGGCCCATGTAAGGAAGCCTTTGTCTAACATTAATGGATACTATTTGATCCAACACCTCGTCCTGTGTACGCCCTCCCTCCAGAGTGACTAACCCCTGAAGTGACTCTCCTGCACCTAGTGGGCTAAGCGGTGTCAACACCCCAGATGATATCGAATTGTCTAACGACATACTCTTCCTACCTTCCCTCTTCCCTACTATTTTCACCACAGGTAAAGTTCGGACATTCACCCCTCTATCCTATTCGACGTCCCACACTGCCCACCAATGAGGCTTACCATATGGTAGCTGTACCACTCGTTGCTGCAACTCCGTTGGAGACATCCGCTTTTTATAATCTCTTGGTGTCAGCTCCACAGCAGAAGAGTCCTCACTTGACCTCTGAAACAATAAAGAAGAGTTTGTTGTTGCCCCCCCTGCCCTTTTTTGCGTTTTACCAACCGTACCCAAGACGCTTTTTTTGTTATGCACAATTTTCTTGCCCTTTATCGACTTCCCAGCCTGTCCTTTTTTAACCTGTCTAAACTCACACCTCACCTCTGGCCCCCCACTAGTACCAGGACAAGCCCCGTCCCCAACCCCGCCATCAAAGGTCGACCAAGCCAGGTCAGAACTCCGCTCTAGAGATCTGTCTGACCGCGGAAAATCCGCTCTGGATTCGCTAGGATATACATTACCAAGCCGCTCAATGTACAGTGATACAGTAGAGGTAGCTGCGTGAACAGATGGCATATTCTGGAAACCAACCATCTGCGCATCAGCAATGTCGCGAGCACCTCGCAAAAAAGTGAAGTCTTCTGCGGAAGTATGTCTCTCTGAGTGGTTGTCAGCGGAGCTTGGGTGCTCAACCAAACCCATTGACCGTTGCCGCTCTTGGTTTGTGTGCTCCTCATGTTTGGTGTGGCATACGGTGAAGGGAGAGCACGCAGGAATAAGTATTCCGTATCCCATCTCCTGACTTCCTGACCTGAACTAAATGTGTCATTTCCTTCCTCAAATTCGCCGTCGTCATCTCTTTCCTCCTCGCCGTCAGAATCGTCGTCAAACTCCAAATCACTTGCCTCCTGTGGCTCCTGATGTACACCAACCTGCTGGAGAGCACGGGCCCCCCCCGCTTAGACGAGGGTGGACATTCTGCGCCAAACTCTACTGTTTACACTAACCCGCTACTGGTCTGAGGTAATTGGCTGCGTGTCGTGAGGTGGGGGGTAACCTGAAGGGTCTGCGCCTCAAACTCTTCTTCATCGTCACTGTCACTGGAATAAGCCACTAAAGAGCCCATCCGCCCCCTCACGATAAATTTCTTACTCACATTGGTTTGCCCATTGTCCATGCAAGAATCATCAAAAACGGGCAAAACGCGCATTGGGGGGGGGGTAATAAAGGTAATCCTGAGCCACCCGACCTGTCTTGGGTAACTGCCAGCTTCTTGACGACCTTTTCTTTTCTCTTGATGACAGCCTGCGTAGTACCCTTAGTGGCCCCCATATTTGTGACCGCAATCTGCGCATTCTCCTCAGAAAATCTTTGTCTGTTATCAATTTCACTCACCGCTTGTGGACGCGTGAGAGAGGTAGCCCTGCGTATCACCGCAAATTTTTCTGTCACTCTAGGTCTTGATGGCTTGTCAACACCTGTGCTCAATAAGCGAGCTCTCCTGGCTCCTTTTTTGACAGAAGCCGGCTGACAAGCCTCAATGGCATACTTCACCCCCTTCGCCGCTTTTCTCTGTGGGGGACGCTTAGGTGGAAGCATCTCCTGACGCGCAGACTGCGTCAGCATGTCCTCTCTCCCTTCCTGCTGAATAACTCTCAAAGCTGCCACCAGCTGCTCACTCATCTCCATGCTGAAAAAACGAACTCACTACTAAAACTAACCTCTGCCTCAGAACAAAAACTCGTAAATAACACTTTCTGACACTCAATTTCGCTAAAAGAGCAAAATCCCCGACTCTAACCTGCCTGCGCCTAATCTCCTCACAACCTACGAGCTGAAAACCTGCCCTGACGCTCCCTCCCTATCTTGCGCCTGGACTGTTCCATTGTGCACTAAATTCGCCGGGGGAGACGTCTCGCGCCGCTCCCCCTGCGGGGCCATTGTAAGATGGCCGCCAAAGTTACATGCGCACTTCCAACCGAAGGAGCAGCTCACTACTCATCTATCTATCTATCTATCTATCTATCTATCTATCTATCTATCTATCTATCTATCTATCTATCTATCTATCTATCTATCTATCTATCTATCTATCTATCTATCTATCTATCTATCTATCTATCTATCTATCTATCTATCTATCTATCTGTCTATCTGTCTATCTGTCTATCTGTCTATCTATCTATCTATCTATCTATCTATCTATCTATCTATCTATCTCCACAAATGTATACATGTTTGTTTAGAGTGTATAAATCTGGCTTTGTATGTATATATCTATGAATGTATATTTAGATATCAATACATACATACATACAAAGTCAGATTTTAACAGTTTAACCAAATACTGATTTGCAATGAAAAGTAGTGGGACAAATTAATGTGTGTGGCAAGGTGCATTGTTTGCTTTTTCTATATCATCTCCTGGTATGTTCAGCAGCGGTGATGCTGGGGGCACAAGGGACAGCAGGAAAAATAGCACTGGGACACAGACCCCGTGTTATGTGATGTTATATCTATAGGACACTGTCACCCGTTAAAGTATCCAGGCACCTTGCAGGTGTGTGAGGCTAAACTCATGGCAATAAAAGTAATTTATTGGATCCCATTTTTCCTAATATTCAATCTTTGACTGCCTTTCAACCTATTCCATTACCCTGGTCCGATCACTTCCTGCTCCCATTCACTTGGGCTAGGCAGGAAATAAGTCCTCCGGGCAGAGAAATAAATAAACGTATTTGGACCTTGTCTACGCTTCCATGGAACGCATGGGAGAATTAATTGGAAAGCACAAGACCTATTCCCTATTCTAATCCTATAATTGCCAATGATACTTTCAATAGTTGGTTAGAGTCCTCGCTAAACACTATTCTCCCCAAAAAAGAGAGAAAGATAAAAACTGGTACTAAGAAAAATCCCTGGTACTCCTTGGGACTCCGGAAGCTTAAGCAAGAATGCAAAGTATTGGAAAGGAAGTGGAGAAAAGACTTCTCATCTAGCAATAAAACCAAATATATAGAAGCTATTAAACATTATAAATTAGAAATAAAATCTGCACAAAGCTGCTATTATCAAGATAAAATAGCATCCGCTGTAAATTCTCAGCGCAACATTTTTTTGATTGCTAAATGTAAATTGATACTTGTATAGCGCACTACTCACCCGCAAGGGTATCAAGGCGCTTGTACGAATACCGCTGTGGAACCCATCCTGGCTTTCCCTGTGAGGCGTCCACTCCTGGGCACCCCCAAGGTGGAGGCCAGGCATCCTTAGCGTTGTGGGGGCCGTTGTGGAGATTAAGCAAGCTATTGCCCAGAGTTGCAGAGTGGGACTCCATGATTTGAATAGGCACCGAGGCGAGAATTATCAGGTCCGTGGAATTTTTTAGCCCAAGACCCGCCAAGGCGGGGAATCGAACCCTGGTCCCGGGCCAGACCTCTGCATCTGGGTCTGCCGCTCTAACCATTGAGCCACACTTCTCCACTTCTTCACTTCTGACTACTTCTGTTTCCTCACCGATCGTAGATAACCCTCAATCTTGGTGTAATCAGCTGGCAAAATTCTTCTCAGCAAAGAAACAAACTATCTGTAAGCCCTTCCCTCTTGAAAGTGACAAGCAGCTGGTACATCAAACTGATCCAATAAAGGAAAAGGCCTTACTGAAAGAATTCCCCCTACTGAATCGAAAATTCCTTAGTAGAAATCTTAACCCATCTTAAATCGGGTTCAACCTCTGACCCAGCCCCGCCTACTATTCTTTATAAGATCAGTAAGACCATTTATTCAGTCTTAGTTGACCTGATTAATGTCTCCTTTCTCACAGGAATTCTGCCTCCCATGTGGAAACGGGCAATGGTCAAGGCTCTGCTAAAGAAACCCAACTTTGATCCGGAAGATTGAGCGAACTATCGACCTATCTCCCTGCTTCCTGGTATTAGTAAAATTGCAGATAAGCATGTAAATTCTTCCCTATCAGGCTTCTTGGAAAATAGTGACTTGCTCCACTCCTCACAAACAGGTTTCAGATCACAGCAGGGCACGGAGACTGCTCTCCTGTCGGTAGTGGAGGAAACCAGGAAGATTCTTGACAACGGAGGCTGCGCTGCAATTATTTTATTAGATCTAAGCGCATCCTTAGATACAGTCAATCAGTCGCTCCTGATTAGCAGACTTCGAGATGTTGGAGTTAATGGAATGGCACTAAAATGGCTGCAGTTTTTGTAGAAGACAGAGTTTTTTCAGTTTTTGAGGAAGACAGTATCTTCAAACATGTAACCCTTACTTGTAGAGTTCCCCAGGGATCTGCATTAAGCCCCACCCTGTTTAATATCTACCTGAGTTCCCTTGCACATATAGTCACCCAATTTGGGATGCAGATCGTCACCTATGCAGACGATACTCAGCTAGTCGTCTCACTGAACAGAAATGATAACTCAGGAGGGGCCCTGACATCCTGTCTAGAAAAAGTGGCTAGCTGGATGGACACCTCACATTTGAAGCTCAATGGAGCTGAAACGGAAATTATGCTTCTTGGCAATGCGGTCTCCTCAATATAGACTCCTCGTGGCCCAACAGTCTAGGTCCCCCCCCTCCTGCCCCCCCCCCCCTCCGAAAAAGTCTATAAAAAGCTTAGGAGTCATACTGGATGCCAAACTAGATTTTAAGGAACAGGCGCAGAAAGTGTCAGGCACCTGCTACGGCTTTCTACTGATGATCAGGAAAATTCTCCCTCTTCTACCGTTTTTTGGCTAGAATACTGTTAGTACAATCATTAATCCTGTCGAGGCTGGATTATGCGAATGCTATTTATCTTGGAGCTCCACTGTCCACCACAAAAATATTACAGACAGTCCAAAATGGTGCAGCTCTGGTGCTTTTAAATGTTCCTAAACGATTTTCAGCCAAACCTGCTTTAGCCTCATTACACTGGCTTCCAATTGAATTTAAGGCTATGTGCATTGCACATAAAGCATTGGCGGGAAAAGGATCCCCGTTGATTCAGGCCTTGATTCTTCCCTACCTGCCTAAAAGAGTATTAAGATCAGAGGGTAACTACTTTTTAACAGTCCCAAAAATCAAACGAACAAGAAGTGGAGGCCGCCTGTTTTCGTATAGTGTTGCCAAGTTTTGGAATCTTACCGCCCTTCACATTCGCTCTTAATCTAATTACCAGCACTTTCGTAAACAGTTAAAAACCTTTCTCTTTCCCTGATATGTTATAAATCTGGTTTAGTGTACTCCTTAGCACTGGGATGCTTTTGCGTAACCAGGCGCTTTACAAGTGCTTCCTCATTCATTCAGTCATTCAGGGAGCCAGATCTTCAACTTTGTGCATAATTCAAGAAGAGAGGAGCAGTGAAGTTGGAGGTGGTGCAACACTTTAGAAGCCATGTATGAGAAAGCTTGACCTACCGATCTGCTTATGTGGATGTGTGGGACATTTGCTAGTAAATATGAGTGGGCTGAATTTGCTGAGTTTTATTCCGTGGAGTTATGCCCAATTATATTAAAATTCCACCAGATTCCATGGAATTCCATGACTGGATGGAGTGGGCATTTAGAGCTATTTTCTTAGTCCAAAAAATGGATACGAGGATGCATTTAGCCTAAGAAAACAGCATGGCCAAATACCACTCGGCACCCTTGCATTCACTGCAGTCATTAAAGTTTTTAATCACTGCAGAATATGTAAGGGCTTTGAGTGATATGCAGTTTATTTATTTATTTATTTAAAGAGTTTTATATAGCAATGGCTAGACCCAAAGGTATGAGAGCGCTTTACATAAGGTTCCACAAAGTTGCAAAAATTACATCCGTTACAAATTACATAATATACCAATAAAAACAATTACATACCATAGAGGATGAGGTTCATGGAGTGAAGAAAGGTAAGGGGGTAGGGAAAAGGAGTAAGGGGGAGATACATCTGAGAGACGAAGGGAATGTCTGTCCAAGGACCGGCTGGGTAGGTGAGTTCAGAGAAACCAATGCAATGGTTTCTAAACTTGAAAACAAAAAGACAATGTATTTTTTAGAAGGAAAAGAGAAAGTAAACTAAAGTATGGAGAACGATAAAGGAGGTAGAAAGGTAGGAGCGTTGGGAAAGAAAAGGAAAGCAGCAAGAAATTTAGAAAAAGATACATGCAGAAGGAAAGAAGTCAAGAGGTGCTATAAGGATGCAGAAACCTGGAAAGATGATAAGGATGTGAGGGAGGGGATAAACAGAAGAGAAGGAATGGGAAGCATGATAAAATAGACCAATGCAATAAAAATGACATAGCATAAAGGAAGAGCAGACACAGCAGGAAAAATGTGGCGTAAATGAAAGATAGCAATGGAATTAGAGAGAAAAAGTGGAAGATATGAAGGACGGAGAGGATTGGAGAAGAATAGAGAAAACATAGGATGATCTGAAATATTAGAAAGGAAAGACATGGGAAGTGAAAGGGTGGAAAAAGATAGGAAAGAGAAAGAGCATTGGAGAATAGAAATTTGAGCGTACAGAGAGAAATGCATCAATCGGAAGGGCATAGAGAAAAAGACAAAAATTAGATGGGAAATACAGAAAAGGAAAAGAAAATATGTTGGAATGAGAGATTCGAAAAATGAGAAGGGACTGGAGAGGAAAATATAATAAATATGAAGGACACAAATTAAGGAACAAAGAGGATGGGGCACAAGAGGTAGAAATAAGACATGGAGAAAGGGAGAGGAGACATTTGAACACATAGTAAGTATAAGCAAAAATGGAGAGGGAAAATGGAAAGAAAGGGAGGTAAGCTTTGGAGCTGAGGTAGAAAGATGAAAAAAGGCAGAATGAATATAAGGACGAATGAGAGAGATGATGGGAAGGAGAGAGAGTGGAAGCATTTGAGGGAGGAAAGAAAGTGAAAAAAAGTAAGGTGAGGAGGACTGCAGTTAGTAATGAGAGACCTGTAACCACATAGTGCATTGGTTGCACTGGTGGCCAGAGGAACAAGGGGCACACTAATCAAATTATGACTGTCTTTAGTACAGACCTTAGCTGCAGGTGAACTGCAATTTATGGAAATCCAGACGTTTTTCGCATCATGCTGGTATCTTTGAAATGCTCGTCGGGTTGGTGCCCAGTCAGTCAAGCCTAGTAGGATTGTACAGTTTATTCTTTCTCAAGTAAAACTGTGCGATTGTTGGACAACATTAACATCAGAACTGTGTGTGACTGACTCCATGCACACATTCCGGATATGTTGGCCTAAGTCCTGCTAGCTCACAGTGCACTATCTGTTCTTCTAACCTGACACAGTAACAAATGGATGTGCAACCTCAGAGCATGACAACCCGGACTCCATAAGGAAATCGTGGTAACAGATCTAGAACCCTTTCACTTACTTACTTATGCATATCCAAAGAGATGCACAGTAAAGCATTTAAATATTTATTAAAGTATTGTGATTTTTGAGAAAAATACTTGTGCTGCCATAATAAATACAAGGAATCAGACTAATGCGATTAGCATTATGAGAAGGGTGAAAAAGATAAACAGTTCAAATATTTTCCTAATTACAGAGAATATATGTTTGCATACATGTACTGTAATATATTGTACTCCACAATAGGTTTTTTAGGAGTAGCTCTGTAGCCCGCACTTTTTAAAAAAAATCTGCAGATCTGTGAATCCTTTATGAATTTGCAGTAAACATTTAAAAACAATTATTTTGGCCCAACGCGTGTCCTCTGGGATAGCACCACCAGGCAGAGGGGGTCAAGGTATCCCATTTGTGCCCCCTTATGTATTTCGTTCACCTTTTTTAGGGCTTGTACTGAGCCCAAGCTCTAAGATAGCTGCCGCCACATCCTGGTTGAATAATACCTCTTTGGTTGTTTCCATTTTTACATTGACCATGACTAATTTGGCTGTGCCAGTGATTGCCACATTATCACATAAATAAGCAATTAGCAAGCACATTGGGTGATTTGCACTTTATTGAATTTTCCCTTTTGAAACCAATACATGGGAACACAAAATCGTATTAGAATTTACCATGGCTGACCTTTGGCCACTTGACCAGTAGAATCTTAATGATGATAAATATTAATATATATTAATTATAATATAATTAGTAGGGAATAGCTTAAGGTGTATCTGTATATTTGTAATTACTTTTGCAGATAATTCAAAAGTTCCACTGATTATGTTATGAACACATGGAGGGATTCCGATGCACTGCACCACACATAGATGTAATCAATGGTATGATTATTCACTTGAGTGTTCCTTTTTTCTGTTATATGTAGAATGAAATATAAAATTGCAAATGTGTATTATAATGAAAATGTATCAACAACTGTTACAAATTTATAATGTTAACAGAATTAAATTTGTCTAACTAATGTCTGAACCACAGGCTCATGAATTGGTGAGAAAGAAAGGCTGAGTCTTGTTTCCATGATCATGGATTTAACATTGTCTTTAAAGGCATTAGGGCACCTGGGAATGTTAGGCATTCATGAAGAGCCTTTTGGATTAAATGTGTTGTCATGAATAAAGCACTTTTAAATGGATCCTGGAGTGCTGTTGTTTTTGTACCTCCCTAACACATCAGAGAATGCATACTTGGGTAAATAAAAAAGTAGGACTTGCTCCCTCTGACACACACCGATGCCACAGGTGAACTTGAACAGTCAAAACTGCAAGACATCAGCATTGATATACATATATATATACATAAGCGTGTACATGTGTGTCTATATATAATATATATAATATATATATATATATATTTTTTTTTTATTTTAATTTTATTTATATATTTTTTTGCCAAAAGACCACCCATCGTGTCTTCGATTGGGAGTCTTTTGGAAAATACATCACGCTTCATTGACTCGTATCTTGCTCCCTTTGTAAAAGATTTACCGTCATACGTGAGGGATACACAAGATTTCCTCCGTATTATGGACAATATCTCTTGGGATTCGGACATGCTCTTAATAACATTGGATGTGGTGAATTTATACACCTGTATAGCCCATGAGAACGGCTTGATGGCGACCAAGTGGTTTCTAGGTAGAAAACCAGAGAGGTATAAGTCACACAGCAATATGGTGTTGAGCATGATGCAATTTTGTTTATACCATAGCATTTTCCTTTTTTCTGGCCAATTATTTAAACAAATCAGGGGTACCTCTATGGGCTCGTGTTTCTCCCCTAGCTACGCGAACTTGTTCGTAGGCTGGTGGGAGAAGCACAAAGCGTGGGGTGAGATCAATGAGGCATGGACAGTTAAAATTTTAATGTGGACTAGGTACATAGACGACCTTTTTATTGTGTGGCGCGGCGATCGTACCTCGGCTGATGAGTACATCGCCGTCCTCAACAATAATAATTGGAACCTGAAATTCACCAGCAGAATAAGTGCAACCAGTATTTGCTATTTGGATCTGGAGGTTTTTAGATATAACAACACTCTCCAAATGAGACTCTATAGAAAACCTGCGGCGGGAAATGCTGTGTAACACGCGGCTAGTTACCACCCGCAGAGTCTAATAAAAAATGTCCCTTATGGCGAACTACTGCGCTTCAAAAGAAACTGCTCAGTAGAAACTGATTTCCAACACGCTAAAGCTGATGCCAGTGAGAGATTTCAAAATAAGGGGTATTCCAAGAGCATACTTCAACAGGCTTCTAATAAGGTTGTCTATAGTCAACAGGAGGTATCTCCTGGTGACAAAGGAAGTGTCAAAGGTGGAAGATGAGGTGAGGATGATTACCAAATTCAATAACAAATCTGGAGATCTAGTCCACATTTTTTTGAAAAATTATCACATTTTGACTACTGACAGTGTTTTGAAAGGGCATCTCCCTCAGCAGCCTTTAATAACTTATCGACGCTGTCTGTCACTATCTGATCATTTAGTCCGTAGCCATTTTTCCTCAAGGGCCCAGCCCCCTGACCTTACCAACAGCAAGGGGTTCTTCCCCTGTCTGCGCTGTAAAGCCTTTAAAGGCAGTAAGAAAGTCTTAGAGTATCCGGGCAGAACAGGAGAGGATAGACCAAATAGGAAAATAAAGAAAGTCCTAAATTGCAATTCAGATCATACCATCTACTGTCTAGAGTGACCGTGTAAAAGAAGATCATTGGGAGCCTTATCAACCCCACTAAACTCAGAATCCTAGAATATATGCGAGCAATCGCGAATAAGGATAAATCCTATCCGGTTGCTCGCCATTTCGCAGAATGCCATCATAGCGATAGGGATCTTATGAGTTTTTACTGCATAGATCAGGTAAAAAGTCTGGAACGAGGGGGGGACAGATAAAAGGCACTCCGGGTCCTAGAATCTAGGTATATCATCGACCTTAAAACTATGACCCCATTGGCCTTAATAATGACGAAGACTTGTGGGTCCACCTCTGAATATACACATGGGATCATGTGTATTAACATCCTCATATGTCCGAACTCTAACTGAAAAATAGAGATGCTGTCTGCCAACACCGATATATCCGAAAGCTGACATCACTGTTTACTGGATTACATAGTAAGATACCCCTGCCCATACAGGGCTACAAAACAAAAAAGAATAAAAGGGTAGACATACCGGTCCTTGGCACTAATAATATAATGCAATTGGGGATACACCCCTACAAGGAAAGACATCAATAAAATACAATATTGGATTGTGGCCATATGGGATCTGATTATCTATCCCTTCTGTATCCTAATGATAGTATGTACATGAATTATGAATTGTTTGCTGTAGAAATGTTTTTAATTATGCACTAAGCACTTTATTTTTCACCATGATAAACACTTATGATATATGTAGAGATATATCTTTAAAGATGGCCACCGTTTTTGACCACATTTACCAACATCTATGTCAATGAATGCAGCAGTGACCGGTGGGTTTAAAATGGCGATTGATTGTTCACACAAACTGACACTGACAAAGCTGGAATAGCGAAACGTGTCTGTCTGGGGTGAGGGGGGTTTTCATTAAAATATTTAAAATCCGGATACCAGCGTGCTTGCCGTTTTTCGACTACATAGTTGGATTGTGTTGCAATATATATATACTAGCAGCCCGTCTCGACGTTGTCCGGGTATGAATTGCTGCTGGCCAGTAGTATATTGTTTTGTAGGATTTCGTTTTGATAGCATTTCTTATCTGTGACAGGCCTGTGAAACGCTCCGACTCACAGTGCACTGCTGATGCCCTTAAGAGTGCACGTTCAGTAGTGTGTGAACTCGAGTTTCCCTACTTTATTTTTCCTTGCACTATTATATAGCGCGAACTCGACAACATGGCATGAGCACAATTTACATTACAGAAGAACACATTCATTTGTGGTAGGCATGGGGAGACAAAACGATTTTCCTGGAATCACAGGATGTTGAGCTGATGCTGAGATTCAAACGTAGCTCCCCAGCTCTAAAGTTCGCAATTCTAGAACTTGTGGCGGGAGATGTGTCTAAAAGTCTATGTCGGTGATGGCCATCAATGAGAGAGACCTGTGCATTTTTCAAATGGGTGGTGAAAAAATATGAGTATGTTGCTGGAGATGTGGGCCATCGTGCCACCAATGTACTTACCCATTATTCCGCAACTTTCTTTTCACATACCATCACTCCGCATACTTTCATTACAAAAGTGCCATGACTCCGCAATGCCATTATAACGCATGGCATTACATTTTATATGCTTTTATCACGCATACATTTAGGGTATGGGGTATATGTTTTGGGGTACTGAGGTGTATGTTTTGGGGTGTTTGGGTATTTTAAGGGTTCAGATATAGTTTTGGGTTATGGGGTACAGGGGTAGTTTTAGGGATAGGTTTGGGTTTTGGGGTACAGAGGTATTTTTAGGGTTCAGGGCTAGGTTGGGGTTTTGGGGTATAGGGGTATTTTTAGGGTATGGGGTAGGTTTGGGTTTTGGGGTACAGGGGTATTTTAAGCATTCAGGGCTAGGTTTGGGTTTGGGGTACAGGGGTAATTTAGGGTTCAGTGGTAGGTTTGGGTTTTGGGCTACATGGTTATTTTTAGGGTTCAGGGCTAGGTTTGGGTTTTGAGGTACAGGGGTATTTTTAGGGTTCAGAGCTAGGTTTGGGTTTTGGGGTACAAAGGTAATTTAAGGGTTCAGGGCTAAGTTTGGGTTTTGGGGTACAGGGGTATTTTAGGGTTCAGGGGTAGGTTTGAGTTTTGGGGTACATTGGTATTTTAAGGGTTCAGGTCTAGGTTTGGGGTAAAGGGGTATTTTTAGGGTTCAGCGGTAGGTTTGGATTTTGAGGTACAGGGGTATTTATAGGGTTCAGGGCTAGGTTTGGGTTTTGGGGTACAGGGGTATTTTTTAGGGTTTAGGGATAGGTTTGGGTTTTGGGGTACAGGGGTATTTATAGGTTTAAGATGGGTTAGTGTTTAAGGGTATTGGGTTATTTTAAGGAGTAAGGGTGGGTTATGATTATGGGGGGCAGGGGTTTTTAAAGGGAACAGGGTGGGATTAGCACACGATATGAGACATGGCATGAAGGGCGGAACGTACCACACGCCCCAGCGTTTGTCACGCCCCCAGCACACTCCCACAGCACAACGCAGACACGCCCACAAGGGACTACTTTACTGGCACGGTTCTTTTACCTTTTAAATGTATATGGTGGGCGTCTGCATAGCCTATGTCCTTCTGCCGTAACTGCCCTTTCCAACGCTGTATTGGGTGTTGTGATTGGTGCTGTGGTTCCTGAGATTACCTGCCTCAAAGGTTTGGGCTCTCTCTTTATTATATTAGTATGGATATATATATAAAATTACCTGAAAAAACCATAGGTTTCAGGCACGTTATAGTTTGAAATTAGCATTTAAACAACCTTAGAAATTCACTGAAAACCCATAGGTTTCAGGGACGTTATAGTTAGTTGGACATTTCACATGTACAAAACCATATAAATCCCCCTTTATAGTTAGTTCAGCTAACTATAACTCACACCCTCACAGTGCACTGCTGATGAAGTCACATATTACATCATTCATGACATGGTCAGTGACATCACTGATGACATCTCAAATGACATCACTGATGACATCACCGATGACATCATCCAGTGACTGTGTGTTTCTGTAAAGTTTAAATATGTTTTATATATATATATATATATATATATATATATATATATATATATATATATATATATATATATATATATATATATATATATATATATATATATATATATATATATATATATGCCAAGGTGTATTGAAGAATGAGTGGGTGTATTAGTTTCTGGATGAAGAATTTAGTAGGTGTGTGACTGATTGTATAAGTGTGTGATTAAATATGTCTTACTGAATGCATGGGTTAGTGACTAAACTTGTTGGATGTGTGCATCAGTATGTCTGTTGTGTAAGCTGCTGCATGTGTTGGCCAGTAGCTACCTGAGTGTTTACATGGGTTATTGATTGGTTGCCTGAGTATTTGTATGGGAGACTGAGTGTGTGTTTGTGGGTGTGTGAGGTGTGTGACTCTGTGCATTGATGTTTGAGTGGTTGATTCACTGGATGTATGGGTTCAAGATTGCATGTGGAAACAGCTGCATGGGTGGGTGAGTGTGTGTATTGGTGTGTTGGTGAGAGCTTGGATGTCTCAGTGGTACATGTCCAAGTAACTACATATGTAAAAGGCAGTGTTTGTGAGAGTTGGAGTATATAAATGACTATACGTGAGAGTCAGTGATTGTGAGAGTGGCTGTATGGATGAGTGTGTACTTGTCTCAGTGATTGTATAAGAGAGTAAGTATGTGTTAATATATGTTTGAATAAGTGAGGTGGTGTGTGTATAACTGTATAGCTGAGGAAATGGGAGTATGATTGATTCTTTGCATGACTGACTAGGTGTGTGAGTAACTCCACGAATGAGCGGCAGTATGTGAGTGTCTGTATAGGTGTATGAGTGCATATGATAGTGTATTAGTGATTGTATGGGTGAATGAGTGGATGTGTGTGTAGACCTAGGAATCAGTGAGTGCGTATGTATGTAGTAACTGGTATTGGTTTGTCGATGGTTTCGAAAATGGTAGTATGTATTTTACAGTGGGTGTATCAAAGGTTATATTAAAGTGTGAGGAGGTGCACCAGATTTTGGCGTGGATGATGGCATTTGAGATGTCATCAGTGATGTCATCAGTGATGACACTGACCATGTCATGAATGATGTAATATGTGATATTATCAGCAGCAGTGTATTGCGGGGGCGCGAGTTATATTTAGCTGAACTAACTATAACGGGGGAATTTCTATGGTTTTGTATGAGTGAAATGTCCAACTAACTATAATGTCCCTGAAACCTATGGTTTTTCAGTGAATTTCTAAGGTTTTTTTAAATGCTAATTTCTAACTATAAAGTGCCTGAAACCTATGGTTTTTTCAGTGAATTTCAATGGTTTTTTAAATGCTAATTTCTAACTATGCCTACAAAGTTAGGACATGTAAAGAAAGAGGAAGAAAAGTCCAGAAAGAAGCAAGACAAATACAGAAAGAGGCCAGGACTGGAGTCAATGCTATGCTAAAAGACACTTAGAATACAGTGAAAACACCTACATACACTAGGGAAAACTATGCTTAGGGGTACCCCTGTGATTAGCATGACCTCCTCTGTATTTGCCATGAGTTAGTGCTTGGGTCATTCCATGAGTGCCTGGGTACTGACTGGATGATTAGAGTACTGCAAGGATAGTGCATGGTGAATTTATAGGTGCTTGGGTTTAGGCAGAGTGATTGGATAAGTACATGGTGGTGGCTGGGTGATTGGAGGAGTGTATGGGTAGTTACAAGGAGATGGCTGGACTGCATCGGTAGTGCTTAGGGAATTGTAGCAGTGCATGTGTTAGTGTCTGGGTCATTGCATGAGTACATGGGTAGGAACTGGGTGACTAGAGCGCTGCAAGGACAGTGCATGGTGAATTTATAAGTGCTTAGGTTTTGGTGATTGGATAAGTACATGATGCTGGATGGGTGATTTGAGGAGTGCATGGGTAGCGACAGAGGGATTTCTGGAGTGCATGGGTACAATCTGGGTAATTAGAGGAGTGAAGCAGTACTGTGTAGGTGGTTAGAGATCTACATGGGTAGTGCACAGGGGATTGTAGCAGTGCATGTGTTAGTGCCTGGGTCATTCCATGAGTACATGGGTACTGGCTGGAACATTAGAGTACTGCAAGGAGAGTGCATGGTAAATTTGTAAGTGCTTGGGTTTTGGTGGAGTGATTGCATACACACATGTCACATCAGGCCCCGCCCGATCCCTTCACCACTGTGCAATCACGGCTCCTTAAGTTGGGGGAATACTTCCCCTTGAATCCTGAGGGTCCCTGGGGGCCAACTAGCCCACCAGGTACCTCCAATAAGCACCACCGAGCTGCGCTGCTGTGAGTTGCAAAAAAAGGGTTGTGTGGCCTCTGAACACCACTCTGCAACACAGCTCCCTGGCGCATACTGGAGGTACCTAGTGGGCTAGTTGGCCCCCAGAGACCCTCATGATTCAAGGGGACTTAATTCCTCAACTTAAAAAGTGCCATGGGTGCATTTGCACATTTGTCACACCACCACTGTGCAGACGCACACTCTGGTGCATTGTAAATTGGGGGATTAAGTCCCCTTGAGTCCTGATGGTCCCTGGGGGCCAACTAGCCCACCAGCTACCTCCAGTAAGCGCCACAGAGCTAAGTTGCAGAATTGTGTAAAAAGAGGACGTGGCCTTGGACCACCACTCTGCAATGCAGCTCCTTTGCACTTACTGGAGGTATCTGGTGGGCTAGTTGGCCCCCTGGGACCCTCAGGATTCAAGGGGACTTAATCCCCCAACTTAAAACACGCCACAGGATGCGTTTGCACACTTGTCACATCAGACCACGTCTCCTCCCTGCACCACTGTGCGAACGCGCCTCGTGGGGCATTGTAAATTGGGGGATTAAATCCCCTTGAGTCCTGAGGGACTTGGTGCTGCCTGGGCGATTGGAGGAGTGCATGGGAGTGACAGGGCAATGACTTGACTGCATGGACTGCATGGGTACTGCTCAGGGTATTGTAGCAGTGCATGACTTAGTGCATGGGTCATTGCATGAGTGCATCGGTAGTGACTGGATGATTAGAGTGCTGCAAGGAGAGTGCATGGTGAATTTATAGGTGCTTGGGTTTTGTTGGAGTGATTGCATAAGTACACACATGTCACATCAGGCCCAACCCGATCCCTTCACCACCGTGCAAACACACCCCCTTAAGTTAGGGGAATACTTCCCCTTGAATCCTGAGGGTCCCTGAGGGCCAACTAGTCCACCAGGTACCTCCAGTAAGCGTGGATACAATTTTAGCACATGTATTTATATATGTTTATAAACTCTGTACCTATTTATCTACTATTCTAAATGCTATTTATTTAATTATTACTTTTATACTTATATAGGTGGATTAACTTGCTGATCAAGCAGGAATAAGCCATAAACTATACAACAACACTCGATGTGCCAATCCATTTATGCCTTAATATCAAAACACTGGTCGGGACCAATAGAATTTGTTGCTGATGGTGTATTCCCTAAACTGATGTTGAATACGAGTGTATAATTGACTCATTGTATTTAAAATGAAAAACACACAACAGTATTACAAAACATTAATTTCAATGGCATTTTAAATCACTGGGAGCACTTTAGGACTGTTACTAGCACTTTAGGAGGTGTAGGAGTTCCACAAACCTTTGTGCACACCTATTTGGTTGATAAAGAAAAAAAGTTGAAAAAAAGAGAATAGTAAAAAAAGTTTTAAAAAAGTGGTATGCTATTTAAATGATTGTAATAGGTGGTATGGCGTCATGTGATCAAGTCCCAAGCATGGCTGCCACTTCTGTTTGTGCAAAGGGTTAAATAAACTGAAGGTGTTCCTAAAGAACTGTGGTCCGGGCTCTTTATTGGCGTCCTGCGAGGGAAATTCAAAAGAAGAAGAGTTCTGCACAGTATATGTATACAAATAGCCGGTATAAATGCTAAACCGGAAACCTCTTTCAAACCCAAGTCTAAATTCGTACCAGTCATGGCACTGGACTCAATTGAAGTTTTTATGAACAATTGGTGGCACAAATTAAAAGACTGAACATCAAAATCTCAAAATCAAAAAGAAATTATACAAATCATGAAAGAAAATATTGGCAGCTGATTAACAAGTTAAAGGACAATGACCAAGTTATTATAAGGAACTCGGAAAAGGGGGGGAACCTGGTATTGTGGCCTGTACAGGACTACCTTGAAGAGGCTTATAGCCAACACAACAACATCGAGTGTTACAGTAAGGTTCCATACATAAAGCACAAAGAGACTCAGGAGGCCTTATATAAACAACTATTAGCTTGGAAGAGTGTGGGGATGTTGAACTGGGAAGAATTTAAGTATCTAAAAAAAGAATATCCGTTCATCCCGGTGATTTATTTCATACCCAAGATTAAGCATGGGCGTAAAATCTGTTCCGCTCGCGGAATTTGCGGATTTTCGGTAAATTCGCAATCCGCAAACTCTCACGAATCTGCCGAAAATCCGCAAATTTGCACGCAGTGGATTTTTTTGCTTGGTGATACAATATTGCGGCGCGGGGCGTTCACTTACCGTCATTCAGCGTTTGCAGAGTTGTTTTTCTCAATATTTTACGTGTGATGCGCCATTTTGGATCTTGCTGCGGGATCCCGCGGGAGTTTGGCGACCGCGATTACGTCATCGCGGCTTGCCACCTTGCACAGCACGCATCGCGAGAGTTCGCAATTGCGAACACGTAGATGCGGCGGGCAGCAACAATCTCGCACTCGCGAAATTGCTAAATTTGCAATTCTGCACAAGAAATCCACCAGCAGTCAGCATAAACCTTCTGAAAATTATGATTTTTATCAGAATAACTCCTCAGGTTGACATTTGCTGCACTTTATTTTGCAAGGAGTCCATTTTGGGGGTGGGGGTGGGAGGAAGGAAGTGCCACAGTCTCCAACTTCCTGTTCCTGTCCAACAGGCTCCTCCCAGTGCTTTCTTCATGTGCTGGTCACTTTCATTTGGATCTTGACCTGGAAGGATTACTTTTTGTGGATGCTGCTGGATATTTGGATTTGAGGCCTTTTTGACTTTCTTTGGATCACTTTTGGATTAGAAATTTCACAAGTAAGTTTGTTTGAGGCATTACAGTTGCTGCAACTACAATTTTGGAATTTTCGATTTTTGGGCTGTTGTTGGGGCCTTTTGCCCAGGGGTAGTGAGTGGTGCATGGACTGAGTCTTTCTGTGGGGTCTCTTTAATGTAAACATCATGGAGGGCATGGATGGCATGGGATTGTGTTAATTTTTGTGTGTTGTTCGATTTTTTTGGCTGCTGTTGGGGACTGGCCATGTGGGTGGGGGACATTTTGAGTGCTGGTACAGGCAGGCCCTGGCCATGTGCTGGGGGGCAAGGGGCCATTTTGAAGGCAGGCAGTGTTCTCAGGCCTGCACCCATTTTGCCTAGCTTTCATCCTTTATGCCCAGGGGTAGTGAGTGGTGCATGGGCCTAGTCTTTCTGTGGGGTGTCTTGAATTTAAACATCATTGAGGGCATGGATGGCATGGGATTGTGGTGATTTTTGTGTGTTTTTCGATTTTTTTGGCTGCTGTTTGGTCCTTTTGCCCAGGGGTAGTGAGTGGTGCATGGACTGAGTCTTTCTGTGGAGTCTCTTTAATGTAAACATCATGGAGGGCATGGATGGCATAGGATTGTGGTGATTTTTATGTGTTTTTTGACTTTTTGGGGGTGTTGTTGGGACTGGCCATGTGGGTGGGGGCCATTTTGAGTGCTGGTACAGGCAGGCCCTGGCCATGTGCTGGGGGCAAAGGGCCATTTTGAAGGCAGGCAGTGTTCTCAGGCCTGCACCCATTTTGCCTAGCTTTCATCCTTTATGCCCATGGGCCTAGTCTTTCTGTGGGGTGTCTTGAATTTAAACATCATTGAGGGCATGGATGGCATGGGATTGTGGTGATTTTTGTGTGTTTTTCGATTTTATTGGCTGCTGTTGGGGCCTTTTGCCCAGGGGTAGTGAGTGGTGCATGGACTGAGCCTTTCTGTGGGGTCTCTTTAATGTAAACATCATGGAGGGCATGGATGGCATGGGATTTTGCTGATTTTGTGTGTTTTTCGATTTTTCGGGCTGCTGTTGGGGCCTTTTGCCCAGAGGTAGTGAGTGGTGCATGGACTGAGTCTTTCAGTGGGGTCTCTTTAATGTAAACATCATGGAGGGCATGGATGGCATGGGATTGTGTTGATTTTTGTGTGTTTTTCGATTTTTTTGGCTGCTGTTGGGGACTGGCCATGTGGGTGGGGGACATTTTGAGTGCTGGTACAGGCAGGCCCTGGCCATGTGCTGGGGGCCAAGGGGCCATTTTGAAGGCAGGCAGTGTTCTCAGGCCTGCACCCATTTTGCCTAGCTTTCATCCTTTATGCCCAGGGGTAGTGAGTGGTGCATGGGCCTAGTCTTTCTGTGGGGTATCTTGAATTTAAACATCATTGAGGGCATGGATGGCATGGGATTGTGGTGATTTTTGTGTGTTTTTCGATTTTTTTGGCTGCTGTTTGGTCCTTTTGCCCAGGGGTAGTGAGTGGTGCATGAACTGAGTCTTTCTGTGGAGTCTCTTTAATGTAAACATCATGGAGGGCATGGATGGCATAGGATTGTGGTGATTTTTATGTGTTTTTCGACTTTTTGGGGGTGTTGTTGGGACTGGCCATGTGGGTGGGGGCCATTTTGAGTGCTGGTACAGGCAGGCCCTGGCCATGTGCTGGGGGCAAAGGGCCATTTTGAAGGCAGGCAGTGTTCTCAGGCCTGCACCCATTTTGCCTAGCTTTCATCCTTTATGCCCAGGGGTAGTGAGTTGTGCATGGGCCTAGTCTTTCTGTGGGGTGTCTTAAATTTAAACATCACTGAGGGCATGGATGGCATGGGATTGTGCTGATTTTTGTGTGTTTTTCGATTTGTTTGGCTGCTGTTGGGGCCTTTTGCCCAGGGGTAGTGAGTGGTGCATGGGCCTAGTCTTTCTGTGGGGTGTCTTGAATTTAAACATCATTGAGGGCATGGATGGCATGGGATTGTGCTGATTTTTGTGTGTTTTTCGATTTTCTCGGCTGCTGTTGGGGCCTTTTGCCCAGGGGTAGTGAGTGGTGCATGGACTGAGTCTTTCTGTGGGGTCTCTTTAATGTAAACATCATGGAGGGCATGGATGGCATGGGATTGTGCTGATTTTTGTGTGTTTTTCGATTTTTGTGGCTGCTGTTGGGGACTGGCCATGTGGTTGGGGGCCATTTTGAGTGCTGGTACAGGCTGGCCCTGGCCATGTGCTGGGGGGCAAGGGGCCATTTAGAAGGCAGGCAGTGTTCTCAGGCCTGCAACCATTTTGCCTAGCTTTCATCCTTTATGCCCATGGGCCTAGTCTTTCTGTGGGGTGTCTTGAATTTAAACATCATTGAGGGCATGGATGGCATGGGATTGTGCTGATTTTTGTGTGTTTTTCGATTTTATTGGCTGCTGTTGGGGCCTTTTGCCCAGGGGTAGTGAGTGGTCAATGGACTGAGTCTTTCTGTGGGGTCTCTTTAATGTAAACATCATGGAGGGCATGGATGGCATGGGATTGTGCTGATTTTTATGTGTTTTTTGACTTTTTGAGGTTGTTGTTGGGACTGGCCATGTGGGTGGGGCCATTTTGAGTGCTGGTACAGGCAGGCCCTGGCCATGTGCTGGGGGGCAAGGGGCCATTTTGAAGGCAGGCAGTGTTCTCAGGCCTGCACCCATTTTGCCTAGCTTTCATCCATTATGCCCAGGGGTACTCAGTGGTGCATGGGCCTTGACTTTGTGTGGAGTGTCTTGAATTTAAACATCATTGAGGGCATGGATGGCATGGGATTGTGGTGATTTTTATGTGTTTTTTTACTTTTTGGGGTGTATAACTGATGTTCCTCTGTCTTCCATTGCTTGTAGGTGCACAAGAGAACCACCAGTGCCAGGAAGAAGTCCTGCAGCGGTGTGTGCATAATAACATCACGCAATGTCACGTGTGGCCACCGACAAGACAACTCTGCAACTCATGCAACTGCGGCCTGCTGTTCTGACATCTGAAGAAGATGGCCCCCGAAAAAGTTCCCCGTAGCTCCTCAAGCAAGAAAGTTGCCAGTAAGGAGCAGAAGAAGCAAGTTACCAAGGAGACTGGTGTGCCGCCCGCCACATCTTTTGGGAATAAAAAAAAAAGTACGCCTGCAGCAGCAGAGGGATCTGCTGAGGACCATGCTGGGAGCCGCAGCCCCGCTCCATTGGGCTCAGTGCCAACCCGACCATGCCAACTTAAGTCCAAGCCCTTGAGTGCTGCATAGGCACTTAGTCTAGTTGTTCAATCACGATCGGCCAGTGATGTTGGCTCATCGAAAGAAAGTAGCACCAATGTCCCTCAATCAACACAGGTTGTTGTAACTCATCTGACGAGTGTTCAACAACCACAACCGCAACAACAACCACATGTGCAAGTGGAAGCCCAAGTACATGTGGAAGGAGAGGCAGCGCAAGGAGATTCGCAAGCAGAGGTGCATGGAGGGGCACAAGTGCCCACAATAATTGTTCCTCCCGAAGTAGGGGCACATCAGGAGATCGACATTCAAGCAGAGGTATCATTTGAGGAAGCCACTCCTCCTGTTCATTCATTGTTTTCCACATCACTAGGAAGGAAAAGATCAAGGATGGTGTGTACATATTCTTCAAGCCCCCTTCCTTCTGATGATATGGATTTAAGTTGGGAACCACCACTGCCGTCTGAGAGTGAGGCACACCATGATCTGACAAAGGTAGCTAAGCATAAAAGGAAGGTACCCGAAAGACTCATAGTTATGGGGTGTGATGATGACGCTGAAGAAGTGACGTATACTACTCCTGCTGATGAAGACTCTCACGACGACGACGCAGTTATCATACACGCCACTCCAGTCTCAGCGGGCATGCAGCAAACAGACATTTTTACCCTAGCCTGAAAAGCTGCTGAGCGTGATGTTGTCGACGAGGAGGCAATGGGACCACCATCATTAGAGTTAACTAGTACATCACCACCTACCGCTTCCATATTTTTTTCTCGCCAGAAGCGACCTCCATCCACCTCGACCTCAATTAGTGGTGGTGCAAGTGCACAACGTAGCAAAGTTCGGCAACACACAACCTCCACTTCATCTGGCATTAGCAGCATGACCAGTATCGCCTCCTCCGCCCCCCACAGACATTTTAAGTCTGCAGTTTGGGACTTCTTTAGTGTTTGCACAACAAGGGAAAACATAGCCATTTGTAGCATTTGTAAGCTTGCAGTTAGTAAGCATGGGCGGAAAATCCGTTCCGCTCGCGGATTTCTCGGATTTTCGGTAAATTCGCAATCCGCGAGATTCGCGAATTTCCCGCAAAATCCGCAAACGGAACGGATTGGGTCAAAAGTTCTAGCTGACATTTGTAACTCTTTTAGAATGGCGCCGGCAAGCTGCCAGAGCTATTCTAAAATAGTTACAAAAGTCAGCTTCAACAGGAAGCTCTAATAGATAAAGTAAAGCAGGTGCTGCTCAAATTCAGTTACACAATCATTAATCACCCCAAACTTGGGGTGATTAATGATTGTGCAACTTCATTTGACCTTCAACTGGAGCACCTGCTTTACTTTATCTATTAGTGCTTCCTGTTGAAGCTATTTCTAGCTGTTTTAGAATGGCGCTGGCAGTTTGCCGGCGCCATTCTAAGTGGGGCTGAGGGCAGAAGGGCACAAAAGTGGGACAGAGGGCAGAAGGGGACAAAAAATGAGTGGGGCAGAGGGCAGAAGGGCACAGAAACGAGTGGTACAGAGGGCAGATGGGCATAAAAAACGAGAGGGTGGCAGTGATTAAGCAGGAAAAAAAAAACCCCGTGAAATTGAAAAGCGCCTCACGTACACCCGCGAACACGCAAAGCGCCTCGCGAACACCCGCGAACACGCAAAAATAAAAAAATCCGCAATTTCGCGCGAATTTTGCTGATTGCCAATTCGCAAATTCACAAATTGCCAATTCGCAAAATTTGCCCATGCTTAGCAGTTAGTCGTGGTAAGCTTGGTACCAACTATGGTACCGGAGGCCAGAGAGGTCATCTTGAGAGACAGCCCACTGTCCAATGGCATGCGCACGTAAAGGAGATCAAGGAAGCCCGAAATGGAAGTCAACAAACTCTATCCGTTGATGTTTCATCTGATGATGACGAGGAGGAAGAAGAGTCAAA
Organism: Lissotriton vulgaris; assembly: GCF_964263255.1. Classification (NCBI taxonomy): domain Eukaryota; kingdom Metazoa; phylum Chordata; class Amphibia; order Caudata; family Salamandridae; genus Lissotriton; species Lissotriton vulgaris. The sequence continues at coordinate 580,558,239 of NC_141687.1, read as the reverse complement.
CACTTCACTTACACCCAGTGCCCCTGTCAGCAGCACACCCCCTGTGAGCCACACTAAGAGTGTGGGAGAGAGTGAGACACCAATGTGAAAAAGTTCATCATCACCGAGCGTAACTGGGTCGAAGAAGTCATCATCATCATCCCGTAAAATCATGGTCCAGCCCACCATTAGAAGCATGTTGTTTTCAGAAGCGCCATTTGAACGCAACCACCCAATGACGCGTCTGTATAACATTAAGCTGGCTAAAATGCTAGCTCTGGACCTTCTGCCTTTTTCTTTTGTGGAAGGGGTTGGTTTTCTTGAATTAGTGGCAACGCTCTGCCCTAAATGGAAGGTTCCTAGCCGGTTCTATTTTGCCAGAGTTGCGGTTCCAGCACTACATGCAGATGTGCTGGAGGTGATTGGGGCAGCTTTGCAGAAGAGTGCTGTTCACACTATACATCTGACAACAGACTTGTGGACCAGTGGCGCAGGCACTGATTACATGTGCATCACTGCACACTGGGTCTCTTTTTCAGGAGTTACAGCAAAGCTAAGGGCAGGACAACGTTTTTAAAGATGCTCGGAAAAATGCAACACTAGCCATGTTTGGCATGGAGACAAGTCATACAGGAGAAAACATTTTGCAGGAGTTTAACACAAAGGTCTTTCAATGGCTGTCCCCAAAAAAACGCAAGATTGGTTATGTTTCCACGGATAATGGCGCAAATGTAGTTAAGGCCATGGATATGGGTAACTATTTCAGAGTGCCGTGTTTGGCGCACTGTATAAACCTGTTTGTTAAAAAATTCTTGAGTGAAGAAAGTCCAGTGTGCGAGTTACTGACCACCTGCCTAAGAATGTGCACACATTTCAGCCATTCTTTTAAGGCCCGGAAGCATCTGAGGGGCCTGCTACATGAACGTCGACTGCCAGTGAAAGCACTCATCCAGGAGGTGGCAACACGTTGGAACTCAACCTTCTACATGCTTGAGCGTCTGTATGAGCAGTTTACGGTAGTCGATCAGTATTTCTTTACACAGGGTACAGCTATAAAGGACCTGAGGATACATGCGGAGCAATGGAAGCTAGTTAAAAGCCTGACAGACGTGCTTCGTTCTTTTGAGGTCTTCACGTGTGCAGTCAGCAGGGAGGTCTGTAATTTGGGAAAAGCTATCCCATTGTTGCGCATGCTAGAGCACCAACTGAAGACGGTGTCTTCTACGTTTCAAAAAGATGAAGAAAAGCAAGAAGCTTTTGATTTGGCGGAGAAATTATTACAGCGCCTATTTTGCGATGAACGTCTTCAAAAGATCCACACAGAACAGCATTACATTTGTGCTACTATTCTGGATCCACGCTACAAAAAGGCACTGGCAGGCAGAGCATTCTTTCCTTTTGGTGACGCAGAAGTTTTAAAGTACAAGCGTTGGCTAGCTCTGTCAGCCATGAGGTTTGAAAGAGAACAGCAGGAAATTGAAGGAAAAGGCAGTACATCAGCATTAGCAGACCATCCGGAGTCAAAAGAATCCACTTCTGCACCTGTGGCTGTGGCAGAAGTGACCTCTCAGCCGTTAATGACACCAGCAACCAGATCATCTGCACCAGACACAACAGTAACATTGTGTGAAGAAGAGGATTGGCTAACTCAGCTTGGGTTTGCTTCTCAAAAGGTCCCAGCAAAAAGTAAGCAAAGTGGAGGAACCGTGGAGAACTTTGAGTCGATGGTGCAGGACTATTTGAATGACTCAACAGAGGTCTATGTTCATGATGACCCATTGGCGTATTGGCATGGGAAAAAAGAATTGTGGCCAGAGATCTCCAACCTGGCTATAAACTACTTGTCCTGCCCACTCGCAAGCGTGTCTTCTGAACGTGTTTTCAGTGCTGCTGGTGGCATTGTAACTTGCAAAAGGACCAGCCTCTTGCCCAAAAATGTGGAGAAGTTAACAATGATCAAGATGAATCAGCACCTCATACCACCAGATTACTAAGTGCGAGAATACACGCCGGAAGAAGACGAGGAGGACACCAACTTAGATGAGGGAATTTCTTCTCTGTTAGGTGACCTACTCCTGCCTGAATTCGCAGAGCATGAGGACGAACTCTTCTTCCCTGACAACGAGCCCTGAAAATGAGCCAATGAATCAATAACTTTCTTTTTCGTCCTTATTCACTTTTATTCCTGAGTGTATGTCTTTCTTTGTTTTGCAAAGTCAATATAAATAAAAACTTTAATCACCTAATCACAAAAACAAGCCCATCAGCAGAACTGTCTTCACTTATTTGCTTATTGATTTGAAGGTGCCGCAGTCTGCATTCCTCAGGTTCACAAGTTCACAAGAACATGCTCCTCTATCCTCCTCCTCCAGACTCCTATTTCCCTCAAAGCAGATGGCTGGAATACGTCCAATGAAGAAAGACTCTGCACTTGTGGGGGTGTTCTACTTCTTTGCGGGTGAGTTGATGGCTCTGGGGCCATTGCTGGGAAGGCTAATACCGGATAAAAGTGGTTTCGCGAAAATCAGACTTGAAAACGTTTTTGCCTTTTTGCTCACTATCATGTTTTCGGGGGCCTGTTTGGGGGGGTTCCTGCTGTTTGTGGGTGGGTTTCGGGGTCTGGGAGCACTGCTGGCACAGTCTAATGTTGATTGCATTTGTTTTCTAGTACATCCATGGTGAAAAAGTGGAGTCATGACCTAGATGCACAGCGTGTTTTGACAGAAGGCCGAAAAATATTGTAAGTATGAGATTTTCCATTTTTGCTTTTTGCCTGTTTGGGGGTGTTGTGCTTTTTTGAGGGTGAGTTGGCTGGTCTTGGGGCATTGCTGGGAAGGTCTAATACCGGATAAAAGTGGTTTGGACAAAATCAGACTTGAAAATGTTTTTGCCTTTCTGCTCACTATCATGATTTTGGGGGCCTGTTTGGGGGGCTTCCTGGTATTTGTGGGTGGGTTTTGGGGTCTGAGAGCACTGCTGGGTATGGATACTTTTGATTGCAAGAGGTTTGAAGAAAATCCATGGTGGCAAAGTGGAGTTAGGGCCTAGCTGCAGAGCGCGCGCGGAGTGATTCTGGAAATTTGCCTGAAAATTTCTGTGCCCATTTTTTAAGTTAGGCTTTTTGGCTGTTTGGGGTCTTCTACTAGTTTGCGCCTGGGTTGACGGCTCTGGGGCCATTGCTGGGAAGGTCTAATACCGGATAAAAGTTGTTTGGCGAAAATCAGACTTGAAAAAGTTTTTGCCTTTTTGCTCACTATCATGTTTTGGGGGCCTGTTTGGGGGGCTTCCTGGTGTTTGTGGGTGGGTTTCGGGGTCTGGGAGCACTGCTGGGTATGGATACTTTTGATTGCAAGTGGTTTGAAGAAAATCCTTGGTGGCAAAGGGGAGTTAGGGCTTAGCTGCAGAGCGCTCGCAGAGTGATTCTGGAAATTTGCCTGAAAATTTCTAAGTGCCCATTTTTGAAGTTTTGCTTTTTGGCTGTTTGGGGGTCTTCTACTAGTTTCCGCCTGGGTTGACGGCACTGGAGCCATTGCTGGGAGGGTCTAATAACGGATAAAAGTGGTTTGGCGAAAATCAGACTTGAAAAAGTTTTTGCCTTTTTGCTCACTATCATGTTTTCGGGGGCCTGTTTGGGGGGCTTCCTGGTGTTTGTGGGTGGGTTTTGGGGTCTGGGTCGGGAGCACTGCTGGGTATGGATACTTTTGATTGCAAGTGGTTTGAAGAAAATCCATGGTTGCAAAGGGGGTTAGGGCCTAGCTGCACAGCGCGTGCAGATTGATTCAGAAAATTTGCCTGAAAATTTTTAAGTGCCCATATTTGAAGTTTTGCTTTTTGGCTGTTTGGGGGACTTCTACTAGTTTCCGCCTGGGTTGACGGCTCTGGGACAATTGCTGGGAAGGTCTAATACCTGATAAAAGTGGTTTGGACAATATCGGAGGTGAATTTTTGTTGCGTTTTTGATGACTTGCTTGTCTTTGAGGTGCTGTTTGGGGGGGTTCCGGGTGTTTGTGGGTGGGTTTAGGGGTCTGGGAGCACTGCTGGCACAGTCTAATTTTGATTGCATTTGTTTTTCAGGAAATCCATGGTGGAAAAGGGGAGTTAGGGCCGCGCTGCACAGCGCGTTTGGACAGAATTGAAATAAGGCCAAAAAATATTGTAAGTATGAGATTTTCCATTTTTGCCTGTTTAGGGGTGTTGTGCTTTTTTGCGGGTCGGTTGACGGGTCTTGGAGCATTGCTGGGAAGGTCTAATACCGGATAAAAGTGGTTTGGAGAAAATCCATGCTGAAAAGCCTTTTGGCACTTTTTGTAACTTAGGGTTCGTTAGGGTTAGCACTAGCAGCAGTATTCCATGTGTTTGGGGGTGTTCTAGATTTTTGCAACTGGGTTCTGGGGTCTTAGAGCACTTGTGGGAATGTGTAATTTTGGTTGCAAGTGATTTGAGGAAAATCCATGGTGGGAAAGGGGTAATTTGGCCTAGTTAAAGAAAGCGTTTGCCACTATTCTTAACTTAGGGCTCGTTAGGGTTAGCAGTATTGTATTGCATGTGTTTGGGTGGGGGGCTGTTTGTGGGGGGGTTTGTGAGTCTTGGAGCGATGCTGGGTATGGATAATTTTGCTTGCTTGCAAGTGGTTTGAATACAATGCACGGTGGGTAAGGGGGGATTTGGACCTACTTTACTTTCAAAGTATGTTTTGTCACCATTTTTCTACTAGGCCTCATTTTTTGAGATCTGATTGGGTGTCTTCTACATTTTTGCACATGGGTTTAGTAAGGGTCTGGGAGTACTGCTGGGAAGGTCTAATTTTGTTCTAAAACACAGTTTACAGTACACCTAGCTTGAGGGGAAAGATCCGCTAAATGAATTCGCCCATACTTATTTATCCTTCAAAAGGAGACTCAGACAGAGTACGCACTTTCAAAAATATTGTACTGTTTATTAGGAAACTCAAAGTGTGACTTTTTGCACTACACAGCGTACATACCTTATATTTTTTTGTCAGTGGTGTTCTAATATCACTTCCTGTTTTTACATCAATAATTACAGGCCGGGTTTCAGTCTGTGCAATGGGAAAAAAAGGATGAAGTCAGGCTTCACATTAGCGAGCCGCAATTCAGCATCCGCCAGGCAGGCAGTGGACAGGGTGTCTTCTGGTCACCAACATTGATAGACAGAGCGTCAGCTGGAATGGAGGAGTCCCGCTTATAAGAGAAATAGTTTGATGCATGCAACTTACCAAATTCAACAGGACAACTACAACAACATACAGATACAGTATCCGTTCTTTTCTAATAATCTTTTAAGTAATGTTATTGCTGTGAACTTCTATGAGTGTGACTCTGCATTTCTTTGATCTCTGCTTCTAAATTCATCCCTACAGCCATTCAATAGGTTTTACTTGTGCTATTTTTTAAACCTAATTTAATGTAAGAAGTGTTTCTCTGTGTGCAGAGATAGGCAAGTGAAAACGCATAATTAGTACTGCAGCCCTGTACTGTCTCATTCTTTCATTCACGGTTGTCGAAAGTACTACTTAAGCATGGTCGAATTTTGCGGATCCGCAATTCGTGAATTTGCGGAATTGCGAATTCGCAATCCGCAAAATTCGCGAATTTGTGCGAATTTGAGGATTTTTTGGGGGGCATGTTCGTGGGGCGATTAGCGTGTTCGCGGGGCGCTTTGCGTGTTCGCGGGTCGCTTTGCGTGTTCGTGTTTTTTTTTGTGAGACCGCTCGTTGTTGAGCCCTTCTGCCCTCTGCCCCACTTGTTTTTGTGCCATTCTGCCCTCTGCCCCACGCGTTTTTGTGCCCTTCTGCCCTCTGCCCCACTCGTTTTTGTGCCATTCTGCCCTCTGCCCCACTCGTTTTTGTGCCCTTCTGCCCTCTGCCACACTCGTCTTTGTGCCCTTCTGCCCTCTGCCCCTCTCCTGTTTTATTTTAGAATGGCGCCGGCAAGCTGCCAGCACCATTCTAAAATAGTTACTAAGTTAGCTTCATCAGAAAGCACTAATAGATAAAATAAAGCAGGTGCTCGAATTCAGTTAAACTCGAGCACCTGCTTCTATTAGTGCTTCCTGTTGAAGCTAACTTAGTAACTATTTTAGAATGGCGCTGGCAGCTTGCCGGCGCCATTCTAAAATAGTTACAAGCTTGAAGCTTGAACTTTTGCCCCCCAAATCCGTTCCGCTCGCGGATTTGCGGATTTTCGGCAAATTCGCGGGAGTTCGTGGATTGCGAATTTGCCGAAAATCCGCGAGCGGAACGGATTTTGGGCCCATGCTGAGTACTACTTACTTTTCAGTAACCATGCATGCAGTAGTGCATGCACTTCCTTTATGTCACTTAAAAGATTTATGGTTAGCTTTGTACCCAAAGATTTCTTTATCTTCAATTATTGTTTGTCCATGCTGTGCTTTTTTTTTCTTCTCTCAACAAAACTTTCCCAAAATCCCCCATTCCCATCCATTTTCCAAACCCTAACCCTCTTACCCCGGGCTGTGTGGTTTTGATTGATGTGTGACTAAATGACAGCAATAATTCCACACACTTGCTGGGGAGGATAAGGTCATAGCAACAGGCTGGTGAAGGAATCCGGGGATATATTCTATTCTTACTCAGCTTGACACTCAGTCACTATTGGCAAATGAAAGCAGATTTTCATGTGCACCATCAACTCTATTCATCAAGAACATCCTCCTCCTAGACGTGGCAAATTATTACGCTGCTGTGTCCTTCACCTTTGGTACTATTTCTCGTAGTAGTAGCCAATGTCAAAGAAATTTAGCGCAAGTACTAGTTATACTTTCAATACTTTACCATTTGTTGGGCTACATTGTGGCACTGTTCTAGTGTACTGTCACCTGCTATATTCTCTATCGTACTGTTCTAATGCTACGGTAAGGACAAACAAGGTTTAATTTTCTTTTTTTTCAGATGATGTAACTGCCACTGTGTAACACCACTAGTACCACCGCAATGATGGCATTTCATCCGCCCAGGATTGCCAGCCTTTATCGCCATTTGCCGTGCAGCCAGCCCTGTGCCTAGCCCTATTTCCAAACACAAATTACAGGTAAGATAAGCATTTGGGGGGAGGAAGTATAATGGAGTATTAGGAGAGACGAGAGACTGACGCTAGTACTAGTAAAGTCCTAGGACTATTGAATTCACTTACTCTGTGAGAGCCACTTAGTTTTGAAAACATTTGGGCCATTAATTACACAGCTTGAATCAAAATGCCACTTAAGTTTCAGGAAAACAAACTTACTGTTAAACTCCCACCCACCAGCCTCAAAAGCAGTAAAAAAAAAACACATATGCTAAGATAAAGTTTAAAGTATATTTATATCCCTAACAAAAATAATCTTCCCCAAGACCCAACCCACCCCCACTCCCTAACCCCAACAAATGTCAGTGAAAAGTCCCAAAAACCCAACTCCCAATTCCCACCTCCCAGAAGTCTTTAAAAAAGGGGCAAGGGACAGTCTCCTCCTACTGCTGGCTGCTGCTGTTGACTTTCCGGGCCAGGTCGGCATGCTGCTTGCGGAGGGTCTCGAGCAGGGTTTTGGTGTTGAGGAGCTCCTGCTTGAGGTAGGACACCCTCAGGGAAAGGCGGTGCATCCTTTTTTTGTAACTGCTGTGGGGGCAGCTGATTTCTTTGCTGCTCGGCAGTGGCGGGTGGCTGCAGTACCCCGGCTCCGTACCGCTGGAGACCTGCTGCGCTGACTGGCTGACCCAGGGAGCGCGGAGGAGGATGCAGGTGTTGTCGTAGATGTTGTAGACGTACTCTGCGTGTCCTCCTCCTCCTGGGCCACCAGCCGCCGATATTCGGCGACAGTGGCCTCCAGCCTCCTTTGCCGGGCCCGTCTAGCCAGCTCCTTCCGTGTTGGTTTGGAAGGAGCATCTATATGAAGAAAGAAAAAGACATAGGGGGTCATTACGATCGCGGACGGACTTGCGTCCGTCCGCGATCCCAAAGCATGAGGGAACGTCTGCATGGGCTGCGGCGTTCCCTCTGTGCAGATTAGGATGTGACCGCCAGGGTGGCGGTCACATCCTCTATTTTAACATTGCCGCGGGTGCAGCTTCAAGCTGCACCTGCGGCAATGTTAAAAAAGCACGCATTGCATTTGCGTGCACAAAGCGGCAGGCACCGCGTGGTGCCTGCTGCATTGTGCACGCGAATGCAGGGGGGTACCATAGGTACCCCCCATGTGCACCCCCCACCCCCCACTACACCTAGGGGGCCCGCAACGGGCCCCCGGAGTACAGTTACACATGCTTTTCCACGACGGAAAAGCCGCCGCGGAAAAGCATGTTCAAAAGCACATCCTAATCTGGCTGACGGTGTCTGAGAGACACCGTCACCATTTTAGTGCTTTTCCGCCGCGGTTGTAAGCCAGCCGCGGCGGAAAAGCTGCGGACCTAAACCATGACCCACCAGCCATCCTAATGTGGTGGTGGGTCCTGGTGGGTCCGCAGAGGATTTTCCGCATCCTCCGGGCCGGTGGTGGCTTCCGCCGGCCCGGAGGATGCGGAAAATCCTCCATTGTAATGACCCCCATAGTCTGTAACCAATGCTCTTTAAGATTAACACAAAATGATTCAGCAGAAAGTTGTATCACTATAGAACTAGCAACTTGCAAGCGCAGTACATAACTATTGTGGCCAGTATCTATCTAACCTCCCACTTCTTCATCCTTGCTCTAACATTAGTGGGAGTTTAAGGAATCAATTCTACGAGCACTATGGACTCACTCCATTAGAGTCGACTATGACAGTACACCAGTCTTATTCTTCTTCTTCTCTATTGTTTAGCAAAATTGGTACGTTAACTTCTGCAAGCCGGTATAATGCCAGAGCAGTCAACTTGCACCCGAGAAAAACAGATGCCCGCCATGATGAGTGAGACAGACTTCCGTTACTGTACCAGTCCAGTACATGCAGGTGGTGATGCTCTTACTTTTCTATTATGGGTGGCACTGAGAATACTCTGTTACAAGGGCTACTGCTTAATTAATTTAGTTTTCACCCTACAGTGCCAATGAATACTAGAAAAGGAAAATGAAGAAGATAAATAATCTGATTATCTATCACTGCACATGGTATGTATTTGCTTACATATGGGATGACTTTAGGTGCTTTGCTTTTTATTGAGTGAACAGTGATACATCCACACATGAATGACCGATTTCTACTAAACTTATTAACAGAGGTAGTGAGTGGCCTTTGTAATAGCCGGATATATGCTGTGCTTGCAATACAAACTACTGCTACTATTCATGGTAGTATTCAGACAAAATTACAACTTCTTTTCCTTGCCTTTCCTACACTGGGACGGACGTGCGGGTGCGGTGTTACATGATCTTCAAAGTAACACTTAGTTCATCCAGTGACCGTCTACTCTCTCTAGATACACATATGCTATCTAAGAGTCAGATAGTACCATGATCCAGGCATCCATCCATTCAAACTATATGTCAATCATTCTTCTTCATGTCTCTCATCTGGACAAACCTTACGTTTTCTCACGGGGAGCACACTATGCAGTCTGCAATCTCAATAGGTAAGGAATATAAGAGCTTACCACTGCCCGCCACTACCATGGCAACCCGCACAGCAGTTTGGTCCGGCACTTGCACCGCCTCCTCCCCAGAGCATTCCTCCTCCCCCTCCGCGCTGGGCCCAGCACCAAATGTTCAACCTACAAAGTACATTTAAGAATGTTAGATTTCAAAGACATACACCACTCACTAGTATTTTGTCTAGGAATGAAGAAATGTGAATACAGAAACCAATCTAATAATTTGTGACTGTCTACTCTAAAGTAAAAATGTCCCTTTTTCCAGGGAAGGGTGTTGTCTTGCTGCACTTTTTGGCACAACTGATGAATGCTTGCTTTTTAACACGCACCATTTTTCTCATAACAGACAGAAGCTTCACTTCTAAGAACACATCATCATAACTAGGACGAAGGGACCAATGATTCAGCACCAAAAAGAAAAATGAAAGTTCAAACCAGGTGAGGGCTCAGCTCGCCCACAATAAAAGTGTGAAATAAATCACTTTAAGTACTTTTCCATTTTTAATCAACCGTTTATGTTTTATGACAAGCTTGATTTTAATAAATATTTTTACTTTTAATAAAGCTTTAAAACTTAAATAGACTCTGTGGTTTTTGGTCATGAGTGAATGAGCGAAAGGTTTTGCAATTTGCAAGGATGAGTCCGTGCCTCTGACAGTTTTGGACTCTGACTCCGTACTCTTGTCCTGCATTGGATAATCATCATTGGGATCGTGAACGGGCGCGGCCATCTTGTTTCTCATTCATTGCTATGGTTCTGGGCATGCTTTCTGTATTCTCTCTGAATCTCTGCCATCCTTTGCTTGTTTGAAGTTTTTTTAATCTATTTTACTTATTATCTATCCCTCTATTTTTCTAGCTCTACTTTTGGTTAATTTTAAACTACTTTTTTAAACTCTTTTCTTTTCTTCTTCTTTTCTTCTTCCCTATTCTATTTCTTCTTTATTATTTACCTTCCTTTCTGCCCAAACCATGGTAAAGGGAGCCGGGAAGCATCCTGAGAAGGGGAAGGGTCCCGCACCCCGTGCCCGGCTCCCGTGCGGGCGTTTGAGGGGGGAGCAAGTCACAGCCCGGGAGATCTTCAGCGCGGAGGAGGTGGCTGTACTAGTTTTTTATGTTCAGCGTCGCCTCCCCAGGACCATCATGGCAGGCGCAAGAACGCTAGCGGGTACGGGATCCTGGAGTGCCGGAAGTGGTGGGAGAAGGTGTGCCGGGCCATGTACCAACACTCTCGGGTCCGGCGCACCTACAACCAGGCCACCCACCGTTGGACGGATCTCCTGGACCGGGAACGCGACTTGATCGACCTGCTCGGCCTTGAGATCCCCGGGCTTGGTGAGTAGTAGTAGCTATTTCTTCGCTACTCTGTTTTCTCCTGCTCTGTGTGTTATTATATTGCAAATTTTTGTTTTTTACCAAGAGCAATAATGCTGCTGATTACATTGTAGGTAAATTATATTTCAAAATCTTCTGTGCATTTCAGGTGCACTGCTCTCCTTCTCAGTAGCGTTGCTACTATGCTTATTTGTTTTCGATTTTGTGTTCATTTCATTGGCCTGAGAAATTAATGTATGAGTGTAGTTTAAAGAACTGCGTAATGCTAGACACTAAGGGTCAGATTTTTAATTACCGGCGCATCCCTGCAAAGTAGCAGGGATGCGCCAGTAATTGTGCACCATATTTACAATGCGGCGCACCATGGGCCCAAAACGTCACCGAAGCGTTACGCATCTGTGCCGTAAAGGCGGCGCATTGCTGGAGTTGCGTCGCAACGATGGCGCAGCTCCAGCAATGCTCTGGGTTTGCCTATCTCCCCAATGCCCCGTCAAGCCGTACGTCTGCTTCAAGCAGGCGCAGGGTTTGAGTCATGCATCATTGTCCTAAAAGTGACTGATTGAAATCTTGTAGATTTCCCTCAGCCACTTTTAGGATGCGTTCCTGCGCAGGAACGCCCTCCCTTGCGCCGGAACGCCCCCTGATGGTGCAGGGCTTTACAACGTGATGCATCTCCCATATGCGTCACGTTGTTAATATACGCCGCACCATGGCGCCTCATTTGTTCTGCTGCTGCGTCACAAAAGTCACGCAACAATGGAGCAAAGGAGCCGCAAGGGGCTTCTAAATCTGCCCCTACAGACTCAAGTCCAGTCTTTCCTTTGTACACCTGGCAATAAAAAGAAATAGTGGTGGTAGATTGATAGTTTGAGTATTTTAATGACTGGTTAATGTAGTAGGAAACTTTTTTAGTGTTGTCGCTGATCTGCAATCACGATGGACTCTGTCTGTCACTTCGCGTGCAGTGGACTGCTGCCTGCCAGTCCCAGGCAAACCTTTTTAGTAGTTTGTTTAGTGAGTTACATAACTTTCCAAGTTGACGGTCCGCAAATCAAGCAATACTAATATCGTAGTAGACCACATGAGATAGGTCATTATATCCCGTGGAATAGTTGTCTATTTGCTATTTCGCAAAAATATTTTGTTATTGTTCTTTTGAAATGTTTGATTTGGTTGACAAATATCATCCATGTTTTCTGATCTTTCTTTCTTTCATGTTGTACATCAGCTCCCCCCAGGGGCAAGAGGGGATTGGAGGAGGCTGCTGCTGCTGCTGAACAAGGCCAGGATCGGTCAGGCGAGGGCTCCTTTGCTGGCCCTGGTGAGTTTTAATTTTAATATAGAGTACCTATTGTTTCCTAGCGTTCCTCATTCGATTTTTTCTAAATCGTATTTGATCTTCTTGTAGACTGTATCTAAATTCTTATCCTGCCTCGACTATGACTCCCTGTGGTATTACTAAATTATTCTTATTAGTCTGTCTGTGTAGCTAACTAAGATTGCACATTTGGCAAAAGGTGTAAAACGAAACTCCCATTCTAGTCAGCAATAGTTCTATGCACTGAGTGCAGTTCTCTGGTATTGTCCATAATGTCTTTTCAAGTCTTCTAAATGTTTATGCTTTGACAATTACCAACAATAAAAAGGTGAATGACCACCAAGAAAGAATAAGATACTACTTTACTTTTGGTTTGGATAGGAGGACAATCCATACTACTACTGTTGCAGGGACAAATCTGCACAAACAGAACAATGGACACTAAATAGTGCATTGTTTATCAATTATAATAGCCGCAGGTAGACTTTCCACATACCTCAGTGATATCAGACTTTGAAGAACCCCCAATCTCCTTACTGACTAGATAGTGTGGCAGAGTCATTTAGCTCCCGAATTCATCGATGACAGCGATCACACGCAAACTTGTACTAGCAAGCCGCACACTTTGCGAGATTACACATCGCGCCCGGAAATGGAAATACGTCATGCAAACAAGATGGCCACGCCCGTGAACGACCGTGAGGGTAACTTTGCGCCGTTGCGCTACAAGCGGCTCGCTAAAACGCACAAAACCTTGCAAACTAACATGCCGCAAAAAACAAATCGCATATTTGCACGAATTTGCGGCTTCCGAATTCGATCTCGTGCAAATTCGCGCCCTGCAAATCCCGCGAAATTGCAGAAAAACGAGTTTTGCAAAACTGAAAGCACTCAGCAGGTGCAAAAGTTCAAACTCATCATTAGTAACCTTTCCCTGTAGTGCTTCCTGAGGGGCCTCTCCAGAGGTTAGTTGCCTACTTGCAACTATTCTATGACCCTGCTCTGACCCTCACAGCAGGCTCATAGAATAGCTACAAGTAGGCCACAAAGGTCCTGTGAAAAAAAATTGCACTGCAACATAAAGCAAATTACAGATAAGGAAGCAGGTGCCAGACTGGAAGTTTAAATTCAGTGACACATTAATCAACCCCAAATTAATTCATGTCAGTTGAAGCAGGGCAGGTGTGCTTGCTTTTCCCCCCATAATCTACAGTGATGAACCAGAGGGTGGCAGTGATGTACCAGAGGGTGGCATGGGTGAACCAGAGGGTGGCAGTGGTGAAACAGGGGGTGCTGTGAACCTGTGATGATGAACCAGATGTAGAAACAACATAGTCGCGACCGTTGCGAGCCGACAAGTAAGTTCGCAATTGCGAACTGGTACAAAACCATTGCGAACTGGCAGAAACACTTAGGTGGTACAGAACAGAAACCAATTCGACTGATCCTAGGCTTTTCGAAGCAACAGAAACAAATAAGGGGGATAGTTAGGAGAAACTGGTCCATAGTAAAAAGCGACCCAGTGATTGGGGGGTCACTGCTTAACATGCCATCGAATACTTTTAGGAGAAACAACAATATGGGAACGTCTCTGGTCAGAAGTAACTTTGAGACCAAGGGAAAAGGCGCGTGGTGGATGGCAAGGAATGATTTCTTCAAGTGTTCTGTATGCAAGGCGTGCCAGCATGGAGTCAACACGAATAGTTATACACCTGCGTTTGGCTCAGCACCCTGCAAAATTAACCAACACATTACGTGTAAATCTGAATTCGCAGTATACGTGCTAACTTGTAGCTGTGAAAAGCGTTATGTGGGAACACACAATTACCTGTTCATAAGAGAGGCTTCAACACATTCGGGCCATATGTAACAACGGTTGATAGTTATTCGGTGGCTTGTCATTTTCAACATAGCCACAACAGTGACCCCAAGCACCTGATTTACCCTGGTCAATGTGAATAGATATGTTTAAGATACTGTCCGGATTGCACTTTGCACTTTAAAGAAATCCAATTTACACAGGTTTAGTCGTTCTGTTGGCAAACTGTAAATATGTAATAAGTTACTTATTCTTTATCACTTTAGGGTATTGCACTGTTTATCTAGCTTATTATTTATTAATAACACTGAATACAGCTTTTTTTGTTAGCATGGTGATATACAAAGGCACTACAGGCATTTATGCATGTATTCTATTTTTCTTACAAATTGGAAATAAGAATAGCACCCATTGAGGTGTGATTTAGAAACACTGGAATAACAATTTTTAATAGAGTTTTAAATATGGTGTTTAAGAATGGAATGTGCACCAAAATTAGTCTTTTCGCCATGTCTATGTATGGCTGCTTTGCACTGGCACTTTAAAAGGGGATTGGTGAAGCATTTGAGCTGTCATGTGATCAAGAGAGGTTTCTCCCGAAACGCGTAATGGCGGCGAATGGCTAACTAAATGAATGCACGTCAGAAATTGGGTCCATGCTCGTTTTTTCCATAAAGCGATTTGGAGGTGACAGCAATGATTAGAGGATATATATATATATATATATATATATATACATATATATATATATATATATATATATATATATATATACATATATATATATATATGTATATATATATATATATATACATATATATATTACCTACTGGCGGTCGCCAGTAGGTATATATAGTTAGGATTTTTTCTCTATGGGACTTTTGAAAATTCTATGTCTAATAACTTTGGCGTTTGTGGATGGAATCGGCTGAAATTTTCAGGAAAATGGCACATTTTGTTTCTGAGCAGCCCCTGAAAATTTGGAGGGGTATCGTCAAGGGGGGGCCGAGAAAAAAGGGGGGTCCCAAAACGCGTTTTTAACATTGAGTTTTCCATAGGGCGTTTGGCCTCACTTTTAGCTCGAACGGCTGAATGGATTTGCACGAAACTTGGCAAAATTGTAGGGACTGTTAGCCCGATGTGCCTTTGCTGGGTCTCAATATATGTGCTCCAGTGGATTTTGAGAAATGAACGTTTTAAAAAACAGATATATCTCTGACAGCGTCCCGGGTAGCGCTCCGGTTCGCGAACTTGTCGCGTAACGGAGCTTTGCGAAGCAAAGCTGATTGGCTCTCCGGTGTCTGTCAACATTCTAAACATTCCGGAGCGGCCGCCATCTTGTCCCTCAGTAGGATCGAGAGAAAAGAGGAGGAGAAAAACGAAGGGGGAATTTAATGAAAGGGGGCAAGGTAGACCCCTCTTGACCCACTAGGAATGATGTTGGGGTTAATAAAGGGTCCCGTGGGAAAAAAAAAATTTGATTTTTCACGGTAGAAGCGCTTCCCGGTTCGCGAACAGGTAGCGAAACGGGAATTCGCCATTTTGTATTTCATTTTAATTAAATTACAGGGTATAAGGGGGTACGGGAGACGTATCCTGACCCTTTATGTTTTCTGAGGGTGGCTGAGGAGGCTCATATATGTTGATACATGTCTTCCAGCGGCTGCGCATGAGCGTTTTTTTTTTTTTTGCTGCGTGACGTCTGTTAACGTTCGATTCGAAGGAAATCAGGAAGTGTTGACCGCCATTTTGTCACTGCGAGTAAATATTTTGTTAAAAATAATTGTTATAAATTAATCCGTATTGATAAACATTGTCTGCGCCATCTTGCCTTTTTTCCAATGCCACTATTTTGTCGTGCACGGCAGCCATTTTAGATGCCTTGACCAGACCCACTCTCTGCACGTCGCCGATCCTCAGCATGGCTCCCCACCCTCGCAAGCATCTCCCCCACGCACTGGTCACCCCCGCTCTCTCTCTCATGCATAGGCCATAAACCTCCCCCATCTGCGCTGTTCTTCCCTGAGAATCACACCCTGTGCCCGCCCGACACCTCCCTTTCACTCTATTCACTACCGCACCCTCTGACACTCCTCTTCCTCTGTGTCTAATTGTCCAGGCCGGTCCTAGGCTATCACCTAGCCGTGCGGATGTAGTTTATGGCCCCAACTTTAAAGAATCACCCCTGTTCAAAGCAGTAGTAGCAGTAGATCAAGGCCCCCACCTCATGAGATCCGTCACAGCACATGCGTTCCTACTATCTGATAACCATCCTGTATTGTGATTGGGGAGGGGATTCTCACTGTGAGGGTGTGTGGGACCAAGCCTGAAGCGGAAGATTCCAGGGATGCCTCTTTGTACATCAAAGTTTTTACAATTATGTGTCACATTAAAAATATATAGCACTCCAACAAAGTAGTAGGATTATAAAACTTTAATAACTTATAAATATATACAACACAACAAAAACAGTAAACACATTTAAAAAATATTTTGAAAAAAGAAGCAACAATGGTCAGTAGCTGTCTTTTGTGCGAATAGTCCCAAGGCAGCACAACGTGCTGAGTTCTGGACGGCACCCAGGTGATGTCACCTGGGTGCCGCACTGGTTTTTGGTATCCTACAATGCTGATCCGAAAAACGGCGTGGGGCGCCCCGGGGGGGGGGGTTGGGGGGGGGGCCTCGTCAGTAGCGGTCTGTTGTGCGAATAGTCCCAAGGCAGCAGAACGCGCTGAGATGTGGATGGCATCCAGGTGATGTCCAGTAAGTTGCCGCACTGGTTTTGGTATCCTACAATGCTGCTCCGAAAAACGGCGTGGGGCGCCCCGGGGAGGGGGGGGAGGCGGCGTGAACGGGCCTCCCCAGGTGGAGGCTCGTCTGCTGTAGTGGGGCGCCCCTTTACCGTTTCAGTTGCCATTCCGCCCGCTTTTGGTACACTGTGCCAAAATCCGCCATTCAGCTGAGTTGCGCCCACTCTTGCGGTGCAGCGATAGACGACTGCCACAGGAATCTCAAAATGGTGGCAGGCTCTTCGGATTTGGGCCTGGTCCACTAAAATGGCCTTGGGACACCTTGGAACTCGGACGCTTGTCTGCTAGGGCTTGGGGCCCATTCTCGAAAGCGTCCCCTCAGCCTTGAAGATTCTACAAAAGTCTTGGGGGCCCCCGACTCCCGCAGGCTTCCGGTGGGGAGCGGCTGTCATGATTGCTTGCGGAATGGCCACGGCAGAGCTACGAGATGGTGGTGCTCTCATGCTGACGCCAGCTTCAGTCTGAAACATCCAGAAACACTGTAGACTATCAATTCGATGAGTTCCGGTGGAGCCCCAACGTGACCCGGTAGGGAAGAACTTGCCCTCCCCTTTTTTGAATGATGGTTCTTGTTGCCTGTCCCCTCTGTTGTCATCTAACAGAACCTTTTTGGATTGCCGAGTGAGAAAAAGAAAGGTGGGGCTTTCATCGTTTGGGAAGGAAATTTTTTTTTTTAATCCAATGAAAAGTGTTATTTTTAGGTCATATGATCAAGCCTTCCATCATTAGGAAACCAAAAGTAAAATGAACCAATGAAAAGTTTTAAAAACAAGTCACATGCGGCTTTGGGCTATAAAAAGCCAAAAAAATCCGTTGGCCCATGAGGCGGCGTCAGTAGCGGACCGATGTGCGAATAGGCCGAAGGCAGCACAATGAGCCGAGATCCGGATGGCACCGCGGTGGTGTCCAGCAAGTTGCTGCACTGGTGTGGCCATCCTACAATGCTGCGCCAAAAGTCGCCGTGGGGTGCCCTGTTGGCCTGTGAGGTGGCGTCAGTAAGTGGGGGCTGTTTGAGGATCTGACTGCATTGGAAAGCAATGTGATGCGGTGCCTCGCCCCCAAGATGGAGGCTCCTTGGCTGCAGTGGGGCGCCCCTTGGTGTTTCACTCGCTATCCAGCTGAGTTGCGTCCGCACTTGCGGCTACAGTAGGCCGAAGGCAGCACAACGCGCCGAGATCTGGATGGCACCGAGGTGGTGTCCAGCAAGTTGCCGTAATGGTATGGCCATCCTACAATGCTGCGGGGGGGGGGAGGCGGCGAAAATGAGCCTCTCCATCCTCTCCAGGTGGAGGCACTTCATCTGCAGTGGGGCGCCGTCTAGCTGAGTTTCGCCCGCTTTTGCTACTACAGCGATAGGCGGCTGCAACAGGGCTCTCAAAATGGCGGCCTGTTCTTTAGATTTGGGCCTTGTCCACTAAAATGGCCCTGGGACACCTTGGAACTCGGACGCTCAAATTTTTTTCCTTTCCTCCACATGCAAAAAAGGTAAATGCCCGGTACGTTACGTGCCTCATCTGCCACAATGTACTCTCCAGAGGAACCGAAAAAAAATATAGTTATGGTAATTATACCATGCATCGTCATATGGAGAGGTGGCACCCGATTAATTATAGTGCTGCCCAAATTCGAGATTTGGTGGATAACCCCCGACCTGCCAGTACATCCACCAATGAAGTGGCAGTGACAGCATCAGAGGCAAGGGAAACGGTTCTAAATCTTCAGAAGAACTTTGGACAAATGAAAATGACATGTTTAACTTGCGGCAAATTAATTTCATGTGGAGAGAGGAGTGTTAGTCTAATCAATAGAGCTTATGAACATCATCATAGTCGATGGTTGGTGGAGACATTTTGACTATATCCTGGACCTGCTCGGCCTCGCCCAAAATGGCGCCGGTATAAATGGGACTCGTAACTCCTTGTTGTGTACTGGTTGCCCAACCTTGATATCACGAGATACGTATGCAGTTTTGAAGCACATGGCGGGCAGGGACGAGAATTGATTGAACATTTCGACATCCCTATTGATATTAAGTTCTGATGTGTTATTGATTACTGTACTATTGAAAGTTCGAATTAACGTCACCCATGGTACTTGCCCGCAAATGTATATCTAGATAATTTTATTGTAACTGGCTTGTCGTATTTTAATTATAAAATGGACGTCCATCGATTCCGCAACTGTTAGACACCTTAGTTCTTGCAACCTAAAGGCCCGCCCGTTACGTTCTTCTCAGTGTAAATGTCCCCTCATCATATACGATTCCAGTTTGCTCCGTGGCCGGCCCACGTGGTTATAGGCCCGTATTTGTATACTGACATTTTCACAATAAAGGTTTTTAAAACAAAACATGGTAGTAGTACTTACATTGGTAAAGTTTTGAATAATAGCCACTGTTTTCGAATCAGTAAAAGGCAAGTGAAATAAAGCAGTCCAATTACATGACGGTTAAAAGGTATAATACGCAGGAACGCAGTAAAGATAAATGGTTAAGGGCTGTTGTGTTTTCTACTCCTGCAACATAAAGTGATCGATAAGAATCTGATATTCATGCCTATCAGCGACTAAGACAGCAGGCCGAGCCTCTTTTGCTCAACGGTTCCCTCATGGGACGAAGAAACGCCCTTTTTCTCGAAAAAGGAATATTTTACTTGCAGGACAGTTGTAAATTTCCCGGGAAAATACATTCGCCTGAAACATTGTTAGTGATAAACTGTAAATGCATCTGGGTCCTTTGCTTTACAAGTCAGAGTGAGAAAAAAAAAGGTGGGGCTTTCATCATTTGGGAAAAAAAAATGTTCGAAAGCAATGAAAAGCGTTATTTTTAGGTCATATGACCAAGCCTTTCATCATTAGAATAACAAAAGTAAAATGAACCAATGAAAAGTTTTATTAACAAGTCACATGACCTGTTATGCTTACGTTACGCGCCGCGCTCTGGATCGCTTCCGGGAAGCTGCGCCTCGCGCACCGGAGCACTTCCGGGTGCGCTAACGCGACGCGTCATATGACGCATTACGCGACAACGTAGGGCCAGAATATAGTCAAAATGTCTCCACCAACCAGCGGTCGGAACACAACCCCTTTCAGTAGTCCAAAAAGTTCTATAAAATGACAACTTTAGGGACAGGCAACAAGAACTATCACTCAAAAAAGGGGAGGGCAAGTTCTTTTCTACCGGGTCACGTTGGGGCTCCACCGGAACTGATCGAATTGGTAGTCTACAGTGTTTAAGGATGTTTCAGATTGAAGCTGGCGTCAGCATGAGAGCACCCCGTGGCTACGTCGTGGCCATTCCGCGAGCAATCATGGCAGTCGCTCACCACCGGAAGTCTGCGGGAGTCGGGGGCCCTGGTGACTTTTGTAGAAACTTCAAGGCTGAGGGGACGCTTTTGGGAATGGGGTCCATGCCCTAGCAGTCAAGCGTCCGAGTTCCAAGGTGTCCCAGGGCCATTTTAGTGGGCCAGGCCTAAATCCGAAGAGCCGGCCGCCATTTTGAGAGTCCTGTGGCAGCCGCCTATCGCTGCACTGCAAGAGTGGGTGCAATTCAAGTGGATGGTGGGCGAGACGCTGTAGCCGCAAGAGCGGGCGCAACTCAGCTGGTTGCGTAAAGCGCTGGGGTGTACCTGAAAAACCTCCACCTGGGGAGGTGGGGGAGGCTCGTTCGCGCCGCCTCTCCCTTCTAGTGCATCCCACGCCGTTTCCTGGTGCAGGAATATGTGATGGTCGGACTAGGGCACCGCAGGACGTGTCTTCAGGTCGAATGGATTGTGGGACAAGGTCCAGAATGGAAGAGTCACCAAAAGGCAAAAAGTTCCGCTTGACCCCGGGAGCCGGCCGCCTATGTCGGGGGCGATCTCAGGCCACACCAGGGCAACAAGACTTGGGGAGGGGGTCGGAGCCAAGCGCCCCCTCCAAGTCTGCGCCATCACACCGCCCCTCGGGGGCCTCCGTCAAGCGGTATAGGGAGGCACCGCATCACATTGTTTTCAAATGCAGTCAGGTCCACAAACGGCCCCCACTTACTTTGAGAATAGTGAAGCTGCAGCAGGTGCAAATAAGCTTCAGACAGTGTTACAAGCGCTGCTCAGAACTTTGAACTATGGCACCCAACATCCAGGACTTATGCCATTTGTGCAAGGCAGTGACATCGAAGCAACTCAGGGACCAAAACCATGAACAAATGTATGAAAATCTTACTATTGATGCTTGACTGAGGCCAAGGAGATCAGAGTGCATGAGTCTCATGCTCGATCGATTGAGCTTGCCGGATCGGGCAACAAAAAGTATAAAATAGTTATGTAAATAGTTATTTAATAAAATGTTTTACCCTGTTACTTTGCTGGTGTGTTGTATATATTTATAATATTTGCATAGGGTTTGTCGTTATTTTGGGTGGGGTGGGTGGCGGAGCCGAGCTGTCTTGCAGCCATCATGGTGTGGAGCTCAGTTCATCTCACTAGTTTTGTATTTCTCATGAGGGGTTGTTGTTAATGTTTCTATTTTAGCGAGGTCAAAAAGAGATCCCATTAGTGGCCTACTGATTTTGCTCGATTCCTTTTGATTTTTTAAACGATTTTTCACTATCTGCAAAGACTAAACAGAGTATTGCGACTCTGTGCTTGTTTGTAAATAGAGAATGAACCAAAGAGAACCAATTCTAAAACAGTAAATGCTTGGATAACAATCAATAAAATGGAGAGAGAAGCAGGCACGACGGATTACAACGGGGGCAAAGGCCTGCGTTAACTACCCTTCACTATCTGCAAAGAGAGAGTACTCCTAAGAGAAAAGAGGGGGGGGGGGGGGCAGCGTTCAAAGCACATCAGCGTGCATAAACACGAAAATGTTTTTACCTATCACGTACTTGACATTTGACAGCTTTTAATATTTGCTATTAAAAAACCATTGAAATTCACTGAAAAAACCATAGGTTATAGACCATATATAGTTAGGGATTAGCATTTACAAAACCTAGAAAATTCACTGAAAAAACCATAGGTTATAGACCATATATAGTTAGGGATTAGCATTTACAAAACCTTAATTTACTCGCACAAAACCATAGAAATTTGCATATATAGTTAGTTGCAATAACTATATATCGCGCACCCGCAATCCACTGCTGATGATGTCACATATTACATCATTCATGACATGGTCAGTGACATCACTGATGACATCAATTTATGACAACATCCAGTGACTGTATGTTTCTGTAAAGTTAAAATATGTCTTACATATTGAAGAATGAGTGGATGTATAAGTGTCTGGATGAAGGATTTAGTAGGTGCATGACTGACTGTATGAGTGAGTGATTAAATGTGTCTCACTGAGAGCATGAGTTGGTGACTAAACTGTCTTAATTTGTGCATCATTATGTCTGTTGTTCTGTAAACTGCTGCATGTGTTGATCAGTAGCTATATGAGTAACTATATGGGTTATTGATTGGTTGCCCAAGTATTTGTATGGGAGACTGAGTGTGTGTGTGGGTGGCTGGGAGGTGTATGACTCTGTGCATAGATGTGTGAGCAGTTGATTCACTAGATGTATGGGTTCAAAAGTGCATGTGGAAACAGCTGTATGGGCGGTTAACTGTGTGCATGAGTGTATTGGTGAGTGAATGGATATCTCAGTGCTACCATGTCAAAGTAAGTACATATGTAAAACACAGTACATGTGAGAGTTGACATATATAAATAACTGTGCATAAGAGCCAATGAATGTGTGAGTAGCTGTGTGGATCATTGTGAACTTGTATCAGGGATTGTATAAGAGAGTAAATATGTGTTAGTATATGTTTGAATAAGTAAGGTGTGTATAACTGTATAGTTGAGGAAATGGAGGTGTGATTGATTCTTTGCATGACTGACTAGGTGTGTGAGTAACTCCATGGATGAGTGACAGTCTGTGAGTGTCTGTTTACACTGAGTGGATCTAAGGTTATATTAGAGTCTGAAGAGCTTCATCGTATTATCACATGAATGATGTCATCAATGATGTCATCAGTGATGTCATTTAAGATGTCATCAGTGATGTCATCAGTGATGTCATTTGACATGTCATCAGTGATGTCATCAGTGATGTCATTTGAGATGTCATCAGTGATGTCATCAGTGATGTCATTTGAGTTGTCATCAGTGATGTCACGGACCATGTCATGAATGATGTAATATGTGACATCATCAGCAGTGGATTGCGGGTGCGCCATATATAGTTATTGCAACTAACTATATATGCGAATTTCTATGGTTTTGTGCGAGTAAATTAAGGTTTTGTAAATGCTAATCCCTAACTATATATGGTCTATAACCTATGGTTTTTTCAGTGAATATATATATGTATATATATATATATATATATATATGTATATATATTTCAACAAAAACCTCAGTTTTGAAGGGGCACACACAAGCTGTATTTTTTCGGCACCCAGCGCCTCCTTTATTCATTAAAATTAAATTCGCCTTACGCGTTTCGGAGCATCTTCGCTCCTTGGTCACAGGCATTGCGGCATGGTGGCAGGAAGAGTCAAAGGGGGCGTTTCCCAGCATGCTCTTATGTAACGCCCTCCATTAGGCAGAAGATATTCACAGCTTGTATTGCATGCTGGTACATGTGGTTTAGGACAATCCATTCGTAGGTTATATGCCTCCTTTGTGATCATTAGTTGCTTGTAGTAAGTTTCCTCCCAACACGATATTGTCACAATTGTTCATAGCCCTCCAGTGGGCTTTAGATTAAAGGAACGCCGTATTGCAGTGTAAGCTTACGACCGCTTTTGCCAACCGGAGACTGCGCAAAGTTCTTTGTCTCCATGGTCCCCTTTGTTTTCAACGGGGCGGTGCAGTCTTCGCGGCTAGGTGTGCCGCCATAGTCTATTTCAACAAAAAACCTCTGTTTTGAAGACGTATACACAAGCGGTATTTTTTCGGCACCCAGCGCCTCCTTTATTCATTTAAATTGAATTCGCCTTACGCATTTCGGAGCATCTTCGCTCCTTGGTCACAGGCATTGCGGCATGGTGGCAGGAAGAGTCAAAGGGGGCGTCGCCCAGCATGCTTTTATGTAACGCCCTCCATTAGGCAGCAGATATTTACAACTTATATTGCATGCTGGTACATGTGGTTTAGTACAATCCTTTCGTAGGTTATATGCCTCCTTTGTGATCATTAGTTGCTTGTAGTAAGTTTCCTCCCAACACGATATTGTCACAATTGTTCATAGCCCTCCAGTGGGCTTTAGATTAAAGGAACGGCGTATTGCGGTGTAAGCCTACGACCGCTTTTGCCAACCGGAGACTGAGCAAAGTTCTTTGTCTCCATGGTTCCCTTTGTTTTCAACGGGGCGGTGTAGTCTTCGTGGCTCGGTTTTCCGCCATAGTCTATTTCAACAAAAAACCTCCGTTTTGAAGACGCACACACAAGCGGTATTTTTTCGGCGCCCAGCGCCTCCTCTATTCATTAAAATTGAATTTGCCTTACGCGTTTCGGAACATCTTCGCTCCTTGGTCACAGGCATTGTGGCATGGTGGCAGTAGGAGTCAAAGGGGGCGTCGCCCAGCCTGCTCTTATCTAACATCCTCCATTAGGCAGCAGATATTCACAGCTTGTATTGCATGCTGGTACATGTAGTTTAGTACAATCCTTTCGTAGGTTATATGCCTCCTTTGTGATCATTAGTTGCTTGTAGAAAGTTTCCTCCCAAATATTGTCACAATTGTTCATAGCCCTCCAGTGGGTTTTAGATTCAAGGAACGCCGTATTGTATTGTGGTGTAAGCCTACGACCGCTTTTTGCCAACTGGAGACTGCACAAAGTTCTTTGTCTCTATTGCCCCGTTTGTTTTCAACGGGGCAGTGCAGTTTTCGCGGCTCGGTTTGCCACCATAGTCTATTTCAACAAAAAACCTCCATTTTGAAGACGCACACACAAGCGGAATTTTTTTGCCACCCAGCGCCTCCTTTATTCATTAAAATTGAATTCGCCTTACGCGTTTCGGAGCATCTTCGCTCCTTGGTCACAGGCATTGCGGCATGGTGGCAGGAAGAGTCAAAGGGGGCGTCGCCCAGCATGCTCTTATGTATCGCCCTCCATTAGGCAGCAGATATTCACAGCTTGTATTGCATGCTGGTACATGTGGTTTAGTACAATCCTTTTGTAGGTTATATGCCTCCTTTTTGATCATTAGTTGCTTGTAGTAAGTTTCAAAACTCAAGGACATATACTGCAAAGGTGGTGCTGCAGGTCAAGAATTGCCCAATGGTGCTGTTCTTGTTAGACCCTGGTACCTTAAATTCTTTGACCATTTTGCTTGATTTGCACGCTCTGCAGTGTCCACACGGGTAGAAGCCTTTAAGATTGTGTACATTAATGTTCCTATTCTCTGTAATGTCCCCTTTTACTAAGCGATCCCGCAAGCTTCTGCCTCTACGGTATGTTATTGACGGTCTATCACCTATCATTTGACCTATGACATTGTCTGTTTGCAAGATTCTCCATTTTTACAGCTACTTGGCGAAGGAAGATGATCCCCCAGTTATGTCCTTTGTTTCAGCTCAGGATTAATTCTGGCACTAGTCCGATTACACACAATTTTGGTACATGGGACTAATGATTGAGTGTATTTTAATTATCACTTAGATAACGTCTATATCAATGTGGTCATTACTCGATTAGAGAAAGGCTATAGTTACATTTCCTTTCAGAGCCATGCAGCACTTTCTGTTTATGCTCGAGGTTTTTTTTGAGGATTTTTGAATTTTTCTCCCAAAACTTTATTGATCGCAATTCTTTTACGAACAAGATTGGTAAGGAAATTGCTTTGGATAACAATCAACATTTGAAAATGATGACATTTTCAATGACCACTATGCCGCAATATGTATAAAATGTATATATTTGTGCAACAGAAAGATGAAAATGTATTGAATTACACCATTACAGAATGGCGGTGAGCTGAACTGGAAACACTGAGGTTTTTGACAAGAACAAAATCCTCTGTCTATGTTTACTTATGTACTTAGGCACGGTTGTTTGCTGCCGTAAATTGCGTGATCAAGACACTTTTGTGTCGAAATACATAGCGGTTTGCAGTAAATAAATCTTTGGTGAAGATTACTCAACCTCTGAGTGTGCATCATTATTTAGGATTGGACGCTCTCTGTCTCTATATACATGCCAGTTACGCGCTTTTGGAAACCCCTGCACCCTCGAGGGTCTCGGTCAAAGCTGGCTTCTGCTTCGCAGTTCGTGACTTTTCCCAGGGCACTGGGTTGACCGAATCCCACCCTCGGACACTTCAAGACTACCGGCAGTGTTGGAGACATTGTGCCTCATATCGGGAGAACTGGAGCCCCAGTTCTACCCCTGCTAAATGGACTGTTGTATATGGGGGTTGGTGCAGTATGGGGAGCTGAGGAGGGGGTCGCCACGCAGAAGTCAGGTTGAAGTGGCCCGTGATATATCATCACCCCTGTTGCAGTGCCAGACCAACGTAGAGCACTCTTGTACCTGTAGTACAGACGCACTGGGCGTCCTACAGAGAAACACAGGCAGCGAATCACATTCCACGCTGTCTATTCAAGGGGCGGAGCTGACTCTCACCTGACTGGAAAGGAGAAGGTATTTCAACCACATTGCTTGTCCTCTCCATGCAAACACCTCATGGCGCTGACGAAGGCTGAACTATGCTGAAATGCATTCGCCCTATTGCTGGTGCTCGTGGCATTAAAAGACCCCTTCAAAGTATCCTCTGTGTGGTTTCCACTTCTTGCTGCTGTTGGGGAAGATTTATATATATATATATATATATATATATATATATATATATATATATATATATATATATATATATATATATATATATATATATATATATATATATATATATATATATATATATATATATATATATATATCTGGAAACCCTCAAACCACTTCCTGAGTTCTCCCAGCGGCAGTCAGGCGAGGAAAGAGACGCAGACCTCCAGAGTTTTTCAAGTGGGCAGTATTTTATTCAGTGACCCAACACAACGCGTTTCAAGCCCGTAAGCCCTTGATCACGTGTCATATATATATATATATATACATATATATATATATATTTAGTTTTTTTTAATATATATATATATATATATATATATATTATATTTATTAAAATATCTGATATTCAAAATAATAGTTGGAGATTATGTTGGTTGCTCACATACAGAGGTTATGATGCTATATTAACCCATCACAATTATTATAACCATGTGTGGAAATCTTTGCTTGAGTTGTGTCCATTGGGGCTCTTGGTATCTAATTCAAAGATATATTGTGTTTCAAGTCTTCGTAATTTGCCTTCTCTGTTTCCCCCGCGTCTGGACAGAGGTATTGCATCAATTAGGAAGCAGGAAAAATGTTTCAAGTCATTGGAGTGTACCTTTTCAAAATGTCTTGCGATGGGGTACGCTTGATCTTGATTGGTGTAAGGAGTTTAGAAATGTTCTTAGGTGTTTCTGAAAAGGGAGTTTTATATGTAGTTCTGCTATACCAATATTGGCTGGCTTTGCAAGTGTTACATTTGACAAACCCCTTGAAAGCTGATAACCAATTAGTAGAAATCCTAGTTTCTGGACTGCTGGTAACCAATGATTCCTTCATGGATTTCTTTTTCATAAAAGTGATACTGGGATGTTTGGGCATTAGCTTGCCAATTACTGGATCGCTTTTGACAACTGACCAATTTTTATCAAGTATTCTACGTATGGCCTTTTGCTCTTTGCTGTAGGTGAGGATACGTCTAGTTGCGGTGTCTGTTGATGTTGCACCTGGGGGTTTCTTTGTTAGGAGATCTTCTCTCTTTTTGCCATTTGCTTTGGTAATAACTATATCTAAAGGCTTTGCAGTGTGACCTCGCTCCAAAAATCTTGCTTTACTCTGGTTTTGGGCCTCAGCTAAATACGTTTAGTTACTGCACACACGTCGAATCCTCAGCATCTCCCCATAAGGGATATTTTGAATGAGATGTTGAGGGTGATGACTCGTTGCATGCAGTAAGCTGTTGCCTGCCATGGGTTTGCGATAAAGTTTTGTTTCCAATCTCTGATTCCTAATGTATACTTCTACATCTAGGAAGCAAACACTAGCATTGCTAATGGTGGATGTGAAATGGAGATTGATGTTTTTGTTATTGAGCTTGTTGATAAAAACAAGTGCTTCCATTTCTGTGCCATTCCATATCAGGAATAAATCGTCAATGTAGCGTAGACATATTTTTAAATGGCTATCTACTTGTAGAGACAGAGGGATTTCTGGAGTGCATGGGTACAACCTAATTAATTGGAGGAGTGAAGCAGTACTTTGTAGGTGGTTAGAGATCTGCATGGGTAGTGCACAGGGGATTGCAGCAGTGCATGTGTTAGTGCCTGGGTCATTCCATGAGTATGAACAGAATACCTCAGCACACCATTATCATTATTTCCAATACTAGTAATACAAATGTAGCTTCACACAGTCTGTGAGATCTCAGTGCCCTGTGCGATTCAGTCCAAGAAAAAAAATAGATCTCAAGAGGAAATGATAGAATAGTCCAAAACAAGTCTTCTTGAGTCGAAGCCTGTTTAATTTCACATGTCACAAGAAGAAAGCAGCCAACGCGTGTTTCGCCCTCAGGGCTTTTTCAAGGCTGCAAATAAGATATTGATATATGTCCATCAGGAGAATGCTCATTTCAATTAGATTGTAGTAGTAGTGTACTTATAATGATCATGCAGCATCTCTAGTTGTTCCTGTTAGTTAACCTAACAATCCTGTGATGTGCACAGTGATACACAGCATTATAAATATGAAAAGCACCCTAGTGCACCGGAATTCCCAGAGAGCATCTATCTATACTGGTGGAAAAGCAAGCATTTCAAAAGATGATACAGAAAGAAGAGTATATTAAGAACCAAGAGGAATAAGATAAATTAGGTAGTGTGCTCAAAAATGTGGTGGCACATTACAATGTGGTTTGTACGATTTTTGATAAGTGTAAGAGCAAGTAGGGAGCATAATGGAAATTACCCATCACCTGGTGCAAGGATATGCAACCGTGATGTTTCTCACCTTGTAGTTATACATCCTCTAATGACTAAAATCCACAAAGTTCCTTGCTGAAATCGGCTCATATAAGAGTAGAAGATATTCCCAATATTTGTATTATGGATTTCTGTCAATCATGGAATATATCTTACATGGACTTGTGTCATTCACTCTGAAAATACAACAATATCATCAATTATTGTATATATTTTTCTATATGGATAGAGTCAAATATACCTCAAACTGTAGTGTAAACACCAAAACATTCGTTATTTTTAAGAAGGGTAATAAATATATTACCCAGCCGTTTATACTAGATCAGATTTAATATGATTGTCACTTAGTGTCAGTTCTTTTAAACTTGAAGATAAAATTAATGCTAAAATTTAGCTTTAATAGACCTTACCTATGTTAGGTTGAATATGTCTCCAATAAGAGGTGATATGTTCGTTTCCTTTCTAAATTGATTATAGGAATCCCAAGTTACATTCCATCCAAAACCGTTGTATTAATTATTTCCATGAATCTTGATAAATCCAATGGTGTATTTATATCAATATTTAATAGTTGTGAGTTAGCAGGACCCAGGGAGTAAACAAATGGTGAGCAAAATAGGGTGGGGCACCTCAATAAAACATGTTGTGGATATCACCACAATATCGAGCTTCACAGTTATTTGTATTTTGTTGTGAAGCCAAACATGTATTACTAATTTTATTTGTGACCTGCATACGAGGTTTTCATAGGACATTATTTATATCGAGTTTGTTGACTTAGTACTAAATACGGTGGAATGGGGTCCAAAACAAAAAGATACGTCTCCATGTTGCTTATAAATGCGGTTCATGGATCTATAAGGCATGTTAATTGATACAGTTCCGGAAGGTAACTTTAAAAAGTCAGAAAAATAGGACTTTTATTTTTAGAAAACGTGATACCTATCCGGACATGAAGAGTAATACATATCCATGTCGCATGTATGCACAGTTCATGGATCTTTAAGGCATGGTAATTGATGCAGTTACGATAGGTAACTTTAAACGTCAAAAAGATAAGACTTTTATTTTAAAAGCCAAAGTGCCTGTCCAGACATGAGGCGTAGTTACATGAATATTTCTGGCTATATAAGCCTCTCACATGGCTCAAAGACGTGCATTAAAACCACCACCCGTCTCTTCTTACCTGTTCGATATATCGAAGGGCATTGTATCGCGCCCACACGCATCCGATGCACACACGCGATGCCGGCTCCCGGTCCCCGTATTAGTACGTCATGTTCGTTCGCCAAATATGTCACGAGCATGGAAGAAGGACTGACTCGCACGTTGTATACGAGCGGTCCTTCGAAAGCGGACGCCATTGTTGCCCATGTGCGTTCTGCTGTACAAATATATATGTAAGCCTCATTTTTTGACTCTTCGCCACAAAAAAAGCAATTGTGGAGAATTTTAGTTAATGACAATTAAATGTCAACTCCCTAAAGTCTATTTAGAAAAGGAAACATGAGAACCCATATTGTAAATCAAGAATATGGGGAAATTTTTTTTTAATTAGGGGTCCGATTAAAATGTAAGATCTAAAGAAAATTTTATGTATGTATGTAGACTTAACTATTAAATAATTATCATAAGGAATTTCCACCAACATAAAAGATGAACCACCAGGATTCCATGTTCACCATTACAATCTATGTATAGAGAACAGGCAATCATTGTTCTCAAAACAGGACATAGAGAGGGAAAACAAATACACATGGCATGTTATATTAAGAGATCCTCCTATTGCTGTCATCATTGACCCAATTAAAAAACGAAGTATGACACATATAATTATTTTCGTTATATATGCATAAATACAAAGCATCCTCACATGTATCGTTTAATTGTTGTTATGCATCCAGAATGTTTGTAAACATGCCTGATGCACTATACACGTATTTGCCTTCATCAAGTGTCCTTTAGTGCCGGAAAATATTTTGCCATGAATTCAGATCTATAGAGACCTATAGGTTTTTATCATTTATAAGAATTCATGAAGATCCTTGACAATATTCACCCCACATTCCACTGCTCATAGCTGAATTATCCATAGGCTCTCTTTCTTTCGTAAACATGACAATTTATCCCCGCCTCTCGGACCCAGGTTGACACTCTCAATTCCATGGAAAGGAATTCCGGTGCACTAGGGTGCTTTTCATATTTATAATGCTGTGTATCACTGTGCACATCACAGGATTGTTAGGTTAACTAACACGAACAACTAGAGATGCTGCATGGTCATTAGAAGTACACTACTACTATAATCTAATCGAAATGAGCATTCTCCTGATGGACATATATCAATATCTTATTTGCAGCCTTGAAAAAGCCCTGAGGGCGAAACGCACGTCGGCTGCTTTCTTCTTGTGACATGTGAAATTAAACAGACTTCGACTCAAGAAGACTTGTTTTGGACTATTCTATCATTTCCTCTTGAGATCTATTTTTTCTTCTTGGACTGAATCGCACAGGGCACTGAGATCTCACAGACTGTGTGAAGCTACATTTGTATTACTAGTATTGGAAATAATGATAATGGTGTGCTGAGGTATTCTATTCATATATGTGTGACCTAGGTTCTGATTGATCCTGGGACGGAACGACACCTTGGTGGGTAGGTGTCATATACCTTAAGCACCCAAGCCATAGTTGCACTTGCGTAACGATTCGATGTACTTATTATAATTGGCGCAACACTTCAGGATGTGCGGCTCAATCTAAGCAAACCCATCTAATGTTGATACATCATTCCATGAGTACATGGGTACTGATTGGAAGATTAGAGTACTGCAAGGAGAGTGCATGGTGAATTTATAAGTGCTTGGGTTTTGGTGGAGTGAATGGATAAGTACATGGTGCTGCCTGGGTGATTGGAGGAGTGCATGGGAGTGACAGGGCAATGACTGGACTGCATGGGTACTAATCAGGGTATTGTAGAAGTGCATGAGTTAGTGCATGGGTCATTGCATGAGTGCATGGGTAGTGACTGGATGATTAGAGTGCTGCAAGGAGAGTGCATTGTGAATTTATAAGTGCTTGGGTTTTGGCACCCGCCAGTAGGTAATATATATATATACATACATAATAAAATGCCGGTAGACATGACCAGAATGTGCCTGGAACAAAATTTCTTTATCTTCAATGGCGCAATTTACCATCAGGTTAGAGGTGTGGCGATGGGGGCCTGCTTCTCACCTAGCTACGCGTGTCTTCACGTTGGGCTATGGGAGGAGCAGGTCCTAGTCGGTCAGCACCATGATTTTATTTCCAACAATATTGTTTTATATTTGCGTTACATTGATGATATTTTTTTGATTTGGAGGGGTAGCCAGGAGAGTGCCAAGAAGTTTGTTGATTTAATTAATTTGAATACTGTTAATCTTAATTTTACTGCAAACTTGAGCTCTGAGTCAATCTGTTTCTTAGATGTCGAGGTATTTGTGGAGGGTACTGCCCTTAATACAAGATTGTACAGGAAGCCCAGTGCGGGCAACACCATCCTGCACTGCAATAGCCAACATCCAGCACACTTAATTCGGAGCATTCCCTTTGGGGAAATGCTCCGAATAAGGAGAGTCTGCAGTACAGATGCCGAATGCGCGGCTGCGCAGGAGGCATGCAGGTTACGCTTTCTGGCTAGGGGCTACTCTACAGAAATTTTGGTCAAGGCAATCAGACGTTCCAATTCAGTTAGCAGGCAGGAGGCATTGATACCCAAAACGAGAAATATCCAATTGGATGCTACTGTGACCAAGGATTTTTAAAGTAGTTCCCCACGAGCTATTCTGACATTTAATCGGCAACATGGGGCTCTTCGAAAAATCATTAATAGGAATTGGAATTTGGTTCGCAGTGATCCTGTAATTGGTCACAAAGTGAATACCAAACCAATTCTAACATTTAGAAGATCCCCCTCAATGTCGAAGGCTCTAGTTAGTAATACTCTAGAACCAAAGATCTCTACCACCTGGTCAGTTTTAAAGAAGGGTTTCAGGACTTGCCCCCAATGTAAAGCCTGCCGCTTTGGCAGCAATAGGACTCATTTCAAAAGTCCTTTTCATGAGCATCCTACTGCCATCTCAAAGTGGCTTACATGCAAAACAGATTATGCCATTTATGTGTTGGAGTGTCCTTGTGGGCTCCAGTATGTGGGCAGTACCAAATTGCCTGCCCACAAACAGATACTCCAACACATATGGGCAATATCTGGGCATGATCATAATTATCCGGTTGCCAGGCACTTCCAGGATAAACATTCAGGTGTTCCTGATCAACTTCTATTCTTTTTGATCGATTGTGTCGAGGCTTCGAGGAGAGGAGGTGACCGTGAGGCCAAACTCCGTCTCCTTGAGACCCGATACATCCTGGAACTTAACACCAAATATCCTAATGGCCTTAATGACAGGGAAGATCTCTATACCTGTCTCTAGGATTAATTTATATGCCAACAAAGACCTGTCCGGATATGTTAGCAATTACATGTTCCCTTTATGATGTTTCCATTTGTACATGTGATGAACTGTTTTTAAAACTTATTCTCAGTACGTAACTGGTTCTGATTTTAAACTTGGAATTATTGGTTATCACTTTTTTTGCACTTTGCTAACTTTGCACTTTCAAATTATGCACTTTATATGCCTTGGACAGATATTGTGACCGGCCCACTTGGGCTCTATTCAGATCACATACAAGTATCGTGTCATACTTATGCTGCTATTAGATACTTAATATTTGAGCTATTGTTTTTAACTTTTTATACAATAGGACAAATCGGATTTTAACACTAAATAATGTACATAGATGAATTTACTTACCATGTGCATATTTGTAAGTGTTTCCTTCTTCTGCCGATTTATGCAATTTAAACATGCTTTATTTTTTCTTAAAATCTATAAATTTGATTTTAATGAAATGTGTAAATTGCTCGGGTTAAAATTGTATTGGCCCACTTGGGCATTATCGTTTTCCGATTTGTACAAATGCAGCAAACACCATGTGTAGTATTTTTTCTATTGCTATGACACGATCTATTGCACTGTCACTTTAAAAGTCCTGCTTGATTCTCGCTGTTTGTCATGTGATCAAGCCTCCCTGGAGGCGAAACGCGTCATGGCGGCAGCGCTGGCTTTATTGGAATAAATCACCTTTCACCAGCACCCTTGGGTCGGCTCTTTGTTACTGTGTATCCGGGCATCCTGTGTTCCGAGTGACAAGTTTCGCCATATATATATATATATATATATGAAAAACAAACCTTCCTCCTCGAAGAAAGGAAACGAGCCGCTACCTCAGCAGTAAGGATTGGGTTTATTAAGTAATGTGGTTAAGGCATTCCTGACGCGTTTCAGTCCCCATGGACTTTTCTCAAAGGATTGCGCCTGTTAGTTCATTGCAGCAGAGTTCCACAAGTCTTCCCATTTCTTGCAAGTTCCGCCCTTGTTGTTCACGGGCTGCCTCTGTCATCTTGGCTCGCAGGACCGGCATTTATTGAATCCATTTCCTCTGATGGTATGGTGTGGAATCATTTCCTTTTAAAGACAGAGTGTCTTGTGGGTCCTGTGACGTGGATGGCAATTATTTTAAAGAGGGTTTAGCTGGGACTTGTAGTTCCGTGTTGCACTTTTGCTGAAATATTTTAAAATTGCTGTGAAAGTTCATTAATTTTCCTTTCCCGCTGACTCCAATGCATGCCTCCTTTGAAAGGCTGCTGGACACCATACCGAAGCCAGTCTTCGGTGTCACCCGCTGTTCCCGTTCGTTTTGCACGATTTTCAAAAGTGGTTCAGTTTTGGGCAGCTGTGGTGCGTTTGGCTGGTGGTGCGATCCTCATGGCTGAACCACGCCATATTTATGAAAAACAAACCTTCCTCCTCGAAGAAAGGAAACGAGCCGCTACCTCAGCAGTAAGGATTGGGTTTATTAAGTAATGTGGTTAAGGCATTCCTGACGCGTTTCAGTCCCCATGGACTTTTCTCAAAGGATTGCGCCTGTTAGTTCATTGCAGCAGAGTTCCACAAGTCTTCCCATTTCTTGCAAGTTCCGCCCTTGTTGTTCACGGGCTGCCTCTGTCATCTTGGCTCGCAGGACCGGCATTTATTGAATCCATTTCCTCTGATGGTATGGTGTGGAATCATTTCCTTTTAAAGACAGAGTGTCTTGTGGGTCCTGTGACGTGGATGGCAATTATTTTAAAGAGGGTTTAGCTGGGACTTGTAGTTCCGTGTTGCACTTTTGCTGAAATATTTTAAAATTGCTGTGAAAGTTCATTAATTTTCCTTTCCCGCTGACTCCAATGCATGCCTCCTTTGAAAGGCTGCTGGACACCATACCGAAGCCAGTCTTCGGTGTCACCCGCTGTTCCCGTTCGTTTTGCACGATTTTCAAAAGTGGTTCAGTTTTGGGCAGCTGTGGTGCGTTTGGCTGGTGGTGCGATCCTCATGGCTGAACCACGCCATATTTATGAAAAACAAACCTTCCTCCTCGAAGAAAGGAAACGAGCCGCTACCTCAGCAGTAAGGATTGGGTTTATTAAGTAATGTGGTTAAGGCATTCCTGACGCGTTTCAGTCCCCATGGACTTTTCTCAAAGGATTGCGCCTGTTAGTTCATTGCAGCAGAGTTCCACAAGTCTTCCCATTTCTTGCAAGTTCCGCCCTTGTTGTTCACGGGCTGCCTCTGTCATCTTGGCTCGCAGGACCGGCATTTATTGAATCCATTTCCTCTGATGGTATGGTGTGGAATCATTTCCTTTTAAAGACAGAGTGTCTTGTGGGTCCTGTGACGTGGATGGCAATTATTTTAAAGAGGGTTTAGCTGGGACTTGTAGTTCCGTGTTGCACTTTTGCTGAAATATTTTAAAATTGCTGTGAAAGTTCATTAATTTTCCTTTCCCGCTGACTCCAATGCATGCCTCCTTTGAAAGGCTGCTGGACACCATACCGAAGCCAGTCTTCGGTGTCACCCGCTGTTCCCGTTCGTTTTGCACGATTTTCAAAAGTGGTTCAGTTTTGGGCAGCTGTGGTGCGTTTGGCTGGTGGTGCGATCCTCATGGCTGAACCACGCCATATTTATGAAAAACAAACCTTCCTCCTCGAAGAAAGGAAACGAGCCGCTACCTCAGCAGTAAGGATTGGGTTTATTAAGTAATGTGGTTAAGGCATTCCTGACGCGTTTCAGTCCCCATGGACTTTTCTCAAAGGATTGCGCCTGTTAGTTCATTGCAGCAGAGTTCCACAAGTCTTCCCATTTCTTGCAAGTTCCGCCCTTGTTGTTCACGGGCTGCCTCTGTCATCTTGGCTCGCAGGACCGGCATTTATTGAATCCATTTCCTCTGATGGTATGGTGTGGAATCATTTCCTTTTAAAGACAGAGTGTCTTGTGGGTCCTGTGACGTGGATGGCAATTATTTTAAAGAGGGTTTAGCTGGGACTTGTAGTTCCGTGTTGCACTTTTGCTGAAATATTTTAAAATTGCTGTGAAA
Organism: Lissotriton vulgaris; assembly: GCF_964263255.1. Classification (NCBI taxonomy): domain Eukaryota; kingdom Metazoa; phylum Chordata; class Amphibia; order Caudata; family Salamandridae; genus Lissotriton; species Lissotriton vulgaris. The sequence continues at coordinate 580,521,811 of NC_141687.1, read as the reverse complement.
GTTCATTAATTTTCCTTTCCCGCTGACTCCAATGCATGCCTCCTTTGAAAGGCTGCTGGACACCATACCGAAGCCAGTCTTCGGTGTCACCCGCTGTTCCCGTTCGTTTTGCACGATTTTCAAAAGTGGTTCAGTTTTGGGCAGCTGTGGTGCGTTTGGCTGGTGGTGCGATCCTCATGGCTGAACCACGCCATATATATATATGTTACTCACTGGTGCTTACCAGTGGGTAGTATTATAGTTAGGACCACATTAATAGGGAAAGCATTTTTTGTTTTCCTAATAACTATGATGCCTTTTGCCAGATTTTCACAAAATTTCCCACAAAAAGTGTTCTTTCCCCTTAGCACCCAACTGGAAAGTTACAGGCAGTCTCTGGCAGAAGGGGGAGTCGGGGTCCCAAAACATGTTTTCTCAATTCATTTTTCCATAGGAACTTTAGACACAGCTACAGCCCAAACCACGGAATAGATTTACACACAATTTGGCAGAAAACTAGATCTTGATTCAGAAAGAATGCCTTTTGTGATTTGGTGCAAATATGTTTATGTGTTTTTGAGCAATTAATTAGGCCTGGGCAAAGCACTACGCCACGCTCGCGAAGTTTGCAAAGTTTGCGCAACTTCGCACTACGCGAGCTGCACGTAGCACAGCGCGAACACGCGTAGTGCAGCGTAGCGTAGTGCAGTGCTCATTTTTTGCTTGTTCGCGGTTCTGAACGTCATGTTCGCGACCGCGAGCAAGCAAAATGACATCCCGGTGAGATTCTCAACGCGGGGAGGTAAGGTTTCTTGTTGTGAGTGGTTGCACATGCTCGCGACCGCTCTCAATGAGAAACTATCAGTTTGCGTTGAGAAAGCTGCAGCTCGAGTAATAATCTACTCGAGCAGCAGAAAACTACAGCTCCCACTGTGCAAGATGCCGTTTTCAATGATTGCACAGTGGCGGATGCTTGTCCGCACTGTGCAATCATTGAAAACACATCTTGCCCAATGCGAACATGCTACTACGCAGCTCGCGTAGTGCTATGTGAAGTTCGCGTAGTGCGAAGTGCACTTCGCGTAGCTTCGCGTAGCGCTACTTCGCGAACTACACCCACCCTTACAATTAATGCTCAAATCTTTGTATATATCACACCACGGAGGATCTGCGGACCCAATTGATCTCATGGAGAGATCTGATTCACTGCAACCACATCAACCAGGATGTGGTGGCAGCCCTCTAAGGTCCCAGTCCTAAAAATAGGTGAAAAAGTGACATGAAAGGGAAGGGTAGAGATACCCTGTTCCCCTCGGCCTGGTTGTGGTGTCCCAGAGGACCCACATTGGGCAAAAACTCGTTTTTTGTTTAAATATTTGCTGCAGATTCATAAAGTATTCACAGATCTGAGCATTTTTTTTAAACAAAAATGTGCGGGCTACCAGACTACTAAAAAAAAAAAAACCCGGAGCGGGGAGGGGAGGTGTGAAATAATTCTTTACGGGAGGGAGCATGCAGCCTCACCTCCCCAAGACTCTGTGAGGCCTCGGGAACTCATCCTTCATTCAATAAAAAAGGGGAGGGAGGACATGCAGCTCTCCTCCCCAAGCCATAAAAGGCTCTGAAGACACGTTATCCTGGGAAAAATTCTATTAAAAAGAGGAGGGGGCCAAGCAGGCCCTCTTCCTTAAACTCGTAAAGCCCTGGGACCCTATACCCACGGGCCAGCTCTCAGACTCTGTTCCAGGGGGCCCATCCCAGGACACAGTAGATTTCCTGCTGGCATCAGCACGGGCAGGGAACATATATTTGCTCTCACTCAGCTGGAGCATTTTTTAAATGTCCCACCAGGTAGGAGCAGATATGCCTTCCCTGCTCTCTCTCGTATTGGAACTTTAAACATGCTCCCACCGGGTGGGAGCAGACTTCTTTTTCCCTTGCCCTGCAACTGGGGCCTCAGTGGCCCCCAACTTGCTTAGTAGTTGGTGACCCGTGTGGGCACAAGGGCACTCACCTAAAAAAAATACAGTCCCCGGAGGATGGTCTCCCAGGGCCATATTGGGCTCTGGAGAGGGCCCCTCCCCTTTTTTATGGAAGTGTGCCTCAATGCCCTTAAAGGGCCCAGGGGTTGGGGTCCCTGGGGCACCTAGTGGCTGGAAAGGGGAGCAACATGCCAGCCTCTCCTTTACAATAGTCACCAGGGCCTGCAGTGTCTTGGGGAGTAGGGCTTTGTGCCACCTTCCCTTTAACAAAATAAAAAGGCCTTGGTGGATGGATCTCCAGGGCCTAAAGTGGATTGGGGAGGTGTGCTGTACTAATGAGTTGGATACAGGGCCAAGCCTGTGGCCAAGCCCTGCTGCCACCTGCGCATAGGTAAAAACTGTGCACGGTGAGTTGGGTGCCTGCGAGAGGTTTGCGTTAGGTTGTGGCCGCAGGCCAGGCCCTGGAGCCAGTCCCACAATGGGTTTGGCTGCCTACATGGAGTTTGGCGTTATGTATGGTAACAAAATGCTACTTTGCATTAAAAACCTTAACAATTTACTAAAAAAGCAAAGGTTAAAGTAACATTATAGTTAGTTATAGTTAGTTAGTGGCAATGAAACATATTAAATTTAAATAAAACACTGAAATTCACCATTTATACTTATCTTAGGTAATGTTCCATGGTTGCTACCAAGTTAGTAGTAATTTGTAATAGGTCAACAAAACTTCAGAATATAGAGACTGTGTCTACTAATATCACCAGTAGATGTGGTTTTTGGCGGCCTCATAGTACCACATCTAAACTTTTAACCTTCAAGAGTAATAGATGTTGTCAGCAACCTCGAACATGACCACTACAATTCCCAAGGAATTAATGGAAACAGCTCTAACCCTTTTGTTTGCCCTTTTGCATGCGCAAGTTGTCACAAAGAAAAGATACATGAATACATTTTCAAATGTTTATTGAAAATGAAGTATGAGTTTATTTAAGCAGATGAAACACATCATTATAAGCATTATTAACATGGTGAAAAACACATACAATTCAACCATGGTAATTGTTCCTAATGTTACTCCTATTTATCACTAACACCTTTAAACCGGGGAGAGCATATAGGGAGTACCCTTCTGCCATACCAGTTGGAATTGTCTAACCCCATACCTTGGTATTATGTGTCAGTAAGCCGCTCTCAATGCATTAATTATTTCCGTACTGATGACGGAACCGCTCCGTCATCAGCCATGGTAGCGCTGTGCTGAAGACGGAGCGGTTCCGTCATGGCCCGCCCGACGCACCTGCGCGGCGCTGATTTTGCGCCTGCGCGGCGAGTTCTATTGGGTGGGCAGGGCCATGACGGAACCGCTCCGTCATCAGCACAGCTCAACCGAGGCTGGTGACGGAGCGGTTCTGTCATCAGCATGGGCGTGCCGCGCGCCCCCCGCCCCCTTAGCGCTGAGGCAGAATAGCCGCCGCAGCAAGAGGTTAACAAACTCACCCGTCTAAGGGCCTTATTTACAAGCACTAATACATCGCTGTAGTAATGCATTAATGCGTCAAAATTACTTGCTCCGGCAGCAAAAATCCTTATGATGCCATGGATGTGCCATATGTACAATACGGGGCTCCATGGCAAAAGGACCCATGTATGTGTCAGAAATACTGATGCAAATGTGTGAAGGATGCCGTAAGGTGCATTGCTGTAATTGGTCATAAGACTGATATGACTACAGCAATGCATAAAAAAACAGAGGCGATGCGTCTATATTCCCTGACTTAAGTAGCCTACTGTATGGGTATCAATGTAATAGAGTGAAAAAAGTTTAGAAACGTACCTTGGACTCTAATACATTGGTCCTTTATGCCTCACATACAAGTGGGCAAAGTGTACTTTTATGCATTAGGGCAAGGCACTGTCCAGTTTCGCCTGCAACTTTGTAAAGTTTGAGGCAATGGACTGTACTGAGATAAATAACGGTGTGCATACCACCCCTTATGATGTTTCAAGTATAATTGCCCCACTGTTGGTTTTGCACCCGGATTGAAAAAAACACTTGAGCGAAGGATGGTTTCATCAAAGACTTTATGTATGGCGACACAGCTCATTTTTATTAACATCAGCTGAAATCCTGAAAATGGTTTCATTTCTTAGAGAGTGAACACACGGACTGGTTATGTCTATATAACAGTTAGATTTCGAGAAATTTTGCGAAAATGTAACAAGTTTGATTTGTGTTTAGTATTAAAATTGGCGTTGATAATTTTGTGTCGGGTGAAAGTGCATTATGGGTGTTGTAGTGTGGAGACTGGCTTGGGGTGTCAGGTGATTAATTATTTGATACCTAGGTGGGCGGAGTATATGTGGGTTGAAAGCAGGTTTTAATGGCGGGTTTGTTCCACGAGAGATAATAGCTGTTTGAGGCGCACGTCATACGGCAAGAGAGATTATGGAGTAAGCAGATATGTCTGTAGTTGGTCATTGTGGTATAAGGTTATGTTTAAACGTATAGGTTGGGAATAGTTAGTTAGTTAGTGTTTTCAGTACATGGGCGAGTGAAGTGAGCGTGGTGACCGTATGAATGTAGGAAGATGTGAGAGAGTCAGAATTTGTGTGTGATTGGAGGTGAGGATGGTGGTTGCTTGAAAAACGATGAGCATGAGCGGTTTAGTAGAATGTTAGTCAGAATGGGGTGAATGCGATTTGTTAGATGGGGGAAGAGGTGGTCACAGGAAGCGTATAAAGGGAGCAGTTAGACACCAAAGGGGAATGAGGGATTGCGCATTTATTGTTTATCACAGTATAGTTTGGGGAGTGAAGGATCATGGATTGTTGTTAAGGGGAGCAAGTTAGTTTTGAATTTAAATGTAATTGATTTCGATTACTTTTTTGAGTAATAAGCATAAGGGGATATACATTAGCAAAATTAATTATGGATTTATGTGTTTATCATTGGTAATGTTACACAGAGGATAATTCAGTAATTGTGTACTTTCTTAAATTGTTAACTTGCAGTTACCCCTGACGAAGGGCTGGAAACAACCTGAAATGCATTGGGTTGTTAATAGGGAAATGCTGCTTTGAAAGATTCTCTGCATTTTGATCGTATTTTCGAAGAGGTCTGAATGGGCACACTTAAATATGGGAAGCTTTCAAAATGCATGATGCCATACATGTGGATAAGAAAAAGGACAACAAAGAAATCTTTTGCCAAACATTGTGGATTAAATGGAATTAATCAAGAGTAAGGTCAAATGTTGAATCATTAGTAGGATCTCCATTTACGCTGTGCGTCTGGGAGTGGAACGTCTAAACGCGCTCCCCACTGTATCACAGACAAGTGGGCAAAGTGTACTTTTATGTACCACTATACCTACGTATGTGTGGAATATTGTGTGAGACTACTATGTGTGTAGATACAAGTCATTAATGTTGTGTAATGGGAGATTGACTCTACTGTGATTGATGAGAGGGGGCGGTATGCCGCTGTTGCGGGACGATGGGAAGGGCGTGCCCTGATATTACTTTCAGTTTATGTTCCTCCGGGTTTGAAGACTAGCACCTTCCAGGACCTTGGTGGCGCCATTTTGAATCTGCCCGCGGGGCTGTTGATTGTGGGGGGTGATTTTAACTCGGTTTGCTCCGGATCCTTGGACCGACATCCGCCTAGAGACCTCCGTAACACCCAACTGTGGTTGCCCACTTTCCTTGAGACACTGGGGCTGGTCGATAGTTGGCGACTCCTACATCCCACCCAAAGCCAATATTCCTTCCATTCTGGCGCTCACGGTAGCCTTTCCAGAATCGACTACGTTCTTACCCTGGCGGCTCACGCGCTGGCGGTCTCCGAGGCCCGTTTTTTGGCACGGGGTATTTCCGACCATTCCCCGCTGTGGGTCTCATTTGACTTCAATATCGTTATGTCGGAACGACCAGTGGTAGTTAACCCATGGTACTTCCGGAACCCCAAGGCTCGTAGTCTCCTAGCCAAGGCCATCGACCTCTAATTCGCGGAAAACGTGGGGTCGGTTATGTCGGCCGCCACTCTGTGGGAAGCATTTAAAACAGTCTTGAGGGGAGAGGCCTTTACTCTTATAGCGGAGGCCCGTAGAGTCAGAGATGCCGATATGGTGCGTGTCGAGGCGGAGATCATGGAGTTGTACTCCCGGATAGAGGCGGGTCCCGAGCCTGCCCTATTGCACAGTCTCTCCCTTAAACAATCGGAGTACCGTGATCTCGCTACTAACGCTGCTCTCGTCCTGGGTAAGGAACAGCAGGGTCGGATTTACGACGTTGGCGACAAGGCTGGGAAGTAGCTGGCCTGGCTGGACAAGAAGGAGAGGGCCAGCCGCGTTGTCCCTGAGATACTGGAAGGGGACGGAGAGGTGGTCACTGACCCGAGTGCCATTGCTGAGTCCTTTGCGGATTACTTTCGGGGTGTCTACGCCTCTGTCTCGGACCGGTCTGAGGCCGATTCGATTGCCTTCCTTTCTGATATCAATCTTCCGTGCTTGTCGGACGCGGATCGGGATGATCTGGACAGGGACGTTTCCGTGGATGAAGTCGCACTTGCGATCCGTTCTTTGAGGTCTGGCAAGGCGCCTGGTCCCAACGGTATTCCGGTTGAATTGTATAAGATTAGACCGGATGTGGTGTCCCCACACTTGTGCAATATGTTCCTGGAGGCACGGGAGAATGGTCTACTTCCCCTTGACCAGAGGTTGGCCACCATTGTGGTCATCCACAAGGAAGGGAAGCTGAGGGATTTGTGCCGGTGGTACCGTCCCATCTCTCTCTTGAACGCTGAGCCTAAGATTCTCGCCAAGATGCTCGCCAATCGTCTGATTGGCGTTATCGGCGACTTAGTGCACCCGGACCAGTCGGGCTTTATTCCACACCGCAACACTGCTCTTAACTTGCGTAGACTTCACGGTGCCCTGGCTAGGGCCCATACGCTTGAGGAGCCGGCTGTCCTGGCGTCCTTGGACGCCACGATGGCCTTTGACTCCCTCGAGTGAAGTTACCTGTGGGCAGTGTTGGCGAAGCTCGGTTTTGGCCCGGAATTCGTGGGATGGGTTAAGCTTCTATATGCCGAACCGCTGGCTAACGTTGCCGTTAATGGCTGTGTTTTGGCAACTTTTGCTCTTCGTAGGGGCATCAGGCAGGGCTGTCCTTTGTCGCCTCTCCTGTTCGCACTTGCGCTTGAGCCACTCGCGGCCCTGTTGCGGACTCATCCAGATCTGCATGGTATCAGGTGGGCCCCTGGTTTTGAGGACAGAGTCTCTCTATACGCAGATGATATTCTGCTGTACCTCACCTCCCCCTGTACATCCCTTATTGTGGCCTGTGATGTGCTGCGGCTTTTTGGTCGGTATTCTGGCCTTGTCATCAACTGGACCAAGTCGCACCTGTACGTTCTGAAAGGGGGAACACCGCGCCTCCCTAGGGGCTGCGGCATCCAGGTGGCGAGCCAGGGCTTCAGGTACTTTGGGATTTATATCTCCAGCAATGCAAAGGTGCGCTACGAGCACAATCTGCTTCCCCCTCTTCTCCGCCTTCGGCGAGACGTGGAGGGATGGCGCAAACTCCCGCTCTCTTTGCTTGGGCGCGCGGCATTATTTAAAATGATGTCCTTGCCTAGGTTCCTTTATGCCCTGCAAAATACTCAGGATCTGGTCCCAGCCCGGTACTTCCGGGAGATCGAGGGCCTGCAACGTGCCCTGCTTTGGGATGGCCGACCACGCATTGCTATCACGAAGCTCACGCTCCCGTGGTACGATGGGGGGATAGCGTTACCTGACGTGCGAAGGTACTATTGGGCCTCCCAGCTAGCGGCTATCAACCACGGTCTGTATGGTCCAGAAAACAACCCTGGATACGCCATGGATAGATGGATTCTGGGCGGCGGGAATTACTACAGGGCGCTGTACTCGAGGTCTCTTGATAGGCAGATGTCGGGTCCAACGAAAACCGCGGTCCATATTTGGAGGGCAATTACCAAGGCTCAGGGATGGAAAGATAGACTGACAAAATTTACCCCATTATACAACTCGGACATCCTGGGCACACTGTGGCATACCAAGGGTTTTGACAAGTGGGACCTGATAGGCATTTCCAGGGTGGAAGACATGTTGTCGAGATTAAGACCTTTGCCCAGTTACAGGAAGAATTCCAATTGGGTGACTCTGAATTTTTCCGATACGCCCAGTTACGGCACGCATTGCTGTCTGCCAGACCGGAGGAGGGGGCGATCCCGGACAGCTCCCCATTGGAGGATAGGGTGCTGGACAGCCATATGCCGGACAGCGCCATCTCACTGTCCTACAAAAAACTCATAAATGTCCGTACCGACCTCCTCCTGGGTGTGAGGGACCAGTGGATGCGTGATGGGTTGGAAATTGATGATGAGGACTGGCAGAGTGCGGTATCCTCCCCTAAGGAGGTTGCCATCTCTTCCCGTCTCAGGCTGGTGCAGCTTAAGATCCTGCACAGGGTCTATGTAACTGGTCCCCGACTCATGCATATAGGCTACTCTGAGGACGGGCTTTGTCGTCGTGGCTGTGGTGCCCTTGCCACTTTCATGCACATCCTTTGGGAATGCCCCGCAATAGCTTCCTACTGGCGACGCTTGCATTTGTCATGGGTGAGGTGACTGGGGTAGCGGTGAATGCGGAAGCCAGGAGGTGCCTCCTTAACATCTGGGATCCGACGGACCACAACGTGGCCCAGACTCAATGGGTAACCCTTGGCAACATGGTGGCTAAACGTGACATCGCGCAGAAATGGGGAGCTACGGCAGCTCCTCAGGTTGTACAATGGAAAGCCAATATGGATTGGTGTATGTTTACGGAGAAGACCGTTTATGTTGCCAGGGGTAAACCTAAAAAGTGGCAGAAATTGTGGGGGGCCTGGAATGCATACAGGGGGGACATCTGCATACCCCCGGAACCCGCCCCGCTGGAGGAACATCTGTCGCCGTAGCCTGTGACGCCAACTGCAATGCTGTATATATGCTATCCTGTGTTTTCCTCCCTCCCCGCTCGTGGCCTTTCTCCTGTTTTCATATTTGTGCTCCATATACCCCCCCGACTCCCCCACAACCCTCACTGATCCTCATGCTCCATTGCCTATGTCTTTGCGCCTGATCTGGCGCTTCTCTTCATTCCTTATTTTTCTGTGTTTCTCTTATAAAAAAGTAAAATCAACCTTCACTGTTCTGCTGTACTGATTCTTGCACTATTGTTTTTCTGATTCAAAATGCTGCCTTGCCTCCGGGATGTCAGGCTAAATAGCTGTGTGCACTTTTTTGAATAAAGGTTTTAAAAAACTTTTTTAAAAAAAATGTTGTGTAATGTGACATTTACTGTGTTACCTACCTATGGGTACACTTACCTGTTGAGAGGATGTGATTTCCTTGCAGACTACATTGTTGGAAGTGACTTTAGCTGATAAGATTCCTATGCCATAGCCAATGCATCATTCCTACACCTGGGTTTTAGAGGCGAAGGAATTTTGATGCATTGCAATACAGTGGCTCTCTCCTTGATGATGCGTCCCTTTTCAAAAAAGTCATGAATGCCACTGTGTCTGTTTTACTGGGAATGTACGTGGGAACACCTGCCTTGCATATATTACTTCTAATGCGACACAGCCAATACCGACGAAGATAAAAACCAATGCAAGCCAATGAAAAGTGACACATCTGTCTAGATGCACCATTTTGGAAATATGCAGCGCAGAAAGCGACGCCAGTGAGTCAAAAAAAATGACGCAACGGCAGCACAAGCTCATTGTGAATGAGCACCTAAGTGTGCAGGACTGCACACTTCTATTGCAAGGTTATCTTTGTTCTCAGGTTGAAGGTTTGGCCAGCACAACTGCATCTCATTAACAGCTCACAGCAGTTTTCAGTATCACTTCGGCGTGAAGTGCTCTCACCAAATTCAGCATGGATGTTGTTTAAATAATAAAACACCATTCTTATTGTATTGTGCCAGAGCTGCAGAACAGCATCTTTCGTTAGTCTAGAGAGAAAGAGTTGTCTCCTACGAGCACAAAAATATAACAATGGCATACGGTTCTAATATGTATTACCCTGGAACTAATTGTGCAAACTACCAGGTGACATTATCTACCATGAATAAATGTGTGCATAGCAATCCTTGTGTTAGGGGGAAATATGGTGAAAATCACCCTTAGAAAAAGATGGAAAGTTAAAAAGAAAAGCTAAAATGGAGGAATAAAAGCTCTACAACAGTAAGGTGACTATAACTTGCACCATCGCCATACATGGCTAATTAGTTACCCCACATATTACATCACTTGTGGCATCTTCTTTGACATCATTGACAATATCACTATAAAATGTGCAATGAAATTATTTATAAGAAAACTGTGCACGGTTGGGGGGGCGGAGCTTGCCTGGCTCAAAATGGCTGCTATTTAGGCGAGCTCCCAAAACCGTCACATCTATCTGCCTAGAATCGGCAATATCCACAGGTAAAGTGACTGTCCTAAATGAAACTGAACAGTGCTGATCGAGGCCCCTACCTTCGCTGGAGACCCCAGCTGGACATCTCGGTAAGAGTGGGCCATGCTGTTGGTGACACTGCCTGCTGGGCCCGTCTCCCAGCAGGTCGGTGAACACCTGACATGAGCCTGTCTGCCCCTCTCGCCCAATAATAGCCAGGCTTCTGAACTATAGAGACAGGAATGCTGACCTCCGGCAAGCTAGAGAGCTTCAGGTATTCCGATATGAAGGCTCCGAACTCTCTCTCTATCCTGACTTTAATCTTCAGGTACAAGAGGCACAGAGACAGTTTGCACCACTAAAACAGAAATTGAGGCAGCTCAACATTAATTATGGTATGGTTTATCCTGCATGCCTCAGAGTGACGATGGAAGAGAAATCAAAAATATACACGGATCCTAACAAACTACAACAACTGCTCAAGAAACATACAAATAGTAAGGCTCCCCAACAAGCTCAGGAGCCTGCCGCAGAGGACAATGTCCCACACAGCGAGCTAAATCAGCAGGACTAAGTGATGTGCACCTCAATTGCCTGGGATCTGCTATTACAAACATTAAGACTGACACATCATTGGAGGTGCCATGTATGGGATCATATAGAAGTACATATGAGTAGCTGGGCAACCCCTCTCAGAGAACCTTGCTGATTGAGAGAGAGAGAAACTTGTTTATTTAGACCATGGTCTTTTAAACAATATAAAACAAAACGCAATCAAAATCCAAAAAGTACGATCAGACAAAATTCTACTACATCACAAATAGTTAAAATTCAATACAGGTTAAAACAAGGTTAAAAGAGGGTTGCATCCTCGGACACCCAGTTCATTAAACCCACATTTTACGGAAGTTCTCACATATCTAGAGGAATAAAAAGACAGTTTTAGACTTTATAAAAAGGCTTAAAAGGACTTAAAATCAGTGTCCCTCTTTCGATAGCTCCCTTTCCAAAATCTTTTATGGCCTTTAGGAATTTACCCAATCCAATTGCAATTTCTAACGAATGCATATCTGTAAGTAAGCATATCGCCTGGGCACGTGAAATTATCTTATGTGATAGGAATATAGGACGTAAAAACAATTTCCTTAAATCATGTACAAATGTGCAATCAACCAATATGTGCAACATATCATTTCTTAGGCCACGCCCACAGTTATAATTACCTTCTGGGCCAATCAGTACAGACTTTAATTTCCCGTCTAGCTTCCAGGGGTTAACCCCAACCCGGAACCTTAGTATTTAATGTCTTAACTCTTGGTTAAGCAATATATCCAGATACAGGAACCAACCTTCATTTACCCAGGAGTTCTTTAACCACGGGACCGATTTTTTTCTCCAACATGTAATCTAGGTCCTGTGCCCTTGAGAACGACTGGCCTTGTTCCCTAACACCCACATGCATCATTGTTACATTTTGCGATTTCTTAATTGCAAAAATTAAGGAATGCAAAATGCTATGCATTAAGAAATCGCAATATTTTTTGCGATTCCTTAATTTTCCTTAATTGCGATTCACAATTTGCGAATCGCAATTAAGGAATCCCTTCCCATTGATTCCTATGGGCCTAGAGGCCCATAGGAATGAATGGGAAGCCATTCTCATTTTGCGATTCGCAATTAAGGAATCGCAAAATGAGAATGCTATTTCAAGGGTGCAGGGGGGGGTCCCAAGGATCCCCCCCTGCACCCCTGAAATTTAACTTTAAGAACATTTTTCACACACACATGCCCCAAGGGAATGTGTGTGTGTAAAATGAAACTTTCAAAAAGGCACTTTTGTGCATTTTTGAAAGTTTTAGAAAATTACCATGAAGTTCAACTTCATGGTAATTTACCTCTTCCTATTTGTGAATTTGCAAAAAAAAATATTCATGCATTGCATTTAAGAAATCACAAATTTCGATTTCTTAAATGCAATTGCAATTTAAGAAATCGCAACATAATTGCGATTCCTTAAATTGCGAAAAAAATAAAAAAAATCATTCATCCCAAAAAAGGAAATTGCATTCGCAAACGGCCGAATTTTGCGATTCGCACAGTTTGCAAATGCAATTTACCTTGATGCATGTGGGCAAGAGCGTTCTCTGTGTAAAGTCGCCTATCAGGGCGTTCTGGTTAAATCTCACATTAAGGCGCCCTGATACTTTCTTGAGAGTTTTTCTAAAATCCTTTGCCCAGCCGAGATTACTTATTTGTATTTCCTCTCCACAATTAACAGAATAGGTCCCTATGTTTCCATAAATGGAGAGAAAAGTAATATGCATCCACAGATAAATCAAGAACCCATTAAGGCCACAACCACATCTCTAATAAAACACAAATAAAAGTAAAATAAAATAAAATCCATTTTAAGAAAATTGTACAATTTATTACATACGATACCAAATTGTTATACACAAATAAAGTGCCATTCAATACAGTGTCAATTCACAGAAAAAGCAATAAAATACAAGTTTTCGACGCTGCCATTCAGTTTTTGTTATAACACCTTCATCAGAACAAGTTCTATTTAAAAAGAAACATACAATTAGATACATGCATCATGTACTTCTTTTTTACACTTCTTGCTTTTATAGCTTATAGTTTAACTCTAGACATTTATTCGAACAAAGTTAATACAGCACTTTAAGGAACTCTCTTTTTTATTAAATATGTGGTTTCTAATTCTGGGTTATGTGGAGCCATATTACATCACAAAACCTATCTTAATAAAAGCCTTTTCCTAACTCTTACAGCATGTAAACTTTTCATATGCCTACCTTATAAAAAGATAGGACATATTACAACCTCTATTTTCAATTTGAGGTTTCTTCTCATGTTTCTCCGTGTCACCTTCTTAGGGATAGGTGCTTTTGTTGATTTCTAATAGTTCTTGATTTATCATCTGATTCAGGTACCTTTTTAAAGATAAATAATTTAGTAGCTTAGTGTATTTACTTGACCAATTGTCATCTATACTGTCTTTATTGAGACACTAGTACCTTAAAATTTCCTGAAATCTGTACTCTTTTTGAGGTCAAGGGAGCCACCGTATTGTGTTGATTTTTAGTTCGTGTCTATCTGAAAATGAAAAAAAAAAATGTGTCCTTAATGTTTAGTTCTCATCTTTCAGATTCTAAAAAGGATAACTGGACAACCAACTTACCCACTAGTCAGGGATCGTGCCTTCGGGACTACGCGTGGCTGGATTTTCTTGATAATCGCGTTAATTGAAGATAATCGCGTTTGTAGATAATCGCGTTGTCCTCCTGAGTTATCTTGTCTAGGCGAATTCTTTTAATTAACCGACTTTAGAATGCAAAGTTCTTTGTGTTAGGTGTTTTAATTAACCCAAATTTGTTTCCTATTTTGTTACTTTGCTTAAATGCTAATTTCAATTTCAAGTTTTCCCTCTATTTTTTCGAAATGTTCGCCTACCGTCTTGCTCTTTATGATTTTTTCACGGTTAAGGGATTCTTTTTCATATAAAAACCGAAGTTTCTCATGCTTCTGATGGCTGTTATTAGAGATTAAGATACGAGGCAGCGGGAGGAGCTTCGCGCGGATCCAAGATGGACGCGTGAGCACAGGGCTCCTGAGACCCTCTTCGCCTCCCGCATCTATCCTGCCACAAATCCTGATTTGAACGACGGGTACTTGTTGACTATGCCCTGCTGATTCTGAGGACTTTTTCGGAACTTAAATCGGACACCGAAAACCGGACTTGCTGCATCCTGAAGTTTGCGGCCTACATCGTAGACCATCCCCGGACTTGAGTCCCCGAGGTACCCAGGTGGCAACTCAACAACAACGGCCAGTTTGGCATGCCCACAGCCCCTGTGGTACTTTCGGTTTTGTTTTGGGCCATTGTTGACGACGCTCTACGGCTGCCCCATTCGACTTCTCGTCCCAGCTACGGATCCTACATTTGCTCTGGTTCTTAGCCCTCTTGCCCTTGAGGTCCATCGAGAGCGGGATCATTTTGACCAGATCACAACGACTCCGTGGGAGTTCAAAGCCCACTATGGCGGGCAATGCGGATGCCGAGAAGCGGAACACCAAGGGCACGCATCGTGGGGGTATTATTCAAACCCAGACCATAGAACGCTACACTCGCCCGAAAGGGTCCCCATGTGGGGCGAGCAAGGCTCTTGAAGGGACTTGAGATGGTACTCCTTCATCGGAGGAGCCGACACTAAAGGACATCATGGGCGCCATTACTAGTGTTCGGACGGATATGGGCCAACAATATGAAACTCTTGCTGCAAAGATCGACACGGTGGCGATCGAGGTTAGCCTCATTAGGGTGGACCTGGGTAAGACGAATGAACTGGTCAAGTCTCTGGACATTAAAACTGCGAGCTTGACCACTGATGTCTCAGACCTTCAGGCTGAGGTTCGCGCTCTCCATACCTCCAACGACAAGTTTGCCCCCCGGCTGGAGGATTTTGAGAGCCGGGCCAGGCGCAACAACGTCCGCATCGTGGGGTTCCGGAGAACTCTGCGGACGTCTCCACAGACCTTTTGGTGGAGGATCTGGTCCTTAAACATCTTGCACCTAAGGGCCTCAGCAACTTTTTTACCGTGGAGCGAGCACATAGAGTTCCCGGCGGGAAGCCCAAGCTGGGGGCCGCACCAAGACCTATCATCGCCAGGATTTTTAATTTCCGGGACCGGGCGCTATCCTGCAAGCTTCATGAACCACGGGTCCCACCAAATTTGACAATGCCTCGGTCAGTTTCTATCCGGACTTCACCCAGGCGGTGCAGAAACAACGCATGGGTTTCACCGGGATGAAGAGACGGCTTAGAGATATGGGCCTGAAATATGCCATGCTTTTTCCTGCCCGACTGAGGATCGAGTATGAGGAGCGGGCGTTTTTCTTCGATCGCCCCGAAGTGGCCAGTGGACACATTGCCATCAAATCGCACGAGCGGCGAGAGCTCGAGAGGTGCCGAGGGAGGCCTGGCTGAACAGGAGTAGTGAGTCTGCAGCGGCGAACTGGTTACTTTGGATGCCTAGCAGCGGCTTTTTAATAGACTTACTTTATAATGTGGATACCCGGGGTGGGGGGAATCGGGCCTCCTCTTCCTCCTTTGGGGGCTTTCTCTCTCTTCTTGTAGGTTAGTTTAATGGGGCGACAGGCACACTGCAAGTTGGGGTGGCTTTCTGGTCTAATGCAGGGGTGCAGAGGGGGGGGGTGTTTTTCAGGGTTCTTTGGGGGAGGTGGGGGGTCTTTTCCTTTTTGTTTTGTTCGAGGCTGCTTTATATCCTGTTGTTTGTTCTGTGTGCTTATTCCCGGGCGAGGGGGGGCTGGGTGCTCAGTGCGGGGTTGGGGGGGGGGGAGCTTAGGATGCTGAGTTGGAACGTTAACGGTCTTGGAGATAGAATAAAGCGGGGTATTGTATTGCAATATTTGAAACGCTGTACCCCAGATGTGATTTTGTTCCAGGAGACGCACTTGGTTGGAAATGCATGCTGCGCACTTAACAGGCGTGGCTACCGTATGGTGGCACACTCAGGGTTCACATCTGGTTCGAGAGGGGTGGGGGTCCTGGTACGAACTTCCCTCCCCTTGGAGATAGATGACGTAGTGTTGGACGACAGGGGCCGCTATGCGGCTATTACGGGTCGGTGGGAAGGGAAAACGGTTTCCATCTTGTCTGTATATGTCCCCCCTGGCCTACAGTCTATCACATTTGCTGATTTGGGTGATGTGATCCTGGGGCTTCCTGACGGCATGCTGGTAGTGGGTGGCGATTTTAACTCTGTGGTTAGTGGGGATGAGGATCGTAGCCCCCCAGGGCTCTGCCTGCGGCACAGCTCTGGCTCGGGAAGCTCCTGGATACACTCGGGTTAGTTGGCTGTTGGAGGCAGCTACACCCTGGCCAGCTCCAATATACTTTCTACTCAGGTGAACACGGGAGTCTATCGAGATTAGATTATATTCTTATGCCAGCACGCAGATGGTCTCTGTGCGGGAGGTTAGGCATTTGGCCATGGGGATCTCTGATCACTCTCCGCTTTGGCTTACAGTTGACATGCAATTGGGTGCCGAGGGTCGTATTGCTCCGATCAACCCCTGGCACCTTTGTAACCCTAAGATCAGGTCAGAGGTAGTGAAATGTATGGACTACTACTTCACTGAGAATGAGAGATCGGTATCCTCCCCGGTTACATTGTGGGAGGCCTATAAACCAGTGATTCGTGGTCAAGTCTTGTCCCTCATTGCCAGCGAAAGGAGGCGTAAGAATGCCGCGGTGGTGGATCTGGAAAATTAGATCACTGACTTAGAGGGGCAGATGGAGTTCGGGGTCACTCCGGAGGTGATGCATTCTCTGGCCCTGAAACAATCTGATTATAAGGCGCTGGTCACTGATGCGGCCAAGGCGATGCACCATGAGCAACAGGGGGCGTTTGTATGATGTTGGTGATAAGGTGGGAAAGTTGATTGTATGGCTGGACAAAAAGGATAGATTGAACCGAGTGGTGCCTGTTGTTGAGCGTATGGATGGTGTGCGTGTCGTGGACCCGATTGATATAGTCCAAGCATTTGCCCATCACTTTCAGGCGGTTTATGCGCCAGTCTCTGATAGGCCGGGAGAGGATTCGCATCTTTTGCTTCGTGATATCGCCCTTCCTAGCCTGTTATGGAGACAGATTTCTCCACCGATGAAGTAGCGCTCGCTATCCGTTCACTTCGTTCCGGGAAGGCCTCGGACCCAAATGGTATACAGGTGGAACTGTATAAACTATGCCCTGACAAAATGGCACCGTATCTTCGTCGGATGTTCCTGTCATCGCGAGATCTCGGCTCTCTTCCTCGAGATCAGAGATTGGCATCCATTGTGGTCATCCATAAAGATGGCAAGCCCCGTGATCATTGCTCATCGTATCGGCCGTTTTCGCTTTTGAATGTTGAGCCCAAAATTCTCGCTAAACTTCTGGCAAATCGGCTGGTTACGGTGATTGCAGACTTGATCCATCCGGACCAATCTGGATTTATACCCCACCGAAACACTGCGCTCAATCTACGTCGCCTCCATGGCGCCTTAGCAAGAGCGGGGTCTCTTCGAGAGCCGGACATTTTGGTTTCTCTTGATGCCTCAATGGCCTTCGACACGGTTGAGTGGCCATATTTGTGGGCTGCTCTTGCTAAGTTTGGTTTCGGCCCTAAATTCATTGGGTGGATTAGGCTTTTGTATGAGCAGCCGCTGGCACAGGTGGTGGTTAATGGTAGGGCTTCGGAACCCTTCACCCTCGGACGGGGAACGAGACAGGGGTGCCCCTTGTCACCGCTCCTCTTTGTGCTTGCCCTTGAGCCCCTGGCTTCATGGTTGCGGTGGGAACCATTGCTTAAGGGCATCCGATGTTCGCCTGACTTCGAGGAACGGATATCACTCTATGCCGATGATATATTGTTGTATCTTACCTCTCCTCGTAAGTCGTTGGGCGTTCTGTTTGATGTGTTACGCTCCTTTGAGAGGAATTCCGGTCTGGTCATTAACTGGGCCAAGTCCTGTATTTATCCACTCACGGATGATGAGCCTCTTCTTCCCCGCAATTGTCCGATACCGGTTTCTAGGGATGGCTTTAAATACTTGGGGATCTACACTTCACTGGACCCCAAAGCCCGCTATGAGCGGAATTTGTTGCCTCCGCTCTCCCGGCTTCGGTCGGATGTTGCGGCGTGGTGCGGCTTGCCACTCTCCCCCTTGGGAAGGGCGGCCCTGTTCAAAATGATGTCTCTACCCCGCTTCTTGTATGCCATTCAAAACACACTTGATTTGGTACCTGCCAGCTATTTCCGAGAGATCGAGGGCTTGCAGAGGCGGTTGGTATGGGGTGGGCGACCACGTATCGCACTGGCGAAATTGACTTTGCCATGGTACGATGGAGGTATCGCGTTGCCCGACATCAAGCGCTACTACTGGGCTTCCCAGTTGAGTGCTGTGAACCACGCTATGTACGGCCCTGTCCCGAACCCCGTGTTTGAGATGGACAGATGGCAACTCCCGGGGGGGGATTGCAATCGAGCGCTCTATTCTAGAGCCGACCGGAAGCACCTCACAGGCCCTACTGCAGTGGCGGTGCGAGTCTGGGGAAGCGCGACCGCCACCCCGGGATGGACGAATAAATTGACGAAATCGACCCCATTGTACACCGTGGAAGCGCTAGGTGGCTTGTAGACGTCGAAGGGTTTTGACAGATGGGATCTCATCGGTATCAGCAGGGTGGGCGACCTCTGGGCCAAGGGCAAAGTTAAGACCTTTGAGGCACTCCAGCGGGAATATAAACTGAGCGACAGGGAATATTACCGTTACCTCCAAGTCAGCCATGCTATTAACTCGGTTTTCCCGGCTGACACTACTATCCCGGAGTCCTCCCCTCTTGAGGATAGAGTGCTTGATGGATACGTCCCCGACAGCACTATTTCTCTCATTTATAAGAAACTGATTAACGATCGCTCAGATCTCCTTCTGCAACTGCGGAATGCTTGGACCAGTGACGGGTTAGAACTGGACGATGAAGACTGGCAGGCGGCGATATCTTCCCCTAAAGAGGTTGTGATTCCGGCACGTCTTAGGTTGGTGCAACTCAAAATACTGCATCGGGTATATGTCACGGGCCCACGACTGATACATATGGGTTTTTCTGTGGATGGATTGTGTAGGCGTGGATGTGGTATGCTGGCTACTTTTTTGCATATCCTCTGGGAATGTCCGGAGATGGCGAAGTTTTGGCGCCGAGTGCATGTGGTTATGGGTGACGTGACGGGGGTTGTGTTGTTGCCTGAGGCCAGACGTTGCCTGTTGAATGTCTGGGAACCGAATGACTGTACTGTTGCTCAAACTCAATGGGTCACATTGGGTAATATGGTTGCTAAACGGGACATAGCCCAGTTATGGGGTTCCCCAAGGTCGCCGACGCTCCTAACGTGGAAAGAAAATATGGACTGGTCCATGTTCAGAGAGAAAACTGTATATGTTTCCTGCGGCAGACCCAAGAAATGGGGTAGGATCTGGGGTCAACGAAACGCATACCGTGGAGAGATTTGCACCCCCCCATTCACCGACCTTCCGGATCCGCTTCTTCTCCCTTGACTGTGCGTTCCCTGTACTTAGTTTTTGTTGACTACACTGTATTGTTTTGCTCCCTGGTCCCCCCCCCCCTACCCTCCCCGATATTTCTCCTCTCTTATACTGTAACACGTCTTTCACCCGTCTCCCACTGCCATAAGGGACAGCCAGTTTTTACACAGCAATGCCTCGATCTTTTTTGTGTTTTGTTTATGGTTTTATTTATATAAAAGATAAAATGTGAAACCTTTCACTGATCCTAGTTATACCACCTGCTTCTACATGATCACGAAATATCGCTGTTGGACCCCTGGGTTGTCGGCTAAAGAGCTGTGTATTTTGATGTTGATGTTGTTGTGTTTGACTGACCAGCCCCCGTGGTTGTAGGTCTGTAACTGTCTCTTTCTTTGCATAATAAAGGTTTAAAAAAAAGATACGAGGTAGCACGGCAGCCGGGTCGGCTGTTGGCGAGCTGCGAGACGAAGCGGGCTGGTGGAGAAGCGAGGCCATAATAACGGATGCGAGGGGCGAGATCGCTGCGGACCCGCCGCGAAGGCCCCCCTGAGGTGAGCAGCAGCAAGCGGGAGCACTGGCGTCAGCTGCCTGGGGCAGGCGCTGAGGGCACAACACCAGGGAGGTGTGAAGAGAAGGGGAGAGAGCACAGTAACGGTGGGGGTCAGCACCACCAAAGCGGACCTGCAGTCAGACCCCCTGCAGTGTCAGGAAGAAAGAAATAGCCCGTAACGTGGACAAGCCCAGAACAGGCGGCTGGCAGTGGGGGAACAGAAATTAAACACTGGGGCACACAGAGGCAGAAACTGGACATTGTACCCCGGGGGCCCAAGGGAGAGAGCTGCAGGGCATTGGACTATACGGTGGAAGAGAGGAGAAGACCCCCCTCCAAGCCGAGCGTGATGCAGGGTTGTAGATACGAGGGCGGACTGCGGTTCTGAGCGTGCCCCCCCTCTCCCCGGGTGGCATCGACACCGGCCCAGAAAGCTGGAAGCGAACCAGTTGACCACAGCAGAAGCGCCCAGTGGAACCTAAAAAAGGGCGCACTCATTCAGTACGCCTGGAGGAATGCGTAGGGGGACCCCACAACAACACACTAGTACTCCTAGATATCATTCGTGGATGAAGTGCGTTTGGAAGGCTGGAGAGAGGTGTCTCATTTACGCGGAAAAGGTGGAGGCCCTAGGAAATAGATAGAGGATTGCGCCAGACGGCAGTGAAGACAAGCAGACAAGTCTAGGCCTCACGACACCTGAGGGAAAGGTCGCCTCTACGCAGAAGTGCCCTTTCATACTTGCACCCGGCCCAGCACTGCTTGAAGGGTTAGGCGTTAAGCTACGGAGAGCAACTGTGACATAGAATTGGACTTGTGCACTGTGGGCGACATGGGGAAGCCCGACACCAGACAACCTAAATTGAACTTCGACGCGGCGAAGAAAGGAAACAGGCACATGCAGGATGAACGAGAATTGGAAACTTGGGATCACACCAGCGGAGGGGCTACATCACAGACATCGGATATAAACATTTTTCTGCAAGAAGTATGGCAGGGGTTTGCGACGGTGGTAGACAAAGTGAATCACATGTCATCAAGGATGAACACAATAGCACACAAGCTAGACAGCCACGAAGAACGCATCAAAGAGGCGGAAAGACGCATATCTGATAACGACGATATCACCACCAGCCACACAACACAAATCACGGGAATGGACAAACTATTGCGAATAATAGCAGCCAAGAATGAGGATTTGGAAGCCCGCAGTAGGCGCAATACCATTCGCGTAGTAGGGATTCCAGAATCAACCAATACTGGTAGAAGACTATGTTGAGAAAATGCTGCAGACGGCTACCGGTAAGGAAGCATTCTCTGCGCAGTTTATAGTAGAACGGGATCATAGATCACTAGGGCCAAGACTGATGCCAAGTAAACCCCTGCGACCCATCATCGCAAGACTGCTGAATTATAGGGACCGGGATGTGAATCTTCGAGCAGCACGAAATAATCAGACGCTTACATATGATGGCAACATTTTCTCAATATACCCGGACTTCCCGGACTTCCCGCCCATTGTACAGGAGGAGAGGCGCAGAACCTGGCTATATGCAAATCAGTCTGTCCCTGGCCCAGTGCATCATGGGAACAGGGCAGACTAAACTACCAAGCCAATTCTTTACCAGAAAGGAGACAAGCTACCGGGGACCGGTTTCTGGCATTTCAGCCTCTTCGGCCCGGCTTGCTTGAATCCTGATGGAGCAGTGAGAAAGGGACTCATGTCTGAGTATACCCTGCCACACCTACAGTGGCCAAAATCGATTTACAAAAGGGGGTGGTGATGAACAGAGTGTCTGAATTGAGCAGACCACTCTTACCCAGTCCAAAGATCAGGGCTTGATCCATCACCGTTATTTATCTCACTGCCCCATCCCAGCTCAGAACCTGGCTATATGCAAATCAGTCTGTCCCTGGCCCAGTGCATCATGGGAACAGGGCAGACTAAACTACCAAGCCAATTCTTTACCAGAAAGGAGACAAGCTACCGGGGACCGGTTTCTGGCATTTCAGCCTCTTCGGCCCGGCTTGCTTGAATCCTGATGGAGCAGTGAGAAAGGGACTCATGTCTGAGTATACCCTGCCACACCTACAGTGGCCAAAATCGATTTACAAAAGGGGGTGGTGATGAACAGAGTGTCTGAATTGAGCAGACCACTCTTACCCAGTCCAAAGATCAGGGCTTGATCCATCACCGTTATTTATCTCACTGCCCCATCCCAGCTCAGAACCTGGCTATATGCAAATCAGTCTGTCCCTGGCCCAGTGCATCATGGGAACAGGGCAGACTAAACTACCAAGCCAATTCTTTACCAGAAAGGAGACAAGCTACCGGGGACCGGTTTCTGGCATTTCAGCCTCTTCGGCCCGGCTTGCTTGAATCCTGATGGAGCAGTGAGAAAGGGACTCATGTCTGAGTATACCCTGCCACACCTACAGTGGCCAAAATCGATTTACAAAAGGGGGTGGTGATGAACAGAGTGTCTGAATTGAGCAGACCACTCTTACCCAGTCCAAAGATCAGGGCTTGATCCATCACCGTTATTTATCTCACTGCCCCATCCCAGCTCAGAACCTGGCTATATGCAAATCAGTCTGTCCCTGGCCCAGTGCATCATGGGAACAGGGCAGACTAAACTACCAAGCCAATTCTTTACCAGAAAGGAGACAAGCTACCGGGGACCGGTTTCTGGCATTTCAGCCTCTTCGGCCCGGCTTGCTTGAATCCTGATGGAGCAGTGAGAAAGGGACTCATGTCTGAGTATACCCTGCCACACCTACAGTGGCCAAAATCGATTTACAAAAGGGGGTGGTGATGAACAGAGTGTCTGAATTGAGCAGACCACTCTTACCCAGTCCAAAGATCAGGGCTTGATCCATCACCGTTATTTATCTCACTGCCCCATCCCAGCTCAGAACCTGGCTATATGCAAATCAGTCTGTCCCTGGCCCAGTGCATCATGGGAACAGGGCAGACTAAACTACCAAGCCAATTCTTTACCAGAAAGGAGACAAGCTAATGGGGACCGGTTTCTGGCATTTCAGCCTCTTCGGCCCGGCTTGCTTGAATCCTGATGGAGCAGTGAGAAAGGGACTCATGTCTGGGTGAGAGTATTCTGTTTAATTCAGAGACTCTGTCCCTCACCACCCCTTGTTGTAAATATTTTTGTCCACCCTAAGCGTGGAAGGGTATGCTCAGATGTGAGTCCCTTGCTCATTGCTCCATCAGGATTCAAGCAAGCCGGGCCGAAGAGGCTGAAATGCCAGAAACCGGTCCCCGGTAGCTTGTCTCCTTTCTGGTAAAGAATTGGCTTGGTAGTTTAGTCTGCCCTGTTCCCATGATGCACTGGGCCAGGGACAGACTGATTTGCATATAGCCAGGTTCTGAGCTGGGATGGGGCAGTGAGATAAATAACGGTGATGGATCAAGCCCTGATCTTTGGACTGGGTAAGAGTGGTCTGCTCAATTCAGACACTCTGTTCATCACCACCCCCTTTTGTAAATCGATTTTGGCCACTGTAGGTGTGGCAGGGTATACTCAGACATGAGTCCCTTTCTCACTGCTCCATCAGGATTCAAGCAAGCCGGGCCGAAGAGGCTGAAATGCCAGAAACCGGTCCCCGGTAGCTTGTCTCCTTTCTGGTAAAGAATTGGCTTGGTAGTTTAGTCTGCCCTGTTCCCATGATGCACTGGGCCAGGGACAGACTGATTTGCATATAGCCAGGTTCTGAGCTGGGATGGGGCAGTGAGATAAATAACGGTGATGGATCAAGCCCTGATCTTTGGACTGGGTAAGAGTGGTCTGCTCAATTCAGACACTCTGTTCATCACCACCCCCTTTTGTAAATCGATTTTGGCCACTGTAGGTGTGGCAGGGTATACTCAGACATGAGTCCCTTTCTCACTGCTCCATCAGGATTCAAGCAAGCCGGGCCGAAGAGGCTGAAATGCCAGAAACCGGTCCCCGGTAGCTTGTCTCCTTTCTGGTAAAGAATTGGCTTGGTAGTTTAGTCTGCCCTGTTCCCATGATGCACTGGGCCAGGGACAGACTGATTTGCATATAGCCAGGTTCTGAGCTGGGATGGGGCAGTGAGATAAATAACGGTGATGGATCAAGCCCTGATCTTTGGACTGGGTAAGAGTGGTCTGCTCAATTCAGACACTCTGTTCATCACCACCCCCTTTTGTACAAGGTGATGGTAAGCGGATTGATGCGTAATGGCGAGCATACTGGCTGATCAGAGGTGAGAATTCCAGTTGACTCATTTGACCTACCGATACTGAGTTCCAGGCTCCACTCCCTCCTCTGAGCCCTGACATTCCATCCCAGGAGGGCTTGAGGGGAGCGGAGTGTCTGCGTTGCTGTCTAGACATGACCCCCAACGGGTATTCCCCCAAGGATGAACACTGCACAATCCGTGCGGGGACTGTAAACAGATGTTTGATCAAGTTGGGAATCAGGGAGGAGGGGTGGGAATTGGATTCTGGCAAAATTGGGTTGCTTCAGTGGGTGGGGGGAGGAGAGGAACATGGTTAGGGTGTTTTTTTTTTTAATACAGGGGGATTTAAGGCCACCTCCTTCAGGGAGGAACCACCAGAAGGTGATGATGGAGTACAGCATCATAAATGTGACATTTTCAATGTATACGAGCAGAGGCCAGATTGGTGTAGTATTGCATGGTTCGTAATTCAGATGCAGACATTGATTAGTGCCTATGGCTGAGGCAAACGTGGGTACAATTAATATTATTACATGGAATGTACGAGGGTTGGGCGATCCCAGGAAAAGGAAGCATATCCTTTCATACCAAGATAGACACAATGTGCATATCGCCGTGCTGCAGGAAACTCATTTCGACCGCCAAAAACCGCACACTTTCGCCACCAGATGGGCGGAATATAGAATTTTCTCCTCTTACTCCAAGTATGCACGGGGAACTGCGATACTGATAAAAAAACAGGTCCCCTTTCGGATGGAGGGAGCCTCATGGGATTTCGAGGGCAGGTATTGTCTAGCGTGGGGCCGCCTAGGCACTATAACCGTCACATTGGCATGCTGTTATGGACCAAACACAGATGCACCAGGGTATTTTGATACACTGTGGGCTAAGATATTCAAGATAGACTCCACTCACGTTGTTTGGGGAGGCGACTTTAATGTGACTTATTGCCCCGGATTAGACAGATTGCACCCTGCACCGCACCATTACACCAAGGTGCAGGCTGTACTGAGAGACATCATCTCTGCCTACCAGTTGACCGATGCCTGGTGACACACACATCCAAATGCACAGGAGGGCATGCATTTCACAGCGCAGGCGCAAACATGAGCACAATTAGACTATTACTTAGTGTCCAGAAGGATGCCCCTGCGATAAAGGCAGTGAGTCATCTAGCTAGAACATACTCGGATCAAGCGCTGGTGGTATTGGTGCTCTCTTCTGCTGATTTCAATACACCTCCCAGGCCGTGCCGACTCCATCCCTCTAGTTTAGTTGACACAGTGTTCCAGGAAGAGCTGCGGGAGGGGATAACTGATTTTTTAAAGCGCAATTAAGGATCGTGAATAGTGTTGAGACCATTTGGGAAGCATTTAAAGTAACAATCAGGGGGTACTGCATAGCTAAAGGGTCCGGAGTCCTTAGGCATATACTCAATACCCTGCAGATGCTAGAAACAGAACTTAAAAAACTGGAAGCGGAAATTGCAAGGGAACCGAGGGGCACCGCACAAGCGGCATTTAGAGATAAACTTACAGAATACATGGAAGAGGCTCTTAGAGAGGTGCGGTTTCGGGGTAAACACTGGGTCGCACGGCAATACGGAGAAGGGGATATGCCTGGGAAGGCATTGGCACAGAAAGTGAAGCAGCCTCGCTGCAATAGCTATGTAATGGTAGTAGAAGGTAGGACATGCGGGAAACAACTAACATACTTAACGCCTTCTTGAAGCACTATAAACAACTTTATACCACAACTAGAGTGAACAACCTTGATTTAGATGGATTTCTGGGAGATGTAGCGCTGGGCTGGCTCAGCGATGCACAGAGAATCTTTTTATGTGCGCCGTTTCAACTTGACAAGGTGCGGGATGCCATAATGGGATTTCAGACGGGGAAGGCCACTGGTACAGATGGCATCCAAGCAGAATTTTACAAAACGTATGTAGACCTGATGGCCCCTATACTCAGAGAAGTGTATGAGGATGTGCGGGAGGTGGGATATCTGCCGACCTCAATGAGGGAAGCGCTTATACTGTTGTTGTTAAAACTGGGGAAAGTACCAGAACAATGTGATTCATATAGAACGCTATCGCTCCTTAACTGCGACGTGAAGATTTTGGCCAAAGTGATTGCGACATGCCTGAGCTTATGGAAAACGTAATCTTGCCCGATCAATCGGGATTTGTGCCCGGTAAGGCTACTTCCCACAATTTGAGAACGCTATTTGCCGTCCTAAACAATGTTTCACCTGATCTCACAATGACGGCCATTTTTTTAGACGTCACCAAAGCGTTCGACTCAATAGAGTGGGACTATATTTTTGGAGTGATGTTGCACATGGGGTTCCCCCCGCTGTTTTTGTCATGGATTAAGCTGCTATACTGCAGGCCAGTGGCGAAGGTCCTCATAAACGGTCATACGTCTCAGACTTTTAGCATCAATAGGGGGACACGGCAGGGATGTCCCCTTTCCCCATTGCTCTTTGCAATAGCGATAGAGCCACTTGCGGCGGCACTACGAAAGCACCATAATGACAAGGCCCTCCGATATAATCTGCGCTGAATACTTGTCTCACTATACGCAGACGACATCGCTTTATAACTGCGTGAATCACAGGAAAACCTCAATTCGATTCTAAGAGAATTCATAGTTTTTGGGAGGCTCTATGGGGGTCCAGATAAACTGGGGGAAATCATGTGTTTTCCCACTGACAGCTGCCACAACCAACTCCTCGCAGGACTACCCGCTGAAGTGGTGTGAGGAGGAACTGAAGTACTTGGGTATCAGAGTCACCAGAAATAAAGAGGAACTTATGAGAATGAACTATGGAACGGCCATGACTAAAATAGAGGACTGTGTCACGCGCTGGGTGGCGCTACCCCTCTCCACGTGTTCTTGATTAAAATGGTGATACTCCCCCGGCTGCTATACCTTTTTTGAATATCCCTTTTTATCCAGTAGCGCACTTCTTTAGATCACTTAAAACAGAGATGATACAACTGGTGTGGGGAGGCAAGCAGCCCAGAGTGCAATGGGAGGTTATGACAAGGCCCTACTCGCAGTGAGGGTTTGGTATACCGAATTTTTAGCTATATTTTTTGAGTGCACAGGCCCACTACGCCTGGTTTTGGGTGAAGCAGCCGAAATATATGCCCCAAATAGCAGCGGAACACTGGCTTTCACACCCCACACCACTGGAGGGACCACTATATGTCACAATAACAAACCGAGATAGAGCACCCAATGCACTCATGTGTACGATGATGACATGGCAGCGCATAGGATGTATGCTGAATGTTCCTATGCTATACTCTACTTTGCTACTTCTCGCCTACCACCTTGCTATGCCGTTGCTACAGGAGGGGGTCTTTAAAAGTTTTAAACAACAGACTCGTGCCCACACCTGGGGAGATCTATACCACGAAGGCCAATTCCCCAATATTGACCACATGTTCCAAACGGTACAGAGGACGCCACTGGATGTCTTTGTATATATTAGACTGATCCAAGGGATAAGAGCACTTACTCCTGAGTTCCCAGCAGAACCGTAAGTGCTTGCCCCACTGTAGCACATCTTAGAGAGAGATACAGCTAAAAGGCTTGTTTCAATGCTATATATAATGGTGCATTCATAAACAGCTGCCTCGCCCCCGCAAGCCCACAAGAAATGGGAAGTGGAACTGGGCCAAGATCTGACAGACGAACAGAGGAAGGACTGCTGTATGCAGCCCGAGCGGGTATCGGCTAGCAGCAGGCTGCAGTTAATTCATTATAGATTTGCACACAGGATGTATTATACACCAGCCAAGATGTACAGCTTCAAGTTGAGAAACAATGATAGATGTGATAGATGTCATGTGACGGGGCAGACTTTCTACATCTAGCATGGGGTGCCCTGTGGTACAAGAATACTGGGATCAAGTGTTTTATGCATTGCGCGAAATGATAGACACGCCTGAAGAAGCCGCGCCACTAATGGCATTACTAGGATATGTCAAACCACTAAGGGCTGAGCACCGTGAATTTATTGTGCTGGCGCTCCTCATGGCTAAAAATACGGTGGCTTGGCGATGGGGCAGGGGACGGGTGCCCAAGTTCAAGGAATGGCTATCTGACTTAATAGTGTGCCAGGAGCGGCTCTCGGACTATGCGGAACTATTGCCCATGGCTTCCAGGCCCAAGGATGTATGAGCCCCACTGCAGTGTTATTTGTTAGCTCACCCATGGGAAGAAGGTTAATTGATGAAAGAGAGTTGTTGGAGGGAAGTGTGGTGGGAAGGTGCTCCTAAAACATGGAATGCGGGGAAGGAGGAAGAACATACCAAGTTGAAGATAGGATGGGAACGAAGGTGGATCGAGGGAATGGATAATTCAGACGGAATAGGATCAAATCATCAAATATGCTCTAGATATGTGAGAAATGCTTGGAAAAGATATTAAATAGATGAAGTGATAGGATGCCCAAATACCTTACGATGCACACAGCCCTTTCAATAATGTCGTACCACAAACGTAAACTGCATGTAACGAAGAGAAATATGTGTAATATCGCTCTGAACCTACTCTGAGCCAAGTGAAATTGTAAGATGCTGATAAAGTATTGTTATCTTGTCTTGAAAAACAATAAAAAGATGTTCTTAAAAAAGCTTGCAACTTACGCAAACATACCGCAACTCTGGGGTGGAGAGTTTAATTGCGTTCAATCCCCAGAGCTAGGAAGATCTAGAGGCCACCCAAGAAGACCACCGGCAGCAGCTAGACAGCTAGAGCTAAAGCTGCAATAACTGTAGCGGACGGGATGGTCGATGTCTGGCGATTCTGCTCACCCCAGGGTAGGGAATGCATGCTCTATTCATCAGTACACACACCTGCATAGATTATTGGCTGACCTTACGCAACTTGCTGCCCTTTGTACGCAAATGTGAGCATTTTGGATGCACATACTTGGACCACTCACCGGTTAGACTGACCCTGGCGATCAGCGAAATGCAATCTAATGCCTTCACCTGGAGATTTCCGCAACACTCACTATTAGACACAGTGGGGGTCATTAGGATGGCGGACGGACTTAGTCCGCCCGCCATCCTATCGGTGTTTGAGACCGCCCGCCATAAGGGCGGGGGTTCCGTGGGGGGCATTAGGATGTGCCCGCCACTGTGGTTGGTGCATCCTGCATGTTTAGCATTGTGGCGGGCGGGGCTCTCAGCATCGCCCGCCACAATGCTAAACATGCACAAATGCATTTGCATTAACAAAGCGGCAGGCACTGCGCGGTGCCTGCCGCTTTGTTAATGCAAATGCAGGGGGGTACCACAGGTACCCACCCCCCTGTGCACCTCCACCTCTCTTTTACTCTGGGGGCCCACATGGGGCCCCCCAAGTGAAGACCGCATGCCTTTCCATGGCGGCATCGCCTCTATGGAAAGGCATCTATCCTGGGCCATCCTAATATGGCTGGCGGTGTCAAATAGACACCGTCACCATGTTAGACCTTTTCCACCACGTCGCAAGGCGGTGGCTACCACCAGCCTGGCGGGGGCAATCTGCCCGCCATCCTAATTACCCTCAGTGTTCCATGAGGAACTTGCACAAGCAATAGATGACTTTTTCCACAAGTGTGCCACACATTGCCCCCATCTGGAAAGCACTTAAGGTTTACATTCACGGTATAACAATCTTGAAACATGCAGGGGTGCTTCAATCCATAAGGGATTGTATGCAGAGATTAGCCAAGATATTGATAGTGCTGGAGCGTGCTTCACAGGCGGGACCAGAGCGAGGACCGCTAATGCAAATGAGGGAAAAGCTTGGTGAATATAACGAACTTGCGCAGTCCGAGATAACACTTTTAGGGAAATATGCATCCACAAAGCTGTATGGAGAAGGTGAGAGACCAAGTGCTACACTGGCAGCCCTAGCTCACAGGGAGCAGTTACTGACCCCCCGCCCCCTTCACCCAACTGAGATAACAACTGCGTTAAAAGATTAGGCCAATTATATAGTGCAGAGATTAGATGGCCTAACAGTGGCCTTTTACAAGGCCTACCAGGACCAAGAAACACCACGCCTAGATAATCTCTTTGAAGAGATGTTAGAGGAAGGCATAATGCCTCCATCCATGAGAGAAGCTGTATTAATCACCTTATCAAAACCCGGAAAACCACAGGAGCAGTGCTCCTCATACAGAACTTTGTCATTGCTCAATACTGACACCAAACTCTTGGGTTAAGTTGGTTAGGAGCAGTCTGGGTTTGTACCTGGTCATTCTCTCACAAGTAATATGCGCACTTTGTTTTGCACCTTCATCCATATAGACCCTAAAGTCTGTACGGTATCTGTTTTTTTAGATGCTGAAAAGGCATTTGATCGATGGAAAAGAATTTTTTAATGGCAGTGCTAAGACACGTCATTGGAGAGGTATTTATAAAACTGGTCAAACTGCTACACGCAGAACCAGTGGCACATGTCTGAGTGAATCGACTACTGTCAACCCCTTTTGCAATTATGAGAAGCACTAGGCAAGGCTGCTCCCCATCTCCGCTTCTGTACACGCTGGTGGCTGAGCCATTTACTTGTGCCACACGAGAATACCCTGAACATCGTGGCTTAAGATTGCCACATTATAACTTAATAATATCCATGTATGAATATGACACTTTACTATACGTATGTGATCCTGACTGAAATCTCTCACCAATGCTACGTGAGGTGGAGAGATTTGGCAGCCACTCAGGTTTGCACATAAACTGGAACATGTTACTTATATTTCCCCTTACAGCTAATACTACCCCTACATAGATGGAATAACAATTAACATGAACTATGGACCCTGTGCCCTATCTGAGGGTACAAGTATACACTGAACCGGAAGTGGTATTGCAGGAAAATTATGGGCTCGCAGAACAGCGAGTCACAGATATTATTGAGAAAAGGATCCATCTACACTTATCACTGCTGGGGCACATTTCATCGATGAAAATGATTGTGCTACTGTGATTCCTATTCTTCTTCTTGAACATGCCTATCCCACTAAGACATCCTTTCGCA
This sequence comes from Lissotriton vulgaris, assembly GCF_964263255.1. NCBI lineage: Eukaryota > Metazoa > Chordata > Amphibia > Caudata > Salamandridae > Lissotriton > Lissotriton vulgaris. Next base: position 580,490,429 of record NC_141687.1, on the reverse strand, counting down.
ATCTTCGCTCTGTCATATGGTTACTACGTTTCTATATATTGTGTTAAGTTAGCATGTGCTTATTAAATGTTTAAACGCCATATTTTCTTTCTGCTTCGGTTTGCACACAACACCTAATTGTTATTGTAGCTTTCAACCTAGACGAAAGATGTGATTTATTTGAGAATAATATGTTATTGCCCTGGTATCAGTCGTGCTTGGTACACTTGGTACAACTGTCTGCACACTGAGAACTGCACACTCTAAGAATAACCTAACACAAGGTTGCTGAAGGCCTGATCCTCGCACCACGTTAGTCATAACACAAATAATGTTGCAGCCAACATTGGGCTCTACGTGGGTTTAAGATACAGTTACAGGGAATGATAGACCTTTTCCACCACGTCGCAAGGCGGTGGCTACCACCAGCCTGGCGGGGGCAATCTGCCCGCCATCCTAATTACCCTCAGTGTTCCATGAGGAACTTGCACTAGCAATAGATGACTTTTTCCACAAGTGTGCCACACATTGCCCCCATCTGGAAAGCACTTAAGGTTTACATTCACGGTATAACAATCTTGAAACATGCAGGGGTGCTTCAATCCATAAGGGATTGTATGCAGAGATTAGCCAAGATATTGATAGTGCTGGAGCGTGCTTCACAGGCGGGACCAGAGCGAGGACCGCTAATGCAAATGAGGGAAAAGCTTGGTGAATATAACGAACTTGCGCAGTCCGAGATAACACTTTTAGGGAAATATGCTTCCACAAAGCTGTATGGAGAAGGTGAGAGACCAAGTGCTACACTGGCAGCCCTAACTCAACCTGAAAAGGGAGGCATTGACATATTGTTGTTACACGATGTCAGCGGGTCACCAATATGTGGTGCACAACAGATCGCAGACAGGTTCCGCAGCTATTACGCTGAACTATAAACCTTGCAGCAATCCCACAATGAAGAATCGGCAGAGAATTATCTAACCCACATTGCTATGAAGTGGCTGACCAACGCTCACAGGGAGCAGTTACTGACCCCCCGCCCCCTTCACCCAACTGAGATAACAACTGCGTTAAAAGATTAGGCCAATTATATAGTGCAGAGATTAGATGGCCTAACTGTGGCCTTTTACAAGGCCTACCAGGACCAAGAAACACCACGCCTAGATAATCTCTTTGAAGAGATGTTAGAGGAAGGCATAATGCCTCCATCCATGAGAGAAGCTGTATTAATCACCTTATCAAAACCCGGAAAACCACAGGAGCAGTGCTCCTCATACAGAACTTTGTCATTGCTCAATACTGACACCAAACTCTTCACCAAAATATTGGCGCACCAATTGCTCCCTCTACTCTTGGGTTAAGTTGGTTAGGAGCAGTCTGGGTTTGTACCTGGTCATTCTCTCACAAGTAATATGCGCACTTTGTTTTGCACCTTCATCCATATAGACCCTAAAGTCTGTACGGTATCTGTTTTTTTAGATGCTGAAAAGGCATTTGATCGATGGAAAAGAATTTTTTAATGGCAGTGCTAAGACACGTCATTGGAGAGGTATTTATAAAACTGGTCAAACTGCTACACGCAGAACCAGTGGCACATGTCTGAGTGAATCGACTACTGTCAACCCCTTTTGCAATTATGAGAAGCACTAGGCAAGGCTGCTCCCCATCTCCGCTTCTGTACACGCTGGTGGCTGAGCCATTTACTTGTGCCACGCGAGAATACCCTGAACATCGTGGCTTAAGATTGCCACATTATAACTTAATAATATCCATGTATGAATATGACACTTTACTATACGTATGTGATCCTGACTGAAATCTCTCACCAATGCTACGTGAGGTGGAGAGATTTGGCAGCCACTCAGGTTTGCACATAAACTGGAACATGTTACTTATATTTCCCCTTACAGCTAATACTACCCCTACATAGATGGAATAACAATTAACATGAACTATGGACCCTGTGCCCTATCTGAGGGTACAAGTATACACTGAACCGGAAGTGGTATTGCAGGAAAATTATGGGCTCGCAGAACAGCGAGTCACAGATATTATTGAGAAAAGGATCCATCTACACTTATCACTGCTGGGGCACATTTCATCGATGAAAATGATTGTGCTACTGTGATTCCTATTCTTCTTCTTGAACATGCCTATCCCACTAAGACATCCTTTCGCAATCTTCGCTCTGTCATATGGTTACTACGTTTCTATATATTGTGTTAAGTTAGCATGTGCTTATTAAATGTTTAAACGCCATATTTTCTTTCTGCTTCGGTTTGCACACAACACCTAATTGTTATTGTAGCTTTCAACCTAGACGAAAGATGTGATTTATTTGAGAATAATATGTTATTGCCCTGGTATCAGTCGTGCTTGGTACACTTGGTACAACTGTCTGCACACTGAGAACTGCACACTCTAAGAATAACCTAACACAAGGTTGCTGAAGGCCTGATCCTCGCACCACGTTAGTCATAACACAAATAATGTTGCAGCCAACATTGGGCTCTACGTGGGTTTAAGATACAGTTACAGGGAATGATAGACCTTTTCCACCACGTCGCAAGGCGGTGGCTACCACCAGCCTGGCGGGGGCAATCTGCCCGCCATCCTAATTACCCTCAGTGTTCCATGAGGAACTTGCACTAGCAATAGATGACTTTTTCCACAAGTGTGCCACACATTGCCCCCATCTGGAAAGCACTTAAGGTTTACATTCACGGTATAACAATCTTGAAACATGCAGGGGTGCTTCAATCCATAAGGGATTGTATGCAGAGATTAGCCAAGATATTGATAGTGCTGGAGCGTGCTTCACAGGCGGGACCAGAGCGAGGACCGCTAATGCAAATGAGGGAAAAGCTTGGTGAATATAACGAACTTGCGCAGTCCGAGATAACACTTTTAGGGAAATATGCTTCCACAAAGCTGTATGGAGAAGGTGAGAGACCAAGTGCTACACTGGCAGCCCTAACTCAACCTGAAAAGGGAGGCATTGACATATTGTTGTTACACGATGTCAGCGGGTCACCAATATGTGGTGCACAACAGATCGCAGACAGGTTCCGCAGCTATTACGCTGAACTATAAACCTTGCAGCAATCCCACAATGAAGAATCGGCAGAGAATTATCTAACCCACATTGCTATGAAGTGGCTGACCAACGCTCACAGGGAGCAGTTACTGACCCCCCGCCCCCTTCACCCAACTGAGATAACAACTGCGTTAAAAGATTAGGCCAATTATATAGTGCAGAGATTAGATGGCCTAACTGTGGCCTTTTACAAGGCCTACCAGGACCAAGAAACACCACGCCTAGATAATCTCTTTGAAGAGATGTTAGAGGAAGGCATAATGCCTCCATCCATGAGAGAAGCTGTATTAATCACCTTATCAAAACCCGGAAAACCACAGGAGCAGTGCTCCTCATACAGAACTTTGTCATTGCTCAATACTGACACCAAACTCTTCACCAAAATATTGGCGCACCAATTGCTCCCTCTACTCTTGGGTTAAGTTGGTTAGGAGCAGTCTGGGTTTGTACCTGGTCATTCTCTCACAAGTAATATGCGCACTTTGTTTTGCACCTTCATCCATATAGACCCTAAAGTCTGTACGGTATCTGTTTTTTTAGATGCTGAAAAGGCATTTGATCGATGGAAAAGAATTTTTTAATGGCAGTGCTAAGACACGTCATTGGAGAGGTATTTATAAAACTGGTCAAACTGCTACACGCAGAACCAGTGGCACATGTCTGAGTGAATCGACTACTGTCAACCCCTTTTGCAATTATGAGAAGCACTAGGCAAGGCTGCTCCCCATCTCCGCTTCTGTACACGCTGGTGGCTGAGCCATTTACTTGTGCCACGCGAGAATACCCTGAACATCGTGGCTTAAGATTGCCACATTATAACTTAATAATATCCATGTATGAATATGACACTTTACTATACGTATGTGATCCTGACTGAAATCTCTCACCAATGCTACGTGAGGTGGAGAGATTTGGCAGCCACTCAGGTTTGCACATAAACTGGAACATGTTACTTATATTTCCCCTTACAGCTAATACTACCCCTACATAGATGGAATAACAATTAACATGAACTATGGACCCTGTGCCCTATCTGAGGGTACAAGTATACACTGAACCGGAAGTGGTATTGCAGGAAAATTATGGGCTCGCAGAACAGCGAGTCACAGATATTATTGAGAAAAGGATCCATCTACACTTATCACTGCTGGGGCACATTTCATCGATGAAAATGATTGTGCTACTGTGATTCCTATTCTTCTTCTTGAACATGCCTATCCCACTAAGACATCCTTTCGCAATCTTCGCTCTGTCATATGGTTACTACGTTTCTATATATTGTGTTAAGTTAGCATGTGCTTATTAAATGTTTAAACGCCATATTTTCTTTCTGCTTCGGTTTGCACACAACACCTAATTGTTATTGTAGCTTTCAACCTAGACGAAAGATGTGATTTATTTGAGAATAATATGTTATTGCCCTGGTATCAGTCGTGCTTGGTACACTTGGTACAACTGTCTGCACACTGAGAACTGCACACTCTAAGAATAACCTAACACAAGGTTGCTGAAGGCCTGATCCTCGCACCACGTTAGTCATAACACAAATAATGTTGCAGCCAACATTGGGCTCTACGTGGGTTTAAGATACAGTTACAGGGAATGAATCAACACACTTGATGCTGAGCATGCAGAGAGCTGGTAGCTGTTGATGTGATCTCCTCCTACTGAGAATTAGAGGTATGGGTCCGCCCTGCTAAGAACCCAGATGAGACCTTCTTAGATATAATATAATATGCTAATTTGGGTGCGCGAATTATAGGTGATACAGAATTCTATAGATTTTTGCATCATAACATGCTATCACCTTTTGCTTACTATGGATTAGTGACTATGCTGCTGACTCTGATTTTTATAATATGTATGTTGATATTATACAAGATACTGCGTTTGAGAATGCTACATTGAAAAATAAACATTTCAAACTTGCACGTGTATTCTTTGCCTCCCAGTTTCGGTTTGGAATGATAATATAACGAAAGAGTGTTCATGTGTTCCACGATACCTGAGGTACTCTAAGTTCATGTTCTGGATTGTCTAAGTCATTGGTAAGTTATTACTACCGATGAGACACTGTAGCTAGCTTGGTAAGGGGATTTCTGAAACAAAGGTGAGTTGTGGGTCACCCTAACTCACCCAGGTTCTAGATCGCTGTGCGCAGTTCTGTGGGAGAACGGAAACCCTGCTACATGGCGCCCATACGTTGATTGGCCTTATATCATGACACTCAAGTAGTATATCATTCAAACCTTAACGCCTTCATTCCCGTTTCCGGAAAACGGCAGTGTCGGAAAAACCTACCTATTTTTGAAATAGGTCTTTTCAAGCTTGAATCTATCTAAAACGGTTTCTTTGAATTACTACCCAGTTGTGCTACAAAGTAATCTTTGTGTTTTCACTTTCCTGTGCTGACATGGCACAAGCCGTGGACATCCCACAGCATAGTCGCATTGCGGTGCGTGACCATTTGCGGATGTATGATGTTCCTGTGGAAGGCTTGGCTGTGGTTCTGGTGGTGAGTGCGGAACATGCTTACCCGTACAAACTTTTTTATTCGTGGGTGACATTTCCGGCAGTGAACGCTAATACTGGTGTGTTCCACTCATACACTGCTTCGGATGTACCAGTTGCGTACGCTCCGTACAGGGCATTGGAAGTTCCTATTGATGCTTGGCAGCATGGAGTTTGGTTTGGTGGCGCCCTACCGCACGCTTTAACCGCTCCGAGGTTAGGTCCTTTGTCCATTCCGGGCACTCCTTGGCCCGCTTTGGCTGGATTTACTCCTCACCCTCAACGTGCCACTTGTAACGTGGCTGATCTGCGGCGGCTTCATGAAGTCGCGGTGGGAGTGATTAGAGCGCTTGTTAATTACACTAGCCGTAATGTTCAGGATGCGGCCCCTAGGGGCGCACAGCTTCGTGCAGAACATGCTGGTCTGAAAATCAATCCGGTCATGGTAAATTCCGTGATGGGTAAAAAGCCCCAGGACAAGGATGATTTTCCGTTCTGGCTTGCTGAGAAATTCGGCCAGCTGGAAGCTGTGTTTCCCAACACGAGTCCGGGTGATAAACACCGGATTCTTACACTAAGTTTGCCGAAAGATTTGGCTCCTGAACTTGTTGACTGTGAGACCTGGGGCTTTTGCAGCGGTCTATTCGAGGTGCTATGGCTCCCCGTCTGTGACCAATCTAGGTGGGGTCCTTAAACGTGTTCAAGACGAACACGGACCGGAGTCGGCTGTTGAATTGGGTATGCGCCTGTGTGGCTCCTTTGATGTGGTTTGCGATCTGATCCTTGCGAATGTCAAGGGGGATGCAGTGAACTTTCAGGTTGCTAACGCATTGGCGTTGGTTCCCGAGGCCAAACGACCCCGACGGTTAGCAAGGATAATTGTAGCTGCTTACAAAATGGTTGGCCGCAATGCAATGGGGGTTAAAGCTTTTCCTGATAAAGAGAAGAAGCAGCCCCAGGGTCAGACATCGGAAACTAGTGGTCAACAAAAGTCCAAGAAACAAAATTGGCCTAAAAAACAGAATCAGGGTAAGCAACAACAACAACAAACACAGGTTTCTGTTCCTGCGTCTCCGTTGCCTGCGCAGTCGGATCGAGTTTATAATTTGCGTGACCGCGCGATGATTAAATCGCTTGAGAGGATTCAGGCTTCTGACCAACGCTCTCCTCGTTCCTTTCAGGACTCATCGGCTCCGTCAACCGGTGGTGGAGGGGGCGGCAGGGGCCGGGGTGGCCAGCAAGGACGTGGTCAGCCCCGCCCGCGTGCCGGTGGAGATCAGCAGGAAGGCTCTACGCCCAAGAGACCACAGTTTGCCACGAAGAAAGTCACTGCCCTGACCGCGCATCGTTATGCCTCAGATAGTGAGAACGCGGCTTCGGAATCTGACGTGGGCTCTGACCTTGCTGGACAGCGCAGCAGAGATTACCATAGTGAGAGAGGCCCTCCGTCCACTGTTGAAGGTGACAGCGACTGATTCTTATGTTGTGATTGAAACTGCTGATACGCATGTTGCTCCCCCTGAACGTCTTTTTGAAATTGTCCTGTTAATTGAAGGTGACATGCAGCGAACTGTAAAAGGGGTATTATGGGAAAATCTCTCGTCTACGTATGACATTTTGCTTTCGGAGGCTGACTGGCCCCCACCTTTTGTTCTCGCAGCTCCGCGAGGGGAGGAGGTAATCCTACCCAGCTTCGCGCACACTGTGCCGAGAGTGGAGGCGCTGCATTTTGCAGAAGAGTGGGCTCTGGCGCTTGCGCCGGCTGTGTACCGCAATCAGTGTGGCTGGGATAAATTGTCACCAAGCCACGAAATTCCTTTACGGTCTCAGCCACAGCCTCAACCTCAATATCCCATACGGCGTGAAGCCAAAGCTTCAGTCGCAGCTATCCTTGAACAATTGGAATATCAAGGTGTAATTGAAACGTGTGTGTCACCGATGAATAACCCCCTTTTTACTGTAAACAAGCCGGAAGGCTCATATCGTTTGGTTTTGGATTATAGGCATTTGAACTCGCATTACCGTAACTGCGCAGTACAGAATACTCATGGCTCTGCGTTAGTGAATAGTCTTGAGCGTAAACGGTTCAAAACCACGCTTGACATTTCCAATGGTTTTTATGCCCATAGATTAGACGGTCTAAGTTCCCAATGGACCAGTTTTACATGCGGCGTTGTGCAAAAAATGTTTAGGTGACTCCCAATGGGCTACAAGAACAGTCCTGGAGTATTCTCCGCCCGCATTGTCTCTCTTCTGGAGAGCTTCGACCCAGTTGCTTGTTCGTATGTGGATGACATTTATCTCACAGACGACGATCTTTGGGAGCATCTGTGTCGGGTAAATAGCATAATTTGTAACTTTGCTGACATAGGTTACAAGTTTAACTTTGCAAAGTCGCACACTGCAGAGTACACAGTGTTGTTTCTAGGTTACGAGCTTAACAACGAAGGGAAGGGTTTAGCACCCCACTTCCTGGAGAAATGCGCACAGTTGCGCTCTCCGACAACACTGAAAAAATTACAATCTCTACTGGGCTTTCTGAATTTCGGGAGGACATACATTCCGGAATATGCCCAGCGTATCAAGCCTTTGTATGCTTTGATACAGCCATCTTTTTCCAAATCATGCTGGCTGCCTGAGCATTCGGCCATTCTGCAGTCTTTGCAGGCTGATTTGCTCGCTTCTGAATACTTACAGACTCGTGATAACCAGACCAACCTGGTGATAAGGATTATCCCTGGGGCGGTGGGTTTCACGTACCTGACTTTTAATGAAGGAGATACAGTACCTATTGCTTACAAGTCACACTTGTACACTTCGGCTGAACTGCGATTTTCCACTGTAGAAAAAGTTTTAACGGCTGTGCAGATGGCAATTCTTAAGGAACGTGCCCTGTCACAAGGAAAATGCATGTTGGTTGTTACCCCGTGTCCTGCATTAGAGGCGGTTACGAAAGCCAGTGTACCGAATTCCAAAGCTTTGCACCCTCGCTGGATTCAATGGGCTGCATCCTTGATGTCCCAGGATGTCACGTTTATTTTTGATGCCACTTTACGGTCGCAGGAGTACTTACAGTATGAATTTGGTCATCCTGCTCCATTAGCAATGCGGCTGTTGGAGGATTTCCATTGCATCATTTACACTGATGGTTCGGCGCAGGTTGCGCATGGCTCTAAACATGCCTACGTTTCCGCTTGCGCCATTGTGGTCGGTGCCATGGTGAACGATGAGTTCAAGTCCAGTGTCGTGCACACGCAGACGCTTGGGGACTGCACCGCACAATTAGCAGAGCTTCGTGCTCTGATGCTTGCATTGGAGTACGCAGATCCTAGTGTGACGACTTTGATCGTAAGTGACTCTTACTACTGTGTCCAGTCTTACAATGAGAACTTGTTCTTTTGGATTCAAAATGAATTTCGTGACTCCAAAGGTAGCACAATAAAACATAAAATGATCTGGGTCCGAGTGGCGGAACTGAAAGAGAAGCTGCCACTCGTGTTTGTGATTCATACTCTCGGTCATCAGCGCGTGGGGGTCCACGCTGTTGGCAATTCGCTTGCTGATGAAGCAGCGAAGTCAGCGGTATCAAAATACTTAGTTGCAGCGGTCACGAGGTCCAAAAGCAAAATAGATGATGACATCTTGGTAGCAGTTGCTGCAACGGAGAAGGGAAGTAAATATCCTGCGGGGTTCCCTTCTAAATACACATACCACTTAAGTCCTGATAAGGTTCCTTATGTGAAAATCCCTGAAGTTGGCGAACGTCTAGTTCCCAACTCGGATCGCAGAGCTGCTTTGATTACAGCGGCGCATGAAGGTGTGGCGTCTGCGCATGCGGGCGTCTCAGCCACTGTAACTCAGCTACAACAAAGATTCTGGTGGCGGGGACTGTACAAACAGACGCGCGATTATGTTCTTAAATGTGACATTTGCCAGCAGATTAAACCTTCGACTGCTGCGCGTCCGCCTCAGACACAGTTGTACATCTCGAATAAACCGCTTGGATGCGTTTATTTGGATCACTGCGGTCCATTTTCTTCTGATACTGCATACAAGTACATCTTAGTAGCAGTAGATTCATGCACATGCTTTGTGTGGGTATGGCCACATCGGAGCGCTGATTCACGTACTGTCATTAAGGATTTGCGAGTCTTTGTGGGAATTTTTGCCTGTGGTACCTTCCATTCGGATCAGGGTCCGGCTTTTGCCTCTAAGGCGTATAAGGATGCTATGGTTTCGATGGGGGTCCAAGTCAAATTTTCGAGTCCCTACAGACCTGAGGGTAATAGTGTAGTTGAATGAATGAACCGCGACTTACAGCAATCTTTGACAGCTCGAGTTATAGGCACTGGCAGAAACTGGTTAGCCCACCTCATAGGCGTGCAGCGTGCGCTTAATAATCTCCCTAGAAGGTCTCTGGGTGGGCGGACCCCATACAAAATGCTCTTTGGTATCAAGATGTATGTACCTTACCTCGATGGGCTAGACAGCAAGGCCCAGGCCACGGCCTTTGACGTAGATGAACATTGCAATGTTTTACAGAATCTACAAAAGACCAGAGACAGTCTTGCAAAGGAACATTTGCCCTCCACATCGGATGATGCGCTGCAGATCCCGGTAGTTGGCTGGCTACCCCAAGTTGGAGAACTGGTTCGAGAGAAGATCGATAACAAGAAAGAGTTTGGTCCCTCATATCGAGCACCGGTTCGAGTTCTTGGAGTGAAGGGCACAAGAACAGTCATTTTACCACCACTTCCAGGTCGTAAGGAAAACAGATTTATTTCTATTGACAATGTCAAGACACACAGGGTGGCCGATTCTTCGTAGCATGACACCGGCTGTATCCTGTCCTTCCATGGTGAGGCACTCTGTGCTGGCTATTACACCTGGCGCAGAACAGGAGGTGTCCCTCGAGATGCCTGCCATATCCAGTCCTTTATTAAATACTATTCCTGTTACTAACATTGATGAGTTGAACTACACCTATCCTGCTGATTTATCGATGCCTGATTTGAATACCCGTTTGGCCGACCAGTCCAGATTCTCTTTTGACTCTGTTTCGGAACCTTCAAAGAAACCCACAAACATTGCAAGATATGCCACGTTGTTTAAAAAACATTTTTTAATTCCGCCTTGGACATACATTTGGTTGATCCTATTTTCATTCTATCTTTTTATGTCAATTGGTTTTGTGTTTTATTTTTTCCGCCTGATTGATGGTCACTACGTTAAAGAAAGAACAGGAATTCGGTACCTTAATGGAACATTGGCCCCTCTTTCCTCTTCACATTCTGCGCACAGACTGAAACGAAACTTGAATACAGTTAACATTACTGCTTGGCCTGTCCTTGATGGAATTGTGTGGGATGCGGTTAGGTTTCAGATACATGGGCCCACTGAAGTGATTAATGTTCCAAATGTGCTTAGAGTAAACATGGGAGATGTAATTAAACAGAATATACGTTCTGATGATTGGGATATTCAGGCCGTAGAAGCATTATTCTCTGATTTGAAGTATTATGCTGCCTTCGATGCTGAGGATCTGTACACAGATTCTATTAATTATGGTGATTTGTTTTGTTTTCAACACTATGGTAATAATTTTTTACATAAGACAAATTCCAGGAGGGTTGCTGTAAATTATACACAATGGGAACATTGCCCTGCTCCATTCGGTGGCAGTTCCAATACGTTTCTTAAAAAATACACATATTTTACAGACTTTAATCAATCTAATCCAGAGTCATTTTATTTTAAAATGACACAAAAGTCCATGTCCAAAGTTAGACTTACCGATACAAAATTGCTGTATTCGAAGTCCTTTCTAGACAGGTTGGCTGTAGATGGCTACGAGTTTTGGAAAGGAACAATTGACCTTAAATCGGTTTGGGGTACCAAAGATTGGCAGGTACAAGGCACTGAGGCTTTGCACCGTGCATGTCTCATCCCGAATCACATGTTGTTTTTAAATTCATCCATTTTCCAAACAACATGCTTTGGATTGGCTACTTCTAAAAAATCAAATACACCGACCATCCCAGATTTAGAGGAATATACAGGTTGGGGTAATTTTACTGATTTGTCCATTCATGAGTTGCAAACTCTTTTACACATTTCGTCCTTTAACATTTCCAGTTTGGATTCCAAGGGTTGGCTGGTGTGGCATAGGAGTGCTGATTCTTGCCAACGCCGTTTTCTGGGTTTGGCTGAGGGGTTCACAGAAGTCAGACTCGATCCCCGTTTTAAAGAAGACTATACTGTCACGACTTATTCTGTGGGGAAGCTGTGTCAGAATTGGTTACAACATTCCACATTAGCTGCAGTTAAACTACATCTGTCTCTATTAAATGATAATGTGGATTTGAACGATTTTATAAAAGGCCCAGCTAAAGGTAGATCTAAACGATGGCTGTATGCGATTTACAATGAAATTTGGAAAGTTACCCAGGTTGAGGCTGCTAAACGCCTGAGAGCTATTGATCAAGCAAATTTAGAAAAGGTGCTTGCAGTTGTTGATAACAGCATTAACACGCTTTCTTCCCGAATTTACACGTTAAACAATATTGTGTCTTCTGTTGTTGACATTGTACATGATGAAGTGTCCGTGTTATATCATGGTCAGAATCAATTACGTTCTGTGATGCAGTTTGCTTGGACACTACAGACTCTTAAGTCTGGTCGAGTGCCTTGGAATTTTATGAACGTCTCATCACTATTTGCCCCATTTAATCTAACTGAGAAACAGCGAATGCTATCAATGAGAGATGCAACATTTTCTATGTTACATATTGAAAAATTAGAATCCCTGCCCTTTTCTATGGCTGAGGTGACTGCTGCTACATGGCTTATCCATGGTGTTATAACCTTACCTTTTGCTTTGTATAAATTTACAAATTGTATGAAATATATAGCCATTGGGCGATATGAACCATTAGGCAGCGCTTTCCTCCATGAGACATGGTCTTTACCATACACTTACAGATGCCTAAAGGAGGGAAATGAAGTGAATCTGAAAGGTGAAGAATGTACACAGTCGCCTGACCGCTCACTAATATGCAGACACATCCAGTTGCATGGTTCTTGTAATCAAGACAAACCTAATTTGGCCTGTGTTTTGAAAGGGACACCAGTTCCTGCAATAGTTCCCACATTCACTTTGTTGTCCAACGGAAGTTATTTACTTTTGAATAACGAGTTTTGTTGTGGGTTAGAGGCTGGTATCGCTTATGTGGTTACCGTGTCAGAAAGGGTGGTTTGCTGCAAGAATGTGTTATATCCACCCACGCATGGGAATTCAGATGTTTTAATTTGGCCAAGAATACCAACCTTGAGAGCTGAGTTCAATGGTTTAGGCCGTATAAGAGCCCTATTGTCTCAAAAGCAGGTGGCCCTGAGCTCTGCCCGCGAAACTTATGTCCTTCACATAGCAAAAACACGCACAGAAGTACAGGCACTTTAAGTACTGATTTGCCGTTTCATTTCTGCGAGCTGGTTCATCAAATCTTCAATGCCTCCTCCACAACGAGCCTGGCTCATTTTTTTAAAATGGTTAGCAGTGGTCTCGTGACTACATTTTATTATCCCTGCGTTCTTTCATTCTATATTCGCTAGCCTGTTTGGCGGATTTCCTGTTTTGCTGGCTTTGGCTGCAGGCGTTCTGGTGATATTTTATTTTATAAAACATGGATGCCCATCCTGCGCAAGGAAACGCTCAGCCCCTACTGATGCAGTTTCGCAACCGGATGCTTGATTACTATGGCTCCTTGCCGCTTGCGACTTTAAGCACGGCTTTTGGATTATCCTTCAGATTTTCCTATTTCACATGTGTCCAGCCCGTGTTTCATTGCCTGAGCTGTGATTTCGACTGGGCCATTGATTTGTGTCTCTGTTTACCGACTTCTCCTGACGTCAACTTTGATCAGCTGATGAACCCCGTAGTGGCTCACGAGCTGGTCTGTTCTGGCGAAAGGGTTATGGCTGTGGCAGCGATGCATGGACTAATGGGTCAGTGGGACATATTCGCAGCGGCGCATGACTTTCTGGCACAGAGCGTTCTCGAGAACCCACTGAGTTGTCCTCTGATGTTGCTAGAGGAATCGGTGTTGGAGGAGCACGTATGTTCTTTCCCATTGCTTAATTGGATGGCTGAACTGTTTTCGGATGATGGCAGTGATTTCATGTTGGAAGCTGTAGCTACCTATTTTGCATATTCATTCAACCATGAGTGACTCTGAAGACTTCCATCATTATGGCACGTGACTTTTTAGTAATTCTGAATGGTGCCTTTTTCAATACGAACATTCGATTTTTTCATATGTTCTAGGCCTATTAACTGAGAGTAGGCCTCAAGTTCGACTTTTTATATTTTGTGTGGCCACTATAGGCATTCATACATACATTTTTGTGTTTTTAAATTTTACATACATTTGCATACATTTAGCTTGGCTCAATATCATTGAACTCTGCTTTCATGTCTTGCCTCTCATAGAGTATTGGCTTATATTTTTTCTCTTTTAACCGTCCTCGGATCATTGGGGGGGTGTCATATGGTTACTACGTTTCTATATATTGTGTTAAGTTAGCATGTGCTTATTAAATGTTTAAACGCCATATTTTCTTTCTGCTTTGGTTTGCACACAACACCTAATTGTTATTGTAGCTTTCAACCTAGACAAAAGATGTGATTTATTTGAGAATAATATGTTATTGCCCTGGTATCAGTCGTGCTTGGTACACTTGGTACAACTGTCTGCACACTGAGAACTGCACACTCTAAGAATAACCTAACACAAGGTTGCTGAAGGCCTGATCCTCGCACCACGTTAGTCATAACACAAATAATGTTGCTGCCAACATTGGGCTCTACGTGGGTTTAAGATACAGTTACAGGGAATGAATCAACACACTTGATGCTGAGCATGCAGAGAGCTGGTAGCTGTTGATGTGATCTCCTCCTACTGAGAATTAGAGGTATGGGTCCGCCCTGCTAAGAACCCAGATGAGACCTTCTTAGATATAATATAATATGCTAATTAGGGTGCGCAAAATATAGGTGATACAGAATTCTATAGATTTTTGCATCATAACATGCTATCACCTTTTGCCTACTATGAATTAGTGACTATGCTGCTGACTCTGATTTTTATAATATGTATGTTGATATTATACAAGATACTGCGTTTGAGAATGCTACATTGAAAAATAAACATTTCAAACTTGCACGTGTATTCTTTGCCTCCCAGTTTCGGTTTGGAATGATAATATAACGAAAGAGTGTTCATGTGTTCCACGATACCTGAGGTACTCTAAGTTCATGTTCTGGATTGTCTAAGTCATTGGTAAGTTATTACTACCGATGAGACACTGTAGCTAGCTTTGTAAGGGGATTTCTGAAACAAAGGTGAGTTGTGGGTCACCCTAACTCACCCAGGTTCTAGATCTCTGTGCACAGTTCTGTGGGAGAACGGAAACCCTGCTACAGCTCTGTATTGATCAAACTGGCTTGGCCAGGAAACAGCCCCGTGTCCTATGGGTGACATAGTCTCTATTAACTCATTTGATATTGTTTTGAATGTATTTCCCCTCAGCACGATGTACTCTCTTGCCACTGCGTGATACAATAGCGCAAATATGGCTACTGTACTGTTTATAAATGTACAAAAGTTAAAAAAGTTAGGGAGGCGCAACGATGAGAAATGTTTTTATTTCTCCTTGTTTTTTCCTTTTTCTATATGTGTGGCATTCTGCAGCACACATATAAAGAGGAAATCGCCTGAATTGATTGATTTTGTGATGGAAGGTGTTCATCCTGCACACAATAATTCAGTCATGCAATGCAGCAGGCACGCTTGAACCATGGCACAAGGATGCCTCCGTTGGCGCATACCAGCCCATTGTGAGCCAGCGCAGGGGAAAAGAACAGGAATGCACCGTATCATATAGATACGGTGCATTCCTGCCCTTTTGTTTTGAGATAGGGCAGCACATTCCTTGCGGTACTGCCCTATGTCAAAACTTCATAAATGAGGACCTTAAAGTTTAATGCAAAGAAGGAAAGAAAGTGAGAAGGACAAAGAAAAAACCCAGAAAAGAAAGAAGGAAGCAGAGAAAAATGTATGAATGTTTGTATTTCTAAAGCGCACCCTCATTCCCAGGGGGATACCCCGGCGCTAGAACCGTATCTTTTACCAGTTCTAGGCGAAGCCCTAAAGTGGATACAACCAGTGTTCAGCTTTCTCCAGAAAGCTAACAAATCTGACACTGCTCATAAATTCTGGGGAAGATTATTCCAATGTGTCTCTGCCAAGAAATTAAAGTACCGGCCGTCCATTTTGACTGGCTGATCAATGATTCGGTATAGGCTTGTGAAAGTCGACTGACTCTAATCTATAAGATTGCTGGGCCCTTATTATAAAGTGCTCTATGCACATTTGTGTAGTGTAATGTAAGCGATGTAATGCAAGGAAAAACACACAGGAAATAGAAAAATGGGACAAGAGGAACAACAAATAATAGAACAAATCAAAAAACGAAAAATTCAAAGAAAGACTGTAATGCAGGAAAGATTAAAGTCAAATGTGAAGGAAGGAAGGACCGAAGGTCAGTGTATGGAGGGAAAGAAAAGAAGAAAGAAAATAATTGAAGAAAGAAGAGAAGCAAGGATTAAAAGTAGATGGATGGAAAGATGGGCAACAAAAAGTAGAAAGTAACAAAAGAACTGAAAAAAGAAAAGCTCTAAGGAAGGAAAAAAGAATGAAAGGATGGAAAGACTAAAAGAAGGATACAGGACATAAAAACGAGTGGACAGAATGGAAGAACAATCGAAAAAAGCAATGAAAAAAGTATGTGAAGAAGGGAATATATCATAAAACAAAAAAGGAATTAAGGAAAGCACAGTAGGTAAAAAACAGATAGAAGGAAAGATTTAAACAAAGAAAAAAGAATGTGTAACGGAGTTGAAAAGAAAGAAAAAAGGACAGGAAAGAAAGAGAAAAATTAAAATAATAATGGAAAGATATATAAAGAAAGATAGAAAGGAAAAAAAGATGGAAACAACATAGTACAATGGAAAAGTGTAGCCCCATAATGAAAGTAAACTGGAAATAATGAAGGAAAGGTGGGATAAAGATAGAACAATGGATGAACAAGTAAGGAAAATGTGAAAAGAAATATAGAAAGAACAATGAAAAAGCCTAAATAGAATGAAAGAGACAAAGAAAAGGAGAAAAGAGCAGGGTAAAGAGAAAATAAGGGAGGAAATAGTGCATAAAAATGTGAGAGGCTTAGTAAGAAACTGGCATAGGAAAAAAGAGCAACAGTAAAAAATAAAAACAGAAGATGAAAAATCGATAGAGAATGGAAGACAGAGCATAGGAAGAGTTAGGTGGGATGCTAAATAGAGATAGATGGACTGTAAAAAAAGAAAAAATAATAATAGAAAGGAAAGAAAGAAACCGTGTGAAAGAAAGAAATCAATCAATCAATCCACTTGTAAAGCGCGCTACTCACCCGTGAGGGTCTCAAGGCGCTGAAGGGAGGGGGTGGGGGGTGCCTGCTATTGTTCGAATAACCAGGTCTTGAGGTGTTTCCTGAAGGTGAGATGGTCCTGGGTCAGTCGTAGGTGTGCAGGGAGGGAGTTCCATGTCTTGGCTGCTAGGTAGGAGAACAATCTTCCTCCGGTGGTAGTTCTGGGAATCCGTGGGACGCTGGCGAGGGCGAGGTTGGTGGAGCGGAGCTCGCGGGTGGGAGTGTAGAACGAGGGGCGGCTGTTTAGCTATTCGGGGCCCGTGCTGTGGAGCGCTTTGTGTGCGTGGGTGAGCAGCCTGAAAGTGATCCTCTTGCTGACGGGGAGCCAGTGCAGGTTCCTCAGGTGGGCAGATATGTGGCTGTGGCAAGGGATGTCGAGGACGAGTCTTGCGGAGGCATTCTGTATGCGTTGAAGGCGTTTCTGAAGTTTGGCTGTGGTTCCTGCGTACAGGGTGCTTCCCTAGTCCAGTCGGCTGGTGAAGAGGGCCTGGGTGACCATCTTTCTGGTTTCGGTGGGGATCCACCGGAAGATCTTTCGGAGCATACGCAGGGTGTTGAAGCATGAGGATGAGACTGCTTGGCCCCCTCCTCTTTTTAATTGAATTTGTCCCAGGATAGCGTGTCTTCAGAGCCTTTTATGGCTTGGAGAGGGCAGCTGCATGTCCTCCCACCCCTCTTGTATTCAATGAGGCATGGGTTCCCGAGGCCTCACAGAGTCTTGGGGAGGGGAGGCTGCATGCTCCCTCCCCCCTAAAGAATTATTTCACACCTCCACTCACAGCCTTTTTGAGAATCCTAGATTCTCACGGGTTGGTGTTGCCAACCCGAGGTTAACACTGCATACAGTGACTATGCTTTTTGTATGGTGATCGCCAAGAGATTTTACGCATCCTGACAACGGCTGGTAAATCCTTACATTTGATGGATACCGCTAGCATATGATAGAAAACCCTGATATGTGTGTTCATGTTAGAATATTTTCCCATGGGATAGTAGTAGTACTTGTGGGTTCTTAATGAAAATACTGAGCTTGAATTTGGTTACAAAATTAGTGGATTTTAGAGGGCAGGCTAGTATTCTGTTGAGACACAATTATTATAAAAAGTGGTATATTTTGCAGATTTTGGCTGATAACCAAAATGAAATGTCAGCCTGCTGCCAGAGGACAAGGTTATAGATTTTCCGAATTATGTTTTAAGCAGATATTTAAAGGATATTTCATGCTGAGGTATTGACCCTTATTGATGAAGCTATTGCACTAGTGCCATGAGCTCTTACTAATACTGTTGCAACTTAATGATTCATTTGGAGGCCTTTCATAATTAATCTTATTAGAGGTTTTTTGGCTCTTCTCTTCAGCAGCCCTGTTTGAACCCAGACCTCATAGACTCAGACACAGAAGCCAGACCCTGTAACACTGGTATCACCTCGTGGATATGTGTGCTGTCTAAACCTGCAGGGCAGCTCTGGTGTCTGAGTCGATGAGATCTGTTTAACCAGATGGCTAGCTCAGCTGCCTACTGACCCCTCCATTCAGCTTTCTATTTCCCCATCTCCTCCTAAATGTATATTGTCAGTCATACTGTAGAAATCAAATGGTGAACAAGTAGCCTTCTGGCAAAATTTCAGTGAATTCAAAAAGTATAATTTTTACCATATTCTCAATAGTTGCCTCTCAATCAATAACACATGGGATATGGTCCACTTTTAGGGGTTACTCTCTTACTGTGTGTTTCAGGCAGAGAGGGTGTTTCAGGCAGAGGGGGTAACTTCAATCTACTAAGAATAGGTTACAAATCACCCCACCTACTACAGGAGGTGCAGCAGCATGGGAACCACACAGCCCTTCCCCGGAGTTCACACACTGCCCTTGTCCTGGTACAGTTACTTCACAGTTCAGCAAATACTCACAAGTGCAAATACTTACAAGTGCTTTGTTACCAGTGAAGAGCCAGGCACATTACTGCATTCCAAAAATATCAATCACTGTAGCATGGCAGGTATATTGTCCTGTGTATGTGAGCAAGTATGAAAGAATTGCAGACATGCACCAAACCAGCTTGTTTATTGTGTACTTCTTATGTGTGTGGAAACAATAGCAACCATTTGTTCACATTTTACTATCTTGGAATGGCCAAGTGCTGGTATGTGAAAAAGAGTGTGTGTGTGTAAAGCCCTCAATGCTATTTTCTAACCTTTTAATTATTCATCTGGTTGCTTTAGTAATCATTTAGAAACAATTTAGAAAACAAAAGTGAAAAAACGGCTTTCACTGCTGCATTAATATATTTTTTCGATTGCCTGCTATTTTTCAGGCGGCGGGCAACAGAGTACATCATAAGTAACTGAAAACTTCATTATTTACATGACTGCTGGCTAAATAACAGAGGTTGTGTATTCATAGAGTACTGTGCTTAGTGGGAGAAGATGACTGGATTATTTACTTGAGCAATCTGTATGACAGCAACAGGGTATATGAGTATCTGGAAAACATGATTAAGGTTGGGGAAGAAATGTACCAGCAATTATATTAAAAAATAATGTGGATTGGTTGACTAGCTTTTTAAATGTCATTTTCCGAAATGTCTTAAATTCTAGGATTTTCCCAGAAAGTTGGAAAGGGGCAACATATAAAAAGGAAAATGACACACAGCCCCAGAATTATCGCCGTATTAGCCTGCTGAATGTGGGGGGGGGGGGAGTATTTTCAAAGATACTGCTTTGCCTAAGGAAGCCCTGGGTGGAGCAGAATAACTGAATCCCGATAGAGCAAGGTGGCTTTAAAGAGGGCCACTCAGCAATAGATCTTAGCCTTACTCAATGGGCAATGGCAACAAAGGCAATTGAAATACGAGGCAGGTTGTTCTGTTGTTTTGTTGATTTTCAAGCCATCTTTGATTTGGTTGATCGTAAGTTACTGTGGAATATGTTGGGGCGGCTTGGAATGAATAAGGTGGTACTCGCACTAGTTCAAGAAATGCATTTGCAGAACTGTGCCAGGGTATTCTTAGACACCCATGGAACTCTATCAAAGAAAATACAGAGAAAGAATGGACTACACCAGGGCTGCGTTTTGGCACCCCTATTTTTTTCATTGTTCCTGTCCCACTTACCAAATACCTTAAGCAATGCTGGTGTTTTAAGCCCTCAGATGGGGGGACCCACATCCCATGTCTGCTATACGCTGATGATTTAGTGATAGTGGACATGCCAGAATTGGATTTGCAAAAGAAACTGGATGTCTTTTCTGATTATTGTTTAGAGAAATGCCTCACAGTCAATTTGGAAAAGACAAAAATAAGTGTTCTGAGGAAAGGAAAAGGAACTTTTTACTGGCAATTGGGAGAGGTCAAAGTTGAGGTGGTGAACAAATATAAATACTTGGGTATGTGGTTCAATACCAATTGGAGGGACCATATAGAATAACTAAAAGCAAAGGCAGTATGGGGCCTAAAATAATTCAAGCAGAAATATGAAGGCCATTCTCAGCGCCCAATTTTATTAGCCTTTAATGCAATGGTCCGTCCACAATTTCAATACGGAGTGAAGGTTCTATCATTAGGCGGTAAATTGTATTGAAATCTTGAGGAGGGCAATTGTGTTGCACAGCTTCTTGCTCTCCCCCCATCAACTATGATCCAGGCGTGACAGCAGAATGCCAACTTACAGCCTGGAACTATCAGGGATTGCAAGCTACATTGAATTTCTGGCAGCGACTGAGTAGAGAAGGGGCCCCTTAAATATCACATCTATGTAAAAGAGAAATAGAGAAAGGTGAATTGAATTGGGAATCCCAAGTTAGACATGCGCCAGCTGAGATATGCAATCAACTATCTCTAAAGCCAGAACAATGGAAGTTAGGGTATCAGTTCCCCAAACAGGAGCTACGCGCTTTTATAATTAAAAAGGCTCTGGAAGAAGATCTATTTTATCTTGGGGGCAAATTGTCCACCCAGTTCCTAGTAAAAGGCTAGAGCAATGAAACTATGTTCCCTTTCTTTGAGACCCTGCCAAGTCCTAGGCTTAGAAATGTTGTACTGAAATTTAGAGTTAGCCTCAACCCATTTAATGCAGACAGGACGATAAAAGTTGCAATGAGAAATGAACTGGGCTTGTGTACATGTTGGCTACAAGTAATATGTAATGGCCCACATATTTTGTTGGACTGTTTGTGGTTCCTAGATGAATGGAAAGAGTTTTTAAAACCTTTTTATTACTTCTAAAATTACTAATAAGGATCAAACTCTTAGCCTGTTGATAAATATGTGCTTTTTAAATATTGTATGTGCAATAGGAATATTTGTAATTGCATTACAGGAGTCTCTAAAAGAACTGTTAATATAATTTATAATGGACCAAAGGATTGAAATGAGATTCTTTCCATTTCTGATGCCGCTTTGAAGTCCCTGTATGTATACAGAAAAGTACACTTTATTTCTATCTATTTCTTCCCATTACTAGTCATGAGTTAAGACCTATTTGATATTGAGTGGCACTGCTCCTATTGTAAGTTTTATCAGATTTTTATTGTGCTTTGTATTATTCTTATGGTTGCACTATTTGTATTATTTTTTTTTTCATAATTCTTTTTATTAACATAAGATTATCACAACACCACATATGTCACATTATTATACATTTGGTGAGCAACAACAAGAGAATCAACAGTCTGTTTCACATTTCTAACTTAGATCAATGCTATATATGACTCATATTTTTAACTATACGTTTTTATTGTTGTTGCCTTTTATGGCTATATTAGCTGAATAAAGTATTATCAAATTGATATTCATAGAGTGGGAACTAGATAGTGTGAAGGAGGCCTCTATTAGCCAGATTTAGCCATCACCACATCCTCAAAACAAAAAAGGCACTTTAGGCAATGGCAAGGTTTTAGAATAGGGGTGCAAAGAAGTGGATGAAACATGTTTAAAGAACACATATAAAAGTTGACATGTAAGTAGTCCACAAGTGATACCGTGAATCATACACGTTAGTAAAATAAATTTGGAATAAATCGTTTTGCATCAGTGAAAAATTAACGCATTTAGTGCTATGTAATGACAGTCACGTCCAAAGCTTTCAAAATTAGGACCGATGGACATGTAGGTCACAGTCCACCACCTGGCACCTGTGCTCCCAGGGAATTGTGCCTAAAGGGAGTTGTCTTTGGAAAGCTAAGAAACTAAACTTTCCAGCAACATCTCTCTTCCCCTCCAAAGCACCAGGCAATCATATTGCAGTGCGATGTGAATGACCTGGTACTTCAACTGGACACCAGGTATTTCTTTGCATTGGGAGCAGTTCCGTGGGCAAGGATCTGTACTATCTCCACCCCCTAATATTTTTGGTCTTTATTCTCCTCTTGGAGGGTAGATGTTAGTGTTTACCTCAATCTGCCCCCCAGGTTAGCAGAATTCCAACTCCACACCATGTATAATGTGGAAATAAAAGCAAAGGGCTGGGACAGGCCCCCCTTTCACAGAGCCAGGAATTACATCCTTTCTACCTGCTTAAGAGGCAGATTGAAGGGTTTGCCCTGAATGTGCCCCCAAGGGGACAGAAAGGCTACTAGATACCAAGAAAAGTCTTTAAAGAATAGATTGGGGCGGGCTACCATGCATAGGACCATGTTGCCCACCAGAAATAGGCAACAAGGACCGCCACACCATCACCCTGTTGGACAACCTCGCCAACCTTGGACTCAAGCAACTGGTCAACACCCCCACCCACTACGCCGGCCACACGCTGGATCCCGTCTTCTCATCCAGCAAGCACATCACCTTCAGCCACTCCACCGGACTTCACTGGACAGACCACAGCTGCGTCCACTTCAGCTTCAGAAAAACCACTACCCACCACCACCCGCAGCAGGTTCCTCACAGAAGCTGGAGCAAGATCACCGCCGACCAACTCACCACCTCCCTCAGCCAGAACCCCAATGAAGCAGCCCGCAACTTCACGCAGCGGCTGACCCCCTGCGCCAATGACCTCGCACCACTGAAGAACCCTCCCAGCAAACTCAGAAGCAAGAAGGCCCCCTGGTTCACCGACGAACCCAAGGACTCCAAGAAGACCTGCCGCACCCTCGAGAAAGCCTAGCTCCTCGACCAGACCACTGACAACATGACCGCCCTCAAACACGCCACCCGCAAGCACCACCAGCTCATCCGCGCCACCAAGAAGAAATCACTGAAGGATCGACTGGACAACAACGCCCGCGACAGCAAGGAACTCTTCAGCATCGTCAAGGAGTTCTCCAACCCCAGCACTGGCAACAACAACATCACCCCATCACAAGATCTCTGCGACTTCCTCGCCTCGTTCTTCCACCGCAAGATTGACATCCACAACAGCTTCGGCGCACCATCCTCGCACCCAACCGTCGAACCAATGCACCCCACCGCCACCCTCCGCACCTGGACCGCAGTGACCACCGAAGACACAGCCTGCACGATGAACACCATCTACTCCGGATCTCCGAGTGATCCCTGCCCCCACCACGTCTTCAACAAGGCTGACTCCACCATCGCACCTCAACTCCGAGACGTCGTCAACACCTCCTTCGACACCGCCACCTTCCTGGAGAGCTGGAAGCATGCCGAGCTCAGCGCCCTACTGAAGAAACCAACAGCGGACCCCACCGACCTCAAAAACTTCCGCCCCATCTTGCTCCTCCCTTTTCCTGCCAAAGTCATCGAGAAGATCGCCAACAGCTTGCCGCCTTCCTCGAGACGAATGGATCCCTCGACCCATCGCAGTCCGGTTTCAGAGCCAACCACAGCACCGAGACCGCCCTCATCGCAGCCACCGACGACATGCGAGCCCTTCTCGACAACGTGGAAACAGCGGCACTCATCCTCCTGGACCTCTCCGCCGCGTTCGACACTGTCTGCCACCGCACCCTAGTCCAACGCCTCAGCAACACCGGCATCCAAGAGAAGGCATTGAAGTGGATCATCTCATTCCTCGCTGGAAGAACACAGAGAGTCCGCCTCCCCCCGTTTCGTTCCGAGGCCACCGAAGTCATCTGCGGCGTCCCGTAAGGATCATCACTCAGCCCCACCCTCTTCAACGTCTACATGAGACCTCTCGCAGCCATCGCACGCCAACACAACCTCAACATCATCTCCTATGCCAACGACAGCCAGCTGATGCTCTCCCTCACCAGAGACCCCGACACCGCCAGAACCAGCCTCCACGAAGGGATGAAAGACGTCGCCGAGTGGATGAAAAACAACCGCCTGAAACTGAACTCAGACAAGACGGAAGTCCTCCTCCTAGGGCCATCACCCTCCGCCTGGGACGACTCCTGGTGGCCCCCAGCCCTGGGCACCGCCCCCAAGCCAACAGACCACGCACGCAACCTGGGCTTCATCCTGGACCCCTCCCTCTCGATGACCAGACAAGTCAACGCCGTCTCCTCTTCATGCTTTCACACCCTCCGAATGCTCCGCAAAATCTTCCGATGGATCCCGATCGAAACCAGGAAGACGGTCACCCAGGCCTTCGTCACCAGCCGTCTGGACTACGGAAACACCCTCTACGCCGGAACCACAGCCAAGCTACAGAAAAGACTCCAACGCATCCAGAACACCTCCGCCCGACTCATCCTGGACATCCCTCGACGCAACCACATCTCTGGGCCACCTGAGGAACCTGCACTGGCTCCCCGTCAACGACCGCCTGACCTTCCACACGCCCACCCGCCAGCTACGGTCCGCTAGCCTCGCCCTCGCCGCCGTACCACGCATCCGAAGAGCCACTGCCGGAGGCAGATCCTTCTCCTACCTGGCGGCCAAGACATGGACCTCCCTCCCCATCCACCTTCAGCTGACCCAGGACCACCTCGCCTTCAGGAGACAACTCAAGACCTGGCTGTTCGAGCAGTAGTGGCCCCCTTCCCCCAAGCGCCTTGAGACCCTTCCGGGTGGGTAGTGCGCTATACAAGTGTTATGATTGATTGATTAATTGATTCCAGTTTTTCTGTCCCCCTGCAAAATAGATTGGGTGTTTGCCCCCAATCTACCCCCAGAGGTAGAGAACTTACCAGATACAAGGGATTATACTTAGTGAGAATAAACATTGGAATGGGTCAATCAACCAGGGCATAGGTCATACCCCACCTCAAAAGTGGGTAACACAGTCATTCTGCCCTCCTGGGAGGCAGATTGGGGAGTTGCCCCCGTGGGGTAGAGAGGGGTGTAGAAAGCCCAATAGACACCAGGAAATTTTCAAAGATAAAAAGCAAAGGGACGAATGAGGCAAAATTAGGGAGGCAGAATGGGCTCCACCCACCCCACAGATAGGGTCAAGAACCCCTACTAGACACCAGGGATTTTGCACTCAGGCCAAGCAAAGGGGTGTCGGTGCTCTACCCTATTATTTAGCCAAACACCCTCCCTAAAGGGATAACCCCAGTATGTCTGCCCTCTGCTTTGCTCCCACTTAGCCCCCTTGGGATAGAAATCCCACTAGACACCAAGCATTTCAGAATGGTGCAGAAACAAACAAAAGGATGGGGGCAGCCCACCTTAGCATCAAGCCATACCCCAATTCAGAAAGTGCAACAGAACCTTTCTGCCAATTATCTGTCACTCCCCTGTGGGGTAGATACTCCAGTAGACTAAATGGAGTTTGGCAAAGGGTAAAGAAATGGGGTGCAGGCAGAGAGGGGTTTACAGCAGTTTTCACACCGGAGTAGCAAGGGGTACTGAAAGCCCACTGGGTGACAGAAATATTTTATAGAATACAATGGGGGATGGGCTGGCCAATCCTAACAGCAGGCCCCACCTCCACTCCTAAAGCCTCAACAGTCTCTCTGCTCCACTGGGGACTAAAGCATTCCCATCCATAGGGCAAGCAAGAGGAATTTTCACTAGACATCTAGGGGAGCTCAGGATGGTGTACCTTGTGTGGATCCCATGACGTTGTCTTGTCCATATTGCCCTGCAAACTCAAACATTGTCTAAAATCACAAATTTTTGCCACTTGTCTGTGACATAAACTTCCAGAAGTTGAAAGCATCCACAATATTCCTACCACCCATCATTCCCTCACATCGCCATAAAACCTCTAACACACTTGTGTGGCTGTGTCTAGTGCCCATGACAGGAATGTTCAAACCATGGACAATAAGAGCCCTGGAGTCTAGTTTTCAAAATTGTCTAAGTTTGGTCAGTGCTTGAGTGGCGACCGATCTCAGGGACAAAAACCACAGCTACCCACATTGCAAAGAAGGGAAGGTTTTGAGTGGAAAAATTTGATCAGTTCATATTGTGTTATGGGTCCTTTCCTGTCACAGGTGTTATTCTCATACACAATAAGTAGAGTATTGTTTTATTGGAAGACATTTGCAAACACTGGGTGGTAGGAAATTAGCAGATCCCCGTGAATTTCGGAACTTTCCCACCCATAAATATGTGGAAACTGCATGTCTTTAGCGAATGTTTGCAAGGGCCTTTGGGTAAGAAAACGGTGTTAGATTATGCAAGACACACCCCCCTGGATTACCCTGGGTGTCTAGTTTTCGTAGATGTCTGGGTTTGGTAGGTTTCCCTGGGTGGCGGCGAAACCCATGCCCACAACCCACAGCTACCCACATTGCAAAAAAGGGTGGGCTTTTACACATGGGCAACATTTTAATACCGCTGGAGTAATCAGAGTAATTTCAGTAACTTTGTGAAATTACTTAAAATAATGTGATTGTGTCTGCTTGCGTAATTTAGAGGGATTTTGGGCAAAAATGCCTACAGAGCACAAGAAAGAGCATGGGTGGCTGCTGTCTGCTGCCGTTTGTGTTCTGCTGCATTTACAGCTATTGTCTAATTTCAAGAACTCTATGGACTTGTCCCTGGGTGGCAGCCAACCCATCTGGCCATAAACAAAAGCTACTCACTTGCAAAAAAGGGTTGTCTTTGAGTAGAAAAATTCTGTACATATTTCTATTTGGGCCATTTCATGTCATGGGTAATAGGCCTACCCACAGAGTCGGCTACCGTTTAGTAGGATACATGTGGGAATGCTGGGTGGTAGAAAATGTGTAGGTCCTCACAGATTCTGAAACTTTTCCTCACAGAAATGTGGGGAAAGTGTGGGTTTTTAGCCAACATTTGCATGGTCTCCCTTGTAAAAAAAGAAGTCTCATGAGAGCCATGCAAGTCACACGACCCTGGCCTTTCTGAGCATCTAGTTTTCAGAAATGCTGGAGTTTGGTACATTCCACTGGGTGGCATCCAACCCATGCCCAAAATCGACCCACATTGCAAAAAACAGGCCTGGTTTTGAGTGGGAAAATTTGATCTGCCCATGTTACATTTTGGGCCATTTCTTATTGCAGACGTTAGGCCCAGCCACACAAGTGGGGTTGGAGGGCATGTGGAAATGCTGGGAAGCAGGACATTTGTGGATACCCACAGATTTCGGATCTTTCCCTCACAGACATGTGTGGAAAATATTTGTTTTATTTAGCAATGTTTGATTCTCCTCAGTAGCAAGTTTTCAGGAATGTCTGGGTTTGGTAGGTGTGTCAGCCAAGCCCAGGCTAAATCTACAGCTAGCCAACATGCAAAGAAAGGGGGTCAGTTTTGAGTGAAAAAATTTACCTGTCCAGGTTGTATTTTGGGCCCCTTTCTGTCACGGATGCTAGGCCAACCCACATAAATGGGGTACCATTTTTATCAGCAGAAATGGGAACACTGAGACATTTGTGGATCCCCACAGATTCTAGAATGTTTCTTCACATAAATGTGTGGAAAGTGTGTGCTTTTAGCTAACGTTTGAGGTTTTTAAGGGCTTCACGGACAAAAGAATCTGCATGAGATACACGCAAGTAACCCCACCCCGGACTGCCAGGTATCTAGTTTTCAGAAATGTCTGGGTTTAGTAGGTTTCCCTGGGTGGTGGCTGCACCAGGGACCAAATTCTACAGCTACCCACACTGTAAAAGAGAGCATCAATTTTGCTGGGTGAAATGTGATGTCTCCATGAGGGGTTTTGGCGTTTTTTGTCACAAATCCTAGCTCCCGCCACACAAGTAGGGTAATGTTTTTATCAGGAGGCATGTGGGAATATGGAATAGTAGAATGTTTTATTTATTTGCATTTGTGGTTTCCAAATGCAAGCCATGTGCAAGAAAGACGACATTTTGCAAAATGCCCTCAGAATTATTATAGTATGGCAATCACGGATGTGTACAAATAACCACTGTTCTAAACTTTAGTATCTTGGAACATTTGGGAAATACATAGATTTCCCTCATTTTACTATAGGATTGCTTTATGGTCGGTAAACAATGGCAAATTAATAGAAAGTGCAGCTCAGTTGTTAGCTCTGGGTATTGAGTGTTTTGAGAGAACCTACGAATTCTATATATCCCTGTGACCAGAAGGGACTATCGTAAATAACAGTATATGCTTTTGTAAATAGGCCATAGTGACTAAAATACAGATGAAAACAGTGCCACAAATGGCTGTTTTTCCTACTAATTTCTATTACATTTTTATTTCAACCATTTCTTTCTTTAGGAAAATCTTGAGTGATATACACAAATGACTCCTTGTCGAAGTCAGAATTATGTCTACTTTTCAGAAATGTATAGCTTTCCTTGATCACCCATTGGTTTTAATACCTGTTTCAACCATAAGCTGCTAGTACGTTGAAACCACAAAAATTAGGAAAACTGGGCTGCCTCTTCAACAAATGCAAAAACTATGATAAAACAATTGCTTTTCTTTCTACAACTCTACTTGATCCTGAACGCTAGGAAGATGGGGATCATAGCACAGCACATCTTTTGTGGATACAATTTTAAGACGGAAAAACATATGCTTTCTGGTACAGCACATTTTATGTACATTTAGACTGTTTTCTCAGTTACCTCTAGAAGCATCTACAAGCACTCGGTACAGTTCAAATTCCCATGTAATTGGAAACATTACACACATTTGGCATTAATATATCTGTGGAAAAAGGTCATGAAGTTGTAAGCATGAATTACACTAAACATCCAAAAAAGAGCTTATCACTGGAGGGAGGGGGGTTTCAAGGTATTGGGAGAGGCTTTGCAGTCCAGACGATAGGTTTTACAGCTTTGATTACATCAAGATTGCTTCAGCTGTGTCACACTTGGTTATTAGAGCTCTAGTTGGTCATTAGAACACTGTGGGAAGCCAACCTTGAAGTTGGAAGTACATGTTTACTCACTATATCAGAGTTTATTCTCACATAGTGTGAGTTTATAGAAAAAGTGCCCTCATTATACTTCCTGGAGCACCTTCAATAACCTCTACAAGTAAGTCATGAGAGAAAACAGTTTTCTGTTAAACATGGTCCATCACACCTCAGCAGGGGGTTAGCATTTTTCATGTGGTAAATTCACTTGTGAACTAACTAAAATGTAACCCCATCAACAAAAAATGTAGATTGTCTCCAAAATCTGTTATCACCCTTGATATGTGATTCTTTTGTGACCCACAAACCTGAAGGAAACTCGAAATATGCTTGGCGGGAGCGCACAAAGCATATTGCAGCCTTAGGACCACAACGCTATCGCTAGGGAACGGCCCTTCCCTTGCGGCGGCAGTGGCCCCAGGGCAGTTCGACCGGCCAACTCGTATATGGGAGGTCGGGCCGCCACGCAACCACTAGTCTGGTGGTTCTTGGACTGCCAGAATCCTAATTAGGCCCCTAGGTGTTTCATCCTCTGGGTTGGTTTTGTCAATTAATTAAATTTTGATAACTCAAATCCTGGAGTGCTGTAACTTTTGATCTTCATATTGATGGTGATGAGGTCCATCCCAAGCGAGCACCAGCTGGAAAGGCACAGCATGCTAAAAGGGAGCCTTGTTTGCTTTTTGAAATGTATGTGTGGGTATATATATAGGTTGACATGCAGTGAATTCACAATAAAATATACATTTACATTGAGCCCGGAGTGCCCAGCGTTTTTGTGAATGACTATGTAGTATAGCGAGTCCATCATCGCATGTTAGAAGTACACTTGTCGTACACTTGTTGTGAGCTGTAGCCATTACAGAAGCGGGGAAAAGGAATATATATGCCGTGCATGCAAATTTGGACAAAATATGACCCATTATGTCAATCCTTTCTCTGGAGCTAAGATTCTGATTAAAGGCAATTACAACTGCTGCACGGAGTTCGCTGTGTATGTTCTGGCGTGCACCTGCGGCCTGTGCTACGTTGGCAGCACGAGATCGCAGGTGCACGTCACGATTTTGCAGCATCTCAGGGCGATTGTGAACCATGACCAAGCCTACCCCGTGGCACGGCATTTTAACTCAGTATATGACAGGGACCTGTCATGTTTGAGTTATTACGTCATTGATGCAGTGCCACCACTAAAACGGGGAGGTGACAGGGATAAAGCACTCAGAAAGTTGGAAACCCAATATATCATAGCGTTGGATAGCAAACAGCCTTATGGGCTTAACGCTACGGAAGACCTTCATAACTTTCTGTAAACTTTGGTTTTTGTTCTCTGCGTGTATTTCTTTTGTGTTCTTTGTGGCCATGTTTTACATCTGTGGTTCTGAGTTGGGCAGTGTCCTACTCCCGAATCACTGCAACAATCACTATGATTGACCTATCCGGCTAGACACTACTACATTTCAGGCGTGCAATATGAAATTAGCACATCTGATTTGGTAAAGTAAAGTGTTGTATCAAAGTGAATCTTTTATCTCTCTTTTTGTATACTTTGTACATAGGTTGTATAGTACTTTCATATCAGCATCCTTTATTTTTATGTTGGGTTATTTCCAGGGTTTTCTTCACAGTTTTTTCCTCATTCACTAATCAGCACATGTACATAAAACAACAGCACTGTTACTTTGATAGAGGAAGAATATAATTATTTTTCTTTTGCATTAGCATGTACAGTGTATATAGTATTAATATTTATGATATAAATCCAAGGATTTTTGAATTATTAACTAATATTTAGTACATCAGCTGGGGGTTTCATGTTTTAGTTCCAACTCATTTAAACTTTAATGTCACATGATTGTTTCACGAGTAGGCAGAAAAAATATGTACAAGTCTGATGTTTGTAACAATAAATATTTTTTCGTTACTGGCTAATTTGCACTTATGCAGTAAGGATATAGCACTAGTCACTTTATCTGCAGCGATGCTGTTATGCATTCATGCAGGCACGATAAAAGACCAGCAGTAACAGCACTAGTCACTTTATCAGCCGTGAGGCATTTTCTGCATTCATGCAGTCATGATAATATTTGTTTACAAAACGTGTTATTTGTGCAATAATAATCAATGGAAGCTATCAATGTTTTTATATGCCATATTTTAGCATTATAAAATTATAAAATTGTACATAATTGGTATATATGAAAACAACTATATATAAAGCATTGTTTCAGGATAAACGTTATTGCTTTTTTAAACAGAAAAAGTGTATAGCAGTCTGTTTTCTATTCCATTATGACCCAAATACCTTTTCCATGCCTATGTTTTTAAACTAATCATGTGATGCACTTTTGGAGGTGTGGCCCATAGGAGGGGTCAGGGAAAACTAGCATTTAAAAATGACAGGCTGACTTATCCATTGGTGTGTGATCAAGAGTACCAGTTACTCGAAACGCGTCGCCAGGAAGGTATTCAATAAAGCAACATCTTGCCTGAAGCCGTGGGTCTGTCTCCTTCTTTCGCCACGCCGTTGGTGTGGAGGTTAGAGGATTTTCCTTTATATATATATATATATATATATATATATATATAGAGAGA
Organism: Lissotriton vulgaris; assembly: GCF_964263255.1. NCBI lineage: Eukaryota > Metazoa > Chordata > Amphibia > Caudata > Salamandridae > Lissotriton > Lissotriton vulgaris. The sequence goes on along the minus strand of NC_141687.1, from coordinate 580,458,553 downwards.
GAGAGAGAGAGAGAGAGAGAGAGAGAGAGAGAGAGAGAAAGAGTTGCCCCTCTGTTGAAAAGCACTCGCAGGAGGCACACTCAGCGCAGGTAAAGGTCTTGCAGTCCCCACACCACCTGACGCGTTTCGGGCTACGCCTTCTCTCAAAGGTAAGTTGTGCACGAATCACCAAACAATCGATTTCCAGTATTTGCCCTCCTTTTATTTCTATTAGTATACTTGAACTCGAGTGAGTAGGACCAAGCATTATGGTTTTCATACCTGTGTCCATCCTGGTTGTACATACATGAGATTGTACACTCAACTACAAGCAAAAATGCTCTAGGAGGACACTATGCATTACGGACTCACGTCACAATGATGATATTAGCAAAATGTATTTTGCATGATAATCAGACTCATGTTCGATAACAGGAACGGTGCGAGCGAAGGGCTTTTATATGATGTACGCACGTGATTATGTGCATCAATTAAGTACACTTCCTTAATTTCTTTAATGTTTTTCATTACAATACGTTGTCTGACCTTTGATATCTGATTAAATTTAACACAGACATGTGCTTACAGACAATAATGTTCCGAATTGTTATATGGGGTAGTATGTGCATAGAACAGTACACTGTAAGATGGCGGGTGCGTTCTCATAAGATGTGTCCCAACAGCAGTCCTATGTTTATGTTTAAATTTGTGAACCTGCAACTTTATTAGCTTTGTGCGCACTGCACTTCAGTAACGTGAACAAGGCTTGTTACAAGCCGAAACATGTTGTTTCTGAATAAACACCCTTGAAATGGATGCAAACTGGCGGTCTTGTTGTCACCGAGAGCGTAAGGATCGACGATCTGCCTTTAGATATTTGGAAGTTGTTTACCAGTTTGCTCCGCCGGCATTTGCGCCACCTCCCACGGGACCCCAACAGCCAGAAGGAGTTACTTTGGTGTGATATTGACTGAGGCTGCAACTGGCACAGCATTTTGTTCACCCAAGTACAAGGATTTGACGGAGTCAACACCAATACAATTGCGAGGTGAGTCTGGGGAGTGGGACAGAAAGTGTCCGTCCTAATGGGTTGAGAGGCGAGGGCTGGGCCGACGGTTGAGTTTGTTTGTCTGCTCCCCAGGGCAATGGCATGACTGTCCGTTGCTCTCCGTGTACTCTCTGACTCCCCCGTTTGTTCTCACATTGTGCGTGATACAACATTGGTGATGTGCGGGAGATGACCGCACAGGTTATTCTTTTCTGTTTTTGCACTGAAGTGTAGCTCTGTACTCTCAAGCTGGAACCAGGATATCCCGGTTGTATGAATTATTTGATGCCGTTTTTGTACCGAGGGATTACATTATACGGTTGGGTGAACATTGCGCAGGAGGAACTTGTCATTCGAGAGGGTGACACTTGACCGTTAGAGGCACTTCCTTTCTGATACAATAAGAAGGGTGTTTCTACAATGGAGGAAGAAAACGAAAGAAGGGCTGATGCCCAATTACTATTTACGAGAAAAAAGAAAAATCCAAAAGTCAATTGGGACCACCAACAAGAGCGAGTTGCAGACAACCAGTGAAATAATTAACAAATTAGAGAAATTGAAGAAGGGAGAAATCTCAAAATCGCGGGAGGCCATTTCTTTACAAAACTATATTGTCAGGAGATGGTTCCGAGGGGCCTACGCATTTTTACCACACCGACGTATGAAGTCTCAAACCCCGCCATGCTGACTGAATGGTATGAAAATTCCACCTTAAGCTCAAGAAGAATGCTGGAAATTTTAGTAAAATACGCATGGATTGACAGGGACTCGTCATTAAAGCAAATATAGGAAATCATGGAAGAACTCAAAAAGCAGCGGGACAACGATGCAGTCAACAAGTTAATCAATGACATGAAAGAACGCCTGAAAAAACATGAAGAAGACATCAAGGCAAATGAAAGAACGAAAGTTGGACAGGGACTACTGTGACTATGAGAGTGGCAGGATTCTAACGTTCAGGCCCAAATTTGACCATCTTTACAACACAGATATTAATGCCGCAACACCAACAGGTGGAAATGAGGGCAATGAGCAATCCACACTCTCGGCCACGAGTGCATCAGAATCAGATGTCTCGACTAAAGCAATAACCAATCTAGATCAAACGCCACGTCCTGTGAATTTTTTAGATGAGTATCGTCACTTGCGCCGGAGCAAACGACGATAAAGGAGACTCCAGTACCACAAACAAGAGGACAGAGAGGTCGAGGACGCAGTAGAGGCCAACCAAACGCAGAAACCGAAAGAAAAGATTACAACAAAAATGGCAAAAAAGGTAAGGCAAGGGGCGGAATGGGAAGCAATGCAACACGCCAAAGTAAGGGACGATGATGAATCCACAAACAGTAAATAAAACCATTGTCAATCTCTCGTACAGACTTATGACAGATCAAGGAAAAATGACTTTATGCTTAGGACTTTCGTTTTGCCCATCTATGCCGTTCAACTATGCTGAATCTAGAATAGATCTATATAAATTTGTTCGCAAATTGAAACTTAGAAAGTGGCACAAACTTAAGAGGCCGGGTGGACCATTTAAAGGAGAAAGCTAATGTGAACAATCATCCCATAGGTCTAAATATAGATGAGGCCAACGCCCTTGCAGATATGATACAACTTGAACAAAGCAGTGGGCCTAATTATGAAGCTAGTGGGGCAGAGAGACTGACTCAGATTTTACAGGATGCAGGTGAAATCACTGGCAACAATGCCGGGTCGGGTTTCAAACCCAAATCAACATTTTCTCCCCAGCTTCCCCACAATGTCATTGGTACCTTCCATGACAGTGTTAGTAAAGAGTTGTGCGCACATAAACAAAAGAAACAAAATTACAGAGACAGAGAAAATAATATCACCAGTGTCCAAAAAAGGCTTTGAAGGCTCTGATGGAAGATGACAACATTGTCATTCGTCCTACGGACAAGGGTGGCAATGTTCAATCAATCAATCAGTGAAACTTATAAAGCGCGCTACATACCCGTAGGGTCTCAAGGCGCTGGGGAGGGGGGGTGCCGCTACTGCTCGAACAGCCAGGTCTTCAGCTTCTTCCTGAAGGAGAGGTGGTCTTGGGTCAGGCGTAGGTCGGACGGGAGGGAGTTCCAGGTCTTGGCGGCCAGGTAGGAGAAGGACCTTCCTCCTGTAGTCGCTCTTCGGATGCGGGGGACGGCGGCGAGGGCGTGGTTGGCTGATCGGAGGTGGCGTTTGGGAGCGTAGAAGTTGACTCGGCTGTTGAGGTAGCTCGGGCCTTGGTCGTGTAGGGCTTTGTGTGCGTGGGTGAGGAGGCGGAAGGTGATTCTCTTGTTGATGGGGAGCCAGTGAAGGTCTCTCAGATGTCCGGAGATGTGGCTGGATCGTGGGATGTCGAGGATGAGTCTGGCTGAGGCGTTTTGGATCCGCTGGAGTCTCTTCTGGAGCTTGGCGGTGGTCCCGGCGTAGAGGGCGTTGCCGTAGTCCAGTCGGCTGGTGACGAGGGCCTGGGTGACGGTCTTCCTGGTCTCTGTGGGGATCCACCAGAAGATCTTCCGTAGCATGCGTAGGATGTTGAAGCACGCTGAGGAGACGCTGTTGACTTGCCTGGTCATGGAGAGGGAGGAGTCCAGGATGAAGCCCAGGTTTCGTGCATGGTCTGTTGGTTTGGGTGCGGTGCCCAGGGCGGGAGGCCACCAGGAGTCGTCCCAGGCGGAGGGTGAAGAGCCCAGGATGAGGACCTCCGTCTTGTCCGAGTTCAGTTTCAGGCGGCTGGTCGTCATCCACTCGGCTACCTCTTTCATCCCTTCGTGCAGGTTGGCTCTGGCGGCGGCGGGGTTGTTGGTCAGGGAGAGGATCAGCTGGGTGTCGTCGGCGTAGGAGATGATGCTGAGGTGGTGTTTGCGTACGATGGTCGCGAGGGGGCTCATGTAGACGTTGAAGAGGGTGGGGCTCAGTGATGATCCTTGGGGGACGCCGCAGATGACTTCGGAGGCCTCTGATTTGTACGGTGGTAGGCGGACTCGCTGTGTTCTTCCGTCGAGGAAGGAGATGATCCATTCCAGCGCCTTGTCCTGGATTCCGATGTTGCTGAGGCGCTGCACTAGGGTGCGGTGGCAGACCGTGTCGAATGCCGCGGAGAGGTCTAGGAGGATGAGGGCCGCTGTTTCTCCATTGTCCATCAGGGCTCGGATGTCATCGGTGGCGGCGATGAGGGCGGTCTCGGTGCTGTGTTTGGCTCGGAAGCCGGACTGTGAGGGGTCGAGGGATCCGTTCGTCTCGAGGAAGGCGGCCATCTGCTTGTTGACGGTCTTCTCGATGACTTTGGCTGGAAACGGGAGAAGCGAGATGGGGCGGTAGTTCTTGAGGTCGGTGGGGTCCGCTGTTGGTTTCTTGAGTAGGGCGCTGAGTTCGGCGTGTTTCCAGCTTTCGGGGAAGATGGCGGTGTCGAAGGATGTGTTGATGATGTCTCGCAGGTGGGGTGCGATGACAGCGTCGGCCTTGTTGAAGACGTGGTGAGGGCAGGGGTCGGTTGGTGATCCGGAGTGGATGGAGTTCATCGTGCGGATGGTGTCTTCTGTGCTGATCGGGGTCCAGGCGTGGAGGGTGGTGGTGGGGGGGGGTGGCTGGTCGGTCGTGGTGTGCCTTGGTTGGTTGTTGAAACTGCTGTGTATGTCCGTGATCTTGTTGTGGAAGTATGAGGCGAGGGAGTTGCAGAGGTCTTGCGATGGGGTGATGTCGTTGTTTCCTGCGCTGGGGTTGGAAAGCTCTTTCACGATGTTGAAGAGTTCCTTGCTGTTGTGTGCGTTGTTGTCCAACCGGTCCTTGAATGCTGTTCTCTTGGCGGCGCGGATCAGCTGGTGGTGTTTCCGGGTGGCCAGTTTGTAGGAGGTCCTGTTGTCCGGTGTCGGGTCCCTTTTCCAGACTTTCTCGAGGGCTCGGCAGTTCTTCTTGGAGCTCTTGAGTTCGTCGGTGAACCATGGGGCCTTCTTGCTGCCGGGTCTGCTGGGCGGGGTCCTCAGCGGGGCGAGCTCGTCCGCGCAGATGCTGATCCACTTCGTGAGGTTGTCGGCGGCCTGGCTGGGGTTCGTTGAGCTGGCAGGAGGGTGTTGGCTCAGGGAGGTGGCGAGCTGGTCTGCTGTGATCTTGTTCCAGCTTCTGCGGGCGGTGTGTTGCTGGTGTTGGTGGGTCGTCGTTCTCTTGAAGGTGAAGTGGACGCAGCTGTGGTCTGTCCATTGAAGCTCTGTGGCGTGGCAGAAGTTGATGTCTGTGCTGGATGAGAAGACGGCGTCGAGAGTGTGTCCGGCGAGGTGGGTGGGGGTGGACACCAGTTGCTTGAGTCCCAGGTTGGCGAGGTTGTCGAGCAGGGTGCTGGTGTTGTGGTCGTTGTTGTTCTCCAGGTGGAAGTTCAGGTCCCCCAGGAGGATGTAGTCAGCGGAGGGGAGGGCATGCGGGCTGACGAAGTCGGCGATGTCCTCGCTGAATTGCGTGCGTGGTCCAGGGGGTCGGTAGATCAGGGTGCCTCTGAGGGTGGTGTTCGGGTTGGTGTGGATCTGGAAATGCAGGTGTTCGGCGCTGGTCAGGGTGTTGTCGGTGCTGGTCGTGAGACGGATGGTGTTCTTGTGGATGATGGCGATGCCTCCTCCTATCTGGTTGGCGTTGCGGTCCCTCCGGACGATCTTGTAGCCCTCCGGGATAGCGATGGCGATGTCGGGAGCTGAAGAGGCGTTCATCCAGGTCTCTGTGAGGAAGGCAACGTCAGGGGCTGTGGCGTCTAGGAGGTTCCAGAGTTCGATGGCGTGTCTGTGGACGGAGCGGGTGTTGAGCAGGATGCACTTGAGGTGGGTGCTGCTGGAGTTCGACTTGGCGGGTGCTGGTGCGGGGCTGGTCCGGATGCAGGAGAACTTGCAGGCGTGGCAGCTGAAAGGTCCGTGGGTGTGTCGTGGTGTGGCTTGATGGCATTCTGGGAGTCGGCCGGCGTTGAGAGCGATGAGGGTGGCGGCGGAGTACGTCAGGCGGGTCGGTCGGGGTCTTCGGGGGCCAGGGGTCCTGGCGCTGGTCGCGATCCGGTCGCGGACGGGCGCAGACGGGCTTACCTTTGGCGCGCCTTCGGCGCACAATCGGCGCGCCCGCTGCGCGTGGCCGCTGGCGTTCGCACGGTCGCCATTTAAGGCGAAGTGCGCGGGTGGGCGGGGCAGCTGGGAGGCGGGAGCAGAGGGAAAGGGGGCGTGGTCAGCGGTGGTGGCGGGAAGCGGGGAGCGGGGAGGGAAGGCGGAGGGCGGTGCGGTAGGCGGGCAGACAGGGAGGAGAACGAAAAGACGGGCACTAGGTACAAACAGCAAATACAGTGGGGAGCAAGCACAGAAGTTGCAAGATAAACAAAACAGACGGCAGCGGCGTCAGCCGGCCACGGGGCACAAAGAAACAAGCACAAATGAATTGCAAAAGAGAAACAAAACAGACGGCAGCGGCGTCAGCCGGCCACGAGCAGAAAGAACAAGCACAAATGCTTTTCAAGAAAACAAAACAGACGGCGGCGGCGTCAGCCGGCAACGAGGCAGGCAGCGAGGCAGAGGGCAAAGCGGAGTGGCACACGCAGCAGCTGGTGGCCGTGCGGCGCGGGGGTGTCCCACAAGTGGGTCACACTCACCTGCGTCTCACGGTCGCCATTTAAGGCCAAGTGCGCGGGTGGGCGGGGCAGCTGGGAGGCGGGAGCAGAGGGAAAGGGGGCGTGGTCAGCGGTGGTGGCGGGAAGCGGGGAGCGGGGAGGGAAGGCGGAGGGCGGTGCGGTAGGCGGGCAGACAGGGAGGAGAACGAAAAGACGGGCACTAGGTACAAACAGCAAATACAGTGGGGAGCAAGCACAGAAGTTGCAAGATAAACAAAACAGACGGCAGCGGCGTCAGCCGGCCACGGGGCACAAAGAAACAAGCACAAATGAATTGCAAAAGAGAAACAAAACAGACGGCAGCGGCGTCAGCCGGCCACGAGCAGAAAGAACAAGCACAAATGCTTTTCAAGAAAACAAAACAGACGGCGGCGGCGTCAGCCGGCAACGAGGCAGGCAGCGAGGCAGAGGGAAAAGCGGAGTGGCACACGCAGCAGCTGGTGGCCGTGCGGCGCGGGGGTGTCCCACAAGTGTCCCACAATGTTGTCATTATGGATCATGAGAAATATATTGCAGAGGCCAACAGACAACGTCACGACCAAAAATACTATATTCCCGTAAGCATAGACACATATAACAACAGTATTACAGAAATTTGGAACAGGCTAGAAATCTGGAAAGACACAGGCATTTTGGAATGGGAGGAGTTCAGGTATCTAAAAAATGATCATCCCACATTCCCTGTTCTATACATACTTCCGAAATTGCACAAGGACCAGGATAATCCTCCCGTTCTCCCCATAGTATCGTCCAGGGGCAGTGTGTCTGAACACATTTCTAAATACGTTGACCACTATGTACACGACTGGGTGATCAGCCTACCCAGCTACATTAAGGACACAAAAGACTTCCTGACTAAAATTCAGAAGGTTGAATGGCATGCGGACAACCTACTTATTACACTGGATGTCCAGTCCCTGTATACCATCACAGATCATCATCATCAGTGGCTGGAGGCTTGCAATCACTTCCTCAAACAACGACCTCTTAGATTCAGGGAACACAGCAAGATGCTCATAAGCATGATCGATTTTTGTCTGTCCAATAACATCTTTCTGTATGACGGTGTCCTATATAGGCAAGTGGTTAGCACTGCGATGGGTTTGTGTTTTGCCCCTAGTTTCGCGAGCCTGTTCATGGGCCATTGGGAGCTTGAGATCTTTGCCAACCCTACCTATGCAGGATACCTCAAACATGTGACAACTTGGTGGAGATATATTGACGATTTATTCGTCATTTGGAATGGCAACGAATGTGAGGCTACTGATTTTATCAGTCAGCTCAATGTCAATGATAAAAACATATCTCTTACCAGTCACATAAGCAGAACCACAGCCGAGTACTTGGATGAGAATATTGACATCAGGGACAATCAATTGTTTATCACACTCTTCAGAAAGAACACAGCAGGCAATAGTGTTCTGCAGGCCCTCAGCAGCCACCCAGAAACTCTGAAATGGAGTATTCCATATGGTGAGCTGCTGAGGGCGAAAAGAAACAGTAATACAGAAACAGCGTATCAACTGTAGAGCAAGGAGATGCAAGCCCGCTTTAAAATCAGAGGTTACCCTGATTGGGTTCTGCGGAGGGCAAAGGAAAGAGCAGACAGTGTTCCCAGAACACAAACATTATCAAATACCCGCACTGCAGATGATGAGACAGTAGAAAATGACACACAACTCATTTTGACCTATAATGCAGAATACAAAAAAATCAAGGGCATACTCGCCAAGAACTGGCACATTTTACAATGTGACAATGTCATTGGCTATAGCATCCCCAATAGACCTAATGTGACCTACAGAAAGGGTAGGAGTCTTAGGGACATGCTTGTGCACAGTGATATCACCAAATACTCAGCCAATCAGGGGCAAGGTCTCATGGGCTTTTTCCTGTGCTGCCATTGCAAAGCATGCAAGAACAGCACACTTACCAACAAAGTAACCTACAATGGGGTCACCAAAGACATTAAACAGTTTGTAACATGCAGTACTACATGTGTCATCTATGCCCTCAAATGCCCCTGTGGGAAGTGGTATATCGGGAGCACCACCCTGCAAGCCAAGAAACGTGTGCTCGAACACTATCGGGCAATTACCCATGGGGATGAGAAATACCCTATTGCGCGACATTTCAGAGGCGCACATTTCTCCAATGCCTCTTTACTGAAATACATAATTCTAGAGCAAATAGCAAGAAACCCCAGAGGGGGCAATAGAACATTGAAGATAAGACTGAGGGAGTCTAAAATTATTATAGACTTCCAATCAAAACATCCAGGAGGCCTCAATCAGGATGAGGAGTTGGCAATACACCTTAGAGATAACTAATTCCTCACGCATTGATTATAAGCTCTATGTCTAATTCTGTCTTTGCTTGCATCTCTCAGGGTTTATCGATCTCTGTTAAAAACTTCTATTTTTCTACTCCAATAACGATGTGCACCAATTAGTTGTTCATGTGTTTTAATGGTTTTTAATTGAGTAGTAATTTGGATCTTTATTTTTTACAGGAGAAGAATAATAGGGGCCCAGTCACCTCACTCACCATTCACGGGCAACCCACTATTTCTCAACTTGGCACCCATGAACACGTCTGCACTAACAAGCACTGACCACTCAGTCTTATTCGATAGATAGACACTAAGTTGTTAGAACATTTGCACCATAGTCCACAGCTAAGTATGAGTGTTGTCACTGTTCCTTTAGTGTACTTCTACTTTTACTTTTACTATTGAGCCCATTATAAAATTGACAGACTAGTACATGAGTATGGTAGAGCTGCTTTCGTGTATTTCACATGATAACTGTTTTAGCCGCATGTGCACACCATTCTGATGGCAGATTGATACGAATCTGGTTTTCATACCAGTGTCCATCCTGGTTGTACATACATGAGATTGTACACTCAACTACAAACAAAAATGCTCTAGGAGGACACTGTGCATTACGGACTCACGTCACAATGATGATATTAGCAAAATGTATTTTACATGATAACCATACTCATGTTCGATAACAGGAACGGTGCGAGCGAAGGGCTTCTATCTGATGTACGCACGTAGTTATGTGCATCATTTAAATACACTGCCTTAATTTCTTTTATGTTTTTTATTATAATACATTGTCTGACCTTTGATATCTGATTAAATTTAACACAGACATGTGCTTACGTACAATAATGTTACGAATAGTTATACGGGGCAGTATATGCATATAACAGTACACTGTAAGATAGCGGGTGCGTTCTCATAAGATGTGTCACAATAGCAGTCCTATGTTTATGTTTAACTTTGTGAACCTGCAACTTTATTAGCTTCGTGTGCACTGCACTTCAGTAACGTGAACAAGGCTTGTTACAAGCCAAAACATGTTGTTTCTGAATAAACACCCTTGAAATGGATGCAAACTGGCGGTCTTGTTGTCACTGAGAGCCTAAGGATCGACGATCCGCCTTTGGATATTTGGATATATATATATATATATATATATATATATATATATATATATATATATATATATATATATATATATATTATTTTTTTTTTACATAATTCAGACATATAACAGGTGTTACTATTACGATACTGGGGGATTTATCCCTGAATGTAACACCATAGTAACATACTGATCAAAAAACATGATCAAATAGTCACAGTTAAAATTATGAACTGACTTGTATATTTAAAATTTTTTTTAGTATGTACACAAAATATAAATGTCTGTGGTTCTTAATGAATTTTTAATTATGCACTTTAAGCACTTTATTTATAATTGCCATTACAAGTCACTAATAATGTATGTGAAACTGCACACTATAAGATGGCCGCCGCCTTTTTAATGTATAAACCGTCTTTTATGTCGATGAATTAATTCAGGCTGGGTGGGCTTTAAAATGGCAATTAGAAATGAACACAAATTGACACTGACGAAGCTTCTATAGCGAAACGCGTCTGTCTGGGGTGAGGGGGGTTGCAAAATAAAATTATCTTTTATATCGGATTACCCGTGTGCTGGCCGTTCCTTCTAAACGACACAAAGTTGGATTGTGTAGCAGTCTTTAAGCGTCTCACCAATGCTGGTTTTAGAGCACCCGGGTTTTGTGGAGTGACGGCGGTGAAGAAGCTGTGCCTAAAGTTGACTTTGGCCGTTAGCCCCGAGGCATTGTGGGCGAAGAATACAGAGCACTGAAGTCTGCAAAGGAATGACTTTGAAGTGAAACTGACTAACAACAGAGGATTCGGCACACGAAGCTGTTTACGGGAAGCTACAGGGGAGACGACGGAGGACATCGACTCAGCGCCGACTGAAAACAGTGAGTGAACCGACCCGTGTTATTGATGGTTGTTATACGCTCAGCCTTTTGCCCGTATGGTACCGAGTGAACTTGCAACCCCCGAAACGAAGTGAAACATTACCACCCCTTGTAAAGAAATACTAATAGAAATCGATACATACGCTTGATAACTGCAATGCCGAATACGGAGGACATCACGGGGGACAGAGAGCTAGCAGCTAACATTATGTTTAGGTCAAGCACAGAAAGACCACAATGTGTAGAAAATACCGCGGAGGTGCCAGCTACAAACAGCAATTTAAAAATACTTTTTCAAAAGCTGGAGAGATTATCGGAGAGGTGCGAAAATGGTGGGAGGCCACCTCTCTCCAAAGATATATCGAGTGTGATAGAATCCCCAGGGAGCTTCGGATATTCACAATCCCGTCCTATGAAAACCCAGACCCGAACCTCCTAAAGGATCGGGCAGAGTACACAGCGGACTCCTCCAAAGGAATGGTTCGGTTTTTAATAAAATATGCCTGGAGTGATCGGGAAAAATGCCTCAAAGAAATAGCAGACCTGGAGGAAGTTATCACAAAAGAAAAAGATACTAAAATGTGCGATGACCTGAGAAGTGCAATGAATAAAAGAATAAAGGACTATGAAATGGGTATCAGAAAACGTAAACAAACTAAATTTCAAAGAGATGAGCAGGATTATCTCACAGGCAGAATTTTGACATTTGCTAAAAAGTTTGACACAACGCGGAAAAGACTGGCGCAGGGAACTGGAGGTACCAGTAATGTTGATACTGAGGAATCAGAGATAGAACTATCTGATGGAGAACAAACAACAACTCCAGCCACAAAGGAAAAGTCGCCAGAAAAACCTTTTTTCGACGAGTACCAGGTCATGAAAGAGACCCGCCAAAGACCAACACAAAGGAATCATCCACCACAACAAAACCTAAGAGGAGGACGAGGCGGGGCAAGAGGAGCAGGAGGAGGCACACAAGCCAATACTTCACCAATGGTAACACGGAGTGCATCGAACCGCAGGAGGCGCTAACAATAAAGGAGGATCACAATGTAATCAATCTGTCAAAAAGAACACTTACAGAGTCTGAAATAAGTGTCCTCAAGAAAGGATTAAGCTTCTGCCCCACAAGTGAATTTGACCTGGTAGAGACTAAAATTGATCTATTCAGATACATAAGAAAACTGAAATTTAAGAAAATCTTTTCGTTACATCCAACAAACGCGGTGATGGGATCGCGTTCGATTAATACCACGCAAAAACCGATATATGTAACTACGGATGACTTGGCGGAATCCCTGTTAACCCCAACACAAGAAATCCTAGAAGAAGGGTCACAGAGAAGCCAGATAAATGATGTATCTGTTCCAATAAAACAAATCAGAGAACCTAGCAACTTGAGGAATAAATCAAAAAAACTGCCAAATGCTACCCATGACGCAATAGACGTTTTTAATGAAGCGGTACTGTTGGATTTGGAGAGGATGGAAAAAAAGAAAGATGGACATGAAAACATCAAACATCTCGAGGAGAGAATGGGAGGCAATTAAGTCCTTAAAAATTATAAAAAAATTGAAATAAAACCTAAGGGCGGAAATATAGGGATCATCAGTAAAGAAAACTACGAACAAGAAGCATTAAATCAACTCAAAGACACTAACTGTTATACAATCATAAAAAGAGCTGAATATGCCAAAAGTATAATTGAATATCATTCAATGCTAGATAACTGGGAAGATGAGGGCATGCTCAACAGAGAAGAATTCTTGTTTTTGAAATGTGATGCACCTATATTACCCACTTTTTACCACCTCCCCAAAATCCACAAGAACGCGAAAAAACCGCCAGGGCGACCAATAGTATCTTCAATTGGAAGCCTTTTAGAAAACACGTCCCGCTTCATTGACTATTTCCTTGCACCTATAGTTAAAGACCTACCCTCATATGTGAGAGACACCCAAGATTTTTTACGGATGATGGACAATATAACTTGGGAACCAGACATGCTTTTAATCATGCTAGACGTAGTAAATCTACACACATGTATAGAACACGAATATGGTCTATCAGCTACAAAATGGTTCCTGGATAGGAAGCCTGAAAAATATCGTAAACATAGTGGCATGATTTTCAGCATGATACGTTTTTGTTTGTTTAACAATATGTTTCTTTTTGCAGGTCAAATGTATAAACAGAATAGGGGAACTTCCATGGGCTCGTGCTTCTCCCCCAGCTACGCAAATTTATTTGTGGGCTGGTGGGAGAGGCACGAGGCATGGGGGGAACTCCATCAGGCTTGGAGTGATAATTTGTTATTATGGACTAGGTATATAGACGACCTGTTTGTAGTATGGCGTGGCGATCAACCCTCGGCTGAGGCATACATCGCAGCTCTAAATGACAACCATTGGAACCTAAGATTTACCAGTACAATAAGCTGTACGAGTGTTTGTTATTTAGACTTGGAGGTTTTTGTAGAAGACGGAAGCCTTCAAACTCGCCTCTATAGAAAGCCCACAACGGGCAATGCCATACTGCATGCGGCCAGCTATCATCCTAAGAGCCTTATCAAAAACGTTCCATATGGAGAACTGCTGCGATTAAAAAGGAACTGCTCTGTAGATAAAGATTTTATAAGAGCAAGGACAGAAGCAGGTGAAAGGTTCAAAAATAGAGGTTATTCGACCAACCTATTCAATCAAGCTTCAGAAAAGGCGTCCACTATCAATAGGAGGGATCTCCTGATAGTCAAGAATAAACCAAAAGAAGATAACCAAGTCAGAATGATAACTACTTTCAATAACAAATCGGTTGATCTGGTACAAAGTTTCCAGAGAAACTGGCACATCCTAACTACTGATGATGTTTTAAAAAAACCTCTGACAGATAGGCCTTTAATAACTTATCGCCGCTGTCCATCATTATCAGATCACCTAGTACGGAGTCATTTTTCATCCAAACCACAATCTGCATCTCTCACCAACACAAAAGGGTTTTTTCCCTGTCTGAGATGCAAGGCCTGCAAGTACAGTAAAAAAGTCTCAGAGTTCCCAGGAAGATCAGGGGAAGACAGACCAAATAGAAAGATAAAACATCTCCTCAATTGTAACTCAGAATTTACTATTTATTGTCTAGAATGTCCATTTAAGAAAAGATACATTGGCAGTACAATCAACGCCACTAAGCTGAGAATTTTAGAACTTATGAGAGCGATCACTTATAAAGACAAGAACTATCCAGTTGCTCGTCACTTCTCTGAATACCATCAAAGTAATAGAGATCTTCTCAGCTATTATTGCATGGACCAAATAACTAGAACAGAACGAGGAGGAGACAGAGAGAAAGCCCTCCGTATCTTAGAGTCAAAATTCATCATTGACCTTAAGACAATGACACCATGGGGATTAAATAACGATGAGAAGATGTGGGTGCATCTATAAATGAAACGCATGGTATCGTGTACTTTGGTTCTGCCAAACCCCTAAGTCCGAAGTTAGGCAACAGTTGTTTAACAATTCTGTTAAAAATAAGGAATTTTTGCCCATACAGGGGTACACAACAAAAAAGAAATAAAATGACATAAGTCAGACATATAACAGGTGTTACTATTACGATACTGGGGGATTTATCCCTGAATGTAACACCATAGTAACATACTGATCAAAAAACATGATCAAATAGTCACTGTTAAAATTATGAACTGACTTGTATATTTCAAAAAAATGTTAGTATGTACACGAAATATAAATGTCTGTGGTTCTTAATGAATTTTTAATTATGCACTTTAAGCACTTTATTTATAATTGCCATTACAAGTCACTAATAATGTATGTGAAACTGCACACTATAAGATGGCCGCCGCCTTTTTAATGTATAAACCGTCTTTTATGTCGATGAATTAATTCAGGCTGGGTGGGCTTTAAAATGGCAATTAGAAATGAACACACATTGACACTGATGAAGCTTCTATAGCGAAACGCGTCTGTCTGGGGTGAGGGGGGTTGCAAAATAAATTTATCATTTATATCGGATTACCCGTGTGCTGGCCGTTCCTTCTAAATGACACAAAGTTGGATTGTGTAGCATATATATATATATAGGTCCTCTTGGCTCCCATGAAGTTGATTGCACTTTCCTCTCTCGATCTAGATTTGATGAAATATAGGTGGCGGACATGGCTCCAGATGCCTCCCTCTTGATCCGATGCCTCATCTGCTGGTCAGGGGACAAAAGCACTTTGGCAGGATTTGAAAGATTCGTTGAAGCAGTCGGCTGGGAAAAATAATATTTTTTAATGCTTTTTGTCCTCCTCCTCCTGCTGTTGTTGCTACCACAACACTTACTATTGGCTACTCCTCCGCACGCATGACCTCTTTGAAGGAGGGCCCGGGGTTGGGATGGCCACCTTCCGACATAGCCAAAGCATAGCCTTCCATACTTCAACCCAGCAATGGGTCACGATGCCAGCAGACAGGTGTAAAGAGATGAATATTGTCAGTCAGCAAACTGGTATTAACAAGGAATTTGTTTATCAAAATTAAGGGGCCGACATCCTGCAGCTCTTCCTCCAACGCAACTGATTGTTGTAAGAGCTGGAACCCATGGAGCAAGAATGTTGTAAGGGTAGGGTATAACAAAGGTAAACATGCTGCGAGACAAGGGTATGTCCCAGCATACTTCATAAAGGTAGGACAAGTATATTAGCATACAACACAAAGGTAGGACAAGTATATTATGTGATACGCACAGTACAATTCATGACACCACTTCACCTTCCTCCTTAAGTTTAGTTTAGTTTATGGGTTTATATAGCGCTTGAATCACCCCATGAGGAGTATCCCAGCGCTCGAGGACATGCAGGGATGGTTGTTGCAGTGGGCTGGTCTAGAACAGGGCAGTTTTCAATGCCTTCCTAAATTTCAGGTGATCTGGGCATTGCCTTTAATTTATGGGAAGTTTGTTCCATAAGGAGGGTGCCTGATATGCTTTCTTGAACCTGGGTATCGTGAGCAAAGATTGCGAACCAGATCAAAGGTTCCTTTGGGCGATATACTGATGAAGTTTATGTGACAGGCAGGTAGGTCCATTACCCCAAATTGCCTTATGGGTCATACTGCAGATCTTGAACTTCACTCGTTTCCGCACTGGTAGCCAGTGGAGTTGGTGCAAGAGAGGGAGGGAGGCAGATCTGTAAGGGGCGTTTAAGACCAAGCATGCTGCAGTGTTTTGAACCACCTGGAGGCAGTTCAGAGAGGACTTGCTAGCCGCGATCAATAAGGCATTAAATTTACTCAGCACCAGTGTTTGGATGAGGGTCTTTCGCAGGGAATTAGAGAGATAAGGGAAAACTCTTCTTAACAGGCGCAGCACATGGAAGCATGAGCCGACTGTGTGTGTTACATTCTCTTTCATGGTTAAAGTCTGTTCAAGACGTACCCATAGGTTCTTTGCGGTTGATTTTGGGGCTGGAGCCGTCCCTAGCTCTGTGGGCCACCAGTCTGGTGTCCATAGTAGTGGGGCCTCTCCAAAGAGCAGAATTTCCGTCTCACAATAATGAGCCTATTTTATTGCAAGCAAATAATTATGAAAGAGAAAGGTTATAATGGAATTATTGCATATAAAAATCTTTAAACATTAAAGGCATAAACACGTTCCAAGAAACTCTAAAGTTTTGTTCACTAATATTGACTGAGACTGGTGCAGTTGGTACACAAATCTGAGTTGTCAGAGGAAGAAATAGCTGGGGAAGAACTTGTGTCACATGAACCTACATCTGTCCTAAAATCTGACACATTTGAGCAAACAGGTACAATAAACACAGCGGATCTTGAGCAAAATTCAGTAGCAGTATTCCCAGTAAACCACCAAACATCCCCACAAACTTCCTCGCTCAAGTTGCCTTTTCATTTACTTATCCCGCTGGCTTGTTCTGGTGACAATTTCACCAGAGCTCATTTGCTCCACCAACCTTTTTTTCAGCAGAACAGAATCTTTGGTGCAGAAAAGACTGATTCCCCCTTCCTAACTCTAGTTGGACTCTTAATCATAACGCATTTGGTGACTTGGACATCCATATTGTTCACTTCATGTGCTATCAAAATAAGATTTGTGTGCAGACTGTATGGAAAGGACTCTTTCCTTTACAACTTTGTTAATGCCACACTGACAACCCTTTCTTTAGAAACTAAGGGGCAGAATTACCAAAAACTAAAGCAGCGAGGTGCCGCAAGTTATTCTGCTGCGCAGCGCTAGTTTTGAAACACAGGGGTGCGACATATTTACAACGATATGTCAAATCTCTGTGCTTCCCCCTGCGCTGGCACACAAACTGCTGCTATGCGCCGGCACAGGCACCCTTGCAGCATGGTGTAAGGATGCCTGTGTTATGGGGAGATTGTTTTTGTGCAGGATGGGGCACCCTCCTGCACAAAAACAATCAATTGAGGTAATTTCCTCTTTCAATGAGTGCTGTAGAATACAGCGTGCATGGAAAGAGGAAAAAACGAGGCAAAATTAAAACACTTCTCATTGCACCTCGCTACGCCACCCACAAGGTGGCATAGCATTCTGATGTATTTCCAGATTTATAATTGCTTGTAAATCTGGAAATGTATCACTGGACCTGAATGTTGCATGGGAATTTCCCACAGCAACACCCATGTCCAGCCCTAACATGCAAAGTGTTGCGTAAAAAGGGGCGATATTTACAAGCACAGGTAAAGTCATGCAGGTTGGCTTTACCTGTGCTTGTAAATATCCCTCAGCAGCTTGTGCGGCCGGTGCGTCATGCAACGTGAATCACTGGCAGTGCAATGGGCTTGTAAATCTTCGATTAAACAAAAAGAGGAGTACCACCAAAAGAAAAACAGAAGATTTCCTAATGGGGTGTTTTGACTGACAAAAGGAAAGGATTCATCCTTTTGTAAAAAAACCCTCACTCACCAGCCTAGTGGTGACATGCTTCATCATCGGGGCCCACCCCGGTGGCCTAGCATCACCAGGGTGTGCTACAACACCTGAAGTACAGTGGAGCAGGTTGTGAATGTAAGTGCAAAAAAGGTGTTAAAAATTGTCCTGGTTTAACTTACAGAAAATATGAATTTTATTTTGAAGCAACTGGACAATATTAAAAAAGGTGGCGAGATACTTAGAGGGTAGACGTCCAAAGTATCTCTATATGTGTATTGGTCTACAGGTTTCAACCTTACGTGGGAAGTGCCAGGTATTCATCAGGACCACGAACAAGGAAATGGACGGTATGTACCCCCTAAAAGGCACACCCAATCCTAGATCCTCGTGTACCTATTAGCAAAAATCGCTAATGGTGGGATGCTCAGTCAAAAGTAGTTGAGCATGTGTAGTAAAAAGCAAAAGACCTGTGGAGAAGAGAGAAAACAAACAAATATCAGGCGTGATCAGTCTTACATGCCTGTTACGTCGTGCTGTGTCTCTGTGTTTCATGCTTCATACCACTGTCAATAGGAAAACTTCGCGTGATTAAACGTGCTGATCGGGTTCCCGTGGAGGGCTTTTTGTTGTGCCAGTACATATATGCTTACCAAGAGGTGCGTGCTCAATCACATGCACTATATTTATTGAAATCTCGCTCATTCCTATAGATGCATAGATATCTTAGTCTTTTAACCCCGCTATGGTGGTCGGGATAATCGTTGTGCAAAGTTTGCCCTTAAAAATCGAAAATGACACACAAGGACTAACAAACAAGTAACATTGAAAGACACATAGGCAATTCATGGTGGGGAGAGGCTTGCTCCTATTATAATGTCAATTGCTTTGGCGGGCAGGGGGTAGTCTCGCCACCCAGTGAAACGTATTCTGTAATAACATGTAAATAACTGATGGTGAGAGACGGATACGCTAATGACTGTGAAACGTGGTCTTTACCAGACTCGGTAAAGAAGAGAGAGGAAGGGTTCTGTGGAAAAAATTTGGTGGCGCCAGTACATTTTACTTACAGTTCTGTCGTGACGTACGAGGCCAAATACCTACATCTACCTTCTGCTGCTCTGCTGCCAGTGCCGGTAAGCCTGGGATGATTAAAGTAAGGCTGCCGGCTTCCGGGCAGGGCGAGGTTGGTGTCATGTGGGGCCGTAGTCCTGGAAACTAGGATGTTGTCGAGGGCTACGGGAGCCGCGACACGCCAATCTGACTGAAAAGCTTCCTACTTCTGCGTAGGGCGGGGTTAGATGAAACATGGGACGTAACCTTGGAGACAGGGTTGAAGCCGGGTGCTATGGGAGCCGTGATAGCCGCGGAGGCTAGACGGGCATAGAAAAGTGCTGAAGTCTGGTTTGCTAATACCAGTGGGGGCGATAAACAGCTGTGGTGTGCCACATCGCGATATGATAAAAATAAAAATCATGACAACTATGCCCATGGGAAGTAGTCCAGTGAAGCAAGTGACACTGATCATCCCGAATATGGGATGGTCTGAGCATTGGGTGGGGGCTTCAAAAAAGAGGGTTCCATAGATGATGGAACAGGCAGCCCTAGTTGGGGGCGGGGGGCTGTGGGGGGAGATTGATACTGGTCAGAATAGAGATTCATTATTCCTTTGTTGTTATACTCCGGTAATGGGACATTGATTAGATATTGCATTGTAGGTGGTAACGCACGTGAGAGGTGTTGTCTCGTTCTCTTTCGGTTTCTCTTCAAGCAGGGTTTGCCTGGGTTGGTTCCTTGCCCTCTTCTGGCATTTGTTGATGATTTTAGACAGATATCCTCGATGTTTGTTTGAGTTTCTTGATGAGGTCTTCAGCTTGGTTTTTATAATCTGCCAGTTTGCTACAATTCCTGCTGGGTCGCAGGTATTGTCCATAGGGGAGGTTTTCCCTGAGTGGACGAGGGTGAAAGCTTTCATACCTCAAAAGATTGTTTTTTATCTGTCGGCTTGAAGTGGGTTTATGTAAATCTTCCCCTAAGTCTCTGATCCAGTCTGAACGAACCTCACATCTGAGATCTCTTTTCCTAAGAAGGCGAAAAGGTGAAACACCTGTTGTATTATGGGGAGTAATGAAATATGTCCACAATTTCTTTCAGGTAGCCTGCTCACTAAATGAGATTGTATACCTTCCTTTAGAAATATTTTCATCCTTTCCACAAGCCCATTTCAAGTTGGCGTGTACAAAGCCACCTTCGAATGTCTGATATGAAAATGATCAATAAAAATCTCTCCTTTGTGAGGAAAAATGTCCCGTTGTCGTTACTAATTACTTGGGAGGACCTTCAATTCCAAAACTTTTCTGTAAGAACTTGATTACTTGATTACAGTGTAAGTACTGAGTGCACAGACAACTTCAAAATAGACCCACTTCGAAAAGCAATTTATTAAAACCAATAGATATCTCTGATCTGATGTTAACAACTCCACGGGACCTGAGAAATCTAATACTACATTTTTCCAGAAATCTTCAGCAAGTATTACAGTATGAAGTGGTGTTTGATGTGTTATCCAGTGTTTGTTCAATATCAAGCAAGTATCACACTAGGAAATCCATTCAAGTCAAGCATTTTATTAGTTTCATATCATGCCAATTAGGCCATACAAACCACACATTTTATGCAAATAAACAGTACAATTATCAAGCAGAACATTAAAAACCAGTAAAACAGATAATATTCTGTGCAAATCCAACCCACCAATAATGTAGCTGCGAACCAGTACTCTAGTTAAAAGAGAGTGGAGAAGTGTGGCTCACTGGTTAGAGGAGGCAGACCTGGAAGCAAAGGTCAGCCTGGGACCAGGGTTCAATTCCCGGCTCGGCGGGGTCTTGAGTCCTAAAAAAAATGTCCATGGACTCGACAATTCTCGCTCCGGTGCCTACTCAATTCATGGGTTCACACTCTGCAACTCTGGGCAATAGCTTGCTTAATCTCCACAACGGCCCCTCGAGGCGGGATGCCTGACTTTCACCTTGCGGATACCCTGCCAGGGTTATCTCGTAGGGGAATATCAGGACGGGTTCCCTAAGCAAGCGCTTAGAAACCGCTCGGTGATTTGCGCTATATAAATTCCTGTACATTTACATTTACATCCTGTACAGAATGCATAAATAAAACTTCAAAAGATCGCGGCTGTACCGACCCATGTTTCAAAGGATACCAGTGAATCACCTAGTCAACAAATTTGACTGTTATAAAAATTGAACTTCTAAAATCCAACTGTGCAAAGATACGCAGATTATTATTATTATATTTCTTATATAGCGCAGAATCGACCCCCGAAGGGGTATCTCCGCGCCTGCCTTGGGAACCCGTCCTGGTTTTTCCCTGTGAGATAGCCCCTACGTGGCATCCCCAAGGTGAAAGCCAGGCATCCCGCCGCAGGGGGGCCGTTGTGGAGATTAAGCAAGCTTAATGCCCAGAGTTGCAGAGTGTGAATCCATGATTAGGTCAGGCACCGAAGCGAGAATTATCGAGTCCATGGACATTTGAGCTCAAGACCCTGCCGCGTCGGGAATTGAACCCTGGTCCCGGGTCTGACCTCTGCTTCAGGGTCTGCCTGCTCTAACCAGTGAGCCACACTTCTCTAGCCTGGTGCCAGGCTAGTTAAAACTGCACATACATAACTTTAAAAATTGACAATCAGATAAAATAAAATCCACTCAGAAACCTAGGTATCCAAGGATGACCACTTGAAAAAATGTTTAAGATGTTTGCAAAAGCCACCTATTCTAAACCCCTTCCACGCTCGTCATGAGGCACAGTGGAGCTGTGCTCATGACGACCTGGGCTCGTCATAACTGGATGGGCACACCCACGTGCGATTATTTTCCCGCCTGTTCGGGAGAATTAATCAGTGGGCGGGGTTGTGACAAGCCCAGCTCGTCATGAACACAGCTCTACTGTGACTCATGACAAGCTGGGCTCCTAACGAGCACTGCGGCGCCACAGCCCTCCCCACACGCCGTGGGAGAATTACCCCCGCGGCGAAAGAGTTTAATGGCCTTGATGAGTGACATTGGTTAACTTTTCACAAATGGAAGAGAGCGGGACGCATAAATCATTATGCATCAGCACACCCTCCACAATGGACAATTCAATTGCCACCTGAGCAAAAGGTTTTAGGGGAGGTGGTAAAGACTTGTCTTTGGGCCATCCATTTGTAACAAGACCTTTCTTTAGACCAAAATGTCCTCCTTTAAAGCCTTCATCCAACCGAATGTGGCCTAACATTTTCAGATCGTGTTTGAAACACCTAAAATTCTAAAAAAAAAACAACTCCAAAGATACTACCCCTGACAAATTTAGTACATCATCTATTGAGGCAAACACACAATCAGTGTAGTCCATTCCTTCAGTTGTTTGGATGGGCTCATCTGCATCTTGGAATGGCAATCAGTTCTATAATTCTTTCCTTCAGGAATGTAATCAAATGTAAAAATGTATTCCTGTTGGTGAGATAGAAGTCTGACAAGCCTAGCTGATGCCGTACCTGAGTTATTTCCATTTAACCAATGAATAAGTGGCTTGTGATGAGTATAGATCTCAAAATGTGTGCCCCAGAAAAACATCTTGAACTTTTCAATTGCCCAAGAGCAGGCTATTGCTTCCCGTTCAGTTGTGCTGTACTGTGTTTCAGCATTCTTTAATGAATCGAAAGCAAATGCAGCAGTTTATTTGATGTTGTTGATCATTTGGGACAATACTTCTCCTAACCCAATTTGACTGGCATCAACAGTAAGAATGCATTTTTATCCAGCCTTAAAAGGTGACAAAACTGGTAGATCAACAATAAAATCTTATATTTTTAATAATGCCTTGTTTGCTGTATCATTCCAGTCAAATGTTGCTCCCTTCTTGAGGATGTTGTGTGGGGGGTGAACCACCAGAGCATACCCTGAATAACTCTAGAATAGTACTCGCTCATCCTCCAAAAAGATGTCAATGTTTCCTTCTTTTTCGGTGGTGCCACATCTTTTATAGCCCGCATTAATGAAAATGCTGGTTTAATACCACTTGCTGAAATATTATGACCAAGATAGTCTACATTTTGTTCAAAGAAACTACATTTTTTATGCTTAAGAGTTATACCAACATTTTTTAACACTTCTAATACTTTTTTATGAATCAAATTATGCCCCTGAACTGACTCTGCAAAACCTTGTACATCATCCTGATAAGCTTGAGTACCAGCAATGCCAGATAATACTGAGTCCATCAGTTTTTGAAAGACACTCGCTGCAGACGCTAGTCCTGACGGTAATTGCAGAAATTTAAAAGCTTCAAAAGGAGTGATGAATGCAGTTAGGTCCTGTCAGTCTGCAGCAAGTGGAATTTGATGGTTGGCAGAGCGGGTGTAGCTGCCATGATTTTCTGCCTCTCTGAAAGGAGAAGATCCAAAACGTTCGGGTTCTGTGCTTCATTGAAAGTGAATATAAGGAATACTTTTTCTCTGCACCGCTGTGCTAAGTTTGAAGACTGCACCTTTGCCAAAATGCCTTCTGAACTATGAGGCTCTATTGAACAACTGTATGCTTTACTTTTGTTGAAGTTACCTATGCTTGATAGAAAACAATAATGAGTAAAACAAGTAGTTAAGCATATTCCAACTTTCGATATGCTGCATGTGTCCCAGATTCTTAAAGAGAGAGCAAAATTATAGTGTAATAAATCAAACCCAATATGTTTTTGTACAGCTGGTATTCTGGACTTGGGTATTTATATGTGCTTTCATAATCGATTGCCAAGAAAAAGGAAGATTGATAACATAAAATGTTTGCCTAAGATCACCCAATTTGGTTAAGCATGGAAGCCACGATTAATCCAGGTTTTCTGTTTTCACTTTGTACAAATCTTCTTTTAATGTTAGTGCTTTTTTACCTCGTTGTGCATGACTGTAATGCAAGAAAGTCTAAATATCGAATCCTAAATGTCGACCTACACAAATATCGAGTTTGAAATATCGAAGGTACAGAATTTCGATGTCAAGAATATCGTTGGGCAGAATATTGACCCTAAGGTAAGTGATTTCGAATTTATTTATATCGATGTAAGTAATATCGAAGTTAGTAATATCGATAGCATATATATCGATGTAACTAATTTCGATGTTACTAATATCGATATTTGTATTATTTTTATGTATTTAATTATGTATGTGTAATATGTTTTTGTTAAGTATTTAATTTTTTTTAAAATTATATGTGTATTATTTTTATATATTAATAATGTTATTTTTAAGTAAATTTTGTTTTAGTACCGAAGCGGGTTGTGAGTTTATAGGGGAATAGGGTGGGAAGTAATTTAAATATAGTAAATTAATTAGTAATTTTTAGGAAATTATAAATTCATTTTTATTAATTTTTGTTTTTATTTCTGTAGCGGGTTGTGTGTTTATAGGGGAATTGGGTGGGAAGTAATGTAATTGTAATTAATGAATGATTTATAATTGTTTTTGTTATGGATAATTATTTTATTTATAATTAATTATTAATTGGAAATTATTTATTTAACATTGATAATTTATTTTTATAATTGGTAATAAATGTTTTTAATTGTTTTTTAATTTTTTTATTAGAAAATTCATGTTTGTAATTGGGAAATCATTTTTGTAATTGGTAATTAATTATTTAATTGGTTAATAATGTTATTAATTAGCAATTAATATTTTTAATTGGTAATTATTTTTATTATTTGGAAAGTATTTGTAATTCATTGGTAATCAATGTTTTATAAAAAGTATTATTTGGTATAAAAAAGAATTTTATTGTTTAATCATTTTAAAATGTGAATTAATTTTAAATAATATTTTTTGGGAATGAAAAATATTTTATTGTTTAATATTTATTCTTTGGTGAGCAACATGTATTAATTAATATTTATTGGTATTTGTTGTTAATTTTTTGTTAATTAATTATGAAATGTTATTGCTTTCAATAATTATTAATTGTTTGTAAATGATGTAGATTTATTTTAAAATTTAATTATACATTATTTTAAATATAAAAATTATTTATAAGTATGTTATATTTAAATTCTACGCTATCCAACTATTTCCCTGCTGTTGCACACTCTGGAGTTGGAATCGTGATTTTTACCCTTACGCTATCCAACACTTTCCCTACTGTTGCACTCTCTGGAGTGGGAATAGTAATTTTTACCCCTACGCTATCCAACGTTTTCGCTACTGTTTCACTCTATGGAGTTGGAATAGTCATTTTTACCCACCCACTATCCAACGCTTTCCCTACTGTTGCACTCTCTGGAGTGGGAATTGTAATGTTTACCCCTACGCTATCCAACGCTTTCCCTACTGTTGCACCCTCTAGAGTTGGTATAGTAATTTTTACCCCTACGCTATCCAACGCTTTCCCTACTGTTGCACCCTCTGGAGATGGAATAGTAATTTTAACCCCTAAGCTATCCAACGCTTTCCCTACTGTTGCACTCTCTGGAGTGGGAATAGTAATTTTTACCCACCAGCTATCCAACGCTTTCCCTACTGCTGTACTCTCTGGAGTGGGAATAGTAATTTTTACCCCTACGCTATCCAACGCTTTCCCTACTGTTGCACTCTCTGGAGTGGGAATAGTAATTTTACATTCTACACTATCCAATGTTTTCAATACTGTCATTTTTTTTGGACTTTAAATAGTAGTTTTATTTATTTATGTATTTAATATTTGTTGTATAATTTTAGATAATGTTGTATTTAATTAAGTTTTAAAATATTGAAAGTATATATATATTTTTATTTATTAAATATATTTGTTTATTTTTATTTATGTTATTATTTTATGTGTGTAGATATTTTTGTAATTTACAGTATATTTTAATAATTAATAAGTAATTAAAATAATTAATAAAATGTATTATTAAGTAAGTATATATTATATGTTATGTTTATTCCTAATTAAAGTTTTATTATTCAATATATATTATTTATTAATTTTAAACATTATTAAATATGTTTAAATATGTTTATTTTATTTATAAGTATTATTTACTTAATTTTACTTTTTTTTTTACAGAAACAAAAAACGATGTTTTTAATTACGATATTTTTAACATCTATATTTTGGTTCCGAGAGTTTTGTACTTACCATGTTGTAGATAGGGTGTTGATATACTTGCCTTCGATATTCCAGTGTCGATGTTTTGTAGGTCGATATTATGTCCGTCGATATTCTGTCAGAGATTCGCGGGAATGGCAGGCTGTTACGGAAGAAGGATGAACGCCTTTCTATGGATGGATAAATACATTTATTAAATAAATAAGTAGGTTAGGCCCACAGGCAGGATACAAGAAAATAGACTGACCAGGTCAAAAGGGTAACAGCAACTGACCTGTCAGTACATGTGACGTCACAATTATAGTCATCGAGAGTTCCATGGTGACTCACACTGACGTAACGGTCAGGGAATAGAAATTGAAGAAAGACATTCTATTGTTACACAACAAGTGCATAAGGATAACAATGAATACATTAAAATATATACTATGAGAGGTACAACACAGGCAAAAGTAACATGAAAACTCAGCTCTGTGGTGTCCTCGCTAGTGCGGACATACTGATAGGATGCAGATGCAGCGACTGTGCAAATGAGGGGCTGCACATTCTACTGCCTGGGTATATGGAGTGGGCCCGAGCGACTGCTCAGTCCTTTATTTAAGTTTTCAGGCCAGAACCACACTTCAGGATGAGAAGTGCAACATTTAACAGTAATGACATGATGGCAGGCTACATCCCTTCCAATTTTTATGAACTGAAATAAAAAACATTGAATATTCTATACATACATAATCTCGAAGTCTCTGACTCTGTGCCGGATTGAGGCAAAGTCCCTACATCTGGCTTTGAATTTCCTCTCCTCACCTACCAGCCAGTCAGGT
This sequence comes from Lissotriton vulgaris, assembly GCF_964263255.1. Taxonomy (NCBI): domain Eukaryota; kingdom Metazoa; phylum Chordata; class Amphibia; order Caudata; family Salamandridae; genus Lissotriton; species Lissotriton vulgaris. The sequence continues at coordinate 580,431,721 of NC_141687.1, read as the reverse complement.
AAGTGAATTGGCTGGCTTTTTGTGAACATACAATGGGTGTAAAACCTCTGTGGGTGCAGGTCTGCTAGATCTATTAGCGGCTCCCAGCTCAGTAGGGCAGTCCTGGGCACAATCCCTTTGGTGTGGTGGCTGGGTGTTACGGTCTCATATGATGGTATTTTATCAAGCCCTTCCTGGTCATCACCTTTATGCATTTGAATCAGGACACATTTGAGGCTGCGTTCATGTGACCCTGCTGGACAGTGACCATGGTCCCTTGAAAGCTCACGACTTTCCAAATCTCCTTCCTAAAAGGCATGGGGAATTTCCACAAAAGGTGGTGATCCTTAATTATGACCTGGTCACCCACTGACAGATATGGGGCTACTGCTCTTCGGGTCTGGCTGCCTTTGTTGTTCGTGTTCCTTCTTTACTCTAAAGAGGCCTGTATGTCCAATGTGCCAGGTTGCCAGAGAGGTCATGCCGGGATGCTGTCTCTAGTGGCACTTTGAAACAGCAAATCCATTGGCACACTGTTCATGGTGCTAAGTGGAGTTTGCCAGTTCACCATCAGGCACCTGTGGAGGCAACATTAAACATTTTCACCCTGATCTATCCCTTCGTGAAGTGCTCTGTTCAGTGTGCACATGAAGCGCTCCACATCCCGATTGCACTGATGCCACTGCAGGGTTATTTTCTCATGTATGATTTTAAGCAACTGTAGGTAGTCTTTAAACTCTTGCCCCTGGAACAGGGGCCCGCTATCCGTCTTCACTTGTTCCGGGAGCCCTAGCAGGGTGAACACTTTTTCCAAGATCGTTTTCACCTTCGAGAATGCTGTACTAATTCAACTACTAGGTACTTGTTGTGGCTGTCCGCTATCAAAGCCATGATATGGCCATCTGGGAAGCTCTTAAAGTCCATTCTGACTCAAAATCAGGGTTTTAAACACAGTTTCTCCTCCATCACTGGCGCCGGAGTTGTTCCCCACCGATGATCTGGCATGAGTGGCAGCCAGCACTTTTTTGTCCACCAAGGTTTTCCATTCCGGGGAACCATACTATACCTTTCAGTCTCTCTTTGTTCTTAACAATGCCCTGGTGACCGTGATGTTCCAGGTCAACAAACAGGGCCCAAAGACTATAGGGTACCACAATATACCTCCCCCTGAGCAGCGGGACCTTCACAGCTGGTGCACATCTTGTCCAGGAAGTTGTCCTATTGTTTCCTGAGAAGTGTTTCCCAGGCCATGGAAAGGCCGCGTAGGACATTCTTGCTTCCTCGACCTCCTCGATAGACAAAAGCTGAGGACACATGTCATGCACCACCTTTCTCACAAACTCCTCGGCCACACTGAGTCCGGGCTGTACTTGTGAAGATTGCAACAAGTAGTCAGCTGTGTTAGTCACTCCAGGGCAGTACAGTACCTCATACAACTATGGCTGCAGCTCTACTACCCACCGCTTGATGCGAGGAGGAGCGTGTCGAGACATCCCCGCAAACGGAAGGCACTAGCGGCTTGTGGTCCATGATGACTCTGAACTACTGCCCACATAGGTAAATATGAAAAAGTGGGCAGGCCCATCTGATTGCCTGTGCCTCATGCTCAATTTGAACATATCTAGTTTCAGTGTCTGACAATGGTCTGCTTGCATAAGCAATGGGGACCCATGACTCTTTGCTCTTCTCCTGCAAAAGGACTGCTACTAGCCTCACAAAACTTGCATCAACCACCACTTATGTCCATCACCTTGTTTGAAATAGACCATGTTGGTGTCCACCAACAGTGTTTTCTTCACTTGGTGGAATGCCAGGTTAGTGCATGGGGCCCACTCCCATTTTTTTATATGGTTTTGGTAAATGCTCATGAAGTAAGGACTGTGGCGAGGAACACTGAAGAGGTAGGTAATGAATTTTCATTACTTCAAGTCATAGTATTTCTTGCCGCAGTCCTACATTACCTCCTGAGGGCAAAAAAAGTAGTTGTTTTGTTATGAAGCTGTTACACTTTGGTAATATAGGAAGTATTCTGTCTAGAAGCACCTATATGACCCTAGGATCACTAACTTCCTTTGGGGGCATCTCGGTGTGGGCATCAAAGTAATATTTTTTAAATTTTAATGGTGAATGCTATGCACAAACTACAAAGTGCTCATGAAGTAAGGACTGTGACAAGGGAGACTTGGAGTATTGGGGAGTACAGATAAGTAATCAAATCAGTTCCCTCCGCAGGTGCATTTTAGAACAGAACAAACTAGGAGATGATGAACTGAGCTCGGAAACTTTTCAGACACTCACCCCAGTCACAGATCTGGGTTGAATCCATCATCGTTCTTTAGCTCACTTTGCCACCTCAGTTCAGACCCAGCTATATGCAAATCAGTCTGGACCCTGTACCTCATGGGAACAGCCCAGCCGAACTGCCCAGCCAGGTCTTCCCTGAACCGGAAACAAGCATCCTGGGACCGATTTCTGGGTAACACCCTTCATCAGCCAGGCTAGCAAAGTGAGCAAGGGACTGTAGCGACTGGATTTTTGGACCAGATGGGATCAGCTCCTGAGAGCCCCTCTAACCCAGCCGGAACGTAATCACCTCCCTCCTCAGGACGATCTATCCAGGCACCTGGGTACCTACCTGAGGATAGGGAACTCGTAATATACAAGCTCATATCATCAGAAACACCACTAAATCTATAGGGATACTAAGAATACTCACTGATTACTAAGGACATCCATGCCCTACACCACACTCATACCTCATAGTCTTGCGACCACATGGGTCCAGACTAATCTACCCTGGGGCAGTTCTGATTATCTACCATTACACACTGATTATCCTCAGTGCTCACTCGACACGCAATCTGGCGTGCCTACACACTGATTCAGAAAAGGGGGTGGTGATGAACAGAGTGTCTGAATTGAGCAGACCACTCTTACCCAGTCCAAAGATCAGGGCTTGATCCATCACCGTTATTTATCTCACTGCCCCATCCCAGCTCAGAACCTGGCTATATGCAAATCAGTCTGTCCCTGGCCCAGTGCATCATGGGAACAGAGCAGACTAAACTACCAAGCCAATTCTTCACCAGAAAGGAGACAAGCTACCGGGGACCGGTTTCTGGCATTACAGCCGTCTTCGGCCCGGCTTGCTTGAATCCTGATGGAGCAGTGAGAAAGGGACTCATGTCTGAGTATACCCTGCCACACCTATAGTGGCCAAAATGATTCAGAAAAGGGGGTGGTGATGAACAGAGTGTCTGAATTGAGCAGACCACTCTTACCCAGTCCAAAGATCAGGGCTTGATCCATCACCGTTATTTATCTCACTGCCCCATCCCAGCTCAGAACCTGGCTATATGCAAATCAGTCTGTCCCTGGCCCAGTGCATCATGGGAACAGGGCAGACTAAACTACCAAGCCAATTCTTCACCAGAAAGGAGACAAGCTACCGGGGACAGGAACAGACTAATTTGCATACAGCCAGGTTCTGAAACTGGGATGGTGCAGTGAGCTAAAAAACGGTGTTGGATCTAGCCCTGATCTCTTGACTGGGTGAGAGTTTTCTGCACAATTCAGAGACTCTGTCCCTCACCACCCCTTGTTGTAAATATTTTTGTCCACCCTAAGCGTGGAAGGGTATACTCAGATGTGAGTCCCTTGCTCATTGCACCATCAGGATTCAAGCAAACCGGGCCGAAGACGGCTGTAATGCCAGAAACCGGTCCCCGGGAGCTTGTTTCCTTCCCAGTGTAAGAATTGGCTTTTGTAGTTTGGTTTGCCCTGTTCCCATCATGCACTGGGACAGGGACAGACTAATTTGCATACAGCCAGGTTCTGAAACTGGGATGGTGCAGTGAGCTAAAAAACGGTGTTGGATCTAGCCCTGATCTCTTGACTGGGTGAGAGTTTTCTGCTCAATTCAGAGACTCTGTCCCTCACCACCCCTTGTTGTAAATAGTGCCTACACACTGAGCTGCAGCCTCAGTGCTCACTCTCTTTCTATTATGTCCCCAATCCAGCGGGACTTACACACCAGTCTCCTACCTGGTGCTCACTCACTTACAATCCGATCTGCAATCCGGCAGATCTAGACACTGGTCTCCTTCCCAGTGCTCTCATTTACACACGATCTACAATCCGGCAGATCTAGACACTGGTCTCCTTCCCAGTGTTCTCATTAACGCCACTTATCAATGACAACCACTTTCCTATGAATACCTTCAGCTCTCTGTCTCTCTATGTTGGGAAGTCTCTCTCACTATTCACTAAGGGCTCGCTACTATAATAATATTATGGGATGACCACATTATTTGGCATACACTTTATCCCTTAGTTGCAGGTCTCCTATCTCCCTAATTATTCAACTATCACTTACCTGATCAGGGGTAACATCTGTTCAAACAGTAATACCTGACTAGGAGACAAGGTTACCTCCACTGTATGGGGACAAAAGATATACACCCTATGTGATTGAGTTATTCCCTGATTTAAGCGCTCCTACTCCCTTTTGATCCGTCAGTTGCTCAACGGCAACTGGTTAGAAGAAAGGCTAGCTTTATCATAAAAATAACTTATGCACACTAGTTCACTTTGTATCTTTATTACAACAATGATAAAAACACACCGCTGAAAGAAAAGGATTAGACATGCAGTACAAGGTTATCTGCGGGGTAACAGGAACTTTTAACACACCGCTGGAAGAAAAGGATTAGATATACAATAGCCTAGGGAATAAGGATAAGATTAAGGTGTAATTGTAAAGGGGACTAGTTTAGACTACCTCACCTATTAGAAGGAATATTTCTCTCTGACTCTGGTGGGATCAGGCTCTCTCTGTCTCTGGTGGGATCAGGGCTCTCTCTGTCTCTCCCTCTGTCACCACAACACCACGTCTCTGGTTCAATTACTCCAGCTGACAGCCTCAGCTCCTCCATCTGCTTTGATGCTCTCTGCACTGCTCTCTCTTCAGCTTCAGCAATCATCTGCCTTCTTTCTCCATTCCAGAATTGCACTGCATTCTGCAGCTCCAGCAGACATCCTGCTCTCTCTCTTCTGCAAGAACCAAACTGCACTGAACACTGACCACTCCTCCTCTCCTGCAGCTCGCTAATAAGGATTCCTCTCCCCTCATGGAAATTTCCAACAGAGGGCTGCCTCCCACCGAATTCCTGTGCCAGCTCCAGAGCTCTTTATGCAACCGCAGTGGCCAGCTGCTTGTTACGTCTGGGCCCAAGAGACAAACACATTCCTCGGATAAGAAGCAGTCCTGACTGGTTTTCCTCTAGCAGTCAACAGCCTTAACTATAAACTTTACCTTTACCCCTGAAGCCTCTCAGCTCCATCAAAATGGAGTCTGTCTAGTTCTGGACCTTGTAGGCCTAAGAAGGATGAAATAACCCTTAGCTCTGTCAGAATACCTACATAAACCATACCAATGTGTAATATAAAGTCAGGACCACAGGATCCAACCTCTACTATAAGCAAAAATGACAGGCCAAAGCCAATAGGCAATAGATGGCCTCTTCTATGTCTGAAAGAAAGGGCCTAAAAGGGCCAACACAAGCTAGGAATACATATCCTAGATGTGAGCAAGATTAAAGTCTATATCACTGACAACTAGGGCCAAAAAGCCTGTCAAGACATTCCACCCTTAGACTTTATTTTTCGAACATCTATAAACAACAACATCCAGATAAACAAACATCAACATAGTCTATTTTAGAAAACACGTCCCGCTTCATTGACTATTTCCTTGCACCTATAGTTAAAGACCTACCCTCATATGTGAGAGACACCCAAGATTTTTTACGGATGATGGACAATACAACTTGGGAACCAGACATGCTTTTAATCACGCTAGACGTAGTAAATCTACACACATGTATAGAACACGAATATGGTCTATCAGCTACAAAATGGTTCCTGGATAGGAAGCCTGAAAAATATCGTAAACATAGTGGCATGATTTTCAGCATGATACGTTTTTGTTTGTTTAACAATATGTTTCTTTTTGCAGGTCAAATGTATAAACAGAATAGGGGAACTTCCATGGGCTCGTGCTTCTCCCCCAGCTACGCAAATTTATTTGTGGGCTGGTGGGAGAGGCACGAGGCATGGGGGGAACTCCATCAGGCTTGGAGTGATAATTTGTTATTATGGACTAGGTATATAGACGACCTGTTTGTAGTATGGCGTGGCGATCAACCCTCGGCTGAGGCATACATCGCAGCTCTAAATGACAACCATTGGAACCTAAGATTTACCAGTACAATAAGCTGTACGAGTGTTTGTTATTTAGACTTGGAGGTTTTTGTAGAAGACGGAAGCCTTCAAACTCGCCTCTATAGAAAGCCCACAGCGGGCAATGCCATACTGCATGCGGCCAGCTATCATCCTAAGAGCCTTATCAAAAACGTTCCATATGGAGAACTGCTGCGATTAAAAAGGAACTGCTCTGTAGATAAAGATTTTATAAGAGCAAGGACAGAAGCAGGTGAAAGGTTCAAAAATAGAGGTTATTCGACCAACCTATTCAATCAAGCTTCAGAAAAGGCGTCCACTATCAATAGGAGGGATCTCCTGATAGTCAAGAATAAACCAAAAGAAGATAACCAAGTCAGAATGATAACTACTTTCAATAACAAATCGGTTGATCTGGTACAAAGTTTCCAGAGAAACTGGCACATCCTAACTACTGATGATGTTTTAAAAAAACATCTGACAGATAGGCCTTTAATAACTTATCGCCACTGTCCATCATTATCAGATCACCTAGTACGGAGTCATTTTTCATCCAAACCACAATCTGCATCTCTCACCAACACAAAAGGGTTTTTTCCCTGTCTGAGATGCAAGGCCTGCAAGTACAGTAAAAAAGTCTCAGAGTTCCCAGGAAGATCAGGGGAAGACAGACCAAATAGAAAGATAAAACATCTCCTCAATTGTAACTCAGAATTTACTATTTATTGTCTAGAATGTCCATTCAAGAAAAGATACATTGGCAGTACAATCAACGCCACTAAGCTGAGAATTTTAGAACTTATGAGAGCGATCACTAATAAAGACAAGAACTATCCAGTCGCTCGTCACTTCTCTGAATACCATCAAAGTAATAGAGATCTTCTCAGCTATTATTGCATGGACCAAATAACTAGAACAGAACGAGGAGGAGACAGAGAGAAAGCCCTCCGTATCTTAGAGTCAAAATTCATCATTGACCTTAAGACAATGACACCATGGGGATTAAATAACGATGAGGAGATGTGGGTGCATCTATAAATGAAACGCATGGTATCATGTGTACTTTGGTTCTGCCAAACCCCTAAGTCCGAAGTTAGGCAACAGTTGTTTAACAATTCTGTTAAAAATAAGGAATTTTTGCCCATACAGGGGTACACAACAAAAAAGAAATAAAATGACATAAGTCAGACATATAACAGGTGTTACTATTACGATACTGGGGGATTTATCCCTGAATGTAACACCATAGTAACATACTGATCAAAAAACATGATCAAATAGTCACTGTTAAAATTATGAACTGACTTGTATATTTCAAAAAAATGTTAGTATGTACACGAAATATAAATGTCTGTGGTTCTTAATGAATTTTTAATTATGCACTTTAAGCACTTTATTTATAATTGCCATTACAAGTCACTAATAATGTATGTGAAACTGCACACTATAAGATGGCCGCCGCCTTTTTAATGTATAAACCGTCTTTTATGTCGATGAATTAATTCAGGCTGGGTGGGCTTTAAAATGGCAATTAGAAATGAACACACATTGACACTGACGAAGCTTCTATAGCGAAACGCGTCTGTCTGGGGTGAGGGGGGTTGCAAAATAAATTTATCATTTATATCGGATTACCCGTGTGCTGGCCGTTCCTTCTAAACGACACAAAGTTGGATTGTGTAGCATATATATATATATATATATATATATATATATATATATATATATATATATATATATATATATATATATACAGATATAGCAAGAGCGATAGAGTGGGAGCACGAGAATGTGGCCATCATGCTATGTACATTAAGTCTGTGGTGATTGACACTTGTCCTTCTTCTGCCCTTGCAGAAATGTATGTAACTGCAGGTGAAATATGCGCTACTGCTGCACGCAGTACTGTACATCTTATTTAGGAGCAAGAATTGCTTGTGCCAATGCTGCCATCCTGAACTGGGGTGGCAAAGTGGGATAAAGAACAGTGATGAATTAAACCCAGATCTTTTGACTGGGTGTGAGTGTTTGATTGATTCAGGTGCTCCGTCCATCACCACCCCCTTTTGTACCACTTTTAGCTGCCATAAGTGTGGCAGGGTATGCTCAGACATGAGTCCCTTGCTCACTTTGCCACAGGATTCAAGCAAGCCTGGATGAAGACCGCTGGAATGCCAGAAACCGGTCCTCGGAAGCTTGTTTCCGGTCCAGGGAAGACATGGCTTGGCAGTTCGGGCTGGACTGTTCCCATGTGGCACAGGGTCAGACTGATTTGCATATAGCCATGTCTGAACTGGGGTGGCAAAGTGGGCTAAAGAACGGTGATGGATTAAACCCAGATCTTTTGACTGGGTGTGAGTGTTTGATTGATTCAAATGCTCCGTCCATCACCACTCCCTTTTGTAATGCTGCCATCCTGTACATGTTCTCTGAGGAAATCTTACCTTTCTGATGACTACGTTTAACGGTTGCTGAAGGAAAGTTGAACTGTTGCTTCCCTTGCCTTGCATGTTCTTTAAGGACAGCTTGCCCTTCTGCTTCCCACGTTGTGCCTGTTGTCCTTGTCATAGTCCCTGCTCTTTGAGGAGGCCTTAGCGCCTTCTATGGGAAAGACAACCCTGATACTTTTAGTTCAATATTTGTTTTCTTTTGAGGGACCCTTCAGTGGTACACTTTCTGTTTTGTAGCTGTCTCTGTCAGACACAAGGTGACTCTCAGACATGTCAATGTTTTCAGCTTTTCTTATTTTATGTACAACTATAACTTTTATGTATACTGTGTTTTATGTTATGCGTGATGCTACTATACGGCACTCAGTGACCACTCGAATTTCTGCTCAAAAGAACACTGGAAGTGTCCCAGCTCAGGTCTGTGTGGTGAGAGTACTCAAAATATAGTGAGTGTCTGATGACTCTGTGGTTAAAGTTGATTATCCGCCATGGGTGTGTGGCTTGCATAGCCACTTGCATAGCCACTTTCATGTTCCTTCAATTTTATCTCTTGAATGATCTAGAGGTTCCTGAAACCCAGTCTCACAAAATGTCCACTAAATAGTCAATTTTAGATTCTCCAGACATCATCGATGGAGAATGAAAAGAATTAAGTTTTTGCCCGTATGGCCCGTGAACTCCTTGCTTATCCATAAGGTTATCTGCATTGTTCTTCTAAAGGTGCCTTGCATGATGCTTTCCTAGTGATGCATTTTACACAGAATTTCTGATATACCAAAGCATTAAATCCTTGCTGACTAGTATGAGTGGCCCATGTCCAATGAATTACAAGTAAAGTTGCCCCAAGAGGTCTTAATGATCCTTGTCCTGTGGATTGCCTCCTAACTGGCCTACTCAGCGTATACGCTCCTAGCAGTTTCTCCAGAACTTTTGCAGTCCATGCAAGGGTGAAGACTGCTAGGACCTCTTGGCTCCCATGAAGTTGATTGCACTTTCCTCTCTCGATCTAGATTTGATGAAATATAGGTGGCGGACATGGCTCCAGATGCCTCCCTCTTGATCCGATGCCTCATCTGCTGGTCAGGGGACAAAAGCACTTTGGCAGGATTTGAAAGATTCGTTGAAGCAGTCGGCTGGGAAAAATAATATTTTTTAATGCTTTTTGTCCTCCTCCTCCTGCTGTTGTTGCTACCACAACACTTACTATTGGCTACTCCTCCGCACGCATGACCTCTTTGAAGGAGGGCCCGGGGTTGCGATGGCCACCTTCCGACATAGCCAAAGCATAGCCTTCCATACTTCAACCCAGCAATGGGTCACGATGCCAGCAGACAGGTGTAAAGAGATGAATATTGTCAGTCAGCAAACTGGTATTAACAAGGAATTTGTTTATCAAAATTAAGGGGCCGACATCCTGCAGCTCTTCCTCCAACGCAACTGATTGTTGTAAGAGCTGGAACCCATGGAGCAAGAATGTTGTAAGGGTAGGGTATAACAAAGGTAAACATGCTGCGAGACAAGGGTATGTCCCAGCATACTTCATAAAGGTAGGACAAGTATATTAGCATACAACACAAAGGTAGGACAAGTATATTATGTGATATGCACAGTACAATTCATGACACCACTTCACCTTCCTCCTTAAGTTTAGTTTAGTTTATGGGTTTATATAGCGCTTGAATCACCCCATGAGGAGTATCCCAGCGCTCGAGGACATGCAGGGATGGTTGTTGCAGTGGGCTGGTCTAGAACAGGGCAGTTTTCAATGCCTTCCTAAATTTCAGGTGATCTGGGCATTGCCTTTAATTTATGGGAAGTTTGTTCCATAAGGAGGGTGCCTGATATGCTTTCTTGAACCTGGGTATCGTGAGCAAAGATTGCGAACCAGATCAAAGGTTCCTTTGGGCGATATACTGATGAAGTTTATCTGACAGGCAGGTAGGTCCATTACCCCAAATTGCCTTATGGGTCATACTGCAGATCTTGAACTTCACTCGTTTCCGCACTGGTAGCCAGTGGAGTTGGTGCAAGAGAGGGAGGGAGGCAGATGTGTAAGGGGCGTTTAAGACCAAGCATGCTGCAGTGTTTTGAACCACCTGGAGGCAGTTCAGAGAGGACTTGCTAGCCGCGATCAATAAGGCATTAAATTTACTCAGCACCAGTGTTTGGATGAGGGTCTTTCGCAGGGAATTAGAGAGATAAGGGAAAACTCTTCTTAACAGGCGCAGCACATGGAAGCATGAGCCGACTGTGTGTGTTACATTCTCTTTCATGGTTAAAGTCTGTTCAAGACGTACCCATAGGTTCTTTGCGGTTGATTTTGGGGCTGGAGCCGTCCCTAGCTCTGTGGGCCACCAGTCTGGTGTCCATAGTAGTGGGGCCTCTCCAAAGAGCAGAATTTCCGTCTCACAATAATGAGCCTATTTTATTGCAAGCAAATAATTATGAAAGAGAAAGGTTATAATGGAATTATTGCATATAAAAATCTTTAAACATTAAAGGCATAAACACGCTCCAAGAAACTCTAAAGTTTTGTTCACGAATATTGACTGAGACTGGTGCAGTTGGTACACAAATCTGAGTTGTCAGAGGAAGAAATAGCTGGGGAAGAACTTGTGTCACCTGAACCTACATCTGTCCTAAAATCTGACACATTTGAGCAAACAGGTACAATAAACACAGCGGATCTTGAGCAAAATTCAGTAGCAGTATTCCCAGTAAACCACCAAACATCCCCACAAACTTCCTCGCTCAAGTTGCCTTTTCATTTACTTATCCCGCTGGCTTGTTCTGGTGACAATTTCACCAGAGCTCATTTGCTCCACCAACCTTTTTTTCAGCAGAACAGAATCTTTGGTGCAGAAAAGACTGATTCCCCCTTCCTAACTCTAGTTGGACTCTTAATCATAACGCATTTGGTGACTTGGACATCCATATTGTTCACTTCATGTGCTATCAAATAAGATTTGTGTGCAGACTGTATGGAAAGGACTCTTTCCTTTACAACTTTGTTAATGCCACACTGACAACCCTTTCTTTAGAAACTAAGGGGCAGAATTACCAAAAACTAAAGCAGCGAGGTGCCGCAAGTTATTCTGCTGCGCAGCGCAGTGTTAGTTTTGAAACACAGGGATGCGACATATTTACAACGATATGTCAAATCTCTGTGCTTCCCCCTGCGCTGGCACACAAACTGCTGCTATGCGCCGGCACAGGCACCCTTGCAGCATGGTGTAAGGATGCCTGTGTTATGGGGAGATTGTTTTTGTGCAGGATGGGGCACCCTCCTGCACAAAAACAATCAATTGAGGTAATTTCCTCTTTCAATGAGTGCTGTAGAATACAGCGTGCATGGAAAGAGGAAAAAACGAGGCAAAATTAAAACACTTCTCATTGCACCTCGCTACGCCACCCACAAGGTGGCATAGCATTCTGATGTATTTCCAGATTTATAATTGCTTGTAAATCTGGAAATGTATCACTGGACCTGAATGTTGCATGGGAATACCCACAGCAACACCCATGTCGCAAAGTGTTGCGTAAAAAGGGGCGATATTTACAAGCACAGGTAAAGTCATGCAGGTTGGCTTTACCTGTGCTTGTAAATATCCCTCAGCAGCTTGTGCGGCCGGTGCGTCATGCAACGTGAATCACTGGCAGTGCAATGGGCTTGTAAATCTTTGATTAAACAAAAAGAGGAGTACCACCAAAAGAAAAACAGAAGATTTCCTAATGGGGTGTTTTGACTGACAAAAGGAAAGGATTCATCCTTTTGTAAAAAAACCCTCACTCACCAGCCTAGTGGTGACATGCTTCATCATCGGGGCCCACCCCGGTGGCCTAGCATCACCAGGGTGTGCTACAACACCTGAAGTACAGTGGAGCAGGTTGTGAATGTAAGTGCAAAAAAGGTGTTAAAAATTGTCCTGGTTTAACTTACAGAAAATATGAATTTTATTTTGAAGCAACTGGACAATATTAAAAAAGGTGGCGAGATACTTAGAGGGTAGTTACGGCCAAAGTATCTCTATATGTGTATTGGTCTACAGGTTTCAACCTTACGTGGGAAGTGCCAGGTATTCATCAGGACCACGAACAAGGAAATGGACGGTATGTACCCCCTAAAAGGCACACCCAATCCTAGATCCTCGTGTACCTATTAGCAAAAATCGCTAATGGTGGGATGCTCAGTCAAAAGTAGTTGAGCATGTGTAGTAAAAAGCAAAAGACCTGTGGAGAAGAGAGAAAACAAACAAATATCAGGCGTGATCAGTCTTACATGCCTGTTACGTTGTGCTGTGTCTCTGTGTTTCATGCTTCATACCACTGTCAATAGGAAAACTTCGCGTGATTAAACGTGCTGATCGGGTTCCCGTGGAGGGCTTTTTGTTGTGCCAGTACATATATGCTTACCAAGAGGTGCGTGCTCAATCACATGCACTATATTTATTGCAATCTCGCTCATTCCTATAGATGCATAGATATCTTAGTCTTTTAACCCCGCTATGGTGGTCGGGATAATCGTTGTGCAAAGTTTGCCCTTAAAAATCGAAAATGACACACAAGGACTAACAAACAAGTAACATTGAAAGACACATAGGCAATTCATGGTGGGGAGAGGCTTGCTCCTATTATAATGTCAATTGCTTTGGCGGGCAGGGGGTAGTCTCGCCACCCAGTGAAACGTATTCTGTAATAACATGTAAATAACTGATGGTGAGAGACGGATACGCTAATGACTGTGAAACGTGGTCTTTACCAGACTCGGTAAAGAAGAGAGAGGAAGGGTTCTGTGGAAAAAATTTGGTGGCGCCAGTACATTTTACTTACAGTTCTGTCGTGACGTACGAGGCCAAATACCTACATCTACCTTCCGCTGCTCTGCTGCCAGTGCCGGTAAGCCTGGGATGATTAAAGTAAGGCTGCCGGCTTCCGGGCTGGGCGAGGTTGGTGTCATGTGGGGCCGTAGTCCTGGAAACCAGGATGTTGTCGAGGGCTACGGGAGCCGCGAGACGCCAATCTGACTGAAAAGCTTCCTACTTCTGCGTAGGGCGGGGTTAGATGAAACATGGGACGTAACCTTGGAGACAGGGTTGAAGCCGGGTGCTATGGGAGCCGTGATAGCCGCGGAGGCTAGACGGGCATAGAAAAGTGCTGAAGTCTGGTTTGCTAATACCAGTGGGGGCGATAAACAGCTGTGGTGTGCCACATCGCGATATGATAAAAATAAAAATCATGACAACTATGCCCATGGGAAGTAGTCCAGTGAAGCAAGTGACACTGATCATCCCGAATATGGGATGGTCTGAGCATTGGGTGGGGGCTTCAAAAAAGAGGGTTCCATAGATGATGGAACAGGCAGCCCTAGTTGGGGGCCGGGGGCTGTGGGGGGAGATTGATACTGGTCAGAATAGAGATTCATTATTCCTTTGTTGTTATACTCCGGTAATGGGACATTGATTAGATATTGCATTGTAGGTGGTAACGCACGTGAGAGGTGTTGTCTCGTTCTCTTTCGGTTTCTCTTCAAGCAGGGTTTGCCTGGGTTGGTTCCTTGCCCTCTTCTGGCATTTGTTGATGATTTTAGACAGATATCCTCGATGTTTGTTTGAGTTTCTTGATGAGGTCTTCAGCTTGGTTTTTATAATCTGCCAGTTTGCTACAATTCCTGCTGGGTCGCAGGTATTGTCCATAGGGGAGGTTTTCCCTGAGTGGGCGAGGGTGAAAGCTTTCATACCTCAAAAGATTGTTTTTTATCTGTCGGCTTGAAGTGGGTTTATGTAAATCTTCCCCTAAGTCTCTGATCCAGTCTGAACGAACCTCACATCTGAGATCTCTTTTCCTAAGAAGGCGAAAAGGTGAAACACCTGTTGTATTATGGGGAGTAATGAAATATGTCCACAATTTCTTTCAGGTAGCCTGCTCACTAAATGAGATTGTATACCTTCCTTTAGAAAATATTTTCATCCTTTCCACAAGCCCATTTCAAGTTGGCGTGTACAAAGCCACCTTCGAATGTCTGATATGAAAATGATCAATAAAAATCTCTCCTTTGTGAGGAAAAATGTCCCGTTGTCGTTACTAATTACTTGGGAGGACCTTCAATTCCAAAACTTTTCTGTAAGAACTTGATTACTTGATTACAGTGTAAGTACTGAGTGCACAGACAACTTCAAAATAGACCCACTTCGAAAAGCAATTTATTAAAACCAATAGATATCTCTGATCTGATGTTAACAACTCCACGGGACCTGAGAAATCTAATATTACATTTTTCCAGAAATCTTCAGCAAGTATTACAGTATGAAGTGGTGTTTGATGTGTTATCCAGTGTTTGTTCAATATCAAGCAAGTATCACACTAGGAAATCCATTCAAGTCAAGCATTTTATTAGTTTCATATCATGCCAATTAGGCCATACAAACCACACATTTTATGCAAATAAACAGTACAATTATCAAGCAGAACATTAAAAACCAGTAAAACAGATAATATTCTGTGCAAATCCAACCCACCAATAATGTAGCTGCGAACCAGTACTCTAGTTAAAAGAGAGTGGAGAAGTGTGGCTCACTGGTTAGAGGAGGCAGACCTGGAAGCAAAGGTCAGCCTGGGACCAGGGTTCAATTCCCGGCTCGGCGGGGTCTTGAGTCCTAAAAAAAATGTCCATGGACTCGACAATTCTCGCTCCGGTGCCTACTCAATTCATGGGTTCACACTCTGCAACTCTGGGCAATAGCTTGCTTAATCTCCACAACGGCCCCTCGAGGCGGGATGCCTGACTTTCACCTTGCGGATACCCTGCCAGGGTTATCTCGTAGGGGAATATCAGGACGGGTTCCCTAAGCAAGCGCTTAGAAACCGCTTGGTGATTTGCGCTATATAAATTCCTGTACATTTACATTTACATCCTGTACAGAATGCATAAATAAAACTTCAAAAGATCGCGGCTGTACCGACCCATGTTTCAAAGGATACCAGTGAATCACCTAGTCAACAAATTTGACTGTTATAAAAATTGAACTTATAAAATCCAACTGTGCAAAGATACGCAGATTATTATTATTATATTTCTTATATAGCGCAGAATCGACCCCCGAAGGGGTATCTCCGCGCCTGCCTTGGGAACCCGTCCTGGTTTTTCCCTGTGAGATAGCCCCTACAGGGCATCCCCAAGGTGAAAGCCAGGCATCCCGCCGCAGGGGGGCCGTTGTGGAGATTAAGCAAGCTTAATGCCCAGAGTTGCAGAGTGTGAATCCATGATTAGGTCAGGCACCGAAGCGAGAATTATCGAGTCCATGGACATTTGAGCTCAAGACCCTGCCGCGTCGGGAATTGAACCCTGGTCCCGGGTCTGACCTCTGCTTCAGGGTCTGCCTGCTCTAACCAGTGAGCCACACTTCTCTAGCCTGGTGCCAGGCTAGTTAAAACTGCACATACATAACTTTAAAAATTGACAATCAGATAAAATAAAATCCACTCAGAAACCTAGGTATCCAAGGGTGACCACTTGAAAAAATGTTTAAGATGTTTGCAAAAGCCACCTATTCTAAACCCCTTCCACGCTCGTCATGAGGCACAGTGGAGCTGTGCTCATGACGACCTGGGCTCGTCATAACTGGATGGGCACACCCACGTGCGATTATTTTCCCGCCTGTTCGGGAGAATTAATCAGTGGGCGGGGTTGTGACAAGCCCAGCTCGTCATGAACACAGCTCTACTGTGACTCATGACAAGCTGGGCTCCTAACGAGCACTGCGGCGCCACAGCCCTCCCCACACGCCGTGGGAGAATTACCCCCGCTGCGAAAGAGTTTAATGGCCTTGATGAGTGACATTGGTTAACTTTTCACAAATGGAAGAGAGCGGGACGCATAAATCATTATGCATCAGCACACCCTCCACAATGGACAATTCAATTGCCACCTGAGCAAAAGGTTTTAGGGGAGGTGGTAAAGACTTGTCTTTGGGCCATCCATTTGTAACAAGACCTTTCTTTAGACCAAAATGTCCTCCTTTAAAGCCTTCATCCAACCGAATGTGGCCTAACATTTTCAGATCGTGTTTGAAACACCTAAAATTCTAAAAAAAAAACAACTCCAAAGATACTACCCCTGACAAATTTAGTACATCATCTATTGAGGCAAACACACAATCAGTGTAGTCCATTCCTTCAGTTGTTTGGATGGGCTCATCTGCATCTTGGAATGGCAATCAGTTCTATAATTCTTTCCTTCAGGAATGTAATCAAATGTAAAAATGTACTCCTGTTGGTGAGATAGAAGTCTGACAAGCCTAGCTGATGCCGTACCTGAGTTATTTCCATTTAACCAATGAATAAGTGGCTTGTGATGAGTATAGATCTCAAAATGTGTGCCCCAGAAAAACATCTTGAACTTTTCAATTGCCCAAGAGCAGGCAATTGCTTCCCGTTCAGTTGTGCTGTACTGTGTTTCAGCATTCTTTAATGAATCGAAAGCAAATGCAGCAGTTTATTTGATGTTGTTGATCATTTGGGACAATACTTCTCCTAACCCAATTTGACTGGCATCAACAGTAAGAATGCATTTTTATCCAGCCTTAAAAGGTGACAAGACTGGTAGATCAACAATAAAATCTTATATTTTTAATAATGCCTTGTTTGCTGTATCATTCCAGTCAAATGTTGCTCCCTTCTTGAGGATGTTGTGTGGGGGGTGAACCACCAGAGCATACCCTGAATAACTCTAGAATAGTACTCGCTCATCCTCCAAAAAGATGTCAATGTTTCCTTCTTTTTCGGTGGTGCCACATCTTTTATAGCCCGCATTAATGAAAATGCTGGTTTAATACCACTTGCTGAAATATTATGACCAAGATAGTCTACATTTTGTTCAAAGAAACTACAATTTTTATGCTTAAGAGTTATACCAACATTTTTGAACACTTCTAATACTTTTTTATGAATCAAATTATGCCCCTGAACTGACTCTGCAAAACCTTGTACATCATCCTGATAAGCTTGAGTACCAGCAATGCCAGATAATACTGAGTCCATCAGTTTTTGAAAGACACTCGCTGCAGACGCTAGTCCTGACGGTAATTGCAGAAATTTAAAAGCTTCAAAAGGAGTGATGAATGCAGTTAGGTCCTGTCAGTCTGCAGCAAGTGGAATTTGATGGTAGGCAGAGCGGGTGTAGCTGCCATGATTTTCTGCCTCTCTGAAAGGAGAAGATCCAAAACGTTCGGGTTCTGTGCTTCATTGAAAGTGAATATAAGGAATACTTTTTCTCTGCACCGCTGTGCTAAGTTTGAAGACTGCACCTTTGCCAAAATGCCTTCTGAACTATGAGGCTCTATTGAACAACTGTATGCTTTACTTTTGTTGAAGTTACCTATGCTTGATAGAAAACAATAATGAGTAAAACAAGTAGTTAAGCATATTCCAACTTTCGATATGCTGCATGTGTCCCAGATTCTTAAAGAGAGAGCAAAATTATAGTGTAATAAATCAAACCCAATATGTTTTTGTACAGCTGGTATTCTGGACTTGGGTATTTATATGTGCTTTCATAATCGATTGCCAAGAAAAAGGAAGATTGATAACATAAAATGTTTGCCTAAGATCACCCAATTTGGTTAAGCATGGAAGCCACGATTAATCCAGGTTTTCTGTTTTCACTTTGTACAAATCTTCTTTTAATGTTAGTGCTTTTTTACCTCGTTGTGCATGACTGTAATGCAAGAAAGTCTAAATATCGAATCCTAAATGTCGACCTACACAAATATTGAGTTTGAAATATCGAAGGTACAGAATTTCGATGTCAAGAATATCGTTGGGCAGAATATTGACCCTAAGGTAAGTGATTTCGAATTTATTTATATCGATGTAAGTAATATCGAAGTTAGTAATATCGATAGCATATATATCGATGTAACTAATTTCGATGTTACTAATATCGATATTTGTATTATTTTTATGTATTTAATTATGTATGTGTAATATGTTTTTGTTAAGTATTTAATTTTTTTAAAAATTATATGTGTATTATTTTTATATATTAATAATGTTATTTTTAAGTAAATTTTGTTTTAGTACCGAAGCGGGTTGTGAGTTTATAGGGGAATAGGGTGGGAAGTAATTTAAATATAGTAAATTAATTAGTAATTTTTAGGAAATTATAAATTCATTTTTATTAATTTTTGTTTTTATTTCTGTAGCGGGTTGTGTGTTTATAGGGGAATTGGGTGGGAAGTAATGTAATTGTAATTAATGAATGATTTATAATTGTTTTTGTTATGGATAATTATTTTATTTATAATTAATTATTAATTGGAAATTATTTATTTAACATTGATAATTTATTTTTATAATTGGTAATAAATGTTTTTAATTGTTTTTTAATTTTTTTATTAGAAAATTCATGTTTGTAATTGGGAAATCATTTTTGTAATTGGTAATTAATTATTTAATTGGTTAATAATGTTATTAATTAGCAATTAATATTTTTAATTGGTAATTATTTTTATTATTTGGAAAGTATTTGTAATTCATTGGTAATCAATGTTTTATAAAAAGAATTATTTGGTATAAAAAATAATTTTATTGTTTAATAATTTTAAAATGTGAATTAATTTTAAATAATATTTTTTGGGAATGAAAAATATTTTATTGTTTAATATTTATTCTTTGGTGAGCAACATGTATTAATTAATATTTATTGGTATTTGTTGTTAATTTTTTGTTAATTAATTATGAAATGTTATTGCTTTCAATAATTATTAATTGTTTGTAAATGATGTAGATTTATTTTAAAATTTAATTATACATTATTTTAAATATAAAAATTATTTATAAGTATGTTATATTTAAATTCTACGCTATCCAACTATTTCCCTGCTGTTGCACACTCTGGAGTTGGAATCGTGATTTTTACCCTTACGCTATCCAACACTTTCCCTACTGTTGCACTCTCTGGAGTGGGAATAGTAATTTTTACCCCTACGCTATCCAACGTTTTCGCTACTGTTTCACTCTATGGAGTTGGAATAGTCATTTTTACCCACCCACTATCCAACGCTTTCCCTACTGTTGCACTCTCTGGAGTGGGAATTGTAATGTTTACCCCTACGCTATCCAACACTTTCCCTACTGTTGCACCCTCTAGAGTTGGTATAGTAATTTTTACCCCTCCGCTATCCAACGCTTTCCCTACTGTTGCACCCTCTGGAGATGGAATAGTAATTTTAACCCCTAAGCTATCCAACGCTTTCCCTACTGTTGCACTCTCTGGAGTGGGAATAGTAATTTTTACCCACCAGCTATCCAACGCTTTCCCTACTGCTGTACTCTCTGGAGTGGGAATAGTAATTTTTACCCCTACGCTATCCAACGCTTTCCCTACTGTTGCACTCTCTGGAGTGGGAATAGTAATTTTACATTCTACACTATCCAATGTTTTCAATACTGTCATTTTTTTTGGACTTTAAATAGTAGTTTTATTTATTTATGTATTTAATATTTGTTGTATAATTTTAGATAATGTTGTATTTAATTAAGTTTTAAAATATTGAAAGTATATATATATTTTTATTTATTAAATATATTTGTTTATTTTTATTTATGTTTTTATTTTATGTGTGTAGATATTTTTGTAATTTACAGTATATTTTAATAATTAATAAGTAATTAAAATAATTAATAAAATGTATTATTAAGTAAGTATATATTATATGTTATGTTTATTCCTAATTAAAGTTGTATTATTCAATATATATTATTTATTAATTTTAAACATTATTAAATATGTTTAAATATGTTTATTTTATTTATAAGTATTATTTACTTAATTTTACTTTTTTTTTTACAGAAACAAAAAACGATGTTTTTAATTACGATATTTTTAACATCTATATTTTGGTTCCGAGAGTTTTGTACTTACCATGTTGTAGATAGGGTGTTGATATACTTGCCTTCGATATTCCAGTGTCGATGTTTTGTAGGTCGATATTATGTCCGTCGATATTCTGTCAGAGATTCGCGGGAATGGCAGGCTGTTACGGAAGAAGGATGAACGCCTTTCTATGGATGGATAAATACATTTATTAAATAAATAAGTAGGTTAGGCCCACAGGCAGGATACAAGAAAACAGACTGACCAGGTCAAAAGGGTAACAGCAACTGACCTGTCAGTACATGTGACGTCACAATTATAGTCATCGAGAGTTCCATGGTGACTCACACTGACGTAACGGTCAGGGAATAGAAATTGAAGAAAGACATTCTATTGTTACACAACAAGTGCATAAGGATAACAATGAATACATTAAAATAAATACTATGAGAGGTACAACACAGGCAAAAGTAACATGAAAACTCAGCTCTGTGGTGTCCGCGCTAGTGCGGACATACTGATAGGATGCAGATGCAGCGACTGTGCAAATGAGGGGCTGCACATTCTACTGCCTGGGTATATGGAGTGGGCCCGAGCGACTGCTCAGTCCTTTATTTAAGTTTTCAGGCCAGAACCACACTTCAGGATGAGAAGTGCAACATTTAACAGTAATGACATGATGGCAGGCTACATCCCTTCCAATTTTTATGAACTGAAATAAAAAACATTGAATATTCTATACATACATAATCTCGAAGTCTCTGACTCTGTGCCGGATTGAGGCAAAGTCCCTACATCTGGCTTTGAATTTCCTCTCCTCACCTACCAGCCAGTCAGGTAAGTGAATTGGCTGGCTTTTTGTGAACATACAATGGGTGTAAAACCTCTGTGGGTGCAGGTCTGCTAGATCTATTAGCGGCTCCCAGCTCAGTAGGGCAGTCCTGGGTACAATCCCTTTGGTGTGGTGGCTGGGTGTTACGGTCTCATATGATGGTATTTTATCAAGCCCTTCCTGGTCATCACCTTTATGCATTTGAATCAGGACACATTTGAGGCTGCGTTCATGTGACCCTGCTGGACAGTGACCATGGTCCCTTGAAAGCTCACGACTTTCCAAATCTCCTTCCTAAAAGGCATGGGGAATTTCCACAAAAGGTGGTGATCCTTAATTATGACCTGGTCACCCACTGACAGATATGGGGCTACTGCTCTTCGGGTCTGGCTGCCTTTGTTGTTCGTGTTCCTTCTTTACTCTAAAGAGGCCTGTATGTCCAATGTGCCAGGTTGCCAGAGAGGTCCTGCCGGGATGCTGTCTCTAGTGGCACTTTGAAACAGCAAATCCATTGGCACACTGTTCATGGTGCTAAGTGGAGTTTGCCAGTTCACCATCAGGCACCTGTGGAGGCAACATTAAACATTTTCACCCTGATCTATCCCTTCGTGAAGTGCTCTGTTCAGTGTGCACATGAAGCGCTCCACATCCCGATTGCACTGATGCCACTGCAGGGTTATTTTCTCATGTATGATTTTAAGCAACTGTAGGTAGTCTTTAAACTCTTGCCCCTGGAACAGGGGACCGCTATCCGTCTTCACTTGTTCCGGGAGCCCTAGCAGGGTGAACACTTTTTCCAAGATCGTTTTCACCTTCGAGAATGCTGTACTAATTCAACTACTAGGTACTTGTTGTGGCTGTCCGCTATCAAAGCCATGATATGGCCATCTGGGAAGCTCTCAAAGTCCATTCTGACTCAAAATCAGGGTTTTAAACACAGTTTCTCCTCCATCACTGGCGCCGGAGTTGTTCCCCACCGATGATCTGGCATGAGTGGCAGCCAGCACTTTTTTGTCCACCAAGGTTTTCCATTCCGGGGAACCATACTATACCTTTCAGTCTCTCTTTGTTCTTACAAATGCCCTGGTGACCGTGATGTTCCAGGTCAACAAACAGGGCCCAAAGACTATAGGGTACCACAATATACCTCCCCCTGAGCAGCGGGACCTTCACAGCTGGTGCACATCTTGTCCAGGAAGTTGTCCTATTGTTTCCTGAGAAGTGTTTCCCAGGCCATGGAAAGGCCGCGTAGGACATTCTTGCTTCCTCGACCTCCTCGATAGACAAAAGCTGAGGACACATGTCATGCACCACCTTTCTCACAAACTCCTCGGCCACACTGAGTCCGGGCTGTACTTGTGAAGATTGCAACAAGTAGTCAGCTGTGTTAGTCACTCCAGGGCAGTACAGTACCTCATACAACTATGGCTGCAGCTCTACTACCCACCGCTTGATGCGAGGAGGAGCGTGTCGAGACATCCCCGCAAACAGAAGGCACTAGCGGCTTGTGGTCCATGATGACTCTGAACTACTGCCCACATAGGTAAATATGAAAAAGTGGGCAGGCCCATCTGATTGCCTGTGCCTCATGCTCAATTTGAACATATCTAGTTTCAGTGTCTGACAATGGTCTGCTTGCATAAGCAATGGGGACCCATGACTCTTTGCTCTTCTACTGCAAAAGGACTGCTACTAGCCTCACAAAACTTGCATCAACCACCACTTATGTCCATCGCCTTGTTTGAAATAGACCATGTTGGTGTCCACCAACAGTGTTTTCTTCACTTGGTGGAATGCCAGGTTAGTGCATGGGGCCCACTCCCATTTTTTTATATGGTTTTGGTAAATGCTCATGAAGTAAGGACTGTGGCGAGGAACACTGAAGAGGTAGGTAATGAATTTTCATTACTTCAAGTCATAGTATTTCTTGCCGCAGTCCTACATTACCTCCTGAGGGCAAAAAAAGTAGTTGTTTTGTTATGAAGCTGTTACACTTTGGTAATATAGGAAGTATTCTGTCTAGAAGCACCTATATGACCCTAGGATCACTAACTTCCTTTGGGGGCATCTCGGTGTGGGCATCAAAGTAATATTTTTTAAATTTTAATGGTGAATGCTATGCACAAACTACAAAGTGCTCATGAAGTAAGGACTGTGACAAGGGAGACTTGGAGTATTGGGGAGTACAGATAAGTAATCAAATCAGTTCCCTCCGCAGGTGCATTTTAGAACAGAACAAACTAGGAGATGATGAACTGAGCTCGGAAACTTTTCAGACACTCACCCCAGTCACAGATCTGGGTTGAATCCATCATCGTTCTTTAGCTCACTTTGCCACCTCAGTTCAGACCCAGCTATATGCAAATCAGTCTCGACCCTGTACCTCATGGGAACAGCCCAGCCGAACTGCCCAGCCAGGTCTTCCCTGAACCGGAAACAAGCATCCTGGGACCGATTTCTGGGTAACACCCTTCATCAGCCAGGCTAGCAAAGTGAGCAAGGGACTGTAGCGACTGGATTTTTGGACCAGATGGGATCAGCTCCTGAGAGCCCCTCTAACCCAGCCGGAACGTAATCACCTCCCTCCTCAGGACGATCTATCCAGGCACCTGGGTACCTACCTGAGGATAGGGAACTCGTAATATACAAGCTCATATCATCAGAAACACCACTAAATCTATAGGGATACTAAGAATACTCACTGATTACTAAGGACATCCATGCCCTACACCACACTCATACCTCATAGTCTTGCGACCACATGGGTCCAGACTAATCTACCCTGGGGCAGTTCTGATTATCTACCATTACACACTGATTATCCTCAGTGCTCACTCGACACGCAATCTGGCGTGCCTACACACTGATTCAGAAAAGGGGGTGGTGATGAACAGAGTGTCTGAATTGAGCAGACCACTCTTACCCAGTCCAAAGATCAGGGCTTGATCCATCACCGTTATTTATCTCACTGCCCCATCCCAGCTCAGAACCTGGCTATATGCAAATAAGTCTGTCCCTGGCCCAGTGCATCATGGGAACAGGGCAAACTAAACTACCAAGCCAATTCTTCACCAGAAAGGAGACAAGCTACCGGGGACAGGAACAGACTAATTTGCATACAGCCAGGTTCTGAAACTGGGATGGTGCAGTGAGCTAAAAAACGGTGTTGGATCTAGCCCTGATCTCTTGACTGGGTGAGAGTTTTCTGCTCAATTCAGAGACTCTGTCCCTCACCACCCCTTGTTGTAAATATTTTTGTCCACCCTAAGCGTGGAAGGGTATACTCAGATGTGAGTCCCTTGCTCATTGCACCATCAGGATTCAAGCAAACCGGGCCGAAGACGGCTGTAATGCCAGAAACCGGTCCCCGGGAGCTTGTTTCCTTCCCAGTGTAAGAATTGGCTTTTGTAGTTTGGTTTGCCCTGTTCCCATCATGCACTGGGACAGGAACAGACTAATTTGCATACAGCCAGGTTCTGAAACTGGGATGGTGCAGTGAGCTAAAAAACGGTGTTGGATCTAGCCCTGATCTCTTGACTGGGTGAGAGTTTTCTGCTCAATTCAGAGACTCTGTCCCTCACCACCCCTTGTTGTAAATAGTGCCTACACACTGAGCTGCAGCCTCAGTGCTCACTCTCTTTCTATTATGTCCCCAATCCAGTGGGACTTACACACCAGTCTCCTACCTGGTGCTCACTCACTTACAATCCGATCTGCAATCCGGCAGATCTAGACACTGGTCTCCTTCCCAGTGCTCTCATTTACACACGATCTACAATCCGGCAGATCTAGACACTGGTCTCCTTCCCAGTGTTCTCATTAACGCCACTTATCAATGACAACCACTTTCCTATGAATACCTTCAGCTCTCTGTCTCTCTATGTTGGGAAGTCTCTCTCACTATTCACTAAGGGCTCGCTACTATAATAATATTATGGGATGACCACATTATTTGGCATACACTTTATCCCTTAGTTGCAGGTCTCCTATCTCCCTAATTATTCAACTATCACTTACCTGATCAGGGGTAACATCTGTTCAAACAGTAATACCTGACTAGGAGACAAGGTTACCTCCACTGTATGGGGACAAAAGATATACACCCTATGTGATTGAGTTATTCCCTGATTTAAGCGCTCCTACTCCCTTTTGATCCGTCAGTTGCTCAACGGCAACTGGTTAGAAGAAAGGCTAGCTTTATCATAAAAATAACTTATGCACACTAGTTCACTTTGTATCTTTATTACAACAATGATAAAAACACACCGCTGAAAGAAAAGGATTAGACATACAGTACAAGGTTATCTGCGGGGTAACAGGAACTTTTAACACACCGCTGGAAGAAAAGGATTAGATATACAATAGCCTAGGGAATAAGGATAAGATTAAGGTGTAATTGTAAAGGGGACTAGTTTAGACTACCTCACCTATTAGAAGGAATATTTCTCTCTGACTCTGGTGGGATCAGGCTCTCTCTGTCTCTGGTGGGATCAGGGCTCTCTCTGTCTCTCCCTCTGTCACCACAACACCACGTCTCTGGTTCAATTACTCCAGCTGACAGCCTCAGCTCCTCCATCTGCTTTGATGCTCTCTGCACTGCTCTCTCTTCAGCTTCAGCAATCATCTGCCTTCTTTCTCCATTCCAGAATTGCACTGCATTCTGCAGCTCCAGCAGACATCCTGCTCTCTCTCTTCTGCAAGAACCAAACTGCACTGAACACTGACCACTCCTCCTCTCCTGCAGCTCGCTAATAAGGATTCCTCTCCCCTCATGGAAATTTCCAACAGAGGGCTGCCTCCCACCGAATTCCTGTGCCAGCTCCAGAGCTCTTTATGCAACCGCAGTGGCCAGCTGCTTGTTACGTCTGGGCCCAAGAGACAAACACATTCCTCGGATAAGAAGCAGTCCTGACTGGTTTTCCTCTAGCAGTCAACAGCCTTAACTATAAACTTTACCTTTACCCCTGAAGCCTCTCAGCTCCATCAAAATGGAGTCTGTCTAGTTCTGGACCTTGTAGGCCTAAGAAGGATGAAATAACCCTTAGCTCTGTCAGAATACCTACATAAACCATACCAATGTGTAATATAAAGTCAGGACCACAGGATCCAACCTCTACTATAAGCAAAAATGACAGGCCAAAGCCAATAGGCAATAGATGGCCTCTTCTATGTCTGAAAGAAAGGGCCTAAAAGGGCCAACACAAGCTAGGAATACATATCCTAGATGTGAGCAAGATTAAAGTCTATATCACTGACAACTAGGGCCAAAAAGCCTGTCAAGACATTCCACCCTTAGACTTTATTTTGCGAACATCTATAAACAACAACATCCAGATAAACAAACATCAACATAGTCTATCAACAAAACCGAAAACCAAAAAAAACTTTCTAAAATGAATGACAACTCAAGGAAATTCCACCTGAAACTTAATGAAGGGAATACAAATCTAACAAGCAACTGAAAACAAATCAAAGCACCCTTGACCTGAATGCTGAAACATATCTAATATTTGATCTGATAACAACAGAAACTAACCAAAGCATCCTCAAACTAAATGTGCTTCAACTTCTAGTGATAAGTGTTGAAATCTATTGATATAGGGACTTATTTGTTGAATGAAAACAGTAAGGGGCCTAAATGGGGCCTACCTACTTCGGACAACTTAAGAACTAAATGTGCTTCAACTTCTAATGATAAAACAACAAAGGTGCTAAATGAGGCCTACCTACTTCGGACAACTTAAACTAATGATAACTCATGAAATCTATTGGTGTAGGGCCTTGTTTGTGTAATAAAAAATAACAATGGGCCTAAATGAGGCCTACCTACTTTGGTCAACTTAAGCTAATGATAACTCATGAAATCTATTGGTGTAGGGCCATATTTGTGGAATAAAAATAACAATGGGCCTAAATGAGGCCTACCTACATTGGTCAACTTAAGGAAAAATTAGGTGAAATCTGAGAAATAAACATGACAAACGGTTCTCAAGGTCTGGGCAAACATCAATAATAAATGTAGGACATAACCATACGAAAAGACACACCTCCCAGGACAACTTAAAGTCTGGGGTAACCACCCTTGGATCAATCAAAGTGAAAGTGTAATAACAGGAAAATAAAGATAACCCCAGTCCTACAAAATAGCTGGTGTAGCACTATGCATATTAGGTAATGAATCAAAGAAATTTATCGAAATGTGGTGCATATATAAAAACACAAAACAGGTAGCACCTAGTTTATCACACTGTGGAACACATGTGTGTACCACCATTTAAAAAAAAAAAAAATTCTGTATCGATCTTTCATTGGCAAAAACTGTTTTGCAGAAAACAGGAAAGCTATAATAGGTGAACACAGTAAGAACAAAATATATTGGCACTGCATAAACATCAAAACCATACAACTGGGGCCTGTTTGTGATAATGTCCATCTGCAAAAAAAAGTATGGGAAAAATGCAAGGCCCAATTATGCAGTCAAGGAAATACTGTTCCGCATTCCAACATTAGGGATTATAGCACATGACTCGTGCAATATTATTATAATTTAGTGTTCAAGGCAGTCAATTTTGGGACATCAGTGTAGGTCACCACCCTGCATCTTCATCCGGTACCAAGGAAGCACTTCCTCCGCCGTTCATCCACCACCATTCCGGTCTGGTCTGGTTCCAACTTCCAAAAATAACAAACTAACATAAAAAAATGAAAACAAAAAAGGTAAATAATAAAGGGAGTGGGAGGGGGGTGGGCCGATGCACACACCAAACACCACAACCCAGCAACCTAGAACGAGAAAACCAGTATCATTAATCTAGCAAGATAAATTTTCCATTTAAAAAGCACCCCAAGTGCTTTTCATTGTCGAAAGAAAATCCTAATTAATAAAAAACATTCTTCTGAATTCAAGAAATAATTAAAATCATATACTTTTAAATTTGTTTGGGCAAAATCTAATTTCTACATACACAGCCAGAAGGGCTGGGGCCTAGAAATACCCTAATCCATTGTGAGACAGCCCCTCCCTTCAAAAAGATGTTCGTGCTCACAGTTTTGAATCTGCTCCAAAAAATACGCAGAAGCCAGGCTACAGTGTGAAGTAATTTGAATCACTGCCAAGTGCTGACCTCATTGCAGGAGCAAGGCGCTGCCAAGCACTCGGTTCAAGCATCTCTAGTCTCTAATAAGGGAAGCACACCCAGGCCTACTGTATCTATGTAACTCTAAGGGCCAAGAGTCTGCCAACTATTCTGCATGCACAAGGATCCCTTATCTGAAGGCAATGAAGCTGTCTGCGCCGACAGCAAGGAAGAGCGACTTGATCCCTCCCTTACATAAACATTTTTTCCGCGGAACGAAATTGGAAGTTGGCCAATGATAACAAGACAGGCACTGCTCGGCGCTTCCAGAGGAAAAGGCTCTCCCTTCACAAAACAGCTTTTCTCTGAGCAAGGTCAAAAAACACATTCTTTAGAAGCCAAAACAACTCAGTTCCCATGCAGAACCACTGTTCTGAAAGTAACTAAATTAAATTAAAACGTGACAAAAAGCATTCAAATATTAAGAAGTAATAAGGGCATATATTTTTCGTAATTAAGTGACATGCTAGCATTTGAAAATAATTCAGTACTGCTAATAGCTGCTAAGGAAAAAATATTAGCAAACACAATATACATTACTTATGGAAAATAACATGTGAAACACCATAATTTTGCATTACAGAACTAAAATATACATTGCAAGCTCTTCTAGTCTACCTATTAAAAAGGGCCAGATTCATCAGTTTTGTAAATAGTCATTTTTCTAACTGAATGGGTAAAAACACACAATGGTCTGCTACATATCAGAAACCTTTGCATTTGAAAAAGGTTCAGCTTGCATTGGAAAAATAATAATGAGAACACATTTGTTTTAAAAACACACGGTTGAATTTCACTAATTAAAAGCACATGTTACCGTGCACTGTTGGGCAAGAGTAAATATTCACAATCTGTGATCATTCTAAAACACCGGTTTGCAAATTCCTTCCAAGTTGGAAAACTCTCTACGAAATAATTAATGAAAACAGCCTGTAGCGTGCACTCTAACTGGGCCATTTCTTTTTTATTTCACTCATTTTAAAACATGCATTCAAAAATAATTCTCCACACGTCTGTGGATGCATATTAAGTAGCACATTTAAAAGAACACAGTTCCCTCTGTGCAAACCCTTATCTCAATCCGACTGGTTGATTTATAACTTACCGACCTCTAGGGGTCAGACACATGAAGTCATCAGTTCCAAGGCAAACCCACACAAAATCGTAGACACAATTCAAAAAGAAAGTTAAATGAACACAGCTCTACTCTTAGCTCAAGATGTTACCCTTCCGTCAACAAGCTGACAAAGCACATAGGCAGATTCAGCAACCAATGAAAGTCAAATCAAACCATCATTCATCTAAACACTCACTGACTTTTAGTGTCAGCTCAAATAACCATGCATGTTAAACAGCATGTTAAAATAAATACTGCCATCTCAATTCAAGATATTAACCCTTTGGCAGCTCAAGCACAATCATTCCCCAATGACTGCAGTACATGGGAAATTCAAGAATTATCTCTCCAAGTTTTCACATAACACGTGCACACATCTACAAAACAAATCCCCCAAGCATTTGAAAGAGATCCAGCTCTCTCCTACCTAACGCAACAATAACATGCTCTGAACAAGCCATATCCACATGGCGCTATTCTCAAGCCATATTTACAAGAAAGTCAACAAGTTCAAAAAATGACAAGCTCTTCACAAGGAATATATTCAAGGCGCAATTCACAATGAATACAGCAAGTCAAAATGAGAACATGCTCCTCACAAGCCACAATTACATGGCGCTATTCACAAGCCATATTTACAAGAAGAACTCCACCAGTCATATTACATTGAACACATTTCACATTGCACAGCATAAGCAGACGCAGCAAGCAATTTAATGGGCAATTTAAAAGCATTTTTCACACACATTTGTACAATTGGACCATCACAAAGATGTTACTGGCTACCTCACGTAATGTCATCCTTCAACCCTGACAGGTTAAACACCAAGATGAAAAGCATTTCTTCCACCCTGCTTAAGTCAAATGCCATGATGTACTGCAATCTCCTCACACTGCAACTGTCCAAGCCCATAGGTCACACAGGCTTCATAAACTGCAAGACTACGCCAGATGTAGCGACTGGATTTTTGGACCAGATGGGATCAGCTCCTGAGAGCCCCTCTAACCCAGCCGGAACGTAATCACCTCCCTCCTCAGGACCATCTATCCAGGCACCTGGGTACCTACCTGAGGATGGGGAACTCATAATATACAAGCTCATATCATCAGAAACACCACTAAATCTATAGGGATACTAAGAATACTCACTGATTACTAAGGACATCCATGCCCTACACCACACTCATACCTCATAGTCTCGCGACCACATGGGTCCAGACTAATCTACCCTGGGGCAGTTCTGATTATCTACCATTACACACTGATTATCCTAAGTGCTCACTCGACACGCAATCTGGCGTGCCTACACACTGAGCTGCAGCCTCAGTGCTCACTCTCTTTCTATTATGTCCCCAATCCAGCGGGACTTACACACCAGTCTCCTACCTGGTGCTCACTCACTTACAATCCGATCTGCAATCCGGCAGATCTAGACACTGGTCTCCTTCCCAGTGCTCTCATTTACACACGATCTACAATCCGGCAGATCTAGACACTGGTCTCCTTCCCAGTGTTCTCAATAACGCCACTTATCAATGACGACCACTTTCCTATGAATACCTTCAGCTCTCTGTCTCTCTATGTTGGGAAGTCTCTCTCACTATTCACTAAGGGCTCGCTACTATAATAATATTATGGGATAGCCACATTATTTGGCATACACTTTATCCCTTAGTTGCAGGTCTCCTATCTCCCTAATTATTCAACTATCACTTACCTGCTCAGGGGTAACATCTGTTCAAACAGTAATACCTGACTAGGAGACAAGGTTACCTCCACTGTATGGGGACAAAAGATATACACCCTATGTGATTGAGTTATTCCCTGATTTAAGCACTCCTACTCCCTTTTGATCCGTCAGTTGCTCAACGGCAACTGGTTAGAAGAAAGGCTAGCTTTATCATAAAAATAACTTATGCACACTAGTTCACTTTGTATCTTTATTAGAACAATGATAAAAACACACCGCTGAAAGAAAAGGATTAGACATACAGTACAAGGTTATCTGCGGGGTAACAGGAACTTTTAACACACCGCTGGAAGAAAAGGATTAGATATACAATAGCCTAGGGAATAAGGATAAGATTAAGGTGTAATTGTAAAGGGGACTAGTTTAGACTACCTCACCTATTAGAAGGAAGATTTCTCTCTGACTCTGGTGGGATCAGGGCTCTCTCTGTCTCTCCCTCCGTCACCACAACACCACGTCTCTGGTTCAATTACTCCAGCTGACAGCCTCAGCTCCTCCATCTGCTTTGATGCTCTCTGCACTGCTCTCTCTTCAGCTTCAGCAATCATCTGCCTTCTTTCTCCATTCCAGAACTGCACTGCATTCTGCAGCTCCAGCAGACATCCTGCGCTCTCTCTTCTGCAAGAACCAAACTGCACTGAACACTGACCACTCCTCCTCTCCTGCAGCTCGCTAATAAGGATTCCTCTCCCCTCATGGAAATTTCCAACAGAGGGCTGCCTCCCACCGAATTCCTGTGCCAGCTCCAGAGCTCTTTACGCAACCGCAGTGGCCAGCTGCTTGTTACGTCTGGGCCCAAGAGACAAACACATGCCTCGGATAAGAAGCAGTCCTGACTGGTTTTCCTCTAGCAGTCAACAGCCTTAACTATAAACTTTACCTTTACCCCTGAAGCCTCTCAGCTCCATCAAAATGGAGTCTGTCTAGTTCTGGACCTTGTAGGCCTAAGAAGGATGAAATAACCCTTAGCTCTGTCAGAATACCTACATAAACCATACCAATGTGTAATATAAAGTCAGGACCACAGGATCCAACCTCTACTATAAGCAAAAATGACAGGCCAAAGCCAATAGGCAATAGATGGCCTCTTCTATGTCTGAAAGAAAGGGCCTAAAAGGGCCAACACAAGCTAGGAATACATATCCTAGATGTGAGCAAGATTAAAGTCTATATCACTGACAACTAGGGCCAAAAAGCCTGTCAAGACAGGGACCCATGTCTGGGCATACCCTGCCAATTTAGGGCGAACAAAGAAAACACAAGGAGCACTGAAACTTTTCAGACACTCATCCCCAGTCACAGATCTGAGTTGAATCCATCTCCTTCTATCTGCATTTCAGAACAGAACTGCAGAGAGGTCTGTGTACAACTTCGCAATGGGTACCTTGTGTTGAGTCTTCAGAACTAGGAAAAGAGCAGTACAGCTACAAGCAGGACCATTGATTGGTATCATTGCATGATTGTGGGGGCGACAAACAAAACTTTATTTCAGACTCTGCTGCTGGCTGCCAATAAAAGTTGAGGCAATGCTAGCAGTGAATTCTCTCACCTCCCTCTCCCGAAATATGCAATTGTATCTACCCTGATAGGCATGGAGTTGACAAACATGGAACCTCATCATCTGTCTTGCTCACTGTCTGATGCAGTTGCGTAGCCAAACTTAAATACATGAAGGCTCCCCTGGACCCAGTCAGGAGCTCTCAGGCCTGGGTCTGCCACCTTTGCACAGTGCCAAAGAGTGCCCCCTAGAGCTTGGGCCCCCTTCCTCCTCTGGGGCTATGAGGGGTGTTGTTTGGCACTGCTTTGATGACAGAGATCCCCAAACTCTACTCCAACCACTTGGCTGAGTCCTGAAGGTATGTGTTGGCTTGGGGTTTTTCATATTTCTTTGAATTTTAATAGTCATTTATAACTTTGATGTGGCACAGTGCATGGGCCAGTGATGTCTGTGTGCTTTACTGTAAATCACACATAGTACACTCAGTCATGCAGTGGTATAGCTCCTACCCACCATGCTTCTCCTCCGACACAATGTAAATGACACTTCAGTGGAGATGCATGTAGCAAATGTAACAAATTGCAAGGAGGGATAACAATTCACATTATTCAATGATAGCTGTAATACATCTCAAAATAAATAACAGCTGTGTGAATTAAAAATACATAATTTTCTATTCCTTTGGGGGCAAGCAGCACCTAAGGGCCTGAAAGCACGCAATCTCGTGATTAACAATCACTCATCTAATGGATCTTTTTAAGTTGACTGAGACACCAAGGGAGTTAACAATAATAAAACAATTCAATCTTTGTTAGGCCCATTAAGACACATAAGAAGTTCCAGGAATTAGTATCTAAAGTTAAGGAATTTCCTTTCCAATTAAAAGTCAGTTTAATACATATGCATGTCAGGAGAATAATAAAAAGATACAACATTATAGCTGGCAAGCTAAAATATCGGGTCAGTCTCAGTAGGATAAGATACAAATGTATCACAGCCACGGCAATACAAAAGCTAAGAATTAGAAATAGATGTTCCTTAAAGAACCTATGGATCTCTCTCCTAAACATGAATACCTTCTATGATCATCTAATCAAGGTTCTAAGGGGTCTATTAGGATGGTGGTCAGAAAAGCACACCGACCGTCATGGTAGCGGGAAATGACTGCCTGCTAGAACCGCGGCATAACCGCCGGTCCAATTAGTATGCTCCGCAGTCGCAATCCCATTGCGGCAGTACGATGATGGCCTTTAACATTGCGGCAGTTGCTGCTGCCGGTAACAGCGCCGCAATGTGAAAAGGAGCATGTCATGCATATCACTGCACTGTGTGGCAGGCACTATACAGTGCCTGCCACCTGGTATAGGGACATGTAGGGGGTACCATGGATACACCCCCAGTGCACCCACACACACCCCAACGCATTGGGGGCTCACAATGGGCCTCCAGAGACATTCTCTGCATGCCTTTCCATGGCAGTCCCACCGCCGCGGAAATCTGGCTACCGCCAGCATCGTAATCGTGCCGGCGGAGCCTGGCCCTGCACCGGCACCATTGTAGTGGTCCAGTCCCGCCTGCTAGGCAGGTGTGCGTACTGGCACCGGCGGAAAAGTGGCAGGCAGAAAATCTCACCGCTGCGGTAGTCACCGCCATTCTAACGGTTTTCCTGGTTGCGATCGCGGACGGATGTCCAGCGCCGGTCGGGTAGTAGCCACTGCCGGCCCGGCGGCGGCCATCCATCTGCCATCCCAATAGATCCCTAAGTTTGGAATAATAATGTCTTCTAAAGTGGTGTCTCAAGAAAATTCAGAAATGAGGGAAGGTGTCAGCATAGTGAAGACTCCAAGGGGTCAATTAGGATGGCGGTCGGAAAACCTCCCCAACCGCCATGGTAGCGGAAAAAGACCACAAGGACTGCAACATAACCGCTGGTCCAATTAGGATGCTCCGCAGTCAAAATCCGACCGCGGCAGTCGGATTTACATTCTGGCCATTAACATGGCGGCGGTTGCTGTAACCAGAAGCACTGCCGCAATGTTAACAGGAGCATGTTCTGCATAGAAACTTCAACAACAATCATATTTATTCCCACCCCACCAGGAATAAATCTTTTATCATTTCAGTACTCTTGGTGTGCATTTGCAACATGCCCTGAGTTTCCCATTCCACAGAACTTGTATAGTTACTCCAACCTTAAGCATCCCTCTGTTCCTGATACACAATGAATAGGAGGCTTAGTCTGCTCATTAGGCCTTCATGTTTCTTGCTAAGATTTTTCATCTTAGACCTTACTATCACTAACAACAATATTCCTTTCTCTAGCTAATGAAACCATGAGAACACGCCTGCAAAAGAAGGAACACACTAAACAAGCAAAAAGCATTTCAAAACAAGGCTTTTAGTGAGGCTAACTTTAACTAAACATTTTGGGCCTGATTACGATGCAGCCCAGAAGGCTCCGACTGATGGTCATTACAATGGAGGCGATCAGAAAGGAATCTGACTGGTCATTCTGGCTGGCTTCTGATGGACTCAGAGAGCCCGTCCACCAGTAGGAAAGCGGTAAGTAATCTCAAGGATGGGTCTTTCCGCCCTTGAGATTATGATGACGCTTTCCGACATTGTTTCCATGCCGGCCTGTCCGACATGGAAACCATTTCGGAAAGCATCTTTGGGGGCCCCCAGCAAGGCCACCTTGGGTGCACGTCCACCCTGTTGATCCCTGGATCTTGTGGCGGGCACCTTGAGGTGCCTGCCACAGGGTCCAGAGATGAACCGCATCTCCCATTTTACTATGGGAGTATGCATTACAGAAGAATGTTCGGTCGCATCCTAATGTGGCGGCCGGGACCACCGACTGGGTGTCGGTCGGCCCCATGACGATGTGGTGTCGGGCGGAAGTTATTCCACCTAACATCTTAATGAGGCCTTCAATGTGCATATCCATTTCATGGTGATGCATGCACAGGTGTAACTTTTAATAAACTGCAAAACATGAGCAAAATAATACATGTTTACTTAAGTAAATATAACTTGAAATGTAAATGTAAAACCTGAATAAAGAGTACATGATTCATGTTTTTAAATTGAACATTAGTGCACATGTTTATAAATCTGTATTTTCTAGAGTGAATACATTTCAGTGATTCATTTAAATGTGTCAGACATGTTCATATTATTAAAGCACACAATAAATATATTGTCAAGTGTACATATATAATTGCACTTCTGTGACGTGTATTGATGGAGGCTAAAATACGCTGCTCTGATCACCCCTTTGATAGCAATGTTAGCCATCACAATGGCACAGTTGTGAATCAGGTGAGATCACATCAAAACGTTGCCATTTCCAACAACTTTCATATAATTGCACTTCTGTGACGTGTATTGATGGAGCCTAAAATACGCTGGTCTGATCACCCCTTTGATAGCAATGTTAGCCATCACAATGGCACAGTTGTGAATCAGGTGAGATCACATCAAAACGTTGCCATTTCCAACAACTTTCATTTAGTATTTTCCAGATGTTTCATATGATCATAAATCTACACTAACTGACTTCTCCATTTCTACTCTCTCTTTCTCCTTACTCCCATCCCCTCCTCTCCTGTATTTTCCTTTTATCTTTATTGTACTTATATCCCTTGAAGATTTCAAACCAAGATATTGCACAAACGACAATTTTCACAAGGGGTCTCAAAATAGAGCCAAGTATTCTAATTCCAAGGTTTCCAAACCATTTGCCTACTGCAGCAAAACCATTTCCAATTGCTTCTGCATCTTCCAATTTCTGCAAATCTCCTTTCAGATCAGTAATGTTCTTAACACAGTTCTTTAAGTCCTTACTCTTGTCAGGAATATTGGTACAACAAAATGCTGAACCTTAAACATCTGGCAGACTACGCCCTCTTTTGCAAGAAGGATGTCTAACGCAAGATGATTCTGCAAAACCATGGACCTCATAGCTTCTCTCGTGGAGAAGTGTGGCTCAATGGTTAGAGCGGCAGACCCTGATGCAGAGGTCTAGCCCGGGACCAGGGTTCAAAGTCTCCGCCTCGGCGGGTCTTGGGCTCAAAAAATTCCACCGACCTGATAATTCTCGCCTCGGTGCCTATTCCAATCATGGAGTCCAACTCTGGACAATAGCTTGCTTAATCTCCACAACGGCCCCCACAACGCTAAGGATGCCTGGCCTCCACCTTGGGGGTGCCCAGGAGTGGACGCCTCACAGGGAAAGCCGGGTTGGGTTCCACAGCGGTATTCATACAAGCGCCTTGAGTAGTGAGTAGTGCGCTATACAAGTATCAATTTACATTTTACATTTTACCATTTCAGTATCTACAGCTAACAAGGAACTTGCTGAACTTTGTGGAAAATATGTCCACTATTGTGGACAATTTTCTAACCTTGTGATCATTCAAGATTACACCTACAGATCGAATTATTGCACCAAAAATTTCTCCCTCAATTTCAACACCACTACTACCTCGTTTTGTTCTAGTTTTCATTTCTCATATAGGATCATTCAAATGTTCCACATGATAAATCTTTGAGAAAACTACAACTAAATAACATGTACATGTACATCCTTTGGGCAATTTGAACTATGCAGGCACCCCACAAACAAAATAAACTCGAGGAATACCAGGTTCTTGTTCTCCCAAGAACAGAAACCAAACCCCTACATACTCAAACGTATGATCACAATCACTTTTACCCATGAACTTAGTGTTAAGAAAAGATTTATCTGTACTCACACATACTTTTCTTTTGTGTTGCCAATCTAGAAGTAGTGCAGGCATAACTCATAAGTCTCGATGTTTTCCTTCTTCCGTATCGCACTGTCTTTTATATCTCTGAACCCATCCTGTTTCCTCCTTTCATCCAGTGCTCTCTTCCTGTCTTCTGTCAAATCGAAACATTCTTCTCAACCTTAGTTAAAAGAACATGTCAATTGTTTTTTTGAGCATATGCTGTGTCTAGTGTCATATTCTGTCTAAGCAACAATTAACTATCTCCATTGTCTTTGCATGAGGATGACGATTCAAATACTTGAACAAAGGGATTTCAGAAAGTACCAAATCATAAACCAAGTAATAATATTGGAACAATCCCTTTCGATAAAACAGACTTAACAGAAGGCTACACATAACACCCTGTATAAGAGGCATATTGTGACAAGTAATTCCCTCTGCTGATGACATATGTTACTGCATACAGACATAACAGTCTTTTGCATCTATAGTGTCAATGTTTTCATAAAGCAACATAAAAGAGGCATTTGAACCACAATTTCCTGTAGAAACATCTACATGCAAAACTGAATAATCTACTGCATGTAATCTATTGTCAGTAGGAAGTGGGGATCGAGGGGTTGTACTAGGTCCAAATTTAAAATGTAACACATTTTAAATTAGGACTCATGGGTGAGTATAATCCTACCAGCAAAACAATTAGTACCATAATCACAGCTATTAGTACACCTGCTAACATGAACCTACGCTTATTGCGATTATCAGTTTCCATGGCTTCTCTAGAATCAGTCTGTTAGGCAGAGCGTTTGCAGCAAGCAGATTGCTCCAGTGTGCTATATATTTATGCCAGTGACAAACAAAGTGAATACATCTTGTGATACAATTATTTACAAAGTCTTTGTTAATCATCCTTAGCCCCATTCCATCTTCTTCTAAATTACAACCTTACGTTCCTTCAGCAGCCTCAGGCCCAGGTAATCTTCCTAATCCTTTTTGACAAAATGTATTTCATTTTCTCAATTCAAAAGCACATCTCAAAGTTTAGTCTAGAAATCATACTAATGAAACTCCATGGCAATCTGTTCCGTGGCAAAGTAAAGTTATAACACAGTTCAGTCACAAGTCTAAATTCAGGGAGGTGAAACTGGAATTGCACTTTTATTCTCCAAGTCCAAAAGCTCTCTCTCTCTCTCTCTCTGTCATTTGCAGCAAAGTAGGTCAAGTTAGCGGATGAGTACCTCCAATAGAGTACTCTAGCTCTTTTTGATTCCTGAGTGCAAGTTGTTCACTTTCACTGTCACTCAGGCCAGCATCCTCCGTGTCCAGGGTTACAGTACTCAGGTTTCGTTCCATAAGTAATCTTAATCTCTCTCTTTTTTGCCTTCTCAGCCAACGGTCCTCAATTTCTACTTAGTGTGACACAGCACTAGGCCTTTCATCAGGGTCTAAGTCTGGCTCAGGTGGCAATTCAAGCCTAGACTCCTCAACTTTCAGTTCATCAAGACCCTTCTCTGACTGAGGATGTGCAGTCCCAGGCTATTCCACGTATCAGTAATCTGTGCACCCTCTTCTTGCAATGTCTCAGTTGTGGGTTGCACTTTAGGGAGAGGTACTGTCACATCATCAAGAGGACACTTCAGTCTTTGAGTGTGGGCTGCATGAATCCATTTGGCGAGACCTCCACACTGCGCATCAGTATTCGTCACTAGGATAACCTGCTACCGTCCACACCATGTAGGCTCAAGACACGTCTTCCATACATATTTCTTCACCAAAGACCCAGTCACCAGGACTGAAGTCATGGCACTGCTCCAGACATGGAGAAGCAGCAACAGCTTCAATCTGGCAGGACATAGAATGGGCCACGTCAGTTAATCCCTTACAATGGTCAAGTACCATGTTATCTGTTATATTCAGAAGCACATTTGCGAGCAATGCCAGCAGTATCATTGCTGTCCACATGATTGTCTCATGCAGGGATAATCATGTTTTTCGGTCAGGAACACTCCGAAGACTCATCAGCACAAGAGTTGAAGTGTCTGGCCACTTCAGAAATGTTGAGGCACATACTTTGTCCAATCTTGCTTTCAACATCCCATTCATCTGTTCCACAATGCCAGAGGCCTCTGGCTGATAACTGCAAAGCAATTCTCTGCTCCACTTGCAATGCTACACACAACATTTTCAGGAGCTCATTGTTGAAATGAGCCCCTCAATTTTACTCCAGCGAAGTCTGGAAAAAAATGTTGTTGAGCTCCCTCAACAACATTATAGCTACTGTGAGACTGTCATTTCTTCTCGTCAGGTAGGTTTCAACCCAAAGTGAGAAGATGCACACAATCACCAGGACATATCTCATCCTATTGCACACAAGCATTTGATTGAGTCCATATGCATTCTGTTGAATGGCCCTCCTGATCTTCCTATATGATTCAATGTCACTGGAGTTTTTTTCCCTACATTCATCTGCTGACACACATCTGTGGCACAATTCCCCAGTCACCAATCTAAATCGTGGAGTCATGGAAATGTCTTGCCAAGAAGCTTTGACTACCTCTGATACTTTGCAAACTACTAGGCAGATCTTAAGTTACATTGTCTCTTAAACAAGACCAATCCACAAACAGTATGTAGGGTACAATAGGGAAAAACAATACTGTTAATCTTTCTCAGGTCCAGCACTATGTGGTACTTACCGTTACGCTTCTGCAAGCCCGTAATGGGTGAGGTACATGGACTTCCAATTATTTCTTTCAAAATGCCTTGTTGCATAATTGACTCAATCACTGGAGTAATCAAAATACTTGTTTCAGGGGTCAGATTATATTGTGGGGTACTTGGGTATTTAATACCGGGTTTTACTATAATGCGAACAGGCTCAACTCCCTTTATGAGACCAATATCTTTTCCCCAAAAAGTCCCAAACTTCAATCTTCACTTTATCTCTGAAATCCAGTGGTAAATCATAATTTATCATCAAAGGGTACAATCCGATGATTGGCCCTTGACTCACCAATTTAAAGGCAACATCTACATCATGGGTCTAAAATTCTACTCTCTTCGAGATACTACAGCTAATGCAGTTTAATTTCCACAGTAAACGATGTCCTAGTAAGCTCACATGACTCAAATCACACACCACAAACTGTTGATTCTCCTCAATGGACCCTATTTTAGCAGCAGGTACTTCTTCTGTTACGGTGTTTGTTATTTGCTTAATTGCGACTCCTACAACTTGGATTCTTTTTCCCGAGTGGGTTAGGTTTGGAACTTTCGCTATTCTCACAGTAGAACGGGTAGCACCAGAATCGATCAAGAACGGTACAGGGTGGCCATTCATCTCACCTTCTACGAATGGACCACTCTGGTCTTCCTCTAGGACTGCACCAAGCATTCAATCTTCCTCGCCCTGGCGCCGTAATTGTGATTGATCAGCGCCATAGCCCTCAAGTGTATCAAACATAGAATATTGTTAAAATGCATTCGGATTTTCGAAGGAATTCTAATTAAATTGTGTTACTTGATTTGAATTTAATTGAGAACTATTTGCATTTCGCAGAGGCATCGGGGCTTGTGGAATCTGTATCACAGGAGGTAGTGGCACATTAAAATGTTGCATTCTCGGTCTCAATACATTCAGTGACTGTACCGGGTCATTACTCTGGGACTGTGTAAAACCTGAATTTTGAACCTGGTTCTCATTTATCACTCTGTTGGGATTAAGAACTTTTTGCATTAGTGAGAAGGATTCGATCTCTTTAAAGTTGCCACATCAATCCCAGTACTTGGGGCAATTGGAACATCATGACCTCTATGTTGTTGTGGGAACCCATTTCCACCTTGCATCTCAGGAGTTCTCTGCTGATGCACTCCTTGCATATAACTAACTTTCCCTACAAAATGTTGATTTTGACTACCTTTTTGTGCTGCTTTCATCTGTTCCACCATCAATTTCTTCTTCAATCAGTTCTGCCTCATTTCAAATTCATCACAACAATATTTG
Organism: Lissotriton vulgaris; assembly: GCF_964263255.1. Lineage (NCBI taxonomy): Eukaryota > Metazoa > Chordata > Amphibia > Caudata > Salamandridae > Lissotriton > Lissotriton vulgaris. The sequence goes on along the minus strand of NC_141687.1, from coordinate 580,390,090 downwards.
GCATATCATAAAGTTTCATCAACCAATTAATTCTGGCAACAAATCATTTTCTGCTAATCTCAGGTATCAATCCTGTCACAAACTGAGACACATTTCCCATGTCTTTATCTTTGAGTGTCTCCATTTTACTATGCTACTTAAACACCTGCAACAATCTCTCATAATAAGCATGCACTGACTCTCTGGGCTCTTGAATTGATTTGCCAATCTTGACCCGATCAATGGGCCTCATTTATGAAGCCCCACGTGCTGCTAGAGCATCAATTTTTGTGACCATCCGTGGTGCAGGAGCATGCTCCATATTTACGAGGCGGTACAAAAGGGGGTGGTGATGGACGGAGCATCTGAACCCATCAAACACTCACACCCAGTCAACAGATCTGGGTTTAATCCATCACCGTTCTTTAGCCCACTCTGCCACCCCAGTTCAGACATGGCCATTTGCAAATCAGTCTGACCCTGTGCCTCATGGGAACAGTCCAGCCAGAACTACCAAGCCATGCCTTCCCTGGACCGGAAACAAGATTCCGAGGACTGGTTTCTGGCATTTCAGCCGTCTTCAGCCCGGCTTGCTTGAATCCAGAGGCAAAGTGAGCAAGTGACTCACGTCTGAGCATACCCTGCCAACTTATGGCGAACAAAGCGGTACAAAAGGGGGTGGTGATGGACGGAGCATCTGAACCAATCAAGCACTCACACCCAGTCAACAGATCTGGGTTTAATCCATCACCGTTCTTTAGCCCACTCTTTAGTCCGAACTACCAAGCCATGCCTTCCAAGATTGTTGTCAACAACCACAGAATTTTCCAGAGCAACTTCTGGAAAATCATTATTCTTTTTGTCAGCTAATACAGTTTCTTTATACAAATCCTTATTACCTTTGAGTATGGCAATTTTACTTAGATTCCAAACGTTCCCATTAGCAAGTTTTACCACGTTCTTTAAAGCCTCCTTCACTACAAAAGGACCCATGTATTGACTTTCACCCTTCAATACTCTCCATGGTTTTTTCATTTTTACTACCATACCAATTTGAACAATAGGATCTGGTCTAGAATTACTCCTTAGATCAAAACTGTGTTTGTTAACAATATGGGATTTCTCTATTCTCTTTTTAATTTTACTAAGATCCACTTGACATCTGTAAAATGAAATTAACCACGATGGATTAACCTTAGATCTTGGTAACCTACCCCTCTTAATTTCGAAAGGAGCACAATCAGTCATGTTATTTGGAGTGATTCTATATTTCCATACACTCTTCATCACTTGAATTTCCCACTTTTCATCATCCACACCAAACATTTGTATAGCTCCTTTCAAAACTCTGTTGAACCTTTCTATTATACCATTTCCGCTCGGATTGTATAAAGAGGTGGTACAATGTTTAACACCCGTTTTCATAAAGTAATATTTAACCTTGTTAGATAACAACTGTACACCATTGTCAGTAATAACACAAATTGGTAAGCCTTCCTCACTAAAAATGTCATTTAGAAATAATAGCACACTGTCTGTATCCACTTTCCTCACAATTTTTATAACAGGCCATTTAGAGAATAAATCTATCTCAGCAATAATATACTTATTCATTGGACCAATAGGACCCATAATGTCCATAGTGATAGATTCCCAGGGACCATCAGAGACAACGTGACTTTTCAAATTAGGTTTCAACGTTTTCATTGACTTGTCAGAATTGGCACAATGAACACAATTCCTGACAATCCGTTCAACAAAAATGTACAAACCAGGCCACCAGAATAATCTCTTAACAAACTGCTTAGTTCTAAAAATACCATTATGAGACGCATGACCATGTTCTACAATAATATTCCTCATGCCAACAGTAAGAATAGCTTTTGCACCTCTCCAAACAATGTCGTCAGAAAAAGATAATTCACTTCTCACTTCCCAAAAACCTTTCAAATCAGGAAGAAGAATCTTTTTACTGGGCCATCCCTCAACCGTAAATTTCTTAACATTTTGTAACACATTGTCTTTACAAAATTCCAGTGTCCAATCTTCCCATTTGATAGGTAACGAACCTTCATCATGAACAAGAGCAATATTGACTTTACTCCACAAATCCTGAACACATTCTTTGAGGGGAAGAGGGAACCTAGACAAAAAAGCTGCAGTAACATTATCGCGTCCCGGAACATATACAGTCTTGTAAACAAAATCCTGCAATCTCATGGATAATCGCGCAATTCTAGCTGAAGCTCTGATCATGCCATCACTGATGAGTAAGCGTATCAAAGGTTTTTGATCAGATCTAACTTCACACTCCTTCCCCCATACAAAAACCCTAAAATGTTCCAAAGCCCATACAACGGCCAGAGTTTCTCTCTCAATTGTAGAGTATTTCATTTCAGTAGGAGATAAAGCCCTTGAAGCGTAAGCGATTACCACCTCGCTTTTTCTTCCATCCTTTTGAGTCAAAACGGTGCCTAAACCTCTTGCACTGGCATCCGTCGTAATAATACAAAAAAGCTTAGGTTCAAAATATTGAGTGCAGCTGCTTTTCCAATAGCAGATTTCACATCAACAAATTCCCTTTCACACTCAGGGTCCCACACAAATTTGTTCCTATTTTTTAACAATTGTCTGATATTAAATACGCTGCACGAAAAATTGCGAATGAACGTTCAATAAAACTCAGTTAAGCCTAAGAATGACCTAACATCATCTTTAGAGTTTGGTGAAGGGGCAAGTCGGATGGCTTCAACTAGGTCAGATTTGGGTTTGATACCTGCTTCACAAAGTACATGACCAAGATAAGTAACAGAATTAACACAAAACTTACATTTTGAATGCTTAACTGTAAGTTCATTAATTGAAAGTTTGTTCAAAACCATCTCTATCACTTTGTCATGGACAGACTTGTCGTCGCCGTAAACCAAAATAGAATCCTGGAAACAAACAATGTTCTTGTAATCACTAAACAAATTATGCATGATGCACTGAAAAACAGCGGCCGCAGAGGCGAGCCCAAACGACATCCTCTTTAATTGAAAACAACCAAAGGGTGTTATGAATGCAGTGTACTTTTTACTGTTTTCACCCAAAACAATCTGATGATAGGCCGACGACTAATCGATGCAAGAAAAAAATGTGGCTTTACCAATTGAACCCAACATTTCGTTAATACAGGGCAGAGGAAATTGATCCACTACTTTAGGGGCAAAATAGCGATCAAAATCATCGATAGCTGCTGTAAATACATTTTGATCGCTGCCTCCACTAACTTTGGGCATTTGATTGCAAACTTTAAGTGCCTCCAGACCAACTGAATGTAAAGAAAATCCTTTTTTCCCTGCAGCAGACATTTTACCCTTAGAATCCAGAGTATCTATATAGTTAATAAAATAGGCCTTCCATTCTGGCAACTGCATGCAGGGTGTACCTCCTGCAGGACAAAAACACTGAGGTGGTGACAAATTGTAACCTTGCGAAGTAGACATGTTCAATGTAAAAATGTATTAAAGTATGCACGAAGAATACCAAAGAAGTATAAATAATTAAAATACTTCGTGAGGAGTTGAAATAAAATGTAGATTTCCAAAATAGTATAAAATGTCTTATAAAAAAGACTTCATATAGAATTAGAGTAAAATGTATGAGAAATAATAATAAATAAAGCAATCGCTCACCAATATTCAAGGTAATGTTGTAGAAATTGATAAAAATTCAAGTTGATCACAAAATCGTCAAAATCCGGTAGTTGCTAGGATACGATTAGAAACAAAATGGCTGTTGCGTAGCATAGAGCAAGTGACCATAGAGAAGAATGCGATGGCACGGAAGTCAGCGTTCATACGTCAATGAACACTTTTCCTGTACCACGCAAGGAGAACGAGTTCGAAGGATGAGGAACTCGTTACTCGGAATCAAGATGATGCCAGAAAGCTCCTGGAACACGGAGAAGAGAACTTTCCCCAAAGCAAGTGACGTCAATCTACAACAGTTGTGGCGAGTTTTCTTTTGAAAAAAAAATATTGCCGAAACTTCATAAATCCATAATAAAAAGACAGAATCTCTTAAAAACGTGTATTTTTCGGATGTCCATTCAAATCCAACCCATGGTTCTTTTAAAAGTCAATAGGATACGAACAGGGTTCAAGGTAGATGTCGATGAAGAAGATCTGCAAGCAAAAGGTTCTTAGCTGACGGTGATGTTATCTCCACAATCGTCGCCAACTTTGTTAATATAGAATACAATACAATACACGGAAATCTAATGTAGAAAGTAGATTTATTTCCAAGTATGATAACAGCACCAAGGACATCCGGTAACAATGAAGTCCAGCCTTCAACTGCTCCAAGAATGAAACGGCACGGACCTAAGACTCTAGAACATCAATAGAGTCTAAGCAAGGTCTGTGTCATAAAGACATATAAAACATAGCAACAATCATAACATTATATCTCATGGATAGTGACCATTATCGAACTTTATCATGTAGTAAATGCAGCAACAATATATAATATTAAGTGCTGCATGACTGGTTCACTTTCATCAATCGTGTCAATGGCGTTTCGACACTCTCAGAATGTGGGGTCTCATCAGGAACTATGAGAGTAGGGACATCTAGAAAAGAGCAAAAAAGTGGTGTACGATGGAGAAATGGACCTTATGTCACCCCATTGTCAAAGGATCTTGTTGGGCAAAGTAAACATATTACCTGTCTTTGTCAATCGCTAAGCTTGTGTATATTTGCCAACCATGAGTGAAAAGGGAAGGGGAATTACTTACAGGTAAACCCAGTCGGGTTCTGGTGGAGTACAGGGATTAAGGATAAAAGAAAAAAGAAGGAGAGAAAATGTAAATATAATGGTAACGTGAGATTGGAGAAATCGGCTGTGCGGGCTAGGGTGCATCTGACAGGCAGTATTTGAAAATATCAATGCTAAAAATATAGCTGTTTATAATATCGATTTTTTTTTGTAATTTCATTTTGAAGTATAATATATATTTTTTTTGGGGTGATGTTACTTGTAGTTGTTTATGTTTTTATTTATTTATTTGCAGGAAATAACTTTTTTTTACATGTTTGATTTATATGTTTTGAGCAGGATGTTGAATTTATGGGGAATAAGGGTGGGGAGTAATTTAAAATATATTTTTTTGAAATGATACATTTTTTTAAAAGAATGGAGTTATATTTTTTAGGAGTGGGATGTTGGGTTTATAGCGGATAAGAGTAGGGAGTAATTTAAAATATATTTGTTCGAAATAAAATTCTAAATTGTATTTTGAATTTATATTAGTAATTTATTTAAAAATAATTTTTTCAACCAATTTCAAAATGTAATATAAAAATATGTAGTTGTTTTTGTATTTAAATGTATTTTGTTTGGTTTTGAGGGGTTGATAATTAAAAGAAATTGTTATGAGATGTATTTTTGTTTTATCATTAAAAAAATATTTGATTTAAAAAAAGCCTTCAAGTTATGTTTTAAGTATTTTAGTTTATTTAAGTTTATTACATGAGTCATATATATAAAATATGTTTAGTAGTAGTAATTGTTGTTTTAAAAAAAGTTTTCAAAAATGTAAACAATTCAATTTAAAAAAGTTTGTAAATGTTATAATATTTATGAACATGTATAAAATGTAAATATAGCGAAAGAATTAAGGGGTCCTTAATGATGTACATCAAACACCGCCCGCCACCCATTTCCCCCTGCCATATTAGTAGGGCGGGGGGACCCCGGTGGACGGAAAGGGCGTCCGCCGGTTTTCCACCGGTCACACAGGTGACCGGGTGGAAAAGGGGCCTGATATGGCAGCAGTGTCTGATAGACACCACCATCCATATTAGGAAGGCAGTGAGAAGTAGCAGGCATGCGGTTTACTTATTTGGGGGCCCGTTGCGGGCCCCCAGGATGTTGGGGAGTGGGGGGGGCACATGGTACCCCCCTGCATTTGCATGGACGTCGCTGTGCCTGCCACGTTGTGCATGCAAATGCACACATGCCTTTTTTGTATTGCGGCGGGTGCTCCTGACAGCACCGCCCGCTGCAATACAAAAAATGGTGGAATGCGCCTGCCAGTAGGGCGGGTGCATCCTACTTGCAAATGCGGGACTGCATCATGCATTGTGGGCGGCCCCATTTTCTGGGGCTATGGCGGGTGGACAAAGTCCGCCCGCTCTGCTAATCAGCCCCTTAGTGATTTAAGCAAATTTACTAAAATGTATAAATGTAAAAATTATTTGGTAAAAATGTAATGTTTTTTTAATTGAGAACATTTTTAAAAAAAAATTATTTTCAAATTATTTTAAATTAATTTTTTAATGAATTTTTGTTTTATGTTTATTTGTCAATTCAAAGTTTATATGCATATTTGTGTTGTATAACTTTTTGGGTAATATCCAATAAAAAACAGTTTTAAGTTACTATAGTATATTTTTGGGGGGTATGAATAGCATTAGTAACATTTTGATCATTGTTTATTCATTGTTTATTTAATTAATTTAGTATCAATATAGAAATTGTGTTTTTGTTTAGTGTTTAGTGATTTTTGTTTAGTTTTAGTATTGGGAAATTGATTAGTTATATTTTATTCAGGATTAGGGTGTGGTATTATTCAGACTTTTGGTTAGTTTGGATTTGGAATAGTAATTGTTTAGGTTTTCTTATCCAGCACTTTCCCTGAAATTAGTTAGTAAGGAGTTGGAATAGTACTTTTTTAGGATTTATTATCCAGCACTTTCCCTGAATTTAGGACCTGATTAGGATGGCAGTCAGACTTACGTTTGAGCGCCATCCGGGTGGGAAACGGGACTGCCCGACAAGCTGTCGGTGGTCCCGCACACTGAATCCCAATGTGACTGCCTTCAAGGCAGTCGCAAAGTGTATACTTTGTATTGCGGACTGCAGCACACACCGCAGTACAAAATATGTACCCCGTGCATATCGCTGCAGTATGTAGGGATACAAGTCCCTACGACAGACCGACGGGCTCAATGATCTGTGGCGGTCGGTCTCTCTGACCCCCAACCAGTCGCCCGTCATCCTAATGTGATGGAGGTGGGACTGCCACCGACGTGCTGTCAGTGGTGGTTCCACCATCATCGTAATCAGACCCTTAGTAAGGGGGTCATTAGAATGGCGGACGGAAGGACGTCCGCCGGCATGAAGTAGGCGGAAAATGCCTTTTTTCAGTCAGCCAGCCGCGGCCAGTCCGTCCGCCACATTAGGATGGGAAGCACTGTCAAGTTTACGTACGCCGCGGAAGTACACCTGACCCCGCGGCGGACGTAACCAACCAGAGACACCACCGTACGAAATGACGTCTCCGACCGTCCACGTAATTACGATAGCAGATAAGACACAGCAAATCGCAGCGGAAAAACCACCAGCCTGAACACGGCGGATTCACCACAGCGGAGAGGGAAAACATTGCAGAGAGATACCCACCACAGGCAGATCTCCATCATGGACCCAGCTCTGAACGCATTTCCGATCCTCTTCGTGCTCCACCACCACCAAGTCATAGACTGTCGCCGACGAAGACACAGGTGCGCAAACACAACAATCGCTGCCGGAAGGGGAGTACCTGCCGGGGCTGTGACGTGGGGAGGGGAGAGGTGCATGTTGGGGAAACAGCATTTACAATACCACCAATATATCAACAATGCAAGGAGACAACCATGAATGACGCACAGAAACCACTACACACGAATACATTTATTTTATTGCACATATTAGTAAACAACTCCTAGAGTAGGCAGGAGCATAGGCACTGGATACAACAGAAAAGGTACATCTGAGGTAGCACATGAGAGGGCACAATGCAGCATCCTAAAAGCAACAGGGCAGTGTTCATAACAGAGCAGGTACATCTGAGGCAGCACATGAGAGGGGCACAGAGCATCAACAGTCCATGGCAAGGCACAGAGCAGGTACATCAGAGGCAGCACATGAGAGGGCACAATGCAGCATCCTAACAGCAACAGGGCAGTGTTCGTAACAGAGCAGGTATATCAGAGGCAGCACATGAGAGGGGCCAAGTGCCTCAACAGTCCATGGCACACAGCAGGGACACCAGTGGCAGCACATGAGAGGGGCCAAGTGCATCAACAGTCCATGGCATACAGCAGGGACATCATTGGCAGCACATGACAGGGGCCAAGTGCATCAACAGTCCATGGCACACAGTTGGGACATCAGTGGCAGCACATGACAGGGGTCAAGTGCATCAACAGTCCATGGCACACAGCAGGGACACCAGTGGCAGCACATGAGAGGGGCGAAGTGGATCAACAGTCCATGGCAAGGCACAGAGCAGGTACATCAGAGGCAGCACATAAGAGGGCACAATGCAGCATCATAACATCAACAGGGCAGTGTTCATAACAGAGCAGGTACATCTGAGGCAGCACATGAGAGGGGCACAGAGCATCAACAGTCCATGGCAAGGCACAGAGCAGATACATCAGAGGCAGCACATGAGAGGGCACAATGCAGCATCCTAACAGCAACAGGGCAGTCTTCGTAACAGAGCAGGTACATCAGAGGCAGCACATGAGAGGGGCCAAGTGCCTCAACAGTCCATGGCACACAGCAGGGACATCAGTGGCAGCACATGACAGGTGCCAAGTGCATCAACAGTCCATGGCACACAGCAGGGACGCCAGTGGTAGCACATGAGAGGGGCCAAGTGCATCAACAGTCCATGGCAAGGCACAGAGCAGGTACATCAGAGGCAGCACATGAGAGGGCACGATGCAGCATCATAACAGCAACAGGCCAGTGTTCGTAACCGAGCAGGTACATCTGAGGCAGCACATGAGAGTGGATAAGTGCCTCAACAGTCCATGGCAAAGAACAGGTACATCTGATGCAGCACATGAGAGGGGCAGAGAACATCAACAGTCCATGACAAAGACCAGGTACATCTGAGGCAGCACATGAAAGGGACACAGAGCATCAAGAGTCCATGGCAAATAACAGGTACATCTGAGGCAGCACATTAGAGGCCACAATGCAGCATCCTAACAGCAACAGGGCAGTGTTCATAACAGAGCAGCTACATCAGAGGCAGCACATGAGAGGGGCCAAGTGCCTCAACAGTCCATGGCACACAGCAGGAACATCAATGGCAGCACATGAGGGGCCAAGTGCCTCAACAGTCCACGGCACACAGCAGGGACATCAGTGGCAGCACATGAGAGGGGCCAAGTGCCTCAACAGTCCATGGCACACAGCAGGGACATCAGTGCCAGCACATGAGAGGGCACAATGCAGCATCCTAACAGCAACAGGGCAGTGTCCGTAACAGAACAGGTACATCAGAGGCAGCACATGAGAGGGGTTAAGTGCCTCAACAGTCCATGGCACACAGCAGGGACATCAGTGGCAGAACATGAGAGGGGCCAAGTGCATCAACAGTCCATGGCACACAGCAGGGACATCTGAGGCAGCACATGAGAGGGGATAAGTGCATCAACAGTCCATGGCAAAGAACAGGTATATCTGATTCAGCACATGAGAGGGGCACAGAGCATCAACAGTCCTTTGCAAAGAACAGGTACATCTGAGGCAGCACATGAGAGGGGCACAGAGCATCAACAGTCCATGGCAAAGAACAGGTACATCTGATGCAGCACATGAGAGGGACACAGAGCATCAACAGTCCATGGCAAAGAACAGGTACATTTGAGGCAGCACATGAGAGGTCACAATGCAGCATCCTAACAGCAACAGGGCAGTGTTCATAACAGAGCAGCTACATCAGAGGCAGCACAAGGACGTGTGTCAAGCGGCCCGTCCCATGGACATTAATAATGCAAGGGTGGTTTCAATTAACTATCTACACACCAAGTACAATTACATGTGAGTGATGGGAACTACACCTCACAGCACTGTATCTGGTGGACTGTTCGACCTAGTAGCCTCGGACACAGTGGCAGGATCTGATACCGGATTGGGAGACACAGCCATAGCTCTAGTGACTGACACATGAGCCGTAGACCCAGACACACTGCCAGCACCAGAACCAGGGGTGTGGAACACAGCCACAGCTCTAGTGACTGACACATGAGCCATAGACCCAGACACACTGCCAGCACCAGAAACAGGAGTTTGAGACAGCCACAGCTCTACTGACTGACACATGAGCCATAGACCCAGACACACTGCCAGCATCAGAAACAGGAGTGTGGGACACAGCCACAGATGTAGTAACTGACACATGAGCCATAGACCCGGACACACTGCCAGCACCAGATACAGGAGTGCGGGACACAGCCACAGCTCTAGTAACTGACACATTATTATTATTATTAAAATTTTATATAGCGCGCAGTTACCCTTGGGCATCCCAGCGCTTTTCCAGACACCATCAGATAATAAAAACGGCTAGATTAGTACAATCACGCAGGAAACAAATGGGTTTTAAGACATTTGCGAAATAGCAGAGTGCAGGTCTCAGCGCGCAATTCAAAGGGGAGCGAATTGCACAACTTTACTGTGTTAACTGAAAATCTTCTCCCTCCAGTACGGGCCCTTTTAACTCTGGGGACTAAAAGGAGGTGTTTTTGATCAGAGCGCAGTATTCTGCTCGCTTTATATGGGACCGCTAAATTCCTCAAAATTGGGGGACACTTCCCCAAGAGGATTTTATGGGCAGTGCAGAGTGCTTTAAATTTCACTATCTCCCACACTGGCAACCAGTGCAGCGTTTTTAAGGCATGTCTGGCGGACTGTGACCTAGGGATGCCCATGAGCAGCCTTGCCGCCGCATTTTGGACCTGCTGGAGTTTATTCAAAGTGGATTCAGGGGCGCCCAAAAAGATGGCATTACTGTAGTCCAATCTTGATGAGATCAGTCCCTGAATCAACAACTTCCTTGACGTTACAGGGAGGAGAGGGAACATTTTGCGGGCTGACCGTAACAGGGGGAAACATACTGCAGTTTTCATGGCATGTGTCTTAAACGACAAATCTTGATCTAACCAGACCCTCAAGCTCTTGATCACATCCTTCGAGCTTGGGAGGTCTCCCATGCAACTCGGCCAACTGGTCAGGGGGAGCGAGGGAGTTTTATTCCCTAACAGCATTATCTCTGTCTTCGATCCATTCAACTTAAGGGCTGACTCGTCCATCCAAGTATGAACTTCCGACAGGCAGGAATGCAGTAGATCGGGATTCTCTGCCAGTTGGGATAAGGCGACCACCAACTGCGTATCATCGGCGTAACTGACGATCTTGATGTGGTAGGGGGCCACCACATCCTCCAGGGGGGCCATATATACATTAAACAATGTCGGGCTGAGAGAGGAGCCCTGTGGCACTCCACACTGGAGGGGGATAGGTGTAGACCGATGATTGCCTTCCCAGACCTGATAGGTTCGTCCAGTGAGAAATGACCTCAGCCACTTCAGGGCAACCCCTGACACACCCACCTCTGACAGCCATCGAATCAACACCTGATGGTTCACGGTGTCAAACGCCGCACTGAGGTCCAGTAGGATCACTGCCACTGACCCTCCTGAATCCAAAATGCGTCTAGTTTCCTCCACGACTGCCAAGAGTGCAGTGTCAGTGCCCTGACCTGGACGGAATCCGGTTTGAGAATCTCGGAGCATTCCATTAGACTCCAAAAAAACAGACAGTTGTTGATTTACCAACCTTTCAGCAATTTTGCCGAGACTCGGCAACAGAGAAATGGGCCTAAAATTTGCCAGGTCCAGAGGGTCTAAATTAGGCTTCTTTAAGAGTGCCTTTACAACTGCTGTTTTCCAGCTCGGTGGTACCGAGCCCTGGGCGAAGGAGGCATCATTAAATCTGTGACAGGGGCCACAATGGAAGCTGCTACTTGTTTGAGAAATTTCATAGGGACCGGGTCCATAGGAGAGCCACTTTTCATGGATCCAAGGGCTTTCAGAACTTCAGCCACTGCTACAGGGCCAAAAGTATCTAAATGAGTCAATGCCTCGCTTGACTGAGTTGTTATGGTAGACTTCGAATTATGATAAGGCATCAGGGGCTGAGGCAGGGTATTTAAAATCTTCTCTATTTTCGTATGAAAGAAGTCTGCAAGCTCCATACACTTCTGTTCATCATGAGTAACCATGGGCTCGGGACTTTGAGAAGTTCTTTGACCACTTTAAAAGTCTCTCTGGCGGAACATGAGCCATAGACCCAGACACACTGCCAGGACATGACCGTGCACAGTGACCATCAAATACCATGCCAGCATCTGAGACTTGAGACTGGCGGACACACACATTGGTAGTACCTGAAACAGGAGAGGGCACAACTGACACAGTGCTACTACATGAGGCATGACAGCGGATCAACAGACACAGTGCCACTATCTGACACATGAGAGTGAACTGCAGCTGACACACAAGGACCACTGAAATGATGAGCCACAGGGCTGTATGGGCCAGGAGGCCGGGTGGCTCTGTGAGCTGGGGACAGCTGTACTTGAGCGACATTTGGGTGGGCAGGTGTCACAGGTGTGTGTCTTCGTTTCTTTGGGATATGGAAGGGCACCCTGGACGTGACTGGACTGGTAAGTGGTGTGGCCTCATCATGAACATCACCCATCAAAGGTGGATCATGTGCTAGTGTGGGTCTGCTCTCTGGGGACGTGCTGGATGCTGCTTGACGTGTGCTGTGACCCTGCCTTCTGTCCTCTGCATCATGTGTAATGGGTGATGCAACAACAGTGTACTCCTTCCCCTGCTTCTGCGGGGTGTGAATAGGAGTAAAGGTATGGGGGGACTCCAAAGCTGACACATGTGTTTTACGTTCCTTCTCCAACATCAGCCTCAGGGCATGCAGGGGTGATGTATGCCTGTCCTTGATGGAGCTCGTGTCCATGGGAGAACCCTTGGCCCTGGGAGGTGCCTTGCCTGTAGGATGTGTCCTGTCCCTGGAATGTGCCTGATCCGTGGGCAGTGCCCTGTCCCTTGGAGTTGGCTTGTCCTTTGTAGTGTCCCGGTCCATTGTAGTGACCCTTTCCTTTGAGGTGTCATTGTCCTTGGGAGTGTTCCTGGCCTTGGGAGGTGCCCTTTCCTTTGCAGTGTCCTTGTCCTTTGCAGTGTCCCTGGCCTTGGGAGGTGCCCTCTCCTTTGCAGTGTCCTTGTCCTTGGGAGTGTCCCTGGCCTTGGGAGGTCCCCTGTCCTTTGCAGTGTCCTTGTCCTTGGGAGTGTCCCTGGCCTTGGGAGGTGCCCTTTCCTTTGCAGTGTCCTTGTCCTTTGCAGTGCCCTGGCCTTGGGAGGTGCCCTTTCCTTTTCAGTGTCCTTGTCCTTGGGATTGTCCCTGGCCTTGGGAGGTGCCATTTCCTTTGCAGCGTCCTTGTCCTTTGCAGTGTCCCTGGCCTTGGGAGGTGCCCTTTCCTTTGCAATGTCCTTGGGAGTGTCCCTGGCCTTGGGAGGTGCCCTTTCCTTTGCAGTGTCCTTGTCCTTTGCAGTGTTCCTGGCCTTGGGAGGTGCCCTTTCCTTTGCAGTGTCCTTGGGAGTGTCCCTGGCCTTGGGAGGTGCCCTTTTCTTTGCAGTGTCCTTGTCCTTTGCAGTGTTCCTGGCCTTGGGAGGTGCCCTTGCCTTGGGAGTACCTTTGGAGTGGGATGCCTGTGTTACATGTGAGTCCCTGTCCCCCAAAACCCCTTGAATATCCTGTGTGTCAACTCCAGGGTAGCTGATGTTGTGGTCTGTGAAAGATTTCCCTGTCCTAGGGGATGGTGTCTGTGCCCTCCGTGCCCTGCCTTGCTGCCTGTGACTGCTTCTAGTGCAATATCCCGAAAATGAGGCCTGCTCTGAAATGTCACTCTCCGCTGAGACATCAAGTGGTGTGAATGGGGGAACTGAAGTAGAACCTTGTCCCTGTGACTTTTGAATGGCTGCAGACACTGTGTTGGATAACGACTGAACTGTTCTGTGGAGACCAGCAACATCGCCATGCATCCCCTCCATGAATGCTACCACCTGCCCCAACTTCCTATTGTGGTCTAGGAATGCATTGATCATGTTGGTCTGCCCTAAACACAGCTGTTGCAGCAGATCAACCGCCGCAGCACAAAGGGCACTTTGTGTCACAGGGGCAGGGGCAGCGGTGCCTGCACTAAAGGCCACTCTGCTCCCCCTACTCTGGCGAGCACGAGCAGTACTTGTTGCAGTTGGTGGCAGTGTTGGCCCTGTGTGCTGTGTACCGACTGAAGGTGTAGATTGCCCACTGCCTGTGTCTACCAACAGTGCTGACTCACCAACACCGTCTGAAGATGAGGACGATGATGTATCCACATGTGAGTCCTCAGGGACAGTCCTGTCCCCCTCCAGTCTCAGTGTGCGTGTGTGTGATTTTGGATTCTGATGCATTCCCACCACTCAGCTCTGTCGTTAGCGGGTCAGTGCCCTCGGCCAAAGCTGAAAGAGAGAAAAGAGGTATACGTAAGTGCCACACTCACGTATTGCAAATTGCAAAACCAAAATACCTTGACTGCTGACCAACATGTAGCCCTTATCCTGCACAAGAACCACCCCTACCAGACATCCTCATGTCAAAGAACCAGGGGTGCCTGTGAAACATGTACATCTAACAAACAGGGCAAGTGCATACAGACCACAACACATGTGTTGCCATGAGAACACAGACCTCAAGGGAATGTCCTGGGACCCTGCACTACAATACAACTGGTATGTCCACTTGGCTGACATGGATGCCAACGCACACTCCGATAATGGCACCAACATGCTATTACAGCACAACATACACACCACGGATGTCACTACTACGTCTGAGCATCAATACATGCATGTACTCAGAAGTCACAAACACATTCAGTGTGCTTACCGCTAGTTTGCTGCTGATCCCCTCTCAACCGGGCGGACAGGTCAGGATGCGTCACTGCAATGATACGGAGCATCAGAGGGGTCATGGTGCGTCGTGCAAGCTGGGATGAATGTGAAATCTGCCCTAGTGTCATCTCCGCCACATTCTTGCTGAGCCTGGAGATGTCGTCCCAGCGCTTGTGGCAGTGTGTGTGTCGCCTATTGCACCCCCCCCCCCCACTGCCCGTACATCACGTGCTATGGTCCTCCGCACGGCCTTGCGAAGGTGCAGCTTGACCTACCATGATGGGAGACAAAAGGGTAAAGTCAGTGGACATTTGGCCATTCACACAGATAGGAGCAACACGTATCCTTCATCAGCCATGCACAGTACAGCACATGTGAAGGTCCCACAGCACACCGCCAAGATTGCAGAAGCCAGGAATCAGTGACCACCTCATGCACACTAACATGTCCCCCACTGCACTTACCACCTGTCCGGGGGCACCGTACAGCCGGTCATAGTGGCGGAGCACACCGTCCACAAGGACATCCAGCTCCGCTGCGGTGAAGGGACGAGACCAGATCTCTCGCACTCTCGACATGGCAGGGTCCCGGATTGTGGCACAACAGCAGCAGTTGGTGGATTGGTCAGCTGCAGCAGGTAGAGGAGATGGGTGCAGGCAGCAGTTGGTGGATTGGTCAGCAGCAGCAGGTAGAGGTGATGGGTGCAGGAAGCAGTTGGTGGATTGGTCAGCAGCAGCAGGTAGAGGTGATGGGTGCAGGCAGCAGTGGCTGGAAGCAGTGGATGTGTGCTGCAGAGATTCACACATATATAGGGCCCTGAGCTGATATCAGTGACACATGTCTGCAGCAATTGGTTTTCCCTGGCTGCCTCTTTCAAAAAGAGCCAATGACTGGCCCTGCTGTGGCGGTGCACGGCTTCCGCTATTTTCTGAATTCGCTTACGCGCCCCGCGTTACCTGTTTCCATTGGCTACATGTGCAAGGACCGTCGTGGTCACACACCGGCAACCGCATGTGCGCGCTACTGCGATGGTGCATCATTTGAAATTCAACACTCACTGGTGTCGCAATGGCAGAGCATGCATTCTGCGGGGCGGGGCAGGCTAACACATACATTTGAATGTGCAAGTGGGAATGGCAGTTGGTACCTCCCCTTACAGTCACATTGCAGCTCCCACCGCAGACCGCCGGGCCTGGCCGCTCACCCACCGCCAGGTGCAGGTGGTGGGTGACCGCGGGGTGCGGTCGGTGAGTGAGCACCCTGTGCAGTGATATCAGCCTGGCATGGTTGACCCTGGCCGCTCACCCACCGCTGTGTGCAAGCGGTGGGTGACTGCGAGGTGTGGTCAGTGCATGACCGCCCTGTGTAGTGGTAGTAGCCTGGCATGGTTGCCCCTGGCCGCTCACCCACTGCTGGGTGCAGGCGGTGGGTGACCGCAGGGTGCGGTCAGTGGGTGACCACCCTGTGTAGTGATATCAGCCTGGCATGGTTGCGCCTGGCCGCTCACCCACCGCCTAGTGGTTGACCGCCGTGTGCAGGCAGAGGTTGACCACCATGCACAGGCGGTGCTCAACCACCCTGTGTAGTGATATCAACCTGACATGTTTGCCCCTGGCCACAGGGCGGTCACCCACTGCCCACACCCCACGGTCACCCACCACCTGCACACGGTGGTCAACCACCGCCTGCACATGGCGGTCAACCGCCGCCCGCACCCGGCAGTCAACCACCGCCCGCACCCGGCGGTGGGTGAGCGGCCAGGCCAGGCGGTCTGCGGTGGGTGCTGCTATGTGACTGTAAGGGGGGATACCAACTGGCATTTCGGCTTGTCCATTTAAATGTATGTGTTAGCCTGCCCCGCGATTTTCAAATGATGCACCATCGCGGTAGTGCGCACATGCGGTTTGGGGGGTGTGACCGTGATGGTCCTTGTCAACTCAGCAAATGTTATGCACTATTGCAGTATCAAGGATCATCTTATGTGTTGGGGGAAGGCGTACCCGGATGTTGTGTGTACACACAATGCATGTCTCCGCACACATGTAATGTTCATAGTTGTACATGTGTGTCAGGACATGTCCGGAATGTATCAGTAATCATTATGTCATGTCAATGGCCCGTGTACACGTGTATCAGCTATGTTCATTGTTTACATGTGTGGCCATACTATTGACCTTGCCAGTGTTGAACATAGGCCAGTGATGTGAGCCCAAGTTGCGTCAGATGTGCAAGGCTATGTGTTTACGTCTTGGTTTGGAGGTCACACGTTTCTATTGGTACACATCTACACAGTACATCACAGCTGTGTACCCACATCCAGAAGCTGTCGTGAGTGTGTGGTTTGTGTGTGCAAGTCGCATTGATGGTGGTATACATGCATACTGGGCATGCGTCTGTGTGTCACATGTTGTATGCCCATGCCTGTCATGTGAGGATACAGAGCATTGTAGGTGGGGTCATGGGTGCATGATGACAAGGAGTGTGTGGTCCATGTTCGTGTTGTGTGTGCACGTCAAGGTGTGTCTGTGGGGACGCTTCTCCACACTTGGGAAATCAGTCATGTTATGTTGGCAGTTCTTTCAACATGTCTGCACGTAACATTCAACATTTTTGCACACCGGATGTTGTTTGTGGGTGTACATTGTGTGTGTAGTCAGCTGTAGTGCCTTATATTTTGGTCACGTCACACATACAATCAGTGTCTGCAACATGTATAATTTGTATTGTGTTGGTCAAGATCTGATGGTGTGGCCCAGCTGTGCATTGTTGGCCAATTGACATCTGCTTCCATCTACTCCCACACAGGAGGGCTCCAAATGTGCATCGACCATACACTGTGCTGGAGGACATGGTTGAAAAGGAGGTAATCTGCAAATTCCGGCTGGACAGACGGAGGTTGCCGGACATTGTAGGCCAATTATCATCTCATCTGCAGCCACGCAGGTCATATCCAGGAGTAATTACACCCACAGCAAAGGTGATGGCGGCACTTCACTTCTTCGCAACTGGCACTTTCCAGTACACAGTTGGTCATGCCGGGGGGATGTCCCAATCCATGTTTAGCATGGTACTGCGGGATGTGCTGGATGCCATGATGTCTTACAAGGATGATTACATCCATTTCCCACGTCCAGCAGAGCTGGCTGCAGTGAAGCGTGACTTCTATGCCCTGATCCAGATCCCACACGTAGTGGGTGCAATTGATGGGACACATATTGGTCTGATTCCACCCCAGGCACGTGAAGCCGTCTATCGTAATAGGAAGCACTACCACTCTATAAATGTGCAAGTGGTGTGCCTGGCTGACAACATCATCTCCCATGTGTGTGCAAGATTTCCAGGGTCCGCACATGACTCCCACATCCTGCGGAGCAGCATTGTTTCCCAACTGATGGCTAATTTGTGTCAAGAACGTGCGTGGCTTGTAGGTGAGTGTGCTGTGATGACTACTGTGTTGTATGTGTGCCATGCTGTTCCCACCAATCCTGGTAATAATGTATGTGTCTGTCATCCCCCCACCTAGGCGACTCTGCGTACCCAAACCGACCGTGGCTGCTGAGCCCCCTACGGAATCCAACTACCCCAGGAGAAATGCGCTACAATGAGGCCCATGGGAGGACACGTCAGGTGTTTGAACGTACATTTAGACTGCTGAAGTCTAGGTTTCGCTGCCTTGATAAAACCGGAGAGGCCCTGTCATACTCACCCGGCAAAGTATGCTAAATAGTGGTTGCCTGCTGCATGCTCCACAACCTGGCCTTACGCAATAACATTGCACTGTTAATGGACCCTGCAGACCAACAGGTTGCTCCGCCTCCCATACCACCCATGTCCAGTGATGAGGAGAGTGGGGAGGAAGAAGGTGTGGACCAGAGGCGTCAGCTCATTGCTCGCTACTTTACTTGAATGTGAGTAACCAACTCTTGTGCTGGTGTTCAAAGCGTGATATATGTTCGCTGGTGATGTGTGGATGTGGTGTGTGGATGGTGCATGTTCTGGTATGTTCTGTTTGCAAATGGGTGTGGGAGATGGTGTACGTCCAATGCTCCCTGATGTGTGATCTGTGATCCGCTTAATTTGTGATGAGTGTGGTTTGTGGGATGTTGCTGTACGGTGTGGTGTGATGGTTGTGATTAAGTTTCCTGACCTGTGCTTGTTGTTCTCTCATTATCCCTAAGTCACTCCCAGAGAGTCATGATTCTCAAGTACATTGATACCTGCACCTGGTAATGACAAGTACTAAGACAAACCTTTGATTGAAATATGGAGGTCACACAGCATTGAGTGTTTACATGGTAATTATTTACAAGATGTGGATTACTGTTTTGCATATTTACAAATAGGTGTTGGTGGGGAAGTGAGAGTTGAAGGTCATGTCAGATGAAAACACTGTGGGGACACCACACTGTGTGATGTACACCTAGTCCAACAGACGTGTGTCAAAGCTTGACATTGTGGTGCAAGATAGTTTGCAGAGTGAATGCCAGGCTCAAGGAAGGGTAAAGTCAGTGGCGGCCCCTCTTTGAGCGGGTGGATGGTGCATTGCCACTGCTGTCAGCTGGATCCAGCCTTGGACGGCCCCTCCGTCTTGGAGCTGGAGCGGTGCCAGCTGTGGGGGCAGGTTGTTCTGGAACCACCTCCCTGTCAGCGGCCTCAGGTGATGGTGGTGGTGGTTTTGGTGCCCGGTCCCGCTGGCCACTTGGGGGAGGGCGAGGTGTTGTTGGTGCCCTGTCCCGCTGGCCACTTGTGGGAGGGTGTGGTGGTGTGGTGCGGGATAACCAGTCCCTCCAAAGAACTGTTTTCTGCCCCTTGATTTCAACAATTTGTCCCAATCGGGTGTCCACGGACCGCAACAGCTTGCAGGTGTCTATGGAGTCTTGGTGTGCACGATCGGCCTGTGCCTGCGACCGCTCGTAGGAGGCTTCCACTCTGGCGATGGCATCCATTGTCTCTGTCCCAGGATGGGCTGGGTGTTGTTCATGGCCTCCCCTTGCAGCTGCACTTCTGTTGTGGCCTGTGCCGTCACCTGTGTCCTCACCCGTCCACTCTCCCTGCTAGCCCGTAATGTTGATGGTCCATCATCGTCCGATGGGTCAGGCAGGATGGCAGTGGCAGGAGTGGTGGTGGTGGCGGTGGTGGTGGTGGTGGTAGCTGCACAGGTCACAGAGGCAGTAGGTGCTGTTGGTCCAGTGTTCAATGCGGTGGAGGCAGGGATGTTCTGGACGCATGATGGCCCTGGGAGTGTAGTTGGGCCGGCATCGTCCTCCACACCAGAGGTGTCCACGGGATCATCACCTGAGAGTCCAGGCTGTGAGGGGGGTGACTGGTGCTGGCGGTTGCTGGTTTCTCCTGTCAAGTCTCGGTCACCTGAGGGACAAGAGTATAGAAATCACCACCACCCTCCCTGTAGACGTGGGGGCCTGTTGGTAGTTGTAGTGCTGGGCCTACCCCCACCCTTCCCCACCATCCCTGTAGTCATGGGGGCCTGTTGGGAGTTGTAGTGCTGGACCTACCTCCCCCTCCCTCCCTGTAGACGTGGGGGCCTGTTGGGAGTTGTAGTGCTGGACCTACCCCCCCACCCTTCCCCACCCTCCCTGTGAACATGGGGGCCTGTTGGGAGTTGTAGTGCTTAACCTACCCCCCCCCCCCACCCTCCCTGTGAACATGGGGCCTGTTGGGAGTTGTAGTGCTGGACCTACCCCCACCCTCCCCCACCCTCCCTGTGAACATGGGCCCTTTCGGGAGTTGTAGTGCTGGACCTACCCTACCCCCACCCACCACTACCCTCCCTGTAGAGGTGGGGGGCCTGTTGGGAGTTGTAGTGCTGTGTGATAGTGGTCATTGGTTTGTACTTACCAGCCTCAAGTCCCACTTCTATTCCTTCCCGGCTCTCAGGGTGCAGTATGCGCAGGACCTTCTCATCCCATTCGGCAAATGGTATGGGCTCCGGCGGAGTGCCGCTGCCAGTGTGGTGTGTCCGCAGGTGGTTCTTGGCTCTGATGCCTTTCACCCTTGCCTTGAGGTTGTGCCACCGCCTCTGGATCTAGTGTGTGGTGCGTGGCACGGTCCCTGAAGCATTCACTCTGGTCACTATCCTGTTCCACCTGTTGGTTTTTTTTGCCAAGGTGGTCTGCTGGACTAGGTTGCTGAATAGATGTGGTTCGACACGGATGATTTCATCCACCATGACCTTCAACTCAGTGTCTGTGAACTTGGGGTTTTTCTAGGGTGCCAATGTGTGTGATGTGCAAGGTGTGGGTGGTGTGGGGTGGGGTGTGCAAGTGTGTGGTATGTAGGGATGGTGTTGTGGGGGTTTGTGTGGTGGGTGTGCTGGTGTGCAGGTTGTATGTGTGTTTGTGTGTGTCTGCTGTTTGTGCTATTCTGCCTCTTTCTTCCAGCTGTGCTGTGATGCAAAGGATTGTGGTAATGGGAGGGATTCCTTTTATACTCTGTGTGGTTCTTGTGTCCCAATGGTTGTTGGCAGTCAGGTGTTCTGTGGGTGTGGTGACTTGGGTGCTCTTGTTTGTGTTTGGGGGGGCCTTGGGGCGTGTAGTTGTTGGTGGTGGGTGTTTCAGGTGGGTCCTGTTTTGTGTGTTTTCTATTTACTTCCATCCGCCATTTTTTAATCGGTTTGACGGCAGGGGTGATCCATTTTTCGATGATTCAGCGGCAGTCGTGGGAGCTAGTGAGTTCCGTAGGGATTGCAGGGTTATCCAAATCGTGCGGCCGGACCCCCTGTAGGTCGTGCAGCGCTTGGCCCTGTTTCCACGGTGTTTGCGTCCGCGGCGGAGGGAATTTATGTTGTACCATCCGCCTGTGCCGGTCTTTCATGTGATCCGTCCGCCGCGGTCGGTGTTTGATGTGATCCGTCCGCCGCAGTCGGTGTTTGCTGTCAGTTATATCCTAATCGCTACCGCGGATTATCCGCGGTACGGCCGGGCGTATTTTGCACGCGACCATGGCGGACGGAACACGTTTCCATCCGCCATCCTAATCGACCCCTAAGTTTGGAGTTGGAATAGTAATTTTTTAGTTTCTGTTGTCCAGCCCTTTCTCTGAATTTAGTTAGTTTGGAGTAGGAATAGTAATTTTTTAAGTTTTATTGTCCAGCACTTTCCCTGGATTTATTTTGTTTGGAGTTGGAATAGTATTTTTTTTGTTTTTTTTATTCAGCACTTTCCCTGGATTTAGTTAGTTTGGAGTTGTAATAGTAATTTTTTAGGTTTTATTATCTAGCACTTTTTCTGAATTTAGTAAGTTTGGAGTTGGAATACTATTTTTTTAAGTTTTATTGTTCAGCACTTTCCCTGGATTTATTTAGTTTGGAATTGGAATAGTAAGTTTTTAGATTTTATTGTCCAGCACTTTGCCTTGTTTTAGTTAGTTTGGAGTTGGAATATTAATTGTTAATGTTTTATTATCCAGTGTTTTCCCTGAATTTAGTTAGTTTGCCGTTGGAATAGTAATTGTTAGTTTTTTTTTTTATCTAGCACTTTCCCTGAATTTAGTTAGGTTGGAGTTGGAATAGTAATTTTTGTATGGTTTGGTGTCCAGCATTTTTGAAGAGTTTATTGTGTTTGGAGTTGGAATATATTGTTTTAATGGGTTAGTGTAATATATTATTATTAATTGATCAATTTGGGGTTTGGTTAGTTAATTTTTTAGGGTTTGCTATTCTGAATAGTTCAGGGAATCATTACCGATGGCTGTCGGAAAACCCGTCCAACCGCCAATGGATCGGAAATAGACGCCCGTCCGTGGAGTATCTGTCAGTCCCATTACGATACACAGACTGAAAAATGCCAACTGTGGTGGTCGAAAAAATTTGAAAATCACTCCGCCACAGTCGGAAAATAAAAATAAAGGAATCAATGGTAAACTGCAGCTTGTCCTGTTGGAGTCTTAGGGTTCTGATGGCAGAAGAGGAGTCCAATTGCGGCGGTCAGAAAAATCAAAAATCCATCCGCCACACACGGAAAGCCTGAAATTCTGACCGAAGTGGTCGGAAAGGCTTCAAACATATACCCAAACGTCGATTCCACAGCGGCATGACCACTGAGGAAATTATGATGAGACGACGGTCCTGTCGCAACTAACTCAGCGTTCCGACTGCTGCGGTACTGCTAAGCCAACATAAAAAAAAGGTCAAAGCAAAGTCAGCAAGGAAAAGCACAGATGTTTATTCCTCATGTGGAGACACCTACATTGCAGAGTATAAAACACACCCCTTCCCTGACCAGCATCCTTTGCAAAAATACAGCATTGAAGGCCCAAACATTACAGCTGCTCGAAGAGACATATCACACTGCACACCATCACACCCACCTATATTCATACAAGAACACTTCTCACCCACACACCTGACACATCTTTCACACCTTCACCAACACATTCATATTTTCACTGGTATTCCCTTTTCAAACTATTAACCATGTCACAAAAACTAAATGCCCACATTCACAGACAATAAGTTGTTAGTAGTGGTAGAAGAGATCATTAGAGTTGAACCACAATTGTTTGGAACCCTAGTCCAACAGACCCCACTTGCCAGGAAGAATCAAATGTGGTTCAGGATAGTCAACAAAGTCAACACAATAGGTTCCACCCTGCACACACTGCATGACCCTGCTTGCAGGCCATGTCGCTCCACACGTCGCACAGCTACACCAGTGGTGCCTGTGCCTTCCCCCCTGCTGCCTCCTGCCTCGCGAATTCGCCGCTGCTCTACTGCGCAGAGCAGCTCTGCTGGTCTCTGCCACCCTTGTAATTTTGTGATACTGATTTGTTTGTACAGTTTTTCGGGTTCATTGCCCTTTGTCTGTCCCTCTGTGCCCCCTGTTTCCAGCCGCACCCCCCCTTTGCTTGTAGACAACTCGCCTTTGCCCCCGATCCCCTGCGGCCATGCCCCCTTTTTTTTCTGTATCCCGCCCGCTCCCGCCTCCCAGCTGCTCCTCCCTCCCACCTCACCTTAAATGGCGGCCGCTGCGTGGTGGTGAGAGCAACCACTGACCCTGCTTGCAGGCCAGGTCGCTCCACACGCCGCACAGCTCCACCAGTTGTGCCTGTGCCTCCCTCCTGCTGCCTCCTGCCTCGTGAGTTCACCACTGCTCTGCTGCACTGAGCAGCTCTGCTGGTCTCGGCCACTCTTGTAATTTTGTGATACTGTTTTGTTTGTACTGTTTTTCGGAATCATTGCCCTTTGTCTGTCCCTCTGTGCCCCCTATTTCCAGCCGCACCTCCTTCGCTGCTAGACCCCTTGCCTTTGCCTCTGATCCCGCCGCTGTTCCCCTGAGGCCACGCCCCCTTTTCTTTCTGTATCCCGTCCCGCCTCCCAGCTGCTCCTCCCTCCCACCTTGCCTTAAATGGTGAAAAAAAGAGGCGTGACAGAGGCAAGCCCATCTGCGCCTGGACCGTGCCCAGCATCAGAACCCCTGGACCCTGCAACTGCCACACTACCAGACTCCGCTACAACGCCAGCACCCTCCACACCCTCAATGCCGGCCAAAACCACCGCTGCTTCCAGACCACCCCGAATCGCACCCACGGACCGTTCTCCTGCCATACCTTCAGATTCACCTGTGACAGAGCCACCAAAACTCCTAGGACCGGACCCAACCACCTTCGCTGCATACTCTTCAACACCCGCTCCGCACGCAAACACGCCATCAAGCTCTGGGACCTGCTTGACACCACCACCCCGACGTCGCCTTCCTGACCGAGACCTGGTGGAACGACTTCTCGGCGCCCGACATCGCCACAGCCATCCCAGACAGCTACCAGATCACCCGCAGGGGATCGCACCAACGGAACCAGAGGAGGAATAGCCATCATCAAAAAGTCCACCCTCAAGGTCTCCACCCACGCGGACGACACCCTCAACACCGCCGAACACCTGCACTTCCGGATCCCAACACCCAACACTCATCTACAGGCCCCCCGGACCCTGGGCACAGTTCAGCGACTCCATCGCTGACCTCGCCAGCACCCACGCACTCGCCTCTATAGACTACATCCTCCTCTGGGACCTGAACTTCCACCTCGAGAACAACAATGACACCAACTCCACCACCCTGATCGACAACCTCGCCAACCTCAGCCTCAAATAACTCGTCACTGCACCCACCCACGCTGCCGAGCACACACTGGACCCCATCTTCTCCACTAGCACCCACGTCACGTACCACCATACCACCGAGCTTCATCTGACTGACCACCGCTGCATCCACTTCACCTTCAAGAAACAAACCACGCACCACTCCACCCAACTGCTGCCCCACCGCAGTTGGAGCAAAGTCACCATAGACCAGCTGATCTCCAACCTCGCCCAGAACCCACCCAAAGACCCCATCGACCCAGACGCCACCATCCGCAACCTCAGACAGTGAATCAACAACTGCGCCAACACCCACACACTGTTCAAGAAACCCTCCAACAGTCACACCGCATCGGCAAGAAAGCCACCTGGTTCACCGGCGAGCTCCAGACCTCCAAATGCGCATGGCGAATACTGGAGAAGAAATGGCTCCACGAACGCACACCAGACAGCCACACAGACCACAAGGACGCCACCCGCAGACATCACCACCCCATCAGACTGGCCAAGATATCCTCCTTCAAAGACTGCGTGGAGAACAACACACACAACAGAAAAGAGCTCTTCAGCATTGTGAAGGAACTCTCCAACCCCAGGGACAACACCAATGGCATCCCGCCCTCACAAGAACTGTGCGACCCACTGGCGACCTTCTTCCACCGCAAGATCGCTGACATCCATGACAGCTTCAACACCACGACCTCCCCGACTACGCCAGACTCCCCCCCCTGCGAACACCACCCACACCGGCCATCTGACCTCCTCGGCCTACATCAACGATGACGAGACACGCAAGGTCATGAACTCCATCCACTCAGGATCCCCGTCAGACCTGTGCCCTCACAATGTATTCAACAAAGCAGACGCAGCCATCACACTCCAACTACGAAAGGTCATCAACATCTCCTTCGAAACAGCCAGATTCCCAGAAAGCTGGAAGCACCCCAAAATCAGTGACCTCCTCAAGAAACCTAAAGCGAACCGCAAGGATCTCAAGAACTTCCAGCCCATCAACCTTCTCCCGTTCCCGGCAAAGGTCATAGAAAAAATAGTCAACATGCAACTGGCCAGCCAGCTCGAAGACAACAACACCTTAGACCCCTCCCAGTCCAGATTCAGATGAAACCACAGCACCGAGACAGCCCTCATCGCCGCCACAGACAACATCAGACACCAACTAGACAACAGCGAAACATCAGCCCTCATCCTCCTGGACCTGTCAGCCGCCTTCGACATGGTCTGCCACCGCACTCGAAAGTCACGCCTCCAAGAAGCCGGAATCCAAGAGAAGGCCCTTGACTGGACCACGCCCTTCCTCTCCGGCAGAACCCAGAGCATCCGACATCATCTGTGGCATCCCACAGGGCTCTTCCCTCAGCCTGATGCTATTCAACGTCTACATGCCCCCCCTGGCACAAATAGCCCGCCAACATGACCTCAACATCATCTCCTATGCCGACGAAATCCAGCTCATCGTCTCCCTCGCCAAGGACCCACACACCGCCAAAACCAACCTCCACGAGGGAATGAAGGCCGTCACCGACTGGATGAGGAACAGCCACCTGAAGCTGAACTCGGACAAGACAGAGTTCCTCATCCTCGGACCCACCCCCTTGGCCTGGAACGACACCTGGTGGACGACCACGCTGGGAACAGCACCGATACCCACCGACCACGCACGCAACCTAGGGTTCATCCTCGACTCCTCCCTCTCCATGGCTAAGAAGGTCAGTGCCATCTCCTTCTCCTGCTACAACACCCTCCGCATGCTCCGCAGGATCTACAAATGGATCCCGACCGAAATAAGACGAACAGTGACAAAGACCCTTATCAGCAGCAGGCTGGACTACGGCAACGCTCTCAACGCAGGAATCCCAGCCAAAAACCAGCGTCAACTAGAATGCATACAAAACGCCTCCGCCCGACTGATCCTCAACGTCCCACGCCGCAACCACATCACCCCACCTAAGAGACCTACACTGGCTCACCGTCGACAAGAGGATCACCTTCAAGCTCCTCACCCACACACACAAAGCACTCCACAACGCCGGACCAGCCTACCTGAACAGCAGAGTCAACTTCTACACCCCCACCCACCAGCTCCGCTCCGCAAGCCTCGCCACCGCCGCTGCCCCCCGCATCCAACGAAAGACCTTTGAGGGCAGATCTTTCTCCTACCTCGCCGCCAAGACCTGGAACACCCTCCCGACCTACCTACAGCAGACCCAAGACCGACTCACCTTCAGAAGACTACTCAAGACCTGGCTATTCGAGCAGTAGCAGCTCCCCCCTCCCCTCAGCGCCTTGAGACCCTCACGGGTAAGTAGTGCGCTTTACAAGTACTTTGATTGATTGATTGAAAAAGAGGTGGCATGACCTCACGGCCCGTCTGAAAGACTGGGCCAGCAGGAACAATGAGGCAGCTCAGAGGACTGGCGGGGGCCCTCCTGTTCCTCTTCTAACATTCACAGAATGGGAGGAAAAGGTGCATGCCATCCTGCATACAGAAAGGTTCACAAGCATAGCTGGATGAGTTCACACTGTTAAGTACTAACTTCAAAACTGCCACAACACTGTCATGTACTATTTTGCACACCCATTGACATAGACTATCACGGCCAATGCTCACATACGTAATACCCACTGCTCCCACCCCATTCCTCACTTGGCAGTCGATTCAGTCCTCTGATTCACCTTACAGGTAGCCATTTTATGCTCTCGTGCCTCAGCCATGAACAGCACTTAACATGGCCAACAACGAGACATGTGGTGGACATTTCATTCCTCTGTTCCTCCTTGCAGGTATGTAGCCATCCTTCTAGGGGACAGATAGCCACCACTACATCTACTACCAGGCCCTCTTGCCTCACCCCTGAACAGGATGGAACACCCCTCCCATCCCATCATCACTTGTCAGCCATTTCATTCCTTTGCTTCACCTTATAGGTAGGAAGACATCTTAGTAGGGGGTGGCAGCCATTTCACTCCTCTGTGTCACCTTATAGGTAGGTAGCCGTTGTATGCTCTCTTGCCTCACCTGAACAGGATGTAACACTCCTCCCACCCCGGAACCATGTAGTAGCCATTTCATTCTTCTGTTCCACCTTGCAGGTAGGTAGCCATTTTACTATGGAGGTGTGGGGACAGACAGCCACCACTACGACTCCCACCAGGCCCTCCAGCCTCACCCCTAAACAGGATGTAATACCCCTCCCACTCCATCATCACTTGGCAGCCATTTCACTCCTCTGCTTCACCTTATAAGTAGGGACCCATTTTACTAGGGGGTGTTTGGACAAGAGAACACCACTACAACTCCGACCAGACCCTCTTGCCTCACCACTGAAAATAATTGTACACCCCTAGCACCCCATCATCACTTGACAGCCATTTCACTTCACTGCATCACCTTACAGGTAGGTAGCCATTTTATGCTCTCTTGCCTCACCCCTGAACAGCATGTAACACTCCTCCCACCCCAGAGCCATGTGGTAGCCATGTCAGTCCTCTGTTTCTCCTTACAGGTAGGTAGCCATCTTACTAGGGGTGTGTGGGGATAGACACCAGTTCAGCTCCCACCAAAGTTGTACTTTTTCAGATTAAGTACTACATGAACTTGACTGCAAATGTACCACCAGATGACATTATGTGCAAAACAATTAAATCAGTCACTAGGTGAAGTGCAAGCTAACATTGCAGATGAGTATACCAAACATGTCAACATAAACAGACTTTGAAGTCTAAAGTCCACTCGCATCTTTATTACAGTGTCACACCCTTAGTTGCTTAGGAGGAGAAGTGCATTCACACAGTGACATTACACATCTGTCACTAGTGGAACATCCAGTATCACAATTTACACATATCAACATTTCAGATTCATGTATGTTGAGGAAACATCATGTAAAGTAGGCCACAAGTCACTTCACACAGCCAAACAGCAACAGTGGGTCAAACCTGCCAATCAGCACTGGTACGCTCAAAACAGTTGTGGACACCTCTTCTGGATATCCTTAAGACATGTGTACATGTTGTCACATGAGCTCTGTGGCATACAATCATGACACACATTGCCACCTACACCCAGTTTGCCCACAGAGAGGTATCAATCTAGGTGAACAGTGACCAACGTGTATTGTCCCACAGACACAACGTGAAGAAGAACATGATGGAATACATATGTTATGCACCAACACACAACAAAATAGAAATACCAAGTTGTAAATGAAGCATCCATCCTATCGCTGTGCAAGTTGCTTGCAAACCTGAGTTGTACTCACAAAGTCAGGGTCAGTCATTCACAGGGACACCTCATGTTCATTTTGCCTGGTAGAACAACATCATTCTGCAGATGATGTTAATACACTGACATGTCATATTGAAAATGACAGGGCAAACGGAACTACAACAACACGGCAAGGAAATTTCAAGGAGCAGTTCAATTATGTCACAACAACACTCCACTTCTGGATTACGCAGTACATGGATCAGATCATACAACACATACCTACACTTTAAACATATACATCCTTTAAACGCTCATCCAATTACAACACAAAGCCTCCAGTTGTGCACACTAAACAGTCAGCAGCCCACCACATCCTCACTGCTTCTCCACAACAGCTAATGCAACTGTCACAGTCATGCCATCTAACTGCATACTTACACTCAGGCGAAGTAGTTGTTGATCATCTGTCCACGCAGGTCAAGACCTTCCTCTTCGCCACTATAATCTTCACTGTTCATGTCAGGATTCTCACCTGGGGGCTCCTGCTTGTCTCCATACTCCAAAATCAGAGAGATGTCCTGGTGCAATGCAAGGTTGTGGAGCATCCAACATGATCTGACATATCTTCTTGGATGAGTAGAGGAGGGCTCCACCGGTCTTGTCCAAACAGTGGAATCTGGCCTTCAGGAGCCCAAAGCCCGCTCCACTACCCGACATGTCCTCACATGGGCCACATTGAATTGGATATCCCCTGGTGTTGCTGTATTTCTCAGCGGGGTCAGCAACCAAGGGCTGTTTGGATAACCTGAGTCACCTAGTTGTGAGACACACTGTTGTTCAATCAGGATTCTATAATTGACAGCATGTATCACACACACACACACACAAATCTACACATCTCACTCACCAATAAGCCAAGCCCTCTCCGGTTGTAGATGTGACCTCAACTGGGGTATGTCGCTGTTACGAATGACATAGGAGTTAGCCAGGGGTGGGTAACTCCATTCCGTCAGTTGGGTTTACAAAGTTTTGCCTACTCTGCGCTCTTTTGCGAATGCAGAGTTTAGGCAAGCACTTCCACTCTCCCTAATTAATTATCATTTACCTGCTGTAAGTGCCTTTTTGGTAATTATTATTAATTAGGGAGGGGGAGGGAGTGGAGTTCCACAGAGTGTTTTTTCCAACTCCTTGGAACTCCGCGCAGAGGCACTACGCCAGCTCTACCCAGGCTTAATAGGAGTCATGGGAATTTGGCACAGACATGTGAAATGGTCACATCTGCAAGGCATGTCACTTGTATGTTGATAGAGTGATGATGTTTCCAGTTCCTATAGATTTGCTCACGTTCCTGAGGTGGCACAAGGCCAATGTGTGTGCCATCCATGGATCCTACGACATGTGGGCTGAGACCTAGGTCGTAGATGTCACCCTTCACAGTTGTCAATTCTTTTCCTCTCTAGAAATGTATATAACTATCCATGTGTATCATCAATGCACACATCACATCACACAACACCATATTTACTCAACATCAGTTGTGAGATCCCACCTGATATAGCCACTGTGTACTGAAAAGAACCAGTTGCAAAGAAATGCAGGGTGGTCATCACCTTCACTGTTGGGGTCAGAGCTGTGGGATAGGTTCTGTGAGCCCTTAACTGAGGCCAACTGCTGACATAGCTCCTGAATTGTCTGGATATTGAGTCATAACTTCTTAATGATGTCTAGCTCCTCCATGGTCAACAGGTCTGGAAAAGGCCAAGAGACAGGCACTTGTCTCATTCTCCCTCTGGCATAGTAGAAATGTGTGTAAAGAGGAAAAGATGAGATGTTGGTTATAGCGTACACGATGACTCATACTAGCACAAGATGAACAGTCATGTTGACTCAGTCTTATGCATGTGTGACCTGTAGACATAAATTGTCATTATGTAGATAATAAGGTTGACAAGACATACCTACAAACTCCTAGAAATGGGCTTAGTGGCATAGGTGACAGGCAAATGGTCCATTGCAAATTCATGTATACTCAGCCATGTGGGTAGTGAACACATCACAGGTTGCACACTGCATTAGGCCTGAGATGGATATAGCTGTTGTCTCTTAACATGACACATCATGATGTAAATGATAGACAACATCATCCGCATAGTCTGCCATTTACTACAAACAGGACAATACATTAGTATTGTACAGCACTGTGCACATCATATTTGTACATTTTGTGCAGACTCCATTATGCCTCAATCGACCTGGAGGAGGATAGATGCAACTAATCAGTCCCGTCATCCAACAAGTGTCCCTCAAACTTTTATGTTGTCTGGTCATGATGAAGTGCCGCCCGATCCCTATGCTCTAGAGGCACAAAACATGTTGACCACTTTTCACT
Source organism: Lissotriton vulgaris (assembly GCF_964263255.1). Taxonomy (NCBI): domain Eukaryota; kingdom Metazoa; phylum Chordata; class Amphibia; order Caudata; family Salamandridae; genus Lissotriton; species Lissotriton vulgaris. The sequence goes on along the minus strand of NC_141687.1, from coordinate 580,358,564 downwards.
AGAAGCTATCCTGGTACAACCACAAAATAGCGCCACTGTTTTTACCTAGACCAGGTACCCTTCATTCATTGAACTCGTTTTTATAATAGCAGAGCCTATTTTAGCCACCACTCACTCACACCACTAGTTACACGGTTAGCTAGCTCGCTCACTTGCACTAATCTACATGGCGTTTTTGGTTTAAAAGATCTCCGAAAAAAAGAGCCCCATGCCCGTCAGGCATTGCAGCGCTGGCCTGACAAGGATCGCCCAATGATAAAGCATTACCCCCTAACAGGTGTGTGATGGCCTCAAGATCTGACTTTCAGGTCTTTCTATGTCTCAATTGCATCATCTGGCAGTGGACAGCAGTGCGCCTGATTATTGGGGGTGTAATTTAGGTGTGGTATCCACTTCCATGTCAATGACGTGTTTTGATTGTGAAGCCACTGACCCCAAGTAGATTCCTGCTGTACTAAGAGATATTAGTGGTTGTATGTAAGCTCATTTACCTATCTGCATGTCTCAGTTTGTATGTGTGGGGGTTATGACCTTTCATCATAAGGTTGGAGGGGGACTACATCATTGGATGTGTAGCTCGTTTGAGAGGAAGCATGTAGGTGTTGCTACACATAATAGGATGTTAGATGTATATGTTGGTACATGAAATAGGATTTGGCATTGTCAACACATCATGTAGCATGAATGTGCACATGTCATGTGTCAATACATCCTGCTATCATGTCAAAGGTAGTGCTGATGCAGCCAGTACTTGTACAAGAAATTTCCCGCTCTAATGTTTAAAGAGTTGGTTATGTATTTGCTTTCATATTTGTGCCAAGGCCATTGTATTGAACCTATGCCTCCTTCTGTTACAGCATCATCTGAGGGCAGAGAAGGAGAGGGGCCCGACACCATTGGGGAAGTAGCTGGCCTGAGTGGTCCCCAAGGGTTGAATGACACAAAGAAGACCAGTGCCTCGGAGGGTGACAGGAGTGCCCTGGAGGAGACAGGAGGGAAAACACCACACTACACGATGTCACAATCCAGCAGTGACTCCATGGTGTGGCAGACCAAGGAAGCTCATTATATGCATCTCCTTCCGCCATACCACTTCATGTGTCCACCCTCCCTGCTCCTCCACAACCTACTATCCGGTCCCACTGCCCTAAGAAGGGTAGAGTCTCCTTCCCCCCAGGCACCGCAGCCCCTACCCGTTTCCCCTGCTGCCCTCAGTGTGGAGGCCATAGACGTCCTGAGGCAGATCTCTGTGGATCAGACTGCTGTCCTGAATGCCCTCCATGATCATGGCATCAAGTTGTCCCAAGTTGTTCCATTCCTTGAGGGCATTATTTTGGACATGGCTGGCTTGCCGAGATCTGTCCAGTCTCGGGCCTTCACACTGACTGCAGCCATCCAGATCTATCACCCTTTCATACTGGCTCCTGTCCCGTCCCCCTCCACCTTCCCACAACCCCCACCTGACCAGAGTACACGCATACCTGAGCACACAGGCACCCAGACATCCACATGCAGCACATGCCATGCCAAGAAACACAAACACACCACACCCATGAAACCTTGTACAACACACATTACAAGCAGACTAGACACAACACCAACAACACCATCCCATGACAAGCAGACAAATACACTGTAAACATGCATCCACAGCTCAGACCTTAGATTCTTCTCCCTCTAAAACCCCACCCATCACCACACCTCCTCCCACATCTTTGAAGACCCTTACCCTGTGTGCCCTGGACCTCTAGCCTGCCACTCATACCCACCTCACAGAGTTAAGAGGGCTGGTTTGCTCAAAATACCTTCACCTTCCACCTCCAGCCACCCCCCTGAGTAGGGTGGCCCCAGCAAACATGCTGAGAAAGTCCCTTCCCAACAGGGGAGGAAGGGGAAAAGATCCACCCACCCGATCCCTCAACTAAATCTGCATAATGACAAAAAAAGAATACCCATCCCCACGTTCTGAGAAGAAGGTGGCCAGCTCAATTTCCATTCCCCAGAGTAACCTTCAGGGTTCTTGTATACCACAATTGGTGAAGCCCAACCCTTCCCCATACCAAACCAGTCCTCCCCATGGCAGCCCTTTCCCCTCCCAGGTCCAGTCCTCTCACTGCCCCAGCCAGCCCTCTCACTCCCAGGTCCAGTCCTCCCACTGCCCCAGCCAGCCCTCCATCTCCCAGATCCAGTCCTCCTACTGCCCCAGCCAGCCCTCCCCTCCCAGGTCCAGTCTTCCAAAGGATGGACCCAGCCTCCCCCTGCCAACCCATATCCCCCCTGAGCGGTGCCTGGATGACCATTTGACGCCACTATCCTGGGGAGGTTTCCCGGGCAGTGAACTGTGTGGCACATTTTCATAGCACGTATTTGCTAGCTTATCTTTGGACTGGCAATTGACCATGTCATTTTGCACTTTCACTAAGAGTTTCTATAACTGATTAACGCTGTTTTGTTTCTGACCTTTGTCTTTGGCCTTGCTAATGATGCTGGACAATGTATTTGTATATGATGACCTGTTCCAGGAGAGTATTATCACTGTCACTGTGGCATGTAATTAATTTGCAGGTAATGTACTTATTGAATCAGATGTTAGATGGGGACATAATGCATTTCTGTGATGGGCTACTCTTGGACTTTGCATTGCCTTGTCTGGGCTCTGCTTTTGTACGGATGGCACCTTTACTTCCTCTACATCAACACCAGCAATTTAGCTTTACTAGTTTACTTGTGTGGTGGTCAGGGTGCCTCATATGTGAATGATTACATTTGATGTGTACACACCTGGGTAGGTGTACAGTTGTCTTTGATAGATATGGCTTCACAAGCACATGTGTACATTTCAATCTATGAACTTGACAACCAATGCATAATTATTGCAATGGGAAATGCAGCTGCAGGAATATATATTGTGGACTTGGCCTTCAACATTTCACACATGTACATGCCAGTTGGTGAGGGCCTAATTTGTGCCAATCTCAATGACATGCAACATGTTGCACTGTGTCCTTGTGACCTTGCCGTACTACGATTCAGATACTTGTGGGCCACATCAGCTGGGAGTCAGGAGAGTGTGTTGCTCCACTGTGTGAGTAAGTGGGTTGTGGATATCACATTTTTCATCCTTTCCACTGTATGTAATTCCAGTGTTTGACACTCCACTACACACCACTCCAGTGTGTGCCACTTTACTGTGGCACACTCTATTCTGTGCTAATCCATTGTACACCTCACCAGTGTTTGGCACTCCATCGTATGCCATTCTACTCTTCTACATTCCAGTGAAGGCAAATCCAGTGTAGTACACTTCACTATGCAACACTGTCCTCTACGTTTATCCCTTGCACATGTAGTTGCTGGAGTTGAGGAGCAGTAGGTGACATCAGCAGTGTAGAGGTATTTGCTAAGCCACTGCCACCCATACTGATGTTTGCTGTAGATGAGTATGTGACATGTGTGATGTTGCATTTGAGGTTGTGCCATGAGATGCAGGCTCTGTCATTTGTGAGGATGTGCAGTAAGTAAGGACTGTTGCATGCAGACTGTAGAGAAAGGGCTTGTGCGCTGTTTGTATTGGCCTGTCCAAGTGGGGTCTGGTATTTGGGACGTTGCATACAGGCTCACTGTAGATTTCATTGGGGCATGGATGTAGAAGTCAATAACTTTCCCATTGGCTTGATGCTCGGACTGGGGGGGTTGTTGCCTGGCCACCTTCTAAAATGTTTAAGGTATGCTATCTCTGGATATGACAGCCTTTAGTGAGGTGATTTGGATGGTGTGTGGAAGCTCAGTCAGTATGTGTGTTATTGGCTCCCTTACTTGTACAGGTCCTCGCTGTTTGGTCTGCTGTGTTATAAGTGTACAATGTGGTGATGGGAATGTTCCTCCTAGTAGCAGATGTGCTGTACCTGTGGAGTTTAATTGGAATGCATGGGAGGGTGGAGTGTGAGAAAGCAATGAGGGGCATTTTAGGAGTGACGTATGAATATTGGAGAGTGTTTTGTGTGCTGTGATTAATTGTGATGTTGGTGTTTCTGATGGTGATGTCAGTTTTGTGTGTCCCTGGTTGGAGTGGCATTAGCACACTGCTTTGTGGTCATGCAAGTGCTGTCAGTGGCAGATCCGTGGCCCTTGATAGGTTTGAGGCCCCCTCATGTCTAGCTATGGTTGCTGTGGGATGTAATGTGATGTGAATAGGGCATGATTTTGAGTTGGATGAAGGTTTATTTTGTGTATTGTCCCTTTCTACAGACCCGTGCATGTGTGTGTTCTGTCATTGCCGGAGAGTGTGTGTGTAAGGAGTGTGTGTCATTGAGTGCACTGAGATGAGTGTTGCTTTTGTAAATTGTGTTTGTTTTGGGCATGGGAAACCAGGCAATGTGAAGTCTTGTCCATTTGCTATGTGAGTGTGCCCAAGTGTGCTCTGGCCCCCTATCTGTGACCAATCTGCTGTCAGGATTATGGTAGCTAATGCATGGGAGGGGAATGACACCGTGTCCACTTTGTGACCTTTGAAGTCTTGATAGTAACTGGTCTGAGGTCCATCTGCATTCAAATGGACAGCTTTGCCCAGTGCTGCACCGCTGCTATTACGAGACCACCACGGCCAGCCCAGATGGCTGCATTCTGTGCGCAAAATGGACCCCCGCTGCAGAGGTGAGAATGACCCTTCATGCACAGCACGGAGTGCGTGACATGCCTATAGGTTCCTGTGTCCAGCAAGGTATCCAAGGTTGACAGGCAAGTTGTCACATAGCGGTGATTGTGTCATGTTGGTGTCAGGCAGATGCATGCAGTGATAGGTGTTGTACTTACCACAGGTGGAGTCCGCAACAGCATCGTATTTTGTGGTAATGGACCAGGTAGAACAGCGGCAGGACTTGTAGGGCAGGATCCATGACGTCCAAGAACATGGAGAGGTGCGTGAATGTGGAGTTGCTTCTCCTTGTGGTTCTGTTTCTGCCATCTTTGACAAGCCGGTTTTACTGCCACGTGCGAATAGCCTCATAGGCTTATCATAATGGGGTGGGCGGAGAACTCTTCCACCCGGCTGTCTGTCTCCATTGGCTCCCTCCGGCGCGGTATGAATTAACTATTAGATCTGGAATCACCGCAGAGGACAGAAATATGCCTATAAATGTCTACTGTAATATGGTGGTCAGGATGACCACCTCTGGCTTGAAGAAATCGTGTTTTTCCGCCACCCAGGGTACTGTGGAGGTGTTTACGACCACCATCGTAATCAGGTCCTTAGTATTTTAATATTTGTAAGTGTGTAGTATTGTTTATAGGGTTTAATATATTTTCTGGGGGTGTTATATTCATATTGAATTATTTTATTTTTGTATATTTATTACAATGTTATTTTATTGCGATTTTAAGGATTTTGAATTATGAGTTAAATATCAAATTAAGATATACCATTTGTAATATAATGATTTTTTATAAAAATTAAATTTCAGAAGATGAGATTACATTTTTATTTCCCATTTATTGTAACAAAAGTTAGTTTTTACTATTTTTTAAGTAATAATAAATGATAAAGCATAACACATTTTAACATATGTTTTGTATACAGCTTTATAATATCACAATTTTAAATTTGAATACAGTTATAAGTTTTGGAACATTTTTACACACTTTTTACATTGCACAATATTTCATTTTCCAGAAATACAATTATATTTTTCACATTTTTACAAATACATTAAGGGCCATATGTATCATTCCAAATTGTGATAGCAATTGGGCTCAGTGGTATGTATGACCATGAGGTATGAGAAATAAAAACGTCCTCGCAAAATAAGGAACTGCTAAATTTGCGATTCCCTATTCCCTATTTTGCCATTACAATTAAGGAATCGCAAATTGCTATTCCTTCTATGCAATGTAAGAAGCACAGAAAAAGTGCAATTTGGCCTTAAGGAATAACAATTTACCACCAACTTCAAGTTGGTGGTAATTTGCGATTTCTCTGTAAAATTTATTTTTTTGCATTTTTCAAGGTGCCATGTGGTGCATATACATGACCTTAGGGCATGTATGTGTGCCACATGTACATACATGCACATTTCAGGAGTGCAACAGAGTGTTCCTTTAACACACTGGCACCCGTGAAATAGCATTTTCAATTTGCAATTCTCTAATTGAGAGTCGCAAATTGAGAATGTCTTTACATTCATTCCGATGGGTCTCTAAGCCCATAGGAAGGAATTGGGAAGTTTTCTTTAATTGCAAATCGCAATTTGCAATTGGCAATTAACGAATATGTAGGATTCGCAAAATTATTTGCAAATCCTACATACTTAGCGTTTTGCGATTCTCAAATAGCGATTCACAAAAAATCAGAATTTGAGAATCGCAAAATCAGAGTTTGATACATATGGCCCATAGTTTTTATGTTTGAATATTTCAATTTATAAAAAAAAAAAGAATTTTAGTACATTATATTTCACTTATATTTTTAGTACATTTTAGATACATTTATTGTTGTCATAAAATCATTTATTATGTATTTTACAATGTTACAGTTTTTTATATTTTTGGGGCATTATTTAGTATATTAATTAAAAAAACAATAATATTAAATATATTAAGTACATCACAGATATGTTGGGAAATAAAACAAATTTTAATTAACCACTTTTACAATCAATTTTTATTTGTTAACTCTTTCCGTGCTAAGGAGCCTTCCTGAGACACAATAGGCGTGTGCTCAGGACGGCTCCTGGCCGTCCTAGCACCCACCCATAGGGGAAGCTCTGGCATGCCCTTCATGTTGCCCCCACCTAGAAGGTGCCGCGCCCTCCTCCAAATCATCTAATGACATCAGCACGCATCACATGCCGATATCATTAGATGAAACTGGACGTGGTGAAAGCCATTTGCTTCCACTGCGTCAGGACAGAGGAGCTGAGTTTCTCCTCGTGGAGGGGGGATTTTGTTATCAAAGAGGCATCGGGCGAAAGGAAAGGGTTTTCCATTCCTCCGATGTCTCTTTGAGTATTCCTGCTGCACGTTCGCGCAATCATACAGCATGAATGCCCACTAGACACCGGGGATTTTATTTATTTTAGTTTATTTTTTCAAATTTGAAATGCATGCGGGGAGCGGCCCCTTGGGCAAGGATCGCTCACCTTTGAGGGGCATTTTCTGCCCCCTAGTGGGGCAGATCAGCCCACAATGATTTCATATGGCTCATTAGGACACCAAGGATTTTTTTTTAATATTACTAATGCATGCGGAGAACGGCCCCTTGGGCAAGGGCTGTTCCCCTTTGGGGGACATTTTGTTTGGCCGTTTCTGGACCCCTGGGTTGGGGTGGGGGTGGGGTGTGATCAGACCAAAATGATTTTTGATGGCCCACTGGATCACCAAGGTTTTTTTTGTTTTAGTTTTTTTTATATATGTAATTTATGTGGGGAGCGACCACTTGGGCAATGGTCACTCCCCTTTGAGGAGCATTTTGTGTGGCCGTTTCTGTGCCCCTGGGGGTGGGGGGCAGATCGCCCCAAAAATATTTTAGATGACCCACTAGGTCATCAGGGATTTAATTTATATACAAATGTCTGTGTGTAGCGGCCTCTGGGGCAAGGGTCACTCCCCTTTATGGGGTTGAATATTTTGGTTGTTTCTGCCCCACTTGGGAGCAGATCGGCCTTGTGCTGGTAGATTGTAAGTGGACTGGTTCATTATTTGCGTATGTGATTGTAATGTTTTATTTCTTCTTTTTATTCTAGTGCAAAGATATTTGTTCTTGTTTGCGGTTTCAGCAGTGGTTGATCTGCAGTTTTGCATGGTTACATTTATTTTGTAAGAATTTTTTTTGTTGTGTTTATTCCAAATGAGTATTATTGTCATGCATGAGTACATTTTTTTGGAAGTGGTGTCATAACAGCAGCATATTTAGTTTGTGTTTTGAGTGTGAACTTCTTTGCTATGTCTTTTAAGTTGTCTTATGTGTAATTTTCTTTTCTTTTTCTCTTTTAGTGGGATATTGTTTTTCCTTGCTGTGCCTGTGCAGAGTAGGTAGTCTATCAGCTTCTGACAAGGGAGTGGTATAGTTTTGGAGTATACTGGTCTTTGTGATAAATCCCCATTTGTTTATTGCTAATTCTACAAAGTGTTTGTTGTTTTTGACTTGTTTGACAAGTTACCTTTGTGAGTGAGGATTATTGCTAGCCCCAGAATTAATGCTCAGCAGGTGGTTGGTATGCTTTTTGAATCTTTCTCTGACCATGATTATGAGACTGACTGTGCGTCTAAGGGAGAGGAGAATGCAAGATTCTGGCAGTGAGTTTTCAGTCTACAAGCGATCATCTGATGATGAAGCTAATCTCTGTGCGGATGAAGCTACTCTCAGTGTGGATGAAGTGCCTGTTTTAGAGGAGGACACTGATGTGTCAATGGTGCAGCAAGAGGCATCTGGATTACAGCTTGGGGCTGCAAGGCTTCCCAACAGAAGTGCTAAACTCTGGGTTGATCCAAACCCTGTGCAGTCAGTGTTGAATGCCTTTAGTGGTGATGCAGGATGTAGAGTGAATTGTGATTTTTTTTGCCTATGCAGTTTTTTCAGTTGTTTATGCATGATGTATTTTTGGCTGAGATTGTTGAGCATACTAATTTGTATGCTGAACAGTATTTGAGGGACAACAGTGGCAGACTTAGGCCCCACTCTAGAGCTACCCTGTGGACTCCCACAAATCTGGATGAGATGAAGACGTTTTTGGGTTTGACTTTTTTGATGGGCTTGATAAGGAAGCTGTCCATGGCTTCATATTGGTCTAGCAGTCCATTGATGGCAACGGCTGTTTGCGGTCAGGTTGCTGAAGTTCACGAACCTGGGTGCATTGTGAAACTACAATAAGCGCATGGGTGGTGACGATAGAGTAGATCAGAGGTTGGAACCTTACACTGCTATTAGTAAAGCTTACATTTGGTATAAGAAGTTGGCCAACCATCTTTTCAATTTAGCAACTTTTAATGCTTTTGTTGTGTTCAAGGAGTGTTCTCCACTGTCAAAGATAATTTTTATTCAGTATTAGGAGTCCTTGATAGGCAGACTTGTTGTAGTGGAACAGGCAAGTGTTCCTATAGCTGGAGTGGTAGAGGATGTGGCTAGATTGAAATATCACCACTTTCCCGATTTAATTCCTCCCACGTCCCTGTAAGAGATGTTGAGTCTGTTTGCGAAGAGGTATGCATAAGGAGAGTCGTATGCACTGTGCTGATTGTCCTTCTAATCCTGGGCTGTGTGTGCCCACATGTTTCAGATTGTATCACACTCCAAAGAGATTTTGGGAGCAACCGTGGGCCCAATTCACAGAACTAACTTAAGACAAAATCCTAAACTTTCTACTTTTGGTATTCACAGAAGTTAGGATTTTGTCTTAAGTTTGTCTTAAGTCAGACTTAAGACAGACTTAAGACAAAATCCTAACTTAAGTCTGTCTTAAGTCTGTTTTAAGTCTACGGCAATAATGGCCCGAAGGGGAAGAAAAATGATTAAAAATTAATCACTAACATACAACCTCGATTTAAATTATCTCCTGAGTTTTGTTTAAAAAGTGCAGACTCATAGTTTTTGAGATTCTTGATCTGGGACCACCTTCACATAACATTCGTAATGTACATACAAATCATACATTTACTCGTTTTTTAAGAATGCTCGGTATTCCGCTAATTAATTAATTTTTTATAATTTTTCTTCCCCTTCGGGCCATTATTGCCGTAGTATCTCCTTACAAATTCCAATAACTACTTTGAGTGTTTCCATAGAATCGTAATGATAATCCAGGACTACAATCCTGGACTACAATTCCCAGAGACCCAACTGTGGTCACATGTAAGGAGAACCCACATGATGTAAAAAGTGGCGGTACAGTTCGACAACTGATGGGAATTTTTTCACCTACCCTTGGGTTTGTTTTTCCCAGTTGGCTTGATCACGTGCATTTTAATTACATTGCATATAATATATCACGTGGTGTTATTCAATCATTTCAAATATAAAAAACCTTTTCTGTTTTGTCATGGGTCTTTGAAGAATAGAGCTTTCCCTTCTCCTTTCTTCTTTCATTTGTTTTGACTCCTAGATACTCTGTATGTATAGTTGTTATAAGTAGGGGCTTGAATCTAGTTGTGAGTCTTTAAACCAGCCCTTGAACCCCCTTCTATGTAGTGTGTATTGTAGTGATGAGTGCAGCTGAGGCTGCGGGTCCTTTTGCAATATGAAAAAAGGTTGGCCAAAAAATCTTTTTGGGCTCATATAAACCGTTCAGATTTGAATCCTTTAAGTATTCTCTGTTTTCTATTCCGCATCTGTGACGTCTTGAAATGTGACAAATTGCGTCCGAACTTTCCAACACTCATTTGTTTGGGTTTTTCCACCTTATTAGAAAACTAATACTCACTCTCTGTTCCTAGAGAGATGGCCACAAATTGCGGTTTAGCTTTTGAAGATGCAGAAGTACAAAACATTCTTGATGAGAAGCCAAGTATATTAGAATGTATCCCCATTGCAGTTAGTAATAATGAAGATGGGTGGAACAAGATCCTATTGTTAAAGAAATCGCAATCTAGGACTATTGTCCATGGTATAACTATGGCAGAATATTTACGCGGTAATTGTGCACCTTCAGGACTGATTGTGACCAATGCTCCAAGACTTTTCTTGGACGACAAGGAGTTCCTCAAGGATTGGTCAATGATTGCCTGAAGGTGCACAAGGGACTGGTTAGTCCTGATTATCAAAACCGCAAAACGAGTTGCAGACACAATATTAGTAAAAATTCAGCATCTTGAGGGCAAAATAAAAGCAACTATTAAATCAACTCTGTTCAAGAGTGGCCAAGAAGAAAGCAATAAAAAAAATAATGAATTTAAGGACTCCATTTTATTCTCAAAACTTGAGAAATTTAAAAAAGATTCAGCGAATTTTTCCTCCGAGAAAGTATACCCCTACACTAGTGACACATATGTTGCACCAGCATTCAATCGTAACGGGCGCCGAGGGGGTTCTACTTATGCCACCTCAAGCTCAGAAGATATCTCAAGTGACTCTGATACATCCCAGAGCAGCAATATGTCCACCACGAATAGAGGGCGTGGTAACAGAAGGGGTTGTAGAGGAAATCCTCTTAGTTACAATCAAAATCAATTTCAACCCTTCTGGCAGCCTGGCCCATGGATGTACGGTCCTAATTTTCCGCCACAAGTGGGTCCTCCTTTTAATCCCCCACAGATGCAACAAGCCCCAGGTGTCCCGACTTTTTTAGGGTTTGGCCCCAGGCAAAACAGAGGCAGAAGAAGACAGGGACAGGTGCCACAGGTCCGCTGGGCGACAACGACACAACAAGCCACAATGGACCTAAGGAATGGGAAAAAGATACCACAGGAGACTGCAGGAACGAGCAGCGGAACAAATCAGACAGCCTCGTGATTAATTTAAGCTCCCATACATTAACGAGAGATGAAGAGAGCCTCTTGAACCGAGGACTGGGCTTCGTAGCTACAAATACTGGAGACTTTTACAGCACAAGTAGAACTAGCCAAGTTCTTCAGAGAGATCCGGTTGCACTATTTTTTTGCAAAACAAAATTGTACAGAAACCGATTCTGGGAACAAAAATACTGGTTTGAAGAAACCATCCACTTTTAATCCCCCAACCATTGGCTTGCCGGCGAGGGTTCAGACTTTCGAAGAGGCAGTTGAAAATGACATCAACAAACTCGTGAGGACCAAACCGACTAACTCTTATGTGAATTTACCTAAAAGAGAACAACAAGCCTAACATCGAATGAGAGCATCACAATAAAGCCTGACGATAAAGGCGGTGCAATCGTTGTGTTGGACACTGATTCCTATCGGACAGAGTGTCTGAGGCAGCTTTACAACCGCAAATCATACCTCCCTCTGAAAGAAGATCCCTCAGAGAAGCTACAGACCGGGATTGGTCAACTTGTAGAAGAAGCTACCTCCGAAGGATGTATTACTCCACAGGAAGGTCAATATCTACAAACTCCTCACCCGTCTATTCCATATTTTTACTGTCTCCCAAAGGTTCATAAACCGCAGAGACCACCGTCAGGGAGACAAATAATCTCTGGAATTGGTTCAGTTCTTGAACCATTATCCACCTTCGTGGACCATTTTCTGAATCCGATGGTGAGGGAAATGCCTACTTTTCTTAAAGACACGGAAGATGTTCTCTGAATCCTTCCCGATATTGAGTTTGACATTACAACTGATCTCCTCGTCTCATTTGATGTGGAATCGCTTTATACGTCGATTCCCCAGACAGAGACACTCAAAGTAATCAGTAACCTCTTACAAGACAGAGATTTGCAATCTGTGACACCTGTCCCATTCATCATGACCTTGGCAGAGTTGGCGATGAAGGAGAATTATTTTAAATTCGAAGACACTACCTACCTGCAAACATCTGGGACCAGTATGGGTTGTGTCTTCGCTCCCAGTCTCGCGAATCTCTACGTTCATGGATTTGAACAGACTGAGGTCCTCACCCACAGTAACCCATACTATGTATCACTCCGAGTCTGGAAGTGATACATAGATGACATCTTTGTGGTGTGGCGGGGGTCGGAATCAGACCTCATGGAGTTCCATCAGTGGCTGAACTCACGTAAAATCTACTTGAAGTTCACAGTTGAATCCAGCAAAACACATCTACCCTTCTTAGACCTCACCATCGTGGCTACCGCAGAAGGACTGGGTTCAGAACTGTATAGGAAGCCCATGGCCCGCAATGCACTTTTAAGTTATGAAAGTAGCCACCCTAGAGCACTTAGGAATAACCTGCTCTTTGGTCAGTTTTTAAGGGTCAAAAGGAATTGCTCTACGAAAGAGGCATTTGAGGTGCATTCTGCGAAACTGACTGAACAACTGCGTGAGAAGAAGTATCCTAACAAGATTATACGCCAGTCCAAGAAAAGGGCGTCCAATACAACCGTGACCCCCTTCTTGAAGTAGCAGTACCAAAAGAGAAGACTGAAAGGATAACATTTGTTAACACGTTCCACACCAAGTCAAATCAGGTTCAAAAGATCGTGAGAAAGCATTGGTTTATTTTGAACACCGGCTGCGACAATCTGCCAATGCCGCTTTTTGCCTTCAAAAGAGGGCAGAATATAAAAGACCAGCTTGTACATACTAGACCTAAAAATAAAATCAGCAGACAAGTTGGCACATTGTGGGACCTTCCTCCGGTAGAAGGTCATCACCCTTGTGGTAACTGTTCCGTCTATCCTCAAACAACTAAGTCCACCACCATAGATATTGTGACTAGCAGACCTTGGCAACAATGGAAATTCACGAATTGTAACAGCGAGAATACCATCTATCTCATCACATGCCCATGCCTCAAAAGGTATGTAGGCATGACCACAAGAAAAGTGAAAACCCGTATCTGTGAACATAAGAGTACAGTGCTGTGTCGTAAGCAAGCAACTCGCCTAACATCGCACTTCTTAGAAGCAGGTCATGGTCCTAATGATTTCACCTGGACTGTATTGGAACAACCCATGATTCCGGACCACTGCCCTGACGTGAGCAAATTTTTATTCAAGAAGGAACAAAAGTGGGTTTACAAACTTAATAGCGATAAAGAGGGTCTGAATGAACCGATACCCTGAATGTTGCTATAGATGAGAAAATCAGTGCTGGTTTATTTGTTTCAATACAATACTAGCTTTGAAAACTGATGAGGACTAATGCAATCCGAATGTTTTGCTATTATTGACTATTGGGTTACAGTAATCACTAACATACAACCTCGATTTAAATTATCTCCAGAGTTTTCATTAAAAAGTGCAGACTCATAGTTTTTGAGATTCTTGATCTGGGACCACCTTCACATAACATTCGTAATGTACATATGACAAATCATACATTTACTCGTTTTTTAAGAATGCTCGGTATTCCGCTAAATAATTAATTTTTTATAATTTTTCTTCCCCTTCGGGCCATTATTGTTGTAGTATCTCCTTACAAATTCCAATAACTCCTTTGAGTGTTTCCATAGAATCGTACTGATAATCCAGGACTACAATCCTGGACTACAATTCCCAGAGACCCAACTGTGGTCACATGTGCGGAAAGGCGTTTCCCTTACTAATAGTCCTCCTGAAAGACATTCGGTGCCTTCCCAGTTAGCGCAGAGGAACGCCGGGAGACACCGACTGAGAGGTAAGGAAGGGCGACGTTCGGGCTCCAGCTCTCGCTAGTGGTGCCTGATAATATTAAGAACGGACCACGACTAACGGCCGCCGCGGCAAGCTCCACCGCGGTTTTGCGAGCTGATGCTCGTATCTTAATTGTAATTGCGGATACTTGTGCTTCCTCTGTCACAAGCGAAGGAACCAACAGGTAGCATGCTTGGCGATACTTTTAAAAATGGCCCATGACAAGCAGCCGCCGCCGTAAGCCCCACTGCGTTTTTGCGAGTCGATGCTCGTATTTGTATTTTTATTTCAACCGTGGACACTTGTGCTTTCCTTGTCCTTTCATAAGCGAAGGAATTAGTAGATAGCATGCTTGTTGATAAACTTCTGTCTTAGTATCAAGCAGTATTGCCCTTTGAGACTGATCTCTTGAAACATCGATTTTGTAACTGATTTATGTTTGGGAGATACATAGTGCTAATACATAAGAGATCACAATTTTTCGCTGGCAGGACAGCGGTGTTGGTTTGATTAACACGCAGAACAAACCCCACGATGAGACAGCTATTTTGTGGTTTTTGCAAATCTAATTAGTAGCCAGGTGAGGTGAGGCGCTATTCCCACAAAGATAGGGTGAGTGGGGATACATTGATTTGTGCATGAAACGATTTAATTAAATCTTTGAAATGAAATATAAACTACATATGAGTTTATTATGAAATATTTTTGCTTTCTGTCTCCTTTCTTTCTTTTTCCCATTGACATGACGATGCCTTAGATTGTGGTGGAGTATTCAACCTGAAATGCAGGTGATATAATTCCCTTTTTTTATATATTCTTCTCTTATTTAACAGCAGTAGCAATATCTAGGTCCTGATGAATGCATTGGCACTATCCATCTATGCAGAAACATGTTGACCACTATTTGCTGAACAGATATTTTGTTAAATCTGTTTGTCATAATCGCTTTTAGTCTTGGAGAGCTGAGAGAAATCATTAAAAATCACACTTCTACTCAGCCTTATCCAATTTTATCTTATCACTACTCACACTTCTGCACTGCTTTATTTCAGTTGTCCTATTACATTGATTCTCTAATCTGCACCGCCAAACCTGTAGATACAAGGGTCTTTTGGCTCTCGCAGTCTTTTCTACATCCTCTACACTGTGATTGCACTGACTCCTGGTTAAAGAGAACCCACATGATGTAAAAAGTGGCGGTACAGTTCGACAACTGATGGGAATATTTTCACCTACCCTTGGGTTTGTTTTTCCCAGTTGGCTTGATCACGTGCATTTCAATTACATCGCATATAATATATCACGTGGTGTTATTCAATAATTTCAAATATAAAAAACCTTTTCTGTTTTGTCAGGGGTCTTTGAAGAATAGAGCTTTCTCTTCTCCTTTCTTCTTTCATTTGTTTTGACTCCTAGATACTCTGTATGTATAGTTGTTATAAGTATGGGCGTGTATCTAGTTGTGAGTCTTTAACCCAGCCCTTGGACCCACTTCTATGTAGTGTGTATTGTAAGGATTGTTGACATCATCAAAGGACACATCATTAGCAAAGACAGCATTGTCAAGAACAGCATAATAAAGAGCAAGATAAAAAGAATCCTCAATTGATAGTCTTGACTAAGTCTTGAGGTGTATGGCTAGCTCCTCATCCTGATTGAGGCCCCCCGGGTCCTTGGTTTGGAACTGAATGATGTATTTGGACTCTTTTTTCCTTAATCTAAGCTCTCTATTACCTCCCCTGGGTAGCCTGTGAATCTGTTCAAGGATGAAGAATCTCAAATCTGAGGGGTTGGAAAAATGGGCATCTCTAAAATGTCTTGCCACAGGGTATTTTTCATCTTTTGTATGATTGCCCGATAATGTTCGAGCACTCGTTTTTCAACTAGCAGTGTGGTGCTCCCAATGTACCACTTCTTACATGGACATTCGATAACATAAATGGCGAAAGTGGTACTGCAAGTCAAGAACTGGCTGATATTCTTCTGGACTCCATTGTAGCTTATCTGTTTGGTAAATGCACTATTCTTGCAGGCCTTGCAGTGGCCACAAGGAAAAAATCTCTTGAGGCCATGCTGGTGTCTGCCAGGATAGGTAGTGATATCGCTATGTACAAGCATATCTCTTATGCTTTTACTCTTCCTGTATGTAATACACGGTCTACTGGGAATGCCCTCACCAATCACATTATCATTTTTCAAAATGTCCCAGTTTTTACATAATACCTTCAGAACTTGTTTAGACTCTGAATTGTATGTCATAATCAGGCGTGTATTGCTCTCAGAGTCAGTCGAGGGGGTTAGATTTTTGTCTGCTAATGTTTCAGATCTGGATACACTATTGGTGGAGAAGTGTGGCTCACCGGTTAGAGGAGGCAGACCTGGAAGCAGAGGTCAGCCTGGGACCAGGGTTCAATTCCCGGCTCGGCGGGGTCTTGAGTCCTAAAATGTCCATGGACTCGACAATTCTCGCTCCGGTGCCTACTCGATTCACGGGTTCACACTCTGCGACTCTGGGCAATAGCTTGCTTAATCTCCACAACGGCCCCTCGCGGCGGGATGCCTGGCTTTCACCTTGCGGATACCCTGCTGGGTTTATCTCACAGGGGAATACCAGGACGGGTTCCCTAAGCAAGCGCTTAGAAACTGCTCGGTGATTTGCGCTATATAAATTCCTGTACATTTACATTGGCCTTTTCTCTCGCTTTGCGTAGTACCCATTCAGGATAACCCCGAGCGCGGAATCTTGTCAGCATGACTTCACATTCCTGTTGGTATGCCCCATCTGTATTGCAGTTCCTCTTGGCTCTCAGCAGTTCACCGTATGGAATGCTCCACTTGAGGGGCTCGGGGTGACTGCTGAGGGCATGCAGGATACTGTTACCAGCGGTGCCCTTCCTGAACAACGACGTAGAAATCTTGTTGTCAATGATTGATACTCTTACGTCCAGGTAGTCCACTCTTTTTCTGTCAATGTTGCATGTGAGCACGATATTGCGGTCATTGTCATTGAGTGCATTGATGAAATGTTTTGCTTGTTCCTTACTCCCCTTCCAAATGACGAACAAGTCGTCTATGTACCTCCACCACTTCACTACATGCTCAAGGTGTACCATACAGGCAGGGTTGGCAAAGATCTCACGCTCCCAGCTTCCCATGAAAAGATTCGCAAAGCTGGGAGCAAAACACGAACCCATTGTGGTGCAAATCACCTGCCTGTATAGGATCCCATTGAACAGAAAAATATTATTGGCAAGGCAGTGTTCCATTATGTTTATCAGCATCTAGCTGTGTTCCCTGAATCTCAGATCTCGTTGTTTGAGGAATTGATGGCATGCATCAAGCCACTGTTTGTGATCAATGATGGTATATAATGCTTGGACGTCTAAAGTGATGAGATAGAAATCATCTTCCCACTCAACATCTTTGATCTTATTGAGGAAGTCCTTTGTGTCACGTATGTAGCTGGGTAGACTGAACACCCATTCCCTGAGATAGTGATGTATATATTTAGATATGTGTTCCGCCACGCTACCCCTTGATGACACAATCGGTCTCCCTGGTGGATTGGTGGGGTTTTTGTGTATTTTTGGTAGGAAGTTCAGAACGGGGAGTATCGGATGGTCATTTTTAAGAAATTTGTATTCCTCCCATTCTAGTAGACCCATATCTTTCCATGTAGCCAACTTGTCCCAGATGTCAGTGATACTGTTGGTATATGCCTCAAGAGAGATTTGCTGGTATGATATCCCATCCATGAGTTGCCGTTGGGCTTCTTGGATGTATGTGTTCCTATCCATAATGACAACATTTCCACCCTTGTCAGCAGGGCGGATAACAATGTTGTCATCTTCCATGAGAGCCTTAAGAGCCTCTCTTTCCTGAAACATCAAATTGTTGGTACGGTGGACGCCTCTGTTCTTTTTTTCATTGTAAGTGCACAATGCCTTGCTCACATTAAGCTTGAAGCTTAATTTAAAGGGATGCCCGCCGGCTGAAGTATTGAACATGGACTAAGTTGGATAGAAGGGCCCCTGAGTGAGGCCCGCCCGAACTCGGCAAATTAACTTTCTTACAGCCAGGATCTGCGGGAGATTTTCTCCCTATGCACTTCGTGCTTGTGACTTTTTTAAAAAGCTGATTACGAGCTGCTAAAGGACACGATGGTAGTGGGATTTCAACATTGTATACTGCGGCCAAGGTATGGAACTATTTCTTTTAAAGCAAGTTTGCATTTGGCACACAGTAACAATGAGCGAAGCTTCACCTAAAACTGACACAGAGAACCAGTAAGGCAAATGAACAGGTATGCAGCATTATGGGAGTTGCAGTCCCGGAAACAACAACAAAGAGTGTTTTGAAATGTGCATAACGAGGGATACCATGAAATATTCACCACTAAGGGGTTAAGAGGACAATCCTATATAAAAGACTGTACTTACCCTCATGTGCATCGAAGATGGGTGTTAAAATTGATTATTATACTTGTAAAATGAAAATAGACTGTTCCTTTAAAACTTGAAGAAATGTCCTTTCTCAATGTCAACCAGTCACGTTTTTTAAAAAGCTAAACAAACCCTTCGTGATTGCAGCATTTGGGATATGATTAAAAGTCAGTTGAACTCGAAATGCGTAATGCCTGGAGGCTTTCAATAAAATAAAGGTTCTATCAGAAGCAGTTGGTGTGGCCCGCCTAACGTTGCTGGAAGAGCGCGTGTGTTCCATATATATACATATATATTTGGAACACACGCACTGTTCCAGCAACGTTAGGCAGGCCACACCAACTGCTTCTGATAGAATCTTTATTTTATATCTATATATATATATATATATGTGTTAATTAGTGAAAAGTAAACGTTTTGGTATACATATTACATTTTTAATATTACATATATGTGGATTCTTCTTTTCTTTTTTGATTCTTTTTCAAAGTGTGTTGGTGGTTTTCATGCTTTAATATTTTTGTTTCTGTTGGTTTAAAAAATTATATGTTACTTTCATTGAAGTGTTACATATTATTTGTTAGTTTAGATCAGTTAGTCCTTATTTGTTATTTCATTATTTGTGTCAGAAAAAATACTAACTATGTTTTGTTGTTTTAGTTGATTTCTTAGATTTGTTTTTAAATAGGAAATTTTGTGGGATGTAGACGAGAAATAAAAATAGAACTGTTTATTGGTTATATTTTGTTTGTTAGGATTGTATTTAAGTTTATTCAGTTAAGTTTCACAAATAATTAAGCTATATAGTTACTAGATTCCTATGTAGTGTAGACATTTGGTAAAGTGTAGTCTATAACATTTCAATAGAAACAAAATGCCCTGAATTATTACATTTATATGTTTAATTATTTTTCAGTTAGGGTGATTTACTTATTTATAAAGTTTAAAGTTTTGTACTTAGTTGAATGAGAGTTTTCAGGTGCAGAAGTTTATGTAGAATGTATTTGTTGGGTTGTCGATCTGGCAGAGTTTTGTCCTCCTCCAATGCTTGATTTGGAGGTTAAATTTTGGTTAATTAATTGGTTACTTTTATAGTGTTAGTTTAATTAGTTGTAGCTTTCTATTGGTCATTGTTGTTGTAGTTTAATTTTGTTTGTTTGGAATATTGCCTGTGTAATTATTTTGGCAGTTATAATTTTATTTCTTTAATGTTATATGTATTTATTTAAAAGTGTATTTTATATTATATTATAGTTATAATGTGTGTTTTATATTTGATATATTTTTAAATACGTTGTATATATTTTTGTTTATATTTAATGGTGGTAATCATTATTTAATGTATTACATTTGTGTATCTATTTTACCATGTTTTATTCAGTTTATTAGTAAGTAGTTTTGTGTTTGCAGCTGTTAATTAATTGTTTATGTATATTTTGATGTTTCAAATTTGTATTTTTTTCAGTTTTTTAAAGGGTTGAATATATGTTTTTATAATGCTTACATTATTTTATGTTGAGTTAAGATGTAATTTAGTGATGCTTCTGTTTTTGATGGATTATTTGTTACTTTGAATTTTTCTATATTTTTGTGTACAATAATTTTGTAGCCAATATATTTGTTATCGATATATTTTTTGACGATTTTCTTTATTGATATTTGTGTCATTCTAATTGTGGGTATTGGTAGTCAATATTATTGCATACAATATTTGTGATTCGATAATTGTGTAGGTCAATATTATGGCTGTCGATATTGTGTCACTGAACCTCTATAGACATTTTACATACTGCCCACAAATCACTCTATATCACAATGTTGAATATGATATTCATATCCACCTACAAGACTTGTGAAATATTCACAAATCTCCCAATGTGTCTACATACTTTTTCAGCTTTTCTCTCTGTTTTAAGAAATCATTGGTGAATGACGTAACATCACTTCTACTCCAATGCACATGGACATAACCTCTGCCAGGCACTTCCCTTTATGGAAAATTCAAAATGCCCTCTCCATATATTAAAGACGGAGATAGGTCTGTTTTTGGTTTCTTTTGATCTTTCTTCTTCTCCCATCTGCCCTCCCACTTATCTAGCTCACTCCATTTTTGGATGCTGCTAATTAACTACTTATTTTGTGTTTTTATTCCGGGTGTTCTCGCACTGCAATGTAAAGTTCATCAAAAGATACATGATAACTTTTCTGCAATGACCTTACATCATAAGGTAGGGTACTTTCAGACAATTTATAATATGCTTGTCCGGCACGCTTAGTGATGTCTTTAGACTTGACTACAAGTTTGTACTCCTGCTAGTTATCTAATTATGCAAGATCAAGGGTTCCTAATATCATCTAATCGAGGTCTAGCTTTAATTTTTTCAAAACCGTCGTTCAATTCTTTGCCATGCCAAGATGTTTTTGCTCTAAGCTGCGGATGTGACAACAGACTTCATTAATGGCAAACCTTACAAGACTTACAAGTGCCATCACAAGGGTCACACTGACCAAATCACCATGTGTGCAAGAAATACTACGGTGGGGTATCAAGATAGACAAAATCATATTCCATTATTAATATCAAAATATGTCTGAATGTAATTGCCACTCACTAATCGAATACCCAATAGGACAGAAAAAATTATCTAGTATAAAAGTGCCCAAAGGTTGAAGAATTAAATATTCAATGATATAGGTAACATTGTGTTTTCTGTCTGTATTTATTTTTAATAGTGGATAAATATAGAAAATATGTGCTTCTTCTGAGTGATTCTCCATGCTATCCTTCATAAATTTCACGCCAACAGCTGAGCAGATAGAAAGCATGTGGAGTTAAAAAAGAGGATAAGAGTTCCTTAAATACAACATTAGTCAACTTTTTCTTTGTATATAAGGCTATATTTACATGTAGGTGTAGTGTTTTATTTATTTTGGGGCTTAATTTGCTAAAGGCATCACATTATGAATAAATGTTTATCAGTTAAATAATTGTGGAAATATACCATTTGACGACTCTGCTCATTCTCAAAACACCAAAAATATAGATAAATACCAATAAAATGCCCAATAAATAAATATAAATAAATGCAGATAAAAATTGTAATTTTTTTTTTTTTTAAACCATAAGACTGGGAGCCCTAGCTATTGGTATATCACCCTAACGCGAGTGACCAATAAACCGTCTGCGTACCTAATAAAGAAAAAATCAATGCCAAGGGCGTAATTTAGATCTTGTCAGAGCAAGTTCTGCTGTTGCATTTTCGGCCTTTCCGCCTGCCAGCTTGAGGGTCTGCCCATTCTAATTAGAAGCATCTGTTGGAGGGAAGACCACCAGTTTCATTGCCGGGCCAATTACGATGTGCCTTACCGCTGATGTGACTGTGGTGGTAAACCCTCCACACCTGAGTTCACACTTCCTTTTCAGACATGTAACTGATATTTCAAGTCCCACTGCTGCTGCTTGATGACAAACAAAATCAACACAGTCATGGATGCAATCGATGGTAAGTTTCACTCTTACCTGTTACCTTTTGATTTCTCTGCTAGCATTTGCACTGGACTTGTCCATTTTTAAATCTTTCTTACAAGCAATATCATACCATTGTGCAGTGTATGTGTCTGTAATGCTAGCAAAAAGAACAGATGATAGACTGAATGCTGAACAAATCAAACAGTCACCCCCAGTCATTGAGCTGCGTTTAATCCATCACTCTTCTGCTCACTACACTACCCCAGTTTGGACCAAGTCATATGCAAATCAGTCTTGACCTTTCTCCTCGTGGGAACAGTCCAGAACAGAGATCCCCTAGTATAGAGATCTGGGCTGAATCCATCTTTTTCTGGGAAGGGTTTGCACAGACATAGGTCCTGTGCTCTTCATGCCACTGGAGTCTAGCTAGCCTATTTGATGTGAGGTGATACCCCAAAACCAATCCTGGGATGCGTGTTTCCGGTCCTGGCAGTTCGGGCTGGATGGTTCCCATGGAGCGCAGGGTCAAGATTGGTTTGCATATGGCTCGGTCTAAACTGGAGTGGCCAGGTGAACATGTTCATTTTTAATTTTCCATATGTCTGTAATGTTGACATTTAAGAAAATTAAAGAAACGCATCTGTATTATCACATTGAATGTACTAATTTGGTGCAAGCTGCCGTAAAAAAATAAACATTTGCACAAAAAAGGATGTCAAATAAAAAATTCAACAAACAGGTGTGTTTAAATACATTTCATAAATTGTCATATTAAAAACATATGCAACACACATCATTGGGATAAATGCAATCTAACATGATGTAGAAATGGAACTAGGCAAGGTGTAACGTTTACCTTAGTAATTTCCTGTCAAATCAATGTCAGGCCCAAATTTGAAGTATTTAACATATACATCCATGTAACATTTCCCCTTCTCTACGGCAAGTCCTGTACTGTATATGTATATGTGTTGATACTGTTCAGTAATAAAGGTGAAACTAATACACCTGTAGTAACAAATAAAAAAATAAGTTTTAACATCAATTGGTTGGTGCAAGTGGCCATTACTCTGATGAATGCCTGCACCTACATTCTAATGACCATCACATACAATGTTTACCAGTGTACGCACTTAACAAAGTAGACATAACAAAATGTTGTATCACCTGTCACCATGAATTGCAAAGGAAAATTGATGCCAGGACTAATTTGGTAAAATCTAAAAGATACAATATTGCAAACAATGATAGAAGTCTTAAGATACTATACAAGTAAAATGGCAGTTCATGACCATAAAATCTGTGCACTGTTGTGCGGTGGCACAAAGCCTGCCTTCTAATTTATGACAGAGGGGAACCTCTTCAGGGAGGGGGTGTTTGGGAGGAGTGCTCCTGGATTTGGGTGTATGGATTTGAGAGGAGTGCTCTTGGGTTTGGGGGGATCCTTGGTGATTGGAAGTGGTACTTTTTGTTTTAATTGGGGTGGTTTCTGTATTGGGAGGGGTGGGCTGGTATGTGGAAGGGGTGTAATGAGGTGTGCAAGGGTTAGATATATGTTTAGAGGGATGCTTTTGGCTTTTTAAGAGGTTAAGGAAAGGGCAAACAATAAACTCGCATGGGGAAAATGAGGAGGATTGGGATTTAGAGTGGCAGATGTGCATGTGTCTGTTGAGGGCGCAGATGCATGTGGGTCTGATGTATGTCGTGCATGTTTGGGTGTGTCTTGCTTTACTAGGCATCTGTTGTTCGGCTGAGTGTGGGTGTTTGTGATTTTGTGCTGTGGAGGTGCTGGGTGTGTTTGTGGTGCATGTGGATGTGATGATGCATGTGGGTGTGGTGGTAGATGCTGTGTCTGCTGGTGGTGGTGGGGGTGTTGCTTGTGGGTGTGGTGGTGGATGCTGTGTCTGTGCTGGTGGTGGGGCTGTTGCACCTGTGTGGGAGTGGGTGTGCTGATGGTGGGGGTGGTGCATGTGGGTGTGATGTCTGTATGTTTGGATGTGCACCTGTGTTTTTTGTGATGTTTGTGAGTTTGCTGCTTCTGTCTTTTTGAGTGGGTGTGTGCAAAGTTGTAAGTGTGCTTGAGACAGGTCTGGGAATAGGGAATTAGGATGGGGAAGTGTAGGAGGTTGGCCAGAAGGTAAGGGTGGTTGGGAAGCTGTGGTCAGTGAGGAGGCTAGACCTTGAAATCCTCTGTGGGCCAGACATAGGACTATGAATGCCTTGTAGTATAGAGTTTTCAAGCAAATTCTAAAATTATAGTTGCTGGGGAATTTAACACTGCGTTTGAGCCCTCTGCTCTACTAAGAACTTCTCTCGAAGAGGAGGATGAGATATGGGGCACCGCTAATGTGGTTGCTGGTAAAAATTGCAAACGGCACTCAAACATTTCATTACAGATTGCTTCCCTAACTGCTGGTAGGAACTTGAGGGCTTGTAATGAAAGAACTCAATCAGACATAGGACGGAGGTCTACTTTCAAGAGGGGTACCTATTCAAGCACAATAGATTATATTTTTGTTGATATTAGAATATGGCCATTATTAGAGGATATGACCATTGAACCAAGGAGAGATAGTGACCATAATACCTTGATTTTAAAAATAAATGGCAAGGTCTTGGATAGGGATGTTCATTGCCATATTTTTAAATCAATAGAGCCAAGCCCAACTAATAATCATAGAAGAGTCACATGGCAGAATGTTCAAGCTGACCAGGACCTCCATGCTAGAATCTATGAGTTTCTAGCTGCCTCTCTAGCTAACATGTGCAGCCACAAGGATAGTATTGACTTAATTGATGTCCCGTATGTTATCTTATCACATAAAGAACTCTTTAAGGCCCTTCAATCTGTTTCTTTAAAACAGAGTTGTGCTGGAAGACCCACCATTGCAAGGGATTGTAACTGGTTTAACAACGACTGTAAGAAAGCCTAAAAGGCATTATAAAAACCAGTTAGGGAGTGTTCTTGATTGGATATAACTTCTGCCCGTAACACCTATAGAGTAGCACTCAGCAAAGCAAAGCGCGAACATGCTGATACAAATTGGAACAATCTGGTCCTAGCAGCCCAAGCCAGAGATAGCTGCATGTTTTGGCTTATTGTATCTAAGGGCAATGCGGAAAACCCTACCCCTAATAACCATCATATTCTACAAGAAGTTTGGGTGGAAAATGTTTTCGCGTTTATATTCCGATGATGTGGCTACTATGGACTCACACATTTATGAGGCTGCCCAAATCGTAGTTAACACTGTTTTTAACAAGACCATAAATAATCCTCGGCTAGTTTTTAGCTTAGAGGATACTATGTCTGCAATCAGTAAACTAAAAGCAGGCAAAGCCCCAGGACCCGATCTGATACCAGGGGCTTTGTACAAATCAGACCCAACAATACGGGGACCATTCATTAACCTTTTGTCTAACTGTATTCTGTCTTGTGGGGATATTTCTGAAATTTGGAGGGGGCAGAGGTAATAACTATCTTCAAAAAGGGCGATCCTGCTGTACCTCCAATTATTGACCTATTAGTCTAATCAATAATCTCCATAAGATTTTTGCCTGGCAAGTTTAAGACAAACTCCAAGAATGGATGGATGTTAGCATGGTATTGTCCCCTGCTCAAGCGGGCTTCTGTGTAAAAATTATTTCCGTTCGACCAAGCCTTCAGGTTTTCCCTGCTGACATGGAAGTACATGCTACTTAGGAAACAGCGGCTCTATGTAGCATTTGTGGACCTGCGGGCCACATTTGATTTGGTTCCGCTTAATCTGCTATGGAAGACCATGCTTGACCAAGGAGCCCCGGAAAACTTGGTGTCTCTGATTGTTGCACAAGGATAATTACACCCAGATCAGGTGGGTGAAAAATGGGGAAATGACAGAGGATACTGTTTCAACGTGGGGTGCATCAAGGGTGTGTTCTCGCCCCCACACTGTTTTCCCCGTACATTAATGATGTGGTTAGATATTTAATAGATTGCAAGAATGATGCCTCTTCGATGACCGACACAAAAGTCCCCATCTTGCTCTTTGCTGATAATTCCTTATTGATATCTACAACTCCCATGGGCTTACATGCACTACTGGATACATTTCTGTGCGTTTGCAAAGAGAGGAAACTGGAACTGAAACCTCCAAAACTAAATTTATGGTGTTCGGAAAAGTACGGGCGGTATACGAGAGGTTAAGATTTTACACGAACCTTTGGAGTGGGTAAAAAGTTTTTATTATTTAGGCATAGGTTTAAATTAGATGCTTAGTTGGGATTATCGGATGAGGAAGAACTCTCAAACACTATGCCAAGGATCTAAATCAGTATTAAGATTTTTAAAACAATCATATACCCAACCCCTGTCACCGGCCCTTGAAATTTATTGTGCAAAAGCCCAAAGTGGTGCCCTCTATGGAGCAAAGATTTGGGGATTTATCTCTGTAAATAAATTAACGAGTTGCGAGAATAATTTTGCAAGGGCTCCCATCTCGCTATCTGTTACTACACCGCTCACCCCCACCGAAACCAGGAAGACGGTCACCCAGGCCCTTGTCACCAGCCGACTGGACTACGGCAACTCCCTCTACGCCGGAACCACAGCCAAACTTCACAAAAAGCTCCAGCGCATTCAGAACGCCTCAGCACGCCTCATCCTGGACATCCCCTGACACGGCCACATCTCCGAACACCTGAGAAACCTGCACTGGCTCCCCGTCAGCAAGAGAATCACGTTCCAACTCCTCACCCACACACACAAAGCTCTCCACAACCAAGGTCCAAGATACCTCAACGACCGCCTGACCTTCTACACTCCCACCCGCCAGCTACGATCGACCAGCCACGCCCTCGCCGCCGTCCCCCACATCCGACGAGCCACAACGGGAGGAAAATCCTTCTCCTACCTGGCTGCCAAGACGTGGAACTCCCTCCCAATCCACCTCCGCCTGACACAAGACCACCTCTCCTTCAGGAAGCAACTCAAGACCTGAATGTTCGAGCAGTAGCGGACCCCTCTCCCCCAAGCGCCTTGAGACCCTCCGGGTGAGTAGCGCGCTATACAAATGTTTTCGATTGATTACCCCACTTTTTTATGATCTTGGGATAAAAAGGATAGGTGACATAGCAGCCCTGAGATCACTACTTCATTGGCTGCACCTATGGACCACTCCGCAATTAATCGATTATCGTAATTCATTATGGGAGGTCCTAGCACATAACGGGGCAAAACAATTTCCCTGGTTCAGACATATCACTAAGTGGTGCAAATTATTGGAGCTGGTGGTCTTGTGGGAGCACCCAGAAAGGGCCACTAAACGCGATATCCTGACCCTCAAAGCCACATACTGGAGTGTAGTAGGGAAAAACTACACTAATAATCAAAGAAGTAAACAGCTAACATCTAACTTTTTAAACATTAAATGTAGCTCTCTGTTTGAACCATTTCTTGACCAGGTCTCACCCTCTTTTGCTAAGAGTTTTTATACCAGGTTTAGACACAGCAATCTGCTATTGAAATTCCCGGGGAAAGAGGCGTCTGGCCTGGCTTTAGATCTTTGCCCGGCTTGCCGCGAAGTCAATGAAACTGAAGAACACATCCTGTTTTTTTGTACTAAGTACCGGCAGCTGTGCAGGAGATGGATTCGACTCTTATGCCTAAATCTGGGTGCTGGGCAGCACCAGACTGCGTCTAGGATTTTAAAAGCAGATACCTCCGGGACAACAGTTTTTGCCCTTAGTCGCTTTTTATTTTCTTTTTGGTTGATTCGCAAACAATTTGTAGCATAGCAGTGAAGTAATTTTTTAACTCTTTCCATCCACATGCTATACATGTATCTCAAAATATCAAGTTGGTACATATGGTATAGTATCCCAAATGTCTGGTGGTTGCATAGCATACCTTTTAGCTTGACTAGGTCGAATGAACTTATGTATTCTCATACGTCTGTTTTTAATATGATTCGGGATGTCATTTAAACCAGTGTTTGCAATGGCTTAATACTATTTTAATTGTATATTTATTTATGTTTTTATCTTTGTATACTTTGATGGTTTCGTACAAATAACCGAATAAAGTTATACATGATAAGTGGCCTTTCAGGTACACTGCCATCTGTTGCATATGGCATTCAAGCCCCTGGATGGCATTCAGTGGGGCAGTCTGACCTACAGAGATAGTCTGGATGAGGTCAATGACCTCCTCACTCAGCACAGCCGGGGGACAGGGGCACGGGGTGAGGTGCCTGGACTGAAGGAGAAGCCACCTCTATTGGGAGGGGGTTGAGTTTGGCCAACTGAGGGGGTAGCAAAAGGGTAGGTGAGGATGGTACTCTGAGTGTTAGACAAGTAGGCAGTTGGTAGACTTCCTGTTGGGTTCACCACCACTAGGGAGTACTTGCTAGAGGCGGCCTCCGAAGAAGATGTTGAGGGGCTGGAGGCCTCTGTTACAGTCCCCTCATAATACGTGCCACTGGGTGCCTCGGTGGTGTAGGCACCCAAACCACAGTGGCTAGATGTTTCCCCGCCTCCGTGGCCAATGCCTCCTCCTCCTGCTCCTGGTGATGCTGAAATGACATATACATTTGTTTTATTTAATCTGTGTAAACAGAACTGATCATGAACTCTGATCACAAAACAGTTTTCATGTTTTTATATTTCATCTACTTCTAGGCTCTCAAACTTTGGTTCGACAGTAGCATAAGCTCATGCATGCATGCAACTTTTTCAGAAAGCATTTGGTCACAGTTATGTCATTCCCTATGATAGCTCCTAAATCATGTACGATCTTGTCTCGTATCCATTATTATGTCTCTCCAGGAACTGTTTAACACCTCTGAATGGAAGGGCTTTGTTGTTTAGAACAGTGAATTGATGTCACCAAAAATATATCAAAAATACATTGGTACAGTGTGTTCACAAAGCCCTAAAATCTGCATTCTTTTCATTCTCAATAAGTAAAATATGAGTAAATGTGTGTCAAAAAATACTGCTATGTTGTCCCAATATTAGTATAAAGTGAAAGCAGACACTTTTGTTTGAGCATTTTAAAATGGTAAGACTTGCTTCAAGTGACTAAAGTATATGTGAATTGTAAAAAAATATAAATGGATTTCATTACAAGAACGGAGGCTGACATTATGCATTATTCATTTAATGCAGTCCAAGCAGCCACTTACATCACAATATTAAAAGGTTCCTGAATAGAACAATAGCAACACATGAAAGGCATGAGCCTCAACAATCTGCCTCTTTTAAATGCGGCTCCAAGCAGATAAGTTCATTTTCCTTCATTACTATTATTCATTTTTATCTCTATTTTGAAGTTCCCTAGTGTGTGGCTTAACCCCCCCCCCCTTCATACTGCCTCTATTCCGATCTCCAATTTACAGAGATCTCCCTACACCCCCTTCCCTAGTTCCATCCTTGCGTGACTGACCAGATTAACCTGCCTTTTCTTTCAGCTTATGTACTATTGCTAATGTTTGAATATATTTAAAGATTTTTAGATGTTTAATCAAACCTGAATATTTTGTTTTTTGTGTAAACGATTATTCTTCAATTTCATCCTTGTTCTACTTCCTCAAGCCATAATGAGCTTACCTAATGTCTTTGTTTAATTCCCGTTTTTCACCTCTTTCCACCGATGCAGGCTGCACACTCCAACGCGGCTTTGCATCGCTACTTTTTAATTTTTCTGATTTTATCTGCAAGTTGTTATTGTTTTACAAACTTATTCATTAAAAAAGGGGGTTTTAGCAGGAAATCCTCATTTAACTGGCCGTTTCAACATTCTATAACAAAATTAATTATAATAAGAGAGGAATTATTCTCTTGACATTCCTTCATCTATAAACCGTGTCACTATTATTAGGGGAAATCCTCCCTAATTATCTTTCATTAAAGGGCTTTACCACTTTTTACAAGTTAACATTTCCTATATACCGTGTCTGACTCTGACTCAGACAAAGGCTTCTGCCCCTACTCCTAACACAGGCAACAAAGCCCTGCAAAAAATCCTTCAGAAGGAATTGAGGTCCTGCATGTTTGAGACCTTAAGTCTGATCATGTCCTCTAAAAGGTCACTCCCGGATGAGGACAAAATCTCTAAAATTCCAAACATCTACTCTGACAAGTTCACTGAATTAAGGGGTAAAAGACTTAAGAAAAGTAAAAACATTGCTAAGAGCAATATAAGAGGTCCAATCACCTCATTAATTCAGGGAGGTCTTAGCACCTCAACTTCTAATGGAGGTCATCGTACCTCAAACTCCCAAGGTGTCCCTAGCGGCACAACTTATCTGGGTGTCCTTAGCGGCACAACTTATCTGGGTATCCTTAGCGGCACAACTTATCTGGGTATCCTTAGCGGCACAACTGATCTGGGTGTCCTTAGTGGCACAAACCATCTGGGTGTTCCTAGTGGCACAAAATATCGTAATGCTCTTTACAATATGGGCGATAACGAACATAATGATATAGAATCCTCAGACACACCTGATGAGTATGTCCTTGATCTTGATGAAGATGATCAAGAATTTTACAATCCATAAGAGGAACTCCCATCATCCTCTAAGGACATTGTCCTTGACCCCTTAGGGAAAGAAATGTTTTCCCCATTAAATCTGGGACACCCTAGAAGTTCTGAGTGATTCCCTAAGGACCTCGTTTCAAAATTCATTAAAAAATGGATAAGAAACCTTTTAGAAAGGGACACTCATAAAATCCTTAGAGCTGAATACTCTAGACCTTCTACTGAGGATAAAAGCTGCTATACCCCAAATTTGGACCCTGAACTCATTAAATTCCTATTCAAACTTGGACATGATCCAAGAAAAGGGATGGAAAATTCTCTGAAAGGGTGCCAAGACCGTCTTCTCAACGTACTGGGACCATTAGCCAGAATCCTAGATTCCGCAAAAGACAGCCACATCAATGGCACCCCTCTCAATACCAATCTCATCAGGGGATGGAGCCAGAGAGCATTAATTCTACTAGGTAATGCCAACGCTAGCATTAATGCAGAAAGACAAAGAGTCGTTTTGACTAAAATAAATCTAAAACTACCTGACATGGCAGAAAAAGAACCCCTGCAAAACCCAAAAGGTTTACTTTTTGGAGAAGACCTCATTAAATCCTTGGAGAAATACATCTCCAATTTCACCACCCTTGACCAGGCACAGCAAAATATGTGCAGTTTTCAATCCTAACCTTTTATGACGGGCCAGAAGATGGGTCCTCTCTTTTGGCAGCTTCAATCAAAGGCCATTTCCAAGACCCTGCGGTTTCAGAAGAGGGTATCAGCAGTACAACATGCCTCAATTCTACCTCCAGAGAATTAGAGGCCAACGCATCAGAGGATTTAGATCCTGTGAAACTTTCATCTCAAACAACCCTGCAAGTAAGAACTATCTCCCCTCTCCCTTCTTCTTTCCCCCAAAAAGTGGGTGGCAGACTCAAATACTTCCTTCACAATTGGAGATTGATCACTCAAGATCCTTGGTTCTTAAACACTGTCAATGGATTTATGATAGATTGGACTCACATACCTTTACAAACTTCTTTCCCAAGAGGCATGCCTCTCTCTCCAGAGCAACATAAAAAAATAGAGTAGGAGATCTCCTCTATACTTCAGAAATGAGACATAATAGAGGTCCCATTAGAAATGTTAAGATTTATAGCACACTCTTGTAAAAAAGAAAGACAAAGGTTGGAAACTTAGAAGAACTAAACAAATATTTGGTTTACAGACACTTCAAGGTGGAGGGCATCCATCTCTTGAGGCATTTACCTCTAGAGGGAGACTGGCTAGTCAAACTAGACAATTCCTTTGGCCGAATCCCTCCAACCCTTTCTTCAATTTCTTCAATTTGTCTAGGAAAAATCACCTTTACCAATGTCAGACTCTCCCTTTCGGACTCTCTTCTGCCCCTTGGTGCTTCACCAAGGTCACGAGAGCTGTTGCCTCATCTCTAAGAATAAGGGGCATTTGTTTAATCATTTACTTAGAGGACATTCTTATAATGTCTCAAGACCCTTCACAACTAGCCAAAGACCTGAAGACTGTGATGGATCTCCTAGAAAGTTTAGGATTCATCATAAACAAAGATAAATCAATTCTGTCCCCTTCCAGATCTCTGGAGTTCCTAGGTTTCACAGTAGTCACATTGAATTGTCTCCTTTTACTACCTTCAAAAAAGATGACCGAAATCAGGAAGGAAATAAGACATGTCCAGAAACAGCATGACTTATGTCTGAGAGAGCTAGCCAGGCTTCTGGGTCTCCTCTCCTCCTCCATCTAAGGTATCTTTCTCGGTCCCCTCAACTACCGGGCCCTCCAAAGGGTAAAGGCGAGGGCCCTAAGGATTGGCCTCTGGTACAGAGATCGGATCTGTCTGGATTAAGAAGCCAAATCGGAACTAGCCTGGTGGCTCGAGAACCTAGACGCTTGGAACGGAAAAGCAATCTTTGGTTCAAAACCAGAGTTTATTTTAGATTCGGATGCAAGCCTTCATGGCTGGGGAGCTTGCCTTCTCAATCAGAACACTGGTGGTATCTGGCCACAAGAGGAATCATCTCACCACATAAATTATTTAGAACTAACAGCTGGGCTTTACGCCCTCATGAGCGCACCAAATCTGTGGACCTCTCGAATCTAGCAAAGAAACGTTGGATGTTCTGTCTGGAACATAAGATCACTCTTCTTTCTGGAACATAAGATCGCTCTCAAAGCGGAATACTCTGCAGACTTGAACTCAAGATTCCTGTTAGATCAATGCAATTGGAAACTGAATGTTTCCATGTTCAGTACCCTAAACAAGATCTGGGTCCCTCTAGAGATAGACTTATTTGCGAGCAGACTAACCTTTCAACTAGAGAATAACTTCAACTGGATGCCCGACCAGGGTGCTCTAGCAGTCAACGCCTTACTACCATCTTGGAAAGGAGCCAAGGTGTACACATTCCCTCCCTTTGCCATGATTGAGAGAGTTCTTCAGATAGTGAGACAGGATCAGTGCTTCCTTGTCCTAACAACTCCCTTTTGGCCATCCCAAGCATGGTTCCCCACCACTCTAGAACTAGCTTGCAACCCCCCTTCTTAATTCCTACCCTAGAGAATCTTCTTGCAGACATAGACGGAGGAGTTCACCCCCTAATTCAGTACAGGAGTACAGGAGTTTAACCCTTCTTGCCTTGAGAGTGTCAGGAGACCCAATGAAATCTCAGGACTTTCGGCGACGGCTGCAACTCTCCTTAGAGAGTCTTGGGCCCCAGGCACTCACTATATATATAACAACATATGGAGAATCTGGGTATGTTGGTGCCTGGAAAGGAACATTGATTACTTAGAAGCACCTAATACTCCCCTAAAAACCTTTCCATTAAACTGGCTACTCTACTATGCCTAATCTCATGCAGAAGGGTCTCTGATGTCAAAGCCCTGGAAATTGCGGATAGATCTTTTTTTTTATTTATTTAATTAATTTATTTTATTTATTTAAACTTATAACGCGCACAGCTACCCACAGTGGGTTTACCGGCGCTAGGGACAGACTCGAGAAAGAAAAGCAGGTAATAAAGGTGGAACTGGTACATCAGACAGAAAACTCAAAAAGCAAAGTTTTGAGTCCCTTCCGGAAATGAAGCAGGTTTGTCTCCAACTTTAAAGTCACCGGTAAAGCATTCCAGAGCTCAGGGCCCAAGTGAGAAAAAGACCGACCACCCATTTTTACAAGCTTGAACCTTGGAATGATGAAATCACCATTCTCGGATGATCTCAGCATACGGTGAGGTTTATAGGGTTGCACCAAATTCTGCAAATATTTAGGCACCGAGCCTTGCCTGATCTTAAACAGATAGCACAAGGCTTTAAATGTAATGTGACTCGGAACTCTAAGCTAGTGGAGATCGCGCAAGGTGTGGGCAGCAGAAGTTCTTCTTGGGACATCACGGAGGAGACGGGCAGACGCATTTTGCACCACTTGAAGAATTTTGGTTGTCAGCTCCGAGATAGAGAACATTACCGTAATCCAGGCGGGAAACGACCAACACCTGGACAACAGTTCTCTGGGAAGGTATGGGCAGCATCCATAACATTTTCTGGAGCCATCTTAGAGTAACAAAACAGGTGGCGGCCACCTTTGTAGCCTGCTGTCTCATGGATAGTTTTTCATCCACAAGGAATCCAAGATTGCGAACTACCGCCGCTGGTTGTGGGAGCGGCCCCATATCACTAGGCCAATGCTGGGAGCCCCAGAGGTCTTTATTCTTGCCCAATATCACCACTTCCGTCTTCTCCCCGTTTAGCTTAAGACAATTCCTCTGCATCCACTCGGCTACAAGAGATAAACCGAGCTTCAAAGCAGAGGGGTTGTTCCCGCCTTTTCCTGATAGGGAGAAGACGATGTGGGTGTCATCGGCGTAGGAAAATAGCGTCAACCCCGCATCCTCCACCATAGTATTCTGGGGTTTGATATAGATGTTAAACAGTAGAGGGCTGAGTATAGACCCCTGGGGGACGCCGTGCACCGATGGACAGATGGCAGATGCTGCTGTTGCTGAAAAGACCTGGAAAGTACGCCCACTAAGAAAGGAGGCAATCCAGGCTAGTGCCGAGCCTGCCACTCCTAGGGACCGGAGAGAATTTAAAAAGAATGGAGTGGGACACGGTATCGAACGCGGCGCTCAAATCCAACAGGATGAGTGCAGATGTTTCCCCACGATCGATACCGTGTCGCAGACTTTATGTAACTCCAAGGAGAGCAGTCTCGGTCGAGTGATGAGCTCGAAAGCCGGACTGGGATGGGTGCAGAAATTCCGAACTCTCCACAAGATGATTTAACTGAGTGTTAATGTGTCTTTCCAAAATCTTCGATAGAATGGGCAGCAAGGAGATAGGTCTAAAATTGGACAAGTTGGAAGCATCCGCACCTGCCTTCTTTAAAAGGGGCACCACCATCGCATGTTTCCAGTCCTGGGGTACATAAGATTCAATTAAAGAAGCATTTAGCAGTTTCATAAGTACCTGATGGGAATTGGAATCCAGTAGCTTCAGAATTCTAACAGGTAACGGGTCACGAGGAGAGCCCGATCTTACACTGTTCAAACGAGAGAGGAAAGAGACATCATCTAGCAGTTGCCATTCCGTGGGCTTCACTGTGGCAAAGGAGCATTCCACTGGCAATGTAGATTCTGTCTGGAATTCCTCCACCACAGAAGGAGAACCTAGCGAGGCATAGATTCGTTCAACCTTAGCAATGAAAAACTCAGCCAAAGATTTACATTGAGCCTCATCTAATGCAGGGGAAGCTGGGGTAGTGTCTGCTCCGGTCAATTTCTTGACTACAGAGAAGAGGACGCGAGAACTATACTGTGCGTGCGTCACCATATTCACAGTATAAGCCGCTCTTGCAGTTTTACATTGCTTATGGTATCCTTTTAAGGCCTCTCTGTAGGCCACTTTCCGAGAGATAGAATATGTACGTCTCCACTTCCTTTCAAGGGCTTTACATTTTGACCGCAGAAGTTTCAGATCATCAGAGAACCATGGCACGGGTGGACGATGAGACCCGGAGTGCTTGGATGTCAAAGGAAGCAGAGTATCCACCGCATTATTTAGCCATTGAAGTACCACAGTATTTAACTCAGTGGCGGGCAAATCAGTATCAGGAAGAGTCCCTGATATGTGTTGGTTAAACTTTGTTACATCAAGCTTGCCCCACCGGCGTACATGCCCATCCTTTCCGGTTCTGACCCCGGCCTTGATTTTATTGGGAGGTAAGGAGAAGTGAACTGCATAGTGATCTGACCACTCCAATGGACGAGCACTCTGTGCACAGTCAAATTGAAGATTAGAAAAGATTGGATCCAGCAAATGACCAGCATAGTGAGTGGGACCTGAGTTACACAGCAGAATATTAAAGTCCGTCTGCCATCCTGTCTGAGGACGGGACCATTCGCCACAGGTGCGGAGGTCCTGTCCGTGGAATTAGGATGCACCCGCCACAGTGGCGGGTGCATTCCGCTGAAAGCACCTCCCGCCGCAGTGTTAAAAATGCATGTTGTGCATTCCAAAGCACAACATGACAGGCACCGTGCTGTATTTTTAAACGCAGGGGGGTACCATAGGTACCCCCATGTGTTCCCCCCAGCCCTCCCTTCACCCTGGGGGCCCGCAACGGGCCCCCAAAGCAAGGACCGTATGCCTTTTCGTGGTGGCACGGAAATGAATAGCCCCCAGCACATCCTAATATGGCTGGCGGTGTCTGATAGACACTGCCACCATATTAGAGCTTTTCCGCGGTGGTCACAAGGCGACCACGGCGGAAAAATAGCGGACGGTCTTCCCGTTTGCCACGGTCCCCCCACCATTGTAATATGGCGAGGGGGAAATAGGTGGCGTACGGACAAGGATGGCGAACAGATTGCCACTTCATGCATGGCGGTGGCGATCCGTCTGCCATCCTAATTGACCCCTATGTTTGATTCATTCTTTTACCCACGTTTTGATTTATGTCCATGGATGGCATGAGAGAGTATGATCGCAGAATGTTTGCTCTTCACCCTCAGGATGTTAACCAATTACTTATATTCTTTGTTAAACCCCTCAAAGGCATAACCTTGACTTCTATTGCTAGATTGGTTAAGACTGTTATGAGTTTAGCAGGTATTGACTTAAAGAAATTTCAAGCTCACTCCCTTGGAGGGGTGCTATGGCCAGTAAATCTCTCTGGTCTGGAGGTAAGTTGGACGGCGTTCTCAAAACTGCTGACTGTATGTAATGAATTGGAGTTTCCCTGTATTATGTATTTTTATGCTTTTTAATGGTAGCATGGTATGCTATTTTTAGTGTATTGTGAACTTTTATGGTTTGGTTTTGTCAAAAACCGAATAAAGTACATTTTTAATTTGAAAATTTGGCATTCTCAAAACTGCTGACTGGTCAAATGCTAGAACCTTTGCGCCTCATTATTGCAAGCCTATTGAACATATGTCTGATATTGTTTTACAAAGCTACCAACATGCATAATGTAGCCTCCGTTCTTGTAATGAAATTGTGATTCTCATACTAACATGACTAGAGAATCTGGATTTCAATAAAGACACGGAGGCTGACATTATCCCTCCCATCCCACCCCTTGGTGGTCTTACAATGATTTAATGCTGTTTTTTTTACAGTTTACTACTGTACTTTTTATTAGCAGTACTTGTTTCATCTCTTGTTCCTTTTAGCTTGATAAGCTTGGCACTATTTTTTACATTCAAGAGATATTTACTTCTTTCTCTTTTCAGGTAACGCTCCTTAACTGTGTGTCGTCTGGCCTTTGGTTTTACCTTCGTTCTTCCTTCTCCTTCATCCTGCTCATCAGAAGATCGTTTTGATGTTTCAAGTTTCATGAACTTATTTTCCTCCTCATTTAAAAGAGGCAGATTGTTGATGGCTCATGCCTTTAATGTGTTGCTATTGTTCTATTCAGGAACCTTTTAATATTGTGATGTAAGCTGCTGCTTGGACTGATTTTAAAGGAATAATGCATAATGTCAGCCTCTGTGTCTTTAATGAAACCCAGATTCTCTAGTCATGTTCATATGAGAATCGCAATCCTGGCCTGAAGTAGCTTAGAAATGTTTTATATACTATGTAGATACCTATGCTGTTGAACATAGTAAGAAACAAATATTTAGGTAGATTGACAAACGACTTCTACCACATAAGTGAATATGTAGGCCCTGAAACATTTCTAACACAGCGCAAAAACATTTTAACAATTGACTCTCTCGTTATTTATAGTTTGTTTTATCATTATGAAAGAGTTTCACAAAAAATGCTGGCTTTCATTGTAGTCCACAATTTGTAGAGCATCAAATGATTTTTTACCTACATTGATTCATATATCATTTTCACTTCAAATATTCAAATGTAAATCACAATATGCAACATATTACACATTGGTGCAGTTCTACATTTTCCTAATGAGTCATGAGTTGGGCCTGATCTTTAGTTTTCCTGATGAGACACTCATACATAAATGTAATGCAACATTCCATCTGCTATAATCCCTTTACATTTAGCATTTTTCTCCATCATTGATTTATCATCTGGATATGACAAAGGACATTGAGCAGTTTTTGGGGTGTGTCATTTTTTTTATCATCCAAAAACAGATGGGATTACACACACATTTGTGAAGGAGTAAGACATCATGCAAATCTGTAACTTTAAACATGTATGAAACAGTGTTTTTGATGGTAAACACATTTTGGATATGTTTCAATTCCAAAATGTACCCATTAATTCTGATATCACTAGTCATTTTGGATCAAATGCACACTCTTGTTTGTGTTAAATACCTACTTTCCAATGTGCCATTTGGAACATCCACTGCATCACAAGTGCATAGTATGTTATGTCACATGTGATAGAGCTACCATTACATCATCCACAATAGTGAAGGAGCATCACACCTGACACAATAATGGCTATTGGCCTGTTTGATACAACTGTCCCTCATGAGATGAAAGAACCTGATTTCTATGTGTAGTTTAGGAAGCCATTTGTCTGCTCAGAGCAGTACGTTGGTTAT
Organism: Lissotriton vulgaris; assembly: GCF_964263255.1. Taxonomy (NCBI): domain Eukaryota; kingdom Metazoa; phylum Chordata; class Amphibia; order Caudata; family Salamandridae; genus Lissotriton; species Lissotriton vulgaris. Next base: position 580,319,887 of record NC_141687.1, on the reverse strand, counting down.
GAACAGGAATCAGGTGGGACATTTCCAACAAATTAATAGACAAAGCACATCATCATACACATTGTGCAAAACTTACACCTTCATTAACTCTTCTTGTGCTTTGGCCATGGGTCACCTTTAATGTTGATGGGAAAAATCCTGGCTGTAACAAGAAATGAGTCATGTAACATAGGAAGCTCTAATAAGAACTTGCCTCCTTCATGCTGCTGTTGGGATCTCAACTGGCCATCAAGCTCACAGTAGGCCACTGAAAGAATTTGGCCCATTAGGTGGGGGTCAAGGTGCGGCGCACTCACTTCCCACATTGGGAGAAGTGACCGAGCTGGACTTAGGCTGATTTTATGGTCCAGGGCCGTAGATACTCCCCACCTCTTTCTGCAATGGACTCTGCACCACTTGTAGACCCCCAGGGTTCACACATTCTGGTTATACAAGAAAAGGCAGCCAGGTAAGAGAGGATTGCACTGCCAAGACTAGTCACAAATGTAACCAAATATTGGCCACCTCAGATGGTCAGCTGCCAAATGACCACAAAGTTAAACATAAATTCAAAAGGGTATGAGGAGCAATATATATATAAAGTAAACAGTTAGTATGAAAAAGAGAAAGTAGAAATTCCATATTGTTGTGTTTTGATCTTAAGGTGTCTTTTCTTAAAGATGCACTAGGCTTTCATATGAAGACAGCCAACACGTTTCGCCCAGACATGGGCTTCTTCAGGTATGTAATACCATACAATATATACAGAATCAAGAAGTACTGCCATGTATTGTTAATCACATGGCATTTGGTGACTTATATTAACAGTGCTAATGGTGAGGGTGAACAACAGGTAAAGTGTAAAGCATTGAAGAAAAAAATGAATGGCGAGAGAGGAAAAGGTGGGTACCTGAGATAGCAAAGAAACCAATGTTGTGATCTAGTGACAGAAAGTCGATAATCTCCAGGTCTGTTGATTGTGCTAATTGTGCTGGGGAACAAACCGCTAAAGTCCCAATATCTTACAAAATAAATATAAAGAACAAAGGAAAGGCTTGGTGGTAAGTGTGGTTGTTAGGAGTACGCTTACTGATGGTGTGGAGTAGTCAATATGCCAGGTAAATAAAGTCAGGTCCAAATTCCAATCAAGTCCATGTCAGGACAGAAGATGTAAAATGGATTAACCTAGCAATAGTGAAAAAAGGTGTCAGAGGACAGAATTCCAATCTGAATGCAGGGCCGGTTAAAATGTGCGTGTTTGATCAAACTAGCCTTTGAAGTTAGAAGAAACGATACCCCAAACATTAAAGAGGTCTCTGGAAATCATCTAAGTTAGACTGAATCTGTAGTACAATGTAAAGAAAATCTGTATGGAAAATAACTCAGTAAGTAAAAGGAAACGGGCTATCATTGGTAAAATACACAGTGTGATAAATGGACAAGAGTGTAATTCATTTCTAATACATGAAGAATTTGTTCCATATGGAATAGCACTCTGCGCATACAATCGCAACCGTTAGAGTAGTCTAACTATGTCTGAACCGAACACCCTACACCATGGTCAATCAAAGGTGTCTTATAAGCGTGCGCCGTGTGCAGGAAAAGTAGCTGGTACACAGTGCCCATAAGTATAAGCTTGTGCCAGTGGGGCATGGAAGTGTGGAGTGCAATGGTCAGAGCTCCATCAGCTATACCCAAAAAAGAGTGTACTGCAATTTGATCATTAAGTCAGCAACCATTTGTGCTGAAGGCATTCAATTAATGTCAGTTTGGAATTGTAAAGTCTCAGGTGAAGAGTAACGGATGTAGCATATCACACTGAGTTAACGACCAGGCACCTGTATGCATGTGGTGTTGAATGTGAACCTGACATTCTCCTTAATGTCCAGAGGGCCTTAAGCATGGGTTACAAAGTTCTATAGAGGCACAGAAAAAGTATGTTAATTTATAGCCTTCATTTCACAAGTGCAGTAAATATCCTAGTATGCTTAACTGTGACTTTAGTTCCGCAAATATAATGAATTCCCTAGTACAAGCCTCCAGAATTCTACCAGTCAAGTGCATGAGCCGTGAGATATGTCACGGCTCACACAGTGACTTCAGTAATAACAATGCAATGAGCCCAATACACTTCTCTGCACACAAAATGAAAGTTTAAGCAAATTCGAAGACTGCTGAAACCAAGCTGTACGTCTAAGTGCAAATCTAACTTAGAATATCACTATCTTAAGAAGGCCCGCGGCCAAGACCCTCACCGTGGGTGCACCCTCTAATTCTAATTTGAATACTTACTTGTATAAAGAGCTCCATATGCGAGCCACGTCCAACGCCGACTCATCTCGGTGTGGGAATGTGATTCAAATAAAAGTTTTAGGTGTCCCGTCAATCTAGGGCACCCCTGTACTGCTTTCGGGTTGGAAGCTGCTTCCTGTCCAAACGACTAGACGGATGACTGCGGGTCTATGGATTGCCCTTTTGCTCAGCAGAGGCACCCTCCCACCCCCCACATGATCGCACCACCCAAATCCCAATAAATCAGACCACACAAGTTTCTGTTTTATGGAAGAATTGAGGCCGCAGTTTATTAGGCATTTCCAACTTGCAAGCAATCCTTTACCCACCATTATTTTGTCTGGCGAGCCTGTGTCCTTACCCCATCCGCTCTGCACTGTGCCCTACATTCAGTGCAGCTATCTTTGCCAAGGTGCCCTATCGCTGTCCTTAACCCCATTTACTCTGCACTGTGCCCTACATTCAGCGCAGCTATCTTTGCCAAGGTAACCCATCACCTGGGGATGCACCCTTTCCTTTCTCTCGGGGCAAGCCTCTGCTTCCTGCCAGACCGGGTAACCTTTTACCTCCGGTGGCCACGCACTCCTTGGGTAAGCGTCTGCTTCAACCCAACTGGGTGACCCTTTTCGCTTCCGGTGCCCACTCACTCCCGGGCTACTAGCCGGTTCCCACCCGGCCGGTTGACATTTCACTTCCGGTGTAAACACATTTCCTTCCGTGTAAGCGTTTGTTCCTACCCCAGCCCGGCGCCTCCTCCCTTCCGGAGTGTACCCTCTTTGTTACCTGGGCAAGCCGATGTGCTTCCCGCCCGCCAAACCTGGGGGGATATTATCAAGGGGGTTTATCTCCGGTTTTTTGGCTTTAAAAGCCAAGAAAGCGGAGATAAAATTATCTCCCTATTACCTAGCTGTCACTAACACCAGTTAGCGATAGCTAGTAGGAGATAGCGACCATCTTGGGCCCCGCTTTGCATGTCAGTGAAATTTATCACTAATGACATGCAAAGTGGGCGTGCCAAGATATTAGCGACTGGAAACAGTCGCTAACATTGCTATCTCCTATTACCAACTTTTGGAGATATTCGCGCTAAGTGCGAATATCTCCAAAAGCTAACACCTGGCCCTGAGCAGTTCTTAGCCATGTTATCCAATGGTAGGTGGATAACATGGCTAAGAGCATTAGCTCGGTAATGCATGAATATCGCTGACTTTCCAGCGATATTCATATTCTGTATAGACACAAGAAATTTTTTTTAAAAATGGTTTGTGAATTTTTGTTTGTCTAAATTGATGAGGCTCAAATTTTCTACACCTACCACAAGCATAACTCGTAATTTACCATCATTATTTACCAAACAACATGTGTATTTCAACAAGCTGACCAAAACAAATATATTAATACACCCTTTTGTAATGACCTGTTGACTACCCACATCCCATGTCGTGGCCTAAAATCACTAATCCAGGCCTGTGAAATCATCCAGCCCAAGGGGCTCCTACACATTCATGTATGTGACCTACTTCTGATCCGTGCAAACACTGTGAACTACTGAAGGTTAAACATAAATACTTATGGCACACTGAATATTGGCCACTGGGAGTAGGGGGCCTGCAGTCTGAACATGGAACATTAAAAAAAAATGGGATTGTCGTCCATTTAAAAGCATCCAGGGGCTCACTTAGAAACCTGACTTGGCAAGGATATATGTTTATGACAGATATAACTCAGTACTTCAGTTGTTTGTCCCTGTGACCCCGCCCAGCCAAACCCATGATTCTGACTGAGCATTGCTTATTGTCAGGCTCTGCTATCTGCAGTCTGATGATCATGATGTCACATGAACACAGCCTTCCTTTCAATTTTATATGACAAAATTAGATTGTGCCCATCTAATAAGTGACATCAATGCTGTGTGCTGCTCTGAAGGGGTCTGTTTTGAGAGCCCTTATCTAGCCTTGGGGATTTCTGTGACTATACACATAGCTAACATCACTTTCATTTGGTTTTTACTGAAAACATATTTATTCACACTTATAAAGAGTATATAATGTGTTTTCTAATTCACATGATGTGAGTTTGTAACGTATCACAGGTACATCAAACATTTGCATATATATATCTCTACATACATACTAAATAGAATCTATGGCTTTAAACACACAACACATACTAATGTTGTTGTTTTTTTAGCATTGTGTAGTGCTTACAAATCCCAAACATCATTGTCCTATGTAAGGAACAAAATGTATGACTCTTATCATCAATCACTACAAATCACTCAGGAACTCAAAGGGACATTACACACTGACTGCGTTAATGGGAAAAACCTGTTAGACAATTTCACATATGCATTTCAAACATGTACCTGTTCCTCTGGTGAGCCATGGAGCTGGCCATACAGGGAAAGGACTTGTTTGCCAGCAACTCTAGGTCCTCTGGAAAGATGGCGGGAGCCCTCTCACCTACTTGACCTGGCATCGTTACTCCCAGAGGTTACAAACAGGAACAAATGCGGAGGAGGTCTTGATGGCTGCAGTGTTAGGAGGCAAGTGAGCTTTTTTCGAACCACCAAATACATAATACGAGATCTTCAGCGGAGACGGACACAGACATTGGCCTTCGTACTTTGCTTTCACATGTTAACCTATGAATGTGTATGTCGTGGAGTTTAACACCCATTAGGCGGTCGATTTCCAACACGGACGCCTGTCTACAAATGTCCTGATGGCGAGGTCAGACGACCGCCATTTTAGAAGGTCAAATAGTGTGTTTGTTAATTGCGTAACCACCACTCAAAATGGTGGGTAGTTTGTACTGTGGTTAATTGTGATATTTGTTCAGTGTTATTCAAAACTCTGTTGATGGTATTTTCAAATTTAAAATAAAACAAAAAAATGACATTTGTGAAGTAAAAAAGACAAAATATAAATTAGAAATTTAAATATGTTTTAAAACGCCATATCTTTTTAGCACAACTTTACATTTGTGTTAATAGTAAACACAGTGTCATCAGCTGGAGCCAGATCTCCTGCATCAGAACAAAAATCCAACATCTATTACACCAATTGTCAAACTCACGGCAGTTCTTCATTTTGTGTCCACAGGATCATTCCAATATATTGTGCCAGTATCTGGTGAAATGTCACACCAACTTTTAGTGGTGAGCTACAAGATGTTCTTTCGTCAATGACGAAACACATCAACAACTTCATCCAGTTTCCACGACATGACGATTTTGGAGTAATCTGCCTGCCAAACTCTAAATCAGGCCCTTAGTATGGGTGTGCCATTGCGGGCACTTCCAAAGCTGTTCTTATTTCTCCACCCCCTTTGTTGTTGTTGTTTTTTTCTTCCATTCCATCCTGTTCTCCTGGGACCCCCCCCCCCCCATGTCTATTGCAGATTTCTGTTCAGGAATGGATGGAGATGACCTTCATTTTGTATTAAAAATGGGGTAGGTCGCTAAGCGACTTGCCAAAAGAGGTTTTTTATTTTGCCCCATCCTTTTCCCACCTCTCTTGCCTTTAGAGTCTCCTCCTGTCATTTGATGTTCATAATCAGTGCATTGTGTATGTGTAGTGAAGTAGTGTGGCTCACTGGTTAGAGGCGGCAGACCCGAGAGCAGAGAACGGCCCGGGACCAGGGTTCGATTCCCGGTGCGGCAGGTTTCTGGACCAGGGTCAGCGGACTCGATAATTCTCTCGCCTCGGTGCCCACTCTGATCAGCGATCACACTCGGCAACTCTGGGCATTAGCTTGCCTCATCTTCACTAACGGCCCCACCAGACCGCCGGGGATGCCTGGTCTCACCCTGGAGATACCCATTAAGGGACCATCTCTCAGGGAAGCCAGGAAGGGTTTCGCAGCGGTCGAAGCGCCTTGGGACCCTACGGGTAAGTAGTGCGCTATATAAATGCCTATACATACATACATGCTTTTGTGGACATCATCCCAGGGTTTGCTCCATTCCAGGCAGTGTCCTCATTGTTTATTCCATACCAGGGTTCCCCACTAAAGATCTATGGAGTCAATGTTGCCTCGCACAATCTCCCCTGTATCAGCACTAGGGTCTGCTGTGGCCGTAATTGCCCTTGTTGCATCATCTTGTGTATTTCCTGTACCGCTAGGAGCCCTTTGCCTAATGATGACCTAAGGAGAAGGGCAAACAGGTCCAGTCTTGTTCTGCGCCTTGTGTGTCTGCTTGGGATCTTCTTATCAGAATATTCAAGTTTGCAATTTACTCGTCAATCGCTGCTGCATACATTGCCAGGGTGATTAAGACCCTAATCATTATATCCATTTTATTAGTGTGGTAGTTCATTGCTACTACCGAGCTCTGCGTGATTGCCCAGTGTCCCCCTTATGGTTCTTTAAAACCTGTTGCAGTGGAGCTGGAGTTTGTTAGGGCATCATTGGCATATGAGGCTAGCATGTCCTCCCATTCCTTGGAGCAAAGTTATGAGAATGTCTACCTCATGGGGTTACTGTTGTTGGTACTGGAGTGACCACTATTGTGGGGGTCCTCCTCATTTGCAGAGGCCGCTGGTGTGCACACAAGTTGCTGTCTCTCTTCATCCTCCTCTAGTTGGTTTATTAGGTGAGTCAAATCATTCCTTCCCCCAACGAGGAACTGAACAGATTTATAGAAGTATCTTTCTCAGCCAGAATTAGACCCAACGGTTTGAGGTTGGTCCAAGGCACTGGTACAGATTGCTGCTCTTGATGTGGAGGGCTAAGTCTTAGGTTGTTTGTAGTTGCTACCTCCTCTACTATGCCAGCTTTTTCAGAGTTGTCTCTCTGGTCAGGGACAGCAGGTTGGTGCCAGGGGTTTCTTCTTCAAACCTGTTTTCAAATTTGCTGCTTTGAGGTGAAATAACTGGCCCTCTCAGTTGTTTGTGACCTACCACTGTAGGGCTAAGAGGTATAGGTAGTCCAGTGATGTTATTAATTCTTCCTTCAAGCATTTAAACTTCAATCAATCAATCAGTGTTTTTGTAGAACGCACTACTCACCCGTTAGTGTCTCAAGATGCTGGGGGGTGGGGGGTAGTGCAGATCCCTTGGGGCTGCACCACCATGTCTTGAGGTCCTTCCTAAATAGGTGGAGGGGGAGCTAGTTCCATGTCTTGGCTGCAAGGAAGGAGAAGGATCTTCCACCCGCTCTGTTCCAGTAGAATCGGGGGACGGTGGCTAGGGAGAGGTCAGCTGAGCAAAGGTTTCTCGTGGGTGCATGGAAGGAGAGGCGGTTGTTGAGGTGTTGAGGTCCGATGTTGTGGAGGGCCTTGTATTCGTGGGTGAGTAGCTTTAAAGGTATTCTTAATTCAATGGGGAGTCAGTGGAGGTCACAGATGTGTTGGGTGATGTGGTTGTGTCTTGTTATATCGAGGATTAGTCTGGCTGCAGCAATCTGGACGGTCTGGAGTTTGTGGAGGAGATTTTTGTTGATTCCGGCATAGAGGGTGTTGCCATAGTCAAGTCTGCTGGTGATGAAGACATGAGTGACCATTTTCAAGGAGTCGGAGGGTATCCATTTTATTGTTTTGCGTAGTGTACGGAGGGTGTTGAAGCATGCGGAGGAGTCTGCATTGATCTGGCAATTCAGTGTGAGCGATGAGTCCAGTATGATGCTGAGGTTATGTGTGTGGTCTGTCGGGTGGGTGGGTTTCCAAGGGTGGGGGGCCACTGGTGTCGTCCCATGTTGAGGGGGTAGAGCCGAGGATGAGGACTTCAGTTTTCTCTGAGGTGAGTTTCAGGCAGCTGTTCTTCATCCAGGTTGCAACAGCTTTCATCCCCTTTTGGAAGTTGTGCCTGGTGATGTCGGGTTCCTTGGTGAGGGAGAGGATGAGTTGGGCATCATTGGCATAGGAGACGATGTTGAGCCTGTGGTTTCTGGCGATAGTTGCAAGGGAGACCATGCAGATGTTGAAGAGGGTACGGGCTGAGGGAGGATCCTTGGGGTACTCCGCATCTGGTGTCCGAGAGGAAGGGAGGAGTTTTATTCTCTCTGTTTTGCTGGTGAGGAATGAGCCTTTCCTTGGATGCCAGCCTCATAGAGTCTGGTGGCTAGTGTGCAGTGGTAGACGGTGTTGAAGGCTGCTGATAGGTCCAGGAGGATGAAAACGACTCAAGAATTGTTTCTTCCCCACATAACCACCATACACAAACAGAAATTTACAGCATATTCCTCTGTATATAAGCATTTATTTGTACTATAGATATGTATCTAAGTGTGTATTGCTTTGTATAAATGTGTAGAATACTTAATGTTTAAAACAATTATTATATATAGATATTCATTAGTTCTGCTTCACAAATGTACATATTACTGATAGTTACATTATTCTATGTTTTTAACATGTATATAAGTGACTGCATGAATTAGTAAATATGTTTGGCATTACTATTTATCTACAATTGCTTCACTATTGATCTAAAAATATATATATAAATAAATAAAACTAATTTAAAGTACAACACTTGAAAGCCAGAGCTTATTTAATGCATCTTTAATCTGCATATACTACCTTCCTTTATGCATCTATATTACTTCCATGTATTTATGGACCTATTTCTTTATTACGTTTGGATCTACATATTTATTACTTTTACTTATTTATTACTTTTCTTCTAATTCAGCATATCCATTGCACTACCCTATTTTTCACTGTATACTGCTCTCAATATATCCTCTAGATCAACTCTGACTCATCTCAAACCTATTTCAACTACTCTTTCCTATTTCTCACCCTATACCTCTATCAATATATACATTACCTCCACTCTCTCATTCATCCCAACCCCCATACCACTACTATGATCCCCAAAATAACCTTTTCGAGACACTTCCCTACTCCACCCCTCCTTGCATCACCTCATACCTCATTTTAGTATTCAGATCCCCCAAAACAAGTCTTTCTAAACCCTCCCTCTGACTCCTCCACCTCCTTTTTACTACTCCCAAGACTCCTCCTACTGCTATGAGCTCCAAAACATAAAATCAAAACAATTCTAAATCCTTCCCTTCTATCCCTCCACTATCCTTTTTAATCCAAATAACAGACTAACATGTCCACCACTCAAATTCATTTCTTAGGTCACTACACTAATTCACCACTAACACTGTAGGGTTCCAGTGTAGCGTGCTACTAACCAAAAAAAACACTTTAACCTCCCCCCATTAGGGTAGCAAGCGCTATATAAATGCAAACCTTTTGTCCCTCCACTATCATTCTCAATCCCAAAAATCTGGCTAACATATCCACCACTCAAATTACTTACATATTTTCACTACACTAATTTCTCACTAATCCTTTATGGGTTCCAAAGTAGCGTGCTACTCACCGAAAAAGCACTTCAACACCCCATCAGGGGGTAGCAAGTGCTATTTTGTGCAAACCTTTTCCCTTCTCTATCCCTCCAGTATCCTTCTCAATCCAAATAACTGACTTACATATCCACCACTCACATCACTTTCATATTTTCACTATAAGAATTCACCACTTATCCTTTCTGGGTTCCGAAGTAGTGTGCTACTCGCCGAAAAAGCGATTCAATACCACATCAAGGATAGCAAGTGCTATATAAATGCAAACCTTTTACCCTCTTCTATCCCTCCACTATCCTTCCCAATCTAAATAACTGACTAACATATCCACCACTCAATTTACTTTCATATTTTCTCTATACTAATTCACCACTTATCCTTTATGGGTTCCGGATTAGCGTGCTACTTGCCTAAAAAAGCGATTTGACATCGCGTCAGGGGTAGTAAGCACTATATAAATGCAATTATTATACAATACAATGAGGGCTGCCGTTTGGCCTTGGTCTAGGAGAGCACGGATTTTATCCGTGGAGGTGAAGAGGGCGATCTCAGTGCTGTCGTTGCTGTGGAATCAAGATTGGTAAGTGTCTAGGATGTTGTGGGTTTCGATGAAGTATGCTAGCTGGGTGTTGAATGCCTTTTCGATGGCCTGCTGTTAAAGGATGCAGTAAGATGGGTCTGAATTTCTTGAAGTTTTATTTATTTATGTATGCGATTTTATATAGCGCAAACATTACCCGAAGGTGTCGGAGCGCTTTACATAAAGACCAGTTGAAAAACATAAGGACTTAGGATTACATGCGTTACATAAAGGCTACAAACAGAAAAAAATTGCAAATGTACAAGATGTAAAGTCACACAAGGAGATACAAATGGATATACTCTAAGAGTCACATAGGAATGGTAGATAGTACAAAGGTCTACTGCATATACTAGTGATTAGAGTTATCTCTATATACATAGGGAAGGGATACAAATGGATATACTCTAAGAGTCACATAGGGATGGTAGAGAGCACAACGGTCTACTGCATATACTAGTGATTAGAGTTATCTCTATATACATAGGGAAGGGATATGACTGGATATACTCTAAGATTCACATAGGAATGGTAGAGAGCACAGCGGTCTACTGCATACACTAGTGATTTGAGTTATCTCAATATACATAGGGAAGGGATATGACTGGATATACTCTAAGAGTCACATAGGAATGGTAGATAGTACAAAGGTCTACTGCATATACCAGTGATTAGAGTTATCTCTATATACAGAAAGCAGGGGTCGGAGGGGGGATGCAGTCACAGCACAAAGGGAGGGTGGGAGGGATGCAAGGGTATGGAGAAAAGGCAAAGCAGAAAAGGGAAGAAACATTTGAGGATCATCAACGGGGAAAAGGGTTAAAGGACGAGGGAATGGATGGAGGGTCAGAGTCCATAGAAAGGTGTCCGAAATCAGAAGCAAAATGGCTGCCAGGACAAAACAAAAAAGTAAAGAAGTCCAGGAGAGGAGGTGGTGGTGTGGTACGGCTGCTCGTCACCCACCAGCAGCATGTTGCCCAGGTGGGAGATGAGAAGAAAGACCACAGGCGCCATGGCATGGTGGGTTGTTGTCGTCGGGTGGGCACCTCACAATAAGGCAGATGGTTTCTTCAGGAGGGATTGACTTCGGCGGGCTTCCAGTAATCGGAGAATGTGGCGGTCTCGAGGGATCAGTTGATCATCTGGCATAGCTCGGGTGCGATGGCTGTGGCGGCCCCGGGGAAGATGTGTGGCGGGCATGGGTCTGAAGGTGCTCCGGAGTGGATGCTCGTCATGGTCTTTAGGGTGTCTTCTGTCGTGAGTGGGGCCCACTTAAGTAGGGTCTGTTGGGTGGCGTCGGTGAAGGCGGGGTGGTGCAGAGGTCATGGTCATTGAAGTTGTTGTAGACCGTCTTGATCTTGAGGTGAAAGAAGGATCTGAGTCTGTTGCAGAGAATCTTGTGAGGGTGGGACGTCTGTTGTTTCACTGTTGAGTTTCACTGTATGATGGTGAAGAGTTCCTTGGTGTTGTGGGTGTTGGAGAGGATTCTGTCTTGGAGGAAATCCTTCTTTGTGGCTTTGATGAGTTTGTGGTGTGCCGTGGTGACTGTTTTGTAGGTGATGCATGTTTCTGGAGTTTTACTGTTTCTCTGCATCTTTTCCAGTTGACGGCAGGAGTGCTTAGATTCTGGGAGTGACGTGGTGAACCAGTTTGCCTTCTTTTTGTGTTGTCTTGTGGTCTTCTGGAGGGGGCGAGTGTGTTGGTACAGTTGACAATCCATCGGTGGAGGTTGCTTGCCGCGGTGTTGGCAACTGTTGTGGTAGGGGGAGGAGTGCAGGTGAGAGCAGTGGTGAAGTGTTCTGCTGGGACTTTGTTCCAGATTCTGCAAGGGGTGGTGCACGTGCTTGAAAGTGCTAGGATTCTAAAAGAGAAATGGATGCAGTGGTGGTCCATCCAGAACTGTTCTATGGTGTGGCTGTAAAGGATACTGTTTACTCCTGCGAAGTCGGGGTCGAGTCGAGTGTGTGTCCTGCTGGGTGAGTGGGGGTGGAAACAAGTTGCTTCAGTCCTGTGTTGGTGAGGTTCTCTAGGCGGGCGGTGGTGTTGGGGTCATTATGGTTGTCCAGGTGGAAGTTTATGTCTCAGAGTAGTATGTAGTCTGTGGAGGCGAGGGCGTGGGGTGCGATGAGGTCGGGGATGGCATTGGTGAACAGGGCACGGGCCGGGTGGTCTGTAGATAAAGGTTCTGTGGAGCATCGTTCTGGGGTTGGTGTGGAAGTGGATGTGTCCCATGGAGAATGGGGGGCAAGACGTCATCCGAGTCTGTGATTGTCGTGTTGAGAGAGTTTTTGTGGATGATGGCAAGGCCTCCTCCTGTGCTGGTGGGGTTGTCTTTCCTCAGGATCTTGTATCCATCAGGATAATTTACGATTGTGCAGGCCCAGAACTATGCCCTGTGATTGTCTGGGATGAATCTGAATGCGCAATTGTTATAGGCTGTTGGGGTGTTATCAGGATTAGCAGTAAAATCTGTTTTATCTGCCCTGAGGGCACATTGGTTCTTTTTTTCCTGTGGTTCTGAGGTGCCACAGGCTCTCTTGTTTTAAAAGATCACATGGTATAACACTTCACATGTTGAACTATGTCCCCTGGCAGCTGTAGGGCATAGACCACCTTCTTTGGTTGTGTCCAGAACGTTTTAGAAATTGTATTAGCCGGAAAGAATTGAGGCTCAAGAGCCAGGGTAAACAAAAATTAAGGGGATTATGGAAAATTTGACTTAATATGGCTTACTGTGCAATTTAAAATTTCTTGGAATACGCTGTCTGGAGAGCAAATTGCACCGACCTAATGCTGGCCAGCTGAGCGCAGGAGCGTTCAGGCTCAAAGTGAGGAAGATTTCAGGATATGTCACTAATCGCTGTAACGCAGTTTCCTCCCAAGTGGAGGGCAAGCTAATTTCTCAGCCATGGACTTGGCTCGTTGTGCACTGAGGGTTGTATATGGTGATGAATGGTCCTCCAGCTGGTCAGACCTACATCATGAGGCATTATGGCCGCAAGGTAAACATTCCGGGGCAGCAGGCCGCAGGGTAATTATCCCATGGCTGAGAGAGCAGAGAGCTGGAGCTGGTGGGACCAATGGGTGGCACGAAGAAGCCCAGGGCCAAGAGCAGGCACAGTCCTCTTGTGTGCACTGTAGGAACATGCACTAGGGCCTGCTGAACCATAGGCAAATGGAGGCATATACAAAGAGACCCTTGTGCTGTGATTGACACCTTTCACGTCTCACTCTAGTAATCTCAGTTGCCCGCTATTTAAGCAAATCTGGGGCCAATCCAGAACCGGGGGTCTGGGGTCTGAACTAAAGCCTGGCCTTGACCTTGGCCTGGAGAAGCCTCACAGAGCTGTGGTCCACCTCCACAAGCTCCAGCTCATGGCCTATTGCGTCCTCTGCCACATCCCTCTGCTTGTGTGTGTACTTGTGTGTCTCGTCAACTCTGCAGATAAGTAGATCAATCACCCATCACAGGTGCTTCAAACAATATCACTTCAGTCATTTTTATATTGTGTTTTTCAAGCTTTTCAATTTTAATTGTTTTGCTATCAATTTTCAGATATGTCTTCACTTAATATGCCTGCTGCTTCTGCACTGGAGATGATTCTCAAATCCAATTCACTACTTGAGCCGATTAAAAGACTCCGGATGATGAGGGTGGACTCGCCCCTAGCAGTGGTTACTGTGCCACAGGGAAATTGTCAGAGGAATCTGACTTCTTTAATCATGAGAACATGTCTGTTGTTGTTTCTCAAATGATAACAGCATGTCAAGGTTTTTGACTGTTGAGCACAAAGTGGAAGGTACACGAGTAACCGTACCTTGAGCTTACTCACATTCTCTTAGACTTATGCCTGCTGGTGCAAGGGAGGAAGAGGCACTGATGTTGGTTCTTTTGGATGGAGTCCAACTTGAGCTACCTCCTTTTGCGGTGTGTTGCTGATAATTCTGACAATTTCACTCCAATGTATCATTTTGATATCGTCATAGATGATGGATTTCTTAGGAAGATGGTAGTTAAAACAAACCACTATGCTGAGCAATATTTGAAGCAGCACCAGGACAGGCACGAGAGCTATTCAAGAGTACACTGCTGCACTGCAATTAATGTTGTAGAAGTGAGTATGGTCCTGATGGGCATTTTTTTATAAGCAAACAGTGTCCTCTTGCTGGTCTTGTGATGCAGTAGTGTGTGAAGTGTTTAGTGTAATGCATGCCATTGTTCTCTTCTGTCATACATAAACATTTATTTTTGCTTATGTTGCGCATGCTGCATGTCAATGATAACACCTTAGCCCTTCCCAGGGACCATCCAGACTCTGATAGTCTATCCAAAGTTCTACCTATGCTGGACCACTTTGCAGCGCAGTTCAAATAAATGTAAGGACGAGGAATGATTATAGCTGTGGATGAGTCCTTGGTGTAGTACAAGATGGCTGCTGTGTTGGAGTAAATCAAAAGCAAGAGGACTTGGCATGATATTAAATTGTACCTGCTTTGTGAAAGTTCATCTGGCTATACACCCAGCCCAAGTGTTTACACAGGAAAGGACTCCACTGTTTCATCAATTAGTAGCCCTCAGTCATTAGCTACCAGTTAAAAAACCTTACCGTAGGTGTTAAGTTTATGGCATAAGGGGACTAGGAAAAAGAAACCAGGAACTTGTGCTCCCACTGTCCCTCCAATCCTGCCCTATGCCACCCCAAATGTTTTATTTTGTATTGCACAAAGGAACACTTTTGGGAGACAATTTGAGAAAGTAAGATTTGTGGTGGTAGATTTCAGGGACTGAGTCTTTACTGACTGTAGTAAGTTGGATCACATTGTGCTTGATTGTGGTCTGCTTGCCATGTTCATCATCCGTTAAACCATGGTGGATGCTCTGGCCTCTGTATGACAGGTGCATTAAAATTAAAGCAATGTAAATAACGGTCGATGGGACATATGCTGCATTATCATAAAGTACACTGTGTCTCAATTCCTGAAGCCTTTTATGGTTTTGGAACTGCACTTTAGGAAACATAGGTCAGCCAGGTTAGTTTCAAAGGTAGACATGCTGATACAGTTCATGGATTCTAGGCCACAAGGCATACTCGGGCCCCCCAATTTGGATCCACACACTGGAGAGAGTTGAATATTAGCATATCAAGTGTGCTAAAGATGCATGAAAGACATATGTTCTGAGTCTCAGGTGGCTGCCACAGGGAGACCATAATAAAGATTCACTTGGCACATATATGGTATTAGTCAGGACTTTGAACAAGACAGGTAGTAAAAGCTTAGTCTTCGTTTCTTTTCATTGGTATTTGAGAAAGCTTGTCGATGCATCAACGTACATCATGGCTGGTGGTATATGTGCAGAAATAAGCTGGTGGTGTGTTTGTATGCAAGCTCGCTGATCACTAGATGAATCACTGTGTGATTGGTGTTTTAGTCCTGCGGTGTATAAATATGATTAACCTTTGAATGGTAGTGAGATGCAGATGTGAGTGTTTTGATGTGCTGGGCCTATGGCTGGCAGTATGAATAGCATTGGGTTTGTTAGAAACTGGGTTACTGGTTGACTGAGGTGGTATCCCAGACACAAGCACACCCCAAATTAACCTGTGTTCGATCCCCCTGCTAGCTTGTCACGGAGTAAGTCCCATGGTGTGACATATGAAAGGCATGTTAATGCAATGTAAAGTGGTTGATTCCTTGACAAGGCTTTACAGCTCACCTCCAGTGGTCATGGGTTTAACATTTTGATAATGTTATTAGCATTCACTGTTTGACCCTAGCATGACTGGAGGTTCTTAAACCAACCAGTATGAGACTGTACTTGAGTAGTGGATGGCCTCCGAGGAAACCTATCAACACCAGCCATTTCTGAAAACTAAACACAGAAGGATATACTTTGCCTGAAATCACATATTATTCCCACATTTCTGTGACAAAAAAGCGTTGGACTCTGTAGGGATCCACAAAATTGCTACTACCCAGCCTTTGTACACTTGTCCGATAAAAATGCTACTATCCATCTGTGGCTAGAACTGTGCCCCCAGTGAGAAAGGATCAAACCAGAGCCAATGGAAGTGCTCACGAAGGTTTAAGTTTGGGGTTTGCAAGGGTTTCTGAGTAAAATAAATTCCTAAGACTTATCCTAATCATCCAACCCTGGAATTTCCCAGTTATCTCATTTTTGGAAATGTCTGGTTTTGAGAGGATTACGTACGTGGTGACCAAGTTAAGGTCCTAAACCTAAAGCTACAGACATAACAAAAAAACAATCTGTTTTGAGTGGGAAAAGGTGATCTCTCCATATTGTGTTTTGGGCCCTTTTCTGCATGGACCCACCCACATTGAACTTTTCCTTACAGAAATGTGAGGAACGTATGTGTTTCTATCCAAAGACTGAGGTTTGCAAAGGTTTTTGGCAATGGAACCTCGTGAGAGCCACACAAGTCACACCACAAGTGTCTAGTTTTCAGAAATGTCTGGGTTGGGAAGATTTCCCTGGATGGCAACCAAGTCCAGGCTCAAAATCCATGGCTACCTATATTCTAATTTTTAATTTTGCTGCGTGAAATGTGATGTCTCCAGGTCGTGTTTTGCGGCACTTTAGGTCATTGATGTTACACCCAGGCACACAAGTATGGTATACTTTTTATTGAGAGACGTGTGAAAATACTAGTTGGTAGGAAATGAATGGATCTCTACAGATGATAGAAGTTTCCCTAAAGCTACCCACATGGCAATAAAGGTTGGTTGTAAGTGGAATTTCTGACATGTCAATCAATCAAGGATTTATACAGCACTGCTAATCACCTGGTAGGGTATTCAGGTGCTTGTCCATGTTGCATTTTGGCGTTTTCTTGTTTTGGGCCCTAGACATACCCACACAGGTGGCGTACTGTTTTTATTTGGAGTCATGTGGACTGCGTGGTATGAGATTTGTGCATCCTCCCCAGATTCTGGAATTTTCCCCCACCAAACAGTGAGAAAAAATTTCATTTTGTCCAAAGTTTAAGGTTTACAATGGCTTCTCTGCAAAAAAGCAGTGTGACTGACACGCTAGTCACTCCACCCAGGACTCATCTAGGTGTCTAAACGTGGTAGGTTTCACTAGTTGGCGGCAGAGGCAACACCCAAAATCCACAGCTATCCACATTGTAATTATTTTTTATTTTGCTGGGGTAAATGTGATGTCTTCGGGTTGCCTTTTGGTCATTTTGTGTCACAGGCACTATGCCCAGCTACCAAGTGAGGTACCGTTTGCATTGGGAGACATGTGAAAACACAAAATAGCAGAATATATGTATTACCAGTTGGATTTCTCTGTATTTGTGGCTTCCAAATATAAGCCAGTGTGAAAAAATGAAAACATTTTACAAAATGCCCGTTGAATCACATGATAGTATGGTTAACCACAAATTCAGAGGTTTGCTAACTCAGTATTTTTTGTACATTTGAGAAATAGATAAGTTTCCATTATATCCATTCTCATTCATTATATTTGACCATATGAATTGCGGTAAAAATCATCATATGGTGCAGATCTGTTGTCGGCTCGGGTTATTGGTTGTTTTTGAAGAACTTACAAACAGTTTACATCGCCTCAACCAGAATCATCTATTAGACGGAACAGAGTATTGCTGTTGTAAATTGTCAACTGTGACAAAAAATTGCAGATGTAAATATAGTCACAAATGCATATGTATCCCTACACAGTTTCTTTTCTTTTTATTTCAGCGATTAGTTTATTTAGGAATACATTGAGAGATCTACCCACCCGACCCCTTTCTGAATTCAGAATTTTGCCTAGTTTTCAGAAATATACAACGTTCCAGAATCACCCATAGGTTCCACTCCTATTTCCTCTATAAACTGCAAGTAAGTTGAAACCACAATATATAGGCAAAATGGACTGCATATGCAAACGCTGTTAAAAAAAATGTTTTATATAATGTTGCTTATTCCTGAAAGTGGAAAGATGGTAATCTTAGCATAGCAAAGCTTTTGTTGATACCAGTACAGATACTGTACTTTCCGCCCCCACCAAAAAAATGCAGCTATATTTTTATTATATTGTTGGTTCCCTTTAAGGGATTTTAACTTTAGAATCCCCACGATGTTGTATAAATGACGCAAATGTGGAGTGGATACGTTTTGTTAAAAAAAAAGTTATGAAGGTTTAAGCATGAACAACACCAAGCATCAGGGACATAGAACATCTGACGAAGTCTAAGGGCATGGCATCTCAATAGTTCTGTAGATGTCATCCACAATCGCTACCTGATGAAAGTGCCAGAACATTTCCTCATA
This sequence comes from Lissotriton vulgaris, assembly GCF_964263255.1. NCBI lineage: Eukaryota > Metazoa > Chordata > Amphibia > Caudata > Salamandridae > Lissotriton > Lissotriton vulgaris. The sequence continues at coordinate 580,301,412 of NC_141687.1, read as the reverse complement.
AATTGATGAGATGCTGAAAAGGCCAATCAGTGCTGGCTGTGCCGGGGAAGTGCTAACGCTAATTGCTTTAATCTTTTATGGGGAGGATGCCTTGGTTGGTCGCAGAGGTCCTGTAATGGTGCACTGCGCTGCCTGTGTACAGAGTATGAGTAATGAGTTTAAATAATTTAAAAATCTCAGCCCTTTGATTGCCTGCTTGCTGAATCGGCTCAGAAAAAAAAGCTCTTTTGGCTCTAAATATAGCTTCCCAACACTATCTGGAGTAATTATTGGATGTTTGTGTCAGACTTTTGCAAATATAAGAAGAACAATTAGTGTACTTGTATAACAAGATGCCCATACTGGACCAGCCCTGTATGCCGATAACAGGTGGAGTTATTACCACGTGTTATTCCCCATTACATTGGAGGGCTCTTGAAATGGGATGCAAACAACAGCCCATATATTGTTTGCGTGTTAATGTATATACCCCAGGCAGTCTTTGTACATTTATATTTACTGAAAGACTCGGAACGAGGAGCTCAATGATGTTCACAGTGCGTAAGTCAGGAGGATGAGAGATTGAGAGGAATTCAAGGTTTAGTACCTGGGGGCTGGGGCAACCTGTGTTTTCACCTGACAGACCTTACTAAAGCTTTTTTGATTCCACAAAGAGACCCCATCCCTCGCCAGCCCTACACACAGCCATACTGCTGAGTTTAGAAGAGCTTTGGGCATAGGAGGAGATCGGTAAGAATACCTCATGAATGCTGATCAAAAGACCCAGATATTCTTTCATGCTAAGACCTGTATAAGGTATTTTTGTGAATTCCTTTTCAGTAGGGCAGGGTGCAGAAATGTAGCAAAGACCCCAGCGACGTAGAAATGGACAGATCACAGCTGATGCTTAGGACACTAAGCCTAGTGGTTGCAAAAAGGCACATAGCATGGCATTGGGGGATATGGCCCCGCCGACACTGCGCAAGTGGAAGACAGGAATGGATATATATATATATATATATCAGCAGAAAGGGCTAGAGGTTGTCCGAGGAAATTCCATAAGATATGGGACAGGTGGAGGAATTACTATGGACTTGACATCCTGGATGATGCAATGCAGGTGTAACACAACAGGGAATAGAACAATTACTTCTACAACACTAATACAGGGCGAAGAGACACTCCAAAAAGGGGAACCAGGATGTAAATCGAATGGTTGAGACAAGGGAAAAGTACTATGGGAGTATTCCTGATATATCTTACTAAAGTATGTAACAAGCTTGCGTGTTCTATGTAAAATGAACCCCTTGAATATGGCTTTGTAAGACATTGTGCGGCAACGGTTTTGTTTGTTACTGTTCAAATGAAAACCAATAAACATATATATTTTTTAATGTACCAAAGAGAGGGGCGAGATCGCCCACTATTATCTGTGGTAGCTGAAGTCTGTTGGCACCAAAAGCTGCAGTTGCTGGCCTTCAAATGAGCTGCAACAGAAATGTAAGGCAACCTTCCCCACCTATATTCTCACACCTGTGTGTATAGAGACCAATAGCTAACACCATATGAATTTTACAATATTTATTGGGTTAGCAGCAAGCTTATTACCCCCTCCTTCCAGAAAAGACAAGTCAGGCTGACAAATGTGCACACTGAAAGGCCATGACCTTATGACTAGTATGATGATGGAAGCACTGGGGATCCTTCTTTGGGTCCAGGTGACAGAGCCATAACCCTTGTTTGGGCTTCAGCCATGTGCAGCCTTTGAACCTTGGGTGAGAGTAGACTGTCCTTTGACTCTATAGTAGTGCTTCATATCATATCAAATATTTCATTACTTTTTGTATGGGAAATAGGGAAAAGCATATGTTCTCTTGGAAGTGAATGAAGATTGGCCCAAACAAGGTGTTTTTGTTTTTCAGATCTGTCTTTTCTTTATATCAACCCTGTGGTTGACATCAATAAAAGATACAACTTGTTGGCTAGCAATAAGGAAGCATACTTTACCCCTTCTCCCATTTACTGTGAATAGTCTTTTTCAGTGTCAAAAAGGTGGAATTCTGCTTTTTCTGGGGCGATGAGAAAGGAAGAAATTCTCCATTCAGATATTCTCAGGTGGATTAAGGACATAACGCGGGCACTGCAGCCAATGCGGCTCAGGAGGGACCCAATCTCTTCAGGGGCCCCAAATCTTGCCAGGCTCTCATTCAGCCCAAGGCAAATGAATACCTATTAGATAGGAGAGGCTTAGGGGCCCTTCAACACATTACGATTTTAAAGCCTTTTTTTTAATAACCTGCTCATTAAATATCGGGATTAAACTTTCTTGGAACTGTTGGATGAACAGAGGCATACTTACTCTGAATCATCTCCACACAAACTGTGTGGTTGCACCATTTTAAATCCTTGCTTTAACATTGTACAATTATTGCTCAATTTATATCTTCATATGTTGATGATGCAGTGCTAGCTACTGTTTTAATCTAATCGCTTATTTTTAGAGAGACCACCTTTTCTGCTTCCAAACCTCTAAAATGTTTCAGTGCTTATTTTCAAAGCAGTCTTATAGAGGTGAATGTTTGCAGGGGTTGAGAGTGAGTTTCACTTTTTTTGTGTCACATAATGTGGTTTTGTGTAGGCCTGGGCGGAATTTCAATTACGACGGATTAATAAAAATAATTTCGGTATTCTGCGTTACTCTTTGATGCAGACTGACCAATAATAATGAAACTATTTAAGAAACTAGCGCTGAATGCTAGGAGTAAATTGGGGAAAATCCTACCTCAAGTGTCTATTTGGTGAGAGCAAGCAACTACTCCCACTCGCTATTCCTGTTCTGTTGTATTTTGCACTGTTTGTTAGCGGGAAATGCATCTATGTGTCCATTCTTGGTGCAAGGGGGCATTTTTGTGCTAAGAAAATAGCGCTAAATGCAGAATTACTCTTTTCGCTTAATTCCGTCAAATGTCAGGGAATTTTGGGGTAATTCAACGTGACTAAACTACATAGAATTACACGACTTATGCCCACCCCTAGTTTTGTGACAGGTTTCTGACTTCTGGAAGAAGGTATGTGTACGTCAGAGCCCCGTTCTTGACGGGTAGAATAGAGAATTCCTTTCTTTGACATTGCTGCCGGGGGAGTGCTGCTTTTATAGCTTTGCGTTCACAGATGAGTTGTTCATGCATTGTCACTGCTAACCGGCTGCATCTTTGGGTACCAGACATACATCAAAAATTGAAACAAACCCTCGGTGAATGATATAACACTGCTAACTAGCATAGAAAAGACTTTCCAAGGATCCAATCCCGTTCTTTTATTGGTGACATTTTGTGTGTTTGTATTTTTGGGAGCGGTTGAGGAGTGTTTTAGATAAAATGAAATATATGCAGTTGCATATGCGTAGTCCATGTTAACTAATGTATTTTGCTCTTTAGCTTCGTGTCGCACTGGCACTGGGTACAGGACTGCATAAATGCAACAAATGGGACTGACTGGAAGTGCCTTAGGTCCACAAGCGGCATGTAAACAATGTCTACACCAGAGGTCTTCAAACTTTTTGATGTTGAGACCCCCTTGTAAAACCTTTTTAGGCGTAAGGACCCCCTTCCGACAAAAGTTTCTAGAAACTGGTACTCCTCATCATCAACTTTTGACAACCATAAATGCGCCTGTTAGACCTCATCACATCCCTCCATCATTCATCCACCCACACTTTCACACATCCATCCATCCACCCTTTCATCCTTCCATCCATACATCCATCCTTCATCCATCCACCCTTTCATCCTTTCATCCATACATCCATCCTTTACCCATCCACCCTTCCTTCCATCCACCCATCATTCATCCACCCACCTTTTCACACATCCATCCATCATTCATCCATGCAACCTTTTATCCATTCATACATACATCCACCCTTTCATCTTCCCATCCATACATCCATAATTCATCCATCCACTCTTTCATCCTCCCATCCATCATCCATCCACCCTTTCATCCATACATCCATCCACCCACGTAGACTCTACACACACAAGTGTAGCAAGTGTACATTTGCACGTGTTACGTCCAAATGACATTGCAGAAGATTATAGTTTTTTTATTCTCCACGGAGAATATTTTTTTTCGTATGAATACGATCCTGGACAGGAATTTACACCTGACACAGATGGTATAAATATCTAACCATATTTAGGATGGTAAGGTTGTCCCTGCAAGAGTTTGTGAATACTCTCAAACTCACACATGTATGAATGTTCGCCTACTGAGGCATGCATCCCTGCTAGGGAATGCCCACATCACACCCTTGTAGAAAAGGTGCTGCAAGCTGATATTAAACCATAATGGTATAATGATAGGTTTGAGCAAATACATTTAAGAGGGTAAATTCACATTTGTGGATATAAAATGTAAGTTTACAGGCATGCACCATTTAGTTCATCTTCGTGCATAAATACATTGAGAAAGGGTCCTTTATGAGCCAACTAGTTGTGACTGTGCAAATGAGAGTGGTGAGGCTATAGTTAAAGACTTGTGATTGGCTTACTAGTCGGTGGTGAGTAAGTCGGGCGCAGACCTGAAACTAGATATCTTATAATGTATTGGTAAAATACATACAATATGTACGATTGTGCTCCAATAACTGTTATTGGATATGCCCAGTACCTTCTTACTGTTGCATGTCCTACAGTGTCTCGGTTTTGGGATAAACCTCTTTGTTGGATAAACATAATTACTGTCGAAAAAAAATAATTCTCATTCGTCATATTATGTTGCAGAGGATTTCACAAACAATGACGTGAGCATTGGCATGTCATGAATTGGTCAAGGGAAATAAGCAATTTCCTGTCAAATCTGCGAGTAAAATGCATTTTTTCAGCTGCAATAACGTTTTTCGCCTTAAAGGAAAAGCTGTATTTTGATGAATCAAACAATCCCCTGAGCAATCCTCAGGGGATTCTTTTAAAGCTTTAGATATCTTATCCTGAATTGTATTATTGGGTTTTATTATGGGTGTATTGTTGATTAATTTCTCTCTTGCCTTGGCTACATTGTGGAATTATAAAGTTTATATTGTGTTTTAATGTCATGGAAGCAATTGTAATGAAGTATATTCCTATAGTTGTACATTTTAGTTGTTCATAATGTTACCATGTTATTGCTTTATACGTATAGATGTACTTTAGATTAGATTATTAATGTTTATTTCTGGGACTGCCCATAAAACACATCAAATTAATACAGAGTCGTTACTCTTAAATATATTGAAAAGTTATGCAATTTAAAAATCATAAAAACATCATTATACAATTACCACACTCTAAAATGATAGAAGCAGATTAAACGTCAGTATAACAACAATAAAAAAAGAAATGGACATCATCTAGATGCGTTGGTGGGTCTAACGAAGCAACCAAGTATACGATTAGACAGATACAGTTACCACCACACATGAAAATTCATATATTTGCAACGAGAAAAAATGTGCAAAACGACAGACATAGGGGGCTAAGTAGAAAGAAGCCAATAGGGGACAGAAAGGTGGGTACACATGCAACATTTCAAACTCTTATCATTTGAGTATAAGAAAGGATTTGTTTATGGGCGAAAAAAAAAGCATGACCAGCATGAGCATTAAGTAATCCAGCACTACTATGATTATCAATTCTATATCATTCTTTGTGGTTAAGAATGGCCTTCCTCCTTAATGTGTTGGCCATATACGGATATTTGGAGACTGCAAGAGATAAAAGTTCTCTTGTATCACTCTAGAAGAGTCTCTCCGCTTCCTAGTGGTGTCTGACACCCATAAGGTTACATGCAGCCAACAGCCATTTTTTACTAACCTTTTGATAGTGAGGGCAGAATAACATGAAATGGGAGTCTGTGTCCGCTATGTTTGGACAATTTGGACAAAGGTCGGCCTGGGGGGATACATTTTCCCATGTAATGGTATGCTCACTCAGGGGCATAACCCCATACCTGTATTGAACATACAGACATTTTAGTTGGTGTGGATACATCCTATTCATATATGGTTCAAACGCTGGTAAGCTCTTGTGGTTCCGGACCTTGCCTGTGAAGGTGTTGGATTGGTGCGCTTCCCACGTTTGGGCTAAGACTGCCTCCCAGAAAGACTGTTTGACCCTTAAGGCATCTCCTTATTGTGTCAGGGGTTGACCATGAATTAATCATACCTATTCTGAGTGAGGTGTCTCGTATGTGTCACAGCCACGGTGTTCTCACTTTTCTATCAAGGGTTAAAAGATCTTTCACACACTCTCAATAAGATGCCAATTCGGGTGTGGACATAATCTGACCCAATATAGCAAAGGTTTAAAAGAGCTATTAGATGGATAGGGTTAAAAGCTAGATCTAGTCGCATCGGAGTTACAGGGGAGCTTTGGGGTAGTTTAAAAAGTATTTTCATGAACCCATTTTCTACATTAGTTAACCTTTCCGCATCAGCATATCTCCAAATCTCAGCTCCATATAATTCTAATGCAACCGCTGTAGCTTTATAGATGGCAATGACCAGGGCAACAGGTCCTTGTAGCATCTCACTATAGCAGAGGCTTTCTGGTGTAATGAAGTTTTGCTTTTTTCCAGCTATGGGGCCCATACTTGAGTGTCGCTTAACCTCACCCCAAGGTAGTCAAAGTGATGGACTACATCTAAGGGAAGGCCCTCTACAATCACAATTCCTCTGCACCTCTTGTGGGGATAACTCTGGATTCGAACGAATTTAATTCTAGTCCTCTTTCCCCCAAAAAAGTGACAAAGGCATTCAGTTTGGATTGGAGGCCCATAGGGGTACGGGACATTAGCAGGGTGTCATCAGCAAACATTAGTATTGGGGTTGATATGCCCGCCCCTCTTGGGGCGTCATGTTTATAAGCCTTCAGGCTCTTCACTGCACCACTGATGAATAGGCTAAACAGTGTGGGAGCAAGGAAGCATCCCTATCTGACCCCTTTCCGGATCTCTATCTTCTCTGTCAAGTCCCCTGTTGTGTTCCATCTCACCCTTGCATATGTATTTTCATGAAGAAGCCTGAGTATCCTTAGGAGGTCTATGGGGAAACCGTACCCTTCTAGCACCTCCCAAAATATGTTTCTTGGGACCAGGTCAAACGCCGCTCTTAGATCGATAAAGGCGACGTATAGGTGGTCATGTTACTAGGTGATATATATCCAGGTTATCACCTTTAAACGGAGAACCTGGTCGAGGGTGCTGCTTTTCAATCTAAAGCCTGCTTGGGACTCTTCCAGCATGTTATTTTGGATCACTGACAAAATATCGATGAACAGAAAGTCAAGAATATCTACATCCTATCTATATCATGGTAAGTACAAAAATATCGGAAAAAATATATCCCAGTCAAAAATATAGTTGTAAAAATATCGTTTTTTAAAAATGTTTAAAAATTTTGTAAAATAAAGTAAATAATACATATAATTAAAAGAAACAGTTACAAATATTAAAACATGTTTAAAAAGAATAACTAATACATATAATGTTAAAATAAATTAAACATATACATATATAAAATATTATATATACTTACTCCACAGAGTGCAACAGTAGGTAAAGTGTTCAGCCACGGACCGTGGAGGGAGTGTCGGTTTACTTACCTTCAATTATCCATACTCCCGTTTTTAGCACCCCCCACACCCTGTCCCTCCCACACCCCGCCTCTCTGCCCCACCGAAACACCCTCCACAGGCCGCGGCTGAAAGTGTTGGATAGTGTAGGGGTAAAATTTACTATTGCAACTCCAGAGAGTGCAACAGTAGGGAAAGTTTTGGATATAGTACGGGTAAAAATTACTATTCACACTCCAGTGAGTGCAACAGTAGGTAAAGTGTTGGATAGCATAGAGGTAAAAATTACTATTCCCACTCCAGAGAGTGCAACAGTAGGAAAAGTGTTGGATAGCGTAGGGGTAAAAATTACTTTTCTCACTCCAAAGAGTGCAACAGTAGGGAAAGTGTTGGATAGCGTAGGGGTAAAAATTACTATTCCCACTCCAAGAGTGCAACAGTAGGGAAAGTGTAGGCTAGCGTAGGGTTAAAAATTACTATTCCCACTCCAAAGAGTGCAACAGTAGAGAAAATGTTGGATAGCGTAGGGGTAAAAATGACTATTCTCACTCCAAAGAATGCAACAGTAGGGAAAGTGTTGGATAGCGTAGCTGTAAAAATTACTATTCCCACTCCTGTGAGTGCAACCAATGGGCAAGGTATTGGATAGTGGATTGTAACATACTTATAAATTAAATTATTTTTGTAATTAAATAATGCTTTATTAATAAATTAACAATAAATTAATTAAAATACCAGTAAATTAAGATTAATAATTACTTTAAGAACATTAAATTACTTCCCACCCTATTCCCCAATAAACACACAACAAACACCACATACAATTTTACACAAGTAATGTAATTATCAATTAATCAATTAATAAAAATGTATTACCAATTAATAAATAATTAACAGTACATTAATTATCAATACCAATAAATAATAATCAATAAAAAGTAATTGCAAAATAATAATTAATTAACAATACATTAATATCAATACCAATAAATACAAATGCATACAATTATTTACCAAGTATTAATTAATTAATAAACACCAAATTAATTATCAATACCTACAAATATAAATTAATAATTTCTTATTTACAATTAAATTACTTCCCGCTATGTTGATTTAAAAAAAAACACTCAAGAAGAGATACTGGCCTCAGCACTTCGACTAAATTCGTTAACGACTACAGAAATTGGCCTTAAACTTGGCTTACTAAAAAGTGAAGCAAAGACTAAGTTTATCCAGAAGAGCAGCGCTAATATTCATAAATTTAAAATAGTACAATACGAGGGGGGGATAAAATCAGCAAAATCTTGGCCTATAAAGTTGCTGAGGGCAGAGCAGGTACTTTGATTACAAATATTCGGGGGGGCGGTAACAAAATTTATAACCAGCCACTAGATATACTAGAACAATTTGTTGATTTCTATAGAACATTATATACCCCAGAAACTGCGCCTAACCCAGACACAACACGGGAATATGTTGACGAGCACTTAATAAACACACAGAACATTTCAGGGATGGACTCATTGTCTGATGATATAACCATGGCAGAATTACATCAGGCCATTGCTTTATTACCTGCAGGAAAAGCGGCGGGGAGGACACAATACGTTTGGAGATATATAAAGCATGTTTAGTGGAATTAGAATCTTTGTTGCTGAAGGTAATGCAATCTGTTGGGCCAAACGGAAAAGCTCCTAAATCATGGAATAGGGCGAAAATAATCTTTTTTTTGAAGAAAGACAAGCCGAAGGAGGAGAGAGGGTCCTATCGACCCATCTCTCTGATAAATACTGATGCAAAAATATTTGCAAAAATTTTAGCATTAAGACTGGCCCCTATTATGCCTCAAATTATTAACCCACAGCAACATGGGTTCATAACCGGGAGAGACACTACAACACACGTCAATATGGCCATCACAGCATTTGATGTAGCAGAGACAGAATCCACCCCACTCGGCATGATCCTATTAGACGCCGAGAAGGCTTTTGACCGAGTGGGGTGGGACTATCTCTGGTGCGTCCTGTCCAAAATGGGGTTCGGGGGGCAATTTCTGCGGGGCATACAGGCGCTGTATGATAATCCAACGGCTTGCACCAGCTATGGGGGCCTGACCTCTCCAGATTTTTTAATCCTACGTGGCACTCGTCAGGGATGCCCCCTTTCACCTCTTTTATTTGCCCTCTCACTAGAACCTTTTCTGTTTGCTCTTCAGTCCCAAACCCAGATTGTACCTTTTAGATCCGGCTCACAGGTGCTAAAAATAACAGCATATGCTGACGATATTGCGGTCTATTCACAGGATATTGTGGAGGTACAACAAGGAATCGCCCTAGAGGCTGGTAAATTCGGGAAGGTGTCTGGTTATAAACTTAACCTACAAAAGACACAAGTTATAGCTAACTATACCCCAGCCGTGGCGGTTCCCGAGATCTGCAAAGTTGCTACATATCTAGGGGCCAAAATAACGTCCAAATTACAGGAAATCAACAATATAAATTACAACGAACTAACTAAATCCACTATTCTACTATTAAAAAAGTGGCACAGATTATCCCTGAATCTAATTGGTAGAATTAACCTAATTAAGATGAAGGTACTGCCTAAATTCGTGTACTTATTTCGATCTATCCCACTGGCACTAAATAATCTGTTTTTTAAGCAACTAGATGGAGCACTCAGCAGGTTTATCTGGGGTTACAAAAAAGCAAGAAGGTCGCTGAATCTTCTGAAAAACAATACGAGTGAGGGAGGGCTTCATTTTCCTGATTTTAAGATGTACTTTTGGTCTGCTTTTGTTATACGCCTCCGCTCTCTACTTAACAGAGGAAGAGCACTGTTTTTTCACTCTTTTATGTTAAAACATGACTCAAATATGTTTTTGCTACGAGCAAATGACCCTAACTACTATAAAAGGGTCAAATTCAAGACCGCAAGGGACATAATAAAGATTTGGGGCAATATATTAACTCTCTGCAAAACCACTTTCTTCCATTCAAAGCTACAGCTGTGGGGTAATCCGGGTCTCCCGGGAATCTTTAATGATAACATCGCTCTTAGTTGGTCTAGGTCAGGAATTAGCGTCTTAGGGGACCTACATGGCACACAAGGGTTCTTAGATTTCAACACTCTTAAACTGATATACGATCTACCTGAAACTATGAGGTACAAACACCTACAGATGCACGACTACCTGATCAACAAAAAACAAGTTCAGGAGGTTTCTGAACTTGTGACATATGGACTTGTCTATATTCTTTAAAAAGCAAGTCAGTAATAAGTGAAGCTTATAGTCTTTTAATCGGTCTCAAATCAAACAACTGTACTAAATTAGCTGATAAGTGGAGCAGACTACTGGGTCTAAATATAACATCAAAACAGATAGAGTGTTCCCTGTCAAATATTAATAAGCGAGTACGGTCATCTAGTTTAAGGCTCCAACAATTTAGAACGACTTGCATGCTATATTACATGCCCGAAAGAATCTCCAAATGGTCCCCTAATAACTCCTACAGCGATCGTACGAAATGCCCCAAATGCTCCATCGAGGCAGCCGATCTGGCACATATGCTGTTTTCTTGTCCCAATCTTAAGGCCTTTTGGGGGGATATTCAGAAGGTTTTGAAAATTAAGCAGATTCAGCTGCCCATATTTACTGCTGCTTCTGTTTTGTTAGACACCTATCCTGTCTCTTTCCCACAGGCTGTCTTGGTTACTATACTTATGTCTTGTGCCAAATTAACCTTGGCCAGAGCTTGGACCTGCTCCGAACCACCTACGGTCTGGGGCTGGTGGGCACTTGTAACTGAGATTCACTCGATGGAGCTAGCCTTAGCGAATCTTAGGGGAACACGCTCACTGAGCAAATATGAAAAAAATTGGGGAACCTTTGTGGAATGATGGTGCTTTCTCCCCCTGCTAAGCATAGGCAAACATTGTGCTTTAATGATATTAATAACGAGTTCTTTCTTCTTTTTTCTTAACTTGTACCAGGGCAATTTATTTTGGCTGTGCGTTGAAAAAATGCTATAACTTCTTAAATATGTATTAGCGAATTTATTTATTTTTTTCTCTTTTTTTGTCTTTTCCCTTTTTTTTCTGTTTTCTTTATTATATATACATGTCCGCTAATATATGTATTAATGTATTTTTTCCTTGTCAGCCTGTTAATAATAAAAAATAATAAAAAAATAAATAAATTACTTCCCACCCTAGTCCCCTATTAACCCACAACACGCTCCAATAATAAATTAATCCAATTAAGATAATGCTCAATTAATAAATTAATAGAAATTCATTACCAATTAATAATTAATTGACAATAAAATGAATTATCAATATCAATAAATAAACATTAATCATTACTTAATTACAATTAAATTACTTCCAACCCTATTCCCCTATAAACCCACAACCAGTTACAGAAGTAAAACGCAAATATTTATTAAAAATAAATAATAATTACTAAAACTTCTTATTTAATTTACTATGTTACTTCCCACCCATTTCCCCTATAAACCCACAATCCGCAATGGTACTAAAACACATAATTTACTTTTTTTAAATGACTAACTTCTAAAAATTTTACACATATATTTAAAAAACAGTACAATACTTAACAAATTGTAGAACACATATGTATATTACTAAGGTCGCTTACAACATTAACATAATGTAGAACACATATGGATATTACTAAGTTCGATAATAACAAAAACGATATTTCTTACCTTCAGGTCGATATTCTGGTTGTCAATATTCTTGATGTCGACATACTGTTCCCACGATATTTAAAACTCAATGTTAATGTAGGTCAATATTAAAAACTCGATATTATGTCTGTGCATCTGTTATTTTGTTGCATCCACTCGTTGTCTGTAGAAGAGTTTCTGCGAGTTATCAAGTAGGCTTATCGGCCTATAATTTGAGGGGACAGATCTCCCGCCTTTTTTATAAATTGGTATAATGACTGCACCTTGCCACGACAAAGGGATCATATTATCTTTTACTATGCCATTTGATAAAACATTCAAATAGGGAGCCCAGATGTCTGGTTCGGAAAGATAAAGGTCTCCCGGATTGCCATCCATTCCTGGGCCCTTGCCTTTTTCCATTTCTATTATAGCTTTCTAGGTGTCAGATAAGGTCAATGTAAAGGTGAAATGACCCGCTGAGGTGAGGAGTGGAATAGTCACATTAGGTAGTTGGGCAGCTCTCACGTCTCCAATGGGGGTGCTGTTTGGAACAATGTTTTGCTACGGGGAATCATAAAGGCCACTAAAGTGGGTGACCCAGACATCAGGCATTATCGCAGGATCTAATGGATTGGTATTAAATGGAATACAGGATTGTGGTGGTAGTGTTCCTCAAAATGAGAAAACGTCCGCACATATGAGCAACCACCAGTAATATGAGTCCGAAAAAGATATATCAGGTGGACACAATCCTTCTAGTCTGGTTCACTAGTATATATTCATGAGGAACATAGAGCGATGTCCAGAGTAATTGTTCAGAGTAAAAGAGGATAGACTTAATAAATTCATAGATCTTGCTTCGTGGAGGTGGAATCGTCTTTTCTCAAGTTTAAGCGATGGCCATGATAAGTCACTAGTTTAGCGCAGCGTCACCCTGACACCTCCGCTGCTGTCAGCTACCTATATCTTTTTCGGACTCATATTACTGGTGTGACCTTAGAACTCGGTTTCATCTGCATTAGATAACAAGATTCGTGGTGTTGAATATCAGTGCACTAGTTCCGTCTTCTTGGCCTTGAAAAAGTCTCCATGAGACGAAACACGTGTCGGCAGGACAAGCTGGAAATATTTTTAATGTTTATGAAATAAAGATTTGAAGTCTAACGCTTGGTCTGGATCCGTACTTTGGAAGTCCATTTCCTATCAATGAACTGTAATCTTGAAACTTGTGATTGATGACAATAATTTTTTGGATCATTACATACTTTGTGAGAGTGCTTGATAATGCCTGTTTTCTCTTTGGTATTAAATGGGTTCACTGCTATTCATTTCCTAAAGTTTTTTGAGTCACCCTTCTCAAAGGCCTCAGCTAGGGTTAACCTGAAGGCCTCATCACATTCTCTTTTGTTTCTAACTAAAAGGTTTTTATATTCATGCCTGGTCTGATTACCTTATTTTTTGTGCCTTTTAATACAATTTTAACGAATGCAGATCCTAAAGCTTAAAAAAAGAGAAAAAACTGTGGAGAAAAGTGAAAGAGATTAATCAGGTCAGATTTTCTGATATGTCTCCGTGAGGCAGCCATTTAGAGGTCGCTTACCCCGATTTTGGTGATCCTGGTAGGTGCCCAAAATGGAGTTCAAAAGCTGAGTTCAAGTGAGCTATTTGCTTTGGGAGATTTTTTTCAGGAATTCTTTATATTTCACCTTCTCTTGCCTCCTAAGGTCACTTACTGTGATCTTTGGGACCCTTGTGTACACATCACTCTACACAGCTGGTGTGTGTCTGCTTTTTTACCACAGGAATGAACGAGTTTTCTTCCAACATTTCAGCTGGTTCAGGGGACAGAGAAACCTAACAACTCTTCTTCTTTGAACATCATGTCAAATTTATTTGGTTGCTCCTCATGCTCAGGATGAATTTGCATCTTATTCACCGCTCATGAGGAGTTTTCAAGGCTCCCATATTTGCCATAGGTTGCTTTATTACATGGATTTCTCTGCGCCATGGTGGCACAGGGAAGGACAATATAAGAGTACCCCAGAATTGGAGAGAGAAATCTCTTTGTGTGTCAGGGACATTTGACTTTTGCTTCTAAGCAGCTAAACACCCACTCTAGTTGTTAGGAGCTAAAAATCAAGCGAGAAAGCCTAGTGGCCTAGAAATGCATTCAAGTGAGACGAAGTTCACATCAGAAGACATCACTGCCCGGCAAGAGGGTGTCTCTAAAGATGGTGGGTGGTCCTATCCTAAGCATACACAAGGAGATGATGGACAGAGTGCTGAAATATTTCAGTCACTCACCCCCAGCCACAGATCTGGGTTGCATCCATCATTGTTCTTTAGCTCACTTCGACACCCCAGTTCAGACCCAGCCATATGCAAATCAGTCTTGACCCTGCTCCTCATGGGACCAGTCCAGCCGAAACTGCCAAGACAGGTCTTCCCTGGGCTGGAAATAAGCATCCTGGGACCGGTTTTGAGGTAACACCCCTCATCAGCCAGGCTAGCGGGCATCCAATGGGAAAATGAGCAAGGGACCCACGTCTGGGCATACCCTGCCAACTTAGGATGAACAATGCAAACACAAAAGAATGATCGAGGAAGCGCTGAAACCTTTGGACACTCACCCCCAGTCAGAGAATCCATCATCGTTCTTTAGCTCACTTCGCCACCCCAGTTCAGACCCAGCCATATGCAAATCAGTCCTGACCTTGTCCTACACCAGGAGGAGAGATGTGATAGCCTCCACTCACATGGTGGTAGCTATTAATGAGCTCCTAAGTTGTGAATGCACTGGGACTATGTGAATACCATAAAAACTGTACATTTACTTAATTCATTGTGGGAAATTTGTGAGGAGTACATTATAATATTTAAAAGTATTATTTTGTATTAGGTCCACTGTGTCTAAATTAGTAAAGGCCTCATTTAGGGTTTGCATGCCAAAAAACCTACTGCAAATGATCATGGCTATGACCCTACTGAACCCACAATTCCTTCCCATTTAGAGGAGGATAAACGGTTGATTCTGCGACAGTCAAGTCTCCACTACCTTGTGGATACACAATCAATGGTGACGACTGGTTCTCCAAAGGGTCAACACTTTTTGTGCATCGAAAGGTCCATCATATCCTCCTTATGCAGCTCTTCTCTGCCTAGTTTGTCATGCAAATCATGGCGGATTCTAGCAGGGGAAATAAGGAATGGCACCATTTAGGAAGAAAACTTCCCCTGTGTCAGGACAAATGTTGTTGTTTTTTATTTTTTTCCAGAAAAAAAAATACTCTGCAATGGGAGATTGTGTCTAAAAAAAACAAAAAGGCCTAGGAGTCGACCATGATGAAAGTGCTCCCTCTATATTGGCAAGGTCTGCGTACTGCCTCTGGTGTCTAAATAACCACAAAAGTTCCTGGAGACACAGACATCTGTCTCCGAGTCCCCATCCGTCTGTAAGGCTTATAGTGGCTACCTCATTGCATGTCCTCATAGACCATATGGGTCATTTTTACAAAGAAATGCTTTCTGGGTCTTGTTGTCTTGTAGTCTTAATTTACTATCATTAAAATAATTAGACTAACAAAAAAACAATGTTTTCTAGGTGAAAAGTCTAGGACTGGGAACAGTGTCAGTGATCACACTGTGTGAGGCGGCCACATTAGCATTGCCTTTCACATAAATACCACAAAAATCCATGAATTATTTCAGTGCATTTCAGGCTGAATTGACAGTGCTTTGACTATGTGTGTCATAAAATGCTGTATTGGACCACGATGGTTGCGTTAGCATGCATGAGGTGGACCACAGAGTGCATAGGATTGGAAGTAAATTGACAAAACCTCTGATGCAGTCTCAGTGTGCTGTGCAAGGTTGAAATCAGAGTCAAAGAGGGTTGGAACTCCAAAGCTTTGCCTCCTCTCTCTGTCTAGTTCATCTGGTGGTCTGTCAGCACTCCGGCTAGTCATTAACTGGCACTCTCTCAGAGATGTGTTTGTCTCTCTTTATCCTGAAGATTATGCTCTGCACTGCACCCAATGTTAATCTGAACAATAATAGGTAATTGATTTTTGGACATCCTGAGATGTTTGCGCAGTTCTTCTTCCTCTTACGACTTGCTATTTGCGGTCCAAAAACCCTTGAAAGCTACCCTAATATTTATCTAACCCGTCCCTCAGAAAACCTGATGTATCTGAAAGGCTCTACCCTGAGAATTGTTGTTGTCGGGCCTCAGGCCCACATGATGGCAATAACTGACACAGACACCAGGAGATATGGTACAGTACACTGGCCACGTGCACCCAGGTCTTTTTCTTGGCGGGTCTATGTCACTCGTGACACCCGTGATGGACAGGTGGGGGTGCAAGTATATCCAGCCCTCAAGGGATTGGCTGGGAATACAGCTGCCTGCTGAACACTGAACGTGTCCTGCAGGATACTACATTCCTCCCACCTTTATTGAAGAACAACAACAAACATTAGTCCAACCTGTGGGGACAAAGCAAATAGTCAACTAAACACCACAGGTTCCATCAGCCTTACAAGTCAGGTGACGGGAAGACGTCAGACATGGGCTGGTGACTCTTCCTGCAGCAGGACCATCTCGGCAGGCACTCATAGTTAAACCTGAGGAGTACAGGACACGACTGCTGGCTTGGAGACCTCCGCTGCATAACGTCAGCTCACTGATGATGACATGTCTTATAATCCTGTGTGGCTCCACTCTGCTGACGTCAATGATGGTCTGTGGTGAGTTCTAACAGATCATACAATGGGATGCGTCATGAGTATGGATGGAGTCCATGGCGAGAGTTCACGGAGGTGTTGCCTGATCGATTGTCTCAGTTGAACCGCTTGGCTGAAACCGATAACCTGCCGGTGGGGCAATGTCTCTTATCACTTTCCTGCCTGGGAAGGCCCGTTGTCGGGGTTGCTGTGGGACTGCAGGAGGGCTGCGCTGGGGCCGCTCGTGTGCCGAGTGGGGGCTGCTGCAGGACCACCGAGGAGCCGTTACTTAGTCGCATGCACAACCTTTGAGGGTGGATGAGTCTTGGCGAAGACATGCTCTCACTGACGCGGTTCAGGTGTAGGCCAGGTTTGCAGGTAGCCTCTGATTTCTTTTGCGGCGGATGTGGCAACCGTGTAGGACTCCAGTCCATCGGTACTCTGGGGATGGTATTGCTTGATGCATGTGATGAGGGCTGACGCGATGGTAGTTGCCAGTCATATGGTGAGTCAGAATAACAGGTGGTGGTGACTTGCTGGGCGAGTTGGATGTCAGGATGTCAGGAGGAGTGTGCGACTACTCTCCTGCCTGTCTTGGGGCCCTGCTGACTCCATCTTGAGGTGGTGTGAGGAAGGACACTCAGTGCTGATCTTCACCTGTGGCATCTGCGGTCAGGAGCAGGGATGCAATTTGACTTAGACTGAGGACGCTCGGGGATGGATGGTCGCCTGCAGAAGCATTGGGGAGAGACATGGTTTGCGCTTGCTGCGGCTTATGTTCGGTTCTCCTGTGAGGCTGTGGCTTGATGGCTCTCAGGTGTGTCTGAGTGTGCTCTTGGATTGCTGTGTGAGTCCTTGGTCTTCCCCTCTTGTTGGTCTTTTCAGCGCACCTGTGTTCATCCGGTTCTTTGGGGTGACAGGGCTGTCACTCTTCTTCCCTCGAGGGCACTGCGCTTGTACCTTGAGGTGGCACTGTCATGGCGCCTGCTTCTGCCTTCATTCCGGCATGCTTGTCAGGATTGGTCTCTTCATGTGACCTGCTTCTTGCTTGCTGTGTGATGTGACGTCCGGCTACGTGTTGACTGTTGTTGGAGCATAGTTGTGTTCCACCTGGGCTTCACCTGAGTGTGAGGGAGGGCCCCACGTTGGTGCAGTGGGTACAGAGGCTGCCAGTTGTGGAGTTACTCTTGCTGGTAGATTAACCCCTCCTCACATCTTGTGAAGTGCGTCAGACTCGGCAAGGTGTAATGCGCGGACTTACTTGCTTCTTGGGGCAGTCATTGGGGCCTTTTATGGAGAAGCAGGCTTGCAGTGGCAGTGCGGCTCCATCACGCGGGCTCGTCGGCCGGCATCTTGCTGCTGCTTCTGCTTTTATTGATTTCAGCCCAAGGTGCGGCGCAGGCATGCGGCCACTAGGTGGCGCTGCCTGTAGGTTCTCCTCTTCATCGGCTGCAGATGCCTCACTTGCACTAGTGGGCTGTGAGGTGCACTGCGAGCAGCCGGCACAGGGCCTCCCACGACGTCAATGTCTCCTCCCTCCGGGTTACCTTCGTGCTGGGCAGCCGTCAGTGTACAGGAACCGCCCGGTGCCTCAGGCTGTCTGGTAAGAGGGAGCGGTGCAGGGGCCAATGCATCTTCTTCTCACCGCCCGTTGTGAGTCACATGGCTTTTTAAATGTGTAGGCGACCGCATATGTCAGGCATTGCAGGGGGGTAGGCGCCCTCCCCGGATTCAAGTGGTTTCTGGGGCAGCCATGTCGTGTTGTGTCCCTTCTCTCTGTGCTTATGGTGCAGAAACAGCGGGTGGGACAGCCTGTGGACGCCTCAGGACATGGCTCTATTTTGTTTGACCAGGAGGTGTTGCCTTCCGCTTTGCGGGAATGCTGCTGCTGTTGCAGCTTCACTCTTCCTGTCAGGCAGTAGTTTGTACAACAAGCATTTGCAATGCAATAGGTCTTGCAATTTCGAGATTTTGATCTATTGGCATTATAAAGGACAATGCCATTTATTTATGTGTTTAAAAACACCTGCGATAATAAAAGGCATTATCATTTACAATACCAATAGGTCTAAGTTTCTAAAATACGAGACCTACTGCATAGCAAATGTTTGTTGTTTAAAATAGCCCCATGCTGCGCTTTCACGTTAATAGAGGACGCATCCCTTTCTTTAGACGAGCCGTGTCTAAAGAAAGGTTCGCTGGCGCTATTAAAGTGAAAGCTCTGTATGGGGCGTTTTTACCAAAAAAAAGCATTTGTTTGTCAAGTTGACAAACAACTGATCAGCCGCGGCCCGTGGAGGGAGTTACGGTGGGGCAGGAAGGCGGGGTGGGGGAGGGGCAGGGTAGGGGATGCTAATAACAGCAATATGGATAATTGGAGGTAAGTAAACGATTTAATAAATAAAACGAACTTCGTAGCGCGCCCTACATCGCAAAATACGATGCAGTGGGCGCTACGAAATTCGTTTTTATTAATTAAATTGTTTACTTACCTCCAATTATCCATATTGCGGTTTTTAGCATCCCCCACCTTGCCCCTCCCCTGCCCCGCCTTCCTGCCCCACCATAACTCCCTCCACGGGCCGTGGCTGCAACTGATTTTTTTTGTAAAAGTGCCCTTTGAAAGCGCGCATGGCACGCTGAATGTTGAAGAAACGATTGTTGTGCCTGCAGTCAGAAAAACACATTAAAGAAAATAGTGCGTACCATGTAACAATCGAAGTAAAAGTCCCAGTCCTCATGGAAGGTTACAAATGAAGACAAGGTGGTATTAAGGAGGGATTAACAAGCCTATTTATGAATCAGAAGCCAACATTTAGGAGGGACAGTGGCACAAGCCAATGACAAATATGGTTCAAGTGCATACTCCAATACAACACGGCTCTCAGCGCATGCGCTGCCCAGGCTCGATCTAAAAAGTGGCTACAGCTGCAACTCCGATACTGGCCCATCGTCTGAGTACCTGCCTTACCAATCCGACCCTGATTAACACAGTACAAGGTCTGAGTGCTAGAGGGATCTGCAGAGAGGCGTGACTTTATGTCATAAAAGGGGAAGTTTGCCAGAAATAGTTGCCAGAAATAGCAGTGGCCCTTAATAAAAGGGAATAAGCACCACGAGGGCCTCTATTAAAAGAGGCTCAAAAAATTGCAGGGTTTTCTGCACCCTCTGGGTTGCTCGCATTTCCACTAATTGTCGAATTAGGATCACTTCCTGCCTCTTAGGCTCCATAGGTGTTTGCTCCCCTTTTATTCAGCTTTCTCCCGTCAGACTGCGCCTTCAGATAAAATGATACCCCCCACCTAGTCTCTCATATATCACAGATAATCATTGCCCTTAGGCTCAATGGGGCTCCCATTAAGGGCAGAGGCCTGTGTTATGCCCCTTCCAGAAGACCTACTTACCAACATCAACAGGCAGCAGACCTTCTAAACAAACAAAAAGATGGGTAAGCCTGTGCAAGGGGTGTGAAGCTGTCATGTCAAACAAAAATATGGAAAGTGTCCACTAAAAGTAAGTTAGTGCCAGAAGGCAGAAAAATCAGCAAAAGCAAAAACAACAAAAAATAAAACAGAAGAATTCTTCCACAAAAAGTGTGGTAAAAAATTCCCTCACAAAACTTTTTGTGGTTGCATAAAATATCCTCCACAACGAAGTATGTAGAGTTCGATTTGTGGCACTTTCTCTTTTCACCCCGGCATAGCCTGTGGTTGGAAAGATGTCCCCAGGTTTGAGTCTTTCCTCTAGTATGAGAGGGTAAGATATATTGGGTTTATTTCAATGTGCCCCACTGTTTCTGCAGCACGAAAGGGTTAGTTCTTATTAAGCTTTCTCATTTAGCAAATTTTTAATTTTGAGAGCAGATAGTGTACGGGGGGCACTTGCCTCGTGAGTACTGGCTAGAGAAAGGTCATCGCGGTCTGTAGGGTTTGCCATGGATTTAGTACTGACCTTTTAATGGCACTGGAAACACCTCACAAATATCACCTGGCTTCTTCGAAAAAAGCAAAACACGCAAGGTGATGGACGGAATGTTGCACATTGGCAAAACATCCACCCCCAGTCACAGATCCATTGTTAATTTGCTCACCAAGCCACCCCAGTTCAGACATGGCCATCTGCAAATTAGTCTTGACCCTGTGCCTCATGGGAAGAGTCCAACCCGAACTGCAAAGCCATGTTTTCCCTGTACCGGAATCAAGCAACCAAGGACTGGTTTCTGGCTACCAGCTGTCATCAACCAGGATAGCTTGAATCCAGTGGCTTAGTGAGCACGGGACCCACGTTCGGACATACCCTTCGAACAGCAAAACATACAAGGTGATGGACGGAATGTTTCACATTGGCAAAACATTCACCCCCAGTCACCCCTAGTGGAACTGGTATGCTCAGACGTGAGTCCCGTGCTCTCCTTGCCACTGGAATCAAGCTATCCTGGCTGATGAGGGCAGAAAGCCCGAAACCGGTCCTAGGATGCTTCTTTCTAGTCCAGGCCTGGCTTGGCAGTTCGGGCTGGACTGTTCCCATGGGGCACAGGGTCAAGACTGATTTGCATATGGCTGGGTTCAAACTGGAATGGTATGGTGAGCAGAAAAACTATGGATTGAGGCCCAGATCTCGGTACTGGGGTGAATGTATGACATTGTTCTGCATACTGGCCATCAACTGTTGTTTTTGCATTCTGCCAAAAAAGCAGCAAATCTGCAGATAAAAACGGCTGGGAGGTGTGTGTTTGGTGGCATTTATAGACACAATGTCACTGTTGGACCTAGAAATGTCACCTAGAGTAGCCTGGCCTAGGGTAAGACAGTCACTAAACAGAGGCACTTGTGTAAAGATTGTCAACCACCCAGCAGTAACTCAAAGCAAGTCCACTCAATAATGACTCTACACCAATATTTTGGAAAAATATGGCTTGATTTATAAAAATAGGTTTGTTTTTCTTTATCTTTTTTTTACACCAGTATTTCTCCTTACTCGGTTTCACTTTGAGTAATATATCACACTTTACATCTCCAACTTATTCTTCTCAGTACAGTTACCTCAAGATACATCAAGGTACAACACTAGTCTCACCCCACCTTTCTAACAGTATATGCAGTTAGAGAAGGATATCAGTGATTATCCTAGAATAACATATGCACCTGTAACTCTTATGAGGTCTTAACTCTTTTCCCTGACAGTAGGTACTTTTAGCAATACTTTAACAGATGGTACTACCCCCAGATCATGGTTCTGCTGCCGCTCTCCTCTGGACCTAAAAACACAAGGATTACTTCATCACGTCAATTACCACCTTACAGGATTCAGTATGGGGAGCAACCGGGGTACCTGGGGAAGTCTTAATAGCATAACGTCTGAATTTCCCCACACAATGAGACCTTCAGGGAGGAACCACTCCTCAGTCCCTCTTGGCGTTATATCTCTGAGTCTCAGTCTTTCCCCACCACGCACTCCTTACTTACAGTGGGGCCCGCAAGGCCAGAGTCTCCGATCGCCGAGTGGAAAGGGAGACCACGACAGAAGTCCCAGCCGGTAACCTCTGGCACTCGATCTGCTTCCTCCCGCCCAACCAGCCACTCGCTGTCAGCTCTGGCGCGGGGAGGATGGGGGAAAGAATCCCTCCATGTGTAGGAAACGACTGCTCTCTCCCCCCCCCCGCCTGACCAGTCACTCAATTCCGGAGCTGGCGTGGGGCGACGGGCTCACCTCAGCTGACGAGCGCCGATTCTGATCTTCCGTTTCCTCTTCCCCGGTCGGCTCCGCCTCACGAAGACAGTCGGCTCCACCAGGCATGCGCGGGTGTGTAGTGTCTCCACACCCGAGCCCGCTCTATTCCGACGGCTCTTCTTCTTCCGCTCCGCCCACTCCGGGACCGGTGGCTGTCGCACCAGAGCTGCGCCTCTCAGGGGGGTGCACTCCTCAGCCAAAGCCTCTGCCTATCTCACTCCGATCCAGGGAAGGCTGAGATCGCCTCACCTGCTCGCTCACGCCACTTGCGATCTCCGCCCTTACTGCAGAGTCCCTGCCTTCTTCTCCCTTGATGAGCCGCTATCCTCTCCAGCAGCCTGACACCACAGGTATGAGGGGGGAAGACTCCGCTTGGGTAAATGACAGAGAGGAGTCGGAGGCAAGTACGTCCTCAGTCCATTCAAGGAGCCAATCGAGGGGGATCACAATAAACGAACCCTCAGCATTAACCCTTCCCTCTTCTTGGCAAAGCACTGCCAGAGTCTCACTGAGGCTTCCCAACTGGACAATAGGCTGTGCTCCTCAGCAATACAGTCACCCTCAACCACTCATAACCCTTACTTCTAGGCTAGGGTTTGATCAGGCGCCCAGGGTCTCCAGGAATCCCACGTAGCGGGGTCAAGTCAAGTAACCACAAGGAAGGAAGAGTGGTGAATCAATAAGGAAGCGTCCCTAACTTGGGAGGTCAACCCTTTGGCTATCCTACCCCCACCTTATGCTACAGCCTGTCCTCCAGCTAACTCTCTCTGGCAAGACAAAATGGCTGCCCAGCATTCCGCCTTATATAGGCTGACCCTCAGAGGTCGAGAAGGGACCAGAAGGTTCTGGAATGCCCTATTCTACCCTATGGGACAGATCTCAGGTGTGACAGTTGTGACAGTTAGTAGCCAATATTTTGTGGAACTGGGTGAATTCCAGTCATGAAAGGCACCTAGGCCTGAGGTGAAAAATCATGAGGGCAAAAGAACATCTATCCCCCAGGCCAACACCATAAAAATCTAGTGGACCCAAAAAGATATAAAGGGGTATGAGGGGCAAAAAGGGGACAAAATAAATAATGAATAGGAGGGGCTACGCAAAAGGCCAGACAGGTCTAACACGCGTCCCCCCAGCTGAAAGTGGGGAGAGCTACCCAACCCCTTGGGAGTCCTCATCACTAAGGCGGAAATACCTAGAGAGACCGTCTGCATTGGCGTGGTCCACTCCAGGCCGATGTTCCATCCGGAAGTCTATTCCCTGTAGGGAGATGGACCATCTCAGCAACTTGGGATTCTCCCCCTTCATCTGCATCAGCCAACGAAGGGGTCGGTGGTCAGTCTGAACCAGGAAGTGCGAGCCAAACAGGTATGGGGCAGCTTCTTCAGAGCCCACACCACCGCGAAAGCTTCCCTCAATTGCACTCCACTTCTGCTCCCGGGGAAGCAGTCTCCTGGATAGGAAAACTACAGGCTGATCCAGGCCCTCTTCATTTAGTTGTGATAACACTGCCCCAATGCCATGTTCTGATGCATCTGTCTGGACAATGAACTCCTTGGAGAAGTCTGGGGCCCTCAGGACCGGTGCTGCACACATTGCCTGCTTCAGTTTTTCAAAAGCTTGCTGACAAGCCTCTGTCTAAACTACCCGTCGAGGTTGTTTCTTTGAGGTAAGCTCTGTGAGGGGTGCTACAATAGTGCCATACCCCTTCACAAAGCGACGGTAGTAGCCTGTGAGGCCCAGGAAAGCTCGGACCTCAGTCTGGGTCTTGGGGGGTTCCCAGGCCATGATCGCCTCAATCTTTGCCTGGAGGGGCTGCACTGTTCCCCTACCCACCAAGTGTCCAAGGTACACAACCGACCCCTGCCCAATCTGACATTTGCTGGCCTTGATTGTCAATCCAGCTTGCTTCAGGGCCTGGAGAACTGCTTGCAAATGTTCCAAATGGTCCTCCCAACTGCTACTGAAGACAGCAATGTCATCCAGATAAGCAGCGGAGAAACCCTCCATTCCGGAGAGGACCTGATTCACCAGCCGCTGAAAAGTGGCAGGGGCATTTTTGAGCCCAAAGGGCATCACACAAAATTGGAAGTGTCCCTCAGGCGTGGAGAAGGCTGACCTTTCCTTTGCTCCTTCTGTCAGGGAGATCTGCCAGTACCCTGAAGTGAGGTCAAAGGTACTAAGATATTGAGCAGCTCCCAGCCGGTCAATTAATTCATCCGCCCTAGGG
Organism: Lissotriton vulgaris; assembly: GCF_964263255.1. Lineage (NCBI taxonomy): Eukaryota > Metazoa > Chordata > Amphibia > Caudata > Salamandridae > Lissotriton > Lissotriton vulgaris. Next base: position 580,276,447 of record NC_141687.1, on the reverse strand, counting down.
ATCGGATGAGCATCAGTTTTTGTAACTGAGTTCAGTCCCCAGTAATCCACACAGAACCTCAGTTCTGGAGTGGTGCCTGGTGGAGCGGCTTTTGGCACTAGAACCACCGGACTGGACCAGGGGCTGTTGGAAGGTTCTATAACTCCTAGCTCTAGCATCTTGGCAACCTCACCATGGATGCTAGCCTTCACCTTGTCGGACAGCCGGTAGGTCTTTGACTTCACTGGTGGGCTGTCCCCTGTGTCCACATCATGGGTACACAGGTGAGTCCTTCCCGGGACAAGGGAGAACAACGTAGAATACTGCTCCAGTATCTGGCGACAGTCCTCCCGCTGTTCAGGAGTTAGGGTTGGAGAGAGAATTACTCCCTCCACTGACCCATCCTTTTCTTGAGACGAGAACAAGTCAGGGAGAGGTTCGCTTTCGGCTTCCTCTCCCCATCAGTCACCATCATTAAGATGACCTCGGGCCTCTCATGGTGGGGTTTGAGTCGGTTAGCATGTAGCACCCGTAGGGGCTGTCGAGGGGTCTTAAGGTCCACCAGGTATGTGGCCTTACCCTTCTTCTCTAACACCTCAAAGGGGCCTGTCCAGCGATCCTGGAGGGCACTAAGCTCTCCAGGCTCCATCACCCACACTTTCTGGCCAGGCTCCAACTCCACCGGGTGAGCATTGTGGTCAAACCACTCCTTCATTACCGCCTGGCTGGCCTCCAAGTTGTCAGAAGCTTGCTTCCACAACTTCGTCATTTGGCTCCTGAAGGCCAGCATGTAGCTCACCACATCCTTGGGGGGTTTCCTGGGAGACTTCTCCCATCCATCCTTCACCAGGCTGAGAGGAACGCGTACAGGGTGCCCATACAGAAGCTCAAAGGGGCTGAAGCCCACTCCCTTCTGTGGCACTTCCCTGTAGGAAAATAGCAAACAGGGTAGGAGGACGTACCACTTCCTCCGCAGGCTTTCAGGCAGACTTCTGATCATGCCCTTCAAGGTCTTGTTGAACCTTTCCACCAGTCCATTTGTCTGGGGGTGATAGGGAGTGGTGAACCGGTAGGTCACTCCACACTCCTTCCACATTGCCCGCATGTACGCTGACATAAAGTTGGTCCCCCTGTTGGACACAACTTCTTTGGGGAAACCCACTCGGGTAAAGATCCCCATTAGGGCCTTAGCCACCACAGGTGCAGTGACAGTCCTCAGAGGAATTGCCTCTGGATACCGTGTGGCATGATCCACCAGAACCAGGATAAACCTGTGACCAGCTGTTGTTGGTGGATCCAATGGCCCTACAATGTCGATGCCCACCCTTTCAAAGGGGGTGCTAACGACAGGAAGTGGTTCCAGGGGAGCTTTCAGCTTCACCCCTGTTTTCCCACTGGCCTGGTAGGATACACATGTCCGACAGTAGGTGTTGGACGCCACTTTCATCTGAGGCCAGTAAAAGTGGGGGACATGCCGAGCAAAGGTCTTGTCCTGACCTAAGTGTCCTGCCAAGGGTATTGCATGAGCCAATTCCAGCAGAAAGGCTCGGTACCGTTGCGGGACTACCAAGGCCCTTGATGAACCAGGTAAGGGTACCTTGGGTTCACTGTAGAGGAGTCCATCCTCCCAGTAAATGTGGTAGTGTCCCGCAACGTCCCCTGCTGCCTGGGCTTCAGCCTGTCGCCTCAGTCCCTCATGGGTAGGGCACTACTTCTGGCCCATACAGAACTCCTATCTGGTAGGCCCTCCCTCCACATGCCACTCAGCAGGGATGGGCAGGTCCTCCGGAGAAACTACTTCCCCCTCCACGGACTCCTGGTCCACCACCGCAGGTGGCCGATCTGTCACATAGGGTGTGGAAGCCGAAGCAGGCTTCTCCTGTCTTCGGGTCTGTCCCTTTTTGGCAGCGGGTTGGGCCATTGTTCCAGGCTCCAACCCAGTCGAACTCCCTCTCCGGGCAGTCGCAGACCTTGTGCTTACACAGGCCCAGTCAGGTGTACCCAGCATCGCAGAGTGCGTCCGGTATTCCACCTCTCTCCAAGAATTGTGCTCCATGTCATTCCCCAGCAGACAATCAACTGGCACGGCAGGGCTTACGGCAACTCAAAGTGAACCTGCAACCCCTTCCCACTCAAAGGGAACCTCAGCCACGGGATAGTGGCCCATTCTGCCGTCAGCCATCGCGGCGGGGGGGAGTACATTGGGAACCACCTGCTCTGGAGACACCAGTTGACTTCTCACCATAGTCATACTGGCTTCTGTATCTCTCAGAGTCTCCCCTCTCTTGCCATTGATGGTGATCCATTGCCCATACTTAGCAGTATTTGGGGGCACCTGGATCTTAGGAACCATCTCCCGTTCTCCCAGGGACACTAAGGTGACACCCGCCCACTTACCCCCCTTATCTAAGGGCAACTCCTCCCCGAGCGCTACACTAGCTACTCCCGGGGTTTTTCCTCCGGTGGGAGGGGGTGGTCTCTTTAGGCATCTGACATCTCCCTTATAATGTCCAACACCACCACACTCGAAGCAGTGGACAACCCTTGGCTGCTGGCTTTGGCCAGGATGAGGGTTTCTGGGCGGGTTAGCCTTAGGAGTGAAACCTGTTCCCTTTCCCTGGAAATTGTTTTGGGGACCTTTAGAGAACTCCCGCTTTTTATCTCCCCCCTCCTTCTTCTGAGGGGCGCCCTGTCCGGCCTTTTGGGAATCCCCTCCAGTCCCCTTTGAGGACACCCGGGTACTTGCCCAGATGTTCGCCTCCTCTGCAAGCTTCCGGGGGTTGATCAGCTTGCTGTCCACCAGGTGTTGGCGCAGCTTGGGAAAGCATTTCTCGAGTAGATGCTCTTTCAAAAATAGATCATACAACCCCTCATAATCCTTCACCTCACTGCCCTGTACCCAGCCCTCCAATGCCTTCCTCGCATAATCCAGGAAATTCACCCAGTTCTGGGTGCTTAACTTGTGGCTCCCCCTGAACTTTTGGCGATACTTTTCTGGGGTTAGCCCAAACTTCCTGATCAATGCTAGCTTCATGGCGGGGTAGTTGGTCTGCTCCTCTGGTTCTAAAGCTAACAAGGTGTCTCGACCAGTAGGAGGCATATACTTGTACAACCCACCCCCCCGTGCTTTTCCTGGATCCCATGGGCTCTTAAGGAGACCTCATAGGCAGCCAGCCATTTGGCTATATCGTCCCCCTGAATATAGCTGGCCACTATATCCTTAGGCAGGTAGGGTCTGGTCTCCCTGGTTGGTTCTCTAGATTCGCTGCCACCATTTGGAGTAGAAGAGGGTCCTAATTGCAAGGCCTGGAGTTCTAACTCTTTTAATTTGAATTCATGAGCCATCCTCCACTCCTCCCTCTCCTGTTCTAGCCTGGCCAATTCCCATTTCAGTTGCCTCTTTTCCCTCCTGTCTGTGAGTTCCGCTTCAGTCAAGCTTCCTCCGGAGACACTACTGCCCCTCCTAGAGTAGGTCATTGGTCCTGGGAGTAGGTTTCCCACCTCTGATTGGAACAATCCCTCTACCCCTATGACCGTGTCCCGGTCCGTCCCCCCATCCCCCTCCTTCCCTTCTCTGTGTGCTTCCACCCAAGCCCTCAAACTGGTCTGGAGTTCCCCCTTCTTGGCACCACGCTTAAAGAACACCCCCATTTGTTGGCAGAAATCCTTTAGCTGGGCCACAGAATAAGTGTCCGGTTCTTCCAGTGCAAATTCCATTTTGCTAAAGGCAATTCAAGGTCAAACACACAAAAAGAATAGAGTTACAAGGGCAACCTGAAGCTACCTCCACCGTACCACCAGGAATAAATTTGGAAAAAGCAAAAGTAACAATTAGGCAGGCCGCTAGGAGAAAACTCCAGGTGTAGGTTAGTGGATTACACTTAGTTACTGCAGAGTAGTCGCAACCACAGTCAACATCCCACCGCTAGACACCAATTTGTTGGACCTAGAAATGTCAGGTCACCTAGAGTAGCTTGGCCTAGGGTAAGACAGTCACTAAACAGAGGCACTTGTGTAAAGATTGTCAACCACCCAGCAGTAACTCGAAGCAATTCCACTCAATAATGACGCTACACCAATGTTTTGGAAAAATATGGCTTGATTTATAAAAATAGGTTTGTTTTTCTTTATCTTTTTTTTACACCAGTATTTCTCCTTACTCGGTTTCACTTTGAGTAATGTATCACACTTTACATCTCCAACTTATTCTTCTCAGTACAGTTACATCAAGATACATCAAGGTACAACACTAGTCTCACCCCACCTTTCTAACAGTATATGCAGTTAGAGAAGGATATCAGTGATTATCCTAGAATAACATATGCACCTGTAACTCTTATGAGGTCTTAACTCTTTTCCCTGACAGTAGGTACTTTTAGCAATACTTTAACAGATGGTACTACCCCCAGATCATGGTTCTGCTGCCGCTCTCCTCTGGACCTGAAATCACAAGGATTACTTCATCACGTCAATTACCACCTTACAGGATTCCGTATGGGGAGCAACCGGGGTAACTGGGGAAGTCTTAATAGCACAACGTCTGAATTTCCCCACACAATGAGACCTTCAGGGAGGAACCACTCCTCAGTCCCTCTTGGCGTTATATCTCTGAGTCTCAGTCTTTCTCCACCACGCACTCCTTACTTACAGTGGGGCCCGCAAGGCCAAAGTCTCCGATCGCTGAGTGGAAAGGGAGACCACGACAGAAGTCCCAGCCGGTAACCTCTGGCACTCGATCAGCTTCCTCCCGCCCGACCAGCCACTCGCTGTCAGCGCTGGCGCGGGAGGATGGGGGAAAGGATCCCTCCGTGTGTAGGAAACGACTGCTCTCTCCCCCCACCCCTGCCTGACCAGTCACTCAATTCCAGAGCTGGCGCGGGGCGACGGGCTCTCCTCAGCTGACGAGCGCCGATTCTGATCTTCCGTTTCCTCTTCCCCGGTCGGCTCCGCCTCACGAAGACAGTCGGCTCAACCAGGCATGCGCGGGTGTGTAGTGTCTCCACACCCGAGCCCGCTCTATTCCGACGGCTCTTCTTCTTCCGCTCCGCCCACTCCGGGACCGGTGGCTGTTGCACCAGAGCTGCGCCGCTCAGGGGGGTGCCCTCCTTAGCCAAAGCCTCTGCCTATCTCACTCCGATCCAGGGAAGGCTGAGATCGCCTCACCTGCTCGCTCACGCCACTTGCGATCTCCGCCCTTACTGCAGAGTCCCTGCCTTCTTCTCCCTTGATGAGCCGCTATCCTCTCCAGCAGCCTGACACCACAGGTATGAGGGGGGAAGACTCCGCTTGGGTAAATGACAGAGAGGAGTCGGAGGCAAGTACGTCCTCAGTCCATTCAAGGAGCCAATCGAGGGGGATCACAATAAATGAACCCTCAGCATTAACCCTTCCCTCTTCTTGGCAAAGCACTGCCAGAGTCTCACTGAGGCTTCCCAACTGGACAATAGACTGTGCTCCTCAGCAATACAGTCACCCTCAACCACTCATAACCCTTACTTCTAGGCTAGGGGTTGATCAGGCGCCCAGGGTCTCCAGGAATCCCATGCAGCGGGGTCAAGTCAAGTAACCACAAGGAAGGAAGGGTGGTGAATCAATAAGGAAGCGTCCTTAACTTGGGAGGTCAACCCTTTGGCTATCCTGCCCCCACCTTATACTACAGCCTGTCCTCCAGCTGACTCTCTCTGGCAAGACAAAATGGCTGCCCAGCATTCCGCCTTATATAGGCTGACCCTCAGAGGTCCAGAAGGGACTAGAAGGTTCTGGAATGCCCTATTCTACCCAATGGGACAGATCTCAGGTGTGACAGTTGTGACAGTTAGTAGCCACCATTTTGTGGAACTGGGTGAATTCCAGTCATGAAAGGCACCTAGGCCTGAGGTGAAAAATCATGAGGGCAAAAGAACATCTATCCCCCAGGCCAACACCATAAAAATCTAGTGGACCCAAAAAGATATAAAGGGGTATGAGGGGCAAAAGGGGGACAAAATAAATAATGAATAGGAGGGGCTACGCAAAAGGCCAGACAGGTCTAACAGTCACCTTAGGCGTTGATGTCTAAATTGGTTAAGAAGAGGTGGTTGGATAGCCCTGCCAGTTAAATGATCGCCACTGACATTTGCTGTGATCTGCAGGTCGTGAGTTTCCATCTTGGCAACGCTGGCTCAGTGTTCCCTCCCTGTGTATTCTGTAGGATGAGTAGTATTAAATGGGGTGGCAGTAACCCCTATGGGTAAAGCGCATTGAGACTACAGAATTGAAGTATTAAATGCTATAATCAAATCAGTTTAATATTATACACAGGGTTTTAAGTGGGATGAAAAAATGGGGGGGTCTCATATAGGGGCATGGCCAATGTAATTAAGGGCGTTGCTTAAAACACGCAAGTTAAAAATCTTTGTTTAGCATAGTGTGCCACCCAACTTGTATCTTGCTGTTTCTGTCATTACTTCCAGATATATGATACAACAAGTAACATCATACCTACAAGTCAGGAATATTGGCTTTGTCAATGGTTGTGAGTTGCATACGATAAGTAAGCAGCAACAATGGCTTGTATATAATATTGAAAAAGCTTCCACTTACAGCCCTGGTGACACCACATGGTGCTCCTGAGTTTGAAAAATAGACGGGAAATCCAGAAAGAAAATGACTCTCTTTAAAGGAGTTCTCTTCCCCTACAACGCTCACCTGGCATGACATCATACCATAACTTCTCCACTACTGAGAAGTGAGCAGTGTGAGCAGCGCAAATCGATGTGCCTTCTATCACTGCAGTCTGGAAAAACGGACTGCATGTTCCAGGGCACAAAACAGACCTCAATGTAGACCTGTTTCGCGGCCCCCTTTAAAAAACTGCCGGTGCTCAGCACCCGTGAGACCCGCCCACTGAAAGCCCTGATTATACATCTGACTTGTTTTAAGGACCTGAGCCTATGCAAGAACTAGATGTGAATTTAAAGAAAGAGGGCACCTTTTTTGCATCTGGGGAAAGAAGGTTCAGGACTTTGTAAGGAAAATATCTTTTTATGTAGCACCTTATACAGCACTTTCGTTGTGGCCACTTGATTTAATGACGTTTCCCTTACTGAAGTGAAAAGGATGAGTCTGCTATGGCAGAAATCACTCTCATTATCCACAGATGTCTGCAGAGAGTGTTTAATTCACAGAGCATCTGGCTGACTTCATACAAGGTGTTTACTTAGAGAATAGCCACAGTCCAAACTAGGCAAAAATGTAGTGCAAGCGCCTCTCCCCGCAGCCACCAGGGCTCCCAAAGCCGTGGCTGCTCCTCGCAACAAGAGCACGGAACACGCCTAGGAAAATAACAAGCAAGGCGCTCACGTGTGCCACCCATCCCAGTTGCTGCTCTTATTTCAGACATACAGGCAAAAAACAGCTATAAATGAAATAGAGGGGAGGAGAGAGGAGAGGCCATCACACGCTGTACAGTGTGATGGCCAAATAAAAAGATCTCTTAGTGACATTGCCAGCGAGGGAGCTAAGCCCACAAAAGAGGGATAGTCAAGCAAATGCACCAATAACAAGCCAGCATGTGTAAATGACCCAGATAACAGCCAATGGCAATTGGTGGGTGTACCAAACCCCACAGAACAGATATAACAGGTTGATCAAAGCTCGACCTAGTAATCATCTCGCCCCCTTTGGACGCTCGTTGAGCTCCTAAAAAGATGATGTTTGGCTGTGATTTTCCATTTGTATGTAGGTTGTCTTCTGAAAATACTCGGTGGACATTCAAACAGAGCAAGATAGCTCAGTGGCTTGTTACCACTTTAGTTTGCTCCTTGCCTTTTTGTTGATGGAAGTGGAGTTTCTGACTGTAGAGGGTCTATACAAACGGCTTAGAGGGTTTTTTATTAGAAACGTCTGCTGATTTCCCAAAGATAAATGGAAAACGGATCCCAATGTTGTCCTATGCAGATGACACTGTTTTAATGGCACTTACCCCCAATAGCATGCAGATTTCTCTGAATGCTTTTGATACATTTATGGGCAATTTAGAGTTAGGTGTTAATTTTACTAAATCTTTTGCCATGACCTGTGGTCAAAAACATGTAAAAACACGGAAATATGTGGTGAAGAACGCTACTATTGAGAAAGTGGATAACTTCTGTTATCTGGGTAACCTTTTCAACAAAAAATTGAGCTGGGAACCTTTGTTGACAGCCCGGGTTCAAAAGGTTGCACAGTTAATTGAAGCCCTCTTCCGCTTTGCTAGCAAATTAGGCCAGCGACGTGTAGCAGAAATTACATCATTATATAAAGCTAAGTGTGTTTCTGCTTTGACCTATGGCGCAGGGGTTTGGGGTTCGTATAACTGTGAAAAAATACAAATTGTGGAAAACAAGTTTGTTAAACGTTTATTATCTGTCCCAATGGGCACATCTAATATATTTTGCCATGGAGAAGTTGGAATCGAGTTTATAAGTGATATTATTCACGTTGCCCCTTTAACATTATGGGCTAAGGTTTGGCGATCTGAAGAATTGAAATTAACAAAAGATATTATTCAAGATTGCCTTAAGCTTGATTATTACACCCAAATCCCGTGGCTACGATATGTCAGAGAGACTTTTAATAACATAGGTGTAGGTAAGATGTTTACAAATCCCGAAATGCTTGGTAGGGATGCCAAGGAGATTATTAAAAATGCTTACAGTATTAGCTTAGGTTCTTTTAAGACAAATGACTATGCATTAAGTGTACGGGGAAAACCAGTTCGCCAGTTTTATTTGTCATATATTATGAACATGCAATGGCGTTTTTATCTCACAAGATTTCGCCTTGGCACCTTACACTTCTTGTTTGCATTTCCAAAGCAGGGGGGTTGGTGGGAGAAGTTACCCTGCTGCCCCTGTAACAATAGGGTTTCACAAAATACTCTCCACCTTCTGCTTTTTTGCACTTTGTATAAAGTTCCAAGAAACACTTTCCTTAAACCATTATTAGAATCATTTGAAACGCGTTATTGTAAAGAAGCGTATGATCGCTTGTTATCCTTGTCAACTGCACATATTTGTAATGCCGTTTTAAACTTTATTAGATCAGCTCTGGTGATTAGAAATAGATATTGATGGAACTTGGTTTTTAAAAAAATTGTGTAAACATGTACTGTGATTTTATGGTTGATTAATTGCAATGTTTCTAAAATTGTCTATGTACACTTTTATGGTTTCTACATGAAATCGAAATAAAGTTATTTTGATGATGACTGTGGATCCCAAGAGGTGAGGGAATAACTGTACATCTACCACAACCTGGAGGGATATGGAATGGGTAAAATAGATCCCTTACAGCACAGCCAGTGGCTGCCCCACTGCTCAAAAGGAAAAATAAAATGTCAATAACGTATTGTTATTATCATTTTATTTTCCCTGTTGCAGTCAGTGGTGGGGCAGGTGGGGGCTGGCAAGAGCAGGGGGAGGGGTGGTTTGCACTCCCAAAGAGTGCATGAACTGTTTGGCCAGCCCTCTTGGGCCGACTAAGCAGTTCATGTGCACTTTACATGATCCTACCAGGTTGCATTACACAGCCTGGTCAGGAACATGCACAGGATCCCTGTTCCAGTCAGACAAATCACAGTGCTGCATTGCAGCATTCTGATTGGCTCAGGGGAGCCTGTCTGCCCGGGTGCTTCCTTCTGTCGCAAGCCGGTACAGGAAGATGAAGAGGACGAGGATGGAGGAGAGGCGGCGACCGACCGTTAAAAGTAAGTCCTTTTTTATTACATTCCCCATTCCCTCCCCACTGCCCACCACCCCTGTCCGGTAGCAGCCCCTACTGAACATAGCCATGGGATCGTAGGTCGTTCATTCTGTCATTCAGGCTGGTATTTTTTTGTGTGGGGAGTGGCAAAATGTCCCTCAAACACACAGCTTGCCTCTTTCACTGTGGCCACAATGCATTCCTTCAGAAATAGAGGGTGCAGACTGTAGAAGAAACCAGAAGAGGTCACACGCCGGGAGAGAGGGTATATGTAGCTCATTCATATACAGTGCAAACATACGACACAGCAGTAAATACCAGTACATAAAGCTGGTCTGTCATCATGGTCTCAGTTCTGAAGGAAATGTGGGATAAACCTGTGTTTTGCATAACTATAAATATTATAGGGGCCACAGATCTAAGTAAACTTGCATGAGAGCAAAATGAGCCGGATTATCCAATTGAGGGTTTGTTCACTTGATTGGAGACAGTGTTTCATGAGGCAATGTGTCCCCGCGTTAAAGCACCGCCCAATGCATCAAATATCAGGGCCCACTGAAGAACTGAATTCTAGATCAATGTAATAATTAAAGGGTTTTACTACAAAGTTAAAAAATAAAGCAATACAAAGTCAAGCTATAAAGGCTCTCAATGAATAGGGTAATACAGAGAAATGCAAAATCAGAAATTAGTCTAAGTGGGCAACAAGATCGGGAGAGTAACAGACAGCATCCCTAGTAGAACAGCAAAGCCTCTGACTCACACTCAAAATAAAAAGGGTTTTATACATTATGTACACAGATGAAATTACCAGAACTGCAAAATCACTGTGGTCTGAGAAATTGTATCATTTCATCATCAGATCAGAGCATAGTAAAACTAAGCATCATATTGTCTTAACAACTAAGCACTATGCCACTATATAAATAATTATTCTGCTCCTCTATGTTAATAATATCCGAAGGTACTAGAACAACATAAGCAACAGTGTGCTGTATGAATGAATAGGGCACAGTGATCTGGTGGAAGGACCTTGAGGAAATAGTCCATCGAAGGCAGCATGTACAATGACAATGGAAATAAGTAGTAATAATATACTTGACTTTATGCTGCAAAAATGGCAGGCCTGGGATTTGCAGGGGGAAGGACATGTGTGACAAGAGTGACTCCTGTTTTGGACATAATAGAGTTTAGGCCTAAATTGAGGCTTATTTTACAAGGGTTAGCAACCCGCACTTCTACTTGTCGTGAAGAAATTGTTTCAAAGACAACTGAACTATATAAATGTGTACATGTATAATCAACTGTAAAAATACATTCTGCAATTCTTAATGATGCACACAAATATAAATTCACTCAAATCCTTGATAGGTGTGATTACTTCTGATTGCTGCTTGCTCTTCCTAGACTTAAAGATATTTTCTATATTATTTACAAATCCAGAATAAAGTCCATGGAAGGTCGGTTGGCATCAAATTAAGCTACTGAACATATGATTGTCTTTAAATGTATGCAGAAGCAAACTCACACTTAGGGGCCCATTACTTTGTCAGGCGGATTGCCCTCTCCAGGCTGGCGGTAGCCACCGCCAGCCTGGCGGGGGCAATCCGCCCGACATCCACACTTGTTTCCCCCCCCGCCACATTAGTATGGCGGGGGGAACTCGGCGGACTGAAAGACCGTCCGCCGCTTTTCCGCCCCGGTCGCCTTGCGGCCGGGGCAGAAAAGGAATAATATGGTGGCGGTGTCTATCAGACACCGCAAGTCATATTATGATGGTTGAATTTAGGTGCCTTTCCGCGGTGGCGATGCCGCCACGGAAAGGCATGCGGTCTTCACTCTGGGTGCCCCCTACGGGCCTCCAGAGTGAAGTATAGGTGGGGGTGCACACAGGGGTACCTGTGATACCCCCCTTTATTTGCATTAACAAAGTGGCAGGCAACGCACGGTGCCTGCCGCTTTGTTAATGCAAATACTGAAATGCATTTTTAGCATTGTGGCGGGCGGTGCAGAGAGCACCGCCGCCACAATGCTAAAAATGCAGGATGTGCCCACCACTGTGGCAGGCACATCCTAATACCCCCCACGGGACTCCCGCCCTTATGGCGGGCGGTCCCGAATTCCGACAGAATGGCGGGCGGACAAAGCCCGCCCGTCATCCTAATGACCCCCATAGTGTCAGTAGGGCCGTGAGTAAAACTGATTGTTCTTGGGGGATTGGGTAATGTAGATTCCATGACCCAGACTTTGCCAAGTTATAAATAGAAAGTGTTTGTCAGCAGAAAACCATGGAAGAAGTGCAGAAACCTCACTCACAGCTCATGCTTCTCCCTTCAGGTTTGATTGTGAACTCACCATTACCTTGCCCCCAGACCTGCACCTTCATTTTTAGGGGGAGACTCAAATAGTAAGGGGGATTCTCTGCAGCAGCAGGTCAATATGATTGTCCAATATATCCTATTTGTCCCAGGCAACGTGGAGTTCTGCAGCACATCAAAGTACATAACCTGCTGTTAAAAGACCATTGTTGTACATAGAGCTAAAATGGAAATGTGACAGACTGCAAAGGAACATGAGAGTGACACATAATAACAAGTTAAAAATGTACTTGACTTTTTTGGGGGATTGTTAGCTGTAGGCCTCTCTAGTGTGCACAACAAATACAGTACACCTGTTTCTCTCGCCGTAAAACAGAAAAATAATAAAATAATGAGAATTAATTTTCAAATGATTGTCCCGCTCCTCTGTGTATCTTTTTATTAGCTAACATGATGTATATTTTCAAGGCTAGACGGTGAGGCTTCTTGGTAGAAGTGAAAGGTTCATTGACCTTTTCATACTTCTTTCACCATGATATGTGCAGAAACAACGGTGCAGGAAGAATAGCGTGACAATGTGCAGGATAATTAATCCATGTAATGTATTTTAAAGTTGTGTTTTGATTGTAGTAGAAAGGTTTTTATGAATAATAAATGCTTGCTCCCATTTTAAAAAAGGAATTATAATTAAATACATGTGTCCTGATGGAAAGCTTATGGAAAGAAAGAGAAACTTGATGTAACATTTTAGTTTCCTAAATCTGTTGCTAACAAATGTTAGGTATTTTAAAATGTCACAATAGTTTTCTGTATCACATGAATTGTTCCGATCATTATAAAAGGGCTTGAGTGGTTTGTCATGAATTCTTATTTCCTTTTGCATGGACCCCCTCTTGCCTGCGCTGGTAATTCTTTGTTTGGGGATATTTTTGCTAGAAACATTTTGTTTTGTGAATTTACTTGTATATTGCACATCTGTTTTATTATTGTATAGACTTCCTTTCACTGAAAGCTCACTCTAATTTTAACTTACTTGGCACGAATTGCATTGTTTTATTTAACATAATTTCAAACTTCTCAACTCACAATTTATGGTATTTCCTCTGAGCTCACATATGTAGAGCTTTGATTACTTATTCTAAGTGACCCGGTTCTTCTTAACCCCTTCACTGTGGCGGCAATCCCGCCGCAGTGCTAGGGGGTGAGGGGGGTCGCACGACTCACCTGCGCTTGTGACGGAACCACTCCGTCACGCGCCTCGGGTGAGCTGTGCTAGTGACGGAACGGTTCCGTCACGAACGCGCCCGCTAAATAGAACGCGCCGCGCAGGCGCGAAATCAGCGCCGTGCAGGCGCGTCGAGCGGGCCGTGACGGAACTGTTCCGTCACTAGCACAGCTCACCCGAGGCGCGTGACGGAACGGTTCCGTCATAAGCGCCGAAGGGGTTAAAAACCGGATTCTGTATTGGTTCTTTTAACAATTTGTGTGCCAAGAGCATACAATTGATTTTCTGTATTATATTATTTGTACTGACTACATTGCCGATGTAACTTGAATTATGTTGATTGAAAAAAATCTAATGATAATAGAGACAAGTGCGACCATTTTGGGTAAATTATTATAGCATGTTTTTTAATTCACTTTATCGTCCACTGATCCACTTCTAATAAGAAGGAAGCATCAACATCTTTTGGAGGAAAAATGTAAGCAATAGTCACACAGCGATAAACACACGCAAAAAATTTAAATGATCATAGACATCAGTTTTCCTTTGGTATTTTTTTTTTGGCCTTCTGGCCACTCTCTTTTAGCCAACACGTGTTTGTTTGTTTTTATTTGGGTGTGCAACCCTACGACTTCATCAGGGCTAAAAAAAAAAAAAAGAACAGAAAACCTCTATATTTCAAAAAATTAAATACAGTAAATGAATGTTGTCACAAAACTCATACTATGGTGACAAATGTGTATTCACTAAATATTGAAGTTCATATTGTGGCATAAAAGGATCACTGAAATATTATCGACGGTCACATTATCGACTTGCTAAAATATCGTTGAAAAATTATTGACGACAAAAATATCGACTTTCTATACTTATTACACAAACTACAAAGATATAGAGTCAAAAATATCGAGTATTTAGAATATCGAGTACATAAATATTGCCTTAATAAATATCGACTACAAATATATCGTTTTACATGAAATTAGCCCTAACACTACAAAAATATCGACAACTAAAATATAGACTACTAAAATATCGTTTTAAAAAAAATATCGAGTTCATTTTTGTACCCTTTCATGTCTAAAATACCATATTAATCATCAATAAAAGTCATTGCTCTATACAAAATACATTTTACATATAATACCTGTTACTTTTATAACATTCCTATTTATCTACATTTGCTATACATTCTATTACATGCGTTCTATCATTTTCAAAATATTCTTAGCATTTAACAAACATTTTCATTACTTATTTTCACTTAAAAATCTATTTCATTTAACAACTAACCTGCTTTAATGCGGCAATCACCACATACCACCATTCTCACATCAACAAACACACCAATTAACAAAAAAAAATTCAAACTAGCCTATACAATGCTTCTTTACATCCTACAACCAATCAAATCACAGCACACAAAATACACATACTATAAAAGGGATACATGCATTCTACCATTTGTTGCTGCTAACTCTATAGAAAGTAGATGCCAACACTCTGAAGATTTTGTTCCTGAGGAAACATCTTTAAAGATCCAGCTCACTAGCTAATTATTCAAGTAAGTAACAGTGCATTATTTAGAAATCTAAATTAGAAGTGTACTATTTTACTTTCATCTCCTAACTCTTGCACTTATTTTATTTTTATCTCTTCCTACATTTCTGATAGAAACTAATCCAAATCAATTCCTAATACATGGTCATATTTCTTCACATGGAAAATCAAATAGTAAGTATATATTAATGCTCTGTTATACACCAACTGCTGTTTATAAACACTATTTCACAAGATTCTTTATTTATTTTAAACATTATATTTACAGATATACTGAAATTTTTCTATTTCTACACTACAAATGTATCAAACTACACTAATTAAACATGTAAGTATATATGTTTTTGTTATTAAACACCCATTATTAAAAATGCAAATTTCTAAACAACATATCTTGCATATTACATCTTCCCTACAGATCATATAAAACATCCAACATCAACTATACCAAAAGACAAGACTACCCTTGTAAAAAATGTAAGTATACTTGTAATTTGTCTAAAACTTCCGAAAAAAACGCTAACTATGTTCTTAACACCATGTTATATATTTTTAATTTCCTCTACAGATATTCTGAATACATCATACATCTATTCTACAGATCCTATAAAAACATCCAACACCAACTATACCAAAAGACAAGACTACCCTTGTAAAAAATGTAAGTATACTTGTTATTTGTCTAAAACTTCCGAAAAAAACGCAAACTATGTTATTAACAACATGTTATATATTTAATATTTCCTCTACAGACATTCTGAAAACATCATACAGCTATTCTGCCTACAGCAAAGAAAAAGACTTATTTAGAAGTTAGTATACTTTTAAATATTTCCCATTTCCCAACGGTTAAAATTATTAATTATAATAATTTACATTTATTTATTCTATCTTCTCTACAGATCTGAACTTTACTACCTTGAAGTACTCCACCAAATACTACAACTCTACTATTTAAACAAGTAAGTATATGTAATGTTTACATCAAATGTACTATTAAGCAAAATTGACAACTGCTTTTTCCTAGGAAAAACGTTTGTTATGTGTAAACATTAACTTAGCATTTCTATATTTTCATACCAACAGTAAATAAAGAAATACATACAAGAAAATCCTTCAAAATACAGTTCTGCATTTGTGATTACTACTTTTAGTAACTGTAAGTATAAATACATCATTAATGACGTTTGCACCACAAAGTGAAATATATGTGTTTTGATTTTGTTTCTTTCTACTCTTTCCTAGAACAAGTAAAACAAAATGACAGAAGGTGCAGAATTTGTTATGTCACAGAAAAATAAATTACTATTATGTTATATGGGTTATGTGTATAATCAGGAAAGACAAAGTGGTAGAAAAGTTTTTGGGAAGTGTACCAAATATTACTCCAACAAATGTTATGGGAGGGCTACTACTGAGGAAACTAATGTGTTATTTACCAGGGAACACAATCATCCCCCAAATGTCACAGAAATTGAAATAAGAGATGCTTTAGAAAGTATTAAAACTGCTAGCACACAAAGTGATAAACCAACAACACAAATCCTTAAAGAAGAACTGATAAAAGTTCCAGCCCATGCTTCAGGTCAACTACCCTCTATTGACTCCCTGAAACGCACAATTGCACACACTAAAAGACTCACTAGCACAACCCAACCCAACCCAACTACTTTTGAGGAAATTAATATTTCACCAGAAATGGCCATCACACACAATAAAGACAAATTTATCCTTTTTGACAATGAAAGCAGTACAAACAGAATCATTATGTTTGCAACTGCAAGTAATTTAAGAAAAATCCAACAGTGTCCCCAATGGATGATGGATGGAACATTTAAACCATGCCCAAAACCTTTTTATCAATTATATTCCATCCACGGTTTATACCATAACTCTAACATACCTTTCATTTACTGTTTGCTACCCAACAAACAGCAAAACACTTATACAGAAATATTAAATGTTCTCAAAACTGAAATCAATAATTATTTTCCAGAAAAAATAATTATTGATTTCGAATTAGCTATGATTAATAGCATTTTGAGAACATTTCCCCACACAGCAATCCAGGGTTGCTATTATCATTTTAATCAGAGCATATGGAGGCATCTCCAAAAATCAACTTTAAGTATACTATACTCAACAGATAGCACCTTTGCCTATCAAGTTAAAAAATTGATAGCCCTGGCCTACGTTCCTGTTACCGATGTAGCGGAACACTACAATTTATTAATTGACAGCACATATTACAAGAGGAATGAAGATAAACTAACCCCATTACTGGACTATTTCGAAGATACTTGGGTGGGAAGGTTGTACAGATCTGGACATCGACGCCAACCCAAATTCCGAATCCCTTGGTGGAATGTCTATCATAGCACTTTAAACCAAGAGGCTAAAACAAACAACAGTGTAGAAGGGTGGCATAATGCTTTCCAAGCTACCACAAGCAGAGGCAAACCCACATTCCATAACCTTCTAGAAGCTTTGAAAAAAGAACAAAGCTATCAAGAACTAAGAATGGAACAATCTGTGTCCCAAATTGGTCCAAAACTCACTAAACAAACTAAAAAAATGTTCCGACTACTGCAAAGTCAAGTCACACTATACCCTACAACTAGAGGATTACAATACCTGTCAATAACAGCTAAAAGTCTACTATAAAAATGTCTACAAAATATACTAATGTCTTCTTACAATAATGGTAAAATTACATTTCATAAACATTTGTAATCAATTATAAATAATACATATTTGTTTAACAAACTTATCAAAATTTGGAACATTATTTCTGAACAAATATGCAATATTTATAATTACATCACATATACACATTACATAAAAATCTACATTTCCCACCCAATAAAAAAAGTAATTTAAATACTTACAATTTTTGTAGATGAAAAAGACATAATCAAGCAAAATGCAATCCATACAATCCAATCCAATATAGGACAATTCCAATATTGGAAACCCTCAAAAACCCGAAAATTAAGTAAAAAAAAAAAAAAACGCTCCAGGAAATCCCGAAAACAGTAGTGTGGACACTTTAGTATTTAAAGTGATATACACACAACTTTTAAAAAACGGTCACGCATATCAATGTATCAATCCAATTCGAAACCCTCCAAAAACCCGAAAAATGTTGAAAATGTGTAAAAGCCGCTCCTGGCAAACACGAAAAATAGGAGATAAATGTAAAAATATAACCATAATAAGTCATACATTAGTTTCTCCGGAAAAAAACACGCTTCCTTCCATGTAGTTTTCATGCGAGGAACCGGAACCTGTAAAATAACAGACATATCGACACCCACCCACAAATAGCCCATAACATTTGTAAATACACTCACAATTAACAGTAACCATGTAAGAAGACATTTCCGAACACTTAAAATAACACTAGAACTAAAACATACACGACACATCTATAACGACGACATTTCACCTAAACGCTACTTAAACAATTCATACATACACAAAAAAACACTACACAGTTCGAATATACCCTCAAACATTACCACTTAGTTATAATTTGTATGTAAAAATAACCTTACCTCTCTCCACGCGAAGCAACTCCCAACCGCGAGCTTCTCCAGTCCTGAATGAAGCGCAATAACCTTACGCTTTAAAAAAGTAGTCCCCTTAAACCATTTTTGTGAAAGTATCATAGACAATACAATGTTATAGTTTAAAAATATAATACATACACATTTTTAATTTTACAAATTAATACACTAGACTCATTATAATTTTACATGTTTAAGAAATACAAATATATTTAATATTAATTAATATATAGTAATTATTATATATTAATAATATTAAAAAATTATGTACAACTTGGAATAAAAGATGTAAATATTTTGTAATTGTGTACATTTATAGGACTAAGTTTGTGTTTGTTTTTAAGTAAACATTATAATTGTTTATGGTAATAATTAATAATAATAAATAATATAACTTATTTATTGTTATTAATATCAAAATTATAACCATTTAATATATAAACAATGCCCTGAAATAATGTTTTTTTTCTCTGAATGTATGTTTTTCTGAAAAGAATAAATACATGATTATATTTAGTAATTAATAATAATAATAATAAATATATATATTTTTTTTTTTATTAATTATTACAAAATGTTTTATAATAATTTCTAACTATTATAAAAGTATATAATTGCATAAATAATCTTTTGGCAATACCAGATATTATTATTAAACATATTGTTCCCCTATACTGTTATAAAGTTTACAACATAATATATTTATATGTTTCATTTAAAAACAACATTGTCTGAAATATGTAACAACAAATGTTTTAATTTGTATTTCAATTTCTTGAGTAAATGGAATAATTGTCATGTTACTTTATAAAAATGTAAATGTTAAAAATATATATTTAATAATATTAATATATAATATTAACATTATTAAATATTAATGTAAGAAGTTTAAAAAAAATGTTTTTATTTAATTCAATATAAATACTTGTAACTCAAAGTTAATGATGAAAATATTTTATATTTACAGAAAAAATGTTGTTAACTAATTTTGTTTTATAATTGACAACATGTATATAAATGAGAATGTGTTATTCTGCGAATACTACATTTCAAAATAATGTTATGTTATTTTTGTTTGTGATTGTATTGTAGTACACATTAAAAATTTCAAAAATGTTTAATAAAGTTTAGTGAAAACATCCATGTTGCATTATTTTTTAATAATATAAGACAGTAATGTAAAAATGTATGCCAATGTGCTTGACACTGACCAATTTAATATTTCGTATTGCTACTCCAGTCAAGCTAATATTATGGAAGGTGCTGGACACTGACCAATAATTATTTACTATTCCTACTCCAGTCAAGCTAATATCAGTGAAGGTGGTGGACACTGACCAATGATTAATTACTAATCCAACTCATATCAGTGAAGGTGCTGGACACTAACCAATTAATAATTACTATTCAAACTCCAGTCTAGCTACTATCAGGGAAGGTGCAAATACATATATTTTGTTGTTAAATTAAAAACTTAATAATGTAATGTAATTTTTTTATTTGTTATTTCATTTAATAGCTTTAATGTTTTTTTTTGTTTTTTTACCCTGTACGCCTGTACCCCAAAAACCCAAAACTGACCCTAAACACTAAAAATACCCCTTCACCCAAAAACCCAAAAACTGACCCTGAACCCAAAAAATACCCCTTTACCCAAGAACTGAAAACTGACCCTGAACCCTAAAAATACCCCTTTACCCAAAAACTGAAAACTGACCCTGAACCCTTAAAAAAAACCTTAACCCAAAAACTGAAAACTAACCCTGAACCCCAAAACATACCCCTTTACCCAAGAACTGAAAACTGACCCAGAACCCTACAAATACCCCTTTATCCACAAACTGAAAACTGACCCTGAACCCTATAAATACCCCATTTACCCACAAACTGAAAACTGACCCTGAGCCCAAAAAATACACCTTTGCCCAAGAACTGAAAACTGACCCTGAACCCTTAAAAAAACCCTTAACCCACAAACTGAAAACTGACCCTGAACCCAAAAAATACCCCTTTACCCAAGAACTGAAAACTGACCCTGTACCCTATAAATACCCCTTTACCCACAAACTGAAAACTGACCCTGAACCCTTTAAAAATCCCTTTACCCACAAACTGAAAACTGACCCTGAACCCTTTAAAAACCCCTTTACCCACAAACTGAAAACTGACCCTGAACCCAAAAAATACACCTTTACCCAAGAACTGAAAACTGACCCTGAACTCTTAAAAAACCCCTTAACCCACAAACTGAAAACGGACCCTGAACCCTTTAAAAACCCCTTTACCCACAAACTGAAAACTGACCCTGAACCCTAAAAATACACCTTTACCCAAGAACAAAAAACGGACCCTGAACCCTTAAAAAAACCCTTAACCCACAAACTTAAAACTGACCCTGAACCCCAAAATACCCCTTTACCCAAAAACTGAAGACTGACCCTGAACCCTTAAAAGAACTCTTTAGCCACAAACTGAAAACTGACCCTGAACCCAAAAATGCACCTTTACCCAAGAACTGAAAACTGACCCTGAACCCTTAAAAAGCTTCTTTATCAACAAACTGAAAACTGACCCTGAACCCAAAAAAATATCCCTTTACCCAAGATTTTTAAACTAACCCTGAACCCTAAAAAGACTCCTTTACACAACATTAAATATTATTATTTAATTACCAATCAATTAATAGTTAACAATAACAAAAAAGTAAATATATTAGCACATTAGCTGTAATTAATATAATTTATTAATTAATATTATTTATTCCCAATTAATTAATTAACAATAACACAAAATAATAGATAATAATAAAATTACTCAAATTAATGTAATTAACTAATTTAAATTAATTAATTACCAATTAATTAATTTAAAAAATATGTTAAAAAATTAATTAAATAATTAACTAATTAATATTAATTAATTACAAATTAATAAATAATTAAAAAAATTAACAAACATATATTAATTAATTAATTATTATTAAATTACTTCCCACCCTATTCCCCTATAAACCCACAACACGCTCCTAAACATTAACTACAATTTATATTAATATTAATAATTTTAAAAAAATTTAAAAAAATTCTACATATTCTCGATATTTTTTACTTTGACTATTTATCGATATTTTGTCTGGTCGATATTTTTGAGTCGATATTTTTGTAAACGATATTTTTTTTTCGTTTTTTTAGTCGATATTTTGACCAACGATAATTTTGATGTCGATATTTTATTCATGTCGATATTTTTTACTCGATATTTTGGCCATTCGATATTATGTAGTCGATATTATGTCTAGTTACCGGCATAAAAGTGGGAACCCATGCATATTGGTCTCTATATAACTAAATCATATCGAATTGCAACATGCAGCATCCACAGATTGGTTACTTTCGTATTGTCCCATATCAAGCCATACTGTACATTATACAAAGAAACTACAATACCAAGCAAAGAGCGTTCATGGATAAGTCACACTGTCACGTGCAATTCAACTACCCATCACAGCTAAGAGGTCAGTGAAATCATGCCTAATTACTAAACCATCAACTCATTGTAAAGCGTGTGTTGCATTTCTCTTTGTATTGCTCTGCCTCTCATTCTCGTGCTTTTCCCCTGGAACATGGAATCCTGTACCTGCGTTGTACAACTCCTGTTCCATGTTTCAGACTGAGGCAGTTGGATGAGCTTTTTTTACTGTTAGACATACTGTGCCTCCCTTAATCTTATCTTCAAATAAATATTTCAATTTTACCTGCTTCTTGAAATACTTCTTAACAAATAGCGACGAGGGACTGAGGACTTCACCTGCCTCAAGGCACAGGTGCTGTGATGTCTTCTTTTGAACCCAGCTGCTTTCCTCTACTTTGGGGCCTTCCGCATCCTGCTGTGTACTGCTTGTTTACCCGGAGTGCGGCCTGGTGAGAGCCCCGCTGTTTTCCTTGCCTGTCAGCCTATTCAGCATTTTAGTGCCGATTTCGGAGTAGGACGGACACCTGCTTCTGCAGTTGCTATCTTCTCTGTGTGTCGGAAGAGGCAAAGCGACGTTTCCTGAGAATCCCAAAGTTGTGTTTGCTTCTCTGCATATTTGGTGGATTTTTGAGCATTTTCGTACCTTTACTAACCTAACCGACGCCTCAAGCTATGTCAGGAGCAATGTTTCTAGGATACCGGCTGTGACGTGTCTCACCTCATCACAGCGGTTTCCCTGGCCTCCAGCTATGTCAGGCACAACGTTCCTAGGATACAAGGCTGTGACAGCGGTTTCCCTGCGCTGCTCTTAGCCAATCTCGTCTCTCCTTTTATTGGTCACGTCGCTCGTCATCACGCCGGCGGCCATTTTGGAAAAAGGATTGAGACGGTGATTTTGCCTCGGTTGTTCTCTATTAAAATATTTACTTCAATCATATTTTCAGCATCAACTTTCAGGGTACTATTCTACTATTATACATCCTAATATATTATACAAGATTTTCTACCGATTTTTCCGCAATTCTATTCATATTTCGAGAACCATTACATTGGGAAAAATCTACAGAGAAACTACAATCTTTGTTTTCCCAAGGTCTACATGTTCTATTTCAGCTGTGCGATCATTATTGCATTAAAGTCTAGAGTGTTTCTGCCCATCTACCATATATATATATATATCTATATATATATATATATATATATATATATATATATATATATATATATATATATATATATATAGATATATATATATATATATAGATATATATATATATATTTGAATTCCTGCCAGATCTCTGTGTCCTGCATACCCACCGGTGCTATTTTTTTAATTTCCTCATTGCAAATCTAATTCATTTGACTTTGGGACTATTTTTAAATCTTGTGCCCTTCACTCCAAGCACTGGAACTGGAGCTCGATAAGAGGGACCAAATTATTTCTTGTTATCAATCTTCTCATGAACTAGTTCTTCATCTTGGGGTAGCCAGCCAACTACCGGGATCTGCAACGCATCATCCGAGGTGGAGGGCAAATGTTCCTTTGCTAGACTGTCTCTTGTCTTTTGTAGATCCTGTAAAAAAAATTGCAATGTTCAACTACGTCAAAGGAGGCAGCTTGAGCCACCGAGTCTAGACCGTCAAGGTCCGGTACATACATCTTGACACCAAAGAGCATTTCGTATGGGGTCCGCCCACCCAGAGACCTTCTAGGGCAATTATTAAGAGCACACTGCACGCCATTGAGATCGGCCAGCCAGTTCCTGCCAGTGCCTATAACTCGAGCCGTCAAAGACTGCTTTAAATCTCGGTTCATCCGTTCCACAACACTATTACCCTCAGGTCTGTATGGAGACGAAAACTTGACTGGCATCCCCAACGAAGTCATGGCATCCTTATACGCCTTAGAGGCGAAAGCCGGACCCTGATTCGAATGGAAGGTACCACAGGCAAAAATCCCTACAAAGATACGCAAGTCTCTTATGACAGTCCGTGAATCAGCGCTGCGGTGAGGCCAGACCCACACAAAGCGTGTGCATGAATCAACTGCTACTAAGATGTACTTATACGCAGTATCAGAAGAAAAGGGGCCGCAGTGATCTAACTAAACACACCCAAGGGGTTGATTAGAAATGTACAACTGTTTCTGGGGCGGACGCGCAGCAGTTGAAGGCTTAATCTGCTGGAAAATATCACATTGAAGGACATAGTCACGCGTCTGTTTGCACAGCCCCCGCCAACAGAAACGTTGTTGTAACTGAGCTACAGTAGCCGAAGAGCCCGCATGCGCAGACGCAACACCTTCATGGGCTGCGGTAATCAGAGTAGGCCTGCGGTCCGCGTTGGGAAGTAACCTCTCACCAACGTCAGGAATTTTCACATAAGGAACTTTATCAGGACTTAAGTGGTATGAATACTTTGAAGGGAATCCTTTTGGATATTTACCTTCCTTCTGAGTTGCAGCAACAGCTGCCAAGATATCATCATCAATTGGAACGTGTAACCGCTGCAACCAAATATGTTGATACCGCTGATTTTGCTGCCTCATCGGCAAGCGAATTGCCAACAGCGTGGACTCCCACGGGCTGATGACCGAGAGTAGGAATCACAAACACGAGGGGCAACTGCTCTTTAAGCTCAGCCACTCGGACCCAGTTCATTTTATGTTTTATTGTGCTACCCTTGGAATCACGAAAATTATTCTGAATCCAAAAGAACAGGTTTTCATTGTAAGACTGGACACAGTAGTAAGAATCACTCACAACAAGAGTTGTCACACTAGGATCAGCGTACTCCAATGCGAGCATCAGAGCACGAAGCTATGCTAATTGTGCTGTGTAGTTCCCTAGAGTCTGCGTGTGCACGACTCTGGACTTGAACTCGTCATCCACCATGCCACCTATTACAATAGCGGAAGCGGAAACGTATGCGTGCTTAGACCAATGCGCAACCCGCGCTGAACCATCAGTGTATATGATGCAATGGAAGTCCTCCAAAGGCCTCCTAGCCAAAGAGGCAGGATGAACAAATTCATACTGCAAAAACTCCTGCGACTGTAAGGAGGCATCAAAAATAAACGTGACATCCGGAGACGTCAATGATGCTGCCCATTGTATCCACCGAGGGTGCAAAGCTTTAGAATTTGGCACACTGGCTTTCGTTACTGCCTCTAATGCAGGAAACGGGTTACAACCAACATGCATTTTCCCTGCGACAGCGCACGTTCCTTGAGAATCGCCATTTGCACTGCTGTCAAAACTTTTTCCACAGAGGAAAACCGCATTTCAGCCGAAGTGTACAAGTGTGACTTGTAAGCAATAGGTACTGTGTCTCCTTCATTAAAAGTAAGGTACGTGAAACCCACCGCCGCAGGGATGATTCTTATCACCAGGTTGGTGTGGTTATCACGGGTCAGTAAGAATTTAGATTCAAGAAGATCAGCCTGCAAAGATTGCAAAAAAGCTGAATGTTCCGGCAGCCAGCAAGATTTGGTAAAAGTAGGTAGTATCAAAGCATACAAAGGCTTGATACGCTGGGCATATTCGGGAATATAAGTACGCCCGAAATTCAAAAATCCCAGCAAGGACTGTAATTATTTCAGAGTTGTAGGAGCGTGCAGTTGTGCGCATTTCTCCAAGAAGTGAGGACCCAATCCTCTACCTTCATTGTTGAGCTCATAGCCCAGGAACAACACTGTATACTCTGCAATGTGGGACTTTGCAATTTTGTAACCGAAGTCAGCAAAGCTACAAATTGTGCAGTCAACGCGACACAGATGCGCCCAAAGCTCGTCGTCTGTGAGATAAATGTCATCCACATACGAACACGTATCAGTGTCTATCCTCTCTAAAAGAGAGACTATACGGGCAGCAAACACGCCTGGACTATTCTTATAGCCCATAGGTAAACGAATATAGAGGTGTTCTTTGCCGCCACAGGTAAAACTGGTCCACTGGGAACTCAGTCCGTCCAAATTGTGGGCAAAAAAAACATTGGATATGTCAAATGTGGTTTTAAAACGCTTACGCACAAGACCATCCACAAGAGCAGGGCCCTGGTTATTCTGTACTGCACAGGTACGGCAATGCGAGTTCAAATGCCGGTAATCCAATACCAAACGGTACGAGCCATCAGGCTTGGTTACAGTAAAAAGAGGGTTATTCATCGGTGACACACAAGTTTCAATCACACCTTGATATTCCAATTGGTCAAGGATTTCCGCAACGGAAGCCTTAGCTTCACGTCGGATGGGATATTGAGGTTGAGGCTGTGGCATAGACCGTAAAGGTATTTCCTGGGATGGGGAAAATTTATCCCAACCACACTGTGTATGGTACAGAGCCGGCGCAAGAGCCTTAGCCCACTCTTCTGCAAAATTCAGCGCATGCTGTTTCGAGACCGTGTGCGCGAAACTAGGGAGGATCACTGTTGGACCCGGCCCGTTGGGCAGGTTCACCCCTAGACTTTTTGCTTTTTCCTAGCCTGTTTATGGAACCTGGTGTTGGTGATTTTAGGCCTCTGCGCACTTTTTCACTGTGGTACAGTGTAAAGTGCTTGAGCTCTCTGTATGTGTGGTGAGTGACCTGCCCTCCCATAGGAATGAATGGGGAATATGTATGCCCATGGTAGTTCCTGATGTGTGGGGAGTGCAGGGGCGATTTTGGTATGTATGAACTCGTGAGAGTGAATGCTGCAAAATGATGTATGCGGCATGACTGTGTCTAGTCTAGAAGTACTACTTTTGGAAGTTGGCATATTTGTGTAAGTTGGTGCTAGCGTGTGATTGGCTGGTGAGCCTGGCCCAGAGTGCCTGGGCCTGCTTGTGGATTGACTGTCTGGTTTGAGGATGACAGGGGCTAGAGAGCCCAGGAGGTTGTCTGAAGTCAGCCCATGGATGAAAGGCAGCATCTGCTGCCAGGAAAGTGGGAGGAGATGGCACCTGATAGTGAAGGGCTGTGCCTGCCTAACTACAAAGCTGGCTCCACCTCCCGCTGGGCGAATGACACCTCTGTCCCTGATACTGAAGGGGACTTCCCTGTAAACCAGTCCAGCTGGTTCTCACACTGCCTGCTTCAAAGGACTTCAAAGGACTTCAAAGGTTTTTCACTGTATAAGAAGGGGCTGTATCCCCTTCCAAAATGTTCTTGTTTCTGACTTGAATCTAACAGGGGCGGGCGCTGCCCAGCCCCTGGATGCCTGGAGGACTGCTGGGGGACTCTTCCTGCCTGTCCCCCTGCCTGCTGCACTTCCTGGAGGACTCTTGTGTGCTGGGGGCTATACAGCTCCCTCTTTTACTCCTGGACTGCCCTGGAGACCTTGCCCTGTGATGCTGGGACCCTTCTTGATGTAGGGGTCGTTCCTGTAGGGCTTGTCTATGCCCCTAGCGCCTGGGATTGCTTTTAGCGCTGGGAGCTCTTTTATCAGTTTTATAGCGCTGGGAAGCACTTCATTTTTGCCCATAGCGACTTAGAGCGCTGTATTTTATCTATAGCGCTGAGAAGCGCTTTGCCTGCCCTTGCGAGTGCCCACCTCGCTTGGTTTACCTTTATTTCGGCTGCCCACGCCGGTATTGCCGATATTTTAAATGCCTCCCCGCCTGCCTAGCTAGAGAGGGGCCGCCGCGCTGCCCGCGGCGACCCGGAAGCGCTTGGCCGGCCGACCAATCCGGTCGCGGCCGGCCGGAAGTCCTGCCCCCGCAGCCCGGGTGCCCAGGAATGGCGACCGCGAGGCGAGGGGAGAGAGAGGAGAAGAGTGATGGCGGCCGGCTTACAGGGCTCCCGTGAGCGGAGGGAGCCCTGCAACGAGAGGAGCGGCATGAGGATAGAAGCGGAGGGGGCGCGAGGCACATTGTCGGTGCCTGCCCCCACCGCGAGGCTCCCCGACTGGAGAGAGAGCCCCGTGTGCGCCCAGGAGATGGCGGCTGGTGGCGCCGGTGCACGGCTCCCATGCTGAGGGAGCCCTGGAGGAGCGGAGCGGTAGCGGAGGGGGCGCGAGGCACATTGTCGGTGCCTGCCCCCACCGCGAGCGAGGAAGAGCCGCCGCCCGGAGGAGCCCCGCCCCGGAGACAGCCCGGTGAGTTGGAAGGGCTGTGGGGGGCTCGATGCGGCTGTTGTTGGTGCCAGAGAGTGGCACCGGGGGCGAGAGCACTAGGGCGGCCCCAGCTGGCAGTGGGCCGCCCCAACGTTTCGGCGGAGCCTGATGCTCCAAAGGCCCCATCTGTGGACACGAGTCCTGAGAGGGCTCCGGGGGCATTTCCGTGTTCATGAGTCCGAGGGACTCCAACGAAGGGGGCATATCAGGGCAGATTGTCGTTGCCCGTCCCCAGCGGGCCCAGTTGTGTTTAGAGCCACGGAGGCTCTAAGGGGCCCCTAGTTAGTTAGTGCCTGAGAGCTCCAACGTTTGGCTATTTACAGTAGCAGAGCCTGTGTGGCTCAGGTGGCGCAGATTTGTCTAGGGGCTACTGAGAGCCCTGCCACAGCTTTCTGATTCCAGCTGTCCAGCACTTTGTGGGCAGCTGCCACGTTTAGGCTTTTTGGACTTGTGACTGGCGCTGCAGGGCAGCGCACCCTGACTTTGGACTCAGGGCATCTTTGCCCCACAAGGCCAGTTGGCCTAGGGACGGCCACAGGTAGTGGCTTATGTAGTGTTGGCGCAATGTGATTTCTATGCTTTTTAATAGTTATTGCTTATGTGAGTTTTTGCGCTATTGATTTATTATGCACCTCTGAATGTGTTACTGCATCATGTGTCTTTCTTTCCATGCGCTGCACCTCTGAATGTTTAGTCATCATGTGTCTTCTTGCGCTGCACCCCTGAATGTATTTTATTGCATCATGTGCTCTATTCTTAACACCTCTGAATGTTTATGGCATCATGTGTTTCTCTATTATTACTCCTCTGAATGTGTTCATGCATCATGGGTAAGGTGTTCTGGTTTATGCCCCTAAATGGGTTTATACTTAGGTGGTTGTCTTTTCTACTCCTCTGAATGTAGGTTTATTGCATCATGAGTAATGTATTCTTTCTTAGACCCCTAAATGCTGTGCGATACTTAGGTGGTTCTGCTTTCTTAGTACAGGTGGTCCTAGTAAGGTCCTGGTTCCTGTTACCAGTGGTTACTGGTTGTTATCTGTGATTATTATTTTATGTTACATTTATTCTTTATTCTAGAAGTGACTTTATATTCTACATTTTATCTAGAAGTCCTATATCTGATTTGGACAGGAGCCCATGTGGCCCTGTCTTGTGTACATAATCCCTGTGAATATTGCCCGTGCCAGTTGGCACCATGTATATGTGTGATTTTATCTGATGTGTTTTTACAATACAAAAGTAATTTTTATAATAACCTTGTGTGGAGTCTCTTTTGTGGTGTGCCTAGTATGTTGTTGCTGTTGTGCGCTGGCGCAAATGCTTTACACATTGCCTCTGAGTTTAGCCTTACTGCTTGAGCCAAGCTACCAAGGGGGTGAGCAGAGGTTATCTTGGCGTGTGACTTCCTTGCCCTGACTAGAATGGTGGTTTCTGCCTGGCTTTGGCGTCAGCCTTAGCCTACCAGAAATAGCCAGTTCTAACATTGTTGGTCAGCGTTGCGGATTTGGACATGTGTTTGCGCACTGCCATAGCGACAACTGGCTACATTACAAAACTCTGCAATAGTTTTTTTTCAGATAGTCACATGTATGGGATTATTGTTTTTGATTTTTTCCCTCAAGAATGTCATTTTCAAATGTGTTTCTGCGCTTTATGTTTAGTGGCAGATGAGAGAAATTGACAGGGCGGGACGCCATTAGAGGGGGAGGTTCCCATAGATTAGGAATCCCTTGCTGGGTCCCATGTCCAATCCCAAATCCTGTCCCTGTGTGGGTAGATGGAAGAGAGGGAGTGTGAGGAGAAATGACTTGCTCAGGAAGGTGGTTGTTCCCTGAGTGTAGTGTGTGTGTCTGGATTCCCCAGTGTGGTAGGATCCAGTGGTGGCAGCTTTAATGTGTCCAGTGTGTTAATTCCCATTCCCCGCTCCCAGAGTTTGGTACCTGTGTCACGTGTGGTCAGGTTGAGTAATCAGGGGTGGTGGAAACTGCCTTACCAGTCCGAGGGGTGGGGGGAGTGTGCGAATGAGTGATGTGCTGAACTGGAGGAGTTGGTGGGAGTTTTCTTTTTGTTAAAGAGCTTGCATGAGAGGTGTACCTCTGGTGGTGTGCAGGAGGTCCTGCAGAGGAACTGGACAAGAAGGTGGATGTCTGGCGGTGTGCTGGATGTCTTGCAGAGGCATTAGGGAGTGGTTCCAAAAGGAGTGGTTTGTGTATCTGATGATCCTGTGAAGGGGAAGAGGTTACTGTGTAACCCAGTTAGGTCCCAGTAGTATGATAGGGGTGTAGGGGCTCACGCCCTGTCTCAGTGGAGGCGGAGTGAGTGTGGGACGGTGTGTCCCACGTTGGCCTGAAACCCTATCTCAGGGCCTGGAGGGTTCCCTAAGGGAGCGCCAGGTCAGGGGCCTAAGCTGTACATAGGTCATTTGAGGAGGATCTTCTCCTGTGTCTAGAGGACGGGGAGTGTCTGTAACCAGAACTCCGGCGGTCCTAGTGTTGGGCAGTACCGCTCCTAGTGGAGGGTGCAGAAGTCCTGGCTCGCTGAGCATTTGACCGTCTAGAGTGCTTGACCATTTGTGGGGCCTCTGGAGGTCGTTCCCCGAGGAGGGGGGAAAGCCGGGTTGGGGTTGTGGCCTGACCTGGAAGGAGTACTGGAGGAAAGTGTGTCACTGATACGCCACTGGCGTGTGCTCTGTCTAGCCTGGGACATACTGAGAATCACCCTGTGATAGGGAGTACTGGAGGAGAGTGTGTCGCTGATACGCCGCTGGCGTGTGCTCTGTCTAGCCTGAGACATACTGGAACTGGAAGGGGGTGCAGAGGGACGGTGTCCTTACTTCTGACCCCGGTGTAACCTGAGGGTTTAGATCTTAGGTTGGTAGATTAGGAAACTTCTAGGTCAAGAGGAATCTCTACCAAAGTGGATCAGCTGAAGAGACTGAGGGGGCTGCCCTTGCTGTGTGTTCTGGGGCTCACCTGTAGTTTGTTGTTTCCACCAAGGTAGAGGAAAGGGGGCTTTGCTGTGTGCTGTGTCCCCCCACCTGCTTGAGGAGGAACTGTGCTGTGTGCTTTGTACCTCAGAAGTGAAATAGTTTCCAGGTGGTAGACCAGTGATGGAGTGAGGTCCTGATCTGGTAGGAGAATTGTGTTCTGGTGAGTGCTTCTCTGTGAGGGTGCGGGAACCCAGAAGTAGAGGTAGGGTGGGGCATTCTTGCCCGTGACCTCTGGTCAGCCTGGGGGTATGGTCCCTAGGTTGTTGGATCAGTGGTAGTTGTAGCTACAATGAGAGAGAGAGTGGACGATGGCTATTGTGTGCCAGGCGTTACTACCCCCCACTCTGTGGATTAGTTAGGACCTGTGATTTGGACGGCCTATGGCCTGGTCTTGGCTGTGGATGACTAGTGAGTACCAGTGTGGTATCCTAGTTGTGTCAGAGAGTTATTGTTTGGAGGTAACCAGGTGGGTTCAGAGTGGCGTAAAACCAGAAGGTGTCCCTGCCGTGCGGGTCCGTGTCCGTGGTTTTGTCGCCCAAAGCAAGGAAGCCCATCAGTGGAGTGATTGGTCTACCCTGCGTTTTGGCTGGAAGGGGGTTGTGTTGGACCCGGCCCGTTGGGCAGGTTCACCCCTAGACTTTTTGCTTTTTCCTAGCCTGTTTATGGAACCTGGTGTTGGTGATTTTAGGCCTCTGCGCACTTTTTCACTGTGGTACAGTGTAAAGTGCTTGAGCTCTCTGTATGTGTGGTGAGTGACCTGCCCTCCCATAGGAATGAATGGGAAATATGTATGCCCATGGTAGTTCCTGATGTGTGGGGAGTGCAGGGGCGATTTTGGTATGTATGAACTCGTGAGAGTGAATGCTGCAAAATGATGTATGCGGCATGACTGTGTCTAGTCTAGAAGTACTACTTTTGGAAGTTGGCATATTTGTGTAAGTTGGTGCTAGCGTGTGATTGGCTGGTGAGCCTGGCCCAGAGTGCCTGGGCCTGCTTGTGGATTGACTGTCTGGTTTGAGGATGACAGGGGCTAGAGAGCCCAGGAGGTTGTCTGAAGTCAGCCCATGGATGAAGGGCAGCATCTGCTGCCAGGGAAGTGGGAGGAGATGGCACCTGATAGTGAAGGGCTGTGCCTGCCTAACTACAAAGCTGGCTCCACCTCCCGCTGGGCGACTGACACCTCTGTCCCTGATACTGAAGGGGACTTCCCTCTAAACCAGTCCAGCTGGTTCTCACACTGCCTGCTTCAAAGGACTTCAAAGGTTTTTCACTGTATAAGAAGGGGCTGTATCCCCTTCCAAAATGTTCTTGTTTCTGACTTGAATCTACCAGGGGCGGGCGCTGCCCAGCCCCTGGATGCCTGGAGGACTGCTGGGGGACTCTTCCTGCCTGTCCCCCTGCCTGCTGCACTTCCTGGAGGACTCTTGTGTGCTGGGGGCTATACAGCTCCCTCTTTTACTCCTGGACTGCCCTGGAGACCTTGCCCTGTGATGCTGGGACCCTTCTTGATGTAGGGGTCGTTCCTGTAGGGCTTGTCTATGCCCCTAGCGCCTGGGATCGCTTTTAGCGCTGGGAGCTCTTTTATCAGTTTTATAGCGCTGGGAAGCGCTTCATTTTTGCCCATAGCGCCTTAGAGCGCTGTATTTTATCTATAGCGCTGAGAAGCGCTTTGCCTGCCCTTGCGAGTGCCCACCTCGCTTGGTTTACCTTTATTTTGGCTGCCCACGCCGGTATTGCCGATATTTTAAATGCCTCCCCGCCTGCCTAGCTAGAGAGGGGCCGCCGCGCTGCCCGCGGCGACCCGGAAGCGCTTGGCCGGCCGACCAATCCTGTCGCGGCCAGCCGGAAGTCCCGCCCCCGCAGCCCGGGTGCCGAGGAATGGCGACCGCGAGGCGAGGGGAGAGAGAGGAGAAGAGTGATGGCGGCCGGCTTACAGGGCTCCCGTGAGCGGAGGGAGCCCTGCAACGAGAGGAGCGGCATGAGGATAGAAGCGGAGGGGGCGCAAGGCACATTGTCGGTGCCTGCCCCCACCGCAAGGCTCCCCGACTGGAGAGAGAGCCCCGTGTGCGCCCAGGAGATGGCGGCTGGTGGCGCCGGTGCAGGGCTCCCATGCTGTGGGAGCCCTGGAGGAGTGGAGCGGTAGCGGAGGGGGCGCGAGGCACATTGTCGGTGCCTGCCCCCACCGCGAGCGAGGAAGAGCCGCCGCCCGGAGGAGCCCCGCCCCAGAGACAGCCCGGTGAGTTGGAAGGGCTGGGGGGGGCTCGATGCGGCTGTTGTTGGTGCCAGAGAGTGGCACCGGGGGCGAGAGCACTAGGGCGGCCCCAGCTGGCAGTGGGCCGCCCCAACGTTTCAGCGGAGCCTGATGCTCCAAAGGCCCCATCTGTGGACACGAGTCCTGAGAGGGCTCCGGGGGCATTTCCGTGTTCATGAGTCTGAGGGACTCCAACGAAGGGGGCATATCGGGGCAGATTGTCGTTGCCTGTCCCCAGCGGGCCCAGTTGTGTTTAGAGCCACGGAGGCTCTAAGGGGCCCCTAGTTAGTTAGAGCCTGAGAGCTCCAACGTTTGGCTATTTACAGTAGCAGAGCCTGTGTGGCTCAGGTGGCGCAGATTTGTCTAGGGGCTACTGAGAGCCCTGCCACAGCTTTCTGATTCCAGCTGTCCAGCACTTTGTGGGCAGCTGCCACGTTTAGGCTTTTTGGACTTGTGACTGGCGCTGCAGGGCAGCGCACCCTAACTTTGGACTCAGGGCATCTTTGCCCCACAAGGCCAGTTGGCCTAGGGACGGCCACAGGTAGTGGCTTATGTAGTGTTGGCGCAATGTGATTTCTATGCTTTTTAATAGTTATTGCGTATGTGAGTTTTTGCGCTATTGATTTATTATGCACCTCTGAATGTGTTTCTGCATTATGTGTCTTTCTTTCCATGCGCTGCACCTCTGAATGTTTAGTCATCATGTGTCTTCTTGCGCTGCACCCCTGAATGTATTTTATTGCATCATGTGCTCTATTCTTAACACCTCTGAATGTTTATGGCATCATGTGTTTCTCTATTATTACTCCTCTGAATGTGTTTATGCATCATGGGTAAGGTGTTCTGGTTTATGCCCCTAAATGTGTTTATACTTAGGTGGTTGTCTTTTCTACTCCTCTGAATGTAGGTTTATTGCATCATGAGTAATGTATTCTTTCTTAGACCCCTAAATGCTGTGTGATACTTAGGTGGTTCTGCTTTCTTAGTACAGGTGGTCCTAGTAAGGTCCTGGTTCCTGTAACCAGTGGTTACTGGTTGTTATCTGTGATTATTATTTTATGTTACATTTATTCTTTATTCTAGAAGTGACTTTATATTCTACATTTTATCTAGAAGTCCTATATCTGATTCTGACAGGCGCCCATGTGGCCCTGTCTTGTGTTTTTACAATACAAAAGTAATTTTTATAATAACCTTGTGTGGAGTCTCTTTTGTGGTGTGCCTAGTATGTTGTTGCTGTTGTGCGCTGGCGCAAATGCTTTACACATTGCCTCCGAGTTTAGCCTTACTGCTTGAGCCAAGCTACCAAGGGGGTGAGCAGAGGTTATCTTGGCGTGTGACTTCCTTGCCCTGACTAGAATGGTGGTTTCTGCCTGGCTTTGGCGTCAGCCTTAGCCTACCAGAAATAGCCAGTTCTAACAATCACCTCCTCCCCTCTCGTAGCTGCGAGCACAAAAGGTGGGGGCCAGTCAGCCTCCGCTAACAAAATGTCATTATTTCATAAAGTCTATCAGGGGGAGCTACTCTAGTATCAGCTGTCTCCACAACAACAGA
The DNA here is from genome assembly GCF_964263255.1 of Lissotriton vulgaris. Classification (NCBI taxonomy): domain Eukaryota; kingdom Metazoa; phylum Chordata; class Amphibia; order Caudata; family Salamandridae; genus Lissotriton; species Lissotriton vulgaris. The sequence goes on along the minus strand of NC_141687.1, from coordinate 580,241,715 downwards.
TCGATCAGTCGCTGTCAGTTTCAGTAGTGGACGTAGGGCCTCTCGCACTATGGTAATCTCCGCCGCGCTGTCCAGCAAGGTTAGAGCCCATGTCTGATTCTGAAGCTGCGTTCTCACTATCTGTGGCATATCTCGCTGTTAAAGCGGCAACTTTATTTTTCTGAAACTGGGGTCTCTTCGGTGTTGAATCGTCCTGCTTGCTTTTACCATCTTTCGGGCAGGGCTGGTCGCGTCCCTGCTGGCCATCCTGACCTCTGCCGCCACCTCCACCACCGGTCGATGAGGCCGATGAGTCCTGAAAAGAACGAGGAGAGCTTTATTCAGAAACCTGAAAACGATCAGGTGATTTTATCGTCGCGCAATCGTGCAAGTCATAAATACGTTCTGTAGGCGCAGGCACTGAAGATGCAGGACGAGACTCCTGTTTCTGCTGATGTTGTTTACCTTGTTTTTGTTTTTTCTGCCAATTTTGTTTCTTGGTCTTGGGCTGTTTGCCGTTCTCTGATTTCGACCATTGGGGTTGCTTTTTCTCCTTAGTGGAAAATGGCTTGACACCCACGCTATTGCGGCCCACGGTCTTATAAGCCGCCACAATAATCCTCGGTAACTGTCGGGGTTTGTCGGCATCAGGAACCTCCTGCAATGCATTGGACACCTGAAAGTTCAGTGCATCACCCTTGACATTCACAAGTATAAGATCGGAAACTACGTCAAAGGAGCTGCATAGGCGCATACCCAATTCAACCACTGCCTCAGGTCCGTGCTCATCCTGAACACGTTTAATGACCGTTGGAAGGACAGTCATGGACGGAGTGCCGAAGCACCTCGCATAAACCGCTGCAAAGATCTTTCCCCACGACTCACAGTCACCAATTTCTGGGGTCAAGTCCTTCGGCATGCTAATTGTCAAAATCCTGTGCTTTTCATCAGGAGTCGTGTTAGAAAATACTGCTTCCAGCTGGTCAAACTTCTCGGCAAGCCAGAAAGGAAATTCATCCTTATCCTGGGGCGCTTGCCCATCACAGCATTGACCATTACAGGACTAAGTTTCATTCCGCCCTGTCCAGCAGGAAGCGCTGCACCTCCTGGGGCCCCGCCCGGGAGATTGCGGGTAATGTATTGCATTAATGACCTAATCACGCTAATTGCGACAACATGTAGTTGTCTTAATTCAGCAACGGCACACGCTCCGTGCTGAGGGTGAGGTGTAAATCCAGCCAAAATAGGCCAAGTCGCGCCTTTAATGGACAAGGGAGCTAACCTCGGAGCTGTTAAAGAGTGGGGTAGAACGCCATTAAACCAAACTCGGTGCTGCTAAGCGTTAATCGGAACTTCCTGTGTCCTATACGGAGCATATTCATGTGGAACAGCCGTGGCAGTGTATGTGTCGAACACAGTAGTATTTGCGTTCACAGCCAGGAAGGTCACCCACGAATGAAATATTTTGTAAGGGTAAGCCACGTCCGCACTCACCACCATGATCACAACCATGCCATCCACGGGGACATTATATGTCTGCAAATGATTGCGCACCGCAATGCGACTATGTTGCGGGACGTCCACCGTGGCCATAGTGACACAGAAAGAAAAAGGTACAACAAAAAGAAGGTAGCACAACTGGGTAGTTATTCAAGGAAACCGTTTTGAAAGAATCAAGCTTGAAAAGACCTTTATAAGTATAGGTAGGTTTGTCTGACACCACTGTTTTCCGGAAACAACAGTGAATGGTGTTAAGGACCGATATAAGTACTACTCAAGTGTCATGTAATAAGACCACCAACGATCGGGCGCCATGTAGCAGGGATTTCTGCTCCTATACAGAACTGTGCATAGAGACTTACAGGCACACGCATCAAAGCATTTTGCGATCGCAAATGGTGCGAATCGCAAAAATCGTCCGTTTGCGATCGCAAAAATTGCTTTTGGAATGCATGAAACAAGAAGCCCCTCGCAATTTAAGAAACCGCAATATTTGCGATTTCTTACATTGCGATTGCATTTAAGGAATCGCAATTTGCGATTCCTTAAATGCAATGCAAGAAAGTAAAAATATTTGCGAATTTCCAAATAAGAATCGCACTTTATCATGACTTGTAAGGTGATGGTAAATTACGATTTTCTTGAAAGAAGCATCAAAGTGCATTTTTAAAAGTCCACATATCAATTTCAGGGGTGCAACAGGGTGTCCTTTGGACACCCCTGTATCCTTGTAATCGCATTCTCCATTTGCGAATCGCTAATTGCGATTCGCAAAATGAGAATGTCTTCCCATTCATTCCTATGGGCCTCCAGGCCCATAGAAATGAATGGGGAGGGATTCCTTAATTGTGACTCGCAATTTGCGAGTCGCAATTAAGGACTGTTTAGAAATCGCAAATTTTTCAGCGATTTCTACATGCATAGGCATTTGCTATTTCTTAAATGCGATTCCTTAAAAATCGCAATTAAGAAATCACAAATGACTACAATGACGCATGTACCTGTTAGAACCTCAGTGAATTAAGGTGTGCCAAAACTCACCTTAGTATCCAACATCCCCTACCAGACTAGCAATCAGTGTCTCATTGGTACTTACAAAACCCTAATGATTTAGACAACGCAGAACATCGACTTAGAACACCTCAGGTAATGTGGAACACATGAACACTCTTTCGTTATACTAACATATCAATCCAGAACGAGGAGTCAATGAGGACATGTGCGAGTTAGAAATGTTTATTTCTAATGCAGTGTTCTCAAACGCAATATCTTAGCTAGTATAAGCAAACATATTATAAGGAACAAGGTTAACAGCATGGTTACTATTCCATAAAACACAAAGGGTGAAAGAATGTTAAAATGCTAAAGGAAACAGGTCTAAATAGAACCTCAGTTTACCCTCACTAGCTAGTATTTTATATTATATCTACAGAAGGTCTCTTTGGGTTTAGAAGGGCGGGCCCATACCTTTGGGCTCAGCAGAAATGGATCACATCATCTCCTGCACCAACTCTCAGCATACGGATATTCATCAAGTGTGTGTCTCCTGCTTTACGCAGTGCATTATTAATCACGCCTAAACCCAAAGTTGGCCACAGCTGCATCCTTATGTCTACTCTGTGCGCTGATCAATCCAAACAATAGGCGCTGTGTTGAAACAACCTTGAAGGCCTCGGCACTCACTGTACAGACATAGCTTACCAAGCAAAGCTGATATTATAAGCAAACATGTTATTCTTGTGTAAAGCAAAATACCTAACTAGGCGAAAAGCTGTAATAACAAAATGTGTTGTGTGCAGAGGCAGCAGAAAAGGGAAAATGGTGTTTAAACTTCTAACCAGCACATGCTAACTTAACACTGTGCAAAGGTGAAACCAATACACAAGACAGCAGTGCTGCACATGTTGGCATCTGGTACCTTCCAACCAACCACTGCCAGAGTTGGTGGAGTCTCCCAGTCATCCTTCTCAAGGTTCCTCCCAACTGTCTTGGATGCCATTATCAGCCGTACGCCACAGCACCTACGCTTCCCCAACACTGCACAGGAACAACTTGTGAACAAACAATGAGTCTATGATATTGCTGGATTTCCGCATGTGTTGGAGGCAGTTGACTGCACCCATGTTCTACTTGTGCCCCCTGCGGGGACTGCACATACCTACAGGAACAGCAAGCGTACACACTCAATTAACGTGCAGGCAATCATGGACCACCGGGGCTTGTTAATCAATGTTGTTGAAAAGTTTCCAAGGAGTTTGCATGACTCCTACATCTATCAACAATGCATCCTCAATCAGCGGTTTTAGAATGGCACAAATAGAAATGGACTGCTTGTTGGAAATTACAAACTGAACACACCACACACCTCAAGTTCCCAATCATGCAGCTCAAATATGTGATAATGCACATGTAGCAAAATGTAATAGGACATGCCTTGTATCAGGTCCACCGACTATACAAAAGCGCACAATGCCAAATGATCAAGACATATGTCAGACAGCACAACAAGGGAGCAGACTGCAAATTCCAACACAAACCAGTATTGCACACATGGAAAATAGATTTTGCAGAACTCACCTGATAATTTTTCTTTAAAATATATGCAGCACATGAGACAGAACATGGGCTCCTGCTGTGCTACATACATCTTGAAATAAACACATGTGCTATATGTAAAAGAAGATGACAGATTCCCTGCACTCACTTGTGATGGTGCACAATTAGCTGACATGCAAAAACATAGTCAGCCATGCACCATGCATCATGTGTTCCTGCATCATGGGATTGCAAGTAGTGCTGCATGAGGGGAGCACCACCTGCACACAAATATTCTCCTAAGTATATTCAAAATCACTCTGTGTTGTTGCAGAATGGAACATGCAATGGAACAGCATGCAAACAATGCAAATCACAATCTACCTACATGTTGTGCATGCATATAACTACCATTTTGGGTGGATTTAATGCATATAACTACCATTTTGGCTGGATTTAATGTTTCTCAAGGGACTGCGGTTAGTGGGGGTAGCCTTGTAGTCAAACTTTCCTCAAAGGTCCTGCCCCTCTGTCACACAGTTGCAAATGCCTGGAGAGGCGGGAACCAAGTACGTGTGACCGAGGGTCATGACTTTTGAGGAAAGTTTGACTACAATGTTAGCCCTCTAACCACAGTCCCTTGAGACACATTAAATCCGCATGAATAGTGCGCACATAAAGCACTACAGAACTGGATGTGAGATAAGTATACCTTCCACTGTTTCAAAAGAGTGCAGCTGTCTGTGCACTCAATTGAGAACAAGATAGGTAAACACCCGCACTGAAGGCTCAGGGAGGGAACCCCCTTTCGCCCTGAAGAAAAACTAGGACCCATGTGGGCCACCTAAAAGGGGTGAAACATGTTGGCATTATATTAGGGTAATAGGACTATCATCTCCTGACGACACCTGTTTATTTTCTTTTTCATCTCCCCTGCGACTCCATTATTAAAGGGATACCTGGAGACGGAGGAAGATTAGTAATCTTCAGACCCCTGGATTATCTCTCTTAAGTGTGCACCCAGAAATATGGTTGAGCCCACCCTGACCTTTAGGAGTCAGGGTGAACCCGATGATGAAGCATGACCCTACTAGAGTGTGTGAGGGTTATTTAGCAAAAACGAATTGCTTCCTACACAGCATTTGAGCAGTTGACACCACGAGAGTTCAGTGCCGAGCTTTCATCACACTGAATGGGATACCTCTGGTGAATTGTATTTCATTTGGGAGGACATATACACACCCGGTAATACCTCTCTACCCTTGCGGCTTAGGTGGAGGGCTCTTCTACCTTAGCCTAGTATTACATGCACATGACTACCCTGGTGAAGTGTAGCAATATAAAGGACAAAATCTGAAATAACAATGTGTGTTGATTGTGAACCGACACAGACTGAAATATTGATAGGTATTACTCAAATATGCATACATGCAGAGTCAAAGTTAATTCATGCACAAGGAAATCAATGCATATGGACAATGTCATTACATGTCCTAGTGAGTCCATAGTACCAGGTAGCAGTGCCTCTGTCAAGCAAACATTGACCCACCTTTTGGGCAAGGTGAATGTAATTTGCCCACAATGACTTCAACGTTTAGCAGGCAAGGAATCTCTCTCTCATTTACCCTCAGCACAATCACTCACAATAAGGTATATAGATGATGTTCAAAAATAGTAATCGTCAAAAACCTAAGGGTGATGTTTCAGCAAGCACATGTGACAATGGTGTATACCATGAAATATGTGCACATGAGAGGGTCAGTATTTGCAACAGTCCTGTAAAGAAACTATGGGGCACATGCATCATTGTAGGAATTTGCATTTCCTAAATTGCGAAAATTAAGGAATCGCAATTTAGGAATTGCAAAATCCTATGCATCAAGAAATCCTAAATTTTTTTAGGATTTCTGTATTTTCGGAATTTGCGATTCCTTAATTGCGAATCGCAATTAAGGCATGGCATTACATTGATTCCTATGGGCCCAGAGGCCCATAGGAATCTATGCCGTTTTGCATTTCTATTTTTTGGAATTCGCAATTTGTTGATGCATTGCAAGGGCGCAGAGGGGGGTCCAAAGGACCCCGCCCTGCATCCCTGAAATGTATTTTAAAGTGCAGGTTTCACACACACATGTCCTAAGGACATGTGTGTCTGTAACATGACACTTTCCAAAATGCATTTTTGTGCTTTTTTAAAGAATTTCGCCAATTAACACGAGGGTCAACCTCGTGTTAATTTGCACTTCCTATTTCAAAATTCGCATTTTAAAAAAAATTGATGCATTGCATTTAAGGAATCGCACAAATGCGATTCCTTAAATGCATTCGCCTTTTTAGGAAATGCAAAAAAAAGCGAATTTTGAAAAATTATTTCATGCATCCCAAAAACGTATTTAGGAAGCGCAAACGGCCGAATTTACAAATTCGCACCTTTTGCACTTCCTAAATAGGTTGATGCATGTGCCCCTTAAATCTATTTTTGAGTTAAACATACATCCTGTAAGTCACAACATGGAGGCAATACACATGATCCAGACAATGCCACCATGGTGATGTGTAGGCGGTCAAGTATAGGCAATTTAATTTGGAGTGATGCTGGTCAATTGTCTGAAACTATACATGACAAATCTGAATATCCAAACTAGCACAAATCACACACACCAAAATAGACACTATGCAAACACAGCAGGCACAAATGTTTCAGGTGATTAAGGATATGCACTCACTCCATGGCTGATGGCGCCCCTCAGAGCAACACACACACAGGCACAGAGAGAGTACAACGTTGCCCTTGGAAGTTCCAGCTCCATTGTTGAAAGAACATTTGAAGTGCTCAAGTCAAGGTATTGGTGCCACGATATATCAGGTGGCAGACTGCTGAACAGCCCTGAACTTGTCTGCAAAATCTTCACGGCATGTTGCATTTTGCATAACATATTTGTACGCACAAACACGCCATGGGCTAAAGAGCCGGAGGATCTGGACAATCCATAGGATGACCAGGAAGAAGAGACAAATGTTGCACATACCACAGCTTCTGCTGTTGGAACAGCACAGAGGGATCTAATAATCACATATTTCTTCACCTAATCACAAAGTCCAAAGATGCACATGTGTTCATTTGTTTATAAAAAGCACATAAGCCTAGTTTGTTCAATAAAATATCACTACACAAAAATCTTGTGCATGTTTATTCTCTGCATAAGTTCATATATCTGACAAGTGAAAGATAAACATTGTGAGGTCAGTAATGGAGCTTTTCAAGTTTTAGGGTGTGTTTGGGGTCCAGATATGAATTTTAGGGTGTGTTGTGGGGGTCAGATATGAATTTTAGGGTGTGTTTTGGGGTCAGAGAGGAGTTTCTAGGGCGTGTTTGAGTGTCAGAGATGAAAGGTGTTTATGGGTGTCGGAGATGAATTTTAGGGTTTGTTTGGGGGTCAAAGATGAATTGTAGGGTGTGTTTTGGGGGTCAGTGATAAATTATATTGTGTGTTTAGGTGTCAGAGGTGAATTTTAGACTGCGTTTGGGTGTCAGAGATGAATTTTAGGGAGTGTTTGGGGGTCAAAGATGAATTTTAGGGTGTGTTTTGGGGGTCAGTGAGGAATTCCATGAAATTCTGTTAATCTGAGGAACAATTTGCACTTAGTGTCTAAATGTTGCCCGCTTTAACGCAAAAGCAATATTTTTTTCATAACCGCTATGGAAAATAATTGCAAAATACATGTAGCAACACGGAAAACTACTGCTAAATCCAATTGCGTGCATAGTTAAAAAACAGGCCGCAAACACACAGGAAGTGATGTCAGCATGCATCCTGTGTACTGGAGGAGTACTATACATTTATATTTTCTCTTTTGAGCACACTGCTAGTGAATGTGGAGAGTGTTGGAGGTGTTTGAAGTTGTGTGCTGGTGTTATTGGAAGGAAAGAGTATTGTTGTGTCCTGTGAACTGTCCCTAGTGTCTCTGTGAAGTCTTGTGTACATATCCTTACGTGTTTTTTGTGTCTTGTACCAAATCTTGTCAGGTGTCTGTACAAGGGGTAATTTTACATTATGAATAGTTTTGGGGTATATGTTTGGGCGTAATTTTCTTACTAGTGGGTTTTGGTGTGTTCTGGGAGATGGTGCATGTGGGTAGGGAGGGCAGGATGGCAGAGAAGGCATTGGGGGGCTTCCTCTGGCTGGTCAAATTCTACCTGCCCTTTATGGTTGAGAGTGGGGGTAGGATCCGGCAGGGATATTCCGTACGTGTGGGGAAGGTGAGTTGGGAGCATGTAAGAAGTCAGAAGCTGAGGATCTTCAGTGTGGACAGGACTGTTCGACAATGGAAGCACCAATGGCAGGATTGCGGGGCCGTGTGAGTGACATGTTGGACCACCTGGGAGTCATCATTGACCTACAAGGTGGTAAGTATAACCTCATTATTGTTAAATGAACACTTTTGTAACAAATTCGAAAAAAATGCAGGCTGTAACACAATGGGGCATATGTTCAAGAAACTGGTGGAGTGAGGCATAAGCCGTCATGGCTTAACGCCTCACTTTGCCACTTCAGAAACGCAAGGCTGCACCATATTTACAACAATATGGTGCAGTCTCGCGTTTCCCCCTGCGCTGGCGCTACACTTAGCAGTGTAGTGCCAGTGCAGGCACCCTTGCACCTTAGGGTAAGGGTGTCTGAGTGCAGAGGAAAGATTGTTTATGGACAGGAAGGGTGACCTTCCTGTATATAAACAATCAAAGACATTTAGCTTTTACCATGTGTGCTGCACAAGGCAGCACACATGGAAAAATCAAAAACGAGGAGAAATAATGCATTTGTCCTCGTTTCGCAAAGTTAAGATCAGGTTTTCCATCATCTTAACTTTTGGCGCAGCATCAGATGTATGCTGCCCTTGTACATAGGTTTTGTGTAACGTATGATGATATAGGAAAAATTGGAATTTTAAAATAGGCAATCTCCGGAGTGTCAGTTTGCCACATACAGAAGGTGTGATCATACACCATCAATTGTTGTGATACACCCTTGTGAGATCTGCAGCAATGATATTGTCTACAGACCATGGAGAACATGATGTTGTTCGGAGAAACGTGGCCTTCGGAATGTGTCACACAAGTAGTGTGTGCAAAATGTGCAAATTTGCAAGCAGGATTGTCTTGTGTTGCCAAACTCAGCATTGGTCATGTCTTGTGGTAACAACAGGCCAAGTAGACACAATCATGTAAATGTAAATGTAAATGTATGTAAATGTATGTAAATGTATGCAACCTGAACTGCCACAGTACAGTTATAGTTCATTGTCATTGATGTAGATGTATCTGATGATGAATAGGACTCATGTGTGAATTTACGTCTAATATAAACATACGTTTGTTTTCACGTCTCACAGCTGGCAGACCACTGATCACTCAGGGGGACATCGGCGCCTTCGGGTCCCCACACACCACTGGTGAGTTCATCCAATAAACATTGTCATTGTGAGATGTGATGAATGTCTGGGTAAAATCCTGTGCGTAGTAGTATGCAGTATGGGTGTGTATCACATGTACCTTGCCTCCAGTGTGATGATGTTTCAAAGAAGTGGTGAAGTGTGAACAAATCAGTAATTAAAGATGGAACAATGCATATGACTTCCGGATGTAACTTTGCATGTCACCAGTCTGTGATACCCATGCAAGAAATATCAATGAGTTATGTCACTGCAGCACATGCAACGGGATTACACATCGTACAGACAGGAGAGGAGACATGTGAGTGGTGTTGGTGATGACTATGACCAGACATGGAATGCATGTTCATCCTTGACTGAGATGACTGTTAATGATGTTCAAATCTTTGTTGCACCCGGTGTCATTCACAGAAACCACTACAAAAGTTTTGTCACATCCAAAATATGTGAGCTTGGGTCAGTTATAACAAATGTATTGTAGCTGGATTCAGAGCTACCCCTACTTTGCATGTATTGACAACATTGTAATTCTAAAGTTAGGTTACAAGGCAGGATCGTCTGTCTTTCATCTGATGTGTCATATTTTTGCCATGTTGGTGCATATCACAAGCACACCATCTAATCATCAACATCACATTGTACAGCATTGTAGGAGCTCAATTGAAATAGCCTGAGTCACAATGCAGCGTTTAGCTGGCTGCCTGAGAATGAAGCACAAAAGGGCTCTAATCCATCTTTTCACATCATATATTGTGTGCCAAGGATGGGCACTGAATACATGCACAAACAAACCTCTTGAGGTCTGGACACTCTCTCCAAGGCCAGCAAGAATATTTTGGAGTGTGTAATGTGTGATACCCTTGGCACATTGTATCAGTTTATGCATAGTGGTGAGATTTCTTGATTTGGTTCACAAACATGCTGTTCGAAAGTTTTCTGTGTTGTATGGACACCTGGAGAGAAGAGGACACCATTGATTGTTCAAGTGCATGTAGGTGCAACTTATATCACATGAACAATCAGTGCTGAGAATGTCATCATGTGAATTCAACATGTGCTGCATGAAGCAGCACACATTGATTTTTTTGCACATATTGTAAGGAATGGTCATGTGCAGGAAGGCAGTTTAAAGAGTGGTAGAATGCACACCAATTTTCTTCAACATACTCAATGCTTTTTCATTTCGTTTTCTTGTCTTATTCACTTTTTTCACGCTTGTGTGCTGAGTGGATCTGTGCCTCACCTCATAGCACGTATTTGCATAATTCAAAACACTTGCAATGTCATGACGCTCCAATTCCAATTGCACAGCCAAAAGCAATAATTGCACAATTCCTCTTATGTTTTAGTCCATATTTATTCCAGTTTGTCCTTAGTTAACCAAACTTTACTTCACCGTACACGAATAGACTGATGAAAGTCCCAATTTTTCAATTGAAACAATTATGCCCATCCGGGCTTTTTACTGCTTCACGTAGGTACATACAATTCATATTAGGCAGCTCTGATTTATACAAAATCCAATGCATTTCGGGCCTTTTTTTGCCCTTCGTCAGGGATAGCTGTCAAGTTAAAATAAAGAACCTCTGTTAATGTCTTTCATGGTAGCAGCCGTAATATATTCACAAAAATACATGTTTCCAATCAATCATATTTAGACACTATAAATCATGTTAGAATGACAGAATACTTTTTAAAGATCACTGCATTAATGAAGACACCGATGTTTCACCCAGAAGCTGAATTATATCACAACCCTATTGAGTATCCTCTGAACGCTTCCTTCCTCGTTCTCATACCTACCAGATAAGAACGTGTTACTAGACGAATTCTCAATCACCCAATGTGCTCAATAAACTTTAACCACCCAACATTTGTCAATCCTCTCACACGCCTTTCTTCTAAACTGGAATAAATATGGACTAAAACATAAGAGGAATTGTGCAATTATTGCTTTTAGCTGTGCGATTGGAATCGGAGTGTCATGATGTTGTAAGTGTTTTGAATTGAGACATGTGCAGGAAGGGCCACGCTGTGGCCCTTTCTAATCTTTCTCATCCACAAAGAGACAATTGCAGCATTGTGTATGTGGATCAGATTATGCCCAAGGAGGTCGTGTTTTTCAGGCCGTGCGAGGTCAGACACAGGTCTATACAGTACTATTGTAGGTCTGCTGCATATCAGCTTTCCAGAAGTTGCAGGGCGTAGTGTTAAGCCAAGGATAACAATGGCACGCTCCCCAACAACTGAGCAAAGATGGCCATATGTATCTAATTTAAGCATGGGCGGAAAATCCGTTACGCTCGCGGATTCTGCGGATTTTCGGGAAATCCGCAATCCGCGAGATTTGCGGATTTACCGCAAAATCCGCAAATTCGCACGCAGCGGATTTTTTTGGCGGCGCGCGGCGTTGGTGATACAATCGTTTGCCGAGTGTTTTTTTCGATAGTTTGCGAGTGCTGCGCCATTTTGGATCTTGCTGTGTGATCCCGCGGGAATTGGCGAGCGCGATTACGTCATCGCGGCTTGCCAGCGATAGTTTGTCAACGCGAGTACGGCGAGATCACGTCTCGCGGTACTTCGCAATTGCGAGATTTGAGATGCGGCGAGCGAAAATATAAATTTGCAATTCTGCACAAGAAATCCACCAGCAAGCAGCATAAACCTTCTAGAAATGATGATTTTTATGTGAATAACTCCTTAGTTTGACATTTGCCTGCACTTTTTTAGCGAGGAGTCCATTTTGGGGAGGGGGGCAGGGGGGTGGGAGGAAGGAAGTGCCCCATAGTCTTCAACTTCCTGTTCCTGTTCAGCAGGCTCCTCCCAGTGCTTTGTCCATCTCCTGGTCACTTTTCATTTGGATGTGGAGCTGGAAGGATTACTTTTTGTGGATGCTGCTGGATCTTTGGATTTGAGGCCTTTTTGACTTTCTTTGGATCACTGTTGGATTAGAAATTTTACAAGTAAGTTTGTTTGGGGCATTACAGTTGCTGCAACTAAAATTTTGGACTTTTCGATTTTTGGGCTGTTTTGGGGCCTTTTGCCCAGGGGTACTTTTTTTGCCCAGGGGTACTCAGTGGTGGGTGGACTGATTCTTTCTGTGGGTTGTCTTGAACTTAAACATCATGGAGGCCATAGATGAATTGGGATTGTGCTGATTTTTCTGTGTTTTTCGATTTTTGACCTGTTGTTGGGGCCTTGACCAGGGGTAGTGAGTGGTGCATGGGCCTAGTCTTTCTGTGGGCTGTCTTGAACTTAAACATCATGGAGGGCATAGATGGAATGGGATTGTGCTGATTTTTCTGTGTTTTTCGATTTTTGACCTGTTGTTGGGGCCTTGACCAGGGGTAGTGAGTGGTGCATGGGCCTAGTCTTTCTGTGGGCTGTCTTGAATTTAAACATCATGGAGGGCATGGATGGAATGGGATTGTGCTGATTTTGCAGTGTTTTTCGATTTTTGGGGGTGTTCATGGGGAGGGACATGCCATGTGGCTGGTGGCCATTTTGAGTGCAGCTACAGGCACTGGCCATGTGCTGGCAGGCAAGTGGCCATTTTGAATGCAGGCTTTGTTGTTAGGCCTCCAACCATTTTGCCTACTTTTCAACCTTTATTAATGCCCAGGGGTAGTGAGTCTTGCATGGGCCTAGTCTTTCTGTGGGTTGTCTTGAATTTAAACATCATGGAGGCCATGGATGGAATGGGATTGTGCAGATTTTTCAGTGATTTTCGTTTTTTGGGCCTGTACTTGTGGCCTTTTCACCAGGGGTATTTGAGTCTAGCATGGGCCTAGTCTTTCTGTGGGCTGTCTTGAATTTAAACATCATGGAGGCCATGGATGGAATGGGATTGTGCTGATTTTGCAGTGTTTTTCGATTTTTGGGGGTGTTCATGGGGAGGGACATGCCATGTGGCTGGTGGCCATTTTGAGTGCAGCTACAGGCACTGGCCATGTGCTGGCAGGCAAGTGGCCATTTTGAATGCAGGCTTTGTTGTTAGGCCTCCAACCATTTTGCCTACTTTTCAACCTTTATTTATGCCCAGGGGTAGTGAGTCTTGCATGGGCCTAGTATTTCTGTGGGTTGTCTTGAATTTAAACATCATGGAGGCCATGGATTGAATGGGATTGTGCTGATTTTGCAGTGTTTTTCGATTTTTGGGGGTGTTCATGGGGAGGGACATGCCATGTGGCTGGTGGCCATTTTGAGTGCAGCTACAGGCACTGGCCATGTGCTGGCAGGCAAGTGGCCATTTTGAATGCAGGCTTTGTTGTTAGGCCTCCAACCATTTTGCCTACTTTTCAACCTTTATTTATGCCCAGGGGTAGTGAGTCTTGCATGGGCCTAGTATTTCTGTGGGTTGTCTTGAATTTAAACATCATGGAGGCCATGGATTGAATGGGATTGTGCTGATTTTGCAGTGTTTTTCGATTTTTGGGGGTGTTCATGGGGAGGGACATGCCATGTGGCTGGTGGCCATTTTGAGTGCAGCTACAGGCACTGGCCATGTGCTGGCAGGCAAGTGGCCATTTTGAATGCAGGCTTTGTTGTTAGGCCTCCAACCATTTTGCCTACTTTTCAACCTTTATTTATGACCAGGGGTAGTGAGTCTTGCATGGGCCTAGTCTTTCTGTGGGTTGTCTTGAATTTAAACATCATGGAGGCCATGGATGGAATGGGATTGTGCAGATTTTTCAGTGATTTTCGTTTTTTGGGCCTGTACTTGTGGCCTTTTCACCAGGGGTATTTGAGTCTAGCATGGGCCTAGTCTTTCTGTGGGCTGTCTTGAATTTAAACATCATGGAGGCCATGGATGGAATGGGATTGTGCTGATTTTGCAGTGTTTTTCGATTTTTGGGGGTGTTCATGGGGAGGGACATGCCATGTGGCTGGTGGCCATTTTGAGTGCAGCTACAGGCACTGGCCATGTGCTGGCAGGCAAGTGGCCATTTTGAATGCAGGCTTTGTTGTTAGGCCTCCAACCATTTTGCCTACTTTTCAACCTTTATTTATGCCCAGGGGTAGTGAGTCTTGCATGGGCCTAGTCTTTCTGTGGGTTGTCTTGAATTTAAACATCATGGAGGCCATGGATGGAATGGGATTGTGCAGATTTTTCAGTGTTTTTCGATTTTTGGGGGTGCTCATGGGGAGGGAGAGGGACATGCCATGTGGCTGGTGGCCATTTTGAGTGCAGCTACAGGCACTGGCCATGTGCTGGCAGGCAAGTGGCCATTTTGAATGCAGGCTTTGTTGTTAGGCCTCCAACCATTTTGCCTACTTTTCAACCTTTATTTATGCCCAGGGGTAGTGAGTCTTGCATGGGCCTAGTCTTTCTGTGGGTTGTCTTGAATTTAAACATCATGGAGGCCATGGATGGAATGGGATTGTGCAGATTTTTCAGTGATTTTCGTTTTTTGGGCCTGTACTTGTGGCCTTTTCACCAGGGGTATTTGAGTCTAGCATGGGCCTAGTCTTTCTGTGGGCTGTCTTGAATTTAAACATCATGGAGGCCATGGATGGAATGGGATTGTGCTGATTTTGCAGTGTTTTTCGATTTTTGGGGGTGTTCATGGGGAGGGACATGCCATGTGGCTGGTGGCCATTTTGAGTGCAGCTACAGGCACTGGCCATGTGCTGGCAGGCAAGTGGCCATTTTGAATGCAGGCTTTGTTGTTAGGCCTCCAACCATTTTGCCTACTTTTCAACCTTTATTTATGCCCAGGGGTAGTGAGTCTTGCATGGGCCTAGTATTTCTGTGGGTTGTCTTGAATTTAAACATCATGGAGGCCATGGATTGAATGGGATTGTGCTGATTTTGCAGTGTTTTTCGATTTTTGGGGGTGTTCATGGGGAGGGACATGCCATGTGGCTGGTGGCCATTTTGAGTGCAGCTACAGGCACTGGCCATGTGCTGGCAGGCAAGTGGCCATTTTGAATGCAGGCTTTGTTGTTAGGCCTCCAACCATTTTGCCTACTTTTCAACCTTTATTTATGCCCAGGGGTAGTGAGTCTTGCATGGGCCTAGTATTTCTGTGGGTTGTCTTGAATTTAAACATCATGGAGGCCATGGATTGAATGGGATTGTGCTGATTTTGCAGTGTTTTTCGATTTTTGGGGGTGTTCATGGGGAGGGACATGCCATGTGGCTGGTGGCCATTTTGAGTGCAGCTACAGGCACTGGCCATGTGCTGGCAGGCAAGTGGCCATTTTGAATGCAGGCTTTGTTGTTAGGCCTCCAACCATTTTGCCTACTTTTCAACCTTTATTTATGACCAGGGGTAGTGAGTCTTGCATGGGCCTAGTCTTTCTGTGGGTTGTCTTGAATTTAAACATCATGGAGGCCATGGATGGAATGGGATTGTGCAGATTTTTCAGTGATTTTCGTTTTTTGGGCCTGTACTTGTGGCCTTTTCACCAGGGGTATTTGAGTCTAGCATGGGCCTAGTCTTTCTGTGGGCTGTCTTGAATTTAAACATCATGGAGGCCATGGATGGAATGGGATTGTGCTGATTTTGCAGTGTTTTTCGATTTTTGGGGGTGTTCATGGGGAGGGACATGCCATGTGGCTGGTGGCCATTTTGAGTGCAGCTACAGGCACTGGCCATGTGCTGGCAGGCAAGTGGCCATTTTGAATGCAGGCTTTGTTGTTAGGCCTCCAACCATTTTGCCTACTTTTCAACCTTTATTTATGCCCAGGGGTAGTGAGTCTTGCATGGGCCTAGTCTTTCTGTGGGTTGTCTTGAATTTAAACATCATGGAGGCCATGGATGGAATGGGATTGTGCAGATTTTTCAGTGTTTTTCGATTTTTGGGGGTGTTCATGGGGAGGGACATGCCATGTGGCTGGTGGCCATTTTGAGTGCAGCTACAGGCACTGGCCATGTGCTGGCAGGCAAGTGGCCATTTTGAATGCAGGCTTTGTTGTTAGGCCTCCAACCATTTTGCCTACTTTTCAACCTTTATTTATGACCAGGGGTAGTGAGTCTTGCATGGGCCTAGTCTTTCTGTGGGTTGTCTTGAATTTAAACATCATGGAGGCCATGGATGGAATGGGATTGTGCAGATTTTTCAGTGATTTTCGTTTTTTGGGCCTGTACTTGTGGCCTTTTCACCAGGGGTATTTGAGTCTAGCATGGGCCTAGTCTTTCTGTGGGCTGTCTTGAATTTAAACATCATGGAGGCCATGGATGGAATGGGATTGTGCTGATTTTGCAGTGTTTTTCGATTTTTGGGGGTGTTCATGGGGAGGGACATGCCATGTGGCTGGTGGCCATTTTGAGTGCAGCTACAGGCACTGGCCATGTGCTGGCAGGCAAGTGGCCATTTTGAATGCAGGCTTTGTTGTTAGGCCTCCAACCATTTTGCCTACTTTTCAACCTTTATTTATGCCCAGGGGTAGTGAGTCTTGCATGGGCCTAGTCTTTCTGTGGGTTGTCTTGAATTTAAACATCATGGAGGCCATGGATGGAATGGGATTGTGCAGATTTTTCAGTGTTTTTCGATTTTTGGGGGTGTTCATGGGGAGGGAGAGGGACATGCCATGTGGCTGGTGGCCATTTTGAGTGCAGCTACAGGCACTGGCCATGTGCTGGCAGGCAAGTGGCCATTTTGAATGCAGGCTTTGTTGTTAGGCCTCCAACCATTTTGCCTACTTTTCAACCTTTATTTATGCCCAGGGGTAGTGAGTCTTGCATGGGCCTAGTCTTTCTGTGGGTTGTCTTGAATTTAAACATCATGGAGGCCATGGATGGAATGGGATTGTGCAGATTTTTCAGTGATTTTCGTTTTTTGGGCCTGTACTTGTGGCCTTTTCACCAGGGGTATTTGAGTCTAGCATGGGCCTAGTCTTTCTGTGGGCTGTCTTGAATTTAAACATCATGGAGGCCATGGATGGAATGGGATTGTGCTGATTTTGCAGTGTTTTTCGATTTTTGGGGGTGTTCATGGGGAGGGACATGCCATGTGGCTGGTGGCCATTTTGAGTGCAGCTACAGGCACTGGCCATGTGCTGGAAAGTGGCCATTTTGAATGCAGGCTTTGTTGTTAGGCCTCCAACCATTTTGCCTACTTTTCAACCTTTATTTATGCCCAGGGGTAGTGAGTCTTGCATGGGCCTAGTCTTTCTGTGGGTTGTCTTGAATTAAACATCATGGAGGCCATGGATGGAATGGGATTGTGCTGATTTTGCAGTGTTTTTCGATTTTTGGGGGTGTTCATGGGGAGGGACATGCCATGTGGCTGGTGGCCATTTTGAGTGCAGCTACAGGCACTGGCCATGTGCTGGCAGGCAAGTGGCCATTTTAAATGCAGGCTTTGTTGTTAGGCCTCCAACCATTTTGCCTACTTTTCAACCTTTATTTATGCCCAGGGGTAGTGAGTCTTGCATGGGCCTAGTCTTTCTGTGGGTTGTCTTGAATTTAAACATTATGGAGGGCATGGATGGATTGGGATTGTGCTGATTTTGCAGTGTTTTTCGATTTTTTTTGTGCTCTATAACTGAACTGATGTTCCTCTGTCTTCCATTTTTTTTAGGTGCACAAGACTCAAGAGAACCACCAGTGCCAGGAAGAAGTCCTGCAGCGGTGTGTGTGTGCAGCATAACGTCACGCGACGTCACGTCTGGCCTCAGACAACTCTACAATTCGTGCAACTGCGGCCTGCTGTCTGACCTGCTCTGAAGAAGATGGCCCCGCCCCCAAAGAAAGTTCTCCGTAGCTCCTCTAGCAAGAAAGTTGCTAGTAAGGAGCAGAAGAAGCAAGTTACCAAGGAGGCTGGTGTGCCACCCGCCACTTTTTTTGGGAGCAAAAAAAAAAGTACGCCTGCAGCAGCAGGATCTGCTGGGGACCAAGCTGGGAGCAGCACCCCTGCTCCATTGGGTTCAGTGCCTCCACCACCACGCCAACTTATGTCAAAGCCCTTGAGTGCTTCAGAGGCAGTCAGTGTACTTCTCCAATCACCATCGACCAGTGATGTTGGCTCATCGCATGAAAGTAGCAGCAATGTCCCTGAATCAACACAGGTTGTTGTAACTCATCTGACAAGTGTTGAACAACCACAGCCGCAACAACAACACCATGTGCAAGTACTCGCCCAAGTACATGTGGAAGGAGAGGCAGCAAAAGGAGATGCGCAAGCAAAGGTGCATGGAGGTTCACAAGTGCCCACAATAGTTGTTCCTCCCGAAGTAGGGGCACATTTGGAAATCGACAATGAAGCCGAGGTATCATTGGAAGCCACTCCTCCTGATGATCATTCATTGTCTTCCACATCCCTAGCAAGGAAAAGATCAAGGGGGGTGTCTACATCTTCTTCAAGCCCACCTCGTTCTGATGCAAGTGATCTGTCTTGGGAACCACAACTGCGGTCTGACAGTGAGGCACACCATGATCTGACACCGGTACCTAAGCGTAAAAGGAAGGTCGTCCAAAAACTCAAACCTATGGAGTGTGATGAGGCTCAACAAGAAGTGACAGATACTGCTGGTGATGAAGCCTCTCACGATGACGACGAGCCAGTCATCACAAAGGTCACTGCAGCCCCACCGGGCATGCAGCAAAGAGACATTTTGACCCTATCCCAAGAAGCTGCTGAGCGTGATGATGATGTCGGCGAGGAGGCAATGGAAATGGAATCATTAGATTTGGAGTTAAGTAGTACACCAAAACCTACCGCTTCCATATTTCTTCCTCGCAAGAAGGTACCCACCTCGTCCTCGACCTCAATTCGTGGTGGTGAAAGTGCAAAACGTACTGAAGTTCGGCAATCCACATCCTCCACTTCATCTGGCATTAGCAGCAGGACCACCACCACCAGTATCGCCGCCTCCTCCGGCCCCCGAAGACATTTCAAGTCTCCAGTTTGGGACTTCTTTAGTGTTTGCCCAAAAAATGAAAACGTAGCCATTTGTAGCATTTGTAAGCTTCGAGTTAGTCGTGGTAAGTTGGGTTCCAACTATGGTACCGGAGGCCAGAGAGGTCATCTTAGGAGAACGCACGATGTCCAATGGTTTGCGCACCTACACACGATCAAGGAAGCCGCAATTGCACGCAATGAAAACGTTGTTTTTTCATCTGGTGATGACGAGGAGGTAGAAGACGATTCAAACACTTCACTTACACCCAGTTCCCCTGTCAGCAGCACACCCCATGGGAGCCACACTAAGAGTGTGGGAGAGAGTGAGACATCAATGCGGAAAAGTTCATCAGCGAGCGTAACTGGGTCGAAGAGATCATCATCATCCCGTAAATCCTTGGTCCAGGGCAACATTAAAAAGATGTTGTTTACAGAAGCGCAATATGAACGCAACCACCCAATGACCCGTCTGTATAACACTAAGCTGGCTAAAATGCTAGCTCTGGACCTTCTCCCTTTTTCTTTTGTAGAAGGGGTTGGTTTTCTAGAATTAGTGACAGCGCTCTGCCCTAAATGGAAGGTTCCTAGCCGGTTCTATTTTGCCCGAGTTGCGGTTCCAGCACTACATGAAGATGTTCTGAAGGTGATTGGGGCAGCTTTGCAGAAGAGTGCTGTTCACACTATACATCTGACAACAGACATGTGGACCAGTGGCGCAGGCGCTGATTACATGTGCATCACTGCACACTGGGTCTCTTTTTCAGGGGCTAAAGCAAAGCTAAACTCAGGTGTTGACACTAACATTGTTTTTAAAGGTGCTCGGAAACATGCAACACTAGCCATGTTTGGTTTGGAGAAACGTCACACAGCAGAAAACATTTTGGATGTCTTTAACACAAAGGTCCTTAACTGTCTGTCCCCACTAAAACGCAAGGTTGGTTATGTTTCCACGGACAATGGCGCCAATATAGTTAAGGCCATGAGGGACGGTTACTATTTCAGAGTGCCGTGTTTGGCGCACTGTATAAACCTGGTTGTCCAAAAATTCTTGGGTAGTAAAGGCAGTGCAGCGTACAGTGTATTGGAGACCTGCCGAAAAATTTGCAAGCATTTCAGGCATTCTTTTAAGGCCCGGAAGCAGCTGAGGAGCCTGCTATATCAACGTCAAATGCCAGTGAAAGCACTCATCGAGGAGGTGGTAACACGTTGGAACTCAACCTTCTACATGCTTGAGCGTCTGTATGAGCAGTATACGGAACTCGATCAATATTTCTTGAAAGAGGGTATAGAGGAGCTGAGGATGGGTGGGCCGCAATGGAACATAGTTGAAAGCCTGACACGCATGCTTCGTCCTTTTGAGTTCTTCACGCGTGCAGTCAGCAAGGAGGACTCTAATTTGGGAAAAGCTATCCCATTGTTGTACATGCTGGAGGACCAACTGAAGGAGGTGTGTTCTGTGTTTGGAAAAGATGACAAAAAGCAAGACTCTTTGCTTCTGGCTGAGCAATTATTAGAGCTCCTACAAGGTGATGAACGTCTTAAAAAGATCCACTCAGAACAGCATTACATTTGTGCTACTGTTCTGGATCCACGCTACAAAAAGGCGCTGGCAGGCCAAGCATTCTTTCCTTTTGATGATGAACATGTTCCAAAGTACAAACGTTGGCTAGCCTTGTCAGCCAAGAAGTTTGAAACAGAACGGCTGGAAATTGAAGGAAATGGCAGTACATCAGCAGGCCATCCCCAGTCAAAACAATCCACTTCTGCACCTGTGGCTGTGGCACAAGTGACCTCTCAGCCGTTAAAGACACCGGCAACCGGATCATCTGCACGAAAGACAACAGAAACATTGGAGGCTGAAGAGGATTGGCTAGCTCTGCGTGGGTTTGGTTCTCAAAAGGTCAGAGGCACAGCAAGAGCTAAGCAAAGTGGAGGAACCTTGGATGAGGACCTTGAGTCGATGGTGAAGGACTATCTGAATGACTCAACAGAGGTCTATGTTAATTCTGACCCATTGGCGTATTGGCATGGGAAAAAAGAATTGTGGCCACAGCTCACCAACCTGGCTTTAAACTACTTGTCTTGCCCACTCGCAAGTGTGTCTTCTGAACGGGTTTTCAGTGCGGCTGGTGGGATTGTAACTCCCAAACGGAGCCGCCTCTCGCCCAAAAATGTGGAGAGGTTAACAATGATCAAGATGAATCAGCACCTCATACCACCAGATTTCAGAGTACGAGAGAGCGTGCCGGATGAAGAGGAGGTGGCCAGCAACATAGATGAGGGAATTTCTACTCTGTCAGGTGACACTGACCTCACCCTGCCTGAATTCGCAGAGTATGATGACGAAGCCTTATTCTTATTCCTGGACCGTGATACCGACTTCGAGCCCTGAAAATGAGACAACGAATCAATAACTTTCTTTTTCATCCTTATTCACTTTTATTCCTGTGTGTCTGTCTTTCTTTGTTGTGCACAGTTAATATAATTCAAACTTTAATCAGATAATCACAAAAACAAGCCCATCAGCAGAACTGTCTTCACTTGTTTGCTAATTTATTTGAAGGTGCCGCAGTCTGCATTCCTCAGGTTCACAAGTTCAGAAGAACATGCTCCTCTATCCTCCTCCTCCAGACTCCTATTTCCATCAAAGCAGAGGGCTGGTTTACGCCCAATGAAGAAAGACTCAGCACTTGTGGGGGTGTTGTTCTACCTCTTTGCAGGTGAGTTGACGGGTCTGGGGCCATTGCTGGGAAGCACTAAAAGTGGTTTGGACCAAATCCGAGGCGGAAAATTTTTTGTGTTTTTGATGACTTGCTTGCCTTTGAGGTGCTCTTAGGGGGGGTTCCGTCTGTTTGTGGGTGAGTTTCGTGGTCTGGGAGCATTGCTGGGACACTCTAATCTTGATTGCATTTGCTTTTCAGGAAATCCGTCGTGCCAACCCCGACTTATGGCCTAGCTACGCAGCGCGTTTGGACCGAAGGCCCAGAAATATTGCAAGTGTGAGATTTTGCTTTTGGCCTGTTTGGGGGTGTTATGCTTCTTGGCGGGTGGGTTGACGGGTCTTGGGGCATTCCTGGGAAGGTCTAATACCGGGTAGAAGTGGTTGGGACAAAATCCAGGCCGATTTTTTTTGTGGCTATTTCTGACATTTTGCTCTATGTAGCGTTTTCGGGGGTCCTGTTTGGGGGGCTTCCTGGTGTTTGTGGGTGAGTTTCGTGGTCTGGGAGCACTGCTGGGACACTCTAATCTTGATTGCATTTGCTTTTCAGGAAATCCGTCGTGCCAACCCCGACTTATGGCCTAGCTACGCAGCGCGTTTGGACCGAAGGCCCAGAAATATTGCAAGTATGAGATTTTGCTTTTGGCCTGTTTGGGGGTGTTATGCTTCTTGGCGGGTGGGTTGACGGGTCTTGGGGCATTCCTGGGAAGGTCTAATACCGGGTAGAAGTGGTTGGGACAAAATCCAGGCCGATTTTTTTTTTGGCTATTTCTGACATTTTGCTCTATGTAGCGTTTTCGGGGGTCCTGTTTGGGGGGCTTCCTGGTGTTTGTGGGTGAGTTTCGTGGTCTGGGAGCACTGCTGGGACACTCTAATCTTGATTGCATTTGCTTTTCAGGAAATCCGTCGTGCCAACCCCGACTTATGGCCTAGCTACGCAGCGCGTTTGGACCGAAGGCCCAGAAATATTGCAAGTATGAGATTTTGCTTTTGGCCTGTTTGGGGGTGTTATGCTTCTTGGCGGGTGGGTTGACGGGTCTTGGGGCATTCCTGGGAAGGTCTAATACCGGGTAGAAGTGGTTGGGACAAAATCCAGGCCGATTTTTTTTTGGCTATTTCTGACATTTTGCTCTATGTAGCGTTTTCGGGGGTCCTGTTTGGGGGGCTTCCTGGTGTTTGTGGGTGAGTTTCGTGGTCTGGGAGCACTGCTGGCTATATATACTTTACTTTGCAAGAGGTTTGAAGCAAATCCATGGTGGCAGAGGGGACTTAGGGCCTAGCTGCAGAGCGCGCGCGGAGTGATTTGGGAAATTTGTGAAAAATTGACTAAGTCCCCATTTTTGTACTTTTGCTCTTTGGCTGTTTGGGGGTCTTCTACTCGTTTTCTCCTGGGTTGACGGCTCTGGGGCCATTGCTGGGAAGCTCTAATACCGGATAAAAGTGTTTTGGACCAAATCCCAGGCGGAATTTTTTTTGTGTTTTTGATGACTTGCTTGCCTTTGAGGTGCTCTTAGGGGGGGTTCCGTCTGTTTGTGGGTGAGTTTCGTGGTCTGGGAGCATTGCTGGGACACTCTAATCTTGATTGCATTTGCTTTTCAGGAAATCCGTCGTGCCAACCCCGACTTATGGCCTAGCTACGCAGCGCGTTTGGACCGAAGGCCCAGAAATATTGCAAGTATGAGATTTTGCTTTTGGCCTGTTTGGGGGTGTTATGCTTCTTGGCGGGTGGGTTGCCGGGTCTTGGGGCATTCCTGGGAAGGTCTAATACCGGGTAGAAGTGGTTGGGACAAAATCCAGGCCGATTTTCTTTTTGGCTATTTCTGACATTTTGCTCTATGTAGCGTTTTCGGGGGCCTGTTTGGGGGGCTTCCTGGTGTTTGTGGGTGAGTTTCGTGGTCTGGGAGCACTGCTGGCTATATATACTTTACTTTGCAAGAGGTTTGAAGCAAATCCATGGTGGCAGAGGGGACTTAGGGCCTAGCTGCAGAGCGCGCGCGGAGTGATTTGGGAAATTTGTGAAAAATTGACTAAGTCCCCATTTTTGTACTTTTGCTCTTTGGCTGTTTGGGGGTCTTCTACTCGTTTTCTCCTGGGTTGACGGCTCTGGGGCCATTGCTGGGAAGCTCTAATACCGGATAAAAGTGTTTTGGACCAAATCCCAGGCGGAATTTTTTGTGTGTTTTTGATGACTTGCTTGCCTTTGAGGTGCTCTTAGGGGGGGTTCCGTCTCTTTGTGGGTGAGTTTCGTGGTCTGGGAGCATTGCTGGGACACTCTAATCTTGATTGCATTTGCTTTTCAGGAAATCCGTCGTGCCAACCCCGACTTATGGCCTAGCTACGCAGCGCGTTTGGACCGAAGGCCCAGAAATATTGCAAGTATGAGATTTTGCTTTTGGCCTGTTTGGGGGTGTTATGCTTCTTGGCGGGTGGGTTGCCGGGTCTTGGGGCATTCCTGGGAAGGTCTAATACCGGGTAGAAGTGGTTGGGACAAAATCCGCGCGGAAAAGCCTTTAGTTTTGGCACTTTTTGTAACTTAGGGTTCGTTAGGGTTAGCCCTAGCAGCAGGATTGCATGTGTTTCGGGGTGTTCTAGATTTTTCCAACTGAGTTCTGGGGTCTTAGAGCACTCGTGAGAATGTGCAATTTTGGTTGCAAGTCATTTGAAGAAAATCCATGGTGGGAAAGGGGGGATTTGGCATAGTTAAAGAAAGCCTTTGCCACTATTCTTAACTTAGGGTTCGTTAGGGTTAGCAGTATTTCTATTGCATGTGTTTGAGTGGGGGGGATTTCGAGTCTTGGAGCGATGCTGGCTATGGCTACTTTTGCTTGGTTGCTTGCAAGTGGTTTGAATGCAATCCACGCTGGGTAATGGGTAATTAGGAAGGGGGTACTTCGGCCTACTTTTACTTTCAAAGTAAGTTTTGTCACCAGTTTTCTGCTAGGCCTCGTTTTTTGAGATTTGATTGGGGGTCTTCTACATTTTTGCGACTGGCTTTAGTAAGGGTCTGGGTGGGAGCACTGCTAGGAAGATCTAATTTTGTTCTAAAACACAGTTTACAGTACACCTAGCTTGAGGGGCAAGATCCGCTACATTAATTTGCCCATACTTATTTATCCTTCAAAAGGTGACTCAGAGTACGCACTTTCAAAAATATTGTACTGTCTACTAGGAAAATCAAATTGTGACTTTTTGCACTCCACAGCCTACATACCTTATATTTATTTATCAGTGGTGTTGTAATATTATATCACTTCCTGTTTTTCGTTGAATAATTACAGGCCGGGTTTCAGTCTCTGCAATGGGGAAAAAAGGATGGAGTCAGGCTTCACAGTAGCGAGCCACAATTCAGCATCAGGCAGGCAGTGGACAGGGTGTCTTCTGGTGACCAACATCGATGGACGAAGCGTCGGCTGCAATGGAGGAGTGCCGCTAATAGGAGGATTTATTTTCTGCAGGCAACTTACTTACCACTTCCAACAGGACCACTACAACCACATAGATACAGTATCCCTTGCCTTTTTCTCTGACTGTGACTGCATTTCTTGGCTCTCTCTCGGCTTCTACATTGATCCCTTAACACATCACTTAGTCCACTCCACTATCACATCTGCACCACACATAGTCATTTGTAAGTGCTCCTACGTAATTCGCAAGTCGCAGCACGCCCCAGGCCCTAGAGGACTGGGATGTCCCCAATGATGAAGCATGTCACCAAGGGGCAACCCTGGTGAGTGAGGGGACACCTAGAAAAAAAGCAATTTCTCCTTTTCTATCTACTATACCTTCCAGACCAACCCCACTGAGTGTTGTTGTGAATGGATTTATAGTGACCAGCAAGGCTCTCGGGTATCTGGCTACAGAGACCTTATGTTGAATATCGTTATCAATAATTTACACATAGGCCCTTTACTGTTGCATTCTTTCTTCCACAGTTGTCGAATGTACTACTTACTTTTCACTGACATGCATGCAGTAGTGCATGCACTTTCAAAGATTGATGGATAGGTTTGTACCCAAAGAATTGTTTATGTTCAATTGTTTGTCTATGCTGTGCTTTTTTTTACAGGGTGTCTTCTGGTGACCAACATCGATGGACGAAGCGTCGGCTGCAATGGAGGAGTGCCGCTAATAGGAGGATTTTTTTTCTGCAGGCAACTTACTTACCACTTCCAACAGGACCACTACAACCACATAGATACAGTATCCCTTGCCTTTTTCTCTGACTGTGACTGCATTTCTTGGCTCTCTCTAGGCTTCTAAATTGATCCCTTAACACATCACTTAGTCCACTCCACTATCACATCTGCACCACACATAGTCATTTGTAAGTGCTCCTACGTAATTCGCAAGTCGCAGCACGCCCCAGGCCCTAGAGGACTGGGATGTCCCCAATGATGAAGCATGTCACCAAGGGGCAACCCTGGTGAGTGAGGGGACACCTAGAAAAAAAGCAATTTCTCCTTTTCTATCTACTATACCTTCCAGACCAACCCCACTGAGTGTTGTTGTGAATGGATTTATAGTGACCAGCAAGGCTCTCGGGTATCTGGCTACAGAGACCTTATGTTGAATATCGTTATCAATAATTTACACATAGGCCCTTTACTGTTGCATTCTTTCTTCCACAGTTGTCGAATGTACTACTTACTTTTCACTGACATGCATGCAGTAGTGCATGCACTTTCAAAGATTGATGGATAGGTTTGTACCCAAAGAATTGTTTATGTTCAATTGTTTGTCTATGCTGTGCTTTTTTTTACAGGGTGTCTTCTGGTGACCAACATCGATGGACGAAGCGTCGGCTGCAATGGAGGAGTGCCGCTAATAGGAGGATTTTTTTTCTGCAGGCAACTTACTTACCACTTCCAACAGGACCACTACAACCACATAGATACAGTATCCCTTGCCTTTTTCTCTGACTGTGACTGCATTTCTTGGCTCTCTCTAGGCTTCTAAATTGATCCCTTAACACATCACTTAGTCCACTCCACTATCACATCTGCACCACACATAGTCATTTGTAAGTGCTCCTACGTAATTCGCAAGTCGCAGCACGCCCCAGGCCGTAGAGGACTGGGATGGCCCCAATGATGAAGCATGTCACCAAGGGGCAACCCTGGTGAGTGAGGGGACACCTAGAAAAAAAGCAATTTCTCCTTTTCTATCTACTATACCTTCTGTCAGGTTACGCAGCCCCTAAGCGCCTACCGTACTATGAAACTACATTTCCCATGAGTAGGCGGGAGACTTGCAGGAAGTTTATCTGGGGAACAGACGCGCTTCCTGTTGCGCGTTATTCTGGTTTCTGTTCTGCACCGGCATGAGAGCGGACGCTCTGCATGCTTTTCTATCGTGTCTCCTGTGGACTATAACCTTCCCCCCCCCCCCTGAGGCTCAGTGGGGAGCGCTTCCGTGTTCTGTCCTTGGCGGTAGACGGACTTCACGTGTCTTCAGGTAAAGCCGCTCTAAACTCTTCGGCCGCCCGTGCGGTCAGCTGATTACTGCCTGAACGGATTGTTAAGGGAGGTTCTGTGACTGTTTTCTAACAGAATTCTACCTTTGATGAATTCCTGTTTGGTTGAATTGTGTGTGGCGGAGCACAGTGGCGGTCTATACCACGTGTTAGCGTTCACATCGGGGATCGTTTTTGTACTATTAAATCGGAACGCGGTAGTAAGGACAACTACGCGTCTCCGTTGTATAACTGTGTATTTCAAAGGACCTCCATAACTGGGCATGTAGTGAGGTAACTACAGGCTACCCCAGTTCTCTTTGTGTAGTGCACCGTGGGGTGTGTTGTTGGCAGAATTCAGTGGTGGTCGCAACTACGTTTTTCTGTTTGACCTTCACCAAAGATTCTCTACTGGGTCATTACTTAGAGAGCGCAGTGTTGTAGTTCTTGCTTCCTACACACTACCGTTTCCCTCTTCCTTTTTGTTGGACCATACATCTTTGCTTTGACTATTTGGAACCCCCTTTGTACATTGAGTCCTCTACCATGTTTGTGGTATGTTGTGAGTAGTGGGTTTGATGTCTTAGTATAACGCGAGTGTGTTTGGTGCGACAGGAGTGTGTTCGTTAACTATATGTTTATGTGTTTCTTAGGCCTTCCTCACAGATTGTGGCAGAAGGGCTATAGTATTTCCTATCCAAGGTCATGTTTTCTTGGTGCTCAGGTACTTGTCTACTTCCTTGGTTATTTAGTGAGACTATATGAGAGTACCCTTGTATGTTAGGACAGCACTTCACTGATGCCTGTCTTGTCTTCTGTTACAGGTATCCTTTCCCTGCTGACCCTACCTTTACCCATCCCACATTTTTTATTTTAGTTTGTTATTTTTCTCCCCCGCCTAATGGCTCGAACACCCTGTGTTTACACTTCTGGGTGTTGGTGACATTTGGAGGTGGAACCATATTTGCATCGACTGGATCACGGGGAGTAAACCTGACACCTTCCAGACCAACCCCATTGAGTGTTGTTGTGAATGGATTTATAGTGACCAGCAAGGCTCTCGGGTATCTGGCTACAGAGACCTTATGTTGAATATCGTTATCAATAATTCCACACAGGCCCTGTACTGTCGCATTCTTTCTTTCCACAGTTGTCGAATGTACTACTTACTTTTCACTGACATGCATGCAGTAGTGCATGCACTTTCAAAGATTGATGGATAGGTTTGTACCCAAAGATTTGTTTATGTTCACAATAGTTTGTCTATGCTGTGCTATTTTTTCTTGTCTCCCAAAACCTTTCCCAAAAACCCCCGTACCCATCCATTTTTCAAACCCTAACCCTCTTCCCCCGGGCTGTGTGGTTTTGATTGATGTGTGACTAAATTATTATGACAGCAATAAATCCACACACTTGCTGGGGAGGATAAGATGATAGCAACAGGCTGGTGAAGAAATCCGAGGATATATTCTTACTCTGCTTGACAAAGAACCATTGCTAATGTGAAAGAACTTCAACCGAATTAGTAGTTATACTTTACCATTTGTTAGGCTACAATGTGGCACTGCTCTACTGTACTTCTGTCACCTGCTATATTCTCAGTTGTACCGTTGAATTGCTCAGGAGGACAAACCAGATTTCATTTTCTTTTTTTTCATAGGCATGCAACTGCCACTGTGTCACACCACTAGTACCACCGCTATGAGGAAATTTTATCCGACCAAGATTGCCAACCTTATTCGGTGTTTCCCGTGGAGCCAGCCCTGGGTCTAGCCCTACTTTCAAACACAAATTACAGGTAAGATAAGCGTTTGGTGGTTTGGGGGTATAATGGAGTATTAGTACGAGAGACGAGAGACTGAAGGTAGTACTACTAAAGTCCTAGGACTCTTGGATTCACTTCACTTAGTCTGTGAGAGGCACTTAGTGTTGAAAACATTTGGGCATTTACACTTAAAGGAAGAAAATGGAACTAAACTTTCAGGAAAACAGTCAACGTTAAACCCCCACCCACCAGGCAAGCAGTAAAAAACAGGTATGCTCAGATAAAGTTTGAAAAAGTATATTTATATCCCTAACAAAATAATCTCCCGCAAGACCCTCCCTAACCCCAACGATTGTCCTTCAAAAGTCCCCAAAAACCCAACTCCCAATTCCCACCCCCCAAAAGTCTCTAAAAAAGGGGCAAGGGACACTATGGGTGGATGCTGTTAACTTTTTGGGCCAGGGCATCATGCTCCTCGCGGAGCAAGGCGAGCTCCTGCTGAAGGCGGGACACCATCAGGGTAGTGCGGCGCAGGCGTGCCTTCACTGCCTTGCAGGTGCAATGCCTGTGAGAGGCAGCTGTTGGCCTTGCTGCTCGGCGGTGGCGTTTGCCTTTGGCAGCCCGGCTCAGTCTGGGTGGACCACTGTGCTGGGTGGCAGCCCGTGGGGCCACGGAGGCCGATGCAGACGACGTTGTTGTTGTTGTCGACTGCACACTTTCCTCGTCCTCCAGGGCCACCAGCCGCCGATATTCCGCAACAGTGGCCTCGATCCTCCGTTGCCGGGCCGCTCTAGCCAGCTCCTTCCTCCTTGTTCGTTTGGAAGGAGAACCTATATGAAGAAAGAAAGACATAGTCTGTAACCAATGCTCTTTAAGATTAACTCAATCATTCAGCAGAAATTTGTGTTGCACTACAACTAGCAACTTGCAAGCGCATTACATAACTATTGAGGCCAGTATCTATCTAACCTCACACTTCTTCATCCTTGCTCTAACATTAGTGGGAGTTTAAGGAACAAATTCTACGAGCACTGTGGACTTCCATTGGAGTCGACTATGAAAGTACACCAGTCTTATTCTTCTTCTTATCTCTTGTTTTGGAAAATTGGTACGTTATTTTCTGCAAGCCGGCATAATGCCAGCGCAGTAAACTTGCACCCGAGAAAAAGAGACGCACGCCATGAGGAGTGACCTAGACTTGCGTTGCCGTTGCGTTACTGTACCCGTCCAGTACATGCAGGTGGTGAAGCTCTTACTTTTCTATTACGGGTGGCACTGAGAATACTCTGTTACAACTCAAGGGCTACTGCTTAATTAATGTAACTTTCACCCTACAGTGGAAATGAGTACTAGAAATGGAAAATTGAAGAAGATAAATAATCTGATTATCTATCACTTCACATGGGATGTTTTTGCTTATATATGGGATGACTTTAGGTGCTTTGCTTTTTATTGAGTGACCAGTGATACATCCACACATGAATGACTGAGTACTACTAAACTTATTAAGAGAGGTAGGGAGTGGCCACCATAATAACCGGATCTATGCAGTGCTTGCAATACAAACTACTGCTACTATTTATGGTAGTATTTGGACAAAATTAAAAGTTCTTTTCCTTGCCTTTCCTACACTGGAACGGACGTGCGGGTGCAGTGTTACATGCTCTTCAAAGTTACACTTAGTTCATCCACTGACCGTCTACTCTCTCTAGATCATGGGTACTCACAAACTTTCTCTCAGGGGCTACATTTACAGTGTAGTTTGGGGCCGAGGGCCGCACTGGTGGGGGCGGAGTCAGAGGGGGCGGGGCTAAAGCAAAACGATAACTTGTGACTATGAGGTTGCACACAGGTCCCTGCAGCAGATGCCCTCATCCACTGAGCCACCAGACCCAGCATTTACATACATCTCTCTCCCTCCTGCTCTCCCTCCTGCCCTCCCTCCATCTCTCTCTCCCTCCTGCCCTCCCTCTCCCTCCCCCTCTGTCATCTCACTGTGTGAGTGTCTATCTGTGTCAGCCTTCAGCCCGGGTTGAGACCGCTTCCTCAACGCGCACACACAGACAACAACACCAAAGTACTTAACAGGTCTTTAAAAGACCATTAACATATTATTGAGGCTTTGTTTGTTGTAGCGCCCCTGCTTCTCCACCCTGACAATCACTGCTTGCCCGGCCCCACAGAGCAGAGGCTTTGTTCTATTTCACCTCTTTGTGGCCTTGCATCTCCACTCTGCTCTGTGGGGGCCGGGGGAGCAGTGATTGTCAGAGTGGAGATGCAGGGGCGCTAACAGGTGAAATACAAAAAAGCCTCTGCTCTGTGGGGGCCGGGGGAGCAGTGATTGTCTGCAAGGTCTGCGCACCGCCAAGGAAGGCTTGCCGGGCCACCACCGGCCCGCGGGCCGTACTAGGAGTACCCCTGCTCTAGATACACATATGCTATCTAAGAGTCAGATAGTAGCATGATCCAGGTATATGGACACATACAGTTTCTGTGTCACCCACCCAGGCTGTTGTCCTTCCACCCATCATTGCTTCATCATTCACCCAGCCATGCATCTCATATTCTTGCCTTCCCAGCTAGTCTTCAATCTCAATAAGTAAGGAATATATAAGAGCTTACCTCTGGCCGCCACCACCACCGTCTCAACTCTCACAGCCGCCGCCGCCGCCTCCTCCCCTGAAGAATCGCCCTCCGCCTCCGTGTCGAGCACCACCACCTCCACACTGGCCCCGCCACCAGATGTTCCACCTACAAAGTACATTTAAGAATGTTAGAATAAAGCACTCACTAGTCACTAGTCTTTGGTCTAGGAATGAAGACATGTGAAAACAATGTAATTTGTGACTGTCTACGTGAAAGTTAAAAAAAATGTCCCTTTTTCCAGGGAAGGTTGTCTTGCTGCACTTTTTGGCACAACTGATGAAGGCTGCTTTTTTAACACGCACCATTTTTCTCCACACAGACAGAAGATGGACTTCTAACAACAAGATCAAGTTGAAACCAGGTGAGAGCTCGGCTCGACCACAAGAAATGTCTTCAATTAATCGTCAGCACTAACCACTTTTCCATTATCAGTTAAACGTTTAGTTTTATTATGACTTCATTTTAATAAATGTGTTTACTTTTAATAAAGCTTTTAAACTTAAATACAATCTGTGTTTTTTGGTCCAGACTAGAGTGACTGAGCGAAAGGTTTTGCAATTTTTGCAAGCATGAGTCCAGATAGAACACTTCAAAAGACATTATGGACAATCCCAGAGGACTGCACTAAGTTGATAGAGCTATTGCTGACTAGAATCATGGGAGTTTCGCCAACCGTGCTATCTTAGTTAGCTACACAGACAGACTAATAAGAATAATCTAGTAATACCACAGGGAGTCATAGTAGAGGCAGGATAAGAATTTAGATACAGTCTACAAGAAGAGCAAAGACAATTTTGAAAAAAGTCAAATGAGGAACGCTAGGAAAAATAGGTACTAGTCTAAAATGAAAACTTACTGGGGCCAGCAGAGGAGCCCTCGCCTGCCCGATCCTGGCCCTGTTGAACAGCATCCGCCGCCTGCTGCTCCTGTGTACTCCTCTCGCCCCTGGGGGGAGCTGACGTACAACATGAAAGAAAGAACAGAAAACATGGATGATTGTTGCTTGTCAATGTCAACCAAATCAAACATTTCAAAAGAACAATAACAAAATATTTCCGCGAAATTATATTGATTATGGTTACTTTTCATTTATTTGCGGACCTGTGACTTCGAAAGTCACGTAACTCACTAAACAAAGTACTGAAACGTTCACCTAGGACTGGCAGGCAGCAGTCCGCAGGCAAGACGCAAAGTGACAGACAAACTCCATTGTGATTTCAGTCAGATCAGTGACAACACTAACAGTTGCCTGCTACATTACCAGTCATTTAAATAGTCAAACTATCAATCCACCGCCACTATTTTTCTTATTGTCAGGGGTACAAAGGAAGGGGCAGATTTAAGCCCTTGCGGCTCTTTTGCACCGTTCTTGCGTGACTTTTATGACGCAGCAGCTAAACAAAAAAGGGCGCCATGGTGCGGCGTATAATATTATAACAACGTGACGCATTTGGGAGATGCATCCCGTTATAAAGCCCTGCGCCATCAGGGGGCGTTCCGGTGCAAGGGAGGGCATTTCTGCGCTGGAACACATCCTAATAGTGGCTGAGGGAAATCTACAAAATATCAATCAGTCACCTTTAGGACAATGATGCGTCACACAAACCCTGCACCTGCTTGAAGCAGACGTACGGCTTGACCCAGCATTGGGGAGATAGGGTACCCCAGAGCATTGATGGAGCTGCGCCATCGTTGCGACGCAACTCCAGCAGTAAAGCTTCGGTGACGTTTTGGGCCCATGGTGCGCCGCATTGCAAATACGGCGCACCATGTTTGGTGGTGGTAGCGGGCCGCACAATTAATGGCGCATCCCTGCTACTTTGCAGGGATGCGACGGTAATTGCAATTCTGCCCCTTAGGGGCATACTTACTTACGCGTTCTGGCGCATCTCCAGAGATGCGCCAGATCAAATGCGTCACGCAAAACTACCCTTGCGACACGGCAGATGTGCCTCATTTACAATGCGGCGCGCCCTGGCGCAAGGGTAGGCACTTGCGTGACGCATCTCGTCACGTAAGAGCGGCGCATCGCTGGAGTCACGTCGCCAACGCAATGCAACTCCAGTAATACTCAGGGCCACCCAATACTTAACATGCTGTGTCAGTCCTTTCGCCTGCTTCAAGCAGACATAAGGAATTGAATTGACGTAGCAGCGTCGCAGAAGTGCCTGCGTTAAATCTTGTACATTTCACGCAGGCAATTTTGCGAGGCGCACAGCCGCTGGACCGCCCACCCTGCGTACTAGGAACGCACCCATTGTGGTGCAGGCCCATGGCTTTATAACGTGACGCATCTTCCTAGATGCGTCATGCTGTAAATGACTCGCAGGGATGCGGCACGTTTACGCCGCTGTTGCGTCACGCAAGGCAACGTAAACGTGGCGCAAGGGGCTTGTAAATGTAATCTGCCCCCTAGTGTCTAGCATTACGCAGTTCTGTAAAGTACACTCATACATAATAGTTACTCAGGCCAATGAGACCACGAAATAGAAAACAAATAAGCATAGTAGCAACGCCACTGAGAAGGAGAGCAGTGCACCTGAAATGCACAGAAGATTTTGAAATATAATTTAACTACAATGTAATCGTCATCAGCGGCATTATTGGCTTGCTCCATGTAAAAAACAAATATTTGCAATACAACAACACAGAGCAGGAGAAAACATCATAGTAGTGAGTGATTAAATGGCTACTACTACTCACCAAGCCCGGGGATCTCCAAGCCGAGCTGGTCCAGCAGGTCGCGCTCGCGGTCCAGGAGGTCCGTCCAGCGATGGGTGACCTGGCTGTAGGTGCGCTGGACCCCGTAGAGGTGGGATATGGCCCAGCACACCTTCTCCCACCGCTTCCGGCGCTCCCGCATGTTGTAGCCGCCGGCCGCGATCCTGCCGCCTCCCGCGATGGTCCTGGGCAGGCGGCGCTGGACGAAGTAGACCAGCGCGCCCACTTCCTCCGGGCTGAATATCTCCCGTCGCGTCACCTGCTCCCCCCTCAATCTCCCGCATGCTGTCCTGCCACTGGGTCCAGCACTACTCCCCGCCGCCGCTGCGGCCCTCAAGTGCCTGGGCAGCTTCACGGCGCCTGGCTTGACCATGGTCTGGGCAGGTAAGGTAGGAAGAAGTAGAAAATTAAGAAAGAATAGGATAGGGAAGAAGAAAAGAAAAGAGTTTAAAAAAGTAGTTTAAAAGTAAAGAAAAATAGCAGAAAAGACAAAAATATACAGCTAGGAAAAGAGAGGGATAGATAAGAAGCAAAATCGTAAAAAAAAAACTGAAAACAAGCAAAGGATGGCAAAGATACCAAGAGGATTAAACACCATGCCCAGACACAGGAAATGAATGAAAAACAAGATGGCCGGCGCCCGTTCACGAGCGCGAAAGTAAGTTCGCGCGAGATTTTCCTCGCGATCTCGTGCGAACCTCTACTCGCAATGCGCTTACTGCGCGAGATTATACATAGCGGGCGGAAACGGAAATACGTCACGCAAACAAAATGGCCGCGCCCGTACTCGACCTTGGGGTAAATTCGCGTGTTGCGCTGCAAGCGGCTCGCGAATACTGCAAAAAAACTCGCGAAACAACAAGCCGCAAAAAAATAAAATGCTCATTCGCACGAATTGGCGGCTTCCGCGGTCGGTTTCGCACAACGCCGCGCCCCGCGAATAGCGCGAAAAAAACCGAAAAACGATTTCAGCAAAAGCAAAAGCAATGAGCAGGTGCAAAAGGTCAACCTCATGATTTGTAACGATTCTTTGTAGTGCTTCCTGAGGGGGCCCTCCAGAATTCGGTTGCCTGCTTGCAACTATTGTGTGACCCTGCTCTGACCTTAACTGTATGCCACAAAGGTCCTGATTTACAGCTAAAGGAGCAGACAAGCAGGTGCCAGGCTGGAACTTTAAATTCTTTCAGTGACACATTAATTAGCCCCTAATTCATTATTGTCAGTTGGGGCAGGGCAGGTGTTGTTAATAAACTAACCCCAAATCCCCAAATTAATTCATGTCAGTTCAAGCAGGGCAGGTGGGCTTGCTTTTCCACCCCATCTTCTACAGTGATGATGAACCAGAGGGTGGCATTGATGTAACAGAGGGTGGCATGGGTCAAAGAGAGGGTGCCAGTGGTAAAACAGAGGGTGCTGGGAGGCTGTGATGATGAACCAGACGTAGAAACAACATAGTCGCGACCGTTGCGAGCCGACAAGTAAGTTCGCAATTGCGAACTAGTACCAAATCCTCGCGAACTGGCAGAAACAATTGCGAACACAAAAAAAAAAAAAAAATCCGCAAATTCACGGGAATTCGCGGATTTTGCGGATTGCGAGTTCGCAAATCCGCAAAATTCGCGAACGCGAGATCCGCAAAATTCGCCCATGCTTAATCTAATTGCCATGTTTTGGTTCTGCAATGGTGTTGTCAAGCTGACTCCTTGGGCTCATTCTCCTGGTAGACTCAGAGGCAAATGTACAAGCCCCTCTCGCCACCACAACTTTACCTAATGTGAAGTTGGGGTGGTGAGAGGGGCTGCGCCTCATGTACAAGTCAGTGTTCAGCCATCTAACGTTGTTTTTCCATGTGTGTTTCCTTGTGCAGCACACATTGAAAATGACCAATTCTGTACAGGAAGGTGTTTCTTCCTGTACATGTACAAATAATAGGAAAATGCAATGTTGTCACTTCCATGTGTGCTGCATGATGCAGCACGCATGAAAGTGACAGAAGGGCTTTTCCAGGATTGTTCATGTGCATGAAGGGACACCTTAATGCAGTTATGTCAGAAGTGAATTGGTGTAGTAGTGCTTTATAACTTGTATACAACTTGTTCAATCACCGAACAATGATTTGAATGTGTACGTGGTGTCTGGACAAATAATTTAGGTGGACGGATAGTGTCAGGATCCAGTTGATTTGTGCACAGGATGGCAAATAGGAGTTATACCCTAGGCTAGGGACACTCTTTTGTAAAGTTAACATCTAATGGTTGACTCAGAGAGTTGTACACCACATTGTTGCACATTTACAACACACTGTAGGATCATGGGTTTGAGTAAACATTGACAATGCAACTCTTATCCATCATGAAAATGGATGCATGCGCCGTGTTCCCAGATAACGGCCCCACCCTGCATTTGACTTGAGCCTGGCGCAGAGTCCATCTACCATGCACAGACACAGGCACATTTGCTATGTAGTGCAAGTGTGTCAGCATAATTGAAATAGGATGTTCATGTGCAGTAAGGCTCACCTTCCGTACCATACAGAATTCTGTCATTTTGCTGATCAAATGTGCACAGCACAAGGTAGAACACAGTTCTGCAGCAAACAGGAGGGCAAATGAAGCATTGCTCCCTGTTGTGCTAGTGATATACCCACTTTTCCCAGCTGTTACTTTTGGCATTGCCTCATAGTGATGCCACCCTTGAAATGGTGGTACAGCATCTGACCATTGGCAAATTGCAATGCACTAGACACATTGCCCTCTCCTTTCACAGTAAGCATAGCATGAAAGGGTTTGTTATTTCAAAGGCATTGTTAATCCACGGGAAGTGGCTGACTGAGGACTTGCACTTTAAGATAAGTACCTATTGCCAAAACTACTTCACTGATACAGACATTGTGGTTCCAATAGCTATCACGATTCATTATCTGTGTGAATTCGGTGTGTGCTCTATCTTGAAAAGTGACATGCCTTGACCCCCATCACGACAAGCTTTGTCCACCCCATTAGGTGTGAGTAGATCTGCCAAGTGATTCTTGTTAGCAATGTTGAATGAAGACACTACTTGTTGCATGAGACTGACTTTTACATATTTCTGCACATGCCCATTTCCATCATGTACATAGAGGAATGTTGGAATCTTGCAAGAATGTTGTATTTGAGCAATGAGTGCACAGCTAGTTCACACATACCCGGTCATCTCACTGCCTATGTGGGACACAGATTCAACATGACCATTTATCATATGTTCCTTGGTGTACGTTTTGATGGAATCACTGGCCCAACATTTTTTAAGACTTCTATACATAAATGGTAATTGGCAACACACATCTGTGTGACTTAACTTGTTTTAATAGCATGTGCATTGACATTGGTGGAAGACTGGCCCAGTACTTGTTCAAACAACCGCCACATTCTGTAGATGCCCAGTGGAGGGCCTGACAGAGCCCTTTGGGGGTAACATGTCCAGAGACATATTGAGGAAGAGAAAGAGTACAGCCACCAGGCTGATTGAAGTGTCATTGGGAACAACACAAATCATGGCAGTCTATATCGATGTCCAAGGTGAGTGTTGCAGAGGGAATCAGGGGACAGTGGAAACTGATGTTCAGGGGCATGATGCTAAGCACAGATCCAAGCAGAAGCAGTCCATTTGGCACAGATTAATGCTACGGCATTCTTCTTTGCAAGAATGTTGAATTGTACACATCATCATACTCTGATGTGTCATATGCCACCTGTGCGTGTTATGTTAGAATGGCTGGGGCACTGTGAGGCACTGACACATCAGGAGGCTGAGATGTGGATGCTGAAGCTGCAGCAGCATTCATCTGTGCCAAACCTTAAGGCAGCACTGCTGTGATGAGCAGCTGCAGGGCTTGGAAGATTCAAGCAACATCTCCGTGGCAGCCAAGTGTGAGGCTTGCATCCGCTCCATGTTCTCCATGATCATTCATATGTAATGCAACTCCCTGGTGACTTTGCTGGAGCCACTCTGACTGGACAGTTGTTCTTTTCTTTCCATCCAACGATGTCAGCCATGGAATGCTGGAGAGCATAGAGTGGACTGTGGGTGTCTGTGATGGTCTGTAGGTGGTCACGATGGGACTGAGACACCCACATACCCTATCTAATTTGGCCGCCAGGCTGTCAAACCCACACCTGCACCTGACCAGCCATCTGTTGCTATACCTCTACCACACGATGTTGAAATGCCAGAAGTGGGTCCTCAAGGTCCTGGGAGGCAGCTTTGGTGGTAGGTGCTTGCTGCTGTGTGTTTTGTGCAGAGGGTGGAGTTTCCTCAACGCTGCTGGATGGCCCTGCTTTCGAAGATGAGGTGCCAATGGAGTTGAGCAGCTCTTGGAGGGTGTCCTGGTCGATGGTTGCAATGTTGTCATCTTCATCACTGAAGAGTGGGACAGGCTGCTGTACAGGAGGTGATGTTTCCTCCTTTGCAATATAAAGGGGAGATGCAGTTGTATGTATGTTTCAAGTATGATCATGCATTGGATAAGTTTACAAGCAGAATGCATGACAATGTCCATTGTGAATGTTTAGGAGGAGATGCCTATTACATGGCGGATAGTGATTCATTGTACATTTCAGTTCTTCATTAGCATCTCACAGTTTACAAGTAGGCCAAATGTGAGTGTCCAATTTTCACACACATGCAGCCCCAGTTGTGTCCACTATTCAGTAGTGACAGTGATGCAGTTTGTACCACATTGTTGTCAATGTTGATTAGCTCAGATTTATGTGCACTGCATTGTGAGTCCACCCTACTCAGTACACCCTGACATTTTTAAAGTTTGTTCTTTTTAGGAGGGGTGGATTGCATGATGCAACACCTTGTTGTTGGCAATGCAACATGATTGTTGTTGTGGCAGGATTAGGGCTATCCCACTGTTGTGATCTGGATTGATGGGATGTGCCACATGATATCGGCAGGGAGGTATGCTTGATTTGCCATGATACACACAGTGTAGATACTTGCTCATTTTGTTAAGTCAAAGAAAGTAATGACATCTTAATGGATGCCTGTTGATCTGCAGGTGTGTAAATACAGGTTTGGTTTTACTGACCCATATCCCTTTCACTTATGTGGATTTCCAATGGTGAGATGTTGCAAGTTTGAGGAAATATGGGTTGTGGTCACATTTGGAACACTTGTGCATTGTTGGCCAGAAATTGTCTTTCTTACATCAGGGGTTGTATGAACACAAGGAAGTGGCATAGTGAGACCTGCTCCTTTAAGGATGAACTCCACACTCAGCCACTTCAGTGACCTGGCCTGCACCATGTTAACATGTGCATGGTGCTGGTTTGTGTTTCATGATGCACTGTCACTTGCCTTGTCAGTGTGGCACACAGACAGGCAGCTTTGCTGGGTAGTGCACATGTGCATGGGTTCATGGTGAAAATGTTCATGTGTGAGGAGGGACCCCTTCAGGCCCATTGTCAATGATGGATTAACTGCTGTTTCTATGTGTGCTGCCAATGCAGTACACATGTACATCAATATTGTGAGTTCTCTTGTATGCATATCATTGGTCATGTTTTTCCTTGCCTGCATTGATTACTGCCCTGCTGTTTGCTAAACCGTTGTGAGTATAATGCAGCGTGACTTTCTATGGTGTTGCAGGGTGAACAGACAGAAACAACACCCATTACCCTCAACGTTGACACCACATGAAGTTTGTAAGTGGGCCTTAGTTTCATGGCTGTCGATTTCAAAAAGGGCTTATTAGTGGTGCTCAGGCCCTATCACCCCCCCACCCGCAACCTCACTTCAGGAGCGATTGGCAGGGTGATGTGTGTTTGGGAATATGCCTCGCAGATGGTCACATGGATGATACATGCTGTTATGTCAAAGATGATTGGGTGCCCGTGTTTTTGTGCAGATGTTAACAGACATGACTGCATATGTGTTCACTGACACTGTTGACTTTCCCAAAATACCTGTTTGCATGCACATCAAGGTGTAATGGGCAACTCACACCAGGGCTAATGTATGATTCTGTTTTCTGTATGGCACATGTGTACACTTGAGAATAGAGGAGTGCATTTTGACCTGAGGGGTAATGGTGCCATTTTGCAAGTTGACATGCTTTGGTGCTAAATTGCTATTCTTGCTTGGTATCATACTTAACCCATTCCGTGCTCTACCGAACATTGGCAGACGCAACCCCGCCCACTCCGTGGAACACCTGCACCGTGGCCGAATGTCCGCTGTGGTAAACGGGTTAACTTGTCATACTTCTTTACAGGGACATTTTAGTTCTGTGAGTATGGTGCACAGACAAGACATGTAGTAAACGTTATGGTGACACATTCCTGATATGCGTAGTCCATGCACTGTACGGTTGTAGGCATGTCCCCTCGCTCATAGTATGACAACACATTATGACTAAACTTTGCTGAATGTATGCATTGTGGGATATGCACTTTTTAGCCAGAATGTTGCATGATCACTATGGTGCGACACTGAATGTGTTCATGGTATGCAGACTAACTACATGCTTCCTCACTTGGTGGACACAGGGCAGCATCTCATGAACAAGCAAAGGGGCACATTGCCTGGAGATGCGGCAGGGTGTCAAAATGGCCCCCTTACCTCAACACCACACACATACAAATAGTCTGCACAAGGCTGCATCTCTGTGACTACAATATGATGGTACACCGTGTACGAGACTGATCATGGGCAGAAGTGAACATGCCACCACCAATAGCAGCACACATGCACCACTGTACAAGGGTGTCTGAGTTGATTTGAATATTGTACATTTGCATGAAGGAGTACCTTCACATATTGTTGTCACAGAGATGCAGTCCTCTGCAGACAATTTGTACATGCGTGGTGTTGAGGCAAGGGGGTCATTTTCACACCCTGCCGCATCTCCAGGCAATGTGTCCCTTTGCTTGTTCAATGTTTGCCTTTTTTTGGGTCTGATGTAATTATTTTATTGTCTGAATTTTTGATTATTTTTCCGTGCTGAGATCCAAGTCTGTGACACCACCAATATGTGTATTTCAATATGTTATTTGACTATGATGATATGTGGCTATACCCCAGGGACAGGAGAATCTGAGACGAGATCTGGAGTCAGTGTGGGTGTGCATTGAGTAATATTTATTTGGGCATGAGTTACATTCAACATGACCATTTATCATATGTTCCTTGCTGTAAGTTTTGATGGAATCACTGGCCCAACATTTTTTAAGAC
This sequence comes from Lissotriton vulgaris, assembly GCF_964263255.1. Classification (NCBI taxonomy): domain Eukaryota; kingdom Metazoa; phylum Chordata; class Amphibia; order Caudata; family Salamandridae; genus Lissotriton; species Lissotriton vulgaris. The sequence goes on along the minus strand of NC_141687.1, from coordinate 580,199,879 downwards.
TTCTATACATAAATGGTCATTGGCAACACACATCTGTGTGACTTAACTTGTTTTAATAGCATGTGCATTGACATTGGTGGAAGACTGGCCCAGTACTTGTTCAAACAACCGCCACATTCTGTAGATGCCCAGTGGAGGGCCTGACAGAGCCCTTTGGGGGTAACATGTCCAGAGACATATTGAGGAAGAGAAAGAGTACAGCCACCAGGCTGATTGAAGTGTCATTGGGAACAACACAAATCATGGCAGTCTATATCGATGTCCAAGGTGAGTGTTGCAGAGGGAATCAGGGGACAGTGGAAACTGATGTTCAGGGGCATGATGCTAAGCACAGATCCAAGCAGAAACAGTCCATTTGGCACAGATTAATGCTACGGCATTCTTCTTTGCAAGAATGTTGAATTGTACACATCATCATACTCTGATGTGTCATATGCCACCTGTGCGTGTTATGTTAGAATGGCTGGGGCACTGTGAGGCACTGACACATCAGGAGGCTGAGATGTGGATGCTGAAGCTGCAGCAGCATTCATCTGTGCCAAACCTTAAGGCAGCACTGCTGTGATGAGCAGCTGCAGGGCTTGGAAGATTCAAGCAACATCTCCGTGGCAGCCAAGTGTGAGGCTTGCATCCGCTCCATGTTCTCCATGATCATTCATATGTGATGCAACTCCCTGGTGACTTCGCTGGAGCCACTCTGACTGGACAGTTGTTCTTTTCTTTCCATCCAACGATGTCAGCCATGGAATGCTGGAGAGCATAGAGTGGACTGTGGGTGTCTGTGATGGTCTGTAGGTGGTCACGATGGGACTGAGACACCCACATACCCTATCTAATTTGGCCGCCAGGCTGTCAAACCCACACCTGCACCGGACCAGCCATCTGTTGCTATACCTCTACCACACGATGTTGAAATGCCAGAAGTGGGTCCTCAAGGTCCTGGGAGGCAGCTTTGGTGGTAGGTGCTTGCTGCTGTGTGTTTTGTGCAGAGGGTGGAGTTTCCTCAACGCTGCTGGATGGCCCTGCTTTCGAAGATGAGGTGCCAATGGAGTTGAGCAGCTCTTGGAGGGTGTCCTGGTCGATGGTTGCAATGTTGTCATCTTCATCACTGAAGAGTGGGACAGGCTGCTGTACAGGAGGTGATGTTTCCTCATTTGCAATATAAAGGGGAGATGCAGTTGTATGTATGTTTCAAGTATGATCATGCATTGGCTAAGTTTACAAGCAGAATGCATGACAATGTCCATTGTGAATGTTTAGGAGGAGATGCCTATTACATGCCGGATAGTGATTCATTGTACATTTCAGTTCTTCATTAGCATCTCACAGTTTACAAGTATGCCAAATGTGAGTGTCCAATTTTCACACACATGCAGCCCCAGTTGTGTCCACTATTCAGTAGTGACAGTGATGCAGTTTGTACCACATTGTTGTCAATGTTGATTAGCTCAGATTTATGTGCACTGCATTGTGAGTCAACCCTACTCAGTACACCCTGACATTTTTAAAGTTTGTTCTTTTTAGGAGGGGTGGATTGCATGATGCAACACCTTGCTGTTGGAAATGCAACATGATTGTTGTTGTGGCAAGATTAGGGCTATCCCACTGTTGTGATCTGGATTGATGGGATGTGCCACATGATATCGGCAGGGAGATATGCTTGATTTGCCATGATACACACAGTGTAGATACTTGCTCATTTTGTTAAGTCAAAGAAAGTAATGACATCTTAATGGATGCCTGTTGATCTGCAGGTGTGTAAATACAGGTTTGGTTTTACTGACCCATATCCCTTTCACTTATGTGGATTTCCAATGGTGAGATGTTGCAAGTTTGAGGAAATATGGGTTGTGGTCACATTTGGAACACTTGTGCATTGTTGGCCAGAAATTGTCTTTCTTACATCAGGGGTTGTATGAACACAAGGAAGTGGCATAGTGAGACCTGCTCCTTTAAGGATGAACTCCACACTCAGCCACTTCAGTGACCTGGCCTGCACCATGTTAACATGTGCATGGTGCTGGTTTGTGTTTCATGATGCACTGTCACTTGCCTTGTCAGTGTGGCACACAGACAGGCAGCTTTGCTGGGTAGTGCACATGTGCATGGGTTCATGGTGAAAATGTTCATGTGTGAGGAGGGACCCCTTCAGGCACATTGTCAATGATGGATTAACTGCTGTTTCTATGTGTGCTGCCAATGCAGTACACATGTACATCAATATTGTGAGTTCTCTTGTATGCATATCATTGGTCATGTTTTTCCTTGCCTGCATTGATTACTGCCCTGCTGTTTGCTAAACCGTTGTGAGTATAGTGCAGCGTGACTTTCTATGGTGTTGCAGGGTGAACAGACAGAAACAACACCCATTACCCTCAACGTTGACACCACATGAAGTTTGTAAGTGGGCCTTAGTTTCATGGCTGTCGATTTCAAAAAGGGCTTATTAGTGGTGCTCAGGCCCTATCACCCCCCCACCCGCAACCTCACTTCAGGTGCGATTGGCAGGGTGATGTGTGTTTGGGAATATGCCTCGCAGATGGTCACATGGATGATACATGCTGTTATGTCAAAGATGATTGGGTGCCCGTGTTTTTGTGCAGATGTTAACAGACATGACTGCATATGTGTTCACTGACACTGTTGACTTTCCCAAAATACCTGTTTGCATGCACATCAAGGTGTAATGGGCAACTCACACCAGGGCTAATGTATGATTCTGTTTTCTGTATGGCACATGTGTACACTTGAGATAGAGGAGTGCATTTTGACCTGAGGGGTAATGGTGCCATTTTGCAAGTTGACATGCTTTGGTGCTAAATTGCTATTCTTGCTTGGTATCATACTTAACCCGTTCCGTGCTCTACCGAACATTGGCAGACGCAACCCCGCCCACTCCGTGGAACACCTGCACCGTGGCCGAATGTCCGCTGTGGTAAACGGGTTAACTTGTCATACTTCTTTACAGGGACATTTTAGTTCTGTGAGTATGGTACACAGACAAGACATGTAGTAAACGTTATGGTGACACATTCCTGATATGCGTAGTCCATGCACTGTACGGTTGTAGGCATGTCCCCTCGCTCATAGTATGACAACACATTATGACTAAACTTTGCTGAATGTATGCATTGTGGGATATGCACTTTTTAGCCAGAATGTTGCATGATCACTATGGTGCGACAATGAATGTGTTCATGGTATGCAGACTAACTACATGCTTCCTCACTTGGTGGACACAGGGCAGCATCTAATGAACAAGCAAAGGGGCACATTGCCTGGAGATGCGGCAGGGTGTCAAAATGGCCCCCTTACCTCAACACCACACACATACAAATAGTCTGCACAAGGCTGCATCTCTGTGACTACAATATGATGGTACACCGTGTACGAGACTGATCATGGGCAGAAGTGAACATGCCACCACCAATAGCAGCACACATGCACCACTGTACAAGGGTGTCTGAGTTGATTTGAATATTGTACATGTGCATGAAGGAGTACCTTCACATATTGTTGTCACAGAGATGCAGTCCTCTGCAGACAATTTGTACATGCGTGGTGTTGAGGCAAGGGGGTCATTTTCACACCCTGCTGCATCTCCAGGCAATGTGTCCCTTTGCTTGTTCAATGTTTGCCTTTTTTTGGGTCTGATGTAATTATTTTATTGTCTGAATTTTTGATTATTTTTCCGTGCTGAGATCCAAGTCTGTGACACCACCAATATGTGTATTTCAATATGTTATTTGACTATGATGATATGTGGCTATACCCCCAGGGACAGGAGAATCTGAGACGAGATCTGGAGTCAGTGTGGGTGTGCATTGAGTAATATTTATTTGGGCATGAGTTACATTCAACATGACCATTTATCATATGTTCCTTGGTGTAAGTTTTGATGGAATCACTGGCCCAACATTTTTTAAGACTTCTATACATAAATGGTCATTGGCAACACACATCTGTGTGACTTAACTTGTTTTAATAGCATGTGCATTGACATTGGTAGAAGACTGGCCCAGTACTTGTTCAAACAACCGCCACATTCTGTAGATGCCCAGTGGAGGGCCTGACAGAGCCCTTTGGGGGTAACATGTCCAGAGACATATTGAGGAAGAGAAAGAGTACAGCCACCAGGCTGATTGAAGTGTCATTGGGAACAACACAAATCATGGCAGTCTATATCAATGTCCAAGGTGAGTGTTGCAGAGGGAATCAGGGGACAGTGGAAACTGATGTTCAGGGGCATGATGCTAAGCACAGATCCAAGCAGAAACAGTCCATTTGGCACAGATTAATGCTACGGCATTCTTCTTTGCAAGAATGTTGAATTGTACACATCATCATACTCTGATGTGTCACATGCCACCTGTGTGTGTTATGTTAGAATGGCTGGGGCAGTGTGAGGCACTGACACATCAGGAGGCTGAGATGTGGATGCTGAAGCTGCAGCAGCATTCATCTGTGCCAAACCTTAAGGCAGCACTGCTGTGATGAGCAGCTGCAGGGCTTGGAAGATTCAAGCAACATCTCCGTGGCAGCCAAGTGTGAGGCTTGCATCCGCTCCATGTTCTCCATGATCATTCATATGTGATGCAACTCCCTGGTGACTTCGCTGGAGCCACTCTGACTGGACAGTTGTTCTTTTCTTTCCATCCAACGATGTCAGCCATGGAATGCTGGAGAGCATAGAGTGGACTATGGGTGTCTGTGATGGTCTGTAGGTGGTCACAATGGGACTGAGACACCCACATACCCTATCTAATTTGGCCGCCAGGCTGTCAAACCCACACCTGCACCTGACCAGCCATCTGTTGCTATACCTCTACCACACGATGTTGAAATGCCAGAAGTGGGTCCTCAAGGTCCTGGGAGGCAGCTTTGGTGGTAGGTGCTTGCTGCTGTGTGTTTTGTGCAGAGGGTGGAGTTTCCTCAACGCTGCTGGATGGCCCTGCTTTCGAAGATGAGGTGCCAATGGAGTTGAGCAGCTCTTGGAGGGTGTCCTGGTCGATGGTTGCAATGTTGTCATCTTCATCACTGAAGAGTGGGACAGGCTGCTGTACAGGAGGTGATGTTTCCTCCTTTGCAATATAAAGGGGAGATGCAGTTGTATGTATGTTTCAAGTATGATCATGCATTGGATAAGTTTACAAGCAGAATGCATGGCAATGTCCATTGTGAATGTTTAGGAGGAGATGCCTATTACATGCCGGATAGTGATTCATTGTACATTTCAGTTCTTCATTAGCATCTCACAGTTTACAAGTATGCCAAATGTGAGTGTCCAATTTTCACACACATGCAGCCCCAGTTGTGTCCACTATTCAGTAGTGACAGTGATGCAGTTTGTACCACATTGTTGTCAATGTTGATTAGCTCAGATTTATGTGCACTGCATTGTGAGTCAACCCTACTCAGTACACCCTGACATTTTTAAAGTGTGTTCTTTTTAGGAGGGGTGGATTGCATGATGCAACACCTTGCTGTTGGCAATGCAACATGATTGTTGTTGTGGCAGGATTAGGGCTATCCCACTGTTGTGATCTGGATTGATGGGATGTGCCACATGATATCGGCAGGGAGATATGCTTGATTTGCCATGATACACACAGTGTAGATACTTGCTCATTTTGTTAAGTCAAAGAAAGTAATGACATCTTAATGGATGCCTGTTGATCTGCAGGTGTGTAAATACAGGTTTGGTTTTACTGACCCATATCCCTTTCACTTATGTGGATTTCCACTGGTGAGATGTTGCAGGTTTGAGGAAATATGGGTTGTGGTCACATTTGGAACACTTGTGCATTGTTGGCCAGAAATTGTCTTTCTTACATCAGGGGTTGTATGAACACAAGGAAGTGGCATAGTGAGACCTGCTCCTTTAAGGATGAACTCCACACTCAGCCACTTCAGTGACCTGGCCTGCACCATGTTAACATGTGCATGGTGCTGGTTTGTGTTTCATGATGCACTGTCACTTGCCGTGTCAGTGTGGCACACAGACAGGCAGCTTTGCTGGGTAGTGCACATGTGCATGGGTTCATGGTGAAAATGTTCATGTGTGAGGAGGGACCCCTTCAGGCACATTGTCAATGATGGATTAACTGCTGTTTCTATGTGTGCTGCCAATGCAGTACACATGTACATCAATATTGTGAGTTCTCTTGTATGCATATCATTGGTCATGTTTTTCCTTGCCTGCATTGATTACTGCCCTGCTGTTTGCTAAACCGTTGTGAGTATAGTGCAGCGTGACTTTCTATGGTGTTGCAGGGTGAACAGACAGAAACAACACCCATTACCCTCAACGTTGACATCACATGAAGTTTGTAAGTGGGCCTTAGTTTCATGGCTGTCGATTTCAAAAAGGGCTTATTAGTGGTGCTCAGGCCCTATCACCCCCCCACCCGCAACCTCACTTCAGGTGCGATTGGCAGGGTGATGTGTGTTTGGGAATATGCCTCGCAGATGGTCACATGGATGATACATGCTGTTATGTCAAGATGATTGGGTGCCCGTGTTTTTGTGCAGATGTTAACAGACATGACTGCATATGTGTTCACTGACACTGTTGACTTTCCCAAAATACCTGTTTGCATGCACATCAAGGTGTAATGTTCAACTCACACCAGGGCTAATGTATGATTCTGTTTTCTGTATGGCACATGTGTACACTTGAGAGTAGAGGAGTGCATTTCGACCTGAGGGGTAATGGTGCCATTTTGCAAGTTGACATGCTTTGGTGCTAAATTGCTATTCTTGCTTGGTATCATACTTAACCCGTTCCGTGCTCTACCGAACATTGGCAGACGCAACCCCGCCCACTCCGTGGAACACCTGCACCGTGGCCGAATGTCCGCTGTGGTAAACGGGTTAACTTGTCATACTTCTTTACAGGGACATTTTAGTTCTGTGAGTATGGTACACAGACAAGACATGTAGTAAACGTTATGGTGACACATTCCTGATATGCGTAGTCCATGCACTGTACGGTTGTAGGCATGTCCCCTCGCTCATAGTATGACAACACATTATGACTAAACTTTGCTGAATGTATGCATTGTGGGATATGCACTTTTTAGCCAGAATGTTGCATGATCACTATGGTGCGACAATGAATGTGTTCATGGTATGCAGACTCACTACATGCTTCCTCACTTGGTGGACACAGGGCAGCATCTCATGAACAAGCAAAGGGGCACATTGCCTGGAGATGCGGCAGGGTGTCAAAATGGCCCCCTTACCTCAACACCACACACATACAAATAGTCTGCACAAGGCTGCATCTCTGTGACTACAATATGATGGTACACCGTGTACGAGACTGATCATGGGCAGAAGTGAACTTGCCACCACCAATAGCAGCACACATGCACCACTGTACAAGGGTGTCTGAGTTGATTTGAATATTGTACATGTGCATGAAGGAGTACCTTCACATATTGTTGTCACAGAGATGCAGTCCTCTGCAGACAATTTGTACATGCGTGGTGTTGAGGCAAGGGGGTCATTTTCACACCCTGCCGCATCTCCAGGCAATGTGTCCCTTTGCTTGTTCAATGTTTGCCTTTTTTTGGGTCTGATGTAATTATTTTATTGTCTGAATTTTTGATTATTTTTCCGTGCTGAGATCCAAGTCTGTGACACCACCAATATGTGTATTTCAATATGTTATTTGACTATGATGATATGTGGCTATACCCCCACGGACAGGAGAATCTGGGACGAGATCTGGAGTCAGTGTGGGTGTGCATTGAGTAATATTTATTTGGGCATGAGTTACATTGGTTCCATCCACCCCTGTCCCCGGTTTCTGGATGGTACTCACCCTGTTGCTGATGTAGCTGGTCTTGTTCAGCTCTATCCTGTCCCTGGACTCGGTACCACCGACTCCTAACAGATGACTGTGGACACCTGTTCCTCCAAGGCATCCAGCTCCTCCTGTGGCACTGGACTCCCACCTCCAATCTGCAGTGCTGCCTGACGATTGTTGGCCAGTTTCTGCTTGGTCTTGCGCTTAGCATCAAGCCAGCGCTGCTTGCAGTCATTTACTTACCTCCTCACATCTGCAACAGCATTCACCTTGGCTGCGATGGACCTCCATATTGCATTGTTGGTCCCCAATGACAGTGGAGCTGACAAAGAGCTGGTGTTGTTTCTCTGTCACCTCCACAATCAGGATCTGATTTTGCTACTGGCTGAACATGGTTTTCCACTTCCTCTTCCCCTTCCCCCGGGGTCTCGCCTAGTCCTCCTGGCTATTTGTGGTGTTAGGGGGGTGGTTCTCTCCAGCAGTACTTAGTCCAGCTTCCTCCACAGTTATTCAATTTTTTTACCGTTGGCGGCAAGATTTTTATCCTCATAAGACTGTTGTTTGCATGTTTACACATATCTATGTGATGAGAAACTATCACCATGTAGCGACGTGTTGTACATGGTGATAGTTTTCAGCAGTATGCTGTGGTAAAAAAAACTGCCGCTAACTAATGCTAGTGTTAGTTAATTCCAGCCCTTTTACATATGGCCCTTAGTGGGACTCATCAGCGCCTTGGGTTTGACATTGTTGAGTACTTTCTACTGAGGACATTGTAAGGCTATCCTTTTCAGGACAGCGGTATTTGGTTGTTAGCCTAATTTCTATCTTTGTCTGAATTCTTTGTTGTGTTTGGACAGCAAGGAGGTCATTCTAGTATTTTTGCCATTTTGCATTTTTTTGACAGAAAGTGAATTTTATGGCTGTGTTAGGGAGTTTATGTTTGGTTGGACATTTTGATAAACAGCGCTTCTTGTTAGAGTAATAATAAGATTTTTTTTATAGTAACGCTGAGCAGGAGATTTGCTTGGACCCCTGCAGGAGATGGAATGGCTTTTGGTGAGGTCTGCAAGTGAACAGGGAACAAATCCAAACAAATCACGACCTCACAAGTTTCGTTAAGCCGTTGGGTAGGCCTCAATTCTTAGAAGACCCCAGGACCAACTCAGCTTGCTGATTGGCCTGCTGGACGACCTTGGTCTGTGACTTTCACCCTGTCCCTTTCACCCCACTCCCTCCCATTCAAAGTGTGTGCAGCTCCCAAAAGCCCAACTCAGGGACTCTGAAGGCAAATAAAAAGCCCGGGTGAAGATGGATGAAGGGTTAGGACTCTTCACCGGCAGGGTCTGCAATTCTGGGAGTCCAGGTGGGTTCAGGCCCTCACTTGGCAGGACTCGAAAAAAACTCTTGCCTCTCTCTGTAACTTCTGCAGCTGGTTCTGCTGCTTGTGTGATCCGATGCCGAGGAAAAGTAGTAGCCCTTGCAGGCCCCTGACTGAGCCCCTGACTCAGAGGCCAGTGGGACCAGCGGCTCTGGCTCCGACTGAACGCCGCTGCTGCTACTAGCGGTCCGCCCACCAAGATGGGCCTGGGTGCTTTCAGAAATAGCCTGCTTTAACAGGGTTACTATAAATTATGTAGACAGATGGCAATACGAATGTGGAGGGTTAGGGGGGTGGGTCAGAGGTGCGTTTAAAAATATGTTTTGTTATTTAGGTGTTTATTTTGTCAAATTTGTGTTTATATATTCTGCTTTCTCTAGGTGAAATTTTTTTCTGGGGTACCATTTTGCACCCTGGTGCTCTTCTGTGTTGTGTCCTGTCCATTGGAATGCTTTTCTGTATAGAATATTTGCATTTATGAAACTTCTTTAAATAGAGTGCACATGTAAGTAGGAGTGCAGAAAAACCCGTGAAGAATCCCTGCGAATCCATTAATGGCCTTTTAGGAATGGGATTCCTGGCTGGCTGAGGAATGCACCCAGGCTAGGCATGAACCACCAATCTAGTCAGGGTAAGTTAGATACACACTAAAAGTTAACTGTCGTATTTTAGTGTATTATTTATTGTATATATTCACTGTTAATATCTGGTCAGTATCACCCTTTTCCTGCCCTTTGTTTCCCCCGCCTTCCCTCTTGGTGCATACCAACATTTCATTGTCTGTTGTAAGGTGATGGAGAGACAGTTACTGTTGTGCTGAGAGAACAGCTGTGTGGCTGATGTAGGCTGTCGCAAAATAACCTCTTCAGTACACTTATAACTTATGCAGTGTGTACCTTTAATTTCACTAATAACCTGTGCTAACTCTGTGATAGCTTGGCACAGAGCAGTCAGGCTTATCTAAAGAGCATATGAGAAAAGTTTGAGACAGCACTACAGGCCCACTAGTAGCACTTTTAGTACATGCCCTGGGTATATTGTATACTAATTTACAGGGGTCTTACATGTAAATCAGAAATTCCAAACAGGTATAACCTGTAGACTGTGCCGTCCGGTATACAGGGATTCCATGCCATCACTAATCGTGCTACTCTTGTGTTAACGCTCTTGGAATTGCTGCTTAGTCATTCTTAGGTGTTGTTTTTTAATCAGTTACTTTTTAACTATTCTTTAAAGTTCCCCATACAGTGGCATTATTTCTTTGTGGTTGCTCTCACATCTGCCTAATTGTAGGCGCTGCCTCCCCGGTCCGCCGCAAGCATTTCCTGCTCGATTGTTGCAGAGGGAGACAGGCTCCTATACACTCCCAGTCTCTTGGAGAGGAGGGAGAATCATGCGGTTAGCGGTCTAGTGTTTTTCACTAGTACTGCTATTTAACTCCCATGTGTACGCGGACGCGCCACTGGCGCGCAAAGGCAAGCCTGACTGTGCCTGTCCGCCCCTGGACTATATGCGGCGCACAGGAATCTGGCTGTTTTACTAGAGAACAATCTACCAGTTTTACCCACTCAAAGGAAGCCCTGTTAAAGTTGAGAGACGGTGAGAATGATTGTTCTTGTGCTATCATTCCCTCTGAGAGTTGGTATGAGCACTCTCAATGTTTTTGTACCTCCTCTGGCTACTCTACGCCCCTATGCCTAAGTGCTCCCAGGCCATACAGGGTTGGTAAACTTACAAATAACCTGGCTAACTCTAGCACTGGCAAAACAGAGAGATATAGTAGTCTACTTTTAAATGCTCTTTCCCTTATTAAACATAATCTGGAGTTTGATATCTTTCTAGCTGAAGCTGAACCCAACTAGGTCCTCATTACCGAAATTTGGGCTAACATAGCCTCAGGACCCAATCTAATTGATGCTACCCTGGCTAACTTCTCTATTCAGAGGGTAGGCTGGGTGGGACGCATGGGTGGGGGCCTGGCAATTGTTTTTAAATCACACCTCAAATGCTTGATAAATTCAGGCTACAACCTACAAAGCTGTGAAGCCCTTCATTTAAAATGTGTTATTTCAGCCACTTACTCATTCGGGGATTGCTGATTTAAAGATACCCAGGTCCTAGACCGCCGTTCCTCAAGGAACTTAAACTTCTTCTAGAACCCTTTCTAGCAGGGAACTGGTAGACCATTCTGGGTGAATTGAACTTTCACTGAGAAGAGACGGACAACCAAGATTCTAGTGCCTTCTTAGAGGCGCTCGCTAGTCTTGGTTTGCTGCAACTAGTATCTGTTCCGACTCACAAGACGGGCCACACTCTGGATGGAATCTTCACTAATTATATAGGAATTGTGTAGTAATGGAGTCAAAAAACGTGTAAAAAACTATCCCTATCTGTTGGTCCGACCATAGCGCAGTTGCTTTTATCTCCTACCTACACCAGCAGCTAGTAATAATTTTTTTTTTTTTTTTTAGAAAATATTTTTATTGCAGATTTGTATAGTACAGAAATGTACTTTTCGACAGTCCTGTTTCCGACAGTGGCTATGCGCGGGTCGTTAGACAAAACATTACACAACCAGTAAACCCAGATCCCGGAGATTGGGTGGCACTAACCGGAAAAGCGATAGAAGCATAAAAACAAAGGACAACTGCAACTGTTCGGCAGGAAGTTTTGCATCTGCTTTTTCCTTTACCCCCCCCCCCCCTCCACCCATTCCCCAACATATAAACTGTTATAACCCCAAGAGGCAATATGAAATTGTCAGTACAATCTTTGGAAAACAATTGTATTGTTTTTCCCACAATGTAGTATCTAAAACATGCATGTCATCATCAGGCAGCAACCCCGCAGCAGCTAGTAATAATTGAACTCCTCACCCTCTGGACAAATCTAGAAATTGGAAAGGGGTCTCAGCTGAGACACTACCCAGCACTCTAAATAGTATACACTGTGTAATTCAAGAGGATACCAATAGTGGGGCAGAGGCCTTTGTGACATGGCTGGAATGTGCAGCAAATATACTGCCCCTGAGGGCAAATACTCACAAAAAGTGCTTTTCATCGGCTCCTTGGTATAATGATAGACTCAGGATGCTTAAACAAGCCTCCCGCCGTTCTGAGGAATGTCTGACAAAATATCGATAACACAAATATCGATATACAAAAATATCGGAACAAAAATATCGAAGTAAAAAATATAGGAAACCTATCCCTAACAAGGTAAGTACAAATATATCGAAAATAAAATATAGAATGACAAAATATCGTTTTTTGTAAAATATTGTTTTTTTAAATATAATAAAAATGTAATATTAACAAAATAATACTTATAAATGTAATAAACATATTTAAAAATGTACTATAATATTTAAAATTAATACATAATGTAATACAAATTAATATTAATAAATATATAATACATAATATATTTTTCATTAATAATAACTCTAAATTAATTATTTTCATAACTTAAAAACAAATAAAAATGTAATAAATTACTAATACATTTATTTACATAAAATATTCACATAAATAACAATTAATAACAACATAATACTAAGAAAAAAGCTAAATACATTTTAGATAGCGTATGAGTAAAAATTACTATTCCCACTCCAGAGAGTGCGACAGTAGGGAAAGTGTTGGATAGCGTAGCGGTAACAATTACTATTCCCACTCCAGAGAGTGCAACAGTAGAGAAAGTGTTGGATAGCGTAGGGGTAAAAATTACTATTCCCACTCCAGAGAGTGCAACAGTAGGGAAAGTGTTGGATAGCGTAGGGGTAAAAATTACTATTCCCACTCCAGAGAGTGCAACAGTAGGGAAAGTGTTGAATAGCGTACGGGTAACAATTACTATTTCAACTCCAGAGAGTGCAACAGTAGGGAAAGTGTTGGACAGCGTATGAGTAAAAATTACTATTCCAACTCCAGAGAGTGCAACAGTAGGGAAAGTATTGGATAGCGTAGGGGTAACAATTACTATTCCAACTCCAGAGAGTGCAAAAGTAGGGAAAGTGTTGGATAGCGTAGGGGTAAAAATTACTATTCCCACTCCAGAGAGTGCAACAGTAGGGAAAGTGTTGGATAGCGTAGGGGTAAAAATTACTAATCCCACTCCAGAGAGTGCAACAGTAGGGAAAGTGTTGGATAGCGTAGGGGTAACAATTACTATTCCAACTCCAGAGAGTGCAACAGTAGGGAAAGTGTTGGATAGCGTAGGGGTTTAAATTATATACTCATAAATTACATCTATCAATTAATTAATTATTTAAAATTAATTACCAATTAATTAAATTTATTTACCAATTAATAAAAATAAATGTATGCTTCCTACTAATTAATAATTAATTCTACATAATGAAATTACTTCCCACCCTATTCCCCTATAAACCCATAACCCGCTACAGAACATATTTCTCAATTAATCAATTAATTAAAATTAAGTACAAATAATTCTCAATTAATTAATTAATAATTCCTACTAATTAATAATTAATTTAACATAATTAAATTACTTCCCACCCAATTCCCCCATAAACCCATAACCCGCTACAGAACATATTTATCAATTAATCAATTAATTAAAATTAATTAAAAATTAATTCTCAATTAATTAATTAATAATTCCTACTAATTAATAATTAATTTAACATAATTAAATTACTTCCCACCCTATTCCCCTATAAACCCACAACCCGCTACAGTACTAAAAGACAATATTTAATTAAATTACATTAAAAATAAATAATAAAACATAATAAATACAATATAATATACACAAAATGTATTTAAAAATCGATATTAGTAACATCGAAATTATTTACTTCGATATTATTGACATCGATATTTAAAACTTCGATATCACTAATATCGATATTAAGACTGTTGATATTACTTACCTTCTATATTATGTCCCATCGATATTTAAACTTCGATATAATTGTATATCGAAATTTAAAACTCAATATTTTGTCTATGTACCGTTCTGAGCGGGCTTGGAGGAAAACATTAGATGATCAAGAAAGAATTCTATGCATGTTAAGTAGCAAGGAATACAAGCTCGCATTCATGGAAGAAAAGTCCAAATATTGCACCCATTAAATAGAAAATTCATTCTCCTCTTAAGAACTATTCAGGATAGTACAACTGCTTTCACACCATAAACATAACACATGCATTTGTAAAGCGAACTTGTCATCCATGGGTATCAAGGCGCTGAATAACAGATGTTTATTGTTACACAACTCAATGGTACTCATTTTATCGACCTCAGATGGATGAAAGGCTCATTGGACCAACCGGGATTTAAATCTGTGACCATGAGGTCGAACACAGGTCCCTGCAATGGCTGCATTAGTCCACTAAGCCACCAGACTCAGCTCCTGGCCTCTCAACCCAGTGCAGAGCAAGAGATTTCACAAGACTTTTGTAACCAGCTAGTAACCTTCTTCACTCTAAACTGTCCTCTTTTCTGATGGAAAGATCTCAAAGAGTGAAATTACAGCACTTCCACTCTGAGGCCTTTTTCTTACCTTGTGGAGTACCGCAGGGCTCATTGTTGAGCCCTATGCATTTCAACCTTTATGTTGCACCTTTAGAGGCTGTTTTTCATTCCTTTGGACTAGAGGTAGTGTCATATGCAAACAACACTCAGATCATGGTGTCAAGCCACACAGACTCATGCTCGATGTGAGAAGTTGGCCTGGTATATGATGTCCACTATTCTAGTGCGCACCCTTTATCAGTCCAAACAACCCCTATGGTGATGGTTGTAAAGTCAACCTTATAGACAAGCTATCATAGTGGTAGGATGGACAAAGCAGTCTTAGGTTAAAACTTCAGAGAGCATGTGAAGCCAGCTGTTTTACCAATAATAATCCCTTGAATATCAAATGAAAGGACGCCACACAAGGTATAAATCAAATATATATGTATTTATTACTAACACAACCCCTCTGCACTCTTTATGAGGTCAGAGTTCGAGATACAGCACAAGTTACTCAAAAAGAATACTATAAGTTGCACAAATACAATTCTGCCCTAGGGGCCTCACGAACCATATACTAAGTAAGTGGTATAAAAACCACTTCAGGAAAGGTGAATAGGCCTAGGGCCTAGAGAATCGCTGGGGCTACACTGCACACCCAAAGGTTAGGAAGTAGGAGTCCCATAGGATGCATGTGCAGTGTCTAAACACACACACGAGTTACCATAGAGTTATAACGGGATTGTAAAAGTTACAAAGTAGTAGATTTCGGACACTTCTGGATGGACTACGGGAAAACACTGTTAAACTAGGACACTTGGATAGTTAATACCCATGGGAGCACCAGAGTACTCGAGTTACCTCACCCAGGGAAGCCGGGTGCATAGGTGTTCTTTCGTGTAGCTGAACCTTTTGGAGAGCTGCAAGAAAGTGCTGCAGGCGACCAGGAGGAAAGTGTCCGGGTGCATCCAAGGGTGGATTGGAGTCGAGAAGAACCTGAAAGCAGAGGGGACAGAGTCTGGGTTACTAGCCAGTGACCAGGAAGAAACCAGGAAGGAACCAGGCGATGTCGAGATGCAATCAGGTGAAGAGGTGAAGCTTGTCTCTGCAGCCACGAGGACCAGGAGGTGTGAATGACAACCAGGAGCTGGAGTCGAGCTGTCCCACAACGGATCTAGCTGGTGGCGGTGTCGGTATCCTGATTGGACCCAACAAACCTTGGCAAATGCAATCCACGCAGGTTAGGAAGATTGGCTTCTGTTCAGACCAGCAAGGTAGGGGAGCTTCTCCTTCGCCACGGGTCTCAGCTTTGCTGTGGATGTGAGTTGGAGTCAGAGAAGTCTGGAAGTCCAGTTTCTGTGTCGCTAAGTCTTTGGGTTCCGGTGAAAGCATCAACAAAGCAAACCGGCAAGTTACTGATGGTGCCTGTTTGCACAGGGTGGTCACTCCTTGACCACAAGGGAGATGTTTTCAGTCTTCCAGTCAAAATGGAATGTTGAAGGTCCAAGAGTTCATTTCAGAGTTTCTTTCCAGGGTAATCAAATGTCTCTAGACACAGCTCCTAACTTTATACCAAATTAAGGAGCTGGATTACCTGCTACGTCCCTCCTATGGGTGGAACCTGAGAAGGGGTGGATACACCTGTTTCTCTTTGTCCAGTTTCGCGCCAGAGCTGGGGCTGGAGTGCCCCAGCAACTGGTTTGAACCGGGCTATGCATGGAGCACCTTGTGTGCCCCAGGCAGTGTCTGGAAAAAGCATCTTTCCATTGAACCCACCCTGCCCCAATCCACTAGAGGCTGTCTGGGGAGGTGCCGGCACCTCCCTTGACAGGAAACCTATTGTCCAGGCCTCCTCTGCCGGAGTTTCGTCTAGCAGCAGGAGGTCAGACTAGTGTCTGTGGCAGCAGCATCCATTTTGTGATGCTGAGGCTCTGTTTAACTTTAACTGGGTAAAGCAGTACCTGCATGTCTTCTCCCTCTAGAAGGGTGGACTGGCGGGGGCGGGTAGTATTCCAAAGTGTTTGACACCTTACACAACATGTTTTGATAAAGCCAAACTAAAGTTAGCATTAACCGCAAGGATTATAATGCACTTAAGAGTATATGGTATGAGTATATCATAGAACAGCTATAAGGGCATGGTTCCGAAAGCTGCAGACAGGCTCAGCTCATGCTAGAGCACTATCTCACATAAAACCAAGCACTCTGCCTTCAGGATTGTCAAGGCCTGCCACAGGAGTGACTTATAGGTATATATGTGTCTATATATAAGGGTAGATATAGGAATACTATATCTAAGCAATATCTAAGCAAGGGGTGATTACACCACCTTGCCCAAGCTGAGTGTTCAGCCTGTGGTGTCAGTTTGGATGGCCAGCCAGGGGTGGCATAATTCATGCTGCAGCCCCTGGTAGGCCTTGGATGCACCTGTGCCCTGGGTACCTATGGTACACTATACAGGAGCTCACAAAGGTGACCCAATATCCAATTAGATATGTACCTAAAGTACATGGAGTCCATTTTAAAGAGAGAGCAGACAGCCTGGGACCCTGAATAGCAGAATCCAAGGCCAACTAAGTCAAAAACCAGCTAAACACTAGGCAAAAAGTAGGGAAACCACATGGTCAGATATCCACCTTCCTACACTCGATATCAGGGAATATTCTTAGCTGCATGACTAATGTGGCAGATTGGATGTCAAGTAAGTTTTTGAAGCTCAATGAGGACAAGACAGAAGTTATGATAGTCAGCTCAGGGACATCAAGTTGGAATAGTAATTGCTGGCCCCATTCTGTAGGAATCTGACCTACCCTGGGTAAGAAGGCTAAGAACCTTGGAGTACTGATGGACCCTAAACATAACTTTAATGTCCAAATGAATACCATTTCCACCTGCACCTGGATTATAAGGATGCTTAAGAAAACCTTCCCTCTCATCCAGTGGCTGGCAAGTAAGCAGGTAGCTCTTGCCCAGACTTGACTACTGTAACTCGCTGTACCTGGATTCGAACACGAACACGCAGCATAAACTCCAGGTGGTGCAGAATGCGTTGGCGAGACTTGTTCTGGACATTCCCAGAAGACAGTCGGCTGGGAAGAGACTAGAAACCCTGCATTGGCTCCCTATCAATAAGCACATTAGCTTTAAATCTCTTTGTTTGGTACATAATGCACTTCATCTTCCTTATCCTACAAGATAAAAACCATATTCAATTGGCACTCCCCAGACAGACCACTCCGCTCTTTTCTCCAATTGCTGCTCGCAGTACCGAGAACCAAAAAAAGAAATGGAGCAATAGAGTATTTTCTTTGGCCGCAAGCAAACTCTGGAATTTCCTTCTTCTAAACATAAGGGCCATCCCTCAGCTCCTGCCCTTTAGGAAGGCTCTTAAGACATGACTTTTCTCTGTGTAATTCTCTGGCTGGTGTGGGTGTAATGGTGGACCTCTTCTGGAAAGTTGATCTGAGATTAGATGCTTTTGGGTGATTGCTGCGTTCTATAATTTTCAAATCATATCAAATCGAACTCAATTAAACCTTGTTTAAAGGAGAGAGCACATGCACTTTAGCACTAGTCAGCAATGGTAATGTGCCTGAGTACTAAAGTCAAAAAGAAGGTCAGAAAAAGAGGAGGAGGAAGGCAAAATGTTTGTGGTGATCCTTCAGAGAGGGCCATTTTCCAACACGACCCCCCCCCCACCCCCCAGCCAAAAGCCAGGGTAGCCTAATCAATACCTTGATGGACATTGACTGAAAGAACCTGGACAATGGCCCACTACTGAAGGGATACTTGCCAGTTCTACGCCTCTTTGAACCCAGTTGGATCCCCGTCTATGATGTCAGGGGCAACTGAGCTAACTAATGGGGACTCCTTCTCTTTACCTGTTTACCCTATCTGTGCAGCACCTAACATTTACTTGCTCATAGATGCACCCAGTAGGCAGATGGTACCACCATGGCCAAAAAAAGTGATGTGGCCCATTTCACCCCTTGAGTCTGACTTCTGTCCTGAAGGAAAGCTCTGCCCACAAAGACAGCAACCAACAGAGGCCACTGACAGCTGTCAGTGTCAAGAGCCAGGCCCCAGGCCATTCAGGGGTCTCTGTCCTCTGAGGTTTCTCAGAGTGGATGACTGTTGCCCCACGTGCCCAGAATCCTTTCTCCGCTCACCTCCCACCAGTTCAGGGGTGATATCCTGCAACTGTTCCTCCAACCCAGGGTAAGTATCCTTAGGCGGAACATGTACATGGCAAGCTAGGACTTGTAGGGGAGTACACCAACTCCGCCCCCACCCCAAGGGAAACACTCTACATGTGTTGTGCAAGAGTCTGCCTGGCGCAGGTCTACTCTGAGAAAGGACATGGGACCCTCTACCCACTCTCCCCCCACTATAATGGGACCTGTCTGGTTAGAAGTGATGAAGTGTTCAGAGTCCTAAAGCCAACAAAATGAAGGTCAGAAAAAGGGGAGTAGGAAGGCAAACGTTTGGAGTGACCCTTCAGAGAGGCTCATTTTCCAACAGAGCCTCCCACACAAAAAAACATACTTTTAGAGTGAAGACGGCAAGCGGCTGAGCCGACCCTTCCCGCCAAGATGAGTAAGATGTTGATTCATTTTTCTTCAGCATGGGTGTGGAGTCCCTATGCCGAAACCCAGGACATAACGGGAGGGGTCAAAGACAACACGTTCTTATATTTACTTTGTTCCTTGGCCCAAACCCTGCTGCACAAACCCTTTGACTGCCAGTTTATATTATGGATCTTTGAAAGAGGATTGTTTGACACTAAGGCATAATTTAAATCTATATGTATAAATTGTTCAACAGTGTGTATATATGATTCATATATACACCACAAGAGTAACGGAGACTTGTCTTACACCCATTTGTGTACATGGTTTGTATATCAACTCTCACCGGTTCTATGTAAATAGATATATATTCCCCTTGTTTTTCGTTTGATTATGTGTTTGTGTGCTTCGCATTGAGTACAAACTTTACCATATTCTTTTGCATTTTGTTCTTTCTTTTGGTATTGAATTTTGGCAGGCCTCAGTGCCTCCATTTTCTTTCAGTTTGTGTGCAGTATGTTGCTTTTGTGGTACATTTTCTTTGCAGTTGAGCTGTAGACAGACACGATTATAGAAATAGTCATTAGTTGTGATCAGTAATTAGATCAAACGTTTAAATGAAAATGCAAGTAGCTTATGGGTTTATTTTGCCTTTAATATATGGTTGTTTATTCATTATTACTCTTAAACTCGATCATATTTCTTGTAGGTATTCAGCCAATCAAGTTTATTTAAAATGAGGTTTGATCGAAGTGTAATGCTTCACAGTGTTAGAGTGCCCGAGTGCTGCATTTCTTCAAAGTGAATTAGTGGAGTGTTAGTCAAAGAATGACGTGTATGCAAGAGTGGGTTTCAACTACATAATTTATGTGGATGTTGGTATGATTTTGAGTAAATAATTCACGAGGATTATGTCCTCCGAGTGAATTACTGTCCGTCTCCAACCACAAATCCTAGCAACACTTCGGAAAGCAGCTGTCTGAATCAGCAAGACTTCCCTCACCGCCACCCGCATGCACACACTGGGAACACACACAATGCTGCTTCAGGTGGCCCTTTCCTTTATGTTGCTGCGTGTTGTACAGGGGGCCTTCCTGAGTTAGCCTGAGCTGCCGTGCTGGAATCTGGAATTCCTAATCCAACAAAAAGATGGGTGCGTTGGTGACTTAATGTGAGTGTGTTAGTCTCTGTTGGTTTATGAAGGTGTTTTGATGACATGCTGGGGTTTCTGAAGATATGTGTGTGACTGTCTGATGGTGTATATGACAACTGATAGTGTGAGTGGGTTTCTGATTAGTGAGTGTGGGCATCACGCGGTGGTTGTGTTGGCATCTGGTGGTGGATGTGAGGACCTATGATGGCGACTGTGCGGGCATCTGAATTTGGGTTTATGGACATCTAACAGTGAGTGATGGTGAATTTGGCCAGGTGTGATATTGGGTATTTTGTTGTATGATGGTGGCTGATGCTGTTTCTGATGGTGCTAGAGTTTCTGATGGTTTGTGTGGGTGCATGATAGCGCATGTGTGTGTGTCTGATGGTGTGTGTGTGATTCTGATGGTGAACAGGCGCCACCAGAGAGTGTGACTCTGGGATCCTCTCATTAGAGCATGGGTACCTGCAAACATTTCCCAGGGATCTTAAAGTGCTATCTCTGGCATGCCTTAGGGCCACACTGATGCCAGCAAAGCAACGGCGGGGTGATAAAAGGTGGGCATAGTAGATGCATGGTCTGGACAATAAACCGAGCCTTCATGTGACTTCTGTCTGCTTCCAACTCTCTATTCTCTTGCACCTAGAATTTAAATCAAAGCACTAACTTCTAATGTTAAAGTGAGAGGGAAAGAGATAATCATTTGGTGGCTGAATTGCTAAATGTGAAACCAAAAACATGGTATCTATCCTAACTTCTCCACTTCACAAAATTGTGCGATCCTAGGCTGTTAGTTAATTTCACATTGCCTACTATTTCTTTATTACTATATGTGAGAGCCCCTTAAAATATACGAGTTCAGGATGTGTTATACAGAACCTTCTCTTGTGTTTTATTTAATAAACTATAATGTTTTTCTAATTTTATAACAGCCAAGGCTACACACAAGGTGCATCTAAAAAATGGCATTGTTTTCAGAATGGGGGCGGCACGAATGTTTTCATGATAATGTTTGAAAACTGACTGCTAATAAATGTCTCTCAATTTAGTGATATAATTTGGTCTACTAGGGTAAAACACTCATGCATGGTTAATAAAATACACTTTTTGTGGTTTACAGAGACCTTGAAATGTTTTTACATGTTTAGTTTAAGTTGTGTTTAAAACTAAAAGTGTTCCTAAAGATAAGTTGTCTAGGACACCTACTTTTCTTCTTTACAATTTCTTCAGTTAACTAAATTTTCCCAGTGTGTTTCACAGCTTTCTGAATGTTCTTGCTCTGTCTGTTCACCAAGGGACCGCAATTAAAGGTCAGGAGGGCCGCATGTGGCCCCGTCTGTACTTTGAGTATCTCTGTTTGGGGGTTTTGTGGACATCAGAAGGTGGATGTGTGGCCATCTGATGGTAAATGTGTGGGTGTCACAATTTTGATTTTCTCCCAGATTTTCTTCTAAAGAAGTGCCACATGTGCAGAATGTGTGCTGATGCTACTCCGACTCTCCTGCGCCAACATCCAAAGTCCATAATATACACTCACCATGAACCAAGAATACCACAAGAGGGAAAGAGGAATGAGAAAAGACAGAACGGCTGGAATGAGATGTAGTCTAAATTACCTTAACTTAGGTCAATATCTCATCACTGGTGGTACTTATCTGTAAAAATAAAATAATTGCAATTGCTACCAAACATCAGAGAGTTCTTGAAACACAAAAGGTAATTCACATATCACATGGGCTGAAATAACTTCAATATCAACATGTCTTGCTTAGCTATAGTTTTCTGAATACCCTTAATAAGAGGGGACATAACATATTAAAACAAATCTTTTCATATAGTGTATTTATCTAACTCTCACCACAGTTCCGGGGTGGAACAATTCCTGGTTAATTATACAAGTTACACCAATCCTGCAATTTTCAACATAAACAAATGCAATTCCACATTAAAATAAGAAAAGAGTTCAATGTTTTTCATGAAGAAGTTATGCAAAATCCAAAAGTTGAGTTCAACACATGAGTAAGATCTTCAATTCCTTTATTCAATATAGGTCAACAAAAGGTGTCCCAAAAATATATATTTTTTTTTTTTTATTGAACAAGACAGTAGGTAAATATTGGTACATTTGATTTTTCGACTCTAGATAAAATTTTCATACAGTATACAAGAGACAAACCAAGCATATACATTATAGATAACGAATAAATTAAGTCAATCTTAAAATGCTAGTGCAAAATGGAATAAGGAAAACAGTTAATCCAATGCGTCAAATTTCCTGTTACATTGTACCCTTCTTTCAAGTACTAAAGCATAATCATACAAAGTTAACCGAAATAAGCTGCTAATTTGTAGCTGCAAAAATACTGTGGCAATATTAAAGTGCTTGTGCAAGAACATGGAGAATTAACAATATACGAGGAGGGCTAAGGAAGAAAAAGCATTTGAGTTTCTACTCTAGTTCCTTTAACCCTACTAATTTAAAATACAGAAACATCATATATAATAAAGATATAATTCTAAAGTGACAGTGCTAGAATATACATCGTTGTTGCTGAATGATTCTTCATATACAAGTATATCGAAACCCATCAGATAAAGTAGCAAAGTTATTATTTCAATTAATAAAGTGCGAGTGCAGTACAGTGCAAAATATCCGAATAAAGTGCCGAAAATGCAATAGCAGCTAATGAAAAGACAATGGTACAATATCAATTTCCTTTTATAGATTCCAACCTCTCAAAATATTTCCAATTCCTTTCAAATCTTTTGATCGCACCCACCCTACCTGCATAAGCTCTCTCAAATGAACATGTTCTTTTCATTTTATTGACCCATTTGAATTGAGATGGGATTACCTCAGATTTCCAATTTTGTAAAATCATGGACCTTGCTACAATAGTAGAGATAAAAATAAAAGCCTCTTCTGAGCTATTCAACCTATCCCTATCTTTACAAATACCAAAAAGGGCCACTTCTGCTTCAGGTAGCAGTGTTTTCCCAGTTGCCAGTTCCATGTCATTAAAAATCCCCTTCCAAAAAGATTCTAGCTTTGGACAGGAGAAAAAAACATGGTGCCAGCCACCCTGACCATTGGCTTTGCATCTAAAGCATTTATTCTCATAATCAGGGAATATTCTCTGCAAGGCCTCCAGGGTGTAATACGCCATCCAGCGAGAGAGAAAGGACATTTGTTTATAATTAGCTGCCCGGAGTGCTTTATGTCCTAGCTGACATATTACTTCCCAGTCTTTTTCTGAAAAAACGCACTGTGTCGTGAGGCTTATTTTGTCTAGATGTTTAAGAATTACCTGAGGAGGTCCTGGAGGGAGTAGCCTTTTATACCAGTATCCTATACCCTTATGTTTTTCCCCATATAAAGCTGATAACAAGGCATTGGGTAAAGTGTCAGACCCCCCTAACTCTTTTCTTATCAGATAAACCAGTTGTAAATAGTCAAAAAACATAAGCCGCCTAGGATATGCTCTATCTACAACTGTTTGCCAGCTAATTACCTTATGTTGGGAAAATAAGTGTCTTATTTCACGAAACCCTGCTAACTCCCATTGTAGCAGATGATTATGTGATATCTTAAGTCCCATTTTACCACATTCTATTAATTTCAAAAAACTAGAACCATCTGAGCCACATTTTTATATAAAAGTCGTAATCTTGAGGAGTACACTAGTAGTGTCTTGTATCTTGTTTTCTTGGGCAGCTTTGCAGTTTTTAAAAAGAAAAAAATTTGAGAGCCTGCTTCGTCTAGCATTTTATCTAAAAAGAAATTGTCTCTTGACTGTCTAGTTCTTAGTAGTCCTGCGACTATATCGAAGAGGGCTGCTTCATAGTATGTTTTAAAATGGGGAAGAGCCAGCCCACCTTGATTTACCGTAAATTGTACCGCCGAGAGCTTAACTCTTGAAACTTTTTTATTCCAAATAAATCTAGTCATCATAGAATCAAGTTCCTTAAAAAAGGCCATGTTGACTTTTATTGGAATATTACTAAAAAGAAATAAAACCAAAGGAAGTATGTTCATCTTTACCAGTGCAACTCTACCTATCAAAGTCAAGGGCAAAGAATCCCATTGTTCCAGCATGTTCTTAATTTTGTTCTTCATCTTAATATAGTTCAACCCAAAAAGATCTTGATAGTCTCTAGTCACGTAAATTCCTAGATATCTTATTGGATCCCGTTTTTCTGCTTGCGACTGAAGGTGTAATGGTAGAAAATCTAGATTGGAATTTAAAATAAGGACTTTCGTTTTCTTCTCATTTTTTTTTTTATCCCCCAATCTTTTCGTAATCCTTAAGCTCTTTCATGAGATGTAAAATATTTTCTTTTTCCGGAGCTAAATACAGAACAATATCATCAGCAAATAATTTTAACTTTGACATTCCGCCAATAGGAGGTAATATTGCTGCATTGTTCCTTATTTTTATCACCATCGGTTCAATGAAAAAGGTAAAAAGCAGGGGAGATAAAGGACACCCTTGCCTAGTCCCGCGATTTATTTTAATCTTCCCTGCTTGCCTGGTGTTAACTATAACCTGAGCTGATGCCCCTTCATAAATGTTCTGTAACATACTAATAATCGGGGCCGGGAATCCAAAACAACCCAAGGAAAAAAATAACGCTGACCAGTTAACTAAATCAAATGCTTTTTCTGCATCGATCATTAAGATACATGCAGAAGTTGAATTAATATTAAAAAAATCCAAGGCCTGTATCAAATATTCTGTGTTCGCTGCCGTTGATCTACCGGCTATAAACCCTGTCTGATCTTGATGGATTACTTCCCGTGCTGCAGACACAAATCTTTGGGCCCAGATTTTCATAAAAACCTTATAGTCCGAATTCAGTAGACTGATTGGTCTATAAGAATTTACCTCCTCGGATTCTTATCTTTTTTGGCAAAACTGATAATTGTAGATTCTTTAAACTCAGAGGGAACCTAACCACCTCTTCTGATATAGTTAAATAAATTTTTCAAGGGACCCTCCAGTTCCTTTAAAAATACTTTATAAAATTCAATCGGGAACCCGTCCACGCCTGATACTTTTGCTCCTGCTGTTGTTTTTATACTGTTTTGAATTTCCAGTAAGCTTATTTCACTGCATAATTGATTCCTCCTACAATCGGAGATTTGGGGAATATCTAAATTTTCGAAATATTCCTTGATCAATGTTCCCTCCACCTGAATATCTGTGGAGTATATTCTCTCATAATGATCAAGGAACACTTTCGCAATTCCCTCACTCCGGGTTTCTATTCCACCCAGAGGATATTGAATTTTTAGAATGATGGAAGATTCTTGCTTTTTTCTGATTGAATTAGCCAAAAGTTTTCCCATCAGTTGACTATCCTCATAGAGCCTTTGCTGAAAGGCCTTCGAGCTATTTATCTCTTTCAGGGTGAAGAAATCCCTTAGCAATGATTTCGCTTCTTCCCATTTATTGGGCATTCGATTAAGTTTTAACGCGTATTCCTTCTCAGCGGCACTTTGAAGGACGGCAATTTGTTCTTTACGCACATATGCCTTGTTGCAGGAAAAAGCTATCATTTGCCCCCGGGCTGCTGCTTTAAATGCTCCCCATATAGAGAAAGGCTCCGCTGAATCTTTGTTAACTAAAAAAAATTCTTCATCCATTCTTTAAAGCCCTCCACCCATTCCGTATTCTGTAAAAGGGGGCGATCCATCTGCCACCTGGGGCGTTCCCTTTTTGTATCTTCTAACATCAGTTCCACTTCAATCCTCCCATGGTCTGAAAAGGTTACTGGCGGTAAGAACTACTTGAATAGGCGGCCGTAAGCAGAGTTACTCGCTACCTTCTTTTCAAAGGCTTCCTGGCTTTTACTACAGGCTTTTACAACAGCACTAGTGTCTTTTCCCCTTTCAACCAGCCTGCCGCCGCCAGCTCTAGAAAGATTTTGAAAGCCCTCTTGTTAGTCACACCAGAAAAACAAAAAAAAAAGCCGCCAGCACAACGAGCCTACCTGAGACCATCCGAATCAACAGTTCCTTCTCTTGGGCACTCAAACGAGGGCAGGCTCGAAGGCGTTATTCCACAAAAATGCGGCTGAAGTTGCAGAAACGTTACACCCTCAGGCTCTTCACGAAGTATACGAGCAGCAGCCTGTTAATGTCTCACAAGCATAAACGGGCGAACAAGCGAAGGCAGGGCTCGGAGACAGGCTCGGAGCGTAATTCAAAAGATTGCTTTCTTGCCCTTAATGCGGTTGAAAAGCCTGCAGTCAACGTGCTGCAACCTGAAAAGCTTTTTCAATAAGCGTCTCAGTCACGGAGCACGGAGCACCTTAGCAGCAGCCCATTAGCGTTTTCGCCATTAAGTTTCCTTTGTCATGGAACACCCGGGGCTTCACAGAGCCTTCACAGAGCCTCACGGAGTACACAGCAGCCTGTCAGCTTGTCAGCGTTTCGCGTTTCGCCTTCACATCACAGAGGCGGGGCCAATAGGTCACCAGTCACGGGAGACTACGCCGAGGCGTGGAACTCGGCAGCCTCCATCCCGCTTCCGACCAGGTGTCCCAAAAATATAATGGACATTTGACATGTTATCGGGAAACTATCACATGTTACCGCCGTGTTGCGAATATGGCCTTAACATGGAGTTATTTTTCTGCGATAGATGGCGATATGAAAAATTGTGTTAACCTATTTTGTGGATGAATATCGCACGTTCTTGAGAATGTCCCCATGTTTCTCATTTCAATCCTTTCTGCATATCACATATTTATTTATTTATTTTATTGAACTTATATTGCGCACAGCTACCCGCAGTGGGTTTCCCGGCGCCAGGGATAGACTGGAGAAGAAATCAGAAAACAAGTAATTGCAAGAAAGGGAGACACTAGACCGGAGGAATCTGGACCTAGAACAGGAGAGTCTTCAGTTTTTTGCGGAAAGCCAGAAGACTGGTTTCTGTTTTAAGCGCCAATGGGAGAGCATTCCACATCTTGGGTCCCAGATATGCGAATGAACGGCCTCCCATTTTTGCCAGTCGGATTCTGGGAATCACAAGATTGCCACTGTTGGATGACCTCAAAAGGCGGCCAGGCTGATATGGCTGCGCAAGATTGTGCAAGTAGGCCGGAGCAGAACCTTGGCGAATTTTGAAGAGGATGCACAAAGTTTTGAAGGCCACTCGATCCGAGATTTTTAACCAATGGAGGTCACGTAGAGCCTGCATTGCAGACGATCTCCTTGGGACATTACGCAGCAAGCGGGCAGCTGAGTTTTGTACAACCTGGAGTTTATTGATTGTAGCTTTATCTGCTCCTAGATAAAGCACATTGCCATAGTCGATATGGGACATCACAAGGGCCTGTACGACAGTTCTACGGGTGGACTCAGGCAGCATCCATATGATCTTTTGCAACCAGCGAAGGGTGTTAAAGCAGATCGCAGCGACCTTAGTTGCCTGCTGCCTCATCGAGAGTTTGTCGTCGATTAGGACACCGAGGTTGCGAGCAACAGGCACGGGGGAAGGCAGAGGACCCATGTCACTGGGCCAATGTCGTGGACCCCAGAGATCTTTTTGTTTGCCTAGTATGATCACCTCGGTCTTGTCTCCGTTGAGCTTTAACAGATGCATTTGCATCCAAGCTGCAACGCGAGAGAGGCCGATTTTAAGGGCAGAGGTGTCCTGGGCCCTGCTGCTAGACAAAGAGAACACAATCTGCGTGTCGTCTGCGTATGAGTATATAGACAGACCGGCTTCCTCTACGATGGAAGCAAGTGGTCTGATGTAAATATTGAACAACAGAGGGCTCAATATAGACCCTTGAGGGACGCCGTAGGCAGAGGAATGAATCGCAGATTCAGCTTTGTTTGAGAAAACCTGAAAGGTGCGCTCATTAAGAAATGAGGACACCCAGGCGAGCGCAGATCCAGCAACACCGAGGGAACCGAGAGATTCCAATAGGATGGAGTGGGACACGGTATCGAAAGCGGCGCTTAAGTCAAGAAGAATCAGCGCAAAGGTCTCACCGCCATCGATACCGTGTCGGAGTCGCTCAGTTACCCCTAGGAGTGCGGATTCGGTGGAGTAATTAGCGCGAAAGCCTGATTGGGACGGATGGAGATATCCCATGTTTTCAACAAACTCATTAAGCTGGGTGTTAACATGACGCTCTAGGATTTTAGAACAGGCTGGCAGCAGGGATATAGGCCTGAAGTTGGCAAGATTTGTGATGTCAGCACCAGATTTTTTAAGCAGGGGGACGACCATGGCATGTTTCCAGTCCTGTTCCACACGAGATTCGGTGAGCGAGACATTTAATAGCCTCATTAGGAATCTTCGTGGTTCAAGGTCAAGTTGTTTGAGTATCTTCATGGGGACTGGGTCCCGCGGAGAACCAGACCTGATGCTTTTTAAGCAGGATAGGAAAGAGGAGTTGTCAAATGGTGTCCAGTTGTAAATAAACTCAGTGGGGGAGGTGAAGGTATTACAATACGGACCGTGTAGAGAGGAGTCAGTTGGAGAGGGAAGGGAGGCAAGAGATTGATGGATGCCCTCAACCTTAGATATAAAAAAGTCTGCAATGGCATTACATTGTGTGCCATCTAAAGCTGGCAGTGCGGGGACAGTATCAGCTCCTGTGAGTTTTTTAACTGTGGCAAAAAGAGTACGGGGACAGTTTTGCACTGAAGTGATTGTGGAGACAGTGTAGGAGGCCTTAGCACGTTTGCAGTTAGCATGATAAAGTTTTAATTCTTCTTTGTAGATCACTTTAGAGGAGGCTGAGTAGGACGCCCTCCATTTCCTCTCCAGGGCTTTGCATTTGGAGCGTTGGATTTTCAGCTCCTCCGAGTACCAGAGTGCTGGTGGGCGCAAGGATCTATGTTTGCTCCTGGATCGAGGGACAAGAGTCGATACTGCATCTGTCAGCCAATCAGAGATGGAAACATTCAGATTCTGGTCAGTATTGATATGCATGGGAGCGAGTTACATGCCTTCAGTAGCACTCTTTCTGGTTGATACTCTTTCTAGTGCAGATTCCTCACCTCCTACTATATTCCCAGTTGTGTGAAATGTACTTTTTTTCAGTGGAAATAAGATTTCCAATTCGATTTCATATACTGTCAAGATTCTCAGTTTGTTAGTCATGCTGTGAGTCTAAGGGTGTGCAAAATGTCACTGAGAAAACTGACATCAGCGAGCAGCAGAGGCCCTGAGAAGAGGTTCTGTGTGATTCTGTCTGGAGGTAGAAGGAGTCGTGATTGAGGCCAATGGTGTCTCCTGTCGGCTCACAGCAGCTTTTACGGACAGCTTTCCCAATCCAGTTTGGCACTCGGAGTGATTCAGGAAGTGAGGAATCTGTGGTCAGAGGGAGTATCTAACCGGGAAGAGTATTGTTATTCTTTAGCAACATCCCCCTCCCCCCATGCCCAAGGACAGAGGATTGTATTACTGCCCTGTTCCCTCCCTGCCTTGTTCAAAGGTTTACAAGGTCAGAAGAGATAACTTCCTGTATTTGTGAACAGGAACGGGCAACTGAAGCATGCTCCCCTGGCATTCATGTGTCATAATAATGCAGAAGGAGACCCAGCAGAGCTGATTGCTGTTCCACTGGCCTGTTCACATAATCTGTCCAGGAAAGTAGCTCTCACAGCCCCAAGTCACCATCTGCAACTGGGCTTACACTGGTGAGAGCTTTCCACTGCCATGTTCTCACCTATGAATAGGACAGTGGATCAGCCACGATCTCCCCTAGATGTTTTTATCCCCATTGTTTGTGACTATGAAGGATGTGACAGGAGACAAATGTAATTGCAAAGACCAGCACTGTAACACCTTTCATCTGGCCTGCGCCAATACGGTGTCCAATGACATCTACTTCAGCGAAGACAACACTATGACAACTGTGAATTGCTCTCAAATGTTTTTGCTGAACTTACCCCTCATGTTGAATTGATGAAAGGGGGCTGGGTGCAATGAACCTATGAACCTTTTTATATGTTTAACCTCCCTTGCACTTGGGTAAGATGGACTGGTTTGGGGCTTGATAACCCCCTCCAAACCTTGGTCAAGTCCAGGATGTGTGCCAAAGTGCCCACCTGCAGTAGTGGGATGAGCATTTGCAAAAACAGCACTTAGACAGCTGGGAGCTTCCAGGCTATTATTTTTACTTCCCTACTCCTATTCTGTCAAAGAGGAGAGCAATACCCCTCTCTGTCCCTTAGGCACACCTTGGAAGGTTTATAAATTATCCCCTTGCCCTTGGCAAGGGGGAGACTGTGGAGAGAAAGGTGGTAGGGTGACTGAGTGCCATTCCTGCTGATCCTCAAGTCTGTGGAGAATTTTCATTGTGAGTGTGTAATGCCTCCTAGCACTGTCCAGGTCAGGGCCTGGGCCTAAAGGCCCTTTTTTTCCTTTCTTCATCCATTTCCGCCATTATGACTAGCTGAAGAAAGGTCTGCATAAGTGGACGAACCAATGCACTTAGGGGCTTATTTACAAGCCCCTTGCACCGTCGGTGCATCACCTTTTGTGACTCACCGGCAGAGCATTTTCCTGCCCCATATTTACAAGGACAGGAAAAGCCACCCTGCGTGGCTTTTCCTGTCCTTGTAAATACGGCCCGTACACACTGGGGCATTCCATTGGTGTTGCTGTGGGTGTTCCCATGCAACACCTATGGAACCTGACACATTTCCAAGTTTCCGAAAAATTGTAAACCTGCGTCTTAATTCTATTCCTCCCCAAGGGAGGCGCAACAGGGAGAAATGAATTAATTTCTCTTGTTTTTTTCCCTCTTTCTATGAGTGCTGCATTCTGCAGCACACATGCAACGAGGAAATCACCTCTGGTGATTGTTTATGTACAGGAAGGCGTCCCTTCCTGCACATAAATAATCATTTAGAAAAACGATGTTTTGCAAGTTCACTGTGTGCTAATGCAGCACACACAGTAGTTGTAAAATGCCATTTCAGACTGTTTATGCACGGTTAGGAACACCTTCCTGCACATAAACAACCATCCCCGTGATGCAGGCATCCTTGCACCATGGTGCAAAGGTGCATGCATCGGCGCATGGCAGTCAATTGAGCACCAGCGCAGGGGACAGCACAGGGATGCAACATATTATTGTTAATATGTTGCATCCCTGTGCTTAGAAAGTGCTGCAGCGTGGTGCAGCCAAAGGGCTTGCCCGCTGCAGCACTTTCTTCTAAATGAAGCCCTAGGTTTATACATATTGCAGCATCAGATGTCTTACTGTGCTGATTTACAACTTCTCTTCTTTTTTAGGTCGAAGGCCTAAAAGGCTGCGCTTGCGCAGTCTTAGGCCGGAGACTTAATGAGTCTGAGTAGCGCCGAAGGTCCCGCCTCCGTGCCCCATCTCTCCTTCATTGGCTGGCTTCCTAAACGGAGGCCAGCCATTGGAGGAGAGATGAGTCACTCCAAACAAGCCCCGTCCTTTTCGGATTTGGGGGCGTAATTTTTGATGTTCTTTAGACAGTGACGTTGCCTGTCACTCAGAACATCAAAACCACGCCCCCAAATCGGAAAAAAATTTCGGAGTTGCTGGCGCCATTTTGGTTCACCGGTTGAGGAGTCCGCATCTCTGCTTTCCTTCCCTCCCCGGTCAATCCGGTGTAGTTCGGGGTCATATTTCCATGCCCCTGGCTCACTTCGGTTCCCTGCGATCCCCCTTCCAAGTTCCCTTCTGCCCAACCCGAGAGCATGCCCCTGGCTCACTTCTGTTCCCTGCGATCCCCCTTCCAAGTTCCCTTCTGCCCAACCCGAGAGCATGCACGGCGAGAAGCACAAGTACTGCAGCGCCGCCATTTCAGCGAGGGTGAGGAACAATTACAAGGTGAGTTCTGTGTGTCGGGAATGTAGTGACTGGGGTCGTGAAGGAGTTATTTGCAGTCTGTCTTCCGTTTTTTGTGCCTCTGTGTTCCACTGTCTGTGCTCCGGTTTGTGTGCCTCTGTGCTCCCCTGTCTGTGTTCCGGTTTGTGTGCCTCTGTGCTCCCCTGTCCGTGATCCTGTTTTTGTGTTGCTCTCCTGACCCCCCCCCCTCACCGCTGCAACTGGGCCTGGATGCCCGCCCAACCCGCCTCAACAGCCCGGAGCCCTCACATGGAGCACAGCGGGGTTCCGGGGTTTAATTAAAAAAAAAACAACGGGGGTCTCGAGCACACCACCACAAATGGGTCCGGAGCCCCCACCAGCAAAAACCCTCACAGAACCACCAGAGCTCCGCATGGAGCACAGGGGCACCTGTGGGGATTCAATTATTTTTTTTAAACCAGCGACGCTCGGGCTTTGTATTTTTTCTTTGTCCCTCTGAGGTAATATAAATTTTATGGTCATGTTGTGTTCCCTAGCGAGTACCCCACCGACTCCATGTACGAGTTAAAAGTGCATGTAACTTCCCTCCTGTATCGGCTATGAAGACGCAAATACATTTGCGTCCAACGTTAACTTGTCCTCTTTCAGACCCACCATGAATGGGTTTGATGGTCCGTTCCTAAGTATGCTATGCCAACGTCTTTTTGAAGTGTACTCCTACGTTTCTCAGCCTGGCTGAAAGTAGGCCCTGAATCTCTGCCACCGAGCCTCTTCTCTGGCTTCTGGTTGCGAGGGCCCCTGCTCAAGCAGCCCCCGTACCCGTGAACTCTGACTTACTTCTAGCGCGGCCCTCCGTGCTCAGCTCCGCCTGCTGCCTGCCAAGATTGACTATAACCTTCGAGTTATCTGTTTTCCTCCCCGAAGATACATTCCAGCCTGCTAGCTTCAGTAAACATCCTTCCTCAGCTACAGGGCTAAAGGGCCAACCTGTCTTTATGCAAGTAATTCATAGCCTCTGTTGCCATGCCTCCAGGGAAGGCCCCATGCCCCCACGCTTCTCATACAGACACTCAGACGCTTATACACGCACTCACAGCAAGTATAGAATAGCTTCTGCTCTAGAGACCTTTCTGCCCAGATAGCTTAGTTCCTAAACATCAGATATCAGATATGATAGAAGCACAAGTTGATCTGACATGCCAGACTTCTGTCTCTTTCCGTCAGTGTAAATGTCAAGTCCCCTGCACCCCGTCTATCACACGTCATGCAGCTGCGCGCGCATCCAAGCTTCCGATTTCTGCTGACATTGCACCATTCTGTTAGCACCACCCCTTGGTGCCACCCACTTGCGTCACCTATCAGTGGCGTTTCTAGCACACACGCCTAGTTTACGCCTAGTTTACGCCTCTTGATGATGTATTAGCACCACGTGTATACTGTTATCTTGTCTTCTCTCAGCTGTTACGCCTCTTACATTGAACATTATGATGTAAATCAAGTATATAAGCTATGTATTGTCAATAAACGTTAGCGCGCTCATCTATCCCTTCTGACACCCTGTGTGGTGGTCAGAACATGATATCCTGATTCCTTTATGAGGAATAAAACCCTTAGAAACTCTTACACCACGGACTCTGTTTTCCTTCATTCTGATTGAGTTATCATTAATTACGTACTTACCTGCATAGAAATTAAGAGAGTAAATTAATTATTTACATCATTTTGGCGCCCGAACAGGGACCCCTCCCCCACCTCACGCGCCGGAAGGTGCGTTGCAATCCGTGTCCCCTGCCATCAGTTAGACGGACAACACGTGTACTGGCAGGATTTCCTGCATCCCCCTCTGACACACGGAGGTGACGAAGACTGCGATCAGTGCCCAGACGAGGCGGTGAGGAGTGCGGAGGATCCCGACCAGAGCCCAGCCGAAGGAAGCAAGGTCCGAGGTGTGAAGAGGCCCACCAGTTTTCCGAAGTTTTCCGAGGTTTTCCGAAGTTTT
This sequence comes from Lissotriton vulgaris, assembly GCF_964263255.1. Taxonomy (NCBI): domain Eukaryota; kingdom Metazoa; phylum Chordata; class Amphibia; order Caudata; family Salamandridae; genus Lissotriton; species Lissotriton vulgaris. The sequence goes on along the minus strand of NC_141687.1, from coordinate 580,165,661 downwards.
CCGAAGTTCCGAGTCGAGTCCAGTCGAGTTTCCGAGGCCTTCTGTTTTCCGTGCTTCCCGGTGAGTACCATTGCTGGGTCGTATCTAGACGGGTTTGGGTACGCAAGTCCGGTCTGCACTGTTTTTAGGCAGTGTATCTGTACTGTTTAGCAGTATATAAAGTATTCCGAATTTCTGCACTGTTACAGCAGTGTATCTGTATCGTTGAGCGGTACATTCAGAGTAGGGGAAGTTAGCTATGTCTTTAAATGTTTCATGTGATTAATGTCGTGGTATGAATGTGATTGTTTTTGTGCATTATTGTGTTTTCTTGTATAAATAGTTACAGTCGACATTTAAGTACCAAGGATCAAGCATTTCAGTATCAAGTAGACACAATGCCGTTTTTCAACAAATTAAAGCAGATAGGAACTAGGAAAGGGATGTTAGAGGAAGAGATTCCGATCCCCCCTAGGGACACTCCAGGTAATCTCATGTATAATAAGCATGGCATAGACGCCATCTTGTATCTAGAGTTATGGACAGATTATACCAAGCACCTAGAGGAAAGATACCGATGGCCAGTTAACGGAACATGGGATGCCGAGTGCATCATAAAGGTAGAAGAAATATTACGGAAAAAGAAAGCTAGACAATCTCAGAAAGACGCTATAGAATTTTGGCGTAAGGAATCACGTAAGCGTGCTGATAGAGCACTCCGTAGAGAAGACAGGCTTAAAGAATCAGAAAAGGCCCAAGAAAACGAATTAGTTACTGAGGGAATTCGAGTAAAAGTAGAGCAAATAGATTGTATCCAAAATGGCAAAGTGAACAACATGTATCTTTTGGCCGATGGTACCCCTGACGCCATTTCAGAAATACCGAAAAATTTGCCGTCACCATTAGTTCCAACCAAAGTAATGCATAAGACTACTAAAGACATATTCCTAAATTCATATCTCGAAGATGTAGCGCCAGCTTACACCAATCTGCCTGTTCGTGCCCTGCCTACTGACAGGGCCGGGGGTGGTACTGCCCCCCAAGACCACTCTCAGCCAACACCGAAAAAGACTAGTCCCGTTCCGCCAGCTCCGCCACTTCCCTCACCTAAAACTGATTTGCCGAAACCACTTCAATCAGATCCTACTAAAAGACAAATTCAGATACTGACTACACACAGAGATAATGCCCAAGCTTCTGCTTCAGGAGGTGCGAACGCGGGTCTCCAGACCCCGCCACCGACTCACAGATTAAATCTCAGAGGCATGCAGAGTCCTCTTACGCACAGATCCCCCCGTTCTTCTAATTCGTCCCGCCTTGATGCACTAAAAGAAAATATGTCAGTTTGTAGATATGATCCAGAACCTGGACAGGACGACTTAATGGTATTAGCGTCTTTACGGTTAAGATCTGCTACTGATAGTTTGTTGTGTTATGCAGGAATGAAGGAGCGCCTAGACAGAATATATGAGTTCGTTCAAACGGGAAAGGACCCCGACAGTATTAAGGATGCCCTGGAGAAACAGAAAGTTAACATGCAAGCACTGATACTCCGATTTTTCATAAACTGTCTAATAAGAGAACGAGACAGGCCCGGAACAGATCAGAGTGAATTAGATGCATTAAGTAAGTGGGGTCAAAATATAGCTGATGGAAAACATGACAGACAAAATTGCATAGAGGCCATGTATAAAAAGATTAAGAAAGCAGTGATAGCAGTACACGAGAAAGAGAAAGAAAAGGCTCCCTCCGAGGAGGAAGAAGAATCTGAAGAACCAGAACCGACTACAAGCACTATAGCATATGTAGGTAAGGGAACTTATCTTAGGAAGGGTATCCGTCCAGAAAGCAAGAGAGTTTTCTTCTCTGCCTTAACGAATCCGAATTCTGCTGAGCATCAGTTCCAGGAAACTGATAAACGGCTTCGAGATCGAGTTGGGTACCATGTACTCAATTCTATGGATGAACAAGAATTAGCCCGATCAGCGGTATCATGGGCCGAAAATGCAGACATATATAATGATGACACCGTAGCACAGACATTTCTGAACCTCTCCCCCGACGAACAGAAATTAGCAGGGGTATATATGATTCAACACCTTCTCATCAAATACAGAAAACATTATTCCGATCCAGGTCCCTTACATGAGACACTGGAAGCACTGCTGATGGATAGATGGGGAGGCCTAAGCACTAAATTAGTTCAAATAATTCTAGAACAACGACGCAGATATGACACCTTTGTAAGTCCTGAATATGTCCCCGCCCCACCTCCAGAAAGGAAAATGTACCATATGCAGTGCGGGGGTGGTATTGAAAGTCAGAACCCCTTACGAGAAGTACACCCTGTTATGGGTGAGGACAAGGTTTTGAAACGCGTGTATGTGCACACGCCTCTGACTAAATTAGAACTGTTAGAAATGAAGAAATTAGTACCATGCCATGATAAAGACCCTGCAGGTTTTCATAGAGAGCTCAAAGACATGTTGTTAATGGGGGACTACACATATGATGATATCATGAAAATGTTGAAAGTATTATTGCCTACGGGTATATTCGAGAAATTAAAGGAAAAAGAATGGGAGGTGGGAGACAGAATCAGAATCATAAACTTTTATTCGATTATCCAAAAATTTACATAATCATAAAAAGTACAATTAAAAAAGAACCGTCATTTTTGTGCTGGTTTTACGTTTTAAAATTTACATTTTATAGAACAATTCTCGATCGAATTCTTGTTACTGTTTTTAAAAAAGTCACAATCATTTTGGCTTCATGCGGGTTTGCCGGTGACTGTAGATAGGCAAGCGCTGGATAGGTGTTTCTAAGGCCACTTAGTCGCAGAAGGGGAAGGATCCATTTTTTCCTGGCCACGCTATAGTATTTACAGAATAGTGCGACATGGACCGTTGACTGCTTAGAGACCCCATCGCAAGGACAACAGTTCAGGATCCGTGACCAGTTGTTCTGTTCTGGAAATGAGACCAGGCGAAAGAAGAGATCAAACCGGAGTCTAGTCAATAAGAACTTTTCATGATTTGTAAGAAAGAACGTGAGGTAAGGCTGTATCATCTTCACTGATTGCAATTTAGAGATTTTTTCATTTTGTGTTTTCACTATCTCTGCTTGGTTCCGAAGTTCTCTCAAGTGGCCTAGACACAGTTCTTTCAGTTGTTTCTTGGATATATCTTCAATCGAAGATGGCTCAGTAAAGTATTGCTCACGGTTGAGATCTTGGAAAAATTTAAAAACGTAGTTAAGCCAGGGAATTTTTCTCCAGTGAGTTAGGCTAAGACAGTCTGTGATGAGGGCGCGTGATACGTGGCTTTCTGGGTTGCACCATATGCGATGCCATAAGGTGAGAGGTTGACAGCGTATGGTGTCTGTGACGTATTCCATCCCTAGCTCTCGATGAGATGCTAATATCGGGGAGCTTTGGGGGAGAGCCAGTACGTATTTAATAAAGGCGTTCTCCGTAGCCTGTAGTTGCTTGATGCACCCATAACCCCAGATACCTGCTCCGTAACTCGCCACGCTGTGGCATTTTGCGTAGTATAAAGTTATGAGTTCTGACGGAGCGGGTTTGCCTAATTTTCTGGAGAAAGCACAAAGTGCAGATGTTGCTCGTCGAAAGTTCAGGTTTCTGGCTTCTATGGCTTTTCGCCAGGTCATTGAATCATCAACAAGTATGCCCAGATATGGGTATACTGACGTTTTTTCCAGCTTAGTGTTGTTTATGTATATGGATTTTTTGTTCCCTGATTTGGGTCCTATGGACATTGTAAATGTTTTCCTTGTGTTTACTTTTAGTCCCAGTGAGTCCATGAACGTCACGTATTTGGCCAGCTGTCGTTGTAGTTGGTTAGCTGTTCGGGCCAAGATGACCGAGTCGTCGGCGTAGAGTAGGATGGGTATGGGGCGGCGAGCTATTTGCGGGAGGTCCTGGCTCCCTGCCAACATTGCTTCTTCAATCCCGTTGGTGTATAGGTTGAATAGGAAGGGAGCCAGTACGCACCCCTGCCTAACTCCTCGCGTGATTTTGAAGGGGCGCGATATGTCGCCGCTAGTGCCGTAACGCACTCGGCCTTCTGCGTTGGTGTATAGGCCCCTGAGAAAGGCCAGTATCTCTGGATCTACTCCGAGATTCGACATGATTTCCCACAATTTGGCGTGCTGAACACAGTCAAAAGCCGCGCTCAGGTCTACATAGACTAGATAGATCTTCCCTTCTTTTGCGTGGGCATATTTTCCAGCCAAGAGCGTCAGGTTTAGGGCTTGCTCCACCGTGCCGAGTCCCTTCTGGAAGCCGTATTGCAGATCAGTGAAGATGTTGTTTACCTTGGCCCAAGATTGTAAGCGGTCCAAAAGTAGTCGACCTGCAATTTTGCCCGTAGAATCCAGAAGGGAGATCGGCCGGTAGCACGCTGGGTCGTTTCGGTCCCCTTTCTTAAATATTGGCAAAAGGATGGATGAGGACCAAGAGGGAAGGAGACCGACTTGAGCGACTGCGGTCATTACCCGGGTTATTATTAATGACCAGTAGTCGCTGTTGTGCAAGAACAAGTCCATGGGTACCCCGTCCGGGCCGGGAGCCTTGCCAGTTTTTGACGCTCGGATTGCTTTTCTGACCTCGGTGACTGTAAAGCGTAGGTTGATTGGGAGAAGATGGGTTTCTGTCTCGGCCACATACTCTGTGTGAGATGTGTCAGATGCCGGGCTGAAAATTTTTGTGAAGTGAAGAACCCATTCATTCTCTGACACTGCGACATCGAGGTGGTTTGGATCGGTGTCATTTTCCAAGAAGGGTGATCTGATGGTCTGCCAAAAGGTGGTGCTGTCCTTTTTTAGTGCGCTCTCGTGCAATTGGCACCAAAGGTCTCTCTTGATCTGACGCCTACGTTCTTTCCTTATTTCATTATACAGTTTCCTCCGGGATGAGATTAGTTGGGCGTCTCTTGGCTTCTGCCGAAGAGCTTCTTTTAATGCTGAGAGGGCTTTTGTACAGTCCGAGTTAAACCATCTGTTGGTTTGAGTTGTAGGTTTGTTTGCCCTGTATTTAACTAGTTCGTCTCTTATGGCCCCTTGTATGTTATGGAAGGAGGCGATAATGAGTTCAGGGGAAGCTTCTGCGGACAGACAGTCACTTTGCCAGAGGGACGTTTTTTCAAGTATCCTTTGCGTAGTCGTCTCAGGGTCGACTTTGGCCCATTTAATTACAAAACCGTTCCTTTTCTTTAATGTTATTGCTTGCTGATCGAGGGAGGTCATTCTCGTTGTGGGAGGACCTGCTTTCTCCATTGTAATCTCCACGCTTAAAGGATAGTGGTCGCTGATCGGGCACGACCCCACTTTGTAATTTGCTAATGTATTCTTACACGTATTTGAGGCTAGGATGAAGTCGATGGTGGATGTGCAACCTCTCCCATGGAAGGTGGGTTGGAATTCCTGTACCGGGTCCACTAGCTCATTTACGAAATCTAAGTCCAGGGTAAATAGAATTTCGTTCATCTTACTTCCACTTTGTGAGTGTGCAAAGTGAGGGACCGGATTGCCGAATACGGATAGTAGGCCACAGGTTCCGGTTTTGTGGTTTGGGCATAGTGGCTGGTTGAAGTCTCCTCCCCAGATGATTTTTATTATTGCACTTGGATTCGAATTTTGCAGTGTGGTTATATGGGCCACCATTTCATCCAGGTTTATGCAACAATCCTGGGTGCCTGTGTTATTGTAGTAGTTAATGAGTATGTAGATATTCCTTGATGCAGTGGTGAGATGTGTAATTTGAATAACCTGGAAGGCAGATGTTTCCTTTATTAGTTTTACCGTGGCTGCTAGAATGTTGGAAAAATAGATCATAAGACCACCCTTGGGTCTTCCCATTGTGCTTGGCGTTGCTTTGGTGAAAAATGTCTTGTATCCCGGTAGATGGAGGGGGGATACACGCCAGGTCTCTTGTAAGCACAGGATTTGGTGGCTTCGTGCTGTTTCCAGCCAGTGAGGACATGTTATTTTGCTGGCTAAGCCTGCGACATTCCAAAAAGCTATACCTACGGCGGTGGCCTCATTAGTTGACGAGATGGCAGGAGTGGTTTCACCACTGGTTGTGATTGCAGTGGTAACGGGTCGCTCAGTTAGTACTCTTACGCTCGTGGCCGAGATCTCTGAGGGGCGGGGGGTTAAGAGATAGTTTTGTTGAGTCATAGAGGACTCTGCTAGCTCGGGCTGTTCAGGTGGAGTTTTCTGGTACTTGTTTGTGGCTAGGGGATGTGAAACGCCAGCTAAGTGATGGGGGGCAGCTGTGGATGGGTTTAGATCAACCGTGGATGGTCAATCGATCATGTCGAGACACTCATACCGGTTGTAGGTTGGGAAGCCCTGCCAGCCTTCGTGTGCGGGATATGGTCTATCCTGCCAATATGGAACTTGGGTATCAACATATCTTTCTCTTAGTCCTCCCCTATCTGGGTACTCACAGGGGAAGTCCCGCCGATTCCACGGTGTTTGACGCCATGGGTCCTGGTTGCGTCGGGCTTTGGCTAGATGGTGCCATTCCCAAGTAGGGGGGTTAAATTGTTGTTTCATTGGGGGGTAAAACAGAGAAAGGTGGCAGGCGTCTACTCCGCCTTTTTTCTCGAGTTGTGGCCAGGCGCATATATAATCAACCGTTGCGGGATCTTTGCAAGTTACTATGATGCAATCACCGCGTATTGTTTTCTTGGTTTTGCCTATCCAGGCTACCCTACGTGCTGATATGATTCCTCCTGATAGGTGGGATTCAAGAGGTCTATTTATGCTAAGCCACTGCATGGCCTTGTTTTTAAGTGACCATGCAGTTTCTGGGGTGTCATCTACTAACTCGGGTACTCCTGTTAAAACTATTGTATAGGGAGTTGCTTCAGGTGGCAGATGGGCAGGGCGTCTAACTGCAGGATGTTTTTTCGGGGTGGTTACCGATGTGATCTTTGGTGTTTTTTGGGGGGGTAGGGAATTTGTGGGCTGGGGGACGGGTTTCACCTGGGGGGTTCTGCTGGAATCTAAGTTTTGTGCTGGACATATGCTTTGTGACTCAGCCTTGCTTTTTGTAGCTACCTGTTGCCCTTTACTTTGTTGTGCTGACTTCTGTAGTATTGGTTTCTCCTGCTGGGGGTGGTGTGCATTTGTAATTGGTTTGGGCGTGATTATCGGCGGATTGGGGTTCGTTTGTACTGTGTGTGTTGTGTTTGTATGATTAGCTACTTTCTGGTTTTGTTTCTGGTTTTGCCTTCTTGATGGGTGTGTGGTGTTACGCTGACCTTTTACATCTATCCTGGTGTTTGTGTCTAAGAGAGTAGCTGATATTATCGTTAATTGAGCCTCAAGGTTTCTTATGCTCAGCTGGATGGGTTTCAGATATTGGTAGAGTAAGTCCTTGGTGGTAGTTAAAACTTGGGTTGTAATGCTACAGGTCCTACATTGCTCGGTTTGGTTATTGATGTTGGATATTGGCTTGTGCGGGAGAGTGCAGTCAGGAATATGTAGTATACTATTGGTGCATGGGGAATTTGTGTTGTGTGCGGATGAGTTTTGTATTTTTTCGCTGCATGGTAATCGGGTTTCTGATGTTGCTCTTTCCCGGGCGTCGTGCTGGGGTGGATTGTCGTGCGTTTGGATATCTCCTTGTGAGTGACAGCCAGCTAGATCAGGAGTTGCTTCCAGATCTTCTGATGATAGTGATGAGGATTCCAACTCGGAGTGAGTAACTGACAAGTCAACTACAGAAGGAACAGTATTGAATTCCGTGGTTAAAGGGAGCACTGGGAGTGAACTGTTTTGGGAGGTCAGATTGATTGGAGAAGCAGCATTCGCTATGGCGCCGAGTGATGAGCGCTTGGCATTTGCGCTCATGAGGTCCAGTGAAACCCTCTTTTCCATGAGGGCTATGCTTTGATTTATTGTTTCATGGACCCGCGATATAAACAGGTCGATGGGGCCTGTTACCTGAGCTACCTCCTGCGCGTGTTTGGACTTCGATTTGGATTTCGAGGTACTTCTGGTTTTGGGAGGCATGTTGTTTGTTACCGGATTGTCAATGTAAGAGAGATGGCCCGGTCCGGTCTCTATCGGGCACTAACGGGCAACAACGGGCCCGCCCTTGGCCCGGGCTTCGCCCGGGCTGCGTCCCGCGCGCGTCCCGCGCAGCTGGTATCACGAGAAGTTATCGCGGTTCGTTGGGGGCGGGGCACTGGAAGGGGGCGCGGCTCACGCAGGAAGAGGACCAGCTGTAGATGGTGAATGCTGGTCCTCGCAGTCCTGGGGCCGGCGCCTCGTCCTCCTCTGCGGCTCCCTCTCCCAGTCGCGCTGTGGGGCTTCTGCTGGTATGAAGTGCTACTCCAGTAGCGGAAAACGGCAGCTGGTGGGAAACAGTAAGTCCTTGGTCAATGAGCTGACTCTGCGAGTGGCACCCGCGCAGCGGGTGTCACGAGAAGTTATCGCGGTTCGTTGGGGGCGGGGCACTGGAAGGGGGCGCGGCTCACGCAGGAAGAGGACCAGCTGTAGATGGTGAATGCTGGTCCTCGCAGTCCTGGGGCCGGCGCCTCGTCCTCCTCTGCGGCTCCCTCTCCCAGTCGCGCTGTGGGGCTTCTGCTGGTATGAAGTGCTACTCCAGTAGCGGAAAACGGCAGCTGGTGGGAAACAGTAAGTCCTTGGTCAATGAGCTGACTCTGCGAGTGGCACCCGCGCAGCGGGTGTCACGAGAAGTTATCGCGGTTCGTTGGGGGCGGGGCACTGGAAGGGGGCGCGGCTCACGCAGGAAGAGGACCAGCTGTAGATGGTGAATGCTGGTCCTCGCAGTCCTGGGGCCGGCGCCTCGTCCTCCTCTGCGGCTCCCTCTCCCAGTCGCGCTGTGGGGCTTCTGCTGGTATGAAGTGCTACTCCAGTAGCGGAAAACGGCAGCTGGTGGGAAACAGTAAGTCCTTGGTCAATGAGCTGACTCTGCGAGTGGCACCCGCGCAGCGGGTGTCACGAGAAGTTATCGCGGTTCGTTGGGGGCGGGGCACTGGAAGGGGGCGCGGCTCACGCAGGAAGAGGACCAGCTGTAGATGGTGAATGCTGGTCCTCGCAGTCCTGGGGCCGGCGCCTCGTCCTCCTCTGCGGCTCCCTCTCCCAGTCGCGCTGTGGGGCTTCTGCTGGTATGAAGTGCTACTCCAGTAGCGGAAAACGGCAGCTGGTGGGAAACAGTAAGTCCTTGGTCAATGAGCTGACTCTGCGAGTGGCACCCGCGCAGCGGGTGTCACGAGAAGTTATCGCGGTTCGTTGGGGGCGGGGCACTGGAAGGGGGCGCGGCTCACGCAGGAAGAGGACCAGCTGTAGATGGTGAATGCTGGTCCTCGCAGTCCTGGGGCCGGCGCCTCGTCCTCCTCTGCGGCTCCCTCTCCCAGTCGCGCTGTGGGGCTTCTGCTGGTATGAAGTGCTACTCCAGTAGCGGAAAACGGCAGCTGGTGGGAAACAGTAAGTCCTTGGTCAATGAGCTGACTCTGCGAGTGGCACCCGCGCAGCGGGTGTCACGAGAAGTTATCGCGGTTCGTTGGGGGCGGGGCACTGGAAGGGGGCGCGGCTCACGCAGGAAGAGGACCAGCTGTAGATGGTGAATGCTGGTCCTCGCAGTCCTGGGGCCGGCGCCTCGTCCTCCTCTGCGGCTCCCTCTCCCAGTCGCGCTGTGGGGCTTCTGCTGGTATGAAGTGCTACTCCAGTAGCGGAAAACGGCAGCTGGTGGGAAACAGTAAGTCCTTGGTCAATGAGCTGACTCTGCGAGTGGCACCCGCGCAGCGGGTGTCACGAGAAGTTATCGCGGTTCGTTGGGGGCGGGGCACTGGAAGGGGGCGCGGCTCACGCAGGAAGAGGACCAGCTGTAGATGGTGAATGCTGGTCCTCGCAGTCCTGGGGCCGGCGCCTCGTCCTCCTCTGCGGCTCCCTCTCCCAGTCGCGCTGTGGGGCTTCTGCTGGTATGAAGTGCTACTCCAGTAGCGGAAAACGGCAGCTGGTGGGAAACAGTAAGTCCTTGGTCAATGAGCTGACTCTGCGAGTGGCACCCGCGCAGCGGGTGTCACGAGAAGTTATCGCGGTTCGTTGGGGGCGGGGCACTGGAAGGGGGCGCGGCTCACGCAGGAAGAGGACCAGCTGTAGATGGTGAATGCTGGTCCTCGCAGTCCTGGGGCCGGCGCCTCGTCCTCCTCTGCGGCTCCCTCTCCCAGTCGCGCTGTGGGGCTTCTGCTGGTATGAAGTGCTACTCCAGTAGCGGAAAACGGCAGCTGGTGGGAAACAGTAAGTCCTTGGTCAATGAGCTGACTCTGCGAGTGGCAGAGACACAAAGATTGCCTGGGCAGAAATAGAAGACGAAGAGAAAAAACGGGTTCCAGGGTTAGGCCTTGGGGACAAAACTAAAGCATTACCAGGTTTGATAGTACAGGTCCTGCCCAGATTATTGACAACTAGAAAGGAGGATTGGGATGCAATCTCGTCCTGTAAACAGAAACATGATGAAGATACTAGCGATTTTTATTCAAGATTCGAGAAATGTTTTATTATCAATAGTGGCCTCCAGCCAAGTAGCGAGTCGTACCCACATCTTTTTGTATCAAAGTTAGTCGAGAATTCCCTACCGTTAGTTAAAAATAGAGTGTATAAAGTCGAGAGTACATGGCAAGCAAATACGCCATCCCAGATGTTACAAATGTTACAATATCACCAGAATAGAATTAGGGAAGAACAAGATCAGGAACAGAAGCGTATGAAAGACACGAAAATGAAAATGTTAGTAGCCCAGACGGTCCCATCCGACAGTCACAGGAAAGGTACGACCCAGACAAGTCACACTGCAGCTCCTGTTAAAGGGACATGCAATTATTGCAAGCAGCCAGGTCACTACGTACACGAATGTGCAGTTCTGAAACATAACATAGCGACAGGTAAAACTAAAGAAAGACCGCATCCGCCTAGACAAGACCATAACCAGCATCAGTCTACACAGAATACACAGCCTATGCATGCATCTGCACAGGCAGCACAGACCGTAGCAGTACCACAGCCACAGCCCATTGCTGCAACTCAGCAAGTCTCACAACAGATGTACCAGTATGCCCAGTCTGCTTACCCCGAATATTCCCGATATACATGAAACAGCCTAGAGAGGGAAGGTGGCTTGCCTCTTATCGAGATTCCTGTAGATCAAGAAGGTCCTTATGTACACAGTCAAGTATTGGGGAAAGATAGAAAGTTTTTAATTGACACAGGGGCAAGTCGCACTACAATAAGTCATGACGAAGTTCCAGGGGCACCCCTCTCAGGCTCACAAAATGTTTCCCTTGGTTTTTCAGGACAACCTATTGTAAATGAAGTATCAGAACCAGTTCCCCTGGCTGTGGGTCCGTTATCACGGGTTACAGACCTGTTACTAACAAAATCATGTCCGGAAAATCTGTTAGGAATTAAAACATTGAAGGCTCTAGGAGCTATAATATGCTGCTCCCCAGAGGGGGTTAGACTCTTTCTGCGGGATTTCAAGGGTCATTACGTTCTTCGTGAGTTTGATGTCAGATTGAAAAATGTACCTGATTACTTGTGGGCAAAAGGCCCAACTGATGTAGGATGTATGCACATTACACCATACCGCGTTACCCTCAAGGCAGGTGTTGTATTACCCAGAATCAGACAATACAAGTTACCACCCGATGCTGTAGCGGCTTTACTGAAAATCATTGAAGAGCTCATTGCCCAAGGAGTGGTCGTCGAGACCGACTCCAATATCTGTAATTCACCCATCATTCCGATTCTTAAACGTACTGATCCCAATGCACCGCCAGTATATCGGCTGGTGATTGATCTTCGAGAATTGAATAAATGCATTATCCCACAGTATCCTGTGGTTCCCGATATATCATCTCTCTTGACTGCTATTGATTCAGAAGCAACGTTCTTTACTGTAATTGATCTCAAGAACGCCTTCTTCAGCGTGCCTATTGATCCAGAGAGCCAATATCTCTTCGGATTCTGTTTAAATGGACGCAGTTTCAAATTTTCGCGCGCACCTCAAGGATTCACAGAAAGCCCCAGCATCTATAGTCAAGCACTGAAAAGACAACTAGATTGTATTCAAATGCCAGTTAACACCGCTTTGCTACAGTACGTCGATGATCTGCTGATCACCGCACGAAGTGAGCCCGAATGTGAAAAAGCATCACTGACAGTTTTACATTTCCTGGCCGACAAGGGACACAAGGTGTCTCCTTCGAAGCTACAATTCTGTGTTCAGCAAGTTGTGTACTTGGGTCACTTGCTGTCCAAAGTGGGGAGACAACTCACTCCCGATCGCATTCAGTTAATTGTGAACATGCCGCAACCCAAGACACAAAAGGAAGTGCGGGCCTTCATAGGCCTCACCTCGTACTGCAGACAATGGATTCCCCAGTATGCATTTTTAGCTAAACCACTCATCCAGTTAACGACACAGGAGGCAGCAACTTCGACTGTCCTCCCTTGGACTCAGGAACACACACAAGCTTTTGAAGAATTAAAGAAAGTTTTATGCCAAGCACCAGTTTTAGCGACACCATGTTACAGCAAACCGTTTACACTTTTTGTTACAGAACGTGAGGGCACAGCGTTGTCTGTCCTCACTCAAGACCAAGCAGGTTCACATAAGCCTTGTGCTTATTTTTCTAGTACATTGGATTCAGTAGCTCAAGCACTCCCTGCGTGCTTAAAGTCAGTAGCAGCAACAGCGTTAGCAATAAGACAAAGTGATTCAATTGTTTTAGGTCATCAGTTAACAGTTCAAGTACCACATTCTGTAGAGGTTTTGTTAAACAGAACCCAGACTCAACACTTAACTATAGCACGACTGACAGGTTATGAATTAACACTATTCCAGCCACACATAGAAATCAGACGTTGCAGCATCCTGAACCCAGCAACACTGTTACCTACAGTTATGACAGATCCAGCTCCGCATGATTGTATAGAAATAATTAATGCAGTAACTAAGCCTAGACGAGACTTAACAGATGTCCCATTGACAAATCCAGACCTGACGCTTTATGTGGATGGTTCATGCATGAGAACAAGTACAGGAGAATTAGTGGCCGCGTACGCCGTGACCACTGAAACTGAAATTAAAGAAACACATCGTATTGACACACTGTCTGCTCAAGCAGCAGAGCTCATCGCTCTGACTCGAGCCTGTATTCTAGCCAAGAACAGAAATGTTAACATATACACAGATTCCCGCTATGCCTTCGGAGTTGTACACGACTTCGGAGTCCTCTGGCAAGAACGAGGTTTTCTGACTTCTCATGGGGCCAAGATACAACATGGCCCCCTCATTCAAGCACTGTTAGAAGCAATACATTTGCCCTCGGGCATATCAGTCATGAAGTGTAAGGCACATACTAAAGTCACAGATTCTGTTTCCCAGGGTAACGACCTGGCAGACCAGACAGCAAAACATACAGCACTGACTCACACCCAGACTACTGAAGTGACAAAGACAATAGTCCAGACCCAGTGTATGGCAATTAGAGATCCCGCCCTAGATGTAATTGATATCCAGACACATGCTACTCCAGAAGAGATAAAGAAATGGACTGAACTAGGAGGGATTCAGACAGATCAAGGCTGGGTGACGAAGGGAAAATCTATATGGTTTCTCCCCGACTCAATGGTTCAAGTCATGATAAATACAGCACATAGTCCTGCCCATCTTGGAGAGAAAGCCATGTTAGACAGTTTACAGAATCTCTGGTACAACAAACACTTACGAGCAGCAGCAAAACAGAAAGTGCGTACTTGCATGATCTGTTGTCAGTTCAATCCAGGTAAAAGCGTCCCTGTTGAGCAAGGTGGATTCCATCCTCCCGATCACCCTTTTGAAGTCCTCCAGATGGATTATATCCAGATGAATAGCTGTAGAGGATTTAAGTATGTCCTTGTAATTGTTTGTGCTCTGTCCCGCTGGACCGAAGCATACCCAGTCCCAGACTACACTGCTCCGACCACTGCCAGACAGTTGGTTCGTGAATTCTTCCCACGGTACGGTTTGCCCCGTGTCGTGTACTCAGATAACGGACAGCCGTTCTCATCCGAGCTGATGAAACAAGTTTCCCTCTTGCTAGGATATCAGTGGAGGTTCCACTGTGTCCGACATCCCGAAGCAGCTGGCCTTGTAGAAAGGCATAATCAGACACTAAAAATCCGTCTTGCCAAGATCTGTCAGGAGAAAGGGGTCGACTGGATAGTCGCCCTGCCCGTGGCACTATTCTACATGAGAATGGTTGCCCACTCAAGATCAGGGCTATCCCCGTACGAAGTGGTCTTTGGCAGACCGCCGAATATGTGGGGGACGCCCGTTCCGAAAAAGATCACTGATGTTGATTGTAACATGTTGACAGATTACCTTGCCTCCTTGATGTCTGCACTCCAATCATGTCGTTCACAGGTTGCCGCAGCCTTCCCTGACAACACCGATGTAAAGGCGCATGAGGTCCGACCAGGGGACCTGGTACTCGTCAGGAACTTCGACCGGAAAAGTCCGCTGGAGCCCCGCTGGAAGTCTCCAAAGACCGTTCTGCTTACCACCAGGACCGCCGTGAAAATCGAGGGGAGAAAGGGGTGGGTCCACACGAGTCACATCAAACTATGCAATGAACTAAAAAACGGACTGAAACAGGACTCTGACTCGTCCACCCCCACCAAAGACTGTGTTGAAACACAAGACGTTACTGTGCCTAAAGGAGAAAAGACTCCTCAAGAACTTTACCGTATGAAGCTTCGATCTAGCAAGTCAGACAGTTTAATTGTTTAAGTCCTCCCCTAGGTGAATCGGTTAAATAGTTTCTGACATGTATCCCCTAGATCGAGTTAGAGAGAGAGAGGAAAAGAGAAGAACATATTGCAAATCACTTCGTAGTCACTGCATAGTGACACTAATAATCATGTTTATTCTGAGTATTCTAATTATTATTGCCAGCATTCTGCTTCCTATGTACTGGCCTATTTTCAGGCGTGAACAATCTGCTTACAATGTCTCTGCTGAACACACTTTTAGTGAACTTCCCACACATGAACTCTCTTACAGACTTGCGCTGCGCAACAATACATTCATTAGTATGTTACACCATTCCCATCAGACAAGCAATGCTACAGACTGCTGGATATGTGGCCGACTCCCTCCCTATCAGAATTACAAGGGAGCTCTGCCTCTCTTTCCGTACCCATTCACTCACAATGGCTCCTGTGGAGCATGGTTTAAAATAATTAATTCCTTAGATCCTGATATCGCTGTTTCCGAAGGGGGCTGGGTTTGGGGAAACTTGAACTTAGTCCTGCTCAACGTCTGTTATCCTGATAAAGAGGGACTTCCCACTCGAATAGGAACTGATCTAGAAAATGAAGTATATGGATTAGGTAATTACACAATTAGCCTTATGATCCTCACTGTTGAATCTGAAGCTGCTCCAGTTCTGCCCCATATGTTAGTACTAGCAGTCAAAGGTGAATTATGTGTTAGCAAGAAAGGTTCAGTATACGTAGGTCATAGTAAATGCACTACTGTGGTCGAGTTCAGTGACCATGGTAAATCGTCCTTTAAAGCTACCAGTCATTCCTACTTTGTTTGCGGCCATACCGCATACATACGTTTGCCTCCAGATTGGGATGGTACCTGTTACATTGCATTCCTTCTGCCACCTGTTTTTCTAGCTCCTCCTGATTACCATAGAAATACGAATCTAGCACCGAATAGACCCAAAAGAGATATTCCCCTTGTCGACTACACAGAAACGGCATGGGAACAGTACACTGATTTCAATAAAGGATTCTTTTTCTTCCTAGGACCTGTCCAAAATAGTAAATTAATACGCAGATTAACGAGAACACTTGAAGCAGTAGTGAACGAAACTGCCTCCGCTCTAGGTAACTTAACAGAGGAGCAGTCTGCTATACGGACTGTTGTCCTTCAAAATCGTCTTGTGATTGACGTCATCTTGGCAGATAGAGGTGGAGCCTGTAAGGTCATCGGGTCAAGTTGCTGTGTTTTCATTCCACAAAACGCACCATCTGTCTATCAAGCTATCACCCGTTTACATAAAATTGCAAATCAGATACATCAGAATCCAGGCACCTGGACTTGGTCCGGTTGGTTCTGGACTACGTTAACGGCTTGGGGATGGAAGATCTTATCCTTCCTAGGCATTGGTCTTGTTATAGTATTCAGTTGTTGCCTGTGCCTGCAGTGTGGGCCAGCGATATGTGGACTGTGTGCCACATCCTGCATTGAGCATTCCAGTTGCCTCTCAAACAGTCAAAGAAAGAAAGACGAACATATAATGTTACAAGAACAAACCGATCGATTTATGAGGATCGATATATCATGAAGGGTCCGTAGGGAACAAGGAGGGAATGAGGTAATATAAATTTTATGGTCATGTTGTGTTCCCTAGCGAGTACCCCACCGACTCCATGTACGAGTTAAAAGTGCATGTAACTTCCCTCCTGTATCGGCTATGAAGACGCAAATACATTTGCGTCCAACGTTAACTTGTCCTCTTTCAGACCCACCATGAATGGGTTTGATGGTCCGTTCCTAAGTATGCTATGCCAACGTCTTTTTGAAGTGTACTCCTACGTTTCTCAGCCTGGCTGAAAGTAGGCCCTGAATCTCTGCCACCGAGCCTCTTCTCTGGCTTCTGGTTGCGAGGGCCCCTGCTCAAGCAGCCCCCGTACCCGTGAACTCTGACTTACTTCTAGCGCGGCCCTCCGTGCTCAGCTCCGCCTGCTGCCTGCCAAGATTGACTATAACCTTCGAGTTATCTGTTTTCCTCCCCGAAGATACATTCCAGCCTGCTAGCTTCAGTAAACATCCTTCCTCAGCTACAGGGCTAAAGGGCCAACCTGTCTTTATGCAAGTAATTCATAGCCTCTGTTGCCATGCCTCCAGGGAAGGCCCCATGCCCCCACGCTTCTCATACAGACACTCAGACGCTTATACACGCACTCACAGCAAGTATAGAATAGCTTCTGCTCTAGAGACCTTTCTGCCCAGATAGCTTAGTTCCTAAACATCAGATATCAGATATGATAGAAGCACAAGTTGATCTGACATGCCAGACTTCTGTCTCTTTCCGTCAGTGTAAATGTCAAGTCCCCTGCACCCCGTCTATCACACGTCATGCAGCTGCGCGCGCATCCAAGCTTCCGATTTCTGCTGACATTGCACCATTCTGTTAGCACCACCCCTTGGTGCCACCCACTTGCGTCACCTATCAGTGGCGTTTCTAGCACACACGCCTAGTTTACGCCTAGTTTACGCCTCTTGATGATGTATTAGCACCACGTGTATACTGTTATCTTGTCTTCTCTCAGCTGTTACGCCTCTTACATTGAACATTATGATGTAAATCAAGTATATAAGCTATGTATTGTCAATAAACGTTAGCGCGCTCATCTATCCCTTCTGACACCCTGTGTGGTGGTCAGAACATGATATCCTGATTCCTTTATGAGGAATAAAACCCTTAGAAACTCTTACACCACGGACTCTGTTTTCCTTCATTCTGATTGAGTTATCATTAATTACGTACTTACCTGCATAGAAATTAAGAGAGTAAATTAATTATTTACATCACCTCTGAGACCCCAGTATTGCGGAGGTCTTTCTGTCCCTCCCACCCCCCCCCCCCCCCTCCCGCTGCCGTGAAGATGTCCGCTATGGAGGCTCGTGACCCAGGGACCGAAGCACTGGGGTCGTGAAGGAGTTATTTGCAGTCTGTCTTCCGTTTTTTGTGCCTCTGTGTTCCACTGTCTGTGCTCCGGTTTGTGTGCCTCTGTGCTCCCCTGTCTGTGTTCCGGTTTGTGTGCCTCTGTGCTCCCCTGTCCGTGATCCTACCCGAGAGCATGCACGGCGAGAAGCACAAGTACTGCAGCGCCGCCATTTCAGCGAGGGTGAGGAACAATTACAAGGTGAGTTCTGTGTGTCGGGAATGTAGTGACTGGGGTCGTGAAGGAGTTATTTGCAGTCTGTCTTCCGTTTTTTGTGCCTCTGTGTTCCACTGTCTGTGCTCCGGTTTGTGTGCCTCTGTGCTCCCCTGTCTGTGTTCCGGTTTGTGTGCCTCTGTGCTCCCCTGTCCGTGATCCTGTTTTTGTGTTGCTCTCCTGACCCCCCCCCCCCTCACCGCTGCAACTGGGCCTGGATGCCCGCCCAACCCGCCTCAACAGCCCGGAGCCCTCACATGGAGCACAGCGGGGTTCCGGGGTTTAATTAAAAAAAAAACAACGGGGGTCTCGAGCACACCACCACAAATGGGTCCGGAGCCCCCACCAGCAAAAACCCTCACAGAACCACCAGAGCTCCGCATGGAGCACAGGGGCACCTGTGGGGATTCAATTATTTTTTTTAAACCAGCGACGCTCGGGCTTTGTATTTTTTCTTTGTCCCTCTGAGACCCCAGTATTGCGGAGGTCTTTCTGTCCCTCCCACCCCCACCCCCCCCCCCCTCCCGCTGCCATGAAGATGTCCGCTATGGAGGCTCGTGACCCAGGGACCGAAGCCACTTCATCTTTCGCCATTATGGAATCTTTACCCGACTGGCCAGGCTCACCACATTTTGGCAGCAGCAGCTTTCAAACTCCGGTGCTGCCACCCATTCCTTCCGCTTTTGAGTGAGGAAATCCAGATCCTCATGCAGCCACTGATCTCCCAGGTCGCTCCCGCAGCCATTGATTCTCCCCGGGCCCTGCCTTTTCCTATAACCCTTTAGTCCACCCCTGTGTCTTTGTTCACCTGCTCGTTACACCCCTAGTGTGTGCCAGCTGCATGTAAACGCTGCTTCAATGCCCTCTGCACAGTTATCTGCTAAAACAATTGTTGCAACCCATGTCCATGCTCTTTAGGGGCCCCTTGCCGCAACTTTCACATTCTGTGAGCACCTTTACTTTGTGCCCCAGTGTGTATGTTTTCCCTACATCCGTCTGTGGTCTCCCCGTCTATACCAGCAGCTCCAATTTTTGCGCCAAATCCCCTGTCCTCCCTCGCTTGCTGACAGGATGTAAACGCTGCTTCAATGCCCTCTGCACAGTTATCTGCTAAAACAATTGTTGCAACCCATGTCCATGCTCTTTAGGGGCCCCTTGCCGCAACTTTCACATTCTGTGAGCACCTTTACTTTGTGCCCCAGTGTGTATGTTTTCCCTACATCCGTCTGTGGTCTCCCCGTCTATACCAGCAGCTCCAATTTTTGCGCCAAATCCCCTGTCCTCCCTCGCTTGCTGACAGGACTCTGAAGCACTACAAGGCTCAGTCACTGAATAAATAGTCGGTGACTGCAGTTGAGCTTGCTCTACGTTATCCAGCCACCTTCATGCTCGTGGTTGTTCAGAGTTTGTGTTTGCAGTTCATACTTGATGTGGTTGCACCCCCTCACAGTTTTAACATTGCTCCAGCTGCAATAACCAGTAGCGGACTTTTTTTTTCTTTTGCCTTTCACGCGGACTGTTACATTTTCACATGTGACTGCAATTATTTAATACACTGGTGCTTGTTACTTGCAGGGAGATAATTCTCGAGGTTGGGCAGGGACGAAAAGGATTTGTTTTGAAACTATTAGCATTCTGCCCCTGAGGAATCCGTGGGTGCATTGTTGTGTCTCTGTGTGTGTGGGGGGGGCTTTGTGTGTGTGGGTAGGGCTCTGTGTGTGTGGGTAGGGCTCTGTGTGTGTGGGGCGGGCTCTGTGTGTGTGGGTAGGGCTCTGTGTGTGTGGGTAGTGCTCTGTGTGTGGGTAGGGCTCTGTGTGTGTTTGGGTGGCTCTGTGTGTGTGTGGGTGCCTCTGTGTGTGTGGCTTTTTGTGTGTGTGGCTCTGTGCCCGCGAATAATCTCTAGTACTCTCTAATGCTCACCCATTGCCATTGTAAATGACAATACCATTTATTTATGTTTTAAAAAAAATGTCATGAGCAATGCCAATAGCTCTACCTTTAATAATGCCGAGACCATTGCATTGTAAATGCTTGTTTACCTATGTTCTTGTCCACAGGGAGTGAAAGATAGATACTGTCTACAGTACATGGTCCAAGGTGATGCATGCGTAATTGTTTGTAGAAAGATCTGGCATTTTATCCAGAGATCACAACCAATTACAAATTGTACCTCCTTTGTGCATGGACAATATATAACATTTTCCTGGATATGCAAGGGCTGTCTGCACAAACATTCACCAAACCAAATTTTGGAAAGGCTGCACAGCATTAAAATGTGGTGGTTTTTCCTTCAGTAGATTTGGACTACTGTGTAGCAGAGTTTTGCTGTTGTTTTAAAACGTCAGGTTTTGGCAACGTCTGTATAACCTTAGAACCATTTCACCAGTTTGCTTCCCATCAGGCACACGAAAGATTTCGATTTTGAACTCTGTTTGTCCCAAATTTGAAGAAAGTTGACCAAGGGAGAGGGGAGTCAAAGTAATTAAAAGTTATGATAGGGAAAAATAGGATTACCTATGAAGTGAGCTGTCAATTTTAGCTACAGAAGTGGCACTGCAACTCTGAAACAAATAACTACTCCCTGTAATTTTTCTAAATTTCGAGTTATTCTTTCTATGACTTGAGGTATATAAGGAAAAGTCTCCGTCTGATCGTGGGATGAACACACTGTGAGCCTGAGAGCAAGGAAAGGCAGCTTCAGAAACTCCCACAGGGCACTGCTGAGCTCACATGGACACAGGACTCTTCGCTCTAAACAGTCCTCAAAACACTCCAGTCTTGACTCCAGATCTGTTATTTCGCCATCTTGGATAGGTGGCCAGTGCCTGTGAATTTGGGCTGTGATACAGTGATAGGATCTCGGGCTGTGCCGGGAGCCCTTCGTGTGCCCCCCGGCCGTGCTGTGCGATCCTCCAGCCCCCTCTCTCTCCCATGATCATGTGTCTATAAACAGATTCACAAGGTCTTAATTAGCATGAGTCGCGATTAAAGCAAAAACGTTATAATCTAGCAATGATCTGCTGAGCTGAGGCTGGATTACAGGCTGCTCAGCCCGAAGCATTAGCTCTGGCTGGGAGCAGACTGCGAGACTGGGAGATGCTCTGTAATGGAGGAGAGCATGACTCCTGCAGGCAATAGTTCTGCCTCGCCACAATATACTTTTTGCCCTTCAGTGGGTCAGCCTGGACAAGTAAACCGGATTTGTAATTCTTGTTCTGCGCCCTTGAATGTGCCTTTCTGTGGGTGCTGCAGGACAAGCCACTCGGACCAGAAGGCTAAAAAGTACATTCTGCAGAACTATTTGTCCCAGAAAGCACTATAAAGTAAGAACCCATTTGGGAGACCCACCAGAGGGCACAACGGACTTATATGCAATAGGCAAATATTTTGCAACTATTTTTAAGCCTGTCAAGTATTTTCCTGCTTAATTCCTGTGATCAAGAACTGTGTGTAGGTCGAAACGTGTAAGGAAAGCATGGAATTTACTTAATTTCCCACCAGAAATGTGTTGCCTAATTGAATAAATACCTGAATTGAGATTACTTTTCATTTGGACAAACTCTCTGCACACCTCTATAAATGTTCACTGATAAAACCAAAGGTTAGAGGGTCGTTACAGTTACGCTGACTTTTTACCCGTACAAAACCATAAAAATTCAGCTGTTAGAGTTGTACTTATGTTAAGAAACTATGACTGATTGCCTTAAGTTATTTAATGGCATGAGTTATAGTTTCTTCAGTATGCCTGGTGCAAGGCACTGGAATAGACTGCACCAACAGAAAGCTGACCTTCTTGTTTTCCTTGTTATTGACAGGATTGAAAGAACAGAGGCGGCAACAGAGGCAGCTGCGGCAGAAAGAGTCTGAATACATAATTCTGCTTGGCAGTAAGTTTCCAGGAGGATTGAATGAGAGTGAGGAGCTTCACATACACATCGGCTGCTCATTCCATTTTTCCTCACATATATATATATGTACTTTTTCTTTAGCACTTTTCCTTTAGTGGTCCCATGATGTGGCATGTCACATATTTGTGACCAATGATATCTGCGAGGGTTTTTGCTTTTGTTGTTATTCACCATCTCTGTCCTTTGAGGTATATGATCTGATCTCCCTTGGTGGAGCCAATGATATTGCTTCCCATTAGCTCGTAACTATCTACCCGATGACTCTAACTCTCCCCCTAGCCTCCCTTTGGGGATCTGATGATATTGCTTCCCATTAGCTCGTAACTATCTACCCGATGACTCTAACTCTCCCCCCCTAGCCTCCCTTTGTGGATCTGATGATATTGTTTCCCATTAGCTCGCAGCAACTATCTACCTGATGACTCTAACTCTCCCCCCTTCCCTCCCTTAAGAGCTCATCAAGTTTTGAAATTTAATTTTGCGCTGCTTTTTTCTTATTTTGTTTACTTTATTGATATGATCACTTTGACACAGAAATGCTCTTTTTCTAAAGCAGGTGTACACTTCCGATTCAAGAATGTGAGATGTGCTAACATGTATTATCTTTCTGATCAGGTCACGTACTGTCTGACTTAGATAGGCTACTTGGCCGTCATCTTTTTTATTGCTTTATTATTGGTAGTCTATCCTGTGAACTGAGATATTGTCATTTTACAATTATTGTAGTAGGCATTCCTGTGTTATTTAGGGAAACTTTAAGACAACATGTCCTTTTGGATTGGTATTTGTATATATTCCTGAATATTTTAGGCCACTTGGCCATAATTTGTGCATATTGAACACCATTGGCTCGTTTTGTCTTTTTTCAAGAACAAGGCTCTTGGTGTAACAGGAAAGTCCTGTGTCACATATTAAATTGTATGGCACATGAGACAATAGAGTCACATGAGAATCCATTCTCTAGCATACACATAGGTATTTCCCATTGTGCATATGCTTTTGGTCGATTTTTGCAATTCTTTTATTTAGTATGTATTGTTTTGTCACAATCTGAAGTATGATTTATTTTCATCAGTCTGTTATCCCATCCTCATCGATTTCCTGAATTGTATGTTTTCTATGTTCACGATTGTGTAAGTTATTTTCTATGGTGGTTGGGGCCCAATTTTGAAATGAAGCTGTGATGAAGACCTTTGCAGGTTGAAATGCGTTGCAGTGAATAAATATAAGTGAAAGCTGAACGCTGAGTGCAGTCCTTTCTGTGCACCACTGGACGGTTAGGCGGCGCTTCTTTGACTATTATACGGGACCCGTACCCGTACCCATTGGATTGCACCAGCCCCTTTAAGTGAATGTGGCCGGGCCTTTACAGGACACACACTGTCTGGATACATATATATATATGCGTGTGAATAAACCACTTTGAATTCACTTTTTGCGCTGTGGAGTGGTCTGTACCTGTGGGTTTCGTTGATGCGGATTGGATTTCTGTCCATTTGCTGATGCAGCGGAGCAGGATTGTGAACCGTATATATATATATATATATATATATATATATATATATATATATATATATATATATATTATCACACCACTCCACTCCCACGAGCAGTCGCTTGAGCTTTTCCTCTCAGAAAAAAACGTGGAGCACAGACCCAGGATAAGTGCTTTAAATCTTCTTTTTATTGTTTAGCTGTTCAGGATGTCGGCCATTGCGCGTTTCGGTACACAACGTACCTTGATCACATGACACGGAGCAATGTCACCTGATCCCTTAAATGCCAACCAAACACTTTTTTTCAATGTTAGTGATGCAGTGTTAAAGTGACAGTGCTCTTTACCACATAAAGAATACAATGCTACTTGGTAATCTGTAATGTTGACAGTGTTGGTCTAATACCTTAATCGACTATTGTCTTGAAATACATATCCCAGAAACTCTTGTTTGTTGATAACAATTTTGACAAAAGTACCTGTGCAAATTACGCTTTACAGTACATAATTTTGTGCAAAACTCTGCTTATAGCTGCCATTTACAATGTGCAAAATTAAGCTTTTCTTCTAAACAATTGACATTTACATGTGCAAATTTATGCAAGTGTGCAAAACTAGCCTTTGAGTCACGGTATAAATACCCGATGTGCAAAATCATGCTGTTTTGTGCAAAGTCATGCTTTCATTGTCACGGTATAAATACCCTATATACAACAAATCTTTTTTTCTGGGTTAATGTACAACTATATCTTTCAAGTCTATATACAAAAATATTTACAGGGTAAAACATTATATCCTCTGTATATATACATACTTAAAATCATCACTGTATATTGCTCATATGCATTGGCAATAGCCTGGTCCATCACTATATTACTACTGTCACTCATATTTCAATCCCATTTTTACCATTATGTAGCTACATGTTCTACCAACTAGAAGCCTCTGTTGGTAATGTGGTGAGCACTCTTAAAACTTACGTGATAAAAAAATGTTTTAAAATTAGTGAAGTTGGATTAAAAACATTGTTTTTGAACAAGGATCACTGGTGGTGGGCTAGGAATGAAAACTTCTTTTATATTTGGTTAGAATTATTTTTTAATAATATCCCAAAAGGAGAAGTTTTCTATTTTTTGTTTATTCCTGCTTTTCCCGATTCGTGAGGTCTTTATTCATGTGGACTCTATTGTACAGGCGTTAATGAGCCTCCCCCATTTTCTACTAGTCATTTTCTGCTTGGGGAGCTCGTTTTCCACCTGTTTTGCTTAAGTATATTTACCGGGTTAGAGACAGGTATACAGATCTTCAGTAGCATTCAGGCCATGCGGATGTTTACAATCTAGATCCAGGATATACCTGGTCTCGAGTCTGCGCAGTTTCTCATCTCTGTCCCCCCCTCTCTTACTTGGGGGTATTGTATCTAGTAAAAAATACTTGAGCAGCTTTACATCTCCTTGATGTTTCTCATTAAAATGTCGGGCAACTGGGTACGTGGGATCTTTATTTTTAATTGCACGGATATGTTATAATATTCTTCTATGCCCCTGCAGCTTTGTACTTCCCACATACTTCAGCTTGCAGGGGCGTTCCAGAACATAAATTACATATTCCGTTTTGCACGTTAGCATTTGTTTTATTTGGTGTTCTCCCTTACCAAATGCTAATTCAACACTCTTGGTATTTACCCCATTTAAGCACGCTTTGCACACTTGACATTTATAGAACCCTCTTCTCTGGTTAAACCAATTCTTTTTAGGGAGTTCTATAGGGTTGTTCACCACCAATCTATCTTTCATATTTGGTGCCCGTCTACTAGTGACCGTTGGTTTATCTGGGAGATGATTTCCCAATATCGGGTCATTTTTTACTAGGGACCAATTCTTCTGAATTATCCGTTTGATCTCTCTATGTTGCTTATTGTATCTTACAATCATTCTAAAGTTCTTATCAGGTTGTGTAGGGGGATCAATTATTTCTTTGGTCGTTGGTGTTTGTGCTAGTGCTGAAAGTAAGAGTGTTGCTCTCGTTATTCTGTTACTTTTGTTAATGGCCATGTCTATGCATGATATTGTGTACCCTCGCTGCAGAAATATAATTTTACTGGCTTGATGTGCAATTTTTAATTCGTGGTATGTGCTACATATACGCTTCAGTCTGAGCATTTCCCCATAGGGGATGCTTTGCACTAAGTGTCTAGGATGGTGACTGTTAGCATGCAGTATAGAATTTACTGCTGTGGGCTTCCTATGAATTTTCATTTCTAATTTTCCACCTTCTATATATAGCTCCACATCCAGGAATGTTGCATTCGTTGGGCTTATTTCTGATGTAAAATGCAAATTAATTTCATTCTGGTTCAATTTGTTGATGAACATTTCAGCCTCTGTCTTAGTACCCTTCCAAACAATAAATAAATCGTCAATATATCTCCACCAACATTTTAGATGTTCTTTAAGTGTATTCTCGAATTTTCTATGGAGGACCAGTTCCTCCCACCATCCCATATGGAGACAGGCGTAGCTCGGGGAGAAACTGGCCCCCATAGCTACACCCCATATCTGTTGGTAAAGAACATGTTGAAACAAAAATATATTGTTGTGCAAGCAGAATTCCATCATGTCCAAAAGCATTTTGCTATGTTGTTTGTGGGTATCAGGTCTCTGTCTGAGATAAAATTCTGTTGCCCTCAGACCATCTTTATGGCTAATACTTGTGAATAATGATGTTATGTCCATTGTTATCAATAGATAATATGATTGCCATTTTATGTTATTAATTTTTGCCAAAAAGTCACCAGTGTCCCTTAGGTATGAGGGCAATTTGTGCACAAACTCTTGTAAAAAATGGTCAATGTATTGAGACATATGTTCTGTCAAGCTATTCATTGCCGAGATGATCGGTCGACCTGGGGGATTTAAAGGATTTTTGTGGAGTTTTGGTATAAAATATAACACCGGTGTCGTGGGTCTTTCATTCTTTAAAAATAAAAACTCCTCTTTACTAAGTAAGTCCAAACCTTTCCAGGCTAACAATTTACTGTATAACCGATCATATGTGTTCTTTAATGTTGCCTGATCACATCGACAATAGCAGTTTGTGTCCGCCAGTTGGCTTTGAGCCTCCTGTATATAATCTATCTTTTTCCAAATTACCAGGTTGCCCACTTTATCAGCATTGCGTACAACAATCTGTCTATTTTTAGATAATTTTGTCATCAATTGGTTGTAACTTTTCTCCATTTTTCTTTGTTTCTTTTGTTTGGGTTTATTTATAGCCATGTTTAAATCTTTGAGATCTTTGGTGATTTGTTCATGGTATATGTCAATATCATCACGGGGCATAATTGGAACAAACTTTGACTGAGGTTTAAATTTTGTGATGCACTTTTCAGGATTATAGGACACAGTACTTTGTGACATGACTTCCTGTGTCTGTGTAGATCTCATATCATTTAGGTCTTGAATGAAATCTCTCTCCTGTGTATTGAACATTGGTTCACTTTGCATCCTCTCTTCAGGGGCAGGTTCATTAGTGTTGTTTTGCTCTGAGTGGTCTTTGAGTAGATGGTATTTCTTCAGTTTCAATTTGCGGATTTCTTTATATATATCCATTCTAGTGGACGCATAATCAAAAGTACTTTCAGGGGCAAAGGATAGTCCCAGAGATAAAAGTTGTAATTCAGCTGAATTTAGCGTTACCTCTGATAAATTGGTTACTGTTATGTTTTTATTGCCTTCGTTCCCTGTATTTATTGATTGACTTATTTGCGGTTCCACCTCCGTGGATATCTTCTGCTGCTCTCTCCTTTGCCTTGCCCGTCGCCTTTCTCTGCGTTCGTGGGTACGGCTTTTGGTTTTTACGGTATTTTGTTTGTTTGACGTTTTGGTCAGAGGGTTTGGTTCTGTTCCTCCACCAGAAAACCCACTTCTTTCACCAATGAGATGGAGGTTGGTATTCTCCCTTGTCGAGCATCTTCTGTTTCACTTTCCACCGCTGAGCTTAAACTCGACACCCAGGAGTGTCCCGCCTTCTCTTGGAGATTGCCTTTATTCGCAAATTTTGTTCATTCCACTGAATTTTGAAATTTTCATATTTCCTGGCAAAGGTAAATATTCTGCCGCATTCATAGTCCATTCTATTTCGATGGTATTTGTATGCCTTCCTCTACCTGATTTTCTCCTCTTCCTTTTGTAACCTGCTTGTCATATCAGTTCTTAATTTATTTTCTTCTTCTGGTTGTCCCATGGCCTGTATATCCTTGTTAAGTTCCTCGATTTTTTCTTGTATTTTTTCGCGGTCCGTTTCCGCATATCTCACCAGAATTACTATTAGTTTGCGAGATGACTCCAAGTTAGTTTCTGCCCATTCTTTTAACATATTGGAGTCGGGTGTCATATAGCTAGGCGCTAAAAGGATGCGTAGCCCTCTTGGAACCCGATTCACATCCAGATAGCGCTGTAATGATCTCCCTCCCACCATTTACTTTGCTCTTGCTTGCACAATTTTTCCAGTGTCCGAAATTAATCTTTTAGAGTCTCACATTTTGTTCCTGAGGTCCCAGGTGCGTTCTGGGATTTGTTGTTTTTACCTTGCGGGGCTGCTTTATCATCAAACATTTCCACCGCTTTGCCTCTCGATTCTTAAGCGTGTCTGCCGACATCCTTTCAGCTGAATCAGTCACTTATTGTGTACAGACACTACCAATGCCCGGCTGCGTTACTCAAAATTGTTCTGGCAGTACCGGTCGCGTGTCTGTTTCCTCGCACACTCGTCACCCAACAATGCGCGCAATGCCGTTTCCCTACCTTTGGCTCATGACGGCTTGCCTTGCGTCCTCCGACACCCGGCTCCATTGATCTGCTTACTCTGTAGGTGATACGTCCTTCCAGCTCTGATGGGGGGGCTGCTCGTGTTTTTGATCCTCCAGGATCCGTTATCGGGTTGGGTCCGTCACCAGACTGCTTCCTCTTGCCACGAGTCCAGCCCTTCCTTGTTGCCGAGGGGTCCGTGTACTGCCGGAGAAGGAAGCTCACCGGCAAACAATATCGCACCACTCCACTCCCACGAGCAGTCGCTTGCGCTTTTCCTCTCAGAAAAAAACGAGGAGCACAGACCCAGGATAAGTGCTTACAATCTTCTTTTTATTGTTTAGCTGTTCAGGATGTCGGCCATTACGCGTTTCGGTACACAACGTACCTTGATCACATGACACAGAGCAATGTCACCTGATCCCTTAAATGCCAACCAAACACTTTTTTTCAATGTTAGTGATGCAGTGTTAAAGTGACAGTGCTCTTTACCACATAAAGAATACAATGCTACTTGGTAATCTGTAATGTTGACAGTGTTGGTCTAATACCTTAATCGACCATTGTCTTGAAATACATATCCCAGAAACTCTTGTTTGTTGATAACAATTTTGACAAAAGTACCTGTGCAAATTACGCTTTACAGTGCATAATTTTGTGCAAAACTCTGCTTATAGCTGCCATTTACAATGTGCAAAATGAAGTTTTTCCTGTAAACAATTGACACGGTATAAATACCCGATGTGCAAAATCATGCTGTTTTTTGCAAAGTCATGCTTTCATTGTCACGGTATAAATACCCTATATACAACAAATCTTTTTTTCTGGGTTAATGTACAACTATATCTTTCAAGTCTATATACACAAATATTTACAGGGTAAAACATTATATCCTCTGTATATATATATACATACTTAAAATCATCACTGTGCATTGCTCATATGTATTGGCAATAGCCTGGTCCATCACTATATTACTACTGTCACTCATATTTCAATCCCATTTTTACCATTATGTAGCTACATGTTCTACCAACTAGAAGCCTCTGTTGGTAATGTGGTGAACACTCTTAAAACTTAAGTGATAAAAAGGTGTTTTAACATTAGTGAAGTTGGATTAAAAACATTGTTTTTGAACAAGGATCACTGGTGGTGGGCTAGGAATGAAAACTTCTTTTATATTTGGTTAGAATTATTTTTTAATAATATCCCAAAAGGAGAAGTTTTCTAATTTTTGTTTATTTCTGCTTTTCCCAATTCGTGAGGTCTTTATTCATGTGGACTCTATTGTACAGGCGTTAATGAGCCTCCCCCATTTTCTACTAGTCATTTTCTGCTTGGGGAGCTCGTTTTCCACCTGTTTTGCTTAAGTATATTTACCGGTTTAGAGACAGGTATACAGATCTTCAGTAGCATTCAGACCATGCGGATGTTTACAATCTAGATCCAGGATATACCTGGTCTCGAGTCTGCGCAGTTTCTCATCTCTGTCCCCCCCTCTCTTACTTGGGGGTATTGTATCTAGTAAAAAATACTTGAGCAGCTTTACATCTCCTTGATGTTTCTCATTAAAATGTCGGGCAACTGGGTACGTGGGATCTTTATTTTTAATTGCACGGATATGTTGTAATATTCTTCTATGCCCCTGCAGCTTTGTACTTCCCACATACTTCAGCTTGCAGGGGCATTCCAGAACATAAATTACATATTCCGTTTTGCACAGTAGCATTTGTTTTATTTGATGTTCTCCCTTACCAAATGCTAATTCAACATATGTATATATATATATATATGTATATATATATATATATATATATATATATATATATATATATATATATATATATATATATATATATATATATCGACCCAAACATTTCTGAAGAAGAATGGTCTTTCTACTTTAAAGAGCTCTATTCTCTCCCTCTTACACTTATAAGTGAGACCCCACTGAGCCTATTGGCCAAGGACCCAATGTGGTCAATACCACCATTCACGCTGGCTGAGGTACAACTGGCTATCTCAAGCATCCAATCGAACAAAGCTCCGGGATTGGATAGGATCCCAGGTGATCTTAAACACCTTGGCTGCTATGGCTTTTCCCCTCCTGTGCTGATCCTGGATAAATCCCATTGTTCATGACGAGGTCAGCTCATCATAAGCACAGCTCAACCGTGACTCATGACGAGCTGAGCTCGTCATGAGCAGCGAAGGGGTTAAAGAGAGGAACCAATAGTTTGGGCTCCATATCTTCTAGTATTATTTATTGCGATACTGCAGGGCTTACCACTCCCAAGTACTTGGTTAGGGGCAGAAATAATCCCTATTTATAAGAAGGGCTCCCCGCTTGAACCTTTCTAACTATAGGCCTATCAGCCTTATTGATGTGATTCAAAAAATGTATGCCAGGCTCCTTTTACAGCGCTTACAGGAATGGACCAATGAAAACAACATCTTGACTCCGCTTCATGCAGAATATAGGGCCAAAACAGCGACAACTGACCAACTATTCCCGCTGCAAGTCCTTTACTGGAAGCATGTGGCCTTGGAAGGGGGTAGTCTATACCTTACGTTTGTGGACTTAAAGTCCGCATTCGATATGGTGGACCAGAACCAGTTATAGTCCATTTTACTAGCAATGGGGGCTCCACCATATTTATGTCATCAATTTAAGATTTTACATGATGGCACTTTTGCCAGAGTTTGTTTTGGCAAGCAAGGCCAATTAACTGGACCCTTTCCAATTGAGAAAGGCGTTAGACAGGGGTGTGTGCTTGCCCCCTCCCTGTTTTCCCTCCTCCTCAATGGGCTTATTGATGATCTCCTGGCCACTAACGACATTGACTCCCCCAAACTAGCCGGACAAAAATTTCCTGCGTTAATGTTTGCGGACAACACCCTGTTGCTTTCAAAATCCCCAATGGGTATGCAGCGGGTGTTGAACCAGTTTGTTAAATTCTGTAAGCGTAGGAACTTGGTGGTCAACATCAATAAGACCAAGTACATGGTTTTTAATGCTAGTACTATTAACTGCCCCATCCAATGATGGAAGGCAGACCTTTAGAAAGGGTCCCAATCTTTGACTACCTAGGTTTAACCCTGAATGACAAAATGGGGTGGGGTCCCCAAATAGCCAAGGCCAATTTAAGACTAGCCCAGGCAGCTGGGGGAATTTTAAAAGCGCAAAAGAATTGTACTTATAAAATAATAAGTGCCCCCCTCGAAATCTTTAGAGTCCAAGCCAGGGCATCATCTCTTTATGGGGCGGAACTCTGGAGTCACATATCAGCAAGAGACCTAACCACCACAGAAAATAATTTTATAAGGCAGCTATTGAACCTGCCAAGAAGTCCTCCTCTGGTCCCGCTCAGATTGGACTTGAACATCCGTCCAATTGCAGAAGTCATTGCTGCACGGCCCCTACTCTATTGGAGGCGGCTGTGGAGTACTCCTGAGCTGGTCAGCTATAAGGAGGAACTTAAAGTGGTTATGGCCACATTAGGATCTGGTGGAATCCCTTGGCTATCCTTCGTAAGACGAACACTTACCCTGATTGGGCTCGAGGACTTCTGGTTAAACCCTGAGGTCTCTTGCCCGGCCATTTCTAAAAAAACATGTTGTAAAAGACTTTAATCTAAACAATCTCTTTTGCTCAGTAAAAACTTCAAGCTTAACTGACATCTTCCTGGATGTTAAGCCATTCTATAGCTTTGAGCAGGCGAATGATGTCATACAACCCACTCTGGCGAAGAAGCTTAACCTACAATTTAGATACGGCACTTTGCCCTTTTACTCTAACATTGACAGGTGGACAGGGGGTCCGACACGCTCTTGTCCCAGGTGCCGGAGTGAGGAAGAAACCCCTGTACATGTTATCCTTTTCTGTTCAGCTTACGTGAACATCAGGAAGAAATGGTTAATCCAGCTGTGTAAAAATTTGGGTGTAAATCAATATCTGGCTTTCTTCAGGATTTAAAAAAAACTGACACCAAACCAGCGATAGTGTTTGCAGTAGCCAAATTTCTGCTTTCTATGTGGTCAATTAGAAGGAATCTGATAGCTGACACTGTTACACATTTGCATTAGGTCTCATTGGAATAGGAGAGAGTAGATCAGTACCCTGTTACTATAATAATTACAGATTTTATTGATTTTATGAGTTTTAAACATTATTCAAATTTTAGACTTTTAGAGAAAACGTTTAGCAATTGATTACATACCTGTGATAATATGAATGAATTGTATTAATTGCTAAAGTATTGGATGGAATGGTTTTATGTGCTTTTATGGTAAATCAAACCGCAATAAAGCTTCTTTGAATTGAATTGAATTGAATATATATATATATATATATATATATATATATATATATATATATATATATATATATATATATATATATATATATATATATATATATATATATATATACCCTTTCAGGGTTAGAGTGACAGATAAATTAGGCAAAAAAAGAAGCAGAGAACTCTGGGTAGTGATGCATACATTATGCAAAAAAAGGCTGCTATACCTCTCAGAAGAGCTCTATTGAGAACGAAATACATGTCA
Source organism: Lissotriton vulgaris (assembly GCF_964263255.1). Taxonomy (NCBI): domain Eukaryota; kingdom Metazoa; phylum Chordata; class Amphibia; order Caudata; family Salamandridae; genus Lissotriton; species Lissotriton vulgaris. The sequence goes on along the minus strand of NC_141687.1, from coordinate 580,132,905 downwards.
GGGGTTGCTTTTATTCATTTCAGGTTGGCTTGGATGGTATTTTACCAATCCAAAGCTGTAATACTGTGCCTGGAGTGATAAAAGGCTTTGGCCATTTTACAGCTCAGCATGGATAGGACTGTATTAATCCTATGCTTAAAGACTTTGCTGCGGAAATGGCAAAAGACTTTGTCCCTCTCTATCTCGGCATTGTTGGCACTGTGCTAATCCTATGCTTAAAGACTTTGATAGAAAAGCAGACATTTGAGGTGAGCAAATTTAGAGTGTCACTGGTGTTGAAAATGCTCTATACTGGAGTTTCTTACCACCTAAACTTGAGATCTACCCAGACTTCTCTGCTTCTTTTAACCATTCACTGACCCCTAGAGGCGCGAGAGTGAGAGAGAGCGAGCGTTTCCGCGGAAGCAGGAGCAGGCAGGCGAGAGGCGGTGAGCGGCGGAGGTGAGAGGCGGCGGCGTCCTTTCTAAAAGCCTTCACCTTCACCGGGAAAGTGAACCGAGAGCCGTGAGCCGTGACCAGCGAGCCGTGGTTGTAGCTGAGCGCAAGCTCCCACGAGCACCAACAAGCCAACAGCCGCCCCAAGCATCCAAGCCGCGGTGCACACAGCATCTCGGAGCACCGCGGCTGCAGCAGAAGCAAGCTGCTCACGGGCGCTCTCAAGCCGCCTCCAAGCCGCAGTGAGCATAGCGGTGAGCGGTGAGCTCAGCGTCTCGGAGCACCGCGGAGCACCGAGCACCGAGGTTTAAGTAGGTTAAAGTGGAAATAAAAACTGAAACTGAAAGCCACCGAGACTCACTGATCTACACTACAGCTTCTCAGCTTTTCGGGGCAAGAGCAGGAGCTGCAAAGGTCGGTGCTTTGGAGCAAGAGAGCCCGATCCGGTCCGTGTTTTGCAGCTGACCTGCAGAAAGCTGTTGAAAGCTGTTGAGGCTGTGGATTGAAGTCCGCCTGCAGTAGCCTGTCCGTAACCGCTGGACTTTTGCGGCGTCCCGGTGAGCTGGTGAGTCAGGGGCTGGGCTACCTTCTTTAGCAACAGCGGTAAGCCCGGGAACTTATTGTGACATGTTGTGTAATTCTGCACGGCGGCATTAAACTTAGGCAGGAGAACGTCAGGAACACGTTTCCTCACCGCAAGCAGCAAGCAGTAAGCAGTAAGGAGAGGTGGGCGGAAAGGGTTGTGAGAGGCTGTGAATGGCTGGGAGCGGGCTACTTTAATGAAAGTGAAAATCAGGCACTAACCCGGTACCAACCCGGTATCACTACAGAGTCCGACACAACATCAGAAAGCCATCTCTAGCCACCTCTAAACCCAGGACAATACTTGACCATATCAAATACCTGGTAAATCTGGTAATTCTGCCCATCAAAATTGTCTCCTAAAGCAGTACTTACCAGAACCTGCACGATACACCTCGCTAGTCTCCGCAAAAAACGTAACTGCACCTCGCTATCCTCCCTGACGGCAGCTATTCCTGTTAGAGGGGTAGATAGGCTTGGGAGGTGGGGGAGTGCAGGTGGAGCGGGATTGGAGGTACAGTGGTACAGTGGTAGAGCTGGCACAACGGACAACAGGTTCCCAAGCCACCAAGGTATCAGTCTGCTAGGTTTCCTACCTAATAGATCTAAAGAATGAGATCTGGAAAACTGCGTCTCAACACAAGTGCAAGAGCAAGAAAAGACGAAGAAGATCAGACCCAGGGCTCAAATAAGCCAAGCAAAAAAAGGAAGAGGATGGCACAACAAAGAAAGAGGCTATTGTCGGCACCTGAGCTATCAACCCCGAGCTCAAAACAACGTAACATAGGGATACAAAAATTCTTTTCTCCTAAGGACCCCATGACGTCAATTCATGGGCAAACACAGGAACAAGCCCTCCAATCAAGCCTGACCACACTGGCACCATGTGCAAAGGAGGATGTACAACGCCAACCAATTAGTTCAAAGGAGAAGAACAAGGATTCACAGGACACTCACACTGAGAGTTGTCCTATTAACAAATCATCTGACAAGAACCAAACCTCTCAGTCTCCAGGCAAACAAAAATGCAATATTGGCTGCGGCAATCTCATTGTGGCGATAGCCCAAATAAGTAAGAACGCTTCACAATCCCATGAAAGTGATAAGGAAACAAAGTCCACGAACCAGGGCAAAGCCGAAGAAGTAATACCAAGGAATAAATCAGTAGCGGGTCAAACTGCCGCACCGGAAGACTCATGGCCAACTTCCTTCTCCCTACCTGACGACATAAGCTTGGACATACAATCAGGAACGGAAAACATCAACCAACCCCAGTTACAAGTTCATCTAAAACCCAGCCAAGGTACACATGACATCTTCAGATCTCAAGATCTTGTGATAAACGGACCAGGGTGTAACGGAAGACTGGAATCTACACCTTTACACCAAAATATCAACCCCCATGAATGGGACAAAGATCGAAATAAAAATATAGGAAGGAGCAACAACATTCTAAACCTGGAATCTCCAATTACGATATCTTCAATGAGCAGGACAAACGAAGATTTAGATGTCCAGGAAACATCGCCCAAAGAAGAAGACAAGACCTCATGGAGTGAAACACTTCTAAATACCTTAGAGCAGGCAATCAAAGCTCTGAACTTCCAGTCGGATAAAATGGACGTTCAAATCGATTTAATAAATGTCATAGCGAGCCATATCTCTGGTATAAACAACAGGCTGGACCACATGGCAACCCTACTTCAAGGGAGAGCTGAGAAGGGACCTTGCACAGAGATTATCCAGCCAAGCTGTGTTTGTGGTAAACTAGTGGATAACATGTCAAATTTACCATTAATATTAAATGACATACTAAGGGCGGTCCAGTCATCAATGGACATAAAACATAACTCCAAAACCCTGAGTAACATTGAGTCAATAAAATCAGATGTGGGAATTGGAAGCCAACTCATAGTAAGAGATTCCACTCAAAACAGCTATGTAGAAGAAGAAATAAGTAAGCAGTGTAAAGAAAAACCTGGCAATGATCTAGGTCAAAAAGAGGAGGCACAACACGCAATGACCCAGTCTAAAGAAAAGCTAACAAAAAGACAAAGGAAGCGCGCAAGGAAAGGGAGGGTTCAACTCAAATTCCAACCATCAACAGATATTCATAGCTATCCAATCTTTCATCACACCGCTAATAGGAAACAGAAACCAGCACCCGAAGTAATTGCATCAAAACACATCAACACACCCCCGGTCCAACCAAATCAGTTAAATGCTGTGAATGGGACCATCCTGAGTATAGAATCTTCACCCCTCCAAACCTCCTCAAAACCAAACCATACACAATTGATTACACAACCAAAAAATCAAATAAAGAAAAAAGAAAACTCCCCAAGAACTCAGGATAAAGCTAAGATGAAAGAGGAGTCTGATGAAAGGGTCTTAAATAATGAAGTCAGTGTAAATCACACAGTAATGATCCACCAGACAGATGAAACGCAATCACTCCAGGTCAAATCAACAAACCAGGAATTAAGGCATCAAAATGGCCCAATCTTCGTGGATATTGAACAAAACCCAACAGATAAATACGAGCAAGAGTGCAGAGCAGATGAAAAGGAAAATAAAAGAACACCAATAAAAATAAACCTAAACGAAGATGGACGAATCTGCAGTACTCACCAATCAAACAAACAAACAAGGCGCATACATATACCACAAAACCCGATCATTGATAAAAATACGGACAGGTCTAATGAACCAACAACCTACCTGAGAAGAATAGACGGTCCATTCGAAGATCTAATAATAAAAACATTAAGTCAAGGGAGAAGAATAACTACAAAAGGGGAAACAACAGTAAATTCAAATCCAGAAGAAGACACACAAGCTAAAACAAGCTCACAATTACAAGCAGAAATAAATAATAAACTGACATTTATTCCGGAATACCAGACATCAGGACCACAAGATTTTCTGAATAGAGGTAACATAATGAGGCTATTAAGAGAAATTCCAGAATTGAATGACATAGAATCTCAAGATCTCTTGTCAGTAGAATTTAGGTGCACCAAAAATATGTCAGAGGTGGAAGAATCCTTAACCACCTGGTCAACTAAAGAAATAGTTGATAGAATACTTGAAATGAGTTCGTCATTTGAAGCCTGGGGCATTACACTGAGGCGAGACGATCGGAAAAAATATCCTTTTCCACTTTTAAAAACTTTAACCTTATGTAAAAAGACAAAGGCTGAGGGGAACATCCAAAAATCATGTTTAAAAGGAGCGTGTGGGGTTTCTCCGCAAAAAAATACACTACAAAATAGACAAGAAAATGCAGCGGCACAAATAGGCACCCGTGAACAGGCAACAGATTGGACCTGGGTGGCTTCGGCTTTGAACAAAAAATGCTCCTAACAAGACGAGACATTTAGAAAAAGATACCATGTTACACCCACGGTCAACAGCTGATAATCTAGAGAAATCAATTGCTGTAAATCCGTGCACGATCAGCCTCTGTTCCTGGAACGTACATGGTTTCAGCAGCTTGTGCCATGACCACGAAACTGCAAACTTCTTGAATCAACACGACTTAATACTGTTACAAGAAACCTGGAACCTACACCAAATCTCCATCCCAGGATACATTGAATTCCACGTCCTCGCTGAAAAAACCTCCAACTTTGGTCATCCTAGAGGAGGCTTATCAACGTATATTGCCCAACAACACAGATGGCATACTGAAGAAGTAGACACTATGGTTAAATGGATACAAGTAATAAAACTCACGGAGAAATCGGTCGCCGGCACAGGCTCCTGTAATCTATTACTGCTCAACGTTTATGTTCATCCGGAAAAGAAGGAAAAGAACGAAAAACTGATTACTCTACTCACCTTGATCAGGGCCTTGCAACTCACTCATGAGACGTATTCCATGATTATATCAGGTGATTTTAATAGCAACCTAACAAAAGATGACAAGATAATGCAAGCTCTTGAAGAACTGGGCCTTTTCATTCTAAATAAGGAAGTCAGTGGGAATATTGGTATACCTATAACCTTTTTAAGCGGTAACCGAAAGTCAACAATAGACTTCACAATATTCAGCAACAGCTTGTTACCAACGGTGAGTGATTTTTCAGTGGAGCAACGTGTGGAAAGCGATCATTTCCCTCTAATTACCAAAATGATAATGCTGGTTACCAAGACGGAAAAACAAAATACCATCATCCAGTATACTGAAAAATTTAATCTACGTAAACTAAAATGGAGAGGAAAGGATATAAAACCAACAATGGATAAAATCAAAAAAGAATTGCTCAGCTTAACACCAGAAGAAAAAGGAAATCTGGTAAAAACATGGGAACATCTATGCGAAGCAGTAACAAATAATCCCCCACATACAAATCAAAATCCAATAAGATTCAACACTGGCAAAAAGCCTTGGTACACTACTACCCTGAGGGAAGAAAAAAGAAAAATTGCACGCGAAGTCCGCAAGCAGGCATCATTGATAAAAAATGGAAAAAAATCAAATAAATCGGAATTGAAAGTTATGCGAAAAAAATATAAGATCATGCTAAGGAGTGCAAAAACACTGTACCATGAGGAAATGTGGACTAACTTACTAATAGCAAGTAAACATAAAAATGCCAGTACATTTTGGGGTATTATCAATAAACTGACAAGGGGGAATACTCTAAAACAGGAGGCAGGTATTGGAGAAAGTATATGGACCCAGCACGTTGAAAAGATGTTCAGCGACAGGACGGAAGGGGAAAAAAGGCACTGTAATCCGGAGTGCAAAGTATGCACTAGAAACTTCGAGCATGCAGAAAATTTGCTGGGAAAAGGAGTTAATGCTCCAGGAGACAAGCTGAAGCAATCACTGGGTAGTGGAAACGAGAACAACCCCAAAAATTCACAGTTTAGTAAATCAGAAAAAATAGTGAATGCCGTGACCGACACCCTAGTAACAACAGACCAGCTTAAAGATAAAATAAAACGCCTGAAAAAAGAGGGTGCAGCGGGTCCAAATGGGCTCCCAAATGCTATTTTTAAATATTCGCCTGAATTTTGGGCAGAATATTTAACTCCACTCTTCAATGCAATCTATAACCAGAACAAGCCACCAAGATCCTGGAATGGAAGCATAATTCACCCCATTTTTAAACACGGTGATCACAACGAGCCGGGGAACTACAGGCTAATATCGCTAACGGATGTTGAGGCGAAACTATATGGATCATGCCTATTATCACTCCTTCAGGACTGGATGGAAGATACAAACATCATACCAATGTTCCAAACTGGTTTCCGGCCAAGGACGGGTACATTGACAAACCTGACAACCCTGGCGCTCCTGAAGGAAAAAGCTGTAAAAAGAGGGACAAAACTGTATGCTTGCTTTATAGACCTTCGAGCAGCTTTTGATAAAGTGAATAGACCCCGGCTATGGGAAAAATTAAGATCATGGGGTATCCCAAAGAAGTTATTGGAGGCAATTATAATATTGCACAGCAACACCTGGGCTCGAGTAAAACTGGGAGACGGTAGCAGCGTAACGGCCGAAATAATAACACAACAGGGCCTAAAACAAGGCTGTGTACTGGCCCCAAGTTTATTCAACTTGTACATGGCAGATATTGTCAACCACATGGAGATTGGGGAATGCCATCCACCGCACATGTCAAAAATCCCAATTCCCTTTCTGCAGTATGCAGACGATATTGTTGTTCTGAGCCAGACCCCAATAGGGTTGCAAAGATCGATCAATAATTTGACAACCTACTTGGAGCATGAATGCTTGGAACTGAACAAAGAAAAAACTAAGATTGTCCGCATTGTGGATCCTAAAAAGCAAACATTCAAATGGTATGCAAATAGCACCCCAATAAAGGAGGAAACTTCATACAAATATTTAGGATTGAAATTGGGGCGAGGGCCGACGAACAAAGAACATAAAACAGAGCTAAAAGCAAAAACACAGTCTCTGATCTATGCATACCGGCAATTACAAAATAAATTGAGTTGTCCAAATTATTCACACCTGCTGAAAGTGATCAAAGCTCAAACCCTGCCATCCTTATCATACGCACTGGCCACCTGGTGTGGCAAAGAGGCCGGGCTGTTAAATAGCCTACAAACAAAAGTATATAAGGCAGTACTAAACCTTCCAAAATCATCAGCTCCAGCACAGGTTCGCCTAGAATTTGGCCTTCTAAATCAAAAATTTCGCAGTATGGGAACCTTTGTGAAACTTTGCCATAAAATACGCACGTCGGAAGCCAATACATTGGACAACCTGTGCTGGAAAGAAATTGAAATTCAACAGAAACAGCAAGTTCCAAACAGTTGGGGAGGCTACCTATCACAATCACTAACCTGCATAGGAATTGAAGAATCCTGGGACATGAATCCAGACAGATTCACTTTTGATAAAATTGTAAATAATGCGGTTAAATGGGAATCCTATCTGGAAGACAAGATAATTACCGCAAAAAGACGACACGGGTGGACCGTGATAAATTGATATACCGGGATAAAACCACAGTCCTACCTAGAAAGTCACTTTAACAATTCGTTAAAACAAAGATATATAAAACATCGATTAGGTCTACAGTTCTCAAAGGACCTGCTACCAGCCTGGAAAAACTGCCACACCGACCCCCATTGTCGCCTATGCGGATATCGAAATGAAACATTACCGCACATACTATGTGTGTGCCCGGCACTTAAGGACTTGAGGAGACGACTTTTAAAGAACATTTTTAACAAATTGAATATTCGGACTTGTAGGCAAGCCGTAATCCAATGGCTAGATGGATCATGTCCTATGCTGGCCTGCAGAGGGGTCAAATATATGATGAAAGCCCAATCTCTCCTACAGCAAGCTGACCTTGGAATTATACCACCAAGCTGAAATTACTGACTCTTACTTGCCACTTACAAATAGTTTTAATTGCCAATATTTTAAAATGTGTTTTATGTCCCAAGTTGATCTAGATGCATATTGTAATGATTTTTAGTAATTTTATACAATAAAAATTGACTTGACTCTGCTTCTTTTTTGCATAATTTATACATCACGCTAACCCTGAAAGGGTATTGTTTTGACTTATAATGGGTGCTCCCCTTGTCTGGACAAAGCTATACCTCTCTGAAGAGTTCTAATGAGAGCGACCCATGTGTCAGGAGTTGCTTTTATTAAATTCAGGTTGGCTTGGATGTTATTTTACCAATCCAAAGCTGTAATATTGTGCCTTGAGTGGCAAAAGGCTTTTGCCATTTTACAGCTTGTTATGGATAGCACTGTGCTAATCCTTTGCTTAAAGACTTTGCTGTAGAAATTACAAAAGCTGTGTTCCTTTCTATCTCGAAGTGGATGGCACTGTGCTAATCCTACGCTTAAAGACTTTGATAGAAAAGCAGACATTTGAGGTGAGCAAATTTAGAGTGTTGCTGGTGTTGAGAGGGCCCTATACTGGAGCTGCTTTCCACCTAAAATTGAGAACTACCCAGAGTTTTATGATTCTTTTTTTTGCATATATTTATATATGTATATATATAGATAGATAGATATCAATAATGTTTTTTTGTTTGATGGCAAAGTTTACAAGCAGAAACAGGGCGTGGCAATGGGGGCATGCTTCTCCTCCAGCTATGCATGTTTACATGTAGGCTGGTGGAAGGAGCATGTCCTCAAGGTAGAGCACAAGGCACTTTATGAACAACATGTGATTGAAATGTGGAGATATATAGATGACATTTTTATCATATGGAGGGGGAACCAAGAGGAGGCGAGCAAATTTGTTGACCTTATCAATGTTAATGCATGCAATTTGAATTTTACATCACACATTGAGCCAATTACAACCAATTTTCTCGACATTACCGTTTCTGTACATAATGAGACAGTTGAAACATGTTTGTACAGGAAGCCAACGGTGGGCAACACACTTTTACACGCCTCTAGCTTCCATCCCCATCACACAATTGCCAGTTTGCCTTCTGGGGAGTTTTTAAGACTCCGCAGAGCATGTAGTTTTGAGTCTGCATTGATGGAGGCCCAAAAAACTGCTAAACTCAGACTTTTAGAACGGGGCTATGATCCATACAAATTAGAGTTAGCTATGAACAAAGGCAATAATAAAAATAGAACAGAGCTACTCCACACAGCCCCAAGGGTCACAAAGCAAAATCCATATCCCAAGCAGCCACTGCCAATGCGGGAAATCAAGAGGGGTCTAGGGTAGAACCATGTAGATTCATCTCTACATACAGTAGACAGTCCAACATCATTAAGAAAATTATTCATGCCAAATGGCCCATTGTACTCACAGATGTTGTTCTCCAACGAGTACTTCCGAGCAAACTTAATTTCACTTATTGGAAGGCGCATTCAATGCGAAGTGATCTAGTTAAGACCAGTCCTAAAGTGTACCACAAAAGCAATTGGGTTTCCCCCAAAAGAGGATTTTTTAAATGCAGCACATGCCGGGCCTGCAAGTATGGGGTGAACACCAATTCTTATACTACTGCTTTTTCTGATGTCCCAATAAAAATGAGTGGACACTATACCTGCCGTACTGATCATGCCGTTTATGCCCTCAAATGCATCTGTGGATTACAGTACGTGGTGAGTACAAAACTTCAGGTCTATTCATGGATCTTGCAACATCTCAGGGCCACTGTAAACTCGGATCCAACTTATCCTGTTGCCAGACACATAAAAATGGAACATAACAATAATCTCAATGTCCTGCAATATTTTGTAATTGACAGTGTCCCTCAGAACAAAAGGGGTGCAACAGGGAAAAGATCCTTAGACAGTTGGAAACCAAATATATTATTGAGCTCAACACTAGAATCCGAGAGGGCTCAATATATGCGATGATTTTGCACCATTTTCTCTAGATCTTTAGTTAAAAAGCGTGGAGAGTACACGGATCATGTTTACAATAGTAATGCACTTTGGTTTTATAATTATTTTACACCTATGAATCACACTTTTAGACCACATGCTTTTAATGTTGTTTTAGTCTTTGCTATGTACCCGATGTGTATGTGTTTTACCATGTATTTATATGTTCCATATGAATGGGTGGTTTTATATAATTTATTGGCACTTTTTTGCACAGATTTATTAACATGACATACGGGTATGACTATTGTCAATTTGATCTGGTTACATATATATAACGTTACACTCCAAAACTGCTTCACAGGTAACCACGGAGAAACGGACACTTGGATGCGCTGAAGAGTTGCAGGTAATTATTAATGTAATTTTTCCAAGTGAATTGCATCGTACAAGGAGAAAAGACGCGTTTCGTATATATATATATATATATATATATATATATATGTATATATATATATATATATCTTACAGAGTGTCAGTTATAGTTTCACAGCGTTTGATCAAGGGGGTGTCAAAATTGGTATAAAATCCAATGCATTTTACATACACTTTGTATATTCCTTAGCACAAAAATCGTCGGTTGAATGTTTCTGAAAATGGACAGGATTATATATTATGGTGTGCAGATGATTCTGTGGGGTCCAGCAGATAAATAGGGTAATAATTCTTTACGTTGTAAGTGGTTTAAACTTAGTGATATCTGTGGCCACTGTAGTACTGTGTTACTAGCGCGGTAGATTGCGATGACAAGTCATTAGCTGATTGGCAAATAACTGCCTTTACAAAAGTTAGAGGCAATCATGTTTTTTTTCAGCTTAAGCTTCCGTATGTTCTGCATTACGCCTTGCAATGTAGGTGAGTATTAGGTTTGTTTTGTTTCCCATATCTTTTACCACTTTAGCAAAGTGGTAAAATGTAGGGTACAATATTTATGTTAGTGTATATATACATTTTTTTAAAGAAATACAGATTACCACAGTACTATTGCGGTACCAAAAAAATAAGTTAAAAAAAAATTGAACATTTTAAATACACTTAAATACACTATATTTTATTAAGATAGTCTGCTAAAGTATATTCTCTAGTTTTAACATATTTAAATGTCCTGAAAAAAGTGCTCAGAATGGTGCATTAATTTCCTAAAATTACTGCACTGGTAAAGAAAAACACAGTTCCCGTAGAGAGCTACAAAAATATAGAGAAATTTATAAACAAAAATTGCAACTGTAGAAACATGTCCTATCTAGCAACGGCATATTTTTTAAATCAAATATATAGAATCATATAAATATGTTGCAGCATCTATTACCACTTTATTGAAAGGTTAATAGGTAGGGAATAAATACCAAACCTAATACCTTCATCAGAAGGCATAACGCAGAACATGGCCAAAGTGTACCTAAAAACAGCATACATGCCTTTAGCTTTTGTAAATGCAGTCATTACCCAATCAGCTAATGAATGGTCATTATTGTCTACAGTGGTTGTGCAGCAAAGTACACACACATTTGGCAAAAATACCAAACAAACATCTCTCACAAAGTTTAAATGGATTAAAACCTATAAAATAGTTACACTACTTATCTGCAGTACTCAAAATGATCATCTGCTCACCATAATATGTAACCATTAAGAAAATGGGGTAACCCATAAGGTATGGACCTGGGCGTTCAATGATATCAAAAAAACAATGGTCCTAGACCTATTAATTATACAAATTGAATTAAATCAATAATATCCGCAATATTTTGTGAGTAGAGCAACCACAATCCGTCTGCTCTATTGTACAGAAAAAACTTTTGTACCACAAAATGAAATGAACCTAAACCACCAAAACGAGATTACTTTTGATTTATTAACTTATTCATCATCTTTTTTGTTTTTTTGTATTTTAACAATTCATTTTAAACACATCTTATTTCCAAATTGATAAAAACAGAGGTTGCCCAAGAGAGAAATTGTGCAAAAAAGGAGGGTGATCAAGAGTGTGAAAACAAGTGAACGGAAAGGAAACAAATTAGTGGATAGAGAGAAATTATTCACATTATTTGCAGAACAATACCGGACTTATGCTTAACCGTATTGGGACCCTGGCCAACGTTATTTTTGGGTTTTTCAATCAGAGCACTTTTGAGTAGACATATATCTGAAAAGTAATTTGCACTTTATAAAGTTCTTTTTTAGTTGGTCCAAGGGTGATTAAAAATACCGTCGACGTTTCGACTCGTCTTATGCCCGACCGGTAATTTAAACCTGGGGATTGCGAGTCTTCATCAGGACTGGAGATACAAAACGTAGGCAACCAAGGGATAATAATAACCCTAAGAGAGATAAAAATGGCGATTACTAACTGAGGTGGATAGGTTTTGTGCAAGGCCGTAGCCCATGAGAAGTATTATGTTCTTACCCTTCAATAGTACAAGAGCAAGAGGAAGTGGTCCTGAATTCCAACTTTCCTTATAATATTCTGTAAAACAAATAGTGAAACCCAGGATTTATCTAGGTCTAAACACTGCTCTAAACACATTCATATGTTAGAGTGGAAGTTATTTATTTACCCTTATTTTGTTGATTCCATCCTCACCACATCTTGGTAGGGATACAGTGCTTCATACAAGCACCCTGGTAGGTTATTACCTGCAATCAATTATATCGATATCAATGTACAATACACAAAAAATTGTGAAATTAATAATTAAATTGGGGTTTAATCCCAAAGGTATTACCTTAGAGACTTTTTCATTAGAATTCTAGATAGCTCCCGTTGATCAATCCGGTAGCTACAAACAGAGACACAATATAGTCTCACTTAAGATGTACAATTTTCAACAACAAAGGAGACATACGTATTCCAACCTTAAGAAAAACTATAAGCCCCATTTACCTTGTATGCGCGTTTGTCAATGCATATGGTAGGGGTGCCTATTCCTCGAGTCAAATTTCTGTGGGAAGAGAGGAGACACAGATAGTTTTATTGTCTCCCTCAAAGTTGTACAGCTAATTCCGCTACACCGACCCTGAAGATCAGGGTCTATGAAGGCATACCCAGTCTTAGGTCTTCTTACCTTTCTGCCGGTTATTCGAGTCGCGTAATGCAGCCAAGCCTCGCTCCGGTCGAGGACGCCGCCGTTACTGAACCAGCGCATGCGCGTATAGTTATACCTATCCGCCTCTAACAAGGATGGACATAGAGAGCAGACTCTTCTTAAGCCCTGTAACGAAGTACATTGTTTTTTGATCGGCAGTCTGTGAGCAGCCAGCGGATATCAACAAAAATATTTAATTGAGCATAGTGCACGTTATTGTTAAAATTAGCTGGCTTTTTCGATGTTGTAAAAAATTTTTGAGCAATTTTTCAAAATCCAGTTTGGATAAATTACAACGCCCCAATTAGATACCAGGAGTTGATGGCAATATCGGCGGCGTGCTAAAAACGCAAAACTACGATTCTGTTACCAGGGTTGTCCACCTCACAAGAGAAACAAACGATGGACAGCTCATTTATCATAGCTATGCCACTGTGTGTATATAGACGATCATGGCTCCAACCAATTAGCTGAATAACATCATGGATTTAACCAGTGAAATTGACAGTCAGTATTATAACTTCACAAATAATACAGGATGGACCACATTTTCCTGTACTTATAGGCAATCGGTTACATGTAAGCATATACACATACAGTCATAACAATCCAACATGTTTATCAAAAAAGATAAGATCAATAGATACAATTAGTGTTGTTCATTATAGTTGTCACACGAGAGTTATATGTAAAAAGACATACTTTTGTGGTAACCTGGGTGGTCGAAAGTAGGCAGATGTTCTGAGGGGCTAGCCGTGAGTAATAGATCTATAAATTTACCACCAGAGGCAGCACCCTACGTGTGTGTCCTCTCGGGAGTGCCTGCGCTCGCTACTGGGAAAATTGAAAGTCACCGGGACCTCAAAAACAAAGTCCAGTTTTGGCTGACAATGAATAGACCGTTTCCATCCAACATTAACGGGACAATCCTAAATGTCAGAAGGGTGGGGTGGATAGGCTCCCGTCCCAAGACCACAGCGGGACACCTGGTCATTGTTAACTTCCGGGATAACCTGGTCGTCCCTTAAATACGAAGCTGGGAGCCACAAAGAGGAGATGGGCCTATATCAACACTTGAATTGTGCGATTTTTACCCAAGAACTGCACATTCGCCAATCACTAGGTGGAGCGTAGAGAGATACCACCGGGGGGCAGGCGGGGTCCTGTATCAACTAGTTACCAGCAGTTACCCCCTATAATTACTAGAATCTACCCCCTGGCCCAGATATGTTACTCTGATAGGACAAGGATATCGCTCCTACCAACTCTGTATTGTTTGATTGTAAGGAAAACTGATGTATTTTTTACTTTAAATTTTATTGTTATTTTAATGTAAATGAATTTTGTATTTTGTATGCTTTTATGGTTAATAATCTTAACCGAATAAAGTACCTACTACTACTACTACTACTATAGCACTCCACTGTAAGCCAGTCCAGTGTATGTGTATGCACTCTACAATATTTATTGGATGTAGATCCAGTTTACCAAACCCCACTGTAGGCTTTCCCACTGTATACCACTGTACCCTATGCCACAACCATCAACACCACTCCAATATATGCCACTCTATTCTATCCGAGTTCACTGTACACCACTTCACTGTATGCGACTCCACTCTATGACACTCCAGTATAAGCACTCTGGTATACCCCTGTCCCCTTTACTCCAATCCACTATACCTCAATACACTCTACCACAGTACACTTAAGAACACTTTCCACCACTATATTTTACCGCACTCCACTTAATAACACCCCACTCCAAAAGACTAGACTGGACGAATATTACAAACTTGTTACTAATCAGTGCTTTAAATGAGACGGTACTCACCGGTACTGTGTACCAGCACTTTTGAATTGTACCCCCATGAGTACCGGAACTTCTCCTTGACTAAGGAGAGTACAGGTACTCTGAAGGCTATAATCAGGCTCATGTTATGATAGTGTTGCAAGGTAGGACCGTTTCTGATGAGACTGACTGCAAAGGAGCTATGAATGTGTGCATTGATAGACGATTTTAGATTGTGTCCAGTACTGACAAAGTGCCAATTGAAACAAAACCTACTGAGATGTTCTATTTACCTAGCTTCTCTCACTCTCCTAGTGTGCCCTTAGGGATGGGAGCCATTATTACAGCACAGAACCTCAAGGAGAAAATGTGCCCTTAATAGTTTTGTTATCATGGTAAGAGCAGCTTCAGAACCTTCCCTTAATAACAAAATTGTATCTCAAAGAACTTTCTGGTCAGCAATTCTTTTACTTTTAGGCAGTCAGCAAGTAGTGCTACAAACACATTCCCTATACAGCACTACACACAAATCTCAATGCAGCACTGCACACAAAATCCCAAATGAGTATGAATTTAAGAGAAGTTTGTGAGTTCTTCTCTTTCAGTCAAACTGTGGCTATGTAAGGCACATGGCATTGTTGGTTGTGATGAGAGCCTGTAGCAACGTCGAGTGTGAAGGGGGATGTCACTGATCATCAGACAGAGAAGGCACATGCATTTATCGTACAACTTGGATATTGCTTTTGTAAAAACAAATCTGTTTCTGTAAATGATGTGTATGTGTGAGTGTATGTGTGAGTACCTGTGTGTATACATGAGTCTCAGATGTGCACTATGAATTGGTAAAAAAAGGATATTCTATTTCAGCAGATTATGTTAATAACTGTTCTTCTTAGTGCAATAGAGTTCTGTACAACATGATGCCTGATCAACACATTTAATGAATAGAAAGAACATGCATAATGGCAATATGGATAGCATTTCACATATCATCGGTTGGAAGATACAGTGTGGCTGCGCACAGCGCTACATGAAACTCCTACATAAAGAAAATGAATAGGTGCTAGTCACCATGAAAATGAAACTTTTTATTAACTATGCAGTTTATACATAAAATCTTACGACCCACTACCAAAATAGTCTTTTAATAAAACAATGTAACTATTTATTATGTTACCAAAAGCACCAGACGCTAAGTGAGGGTGCTTGCACTAGTGCAGCTATGCAAGTCAGCCCAGGAGGGATGGCTTCAATGGAAAGGTGGTACTTCATAAGAATGCTTCACATGAATGCCAATAACCAGTTTATTGTTCACTGAAGGCTGTTTGTTAGCGTTGGAGTATATTTACTTATAAGATGCACCGTTTGCTCTTCCCACTGGTTTGATTCCAGTGATCTCATCCTTGAACAAAAAAGTATGCAAGATATGTTTCTTCAGCAGTATATTTTCATTTATAAGTCTGCTGCTTTTCAACTGCACCCAGTGTGTGTCTGAAAAGGTGGCTACTAAATCTGTGTACATAGAAGACTTTCTTAATAAATGCACTGACTGCAGTGATGGCAAATACGTATTTTAGGTCTGAGAATGGCAATTGTTTGAGAGGAGTCCGTGTGAAAGACCACTTTAATTCAAGGGGTCAGTTTTTCAAGTGGTCAGTGTAGCGGCCAGGGTTCAAAAGACATACTCCCCACCAAAAAAAACAAAAAAAAATGTTTGTTTAGTGCCAGTGTAGGTGAATTAATACATACACAATATCTAGTTCCACATCAACATTCCCAGATGGACTCTGAGAATATCTTGATCT
Source organism: Lissotriton vulgaris (assembly GCF_964263255.1). Lineage (NCBI taxonomy): Eukaryota > Metazoa > Chordata > Amphibia > Caudata > Salamandridae > Lissotriton > Lissotriton vulgaris. The sequence continues at coordinate 580,116,334 of NC_141687.1, read as the reverse complement.
CTTTGGTTGCTGGCGCTTAGCCCCAACCAAAGTCCCGCCCATGTCCAAAGTTCAATTTGATGAGTACCTGCAATTATTTTTCCCCATTTAAATTACTGTTACTAACATTATAAAAGCCATTGAAGTACACAACAAAACAAATGTTAAAGATAAGTTATAGTTAGGAAAACATTCTTTATGCTTGATATAGAAACCCAACTTAAACTGCATAAACATTTGAAATTCTAAAGTTATAGATATCTTTTAAATTTATGAATTCTGCACCACTTATGCAGAGTGCGCGTCTCGCACCTATTTGGAGGAAATCAAGTTTGGAAATATATATTTTTTTCACAAGAAAAACAAAATTCTCTTCAAAAATTACAGTTTAGTTATATGAGAATTTCGGTGACAATGTAACATTTTACATGTCCAAAACTACTGAAATTCACCAGCTATAGTTAGCTCAAGTAACTATAAATCGTGCACTAAGGTAACTATAACTCGCACCCCCTCCATGTGATAGAGCGCGCAGGTCACCCGGGTCACTAGTTTACCAAATTTCCACGCACTGGGCCCTGGCGTGCATATGATGACAGTGTTTTTGCATGAACCGGGTGAAACCTTTCCACGCTACTATGAGTAATTCGGGGGGTGACTCTCACACCACTTACTATTCATGTACCTGACTTACCACAGGCACATTACTCCTAATGGATCAGGAGCTAGCAGTGGACAGGCAAACAAGATTCCTAAAGGAGTAGAACTTTTATACACTTAGTACATTTATCCACACTTTATACTGTATAATGACCACAGACACCTGATGGGTTTTCAAAGTTTATATGAAGAAATTTCAGAATGAATATGCCAGGATAATGAAGCAGATACAAATCAGTACATCGATAATCAGAATTAAAGCCACAATGTAACTATGGATTCGGGCAAGTACCATTAGAGTAATTGGGAACACTACAGGGTATGAGCACTGGGGAACAAGCTATTCAGCATGAGCTTAAACTAAGGCAAGGGACGTGAGAAGGACCTAACATGTGCACTAGTATTCTTAAACTAGACTTTTATGCTATTCTTACTAAGTTCACTGCAAACATACTAAAGGGAAGGGAAAATGGAACACACTAAAATAATATGACAATTTAATAATATCCTACAGGTGGGGAGAGAAGTGGAACATCACTAATAAACAATTGCATATAAATCACTTTTAAAGGTGATAGGGCAATATCACAGGCAAGAGTGCTTTATTAAGAAGAGGAAAGGTAAGAGTATAGTCAGACGGACACCCACATAGAATATTTACCTAGGACGGGAATGAGGACCAACCCTGGCCACGGGTCAGCTTGGGAATAGGCGAGGACAAGGACCCTCAAGGAATCAGAATGCCAGTAGGCGAGCAGGTACAGCTCATGGACAGTCAGGACAGGATACCCCTCAGGATTTGGATCAGGACTGGGCTCATCAAAAGGCACGACCAACACCTGCAGCCTCGGATGCAACGCCTGCGTTACCCCCTCTCTGCACGGAATCCGCCAGTAACCCCGATTGGGTTTTCGAATCTCCCAGCAAAGTGCTTCGCCAGCACTTAGGACTATTTCCACCCCTTGGAGTTTGTGGAAAGTATGGACGGAGTGCTCCGCAGCGCTCTGTATCAATCACCTATAGAGTTCGTAGGGTCAGTGACAGGTCTGCTACTCGGACAAGTCGGACAATTTCTCTAAGCTAAACTAGACTAGTTATACTGTTTTGGGACCCCTAGACCACCCACAAATGTTGCAAGTGACAAGGTTCCAAATTATGATTGGTCAGGAGAGGTGGTTATGTCATGGTTACCACCTATAATTCTGCGTTCCCACAATGAATATTTAATTTTTCATACCCGCCCCTTGCGTTCACGTTCCCAGGCATAGGAATATGGAAAACAATGAGAGTATACAGAATATAGAAACATTGTAGCAAAATTTAGGTAGATAGCAGCATCTTCTCCCATGACCTAGGTAGGTTCCCAGGCGCATCTTGCTTCAGGAGCCAGCTGGCTGAGTTCTGCTTCTGCGCAGTTGGGTTTTTCCCTCATCACGTGTGCGGGGAGTTTACAGGCTTCAAAATGGATTCAATCTCCCGACCCAGGCCCATGGATGCGTAATATATGAAAAGTAAGCGAAAACAAATTAGAAACACAGAAAAAATGAATACACTGTATACCAGGTAATGCTTCACTGCACCCCTTACTTTATAATATTTATAGCTTTAAAGGTTAGTGCAAAAAGACAGATATGCAAAAGCAGCAGGAGCTGGCAGAGAGCATGGTTAAATACAAGCGGCCACTTTTAGCGACAATGCGCATGAGCAACAATATCCCTCCAAAATGCGAGTGCGTCACATCACGTGGGTATGACCGACGCATGCGCAGACTGGATTTCTGCGAAGCGGCCATTCAGTAGTGCAAGCTTGTTATTATGGAAAAACACATAGGCAAGCCTCCTAGGGACACCCGCGTGTTGGGGAAAAAGGCGAAATAAATGACGGACAGGTTGAATTAATATGATTGCAAGTTAGGCGAGGTTCTTGAGTAAGAGCAAGTCGCTTTACGTGCGAATCCTTGCTCCATCACATGCACTGTTTTCTCATCAATAAATTGTATACTATAACTGGTGAATTTCAGTGGTTTTGTTAATTTAAAACGTTACAGTGTCACTGAAATGCTCACCTAACTATAACTTTACTTTAACCTTTGTTACTTTCCGTGAATTTCTATTGTTTAAAAAAATATATATAGTGATATTGTATTCCCATACGTAAAACCAACCCTCTGGGGTCCCTGGGGCCTTTAAGGCTCAGGAGAGGGGCCACATGCCACCCTCCTGAAAATGTACATTTTGTGCCACTCCATCAATCCATGGCCTGTCCTGTTTTTTTGTTTAAAAAGATACATGGGAGTGCTTTTTAAAACAAATGTTGTAGCGTATTCGTGGACCCTCAACGGATTTGCGGGAAAAATTATTATTATTATTTTTTTTAACCAAGGCGATGTCCCCCTGGGACCCCACCACTAGGGGTGGGTGGAATTGGTGGAATTTGATTATGCATAATCTGCAGAATGTGTATCTCACACAGGAGGGCCAAAGGAAAGAATTATGCTTCAAAATAAATAAATTCTATCCTAAATGACTTCCTTATTCATAATTCTCACATAAAATTAGGGTAGTACTATAGGAGGCTATCTATTTTAGAAAAGGGAAAGGGAATTGAAGCAAATGGGCCCAATCTGCAGAATAACATTAAAATTCTGCAAGATTCCATAGAATTCCACAACGGGCGACTGGGCATCTGGCAAACTTTTCTTCGCGTAAAATGCACCCTTGCATCAAAAACTAGATGCGAGGATGCATTTTGTGCTAAGAAAAAGCTCTGCCAAACACCAAATGCACTTCAGTGCATACCCCTTGGCGTCCTTACATACTCTGAAGTGGTTACAGCAGATTATGTGAGGGGTATGAACTGTAAGTGTATTTTGTATTTGGCACTGCTGTGCATACCCCTCAGCCCCATTGCATACTCTGCAGTAATCACTGGAGAGTATGTAAGTGTGGGATAGGAACAGTAGTGCCAATATATCAAATGCACTTATAGTGTGAAACATACACACGCTGTATGGCGAGTAGATAGAGTTGGACATGTGAAACCTTTCTAACATGGAAAAGAGATATTGTGAGAGTTGGAGAATTTCTAACATGTTACAAATCCAGTTATAGCCCTGGAAAAACTCGAGTATGGGTGGAGATACAGCGTATGACAGAGAGTGCTCTAACATGGAGAGGATACAGTTTGAGACAGAGTCACTCTAACATATATAGAGAAGTAACAGCGAAGTCTGGAGGCATCCTAATAGGAAGCAGATACAGCGTGAGAGCTGGAGATGCTAAGCCTTGGGAAAGATACAGTGTGAGACCAGGAATCAAGCTAGTTTAAAGCAGATACAATGCAGAACCTGAATAGTCTATAATATGGAGAATGGAAGGGTGAGACCTGTAGATATTCTAACATAAAGAAGATACTGTGTGATACCTATAGGTACTATAATATGAAGCAGATAGAGCAAAGCAGTCTGGGCACCGGAGAGAAACTAACTTGGAGCATACACTTGTATATTGTGTGACCTTGAAACACTCAGAGTAAGCACATGCTTAAACATAGAGCGAGACAGTCAGTCTTGGAAATGTCAACATGAAACACATGCTTTAACACAGTAGTAAGAGTCACAGCCTTCCTGGGGTAGAACAAAGCACAAGCTTTAAACTGGAATGAGAAAGTCTTTTCTGATGTCTAACACGGCACGCGCTTACACCTGGAAGTGAGACAGTCAGAGCTCTGCAGAGGTGTAACATAGCCCGTGCTTTAACCTGGAGTGAGACAGTCTGAAAGAGGTCTGCAGAGGTCTCACACAGCATGTGCTTTAACCTGGAGAGGAGAGAGACAGTCAGAGCTCTGCAGATGTGTAACTCAGCACGTGCTTTAACCTGGAGTACGACAGGCAGCGCCCTGCAGAGGTGTAACACAGCACGTGCTTTAACCTGGAGTACGACAGTCAGAACCCTGCAGTGGTGTAGCACAGCACATGCTTTAACCTGGAGAGAGACAGTCAGAGCCCTGCAGTGGTGTAGCACAGCACATGCTTTAACCTGGAGTACGACAGTCAGAGCTCTGCAGAGGTGTAACACAGCACGTACTTTAACCTGGAGTGAGACAGTCAGAGCTCTGCAGTGGTGTAACACAACATGTACTTTAACCTGGAGTGCGACACTCGGAACCCTGCAGAGGTGTAGCACAGCACGTGCTTCCAACTGGAGTGAGACAGTCAGAGATCTTCAGAGGTGTAACACAGCACGTGCTTTAACCTGGAGTGAGACCGTAAGAGCCCTGCAGAGGTCTAACACATCAAGTGCTTTAACCTGGAATGAGGCAGTCAGAGCCATGCAGAGGTCTAACACAGAACTTGCCTTAACCTAGAGTGAGACAGTCAGAGCTCTGCAGAGGTGTAACACAGCACGTGCTTTAACCTGCCTGAAGTGAGACAGTCAAAGCCCTGAAGAGGTGTAGCACAGCATGTGCTTTCAACTGGAGTGAGACAGTCAGAGATCTGCAGAGGTTTAACAGAGCACGTGCTTTAACCTGGAGTGGCGTCTGCCAGGGGCTGCGACTGTGTGGTACTTCGCGCTAATGTTGTGCTGTATCCTGGTGGCATTAAACTGGCGTTGGGCAACCCTAGCATGTGTCGGACCCGTTTCTTAATTGGACGGGATATATATATATATATATATATATATATATATATATATATATCCACCACGGGTTTTCAGCAAGGCATTCAGCACTTGAAGCAGTCTGACATCGTGCTACCACAAGAAGACAGCAGACCCAGTAATTCCGTGAGTTGATCATTTATTTCAGCAACACAGCAGCATATATATATATATATATATATATATATATATATATATATATATATTCGTTTTTCACATTCGCTTTCTGTGAAGAGCTCCAGGGTCTGGCTACTGTTGACCCTCGCCTTGACTTAGGGGCTCTGCAGTCCTGATTCACACTTCATTAACTCCTGCTGTGCTGGTGGAATGAGGCGATGCAGCAGAGCAGGAGAGTCTAAACGAATAAACTTCTGTCTCCAGTTTCTAAGAGGACCAGTTGAAACGTGAACCTGCACAACCTTGTGATTAATGTGCAGGTGTACCGAACCCTCCCTTAAAAACCAGAACGTCTTTTGTTTTTGGAGAAAGTGTCAGGAAGGACGCCGGGACAGTCCATCAAAAACCAGCACTGTACGGGCAAATCCGGGACGTCTGGTCACCCTATACTTAGATCCATCCTTTCAATCTTACATCTATCAGCCCTTCACTCTTCCACCCACCCACCATTCCTTCTTTCTTCTTACCTGTACTTTCACAGCCCATCCTTCCTCACTTTCTTCTTTCCTTTCACCCTTTAATTCAGCTCTCTTTATCTCAGCTTCCTTTCAGCTTTCCTTTCACCCTTTGTTCACACTTCGTTCCTTCCTCCCTTTTATCCACTGCCATCCTTTGTCTGTATATCCGGAAGCCCTGTGACCCTACATCTCAGTTTTGCCATAGTAGTCCTATTCAGTGTTATTCATGTTATGTTATGTTATGTTAACTTTTTAAGCGCACGATGACCTGTGGGTGTCTTGGTGCTAAACCTGACCGTAAACCCTGGGGAATGAAAGGGGAGAAGAATTACTTTAAGAATAACAAAGTTTTCAGGTCTGTTCTGAATGAGGCAAGAGAATTAGCAGCTATAATGTCCATAGGGAGCATATTCCATAGTTTAGCAGTACCATGGCATAAGCTTCGACCTCCACAACTTGATGTTCGAATCCTTGGAACCATCATCATCCTGAAATTGGTGGACCTAAGCTGTCTACCAGGGTGGTACTAGGGGAAGATACTTTTCAGAGATACCGATCCTATGTTATTCAAGGCTTGAAGCCAGTGAAGTTTCCGAGTGTCTTTAGAAACTGATTCATACTTTGCCCCCAGCCAAGAATAATTATTAATGTTAACTACATCCTTTTCTTAAACTGTTTTTTAAAAAAATTTTAAAATTGTATTTGACTTTTGTATCATGTGCATTTTTGACAAATCTTGTATGTAATGTATTTTATTGTTCGTTTCTTTGTATGGCTTTTAAAGAGCCGAATAAAGATATTTTGACTGACTGACTGACATGATTCATACTTTGGTATGTTCAATAAAAGCCTGGCAGCTGCATTTTGCACCATCTGAAGTTTTTTCAGTTGTTGCTTCTGCATCTCAAGATAGAGGTCATTATAGTACTCTAATTTAGATGGTACTAATGTAGTTACAACCATCCTCCTGGAATCAAGGGGGATGTATGGATGAACCTTTTTCAATGTCCTAATCAGATAAAAAGTGCCCGAAACCATGGCATTGATTTGCTGGGAGAAGGTAAGTTTATTATCAATCAGGACCTCAAGGTTCATGACCTTTTCTCATTAAACATTTTCAGTGTGACCCGGGGAACTAGCCAAAACTAGCCCAAACCTGCTTTAGCTGCTAAAGTGGCAGGTTGATAATGCCAACACTGGAAAGACACATCTCTAGCAATACTACTGTGCCATGCCGACGGCAGCAACATGCAACACAAATACCAATATCATACACCTCAATCCCGAACCCTGACTCAACCATTTTAGTGAATGTATGTTATAAGGCAAGGGTTGCCAGTTTAGGTCCAAGAGAAGACCTACCAACTTGAAAATACAATTCTCTGTGTGAGAAAGGGGTGTGACATTAGAGAAGGGGGCTTTATGGTGAGAACTACCTAGGCTGACTGAGTGAGAAATTGGCCCACTTCAGCCACGAACCAAGCGAGTATTTCGAATACCAACACAAACATTTGATTAAGATTCAACACAGATTTATTGCATCCTTTCTTTGGAATATTCAGAACACTTTTGGACTATGGCCATTTAACACCTATTGGACCTGTGACAAATGAATCAGGATAGAGAACCCTTTCTCTCTAACCCCGACTGTCAATTGTGGCTCATCATCTATGGGCTTTGACCATTGGACCGGTGTCTCCTTCTACCGATATCTTTGTTAGGAGTGGAGACGATCCTTTGTTGGGACCTGCAAGTCTTTTTCTTCTCTTCCCCATCAAGTTATGGAATATGACATCTGAGCGCCCCGAGGAAGGTGTGGCCACTTCTGTGGCCCACACCAAAACGCTCATCGGCTCATGAAGGAACATGAATATCAGGACTATAACATTGGACAATTTTGTTATGTTGTTTATATATATATATATATTTTTTAACTAATATATAAAACTGAACGCTTTATCTATGTGATTGGATTTCAAAGCTCTTTATTCCGGTAAGATAACATAAAAGAAACAAAGATTCAAGATAAACTTCACACATGTCGATCGGGGGACAAGACAGTACGTATGGTAAGACTTGACAATGCAGTTAAAAATGACAATCTATAAAAAGTTAAAATAGCGAACAATGAAAATTTAAGGACAGCAGCTATCTTACAATTCAAGCTTACATCACAGAGTCTTATCAACCAAGGAAAAGTTGAAGAGCAAATTTGGCAAGGTCCCTTATCCCTTAGTGCATGTGCATTGGTTAAAATAATACAATTATAATCAGCGCACGATTACATAAGAATAAATTGTAAAACCAGTCATCACAATGAAAACAAATGGGCGGTAATCAAGAATGGACACTTAGCAGGAAATATAAAGTGACTATTTACATCTTAAACTTAGATGGCTAAAAAGGTACTTAAAAAGGCAGGGGATCATGTCTGCATTTCTCAGTAGTTGGCCAGGGGGCTGTCTGTGCCCTCCTTCTGATCGCCCATTAGTGGCCTAAAAATTTCGCAGTTGCGCACCCAAATAGTGGTCTTGCATCATATTCCAGTATGCGCACAGCCTCTCAAGAGTCTCTGGTGCCAAGCTGCCTACAGACAGAAGTCAGTCATTTACTCCTAGGTTTTGCATATGATGTACAGGCAAAGAGGAGATAGCTGATAGATTTGTGCAAGCAAGGGCAACAAGGGCAGACCTTTTGCTGTGCTCTATTGTCCAACCATGAGTTTGGAAATGCATTAACTGGCAGGCTGCCATACCTAAATTGGATATATAGCTTCCTATCAGCCGGCACTTTAATTATGTGAAGGTAGATTTCAAGAGTGCGGCTGATTTTGAAATCTTTAAATTCTTCGGTTAGTCTACCCTTGGTGCCAACTGTATAAGCTTTAAACTCAACCCAATCCCAATATAGATATTTCATCTGTCTTCTATTGTGAGTTGGAGGAAAAGCAATATTATGGCCGGAGAAGCCTATGCTGGACATGAGGCTTTTGACATAATAAATCCGCCTATTTTGTTCTCAGCGTCTAAGGCACAGACCTCCTCAAAAGCTGCAGCATAGGATGTCAGTTCCGGGGTAGAGACTATCCGCTGCCAGAACAACAAAGGGTGGAGCTTTGTTAGGACACTAATAGGTTTGATGCCCATGTCAAGCAATAGTGAGCAAAGGGAGGTGCTTTGTGGAAGAGATGTCAGGTTTCTGAGGAACTTGTTCTCCAGGGTTGTCAGGTCACTTGCTCCTTCCATACCCTCAGCTCGGCTCCATATGGAGCGCTGCTCACAGCCTTGCAACTATATAGTTTTAATGCTGGTGCAATTGGCTTGGTGTAAGAAAGGCAGTGCTCCTTACGCAGAGCCCTGGTTACCTGGGAAAACCTGAAGTAGACCTTATTGAGATGGGTCTTCCAGGCCATATCCTCCGACAGTTTGATCCCTAGGTAGTCGAAGGAGCTCACTCTCTCCAAGGGAGTATTGCCTAAGAACAGTTTTCCCTTGAAGGACTTGTGGGCGTTCAATAGCATGAGCTTAGTTTTGGCTGTGTTGATTTCGAGCTCTCTCCTATCGCAGATGAGCTTGAATTGATGTAAGAGTTTTTGCAAGCGTATTGGAGTCTTCGATACAAGAAGAGTATCATCTGCGAATAGAAGGGTGGCGATTCTCTATTTAGCTAAAGAAGGGGCGTCCGCAGAGGTGGCTCGACAACATTGTTGATGTAAAGTAAGAACAAGATTGGAGCCAGGACACAGCCTTGGCGGACCCCTTGCTGTACTTCAATGGGGTCGGTGATTGAACATATGATTTACTTCAAAAGAGCGATTGAAATGCCCCTCAACGCATTAATTGTAACAAAACTCTCTAAATGAAGAAAGCTCTATGTGATTGATTCTGCTGTATTGTGTCCATTCCTGTGCTGGTTGCAAAGATCTATCTATATTTAATGTGTGTTAGTGGAAATAGTTTGTATGTGTGACGCGTGTAAGTGAAACTGACTAGATCAAGTGAATGTAGGTGGACAAAAAAAGAAAAATAAGTATTTTTTGCAATCGATTAAAGTTTGGTTTTACAAGTTAAGACAATATGTGCATATAAGTTATTGAAATAGATTGTGATTTATTTTGTATTCAATATTGAATATTCTTGAAATTATATCAAGAACGTGGTTGCTTATCATTGAAGACATTTTGAAAACCTAGGCTCGATCCGCACGGTGAGTTGTCCACCACTTATAGCAAGATATTCTGCTTATTCTGATCAGAGGCCTTTGCTTTTTGTAGGAGAACTGCCTAGTGAGGCCCATCTGTCCACCCCTTCTCTGCCCAACCATCGCCTCATTCCCCCTCATCAAAAACTAAATCACAAAGCTTGCTGGGGCTGCAGACCATGTTCTCTGGTGTTTTCATACCCCTTAACACTTTTAAGTGGTTTCCTGCTCCTGAAATCGTGTGACACAAAGTGGCACCATGTGAGTTGGCAGGTCTGCAGGAGGAAAGGGTCCTCATTTATGAGGTTTTGCCATAGGGCAGTACAGCAGGCCTTCCTGCTGCTCAACCCTACGGCAAGAGAAAGTGCAGGAATGCGCTGTATCTATAAGATACGGCCCATTCCTGTCCTTTCCCCTGCGCCGGCGCACAATAGGCTGCTGTGCGCCAACGCAGATACCTTTGCACAATGGTGCAAGGGTGCCTGCGTTGCGGGGGATGATTATTATTGTACTGGAAGGGAAACCTTTCAGTACAAAAATAATCACAAGAGGGTTTTCCGGCATTTCTCCTCGTTACGCCTTTTATGCCTCCCCCTGGGGAGGCGTAAGCTTTTGGCACTGCCTCAGATTTACGATTTCTTGTAAATCTGGGGCAGTGTCAAAAAGCGATGGATGTTGCTGGGAACGCCCCCAGCAACACCCATTGCACGCCCCTTTACTGCAGAACACTGCGTTAAAGGGATTGATATTCATGAGGCAGCATTAAGCCAAAAAAGTGGCTTAGTGATGCCTGATAAATATCACGCAGGCTTCTGCACCACGGAACGTCGCAAAAAGTGACGTTCTGGCGGCGCAAGGGGCTAATAAATAAGGCCCCAGAACCTCACCTGATCTTGACGATAACCAATAACTATGCAAACCATTTTCATTTACAAATATTATGTGAAAACGTATCTTAAGTGAATATCCTGAAATTCTGGCATGGATCTGTCTCTCCTGGGCATACTTTGGACACCCATTGCAGCAAGAAGTTGTGGGCACAGGGGCTGGGCAATGAGACGCCGAGACTGCGATAGGACGAGACGGACAATGATGCATTGAAACTGGGATTGTAAATCACTTTAGAACAGGAAGAGACAGACATTGGGAAAATGGAATATCGGCACTCAGAAGCTGGAAAATGGGAGTAAGTGACAGACATGGAAACTGGGAAAGGGAGATCCAGATATGGACATTGGAACTGGCCCTGACACATTCATGGACAAAAAGACACAGAACAGAGACATGAGGACGGATGTGAGAGAAGAGAGAGACATGAGAACTGACATTGGGAAGTGAAACGAGCATAACTGTTGGGACACAACACTCTGCAAACATACCTATCGGTTAGCACCAGCAGGCCAAGGAAGCTGCACATACATGACCTGACAACAGTAGGTATGGAAATGATCTGGTGTAAGTCCCCCACTCTGGTTGGATATCTGATCTGGCAAAGCTCCCTGCGTTGGGTGGGCTCCTGATCCTGTGTGAATTCCAGTGCTGGGAGGACGCCCGATGTGGCACAAACTCCTGCTCTCAGTGGAGTCCGGTCTGATACAAATTCTGCTCTAAATGGATGCGTTTGTGGCTGGCTACGACTTCTCACTCTTGGTGGGCCACGGTCTGTTTGAAATGCTAAATGCAGGTGAGTTTCTGATTTACAATAAACCCGGCTCTGGGGGGGGGGGGCATCGGGGGGGGGGGGGGGGGGGTTAATCTGAAATAAACCCTGTTCCAGCTGGGCTCCTGATCGGGAGCAAACCTCGATCTAGGAGCGCTTCAGATCTGAAGTAAGCCGTGCTCTCAGTGGGCTTCTGACCAGCAATAAACCCTCCCCCTGTCTTGAAATACTCCCCGCTCTACATAGGCTTTGGGTCAGAAATAAGCCCTGTTCCAAGTGCGCTTCTGATCTGCATTAACGCCTGCTGTAGGTGGACTTTTGTTCTTCAATAAAGTAAACCCTGTCCAAATGTGCTTCTGATCTGAAATAAACCCAGCCCTCGGAAGTCTTCTGATCTGAATTGGTCCCTTCTCTAGAAGGACTGCATGGCTCCCCGTGGGAGACGGACAGATGTGTTTGTTCTGAGCACTGACACTCCCCGGTGCTTGGATGTTTAATCTCTGCATCCGTGTGCAGGCTTTGTGAGCACAAGCCCAAGGCTCGCCTCTGCCGAAGCCTGTCTGTCTGCATTGTAGTGCCAACCTACTCCCTGCCCCACCTCTCCTGCTGGCTACCTATCCATTGGAACATTGCTCACCTGCCGACAGCACCTGAGGCCTCGTGATTCGAGAAACGTGTGACGAATGAGGAATCGGCTGCTCCTTCGACCACAGAACAGCACATTTCCCTTTTGCAAACTGCTTTATGAGGGAATCTGGCAGCTGGAGGACTCAATTTGGCAAGTTGACTTTGGTCATTTTCTGGACTGCACCACTGCAGAGGACGTCGGCAGAGTGAGAGGCATTTCATCCTGTCAGGCTGCCAAACAGAAGCGCAAGACCTGGAAGGTAAAACATTTTATACATTGTTGGGAAGACGTTTAGGTTAATCCCAATGTGAAGTACGGATTATCGGGGTTACGGTATGTCTTTCTGGAGTTGAGGGGATTGGGGCCCATCATTGGGCACAGCCTGTTTCCTGCTGGAGCTGTTTTGCCCCCTGGTAAAGTTCATGGTTGTTGAACCTGGTACTCTTTAGATAGTGTTTCCCTAAACTTTTTGCTTTTTTCTCCAGGGTTTTCCTGATTCTCTGCTAGCGGGCTCAGGGATACGGGCACTGTCCTGCTGTAAATTCAATGTGAAAGTGAGCGTGCCCTTCCAACACACCTTAGGAAGTGGTGTTTACCTGATGTTTTCTAACCATATGCCCAGCCTGCCATCGCAGGTCTGTGTGGGCGCAAGTGTGCTTCTACTCAGGCTGGCATTTCTAAATCGCTAGACATCCTTAGAGGACCTGTCGCTACCACTAGAGCACCCCAAGAGCAGGTATTAAGGGATGAAATGAGGGGTAAGTGAAAGGGCGGACAGGTACACATGTGTATTCCCTGCCCAGGTAGTGAGGAATTCCCATGTGTGTTTTTACTACCTATGAAGTTCGCTCTTCTCATAGGCTAACATGGGGTGATGGTTGATATTACTTCAGGCTGCATTAGTGGATAGAAGTGGAGCAGCCTCATAATGTTTGCTAACCTTGGATTTGCATCGGCAAACCGTTTCCAGGGATAAAGGTGGTTTTTCATCACTAGCTTCAAAATACCACTTCTACAAAGTGGGCCTTCCTTTGCACTAAAACGTTAGCCTTTTTGCTTAGCTCTAGTCCACACTATAGCTGGGGGAGCAAATCTGGGCATTCCCCAGTGACCACTATAAAACACTAGCCATGCAACTGGAACGTCAGACCTCTGCTATTTGCGGGCCTGGCTGGATAGATTGGAGGAAGAGGTTTTGACACTTGGCCTCTGGAGTCAGATCATGGACCACTAAAGATTAAGATCTGCATTCTACGGCCTCATGGCAGACAGGACTGAAATTTAGGGGATACATCTGTGGTTCAAAGGGAGACCCTTTGAACCACCCCCAACTTCAAAGGCACTCTACAGTGTAACTACTGGTGCCATACTTCAGCAGGGTAGAGATACAATTGTGGGGCCATGGGTCTGGAGAACCTGGAAGTGCATTGGGCACACTGCCAGAGGAATCTGTTGTGCACAAGGAGGATTACTGCCATTGAAAGAGACCATGTCACCTTCCTGAATAGTGGCTGGCCTGGGCTGACTACCTGCTGCTGTGTGGCACCCTGACGTGTGCTCTCCAAGGACTTATTGGCTTGCCTTCTGTTCTTACAGAGGTCTCAGGGACATGAAAGATATTCTAAGAGAGGTCCACACCATCAACTTGTGACATCTGGAAAGCGGTGCGCTCTCAAGTGCCTACATTGTTTGCTGGATCCCAACTGGTAGTGTGGTGTGAGCTTAGAACTAAGAATTGTGCCTGGAGACCGGAGTGCCTTGTGCGCAGCGCCAGTAGACCTACACGCAGCTGAGGTGTGTTGCCCCTGCATCAAGGGACCTTGGCACACATAAGCATTTTGTTGGTGGTGAGCACATTCACCGGTTGCAAGACCCCGTGCGGCCGTCATCATTGATCGTGGCTGGTCTCTCTTGTGTGGCCCAGTGAGTACATTCTCATTGCATGTGATGTCCGATTCACAGGTTGCGACCCTCGGAGGTAGGGGCGTAACCGTAGCAGTGTCTCATTCTATCTTGTGTGGCATTGCTGAACTTGTGCTTGTTTGTGTGACCCGAATTGTTTGGTGCACACCATTTCCATGTGCAGCAGATGTTGTGCCTCATTTCTAGGGAGGTACGGAATTTGTAACTCTTTGCTGTATGTGACCCGAATTGTCTGGTGCGACTCCTATCTACCAGCACCGGATATTGTGCATCATTTCCAGGGACGTAAGGCAATTGCAACTCTTTGTTGTGTGTGTGACTAGGAACAGTCTGGTCTGACCCATATGAACGCATACCAGTTGTTGTACCCGGATTGCCTAAATGCGACTCTGATCGACATGTACGTGAGGAGGTAAACCATTTTCCTGAGGGGCTCCCCTGCTTTATTCTACTTTCATTGATTGTTCCCTTTTGGCCCTCAGCGCAGTGGACCAACTGCCTTCTCCTCACCCTGCTCCCGATGACATTGTGTTGCCAAGTAGTATCACTCGGCACTGGCTTGGGCAGTGAGAGAGATTGACTAGGCTGGAGAAGTGATTGGAAATGCTTCAATAGACTGTGTGACTCCCCTGTGCTTCGTGGAGCTGGGCTGGTGCCAAAGGCCCAAGTGGGACCCTTTTTGAGTGACCGACTATTGCCTTCAGCCTGCTTCTGCTTCGCATCCTGTGGATGAACTACTTGAGTGGCTGCCAAACTTTCCTATGCCGACTACCTCCTAATTAGTCCTGTAACCTACCCCCACCTGCTTCCCAGGTACTTTGCCTAAGTGTGACTTTGGCAGCATGTGGACTAGTGTCTGGGTGGGGGGTAAGGGGTAGGGCTGGCTATCTTCCATTTGTGGGCATAGGAAAGTCGGTGATCTGGAGGGTGGAGGGAGGCTTGGGTCACGGGGACTGCAGTGTGATATCGATTGACCTGCTGTGTATTAGTTGTGCGGCTTTAGGGTGTGGCATGCGTATGTGTGTGAGCATGTTCCGTACTGACCTGCCTAATATCCGTTGCACCGTGTATCGTGAGAAGTGAGTGTGTGGGAGTGACAGTCTGTGGACCGCCTGTGATTCACAACAGTGGCTGGCGGTGTTGCTTTGCACGTTGATTTCTTGCCAGAAGAACACTATGTTTTACATTGTTTTTCACTCGAGCGGCCTCAGCCCGTGGTGCTGCTAAAAGTGTTATAATTCATTGTATGTGCATATTCATGATATTGTTGTGAACCAGGGTGCACCCTCTGTGTGGTATTGGATTATGAGAATTGCTAGGGCGTACCCGCAAAAGGGTGGGGGGATTTGAATAGGATCTGTCCCAAGTGTGCATTTTAATGATGTAATTTCAACACAGTTTGGCTTAGTACTGCTAGTAATATTTAAAAGTGTGATTTATGCTCCACAATACATGATGTTCATGTTATGTTGATTATTGTGAGTGTTGAACGCAATCGTTATTTACATACATCACATGTGCAGTCTCTTTTGTGACGCTCAATGTCTTTATCGTGAGTGAGTGCTGTGCAGATGCTTTACACATTGCCTCTGTCATAAGCTTAGCTGATCAGTGCCAAGCTACCCAAGGGTGAGCCCCAGTTATATAGTGTGTGTAATCACTCATCCATGATGGGAGTGGTGGGTTCTGTCTGGCTAAGGCATTGTCTCAGCCTACTGGAGGTGACAGTTCCAACAGTTGACTTGCATTTGCACAGCATTGCACTGCAAACAATTATGCGCCGCAACTTATCTTAGGCAAAGGATTCCCTGTTTCCTAAGGCGTCTCTAAAAGAGAGAGAGGGATAGCTGGGGAGTGGCAAGTAATTTGTGTTCCTCATTGATTTCTATTTCTACTTACACTAGTTCACTATTATGTCTGAGGGCCTACCTCAGGTAGAGTTTGAGCTGGCTGGTCTGGAAACCTATACACTGGCACAGCTCAAGGAGGGATGCCAGACAAAGGGTGGCTTGCAAAGGAAGAGCCAAGAAGGCGAAGTTGCAGGAAGCCTTGAGAGCCTGGGGAGAGGCCCACCCTGAGGGGGAAGTGACTAGTGTGAGAGAAGCGGAGTGTGTGGAATAGTTTGAGCAGGGTCAGAAGGGCCCTGATGGACAACCTTTAGAGGACGAGGACCCGCTTCCCCCAGACCTGTGGGGGTCACTGTAGAATTGGCAGGAGTATATCCTCAAGCAGCCTGTCCTCCGAGGATCTGGTGGACAGGAGGGAAAAAAGGAAGTTAAAGTTAAAGCTTGCCAAGACAGTCAAGGAAAACAAATCCCTTTTCTCAGTAATAAAAAATTGGTAACACCAACCAGCCCAAATCATGCAGGAATAAATCGAAAGCTTTATGACACACCGGCTGACATTTTTCCTAGAAAAAGTGGCTAATATTTTTTATACATTAATTGCAAATAGAGTAGCTGACCTGCTTTTGTACCACTTTTTGCCGCCATAAGTGTGGCAGGGTATGCTCAGACGTGAGTCCCTTGCTCACTTTGCCACTGGATTCAAGCAAGCTGGGCTGAAGAAGGCTGGAATGCCAGAAACCGGTCCTCGGAAGCTTGTTTCCGGTCCAGGGAAGGCATGGCTTGGCAGTTCGGGCTGCACTGTTCCCAAGAGGCACAGGGTCAGACTGATTTGCATATAGCCATGTCTGAACTGGGGTGGCAGAGTGGGCTAAAGAACGGTGATGGATTAAACCCAGATCTTTTGACTGGGTGTGAGTGTTTGATTGGTTCAGATGCTCCATCCATTACCACCCTCTTTTGTACCACGGCATTCAGAGCTGGCAGTTGTTGCTGCATCCTGGTTTGAGAGCACGGAGGGTGCTGGAATGGTAGCGGAGGAGGGTTGGCGGGACCAGGGTTTCTGGAGCTGGTTGCCGTTGGATCTCAGACAGGCACAGATGGGCTTGCCAGCTGGAAGATGGGAAGAACACACTGGAGAAGCCAAAGGGGCAGCAGCAGGAGGGAGCGCGGGAGAAAAAGAGCAAAAAGAGAAAAAGGATCAAAATAGAAACAGGAGGCAAAAAGAGAAAAAGGGAGAGCAAAAGAGAAAAAAGGAGGGCAAAAATAAAAAAGGGCACAGAAGGGACAGAACAGAGCGGACCAACAGAGGAGAAGAGTGATCTCCCTCTGGACCACCAGGGATGAGATGCAGGCAGGAGCCTGCGGGTGGAGGAGGGCCTTGAACACCTACCTAGCATGGAGCATCAGAGGGCAGTACCTCAACGGTGGAGCTGCGTGGGGGGAGAGCAGTCACACTGACTAGGTCAGTGTCAGCCGCGGCCGGCAGTGGGAGTACCTGCAGGGCGGTGACGTGGGGAGGGGGAAGGGCAGGGTGGGGGGTAGTAATGTATGGATTACGGAGTTTTACAGTTAAGTAAACATTTAAATAAATAAAATGAATTTCGTTGCGCACACTGCATCGCATTTGGTGATGCAGTGCACTCAACGAAATTCGTTTTATTTATTTAAATGTTTACTTACCTGCAAAACTCTGTAATCCATACATTACTAACCCTCGCCCTCACCCTGCCCCTCCCCCTCCCCACGTGACCGCCCTGCAAGTACTCCCACTGCCGGCCGCGGCTGGTCAGTGTTCTTGCCACCTGTTTCACAGACCTGTGCCAACACCTAGTAGGTAGCAAGCTGGTGGATTGCTATAAACTTGCTGAGGACGCAGAACTTTGGGCCAGCACCATTGTGTCCATGAGGATAACTGGGGGATGCCCAAAAGGAGGGGGGTGACAAAAAGAAGAAATCTTCTGTCAGAGCACAAAAACATTCTCCAGGGAAAGGGTCTGGAACAATTTTCCAATCCGGTAAGAAAACGTACCCGACACGAGCCCGTTGCCAAGACCCTAAGTGGTACGGACACTTCAAAGAAGATCCTAAGTGTTCAAAGCGAGTGCCCCCACCTGCTGGAGGAATGGCTCCAGGGGTCGCAAGCGTAGTAATGGGGGATGTGATGGTCCCAGGCAATGAGGGGGAGATTAGTGGTGTCAACCTAGTGCCCCTAGGTGACAGTAAGATGGCTCCTAGGATCCCAGTGCCTGATAATACAGAAAAGTATAGGCATAGGGTCACTATCAATGGGTATGGGGTAGGGTCTCTGAGGGACACAGGGCTAGCATAACTATGATAAGGAGTCAGGTGGTCCCCCCGGAGCAGGTAATTCTCCAAGCCACCCACCAGATGGTGGTGGCTGACAACAAAGAGGGTCATTTCCCGGTGGTCCAGGTGTCATCATTTGATGGGGGAGGGGGTCTCAGGCCTGTTAAAGGTTGCAGTGAGTCCCGCTATACCATCGGCTTGTCTGTTGGGTAATGACCTGGTGCACACTATTTGGAAGGAAGTTGAGCTCCGGGATAATGTTGAGATGTTGGATTTACCCAACTGGATCTGTGCTACCACATGGTCCACGGCTACCTGAGAGGGGAATCAGAAGGGGCTGTAGCCTGAACAAAGGCCCAGTCCCCCATTAAGAAGGGGAGAGGACGAGAGCTGGGGAGACCAGCCTCAGAATGTACCTCCGGTGAGATGGATGGGGAACTGGCTGAGGCCACCCCAGAGTCCACTAAGGAGGACATTACTTCTCTCGGTGAGTGGAAGGAAGTCCCACCAGGTATAAGTTCTGTGCCCCACCCCTGAGGGCCTAAGGTGGCAAGCTGAGGCCCAAGCTGCTGGTGAGGAATCCGGGACTCATCAACTTTACTGGTAAGACAACCTTCTGTATAGTGAGTCTAAGGCTCCTGGCCCTGGTGGTCCCTTGTTATAATCGGGTTTTCCCAATGGAATTGGCCCGTGACATTCCCCTGGCAGGACATTTGGGCCAGGACAAGAACTTTACCTGGCTTGTTCCTCAATTTTATTGGCAGAGACTCAGGGTGTCCTCAGATGCATTCTGCAGGACCTGCGTTACCTGCCAGGCCAGTGGCAAGGTGGGCAGAAACTTAAAGTCCTCCTTAACCCCTGACCCTTGCTTGACCTTCCCTTTTGAGAGGTTATGCATTGGCTTAGCAGGGCAGATTGATCCCCAAATGGGCGCAGGGCACAGGTTCATCCTGGTTCTGGATCATGCCAGTTGGTACCCAGAGGCGATCTCTCTGAGGACCATGACCGCGCCAGCGGTGGCAAAGGCCCGGATGAGGACTTTTACCTGAGTGGGATTCACCAAGGGGTGGTGTATGACAGGGGCACAAACTTCATGTATGTGTACTTGCAGGCTATGTGGAAGGAGTTCTCCATCCCTTACCACCCCTAAACTAATGTGCTTATAGAGAGATTTAACAAGACCTTGAAAGGCATGATCAGAGGCCTGCCAGATGTCCTGAGGAAAAAGTAAAGCGCCCTCTTCCATCCCTGATGTTTGCCTACCGGGAGGTTCCCTCAGAAGGGAGTGGGTTTTAGCCCCTTCAAACTTCTATTTGGGCTCTCAATTAGAGCACCTCTGAGTTTGGTCAAGGTTCTGGGAGAAACCTCCTAAGAGAACTCCCAGGGATGTAGTAAATTACATGCTGGCCTTCTGGAGCCAGATGGCTAGGTGTGGAAGCAAGCCTCCCACAACTTAGAAGCCAGTCAGGATGTCATGAAGGAGTGGTACAACAGGAACGGTAGGCAGACAAAATATCGATTTTTAAATATCGACATACAATAATGTTGATGCTTAAATATCGAAGGGACAAAATATAGAAGGTAAGTTATATCGATATTTTTAATTTCAATGGGACAGAATTTCGAAGGTAAGAAATATTGATTTTGTTAATATCGATGTTACTAATATCGATTTTTATATGATTTTTATGTATATTATTATGTATTTAATATGTATTTTATTTTTATTTACGTAATTTAAGTAAATTTTATATTTTAATACCGTAGCGGGTTGTGGGTTTATAGGGGAATAGGGTGGGAGGTAATTTAATTATACTAAATTAATTAAAAAATGTTAGGAATTATAAATTATTTTAATTAATTAGTAATTCATTTTTGTTAATTGGTAATTTATTTTAATTAATTGATTAATTGATAATTATGTTCTGTAGCGGGTTGTGGGTTTATAGGGGAAGTACTTTAAATGTAATTAAGTAATAATTTATTTTAATTAATTGTTTTGTTAATTATATTATTGTTAATTAATTATTACGCTATCCAACACTTTCCCCACTGTTGCACTCTCTGTAGTTGGAATAATAATTATTACTCCTACGCTATCCAACACTTTCCCTACTGTTGCACTCTCTGGAGTTGGAATAGTAATCTTTACCCCTACGGTATCCACCACTTTCCCCACTGTTGCACTCTCTGGAGTGGGAATAGTAATTTTTACCCCTACGCTATCCAACATTTACTTATTTTTTTTATTTGTTTTACATTTTTATTAATTTTTATTTATATTATTATTTTAATTGTATACATTTATTTGTAATGTATAATATTTGTATTCATTTATAAGTCATTCAAATATTTTTTAAGTTATTATTAAGGAAGTATATAGTATGTATTATATGTATATTATTAATAAATTTTTTATTAAACTATATATATTATGTATTATTTTTAAATATTATAACATATTTTAACTATGCTTATTACATTTATAAGTATTCTTTTATTTATATTACATTTTTTTTTTAATTTAAAAAAAACTATCTTTTTTAATTAAGATAGTTTTGACATCAATATTTTTTTCGATATTTTTGTACTTACCTTGTTAGAGATAGCATGTCGATATTTTTGTAATCAACATTTTGTTGTGATATTTTTGTAGGTAGAAATTTTTGTCGATATTTTGTCAGGCATTCAACAGGAACGCCACTCCTGTGTACTTGACACCTGCATTGATAGTGTGGGTGATGGCAGCAGCAATCCCTGGCCACCTTCCTTTTGGCCCCCTTCCTTCAGTCCCCCTCCCACTCCTTCCCATTCTGTAAAGACTCTTGGAATCATGCTCAACCACCACCTGACACTTCACACCCACATTAGCACTATTGTTTCTTCTTGTTTTTTCACCTTACGTATCATCAGGAAATTATCCCGGTTTTTCTCTCCCTCAGCACTCAAGCTGATTGTGATGGCCATGGTCTTATCCAAGATCGACTACGGGAACATCATTTTCAATGGTGCCCCCGCCTATGCACTTCAACGTCTTCAGATGGTGCAGAACCAGGCAGCTCGCCTGGTGTATGGCCTTCCGAAATATCACCACTCCTCCCCCCTCCTCATTACCCTTCATTGGCTTCCAATCAAACAAAGAGCCCTTTTCAAACTTGGCTGCCTCACCTTCCAAGCCCGGGCAGGCACTGCCCCTGCGTTCATCAATTCCGCCACCATCAACTACTGCCCTGCTAGAGACCTACGTTCCACGGCCAAATCTTTGTTAGTCATTCCCCGGTTCAAGAAAAAATGTTCCGGAGGCCAGAAATTTTCAGTACTCGCACCTACCTTTTGGAACTCCCTTCCCCTCCCCCTCAGATCCTCCCCCTCCTACTTGGAGTTTCACAAGGCTCTAAAGACCTTCCTATTCCAGCATGCCTTCAGTCCATAGTCCCTGTTGTCCTCCTTAGTTCTGAAATCCTATAGCGCCAAGACACTGCTCAGTGAATGCGCGCTTTACAAATAACTAAAAATTCAAATTCAGTAGAGCAGGAGGTCCTTGAGGACCAATGGACCAGGCCCTAGAGGTGATTGAGAGGAAGGGGGAGACCATCTATTTGGTGGATCCCAAGGCCCTAAGGCAGTCGCTCTGGTCACAGCACATCAATCGCCTCAAACCACATTTTGGGAGAGTGATTGGAAGCCTTTCAAGAGATGTGTAACACCCCCGCCCCCTACGATTCGCAGAGCTGGGCTAGTGCCCGAAGGCCCATATGGAAGCCTTTTGAGTGACTGACTATTGCCCTTAGGCCACTTCTGCTCTGCATCCTGAGGGAGAACTTCTCAAGTGGCTGCCAAACCTCCCTTTGACAACTACCTATCCCCCCCACCCCCCTCTGCTTCCCTGGGACTCTAACTAAGTGTGACTTCACCTGCCGACAGCCTCGTATCTGGGGGAGGAGGGCTAGTTATCTTTCATCTGTGGGCATAGGACAATCGGGATGAGCTGGAGAGTAGAGGGAGGCTTGGGCCACGGGATCTGTAGGGTGATATCAAATTACTTGCTGGGTATCAGTCGCACTGTATTAGGGTGCTGAGTGCATATGTGTGCGAGCATGTTCCGTACGGACCTGCCTCATATCTCTTGCACTATGTATCGGTGCGGAGTGTATGTTTGTGTGGGAGTGACAGTCTGGGGACTGCTTGAAATTCATGAAACTGGACAACGGTGTTGCTTAACAAGTTGATTTCTTGCCAGAAGAACACTACGTTTGACATTAGTTTTACCCGTGCGGCCTCAGCCCACGGTGCTGCTAAAAAGTGTTATAATTCTTTGTATATATATTCCTGATATCATTGTGATCAGGGGTGCACTTTCTAACTGTGGTATCAAATTATAAGAATTGCTAGCATGGACCTGGGGTTGACAACGTGTTGCACTGCATAAGGGTGCTGGGGGGGAGAGTTAGAATAGGACCTGCCACAAGTGTGCATATTTTTTTATGTCATTTCAACACGGTTGGGCCCATTATTGAATTTAATATTTACAAGTGTAATTTATGCCCGAAATACATGATGCTCATGTTGTATTGATTACTGTGTGTATTGAATACAAACGTTATTTACAATCATCACATGTGAAGTCTCTTTTGTGATGCTCAGTGTATTTTTTTGTGAGTGAGTGCTGTGCCAATGCTTTACACATAGCCGTTGTGCTAAGCCAGGTGCTCAGTGCCAAACTACCCCAGGCTGAGTGCAGGTTATACAGTGTGATTAATCACCCGCCCCAGAAAGGAGTGGTGGGCTCTGCCCGGCTAAGTCAGCAATAGTGTTTCATGGTGTTTTAGAAACTCAAGTCGGAGCTGTTGATATACACTTTCAGCTGATAAAAGTTCAGACCCCCCACTTGGTCAACATCAAGGCAAAATGTTTCTTACTGGAGGGTGATTATTTAATGGTGATGAGAAGTGGCTAGTGATGAAGGTTCATGCTGCAGCTGGACCAGTGAATAATGAAGAAGAGTTTGTTAATGACTCTGAAACAAAGCTTCTATTGGTTGGCACTGCAGTCTGTAGACATTGATGGACACTGTGATGTAGCACCTGGCAGTTGACATCAAGCAGGACTCTCTGTTGGACGGCATTGACCTGCAATAGATTTGTACACAAAGATGCAAAACTCTCTTAATTGCTTGGTCAAGAGGTAAGGCACGGGGAAGATGAAGAGGTTGATGTGGACCATTTTTTCTATTTTATTTTGTTTGGAAAATGTCTGAGAAAGCATGGCATAGGTGCTGGGAGTAGGGGGGCTGGTGAGCTGCAGAACCCCCACAAGAAAAATGTTCGGGTTCCCAAGTTGAATGAGCAATACAGATGCTTTTAAATTTTGTTTTAATCTTGTCACATTTGGTGTGAAAAGGCAGAGAACAAATGCAAGGCAATTTCTGCTGACAAATTGTTGCTTACTCGTTTAACATGGAGTTTTACATGGAGATTGGTGTTTACTGTTCTTTCTCTGATGGTAAACCGAGAGGATGACGTAAAGTGAACTGCTGGCAATCTTGCTGGTGCGAAAGGAAAGGCTGCAGAATGTCATTTTTTTCTAACATACAACAAAACTAAAAAAACTACCAATGACCTGTACAAATATTTCAGAATATATCAATAGCTAGGAAAACACAAATTAACATTTTTTTTTGTAATTCTGAAGTGCGATCGAAACAAAGATTATAATAGGCTCAAAACTAAGCAAGCCACTTTCCTTGGTGATGAGCAATGACATATTCACCAAAACCAGTGTAATAAAAACATGTGATTCCTATACAGTTTTAGCATTAAAACTGTGTCTGTGCAAAGTTAGTGCCCAATTTAAATGGAATATATGCTGTCAGGAAATAAAAATGCGTTACCACAGCGTGTGTTATTTGCAACAAAGTGCTCCAAAACACCAGCTACATACTACACCCACTGCTACTCAATGGGCGCTCTTAATTTCCTGCCTTTGTTCTTTGATTGACACTTGAGATGTTTTCACAGTCTCAATGATTTTGATGGTGGAACATTGTTGGCAGCATCCCCTCTTTGAAATGTGTGCAAGCACCACAGAGGCATGGCATCTGTAATGTTAGAAGTCTGATCTCCCATGATTCCTCCCTTGCTCCTATAAGACCCCCGAACTCTGCTAGATCTAGAAGGCCACAATGTATGGTGTGCAGTTTGGGTCAATCCATGGGCACCTGCAGACGGAAGGGAGCATCTTCTTTGAGCCCACCAGAGGGATGTGGCTCTTGGTTTCTGGAGCAGGAGGGATGGGCAACCCAACAGGAACGTGTGCAAAAACATGGGATGTCAAATTGAAGAGATACATTAATGATGAACACAACACGGAAAAACCACGAATACAATATTTGATGTTAATGTTTGACTGATTCGATTGAACATTATGTCAACTATCTGTAACGTAACAAAATTCTAACACCATGACAAAGTATTTTTCTATCATTTGAAACCTATCCTTTCAATTTTGTTATATTACTGAACAAAACCTTTACAAAAAATTGCACATTTTTGTGTCAGTTATTATTCTTTTTTATGGGTTAACAAACAGATTGACATTTTTCACTTTTCAGGGTTCATCATTACCGCATTTCTCCTCATTTTCTTTAACTTCACCTCATTCCAACTATGCCCTTATTCCACAGAATAAGAGTCTGAGTACTGACCCTATTCTTGACTGACAGGAGGGCGGGTACCTCAGATTATATTCCGCCCGTGGCATTCGCGAACATATCTCAGGGTTCCAATGAGTACGGGGCTTGTGCCGTTCAGGGACGCTGTCAGTAAACCTCGCAGTCCTACTCCCTAGAGCTGGCTGGGCTTCATAAACGAAGCAGAGGAACCTGTCAGGCCAGAATGCGACTGTTCCTGTTGGGCAACGTGCCTGGGGAATTCCAAAGAAAGTCTTTTTCAATTTTTTTCAAATACTCTAGCCACTGAGTGAGGAAACTCAACGCCTGGCATTGCTCCAAACGAAGCTTCTCTCATAACCGTTACTGCTGGCCCTTTTAGGTGATGTGCTCTTCCTGGAAAGGTCGAGGTGTGGCTCACCTCCTGCCTGGGAGCGATGTGGATTATGAAGATGCAAGAGGTAAAAATAGGAGAGGTACCCCTTAACTGAAGTCAAGGGAAATGGGGTTCACCAACCAATATAAAAGAGCAATTCCCTTGAACAAGGTCATTTACATAAACACCATGAATAAGAAAAAAGCAATAACTATAACAACTAAATTAGGAGTAAAAAACTGGCAGAATTTATTGTATACAGTAAAATTAAAAAAGCAGAGAACATAGTTGGCTGCTTGGCACAGATTAAAAGAGGTTGTAAAAAACAGTAAAATAACAATCCACATTCAATATTGACCAGCAATATTGCTGAAAACAGACAGAAACAACAGTAAGACATACAATTTGTGCAATACAGGGTGTGTGTTCTCTTATTCTTTTAAAACACCGGTGTTATGCACATTGGGATATTATTATGTCAACAACGGTGTTTGAGCCGCGAATCACACTGTACTAGGGCGTCGACGCTTTTCGGTGTCGGTCCTTCACACTTCAGAAGAACCTATGTACACTACGACAGAAATTTACTCTTTGTCTTGATAAAGGTGGATGGAAGTTCAACATTCCACGAAACGCGTCGACGCCCTAGTACAGTGTGATTCGCGGCTCAAACACTGTTGTTGACATAATAATATCCCAATGTGCATAACACCGGTGTTTTAAAAGAATAACAGAACACACACCCTGTACTGCACAAATTGTATGTCTTACTGTTGTTTCTGTCTGTTTTCAGCAATATTGCTGGTCAATATTGAATGTGGATTGTTATTTTACTGTTTTTTACAACCTCTTTTAATCTGTGCCAAGCAGCCAACTATGTTCTCTGCTTTTTTAATTTTACTGTATACAATAAATTCTGCCAGTTTTTTACTCCTAATTTAGTTGTTATAGTTATTGCTTTTTTCTTATTCATGGTGTTTATGTAAATGACCTTGTTCAAGGGAATTGCTCTTTTATATTGATTATGAAGACGCATCAAAAGTCTCCTGAACCTTCCACTTAGGGTCTGCTGAATATAAAAAGTGTCCCATTTAGGGCCCGATTACGATATCGGAGAGACCGGAGTTTGCCCTACATTGTTTGGGAACTGGAACCGAACAACCTCCTATCATCGGTTCCAGCCCAGCAAGTAGGATGCAACCGAACACTGTTCAGTCACAATCCTATTCTATACAATGGGAGCATGTATTCCAAACGGAATGCATGCTCTCATTGTAAAGAGCAGAGGTGCAGTTCATTCCTGCACCCCAAGCCAGGCACCTCAAGGTGCCTGCCACCGGGTGCAGGGATCAACAGGGGGGTACCTAGGCCACTATCCGGAGGCCTTGCACCCATGGGGGCCCTGTTGGAGCCCCCAAAGTAGGATTCCCACAGCCTTTCTGTGTCAGAAAGGCCGGCACAGAAAGGCTGTGGGAATCTTCCATCATAATCCAGAGGGATTACGATGGAAGATTCCCAGCGGAGGCTGGAAAGAACCACCAGAGGGATTGATGGAGGATTTCGGGATGGCAGCCAGGCTCTTTGAGCCCGTCAGAGGCCATTCAGAAATCCGGTTCAGATTCCTTTCCGACCAACCCTATCAAAATGGGTCAGTCGGAAAGGAATCTGAACAGGAATTTCGATGCGGTCGGAACAGCTCCGACTGACGGTCAGAGCCATTTCCAACCGCATCGAAATTGGCCCCTAAATCTTCAAGTGTCAAACTCCCCAGGTACACCAGGACGACATTCCAGTCTAATATGTGTGTGCTGTGGAATTGACAATTTAAACTACAGCATATCAATAAAACAATACAAAAGACAGCATAAGCAGACCTGCTGTTACCAGCACAGGGGGTGGGAGCGGGGGCGGGAGGAGACAGGATACAGATGAAAACCAGGGGCGTAACACAGGCCCCCGCAGCCCACGCATTGCTGGGGGGCCCGTGCTCCAGGGGCCCCCCTTGCTCAGCAGCAAGCAAGACTCTTTATGAGTGAAATGGTGCACACGCCCAGCCTCTTGCACCATTTCATTAATTAAGAGGCCGGGCGTGCGCACCATTTCAATCATAAAGAGGCTTGCTTGCTGCTGAGTGAGGGAGCACAGGGCCCCCCCACTACACGGGGGCTGTGGGGGCCAGCCTGTGTTACCAAATGCATTCTAAACGGTTGCCCTCTTCAGCAGTACATACTTGACAATGAACACCGCCAAATTATAGACATTCAATGTTATTAGGGAGCCACAGGTCTTCAATCATGTATTTGGATTGTGCCTTAACATAGGAATATAAGAGGAAGCTATAATAGAAAGCATTTTCTCCAGTCCTACATTTTTTGGTTGCAGTTTTATATAGCTCGAACTTGACCCGAAGGTATTGGATTGCTTTACGTGAGCACCAGTCACTTTACACAAGGACACATTCATTTTTTGGTGGGCATGAAGAGATTAAGTGATTTGCCCAGAATCACAGGATGTTGAGCCAACGCTGAGACACGAACTTGGTTCCCTAGGTCCAAAGCCAGCAGCTCTGACCGTTAAGTCACATCCTCCATATTTGTGTCTAAATATTCTGCATGTTGCATTATAATATTATTGGCGTGGAGGATACAAAATAATTATTGCCTAACTGCACACCTTTATCAGGTACAGTGGAGATATGATGTGTGCCCTTTGTGAATAGTACTTTCCCAGCAAAGGGGCCATACCGGATGCCTCTAATTACAATCCAACTCCACTTAGCATGTGATGCCTATGCAGGCGCACAATGCCCATAGGGCTAAAAGGGATTCAGCCCCTCCCCTACCCCCGTCTTGTGTCTCAGACCGGGCTGCTGCAGCTCGAGCTGCTGCTGCTATGGACTCAGCTGGGCAGTACCTGGAGTCTTATCTCCGGCACGCCAGAGTTTTTCACAGGTCTTTAAAGACCATTTGCATATTTACACACCTTTGTAAACTGGTTACCGAGGCTTACCTGTTTTTTTTCTGGTTCCAGAACTCCTGTGTCCCCCTATTCCTTACATTTGTATTTTACATTTGCTGCCATAGTGTGAAAATGCATTTAATGGAAAGGAATATAAAGTAGGGTTGCCAAAAGAAAAATGCCAGCCATGTGTTGTTTAAAGAGCCTGCAAACACCTTGTCTTGACACTAAATAGGATTATAAATAAAAAGTATGTTTTCATTTGGAATGTGACTTTTCTATCTTTGTTACCTTTATTTTATCAGTCATGGATCATTCGGGCAGCCCTAGAATACCATTAGAAGTGCTTTCTATGTGTATTTACTGTTCAAAGTATGCAGAGATAAGTGCTGAAAATATGGCTTTAGGTGACTGTTTATTTTTGTTCCGTCTGGGACATCAAAATAATGAGCTGGCAACCCTAATCATAAGACTGATAATTTGTTGCAGGATCAGCCCATTATTAATTTCCTCCACTCTCAATATCTGATTAATGCTATAATAACAATAGTTTTATTTATATCTGAGACCCTACACCGCTGTCAATGACATGCTGAGTTACTTCAAGTGTCTGGGAATGCACCCTGCATTCAGCCAATTCACTCCTCATTCTCGCCCTTCACTTCACCCTGCACTCAGAGCAATCACAATGCACTATTCACCCACTCACCCTGCAATCACAGTGATCAATCTGCACTCACAGTGCACTTGCGCTGTACACCCTGTACCTCACCATGAGTCGCATGAGCGCACTACTCACCCTGCACTCATGTGACACATCACTCACCTGTCCACCTCACTGCTCAATCTGCAATCTCACTCAAACAAGCCCACCACTAACCATGCATTAATTCGTCCCATTCTGAAATTACATCCGCACCCAAATTCCTATGGTCATCTTACTCACCCTGCAGTCACTCCTCTTACTGAACTCTCACACTGTTGCATTGCTAACTGTGCACACACATGGGCACTCCTGCAACCTACACAATGCACAGGGTTAATTTGCCTGCTACAAAGAACGTCTACCATGCAGATCACAGAACTGAGTGTGAGTAAACAATGAGCAGCACTATAAAAAAAGTGTTTGTTAAAAAGGTGCTATAGAGAGATGAGGTGCATTGTTATTGAGCGGTAGTGAGGGAATTTATAGAGAAGGAGGGAATGGGGGGGCACCAAAAAAGACTGTTGCACTGTGTGCAACCAGTGCTAGGGCCAGCCCTGCCTGGGAGTGTTAGCCGTTAGCCCCCCGAAGTTCAGGACTAGTTGCGCCCCTGTGCCTATAAGACGATCTAATGCTGTAACACTGGCTCTGCCCCATATCAATGAAGCACACACAAAACCAACATTATTAGAAGCTGGTATTATGCAACTTGCCACCATGGTACATCTACTTTTTGACTACAGCAAAAGTCAGCAAAGCGCTCCAAAAGCAGTCAGTGTCACTTTAAAGGCGAGTGTCCGTTGAATACTCGAACAAGGCACTTACACAGCCCGGGAAGGCACCAGAGACGTTTGAAGGGAACGGCAAAGTGGGCTCTGGCCCAGGGCCCCAGCCTTTCAGAGGCCACCTGATAGAGCCAGCTATGTTCTGCATAGTCTTGCCCTGATGACTTGAAATAATTTTTGAACAGATTGTTGTAAATAGCGTGTTTCTATCATTCTTTTGAATGTGTGAATGTCTATTACATACATTTTGCAGACAAAATGTGTTTGTTTAATGCAAATCCATATATCTATAGTTTTTTTTTAGATCAATACAGGACCTTCCTAATGAGAAATGGGAGGTTGTGACAGAGATTATTTGCAGTTATGTTAGTGAGCTGCTGTAGTGTTACAATTCTAAAAACATACTTTACTATCCCTGAATATCAGATGCGCACACACATTTAGAATTTGAACAAAGAGGGCATGAAAGAGCTGAAACTGCTTTATAAAATCAAAGCTGTTTCAAACAGGGGCCCCCAAAATACATTTGGCCCAGGGCCCCAAGAATTTTTAAAACATCCCTGGAAGGCACTGCCTAAAATCCTAACTTTATGATTTTAAGTATACACAAAAGGCATTTAGTAGTAATAAAAGTTAGGAGTCCTAACTTTAATACTACTACTACTAAATGCCTTCTGCGAAGACCAAAAGTATTACATTTAGGATTTTATCTCAAATTTGTTCTGGGACCGGTTTCAGGGCATCACCCTTCATCAGCCAGGCTAGCTTGAATCCAGTGGTGTAGTGAGCACAGGACCCACGTCTAGGCATACCCTTCCCATTTAGAGTGACATATGCAAAATAAACAATTGCTGGACTGATTTGCATATGGCGGGGTCCAAACTGGGGTGGTGTGGTGACCAAACGAATGATGGATTATTTCTTTTGCATATGTCACCCTAAGTGGGAAGGGTATGTCCAGACGTTGTTCCGTGCTCACTACACCACTGGATTCAAGCTAGCCTGGCTAATGAAGGGTGATGCCCTGAAACCGGTCCCAGGATGCTTGTTTCTGGTCCAGGGAGGATCTGGCTTGGCAGTTCGGGCTGGACTGTTCCCACAAGGAACAGGGGCAAGACTGATTTGCATATGGCTGGGTCCAAACTGGGGTGGTATGGTGAGCAAAAGAATGATGGATTTAACCCAGATCTTTGTGACTGGGGGCAAATGTTTGCATTGTCCAGCATTCCGTCCATCAATTGTTTCTTTTGCACTGGGGTAGGTATAGCCATGTGTGAGTACTACAGTGTCTGATTCTGTATGTGGTTGTGTTTGAATATTGCACACTGTGTTACTGTTTGTTACCACAGTGCGAATGTGTGTGGCACTGTTAGCCTAGGTGTTACAGTATGCTAGTTTCTGAGCCTATTGCTGTCTGTGTGTCTTTGTGTGTGCCACCCTGGGCTTGCATGTTTGCGTGCCTGCACCACACTAAGTCTGTGCGTGCCTCTGTTTACCTGTACCTTTCTCTGTGAGGTTAGCATCGTAGAACACTCACATGCATACATGCCCAATTGCAGCTGACCCTGTAGACACTGACAGTTCTTCTGCCCATATCTGTCTACCTGCTTGTGTGCCACTTTGTTCTCTGTGAACCTCTATGTTTGTGTGCCACAGTGAGTGTGTCTCTTTGAACCTGTGTAACACTAGATTGTCTACTTACCACTGTGTGCGTAGCCCTAAGAGTATGAAATGAGCAGTGGAGCACCATATGGCGGCAGCTGCTCCTGCAGTCCTTGGTAGCTTTCAGAGAAAGTGTGTCCAAGTGTCTATCAGGGCTGCAATAAATGCCTCTGAAGTGCCTGTTACGCTGGGAGTGAAGGTGTCACCCTTCTGTGGCCCCTAACTATTCAGGGGCCCCATTCAGTCCGAAGCCAATGAATATCTTTGAGACATGACACACCCAGGAGCCCCTCATCACATTCTGCCGGAGGGCCTGAACATTTTGCTTTATCCCACCAGGGACTATATGCCACATATGTGTCTGCATGTCACTGTATGCATGTATCTGTGTGGATGGGCTATGGAGCACACACAGTGACAGTTATCCCTAAAGACATTGGCAGCTCTTTAGTAAACCTGAGTCTTTTTAGTCACTGGTTCTGTGTACGCCGCTGTTTACATGTCTGTGTTTGACGAGCAGTAGAGAAAAAAAAGTAACAGCTGTCCCTGAAGACATTGGGAGCTTTTTTGTGTAGCCAGCTCTGACTGTATCGACAGATGCTGACAAAGCAGTTTATATTTATAAGCGTGTGACTGTCTTTCCATGTGTTTGTGTGTCATTGTATGTGTGCATCTGCCGCTGCGTGCAGTGCTTAATTTGTGAAAAGATAAGTGCAAGGGTCCAAAGTTTTTCTTAGGAGCCAGACGCTTCTGAATGCTCAGGTTGCCAAATACCAGGGCAGTCTCATCTTGATTCCACATCCGGTCTCTTTCTTTCATCACCCTACACTACTTCTCTCTTTGTGTCACTCTTGCAGTTTTTTCTCATTTCTCTCGGTTGTAGGGAGGCTTTGCTTTCTCCTTTTGTCAGTGTTCCTCCATTTTCTCAATTTTCTGCGTTCCTTTCTCTGTTTTTGATCAAAATCTATTAGTCAAAAATAAATCACGTTCCCCAAAAATGAATGCTAGTGTCTACCAGGGGCCCACATTAAAAAATGCCTGCCTGAATTAATTAATTTAATGCATAATTACTTAAAATCATTGCAAAACTGCGATATAGTATCAAAGTTAATATTTTATATCTTGTGTACTTCTCATGTATGTTGTTAGTCGAGTTTTTATGGATTTGCAGGTTTGGGATTGTCTTTCAAATTTTCAAGTTATTGCCCATTAATGTCAATTTTATTTCACACCCGTGATAGTTGTTCTTTGTTCTCCAGCCATAGTGTTCCTGAGACAATAGGATCGCTCCTTGGCATTGTTCTGATTGCTGCCTCAGTTAAATAATATGCTTTTGACAGTATCGTTACAAATGGCAAAGCTTGTATGTTAAGTGTTTCCCACTTTCTCATTAGAACGTAGAGAATAATAATATTACAGAGGCATTTCATTCAAATGTTGGAGGTTTCAAATCTAAATATACTAGATTTCTGGGTGGTAGGGCAAAGTGGTAGGAGGTGAGCCTGGCAGCGGGGGTCCCCTTTATGTGCTTGCAGGGGGGCCACCTCAAGTTTCGTTACGCCACTGATTAAAACTGTGAGGTTGTCCCACTCGATAAAGCAGACCATGACAGGAGCCAAGTAAAAGGTCCAGTCCTTATGGGCGGTAACAAATGGAGACAAGGCAGTATCAATGAAGGACAAACAAGCCAATTCATTAATTAGCAGCCAGCATTTAAGAAGGACAATGACACAAGCCAATGACAAATATGGGTGGAGAGTGGGAGAGGCTTCCATACTCTATTACAGCATGCCTTACAGAGCAAGCAATGGTATGTTATGTTATGTTATCCGTGCTTATAGAGCGCATGGCTGCCCCAGCAAAGGGTCGTCCCGGCGCTTCCAACAACAGAGAACGGACCTAGATACCACAGCGGGAAGACTCCAATATAAAAACATAGACCAGAAAAGCTATTGTACTGGAAAGAGATAGGCTTTCCTAAAGTCCAACATACCCTCCAGACCACGTATCTGAACCGGCAATGAGTTCCAAAGTTTGGCCGCCAAACATGGGAAAGTACGTCCTCCCGCTCGACAGCCCTTCACAGGAGGAACAATGACCAGATGCTGCCCTACTTAACGCAGCGCACAAGATGGCAAATTGGGCGTAGAGAGCTTCAGTATCTTGAAAGAAAGACATAAAGTTTTAAAGTGGATACGCTCCGCCATAGGAAGCCAATGAAGTTTCCGAATGGTATCAGCAAAGGGACAGAACCGAGAAAGCCCCAGCAAGGTTCTGGCCGCCGCGTTTTGAATCCGTTGCAATCCGGTAATCTCAGCTTGATTAGCCCCCAATAACAGGGAACTAGCAGGCCAGTCGAGATAGAATAGTCGACTGTACAATCAGCTGGCGCGTTGAGGGTTCACAAAACTTCAGAAGGGGTTTGAGACCTCGTAAGAGAACGAAGCAGGTACCAGCAACTTTCTTGGTGTGGATTTGAAAGCTGAGAGAGGAGTCCATCCACGCCCCCAAGTTCTTAACTCCTCCTTGGGTTCAGGAGTCTTGCCTAGTGACTTCGGCCACCAATGCTCACCCCACAGGCTTGCATTCTTACCAACTAACAAAACCTCAGTTTTACTAGCATTTAACTGCAAATAGTTAGTGGCCATCCATTCAGCCAAGGCCATCAGGTTATCTCTGAACCTGGAGGCGTTCAAGGTGGAGCCTTCAGCCAATGCAACCACCAGCTGGTTATGTT
The DNA here is from genome assembly GCF_964263255.1 of Lissotriton vulgaris. Classification (NCBI taxonomy): domain Eukaryota; kingdom Metazoa; phylum Chordata; class Amphibia; order Caudata; family Salamandridae; genus Lissotriton; species Lissotriton vulgaris. Next base: position 580,081,949 of record NC_141687.1, on the reverse strand, counting down.
CGCATATGAGAAAATTGAAAGGTCTCACTGCCTGGCGACCGCAGCTAATGGCTGTACATACAGGTTGAATAATGTGGGGCTCAGAGTGGAGCCCTGAGGCACCCCCTGCTCAATGGAATGGACATGAGATAGAAATGGGAAGCAGATACTCGGAAGGATCTTCCGGTCAGAAAAGATCTGAACCATTCCAGAGCCAGGCCTGTAATGCCTGCCTCCTCCAGAAGTTGTAGCAGTACACCATGCGAAACCGTGTCAAAGGCGGCACTAAGATCCACCAAGATCAGTGCCGCCGTCTGACCAGAGTCAAGAATGGTGCGGAAGCCATTTTGCGAGCATACAGAATGTCAATGGACGGCAAAAAGTTAGGTGAGGTGTTGTTAACATGAGCCTCCGCCACTTTCGTCACCCAGGGAAGGAGAGATATAGGCCTAAAGTTCTCAGGCTTGGCTGCATCTAACGCTGGTTTCTTAAGAATGGGGATCACCCATGCCTGTTTCCACCATGTTGCGACCATGGCTGAGGAGAAGGAAGAATTAATTATCTGGCAGAGAGGTGCTAAAAAAAGCGAAAAAGACTCCGTAAAATAAGCAAGCTTTAAGGGAACAGCTGGAGAGCCCGATTTAATTTTCATACTTGGGAAATCTCAGGAAATATCATAAGACTGGAGCTCGGACAATGTCTTGAGGAAATCGGTTTAAGGGGGGAAGTCATAGAAGAAAAAGACCTATAAATAGCCTGCACTTTCTCTACAAAGAAGGAGGCCAACTCTTCACACTGACGTTAGTATGTGATTACAGGCGCTGTGTTTTTTCTGATTCTGAGGTCTTTTAAAATCTTAAAAATTCATTTAGCAGGGTTGGAGCTGAGCTTGATCTCATTGGCGTAATAAGCCGCCCGAGCTTTACAAACAGTTCTATGATAAGATTTAAGTTCGGCTAAGTACTGTGGGGCAAATTATCAAGGGGGTTTATCTCCACTTTTTTGGCTTTAAAAGCCAAGAAAGCAGAGATAAAATTATCTCCCTATTACCTAGCTGTCGCTAACACCAGTTAGCGACAGCTAGTAGGCGATAGCGACCATCTTGGGCCCCGCTTTGCATGTCAGTGAAATGTATCATTAATGACATGCAAAGTGGGCGTGCCAAGATGTTAGCGACTGGAAACAGTTGCTAACATTGCTATCTCCTATTACCAACTTTTGGAGATACTCGCACTGCAAAATTTCTGCAAGCGACTCCCCTCTAAATACCTGTTCGTGCACCACCGCGGCCCGGACGGTTCAGTCCGGGCCGCGGTGGTGCACGAACAGGTACTTAGAGGGGAGTCGCTTGCAGAAATTTTGCAGCGTGAAGATCACCCCACATCGCGTTTTTGCCCATGAGGACATTCATTGATGCGCCTCCTGTACACGACTCCAGCAAAATTGCTGCCTGGGTCTAAAACGGCTTTACAGCCATAAGTATAATATACTTTTTCATAAAAAAGAAAAAAAAAATTCTCTTTTTTCACACAAACTCCTCACGGCAGGGTGCACCTTAGGCCGTGTACACCACCGGAGGATCACATTTAAAGGTCCTGATGAAAGCTGAGCGACTCGGGCTCCCCATAAGCAGAAACATGTTGACCAAATTCACCACTATGGACTAGGGGTCTATCATAACTGAGACCACACCTATGGGTCCATTCACACTTCTTTTTAACCAGTGCAAATCGGACTATTAATAAAATAGTTGAAAGTCACGAATCTGCACTTTTTAATTTTTTTCCCTATTTCTTTGCACTCACTTAGCTTAATTTGGCTTCATAAAACACCCTCAACACACACAAGAACCAGCTCCGCTGTAAACAGGCGTTGAAGCACACTGGAAAGACACAAGGTCTTTCCAGTGGGAACCCAGTGATGAAGCATGTCACCACTAGGTTGGTGAGTGAGGGTTCTTAAAATTACTTTGTATTGTCCCACTTTTATGAGTTTATTTCTTTCTTCTCTGGATACGCCGTGCACTATCTCGAGATTGTCCTTTACTTACTTTTCACTCTTCTGTTGTTTAAAAATGCTTTACATGACCACCAGATGCATCATACAAGGTCACATTTATTGTGTTTTTGGGCCCAGGGAGACGAAGTAATTTGCATTGAATCACAGGATGTTGAACCAACGCCACGACTCAAACCAGGAAAAAAAATCGCCAGCACTGGATGTAACACTGCATCCTCTCCCCCAATGGATAGTTCTTATGTCCACATACTCCTTAGCTTACTTGACCCCCACAAAAAATGCTATTGACTTACCTTTATACTAATGGATCACATTAAGGAAAACCTTGGCATATCACATTAAGGAAAACCCTAGCACAAAGAGCTTATGCTTTTCTGTTCCCACCCTCACTTTTTCATTCTTGCCCCTTTTCTTTCACTACTCCCAGCTTGCACATTTCCATTGCAGTTGCTACTGTAACATACGTTAATTTTCAGGGCTTGCCTACCCAGTGCAGGCATTCTGTTACGAGACTTATTGATTACAAATAAGTGGGCTTACAACCCTCCCATAGCATACTAATAGTTGTTTTCATTTTCGCTCTCATTTGCAGTCTTTTGATTGGTTAGCTCCTGTAGTCTTCCCTTTCTTTCTTGTGTTAGCTTCACCCTGGAGTATAGACCAAGTACATGTGTTCGTCCTTGTCTGTTTTTTCCTTTTTGCGACACATAATTTATTTTTTACAAACATATTGGAATTATGGCTGAACATGCAATGTGCTTTCCATTCTTGTACACAGGTAAATGGCTTCTTATTTATGTTGCTTTCACCCTATCTGCTGTCTTTATTGACGCCTTAGTTACTTAGACCCACAACTGTACCACTTCACTGTCTGAAATGTTATTCTATGCCACTCCACTTGATGCCACTTTACTCTAGTCTAAGCCACTCCACTCTACTCTGTGTATTTACTCAATGCTATTCAACTCCACTCCACACCACTCCTCTCTTTGCCACTCCACTCTCTGCGAATCCACTCTGTGCCACTCCTCTCTATTCCATTCTACTATACACCACTCCACTGCACTGTATGCCACTCAAATCCACTCTACATCATTCTACTCCACTCTACTCTAAGCCAATCTACTCTACTCTATTCCCCTCTACTAAATGTCACTTCACTCCACTCCCCACAATGCCACTCTATGCCACTCCACACTACCCCACTCTACTCTACCCCATGCCACTCCACTCTAAAGTGTGGCACTCTACTCAATGCCACTCTACTCTATGCCGAGCTACGCCACTCCACTCCACATAATGCCACTCTACGGAACTCTAAGCAGCACCACTCTGCGTCACTCTACTCTATGTCACTCTACATCCCTCCACTGTATGCTACTTCACTGTAATCCACTATATGCAACGCAACTCTACGCAACTCCACACCACCACACTACTCTACATCACTCTACTCCACGCAGTTCTATGCTACCTGACTCTATTCCACTCTCCTCCACACCATTCCACTACACTCTATTCCCCTCTACTCTACACCAGTCTACTTGATGCCACTCTACTCCATACCACTCTACTCCACTTCACTGCTCTCTATGCCACTCTACTCTTCACCAGTCTACTCTATGCAACTCTGTTCTATGCAACTCTACGCCACTCCTCACTACTCCACGCCATTCTACTCTACGGTCCTCCATGGCACTCTAAGCCTTTCTACTCTACATCACTCCACTTTACACCACTCTACTCCATGCCACTATACTCTTCGTCACCCCACTCTATGCCACTCTACTCTATGCCACTAAACTCCAGTCCACCCTATGGAACTCTACTCTATACCACTCAATGCCACTCCATGTGATTCCACTCTACTCCACACCACTCCATTCCAATCTACGCCCTTCTGCACCACTCTACTTCACTCTACTCTTCGCCACTTTACTCAATGCCACTTCACTCATCTCCCTACAGTGCCACTCTATGGCACTCCACTCCACCATACGCCACCCTTATCTGCACCACACCAGTCCACTCTATGCCACTCTACTCTACACAACTCTACTCTATGCCGCTCCACTCCACACAATGGCACTCTATGCCACTCCACTTTATGCCACTGTACTCTATGCCACTCCACTCTATGCCACTCCACACCCCTCTGTTGCACTCTACTCTTCTCTATGCAACTCAACTCTATGCTGCTACTCCACTCTATGCTGCTCACCTCCACGCAACTCTACTCTACTCCACTGCACTCTATGTCACTCTACTCTGCACCAGTCTACACTATGCAGCTTTACTCTACGTTATTCTGCGCCACTCACACCACTCTACACCACTCCATTCTACGTTACTCTATTGTACTCTATGCCACTTTTCTCCACTGTACTCCACGCCACTCTACTCAACTTTACTCCACCTTACACCACTCTACACCACTCTTTACTATGCCACTCCACTTTACGTCACTGTAAGCCTCTTCACTCCACACAATGTCACTCAATGGCACTCTACGCGACTCCACTCTACATCACTCAACTCTATGCCATGCATGGTATACGCCGCTCTATACCACTCTCTAACACTCTACTATATGCCATGTCATGGTGTACGTCACTCTACACCACTCTACACTACGTCACTCCACTCTACTCAGTGTCACTCTACTCAATGACGCTCTACTATATGCCACTCTAAGTCACCCCACTCTACACCCTGCCGCTCCACTTCACTCCATACAATGTCACTTGATGGTACTCTACGCCACTGCACTCTGCACAGCTCTACACCAAATAATGATAAATAAAAAGTGAAAAGGAGAATGTATATTATACCGTAAAAAATCAAATTGTTAATATAGACAGTATCATAAATCCATCAAATCCAGATATATTGATCAGAGAGTTTTGTTTGGCTGTTTCAAAATCCACTTTATTGCAGTTTTAATTGTATGCGTACATCAGCCCAGCTAACACATTTCATCCAACAGGACTTCATCCGGTTGAATATGTTCCTCAAAGCAATAAAACATATATCCTCATGTAGTAGAATAAACAGAGTAAAAGCTGTCCCCAAGATGTGCTTGCTCCACGGGTTAAAAGGTGTAGTACCTTATGGCATGATCTGTGTTATAGGTTTCCAAGTCTCAAATGCTGATCAGCCGAGCATTTCTCATATTTCTGTCCTGCGAAAATTGTCTGCAAGTAGATGTTTTGGAAATAAGCAATCTTTTTGGTTTACTACCCAAGTAACATTTTAGTGCTGCCTTTTTCGTAATGTCATACCTTTAAACTGTTTGCTGTCTTTGTTTAAAATATAAAGTATCTGTAAACATCATGGGGTCCATTAGGATAACGGGCGGACTTTGCCCGCCCGTCATCCTATCGTAAATCGGGACCGCCCGCCACTGCGGCGGGCACATCCTGTATTTTCAGCATTGTGGCGGGCAGTGCTCTCTGCACCGCCCGCCACAATGCTGAAAATGCACTTTCACATTTTCATCTGCAAAGCGGCAGGCACCGCGCGGTGCCTGCCGCTTTGCAAATGACAATGAAGGGGGGTACCACAGGTACCCCCCATGTGCACCCCCCCAACTGTACTTCACTCTGGGGGCCCGCAGGGGGCCCCCAGAGTGAAGACCGCATGCCTTTCCGTGGCGGCATTGCCGCCACGGAAAGGCATTGAAAAATGGCCATTATAATATGGCTGGCGGTGTCTGATAGACACCGCCACCATGTTATCCCTTTTCCGCCCCGGCCGCAAGGCGACCGGGGCGGGAAACAGGCGGGCGGTGTTTCCCACCGCCGTGGTCCCCTCCACCATCGTAATATGGCAGGGGGGAATGCAGGGAAGGATGTCGGGCGGATTGCCTCCACCAGGGTGGCGGTGGCCACCGCTACCCTGGCCGAGGCAATCCGCCCGACATCCTAATGGACCCCCATGTCTTTAGATTATGTTGCTTTAGGATCATTTTTGCTTTAGATATTAAGGCATTTTAGACTTTAGGCTTTAGACATTTTTGCATTACATTATTACACATTTTAAAAGTGCGGTTTTATTCCAGAGAGGCATTGCTCAGAGAATTATCACTCTTTTCATCCATTCACTATAGAGGGCTTTTTTTTTGTATTAGGGTATGAATATGACTATTGTCATATATGCGGTGGCTATGTAAATTCCATGTTTATTACAGAAATTGACTTCTGATTCTAACACATTTTTTATCTTTCTGTATTAATTAACTCGAGGTTTTTAAAATAAATATATAGATTTAGAACTGGAGGAAGCCTAATTATGCATATTTTGCCATTAATGGTCTTGACCGAATATTTGAGCCTAGGATTCTCCCTTTACCATAAATTGAGGCTCCTTATTTTGAAGTGAGTTGGAAGCTCATCATGTGTATGACTTTGTGAGTTAAAACTGAGGAAGGCATGTTTACATTTTATTAACTCCTTCGCTGCGGCGGCTATTCCACCACAGCGCTAAAGGGGCGGGGGGCCGCGCGGCGCTCACACGTTGGTGATGGAACCGCTCCGTCACCAGCCTCGGGTGAGCTGTGCTGATGACGGAGCGGTTCCGTCATGGCCCCGCCCGCTCAATAGAAAGTGCCACGCAGGCGCGAAATCAGCGGCGCAGGCGCGTCGGGCAGGCCATGACGGAACCGTTCCGTCATCAGCACAGCGCCATCAGCATCGATGTGGTTAATACTCATCACAGATTATGTGTCTCTTGTCTGCATGTATTGTATTTCTTGTTTATGTGTCACGGTGGGTGTGGGTGCAGGGGCGACCGGCAAGTCTCATGGGTGGGGGGTGGGCGTGGGGGGTTGCAGATGCTTTAAAAAAAAAATAATTACCTTGCCGCCGCCCTGTCCCGTGTCTACTCTCATGCTCGCCTGTGTCTGACTCCAGGTCGGAGCAGGTAGCAGGAAGCCATGCTACCACCCCTAAGCCAATCACAACACTAATGCAGTGCTGTGATTGGTCTGAGCGCCACAGCACAGCGCTCAGCCAGGGGCTGAAGGGGTGGCCATGTTCTCCATGCAGGCTGTAATGCAGCCTGCATGAATAACAGGGAAGTTATGCAGCAGGAGGAAAAAATAAAATGATCATAACATTCCGTTATTATCGTTTTATTTTGTCCTTTTTGCTGCTCTTGGCAGTGGGGTGACGCTTCTCCGCCTTAATGGAGGAGCCGCGGCTGTGTGGGGGAAATAATTCGTAGAACTGTGATCTGCAAGCTTGTATTCAGCTACTCTGTCCGCATACTCCTTTTGTGGGTTATTGGGATGTGCCTGTGTGTGTGTTTAGCTATGTGATAACTTCAAAGGTGGCTTTGGGAAAAAAAGTTCTCCTGCCGCCCAACAGTGCTGGTAGAAAAGTGTGAAAGTAAAATGACACTGCTAGGGCATCAAAGCACTGACTGAAAGGTGCGGGGAGAAAACCCACAGTTTCAGTGTCTTTGAGCAACAAAGCATCACTGATGAAGAAAGGTGAACACAAAATTGATGGCATTCACTCCCATATCATTCATACAAACAGTATTCAGATACACACATAGACATGCACACGCACACGTATACACACACAGACACACAATAGTTAATTTGTGCTGGTGTTTTCCAGTGCTTGGTATCTTTATTTATTGCTAAGCACCAGCATGTATTTTTCAGCTTCCACCACATGGTTAAGCTGTGTATTTATATTTTTAGAAGAACACCAGAAGAAAGTTTATCTGTTTAATACATTTTAATAGAATGATAAAACAGGTACATCCAGGCCCTCCCAGGCCACCCCTTCACTTTGAGATAATCCTGGAATAGTCCAAAATGGCACATTTGTTTGAGTTTCATCATTAGTAGCTTGCACTGACCTGCAACAGGAGTTATCAGGGAAGGCAACTGTAGCGGACTTCTCTGAAATTCCTTGTGGCCTGGCATTGTGTTTTTTTACGTATTAAGCACTACACACATGCACACACGCACACATACAAACATACACATGCACTCTCGCAGAAAGACACACACATGCACAAACACACTCACTCTCACACAATCACAGAAAGACACTCATGCATACACACAATTCACAGTCACATGATTTATGACATGCAAAGACCATCTCTCCATAGTCACACCATTTATGCACAATAGTAATTCGCATAAAACCCCATCGACATAGGGGAATTACAAATACACTATTCATCCTCATTCCACTCACATGCTTAGGCACAAATATATTCTATGTTCACAAATTGAATTACCTCCACATCCTTCTTCCTCGTCCCAGTCCTTATGTAGGCAGAAGCTTGTTTCCATACAGAGTATTCCATCTAACCAAGTAAAAGAAAAAAACAAAAATAGTTTAACTCTTCCATAATGCCTTCCGCCTATATGCACACATGCATTGCTTTATTTTGTGCTGGTGTTTAGCGGTGCTCAGTATCAGTATTTATTTCTAAACACTGGCAAGTATTTTTCAGTTTCGACCACATGTAGCTCTGTGTGTCTATATTTGTAGAAGAGCACATCAGTGGAGATGTAGTAACGAAGATCCGGTAGCCGATATGTAGTTTAAGATGATTTATTTAGCATTAGTTGTAAGTTGTAAGTTGGTAAATCCATGTTGAGCATCCCCACCATGAGCCGCTTGCCTACTGCTCAGCCCAAACTCCAACATTCACACTTCCCATCACAGGCACTCAAGCATTCCATTCATCTTCATCACTCCAACATTCCATGCAGCACTTTCACGCTGGCTGAGCAGATAGGTAGAAAGCAACAGGAGAAAAGCATACTATAGTGGCCTCACCCCAAGATCTAGGGGGGTCTTGTCCCTCCCTCAAGATTCCATTGAAGAGGGCCGTTAAAATAGGGACGATAGCATCTATCAGGGCACTATATAATTCACCTGGAAGCCCATCAGGACCTGCGGCCTTACCATGCTTAAGTGACCTAATGACATTTCTCACTTTCTCACTTCCGTCTCAGAGATTTCCATCTCGATCCCTTCGCGATGTATGGACGAAAGGGACGGTAAAGTTATCTGATTTAACCATGAGTCCCTTGTCTGCTGTTCGTCTGGGGTATCTTCCCTGTATATTTCCTCGAAGAATTCCCTAAAGGCAGTACTTATCTCTTGATTAGAGGTCCTAGCGGCACTCTCACCCTCAACATTGATTTCTCTTATATCATTTTTGGCTTGATCGGCCTTGACCTTCCAAGCCAAAATCTTACCCGCTGCTTCTCCAAATTCAAAATGAGAGAGTTTACTCGCCTCCCATCTCTTCGTAACTCTCTCTTGTAATATGTTATCTAGTTGGTTTTTCAGGTCACACATATTTTTTTGATCTTGAGGTGAACCGATTGACGCTCCAAGCCTCTGCTCAATCTTTCCTAGTTCATGCTCAAGGTTTTTAATCTTCAATTGATATATTTTAAGCCGGTGGGAGAATCTGTTTGTTATACATCCTCTCAAAAATGCTTTTAGAGCCTCCCATACCGTGTCAAGGGAAGCAGAGCTCAAATCTATATCCAAGAACGTATTTGTTTCACTCATCAAATGTGTCACTTCCTCTTGATCTAACAGGATAGTGCGGTCGAATGACCAGGAAGGATGTTTAGTTTGAGCAGGAAGGTTTAAAAAAAATAAGAGAGTTGAATGATCTGATGGATGAGAGGGGATATCATTAATACTGGTTATGGAGTTTTGGAGGCAATAACTGAATAACGCAAAATCAATTCTTGAGGTGTGTTTGTATTTTAAGTTTCTATAGGATATCCCTTGTTTATTACCCACTTTTTCTCTCCATAAATCTGCCAGGCCTAATTGTTCCATTATCCCCTTAAGGGACTGTCTAGATTTAGAAGGAACATGACCTCTATGACCTCTATGGTGGGTGGATTTGTCTAGTTTTGGGTTTAATACAACATTAATGTCCCCTGTCCATATTATTGGATCCAAAGAGGTCGTTAAATGGTTCCTTATTGTTTCTAAAAAGGACGAATCATCTATATTAGGACCGTAATATCCAACTAGATTACACACCCAACCATTGATAGACATATTCACCAAGAGCCATCTACCACTGTGGTCTTTGTTATAATGAAGAATCTGAACCTTTGCAGATTTTTTTGCAAATTAGGAGAATTCCTCTTATGTTAGCATTGTGATCAGTACTGATAAATGTGTCTATCCATCTCTGCTTTTTTAGTATTATGTTGGCCTCACTTTTTAAAAGATGTGATTCTTGGATGACTATGATCTGCGCTGGAGAGTCTCGTAAATATTGTAAAATACGCTCTCTTCTACCTCGCACGCGCAGACCATTGACATTCCAAGATAGGAACTGAACAGAGGTCATCTTCCAACATCCATCACTATTTGCACTCCCCTGCCTCTCATAATTATATTATCCCAAAGATGGCAGTTTTCTCTACTTGGACTGAAAACTTGTCTTGGAAGGCCTGACTCCTGAGGATTTTTTTTGATTTTGTATGCTTCCCCCTCCTCCTCCCACCCCCTCCACCCCACCCTTGGAGAACCCTCCCATACTTACTCCGACCTAATGTAGGGCCGGATTCGCGTCTTACAACGCCTTCTCCTCCCACACCGCAAAGTGCCCCCCCTACCTCCCATGAAAAACATAGACACATGTGAAAAATTTTACACGTTCTTCTCCCTCTTTTTTTACATTTTAGGGATCTTTCTAATTCTTTTTTATATATATTTTTTTCCTTTTATTTCCATCCTATAAATCTTATGAACCCTTGTGTATATATATATTTTTTTATATATCCCCTAACTCAGAATCTATTTCTGACTTGACATGACTTAACATGCTAAAGACTTACTACAGATCCCTGTACCAGTCAAGGCATTAAGTACGGTATTTCCGCAGGGTTCGATGTTACTAACCTCTATCCTCAATATGTATCAGTAGGTATAGGTGAGCGGTATGGTATATGAACGAGAGCTTAGTGGTTCTAATCAGTTAAAGTTTACCCTGGGAATGATTACAGATGGATTCCAATAGTTCATCGGCCTCAAAAGGTGATCTGACGTTGTGCATTTCATTATTGTACATAATCCGCAAAAATGCAGGGAACCTCATCTGAACAGTTGCGCCGGCAGCTCTAAATTTGTCCATCCTCTGACCCAGTTCCCACTGCCTATCCAGCGTGGGTTTAGGGAGATCAGAGCGTATTTCAAAGGGAAAATCACCCCCTAGCTCTTGGGGTGAGGCCACTATAGTATTGATCCCCAAACCAGGTAAAGACCCAACTTAATGTGGGTCACACCGCCCGATATCATTACTGAACAGCGATTACAAGATCTTTGCTTCCATCATGTCATCTAGATTGGGTTCAGTAGTGGGGGAAATTATACACCAGGACCAGAAGGGATTTATCAAAAGTCGCCAGCTATCCGATCTGACGTATGATCTTGTGGGGGCAATGGACATCGCCTCATCCTTTTCCCTTCCGTTGGCAACACTCACTTTAGATGCGACTAAAGCCTTTGATAGGGTCAATTGGCCCTATCTTGGTGCTGTCCTGAAGAAGTTTAACTTCGGTGAGGAGTTCTGTCGCACTGTAGCACTTATGTACAATGCACCATCTGCACGGCTCTTAATCAATGGTACGCTGTCTGACTCATTTAAAATCTTGAGAGGTATAAGACAGGGCTGCCGGCTCTCCCCTCTCCTCTTCAATCTGTACATTGAACCATTTGCCGAAGTTTTAAGGGGAGATGTAAATATTCCATCATTCAGATTTGGGGAGTGGGAAAGGCGGGTAGCTCTTTACGCAGACGACATTTTAATTCTAACCTCCGATCCGGCTGCACCTTCATCAGGGCGAAGAGGACCAGGGGGTGGGGACATACACACTGTGGATGAAAGAGGAAGTTATTATATTTAAGTCATATGAGTCGATACATATCTGATATATACATTCAAGAATTCTAGAATACATTTAACATGATTGGCGTAATAAAACAATATACAGGTACATTTATATAACAAAGGGGTTTCAAAAACATTCATATAATAGGCTTAATCAAGGTGCGTGTCTAGGCTCTGAAAACGAGGTCACTCAAAAAATGTGTGTTCTTCCTCAATGGGAGGAACACATCGGACAGAGAGTGGATGAGCCCGGGGTAATATACACTAACCAGGCAGAGAACCAGTATGCTTGCAAACGTACAATCAGTTTATACTAAAAAGTTCCTCACTTTAAGAACAGGGAATAAGACAGTTCAAGATTTAAAGCAACAGTGAACAATTTTTTCTTCTTTCTTTTTTATTAGCATGATGGTGAAACAGACATTCAAAGAATTAATAGAAGTAATTTCAGATTCCAACAATGGGTCAAAAGATGGTTGACAGTAAGTAATTTAGGGTGGATTTTCCGGATGTGGGGAAAAGCCAATCATGTTAAATGTATTCTAGAATTCTTGAATGTATATATCAGATATGTATCGACTCATATGACTTAAATATAAAAACTTCCTCTTTCATCCACAGTGTGTATGTCCCCACCCCCTGGTCCTCTTCGCCCTGATGAAGGTGCAGCCCAAATAGGCTCCGCATCGAAACGCGCGTTGGCGTGATCTACATGGATGGCCTCTAGTGTAGTCGTTATCAAATTACCTTGCCCACCTTGTTTTGCCTCAATGTTGTTATTTTAGTCCTAGCAGCTTTAAAATCTGTTACCTGCAGGCTATAATGTACCTCCATTATTTTATGTGTGTGATTGTATTATTATAGTGAGTTAGTTTGAGAGTGAGTGTATGTTTAGTGAATGACTGCGGAAGTGTGTGGGACGTGAATAAATGTATTGTTCTCTGTGAAGCCTATTTGTGACCTACATTATACCTAATGTTTAATCCACTGTTGCACATTTGTCTTAAAGTCCATACATGGATTCATATATGAACCACAACTTTATTAATAAATCAACTCTATTTTCATAAAAAGGTGTATTTAACTTGTGTGATGTATTGTTGACTCTGATACGTAGAATTGTGTCACCACTCCCCCTATCATTAGGATCCCCCCTTCTGGGACCTACAAATTAACTCTGGCAGGGTATATTTGTTCTATTTAGCTGTTTTCTCCTCCTTCTTCCTGCCAATATCCGAACCATCCCACTGGGGAACCCCCTTCTATTCTGTTGTTACCTTTGTATTGTCATCACAATGTCTCGTCCATTTTTTTCTACTCTCAGCTGGTGGCCACTCAATCAATCAATCAATCAAGTGGCTTGTAAAGCATGACTACCCACCCGTAAGGATCTCAAAGCCTTGGGGGTGGGGGAGGGGTAGGTGGCTACAGGTCTGTCGCAAGGCACTGTGGTTCAGTCGGAGAGCCAGGTCTTGAAGTCTTTCCTGAATTGGGGCAGTGACTGTGATTGCCTTAAGGGGAGAGGAAGGGTGTTCCAGGTCTTTGCTGTGAGGTAGGAGAAACATCTTCCCCCGACCGTGGTCTTGCGGATACGTGGGATAGTACTAGGGCCAGTTGAGCAGAGCGGAGGTCTCTGAAGGGGGGTGAAATGAGAGGCGGTAATTGAGGTATGCAGTTCCCGTGTCGTGTAAGGCTTTGTAGGTGTGTGTGAAGAACAATCATGTTTTCATAAGAACAGGTGTTAATCCCTCTTCACCCTTGGTTTGGGTAGGTCTATATGGGGTGTTGCAGCATCTTAGTCAGCATTTAACAGGGCTTCAGTGACTGATATATGTAACAATTCAACCTGGTTATCGCTCCACACATTGATGAACTATTATATTTCCCAGATTGGAGAAGATGTTTCTTCAAATTTTAGTACATGTGTTGTAAAATCAGATTGTAATGATTAATGGAAGTGAATTTACTGACATTACTTGAATTAAATCACTGATTGTGCATAAATGTTTCATGTACTTTGTTTTCTTCACGAAAGCTGAATATTTCTGCTTCCTATGTTAGACTGGGACGAGAAAGACGAATGAAGAGGTAATGACTGTTATCTTTGTTAAACATAATCTTGGCTTTCCTTGTAACAGTCCACAGTTACCACCATTCCAGTCCCTTGGTGAGTAGAATTTTGCTTTGAGATTGGAATTTTATTTGTCGATTTAGGAAGTGTTTGTGGGTTTCTTGCTCCTGTAAAAAGCAGTGAATTCTGGTACATACGTGAAGCCATATTGAGAGGGTAAAACAATGTTAGTTTTTTCTATTCGTCCATTTAAGTGCAAGGACTGTGAAGAGGAAGACCAGGACTTGGTGTAATAAAGATTATCAGTAATCAGTTAGGTCATTAATACTATCTGAAGCCATATAGGCTTCACTTTTATAAGTCACCTTAAAAAGATGTGTTTTGAATTCTTTTTTAAAAGTAGGAAAAGTGCACACGTTTCTTAACTGTTCTTGCAGTGACTTCCCGAAGATAGGTTTGGACTAGAAGGATCTTTCTCCTTTGGATTGAGTTTGATTTAAAGGATATAGTGTACAATTTATCCTCATTACAACATTTTCTCGCAGACTGATTTGATGAAAAACGTTAATCTATTTTAAAGAGAATTCTGACTCTCACCAGAAACCGGTGAAATGACCACCTTGCTTATGAAACATGTTCTATTTTTCCAAATTGTAATTGTATTTACATAGTGTTCACTACCACTGGCGCGGCATTGAATCGCTTTTCAGCGAGTAGATGTAAATGCCAGCATTTGTAAAGCGCACAGCTACCTCCGACGAAGGTGTCCAGGGGCTGGGGGCCATCGGGAAGATTAAGCAAGCGTAGCCCAGAGTACCATGTGCTGGGCTAACCTGCCACCGGAGCCGGGGATTGAACCGTGAATCCTGTGGTCCGGAGTCAGACACCCTGGCCGCTGCGCCACACCTCTTCCGCATAACACACTACTCAGGAACCCAAAAAGGATGAGTGGTGAATTAATAAAGGGGAATATGAATTAATTTGAGCAGTGAACATGTGAGTCTGTTAGTTCGATTGAAAAGGATAATGGAGGGAAAGAAGAGGGATGGGTCTAGACATGTTTATTTGGAGATCATAGCAGTAGGAGGAGGTTTTCAGATGAGTAGAGGAGAGATGGATGTCGGAAGAGACTCTAGAAGTGGATTAGGGAGAAAGATGATAAGGGATCAGATGAGTCTTGCAGGCATACTTGAGGGAACAGTTTAGAAAGGCTTGTTTGGGAGATATGAATAGTAAAAAGAGGTTTGAGATGATGCAAGGAGGGAAAGAGAAGGAAAGAGTCTAGAAGGGGTTATTTTAGGGATCATAGTAGTAGAATGACTTTTGGGATGAGTCAGAAAGTGGAGTTAGAGGATATATTGATAGAGGTATAGGATGAGATAATGGGTAGTGCATTGTAGAGGCTGATTTTTTTTAACAGTAGGATTAAAATAATAAATATATAGATGCATAAGTACATGGAAGGTATAAATGCATAAGGAAGGTATACATCAATATTTAAATTGTATTGAACAAGCTCAGACTTTCAAGTGTTGTTGTACTTTAATCTACTTTATTTGTATTTATTTATTTAATATTTTCTTTCATTTTTTCCTGTTACTAATTCAATGGTGAAGCAATTGTAGACATATTGTTCTGATAACATTTGCATATAGTGATAGATAAATAAATGGGGAACTACAAGCATCGAATCAAATAACTCAAATGAAAACTATGCAGTGACCTATATGGAATAATATAACCTTAAGTAATATGTACATTTGTTAAGCAGACCTAACGAATAACTGTATTTATAAACATTTATAAACATTTATGCAAAGGAATACACATATCTAGATACATAGGTATAATCATATTAAATGTGTATATACACCGGGATATGCTGTACGTTTATGTTTCAGTATGGGGGGTGTTTAGGGAAGAGCCAACTCTTCAGTAGTCTTCAGAAGATTAAATGGTTATTTGTGGATCTTATGTTTGGGGGTAAAGAGTTCCATCATTTAGCTGCTTGAACAGAGAAGGATGTGCTACCTATGGGTTTTTTCTTGTATGGTGGGATGTTGAGGCGAGGTATAACTCTAGAGAGGAGGTTCCCTTGTTGAATGTACTTGGTGAATTTATTCCTGATGAAGAGCGCCCCTATTCCATGTATTGCTTTGTGAGTGATACAAGGCAGCTGAAATGTGAATCCTCTGGCAACTGGTAGCCAATGTGGGGCCCTCAAGGCACTGGAGATGTGGAATTGTGGCTTTATATATAGTAGTAGTCTGGCAGCAGAGTTCTGAATCTGTTGTAGTCTTTTCATAAACCCCAAGAGAAACCTCTGCTCCACTGACCAGGCCTTGGCTGAAATCCGCAGCATCCACAGAGATAGAACAGGAGGCAGATTCTTCTCCCACATCACGGCCAAGACCCGGAACAAAGTCTCCCTCAGCATTAGACAAATCCCGCACGGCAAGCATTCAGGAAGCCTCAAGACCTGGCTTTTCGAATGACCGGAGCTGCCCAAATCTCCCCCACCCCCCAGTGTCTTGAATTGAATTGAATTGAATTGAGCTTTTATATACCCCAAATGTCACCCTACGGGTATCCTGGCGCTCAGACTTAGAAAAATCAACCTACACGCAACCGGAGCAACTGTAGGGGCAGTATTAAAGGTCAGTCCTAGGGAAGAGCCAAGTTTACAGGCTCTTTCTGAAATCCGTCAGCGAGTTGGCCTGTCTAATGTTCTGTGGCAGCCCATTCCATAGTTGGGCGGCCGCCACGCTAAAGGCCCTCCCCTCCATCCTGGAGCGCCTAAATCTAGTAGTCGCCAACAGGCCTGTACTAGAAGATCGAAGCTGCCTTTTTTGGATTATACCAAGTAAATTTCTCTTATTCTCTCAAGGCCAGCACTGTTGAGGACCTACGTTGTCTATTCAGCACCATCTTTGCCGCCATGGACTGGACTCTCTGCAACCCCTGAAAGATGTATTGCGGTGCTCCCAGATACAGGGAGTTGCAGAAGTCCAGCCTACTCAGCACTATGTTCCTCACTACCAAGGCGCGCGTATCTATAGGGAGTAATGGAAGGATCTGGCGTAGCATACGGATCAAGGAAAGGCATACGCCTACAGTCTTGTTAGCCTGTGATTCCATTTGAAGGTTGCTGTCCACTCAGACTCACACGTTTTGCACCGTTTTAGCTGGAGTAAGAGGTTCCTCTTTAGGTGTAAGCCTGAACTCCAGAGGCAACTGTTGGGACAATCTGGCCGTTGGGCAGTAGACCACCTCTGTCTTCCCACCATTAAATTGTAGGGAGTTACTCCTGAGCCATCAAGCCGTCTGCTGCATACACTCCTGGAAGAGGTCCACCGACACTGCTTGTCTCCCCTCAAGGGAGAACACCAATTGAGTGTTGTCGGCATAGTTGACCAAATCAATGCCGAAAGATTTAATTATAGGGAACAGAGGCTGAAGGTAGATGTTAAAGAGGACAGGGCTGACCGCAGAGCCCTGCGGTACCCCATATTGCACTGAAGACTTGGTAGAGGTGAAAGGTGCCAGATTCACCATCTGCTGTCTTCCTGATAGGTAAGATCTCAGCCATTTTAAAGCCTGACCTGACACCCCTATACTCTCCAGCCTTTCCAACAATATTACATGGCTCACCGTATCGAATGCGGCCGACATATCGAGTAGCACCAAAATGGTGTCACTCCCATTGTCGGCTCGCATCCGCAGATTGTCCAGTACGGTCGCCAAGGCGGTCTCTGTGCCATGACCTGGACGGAATCCAAATTGGTCCCTATCCAGTAGATGGTTGTCCTCCAGATAACAAGAGAGGCTTTTGCTGACTACTTTCTCCAGGATTTTAATTGGATAAGGCAAGAGAGAAATAGGTCTAAAATTTGCTGGTGTATTGGGGTCCAATTATGTTTTTTTTAGCAGAGGTGTTACTACTGCTAACTTCCATGCCTCTGGAACAACTCCCACTTCCAAAGATTGACTGCAGATCTGTTGTAACAAGGGGAACGTTCCATGGCCTACAGTTTTCCAGATTTTATGTGGAAGAGGATCAAGTGGGGAGCCAGAGGACACGCTGTTAGCCAAGATTTTAAAAGATTCATCAGTAAGGGCGGGAAATATGTCCAGGGAGATATTTGCCCGGACCACTTCATCTGGTCCCCGGGCGGAATTATCCAGGTCACTGCTGTTATTAAGGTCAAGGTCTCTGACAATGTTTGCAATTTTATCTTTAAAATGATCAGCAATCTCCTTCCAAAGTTCTTGCGAGGCAGCTACCTTCTTGCTTGTGCCTATTGGGCATGAGAGTTCCTTGACGATTTGAAACAGAGCTTTTGTACTATTGGAGGCTTGTAGAATGGAATTAGCATAGAAGTTTGATTTGGACAGAGCAATAGCCTTTTTATATGTGGCTAATACCAGCTTCAAAGCTATTTTATCTGATACAGAGTAGGTCTTCCTCCATTTCCTCTCCGCTTTCTTACAGGTCGAGCGTAGTAATCTTAATTCCTCGCTGTACCATGGGGCTGAGGTTTTCTTCCTATTTTTTAAACTCTTTATAGGAATTATGGGGTCCAAACTATTAGTTATGTGGCTACAAAAATCTTCATAATTCTCCTCTACCGTGATGAAAGGGGAGAAAAGATTTACATTAGTGAGAGGCTGTAGATCGTTCCTACCCAGTTTGGCCCACTCTCTACCCCTTCTGTATGTAACAGAGCAGGTGTTGTCGCTCCTAGGGCAGGGAAACTTGATCCTAAAGTGGATCAGATGGTGATCAGTCCAGGTTTGTGGCAATACGTCTATCACCTCTGCCTCTGTCTCCAGAGCGAACAGAAGATCCAGCCTATGCCCCCCTAGATGAGTGGGTTGCTGAACCAGTTGATGTAGGTTAAGGTTCCGACAGGAACTTTCCAGATCTCGTGGATGGCTGCCCTTGAGACCCTTACTGGTGAGTAGTGCACTGTATAAATCCCCTGATTTATTAATTAGAGGCCATTGGCATAATCGAATTTAGACAGTACAAGAGAGACAGTGGCCTGAACCTTGTGTGGAAATCCCAGGTCGGGGAAGATGTGTTGCAGAGTTTTTATAGTAATGAAGCTTGATCTTGCTAATTTGTCCACTTGGGCATTCATTAATAGTTTGGGTCCATGGTAATGCCAAGGTTTGTTACTTTCTTAGGTGTGTTCCTAGATTGTCAGGCCGGGCGACGAGGGGGCCTTCATTTTCTCAGTTGCCACATGTGAGTATTTCCATTTTGGAAGCATTGAATTTGAGATAGCTCCAAGTCATTCACTGATCAACAGCTCTGAGACAACTGAAAATGAGTGAGTTTCCAATGTCATTGGGGTTTTCCAGTATAAGGAGCATTGGTGTGTCATTTACATAGTTATAGTATGCAAGGGGAAATGTATTATTCAGTACAGGTAAGGACTTCATGTTGATGTTGAAAAGCATGGGTGAGGAGATAGAGCCTTGCTTTTGTGAAGTATGGTTTGTATGAGAAAGGGGGGTATGGATGACATTTATTCTGTTTTGAAAGTAGGATGTGAGCCCCTGCTTTGGTGAAGTATGGTTTGTATGAGAAAGGGGGGTATTGATGACATTTAATCTGTTTTGAAGGTAGGATGTGAGCCCCTGCTTTTGTGAAGTATGGTTTGGATGAAAAAGGGGGGTATGGATGACATTTATTCTGTTTTGAAGGTAGGATGTGATCCAGTTGAAAGCAGTCCCCTCTTCTTGCTTCATAGAGTCTTTGTATTAGAGTGACATGATCAACTGTGTCAAAGGCAGCTGAGCATTCAAAGAGAAGTAGTGTAGCAACCCCTTTCTGGACGGCTGTGTTCTCAAGGTCATCCGAAATGGCTTCCTGGATAGAATACTGTTTGGAAGTCTGAAAGTATGGCGTTGTCTTCAATGAATTGTGAAATCTGGGCGAATGCTGCTCTTTCTATCAGTTTTCCCAGAAAAAGGTCCATTTGTAATTGATCTGTAGTTGTCGGGGATAAGCGTGTTCTGGTTTGTTTTTGGAAGTAATGGACGTGTGTATGACTTTTTTAGGTCTGGAATTAATTATTGATGATTCTTCTTACTGGTGTGGCAGCAGAGGTAGTTAGAAGAATTTTCATGAAGGTTTATAGTGGGCATAGGTCAGGAGTGCTTCCAGCAGGCCTGCTTGCTTTGACCAGATACTTCAATTCACTTTGTGATTTTTGTTGGGAGGAATGCAGAGACTGGGTTAGCCTACTCTTGGAAGTGTTTTTTGAAAAGAGGTTAGTGCTTGTGGTATTGCTTTGATTCAAATAGGGGTCCAATGTGTCTGCTTTGGTTGTGTAATGGTTTGCCAGTTTTTCAGTTAATTCTTGAGTAATGGGATGAGTTCCTCCTAGGCAATTTTACACAATTCTGAGAGAATTTAATAACATTCTTTATTTGCACATTTGGCATTTTGATTTCTGTCTACATAGCATCTTTTTTTTGTTTTTTTGATTGCAGACTTTTATAATCTGTTGAGTTTTTATAGGTAAAATTTGTTTTGATTGGTGTTTGTATTGAGCCAGGTGAATTGAGACTTTCTAATTTGCTGTTTTATCGCTTTTATATCTGTATTTCTCCAACTTGCCTGTTTGCTTTTGTCCTGTTTTTTTGTTCTGAGTCGGTATTAGGATATCAAAAGTTTCCTGTAGACCCTCATATAGGTTTTGAACAGAATTTATTGTGTCTAGATCTGTAATGGATGTTAGTTGTGTTTCTAAGTGTTCAAAATTGAGTTTGTTCCACAGTCGATAGGTGAATGCATGTAAGGTGGTTTTAGATGTGTTTTTTTGTGGTGTTTTATGTTGGAAAGCAAGCAAATGGTCTGACCATGTGACTGGAGTAATCATTTGAAAGGTAACTAGTTCTGTATTTGCTAAATTACATTTAGGATGTGTCCAGCGATGTGTGTGGGCTTGCAGACAATTTGATGTAGGTTCAGTGTGTCTAGGCCAGTGATGATTGTTTTTACGATAGGGCATATTGGGCTTGTCAAACCAAATCTTTAGGTCCCAAGAAGACATAGGTTGGAGTGTAGTGTAATCAGGTTTGAAACTGTGTCTAGAAGTGTGTCTGGGAATGTTGCATTGCTAGCTGGAGGTCTGTAAAGCAGTAGGAAGTAACGGAAGGAAGATGGAGACGTTGTCATTTTTTGTGATATTTAATGTTTGCTTGAATCCAACAGCTAGGCCACCTCCTCTTTTGCCTAAGCGATCTTCTGTGATAGCTTGATAGCCTAGCGCAGGGTTCTCCAATGTCGGTCCTGGAGGGCCGGATCCATGCCAGATTTTTAGCATACCCACATTTCGATAAAGGTAGTCATCTTAAAAATCTGGCATGGGCCCGGCACTCCAGGACTGACATTAAAGAACCCTGGCCTAATGGAACAGCTTCATGCAACACTGGAACCATGTCATCTCCTAATGCAAAAGGAAAGTAGAACTCATAAGAGGTAACCCACTTCTGCATGAACACCTTTCATGTATGCAGTGAGCGAACAGTAAGTTCACAACCCTAGATGCCAGGCCCCATTAAGAAGGCAGTTAGCAACATAAATACACAGTATCTTCTGTAACCAGCCCTTGAAAATGGTCAGTGCTGTGCTTAATTTTAGCTGGTGGGACCCTTTCTGGATACTTTTCTCTCAAAGAAGGCATTTGACCTTGAGAAGTGTGGCTCAATGATTAGAGCAAGGGTGGTTCTGCATCCAGTCCCCAGTGAATGCACAGCGAATATGCCGGTTTAGGCTAATTTTAATACCATTATTTTATTTCTTGTCCTTTTTATCCATTTCATCAAAAATCCTTATAACCAAATTTATCAATCTTTTTGTGGGGCTACTCGCTGCGTGTACACGTTGTTTCCAAGTTTCTACTGCTCATCGTGTCACATCTGACTTTTTCCAAGAACATGACAAATACGTGAATTCATATGAGGCAGTGTTTATTTCAATAAAAATCACCCAATGCATTTCGGGCTGCACGCCCTTCTTCGGGGGTCACTGTGAAATAATCATAAAATCATACAATTAGTGTGCTGTTAACTTAACTTATCCACTACTACAACAACAACATGAGTACTGTGTATGAGTAATCACCCGATTTAGAAACAATTCATGGTAGAATAAATGAACCGGCGCTGTGTTTCTCCCATCAAGCCTTAATGCTCCGCGTTTATAAACCCACGGCTTGTGATATCATTATGCCCCTTATAATGCAGTCCCACCCTTGTTGAAGTTAGTACTTTAGCGCTACTGGGCATGGCACTTCAGTGAAGTCGCACGCATGAAATAATAGGAATTGAATTAAGACTGAATAATATTGAAGCTACAGGTGTGCGTCCTGCCTCCATAAACAAGCATCAATGATTAGAGCGGCAGACCCTGATGCAGAGGTCTAGCCGGGGACCAGGGTTCAATTCCCTGCCTCGGCGGGTCTTGGGCTCGAAATTCCACGGACCTGATAATTCTCGCCTCGGTGCCTATTCCAATCCTTGAGTCCCACTCTGCAACTCTGGGCAATAGCTTGCTTAATCTCCACAACGGCCCCCACAACGCTAAGGATGCCTGGCCTCCACCTTGGGGATGCCCAGGAGTGGACGCCTCACAGGGAAAGCCAGGATGGGTTCCACAGCGGTATTCGTACAAGCGCCTTGAGACCCTTGCGGGTGAGTAGTGCGCTATACTAGTATCAATTTACATTTACAATTTACATTTACCCAATGTCACCCACCTTATTTAAGAACCACCGCCAGAGGTAGATCCTTCTCCTACCTGGCTGCCAAGACATGGAACTCCCTCCCCATCCACCTTCGACTAACCCAGGACCATCTCTCCTTCAGGAAGCAACTCAAGACCTGGCTTTTCGAGCAGTAACGTACCCCTCTCCCCAGCGCCTTGAGACCCTTCCGGGTGAGTAGCGCGCTATATAAATGCCAAGATAGATTTTAAAAGTTAAAAAGGCAAACTACATCGCCAGAGACTAAGTAGGGTGTGTAATAGACTTTGAATTTGTTTTAAAGTTTAAACTGTGTTTGTAACCCTTGTTTTTGTCTACAAATAAATGTGTTGAAGTGTGCGAAAAGCAGTATTTAAGTGGCTTTGATTTGGGCCTACCTGCTGAATGACTCAGCACCAGCAAAGTATGGATTGAGCCTGTCTGTATCCAAGGAGATTCTGATCTTCAGGAGCAGCTCACTGCTCCCTGGCCATCAGCCTGTGCTTGAGGTCACAAGCTCCTTATATAAGTTTCCTATTGCACGTTACGTCTGTGCTCTGATTGGTTCCCGTATCTGGTGTTTCGATTGGGCTTAGGGTTAGGTTTCTGATGCTCTGATTAATCTATGGGGCTAGGTTTTTACTTGGACGTAGGGCTTAGGGTTAGGGTTTTGACTGGTGGATATGTCTGGGGTTTTTATTGGTTCCTGGGCTAGGGTTTCTATTGGAGTTTGGTTTCTGATTGGCTGCTAGGACTAGAGCTGAGATTGGTTGTAGGGGCTTGGTCTCCTATTGGGCCTAGGGCTTGAGGCTAGTGTTGTGACTGGTTAGGGTTAGGGCTAGGGTTCCCATTGGCTGAAGGTGTCACCTGATCTCTAGAGCTATTATTTGTTTATTTACATGCTGTAGCCTTGAGCCTTGGCCATTGAATAAAGGCAGTTCTGCAATACCCCCTAGTGTTACATCCCAGGGTTTTGATGCTACTTCATTTGCTCCCTTATGGCATCACAGGATTGACCCCCCCCCCCCCCCCGACCCCACTCTTAGCCCCTCACCAGCCTCCTGTTTGTTGCAGATGAGTTAGCCGAAGGACAAGGAGTGTAAACTACAGAGAGAACACATAAGCATGGCTCTAAGAGCCCGGTTAGCCTTTTCCCCCTACTGCTGCATTCATGAGCCTGAGACCAGTTCTAGCAATGTCAATGCCAGAGGTACATTGGGGCACACCGGCGGAAGCAGCTGCACCCCCTCCAGGGCAAAGCCACACAGATGTGCATCCTACTATTTCAAAGTAAAGGTATGTATCCAAGTAGAAAGAAAAGGGATACAGTGCAGCCCCATAAGGAGCATCTCCTCCCAGCCTTTTCGTTATAAGATACTACAAGTAGTGTTTGTTGGAGCACTTGTTCTTGTGATAGCACTGACATTCAAGAAGTAGCTCTATCCAATAATCACAGCTTCTAAAATTGTTTGGTTCAGAGGCTGCTGCAGCCCGCTAACCCTTAATTATATCTCAGTATACTTCCTAGCCAGTGACGGAGCTACCTATAGTGCAGCCAGAAAGTGCAGTGGCTCTGGGGCCCAGGATTGAGGGGTCCACTACATCTCAGTTGTGGCTGCCTTTTAAGACCCAACCACAGTGCTAAGGGCCCATTTCCCTTGCTTAAGATATGGCTTCTTTCATTTCAAATTTGGTTCATTATTTTCAGCAGCTTTGTCTCTAGTGGGGAAGAAAAATTGCTAAGTGCCTTAAAATGGTAACCACTACTTTGACATCACCCCCAAAATACTTTTTCATCCATTTGTTTTCATGCCTTTCTTCTTAATTATAAATTATTGCGTATGTGTGTCTGAATGTGCGTACATGTTCTGTGTTTGTGTATGTGCATGCAATATTTATGTAATATTATTCAAAGGGGAGATCCCGCCAATGTACATTAAGTACCTGAGAGTTTTCTCCTTTTTGGATATAGTGCTGTTTTAAACAAAAGGATTCACATTTTAAATGACATTTGCCAAATTCTTTACTAGATGATGTGTTTTTTATGATACTCTTTAGGTAGAAGGTTTCAAGGTGCTGTAGGTTTTAGTGATCAGGTTACCCCTTTTTACCCTATTTAAATAGATTGTAGCGAATATCTAATATTGAGGGTACAAAAAGGACCATACATAAAAGATTTTAGCAGATTTCAGTCACATCATAAATCATTCCTTGGTGGTGCTGGACTAATTTTAGGAGTTGTTGTGAGTGCTAAGATATTTTCACCATGTGAACATGCTGACCCTCTGCTGGGATTTCATGAACCACCTTGAGAGAAATCAGTTACACTCATGATTTTTGCGTGGATTTTATGGTTAGAGGTCAAGAAGTTAAAATGGAGACACGTCCTATCAATTCCCACATAAATGTATTATCCATGTGAGAAAAAAGTCTGACATGCTGAATAAAATTTGCACTTCAAACATCAGTTTTAGCCTGTCCATTGATTCCCCATTGTGGGGGAGGTTGGTGTTGCAATTGCAAAATTAAGAGCGGAGAAAGCTCCGGGCTTGGACAGGCTCCCCGGAGACCTTTTCAAGCATGAACCAACTGTATGGGCTACATGCCTTCAGGTTCTTTTTAACTACATTTTGGGCGGGATGGAGGTACCTAGTACTTGGCTGGGAGCAGAGATTGTACCTATCTTCAAGAAGGGCTCTCCTCTGCTCCCAGCCAAGTACAGGCCTGTTAGCCTAATAGATGTCCCCCAAAAGGTCTTTGCAAGGTTAATTTTGGACCGTTTACTGGAGTGGATGCTTGAACATTCTGTTCTGAGCCCTTACCAAGCAAGGTTCAGAAAGAAAGTCTCCACTATAGACCACATTTTTCACTTGGCTCTTTTATATTGGAAAATGGTAAAAACGGAAAGTAGCAGTCTCTATACCGTTTTCGTAGATCTACGGGCGGCATTCGACCTCGTTCCCCGTAGAAAACTTTGGTGTCCTGTCCAATTTGGGGGTACCACAACATCTCCTAAATATGATCATCCGCCTGCACACAAACAACTATGCGCAGGTTAGATGTGGCCGAGATGGTGCTCTATCTCACAGATTCCCCGTTGACAGGGGGGTAAGACAGGGTTGTGTGCTTGCACCGACCCTGTTCTGCCTCTACGTCAACGGGGTAATCTCTCATCTAAACGGGGTAGTGGATGGTGATGTCCCCAAACTCGCCGGAAGCAGGGTGCCAGCGATTATGTTCGCTGACGACACTCTGCTTCTGTCTAAAACACCCATGGGGATTGAACGAATCCTTAAGGGTTTTGAGGAATTCTGTGGAATTCTGTGGAATCCATGGCCTTGAGATTAATGCTCTTAAAACCAAATATATGATTTTTAATCTCCCTCCAAAAACACGCCCTAATCCATGTATTGGCAGAAATAGGTTAGAGAGGGTTCGAACCTTTGAATACCTAGGGGTGACTCTAAATGAGCATATGTCCTGGCGTCACCACCAAACAAAATCACATCTCAAATTGGCCCAAATGGCGGGTGGAGTTATCGCCCTTATAAACAAAAATAAATCTACCATCAAGGCAATTGGTCCCCCGTTAGAGATTTATAGAGTGCAGTCAGGGGAGCGGTCATGTATGGCAGAGAACTCTGGGGCCACAGTGTAACCGCAAGCTAGTGGTAATGGAGAACACATTTATTAGGCAGCTCTTATCTCTCCCCCCTAGTACCCCTCTTTTGCCAATAAGGCTAGATTTGGGTCTAAGGCCACTTGACGAAGATCTGGGAGTTAGGCCCTTAATTTTCTGGCGTAGAGTTTGGACCACTCCGGAGTTGGCAAGCTATAGGTCTGAGCTCCTGGAAATTGTGAACTATCCGAGTGCAGGGAACTTCCCCTGGTTCCGGCACATAAAAAGCGAGTTTATCAGCATGGGATTACTTGATTTGTGGCTTGACCCTGCGACTGCTTGCTCCACAGTCTCAAGGAAACAGTTACTTGTACTTTACCGAGAAAGTAAAATTGTGGCACAGAGACAGGGCATAAAGTCAGGCACCCTGACCAACTCCTTCCTAAAGATCAAGGATACTTATAAGTTGGAGGGAATCCTAGATGTAATTTTTCCATCCAACACTAGGAAACTGTACCTACAGTGGAGGTACGGACGTTTGCCAATCCGAGCCTTCACTAGTAAATGGTCTGACCACCCCCCTGAGTCACTGCCCCGGCTGCAACTATGAACAGGAAACCGAGTTGCATATACTGTTTTTCTGTCGAACCTATGGGCAGGTAAGAAGGAAGTGGATAGTTCCGGCCTGCAAAAACGTAGGCTTTACTCATTGCCTGCAGGCATATAGGGTTTTCAAATCGGACCTTTCTGGTATGATAGTGTTTGCGTTAGCCAAATACTTGGAAACCTTCTGGCAGATGAGAAGACGTTTGCTATCCAGGGCTGTGGATTAACTTTACAATCTTAAGCACTTTTAACTGTTATTATCTCCTAACTTTTATACTGTTTTAATGGATTTACTACAGCTTTTTGTACCCAGGGCTGCAGATCCTCTGTATAATATTAAACATCATCAATATGTATTTATCTTTTATATTCATATTGCTTCAACGGTTTTATTACAGCCACTTGCATGATGATTGATATCAAGGATTCAGGCTATTGGCCAAATAAATTTCTTTTGATTATCTGTCCGGGGAGCAAATGTTTGTTTTTATATGTATTGTTGCATTGTTTTATCTTTTATGGCAACTAGCCGAAATAAAGATATTGATGATGATGATGATTCCCCAATGTTCTAATGCCCTTCCTGACCGCTATCATTCTACATTTATGATAAAAGGGAGGCACTTAATTAATGGCATGTTCCTGGAAATAGAGCTGCAGAATTAAAAGCATTTCCAATGATGAGAATACCATAAATGAACAAAATAAGGGGTTTAGATTTGTGATTGAAATTATGTTTAGTTTATTATAATCTGTTTACAATTATAGTTGGAAACGTAGTATACAACCCCTTCTAAGATGCCTAATAAGGATTCTCAAATGCAAATCTTCTACCCTCAGTGCTTGTCAGAGGCGTAACCAATACCAAAACCCTTGCATAATGGAGTAACCTGTCAGATTTCCTGTAACTTTTTTTTTTTACAAATTATGCACTGCCTCTATGCTCTACGTATTAGACAGATGATTAAAGGTACTTGGTGTACTTGCAATGGTTACTGGAAAAAAAAACATAACATGCCGACGGAAAATAATTTGTTATGGAGACACATAGACTGGCGATATCTGCAAGAGAGGGCTTGTTTTATGTGAGTAGATGTAAACAAAGATAGGTATTGAGAGTCCCTGGCAAATTTGCATCTGAGGCAGGGGTTTCTCCATGCTCAGCCAGGCTCACGCTGCCAAATGTAGTGACCAGGAACCCTCGAGAGACTGGTATGTGAGAACGTGATGCGTACTCTGAACATGCACACCTCTAGTGTGGAAACAGAGGGAGGAAGCACAGATGAAAAAGAAAATGCAACAGTGAGATAAAGGGGCAGGGAGTGTCGGGTGGTGGATGAAAGAGGCATGAGGTGGAATCAAGAGTACACTGTCTTGGTACGGGGCAACTCGACATTCAGCAGTGCTAGCTGCAGGCTTTTGTGAAATGTTTGGACACCGGGACTTATAATTTTAAAAATTAGGCTCAGGAGAGCATAACTAGCAATGGAATCATTTGCATCTTCCTAAAGTGCCAAATGCTTGCCATACAATTCATTGGTTTTACTGGTTTTGCAATCCATTCCCCTCCTCATCGGTGTAGCCGGTATGCAATTGGCCCTTATGCATGCAAAGGAAATGGTCCCTCCTGTCCTCAGTTGGGTAATAAAACACAGTCCTGATTAGAGTTCAGAGTGAATCCTATATTCATGGTACTACACTATGTAACTACAGCATTGATTATTGCTTCGCTATGTCAGGAATCATGTGGAGAGATCCTTGAGAAGAGTGAGATGAAGACACATGTTGGTGTCCTTCGGCTCATGGTGCAGTAAAGGAAAGCAACACAATAGGCACAAATACTGAAGGTTGTGGATTGCAGGATAGTGGCGGCTGGGACATGGGAGGATTATGTAGGACTTTCGGGTCAGAACTACCTCAGTTCCAATCAGATCAATGGTTAAAGGGAAGCAGGTGCTTCTGGGAAACATAAGAAGGGATGATAGAATTGAAACGTAATATGGTCATCTTGTTCGTGTTTTACCCAAATTTATGTTAGCATGTATACGGCTAATATCTTATATTTTCATATTGTGTGTAGATGCAACCAGTAAATACAGTTGCTTTAGTTAGGTTGAAATCTGTGCCACCATTTTAGCTCCTGAAGACATCATTTTCTTTTATCAACGAAATTGTTGTTTGCTTATTTACGAGAAATGGTTCTTGGTAAATTTTGTTTCTCCAACCCTGAAACTTGCTCATTAGTGCATGCCTTTTCTGTTACATAGAGGCCAGTTAGAGTCAGTCCCTCGTCAGCCATCACAGGAGGCTGGTCAGACTGGACTCCACTGCAGTGTACTTTGTGAATAAACTAGTTTTCTTGTGTTCTCTATTGCGTCATCGACTCTTCATTGTATGGAAGGCAAGAGGAGGTCGAAAGTGACCCGGGTGACCCTAGTGAGTCACTTCCTTCATGGACAGTGGAGGTTTCTAGTGGCCTCGCAGTAGCTGAAGTGTAGGGTTCCTGTACTACTACCGTAGCATTCTCCTACCCTTGCTTCTGGCTGTAGAGTCATGTGTTACGCTCCTCGAACCCTTCAAAGTGTGGTAGGGATCCAGGACATTTTTCGTACTTGAAATGTGTGATTTTTTCTTGGAGAGGCTTAAATCATTGATACATATCTGCCTGAGATGCCTTAGGCACTCCAGTGAGTACCGCTCTTGGCGGACTCACCAGCCACGGTTTCCTGGGTTCACTCTTCTTGGACAAACAATAAACTGAGAGGCATGGTTTATGTGGTGTATTCACCTGCCACTGCATTCACGTGTATATACAATGTATGTGTGCATGGATGTGCCCTTTCCTGTATGCATGAAATGTGTTTGGGTGCATGTGGTGTATTATTTTGTGAAATTAGAAGTATGATGCATAGGAGCAATTTGCTGTAAATTCAACTGGAGTCTAACTACCACTGCACCGTCTGCACTTTCTTTACCTTAAGATTTCATTCCACAGCACTCTCCAGCACCTAGAAGATGTCATGCGGTGCTGAATAAAACTCCCAAGTAGTGCCTGTTGAAAAGTATGATGTTACTGCCTGTAAGTTGCAATTACAAATTACTTTGACGTTTGCAGGTAATATTCAGTCCCAGACTGCACACTTAACCACAGATAAATATTGTTATCTTGTTTCATAAACTGAAGCTGATTCCAAATATAAATCTTAATGCTTACTTGGAATAGGGAATTAACACAGGAAGAACATTTGTCCACGTCTACTTCTGATTAAAATCTATTCTAATCCTTTTTCAGTACTGCCAATTTACACTTCTTACTCACGAGAGTAAGTTAATTAAAGTTAAAAGGCATGTCAATCATTTTTGACAACAGCAGTGTATCCAAATGTTCCATCGATATTCCAATTTCGCGCCTCATTTCCTTTGATATACACGCATCGCTTTTTCCTAATGTATTTCTTGTTATAATCTACTCATTATTCACTACTATTTCAATATGTAACTCTGGAAAAAACGCGGGAATGTTCAGTTGATCTAACCCAGGGTCAGCCACCTTAGGTCCAGTAAAACCGAATCCATGCCAGATTACATAGGACAATCAATTCATTAGTTAATGAGTTCAATTGACATTCTTTGAATGCAAACTTAATTTATGTGGAAATTCAGAAAATTTGTCATGGATCTAGTACTCATCGCACTATGTTGTACATTCCTCATCTAACCTGAATCGTAGCTGAATCCGCAATCTACTTTGGGCAGCAAATGCAGTGTGTAAACTATTCCTCCAACTTGTCAGTGGGCTTAAAAATTTACTTATTTAAATAAAAAATCATCCACATTAACTCACAACTGGCACATACTCTCCAAAAAGTAAAAGATGTTGTGGCTTAATACTAATGTTTTTTTGTCCATGGTTTCCCAATCAACAACAATTTCTCTGTACTTTATCAGTCAAATTTGAAACAATTTTTGTTATGTTCACTGTCTGTTTTTGGACACGGCTTTCAACCTATGAAACAGGAAGTGACATCATAGTAGGGCAGGAAATGCAGTTTGTACAT
The DNA here is from genome assembly GCF_964263255.1 of Lissotriton vulgaris. NCBI lineage: Eukaryota > Metazoa > Chordata > Amphibia > Caudata > Salamandridae > Lissotriton > Lissotriton vulgaris. The sequence goes on along the minus strand of NC_141687.1, from coordinate 580,050,935 downwards.
CCACCATAGTTGGATCTGTGTGCATTATTAAACAGCATTTTCTTTTTGGTAGAAATTAAGAAAACGCAAAACTTTCGCATCCATATTTTCTGCTGTAGTGTACCTACAACCGTCACTTTCTGTTTTCTGTTTTCCAAAGCTTATCAAGCATTTGCAATGCAATAGGTCTCGCATTGCTGAACGTTAGAGCTATTGGTGTTGCTAATAATAATGCAACGCCAATAGCTCAAACTTGTAGCTATGCGAGAGCTATTGCGTTGCAAATGCTTTTTTTTAAGATGGGCGTGGGCAGTGTAAGCACACGGGGAAGGATGGGAGGAGGAGGGGGGGGCAACCGGAAAAGCAACAGAGGAGGAGATATGAAAACAACAGGGGCTGGAGGGGGATGCAAAAGCAACAGGAGAGGGGCAGAGCGAAGTGATCCTGGTGGGAATGGTAGCTGCCATGTACCCCTTTTACAGCCGGTCAACAGATCCCTTCAAACCCATGTCCTGTTGTGGCTAAGAAAGCACAAGCACTCCACACTAGCTCCACTACCTGGGGTTAAGTGCCCTGAAACGAAAGTAGAGCCTAGAGGCAACTGCATCATTTTTTTGCAACGCCATATTGTGCTAACTCTACCCTGAAGGTATTGTAACGCTTTACACGTGTACCAGACAGTTACATTAAAGTAAGACATTGGACATTGTTCCTATTATTTTTGGTAAAAACAGGGATTAGTGACATGCTCTAGAGAACATATTCTTCTAAAAGCTACAGCTAAAAACTCAGCAGGCAAATCTCAAAAGTGCTGTAAGACAGTCTGGAACCCAACGTTCATTAGCACTTGCAGAGCACACAGGCTAGCATTAGAAACGTCTAGTACCTTGAAAGCGCTACATGAACAGCTGGCCTATAGAGCTACCTTCTAATATGTTGTGCAAAGAGTGAAAATAGAAAGCACAAACAGTCTCTAGAACATTGTGTTTGAACATCTAGAACTTAGAGAATAAGAATGGTTCCAGGACATATTGTCTAAAGTTCTAAATTTAGCCTCTGAGAAGCATCTATTGCAATTCGTAGGAAGACATGTTCCAGACCCCCAGAGCAGGCCTTTCAATGTGTTGCACCATTAACTAGAACTCAGCGGTTAGACACAGGGGTTGGAACGCATTGGTTGAAGAATAGAAAGGCTTTGATCGATAGGAAGCTGTGGAAAGTGGTCTTTAAAGATATAGGGCCAGATGTAGGAGCCCTAATACCGGTCGGAAAAGGCCGATTTCAGCCGTTTCTGACCGGTATTAGGCTTTTCAGATGTAGGGGGCCTACCGATTCGGTAATTTTACCTAATAGGTAATTTTACCGATTCGGTAAATATACCGATTCGGTAAAATACTGAATCGGTATATTTACCAAATCGGTAAATCCATATGTAGCTGGCATTCCCAAGAGTGCCACAGGCCCTTAAGAGTCGGTATTTTACCACACAATCCTATTGTGTGGTAAAATACCGAATTCAGGTGTGCATGCACATCTGTGCATGCACACCTGTGCCATGTGACACACAGACATGCCCTAGGGCATGTATGTGTGCCACATGTCACACAAGCCTATACTTGGGGTGCTAGAGGGTGTCAAAGTGACACCCCCTGCACCCTTGCAGGATTCGGTATTTACCGATTCAGTAAACACCGAATCGGTATTTCCCATTGATTCCTATGGGCTTCAAGGCCCATAGGAATCAATGGGCAATACCGATTCGGTATTTACCGAATTGGTAAATACCGAATCTGTAAGATTCGGTATTCCTAAATTCGGAATTACCTAAATCTGCCCCATCCCATTTACAGACTCTTAAATACCGATTCGGTAAAATTCGGTATTTAAGAGTCTGTAAATGGGAATTACCTACCTAAGATTCGTGCTAAGAGCTGCAGCAAAACCACACGCCACTATCTATAAAGTGTGGTGCAAACTGTTGAAATCCGTAGCATTGGTGCAAATTCTAAGCCATGTAAGATGCAGAGCAGGAACTTATAACTGTGGTGCAGACTCTAATGTGCTTTACAGAGAGGTGAAACTGACATCGCAGAAGCTCAGTCTAGAACTTCATGCAAGCCACGGAACCCAGAGACCTAGAGGAGAATGTAGAACGTTCTGTTTGCACCACACTTTATAGATAGTGGCGTGTGGTTTTGCTGCAGCTCTTAGCACGAATCTCCATAGCGCCTTCATCTTAGACTTTGGCACTATGGGCTAGATGTAGGTAATTCCCACTTAGCAAGATTCACAACTCCGTGCCAGACTGTAGAGTCAGCTGGACTCCCATCAGGCACCTGGAGCTGCGGGTCAGACGGGTACACCCTCAAGAGCCCTGGAGCCACCTTCACAGGAAGGCACTTTCACAAGAACTTCATAGCCTTGGCATGAGGGGCACCCATCGCCCAGTCCCCTGGAGGTTCTTACAGCCAGCACACGCTTTCTGCCTGCATCCAGCTCCCCTGCCTTCCTTCAAGGGGTTACTGTGGCTTTAGATCACCAGGCACTATTCTAGCTTCTGAGAGTGAAATTACAACCCAGCACACCTCCTTACACCGTGCGTGCTTCATCCTTTCATATTTACAATCACTTTGCCAGTTCATTAACAAGCCGTCGCCATTGCGAATCCGGAGCCCAGAGCCCTGGAGCCATCTTCACAGGAAGGCACTTTCACAAGAACTTCATAGCCTTGGCATGAGGGGCACCCATCGCCCAGCCTCCGGAGGTTCTTACCACCAGCACACGCTGCCTGTCTGCCTGCATCCTGCTCCCCTGCATTCCTTCAAAGGGTTTACTGTGGCTTTAGATCACCAGGCGCTATTCTAGATTCTGATTTGATTGATTGGATTGATTTGATTATTAGATTTGTAAAGTGCAACGAATGCCCGGAGGCCTCTTGGCGCTAAGGACTGAAGGAGCGTGTAAAGCTAGGGTGCAAATGGACTTAAATGTCGGTTTGAAATAGCCAAGTTTTTACTTCTTTACTGAATGCTTTCAGATTTGGACTATTTTTGATTGTAAGCGGAAGAAGATTCCAAAACTTGGCAGATCCCAACAAGAAGTTCCTTCCTCCCCATCGTGCCTGCTTGAACCTGGGAATTTGCAAAAGTCTATGTTGTGCAGATCTGTGGTTCCTAGACTGCATATAGTATTTTATGCGCGAGGTTAGGTACGAGGGGCCCTTTCCACGTATTGCAAAGTGACTTAAAAATAATTCTCTTCTTAACCGGGAGCCAATGCAATGCTCCTAGCTGCTGAGAAACTGATTCATGTTTGGGGATGTCCAGTATTAATCTTGCTGCTGCATTTTGCAGACGTTGCAGCTTTTTCAGGAGTTGGGTTTGAATCCCCACATACAGTGCATTACCATAATCCAATCTGGAAATGGCCAGAGCAGTCACCAGAGTTTTTAAAGCCTCCAGGGGAACGAAGGGGCATATTCTCTGAATCATTTTAAGGATTGCCCAGAAACTGGAGGTAAGGCAATTGATTTGACTGTCAAAGGTCAGCCTACAGCCAAACATGATCCCAAGATTTTTTGCTCTGGAGACAGGTGTTGGGCACTCCCCCAGCTCTGCTGGCCACCATTTCAAAGACCAGGCCAAAGGATTGGCACCCAATACTTCTGTCTTACTGCCGTTAAGTTTGAGACAGTTGGATTGCATCCAAGAGTTAACATGGGTCATGCAGTTGTTAAAACGGTCGTCAACCTCTTCTTCATTATTGGTTATTGACACAACTACCTGTGTGTCGTCTGCATAGGATATTACCGAGAACCCAAACTGTCTAATCAAAGCGGCCAGAGGGTTATGTAAATATTAAACAATGTAGGGCTCAGAGATGAGCCCTGAGGTACTCCACATTGTAGATTGAAAGTTTGGGAGTTGGATTCACCTAATTTGACTTGAAAGGATCTCTCCGTGAGGTATGATGTTAATAGAGTCGTGGCATGTTCTTGGACGCCCAGATCAGACAATCTGGCGATTAGGATTTTATGATTGACGGTGTCGAAGGCCGCCGACAGATCTAATAATATCAAGGCGGCCTTCCCGCCCTCGTCCAGTGATATCCTTAGCTCCTCACTTGCAGCGATTAGAGCAGATTCAGTTCTGTGTCCCTCTCTAAACCCGAATTGTGAATTGTCAAGCAGATTGTTGGAGGAAATAAAAGAAGTGAGCTGGATATTAAGCAATTTCTCCAGAACCTTTGAACAAAAAGGAATTCTGGAGATTGGCCGATAATTGTTAGGATAGGATGGGCCTAGATGGGTTTTTTCTAACAGCGGTAGCACAGATGCTACCTTCCATGCTTCAGGAAATTTTCAGTGGAGTATTGTCCCCGAGAATAGGGCACTTAGTTGTTCATTAAGAATCTCTGGAAAGAGATGAAAAACTTTTGGGGGGCACGGATCAGACGGAGCCCCAGATTTTGTACCTACTATGTTTTTCATGATTTGATCCATAGTAGGAAGGGAAAAGGAGAAACCGGAAGAACTCGGAGTGGGGACACTCCTTTGGGATGAAGGTTCGTCAGGAAGTTTAGAGAATGTTTTATAAACTAATTCCACCTTGTGTGCAAAGGCCTGGCCCAACATGTTACAGAAATCTGGATTGTTATCTGATTTAATTTTAGTCGTAAGTTTAGCTAATTTTTTGATGATGACAAAAAGCTCTTTACTTGAGTTTTTAGATGTTAAAACTGGTGGTAAAATAATTACTGTTTTCTTCCATAATGAACTTTTTATAAGTGGCTAATGCTTGTGAGTACTTCATTTTCAGATCCTTGTTATAGTTATGCCTCCATTGTTTTTCTGTTCTCCTACATAGTTTCTTTTGTTTCCTCAGTTTATCAGAAAACTAAGGTTCAGAAGGTGTTTTCCTTCTTAAGATGGTGGCTTTTAAAGGTGCTACTATATTAGTGGCCTTAGTAATCCAAGAAGTTATGTTCTGCACTTCCAGATTGGTTTCGACCTGTGAATTAGGCTTATTTAGCATTAATGAGGTTTGGAGGAGGTCCGAATCAATTTTTGCCTAATCTTGGTATGTGTGTTGTCAGTAACTTGGTCCCTGTCTTAATTTGAGATGAGGCTTCGATTGTGAATATGATGACCCTATGGTCTGACCATATCACTGATAGGACTGCCTGTATTTTAATCTTAGGGTTGGAGGTAAATAGGCCATCGAGAGTGTGTCCTGCGACATGAGTACTCTCTTTGACCAGTTGTTTCATCCCTAAGCCAGACAGGGGATCAAGGAGTTTGGCGTTCTTAAGGTCCGAAGTATTCTCTAGGTGGTAATTAAAATCACCTAGGATGGTGTAATTCACATAGTTAATGCTAGCTTCCAAGAAAGGGGTAAGCTTCTCCACCAAAGAGGCCTGGGCTTTTGGTGGACAGTATATTAAAAAGTCATTCCATGCATCATTAGGACTGAGTTGTATCTGAAATGATAGGAGTTCGCAATCATGTTAGGTGCCTAATAAAGATGCTATTATGGGTACTCCATCTTTAGCGATGATGGCCAACCCACCACCTCTTTTATTAGTTCTATCTACCCTAGTAATCTGGAAACCTGTGGGGAAAGCTTGTATCAGGTCCGGATCAGATAAATCATTAGCCCATGTTTCGGTTACAAATATTAGATCGAGGCTGTGACTGTCAATCATCTCAGCCATCTTTATGTTATGCTTGATTAGTGAGAGTGAGTTCAATAGCATGGCTTTTATCTCTCTAGGAGTGTCCGAATGTTTTGGAACAGTTGGGAGCGAAATTTGTTTGACTGACGTGAAGTCAAACTGCAATTTGCAGTGTTCGCATTCTTTGAGTTCCAGTAAAGGATCGAACTTGGGACAACGAGAGGGTACTGACTTAAAGCACCGACTAGTTAGGTCCTCTCTAGAGTAGCTGATGCGTGCCTGGCTCTATGGAGCAGGGGTTCTGGCCCTCGGCCTGGGCCAGGCGCGGACGGCAAAGACGGGCTTGCCTTAGGCGCGCCACCGGTGCGCCCGCTGCACGCTTCCGCTGCGTGTGCGCATCAGGGGGTCCCTAAATACTGGTGGATGCGCGTATGCTAGAGAACTAACCCAACCGGAAGTTATGTTCGTCTCCAAAAGGACCCTCTCAGCAAACGGCACAAGCTGCGTCAGACCGGGGCAAAGGAGAGCACAGGTGAGTAAGTATCGTGAATTAAAATGCAAGATAAAAACAAGTTTTTAGTTCAAATAACAAGCGGCACTCTTTACATAAGCGCAGCATAGCTAAAAGCGTCTCCACTGTGTCCGCCGCGCGTGCGCATCAGGGGGTCCCTAAATACTGGTGGGCGCGCGTATGCTAGAGCGCTCACCCAACCGGAAGTTATGTTCGTCTCCAAAAGGGCCCTCCGAGCAAACGGCACCAGCCGCGTCGGACCGGGGCCAAGGAGTGCACAGGTGAGTAAGTATTGTGAATTAAAATGCAAGATAAAAACAAAGTTTTTAGTTCAAATAACAAGCAGCACTCTTTACATAAGCACAGTGTAGCTAACAGTGTCTCCGCTGTGTCCCTAAGAGCTTCTAAGAGTGAAATTACACCCCAGCACGCCTCCTTACACCGTGTGTGCATCATCCTTTCATATTCATAATCACTTTGTCAGTTCATTAACAAGCCGTTGCCATTGCGTGAATGTCAAAAATAAGTGCTCACCTACTAATTAAAGGAGACAGACTTCAAGCCGCAAGCAAACGATCCAGTCCGGGTTGGCAGGGCCTAAAGGAGACAGGGTGGTCACCAAAAAGCCACACTTTCAATCGGAGGCCAGCTTTTACCATAAAGGATGACGCACGCCAATCAAAAGCATGGGCGGAGCTCCACTCCACTTCCGAAATCACAACTACAATAGATCTACCAGAGCGTGCATCGCATGTGCTGCAACGCTAGGTGAGACCTAACAGGGGTCTTATGGCATGTTTCTGATGTTAGAAGACTGATAGCTAGCTTCTAAACCTGGCTTCTGTTCTTGCTAAAAATCATGTCACTGTAAGAAAATATCTTTATTCTCCAGTGGCTATAATTGTGAATATTGGCAGGGTCATCTGACCGGTGACACCTGTGATGGGCGGGTGTGGGCTGAATGTGGAAGACAGCCCTCTAGGAGCAGCCACGGCCCGTTGAGGGAGTTTCGGTGGGGCGAAGAGGCGGGGCGGGGGAGGGGCAGGGTGGGGGGTGCTAAAAACCAGAGTATGGATAATTGAAGGTAAGTAAACAATTTAATTAATAAAACGAATTTCGTAGCGCGCCCTGCATCACATTTTGCGATGTAGGGCGCGGTACGAAACTCCCTCCACGGGCCGTGGCTGTCTAGGAGTAGCTGGCAGAAACACATATTTTACAAAGACTAGAACATTGCCAGCCGGTCACTACAATCATGCACAGCTCCAAATAAGATATCATTAACAGACACAAGTCGTGTGCTGCTGTTAAAATGTCTGTGAATCGTGTAAATGATCTGAATGTCACAGAACATACTTCCAAGCACAAATGATATCGCTGTGGAAAGTACATTCCACACTCAAAGCCCTGCCCGGCGTTGTTGAACCTATGTCATAGTTTTGGTAAAGTTTGCCGTTTTTCAGTCCTTGTCCTGCCGCTCGAATCATCCCACGCCCCATCGGGCTGAAAGAGCTTCAGCACCTTCCCCCTTCCCATACATGTCGTGTTCTGTAGCCCCTGTTGCAGGCATGCAGCTGCGTGGGTGTATGTCCCTCTGTCCCAGGGAAAGCCAGGGCATAGACCGGTTAGAAAAGAGAGCGTTGCAACGAACATTCAATTTTTTCCTACAGACACCTTCAGTTAACTTGCTTCTGCAGTGTCCTCAAAGGAGGCGATAGATATCACAGATTAATCACAATATCTAGGACAAAAGCCGCACAATGGGAGTTCTAATTGTGCAAGGAAGAGTGGTTTACTGATCACCAATATTTTAAAGAGCGTCAATGCTTCCACATTAACGCTGGTATGACAGATCTCGTCTGCACTTCAAAGGCAATCTCTGCCATCTTCCTGTGCTTTCAAGTAAACAAGGCAGAATTGTCAAATTGTCTTTATTTGCAATTGCATTTATATAGTGCTTACTACTCAGGTGATGGGTAATAAGCACTAAATAAATGCTAACAACGGAAGAAAGAGTTTGTGTTTTTTTTAAATGCAGTGACCAGGTTTGGGGGGCGTGGGGGGGTGTTCAAAGGCATAAGCGCACTTTTACTTGAGCATCAAATTACATTACACAAAATCTGACTGGTTTTTTGGCACAGGAAAATTACGTGATTTGCCCAGGATCACAGAATCTTGAGCTGACAATGGGCTTGAAACGTAACCCTGTTTCACATTTCCAAAGTTTGCAGCTCAGGCTGTTAGGCCACACCTCATTGGTTAGTATTGATATCACTGGCTGCTGGTGATCTTTGATAGTAGTGGGGAGTGATACCGCCCAGGAGTTCACCCCATGTATTTCCCCAAAATTTGCCTCTCTCGTACTCACTCCCTCACATAGGCCCAGATAAAGAAACATTTTTTGCTGGGGTTTGCATCACAAAAGTGACGCAAACATGCTCAAAATGTGTTTCTTAATTTACTTTCCAGCGCAAACCTGTTTTTTACTAGAAAGTTACCTAAAAGTAACACACAGCCGTGCAAAGCTCTGCTTTGCATTACTCTGTGTCATGGGAGTATTGGGTGGTACATGGGAGTTCCAATGCAACCCCCCATGTTTTCGCTAACAATAGTAGTACAGAGTTTTGCACCAAAAAAATAAATGCCACTAAAAAACAGGAATTAAAAAGAAGAAATGTGTACTGCAGGGTAGAGCACACATCCCAAATAGGAACCGTTTTAAAGTTAGACGAAGCATAGTATTGTGTGCTGGAAGGACACCTTTCCAGTAGAAAACCTATGCTAGATTCGCACAGACATCTTTGCACTATGGTGCAAAGGATTCTGTGTGGCGCTTGGCAGCCTAATTGTGCACCAGCTTTATGGAGAGAGCAGGATAGTACCATACCTGGAGCTTTCCGGCTCTCTCCCTCAGATACAATGCAGCAACTTTGGGTGGTGCACTGTGTTGTGTCAAGGTTTTGATAATCTGGGCCTTAGTCTCTTTCCCCTCACTCACTCTAACTCACATTCTGTCCCTTGCTCATCCTGACTCACACTTATTCCCATTCACTGTTACTCATAAATACGCATACTCATACTCACTGGTTCTTATTCTGACTTACACACACTCACTAACTCTGGGCCCTGGTGCAACTGCACCTGCTGCACCGTTTTTTAGCTTCATCCACAAATCACTTCCACGCCCTCTCACGACCTCCAATCAATCACTTATTCACTCGTTCTAACACAATCATTCTCCTTCACTCACTCCTTCGTACTCACTTTCACTTATTCATTTACCCTCTCATGGCCAGATTCTCACTTTCACTCTCATTGAAACAAGTTCTTACACAGAGAGAAGTAGGTTCTTGTTCATGCGGAGTCAGGGGGGCTCTGCCGCAAACAGACCTCATCATATTGTAGAGCTGAACTTACTCTTCTGCAGAGAGAGCTGAGCTCCAGCCAGATGCAGGCAAGTACCTGCATACGTAATGCTGAACCCATGAGCAGCTACAGCAGAGACCGTGAACCCGTAGGTCATTTCTTTTATTGAGCTGGAGATGAGTTCCTGCATACATAATGCTACAGCCCTGGACAGATAGAGCTGCGCTCTTCCAAGTATGCAGCTGAGCTCCATTGCAGACAGAGCTGAGCCCCTGTGCACACATGGATCGAGGTGATTAATGTTAATGTTAATGTTAATTAATGTTTGAGCTTGTAAAGCACACTGCTGCCCTTAGGTTTCCTGGTGCTGTATAACGCTGGGGAACCCGTCCTGGCTTTCCCTGTGGGATGGTCCCTGCTGGGAGTCCCCAAGGTGGAGCCAGGCATCCCCGGCATTGATGGGGCCTTCATGGAGATTAGGCAAGCTAATGCCCAGAGTTGCCGAGTGAAACCCCTGATTAGAGTAGGCACCGAAGCGAGAATTATTGAGTCCGCTGACCCAAGTCCAGGACCCTGCCGCGTCTGGAATTGAACCCTGGTCCCGGCCGACTTCTGCTCCCGGCTCTGCCGCCTCTAACCAGTAAGCCACACCACTCCAATAACAGGTACAGATACAGTTTGTAGGCAGAGGTGAGCTCTTTCAGCATTCATTCCTATATTATAAAACCTGAAGTTCTGTGGAGACTGAGAAACTGGGACCAGCTAATATTCTGTAGTAGTATTACACGCGTCTCACCCAGTTTAAACTTACACATGGCCTGTTTCTGATAGGGAGTGAGGAAGAAAAGGTGGGAGTGAGGCTGGCAATGAAAGAGAAGGAATTGAAGGAAGCGATTGAAGAGAGAGAGAAGGTAGAGAGTAGTAAAAGAATATTAAGCATGTGTGAGAATTTGGACAGAAAAGTGAGAACAAAATGAGAGGAGAGAGTGACTGAGATGAAAAAGAACTGAGACTATTAGTGAAACGACAGATGCCCGGGCGACGTTTTAACTACAGCACAACAATCTTGATAATAAGGCAAACTTTGTTTTGTTATGTTAAGGGCATTCGTGAAGTGCACAGCTCACACTGGAGAGTATCCTGGTGCTAAGAAAGTAGGGTCTCTGTCAGCTGTGACTGGGCCCTGTCCAGGTGAGGAGACATGTTTGCAGTTACTTGTGGAGCTCAAGTACTGTGAAGGCAGCTCTAGTGTGAAAAACTCTTAGGGCATAAGTTAGGAGCAAGCAAGAAGGCTGATTCTGGTTCTGTGTATCCAGAGGATGTGTGCGAGCAGGAGTCTGGTTCTGCAGAGGTGACTGGTAGGTGTGTTGAAGCTGATGTCGCTATTGAGGTAGGTGGGGTAGAGGTTGTACAGGACTTTGTATGTGTGGGTGAGCCATTGTAAGAGTGTTGGTTATTGAATGGGGAGCCAGTGGAGGTATTTGAGGTACAGAGTGATGTGAACGTGGGGGAAATCCTGAGTGTGTTTCTGGCCACTGGGTTTTGTGTGGTCTAAAGTCTTCAAGCATTTAGACAGTGATTCTGATATATGTTATGTTATGTTATGTTAATTGGGCTCTTCTATAGCGCAACGGCTACTCCAGTCGGAGTGTCCCGGCGCTTTGGCGAAGAAGTCCTTTAATGGAAAGGAACATAACTGCAAAACTGCAAAAAAGGAACAGCAAAATTAACTAGTAAAAAGCCAGGTTTTTAATGCCTTTCTAAAAGACAACAGACTGGGGGCCTGTCTAAGAACAATAGGAAGTTCATTCCAAGCGCGCGGAGCCAGGTAGTGGAAGGAACGCCCTCCTTGTCTGGTTCGCTTGATGGATGGAACGACCATTTTAGACAAGGAGGCAGATCGCAGAGCTCTGCTCGGCTTGTAAAAAGCAAGGCGCTTTCTAATATACCTAGGGCCTGAGTCATGAAGAGCCTTATAGGTTAACGTCAGGCTTTTGAAGAGAACCCTCTTGGCTATAGGGAGCCAGTGCAATTCCTTCAACAAATTAGAGGCACTAGTTCGTCTGGGGAGTCCATAAATGGCCCTAGCGGCTGAATTTTGGACTACCTGCAGTCTCCTTATCAAATATTTTGGGAGTCTCAGATAGAGGGCATTTGCATAGTCCAAACGCGACCCGACAAGTGCTTGGACTATGACCCTTCGATGGTTCACCGAAATCAAGGGGAGAAATTTCCTGAGCATCCGCAGGATTCCAAAGCATTTCCACGAAAGACACGCAATTTGAGGCCCAAAAGTTAACTCATTGTCAACAATGATACCCAGGTTTTTAGCCTTGGTACTAGCATTGGCAGGAGGAAACAGATCTTGTGGCCACCAACTTTTCCAGTTTGGTTCAGAGACACATCCGAAGAACAGCAGCTCCGATTTATCGGAGTTGCATTTCAAACCGTGTCTTTTGAACCAATCAAAGACTGCCTCTAAGCAGCCTAAGATACGGATCCCATCAAACACCTCGTTCTTGTTATAAGTAAACAAGAGCTGGGTGTCGTCAGCGTAAGACACGATCTGAGCGCCAAACGACTCCGCAACCTCTGCAAGGGGGGCCATAAAGATGTTAAAAAGCAGGGGGCTAAGAATAGACCCCTGAGGGACCCCCACTTCCAGGGCTGCCATAGCTGCAGAGTGAGGTGGCGCCCAGATCGTTTGTCGACGGCTGGCTAGAAATGATTTAAGCCAGTTCCACACCGTCCCCCTGAGGCCACAATTCCAGAGTCGAGTTAGGAGGGTATCATGGGGAACGGTGTCGAACGCCGCCGACAGGTCTAACATGACCAACATGGCCTTTCCTCCAGTATCTAAAACCTCTCTAATGGCGGTGGTGACTTCAAGTAATGCGGTCTCTGTGCTGTAATTCGCACGAAACCCAGATTGAGTAGTGTGCAACAAGTTGTTATTCTCGATGAAGTCAGAGATAGATCTGTGCACGTGTCTTTCCGCCACCTTCGCCAGAGCGGGGAGGAGAGAGATAGGCCTATAGTTGGCATGTATGATGGGATCCAGAGTTGGTTTTTTTATTAATGGAAGGATGAGAGCGCTCTTCCAGGCCTGAGGGACTATGCCAGAAGACAATGAGGAGTTGAGAATGGAATTGATGGGGCCATTTAGCAAAGGGGCTATTTTGTTGAGGCAAGAGACCGAAGATAGTGCGTTGCCATAGTCCAGCTTGCTGGTGATGAGTGCCTGGATGACCATTCTGTATGTGTTGACTGGGAACCATTTAAAGATTTCATTGAGAATTTTGAGAGTGTGGAAGCAGGAGGCAGTGAGTACGTTGACTAAAGTAAATTATACAGCATATTTCCCCCATCCCTTTTGCTTCCTTCATCAGACATCTGCCTTTCACTGTGTCACTGGGCAGTGTTCGTGCTGGCTGTGGATTGTGCCGATACCAATCTCCAAAGAAATATTTTTGCCACCAGCACACTTTTTTTTTTTAAACAAATCAAGCACTCAAATTAAGAACTGGGGTAAAGTGGAGGTGTTGCGCATGTGTCAGATCCACTTGGCAGCTCTGTTTTAGAATTGTACAAGGTGATCTAGTCCAATTTGAAATTGTGTTTCATGTGGAATATCAAACATAAGCCCTTCAGATACTGAAGAAGTTTGTGTTTTATATATTAACTTCTCTGACTTGGTTGAAGCAGGCAAACTTCACAGTGAGTGGATGGACCAGTAAAGCATAAAGCTTGTGAGGGCAGCTCAATTTCAAGGGTGCTGTAGGAGGTATTTCCCGCTCGATCCTCTGTTAGGGCATGTGCACTAATCGGTAATGTATGGCTTGGTGTCACCACAAACAAAGGGAAGAGCTCCAATCAGGGTGCCCTCAAATCATCTTCCTGTGAGAGAGCGCCAGGCATCTGTTCAGGTGAAGGAACATGAGCTGTGCACTGGCTGAGGGTGCAGGTGGTGTGCACCCATGGGAGCTACTGAAGATCATTGAGAAGAAAGCAGCAGGGTTATGGGCGTGCACACACTTTTCCACATGCATGGGTCTACTCACAGGTCTCCTGGCTAACCCTGCAGAAGTGACCTATGCCCCTGGTGATTACAGTAACAAGGATACATTTTAATTTTACATGGCTTTAGCTCCTTCACAAATGTGGCTACCAACACTACTTCTTGTGATGAATTTCTCTTGCAGCGTGTACACATTTAAATCTGTGCATCTTTGTCCAACCTTCTTTAATTTGGAGAGAAAAAATCAACTTTGACTTAGGAGAAAGTGTGTATTTTTATAAGAAAATAATCTAGTTCTAACAAAATGGGAACTGGCTGTATATGTGTATATGGCTGCCAATATTAATGTGGATTTCACCTGTATTTTTTTCTTTGCCTCCTGTGTTTTTGCTGTGTGTTGACATTATGCTGGTCTAGATGCTTTGGGCACTTTGCCACTGCTGTTCAGTGCCAAAGTGCAAGTGCTCCCTGTAAATTGTTGTTATGGGTTGGTGATTCCATGATTGGCATATTTGATTTACTAGTCAGTCCCTAGTACAGTGCACTGTGTGTGCCCAGGGCCTGTAAATCAAATGTTGCTAGTGGGCCTGCAGCACTGATTGTGCCACCCACAGAAGCAGCCTGTAAATATAACTCAGAACTGCCACTGCAGTGTCTGTGCACAGTTTTGTACTGTCATGTCGACCTGGCAGGTGCACCCACTTGCCAGGCCCTAACCCTCGCTTTTCTTACATGTTAGTCCCCCTAAGGTAGGCCTATGGTACCCCTGTAGGCAGGGTGCAGTGTATGTGAAAGGTAGGTCATGCCCTGATGTGTGTGGGATGTCCTGAGAGTTAAATACAGCCAATTTGTTTTTTCACTATTGAAAGGCTATTTGTCCCATAGGATAGAATGGGGAGTTTATTCATAAGCATAACTGCCCATGGGAACAATATTGGAAAATAAAGTTTGATATGCCTGAACTCAGAATGTTAAGATGCATCTTTTAGTGAGGGTGATTTTTACATTCTGGGTTTGAAAATACCACTTTTAGAAAGTAGGTATTTTTTTCCTAACCACCCAGTGTGCCTTGGCTAGGTTGTATTGACTGTCTGGCTTAGGAGTGACAATGGCTGGGGATGTGCATTCTGTTCAGACAGCCACTTGGGGGGGTTAGGTGTGTCCTGCCTTTCCAGGGCGAGTCAGGGCTGAATAGATCTTGGCTCCATTCAGAGTAGGGGTAGGAGATTTCTTTCAAACATTAATTGGATTATTCAGCCTTAGACAATGCTGTCTCACCTCGTGCCAGGAAGCTGCACCAGATAGGACATAGCTGGTTTTGGCTGGGCAAAGAGCTTCTCTGCCACAGAGAACAAAGAATCTTGTATTATAAAAAGAGGGGCTCAGACCCCAGACTTTTAGATCACTTTTGGTCTTCAGGAGGGACCTCTGCCAAGGAGAAGACCTGGAAGAAACTAGAGTAGGAGTACTTCCCCTTTGCTGTGTGCTCTCTTGGGTTGGCCTGCAGTAGCTGTTTCTGCCAAGGAGAGGAACTGTGTGTGTATCTTGCTAGAGAAAGTATCTCTAAGGTATCTCGAAGGGCTTGAAAGTGGAGCTTGCCACCTGTTCAAGATGTCTCAGGAACAGCAAATACCTCACCATCCTTGTGGGCACCACCTCTGGATCTGCTGGATTCAGTTGCTGAAGACAAGGACAACCGACTCTGTGACTGAGTCTGTCACAGGATTCAGTGTGCAGAAGGCACCGCAGAAGGCACCACCACAGTTCACACGGCATCCTTGGTCTCACCAACGTCGTCTTGATGATCATCACCGAGCCGTTGCTCGCACTGCGTTGTGTGGGCACCGCTTCTCTTCACCCTGCTTGAACGTCACCAACACCGCTGCTGCCCGACCGGTACATTGACCGGTTCCGTTGTCTGCACTACAGCTTGCCAGCACTGATCGAGCACCGCCTCACCCTGCACCATAAGCCTTGGTCTCACCGAAGCCATCTGGACGATCGTCACCGAGCCGCTGCCTGCATCGCATCATGAGGGCACAGCACCCAGCATGCTTCCACTTTTGCAACGCAACCGTGACAGTTGCCCTGACTGGCTCGTACCATTGTGCCGGCAGCAATGAGAAAGGTACTGTTTTCGAATCTATCTTCGCTTTAGCTGGACCAGCACCAACGCAGTCAACTGGAATCAATATACTCTGTTGTTTTGAGCATCGCGTTATCCCCGGTGGAGCTTCCGACTCGGAACAACTGTGTTTTGTGGATATTTCTGCAATTTAAAGGTTATCTTGCAAAGCAACAGTTTTTAAAGTATTGTATATTGGATTTTTGTCGTATTTGGTCTTGTTGGTTTAGAGAAAGTTTTGCTTATTTTTCTAAACTGGTATGGTGTCCATTTGTAGTGTTTTCACTCTGCTACTTTATGCATGCATAAATGCTTTACACACTGCCTCGGAGATAAGCCTTTCTGCTCATGCCAAGCTACCAAGGGGGTGAGCAGGGGTTATTTTAGAGTGTATCCATCTTACCCGGGCCAGGAAGAAAGGTCCCTACTTGGGCAACATGGTATAACTTATGATACTGCCTGACTCCTCTCACAGCAGTGCATAGCCGTTTTAAGTTTATTGAGAAGTCATTCCATCTTCAAGTGAAAATGCATGTATTTAATGTTTTGGTGCTTGTATTGCACAGAAAGCAGTGGTGTAAAACGCGTGTAAAACAAGGAACCATGAAATATGGAAAATAGTTCACGGTTATGTGTAAAATACCTAATTTGTCATCATAAAGGTAGTCCCCGAAACACTGTGCAGAGCTTCTACACTGAGCTAGAATATGCAGGTTCGAGGACCAAGGCTATGAAAGTTATATGGCGAAAAATGCAAATTATGTGGCACCTTGTCTGGCGGTATTATTTTCATTCATTTGAGCTAAGTAAATTATGTTGCATATTCAGTAAATCCATAATTATGCTGTACATTTTCAGCCGCAGATTCATATAAATCCACAGATTTCACCATTGCCTATTGTTTTATCAAAAATCTATTTGTGACAGGAAATCAAAACCTCAACATTTTATTGCAGTCAATGCCCATTGTTAACTGCACTTGCATTAAAACAGCCTGCAATATAAAAAAAATACATAATGTGCACCTGTTGTTGCCATCTCGTGCTTCCGGTGACATTTACAAACCACAAGGTCAAAAATATCTGTCACCAGAACCCCTGAATGATAATATTGGACCAGATTACATAGTTACCTGTCATGTATTCTTTGTACGTACTTAACTTTAAATCTTTGTGTAGTTGCAAATATATCAAACTCCACCTTAAACAAGAGACAACCCATTTAGCTGCTACTCATGTATAGCACATAAAAACTAAAATAATTTACTTTCATTTGACTCACTAGACAGCGTGAGGAATACAGCCAAATGGCTATGTTAAGATATCAACAGAACATGAGTGCTCACAGGGAGTGGTGAAATCGAATGTTTGAAGCTTTTTTTAAAGTTCATATACATCAACTAAGGAAGGAGGTGTGGTATAATTGTTGAGCTGTCGATCTCAGGACTTTGGTTTGTATCCAACTTGGCCTTGACTGAAAATTGCTCAGTTGTGAGAAATCACTTAATTACGATGTACCCAAAATGTAAATGTGTGAGATACTACTTTAAGTGGGTGTAACTAAACAATTCAAGCCACCACTTAATGAATACAGTTGTGCATCATTTTCTATCACCTCCCATAATGTGCCTTGCTCTGTTGCTTTCGGACTAGGTCCATGCTTTAGAAATACCAATACATGCATGCTTTTACATTGTGAACAGGTATTCAGCTTATTATTCCTTATGGATACCCCTTCCTTTGAAGCTGTCGATGAGCCACCCTCAATTTGTGACAGCCAGATAGAAGCTCGCCACAATTTTCTTTATCTCGATCTATTCTTCACACCTCAAGTCTACTTCTCAATGTCTGAGGGAGCTCTTTCTGAGGCACATTGGGAGATTTCTCCACCACACATCTTCTTGTTCCTTGGAAGCATTTTATCATTATGTAGTTTATGCTCCTTTTAATCAGATAAGACACTTTTCCAGTAAGCCTTCATTGCTTTCTTTGCTGTATCTCAGACCAGGAGTATAGCTACCATTGGTGGAGCAGGTGCACTGGAACTGAAGCCCAGAGCAATGAGCGGCCAGTTGATCCCCAAAAATTGCTGCATTTACTACCACACCAGCATTCAAAGTGGAACTTTTCCCTGCTTGTACCAGGGCCCATGTCATCCATGCAACGCTACTTTGCCAGACAGTACAGTCTGGTACCAACCATCTTGCAGATATCCGATGCTCACAGGTCTGATGTACACTCACTGAGTTCCATCAGTGTTTGGTGTCTGAGGGGACTACATTGGCAAAGATAAAAGATCTAACATTAATGTGCTAAAGCAGGAACGAACAGACATGCACATATGCCTGTTCCATACATTAGCACATTGAACCCAGACCTATTGGCCTTCCAAACCTGACTGAATCCCAGTGCGCGAAATTGTAGAATCATTACCACTGTTTGGTACTAGACCCCCCACTTGAAGTTTAAGTTTAGGAGCGCCCCTGCCTAGACCCACTCATAAGCTGTCTTTCTCACCAACTTCCTGAAATTAAAACTACTCTGGTTTTTAATGTGCATTGCCCTTTGAAAATTACTAAAGTAGGTTAGAAGTTATATATGTGCCTCCTCCAAATCAACCTCCACTTATTATAATTCATTCACGTCTGCCAATGTCTTCTAATAGAAGCAGGACATGAACCTACTGAGCTTGTCTTTGACATAAATGGGCTTATATTACCCTTGAAATGTTTTATTACTCTCCAAGCTAATTCATTTGTACCCCAGACGCCCATCAGACAGTGAGAGCGTTACACTAATGTTTTTTATGATTAGGAATCTCTGTCAGTTTAAAGTCAGATCACTAATTCGCTCCTTGCGCTCTCGTGCCCACCACTACGGAACCGCATAGTGTGACTTTCCAGTGTTCTAAAGCTATCAGGGACTCCCCTGCATGCATATCCTGACTTCCAGCCATTTGGACACTATTTGGGAATTGACATTCATTCCCAATCCATGTCGGGTTTTGTGGAAGCCAGTCAGCTCATGCTGGAAACTCCATTACCTATAATCCCCTGCTCACTGCTCCATCTCCACCCCTGCAGCCCAAGGATGGCGGAGGAATTCAGCTCACCTGTGGCTGGCTGCTGCTAACTTGCACATGTTGCACATCATTGCTGTGAGCTCTTTTAAGCCCCAGCTCCATCAGGCCAGTGTTGGTCATTGTAGCTGTGTACTGGTGAGAGCGACCCTTGTTTCCTGAGCAGTTGATATCCTTATTTCTAGAGTTTCTGAGCTATAGCTATTCCTTGTTCCTGAGCTGTAGCGGTTTTTACCTTGTTCCTGAATTATCATGGCCTGCATTGCTATCTTGGCGCCTGACCCTCAGCATTCCTTGTTCCTGTTTCTGAGCTATAGTTTTTCATTGTTCATGAACTAGCACTGCCTGCAGTGCTACCATGACTCCTGAGCTTTAGCTACATTCTTGTTCCTTGACCAGCACTGCCTTCAGTGCTACTTTGTACCCTTGATTCCCTAACCAGCACAATTCTAGTATATCTTTGTAGCCTCTCCTTCTGTATATCCTTTTCCAGTGCCTGCCTTTCTTACCATTTCCTTGATTCAGTTCCTAGATTGCTGTCTTTCGATTCCTGCTGTCTTGTTTCTATTACCTTGATTAGTAATAGTTAATTGCTTTCTGCCAAGTGTGCCCTGTGATTTACTTCCTTTCCTGTTAAGCACTTGTCCTTACTAGCTCCTTGTCTATCGTGCTTGTGTTTAGTTCAACCCCCTTGCTGTTACTGCCTTGCATGTTCCTGTTTTATCGCTACGATCCGTGGGCACTGCTGACAACCTAGGTGGCGTTTCTTGGTCTCTATGAGTATTGTCTTTGTGTTACATTTATAACATCACCTCAGGTATCAGCTCCACAGACCCTGCCTTTGCATTCATATCCTATATATGGGTAGTTGCAGTCAGTATCTGTAACAGCAATCGTGGGTGAAGAACTTACTGAGCTTCAGTCTTACCGTGTGAAGCTCACAAGTGCTTTACCCCACATTCCCTTTATTGTTAATGTTGTTAGGTGTATATATATGTCTTGCACGTCCATCCTGGGTGTAGTAATTCTGAATGCTAAATTGCTTCTTGAATGCCCATCCTTTCTGAGTCTTGTTCACTTGTGCAGTCTTCCCCTTTAGATCCCTTTTCTCCTCTGACTTTCTGTGTGATACTAGGCAGCGCTGTACTCCTCGGTCTGCTTACATTTCATGCCAGTCACCAGTCCTTGCCCAAGTCCCTGACTGTGCTCCAGACATAGTCCTTGACAGTCACTAGCAATTACATTGATGGAGTTCTGCAGTATTTTAAAGAAACAAGTAGCTTTATATGAAAGCGAAGTTCATCAGCATTTTTTATAAAAAATGCGTGTTTACAGCACCGTTCCCAACTTTATACATCACGCATTACACTAACACCGCTTGTAAAAAGTAATCCTGCACCACAGACATTGGGACTCCCCATGCAAATCCACTCTGTGAGGCGACAGTGTTCTATGTTGCTCTGGTGCTGATCATAGGGACTCTTCCCTGCACTAATCCTGGTTTAGGACCTGATTTAGAGTGCGACGGAAAAGGTACTCTATCAGAACGGTGACAGAGAACCCTTCTGCTACAATGAATGACCGCCCGCCTCATTTAGAGACAGGCGGACCTTCAGTATGCCAGGGGCAGAGATAACTCCATCTCCTCCACTGACATACACCTCTGACAGCCCAACGGAGTAAAGCCCGTCCGAGATTTTGCCATTTGGCCGCCCACCCTGTTTAGAGAGGGTGAACAAATTGTAAGTTTTTACTTTTACTAAGTAAAGCCATTTCATAGAAACCCCCCACACACACCATGGGAGAAAACTCCCATAGTGAGCGGGGTCATTGTTTTTTTATTTTAGTTAAAAAAAGTCCCACTTTGGGATTTTCTTATTGAAAATTAAAAAAGAAATTCAAGGTGTGTTAGACTGCTCCGTCATACTCGCAGAGCTGTACAGCACACTTTCAAGGCAGTGACAGGAACCGCTGTGACTGCAGTTGCTGCCAATGTAAGAGATGGCCGCCGGGTCAATGGAGATCTCTAGCAATGGAGATCTCTAAATTTGCAGTATGCTACCTCTGTCAAGGTGACAGAGTAAAACAGTCCATTCCCCTGACAGAGAAAGAACACTCCAAATCCGGCTCCTAGAGTTCACCTAGGTGCCAACACCTTTCGTCATGATGATGTGCATGGATGAACCCATCCCCAAGAATAGTGTTCATCCCGCTGTGATATTATCAAAAATTCAGCCAAACCCCATCACTTATGTTTCTCACTGTTTCTGATCTACATTTTTTTAAATTTACACTTTTGGCTGGCTAATAGTGTGTACATGAAAGTTGCATATCCAGAATTGTGTGCTGTAACATACACAATAGTGGGTCCTTCCTCAATAAGTCGATACCGTTTACCACTTAGTGTTGCTCGTGCAAGGGGAAGCGGTACTGCAAATACACTTGTGCAAAGGAACGTCTGTCGCTCATCACAGAGCACTGCCACTGGCTGGACCAAGGCTGTGTGTGAAAGAAGAATGCACTTCGCGTCATCATGCTGACAACAAACTTCGGGGACTTGTTTGGGTAGCTAAATATATGTGTTAAGGTACTCCTTCTTTGTATGTTACGTTTTCAAGATATACCAGTCTCTTTTTCTTTTACTCTATGTGACAAGCAGGTTCACATGAATAATACACCGGGGGCAAATACAATATTTCAGCAATACAGTCATTAAACAATCTATAACTATAATTCAAGGGGCTGCTCTTTGGTAAACAGTAGATTTCCTGAGCCATCTCTACTTCTATTTGTCTCATAAGTAGCTCCAGCCCACTTATACTTATATCTGAAAATGTATTCCACCAGCCAGCAACCGAAGCATGATTTTGATCCAACCATAAATGTGTGGTGCATTATCTGGCAGAAATGATGATAAACATACTTTTCCTGCAAATACAGCTCAAACTAATTGAGAGTAGCCGAATAATTGAGAATAGTCTAATATATCTAACTGCGGGGTAGAACATATATGCTTCGGTGTCTTCAAAAACACGTTCCCAATATAATGACTGATCCTAAATGTCCCATTTAAATGGACGATATCGGCCACAATACAAGTGTTCAGAAATATGGTAACAGCCCCATTTAAATAAACTATTCGGGTGTGGTACATGTCCTTATAGTGATGTATTTTCAGTCTAAAGACGTCTACAGAAGGATTAGTAAGTCTAATGGATTCTGAGATTTGTGGCCTATCCACCTGTCAAGGAAAGTGTATGGGCCAAACTATGAACTAAAGTTACTTATCAGATTTATCATAAATTAACAGTCTGTAAAATCTATCAATCTTTCCCATCTTTTGATCACTATGGACTTGCCCGTCTCCTATCAAACTACAGAGTAACTGTTACAAAAAGATATTGCAAAGGTAAATCTACTTACTAGTATCCTTCAGTGGTACCCTAATGATTAGTTACTTAACCATCTCTCTTATCTAGTAGATATCCCCACCATCCTGCAGATGTCTTTGATTACCAGAAGAGATAAGTCAGAGTGGTGGAGTCATGTGCCTCTGTTGTCTCTCTTGTCCAATTCCATTTTCTCTGTTTCTACCCCTAGCCCTCACGTTCCTGTGTAGGTGGTCACTGGTAAGGGTGGTGAGAGATGGAAAATCACATCACTGCTGTTGAATCTTGCATACAATGTTAGTGCATTTTGACATCCTCTCAGCACAAAGCTCCAATGTACAATTTGTCACCAAAATACCACTACAAGGTTGCACACCTCACCTCCATTCAAATAGCATATCTTTGGAAGGGGAAACGTTTTCCAGCTACTCGAGGAACAGCCAGCATGGAAATATGGATTGCCACTGTACAGTATTAACTTTGTGCGCCTGGCGCCACCGAGGCAGAGCACCCAATTACACTAAATCATGTGCTGGCTGCAGTGTAGGTTCGAACTCTGACACTTGAGGAGAGTGCACTATTGAAAGACAAAATCATGGTTTGAAAATGTGACTGTCCTTCAATGGAGGCAGAATGGTGTCTATTTTAAGAGGGTGAAGGGATCCACTGCACGTCGATACAATGTGTTACTGCACCTGCCAATAGAGTAATACCTGGAGGGAGGATCTCTATGGATCCTGTACTTCTCCATATAGGTGCCCTATGTGGGTGTGGGAGGTTCATGGATTGTGTGGAATGCTCATCTATTTGAAAGGAATCATGCTTCACAAATATTACATGAATGAATGAATTATTAATGCCCCGGTTACTTACCGGTAATCTTCATTACTCCGAGTATAGTCTTCCTCGCCACATGATTTACATAGTGAGCTTTAGCTCCACAACAGAACCCTCCAAAGCAAAAGAAAACACCTCCCACCCCCTCCCAACATGGCCGACCAGTCCCACCTGACCTCTATAAGAGGCGGACCGGCCCAACCAACAGCCTGATCTACCAAGCAAACAATGAAGCCGATAGCCAGACAGGGAGGGGGGGGGGGAACTCTTTTGTACTCATGTTGGGCTTAGACGCCACCAATTTGTACTCATTGACCTATTGATTTATCTGTTTAACCATGCTCCCTCATGTACTTATCTTTGTAAAGCGCTCTGATATCTGCAAGGATCTTGTCCGCGCTATATAAAACTTTCAAATAAATAAATAAATAAATAAATGTGGCGAGGAAGACTATACTCGGAGTAATGAAGATTACCGGTAAGTAACCGGGGCATTACCTCCTCGTTAGTCTTCCTCGCCACATGATTTACATAGTGAGCAAATACCCAAGCCAACAAGGCTTCATTGACCACCATAAAAACAACACCACACGGTGATGCAGAGAAACCAACCCAAGGTTGAAGTATAATCAATGACAAGAAAACAGGGATCACAGGAAACCTGAAATCAAGATATAAAGGAAAAGGAGGCCAGCCAGGAGCCGCAGCACCTGCCATCCGAACGGCCCCAGCGAAGACCCCCGGGACCGAAAGAGTCCCATGAATAAAGCGAGGGACGACACCGCCGACGCCCGACAAATCTCCACAGAGGAGACACCCTGAAGGGGGCCCAGGACACCGGGCCACACCCCGTGGACCGAACCTGGACCCCCGCCGGATCCACCGAACCCAGCGAAGCGTAGGACGGGATGAAAGCCTGTGGAAGCCAGCGAACCAAGGTGGAAAGAGGGCTAGTGGCCCGAACGAACCGGGCCAACAGACACAAACAGGCCAAGGAAAGGAAAGACGTGCGGCCAAGAGAAGCCAAAACAGCACGCCGACAACCAGCACGGACAAGAGGGGAACTGCCTCGGCAGGGAAAAGGTGGAAAAGACACCACCCGAGCCCGGGACCCCAGGGAAGGAACCCCGGGAAGGACACGGGGGACATGCCGGAGGACCAACCATGTCCGGCAAAACCCGCAAGAATGGAGGGGAGCGGAGGTACGACCCCCGCACGCCCATCCGCCCAGCAGACACCACTGCCACCAGGGAAAAACCACCTAAAAGGTGAGGAACCGCCAAGCCACCGAGGGCAGGGGCCCAAAAGGGCGGACCCCGAAGAGCTCGTAGAACGAGAGAGAGAACACAAATGGAACGCTTCACGAAATTGCGTGTCACCCTTGCGCAGGGGCCATGCCAACCTTCCCTGTATCGTTCCAATTTTAGTATATGTGCAGCCGAAGCGAGCCCCCAAGGGGGAGACCGGCAGAGCTCCCGTGGGCGACGGAGAAACCAAACTCTGGAGCCAAGCGAGCCACCAGGGAAACCAGCCCGTCGAACACCGGACTGTGGAAGGCCCGCAAGGCAGCCCATCGGGCCCACCGGGAAGAAGCGGTCACGCCCAAGGAAAAATCCCTCAGCCAGGAAGCCAAGACCCGCAAGGGGTCCACGGAGGAGCGGTCAGCACCAAGCCGACCGCACCAAAGCCAGAGGGGAGCCCCCCCCGCCAGGCACAGAAAGAGAAAGTGGAAGACCAGTGGTAGCCCAGCAGCAAAACCACCGCCCCAGAAGATCAACCCTGAGCAAGCAGCGACAACCGCTCAAGAATCAGGCCTGCCGAGGGAGGCAGGCCAGCAGAAAAAGGGCCGGCTCAACCCCGCCTCCGGGTGCGGGGGACCCAACCCTGGAACGAGAAGAACCCCGTACGGCCAGTAGGCTCGAACCGCCCGCTCGCAAAAGGAGCGGGTACCAGGGGCGGCGGCCCCGCCGGGAACCACAAACTGGAACGCTCCCCGAAGTTGCGAGACAACGCTCAGGGGTCACTCAGCACTGTATCGTTCCAACCGAAGTCCATGCGCTGCCGAAGCGCCCAGGAGTACTCCGGCCCTGCCCAAGCGAATCCCGCAGTTCAGAGGGCACGGGGGAAACGCGAACCTCAGACCGAAAGGGCCAGCGATAGACAGGGCAACCACAAGGACCCGGGAGGAGAGAGCAGAATCAGGGCCGGAGGGCCGAGTCGAGGCCCCAGGCGCCGAAACACCACCGGGGTCAGGGCGAGACCAGGCAACGAAGGCTAGATCCGACCCAGTCGAACCGCCCTCACCCAGCCGGACCCCGGGGGAAAGATAGCCCGAAGGGACAAGGCCGGTGACACCTACACCAGCAGGACGACCGACCCGACCAAGACCTGGGGACACCGAATGCACCGGTGCAACAGATGGCAGGCCAGGAGGATCGTTAGTGGGATTCAAAACCCACGCCTCCAGAGGAGACTGCGGCCTAAACACAGCGCCTAAGACCCTTCGGCCCTCCGAAGCACGAGGAGCCGCGCGATAGCATCAACGACCCCCAAGCGCCCCCTACCCCCCCGGACGAACCAGAGGGAAGCACCGGGACCAGGAATATGGAACGCCTCACGAATTTGCGTTTCATCCGTGCGCAGGGGCCATGTTAATCTGTCCAAATTCAGTAAATGTGCTGCCGAAGCGAGCACCATACGACCCCCGAAGGCGTACAAGCCCGAGACGGGATCCGAAGGGACCCCGACGGAGGAGAGACACCGCCTGACGTGAAGCCCACGAAAAAGAGGAGGCCGAGAGGAATCACCCCTCCCGAAAGGGAGCGACAAGACCCACACCCGGCGAAGAACATCCACCAGGCGGGCCAGGAGCACAGCTCCCACCCCCGGGCCGGAAGGCAAGGCCAACGGAAGTACCCGCAACAGAGAGGGAACCCCCACTCGCCGGCCGGCCCCACAGGCCGACCCCAGGTGTCCGGAAAAACCAACAGGCGAGACCAAGGACGGAGCCGGCCCCCCTCAACCCGTCGAGAAGGCAAACGCCCCGGGGACAGCCGCGTCCCCAGACGGGACGCAATGGAGGCCACAGCCCCCCCCAGGGAACCCCCAGGAGAGAGAGGGTCGAAAGCCAGAACCTAGGGGTGATGAAAGGAAGGGAGCGGCAGACCCAGCACCAGACCGGGAAGAGCCGAAACTCGGGCCCGGATCCACAGGCGGACGGGGAGTCCGAAGGAAGGCCGTGTCCGGGGGAGCGGGCCCCAATGAAAAGCCGTCACCGCCGACCAGGACGCAGCCAGACCAGACGGCCGTGTCTTCTCTGTATCCTTCCCCAGCTTTGCGGCCATCTGAGTGGCAAAGGTGACCAAGTCCACCTCCCCAACGCCCAGCACAATGGACGCCGGCAGATGCCGGGAGACCGGAGACATGCGCAGAGAACGCACCCCGAGAAACCCCGGGAATGCCCCCGCCGCCGGCAGAGGGAACTCCACGCCCTAACGCGGGACGACTCACGCACATGCGTGACCCCCCTGCGTAGGGGCCATGCCGAACTGCACAGAAGCGCAATACGCCATAAACATAGCACACAACACACCCGCAAGGGCCTAAGGCGCTCGCACAAAAGCTGTTGCGGACCCCCACCCGACTAACTCCCTGGGGCGTCCATCCCCGGACACCCCTGAAGCACGGAGGGGGCCGATGCGGAGAAAAAGCAAGCAAATGCCCAGAGCCGCAGAACGTGACTCCAGGTTGGTTAGGCACCGAGGTATAGAAATACCAGGACCGGGGACGCAACCGACCCCCAAGACCCGCCGAGGCGGGGAACCGCTTATTGTGCCCGGGCCCGCCCGGGACCGCTGCACCAACCATCAGGCCACACTCCCACTGGACGAGAGGCAGACGAGGCGAGGAGGGTCAAGGGCCCCCGCCGCGCAAGGCCCGAAGGGCTAGCGTCGCCAAACAGGGAGACCCCGTAGACGGAGACAGAAGGGATCCATCACCCCCCCCCCCCAAGGAGACCAGAAGGCACGGCCACCCGGCCTCTCAAACTCACTCGAGTCCGGAGCAACCTGACGGCCCAGGGCGAGCCAGGGCGTCAGAATGGGAAAACAGACCTAAGGGATCTGACCCCACGTCGTACCGCGCACCCATAGGTCGCGCCAGTGTACCACAGAGAAGCTGGACATGACACATTGGTTAAGTTACACAAGGAAATTAAGTAATTAGCTCAGAATTACAGGATGTGCAGTCGACCCCGAGGATCGAACCTTGGTTTCCAGCCCCAAAGTCTGTACTCTAGCTGTCAGACCATAATCTCTTGTTCCAGTCAATGGCAAACAACCACATCAAACAACACGAACACTACACATTGTGTTGCCTGCGACAGCCAGACAATACTGGGCCGGACACCAAAATATTAGTGAAACTGCAATTACACCGCGCCAGTGACGCAGTCAAGGAAATCAAAAAAAAATTGCCCTCACCGAGGAATGAACCCCGGACCCTTCGAGGAGGAGACAGACGCGCCCTGCATGCAGCGTCCAAATCTGCCGGGGAATGCCGCGCCAGACCGATGAAAGACCTCATCGGACGCACCTGGAGGCAACCCAACCCCGCCCCCGAGGGGCGGGGGGCGATCGGAGGCAACACCAGCACCGCAAACCGCCACGGCCCGTAGGGCCAAATGATACGAAGGGAGGCGGCGGCGCACAGCGCCGCGGAGAGAGCATCCGGACCCGGACAGCGGAGCCCCCGAGGACCCGCCGACAGGCAAGGTAGGCCCGTAGTGAGAAGGAAGGAACCTTCGCAACCGGGATGGGTAGATTCCCTAACATTGCACTGAACCCCTGTGAGGGAGCGCTAGCGACTCACCGCCTCGAGGCCGGGTGACACACGCTGTGTGTTCACTGATTTCACCCGCCTCGCCGAAGCGCCCCAGCACGTCGCGCTCTCCAGAGTCGGCAAATGCAGCCAGCGCACACGCTGGAAAAAAGGAAGAGCGCAACACCCGGCGGAAAGGCAGGCACGAGGTCAGATTTATAGTTGCACGAAACATAGTCGGGAGAGGCGGAAACTGTCATGACTAGCCAGCCCTCCTTAGTAGACCACTCAAATGCAACAGCATTTCCCCTCAAATCATCCACATACCGCAGTAAGACTATATGTCGATGCACAAACTGCAGGCAGACAGGGGATCAGCTCGAGCCCAGGGGAACAAGATACACATGGGCTTCTGCTGCGTAGGACCCAAACGCCCACATAGTGGCCCGGGCCCACCCGTAACGACCTGGGAAAACAAGGGAACGACTAAACACCCCACATCCCCGGCCGCCCCCCCCCCCCTGTAGACCCTTGGCACGCAATAGCAGCACCTAACCGGCCCCACAGGACCGGGGGGAAGGAAGAGGGGGGGGGGATTTTTTAGGCAGAAGGCACCAGAGACCGCTAGAGCAGGTCCTCCACCCTAAACCCCAAGGGCCAGCTCACGCCGGCCCATCTTACCTGAACAGCGCCTCTGGAGAGAATCGCGCAGAACAAAAAAAAACAGGCTGTTGGTTGGGCCGGTCCGCCTCTTATAGAGGTCAGGTGGGACTGGTCGGCCATGTTGGGAGGGGGTGGGAGGTGTTTTCTTTTGCTTTGGAGGGTTCTGTTGTGGAGCTAAAGCTCACTATGTAAATCATGTGGCGAGGAAGACTAACGAGGAGGTAATTGCTGAAAGCTATCAGTGGTGGCCAACCTGAATCGTTTTGTTTTTCCTGTGAGACACCATAAGTGCAATGGGTATTTCTGACATGGGTCCTAGAGCTCATTTTGCTTTAGGATTAAAACTGCACCTCACTAATGAGGCTCAATCCGGCCAACACATGGGGTGTGCATATTCTTATTAGAGGGGAGGGAGTTTCCTTCTCTCCAAGCTATGCCAACCTCACCATGGGTTGGTGGGAGAAGACCATAGTTCGGAGAGAGGAGAACGAGAGACACACAGCGAAAATAGCACTTTGACTGACAATCATAGACAATCTTTTTTTGATATGGAATGGAACTGAACAAGAGTTCTTGGAAGACTTTGATGAACTAAACAACAACGAAGTAGTCCTGAAGTTTACATGCAATACAAGTATAAAAGAAATCAACTTCTGGACCTAACAGTGTATATAAAAGACAGTGAAATACAAACCAAGATATACGGCAAACTAACATCAACTTATAGTATTCTTCATGGCTTGTACTTCCACCCCCAAATCATGTATCAAGAGTATTCAATATGGGAAGTTCATAACAGTGAAACAAAACTATTTAAGAAATGATGAAATGGAATCTAAATTTAAAGACATTGAAATTAGATTTCTACAAAGAGGTTAAAATATAGAGACATCAAGCAAGGTCAGTGTTGGAAATGGCACTTTTTGCAGGGTCATCCCTAAACCTTTTGCCTTCCTCCTTGATTTTACCTAACCTATTTTTGTTGGCTTTATGACTCTGGGCATTTTATCACTGCTGATCAGTGCTAAAGTGCATATGCTCTCCCTGTGTAAATATGACTGTGTGAATTGGTATATCCCTGATTGGCTTATTTGAGTTACCTGTTAGTCCCTAGTAGGGTTGCCTATGTGTGCCCAGGGCTGGTAACCCAAATGCTGCTGGTGGGCCTGCAGCGCTGGTTTGCGCCACCCACAGAAGTAGCTTGTAAATGGTTCCTCGGACCTGCCACTGCAGTGTCTGTATGCAGTCCAGAACTGCCATCTTGGCTGTGAAGTGCCCACACTTCCCAGCCCCTGAACCTTCCCTTAGCATCATGTCAGTCACCCCTATGGTAGGTGCATTGTGTGTGTAAGGTAGGACATGGCTTGATATGTGTAGGATGGCCTGGTAGTGAATCACCCTCCATTTTGTTTTTCACTGCTGCAAGGCTACCTGTTCTCCATAGGCAAAAATGGGCAGATTGGCTATTACATCTTATAGTCCTATCTGACTCAAGGAACTTGGTATAAATTCGAGTTTAGTATGCCTGAACTCAGAATGATAAAGTACAAATTTTAATGAAGTTGGTTTTAACATTCTATGTTTGAAAATACCGACTTTTAGAAAGTGGGTATTTTCTTGCCTAAGCCTTCCAGTGTGCTCTGCTGTTATGTGTATTGGCTGTCTGGGTTTAGAGGGGCAAGGCAGGCTGAGTCAGACCTGGGTTAAATAGAGAAATCTGCATTGAGTACTGGGGAGGGGTAGCACCTTCTCCTGAATAGGGCTGTGCCTGGCAAGGTGAATGCTGGCTCCACCTCCTACTGTGCGTCTGATGGCAGACCCCCTCTTTCTCAAAGGAAGGATGCAGCCTGGTAAACAAAGTGCTCCAGGCCTGAGCAGAACTGGTTCTGGCTGGGTTCAGTGACTAGAGACTTTTGAGAACAAATACTTATGGGGTATAAATATCTGTGCCCAAAACCCAGATTTTTGTATTGCTCCTGGATGTCAAGAAGAACCTCTGTCCGTGTTACTGAAGGAATCTGCAGGAGAGGACTGTCCTTGTGCTTGTGTGCTGTTTCTTGGATTGGCCTGCAGTAGTTCCCCTTGGACTTGGAAGAAGAGGGGAAAGGACTTTTGAGAGACTTTTATTTTGCTAAGCAATCACCCATGTAAGAGAGCTAGCACATCTGACTCCCCACAAGCACATCTGACTCCCCACCAGCCTACTGATTCCTCCCAGCGGGGATTTCTATCTGCAGGTGAGGCTCCTGTGAGTTCCAGGGCCTCTAGTTCTACTACAGAGAAGAGAGTGCTGAAAATCGTCGCTAACGCCGTTTGCGAGCAGCCGCAGCTAAAGAGCGTAAGAAAAATCATCATGCTGCTGCCGTCGAGCGCTTGCAAACCGAAGATCATCGCATTGCACGCTTGCGGGTCACAAAGTGCTCGCTAACCCCAGAGATCATCGCACGGGCTTGTCGAAGGATCGCTAACTCCAGATCATTGCATCGAGATCATCGAAGATCGGGCGCCGTGCGTCCATTATTTTATTCTCATCGCACCCGGATCGTCAGTCCCTTGCGGGTCGCCATTTTCTTTCGTCGCAACAAGACCGCACACGCAACATGATCAGCGCATCATCCTCCCCTGCGGCAAGGATTCAACGCATCGCTGGCCTAGCGTGAAGAAGTCTGTTGCTTTGTCCCGCACGCACCCGCAGAACGGCGCATCATCCTCCTTTGCGGCAAGGATTCAACGCATCGCCGGCCTAGCGTGGGGAAAATGATCGCTACAGCTCCTTTGCAAAATTTAGCTTGTTTGGCTACGAAATCCAGGTACTTTGTAAGTAAAAGGGTCGCAGCAACCCCTGCCATTAACTGAACCCCTATTTGAACACTTTGAACTCTTTTTTTCCCAGCTTTTCAAGACTACCCCCTTTTTTCAGTACTGTGGCTTTTTACCGTTACTGGTCTTGTGTTAAGTCTATATATGAAGATACTTATTTTTTATAAATACTTGTGTGGTGTCCCTTTGTAGTGTCCTTCACTGTGTTACTGTGTATGATCATAAATGCTTTACACACTGCCTCTAAGATAAGCCTAGCTGCTTGTGCTAAGTTACCACAGGGTTGAGCAGGGGTTATCAAAGAGTCTATCCCCCTTACTCTGACTTAGGAAGAAGGGCCCCCACTTGGACTGTGGCCAGCCACTGCCAACTAGAGACCCCCATTTCTAACAGTCAGGAATGAGCAAGATCCTTGACACAAGCTCAAACACTTGTCAGCAAAGGAAGTAGAAATTTGAGGAAATATGATACAACCATCAGAATGATACTCACGTATAGTCAGGAAAGCCACACAATCAAAAACATCTTGAATAAAAATTGGACTATCTTAAAAAAAGGATCGGGACATAGAAGAGAAGTTAGGACCTAGACCTAATGTAACATTTCAAAAAGTACCATCATTGTGTGACAAATTGGTGAGGAGTCATTTCACCATGAACAAATCAAGTAACTGGCTATAAAACAACAAGTAGGATTCAGCAAATGTGAGAAGTGCCAAGCATGTGGAATCGGCAGAAGCACGAAAGAGCTCCAAGATCTGAAGAGCAAAACATTTACCATCAATTAAAAATCCCCTGTGACTCAGTGTATGTAGCTTATATTTTGGAGTGCTCCTGTGGAATGAGATTAATAAGTAGCACGATCAGCCCTTTGAAGAAACTGATCCTAAAACATATTAGACCTGTTCAAAAGAAAGACATGAACTATGCAATTGCCAAATAAATGATAACGCATCCTAGAAAGAATTGGCTTAATATAAATTATTTTGGGATAGCAGCGGTCCCAAAAAATGAGGGAGGAGGCAACAGAACTCTTAACCACATGCGCGCTGCTCTGATTCTGCTCATATGCTGACTTTTTAAAAAACGCACTTTACATGACGAGCTGGGCTCGTAATCAGTGTTTGAGGAGGCTACACCATGACGAGCCCAGCTCGTCATCAGCCTCGAAGGGGTTAAACTAAGAAATTTAGAGTCACAACTCATCATTAGATTGAAAGCAAAGACCCCTGAGGGTCTTAATGAGGTTGAAGAGCTTTATCTTCACTTATGAATCCTCTACATATTTGTTGATATGGATGAAATAATGGGCAGTCTAGGGGTTGAAGATCATAAACATACGAATATAGAACAATTGAGATAGTGGGGATAAACACAAGATCATATAAAAATGTTCTATCATCAACACACTAAGTGAACATTATGGTTCTTATTGGGTTTCAAATCCACTATTTGTAAGCATCACACATCAAACTGACAGTCGTCTAGGCATGGGGCATAATACACTGATGTATAAATAGCCATTGAGACATGAAGAATATTGGGGTACTAAGCCAGATATGCATGGAGACTTGAGTAAATAGGTCCCCTCCAATAGAGGTATATAAAGGGTATGTGTCATTATACCCAGTATATTAGTAATGACAACATTACATGGGTAGAGTGGAGGTATGGAGAGTAGATTATTGCCGCAATTAGGCAAAGGCAATATCAGATGTACCCTGATATCCCTATAAAGACACATACATACAAAATGGTATACCCTTAAATAAATATGCAGAACTAAATACATTAGTCAATAAAACAAATTTGATCTTAGAAAGAAAAGCCCATTCAAAGTTTTACTTTTGATTAAATAGCAATGTACAACAATCGTCTAAATGTAAACTGATACAGTGAATTGTAAACATTAATTGTTTGCTTGTTTTTAATAATCATTTGTCACGTAAAACTATCAATCCCATTATGCCTCATAATGGACACAATGGGAGAGAGGTATATAAAGTAGAAAGCAATGATGAACTCGTAACATTGTGAGCAAGACCAGTTTGGTTGAAACGCGTAGGTTGTGGTGATATGGCAAAACTTGTACCGACCTAATACATTGAAAGGAAACCTTCCTTTCAAGAGTGTAGCATTATTCATAATTTGAGGGATTACTGGCTTCGGGGCTAGTCCACCATCGACGTTAGCACCAGCTGTGGAAGGTGCGCACTGCGAATGGACAGAATTGGTGATGGATATATATAGGGCATGATCATAAAACAAACACAAAATAACAAACAGGGGATTAATAGAATAATTTCTATATAAACTAAAAAAAAGAACGGAAGATGCTTATTGAAATGTACAAATACTCATTGTATCATCAATCAGAGTATAAAATGTATCTTAAAAATAAGTGAACAATTTTAACTAGACAATATTGCTTCTAGGAAAATGTACAATCCTGCTGATGTAGAATGTAATTTTACATCTTTAAGGTATTTCCCCATTTTGGTTTGTTTGGTTTGTACAATCATATATAATAATGAATTGTGTAAGAGAAATTGTTTTCAACACTGCACTTGCACTTTTGAAACCATTGTTTTTAAGCAAAAAAAGAACCTATGTTCCACTTTTTAACACACTGTAAGATGGCCACCGCTTGGGACATAGAGGTGTAGTCCGCCCTCACTGTCTATCAGAGAGATGTGGGAATGGCGGACAATATAATGGTTTCCTTTAGACACACTTACCGACACTGACGAAGCCGTGAGGCGAAACGCTTCTGTTGGAGGGGCAGGGGGTCTGCCAATAAATCACTTACAAAACCGGATAACCAGAGTGCTGTCTATTGTCGGCGTACGGAAACAAGCCGAATTGTTGTGCAAATATATATATATATATATATATATATATATATATATATATATATATATACTTTTACAAGGAAATATTTATCTAAGATTAGCTATAGAGGCTGACCTAGTATTGGGATACTGGGACAGTCGTCTGAAAACTGTTCATGTCCAAGGAAATCCAGGATGTCTGGTCACTCTAGGCTAAATACATGTAAGAATTTTGAAAAGTGCAAAACACACATGATCTGTTTCTGTAGGATAGACTGTCCCTTAAGGAAAAAGAAATAGACAGACACACCAAAATGTGCAATTCATATAGGACATACTGTTGGGAAAGAGGAAAATAGGACCACTGACACAATATTGTTGTAAACAATATAGTTGATGAAAAAATTGCGTAAAAAATATAATTTACCATAATATCATCCTCCAGAGCTTTCCAAACTGTGTGTCCCGACACAGTACTGTGTCGCCTGCAAGTGGTGGGTGTGTCGCAGGATGAGGCACTTAGCACATAACTGATAATTAGGAGGCATTCCTTTGAAAGAGTGTGTTTATGAGTCAGCCACAGCAGCGCAGACTCTGAGACACTCTGCTCTAGGGGGGGACCGGGAGAGTCACAACACAGCCCCATTAACAAGTAAATGGTCCTTTAAAGACCTGCGTAGTACTCGAGGTGCAGCTGTGTGTGCCCGGGAAGCTGGGGTCAGGTGCCAGAGGGTGACAGGCAGAGGGAGGGAGACAGTGAGATAGAGGGAGGAAGTCAGGGAGAGAGAGGGAAACAGAGGGAGGGAGACAGAGGGACGGATACAGAGGGATTGAGACAGAGGGAAGGATACAAAGAGGGAGACAGACATAGGGAGGGAGACAGAGGGAGGGAGACAAACAGAGGGAGACAGACTGAGGGAGGGAGATAGAGAGAGAGGGAGACTGACAGAGAGAGACAGAGGGAGGGAGACAGACAAGGGACAGACGGAGGGAGGGAGACAGAGGGAGAAAGAGAGAGAGGGAGACAGACAGAGTGAGTGAGACAGAGGGAGGGAGAGAGAGGTAGAGAAAGGGAGAGAGATAGAGAGGGATGGTGACAGAGGGAGGGAGAGGGAGGGAGACAGAGAGAGGGAGACAGAGAGAGGGAGGGAGACAGAGAGAGGGAGACAGAGAGAGAGATACAAAGAGAGGGAGATAGAGGGATGGAGAGGGAGACAGAGAGAGGGAGGGAGGCAGAGGGAAGGAGAGGGAGACAGACAGAGGGGGGAGGCAGAGGGAAGGAGAAGGAGGGAGGCAGAGAGAGGAAGACAGACAGAGGGAGGGGGGCAGAGGGAAGGAGATGGGAGGCAGAGGGAAGGAGAGGGAGACAGACAGGGGGGGCAGAGGGAAGGAGAGAGAGACAGAGGGTGGGAGACAGAGGGTGGGAGACAGAGAGCGACATACAGACAGAGGGAGGGAGGGAGACAGAGGAAGCGAGACAGACAGAGGGAGGGAGGGAGATAAGTAGACAGACAGAGGGAGACAGACAGACATATATGTATATTCCTATATGAACAGACACACAAACACATATACACTAAATAACAACAATTTCATTGTGAATTTGTCAAGCATCACCCTCACAGCGGCTGAAAAACAGCGGCTGACATTGGGACTTTCTTTTTGCCCGGAGTCCAACTTTAATTATACCCAAACCCGTGCGGACATTTATAAATTCATAAGGAAACTAAAACTAAACAAAATTCCATGAACAACGGGATGCGTGGAAAAATGATGAAGAGAGGGCCTCGCAGCAACATCCAGAGGTGCAAGGCCTTGTGGGAGCGGATTACGATCTACTTTATGGTATACATGGGCTGGAGAGAGGGGGAAAATATCGAGTGACCCCTCCCAGTTATCATTAAACGTAGTCACACCTGAAAATGAAACTGGACTAACACAAATAGCAGGTACAAATGTTAAGCCTGAAACCTCTTTTAAACCAAAATGTAAATTCGTACCGGTCATGGCACGGGATTCAATTGAAGTTTTTAATGAACAATTGGTGGCACAAATTAAAAGATTGAATATTAAGATTTCCAAATCCAAGAGAAATTACACTAACCATGAGAGGAGATACTGGCAACTGATTAACAAATTGAAGGACAATGACCAAGTCATAATACGGAACTCAGACAGGGGGGGAACTTGGTATTGTGGCCTGTGCAAGACCATCTTCAAGAGGCTTACAGCCAACTCAATAACATCGAGTGCTACAGGAAAGTTCCTTTTACAAAGCACAAAGACACCCAGGAGGCTTTGTATAAACAACTATTGGCTTGGAAAAGTGTGGGGATGCTGAACTGGGAGGAATTCAAATATCTAAAGAAGGAACATCCCAGCATTCCGGTGATCGATTTCATACCTAAAATACATAAGAGTATGAATAGACCACCGGGGTGCTCCATCATTCCGCATGCGATGGCCTACTGGAAAATCTTTCAAGGTACATCGATTTCTTTTTGCAGTACATAGTCAGGAGCCTGAAATCCTATGTACAGGATATGAGTGACTTTCTTAGGAAGATTCATGACATAGGATGGAGGTCCTCTTACCTGTTATTAGCTCTTGATGTGTCTAGTTTATATACATGCATTAGAAATCGGGATGGCATGTGGGCTATTGAATATTTCCTTTAAAATAGGCGAGAAACATGTCGACCATCTGGGAGTAAAGTATGTAATTTGTCACAATAAAACAAAATAGGCTACCCCTCCCTTATTATTTTTTTCATGCAGGGTCCCTCACAGAACAAAGCCTTAAGAGGATTCCCTCACCTGTTTTAACATCTCAACACACATCTACAACAAACTAGGCCCCTCACCCCCACTACACCCTTATGGCAAGAAACAAAAGATCTCCGAAAAAGAGCCCCTTTAAGGGTGCCCGTCGGGCATTGCAGCGCCGGCCCGACGAGGAGCAGGCTCAAATGATGAAGCATGACATCTAGCTTGCTGGGTGTGTGAGAGCCCTAGTTCCGAAAGGAGGAATTCCCCTCCTTGACCACCTGTAATATAACGCCAAGACTGACTAGCTATGGCACTTGAATGGTGATTATCAGATCACCTAGGAATTCCGTACTCTTTCTTTGTAAAAGGCATCTAGGGCATGTACGTTGGACCTACTAAAGCCCACCAATTTGTCCCTCCCTTTTGTTGACAAGTCCATAGAGAATCCCACCCCGGAGAACGTCATTGAGTTTCTCAAAACTGTTTCATAAGGGAGGGTTTTCCTGTCAAAATGACCACTGACAATGGTGCTCAGTTTCAATCTACAATGATGAGCGATTCTGCAGGTGAGCAGCATGACAGAACCTCCTTGCATTAAATAAGTCCAAGAGACAAGCATACTAGCCTTATAACTCGATCTATATGTTAGAAGCTTACAACATCAAAGTACTGACAATTGTATAGTCCTAATAATATGCCTGGCATCATGTGCAGCACACACTGAGATCGACAGTCGTTCTGGAGTTTGTTGTTCACACTATGCAACCCTTCGCCTGTGATCAGTACACCGTCAGCTATGTTCTGCGTCAAGGCAATTCCCTTCAGCAATGCTCCGTAGTGTTTTGCACAGCCTCTGCCATGATCACGTACGCTACGTGAACCCTCAGGTTTGCTCAATAATGCCTATCCCACCTTCCAACACACAATACGCATACCCACTCAAGCAGTATTTTACATAGGGCTCGGTGCACTTCACAACTATGGCTCTGTCTGAGCATGCCTGGTTTGCCCGATGCACAAGCATGTTACACTTGGCACACATTACCAGTCTCTACCCTCTATTCACACTTCTCCTCTATAGCCATGGTCACCTTCTCTGCCCCTCTTTTCATACTTTGCAAAAATACACCAACACGTTTAGTGATTAAAGGAAAACATCAAGGTGAACAAAATGCATCTGGTGTGCTGTGTCTCGAGGTCTAAAGTAAAAACCACTATCCTGCACTCTGGCCTGTTTGCAGGGGCAGGTTAGAAGTTGCACACTGGAATACCTAAGTGGGCACCTCTAGGTTTGGAGAGAGGAACAGTGCCCGGAAGATCCGACATGATATTCCTCAGACATTGCCCGGAAGTCTTGTCAGCCCAAACAGATTAGAAAGGCTATTAGACTGCTATGCATCCTGCAGAGCCCCAGAAGACACTCCACACTACAATGAAGGAGCCTGTGCCTCCAGGATACTTCTGATTTTGAGGAAATGGTGGAAAAGAAATGGAGATTCAAAACATTTCTGGCTTTTTTGAAACTATCTTGCCTGCTTTGCATAAGAAAAGAGGATCCGTGTTTGAATTGTGTGGCTCATCATCACTCCCCTAACAAAACATATTTGTGGCCAACTTTGACTCCTCTAATTGAGTCTGCACA
This sequence comes from Lissotriton vulgaris, assembly GCF_964263255.1. Classification (NCBI taxonomy): domain Eukaryota; kingdom Metazoa; phylum Chordata; class Amphibia; order Caudata; family Salamandridae; genus Lissotriton; species Lissotriton vulgaris. The sequence continues at coordinate 580,012,418 of NC_141687.1, read as the reverse complement.
TGAAAAGAAGGAAGGTCCTGCTCACAGAAACCTGACCTACTACTCCTTGAATTTACTTTCCTTTGAGCATTTGGTGCCTGTCTCATCCCTTTCTTTGTTAAAATGCCAAGGAGATACATTCAGCATTGACTGACCAGAGTTATATATTTTAAACACATTATAAACTGTGATGGTCTCTAGCCTCCCGCCAGCGCCCCACTGACCTGGATAAGAATTGGCGCTTGAGGACTAGCTGTAGGTAACCAGGTTGCCCAGTGGGGCAAATTCTCCCACTATAGTGTAAAACTAGCTCCTAGCAGGCAAACATTGGGTCTTATTTATGAGACCATGTGACACTTTTACACCGTCATTGATTCCCTTTTTTTGACGCACATGCAGTGTAACAAATGTGCCATGTTGCGCCCTATTTACAAAGTGACGCATCTAGGCAGATGCCCCACATTATAAAAGGTCTGCGCCACATTAAACCTGGCACAGGTATAATGTATGCAGGGTGGGCGTTCCCCCACAAAAAACCTCTTAGAAGTGGCGCATTGAAATCTATGAGATTTCAGTGCGCCACTTCTAGGACGCCATTGCATCAATATCTTAAGCCTGCTTCATAGCAGGCGTAGGCGTGACGCAGGCCCTTTCACATGGGGCTTGCCCAATGTGAAAGGACACACAGCTGGAGTTGCGTCTGTTTTCAGATACCTCAGCAATGGATCACTGACATAATATGGAGGGACATAATATCGACTATCAGAAATATCGGCGAAAAAATATCGACAGACAGAATATCGACTTTGTATCTACAAACAGGTAAGTACAAAAATATTGAGTAAAAAATATCGTTTACAAAAATATATTTTGTAAAAATATCGACTTTATTAAAAACAATGTTACATTAAATTAAGATTAACATTTTTTTACTAAAATATACTTAAAAATACTTAAATGAACTTATAATAATGAAATAATTAATGAAAGTTATAAAAAAAAATTACAATCATATTTGTTAAAACATATATATCTAGTAACATAATATAATTTAAAAATATCAAATATTATTACCGTAGGATAGCGGAAGTGTAAAATTACTATTCCCACTCCAGAGAGTGCAACAGTAGATAAGGCGTTGGATAGCGTAGAGGTAAAAATTACTATTCCCACTCCAGAGAGTGCAACAGTAGGGAAAGCATTGGATAGCGTAGGGGTAAAACTTACTATTCCCACTCCAGAGAGTGCAACAGTAGGGAAAGCGTTGGATAGCGTAGGGGTAAAAATTACTATTCCCACGCTAGAGAGTGCAACAGTAAGGAAAGCGTTGGATAGCGTAGGGGTCAAAATTACTATTCCCACTCCAGAGAGTGTAACAGTAGGGAAAGCGTTGGATAGTGTATGGGTAAAAATTACTATTCCCACTCCAGAGAGTGAAACAGTAGGGAAAGCATTGGATAGCGTAGGGGTAAAAATTACTATTCCCACTCCAAAGAGTGCAACAGTAGGAAAACGTTGGATAGCGTAGGGGTTAAAATTACTATTCCCACTCCAGAAAGTGCAACAGTAGGTAAGGCGTTGGATAGCGTAGAGGTAAAAATTACTATTCCCACTCCAGAGAGTGCAACAGTAGGGAAAGGGTTGGATAGCGTAGGGGTAAAAATTACTATTCCCACTCCAGTGAGTGCAACCGTAGGGAAAGCGTTGGATAGCGTAGGGGTAAAAATTACTATTCCCACTCCAGTGAGTGCAACAGTAGGGAACGTAGATACTTCATATATTATTAAAATATATATATATATTAATATCTATAAAAAAAATAATTGAAAGTAATTACCAATTTAATATAATATAAAAATTAATTAATTACAAATACTAATTTAATTTAATCATTACAATTAGTTCTATATTAATACTGATTAATTACAAATTAACAATTAATTAATTATTATTTAAAAACTTACTTAACAATTAAAATCTAATAAATACCCAAAACAATTAACATATGTAATTAGTTATAATTAAATTACTTCCCACCCTATTCCCCTATAAACCCACAACCCGCTACAGAAATTAAATTAGTTAAATTAGCATAATTATCAATTAATCAATTAAATAAAATTAATTTGGCAATTAAAATGTAATTAAGTACAAAATAAAAATTAATTAACAATTAATTATGAACAAATACCAATAAATAAATTTACATATTTAATTAATTATGATTAAATTACTTACCACCCTACTCCCCTACAAACCAACAACCCGCTACAGAAATTAAATTAGTTAAATTAACATAATTATTGATTAATCAATTGAATAAAATTAATTGGCAATTAAAATGTAAATAATTACAAAATAAAAACTTATTAACAATTAATTATAAACAAATACCAATAAATAAATTTACATATTTAATTAATTATAATTAAATTACTTCCCACCCTATTCCCCTATAAACCCACAACCCGCTACAGAATTAAATTACGCAAAATTTAAATAACATTAAATTAAATAATTAAATTACATTATAACATAAACACTTTTAACACATAAAATACACTATAAAAAATTCGATATTATTAAATGTTCGATATTTTTATTAACCTATATTATGTACTTCAATATTTTGACTATCTATATTTTAAAATTCAATATTACTTTACTTACCTCCGAAACGATATTTTTGATGTCTATATTCTTTCCATTCGATATTCTGTCCAGCCTATATTTTGTACTCGATATTATGTCCATTCGATATTTTCTAGTCGATATTTTGTTTGTTTACCCTCAGCAATGCGTCACTTTGCGGCAAAAAATACGTCAGAAATACTGATGTAGCTGTAACTCCTTGCAACATGATGCGCCATACTGTAAATATGACACATCCATAATGTTGCAAGGAGGGCGCAATGAGAAGTGACTCATTGCTGTTTTCACACAGCTATGCATCACTTCTCATAAATAAGTCCGTCAATGTATATGTTTTCAGCAGAAGGAGTCCAATTTCTAGTCCCTACCAATAGGACTTAAGCAACCTGCTGTCCATGCTGCAGAAATGTTCCTTAACACTCTCAGGGGTCTAAGTAAAATAACGTTTGAAAAACTCAAGACATTTCCACATTAAAAAGTCCTACAAGATATGACACTAGGGGCCTGATTACGTTGTCGGGGGACTTACATCCGCACAACACCATTGCGGTCTCGGGGCGACCTCAGGTCGGTGGTCCAGACAACGCTATTACAATACAACCGCACATGGTGCAGTCGCATACTCCCATTTCTCTATGGGAGCTTGTGCTGCGGTACGTATATGTTTGTATTGCATCTGTGGCCATGTGCATGTATTTGTGTGTTGAAATTTGAGTTGTGTTATATGTTTCCCTGTTTAATTGAGGTCTGTGATATGTGTGTGTATCCATAGGTGGTACTGTGTGTGGGTCATAGCACACTCGAACTAGTGCTTGTGAATTTATGTGTGCACTTACATTAAGTAATATTAGCGCGAGTGTGTTATTGGATTTGTATGTGCCTTAGAATGCACGTGCTGATGAATATGAGTGCATTTGCATGGTGTATGGACTTTTAGAAAGATGTTTTGCGCCTGTGTTTGTGTGCATATCTTGTGATTTTTTTTGCTGGCAGTTGTTTTTATTTCATATGTGCATGTGGTTTGTTGGTGCAAATGTGAACATTAGTTTGTACGTGTGGCTTGACTTGCTAATATATTGGGGTGCTGTTTACGTCCTCCTTGTTTTGCCAAGCCCTGTGTCCTTTCCTCTTGAGTTAAGGCTAAGCCTGCGGCCCTGCAGGGTTATTTATAGCAGTAGCTTCAGAGAGAAGAGATCTTAGCCTGTCACTCCTGACAGCTCTGGAGAGAAATCCTCCCGGTGCCTCAATTCTTGCCCATGTCTTTATCTCAAGTACTTTCAGCTTCATTGTCAGCTCATGGCTCTCCTATAATTAACCCTCTATTGTACTAGCACAGGGAGGTGTCAGGCAGATCTCAACCCAGAGATAACTTCCTCAGCAGGTGTATGAGCAAGGAGATCAAAATATGAACTATTCTAAGCACTTGAGCTTTGAAGCAGAGATTACCTATTTATTGTCTTCTGTAGCATGAAGTCCACCCAAAATGGAAAATCGGGGTGGTGATTTACATGTCACACACACAAGCAGAGGTGATGACAGATTAACAAGCCTGTAGTAAGCAGAGGTACTAGGCAACTTACAATAAAAAAGTACGACAAATGTGTACAGAAGACATAGCGATTTGCATACCAAGGGGTGTTTTGCAGACATTTGAGGAGTCTAATCACAAAGGTAAATTTACACATGAGTAACATACATGTGTACATTTACTCTTACACTCTATAGTAAATTTACTACTTTTGGCTATTCCCCATTTCTGGTTGTAACTTCACTACAAAGTTCACACTTACTTGTCTCCATCCCCTAAGACAGGAGGCCACACAGTGTTGGAGGTCATTGACGAGGAACGTGTATAAATATGGGGAGAAGTCCTGGAAGCTCCTGAACTGGTTGGCCTCCCGGGACGTTGCTCTTAGAATTATACCCTAGGTCAGGGATGAGATGGGCCTTCTTCAGACATGCACCCACGACATTCTGCAGATGTTTGCTGGCTTCTACCGGGACTGTGTGCCCGCAGGAGATGGTGCATCCGCTGCTGGTGGACTTTGCACTGCCTTCGATTCCTCCCTCGTTGGCCCGAGGCCTTGGCCAAGCCATTGCCATAGACGAGATAGATGCCGCGCTCTCTGACATGTCAGCAGGCGAAACACCCAGCCCTGACAAATTTCCAGTGGAATACTAGCGGAAATTCAAAACTGAACTGAAAGCCTTCTTCCTCGCTTTTTATGACAAACCTGCCGCTAAAGGGGCCTCTGCTGGGGCTCAATATTGCCTCGACAGTGTTTTTTCTAAACCAGGCCACCCCTTTCTTACAGGCCCAATTCCTTAATTAACTCTGAAGTTAAGTTATTTACCAAATCTTTAACTAACTAACTAACTAATCTTTGCAGTACGTCTTCCCCTACTTGGTCCACAGTGATCAAATCGGTTTTATGCCGGGCCAGAGTACTGGCATTGCATCAGGAGGGGTCAAGTGGGGCTTTATTTCACATCTAAACTCCAATTCCCGGCCATTCTGCTTCTAATAGACTTTGATAAAATCTTTGACACAGTGAACTGTCCCTTCCTGCATTAATTATGTCCTGGAATGCACCGGGCTGGGAGTTCATTCGTAAACTCATTAAGATCTTATACTCTTGACCCTCTGCACAGGTTCATGTTAATGGGTCCCTTGGTACCACATTCCCTACCCGTAGCGGCCCTCGTCAGGGCTGCGTTCTGTCCTTCCTATTGTTTGCCTTATTAATCAAAGCCCTACAAAGGCTCCTCTGCTCCTGGGATGCTGGGCCAGAGCAGAGGATCGCGCTATACACAGGTGATTTGATGTGCTGCTTTTCCTGACCGATCCACAAACTTCAGGGCCCTGATGTCTGACTCTGCACGACTTGTACGAGGACTCTGGTTTCCCAATGAACAGCTCTTAATCCTCGTTAATTCCGATAAGGGGCGATGCGAGTGTCCACTCCTGGCAATCTGATGCCCCAAAGCGCCGTCTCTCCTTTAAATTCCCGGGGATCCATATTTCTCTTCTTACAGAGCTCAGGCGGCACCTTAATTTGGCAAATATAGTAACAACCATGAAACCTGACATTCAAAAGTGAACTCGACTTTTACTCCAAGTTTTAAGTCGCATAGCTCTTTTTTGAGATTATGATTTTGTCCAGCTTCTTATACACTTTTCAAAATTTCCCACTTCCAATTTCAAACCGGTGGTTTCATAATCTCAACTCCATCATTAGTTTATTTTTCTGGTCGGGTGGTCGTGCACGGATCATATTTGCCAACAGGCGATAATCGCCATACGAGGGTGGCCTCGGAATGGTTGATCTTCTTGATGTTACTATCAGGCCCTGCAGCTGATCATTATCATCGATTGGCTTAGCAGCGGGTGGGGTGATTTGGTCAACTGCAGTGAACTCTCCCTGTTGGGCCACAACAGTCTAATGGGAATACTGTACAGCATGCCAATACCTCAGTCCCTCCCAGATATTACCCAGGTGGTCTTCTTGTGTTGGAGATCTTCTCTCCACCTCCTTGGTTGGGACAGTAAACTGATGCTGCTGACTCCCCTATGGAAAGGCAAGTGGTTATATCACACAGAAGGCCTGAAGGGGTTTAGAAAATGGGATAATATAGGCATCACGGTGATGTAAATAAATAATTTACTCTCTTAATTTCTATGCAGGTAAGTACTTAATCAATAATAACTCAGATCGGATGAAAAAAGACAGAGTCCGTGGTGTTAGAGTTCTAAGGGGTTTTATTCCTTAAAAAGGAATGGTCATGGCCAAGATATCATGTTCTGACCACCACAGGGGTGTCAGAAGGGATAGAGCGCGCTAACATTTTATTAACAGTACATAGCTTATATACTTATTGTACACCATTGAAAACAGTATAGAAGGCGTAACAGCTGAGAGAAGACAAGATAACAATATACACGTGGTACAAGTGCGTAATCAAGAGGCGTGAACTAGAGGTGTGTGCTAGAAACGTCACAAGTAAGTGTCACCAAAAGGGGTGGCACTAACAGAAAATGTTGCAATGTCAGCAGAAATCGAAGCTTGGATGCGCGCGCAGCTGCATGACGTGTAATTGGAGGGGTGCAGGGGACTTGACATTTACACTGACGGAAAGAGACAGAAGTCTGGCATGTCAGATCAACTTGTGCTTCTATCATATCTGATATCTGATGTTTAGGAACTAAGCTATCTGGGCAGAAAGGTCTCTAGAGCAGAAGCTATTCTATACTTGCTGTGAGTGCGTGTATAAGCGCCTGAGTGTCTGTATGAGAAGCGTGGGGGCATGGGGCCTTCCATGGAAGCATGGCAACAGAAGCTATGAATTACTTGCACAGAGACAGGTCGGCCCTTTAGCCCTGCAGCTGAGGAAGGATGTTTACTGAAGCTAGCAGGCAGGAATGTATTTTCGGGGAGGGAAACAGATAACTCGAAGGTTATAGTCAATCTTGGCAGGCAGCAGGCTGAGCCGAGCGCGAGGGGCCGCGCTGAAAGTAAGTCAGAGTTCACGAGTACGGGGGCAGCCTGGGCAGAGGCCCTCGCAGTCAGAAGCCAGAAAGGAGGCTCGGTGGCAGAGATTCAGGGCCTACTTCAGCCAGGGCTGGAAAACATAGGAGCACACTACAAAAAGACGTTGGCATAGCATACTTAGGAACGGACCATTCTACCCATTCATGGTGGGTCTGAAAGAGGACATGTTAACGTTGGACGCAAACATATTTGCGTCTTCACAGCTGGTACAGGAGGGAAGTTACATGCACTTTAACTCGTACATGGAGTCGGTGGGGTACGCGCTAGGGAACATAACTTGACCATAAAATTTATATTACCTCATTCCCTCCTTGTTCCCTACGGACCCTTCATGATATATCGATCCTCATGAATCGATCAGTCTGTTCTTGTAACATTATATGTTCATCTTTCTTTCTTTGACTGTTTGAGAGAAAACTGGAATGTTCAATGCACGATGTGGCACACAGTCCACATATCGCTGGCCCACACTGTAGACACAGGCAGCAACTGAATACTATGACTAGGCCAATGCCTAGGAAGGATAGGATCTTCCATCCCCAAGCTGTTAACGTTGTCCAGAACCAACCAGACCAAGTCAGGTGCCTGGATTCTGATGTATTTTATTTGCAATTTTATGCAGACGGGTAATAGCTTGATAGACAGATGGTGCATTTTGTGGGATGAAAACACAGCAACTTGACCCGATGACCTTACAGGCTCCACCTCTATCTGCCAAGATGACGTCAATTACAAGACGATTTTGAAGGACAACAACCCGTATAGCAGATTGCTCCTCTGTTAAGTTACCTAAGGCGGAGGCAGTTTCATGTACTACAGCTTCAAGTGTTCTGGTTAATCTGCGTATTAATTTACTGTTTTGGACAGGTCCTAGAAAGAAAAAGAATCCTTTATTGAAATCAGTGTACTGTTCCCATGCCGTTTCTGTGTAGTCGACAAGTGGAATATCTCTTTTGGGTCTATTCTGTACTAGATTCGTATTTCTATGGTAATCAGGGGGAGCTAGAAAAACAGGTGGTAGAAGGAATGCAATATAACAGGTACCATCCCAATCTGGAGGCAAACGTATGTATGCGGTATGACCGCAAACAAAATAGGAGTGACTGATAGGTTTGAAGGACGATTTACCATGGTCACTGAATTCGACCACAGTAGTGCATTTACTATGACCTACGTGTACTGAACCTTTCTTGCTAACACATAGTTCACCTGTGACTGGTAATACTAACATATGGGGCAGAACTGGAGCAGCTTCGGATTCAACAGTGAGGATCATAAGGCTAATTGTGTAATTACCTAATCCATATACTTCATTTTCTAGATCAGTTCCTATTCGAGTGGGAAGTCCCTCTTTATCAGGGTAACAGACGTCGAGCAGGACTAAGTTCAGGTTTCCCCAAACCCAGCCCCCATCGAAAACAGCAATATCAGGATCTAAGGAATTAATTATTTTAAACCATGCCCCACAGGAGCCATTGTGAGTGAACGGGTACGGAAAGAGGGGCAGAGCTCCCTTGTAATTCTGGTAGGGAGGGAGTCGGCCACATATCCAGCAGTCTGTAGCATTATTTGTCTGATGGGAGTGGTGTAACATACTAATGAATGTATTGTTGCGCAGCGCAAGTCTGTAAGAGAGTTCGTGTGCAGGAAGTTCACTAAAAGTGTGTTCAGCAGAGACATTGTAGGCAGATTGTTCACGCCTGAAAATAGGCCAATAAATGGGTAGCAGAATGCTGGCAATAATAATTAGAACACTTAAGAAAAACATTATTAACAACGTCACTATACAGTGACTACGCAGTGATTTGCAGTATGTACGTTTCTTTGCTTCTCTCTCTCTCTCTCTATCTCGATCTAGGGGATACATGTCAGAAACTATTTAACCGATTCACCTAGGGGAGGACTTAAACAATTAAACTGTCTGACTTGCTAGATCGGAGTTTCATACGATATTGTTCTTGGGGAGTCTTTTCTCGTTCGGTAACGGTAAAGTCACTTGGTTTTATACAGTCTTTGGTGGGGGTGGACGAGTCAGAGTCCTGTTTTAGTTCGTTTTTTAGTTCATTGCAAAGCTTGATGTGACTCGTGTGGACCCACCCCTTTCTCCCCTCTATCTTCACGGCGGTCCTCGTGGTGAGAAGGACGGTCTTCGGGGACTTCCAGCGGGGCTCCAGCGGACTTTTCCGGTCGAAATTCCGGACGAGTACCAGATCCCCAGGACGGACCTCGTGCGGCTTTACATCAGTGTTGTCAGGAAAGGCTGCGGCAACCTGTGAACGACATGATTGGAGTGCAGACATCAAGGAGGCAAGGTAATCTGTCAACATATTGCAATCAACATCAGTGATTTTCTTCGGAATGGGCGTCCCCCACATATTCGGTGGTCTGCCAAAGACCACTTCGTACGGAGATAGCCCTGATCTTGAATGGGCGACCATCCTCATGTAGAATAGTGCCACGGGCAGGGCGACTATCCAGTCGACCCCCTTTTCCTGACAGATCTTTGCAAGGCGGATTTTTAGTGTCTGATTATGCCTTTCTACAAGGCCTGCTGCTTCGGGGTGTCGGACACAGTGGAACCTCCACTGATATCCTAGCAAAAGGGAAACCTGTTTCATCAACTCGGACGAGAATGGCTGTCCGTTATCTGAATACACGACACGGGGCAAACCGTACCGTGGGAAGAATTCACGAACCAACTGTCGGGCAGTGGTCGGAGCAGTGTAGTCTGATACTGGGTATGCTTCGGTCCAACGGGACAGAGCACAAACAATTACAAGGACATATTTGAATCCTCGACAACTGTTCATCTGGATATAATCCATCTGGAGGACTTCAAAAGGGTGATCGGGAGGATGAAATCCACCTTGCTCTACAGGGACGCTTTTTCCTGGATTGAACTGACAACAGATCATGCAAGTACGCACTTTCTGTTTTGCTGCTGCTCGTAAGTGTTTGTTGTACCAGAGATTTTGTAAACTGTCTAACATCGCTTTCTCTCCTAGATGTGCCGGGCTATGTGCTGTATTTATCATGACTTGAACCATTGAGTCAGGGAGAAACCATATACATTTTTCCTTCGTTATCCAACCTTGATCTGTCTGAATCCCTCCTAGTTCAGTCCATTTCTTTATTTCATCTGGAGTAGCATGTGTCTGGATATCGATTACGTCTAGGGTGGGATCTCTAACTGTCATACACTTTGTCGGTACTATCGTCTTTGTCACATCATTAATCTGGGTGTGAGTCAGTGCTGTATGTTTTGCTGTCTGGTCTGCCAGGTCGTTACCCTGGGAAACGGAATCTGTAACTTTAGTATGTGCTTTACACTTCATGACTGATATGCCCGAGGGCAAATGTATTGCTTCTAACAGTGCTTGAATGAGGGGACCATGTTGAATCTTGGCCCCATGAGAGGTCAGGAAACCTCGTTCTTGCCAGAGGACTCCGAAGTCATGTACAACTCCGAAGGCATAACGGGAATCAGTGTATATGTTAACATTTCTGTTCTTGGCTAGAATACAAGCTCGGGTCAGAGCGATGAGCTCTGCTGCTTGAGCAGACAGTGTGTCAATACGATGTGTTTCTTTAATTTCAGTTCCAGTGGTCACGGCATACGCGGCCACTAATTCTCCTGTACTTGTTCTCATGCATGAACCGTCCACATAAAGTGTCAGGTCTGGATTTGTCAATGGAACATCTGTTAAATCTCGTCTAGGCTTTGTTACTGCATTAATGATTTCTATACAATCATGTAGGGCTGGATCCGTCATAACTGTTGGTAACAGTGTTGCTGGGTTCAGGATGCTGCAGCGTCTGATTTCTATGTGTGGCTGGAATAGTGTTAATTCATAACCTGTCAGTCGTGCTATAGTTAAGTGTTGAGTCTGGGTTCTGTTTAACAAAACCTCTACAGAGTGTGGTACTTGAACTGTCAACTGATGACCTAAAACAATTGAATCACTTTGTCTTATTGCTAACGCTGTTGCTGCTACTGACTTTAAGCACGCAGGGAGTGCCTGGGCTACTGAATCCAATGTACTTGAAAAATAAGCGCAAGGCTTATGTGAACCTGCTTGATCTTGGGTGAGGACAGACAACGCTGTACCATCACGTTCTGTAACGAAAAGTGTAAACGGTTTGCTGTAACATGGTGTCGCTAAAACTGGTGCTTGACATAAGGCTTTCTTTAATTCTTCAAAAGCTTGTGTGTGTTCCTGAGTCCAAGGGAGGGCAGTCGAAGTTGCTGCCTCCTGTGTCGTTAACTGAATGAGTGGTTTAGCTAGAAATGCATACTGGGGAATCCATTGTCTGCAGTACGAGGTGAGGCCTATGAAGGCCCGCACTTCCTTTTGTGTCTGGGGTTGCGGCATATTTACAATTAACTGAATGCGATCGGGAGTGAGCTGTCTCCCCACTTTGGACAGCAAGTGACCCAAGTACACAACTTGCTGAACACAGAATTGTAGCTTCGAAGGAGACACCTTGTGCCCCTTGTCGGCCAGGAAATGTAAAACTGTCAATGATGCTTCTTCACATTCGGGCTCACTTCGTGCGGTGATCAGCAGATCATCGACGTATTGCAGTAAAGCGGTGTTAACTGGCATTTGAATGCAATCTAGTTGTCTTTTCAGTGCTTGACTATAGATGCTGGGGCTTTCTGTGAATCCTTGAGGTGCGCGCGAAAATTTGAAACTGCGTCCATTTAAACTGAATCCGAAGAGATATTGGCTCTCTGGATCAATAGGCACGCTGAAGAAGGCGTTCTTGAGATCAATTACAGTAAAGAACGTTGCTTCTGAATCAATGGCAGTCAATAAGGATGAGATATCCGGGACCACAGGGTACTGTGGAATAATGCATTTATTTAATTCTCGAAGATCAATCACCAGCCGATATACTGGCGGTGCATTGGGATCAGTACGTTTAAGAATCGGAATGATGGGTGAATTACAGATATTGGAGTCGGTCTCGACGACCACTCCTTGGGCAATGAGCTCTTCAATGATTTTCAGTAAAGCCACTACAGCATCGGGTGGTAACTTGTATTGTCTGATTCTGGGTAATACAACACCTGCCTTGAGTGTAACGCGGTATGGTGTAATGTGCATACAGCCTACATCAGTTGGGCCTTTTGCCCACAAGTAATCTGGTACATTTTTCAATCTGACATCAAATTCACGCAGAACATAATGACCCTTGAAATCCCGCAGAAAGAGTCTAACTCCCTCCGGGGAACAGCATATTATAGCTCCTAGAGCCTTCAATGTTTTAATTCCTAACAGATTTTCTGGACATGATTTTGTAAGTAACAAGTCTGTAACACGTGATAATGGACCCACAGCCAGGGGGACTGGTTCGGATACTTCATTTACAATAGGCTGTCCTGAAAAACCAAGGGAAACATTTTGTGAGCCTGAGAGGGGTGCCCCTGGAACTTCATCATGGCTGATTGTAGTGCGACTTGCCCCTGTGTCAATTATAAACTTTCTGTCTTTTCCCAATACTTGACTGTGTACATAAGGACCTTCTTGATCTACAGGAATCTCAATAAGAGGCAAGCCACCTTCCCTCTCTAGGCTGTTTCATGTATATCGGGAATATTCGGGATAAGCGGACTGGGCATACTGATACATCTGTTGTGAGACTTGCTGAGACGCGGCAATAGGCTGTGGCTGTGGTATCGCTACTGTCTGTGCTGGAGTCGAAGAAGCATGCATAGGCTGTGTATTCTGTGTATTTTGTGAAGACTGATGCTGGTTATGGTCTTGTCTAGGCGGATGCGGTCTTTCTTTAGTTTTACCTGTTGCTATGTTATGTTTCAGAACTGGGCATTCGTGTACGTAGTGACCTGGCTGCTTGCAGTAATTACATGTCCCTTTAACGGGAGCTGTAGTGTGACTTGTCTGGGTCGCACCCTTTCTTTGACCGTCGGCTGGGACCGTTTGTGCTACTAACATTTTCATCTTCGTGTCTTTCATACGTTTCTGTTCCTGATCTTGTTCTTCTCTAATTCTGTTCTGATGATATTGTAACATCTGTAACATCTGTGATGGCGTGTTTGCTTGCCATGTACTCTCGACCTTGTACACTCGATTTTTAACTAACGGTAGGGAATTCTCGACTAACTTTGATACAAAAAGATGCGGGTACGACTCGCTACTTGGCTTGAGGCCACTATTGATAATAAAACATTTCTCGAATCTTGAATAGAAGTCACTAGTATCTTCATCATGTTTCTGTTTACAGGACGAGATGGCGTCCCAATCTTCCTTTCTAGTTGTCAATAATCTGGGCAGGACCTGTACTATCAAACCTGGTAATGCTTTAGTTTTGTCCCCAAGGCCTAACCCTGGGATCCGTTTCTTTTCTTCGTCCTCTATTTCTGCCCATGCAATCTTTGTGTCTCCCACCTCCCATTCCTTTTCTTTTAATTTCTCGAAGATACCCGTGGGTAATAGTACCTTTAACATTTTCATGATATCATCATACGTGTAATCCCCCATTAGTAACATGTCTTTAAGCTCTCTGTGGAAACCTGCAGGGTCTTTATCATGGCATGGTACTAGTTTCTTCATTTCTAACAGTTCTAATTTAGTCAGAGGCGTGTGTACATACACGCGTTTCAAAGTTTTATCCTCACCCATAACAGGGTGCACTTCTCGTAAGGGGTTCTGACTTTCAATACTACCCCCGCATTGCATGTGGTACATTTTCCTTTCTGGAGGTGGGGCGGGAACATATTCAGAGCCTACAAAGGTATTATATCTGTGTCGCTGTTCTAGAATTATTTGAATTAATTTGGTGCTTAAGCCTCTCCATCTATCCATGAGTAGTGCTTCTAGTGTTTCGTGTAAGGGACCGGGATCAGAATAGTGTTTTCTGTATTTGATGAGAAGGTGCTGAATCATGTATACACCTGCTAATTTCTGTTCGTCGGGGGAGAGGTTCAGAAATGTCTGTGCTAAGGTATCATCATTATATATGTCTGCATTTTCGGCCCATGATACAGCTGATCGGGCTAGTTCTTGTTCATCCATAGAATTGAGTACGTGGTACCCAACTCGGTCTCGGAGCCTTTTATCAGTTTCCTGGAACTGATGCTCAGCAGAATTCGGGTTTGTTAAGGCAGAGAAGAAAACTCTCTTGCTTTCTGGACGGATACCCTTCCTAAGGTAAGTTCCCTTACCTACATATGCTATGGTGCCTACATTTCTTTCGGATTCTTCCTGTTCTTCTTCCTCCTCGGAGGAAGCCTTTTCTTTCTCTTTCTGGTGTACTGCTATCACTGCTTTCCTAATCTTCTTGTACATGGAGGCTATGCAAGTCCCCTTGTCGTGTTTTCCTTCAGCTATATTTTGACCCCACTTGTTCAATGCATCTAATTCACTCTGATCTGTTCCAGGCCTGTCTCGTTCTCTTATTAGACAATTTATGAAAAATCGTAGTATCAGTGCTTGCATGTCAACTTTCTGTTTCTCCATGGCATCCTTAATACTGTCAGGGTCTTTCCCTGTCTGAACAAACTCATATATTCTATCTAGACGCTCCTTCATTCCTACATAGCATAACAAGTTATCAGTAGCAGATCTTAACCGTAATGATGCCAATATCATTAAATCGTCTTTTCCGGGTACTGGATCATATCTGCAAACTGACATGTTTTCTTTTAATGCGTCAAGGCGGGATGAATTAGAGGAGTGGGGAGACCTGTACGTAAGAGGACTCTGCATACCTCTGAGATTGAATCTGTGAGTTGGTGGCGGGGTCTGAGGACCCGCGGTCGCACCTCCTGAAGCGGAAGCTTGTGCATTACCTCCCTGTGGAGTCTGTATCTGAACTTGAATTTGTCGTTTAGGTGGATCAGGCAAACGTGGTTTCGGTAGGTCTGTTTTGAGTACGGGAAGAGGCGGGGCTGGCGGAACAGGGGAGGTCTGTTGTGGTACCGGCGGAACATGACCTGGGGGTGGAGTGCCACCTCCCTCCCTGTCAGTAGGAAGGGCACGAACAGGCAGATTGGTGTAAGCTGGTGCTACATCCTCTAAGTATGAATTTAGGAATATGTCTTTAGTAGTCTTGTGCATTACTTTAGTTGGAACTAATGGTGACGGCAAATTTTTCGGTATTTCTGAAATGGCGTCAGGTGTACCCTCGGCCAAAAGATACATGCTGTTCACTTGGCTATTTCGGATGCGATCTATTTGTTCTGATTTTACTCGGATTCCTTCAATAACTAATTCGTTTTCTTGGGCCTTTTCTGATTCTTTAAGTCTGTCTTCTCTACGAAGTGCTCTTTCAGCACGTTTATGTGATTCCTTACGCCAAAATTCTATGGCGTCTTTCTGGGATTGTCTGGCTTTCTTTTTCCGTAATGCCTCTTCTACCTTTATGATGCACTCGGCATCCCATGTTCCGTTAACTGGCCATCGGTATCTTTCCTCTAGGTGCTTTGTGTAATCGGTCAATAATTCTAGATACAATATGGCGTCTATGCCATGTTTATGATACATGAAGTTACCTGGAGTGTCCCTAGGGGGAATAGGGATTTCTTCCTCTAACATCCCTTTCCTAGTTCCTATCTGCTTTAACTTGTTGAAAAACGGCATTGCGCCTGCTTGATACTGAAATGCTCGATCCTTGATACTTAATTTCTGAATTTAACTAGTTATACAAGAAAACACAATAATGCACATAAAAAACAGTCACATTCATACCACGACATTAATTACATGAAAAGACATTTGAGACATAGATGACTACCCCCTATATCAGATGTACTGCTAAACAGTACAGATACACCGTTGTAACGGTGCAGAAATTCAGAAATTCGGAATACTAGATATACTGCTAAACAGTACAGATACACTGCCTAAAAACAGTGCAGACCGGACTTGTGTACCCAAACCCGTCTAGATACGTCCCAGCAATGGTACTCACCGGGAAGCACGGAAAACAGAAGGCCTCGGAAAACTCGACTGGACTCGACTCGAAACTTCGGAAAACTTCGGGAAACTTCGGAAAACTTCGGAAAACTTCGGAAAACTTCGGAAAACTTCGGAAAACTGGTGGGCCTCTTGACACCTCGGACCTTGCTTCTTTCGGCTAGGCTCTGGTCGGGATCCTCCGCACTCCTCACCGCCTCGTCTGGGCACTGATCGCAGTCTTCGTCACCTCCGTGGGTCAGAGGGAGATGCAGGAAATCCTGCCGGTACGCGTATGGTCCTTCTAACTGATGGCAGGGGACAGAGCTTGCAATGCGCCAACCGGCGCGTGAGGTGGGGGAGGGGTCCCTATTCGGGCGCCAAAATGATGTAAATAAATAATTTACTCTCTTAATTTCTATGCAGGTAAGTACTTAATCAATAATAACTCAGATCGGATGAAAAAAGACAGAGTCCGTGGTGTTAGAGTTCTAAGGGGTTTTATTCCTTAAAAAGGAATGGTCATGGCCAAGATATCATGTTCTGACCACCACAGGGGTGTCAGAAGGGATAGAGCGCGCTAACATTTTATTAACAGTACATAGCTTATATACTTATTGTACACCATTGAAAACAGTATAGAAGGCGTAACAGCTGAGAGAAGACAAGATAACAATATACACGTGGTACAAGTGCGTAATCAAGAGGCGTGAACTAGAGGTGTGTGCTAGAAACGTCACAAGTAAGTGTCACCAAAAGGGGTGGCACTAACAGAAAATGTTGCAATGTCAGCAGAAATCGGAAGCTTGGATGCGCGCGCAGCTGCATGACGTGTAATTGGAGGGGTGCAGGGGACTTGACATTTACACTGACGGAAAGAGACAGAAGTCTGGCATGTCAGATCAACTTGTGCTTCTATCATATCTGATATCTGATGTTTAGGAACTAAGCTATCTGGGCAGAAAGGTCTCTAGAGCAGAAGCTATTCTATACTTGCTGTGAGTGCGTGTATAAGCGCCTGAGTGTCTGTATGAGAAGCGTGGGGGCATGGGGCCTTCCATGGAAGCATGGCAACAGAAGCTATGAATTACTTGCACAGAGACAGGTCGGCCCTTTAGCCCTGCAGCTGAGGAAGGATGTTTACTGAAGCTAGCAGGCAGGAATGTATTTTCGGGGAGGGAAACAGATAACTCGAAGGTTATAGTCAATCTTGGCAGGCAGCAGGCTGAGCCGAGCGCGAGGGGCCGCGCTGAAAGTAAGTCAGAGTTCACGAGTACGGGGGCAGCCTGGGCAGAGGCCCTCGCAGTCAGAAGCCAGAAAGGAGGCTCGGTGGCAGAGATTCAGGGCCTACTTCAGCCAGGGCTGGAAAACATAGGAGCACACTACAAAAAGACGTTGGCATAGCATACTTAGGAACGGACCATTCTACCCATTCATGGTGGGTCTGAAAGAGGACATGTTAACGTTGGACGCAAACATATTTGCGTCTTCACAGCTGGTACAGGAGGGAAGTTACATGCACTTTAACTCGTACATGGAGTCGGTGGGGTACGCGCTAGGGAACATAACTTGACCATAAAATTTATATTACCTCAACGGTTCAAGGAGACGTGTGGGCTAAGTGCTACATGCAGATGTTCCAAGAGTTGAAAGACTGCTACCAACTTACCCGGACACAATTTCACATAATATGCAATTAAGCCACACCCTCACTGCCAACATCCCTCCTGATACCGAAGTCCCTGAGCAGAGCCCTCTCAAAGCCAAATTATTGACTGGGTGTATTGCTCTGGGCACCATCTCACAAGTTTACTGTTCTCTGATTATTAACGCCTTAGCCAATTCAAAGCACTTAAACTGAGGTGGGAGAGGCGGGTCAGTGAATTGGATGATGCGGACTGGAGAGACGCTAGCATGATCGCATGGGTGCTTGTTATCTCCTCACACTTTAGACTGATCCAGCTAAATTATCTTCACTTGACTTACATGACCCTGGTGTGACTCCATCGAGCTGGTAGAATCTCTCTGCCGAATTGCTTCCAATATTCTGCCCCTGACGTGGATTTTTATCATGTGGCTTTCTATTGGCAGAAGATAATGAAAGAACTCTCCAGGGTGCTGGATCAACCCCCGAATCTTTCCCCTAGGATGGCCCTACTGGGCGCACTGGACGATCTTGGAGGCCCCCGTCCCGTGCGGAATAGACATTTATGGGGGTTGCCTCTAAGGTTGCCAAATGTGATATTGCCCAGAGGTGGTATTCTTCACCCTCCCCCCTCCCCCCACCCCCTTCTTGGCTGGGTTAAGATCTGGTGTGGACTGGTGTGACCAGCAAGAGAAGCCTATTTATGCTGCATAAGCTGCCTTCAAAAACATGGGGAGATTTCGGGACAATGGTGGGAATACTGTGGTCTGAATCTGTAACCTTGTACTGTGACATATGTACTGTGCTGCTATTGTGACAATGGTTGTGCATATGTTTTGTGCTGTTGTCTGGAAAGCTCTTTATTTTTGTTTTTTAAAGGCAGGAGCCTGCATTTGTTTTTAAAGGGACTACAAATCTGCAGATTTTCGCCAAATCTGTGCATTCTCCATGGATCTGCGGTGCCATTAAAAATATTACCTTTTGTCCCCAGGTCCTAAAATGGGTGTTACCACATCTTTCCTGACATGGTGGCTGTCAATCATATCTTATCTTTAAATCTGCCGCTACCTCGAACCCTCCACGGCCTGATATATACCTCAATTATAAACCTTAATTTCTTTCTTTTTTAACTACTAAACATATTTACAACAAATCACAAAAGGCACGTTTTCTGGACAAAGTTCTAGCATTCTGTCAAATTTAGTGTAATTACGTTCAGCCATTTTTGAGGTATTGTTGTTCAATTTTTCTATGGAAAATTGCATGGGTAAAATGTGTTTTGCCCCCACCCCTTTCCAGGGCCCTGCTTGATGGATCACCCCAAAACTTTCCATGAAGAAGCTGAGGTGAATGAGACTTTATTTTTTGTAAACGTTCGTCAAACGATGCCAAAGTTATTAGCAATTTCCTAGGGAAACATGTTCCTTTCTATAAGTATCAGTACATCTATATATCAAGACATTACCCTTTCAGGCTTCGAGTGCTGCATAAATCATGCAAAAAACAAAGCAGGGAACTCTGGGTAGTTCCGAAGCTTGCTTAGGTGGAGAATAGCTCCTTTCTATGGAGTACCCTACAACACCACTGATACTCTGAATCTGCTCACCTCAAATGTCTGTTTTCCTACCAAATTTCTAAGCATAGGATTACAACAATGCCACCCAGACCGAGGTAGAAAGGGACAAATAATGTTGCCATTTTTACAGCATAGTTTTCAAGCATAGGGTTAGCAAGTACCATCCATGCCGAGCTGAAAAATGACAAAAGCCTTTTACCACTCTAGGCACGGTCTTACAGCCTTTGATTGGTAAAATACCATCCAAGACAACCTGGAATAAATAAAAGCAACCACTAATACATGTGTTTAGCTCTCGTTAGTACAGTCTTGGGATGTATGACACTACAACGCGGGCTATTACCACGCGTGCCATTACAACGCTGTTTTTACAACGCAAGTCGTTACAACGACTTGCGCTGTAAGCGCTGGATAGTGGAATAGTTTAACTTTCTATTCCAACTCCAGCCCACGTTACAGTAGGGAAGGTGTTGGAATAGAAAATTAAACTATTCCCTATCCAACAGCGCCCTCCAGCGCAAGTCGTTGTAACGACTTGCGTTTTAATAGCAGCGTAGTAATGGCAACGCGTGGTAATGTCCGCGTTGTAAAGGCTGCTCACCCAGTCTTGACCTTTACTGGGTGCTTCTTTGTGTCTAGACAAAGCTATACCTCTCTGATGAGCTTTAACTAGAGCGAAACGTGTCAGGAGTCGGTGAAAACATAGTTGCCTATTACGTTTGGTAAATGCTGCCATGAGCCAATCACATACTGCCTTATCATAAACATGTACCATGGTATACTGCAAACATACCAGGGTGTACTGTGGCACAATAATAACCAAGTATTCTAAAAATGATAAGTTTACCACTACTTACACTATTCACACATTCTACCAAATAATCTATTTTCCTGCCACATTACATCTACATCTATTAAGACACTGTCACTGTTCCAATTAACACACTCCACTGTATGCCACTCCACTCTATACCACTTCACCCTATGCCACACCACTCTACGCTGTTACACTCAACCCCACTCCACTTCACTCCACTATAGGCTACTCCACTTTATGCCACTCCATTCTACACCACTACAATGTACGCTATTACACTTTACGCCACTTCAGTTTCTGACACTCCAGTGTATGCCAATACCTATACGTCCTTTCACTCTACGCTACTCCAGTGTACACTTTTCTATTGTATGTAACTACATTCTACAACACTACACTGTCACCATATCAGTGTATACCACTAAACAGTACACTATTTCTCTGTACACCAATATACTTTACACAATTCCACTCTATAACATTCCACTGTATGCTATTACACTGCACATCACTGCATTCTACTGCACTCCACTGTACGGCAGTCCACTCTACCGTAGTACACGCTGTGCTATTCCACTGTACGACACTCCACTATATGCCACTCTACTTTATGCTTTTTCACCATATGCCATTCCACTCTACTTCACTACACTGTATGACAGTAACACTGAATATTACTTAACTCTACAATATTCCACTGTATGCCACTCTATTCTGAGCCACTCTACTCTGCACCACTCCACGCTACGCTATTCCCCTGACTGCCACTCCACTCTATAACACTCCACTCGGCTCAACAGCACGTTATTACACTGTACACCACTGCACTCTACCCAGCACCACTCTACAACACTCCTCTCTATGGTATTCCACTCTACAACACTCAACTGCATGCCACTACACTGTACACCGCTCCACTGTACGACACTGTAGTCTACACTATTCCACTGTATGCCACTACATGTACCTCATTCCACTCTACCCTACTCCACAGTACCCCACTCCACTCCACGATATTACAATCTATCTCTCTCCACTCCAGCGTATGCATTTCCACTCTATACGCCACTCTACTCTACGCCACTCCACTCTGTGCTATTCCAATGCCCACCACTACACTCTACATCAGTCCACTTCCACAACACTCCACTTTATGCCACTCCACTTAATGCCACTCCACTGT
This sequence comes from Lissotriton vulgaris, assembly GCF_964263255.1. Lineage (NCBI taxonomy): Eukaryota > Metazoa > Chordata > Amphibia > Caudata > Salamandridae > Lissotriton > Lissotriton vulgaris. Next base: position 579,991,095 of record NC_141687.1, on the reverse strand, counting down.
ATACCACTCTACTCTACACTACTCCACTGCATGCCACTCCACTATACACCACTTCACAGTACAACACTTCAATCTACACCACTCCACTATATGCTATTAGACTGTACGCCAATACAGTCTACACTATTCCACTGTACGCAAAACTGTGACTAGTCCACTCTTTGCCACTCCGCTCTACATGACTCCACTGTACGCTACTGTGATATATGTTATTCTACTCTACACCACTCAACTCTATGCCACTTCACTCTATACCACTTAAGTCTACGCCACTGCACTGTATCCTACTACACTCTACTATATTCAACTGTGCGGCACTCCATTTTCTGCCACTCTACTGTACACTATTTTACTAAATGCTGCTCCATTCTACGTGACTACACTGTATTCCAGTAACACACATCATTATGGCATTCTACCCCATTCCACTGTACGCTACTCCACTGTGTGCTACTCTACCCTACCCCACTCCACTCTATGTCACTCCACTCTATGCTATTCCAATGTACGCCAGTCCACCCTACAAAACTCCACTCTGTGCCACTCCACAGTACGCTATTCCACTGCACATCACGACACTCTGCCTGACTCCACTCTGCACCACTCCACTGTATCCTATTACACTGTATGCCAATACAGTCTACACTATTCCACTGTACGCAAAACTGTGGCTATTCCACTCTTTGCCACTTCGCTCTACACGACTCCACTGTACGCCACTGCGATATACGTTATTCTACTCTACACCACTCAACTCTATGCCACTTCACTCTATACCACTTAAGTCTATGCCACTGCACTGTATCCTACTACACTCTACTCTATTCAACTGTGCGACACTCCATTTTCTGCCACTCTACTGTACACTATTTCACTACATGCTGCTCCATTCTACATGACTACACTGTATTCCAGTAACACTCATCATTAAGGCATTCTACACCATTCCACTATACCGTACTCCTCTGTATGCTACTCTACTCTACCCCACTCCACTCTATGTCATTCCACTCTATGCTATTCCAATGTACGCCAGTCCACCCTACAAAACTCCACTCTGTGCCACTCCACAGTACGCTATTCCACTGCACATCACTACACTCTGCCTGACTCCACTCTGCACCTCTCTGCTGTACGCTACTCCACTCTATTCTATACTATTCCACCCTATGGCATTCCACTCTATGCCAATCCCCACTATCCCACTCCAGTGTACACTACTACACTGTATGCCATTCCAGTGTATGCCACTCCACTCTACTTTAGTCTGTTCAATGCTATTCCACCGTACTCCACTAGACTGTACTTTACTTCACTCTATGCAGGCCCACTCTATGCCACTCCACTGTACGCCACTCTACTCCATGACACTCCACTGTATGCCACTCCATTATATGATGCTCCACTCTACGCCACTCCTCTCTACCACACTCCACTGAACTCCACTACACTGTACACCGCTAAACTGTGCACCAATCCACTTTACACTGTTCCACCTAATGCAAATCCACTATATGGCGCTCCACTCTATGCTATTTCACTGTACGCCACTCCACTGTAAGTCACTATAATATAAGATATTCCACTATATGGCACTCCATGTACGTCAATACAGTCTACCCCACTACACTGTACCCAGCTCCACTCTACAACACTCCACTCTATACCACTCTAGTCTAGGCCACTGCACTCTACATTAGTCCCCTCTACGTTACTCCACTCTTTGCTATTCCACTCTACGCCGCCCAACTCTACCCACTCAACTCAACTGTACGCCACTCCACTAAGTTAAAGTACAGAACAATTTAAATTTGTAAACTTATACTTATAACTTTAATTTATCATTTAGGCAACACCTTCTAATTATTATAACTCGTACACCTCTATACACAGTGTATTTAACTCAGTAGTCACACTACATTAATTATAACTTGGCACGCTACCATGCACTGTGTTCTCAAAATAAAATTTGCTTTGCAATGTCATAACTGGTCTTGTAAATACAATTATTTTACATGGTATAAGTGTTAGAATATAAAACGGTATAAGGAGGGTATGGAGAAGCTGCGGGATTGTAATTATAAACGTAATGCCCTTCAGGGGCTATGTTGAATTGTGTTATTTATGCTGAATACACAAATCACTCCAACATGCATATAAATTATTCTTGCAAATGCTTTATTTAAATAATGAGACAGACAGCCACTCGCGCTCAAAGTCTGCATGCTTTATAACCAGTTTTAAGTGTCCTTAGCCATGGTTATATGCAATTATTGCAGTTATTCCTATGATTAAATGCCTGTTGAGAAAATGAGGTTGACAGCCACTCGCTTTGGTTCCAGTATTAAATGCCCTTAATCCAAATTACATCCAATCTTCCCATGTAGGGACAAGATAATGTTTTTGAAATGTGATTTGTGGAACAAAGATTCCCTTTGGGACGGGCCAGGATGATTACGCAATGTCATCCAAAAGTAGTTCCAGCAGCTTGTGTATTTGTAAATTGTTGCATAGTATTGAGTAGTGTGTGTGTAATAAATGTAAAGCCTGGACAATCATTTATTGAGTGTTATTATTGTGTATCTGTGAAGGTTGATTACTAGCCCTTGAGCCTCTTGAGTAGGCCTTGGACTGCTCTGCTTCGCTACCCTATGAGAGTCAAGCGATACAATGGGGTGTTTCGTTCTCAGTGGAGGACAGACGTAGGCCCATTACTTGTGCAGGCCACAAAACTAATGATGCACTTTCTAACATTGAATTTAAAGATGATGCGTAAAGTATAAATTTAAGGCATAACTATTACTTAGGAATTTTTGTATTTAAAGTTTGATTTGCATAGAAAGAATAATAAAGTTTTTCTAACTCTAACAAAGGTTTAACTCTTTTTTTTATTGAATAAATATACATAGGTGTGCATATATATCTATATATATTTATTTATTTAGAATACCTACTGACGGTCACCAGCAGGTAGTTATAATTTGGACCTAGCTTGTATTAAAAAGCCATTTTTCAGTGCCTGTATCTTTGGCGCCAGTTGACGAATCTTCATGAACTTTTCCCAAAAATTCGATGCTCACTTCAGTTGCTGTCTAGAAAGTTTTTGGGTGATGTGTGAAGCAGCGCAGAGGAAAAGTGGAGGTCCCAAAATGTATTTTCCCAATATTAATTCCCATCGGGTCTTTGAAGAGATCTACAGCCTGAACCACTTAATGGAATTACACCAAATTTGACAGAAAGCTATTTCTTGGTCCTGAGTAGTGCTTTTAGGTATCTTGGTGTAAATTTGTTCAGTAGTTTTAGAGATATTAACTGAAATCCAAATTTGTATATTTGAGGGCACAGATCCGTGGGATCAAAGCACCAAAGCAGGGGTCTGATTTGCTGGTCGTACCTTCACAGAAACAAAAAATATATAAAACTGCTTTTACACCCAGACTTACACCCATTCAGTCACTTTCACGCCCTCTGATATACCCATTCACATAGGTCACATCCACACTTGCACCCATACAGACATTCTCACATGCATTACATGCCTAGACAGGCAGTTTCACACCCACACTAACACCCATACAGACACGTTGACATCCTTTGACATACCCATAGACATACTGGCACGCTCACACTTACACCCATACACACATTGTAAAACACAGTTACATACCCATACACGCACACCCATACTGACACCCCAACAGACACTATCACACCCTCTGGCATACCAATACACCCACAGCCAATGCCCAGACTTACACCCTTAGACACACTCTCACATCCACTTACAAAGCCATAGGCACTCTCACACATGCTCAAATACCCCTACAGACACTGTTATACCCACACTTACACCCATACTGACACTTTGACACTGTCTGACATGCCTTCAGACATACTGTTATACTCATGCCTATACCATACAGACACTGACACACCCACTTACATACTGATAAAAGCACTCTTACACACTCTTAAATACCCATACACACACTCTCATGGTCACACTTACATCCATAGACACTCTCTCACATCCACTTACATAGCCATGCAGACACTCTCACACATGCTCACATATCCAGAAAGACACTGTAGACCCATTACAACAATACAGACATTGTCACACTCACTTTTGTACAAATACAGGCACTGACACACTCACATTCATACCCATACAGAAACTCTCTCATCCTCTGACATACCCATGTATATACTGCCACACTCACACCTACACCCTTACAGGCAGTGCCACACCCAGTTACATACCCATATAGGCATTCTCATAACCGTACTTACACCTACACAGGCATTCTCACATCCTCTGACATACCCATACACCCACTGTCATACCCATACTTACACTCATAAAGACACTCCTACAGCCACTTACATAGCCATATAGGCACTCTCACACATGCTCACATACCCATTCAGACACTGTTAAACCCATACCTACACTGATACAGACACAGACACACTCATTACATACACATACAGGCACTGTCATCAAAATATTTAGCCTGACACACTTCTAATTTTTGCAAGCAATGCACCTAACTAAATAGAATATTAATTAAACCACTTTAGCCTAGAGGTAGTCACAATAATGTTGCACAGAGAAGCGGCTGCACCTGCTGCAAATAGTGTATACCTTACAAAATAAGTGTTTAGCTTGCTAAGTATGAGTTGAGACCTTATTATGGCTCCACAAAAGAAAATGTAGCCGGTTATCCCCAAACTGTATTTAATTTGGAAATATGTGTAGTTAACTGTGTTTCCCACTACATGGTAGGTTATAATCCTTGCAGTCTAGTTGAAATGCAACACTCCCAAAAGTTTCACACAGTTTGTTCATGCTCAATTGAAAATAATTTCTGCTAGATATCCTTTTTGATAGACTTAATATACTCACTCTCACATCGACTGACATATACCTGCAAACACTATCACATCCACTCACATACCCATACAAACAGTCTCTCTCTCCAACAGTTACACACCCATACAAACGCTCTAACAACTTCTCATACAGCTATAGAGGCACTCACATTCCCAAACACTCTCATAGAACAAGGTATACACCTATTCCTAATTGTATATAGCTACTCACACTGACTCATACACCCACAAAAACACTCAGGCACTGACTCAGAGAGTCACAGATTTACTCAAAAGAGAAAATTATCAACAAATGCAACCACTTACACACCCACTTTAAAATTTTAAAAGGTACTCCTAGGAAATAGATTTTTTTTTTAAAAACTAGCAATTCACTGACAAAACCAAAGGTTACAGTTTAAAGTAGGCTGGCATTTCACTTGTACAAAACATGAGATGTTCTGCAGGTATAGTTATCTGAGCTAACTATAACGTATGCCCCTGCAATGCACTGCTTATGACCTTACATATTGCATCACTCAGGACATTGATGTCACTGATAACATCTCAAATGACATTACTGAATACATCTCAATTGACATCACTGATGACATCATCCAGTGATTGTGAGTGTTTTCTAAAAGTTACTGAGTGTTAAAGATATATAATACAGTAAGAAGCCGTGTGAGAGCCTGTATGGGAGCGTATGAGGTGTATAGAAGAGTGAGTGGGTATGTGACTATATACATGAGGAAATGGGTGTATGAGTAAGTGAGTAGCTGTGTGAGTATATGAGAGAGTGGGTGTGTAAGGGGCTGTAATAGTGAATGAGATGGTGAATGAGTGGCTGTATAGATGACTGTGCCTGGGTGTCATTGTCTGTAAATGGTGAATGTGCGTTACATGAATGGCTGAATGGGTGTCTGAGGAGGTACATAAGAGTCTGAATAGGTGAGTGACAGGGTACATGAGTGTCTGTGTGGGTGCATAAATGGGTATGTATGTGGCTGTATGACTGAGTAAATGGGTGTGTGAGTGGCTTTATGGGTGAGTGAATGGGTGTGTGAGTGCTGTATGAGCGAGAAAGTGACTCTGAGTGAAGTTGTATGGAAAAGTATATGCTTGTCTCGTGACTATATAGGTGCATGAGTACATGTGTTAGTATACGTATGAGTGAGTGGGTTTGTGAGTAACTGCATGGATGAGTGAGTGGCAATGTGTGTGACTGTATGGGTGAGTGGGTAGGTGTGTGAGTAGCTGTATGGGTGACTGATTTACTGTGTGAGCGACTCTATGGGTGTATGAATAGATATGCAAGTGCCTGTATGTGTGTAGGACTAGATATATGAGTGGGCATATTGGTCACTGAGTAGGTGCATGAGTGCCTGTATATGTGCGTTAGTGGTTGTGTTAATGGCTCTATGTGTGAGTGGCTCCATGGATTAGTGAGTAGATGTATGAGTGTCTGTATGGGTCTGTGAATGGGTATGTCAGTAGTTGTGTGAGAGTGGGTGTAGAAGATATAGTATGAGGTTTAAATGGGTGTGTCAGTGGTTCTGTGAGTGATGTCAATATTGATGTCATCAGTATTATCATTTGAGATGTCATGAGTGATGGTATTTGTGATGTCATGAGTGTTGTCATCAGTGATGTCACTGACTATGTCATGAGTGATGTAATATGTGAGGTCATAAGCAGTGCATTGCAGGGGCATAAGTTATAGTTAGCTCAGGTAAATATAACTCCTGAATGTTCGTGGGTTTGTATAAGTCAAAAGTCAGCTTAACTATACCCTCCCTGTAAAATTTTGTTTTTTTCATTGACTATAACGTATAGATAGATAAATAGATAGATAGATAGATAGATAGATAGATAGATAGATAGATAGATAGATAGATAGATAGATAGATAGATAGATAGATAGATAGATAGATAGATAGATAGATAGATAGATAGATAGATAGATAGATAGATAGATAGATAGATAGGTATAAATACGTATATATAGATAGATATAAATATATATATATATATATATATAACATATATAGAGAGAGATATATAAACATTGCTTATTTTAAACATATAAACATTTATTCGAAAATAAAAACAAGTGCTAGCTTTGTTGAGCTATGTGGTTACGTAGGGGTTAGTCTGGACATACTCTTGGTATAGATCTAAGGAGAGGTGCCATATCGGATTGCATCAGGAACTGAATCCTTGGAATCCTTGGAATGTGTGATCTGATATTCAGCTTGCATGTGCAGGTATTTGCTGCTGTTACCCTCCTTGATAAGGCAGTACCTTGAGGGATCTCCAAATGAGATTAAATGAGGATGTACTAATATTTCAACAAGAAAGGTCTATGGAAAGAGTGGTTCAGCCCAATGAAAATAATGATATGACAAACTCCTAAATCAGGAAACCTGGGGGAATTATACATTAGAATTCTCAAACGTCAAGGATATGGACATCATTTAGGGGTTTACAGGGGTCACAGCTATGTTCAATGGCTTACCCATTATGACCCCTGGAACTGCCTTTGCAATCTGGCCTCAGAGGTGGCCAATTCAGTGCCACATACACAGAGGCAGCTCCGCATTCCATATTTGCTGCCTGTTGTTCATGATACTAATAGCGAATAGTGTATTTCTCACTATTAGTTTAGTAAACAATGTAGTACACTAGCAGAAAAAGACTTTTGGTAGCAGCTGTTGTAAGTTCAAATGGTTTTAAGTGTATGTTGTGTGCGTGCTTGCAGGTGAGAGTATGTTTATTTGAGAAAGAGCATGTCTATATGTGTAAGCAGGTGTGTGTGTGTGTGTGTGTGTGTGTGTGTGTGTGTGTGTGTGGGTGTGTGCGTGTGTGTGTGTGTGTGTGTGTGTGAATGAAAGTGAGTGAGAGTCAGTGACAGGTAGTGAGTGAGATTGTGGTCCATATTTACTATTTACTATTCTTTGATGCAAGGCAATGATGCAATGATATACTAAGATATGGTGCATTTTTTCTTTCCCTATGCGCTGGGGCACGATTGGCAGATAACTCACACACCCTTATGGCAAGTGTAAGGTTCTGTGCATTCTCTAAAGCTCAGGTTCTGTACTGGAAAGGGTCCCTTCCAGTATAAAAACTATGCTTTAAGGTTTTCCACTTTATATGTGTGCTGTACAATGTAGCATACAGGCAAATTTGGGAAAACGAGGAGAAATTTAAATATTTCTCCTCGTTATGCCTGGCTTGAGGTGTCATAAGAATTTGGAGAAAATTCCTGTCTACCAATGTTAGTATTCAGTAAGCCTCAAGAGTAATCTTTAAGCCCATGCAAATCTGGGCACATTATATTTTCTGTGTAACAAAGGTTTCATTGGGATCATTCAAAATTCCATAAACATTTGCAGGTTAAATAACCTTGTGCGATCAAACAAGTATTGGAGAACTCTATTTAACATCCAGTGATTTTTCATGTTCAATGCAATCTGCTGTGTGTTTATGATGCAATTATAAGGGAATGAGTCACTGTGTCGGAAAAGACTGGTTATGATTACAACTGATTTGCATGTTTAATATATTTTCATTTACTTCCCTATAGGGTTGATTATGTTTATTCGGCACATGTGCCACTGATGAAGGGCTTCTCCTTAAAATCCACTGGGGCATTGCATTATGAATTTGCAGTGGCACAAACAGATGTTTAAAAGAGAACTAATGTAAATAAATAATTACAGATGAAATTAAATTGGAGAAAAATGCAATTTGTTCACACCATAACATTAGGAAAGATTATGGGAGTAACTGCCACTTTCCCATAGCCCATATGCTGTGTGTCAGGAGACACAGAGCTCATCGGGTTTTGAGCATCAGGGTCCCTATTACACATAGGGTGCACTTTCCCTGTTTGTGCCACGTTGCACCTTAAAACAGATGCACTGGACGCAAACAGTGAATGGGTTCCCTATTACATTGAATGCACGACCCCTATGGCAGCCATCAAATTGTGCTGTCTTGAGGGCAGCACATTCAAGTGAAAAACAGAGTAGCTTTAAAGCAGCAGCTCTGTGTTTCACTTTACAGGCAGCACCCGTCTGCACTTTGATCCCGTTGCAGGCAGATGCGGCGAGTGACTTGCCCTGCCTGCAATGGGATGTCTGGGGGGTCCATAGGACCCCCTTCCAATCCTGCAGATGGCTGCCACCTTATAGGTAGTGCACTGTCAGTGCGCCTCCGTACAGTTTCTTTGCCTCTGCGCCTGCATCTATAATATGGCATGGACGCAGAGGCAAAAGCATTACCTCATTTTTATGGGGGCCAGCGCCCCATACAAATGAGGGAACACCCGCTCGTGATTGAGCTATCTGTATCACAAAAAGAGACTCACAAGCATCTGCGACCCTTTCTGTAATACCAAATTTCCCCCGGGGGCGTGCAAAGCAGGTGCACGTGCCCAATGGCACCCCTGGGGCACTTTCCATAATACACCCAAGGAATTACATATTCTCAAGCTGACGGGCCATTTTTCTACCAACATACCAAGCAGCCGCATTCCGTGCAGGTAACAGCGGTGGGACAGTGGGGCTGGGTAATGGGGGATTTCGAGGGACGATGTAGAGGGAAAATTCATTTTTTATTTTTATTTTCCCCAGCATCGTCCCTCAAAATCCCCCCTTTCCCGGCCCCACCACCCCACCGCTGTTACCTGCATGGACCGCCGCTGATACTAAGCATGATTTCTAATTTTAAAAAAATGATAAATACCAAAATGTGCATTCAAAGGGATGAAGAGTTTGGATTCCACAGTGTGAACTTGATATAAAGAGTGCATGCAGAGATATGTGGGACTATTGTCTGCACTTCCCAGTGTTAACAAACTGCACACAGACACACTGTGTGAGCTGTCAAGTATTGAAAGCATACACTTACAAACAGTTACCAATTGCCCTAGGCACTCCCTAACCAGTCTATACTTTTTGATCCCAAAATTGATTGAAAAGTGTTTGTGCATACCACTGCAAAGCACAAAAGGTGGGGAATACCACTTTGTTGACCCTGTCTCCTGCGCGTCACACGGATTTTCAGTAGGTATTCTGCAATTCATAATAATAATTATGAACAGCAATGCATTTTTGTGCACTTTGAATTGAGACTTGGGGTTTGCAAAATCAATTGCACGGGCTTTACAATTGGGGAGTCTTTTGAGGCATCAGGCCTTCTCCCATGTCTCGGGAATCTGGTTAAAATCTTTTCTATGGAGATAAACCATAAGATCTGGCTTCATTTTTGCAGTGATACATTTTTTTCTCATACAGGTATAACATTTATTTGAGGGTGGATCCCACTGTACCCTGTGGCCGACATTTCACAGAGGGGATCTTTCAGAGGCTCCACTCTGGCCTTTAGGGATACCCTGCTAAGCCATACCATAAAAGGGTAACTAATCATGACTAGATGAGGTGCTCATATTTAAACAACAATGAGGAAGGCAGTGACTAACTGTTGTGTCAATACTAAGCCAATTTACAACCAGCGTATTTGTAGGTTTTTTCGAAAGAGGTAATGGGTGACTGTGAAGTAATTGAGTGACGACTGATGGTCAAGGAATGTGGACGGGTGTAAGATTGCAGCTTCTCCCTAGCTGTCCACTTGTTTTCACTCAAATGAATAAATTCATGTCAAAGCTTAACCCTGGATGGTTGTGTTCTCTTCTCCTGTCCCCCTGAAACTTTTCACTGGAAATTAGCATTGTGGATTCTTCTGCCACCATTAGGAGGCACATGGACATGTGCACAGACCTTTGTCTACCTTGAGGTACAGTGGACCATGTTCAATTTTCTGTAAGGATACTGGTTTTGTAACACTTGAGTAAGAACTTCTGAGGCCATGGTGGCAGATTCCTATCCAGTTGAATCAGTGTGTGGAGCGTCCACATTCAACATTCTGCATCACCATCTTTCAACTGATTTAGCTCTGCAATCTTCTATAATGCAGAACTACATGCGGTCATGACTCCATGACATAACTGTTTATATATGCGCCCATTTCATAGGCTTACAATAAACAGCAATTCTGAACCTGTCAACCACGATCTAATATTAAAGATTGTCTTAGTATCTTGTTCATGGTGCCTCACTGCACATCAGTAACCATTAAGCATGAAACCCTGGCACTATTCTATACCACTCTTACATATTCGCTCCGACATAAACTTATTCTATTGAATAACAATTAAATCATCTTAACTTATATGGAGACATTTTTTCTGCTTTTGTTCACTGATCAGAAAGAATTCTTTACTAATCACCATGAAATCTATTTCACCTCCCTTGGGGATCACCGACATAATATCAACAGACAAAATTTCGACCTACCAAAATATCGAGGTAAAAATATAGAATGCCAGAATATCGACTGCCTATCTACAAACAGGTAAGTATAAAAATATTGACTCCAAAATATCGATTGTAAAAAATATAGACTGTCAAAATATCGAATTTTTGAAATGTCTTAAAATTAATTTAAAAGTAATATAACAATAAATATAATTAATTTAAACATACTTAAAATAATTAAATACATGTAACATTATTAAATAATTAATGTAACTTTAAAATACAAAAAAAATGTACACACATATATATATATATATATATTTTTTTTTTTTTGCCACAAAGTGATCCTGCAGACAGTCGATGCGCTCACCAGCGTGTGCTCGGCTCAGGGGTCGGATCCAGACCCAGTTTAGAGTTTATGTCACAAAGGGAGCGGCACACCAAATTTCTTTTTTGAAGCCTTTTAATCAGCGCTTCACCCCACCAACGCGTTTCAGCCTCACAGGGCTTTGTTCACGGTTAGTAAGTCCTTCTACTATTTTCTTTTTTATACTAGCCCATGTTAGCCTTAGATGGCATTATGGGAGTTGTAGTTTGAAAACAGTATATATACATTTCAGAATTTAAAAAAGCGTTGGATAGCGTAGGGGTAACAATTACTATTCCCACTCCAGAGAGTGCAACAGTAGGGAAAACATTGAATAGCGTAGGGGTTAAAAATTACTATTCCCACTCCAGTGGGTGCAACAGTAGGGAAAATGTTGGATAGTGTAGGAGTGAAAAATACTATTAAAACTCCAGAGAGTGCAACAGTAGGGAAAGTATTGGATAGTGGGAGGGTAAAAATTACTATTCTCACTCCAGAGAGTGCAACAGTAGGGAAAGCGTTGGATAGTGGGAGTGTAAAAATTACTATTCCCACTCCAGAGAGCGCAACAGTAGGGAAAACGTTGGATAGCATAGAAATTAAAATTACTATTCCCACTCCAGTGAGTGCAACAGTATTGAAAGCGTTGGATAGAGTAGGGATAAAATTACTATTCCAACTCCAGAGTGTGCAACAGTAGAGAAAGCGTTTGATAGCGTAGGAGTAAAAAATACTATTCCCACTCCTGAGAGTGCAACAGTAGGGTAAGCGTTGGATAGTGTAGAGGAAAAAATTACTATTCCCACTCCAGTGAGAGCAACAGTACGGAAAGTAAATACTTCATATATATTTGAAAATAAATTAAATATTAATACCAATTACAAATTAATTAAAATTAATTCCCAATTTAAGATATTATAATAATTATTCAATTTCAAAATAATAAAATTAATTTAATTACTAAAAAATAATTACCTATTAATACAAAATATTTACAAATAACAATAAATTATTAAAACATGTTAAAATAATTAACAATTAATTCAAAATAAATACAAATTTATATATTATTAAATTTAATTAATTACAATTAAATGACTTCCCACCCAATTCCCCTATAAACCCACAACCCACTACAAAAATTAAATACATAAAATTAACATAATTATCAATTAATCAATTAATAAAAAATAATTACCAATTACAATTAAATAATTACCAATTACACATTAAATAAAAATTAAATCTAAATAAATACCAATAAAATAATTAATACATTATTTATAATTAAATTACTTCCCACCCTATTCCCCTATAAACCCACAACCCACTCCAGAAAATAAAGGAATAAAATTAACATAATTATCAATTAATACAAATTAATTACCAATTATATTTTAATTAGTTGCCAATTAAAAAATAATAAACAATCAATTGTAAATAAATACAAATAAATTAATATATTTATTTAATTATAATTAAATTACTTCCCACCCTATTCCCCTATAAACCCACAACCCGCTCAAGAAAATAAATAGAATTCACATAATTAACAATTAATCAATTAATAAAAATTAATTACAATTATATTTTAATTAATTTCCAATCAATAATTAATTAACAATTAATTGTACATAAATATAAATAAATTAAAATATTTAATTAAATATAATTAAATTACTTTCCACCCTATTCCCCTATACACCCACAACCCGCTCCAGAAAATAAATAAATATAATTCACATAATTATTAATTAATCAATTAATAAAAATTAATTACCAATTATATTTTAATTAATTTCCAATCAATAATTAATTAACAATTAATTGTACATAAATACCAACAATTCAAAATATTTAATTAATTATAATTAAATTACTTCCCACCCTATTCCCCTATAAATCCACAACCCGCTCCAGAAAATAAATAAATAAAATTCACATAATTATCAATTAATCAATTAATAAAAATTAATTACCAATTATATTTTAAGTATTTGCCAATTAATAATTAATTAACAATTAATTGTACATAAATACCAATAAATTCAAATATTTAAATAATTATAATTAAATTACTTCCCACCCTATTCCCCTATAAACCCACAACCCTCTCCAGAATTATATTACACAAAAATTAAATACCATAAATTGACTTAGGTACTTACCTGAAATTGGATATTTGTGTTGTCTATATTCTATCCATCTATATTTTTGTTGTCTATATTCTGTCCCTCGATATTTCTGTTGTCTATATTCTGTCCATTCGATATTCTGTCCATGCTATATTTTTGATTCAATATTATTGTCCTTCTATTCGATATTTTTGTAGTCTATATTCTGTCTTATCTATATTCTGTCTACTCGATATTTTAAACTTGATATTTAACTACCTCGATATTTTTGTTGTCGATATTATGTCTGTATACCCTCCCAAGGAATGGTTTAGAACTTTTAATATGCACTTTGATGCAAATAATGGCTTCAGGTTCAAGACAAACAGGAAAACATGGATTCTTAAGCACTCACTGGGAATGCAAGGGCAAGACATGTTTTAATATCTTCAAGCAAATGTACCTAAGCCTGAACAAAAGGAAGTGGATGAGTATGAAAAGGCAGGGAAACTATTGGAAAATATTTCTGCAAGGTACCTAATCCAGTAATCTGCCTGCCCGAGTTTTTGCTAGAGAACAATCAGCCATGGGAAAATTAAAATATACATTGCTACATTAAAAGTCCTTGCTGCAAAATGTGAATTTTGAAAGAACAACTTATTTGAGATAAACCTGTGACCAGGTGTTTCAATAAGAGATGTAGTGTAGTTCCTAGTTTCCCACTAGGCCCTGCGCATTGGAATAACATAAACAGTAGTATCGACGTGGAACTGCTTATATTCCAGGCCTCCACTGACTATGCTAAACTTAATTGGGTTGTGTTACCAACTAGCTCAGAGGTCACTGGAAACTTTCTTCTCTGCATAGGAAGTGATCAGCTTCCTTGGCACAGACAAGAAGGGATTCAGTTTTCCAACAACCGTGCAACATGACAACTTTGCTCCTCAGATCAAGAGTCGATCTCTAGGGTCGTGTGAAACAATAGACATAGATTTCACTCAGTCAGTCTAGTGCAGTTTACTTTCACGGTATGTAGAGAATAGAGAGACGGGCGTGTATCAATAAAGGGTTAACATTTATTGAACAGTCTTTCTTCTCGTACAAGAGAAATGTATTGCCACAATTGCAATAACTGTTATTATAAAAAGTACGTACAGTAAGATAAGTATTGCGAAATAGAACTGTAAAAGCATTGATATGGTTTCTTAGCCATACAATGGTTAAAAGTAATAAAACATATATACAGTCACATATACATTAGGCTAACATACTCAACTGGTGCTTCTAACTAAGCCTACCCCAGTGTGCCTGACCTAAGCCTAACACGTGAAAAGGGGAGTAAGTAAGTAGCTTAAGTTAAGTTGGTTTTGCCAAGGTTTGTTTCAAGAATTCTCGTCTAAGGGTTTAGTCAACACCATACCTCTGAATAGAATGATGGAGGATTGGTATCTCCTTCAAGGGTCTCTCTCGATATCCCAGTCACCCGCGAGGGTAAACCGGAAGCGCCGGGACTGGATTTCTCTGCACGAGAAAGGCAGCGGCTTCTCTTCAGCGCGTCGAGGAAGGAGGCGGGGGACAGCGTCCGCGGGCAGCTGGGCTGGATGTCTTCGCAGAGGACGGCTGCTCGGCTCCTCAAGCGTACTGCACCATAGTTCGCGCTGTAGCGGCGATAATGGTAATCAGCAGCTTCACCACCACAGGATAGCAGGCTGCAGCGACAGAGTGCTAGTTTTTACCAACACAGGGTCATGCAGGCAGCCAGCATCAGCAACAGGCAACGAACTCACAGCTCGTATTTCTCTCATTGCTTAAGGCAACGTTGGTAATATTTATACCTGACAGGTGCCGGGTTTGACGCAAGTTTGCTGGACATAAGACGTCAATTAAAGATGTCACTAGGAAGTGACAGTTATCAGTTGCTCATTAGAGTTCCATTACTAATCAAAACATAGCAAGCGGGGATTTCCAGGTTTGCTAAGTTTTTATCTTGTTGAAGAACTCGGAGTGTTATCTAGGAATATCAGATAGTGACTGCTGCTCTGTCATTGCACTAATTGGTCGCAAAGGAAGTAGCAGAGAGTCATGCTGGAATGTGGCTCTGTTCGTGTGAGGCCAGAGATGACTTTTCAGAAAATCGCACTTGAACGGTTATGCCAATATAGGGAATAAATGGATTTATAGCCGAATAGGGGCATAAGGTCACAGTATCGATCAGGAACCTAGATTAACACGCAACACCCACTCCACGGGTAATGTCCATCAAAATTACTAAAACTAAGCAATTAGATGCATGTGTAACATTGCCCACCCCAAAATACATAAATGCATTCGAAATAGGCGTACTTGTAATACATGGAATTTAGGTACTGTACGTTTTTTAAAGCATAGTAATCATTCAAAAATTATTGCATATGAAATCAATGAACGATTATGCATATAGAATTACACATGAAGTATCTCTGACAGAAGAAAAGCGAGATAAATCATCACATAAAAATGCATTGTAATAACATGTGTGCTAGAGGCTGGTGTTATGTTGTTATGTCTCTAGATGTGATTAGAAATAGAAGTGTGAAGCTTCTGTTCTCTAAGAATAGTTTTTACGTTAAGCAAAGAATTGTTTGTGCCAAAAAGGGTCAATATTAAAAAATTGTCCAATTCAAAGAAAATAGATTTCCAAAGCTCCTGGCAGTTTTTGTTGATCAAAACTTTTGTTTTTGTTGATCAAAACTGAAGGCCGAATTCAGAATTCATGGGAACGCTGTGTGTCGGAAAGCTTCTCAAAAGTTATTGTTTCTCTATGGGTGAGAACATCGTATCAGACAGGCTCGCAAAGAATTGGTCTACAAAATCAGGTGATAGTTCAACCAAATTAGATAGCGCTCGAACTAGGCAGGTGTGAGAATGATTGCTGTCATCGAAGGCAGGACCAGCAATGCTCACAGAACGTTGTACCTGGGTGATGTTGCTTTTGTCACTCGCTCCACTGTTACCACTTGGCTGTAGTACAGGAGTCTCCACGAATGCTGTCATCAGGATTGGTAGCCGCTGGGGACAACACAATGCGTGAGCCGTTATTGAACTGAGCAAAGTATCGACGTCCATTGGTACTGCTGATGGAAGTGAAAGACAGATGTCCAACACGCATTCATCGCCGCAAAGCATACACCGTAGCACAGGTAAAATGCAATTTTGCCATATCGGTCTGAATGAAAGGAACCAGGTCATGTTTAGATCTCTCAGCCTGGCCAATCCGAGGACGTCAGTTATCCTGTCCCTGTAGCGCATTGCTAGGATTGTTTCTTCCATTCCCATGGGAGCTATGTCTGAGCCGAGGCTTGCCATAACGTAGCAGGATGGTCAAAAATAGAATCCCTGCAACGAGTCCCAAAAATAGTGGTATGCCGCCAAAAATGGAGTGCACAAAATTAGGAAAGATTCCCAAAATTGCCTGGAAGGGTGTTAGCAGTCCCGTAAAGACTGTCTTAAATATGCCTGGGATGCTTGTTGCACTAGACATGTTAAGGAGTTGGCTGCACATTTCTACGAAATGCGCGGGGCAATTTGTTGATAAAAGGTCATGGACTTCAGTAGCCGTCCTTGCGACTAGAAGATCATACGTCTCTTTAGATGACGTTATAGGCACTGTTGTCTGTAAAAGCACAGATTTCATTTTGCTTAATGTATCAATTCGTATAGAATAGAGATTCAGACGAGGCCAGAGGGGAGTCACTATGTCTGGAGGCCCGCTCGGGAACAATGCTTGCATACAGCATTTGACCATGGACGTAACTTGTACTAGATAACTTGTCCCTGGCACGAGGCCACAACACCTGTGATCCGTTCTAAGAATGTAACTCCCGTTCGAAAGTTGCATAAAGAAGGGCTCTATCTGAGTTGCAGGTGTGACTAGCTGGTGGCATGAAAGGTTGTTTGAATTTCCATCACATGCTCCGTGTAAATTAATACCCTGACACAAAAGTATACCGCTTAGTGAATGTTTACAGTTCTCACCACTAAGAAATACATTTTTGTCGCTGTCACTATAGCAAGAATGAGTGTATGGTAATTTCCATATGGATTTTACATATCCTTTACCCAATTGTTCATACTGGCCAGCAGGTATGTACTCAAGGCACTTTTTAAATCGGAAAGTTGTTATCGGAATTGTGATAATTCCGTGTATTATCCATTCAATGACAGGACTCTCTGACATTGTCAATGGTAATCTCTCGAGTCTTTCGATGCTCAGGATTGTATAGTCTGCTCCTTTCTGTGCCAAACTGATCTGTTTATCAGTAAGGTTAAAACTGGAAAATAATGACGTTGTGTTGATTAAACGCCAAGGCACATAGCCTGAACGAAGGTTTTGCAGCGTCCAGCCTAGTTCTATAATAGAGCGTAATTGAGACTGGCCATGTTGTAACATTAGCAAATCTCTGTCTATCACATCAAAGGCAGAGGATACAATATTGTCCAACGAATATATTCTGGAAGACAGAGTCGTTAACCCATTGTCTACCACAGAAAGTGATTTCTCCAAATTAATACGATCAATTTCTCGTATTTTTTCAGCAGTTTCAATTTGCTTTACTTTCCAAGCCTCGTTGTAAGCAGCATAGATACTGGTTGCTATGAAACGCTTTTGACGCTGTTTGCGTGGTCCAAGAATGAAATTGCGCAAATCAGCACCATCTTTTAATAAAGACAAGTGTTGCTTAATTTCAACCAGTGTGGATGTAGCTAGCCATTCTAGGCAGAGTTTCCCTACACTGTATGTTGTTATAATCCCTGGATGCTGTCTCTGGGAGTATCTAGGGTCTAATCTGGTCATTTTTAACCCCTGTGTTTTATTCAGGAATCTATCTTGACAGCTATTTGTGTCTGTAGGCCAGATTAACCACTTTTTCCAATCAGGATGTTTTCTGTTGAAATGTAAAATTTGTGACACGTCTAACTCAATATCAGCTGTTGCATTTTCAGGTATTGGCTTTGGTATAGACGGTGTTTTAAGGTCTTTGATCTTAGCTAGGCCAAGACAAGATGTTTGGTGTATTGTGTCATTTAAAAACAACATTTGTTCTGGTATCATGCAGGTTCTAAATAGTGCTTCTATGCCTTGCACCTGCCAATCTTTTGTACCCCAAATTGTTTTCGTTTCAATATTATTTTTCCAATAATCAAAACCAAATGTCATCATTTTGTCATAAAATGCTTCTGAATATATCAATTTAGAATTTGTCAGCATTGTTTTCATTCCTGTTTTATCTAACAGTTTGTAATAAAACGTTTCTGCATCACTGGTGTTAAACCCTGAGAAGTATTTGAATTTCTCAAAAAATGCTTTAGAACTGCTTTTAGGTGGTGTAGAACAATGTTCCCATTGGTTATACATAAAAACATTTCTAGGCTGTGCAGATTTATGCAAGTAGTGATCCCCATAGTGGGTGTAACAGAATAATTGCTCATAACTAGATGAACCTTGTAAATAATCATGATCTGTGAATCTAGCTGACATCACTAAATCAGACATCATGTCATTAATACTGTTAAAGTCCCAATCATCAGAGAATGTACTTGGTGTCACAAAGTCACTTAAGGAAACCTTTAGTTGATGAGGATACTTCAGGATTTCGACCGGACCATAGATCTCATAGTCTGTTTTCTCCCATACTACCCCACCAGGTATTGGAATTGCTGTGACATTTACTGTTGACAGTTCTCTTTTCTTCACGTGGGATGATCTGTGTGGTTTCAGGACTAAGTTGATGTTCTGACTTGCTGTGTCCATTCAATTGTAATGAACTTCCCTAAAATTAAAACTAAAATTAGGCATAGTAGGAGTATGAATACTCCTGAGATAATCCAATGCTCAATCAACGGTGAATACAGATATAATTATTTGATTTGTTGAAGGAGTCCTGTTGTATTTTCTTTAGAATACTTTTTTATTTCTGGCATCACTTCGGGGTTGTTTAAATCTTCAGAGAAGTTGTCGAAGTTGATGAAATAACCAGAGGCAGTTCTGTCAATTGATGGGATTGTTCTTTCAATCTGTCTCTCGGTAGCACTTTCTGATGCCACATCATTGTAGACTGGTGTTGTTTCTTGACGAACTGTTTCAATCTGTGTTTCAAGAGGCACGAGTTCCATGGCATTATTGCATAGTCCCTCATTGTGCACTGCAGGCTGATCGAATGTGATGAGTCTTTCAGTTTGAACCTCTTGGATTGTTGCAAGTTTGGGTATTCTGTTGTTTCTTGGGAGTCCACTGGGCCTACTGTTGATTATAGGCCACATGCTTGTGGTTTTACCAGATCGATGGACACGACTCTGTTCTCCTTTTTACCAGCAAGGGGCGGTAGCACAACTGATCTTGTTCCGGTGACTGCTAAGACAGGTACTGCTTTTCTGTAAGAAGGCCCAAATTCCTTCTTAACCGCGATCTTTTCTCTGACTAGATCCCCAATCTTTGGAATCCAGACAGGCCTTGCTGGGGCTGTTGCGGGTGGTGCCTCGTCAGTGGTACTTGGCTGTTGCTTTAACTTTATGTTGCTTAATGATTTTCTTGTTTCATTCAGTTCCTGTAAAACAGCCAAACGATCCTTTACATCAAAGTGCTTTGTTTCTTCTTGTACCACTGACATCTGACTATCGAGGTCCTGAACGCGCATTCTAATTCCGAACAATAGTTCGTATGGGCTGAAACCTTTTAGAGAATTTCTTGGCATGTTGTTAAGACTAGTCTGGACACTTATTAAATGTTTGACCCATCCAGCGCCTGAACCTAATACCTTCGCTGTTATAGATTGCTTTATGTCACGGTTTTTTCTTTCTACCACACTATTCCCTTCGGGATGCGACGGACAAGAATACCGCAACCCAATTCCCATGCTAGCCATGGCCTCCTTATAGGCTCGAGAGCTGAAAGCAGGACCCTGGTCAGAATGGAACGTGGTAATTGCGTATGTGCCGATAAAGACTCGCAAATCTTTTATAACAGTTCTAGGCGTCAGCCGAGTGCTGGAGGACTCATTTTTAAAAAGTGCTTTTAGTCTTAACTAATTAATAGGACGCAGGTTGGGGTGCGGGCAGCGTTACGCTCTTTCTGACTGGTAGCCGGTAGCAAGGTTCGCTACTGCGATCCCTATTGCAGTTTTCACATTTGTTTGCATATATTTGGTGTTCTACACTCATTCCCGGCCACCAGAACACTGATTGTAATTCAGTCAGTGATTCCTTAATTGTTTGGTGTCTCAGACCCAAACCCATATGTGCATCTGCTATTAAAAATATTCTCCTGTTCGTGTTTGGAATTACCCTATCCCCCACTCCAGGGATTCGAGCAAAAGGAACGGAGTTTGCATCGATTATGTATGCATAATTGAGTGGATAGTTTACGGGTAGTGCTGCACAGTCGCCTTTTACGGTCGTTTTTACTGCCAGCATGGTTTCCCCGTCTATGTATTTATCTGTACGCTTTTTTGTGGCTACGGAAGCCGGTTTAGTTGCTTCCGCTTTGGCTGTATTAGCCAATGAATTCCCTGCAACGTGAACGCCATCACGTTGAAGACTCTGTGCGTGGATCACGTGAGTCTTTTGTAGTTCTTTGTGTAAAAGAGCTACCTCGTTCCAGAGCTTTTTATGCTTTATTGTGGCACCTGTGTCATCTTTGTAGTCGTTTTCGATCCAACTCTGCAGTTTATTGTTGTAAGAATTGACGCAAAAATGAGAATCGCACACTATAAGTGTGGGGAATTCGCGTTCTGCATTTTCGAGCGCCATCTTTAAACATCTGATTTCAGTTCTTTGAGCCGAACAGTACTTCACTGATTCAGTTTTTGTTATTTTCGGTTTGATTTTACCGCACAGCCAACGACATTTAATGATCGCACATGCTGCATCGTAGGATTTTCTCTCTACGTTGAAATGCTGTACAGAGCTATCTGTATAGATTATACAGGCATATAATGGGAGAGGCAGAATTTCGATTGGCAGAGGATATTCTTCTTCATACTCTAAATCATTCAGTTCTTCGTATTGCGGGGCGAAATAGTATTTCACGTCTTCCGCTCCTAGAGAATCTATGCACTGTATCCATTTTGGATCCAGTGACACTGTAGGCAGGTTTACTGGGCTGAATAGCGCTTCGAAGGCGGATTCCGCTGTGAGGATGTTAATCCTTTTGCCGTGTGCTAGTTCTCGTTCATTTGCTAATGCGATTTGCACTGCGTTCACAGTTCTTTCTGTGTGACTGAATGTTTTTTCTGCTTGTGTGTACAAGTGAGATTTAATTGAAATTGGTACCTTTTCTCCCTCATTAGAGGTTAGGTATGTGAATCCGCATCTTCCTGGGATGACTCGGATTACAAGATCGATCGTGTTGTCACGTGTATCTAATTTTGTTTTTGCTAACATGTCTGTTTGCAGTGATCTCAAAATTTCTGTGTGTTTTTGAGTCCAATTGATTTGTTTAAAATCAGGTTTAATTAGTTCGTAGAGAGGTTTAACCCTCTCCGCGTAATTTAGAATGTAAGTTCTTCCGAAATTCAGAAAACCTAGAATGGATTGTAAATTCTTCAGCGTTTTTGGAGCTTGGAGTACAGCGCACTTCTCTAAGAAGTTGTCCGCTAGGCTTTTCCCTTCACTTGATAATTCGTACCCTAAAAATAGTACTGTCAGATGGGCAATTCGGGACTTTTTAAAGTTGAATTTGTAACCCTCTGCTGCGAACCCAAGTATAATGGTGTTCACTCTTTTCAAGTGAGTATCCAAGTCATCGTCTGTGAGATAAATATCATCTACGTAAGATAATGCTTCATCATCATAGATTTGTAGTAACTCTGTTACCCTAGCTGAGAATAGTCCTGGGCTGTTCTTGAACCCCTGTGGGAGTCGACAGAATTTTTTCTGCGACCCAAATGCGGAGAAAGCGGTCAAATATCTGCTTTCTGGTGCAATGTTTTGACAAAAGAAACCGTTAGAAATGTCTAATGTCGTTTTATATTTTTTCCTAACTATATTATTCATTAGGGCTGCACTATGCGAGTTTTGTACTGCAAAAGTTTTACAACATGTATTAAGATGTCTGTAGTCCAAAACTAGACGATATGAATTGTCTGGCTTGGAGACAGGAAACAAAGGATTGTTCATTTGAGAGGTGCATGTTTCAATCACCCCCTGGTATTCAAGTTGATCTAAGATCTCCCTGACCTGTTTTTTAGCTTCTTGCTTTATGGGATACTGCCGTTGGGCAGTTGGTTCACTTTTTAGTTGGATTTTGTGAGGCGGTGAATCCTCATCCCATCCTACATGATTTTTATACAATGCAGGTGCCTGGGCTACTGCCCATTTCCTTGCATATGTGTATTTTTTATGAATCGGAATGTGATTCGAGAAGGCAGGCACAATCACTTCTTCGCCACGACGGCACTCCCTGACAAACTCCGGGGGCCAATCTTTTTCAGCTAACAGAATATCATAGCCTTTTGAGAGCTTATCCCAAAATAGACCCTTAATTTTCCTAGTCTTATCACCCTCCATACGCAATGTTATTTCGTATATTTTATGGGGCTCGCTAAGTCTGGTGTCGGCAGTTTCAACCTGAATGTATTCATTCGTGTCCACTGTCTCCAGATGACTCATCAAGATCTTGCGCGCTATACTGATTTCTGCTGCACTGTCCAACATTGTCAATGCCCACTCCCCGTTTTTCAACTGTGTCCTCAGTATTCTCGGCATGGTTGATTACTCTAATACTGGCTACCTTCTTTTTAGGAAATTGAGATTTTTTACTCTGAGCAGGTTCCTTGTCTTTGGACTTGGTGTGCTCTCCTGGGTCTGACCGTCCTCTTCTTTCCGAATTCTGTGGAAGAGATCGAGAGGGACGTGTATCAATACTTTGATATCTATCAGGTTTTTTTATATTATCCCTATTTCTAAGGTTATATCTTTTCTCAGAGGGCTCCCTCTGGGGAGACTGGCGTTCTCGAGTTGGAGTTCTTTCCCTCCGTCGAGGAGACCTTCCTCTGGACTGGAAAACTTTTTCCTTGGGAGTGGATTGTTTATTTCCATCCCAGCTCTTTTTAGGAGTGTTTAAATTATTTTTAATAAATAATTTTACTAACTCTCTATAAGCTTTAGTTAATTCTCCTATGTTAACTAAGAGATCTTCTTTTGACATTTTTGCAATGTCAGGATGTGGTGTGTAGCTGGCTAGAACCGGCCACGTTGCTCCTGGTCTACCTAGAGGACCGAGCCTAGTTATGTGATTATTGTGTTTTAGGGCGCCATTAAACCAGAGCAGGTGCTCTTGAAATTTAAGTGGGATTTCAATCTCCTCGAAAGGAGCGTACTCTCCCGGAGGTTCCTCTATTTTGTAATAGTGAAACTCTTGTGTTGCAGCGTTTGCCGCTGGAAAGTTTATCCATGAATAGAATACCTCTGTCTGCCGATACTCGTGAGCCTCTATCACGAAAATTACTGTACCACCCTGAGTTGTCAGTCCGTTTTCTATAAGTTTTAAAGTTATAGATTTTCTCAACTGGACCGGGATGATAATAGCATCCGGGTCTGTGTATTCGGGACCTTGCTGAGTCGCATCTACTGCGGCCCCAGAGGTTCCGTTTTCTACTGACATTTTAAAAAATGCAGGTTTTCCAGAGTAGGTCTCCAAGGAGACAAAGATTAGGTGCACAATATTTTGGAACACTGTATCCTTCAACGTTGAATAAACCAGAGCTTTACATAGGAATCTCTTCCTACTAAGGTCGGGCGGATTTTAACCTTTCACCCACTCCAGACGTCTATTGGAGTTTTTACGGGAGAAAGGGGTCTGTGAAATATGCACGACTGAGTTACTCTACAAGTCTTGCGTTAGTTTATTGCCTTACCAAACGTTTGGGCGCCATGTAGTGTAGTTCCTAGTTTCCCACTAGGCCCTGCGCATTGGAATAACATAAACAGTAGTATCGACGTGGAACTGCTTATATTCCAGGCCTCCACTGACTATGCTAAACTTAATTGGGTTGTGTTACCAACTAGCTCAGAGGTCACTGGAAACTTTCTTCTCTGCATAGGAAGTGATCAGCTTCCTTGGCACAGACAAGAAGGGATTCAGTTTTCCAACAACCGTGCAACATGACAACTTTGCTCCTCAGATCAAGAGTCGATCTCTAGGGTCGTGTGAAACAATAGACATAGATTTCACTCAGTCAGTCTAGTGCAGTTTACTTTCACGGTATGTAGAGAATAGAGAGACGGGCGTGTATCAATAAAGGGTTAACATTTATTGAACAGTCTTTCTTCTCGTACAAGAGAAATGTATTGCCACAATTGCAATAACTGTTATTATAAAAAGTACGTACAGTAAGATAAGTATTGCGAAATAGAACTGTAAAAGCATTGATATGGTTTCTTAGCCATACAATGGTTAAAAGTAATAAAACATATATACAGTCATATATACATTAGGCTAACATACTCAACTGGTGCTTCTAACTAAGCCTACCCCAGTGTGCCTGACCTAAGCCTAACACGTGAAAAGGGGAGTAAGTAAGTAGCTTAAGTTAAGTTGGTTTTGCCAAGGTTTGTTTCAAGAATTCTCGTCTAAGGGTTTAGTCAACACCATACCTCTGAAAAGAATGATGGAGGATTGGTATCTCCTTCAGGGGTCTCTCTCAATATCCCAGTCACCCGCGAGGGTAAACCGGAAGCGCCGGGACTGGATTTCTCTGCACGAGAAAGGCAGCGGCTTCTCTTCAGCGCGTCGAGGAAGGAGGCGGGGGACAGCGTCCGCGGGCAGCTGGGCTGGATGTCTTCGCAGAGGACGGCTGCTCGGCTCCTCAAGCGTACTGCACCATAGTTCGCGCTGTAGCGGCAATAATGGTAATCAGCAGCTTCACCACCACAGGATAGCAGGCTGCAGCGACAGAGTGCTAGTTTTTACCAACACAGGGTCATGCAGGCAGCCAGCATCAGCAACAGGCAACGAACTCACAGCTCGTATTTCTCTCATTGCTTAAGGCAACGTTGGTAATATTTATACCTGACAGGTGCCGGGTTTGACGCAAGTTTGCTGGACATACGACGTCAATTAAAGATGTCACTAGGAAGTGACAATTATCAGTTGCTCATTAGAGTTCCATTACTAATCAAAACATAGCAAGCGGGGATTTCCAGGTTTGCTAAGTTTTTATCTTGTTGAAGAACTCGGAGTGTTATCTAGGAATATCAGATAGTGACTGCTGCTCTGTCATTGCACTAATTGGTCGCAAAGGAAGTAGCAGAGAGTCATGCTGGAATGTGGCTCTGTTCGTGTGAGGCCAGAGATGACTTTTCAGAAAATCGCACTTGAACGGTTATGCCAATATAGGGAATAAATGGATTTATAGCCGAATAGGGGCATAAGGTCACAGTATCGATCAGGAACCTAGATTAACACGCAACAGAGAATACAGGAGAGATTGTTTACCTGTAAGAATCCATCACTAGAAGAAGCTGTTGAAGTACCAACAATACTGAGGAAGCCACATGATCAGCCAAGGAACTTAACAAAATGATGGATGAAGCTATCTGAGTGGTTGAGAGTATTGGTGCTGCCCATAAGATATGTCAAAAACAGTGGTCTGCCTACAATTGGAATAATTGTTTTGGGTGTGGATCCAGGTTTCACCTTGCCTTCTTCAAGCATGCCTTTCAACAGGGAGGTACAAAAGGGGATGGTGATGGACGGAGCATCTGAATCAATCAAAAACTCACACCCAGTCAAAAGATCTGGGTTTAATCCATCACCGTTCTTTAGCCCTCTCTGCCACCCCAGTTCAGACATGGCTATATGCAAATCAGTCTGACCCTGTGCCTCATGGGAACAGTCCAACCCGAACTGCCAAGCCATGTCTTCCCTGGACCGGAAACAAGCTTCCGAGGACCGGTTTCTGGCATTCCAGCCGTCTTCAGCCTGGCTTGCTTGAATCCAGTGGCAAAGTGAGCAAGGGAATCACGTCTGAGCATACCCTGCCACACTTATGGCGGCCAAAAGCGGTACAAAAGGGGGTGGTGATGGACGGAGCATCTGAATCAATCAAAAACTCACACCCAGTCAAAAGATCTGGGTTTAATCAATCACCGTTCTTTAGCCCACTCTGCCACCCCAGTTCAGACATGGCTATATGCAAATCAGTCTGACCCTGTGCCTCATGGGAACAGTCCAACCCGAACTGCCAAGCCATGTCTTCCCTGGACCGGAAACAAGCTTCCGAGGACCGGTTTCTGGCATTCCAGCCGTCTTCAGCCCGGCTTGCTTGAATCCAGTGGCAAAGTGAGCAAGGTACTCACGTCTGAGCATACCCTGCCACACTTATATCAAAAGCTACGGATAGATCTAGCAGCACCAGTATCGCACAGCTTCCTTGATCCAAAGTTTCACGAATAGTCTCTGCGACTTCCAGTAACTCGGTCTCCGTGCAATAGCCGGATCTGAATCTAGACTGGAAGTCGTGCAGATGATGGTTCGACTCTAAGACGTCCCTTAATTGTTTCTGAACTTCTTTTTCTAGAATTTAAGCCGGAGCCGGAAGGAGAGAAATAGGCCTAAAATGTTTGAGCTCTGTTGGATCAGCATATTCTTTCTTAAGAATAGGCTGGACAAATGCATTTTTCCAGCTAGTCGGATAGATTCCAGTCTAACAAGGAATTCCAAATTTCATTCAATGCAGGGTTGAACCAAGGGGCTAATAACTTAAAAAACCTAGCCGGACAAGGTGCGGTCGGGGAGCCTGATTTTATTTTATTAAGTTCCCCCAAAGATGATTCCATACCAAAGGGACAAAAGTCCGACCACATACTTGTGCGGCACAATGTTTGAGGTAATTGGTCAAGTGGACCTGGTGAGGGGAATGAGAACTAAATATCTTGGATTTTATTCTAAAAAAAAAAGTTGCCAGCTTTTGACAAAGAGTCACTGAAGGAGGATTAGTACTCTTCAGAGCATGAGGTTTAATAAAACCCTGGACTATAATAAAAATGTATTTCGCAGAGTTATCAGAAATTTTGATCTGATTGGCAACAAAGGGCCAGATGTAGGAGCCGAAATACCGGACCGTAACGGCCGATTTAGGCCCTTACCGACCGGTATTTAGTAATTGGCATGTAGGGGCCCTATTTTACCGATTCGGTAAATTTACTGAATCGGTATTTTTACCGATTCTGTAACTTCCTGATGTAGGTGGGACTCTTCTGAGTCCCATAGGCCTTACAGATTCGGTATTTCACCACCCAATCCAATTGGGTGGTAAAATACCGAATCCAGGTGTGCATGCACACCTATGCCATGTGACAGACAGACATGCCATTAGGGCATGTCTGTGTGCCACATGGCGCACATGCCAGTATTTGGGGTGCTAGAGGGTGTCAAAGTGACACCCCCTGCACCCTTGCAGGAATTGGTATTTACTGAATCGGTAAATACCGATTCGGTAATGCCCATTGATTCCTATGGGCTTCAATGCCCATAGGAATCAATGGGCATTACCGAATCGGTATGTACCGATTCGGTAAATTCCTATTTTTACAGAATCGGTAATTCAATTACCGATTTTACCTACATCTCCCCCTTCTATTTTACCGATTCATAAATACCGAATCGGTAAAATTTGGTATTTATGAGTCGGTAAAATATACTTACCTACATCTGGCCCATAGTCCCTAATAGCCTTGTGCTTTAAACCATGGAATGTGCAGCTTTATACGCGTCCTTGGCCTCTGGCTCATAATTCTTTCACCAGACACGCTCGAGCCTCTTACATAGGCTCTTCTCCGTCCAGAGTTCCGCTGTAAACCAAGGGGCTGAGGGTTTGCTCCCAGTCAAATTCAGTGTCTTAATTGGAGCAAATTTATCCAGGGCCTATGTAACCAAACAGTTAAAAGATAGCGCATCCTGGCTAGGTTCGCCTGTAAACTGGATGGGCATAGCCTGTAACTCGCGACTCATCGAATCAGATGAAATCTTCCTCCAATTTCTCCTAACCTCCAGAGCCGGTCTAGTATGGTTCTTGCTGGAAACCCACAATGACTTAAACAGGATCAATCACTGATCTGACAAAGTTATAGGTAACAGGTCCTCTATCTGTAGAGTATGATCACTTGTGAAAAGTAAATCAAGCATATGCCTGCCACATGAGTGGGTGACTATACCATTTGAGTCAAGTTAAGTCCCTTAAGGGTGTCAGCCAGCTGGACAGCTAACGGGCAATTAACATTATCCATATGGACATTAAAATCGCCAAGGACTGTAAAGTTAGTACACCTCAGTGAAAGGTTGGCTATAATGTCATAAAGCTGCAGCAGATGGGCTGCTGGCGCGTAAGGGGGTCTATAAACCAGATTTCCAGCCATTGAAGAAACTTTAGAGAGTTTAATGTAGGACATAGCCTCAATCTGTCCTATACCTTCAATTCACTTGTACGATATCTCCCACTCCTCTCTCACAATCATGGCAAGGCCACCTCCTAGCCTATTTCCAACTCGATTCACCTTGAAAATCCTATAACCTGCTGGAATAGCCAATGCTATATTCGGGTTGGAACTCTCTCTCAACCAGGTTTCAGTAAGAAACATGATGTCCCAGGCATTAGTCTTTAAAGTCAGCCAGATATCATTTGCATGCCTAGGCAGAGATCCACAGTTAATGAGACATGCCTTGATAGTGGGCCTAGACAGGGGTTTACATGATCCAGTATGCCCAGTCCTCAAGGATTTAGTGTGCTCACCATTTTTCCCAGGTGCATTATATAGCTTGAAGGTACAAAATCTACAATGGGACACATGAGGACACACCCTCTTTCCTTCCTCCAAACTAAAATCCAAACAGATAGGGCCAGGGTAGCTAGATGTAGAGAGAGCAAGTAGCTGCTCTCCAGACCAAGCAATCCTTAAAGCTGGGACACCACGGACAGCATGGCTGGCGCTGGCCGCGGTCTGGACGCGGACGGGAGCAGATGGGCTTGCCTCAGGTGAACCTTCGGCGCGCCAGTGGCCACGCCATCAGCCCCCTAATCTCCTGGGCACGTGCGGTAACGGCCAGCGACACCAAAAGTACTGGACCGCTAACCTGCACGCAAAAGGGTGTCAAGGAAGTATGCCCCTGGAGCATTGAATACAGCTCCACCATATGCCTCCCAACACAATGTGCAAACTGGCACAAAATATGTGAGCAGTATGTCTCAAAGTTAAAAAGATTAAAATAGATAAAATTACAACTCGAGACTTGCCACCGCTTCTGAGAGTCAAAATGCGCTACAGCGTGGCCGCGTCATCCTCCCCCTAATATCATTGGATGAGAGAGGGTTGGTTTATAGTTTGTATGTCTCTAACAACAATCCTTGGGGTTATCTCATAGTGGAGAAGTGTGGCTCAATGATTAGAGCGGCAGACCCTGATGCAGAGGTCTAGCCTGGGACCAGGGTTCAATTCCCCGCCTTGGCGGGTCTTGTGCTCAAAATTCCACGGACCTGATAATTCTCGCCTCGGTGCCTATTCCAATCGTGGAGTCCCACTCTGCAACTCTGGGCAATAGCTTGCTTAATCTCCACAACGGTCCCCACAATGCTAAGGATGCCTGGCCTCCACCTTGGGGGTGCCCAAGAGTGGACGCCTCACAGGGAAAGCCAGGATGGGTTCCACAGCGGTATTCGTACAAGCGCCTTGAGACCCTTGCGGGTGAGTAGTGCGCTATACAAGTATCAATTTACAATTTTTACAATTTACATAATGGTTATAAAACTGATTTTGAAGGATAATTTGAAACCATTGTAGAGCACAGAGGATGAGCTGGGTTTGGAAAAGTGCATTTTTGTTTCGTGGATGGCCCAGACAATTAGGCATGGCATCATCAGGGGGTTGGTATTTTTTAATACAGCTTTGATGCACTCATCAGGTGTTGGATGGATCGAAGAGATAGGTGTAAGAAGTTTGCAGAGTGTCCTGGAGTGAGTTGTCGTTTTGGTTGCATCCTATTGTAGCACATACGAAGAACAATGAGTTAGGTATGTGCAATGACTTGAGAAGTGTTAAGAGCACTATATGGGTGGATGGGCACTCCTTGCCCCAAATAGATGAAGGGATCACCACTTTGCCTGGTGCTGTGTGTTTCTGTTTTCAAAATTGGATATGCACTGTGCATACCATTAGGTTGCTTTGGCAAAAGAATCCAAACATCTCACCTCTTGTATGACACCAAATAGTGTTTTTCAATTCTCCGTTATGCCATTCAGTCATGCGTCAGGTGCATCAACTTTTCAACAGCTGATGGGGGAGTAGTTGTATGGCTTAATGGGGGCTTTGTCTTTTAGGTTGACATTTTGGGTTATTGCATGGATGATTTTGAGCACGACCAAACACTAGATGCTGTCCTTCAAGATTTGAACCAGAAACAGCTAAAATAACAAAAAGACATATGTGTGTTTGGGACAGGGAAAATTAAGAATTCAGGCCATGGTATTTTTGGAAAAGGTATTGCACCATGTCGTGATCTATTAATGGCGGCCCCGTAGAATCAAGACCAAAAGCATGCATTTATGGAAATGGGTTCGTTTTACCGGGAAATGTATTGAGAACTTTGCACCTGTCACTGATCACTTATATTGTGTGCTGAAGAAAATGTTTACATTTGATTGGGGAAATCTACAGAAAGACCCTATTGAAGGATCAAAAGATGCAATGCTCTTTTGCGAAATCCATGAAGTGCCTGGCAAGAAACTGTGCATTACTGTTAATGACATTAATGTGGAAGATGGAGCTTTTTGGCTGAAGATAGAGAAGGTGAGAGCACTGTCGCATTTTCTCCTTATATTTTGCGGCCACAGTAGCACCAAAACTTAGCCATGGAGTATGAGATGCTGCCTTGCTCGTGGGCTACTGAAGAATTCAGATCTAATGTGTGCGCCTCTGGATTTCTTATGAGTACTGATCATGTCACTGATACTTATTTTTTGGTTGGCAGCAATGTCAATTCAAATAAGGCTACTGTCTGGATCATTCAGCTTACTTCTAAGTTGTCAGAATATCATTGCAAAATTGATTATATTCTCAGTGGTTTTAACAATAAACAAGGCAGCATGTCTCCTCTGCTTGGAAGAGTTTTGAGGATGACTTAGATCGGGAGAATCAGCAAGATGTGTAATTCCGATTTGTGAGATGAGTTGGATTCCTGAAAAGTGTGTTGGTGAGCAAGAATGGAGTAAAGCATAATCTTAAAATCATGTGCTGTTAAAAGTGACTAATTTTCTCAAAGACATTTGGTCAACAGAGAGGACAAAGTGAGCTGTCAGTGGAAGAGGGTTTGTTGTTTCGTAATGGCAAGCCGGTACCTCCATACAAAGTGTGGTGCCAATTGCTGCATAATATTTATGAGTATCTTTTTGACATGATTCTTAATAAAAAGAAGTTGCGATCACAGTTTTGGTAACCTGACATGGATAGTGATGTTGAATAATGGGTCAGGAAATGTGTTGTGTGTGCACGAAATGATAAAGCCCTCATGAGAAGAGGGCCACCCATGATACTAGTAAGTTGCCTGATGCTGGGCATGAAAATGTGTGTATTGTTTTTGGGACCTTTTCAATTGTTCCCAACTCGTCAAAAATGTGCCATGGAGTTGGTTACTACCAGAGGCAGGCCATCCTTAAGGACAGAGGGGTCCAACCCCCCCCCCCCGTCATTTTCCAAATGTGAAGAGGTCTGTCAGGCTGAGAAAAGTTAAGCCTGACAGACACTCTTAATGTTCAGTCATACAACCAGATGCTGTACTTGTGCTAAATGTGCAGGTGACTCGATGGCTGAGCTGTACTTTGCTTGGCTGAATATGTTGCAGCCTTGGGTGTGACCTCCTCAGCCCAGCAAAGCACTTGGTGACCCCCCTCATGATGAGGGGATCTCACTGATAGCCTCAGACCTGGGGGCGTCTGTATTAAGCCTGGAAGTGCCATGGGCTGCCGGTCCATCAGTGACGCTCGTCACAGAGTGGGATGGGGTCAGCAGTCTAACTGACCCCATTCCACTCTGTGACGAGAAAGGGATTACCACCATTGACCCATCATCAGGAATGACAGAGGCTTCCCTCCTGCCATCCCAACAGGCTTCACCAGTGCCTCCTGGTGGCACACCGGCCCAGCACAACTGCAAGACTGCTACTCCCATTATAGTGAGCTGCCTAGGGGCCATAGCACACTACCCCCTTCTTCCAAGTCAAGAGAGGAGAACAGCACATTCGCCCACAGTGCGTGAAAGAGCCAGCCAGGGTTAACACAGTGCTAAAGCAAACATCGCTAGAGCATAAACCCCCACGACAATGCTGCCATGGCCACCATTCTGTCCATTGAACCATTTGTCATTGAGGGTGCCCCATTTGCTCTACACTCAGATGGAGGGATTGGGTTGAACAGGTTTTACTGTTTTTCCAGGCTATCAAAGTGGAGGATGAACAGAAGAGAGCAACGATCCTTTATCTTGGAGGCAAGGATGTGCACAAGATTTCCCAAATGAATGTGGAGGCCATGCCCAAAACAAATGCCCCGCTTGTTGCGGCGCTCAACGCCTACTTTGAACCGATGGCGAACCAGGACTACGAAAGGTTTGTGTTTCACCTTGCAAGGCAGCAGGCGGAGGATTTGATCAACCCTTTTTATACCAGGCTCAAGGAGATAGCCAGCATGTGTTGGTTTGCAGATGAAAATGAGGAAATAAGGAGCTAGATAATCCAAGGGTGCCCATTGGCAAAGATTCATGAGCGCATTTTTGAAGAATTCGGAAAGTCACTAAGCCGTATTCTGACCATGGGCCGGACCGAAGCCCTTTCAAGAGCTTGCACGTCCCACTTGGAAGCTGTAGTTAATAAACCAATAAAAGTGGAGCCAGTCAATACTGTAACATCGATGCCGAGTCTAGAGCAGCAACAGAAAAGTGTAGGACAATCCAGATCTTCTGGTTAACGCAGAAGCCAGACACACCAACCAGTAGAGTGCCCCACAAGGGAAAAGAAATGCGTGGGATGTGGAAAATTCAACCAATTTGTGAAGTTATGCTGTTCAAGCAAAGGGAAAGTCCCTTGTGCAGCGGTCAATACTGTTTAGGAGGAATAAGAGCGCAACAGCAACATGGATAACCGTGAGGAACAAACCATTCATTCCATCCTCACCATCCGCACTGCGATACAGAGACCACATCATCTACCTCAGTACCAAATAAGTGTAGGTACTCACTCAACATTAGCTGTCGTGGACACTGGGGCGTCCATTAACATAATGTCAGCCTAAACATACTGGACCATACACCCACCACCATATCTGCACCAATCAAGGTATTTACGTATGGCCAAGACCAGCCTTTAGCAAAGCAAGGAAAATCATTGACTATGGATCCGATCCATAAGGTGCTAATCTACGTTGCAGAAGAATGCCACAGTATGCTGTTGGGATGCCGGTCTGCAGAGACCCTCTGCGTCATGACCTTCATATTTGGAGTCTATCAGGAGGTGATCACCCACCTTCTAGAAGAATTCCCCAAGGTATTCGATAGCATTGTTTCTCTGCAGGGCCGAGATATAAAACTGCACATAGACCAAGCGGTGCAGCCTGTAGCTATCCGCCACAGATGCATTGCTTTTCAATTGAGTCCCCAAGTTGTAGAAAGAGCTAAACAAGCTGGAAGCAGCAGGAATCATTGAAAAGATAACCGGGCCAATGCTGTGGGTGTCCCTCATCATAGTGGCCAGGAAGCGGAAACAACCTGGGCATGTGCTCATATTTGTTGACATGCGCCTACCGAATGTGGCCATCATGAGAGAATGACACATCACCACCACAATAGACGACCTAATCAGTGAGATGAGTGGAGCCTACTGATTCTCGAAACTGAACTTACATTCTGGCTATGACCAAATGGTTCTACCTTGAAGAGCCCTGCTACATAGCATCTATTTCAACCCACGTGGGCCTACAGCACTATAAGCAACTGATTTTTGGCATCTCGAGCACGGCCGGGGTCTTCCAAAATGTTATCCAGGAGTTCCTCGCTTATCCCCTGTGAGTTGACAATGTCAGTGACGACATGATGATCCATGCCAAATTCATACCTGAACACCATGTCTGACTCAGAAAAGTCCTCCAAGTTATCCAGGACTTTGGCCTGACCTTGAATCACAGCAAATGCGAGTTCCTCAAACCAAGACTCAATTTGTTGGGTTATGTGTTCTCATCTGAAGGGGTGCCGCCTGACCCAGACAAGTGCAAGACGTCAAAGATGCACCTCTACCAACATCTGTGTCAGAGAAATGCAGTTTTTTGAGCATGGTAAATTACTGTGGTGGATTCATCAAGGATCTGACCACACTGACTAAGCCACTCAGAGGCCCAATCAAGTGAGCGGTACCCTGGCAGTGAGGCCCGGAAAAAGAGCAGGCTTTTCAAGCGACAAAGGACAATCTTTTGACAGACAAGACTTTGTGTAATTCCACCACCTTAGCTGGTGACGCTGGCCCCAGAGGCCTTGGAGTAGTGCTGAAGCAGCAACACCCAGAGAAGTGTGGACCCCGGTAGCTTTTGTAAGCTGATATCTCACAGGGCCTGAGCAAAGACATTCTCACATCGGGAGGGAGGCAGTAGCTATACACTGGGGGTGTTGCAACTTCCATTCGTACGTATATGGACATTCTTTGACAGTCACCACTGACCACAAACCTTTAATGGCCCTGTTTTGAGGAACAGCATCTAAAACACCCTGCAGATTAAAAAATGGATGCTCCAACTCCAGGAGTACAACTACAAGGTGGAATACAGGCCAGGGTCCCAAAATCCTGCATGTTATCTCTCTCAACACCCTCGAGCTGCCACACCCGAGGAAGAAGATGAAGCCGACGAAACTGAGGCCATGTTATCCTCTACCACTGTCCATGGCAACCATCTTCCAGGCTGTCAACCACAATGACTACGTGCAGAGGGCTCTTGAGGCTGTCAAGACCAACAAGTGGCATGCACTCAAGACTCATTAGAGCCAATGCACCCCAGAAGCGTGCCAAATCTTAGAGAGGCTGTGCAATGTCCGGCATGAACTAAGTGCTTATCCGGGTGGGTGCCTCCTCCGAGGAAATTAAATTGTCATTCTGTCCAGTCGGACAGACCAAGTGGTCCAGCTCGCCCATGCTGGACTCCATGGGATGAAGAGACACTAAAAACATTTGTGAGTTATGTCATATTTTCATTGTTGTGCAGTCACCTCACCTGAGCCTCTGGTGATTATGTCAGTTCCTGTTTATGAATGTTGGTCTCTATATTTGGGGAGGATTGTAGCATTAGTCCACTGATGTCAACTGGACTGACGGAATATGCCCGTAGTCCCAGGGGTTGTATGTGTACCAACACATGTTTTCTCCCACATTGGTATAGCCCTTTTACCAAGTGGGCTATGTAATAAATACGGGGGAATACCAGGCGGGATCAGAAAGACCACATGAGCCTGAACCATATTATATTACATCCTTTGGCTTTTCAGCAGGCCGTGGACCACTACACGCTGTGCCACCCTCCACTCAGCGCTACCCTCGACTATCCGAGGGCACCGATACGACAGAGCGCACTGGCAGCACCTGAGACCCTACTGGATAAAGAGTGGTGACAATGGATGAACAGAGTAGGGGAAGACTAATGTTGATTTAAAGCAGGTAGCATTTGCAAGTCCCAAAGCAACAGCAGATAAGTAAAGAAATGGCATCTATATTTAAGTTAACCTAATTTTAGGTATCATCTGACAAGCAATGATATTCAGTATCTGCACACTCGCCAAGCCTATTGAGCTGTGAAACAGAACACAAGCTCCAGACTTTCAAGATAGGATGCAGCTCTAATGGAGTCCTTGAAAGACTTACAGCGAAATTTGTCCTAGCTCACTGGACGTCTGTTGGAAAACAAGGAGCAACTCTTAAGCGAACTTTGAGAGCCAAGTAATGTCTTGGAAATGTCTACCAATGAAATCCAAGGGCTGGTGCAGAGCTTTGTAGAACCCGCCCTGATGACCCTCTGAGACCCTGGAGCTCTGGCACCTTCCAGGGTGACTGAGTGCTGCCCTCTGTGGTGCACAGCCACAAGACTCACACTTCTCTACTACTCTTCTCCTGCCTTCTAGCCCCTTCAATCCTGGTATTTTTATATCATTATGCAAAATAATGGGATGCGTTCTCCATAGTGGTAGGGAGGCGGCTGTTTACTGTCCGGGGCTTTGTTCTACGGAGGGCTGTTTTTTCTGCTTGTCTGCAGAGACTTTTAGGGTGAGGAGAGGCGAACAATCATTACTGTGTTTAAACGTGCCCGCACCATTGGAGAACCCTAGCGATTAATTTCCAAAAAATAAGCTCAGAGGTAAAAACAAAATCTTAAAAGCTGCCCACCGGGGGCGTGTCCAAGATGGCGACGGAGTAAGACGTGTCCAGAGGTCTCTCCGGCGCCGCGATACCTATAGCATTGTCCAGCGCCCTCTCGGGGGCCTAATTTGTCCTCGGACTGGCGGGAGGATCCCTGTGAGCTGGTCCCGATCCAAACGACACCCCTCCGGTGTCGCTAGCAGCCGGGAGTGCGGACTTAGCGGGAGCGGCTGTTACGGGCCTAGAGCCCGGGAACCCTGAAGCGGAGTGATCGGGGAGACGCCAGAGGCATCGCCGCTGAGATCTGCGATCCTTGCCCTGTGAGCACTGGAGGACTTGCTGCCCTAGGCGGAGAACTGCAGCGGCGTGGCACTGACCCCGGAGCCTCCCGTGGTCGGGACGACCTGAGCCGCTCGGCTGTGGGCGAGAGGTGGGATCCGGCGGCCGGACCCACTCGAGACCGGGGATTTGCGGCCTGCTCGGCGCGGGCCCTGCCCCATGGGGCGCTGGGGGAATTGCCGCCCAGAAACAGGAAGAAGCAGTGGAGTGCCGCGACACCCGAGGTCCCCGCGGCCGGGACGGTCGAAGCAGGGCGACTAGCGACGAGAAGTGGGAACCGACAGCCTGATCCACCCGAGGCCGGGGATTAGAGGCCCGGTCGACACGGAAACTGCCACGTGGGGAACTCCCGGGCCCCGCGGCCTACACCGTTGACGCGGCGGATAGTGGGGGGTATTCCCTCGCCTACACCCAGTATACCCCACTGAAGCGGTGCCCGGACTGAGGCAGACCCCAAGCCCAACATCACCCCGCAACCGTGACCTACAGCTCAGACACGCGTCTCCCCCGGATCCTGCGGGGGCCTGTGTGGGACACGCGGTACGTTGCAGGGAGCGTATCGATTGGACTGTCCGGCCAGAGATTGAGAAATGACGGGCAGGCTCCGCAAGGAGAAGTACAAACCGGGCAAAGATGGCCCTTCAGGGGGGAACTCATCGTCGACCCCACCGGGCCCCAGTAGCTCACCCGCGCAGAAAGATGGCGATGCTCCGGCCACCAAAGCCTTTATGATGGAACTGTTTGCAACAATAAAAGAAGATATCTCGGAGCTGTGCTCCCAGCTTGCCTCGGACCTCCGAGAGGTTCGGAGGGACGTAGATGGCATTGGTGAGAGGGTAGCGACGCTCGAAGAGCATGATCTGGGCCTGGCTGCTGATGTACATCAGTTGCAGCAAGATGTTCTTAGGCTCACGGAACAGAACCTAGACCTCCAGGCTCACGCTGAGGACTTGGAGAACCGTTCCCGCCGGAATAACATCCGCATCCGAGCGGTGCCGAACGCAGGGGAGGCCGGGGACCTGCGGGGCTACATGGAGGCCCTTTTCCTACAGATCCTGGGCGAGGACGACCTGCGAGAAATCCGCATGGATAGAGTCCACAGAGTGGGCCTGCCGAGGGGATCCAGTGCTCCACCTCCAGATATTCTGGTGTGGGTCCATGATTTCCAGCTCAAGGAAAGAATATTACGGAAGGCTAGAGGAATCGACGCTATACAATTTCGGGAACATCGGCCCCAGCTATATCAGGACCTAGCGACCTCTACACTCCGGAAGCGGCGGGAATTCCGCCTGGTGACAACCTTCCTCCGTGAACAGTCTGTGCCCTACTCCTGGGGCCACCCCTTCAGGCTCATCTTTAGGTGGCAAAACAGGCTGGTTTTGCCATCTCTGGCAAGATGCCAAAGATCTCCTGAGCCTGGATGACGCAGCTCCCTCGTCGAGGGATGGGAGCCCCCGGCCGCCGCGGCGATCTTCGTCCTGGCAGAGAGTGGGGAGACCGACAGCGCTGGCAAGGGTGGATCCACAACAGGCTCACAGGAACGTGGAGCAGCGGTGGCAGCGGTGGCAGCGGTGGCAGCGGTGGCAGCGGTGGCATCGGCGACAGTGTCTCCCTCTCTGCACAGCTCTTCGGTGGCCTGAACCCAAGAGGGGCACCGGCTGGGTGCCGGGGAGACCCCCCCCCTCAGATACTATGGGACATTATGCTGTCTGTGAGAGGACGCCATCAGAAGGGACCCTGGAGAAACGTTGCCTACGAACCTGACCCGTGTGGGTTAGTAACGACTGAGGTAACATGCTACCTGGGTCCATTGACATTATTTCTGTTCCTGGTTGGGGTAGTTGGGCTTTTGTGGGTAGGGGGGTTGAGAGGGGAGCCATGGGGGAGGGAGTGGTGGTAACCAGGGTTTGTGTGTTTGCGGATACCTGTGGTGTGGTCCCTTGGATGTATTGTGTATCCCAATGGAGTGTCCCTCCTGCTGAAGTCAGGGGCGGTTTTGGGTTGTGGGTTGGCTGTGAGAGGAGACGGGTGTGGTGAGGGTCTCGCCTGGCTTCCCTGGGCTGGATGGGGAGGGCTATCGGTAGGGGTGGAGAATGAGACTCGAGTTCTGGCACATGGTCCTTTCCCAACGGTCCCCCATATGGAACTGGAGAATGACAAGATTGAACCGATGTGGGGAGGTGTGTGGCTCGTCCACTCTGGGTTGAACGTTCATGTGCGGTCTGTTATGAAACATCTGGAAGAGCGAGGGGGGATGATTGCTCTGTAATGCCATTGGTCATAGGCACGTGGAATGTTAAGGGCTTGAATTCCCCACAAAAACGCCAGAAGGTCTGGAAATATATAGTTGACCATCACTTAGATGTGGTGGGCCTCCAGGAGACATACCTCGTCCACAAAGATGAAACTAGGCTGAAGCATAAACAATTCCCCCTCATCTATCGTTCCTCTGCCGCCACAAAGCACAGAGGGGTGGCCTTGATGTTCCGCTCCATCCTCCATTTCCAACCTGTGGGGTTCCGAAATGACAGAGAGGGACACTGGCTAATGGTCAAGGGTGTGCTCCTCAGTAGACAGTGCACGTTCTTGGTCCTCTACTCTCCGAATGTCGGCCAAAATGGGTTCCTGCAGGACCTTCTGCGAGAGGTGGGGGACTTTGTAGAGGGAGAGCTAGTGGTACTAGGGGACTTTAATTTGGTCTGGGACAGAGACTTAGATTGCTCCCATCGCCTGAGGTACGACGCTGGCACCTTTGCCACGGATACCCAGGACAAATTTGGGGACTTAGGCCTTATTGATGGGTGGCGCGCACTCCACCCCCAAACTAGGGACTACACATTTTTTTCGCATGTCCACCACTCTTACTCTCGTTTCGATCATGTCTTTGTGAGTCAATCCTTACGGGGGGATCTCCGTGAAGGCAGCATATTCCCTCTATCGGTGTCGGACCACAGTCTACTGGCGCTTTGCTGGACATGGTCCCCCAAGGCGTCGTCCTACCGCAAGTGGTATTTCCCACCATCCTTAATCCAGGACGACTTATATTGCAAGGACTTGCGGAAGAGCATTTGTGAATTCTTTGACCTCAACCGGGTGGAGGATACCTCTATCTTCACAATATGGGACGCCTTTAAAGCCACCATACGGGGTAAATGTATAGCACTTAACT
This sequence comes from Lissotriton vulgaris, assembly GCF_964263255.1. Lineage (NCBI taxonomy): Eukaryota > Metazoa > Chordata > Amphibia > Caudata > Salamandridae > Lissotriton > Lissotriton vulgaris. Next base: position 579,950,501 of record NC_141687.1, on the reverse strand, counting down.
CCGTGCTTCACAAACGGCGCCGAACTGAACGGGAAGATCTTGAGCGGGAACTAACGGTTCTTGAACAGGCGCACAAACAGAACCCCTCTAGAGTAACGCTTCGCCCTTTGACAGCCGTTAGGGGTAAACTTAGAGCCCATTACAATAACCGAGCGGAGTTTACACTATTGAGGCTGCGGCGCCTCTCCTACTCCCAGGGGAACAAAGTTGTGAAACACCTGGCCCGCCAACTTAGGGACAAGAGGGAGAGGGAGTACATAGGAGATATCCGAGATTCCTCGGACGCCCTGACTCATCGAGACGAAGAGAAGGCAGACCTCTCTGGGGACTATTATGCCGCTCTCTACTCGGAGGAGGCTTTATCCCGAACGCCCAGGAGGAATACCTACGAGCGCACCCACTCCCCCAGGTCTCCCCGGAGTGGAACGATCTCCTTGCGGCCCCCATCACGTAAGAAGAGGTTAAAGAGGCAATAAAAGCACTGAAGCCGCATAAAGCGCCGGGGCCGGACGGCTACACCGCGCTGTTTTACCAGACCTTCACCACAGACATTAGCGGCTTCTTGACGCGGTTATTCAACACCATGGGGGAGACGGGAACGACTTCCAGGTCCATGGCGGAGGCGGCTATTTCAGTCATCCCGAAGCCAGGGAAGGACCCCACGGCCTGTACATCTTTCAGGCCTATCGCCCTACTCAATATAGACGCCAAGCTGTACTCATCCATTTTAGCTCGTAGGTTGCAGGACTTAATGCCAGCTCTAATCCACCCGAACCAGTCCGGCTGTATCAAGGGCCGTCAGACGCATGATAACACCAGACGAGTGGTCCACCTCATTGAGAAGGCCACCCGCTTCAAGATCCCGGCAGTCCTGGTAGGCCTCGACGCCGAGAAGGCCTTTGATCATGTAGATTGGAGCTTTCTATTCCGGACCTTGGAGGCATTTGGCTTTTCAGCTAAGTTTCTTACGATGCTCAGGGCGAACTACAGTCACCCCCGATCGAGAGTTGCTGTGAACGGTCACTGCTCTGCCTATTTCCCACATTCCCGCGGCACGCAGCAGGGCTGCCCCCTCTCTCCCCTACACTTTGCCCTGAGTATCGAACCTTTGGCCGTGGCAATTAGAGAGAATCCAGACATCCAGGGATTACCCTTTACGGGGGAACAACATAAGATCTCTCTCTTCGCGGACGATGTTCTGCTGTCACTGGCGGATCCCGCCCACTCTCTTCCTTATGTCCAGGAGGCCCTGGAGAGATTTGAGTCTTTTGCAGGATTTAAAGTCAACCTGAATAAATCCTATATTCTCAACCTTACACTTCCCACTACTGAGGTCGACCGCCTTCGACTTTTGTCGCCACTTCCATGGTCCTTCACGTCCTTAGTGTACTTGGGGGTCCACCTGACCCCCACTATTGGGAAGCTATATGCCGCCAACTTTCCCCCACTTTTGACGAAAATTCAAAGTGACCTAGCCCGCTGGAAGCCAATGTTTATCTCATGGCTAGGGCTGATCCACGCGATCAAAATATCTCGATTGCCCAAACTGTTGTACCTGTATCAGGCCCTCCCCATAGTCCCCGAAGGCGACTTCTTTAGCCGCCTCCGCTCTATGATGCTTCGCTACATCTGGCAGGGGGGTCGTGCCCGATTCTCCTTCGCTACTCTCCGGCTCCCGCAGAGGAAGGGAGGAGTGGGCCTTCCGGATATGCAGTTGTATTACAAGGCGGCACAACTCCGGGTCCTTGTAGAATGGTCGCAGCCCATGTCTGAAAAGCATTGGCTGCATATGGACCGTTCAGTGGCGGGGAGGACGATCTGGGATTTAGCATGGAAGCCAAAAAAGGATAGACCCAAGAATGTGTACGCCAGTACCCCCACAAGTACCACCCTGAAGGTATGGGACTCGGTCTCCCATGATGAACGGTGGACGTCCTTCCCGTCCCCATACACACCGATTCATTTTAATCCTGCCTTTCCCCCTGCGGAACGTGAGGGCCCTTTCGATGCCTGGAGGACCAGGGGCTGCCACGCCCTTACACACCTCTTTCATGGGGATGAGCCACTCACGTTCGCCAATTGTATGTGAGACTATTCGGTCCCGCCACTCGAACAATTCCGCCATGCCCAGATGCCTCACTGGGCACTATCACCATCAGTCAAAGACGTGGCTACCAGGCCGCCCACGGCCTTTGAGGCTTTCCTTGCAAGAACCTCCAGCATGCGAAGTACCATCTCCTTTCTGTACGACCTCCTGCTCTCCACCTCTTTATCTCCTAGGCTGTGATATATGGGTCTCTGGGATGACCTCCTGGGCCACCCCATATCTGACGAAGAGTGGTCTCATCTATGGCATGACATCGCGAGGCACAACCACTCGCTGGACCTCCGGGAGGCTCATCCTAAAACCACGATGGACTGGTACATGTACCCTTCCAAATTAAAGAGGATTTTTCCGGACTCCTCGGATAGGTGCTAGAGAGGCTGTGGAATGCTAGGCGACTTTCGCCACATATGGTGGGATTGCCCGATCATCCGTCCTTACTGGGCGGAAATCCTCTCCCACATCAAGTAGATCTTGGGCTACCCTATTAAGGACATGCTAGATCAAGTTTTGCTAGGACTTCGAGACCCTGACCTCGAGCACCAGACACGAGCTGAAAAAAAGATTCTTTGGCTATGTACGGGCGCGGCCAAGTTGACCTTGGCTGCGGCATGGGAGAAAAAGGAGGCCCGGCACTCGCCCTATGGCATGCGAGACTTTGGAGGTTACTAAGTATGGAACGAATGGCGGACATTTTTCGTGGCGATTTTAAGAACTTCACCTTTCGCTGGGGCCCTCTGGTCCGTTTTCTATCCAGCGGCTTGCCCTCTGCAGTTTGTCCTCCCTCATTGCGTAGCCTTCATCTATTTCAGACCTGAGTTGCTCTGATTGTATGATTCTGTGAGTGTATGAGTGTTACCACCACTGGGGAGCGGGGTGGGAATGGGTGGGTGGTGGGTGGGACTGTTGATGGGGAGTTTTGGAGACGACAGCACAATTCTTTGGCGGAATGGTAAGGGATGCAGACTATGATTACCAAGCTATTTACTCAGCGAGCTAGCGGTGTGCCGCTCTGAACTGGAGCCCACTTTGGGCCTGGAGCCCCTTGAGTCCGATCTGAACTTTGTTCCCATGATTGTTGCACAGCATGCGGACCTTGGGCCAGTGCTACTTCTCAGCCGAGTACAACAACTTCTGTATACCCAAACCGTACCCCCCTGCGAGGGAAATTAAGCAGGATTGTCGCTATCTGTGGTTTAATATTTTCAAAACTGTCAATAAAAACAACTTTTACAAAAAAAAAGCTGCCCACGAGTGCTGGCAGATGCTGGGCTGGCCAATACGCTTCATCAGATGTTACACACTCCACCCACACGCTGACCATTAATTAAGTTGGACAGCAGGTAAGAAAGACAGACGGGACAAGAAGAGAGGGGCCTCGAGTCAGGGTCATGTGGAAGGAGTGGATTCAGGCAACACCTGGAATCCAAAACGGGCCCTGGCAAAAAGGTCAAAACAGCACAACACAGTATAATGCTATGACTAGAATGGGGCTGAGGGGCTTTCATGGTTACGCCGTGGCAGCGTTTCCAGCGCTGACGACCCCATCTCCTTTTAGCGCCATGAGACCGTTGGTATACGAGCGCTTTACAAGACCCATAAACATAAACATAACCAGCAATCTGCCGGGCAGAATGGTCAGCCTGGCTGTGCGTGGGCTCGCCGGAAGGTTTTAGCTGACTGCACCTGCCTTCTGAGGGGCCTCACCCCAGGCTTTTCAAAATACATCTAGTCACAGTGAAAGCGCGATCCTCGCACCAGCACACAGAGCAACTCTGGCAGCAGCGGCCATGCTCACAGTCCCCCCTGCAGTTCTGACCTAACTCACTGCAGGGTGAAAACGGCCTCTGCAGCAGGTGTTCAACCGGCTCAGCAAACATTTCTGTTAAAACAGTGGCTCTTTTCTTTCTTTCGCCCCCTCTCTTCCGTGTGTTTTTCTTTCTCTTCTACAAACTCCCTGAATATTAGTCTCTAAAATTCACTTTGCTCTCGGTCGCCCACCTTTCCTTGCTCGTGTCTTCTCTCACGTTCTTTACCACCTTGTGCTTCGCCAAACTTCGTACACCGCACCTTCCTTTTCTACCTCCACCATCTTAGTCATAGAAAGCACTTTCAATATCACTAATTCCCACTTAGAAAAAATTTCTCTGATTCTTTCAGCCTGATTCATCATAGTGCCGTTTTGCGAGTTTGAAATAGCGAATCATAAGGAATCGCTATTCCAGACTCGCAAAACGGCATTCATGTAGGAATCGCAAAAACAAAAGCGATTCCTACATATTCCTTATTTGCGATTAGCAAATTGCTAATCGCAAATAAGGAATAACTCCCCATTCATTCCTATGGGCCAAAAGGCCCATAGGAATGAATGGGGAGTACTCCTTATTTGCGATTAGCAATTTGCTAATCGCAAATAAGATAGCGATTTAAAGGGTGCCAGGGGTGTCCAAAGGACACCCTGTAGCACCCCTTAAAAGTAAATATGAACAGGTGTTGCGCACACACATGTCCAAAGGATATGTGTGTTTGCAACATGCAACTTAGAAAAATGCTTTTAAAAGCATTTTTCTAAGTTTTCGCTATTTACCACGAGGTTTGACCTCACGGTAAATAGCGGGCCGAAATTGCGAATTCGCAATTTAAAAATGGATGATGAATTGCATTTAAGGAATCTCAAATAGAGATTCCTTAAATGTAATTCCTCGCAAATTTGCGAATTCGCTATTACCGATTTTTGCATTTGGGATGATGAATCCCAAATGCAAAAATCGCACTCGCAAAGGGCCAGATTCTCAGAATCTGGCCCTTTGCGAGCGCAAATCAGCTTGATGAATCAGGCTGAAAGTGAGATATGCGGGTCACAGATCCCTGGCTGTGCGAATAACGGTGTGCGATGGGATGAAGAATAATTTCAACTTTATTATAGTCCACTTTATGAAATCTCATGTACTACATTCAATAATATTTCATACTAGAGGTAGCAGACATGCTCCTAGAGGAACAGGTGCTCCATCTAAGGGTCAGGAGGTCAAAGACAGGCCCGCTAGGGAAAGGCACATGGGTGAATTTACATGCGGCCCCGGAACGCCTCTTATTGCCCAGTGGCGTTGGCAAGAGATTTCCTCAAAGGGCAACCAGTTGTGGCCTCAACCAGGCTGCTAGTACACATGGATGGGGCGCCACTGACTCGATATCAGTTCACCCGGGTGTGTAGGCGCGCGTTAGCCCAACTGGGTGAGGGCTCAGCACAGTTTGGCTCCCATTCATTTCGCATCGGGCGGCCACCACAGTGTCAGGGATTGGTCTGCCAGCAGAGGGAATCAAAAGGGTGGGTCGATGGCGCTCAGCTTGTTTTCAGCGGTATGAGTGACCAAATCTGGTATAGATAGAGGAATGATGCCAAGGGAACCGCTAGCCATGGTCATAACAGCAGTTCTCTCTCTTTTACAGTTGAAGAGCACGCGCCAGTGCACGTATGTTGTTGCGGGCATTCCTTTATTCACAGAGCAGCACAACAATTCCGCAGTTCCAGTCTGGAGAAGGCCCAGCGGGACCCAGGGTTTATGCACCACTGGGAGGGCATGGGGGAGTGGAGGCTTAGATTGCAGGACCTTTTTGGGCAACTTAAGCAGGCTATAGAAAGAGAGGGCGTCCCCACACCGGTCATTCTGGTCATCCACGCAGGTCACTAGACAGCCGAGGGGTGAGAGAGGCCTTGTTCGCAGCCATGTCAAGAATAAGAAAATACTTGCCTACAATCTCAATACTGTGGTCGTAGGTCATTCCCCAGGCACTATGATCTGGGAGGAAGGCACTAGTCAAGGCCATAAATGAGTCAGTGAAAAAGCTGAAACAATCAATCCAAAGAATCTTGGCAGGTTCCACCATGGGCACAATTTGGCACAACTTGCTCCATCTAAGGAAAAGGGAGCTGTTCTATCAGAACGGGGTTGATCAGTTGGGCAAGGGGCAGGAGCTTTTTATCCAGACTAAACTGGGGCAATCGCGGAGCACAGTCAGTGGCAAGGGGGAGGGTGAGCATGCCAGTTAGCTTCTCACCCTGTGGTGAGGCCCTACCAGATAACAACACATTGGGATGCACACCAATGGAGGTTCAGTGATTAATGGACCCCAGGAGGGGGTAGGAATTGCATGTACACTTCGCAGGTAGAGAGGGCGGACTGACCTGCTGGTTATCCTCAACTCTCCCGCTCTAACACGCAATGTATGGACTGATTAGATCCCTGGGGAGACTGCCTGTGTTCAGGAACCCTGGTGGGCCGGTGCGCTATGCGGTGCCCTGGATTTCATGTAGTACAACAGCTTTCTTGGGCGCGTTGGGTCCTTCTGGCACATCGTGTGCAGTGGAGGAGACACAAGAGGGGGGCTAGATGTGCAGTGAAGGTCAAGGCCAAGTTCAAGTTCAAGATCAAGTTTAATGTCATGCCTATTTACCTTACTGTCTTCTACCTGTTGATGCATCTAAAGGGTGTTTTGTAAATATAACCTATATGCAAGTACAGAATACTTCTTTCGTATTGGTTTTGGTTTGAATAACCTTGTTTGATGTGAATAAAAGGCTACGCCTTGGACAACATAACATGAACATAAGCTTTCTTTGGGACTAAGGCACAGGAAGGAAGGGGGTAAAGTATGGAATGGGAGAGTGGCACATTGTGTGCATACTACAATTCACCTGAACACCAGCCAGAGGATAGAACTGGAATGTGGAGTAAACAGGTAAGTACAGCTAAGAGCACATGAAATTAGAAACGCATAGGAACATGAACATTTCATTACATATCATTCCATCGTCTTTTCCCCTTGAACAAACAAAATAAAACAAACAAAGTAAAAGAGATTGATGAAAATAGAGGGTTTGCAAGAAGAGTGAGGCGAAGACGTCTGTACAACTGGAGACCCAAACATTACATGTGGGATTGTAGAAACTTCAGAATCAGAGCTTTAATTGCTTGTTTCACGTAGCAACCTGGGGAACATAGACATAAGATTGGATGTAGGCAAGCTTGACATTGAGGCAGAAGAAGTAATTATAGATTGAGAAAGGCCACTGGAGAACAACATTAAAAGGCTATTGGAGGACCCAGCAGTTGGTTCAGCAGACTTGAGCCACCAGCTGCTATCCAAATTAGCTCCCTGATTTTCAGCCTTACTCGAAACAAATCTCTTTGCTTGCTCCTCTGACAACTTTACTTACTTTGGGCTTTTTGACGAGGACACAATTTTCACCTCAAAAGAGACAGACTTGATGTGATGTTTTTTTTTCAAAATTATCTTTGTAAATACTCTGCTGAAGGAACAGTTTGAAGCAACTTGATCGCTCACATTTTGGAAAAAAAGACCCAAATCATTTTGTAAGTTTTAAATCCAGTCAGGACAAACACTGATCCTAGGAGCTCCTTTTTGTGACAACTTAAACAGTGAAACACCAATGGTACTGACTGGAGAGTCTGTCACAAGAAAATTCTCAACATCAAAGCCCAAGTTGTCTGAATGAGTTCTTAAAAAATCTATTCATCTTTTCTGCTAAACCTTTGGAAGAGGGAGAATTTAAGGTAACCTCCAAAAGTTTAATGTAAAAAATGACTCAATAAACTGTTTCATCTGCGTAGAAGTAAAATGTATACCGTTGCCTGCGACGAGTTCTTTAGGGATATCTTAAACACCAAAGATTTTTTCAAAAAATGTAGTTACAGAAGTGGTGTTGGGAGTAAAAACAAAATCAAACCATTCCCACTTCGAAGAATAATCAATTAACACCAACATACGATTTTGCTCTGATAGTAACATCACAAATGGACGAGCAAAGTCTAGGGCAACGTTCCGCCAAGCATCATTGCGCAAGGAAACCATGTGTAAAGTAGTCTCGTGAATTTTCCAATGTCTATCTGACAAGAGACAAATATTGCAATGATCAAGCCAATTGGAAGATCTGTGACTCCAAAGATGGCCACCAGTAGTTTGCAGATATCCTTCATGTGCTAGCTTATCAACAGACCCCCGATAGAACTAGAGATCTGTCTTAATAAAACACCCTTTACTACTGGCAATTCTTTAGAAACTCGGACAAAAGGTTTTAATGCAGTCTCTAAATTTGTTGTGGGTGTATAAATGAAAAGGTGAGACCCACAAAAGGTTCTAAACTTTTCAACAGCCCAACAACAAGCTTGTGCTTCTCTTTCAATTGTGCTGTAATTGAGTTCTAGTTGTATCAAAAACTAAAAGCAAAAGTCTTCTCTTATTCTTGTACCCAATGAGATAAATGACCCCCTAACCAAACTGGCTAGCATCCACAGTTAAAAAATAGTTATCACCAGACACAAAAGGTGAAAGAGCAGGTGCCAAAATAATAATAGGTTTAAGGTTAAGAAATGCCTCATTAACACATCACTCCAGATACATTTTTCCCCTTTTTTGAGTAAGTTAAGTATAGGTTGTACTACAAAAGCATAACCCTGACTAAAACATAAGTGATATTAACTTAAATCCAAGAAAGATTGAAGGGTATCCTTTTCTCATGGACCAATAGCATTCAAGAATGTTGTTGTTTAATACTCCGGAACTTATACTATGCCTAAACTAGCCAAAAATTGACTTTTGTCCCCTCTGAAATGTTTCAGACACATACCCCCAGTCAAAGATCTGAGTTGAATCCATCATCAATCTTTAGCTCACTTCGCCACCTCAGCTCAGACCCAGCTATATTCAAATCAGTCTTGACCCTGTGCCTCTTGGGAACAGTCCAGCCCGAACTGCCAAGCCAGGGCTTCCCTGAACGGGAAACAAGCATCCTGGGACCGGTTTCTGGGTAACACCCTTCATCAGCCAGGCTAGCTTGAATCCAGTGGTAAAGTAAGAAAGGGACCCACGTCAGGGCATACCCTGCCAACTTAGGGCAAACATAAGGAGATGATAGACAGAGTCCTGAAACTTTTCAGACACTCAACCCCAATCATTGATCTTGGTTGAATCCATCATCATTCTTTAGCTCACTTTGCCACCTCAGGTCAGATCCAGCTATATGCAAATCAGTCTTGACCCTGTGCCTCATGGGAACAGTCCAGCCCGAATTCCCAAGTGAGGTCTTCCCTGAACTGGAAACAAGCATCCTGGGACCGGTTTCTGCGTAACACCCTTCATCAGCCAGGCTAAGTTGAATCCAGTGTCAAAGTGAGAAAGGGACCCACGTCTGGACATACCCTGCCAACTAGGGCGAATAAACCAAACACAAGGAGATGATGGACAGAGCACTGAAACTTTTCAGACACTCACCTCCGTCACAGATCTGTGTGACTGTGGGCCACATCATCATTCTTTCGCTCCCTTCACCACCTCAGGTCAGAGCCAGCTATATTCAAATCACTCTTAACCCTGTGCCTCATGGGCAGGGCTGGACTGGTCATTCCTGGCACCGGGCAATCCACCGGTAGGCGGGATGGGGTGGGGGTCGTTTTTAGGTCGAGCCTAAGTCATTGCTTTAGCAATGCTTGTTTGGCAAGATTATAGTAAGGCTTTCAAAAGTGTACCCAAACTGCGGATTAGGTACAGTGCATGTGAGCACAACCACACGCATTGTGAACAGCTGCCATTTGCCACTTCCACAGCTGGGCGCATGCACATCGCACACCATTTGACTTTAAAGGAAGCCGCTGCCCCACCCCCACCACGCAATGCCGCTCCCCCGCCCCACCACGCAATGCCGAGAGATTGTTTCTTTTTTTTGTTTACGTACTTCGTGAGAGCACATTTTTTTTCCACCCGTCTCCCTCCTGTGATTTTCAACCCTCTGCTGCTCTCTCTTGTTTCAACTGTGAACATAAAGTGAGTCCTTCTGACTATGTCATTGATTGTCATTTTAAATTTTTAATAGAAGAACTTGTCGCGTGAGTTCGACGTTGTTACTCCACCGTAGTCATGCTGAGTCTCTGGCGGCTAACTGGAAGGTGACAGTACACAAACCATGCTTTACGGGCAGGGGCAGCCGTCTAGTGCCAAGGAGAGTGCATGTGCCTATATATCAAAGGTTATATATGTATGCTCAGCGAGTTAAACGGTGTCAGAACACATCTGCTTGAGCTCGAAGTCACACACTGTAGTCCTGGTGGGGCCAGTGTGGCGATTCATTCTTCCACTGTTTGTAAGCTGAGCACAACAAAATTGGGAACTAGCTGTAGTTCTCACCCAAAGGATACAGCGTGTCAGGGTCCTCCAATGCCGTCTTAGAAAGATGACAGCACAACCTACTTGCAGTCTGACATGTGGTTTGTCACCAGAATGCCTCGTTGGCATTGTGTGATCACTTGAACTGTTAGTCACTGCATATGATGACACACTTGGTGAGAGCGCATTTTTTTTTTCCAACCGTCTCCCTCCTGTGATTTTCAACCCTCTGCTGCTCTCTCTTGTTTTAACTGTGAACATAAAGTGAGTCCTTCTGACTATGTCATTGATTGTCATTTTAAATTTTTAATAGAAGATCTTGTCGCGTGAGTTTAATGTTGTTACTCCACCGTCGTCATGCGGAGTCTCTGGCCGCTAACTGGAAGGAGACAGTACACAAACCATGCTTTACCAGCAGGGGCAGCGGTCTAGTGCCAAGGAGAGTGCATGTGCCTATATATCAAAGGTTAACAACGTATGCTCAGCGAGTTAAACAGTGTCAGATAACATCTGCTTGAGCTCGAAGACACAAACTGTAGTCCTGGTGGGGCCAGTGGGGCGTTTTATTCTTCCGCTGTTTGTAAACTGAGCACAGCAAAATTGGGCACTAGCTGTTGTTCTCACCCAAAGGATATCACGTGTCAGGGTCCTCCGATGCCGTCTTAGAAAGATGGAAGCACAACCTACTTGCAGTCAGACATGTGGTTTGTCACCAGAATGCCTTGTTGGCATTGTGTGATCACTTGAACTGTTACTCACTGCATATGATGCGGATATTTGTTTGTATTTACAGGTATATTTGCATACATGTTCTAAAATCATGTTATAAAACTGTAAGTAAACAGTTTTCATAGCTATGCATTTCAACTTCAAGGTGTACAGGAATCCCAGACCAGCCTCACCCTGGCATATTCAGATGTCACTTACGAGGACAGCGAGAGGCGGGTTCTAATGACATCTGAAAAAGGGACGCAGAGTGGGCTAAAGCACTGGGCAATATGTTCACTAGGTGTATTTCAAGGGAAAATATAGCCTCAAGCAGGTTGACGTGATTTTTGTTCCTCCACAGAATATAGTGCCTGCTGAGGCGCTGAGTCAACACCCTTAACCATTTAAAAACACAACTGGGTAGCGAGAAGCATTTTTACCACATCAGCGCTAAACATTTATTTTGCATGAGTTCGTTTTTTTGGAAACATACAGCATCATTTGAAAACTTGGCTAGTCATCATCAAGTCGTACAAGCCGGCCTGCAGTGAGTAATAACGATATACACTCCATTGGCTGGGGAATTACAGTGTGGGGTCGAATTGACCAGTCCTAAACACCCACAGAATCCCAAGTTTCAATTTAAACAGCTACAATAGATAAATAATAAAAAGCTACATCTTTTATACTTGTTTTAAACGATAATTTACAGATATTGTCACAGTTACCAGATCAAAATTTGTGCTTACTAGTGCTTGTTTTAGGTCGAACTTGCTCGACTTTTTGTAAAGGGGCTTTTCAAAGTGCTACCCTGGGTTCCCTGGCCTAAAACGTGCGTGCATGTGCGCGTGAAAGCGCGCAGCGCCAGCTTGCTCCATGTCAACGTGTTGCGCCCTTTCCCCCCACGCATTCCCAGCGCTTTGATGCTTCCACCGCACTCCAATTGCTCCCCTCTCCCGTGGCATTTGTAATCCTGCCCCCTGCGTTGCCCCCTCACCCTCACACTGTGGTGGCGTCTCACTTTGCTCTTTGGTTTCTTGTTCTTTTATAAATTGCGCGTTTGTTCCTTGTTCCTTTATCTCTTTCATTCCTATTTCCATTTCTTTATGCTCTTTTAAACAGTTCTTAAAATTCGTTACCCTTCGACTTCTTTAATTTTTCATCGTTAATTGACGTCTTTAGTAATTCTTGTCAAATCGTTTCAAAATGTGCAATTGGGGCACATCAGTAGGTGGGGGGGGGGGAGCACTGACACAGACACCAAAATAGTTTGATAAAGGCCGCTTTATTGGAATCAGGTGCAACCTGGAAAACACCCACCTGGCCTGTGCCGAACAAAACAAATGCTCACTAAATAACAACTGCCTGACAGCCCCACACCCCCACCCCTAAATGTATCCCCAACATTGCAACCGAAATACAAACATCCACTCAGCATCCTACCCCCCTACCCACCCAACAGCAAAGACCTCAGTGACCTCAATGACCTCAACCCCCCACCAACCGATACAGCTCCAGGCCTCCTGCAAATCCCCCCCTTTCTTATTAGGAAAGCGCCACCAAGTAACCGCACCTGTTCCAGCGACACCACAACTCCTGACACCTTACCGTCCCAGTGCACCATCATCCAACAAAACCTCCCCAATAGCCGCACCACGCCAGGGAAAACCCCCTGCAAGGGGACCCCCCCCCATAACCACCCAGGGAGGGAGGCAGGGACAAAACCGAATGACAGGGACCCGGCTGCTGTGTCACTGCACCACAAAGGTGGGTAGTGACACAAAATGTCCGGTTATAAACCGGACCAGCCCAAAAGGAGCCAAAAAGGAGCCCAACCAGCCCAACTAGCCCACCCAGCCCAAAACGTCACGCCCACAGTGCTCTCCTGCCCCCCCCCACCCACTGCCCCAAACTTCCCCCGGGGGGAGACCCTCCCGATGATCGGCCGCCCCCCCAAATCCCCATTAATCGCTTTCCGCGATTTTTGAACGTTTACTTTCATAGTTTTCTTTTCTCTGTGTCAGTCGGAGACAGACCTCTGTGTGTCATTGTTTGGGGGCACCCTATCCGTCCTACGAAACGAACTCGAAAATGGAAATAATGTTTTCAATAATACCTATTTCTCTACTTCAGATGAAGATCTAGTTTTGCCAACACCCACAACACACAGAAGAGAAAGCAGTCGAATCGTCAATAGAAGTGCTAACGCGATTTCTGAATGTTTAATCTGTCTCCCTCTTTGCAACAAATGATGATTTAAAGGGACAGAGGTCTGACAAAAGGCTGCACAGAAGTGGAAAAGAAATCGATAAGGAACATAATGATGGTTTCAAAAGAGACGTGTGCAGGGCACAAGTCCTAAAAAAAGAAGTGGGGGGACGCTGTCACCGGTAGTGACATCACGACAGGAAGTTATGTCATTACAGGTGGCTTGCACCATCGGGCCCATTGCTTCCCCACTCTCCCCCTTAGATGCGATTGCATCGGAGAAGTCAGTGCGTGAGCAGCGTGCTGTGACCTCCGATCTCGTCCTAGAGAGGCCAAAGAGTGAAGTCAAGCTGTTTGGCAGGGGGGGGGGGCAGCGTCGACCCGGTAAAATAAGTGGGGAGACGTCGTCCACCCGTGTGGTACCCCGACTCGAGCCCTGGACGCGTGTTAAGTTTACACTACACACTCTTTACATGGGAAGCAAACTTACAGGGCACGTCTGGCCAACATCTATCGCTACTGTTTATTTCTATCTATCTATCTATCTATCTATCTATCTATCTATCTATCTATCTATCTATCTATCTATCTATATATCTATCTATCTATCTATCTATCAATCACCCTCACTCCATCTATCGCCCTCACTCTATCTATCTATCGCCCTCACTCTATCTGTCTATCGCCCTCACTCTATCTATCACTCATACTCTATCTATCTATCTATCTATCTATCGCCCTCTTTCTATCTATCTATCGTCCTCACTCTATCTATCTGTCTATCTATCGCCCTCACTCTATCTATCTATCTATCTATCTATCTATCTATCTATCTATCTATCTATCTATCTATCTATCTATCTATCTATCGCCCTCACTCTATCTGTCTATCTATCGCCCTCACTCTATCTATCTATCTATCTATCTATCTATCTATCTATCTATCTATCTATCTATCTATCTATCTATCTATCGCCCTCACTCTATCTATCGCCCTCACTCTATCTATCGCACTCACTCTATCTATCTGTCGCCCTCACTCTATCTATCTATCTATCTATCTATCTATCTATCTATCTATCTATCTATCTATCTATCTATCTATCTATCTTTCTATATGGTGCCCTCACTCTATCTATCTATCTATCGCCCTCACTCTATCTATCTATTGCCCTCATCTATCTATAACCCTCACACTATCTATCTATCTATCTATCTATCGCCATCACTCTATCAATCACCCTCACTCTATCTAACTATCTCGCCCTCACTCTATCTATCTATCGCCCTCACTCTATCTATCTATCGCCCTCACTCTATCTATCTATCTATCTATCTATCTATCTATCTATCTATCTATCTATCTATCTATCTATCTATCTATCTATCTATCTATCTATCGCCCTCTATCTATCTATCACCTTCACTCTATCTATCTATCTATCTATCTATCTATCTATCTATCTATCTATCTATCTATCTATCTATCTATCTATCTATCTATCTCTCTCTCTCTATCTATCTATCTCTCTATCTATCTATCTATCTATCTATCTATCTATCTATCTATCTATCGCCCTCTTTCTATCTATCTATCTATCTATCTATCTATCTATCTATCTATCTATCTATCTACCTATCTACCTATTTATCTATCTATCGATCTATCTATCTATCTATCTATCTATCTGTCTATCTATCGCCCTCTATCTATCTATCTATCACCTTCACTCTATCTATCTATCTATCTATCTATCTATCTATCTATCGCCCTCTTTCTATCTATCGCCCTCTATCTATCTATCTATCTATCTATTTATCTATCTATCGATCTATATATCTATCGCCCTCACTCTATCTATCACCCTCACTCTATCTGTCAATCTATCACCCTCACTCTATCTGTCTATCTATCGCACTCACTCTATCTGTCTATCTATCGCACTCACTCTATCTATCGCCAACACTCTATCTATCTATCTATCTATCTATCTATCTATCTATCTATCTATCTATCTACCTATCTACCTATTTATCTATCTATCGATCTATCTATCTATCTATCTATCTATCTATCTATCTATCTATCTATCTATCTATCTATCTATCTATCTATCGATCGCCCTCACTCTAGCTATCTGTCTATCTATCACCCTTACTCTATGAATCTATCTATCAATCTATCTATCTATCAGTCTATCTATCTATCCATCTATGTATCTATCTATCTATCTATCTATCGATCTATCTATCTATCGCCCTCACTCTATCTATCACCCTCTATCTATCTATCTATCTATCTATCTATCTATCTATCTATCTATCTATCTATCTATCTATCTATCTATCTATCTATCGCCCTCTATCTATCTATCTATCTATCGATCTATCTATCTATCTATCGATCTATCTATCTATCTATCGCCCTCACTCTATCTATCACCCTCACTCTATCTGTCTATCTATCGTACTCACTCTATCTGTCTATCTATCGATCGCCCTCACTCTATCTATCTGTCTATCTATCACCCTTACTCTATGAATCTATCTATCTATCTATCTATCTATCTATCTATCTATCTATCTATCGATCTATCTATCTATCTATCTATCTATCTATCTATCTATCACTCTCACTCTATCTATCACATAACCACAGCATCCCTCAGCACCACCACAGCATCACTCAGGGGCACCACAACATCACTACGCACAACCACAGCATCATTGAACTCCACAGCATCACTCGTCGCCACCACAACATCACTCAGCACCACCACAGCATCAATCTGTGCAACCATTCAACAACTGGTTCAAATATGTTCTCTCAATGTTTCAAGCTTTATTACAAATGTCACAAAAAGATGTTAATATTTCACTTCTGTTCTTGGATTTTTGTCACAATAAAATACACTGAACATAATCTTCACAAAAGTTATTTACAAAAGTTTAAGCTATTGCCATTATAAATTACAATAACTTTTATTTAAGTATTAGTTATTAAAAAAATTAAAAGCCATTGTTATTTGTAATATCAATACATCTAAGTCACGTAAATACAACACATATTGCATTACAAATGCTATAGGTGTCACATTTGCAAAAGTTAAAACTATTGGCATTGTAAATGACAAACCTATTGATTTAGCTGTTTTCAAAACCAACACATAAATAAAAAATTTGTCATTCACAATACCAATAGCTCAAACTTTCCTAATGCGAGACCTATTGCATTGCAAATGCTTGTTTTTAGAGGGGGCCGGGTTTGCTAGGGCTGATTTTTGGTCCGTGAGTCAGAGTCAGACTGTACTGCAGACAGTAGCCTGTCTGTCTGACCTACGCTCCGCTCCGTATGGGGAAAAAGCACAACTGCAATTGGGGTCAGGAAAGTGCACTTCTGTGCACCCGGTGCAGGCAAAGGAAGGCAGGTATGGGTAATGATATAAACTGGCAGGTTAATGACGCTGGTGCGCAGCGTGCATATATCTCCAAGTCCACTTTCTGTGTCTGCGCAGTCTTACTCTTACAACAGATATCAACTTATCTTGATGATATGGAAAGAGAACAGAGAAAAGGTATTCAAGGAGGTTTAGCATTTTCAGAATTGAGGGAGGAATTATGTTTAAAAACAATCTGATCTAAATAAGTTGTAAAGGGTAACCAAAAAAGCTCTCTTTTAAGTGTTGGTTTACAGGAGGAGGCAAAGGCAACATCAAGTCTATGAAAGTGACAAAGGCTATTCCACCAGTGTTGTGTAGAAAGATTAGTGTGAGTTTTCCAGTTGAGGGTAATGTGCTGAAAGGCTAGAGCGAGCATGAGATCAAAAAGATCACTATTATGAGCGGGTATAGATAAAGAGTCAGAGAGGCTTCCAGTAAACAATAAAGGTATTGAATAAGAGATAGAAAGGTAAAACATTTGAGATATATAGGACCAAACAGATCTCCAAAAATTGGAAACCGATGAACAGAGAAAAAGAAGATGCATAAGGTTAGCCTCAGAAGAACCACAGGTCCAACAATTAGAATCTGAATCAAGAGAAAAACGGGCAATACAGACAGGGGTAAGATAGAGCCTATCATAGATAAAAAACATAGATTGAGTAAGAGAGGCAGAGCGAGAGATTTTTAAAGATCTAGACCAAAGTCTGTCCCAAAAGCAGATAGTCCATTCACATCCCAGATCAGACTCCCAGGAGAGTTCCAATTTAGATTTAACTCGATATGGATTGGGGGCTAGATAATATTTATATATAAGAGAAGCTTTGGGTAAGAAGAGGACAATATTAAGAATAGAGTTTTGGGCATCAGGAGGAGATGAGGGGGGAAGAGAGTAATACACATCTAGAATAATTGCCATAAGAGTGGTAAACTTCTGTAAGAAGGAACGAGGACAATGGATTAAGGTTTGAAATTCGGGAAAAGAGCATGGCAAAAGGCCACTGAAAAGATGTTTAACCCAGATGATGTTCTTTGTCCTCCAAGAATTCCAGAAAATGGGACTATTATTGAGAAGAATAAGAGAGTTATGCCAAATAGGAGAACCTTAGAAGTCAAACCGAGAAAAGGGATTAGGTAGAACTAAGGGCTTCAGAAGGGAACAAGTATGTCTAAACAAGGGGAAGGATGTATGAGAAGTTTTGGCAGAAAAAGTTATTACTTCCTTGAGAGAGAAAGGCAATAATAAAGTTTGCTCAATGGATGACCAAAGAGGAGTTAAGGGAGAGTGTTCAGTTACGAGCCAATTCAAAGCTTGACGAAGAGAAAAGGATTCATGATAAAGAAGAAAATCTAGAAAATTTACACCACCACTAGATTTGGTCTTACGAAGACAAGAAAGGGCAATTCTAGATTTTTTATTCTTCCA
The DNA here is from genome assembly GCF_964263255.1 of Lissotriton vulgaris. Taxonomy (NCBI): domain Eukaryota; kingdom Metazoa; phylum Chordata; class Amphibia; order Caudata; family Salamandridae; genus Lissotriton; species Lissotriton vulgaris. The sequence continues at coordinate 579,932,434 of NC_141687.1, read as the reverse complement.
AAGAAATTTAGAAAGACAAGAATCAATATTTTTCATGTATATGGCAGGAATGTGGACGGGAAGCATAGAGAGAATATAAATTAAGATTGGGGCAATCATCATTTTAATTGAATCTAATCGACCCCACCAAGAAAGAAAAAAAAAAGGGTATTCCAGGAAAAGAGTAATTTATCAATACGAGACAGAACAGTAGTCATGTTAAATTTAATCGAAGAAGCAATAGAGTTGGAAAACAATATACCTAAATATTTAATTTTTTAATCATTCCATACAAAACTGGTGGACGAAAAAGAATAGGAAAGGCAAAATTTAGTAAAGCAACGGATTTCTGTTTTGTCTGAGTTAATCTTGTAACCAGAGACCTTGGAAAAGGAGTCAAATTCATTAAGCAAAGGAGAGACAGAGATTTTAGGATCAGAAATAAGTCAAAGGATATCGTTCGCATATGCGGAAAGTTTAAGTTGCTGGTCCCCAAAAGAAAAACCAGAAATAGAGTGATTGTTACGGATAGAAGATAAGAATGGCTCAAGAGCTAGGATAAAAAGAAGAGGAGATAAAGGGTATCCTTGACGAACTCCACGTTGAAGAGGGAAATAGGATGAAATAGAACCGTTAACTAATACTGAGGCCCTGGGGGCAGAATACAAAAGAGAAATAAGTGAAAATAATTTGGGACCAAACCCATGCCACTGTAACGAGGCAAATAAGAAGGACCAATCCACTCTATCAAAAGCCTTCTCAGCATCAACTGATATGGCCACTAGAGAAGTAGACATTGAGGGAAGTTTGTTTAGGACATTAAGAAAAAGTCAAGGGATATCAGAGGTGTGCCTGCCTTTGACAAACCCACACTGTTCTTTCCCAATAAGGTGGGGCATGAGAGGATCTAGACATAGAGAAAGTAGTTTAGCAAACAATTTATAATCAACATTTACCAAAGATATCGGGCGATAACAAATAGTTGCCTCCTGAAAGATACCTTCGGTCTTACCAGCCAAAAAAAAGGAATGAAAAAGTGCTAAGAGTTTCTGAAGTAAAAGATCTGAAAAGTGTATATAAAATTCAACTGAAAAGCCGTCTGAGCCAGGAGTCTTCCCTTTAGTGAGTGAATTTAGGGCTTTGGATAATTCTGTAAGAGACAGGTCTGACTCAAGAGCAAGAAAATTAAGATGGGATAAAGGAGGAGGAAGTTTCTCAAGATATTTCTGAAAGCTAGAAGAAGAATGAGGAGATTCGGGAGTGTAAAGATTTTGATAAAAGAGTTTGAATTCATGAAGTATTTGTTGATCTTGGTGCAAATGAGAGTCGTTGGAGGAGAGTATTGCATCGATGACGGTGTCGTCTTTACGTGTTTTGAGATAGCTTGCCAAAAGCTTTCCTGCTTTGTTACGACCACCATAATAGCGAGCACTACTACGCAACAGAACAGAGGAAGCATTATCAGTAGTGATTTTATTAAAGGCGAGTTTAACTCATATGCGTTCTGGTAAAACAGAATGTTTTGAAGAAGTGTAAAATTTGTGTTCTAAAAGCTTGATATATGCCAAGGTGGTTTTGCGTTGCTGAAAGAAGCGTTTCTTCTTTTTTGAGACGAAATCAATGATAAAGCCTCTTGCAGTAGCTTCAAAGGAATCCCATATGATATGTGGAGCTGAGATGGGTGCACAATTAAGATCAAAGAATTCAGATGCGAATGTGCGAAAAGAAGAAGAGAAGAGAGTTATTAAAAGGCCAACAAGAGGATTTGGGGTGTGGAGGGAGCAAATCCAGGTCAGTTACTATTGGGGCATGGTCAGAAATAACAATAGGTTCTATAGAGGAAGAGAAGAGATTTTGGGATATTGGTTGGGAAAGAAAGATATAATCCAAGGGAGAGAGAGAGGTGTGGGGAGAAGAGAAAAAAACCTTTCACATTCCAGGAAATAACTCTGAATGTAGAAACAGTAAAGCTTTATGAAGAACCAAATATGCATTAATAGAAAAATGAAAGAAAAACAGACGAGGAATAGGGATGAAAATTAGAGGAGAAAAAGGGAAGAGAAGTAGGAAAGGAGATAGATAAGAAGAGACAGTACATATCCATAAAGGACGACTGAGAAGAACATACCTGAGGGGGAACGGGAACAAAGGAAGAAGGCTGGGGCAATGGCGATGAAAGGAAGACGGGACACCCAAATCAGGGAGTCCAAACCACACCAGAACATATAAGCAAGTGTAGACAAACCAGACAACTATAAATATGATAAAACTTAACTGTATGAAGATAAGAAAAGGGAATTGAGAGGGCATAAAAATAATAAAGAATAAATGGAGAACATATGTCAAAGCGAACTGAGAACACCAACAATAAATATGAAATATAGAAATGGCAAATAGAATAATAGTGGAGAGGAAGATAACAAAAAGTCATACGTAATGTGAAACACTAGGAGAAAAAGGACAGCCAATATAACATGAGAAAAGGAAACGCGGATATAACAAGTTTGAATGCCTTACAGATAATATAACAACAGTGATGAATAATAGGGATACGAATATAAACATGTTAATCCATATAATAAACAGGGAAAGCTGAACATGGAACAAATATAAACATGGACAAAGATGACTCATATATTAACATTGCAATATCAATATGAATTCTAATGGTATGAGTAGAGCATATCAACCCGTAGGAGGATTAGTGGTATCCATGTTGACCGAAGAATGAGAATGGATAAACTTCTTGAGTTCTGTAGGATCTTCAAAGGACATGGTTCGATTCTTAAAAGTAACTTTAAAGATGTAGGGGTGGAAAAGACCATAGCAAGCACCCATTGAGAGAAGAGGAGGACGAAGATTAAGAAACTATTTTCGTCTGGTGGCTGTGACATTGGAGACATCCTGAGAGAGGAAGACTCTCTGACCTAGCCATGAAATTTGCCGTTTGGCTCTAGCTGCAGAGAGAACAGAGAGCAGGTCAGTGAATTTCAAGAAGAGAATAATGACACTCCATGGTTTGACCGAGGAAGATGAAAGTGAAGGACGTGGACCAAGTCTATGGGCTCTCTAAATATTTAGCATTGTTGAAGGAGGCATCTCAAGTAATTTTCGGAGAAAGGTTGACATAAAGGTGACAGGGTCTTCTCCTTCCAAAGATTCTGGCAAACCATAGATACGTAGATTATTCCTTCTATTACGAAGTGTGTTGTTGAAACTTGCAGACTTCCTTTTCAAGAGAGGAAAGTCTTTGAGAATCAGGCTGGATCGACGCTAGTTGTTGCTCCATTGTAGAGACTCTGTTCTCCATTGAGGATCACTTTTCTTCCAGAAATTGCATCTTACTGTTTGTTTCCTCCACAAACGGGCGTAAGGCGCGAATTTCCTCCAATAACAATTCCAAGGAGATGGTTTGTCAGGTGATGGAGGGTCTTGTTTCAGTCTTTCAGAAGTGGAAGTAGGAGGAGACTGGGAGCGAGCAGAAGATACTCCAGCCATATCTGTAGAAGAAGGAGTCTCCGGTGTGGACGCCACAGACTGTGAGGGTGACGATGTGGAGGAAATTTTAGGGACAAAAACAAACTGTGGCTTGTGAATCCTGCCCATGTGCAGATGCCCAATCAATGAGAGAAGCTCTGCATTGGTTAAAGATTATCATGAAAGAGAATGGTAATCCATAGCAAGCCTAGATCATGATATCAAAAATCGACAAAAAAAATTAGAAATAACCTGATCCCACCTTGGTAAGATGGAGAAAAAGCACATCTCTGGTATGAAAACTAACACGGAGGAACCACATTTTGGGAACCCATCCAGCTGCGCAGCCAAATCCTGAAATGTTATGAGTTCAATAAATCAAATATTCAATGCTTAAGCCTTGTACTCCTTATTATTACTGTTTACTTTAATCACTTTTTCAGTGTCTAGTCGAATTGTTTTACTTATTCATCTGTATTACTGCAAAACATGAAGCACACACAATGGGAGTGTAAGTTTCCATAAGTCTTACTGAAGACATCCAATTAGAGAGATGACCCTGAGAAGCGTGTTAGGAAGAGAAAAACTCATTCACATATCAAGCAACATTGTGAGAAATTGGCGAATCCAGCAGGCGTTGCATTAGGAAAATGATCAAAATGTTCATAAAGCAGAGTATTATGTAGAAACTCTGAGGAGTGAGGCAACAGCAGAGAATGTATGCAGCAACACATTCAATAGAAAAGGCAGTTTACTTTGGTAGTAAAATCCTGAAAGAGACATGCTTGAGCTACAAATGAGACTGAAGAGCATCTGTTGTGAGGAAGAATGAAGAGTTACAGCCGTTACATGCAGGGCTGACAGGAACAATACCGCAACCTCAAAATGACGGCCGGCCGAAGAAAATATTCAAATGAGAGGGAAGACGAGAAGCGCAAACGCGACTTACACTCTGGAGCCCTTCATTCTCACGGCATGTTCCGGTTCTTGAATCCGTGAAGGCCATCAATAAAAAGTGCGAAAAGACGCACTTGCCTCTCGAAGAACGCCCCGGTGTGTCAAAGCTCCGGGTTCAGGCGGCCATCTCGCGCAGCGCCGAAACCACACCCCTGGCTATTATTTCTTAGTTGCGAAAAAAAGAACAAATAAAGAGCATCAAATTACTCTTTTACAGACATTCTTTGTTTTAATTTGAATTTCTAATGAACTTGATGATCATGTTCCATTTATTGAAGGAGCTGATTGAAATGTATAAAATGATATTACTTGATTAGGATGTAAATATCACCAAACTATATAGCAATTACAAAGATGAAGGCCTAAATTGTTCACAAAGGAAGATGGAGTCATGTTCTTCAAGGACAACATATTGAAGAGAAGAAGGAGCATACGATGAGGTAGGAAAGGATTTTTGGCATGCTTGAAAGAAAAGGATTAACAGTGACATTTTCCAAAAGCAGATTTACAGAGAATAGCATAACTTAATTGGAGCATGAAATATGCAAAGATGGTGGTTAACTGAGCAGTAAATTAATAAATACTATTAAAAATGCATCTGCCCCAGAAAGTAAGAAAGGACCTTGGCATGGCAGTATGCAACTCAAAGTATGTGAGCATATTCGCAGATAACACTAACCAAATGAGTCAACAACAAATCTTAAGTCTGAATGGACTGTGAAGTGTCAGAGAGATAATTGACTAATTAAAGATGCTGTCAGCAGTGCTCATGCATTGTAGGGATTCCCCAGGTGGGAGCATAATCACAATGGTTGCCGGTGTTAATGGGTTGGGAGCAGTGTGTTCATAGAAGAATAGTTGCGGAAAGGAAGTGGTAGCAGCTTTAGCTTCACAGTCTCTTCATCTGAAGAAAGATATTTTGTGGTGGAGAGGGAGATAGAGAGAGATTAACCCTGGTATGGGTCATGATTCACTTTACATAATTTTTGTAGGGAAAGAGTTTCACCACTTACATAATCACAAAGCAGTTTATTACAAGTAACCTATTTCGCTCCTCTGCAAACCTAGCATGATTGTCCATTCGTTCACAAAAGTTTTCATATCATGGGACATATGTTCCTGGCACAAAAAAAAATGTTGCAAATTTTCTTTTTACAAGAATGCCCATTCCCGTAGAAGAAAATAAATTACCAGGGCCTGTGGGATAGCTGCAAAGTTCCTTGGGTGAGGGATGGTGGGATTACAGGAGCAGGAAGAGAGGAAGAAAGAAGCAGGTGACATACTGATGCTTGTCGATGAGGAATTCGTAAATAAAGCTTGGCCTAGAGAAGGGGTAATTGTATCAAGTGTCAATGAATTTACGAGATTCCCAAAAAACTGAGAGCACCCATGTGTGCATTTTTGTTTCTCAGAGTGCCTTGTAAAAGTTGGCAATGGATATTATGGGATCTTTAGGTAATGAGCAGAAGCATATTAATTGTGGTGCATGTCAGCGATTTAGTTACTGTTTATATAGCATGCGTTTTTTTCCTCTAGTTGACTTATCGTTTCGTTTCAACACCTTTTTGACCCACGTACAGGCAGTGGTGGCTGGCAACATTTGAAAGTGGTGCGGCAAGTGAACTGGCACTGTGAGAAACAACCAGCAATGTCTTTAGGCTCAATGCCAAAGCTCTCAATTGTGGCTCCTTATAAAGTGTGTTTATAAAGGACCACGGCTGACAGCTCTGGAGTTGAGGATGAAGGCAGTGCAAGTTTCTCTCAGTACCTATGCGTGGTCAAAAAGATTTGAAAACAACGAGCTGACTCAGGGAACTAATACGCATCCACATAAAGTAACTAAATCGTTGACATGTATTACTTCAACATTTTAAAGTTAACCTTTTTTACTTTAAAATGTTAATGTAATGCATGTCAGCGATTTAGTTACTGTTTATATTGCTTAAATATAGAAATTAAAAACTAACAGCCAGATTCATCAAGGTAAGGAATTGCGAGTCCTTAATAGCGAATTTTAAGGATTCGCTATTAAGGGCTCGCAAAACGGGATTCATGTAGGAATCGCAATTGAATTTGCGATTCCCACTGATTCCTTATTTGCGATTAGCTAATTTCAAGGGTGCCAGGGGTGTCCAAAGGACACCCTGTAGCACCCCTGTAATGTAATCTATATTGGTGTTGCGCACACACATGTCCAAAGGACATGTGTGTGTGTAACATGCAACTTAGAAAAATGCATTTAAATGCATTTTTCTAAGTTTTCGCTATTTACTACGAGGTTTGACCTCGCGGTAAATAGCCGGCCAAAATTGCGATTTCGCAATTTTAAAATGGTTCAAAAATTGCATTTAAGGAATCTCAAATAGAGATTCCTTAAATGCAATTCCTCGCAAATGTGCGAATTCTTTAATAGCAAATTTTGCATTTGGGATGATGAATTCCAAATGCAAAAATTGCACTCGCAAAGGGCCAGATTCTCAGAATCTGGCCCTTTGCGAGCGCAATTAAGCTTGATGAATCTGGCCGTAAATGTTAACATACTCACTTGCTGCTCGTCCTTCGGTCCTCAGTGTATTTCTCCAGTCCATCCGAGTACAGGATCTCAGAGCAAAATCCCCTAACCAATCCAGATGCTGCTGTTGTGCTGATAATGTTAACAAGCATGAGAGAAGTGGTTGTAGCAGGCTGCTTTGGCACTCCTTTTGACACTGAGGGCACGTTGCTGCTCTCCAGCCGGCTGTCTAACACAGGTCAGCTTGGAGAGGTTTAAAAAGCGCAGGGCAGACTGCTTGTTGCAAGACAGTCAGCCATACAAACATGCGCACTTCAAACAGGAATAGCGACCACTCCTTCTTTTTGCTAATCAGCAGCAATGGAACCGCCCTTCCCTCATGCTCAGTTTAGGCTGTCAGACGTAAAACATAAAATGGTGATAAAACCGTTTTATTACCATTTTATTTTTCACAATTGCTGCTCTCGCAGCAGTTGTGTGCAATGCTCCTCTGCTCTTATGAAGAAGCCGCTGTGCGCACAGGCACTGTGAGAAACCTGCACTGCCTTTAGCCTTAACTCCAGAGCTCTCAGTTGTGGTCCATTTTAAACACTGTTTATAACAAGCCAAGATTGAGGGCTTTGGCATTGAGCCTAAAGACATCACTGGTTTCTCATAGTACAAGTTCTCTCTACACACCGCTTTCAAATGTCGCCAGCCGCCATTGGAAGCAGCCCACTTTGCATTGTTTGCTGCCCAATTAACTATGCAGATTAAATCTAGTCTCATTAAAGACTTCCTGTTGACTGAGGTACAAAATGCTAAAGACCCCTGTGCTGGCTCAGTTCTGCCATAGGGAGTAGTGCAATAGCGTTTAGGGACGAGGAAACGACAAGCTTCTGCTCATTAGGACTGCCAGGGGCAGCATCATTTTATCATCATTTTATTTTTCAAGGGAAACATCATTTACCACGAAGGCATTACCACTACTAACGTTTACCACGTGACACTTACCACGCAGGGTGCCTTCCACGCAGGGTGCCTTCCACAACGTCTTTACCACGGGCTGGGGGGGAGACGTGGCATTCCTTCAAGTCGATCTGCGTGGGCATGGGGGGGCAGAGGGGGGGGGGGCTCGGATAGGCTGGGGGGGTCTCCCCCCCCCCCAAAATAACAAGCAGGTTACTTTAAAAAAAAAAAGATCATAAATTTAAAAGAAAAAGGAAAGAGCCTCCCCCAAAGACGTGCCGTGTACGTCAAAAAAGCAGTCCTTTTTTTGTTTTGGTATACGTGTTTTGACGCTTGTTTCAATGGAGGATAGAAGTAAGGGCTCGTAATTTAAAGTTAAATATGTGTGTAAATCAGCTTAAAAAACGGGTTGCAATCGTGACTGAAAGTGTATTTTAAAATGTACATTTATTTTGAACAATTGACCTTCTTCGTTGTATTTTTCATCCATCTTGGTTGGGGACACGTCTTTGAAGGGTCAGTGAAAGTGACAAAAGACAAACGCTGTCACTACGCAACATATTTTTTTGTAACCTATTACTTTCATTGTGTTTACTTATGCGTCGTTTCTGCTTCAAAAACGTTTGGTGCATCATTACGTTATATGCGTGGTAAAATACTTCGTTTTAATTTTCAGCGTGTTAAAACCTCTTGCGTTGTTAAATTCACGTAGTATTGGCATGCGTGGAACTTGTTTGCGTGCTATAATCATATATTCATTTTTCAATACTGCTGGCCTAGGTTAGGGCGGGGCCATCCTGCTGAGCGACACGTTTTTGGGAGGAGTGCTGGTCATTTGTAAATGCGAATGTCAGTTTAGATGGCCATCTTAGGCCGACCAAACAGACATGTGCACACATGTTTCTCCAACCCAGCTGTGTTCCAAAAGCCGGTTTGAGAAAAGTCTCAGGCACCCTGCGCCTGAGCAAGCGTCAAGTCAGTCCACATAGGACAATCATGGTGCTGCAGTCATGCTGGTGTTGCTCTCATGTTACCAGCATGAGAGCAGTGCAGTGATTTCCCCCTGGGGGCCTGTGCAGCATGACCACTGTCGGGAGAGGAGCACAGAGGCGGCGGGTGCAGGAACAGGTGTTTTTTCAAAACTATTTTCGCCTCCCCCGGGCCACCCCCGTGTTCGTGTTGCCCCACCTCCCCAAAATCGGAGCAGCCACCTCTGAGGGCTGCTCAAGTTGGTTTGTTGATAAGGAATAGACTCGAGCAGCCCCTCTGAGCTGAGGCTTGCTGCTTACTTGTCCCTATATGCCACTCCTAGCCGCAGGACCGGATCTGTCTAGGGGCCCTTGCAAAACTTAGTAACACATGAGATTGGAAAATGTCAAACCTCTGCTCCAGGTGACAGACAGATCGTATTCATACAGCTCCACACCTGGAGGTAAACCTACAGGTACATAGGCCATAGCTGATTGGCCAACCTTCCTAATCCTGCAGACCCATGGAGTCGGGCCTACCAGCTAAGTGAGTTACCTACCTAGTCCATCCCATCAGTCTAGGACATGAGAGTGGTTGGATCTGATCAGAGGAGAGATTGCAGCCTTATGGCTAGAGCGGTCGACGTTAAAGCTGGGGAACCGGGGTCGAGTCTCGGCAAGGACGCTCAACATCCTGTGGATCTGGGCAAATCACTCAATCTCCATGTGCCTAACAAAAATGAATGTGTCCTCATGTAACAAAACTGGTTCTATGAAAAGCGCTCTGATACGCAATATCTTATAATAATAATACTGGAGCTTATATAATGCGAACAGCTACCTCAAACAGAGGTGTTCCCGCGCTCTAATCAGCAGTCAATACGCGCATAGAGGTCCAGGCATTGATACCAAGCCTAGTCAAGCCTAAAGAGCCATGTCTTCAGCGCTTTTCTGAACCAGAGGTCTCTGAATCAGCTTGGCGGAGGATCCGAGGCAGGGCGTTCCACATTTTGGCCGTCCTCACTGAGAACTCTCTCCCACCCAGACGGGCTTTCGTAAAGTGAGGGGTACATAGCAGATTTTGTGAATTTGACCTCAGAGATCGATTTTGTTTGTAGCAGCAAAGTCTTTGTTTAAGATATCCGGGGCATTTGCCCTTTAGAGCGGGGAAGGCCAGAGTCATGGCCTTGAATTCAATTCTTTCGGCTACTGGGAGTCAATGAAGGTTGTGTAGGTGCGGAGAAACGTGATGCCGAAAAGGTCTGATCAGCCTCGCAGCCACACTCTGTACGATCTGGAGGCGTCTAATCGAATATTTAGGAAGGCCAAGGTATAAACCGTTTGCGTAGTCTAGCCTAGATGTCACTGTGGCGTGGACTACGGATTTACGGCAATCTTCTGGCAGGAAATGTACAAATTTCCAGAGGTTTCTCAATTTGCTGAAGCAAGTAGCAGAGATCTGCTGGATTTGAGCCAAAAAGGAAAGATCAGCCTCCCACCTCGCGCCTACATTTTTAATATTAGTGGGGGGGGGTAGGAGGTAGGCCCATTTCTGACGGCCACCACAGATCTGGAGCTGGCGCTAGGCCCTTTCCGAAAAACAGCACCCCTGTTCTTTCTGCATTGAGTTTTAGCTTGTTTTTATTCATCCATAGTGCTATGTCTAGTTCGCGCTATATAAAACTCTAAAAAAAACAATTCAAAATTAGGGGGAAATAAAATCACTCTTTATTTGCTACTGTTTAAGGAATTACCCAGGAACGCTAAAACTATAATAGTTTAAAAGATTATTTCGAGGGACTTTGACCATGTAGTTATTTTCAGAGGTCCCTGAGTAGACACATAGTGGCAAGTAGTTTCATACAAATGTGACCCTGTTTGCTAGAGGTGTCATTTTTAATGCTATATGCGGGGGTCTGTATATGCCAACATGCACAATACATGCAGCTTAGAAACAAGGGCCGACTAAAGGTGTCAGAAATAACATTGGACCAGAGGGCAACAGCTTTTCAGGCGTTTCAAAGGGTCGCTCTAGGGCAGACAGAGTCTGTCTGGAGATGGACTGGTTGGTTATATATGTGCAGTGGTTAAGAGTGAGCTTCAGCTTTTCCAGATCTCTCATGTTTCCCAGTTTCAAGCGTGAGTCACTCATCCAGTGCAGATATCTTGTGTTGCAGTCTGGGATTTGTAGTTATATTTAGCATATTTATAGACAAGGGAAACAAGACCCAGAATGCAAAGAAAATACCTGGCATAGATGAGCTATTAGTTGATGGCACTGGTCAACTCATACATATAATGCATAAAGAGTATGTATGACTCTCAGCATGATTAGTGCCTTTAACTGAAAAAAACAGGATTAATGGAAGATCGTCTTCATGACATGGAGTCATTTGTATGCTGTTGATATTATTAGTTGTGCATTTGGTTGTTTTGCCCAGACTTTGTTCTTCTTTGAAGTACATTCATGCTGTTTATCAATGGGAAATGCACGTGTCTGTAAAATGCTCACAAAAGTGGGCAGAGGACTTCTTTAAAATCCTAGAGAGATCTGAAAACTTGCCAAGTCAGGCGTAAGTAGCTCCTCCAGTCTGCCTTTTTTGTACTCATTGTAGTACTTCAGTTGGTTAGGCTGTATTCACGAGGGTAGCCTGTAATCCACAGTAAAACTACAAAGATCAGAATGCAAAGTGTTGCAAGCTTCAGAGCCTTGTCTTTCTAACCATCTCATATCTGGACTGTGACCAATCCAGAGTTCTCCAAACTTTGCTAATAACTGTCTGATTCAAGGACAAGCAAGGTGGGGTGGGATAAGGTCTGCTATTAATGGAGAAACAGGAGCAGGCAAGAGTTGAGTGCTGTCCAGTGCTGGAGATACAAGCGCAGGGCCCAGAATGCGCTATTTAACCTGAAGATACTGTAGAGAGGGCTGGATGGGACAAGCGGTTTATTATCCTGGAGGATGATGAACATGAAGAAATGCCTCTAATTCTAGAAGTGCATGAATGGAAAGAAGTGCTTGGTAACCCTGGAGCAAGAGGGACTCTGAGAAGCATTCATAGCATTAGAGGCAGGGAAAGAGCTAATCGCAGAATGTGCAAGGGAGTTGGGAAGCAAGGAAACAACATCTAGAAGAGCAGGCCTCTTAGGCAGGAAGAGTTGGGAGCGCCAGAAGGAAAGTTGAGACTAAGTAGATACTTTGGGTGATTGAAAAGGATGTGACCTCAAGGGCAACGTGGGCTTTCCTGTGATTACTGTGTGTGCATGTCTGGAAAGCTGATGAACACACTGTGTGCTCAACTGTGTGGTTGAATTATATGGAATGCTAGGTTGGGCACAACTAGCAGAAAAGGGTATCTTCGCCGGTTAATGAATGAAGACTTGTCTTTTTTGTATTCTCAAATAGGTACAAAGCACTCTCAAGCAGCCAGACCTTAGGATGCTGGCTCAAAACATGTAGCATATATAGGTTCTGACATGTTCTGAGTAAAACACGTGCCCATTTCACAAGCTAGGGAGCTGGGAGTTTAAACTATACAATATGTTAGATATGTGTGTAGTTTACTCTTCTCACATACATTCTGTTGGGACTGAAGTTTAAAGTGCACACCAGAGCCCACTCTGTCCTCTTGAACCTCCCTTGGGTCTAGAAGCCTTGTACGCTTTGGTCACTGCGGCAAAGCTTTGGGCACTGTCCATGGAGACAGTATGGGATGTAAACAGAGGTAGTGGGTGGCACCAGAGGGTGGCAGCTCCCAAAGCACCATTTTGGATACTTGCACTTATTTTTTTTCTAATTACGCACTCATTTATAGTGAGACATATGGTGCTGAAGGTGTGTGGACATATCTGAGGAAGTAACAAGAACCCCGAAAAAATATGAAAACGTTGTCTGTGAACAGTGAGCAATTCTATTTGCATTGTACGCATAGGTAACCTTAATTTTTATATCCTTGTGTATAATATTATTCTCGTGTCAGCATTTGCATGCACTTCTGCCTTCTTTTGCTCTCGTTATAGAGGTTCAAAGTGTGCGGCCATCATCATAGTGTATTTGTACTCATTTTTATATAGGCTTATTTATGCACTATTATTATTTCTGTATTGTTCTTTTGTTTCTTTAAGCAGGAATATATATGATGTATGTTAGTTGCAGAGTGAGATGTCTCAATGCAGAGGTGCAGTATTTGTTCAATTTTGGCAGAGTAAATTGAAAAAGGCAAGGGCAGATCCAAAAATATAAAGAATTATCGCTCAGTATCCCCGCTACCATCTATGGCTAAAATCCTGTCGTGGTATGTAACTAAAACCCTTGTGAAATTCATGGAAGATCATCAATTGCTCCATTCTCGCAATCAGGTTTTCGAGCACATCATAGTTCTGAGTTGGTGTTGGTCTCCATTCTGGATGAGCTTAGATTGCTGGCTGATACGAACAAGTCCTCCATGTTGATTCTCCTAGACCTTAAGGCAGCATTTGATACAGTGGACCATCAAGTGCTTATTCATTGGCTAATAGTGTGCAAGATCACAGGGTCTCCACTTTTGTGGATTTCGTCATTCTTGAACAACAAATCACAGAGGGTGCAGATGGGTGGCTATGCAGTGTCCCTCAGAGATCTGCACTGTCACCTCTGCTGTTTAATATCTAGCTGTATCCTCTGATTGCAGCATGAGGACTGTTGGATTGCCAACTGTTTAACTACACAGATGAAACCCAGCTGGTCTTACAGATTGAGAGTTCCATGCAGACGCAGTTGAACATACAGTATATTCTTAGGTTCTCTGTGAACTGGATGACAGCAAATTCTGTGAAAGTGAATCCAGATAAGACAGAGGCGCTTGCCATTACCATGAAGGAAAATCTATGGATGGATGGTTTTGAGCCGAAAGAGTTAGGTCCTGTCCCTGAATCTGTACCAGAAGTGAGAAGTCTGTATCAAGCTGGGTAGTAACCTGCCGATGGCTAAGCAGGTGGCAACAGTGGTTGGCAGCTGCACAGGCCCCCTTTGGCAGCTTCGGAAATTGGTCCTTATTCTTTCTTTTACAATTATGGGAACAGTGTTGGCTGCACCGATCATGTCACAGTTGGTCTATGACAATGCCCTGTCCATTGGCCTCCCCAATAAGCTGCTGGGTAAGCTTCAAGTGATTATGAATGATGCTGCAAGTGTACTGTTCATTCTTCCAAGATGGGCACATACCACACTACATCTGCAACAATTGCATTGCCTGCCAGTCAAACACAGGGCCAGCAGCGCATTGTGCACAAGACTTTGTATGGCACGGTACCAGCACTATGTGCCTGGACGGCGTCTCCGCTCCTCTGAGGCGATCTTGTTCACCTGTGCAAGCTTTAATAAAACTACCTTGGGCAGTCAGGCTTTTTTCTTTTAGTTCTGATACCACAGATCTGGAATGGATTACCGGAAAGTTTGAGGAGAGAAACTGCTCTCCTCCCCTTTCGAAAGAGACTGAAAACAGGCTTTTAGAAGAGATTGACTTTCTCATTATAATAATATATGCTGGAACATGGTATAATAACCCTTAGATAAGCGCCAAGGGACCTGTAGCATTTGTGTGCTATATAAGTGTTATAAACATAACATATTAACATAACATAAATAGAAGATGCATTGTTTGTTCTTGTCGTACAGTGTCCCATCGACACTACAATATTTGTTTACTCCCATGTTGCAGTACGGGTTCTCTCCCTATAGAGTCCCCTCCCTGTTGCAAATCAATTCCTCTCCTCGCACTGCCCCATCAAGGTTGCATTGTTTTTTCTCTGCCGGCAGTGCCCCACCCATGTGACAGTGGGTGGGCTCTCCATACAGTGTCCCGTCCATGCTGCAGTTATTTTTCTATCCCTGCCATGCCCATCTATGTGGCAGTCTTAGCTCCCTCTTTCTAGTGACCCATCCCTCTTGCTTTCCCTCCCTGCACTTCTTAGCTATACTGCACTGCTTGTTCTCCCCCTTGGTTCTACATATGTGATAGAGTGGAGGTTCTCTTGTAGCAGTGCCCCACACATGTTGCAGAGTTGGCTCGCTTCCTACCTTGACCCATCCCCGCGACAGTGTTAGCTCCATCCCTGAGGTAAGCCATGCCTATTGCAAGTAATAACCCTCCTTGCAGAGTCATCTCCTTTGTGCAGTCCTGTTGTCTCCTTTTAATATCCCATAAAGCTAAATGCTCCTTACAATGCACAATCCATGTTGCAATCTGTGTTCTTGCCCTGCAGCACTCTATCCATGCTGGAGTGTTGGTTATCTCCCTGCCAAACCTCATCAACACTGAAGTGTTAGCGCCCTCTCTGTATATTGCCTCATCTCTCTTTCAATGGTCACCCTCCCTGAAAGACCCTATCCACAGTGCAGTGTTTGCGCTCTCCCCACTGCGTCTAATCCATGCTGCAGTGCTGGTTCTCTCCTTTCCGTGCTCTACTGCTGCAGTTTTACCACCATCTCTTTAGTGTACTGCCCTTCTTGTGAAATGGTCTTCCTTACTCTTTAGCAACATTCAAGTGTAATATTTGTTGTCTGTCTGCAGTACCCTTATCACAGATATTCCAGAGGCAGGTGCACCCACACCTAGTACAAAAAATAAATGCATGCAGAGGAAAAGTTCACAGACAAATGACTGAGACCACGCCAGTTTAATTTGGAGAAAATGATGCTGCAGATGTATTTGGTAAGGTAGTGGGTTAATGTATGGGTGATCCAAGAGTAGCCAGAGACAATATGCTCTAAGCTGACTGCCTGCTTAACCAAGAGATTCACAACATCTGGTGCAGAACCTTAGGGGTTCGACCACATCTGGACCCCATTGTCCAGGCAAGACACTGTGAGGCAAGCCCCCAGTTACTCAGACTTTACACTGTATGTGGGAATAATGGGGCACAGCCGCTTCCACCACAGGGCCCTTCTGTAAGGATTCCAGAGGTATTGGCATGAAGTCAGCTTTGAGCACCTTCCTATGGTTGTTCTCTGTACCAAAATGCTTTGGATCACCCAGTAACTCTGCCTGCGACGCAGAACAATGGAACGTAAAACATCACATTCATTCACATTAGATCAATATTCACAAACATGATGAGAAGGTTAAGTGGTAGAGGGGGTTTCACTGTACAGGGCCGCCCAAAGAGGAGGACCCCGGGTATCATGTTGTATATATAGGACCTCCGCCTTGCCCCGGAAGTGACTTAACTGGAGGTGTTTTATCTTACCTCCTCTGATATGAAGTCCCTCCCCCTTTCCATGGGGACAAAGCAGGGGGGTAGGGACCAGGGTTCAACCGTTCAGGACAATGCTGTGCTAAGCTGCTGCTGCTGGCCTATGTTCTCAGCCTATGTGCAAAGCAGGCAGCCACATTCTGTGCAGCAGTCTGTGTTTTCTCTCTGCAGTGACCCGTCCATGCTGCAGTGCATGTTCTCTCCTTGCAGTGGTCTATCAATGTCAAAGTGTCTGTTCTCTCTAGTGGCAGCTGCTACGGAACAGGTGTGGTGGGCGGGGCAGAGGGCAGGATAAAAAAATAAAAAAGATCACTTACCTGATTACTGCCGCAGCTTCTCCTCCGTCGTCTTCTCTTCCTGGCTCCCAGCAGCACACATGCTCCCCAAACCCAATTAGGATGCTGCTGTCACCAGCTTGGCAGTTCGGGCTGGACTGTTCCCATGAGGCACAGGGTCAGACTGATTTGCATATAGACATGTCTGAACTGGGGTGGCGGAGTGAGCTAAAGAACGGTGATGGATTAAACCCAGATCTTTTGACTGGGGGTGAGTGTTTGTATTGTCAACGCTCCGTCCATCACCCCCTTTGTTTTTTCTTTGTCGCCCTAAGTTGGCAGGGTATGCTCAGACGTGAGTCCCTTGCTCACTTTGCCACTGGAATCAAGCAAGCCCGGCTGAAGACGGCTGGAATGCCAGAGACCGGTCCTGGGAAGCTTGATTCCGGTCCAGGGAAGACATGGCTTGGCAGTTCGGGCTGGACTGTTCCCATGAGGCACAGGGTCAGACTGATTTGCATATAGCCATGTCTCTGGGGTGGCGGAGTGAGCTAAAGAACGGTGATGGATTAAACCCAGATCAGTTGACTGGGGGTGAGTGTTTGTATTGTCAATGTTCCGTCCATCACCCCCTTTTGTTTTTCTTTGTTCGCCCTAAGTTGTCAGGGTATGCTCAGACGTGAGTCCCTTGCTCACTTTGCCACTGGATTCAAGCAAGCCCGGCTGAAGACGGCTGGAATGCCAGACACCGTCCTGGGAAGCTTGATTCCGGTAAAGGGAAGACATGGCTTGGCAGTTCGGGCTGGACTGTTCCCATGAGGCACAGGGTCAGACTGATTTGCAAATGGCCATGTCTGAACTGGGGTGGCAGAGTGGGCTAAAGAATGGTGATGGATTAAACCCAGATCAGTTGACTGGGGGTGAGTGTTTGTATTGTCAACGCTCCGTCCATCACCCCCTTTGGTTTTTCTTTGGTCACCAGCATGATAGCAGCCTTGTGATTGGTCTGAGCAGCCTGTTTGGCTGCTTTGGCTGTGCATGGGAGCTTTGGGACTGTTCTCCACCCCAACGCAGCCAGGTGGAGAAATGCTAAGTGTGCGTGACTGTTTGGCTAGTTAAACTGTCATGTGCACTTATGGTGTACACATATTTCATCCTCCCTGTGACCACAGCAGCCAGTACTAAAAATAAAAGCAAAATAGTGTTGTGCTATTATCATTTTATTTTTCTCTTTTCCACTGCTCTGAGAGCAGTGGGGTGACCCTCCTCCGTCTTAGCGGAGGAGCTGCTGCTGGTGGTCTTCCTGCGGTTGCAAAGTGATCTCCGGGCATACCATAGGTTT
The DNA here is from genome assembly GCF_964263255.1 of Lissotriton vulgaris. Classification (NCBI taxonomy): domain Eukaryota; kingdom Metazoa; phylum Chordata; class Amphibia; order Caudata; family Salamandridae; genus Lissotriton; species Lissotriton vulgaris. The sequence goes on along the minus strand of NC_141687.1, from coordinate 579,914,743 downwards.
CTTGTACACCATTGATACCTCTCAAGAGCCAGGACACCTCTTTGAGCAATCATGCACTTTATACTTTTTAAATCTCCTCAACTCAGACCCCTTCTTCATCCTCACAGGCGGTTACAGATGCAGGTGAATATTTTTTGCACCCATGTCCCTCTGGGAGGTGAATGAGGAGTGTAAGTGACTGAGAAGGGGTGGTCTGTCTGTCAGCCAGTGATAGATACTTGATCATCCGGGGCATATCTTGCAGATGAAGTCATACCCTCTCTCTGCTGGAACAATCCAGGGTTTGTGATGCAGCCGGACTCCCCGGCTCCCCAAGGCAAGGAGCCCACGAGACAAGACTGCACTGTTTAGGGTTGTGTGAGGGTCCTTGATGCCTGCAACAGGCAGTGCATTCTTCGGATCTGCCAGAAAAGAGGAGCAGGGAAGGCCGGAGAAGACCGGGGTGGCAGGGGCGCCTCAACTTTTCCACTGTGATGTGAGACCGGAGGCCGTCCTGGAGCTTCTTTGTCGGGAGCAGGAGCCTTGATTTGTCCACAGCCGTAAGAGAGCGAGCATGTACAATCCGAGGAGTCACGAAGAAGAGCTGGCCACCTGTAAGAATAATTGTTTTCAAACCCCTCTTCAGTGAAGCCTCACCCTGGCCTGTGCGTCGGTATAAGCACCAATGGTGCTCCATAAAGTACCGAGGTAGCGCTGTGCAGCTATTTTCCCCTCCAAAGTCCCCCAGTCGTAATTTGCCTTCTCTTGTGAAAAGTTTCCCCCACAGAGCTAGATTATTTTTCCTCTACTTATAAATTTGCATCATAATTCCATGCTGAAAAATGCATCACGATTTTTTTTCTATAAATGTATGCATAGAGAAGCTAGCAACCGCCTTCAGCTGAACTATGTTTCGAATTAAATAGGCAAATGCATATAATCAACATAAATAGTCCACAAAGCACGAATTTGAAAACTTTACTAACTATGGGAGGTTGCAAAGTTTTTCCCCAAAGATTGCAAAACACATCTTTGCAGGATCGTAAACGCATGTAAAGGTCCCAGCCCTGCATTCTGTGACATTGTGCTGCCGTCTTATGTGCCGCCATGACAATAGGCTCTGTTGTCTATTGTTGCTGGAAATATGTATTATATTGTATTGTGGATGTATTTATATAGCGCTTAACTACCCTTACGATGTACTGAAGCACTTTGTGCATAGTAGCAAGCCACCATGGAACCCAAGGTTAGTGGTTAATTCAGTATTTATTGAGATTAGTCTTGTGCTCTCAAGCAAAACCATTCCATGCAGTCCCTCCAGTTTCTTTGTGGTGGATTAAATTGAATGTCTATTGGCTCAAACACATGAAATGTTATGCTTGTGGCATTTGTGAAGCACATATTCTGCCACAGACTTCAGCCTTCGTTCCCATCATCTCGGTTTCTACAATTCACGGTCCATTTCATCTTTCCCTTCTCAATCTCTGTGCAACACTTCCTATATAGGATGTTTTCACAACAACTAGTTCCAGGTTGAGAAAACAAGTATCACATTTAATAAAAGAGAAATTATTTTCTAATTAGAAAATCTTTCCCGAAAGAATAAGATAGGCTTCCTTCCAAAACACTGACCTCTAGGCCATAGCTGCTTCTCCACACAGGAGCTGTGCACTGAGCACACAATGGCCTCAGACAGAAGTCCCGAACAGTTTTGTGGAGTTTGCAAAAACAAAGTAACAAAACATTGAGTGTGGAAAGGGATCACGGGCTGCACATGCCACGATCATACCATAAAGATGCCGTGGAGTAGTGCTGCATACTCCCATTTACCTGCTGTGGGAAACTCCAGGGTTGAACTTCCTGTGCCAGGGAAAGGAGATAACATGCTGCCAAGAGGCACCCATTGTGTCTCTCTTCTAATGCACAGTGATGGGGGAAACAGTTCTCTGCTGTCTAAGTACCTGTCCACAGTGGACAGAACATCTGATTGCACAGAATGGGGTCAAGTGGGTGAAGTAAAACTGCGCCTTGGGCAAATCCTGGATCTTTGCATTCCTTCACAGTGGGTGAAGTTCCTTGACTACACTGAGATTTCTGGCACAGGCGTTCACTTTGCTAACCACTGCCAGATATGGTCATGTCGGAGGCAAGGTAGACTCTTTTACTCGAGTGGTCTTGTAGATCCCCTCGAAGGCCTTAAAAACGTTTTTTTGTTGAAAGAGAGAGCCAGTTCAATTTCATTAAGGTAAGGGAGATGTGCTCATTTTTGATTTGTGATTAGGCAGGCTGGTGCATGAAGTACCGCCTTTGGTGTTGTTAGGGCAGAAAATATGGGAGTCTGGTAATAACAACGTGACCACCCCACTCATGACCTCATGGTTTGTAGATGATGCAGCTGGTTTTAAAGATGGTGAAGCCCAGCAAGTGGGCGCATTGGAATTCCAGCAGGGAGGGGATATGGCCACGTTAACTCAGACCCTTGATAAGAATTGCTGCAATGTGTACAAATACCTTAATGGAGAACCGTGTAGAGGGAACATGGAGAGGCTGGAAGCATAGTGTGGCCAAGCATGTGAGCATAGGTGGGCCTGAATGGCAGTTCTGAAGCCTTTTTCTGGGAGGGTTGCTTTCACTGTCTTTAGTAGAGCGAGCTGGTACCAGGACATGTGGGTTTTCTTAGCAATGTGTTCTTTGATGGTGACGTTATTGTCCAGGGTGAATCCGAGTGACCTGGCATTTGATGAACAGTGGGGTTTGAATCTGTCCAAGTTTATGCTGTTGAGCCAGGTTTAGACTCGTTTTTGCTTCTTGTGCTCTGTGAATAGCAAGAATTCTCTTTTGGTGGAGTTAAGCTTCAGGTATGTGCTTGATATCCAATGTCTGGACGAGGGGCAGGCAGTGTTTCAGGCATTTGATGTTTGGGGCAGATGAAACTTTTAAATATAATTGTGTGGCTGCAGCTTCTCTGTGAATTTTGATGCTGTCATCATGAGTAGAACTGCAATGGGCACCATGTAGAGGCTGAAGATGACTGGGTCAAGATGGAACCCTGGAGGACTCAACAGATTATGGGGATCTCCTGAAACCTGGAGGTACACATGTCAATGATCTGGTGTGTCGTAGTAAAATTAGTGATAGAAACTCCATCGCCTGATTCCTTATAACACCCTTCGTAGTGGGAATAGCTTACCTCTGATTTTTCAGTCTGTTTCAAATGGAAGAGCCATAATCCCATATTGTCGTAGCTCAATGAGTTACTTATCTAGGATTGTGTTCCTTGACAGCTGGAGTCAACACACAGGAAGTCAACCAACTATTACCGGACATACCTCCTAACAAAAAAGGCAGATCTATTGTCTTTTCAAGATCTATTGTCTTTTCAAGTGCTTGCTTTTATTTTGACCTTGAAGAACAGGGCGAAGTCAATTAAAAAGCAAATGGTTTTTACATTTTACATGGTGTGACACACTGGCCGAAGGCTTCCAACTGCATCTTAGTAAGCTATGCTTGGACTTGAGGTTAAGGTGTGTCTTTTTTAAATTTAACTTTGTTTTATTGATTTTCAAGCAGTAAGAAATACACTTTATGGGTCCCATATCTGCCCTTGTACATGCAATCGGATCCCTTCTCCTCCCTGGATCCATCCCCACAATCTTGGTTGTGCGCAGGCTAATATAAAAATGCGTATTCAAAGTTAGTGTCCAGCACAGTTGCGCAGGTCGGGAACTGCTTCCCAGGAAGCCATATGCAAGTCCCAAAGTAACCAAAACAACTAAACAGCCCCCCCATCTCCTCGGAACGGAACCCAACCCCCTACCCTCCCCCCCCCGGAACCGGTGTGCCAGGTCGAAATCAGAGCAAGCAAGCGCTTTAAAGGTGTAGACGTACCATCTTTCAAGAGACCTCTGTTGTCTGTGGTGTATCGGTGAGTTTTTTTTTATAAATCTTTTTATTGTTTGATACAAAAAATAAACAGACATTTCTGGTGCCATACATACATCCAAAAATGATAGGGTGAGTAGGTACAAAAAAAACAGGATAGTCGTGGAACAGCAAAGATATTCGAGAGGCTCGCACGGTTAAGCACAAGATAAAATTGCATCAGTATAACCGGTTAACAGTTCAGTTGCGAATCCTCAAAACCTTCCCACCCATAAAATCAAAACAGCAGGAGAATCATGGCAACCAGGTACTAGAAGTTAAGGATCAACGTCAGGATATATCGACAATATTACGAGTAAAGGAAAGACTGAGAAAAAATTGAAAAAGAAGGAGAAAACCATATGGGCGATAACAGAAAGAAAACAATAAACCCATCCCCCCACCCTGCACCCCTACAAACGGCTATCGCCTAACCCCCAGTAGCAGTGTGCCTGTCGCCCCAACTAACTAGGTACTAAAAGAAGAAATCTACCGAAGTAGAGAAGAAAAGTGGAGGAGGGCATAGTCGTACAGGCTCCCGGCCGCCCCCCCCCCCCCCGCCAGAACCAAGGACCCCCAAGTTGAAGTCAAGAATTCAATTGGACAAAAAATATGTGTCTTAACTAGGGAGTCTTCAAACACCGCCCAGCCGTACTAAAGCATTAGTTTAGCAAATCCCGTGCCAATCGATACTTGAGTCAAACCCAGTCTTTCGATCTCATCCTTGCCCCTTCCGATCAGACACATGAGTCCCCACCTGATAAACCACCTCTTCCACAAGACAGTCCGAGTGCGAAGAAACTATAATAGAACTCAATGCAAAGCAAAGCAGTAGAACGAAAGTGCCGTGAACATCGTCAGGTCCAGAGACTCCATTCCCCGTTATGAACTCCCAGTGTTGATTTGTCCGCCATCTTAGCGGCTCCGATACATGGGGAAGTGACGCAATGTCATTCCGATAACAGTTCTCATCAGAAGTTTCTGGAGTGGGAACATCAATTAGTCCTTCCATGGTCAGCAACGATCGTAGGTTTAACAATCCATTGGTGGCATTGAACTTGTGTTCGTCTTCCAAAACACTGGTCAAAGGCTCCGATACCTCACACAATGGGGGGGTCTACTTCCTTCATCAGAGTGGCCATATTGGGTGTCTCGGTTGTCGCTGTTTCTTGTAGTGGAGTAGGGTTCGGTCCAATTCGTAGCATCTCAACCAGGCGCTCCATCGTCGCCTGAATGCGGTCTTCAACGTACACCTGAAGTGACTCAATGGCTGCCAACACCGTTCGCAGCGACGGGCCACTCGCGGTCTGTTCAGCCACTCTTCGATCGGTGTCGCTCATGATCGCTTCCCCCCGCGGCTCGATCTCTCAGAGGGGATCGGGCGGATAGGAAACGGTTGACTGCAGAGGGAGATTTATGTATTGTTTCGATGGTATCCTGGGGCTGCCACCGCAGACAGAGAACCAAACCCAGCGAACACCAGCGGGCCGGTTACCGGGTCACCGGGCAGGGCCCCCGTCCACAACTGCTAGCGTTAGGCAGTCACCCCTCTTCTGACCTTCACCAAGGCAGCTCGCCGTCGTCCACATCAATTGGAAAAACCGAAAGAAAATGTTTCTTTGTCCACACCGGTAGACCGGACCCAATCACACCACCGCAGCCGATGTTGTTGAACTGAAACACAGATGGGCCAGTACTCGAGACCCCGGCTTCCGGGCAGATCTAGGCCGCAAACTTCCACTCGACATATCTTTGTCAGCCGAGCAAGTAGAGATCTCGGGATAGCACCATTAATCTCACGGCAGGTTCATACACATTGTGGCTGGGCGCTAAGACAGGATAATGGGCAGGATATTCCCGCGGGAGGCCGAGGTCGGCGGAGCTGGGAGCCTACGCGGCCATCTTGGTTGCTAGCGTGGCTCCTCCTGTATCGGTGAGTTTGAGCAGGCGAAGGTATTTTGGGCATGTGACTTCGTTGAATTCTAGTGCTAGCAGGGATATTATAGGACGCCAGATAGTGTGGAAGGAGGCTGTCGAGGGTGTAAGATTAGCTTGCAGACGTTTCATACCAATGATGTACCACAGCTTGTGTAACCAACCCTTGTGTGTTGGGCGGGTCTGTGTGCCCACAAAGACAATATGTGTTGAACCACTGCTCCCATTGCCAACCCCATCTGTTTCCCTCGTATTGATTTCAGCGGAATTGTAAGGGCGTTTGGCAGCCCCAGTAATGGGTATTTTGGTGTCGAAGTGTGAGTCTATGTCATTGAGGACCGCCGTCCAGTATCCTGTCACCTCCCTGCACTCCCAGAGAATGTGTGTTAGTGTTCATTCTTCGTCGCAGCCTCTCCAGCATGTTGGACTCCGATCCGGATTACCGCTATTCAATCTGACCGGAGTCAGGTACCAATAAATGGCCACCTTAACTGCTGCCTCCCTACTTGCCGTGTTCTTGGCGGTGTCGTTCGCCCTATAGTAGACCTGTTGCCATTCTTTGGGAGAGAGGCTTCTGCCTAATTCCTTTTCCCATTGTCGCTGCCCGGCCGAGTGCCCCATTGGGGCAGGGGGGCATAATAGTTGGTAAAGTTCGGAAATCATTTTGCGGTCCGGGTGCTTGGACAGGAGCCATTTCTCGAAGACCGTTAGCTTTCTACTGACAAGGGGCCACACCTCCGGCTGCAACAACCAATGACGGAGTTGGAAATATTGGAACCATTTCGGATCTGTGATATCATACCATTGCAGCAGCTCACAGAAATCGAGGAACCCTTCAAGGTCGAATAAGTGTCCTGCAGACTTGCACATCGAGGCACGCCATTGTGGGATGGCTCACTCCGCTAGCCCTGGAGGAAATTCGGGGTTGTCATCAGAGGCATGAGGGGCGACGGAAAGGTATTAAGCCCCCTTTTAATCGCAACCGTATCCCACACTCGCATCACAGAGCGGGTGATTGGAGATTTCTTTAAGTATGCCGGTCTGTCAGGCCGCTTCAAGAAGGGTATTTTCCAGAGGGAAAGTCGCGCCATTGCCCTATCTTGAAAAAGCCATCTTTTCTCGGACTCGGGTCTACTCCATTCCACCAGATAGCGAAGTTGTGCAGCTCGAAAGTAGCTCAATAAGTTGGGAATCCCCAATCCTCCCTCTTCTGGAGGTCAGTAGGATATCTCTCTGCGTATCCGCGGCCGTTTCCCGGCATTTTGGGTAGAATGGACATCTTTACCGCGGCTATACGATCTAGCAGTGAAAGGGGTTGTGTCTGCCATCGACGTAGGTCCCGCATTATTTGGGATGTCAGATTGGTATAGTTCTGCGTGACTCTCTGTTCGGTGGAAGGGGCCAGAACTATCCCCAAATAATGGATCACGGTTTGGGGTCGTAGTTCCCCAAAGTCCTGAGATATGCCTTTGGGTGTGTTCTCGTTAAGACCCAGGGGCAGGAGCATCGATTTACCCATATTGATTTTGAAGCCAGAGACTTTCCCAAATTCTGCCAGCTCCCACAGGAAAGCCGGTACCGAGCGTTTGGGCATGTCGAGGGTCGCTAGGATGTCATCTGGGTATAAACTAATGGTGTGTTGTTCCCCCCAAACGGAATGCCCAAGATCTTGGGTTTGTCCGGTATCCTCTGTGCTAGGTGCTCGACGTAGAGCGTGAAGAGGAGGGGTGATAGAGGGCACTCCCGTTGCGTGCCTCCTCGGATGTCGAACAGTTGTGAGCTGGTTCCGTTAACATGTATCATCGCTCTAGGTTGAACATAGCAATTTGCGACCCAGGCCCAGAAGCAGTCCCCTATGCCAAAGTGTGCCAACATCTTGTCTAGGAAACACCAATCCACTCTGTGGAATGCTTTTTCAGCATCGACCGAAAGAGGTAAGGCATCCACTCCAGTGTAGTGGGCTTCATCTATCAAATGATTCAGACGTTTGGTGTTGTCGCTGCTTTGCCTGTTGGGTATGAAACCTGACTGGTCTGGTTCAATAACCCATGGCTGTCGTGGGACTAATCTAGCCGCGAGGACGCCTGTAAAGAGTTAAGGATCCAAATTGAGTAAGGAAATTGGGCAATTGCAGCACATTGAGTGGGATCTTTCCCGGGTTTGGGTATGACAATGATGTCTGCCTCAAGCATATCCGAGGGGATGGAGCCTGGGCTTTGGAAGGAGTTAAAAAGGCGAGTTAAGATCGGAGCTAGAAGTGGGCAAAAGGTTTTATAAAAACCGGCTGAAAAGCCATCTGGCCCAGGTGCTTTCAGAAGTTTTAGGCGAGAGATCGCACTGATTACTTCCTCAATTCTGATAGTCGCGTCTAGAGCTGCGGCTTCTGCCGCTTTAATAGCCGTCGTCGCCACCTGGCTGAGATAGGCCTCCCCAGTGCTGTCAATTTGCAAGTCCTTACTATATAGAGATGGTAGAAGTCATGTATGATCTCTGCTATCCGCTCATTGCTTTGAACCTTCTCTCCCTCTGTGGTGTGGAGGACTGCAATTTTGGAACGCTGGGCCCGGGCCCTTAGCTTACTCGATGGAGCCACCCTGTTTTGTCCCCTCCTATATAGTACGAATGTTTAAGCCGGAGAGCGGCATATTTTGCTCTGTCCAAGTCGAGGCTGGCTAGTTGCGCCCTGGCCACTTTCAGTTGCCGCTATATTCAAGGGCCCCGGTTCGACTGTGTACTCTCTCTAGTTCCACTACTTTGGCCGCAAGGGAATCGCGCTTCTCCTTACGATCTCTGTTTTTGGCAGCAGAGATAGCTATCAATTTTCCCTCACCACCGCTTTAAGGGCTCCCCACACTGCTGTCAAAGGTGTGTTAGTGCTGTCGTTGGTTGTGAGATAGTCAGTAATACATTTATGTATCTGTTGGGATACCTTGGTCCGCTGTAACAAGAACTCCTGAAGTCTCCACCTCCCTTTGGGTCTATGAAGTGGGTGTATAGCGAAAGGCACTGTCACAGCGTCATGGTCAGATAAGGCAGCTGGGATGATGTCTACTGTGTGGACCAGGGTGTTGATTTCAGAGGACCCGATATAAATGGTCTGGTCGGGCATAAGTGTGGTGCACATGTGAATAGAATGAGTACTGTGTGCTCTGAGGGTGAGCCTCTCCTAGAGATCTACCAGCCCCCTACTCCGTAGCCAGTCCTTCCCTGCCCTCGATATTGCCCCAGTAGAACCATAGCGGTGGCCTGGTCTTTCTCCGGGTCCATGACCAGATTGATGCCGCTGCCTATTTAAATCTGCCTGTCTTGTGAGCTAAGGACTTCTGACAGGGCGTCCTTGAGAAAGGTCTCTTGACCGGAGTTGGGGGTGTATAGGGACCCTACTGTGACGGTGGTGTCTCCCAACCAGAGCTTGAGTGCCAGCAGCCAGCCCTTTATCTCTGCTACTCTATCACCCACTTTGCCTAGGAAATGTCGAGCGAACAGTATAGCCACCCCCCTTTCTTATCTGTAGTAGAGGAGTAAAATTGGAGGGGGGATGCCCGGGATCTCATTCTATGCCAAACTTTGGACAGCAGATGTGTTTCTTGCAGGAGACATATCGAGGCCCCAGAATTCTATAAGTGAGATAAGATCGCACGGCTCTTAATGGGATTGTTCAACCCCTTCACATTAAGGGTGATAACCTGGACAGTAGGAGTCGACAAGGAATCTACATGAGTGTAGGTCATCCTGGCAGTGAGTAGCTATGTCTCCGAACTGCATGCCGGAGTCTCTAAGCAGTGCCATCCTCCCAACGCAGACCTAATCTCTCGCTATGTCCCATCTTTGGCAGCACACCGGTTCCTGTGTTCCCCCTTCTACCCCAACCCCTCGGTTACCCCCCGCTCCCTCCCTAACCCCAACTAAATGATCCCAACATTTTACCATAGTCCAATGCCCGCCATCCACAACCGCGGAAATGTGGGAATGAGAAGTAGGGTGAATGTGTGAACCAGGCGACCTGGCCCCCCACCACAGCCACCCCCCACCCGAGCCAATGTTATTTCAATGCATTTTGTGTCGCCCGTGCCCTTAAAGACTGTCCGGTGATGCAGTGTCCCACGACACCACTTCTAGGGCTGCAGTTCTTTCTGGCCTCATGGTGGCGAGATCCGGTCGTGTTCCCACCTGAGACATGTGCCCACGGCCCACTCTCTGCCATCCTCCTACTGACGACCTCTGTGTTTGCTGAGTGACTCGTCCGCGCTTCATTGTTCTATGCCCAGGAGCGCCTGCGTTTCTTGGGTATTTGATGCAGTTTTCCATTCCACTTGAAAATCAAGCGGAAGGTGTGGCCCCAAGAGCATGGCACTCCTTTGTCTTTCAAGAACATTGTCACCTCCTTGAATGCTTTCTTCTTCTGCAGAGTAATGGAGGCCAGGTCCTGATAGAGTTCTATGGGTCGGCCTTGGTATTGGATGGGCTGCTTCACTCGTGCTTCGTGCAGCATATGTTCTTTGAGTGGGAAGTCAGGTAGGAGGCTAGAATGTCTGCCGGAGGATAGAATGCCTGGCGGAGGGGCTGGTGACCGTCTCGCTCTGCCCACCCGATTTGCGTGATCAATGCGAATGTCAAAGTCGGAGGCCTCTCCCAGAATCTCTCGGAACATGCCTTGCAGGTATCCAGTGACATCTGCCCCCTCTTCTTTCGGTGGAACCCCCGAATGCAGATGTTGTTTCGCCTTGACCGATTTTTGAGATCTTCAGGGTGGGCTTGCAGGTCCACCTGCTGGTCCTTTAGGCGTAAGAGTTCCTGCTGCAGTTGTTCTATCTCCTCGCTTTTGGTTTGGTCACTGTCTTCCATGGCGGCTACCCGCTCCCCAAGTTCATCGACATCACGGCGTATCTCTTTCACTTCGCCTGCCACTTCATGTTTGAGTGTTTGAAAGTCTTCCCTTAGAGTGTTAAAGAGAGTTTTGAGAAATGCTCGGGTGATTCGCACCTCCGTGTCATCTCGGTCTGTTGGTGATGTAGGGGCAGGGGAGGCCCGACTTCCGTGTCTCCCCGATGTGGAGCCTTTGGTAAGCATATCCTTTACCGATCTCTCACCTTTCTTCCTCACAGTGGACATTGTGGGGACCTCCGTCTCCCAATCGTGAGCCGTTTCCGGAAGTAGCACATGCGTTGCGAGGGGACACCTCTGGATGTGAGTAACGGCCCGTTGTCGCTTGACCCCCCGCAAGTTTTTTCTATGAGATTCTTCCTCTCTGCCAATCCGTGTAAGGTGTGTCGCCGCTTCTGGGGGTTCTGTGAGATCTCTCTCCACCAAAGTCAGTGCCGCAGTGTTTCGTGTGGCTCTGGGGAATGCGTGGTATGCTGGTTCTGCCCCTATCCTCATTCTTGTCCGCCTGACACCAGCAGGCCTCACCTCTTGGTTGCAGAGACCATCCGCCGGCACACCCTGGGGCCTGTCTCTCCCTTTGCCGCCCAGACCCTGTTCCGTGGGTCAGCAGTGACCCTGCTCTCAGTGTTCGTCACTCAGACTTTGATAGTTCTTAGGGGAGCTCTGCATAGGCCGCTGTTTCACGCTGCATCAGTGGAGGCCGCCCGATTGGAGTCCGCCCCACCCTTGTCAAGGGACCATAACCTATTTCGGTGGCATTTTGTAGTGGTCCGGGCAACCCCCGGATCCTCCGCTGTCTCCGTTGAGCAGGGGCGTCACTGTTGGTGTGGGCTTTGCCGCCCCCTCTCTACTCAGTCCTGGCGCCTTTCCTGGCGTTGTCAGGCCGGGTGTATAGGCCTTAGCTCGCGTGTGCCTGCTGGTCTCTGTTGCTCCCCTGAGCCCCCAGGCACCGCGCCCAGACTTGCTGGTTCTCGGCTGTGGCTATGTGTCGAGGGGGGCTTATGGGCCGCTAGTGCCATCGGTTACTCCCAGAGGTGTGTGGCCTGGATGCGCGCTGCCCACGTGGCTTGGGTGCAGGGACCTGATGTAGGAAATATTGGCTAGGGGCCGCAGGCCTTCCCAAAAATGCCTGCCTCTCTTTCTGTGCCTTATATGTGGGGGCCCTCAGCTTCGCTGTTTCCCTGCGTCTTGCCTCAGAGGGGAATGTGCTCCAAACTAGGCCCTTAGGCTGAGCCCTCAATTTCCGTCTTTACCCTGGCGAGGCTCTCCCTCTCCCCTGCTCCACTCTCGGTTGCTGCAGAGCCGCCTCCCAGACCGCTAAAGCTCTCACTGAGACGTGTGGCTGTACTGTCCTCTTTCCATGTGGCCTGGGTGCTATGCTGATGGGATGGTGTTGCCGATGTCGCTGGCCCCCCCCCCGCCGCCAACTGCCTCTCCGCTTCTTGCTACGAGTGTAGGAGGCGCGCCCGCCCAGACCCGCATGCCGCGCCCTTAATTACTCGCCACAGCCCAGGCAAGGTTTGCCATCTCTCCTTGCGACTCTCCCGGCTACTTCGGGGTCACCCCCTTCACCGCTGGTATTCACGCACCTCTGTTTGTGTGCTACCTCTGGTTGCCGCCGTCTACACCTTTACCAACCGGTAAATAGGCATACGAATCGATAATAAGGAATCGGTAAATACTGATTCCTAATTTACCGATTTGGGATTACCGAACACCCAAATACCGAATCGGTACATAAGAAATGAGAAAAGAGATGTAGGAAAAATCGGTAATACCGAATTTCATGAAATTCGGTATTTAGGAGTCGATAATCAGGTGCAATGTATTTAAAGAGTCCCAAAATGCAACATTGTGATCACTATGGCGGCCTTCTATGTAATTGCAAGGCGGCTATGGCTACAGGCAGCAGGAGTGAGTATCTGGAGATAGGAGGAGCGCGTTTACAGACAGCGCATCACACTCTTCCAACTGACTGAGGCTGAGATCCATGAAAGGTACAGGCTACACCCCCACACCATCCTGGACCTGATAAGGGACCTGCACCCTGGCTGCGGGAGAATTTGGAGAAGAAACCCTGCTAGGTAAATCACTGTGACACACCCTGATGGATACTGACGATAACAGTGTTGGTGCATGTAATTAATGGCACTCTCTTTCTCACCTAGGTGATAGCGCCTATGCTATGCGGTCATTTATCCTCACTCCCTGCCTAAACCCATCAACCCCAAGTGAGAGTCGATACAATGTGGCACACAAATCAACACGCAGCATTGTGGAGCGCACGTTTGGACTTTTGAAAAGTAGGTTCAGCTGCCTCCACAAAAGCAGAGGCGCACATCAGTACACACCCATCTTCTGCTGCAAAATCATTGCAACTTGTGCTATGCTGCACAACCTTGCCACTAGGAAAGGTACAGAAGTTGAATTAACTGACTTGGAGGATGATGATGATGAATTTGCTGAGCCAGAGCCCAATGTAGCAGGAGTGGCGTCAGCAGCAGATGTCAAGTCAAGTCAAGTCAGAGAATTTATATAGCGCACTACATACCCAGAGGGTCTCAAGGCGCTTAGGAAGGGGAGGAGGATTACTTGTCAAATATCCACGCTTTAAGTTGCTTTCTGAATGCTAGGTGGTTCTGGGTAAGGCGGAGGTAAGTGGGGAGTGAGTTCCATGTTTTAGCAGCCAGGTATGAGAAGGATCTGCCTCCCATGGTGGTCTTGTTGATGCGAGGTACAGTGGCGAGGGCTTGGCTGGAAGAACGTAGTTGGCGGGAGGGGGTGTAGAAGGACAGTCGTGAGTTGAGGCATTCTGGTCCAATGTCGTAGAGTGCCTTGTGTGCGTGGGTCAGAAGTCGGAAAGTGATTCTCTTATTGACAGGTAGCCAGTGGAGGTCTTTCAGGTGACCAGAGATGTGTTCGTTGCGCGGGATGTCTAATATGATCCTGGCTGAGGCGTTTTGGATAAGCATGGGCGGAAAATCCGTTTCGCTCGCGGATTTTGCGGATTTTCGGGAAATTCGCAATCCGCGAGATTCGCGAATCTCCCGCAAAATCCGCAAATCCGCGAGCAGCGGATTTTGCTCGCACTGCTCGCACTGTTCGCGTGAGTTCGCGTGAGTTCGCGCCCCGCGAATAAGTGCAAAATTGCAGAAATACGATTTTAGCAAACTGAAAGTAACTACTTACCAGGTTCAAAAGTTCAGGCTCATCATTAGTAGCCATTTCCTGTAGTGCTTGCTGAGGGGCCCCTCCAGAGTTCAGTTGCCAGTTGCAACTATTATGTGACCCTGCTCTGAACCTCAGAATAGTTACACATATGCCACAAAGGTCCTGAATTACAGCTAAGGGAGACAAGCAGGAGCCAGGCTGGCAGTTCAAATCCATTAATCAGCCCCTAATTCATTATTGTCAGTTGGGGCAGGGCAGGTGTTGTAACTAATTTTGCAACAATGAAAGCACTTAGCAAGTGCAAAAGTTCACTAATCAGGAAGCACTAAGGAAGCAGGTGCCAGCTAAAAAAATATTCTGTGACACATTAATCAGTCCCAAATTAATTCAGGTCACTTGAGGCAGGGAAGGTGTGCTTGCGTTGCCACAATAATGTACACTGACTGGACAACCAGAGGGTGCTGTGATGAAACAGAGGGTGGCATGGGTGGGCCAGAGGGTGGCATGAGTAGTCAGAGAGTGGCAGTGGTGACAGAGAGTGGCAGTGATGAAGAAGAGTGTCCCAAACAGGCTGGACACGTAGAAACAACAAGTTCGCGAAACTTGCGACCCGACAGGTAAGTTTGCAATTTGCGACATTGTACAAAACCCTCGCGAACTGGCAGAAACCCGCGCAAACACACAAAAAAAAAAAATCCGCAAATTCGCGAGAATTCGCGGATTTTGCGGATTGCGAGTTCGCAAATCCGCAAAATTCGCGAACGCGAGATTCGCAAAATTCGCCCATGCTTAGTTTTGGATTCGTTGGAGTTTCTTCTGGAGTTTAGCGGTAGTACCTGCGTAGAGGGTGTTTCCGTAGTCCAGTCGGCTCGTGACCAAAGCATGGGTGACCGTTTTCCTGGTTTCGGTGGGGATCCAGCGAAATGTTTTTTTGAGCATGCGAAGAATGTTGAAGCAGGATGAGGATACGGCGCTGACTTGTCTGTTCATTGAAAGTGAGGAATCCAGGATGACGCCTAGGTTCCGTGCGTGCTCTGTCGGGATGGGTGCTTTTCCAAGGGCTTCTGGCCACCAGGAGTCGTCCCATGCAGAGGGTGATGTACCTAGGATGAGGACTTCTGTTTTATCTGAGTTCAGTTTCAGACGGCTGTGTTTCATCCATTCAGCAACTTCTTTCATTCCTTCGTGTAGGTTAGTTTTGGCGGTGCTGGGGTCCTTGGTGAGAGAAAGGATTAGTTGAGTGTCATCCGCGTAAGAGATGATGTTGAGGTTGTGTTGGCGGGCGATGGTCGCGAGGGGGCTCATGTATACGTTGAAGAGGGTGGGGCTGAGTGAAGATCCTTGTGGTACGCCACAGATGACTTCAGAGGCCTCGGACTTGAATGGTGGAAGGCGGACTCTCTGGGTTCTTCCGGTGAGGAACGAGGTGATCCATTCAAGTGCTTTTCCTTGTATTCCGATGTTACTGAGGCGTTGTAAAAGGGTGCTGTGGCAGACTGTGTCGAATGCTGCAGAGAGGTCGAGGAGGATGAGGGCGACTGTGTCTCCATTGTCCAGTAGAGTTCGAATGTCGTCTGTTGCTGCGATGAGGGCGGTCTCAGTGCTGTGTTTTGCTCGGAAGCCAGATTGTGAGGAGTCGAAGGATTTGTTGGCTTCGAGGAAAGCGGCGAGCTGTTTGTTGACAGCTTTCTCGATAACTTTGGCCGGGAATGGAAGGAGCGAAATGGGGCGGTAATTTTTGAGTTCAGTGGGGTCCGCTGTGGGTTTTTTCAGAAGGGCGGTGAGTTCAGCGTGTTTCCAGTCTTCCGGGAAGGTGGCGGAATTGAAGGAGCAGTTGATGACGTCTCGGAGGTGCGGTGCTATGACGGAGTCTGCTTTGTTGAAGATGTGGTGAGGACATGGGTCTGTGGGGGAACCTGAGTGGATGGAATTCATCAGGCGGATGGTGTCCTCAGTGGAGATTGGCTTCCAGTCGTTAAGGGTGTTCGCGGGGGGAGAGTGTTCAGCATATGGTTGGGAGGGTTGGTCTCCGGGTTG
This sequence comes from Lissotriton vulgaris, assembly GCF_964263255.1. Taxonomy (NCBI): domain Eukaryota; kingdom Metazoa; phylum Chordata; class Amphibia; order Caudata; family Salamandridae; genus Lissotriton; species Lissotriton vulgaris. Next base: position 579,898,816 of record NC_141687.1, on the reverse strand, counting down.
GTTGTCGAAGCTGTTGTGGATGTCTGCAATCTTGTTGTGGAAGAATGAGGCTAGGGAGTCGCAGAGGGCTTGAGAGGGGGTGATGTCGTTGGAGTTGGCCGAGGGATTGGAAAATTCCTTGACGATGTTGAAAAGTTCCTTGCTGTTGTGGGCGTTGTTGTCAAGTCGATCCTTGAATGCTGTTTTCTTGGCCTTTCGGATTAGTTGGTGGTGAGTGCGGTGGCGTTTTTGAAGGCGTCCTTGGTGCTGGTGGTTGGATCTTTTTTCCAGGCCTTTTCAAGGGAGCGGCAGAGTTTCTTGGACTTCTTAAGATCATCGTTGAACCATGAGGCCTTCTTGTTGCCAGGTTTGCTTTGACGTTTTTTCAGTGGTGCTAAGGTGTCGGCGGTGTTGGATAACCATAGGGTGAAGTTGGCGGTGGCTTGGTTTGGGTTAGAGGAGTGGGCTGGGGTGTTTAGAAGGAGCGATGAGGAGATCTGGTCGATGGTGATTTTGTTCCAGTTTCTTTGCAGAGTTGGTAGGAAGTGGTTGACGGGTTTTGGCTTGTTGTAGGTGAAGTGAACGCAGCTGTGGTCGGTCCAAAGGAGAGCCGAGGTGTGGCTGAAGGAGACGTGGTTGCTGGAGGTGAAGATGGGAGACAAAGATCACACGCAACTATTTCTGAGTAAGTAAGGAGACACAGTCAGTCTGTAAATGACGTAGTTTTAATAATTGGGCACTACACTACTACACAAAGGGCACAACTTGCCAGTCAAATTTGTGACAACCCTAAGAGGAAGTCATGGGTTACTTCACCCAATTCAGTTCAGGAAGTGTGGGCTGCATTAGCATCTGTGAACACGCACAACACTGCTGGATGCCATCAGCTCACTGTCTTTACTGGCTGTGGATCCAGTGCCAGCCCAATGCCGTCCTCTGCTCCTGTGGGTCTCAGTTACAGGGGGCGTGATGCTGCTGCGACTGGTCGTCTCCTCACTGTCTCCACATCCACAGCACCAGTATTGGCTGCCTGACTTGTCAGCAGCACTTTATGTGCAGTCGTTACCTTCACAAGGCTCCTAGAGACATCGTGGCTGCAGTGCGCCATCCCTTCCTGCATGGCCACGGAGCGCCTGCAGAGCAGAGAAGTGGCTGTTGAGAGGCGGTTCACTGCCTTAGTGTGGTTTTCCATTTCCTGCCTCTCCCTGCGCCGGGCTACCCTGTCCTCATCAAGTTTGCTGCACAGCAGCATCACTGACTGGGACATGTCCTGCATGCCCTCAGCCATCTCCTTCATGCCCTCAGCCAGCGTGGAGGTCATAGTGCTGATGCCCTTCTCAATGTTCACCATGTTGTTGTTGTTGAGGTGTTTCATTTGATGCTGTACAGACTGAATTGCCTTCCCTTGCAGGTGCTGCACCTTGACCATGTTTGCCTCCAGCCCTGCGAAGACACCATGATTCTCACCCTGCAAAGGTGGACTGCTTTCCCGAGCCCTGCGGCGTCTGGCACCTGTGTGTGCTCTCTCAGAGGTGGACTGCAAACCAGCATTACTGCCATCCACTGGCAAAATTGATGTCCCCCCCCCCCCGGTGTCTTCTGAGGATGCATGCCTCCTGGGTCTTACAACTGCAGGTGGTGTTGCTGGTGGTGAGGCCAGCAGTAGTGGTGACGTTGGCAGTGGTGGTGACGCTGGCAGTGGTGGTGAGGCTAGCAGTAGTGGTGACGCTGGCAGTGGTGGTGACGCTGGCAGTGGTGGCAAGGCTGGCAGTGGTGGTGGTGGTGGTGCCGGTGGTGGTGGTGTGGTGTGCCCTGCACTTGCACTGGCCTCCTCTGATCTTTCCTTCTGGGGTGCCATTCCTGCCTTGTCTTGAGCAGACCTGCGCGATGTCTCGCATGTAGACAGAAATTGTACATTAGCTCAGTGGTCCGGCAGCCCTGCATAGCAATATAAAATTTTCATTTCTGGCACACTGCTTTCTTATCACTGATGTGTCACATGCCGTGTTGTTCAGTGTGATGACTGTCATGATAGGTGTTTCACTGACTACATCTCCCATAATGCATTGCTGGTGTTTACTAAAACCTGTACTGGAGTGGGATTCACACAGCCTCATTGGGGAATGGGGATAGGGAAGGTGGGGGCGATTGCTGAGCATGCTTCTTACCTTGTTTGGTGGCAGCTCTGGCTGAGCTGTCTGCATCCCCGATTCCACAGACACTTTCTGGCTCTATGGTGGACTCCACAAGCTACTCAAGTGCAGTCGGGGCATGTGCCCTGTTCCTTCCTCCTCCTGTCTGACTGGCTTGTTTATTGTTCTCCTCCATCTTTTTTTTGATGATGCTCCTGATGTCATGCCACCTTTTTTTCAGTACATCAATGTCCCGTGGGGTCACTCCTATGGCATTCACTTGTGCCTGAATTCCCAGCCAGATCTTCCTTTTTCTGATTCAGACTCTTGCAAAGACTGCTTCCCAAACCACTTGGTGTGTTGTTTTACAACCTCCTCCACAAGGACCTGCTTGGGAGGGGGGGTGGATGCACAGCATTGGCTGATTCCTCAATTGCTGACGTTTTGAATTTCCAATTCGGTATTTACCGATTCGGTATTTACCGATTCGGAAATACAGTTTCGGAAATACCGATCGGTATTGAGGAATCTGTAAATTTTTTCCAATTTTTACTGATTCGGTAAATATTACAGATTTTTTACCTACATCGGAAATAATGAATTCTTAATACCGAATCGGTAAAATTTGGTATTAAGAATTCGGTATTTGGCAATTACCTACATATGGCCCTTAGTCTTTGTTAGGTTGGGTTTTAGTTAAACAGCAGACATGCTGGTCAGAATGGTATGCAAAGGTCTGATTTTATGGGTTTCAGTGAACCACAACACACTGTGGTATACTTGCTGGTCATTTATGTGGGTACATAACATTGTTTAGAGGGCTACATAACTATAATGGCTTGAAAAATAATCCCTTGTGCATCTATTTGTGATAAACATGACACAAGTGAAGTGTGGCTTCAGACCAATGCATACACTTAGGTTGTCCTTCTTAAAGAAGTCAGTGAGTGAAGCTGCAGTGTTTGAGAATCAAGGAATGAACCAAAAGTAATACCCTGAGAACCAAAAAAGAGCAGTCTTTTCCTTGGTGGGACGAGGTATCTCTTCTAAGGCTTTCACCGAGGATCTGTCAAACCTTAACATAGTTATTAATAAAAATACCAAACCTGGATAGAAACGACAACAGATTACTCAGATCTCAATTAAGAAAATTTTTTTTAATACGCGCATCGAGTCCCAGAATTTGCATATACAGTTTTCATTTGAAATTCAATATGCCAGTTCCATCCAGGTCAGTCAATACACATTTCTGATGTGAACGTAACAGTTGATCTGTCTGTCCAGGTAAGGTTGCTGGAGCTGCTTGCAGCCTGACGGAAACATTCTAAAAAATAATCCTCTATAGGTGTCAAATGCCTTTGTTCTTTACCTTCAGCTTTCACTGGAGCTGTCAAAATGCTTTTGTGAAATTGAGTATGCTGATATGTTGTGCCTTTCCCATTCTTTCTATGAGGTTGTTTACTCAGGACATTGGATACCTGTCAATGGTTAATATTTAATTGCCCTCTCTGAAGACTATACAAAGTCGTATGGTTATGAGTGTTGTGGGTACTGTGAAGATGGGTGAACACCAGTCAATTGTGGACGATTCACTTATGTCCATACTATTCATTTATTTTACTTCTCTTTGTGCTGGAAGCAGATGCCATTTCGCTGGTCCGTTGGGTAGGATGATGAGCTCAACTAAAAGGTTATGAGCGGGAGCTGTGGCAAAAACTGTACCTAGATGTCAGATTAGGGTTTTCAATACAGTTTACTGTTGTACTTTTAGCGAGGGTCAGGGAATCAGTTCTAGGAAGGGTTTGTCTTTTCCTGAAAAAGGCAGAAGCCCCCTTTGTAGGTTTTGCATAGACAATGCATGTGCTGTCTCTGCAAGACATTTTGTTTATATACAGTGAACTTACAGCCCATCCATAGCTTACCATTGGTTAGCTTAAGAGTTGCTCTCATTTCCTTCATTCCCATTTGTCATAGCATGCATGGGTCATGTCTTATTCTTGTGTTCAACCCTCCACTGGAGCATGGACCAATTACTTGTGTCCTTCCCCTGCTCCTGTTTTTGGAGCTACTTTCCAGTCTCACCTCCCTGCCCAAAAATGTAAGCAAATCAGTTCACCTATCGAAAAGGTCCGTTGTTGAGGTACAGAAAATGTATATACTACCACTTTAAAGTGTGATTGTGATTCTACGGGCATTCCAAATATCGTTTACCAAATATAATAGTGTTTCTGCTGAGTTCTTCAACTTTGTCTAAAATAAAGTGCTCACCATTGCAATGTCTCTGTGAAATATTGACAAAACCCATGCGAGTGGTTTATCTCAGAGAATAAGGACCCCGTAAGAAATAGGCCTTGGACTGCATTACTCTAGGCCAGTGCACTCTACGCTACAGCACTCTACACCACTGCACTTTACACCACTGAACGCTACACTGCAGTCTACTTTGTACCCCTACACTGTACACCACTACACTCCACACCATACTATGCCTCTCTAGTCTATGCCACTGCACTCTACTCAGCACAGCTGCACTCTGTGCCACTGCATTCTACACCACTCCATGCCACTCTACTTTACTCTGCATGACTCTACTTTATGACTCTGCACTCTACATCACTGCACCCTACGCCATTCCACTCTACACCACTCTCCTCTACTCTGCATCACTTCGCTGCACTCTAAGCCACTGCACTCTACAATGCACCACTCCACTCTACGACACACTATTCTTTGCCAATGCACTCTATTCCACTCTACACCACTCCACTCTAATTTGCACCACCTCACTCTATGCCACTGTACTTTACACCAGTGCACTCTGTCTCTTCTCAACAATTCTCTACACTATTGTACTTCTCGCAACTCTACTCTACTCTGCACCACTCCAGTCTATGCCAATAACTCTATGTCACTCTACTCGTCACCACTGAGCTCTACGCCACCGCACTCCATGCCACTGCACTCTACTCTGCACAACTCCACTCTATGCCACTGCACTCTACACCAATCTATGCCACTCTAATTTGCACCACTCAACTCTACGCCGCTGCACTCTATGCCACTGCACTCACCTCTGTATCACTGCACTCTACTCTACACCATGGCACTCTAAGCCACTCCATGCCACTCTACTTTACTCTCATCACTCTACTCTACACCTCTTCACTCAGCATCACTCCACTCAATGCCACTCCACTCCACTCCATTATTCTCTACTCTGCACAACTCCACTCTACTCTATGTCACTGTACTCTATGTCACTGCACTCTACACCACTCTATTCTACTCTACTCCACTTCACACGATGCCACTGCACTCTACAGCACTGCACTCTATGCCTGCCCTACTCCACTCTGCACCGCTCGACTCTACACCACTGTACTCTATCTCTCTCTAATACAATCTGCATTATTACACTCAACTATACCCCACTGAACCTCACTCCATGCCACTCAACTCAACTGTACACCACTTCACTCTACTCCACTCCACTCTACTTTACTCTGCAACACTCCACTTTATGCTGTTCCACTCTATGCCACTGTACTGAAAGCCACTCTACTCTGCACCAATGCACTCTATGCCACTGCAAACCAGCCTACTCCACTGCACTCTATGCCACTGCGCTCTATGCCACTGGAATCTATGATACTCTACTCTGCCCTGCAACACTCCATTCTACACCACTCTGCTCTATGACACTCCTCGCCACTGCACTCTATGCCACAACACTCTAGGCTTTGCCACTCCAATCTACGGCCTTACACTAAACACCACTCTTCTTTACTCTGCACCACTCTATGCCACTGCACTCAACACCACTCTACTCTACAACATGTTACTCTATGCCACTGCACCTAATGCTACTCTAGTCTACCGTGCACCACTGCACTCTACGCCACTACACTCTAGACCACTGCACTCTATGCTACTCTACTCTACTCTGCACCACTGTACCCTATGCACCTGAACGCTATGCCACTTTATTCTGCACCACTCTACTCTACTCCACTGCAGTCTATGTCACTGTACTTTACACCACTGCGCTCTACTCTGCACCACTCTACTCTATGCCACTGAACTCAATCCTACTCTACTCTGCACCACTGCACTTTACACCACGCTACTCTTCTCTGAACCACTCCATTCTACACCAATGCACTGTATGCCCCGGCACTCTGCACCAGTTTACTGTACTCTGCCCTACTCTGTTTAATACCACTGGACTCTACACCACTGCTCTGTATGTCATTGCACTCTGCACCACTCTACTCTATGCCACTGCACGCCATGCCACTACACTCTCTGCAACTGCATTGTACCTCACTCTACTCTAGTCTACATCATTCTACATTATTCCACTGCACTCTAAGCCACTCTACTCTGCTCCGCATAACTCTCCTCTACGCTAATGCACTCTATGCCATTCTACCCTGCCCCACTCTGCTCTGAGCCACAGCACTGAGCATCACTGCACCCTATGCCACTCTTCTCTGTACCACTGCAATATATGCTACTCCACTCTACTGTGCACCACTCCACTGTCTGCCACTGCACTCTGCACCACTCTACTGTATGCCACCACATTCTGCGCCACCCTACTCTACTCTACACCACTGCACTCTATGCCATTCTACTCTGCACCACTCTACTCTATCCCACTGCACTCTACGTCACTGCTCTCTATCCCCCTCTACTGTACTCTGTACTACTGCACTAAATTCCACTGCACTCTATGGCATGGCACTCTATGGCAGTGCACTCTACTCTGCACCACTTCACTCTATGCCACTGCACTCTGCACCACTCTACTCTTTGCAACTGCACTCTATGCCACTCTACTCTATGCTGCACCATTCTCCTCTACACAGCTACACTCTACACTACTCTGCTCTGCATCACTGCACTCTATGCCACTGTTCTCTACTCTATGCCACTGCACTCTACTCTACTCTGCATGACTCTACTCTACAACACTTCACTCTATGCTACTTTACTCGGACCATCTGTACTCATGCCACTCTACTATACTCTGCACTACTCTACTCCTTGCTACTGCACTTCGCTATTGCACTCTACACCACTGCACTCTAAGGCCCTGCACTCTGCACCGCTTTATTCTACTCTGCACCACTCTATTTTATGTCAGTGTACTCTACACCACTGCACTCTGCACAGCTTTACTTTATGCCACTGCACTCTATGTCACTGCACTCTACACCACTGCATAGTACGCCACTGCATTGTATGCCACTCTAATCCAATCCAATCCAAAAATTCTTTATTTCGGCCATATAGACCATAAAAGATACAATACAAAACACAATAACATTCATGTTAAAATACATATTAAAAATACAGTATATAAAAAGTTCCCTTCTTGTCCAGCGAGGAAATAAAAAAGAGTATCATAACAGTGTCAACAGTTTATAGGGCTTTTTTCTTCCTGATTAGCCATACTGCCATTAGAAATTTGGATATGGCGAACACAATGTGGCCCAGAGTGCTGGTTTTCAATACTCTATATGCCTGTGAGTAGTTTCTAAACCCCAAGTTTCTGCAGAGCGGCGCTATCCAGTATTTTCTAGGTCTGTGATAGGCAGGGCACACAAACACAATATGGAGGTCGTCTTCCTCGTGGGTGTTGCAACATGGACACATTTTATCACCCCCCTTGGTCCATTTGTGGGTAAATTTTTTGATGGGGAGTGTGCCTAACCTCCATTGTACAAACAATTTCCTCGCGAGGATGGGGAAAATAAAATCCATAAAAGGTTCAAATATATATGAATTTTTGGAATCCAGAAATCGGACAGTAAGGGTGCCGCTGTTTGCAGCATTCATCAAAAGTGAGAGACTCTTGTCTTTGTAGATTTGGGTCAGGCCTTTGAGTGAAACCCTTTGGCAGCCTTGCACGGGACCCTCCATAGCTCAGATAAGTTCATAGTGAGCAGTTCATTTTTTACGAAAGCAAGCCAGGGGATTTTACTACTTCGGTTCAGGCTCATGACATGGATAAGGTCCTGCCTATAATGATGTAATTCGTTTGTGGACCAAAGCCTGTGCCAATACTTCACTGGCTTTGACACAAGCTCCTCAGCAATAGGGGGGAGACCCATGTCTAGTCTCAGTGGCAGAAGTGGTGTGCCTCGTGGAAGAGCTAATAGGCATCTAAGAAAATTATTTTCCACTCTCGCCAAAACTTGGCCTGCTTTGTACCCCCATAGCTCACTCCCGTACATAGCCGCTGCCTTGGCTTGAGTCCGATAAGTTTCGAGAGCCGGGATTATAGGCTTAAAAGTGGAAGTGTTGGCCACCTTCAAGATTGCGCCCGACAACTGGGACAATTTAAGCCTTGATCTTGCTATCTGTCGATCCCATGATAGATTTTCCTGTAGAGTTACCCCCAAGTATGTAAAGGTAGTAACCCTCTCAGGCTGGCAGTACCCAGGGTGGGATTGGGCCTGGCTTTATTTGGTGGATTGAATATCATGAATTTGGTCTTTTCCGTATTTACCTCTAGACCATGTTGTCTACAGAAAAGACCAAACCCATACAGAATCCTCTGGATCCTCATGGGGGATTTGGAAAGCAGGAGGGTGTCATCGGCAAACATGATTGCCGGAACCCTCCTGCCTGCCAAATTTGGGGCATCATTGTCCTTAACCTTTTCTAGATGGGATATCACGTTGTTGATGAAGAGACAGAACAGGGTCGGTGCCAGGACACAACCCTGCCTCACCCCTCTACGGACAGGGAACCTGGACGAGAGATTGCCATCCCTCCCACACCTAACCTGCGCATAATTATTCTCTTGCAGCCTAGTTATGATACTGAGTATCTGGGGGGGTACTCCTAACTTTTCCAAGACCTCCCAGAGTTTCTTGCGCGGGTCTAGGTCAAAGGCTGACCTCAGATCCACGAAGACCATGTACAGCCTTCCCCCCTCTAACCTCACCGTCTTCCAATAAAGGAGGACGAGGCGGAAAATCTGGTCCATGGTCGACGTGTTTTTTCTGAAGCCAGCCTGTAGGGGGCTCATGATGTCATTGGCCTCCATCCAGTCTAGCAAGTGGTTCAGGATGAGGCGCGCGAAAAGCTTTTGGGGGACATCTACAAGGCTAATCGGCCTGTAATTGGCCGGGAGCAGAGGAGACCCCTTCTTGTATATTGGCACGATCTCTGCCCCCAACCAGGAGCAGGGGACCGCTATACCTCCTAAGATGGCATTAAAAAGAATAAGAAGGTACGGGCCCCAAATTTCAGGGTGATGTCTAAAGAGGTCCCCCGGTAACTTATCCAACCCCGGAGCCTTTCCCAGCGCTAAGCGCTCCATTGCAATCACCATCTCACCTAGAGAAAATTCCAGGCCCACTTCCGGGGAGACGGGGGGCTCAACCGCCACTCCATCGGGTAATAGGATAGTATCTTGGTAAAGTGTCCCGAAATTGGTCTTCCAGACAGAGGAGGCGAAGTTAGGCTCCACTGCGGATTTGAGTTCCCCCGTCCCAGTATTTACCAGGGCCCAAATTTTCCTAGAGTCTTTAACATTTAAGGCTTCAGACAGATCATGCCAATGGTTCCAATCCCACTCCGCCCTTGCGTTGGCCATTGCTACTTTATACTCCCTCCTGAGATCTGCGACCTTGGCCTTGTTAGAGCCCTCTTTAATGGTGGCAATTAGCTCGGACTTAATTTTCCTACAGGAAGAGTTGTACCAGGTCGGGGTGCGAGTCTTTTTCCTACGTGGCGGTACCACCGGATGGAAAACCTCGGCAAGAGCCCTCACTAGTTCCTCATGAATGTTAGCTAGTCTCTCATTGTAATCAGTGGGTCTCGGTTGGTTTATGAGATCATCCACTTCCTTGAACCTGGGTAGTGCTAAACCATATAACTTGTTTAGAGCATCTTCTGTGTTAAGCAACTTTCCCCATTTAACGCGGCGCCTGTTTGTGGAGAGAAGCACGTCCCCCTGGTCATCGCCGCAAGGAGTAGAGGGCGACCCTTCTAGAGGTACTGGATGCTGAATCTCCAGTTGAAGGGCATTGTGGTCGCTATCTGTCCTTGGTAGCACCCTGAAGTCGTGAACTTTAGGCCACATGGTAATATTTAATAATATATAATCCAGCCTCGACTCATGGTCCTTTCTATTGAAAGTACACAATGAGGGGGTATCGGACGGAGTACGCCCATTGCAAGCCCTCATTGCGAAGTTCAAGGTAAGGGACATAAGCTGTACTGCCAGCGGGGACCAGGCTTTAGGGTGGGGTGAAGACGAGGGTGGAACTCCCCAATAATCGTCCTCAGCGGTGAGAGCACCCTCCTTTAAACCTTCTAGGGGTGCGAAATGACAGTTGAAGTCCCCTCCCATCACTATCTTGTGGTCGCCTGACAGTTGACCTAGAAAGGATGACAATTCATCTAGAGTAGGGGATACATTGGACGCAGCGACTGGGCGCGAGTAAACGTTGACAATGGCCCATGGTGTTCTACCTGGCCATCTAAGCAACACACACTGGATATCCTGCGAAAGTGTGTCCATCTTTTCCGCCTGGCACCCAATGTGACTCGCTACCCAAATCGCCAAGCCACCCGAGGGCCTCCCCCTCCCATTCCATTTGCTGGGATTTCAAAAATTTTGAACCCCCTTCTACTCTGGGGTTCCCTCGCCCATGTCTCCTGAAAAAGGAGGATATCACTGCCGTTTATCAGGAGATCCCAGTCTGGTGTGTCTACCTTATTTGTGATCCCCGCCACATTCCAGGAGAGAATTCTCAACCCTGGACCTTGTGGAGGTGGTCCTGCCCCGCCAGGTGGAGTTGGTGCCGTGGCTGAGGGAGGGTCAAGATCTCCCGGGACAGTTGTGGTAGCCAAAGTGGGAGGCGGTGCAGCCACATCTACTGGTGTCGAATTAATGCCAATCGGGGTATTAAGTGGTAACTGTGCTTGGCCCCTGATGCTTCTAGGAGGAGCCCTTCCCTCTTTGGCGAGATCCTGCGCCCTGTTATAAGTCACATGAACATCTCTCACTTCCCCCCTGCCTACCGCCCCAATAACAGATCTTTCTAGGGGCTGTTGAATATCACCCTTTTGTGGTCAATCCACCTGATCAAGGCAGGAAAATCTGTTCGGGTGGATAAAATTACTGTGAGTGGAAAATACACTGTGCTTGGGCCTGTATCGTGAGCCATCCACTGCAAAGCCCACTCTAGTCCAGCCCTGTTCCCTCCCCACAGCTGGGTTACAAGCATTTGGATAAAAATGTGAAAGGGACACTAATTCAATGGAGGTGTTATCAGCCCTAACAAGCCAATTGCAAATGTATGGGGCAACCTGTGGGCTTTTAAAACTAACAATTATACAGTCCCCCACTCTATTCTTAGGAGTAGATCCAATCCATGGAACCCTTCTGACCATCAAAACATCTCCTTTTAGGTTAGGTGGAAGGGGCCTGTTGATGTTGAGCCAACTAATTACCTTATTGCGTAGCGAGTCCTGTGGCTCCCTTGCACCACCGGTAAGCTCAGGCACTCCCACCATAATCGCAGTGTATGCCACTGCCTCAGGGGGCAGATTGACCATCCTGCGCCTAGCGTTGGGGCTGTTGGGACGGCCAATGTGGCCGTTGGCTGAACTCTCCTCTCTCGTTTGTTGGGAAGGTGCGGGTTGCTTTGACCTTCTAGGAGCAGGAACAGGGGGCCTCGTTATTTGGGATGTCGATGGAAGCAATTGGGGGGCAGAGACAATATTGTTGCTAGAGGAATCCCCTGGCTGGACTGATGCCACATTTGGGGCCTGGGTAATCGTTACAGAGGTCGGACGACTATTCCCAGCAATCTCCCTGGGGGCCCTCTGTACATTTGAACCCACCCCCGGACCAAGACCGGTCCAATTTTTCAGACAGAGGATTCAGTAAGTTTCTAAAAATGTCCGTGAGTGAGCTGATGAGCAAGTCTGTGGTATTAGGGGGGGTCCCACCAAATATGAAAGGCCCTGTACACACTGGTAGGGATGTGGCTGGTGGGGGGCTAGAATGTTCTGACCTATTTCCCGGGGAAATAACCCCAGGCGAGGCCAAAATGCCTGTGTTGGCATCCAGGTTTTGCATAGTTGAATCAACTTTAGCCCTCTTTGCACCTTTTAGCTTCCTTGACCTCTTTCTTTTAGATGGTTGATCCCCTCTGCTACTTGCGGGTTCTGTTGGAACTGCAACCTGGACCACCTCCTGCAACTCAGTTTCCGTACAATCCACATTAGGAGAGGGATCTACAACCCCGGAGAGGCGTAATGACTCCCTCTTCCTCTGGAGAGTTAACGGAGTCCTCAGTTGTTGTAGGACTGACTCGATAGTCTGGTCAATACTATCCATGAGCGACAGGTGGGTGGCATCAAGAAGTAATGGTGTGCTAGCATCAATTGAAGATTCCGGGGAGTCCAGTGACAAATTATCTATACCCTCCTCAGGTTGGTTGTCTAGCACAGTTAGTCCTTTATTGGCCACAGCACTGGCCTTAGGGAAAAATGTTTCCAAAGTGCCAGTGCACTGTTGGGCAGCCTTACTCCTGGATACCCTGGAGGCCATATTATATTAGAGTAAACAAGGGTCGCAAACCAAAGGAGGTAGTAGTGCTTGGAAGGAGTACGGCGTTAGAGGGATGGCCCGGTCCGGTCTCTGCCGGCCTCTAATGGCCTCGAACAGCCCGCTCTTTGCCCGGTCTTCGCCGGCGCTTCCGTCCGCGCGCGTCCCGCGTACGCGTCTGGAGGCTGGGCTAAGTAGGAGGAGGAGGGGGGCGGGAAGAGGCACCAGGTGCGCGCGATGACCAGGCGCAAGCACCTCTGGGCCTGGCAGTCCCGCTCCCGCTGACTGCCTCGACTCTCTCAGCTGCTGGGCAAACCCGGAGATGGAGCACACGGGCTCAGGCAGAGTTCCGTTTTCCAGGGCAAATTAATCCAAGTAAAGGAGGAGCACACAGGCTCAATGCTCGAGGGTCCCGACTTCAGGGCTGGTAATGGCAAGGTGATTCCCTCCACGTTCTCAGGACACTGACACGACTGCGAGCGGGGGCCGCGAGTCGTTAAGAGCTGACAGGGAGGAGGGGGCGGGAAGAGGCACCAGGTGCGCGCGATGACCAGGCGCAAGCACCTCTGGGCCTCGCAGTCCCGCTCCCGCTGACTGCCTCGACTCCCTCAGCTGCTGGGCAAACCCGGAGATGGAGCACATGGGCTCAGGCAGAGTTCCGTTTTCCAGGGCAAAATAATCCAAGTAAAGTAGGAGCACACGGGCTCAATGCTCGAGGGTCCCGACTTCAGGGCTGGTAATGGCAAGGTGATTCCCTCCACGTTCTCAGGACACTGACACGACTGCGAGCGGCTCCCGCGAAGCGGGGGCCGCGAGTCGTTAAGAGCTGACAGGGAGGAGGGGGCGGGAAGAGGCACCAGGTGCGCGCGATGACCAGGCGCAAGCACCTCTGGGCCTCGCAGTCCCGCTCCCGCTGACTGCCTCGACTCCCTCAGCTGCTAGGCAAACCCGGAGATGGAGCACACGGGCTCAGGCAGAGTTCCGTTTTCCAGGGCAAATTAATCCAAGTAAAGGAGGAGCACACGGGCTCAATGCTTGAGGGTCCCGACTTCAGGGCTGGTAATGGCAAGGTGATTCCCTCCACGTTCTCAGGACACTGACACGACTGCGAGCGGTTCCCGCGACGCGGGGGCCGCGAGTCGTTAAGAGCTGACAGGGAGGAGGGGGCGGGAAGAGGCACCAGGTGCGCGCGATGACCAGGCGCAAGCACCTCTGGGCCTCGCAGTCCCGCTCCCGCTGACTGCCTCGACTCCCTCCGCTGCTGGGCAAACACGGAGATGGAGCACACGGGCTCAGGCAGAGTTCCGTTTTCCAGGGCAAATTAATCCAAGTAAAGGAGGAGCACACGGGCTCAATGCTCGAGGGTCCCGACTTTAGGGCTGGCAATGGCAAGGTGATTCCCTCCACGTTCTCAGGACACTGACACGACTGCGAGCGGCTCCCGCGAAGCGGGGGCCGCGAGTCGTTAAGAGCTGACAGGGAGGAGGGGGCGGGAAGAGGCACCAGGTGCGCGCGATGACCAGGCGCAAGCACCTCTGGGCCTCGCAGTCCCGCTCCCGCAGACTGCCTCGACTCCCTCTGCTGCTGGGCAAACCCGGAGATGGAGCACACGGGCTCAGGCAGAGTTCCGTTTTCCAGGGCAAACTAATCCAAGTAAAGGAGGAGCACACGGGCTCAATGCTCGAGGGTCCCGACTTCAGGGCTGGTAATTGCAAGGTGATTCCCTCCACGTTCTCAGGACACTGACACGACTGCGAGCAGCTCCCGCGAAGCGGGGGCCGCGAGTCGTTAAGAGCTGACAGGGAGGAGGGGGCGGGAAGAGGTACCAGGTGCGCGCGATGACCAGGCGCAAGCACCTCTGGGCCTCGCAGTCCCGCTCCCGCTGACTGCCTCGACTCCCTCAGCTGCTGGGCAAACCCGGAGATGGAGCACACGGGCTCAGGCAGAGTTCCGTTTTCCAGGGCAAATTAATCCAAGTAAAGGAGGAGCACACGGGCTCAATGCTCGAGGGTCCCGACTTTAGGGCTGGTAATGGCAAGGTGATTCCCTCCACGTTCTCAGGACACTGACACGACTGCGAGCGCCTCCCGCGAAGCGGGGGCCGCGAGTCGTTAAGAGCTGACAGGGAGGAGGGGGCAGGAAGAGGCACCAGGTGCGCGCGATGACCAGGCGCAAGCACCTCTGGGCCTCGCAGTCCCGCTCCCGCTGACTGCCTCGACTCCCTCAGCTGCTGGGCAAACCCGGAGATGGAGCACACGGGCTCAGGCAGAGTTCCGTTTTCCAGGGCAAATTAATCCAAGTAAAGGAGGAGCACACGGGCTCAATGCTCGAGGGTCCCGACTTCAGGGCTGGTAATGGCAAGGTGATTCCCTCCACGTTCTCAGGACACTGACACGACTGCGAGCGGCCCCTGCGAAGCGGGGGCCGCGAGTCGTTAAGAGCTGACAGGGAGGAGGGGGCGGGAAGAGGCACCAGGTGCGCGCGATGACCAGGCGCAAGCACCTCTGGGCCTCGCAGTCCCGCTCCCGCTGACTGCCTCGACTCCCTCAGCTGCTGGGCAAACCCGGAGATGGAGCACACAGGCTCAGGCAGAGTTCCCTTTTCCAGGGCAAATTAATCCAAGTAAAAGAGGAGCACACGGGCTCAATGCTCGAGGGTCCCGACTTCAGGGCTAGTAATTGCAAGGTGATTCCCTCCACGTTCTCAGGACACTGACACGACTG
Organism: Lissotriton vulgaris; assembly: GCF_964263255.1. Classification (NCBI taxonomy): domain Eukaryota; kingdom Metazoa; phylum Chordata; class Amphibia; order Caudata; family Salamandridae; genus Lissotriton; species Lissotriton vulgaris. Next base: position 579,883,403 of record NC_141687.1, on the reverse strand, counting down.
CGAGCGGCTCCCGCGAAGCGGGGGCCGCGAGTCGTTAAGAGCTGACAGGGAGGAGGGGGCGGGAAGAGGCACCAGGTGCGCGCGATGACCAGGCGCAAGCACCTCTGGGCCTCGCAGTCCTGCTCCCGCTGACTGCCTCGACTCCCTCAGCTGCTGGGCAAACCCGGAGATGGAGCACACGGGCTCAGGCAGAGTTCCGTTTTCCAGGGCAAATTAATCCAAGTAAAGGAGGAGCACACGGGCTCAATGCTCGAGGGTCCCGACTTCAGGGCTGGTAATGGCAAGGTGATTCCCTCCACGTTCTCAGGACACTGACACGACTGCGAGCGGCTCCCGCGAAGCGGGGGCCGCGAGTCGTTAAGAGCTGACAGGGAGGAGGGGGCGGGAAGAGGCACCAGGTGCGCGCGATGACCAGGCGCAAGCACCTCTGGGCCTCGCAGTCCCGCTCCCGCTGACTGCCTCGACTCCCTCAGCTGCTGGGCAAACCCAGAGATGGAGCACACTGGCTCAGGCAGAGTTCCGTTTTCCAGGGCAAATTAATCCAAGTAAAGGAGGAGCACACGGGCTCAATGCTCGAGGGTCCCGACTTCAGGGCTGGTAATGGCAAGGTGATTCCCTCCACGTTCTCAGGACACTGACATGACTGCGAGCGGCTCCCGCGAAGCGGGGGCCGCGAGTCGTTAAGAGCTGACAGGGAGGAGGGGGCGGGAAGAGGCACCAGGTGCGCGCGATGACCAGGCACAAGCACCTCTGGGCCTCGCAGTCCCGCTCCCGCTGACTGCCTCGACTCCCTCAGCTGCTGGGCAAACCCGGAGATGGAGCGCACGGGCTCAGGCAGAGTTCCGTTTTCCAGGGCAAATTAATCCAAGTAAAGGAGGAACACACGGGCTCAATGCTCGAGGGTCCCGACTTCAGGGCTGGTAATGGCAAGGTGATTCCCTCCACGTTCTCAGGACACTGACACGACTGCGAGCGGCTCCCGCGAAGCGGGGGCCGCGAGTCGTTAAGAGCTGACAGGGAGGAGGGGGCGGGAAGAGGCACCAGGTGCGCGCGATGACCAGGCGCAGGCACCTCTGGGCCTCGCAGTCCCGCTCCCGCTGACTGCCTCGACTCCCTCAGCTGCTGGACAAACCCGGAGATGGAGCACACGGGCTCAGGCAGAGTTCCGTTTTCCAGGGCAAATTAATCCAAGTAAAGGAGGAGCACACAGGCTCAATGCTCGAGGGTCCCGACTTCAGGGCTGGTAATGGCAAGGTGATTCCCTCCACGTTCTCAGGACACTGACACGACTGCGAGCGGCTCCCGCGAAGCGGGGGCCGCGAGTCGTTAAGAGCTGACAGGGAGGAGGGGGCGGGAAGAGGCACCAGGTGCGCGCGATGACCAGGCGCAAGCACCTCTGGGCCTCGCAGTCCCGCTCCCGCTGACTGCCTCGACTCCCTCAGCTGCTGGGCAAACCCGGAGATGGAGCACACGGGCTCAGGCAGAGTTCCGTTTTCCAGGGCAAATTAATCCAAGTAAAGGAGGAGCACACGGGCTCAATGCTCGAGGGTCCCGACTTCAGGGCTGGTAATGGCAAGGTGATTCCCTCCACGTTCTCAGGACACTGACACGGCTGCAAGCGGCACCCCAATCTAGTCTGCACCATTCTATTCTACACCACTGCACTCTATGTGACTCTATTTTACTCAGCACAATTCTACTTTACAGCACTGCACTCTACGCCATTCTACTCTGCACCAGTCTACTTTATGCTACTGCACTCTATGCCACTTCACTCTATGCTACTCTTCTCTACTCTATACCACTGCACTCTCTGACACTACACTCTACTCTACAGCATTCGATTCTACGATACTGCACTCTATGCTGCTCTACTCTACACTACTGCACCCTAGGCCTCTCTTCTCTGATCTGAACCACTCTACTGTACACCACTGCACTCCATGCCACCATACTCTTCTCTGCACCACTTTACTCTATGACACTGAACTCTAGGCTCCTCTACTCTACAGCACTGCACTCTCTGTCACTCTACTATACTCTGCATCAGTCTACTTCATGTCACTGCAATCTGATGCTGCACTCTACACCACTCTACTCTATGCCACTCTACTCTACTTTGCACCACTTTACCCTATGCCATGCTACTTTACTCTGCACCACTCCACTCTACGCCACTGCAGTCTATACCACTGTAGTCTACTCTGCATAACACCATTTTCCACCACTGGACTCTATAGCACTACACTCTATGCCACTACACTTTATGCCACTGTATTCTACGCCACTCTACTCTGCACCATTTTACTCTATTCCACTGCACTCTATGCCACTTCACTCTATGCCACTTTATTCCGCACCACTCCACTCTACGCCACTGCACTCAGCATCACTCTACTCTCCACCACTTTTCTCTAGGCCACTGGACTCCAAGCCACTCTGCTCTGCAATCTACATCGCTATACTCTATGCCACTCTACCAGTACCACTCAACTCTACATCAGAGCAGTTTATGCCACTGCACTCAAGCCACTGCACATTGCACCAGTCGCAGCCGGTGTGCTTGCCAAGTGGCCGGGGGTGGAGGACCATGACCGACAACCAAACAAAGAACAAGCATAAAGTGCCAAACTGGGGTATCTGGTCGCTGCACTGTCCAGGGCCTACTCTAGTGGTGACTTATATGCATAGAAAGAGATGGTTGGGGCCTTGCAGAGGTTTATTTTGTCAGTTTAAAAGTAAAATTGCACACAGGCTCTGCAATGGTATGCCTGAAACATGTTCAAAGGGGCAACTTAACTGAGTAGCACAATCAGTGCTGCAGGCCCACCAGTAGCATTTAATTTACAGGCCCTGGGCACATGTAGCGCAGTTTACTAGGCACTTTAAAATAAATTAAATATGCCAATTGAGGATAAGCCAATACTACTATGTTTTAAGGAGTGAGTATAACAGGGCTCAATGTCCTAATGCCAACAAAAATAGGTTCAGAAAAATGGAGGAGAGGCAAAAAGTGTATGGGAAGCCCACCCTAAGGCTGACATGTGTGAGAGAGAGAGAGAGAGAGAGAGAGAGAGATAGAATGAGTGTGTGTGTGTGTATGAGTGGGGTACACCTGTGTGTACCTCCATTCTAGCAGAGTCTAAAAATCTTATAATGGGAGCACAATCAAAAACATTGAGGTACGTCGGCTATTGGACAAGAGATATTAGTCCAATAAGTATGATTCGAACACCAGGCAAGACCCAATGAACAAAAAGATGCGGGATGGACTTTACCAAACAACACAACTTTCCTACAACAGCCTGTTCCGAGCTTACTCCTGTTCAGGAGATTCTCTGTCATTTTGTTGGATGATCTTTGTTCGTAATCATTGCATGCAATTATTTTTGCAAGGTGCGAGGGCTTTTGAAAATGTCTAAATATAGTAACAATATTAATAATTATAATAATTATGATAATAATAAAAATAAATGTGACGTGGTCCCCTGCCTGTTTCTGTTTACCGGACTACTGTTATTCCAACTGTACGATGCAAATGCACTAATTGCACTCATTGTTTGCGTTTTCTTAAAAATGTAAAGAGAGAGATTGAAAGAAAAATCACGAGGGCTTGTAGTTGCATACAAATGCATTGTATTTAGTTGCTCTGTGGCAGATGCACAAACCTGCCTGAATTTTGTACTGAGGCAGCCTCGACGAAAAAGTGCCGGGAAGAAGAATTGATGGTGGTCTCTTGTGCGAGACACAGAGACATGACTGAAAAAGAATGTGTGGGAAGAGGATGTGCCAGCCCAGCAGCTTAGCTTCAGAGAACATCCCCACCCCTCTGCTAGGTTGGCTATATCTGATGGTGTTGAGTTTTCAGATATGGATTTGTATCAGCAATCTTAATGGTGTGAAGACTGTCCACCTACCTCCTGCAAGACAAGGAGCAGGCACAGACCTCAACAGAAGAGGTTAGAGGCTCTGTGTGGCATGTGGCAACAGAGCCCAGACTGGTGTGTGTTAGCAAGAGACAGAACATGGTTGAAGTATAGACATGTCAGGAGGACAGCCATATTACCAATGCATTTATTTATTTAATTATGAAGTTTTATATAGTGCGAACAAGATCCAGATGGATATCAGAGCACTTTACAAAAGGATGGAAGGAAGGTAATACATGCAAAATTGACATTAATAAGAATAACATACTTGAATAATTTCAGGACAAAGGCGTTAAAGGAGAGTAATACAATACCAGCTACATAGCGGCGTAAGAGGGGGAAAACGATGAGGTAGAGATGAGTAGCATCCAATGAAGGTCTAACGGTTGTAGGATCAGTGACTTAGAGCAGATGATCCTAACCCATTTACAGAAAGAACTTGTTCATTAGGAATCTTTTGGCTTCCAATTTGAAAACCACTGTGGAGGAGATTCTGCGAACTTCTTGTGGAAGAGAGTTCCAGATCTTCGGGGCAGCGCCGGAGAAGGCTCGATGGCAGGTTCTCTTTTTGCAAAAGATGTGTGGTTTCAAGAGGAATGTGTTAGAACTTCTTGAGCATCTACCACCACCGGATAATTCAAGCTTTTGCGCTTGGTAACTGGGAGTTTTGAAATGGAGGGCTTTGTGCACCAGACAAGCAATCTTTAGTTGAATTCGAGCTTCGCAGGGCAACCATTTGAGGGATTTTAGGACTGAGGACATGTGTGCATTTCTTTTGGTACCTGTAACCAGTCTAGCCGCAGAGTTCAGTAATGGCCTTAGAGGAGCCAAGGTATATTTGGGGGAATCACAGAGTGTAGCGCTGCCAAGTCTAATCTCGGCAAAACAAGCGCTTTGGCCACCAGCCTGAAATCAGTTTGTGGAAGGAATGGTTTGATTTTTCTGAGTATCCTCATCAAGTGATTAGCTCGATTACACACATTGCTGATATGATTCTTCATGTTCAGATGCTTAACCAGGGTGATTCCGAGAGATTTGGATGAGTCTATAATGAGGGGGACACAGTTGAAGACAGTGAGGTGATTCAACCAAAGATCTAGCTTGGGGATGTGAAGGAGAAATGAGAGGGAATGCATGTGGTGCATAACGTGGCAGCGAGGCAAGACTGCTGGAATAGTGTTGTGACCACCCCTACCAAGACCCACATGTTGCATATGATCATCAGACGCCATATCAGTTTTTCCTATCTATTTCCAATTCTTCTTATCAATTTCATTCAAACAGATTGCGGCAGTTCCTTGGTGAGAGGCCATGTAAAGCTCCCTTCATGCTATGTGGCTGAGCTAATTTCCAGAGGCAGCAAGATGGCAGACGGGTAGTCCTAGTTTAGGCTACCGAATACTTCAGGACAAGCGGTAACTGGCATAGCAGCACACTAGAGAAACTGAGACAGGGGAGAATCTGTCAAGCTTGATGCAGTGCACAACAGCACCTTCGTGCTGGCGAATTCAAGTGACCCCCTGCTCAGTGAGTCGTGTCTTTTTGCAAGCGCTCATTCCGGTTCACCCTCAGTGTACGCTTTAGCTCTCCACACAGGGCACGCTGGCAATCTCTGAGGCATGGCAGGGGTAGGGTGACCAGGCGTCCCAGATTTGCCAGAACGGTCCCTGTTTTTCACCAGCTGTCTGGGCAGATTTTGAGAAATGTTGCTCATGTTCCAGTTTTTGGAGGGGGTTGACTAAAAACGGGGGGGGGGTGAGGGGGGAGGTTTTTTTTATGTTTTACGTAGCGGGGATAGTTAGCAGTTGTTCCAAGAAAGAAATGTAATTTACAGGCAAGCTACTGGGTATTAAAATTGCATCTTATGTATGTTCTCACTGCCTGTTATGTCATTCTCTGCAGAGGAGCGCTGTCATTCTGTGCGCTCGCTTGATGTAAAATTATAGTCCTTCTTCTATTTTTGTGAAATGTCCGCTTTAAAATTCTGGTCACTGTAGGCGGGGTTCTACCACCAAATACTTGTAAAGCAACTTGTCCAAAGCAACTTGCTTAAAGCAAAGGCACATGGCAAGCGGTGAAAGTGCATCGGAGAAAGGCAGGATAGACCCCACTTGGAAAACCGCAGTTGTTGTGATTCCTTTCCGGCCAGAAAAATCTTGCATAATCAACACCCTGGCTTTTCAATAACCCCCTTGCCCAAGAAATGGTGCACAGAGACCAATGTGGCTTCTTGCTAGGCAGAACCATTACAAACAATACTAATTTCTTAATTAAGGCACTCGATTATCAACGAGATAGAAGCAGCATTTGTTAAGATTGACACTGAAACAGCCTTTGATCTAATCCAGTGGAACATTTTGTTTGCTACTTTACTGAGGTTCAAATTCCCTTTGAAATTTGGGAATTTTCTACAGTACCGATGTAGCAAAGCTGAATCAAAAATGTAATTAACTCCTGTAGAGATGACATTCTAGTTGTTCACGCTACGTCATCACGTAGCGTGAATGTCCGCCATTTTAGGTTGCGCGCGCAGATCGTGCATTTAGTGAGCAGCAGGCTTGGTGCTCTCTGTTACAGGATCTATTTAGAGTAATAAACAGTGTTTCTACCACCCACGAGTCCTGTGGTGACGAGGCTGGGACCAGTGGACCCAGGAAAAAAAAAAAGAGGAAAAAGCTGATGGTCGGTAGAGCAGACCCACAGGAGGACAGGAGTGGACTGATACCACAAAGAATGACCACAGGAGGAACCAGCTACATACAGAGAGCGTGGCAGAAGCAACTGCACACCACCCTGGTCAAGGAAACTGGAAGAGCCAGGTACAAGGGAGCCAACTCACCAGTGCTGCGATGGTGGAAGAAGAGCGCCCGGGGGAAAGGAGGCATAGAGAAGGCAGTACTCCCAGGCTAGAAACGAGAGCCAGAGAGTTGCGGAGAGGCCACACTGCGTGGGAACACCCCCTGAGCAAGAGCACTGGCGGAATCAGGGAACAAAGATGGTGGTGACGTTTGAGACCTCCAGCTCCACCCAGACCAAGGTGAGGAGAGTAGTGCACCGGGTAGCCCCAGGAACCAGGTCGCATCACCAGAACGGCGAGAAACCATGAGCGCCCAAACATCTTCAGCAACGGCACCAATACCATTTCTACCTAAGCCAGGAGAGCCCCTGATGAAGTGGGAGGACTAGAGAGAGTACATCTCAAACTACATAGAGGTGCTGGAAGATGAAAATGAGGAGGCGTTCACAAGTAAGAGGAAAAGAAGAATCCTGCTACACAATCTAGGCCCAGAGGGACTCAGGATATCCAAGAACCTAGTGCCCAAACCGCGACCAGGAGGAGACAATGACGTCTACGCCCATGCGATAGAAGACCTCAACGAGCACTACCGGCCGGCAGTGTGTGTGTCGATTGACCGCTACAATTTTCAGTAGCGGAAGCAAGAAATGGGCGTATCGATTGATGAGTATGTGGCGGCGTTAAACAGGTTGGCGCCCACGTGCAAATATGGCGCCCTTCATGACGAATTCATCAAAGATCCAATTGTGATGCACAAGACGAACAAATCAGTGCAGGACAAATTATGGGCGAGTGGAGATGCCTCGTTGAAGGAGGTGATTGCTATAGTGAAGAAAGCGGAATTGGTGCGGAGATGCGCGGACGCAGCGAAAAGAGAGACAACGGCGAAACCGATGGTGAACAGAATAGAAGAGGAAGAGCACAAAGGGGGAAGCAGGAACATAGCTGCAAGCTACAGAGGACCCAACAAGTGGCAAGGGAAGCCGGCACCACAAGGGAAGCAAACGAAAGGTAGTAAGAATCCATGTTATCGATGCAGAGGTTTATTCCACGAAGCACACAATAAGAAGTGCCCCGCATTCCGCGCCAAATGCATGTTCTGCGGCATTATGGGACATTACGAAAAAGTATGTCGGAGGAAGACGGGCCGCAACGTAGTGAAATATGTGGACCAAGAACCGGAAGAAAGAGAAGAGAGAGATCAGGAGGACAAGGGCACGGTACTCTGCATATACAACCAGGTACTGAGTGTGGACACTAGGAGATCAAGCAAACCAGTGCTGGAGATGCTGATAGGCGGGGTGCTGATAAGTATAGTAGCGGATCCAGGATCGCCATACACCATAGTCCAGAGGGCAGTCTGGACTGAGAAGTTCCTTCCCCATTTGGGCCCACGACAGGAACCACCGGACATCAGACCAGTTACATACAATGGGGATCGCATACCCATGGTAGGGTTCCGACCGTGGAGGTTTGAGTTTGGAGGTCGCAGTGCCGACTGTAAACTGTACGTGTCGGAGAAGGGGCCGTTGGTGCTCGGATGGATGGACCAAGGTGATCTGGGCATCAAGTTGGACCCTGGTGGAGCGGTACAAGTGCTGCTGACGATGCCTGACCGAGGGCCGGACCTGGAAAAGTGGAAGAAGGATTTCTACGGGTGTTCGGAGGAAAAGTTAGAAGGCTGGAAAAATTCTCACATAGGATAATCCTCAAGACGGATGCTACGCCGGTATCACACAAGGTGAGGAACGTACTGATTGCAGTGAGAGAGGCAGTGCAGTTAGAACTGCAAGAACTGGAAAGAAACTGCATCATAGAACCCATAATGTGTGCGGAGTGGCTGGCGCCCTTAGTGGTGGTGATGAAACCCAACGGCAAGGTCAGACTGTGCGTGGACCTGCCCGAACTAAACAAGAACAGCGTGGTGGAGAACAAGAGGAATAAAATGGTACTCCACAATTGACCTGACGAAGGCGTACCACCAGATATCATTACATCCAGAGAACAGGAAACTCACCTTATTCATAACTCCATTTGGGTGCTACCAGTTCTGTCGAATGCCATTCGGGCTCGCCTCAGCGGCGGCAGTTTTCCAAAAGCTAATGCACCGCCTTTTCAAGGACATGGAAGGGATCAAATACATCCAGGACGACACCTTGGTGATGGGAAGAGACAGACAGGACCATGACTCAAAATTGACCAGAGTACTGAAAGTGTTGTGGAACAAAGGCCTAACTGCGGAGTTGGAGAAGTGCCGCCTCGGGATGGCTTCAGTGACCTACCTAGGGCACGAAATCGGGGAGCAAGGAGTCACACCGAAAAAGAAGAATGTGAAGGCGATTTGTGGCGCTCCACCTCCCTCCAGCAAAGAAGAGGTCAGGTCCTTTCTGGGAATGGCTGAATATTGCAGCAAGTTCGTCCAACACTTTGCGACCAAGACTCACCACATGAGACAGCTCACGAGGGAGAAGACGGTGTTTAATTGGACGGAAGAGACCCAAAAGGAGTTTGAAGACATCAAGAAGGACGTGGTCCAGGCGATACCCCTACAAGGGTTCGACCCACAGGGACAGACGGTGCTGACAACAGACGCCAGCGACAAAGGACTGGGAGCAGTCCTGATGCAAGGGGGAGAGGAAACATGGAGACGTTAAGCTTTGTGTCCAGGGCCCTAACCGACACAGAAAAGAAGTTCAGCGTCATCGAGAAGGAAATGCTGGCAGTAGTGTGGGCCATGTGCACGGTTTCGCCAATTTCTATGGGGCACAAGGTTCCAACTCAAAATGGACCACAAACCATTAGTGAGGGTCCTCACGTCCAGCGGACATGCAAGTGCCACCCCAAGAATTGCAAAGATGACCCTGAAACTCTTGGAGTATAGATAAGACGTAGAATACATCCCCGGCAGTAGGAACCAGGTAGCAGACTACCTGAGCAGGGCTGCAGCAATGGAACTAGCAGAAGAAGAAGAAGAGGTAACAGAAGAGATGGTGGCGCTAATGGAAGATCCAGAGAAGGTGATCAGCAATCAGGAATGGAAGGAAGCATACCAGGAGGACAAGAACATGCAGGAAGTGATCAAGCGCATTGTTGGAGGATGGCCCGAAAAAAGGCACTTAAGAGGCAACTTGAGGAAGTACTATGAGATGAGAGAGGAACTGTCCGTGGATGACCAAGGGGTGTTCGTTTACAGAGGGGACAAGGTGGTACCCCCGGAGGGGTTAATCCCGAGGTTACTTGCAATCCTGCGTGAAGGCCATCTCGGCATCGGAAAAACCAAGCTGAGGGCCAAACAAGGTTTGGCCCCCGTGTCTTGTAAATAAAGTATCCCCTATCCTCACCCCGTTTGAGACCAGAATGTAGTCTACTGTTGTATAATATCCCTGACCATGAAAAGTGGGGGCCAGTGTTGCCTTATCATTGTGGTGGATGGTTAAACCTCCCTTTGCTCGTCCTGAGGGCGAGGGTATTGCTGGTGAGAAGTAGGTCTTGAACCCCACAATATGTATGGGGTCAAGTAGCCAAGTTTCTTGTAGGGCGATGATATCGAAGTTGGAGATAAATCTCGTCTACTCTTCGAGTAAGATTTTAGTGCATTGCCCTGCTACGTTCCAGAATGAGGTAAGGAGGGAAGACCTAGATTCTCTCCCTTTAGGTATCCTCTTTCCTGAATTTGTTTGAGTGGTATTTGGATCCTGAGAGGGAGAAGTATTTTGGTCCTGCGAGGGAGTATTTGTATCAGACGGTTGATTTGTGGGAATAAGGGTGTTCGCGAGGTCTTTAGTGCTTGCCAGGGATTCATTTTGTTTTGTCTGCCACTCGTAGGGAGTTAGTCCGAGATTTGTCTCGGTGTTTTTGGAGAAAGGAATAATGGAGCTGTTTGATCTTGCGTGTTGTATGGGGCTGTGGTGCAGTCAATCAACTCCTTCAAGACAGGAAAGACTCCCATAACGGTTTTGAAGGAGAATTGGATGATTAGCCTGGAGATGTTTAGTAGTTCTATAATTATGGGTTCTGAAGTTGGGAGGAGGGACCAATAGGGACCTAGGGTAAAAATAGGTCAGTTCACAAGGTAAGATGGACGTATTCCCCTTTTCAGGGAACCAGTTTAGAATGTGACTTACTGTTCTATGGTCTCTAAAGTTGATGACGATTATATCTCCCTTTTTATCCTTTTTTCTGGCACCAAGCCATGAGAGGCGGCGGACGTGCAGTTCTCACCATTTAGGCTTGGAGGGAGGGGGTGATTCTGCCTGAGCCAGTATGTAGTTTTATTTTTTAACTGGGAATGATTTTCCCTCTTTCCTTCTTCTAGAGTTGGGACTCCTGTTAAGACCATCACTAGTGGAACTGCTTCCGGTGGCAGTTCCACTTGGCGCCCCCTTGGCTTTATTAGTTCTTCTGAGGTGTTTTTATTGTGCTTGCTCTGTGACTTTCCCAGGTTGTGAGTTGTCTTTACCTTATGGGCCTCTCCGACTACGTGTTGTTTAGGCTGGTGTGTTGTCGTGCCAATATCTGGCCTAGGAGGTTTAGTTTTGTCTGACTCTATACTAACTGGGTCTTTTTGGATGGTACGATTTATGGTCAATGCCATGGTTGGATTTTCTGTTACCGGCTTGGAGGTGCGGTAAGATAGCCCTGCGCTTGTCACTAATTTCTCCTCTAAGGAGCAGAGCCTAGCTTCTAATCTTTTGAGTCTCTCTATTATTGGCAGTGTAGATGCTCTAATTAAATGTTCTATTGTTCCTATTAAGTCCTTAGAGGGGGTTTCTAGTGTGAGGCGTGGTGGGGAAGTGCCTAGATCGTGTTTTGTCGCAGTGCTCGATGTATGGCGTTTAACCGCTTTACCGGAGTCTATATGACTAGTTTTATTCTTGTGCTCTGGAGGGTTTGGATTTTTTCGAAGTTTTTCGTGTAACATTTACTACAGGTAAGGGAGTGTCAGGGATAAATTCAATCTCAGGTGATGGATTTGAATGGGTTGATGAGACTGGACTATGTGGGATATTGACTATGTCAGGGGTGGGGGTTGCGTCTCGTAACAGAATAGGAATGCTATTAGTACTATTGGCAGTAATTTCTGGGTCCTCGATTTCAGCTAGGTCACTGTTATGTGATATGTTTACTGTCTGAGGCCTCACAGGCGAGATGCGCTTGTTTTTAATCAATTCGATAGAGCGCCGTCGCGCAACTCGACGATCTGCTAGCGCGCTCTCCCTGTCAATATCCAAGGAAATCCTGTACGCGAAATTATCCAATGTCCCTTTGTTAAGAGAACTGGAATCTTTTGTGTTGTCTAGAGCCATAATGGATAATTACGCTTAGCCAAGGCGAGGATAAGCAAGACTACGTTACAGTGTAGCCCCAAGATACTAGCAGCTAGGTTAGTTGTAACTAGCAAGTTGACGAGGGGCAGGACGTAACAAGGGAAGAGAGTGTAATGGACTTAATACCTTTGAATGGAAAAGTTTTTATGAGGAATGTCAGTGGGTAGGCCCAGCCCGGCCTCCTTCGGCTCCTGAAGGCTACAGAGGGCCCGCCCTTTGCCCGGGCTTCGCCCGGTGTCCCGCGAGGCGGGGCTGTCGCAGTTTATATGCGCCTCCTGGCGCCTTTCCCGGTGTGAGTGCCAGCATGGGCTGCTGGGAAGTGTAGTCCCCGCCCTCACGCTCCACTCGGAGGCACCACTCGCGAGCTGGAAACAGCGAGTGGGCGGCGGGAGGCGGGCAGGATGTCCCGGCTGCTTTTTTTCCACTCAGACGGTAAGTTCGTTGTTCCCTTTGGCAAGTCGGCGTCTCGAATTCCTTAACTTCACTAAGAGGTCTCCCCCCTCAGCAGGGGCTGTCGCAGTTTATATGCACCTCCTGGCGCCTTTCCCGGTGTAAGTGCCCGCATGGGCTGCTGGGAAGTGTAGTCCCTGCCCTCACGCTCCACTCGGCGGCACCACTCGCGAGCTGGAAACAGCGAGTGGGCAGCGGGAGGCGGGCAGGATGTCCCGGCGGGTTTTTTTCCACTCAGGCGGTAAGTTTGTTGTTCCCTTTGGCAAGTCAGCGTCTCGAATTCCCTAACTTCACTAAAAGGTCTCCCCCATCAGCAGGTACTGTCGCAGTTTATATGCGCCTTCTGGCGCCTTTCCCGGTGTGAGTGCCCGCATGGGCTGCTGAGAAGTGTAGTCCCCGCCCTCACACTCCACTCGGCGGCACCACTCGCGAGCTGGAAACAGCGAGTGGGCGTCGGGAGGCGGGCAGGATGTCCCGGCAGCTTTTTTTCCACTCAGGCCGTAAAGTTTGTTGTTCCCTTTGGCCAGTCAGCGTCTCGAAATCCTTAACTTCACTAAGAGGTCTCCCCCCTCAGCAGGGGCAGTCGCAGTTTATATGCGCCTCCTGGCGCCTTTCCCGGTGTGAGTGCCTGCATGGGCTGCTGGGAAGTGTAGTCACCGCCCTCACGCTCCACTCGGCGGCACCACTCGCGAGCTGGAAACAGCGAGTGGGCGGCGGGAGGCGGGCAGTATGTCCCGGCGGCTTTTTTTCCACTTAGGCGGTAAGTTCGTTGTTCCCTTTGGCAAGTCGGCGTCTCGAATTCCTTAACTTCACTAAGAGGTCTCCCCCCCAGCAGGGGCTGTCGCAGTTTATATGCGCCTCCTGGAGCCTTTAACCGGTGTGAGTGCCCGCATGGGCTGCTGGGAAGTGTAGTTCCCGCCCTCACGCTCCACTCGGCGGCACCACTCGCGAGCTGGAAACAGCGAGTGGGCGGCGGGAGGCGGGCAGTATGTCCCGGCGGCTTTTTTTCCACTTAGGCGGTAAGTTCGTTGTTCCCTTTGGCAAGTCGGCGTCTCGAATTCCTTAACTTCACTAAGAGGTCAACATTCTCTAAAGCTGAGAATATTTTAAGACAGTGGCAGTCTCTGCCTCTTCCTATTGTTGAGCAAATCAACTTAATAAAAATGACGATTCTTCGTCTTTTTCTTTTTATATTTTCAAATGTAAAAATTCAAGTTCCCCTAAGCTTTTTTAATGAGATAGATTAGATGCTACGCAAATTTCTCTGGTCAGGAAAGAAACCCTGTATCAAATTAGAAACTTTGCAGCTATGCATAGGAGATGGTGGTCTTGCACTTCCTCACTTAAATATTTTCATGCTGTTTTTATGGATTGATGTGGTCAGACAGTCGCTCCCCAGGACATGGAAAGCAATTTTTACCTTCGGAAAATGCTCATAGAAAACAATATCCCATTTATCAAAAGTCCAAAACTTCCAAAGCGCAGTAGATATAAGATCCCTCAAATAACTGTTTACAGATTCTCCAAATTGGAGAAAGAATACCAGTTTGTCTCCTTTCACCTCGAAATCCTGATAGGCACAGTAATAGACTAGCAGCCTGATTCATCAAGCATAATTGCGCCCGCAAAGGGCCAGATTCTGAGAATCTGGCCCTTTGCAAGTGCAATTTTTGCTTTTGGGATTCATCATCCCAAAAGCAAAAGTCTCTATTTAAGAAATCGCATATTTGCGAGGAATTGGATTTAAGGAATCTCTAATAGAGATTCCTTAAATCCAATTCATCAACCAATTAGAAAATGCGAAATCGTAATATTTGGTCGCAATTTACCACCAAGTCTGACTTGGTGGTAAATTGCGAAAAAAGAGTAAAAAGCACTTTAGTGCATTTTTTTCTTTTGCATGTTACACACACACATGTCCTTTGGACATGTGTGTGCGCAACACCTGTTCAAATGTGCATTTAAGGGGTGCTACAGGGTGTCCTTTGGACACCCCTGGCACCCTTCAAATCGCTATCTTATTTGCGATTAACAAATTGCTAATAGCAAATAAGGAATACTCCCCATTTATTCCTATGGGCCTTTTGGCCCATAGGAATGAATGGGGAGTTTTTCCTTATTTGCGATTAGCAATTTGCTAATTGCAAATAAGGAATTTGTAGGAATCGCATTTTATTTTGCGATTCCTACATGAATACCGTTTTGCAAGTCTCTAATAGCGATTCCTTATGATTCTCTATTAGAGACTCGCAAAACGGTACCTTGATGAATCAGGCTGTAGGTCTCCATTTAGATAACAGGAGCATCAGAAACTGGGAAAAGGTAGGGATTCACCGAGTACGAGATCTTTTAGTAGAGAGGGTCATGACGACCTGGGCAATCCGGAATTCACCTCCTCATTGCTTTTTTCTTTTCTTCAGCTTCACAATTTTATGAGGACTATACAACCTTCAAAAGGCTTACTATGCGAGGGAGATTAGGGGGAGATCTTTTAGTAGAGAGGGTCATGAAGACGTGGGACAAACTGGGAAATCCGGAATTGACCTCCTCATTGCTTTTTTCTTTTCTTCAGCTTCACAATTTTATGAGGACTATACAACCTTCAAATGGCTTACTATGCGAGGGAGATTAGGGGGATAGGGAACTGGTACTGAATACTCCAGCAACAACTCTATGTAAAGCTAGTCCCGCTAGCTTCACAAAAGATCCAGAGCTCCACAGGATGTAGAATTCATCCATCCAATCTATAAAAAGGGGGATAAATAATCCACAAACTATCGCACAATAGCACTTCAAGAAAGTGAGGCAAACATTTTGACTAAAATACCAATAGAAAGATTGAGGAATGGGTGGAAGAAATTAATCTCCTCCCACAGTACCTAACCGGGCTTTTCAAGAGCCGTGAGACCACTGACAAGTGACAATATATTGGCACTGAATATTTTGGTATTGAACTCTGTAATGCCTCAGGGAGTTAAGTTGTTTGACATATTTTTGAACTTTACAGCGCTACTTTATGTGTAGACTTTCGTCAGAAATCTGATTATCCTATCATTTGGACACAACTTCAATTGGTTAACTAAGGCATTGGAGGTCAGCAAAATCTGTAATAATTTAAATGACCTAAAGGTAAAATTAGCAAAAACAAACATTATTACATATGGCCAACCTAGGACCCCATTCAATTGGAGGTTTGGGAGTGAAAAATGATTTGGGGTAGATACATGCAACTACCTCGGGGTCTGCCAGACCAGGAGCGAAATCCCAACTGGAAGCTCTAAATTCAAAATTCTGAGAAAAAGTGCATGGTCAAACAAATAATTGATTCTCTAAGTTTTCTCTTTTACATGGGGTTTAGACATTTGGAAATGGATTGGGTGGTGCCTTAAAGAAATTATTTAGCAATTGTCCTAAATTTATATTTGGATTACAAAAACCATGTTCCGTAAGCCAATTTAGATTACAGCTATGAGTCCTAAATATGAATACCATATTAGATTCTTTATTTATAAAATTCTGCCATTGTCTTAAGAGCGCTGAAGCCAATTCTTGTAATAACAGGCTGTGGTTGGAAGTAGCGGGCGGTAATAGATCATCTCAACAGTAGTCAAAGCATATAAAAACTATTGTAAAATAATTTCAAGTAAGAGCAGAATGGAACTATCCATCCTCTTATACTTCATTCACAATGCACATCGAAAAGAATATTGTTCACTTCCTATTACGAAGTGCCCTTAAACTGGCAAATTTTGTTTTGAACTTGTAAAGAACTTTTAAGTCTTCAGATTTATTTCATAAATACTGCTAAAAGCAGTGCAAGAAAGTCAGGGAATCCCGCTGGATCCCAGTTCTGGCATCTATTTCTGGGCCATATCTGGCATCTGGTCGACCTAGGGAAACATGTTGGATTTGTCCTGGTGTCATTTTCCCACATGGAGATAATTCAGCAGCACATGCACGTTGTCTTCCTTCTGTTTGGAGCAGCAACCTGCAGGCAGTGAGGCACTTTCCTATTTTAACATCCATCTGAGCCCCAAACAAAGACCTGATTTAAAGGGCCATCAGCCCTCTTATTGTTAAAATACCTTCCTGGCTGAGAGCAACTGGAGCCTAGCAACGCGACACCAATGCAATGAAAGGAAATAAAGGCGCACAGCTTGTTACCACTTCACAGGTGCTTAATAAAAACTATTGAAGGCAGGTTTTAACTTTGTTCAACTCCCCATGTAAGAGATGTGCTTGCACTATAAGAATGCAAGATGTGTCAGTCTGTATGAGTAATTACACAAATATTGATTTGAATGGCACCCACATTTTTTGTTTAATTATTTTATAACGCTACTCATTCCAGTGTAGGGTGTAAGAGTGCTTTATATTACACACACACACACACACACAGGAACAACAAATCATACAAGTGTGTAAATCAATGTACAGGAAATGTAACATATGTGAACGAGGGTTATAAGGTGTGGAAATCACATATCATCCATGCTTGTAGACAGTAACTGTTAGGAGCAAATGGTCGGGAGAAACAGAAAATAGAAAGTCAGTATATAGTACAACACAGAGACTGAGGTTGTGGGGCATATTCTCAAGCACTTAGAGCCGAGTTATCAGCATGTTAGCACTGCAAAAGTGGCGAAATATTCATTGTCCCATTCTCAAGCTGGTGCAAACTGCCGAATTCGGCAGTTTTCCAGCGATAGCTACCGCAAAAAACATAGCCACGGATGAGAGCGACAACTAACGCTAATGATATGCAGAGTAGGCGTTCCCGTGTAAAAACACACGAAAACACCACTTTGCGATATTCTCAACGATCAGCCAGATCGGCGAAGCGATCAAAAAACAGGCGTACGCCCATTAGCAGCAGGAAATGAACACCTGCCTTTTACTGGTGTTAAGCAGGACGACAACCTGCAGTATAAAAGGGAGCCCAGCCCAGAGCCACATCGGCTGACCAACACATGTCATGGAGCTACTGATCTTGCAGCTTGGAGACCCACGAGGCCCAAAGCTCCCACCGCCACCACTCCAGGCCCTCCCCCAAATACCCCCAGGACCCCCAGACCCATCCACTGAGGCAGAGCAGAATAAGACAGCGGTCTTTCCGAAAACACACCAGCCTCACAGACTTAATGCCAGAGAAAGCCATTGCCCACTATCGGCTCAAAAGGACAACCATTCTTCGCATCCTGACCCATATTACCCACAGGCTGACGGTACCAACACAGCGGACAACCAACATCCCTCCGCAGACAAAGCTGCTGGCTGTGCTCCACCGGTTGGCCTCTGGTACCTTCCAACCAACAACCGCTAAAGTTGGAGGAGTCTCACAGCCAGCCCTATCAAAGTTAATCACAACTGTCTTGGATGCCATCATCAGCTAGGTACCCCAGCACCTTCACTTCCCCCACACTGCGCATGAACAGTTGGGGGCAATTGACTTCACACATGTCCTACTGGTGCACCTTGCCGACACTGCACACAATTACCACAACAGAAAGCACACGCATTCCATCAATGTGCAGCCAATAGTGGACCACCGGGGACTCTTCACCAACATCATCGCCAACTAGCCAGGTAGTGTGCATGAATCCTACATCTTCCGACAGTCCATCATCAACCAGCACTTCGATGATGGCACCTACCGAAATGCACTGCTCGTTGGTAAGTACCAAATGAACTTACCACACACCTCAACTCCACAATCATGCAGGTGACAACTGTGGGAATGCACATGTTACAACATCAGATACAACATGCCAAACTACATGCCCACCTACCAGACACAACACAAGGAACTAACATGGGCCAGCCATGTAGACAAACCATTCATGTCATGGCACCTCTGCCAGACAATAGCAGGATGTGGTGGGAGGTGGGAACCAAGTATGTGCGAAGAAGGCAATTGACCCATGAATCAGAATGAACACAATGCCTGGTGAGGCGGTGATGTGCTGGACAGACTCAAGTATGCATAGCACAGACATGTCCATGTGGACATATACTGGTGGTCTATGTAGTGACAGTGGACGCAGCCATGTTACCTCAGGCAGGGGGGTAGACCTTGGACATGTTGCTATGTTGTTACTCCCTGTAAGCATAAGCGGAGTGGGCTGGGCCAGCGTAGGAGTGGAAATTAATAGCCCGGGGCTCAGGGTGTGGTTCACTTCCGGGATGGCCACCAACGCAACTACTGCTTGTGTCTCAGTGTCCGCCATATCCTGACCATAGGCCTACACACATGTGGCCGACCACCTTCAACGGCCAATATCACAGTGTCGTTGTCAGGCTTGTGGACATGCGCAGACAGTCATGACAATGCTAAGTCTTAGGAGTGCAAGTGATGCAACAGCACAGCACACACAAGTAAATAGGCTCAGGGGGAGCGAGGCAGCTGTGAGGCAACGTAATACACATGGATGCCGCTCATTTGCCACATGCAAGACATATCAAACATGAATCCCAAAGTCCCACAAATCACACACCAATATACTGATGAGCCTGCTAACCAAAATGCAGAACCACCAATTGACACATCTCTCTCTCCTGTCACAGTTGATCAAGGATATGCACTCTGCCCATGGATGATGACACCCCTCCGAGCCCCAAACACCCAGGCCCAGAGGCAGTACAATGCGGGCCACAAATGCACCAGGGGCATTGTGAGGCGCTCATTTGGCGTGTTGAAGTCACTTTTCAGGTACCTGGACATCACAGGTGAAAGACTCCTGTACAGCCCGCAAATAGTGTGCAAGATGATCATTGCATATTGTGTGATACACAACATATGTGTACTGACCAATGCCCTATGGATCCATGTGCCAGATGCACCAGACGATGATGATGACGATGAGGTTGTGGACCACACTCCAGTGAAGCAGCAGCAGGAATAGCCCGAAGGGACACTATCATTAACAATTTCTTCACATGCGCACGTCAGATTGGGACTGTCCTTAGGAATCATGGGACAGGACAAAATGACCACAGGCACCGCATGTGCAAATAAATTCATTCCAAGACACATTCCCTGTGTGCATGTCACTCCTCTGCATTAGCACATCACTCTGACAAGTGTAAGTGCAACATTTAGTGCTGACAATTTCACCAATGGCAATTAGATGGTGGCAGTGTCACCTCCGTTATCCGGATCCTGTTTTCCTGCAGGCTGAACCGCGTCTTCCTCTTCTTCTTCTCCTTGCCCTTCCCTGAACCCAGGGTCCCAGGCTGGTCCTTCGTGGGGCTTTTGGGGTTCTGGTTGTCCTCTGTACTTGCTCCGGGCTACCTCCATGGTGCTTCGCAGTTGTTTGTGTTATGTTTGTGTTTTTTGTTGCCACTTTTATGCTGTTTTTTGCAGCCTGACTTGTGGGACTTGCAGGCCTGGCACTGCTTATCGCTGGCTTTTCTATCGCAGTTGGGGTTTGGATTTGTGTCCCCGTCCTGGTAATGTTATCGCGGACACTTGATGCGTTATGGGGAAAATATTGCATGTTACCACCGTGTTGAGAATGTGATATTGACACAAAGTTTTTTTCCCGCAATAGACAGCGATATGTGAAATTGTGTTAACCTATTTTGCCGATGAATATTGCACGTTCTTGAGAATATACCCGTGTGTGTGCTAACAAGATTTTATTACTTCCAAAGGAAACCTTCTTTGTAATCTTAGAATAATAACAGATTGAGGAAAATACATCAAAGACCTAAACATGACTTCCATTTACATACAGCTCCATGATGCCCATAAATTGATCACTGTGCTCTATTAGAAGGCTTGCATATGGATTTAGTGCAGCCACTCTTAAAGCCTTTTTTATATTTTTTAGATTGAATTCTTTTAATGACACAGATTTTAAGTTTGCAGCAACTGGAGTCCACACCTTCTGTGCTGCTGATTACCAGTGGCTGCCACAGCGTGGCAAATGGCACTAAGAATATTCAGTATTACCAAAGGTAACATAATGAAACAAAACATTAAAACATCTAATTATCATATCACACTGTGACAATACTCAATGTGCGCTGGGACAGATGAGGCCTAGTCACTGGTAACATTTGCATTCCGATTACTTGGACATTTTCCATGTTCTAAGTGTGAGGAATGTTTGCAAATCTTGTTTATACAGTTGTACACAGGCAGAGAAGTGTTTTGAGTTCAGGAATGTAAGGTGGGCCTTCAGGAGGGCTGAGGAGCCTTGCTCTTGCAGGGTCCTTCCCACGACCCAACCTGCTCTACACCGTTCCTCTCCCGCGCTGCCTGCTTCAGCTGCTGCAGAGCCCGTAGTGCAGCACGCCCTGAGATATCACCGATGGTCTATCTCTTCATCCCTCTCTAGCGTTCTGTGTGTAGTTGCGTTTATATAATGCTACATACCCCTTACAAGGCACTGAAGCTAATTGAGGATATGAAGCATGCTCCTCCGTGGGAGTGCTGTGGCTATTAGAGTGTGTCTGTCATGTGGCCTACACGGGTAGTGTCTCATGGCATGCATCAGGCCCAAAGATGGCTGCCTCTCATAGTGCTTGTCCCCGCGGCTATGCATGAATTTGATGCAAAAACGCATTCGATGGGAGTGTTTTGGTGTCACGTCCACATGACATGGCAGAGATTGCTCAGGCATGCAGCCAACGCGTGGAGTAGGAGACAGTGTAGAAGGCGTGGCCATGCTTCTGGAAAGTTATCATTTCTGGAGTAGTTCGTGTCATGCAGTTTAGATCACAATGAGTACGGCCACTAGGGAGTTAAGGAAAGCATCGACTGAAGTGCACGTGCTGAAGTCCGCACACGATTGGTCGCCGAGATATGGGTAGCAGGGGCATTGTGCAAGTTCTCATAGTACATGTTCTGATAAGTCCATTGTGGACCAAAGAACAGACGAGTCACTGTACAGCCAGACATAAGACATGCCGTGAAGGCTGCACCCAGGGAGGACAGGAGTAGGCTATGTTAATGGACAGTATAGACCTAATGGACAGTACACCTGGCGATGCCATATACCCATGGAGGACCCCCAGTGTGGCAGGGAACAGCCTATGTTAATGGACAGTATACCAAAAAGCAGATGGGGAAAAAATCAAAGCCAAGAGAGGAGAAATATAGAGTAAGGTGGAAAGAATGAGAAAATGCAAGAGAATTTGATTTGTATATGTTCTCATAATAGAAACTTTTACAACGCATTATTAAATCGTGACTTGGTACCGCAAGGGCAGTAGCAGTGCACGGTTCCTTAAATGCATACAATACCACCACCTAGCTGTATGTTATATATGATGTAACCTCTGCCTTTTTAGCCTACATCGAATTGCATTCTGGTACTTGAAGTTTTTCTTTTAACATTGCAGACTGGCCTGAAAAAAGGGCTGACTTGGGGGACACTAATTGTGCAGTGAGAATACCAATAGTGAAGTATTAACTAACTCACAGAGAATCAGTACCACATATACAGCAGCAGAGAATATTTACAGTCAGGGGTTACAGTTTTGGACATTGGTAAAGTAGGCAGTTGTTTAGGGTGACATACTCAGTGCAAGCCGAATTCAAGGTAAAAACTTTCAAATGTGAAAAAAGGAATTAAAAAAAAAAAACCTTAGCCTAGCTCAGTCATTAGGGTTTGGTGGTGGATGCACCTTGTACTTGGTTTTACTTGGGTGACAGTTCTGTGCAGCTAACCTAAGTCCACCCCTGGCTAAAGCACACCTTTCCATCGTCCCATAGCATTTTGTACTCCACATTTAACAGAAAATCAAAATGGATAAATACAAAAACATGACCATGGAGAGACAATGGAATATGAGCTGCAGAGGATGAATTATTGTATTGTGTGTCACTTATATAGCACTTCTGTGCCCCCTTCTGAGACCTAAAGAGCATTTCTGGGTGGCCTGGATCCCATACTAGTACATGTGCTTCTAAACCCTTGCATGGCCATGAAGCACACATATTTTCATCAGACTCCTGGCCGCCCCTCAGAGTGCATATTTCGAAGGGTGTATATAGGATTGGTCTAAGCAGGATATGCGTACTCCATTGTGTGAAGTAGGAAGTCATGGCGATTAAGGAGGTATTAAGTGTGACATATTACATAGGGATGAGTGCTCATTACCAGCTGAAAAATGGAGGCTGTGCTACCACTCTACAATGTGCAAATCAGTGCTCAAGCATCAACTGTAGTATTGTGCTCAGGTTGCAGAACACATCTGAAATGTGTCCAGCTGGGAAGGCCTTATTTGTATAGTTTCAATGTGGAGGTCTCGTCTAGAGTATTATGCCTAGTTCTAGAACATAATCTGATGAGTTGTGTTCAGTTCTATAGGCCACATTACAAGTGTTGTATCTAATTCCAAGTTGTTAATGTCACATCTGCAATACAAAATACTGTGCTGATTTTCTGAGGACACAGCTACTGTTTGCCTGGCTTTTCGCGCAGTCTGGAACTGTCAGATGAGCCAGATTAAAGGGCCAGTGAGAGGGCCGCATGGGACCAAACAGAACAGCCCATACGCTGGTCCTTACCAGCTGCCCAACTGGCATGGGTAGACTGCCCGAAAGGCCAGTTCAACTCCGGTCATGAGTGTCACTTATTGTCTAGTTCTGGAGGCCACGTCTGGAGTACTGTGTCAAGTGCCTGAAGTCACATCCGAAGTATTGTGCCAGTTCTTAATGCTTCATCTGCAGTATTGCTCCTAATTGTACAAGCAATGCATTTTAAATTGAATGCAATTCTAGAGCCACGTCTAAAGAGGCTACTACGTAAGTTATGGCTCAGTTTACTTTCACCACTTTTTATGTTATTTTAAACCAGATTTGTGTGGCATTGTCTTTTGACAGTGGATATAGGCGAGTTCCTGTATCACCATCTTGTAACTACGGCATTTAAGAAAGCGTTCCTGTGTGCTTGACCTGTGTTTACTGTGTTTAGTGTTAGTCATCTGTTAGGCTCCGTGCTTAATTTATCAAATAATAAGTGCTGGAACCCAAGGTTTTGATCGGATTCCCATGAACAGTTGGGGTAGTCAAAGATAGGGGTGCAAAATACCAAGGCTGCGTAGCCTCGATTCCACCATATGTTTCTTTAGTGATCCACCAGACACTCCCTCTCTCTTTACCTCAATCATACAGGTTTTTTTTCAACCCTGCTTTTTTTGCAGTATGATTTTCCATCTTTCTCTTCCACCTTCTTTCCCCCTTCTGTGTTTTGCTGTCTCTTGCTCTGGATCAAAGTCTGTTAAGGAAAAGTAAGCCCCAGTCCCCAGAAATGAGTGTTGTGGGCTCCGCCTGCACCCACCAGCTCAAACTAAGTACTGGTTCGGCTGTGCCAGCCAAATCTCTTCACTTGAACCTCCTCCGCCATTATTATTTCACCAGCAGAGGCCATATTGGTCAGCACGCTAATGTTTAATCACTTCACTTTTGTTGTGCAAAGGTGTGGGCAGTATATAAAACACAACAATGCAGGTCCACACAGTGGGTGCACTCTGCTTATGCATCTGGCGCCCAGGCACGCTGCTGATCCACCATCCTGAAAGCTGGTAAGTCATTAGGTCTCGACTATTTATCACTTAAGTGATAAATGGACGAGAGTATTGAGGGCCAAATAACCTTTGAAACCAACGACGGATTTGCCACAGTGCATGTGCTCCGTGCACGTTCACAAACCAGCTACGTCACAAACCACCATCTGTCTCTCAGTGCCTCACACACTCCAAAGGCTCCGCTCCCCGCCCCCCGCCTGCACTTCGCACTCTCTGACTTCTCTGCCACCACCCACGGCCGCTCCTCCCATTCACTCACTCGTTACCATTTGCTCTCGAGCCGCATTTTTCCTCCCCCCCTAATCACAGCAATGCCAAGAGCTTGTTTTTGTTTTACAATCGTGGCAGGATGGCGTGCACAGCCGGGACAATGGTGTCTTATTAAGCACAACCAGACCCTCTGTTTGCAGTCCTTCGGTGTCCGCAGTTGCTCTGTCATCACTGAACTGCATAGCTCTAAATAGTAATGTATCAACTCCAGTGTTAAATTTTAACTGTTGTAGCGGAATGAACGGCTGAGACACCCATGGCGACATTCCTGCCCGTGGTCTGCAAGTCCCATGCATGTCACAACAGCAAGTGCTCAACCCACTGTACTGTTCCACTAGCTGTCTATGCAAGCATATGTAAATGTAAATGTAAATGTAAGGTGTTTTGTAGCGCGCTCAATTACTACAGGAGTATCCTGGCGCGAATGACCGCTGGGGAACCCGTCCTGGCTTTCCCTGTGAGATGGTCCCATGCTGGGTATCTCCAAGGTGAAGCCAGGCATCCCCGGCGTCTGTGGGGGGCCGTTGTAGAGATGAGGCAAGATTAATGCCCAGAGTTACCGAGTGTGATCACTGCCCAAAGTGGGCACCGAGGCGAGAATTATCAGTCCGCTGACCCTGGTCCTCGACCCTGCCGCGTCGGGAATCGAACCCTGGTCCCGGGCCGTTCTCAGCCTCCGGGTCTGCCGCCTCTAACCAGTGAGCCACACCTCTCTACAAGGATGCTCTGGTCCAGGACTCGCAGGGACTGAACTCGGCAGATAAGGCTTTCCCTTCCGTCAACAAATGCCCACATTGTCAAATCACTCTTTTTTTGGCGCTGCTCGATAAAAGAGAAACTGATTGGTTTGAGGAGAGGTGAATATTTACTGTACTTCTCTGCACTCGGACCACCGTTTGCTTTTCCTTTTCGCTTGGTGGTGGTGGACTTTCAAAGCTTTACTTGTGAAAGGGCCAGTGTCGTTTAATGATAAACTATAAGCAGGTCTACTGGAATTATGCGCAGGGATGGCTCAAATTATGCAGCAGAGTTGACTAAATAATGTGGTGGTAAAAAGTAAATCACGTGCTGTAATTACCACCCGATTCGTTGATGTTAAAGTTAAGTTACAGCTTATCTTCTGTAATCACCCTTTTCTCGCAGCTCCGCTGATGTATAGACTTCTTCACAGGTTCCAGCAGCAGTTACCATCAAAGTAAGACGCAAACCTTCAGCACAGCACATTAAACAGAGCATGCCACACGCATCTCGCTTCAGACACGCTTACCATCATCACATTTGCAAATCAATGCTATTTTTAAACTTGTAAAGACCCGCAATATAGGTATTTTGTAAGGAATGGTCGACTACATGCATTTGGGTTTGCTGCAGAGCTTGTTCATTGTAATATCGGAGAAATGAACCTTAAAATCCAGCTCAACTGGTAATAAAACAGGCCCACAAACTGCTTACACTAGCCCCCGACTGATCTGTCTGACCAGTCTATCGAGCACTGCCTGATTGCACACACTCTCTCTCTCACACACACACTCTCTCTCTCACACACACACTCTCTCTCTCACACACACGCACACTCTCTCTCACTTACACACACACACTCTCTCTCTCACACACACACTCTCTCTCTCTCTCTCACACGCACACTCTCTCTCTCTCACACACACACACACACACACACTCTCTCTCTCACACACACTCTCTCACACACACTCTCTCACACACTCTCTCTCTCTCTCTCACACACTCTCTCTCTCTCTCTCTCTCACACACACTCTCTCTCTCACACACACACACTCTCACACACACTCTCTCTCTCACACACACACTCTTTCTCACACACACACACTCTCTATCTCACACACACTCTCTCTCACACACACACTCTCTCTCTCACACACAGTACAGCCTTCTACCGCTACCACTCTACCACTCTCTCCATCAACACCATACCGCTCTATGTGCCACCACTCTATGCGCCACAACCCTATCCACCACTCTAGCGCCCACACTCTCACACTCTAGCACCACCACTCTACCCGCCCACCACTTTACCCTCCAACTCCACCCTCAAAATCCACCATCCAAAACCACCATCCAAGCACTACTACACACTCCAAATACACCCTCTGACTACAATCTCCAACTCCACCATCCAACTCCACCCTCCAACTCAACACTCCAAATCCACACTCCAACTCCTTCCTCCAACTACAAATCCACCCTCCAAAAACACCATCCAACTCCACCCTCTAACTCCAACATCCAAATCCACCCGCAAACTACAACTACGGACTCCAACTCCACTTTCAAAATCCAACTTCACCCTCAAAATCCGACTCCACCCTCCAACTCCACCCTCCACCACAACCCCTCAACGCCACAGCACCACTCAATGCCACAGCACCACTCAGCACCACAGAATAACTCAGCGCCACAGAATTACTCAGCACCCCACAATGCCACAGCACCCCTCAATGACACAGCACCACTCAATGCCACAGTACCACTCAATGCCACAGCACCACTCAGCACACAGCATCCCTCAACGCCACAGCATCACTCAATGTCACAGCATTACTCAACGCAACAGCATTACTCAACCCAACAGCATCACTCAATGCCTCAGCATCACTCAACGCCACAGCATCACTCAGCACCACTGAAGGCCACAGCACCACTGAAGGCCACAGCATCACTCAGCACCACTGAACGCCACAGCATCACTCTGTGCAACCATTCAACAACAACTGGTTCTAATATGTTCTCTCAATGTTTCACGATTTATTACAAATGTCACAAAAAGATGTTAATATTTCACTTCTGTTCTAGGATTGTCATCACAATAAAATACACTGAACATAATCTTCCCAAAAGTTATTTACAAAAGTTTAAGCTACTGCCATTATAAATTACAATAACTTTTATTTAAGTATTAATTATAAAAAAAAATCAAAGCCATTGTTATTTGTAATATTAATACATCTAAGTCATGCAAATACATAACATATTGCATTAGAAATGCTATAGGTGTCACGTTTCTGAAAGTTAAAACTATTTGTATTGTAAATGACAAAGCTATTAATTTCGCTATTTTCAAAACCAACACATAAATAAAATATTTGTCATTTACAATACCAATACCTCAAACTTTCCTAATGCGAGACCTATTGCATTGCAAATGCTTGTTTTTAACATACAGATGTAAGCTTCTGTTGAATTGTTTATCAATGTCCTGGTATTTAAAGCCAGGAACGGTCTAGTGCCTAGTATATTTGTGTCTCTATTTGGGCCACTCGAAATCTCTATTTCCCGATATCTGCTTACATCAGTCATATCTGCACGGTGCATTAGTTAATACCTGCTCTTTGGTAAAAAAAAATCGTTTATGTTTATGATACATTTTTCAGACCCTAAACAGCTTATGTATAACAGAAACATGGTTTCACAGCACATGCCAAATGTTTTAAACAAAATAATTCCGCCGGGCTGCTCTATGTTATCTGCCACGGGAAGCAAGGTGGTGGTCTTATTTCCATTCACAGCAATAGCTTAATGACTATTACCTTCCTCCAGACTACGGCAGTAACAGTTTTGGTGGCCTCAAGACTGTTCTATTCTTGTGAGCACTAAATCACCGGAGGGTGGATCAGAGACCTCTGAGTTAATGACTTCTGCTGTTCTGGAGTACAACCTGTGATATTTGCCAAGTAATCGACTTGAGGGATTTCAATTTGTACTTTGAAATCCCACCTCTTTCACTGATAAACAAAGGAGTTGAGTTTTTTTAAGCACTTTTGACCTTGGCATGAGAATTCCATAACCATCTCATAATATGGGGTTTGCACTGCCCATTTTATGCTCCAGCTCTCTGTAGGTTCAGTCTTTTCGGCAAGTCCCTGTCCATTTCAAATAATTGTACTAATAGCTAATCTTCTTATAGTCTAAGAAATAGGAAATAAAGAAAAATAATGAGAGAGAAGAGAAAAAGAATAGAAAAGACTTATAAGAACTGAGGAAAGGGATAGAGGAAAAGATGGATCGGTCATATCAATACAGAGGCCTACCCATATATATGATAGATGACATGTCAAAAATGGGTGATGGAGGAATTTAGTCCCTGTCCATTAGTCTGACCATCTCCACCTACCTCTTGTTTTCAATCTGAAAAGTGCCGCAAAGAGGTGTATGCTTGATATGGCTTCTAAGTGGGAGGGATTAGAAAACTGTCTCTGCTCTGCTGATGAACTAGCTCCTCCTCTTACCTCACGGTTTTCTTAAGACCATCAATGACATCCAGTCAAATGAGGAGGACTATTATACTAATTTGAGCACTGCATTAGAAGAAATAGCTTCAATATGAGAAAGAAGAGCAAAAAGCCAACGTAACTCCTGTATGTGGAATAACAAAGAGTCAGCGGTGTTGCGCAGAGATGAGTCTGCAATGGAATGCTAATGGAATGAGGCAACTATGATCCAACCATAAAATTAGGATGGAAGCATCTGAACTTAACCTACAAATGAACCATTCTTAAGACTAAAAGGCTTTTTTTTATTACACAACTGTTTTCAGATCCCAACAAGGCGACTGATGATTTTTCCACTATAAAAAGCTTTGAGATCCACAATTAGAACAAGGGATCTGGTGGCCAAAATCCAAGCTACTACAAAAGATATTCCACAATATGCAGATTCTTCTGGCAGTCTCTAATGTTCAGAATCCTGGGCTATCCATAATCACTTCACACAATTTTCATTCTTAAGTGATGAAACCTTCCATTAGTTAGTGAGCATAAGTAAGCGGTCTGGATCTCCTAAAGACCCGCTCCCTAATAGATTCCTTAAAGATCTCTGCAGACAAGTTCCTGCCCCCTAACACCATTCGTAAGGTGTCCCTGGCGAAGTCCCTTCCGAGTTCAAACTCACAGTTATATAACCATTGATGAAGAAATCCTCCCCGAATCTAGGAGTTGTCTAATGAATGCCCTATATCTCAACTACCTTACACTGGCAAAACTACTGGAGAGATCAATTTTTCAACAGAAGTCTGTTCTTATTGAGCCCAACAACTTGATGCATCCTCCGCCGAGTTCGTTTTTGCCCAGGGGGCAGTACGGACTCAGTGGTGATTCTAACATTGGAGGATTTCTACAGACACGCAGATGCCAAACTTCCTTCTCCACTGATTTTGTTGAATCTCTTACTGGCTTTTGGTACCGTTTACCATCAGATTTTACATCAATCTCCAGGCGTGGCCATCGTTTCACAGCTTTCTGTTAAACAGGACATTTCAAATCACTGCTGCAGCTTATTGCTCTTCTGTCAGGTCGCTATCTTGGGAGGTCCGGCAGGGGACAATTGTGTCTCCTCTGCTCTTCAAACTGTACATTACCCTCCTCTCCCTACCGACCCAGTCGTGTGGGTTTGAGCTGTACAAGTATGCTGACAACACTCATATGGCCTTATACATCTCCAGAGATCCTTAAGTGGGAGCTGGCCAACTCCACCCTTGCATGCTCCAGGTACAACAATGGATGACCAAAAAACACATTAAACTAAATGGGAGTAAAATGGAGGTTCTCCTTCTTTGGGACCATCACTATTTTGAAACCTCTCTCATTGGCCTACTCGGTTAGGACCACAGCATGTCCCAGCTCCATTAGTAAAGACGTTAGGAGAAAAACTGAACTCCAGCCTGTCTACAACAAAATAGGGGAAATCAGCAGTCAGCTCATGTTTCCTTCAACTCAGGACAATGAAAAGGAGTCTTTGCCTTTTTTCTGTTTCCCAAAAATGTCTTAATTTTGAACGCATTCATTTCCTCGCTGTTGGTCTATTGTAATGTGGTGTACCTAGATCTCTTCCTATTTCTGACCCACAAACTTCCAATGGTTCAGAATTATGCTGTAAGACTGGTACTGGGGCTTAAAACTAGGGGCCACATTTTTCACACACTCATCTTCCTTCACTGGCTTCCTCTGAATGAGAATGTTCTTTTTAAACCACTTTATCTAGAGCACAAAGCTGTGTATGCCTCTAAGAGATCTCTCTCGGGCAATCACTCTTCCTTCTCTCAACCTCGTTGTCTTTTAGGTCAAGTGACCTCTCCATTGGTAATCCCGCACTTTTAACCACTATTTTGCCGGGATGCCATGCTTTCTTGACTGCTGCAGCCCAACATTTGAATAATCCACCAGTATACCTCCGGAAAGGGCAGAACCTTGCAGGTTTAGAAAGGTGCTTAACAATTAACTCTTCTGGAAATCGCTAGAGTGGAAATGTCATGTTTATTTTGTTTCCAACCTTTGATTTTTGACAACGCCTGGATACCCCTTCAGGTGTGATAGATACATGCTTTACAAATCCAAAATTACAAATAATACTAGTGCTTTTAGCTACACGGATGAAATCTTGTGTTCAGTTCTGCTCGCTCCTCTCTGGTGTTATGCACATTCTGAGAGACCATCAGTGAAGTATTGTGGCCAATTCTAGAGGCTGCATTTGAAGTACTGCAACTTTTTCCAGAGACAACTTCTGTTGGATTAGTTCAAATTTTAGCAGCCATCTCCACCATATTGTGTCCAATTTTGTGGGAATTCCGAAGGCTTATTCCTAGAGTGGTGTATCTATTTCTGCAGACCCCAACTGAAGTCTTAAAATAATGTCTTGAGGCCACTTCTTGGATTTTGTCTCCAGTTCTGAGGCCTCATCTGGACAATTTATGATGCCTCATGTGGCATTATTCTACTGGTTTTACGGGTCATATCCTTCACAATATGTCAAGTTGAGAAGGTCAAATCCAGAGGTTATTCAATTACAGATGGCACATCTTGAGTATTGTGTCCAGCAATTAAGGCCGGGTCTAATGCATTTTTTCCATTTTTGAAAACCACTTCAGATATATTGGGTCCTATTCACAATCTGCATTTTGTAGTATGTTTAGTACTAACATACTATAAAATGCTATTCACTAACCTTTATGTAGAGTTCGTCTATGCCTCAGCCTCGCCTATCTTTTATGTGTGGAGGTTTCCAACCTGACTGTTGAGATCCCTGCACACATAAGTATACATTTTAGTAGCAAATATAGGAGGGACAGGGGACTGGCTGGAAAAAAGGGAAATACTTATGATAAATTGGGGGGTTTAGGGAGGAGTACGAAGGGGTTAAGGGAAGCGTAAGAAAGAGTTTAGGGCCATGTTTCCACCCACAAAAGAGTATGCCTACTACTATTCACAAATTGCACCTCTATCGTTACTATAGCCAGAAAGAAACCAAAACAGTTGTAAATACATTCCAGCTCAGATTTCATGTAAGACCACAACTACACACGGCCAATCACTGGTACTGGAACACCCAACTAGAGAAAATAATGGAGAAAGTGACATTTTAATTTTCTGAAAATATATACACATTTCATATAATGTTTACAAAATATACATAAATAAATCTTAGATATTGGTTAATTATATAAATAATAACTTTTTAAAATGTAAATATCAATGTAACTTTAATTAAAAAACAATGCAATTAATTCTCTACATAACGTAAAATAATGTTTACTAAATAATAACTAAATATAAATGTTATACATTAGGTGGGATTTTTTTATTGAACTCTTAAGAAAAATAATTTTAATTTTACTAGAATAAAAATAAATATTACAAATGAAATAAAAAATGTTGGAGTTTTAAAAAACAATGTGTTTCACATTTAAAATATAACTCATTTACATTAATGATAAACATTCACATCTTTTTAGGAATTTGTATATTTATCTTTTATAAACTTTTACAATTTTTCCCTACACGTTACCATAAGGACATCTCCGCCCAAGTAGAAAAAACTTCTGTCTATATGTGAAAAATTACAAGTAGTAACTTTACACTTGATAATGAGGCTCCACCTCTTGAAATCACGGTGTGGGGTCATGTAAGTCTACACCTACGAGGAACTTTACATTTGTAAATGGTGAACAGCTGAAAGTCGCAAAGGTGCTCACAAGTGCAAGAGTAAACTTGCATGTGAACATTTACTCACATGTAAGTTTGCCTTTGTGAATAGCCACCATTTTGTCCATCGCTGGGCAACACCTCTAGCTTACTGTCTCAAGCTCTTGTAGGCACATTTACTGTATAGTGCAAAGTTCTGAAAGGTTCTAAATTTCTAAAAGAAGGTGACAATCAAGAGGAGCGGTAGAGGAGAGGAGATCCTTTTATGAGAATCCTTCTGAGAAACTGTGCTTATCACTATACCTTTCACTACTGCCTGGACCACAGGTGACCCTGTCTGCTTTCCTGGCAAACACATACAGACATACCACAGTGACACTTGGAGGGTGGTGCAAAAGTCAGCCATATTTGAACTGCTCTCATACTTTAAATGTACTAGATAATGCACATATAAAGGCTGACATGTTGCTTGATCTCGTATCCCCTACTTTTGAAGGGTTAATTTTAATGATACGCCATTATATTAACTGATCTACCATTTGAAATGGTTGTATGTTCGGGAGGTGAATAAAGTATTTTTCTAACTGTTATCCTTTTTTTCCAGGGTCTTTTTGTATGGGGAAACCAAATATAATGGTTGATATATTGCTATAGTATCTTGTATCCTCCTACTTTTCACAGGTTACCTTTTAGATACAGACCAGTTGGAGTTGCCCTTTACTCAAGAGCAGAGTAGAATATGTCTATGTAAGTTTTCTCTACACCACAAGCTTTAACATCCTGTTTTTGAGCGGGATACCACATATAATGGCCCATATAGGCCTGTAATATTTGGTATATCTTTGTTTTCAAAGGTTAATGTTCACTGATATAACATTTGACACAACCTTATATTGGCTAGTTGAATAGAGTACTTTTTTGACCAAATGTCACCCTTCCTTGTGGGTCAGACCCTGTTTGGTGGGCCACTGAAAAATCAGGAGTTACTGGTCCTCAGCCGTGGGGGCTATAGTCATTTGCCTTTCATGTTCTGGTATTCAATCTACTATGGCTCTCCAAACAGGATGTGGTACGACAGAGAGTAGGCACAGGCTTCTCAGGGACGTAGTGTGTAGTGCTTCAAGCTCAGAGCTGAACAATCACCAAACAGTGTAATAATGGATCGTTCAACCCAGTGCTTGTCTTTGTTAAAAGAAAGTGTTTTAATATACGAAGAAAACTCAAAACATTCCACTGGTCTTAGATGCGGATGCTTCTTTGGATCAGGTCAACTGTACTTAGTGAAGGCCTCCTCCCTTTTCTCCTACCCTCACTTTCTCTCCTCTCTCAGGTTGGAGTTCTGTCTTGGCCAAGTATCCGGCACAGGTGCAGTGTTCCTCACTCGACTGAGTTTTTGTGCTAAGTTACTCTTATTAGTCCACATTGTCTCTCTACTGCTGAGATTCACCTGCTCTTCGGCCGAGGGAGGGTTTGCAGCGCACACCTGGCCTTTCATTTCCTGGGAGGAGATGGATTGGCTGCGAGTGCTCCAGGGCTCAAGTCTGGGGAAGGGAGCAGGGAAAGCCCCCACTCACCAGATGCGGTGCAGGCATGCAGGCTCCAGCGGCATCGCAGGGCTCCGGCTCTATGCAAGCCCACTTCTGGGCTTTATGTAAATTGGGATGGTGGGCCGCAGGGTCAAAGATAGAGCCACTGGAATTATGTAGCAGGGGAGGACCAAATATTGCAGCGAAAAACGGCAAATTATGCTGCGTAATGTGAAATATTTTGTAATAGTATCACTATCTTACTTTGGCATTTTTGCACACGTTAAAACTGTGTCAGCGAAGATTTTACCTGATAAGTACCAGTTGAACACCTCATACACAATTAGCAACACAAAGGGGACCGGTCAACTTTTGGAAAGAACCTCCCACTATGCAGCAAAACTTGTCACCATGTTTTTAGTAACTTTGATCTGTTTTTGCTAGTAACTAATTTTTTCTTAAACTCTGCATATTATAAAGCAGGTGATGGATTATGTGACAAATGCAGCAAATCACTAAGAATGAAAAAAACTGCAAAATCGTATTATTCTAGCGGCCCTGGTCAAAAGTCACGGGGGCACCTCGAGACACTCTTCTTCCAGGATCACAAACTTGCTACAGCTCACATCGTTAGGGTTAGCGAAGCATTCCACTCAGGTGCAGGTCAAAGTCACAGAGGGCTAGGCCTTTAAGGCACCGCTTCACTATGTCTCTGGGGCACAGTCCACTTGGGCACAACTTCATGATGCTACAATGGCACAGTCTGCTGCATTGCCGACCGCTCATCAGGAGAGACTGAGTTTAGGTTCTTGGAATGCAGATAACTCTCCTTTCTCTTCCCTCAGGCTGAGGGACAGCTGCTTATGGCTCGGCCTGGACAATCACACCTCCTGTAAAGTTTGCACGCTGCTTCCCTCTTTCAGCAGGCAGGTTGGCCTCTAGGCACTTCAGGACAGTATACAGACAAAATATTGAATCAAAAATATAGAATAGCACTAATATCGAAGTCAAAATATAGAATGGACAAAATATCGAATGGACGGAATATAGGCAACAAAAATATCGAATTTAAGGTAAGTCATTTAATATCGATTTTCATAAATATACAAAGTCAAAATATCAAAGAATGTAATATAGGTATTGAATATATCGAACTTTTAATAATATCAAATTTATTAAAGTGTTTTGTATGTTAGTATATGTGTGAAAAGTGTATATTTCTTTTATAATTTATTTTAAGTAATGAATTTTATGATATTTAATTTTTGCATAATTTAATTCTGTAGCGGGTTGTGGGTTTATAGGGAAATAGGGTAGGAAGTAATTTAATTATAATTAATTAAATATTTAAATGTATTAATTGGTATTTATTTTGAATTAATTGTTAATTAATTTTTGATTGGCAATTAATTAAATTTGAATTGGCAATTAATTTTACTTATTTGTTTAATTGATAATTATGTTAATTTTACTAATTTATTTTCCGTAGCGGGTTGTGGGTTTATAGGGGAATAGGGTGGGAAGTAATTTATTTATAATTAATTAAATATTTTAATTTATTTATTGGTATTTTTCTTGAATTAATTGTGAATTAATTTTTAATTGGTAATTAATTACATTTAATTGGTAATTAATTTGTATTCATTGATTAATTGATAATTATGTTAATTTTATAAATGTATTTCCTGTAGCGGGTTGTGGGTTTATAAGGGAATAGGGTGGGAAGTAATTTAGTTGTAATTAAGTAAATATTTTAATTTATTGGTATTTATTTTGAATTAATTGTTAATTAATTTTCAATGGCTAATTAATTAATTGTTAATTGGTAATTAATTTGTATTAATAGGTAATCAATTTTAATAATTAATTTTTATTTGTATTTTTATTTGATTAATTATTATAATATATTACATTTGTAATTACTTGTAATTAATTTTGTATTGGTATTAATATTTAATTTATTAATATATGAAGTATTTACGGAAAATGTCCCTACTGTTGCACTCTCTGGAGTGGGAATAGTAATTTTTACCCCTACTCTATCCAACGCTTTCCCTACTGTTGCACTCACTGGAGTGGGAATAGTAATTTTTACCCCTACGCTATCCAACGCTTTCCCAACTGTTGCACTCACTGGAGTGGGAATAGTAATTTCTACCCCTACGCTATCCAACGCTTTCCCTACTGTTGCACTCTCTGGAGTGGGAGTAGTAATTTTTACCCCTACGCTATCCAACGCTTTCCCTACTGTTGCACTCACTGGAGTGGGAATAGTGATTTTTACCCCTACGCTATCCAACCCTTTCCCTACTGTTGCACTCACTGGAGTGGGAATAGTAATTTTTACCCCTACGCTATCCAATGCTTTCCCTACTGTTGCACTCACTGGAGTGGGAATAGTAATTATTACCCCTACGCTATCCAACGCTTTTCCTACTGTTGCACTCTCTGGAGTGGGAATAGTAATTTTTACCCCTACGCTATCTATCGCTTTCCCTACTGTTGCACTCTCTGGAGTGGGAATAGTAATTTTTACTCCTACGCTATCCAACGCTTTCCCTACTGTTGCACTCACTGGAGTGGGAATAGTAATTTTAACCCCTACGCTATCCAACGCTTTCCCTACTGTTGTACTCACTGGAGTGGTAATAGTAAATGTTACCCTCCCGCTATCCTGCGGTTAAAATATTGTATTTTTTTTTATTAAGATTATGTTAATATATATATATTTTTTGAAAAATACAATTGTATGTTTTTTTTATAACTTAAATTATTTTATAATTTCAAGGTTATTTAAGTATTTTTAAGTATATATTAGTTAATTATTTTCAATATTTCATTAATTTTAAATTATTTTTAAGACATTTAAAAAAATCGATATTTTGACTATTTTTTTAAACAATATTTTTGATTCAATATTTTTGTACTTACCTGTTTGTAGATAGGAATTCGATATTTTTGTATTCAATATTTTATCCTCGATATTTGTATAATTCTATAATAGTGTAATCGATATTATGTCAGTGATCTCTTCAGGACAGCTTCTTCCTTCCAGGTCAGACTCCAGGTCATGTCCTCTCTCCTCTGGAAATCTAGCTGTCATTCAGACACCAGCTCTGGTTGTACAGAATCCCGATGAGTGCTTTGCAGGACACTACTTTATTGGTCAAAGCAAACTTGGAACAGGAATAACAAGTAGGTCAGTGCCAGGAAGGGGTGCCAAAGGGCAGCAAACAAGATAGCCATCATTTAATCTTCCTACGGTGGCTGGAGTTTTTCTCCACTATCTGCAAAGACTCGTCATCATCTGTAAGAAACTGGAAGACCGTGATCAGGCAAGCATGGTGACTGGTTTCACCTTTCAGGCAGTGATTTGTGCAGCCATTTGACAACCCAGAGGAGCAGAAACCTGAGTGTCTATCATGTCCCCTGGGGAGCCTACCAGCTTTGAGAGCTCTTGGTCAGACTTTGTTGGGGCGCACAGTGTTGTGAGTGGGCAAATGCGCTAATATATTTACTTGACTGTTGGGGTGGACAGTCCAAGTGGCTCCCCGCACTGCATGCAAAGCTGACTGTGGACTCCATCGATCTACCCTTGTTCTCCACGTGCTTGGGGTTGTGACTTCCCGGCCGGCCTAGGCTTGCAGCTGTGATGCTGCCTTGAAACTTTCTCTGTGAGCACATTATCAATCAATCAATCAATCACTGAATTTGTAAAGCGCACTACTCACCAGTGAGGGTCTCAAGGCGCTGAGGGGGGGGGGGGGGGGGGAGGATGGCTGCTGCTACTGCTCGAAGAGTCAGGTCTTGAGGAGCTTCCTGAAGGTGAGCATGTCCTGGGTGTGCTACAGGTGGGTGGGGAGGCTGTTCCAGGTCTTGGCAGTGAGGAAGGAGAAGGATCTGCCTCCGGAGGTGGTACGCTGGATTCGTGGGATATCGGCGGGGCTGGCGGAGCGGAGCAGGAGGCGGGGGTGTAGAAGTTGAGTCTGTTGTTCAGGTAGGATGGTCCGCTGTTGTGGAATGCTTTGTGAGCGTGGGTGAGTAGCTTGAAGGTGATCCTCTTGTTGATGGGGAGCCAGTGCAGGTCTTTGAGGAGGGGGGTGATGTGGCTGCGTCGGGGGAGGTTGAGCATCAGGCGGGCCGAGGCGTTCTGGATGCATTGTAGTCGCTGTAGGTGTTTGGTCTGGATTCCTGCGTAGAGTGCGTTGCAATAGTCCAGCCGGCTGCTGACAAGGGCTTGGGTCACCGTACTTTCGGTTTCGATCGGGATCCACTTGTAGATCCTGCGGAGCATGCAGAGGGTGTTGTGTCACTGATTGATTGATTGTAGCAGGAGGTGGAGACAGCGCTGACCTGCTTGGACATGGAGAGGGAGGAGTCGAGGATGAATCCCAAGTTGCGTGCGTGGTCCGCTGGCGTTGGTGCTGTTCCTAGTGTTGTCGGCCACCAGGAGTCGTCCCATGCAGACGGGGTAGGGCTGAGGATGAGGACTTCTGTCTTGTCTGAGATTAGCTTCAGGCAGGTGCTCCTCATCCACTCGGCGACGGCTTACATACCCTCGTGGAGGTTGGTTTTGGCGGTATGCGGGTCCTTGGTAAGGGAGAGGATGAGCTGGGTGTCGTCGGCGTAGGAGATGATGTTCAGGTAGTGTCGACGGGCCACTTGTGCGAGGGGAGCCATGTAGATGTTGAACAGTATGAGATGTGGCATTACTTCTTACAATTTGACACAGGCTTCATTCTGTTTAACATTTGTCCGTAACCAGCAGTCATAATTGGCTCTCAGTGCAATGCTACCTCTTCAAATTTAGACTATTCCCCCCTTGGACCCTACTTGCTGCTCTGTGTGAAACACTATTTCACATTTTTAAAGTGCTGTGTGACATGAATCCACTGATAAAGTGCAGTAGTGTATGTGTTTAGCAAATGCACTATTGAAACTATGGAGTCTGTTTCCTGTTAAGTCAAGTCAAGTCAAAAGTACTTTATTCGGCAGCCAAGAGCCATAAAAGAAAACAGTTTTTTTTAATAAAAATACACATTTAATAAAAATACATTACATGTTAAAAAGCATCCAGCATTACTATTACAATGGTCATGTTAAAAACCCACAAAAGGTAAATCATATAAAGTGCAGCAATACAAAAATGGCGCGCCAAGACCATAAATATTATCTTGTTAAAATGACATTGCATAGGTCAGGAGAACATATTTACACTGACTCAGAGCCCAGGATGGCTACTGCAACGGCAGCTTGGTCCTGTGTCTAATGGCCCCAATTAAAAAACTTGCCACCCCGAAGCAAACTCTGGGTGAGGCTAGCATTTGATGATAGAGCATTTGAACGAATTGACAAACTCTGTGTAGAGGAAGAATGTACTTTATTTTATTTATTTTATTTTGCGTGTTTATAGAGCGCTTGAATAAACTCCCAGGGGAGTATCTCCGCGCTATCTAACTGCTGAACCTGCGGGAGATCGAATTACATGGCTGCAATCTAGTTCTTAAACTGTATAGTTAGACCTGGAACAAGAACGTCTTCACCTTTTTCCTGAAAGCCAGATGATTTTCAAGCTGCCTAAGCTGGAGAGGGAGACCATTCCATATGCTCGGTCCCCTCACAGACAGAGCCTTACCCCCTTGCCTTACCCGCTTGATCCTAGGAATCGTGAGAAGCATTTGGTCACTGGACCGTAGAGCACGGGAAGGAACATACGGCACGAACTTGTCTGCCAGATAGGAGGGACCCAAACCATGAAGTCCTTTGTGGACCGTACAACAGATTTTAAAAACAACTCTCTGACGGATGGAAAGCCAATGAAGCCTGGCAAGAAGAGGTTTTGAAGATGTTCTCGGAGGGGCATTTAGAACCAGCCTGGCTGCGGTGTTCTGCACGACCTGTAACCTATCAAGATCCTCCTCATTAGCTGGCAGCAAGAGACCATTACAATAGTCGAGACGGCTGATAACCAACGCCTGGACCAGGGTCTTTCTGATGGTGTCTGGAAGCAATGGAAAAACTCTGCGCAGCAATCCAATGGTCCGAAAGCAAGATCCAACAAGGTTGGTAACATGCTGCTTCAAGCTGAGTTCTTGTTCCAGACGGACCCCTAGGTTCTTGACTATCTGCTTAGGCTCGGGGACTGGGCCTAGATCTAAAGGCCACCAGTCAGGAGCCCAGCAGATCTTAGCCTCACCGAAGAGCATAACCTCTGTCTTTGAAACATTGCACTGCAACATATTCAAAGACATCCACTGGGAAACTGCTCTCATCCCCTCAGAGAAAGAATGTAATACCTCTGGAGTTAGATGGTCAAAGGGAAAGAGCAGCTGGGTATCGTCAGCATATGACACTGGACAAAAACCAAAGGCTCTCAGGATATTAGCCAGAGGGGCCACATAGATATTGAATAATGTAGGGCTCAAACATTAGCCCTGTGGCACCCCCTTAGTAATCCTGGTCTCCTCGGATCGGAAATCGCCCATGGTGACACATTGGGTCCGATCCGAAAGAAAGCTCTTTAGCCAAGCCAGTGCCATGCCCTCTAGTCCACTCCCAGTCAGACGCTCGACCAAAATCTCATGTGAGATGGTATCAAAAGCTGCAGATAGATCTAGCAGCACCAGGACAGCTGATGTTCCTTTGTCCTGGAGCATGCGTAGATCATCGGTAATCGACAGCAAAGCT
Organism: Lissotriton vulgaris; assembly: GCF_964263255.1. NCBI lineage: Eukaryota > Metazoa > Chordata > Amphibia > Caudata > Salamandridae > Lissotriton > Lissotriton vulgaris. The sequence goes on along the minus strand of NC_141687.1, from coordinate 579,842,930 downwards.
GTTTCCGTGCTGAATTTTGGTCTAAAGCCCGACTGAGATGGATCTAGGGCACCAGTGTGTTCCAGGTGATTAGACAAGTGCTTATTGACGTGCTTTTCTATGAGCTTTCCCATGAATGGTAAAAGGGAAATGGGTCTCAGATTGGTCAAGTCAGCCCACGCAGTGGCGGTGTTCTTGCGGATGGGTCGCACTTGGGCTCTCTTCCACTCTAGTGGGACACGGCCTGTGTCCAAAGAGAGGTTGACCAAACTTTGGATTTCTGGTGCTAATATGCTCCTCACTGAAACCATCACTCTCGGTGGAAGCTGATCCATAGGACTCCCACTCTTTATAGTTGTAATGAGTCCCTCCACTTCAGCCAAGGTGATGTGAGAAAAATTCGCCAAAGTGGAAGCGATGATCTTTTTACTCGCTGGGACCACAGTGGGGAGAGTGGCATGCCCAATGGAAGCAATGGAGGCATGAATCTTCTCATAGATGGTTTCAATCTTGTTCGTAAAGAAGCAAAGGATCGTAATAGGCGCAGAAGAACATTAGGTGGAGGGTATCCTGCTCCGAGAAATTGTCACAAGGGCAGAGTTTTAATAAATCAGGTTTCGAGTAACCTTTGGGGAATGCCAGTAACCAGGGAACCATGTTCAAACAAAATTGCATCATAACAAAACGATGATATGCTTTGTTAACATAAGATAAGTATGGTTGCATCTGCTGGCCCAAGCTCAGTGTAACAAACCTTCTCACTGACGGTTTGGCTAGTTCAGTCTACTCCCTAAGGCCTTGCCCCCTGTCTATGAACTTCTGTTTAAAAACTCTAATGGCGGTCTTGCCCAAGGGCTTGGGGGGTCAGGAAAAACTCGGGACAGCCAAGACATTTTGTCTGTTCCTTTATGTATTTCAGCCAGGGAATGTGTAAGGCCCCCTCCAGTGCAATACAATCCAAAATTATGAGTTAATTTAAATTTGGGGTCGGTTGAGCCCAGATTCTTAACAAGCGTAACAGCGGGGCGACCGCGATCTAGTCCGATATGTGGCCCACCCCCAGTTCCTCATGTAGATTAAAAATGAGGGTAGCAACAGGGACCGCAAGGAGTTTTCACATAAAAATGTTTTTGCCCCTTGGATTCCTTTCGCATCCTTGTAGCGCCAGATGTTGCTACCATAAGTGGCCATGAGGGCACATTTTGCAATATAAACCTTCAAAAGTGCGGGAAGGGGCTTTGACCCCAATCTCTTTGCAAATTCCAGGTTAGCCCCCGCTGCTCTGGCTAAAACATTATTTTTTAGTGTACATTGGTTGCACCAAGTACCTTGGTCATCAAAAAGTACCCCATATGGGAACGTGGACACTTTAGGTATCTCAACCCTGTTACAATTAATTTTGGCCTTGGCCACCTTTGATGAACCTATGGTCATTGCATGTGATCTATTAAGATTTGTAATTAAATCTAAAGGATCCATAAAATCTATAAAACAATTTAAAAGTTATAGCAAACCCCTTGCAGTTCTGGACAATAAAACCGCATCCTCAGTGTACGTAAGTGCGGGGATCATCTTGGTGCCAGCCCTGGGTATGTCTCCGCAGCAAGATATTAAAGAATTACCCAGTTTGATGATATGTAGCGTAAACAGCAGGGTAGCCAAAATGAACCCCTGCTGGACCCCCCTTCCTGCTACCCAGGAGTCTGTCAGGCTCCCGTCCTCATTAAACCGTACTGCAGCCGTTGTATTTACATGGGCAGTGTGCAGGAAAGAGATCAGTTCAGCATCTAGTCCCATAACATGCAGGATCAACCATAGCTTGGACCTGTTGATAAGGTAAAAAGCTGAGGTTAGGTCCATAATAGCCAGATGTAAGATCCCCCCACCCTGTTAGCAACAGTGTACTTCCCGATCACCAATTGGAGATTGAGGCATTGATCTAGTGTCCCTTTCCCCTGCCTGAATCCATATTGGAGATCGGAAATGATGTTAGTGTGATAAAGGCAGGCCGTTAGGCGATCCAGTACTTCTTTACCCATGATTTTTGCCACAGAGTCTAGGAGCAAAATCGGTCTATAGCATGCCGGGTCATTCCGGCGCCCTTTTTAAAAATAGGGTTAATGACCGCCTTTGACCATGACGAGGGAAAACCACAGGCACATGCTGCATTAAAAACATGTGTTAAAATCTTGGCCTAGACTTTAGAATTTGCCTTGTAAAGGTCAGCTGGTACCCCATCGAGGCCAGGAGCCTTTCCACCTGATGTTGATGTGATGGCTTTGCAAACCTCATCTATATCAACATGGAGGCGGGAACTTGCTAATCCAGTAACTGTTTGTCCCATGGCTTCAGTGTAAATGTTACACTGAAGTGCTGGACCCATTTCTCTGCAGGGACTATGCAATCTCTGCTGGAGTTTGCCGTGCGTGTCAGAAAAGAGTACTATTTACCACAGATCAAAATTTAGAGCTATTAGTCAGCACACTGGCTTGGCTAAGCTCCTCCCAGGCATGCTCCCTTAACTGTTTTTTCCTCTCCTGAACTGCAAGTTTATAGGCCTTCCTGCTGCTCTTGGCTAATGTTGCGTCCCTCAGTTTTTGCTCAAGGGCCTGCATTAGCTCTTTATGTGCAGCCGAACAGGTATCGTCAAACCACCTTTGAAGTTTTGGACACTTCACTCTGGTTGTGAGTTAGAGACACCCTGCTTAGCGATTGTATCAAATGCATCTAGAATGGCTATGTCATGAGGTGCCTGGTCCGTACAAGATTGAAACTCCTAAGCGCAGGTAGTATACAAGTTCTCTAGAAAACTCTCTGGGGTAATCCTTTCCCACCTCAATCTATGTGCTTGGTCTTTAGTACATATGTTTGTATTAGTAACTTGGCTCGCGATCCCCGCCACCCCCATGCCCCCCCTTTAAGGGTAGCCCGGAGGAGGAGAGCCAATATTAGAGGATTGTGGTCGCTAAGGCAGTTCCAGGTAACACTAAAATTGTTTACGGCTGGTGTTAATAGAGCGGATAGCAAAATGTGGTCAATTATACTTGGGCTACCATAGCCTGCATAGGTAGGAACCAGGGCTGACGTATCTGATTGCTGTAGACAATTCAGGTTATGGGCTGGTAGAAGGCCTTCTAAAAAGGTGCCTGACGGTGTGTGTTCAAAGTGGATTTGCTCCTGCAAGCTATCTTCCTCCTCCAGCATTGAGAAGCAATTGAGGGAGCATTTGCGGGTGTTAAAATCCCCTAAGATTAACGTGTCATAATAGGCTTGTCTTCCTTCGCTAGGCCATCTGGTATATCCGCCCACAGGGCCATAAGTCTCTCTACCAAACCCCAGGATAGTGGTGAGGCGTATACACTACAGAGTACCATAGTTAATTTACCCACTGTACCCTGTAGGAACAGATACCTGCCCTGAGCGTCCCCCCATGTCCTAATATGTGTGTAAGGAACCCGGCGATGGATCAATATCGCGACCCCCAAGATCCCCTCACAAACCCAGAACGGAATACATGGACACAGCTAAAACGTTGAAAGCATAACGCCTTAGTCCCCATGAGGTGCGTTTCTTGCAGCATAAGAATGTCCGCGTGGGGCGTTTTGCCTGTTTGAGTATAGCCACGTGTTTAATCTTGTCTAGTGCCCCCTCATGTTCCAACTGATTATCCGAAGGGTCCCAGGTGACTGAAATATTGGAGCTCGTCTTCATATGAAAAGAAATTATGTGAATGATTAAAATACAGACCGAGTTGGAGATGAATATTGTTATATACAAATTGTTTTATGACCTGGTTGTAGGTGTGAAAGAGTTACGAGTGATGGTGTGATATAGTATGCATGTATGTATATGTGAATTATGTTTTAGCCTAAGGTTTCAGTGTCTCTGTTGACTTGCAATTTGTATTTGTTTATTTGCTAGGCACACAAATCATCCAGAGGGCATCTCTCGGCATCGCAGCCGCAGATGACAGTTCGCAGTGCAATACCGAGGTAAAAGATTAAACAGCCAGGTTTTCAGAAGTTTTTTAAAAGGAGTTAGATCTGTACAAGAATGGCTGTACATGGGCAACCCATTCCAATGATGCAGAGCCAAAAAAGGGAAGGAGCGACCCCCAAATCTAGTTTTATGAATACGTTTGGGACACAACAATAGTAATTTACTTGATATGAGTTGGCGAATTGGGATACAAGGCTGTAGTTTATTGTTCAGACAACTTGGTCTCATTCCATGCAAACTTTTAAAGCCCAGACAAAGAAGTAATGATATAAGTCTGTAATTTAGCATATCCATAGGATCGGCCATAGGTTTTTTAAGAATGGGTCTAATCCGCACTGTCTTCCATTTAAGTGGAATATTGATGTGTAGGACATTTTGCCTGATCAAACAAAAGAAATGATATTGTGTTAGATTTTTACTGATTTACAATAAAAAAAATATACAAATAATATCTTAAACTCTTTGGGCCGCACATTTACATATGGATAGTATGAATGTATTAACTTAAGTTGAAATTTTGAGGTTTCCGGGGTAATACTTCGCTAATCATAGTCTTTTTCTCAGCCACAGTAAAATATTGTTAAATATTACATATTCCCTGCTTTTCAAGGGTTGCCTTTAGTGATAAACTGTTTTAACTTTCCTTTCTTCTAGTTTTTTACAGCTTAATGGTATGGCATCCTCTCTTTGTGGTACCATATCAAACAGCATGGCTCATGCAGTGCTGTAATATGTGGTATTCCCTAGATTTGTAAGGATAAACCTTAGCACCTCTTCACATCGAATGACGACACAAAAGAAATCCACACTATATAGTGTAAAGATGTTATTAAGTTACCCCGTTGGTGCAGGTGTTGGCCAACGACCGACACCCTTCATTTGGCAAGCAACAATCCTAGTAAGACATATTTCCTGGCCGACACGTTCCACTGTGTAGCCCAGCAGTGCCGTGAGAGGGGTGGCTGGAATCGGAGACCCAGCCAATTTGTTCCAAGGCTCCAAAACCCTTCTGCCAGTATCCCCTAATATGCTTGTACCCCCATGATAAATGTAGGAAATCAGCCCCTGCTTTGCCACACCTTTCACAGTTATCATAGAATCATAGGTGAAACCGGTGAAGCCAAGCAGGAGTATAATATAACTGACGTAGGTATTTAAAATGTATAATGCGCAATCTGCTACTTGCCAATATCTTTCCCGTTTGTTGGCAGCAAAACTGCCATTGTTCATCGCTAAGAGATGGCTCTAGTTCCTCATCCCAATGTAATTGCGAATTCCGTCGCGGCTCTTTGTTTGCGGTTTGGGTACTGTGATAGAGCATTGAAGCTATGTGTGTGGGTTTAGTGCTTTAGAGTAGTATGTGCAAATGGGGCAGCTTTGAAGGTTCGCTGGGGAAGTCAGGAGTGGCAGTTCTAACATCCTGTCTCAACCTAACATATAGGAACAGCTCCATATGGGTGGGCTGTAAGTCTTGGAAGAAAGCTTTGCTATTATGAAATACCCCGTGTTCATATAGATCAAGCCATGTCGTTACCCCAGTTTTTTGGGCATCCGGCTGCATCCAGCCTTCTGAAGATCCGGATGGTAATGAATTTCCAGCAAAGAATGCAATAACAGGCATGGGAGACATGTACCCCTGCTCAATAGCTAAAGGTGGTATATACGGGTCGGTCGGAACCAATATGTTGCAAAGTGTGCCCGGGCACACAAAAAGTAGAGCTCCATATAGGGAGCTTCAACCCCCCCCTTTCGAGAATGGTTGCGTCATTACCTCCCATTTCAGCCTGGGTTGTTTCCAACCCACGTCAGTCGAAAAAGCTGGGCTTTGAAGAATTGTTTACCTGGGGAGTAAGGATAATAATGAAGAGATAAAGTAGTTTCGGCAGTATTACCATCTTAATTAATGAGATCTGGCCCGCTAGCAAAAGGGGCAAAGAGATCTACCTCGTTATTGAGTCCGTTAGGGCCTCCAGCACTCATTAGTTGTCCCACAGCAGTTCTGCTCTGTCTCTTGTAATGTTGACCCCCAAATATTTAATCACAGCATCGCACCAAGTCAGTGGATAGTCGGGATGTATCATCGAACCGCAGGGGTGAGGGGGAAGATCTGGGATTTTTCCCGGCTAACGTTTATCCCAGAACGTGCTCCAAAGTTGATAAACTCCCTCAGTATCGGGTTAAGGCTGTCTTCGGAGTCTCGAATGTACAATGTAATATCATCTGCACAGAGGGACACTAGCAGATGTCTCGTGGGGTATCGGATCACATAATTCCGGAGGTGTTGCCGGAGCTTGGCAGTTTATGGCCTTTGGAAGCTTTGGGAAAAGAGGGGAGCATATCCTCTTAATCGCCACTTTTGCCTGCGTTTGTTTATACAGTAATTTTATCCAGGACAAGAAGGGAGGTGGAAAGCCCATCTGGAGCATCACGCCCAGGAGGTAATCCCATTCAAGGGAATCAAATGCCTTGGTGGCATCTAGGAAGATCGCCACTGCGGCCAGGTCAGGGTTTATGTAGTGCATAAGAGAGAAGAGGGTACAGAGACTATATAACGTTTCTCGCCCAGGGACAAAGCCTGACTGGTCAGGCAACACTAAAACATGCATGAGTAGACTCAAGGGGTTAGTGAGCACTTTGGCCGGTGTTTTCGCATTGCAATTTATCAATGAGAGGGGCCTGTGCAATTCACACTGATCCTCCAGTTTCCCAGGCTTCGGTACGGAGGTACCGAGCACCTCCCGCATCATCTGCGGGAGAATGCCAGATTCCCTGGCTTCATCATATAGGGCTTCAGGATAGGGACTAGGCAACTGATATATGTTTTATAGAAATTAGCTGGAAGGCCCTCTGGGCCAGGGGCCCGACCAGAGAGGAGCTTCATTATAGCTGATCTAATCTCCTCTTACTCTATCGCAGCAGAGAGAAATTCTGTCTGGGCATCTCCCAGCCATCCCAATGCCACGTCTTCTACATATGGCTGTAGATCTATGGCTGTGTCCTTTGAGTGGTGTACAGTGTAGCATAACATTTACGAAATACCTTCAGTACATCTTGTGTGTCCCTTTATACACTTCCTTCAGGTTCTGTTATCTCCAAGATGGTGTTAGAGAACCTTGGTTTACAAATTAATTCAGCAAGCCTTTACCCCTCCCCATATCTACGGGCTTGATAATACCTCCCGCGAAACAGACGCTCTCTTTTTGCTCTTTTCTGATATTCAGTCAGTGTGTCTCTAAGCGTCACTCGTAAGTCCCCAGAAGAGGCATTCTCAAGAGGTGTTCTCTAGCTGTGCCACCATCTGTTTAATGTCGTACCCCAGGTTACGGACAGTGGTGCGAATATCCTGCAGTATACCTCCTCCTTTGGCAATGCACATCCCGCACATAGTGACTTTAAAGGCCTCCCACACCGTAGCCATTAGGGGCACAGAATCTATGTTCCATCAAAAAATGTTTTGTATCTCTTGTTCAACCTCCATCTGGAATGGGGTGTCCAAGAGGGCAAGGGGGGCTCAGCACCATCACAACACATAAATGATTGGAGTATGTGCACTTCCGATGGGATGCTTGCCGCAAACAAGGTACAACCTCTCTATAGATCAGCCAATAATCTATTTGTGACCACGAAGAGTGCACTCAAGAATGGAACGTTCCCTCCATTCTCGAGGGGTGTAGAGTCACCAAGCTTCCTTTAACTGATGCGCAGTGATAATATCCCGGACTCTGCGCTGGGCATTAGTATGGTGATGGGCCTAGGGGTGTGATATATCCAGCTGTGGGTCAATCGTGATGTTGATATCCCCCCACACAATGTGAGTGGAGCCTATGTCAGTTATCTTTCCCCATAAATTAGCAAAGAAATCAGGGTCATCACTATTGGAGCCATAACATCACACCAAGGTGATGGACTGTGACGTCAATCTGCCCCACATGAGGCTGTATCTGACTAGTGAATAGTGCATGAATCCCAAAGCTACATATAGGACATTTTTATTGATAAGTATCTCTGTCTCCCAAGCATACGTAGAGTAAGCAGCAAAGCTTTTATGTCCCACCCATTGGGAAGCCAAGGTGATGTGAGCGGAGGGGTGCAGGTGTGTTTCTTGGAGCATAGCACAATGAATATTGTGTCTATCTGGGTAAGCTAGAGTTTGCCTGCACTTTCGGGCATTGCCTAGGCCATGCACATTCCACGTTAAAAAATTGTAACCCTGTGTTGTGGGATTAGCTATCATGTATATGCAACTTCAAGTGATAAATCAGGGGGGGTCGCCCTGTAGATCATAGATTACTGGCAGTGAATAGCATCAGACAGCAACAACCATTGTTTAGCAACATGAAAGTCTTTAAGAGTTACCCGTTCCCACCCTCCACCCACAACAGCAGCCCAAATCTGCTGGAGACAGTATCATCTTTCTCTAACATTCAAAGGTGAACCATTGATAATGCAATGAACAGAAGTGCCTGCAATGAGAGAGTGTGCAAGTGAGTCTTGTTTAAAGCTCCCATAACGATCGTAGATTTCGGCAGGCATCTAGCACCAAGAAGAAAATGAAATAAGAGACGATATAGCAAGGTATCTGATAGGAGAGCATATTGAAGAAAGGTTAGTAGAACATGAAAAAGAAAAAACAGAAAGACTAAGCCAACAGTCAAGATAAGTTTGCATCAGGAGTGACCTTCTGGGGTGCCGCAGGAGGGTGCAGCAGGGTCCCTTGAGAGTATCAGGGTGCCCAGGGAGTGTTCTTCATTATCCTATACGCCCAATATAATAATAAACAGTGGAATGGTGAAACAGGAACACCGAGAAATGCATCCCCCCTTCAGCCAGCAGGATACAACTGCGCAATATGTCAATTGCACCTTCCAAACTGGAGTGTCATTCAAGGACATTAGCCGGGACATCAATGTTATAAACTAAGGCTCTCCGGGGCCGAATTAGATATATTCCTTCAGCCTGGCTCAAACAGAGGCAAGGGAGAGCGAGAGGGAGCTCAGGTCAAGCTTCAGGGGTGATCCTCGAGAATTGCTTATCAAGAATTCGGCTACATGTTGTCGATTTGTGAAGAAGAGTTGTTTCCCTTGATGCGTAAATCGCAGACGTGCAGGCTACAACATGGCGTATGTGATGTTTGCCCGCTGACGTCTCTTCTTCACCTGTAAGAATTTCTTCCGAGCCTCCTGCACCACCATGGTGAATTCTGGGTAAATGGCAATGGCAGACCACTCAAAGGCAAGTTGACAGTGCTCCCTGGCCAGCTATCAATCGCAATAGTTTCCCGACCTGCCAATGATAGGCTTCGGGGGGGCTTGGTGGGCTCTCTACCACCAGTAACGCCGAAAAAGGCTCCAGCTCCGAAAACAGATCTGAGTAGGCGCTCCACGTATTCTTCCATCCTCCAGGTATTCGTGGACTCAGCTATACCAAGGATACGTATAATGTTGCAGCGCCCTCTTGCCTCCAATTCCTCGTTCTTGGCCGCTATCACCTTCAGAAGGCGTTCCATGTTAAGCAATTTTTCCTTTTTACCTGTGGATGTGTCCTCCAATTCAGAAATTCGGTGCTCAGCCTCTGTAATGCACCCATCATGTTTCTCATGTTTTTTTTTTTTTTTAAACAAATTTTATTCAAAGGATGCATACATTTCGCAGAGCTCTGTACCCCAGAGATATCTGCAGATCAAATATCTTTAGATTGCAATCCATTTTTCTTACAGGAAACAAGCAAGTATAAACAAAACAAGAATAGCCCCCCTCCCTCCCAGCTCCCCCCATTACCCCCTGAAACTCCCCCCCCCCGATCCCACCCATCCCCGTCGCATGGTCTCCATCACACGTCTCCAGTTCCTTATGCACACCACCAACAGAGTGTAAGCACCCACTATCAGAGCCCCTTCATACTTCCACCGGAAGGTCCTGTTCCACCGGAGGTTCAAGCCACAGGCCCCTAAAGTCAGCCCAGCGCTTCCAAATTTTAAAATGCTTTCGTGGACATCCCCTGGCAACAAAGATAGGCTGTTCCATACCCATACAGAAGTCGAGCCCTCTCTTCCATGCCACTACAGAGGGGGCCCGCGTATCCTTCCATGCTCTGGCCACGTACCTTTTGGCCAGTGTGAGACCCAGCAGCAGTAAATGTCTCTTATAGATGTTACACCCCACCCCATCCATGACATACAGTAGACCCAGCTGCGGTGTACGTGGGAGCTCCCACCCCAATACCACAGACATGCAATCCCACACCCCTGTCCAGAACCTAACTAGTGAGGTACAACTCCACACTGTGTGTGTGAATGTCCCAATCTCCTGACCACATCGGAGACAATCTGGGGAGGCAATCATTCCCGCCCGCCACAAACGCTGTCTAGTGAAATACACCCTGTGAAGGTACTTAAATTGGATGAGCCGTAGGCATATTGCTATGGCAGCACCCCTGGGGGCCGCCAATGCCTCCCTCCAGTCCTCCTCCTCCAATTTTCCAACATCCCCTTTCCAGGACCCTCGTAGCTTCTGCAGCGAGGAGGAGCACTGTGTAACTAGGGACTGGTATATGCGCAATATCTTTTTTGTCTCCAAGTCACCCATGAACACCTTTGCTTCCAAGGGGCTAAACTCGGGAAGGGATTTCAACCCCTTTAGGCACGGGGCAAGGGCGTGGCGGAATTGGAGGTATCTAAAAAATTGAGATCGGGGCAGACCATACTCCCGGCTCAGATCCTGAAAAGACTTAAGCGTTACTCCTGACAGTACATCCCCTAGTGTTGATATCCCAATACTATCCCATCCCCCTAAGCCGTGCAGAGTCGCCAGTCCAGGCAGGCGTCCATTGCACCATAGAGGGGTCTCACCTGTCAGAGTGTTCCACCATCCAATACGCCATAAAGCCTGTCTCCAGACCTGAAACACTGTCTGCGTGACGGGTGGTAGTGTCTTCCGCACCTGTGCCGCGTATAGTATTGTGTGTAGCGTGTGAGAACCCATCAGGTAGCTCTCCAGGGCATATGCGGGTCCCCCCTGTCCTCATACCACCACTCATTTAATACTAGGAGGTGAGAAGCCTGGTAATAGGAGAGGATATCAGAGGTCGCCAATCCACCGCAGTAAGTTGACAGGAAGCAGGTGCGCAGTGCCACACGTACTGTACCCCCCGCCCAAAAGAACTGCCCCAACACCGAGTCCACCTGTCGGAACCAGCGAGGCGAAATAGGATGGGGTGGTTTTGCAATTGGTAGAGCAGCCAGGGGAGGGCCACCATCTTAAAGATGGCCGACCTACCATAGATTGTCAGTGGCATACGGGTCCATGTCCTGATATCTGCCCTAACCCGTTCCCAAACTGGTGCCACGTTCCGCTCCCAAGAGACCGTGGGAGTGTCGGATAAAAACACCCCCAGATACTTAATACCTCCACTGCCACCTGAAGGGCCGTTGCCCAATCCCCCACCCTCAAGCGCTCCGCCCACACCCTCAAGGTTGATTTGCAAGGGTTCATGTACAACCCGAGGTCTCGCCAAAGATTTGCCTGATTCGCATAAGACGCGGCCTGACCTTTTGATGTCAGTAAGGAAGAACAGGACATCGTCCGCATATAGCGCAATCCTATTGGACGGTCCCTGCTCCCATTCGAACCCCCGCAGCAGTGCATCTATGCATCTATGCGTACCCATGCACCCAGCTGCTCCATGGCTAGAGCAAATAGATACGGCGAGAGGGGGCAACCCTGCCTGGTGCCCTGCCCGATGGAAAACCTGGAGGATATAGCCCCTGCAACCCTAACCGAGGCAGTCAAACCTGTGTATAAAAGTTGTATATACGAAGTGGAGACCGAGATTTGGTCGAGGCAGGAGACCCAACTTAGCGAGTCGAACGCCCTGTCCATATCGGTTAAAAGAAGCGCCGCAGGTACCCCCGCGTTTCGCACCGCCGCTATAGCCACATGCACCCTCCGAATATTGTGTCTGGTCGCCCTCTGGGGCTTAAAGCCAGCCTGGTCTGGTTGGATAAGATCTGCTATATGGGGTAAGATCCGGTTGGCCAACGCTTTGGCCAAGATCTTAACCTCCATATTAAGCAAGGAACATTTTGCTCCGGAGGCTGGCCCGGCTTATGAAATACCACCACTTCTGCGTGCCTCCAATCCGGGGGGAGGCTGCCCTGTTCCCTGGCCTCCTCCACGACCGCTCTGTTATGAGCTCCGAGTTGCAGGTGGTATTGCTTATAGAATTCACTGGGAAACCCATTGGGCCCAGGGTCTTTCCCGTGTTGAGTTCACCCAGGGCAATGCCCAGCTCCTCCGCCGTCAGGGGGAGCTCCAGGCGCTCCCGCACCTCATCTGAGACCGCGCGTGGCGATAGATCCGCTAGGAATTTGTCCACAACGTCTGGGGGAAGGCACTCATTCGGGGCGTACAGGTCTGCAAAATATGCAACAAAGCCGTCCGCTAATACTTTAGGGTCTGTGACTGGGGATCCCACACCATCTAGAATCCCCGATAGGGTCTGAGCCTGGAACGTGCCCTGACATAGCCGGTGTAGCATCGTTCCCGACTTGTCCCCCCACTGATAGATCCTACTACTCGTCGCGAGCCATATCTGTCGCGCCTCGTCAATCAACATAGAGGCCTAGGACTGCTGCGCCAGAAGAAGTTGCCCTACCGCCTAAGCCTCGCCGTCTACACTTCCCCGCCGCTCCAACGCCTCAATTTCAGCCTCTGCCCGTACCAAGTCCTCTCTGCGCCTCCTCCGAGCTGCTGCGCACCAAGCTATGGCCACTCCCCGCAGTGTTGGTTTCATGGACTCCCATACCGTTCTGGCATCCACCACGGACCCCACATTCTCAACCAAAAAGTGGGCAATGGCCTCGCCCATATGTTTCTGATAGTCTGGCTGCTGTAAGTGCCAAACGGAGAGGCGCCATCAGAATGGCCACCGCCCCCTGTCCAAACAGATAGGTAGTGGGGGAGTGGTCCGAGAGCCCGCGTGGCAGTATGTCCGCTGCCGTGGGAACAAATATATAATCTAACCTAGAGAAAGATTTGTGTACAGCAGAAAGGAACGTGTATCCCCCACAAGTTACCGTAAGTGTCGCCAAGTATCTACCCAGTTTAACCCCCTAGCCATGTAATTCTATTTGGTGGAAGGACCCACCACCTGTCCCCCTCTAGGTCGATACCTATCTTTCAGGCTGTCCATAACATCGTTCCAATCTCCCCCAATAATTGCCAAAGCATCGGGGATGTCCGCCCACACCGCGAATAGCTTCTTGACCAAGGACCAATGCAGAGGAGGCGGGACATAGACACTCCCAAGTACCAGAGGCTCCTCACCTACCATACCCTTGATAACAACATAGCGGCCCTGTGTATCAATCCAATGAGCTGAGTGAACATAGGGGATTCTGCGGTGCACTAAGATGGCCACCCCTCTAGATCCCTTAGTGAAGCCCGCATGAAATATCTGATGATAGCCATAGCGTTGTAAACACAGTGTTTTCATACCCAGTAAGTGGGTTTCCTGTAGCATCAATACATCCGCTCTGGCCCTCTTCGCCTGCCGCAATACCGCTCCCCTCTTAACTTTATCCAGGACTCCCCGCACATTCCGGCTGAGGACTTGGAGAGAGCCCCTGGGCCCACCTGCTCCATTCTCAAAGTGTGCCATCAGGGACCGTTCAGAGCAAGCGCCCAGATTCTGGGCCATTCAGGTGCACACTCACCAACTATCGAGACCCCCATGGGACCATGCGACTCACCCCCCACCCCAACTGAACCCCCCCAATGCAAACAGCCCCCCCTTCCCCTTCCCATTTCCCCTTCCCCCTCCCCCTGCCCCCAACCCGATACCTCAAGAACGTTGAAGTAGCTGTTGCGGTATAGCTGACTCTCTGCCCCCAAAATGGAGCCTGAGGCCATCTACACCAATGGATCCCCATCTAACAACCCCCAAACCCTCAACCACCCTCAACCAACCCGCAATTAGGGGAACAGTCCGCCCATACCACCCCTCCCTCCACCCCACCGCCATCCATCTTTCTCAAGGCCATATGCACATCCAAGTATCAAGGACCATTTGCCCGCAAATCAGTAAAAACCACAGTATGCTAAGGCACAGTGCTATGTCCAGTTATATTGCAGATTAAGCCCCTTTGGTTTTGTCAGTCGAAAACATCAAGGATCCTCTGCTTGGCTTCCAGAAGCCCCCTTCCCCCTCTCCGAAGCACTGTCAGATGTAGAGCTCTGTCTGGACCGGGACCTCCAGTTACCCCTCTGCTGTGTCCCCTGAGAGGTTTGCGATTGCTTTCGGCTCTGAGATGAATCTGACTCCAGCCCGTGGTGTATGCACTCTCACCTGTACCATCTCATCTGTCCATTTGAACACCTCCTCGGGGGTATCGAAGAAGTGGGTGCGGGACTGAAACACGACCCGCAGTCGGGCCGGGTAGGGCAAGGCATAGGGGAGTTTGAGGTCCCTCAGGTGAGCCTTGGCTTCCGTGAATGATTGCCGTTGCACCAAGTGCGTGTAGTCTGGAAAGACCAGTATACAGTGGTTCTCATAAAGGAGCAGTTATTTTACCCGGGCTTGTCACAGAATAGTGTCCTGATCATGATAATTTAACAGCTTGGCTATCACCGGCCGCGGACGGGCCCTTACCGGCGGTTTTTGCATGAGGGCCCTGTGTGCCCGCTCGATCACAAAACATCTGGAGAGAGAGTCAGAGGGGTGCCAGCCCTCCAGCCACTGTGTCAAGAAGCCCTCCATGTTGCCTTTCTCACATCCCTCCGGGAGCCCAACAAAGCGTAGGTTGTTCCGCCTGGCCCGTCCCTCTGCGTCCTCAGCCCGGAGTGCCAAACCCTTCTGGATGTTCTCCATACTGGCCACCTTACGCTTCAGGGCCGCGACGTCATCTTCCACCCCCGAGATGCGTGTTTCAGCCTCCGTTATGCGGGATGCGGGATACGGCATTTCTCAGGTCTTGGCGAAACAGTGCGACATCTGTCCCCACCCCACCTATCTTCGCATCCAACATATCCCGGGACTGGGTTATAGCTGCCATCAGGGCCGCGTTGTCCGGCCCAGCGTCTTGGTGACCGCCCGCTGCCCCTGCGCCTGCGCCTCCACTTGGTCCTGTGAACTTGTCAATGGGACCTTGCTTGGGAGGCCCGCTACCGCTTCCAACCCGTGTCATGGCTATCAGTTACTGGAGTCTGCCCCCGGGAAGCCGCTCGTCGCGTCCACTGGCCAGTCCACTCCAGCAATACCGGGGCCGCGTGTATGTGTCCAGCCGCTCTCTGCCAGCCAGTAGGCGCCTTCGGGTCAGAACCCATTCTCTAGGCCTGTGCCCCTCGTCTCCTCCACCAGGCCCACTGCTGGGAGGCCATCAATTTCTCCCCTGGGCCCCAGGATGCAGACTAGACCTCCGCACTGCCCTCTCAACCGCCGCGGCCCGGCCTGGCCGCCAAAGAATAGTGTGACTGGCCCCTTTCTTCCCTATACAGCAGCAATGTCTCAAGTCACTGTCCCCCTGGGAAGGGCTGCGCCTTACTTGTCGGCTCCGGAGCTGTCGGTCTGGGGGTCGATGTGCTCCCCAAGAGCCTACCTCACGGTCGATAGGCGGAGTCTGCCTCTGGTGTACGCCAAACTCGAGCCCCCGGCTCCGCTGCCCAGATCTAGGCTTCGCTGCGCTGCCTCCTCACATGAACAAGGATTGGGCCACCTTCCCTCGGAGACCCCAGCACCAGGAACTCTGGAGGGGCAGGCCGGCACCGCCAGACACCGCCGCTGGTCCCGCAGGTCATAGCAGGCCCGTCAAGCCAGGGACTCGCCCTGTGCGCTGGTCACCCTCAGCGCCACTCCGAACACCGGGACCCATGAAAATCGAGGTCCCCGGCTCCACCACACTGCATAGGCCCCACACTGCTCGGCCGTGATCTCCGGTGCACCAAATCACTGAAACTCTGCCAGGTGCTCGCCGCCGGGCTCCGGTGCAGGATTCTCCCCTCTGGGTCGCGCTGTAGCGGGGGGAGGCAGGATAAAGTCAAGGATCAATGTCGGGCGGGACGGAGCTCAGTTAAGCTGCATCCGCCATGATGGCTCTCTTGGCCACGCCCCCATGTTTCTCAAGTTTTCTATAGAGGTGAGGCTGTGTTTCATTGTGATGAGCAGTGTCTTCAAATCGTCAGCTGGAGTTTGGTTATTGGTATGTGGGCCTTCTGCCATTATTTGGTTAGTTTTGTTGTGCTGTGTATGTGTAGACGTGCATGATTTAAACTTCAGCTTGGTCTGTTTCCCTTCAGTTCTGCCCATTCTTTAACTGCAGCCACCACAGCTCAGGCCAGAAATATGTCCGCAGCTGAGTCCTAAATTAGAGCATCTGCATTTGCCCTAGAGCAGTTATACGAGGCAATCTTGTGATGCTCTCTAAGCCAGGGCTGTTACCTCCTCCTCAGGAGGCGGGGAACAATATTCTGACCACCGGTCTCTGATTTCAGCCAGGTTCATTATGTCTGTTGCATCTAGCAGTGTGGCTCATTGTCTGTCAGGCTCGTTGGTATGGTTAGCAGGCCCACATCACATATGCACCAGGGGGGGGGCATCCTCAGACGATACTTCAGCGAGGGTACAGGGGCCACGCCTGCATCCCCTCGGTCTCAAAAAATAACTAAGTGTAGGAGATGGGGGTCTCCCCAGTCTCCCCACAGGCCTTCGGCAACACTAACTCCGCTGTCTTCCCTCGGCTGTCACCCCTCCTGAGCTTTCCACAGGGGATCGGGGGTGCCTCACTCTAAATCGGCAGTTTGGGACCAAGAGCCGCAATGGCATTCATGCCTCTCACCACTCACTCCACATCTTCCGGCATCAGGCAGCAGCACAGAGAGCGCATCCTCTCGCCGAACACTCGGCCATCATTTTTCAGGCTTCCACAATGCCTGGAAGGTGGTTCCGCTCCACCTGCTCCTCACCGCTAGTGAACGAGCCACACAACCTTGGGCAGGACAAACCGCTGCATCTTAGGTGTCCCTCAACCTCGCTTGATGTGTATTGCTCAGTGATCGGTAGCATCAAGGAAGGTTTGTCTCTCCCGTCGGGCAGCCGCCATCTTAGAAGCGTTGCAGCCATGGCTGAATCAGCTCCTGTCTCTTTCCCCGCTCTGCCATCTATTACTCAGAAAAGGGTGATATGAGGTTGCACACCCTATTGCCTCAGAATTTGCCTCAGCTCTCTGCCATTTGGGACAGGATTTTTACTGTTTTTCATCCTGGGCGGCAGGAGCCTCACGCCAGTGCCGCCATCTTGCTTGCACACCCTCTAGTGCTCCCCCAAACACACTTATATTTTCAATAAAAGCCCCACAAGACATGTGGCAACATTTTTTAACAGGGAAGTGGGAGATTTAATTATAAAAATAATCTCAACTGTACCAAAAGTTACTAAAAATGTGGCAACGTATTTGCATGCAGTGGAAGGCCCTGTTCAGAGTGACTGGTCATTTTTCAGTTGCTTATTTCTGCATTTGGTTGCTATACAGGTGATAATGCAGTGAAATTGCTGTGGAACATTTGCCTCCAGGTTTCCAGAGATTTATACTCAGGAAAGAATATATCCATTGATGAGTACAAAGGGTGGCTGCTGACTACCCTGTGTCAGAAAGTAATGTTCTTTGCATTTGATCACATGCTTTTTAGGGAACTTAGACAGTCTTCCAAAGCATGTTTGCCTGAGTTTCAAAGGTATATATGCTCACTTAGTTCGGGGAATGTAGGCCTCGAAAGGCATTCTTGGACACCTTCAACTTGCATCCACAAACTGGGATAAGATGGATTTAGCACAGTGAGTACGCTAAAGGCGCATGTAAGAAATGTCTCCCAGAGCCTCATTAGGCTGCGATTGGAGCTTTTAGTAAAGGTTCACTGGACAAGTGTTTGGCAATGTTCAGAATGTCGATGGAGGTGGGTACTTGGCAGGTAGTAAAAATGGAGCCACATTGTTTATTCATTTGTGAAGGTTGTGGACACACGAAGAGTCAGCCTGTCTGCACATATGTGTTTATAGAGGTTTGTTTGTGGGGTGTCGGTATGCAATTTGGTTGATAACTGCTTGAGAGGTTGCCTTGAATGGGGATTCTGTCCTGTGGCATATGAATTTGATGGGCCCTTGAATGGCAGCAGTATGTTGATGCAAGTGCACTGATCTGTTGTATTGGGTGTGTGGCTTGTGGTATGAAAGTCTTGTGTGTGGTGCATGAATGATGTTTGAATGGACCATAAAGCTGTTGGTGCCTTGAAGAGGTTTTATGGCTCACTTTCAGTAGTCTTGGTTTGAAAATTCAGATACTCTGATAATTATTTGTTCTAAAAAGCTAGCATTTTTGGAGGTGCCAAAACTAATCAATGTAATTGGAGGATTAACTTAAAAAAATGAATACCATATTTATATCTGTGGTGGTAAGGATGCTCTATTACAACGGCAACAGAGTATCCTTACCACTAAGATAATGGTCTGCCTTCTCGTTTTATATGCAGGTGGTCCATTGGTGTACCCATAGGGAAGACTACTCCATCTCTAGCATGTTGCCACCCCTCCCACGGGCCGACTGAGTGAGGGCTGTCTGAGGCTGACCTTTATGTCTGCCCATCTAATTTAAATGGACGGACATCAATTTTCAATACTTGTCACCAACTGTAAAACCATAGTGGTAAGGGCTAGTGAGAACTGTCAACTGCCCCCATGCCATTGGAGATAACTCCCAGGGAGAGACGGCATTTTATTTTTCAAAACGAAAATTCGGCTTCGGAATTTTGTTTTGGAAAATTTTTAAATAAAATTAATGGTTGGCTCCTTCATGTTCATGAAGCAGTGCTCCAAATGTAAAAATAAAAAACATTGACAGGAACTGGTGTGATGGAGGCTCCTGCCAATTTTTTTTAATTGACTGCCACCTTGGCCATCAATTCTTAATTTGTCAAGCAGAGTAGTCTCAGAATGGCATACATTAAGTCCTCCTCCAGACCAACTGAGTCTTGGAGCCAAAATGTAAATCTAGCCCTTAGTAAGAACTCCTCTCTTTTTTTTTGCAATCTAAACAACTGGAGGTGCCCAGCATGGTGTAACTTACAAACTTACATTGATTCCATTCACCTTCCCATAATGCCCTACAAAAACTTGAAAGTGTGTACATGGCTATCTCTGTTCGGGATCGCGGGAAAACGCAGCACTGTCTGATGAGGCTGCCCTTAATGAAGGACTGCCAACTTCTCTCGCATCCTAGGAGGACTGAGGCCTCCATAGGTAAAAATTGCACGACTTGCACGACCAGCGTCTGCCTGCAAACAAATGTCATCTGTTACATTGACCAGAGCTAGTTCGGTGCTGTGCCGGGGACGGAAACCCGACTGGAAGTGATCAAGACAATTGGAGGACTCGACGAATGCTGAAAGATGTTTGTTAATATGTTTCTCCAGTAGTTTACTGTATAGGGGGAGCAATGAGATGGGACGGTAATTGGTAATAACATTGGGCGACAGTTTAGATTTTTCCTGATTGGCATGATCTGAGCATCTTTCCATTCTTTAGGAAGTATACCTTGTTCAATTGAGCTGTTAAGTATGGAACAGAGAGGCTTGGCCAGTTCAGCTGAGAGTTTTTTTGCAGTTTTGGCTGGGATTAAGTCTTTGGGAGAGCCTGACTTGGCAGATTTTAGTAAGGATTATGTATCCCGAATGGTCAACAACAGAAAATCTTTCAATGTGCACTGATTGAGTGGGCGGGGGCTCTCATTCCTCGAGTTATACCCGAAGTTGGAGTGGATATCTTTTTATAAATGTCCTCAATTTTTTGTGTAAAACGATCAGCTATGCTGTCGCATAGCGATTGGGAAGGCTCTTCATCTGGTTTGCATTCTTTGGGATTAATAAGGGTGTTAAGAATATGAAATAATGTTTTAGGGGTGTTGTCTGATTGCTCAAGTTGTGTGGCTATGTGCTTTTTGTGGGCATTTCTTAGATTTTTGTGATATATATCTAGATCCGATTTATATTTTTCCTTATCCATCGGGCCTTTAGTATGACGCCATTGGCGTTCTAGTTGTTTACATTTGCTTTTCTCTGATCTCAACTCTGATGAGTACCAGGGGGGCTGGAGGCGAGTGGTGGCTGTGGAAGATTTTTTCACAGGGATAGTAGTATTTATAGTGTGTCTGATGGAGTCTTGGAAAGCCATCAGGTGTTCCTCCACTGTGTCCACAGGTGGCTGGTGAGGAGGGATAAATGTTTCACGAAAGAGAGTTGGTGTGAGTTTGTGCCATTGTGCCATTGTCTGTAGCTACGGGCTACTGAAGCTTTATTGGATACGTCTTCGCGTGGACCCGCCAGGTCAAATGAGATTACCGAGTGATCAGACCATGTCAGCGCAATGGTGTGTTTATAGATTGTGTCCGAGGAGTTGGAGAGAACCTGGTCCAAAGTGTGACCTGCAATGTGTGAGGGGGCATCATTCTTTTTTATGAGGCCAAGGGCAGACCTTTCCTTCAAAAAAGTGGCGGCCTCCAGGTCCTGGGAGTCCTCACTATGGACATTGAAGTCGCCCAGAAGAATAAATTTGTTGTACGAAATCACATGTGGAGCAAGCATGTCCAAAAGGTGAGTAATGGAGTTGGAGATCGGGCCAGGGGGTCGATAAACGAGGGCACCCTTCCAACTCAGTTGAGATTGGACTAACATTGTGGCTTTTATAGGGTCTTTATATATGACAGCCATCCCACTACCCACCTTGCGTAGTGTGTCAAGTTTTAAAATGTGTTAGCCCTCTGGTAGGGCCTAGCGATGGCTGGGGAAGAGGAGGGTTTTAGCCACGTTTCCGTCAAGAATCCGATATCCGGATGAGATGAGGAGAGTAAGTCCCAAATATTTGTGGCATGTTTGGGGAGAGAGCGGACATTGGCCAGGAAGCAGTTCCCACATGAATCCACATTAAAATTAAACTCAATTTTTTGTATCTGGCCCTAGCATCCATGATTGTAAAATGGTAAAAACGCAACATAGACTTATCACATTTTTTGAGTGCAACCACCCTGTTTTCGCAATCTGTGTAACTGTGGGTAATGTGGCTTGTCTGTACTGCCAGACACCTAGTAAATCTGCATATATCTGAAAACTAGGCAACGAGGGGAGTCCAGGGATGCATGACTTGCATAGTTCTTACACAGGTCATTTTAACGTCAAACTTTGGTAAGAAACACACATTTTCCTCACATTTCTGTGAAGTTCTGGAGTCTGTGGGAAGCCCCAAATTTCCTACCACCCTAAGTTCCCACACATATCCCAATATGAATGGGTTCCCACTTGGGTGGGTGGGCCGAGAGACCCCAAAACTAAAGGCCCTGAAGCGCTATGTTGAATGATAAGCAATAGGGGTAGCTGCGGTATTTGAGGCCATGCCGTGGTGCCACCTACAAACTACCTACATTTTTTAAAACTAGACAACCAGAGGATACCAGGGTGGGGTGCTTAGCATGAATCCCACAAGGTTTTCTTACACACAAAGCCCTGTAAACCTCAAACTTTGCCTGACATCATGCATTTTCCTTCCATTTCTGTAATGGAAACTTCTGGAGTCCACTTTGCGCTACCCCACTTGTGCCCATAAAAATGCTGCCCCACTTGGTCAATGGGAGCCCTAGCCAAGGGACTCCTATAAACCTTGGTTTGATCCATTTCTGTGAGGTACCATTTTTATCATGAGACTTGGGAGAATGCTAAGTGGGAGGGAATGTGTGGCTCCCCGCTGATACCAGAACTTTTCATCACAGAAATGTGAGGAAATTGTGTTTCTCTAGTCAAAGTTTGAAGTTTGTAGGGGATTCAGGGTAAGAAAGGTATTGTGAGCTCCCAAGTAACCCCAACCTGGATTCCTCTAGGGGTCTAGTTTTTATAAAAGTACAGGCTTGCTAGGTTTCTCTAGGTGCTGGCTGAGCTTGGCGCCAAAATTCACAGCTACCCACATTGTGGAAAAATCTGATGTTTCCATGTTGTGTTTTGGACCGTTTCCTGAGGCGGACACTAGACCTACCCACACAAGTGAGGTATCATTTTCATCAGGAGACTTGAGGGAATGCTAGGTGGTAGGAAGTTAATGGCTCCCTGCAGGTTTTAGAACTTTTCACTCAAGAAATGTGAGGGAAATGCATTTTTGGTCCAAGTGTGAAGTTTGCAAGGGATTCTGGGTAAGGAAACCCAGTGAGAGCCACGCAAGCAACCCACCCCTCTCTTGATTCCCCAAGGTGTCTTGTTTTAAAAAAATGTGTAGGTTTAGTAGGTTTCTTTATCTGCCTCCTGATAAAGCTACCTACAATGGAAAAAACGGTTCCGTTTTCAGTGGATAAATGTGATGCTATGCTGTGTTTTGACCCTTTTCCTGTCACGGGCACTACAATACCTACCCACACAAGTGAGGTACCATTTTTATCAGAACGCATGTGGGAGCATCGAAAAGTATAACATTTGCTATTACAAATTGGATTTTGCTGCATTTGTACTTTCCAAATGTAAGACAGTGAGAGAGAAAGAAGACATTTTGAAAAATACCCTCTAAATAATATGCTAGTACAGGTACCCACACATTCAGAGATGTACAATTAACCAACCCTCCGAAACTCCATATCTTGTGACCATTGCAGAAATGCATAGGTTTCTTTGATACCCATTTTTCATTCTACATATTTCAACATATGAATGGGTCTGTACTAGGCACACAATGGAAAATCATTGCACGGTGAGGCTCAGTTGTTCGCTCTGGGTACCTCGGGTTCTAGGAGAACACACAAACCCTATATACACCCACAACCAGAAGGGTCTGGTAGATATAACGGTGTATTGCATTTGTAAATCGACCAATGTGACAAAAAGTTACAGATTGTCAAAAATGGCAGTTGTTTGTTACTCATTTTAAATATTTCTTAATTTCAACAACTTGTTTCTTTGGGACAACCTTAGGTTATCTACAAATATGACCCCTTGGTGAATTCAGAATTTAGAGTACTTTTCAGAAATCTATAGCTTTCCTGGATCCACCATAAATTAGAAGTAGATTGAAAGCACAAAGAATAGGAAAAATGGGCAACCTCTTTAAAAAATGCCAAAACTGTGGGAATTTTTTTTATTTTTTATTTTATTCAGTTATGCGTGTTCCTGAAAGCTGTGAAGATGGTGACATTAGCACAGCAACCCTCTTGCCGAAGCCATGATTAGGGGGAAAAACAAACGCACTTTTTTCACAAAAAACTCAAAATGTAACTAGATTTTGCCTCCTTTCTCAGTCCCTCAAAGGGAATCCACATACCCCGAATACTTTTAGAATCCCAAGAATGCTAGAAACAAGGACATAAATTTGGATTCGACAAAAAGTTCTGGAGCCCCAAGCGCCAACTACCCCAAATAGCCAAAAATGGGCTCAACCACTGGGGGGGTGAGGGAGGCACTGGAAGGGCCAGCAGCTAAGGAGTAATATCATAATCTAGTGCACATAATATGTGTATATGTTCCTATAAAAAAAAAAAATTTAGCTGCAAGGAAAGCAATTAATAAGCAAAAAGATTAAGAGTTGTAGCATTGAGATGGTGTTTCAGCAATTCATTGCATTAGTTGATGAAACCAGTCTTTGTTAACTAACCCTCCCTTCTAGCCCCTGGCTAAGTTGTCTTACAGCCAAAACTGCCTGGCTGAGTTTCTTGAGATGGCCTCTTGCCTGAAAACCTTGGTTAACTACAATCCTATTCTATTCCTATATAAAACCTAATTGCTAACATTATGTATGCTTTGTCAGTATGCAGAGTGTTGCAAGCACAACATTATTCTTATTATGACGTTATTTGGCAAGACAACAACTATAACGTAAAATTAACATTTAGTAAAAAAACTTAAACGAGGCAGCTTGTAGGCAAACAAACATCAGGTGTGTATTCAGGGTCATTGACATCTGCAATATATTTTACACTGTATAGTTGGTAGAAAATATAGGCATATGGAATATAGTTAAGCATGGTAAAAGCAGAACCTGCAAGGCAGGGTTGCCTGCGGTGGTCTACATACTAAGAGTGGTGGACAATTGCAAATCAACAACAGGCCACCGGGTGACCGGTCTGCGCACTGTGCCACATATCAGATATGCTAGGACTGGGCAGTCACCATTTAAGCTGAGAGGTGCCTTGATCGAGGGTGCTTAGGCTAGAGTGTAGCAAAGTGTTTAGTCATACATGGAAATGTCCCATCCCTGAGACAGCACCCGTTTACGGAAACTGCAGATTTCTCCCAATCCGAGGACTTTGCTCTCTGCTTCCCCTCAATGAAGCATTTTGCATTGCCATTCGCTAATCATCGGGAGATCACTGTTCTTTCGGCGTTGTGCTATGGTGCGTTTTGTCTTTAATAATGGTAAGGTCATGAATCTGAATCCCAGACAATGTGTTTTAGGCTGGTGATATATGCCTAATGCACAATCTTGCAATGTATTAAGGTCAGTATATCCTATGATCTGCATGAGCTGAGATGTTACTGATGTACAGTACCAGGACAGGGATGGGCTTAACAATAATACATGCATCAGGTCAGTGCTAGGTTTGGTACAGCGTGGGCAGCAAGCACTGGCATCTGGAAAATAGTCATTGATTTTGGCAGGCAAGATTAGGTGCTACTTAAAACATTGAACTGTATAAATTGAAATCTTGCATTTCTGGACACCTTTGTATGATAATCCAGCACCCTGTCCCATTCCTTGTCATTAAATGCTCTAACCATCTCTGGTGTACAGGAGTGCTCAGCTATGGTCTTATCAGCCAACAGACAGATCAATCTATGCCCACACCCCATGGCATGCATATATGTATGAACGTGTGGGATCGTGATTAAGCTGACTGCATGGACCAATGGTCACGTAGTAAGTAAGTGGGACAATGCTGTGTAGGTTGTATGAGTTCATGAGGTCATCAAATGAAAGGAGATGACACTTGGAATTCATCGCCAAACATTGTGATGCCAGAAGCTTCACAGGATCTGAGATCTGTGCGTGTCTGATGAGGTGAGCTGTCAACCAGACACAATAGTGAGATACAAGGGGCATACTGGACAGACTCAGCTGTAATACGTAAAGACCTTTTAAAGCAATAATGGGCAGTACATATAAGCTGTAAGGTAGCGAAGACTGCTTCAACAAGGGAGAGAAAAGGCATGCAAATTGAGGTGGGGAACAGAAAGCTGAGATCAGCTTTGATGGATCACCTAGCTGCTTTTCAGATAACCATCTGCACACCCACTGCAGCTGATGGAGCAAGTGGTAAAGTTCAAAATTTGGAGCCCCCAAACTGCCTCTGTCTGTTGCCACTGTTAGTTTTGCAACTGGCACCCTGTGGCGGCCATAGCACCAGATGTGTTTGCCCAGCATGGTGTCGAAAGGTGCAGAAAAAAACTTAACAGGTAAGTATAATGGGAGGCTACTAAAACAATATTGGGGGAAGACAACATTTTAAACATGGAGAGCAGACGTATTGCCAAGAAGGATATATGGTTTCAAATTTCTAACATTACTCTTGTGATGTTCCTGTCAAGGAGGTCTTGCTCTTGGCGATAGATGTGTATACCTAGGTAGTATAATACACACAAAAGGTAACTGGATGAAACTAGAATGTAAATAAGGGTGTGAAAAAACAGAACTAAAAAGAGCAATTGCTTTTTAAAGACGAGAACCCTCACTCACCCTAAGGTGGCATGCTTCATCATTGGGTTACCTCTTGCACACTGTGCCCGCAAGGTGGGCACAGTGTGGGCTACAACTCTCCCTCAGGAGAGGAGCGTGAGGTGTATTTGTTATATCCCTTGTTTTTAGTCTTCTATTTCCTTATACCTTTCTTGTACATATTGTGTTTTCTTTTAAGTAGTTATTAATCTTAAGCCTCTCCTTCTGTGTCATCGTTGCTTAGCAATTCTAGAATGCTTAGGCTCTTGCTGCTCACTTGAGACTGGAGCTTGATGGAGAGACACTCTGGCAGTTTAGAGCTGAACTTGTTCTTATGAATAAATCTTCATTAACCTACGAACCTGTTCCTGTCTTCATTGGATGCAACATAAATTTGGCGACGAGGTGGTCAAGTCAGCTCTCCTTGGACCCACATCCAACTAAAGACTTTCAATTTTTCAAAATTCATCCACAACTGCCAGACTTCAGTGCCCTCTCTTCAACTACTACTATTGATTTAATACAATCTCTGGACTTCAACTACAACCTCAAGACTCACTCTACACGAATGAAACTTCAAGGACTTATATGAAACTTCAAGAATCTACCAAGATAAGTCTTGTCTATTTTCCATTGCGAGCCTCCCTGCTTTTATTTTCTATTCTTTCTCAGAATTTTCATTAACAGGCTCATAGACCTACTTATCTTTAAATACTTTTCTACCTTTGGCTTATCCCCCGTTCAAAGACTTTCATTTTTCTTCACCGTTTTTGCATAACATTTTTGCTTCGTTTTTTTTCTTAACTGTATGCCCACTTTACAGTCACTGTTTTCCACCACGTATTTCATGGAACTTCTACAGTGTTTGTTTTGACTTTTATTTTTTACACGCTTCACCCTTGGACCTTAAAGCGACTTCCAAATCTCTTTGCTAACGCTTACCGGTCCATCTCAGAACCTCCTGACGTCTCCTATATCAACGCTGCACGAACCTTCACGAAGCCATTCTCTCCGCAGCCTTCTTCTGTCAGCCTTCAACGTCATCATGACTTCACGCTGCTCACGTTACCACGTCACCCTCACGTAACGCCACCGCCATCTTAGCGGTTGCCTAGCTACCAATATCAACTTTCCTTCGAGCAATGTTTAACACATAAACCGCATTTCTTCATTTTCTTACAACGCTGCAACTATAACTATCTTCCGCTGACATTATAACATTCTACAACCTTAGTGCTTACGCTGGTATGCACAGCTTTCTACCACCGACAATATTACTTTGTACAACCTTAGTGCATACGCTGATGTGCACAGCTTTGATTTTTGTTTTACAAATTCTTTGCCTTTCTCGCTGATAGGCACAGCTATCACCTTGTGTATACGTTGATGTGCACAGTCATTACTTTGAAATTCTCCTGATCTCTACAACTTTCATTTTTGTGCATTCCTTCATCACTACTACAACCCATTCGCTGATGTGCACAGCTTCATCTTTATCTACAAATTTACTGCCTTCACGCTGATAGGCACAGCTAAGTTAAATTCATTTTACTATCTTATTTTTATTGTTCTTTGATTTATTTATTTTTCATATTTATTTATTTCTCTTTCTCATTTTATTTGTTTCCCTTATTATTATGGCTATGCAAACTGCTATTCTTCCTCCTCCTTTTCTCCCAGAACCAGGTTGTCCTAAAATAAAGTGGACCCAATGGTTTAAGTCGTTCAACAGCTATGTTATAGCCATTGATGGTATCAAGTTTCCTCCAGTACGAAAAAATGCTATGTTATACAATGCTTTAGGTGCAGAGGATCAGAGAATTTTTGACCATCAACCCAAAATTGTTTGCCCGCCCTCTGATGATTGGAATGAATACACTGAAGCAATCCTCAGGTTAGAAAAACATTTTATTGATGAACCAAGCATTATTGTTAAAAGACACAAATTTTAATTCGGAAACAAAGGGAACATGAGAATATCGATACCTTTTTAGCAGAATTAAGAGTATTAGCAGCTTCATGTAGAATTTGAAGGTCCCATTGACCAATATTTGAGAGATCAACTGGTTGTCAATTGTCATTCTAATGAAGTTCAAAAAAGAATTCTCTGTTGTAGAAATCCTTCACTTACTGAAACTTTAGAAATTGCAAGAGGTATTGAAAGATCGGTTTCAGCTTCCAAAGAACTTGGCAATAACAAACCCTCTATCTCAGAAACAGTTAATAAAATTTCTCAACAAGTTTCACAATCCACTTCACGAGAAAAAGATAAGGTTCCTAATAAGACTGAATGGAAAAAATCTGATAAATCTCTCCAATGTTTTAGATGTGGCTCAAAATCTCATCTTGCTAATTCTCCAACTTGTCCAGCTTTAAAAAAACAATGCACTAATTGTAAGAAAATTGGTCACTTTAATTCAGTTTGCAAGTTTAAAGCTAAAACTATGTGTGTTATAACAGACAGTCCCACTGAAGTAAATTTAATAACTAAGGACAATTCTGTAAACAAACTTTTACTATCTGTTGACATGATTAATTCACAAGAGGATTCATATGGTAGTGATCCTGTATGTGATATCATTATAGGAAAAGTTTCTCTCAAAGTTACAGTTGATTCTGGTTCTCCAGTTACTATTATTCCTGATGTATTTTATTTCAAAGAATGGGTTGGGATTGATTTGTTACCAACTGATATACATACTGTTGCATTCAATGATATTGAAATTGAAATGATGGGATATTTTCTAGATAACATTACCTTTGAAGATAGAACTATTGATGCTAAAATTTATGTTTCTAAAAAAGGTTATAAAGTTCTAGGTTGGAAGGACCAAGGAAAATTTAAAATGGTTTTGAGACCAGGTACTGATAATCCTATTTCCTTAGACCGTTCTGAAAATATCAATTCTATTACTATTGATCATTCTTCATTAGACACCATAACTAATAAACATCAGGGTGTCTTTTCTGACAAGTTGGGTTCAGTCATAGGCTATGAACACAAGATAATTCTAAAACCAGATACCATTCCTGTAATTCATAAGGTCAGACATGTTCCTTTAAGTATTAGGGATAGACTCAAAACCCATCTTGATCAATTATGTAATGAAGGTGTGATTGAGCAGATTGATTCTTCATTGTGGATTTCTCCAATTGTCGTTGCTCCTAAAAAGAATTGTGATGAAATTAGGCTCTGCATTGACCTTAGGTCATTAAATAAGAATATTCAGATTGATTGCTTTCCTTTGCCTCGCATTCAGGACATGCTTGCTCAACTTAAAGGTACAAAAGTATTCTCTACGATAGATCTAAGAGCGGCATACCATCAAATTCAGCTGAATGATGAGTCTAAGGATCTCACCGCTTTCAACACTCCATTTGGTCCTTTTAGATTTCTAAGACTACCCTTTGGCCTAGCTTCAGTCTTTCAGAAATTAATGTCACAACTTTTTGGTAATATAAAGGATGTTTTAGCTTACCAAGATGATATACTTATTTCCACCAATACCGTTCAAGAACATCTGGCTAAGTTAGATCAAGTTTTAGGTATCTTGAACAAACATGGTATGACTGTAAAAAAACAGAAGTGTAAATTTTTACTTGATAAGGTGGAGTATTTGGGTCATGTCATCTCTCATGAAGGCATTAGTCCCAAACAAGACCTGCTTAAAGCCATTCGTGAGTGTGCTCAGCCATCCAATAAGGATCAATTGAGGTCATTTTTAGGATTGAGTGAATTTTATTCAAGGTTTGTACAGAACTTTGCTTTGATCAGTGAACCTTTAAGACTATTAACCAAGAACAAAGTTAAATTTGTGTGGGGTAATGATCAAAGTTCTGCTTTTGAGAAATTAAAAGATTTGATCATTTCTGCTCCTGCACTTAAACCTTTCAATGAGGCTTTCACATCTTACATCACTGTTGATGCCAGTAACACGGGTCTAGGTGCTATACTTAGTCAGTTAGACAATGTGAATGAAAATATAATTGCATTTGCTTCTAGACAACTTTCGTCCTCAGAAAAAAACTATAGCACTATTGAAAAGGAAGCCCTTGCTTGTGTCTGGGGTGTTAAACATTTTTCTACTTATGTCTGGGGCAAAGAGTTTGTACTTGTTTCTGATCACAAACCTCTGATTTTCATATGGAATGATAAAGGGTTGAGAAATGCAAGTCCTAGATTAGTCTGTTTATTTTCTAAGTTATATGATTTTAATTTTTCAATGAGACATATTCCCGGAGGAAAAAACTTTAAGGCAGATTTTTTATCAAGATGTCCTGTGATTTCTTCGGAGGATGAATCCATCCTTGACGATAAGGAGGTGGTAATAAGTTTAGTTGATGGCTTAAAGTTAACTGAAGGGGTCGTTACTAAAAATTACTGGATACGAGTTTCAGAATGTGACAATTCTCAGATTCTTTTGAAAAGGTGGATATCTGATGGTTGGCATGGAGAAAGTCAAATTGATAAGAACATGATTCCTTTCGCTAAAATTAAGGACAAATTGAGCCTTGAAGAAGATCTTGTTATGAGAGGATCTTCACTTGTTCCCCTTATATCTATCAGAGACAAAGTAATTGCTTTGGCCCACATGGGACATGGAGGAATTACCAGTACGAAGAAAAGACTAAGATTGCATTACTGGTGGCCGGGCATGGACATTTCTGTTGAAACATTGCTGAGCAACTGTCCTGAATGTTCTCATGCCGAAAAATCTTTACGCACGGCCAATTCTCCCTTGTCTTCAGTAAAGTTTCCTGAAAATCCTTGGGTGAAGTTAGGCATAGATTTTTTGGGACCAATTGGCGGTTTGAACCAAGGTTTTAGGTTCATTTTAACTGTTGTGGATTATCACTCTAAATGGGTGTCTTTCAAATTTATGAAGGATCCCAATACAGAAAATGTGATTAGTTTTTTGTCTAAATTGTTTAGGTCAGAAGGAATCCCTGGCTTTATCGTTTCAGACAATGGTGTGCAATTTGTTTCACCCAGCATGAGCGATTTTTTGAACAATCATGGAGTAAAACATCTAACCACTGCCTTGTACAGCCCACAGGGCAATGGTTTAGTGGAAAGGGTGAACCGCATTTTAAAAGATTCTGTTCAGCATGCTATCTCTTCTGGACAAATTGTACAAGATGTTGTCAGTGACAGGGTATGGGCATATAATAATACTCCTCACTCCACCACGGGCATCACTCCGTTTGCCACGTTACGTGGTAGGGAATCCTTCATCGAATTGTCCCCTGAATGGGTGGTTACAAAAACCAAATCTGGTGGGACTTCTCCTGACTTGAATTTGGTAAAGGATAGGGTTGAGAATTCTCAAATCCGGTCTAAGATCAGATATGACGACAGTAAACATGTTAAGAATCAATGTTTTTCTGTTGGAGATAAAGTTAGAATAAGGAGACCAGGTAAAGTCAAAGGATCAAGATTTTATCCTGAAACTACCATTATCACTTTTGGTAAACATTCTGTCATGGTTTCAGGTGGCAAATGGTGGAGCAACAGACGTATTGCCAGAATTGTGGGTGATAAGTCTGCAACTTCTTCCGATTCTGGTCTGTTCTTGCACTCCGTTGAGGATTCTTACAATACTGTTTCGAGTGTTCCTTTCTGTTCTTCTGATACTTCATTTTCTGTAAATAATGATTTAACTGTTCCTGATGATGCTTTGGATGGTCCTGAGTTTGTCTCTGACCCTTCTATTAGAGTCAGTTCCAGGCTGAGAGCTACTACAAAGTATCTTGATGATTATGTGACTTAACTTTTTCTTTTACAGGTGAGGAGGTGTGTTATATCCCTTGTTTTTAGTCTTCTATTTCCTTATACCTTTCTTGTACATATTGTGTTTTCTTTTAAGTAGTTATTAATCTTAAGCCTCTCCTTCTGTGTCATCGTTGCTTAGCAATTCTAGAATGCTTAGGCTCTTGCTGCTCACTTGAGACTGGAGCTTGATGGAGAGACACTCTGGCAGTTTAGAGTTGAACTTGTTCTTATGAATAAATCTTCATTAACCTACAAACCTGTTCCTGTCTTCATTGGATGCAACAGTATTATACTCCAATGTTTTATGTGAGTGAGGGGCAGAGTGCAAAAATATTATCAAAAGTGAATTAAAAACTATCTCATATGGGGGAAATTATTTTAATGAGTATCCCCAATGGACAGAGTTAAAAGACAGTGTGAGCGATAGGGGTATGGATGTTCCCTATCAGACTAGGTCAACATGTTTCTGCCTTGATGACCAGAGGTTTGTGGCATTCTTCAGGACGAACGTCATATCACTCTGCTAACAATGTGATAAAAGAAAAAACATACTTATTTCTATGGATGATCACAGAACCAACTTCGGTCTGGTCTGTTTTCTGTAACATACAAACACATTCCTGGGTCATAATCCAAATACATTAACTAGTAACCAAGTGAAAAGCAGTGCCACATCACCACACTACACATGTGAAAAAACACACAGGTGAATTTGTTAATTATCTCACCAGTCTCAGACCAATTGTCTGCTTCTACCATTAGCCGGTCCTCTATATATGTAGGTCATGGGAGTTTAAAGGCAACATCAAAATCATTTGCATAACCATTATATACATCAGCATATCAAAGGTCCTTTAAAAACACATATCAACAGAAGTCTCACTCGTGGCATGGTAAGTATGTGACTGTTATATATTTATCTACAATCAGTGTTTATGTACTATGCTGTTCCTATAGAAACACAGGTTTCAGAGCCTTTGACAAATGGCAAGCAGCTTTGCTTTCCTTACTCTATTGTGTGAGGAAAATAGGTATAGTTCTCTATTCGCCCATATCGTTAAACAGAGCAAAAACCAACAACACAAGCAGATAAAATTGACCTTCCATAAAATTGCTTGTGTTTTATGGGGTAAATAAAGTATCATTCTAGTATACCCCACAAACCAACAGAACAAGTGTTCCTATTGGAACAAACGAGTCACTCATTCTCTGAAGCGTAAAACACGCGTCTTGATAATTTTAGTGTTTCGCCAGCCTTACTGATTTTCCCGGCTCCTGCTACAGATGTATAGAGGCCGAAGGGAGGCCGATCGACTGCCGACTTCGCTTTTAGTACTCTTGCTGCATATCCGAACGTGACAACTGCGTAGAATCGACTACTTCCGTTTACGGATCGCGGAAGGCATGAAATCTGAACGTAATAAAGTTAAATGTTACAGATTTCAAAAGTTACAACACACGCTATTATTTATTATTATGTATATTGCTTTCTCTCTGTCTCACACTACAAGATTGAAGGGATTTGTAGTTTTGTGATTATCAGTTTCCCAAGCACAGAAGGCAATGCAAATAGAACGTCTCCGTATAATGTGCATTAATTTTCACACCCATACTTACATTCTAGTTAGGATACCATCCGGTTAACTTTTGGTGTTTTATATTGGTGGAGTGGTACCGTGGATGGTAATAATTCCTCCTTTTGAGACCTTTCTATGAGATTATATACCTAGTTAGTAAAATGTAAACCATTGCCACTGTGGAGTTTTGCCACTTCTAGTCGGGCGACTCTTAGGTGTATCAGGAAGGAGAGGAAACAGGCAAGATATATGCCAATTTACCCTAGTGCCAGAGGACACGGCAAATGTGGTGTATGATAGACTCAATCATGGTGGGTACAGCATCTACACATCTTAAGTACACCAATATACTCTTTGCATACAGTGACACTGAGTGGTTATGGCACTTCGCATGATGCCCCAATTCACACCATCTCAACGTCGGAAGATTGCTAGGGGTTCGCTCTCATGGGCAAAAAAGAGGTGAGAGTGGACAGCCCTGACTTGTACCTCTGCACAATGAGATGGGCTCCGAATTTAATTTGCCTGTTTATTGCGTGCTCCTGGGGCTGCATAGAGCAATTTGATCAGGCTTAGCATATAATCCTCAAAGCCGTATTGCTTCAACACTGCGAAAAGGCAGTCCCACTCTAGCAAGTCACACTCCGTTTCAAGGTCTGATATCATACATGCTGTGACAGGCTAAGTGTGTGGGGCAAGTTCCTTGACACGGAATAAGAGCATCAAATTCAAGGAGGTACTCCTCCCAGGTATAAAACCGTACTGCTCAAAGTGTACCAAGGGAGTAGTGGTAGGAGTAAATTGTCCAGAACTTTCCTAAGTATTCTGTAGTGGGAAACAGTGTTTACATTGCATGCCGTTACAACGATAGAGTTGTTACTTCGCTAACCATTACAACGACTTGCTGTAGGGGCAGAGGTGTTGGATTTACAATCCAATACCTTCCCTGCTGTTGCACTAACTGGAGTAGGAATAGTAAATTATACTATTCCTAAGTCCAGCGTGACCCCTACAGCAAGTCAATGTAACAACTTGCAATGTAATGGTTCGCGATGTAACAACGTGGT
Source organism: Lissotriton vulgaris (assembly GCF_964263255.1). Classification (NCBI taxonomy): domain Eukaryota; kingdom Metazoa; phylum Chordata; class Amphibia; order Caudata; family Salamandridae; genus Lissotriton; species Lissotriton vulgaris. Next base: position 579,808,818 of record NC_141687.1, on the reverse strand, counting down.
TGTTGTAACAACCACGTTGTGGTGGAATGCAATGTATTGCATGCATAGTAAAGACATATATTCTTCTGTAGTACGTATTGACTATGGACAATGGACGATAGGATGCCAGTTCACCCTAGTCTTTACCAGGCTTGGCTTTGGAGATGAGCAGTGTATCGCCAAGGAATTGTGAAAGGTAGCAAGCCACAGTTACCGATAGTTTTTAAGCACAGGATTATTTAACTAGAGTCTTATAGAATTCTACCCTCAGTCTGTCTGGAGCAGGGTTCTTGCCGCATGTGATGGAAAACAGCACCTCGACAATATATGCACCATCTATAGGTACTTCAAACTCCAAATGTTGGTTGCATGTGATATATGGAATATGCACTTTTACTAGAAACTCACCAGTGGGGCTAGGCTAGCAGTCTTGCACTAAGGTGTATAGAGTGGTGTAGAACTGTGTGTATCTCAGTCGATACATGCTACATTATTTGAGGGCACTGCTTATACTCGTCACTGGAGGGTGTGATAGTACTTGTTTTAATAATCAAGCCAGTAAGGTGTCTGATTTATTGGCTTTGGAGTGTGTTTTTGCGGCGTACTCAGTGAAGTTGAGCCACCTAATGTCTTCTACGAGTACTGCGTGAAAGGTGAGTGCTTCGGTGAGCGCAATTAGGTGTTATTTAGCTGCAGCTACACGCGACGTCAAATGTGGTAAAGTCTTCCAACTTTTTGATTTCCATGTCTAGTGCTTACCTGGCACCAAACACTGAGTGTATACAGTGGCTTCTAATTGCGACCTTGAAAGGATCTCATTCGATAGATGTGGTGGAGACAGTGTCCTGGTTCAGTTAAAAAAGTATTCAATATTCTCATAAAGGGTGCTTTGATTTTTTTTTCTTCTAACACAACCACGTCAGGAGGGGGTGTATAGTGCCCAAGCGTAGACATGCCCCCAGAGGTCTGAAAGGACTCGGCCTTTAGTCAGCTTGCGAAATCGAGGGACCTGTAATGGTGTCAAAGCGCTAGCGTAATACTTAGCCGCGCCGCATTATAATTAACACTCGGGACACCGTTGTATGGTTGCTGCGTGGCTCCGACTAACTCCGTCGGCCACGCCTCCTTTATTTTATAGCTGGCGCATGACGACACGCGCCAGCGCTAGCGTGACCTCGTAGGCGCGGGCAGGCTGCACCGCTACCCTGCGCCCGAGGACACTACATTCCTTCCAACCTTTATTGAATGAACAAAATCAGAAAACACTATAAATAACGCAGATCTGTTACCAGTCACTAGAATTCCAGTCTCTATATGATCACACCAGGAAATCAGCCAGCTGGGAGGATGGTGCTGGATTCTTGCGCAACCCGTACCTGGATTGCTCCCCCTGTGACAATGGCACCAACAATGTCATCCTGGAAGGTGTTCCATCTGCCTGGGATCTTACCGGAGAGCTCGGGAGGCTCTCCCCTGGAGTTGTGCGCACTGGGGGAGTGTCCTGGCTCGTTGCATTCTCATCTTCAGTGGGGTACTGCCCTTGCAGTCCAAAACCGTCCTCATCTGTCAGCTGTCTTGGCCTGGTCCGCAGGAGTTCTAGCTCCTGTCGAGCGAGTGTTTCGGGGTATACCTTCTTGAAGAACGAGATGTTGCCAGCGACTACTTCGGTTCCCCTCTGGGCTGTCACCATGGTGCCAGTTCGGTGAAGGACTGTCCAGGGTCTATGTTCAAACGGGAGTCGGAATTTGCTCCCGGGATACCTATCCTTGATGTACACGCGGTCTCTTGCTTGACTATCGGACTCCTTGGCTCGTCTCCGGGTACTGGCTTGGTCATTAGAGTTGGTCCGGTTAGCCAGGGTTCTCTCCGCTTTGGGTGACTCGGGATAGTGTCTCTCACCACTCGGCCCATGGTTGCCGGCCCTGGTGCTACTTCAGTTGTGAGGTGAGGCGTCAGCTGGTACTCTCTCAAGAATCTGTAGATGGCCCTCTCCAGTGGGGACCCATCCACATGCGCAATGCGTATTGTCTTGTTGAGCATGCGCATGAATCGCTCCACTTCCCCATTGGCCTGTGGCCAGCGGGGAGTTACCTTCCGGTGGTGGATTCCCCAGCTCTTTAGGTAGTCTGTGAATTCCTGCCCCTGGAAAGGTGGACCGTTGTCTGACTTGACCACCTCAAATATTCCATGTGTGGCAATGGTTTTTTCGAATTTGGTGATGACCTCAGTGGCTGTCTGACTTCCAACAATCTCCACCTCTGGGTACTTTGTGAAATCGTCGATGATCACTAGTGTATAGCGTCCATCGGGGAGGTGTCCAAAATCTGCACTTACACATTCCCACAGCCTTTAGGGGTTGTCTTTAGTGATGACTGGGTGAGGGCGTTCTGGCTGCCCGGCTGCTTGACACCAGGTGCAGGTTCTGACTGTCTGCTCTACCATAGTGTCCATTCCTGGGAACCACACTTTGGCCCTCAGCCGGCTCTTGGTTTTCACCATGCCTTGGTGACCTTGGTGTGCCAGGTCTACAGCTTGCTGGGCCAGGCTAAATGGCATCACCAGTTGCGGTCCTCGTAATAGGCAGCCTCGGCTGTCGACGGACAGTTCCTCCTTCACCCGCATCATCGCTCCTAGTGTCGCTCTGGCTTGTGGCATCCGCCTACTCAGAGTGGCTTGAATAGTGCGCCAGTCATTTGATTGGACGGGCTCAGTAGCCAGTTGTAGGCATTTGTCTCCTTGGGTGGCTCCGATGATGGCTTCAAGACTCATGGGCAGAGGCCGTGACCTTTCCAGTACAAGCCGGACATACTCCTCAGTGTCCTCTGCACCCTCTCTCTCCGCTTTTGTGGCTGTTCTGGGGTGTCTCGAGAGGTAGTCCGCTGGATTCGATGTGCCCGGTTTGTACTCTACCCGATAGTCATACCCTTGCAGTTGAAGTATCCACTTCTTAATCCTCAGTGGAGGTTTTGACACTGAGCCTTGAAACAGGGGGATGAGTTGTTTGGGGTCTGTGGATACCGTGAAGGGATGGCCATACACATATACGTGAAAGTGCTGGCAGGCCCAGTGGATGGCGATTGCCTCCTGCTCTATTTGTGAATATCTCTGTTCTGTGTTCGTTAGGGAACGGCTGGCGTATGCAATTGGTGCCCATTCTCCATTGCTCTGTAGCTGGGTTAGTACTGCTCCTAGTCCATAGGGACTGGCGTCCACTGCAACATTGGTGGATCTGGTAGGGTCAAAGTAGGACAGGGTGGTGTCCGCCGATAGGGCTGATTTCGTAACTTTGAAAGCTTGTTCCTGTTCCGGGCCCCACTGCCACGTGGTGGTGGATTTTGTCAGCTCCCTGAGGGGTTTTGTGAGTTTGGAGAGGTCGGGGACAAAGCGTCCACAAAAGTTCACCATCCCCAGGAAGCTCCTTACTTCCGAGATGTTGGATGGGGCTGGGGCATCTTGGACATCCCTCACTTTATCAGGATCCGGGGCTACTCCCTGATCGGAGAAGGTGTAGCCGAAGAATCTAATCTTGTTTTTCAAAAACTGGCACCTTTCCCGGTGTAGTGTCAGACCAGATTCCTTGATCCTCTGGAGGACTCATCTCAGTCTCTGGTGGTGGTCTTCCATTGATGATGCGTAGATTAGCAAGTCATCAATCACGTTTAGAACCCCTGGGAGTCCGCTGAGGACCTCGCGGATGGTGTTTTGAAATACCTCAGTGGCACTTGAGATTCCGAAATTGAGGAGTTGGTATCTTCTGGGGACTACGTGCGTGGAGAAGGTGGTTATATATCGAGAGTCTGGATGTAGTGGCAGTTGGTGATAACCGGACCGGAGGTCCATCTTTGAGAACCATCTTGCGCCGTTCAATTTTCCCAGTATATCATCGATGGTTGGGGTTTTAGGTGCCGTTTCCTCTTCACCGCTGCATTTGGGAGGCGCATGTCCACGCAGATGCAGACTTGCCCCGGCTGTTTCGGCTTTCGGGCCACTACGATCGGATACACCCATGGAGTGGGCCCACTGACCTTTTCGATGATACCTTGTTTCTCCAGCACCTCTAGCTCCTCTTCAATCTTCTTCCTCAGGTGGAATGCAATGCACCTATGTCTCAGTGAAACTGGTTGGACCGACGGGTCAATATGGAGGGAGACCTCTTTCCCTTTCAGGCATCCGATTCCTTTGAAGACGTCTCCAAATTCTTCTATGATGGCCTCTAGCTCCTCTTCTAGTACTGCCATGGGGAACTATATGAGTCTCAGCTCTTCCGCCGACTGTCCGCTTATTAGCATACCATTGCCTTCCTTCGTGACATACACGGTGTGAGAAGTTGGCCCGATATGCAACGTTCGCTATTCTAGCGACCGCTATGTATCGTTCCAACGTCCCTTATGGTGTTTGGTTGTAAGTCAACCTATAGACCAGCTATCCTAGTAGCGTGGATACGAGCAGTCTAAGGCTAAAGACTCGAGAGGGCGTGTTAAGCCAGCTGTTTACCACACATGTACCCCTTGAACACCCAGTGAAAGGACACCACACAAGTGTTATGAAAATAAACAGGATATTTATTAAGATTCACAACAGCCCTGGCCTCTTTATGAGGACAGGGTACTAAGCACAAACCAAATCTCTTAGGAAAATACTTCAAGTGCACAATTAAAACAAGTGTCCGAGGACACGGAAAGTTTAAGGTCTCGGGCGGACCCGATAAGGCAAGTCGGAAGCGAGGGACTCGGGACCCTAGAGTAAAGAGGCTATGCAGGCACCAAAATGCCGAGTTACCTAGCCACGAGGGCTGTGGCTGCACAAGTCTTACAGACGTCGGGGTCTTCGCTGACGAGCCAGGAGCCGGAAGAAAAGGAGTTGCTGGCCGGCGACCAGTGATGAATAGTTCGTAGAGATCCAAGCCTGGATCAGAGATTGTTGATACCTGAAAGCAGAGGGGACCAAGTTCGTACTACTAGCCAGTAGTCAGAGGGTACCAGGATGGCACCGGTTGGCCGTCACCTCGACCAGGTGAGTGGGCGACGCTAGGCTCTGCAGTCTCACGGACCAGGAGGCGTTGTCGGCGACCACGGCGGAGGTGCGAGCTGTCCCACGAAGGATGATGCTGTCGGCGTCGCTGGGCCCAGGATGGGGCAACAAGCCTTGGCAGATCTCAGGGACACGTGGTGGGCCTAAGATGGCGTCTTGAGTGGACCAGGAGGGTCCGGGGTGCTTCTCGCAGAGATGGAAGCAAGGGCCAGTCTGGAACAACCAGACTAGCAGTGTTGATTGTCGGATGTCGTCACAGAAGGGCACAAGCCAGCGGCTAGTGACCAGACAACGTGCTGAGCAGCGAGCAGAAGGGCCCCACGCAGATCGTGGAGATGCTGGGAGACTGCACTTCGGTGCTAGAGCGGCTCAGGGTCGGGGCTTCTCGGACCCCAGAGCACTCACCAGGGAATCGCTCCGATGGTCGTGCTGGTTTAAGAGCGTGCAGGTTCTGATGATGGCCGGTCCCTCGAGGTCTCGTCGCACCCACAGATCACAGCTGAGCTGATGACGTGGGTAGAGGTCAGAGGTGCCAGGGAAGCCGGTTCTCGTCGAGCTGGGCCGTCGGATCCTTGAGGAGGGACTTGCAGCAAACCGCAGAGTTCTTAGATGGTGCCCGCTGATGCAGGGTGACTACTCCTTAGTCACAAGGGAGAAATCTTGAGAAGAGTCTTGAGTGTCCTTTCGTAGAAAGTAGTTCTTGATTCAAAGATGATCTAATTTGGAAGGGTCCCCGCTCCGGTCTTTATTCTAAAGAAAGGGGTGGGTACATGACTAGGTCCTGCCCTAAGGGTGGGACCAGGAAGGGGGGTAGTTACACCCCTCTCCCCTGCCGGACTTTCCCCAGGCCAGGGCTGGCGCCCCTGGAACTGGTTCTGACCGGCAGATGCGTAGTGAGCACCGGGGTGCCACACCGCAGTCACCTTCTCGCAAAAGCCCTACCTACCCAGAATACACAAACCCTGTCTGGGACGGTGCGAACACCGCCCTCGACAGGAAACCCTTTGTCCAAGCGCTCCTCGCTGGAAGGACTCCCAGCAGCAGGAGGTCAGACTCGTGTCTGTGGTGGCAGCCTCCATTTTGTGGAGCTGAGGCTTTAGTTAACTTTAACCGGGGTTCACAGTTACGTACATGTCGTGTCCCTCTAGAAGGGCGGAATGCTAACCTCATCGCCAGGGTTGGTGAGAGGGCAGCATCCCGATTCGTATGACACCTTACTCGACATGCCTTGATAACGCGACACCGAAGTTACCGATGGGGTACGCGTTATCATGGAACAGCCATTGGGTCTTGGTTCCGCAAGCTGCAACCGGGCTTGGCTCGGGCCAGAGCCTAGTTCACACGAGCCCATGCACTCTGCCTTCAGGATTGTCAAGGCCTGCCATAGGAGTGACTGATAGGAACTCGAGTGTCCAGTGTATGGTTAGATATAGGGCTACTATATCTAAAGCAAAGTGTGATTACACGACTTCGCCCCAGCTGTCATGCAGCCAGTTGTGTCAAATTTAGGCGGCCAGTCAGGGGTGGCATAATACATGCTGCAGCTCCTGGCGGCCCTGGGTACACCTATGCCCTGAGTTACAGGGTCTGATAAGGTGGCCCAGTACCAATTGGTAAATGCACCTAGGGTACATGTCGTAATTTAGAAAGAGAACAGCCAGGCTGTGGGTCTGATTAGCAGGCCCACAGCCAGAGAAAGTCGTAAACCAGTGAAACAAAAGCAAAAAATCTGGGTGATCATAGGATTGCAGACCCTACTCTCCTACACACGGTGGTGGGGATTTTAAGGTTTTGGTGTTGCAGCTCAGTTTTGAAACATACTATTAGCGGAATGGGTGTCTTCTGGCCATACGCAAACAGTCTGATCCTTGCTTCGTGTAGGGGGGGCCGATTGCTAAGCTGGTTGTATACGTTAGCGGCCATCAGCTCAATGGATGCTCCAGTGTCAATAGTGGCTCTCACCTCCTGCTGGTGAAGTTTTGATTCGGCACTTTGGAAGACATCGCTTCCTCCGTTGTGGCTGATCAATCGTGAACACATAGTGGACTGGGTAATCGCCCGTGTCATTGTCCATGTCCTCGCTGTCTCGTTCCTCTACTACTGCTTGAGCAGCTTCTTTCTTGGCTTTCGCCAACCTGCATACCGCCGCGTAGTGGTTCATCCACCCACACGCACTGCACTTCTTTCCTCTCGCCGGGCAGTCTTGCATGCGGTGGGGCAGGCCTCCGCAGTATCCGCATTCCTTCTTCTTGTCCTGCTGTTTCTTCCTGGCAAATTGGCGTGCTTTTGGCCTCACTACATTAGCTTTCTCCGCCATGTTGACTTGCTCCGTTTTGACGGGTCGGTGGAGGGCAGCTTCCATGTGGGAGGCCCAGGCCTGCGACAGTTCCTTGGAGCGGCCCAGTGTGAGGATGTCTGCTAGTGGCTTGCCGTCTTCCTGAAGGATGGTGACTCTGAGTTTGGATGAATAACACCCTTGGATTATCTGCCCTCGGATTTCCTCCTGCTCATCACGGAATCTGCACGTGCTCGCCAGCTCCTTTAACCTTCCATAGAAAGCATCCAACGACTCCTCTGCTTCCTGCTTGGCCTGGCGAAAGATGAACCTCTCATAGTCTCTGTTCGCCATAGGTTCAAAATGTGCGTTTAAGGGGTTGAGGAGGGTGAGATAGGACTTGGGCGTAGCTTCAACCAGTGTTTTGTAGATACGGTGGATGTCTTTGCCCCCTAGGTGGAGAAGTAGAGCTCTGCGCCTCTCACGGGAAATACCCGCTCCTTCGAAGTAGATCTGGAGACGACCAGTCCAGTCTCTCCAGCGCGGGGCAAAGGACGATGGAGCCCCATCCACCACAAAAGGCTCAATGGCAGGGATCGACCCCATCTTGGCGTATGCGTGAGCACTCCTCGCGGCACGTGCGCTACTCCTTTCCCGGGTGAGCCGGTATTGGCCTGGCCGAGGGTGGCTACGATATTGCTGGGGGTTATGACGTCGTTGGGGTCTTCTTCCTGGGATAGGTCGTCCTCACACACCCTCCAGGGCTGTTCCTTACTCACTCTTCCCTCCACAGATGGCAGCTTGTGGGGCACAGCAGTGTAGGCCTAGACCTGGGCGCAGCATGGGTCTTCCTCCCTCCGCAGAGCACTCACAGATGCCACCGGGATCGTCTCAGCTGCAGCACGCCAGTCTTCGGGCCTTCAGCAGGTGAACACGAGGTCAGGCGTGAAACCATGGGGACAGCACACTACCAGTCATCGGAGGTACCACGAGCACAGCATGGGTTCTTTTTAACCCTCGTCGCCAGTGTAATGGTGTCGAAGCGCTAGAGTAATACTTAGCAGCGCCGCATTATAATTAACACTCGGGACACCATTGTATGGTTGCTGCGTGGCTCCGACTAACTCCGTCGGCCACGCCCCCTTTATTTTATAGCTGGCGTGACCTCGTCGGCGCGGGCAGGCTGCACCGCTACCCTGCGCCCGAGGACAGTACAGGACCCTGCGACAGTGGACATACTATTCTGCATAGCCTGACGTGGAATCCACTTGGACAAGTGTAAAAGGCACAGACACGAACTCCCAGGCTGTTTTGTCGCCAGATGTCTGTCAGGGCCCACTTTTCTCGCTATTCTGACCGGTATTATGCACAGTGCACACCTACAAAAGAATGAATAATTAGTGGAGATTACATGCCCTCTCAGCCGCGCGACCTGTGGTACAATGACACGCAATACTTGTAAACAGGCAATGTATATATCCATCTCCTATTTAGGTATTACTAGAATATTGCATAATGCTACAATATTGTATAATGCTTGCTTGCGCTATGATTACATCTAATATACCCGGTCAACAAATTTAAGTCACAGATCAATTGTATTGACACCACTTAGTAGAGTACAGGGAGTGTGGTTGGTGATATCGCAGTGCAGACTAGTAGCGAATGTACAGTGTCGAATCGCAGATGAGATTACATAAAACTGAAAGAAGAAAAACAAACTTTGCTATACAAAGGGCAAAGGGCAAAGATAGAGGCGATGTAAAACATTATGCAAAGCAGGGGTTGGGAAGTAATATTGTGGTAGGCGCGCTTGTTAAAGCCCATAAAGCACGTTGATGTTTGCTTTGGTTTACAGTAGGGATAACACAGCATTCTAAACATGAAGCTATGACACAGCCAGCAGACAAGGTGTACTGTCAATTTCTGGAGTATTAGTTATAGATGGTCATAGTTGAACTAGAAGAGATGGGGTGCATTCTGTTGCTGTTATACAACATCATTTTCTCAAACAGGTAGCTCGCTACTCCCACATCTTATTACAAGTGTTTGTAGTGTATTCACTTCTTAAAAGAGGTCATCTACTGTCTGCGGCACAATGTCTACCAGAGCTGGTTGGTCTGTTGGGGGCAGTGGCAATAATGTTACATCTTCACTAGATGATTCCTGTTGTGCTGGGTCCGACAGGGTTTAGGGAGTGTCTAAAGGAAGCTGTAGTCTCTAGAGCAGAGCATTTAGTGTGTGCTCCTTGCTGTGGCCATTGAGCTTTTGGCGGCTTCTCTGGGGTACAGCGGCAGTGGCGGCTGGTGACATTTGAAAGTGGTGATGCGTAAACGGTGGGCAATTTATTTTTTATAGTGAACGATGTGAACAAGTTCAATAGACAAACCTGGGGTCCAGGTTGAGTCCCTCTCAAGAGAAAGAAATGAAAAAAAGACTGGCAAATGGTGTGTTTTAAATCAAATGAATGTAGCTATAAAGCAAGGCTTATAAAGCAGTGGTAATGTATAGTCTTGAAATATTAAACACAAAAAACTGTCCCATATCTTCCTGCATTAATATGTTCAACAGATACTATAAAGTGTGAATTGTACAGCATGACAACTTAGGCCTTTAAAATGTATGTTTGCCCAGTTTCTTGCACTGCATGCAGCATTAACTTTTGAAAAATATTCTCAAACCAGACTTTGAGAAGTACTCACAGCTGCTGGCATAGAAACATGTGCAGACAGATCTTTAAGTGGGATGAAAAAAGTCGGGGCTCTCTACAAAAGGAACATGTCAAATACATTTCTGTGATCCCGATAATGTGTCGCCTGACCGGTATTTTGGTTTCTCTCTGAGATGTAATTGTATTCAGATAAATGACACAACAACTTACATACAACTAAAGCCTGTCAGTATGATTGGCTTTGTCCATGGGTGTGAGTTGTGTAAGATAAATGAGTAACAACTATGATTTGTTATAAATAATTAACAGTGGAAATGTTTCAATTCTGAAATTGTGAGTCTGTGAATTAAATAGACTGTGGAACGAATTTTGGCCTTCAATTATGTGTGCTTTACGTTACATATGTATCCGCTTTTTCTCTGCATATCTTCAACCACCTATATTTCCTCTTCAGCATCCTCTTTTCACTCTTCCCCAAATTCACTTCCTCGCATCTCTGTCACTTCATTGCCCCCAAACATGCGCTGCACTCCCTCAAATGTAAGCACTTAATTTTTCTTACTTTTGAATTGCAAATATTTTGACATCTGTGTACCCCCTTCACACACATCCACAGAATTTCAGTTGCAAATGGAGAACATAAACATTGTTCTGTGTGCTCTGTAGAGTTGACAGGCATTTTGTGTAGCTTCATCCTTAGCGCCTGCATGCTCAATCAAAGCCCCTCATGAACACCTGGCATGGTTCAAGCCTCAAAGTAAGCACACAGAGATGAGGAACGGAGCGCTGAAACTTTTCAGACACTCATCCCCAGTCACAGATCTGGTTTGAATCTATCATCATTCTTTAGCTCGCTACACCACCTCAGTACAGACCCAGCTATATGCAAATCTGTCTTGACCCTGTGTCTCATGGGAACAGTCCAGCCCGAACTGCCAAACCAGGTCTTCCCTGAAACAAGCATCCTGGGAACGGTTTCGGGGTAACACCCCTCATCATCCACGCTTGCTTGAATCCAGTGGCAAAGTGAGCAAGGGACACAGTTCTGGGCATACCTTGCCAATTTAGGGCAAGCAAAGCAAACACAAGGATATGATGGACGGAGCGGTGAAACTTTTCAGATACTCACACCCCAGTCACAGATCTGGGCTGAATCCCTCATCGTTCTTTAGCTCACTTCACCCCCTCAGTTCAGACCCAGCTATATGCAAATCAGTCTTGACCCTGTGCCCTATGGGAACATTACAGCCCGAACTGCCAAGACAGGTCTTCCCTGAACCGGAAACAAGCATCCTGGGAACGGTTTCGGAGTAACACCCCATATCAGCCCGGCTAGCTTGAATCCAGTAGCAAAGTGAGCAAGGGACCCACGTCTGGGAATACCCTGCCCAGACCTGGAGTGCTGAAACTTTTCAGACACTCACCCCCTGTCACAGATCTGGGTTGAATCAATCATTGTTCTTTAGCTCATACACTTTTTTTCTAGGTGGGAGGGTGGTGGGAAAAAGGACGGGAGGAGCAGACCAGTGAGGTAATATAAATTTTATGGTCATGTTGTGTTCCCTAGCGAGTACCCCACCGACTCCATGTACGAGTTAAAAGTGCATGTAACTTCCCTCCTGTACCAGCTATGAAGACGCAAATACATTTGCGTCCAACGTTAACTTGTCCTCTTTCAGACCCACCATGAATGGGTTTGATGGTCCGTTCCTAAGTATGCTATGCCAACGTCTTTTTGAAGTGTACTCCTACGTTTTTCAGCCTGGCTGAACGTAGGCCCTGAATCTCTGCCATCGAGCCTCTTTTTCTGGCTTCTGACTGCGAGGGCCTCTGCCCAAGCAGCCCCCGTACCCGTGAACTCTGACTTACTTCTAGCGCGGCCCTCCGTGCTCAGCTCAGCCTGCTGCCTGCCAAGATTGACTATAACCTTCGAGTTATCTGTTTTCCTCCCCGAAGATACATTCCAGCCTGCTAGCTTCAGTAAACATCCTTCCTCAGCTACAGGGCTAAAGGGCCGACCTGTCTTTATGCAAGTAATTCATAGCCTCTGTTGCCATGCTTCCAGGGAAGGCCCCATGCCCCACGCTTCTCATACAGACACTCAGGCGCTTATACACGCACTCACAGCAAGTATAGAATAGCTTCTGCTCTAGAGACCTTTCCGCCCAGATAGCTTAGTTCCTAAACATCAGATATCAGATATGATAGAAGCACAAGTTGATCTGACATGCCAGACTTCTGTCTCTTTCCGTCAGTGTAAATGTCAAGTCCCCTGCACCCCGTCTATCACACGTCATGCAGCTGCGCGCGCATCCAAGCTTCCGATTTCTGCTGACATTGCACCATTCTGTTAGCACCACCCCTTGGTGCCACCCACCTGCGTCACCTATCAGTGACGTTTCTAGCACACACGCCTAGTTCTACGCCTAGTTTACGCCTCTTGATGATGTACTAGCACCACGTGTATACTGTTATCTTGTCTTCTCTCAGCTGTTACGCCTCTTACATTGAACATTATGATGTAAATCAAGTATATAAGCTATGTATTGTCAATAAACGACAGCGCGCTCATCTATCCCTTCTGACACCCTGTGTGGTGGTCAGAACATGATATCCTGATTCCTTTATGAGGAATAAAACCCTTAGAAACTCTTACACCACGGACTCTGTTTTCCTTCATTCTGATTGAGTTATCATTAATTAAGTACTTACCTGCATAGAAATTAAGAGAGTAAATTAATTATTTACATCATTTTGGCGCCCGAATAGGGACCCCTCCCCCACCTCACGCGCCGGAAGGTGCGTTGCAATCCGTGTCCCCTGCCATCAGTTAGACGGACCACACGTGTACTGGCAGGATTTCCTGCATCCCCCTCTGACACACGGAGGTGACGAAGACTGCGATCAGTGCCCAGACGAGGCGGTGAGGAGTGCGGAGGATCCCGACCAGAGCCCAGCCGAAGGAAGCAAGGTCCGAGGTGTGAAGAGGCCCACCAGTTTTCCGAAGTTTTCCGAAGTTTTCCGAAGTTTTCCGAAGTTCCGAGTCGAGTCCAGTCGAGTTTTCCGAGGCCTTCTGTTTTCCGTGCTTCCCGGTGAGTACCATTGCTGGGTCGTATCTAGACGGGTTTGGGTACGCAAGTCCGGTCTGCACTGTTTTTAGGCAGTGTATCTGTACTGTTTAGCAGTATATAAAGTATTCCGAATTTCTGCACTGTTACAGCAGTGTATCTGTATCGTTGAGCGGTACATTCAGAGTAGGGGGAAGTTAGCTATGTCTTTAAATGTTTCATGTGATTAATGTCGTGGTATGAATGTGATTGTTTTTGTGCATTATTGTGTTGTCTTGTATAAATAGTTACAGTCGACATTTAAGTACCAAGGATCAAGCATTTCAGTATCAAGTAGGCACAATGCCGTTTTTCAACAAATTAAAGCAGATAGGAACTAGGAAAGGGATGTTAGAGGAAGAGATTCCAATCCCCCCTAGGGACACTCCAGGTAATTTCATGTATAATAAACATGGCATAGACGCCATCTTGTATTTAGAGTTATGGACAGATTATACCAAGCATCTAGAGGAAAGATACCGATGGCCAGTTAACGGAACATGGGATGCCGAGTGCATCATAAAGGTAGAAGAAATATTACGGAAAAAGAAAGCTAGACAATCTCAGAAAGACGCCATAGAATTTTGGCGTAAGGAATCACGTAAGCGTGCTGATAGAGCACTCCGTAGAGAAGACAGGCTTAAAGAATCAGAAAAGGCCCAAGAAAACGAATTAGTTACTGAGGGAATTCGAGTAAAAGTAGAGCAAATAGATCGTATCCAAAATGGCAAAGTGAACAACATGTATCTTTTGGCCGATGGTACCCCTGACGCCATTTCAGAAATACCGAAAAATTTGCCGTCACCATTAGTTCCGACCAAAGTAATGCATAAGACTACTAAAGACATATTCCTAAATTCATATCTCGAAGATGTAGCGCCAGCTTACACCAATCTGCCTGTTCGTGCCCTGCCTACTGACAGGGCCGGGGGTGGTACTGCCCCCCAAGATCACTCTCAGCCGACACCGAAAAAGACTAGTTCCGTTCCGCCAGCTCCGCCACTTCCCTCACCCAAAACTGATTTGCCGAAACCACTTCAATCAGATCCTACTAAAAGACAAATTCAGATACTGACTACACACAGAGATAATGCCCAAGTTTCCGCTTCAGGAGGTGCGACCGCGGGTCTCCAGACCCCGCCACCGACTCACAGATTAAATCTCAGAGGCATGCAGAGTCCTCTTACGCACAGATCCCCCCGTTCTTCTAATTCGTCCCGTCTTGATGCACTAAAAGAAAATATGTCAGTTTGTAGATATGATCCAGAACCTGGACAGGACGACTTAATGGTATTAGCGTCTTTACGGTTAAGGTCTGCTACTGATAGTTTGTTGTGTTAGGCAGGAATGAAGGAGCGCCTAGACAGAATATATGAGTTCGTTCAAACGGGAAAGGACCCCGACAGTATTAAGGATGCCCTGGAGAAACAGAAAGTTAACATGCAAGCACTGATACTCCGATTTTTCATAAATTGTCTAATAAGAGAACGAGACAGGCCCGGAACAGATCAGAGTGAATTAGATGCATTGAGTAAGTGGGGTCAAAATATAGCGGATGGAAAACATGACAGACAAAATTGCATAGAGGCCATGTATAAAAAGATTAAGAAAGCAGTGATAGCAGTACACGAGAAAGAGAAAGAAAAGGCTCCCTCCGAGGAGGAAGAAGAATCTGAAGAACAAGAACGGACTACAAGCACTATAGCATATGTAGGTAAGGGAACTTATCTCAGGAAGGGTATCCGTCCAGAAAGCAAGAGAGTTTTCTTCTCTGCCTTAACGAATCCGAATTCTGCTGAGCATCAGTTCCAGGAAACTGATAAACGGCTTCGAGATCGAGTTGGGTACCATGTACTCAATTCTATGGATGAACAAGAATTAGCCAGATCAGCGGTATCATGGGCCGAAAATGCAGACATATATAATGATGACACCGTAGCACAGACATTTCTGAACATCTCCCCCGACGAACAGAAATTAGCAGGGGTATATATGATTCAGCACCTTCTCATTAAGTACAGAAAACATTATTCCGATCCAGGTCCCTTACATGAGACACTAGAAGCACTACTGATGGATAGATGGAGAGGCCTAAGCACTAAATTAGTTCAAATAATTCTAGAACAACGACGCAGATATGATACCTTTGTAAGTCCGGAATATGTCCCCGCCCCACCTCCAGAAAGGAAAATGTACCATATGCAGTGCGGGGGTGGTATTGAAAGTCAGAACCCCTTGCGAGAAGTACACCCTGTTATGGGTGAGGACAAGGTTTTGAAACGCGTGTATGTGCACACGCCTCTGACTAAATTAGAACTATTAGAAATGAAGAAATTAGTACCATGCCATGATAAAGACCCTGCAGGTTTTCATAGAGAGCTCAAAGATATGTTACTGATGGGGGACTATACATATGATGATATCATGAAAATGTTGAAAGTATTATTGCCTACGGGTATATTCGAGAAATTAAAGGAAAAGGAATGGGAGGTGGGAGACACAAAGATTGCCTGGGCAGAAATAGAAGACGAAGAGAAGAAACGGGTTCCAGGGTTAGGCCTTGGGGACAAAACTAAAGCATTACCAGGTTTAATAGTACAGGTCCTGCCCAGATTATTGACAACTAGAAAGGAGGATTGGGATGCAATCTCGTCCTGTAAACAGAAACATGATGAAGATACTAGCGATTTTTATTCAAGATTCGAGAAATGTTTTATTATCAATAGTGGCCTCCAGCCAAGTAGCGAGTCGTACCCACATCTTTTTGTATCAAAGTTAGTCGAGAATTCCCTACCGTTAGTTAAAAATAGAGTGTATAAAGTCGAGAGTACATGGCAAGCAAATACGCCATCCCAGATGTTACAAATGTTACAATATCACCAGAATAGAATTAGGGAAGAACAAGATCAGGAACAGAAACGTATGAAAGACACGAAAATGAAAATGTTAGTGGCCCAGACGGTCCCATCCGATAGTCACAGGAAAGGTACGACCCAGACAAGTCACACTGCAGCTCCTGTTAAAGGGACATGCAATTATTGCAAGCAGCCAGGTCACTACGTACACGAATGTGCAGTTCTGAAACATAACATAGCGACAGGTAAAACTAAAGAAAGACCGCATCCGCCTAGACAAGACCATAACCAGCATCAGTCTACACAGAATACACAGCCTATGCAGGCATCTGCACAGACAGCACAGACCGTAGCAGTACCACAGCCACAGCCCATTGCTGCAACTCAGCAAGTCTCACAACAGATGTACCAGTATGCCCAGTCTGCTTACCCCGAATATTCCCGATATACATGAAACAGCCTAGAGAGGGAAGGTGGCTTGCCTCTTATCGAGATTCCTGTAGATCAAGAAGGTCCTTATGTACACAGTCAAGTATTGGGGAAAGATAGAAAGTTTTTAATTGACACAGGGGCAAGTCGCACTACAATAAGTCATGACGAAGTTCCAGGGGCACCCCTCTCAGGCTCACAAAATGTTTCCCTTGGTTTTTCAGGACAACCTATTGTAAATGAAGTATCAGAACCAGTTCCCCTGGCTGTGGGTCCATTATCACGCGTTACAGACCTATTACTAACAAAATCATGTCCGGAAAATCTGCTAGGAATTAAAACATTGAAGGCTCTAGGAGCTATAATATGCTGCTCCCCAGAGGGGGTTAGACTCTTTCTGCGGGATTTCAAGGGTCATTACGTTCTTCGTGAGTTTGATGTCAGATTGAAAAATGTACCTGATTACTTGTGGGCAAAAGGCCCAACTGATGTAGGATGTATGCACATTACACCATACCGCGTTACACTCAAGGCAGGTGTTGTATTACCCAGAATCAGACAATATAAGTTACCACCCGATGCTGTAGCGGCTTTACTGAAAATCATTGAAGAGCTCATTGCCCAAGGAGTGGTCGTCGAGACCGACTCCAATATCTGTTTCTGTTTAAATGGACGCAGTTTCAAATTTTCGCGCGCACCTCAAGGATTTACAGAAAGCCCCAGCATCTATAGTCAAGCACTGAAAAGACAACTAGATTGTATTCAAATGCCAGTTAACACCGCTTTACTACAGTACGTCGATGATCTACTGATCACCGCACGAAGTGAACACGAATGTGAAAAAGCATCACTGACAGTTTTACATTTCCTGGCCGACAAGGGACACAAGGTGTCTCCTTCGAAGCTACAATTCTGTGTTCAGCAAGTTGTGTACTTGGGTCACTTGCTGTCCAAAGTGGGGAGACAGCTCACTCCCGATCGCATTCAGTTAATTGTGAACATGCCGCAACCCAAGACACAAAAGGAAGTGCGGGCCTTCATAGGCCTCACCTCGTACTGCAGACAATGGATTCCCCAGTATGCATTTCTAGCTAAACCACTCATCCAGTTAACGACACAGGAGGCAGCAACTTCGACTGTCCTCCCTTGGACTCAGGAACACACACAAGCTTTTGAAGAATTAAAGAAAGTTTTATGCCAAGCACCAGTTTTAGCGACACCATGTTACAGCAAACCGTTTACACTTTTTGTTACAGAACGTGATGGTACAGCGTTGTCTGTCCTCACTCAAGATCAAGCAGGTTCACATAAGCCTTGTGCTTATTTTTCTAGTACATTGGATTCAGTAGCTCAAGCACTCCCTGCGTGCTTAAAGTCAGTAGCAGCAACAGCGTTAGCAATAAGACAAAGTGATTCAATTGTTTTAGGTCATCAGTTAACAGTTCAAGTACCACATTCTGTAGAGGTTTTGTTAAACAGAACCCAGACTCAACACTTAACTATAGCACGACTGACAGGTTATGAATTAACACTATTCCAGCCACACATAGAAATCAGACGTTGCAGCATCCTGAACCCAGCAACACTGTTACCTACAGTTATGACAGATCCAGCTCCGCATGATTGTATAGAAATAATTAATGCAGTAACTAAGCCTAGACGAGACTTAACAGATGTCCCATTGACAAATCCAGACCTGACGCTTTATGTGGATGGTTCATGCATGAGAACAAGTACAGGAGAATTAGTGGCCGCGTACGCCGTGACCACTGAAACTGAAATTAAAGAAACACATCGTATTGACACACTGTCTGCTCAAGCGGCAGAGCTCATCGCTCTGACTCGAGCCTGTATTCTAGCCAAAAACAGAAATGTTAACATATACACAGATTCCCGCTATGCCTTCGGGGTTGTACACGACTTCGGAGTCCTCTGGCAAGAACGAGGTTTTCTGACTTCCCATGGGGCCAAGATCCAACATGGCCCCCTCATTCAAGCACTGTTAGAAGCAATACATTTGCCCTCGGGCATATCAGTCATGAAGTGTAAGGCACATACTAAAGTCACAGATTCCGTTTCCCAGGGTAACGACCTGGCAGACCAGACAGCAAAACATACAGCACTGACTCACACCCAGACTACTGATGTGACAAAGACAATAGTCCAGACCCAGTGTATGGCAGTTAGAGATCCCGCCCTAGATGTAATTGATATCCAGACACATGCTACTCCAGAGGAGATAAAGAAATGGACTGAACTAGGAGGGATTCAGACAGATCAAGGTTGGGTGACGAAGGGAAAATCTATATGGTTTCTCCCCGACTCAATGGTTCAAGTCATGATAAATACAGCACATAGTCCTGCCCATCTTGGAGAGAAAGCCATGTTAGACAGTTTACAGAATCTCTGGTACAACAAACACTTACGAGCAGCAGCAAAACAGAAAGTGCGTACTTGCATGATCTGTTGTCAGTTCAATCCAGGTAAAAGCGTCCCTGTTGAGCAAGGTGGATTCCATCCTCCCGATCACCCTTTTGAAGTCCTCCAGATGGATTATATCCAGATGAATAGCTGTAGAGGATTTAAGTATGTCCTTGTAATTGTTTGTGCTCTATCCCGCTGGACCGAAGCATACCCAGTCCCAGACTACACTGCTCCGACCACTGCCAGACAGTTGGTTCGTGAATTCTTCCCACGGTACGGTTTGCCCCGTGTCGTGTATTCAGATAACGGACAGCCGTTCTCGTCCGAGTTGATGAAACAAGTTTCCCTCTTGCTAGGATATCAGTGGAGGTTCCACTGTGTCCGACATCCCGAAGCAGCTGGCCTTGTAGAAAGGCATAATCAGACACTAAAAATCCGTCTTGCCAAGATCTGTCAGGAAAAAGGGGTCGACTGGATAGTCGCCCTGCCCGTGGCGCTATTCTACATGAGAATGGTCGCCCACTCAAGATCAGGGCTATCCCCGTACGAAGTGGTCTTTGGCAGACCACCGAATATGTGGGGGACGCCCGTTCCGAAAAAGATCACTGATGTTGATTGTAACATGTTGACAGATTACCTTGCCTCCTTGATGTCTGCACTCCAATCATGTCGTTCACAGGTTGCCGCAGCCTTCCCTGACAACACCGATGTAAAGGCGCATGAGGTCCGTCCAGGGGACCTGGTACTCGTCCGGAATTTCGACCGGAAAAGTCCGCTGGAGCCCCGCTGGAAGTCTCCAAAGACCGTTCTGCTTACCACCAGGACCGCCGTGAAAATCGAGGGGAGAAAGGGGTGGGTCCACACGAGTCACATCAAACTATGCAATGAACTAAAAAACGGACTGAAACAGGACTCTGACTCGTCCACCCCCACCAAAGACTGTGCCGAAGCACAAGACGTTACTGTGCCTAAAAGAGAAAAGACTCCTCAAGAACTTTACCGTATGAAGCTTCGATCTAGCAAGTCAGACAGTTTAATTGTTTAAGTCCTCCCCTAGGTGAATTGGTTAAATAGTTTCTGACATGTATCCCCTAGATCGAGTTAGAGAGAGAGAGGAAAAGAGAAGAACATATTGCAAATCACTTCGTAGTCACTGCATAGTGACACTAATAATCATGTTTATTCTGAGTATTCTAATTATTATTGCCAGCATTCTGCTTCCTATGTACTGGCCTATTTTCAGGCGTGAACAATCTGCTTACAATGTCTCTGCTGAACACACTTTTAGTGAACTTCCCGCACATGAACTCTCTTACAGACTTGCGCTGCGTAACAATACATTCATTAGTATGTTACACCATTCCCATCAGACAAATAATGCTACCGACTGTTGGATATGTGGCCGACTCCCTCCCTACCAGAATTACAAGGGAGCTCTGCCTCTCTTTCCGTACCCATTCACTCACAATGGCTCCTGTGGAGCATGGTTTAAAATAATTAATTCCTTAAATCCTGATATTGCTGTTTTCGATGGGGGCTGGGTTTGGGGAAACTTGAACTTAGTCCTGCTCAACGTCTGTTATCCTGATAAAGAGGGACTTCCCACTCGAATAGGAACTGATCTAGAAAACGAAGTATATGGATTAGGTAATTACACAATTAGCCTTATGATCCTTACTGTTGAATCTGAAACTGCTCCAGTTCTGCCCCATATGTTAGTATTACCAGTCACAGGTGAATTATGTGTTAGCAAGAAAGGTTCAGTACACGTAGGTCATAGTAAATGCACTACTGTGGTCGAGTTCAGTGACCATGGTAAATCGTCTTTTAAAGCTACCAGTCATTCCTACTTTGTTTGTGGTCATACCGCATACATACGTTTGCCTCCAGATTGGGATGGTACCTGTTACATTGCATTCCTTCTGCCACCTGTTTTTCTAGCTCCCCCTGATTACCATAGAAATACGAATCTAGCACCGAATAGACCCAAAAGAGATATTCCCCTTGTCGACTACACAGAAACGGCATGGGAACAGTACACTGATTTCAATAAAGGATTCTTTTTCTTCCTAGGACCTGTCCAAAACAGTAAATTAATACGCAGATTAACGAGAACACTTGAAGCAGTAGTGAACGAAACTGCCTCCGCTCTAGGTAACTTAACAGAGGAGCAGTCTGCTATACGGACTGTTGTCCTTCAAAATCGTCTTGTGATTGACGTCATCTTGGCAGATAGAGGTGGAGCCTGTAAGGTCATCGGGTCAAGTTGCTGTGTTTTCATTCCACAAAACGCACCATCTGTCTATCAAGCTATCACCCGTTTACATAAAATTGCAAATCAGATACATCAGAATCCAGGCACCTGGACTTGGTCCGGTTGGTTCTGGACTACGTTAACAGCTTGGGGATGGAAGATCTTATCCTTCCTAGGCATTGGCCTTGTTATAGTATTCAGTTGTTGCCTGTGCCTGCAGTGTGGGCCAGCGATATGTGGACTGTGTGCCACATCCTGCATTGAGCATTCCAGTTGCCTCTCAAACAGTCAAAGAAAGAAAGACGAACATATAATGTTACAAGAACAAA
This sequence comes from Lissotriton vulgaris, assembly GCF_964263255.1. Taxonomy (NCBI): domain Eukaryota; kingdom Metazoa; phylum Chordata; class Amphibia; order Caudata; family Salamandridae; genus Lissotriton; species Lissotriton vulgaris. Next base: position 579,787,464 of record NC_141687.1, on the reverse strand, counting down.
CAGATCGATTTATGAGGATCGATATATCATGAAGGGTCCGTAGGGAACAAGGAGGGAATGAGGTAATATAAATTTTATGGTCATGTTGTGTTCCCTAGCGAGTACCCCACCGACTCCATGTACGAGTTAAAAGTGCATGTAACTTCCCTCCTGTACCAGCTATGAAGACGCAAATACATTTGCGTCCAACGTTAACTTGTCCTCTTTCAGACCCACCATGAATGGGTCTGATGGTCCGTTCCTAAGTATGCTATGCCAACGTCTTTTTGAAGTGTACTCCTACGTTTTTCAGCCTGGCTGAACGTAGGCCCTGAATCTCTGCCATCGAGCCTCTTTTTCTGGCTTCTGACTGCGAGGGCCTCTGCCCAAGCAGCCCCCGTACCCGTGAACTCTGACTTACTTCTAGCGCGGCCCTCCGTGCTCAGCTCAGCCTGCTGCCTGCCAAGATTGACTATAACCTTCGAGTTATCTGTTTTCCTCCCCGAAGATACATTCCAGCCTGCTAGCTTCAGTAAACATCCTTCCTCAGCTACAGGGCTAAAGGGCCGACCTGTCTTTATGCAAGTAATTCATAGCCTCTGTTGCCATGCTTCCAGGGAAGGCCCCATGCCCCACGCTTCTCATACAGACACTCAGGCGCTTATACACGCACTCACAGCAAGTATAGAATAGCTTCTGCTCTAGAGGACTTTCCGCCCAGATAGCTTAGTTCCTAAACATCAGATATCAGATATGATAGAAGCACAAGTTGATCTGACATGCCAGACTTCTGTCTCTTTCCGTCAGTGTAAATGTCAAGTCCCCTGCACCCCGTCTATCACACGTCATGCAGCTGCGCGCGCATCCAAGCTTCCGATTTCTGCTGACATTGCACCATTCTGTTAGCACCACCCCTTGGTGCCACCCACCTGCGTCACCTATCAGTGACGTTTCTAGCACACACGCCTAGTTCTACGCCTAGTTTACGCCTCTTGATGATGTACTAGCACCACGTGTATACTGTTATCTTGTCTTCTCTCAGCTGTTACGCCTCTTACATTGAACATTATGATGTAAATCAAGTATATAAGCTATGTATTGTCAATAAACGACAGCGCGCTCATCTATCCCTTCTGACACCCTGTGTGGTGGTCAGAACATGATATCCTGATTCCTTTATGAGGAATAAAACCCTTAGAAACTCTTACACCACGGACTCTGTTTTCCTTCATTCTGATTGAGTTATCATTAATTAAGTACTTACCTGCATAGAAATTAAGAGAGTAAATTAATTATTTACATCACCAGTTTTAAACCCAATGTTCTTCCCACTATTCCTTTCACTCCAACAACAGAAGAATTAAATCAGGAAATGCACATCAGAAGGGTATGGACTAAAATTGTTTCTGGCTCAACCTTTTTCAAATCCCACTTCTTGATTACGTTTCACTCTGTTGTTTCATTCTCAATGCTTCTGTCCAAGAAAATCACTGTGAAACTAATGAGCTGTGTGTACCCAGCAAAGAGACCGATGTTGTTAAGATATGTTTTTACCCTATGAAAAAATCAAAACTGTGCCTGACCTATCGTCCAGAACAGAATGAGTCCAAGAACGCAACAAAGAAAACTGCAAGACGCTTGGAATCTGGATGATTTTTTTTTAGATGTGGGTAACTGCAATGTGTTTGGGTGCTTGGTCCATCAGTAGAACAGAAAGCCATCAACTTTAGACACTACGGAAAAGTACAAACTTAGGGGAGTCCTGGATGGTGTTGCTAGTGTGAATGCCACCACTGTTACTTAACTAAAATGCCCTGAAAACCTCAAAAAACAAAGTTTCACACATTCCTGTGATGGAAATTTCCATAATTTAAAATAAAGAGCAAAAGATCCATCTTACAATGCCCCACACTTATACTGATAAAAACAGTACCTTACATATGTGTGTGGACTTCTCCTAATGTGCAGGACAAATCTATAACTTTGATTTCAGTGTATTGTCAATATAGTCTTCAATCGTTCAAAGTTTTGTCCTATTCCTATCCCAAGCAACCTAGGACTGGTTTTGCCCTTGTTATGGTCCTATGTTACTCGTCTTCCGGTTTCAGGATGACCTGGCTTGACAGTTCGGACTGGAGCAGGTTCAAGACTGATTTGCACATGTCTAGGTCCAAACTGAGGTGGCATGGTGGGTGAAAAATAATGGATTGGAATGCGGCCAGAGCGATTGCCAGTGGCTGAGATTAATTCAAGCATTCCAACTATCACCTTGTTATTCTTGCCATTCAAGCTATAAATGTGATGTGTACACCCAGACTTGTTTCCCATGCTCACTGAACTACTGGACTCATGTTGACCCTGTTATCAGGGAAAAACTGGTCATAGGTTGCTTGTATTCTGATTGTGGAGGACATATCTTGGCAGTCAGGGCTGGACTGTTTTCATTGGAGCAAGGTCAAGACTGATTTGCCTATGGTTCGGTCCAAGTTGAGGTGACATGATGGGAATGAAATGAAGGGTGAAAAATAATGAATTGGGATGTGGACAGAGCGACTGCCAGTGGCTGAGATTAATTCACAAATTGTATCCAGTACCTTGTTATTGTTGCAGTTAACTGCCTAAGTGTGATGAGTATTCTAAGACATGGGCCCCATAGTCACTGTGCAACTGGAATCAAGCTATGACTTGCGGATGAGCCCTTATCGGAGCAAAAACAGTCCTAGGTTGCTTGTACTCTGGTTCAGTGAGGACTGGCTTAGTAGTTTGGCTAAGAAGTGTGGCTCGACGTAGAGAAGTGTGGCTCAATGGTTAGAGTGGCAGACCCTGATGCAGAGGCTGGCCGGGACCAGGGTTCAATTCCCAACGCGGCAGGGTCTTGGGCTCAATGTCCACGGACTCGATAATTCTCGCCTCTGTGCCTACTCTAATCATGGGTCCCCAATCTGCAACCCTGGGCAATAGCTTGCTTAATCTCCACAACGGCCCTAAAGCACTGGGATGCCTGGTTTCACCTTGGGGGTGCCCAATAGGGTGCATCTCACAGGGAAAGCCAGGACGGGTTCCACAGCGGTATACAGCGCCAAGATGCCTTTCAGGTGATAGTGTGCTTTACAAGTATACATACATTTACACACACACAGTTTGGGCTGGACTGGTCCCATTGGAGCAGGGTAAAGATGGATTTGCAAAAGGCTTGATCCAAACTGAGATGGCATGGTGGGTAAAAAATTATGGATTGGGATGCGGCACGAGCGACTGCCAGTGGCTGAGATTAAGTCAAGTTTTCCATCCATCACCTTGTTATTGTTGCACTTATATTTTTTTCAGTTCCAAAGCCTGTGGTCAAGGCCATGGTGAAGAAAATGGTGTACCCCATATGCCTCTTGTGTTCTAAGTTGTGGGGTGTGGTAAATGCTATCCAAATCCTGACACAAGGTGAGGGTATAATTTAACTAATAACTCTTCATACTAGGGCAAGATGGGTAGGACAAATTCCTGTAATGCTTCTTCAAGGGATCTATCAATGTCGGCAGATACCAGGAGCGAGTCAACGAAATGGGCCTAGGATATGAGAGGTTAGAGTAACACCCCAACAATACCTGGGTTCACTTTTGTAAAATCTCTCCTAATGTTTACGAACAGAAAGATAATGTAAACAATGGTTTGAAGGAAGGAGGGCTTAATATAGCATCTGGAATGGTGGAGGTGAGTAGGGACACAACAAGGGACTGGGAGGGTCATGGAGAAGATGCTTAGGGCAGGACAGGACAACATTTGGAGGACCCCGAGGGGTGCAAGGACACAGAGAGGGACTGGAGGGGGAAGTGCATACATAGAGCTACCACGTAAGGGCAGAGCAACACAAAGGGGGTGCAAGATATACTGGACACACATTACAGACTACAGAGGGATGGGGTAAAAAAGAAACTCACAAAAGGGCTGCAGGGGAGTGGAGCACACAAAAGGCCTTCGAGGAAGGGACAGGTAAAAAGTGCTACAGGTGTAATGGGGCACAGATAGGGGCTGCAATGGTGTGAGGGGCACAAAAAGATGCAAGGAAGACAGTGGGCACAAATATAGCCTAGATTTGTGAGCCTGAGTGACTTTCATCTAGAAGAAATACAATTACTCATTAACATATAAATGCATAGAATTGTATTACAACGAACACAGTAGGCACATGTTTTGGTGGAAAGGTTGTTTATCTTTGGCGTAATCCTCATAAACCTTGTAGGGCAGTGTGGTGTGTTTCAAAAAGCAACATAAATATTTGTGAGCCAATGTGGTTTTCCTACAGGACAGGCATGAGTACTTATTTGGGCATAAGTGCATTGGAATTCATTGAAGTGAGGCCCATCTGCTAGGTGCCACCGGTTCTGACAAATTTTGCTTGGCTCAGATTAATGTAAATGCAGGTATTGTCTGGTGTGCTAAATTTATTAAGATTAATATGAATATAGAAGGTGGCATAGTTGGCTCATGTTTTGGTGAAAACATTGCTTGTCTCAGACTATGGTACTTACTTTTTGTTTCTTAAACTTTATTTTTCATTTTGCAATTACAAAAACAAATTGTCAATGATACAGCATATGGGAACATACCTTAGATGTGATTGGTAATACTTGGTACAGGTGGTAGCATCAGGGGTAAAAAGGCACAATAGAGGTACATGTTCAACCATGAGTATAACACAGTGAGGTATAAGCATGGGACACACCAATGACACCCAGGCCGCTTGTAGCTGGAATCAATTCTCTCACCCCCCCATCATGATCAGGGAGGTCTTCTACATCCGACCCGCTTTCCCCACTTTCTAGTGTATTGTGAGCAGAGGGCTCTCCCTCCGCCAACCCAGAAGTACACATTTCTCGCCAGATCATCAGGTCCGCTTGGACCTTCTCGTCCCTACGGGTAAGTTTCATATGTGCTTCTTCGGCTAGAGACCACTCTCGTACTTCCTTACGGGTCTCTGTCCCATACATGTCATGGCCACCGTACGCCTAACTAGCATTAATTGTACCAGTTTATATGGAAGTTTCCTTTTCTTGGGCTTCCTGAAGGACGCAAGTAGGCAACTCAGGGTTCCGTTCTAAGGTACTTACTTAAATCTGGATGGATAAAATACTCCGGCACAAACGTGACGGTTATCCTGTCCACTGTATTACGATCTCTGTAGGATATAATGGGATCATAATATGGCGAACGGGATGTCCATCACATTTGTGACACAGTATTCGGCTCCGGCAAGATCTAAATTAGGCCCTAAATATCTGTGAGCCTTATAGGTGGTGTGGTGTATATGAGAATTTTTTTTTCACAGTATGCCAATTGGAAATCTGATTAAATGTAAAACAAAAAAAATGTATTTAATGTTCAGTTAATGGATTTTTTAATATGATGACTGCGCATAAGGTGTTGGGCAAATAAATTGGTAACTTCATTTTAATATGATGACTGCGCATAAGGTGTTGGGCAAATAAATTGGTAACTTCATCATAAGAATAAGATGCTTTCCAAATAAGATGCTAATTTCAGCTTGTGAATAAGAGGCTAGATTCAACATCATTTACGAAAGTTATGCATTTCAAGCAATAGCCAGCTCGGAGAGCTGCTGCTTCTGTCGGCTCATACCAAGGCGGGGTTGGGGCTCGCATCCCCTTGAATCCCACTGCAGTGGCAGAGTAAGCTGTTGAATGAGGCATCGTTAAAACAGTAGGCAAATGAAAGGGTATTTACTTAGTCTAGAAGATATCAGCTATTACACAATATCGGCTTGCATTGCTTGTCACATAACTTCCCCCATGTTTCCATGCTTTCACATGTGATGCATTCAATTCATCGGTCGTCTATCATGTCCTTATCCAATCTCCTATCCTGCCGTCTGTGCCATGCAAATAGTGCCCTTTTCCCCTACATCCATTGCAGGAAATAAGGATGATCCAGTTGTATTCTGCCTCCTGCAGCTAATTTTGAGCCGCATCCTGCATTGCCCCCGTGAAATATTCTGAATTTGTTCAAGTGTAGTTTGCCAATATTGGGGACACATTCAGCAGAGCCCTCAAGTTGAATGTTTGCAGGCAGGAAAGGGGCTTTCTAATTTTCCTTCCCACACAACTATTCACCACAGCCCCCCAAAATGTGATTAAACAAACAGACAATCATATACATTCTTTGCTTTTACCTTCGACACCTAGAAATATTAAATACAAAAGGGAACCTAAATATTATTCACAATAAAGTAACCAACTGTAATATAGTCCTTGAACCGCTCATGAAACTTTGTAATCCTTTGGTGTCTCCACAGGATTTGGTCCGATCTTCTTAAATCTCTGTTAGAGCAACTGCCACTATTAGAAGAAACACCAGCTGCATTTATACCATCTGCATTTTCATTCACCCTCGAATCTTGGTTTTCCCTGGGAGCACTACTTAAAACAAATTCCCCACAAATACTGTTCCCAACATAAAAAAATACTGCACTATTACTCCAACTATCCATCAACACCATATCATTCTTTAAATTACCCTTGGAAACCAAGATTCTTCTCCAATTCAAAAACTTAATGTCCGCCACATGCAAACTCTTACCAAATCATTCAACCACTCTTGCAGGTTGTTTCACTTTAACAACCCTTTTCCCATTTATGTGGGCATCTTTATTCACACATAATCACCCACACTCAATTTAGACATTGAACCAAAACGTTTGGCACAACTACTCGACCTTTTGCAGCCCACTCTCTTTTGAGATTGCTGCACTCTTATACTGATTACAGCAAAATCAATCTCAACATCACATAGTTTCTTTCCTATAAGCCACCAAGGAATCAATTTCCTTCCAGGTTTCTTCCCACGCAAAAGATCAAATGGTGTTACACGTGTGACTGAATTTGGCACTGTTCTGTATGACAAAAGTGTAGCATGTTACGCTTTCTCCCTGGACAACTTTCTCTTAATGGCCAACTGATTAGACTCCTTCACAACCGTATTAAACCTTTCCACCTGACCATTAACCTGGGGATAATAATTAAAAATATTTTTATGTACCACCCCACATCTAGACAAACGTAGTTCAAACTCCTTGCTTATGAATTGGGTTCAATTGCCCAACACCAGTTCCTCAGGTAACCTTCTTTACAAAAAATGTCATGCAGAAATTCAATTACACAATTAAAGTCCACTCTTTTCACCATTCTTACTTAGATTATTTTTCAAAAAGCCCCTATCAACACCAAGGCAAAGGCATTATTCTTAGGAAGAACAGCAAAGCGTACAATTATATTGAATCCAATCTTCCTCCATGGACCCTTAGGTAGTTATTGCGTCCGCTGTATTACGATCTCAATAGGATATAATAGTATCTCAATATGGCAGACGGGATCTCTATCACGTTTGTGACACAGTATCTAAAAACAACACTTATAGTATGACAATGCAAAATCTGATTAAATGTATGTTTTTAAATTATTTAATGTTCAGTTAATGGAATTTTTACAATATGCTGACTGCTAATAAAATGCGAATTTCATCACAAGAATAAGATGCTCAAAAATAAGATGCTAATTTAAGGTTGTGAATAAGATCCTCACTTCAGCATCATTTACGAAAGTCATGCAAGTTTTTGTAGGGCTATGAACATTTCAAGCACTAGCCAGCTTGAAGCGCTGCCACTTCTGTCTGCTCATGCCAAGGCAGGGCGGGGGCACGCCTCCCCTTGAATCCCAGTGCAGCTGACCAAGCTGTTGAATAGGGCAGTGTTACGAAGATAGGCCAATGGCAGAGGATTTACTTAGTGTAGGGGGATACGAGATATTACACAATATCGGCATTGATCGCATTGTACAATAAGTTCCCCCTTGATTTGCTGTAATTTTATGCTTTCACGTGATGCACCCACTTCATCTGTCTTGTCTATCATGTCCTTATCCAATCTCCTACCCTACCCGCTTTGCCATGTGAATAATGCCCTTTTTCCCTACATCCACTGCAGGAAATGAGGAAAGTCCAGTTGGATTCTGGCTCCTGCCTCCTGCAGCTATTTTTGAGCCTCATTCAGCATCGCCCCAGTGAAGTATTCCGAATTTGTCAAAGTGTAATTTGCCAACACTGGGACACATTCAGCAGCACCAGCAAGTTGACTGCTTTCCATTCCAAGCAGCAATTTGCAGGCGGAAAAGGAGCTTTCTAATTTTCATATCCACCTGGGACCAAAACAAAGGCCCTCCTTTTGTTACACAATTATTCTGGATGGGAATTATCTACAGCTTAACTATTAAATACCAACGTAATGGATGGAAAGAAAGGCACTTGTTAAGTTGTAACAAGCTGTGCTCCTGGACCTTTGATGTACCCTGAAGAGACGGGCCAGGAGCACAGATTATTACTTCACAAGTACTTAAGAGAAACTATTATTGGAAGACAGGTTTTTTACTTTAGTCAACCCAAGCAAATAAGAGATATGATGCACTGTAAAAATGCCTGCGGTATCTGCATCTGTTAGTAGGTGTACAAATAATTTAAATAGCACTAACTTTTAAGGATCGAGCCTGTGAAAGCATGCATTCGCATCTACGTCTTGCTTGCGAGGCACTGTTGTTAACAAAAAGAACTTGGAGCCTGCGCGTCGCTTACCATTTGTTGGCTTGCATGCCACTCTTATCTATAGCCCCGCAAATTTGTCCAGGCAGTCACAACATCATTTCCATTCCTCTCTGTGGAGCAGGGACCAAGCACTGATTGATTCAACTTAATCAGTGCCCGTCCCCTACTCCTAACATGACTAAGGTGCTATTTTGTTCTGTTTAACTTTTAGTACTCCGCAAACAGCAGGCATATGACTGTCAAAAACGTACCCAGCAGGACAAACAAAATTGCAAAGATTTCTTTTCTATAGCTGACTTTTTGTTTTGCCAAGTCTTCCTTTCTCACTTTGCACTTTTGCTTGTGGGTGCTGTTCTCAAAAGATGAGGTTTATCTTATTGCAAAGGGACAATTTCAGAAATTATGCTTCAACTAATAATTGTGCAGTGCACCCCACCTCACCCCAAACCAAAACGCCCCTCAATCCATTCCACCCAAGACCAATCCAATCCACCCGACTCATATCCACACACCCACCTCAAGCCAATCCACTGCAATCCTACCAACCCACCCTACTCTAATCCAAAACAATCTGCCCCACTCCAATCTTCCCAACCCGTCCCACTTCAATCTGCCCCACTCCAATCCAAAACAATCGGCCCCACTCTAATCCAAAACAATACATTCTGCCCCACTCCAATCCAAAACAATACACTCTGCTCTACTCCAATCAAAAACAATACACTCTGCCCCAATCCAAAACAGTACACTCTGCCCCACTCCAATCCAAAACAGTATAGTCTGCCCCACTCCAATCTAAAACAGTACACTCTGCCCCACTCCAATCCAAAAACAGTACACTCTGCCCCACTCCAATCCAAAATAGTACACTCTGCCCCACTCCAATCCAAAACAATACACTCTGCCCCACTCCAATCCAAAGCTATCTGCCCAATCCAAAGTAATTTGCCCACTCTAATCCGCCCCACTTAACCAATCTACCTCCCTCCTATCCAATATACCTCACTCCAATCCAAACCACCACATTCCCTCCCCAATACATTCCAAAACAATCTGCCCTTTTCCAATCCAAACCAATTTGCCTCACTCCAATCCTAAACAATCCACTCCCACTCCAATCCAAAACAGTATGCCCTACTCCAATCAGCCCCACTCCAATCCAAAACAATCTGTCCCACTCCAATCCAAACCTTCCATCCAGATCAGACTGACCCACTCCTATCCAGGTCAGTCTGCCCCACTCCGATCCAGATTAGTCTGCCCCACTCCGATCCAGTAGAAATTTCAACAGTGGTTCTTTCGGGTAAACATAAATTGCTTTAAATCATCTTACTTACTTCAACAGTGATATAAGCATAACTTCATTACTTATTATGCTACTTGGATTGACATTGTAGTGCAAAAACCAAACAAGAAAGGGTCGGGATTATTTTAATTATTCAATTATTTTTCATTTTTTCACTAAATTTCAAACTGACACCTCGAATATATACAATAAAAACTTATTACAAAACACAAGATACGGCGCAATAGGTTCAAATCACTGTGAAGGTGACATAATGTGACAATATTGTGACAATGTGATAAACACGTGATATTATATTTACATGTGAATAAGAAAAGTATTAAGGAAAATGGGGAATTACAAAAGGCAGATTCCTATTTAGTTGAGACTCAAACACAATATGCTATATTCGCTAATTATTGTTGGGCATGGTAAGCTGGTCCTTCCAATAGTTCAGTCGACGTTTCGACCCTATGGACACCCTATTTGCGGGTCACTAGCGGGTCTTCTTCAGGACGGGGGATTTGAAAGGGATTAAAGCGCCAGTTCTTCACGGAACAGCCCAATATTCTATTCGATGGGGGTGTCCTCTGTAATCTTGGATCTATTAATGATATCCTGTTATCTTAGGTAGGTATCTTCTAAAAGTGGTGGTGTTTCTCTTTATTTACCAAAGTCGTATTCTTTACTTCCATCCATCAGTCAGTATAGACGGTTTTTCAATACCTCCGTGTAAATGGCATGATTGCTGTTTATTTATGTGCCACTCGAATTCGGGGCTCAAGGCTGGGGTGATTTCGTTCCTCGATCCGGGATTCTGCTCGGCTAGGTGATCACAAGATCCAGATCAGTCTGCCCCACTCCGATCCATCAGTCCGCCAGACTCCAATCCAGACCAGTCTACCCCACTCCAATCCAGATCAGTCTGCCCCATTCCAATCCAGATCAGTCTGCCCCACTCCGATCCATCAGTCCGCCAGACTCCAATCCAGACCAGTCTACCCCACTCCAATCCAGATCAGTCTGCCCCATTCCAATCCAGATCAGTCTGCCCCATTCCAATCCAGATCAGTCTGCCCCACTCCAATCCAGATCAGTCTACCCCACTCCAATCCAGATCAGTCTACCCCGCTCCAATCCAGATCAGTCTGCCCTACTCCAATCCAGATCAGCCTGCTCCACTCCAATCCAGATAGGTCTGCCCCACTCCAATCCAGATAAGTCTGCCCCACTCCAATCCAGATATGTCTGCCCCACTCCAATCCAAAACAAGCATTGGAAATGCAGTAGGTCTCGGATTTATTTGAGTTAGAGCAAATGGCATTGTAAATGGCAATGTCTTTTAGCCAGGTGTTATGGAGTGTATGCATGTGGTTTGTAGTGGAATTATGTGGGTTGGATTGCAATTGCTAATTTGTGTGTGTATGATTGTGTGTGTGTGATTGTGTGTGTGGTAGTGTGTGTGGTTGTGTGTGTGGTTATGTGTGTGGTTATGTGTGTGTTGTGTTTGTGGTTGAGTGTGTGTGGTTGTGTGTGTGTGTGCTGTGGTTGTGCATGTGGTTGTGCGTGTGGTTGTGTGTGTGTGTGTGTTTGTGTGTGTGTGTGGTTGTGTGTGTGGTAGTGTGTGGTTTTGTGTGTGTGTATGTGTGTGTGGTTTTGTGTGTGTGTGTCCTTTGACTGGGCAGCCTCTGCTTCTAATCAAACACCAGCTTATTTGGGAGATTAAGGACAGATTTTTGGTACAAAAAAACCCTCTCTCAGCAGCAAAACTTGCACAAAGGCGACACTCACACCCACCACTTAATCACACGCTGATACTCATGCACACACCCATACTTACACAAGCTAACTTATGCTTGCGCATACACACACACCGACACACTCATGCATGCACCCACAACTTCAAACACACTGACTCATGCTTACACATACGCTGACACACCCACATTTTGCCCACACACGGACTCATGCAGGGTACTGAAACTACTTACTGCTTTACAGGCTAACACTTTGAAATAATGAAAGCAGCAATAAATATAACAGCAGGACTGTCACAAGGAAAACTCGATAGCCAATTATAAATCAGCGCCAGATTGCTGAACAATTGAACATGAAATAAAATACAATTGTATGTGTTAAGTAAGAGCAGCAGCCAGGACGAGTTTGTGCTCTGCTCACAAGAGGCGCCAAACTATTTTCCAGCTCGTTGCTCGTTTAAAAGAAAAGCACGATGGTTTTGGACCGGACCCCACGCAGCATTTTATAATCACACCAGCCATTATTTGACAAAGCAGAGGGGGTGCAAACGTGCTTGCTCCGGGCAGGCATGCAAAGCGAGATGTCAGCAACGGAAAAAATATAAAAGAAAACAAACACACGGGGCTTCATACAAGTTATCAAGGTGACTGAGGCCAACTCTCTCGCACTACCTTTTCAGAAAAGTTTATGCATTCCATGGTAAAGTCAATGAACACTGCCTTAGAGGTGGGCATGTCGTTAGCAGCTTATTGGGTTGCAGTGTCTTAGTCATCTGGTTCACACGGCTGTGTATGGCATGCATAATGCAACAATGACCCTCCACTTAGCATCTGGGAGGGCAGAGGGCAGCGTGCCACTATACGAGTGCTTGCACTTCCTACCGATGAAAGGCTTTCTAAATGTTTGCCTACTTTTATATGAAAACTGTAACTGCTGCGGAAGTTCCCTCCCCTTGGCACCGCCATTATGAATTCCATAACACACGTCAGTGGGAGATCAAGTAGTCTCCGGTCATGATCCTCGGATATTCGTGACTCGAGTTCTGAAGCTCAATTTTTGACAACTTTGGACAGTCACAAAACGCTACGATACTTCTATGAGCACTGTGAGCGACCGGAAGTGTGGCCGCGAGGGATCATTCCAGAGGCCCTTCCAAGAATTGCAGGGTTACTGCGAAGCGACACCATCTGTGCTGCCTCTTTTCCCCCACCTGCGGGGTTGCTTCATGTCAACTGGAAAAATTTGAGAAATCCAGCCACGTGGGAGGGGGGTGTGGTAAACTAAACTTTGCCGGATTTGAAAGAGAATTTTGCTGACCTCTGGCATCGATGTGAAAAGCGCAAGACACTAGGGAGGGATTTGCGAAGCAGCTTTAGGCTGTGTATTACGCAGAAAATCTGCTGTACTATTAATAAGATCAGAAATAGCTCGTTGTGTAGTGTCAAAGGACAGTCTTGCTGATCTATAAACTATTATTATGGTAAACTTTTATGTCGGCCCTGCACGAGTGAAAAGCCAATATCCCACTTCAAGCTGTGCGTTCAAGCTAGGTTACCCGAACATCAGTGTAGCAGGTGCCTCAACCCACTGAGTCATGTTGCTTTATTCATTTACTGACATTTCTGAGGGCAAAGCAGACAATGGGTAAACCGATGTGAGGTTGGTCTGACTAAAAATCAGCTTCGCCATTGATTACCAGATATCGATGGACTCTGCCAGGTAGGTGGGAGTCCCTTTCCTGTCACCTGGTTTGCACAAAACTGTAGCCTTTTCCTAAAATGCAAAAAAATGTGCTCCTAGGGTAGCCCGACGAATTCACTCCCGTTGTAAATAAGAGCCTCCAGTTTTCTTCACTGTATTCCTACTTTCTTAAGACTGAGGGCTCTGAAATCAGTTGGCAAGCACGAGGCAGTTCTCACAGTGGGCCAAAAACACTGCCAATTTCACACCCATCGATACTCGTTTGTGGCTTTCTCTTGTAGAGAGAGTGCTCTTGAAGGACTTTATGGAATACATCCACATTTATTTGCCCTTTATTGTGTTCATGTCTGTTCTGCGTGGCCCTGACACTGCAGTCCAACCTGAACTTTCGATTCAGAAAAGGGGGTGGTGATGGACAGAGTATCTGAATTAAGCAGAACACTCCTACCCAGTCCAAAGATCAGGGCTTGATCCATCACAGTTTTTTATCTCACTGCACCATCCCAGCTCAGAACCTGGCTACATGCAAATTAGTCTGTCCCTGGCCCAGTGCATCATGGGAACAGGGCAGACCAAACTACCAAGCCAATTCTTTTACTGGAAAGGAAACAAGCTTCCGGGGACCGGTTTCTGGCATTACAACCTGAACTTTCAGCTAAAAATATTCAGAGGAGCCACAACGTGATAATGTTATGCTTTGACCTAAAAAGAGCCAGCAGCAAGGGTGAAAGTGTAAAGCAAGAGATGCTCAGAGGATGGTTTGAAACAGTGTGTACCCGACCTCAGCAGAAGCGGAAAAGGGGAAAAAACATAAGCTCAAACGAAAGAACCACGTACAATTGTACAACAAAAGTAATAACTGCAATTAGAACAGTATGGGAGCCTGTACATAGTGGTACAATTCAAAATATAAACAAGCGATCGCAAAAGCGATCCAATTGTAAAAAAAAAAAAAAACAGCCCGCGAGTGGTGCGCGTGTGTCACTGCGAAGCATATGTCTTCAATTATCGCGCCTGCGTCTGGTCGCAATAATTGAAGACATATGGCCTTTGGTGCGCGTAACAGACACAAATAGGCATTGGGCGGAACTACGCGACCACCCATGGCCTATTGCGTGTTCTGTGTTAAAAGTACACCCATGCAAAGGCCAATGAAAATGGACCTAGGAAAGAGCATGCACGAGCTGCGTGGAATTTCCAGGTTCATTTTCAAAACCCCTGAGAAAAGGACTCTGGCTGCGCGACACTGCTGTGTAGTGTACGCTAGGCCGAGACCTAAAAATGGAGGAGCCTGCAGATTATCCAATCACAAACATGAATCATGGCTACACCTTTTATGTTGCTATCCCGCCATAGCCCATGAAAGGTGAATCTTACTCAGGGAACTATTTCTGAGGCCACATACAGAGGCCTCCACCGTGGCCCGTTGGCAAGATTTACACAAATACTCAGGGACACTCTCCAGTCCCGTCCCTTTCAACGCCCATACAAAGTTCAGAAGTTAATATCGGAATATTTCATACAGAAACCAGGAGATAAACAATCTGCCCCACAACAATGAAATGCTTAGGTTATGTTTCTGCATCACTGAAGGAAAGCTAGCGGAAGGAGCCTCCTGCAACCCTATAAGATTATCAATCATCTTCTAAACAGGAAAACCAGAGATGGGGATCTTCAATCTTCTCTATTTCCAATCCTTCAAAACAATAAAGTGGCACCAACACTTTAGCCTACAATGTCCGTTTTGGACTTCAAAACTTATGAACTTTATCAGAGAGTCATGATTGCACAAAGCATACGCACTTTATCAGAGAGTCATGTTTGCACAAAGCATACGCACTTTATCTGACAGTCAAGACTTGGGCTAAATATGCGCTGCTAAAGCGACAGGGATGAAGAATGGGAAATTCACGGAACATAAAGTGATGACCTGTTCACTGGGGTCGAACCGATGAGCAATGGGCACATTCTTGCTTGAAACTCAAGTTGAATCACCTCTTTTAATTGGTCCCCAGAGCAATTGTTTTCTTTTTAAAGTAATTGATGTTGTAATCAAAGGTTTACATTTGTGATTCACTTTTATGCTTTTCTTTTTTATTGATATGCATGGTGTAGAAAATAGAAACCTTCTCAGGGGTCCCACTGATACTTGGTCCTTTTAAACCAACAAAGAAGAAATTGGCACAGAAGCTAAAATATAAAAAGAATGCATTTATTCACCTCAGATGAGGGAAACTACGTCACACAGAAGCCTTGGCAACTGAATGAGGCAGTCTAAGGACTACAGAAAACAGGGGCCTTATATATGCTTAGGGTTACATAGTCAGCATAAGACCAAGGGGCGTCCTGGCTCAAGTAAGCATGCAAAATGCCTGAGATGGCATGCAAGATCTGCTTGCTCAACAAAGTGGGAGGAGAGTTACTTCTCCATACAGCAGCAAAAATAGCCTGACAGTTATACTAGAGAAGCAGGTGCATTCTACTGGCTAGGCCCTTCTGAGCTGTGCGAAGGTGGAAGATGCTTTATATAGTTCGTTTCTAGGCAGATTACAAGAGCAGTCAACACTGAGGGAGGACAGAGCACAAGGCGAGCATGTGGCAGCACATGGCAAAAGAGATGGCTGCCAGAATTACAAAATGGCTTTCAGCTCATACTAACAAATCCCTGCAATATTTACCAGATGGTGCTTTTAGCATGAGCTAAAGACATTCCTATGATCCAGTAGGAACATAGAAAAAATGTGCACATTAATTTTCATAAATGTATCAAAATCCTAATTCATTGCTAGGAGGGCATTTTCCATTCTAAACATTTCATTAAGCAGGTATATATAAAGTATATGCAGGAATACAAAGGGAACAAAGCATTAGGTCATAATTAACATACAGACAGTAGGAGAGAGAGTAATGACCACTATTACAAACAGAATTATCATTATTTTTAGTCCTAAGCAAAAGCAAATCCTAAAACCATCTAGTAAACATTTTCAGGGCTACTTGTCCATTTTCCTTTTATGAGGACTGGAACATCAATCATATCTGGGATCAGGGCCATAAGAATAAGAACGAAGAGTTGCAAAGGGCTGCTCCTCCTCAAAAATGGGATGACTAAAGGGGTACATTATTAACAAGAAAAAGAAGAAGTCCTTGGGGAAATTGAAGCCGCTGTACAACCAAGCCAGAGGGGAGTCTTCTCCCTGTGTCCGTTTGAGCTTCAAAGGCAGGCTCTTGTTGTTTCCACGGTGGAGCTGCACAACTTGCAACTCAAGAATCACAGCCCAGTTTCAAGGGAAAAAAGTATCTTCTTTCAGGATAGGGCAGTCACCCACCAGGCAAATGCTCTTAGCGATCCTGTCCAGTGTCTTAGGCAGTGCACCAGTTTTCTTCACTTCAATCTAACAGGCACCAGAGACACAGCACCTGTACCTTGAACTCAAGTCCTTCCCTCACTCCTGTATAGCTCTGCTGGCGCACTGCTCATTCGTTGGGGCCACACATTGCATCCAGTGTACACAGGTATCTCTTGGCCAACAAACAAAGGAGCAAACTGGCATTAACTTTAGGACCAGGATTCAGAGGCCTGATGCTAGGATCTCTGAAGCAACCCTTGTTTCAAAAGGGGTCACCTCAAGAAAAGCCTCCTCGCCATTCTGGTACTGATCCTGTCATAATTTCATCAAACAGGATGGGCAGTAACATAACATATATTTGTATTCATTTTATTTTATTAATGCTAACAATGTTTAAAACAGTATTACTGAATAGCCAATTAAGTGTCTCATTGATATTTCACAGACAATTTAGACAGGCTAAAAAGAAAATTTAGAAAAGGAGAGAGCAACATACATTTTACCCAGCCTTAATTTGTAGAAGAGCTAGCCTCCTTCCACCATTTTGACAGTAGGAAACCTGAAACAGGTTTCAATTCTGTCACACTATCAACCCCTATTTGTAGCAACTAGGCATAAACAAAGTTATAGGAGGTAAATAGTACTTTTGAGGAGGTAAAGAATATGAATACCCAAACCCCAATCCTTTTAGAAAATGTACAAGTGAAACATGAGGGCGAATGAATTCAAACTAAATCCCATCGGCTCAGCCCTAGTAAGCACCAAACATAAAGCATTAGTGCTGTATATATGGCAAAGTTCACATATACAATTGTATTGTGGTATATTCATATGAGTGCATAAAAACTTGCTTTTGCCAGCAAAAAATAAGCACAACTCCTCCTTCTTTCCCTGCGCTGCCATCTTGTCTTTCAAAAAGTTTCAGATGCCAAAATGTCAAAGCAGACCTTGCTCTAGTAGCCCTGCCAGGCTTCTAAATATAGAACTGACGTTTAACTCTTCCCAGCTGTCCTATTCTGTGTGCAAATTTTCCATGCGGCTTTCCCTATTCACAGTGACCCTGAAAACAGAAAGCTGACCCATTCCAGTTTGTCAGTTTAATAACTTCTGCTGGTTTTTTATACATATTTTCAATTGTAAGCAGTGCACAATATACTTGTCTAACATTGCAGAAGTCAGCTATTTGTATTATACCTAAATGATTGGGCATCAGAAATATCATTTATACCCTTATAAAAATGTGCTTTTTATGCCTGCGCAGAGTGAAATTTCATATGCAAATATCCTCATTATGCGGTACAACACAACTTAAATTTAATGTTAATGCTAGGAGGTCACAGGAGGAGTATTAAGCTTTATAAATATTAAAAAACAAATTTAAAAGCATGTATTTTTTAAATAATTTTTTTATAATTTTTTTTTTAATAAACCAATCATTTTCATAATTCCACATAGGAAAAGCAAGCTGCATCCATTGCCTATCATATTTAGACACATTAATTCATAAGCCTACGCACAGAAGCCTAACTTGAAACATGAAACATTTTGCGCCACTTTTTTTTAAAAGGACAGTCATTATTTAAAATCAGAACCATGGATATGCTTATGTAAAAAGGCTTTAGAAAAGGAAATCCTTACTTGAAATGTTTTCCTGTTATCCAAAATAATGAACCTGATTTTTGTAACTTTTTAAAACAGCAGTCTGAAATGCAGGGTTTTACACCATGTCCTGTAGTGACAAAATCCTGGCAGAGTCAACATTCCGGTCTCTCCGTCACCTACAATCAAAACAACAGCTGCTGCTCAGCAGTTAAAACACAGCTGTTGTGACAGTCTATTTAAAACAGCGGCATTTCTAGTTCTAAAATGTGTGTAGTTCAGATACAGCCGATTTACTCAGATGATGTGTTTGCCTTTTTATATCTAATGCAATGTATCTAAGGAAAATGTTTTATAATTATTTATTGCAAAACACACAATTGTATTTTTGAGGCCTATTTTATTCCTATTGAATGTGAGTTCTAATTTGATCTTTTAAGCAGCAGCAGTTTGTACATGTGCATAGTTGCTTACTCTTATCAATTTAATAGTAACATGCAGTTATTTAGCATATCATATGGTTCATTTCTGGATTTTTATTTAATTTTTATTTAATATTAATTAAATGACATTTTGCATAACAGACTGATGACAGCAAGAAAGCACAAACACACACATTGAGCTCATTCCAGACATGTACAGAAGGGGTCATACACTCAGAGTCACATAATATAGCGCGCTTAAGGCTAGCAATCCTTACACAAAGAGCGCAATCGCTATTTACTTATAGAAGTATCACTAATGTGAAACCACGTACCACATAGACATTTAAACACACATTTAACCCACAGATCAACACTTAAGACAGAAACAAAGGACAGCCCACAGACTGTTCTTAACCCCTTCCATGCTCATGACGAGCTGAGCTCGTCATGCAGTACACTGCTCATGTGCTCATGACGAGCTGAGCTCGTCATGAACAATGGGATTCAAGGGAGTTCAGCATCCGGGATGAATTGCCTTAGCATACAAGGTGTTAAACCAAACCATTTGTAAATACTAGTTGTAAGTCATATTTACAATAAGAGCTTCTTAATTGTATTCCAAAAGACTGCAAAAAAACAGCCCAACAAACTGTTTTATTTTCAAGAAGCCAAAATACACTAGCTTTGTCACCATAAAAAAAAAAAAAAAAAAAAAAAAAATCGCTCTGAATATCTCCATTTATAACCGTGCGCAGAAAAGGATCCTTGTTTGTATTATGTCCATATTTGAATTCCATGGGGATACACAATCACCAATGAAGAAATATGTTTTTATACCTAAACCTATTTAGGTATTCCCTCAAGGGAGACGGCTAATTCACTTCACATCTCACTATGGTACTTCAAAAAAGCAACACATTCTTCGATGTGTGCTTGAAACATGCATTCCAAAAATATTGCAAAATATGCTAATAGTATACCCAAAGTAGCGCTTAAGGTACTCTTCGTACGTTGCGCCGTTCAAATAAATTCAAACAGAGAAAAATCTCCCCATTACCTGCCTACATAAATTGCAATTTACATATTACATACATACTAATCAAAAGTTGGCCAACGCAAATCTAAGCCACAGTAAGTGTTACTAAACTACCTTACCAATCCAAGGCATCAAAACCAACAGCAAGTGCAGCAGAACGACTCTTACCAGTCAAATGGTTGACCAAATTCTAACTGCCAAGTTCTGAATGACCTAAGGGTCGTTTTTTAGAACACTCACGCCAAAAAGGTTCTCAGTCAGGAGTGACATCATGTGGAGGATCAAAATCAGGAAGACCAGAAATATACTGGGCTGCAGAGACAGAGAATCCCCAGAATCTATGTGCACAGAGTACCTCCTTAGTATAGTCTTGTACTGTCCTCCACAGTAGATTTCGGTCTCCTGACAAAATCACTCCTTAGATAGCCACTTCTCTGATGAGGTCCACGTTGGAGCGCCATTTGTAGAAAATAGAAACCTTCTCAGGGGGTCCCACTGATACTTGGTCCTTTTAAACCAACAAAGAAGAAATTGGCACAGAAGCTGAAATATAAGAAAATGCATTTATTCACCTCAGATGAGGGAGACTACGTCACATAGAAGCCTTAGCCACTGAATGAGGCAGTCTAAGGAGTATAGAAAACAGGGCCCTTATATATGCTTAGGGTTACATAGTCAGCATAAGACCAAGGGGCAGTCCTGGCTCATGTAAGCATGCAAAATGCCTAAGATTGGCATGCAAGATGCAAGATCTGCTTGCTCAACAAAGTGGGAGGAGAGTTACTTCTCCATACAGCAGCAAAAATAGCTGACAGTTATACTAGAGAAGCAGGTGCATTCTACTGGCTATGCCTTTCTGAGCTGTGCGAAGGTGGAAAATGCTAAATATAGTTCGTTTCTAGGCAGATTACAAGAGCAGTCAACACTGAGGGAGGACAGAGCACATGGCGAGCATGTGGCAGCACATGGAAAACAAGATGGCTGCCAGAATTACAAAATGGCTTTCAGCTCGTGCTAACAAATCCCTGCAATATTTAACAATGGTTTCAGTTAACGTATGCAAATAAAGTTCAATACAATACAATACTGAAAACAATGCACAAAAGCAGGGCATAAACGCTACCAAACCATTGTGACCATCCGACTAACAGTCCGGCAATAGCATAAAAAATGCATCGGACTCCAGGAAACATTTTTTTTAAAGTCATCCTGAAAAAAAACAAGCCTGTACACAGTTCCTTTCATAGCTTTCCTACACTAGCACAAAATGTCATGTAATGCTTGTTATAGAGATTGTACTCAATCCAGTATTCAGTGCTAACATAAAATAAAACGATAATATGAAATATATTGCTATGACTGACTATTCAACTGGTTGTCATTAATTTTTATTTTTTTAAACTCTGTTTATTATTTTCCGTATACAAACAACATACATAATGACCAATCATACCTACAGTAAGCACGACATTTCTAAGGCACTTGGAGAATCATGTGTTACGTGATGCTACAGTTAGGGCAAAGTATCTTATAAATAAGCCCAGTAATCAATGACCTGGTAATCAGCGAATTGCTCCATATTTGCACCAGGATACCCATGCAAAAACTGTATACATGTGTTGCAAGGCCTTATTTAACAGATCTACTTATAGTACCCTCCCTCAACCCTCCCACCCCCCCACCCTCTCACCGGCGTGTCAACTATAATAGCAGAGTTCAACAAAATGACAAATGATGTTGTTGGGATCTATACATGGCACCGTATATATAGCAGTATCAAATATTATGACTATTGTAGAAAGGGAAAAGAAAAAAGCAAACAAAAAAAAAAACACCCACGCTTTCCATACCTTCGCTTGGAACAGTCCCTTTACGAGTCCCAATCCCCTGTAAGGGCACTAGATTCTGAGTCGGAGTCAATATCTGTGGCCTTCAGCTCTACGACCAGGGCTTCCCATGCTCGTGCTGCTTCTAATGCCTTGTCATTATGGGACTTTTGGGCCGCCTGTAGGCGAACTGTGCTCTCACTCCCTGCCCACGTGAGTAGCGCAGCCTTCCATCTGGGGAAACTGGGCCCCCCTACTGCTTTCCAGTGGGACGTAATTTCCCTTTTGGCAAGCACTAACCCTAAGCCTAGGAATTTACTTGTCAATTTTGTCTTACTAGTATGTGGAAACCAATGTAGTAAGCTGGTTCCCTTGTCTGGTTTAATCTGTCGCTCTGTTATACTACAAGGTAAGGTAATTATATCATTCCAGTATGTACCCTTGTTGTGGACAATCCCATAGCATGTAACAGGTCCGCGTCCCTCAACTTACAGCGGGTGCATTATGCTGTATCTACATGAAAGTATTGGTTGATCTTCCCCGGCGTAAGATATGCCCTGTGCAGTATGAAAAAATTGACTAATTGGAATCTGGCATTTCTAGTGCCCTTCCACGCCCTCTTAATTATTTGCGACCAGGCCGAGTCAAGTATTTCTTTATCTATATCCGTCGCCCATTGGGCGCGTAGCCTCTGCAGTGGTGACAACCCCTCCCTGAGCATTTGTCTATATAAGCAGGTGACAGCCTTATAAGTGCCTGCCGCCATCACTACGTACTGGCAGGCCGCACTCACTGGTGGCTCCAATAGGACCGTGCCCCAGTATTTTTGAATGGCAGCAACTAGAGCCATATGAATTAAGTAGTGTCCCCGCTGGAGCCCAAAGCTCTCCTGGATCGCGATATAGGGCAATAAAACACCATCTCCATACAAGTCTCCCACCACCTGCAATCCTAAAGTCTTCCACTCCACGAGGGCAGACCAATCTCCACAATGCGGAATGGCTGTACACATGCCCAGTGGTATCTCTGGGGCAAAAGGTCGCTGCACCCCGACCCAGTTGTGGTAACGTTTCCAGCAATGCCTCAGAGTGCACTCTTCAATGGACAGGGAGTCCACATGTAGCTTTTGTTGTAAAACTACAAAGGACAGCACATGTCGTGGCACATCTGGCTCAAAATCTCGCTCGCGTCCCCTGAATTCCTGGGCAACCTCCTGGGTAAGGCCCTGGAACTGTGCAGCCAGGTAATATAACTCGAAATCAGGGACAGCAAGTCCCCCCTCAGCTCTTGGGCGCATTAGTGTGTCCAGCGCCACCCGTCGCCTCCCTTTCCCCCAGATAAAGCTGCCCACCATAGAACGGAGCTGCCTAAAAAGTGCGACGGGTATCCGTATTGGCAATGTTCGGAAAAAGTAAAGTAGCCGGGGAAGTGCCACCATTTTCAACAGGGCCACACGCGCCGCTACCGACAAGGGCAAAGTTCCCCAAAACTGCATGCTATCCTTAAGTTCTCTCATTGCCCTGCCAATATTACCATCGAGCAAGTCGTCCTGGGTGTGATAAATATGCCTCCTAAGTAAGGGAGGCAACTGGGCTCCCACGCAATACCATGCATAGGCACAGGTGGATCACTTGTCCGGACCACTGGGAAGACGCAATTCTTTGCCCAGTTGACTCTTAAACCAGAGATGTCCCCAAATCTGCGAAGGAGGGTGCGTGCTCCCTCTAATGCCTCACCGGCATCCTCCAAAAACAGCAAGAGGTCGTCCGCATATAATGAGCTAAAATGCATCTGATCGCAAAGTCGCACACCCTGAAACGCTCTCCTCAGCCTGGCGCGTATCGCCAGTGGTTCTATGGCAAGTGCGAATAACAGTGGGGAAAGCGGGCAACCCTGCAGAGTGCCGTACCCCACCGGGAACAAGTAGGAGATGACCGTGCCCACCCGCACCCTGGCGCTCGCCGATGAACACAATATTTCAGTCCAGCGGAAATATCCCTCTCCAAGCCCAAAGGCTCTCATAACAAAAAACAAGTAGGGCCACTCCAAACTATCAAATGCTTTTGCAATGTACACTGAGAGGACCATCGCCTTACAGTCCTCGCCGTGGTCCCCACCCAATATGCGTATCAGCCTGCGTATACTACCGGCGTTGTTACGAGTAGGAATAAAGCCGGCCTGGTCAGGATGAACCAGGCGCAACATGTGGGGGAGGAACCGAGTAGCCAGAATACGACTCAGAATTTTATGGTCAGTGGCGAGCATAGAAAATGGCCGATACGCAGACGGGTCCATAGGGGCTTTCCCCGGTTTAAGTAAGGGGATGATGATGGCCTCCATAGTCGAGGACGGCAGTACCCCCAGCTGCCAGGCCTCCTTAAAAACCGATAGCAGCCTAGGAGCCAGGACATCAGCATGAGCAGAGTAAAACTCGATGGGTAGTCCATCAATTCCCGGAATTTTGTTGCGCGACAACGGTTTGATAGCGCAACGAATTTCAGCAAGCGTGATATCCTGGTCAAGGGAGTCTGCCTGCCCCGCATCCACGGTGGGCAGTTCCAAATACTCCATGAATGCTTCCATATCTGCTTCTCCGGCCTGTAAGTGGCTGTCATAAGTCAGCGTAATAGTGACGAAATCGCATATTTAACTGAAATTGGGTTTATTCTAGATGCCCCGACAAGGAGGTCAGCGCCAAAATAAGAGCGCATTTAGGGAGGGGTTGGCCAACCATGCCAATAAAGTACCCACTTTATTCCTTTCAGCGTGTGCACGGGCCAAATAGGCACTGTGGTCAAAGCACCTCAAGCGTTCCACAACCACTGCCACAGCCCCTTTCAAGTTCAGGACCATTTCCCGCGCCTCAGAGTTAGTGGAGTGGGCCCGCTCGTCCTCCCTAAGGTTCCTCTCTGCGGTGTCTATTTCTTGCAATAGCAGCTTTCGCACTCCCACCTATTTAGTTATGCAAAACCCAAGGATCAGCACTTTGAAGGCGTCCCATTCCAAGGCGCTCGTCGTAGCCGTGCCTTCGTTCTCACTAAAATACCGCTCTATCCCATTTCCAACTCAGCGTGGAAGACCGGATCTTCCAGAAATTCCGGACAAAATCTGCAGGTCGGGACAGTTGGGCACTGCAGGGCCCAGCAGAAACTCACCAGCAGTGGATTATGGTTCGAGATGGTGCGCAATAGGTTTTCACTACCAGCTACCATAGTGGCTAGACCAGTGCTACACAAAACCGCATCGAGCCGCACATGCAAATCGTGCAAAGCAGAGAAGAGTAATCTCGTTCATCAGGGTGTTGAGCACGCCAGAAGTCTATAAATCCCCAGCTTTCTTGCCATTGGGTTCTAATCTTTGATAATTTATGAATTGGGGCAGTAGGTAACGGAGGGTGGGATCTATCCATGGTCATATCTGCAATGGAGTTGAAGTCCCTCCTAACAGCACTGGGTTCGTGAAGTAAACTGCCAGGGTGTCGGATATATGTGCAAAGAAAGTCGCCTGTTCCACATTAGGGGCAAAAGCACTGCAGAGGGTTACCTCTTGCCCATGAAGGCGTCCCCTAACAGCTACATAGCGGCTCTCAGGGTCTATCAGTTGGTCAGTCATCTGGAAGGGGACTCCTGCCCTAACCCAAATCAACACTCCTCTCGCAAAAGCCGAATAAGTGGTATGGTAGAGCTGCCCCCGCCATCTGCGCTGCAGTGCTAACCTCTCCGCCTTAGTCAAATGTGTCTCCTGCAGAAACACTATCTGCGCGCCCCTGCATACTAAATATGAATGAACTTTATATCTGCGCTGCATAGAGTGTAATTCCCGCACATTCCAAGTCATACACTTTACATCAGGTAATGGACCCATCATACGTTTGCAAAAAAACAGTTCTCGGTTCCTCTCTAGACACGCCAGTGAGTGCCATCCCCCAGTCAAGGTAACCCCCTTACCCAACAATCCCATCCCACCCTCAACATTACCCTCCCTCCCTAGAACAGGCACTAACATAGTGAATCCCATCCAAACTAACCCAACAATCGCCCCAAAAGGTGTTAAGGCGTACTAACTGGGAACCGTCCTGTGGGGGCTGGATAGAGCCTAGCAATTAAGCAACAATCAGTCAAAACAGCACCTATTTTCCGCCTCGGAAACCCTACAGGAACATAGCATTCCTAGTTCCCCCCATATTGAAATCCATGTCTCTTAAGCACTCGGCCAGCATGCAAGTGTGACATTGGAGAGCCAGGCCTGGGGTTCCACCCTTCAACATTTCGAGGTAGTGACATATTGAGTCAGCAGCAATGTCCACATTACCATCCCCAGTCCCAACAGACACATCCCACCTTCACATAATACAGATTCTACTCATCCATTAGTCTATCCGCCGTTCTCGGTGTGACCAGCGGCAAGTGCACACTATCCGAACCCGAGGAGTCCGCATAGGAGTGCTCCTTGTCCTTCTCCAGTTCTGAGTCTCTCGGCGAAGTCACCGTCAATTCACCAGAGATCGCCGACATAGCTTCCAGAGCTCCTCTGTGTTCCAACTCTGTCTGTGAGGTTGATGGCTTCCGCAGTCCCCGCCGTCGGCGTCTTATCCGTTGTGATTTACGAAGCCGAGGGCTTACAGCGAGTTCCCTCCAGTCCATCCTTACCAGCTCTATAAGATTCCAGCCATGTCCATGCATCCTCTGGTGTTTCATGAAAGCAAGTTTTTCCATCCAGAATTATGCGCAGTTTGGCTGGAAATAACAGGGAGTACTGGAGCCCTTCAGCCTGTAGTTCTTTTTGGACTGACTGGAAGGACGTGCGGCGCCGCTGAGTCTCAAAGGTATAGTATGGGAACAGAGTGACGTTACTATTTCCTACGTTGAATGGGCCATCAGTACGGGTCTTCTGAAGCAGCAAGTCTTTATCTCTGAAATGCAACAGGCGCGCCACCACCGGTTAGGGGAGGGGTGGCGCACCTGCTGTGGTGGTTTCGAGGGGACTCAGTGCGCACTTTCTAAGGTGTAGAAGGTAGACAAACCTTCAGAATCCACCACCGCTCTCAGCAAGGCCTCCAAGTAGCGTACCATGTCCAGTCCCCCCGCTTTTTCAGGCAGACCCACTACGCGACTGCTGTTCCGTTGGCTTCTACCTTCAGCGTCCTCAGCACGCTTCTCCAGCGCCGCAATTCGATCCAGAGCATTTGTCACTGTCGCAGCCAACGCAGTCTGTGGAGGGGCCACCTCCTGGACTACCTTCCACATGCTTCACCCTGTCCGCTAACTTAGAGTGGTCCGCCCGCTAAAGACCCGTCGCCACTTGCGCGATGTCCTGTTGCAGGGCAGTACGAGAGTGCGATGGCTATCAGGATCTTATCAAGTTGTTGCTGTAGCCCAGAGTCCTGAGAGAGTTCACGTGAAACCTGTTCCGCTTGAGATGAGGACTCAGTATCTAAGATTTGGTGCACCTCCTCCATTTTTCCTCTTGGCTTGCCCATTTTAAAGTTTGCCAGATCGTGGCCGAGGGGCCCGCAAACCTAGACCACCTTTTACCTAGTAGTCGGCTGCAGGGGCTGTGCACCAGCAAAGAGACTTCAAATATTCAATCTACCAGTCGACGCTATCCTCCGCTGCCAATGTCACCCATATCAATGGCTCCAGATAGTACCGCTTGACAACTGCGCCGTCAGGGTGGGCCAGAGCAGGGCGAGATCTGTAGCACTGCTCAATCCAGTGTGCACTTGGCCATAAGTTCCGCGCCTCTCCTTGCCAGTTGTAAATACACAGGTAAGTGGCTCTCCGTTTACTCCCTGCTGTTGTGGTGGTACCAGCCCCAGTCTCGATGGTCCTGTCTGTCACTGCCTCTCCAGCACCCAATTGCGTTCTCTGCTCCTCAGACTTGCTCCAAGCTCTTAAAGTCTCCCTGGTTTTGTGCCCGGTCCTGTTCGGGAAGCGGACCTCCCTCCGCCGCCACTCCAGGCCTCACCATGTGTCACAGCACCTCCAGGGCCCACTCCCAGGCACATTCGGGCAAGGCCCCACCAGTCGCGGCCATGCCCACCACCCTCCAGGCGCCGGCACAGGACCCAGGTCGCCGTCCTCCACCCGTGCCCCGGCTCGCAGGCAGCGGTGTCCTGAGGGCCACACGCCCGCCTCTGTGGCCCGCAGCCCCAGCCCCCAACGCTCCCCACTCACCAGTGCAGGGCCAATCGGTGTGTGTCCTCCAGGCAGCCACCGGGCACCGACAGCTGTCTCGTCGCCCTCATGTGTGTTGCGCAGCCTCCTTGGGGGGGTGGGCGGAGGGGCGGTAAGAGACCCTCCACGCTCCCGGTTCCGATCCACGCGCCATCCGCGGCAGCAGGCGAAGCAGCGGCAGGCTCCGGAGCGCCGCTCAATGCAGGCCGCTCTCTACTTCGCAGACTCGTATTTCAGCCTGTAAAACAGTGCCACTCCGTGCCCAGAGTCGATCCTGTACTGCCTCGGAGTCCAAGGCGGCAGCCCGTAACTCCAGCGGCACAGCTTGGGAGCCTCTCGTTAGTGCAGCACCGACATTTTGAGGGCACCGCTAACAGCCAGTTCAGCCCAGAAAAAGCCCCAAAAAGTCCCAGATGTTGCCGTTTTTGGAGCTAAAGTGCTCCGATGCAGCACCCCTACGCCGTCCGCCCCTCGGATGTTGTTAGGGGGTCAAGGGATCATTGAATCAGGATGTTTGCGGGGTTTCCTTAGCGGAGCTCGGTGCTCACACTGCCGATCGCATCGGCCTCCAAGCCACGCCCCACTGGTTGTCATTATTGGCCTTGTAATATACATCTGTCAAAAGAATATGCAGGAACCAACAATTTCTATCCCTAAAAATCAAAACTTCTTTGAGAATATCTACAATCAAATAATTACAGTTTTTGGTTGCAAGCCCAGGTGGCTGTATGTAAAAAAGTTCAGCACAAAATTATTGGTGCATAAAAAACACCATAAACAGTATATCGACTACAAAATTATGTTACAGTAAATTTTCGTTCCTTAACACCATATCTACATACTTTGAAGATACAGATCTCGTCAAGGTACATAAATGCAGAGTAAGTACAGTAAATATAAACTTACCTAAACATACCTTCATGATACTTTCAGAGTAGTTATTTTGGCCAGAAAATCTTTGACAATCAATATTTCAAACTCAACTACGAAGCTTGGGGAAAAAAAAGCTCATCATGTACGTATCATGGCTGCATAAAATTGGACTCAGTATTAGCTTCCTGCACTATTGAAGTCCACATCTCTTTTTAAAAAGTCACTCTTTTAATGACTAATTAAAAAAAACATTTGAAATCCATGTATGTTTTCTACTAACTAAATTATTTGTTTCATAAGCTTACGGTATGTTATGACCAACTAAATGATTTGTTTACATTTAAGATTTTGAAATCAATATCCTCAAGTTCAATCAGAATCCTATTCCTGAAAAGAATAAAACATTTATACTGCAATCAAATGTATAGTAGTCAATTTAATGAAGAATCAAAAATCCTATAGGTGAAGGAGTATGCCAATATTGTGCAATCATTTTGGACTGTTTTTAAATGAACAAATCCCTCTGGTGGACTTTCTGGTAGTCCATTACTTCCGTCGACTTACAAGGTGAACAGGTTTTAACCAAAATGGACATTTAGACGCTACTCTCCCTTTTCTAGTCAGGGAAAAAAGTCTGTGGCATTAAAGAAAGCCCTGTACATACACCATTAAAGAATATGTGGTTTGAGTTCTGTCCCATGCCAACAATACATTTTTTTTCTCTTCTTCAGACTATGCATATACTACGAAGCACAGTTAAGGAGGGGAAAGCGTTGCAAATTTTAAGTGCATTCCTTACCTACTGCTTCCTCTGCTGCAGACGGGCGCAGCGCTCCTATTTCGACACCAGAGTTTAAAAAATAACATTGTTTTATCTTAGGTCTTAAATCTACTGCGAAATGATAGGTTAAGAACCATCTAACACACATCAATCTGCAAGCACTTCATGCATACAAAACAAAACATTAAGAAAGGAGATCATTAAAAAAAAAGAATGAGCCAGACAAACATTAGCAAAGCCAATAGGTCTCGTCTACGAGAGCTACTAGCTTTGGCAATGATTAGCCATTCTTTCAGCAGCAGAGTAAGGCTAAAAACTACTTTTATAAAAGGGCTAGTGTGCGACAAGAGCTAAAGCACATTCTCAATAAACAAGCATTGAAAATGCAATAGGTCTCGCCTTTGATTAAGTTTAAGCCATTTGCTTTGCTAATGCTATTGTATAGAAAAGCAAATGGCTTTAACTTAATGAAAGGTGAGACGTATTGCATTTGTAATGCTTGTTCTAAGTTGGTCAACTTCCAATTAACCCAACACAGCTCCCTCTCAAACATACCAGCAGTATTCTCCAATGTTAACAGTGTTGAAACCGCCCCCAACCCACCCTAATTGTATGCAATACTAACAAGCATCAACAACTGGTCACAACAATGAAGACCCGAAAAAAGGTCAACAAGGCTAATAATCAGACTGTAGGCACAAATCAATTACTACAAATGCATGCATGGAACTACACCTTGCAAAAATTAGTCTTAAATGTTATGCAGCCAACCAAAGTTGCATCAATGATCAATCCAGTCTTGAAATATTTTAAGTGGATATTTTGTCTGAGGTCTCGTTCAGTATCACTCAAACTTTTGTTTGCACAGGTAAAATATATATTATTTGTGGTACTGGGCTGACGATGCTGTGTACATCAATTTATAACGTTTGCTGCAGGGATATTTATTGCTTATTTCTCTAAATATTTTTGATGGAGGAGCTTGGATGGCTTTCAAAGTGCACGAATAAGAAGCCGAAAATGAGCGACTCTATGGTAGTCATATCACCTCTCAATATTGTACAGTAATGCAAATACACCCAATTTCGCAACCAGTTAGTCCCGGGTTGGGAACAGAAGGTGGGATTTGTTGAAGGGATATAAGAGTCCACTCTGAAAAGGGACTTTTTGCACTTGGGTTTAGTGTAAAGGCATGGGGGCGGGGTTCGGGGTCGGTTTACATACATCTCGTCGAAGCTCGGATTCCCATACTCAGCAGCAAACAAAAGGCAACCAGGAAGCATTTGAGGGCAGCCCCTGCATGGCATAGTAGTCAATCAGGTGGAACTTCTCTGCAAATGATGGGCGCACTTCTGGAGCACAGGTGCACTTTTGGCAGCGGGAGAGGTCGCCAGGCACCGCTCTCAGACGCAGCCAGAGCCCCGACAGAGAAGGGGCGCGGTCAGGCTGGGGTAGAGAGTCACTCACTAGGAGGGAGAGGTGTTTGCGGGAAATAACAAAGGAGATGCATAAAGTGTGTACCAGGCCTGGCTTTTCAGCTCCGACTTAAGAGGTGGGCTAGAGAGCTTAAACTGGGGCACACGGATTGTCCAATGCAACATAGAAGTTAGGATCAAAAACGGCTGGGCTTCTAAGCGGATACAACATGAACAGGATGCCATTCTGCAGAAGTAACTGCTTGTTATACGGTCAAATGCATGGCATAAAGTATGGCCAACAATTGTGCCACTAAATGATATGAGACATTGTAAACAGTTTGTTTTCGATTAAATGCAGTTTAATATTTACTGCAAAACTCGGCATGAGCATATGACTCGTGGACGAAATCGGTGGAATGAGGGGCACAATAAAGTGTACATTGTTTCAAATTATCCTTTGAAAACAGGCAGTTTTTAGAGTAAGCATGTTTTCTCTTTTGTATGCTCATTTCTGAGAAGTGCCGATACCCTCCAATTAAAAGTATTAGGTTCCTCCTGAGAAGTGCAGGTACTCTCCATTGCAAAATAGCGGGCCCCACACTCTCTCTCTCATCGCTTGACGAGGATGGCGCCCCCACTCAGCCTGCGCTCCTCACTTGTTCCGACATTGTCCTGAACCACCGAGAGACTTCCACAGACATGCTCCTTCACACCTTAGAAAGACGCCCAAGCTGCAACCCCTTAGCTCGCACATCAACCACTGGAGGGAAGGCGCTGGCTGCTGCCCCGAGAGCAGGCCCCTGTGCCCTTCTTGAGGTGGGGTGGGGCTTGGAAAGTGTATTAATATCTGGGTCCGGTCTGGATCTGTGTCTACATGACTGAGGCCAAAAATGTTAAAAAAAAAATAAAAAAAAAAAAAACACCTGGTACCTTGCAAAATAGCAGGCCCCACGCTCTCTTCCATCGCTTGACGAGGATGGCGCCCCCACCCAGCCCCGTGCCCCTCACTCGTGCCGACATTGTCCTGAACCACCGAGAGACTTCCTCAGACGTGCTCCTTCACACCTTATAATATAACAAGCGCAATACCTGCAAAGTCAACTGCATGTTTACTAAGCACGATACGAAAGTAAACGCACGTCTGACTTTGCCAAAGCAGCATGAGTAAAGAATAAGCCCTTCCTCTGAGACTCCCCTAACTGGCCTTCAATCCGTGCTCGCCACAATTCCATCTCCCCTATCACCCCAAAAGCCAAAGCCCGCCTAGCCTCACGCTCTTCTTACACTGAAATTGCTTTAGAGGCACCTAATGTCTTCCATATGGTGTTTCCTCTACCCCTCCTATGAGACGCCCATGGAACACTCCATTCTAATCCAGTTTTTTCTTCGCTAGCCCCTCTGCTTTCCTCTGTTCTGCTCCTTCGTTCTCAGCACCTCCCGTTCCGTGCTAAGTGCACTTCTGATAGGATAGCGACCAATTCCCAGTGGAGGAATGACCATTGGCAACTGCCTACGAGGCACGTCACGTCCTATATCTGCGTGTCTTCGCTATATCAGCCACATCGTCACCTATGCAAGATCTAGTAAGCGGCTTTCCTCGTTGATTGAGTGATGCCTGATCTTGGTGGCAGTTGGAGTAACGGCACCTTGGAGGCAGAGGGGTGTGGGTAGTGGAGAGCCCAGAAGAATGCAGGGATTCCGGGACTGCTGCGGTTCCCGGGAGAGAGCAGGCAAGCCATAACGGTGCAAGCGAGGAAGGTCCTCCAACTCCCAGAACATCCTGTGATGCGATGTAAAAGCCCGGTGAGTGGGGGGGGGGGGGGGGGGAAGGGAGGGTGCGCGTGTGTGGGTGTAGCGTTGTGTGTGTGTGCGTGTGTGTAGGTGTGCGTGTGTGTAGCTGTGTGTGTGTGTGTGTATGTGTGTGTGTGTGTGCGCGCGATTTCGAAAGCCTGACTTGCTCTGAATGTGGGACAGGGGATGTGCACGGCGCCGGCCTGGACGTGCGCATACAGGCGGTGAAATCGCCAAGGGAAAACGCGTGCCCATCCCCTGTCCTCCATTCCCAGCAAACCCACAACAATAGGTCTTTCCCTGGAGCAGCGCTTCGTGCTGCTAACACCAGCGAGACCTAAAAACAAGGGTTCAGTAATAGATCTGCTGAGTCAGCACAAACCGCTGGTTCATTTACCCATTTACCCTGGAAACCGGAGGACATGAGGACTACAGGACCTCACATGCAGTATCATGGCCGTGAAAAGAAACACCGGGCGGAAACGAACGGAATGCACATTTATTATTACAGGATATCAGCAGATTAAATGCCCGGTTTTCAAGCTCACATATTTGTGTGCCAGATAAACAATAGTGAATGCATGCAAATGTTGAGTTGGACCCTATACTCAGTATCACTTTACACACAGTTTGTACCTACTTCACTAAGTTTCAAATGTCTCTTTTGCTTTACAAAGTGTAAACCCTGCTATGGCTCCTTTCTTCCATAGAATCTCCCGTTTCAATCGAACCCTTCCATATCCGAGGGTACTTGGCTTATTTCTAAGCTGATCCCAGTGCCTTGCTTCTCCGTGAAATGGATCCAAAAAAAACCTAGTGTAAAGCATTCTGGGAGATGACTCAATGAGCGAAGTAAATGCATTTTCTTTTGAATTCATTCATGCATCCATCCATAGAGTGGTTATCTACAGCATATGAAAATCTTATTGACTTTCAAGGAAGCCGCGCTGCTGTACAACATGGCTAAAAGCACACTGAGAAAGCTAACAGATCTTGCATAGACGAGACCTGTTGGCTTTGCCAATGCTTGTTTAAGTCTGGAGCAGAGCGTATGCCATATGCCTCCTTAGGGCACAGTGGCCAGAGAGCGCGGCCTGTTGTATCCCAGTCATGTCTGCCTGGGATCAGTCCACAGGTGTCTGTGCCCTCGGTGACCCGCATTTCTTCCCAAGGAGATGTTAGGGATCGGGTTTATCGGCAGCGTAAGCAAGGGTGTGGCATAATGAGAAGTGCAAGGTAACTGCCTTCAGAAAGTGTGGCTAGCCCTTCCCCTCACAAAGAGAGTACCTGCACTTATAACCATGCCACATGTACCACTCTACTGCATTCAGTACCTGCACTTCTCGACGGACTGCAGACACTTTCTACCATTCAGTAACTGCACATCTCACGAAGCTGTATACACTCCTGCACTTCTCAACGGACTGCAGACACTTCTGTACCTGCACTTCTCACCAGGCTACACCGACCTCCTAACATTCAGTGACCGTGCTTTTCACTAGACGGCAGTCACACCATTCTTTTCGCTAGAGTGCGGGCACTTACAGATATCAAATATCTGCACTTCTCATAAGAATACAAACACTATAATATTGATTACCTGCTCTTATCATTAAAAGTTCAGGCAGTCTCGGGCAGCTAATACCTGTTCTTTTCACCAGAGTACTGCCACTTTCAGATAGCTAGTAGCTGCACTTGTCATTGCAGAGCAAAGGCTATAACATTCAGTGCCTGCACTTCTCACTAGACTGCATGCACTCTGAGGGTGTGAGTACCCATTTGTCTCACTAGTGTGCGGACACTTTCGGATAGCGAGTACCTGCACTTCTTATCAAACAGAAATCACTATAACCACCAATATCGGCACTTCTCATTACTGCATGTACTCTCGGTCAATGAGTAGTACTGTTCCCATCAGAGTGAGGGCACTTTCAGTGTGTACCTTCTCAGCAGACTATGAACACTAGAACATTGAGTACCTGCACTTCTTACTAGAATGCAGGCGCTTTTGGGAAGTGGGTACCTGTTCTCATAAGAGTGTGGGCACTTTCAGCGGTTACCTGCACTCCTCATCTGACTAAATCATGATTAAACACAGAGTGCCTACACTTCTCATCGGAGTCAGACAGTTTCGTACAGTCAGTACCTGCACTTTTCATTAGACTGCAGGAACTCCCAATCGGAAAGTACCCACTCTTCTCATCAGAACACACACACACACACTTTCAGAGAGCACATAGTTAGAGTTCTCATTGGACTATAAACATAACATTCAGGACCTGCACTTCTCGTTATTGCAGGCACTTTCAGAGGGCTAGGACGTCTTCTCATCCTGTTGATACCACTTTCAGACAACAAGCACGTGCACTTCACACTGCTCTTCTCACTACATACCACGGAGTACCTGCACTTCTCATCAGACTGCATGCACTTTTTGACAGTCGTTACTAGCATTTCTCGTTCGAGTGCAAGCACTCCCAGGTATCGGTTATATGTTAATTTCATC
Organism: Lissotriton vulgaris; assembly: GCF_964263255.1. Taxonomy (NCBI): domain Eukaryota; kingdom Metazoa; phylum Chordata; class Amphibia; order Caudata; family Salamandridae; genus Lissotriton; species Lissotriton vulgaris. The sequence goes on along the minus strand of NC_141687.1, from coordinate 579,752,359 downwards.
AGACAGCGAGTACATGAAGTACAGTGACTGGCTGCCAGTCGCAGGCCCTTCTCACGAGCCCACAGGGGCTGTCAGTGGTGACTACAGGAGCTGACAGTGGTGAGCACACTGCTGTCACTCTCAGAGTTTGAGTACTTGCAGGGATCTCCAGCCTGCATGTACTGTTGGATTCTGCAGTTCTAGGCGCTGGCAGATAGCACCTATAAGAAGCCTACAGGCGCTATCAGGTTGTATATTTGCACTTTCTACACGAATGCTGGTACTAACAGATAGCGAGTACCTGCACTTCTCAACAAACCAAATGCTGCAGTTCTAACCAGAAAACAGCAAAAAAAAGGAGTTTTCCCTAATAACCCAGAAAGGACTGGGAAGAGATATAGCAACAAAAGGGGGTTCCTTTCTGTGGTTTTTAATTGTAGTTTTTTTATGAATGAAACTAGTAAAGCAAGACACCTGTTTAAAGAACTCTAATGTCCTCAGTAACACATATACCAATAAACCATAGGTTGTATCAAAATATCACATTTATTAAAAAGAAGAAAAAGGTTTTGATATCAAATCATTCAAACAATTCCACATAAACATATTCTTGTCAAAGAATTATATATACATTATATTTATTCCAAAATATACAGTTTAAAAACATATGAAGACAGTTTAAAAAGTCAGTGTTGTCGACGCGTTTCGGTGCATAGCTGGGTAGAACACCTTCCTCAGGACTATGGTTAAAAACTTCGTGAATTATTAAGCATTTTCAATTTGCTGTGCCAATCTGGATCCTGGAGTAGAATAACCTTTATCGTGTTATACACCTCAGCTCGATCGTCTAGAGGATTTGATGGTAGTATGCAAATTATGCAGTGTTTCGAGGAGACTCTTCCAAGCGCCTGGTGCGTATCAAGGTCGCTTTTATATAAGCATATTCTTTCTTCTGAATATTGTTATAAGTTAGTTCCAAAGTATTCGCTTCTTTGGAGAGAATTATGGCGAGCTTCTCACCTTGATTAAATCCCGTTCGAGCCGTCCGCCTGGTCTCCTCGGTCTCCAGAGTCGGCTTTACTAGTTTCATTCATAAAAAACTACAATTAAAAACCACAGAAAGGAACCCCCTTTTGTTGCTAACCAGAAAACAGGCACTGTCAGACAGACAGACTTGCATTGGTCACCAGACCACCTGCGTTTAAGTTTACATCAATCTAATTCTACAGTTTACTCTGGATTACAGGTACTTTCAGGCACGGTGTACCCGCACTTCTAAACTAGCCAGCTTCTAAAGCGAGGCCGCCTAGGATTGCGTGATGCAGAGTCGACTGACCCTGTGAACCAGGCACCGAGGAAGACTGCAAGCGCCTCGAGGCGGCGTTTGCGCTCTACGATGGAAATGCACGGCTTATACAAATAAAAAAGACGTCAGCGCTTCGCCGTGAAATAGATTAAAAAAAAGCCAATGAGTGGTGCGCACGTGCGCATTACTGCAGGCATATGTCTTCAATTATCTCGCCAGTGTCGGCACGATAATTGAAGACATATGGCCTTTGGTGCACGTAACAGACACCAATAGGCCATGGGCGGAGCTACGCGACCGCCCATGGCCTATTGCGTGTACTGTTTTAAAAATACACACACGCAAAGGCCAATGGAAATGGACCTAGGAAATAACACGCATGAGCTGCGTGGAATTTCCAGGTCCATTTTCAAAACCCCCAGAAAAGAACTCTGGATGCGCGACACTGCTGCGCAGTGTACGCTAGGCCGAGACCTAAAAATCTGCCCCACTCCAATCTTCCGCACTCCCATCTGCCCCACTCCAATCTAAAACAATCTGACCCACTTCAATCCTAGTCAGTCTGCCCCACTCAATCTAAAACAATCTGTCCGCTCAAATTCAAAACAGTCTGCCCCACTCCATTCCAAATCTATCTGCCCAATCCAATCCGCCTCACACCAATCCAACCTACATCACTCTCATCCCACTCCCTCCCCAATACACCACACTCCAATCGAATACACCCCACTCCGAAACAAACTGCTCCACTCCAAGCCTAAACAATCTGCCCCACTCCAATCCAAAACAATCTGCCCCACTCAAGTCAAAGACAATCCTCCCCACTCAAGTCAAAATCACATTAATCCAATCCACTGCACCCCAATCCACCCTCCAGCCAAATCAAACCTGCCCCACTCCAATTCACCCCATCCGAATCCACTCTACCTCAACCCATCTCAATCCAGAACATCCCACCCTAATGCAATCTTCCTCAAGCAAATTCATCCAACTCAATCCACTTCAATACCCCATGCCAATCCAATTCACCCCACTCCAGTCCAATCCACCACAACCCAATCCCACATCCTATTTCAATCCAAGTCAAGTCAAGTCAAGTCAGAATTTGTATAGCGCACTACTCACCCAGAGGGTCTCAAGGCGCTTAAGGGAGGGTGGGAAAGCGTTAATTATCGAATATCCAAGTTTTGAGTTGTTTTCTGAAGGAGAGGTGGTTCTGTGTAAGGCGGAGGTGGGTGGGGAGAGAGTTCCAGGTCTTGGCCGCTAAGTAGGAGAAGGATCTTCCTCCCATGGTGCATCTTTGGATGCGTGGAATCGCGGCGAGGGCTTGATTGGACGATCGTAGTTGGCGGGTGGGGGTGTAGAAGGTCAGGCGCGTGTTGAGGTATTTGGGTCCTAGGTTGTAGAGGGCTTTGTGTGCGTGGGTGAGTAGACGGAACGTTATTCTCTTGTTGACGGGGAGCCAGTGGAGGTCTTTCAGGTGACCGGATATGTGAGCTTGGCGGGGGATGTCTAGGATAAGTCTGGCTGAGGCGTTCTGAATGCGTTGGAGTTTTTTCTGTAATTTGGCTGTTGTTCCGGCGTAAAGGGTGTTTCCGTAGTCCAGTCGGCTTGTGACAAGTGCTTGGGTGACAGTCTTTCTTGTTTCGGTGGGGATCCAGCGGAAGATTTTTTTGAGCATACGTAGGATGTTGAAGCATGATGATGAGATGGCGTGGACTTGTCTGGTCATCGAGAGGGAGGAGTCCAGGATGAAGCCCAGGTTACGTGCGTGGTCCGTTGGTTTGGGTGCGATGCCCAGGGCCGGTGGCCACCATGAATCGTCCCAAGCGGAGGGGGATGATCCTAAGATGAGGACTTCCGTTTTGTCTGAATTCAGTTTTAAACGGCTGTTCTTCATCCACTCTGCTACTTCTTGCATCCCTTCGTGTAGGTTGGTTTTGGCGGTGTTTGGGTCTTTGGTGAGGGAGAGGATCAGCTGGGTGTCATCTGCGTAGGAGATGATGTTGAGGTTGTGTTGGCGCGCGATGGATGCGAGGGGACTCATGTATACGTTGAAGAGGGTAGGACTGAGTGAAGATCCTTGTGGTACGCCGCAGATGACTTCAGTGGCCTCTGATCTGAAAGGGGGAGGCGGACTTTCTGGGTTCTTCCGGCGAGGAATGAGATGATCCAGTCCAGTGCCTTTCCTTGTATCCCGACGTTGCTGAGGAGTTGTATCAGGGTGCTATGGCAGACTATGTCGAAGGCTGCGGAGAGGTCCAGTAGGATGAGGGCAGCTGTTTCTCCGTTGTCAAGTAGTGTTCAAATGTCGTCTGTGGCTGCGATGAGGGCGGTCTCGGTGCTGTGTTTGGCTCGGAAGCCGGACTTTGATGGGTCGAGGGAGCCGTTAGATTCGAGGAAGGCGGCGAGCTGATTGTTGACGGTTTTCTCAATGACTTTGGCAGGGAATGGGAGGAGCGAAATGGGGCGGTAGTTCTTAAGTTCGGTGGGGTCTGCTGTGGGTTTCTTCAGGAGAGCGCTGAGTTCGGCATGTTTCCAGCTTTCCGGGAAGGTAGCAGTGTTGAGGGAGCAGTTGATGACATCTCGGAGATGGGGTGCGATGATGGAGTCTGCTTTGTTGAAGATGTGGTGGGGACATGGGTCGGTTGGCGATCCGGAGTGGATGGTGTTCATCAAGCGGATGGTGTCTTCAGTGCTGATTGGGTTCCAGGCGCAAAGGATGTCGGAGGGGGGCTTTGGTTTGGAGGTGAGGGGGGTGGACTGGTCGCCAAAGCTGTTATGTATGTCAGCGATTTTGTTGTGGAAGAACGAGGCTAGAGAGTCGCAGAGGTCTTGAGATGGAGTGATGTTGTTGGTGTCGGCGGTGGGGTTGGTAAATTCTTTGACGATGTTGAATAGTTCCTTGCTGTTGTGGGCGTTGTTGTTGAGTCGATCCTTAAATGCTGATTTCTTGGTGGATCGGATCAGCTGGTGGTGTTTGCGGGTGGCGTTCTTGAAGGTGGTCATGTTGTCAGTGGTTGGGTTTTTTCGCCAGGCTTTCTCGAGGGTGCGGCAGATCTTTTTGGATTTCTTAAGGTCGTCATTAAACCAGGGGGCTTTCTTGCTACCTTGTTTGGTTAGATGGTTTTTCAAGGGTGCTAATTCGTCTGCGCAGTGAGTGATCCATTGTGTGAGGTTGATGGCTGCTTGATTTGGGTCCAATGATTTGGTGGGCGGGTTTTGGTAAAGCGATGTGAAGAGCTGGTCGGTGGTAATTTTGTTCCAGTTTCTGCGGGGGATTGGTTGTGGGTGGTGGTGGGTAGTGTTTTTTTTGTAGTTGAAGTGAACGCAGCTGTGGTCTGTCCAATGGAGTCCTGTGGCGTGATTGAAGGAGATGTACTTGCTGGAGGAGAAGATAGGGTCGAGCGTGTGTCCGGCCTAGTGGGTGGGGGTGTTTACCAGTTGTTTGAGTCCGAGATTGGCGAGGTTGTCTAGAAGGGTGGTGGTGTTGCTGTTGTTGTTCTTTTCTAGGTGAAAGTTGAGGTCTCCTAGTAGAATGTAGTCCTCGGAGGGGAGGGCGTGTGGGCTGATGAAGTCTGCGATGTCTTCGCTGAATTGTGTGCGGGGTCCTGGGGGTCTGTAGATGAGGGTGCCTCTGAGTGTGGTCTTAGGGTCGGTGTGAATCTGGAAGTGAAGGTGTTCGGCAGTTGCGAGGTTGTCGTCGGAACTGGTCGTGATGCGGATGGTGTTTTTATGGACGATGGCAATGCCTCCTCCTGTTTGGTTGGTGCGGTCCTTTTGGATGATCTTGTAGCTGTCCGGGATGGCTATGGCGATGTCGGGCGCTGATGAGGCGTTCATCCAGGTTTCTGTGAGAAAGGCGACGTCCGGCGATGCGGTGTCTAGTAAGTTCCATAGTTCAGTGGCATGTTTTTGGACCGAGTGGGTGTTGAGCAGGATGCACTTCAGGTGGTTAGTGTCGGAGTTCTGTTTGGCGTTTGTGGATTTGGTGTGGGTCCTGATGCAGTCTAGCTTGCAGGAGTGGCAGGTGAAGGGTCCATGGGTGTGTCCTGGGGCGGCTTGGTAGCAGTCTGGGAGACGTCCTGTGTTGAGTGCAGAGAGGGTTGCGGCGTCGTACGTGGAGTGAATTGTGCGGGGACCAGAGGGTCTGGCCTGGGTGCTGTCCGGGCGCGGACGGGCGTAGACGGGCTTACCTTTGGCGCGCCTTCGGCGCGCATAGGGCGCGTCCGCTACGCATGAACGCTGCGTGCAATTACATCTGTCATAAGTGGAGAGTGGCGGAGCGAGGGAGGAGGAGCTGGGAGGTGGGAGCGGGGTGGAGAGACAGACTAGGAGGCACAACAACAAGATGGCAGCAAAAACAAAAGTGAAACAGGACGAGATTGGGGCACAGTCTGGGATGTCGCTAAGATATGGGCAGAGGCACTGGCACAATCAGGCACAAATTATTACAAAAGCAGTGCGAGCAATGCAATATAGCGCTACGATATCAGTCAGCCACAAACAATAATACAAGCAATGAGGGCAATGCAATATAGCGCTACGATATCAGTCAGCCACAAACAATAATACAAGCAATGAGGGCAATGCAATATAGCGCTACGATACCAGTCAGCCACAAATGATAATACAGGCAATGAGGGCAATGCGCAAATTGGTTAATGGCAGCAATGAGCACAATAGCGCTACACTACCAAGTGACCAGGGAGCGTGTGGGGAGCGACCGCTTCTGAACGAGTCAGGACGGTCACAGCGCTGAGACAAACGGGTCGATCCTTAGCTATCTGTGGGAGGGAGGAGCAGCTGGGAGGCGGGAGCGGGGTGGAGAGAGGGGCTAGGAGGAACAACAACAAGATGGCAGCAAAAACAAAAGTGAAACAGGACGAGATTGGGGCACAGTCTGGGATGTCGCTAAGATATGGGGAGAGGCGCCGGCACAATCAGGCACAAATGATTACAAAAGCAGTGCGAGCAACGCAATATAGCGCTACGATATCAGTCAGCCACAAACAATAATACAAGCAATGAGGGCAATGCAATATAGCGCTACGATATCAGTCAGCCACAAATGATAATACAGGCAATGAGGGCAATGTGCAAATTGGTTAATAGCAGCAATGAGCACAATAGCGCTACGATACCAAGTGACCACCCGACTCCAATCCACCCAATCCAATTCACCCCCTCTACTCCACTCCAAACAACCCTACTCTAATCCAATCCATCCATCCACCCCAAACCAATCTAATCCACTTCAATCTAGCTCACCCCATTTCAATCCATTTCACTTCAACCCACTCCAGCCAGTTCAACCACTCCAATCCACCCCAGGCCACTCAATCCAAGCCATTCTACCCCAATCCAATCCACCCCAATACCTCAATCGACTCCAACCAACTCGACCCTAAACCCCACTCCAATCCGCCCGCTTGAGTCCAAGAGAATCCTCCCCACCTCAATTCAATCCAGCTGACCCTAATCCAATCCACCACACTCCAATCCAATCCACCCAAATCCAATCCAGTTCACCACACCCTAATCCAATCTACCTCAATCCAATCCACCCATGCCAATTTAATTCACCTCACTCCTGTCCAATTCACCCCACTCCAAACCACCACAACCCAAGAGGATGTAGCTTTGCGGTTAGAGCCGTCGACCTCGAAGCTGGGGAACTGGGTTCGAGTCTCGGCAACGAAGCTCAACATCCTGTGATTCTGGGCAAATCACTTAATCTTCCTGTGCCTAACAAAAATGAATAAGTCCATCTGTAACAAAACCGGTACTCTTGTAAAGATCTGTGATACCCGATGTCTCGGGTGTAGTTTGCGATATATAAAACTCTTTCAACAAAAATCCCCACCCCATTTTAAGCAACACCACTCCAATCTAATCACCCGCATCCTGTCCACCCCGTTCTAGTCCAATCCGGCCCAGCCCAATCCAAACCACCCCATCCAGTTGTGTCCACTTCCTCTACTCCACTTCATTCCAAACCACCCTACTCCAATCCACCCCCACCCAAACCAATCTAAACCACCCCACTCTAATATACCCAATCTAGCTCATCTCATTTCAATCCATTCCACCCAATCCAATCCAACCCACTCTACCCCAATCAAATTCATCCCCAAACCAATCTAATCCACCCCACTCTAATGCACCCCAATCTAGCTCACCCCATTTCAATTCATTCCACTCCAATCCAATCCACTCCATCCAACCAACTCTACCCCAAACAAATCCACCCAAATCAAATCCACCCCACTACCTCAATCTATTCCAACCCACTCGTTATTTCACTCTACTACAGGTTCTGCCATTGAACCATACTCCCTCTGCTCCACTGTACTCCAACAAATCCAGTTTATGACACTCTACTGCCCCCACTGCACTATAGGACACTCCACGCTACTAACTTTTAGCCATACCAAACAGCTGCCACACTAGTGTACAACATGGCAAAAACTCTTTGCTTAAGTCAATAAATAACTCTTGTAGGCAAGACCTATTTGCTTGCCAATGCTTATTTATCGTGCTACTTATCCTAATGTAGGGTGTCGGAGGACCTATACATCACCCATCATACAGAGACAATATTTCATACAAATGTGTAAATCAATGTACATAAATGTTGCATGAGGTAAGGAGGTTTATAGGGTGCAGGCGTCACATAAGATCCTTACTAGTAGGCATTAGATGTTAAGAGTGCAGTGTCCAGGGAAACACTGTCAGGACTTAAAACTTAACACAATGGTTAGGGTTGTCTGTACTAATACTTACCCTTTTTAGCAACCTTAGAATAATGACAGATTGATAGAAAAACTGATAAAGTTCTAAATCCTTTTCTCGCAATCTGCATGCAGCTCCATGAGGCCAGTTCATACTTCAATGTGCTACACTAAGAGGATTGAAACTTACGAACAAAACTTATTACACAACGTGTCAAATGCATTGACCATATCTACATAAAACACAAACATATTATCTTTTTGCTATATCATGTGCATTACAGCAGGCGCAGTAAACAAACCCGCATGTTACTTTATGAGTCAAAACTGAGTAGACAAAACACAGATCGCCCTAACAAGTGCATTCGTTATTATTAGCCCATGAATATTGCTGGGAACAAAAAGGCCTCTGCAGCTCTTAACTGCGTAAGATATGTTAAAATGCAGTCTCATTACGACCAAGTAAGTAAGCCACAACAGATTTATTGTCAGATTTCTCCTTTGTGCGGCAGTTTCTAAAGAAAAAGAAATGTATTAGTTGACTGTTAAGACTTCAGTTTTCATGACTCCGCCCCTCGTGACTCCAGCCCCTTCTAGCTGCCATACCTTAAGCATACATACCAACAGATCCGATTCCCGATTTTTAAAGTAGAAAACATGGCTTTATTTTAGCTACCTCCCGCCTGTAATTGCCTCTATTTCAATAGAAGCCAATGGGGAAACAACACAACCTCGATTATTTTTTCAAAATATCACACCTCCCTGTTCTGAAATTTTGCATGCATGCACTAACCACCAATTTATAGGTTTCCGAAATATTTTTTCCAATTCCACTTCTGCCTACATCCATGTCCTAGCTCCTGTCTGCCCTAAAGTTCTGACTAGCCGCACACAGCTGTGTCTTTAGCACTCGCTCTTCAAAGCCTTGTCTTTCCCTCTCCAGAGCAGCCTCCGGTCCTCCTTCTTTCCATTCCCGACATAAATCTCAACTATTCCTTCGCGCTCCCTTTCCACAGTCCCCGGTACTCTATGCTTCTCCCTTCCCTTAATCTCCTCTCCTTGGTAGCTCTTTTCCTCGGCGGCTTCCTCCTAGAACTCTCCTCCGACTGCCCTCCCTTTCTTCCCCTCGCGCCCCTCCCTCTCTCGCGGGCACTCCCTGTCTCTCCCACAATGCCCTGCTGTCTTACACACACAGATCCCCTTCTCCCGGGTGATGTCACTTCCTCTGAGCGCAGGGTGGGGGGTGCTGGGGGGAGTCACGACCCTGCTGAGCTCAGAGCCGGCGCCCTGCGGGGCCCCCAGTGCAGAAGATGCCTCCCCAGGCAGGGCGGTCCTTGGGATGTGGGCATCCTGAGGAGCGGCGGACGGCGGGCAGCACCCAACCGGCACCCGGGAAGCTGGCACTCCAAGGAGACTGAGGAGCAAGACCGGGGATGTGACCGTAAGAGACCTCACTTCACCCTGAATCCACTTTAAGCACCAAGAGACCCTCAACCCTGATAACGCTCCATCACGAGACACCCCATCAGACCACCGAGAGACTGCCCTGTCTCTGAAATGCACCAGTCTGCATGGGAGAAATCAATGATGGATCATCACAGAGACACCCCCTCCACCCTGAGTGATACTCTTTCAGTGAATGATAGCTGTCATGCCCGAACGAGCGTCTACCCACCCCTCCTTTCTTGAGAGACAGGTCCCTCGTCGCGAGACATCTCCATCACTGAGACGTGCCCCTCTTTCCCGAGAATGCACCACTCTCACCTGTGACGGGTCACTGAGGCACTTACATAACTGAATACTTCCCTCATTCTCCACCCACACCCCACCTTCTAACTCTAGGAGACATGCAATTGCTGATATTATGTCCTCATTTGCCTACCTTCAGTCCCGAGAGCCCCCCTCAAGCCCAAGAGGCTCCACTGCACCCCCCGAGAGGCCCCCTGCACCCCCGAGAGGCCCCCTTCAACCCGAGAGGCCCCCACCCATCAACCGTGACTGAGAGGCCCCCATCAACCCTCAGAGGCCCCCCATCATGAGCCATCTCCTCCGGGAGACACCTTCATCACCGAGAAACAGGCTTCCAACAACGAGACACTGCCCCTTCTGAGAGGCAGCTGCATTACTGGAAAACGACTTCCATTTTCGAGATACTACTGCCATTGAAAGACAACTTTGACCATAGCTGAGAGACACTGATATCACAAAACTTTGACACCTTATTTAGAAAGAGGTACCTGGACCCAAAAAGAAATTCCACCACACAGTGATACATTGAGAGAGCTTTTTTTTTTACCTCGAGATAGGTGTGAACCCGAGAGACATTAAGCCCTGAATCTCTTCTTACCTGAGCCATAATAGAATGCCTACATTCTTGTCCTTATATACCCTTAAGATAATTGGCTCAGGCACTGTGAGACTCCCCCTTCTCGAAGAGACACCACCCAACCAATCCCACCTTCATCGCTAAAACAACTCAAACACGGATATTTGCCTCGCCTATATTAAAAGACAAATCTCACTCACGAAGACCTATCTTAGCGAGACATTAATGAACCCCTAAATACAAGTGAGCCATGAGACACCCTCCCCCATTGTTTATTCCTGGGTATGTAACGTCTTAGAGGAAATATAAGGGGCTGTAAAGCAGCGAGGATAGGTAATGAGCTTAGAATATTCACAACATATGCTGATCAGAAAGTTAAAGACCGAAACAGTGGGGTGGAAAAATGTAGCACACGAGAAGAAAAGAATAAATACCTTCTCACCTGTTTTTTTTCCAAATGAATGTTATCCAATGTGTGAGAGGTTTTACAAAGATTTAATCGAAAGTCACCGCTATTAATATTCTGCTCCATAAGAGAATAAGGAAACTCAATGGGTTAATCAAACCGGTTCTGAGGTGGAATTTGCCTATAACTACTTAAAGACTATAGTGCGATTTCGGTGAGAGCCCGCCACATAATAGGCAGATATGGTGTGATTATGTTAGAAAGAGAGACTATAAGAAACTTAAAACCAAGAACGAGTGTTATATTGCGATATCAGTATATGGTTAGTGTACGATCTGCTATTAGTATGGCTTGTAGCCCGTTTGGCAGTCCAACCACTTTCCTCATGTTTCCGGGCTTATGATCGCAGACCAGAGCTTGACTCCGCTTGTGATACAGTGTCACACGCTCTCTGTTTTGATCATATTCTCGGTTAGACACTAGCTTCTTTAGAGGGGGCCAGATCTATTGCTCATGCCCTCCGCCTTGGGGTTCACCAGACAGCTGCTGAATGGGCTAGATGACACAGACAAATACAGTGTTGTCTGCTTGAAATGTTTACATCTGACTTCGTATGTATAGTGTGTGAAATATATATATATATATATATATATATATATATATATATATATATATATATACACACACACATACATACAAAGTCATTTAAACATTTTAAGTAAATATGTACCCATGTATGTATTTGTAAAATGTGAAACCGTTGGATGTTGCCGCACCAGTCTCTTCTGTGGCCCAGTGTGTTAACCCACACTCCCCATACCTGATCATTTTATCATTTTACTTTTAGAGATGCCACTGCAATCAGGTGGGTAGGTCCTATTTATTGAGTTATGGGTATTATGATTTTGTTGTTTGAGGATTGAGTGCCTCATATGTAGAATTACCTCCATTATGCCAGGGTTAGTAGTAGGCTCACAAGCTTCTTTCTCTTGCACACATGCATTTACTCGCACTTACTCATTAAATCTCTTATTTATTTTCACTTTTAATCTCATTCATTCTCACTCTTACTCATTCACATTCTTTCATTAGCTCACTCACACTCACTCTTACTAATTGATTGGGGCTTGCGGTCACTCTCACGTGCTCCATTTTTTCCTCGCTTGATCACACTTTCTCTCATTCTCAGTGTGCCTTGCGTATTTCTGCTCACTCCTTCTCACTCTTACTGTCCCTGTAATTTTCTGGCACATTCATTCATACTCACTTGTATGCGCTCTCACTCATTCACATGGACTCACTCATGCTCATTCTCACTCACTTTTACCACACACACACTCCCACACAGACTCTCCCCCTGCACTCATGCACACACATTTGTGAACGTTTTTTTCCTTGCCTCAGCTGACAAAGTACATTCTGTTTCAGCTCTTGGTGCTTCACTGACCCTCGTGGCAGGCACATATAGCTCCATCCTGCCTTCACCCTACCCTTTCCTAACCGTATGACGAGTTGGGGAGAGCTGAGTGGAGCTTAACTCTGACACTACAATGTTTAAATATGAAGCACACAGCGCCACTTTTCCCAGTGACGCTGGTAGGGAGGCACCTAAGCATATCAGCCCCCGCGTTCAGGGCTGGGAACAGCTCGTGACAGCTTGTCCGATGGCCTTCGTGCATCTGAGGAACTTCGCACAGATGTCACTGCCTGCCTCAGACTGCCGTTTGATACTCACCTCACCCCCTTTTACCAGGGAGTGTCGGCATTTTTTATTGTACTAATAGCTTGTGTCATACAGTGCCCAATGGATGAGCTGAGTTATACGGTGCCTTACGAATAGGCTGTGTCACAGGGTGCTCTGTGGTTTGGCTGGCGTTATACTCCTTTTTCTGGATGGACTGGTGTCTTACAGTACTGCATTGATAGGCTGATGTCATACAGTGCTTTTCGGGTGGTGTAATACAGTGATCAATGCGTGGCCTGGTGCCATACACTTCCTTTTGAATAGGCTGTTGTCACAGGGTGCTCCGTTCTTTGGCTGCTTTAATATAGGAATGTGCAACTTTTGCACAATTTGCTTTTGTGAAACTGCAAAAATTACACAAAATGTAAAACTGACATTTAGACCTTTATTTTATCATGAATGCCTCCTTGTGTCCATTTTTAATGCAAGAATGATTTCGCATAAAACAATAATTTGCAATGCAATAGGTCTTGCATTTGCAAGAGCTTAAGCTATGGGCATTGTAAATGACAATGCCTTTTATTTGTATGTTTTGATAATTAACACATAAATAAAAGGCATTGTCATGTACAGTGCCAATAGGTCAAACTCTTGTACATACAAGACCTATTCAGAGAAGAGGCTGCAATTGTTCTGGGCTGCTTAGAAAGTGAAAGTGCGCTTGGTGAGCTGAATGTTGCAGGAAAGCATGTCGTGCCTGCAGTAGGAGAAATTATTTAAAGAAAATAGTGCTTATCGACTAAAAAAGACTCCCTGTTTAACAACCGAAGTAAAAGAGCCAGTCCGCATGGGAGGTTACAAATGAAGACCAGGCGGTAGTAAGGAGGGACTAACAAGCCTATTAATGAATCAGAAGCCAGCTTTTACAAAGGACAATGACACAAGCTAATGACAGATATAGGCGGAGAGTGGGCAGGGCTTTGATTCCATACTCTCAATACAGCATGGCGCACAGAGAAGTTCATGTGCTACCCAGTTTGACCTAAAAAGTGCAAAAAATGCTAGTGCTGGAAAAACGGGTACCACTGTTTTGGTTGTTCATGTTGTTTGCAGGCTCCTTTGCTAAAATGTCTAGAATTTCGTCTACCAAGCATCATTTGAAATTCACTCATTTAAGAGAGATTACTCATTATTTTTGTACCTGGGCCTAGTTTTTTACCGTTTTTGGGATGGGCTGGTGGCCTAGAGCAGTGTTTCCCAAACTGTGGTCCGCTGACCCCCAGGGGTCCGTGAGACATTCCCAGGGGGTTCCCAGGACTCGAGTGCCTGTCGTCGTAGTGAAAAATTAAACGCCCATGCGTCCTCACAGCACACAAGAGTTGTGAATGTTGGCGCAGGGGCGGCGAGACCATAATAATACAATCAGGAGGTGGGGGCAGCGAGTGGGCAGTCAGGGGGGCGGGCCACCAGTTGTACAGCGGCTGGGGAAACGAGTGGAACCGAAGGCAGAAGGGCACAAAAACAAGGGAAAATGAGTGGAACAGAGGGCAGAAGGGCACAAAAAAAGGGAAGAACAAGTGAACAGAGGGCAGAAAGGCACAAAAAACGAGTGGAACAGAGGGCAGAAAGGCACAAAAAAAGAGTAGAACAGAGGGCAGAAGACAACAAAAAAAGAGGGAAAAACAAGTGGAACAGAGGGCAGAAAGGCACAAAAAACGAGGGAAAAACGAGTGGCACAGGGCAGAAAGGCACAAAAAACTAGGGAAAAACGAGTGGAACAGAGGGCAGAAAGGCACCACAAACAAGGGAAAAATGAGTGGAACAGAAGGCAATAGGGCACAAAAACGAGGAAAAAACGAGTGACACAGAGTGCAGACTGGCACAAAAAGCAAGTGGCACAGAGGCAGAATACAGAAATATAGGGGCAGCTAAGAACAGAAGGCAGAACGGGCAGAGAGGCACGGGGGCAGCGAGGGGAACATAAGGGAAAACCGGGCAGAGACACAGGGCAGCGAAGGGTACAGAAGGAAAGACCAGGCAGAGAGAGCACAGGGACAGCGAGGGGAACAGAGGGAAGAAAGAAAGGGGCACAGACCACGTACAGGCAGCGGGGGAAGACAGACAACAGCAGTCACAGGCACAACAATGAAAATACAGGCAATTCAATAAAAGCAATAAAGCTTTGAAAGGCATATGTGTATAGGTTACCGTTACTTGGCAGGCAGGTAAAAATAGATGCAGCCAGGATCAGCAGTAGGGTTTTCGTGCTGCTGTCTGATTGCTCACTTTCCACAAGCCCTTGGGTGAATTATGTGTGTTGTCAAGCTTTCATATTCAGACATATCAAGCTCTTATTCCGTGTAGCCTTTGCAGTTTGTTGGCAAGAGACTGGGCAGTGGGCATCCTAACAGGAGAGGGTAATTACAGGTGCCACACGAGGCCTCTCTGAAATATGCCTTAACTGCACTGCTCAAACCTTGGTGGTAAAATATTGTTCTACTGTCTGTGACTAAAGATTATGTCTAACAGGGTTTATGGTAATTGGCATAGCATTGCTCCATGATCTCGCGGAAACAATATGCCTCCTGTGCAGATACCTTCCTGCCATCTCTTGCACTTCCTTGATGAACTCCTAATATAGACCTTGAATTTGCTCTGTACACTGGACTCATCGCTTTGTGCACTATCTTGTTAGAATTTTCACAATATTCTTTGCTCCTTGGGGCATGTCTTTATAATAAAATGCTTCATAAGTGTATAATATTTTAGACCTTCTTAAACTGTAATTAGGTAAAAATGGTAATAATTCACAATCATTCAACCTGTTGCTGTAAGGAAGGGTCACCACTCCAAGGTTCTGGGATGAGAATGTAGAGGAGCTGCTATGGCTGAGAGCAGGAGACTTGTACCACTAAATAATACACTGCTGTATGCATACATGTCCATGCCAATAGACCCAATTCAGGCTGTCTCCCTCTCGAAATTGCCTCTGCTTCAAAAGGCGTTTTTAAAAGGAAATTTAAATTGTACAAATTGCTTGGGGGTCCCCGGTTTCCAGTAGTGATTCAGTGGGGGTCCTCAGGAGTCAAAAGTTTGGGAACCACTGTTATACAGTGCTCGATGGGTGTCTGGTGCAATTCAGTGCTCTGTGGATAGGCGGTGTCATACAGTGGCTTCTGCATGGATTGACGTTACACAGTGCTGTATGCACTGGCCGGTGTCATAGTCTGCTCTATACATGGGCTGGTTTTATATTGTGCTTTCCAGAGAGGCTGGTGTTATACCATGCTCTGTGAATGTTTGTTGTAATCCAGTAATGCCCTGTGCAAGGGTTGATGCCTTACAGTGCTCTGTGCATGGACTCATGTCAGTTGGTGCTGTAGGTAGGTTGGAGTCACACATTGCTCTGTGAATGGGTTGGACTTTCCCTTTAATCTTTGTACGGTCTGGTGTCACATTGCTCTATCTAAAGGCTAGTGTCAAATGTTACTGGATGCATTGGCTAGTGTCACACATGCCTCTATGCATGGACTGCTGTCTTATGAAGCTCTCTGATTGGGCTGATATTACACAGTGATCTTTGAACGGGCCGGTTTTGCGCATGGGTTGTTGTCAAATTGTTCTCCATTTATGGTCTGGTGTCACATTGCTCTGTGTTCATAGCCTTGTATCGGACAGAGGGTGCAAAATGGCTGATGTCAGATAGTGTTGCATGTGTGGCCTATGTCATACAGATCTCTATAGGCAAGATGGTTTCAGTCAATATGTTTATTTATGATTCGGAGCCCCAATGAGTTCCACATCAAATGTATAAAAAGTGAAAAAAATGTACAATGTCTTATATCATGGTATTCTTGATTACAGAATAAAGCGCAATCGAAAGCATAATAATTATAATTTCACTATACAAGTGGGGTTAAAAGCAAACGTGACTCCATCACAACCCAATATGTGAAGAGCGTATGCTCATATAAATAAAATAAAAAATCTTTACCCACCCAATTTTAGATTTGTGCAAAACTCCATAAGACTTGGTCCCTTTGAATATCCAAACATCCTCCTTTATACAGTTCAAGTAGCTTTAAAAACAGTTTACAATAAAAAACCATATGCTACGCAGCTAGGACCCTTTTCCTATCAGATCTTACACATGATGTGGGGCGTGGCCAAATAGCACTTGGTTTTATATCCTGCCCTAGATTTCAGATTTTAATGTACAAAAAGGATTTACCAATCAAAATTGAATAAGCTCCTATCTAAAAAATATTTTAAAACTGTTTGAAAAAGCTAAAAGATTTAGCACATACTAATTCAGAGGGGGGCAATAAACCATTCCAAGCCTACTCTGCAGTAGTAATGTTATACTTTAAAAATACAGATCTTAATAAGCAACGTCGTAGGGGTTGTAATGTGGGACAAACAAATAACACATGGTTCAAATCTTGCACCCAATTTCCACCTAAATCCCAAATTCTTTCCTCCCTAGTAAGACCGTTTCATACAGAGCACTATTCACGGCTTGATGTAAATCAGTACTCTGTGCATGGGCTGGCTGCGAACAGTGCTCTGTGCATAGTTTGTGGACTACCATCAGAGCATATTGTATGGATGGGCACGTGCCATACATTGCTCTATGTGTGTGCCGCTGTCAAATAGAGCTATACAGGTGATCTGGTGCCATATAGTGCTCTGTGATTGGTGCTATATATTGGACAGTACATGTACTGATGTCAGAGTGCTCTCTGTATGGGATAGCATTGTACTGGCTAGTTTGTGATTTCATGGAATACCATTACTGAGAAACCATTTAACCTGTTCCATGGAAATATCCAGAATGAAAGGCATTTACCATTTTGTAGAAACCGATTCATACAATGTCTTTTTGGTCGGAATTGGCTTTCGAATACTTATTTTTTAAGTATAAATGCAATGCTTGCAGGTCTCACTTTCAGAAACAGTTTTGTCAGATATATTTATTTCAGTGCTTTACTTCAGGGGACTTTACATCATATTTATATCTTTTACAAAGATATATCTGACCCATCACTACATGTAAACACCATCCTTAGCTGACCCCTCATAATCCCTGAACACAATCAATCCGTGCAGCCTAAAATCCCTCACCACACCTAAACTGCATTCGCCCCTGAAGCCTAAAAGCTCTTTGTACTTCAAAAAACCACCATCCCTGAACCATAAAATGACTCACTACCCTTAACTCCACCCATTACTGATACCTAAAAACACCTTTCTATGCGTAAAACCCATCCACCCCATACCCCTTAAAACACCTCAGCACACACAAGTTCCACCCATCCCTGAACCCTAATAAAACCCTTAAACACCGCCCATCCATGACCCATAAGAACTCCTCATCACTCTAAATTACTCGAACCCTAAAAACCCTATCTACATCTAAACTCCACCCATCCTTGAATCCTTAAAACCCCTTACCACCCTAAACTCCACCCCACCCTGATCACTAAAAGCTCTTCACGACTCCAGCTGCTTTGAACCTTAAAAAACCCTTACCAGCCATAAACTTCACTCATCCATGAACCCTAAAACCTCTCAACATAGTGTTTGATGGATGGATGGACTGGTGTCACTTGGGCGCTGCGCATAGTTTAGAGTCGGACAGTGTTGATGGATAGATTGGTGTCATTTGGTCTGTGCATGGGCAGAACATGAAACTCTGATGTCACATGTACCTTTTAGCACACGAGTTACAAAGGCAATGTCTGTAAAAGCATGAAAACTAGGTTTAGCTGAGATTTGATCTTAGTGGCCATTTGCGTATATATCTAACTGTTAAAAAATGAAATGTTTCACCTTTCTGCTACAGTATGCATGTGCAGTATTGTGTTGTACCATGTGCAGTTGTCCTTTTGTGAAATATTCCTCACACTAGGCATGGAGTTAACCACACAAATTCTCGACGCTGGCTGGCAAAACTAATTTGTTAAACCCAAATGTGACATTTTGCATTTTGAAACAGCAGATGACAGGAAAGTATTTGTATCAACATCGCAGTCTAGAAAGCGCATTTATCGAAAGTAGCAGTACACGTTCTAGATTGCAGTTTCACAGCCTGTATTCTCTGCCTTGGAAACAAGTCTTGGTCTAGCTAATAAAAAAAGAGTGCAACTCTACAGTCTTAGCACCATAAGACCTATGTGCAGCTCTGTGGGTTAAAGTGGTAGCAGCAATATTCTGCATACGACCTTTAGGATGCAGTTCGAATAGCCAACCAAGAAAGTATTATTCATTGGGCAATGGCGACTCTTGTTTACAATGTGATATAGATATAACAAGACTGTAACGGCAAGCGCGTAGACGTTAAAACGAGGTAGTATCCAACCAATTCAGTTGTTTCCATTGAACAGAAATCCCCCCCCAGACCACTTGCCGGTATATGGTGCCTGTTGTGCTCGTGCACGTACGCGTGCTCTCTACGAGCTCCCTCTCCTTCGGTGCCATGTAAGTCTCCGCACTCGTGTCTCCCTGCGCCGAGTTGCTGAGCGACTCTTCGGCACGGCTTGGACGTTTGACTGTGGAAAAAGGTAGGGCTAGGACCTTTCTCAAGATTTGCCCGGCGCTAACCGCCCTTGTACCATTCAAATTACCAAGCAATGAGGCAGGCGCCGGAGACCAGAAGGCAGGAAACAGAAGTTTTATTCCGACGGAGCAGAACACATCAGATCGGACAACAAGGTATCGTCTCGAGGTGCTCTAACAGCCTCTCGGAGGCCTGGCCTCTTATACACTGGTTTATGGCATGTGACCTTTCTTTATTACAATCAGAACTTTGTAAAGCAAGGAAAAGACATCCCCGTAATCCTCGTGTCAATCCCACCCCCATATACCTCCACAATAGAGGTCCTCAACCTGCTGATAAGAGAAGGGGGTCATCACGCAGCTGAGTGTTCCGTCGAGTCTTAGGATGTGTGCGCCTGATCATATCCCAGGGGGTGGGGAGGCCCTGATCATCAGTGTGTCCTTTGAAGAGGGGCGATTCCATACAATAAGGGGCAGTAAATGATATCTCCCGGCTTAGGCGATGGCCTCGGTCCTGTGTGGACAGCTGGACACGGGGTGAGGGGTCATCAAAGGAGTGGTATTCATGCCGCGTGGACAATCCAGTGCGGAGGGAAGGTTTATCAACAGAGGGGCATTCATGGGAGGAGAGGAGGTGCTGGTCAGGCGCTGGCGTGACTCCCAGGGACAGGGTCATGCGGAAGGGTCATGCTCATGAGAGGGAGGGAGGGGGAGCCAGGGTGCGCGGAGGATGCTTGCTGGGTCAGAGGGGCGCGCTGGCAACCGATCGTGGACAGGGAGACCATGATACCTAAAATGGTTGTCGTGCACGTTGTACATAGGTGACAAGCTGGCGCAGATGATGTTCAGTTCGTAAACTAAAATTCCACATGACGCCTTTGACTCTTGAACAGTCAGGGGCGGCTGGTGACATTTGAAAGTGGTAGGGCGTAAAATGATTGTCATACTGCGCCGTGAGCCCGAACCACCATAAGAGAAAATTTTGAAAAAAGAGAACAAAAATGGTGCACTTTCAAGCAAATTTGAGAAAGCAGGAAGGTTAATAAAGCAATTGCCAGCAGTCAGCAGACAGTCACTAACTCACTACACGCACCAGCACTAGGTCTAGTGTGACTGTGTGCGCCGGTGACGTGGGCTGTGCTGCGCCTGGGACGTCACCACACACACAGCCATGGCCAATCGCTACTTCCTGGCTTCACTGAAGTCACACAGTGACTGGCCATAAATCTGTAATGACAGGTACACAGGTATTACTGCACAGTAATTACCACAGTATGTAGAATGGTAATATTTAAAGACTGTAGAAGTGGGTGCCTTAATTCCTCCATCTCTCCCTTCATTCTCTGCTCAACCTGCCCTTCTTTCTGTACTTGGCCTTTCCATCCTACCTTCTCTCTTCCTTCCTCCTTTCCTCTCCTCTCCTCTCCCATCCCCTACCCCTCTTCTCCTCTCCTCCTCTCCTCCTCTGCCGGTCACCCTCCCAGCCCAGCCCGCCCCTCCTCTCCTTAGCCCCACTTCCTTCATGTACTCTCCTGCCCTTCTCTACCCTTCCCACTACCCTCCTCCCCTCCTCCCCTCCCCTCAATTCTCCTCTCTCTACTCTTCTCTCTCTTCTCTCCTTCTCCTCCCTCCTTCCCATCCTGTCCCCTCCCCTCCTCAGCTCTCCTCTACTTCTCTTCCCTTCCATTCTTCCCGTTTCCTGAAGGGGCCCTGACACTCGTCTCGCAGGCCTCGTAGTCCGTTTTCCAGGCCTCCTCCTAATGTTCCGTTTCGCGCTGACACGAGTTTTATCATAAGAGGTGCGAGCCGGCAATTAGTCTGCGCGAGTGTTGCAATGAAGGACAACATAAATAGAATAACTTCAAGTGTGAAGTTTATTGCAAGATAGAAAAGTTGAGGTGGTCACAGTGATGACGTGACGAAGCCAGCCAGAAGTCCGACTCCGCAGACAGTCACTGAACTCACTACACGCATCAGCACAAGGTCTAGCGTGACTGTGTGCGCCGGTGACGTGGCTGCACTGCGCCATGGGGGGGCACAGTTAGTATTCTCCCTGATCGCCCATTTAGACCCTGGGGCTGCCGCGGCCCTGGCGGCATGAAGCAGCACCCTTGGGTCCCTTCTAAAGGTGGAAGCCTGTGCTCTGCGCATGCTCGGGCTGGTTATATCCCTGTGCCGCTCAAACAAGCTGCCGCAGCCCAGCCGGTGTCGCCCCACCCCCAGGCTTCAGCAGCGTGACGCGAGGAAGGAGTCGAGGACGGAAGGTCAAGGTAAGGAGCATTGGCAAATACAATTGCATTTTGCCTGCTTAGCGTGCGTGCGTCCATGTGGCTTAGTGGGGCTACGCCCCAACGCCCCAATGGACGCACCGCGCCTGTGAACAGTGCTTGCCCGGTCCCCGTGTTCACCAGAAGCTTCCCTGCCCCAAGCACACATTGTTGCTGGTGGCGAAGCTCCTTGACTGGTGTGTGTGACGACTGACTCCACTCGGCCAGAAACCGAGCCGCAGACATTGTCTGGGTGTGAAAGGCTGACACCGTCTTGGTCATTTGGAGGGGATTCAAGCACAACTGAAAAGCTTGAAAGCGTGTAGGTGTGTATTGTTGTGAACCAAGCAGAGGAGTGTTTGCTTCCGTTAAGGAAGATTTCCCTCCTCACAACCTCCTGCAATCAATGCCCAATTGGAGTCGATGTTGTATAGTGCATAGTGGGCCGGAGTCGCACTAGGTTCGGTGAAAAGGCTGGTGCAACGAGGCGGTTGCTGGTGCATTCCAGGATTTTAAAGATTTTGGAGCAAATCAATACATATTTACAAAAAAAAAATACCACACATTTTTTAAAGAAGTGTAGTATGATGAGGACACAATCGCTCGTGCCTGTAGCTAAAAGTTAAATTGAACTGTAGCGTTTATTTAGCACTTACTGTTCCTGTTTGGGTTGTGGGGTGTGTGATGACCACTGAGGTGCAGCTATCACGTGATGTGATGCAGCAATTAGCGGTGTGATGGACAAAGAGGGGAGAGGAATAGGCGCATAGTTTACAGTTTTCATTAAGCTGGCAGCTTCGCGCTTAGCTAGTTACTGCACTGGGTTGTCCATTCTGATAGCTGAGTAGGTGTAGGCTAGCGGCAGAGATGATGGGGACATCTGCTGGGATTAACTTTACTATCATTCGATATTATTATCATTGTGAGATGTCAAGAAGAAGTCAGTCACAGTACGCAGCTGGTTGAGACTTGCAGTGTTTGACAATGGAAGTCCTTCATTGACCACTGGTATGTGGCAAATCTCTATAGTTATTCCATGCCTGTTCAGTAGGTGATGGGTGGTTTATTCTTCTGGGCTGGGACAGTACTAGATGATCAACATGACCTGTAAAGGTTCTATCTTGTGCAAGTGTAAGAGTATCAAGCAATAGAAGGAAATTATTTTGCAGCCTGTTTGAAATACCGCCGTCTGCCTGACCGCTCAGTGTTAGGGTGCTAGTATTTGGAGGTCCAGGAGGGTTATATATAAATTGACTTCACTATGCAGTGCCCAGCCTAGACATAGGCCAGCCATTCAGAACTTACCTGGATATAAAAGGTTTCGTGCTGCTGGGCTGTTCTATATGTGTGAACTGTAGATTGTACTTGAATGAGCTATTATTATTCCGAGTTCCATCCCAGGGCTTTAGGTAATGCAGCCATCTTTTATTTAGCCATGCTTTCACCTCTCTGCTGAAATGTAAATGCTCCTGAATGTTTGAAATCTTGGCTGGCAGTGAATTCCAGAACTTTGCGGCATGTAATGTGAAAGCGGTCCCTGCCTGGAGTGCAGTGCCATATTTTGTTTGTATTGCTAGAATTTAAGTTGTAGGTAGAGTGGTCTTTTTCCTTCGGAGGCTCAGTAAATGATGCAGAGTTCCTTCATCATTGCCAGTGTAGTGATTGCATGACTGAAGTTTTGTGTTCTTTTGGGTATAGGTGGCAAGCAGTCTTCCATGGTTACCTCTAAGTTTCTGACTTCTCTTGACGTTAGCGAGCATCAAGTGCCTTTGTCCAAATGCCAGCAAGATGGCATTTTTGATATTGTCCATAGGTGATATTCCATATTCCTCTAGTAAGCGAGTCCCACAAACTGTCCTGTTTTGTATTTGACTCGCACCCAGGGTGAAAACGGAGGTGCTTCGGATAGAAGATAGCAGTTGGACCAGACTGGAACAGACAGCTGTAAATGCACTGTAAGGGAAGGGAATTATTAACTTAGTGCATTCCTGGCCTGAAAGGCGCACCCAGCAAAAACAGCCACCTTTTTAGAAGAGTGTATTTTCATACTTCCCGAAGTCTCTCAAAATAAACTTGCGGTATTCGAGAGACGGTAAAGACAGTGTAAAGCCAGCGGAGCTGCCAAACCCCAAGATGAGGCACATTTTTAGGAAGTCTGAGTTGCTTGTGGGTGCGATTCATGGGGGGATGTATAATGGAGAATGGAAATTTTCTTTCTTGCTCTGTCCCATTAACTTCAATCAAGATAACCCAGGAGTTTTAGCAACCCACATTACCATGGAATTGCTGCCCAGTGAATAATATTCAAGAGAAATCTGAAGAGCGCAGTAGAAGTGTTGACCTAAAGAAACTCACAGAGTATCCAGTTTAAGACTTTTGGGCAAGGTACTTATTTATTATGATGTGACTTGGTTGCTGGAGTTGCGAAGCAAGGAGGCGTGGAGGAAGCGAGGAGGAGTGGTTTGGAGCCATTGATGTGATAGCTGTGGTCTGCAGTTGTTCTCCGTGCCCTACTGCTCTCTGTTCCGGCCTTCCTCTACTACAGCCGCCACGTTATGCTTGGAAAGGGCAAGGATGGGGATGACGGGGATCGTGCTCTGGGCTCTGTGCTTTAGTGCTCCGACCTCTTGGGTGGCACTGCCAGCGATGTGGTGGCGAGAGATGAGCCAGTGACCAATATGGAGTTGAGCAGGGCAGGAGAGCAGTAAAGTTGTAAGTGCCTCCGGTCTGCCTCTGGCTCATGCTGGGCAGCCGATAGTTTGGCGGTGGAGAACAGGTCAGCACAATTTAGCCCAACCCGGCTTGCTATTACTCCTTTGGCGCCATCAGAGCCTTTTGTCAGCCTGCCTCATCCTCTGTAGCCACCCGCCCGAAATGGTTTGAGTGGAGACCTCTCTTCCCTCGACCCTGCACAGTAGGAAAAGCAAAAAGGGAGGGGAGTAGAAGCCGGTGCTGGACGTAAGAAGACGAAGGGAAGTACAGGGGAGCGATCAAAAACAGAGCTGTAGCTCCTTCATTGGGGCGGAAGCGGCCGGCATTAGGGTGGTGCAACTTGCTCCAGGGGGGGTTCTACCACCAACTCCCCCTGCTCACTCGCACCGTGTCTCGCATGCTTGTGCCTCCTGCAAGCTTTAAGGTTGTGGCGGTGCATCACTATCTTCCTCTCCTCATATTTTTGCAATCAGAGTGCACGAGCTAGTGCCATGTAATCTGTGCGAACATTTCAGAGCATGTGCGAGAAGATTGTGTACCCCCAGTCCCTCTCCGGAATCAAAATCCAAGGCGAGAGGAGAAGTCACTAAGTTTCTTTCTTGGGCTAAGAGGTCCTGGTTATTAAAACGCAGCCCTTCGAAGATACATAACCCTCGCATGTGCCTACTCAGTGGGACACCAACACATACTTACTTGCCGGTCTGCATTCTGCATACATTCTCTGTCACTACTAGGAAATAATGTCAGCCAACAATAGCAGTTCTTAGTGGTGGTCATTGTTGGCCGCAGATTTATTAATATCAATAAAAATATTAATAACAATATTAATAACATACTGGTTGTGCAATCTTCATTTGCGAACTCTAGTCATCAGTCATGCACATCACATTACAGATTATGACACCTTCCTCTGGTACAGGTGTCCGTCTTTTGTGCACTCCTCAGTTCGTAAATGGCACTTGTGCGCAACCAGTTCTTAGTCAGTTTATTGGTGTTCCAGTGGTTGGTTGGCCACACCCCTTTTGGGTGTCATGGAGGGGAGCTTATCTGCCTGGAGTTAGGTCCCCAGCTCGCTACCATTTGCGCCCTGCCGTCCGGCCGGGTCTGGGCCGCGAGTGCCGTCTCCATCTGTTCCTCCCCTCCTTTGTGCGGCCACGTCACCCTGCCGTGCGGCATTCAAAAGTGAGTGGCCCTCCTCCTACACATCGCCCACCGGTGTGTTTGGTTAGCCAACCATTGTAGGATTTCCGCCAAACGCCTTCCCCCAATGTCCAGCACTGCGACTCTGCTGTTCCTCAGGTGTGGGTGGGTGGGCTTCAAGCGATGTCGTTGTCGCGCCGCTCTCCCAGCTCCCTGAAGACGTTGTGCTTCTGCTGGGGAGCGGCGGTGCTTAAATCCTCCTGAGCCCCCCTAGAGGGTCTCAGGTGAACTCCCCTGATTGGGGGGTTCAAAGGTAGCAAGGTTGACCATTGGTCGCCCTCTGGGGGCGCCCGGGTTACAAGGTCACTTCCTGTCGGAGTGGCTGGTGCGCACCCCGCTTCCGCTGGTTCCTGGCCGCTTCGGGGCGCCCAGAACCAGTTCACACCCACTGTTTGCACCGCGTGGGTTATGGCGCCGGCCCTCGAGCCTCCCCCTCCCTACGGGAGGGTGCGGCGGCCTCTGCAAAAAAGGATAAAATGAAGTCTTAAGTGTGGTGCTAGTAGATATTATCGCCAAGTGAGAGTCCAGGCCTGTTGCGGAAGCGGCCCAGCCAGGTCTAGGTGCGACTGGCGGTCTGCCGGGCAAGTTGCTACCTCAGGCTTTCCCGCCCCCTTGTTAAGAACAAGACTGAGACCCAGGCAGAGTTATGACTGCAAAAAATTACGTTCAGGAAAATATGTTTACATAAGAGCTTGCAAAAAAACAACGCTAATCCTTTAAGGAATAAAACGATATAGATAAACACACTGAAAGGATTTAACACCGTTTCCACCTTCTTCTAAAAAAATGAGACCAGCCTAAATAAAGCAGTGATGATGAAGTTTAGACCTGAATCTCTTCCTGGAAAGGCTGAAGCGGAACCTGAAAAATTTCTTTTAGCAAATCCTACCAACTTTTCACCTGAAATCAGAGTGACTCCGTCGGGGGTTGAATGAAGCCCTGAACTCAGAATGGAAGGTTTTCTGCTAGCAGAACTTAACGTTTACTCTCTCGGAAATAGAGCAACTCAGTCAGAGGTTGAATTTTGCCCTGATCCTAGAGTGGTGGGCCCTCCGATGGAAGATTTTACTCTCCCAGACATTAATATCAATCTGAATCCCATTCCAAAGGTCACTCAGTCTTCTAATCCTCACACTTCTGATATTTCACCGCGCTCAAACTCACTGTACTTTTTCCTTGGTCTTTCTATTAAGATGCAGCTCTTTAGTAGTACACCCAGTGAAACATGTATATTAAACTCAAGGGTGTCTGTCACCCCTGACTTTTCCTTGAGTCCTCATCCACTAAATAAAGATCCAGAGGAAAAAATACTGATGTCTGACTCCTTTCGCGTGTCCTATGTTCACTGGGAGTGCAGGACAGCTAAGCACAATATAATCTTCAATGGACCGGTTCTTTACAATCCAAGACTCTTGTATGCAAATTATGTCAGCATTCTGTTCTTTCAAGAATAACTGATAAAAGAGGCTCAATTTTACTTGAAGGCCTGAGAAACTTAGACCTATTAATTGCTAACGGAAGATTAGGAAATTATATACCAGCAACAATGACACATAAAGGCGCCTACTGGAGGATCTATTATTGATTACCTAATTGTTTCAGCAGATTTTTTCAGTAAGCTCTCCAGTATGGACATTTTGGAAGATGCGCTTATCGACCACATGGTGGTCTGCTCTAAATTCGAGATGACTTGTGCCAAGGTAGGCTCTTGGAATTTTAAGGATAAATCTGTAGGTTTTAATAAAGCAAACAGCAAAATCTATTGGATTACTTTAGCTGCTTCAAAACCTAAAGATACCTTATCAGTTTTAATAGGAGATCTGCAGCATATGGTAGTGTTAGATCTACATCCTCCTCAAACTGATCTGTTGGAAGCTTCTGGCCACAATATAAGTTCCATGGTTACGTCATGTTAATCTATAAATTTACCTGCTAGACGGAGACCGCCTTTTAATCCACTGCTTCATATAACTAGGGAAATAAATAATGTGGGAGGGCCCAGTTCCTGAATTTTTCTCTCGTACTAAGTAAATTCATACATCTATTAAAGAGGAAAAGATCGAGGAAAAAATGCTCTCTAAGACAAAGAAAGGAAGATCCTGGTTGGGTCCAGTTGAAAGAGGCGGCTTAAAAAAAACAATGCTAAAAAGTATTGGGAAATAATCGCGGATTGTTGTGGCACTAGAGTAAAATCTCTCCCAATTCCTATAAAAGAAGAATGGAAATCTCCTCTCGTAGAACTTTATTCTGAAAACCCTAATTCTTCTTGCTCTGCCTCTATTTTGGCTCATCTCCGTAAAGTCCTTGAATCCAGCTATGCGCCCTCAAAGGGTGAAGTTGTAGAACTTTTTTAAAAAATTAGAGCTTCAGGAACAATGGGTCCTGACAACATCCCTATAACAATTATCAAACAAGCATTGGCATAGCCAATAGGTCCCACGAAATCCTTTAACCCGTTGGCTGCGCTGCGAATTCTACCATGGTGCGGGAATTCTAATCAGTGGGCGGGGTTTGGATGGCTCCCTGCCGCCCTACGCACACGCCCACCGTCACGTGGGATGGCCGGGGGCTGTCCGCAGCACCAAAGGGGTTAAAGAGAGTCATTTTCTCTCTGGATTTCCCTTCTATTATTGCAATTCAGGAGCAGCAACATTGTGGTGTCACTAGGGCTTTAAGTGGACGCTTTTTCAATGTTCTATACATGCCATAGTTGCTGTTATTAATCTTATGCAACTAACAACCATTGACAAAGCCAATAGTCCTGACTTGTTGTAGGTATGATGTTACTTGTTGTGTCATATATCTGGAAGCAATGACAGAAACATCTAAATACAAGTCGGGTGGCACACTATGCGAAGTTCAGATTATTAGCTTATGAGTTTTTAAGCTACGTCTTTAATTGCATTGGCCACGTTCCTTTGAGACCCCCCCCCCCACACAGATTTTTCATACCACTTAAAGCCCTGCCACCAAGGCGAGGCTTCTGGCAAACATAGCCTTTGGGAGCGATATAATTTTGCTGTCATAAAGCCTGGCGTACTCCGGTTTAAAAGTAACTGCAGAATACTGACCAATAGGCTGGATGTCAGTACATGGATTTAGGCCGGGGGTGGGGAGGGAGTCCCATATGTTGACCGCCTGGTGGTAGGCACAAGAGCCTAGTTAGCAAACTGTGACATGGTGTCAGAATGCGCATGTTCACCACAAGTCCTGTTTGTTCTTTTTCTCACTGATGCATAGTCTCTGTTTTCACACGATTAATTTTCTTACCTAATGCAACTATTCAACCAAACCTATGCCCTCAGAATCCTGGCCATTCCCAACAGCCAAGAACCTACGCTTTTGAAAGGAAATGCATGTTTCTTTTAACGCATCATTCTGCCCTTACGGTTCTCTGCAAATCGAGCTCTGTGGCTGTAATTCTACGTGAAATGCATTTTACCAATTTATTTTACGAGAAACTGGTGCTGTACGTAGCGGTTAGAAGAGACATGGAGTTAATAGGAAAAGGAGAAAACAAAATAAGATCTTTATCAAATGGAATAGAAGAATCAAGAGTAAACGGATATATCTGCCTTATCCATTCGTATGAATTGAGCAAGCCATTTGTGGGGGCTTTTTGCTGTTTTAAACCAGCAGGGGGTCTAGAGTGGCCGTTTTAGTGAGAGGAGGTTTGTCCAAGGCCTGTTGCTTCGTAGCATGACTTTAATTCCTGTGTTTGCATCCTTTCACCTCCTGTTCTGCTGGCCCTTGGTTCCCTAGTGCCAACCAGGGTGCTCTTGAGTGCTGGCTGACGCGCGCAAGCTGAGCCGAGCGCGATCCTCATCTTCCCAGCGCGCACGCGCTACCTGCAGCGGCTCCTCATCCCCATGCTGCAGGCGTGGGGAGATTGATGAATCTGATCCTGTGACCTTGAGAACAGTTGCTCTTACCAGTAGCAGGACTTGCAATTTTTCATGCAGCAGAGGAAGAAAAATGGAAACCGGGGTTTCTAATGATATTTTCCTCTGTGGAAAGCAGGCTATCTGCTAATGGTCAGTGCTGCAGAATGTGGCCGCGACCAGTGCCCAGCGACGCCTATCAATGAGGGCTTTGTACCCTGTGTGCTTGGAGCGGCCGCGGGAATAACAAGCCCATTAGTGGTGCGTGCGTGTGTGTGCGCTAAAAAGAATTTGCACCAGGGCCAGAGTGACCGCCATCTGTTTCCAATTAAGATAATTGGAAACAGATGGCGGACCTGCTCACTCCCGAGCTGCGTGTGCCAATGCAGAGAGAAGGCGGGCAATGAACCCGCCTTTGGCCAATTGCATGCTGTCTTTCTTAGAAAGACGCACGCAAAGGCCAATAAAAAAAGCGCACGAGCGTGTGGTGCGAGTTTAAAAGCCCTTACTAGAAGCCTCTCCTCACAGTGCATGCGCGCTGGCGAGATCTAAAAAGAGACTCTGCTGTGCGCCACGCACCATACTCTTCTGTTTGACTGTTACTACCTGGAACGGAATACGCCCGCTGTCATGGTCTGGAAGTATCCCAATTCATTTATACAAAAAGGGTCATAGACACCACCCGGGCAACTACAGGCAAATAGCTTTATTAGATGCTGTGGGGAAAATATTTACTCTCAGTATTCTTGCCCATCTCACTGACTGGGTGGTGGAGGAGAAAGTTCTCCCTATAAAACATGCAGGATTCAGAAAAAATCACTCTACCCTGGATAACATTAGTATGCAGAAATTGATAAAGGAGAAATACACTTTTTTTCCCTACGTCAAATGTATATGTGGCATTTATATTCCTTTCAACAGCCTTTGATAAGGTACACCGGCCAGTATTGTGAAAAAAAATGCATAAAATGGGGGTGCCTACTCCTCTGTTACCTTTTAATTATTGCACTGCACTCACAAACATGTTGTCAAGTACTAATAGGGGGAAATCTGGGCCTATCAACAGTGATATCCACAGAAAAAGCCCGAAGCAAGGCTGTCGACTAGACACGCTACTTTTTTCTTTGTACGTAGCAAATTTACCTGAATGCTTTTCTCCCTTAGAAGGGGATGCACTGAAGATAGGCGGTAGCCCTTTTGCATCTCTCATGTAAGCAGATGATGTTGCAATTATAAACCTGACCCCCAATGAGCTGAATAAAAAGTTGACATCACTGCAGAAATATATGATGACAGTTTCTGAAGATAAATATTTCTAAAAGTAAAGTTCTGATCATGAAATGTAACAGAAGAAGAAAATTTTATAATCCTAATTGCAGCGTTGGTCCCGAAAAGCTGGAGATTGTAGATTTCTTTCTCTACCTGGGGAAAGTAATAACAGGCAATACAAAGAATTCCCCAGAGATACTTATCTTGCAATTTAGATCATGGTATTCAACGTTGGCTTACTCTATGCCGCATGAATCTCTTGCCATTAAATGATCTGAAAGCAAATATACAAAACTGCATAAAAAATGTAACATCAGCCTGCAAAGTTCTCCTCTATCCAAAGAATGAAATAGCGTGTGCACAATTATTTAATTTTTCTAAGGAGTTTTTGAATATATTTTTTTGTTTTCATTATATCCTACTTAAGTAGGTCCCTCCCTTAGTTGTACATACCTTATTTAATTATATGTATATAGAGGAGTATTAATGGCATGGCTTATGTCATTTAATTTGATAACGGTTATCTCTCGGGCTCTTTAGTATGTTTATGATTAGGCTTGTGGATCACAAGATACTTGCCCTCCTCGCAATTACGCTTTTAAGTTTCTGGCCTCTGTACTTCTAACGGCTAATGGATTTAGCACTCTTTGGATTTAGCACTCTTTGGATTACATTTTGCACGTTACTGCTGCTATTTAATTGTTGTTTGCACAAAAATTGGGATATATTTTAGCTTTGTAACCATTGCTGCTAAGGAAAAATTAATTGTTAGTTATTAATGTGTTAGTTTCTTCCTTAGAATTTCTTTTGGTCTATAACCTTCTGCTGCTATATGAGGCACTTTATCTAAAATTGGATCCATTATGAAGCTGCTATTGCCTGGTATTTCAATATTCACAAATTGCATATGTATTTAACTTGATTTACTTGTTTGCGGTAAAGGATTTAACTATGGTATTGTAATTAGTTTTTCCATCATAATGATGAATATTCTTACCTACCTTTTGCTCATTCGGTGCCGTTGCTTGCATTCATCTGCCTGTGGACATTTTACTTTGCTTCGTAAGGGAGAATTCAGAACTGGTTATGAAGTATCTCGATACCTCTATGATGGACTAACTTGCACTTAAACTGCTGCTTCTATATAGTTATAATTTCTCTTTCCCAATGAATTTTTAAATTAATTAAAGTGATTTTGCTAGAATTTTAATATAGTGTCTGTCTTTGTATTCTTTCCTATCTACTGTGGAAATGAACTAAGCTTGTATGTTAACATTTTTATTATGCAATAATTGTGTATATATTTTTTGTTAGCCTCATTGGAGATCCGAATTCTTAATAAATATATTGAATTGAATAGAATAGTGATTGCTGCAGGTCACAGGTTAGAATCCTAATTGGTTCCTCTTAGCCCTGGTGAGGACATGACACCAAGTCTGTACGAAGTTCAGATCTAGACTTGCCGTACATAGGTTGCAGTTTTGACAGTGGGCTCTGTTTAAGGTATTAAAAAGTGTTTATTTTGTTAGTGCAGACATTCGTGTGTTTTTGTGAGCTATGTGAAAAACTGTGTCTATGCATTCTTGTTAAATATGGCAATGTTATGTCCCCTGTTTTCTTCCGGGAACAGGTTCAATTATATTGCACCTTCAAGTTAAGTCATTTTGCCTACAGTGCTGCTTTAAAAAAAATAAAAATGTTTCACTTCACGTACCATCAGCAAATCCTTGCCCGTTCACCTTTGATCCTTCACTGAACATAGTGAACTATTCTTGCTTCCTATTTTCAAGTTTTTCTATCTGCACTGTCCTAAAGACTGAAGTGAGAGCCTTACACTTCACCCTTTCTTCCACCTAAAGCCATTGCGGTGTCTCAAACTCAGCAAAGATGCACTGTTTATACTCGATTTTGGTACATACCATAGTTGCATGATTCTCTCCACGCTATTTCCTACTAAACTCTTTTTAGGTCCCACGTGCGAACGCAGCAAATGCGCTGCTTCACTACCGAGACTCTATTGCTGCCACTTTCTGTCCCGAAGGGAGACAGGAGGTGGCAAGCACATGCACGCACATCTTCTCCTGTCCACGCTCGCGGCTTTTGAGCGGAACACGCGCCGTGGGTGCTCTCTCTCTCACGCCGACAACTTGTTAAAGAAAGCCCCAGGTGTCGGTGTTTTCGCTTTCATTTCTCTAGCGAGGCACGTAAAACTCTATTTTTTCAGCATTATATGCTTTTAGTAACCAGCGCTGCACGCCGCCTATGTCGTGCTAGTTAATAAAAGCACATAATATTAAAAAAATAGACCAATAGGTCTCGTTTTATTTGTCCACTGCTCTCTACCCGGGACTGCCACTTCTGAAGCATTTGTTCCTTCCCCTGTAAACAAGGCTGTTAATCTTGGTTGGGTGGGAGGGGGTAGACAGCCTTTTGCTTGAAATCAACTGCGGCGGCAGAGCCTGCTTCCCAGTCCCGCCGTAGTCCTGCCGCATACAGGCACCAACTCCTTGCCCCTCCCCTCACAGATCGGACTCTTGTCGGGGACCTACGCTTCACTCTCACTTCCCTTTTGTGTATTAACACCTCTCCTTCCCTCCCTCCCCCACCATCTCAATCAGGCCAAGCTGCATGATTTCACTATCTGCCCCCAAAGAACGATGTAGGGGTCATTCTCCTGTGGCACGTGTCCAGACAGAGCCATGCTGCCATTCCAAGGAAGTCTGGTGCCACAAGGGTCAGAGGCAAGCATAGAGCTTCAGATCTCTCTTTGGTAGTAAAAACCAAATAACATGGTACTCCGCAACACTAATCAGCCCCTAGCTACAGTAAATGGTTATTCCCATTTATCGATATTCAGTGATCAAAAGAAGTTCAATGTTTCAAAACATTGTCTGAAAAGTGGAGCACGTCTGTAAGTACTCATTATTTGAAATTCAAATACTCCACAGGTAAGGACTGCATCTTTGATTGCAAGTCTACGCTTTTCTTTGCAGCTAGTGGGGTACTTTTGGTAGGTAAACCGCAAAACTTTACAAAGAAACATCTTTGTTAAAAAGAAAAGGGAGAAGAGATGGATTATAAACCACCTAATCTTTGTTGTGCAGTTGTTACTTTTCGACTTGCGTTTTATTGTAGCAGACACAATGAGAGATGACAAGTTGTAGCTGTGTGTCCAGAACATTTGCTCAGTCGCGTTGCCTCACACGTTGTCATGACCTTGTATGCTTGATTACTTATTTTTCGCCAGTTTATAATATGTTATTGCAAATGGCCCAATCTCACGAAGGGGACTTTAAGTCATCCTTTGCAAATGGCAGCTGCCCATCAGAGAACACCATGTACAAATCTCCGTGCCAGTGAGGGTGAATTATTCTGGCATACCTGGAATTTAATTTGAATCAAAAATGAGAAATGAAACTTAAAAAACATACTTAGTACATTCATCCACTGCACAGCTATCTCACAAACATAATAACAGTACAAGTTGGCTTAGCGAGTGAAACGTCGCTGCTGACTTGGGATGTTATGGATGACCATACTTCTGAGGTGGGTAAATGTTATATCTTTACAATGAGTAATGTTGACAGTTGCAGTTGCTATTTAAAGCACTTAGAGGTGACAGGAGCAGCACTTTAAAATGTTTTATTCTTGTTCGAGTTCTCAGTTCAAGGTAGCAACACACCTTAACAGCAGCCCCTGCAAAATGCCTAGTGGTAAGGGGTAATAATTTGCCTAATCTTTATGAGCAAGGGAATCGCGTCAGAGACCCAACCGATTTGCAGAGGATCACACAATGCGAGGAGGCAAGGGACAACTGTGATTAGTGTGCGAGTCTGCTTTTTACACCGGTGACACTTGTTTTCCTGCTCCAGCAGAAATTGTATTACTGCGCATAAAAAGGAGCCCATTGGTTTAGCCAGAGCCATGAATGATAAAGATGACAATAGAGTCTTATTAATTGAGATACCCCCCAGGTCTGCAGGGACTGTGTTTCCCAGACCCCTCTGAACGTGTTTCAGTCATGCCATCAATAAGTGAAACAAACACGCGTTCAGGCTATTTAACAATGTATGGGTTTTGATTCATTCTTTTCGGTTCCCTTTATTGAAGAATATTATCCACCTCTTAAGTATGATGTCACCGGTGACACAGCCCAGGACCTATTGTACCTGTGACCTCACTGGGTACCAAGTAGTGCCTTTATTTCTCTATCCTTCTGCCCAGGTTATATACTGATCGCTACACCTTTGACCCCCACACCTGACCCCACCCTTCCGTTGGAATGACCCCCTCCCCGTGTCGGGCAGATGCTAGTACAGACCTCCCCACCCCCCGCCCGCTGCTACTTCAATGACCCTCCTCCCTCCCCCATTGCAAACAGAGCTCACTGAGTACAGTGGTGAAAGGAGGTGCAAATACTGAAGATGCTCCTCCTTTTGACTGTCTGGCTCCTTTTCCCCTCTTGTTCTTCCTCCATTGGGTCGGCTCCCTGGTTTTCTTTGGTCTTGGCCCTCGTAACTTTTGGACTGGAACTCGTGTGCGCCCCGCCAATTTGGGACCCTCTCCTGTTGTCGCTCTTGCCCTGGGTGCATATTGCTATGTTGAGATGGTTTCCATCGATGCCCACAACCCGGGTCTGCCATTTTGTTGATTCTTGTCCTTTCCTTTGGTCCATTGGATTCCATCCTGCTGACCTTAAGACATTTCTCTTACGCTGGACTGCCTTATCTCTTTCTCCTCCCTCAGGCCCCCCTCTCTCCAATCTCAGCCTCCAACTCTTCTCCCCCACATACCGCTGTCTACCCCTTTTTATTTTAATTTAATTTAATTTTTATTTCTCTTTTCACTCTGTAAATATGTGATATATACTTGTCCAAGCCGAATCGCTGGTAAAATGGAATCCTGAGAAAATCTACTATTTGTATATATATGTAAATAGAGATAACTCTAACCACTAGTATATGTAGTAGACCTTTGTACTCACTACCATTCCAATGTGATTCTTAGAGTGTATCCATTTGAATATCTTCCTTGAGTGACTTTACAACTTATACATTTGCAATTTTTTCTATTTGTACACACTGCTTGCAGGTTTTTAAAACACATAAATCAAAGGCATAGTCATTTACAATGCCAATAGCTCAAACTCTTGCAAATGCGGACCTATTGCATTGCAAATGCTTGTTTAGGAGTGGCCAGAAACATTAAGCAGTACTAATCAATGCTGAAGCCCACTGTGACTCTTTCAGTAGTTACTCTGCCCTTTTCCCGGAGATAAGGCTGCATGTTGGCAAGAAATCGATTTTTTAAAATTCATGTACTAATGATCTTATTAGCATGCTTCTTTCAAGGCATCTGTTCATCAGGCAGGAAGCCCAAAGATTTCACTGATTGAGAAAGTCATACTTCCAATTTCCTAGAAACTCTTCCCAATTTTCTATCTTCGAAGCTTTGTACTCGGCGCCCAGCTTAGGAGTGCTTACTCTAGAACCTGCTAAAATTAGTTCCGTTTTGTGGACGTTCGGAGCCTGCCCCTCTGTTTCATATAGCTTGGCACTGTCTCCAGAATCCTCTTCAAGTGGTCGGGTATAGTCCTAGATATTACCTCTCCAAGCAACTGGATGTTGTCTGGCTTTATGTGAAGCCTCCCACCACTTTCTAAAAGCAAATTATATAGGGGCACATATATGTTAAAGATTACGTGACAGATGAGTGACTTGAGGTACTCCACAACTAGATATCATCAGAGCTATTATGGCACCATGGCTGATAACCCAAGTGCATTGTTACTGTAGTAAATATTTTAACTAGCCCTTGGTCATCTTTCATATATATACCTGCTATATTGTATAACCTTTGTATTTCGCAATCCACGATCAATAACATCAAAAGTGGCAGATACTTGAAGCAAAACCAATAGTGACCTCTGACCTTGATCAGCTGGCTTCAGAATTTTATCAGGGCAGTCTTTCTTTGTCTTCCTGGTCAAGATTGCAGTTGTAAAGCCCAGGAGTTTCCTTATTACATGATGGTTGTCTAGTGACCACTGTGTCCATGTTAATGGCCCACATCTGAAGTCAGAGCTTCAGTTAACGTTTTTGGACTAGTTAAGACATTCAATGACAGCATTTTGGTAGTCGTTACACATTTTGTAAATCAATAAATACTTCCATGCCTACAATGTTGGTGGTACATGGCTTTCTCAACAAAAAGTGGAAATCAATAGTTAGGTGATGTACCCGGCAGAGTCTGCCTTCCCCGTGTCCGTTCCGCGGAAGAAGGGGAAGAATGAGCATTGAGTGGAATTTGTAGGTGTGCCCATCACTGCACAGGAAGGGGGCGGGGTGCAGGGACACATTGAAGTAAATGCAAACCTGCATGTCTTAAAGTTAAAGAATAATAGTGGAACATGCGTATGGATGCTTTATTTACATGCATAGAAGCACATCCGTTCCTTTGAGAAGTGCTACAGAACTATGTAAAAGTGTGCAGAATATCTTAGTGTGTGCAGACCCGTTACACAGTCAAAAGAATTATATGCAAGGGCTTTAAAGAGCTTACTGATCTTATGGATTTCTATTTTTTTTTAAAACGTGCATTTTCTCATTGTCTCCGGGATAGCAGTGGTGCTGTAGATTAGTAACAATGAAAGCCTACCGAGCTCATTAGGATGAGTGAAACTGAGCTGGGATCCCAGGCAGCGGATGAGTGTACGATATAATCTTAGAAGATAAGCTTTTGATCCCTCACCTTTCTCACTCCCGCCTTTCTCCTTCCTGTTCAGACTATCAAAGGCTACAGCCATCCAAGCTTCACTGTAACCCTCTGCTCTCGGTCATTTGTCTGGCACTTCTGTGAAGGGGGTAGGGGTGAGGGTGGTAGGTTGGGGTTAATGAAGCACAGGAGCCAGACACACAGACCTTGAAGTAAGAGCAGGCTGAGAGGTGAGGCCCTCAACTGCGTTTTCTACTTTTTTTATACTACTTTTTGCAGCCACTTAGTTCGGGAGTCGAGGCTTGGCTGGAATCCCGTGGCATCTCTGCATATGTTTTAAAAGGGTTACACCCAAGGCACCAAATAAAACACTTCCAGAATTGCCTCCATTCTATTTTGGACTATGTCCAGTATATCTGAGTGATGAGCACATATTCCCATGATGCTTCTATCATATCAGTGTTTTTTCCAAAGTATGTCTTGCTAATGCTCAAAATATTTCAAGGTGTTGTCATGTGCCAGGATGTTGCCAATCTGTATCTTTTCCACCATCCTGCCAATAACATCAGGATGCTGCTGAAAAGTTTCAAGGTGTTACAATTCGTATCACGGTGCCACAATTATGTGCCAGCCCCCAGGGCTGCCGCTTAACGAAGCCAAATCTATTATTTTCCCTGAGGGTCAGGATTTCGTGCCGGTGGCCTTTGCTTTGAAGTTGTCTGGCATTTGTATAGAGCACTGTATAGAGCAGGGGTCTCGAAACCGGTCCTGGAGGGCCGGATCCATGCCAGATTTTTTAAATAACTGCGTGTATCTCAATGGGGATATCCAAAAAATCTGGCATGGATCCGGCCCTCCAGGACCGGTTTGGAGACCCCTGGTATAGAGCACTGCTGCACTAAGGAGGCATCGTAGTTCTACAGTGTCGAAGTGATGGAGGTGGTCCTGTACGCGTGGTAATAGTAAGGCATATGTGGAAAGAGTTGGGTGATTTGCCTGAGGTTCTGACATTGATCATTTCTCCCTCTGAGCCATAAAATCAACTTATAAATGTGGACCTCATGGAAGGATGCCAGCATCCGTTAGCTACACCAGAGGTATATAGAGAGTAGAGGCAGGAAGGCCAAATTCATGGCAGATTTTCAGGATAGTTGTATATAACAAATGTGCCTATAGTTTATCAGTTCTACATTACTGAATTTTATACTGAAACCATCTACATCCAAATACAACATTTGACATCTAACCAACATGCTGTTTGGCCTCTTATAAAGGCTATGACAGCCTTGGGTCGGGTGCATGCTATACAGACCTGTAAAATTAATTTGGGGACACAGTCAGACATGCCACAATGAAATATGTGTTCCCCTGATACAAGTATAAGCTGCATTAGAGCACTGGATTGTTGAGTGCTTCATTTAAGACAGTGCAATGGCTCTGTCCCAATGACGGCTGCTACAGGCCTTCTACTCCAATGTTGCAATGTTGTTTGTCTTTCTGTTTCTTCATCATCTTGGTTACAAGTGTGTCATTGGAACAAATCGTACACCAAGTAGTGTTTTTATTGTGCAATAATTTTTCATTGGTTATTTATTATTCCCAGTATCGGGATTATCCTAATAATAAGGTTTCCGAAGCCATTTTGCTGACAAATGATACAAGTTTGATAAGTCATTACTCACAGATTCAATGCCTAGATAAGGGGAGTGCTGTTCTACTGCTTCTGCATAGACATCAACCCGGAGAAAAACACAACCAGCATTGGCATAGCCAATAGGTCTCGCCTTTGGGACCTTATAAGTATTTACCTATGCAGCATCATATCCTTGGTGCAACTACATCAACTGTTGCATGGCTAAACACTTATAAGGTCCCAAAGGCGAGACCTATTGGCTATGCCAATGCTTGTTTCACAAGGGGGCTGAATAGTGATTTTTTTCTGCTCTATGTCTCAAGTATATATATTCAATCTCTGACGACGCACTAGCCTGCAATGCCCCCCCCAACACACATACACACACACACACTTCCACTCTGAGTGACACTGAGGGGGCTTGTTAGGGGTTCTTGAAGAATTGGTTCACTTTAGGTGTCCTGAGGGCTTTTTGCCGAGTTTTGAAATAGGAGCTGCACAACTCTTTTTGATTACTCCAGCTCACTCTCTTTTACCAGAGCGCGGTCCGGGCACCCATTTCATGCAGAGAACTAGTTTACAATTACAAAAGCCCGCTTACGTACGACTAGGGACAGGAAACAACACAGCCTGGTCTGTCCATGGCACGAGACAGACAAGAAGGGATGTGCAAAAGCATGACCTCAATCGGGAGTGAAAGGGGGATGGAGGAAAAGCGCAGGAGGAAAAATGTAGGCGAGAACTGAGAAGGGAGTGAAAGCAGATGGGTGGTGAAGACGGCGGGAGAAGGAA
The DNA here is from genome assembly GCF_964263255.1 of Lissotriton vulgaris. NCBI lineage: Eukaryota > Metazoa > Chordata > Amphibia > Caudata > Salamandridae > Lissotriton > Lissotriton vulgaris. The sequence continues at coordinate 579,712,898 of NC_141687.1, read as the reverse complement.
AGTGAAAATTAAGGAAGGAACGTGAATCAACAAATGAAGTGAGTGGCATCAATTGAGAGAAAAGAAGAGCTGGAGATGAGAACTATTTTGTGAGGAAATAAAGCACAGGGTGAGAATAAAAGAAGAAGAACAAAATCAAGACTGAGAATGGAACTATGGAGAAGAACTGAAGGAACAAAATGAACAATTGGGAACTGCAAGGTAGAAAGGAGAAGGAAGTAAAAGTAAGTCAAAGGAATGATTGGAAAATGGAAGGGTGTAGGTAGGTTTAGTTAGGAAAAGGTGTAAATTAGGAAGGGGAATGAAGCAATTGACCGAAAGGAGGAACCATTGAGTAAAAATGTGATGTAAGATGAAGGAAGAGCCAATTGAGATGTAGGACAGACAAATGGAAAAAATGCAAGCAGTAACAAAATAATAATGAGGGACAAGCCAAATGAAAGAGAGCGCCCGGGAATGCAGGGGAATGAAGCAATTGACCGAAAGGAGGAACCATTGAGTAAAAATGTGATGTAAGATGAAGGAAGAGCCAATTGAGATGTAGGACAGACAAATGGAAACAAGCATTGGCCGCGTAGCCATGAAAGTGATGCAGCTGTGAAAGTGAAAGTGGCGAGCGATGCAAGAAATGCACGTTACTGTGTGCGTAACCGCACGCTCTAAGCCACCCAAAAAGCTGTGGTCGGTTTTTGAAAGCCCACTTACTAAAGGTCTCGCAGGAGTGAATGCGCTGACTCGGGCGAGACCTAAGAAGCATCTGTTAAAGCAATTTCTACATCTGCTTTATATTGCACTCTGAGAAACTGATCCTAGAGATTTGTGCTTTAGGCGGCCTAGGTATGCCTCTGTTTAGACATAAATGATATATTCAGGCGTCACATACCTGAGCTGTCTTCATAGTACCCGTACCTCAGGCAGAAGACACCTTAGCAAACCCTCACAGTTCTCCATCATGAACGACCAAGAGCCACAACCCATCATTTGTGCACCATTTCTTCCTAAATTGCCACAGGCGCTGCGTTTAATAGCTTATATATTACACACCAAAACATGCAAGATATGAGTTGAGTTGTTATTTATAAAGTGCAACAAATGCCCTAAGGCATCTTTATGCTGAACTGCAAAGCAACCTCAGAAAAGATATGAAGATCACTAGACCACTATTTTACAAATGCCAAGACAGGGTGCATTTCAACTGGAGGAAGTACAAAAAAGAAAAAAAACATAACGGGCATGTCATGGTGGATACATGTAGAGAAAATTTACAATGACCCCTGCACCCTGGAAAAAAGGTTCCTTGTACATAAAGCCATCTATGTTTTGTTTTGCGAAAACAAACTACCGCTTTGAGAGTTTATTTTCACATTACATAAAATACGCCAAGCAGGTGTTTTTAAAATGGTGTGTTCTGCTCAAACCTGCAGTGCATTAAAGGGAATGTCGCTGTTGCAGCTGCCTTTTTAGCCCAGAAACCTCAACCAGGTTTGTGGGGGATCTCTGACAATCGGCCAGAGCACCATCTGCTCTTTTTAGAGACCCTGGGCATATCACCTGCTGGTAGATCTTCAGACTGTCCACCAGGTTCTAACTTTCCCCACAGGGGCGGCTGTAGGCTCATGGTGGCCCTGGGCAGGGAGCGTAGGTAGGGGACCCGGAAGAGGGGGTCCGGTCGGGGCGGAGCACGGTGGCCAGGGAAGATGGGGGGTCAGGTTGTTTGGAAGTGGAAAAGAGCAGGAGGCTGCCAAATCCCTGTCAGGGGCCGCCACGCAAATATGTATCCATCCTCAGAGGATTATTATATTAAGGATATATATTGGTGTGGTGTCCCCTGGGGTTTGGAGGCCCTGTGCAGGTGCACAGCTTGCGCATGCCTAAGGCCGCCCCTGTTCTCCATAAACATGGTCTACAAGATTATAGTAGGCAGAACATGTGACCTACCAGGCGAGGCTGCTGGTCTTTGTTTATCATCAATATCATGATCTTAATTATGTATTTAGCCGTTGTTTGAGCTGAACGTTCCGCGCCAGTGCGGAACGTTCTGAGAAACGGGCGAGGCCACGTCGGCCAATGGACATGCGCAGCACTACTGAGGTAGTGCTCGCGACGGCCGTTGCCCGACAGCAGCAGCCAACAGGTTAATGGTGTCATAGCACACAAGCAAAGCCAGTGTTGTTGACTTCGTGAACATGGACAGATTAGATAAGACAAATCACGCACTCGCACACATTCACAGACATGTACCCACATCCACACTCCACACCCCACCTCTCCTTTGTTTATACTGTGTAATTACTGCTACACTGGTGGTAGCTAGATTTTGGGAAAATTCATTAACTTTTCATGATTCCCCCTACTCAAATTGAAGTCTAAAATGTGAAGTTTGTGATCACCACACCAATTACTGCATGTTTTGGATTTCTGTCCTAGCATTTTATCCTGATAGATTTCCTCAGGCCTTTTCCTTTGAAATCTGTCAGCAGAAAATCGCTGAATGTGGTAACTGGTGCACGATACAGAAGTTTGATCCATGTGCAAACATCCATTTACGCATGGATCCAATTAAAAAAGACACAACTTTGAATCAGGGTCTAAGTAAACTCTGAATGTTTACAGAGGAATGCGTTCTAACAATGAAGATTTGCCTGGCTCTGTATTTTCATTATTATGGCTTCACAGTGCTGTAGAATGCGATATGTTGTTTTGTATTGTAGTTATATTTATACAGTGCTTTTTACTCCTAAAAGGCACCAAAGGATATTTGCGGACGTGTAGCATGCTACTCCTTGAGTGTCATAGATGGAACAGTGCATGTTTTCTGCGGCTCATTTTTTAATACCATGCTTCAAAACAGTAGTTATGCTCTTAATAAGTTTGCTGCTGCAATTATGCATGAATTTGAAGAGAAAAGGAGTGATCGGTAGATTGCTTATGTTTTCAATTCTGTTGAAGTACAGAAGTATGCAAGTGCATTGTGGCCTATGTTTGAAGTGTTATGGTGTGTGCATATGAGTAAGATTGCTGAAGCTGTGCCATAAACAAGATGTAGCTGCGCTTACTTAAACTGATAGGAAAGAAGTGTGAGTATAGAGTAGTCCCCTCAAGCTAATACTTAAGGAGTGGTCTGTATATATACTGTTAAAATATGGTGCTAAGAAAGTTCATAGAGATGAAGGCAGCTATCCTTGGGAGGCACAAAATAAGGGATTCAGGCAGTTACCTCGTCCAATCAACCCCAAAAAAGCCTCAGATGAAGAAACAAGCATTTACAATGCAATGGTTTCACCATTGGAAAAGTTAGAGCTATTGGCATTGTAAACGACAACATTTGTATTTTATGTGTTGGTTTTGAAAACAGATAAATACATGGCATTGTCATTCACACTGCCATTAGCTTAATCTCTCGCAAATGTGAGACCTATTGTAGCCTACGGACGAGCTCAGCAGACAGCAATTACTACCACACACCCCCCCCCCCCAGAGAGAGAGAGAGAGAGAGAGAGAGACACACACACACACACGCACGCACGCACGCACGCTCACACACACACACACACACACACATGCTCGCTCACACACACTCGCTCACACACACACTCGCTCACACACCCAGAGCCACACACACACAGACCCAGAGCCACACACAGACCCAGAGCCACACACAGACCCAGAGCCACACACAGACCCAGAAGCCACACACACACACCCAGAGCCACACACACACACACACCCAGAGCCACACACACACACACACCCAGAGCCACACACACACACACCCAGAGCCACACACACACACACACACACACACACCCAGAGCCACACACACACACCCAGAGCCACACACACACCCAGAGCCACACACACACACACACCCCCAGAGCCACACACACACACACACCCACCCAGAGCCACACACACCCACTCAGGAGAGCAAGCACAGCGAGGGGGCAGGGAAGCAAGCACAGCGAAGGGGCAGGGAAGCAAGCACAGCCAGGGGGCAGGGAAGCAAGCACAGCGAAGGGGCAGGGAAGCAAGCACAGCCAGGGGGCAGGGAAGCAAGCACAGCCAGGGGGCAGGGAAGCAAGCACAGCCAGGGGGCAGGGAAGCAAGCACAGCCAGGTTGCAGGGGAGCAAGCACAGCCAGGGTATTGTAAGTCCTTCGACGTTCTGAATAAGAAGTTACCCTTTGGCCTCATTCCACTATATCGTAACAAAACTCTTGCAATATCCTTAAAATGTGCGTCAAGGTGTTCTCTTATCTCCTACATAAATGCATCTTCAATATTCCAGCCCTGAGGGATGTAGAAGGTGCTTTGCAGACTGAAGGGAGGAGCTACAATAATGTCAGCTAAAATCATTGTTTTTATTAATTCCTTCTGGCCCCAAGCTTGAAAAATCGGCAAAGAAAATATTGTCTCTAAAAAGAGGATTGCGGTCTTGTTTTTTGCCGTGCAACTCGGTTATGTTTCCTTGCAATACTCCCGATTCGTCCTCCCTTTTCTAACATTACTGCTGCGTGTTTAGCTTCCCTCGCCCCCATTGGCACGTTCTGCGTAAGTAGCTTCCATTTTTTAGGAAATTCAACAGTGAAGATAATCTTTAAAAAAGTATTTAGCGTTTTAATACTGGATATTATGGTTTCAATTGGTGGCATTTTACCGTGTCCGAGGTGCCTACGAGTGTTTGTTTACACATGATCTGTGCCCAAGGTCCTGTGTGCTACATTATCTCGGCATACAACATGGCCATGCCATAAAGTTAGCATGGCGCTATTAAAACTTGGGAGGGGGACGCGGGCCTAAGCTCTGTAATTATGTTCAACTGGGGTCAAGCCAAGCAAAGGCAGGATTAACGTTAATTACAACTTCGAGAAGCTGGCCTTTCTAGGACAGAACACGACGCAGGGGTTAATAAACTAAGCAGGAAGTGGCCATGGCTAAAGAAAATGCGTCACAGCAGCCATGGAGCTGTAGCACTTCCCGTGTACACTTCTCTTGCAGGGGACGTAGCAGATCTGTCCGTTAATGAGAAGCAGCCTTCGCTGCCTGGGCGCTTCCCACTTCTGAGAAGGGGCGTCAGAACAAGTGATTCTCTGTGCTCAGGCTAGGGCGGGCTGCATCAGTCTGAGGCCAGGCAACTAGGCCAAGGTCGTGGCTGTGGTTCACGCTGGGCTTCCAGGAGTGGTTTCGACCGTACCCCAATCCAAACAGCATACACCTACAGTCCTCACATACAGGTTCTTGCAGAACTAAAAAGTCGTAACAGCCCACTCCATTTTAGGAGAACCGCCTACATCTCCAGTTGAAATTGTATTCCAGCCGACGCAGCTACCTGTGCTCATCACACCTCAGTCCTAGCAGAACTACCTGCAAATGCAGCCCTCGCATGTCGATTCACAAAGAATTGCCCAAATCTACAACCACCTCACGTCAGATCAAGAGTAAATAACCAGAGCTGCAGCCTTTGCCTCTGGTTCATGTAGAGATACCCCGATCCAAACAGAACCGCGTACACCATCAACCATCGCATCCTGGTTCATGCAGAAACATCCAGAGAGGAGGACCGCTCAAAAAGACTCTCCTTTGCATGCTGTCCTCACAAACCAGCTTAAGCAGAACTGTACAGAGTGATAACCAAAGCACAATACTCTATTGGAAACAAAGCAGCACAGGACCCTGCAACATACAAGCAGAATCACATACAGCGCCAGTGTTAACGACCTGGATTAAGCAAAACTACTAAATCTCTCCCAGGTCGAGGAAGAACCAGAGTTCAGCAGCAATCAGACTCCACTCCCACCGGAGACACGGACAGCGGGAGGGGGGCGGGAACGGGCACACGGACAGCTTACTGCGAGAAGCCACAGGGTTGATCGAAGGGTTTTTAAAAAACCTGACTGGACCCAAGACAGTATGAGCGAGTGTATTACACAGTAAGGTCTTGCAATGCCATAGAATACATTCTAATCCTCACACACCGGTTCTGGAACTCTAAAATCTCTTGTTTTAACTAGTTTTTTGAACCCTCTGCACACCGTTCTCAGGCAATGTTAACTACGGTTTTGATAATGCTCGCCACTGTTCTCTAAGCAGTGTTAAGACTCAAGTGTTCAATAAATACAATGAAATGAAACGAAATGGTAACATTGCCGACGTCCGTACGCACACGCCGATTCTGTAACATGGCAGTATATATAAGCAAGGACTCCAACAGAATGGAACGAATACAAGGTGCAGCGTTGGACAGGTGACTGCAGTCACAAAACCGCAATGCCCATGGACAGCACAGCATGAGGAATGCGCCCAGTGCTTGCTTACATGCCAAGACCAGTCAGGGCTGGGACCCATCCAGAGAGCAGGCAGGGTGTTTGGAATCTGAAATGGACAGGGAAACAGGCAGGACCGATGGACCTGGGGCCTGGATTCAGAAATGCACCAGTTCAGTTTTGCACAGGTCTTTGCACCACCTGAAAGTGTAAACAGTGAGAAGACTATCAACTCTTCATTGCTAAATCTACATTTAGCTCTAAATGTTTCTTCAAAATCTGTGTAATCCGGAAATGTCTGTGCTTAATCGAACCGGAACAAGTGCAAGCTGTGTAGTTACAAATGTTGATGCAAATTTGCACCTGTGCTATCCCTTTCATTTGGCTGATGACAGGCTTTCATTGTAGTTATACTCTATGATTTTGTGAATTGGTGAAATAAAAGACAAGAACGTGCAGGATTCAAATAACACGTTTATCACCAAACATTCTGCTGTGGCAGTATTACATCGAGCTGATTCATATTAGTGCCTGTGGGGGAGATGAAGCCAGGACAAGGAAAGATAAGGAGAAAGAGAGGGCAAAGAAATACAAGCATTTGCAATGCAATCGGTCTCGCCTTTGGGACCTTATAAGCATTTTAATGCAGCACATTACCGTGCATTACTGCAAAGTAGCCTAGCTATGGACTGTATGGCGGTGATCATGGAACTGGCAGTAGATTTGGCAACAGACAAGGGAACATGGTATTTAAGCTCTTTGGAGTTGTTTGAAGAGAAATACATTAAATTATTGATACGTTTTAATTAAATGTGTAAAAAAGTGAAGACTACAAAAAAGTTTTTGTAAGTTTGTGGAAATAAAAAGGTATGTTTTGAAGTTACTCCCACCCTCCGATTGTCTGCCCACAGTTCCCAAGCATGGTGTCAAAGGAAAAGCAGAGCCACACGATGGTAGGGGTAGGGTGGGAGCACTGAGCAAAAGAACTGTACAAGAATCTAAGTTCTGACTTCATGCAACTCCCAGCTCAACAAAATAAGCGAAAAAACAAGATACCATTCCTTGCAGTGAGTTAGACTGTGAGATTGTGGAGTGGTGTGGCTCACTGGTTAGAGGCGGCAGACCCGGGAGCAGAGAACGGCCCGGGACCAGGGTTCAATTCCCGACGCGGCAGGGTCGTGGACCAGGGTCAGCGGATTCAATAATTCTCACCTCGGTGCCTACTCTAACCAGGGATCACACTCGGCAACTCTGGGCATTAGCTTGCCACATCTCCAAAACGGCCCCCCACATACGTCGGGGATGCCTGGTTTCACCTTGGAGATACCCAGTAGGGACCATCTCACAGGGAAAGCCAGGACGGGTTCCCCAGCGGTCTACTGCGCAGAGATACTCCTTCGGGAGTCGATTCTAGCGCATTACAAACCCACAATTAATTAATTAATTAATTAATTAATTAAAAGGAAACAGCAGGAGTAGGGAAAGGAAAGGAAATTACAGAAACCAAAAACTAAAGAAAAAGGCTCAATAAATGCAGGGTACCACCTTGAGACAATAAGGTTCTCATGTTAAGCAATGGATAAGCTGCCACACAGGAAGCAGGCCCTCAGAACCACCATCAATATAACAACATTATTTGATTTATCGGGCCCCAAGATTCTAACAACATCAGGAAATCTACCTCCCCAATACTATTATGTGGATAATCAATTAATAGTCACAGCATGATCTCTCACTATAGCTACGCATAATGAATGTTTAGCACAGCAAACAGCGCTGCAGCAAGAGGCCCATCAGAACTCAACTCGGGTCAGGCTAATTACAGCTGACACTGCTTGTTGATAAAGCCAGGTTACTGTGACCTAACAGAGTCATTGTGACCTTTAGCACTGTGCACACTGTAGCATGCAATGTGATAGGGCAGTTCCTTCAGCATCAGCCTGCATCACTGTGTCCTTACTGAAAGGTCCCGGTACCCATAAAAACCAGCCAGATGGCCCCATGAATGGGGCCAGGGGCTGCACTGAGCTCAGACTCTCGGCGGCAGGTGTGGGGCACCTCTCGTCTCGCCACCCTCCTAAAACAAGAAACGTCCCCAGCACAGACAAGTCAAAATAGATCCCGATACACAGACCTACGCAACCCCGATGGAAACCCCGTGCAAGGGACTGGACACATTCAAACCTCCACAGCGTTTATCTCCCTATATTTACGCACTAGCCCCGAGTATAACCCACAGCCCCATCCATCCCCAGCAGCCTGTGCCCTTCAATGTCAATACAGCACGTATGGTCTGAAAACAGGCCTCTATTGACGGGCTCCAGCCTGCGCCCATGGTTAACTGTTTCTGGGCCGCCCTCTGGTGCACGCGACTCTGCCATGGATGTCCCAAGCCCCCCTCGCCCCCCCCCCCAGCCTAGAGAAGCAGCCCCTGATGGAGACCCGACGGCTGAGATCACTTACCCTGCACCGGCGGGGCTGCGTCTGCGGCCTCCTCCACCATGGCGAGCTGGGGCATCATATACTGAATATGTGGGTGCACCCCCAAATCCACCTGCTCGGAGACCGTGGGACAGGCGATGCAGTTCAGGCGCGGTGTCATCCTCAAACAAGTCGGCCAGGAGCGGAGAACAGCCTAAGAGACACAGGAGGGCATGAGCGTGACGCCGTAAGCGTGCACGTTGGCGTTAGCTAGAAGCGCGTTCACAGACCTGAATCGGCTTGTGCCCATACTAGAATCGGCTCGTGCACAGGTCTGTCTCCAGGTCTGTCTCCCTTGGAGGCAAACACGGCAGCTATAAGTCTCTTTGGCGGCAGCGCTTCGCGCTGCAACGCCAGCGAGACCTAAAAAGGAAAGAAAGAATGGGAAGGAGGGACAAACAGAAGGAAGAAGAAGAGAGAGGAGACAGAAAGGAGGACAACGAGAGGACAAAGAAATAAAAGGAAGGGAAGAGATAATGGGAAGGAGATACAAACAGAAGGAAGAAGAGAGCGTAGATAGAGAGGAGGAGAAACAAGAAGGAAAAACAAATTAAACCAGGGTGTCCTGGGACAGCAATTGGGTACCTGCTGACACTGGGGCAGAGAAGTCCGTGCAGGGAGGGTGGAAGCAGGAAACCATGAGTCTGGACCTGCGGTGAAAGGAATAGGGGTAGGGCAGGGGAACACGGCGTGAAAAGGTAGGTAAATCTCTGCCAAGAGGTTATCTGTAGCGAGTAAATCCGAGGTGGCTGGGTGGCGAATGATTCGATCCAGTCCACATCAAAGGAGGCAGCTGATGCGAAGTGGGACTGCAATCTGGGAGTAGGGATGACAAACGGTTCCGGGTAACTGTGTACTACTTAATACACTGTTAGTTGAAGGTGTGGGCCCTTTGGAGCGCTCCTGTGCGCTCCGTACGATCACCGGAACAAAGCCCTACCAAGTCTCACGCATCTCGCGTGAGACGCGTATACCGCGGCTGGTCCAGACAAGGGGTACGAGGCGTATTGGCAGCCGTACTGAAAACGCACTGTTCAAAGCACACTATGAGGCGTACCAGCCTCCGGGGAGCCAGCGTACGTTGCACACACTTCAGGCTCAGTTAACTTAATTATGACGATGCGCACAGTCTCTCTGGCCCAAAGCGAAGAGGGGCGAGGCGTACCGGGTGACGTGTCCGGCTGGCTTGAGATACCGGAGGGGTGTACATTGCGCTCCAGGCGCTCGAATGCCAGCTACAAGGCGCACAGTTCGCAGCGCACTCGTACCAGCAAGATAGGGGCGTACTCGCTTTACCAAAATAGCAGCGTACAGTCTTTAGCGCACTTCCTTCAGCAACATGGAAGCGCACAGTTCTATAAAACATTGAAGGACGGTCAGGATTGGCATACAATTTGGAGCACACAGCGCGGGCTGAAATGCAGCTCGCTTCGCACACAATACCTTCGTGTCCTTCAAGCTTAGGTGCGGCCGATGCCAGGCAGACGTCCCTCGTTGAGGTTCCTTCCAGGAGGGTGACGCGGCGCAGAGACCACAGGACCACTTATCTCGATGTTGGCCATCTTCGGAGAAATTACCAAAACAAACCTTCAACAAAAATAAAAAACTCCGCCCACCGCCGCATGACGTTCTAAAAGGGGCGGGATGCGAAAAAATCGCAGGAACGCCCATGAATCTGCTCGGGGAATGAGTGCCGCATCTCTATTCCAATGGCTAGCCTCCATTTATGGAGCTAGCCAATGGAACAGAGAGGCGGGACAAAGCCCTGTACTTGTAAACAAAAGTTTTCGCCTGCGCGAACGCTGCTGCGCAGCGTATCGCCAGGCGAAACCTAAAAAGCCATATGAACTTCACAGAACGAAAGGGACTAGAGCATCCACAATACACTTTCCTTGGCTGGGACATTAATTAGAGTTCTTGATCAAATCTGATGACAGAATGTGTCATTTTTTATTTCCAGCTTCTTTTTAAATAGTACCTGATTTTCTGAAACCATTAAGAAAATAAAATAAAGCAACTTTTCTGCCTTTTTTTTGCTTTAGCCTTTCAACAGTTAGGAGAGTGCTATACAAATGACAATACAATATTACTGCCTTACTCCTTTCATGTTCTGATGGAATGGCACACTCTGCCTTTTATTGATGTTTGTGTGGTGAAGTACCCCTCCTGTATATTTGTCGATGCGATGGGAGATGATAGCTGGGTCTTTTCTCCCTCTTGATCTATCCCTAGGTGATTTAAGTAGCCCACCTTAGCCCAATTGCAAGTTGCATGGTACTGGTGGGGTGCAAACTTTGCATCAGTAATTATCTACAGTGCAGTAAAAACCCATGGAATGAGAAATTAATGGGCAGACCTGGATTTACCAGGTGGTATTCTGTATGGTAGTCTCTTTTCTGTGGGGTTTTACACACACATTTACTTTGAGCTCATAGTAAAAGTGTGCAGTGGACTGTGGTAAAAGTGAGCAGGGTGCTGTTGTAATCAAGGGGTGGAAAATAAGTGTTCCAGTGGATAATGCCAACGGTCAGGCGCCTGTCTGTAAAAGGGAATTGTAAAGACGTACGTACACTGGATGAATTTAAATAAAGGGTATTACAGGGCTCGGCAAATCCACTCGACCGCTCGCATTTGCGAGGTACATTTTATGAGGTCGAGCTATTTTTAGGTCCTACTCGCCCTATCTGGAGAGTAGGAAAGCATACTACCTTTTGTCCTCCGTCTTTGAAAACGGAGCAAATGTGGCAAGATAACAAGAATTAAAGGCCTTTTTATTGCTCACAAAGCAAATGAGCAATAAAGATGCCTTTAAATCTTGTTATCTTGTCACATTTGCTCCGCTTTCAGAGACGGAGGTCAAGTAGGTTACTGTTAGGTCAAGGAGATTTTTCAAGGTACTAGACCTGCAGGACTAGTACCATTTTTCAGGTTTTTCAAGCCCTGGTATTTATTTAAAGTAATTTAAGTTAAGAGATATTTACGTTTATTTTTGTTCCATTTTTATTTGTCTTGCTGATCATGGGTGCATGTTTTCTGTTATCAGACGGTGTTTTACATTTTATTTTACTGCTTACGTGTTTCTGCCCCAATGTTGTCTCCTTCTCTTAGTGTCCATGGATTTTATAAGTGTCAGTGTCTTCTGTACTAGTGGTCAAGACCCCACCAGGTCTCTTTATTTTTATGGTGTCGTGTATACATTTTGCTTCACCATGCTATGGCCCCATCTTCTTGCCCTGTGGTCTGGGTCTCCCTTCCACGGAATTTACATTGTTATAGCTCAGTGTTCAAGTCTTCCAGTCTGTCTCTCCTTATCTATATATTTATATTTCCCTGTCCCCGAGACTGATGTATGTATCTCCTTGTTCCAGTGCCCCAGTCTCCCTGACTCCCTATCTAGATTTTTGGCTTTTGGCAGCCATCACTAAGATTAGCTGCTCTTTTCCTAGAGCGTTGCCCCACAAACAGTTTTTTTTCAAGAAAGCACAGAGAGCTGCTTTTAGGTGACAAGGAGATTATCAGCGCCACAAAACACCAGTCCAAGACCAAGTGACTCTTATCACTTTTACTGGGTTCTTAAGCAAATGTTTGCTTGAATAGATAGCTTGCCCTGTAAAGTCTCTTGCATTGATTAACTACCTTAACAGGTACTAGGATCACCATTTGTCCTAAATTTCCCACCTAGCTATCGGGCTTCCGTTGGAAGTCCTGCTGACGCCGTTTGGCAATGATTGACAGTTAAAGGAATATGGACAGCATGTTGTTCACTGCCGAATCTATGTGTGAAATACTACTTTGATAGGTTCTTCTATTTGCATTTTCTTGTTAGAAAACAGCTACTAAGGTGTATTGAAGAATACTTTTTTGACTTGTTAACCTGTGTAGCTAGTGATGTCGAGTGTAGAGAAATAAAATGTGGTTCCTGGGCAGGACACGGAAGTGGCACATCCAAAGTTTTCCATTGGCTGGATCTGCCTTAAGACTAAAATGTCTCTCCCGCAATTTAATTCTAGAACTCCCCTAAGGAATGCTCTCAATTTCATGGGAATGAAAATTGGAGCGGATACTGTTTTGCAATGGGAACGGGCTGGGTTTTACACCCTATCAGATTTTTTAAGGGAGGGGGTTTGGCTGTTACCAGGAAAGATGCAGCAATTAATTTCAGGTAATTTTATGTTATTAGGATCCTATGTTTCGATTTTTAAAATACTGGAACAAGTTCAGCCAAGAATTATTGGTTCCTTTAGCCAGTTATGGGACGATCTGTTTTTGATTCCCCAGATGAGGAAGCCAGAGGCATGGAAACGTTGTCTAGCTCAACATATTGAGGTAGATCTTAGTACGAAAGCCATCACAAAATGGCAAGAACAGGAGAATCATGTTCTTACTATTAATACCTGGAAAAGTATAAATAAGCTGAATTTTAGTGTTCTTCGAGGATCTAATTGGAGGAGAATGTTATTTTTTAGTAAATGGCTCCTGTATCGTACTCCTGCTGCCATCTATAAAATGTATGCTAATACCAGTGCCATCTGTTTTAGATGTCAGCAATATACTCCTGCTAATTGGTCTCACATTATAGCTCACTGTTTTAAAATTGGCCTTTTTGGAATGAGATTTTCGAATATTTACAAAAGTATTGTGGGATCCAGATTACTTACAATGTTAAATTAATACTGTATGGATAAGATTCTGATCTTGGATTGTTAGAACAGATGGTTAAACTATTATTTATTGTAATGGCAGTGGCAAGCTCTCTAGTGCTTCAAAATGGGAAATTAATACAAGCTCCTTCGTTTAATACCTGGCTTCAAAAAATGAGAAATGTTAGAACGAGTGAATTTCGATATGCACAGCGAATTGGTGGGACAAGGAAATTTGATAAAATTTGGAGATTCTATTTTGAGTAATATTGGACTTTTGTATTCTGTAAATTATGTTGTTTTGTACACTTACTTTTTGGTTGCCAATGTATGTTATTTTCTTTCTATATATTGAAATGATGATACAAGAACTTCAATAATAAAAATAAAAAATAAAAAATACTAAAATGTCACTTCCCTGATTACTGAACCTGTCTCCAGTCTGTGCCTAAAGCCCTGGCCCAGGGCATCAGTCCACATGGTTCAGCTGGGCTTCACACACCTCTCACTAGTCTTCTTTGAGCTGGTGAGCTTGGAGGGGCATGAGAACCCTTGTCTGGTAGTACTGTGGCTAGGTAGGGAGAATGGCTCTGGCCCAAACCTGAAGATCTAAATCCAAGCATTCATGCAGGCTTCACTGTCCTCTTGCTGGGCCTTGTTTGAGCTGGGTGACCCGAAGTAGCCGGTGACTGGCTCCCTGACCAGGGTATAAGGGCCCAGACATCTGCACTGGCTTCACTGTGCTCGTATTGTGAACTTTCTCTGACCTTGATAACCAGGAGTAGTACAAGACTTCTCCAAAGTTTTGCTGCACCCTGCCCTTCGTACTGAAGGTGGCTATGGTCCGTGCCCGGAGCCCCGCTCTGGGAGACCAGTATCCAGGGGTCAACGCAGGCTTCGCCAAACTCACTGTAAAGTAGCAGCTTTGCTACTTACAAAACTCTGATCCACAATTAGGTAGTCTATGATTGATTTAGTACTTGGTTCCCTATGAACATTTGTTGCATCAGGGACGATGAAGGTGGCCCTGTTGTGTCCCTGTTACATCAGCAAGCCATTTCCCAAGTAAGGAACTGTACGCACTTGTCAAGAAGTTTACTATCACAAGATAACCCAAGGCCACAAGCCAGTTATCATTGTGGTAATTTTCTGACAAGTAAAGTTTTCACAGTGGGTATTCATACTGAAGCTGTTGACCTTCAGCCCTGTGGGAGGTTTTTCTCCTCCCTGACCTTGCCTTCAGACACCTGCATTATCATTTGAGAGGTCTACCACCGCAGTTAAACTCCCCATCGGCCTTTGTCCTTGGAGTAGATCACAGCTGATGAGCATCAGGCTGATTCGTTCATTCATTCATTAGTTCTTTATTTGGTTTTTGACAAGTATAAAAAACCATAAAAGCAATTTCACATGTTAAAAAGCAGTTAATTCACGGTTCACAAATCGTCTACTCGCTTTCCACCAATAAACACCTTCCCACGTCTTCCTTGCAATCTGGGTTGGAACGAATTGCCAACTGGATGCACTGTCACAAATTAAAGCTTAATGGAGATAAAACAGAGCTACTTCTATTCGGCCCGCACACTTCGCTCTGGGGCCCTCAACATTGGCCTCTCCAGATGGGCCTGTCTCCAACCCCTTCAACCTCAGTTCGCAACCTCGGGGTTCTTTTTGACAACCAGCTGTCTTTTAAGCAACACGTCGTAAAAGTCTCTGCCACCTGTACTACCATCATTAGGTGGCTGAGAAAAATCACGTGGATGCTTCCAGCTGACACCCTGAGGACAGTAGTCCAGGCTCTTGTCACCTCACGCCTGGACTACAGGAACATTCTGCTTCTGGGTGCTTGTAAGGAGGTACTACAGAAATTCCAGGTGGTCCAGAACATGGCAGTCCGCCTTCTCTGCAATTTGCCTGCTAGGTCCTCGGCCTCTATCCATCTACGTAAGCTGCATTGGTTGCGCATTGAGAGCAGAGTAAAATTTAAAGCTCTCTGCATTATGCACCATATTAAAATGGGTAAGGCCCCTAGATACCTCTCCTCTTTAGTCCAGCATTACGTTCCCTCCCGTACGCTGAGATCCTCCACACAAGACAAGTTTCTGATCCCCCGGGTCAACAGAGTCAAAATGGGCGGCCGCTCGTTTGCTCTGCTGGCACCTTCCTTATGGAATTCTATTTCCCAATCCTTACGTTCCGAAATTTGTTACTGTACATTCCGTAAAGGAATCAAGACATGGCTTTTTAATTCTTAATTGGTGCACGGATCCCCTCTAAACCTATCTCGTTCTCTGTTTTTCTTTAGCGCCGGGAAACCTCCGGGTAGCTGCGCGCTCAAAAAATGCAATTATAATAATAATAATAATAGAC
Source organism: Lissotriton vulgaris (assembly GCF_964263255.1). Lineage (NCBI taxonomy): Eukaryota > Metazoa > Chordata > Amphibia > Caudata > Salamandridae > Lissotriton > Lissotriton vulgaris. The sequence goes on along the minus strand of NC_141687.1, from coordinate 579,697,145 downwards.
GATACATGAAAATTAATATTTAATAAAAACAGTTAATTACCGAAAATGTTTTTACAGATTCAATCTGTGTCTAAAAATACATTTTAAAAATGTAATTACATACTTCGATGTCCATTCCTCCTCTAAATACTGCAGGTATAACAATGCAGGACGGCATCTTCTGATACCCATGAGTCTTAACAGGGGGATCAACCAGATCTTTCTATGCCCATCATAAAATTTGCAGAAAAAGAGGGTATGAATGGTTGCCTGCCTCGAAATCTCATCGCACAGGCAGAGTGGTAATTCTGGGTCCTGATTATTTCTCGTTGGGAAGGCAACCAAACGGTGAAAGAGATTTAGCCTGAACCTGGTCAGGAGGAATCTCTCAAAAATGGTGACATCATAAGTCAAGTATGGCTGAATAAAAAAAGTGGTTTGAACCGCCAAAGAATGTTGAACTGAGGTTTTAGTAGCTTCTTTGGTGATTCGTAATTCCTCTACATGGGTCAATGACCTCCATTTTAATGCCTTCCTCGATATTTCCCGGATGGAACATGGTACTGCATAATGGTCTCCTAGTCCCAAATTGTTCAAAAAGTTTTTTATGTAAGACAACCATCCAATTTTATATGAAAAATCCAGGGACATGCAGTCTGCAATTATTTGTTGGGTCAACACATTTTTTCCCGATGTCCAGATACGATGCCAGAGGAGGAGGGGTTGGATTTTAGCTAGATCTAGAAGGTACGGAATCCCCAATTCCATGTGGCATGAGAGAGTAGATACACTCTTTGATACCGCCAGTAAAAATCTCAAGAACGCTTTCTCAGCCACCTGCAGAGCGCTAATATTTGCATTACCCCAGCCCCATAGAGGGCCACTGCCTGGCATTTGGCGCTATAGAGCTTAAGTAATTCCACCGGTGGACTCTTGCCCAGCTTTTGGGAAAAAAAGTACTGCAATGGCTCTCATAAGATGGAGTTTTCTGGCTTCAATCGCAGGTTTCCAGGTCAAATTTTGATCAATGATAATACCCAAATATGGGTATTTATCTGTGGTTGCAAGTTTCTCCTTGTTGAGGTAGATGTCTTTTACAACTTTTCTTCCCGGTCCTGCGACCATTACATAGGTTTTTTTAATGTTTATATGCAAGTTTAATTTCCCCATGAAATCAGAGTACCTATCCAGAGACTTCTGGAGTTCGCAGGGGTACGAGCCAGAATAACGGCGTCGTCCGCATAGAGCTGAGCAGGAATCGGGCATTTTTTTATTTGTGGGAAATCCTGGCCCCCCCTTCAACATGGCCGCCTCTAAGCCATTAGTATAAAGTGTAAACAGAAAGGGGGCCAGGACACAACCCTGCCGAACTCCTCGCTCTACTCTAAACGATCTTGTCAATTCTCCCTTTACCCCAAACCTCACCCTCGCAGAAGCGTTGGAGTATAGTTCCCTCAGAAAATCCACCAATGTTGAGTCAACCCCCATTGATGTTAGTACAGACCAGAGTTTGGCATGGGAGACACAATCAAAGGATGCAAACAGGTCGACATAGACCATGAACAATCTGCCCGGCTTTGCGCGTACATATTTGCCCAATAGCATAGTTAAATTCAGGGCTTGTTCATTTGTTCCAAGTCCCTTCGGAACCCAAATTGGATATCCGAGAGGACCCTGCTGTCGACCGCCCACTGTTGCAAACGCTCGAGGATGACTCTACCGTCCGCGTTACCCAGAGAATCCAGGCGCGAGATTGGACGATAGCATGACACCTCCTGTTGGTCACCTTTCTTAAAGATAGGGACCATGATTGATCTTGTCCAGGAGTCCAGTAATCCCACCTCCATCACCGCGTTTAAAACCCTAGTTAACATTGGGGCCCAAAGATCCAAGTTAGATTTAAATATATCTATGGGAACCCCATCCGGGCCAGGTGTCTTGCCATTTTTGCATGCTGTTAAAGCATGGAGTACCTAGTTGGTAGTAACATTTAGTGCAATTGGGTAACTAACTTCGGGAAGACCACTCCTGAGACCTAGACATTCTCCACGGTCTACCTGGCCTTTCTCAAAAATCTTTGTGAAGTGGGCCACCCAAGCTGATTCATCAATGGCTACATCTAGAGTCGGGAGGTTTTCGAGATCAGCTAGGAAGGGTGATCTAATTACTTCCCAAAATACTGCACTGTTCTTATTCGTGCAGCTTTCGTGTAGCTGATCCCATAAGGCCTGTTTTTAGTTCAGCTTTCCGCTCCTTTAACGCAGTATTAAAATCCCTCCTCAGACTAGCTATTTCCTGTGCCACTCTATTGGTATTTTGTAATGCTATTTTGTATTTAGAATGCGCTGCCGTACATCTATGGTTGAACCACCCTACTTTCTTTGGTTGTCTGTTTTTTATCTTAGCCGTAAGTGAATCACTGACTGTTTGTAGAATTACCTTAAGGCTACTTAAAACTTCCTCAGATGACACTAACGGGTCTAAGCATTTCACTACTGAAGGGTAAGCTGTTTTTATGATTTTTTCAGTGATAGCAGAGGGATCTACCTTCTCCCCTTTTATGGAAAACACTCTGTCTAAGTGCAGAGTGTTTTGAGTTAAGGCACTCGCTATAGTTTGTATGGTGTGATTTTGGAGTGGGCGGAATTGTAGAGAAAGGGTGCAGTGATCGCTTAGCGTATTAATTAATGTAGCGAAACTAATAACACGATTGGCTAGCGTTTTCGATATTAAATATAGTCAATCGTGGTCTCGCTCCCCCTCCCAAGAAATGTTGGATCCAGATGATCAGCTTTTTTGTTTAGTTTGTTAGCAATTACAAGATCCAAATCGGAGAGGGTTTCATTCATATAATTTTCACTGATCGTATGAGTGAAATGGGCTATAGGTTCTTCGCTTACATCCAACATCGGTTGCTATGCTGGCAAGGTTGTTGGTTGAAATCCCCCCCAATAATGGTTGCCCCTGCGCTACCACCCAAACCCCTCGTCAAAGAAGATAATTTGTGACGCACTCTGTACAAAACCTTCAACAACTCTCCCTCTGAAAGGTTGTTGTAGAAGTTTACCAGGAGGACGGTGTCCTTTCTATCAAAACCAAGACTAAGTAGCTGGTAATTTACTTCCAGTTCTACAAGCGTTATCTTAACCCCCCTATTGTATTTGCTATATATATCGTTAGACCCCCTTTCGCCCTAAATACATCAAGCTGATTCAAGAACCACAAGGGTTCACCTCCGCCTCTCCTATTTAAGTGAAAAAACTGACTTAACCTGCACCCGTCTTGTCTCTTTAGAGGTTAATACTAGAGTCAACTTCAGTGAGATCCTTTTTCCCTGCTGATTCTGCGAAGCCCTTTCCTTTAGCTGTGATATTGTTAGAAAATAGGTGAGGACAGTGGAAATGTTTGTTCAATCATTCATACTCTTCACTAATTAGATGACAAGGTGTTTGGCTGTCTTACGAGAATTCTAATTACTCCTGCTGTTTACCCATTCTATTTTGAATGTTTCCACTTTGACATTCAGAGCACTACACAGAAATCACATTGAGTCAACACCCGCCTCAGGCTAGTGTGATGCTTTTTTAAATTTAAACAGTCAGATTTCTCTTATCCGCATCATTTTGAAGCCAACTGCTGGGATCCAACTGGAGAGGATCACGCGGCAGGCAACAACCACTGCAGCTGAGCAATCCATATGAAAGTCCAGAGTCACTGTGTCCTCTCGGGGCAATGTCTAAGCCAGCAGTGGCACATGCCTTTCCTTCGCATTCCTGTCCAGTAGGCCAAGGACTTCAAATCAGTGCTTGTGCCAAAGTTACAGATGTGACTTGTTGACTTACCTTACCTACATTGTCCCCACATTTCAAAGGCTGATACCCCTTGTGACCTTATGCGATATATGTAAGGCCCATTATACCTTCTCCCTCATATTTTCAAGGACCAGCTACGAAAGTAAAGCTTACAGAGCACCTTCAGAACTGCAAAGCTTTCCAAGGCTTTAGGGCGAACCCATTTTAGGGTGCCCTGCCCTTCACAAAGAAAAAATAACTCTTTTTGGGGCTCCCACCAGCTACTCAGGGATCATTTGTGCTACTTCACTAGAAGCTGCCAGTCTTCGCTACATCAGGTTTGGGGGTCTTACTCGGATTCCCTTTCTATCGAACATCACATTTTCCTTCTGAACAGTGCTAAGCCATCTCTTAATACTTAATGACCACTGAACAACATGGTGCCTCCTCCACTTCTGCATAGTTGTTGTTTGAATATTCACTGTTACCACCTAGATCTGCACCTGCGCTGGCTCCACCTGGGCCTTTTCCCCAATCATCCACGCTCATTGCATTGGCACTCCTAGTCATCATGCCCTAAATCGAGGGGCTCTCATTGCTGACCACGTCTGGCTGTGGGCCCGACACTCTAGTGCCTTGAAATGTTATCGCTAATTGATTCAGTAGGTGAGCTTCCACAATCACCTTAGCAGATTCCGATTAACATAGACATTTGCTGTCTTTATCAGCCAACACATTTTCTGGGTTCTGATGAGCATTGGCTTGAAGTGCCTTAACCCATCATTTATCCCGCAATGCCAGTTCTACTCACCAAAAGACATTGCACTTGATGCCTCCCTCCACACCAGCCAGACTTTTTTCTCATTTAAAGTTTCAGAATATATTGGGGCTGTTTATTCCCCAAGCCTCCAATCACTTTACCCATTAAAACTGGAGTGCCAGATATTTTTAGGGAAACTTTGGATGGAATCTGCTACTAAATGGTTTAATTAGTTTTTCACTGTTTACCCATATCGGATAATTTGCATATCAGCATTGCTGTGGACCGCTATAGGAGGTTCCTCTTGCTTTGCCCTGCATAGGAATAGTCCACCATCTTTCGGGTATTATTGCACACGCTCATGCTTCACCTACCTGACAAGTGGGCAAGACAATGCTGTGGTGCCAGCCTTCACCTTCATTGCAGCACAGCATTTTTATTGGCTCTCAGACTCATGTATGTGTTAGACTCTGCAGTCAATGTTTCACGATAGGTCAGGTTTGCAACTTACATGTTATGTTATATATTTTTATAGAACACTCGAATGTCCATGGGCGCTAGCTAGTCAAAGCCAGAGTGGAGCTGAGCAGGATATCTAATAGAAAGAGATCAACCATGTCTTCAGGGCCTTCCTGAAATGCTGACGTTTGGGTTATGATCTAATTGAAAATGAAAGACCATTCTAGACTTTAGCAGCTTTAAATAGAAAACCACTGCCACCCTAGGTGGCAATTTTAACTTGTGGCACTGCAATAGTTTTAGCCGTGGCTGAGCATAAGGATCTGGCTGGAACATATCAAGAAAAGTGTTTTTGAAGAAGCTCAGACCTTGATCGTGCAGAGCCTTAAGAACCATACAGAATGATTTGAAAAGGGCCTTTTGCCCGACTGGCAGCCAATGAAGTGTCCTAATGGAGCTAGATGATAAGTGATATAGCGGCTGCATTTTGCAGTGTCTGAAGTTTATTAAGTACTTGCTGATGGGCATTCAGGTATTAACCCATTGCTGTAGTCAAGCTTTTATTTACATTAGAGAAGTAACTACCATTTTCTGGAGATTTGCGGGAATGTAAGGGATGTGCTTCTTGATCATCTTGAGAGTAAAATAGGCAGTTGAGGTGACCACCTTGACCTGGTCGTGATAGGACAATCTATTAGTGATCAGAAATCTGCCCAGAGTGGGAAGTGGGCCCTGGTCCAATGGCCACCAGGCTGTGGACTAAATGGAAGGCTGAGGACCAAAAAGCAGGACCTCTGTCATACTTGATTTTAGTTTTAGGCAGTTCCTAAACATCCAGGAACTGACTGCCTTCATGCAGCTGCGGGAATTAGCTCCTGACCGCCGATCCTCAGTGCCTATCTTAACTACCAGTTGAGTGCCATCCACGTATTATGTAAGTGAGACCGAAGGATCTCACCAAGTCTTCCAGAGGAGCAGCACCAAAGGACCCCACAAGGCAGACTGTACGCACTGGATTCAAACTCATCCAAATGGATGGACTATTCCCAACCACTTAGAAAAGAGCTGAGCAGCTTTTTGGCAGCACCAGAAATTCCAATCCTTTCCAGTCGGTCTATCGGCAGCCCATGTCCCACTATGTCAAAGGCTGCTGATAGATTGAGTCGGACGTGTGCCGCTCTGCCACCCTGATCCAGAATGGCCCGAGTTCTTCACTAGCTTTGATAACAGAGGTCTCCATGCTGTATCCAGCACAGAAACCAAACTGAGGGTCATTGAGGAGGTTGTTAGCTAGAATATAAGTTGAGAGCTGTTTTTCCATCACTTTTTCAATCAGCTTGGTTGGAAGGGGTAGAGAAAGTTATTCGAATCAAATGGGTCCAAAGAAGGTTTTTTAATAAGCGGCAGAACCGTGGCCTTTTTCCACACTGAAGGGAAAGATCCAGAGGAGCACATATGCTGAAAAATGTCAGTCAAGTTGACAGCAAGGGTACACGGCAGACAGGGGCCACAAGGGGAACATGAATTAGTCAAATTAATTAGGTTGACAACCTCCTCTTTAGAGGGGGTAGCAAAATTATTGGAAATAAGCCCCTGAGGGGGAGATTGTAAATCAGAGAAAGGAGGGGAGGGTAGTGTAGAACAGGTATTGAACACGTTCTCCACTTTCTGATGAAAAGTGTCAGCCAATGTGTTGCAAAACGATTGACTTGGGGCAGTGCGAAGTGTCTGCTGTCAAATATTTTACGGTCACAAATAATTCTTTAGTGGAATTAGCAGCGCTCAATCTTGCTGGTGATGTAGACAGTCTTTTCCTTGAGAATCTGAGCTTTGTATTCACTTTTTATAGTTGTTTTTTTTACTCTCAGAGTAATTGACCCTCCATTTTCTCTCTTGTGGCTGGAAGAGCTGCTTGGTATTTCTGAAATTATCAGAAAACCAGGGTGCTGACACTTTGTACCTTTTTATCATGGTCCCTTTTCCCAGGACCCAAAGTGTGAGCCGCAGCGACAACCCACAGGGTGTTCTGCCTGACCGCAAGTTCGGGATCTGTGTCCTGTTTCATTGTGGAGTTAGACAGGTGTGTCAACTGATCAGCCTGAATTGTGTGCCAATGAGAAGATCCATGTTGGGCCAGCCACTGGCCCGAGAGCTGATTGACCCAATATCAGGTCAAAAGAGATTGCACTGTGATCAGACCAAAGGAGAGGAGAGTATTGACATTAGTCAGTGATAAATTATTAGAAAAAATGCCATTAAGGATGTGTTCTACAAGATGTGCGGGCCAGCAACCTACTGAGGGAGACCTAATGCAAACAAAGTTTGTAGCCGAGGGGCTTTATCAATATAGTCGGGCGTCTTGAGGTGAAAATTAAAATCACCTAGAATAGTATAGTCTTTCTGTAGTATGTTGTCTTCTAACAATGTGCTGATTGCTTGTGTATAGGTTGAACGATGGTGTGTTGGACGATAGATTAGTGTCCCTATGAAAACCTGGTTGTGGGAGAGTTCTATATGGAAGGGCAGAGCTTCACAAAGTGGAGTGGGGATGGGCAAGCTTTTAACTTTGAGGGAGGTTTTGTTAAAAATACCGAGGCCTCCACCCCTCTTACCTATGCGGTCTTAGCAAAGAATGGTGTAGCCATCAGGAAGAGCGATTTGCAGATCATGGCTGGCAGTAGCGTCTACCCATATTTCTGTCACAAAGACCAGAACTAGATTGTGAGTATCTAAAAAGAGACTGAACTCAACGCTATGATTTATCAGAGACCTCGCATCGACGAGGGCACAGGATAAATGAGATTGAGTTGGGGGTACATTGTTCTGCTCCGACTGAAGACTAATGGCACTTCTAGGCAGAGAATTTGGGCTAACCGCAGAATGCTTAATTTGTGCTTTTCAGATTTTGCAAGTGAAGCTAATATTGTGTCTAAGTAAAATATGATTGGGCCAGAAGGGCACTCGCCTAGAGGATTTAGCGCTAGTAGAGTATTGCGTGAGTAGCGCATCATGTTCAGGTGAAAATCGGCATGATGGCTGGCTGCGGTCCGGACTCTGATTGGCTTGCCTCTTGCGCGAATGCGCTATGCGCTCAATTTAGTAGCCCATCATCCCAGCAGTGGGCGTAGCTGGGCATAGCTGGATCGCACGAAGCGCTGTGATCCCGCACAAGAAACAAGATGGATAAATTAAAAGGAAGTTGAAAACCATGGTCCAGCAACCCCTGGCTTTTTTCTCAGGCTCTCCTGATACAGGTGTCTACTGGTTACCAATGACAAGATCAAATAAGCATGAGTGAAAGTCAAAAAATAAAATGAAATAAATGAAAGGAAACTCCTTCCAAGATGTCATCACTCCTAGGAGTCGGGCACCTCCCGATAATATGGAGGTGCAAGCCCCGCCTACATGGATCTAAAATGAGGTGCAAAGTAAGCAAACACTCTAGCAGAATAGGTCTTCCTGCCTGGCGGGACGATGCTGTCAGGGTCCCCCTATCTAACAGAGCGGGTAAGATGGACGGGTGGGATGCCGCGACAGGACTCCATCTTAGCCAGCCATGCTGGCCTTCACCTTCAGTGTGCCACAGCATTTCATTTGGCCCGCAGGTACGTTTATGTGTTAGACTACTTGTTCCATGTTTCAAGATGGGTCCAGTGGATCACTAACATTGCTGTCAACCCCTAGAATCCAGCAGAGGCATCCCCTCCTATTGGCACAACATTGTCAGTACACTCCGAGAACAGTCCAGACCAGTCGATAGTTACCTTAGGAGCAGAGAACCCCTTCCCTGCCCAGCAGCCCCTGAGAGGAACCTGGATGGTTACTGGAGGAGGACGCAGACAATCTCCTTCGTTCTCTGTGAGCACAACTAAACTTGCTGCCATGGGACTTTAACACTCTCCTCCACAGTGGAGAGCCACCTGTCACCTTTCACCTTCGCTGAACTAGAGTCAGTGGTGGCGTACCGCCATGGAAGAAATGGCGTTCTGCAGAGGCTGTGTGCCTTGGAACATCAGTCCTGTGAAGGATACCCTTACTCCTGGGCAAATCACCTTCCCCTTTGCGGTATCCTCCAAGTAGGCTTCACAGACCCTACAGTTTTTTGGCTTTCCCTAATGATGGTTATTGGTCTTGTGCCCTTATTTAGACTTAGATAGAGTTTACCATGTACTTTGGGATGCATTCCCAAGCCACTAAACCGTTCGTGGGGTGAGTTCCACCAGAAGGGCTTGGGTTCCCTTAGTGATGTCATTGAGTGGCTCCCACTGGCAGCTCTGCCACTGGGCCACCTGGTCAGGCATGTAGGACCACATGACTTTGAACCCCTACCGGACTACACTGCACCAGGCAACCAGATGCAACCAGATAACCTGGCAGTAAAGAAGGGCTGACACACTTACACATGGCCCATCTACCACCCACAACAGCTGTGGAACCAAGCCTTGACCTCTGTGTCGAGTCATTTGCCATGGCTGCGGTTCCAGGCCATCCTGGGTGGTGGAGAAGAACTAGGCTTCACCCTTTGCGTTAAAGCAACTCATGTCATGAACACTTAGAGGCCCCTCCCAACCTTTTGACCCTTCGAAGTGATAAAAGCACAGAATAGCTGGGTATCCGTTCATGTACTTCAAGGGGGCTAATGGCTGTATAGAAAGTAGCTGGGGTTTTCACGTGGCTCCAGCTATTCTGCCACCCAGGCTGCTATGTGAGTCCGTTTCACAAGATCATAGCGGATGTGTGTGGTTTCTTTCTCTGCAAGGTTTTCTGTTGCATTGGTTTCTTCCCAAGCCCAGAGGCCGGGGTGCTTGCTGCACACCTCTGCCGATGAAAGCTCTTCCAAGTTCACACCTGCTGTTCTCTGAGAGCCTTGAGCCTTGCTGACCCTGTCCGCCAATTTTCAATCGGGTCCTCTGGGGAAGAGCTTGCCCTGTGCCTGGACCTCACACTAGCACCTGGCAACTGCGAACCGCTCTGCTAGCTGATGCACAAGTGGATGGTGGGATCCTGTGCACCATCTGGGAGGCAGCCAAGGTCAGGCTCACAACATCGCTAAAGCTGCTTTGCTATTAATGATCTTTTCGCAGGTTCCCCTATATAAAACTGTGCTACCACTTTTACTTCCACTTGCTAGTCAAGTATAAAGATATTTTTGGTATTCCGTCATTGCTGACCCCTGAAGGGCAGATCTGAGGACCTCACTATACCATTCAATGTGTAATCGGGACAGGTGGTGTGTACAAGGGGCTTAATCAATGCAAGCGTATGACCCTCACTTACTGGAAATGACTAATTCATGGAAATTAACTGCAATCTTCAATCCCTAGCAGCGAATAGTAGACATACGCTGATCCTTCTATAATAGTGTTCTTGTAGCCTCGGACATCACAGACTTGTAATTTCTCGATCTCTAGTGGCCAAATACCACTTGTCCTTGTAAATAATTGAATGCTACTCACTGGAAGTCACGTAACTAGTTAGCATTCACGTTCATTATCTGAATTAACCTGTCAAATTGCTCCTCCAGCTAAGAGCAGTCATGCACAACAGTCCAGAAACAGCTTTCAGATTGTCAATCCTTTCTGCGTCTGAGTCTGGTGATGTTTGTTTTCCCGTAAGGTGCTTGGCTGTCAAAGTATGGATCACTAGTCTGCATCAATTATATTCTGAACTATTTTGGTACCTGATCATCTTCGAAGCTCCAACTTTAATTCTTGATTAATGAAAACATTCTTGGCAAATACTTTTGCTTTATTTCCTAGTATAATAGTCTAAGAATGTCTTCTTCAGCGGCACAGTAGGACTGCCCCCCAGCCATCCCTCTTAATCATGGCCCCATTCTGAAAACCAACAAAATGAAACCTAGATTCTATTCTGTTATTCATAGAAAGGATGGAAGGCGACTGAAGAACTCTGCCTTGTACAGCCAGGACTCTGATCAATCAGATGAACAAACCCCAAGCACCATCTTCCTACTAATCTAGAGGAAGGTAACTATGTACCTTGGTGAAAGAGAAGGATTTTTGACTGAAAGTATCTGACTTCTTGATGCCTTTGCAGGATAAAAGCTTTAAATGTGCACTGATTGTGACGTCTAGCTCGCCATCTGGAGCAGCTCGCCATCTGGAGCAGCTCGCCATCTGGTTGTACAATTATTTTCTAATGGTTACGACTAGATGGCTGTCCATAAAGTCTCTGGATATCTGGATGTACTGTGCATTCCAATTGAACACAGATTGGTTTCTATGCTTGCTCTGCAGAGGAAGGCTGGGCACAGAGGGACACCCAATGCCTGTAGCTGGAGCCTGGGCACTCAGAGCGAGCTGGAGCCATGTACGGGATTTGGTAATGGGTTTTTGTTGGCATGGCTTCTGGAAGGGTGCCAAGGCCCCTGCCCAGGCCATCAGGCAGAGCCTCAAGATGTTCTGACTGGGTCCTGGTTTAAACTTTCAGTCCTGCCAAAGCTGAGAGCTCTCCCTGGGCCTGCTGAACGCCACCCTGGGAAGTTTGTTACACCACAGCTGGGGAATGCAGCCCAGGGCAAAGCAGCCTGTTCCTGAAGGAGGTCTGACTGGAACCAGACCTAGCTTTCAACCTTGCTGATCTGGGGAGCCCTCCCTTGACTTGTGGTTCTCCGTCCTCAGTTTGCAAGGATGCAGCTAGTCAGTTGATGAGCATGGTTGTCCCCATTGAACCTGAAGTCAATCTTGCCACATCCTCGTGTCTTGGAGAAGGGTCTGGTTGGTGTACTGGACCCCAACTGTAACTATCTGTGTGAAGCTGACCAGGCTTTCTTGTAATCTGGCACCTTGTGTGACAGAGTGGGGCTCGGTGAAGGCACCAAAACTCATGGGTGCCTTGGCAGCTAGCAAGTTTCAAATGAGCCCCCATCAGGACTCCGAGGCCAGACCGGAATTTGGAACGCACACACAATTGTGAGTTACTTTTCGTTTACAAAATGCCACCAGTGAAGTTTAGTTTAATACTTTGCTCGTCTAGCCATCCTTACTGCCTCACAGGCATACTTTCACTCAGCCCTACTTCTGAGAGCCATTTGTGAGATGGTGGCAGAATTCATTGGTAACATGTTTGTGCATTAGACTCGGCGATGTGTAGGAGACTTTCGCTAAGTGTGATGCTCGTGTTTCAGGTTAGAGCTTTTTATTAGTATTGTTCTCCTATTGCATCTGTGTAGTAATATGATAGTTGCGTTTTGTTTGAGCTTGTGGGTAACAACTCTGTAGCAATTTTCACCCGTGTGAATTAAGGTTCTTCCTGAATGTTAATGTTCTTATTCATTAACCTGCGGGTATGTAGAGGTGGTCTCTGTGTGACCGCTTTGTAGTAATGTTCACGTGCTGTTTAGGAAGACAGAACTTTAGTAACATGTCATTGTGTTAGAGTGGGAGCAGGGTAGAAGCAGTCACTGTGTGTCTGTACATAGCTCTATATTACTATTCTCTTGTGTGTTACACAAGCGATCAGGAGTTGCTCTCTTGTTCTAGTTCTGCTGGAGATTTCTCGATGGTGTTTAATATATGCCAATTGAGATCACAGAGTGTTGACAGAGTCAAAGAACATGGCTCATGCTTTGTACTTCAGACAGGGTATTTTTCATAAGAATACAATAATCTTACACGGATATGCAGGCACAGGCATAGACTGGCACCACCAGGCGTAGAACACCATTCAAAGAACACTCAGTAGATTTAGCTTTCACTCCTTTATGGAAACAGCTAATGATGTTTAAGAAAGTTGCAGTATTAGCAATGTAATGGGTTCAAGTTTGCATCAAGTTAATGTCCAATCTATTGCGTAGACCCAAAATTTAAATGAGGTTCTTCCAGAGATATGAAAGACTGTTAGCTAGTTCTTCCCGATTCCACTTATATAGTCTACTGATCATATAAGGGCTTCAGTTTTCTCTCTTATGAAAGACGTATCATAGATTTTCCTCTATCCTCCCTTTTCGTTTTGAGTGGTACATTTCTAAATTTCTCACACAACTTTGCTGTGATTAGAGGACGTCTGATTTAACTAAAAAGCAGTTCCCCAAAGCCTAATTTTTCAATGATCCTTTAATGGCAGGTGGTCATTTGTCTGTCAAGAGTGCTTGCCCTTATCAGTCGCACCAAGGTCTTAAACAAGCATTGACAAAACCAATAGGCTTCGCCTTATTTACCCATTCGTTTTGTCAGTGTTTTTGTGGATTCTGTTATGCATTGGCAAACAGCTAAATGCTTTTGCCGATGCTGTGTACAATTTGCAAAAAAGTTTTCAAAAAGCATACTGATGCGACTTCTGCTGGCTGCAGCGCCAATTCCTAGACAATCGCATGGGCATGATTAAATGTGCATGCACATACATCACAACGCATGCAGGTACCTATATAATGATGCAGATGTCCTTTTTAGGTCGAGCCTGGCCTGCGAGGCATGCTATATTCAGGTCTGGGCTTGAAGCTCTGCCCACCCTCCGCCCATAATTTTCATTGGCTTGTGTCATTGTCCTTTATAAACTATGGCTTTTCATTGGTCTATAGGCGTAGTAGTCCCTCCATAGAACTTCATTGTTTCATCTTGTAACCTTCCATAATGACTTGCCCTCTTACTTGTGTCGTTACTTGGTAGCTTTAATTACAGCCTCTGAGCACTATTTCTTCAAATGGTTTTCAACAGCCTCCTGTTGCAAGCAAGACACACTCTCTCCTAACGCTTTATTATTATTTTTTTAATAGCGTGGCACACCACCTGTGGCAGCCGCACCTTTTAGTTTTTTTGCGGCGCTGAATGCAGTTGCATGTTTTTCTCCCCTACCTATTCACTTTGTTTGTTTTTTGTTTAGAAGCATCTCATGATGCGTTTTCATGTTAATAGAGACAATGCCCCTTTCTTCAGACATGCTGCGTCTAAAGAAAGGTCCACGGCAGCTATTAAAGTAAAAGTTGGGCATGGGACGCTTTAATAAAAAAAGTATTTGCAATGCGATATGTCTCACATTTGCGAGAATTCAAGCTATTGTCGTTTACAAGGCCAATAGCTCAAACTCTTGTAAATGCAAGACCTATTGCATTGCAAATGCTTGGATTTTTTTGGGGACCTAAGCTGGCAGAGGCCACTTAGATCAGTGTATTTATTTAAAAATAATAAAATGTTAGTGAAGCGCAAATGTTTTTAGCAGTTTGGAGTGGGCACACAGCAAATGGCAGCTTCTGGGGTCTTACATTTTTTGTAAAAAAACAAATTTACCGCAAGGTAGTGGAAAGCAACGAAGGAGCTGGTGGAAGATGCAGTGGAGATTGGGCAGGGGTAAACGAACCAAAGAGGAGCTTGAAGATTGGACCGTTGAGGCCTTCAGTTTAACCCCTTCGACGCTGATGGCGAGCTGGGCTCGTCATGGTGTAGCCCGCTCGCACGCTGATGACGAGCCCAGCTCGTCACGTAACATGCGATTTAGAAAAACTCAGCGCAGGAGGGGAATTCCGCTAGCGCGCATGGAGTTAAGTAATAAAAGGTAGGGACAGGTGTAGAAAGCAGTGAACTCGCTTGGGAGAGGGATAAGATAGCAACACAGACCCGGGGTGTGAAGTGTTTGTGGGAGAAACAGCACACGAGAAAGAGAAAAAGTGCACCCTCATTAAGTGGTAAAAGGAAAAAAAAGAAAACAAGTTTCTGAATGGGTACCGTGGACAGATGCAAGTTAGCGAACTGAAAGAATACTGTAAAGGTTATGCGCCATTAGAGGAGTGAAGAAGAGGAAAGAAAGCCATCGAATAATAATAATAAGAAGTAGGCAAATGAGTGACAAGAAAGCAATCCATTGGTAGGCAGAGGGCAAGCTGTAAAGCCACTGGAAGATTTTGGTACGGCCCAAAAGAGGCTTTCTCATACAGACCTCTAAAACATATCTGGCAGGGTAGACCTAAAACAAAAACTTTATGCTACCAACCTATCCAACCTATGGACATAACTAATATTACAGGGTAGTGGAAGAGTATCCAGGTATTTAAGTGCCACGTCGAAAGAAATAATTTGGATTCTGGACAGTCTTTTTGGAAGCTGGCTGCGGTGCAGTTTAGAACATTTCTTTCAAGTGAAAAGAAAAGGAAAATGTTCTTCTGTAAAGGAGGGGACAATGGAATTTAAAAATATGGTCTTTTTTAATTGTACACGAAGAAAAGAGTTCTGATTTCATCACATCCCCGCACACTTCACACCCAAAAAAGTGATATGTGCAGTTTCAGCACACAGGGAGACTATTCACTAGTAACATTCGTTTCAGTTTTGTGAGGGAGAGTTGAGGGTGGGAAAGGTGTGTGCCTCTGAGAGCTCTATGGTGACAGTGACTAATAGGAACTGAGCTCTCCAGTGACACTCTCCTCTCTATGTGACGCTCAAACTTTATAGTGATGTTCTGTGTGTCAGTGAACAGCTCTATATTGGTTATCCTACTCTATCAGTGTTAGATGTTTGTAGTAAAAATTTTAGGTCCAGCCTAGCATTGCAGCACATGCGCTGCTGACTCTGCGAGGCATGCTGTAGTAGGGTATGTTTTAGAAGTGTGGAGTGGAAGCCCCGCTCATATTTTTCATTGGCTGTTGTCATTCTCCATGATAAATGCTGGTTTCCGATTGATAATGAGGCTTCTTAGCCCCTCCTTGTTTACCGCCCTGTTTCCTTTTGTGACAGCCCATTAGGACTGGATCTTTTGTGGCGTTACACAGACTGCTTTATCTAATGAGTGAACACTATTTTGGTCTTTTCTGTATTTACATGTTGAGTTTGGCGCCTGCTTCAGGGACACCGTGCTCAGGTTGTTTTTATTCTTTTTTTATTTAATACCGAGCACGGCGCTGCTTTAAGTTTATTTTATTATTTTTTAAAATGTAATACCAAACACTACGCCTGCTTCAGGGACACTGCGCTCAGGTTTTTTATTTGTGTGTGTACATTAGTCCAGTTTCGACCCAGGATCAATGGGGCTGAAGGAGCTGTTTTGTGCATTCGACTGTTGGAAGGGGGGCTGCTGCTCGTTTACTTTCTTTGTAGACCTCTGTAAGGCGCATATATCGTCGAAGCTTCAGGCACCTCGGTGTGGAGACGGATACTACGCGCCATCGGTTGTCGCCAACCGGATGTCATGTAGCTCACCTGTTATGTTATGTTATATTGGACTTATGTAGCGCACGGCTACTCCAAGGAGTGTCCCGGCACTTTATTATAGACCTGTAGCAGAAAACATAACAAGAAAAAAAATGGGCCAGAAATTAAAGGAAGAGAGCATATCTAAAGAGTAAAAAGCCAAGTCTTAAGGCCCTTCCTGAAGGCCAACAGATTGGAGGTGCTGTGCAGTGCCACGGGCACAGTGTTCCAGAGCTGTGGCGCCAGCAACCTGAAAGACCGGCCCCCAATGCGTGCCCTTTTTACTCGAGGGACCATGGCAAGGAACAGAGACTCGATCTTAGGGAATGGATAGGACGATAGAAGGCTAGCCGCTTTTGGAGATATTTCGCTCCAGAAGCGTGAAGCGCCTTGTGGGCCAGAGTCAGGGCCTTAAAAACTATCTGCTTCCGGATAGGCAGCCAATGATTGATGGGAGCAGGATTTGGGTCCTGCTCCCATCCCAGTCACCGAGCTTAAGAACCTCGGGGTCTGGCTGGACCCCTCCCTCACGTTTGTGTGCCACACCAAACGCACGGCTGCATGCTGCTTTGGTATCCTGCGCGGGCTCCGTCCTGTGCTGAAGTTCTTCGATGCCCCTACCAGGCAACTCATGATCCAAGCTACTGTCATCTCCAGGCTGGATTATGCGAGTTCCTTGTTGGCCGGTCTGAATCTGGCAGAGATCGGGCGCTTACAGAGGATTCAGAACGCCGCAGCTAGAGCGGTGGTAGGCCTCCCAAGATTCTGTCCTACCTCCAGTACCCTGCGGTCACTGCATTGGCTTCCGGTGGCCCAGCGGATCCAGTTTAAGGTCCTCTGCGTCGCCTATAAAATTCTGAAGGGGTCCCCAGCAACGATCCTTACGGTCCTCCTGGCCAACTACATCCCAGCGCGACCCTTAAGATCTGCAGACCGTGAACTGGCCGTGGTGCCGCGCTTTAAGCGGAGTAGGGCCGGTGGACGCTCGTTTCGAGTGCGCGCAGCTGTCCTTTGGAACTCTTTGCCCCCGGCGATTCGCGCTATGAGCGATCTGCTCTCCTTTCGTCGTGCGGTGAAAACCTTTTTATTTCCTTAGTTTGTATACATATGTTTGTTCTTTTGTTTAGTTGTGTTGTGCAGCTGCCTTGTCGGGCGCCAGGACGCTCCTTAGCTGGAGCATCTGTGCGCCAAATAAAAACGCATAACATAACATAACATAACATAACAATGAAGTGACTGCAGGAGGCCAGAAGTTCTTGCTCGCCCGCGGAGGCCAAAAATGGCCCGTGCTGCCGAGTTCTGGACCACCTGCAGCCGTTGCAGGAGATACTCCGGCAGGCCGAGATAAAGGACATTAGAATAGTCCAATCTCGAGCCAATTAAGGCCTGAACTTTGGTTTTCCTGTGATGTTCCGGGAGCATAGGAAGAAACTTGCGGAGCATCCTAAGGAGGCCAAAACAAGTACCCGTTAGGCTCAGGATCTGTGATCTCAACGTCAGGCCATTATCGATCTTAATCCCCAGATTCTTGGCTAGCTGGGAGGAGCCTGCTGGAGGGAACATGTTAACAGGCCACCATTCCTGCCAGTCTGGGTCCGACCGGCAGCCGAAGAAGAGTACCTCAGATTTATCTGAGTTGCACTTGAGGCTGTTAAGCTGGAACCAGTTAAAAACAGCCCCAAGGCAGCTGCCGATACTCTCTCCATCAAAATCTGCTCCTTTCCCACAGGTAAAGAGGAGCTGGGTATCATCGGCATAGGATACGATATGGGCCCCAAATGACTCCGCCAGTGCCGCCAAAGGGGTCATGAAGATGTTAAAAAGAGTCGGGCTCAACACTGAGCCCTGAGGGACTCCGACTCCCAATGGCGGCATCACGGTAGAGCAAAGAGAGACCCAGACCGTTTGTCGGCGGCCAGCCAAAAAAGATCTGAACCAGCTGAGCGCCGTCCCCCTCTGACCGATCTCATGAAATCTGGCGAGGAGACCCTTATGGGGGACGGTGTCGAACGCCGCCGACAGGTCAAGCATCACAAGCATAGCTTTGCCTCCTGAATCCAGAACCTCCTTGATTGCTTCTGAAACTTCCAAGAGCGCCGTTTCGGTGCTTGAGTTGGTACGGAAGCCGGATTGGGTGGAATGTAGCAAGTTGTGGGATTCTAAAAAATTGGAGAGCACAATATGCGCATGCTTCTCCAAGATCTTAGCAAACGCGGGCAGGAGAGAGATGGGCCTGTAGTTGGCCAAAACCTCAGGATCCAGAACAAGGCTTCTTGAGTAGAGGAATGATCATCGCCTGCTTCCAGGCCTGCGGGACCACCCCCCCCACTCAAGGAAAGGTTCAGAATGGGATTAACCATAGGATTAATGACTTCCGCCACTTTTGCCAAAAATTTGGCGGGGCACGGGTCAAGAGGCGATCCAGATTTAAGTTTGGCCATAAGTTCCAGAGACAAGGGAGCTGAGAGTGGCGGAAAGTCTGCCAAAACCGGAACCGAGCAAGCTGTTAAATCAGACCCGCCCTCAATGCTGGAAGATGATACAGCCACCCTTAGGGGAAAAGAGTCCTGGATCGATTGTATCTTGGTGGTGAAAAAGTTGGCAAGGGCACTTACCCACGGCTCAGAAGGGGCTGTCTGGGTCGAAAGAGTGCGAGGGGCCATGAATTCCCTCACGATAGTGAAGATCTCTTTACAGGAAATCGAGGCAGTCTCAATCCTCTTTGCAAAGTAACCTTTTTTTTCGAGGAGGATGTCGCGGTAATAAGCTTTAACAGACGTCCTGTAAGGAAGCCTGGCCGCGGAATCATACTGTTAGCGCCAAGCCCTCTCTGCCACCATGCACTGCCGTCGCAACGCCGCTAGCGCTTCAGTAAACCAAGGGGCAGAAACCAGTTTGGCTGTTTTTCGGGGGGGCATCACAGGGGCAAGATCGTCCAGCCTGTCCTTCAGCCACGCTTGCAGCGACTCTAAGTCCCTCTCCAGGTCTCCTGTCCTAGGGCAGGGATGATCCAGACATGCCTCTGCCAGCATTTCTGGAGTCACCCGATGATACGCCCTAGGTGCTAGGCACAATTGCCGAAGAGCAGCACTAGAGGGTTTTTTTGCCCCCAACACATAAAATTTGACCAGCCTGTGATCCGACCAGAGCACCGGGAGAGGTGTCTGCATCTCAATAGAGATAGTGGAGAAGACCTGATCCAGGGTATGGCCTTTTTCATGCGTCAGTCCAGAAAGATACGGGGAGAGGGCTAAAGGAGCTGTGACATCAAGCATTTTGATCGTGTCTGGGTCAGAACCATCATCCATATGAAGATTAAAATCTGCGGCCAGTATGCAGTGTTTGGATCTCAGCACCAGTGCAGAAACTGCCGCCTGGAGCTCATCAAAGAAGGAGCCTACCGATCCAGGGGGCCTGTAGACTAAAAGCCCTTTAAAGGATTGGTGAGGCGATATTGCTATGGAGAAGGCAAGAGATTCACATCCAGTGATAACATCCATAGGAATAGTGGAACAGGTGGTGAGTTTATTCACCACAAGTGCCACACCACCTCCCCTCCCTTTCAATCTATCTTGCCTGAAGATATTATAATCAGGGGGAATTGCCGTGGCAATATCGGGATTAGAATGCTCCCCTAACCACGTCTCTGTCAACATCAAGCATAGAGGCTTTTCCGTGACCAGGAGATCATAAATATCTATAGCATGTCTGCTCAGTGACCTAGTATTTAAGAGCAGACAAAGATGCTTCACGCTGTCAACCTCCCTGTCAGATATAGTGGCCGGGGCATTGCCAGGTGACCACCCGCAGCCTGGACACCGCCTCTTACCCCTATATCGACGCGGGAAAACTTTGTGACAGGAGCACGCAGACCTTTGCAGGGACCGGAGCTCCACCGACGTATAACGGAGCATAGTGACGACGGGAGTAGATATCACACGTAGACCGGCCCAACCCGTCGCACCGGTAGCCTCCGGGACGCTGACGGGCTGGACTCTGGCGTGACTCCGGCGAGAATGCTGCACGAGAACGCTGCCCGTAAAAGGTTTGCTTTATATGCAGGCCAGCGTGTCCTTGTCACAGCTGGTCTGCTAGCACAACTGGCGCCGCCAGGCGTCCAAGAACCTACCCCCAATATGGCGGCAAAAGTTAGGAGGATACCAGGGAATCCAGGGACCCGCAAAAGCGCGGTGAAACAAACAATTAGAGTGCAAGTGAGGGACGACGCTACTGGCTAAAAGCAAGGCAAAATGCAACCAAAACAAAATAAAATGCAAAACGGGATCAATTAAAAACGCTACTGCATCTATCGCTGCTGTGCACTAAAATGCGCTGTTGGTCTCCCAGGTCGTTATAGATGTTGTTAGAGAAACACTGACATGACGGGGTAGAAGAGGCCCTGCACGGTCCGGATCCAGTGTTCCTCCATCTCCAGAACCTGCCCCACAACAAAATGTCTTCCCCTCTAGTGCAGCGGGTCCACCCTGGTTCCCAATATTCACACTACTGCTCTCTTCCCCACCCCCCATCCCACCTTTCACTCGCTGTCTACATTCCAGACTCTCTTCCCCCTACTCGTCCTAACTCTTTGTGTCTCCCGGTTCTGTTGCCTCTACCCCCATGCTGTCTTGTTTCCCCTGCTTTCTAGTTCTCTGCCCTCTTCCTCTTCCTCATGGAGTCTCTGACCTTATATCTCTCTCTAGCCTCTGTTCACTCCTCTCTTTCTCCTCTCCAATATATCACCTTATAGGCTGCCTCTCCATTAGATTCGCTCTGGATTGGTGGAACAGGCTGGGGAGGTACCATCATTCCTGGTGTGTGGGGCCCCCACCATGGAGATTAATGCAATCAGGCACCTGTTCCGAGACAGGGTAATTGTCTCTTGGGGTGGCTAAATTCCCTACACGTAGAGCTGAGAAAATTATGTGAGTTTATGCAAATTCTGCCATAATTTAGAAGTAATTTGCGCCATTACTGAAGTGAGACCGTCATTGGTGTGTAACAGGGTACCAAGACTCCAATGCAAGTTAGGAAGTTGGACTTCCACCCTGCTATAATTTAGGAGCAGATGGCCCTCAGGCTCCTGATCCTTGGTGCAGCTGCACCTACTGCACTGTTGATAGCTAGGCCCCAGGAGTCTGCAACTTTGAGTAGTGGTCTGCTCCACAGATATCACCTCACACAATGTCACATGATCATAGATGAAGTACAGGCAGGGGGCCCGACCTGGAGCTGACCTCCACCTGAGGGTATCTAATCCAATCACATCCTCAGACACCCGGGCTGTGACATCACAGCGAGGAGCAAGAGATATGGGAAGGTTAAGACACAAGACAACAGCAGGATACCATGGGTGTGCAAAGCTGCCAGTTGTTCATTCGCAAACTTCTCTTTCTTCTGCAGGTGCCACGATTAGCACATGTAAGTAAAGAGTGAACTTTAGCTTCCCTGCATCCAGTTTCAAAGTAGCAAAGAACAGTTTTTAGGTTACTTGGATGCATAACAGTACATCTATTTTCAGCGGTCACTAGCACTCCTGATGAAATGCTATCTGCTGGAAGAACAAGCCCTTGCAATTCAATAGGTCTCGCATTTGCAAGAATCAGATCAACTGGCTTTGTAAATGACAATGTTTTTACCTGTGTGTTTTGGTTTGGAGTGGATGTATGTGGTGAGGAGTGCAGTGGTGTGGCGTAGACTAGAGTGGAGCCGATTGTGTGACATTTTGTGCTATGGAGTTGTCACATTGTGTGGCGTAGAGTGAGTGGGTTGCACAGATAGATGTACATGTTTTATTATTAATGAAAATATAAAGATAGTGATTGACCCCCAGGTGCTGAAATTGGGCTGTGTTTTTTTTCTCTGCTGAAAAACGTGTTATTTTCTTATTTACAGCTTCTTACATAGCTTTACACAGCTCTGAAAGGAGTCAGTGCGCTTTACTTATGGATTGTATAGGAAAAAATCAAAGGGATAATGTTTATTTACTATTGCCATAAACCTGTCAATTTTAAAGTACGGCTGAGAGTGATTGGATTAGTCAGAGAAGCCCGAAGGGAATGAGATAATGGAGGGAAACACTGCACACGGGTGAGAGAGCAATATGAAGGACAACAAGACCACCGATGCATACAAATAGTATGGAGGAGAGGGTGCACAGGCGGATGGTGGGGGTAAGGGTTGTACACAAGCTGCAAAGAACACCAGATGAAAGTTGTAAAACCCACACGCACTTTTGGATGAGTGCTAAATTTACAATTGTTTTTTTCAAAACTCTAGCTATAGGTGCATTTTTTTGTGTAAAGTCGCAGTACCAGCTTGTCTTTTTATTCACTGAACTTTTTAAAGTTTTACATGTAACATCACATTCTGAGGGCAGCCACAAACCGCTGCCTGTTAAATGAGCTAATGTACTTAGCGAATTCCAACTTAAGTGTGTTTGTTTTCCACCAAGACTGTGAGCTTGCGACAATGCTGCTAAACCTTGGGCATCCCAAGCAGTTGGCCAATCTGTCGCCGCTTGTAATTAGTTTTTGCATTTTTGGTGCCATTTGGTAACACATGCAGAGGGTTTTGAAATGCGCAACACAAATAGAGGAGTAGAGCAGGTAGCACAATGGGGCAAGTGATTGGTGAGGTGGGATTTAAACAGAAGTTGGGTACATTAATTGGGGAGGTTTGCTGCGCATATGAACAAGCATTTGTAATGCAATAGGTCTCGCATTAGTGAAAGTTTGAGCCATTGGTGTTACAAATGATAAAGTTTGTTAGATTCTTTTTTTGTCAAACAATATCCTAGCAGTAGCATAAGTAATACAAAAAAAATTCCACTAAGCAAGGAAAAGGTGCAGTACCACAGGCTGTTACTAGGTGTCCCCATGAATTGTAAAAGAACCTCTATTAGCTACATAAGGTACTGCACCCTTAATGCAATATCATTTGCAATGCCAATAGCTCAAACTTTCACCAATACAAGACCTATTGCATTACAAATGCTTGTTTCAGTTTTCATTTGGGTGTGGGAGCTCCTCCTTGATGTATTGTATGACTTAGTCTTTGTATATTGCCTTTTTGGGAGATCCAGATGTAGGGTGTTACAATAGTCCATGCATGAGAAGAACATGTGGTTTATTGTGGTTTGAAAGTGTATACAGGACATGAATAGATGTTTCCAACTCTGCACTCAGTTAGAACTGGGAACATGTAGCTCTTGTGCAAAATGTTTTAGTATCACCCCGTATTGCACCAAGCGAGGGAGGTAGCCAATGTCCAACTTTTTGCAGGAGGACTTACTTTGGGGTTTTTGGCATCTTTCAAAGAATTATTTTAAAAATTCAGGAAACTATTTTACATCACGAGATTCTAGAAGCCATGTGATTCATGGGCAGTAGTGAAGGTAAAGTCACAAAATCATGTACAATATGGAACTGTGCCCAGGAGCGTTCTTAATCTACAACCATAAAGTATGTGGGTCTCTGTAAGTAAAATGTATGCCTTTCAGGTTTGCTCACCCCACCTAAACTTAGCCCTCTCCTATATTCAACTAGGGCTTTTTCTTTGTCCCCTAGAGCTCCTCCAGCCCTGGTGGAGGGCAATGGGGGGATTAGTATGTGTCTGTTTCTTCTTAAAGTCTCCATCTTAAGGAATGCATTTGAAATCTCATCTTGCTGGTAGAGGATAAATGAACAACGCACAGTTTTTTGGTTTTCTGAAGATTGTTCCACCCACTTGGTCACGTGGGTAAAGCGGGATACCTTAGAATTCGAGTCCCAGAAAGAACTTGGCATAGTCTGCATGAGAATTTGCTTTCCACATTCCCCCACGCATCAATATTAAAATGTTGAACTGTATTAGGGAGAATGCCAAGTGTCCAAGAATATAGAAGGTAAAGAGGCTATAGAACTGAGGGAATGTGCAGAACCATTTGGCCTAAACTTTACTTTTGTGAGAGAATGGCCACTGAGCACAGCTGCACTCCAGAATGGGGCAGATGTCAAGCAAGTGGACTGATCAAGACATGGATGACAATCAAAGGATGACAACAGTATGGGCCAAGAGGATTCTTAATACCTTTAAGTCACAAGGCAACCACAAATTAGGTTCGGAAAGTGTGATAATATCTCTCTAAGAATACTCAAGCTGTCCCAGGAAGGGGAAAAGGCCGACCGAGCAAGAACAGTTTATTGGGTGGGAGCTTGAAGCAAGAAAACTAAAGAACATACTGAACAAAACCCTGCACTCTAATAGGACAAGCAGGGACCCGAGCAGGCATCTTAAAGAAAATATCAAATTTCTCAGGGGGAGCATACAGGAAGCGAAGAAGGGCAGCTCAGCTCAAGAAAGATGTATATTGCTGGGCAAGACCACACAGCCATGAAACTAAGAGACTTAAGGAAATTCTGGGGCCAGGTCAATAGCCTCACATGGGGAAGAAATGAAAGAAATTGTAACATTACGGCAAAGGAATGGGGGAGATATCTTCAACAACTATTCAAAATGCCAACCTCTACGTGACCTCCAAGTAGGACAATCCCAAGAAGCGCGAGCGATAAGTGCTAGCCAGATAACAGTGTCACAGAGGGAGACGTGTACGTTCGAATTAGCTACATCAAAAACCGACTTAAGCACGATGGCCTGCAAAGACAGTGAAATAGGGATGGGGACTCCGAAAAAATGGGAGCATCCCATGTGCAAGAATGTGCTCCCTGAAAGGATCTGCCACTGACCCAGCCTAAACCACGTAAGACGGATGTTAAGTAGACTAAGAGGATCAGGCACTCCCGGTCCAAATGGAGTGCCTGCCGTTCTGCTTAAACCATACATCCCATTGCGGGCCCCCATCTTGACATACGGTTACGCTAATTGCTTATGCACAAGCTCGGTTCTAGATAGCTGGAGGGGGGCAGTTCTGGTCTCAATATACAAGAAAGGCTGCTGCCAATCGCCAAGGAATTATAGAATGATTGCATTCTTGGACGCAGAAGGGAAAGAATATGCTCGAATCTTTAACGAAAAACTAGAATCCGGGTCCATGTGGGACAGCTGATCCTTGGTTTCAACCGGGCTTCCAAACAACTGCCATCTAGAGGTTAACCAGCTGACCCCAACTTGTTCAATAGAAGACTCCATTCAGCGAAATGCCCCACCACTGTATGCAACATTTATCGACTTCACAAATGACTTCGATAATATACCAAGAGAATGGTTATGGGCAAAGCTTAATGGCTGGGGGATCGCTCCCCGTCTCTTGGAAGCACTGAAGTACCTATATAGTGAAACCTGGTGAAAATTAAACTGACAACCTCAAAAAATCCATACAGATAAAGCCCTTAAACAAGGATGTATCTTTGCTCCTTTATTAATTAATCGCTTCATGACGGACTGGTAAAGATATCTGACTAATGCCAGATCATGCTCTTCGCGCCCAGTTAACTGGAAAGTAGAAATACTTCAATTCGTCGACAATGTGGTTATTCACGATCACTCCCAAGTGAGCCTTCAAAGTACTCTTAACTCCTTGATATCATACTGCAACATCATCTCAATCAAGATTAACCTGAATAAAGCAAAAAAATCAACGATATTCGGCAGGAAACTCATAAAAAAAGGGGTGGGTAATGGGGAAGGGATGAAACTAGAGTAATAGCCTTCAAAAAGAGGCAGCAAAAGGGCACACGAGGAGGAAATAAAGTCCTCAACCAAGTAGCTATCGTGCACAAAGGGGCATTAAAAAAGGAACCTTGCTGGCCCAATTTTGCAACCCCTGCTAAGTGTTGTGGCTCCCATGTGAATGCCTACCTTATCCTACGGAGAAATATTGTTTAAAGATCACCTTCTCGGATTATTGGACAAGCAGCAATGTGCTCAATATATAAATCTGTTTGACCTGCCCGAGGGCACCAGATTATCTCAAATCAGCCTAGAATCTAACATCATGAAGCTAAATCTGGTGCAACGTGCAAAGTGGATAGCCTACTGCTTAAAGTTAAAAACTGCCACAACTAGTATCTTAGAGCAACTGCTATGGAGGAAAATTCAGGAGTCGAACTTTGAGTTAAGGAAATTCATAAAGAAGTCCATTTTAATAACTGGAAGTGGAGAATATTGTTAATTTAGAGCTCCCAACAAAAATAATTGCTAAACTTGCAATAAAGGATGCAAAAGCCCTATCGACGACAGAAGATTTAAAAGACTTGGGGAACAAAAAGCCTGGCAGCTGGGCCACAGAATTATATTATTTTTCTCCAGTTTGTGTTCATAGCTCCCCATCAGAGCAAACCGCATCATGAGATGGCGATTCAGCCTGATACCTCTAAGATGCTATTGGTTCAGGCGTCGAAACTGAGACAGTTAAGCAGTGGAGACTACGCAGCAAATCAGAGGCGTCATTGACGCATGTGATTTGCATCTGTGAGAATTTACTTCCACTGAGGAAGTTCTGGCTACGACCAATGTTCCGCATTTTAAACATTTCATCATGTAGGAGTACCATCATCTGCTGTCTAAAAGGCGAGTAGAGTCCGTTCTCAAGCCGCGTTGTACGGTGTATGAGAGCAGTGTCAGACGAGCACAAACTCGTGGGCCACATGGACACTGAACCCTCACAGAAGGAACAGGAATAATGATATGGCTTGTAACTTGATCATGTCATTATACCCCTGAAAAGCTGTGATAAACAAGCTATCACCATGGGTCATATGAACCGTGAACTCTCAAAGAAGGAACTTGAATAAGAGAAGGCTTGTTTCCGGAATATTCCTCTAAAATGTTGGTAGGGGTTTATAGAGGTTTATAGGGGAGAAGTGCAATACCTGCAACAGTGCAGTATCTGCGGAATGATGCTTCTGTGCTGCGGTATGGTCCAGGAAACCTTTGTGGTGAGATAACATGAAGATGTCAACACTTAATATAGGTTGACTTGGAGTTGGGCACATGCAAGGTTAGGCAGATGCCCCGGGTGATGCAAAAAATCTTAGTGAAAGGATGGGATTAGTGAAGTGTTAATTGAAGACTCCCCCTTTGGGCATTTAAATTGTGAGGAAACATTTGTACCTTAACAGCAAACTGATGGCAATGGGTGTTATTGAGGACTGAGGGGGCCCTAGGTCGCCATAGAAAGTATAGTGCAATAAAGGGATTTGTGCAATACTTACTGAAAGCTCACTTTTCGGTAACATTGAGTGCATTAATGAGATTAGTGCAATTATCACCAATGGTTTAGCTATGAGATTAATGAGATGAGATGAGATAAAAGAGTTTGTAAATGAAATGTGGGAAAAAGGCTATTTACGAATCTGTTCATGTTACATACTTTTAACCCCTGAGGATGGAGGTTGGGGATTGGGGGCATGCAAGTATATATTTTAATGTAATGATTTTATTTAATCGAACAGTCAATAAATATTCTAAATTCTCAAAGCAAGAGCTGCATTCCTCTTGTGTGCTCAGGCAACAAAGCATAGATGGCTGTACATGTGTTGGATATCTATATCTGTGTTATAATCACCTAAAGTCCCGCCTGTAGGGGATCGCATAGGACAGGGTTGTGAGAAAATCTGTACAGTTGCTTCCATTCACTGTGTATCTGAAGAAATTGTGTGTTGGAGGAAGGCCCCCTTTCTTTGCATCAGGGCTAGACATCTCAAATAACTTTCTTGTTTGTGATTACCTGTTTCAATGCAGTTTTATAACCTCATCCTGCCTTCTCCCTTATTCTTTTCATCCAGGAGGTGATGGCCCTCTCAGGTGAGGGTTGTCGGATCTACTAGCCATGCCAGGGATTGTGGTTTTCCGCCGGCGATGGTCCGTAGGAAGTGATGACTTGGTATTGCCAGCGATCTTCCTCTTTGTACTGCACACCACCTGGTGAGTCTCCAGTAACTGTAAAAGGAAATGTTAATCCAGTTGATATGCTTATCTACCTCCTTAGTCATTCATTTCCCTGCAAAATGCAGGGCCGCAAATGATTGGAGTTACTTTGAGTGTCCGGAGTCAAGTTTTGAGCATGTTTTAAACAAGAGCTTGGTTGTTTTGGGATAGCTTTAAATTCCGGCTACCCCACAGTCCCCTGTAAAAGGATACCTCTTGATGGATCCCGTCATAGTGGCAAAGGTTGTGAAACCCAACCTTGCAGAATTAACTCTGCTCTTTATCACCCCAGGCAAAATTCAACGACAAACTAGGCTCCAGTTCACGTTTATTGATTTCTTTTTCTGGATGTGGATAAACATAGCACCATAAAACGTCATCCTTAGTTAGTTGGTGTACCTTTTAAAATTGTCTTTCTTAGATAATGCAGAGCATAACAAGTACAATTTAACTGCAAGATAAAGCTTAGCACAATAAATGCTCTCATTGAACATTCTAAAGTAGCTTCATGTACGAAACAAAATCTTTGTAAAGACAAAAGATTAGTCTAATAACGTCATTAAATGAGAAGCGCCAGCAAAGCCGTTCAGTCTAGGATAAAAACACACACCTTCAGTAGAGATTTTGACTTCTATATACTACGTGGTCAGCAATGGCAACTCCGGAGTTAAAGTTACATCGTTCTGACCCATAAGAAAGGCATTTTCTTTGGTAACTTTTCCCATTTTAGAAAATTGCATGAAACTTTGCTTACATCTGTTTAAGCCACATTGACTTGATCCAGAAGAGTTTTGTGAAGATCTGTTATGGGTCAAACGTTTTTTTGGGGGGTGGGGGTGGAGGGAGGTGAGTTTTCAGAAATTTGCTGGACCTAATGTTAAGTCCCAAACAGAAACGTCTGTTCCACCTTCAGCAAAAACTGCTGTATGGATTTTCACCAAACCTGGACGATGTGAAGCAGCCTTGTCCCAATCTCTATCCTTTGTGGTTTGTTGTCCATACATTGAGCCATTTTTGTTAGAAAAAAACAAAGATCTAGGGGCCAAATAAGTAAATTTTAATTCCTTGAGTACCCCTTTGTGAAAATGTAAATATTTACTGTGGGAACCCTCCTTGTTCTATCCAGTCCTCGACTTTCCTCCTTGCTCGATTTGGTACTCTTGGTTTGGAGATCTACTGGACGTTGGTTTACACGAGTGTGGCTTGATGTCCGGTTTACGAACATTTGAGACAGGCTTGATCTTTCTATATTACAGCACGTGCCCCACTACACCATGCCACAAAAACATTTAAGACTTGTTTTAATTCTGTATGGCCATCCTTAGTATTTTTATTTATATGAGTTGGGATGGGTCTACACATCACTGTTGTGTGGCTTTAGATGGAGTTTCAACTGCACCTTTGCCAGTGCTGGTAAATAGCACTTTAGTACCATGTCAAGCATCCTCTAAATGTAGGGGATGACCCTCTGGGCACAACATAAGTCGTTGGAACGCGATTATATAGTAACAACTCGAATGATAATCCAAAGAAATGTATCCATTTGTTATCAATTTGACTTGAACATTTTATTGAGAGCTAAACCATATGCAATATATCCCTTGCATTGTATTATACTTTTTCTTCATGAGTCATATAAATGATAAAAAATGGCATTCCCAATGCATTTCATGCACATTCGTGCACTTCTTCAGGGGAACATCTAAACAAAAATAAATGTCTCTATGAGGATACACATCCTGTAAATCAATCATGTTTATCATAGTCAATAAGGTGAACAAATCATTTGGTGCAAGCATATGTGATTATGCTGACAATTGTGCTATAAGTGATCGATAATATTGGTGCTGTGATACATCATGCCGGATATTTCCTTATTCTTCACAAGCCTAGATTCCTAATGTGATTTTCTATGGTTGACGATGCTTTAAAGTTCGAGTGTCTCGGGTTCTGGTGAAGTCCACATAATCGCGTCTGTGGTTAAAGTGACGGTAAGTGCAATAATCGCATCTGTGGTTAAAGTAACAGTCAGTGCATAGATTTCAGTGAACAAACTAAGGGATTTTGCCGGTGTGTTAAATCGTTATTGGTGTGAGCTCGAGTGTTGGCTTATAAGCTAATCTACTTCTTACCTGCCGTTTGGTGTATCTTGCTTCACGCAATGTTAGTTCATGTTGTTCTTGTGTTTGTTTGAATCTACACTCCAAGAGTCAGAGTGAAACCTCTGGAGCACACTACAAAAAAGAAATTCATTAAAAATCAGCCGGTGCGCAACCAATCACTGCTTATAAATAGCAATTTAGCACAGCAGGAAATCTTGGCTTTTTTAGGAGTTCTAAAGCTCAGTCATGTAGTCAAACGTTGTTACTTGTAGGTAAAAACTACCTAAGATGTCCTGATGCTAAATCTTACAACAACCTTGTTATGAACAGTACTTATGCAGATTGCATGGTAGCTTCCCGGTTTAAGCAGCTTTTACATGCTCAGTCATTGAAAATGGATATCATGGCTTTCCTGGCCATCAACAGGATACAGTACATTACCTAAGATCCTTAAACCAAGGATCGTCCCCTTTAAGACTCTGGCGCCTACCAGGGTTGTATTCTGGGCCAGCCAATTTACTCCTCTGTCAGCCTCTGGTGATGCAGAAGTCAGCAGTCGGGCTTCTCCTCCACCTCCTACATTGACTTTCAGTGGCCGGCAGATCTAATTCAAGGTACTCACTCATTGGGCTGCCCGCAGCGTACGGCCCGTCTTCCTGCAGACATCCGTCGCCCAGCTTCAGGAATCATCGAGCAGGCGGTGCCACTTCCTTTGTGCAGATCTCCAAGCTTTGTAACGCTAATGTGATGCAAGAGAGGAAACTGGAAGACTATCTTGGATTCCAGAAAGCGTTAAATCCAGTCTCTGTATCTCATAAACAGGACTTTGAAAGTAGTTCTCCCCCTCTAGAAGACGGAAGAGGATGTGAAAACACGTAATGGATAATAAATAATGCACCAGCCTGGCCTTATTCTACGAAGCCTACAACTTGATAACTTGTATATAGTAGATAATGCATAGGAGATATATTTTAGTTAATTTCTGCATTGTATCGTCCATCGCTTGGTAGGCCTTAATCGACACAGCTTGGTATTGCCTCTTACCCGTCTTCTCTAAGTCTTTGAAAACCTGTGTTTTGCTTGCCTTTTGGCATCCATCATAAGCTTCCACAGCTTGAACGATGAGTCCAAACATGTCCGACTTTATAAATGTTTTTTCTTAGAATGTAAACGGTATAACATTCCTGTCAAACAAAAGAAAAATAAATCTTTCTTCTAAGAAGTTTCCAGGCTTGTGTAATTTTTCTTCCGGAAATTAACATGAAAAAACTTGGTAACAGAAAAATGGCAAGAAACTGCGGTCTGGGATGAAAAAACATAGCTACTTGCCTAAATCTCCTGGAGTTAGTATCCTAATAAATGAACATATAAGAGCAAAAACTTCTTCAGAAAAAGGATAAAGGAGGTAGCGGGATTAAGCAGAAAGTTGAGAACTGCAAAATGGAAAGATTGTTTAATGAACAGACGTATATACATCCTGAAGAAACTTGAGAGAAGCTAGAAGATTATGTGACCAACATGACCCACTATGTTTGTGTGATCAACAGCGAAAGAATGAGAAATGGGGCGGTGTTGCAAAACATTGAAGACCTGTTTGGCTTGCCATGCATTTGGAGGATTTGCTACAACTAAATATTGTTGAATATGTAGGGCCACACGGCACTACTAGCAGAGAACTAATCTCCCTTATTATTATTATTTTTTTTTTACTAAAAATATTCACGATGCGAGCTTCATCATTTATTTTTTTAAATGGGTAAACGCACTTTTAATATCTCACCAAACTGGAATTAGCATCAAAGTTTCTTTCTAGACGGACAAAACAGCTACAGTGAAACTGCAGCCTTCTCAAAGAAAAGGAGCTGCTGATAGATTTTCGGGTACCTAATTTAGGAATTGACACACCAGTAAAAGAAAACTTCAGAGGTCCCTACTGAAAAAGAAAATTAATCAACACTGAAAGCATGTTTATCTTTCCTCCTCATATACACATTAACGTTCTATTTGCTTTTTAACTGTACAAATAGTTTCGTGGCGTTCCCCTTGGGGTATACATTTTGTTCATGCTTTGTCATTTTGAAAAAATGTCATAGGCTCATGTGAGCTAGAGAAAGAGTGGCCAGGTGGTGTTTAATGATTTCACTTCCCCTGACACTTTTACAGGCAGGAGGAGCGTTGTGTTCTGTTCAGTCCCTGGCAGGGAGCAGTTTATTAGTGCAGTATTTTTTTGTTGGTCATGTTGCAGTGCTTTGTTAATACTGGCTCGTATTTATGGTTTCACAGGTTGCTAGAAATCGCGCAGACTAGATTTGCAAAATGATCGACTAACTCTAAAGTATTGGTGACGTTTCTGTAAAGTCATGTGGCATCATGAATTAATAATACACGGTATAGAATCAGACTCCGCAGCATGGGTTGAGAAGAAACATGGTGAGGTGGAAGAATGTATGCAAGGACACATATATTATGACACGTATCCTTTTGTTGCAAAGGGTTTCTTATTGTGAATTTCTTTAAAAAAAATACAAGGGTGGATCTTAGCATCTTTGGTTCAGGGGCATGGCGTGAAGGCGCGGTCTTATCCTTCTATTGGTATATTTTGGGTTTGGAGAACGTGTTCAGTCTCTAGGTGAGTTTTAAGCAATCCTACGGATGGCCTATCGACCAAGGCATTGCTCACCCAGTATTCCAACTAAGACACATGCAGAACAGTCTTCGTATGCTGGAGGCCCGAAGAGCATTAAGATATTACAGTGACAGCAAACATTAAAAGCACTCATCTATTATTCGTTGCCTTCGAACCATCAGGCAGAGGAAAATGCATTCAAAGGGACACCTACCGAAGTGGATTGTGGCATGCATATGCTAATGTTATCACTTTAAGATAACGATTGCAAAGTACAAAAAGAGCAAATTCTACAAGAGGCCAAGCCACTGTGGCTGCGTTCCTAGGCAATATTCTGAAGACTTAAGTGAGAAAATGAGGGTCCGCCCATTCCGTGGCTAGATGCAATTTTTTTAGGTATCACCTTACAGACAGAGCAAGTGCGAAAATACCTATTGTCAGCTTACAGTGGGCTTACATCCCACCCATTGGTTACCATTGATTTACTTTGTCACTCTCAATTGCCTCCTTTTTATTTGTTATCTTATGTAAACCTTCCTTCGTCTTTTGTTTGTCCTTCCCCAAGGACATAGAATCAATACTTGTATCCTTTACTCTTCAAGAACGACTTTTTGTATTTTTAGTTAACCACAGCATGAGATCGTGCATGTGTTTTCCAGCTGTCTTGATCTGGTACTTTTCTCCTCCACCGTGCTCCATGTTCCTCTCTCACTCGTGTGCTTCTCAGAGACAGACCAATTGGCTTTGCCAATACTTGCTGTATTCTGATGCAAGACAAGATGCTAGTTCGGTTAAACAATCTACGTGACCTACTAAGCTAATCTGCCTCTCCACATTCAGTTACATCTTTGTGCAAACCATGTGAATCTATAACCAATTAATTAAAAAAAAAAAAGAGGCTTCTTCTATGTAACACTAGACTTACAACTGGATACCTGTAATAGAGTTGCTTGTAGCCCATCCAATAGTTGTAAACGAAGGATGAGCTGCCATGCCTTATAAGAAAATTTTAAGAGACATTAAAACATGGAAAAATTGGGTTTTAGTTAATTACAAGGTATTTAGTTGCAAACGTTTTCCACAGTCAGTCTTTAAGATTGTTTGTCAACTATGGGTTTATTTCGAATTCGACCTGTAATTGGAATGAATATGAAAAGCATATGAATTCTTAAGTAACATCAAGCTGCAAAGAGTGTATTAGATGAAACATGCTGAGATAGTGTTTTTATAGAATAGGGAGTATAAACTCTCAATAATTACGGGTAGTGTGAAACAGAAAGGTTTAAATGTCAGTAAAAGATGGGCGCACTGCTGGAGATCAAACACGCATGAGTACACAGAATATCAACCATAGATTGGTGATGCAACTGGGTGAATGGAAAACCTGTGAAAGCACTCAATGGTCTAACCATTAAGCCGGCGAGACCCTAAACATTAGAACAAATACCCTATGCACACACATTAGAAAGTACAGACAATAGTCATATCATTGGATAAGTACAAAATTGCAAAGGGTAAGGTAGCAGAATGACGATGGAGTCTTGTGTAGACTGAAATCCTCAGTTCTTTATTTTCATGACATAGAAACAGCAGTCATCCGACACGTGTTTCATCGCTCACACGAATCTTCAGGGCTTGAACGCTACTGTATACGCAAAGGAGGTCGCTCTGCCGGTGATACTTCCGACCCAGTGGGGCCCTTGACCAATATAAGTGAAAGTAGAACCTTAAGGAAGGTCACCTCCGACTGAGTTGCATCGGACAGGACTGATGAGAAATATATTATGTGGAGACCGTAGCGATGCCAGAATGTTGCAAAAGTGAACCCACTATCAAATGTCGTGAGCCCTATCCGTCCCAATTCTTGTTTAAAATTGGAGAATCCCTAAATGGTAGTGTAGCAGACGCGATATAAAGAGAAAGACGCGAAGTGCGCGCCGGCATCAAGATCTCCCGGGTCACCGTGTCCCTGGTACGTTCCCCGCCACCCCACCTTCCTTACAGTTCTACTTTCACTTATATTGGTCATTCGTTGGACATTCGTACGTCAGTGAGCTGAAATTCTTATTCAAATTGTTCTTAAGCCTATGCGCTAATTCACTAACTGATTGCCCAATTGCCCTTCTACACAGTAAGTGACATCACTGGATTCCCCATCATCCCTCTGCACAGGAAGTGACGTCACTGGATTTCCCCCATATCCATCTGCACATGAATTGAAATCACTGTTTTCCCATCCACTGTACCTCTCAGGACCTATTTATTGGCGGTGTCACCATGTAAATGCAGTGAACACATGCAGCGTGTGGGCCCCTGGAGTGCCAAAGGGAGGCCAGTCTGAGCGTGGACTGCGCCGAGCACCAGGAGCTCTGGTTCTCCCCCTCCCCATCACTACCCTGCTGCGCTGGATCGATCCCCGACTGCCGCACACTGCACTGCTTCCACACCGTTCCTCACAACAAGGAAGGAGCATTCACTTGCTCCTCCTGCAATTTCTCATGCAGTCTCGCTCACCCTAGACCCATAGTTCCTGCACCAACAGCAACCCACTTGCTTACTCAAACCAACTACAACTTATGTTCACACAGACCAGACACCACCCAAACATACCATATTCGCATGTATGCTCCTCAACACCCCATCATACATCATGCAGAGATTTGGGATCTACTGCCCAACCATGCTTCTTAATAGATAGAACACAAGCTGTCAGCCTGGCACCTTACTCCTTGTAAGCCCTCAAACTCATCTGTGGAGTGCCTCCAGGTCCATTGCTCTACCCCAGCCTTTATAGCACAAACGTAAACTCTCGGGCCAATGTCATAGCACACACATCAACATCCTCTGCTGCACCGACATGCAACTCCTGCTCTCCCTCTCAGACAAGATCCCGCAAAATAGAAACAAGTTAATCACCTGCATGGCCAAAGTCACTAACTGGATGAAAGCGAACTTTCTCAAGCTCAACACCAACAAGACAAAAGTAGTGATCTTCGGCAATAACACTTAACTATGGGACTCTGCAATGCACACCCACATTCAGAACCCAACCCAGGGACCTCGAAATAACCAGAGTCTGCACACTGGATATGACCCCAGAAGTCAACACCCTCCCTGCATCCTAGTTCCACTCCCTGAAAATGCTGAGGAAGATCTTCAAATTGCTCCCAAAAGCCACTAAAATAATAGTCACTCACGCCCTAGTCACCAGCAGGTTATACTATGAGAACACACTCTACTCTCAGATCACCAAGCAATTCACTTGAACACTACAAACCATCCAGGACTTGGCTCCTCCTCAACCTCCCACACAGAACTCACATCACACCACCATCCAGAACTCGGCTCATCCTCAACCTCCCACACAAACTTCGTATCACACCACACTTCGGTGAACTGCACTGGCTCCCCATACACAAACATGCTCAATTCAGACACCTCACTCACATTCAAGGCACTACACAAGTAGTGCCCCACCTACCAGAACAGTGGCATCTCCTTGCACCAAGCACCCAGACACCTTTACTCCCAGGACTCCTACTCGCACACATCCCACACATACACAGAACCAGGTCAGGACGACAGGGAGCTCTCTTGCATCACTCCAAAAGTGTGGAGCAGCCTCCCACTCCACATCAGAGCCTCCTCTCGTCCTGAATTTTAAAATGAGCTTAAGACCTGATTTTTCAGTTAACCAGCCTAACATAGGCAGAGCCAGGCAAACATACCACAGCGCCAGGATATTTTCGCGGTTGATAGAGCACTTTACAAATATGAATCACATCACTCTAATTATTGATAACATGTAGTGCAGAAAGCTAGTTTAAATAGCACTATCTTATAAAAAGAGGCACCAGCATAAAGGAGCACTGCAGTCGCTCATTAATTTATCAAAATCCACAGGCCTTCTCCTGTTTCTGTCTTTTACCTTTCAACATATCCCAACCCATTAAAACGTTCATGATATTAAAAATGCCAGGAATGAGGGAGACTACTTGGGCATTGGCACGATCAGTCGAGACTGCGTAAAGACCCGCGGTGGCATGTATCTGGGAACCTGGAGTAGGAAGCAGAGCGGTAGGCGATGTGTAGCCCCATCCAAGAAAGCTATGGAGGGAATGCTTAAATTAATCGCAGCCACTGGTATTTACTTGGGCTGTATCCCAGTCCATCATTATTTTGCACACCATGCCTCCTCAGTTTCGACCCAGTGATGTGAAAATCAGTCTTGACCCTGCTCCAATTGGAGAGGTCCAGCCCAAACTGGCAGATTAATTCAAGCATTCTATCCATCACTTTGTTGTATATTTTAGTGTGCCTCACTAAGTTGGACGGGTATGTCCAGACGTGGGTCCTGTGCACACTGTCACTGGAACCAAGCTATAACTGACTGATGAGCCCTAAGTCGAAACTGGTCTTGGGTTACTTGTGTTCTGGTTTAGAGAGGACATGCCCTGCAGTTTGGGCTCACCTGCTCCCATTGGAGCAGTGCCAAGACTGACTTGCATATGGCTAGGTCCAGACTGAGGTGGCATGGTGTGCAAAATAGCAATGGGCTGGGATGTGGCCCTGGTGATTGCCAGCGGCTGCGATTATTTCAAGCACCCATGCTCTCTCCGGGGTCTTACCCACGTGCAATCATGGCACATATTGTCAACTACAAGGATAGGGCTCAACAGTCTTGCACAAGAGCAGCGACCTGATGTATGAGAACCAAGCCATAAGAATCTTCCTGGACTGCACGCATGTGCAAAAACTCCGCAAGTTGTTTGATGCTGTGAAACAAAAGTTGCATGCTATGGCCAAACTGCGAGTGGTTGGACAAAGTGAGATCCCACTTCACTGACCCCCACTGTAGTCTGGGACTGACCCTAAATGATTGACTTATGTACAGTCCCATGGGAAAGCTTAGTACTCTAGGAATTGAGACGATGATGATACCTGGGCGGGATAGTGCAGTCCATACTGCACCAATGCCTGCCCCGTGAATCCATATCAGGCAAGTCTGTACTGCCAGGAGATCGTGATGGACCCTACAGACCGGCTCTGGAATAGTTACGAACCTGAGGGGATGGTTGGAAGGCCTTGCTGGGTGGGGGCTGGCTGGCTGGCTGGAAATACATCTTTCTCCCATTTCCCCTGCTATTTCCATATTTTCCTTTTCCTATATTTCTCTTCTTTTATATTTCTCGGGCGAGAGCAGCTTGGCGTTTTGTCCCCCCACTGAGTGGAACCCACACATCATTGAGGAGCGGGCGCACACTGGGGGTTGCAACATTCTGCGAAGGCAGGTGTTACTAAAGGTATTGCTAACTGCATATTTTTACCACAGATATTCCGGCTGTTAATGTCCATAGACACGCTGTGGATGGTCCTCTAGGGTTCTTTTGAGCTTTTTGTCGTGTTTATGTTCCTATTTTACGAATTCAAGGTTGAACCAGACCGGGAAGCACAAACAATGTTGGTTTAGTGTTTACCCTGTGGTAGGGTCATTTTGGGGGTGATAGTGGGGGGGTTTTAAATGTTTCCTTAATTGAACAAAAAGTTTGTGTTGCGGCTATTACTTAATGCAGCAAATTGTCATAAATCACAATACTTGGTCCCTCCTTTCTGTCCCAATTGAGTTCTGGGTTTGCACAGACCTGCCCTCATTTCTTGACCAGAGAGGTCACAGCTTCATTTTTAACTGATGATAATGCCAGGAACTGTTAAGATCTCCACCTGGAATTTGGATAGGTTGGACAATAATATTTAAAGATAGAGAGCTCATACATTAGTCAGAAATACTTTTACTCCAATTAACACATCTGACAGTAGCATAGGAAAAATATGCTGACTATGGCGAGGGCAGATGTACTACTCTGATGTCAGGGGAGTGTAAATATTGTAGAACTGGGGGTCCCTTTTTCACATCATTATACTAAAGCAGATGTTGAGGGCCGTTATTTGCTGGCCTTTCAGTTGCTTGACGGGTCAGAGGTTAGTTTTGTTAGTGCCTATGCTCCTAATATAGATTATGGTGCATTGTTCTAGAAAGTGCTGGATTCGATATTGCCATACATTCAGGTGCCGATTGTGAGCAGGCGATTTTAATTGCATTTTGAATTGTGTACTGGATAGACATCCTGTATGTATGCATGATAAGCCAGCCATGAAACCAGACTGTGTAGATATTTGGTGGGAGCTGCTCTCTACAATGCTTGTCTACTCCGGCCATTTGCTGACCCGTGACACCTTCAGTAGACTAGAACAGTGTGGATATTTGGTGGGAGCATCTCCCGACAATGCTTGTCTACTCAGGCCATTTGCTGACATGTGACACCTTCAGTAGACTAGAACAGTGTAGATATTTGGTGGGAGCTGCTCCCTACAATGCTGGTCTACTCCTACCATTCGCTGACACGTGACACCTTCAGTAGACTAGAACGGTGAAGATATTTGTTGGGAGCTGCTCCCTACAATGCTTGTCTACTCCTGCCATTCGCTGACACGTGACACCTTCAGTAGACTAGAACAGTGTGGATATTTGGTGGGAGCATCTCCCTACAATGCTGGTCCACTCCGGGCATTCGCTGAAACGTGACACCTTCAGTAGACTAGAACAGTGTAGATATTTGGTGGGAGCATCTCCCTACAATGCTGGTCCACTCCGGGCATTCGCTGAAACGTGACACCTTCAGTAGACTAGAACAGTGTGGATATTTGATGGGAGCATCTCCCGACAATGCTTGTCTACTCCGGGCATTCGCTGAAACGTGACACCTTCAGTAGACTAGAACAGTGTAGATATTTGGTGGGAGCTGCTCCCTACAATGCTGGTCTACTCCTACCATTCGCTGACACGTGACACCTTCAGTAGACTAGAACGGTGAAGATATTTGGTGGGAGCTGCTCCCTACAATGCTTGTCTACTCCTGCCATTCTCTGACACGTGACACCTTCAGTAGACTGTAACGGTGTAGATATTTGTTGGGAGCTGCTCCCTACAATGCTGGTCCACTCCTGCCATTCGCTGACATGTGACACCTTCAGTAGACTAGAACGGTGAAGATATTTGGTGGGAGCTGCTCCCTACAATGCTTGTCTACTCCTGCCATTCGCTGACACGTGACACCTTCAGTAGGCTAGAACAGTGTAGATATTTGGTGGGAGCTGCTCCCTACAATGCTTGTCTACTCCTGCCATTCGCTGACACGTGACACCTTCAGTAGGCTAGAACAGTGTAGATATTTGGTGGGAGCTGCTCCCTACAATGCTGGTCTACTCCTGCCATTCTCTGACACGTGACACCTTCAGTAGACTGTAACGGTGTAGATATTTGTTGGGAGCTGCTCCCTACAATGCTGGTCCACTCCTGCCATTCGCTGACATGTGACACCTTCAGTAGACTAGAACGGTGAAGATATTTGTTGGGAGCTGCTCCCTACAATGCTGGTCCACTCCTGCCATTCGCTGACATGTGACACCTTCAGTAGACTAGAACGGTGAAGATATTTGGTGGGAGCTGCTCCCTACAATGCTTGTCTACTCCTGCCATTCGCTGACACGTGACACCTTCAGTAGGCTAGAACAGTGTAGATATTTGGTGGGAGCTGCTCCCTACAATGCTGGTCTACTCCTGCCATTCGCTGACACGTGACACCTTCAGTAGACTGTAACGGTGTAGATATTTGGTGGGAGCTGCTCCCTACAATGCTGGTCTACTCCTGCCATTCGCTGACACGTGACACCTTCAGTAGACTGTAACGGTGTAGATATTTGGTGGGAGCTGCTCCCTACAATGCTTGTCTACTCCTGCCATTCGCTGACGCGTGACACCTTCAGTAGACTAGAACAAGTATCTTTGACTAGAGATGTAGCCCCATGGTAGAGACTACTGCTTATCAATATAGATTCCTCTTTGTTCATGCACCATTAATTATTGATTACTCTTCTGCACAGGCCCCTCTGGTTCCCCTGTGGCGCTACAAAATGCAGTATTCCGCACTGAAATACAGGAAGTAACAGATGGGTATTTTAACATGAACTTGAGATCCACGGACGCAAGAGCAAATGAATGGTACGCCTTTAAGTCGTTATTGGAGGAGGAGTGTCTTAGCAAGAAGGTTGGAATACATCCGCAACTGAGGTCTGATATACTCAGCCAGCAACAGAAGGTGTCCCACCTGCAGCATGGGCAGCCATCAGATCCCGATGCCAGAGCTCAGACGCCATAGGCCTGGAAACTGTTGGCTGAGAAGTGGGATGCTGAGGACGCTCTCACCTTGAAAGAATACAGGCAAAAGCTTCACAGAGAGAGAGACGAGTCTAACTAACTGCTGGAGGGAAAGGCTACCCCCTCGATTTTGTCTCTTTATTAATCAGGTGGAACAAATTATGGTTTTCTATTCGAAAGGGTATTTTCTGCAAATTCCAGCGCTATTTGGAACAGGTGTATAATCTGCCCCAAAGATTGAAAGATACCAATACAAGGGAATATCTGATTACTTTTCAGCCTCCGAGATTAGGGAGAGAGCAGATGAAGGTTCTGGAGACTGACGTCATGCAGGAAGAGCTAGCAGAAGTTCTCAAGGAGCTGCCACGATATAAAGTACCGGGCTTGACGGTTTTCCCTTGAACTCTATCAAACATATGTACGCTTGCTTGCAGCTAAATTATTGCAGGTGTTTGTGGATGGCAGACTGTTGGGTGAATGGCCGGGATCTATAGGGAGGTGGTAATCATTATGCAGCCAAAACCTGGAAAAGATTTCCCCCGGCCGGGGTCTTTTTC
Organism: Lissotriton vulgaris; assembly: GCF_964263255.1. Taxonomy (NCBI): domain Eukaryota; kingdom Metazoa; phylum Chordata; class Amphibia; order Caudata; family Salamandridae; genus Lissotriton; species Lissotriton vulgaris. The sequence continues at coordinate 579,655,650 of NC_141687.1, read as the reverse complement.
GCCACTTTCCATGATCAACATAGATACTAAGATTTTGGCCGAAGTGCTAGCCAACGGGCTGATGTGGGTAATCTGCAGGCTGGTGCATGAGGACCAGTGGTTTCATACCGGGGCGAAGTACGATGTTAAATATGCGGAGACTCATTCGTTTATTATGTTCCATAACAATGAATGTAAGTGGAGGGCTCATTGATATAACTAGAAATCGAGAAAGCCTTTGATAACTGTTAACTGGGGTTTTATGTTTGAGATGCTAAGACAGATGGGTTTTGAACAGATGTTCTTGGATTGGGCTTGTCTTTTGTATACTGCAGCTACTGCCAGGGTGCAACTGGGTAATATTTTATCAGCAGTTGGTGGATGGGAAGGGGCACCCGGCAGGGGTGTCCCTTGTCACCTCTTCTATTCTCACTGATAATGGAACTTCTAGCGATACATCTGCATGTGGTCCTGGGAGACTATGGGATCCCAGTCTGCGACACAACCCATATAGTGTCCATGTACGATGATGACTCCTTGATCTATGGCAAGGAGCCACATCGTTCACTAGTTTGGAGACACTGCAGTTTTGTGGGTAAATAGAGTCAAGACTGTGGTGTTCCCGCTGGGCACTCTGGTTGGGATTGATACGGACAGGTTGCCAAATATCAATCAACAATGGGCATTGGATCACTTCACATACTTGGGAGTGCAGGTTGCACATTCACACCAACACCAATACAATCTCTGGGTAGGTTGCTACTGGGATTACACTAGCCAATCGACTTCTGGAAAACACTCTTACTCTCCATTGCTGGCAGCATCTCAGATGGTTTTCCAACCAGGATGCCTCCATGAATAACAAAGCTTGAGGGCTGTACTTACTTGGTCAGCAGTCACAGAAATAAACACACGTGTGACCTCCTTGGTCCGGGTAGGTGAAAGGTCCAGCTTCAAATTAAGTGGACTTAGACAACATCCTGGTGAGAGAGCCTTGGACTTCAGTATCTGGATTTGTATTATTCAGCAGAGCACCTTCAACATGTGGTTTGGTGGTGTGACACAGAGGACAACTGGGAACAGCAACTACTGAGGGGCACCCATTACCTAACAAACAACTAAGGAACACCAATGGTTTACCTGTTTATAATTCAGCATGTCCCCATAGCGTGGGACACTAAAACTGGGAAGATTCATAAGTGTTCTCCTATTTCCAGGTCTCTGGAAATATGGTAGCTGCAGCCATTTTGAAAGGTATGTGAGGATATTTTGTTAACCCAATGGTAGAACATTGGATGTATCGCACAAGGTGACATGTACTCTTGGGAGACATTCTCGGCATTTGTGCAGGCCCAGACTAGTATTTGGGGTGGGGCCGGGGCACTTTGACACAATGCAAAGATGGCAAACATGAGAGATTTGGACGAGATTCCCCATGATACCCCAAATGACTGCTATTTTAGATACACTGCTTCAGTTTGGATACGCTGCTCACAGCGTGTCACATTTATACTGTGCACTAAAAAAAGATACATATCAACAGCCCTTCATAGCTCAGAGAGGGTGGGATGCAGATTTGGAACTGCCATTGAATGATGAGGAATGGGCATTGGCTTAGGGATAGATTCAGACCTTATCAATTAATGCCAAATTCAAGCTGATGCATTTTAACTTTGTCCACCGTACATATTTGACACCAACCCGGTTACACAGGATTTTTCCGTCTATGAGCCCGACTTGCCACCAGTGTGGTAGGGGTGATGCAGAATTCTTACAAATGACTTGGAGCTATGATCGCTTGTCAGAATATTGCCAAGGAGTGGTTGACAAATTAAGAGGCACTGTGAGTCTACTTACTGATCGAGAAAAGCATACAGCACTGCATTCTAAATCTCATGTGTAAACCTTCGACTTCTTAGCTGCGTTATAAATTTGCCTCTCTGTGTCTGGTTCTGGCAAAACGCCAAATTGCTGTCCATTGGATCTGGCCACAGCCTCCTACACTGACAGTCTGGGAGACTGTTGTCCTGGAATGGGCAACTGAGGAAGGAATTCTCATAAAACGTTTAGAACTAATGAAACGGGGCCTGAGGATTTGCCTGACTGGTCTGAATTGATTGATAACTAGATGGGAGTGATGGGAGGATGTTTTGCAGAGTCACCACAGTGATGATGATGATGGCACTGCATGACCTGGATTTAATTTGTTCTATACGACTTGTAATGCCTGTCTAGAATTGCATACTACATACTGTTGCTGTTATTTATGGTTTCTGATCTATGATTAACTCATAAATTAAATTTATTCTATAAAAAGTGCTACGAAAAATCCTGTGCTCCACTAATTTTGGTAATGAAAACTAAAGCTGCAATTTGCTTCCTTGCATAAGCTGCGGGCTTCCTCTTGTCCAAAAAACTAATAGGAAGATAACACCTGACTTAAGTGTGAACAGCCCTTATGCCGCAGTTCCACCATTGAAGTTCAAGTAGTGTTTAAAGTCCCCCTCAGAAGCCCTTCTGGTCATAGGTGCTAAACTGCAGAGATGAGTTTTGGCTAGACTGTACACCAAGCTTCCAGAGTTCTTAGTAGAAGGGCATGGTTTCTTCGGCTGCCCTTAAATGAAAACGCCAGAAATTCTGTATCTTTAAATGTTACAAAACATCTGCTGTTTTATTAAACACAGTAAGCACATGTTCATTTCTAAATAACTTTTTATTTTCCAAGTGGATGAGCACAAGTCTTTTTAGTAATCTTAATACTATCTGCCACTTAACATGCTGCAAGTTAATTGATGCCACCACAGACCTACTGTCAAACCAGAAGTTCATTGCATGTTTGAGCTGGTCAACTCTGTGATAAAATCATAGTCACCAGAATAGAGAACAACTCCAAAAAGGTCTCATTCTTCAGCAGGCCAAACTCATATCAATCACATCGCCACCTCTGCCCCCTTCCTCCAGTCCAATCCCTCAGTCACTCCCTGTTGTGTCATTAGATAGGACCCTTTCTTCACTCAATGTGTTGGGTGCCTCCTGCAACACACTTATCCGGATCACAAGCAGAATATCAGAACCAAAAATATTGTGTGGATATTAAGGACCAAAATATTGAGAAGGTAAGTGCAAATTGGCAAGTATAGATTTACTATTCTTAACTCCACATCTAAGTATTGATATATATATATATATATATATATATATATATATATATATATATATATATATATATATATATATTTATTGCCAGGATACATATATGTGGAATTGTATATAATACAAGTTTACTTTCCTAAAGAAATTTACTATCACAATATTTTTGTCCTCAATATTCTTGACCTGATATTTTGTCCCACAATATTTTTGGTTTAGATATTTTGCTTAAACACCTACTTCTCCATCTAAGAAACTAGACCAAAAACCCAGATCCTCCATAGCATCAGCAGAAAACCTTGGCCTGTGGTGCTTGGCCATCAGACCTGAAATTGCTTGAGCAGTCTATCTCGAGAAAGGGCATCCTACAGTGACAATGCAGTGGGTTAAATTGAGCTGGAACACCAATAAAGTTAATGCAGTGAAACCTGCAAAGAAAAATTGACACCTTACACGCAGGGACCTTGTCAGGAATAACCTGCAGTCTTCCTCCACATTGTGAATTTCAGTGCCCTGAAAAACAAGGGGGTAAGTGGGCCAATTTCATTCTAATGCTTAAGGCACACTGAACCTCCCCATTAAGTCAGTGACGGAAGGAAGTGCACTGATCAGAGTTCTTTAGGCCATGAAACAAGAAGTCATCTGAATAGTGTATTACATTTTTTGGCCTAGCTGCTCGCTTAAACACCTACTCCAGAACGGTCCTGAACTGTTCAAAGTGGCGTTTAGGTAATTGAGGTTCAGCAGTGTTGCTCATTTGTGCCTGATAATAACATAACAACCAATAAATCATAATTTTATTTAATGGATATGCTCTAACAAAAGTATGTACATGGCCCAGCACAATCTATGGGCATACATTTGTCGAAGAAGTACCCCTCAAAATTGAAACCCGTAAGGCTGGAGCTGGTAACAGCCTGAAGGTTGACTCTGTGTCTGCTTTATCCAGTTTGGTCTCTGATTCCGAAGACATCACTAAAAACAAACCAGGCCCTGCTCGATGCGGGAGTAATAACTACTCCTCTACATCCTCTCCGATTTTAACCATCTCTCTGCCTTCTCAAAAATTAAGTTGTCCATATGAGGAGGCAATTGTGACTTTTATTATGTACCTTTCGGATCCCGTTCCTCCCCAATCCATAAGTGCTTCCTATGATCACAGTAAGTCTGTCCCCCTTTAGAGGATTCTTTGGCGAACAAGGATGGCCTAAGATGGCCTAAGATGAAGGACGACATGTGTTGTGTGAAGCCATTCCTTACAATTGCTTAGAATTCTTGGTGATTGTTCACAAATGTCCTGGTCCTATCCATGTCTTAGGCCATACAGGGACTGAAGGGCCCCCCAGAATAAGGGCATTCTCGAGGCATGGCCCATATCCTATACATCTCATTTGCTTTTTGTGACATGGATTCTATTTTGGGAGGATGCAAACATAGACAGTCCATACATCCCTCTCGTTCACCTGGTAGAAGGAGTTTATAGGTTGTGCAAAGATGAATATTGCCTTTTCTTGGATGCATATTCTACTGAACAGTGCCCAGTCTATAGCTTCATTCATTGATCTATCTTTAGGTGAAGAGAGCTTGTTTATTAGCATGAATTCCCTGGCTCAGTTGTGGGTATAATGCCAAGCATGAGTCAAACAAAATCCTCAAATGGTTTCTCATGTAAATTTCCAGTAGTCCTTCCTAAGGACTGATCCTTATCAATTCCTTGCCACTTTGTTATTTGCCCTCACTTGCTGCTGATTTGTTGGGTATTGTTCTCTCGTAGGAATCTAAACCTGTGCTTGAAGTCAAGTTGCAATTGTTAGGCACTGTGTGTTAGGGTGAAGGATTTTCCTATGGGTCATTACATCTAGATTAAGAAGAGATGGTGCTTAGTCTTCAGGTGATTCAATACTTTACTTTATGTTTATGTTGCTTGTGGGAGTACACATTAGAACGCTTGCTTTCCTATTAGCTTCTCGGATACTAGGGGCTGATCTACACTTTGGGTACCCCTTCGGGATGGCAGAAGACATTGCCCCAGCCATCCAGAGGGACCTCCGCCTGCCAACCATTTTTTTACTGTGACATCAAAAAAAAAAAAAAGCAATGCAATCGCCCACTCTAAATTGGACGAACTGCTGGATGGCTGGCCTCAGACAGCCTGCACTCCATTAGGCTGTCGAAGGAGCATGTCAGCGGCAAAGCTGGAGAAGGCTAGATTGGCCGGGCAGCCCTTGCATTTGGTCGAGAGGATACCATGTTGCAACAGAGTATGCTCTCTCCCAAACCCTACATCAGTCGCCAAGTCAAATATTTACACAAAAGTTCCCTCACAAATGTCTACTTTCATATCCTCAGACAAACGAAGATCAAGAAGATCGCTGAGGAAATGGATTGGATGAGAAATAGTTGTACCCTGAGCTTATCCTTCCCTTTTAAAAAACATAATAATTTCCCCTAGCTTCTCTTACTCAGCTGAAACAGCCCCAGAAGACTACAACTTTAAAGAGGTACCCAGCAGTTTGGTAGTACACACTGGTTTCCCCCTTGCCATATCGGGCCCACCAGGTTTACCTTTTCCTTCACCCACACAAGCAACCATGTTCTTTACTGTGGCCTAGCCACTACCCCGAGCCTCTGAAATACAACTAGACGCTGTTGCAAATACCATTAATTTGGACATCTGAGGTAAAATGCGAGATACGTTTTTAAGCAGTTTGGATAGTTCTCCCTTGATGTTTTTATAATTCACTCACTGCATGAGGTGTTACTACCACCTCAGCAGACAATTGAACTGAAGTGGACATTGTAGCAGTGGGTCACCATCTCAGTAGCACCAGTAACATCTCTCAAAATGTGGACATCAGTGTTTAAACTTGACACAGAGGCCACCCTATTTCACTCACCCTAACTCTCTTTCTTCCCCAAGTGGTCGCCTTGAGCTTCTTTGGCCCTGGAAGAAATAACTGCTTTGGAAATAAGGGATGGTGCACCAGACCTCCTGGAGCACTCCCTTTCAGCTAGTGTCTTCCTGTACGAGTGCATGCAAACACCTGCGGAGGCCTAATGAAGACCAGGAGTTCTTCAGTACTATCTCATTTATCTATCACATGGGCAATGTTTTCCTACCTCTTGCTCTGTGTAAGCTTTTATTTAGCTTTCTTGGGTGTCATAACGCCTGTCCACCAAAATATGACATTAAAGGAATAGAGAATAATACAGTGGGTGAACTACCTGCCACTGCTGAAGAGATAGTAGTGTAATAATAACGTGGAAGAGGTTAAAAAGAAACAAAATCTTTCTTTTCTAAAATCAACTGTGGCAAAAATGTAAACTCAAAAATTCACATAAAGAAAGCGCAATAACTACCTCAAAAGCAAGCCTACTGAGTTAAGGCAAACAAACAGCAAGGTTACACTCTTGTAAGAATGCTCAATTGCTTATCTGCAGTAAGCCTGTTGATATTTTTTGTTGTTTAAAAAGATTTACTGTGCCCACGCTCGAAAATAGAAAATGCCAAAAAAACATCAGAGGCCGACGAGGACTCCCTCACGAGCAACCCGAACAGTGGCAAGCAAACAAAGAACTAACTGGTACAGCCCTTTCCCCTCCTTTTTACCTAGCTGCTAAGGGCTGGACAAACATTAAAATAGTAAACAAACACAAATAGACCCTGTCTGCCAAAGGTGGGCTTCATGTTGCTCCAAACAGGAGCACATCAGAAGAGCAACACGCCATTACCCCTGCAGCCATGGGCGACCGGACTAAAGTGGCACCACACGCAACTCACATCAAGGCAAGACAGAGGCTCAGGCACAAGGTGTCACTGTAAGAACATGTTATGCATGGTGAGAAGGAAGACTGGAGGAGGCTCTTGGGTGAGGGAAAAAAAAAGGCCCACTGACACCTTCAATGTTTTTTTTAGCCTGAAAACCATGCCAGCAGCCTCCCCTCATACGTAATTGATCCTAAAGGTTGTTCTATGGAATCCACATCCTATTGCACTCCAGCGAAGTCAAAAACATCTAAAAATCAGGAATTACATTCCTGCCAATGTCCCCACTATGCTGTGAGTAAACCCCATCAGGGAAAGAGAAAATCATACAAATTAGATGTAGAAAGGCTAGAAAGCACCACCCATAGCACGTCAGACATTACATCTTATAACCCTGCAATAACATTTCAATAGCCTTACACAACAAGATTGGTGGGAGATTTCTCACCGCCATGCCCTTGATAGAATTGAAAATTCTTGATACAATAGCTAAAAAATGTTTTAATCTATATTGAGACCAGAGGCTCAGATTATGCTTTTTAAAAGCTGTTCCACCACCACTGAGGCCACATTAGCAACAGGTTTTCCTTTTTAAAACAAAATAAAATAAAAAAAAACGTTTAAACATGGAATCTGAGGACCTGTCTGCCACCATCATAATATCCTCTAAACTCGAACCTAACGCAAAGGTTATCAATGTCATGGCACTCTTGACCAAATTTGCACAAAACTGAGTCTGATCAATACCAGCCTTGGTTATAATCCTTTTGACCTATCTCACCCATGTAGCAGAGGTTACAGGTCGAAAATATTTGTCCCTTAGTAGAGCTCCTTAGCTCCCTCGTACAATCCTCGTAGGCCTTCAAACATTGTAGGACACACAATTTGGGATTGATTGGGAAACACGGGCAAAGCACTCTTCTAGAGCAGTGGTTCTAAAACATTTGACTCCTGAGGACCCCCAGTAAGTGCTACTGGAAGCCGGGAACCCCCAAGCAATTTGGACTATTTAAATTTCAAACATTAATACAGAAGTCCGTAAAAAATGCACAAACAAGTGCATACCAAACAAATACTCTAATAGCTAAAGATTAGATTATTTTGTATTGAAAAAAATGGCAAAAATGTAAAGATTTCAATGGGAAGGTTGGTGCTGTACCTTGGTGACTATCTTTTCAATGTGTGCCTTTATTTTGCGGTATGAGGCTCCTGCTTCTGGCAGGCCCATACTGGAAACCGAAGGCAGCCCTGGCAAATGCTGTCAGAGCAGTCCCTCCACTGTGCACACCAAGTGTAGTGAGAGAGCCTGACGACTACAACGGGAGCTTTGGGGGGCTGTCCCTCCCTCAAGAAAATTTGGAAAACATTGTGCATCTCACATACATTTGTCATCATATATTGAATTGTATTAGCTAGTAAATGATGACCTTACTGTATAGCAAGATACAACAATCTTTTGTTGGAGCTCCTCAATGATTCCCTCACTATCACCCTCCAACAGTGCCTCTTATCTTTCCATAGCTCCTCTGTCACATGTATTGTATTGGTTTCATAGCATCACTCATACCAGTGTAGGGCAGAGACAATGAATCATACATGTGCAAATCAGTGTATAGAAAATGTTACATAAGGCAAAGGGGGCTTTAAGGTGTGGGATTCATGTAATCTATACTGGTAGGCATTGTTTAAGAGTGCTTGGTCTGGAGAAGCACACACTCCGGATTCAGAACACAACAGTGGTTAGCATTGACGTTAATAATAAGAATTTATTTATGCCCAAATAAACCTTTATTAGCACCATCAGGATAGTGAAAGACTGAGCGAAAACATAACTTACCATCTTGTACCATGCAGTTTGAATGCAGCTCTTTGATGGCAGTTCATAGCTCTCTGTGCTAGTTTAAGATTGTAACTTATGAACTGCACAGTAACAACAGAAGCTCTGTGACAAAAGCCGTAAACTACTGAGCTATGCACATAAAATATTGTTTTTTTAAATGCATGGTACATGTTCTTTGCAGCATGCATATTAAACCTCTGCGTTTCCTTAGGAGTCAAAGCTGCCAATAGACAAAACTACCATCTCTCTCTCCCCAGCAGGTACATTAATCACTGGAGTTATCTTGAAACTTTTATTGTTGCCTTGAAAACAGTTGATTGTACAAAGAACTGTGTAGTGCTTTTAAAACTTCTGCCTGGGGACCCCCTGGGAATGTGTCACTGACCCCTAGGCGTCCAGGGACCCCAGTTTGTGAACCACCGTTCTAGAGAAAGTATTTGTAAGTCTGTAAATCTGAAACGAGACTCCTTCAGGAGAAAAAACTCAACCAGCCAGATCAAGTACAAGAATGTCAGGCACTCTCCTGCACAAAATTAGACACAAAAGCACTGCCGGTTTAGTAGACGACTGTTTTTGAGAAAGGTTAGAATTAATAGGCCAACTCTGCAAGATATTTAACACCACATCCACATTCCAGAGATAGGAATATTGTGGTTGAGAAGGATTGAACAAGCATATACCCTTCACAAGTTTGCGTAGCAAAGGGTGTTCCCTCCCCAGTCTGCATTCAATGTGAGAGCGACCTGCGTATATAGCAGGAAAGAAATTATTCAACAATCTATATGCCAGACCTTCTGAGGCCAACAGTGATAGAAATTTTACTATAAAGTGAAGTCTGCCTCCATGGGATCTACGTAGCGTTCGCCTCATTAACAAAACCCATCTCTCCCAGGCTGAAGAATGGCATTTATTGGTATTGGCTGATCAGGACTTGTGGCTAAAGAAATCCGCCTGCTCCGAAAGGCCGAGCATTTACTGTGGCCCAAATCTTTCCAAGCTATGAGCTAAAAATTGCTCACTATCTCCAACGTATGATGAGCCTTCTGGATCCAACAGTATCTCCGTAAAATAAGGAAGATGAACCGGAGGCTTGCTTGACAATTGCAGAAGTTTCGAAAACCAAGGCAGTGATGGTGTTTACATATTTTCCAAGGCCCTTTACAAAATGATCCCTGAACAAGAGACCATTAGCGTCAGGACCCACCTCAGACGATACCAACTCTGTCAACTTGGGATCGATCCATGTGAAAATGGATTTGCAAAGTTTAGTCGAAACAGCACAATTGGCATTCCCGAATTAGCATTTAGCCCTCTGTGTCCAACCAAACTGAATGCCAGGATTCACACGTTTGCCTGACTCCTTAGCGTGCACAGACATTTCCACGGTCTTCACTAATGGACCAGCCAAGCCGAACACCTTGTCCTGAAAGGACCTCCAGGAACTGTCAATCCCCCTCTTTGGGTCCTTGGAGAACTTTTTAAGGAAGGTTGCCACATTTGGGTCCACCTCAAGAGTTTCAACTACTATATCAGCCAACACCAGGAGTTTGCACTCTGCCCTGAGATGATTCCAGACATCTGAGTCAAACCCCTTCCGCAGCCCGCACAGTACCCCAGGATGAGGAATCCACTCAGGCGAGCGGGAGTGGATGTTCGTCCACCTCAGGAGTTTCAACAACTATGTCAGCCAACACCAGGAGTTTGCACTCTGCCCTGAGATGATTCCAGACATCTGAGTCAAACCCCTTCCCCAGCCCGCACGGTACTCCAGGATGAGCAATCCACTCAAGCGAGCGGGAGTGGATGTTCTCATCCAGGTCAAAGGACAATATTCAAGCACCTTCAGCAGCCTCTTCTGGTGTTTTTGAAGAAGTAACAGAGGATTTGCGGGTCTTGGACACGAGCAACAAACTCCTGGGAAATACTGGAATGGTTGAGTGTTTGGCCATAACTTCTAAATCATGACCCGTCCTCACCCTGGAAGGCCCTGAAAAAGCATTCACAGGGGCTCAGTCCGAATTTTGTCAAAAGCCTCCAAACACTCAATTGTCAGAGTGTGCATTTGCTTTACTACCTTGTGCCACCACAGACTCATCATGGCTGGGTAAGAAGTGGCAAACAGTCCCCTCAGTGTTTCAGGTGCTGTGTGAACCACTGAAATGCAACAGCTAGAGCAGTGAATTATTAATGCCCCCACCAGCTCTTCCCCCATATAGTATTTTTTTTTCCTTCAGTAGAAGACTCGTATAACTCCAAACCAGTGCCTTCTGAATGTACCATGACGCTAATTTGGTAGACAAAGGCACAAGACAACCCTAAATATAACAGTATGGGAGTAGTACCAGAGTACAATAGAGGGGAGCTACCACAAATTGAAATCAGGAGTGACAGAAAACATGCTCCTCAGACAAGCCTGTAATGTGATTATCCAGCCCCACCAGTCTCAGCCGAGTGGTCGTAGTTGGAAGGTCAAGTCCCAGTCAATGTAATACTAAACAGGAAAATCCCCCTGTCTAACAGCTATTGTTAAAGTGCTAATCGTCACTGATATATATAAACACGCAAAAGAACCTTCCCCCTCCAAGAAGAACACATGAGTGTCAAAGGAATTCTTACACAGAATAAGAAATAACAAATGATATATGAGAAATCCGTTACATCAAGTTTATTATGTTGGGTCACAAAAAACATGATATTGACAAATAGATAAATTATAATGAATAAACTAATTGCCCAGTCGCAACAAACACACTACAAAACACCCATTCAGTAAGCCCAATACCTACTCATTCATTCACAAATATCCTAAAAATGCATACAAATCCAACAGACTCACAAAATGAATTTAAATGATAGCCCCCCACCTCCCACTACAATGTTGGCAGCACTAGGATACCACAAGGTGCTAGATGATAGAATAGTGGCATCAACACAGTATCATTTCATCAATTGGAAACAAACACATGGTACAATTCATCTATACATTCATTTGATGACATAAATAAACAATCTCAGGGGGAGACCGGAGAAAATAAGAACTCCAGCCCCGACGTGCGTTTCGGTATGTGACCCCGATGTTGGGTCTCACCTTCTTCAGGGTGCATTAACATAAGAAGACAAAAGAAGCGGCGCCTGGGGAGGATAAAACCAACAATTCATTTGTAGATTCCATGATAACCATAGGATAAACGCATACATGTTGCCCATAAGAAACCGTTTTACTCCCTATTTCCAACAAATGGGTGGCAATCACTGGAGTTCCAGTCCCTTACCTGGAGAGCTGAGCAAAGTGATAAATTCACTTTTTGCTTTGAAATAAATAGATGGATGTCTTTTTACATGTTTTACATTGTACATTACATTCACATTTCTGACCAAAGCGTGTAATAAGCCATTATGTAAAGCACACAATAAATAATGTTGTCTCACCTGTAGATGTATGTGGGCGAGCTAACAAATAAGCAAGAAGAGCCGACACATAGTCCGTGCACGAGCCTAGCCCTGAAAATGTTTGCTATGTAAATCATGCCCCAAACATCACATATAACCTCTTCGAAATTCCAAAAGTGTACTTCTTTAACATGTGGAAGTTTGTATATTAATGCATCACATGATAGCACTGGACTGAGAAGTACTTGTTAAAAGTGATGATTTTAAACATGAACTTAGAACCATTCCTGCCCCCGCCTCTCCCTGGTGACAGTCACATTAGATAAGAAACAAAGTAAGACAGTTGTCATGTAAACCCTGTTTGTGGCCCAGATTACTAGAGAGCGACAATACTGTCTATAAAATCAAAGACAGTAGGTCTTTGTGCAACCGGTATTAGGAACTTGCAGATTTGAATGTGCTTTCATACGCGATAATGAAGAAAAAGGAGTTTTGGTGAAATAATATATTTGCAGAGGATCTCACAATTTAAGCGGGGAATACATGGTTTATCCAGGTTTTCTGGTTTCACTTAGTACAAATCCGCTACTAAATGGGTATCCATTTCACTTTCCTTTTTTAAGTTAATGCTTTGTTTTGACTACTTTGTGCATTTTTCTGCAGTTTTTATATAGCGCAAACTCGTCCCAAAGGTGTTGAAGCGCTTTACACAAGCACCAGTTAAATAACACAAGGGCACGTTTTTAGTTCTCGCCTGGCGTTAGCAGTTCGCATGCGCTGCTCTCGCCATAGCGAGTGCCTTTTGGAATCGATACCATTCCAGAAGTCTACCTGAAGCCCTGCTCCTTTTTCCATTGGCGCGCGTCATCGTTTATGTTAAACGATGGCACGTGAGTGGAAAGCGGGCTTCTCAGTTACCGCCTTGTCCACTTGAAGGACGGCCCATGTGGACAGGCCAACGCCATGTTTTTTCCCCGTGAGGTAGGAGCTCCTTGCACAACGTACGATGGCCCCTCCTCCCAGCACTCGCGGGACTGGCTTGTCCGCGCTCACCACTCGCAGGCTTCTTCTCTTTGGCTGTCCTGCTTTGTCCCTCTTTGCTTGCTCCTGACCTGGCTTGTGTTTCTTACTAGTTACCTATCTCTATGCTTGGCCGGCATTCCTTGCTCCCTAACAAGCCTTTCATAACTGCCTTTTGGTACGCCCCCTTATATTTGTTCCGTTCCTTGCTGCTCTTTGGCTCGACCCCAACCTTACTGTCCTTCGCTGCTATTACTGCATTGTAAATTAATACTTGTATAGCGCACTACTCACCCGCAAGGGTCTCAAGGGGCTTGTACGAATACCGCTGTGGAACCCATCCTGGCTTTCCCTGTGAGGCGTCCATCGACCCGCTAGCAGCCTTGACGTTTTCCCTCTTTAACACTCCTTTGCCCCGGCTATGCTTGCTCCAGACCTGGCCCGTATTTCTTACTAGTTACCTATCTCTAAGCTTGACTGGCATTCCTTGCTCCCTAAAAATCCTTTCATAACTGCCTTTTGTTATGCCTGCTTATGTTTGTTCCGTTCCTTGCTGCTCTTTGGCTCAACCCCAACCTTACTGCCCTTCGCTGCAATTACTGCATTGTCACCCATCGACGCCCTAGCAGCCTTGACTGTTTCCCTCTTTAGCACTGCTTTACCCATTTTTTGCTACCATTTGTCTTGTATGCTAAGTTGTTGGCCTGTGTTATTCTCTGGCCTCACCCTACTCCTTGTCGTGCTCCAAGCCTTTTGCTACCTTTTCAATCCCATGTAACTTTGCTCCACTCTTTTGCACACTTCCAGTTTCGCTCTCCCTTGGTGCAGTCCTTGCCTTTTTCCACTTTGCGTTGATCCCTTCTCTGTTCCATCTGACATGATCTTCTCTGTCCCCCTTCTTATCTAATTTTCTGCTTTGGCTACATTGTATTGTTTTATAGCATTTTTATAGTGCTTAGGACCCCCTATGTGTGGCGCTAAAGTGCTTATCCACCAAGGTGGCATACTATAGAATGTGTAGAATGTTGCCCTTGCTTTGTCTTTGTGGTTAGGGTTTCCATGTTCAACCTGATGACCACCGACATGCGGTAATCTTATGTGATGCAGCACTTGGTGGTCTGAGGGGTGAAGAAGTGTGAAAGCAGGACCAGCTTATACAAGCATTACAAATGCAATAGGTCTCGCCTTTCATTAAGTTAAAGAAATTTGCTGTGCTATACAATACCATTAGCAAAGCAAATGGCTTTAACTTAATCAAAGGAGAGACCTATTGCATTTTCAATGCTTGTTCTTTTTTATGGGCACTAGGGGATTAGGTGATTTGCCTCCAATCTCCCCAGTAGCGCAATGGAATGAGGCTCTGCTATCGTCAGGATACACACACAGATGTGCACAGTAAGTGCATTTACCCGTAGTGTTCTGAAACTGGATGTGGTATCTGTGGCTTGCACAGTACACCTAACCTCGGCCAATTCAACTATTTCACCAGAATTGAAAGCAGCGTCCTGCAGATCAAACATGGAAAGTTGCAGTGGTTTTACTGAAATTATATGGTATTTTAAAATGCAAGGTACAATGTATATTTATGTTTACTCAGTCTTTGTCATTGTTTTCCTTCTCTTCCCCTTTGGACAAGCTCTTGTTTTTGTCTTTTTATCTGCCGTGTCTTTTCAGTTCTGTTTATCTCTTTTTTGATGTTCTCCCTTGTCTTTAGTAATTTCTTCTTCACTACCTCCTATCCCTCCAAGGATCCCCCAACGGGCTAGTACTTTCAATTGTGAGCGGAGCGTGCAGCCATGCAAGAACATCACAAGCAGTGCTGCCCATTGTCATTCTCTGAATGACATTTCCCCCTCAGGACTGTGTGAAATGCACACACCCTGCTGACACTGCAGCAGCCTTGAGTTGTGAAATATGATCCACGCAAGTAAAAAAAAGAATCGACCCACAGCTAGTCATGACCTGAGCCATAGGTCTTTCACCCAAGATGGTCAACAAAGATTTGCTTTTTCTGTAGTTTTATGTAGCGTGAACTCGACCAGAAGGTATTGGAGCACTTTACATGAACACCGCTTACATTACCCAAGGACACGTTCATTTTTTTGTTTTCTTTTTTAAATAAAAAAAGAATTGTTGACTGACACAATGCAGACCAATGTCATACATTCATCCCAGTACAGAGACCCTCACGGGTAAGTAGCGCGCTTTACAAGTACTCTGATTGGATGATCTGGGCCTAAATCCATTTGTTTTTTGGCTCACCATGCCATTCCAGTTTGGACCCAGCCATATGCAAATCAGTCTTGACTCTGGGAACAGTCCAGCCCGAACTGCCAGGCCAGGTCCTCCCTGGACTGGAAACCAGCATCCTAGGACCGGTTTTGGGGTTTCACCCCTCTTCAGCCAGGATAGCTTGATTCCAGTGGCATGGAGAGCACGGGACTCACGTCTGAGCATACCTGTCCCACTCGGGGTGACAAATGCAAAAAGAACTGTTAATGGACAGAATGCAGGACAATGTCATACATTCACCGCAGTACAGAGATCTAGGCCTAAATCCATCGTTTTTTTGCTCACCGTGCCATTCCAGTTTGGACCCAACCTATGCAAATCAGTCTTGACCCTGCGCCCAATGGGAACAGTCCAGCCCGAACTGCCAGGCCAGGTCCTCCCTGGACTGGAAACAAGCATCCTAGACCGTTTTCGTGGGTTCACCCCTATTTCAGCCAAGATCGCTTGATTCCAGTGGCATGCAGAGCACAAGACTCACGTCTTAGCACTCGGGGTGACAAATGCAAAAAAATCTGTTGATGGACAGAATGCAGAACAATGTCATACATTCACCCCAGTACAGAGATCTGGGCCTAAATCCATCGTTTTTTTGCTCACCATGCCAGTCCAGTTTGGACCCAGCCATTTGCAAATCAGTCTTGACCCTGCGCTCAATGGGAACAGTCCAGCCCGAACTGCCAGGCCGGACCTCCCTGGACTGGAAACAAGCATCCTAGGACCGGTTTCGGGGTTTCGCCCCTGTTAAGCCAGGATAGCTTGATTCCAGTGGCATGTAGAGCACAAGACAAGATTTCTGCCATCAATGAAAGGATGAATGCCTGATATGAATATGAAAGTGATTTATATACTGCAAACTCTTGTCCTAGGGTGTCTTGGCGCTGTAGAAACCGGTATAGCTACAGAGCTAATAGTTCTTGCAAATACTCCGATATCTCCTAGTCCTGAGAGAAGAGCCAGGTTTTCAAGGCTATTCTATACACAATTAGCGAGGGAGCAGCTTTAATTCCACTGGTGGGCTATTCCAAAGCAAGGCTGTGGTCCTGAAGAAGTTTTTCCCACCCCAGGTTGTCCTCCTAAAATGGGGGGCTACAAGGTTCATAGCTGAGCCTCAGCGAAGCGTCCTCCCTGGGGTATACCATTTGAGCTTATCCTTGAACCGGGCTGGCCCCAGTCCCTGCAGTGATTGCAGAGTAGGCTAGGCAAAGAGCCTTAAACCTAACACATTGTTTGACTGGGAGCCAGTAGAGTTTCCGGATAGCTCCTCTAGCTGATTCATATTTAGGGATTTTAAAGCGAAATCGTGCAGCTGCATTCTGCAAAGTCTGAAGCTTATTCAGAGAGTCTCTGGCAAGATTAAGGTATAGGCTATTGCAGTAATCTATCCTCGAAAGTACCAGTGCGATGATTACTGGCTTCAAAAGCTCTGATGTCAAGAATTTGTCAATCTTTTTTTAAGCCTCAGAGAGCAAAATGAGGCAGATGTAAATTTATTTACTTGGTCTCTTTGTCCAGCAAAAAGCCTAGATTGTTTACTTTATTAGCTGGCTCAGGAAGAAGGCCTAACTCAGGTGGCCACCATTCCTGCGTACGGATTGAAGGGATATTGCCAAAGATGATGACCACCGTTTTAGCAGCGTTCAGTTTAAGACCATTGTTGTCCATCCAATTGCTTACATTGCTCATGCAAGTTCTAAATGCAGAACCTGAGGTATTCCCAGGTTTCACTAATGACGCCACGATTTGAGTGTCATCTGCGTATGATGCTAAAGAGAAGCCAGATTTTTTGATGAGTGAAGCCAGTGGCGTGACATAAAGACTGAACAATGTTGGGCTCGAATCACTGACAGAATATCGAAGGTCAAAATATCGACCTACAAAAATATCGCAACAAGAATATCGAAGTCAAGAATATCGAGATCCTATCTACATCATGGCAAGTACAAAAATATCGAAATAAAAATATTGGCAAAAAATCGCTGTTAAAAATATCGTTTTTTATTTTTAAGTTAAAAAAATAATGGAAAGTAAATAATACATATAATTAAAATAAACCTAGTTAAAAATATTTTAAAATGTTTAACAATTATAAACTATATATAAATACATTTAATATATACATATAATATATATGCAGTATTACTATGAATTAATAATTATTTTAATAACTTTATTTAATTTTTGTATACATTATAAATAAATCTACACACCTAAAACAATAATATAAATACAAATTAAATATATATATAACACATTAAACAAATACTTTAAAAAAATATTTTAAAAATTAATTCCATACATTATCTAAAATAATGCAGAAATAATAGATAGTGGAGATAATAAAATTACTATTCCAACTCCAAACAGTGCAAAAGTAGGGTAAATGTTGGATAGCGTAGGTGGTAAAATGACTATTCCCACTCCAATGTGTGCATCAATATGGAAGGTGTTGAATAGCGTAGGGGTAAAAATTACTATTCCCACTCCAGTGAGTGCAACAGTAGGGAAAGTGTAGGATAGCGTAGGGGAAAAAATTACTATTCCCACTCCAGAGAGTGCAACAGTAGGGAAAGTGTTAGACAACGTAGGGGTCAAATGTACTATTCCCACTCCAGTGAGTGCAATGGTAGGAAAAGTGTTGGATAGCGCAGGGGTTAAAAATAACCTACTTATAATTAAAGTAATTTTCTAAAATAAGTAATGTTTTAATGACTAAAAAATTAATTATCAATACCAATAAATAATAAATAAAACATGATTACCAATTAATAATTAAAAAAAATAATGATAAACACCAATAAATAATAATTAGTAAAAATGTATTACCAAATAACAATTACTTAACAAATTATTTCCAATACCAAAAATAATGAATTAAAAGTAATTACCAATTAATAATTAATTTACAAAATTAATTTCCAATACCCAAAATATTATTTATTAAAAAGATTACTTTCTAGTTAATAATAAATACAATATAAATTAATTATCAATACACAAAAATAAAATTGATAATTACTTCCTAAAATTACTTCTCACCCTATTCCCCTATAAACTCACAACCGGCTCCAATAACAGATGAATACACTTAATATACCTATCAATTAATCAATAAATACAAATTAATTACCAATTTAAAAAAATTATCAATTCATAATCAACAATAATGAATTATCAATACCAATAAATAAATAACATGAATTACTTAATTACAATTACATTTCTTCCCACCCTAATCCCCTATAAACCCACAACTCGCTACAGTCCTAAAATGCAAAATGTAAATAAAATTATTAATTAATTAATTTACTATAATTAAATTACTTCCCACCCTATTCCCCTTGAACCCACAACCCGCTAGGCATGATATACTTAGCAAAAACAATACTAACTTCTAAAGAAAATGTTTATATATATATATATATATATATATATATATATAACAAGTACAATGCTTAACAAAAAAATATATAACAAATAATTATAAAATACATAATATACATAACACTAATATAAATATCAATATTAGTAATATTAATGATTTTTTTTCTATTGATATTACAGACTTCAATATTTACAAAAATGATATTTCTTACCTTCAGGTCGATATTTTTGATTTCGATAATCTGTCCCTACGATATTTGCAACTCAATATTAATGTAGGTTGATATTTACTGTGCACCGTTGGGCTCCGTGCCATGCCTTGAGGGACTTCACAGGGCAGCGAAAAAGGCTTGAATATAAATTTGCCTAGCGCCAAACTATGTTGTCGATTGGCTAGAAAGGATTGAAGGAGACCTAGTGCTGAATCCTCTATCCCCAGACTCCACATGCGATCAACCAGGATCTCATGGTTGACCGTATCCAACGCTGAGGAGATGTCCAGATGGAGCTGCAGTCCCCCCTTATCAAGCTTTTTGCGGATATCTTCGGTGGCTACCTCCAAGGCGGACTCTGTTCTATGTTTTTTCCTGAACCCGTAGACACTGATAGCTGTTCGTTCATTACTTTCTCAACCAACTTGGCGGCATATGAAAGTCTAGAAATAGGGTGATGGTTATTAAAATCCAGAGCATTAAGATTGTCCCTTTTTAGCAGAGGCAGATTTCCAATATGCAGGGGAAACACCCACCTTAAACATTATATAGAAAACTTGCCCCAGATGTTGTGCTGGAACCACATACATTATTTTTGGAGAGCACCAGTTTTGATTAATGGAATTAGATTCATAAGTTGTTCTTCAGAAGGAACCTTGAAATTAGAGAATCTCTCTTGACCTTATGCCACATTCAAGGTTTGCCCTTCCGGTTATGTGGCTGTCCTGCCTGCGACAAATTTGTTGAAGATGTTAGCTACTTTTCTTGACAGAAATCAGCCAGGATACTGTTCGACTGTGCTGCTATCATCACTACACTAGTCGAACTGACACAATTGCGGTTGTTTCTCCGTTGGTTGAATGTTCCTATGAATACTTTGTGCACCACAGCATTGAGGGTTTTCAGTTGTAGATTGTATGTTAGTACAAGAGGTGAGGATTATTCTTTCAAGTCTTTACTTTGCTGATATCAAATTTTACAGCAGCCATATAACAAAGCCTCACAGTATAAAACTAACATCCCCAGAAATCCATTGTTGGTTAGAACTAATGCAAAGACAAATAACCAATCAGACAATTCCAACAAAGTCCATCTTCACTATCTATGCTGCCTCTGGTCTTCGCTGCGCAGCAGCCACAGATAAGTGCTTCCCCTTTTCTTCTGACTATAGATAGGGTATTCTTATTGTTAACAACAACCATAAAACATCAACGGCGGACTGAGGAAAACCGCTCTTAGCACGAAGTTGCATTCAGTTTTACGGACTGTGTACTTCTTTCCTGGTACCTGCCATAGTTTAGTACCACTGCTCAGCAGGAATCAAATCATTATACTTATGAAATGGTGCATCCAAAGATATTGTTTTCCACAAATGTACAATTGTATGGCAAATTCCTTGTATTCATCTGTATAGTTCATCATTTTCCATATATAACAACATCCAGCCAACACGTTTTGTTCAAAAACAGATTTTTTGGAACTTCATCAGGGCTGTGGACAATGCATAAAGAAAAAACACAAATATAATAATAATAATAATAATAATAATAAGATAACATAGAATCATATATAAACATAATACAAACCCAAACAATGCCACATTTTAGGAAAAGTAAAAAAACTCAAAGACCAGAAAACACACCACACAATCTTAGACAGAAAGGCACTGTGACATCACTTAATTTAGTTTAATGAGAGATCAAAACATAACAATCACTTATTACATGTGACCTATAATACATACATATATAATAAGGTAACGGAACCTGACAAACAACCATTAGACAAAACAATGTGTGCCTTTCTTGTTTGTATCCATAAGAATCAATAGAAGGAGCTGCCTAGGATGCATTATAACATAGCATCCAGTAGTGTATAATGAACCACCAGAAAATGGCAAAAGGTCAGTAAATAAATAAACATAAATTATTACATATTTTGTCCTTGAATACCGAAAAAGGTAAGCTGAGGGTGTATAAATGTGCCTGGGACACCATAACAATAAGAAATGAATACAGTCTTTAAAACTTTGTATACATCCTAAAAGTACATAATTCGTCTCTTTCACAATACTAATAGAAAGCTACTTATTTAGTAATCCTATTAGAAATCGGAGGACCTATACACAACAAGAATTCTTGAAAAACACACCTCCAATTTGTTCAAATTCTTACTGCTCCCAATCTGGAGTGCTTGTGAGTTCAGTGTCCAAAAGCTCTGTTAGTACATGAAACAAGCATTGACATAGCCAATAGGTGTCGCTTTTGGACCTTATAAGTGTTTAGCCATGCAACAGTTCATGTTGTTGCACCAAGGATATTGTGCTGCATAACTAAATACTTTTAAGGTCCCGAAAAGCGAGACCTGTAGGCTATGCCAATGCTTGTTATTAAATGACCTCATGCAATGTAGCAAGTATAACAGTGACAGTCTAGTGCCTGAACATATTTTCTAGCCAACAATTGAGGCACTCCACTGTAACTCCATTCCAAGATACTGCTTTTGTGGGATTGACTGACCCCTAGGAAACCGCACAAACAATTGCACATTAAAAGCGCTGTGTAAAAAGGTAACCGCAAATGATGTAGGCTTGAGAAAGCGAAAAAAACAAGAATTACAAAACTGCAGTGGATGCGGAATAGGAACAGTCTTTACAGAAAGGTCACCAGCAAGGCATGCACATATTGCTTTACTTATTCGTCTAGCCTCATTTGTACTCATTAAACCGACACTGCAACAAGGTGCAGATGCAGGTAACCCCTCAGCACAGTGCGCAGGGGAGCAGTTTCATGATCACATATCCCTCTGATACAAAACACGGAACAAGTGAATTCTCTGTTCAGCCGAGAGGCTTGTTTATATACAGAGGATGCTACTCACTCATTGGCAGACCCCCCTGGAAACAGGCCCTTTTATAATGGAGTGCTTGATCAGCCTAGGTGCTTCATGATTAAACATGATGGATGAAGGATGATGCTGGTGAGTTCTAGCTTCAAGGAATAATCAGTGAAACTCTTAACATCCACTTTGGTCTTCTCATCTACTCTTTATTAACTAGCATTTTTGCTCACAATATTATACTCCACACAGGAAGCTGACCCCTATGAGAACCCCTCTTTTGTGGTTCACCACATGCACTGCACACTTATGAACAATGCTGGGGGAGGGGGGTTGTGAACATCCGGACCAAGCCACAAGAAATAAACACATGAGTGACAGTCTCACAGTAATTTAGTCAAGCAGGAGGGAGGTGAGGGGGTGAGAGCAATGGGGTATGCAACTAAGCTGGAGTGAGTTAAAGGGCAGGAGTGATGAGACAAAACTAAAAGAAAAATGAATACAAGAGAGGGGAGCCACAGAAATTGTCACGCGTAGCAGGAGAATACTCTGTGAGAAGCTGTGTTTGTTGTGGGGCTGTTGTCACTCTTTCATTTCCATGCCTGAGTTATTGCGTGTACGTTCACTCGTTGCCTGGCCTGTCGCTCTTCTCTTTCTCTGATCCACTTGTTCGCTGTGTTTGTTCTCCGCGCCCTTTTACGTGCTTATGTGGGGCCTGCGGCATATTGGGGAAACTTTGTGTATTTTCAGTGCCCGCCTTCTGGCTGTGCAGTGGTCTCTTCGGCTCAAGGCGCAGCACAGGAACTGCACCATGGCAGGGGACAGCGTGGCTCTCAGAATGGTGGGTAGACCTGGAGGTGAGTGCAAGGAACGGAGAACCCTCTGTGACGTCTCAGTCTGAAGGCTTATTTCTCAGGGCTACGTTTGATGTCAAGTGAAGCGAAAGCGTAAAAACTCCCAGGATGTGGGACGATAAAGAATGGCGGGGGCTTTACTTGAAGTCGAGTTTACTCGTGTGAGATGTGGCATCCTAGGTTTCTTGCCAAACCTGGCTGGCATGCCAGGCTCACGTTGCACCACAAGAATGAGTGTGAAAAAAAAAATATATATATATATATATATATATATATATATCCAAACAGTTTACCGTCTTTGATTGTGGACAGAGAGTCGAGGCCCAGATTAGCTTAGTTCAAGTGCTTTTATTCAGCAACACTAACACCCAACGCGTTTCGCAGCCTCCGCCGCTTTCTCACGAGTGAATAGTTGTGTTCATTCAATAAAGTTTTATACAATAACAAAAAGGCTGATCATGTGACTCCTCGAGTGAAAGTGAAAACATACTCTCTTGTTAATACATTTCATTTCATAAATTGCGTACTTGGTCACGAGTTACCTATATTTACTAAACATAATCGTAAAACATATTTAGGTATTAGCAGTACATCTTGGGAAAATTTATGTCCGTTTAACATTCACGAACTGCTCCCACAAATCAGTGTCTCAGAGGTCAACTCGCAATACATTGTGATTAAAGTTTCTGAATTGCCTCATTCAGAAGCTTTCATGTTTAAACAAGCGATACTTTTAAAGTAGTATCCTGCAAGTTAGGCGCGTTCATTTACGCAGTGCTGGGTTCAATCATTCAGCGTGTTTCTAATCAAAGCTGTTACAAGTATTAACCTCACTGATAATCGCCTCAGCGGGTAAACAGTTCAAGAACTCGCATGCTCATGATAGTGTCATCAACGTTAGACGCGTTCATTCACGCAGTGCTGGGTTAAGTCATTCAGCAAGTTTTAAATCATGACTATTGCACGCATTAAACCTCACTGATAAATCTCCTCAGTGGGTTAACAGTTCAAGAACTCGCATGCTTATGATGGTGTCCTCTTACATAAGGCCCCAGTGGGCATAATCCATTGCTATACTGCTTAATTCGTTGTCTGCTTGAATCATTCTGTGTCTTGCTTGTGACTTTCATTCCATTCATGCATTCAGTAGTGAACACCCGTGACCTGCAAAATGAGAGAGCATATTCATTAAAATAATAGCCTCAGTTATCATAAGTGCATTAAAACAATCATATTTCCTAGAGTTCTATGAAGGCATTAAGTTTAGATTATACATCAGTTTCAACTAGACGCTTCTATTGTCCCAGGTGAGATGCCAGTCCCTCATCGATATTATGCCCTAAAGGAGACAATGTTTGGAATCCAATTATAAATCTGGATTCAAGTCTGC
The DNA here is from genome assembly GCF_964263255.1 of Lissotriton vulgaris. Taxonomy (NCBI): domain Eukaryota; kingdom Metazoa; phylum Chordata; class Amphibia; order Caudata; family Salamandridae; genus Lissotriton; species Lissotriton vulgaris. The sequence goes on along the minus strand of NC_141687.1, from coordinate 579,631,538 downwards.
GTAATTCCTTTACTCTGTCTCCCCCTCTCTCTCTTTTAGGAACACAGTCCAACACCACAAATGATAAAAGGTTCGTGTTTTGGTTGTGCTCACTGAAAAAGTGACGGGCAATAGGGTATTGTTGGTCGTGGTGGTTGATGGCCCTCAGGTGTTCCAGTACTCTTTTCTTCGCTTTGTGTACTGTGCTCCCTATGTAAAATAATTCACATGGGCATTTGAGGGCATACACTGCGTATTCTGTCTCGCACGATAGATGTTTCTGAATTTTGAATGGTTTGGTCTTCGTGGATAACCTGACTGTTTTACAATTCTTACTGTTTTTACAGGCCTTACATTTGCCACAAATGTAAAACCCCTGAACTGGGTTCATTTTTTTGGGCACTAATTTGGGCAGGTTCGCTGGGCTTACTAGATCCCTGATAGATTTTCCTTTTCTAAAGGTGATTTGTGGATAATCATTCAATGACTTCCCAATCTCAAGGTCAGTTTGTAAAATGCTCCAATGTTTTTCAAGGCATTTCCTAACCTCATGGGACTTGTTACTATATGTGGTAACAAATCTGATTGTCTCATCACTGGGTATGCTGCCTACTGCTGACTCTCCTGTCAATAAATCATTTCTAGTTCTTAGTTTTACTTTGGAGCAGGCTGTTGATATGTTCTGATCACTGTATCCTCTTTCTTTAAATCTTTGAGTCATCACTCTGCACTCATTTTCGTATCCCGCATCCGTGCTGCAATTGCGTTTAGCACGCAGTAACTCTCCATATGGGATGCTCTCTATTAGGCTTTTAGGGTGACAGCTCCACGCATGCAACATACTGTTGCCAGCCGTGGCTTTGCGGTGTAGTGTGGTCTCAATTTTGCCATTCTGTACTTCCAACAACACATCTAGAAATTCCATCTGGGTTGGGTGCACCTGATGTGTGAATGATGGGTTCAATTGGTTATCATTCAAATTTTTCACAAAGTTGTCCGCCTCTTCTTTTGTACCTTCCCACACACAGAACACGTCATCTATAAATCTTGCCCATTTTTTGACATGTTTTTTATAAAGGGTGTGGGGTCTGACAATTTGTTCCTCCCACCATCCTAAGAAGAGACAGGCAAAGCTCGGGGCAAAACAAGTGCCCATCGAAGTCCCCATATATATGAAACAATCCCTGCTGCCTCTCGCCCGGAGCCCAGTGCTGGAAACCGCTGCGCAGGAAGAAGAGAGGAGACCTCGGGTGCAGTGAGCAATATTCCTTTATTGTAACCTCGAGGAAGCGGCACACCACAGCATGACGTTTCGGCCTACACAGAGGCCTTGATCACATGACGCACGCTGGGGAAAAGGCAATTTTTAAAGTGCTAGTGCTCAGTGGGAATACATTCCGATTGGTAGGTTTTTGGCCACGTGTTGCACATCATCATAGACATGGACAACAGATTGTAAGTTACGAACATCTCGGGATAATCCCAGAATTAGCGCCATATTGTAACGGTCCACACTATAATATTAAAGTGCAAATGCAATTACATTTATGTAAACAATATTCGACAAAGATCACTGGATAAATCCAAATGTGAAAACCAATATCGTTGTGCAAAGTGCAATATGTGTCATGAGGATCATACTCAATATATACACTATATACAATATACATCCTGTACAAATTCATGTATAACACCCAATTTCTGAACCAATATATACAAAATATAAATTCATAAATAATGTATCATAAATATATAAATATATATGTTAAAACCATGACTGTACAGTATATTGCAAATAAATATACATATAAACACAACACCATTGATGCGGGATGAGATCTATAGTAAACAATAATAATGTCATAGCATAAATGCTTTAGCCCTACTACCAAGATCGCAGCATCCCATTGTTAATGCACAAATTTGTTTACACATGTGTATACACTGAGCCGGAAGGTTCACGGGCAGAGAAGATGTTGACCCCACCTGAGGAGGGGAAACCATCGCAGCCTCTGCCCTGCGACCCTCCACTGTGCTCTCGAATTGCCTGGTTGGACCATACCTAAACCCGGATGTACCTACGTGACTAGTGAGAGATAAGAGGACTAACGTGCACTTTTTTATGTGAACATTTTTACGTTTTTTTGTGAATATGTGACATTGTTTTCTCCAACTCTTTCTCTATAGAGCTTGCTGGCTGGTTCCTTTAAAAGTGAAAAAAAGCTCTTAGTACATCCAAGTGCAACCTAAGCCTAGGCTGCACTCCACTTATGAACCATCCAACCCTCTAAGCTATATACTGTTAAGACCAGAAATCTCAATGACAAGACAGACAGATACACCTACATTATCCATTTGGAAGCATCAGACTGCTCAACAGGGGAAGCATATAACAGTGCACGACAGTATGTTATTGTCATAAACACGTATAGAAATCTTCAGTGGAATTCAATCCCCCCGGAGCTCGGCAATCCATTTCCAGTATGTACCTGGTTTCTAACTTTCTCAAGGCCCCATCCCTGTCTCCTCCTCTCCTAAGAGGACCAACACAGTCAATAGCATAGTAGCGCAACAGGGAACTGTCATTGTTATGGTGTTCCTTGAAGTGGCGAGCCACCGGATATGCTGGATCACTTGTATTGATGGCCCTAATGTGCTGGAGTATCCTCTTGTGCACCTGCAATTTGGTACTGCCAACATAACGCAGGGCACACGGACACTCCAGCACATACACCACATAATCACTTTTACACGTAAGCTGTTTTTTAATCTTGCGTGCAACAGAGGTGAATGGGATAGCATATTCGGTTTTATTCAACCCATGCTGGCAAGCCTTGCAGGATGAACACTTCCTGAAGCCCTTACTTTTTCCTAGCCAATTTTTACTGGTCAGGACTTCTGGGCTGGATTTAACTAGGACATTCTGCATGGAATATGCTCGACTGTATGTGATGGATGGGGTATTAGGTATTCTATCCCCTATCACTGGGTCACATTTCACCAGATTCCAATGTTTGGAAACTATTTTCCCCAGCGCTCCATGTTGCCTATTAAAGGCCCAAATCAATCTGACTGGTTGATCATTAGTGGTGGTGGACTTTTTGTGGATTTTAGGCTGAAGGGCATGGTTGCGTGGAATGGCATTAGCTTTAGTTATGGCTTTATCCACTATTGCGGCCTTATACCCCCTAGCCAGGAATCTAGACCTGCTGGCTTGCTGGGCCAGATTGCACTGGGCTTCTGTACTGCTCAATCGTCTTATGCGCAACATTTCTCCGTACGGAATGCTGCGTATAAGGTGAGCAGGGTGATGGCTGCTGGCGTGGAGAATCGTATTTCCAGCCGTCTCCTTACGATACAACCTCGTTTCTAGATTTGTTTCTCCTGGTGTAACTGTCATGTCAAGGAAATGCACCTGATCCCTGCTGATGGTAGAGGTAAAGTGCAGATTGTAATCATTCCTATTGATGAGGTCAACAAAGTGCTCAGCCTCTTGGCGAGTGCCCTTCCAGACTAGGAACACATCGTCTATATAACGATACCACCTAACAATAGATTGTCTGGAAATGTCAGCGTGCGTGCCATGGAGGACCTGTCTCTCCCAGTAGCCCATGTGAAGACAGGCATAACTGGGAGAGAAACAGGCCCCCATGGCCACACCCCTGACCTGCTGGTAATATCTATTGTTAAACATGAAAAAATTGTGGTGTAAACAAAATGAAATCATCGAAAGTAACATGCGGTTATGGTCAGCCATGATTATTGGTCTCAATCCTAGGTAGAATTCTATGGCTCTCAATCCTTCTTGGTGATTAATACTGGTATATAAAGACGTGACATCTAATGTAATGAGCCACAGATCCATACCCCACTCTATATCCTGTATCTTTCTTACAAAATCATTGGAATCTTGCACATAAGATGGTAACTCCTGAACAAATTCCTGCAAGAAAGAGTCCACATACACTTTTGTTTTCTCTAGTAAACCCCCGCACGCTGCAATTATCGGTCTTCCCGGGGGTTTATTTGGGTTCTTGTGGATCTTCGGGATTAGGTATAGGACTGGCATGACTGGATGGTTATTCTTTAGATATTTAAGCTCATCCATGCTCAGTAGGCCAAAGGACCTCCACCCCATGAGCAATGAGTGGAAGTCTTCCTGAGCTTTTTTGACCAACGAAATGTCACTATGTCTGTAGCAGTTCAGATCATTCAGTTGGGAGAGGGCTTCTTCTAGGTATAGTTTTCGTGGCCACACAACTATATTCCCTCCCTTGTCAGACTGTCTGACGATAACATTTTCATTGGCCTGAATTTTTTGGATAAGACGCATGTATTGATCATTTTGTGTGAATTTTTTCCGTTTGGAATTGAGCACCTTGGAGTGTAATGACTTAATGTCTTGTGGGACGATAAAGAATGGCGGGGGCTTTACTTGAAGTCGAGTTTACTCGTGTGAGATGTGGCATCCTAGGTTTCTTGCCAAACCTGGCTGGCATGCCAGGCTCACGTTGCACCACAAGAATGAGTGTGAAAAAAAAAAATATATATATGTATGTATGTATATATGTATGTATGTATGTATGTATGTATATATATGTATGTATGTATATTTTTCCAGAATGGCCTGGAGGTGAATTTTAGTAGGCACATATATATCGTTGCTGACGTTATGGCTAGTGGAAACTGATGCAAAAGTGGCCTTGTATGCATTGAACACAGCTGGCGAGAAGGGTGATTATCGAAAAACAGTGCAGGTCAAATTTCGACTTGCAGTAACATGCACTGAGCATCAGTGTCAATATCTGAAGGAAAGCCATGACCAGATATGCACGATTACCTGATAGAGCGCTTTATCGCCAACATAAACCTTTTCTCTCATCCAAGTAAGAGCGAGCAAGCATAACGTCCAGAGAAAAGCAGAGCAACTAACAGCATTGAGAATGGCCGCTTAGCACTCTAGCAAAGGCCCATTGCAAAAGCTTTCCCACATACACTTGCTTCCATCTCCGTAAAGTAGTAATGGGAGGGCCTGGAATAATTATGGCTAAAGGCACCATAACAAAGATGGTCTGCTCTGATTAGGCGTCTGCTGTCTTTATTGTGAAAGACAGTATTTAGCTTGTGGATATCTGCCTGGAAGTCAGTGTGCAACCATACAGAAAAGGCAGATTTGGAAAGGCGCTGAAGAAGCTATAAACTGCAGGTAGGCACGGGTTAGCTCAGTGGTGAGGCAGTAATAATGTGAGTGAGGGTCGCTTAGACAGTCTTGGAGTGGCACTATGGTACCCCGTGGAGAGATGATCTCAGAAAGTCACGGACAAGACCATAAACCCAGAAACAAAGCCATGTGAAAACGGATTAATCTGCTCGGAGAGGCACCTCTAAGATGCTAGTTTGATCGGAATAAATCCCAGGTTATGAGGCATAAATTGAGCATTCATCTGCTATGCAAAAAGAGAAAATTAATGCAGATGAGACAACTTTTGGCAAATCAGGAATCTGTTGAATGCCACTTATTAAGGTGGTTTATAAGTGGGAACCTATTAAAAAAAAAACAAATGGGAAAACTAGGGACAAAGAGTATTGTGATGCAGATAGCCATTAATGGAGGGGAAGACCCCCCAACCCCCCACCCCCACCCCGCGTAAGGGAGGACTTAAACAGTGGGAGTCGTGAAGTGGATTTGGTAAGTTTGCAACTCTGCAAACTAGCCTTCAATAAGGATAGTAGCACATAAGTAGGCAAATAGATGGAAAAATGCTAACGCAGCAGGTGTGTGCCACAAGAGCACGCTGAACACAGGCAAAACCCTTATGCATGCAAAACTGAACCAGAGGCGTACTGCACAGGAAGGCGACACTTCAGATACATGGGGCTAGCTTGGCAAGACTGCTTGAGAAGCATACAGCCTGCCTCTAAGCCCGTCTGATTCTAGACTCCCCATACAGATCCCAGAGTTCACAGGGGTGGAAGTGATTTGCTAGAAAGGAAGACCAAGACCATGAGGCGGAGGTACGTCTGAACAATGAGTCTGGAATAGGAATGCATGGTCATGCAATTGGAGTTTTACCAATGACTAAATATGATTAAAGCATCTAGAGAGTAGGGAAGAAAGGTACGGGGACGGCTAGAGAGTAATGTGATGTTTTGAAATACATTTTTCACTGGCTGCAATAAATATCGGATCGGTGTGTGTTTAGAAACATTTTCAAAAATGTGATATAGAAACAGAGGAAAAAAAATAAAGATACCGGTACAATTAGATGGCGCAAAAAATCATCAAGAAGGGAGAGAAACAAGCGTTTGCCGCGGCGATCGTGTAAGCGATCGTGTGCTCTGTGGTGGGGGAGGGACAGAGCGTGTCGCGCTGTAAGGGTGCCGCGAGGAAAGCCAGATAGCTGCTGCGACCGTGCTCGCAAGCTTGAGGCCACATAGAAAGCATGTGGTCGCATTTTAAAATGCCCACTCACTAAAAGTCTCACCAGGGCAGTGCATGCACTGGCTCGGGCGAGACCTAAAATGGATATCACCAAGTGACCCTGATAGTCATGGATCACATCCATCTATTAGGTATAATCGTCCTGTTCAGTTCAAAGAAGATGTTCAGGAATAGTGTCTCCCAGATGGTACCTAGGGGAATGGTGTTGGTGTAAGTCAACTCATAAATATGGAAACAAAAACACCTAAATGTTGCACTATCCCATGATGGGATTACTGTGTGTAAGGCAAAGAGTTTGTAAGTGTAAAGCAAATTAATCCACATTAATTTTCATAGCTGAGGACACGTGTAATTAAGCCAGTACTACCCTGTCCCCATCCTATCGTAAGAAGCAGAGAGCCCAAATGGTGCACACAAGTGCTGTTCACAGCATAACGATCTAGTCTGGCTATATATAAAATATCATATAAAAGCCGACATAAATAGTGGCACACCGGTAAAGTGAACTACTACTTCCTTGCAGAACTGGTGCTGACGTTTGGCATGGTTCCATTCAGAAAAATGGAACTGAAAAGTAAATACAACCCATCCCTACCTTTGTGTAGCTATTAACATGAAAATAACGTGGATAAGTACATGGAGTGACTAGCATATTCTTATTGTTGTGGATTTGGGTTTTATTCATTGATTGCAGTTACATTGTAGTTTTCCTTTTCAGCTGAAGCTGCAGGAGAGTCTCTGCGCTCCTTACGCAGCGGTTAATTTCTCCTTCATTTACGGGCCGAGGAGCTTCATGTGCGGTGTGGCCCCTTCGCAGGCCAGGTGGTGATGCGCTTATGTGCCAGGGCGGTTTCTCTTAATGATCACGCGGCTCTGTCGGGTCCCTTTTCAACTTGGTAGCCGCGCTTCGCGGGAGCCTTGTTGACATGTCAGGGCCTGGAGACATATGCCCTTTGCACAGGGCCTGTATTCCATGGCACGAACGATAATTAAATGCCCAACTCTGGTTTCCCTGTGAGTGATGCCGCCACCTCATCCCAATGGAGGTCTATATTAGCGTTGGGGCACACGAGTGCTTGGCTGCTTTTAGTCTGCGGTCTGCTTCATTCTTTGCATCTGCAGTCCTCATCATTGCTGGGGATTTGGCCACGCCACTTGGGGGATTTCGGGGACATAATAGCAACTTATTCTGTAGTGTCAGAACTTGGTGAGTTCAGCCCTCCTTTGTTCCTGCTGGCCTATAATTGATCTGCACCCTTCGGGTCTTTATATTTTAGAAGCACTGCTTCTCTGTCATAATAAGGGACACTGTCCCAGGCTGATCTTTGTGAATAATTTGGGTGTGTGTCCCTAGGGCCTAGACTTTACCTGATTGGCGACCTTTGGTCCTCCCAAACCTGTGCCGAGTTCCCCTTAGTGCCATGTTTGACAGTTCATCTGTTGCCACAGCGACCTCTGCCTGGGGTATGCAGTTGTCAGAATGTTTATATGGAGGAGGAGACTTTGTCCTTCCTACCTTGGGACGGCGACTTCTATGATGCAGTGGATGCATCCATCCACAGGGCAGTGGCGGAGGCTGTGGCCCCGGTTGAGCCGCGCCTATATAGGCATACTTGAACGGTTATACCAGACTGAATCAGCCCAAGACCGTGATTGAACTCGAACCTTCCCGCCCTAAGCAGAGGTTGCCAGGGATGGACCAGGACGAATTTGGGCGCCTTTAAAGAGCCTTTCTGGCTCCTACTCAACCTCCAGCTGGTCCTTTGGGTTCAGCCAGTGATCTGCTGGACTGCATTCCCCCCACTCTCATCAGACGCTGGACGGTGGTTACTCCCATGGGGACTCTGACACAGACCTTGGCGCCCGCTTGCTGCCAATGGCACCTCAGACATGCTGGATCCAGATGACATCATATGCCCGCATTCTGCTGAGGGGACTCCTGCAAGAAAAGCAGCAAACTATGTTGTGTTCCAGTGGAGCAAACCTCTGGTAAAAAAAATAAGCTTGTAGCCACTTACGCACAGAATGCCCTAGGCCATCTCTGGAGGGGAAGTGTAGCCCTTACTCCAGAAATTGATGCCACAATGGCCACTTTCTTCGTCAAATTTATTGAGGACCCCAACACTGGGATTGACCGGTCTCGGCATTAAGACAAACTGTTGGACTCTATTGGGCAATTAACTAAGATCCGAGATATGAGGGGGAGACCAAGGTTTCTGGTTCTCGAAGTCTTATCTCGTTGGGCTCAGGGAGCAGTTTTATTTTTGGGCAATGCCAATTGTGTCCTATCTACGGAGCGTTGGCGCTCCCTTCTTATATAGGTGGACCCTAATTTGGGTGACTTGCAGTCCTCGGAGGCTGGAGCGGTGGCCCGGAGAACTTTTGGGAGATCCTTCTTTTAAGGAGCTCGGGAAGTTTGTGGCTACATTTTCTTCCCTGGACGGGCGCACACTTCCGTTAAGAGGATTTTTCATCCTTGTGTTTTCCACGGGGCCGCCGTGTAGAGGCTGGAGGGTTAGGGGTTTGTGATAAACAAATCCAAGTCTCTCCTACTCCCATCCCAGACTACCGAATTTCTGGGTTTTGTCACAGACTCTGCAAGTGCATCCTTACGTCTTCTATCTAAGAGGATGGCAAAGATTCACCACCAGCTGCGGCTGACTCTCTCCAGGACTTACACCTTGTTAAACCTGATAGCAAGGGTGGTGGGTTTACTGTCCTCTTCAATTTAGATGATCAGCAGGCTCCTTTGCAGTATGTTGTTGGACCAAGGACAACATTCGGTTTTGCTTATTTCTAAAATGGACAACATGTCCAGGGTGCATTGTATCAATCCCATGGGTGGGACCAGGTCAAAGACATTGTCGTACCTAGCGAAATACTTTTGGCACTTCTGCCTGGACCATTATTATTATTATTATTATTATTATTATTATTATTATTTGGAATTTTGTATAGCGCGTGGTTACCCTCTGGCATCCCAGCGCTTGTTCAGGACTCCAGGGGCTAGAATGGAAAAAAGCATTAAGCTGGGAACAGGTGGGTCTTGAGTAGCTTCCGGAACCGCATAGTACAAGTCTCTGCACGTAGATTCAAAGGAAGCGCATTCCACAAATTGGCCGCGTTCACTGAGAATCTTCTGCCACCCGTCCGGGCTTTTTTCACTCTGACCGTTTGTAACAAATATTTATGATCCGAGCGTAGGGCTCTAGTAGCCTTATAGGGGAGCACCATACTGCCCAAAATGGGAGGTCCCTTCCCCCGAAGGATTTTATGAGCAGTGCAGAGGGATTTAAATGTTATCCGCTCCCGTCCCGGAAGCCAGTGCAGCGCTCTTAAAACCGGTTTTGCTGACTGCCTCCTGACCATCATTTATCGGTCAGCGCAGAGTATTTTCCAGGGCAGTCAAACCAGGTGGCAGATTGGCATTCTCGTCATTGCCACGATTACCGTCTCTGGAAATTGGATGCGGAACTCTTCTCCATAATCCCAGACAAGTGGGGCTCGTTTCTAGTGGACCTCCTTGCCGCGAGACTGAATAATCAAGTTTTCCATTTTTTAATTTAGAGGCCAGACCCGTATGCCTTCCTCCAGGATTGGAAGCTGGAGCTGGGGTATGCGTTTCCTCCGTTTTTAGTGGTGACGAGGGTGGCAACCCAGATCTGCCCTCCGCAGAAGGGGTGTTAGTGACGCCTTATTGGAGATTGCAAGTTTGGTTCCTAGTTCTGATAGAATCCAATCCTACTCCACCTCTTTCAGAATCTTCTCATGGATCTGAACCTCATGCCACACCAGCTGGTGTTGGATGGTTCTCTCCGCCTTATGGTGTGACGGATGAGAGGCATAAATGAAAAATCCCGGGACTTTTGAAAGAGACTGCAAGTCTCCTGTCCGAGGCTTGGGCGGACAGCACAGGCAAGTGACACAGATCGACCTGGATGAGATGAATTGGTTGCTGTATTCGACAGGGCCTGGATACCATGGATGCAAATATAGTCCAGATACTTATATTTTTGTAATAACTATCTTCAGAAGGTTTGGCATACCGGACTATTAATACCTCCGATATTTCAGCTGGCTAGGTGCCAAAAATTGGGTCCCCTTTTGGGGAGCATCTTATTGTCTGTAAGTTACTACATGGGGTTCGACTTTCTTTGCCCACGGAGTCATGTCAATCACATCCTAAATGTTTTTATATCCTGGTAACCCAATTGTTTCTTGTCACACAAGGAACTTTCCACCAAAATTGCTTTGCTGCTTTGCCTAGTTTCGGATGTTAGAGCCCTGGTTATTACAGGTACAGTATTCTCCTTTCATGGGGTCTCCATTATGATCAGTAGAATGACTTAGTCACATTTGAGAGTTATTTCTTACCCTGCATTTGCGGGCTCTTCCAAGCTAGATGTTTGAATACATATGAAGAAATTACAGAGGAACTCCATCCCCCTGGTGGGAGACAACTTTTGATTGCCTAAGGAAGCCACATGAGCAGTCTCTTCCGCTGTGATTGCCCGTTGGGTCCATTGGGTGATGTGTGAGGCTGGTATAAATGGGGATGTTTGGGGCACACTCTGCCTATGGTTCCATGGCATCAAAAGCTTTTCAGCTGGGAGCCGGTTTGGGGGATATCATGAATGTGGCAGATTGGCCCTCTGATTCTACTTTCAAGAGATTGTACTTAAAGCCGGTTGTGGACATTGCTTAGTTGGTAGTGGATAAGCTTTGAACTAACATAATACTCTCCTCCGGTCCTGACATGCAATGAAAGATGACCTAGCTATCTTAACAGAATAGTTTGATTCTATTAAGTACTCCGAGTCGAGGATTATCCCACCGCGGCAAGAAACATTTCTCTTTGATTCCCTCCCTGTATTCATTATGTATTGAGTTTTCCATGTCTAGCCGTCATTAAATCTGTTTCTTAGTCATACTCTTGATTTTAATTATTTAGACAACTGTCTTCTTTGTAAGAGGTTTTGTCCTTGTTAAGGATACAAGTATATGGCTCTCCTTGTTTTCTTACCAGGAATGGATGGCTCAAAGCAGGATTTGAGTGAAGGAGAGCTATGTGATTTCGCATGAAAAAGAGGCAGTCCAGACAGTGAAGATGGACTTTGTTGGGACTGCCTCTATTTGATTGGCTGTTTATATTTGTTCTAAGCCCCAATAGATTTCTGGGGATGATAGTTTTATACTGTGATGCTTTCTCATATGGTTGCTGTGAATTTTGATATCAGCGAAGTAAAGACTTTAAAGCATAATCCTTGCCTCCAAGTCCTTAACCCGTTGCGTGCACGCGTCGGCCAACGGCCATCGCGAGCACTACCTCGGTAATGCTGCGCACATCCGTTGGCCGACGTGCCCCCGCCCACTCAATAATTTGCACTGCGGTTAAGGAGTTAAAAGAATTGACATTTTTCATTCTAACTATCCATTCTTGTGTCATGTTAAATTTTGCCCTGCCCTCTGTCTCCTTTAATGCAATTGTGACCTCCTTTCCTTGGTCTCAAAGGTCTTGTGTTTTCTCTTATGCAGGTTCCTCATCCTCTCTGTGGTGCTGTTTGGGTTGACATACAATCCCAACGAGACGTGCTCTCTGAATCTGGTGGACCACGGAAGGGGTTACCTCGGAATCCTGCTCAGCTGCATGATAGCCGAAGTGGCTATTATCTGGCTAAGCATGCGCGGTGGCATCTTGTACACTGAGCCCCGGGACTCCATGCAGTATGTTCTCTACGTAAGGCTGGGTATGTACATTTTCCATTGATAACTTCCTTCACATCTTGTATTATTAGTATACCTCAAATCATTATTGATATATACCATGGTGCAGTGGTGCTCAGATTGCAATGTGTGGTGCTGGTGATTGTGGTGTTACTTCTGATACTGAAGTAGTCCTGGACAGTGCGATGGAACTGTGCTCTTAGAGCAGTGTGATTCCGATTGTGTTGTTGCAGGAGTGTTGATATATAGCAACTTGTGCAGTTATACTGATGCTGTGTTGGGTGGGATGTGATGTGCTGTGCAGTGTAATGCACTGGTGGTGAAGGTGCATTGTGATGCAGTAGCACTGACTATGCTGTGCGACAGAGATGGTTTGTGTCTGTGGAAGAACATTACAAAATATTTTGCAACAGAGCGCCCCCATCATATAATGAAACAAATAAATAAAGGTGCACGCTTATTGCCACCAATGAAGCAGAACAATTTATAAATGTCTGCTAGCAAAATGCCAACATAAAGTACAACAAAAAACTATGGTTAACGAGGCTTTGTTGTGTTTTCGCCCCATCTTAGAGCCCCTGCCTCTCCACTCTGCCTATTTCAGGAAGAATTAGCCCCCCCTCCCCCGGTCCCCAAAATTTTTATTAGCCCCCCCCACACCTAAATGTGGCTCTAGTTGCTCCTCTGATTCCAAGTGTGTATATGTGTGACCATTGTATAGCGCAGACCTTGCCGAAAGTTAGTGGAGACTGTACAGGTTCAGGCAAAGACACTGGCAACGTGTGGCAGGAGGAGTAGCTGGTTCGTAAGAGAGAGGGTGAACGGTTAATGCATACGAGTGTAGACAAGATGGCGGCGCCTTGTACAGTGTATGCCAAAGAAATTCGATGGGAAAAACAAATTCAGAGTCATATATATATATATTTATTTATTGTAATTGTATTTGCATTTATGTAGCGCTTACTACCCCTGCTGAGGCGTCGAAATGTGTGTGTGTGAGACATAGCAGAAAGACCGAATCACAATAATTTAAAATATTAAGTTTGCATGCCCCAGCTTCCAGACCCATCTGCACAGTAGAACCACATCTGCTCAGAATGCTAAACGGCCTTTATTCCTGCCCCTCCCTGGCACTCCACAACCTTGAAGCAGAGCCTAGAACCTACAGAACCTGCATCCAAATCTTAAATGATTTCAGTTGACGGATCTAAAAATAAGAAACTTTGGGGTGTTGTCCTCACTCCTGGGAAATGCTCACAAGGAAATACTACCAATCTGGTGACATTTCTGCATGATTAAGTCTAATCCAATGACTGGCTTATGGGCGTTCCTGTATACGTTCATCCGTAATAGTTACTACACAGAGGCACCTGTACGTTTTGGGGTATTTACCAACGGGTTTCTGGTAGTTTCCCACCCTCAACGTGCTTGTAAGTTTACTTTTGTCATGGACAGGAGTACATGCATTTTTATAGTTAGAGTAGTAACAGTATTTCACCAAAATTGACGGGGGCGTAGAAGGCATTCCTTCCACAAAGAAAAAAAGAAAACTTATTTAAAGTGCAAAATAACTTTTGCGTCACGTTTCAGCACTCCGACACGTGCCTCTGTTAAATGTCCATGTCTAGCAGGAGTAGCACGTTATACTAAAGGACATTTTCAACAGTTGGAATTTTCCCAAAGGACTGCTAAAATTATTTCCGTATTATAAAAAATGAGGTATTTACTCCAAAATTTGGAGTAGGCATGCCGGAATTTGTTTACGGCATTTTAGGCGTTAAAGAATCTAACATAGTGGCCCCAAATGGGCAATATGTTCTTAGAATGCTGGTAAGATTTTATCGCCTCGGGCATGTTTCAAAGAATAACGGCGGCTCTCTACAAACGAACCTAAGGCAACCTTTTTTGGAAGACTAGACGGATTAACACGTCGGGGAAATTAGAACATTGCAGGAGACTTAGACGTGTCCTCACTCTAATGAATGGAAAGTTGCTGACCAGATGTATAAATGAGGTATTGCATGAGATGGAATTGGTTGATGTTATATTCAAAGCTCATACAAACAAGTTTCAACTCATAACTTTCTGTTTTAATTTAGTTCTATACCACATGTGCACCATCTACGAACACAGTGAATAATTGGTGCTACTATAAAAAAATAAGTTAATGTAACAATTTGATGGTAATGCAAAGGTGCTGCACCATTTACTAAAGAACTGAATCGTTTCAAAAGGAGAAAAAAGCGGCTTGGAAAGTTTCAGATTGTTAGTTATGAAATTTTAAAAGCACCAACATTCCATGTTTACAATAAGAAACATATAACTGCATTTAGCTTATGATGGCGACTCTTACACCACAGGGCATTGAGGGATGCGAAGGCCCGACAGTAAGTGGATAGTAAGAAATATTAGGGCACTTTTGTATGGGAGCCGTTTTAACCACAACCAAATACAAATCACAAATATATTTATTATATAGCCTATATATGTATGCTCTCACATCTAAGAGGGGGCAGACTGTGGGGGTTGGACTCACTGTATCTCTGAAGTAACTTATCTGGCCTTGGATTCCCTGTGTCTGGATGGTATCAGGCCCCGGGTTGGCACAGCCATACAACAGAACTCATGCAACTAACATAGCTCAGATGTGACCTCATCACTGTCGTGGACCCCTGCAGCGGTCAACATTCTCACAGCTTCTTTCAGAACACATCAGGCTCAGCTGCTGCCACCATCACAAACACAACATGGCTTCAGGCTGTCTAGTTGGCTAGGATCTGGCAACCTCAACAAAACCCCCATCCCATCTATCCTCACCTGCACACACACAGAATGGCATTACAGCCACATGATGGCATAATTACGAAACTCAATGAAGCCGGCATCCGCGTCAAGGCACTCAACTGGATCTACACTTTCCTTACCAGCCGGACTCAGTGAGTCTGTCTAACCCAGTTCCTCTCAGAACCTACAGAGATCAGCTGTGGGGTGCCCTAGGGCTCCTCCCTGAGCCCCACCCTCTTCAATGTCTACATGCACCCTCGCAGCCATCGTCAGAAGTCACAGACTCAACATTGTCTCCTACGCCAATGACACCAAGCTGATCCTCTCCCTCACCAATGAACCCACAACCGCCAGAACCATCTTCCACAGCAGATTGAAGGCCGTTGCAACCTGGATGAAAGACAGCTGCCTCAAGCTTAACTCAGACAAGACTGACGTACTAAGCCCGGGATCCTCACCTTCAGCCTGGGCCGACTCTTGATGGGCAGCCGCTTTGGGACACCCTCCTACCATGACGGACCCAGCTCACAACCTCCGCATCATACTGGACTCACTGCTCACAATCAACCGCCAAATCACTGCAGTTTCATCAGCCTGCTTCCACATGCTCCGCCTACTTCGAAAGACATACAGATGGATCCCCAAAGAATCCAGAAAGACAGTTACCCACGCACTCATAACCAGCAGACTTGACTACAGCAAGGCACTCTACGCCAGCGTCACCCAGAAACAGCCCAAGAAACTACAGAACATCCACAACGCCGCAGCCAGACTGGTCTTTGACATTCCCCGCTGCAGGCACATTGTGCAACACCTCCAACAACTCCACTGGCTCCCAGTCAACGAGAGAATCACCTTCAAGCTCCTCACACATCCCTGCAAAGCTCTCCCTGACGAAGCCCCGGCATACCTGAACCACCGCCTCACATTCTACGTATTCGTGAGATAACTCTGTTCTGCCCAAGTCGTCCTAGCCTCCATCCCCTGATCCTCAAGACCAGAACCGGTGGAAGTACATTCTCCTACCTCGTCACCAAGACCTGGAACACCTTACCCCTCCACCTCAGGCAATTCGCGTTGCTGACCCAATTCAAGAAGGACCTCAAGACCAGGGTCTTCTCATAAACCTACACCCAGAGGGACCAGTAGCCTCCACCCACTACCTGACACCAGCTCCTTGAGACCCTCACAGGTGAGTAGCTGCGCTTCACAAGCCCATGATTGATTAATTGATTGAAAATGCTTTAAAACACCTAAAGGAGAGCAATGGACACTTGTACACTGCAGCAGAACAAAATAATGAGGAATGTCCTGGGGCACAGGCTTCCATGCATGTAATGCTCCTCACAGATCCATAACCGAATCTCATCTGCCAAGATCAAACATTCGATCACTGAGCAACACGTTGGTGTACTCCAACCTTTCTAGCCTGTATGCAGTAGGACTAACAGCTAAACTATAGTGTAAAGAGCTAAATACAATATCAACAGACCACTTTGGCTGATAGTAATGTTTTTTTTTCTTCACTGCTGCAGGTGTTTTTATGTTTTAGTCAGAATCTAAACCAGATCAATTGACTTTGCCTTAGCTTGGTTTAACGTGCTTGCAATCACAGTCTGCAGTTTGATAACTATTACCAAGAAATCTTTAAATACCCCAATTCAGTGGTATTTATTTTATCTCCCTGAGAAGACTCCAAGACAAAGTGATAAGTATGCTTGAAAGAGGCAGAGGTTGCATGGATTACTATGGCACTAATCGTGAATATAGTGCTAAGGAATGGTATGGTACGGCACTAAGCGTTTGAGCTGATTATAAATTGGGACTGGTGATATGGCATTTTCCCTATCTTCCCACCTACCCTGCACAGGATGCCCGTTCAGCAGTTTTTTCACGCTTTATAATTTATTTAATTCATTCGTTCATTCATTTACACTCTGTTGGTGTTTGTGGACTGTTGTATTGCAGTCTGCACACCCAACTACTATTGAATCTGTCAGTTGTTCATGTTCTGAACTGATGGAGATTAGCCTGGTGTGCTCAGATAAGTGATATGTAAGGCTTCATGTGCCCATTTTAACACTGAGGAAGTGAGGATTTCTTATCTCTGTGCTGAATCTCTGTCCCTGCAGTTATGCTAAAGGTGCGGTGTGGCCCCCGGACCTTGAAAGTACATTGGCATCACACCATGCCAAAACTGAAGTGCGGCATAGTGATGGTTGCAATGCTATGCAGAGATATCAAAGGTGGAATGTGTGGCAGTGGTTGGGATTGTGCTGTGTTGTGCCGTGATGCAGCTGATGTGTGGTGTGGGGCAGCCACTGGAGTAGAACAGTGTCACATAGTAATGATGTTGGTGCAGTGTGGGGCACTTATTGTGATTGTGCAGTGTTATAGTGAGGACAGTGGTGCAGTGCGCGATTGTGCAGTCCTGCATTGGTGCAGTACTTCATTGGTGCAGTACTTCTGATGGCTATGTTCATTCTCCTATTTCAGCTATCCTAGTGATTGAATTTGTTTACGCCATCGTGGGTATTGTGTGGCTCGCTCAGTATTACACGTCCTGCAACGATATCACAGCCAAGAATGTCACCCTAGGTAGGTACCTGATGCTTCTCTTCAGGATGCTGTAGTACGCGAAGGTGGATGTGCCTGACCCCAGTCTTCATGCTTCCTCCCGTACAGGAATGGTTGTCTGCAACTGGGTAGTGATCCTGAGCGTCTGCATTACTGTGCTGTGTGTTTTTGACCCAACCGGGCGGACCTTTGTCAAACTGAGGGCCACGAAGAGGAGGCAGAGGAACTTGCGAACATACAACCTCCGGTAAGCGCTGTGTATGGGGCGCAGAGTCCTCTTTTTTTCTAATGCCCGTTTCTCTTTCCCAGTCTATTACTCCCTTATGGGTTTATCAAGATGCCTGACCTCTCTTTCTCAATCGGTCCCCTATCCAATTCCTTCTGATGGCCCTCGATCTCTTTTTCGTGTGTCTTCTCCTGTTTACCTTTCCCTACACCAGGGATTCGCCTACCCCCTCTTTCGTGTTGTCTGACTCCTGATCTTCTACTGTAGGTGCCTCTGTTCCTTGTTCAATCTCCTGATGTTTTCCTGCACAGGCACCGTCTAGAGGAAGGCCAGGCCAGCAGCTGGACTCGCAGGCTCAAGGTGTTCCTGTGCTGCACTCGTACCAAGGATTCTCAGTCGGTGAGTAGTAACCAAGGCTCTGGCTCTTGACATCTCCTCTGATCCATGTCTTGTGTTTCCCGCCACTTGGTACAATGGAAAAATGATATCGACTTTTCAACCGGTGACTGGTCAACATGTTCGAAATCCCATGGTCCACAAATTGAATGAAATCCATTCTAACAGTGGGGCAGTTAACACCAAACACTTGTTCTTCGCTTACCACCCCATCCCTTTTTTAAAAACTTGGTATGTAATACTGAGAATTCGAGCTAAGCGCATATAAAGGGAGATTAGTGGGCTGAAGCTAAACTGTTGCCCCATGGTTTTCTTAGCCTGGGGATTTCTTTTGAATGTCACTAATAGTGCTCCCATCTCTTTGAAAGTTGCTTTGACGCCATTCTTTCTGGGTCTACCTTCCTTCATTGGACAGCGTAACGTAGGGAGGGACAGTAGCAAGATCCTCTCCTCTCAAGGCTACTGTACTCCGTAGTCTAAGTACCACTCCCACAAAGATGCCTGTAATTTGGGTCTTGGTGCCATTATTTGTGGTGGAGAGGAGGAAGGATTGAGAGTCTGAGGGATGTTTGGACCTTTTTGGGCATTATTGAAAGACAATTGGCACAATTTCCAAATTACCCTCATGGTTTCTTTGGCAATTGAGGTTCAAGATTAACATTGGAATTGTAGGGCATTTATTTCAGGCACCTATTCAGTAGAGGACTGTAATAAAACACCCAGTAACATCAATCTTAAACTTTTAACGCTTCAGTTCCATTGCAAAGATATTTGTTACAGAATGCAATTTGCCAATCTTTCAGATGCAAACAGGAAGATAGATATTAGACCACACAGAGAATGTGATTTTATTCAAGCAATTCATGGTCGAACATGCAGCTTAAGGTGCCATCAAAGATAGTGGAAACTTCAGAAATGAAGATTTGCAGTTTTGGAGAGTGAACAGGTGCAGTCTATTGTAAACCTCCTTGTTGGTCTGGTGTTAAAATATTTTAAAGTCAGCCACAGTGCTCAATTCATACATCCTGAACTCCCACTCTTGTTACTCCCGTGATGTCCACCCCTGCTAATGGAAAGAACTGTGACTTCCTGTCCTAGCTGTGAAACATTTGAAAAGCCTAAAGGTATATACACCAGAAACTGTTCCTTCCCCATATCTTACACCAGACACGGTGTATCCTTCTCAGTCACTCGCTGTCTTTCCTCTACTGTTTGTTGACATCCATTGAACAAATCAAAGTTCCTGAGAATGCATGTAGTGTGATGGACAGATTTGCTTTCTTTTTTACTGGTTCAACTGTGAAACGTCTTCAAACCTCTTGAGCTGTCTGTCTCCCATTGCTTATGGTTGAAGATTCTACAGTCTCATCAAAGCAAGGCACTCAGTATAAGGGAGACCAAATCAGTTGGAAGCTTGGAGTGAAACCACAATTATGCAAAAGGGTACCAATGAATAGTTCGAAGTTAGGCAGAGAACATTCAAATTCAAACATATTCCACTTGTCAAGCTATTTCTTTCTTGTTGATGTATGATAACTTTCACTAAGTGTCTTACTCAGACCTGAACAAAGCTATATTTCCCAGATGAGCTTTATAGAAAGTGAAAGAGAAGTACAAATTTACTTTTACTCTATTTCATCTGAGCATGGCACAATCATCCAGTGTTTCTTTAACTTCTGCAGGGAATAAAGTGGTTTTGTACTGAAATGATGGAGCGCGGCCATAAAAAAATCACAACCAGACTTGATTCACTTAGTTTAATTCGATTATTTGTAGCACACTAACCGCATTCACCATGCATCTCTCAGAACAAGATTCAGAGACAAAACAATACTGTCCATGTAAAAAAGCACAAAACCATCAAACAACAATAAGGAACAGCATCATTTACTTGGCTTTGGACTTGTGAATAGAGGTAATTCGTATAATTTGTGAGCCCTCTCCTAAGTAACCATTGTCTGCCCACAGAAATATCAGTGTGAGTCCTGACCACTTTGTGGATGCGGGGACTAGGTGTGCACCCTAGTCTTGTGAGATTTTGGTCTCAGATTTTCATCCTACGTTTTTACTACGCAAGTGACAGCAGCTTATGCCATCTGTTTTTGAATGAGATGTATTTCTAACTGCACTTGGATGACTGAGCTATTCAGTCATCCTCAAGCCAGGTATCTTTGGACCTTCTGGGATCTGAAACATCTTGAATATTCAGTTAAGGCTATTTCAGCTGAGTAAAATTAACCCCACTTGTGAAGGTGTATGCTTCCGGAACCAAGAGACCGGCACAGCAATATTTCAGAACAGAGGTCGCCCACATTCAGGTGCATCTGCAGACATAGATTCTCATGAGAGAGATCCGCTTCAGCTAGCATAGCAGTGAATGTAAGTGTAAGGGCCTACATCCTTTCGTGGTGTTTGTAGGAATCGAGTCCCCAGCGACTTTGTCCTTCTACTAGTGATGTCTAGATGGATGTTTTTTTCTGAAATCACACTTCTTGAATGTATGTGGGAAGCCACCTTACTAATAGTGACGACCTTTCTCCTGATGGTTTGGGGAACATCATGGACAGCACTGTGGCCCTATCTTATGTAAGCTGATAAGATGGGATTTGACCCTGACCCATATGCATTGAGATGTGTCCTGGGACATTAGGCAAGGCTTGCGTTTGACTGCCACACATCACGCAGAGGCACAAAACACTCAGGTGGACAGGTTGAGTAAGCTGAAGTGCTTATCCACTAGTGAACACTGCACAAGGAGATGTCAAACCACTATTTCAACATTTGGGCACCCAGTGGCAATTCTCTACACCTGAGTAGAGAACTCTAAATGTTTCAGTGTCCCATAATGGATGAGACTCCTCACAGGAAAATGTATGTTAGAGGCATATGAACTGCAGATTACACACTGTGCATAGATGCCACCTAGTGTTGGGCCCGGATGTTTGCAGTTTGTTTTTGTTGTAGAAAAGTCTTTGGAAGTCACAGGACAGGTGACTCCTCCTTTGGATCATACTGCGCATGGGTATTGGCTCCATCCCCAGATTATTTTTTTCCGCCACCGGGCTCGGATGTGTTTCCAGCGCTCAGTGTTGGAACCGATTTCCTTCGACGTACAATCCTCACCAGCTTCCAGAATTTTGTTTCGAACGCGTTTCCAGTCGACGCTACTCTTCAACATCGAAGATTTGGATTCCGGTCGTCGACGACGGCCTTCGGGCCTCATTAGGCCTCGACTCCAGCTCATGGAAAGGACGCCATTTAAAAAGTGTCCTCAATGTGGGTCGAAGTTTCCCCACACCGACCTTCATGGGGTGTGTAACCTTTGCCTCTCCCCGGAGCACGAGGCCAATGACTGTTCCGCTTGTGCCTCCTTCCGCTCCAAGAAGACGATCCGGGATCGAAGAGCTAGGGGAACAATTGCTCGATCTTCAGCTCCGATTCCAGACGACATCTTCGCAGAGGGCGTCGACGTCCCAGAACAACATGGCGTCGACAGCAACTCCGAGGCAGAAGATTCCGAAGTCGAGGACATCACTCCAGCACAGCGGGTTGTAAGTAAGACAGTCGACCCGACCCTTCCTCAACACATCTAAAGAAGGCTTCGGTCACACCTTCGCCCTCGGGTGTACACAGAGACACTGCTTCTACTGCCCCACCTTCGGGCCTGGCTAAGAAGCTAGCTTTTTGTGCGTCACCCGGCGACTTGGGCTTGAGTCGGCCTCCCCACAGTGCCGGCGCACGCCTACCGGCACCGAAAAAGACAACATCACCTACCACACCGGCATCGATACAATCGGCACCGAAGCATACCGCTAGTCCCTCGGCACCGAAACCCAGGTCTGAACCAATCAAACACGCTTTGCATTAAAAAAAAACACCGGAACCGTAAAAACCATCGGATCCGAAAAATGCACCGGAACCGAAAAAAACATTGGAGCCGAAAAAGACTCCTGCTTCTCCTGTTAAAGACATTGCCAAAAAAACAAAAGAAGCTACTTCGTTGCCGAAACCTCCCTCCGCACCAAAAGATCGGCCTCCTGCAGAGGACTTATTTCACCCAGACCCCCCACAAAAGACTCTCGTTAAAGATCCAATCACTGGTCGATTAACTCTAAGTTAAAAAAACACGAACACTGGATACACCTGCCCCGGCTCCTCATCCAAAAAAGGACATGGCTACCTCTCCTCTAAGAGTTCCTTCCCCTTCTCCTCCACCTATGCCATCACCTCCTGTGCCCCTACCACAACAGTCCCCTACATCCTCTATCCTTTATCATACCAGATGATGACAACAGGGATGATGGCTCTGATGATATAGGGGGTAATGCAGATGATCCATCTATTCCTCCAGGCTCACCTGACCCGTGGGATGATTATAACACCCCAGACATCCCAAATGTCCCTCAGGACGACATATACACCTCTAGGCCTTCCCCACCAGAAGGCACTATGGGCTTCAATCAATTAGTACACAGAGCTGCGCAGTATCATGGGTTGGACATGCCTACAAACCCTGTAGATGAAGACTTCCTAATGGATACCTTTGATAATGCACAAAGATCCTCATCCATTTTACCCATGCTTAAAGGAGTGATTAAGCATGCTCCTGAAGTCTTCAAAGACCCAGTTAGAACGTGGGTCATAAACCCACGAATAGAGAAGAAATATAAAGCTGCCCCCTTAGGCAAGGCAGGTGGACACCACAACAAAAGTTACTCCACATCAACCACTTGGAGTTACTAGCTGTTTTTCTAGCCCTAAAAGCATTCCAAAAACAAGTATCGGGCAAAGCTGTCTTGGTCCGCACAGACAATATGACAGCCATGTCCTACATAAACAAACAAAGGGGAACACACTCTCTGCAGCTCTCTGTTAGCACAGCAGATATGGAGATGGGCTATACCACTAAACATCTTCCTCTTAGCCCAACACGTTCCAGGAGTACAAAACACCATGGCAGATCTGCTAAGTCGACAGACACAGCAGATCCACGAGTGGGACCTTCATCCGCAAGTTCTTCAACCGTTCTTTCAAATGTGGGAACAACCTCAGATAGACCTCTTCGCCACCCACGAAAACACAAAATGCCCAAACTTCGATGCCAGATATCCACACCCGCTGTCCAAAGGCAATGCAATATGGATGGAACTGGTCAGGACAATTTGCGTACGCTTTTCCTCCTTTCCCACTACTTCCGTTAGTGGTACGCAAGCTACAGCAACATTCCCTAACACTCATTCTAGTTGCTCCAACTTGGGCCAGACAACTGTGGTACACCACGCTGCTGCAACTATCTGTGGTACCACACCAGAAACTAAGCCTATCTCCACGCCTATTAACACAGAACCATGGAGAGATCAGACACCCGGACCCAGCTCAGCTCATCCTAGCGATTTGGCTCCTGAAATCATAGAGTTTGGTTACCTCAACCTTCCTCCAGAATGTATGAACGTTATTAAAGAAGCTAGACGTCCCACTACTATAGCATGTTATGCTGCTAAGTGGAAACGGTTTGTGATATACTGTCAAAACAACCACACAAATCCTTCAGATGTGTCTATTCAACACATCATACCTTCAAAAGTGTAATTTAGCCTACAAGTCTATCACACTACACCTTGCTGCCATTGCAGCATATTTACAAAATAGACAACATCTATCTCTTTTTATAGTACCTGCTATTAGAGCTTTCATGGAAGGACTCAAAAGAATAATACTTCCCAGAACGCCACCTTCACCAGTGTGGAACTTAAACACTGTTCTCACACGGTTAATGGGACCTCCCTTTGAACCGTTACATAAATGTGAATTGCAATTCCTAACTTGGAAAGTAGCTATCCTAGTAGCTATTACTTCTCTCAGAAGAGTTAGTGAACTACAAGCATTTACCATTCAAGAATCCTTTCTGCAAATGCATCATAACAAAGTGGTTCTACGTACTAATCCTAAATTCCTTCCAAAAGTCATTTCACCGTTCCATCTAAATCAATCTGTTGAGCTGCCTGTATTTTTCTCGCAGCCACAAACAGTCGCAGAAAGAGCTCTACACACCTTAGATGTCAAAAGAGCATTACTGTACTACATCGAAAGGACACAAACTTTTCGTAAAACTAAACAACTTTTTGTGTCTTTTTCACCACCACATAAAGGCAACCCCATATCAAAATGAGAATAGCTAAGTGGATTGTTAAATGCATACAAATATGTTACCAAAAAGCCAAACGTACGTTAATTATTACTCCAAAAGCCCATTCTACAAGGAAAATAGGGGCTTCAATGGCATTCTTAGGGAACATTCCCCTAGATGATATATGCAAAGCAGCTACATGGTGTACACCGCACACATTCACAAAACACTATTGTGTAGATGTGCAAACTAAACAACAAGCCATTCTGAGCCAGGCTGTACTAAAAACTTTGTTTAAAAATACTGCAACAGATATGGGTAGTCGCTGCTAAAGGTGGGTACTGCTATACAATCTATGCACAGTGTGTAATCTGCAGCTCATATGCCTCGAACGGAAAATGCTACTTACCAGTATGCATCTGTTCTTGACATGTAGAGCTGCAGAGTTACACACGCCCACCCGCCTCCCCGGCTGATTTATCTGTTCCAGTATTATCTTAATTAGATACAAATCACATGGACATCACTACTTCTTGTACAGCTCCATCACTTCTCTAATGGCGAAAAACAATCTGGGGATGGAGCCGATGCCCATGCGCAGTATGATCCAAAGGAGGAGTCACCTGTCCCGTGACTTCCAAAGACTTTTCTACAACAAAAATAAACTGCAAACATCCGGGCCCAACACTAGGTGGCCATCAATGCACAGTGTGTATCTCTGCAGTTCTACATGCCAAGAACAGATGCATACTGGTAAGTAGCATTTTCCTTCCTGTGGATTCATGTATTGATTGATGTACGTTCCTGCATACCGTGGAGAGCCACGTTAGTGTGTTAGAGTCCAGGCACTAACAAACAAGCAAGTTTGGAATTAACTGCCAGCCTTTGGGCTTTGTTACTGCTTGTTTTGTTTTGCTATGATTTTTGTAAAACTTTATTTCTGAGGAGGTGCTGGGATCCGGCCAATTTTTTGAGCAGACATTGGCTAAAGCAAAAGTATTTTTTTCTCCTCCCAAAGTACAGTTGGCCATAGTAGTCCCTGGTATTGAAGGACTCTACTAATGGATGTGCTGTTTGTGAAAGAGCAGAATGCTGTTGCACAGAGTATTAAGCCATTGCTCCCCGTGTATTCTGTAAGGTGTGAGGAGAAAATGTAAATGATACAACAACAAACCAGCAGAGAACCACAACTCTCTGATGGCCCCTATAAGTAAGCATATTATATACATAACTTCAGTAAAAATCAAAAGATCTTGGCCAATGCTAGTCCTAAAAATACACTAAAAGTCACTTTATTACCTGGAGACATTGCAGAGGTTTACTTTAGATGGTTTGAAGTTCGGCAGAATTATTTGAGCCTTCAGGAAAGTGAGAATGACATTCCATTCTTTTTTTCTTTTTGCCTCGTGGTGTGAGGAAACGGGTTGTTGGTTGATGGGGGTAAAACCCTACTCAAGCAACAGCCACAATCCTTGTCCGGGTGACGCACAAAAAGCCCCTGAGTTAACTTGTGCTTAACCCTCTGGTTGCTTGGCAGAAAAGAAGTCCGACTTAACTTAGAGGCAATGTGTAAAGCATTCATGCAGCAGTTAAACATTAATAAAGTGAAAACAGAACACAAGGAAAATTCCACACCGATTTAGAAAAATTGAAATGTAATACATTATTTGAAACCAAAACAACAAAAATCAAAGCAATAAATCTAGAGATGTGGTGTTTCAAAGATTTAAGGTAACTATAGTACATAAAAGCCCAAAGCACAACTCGTGGTTATTTGGACGAGCGAGACCGGATGATGGTCACAAATTCAGGCTGACCGCAGGCTGGATACAGGGACCATCTTTGACCTGCTCGAAACGTTTTTTCCTAAAGTCCAGCGTGAAGAGTCCAGTTCGCGATTGAGGAGACCACGAGGAGCTGGGAGAGTCTCACAGACACTGTTGCCTGTAAGGTGCGCACAGTGTCATGTGTGAAGCACGCACACACAGCACCTTTGTAAGGACCGTTCGCTCTGCCGCTTTTAAAATGTAAGTGGCATGAAAAACGTTCATTTCCTTCTGTGGTAGGACAACCCATGAAGAGAACACGAGCGCAAGACAATTTAATCAGCAAATGGCTCCTGCTCTTTTTGCATTTCTTTTATTTTAAAGGGCGTGGCCAGATTGTGTGCCTTTTTGAAATTATTCATGTTAATCGCAGCTCCCGTCATGTGCTGCAATTAACATGAATACTTTCACAAAAGCACACAATCTGCCCAGTAGCCGCACCCTGTTAACAAATGGAAGGCAGCAAGTCTACAAGAACGACATGTGCTTTCAGGTGATTCTGAAAGGACACTTCTTTCTTGTAGACTTGTGCATTTTATTTGTTAATAGAGCAGAGCAGATTGTGTGCCACACTCTAATAATAAATGAGTCTACAAGCACGACGTGTGTTTTAAGCATCACCTGAAAGCACACATCGTGCTTGTAGACTTGCTACATTTCTTTTGTTATTAGGGCACAGCCGCGCTGCTAGGACTGGCTCTAGGGCTGTGCGACCAGTGCAGTTGGTGCCACTGCACGGGTACCGTGTTTGCAGGTTTATTATTGTTGTAAAAGAACCTGCTGTGATGTTCCTTGCCTGCAGCTTTTTCAGGCAATAATATATATGTCAAGATAACACTGGTGATTGTTCTGCCTGGAGAGAGATCAGAGATTTCTCTGGTGGAAGTTTTAAGGTAACGCAGACGTTAATCTGCAAGCTGCAAAGAACGTGTACCATGCAGATACCAAAGTGCATAGAATGAAACTAGGTTAGTGGGTTACTACTTTTGTCTGACAGGTCATTTTGTTACTTGCAGTTTATAAGTTAAAATCCATGTATAGAACAGTAAACTATTAATGGTCATCAAAGAACTTCTTGCATATTGCAAGGTATAGGTTAGTTGTTATGATTTTTTCCCAGCCATTCATTATCCTAATGTTGCAAAAAGGGTTCATTTGGGTAGAAAGTAATTCTTATTAAAGAGAACCCTCAATCGTGGTGTTATATTATAAATACTGAGCTTGTGCTTCTGCAGACCAAGCACTCCTACTGCCTACCAGTATGGATGACATCACTCCTATATCTTGCAGTCCTCTGTCTTATGTAACATTTCTTATAGACTGATTTACACAACTATGATTGATTTGTCTCTGTTCAATGTGTGTGCAATGTGAAGTGCTCTGACACCCTACATTGGTATGAGTGGTGCTATAAAGCAAATTAAATGCATCTCAGAGAGTGGTAATGGAGACCAGGGGAGCAATGTTATAGGGTGGTAGTGAGGGAATCTGTGGCGGAGGTAGTCAATTGGGGGGCACCAACCAACATTGTCGCACAGGGTGCCACCAGCACGGTTGCGTTCCTGGCACATGTCGCCTTGGTTGCAGCGCACAGAGACCTTACACTGCCACACACAGAGAAAAAATTTGAGGGAAAACTGGTCACAGATTGTCCTCACTGTAGCGCAAAGAGCAGGCCAGGCGTTGTGCACGGGCATCACTGTAGCACAAAGATCCTGTTGGATGTCGCAGATGGTCGTTGCTGGAGGTTCGCATTGGTCACCGCGGGGTTGTCCAAGTGGTGGCACGAAGTGCAGATCTCACGTTGCTGGCAGTCGATGTAGTGTGAAGAGTCGTGTTTACTTGAACGTTGCGTTGGTGGTCAGCGTGGGCAGCAAGATCTTGGCAATAATGGGTCCTTTTGCAGACGCAAAGAGCCCAAAACTTCAGAATTTCTGGTATTTATTTTAGATGGAGCTCAAGTGGTGCTACCTAAGGGTTCTGGTCCTGAGAGGCAGCTCTTTGGATTCAATAACCCACTCCAGCAGAGGCCAGCTGGGCTTCAGCAGGTCCAGTTGCAGGTCGGGCGCAGCAGGTCAGATGGACAGTTGCAGAGGCCTCTGGAGCTTCTTGTGTCCCTGCAGCTCCGAACAGGAGGTGAGTCAGCTGACCCTTGGAGTCCATTCAGCCTGGGATGACGGGTGCAGGTCCAGCCTTCCCTCTCAGTCATCAATGCAGGGCTCTGGCAGCAGGGTAGTCCTCTGGCAGCAGGGTAGTCCTCTGGCAGCAGGGTAGTCCTCTGGCAGCAGGGTAGTCCTCTGGCTGCAGGGTAGTCCTCTGGCAGAAGGGCAGTCCTTCTGTAGTATCCAGAGGTCCCGGAGTCTACTCACAAGTGGGTCTGAAGGTCTCCTTTTTATACTGGTGCTCAATTTGAAGTGAAAGAAACTTCTGGAATCTTCCCGTACAGTAGAATCTGGAATTTCCTGCTTCCCTGCCTTGACCCCAGTCTGTCTGCAGGCACAACAGACTAGTGTGAAGTCCTTTGTGTGTGGGCTGAGATAGTGCATTTGAAGTGCAAATGTGACAAGCAACTGCACTGCCCCTCTCATCAAGTGAGGCTGGCCCAGCCTGCTAACACCCAGACTCTCAGTTGTGATACTCTCTGGGTGGAATACACAAAGGCCAACTGCCAACAACACCTAGTCACGTGACTCCGGAAACAGGCTGCAGGCACCAAATAGTTAGAACAAGAAAATGCCAACTCTTTTAAAAGTGGCATTTTCAAAATTGTGACTTAAAATCTGAGTTAACCATTAAAGAGTGTTTTAACTTAAAAAATTTCGGACACCAATCACAACATTCATATCTGCTCCCCAAAAAAAGTTATCACCTATTAAATGTAATAAGGTAACCCAATGTAATCCCATTGGCAAGATAGGTATTGTAATAATTAAAAAAGAAATTGAAGAATTTTTCACTACCAGGACATGTAGAACTTAAAAGTTTATGTTCAGCTTTTTAAATACACTGGACCCTGCCCCATAGGGTGTTTAGGTCCTGCCCTACGGTGACTTATATGAATTACAAAAGAAGGTTTGGACCTAACAAAAGGTTTATTTTGCCCGGTCAAAATCTCAGTTTAAAACTGCACACACAGGCTGCAATGGCAGGTTTGAGACATGTTTAAAGGGCAACTAAAGTGTGTGTCACAAAGAGTGCTGCAGGCTCACTAGTAGCATTTAATTTACTGGCCCTGGGTACATGTACTACCACTTGACTAGGGTCTTATAAGTAAATTAAATGTGTCAATAGGGTGTAAGGCAATTTTACCTTATTTTAGGGAGGTAGCACATGTCCTTTAGCACTGGTAGTAGCGGTAAAGTTTGCAGTGTCATAATGGCAACAAAACAAATGTCAGCCAAAGCAGGAGATGGGCAGGCAAAACATTTGGGGGTGACCCTGCAAACAGGGCCAAGTCCAAAACTTGGCATCTGCGTTCTTTATTTTAATGAGTAGATACGATGTTCAAGTATTCTGGAATGAGTCCAGTGAATTTTGTACATGACACATTTTAATTCTTTCCCTTTTTCGTCCAAATCCTCTCATGGGCACTCAACAAGTGTTAGAACAGCTGTCGATACAAACTCTTCCAGAATGCTTCTGTAGAAATCAATGAAGTCTGGTAGACAGCTCTTGTAGTTGTAGTTTATTCTTCAAGTTGCAGCTTAGTAAGTTCCAATGTAAGTCTTAATATAAGCCCCACCAGGAGGAGCCTCCTGGCTGCTCAGCCCATATTCTCCAACAGCTCCATCTTCAAGTGCAAACACCCAAAACATTCCAAATGACATCATATAGCTAGAGCATCAGGCAGAGAACCAGGGCCAGGGAGATGCATTACATAAGAAGCGGATTACTACTGCCTCTCTATGACTTAGCATAATATCTCAGTACTCTGACAGATTAAGACACTTTCCAATCTTCCAAATCACTTGGACCTTCTTTTTCAGCAAGGATGTTGTTATTTTTTTAACCTTGCTCTTGATTGTTGAACTTATGACCTGGTGCCTGATAATAAAATATCTGTTTCGAAAGCAATAATAGAGGTTGCACTATTAGAGGAAGTGGATGTACGTTTGCTAGTTAGCCTGTTGGTCCCAAAGGTCTTGTTGCTTAGATAATACGTGTTCCTTCATGCCTCGCCTATCGAGAGTAACATTAAATAGACTTGTGTATGTTTCAATCATGTATTTGGGACTTCATTGGCTATATAATGGCAGCCATGTATACTATATACCGATTTCACTGAGCCCTTGGGGGGGGGGGTGGGGGGGGGGGGGAAGAGGTGGGGGGAGGGTCACTTAAAGGTTGGTAAATGTGGGACATTCCACCTACAAACAGCAAATGGCCTGTTAGCCACCCTCGCGGATCCCGTTCACTGCATTTAGGAGTGGATGGGACTGCTGGTTTTCTGTCGCTGGAGTTTTAGATGCTTCCTTCACTGAAACTTGGCAATGCACCTTCACGTGACAGCCAGATCATAGTGGCAGTAGCCCTGTCCTATTAGATTGATGTAGCCATACCTGGAAGTGAAAATTAACAATGGCCCTGATGCGCACGCAGTTTGCTTGTTGTGTATCCGAGAGATTTTCTTTCTCTAACACAAACTTTCGCTTTGGAGTCTCTTTTAGGAAAAAGAAAAACAAAAATGAAAGTTGCACACACTCTTCTGAGCCACCAGGCCACAACCTTCTGTTTCTAGTTTATGCGTGTTTTCAGGTTAGAGTGAGCAAAATGAACTGAGGAGCGATAACAATGTGGATTGTAAGAAGGGGGCAGTGATCTTTCACAGAGCTGCACAACCCTACCCATCACCTTTCTGAATGTTTTCACAGTAATGGACGATGCTTCGAATCCTTTCAACTAATAAGGACTGATATCGGACATACATGAAGGTGAGCTGAAGGAAGTGTGCTGTTTGAACTGATAAGTTTCAAAATTGAAACTCGTGAGACGTGAAATGTAACAAGTCCATCAAGTAGCCATGCAGTCCTAGAAATACAGAACTTACTAATTAACACCAAGTTTAGTTAAGCGAAATAAAATACTTGCTAAATGCCACAAACATTAAGAAATTCAGTAAAAGGCATAGAAAACTAACAAGTGGGGGCAAAAGTACATCTTAAACAGTTTTACTACAAGTGGGTGAAATACAGAACAAAAATGCCTAGAATTCTTAATAAATAGTATTTTGGAGGTAACAATCCACAAACCATTTACTTATCAAATTAATGGAAGGTGTATAAATGTCTAGTACCAAAAAAAGCTTCTTATTGTCAATATTCACTGGAGTGCTGTAGCACATCAATGTTATTTACTTGAGGACATCAAGCTTTGCAAAGCCTGGTGTGGTTAATGCAGAGGTCTTCAAACGTTTTTTGTGTTGAGCTAGCCCTAAGCAAAATGTTTTAAATTTTGGCTCCCTTCATATAATATGGTTGGAAGGGGTGGGGTGAAGGCGAGAGACTGAGGTGGCAAAGGAGTGCGCGAGGTTTATAAAATTATATTAAGGCATGTAAAAAAATTAGGAAAACCACAAAAGCCAGTTTCTTTTCATCTGAACTGTAAATCAAAACAGCAGATACTTCGGTTGTTATTTCTAGTATGTCAGTGTGGTGTAAACCATCTGTAAATCACTAATAAAGCACACAGAGGTAGAACTAGTTCTGTCATAAAGTGTAAAGCTTCTCAAATGCATTCAATCTCAAATGGGGTGAGGTTCGAGGTTTTGGGTGGTGATCCCATTAAAATAAATGGAAATAAATTAAAAGAATGGGTGGGGGATGTTCGTGGTGGGCGATCCGATTGAAGTTAATGAGGCATATCCATTTTTTGGAGGGTGAAGATGAGTTCAGGGAGGTGACACCCTCCAAATATTTGCAAGACTTTAGGTATGCATGATGTTTACAGCCCCACTGCGACAGAGGCACTATTCATAGATGAACAGGGAACAACCTATCTCTGAGCTGCTTTCCTTACTAGGTGTGTTCTCTGAGCTCTGTTTTTACAACACTTCCTTAAATAAAATATTGAAGAACAGGTTCTGGTAAAGAAATGAATCTGTTTTCTGCTGTTTTCATGTGTCTATTAAAGCAATAGATGTCAGACAAAGCTTGCTTTTTAGTCTTTTATTATATTTGCCTTGCATAGCTTTGCTTAAGTTTCTGATGGATACGCCTAACTGCAGATACCTCACTTTTTAAATCCTTTAAGGCAATAGACTAGATCTGTTATTTTTACTTTTCCTGCAGAAGCTCCCCCGTCTCGACAGGTGATGCTGTCGGACTCCGTTGAGGATCCATCCCACCTCTGGAAAAGATGACCTGGAGCCACATATAGTCCCCACACTTGTTTTCATATTAGTTCCTCTTTTTCTGTGCCCTTTGATGTAAATTCACAGCTGTTCTATCAAAGGTTTTTGGTGCTTTTACAAATTCTGCAAAACTATTTACTTGACAGTGTGCAGGGATGTCTCCTCCTAAAACTGCAGGATGTAAGCTGTGCTACGCCTGTAGGAGACCGATATTGGCCATAGACTTTCACAACTACTTTTAGTGCCTTGCCTCAAAGGCCTGCAACAAATGATCTCTGACCCATTCAAAGGCCATAAGGGAACACAAAACCAAGCGATACATTTCAGAGTATAGGAAGTGGGCCTGTCCAGTTCTCTAATCTGTTCTCGATTGCCATCCTTAAGTAAGTCCAAGACTAAGTTGAAAGATAAGTCTCAACGAAAGTAGACAAAGGGGTGCTAGACCCCTTCCGGAGGTTCCCACTCCAGGAAAAAATCAGTCGGTGATCATTGGCTCCAACTCTGGCAGTGCCTAGCCCATTTCCCAGATTCAGGTTGATGTTCCCCAAGTTTCCCAAGTCACCATCCGATTAGGGCCTTTAGGGTGGCAGTGCTGAAGTTTTTCCAGATGGTTCTGGGTCCCTCTGGCGCATCTTTCTGCCCTAGGGATTTTTCAGGGCATCCAGTTGCACTTCT
The DNA here is from genome assembly GCF_964263255.1 of Lissotriton vulgaris. NCBI lineage: Eukaryota > Metazoa > Chordata > Amphibia > Caudata > Salamandridae > Lissotriton > Lissotriton vulgaris. Next base: position 579,598,433 of record NC_141687.1, on the reverse strand, counting down.
GCCAGTGACAGTGAGCCCCTACCGGGTACCACCTGATACTGTTTGGCCTCAGACTGGCCCTCAGCTGACACCAGGCCAGGCATCAACTCATTTGACACCAGACTTGCTGGTAATGCCTACTTCGCCACCAGCCTCGGCTCCAGAGTGACCGGTTCCGGACTCTAGGATTTGGGTAGTTTTGACATTTCACCTGAAACTGATTTAATTTTACCATTGTTCCCTTATACTGAGTAAAGTGTGTCCTTTGTGATGGTTGGCTATAGTACTGCTAAGTTCTAGGATTTACAGTTATGCACAGTTGAAACCATAACAAACGTTCTGACCGAAATATAGCAGCCTAGGCCATCAATGAAGGAGTCTTTACTACCATTTAAAGATGCATTTACGACTACTTGTGCCAAACCATATCTAGCACCACCTGTGAGCAATTCAGTTTCTGAGCGCCATAGGCCAGCTCCTGACAACCCATCCTTCCTAATACAAAATTCCACCCGGCATCATTCAGACTTCATGAACATGAGGATTCCGAATGTTTTTTCCAGTATTAATCCTGGTGGAGAAACCAAGACGATTGATGGGGTAAGCTAGAATATATTTTTCTTCTGCCAGTTTGGCTCTATGTTCATTGAACATTACTGCTTCTTGAGCTAATAGACACACATTCCCTGGGATATGGCGAGCAAGATCTTGCCCGCTCCGCTGAGATCTTTAAGCCTTCTTTTGCTCAGACCATTCACAACTACCAGAATAAGGCCAAAACAACATAGGCTGGGCTAGACATCACAGATTGCCTCAGACACTCCATATGCACTGATGTCATTGTAAGACAAAATGCATGGATGTGTTCCACTTGTATCTTTGAAGATGTCTAGGTTTCATTATGGATATACCCTTTGATTAAAGCAGGCTCTTCCGAGCAAAGGCAGATACATTGCTGGAGTGCTTTAAGGACAGACCCACTCTTTGGAATTACTTTCTCCAGCTCACCAGTTCCAGCAACAGTACTAGAAATTCCAAGGGTACTTGAAGGACCTTGCCTGCTTACTGACAGAGGCAGTCTAGCCTTTTTGTGGCTCTAAAGTGATGAGGTGGTCAGAGGCAGCAGATGCAGCAGTCCTCATCTTCTTAGTCAATTGTGGGCGCTGCAGCCAAGCGGCTTTAGTTTTCCCTCCACGAGTCGTATGGGTAGAGGTCAGAATCTGATTTTGCTGTCTCAGTTGTCATGCAGTTACTTTGGACTCGCGGGCCTTCATATTGTTGAACTTGATGATGCCCTTCCTTTTTTGTCCACCACTCTACATGTACCACCAGTTTGTTATCAGACATCAAAGTAGCATGCTGCTATTGTAGCCAGAGAAGGTCAGACGCTGCTGCCTCAGGTTCAATCGAATTGGTGCTGTGAAGCAAAGAGTGACACCAGTTCCCATCAAGGGCAAGGGATTACAGCCAATGTTGATTTAAATCTTCGGAACATCTTCCTCATGAAGGGCATGTTCAAAATGCAGACCTTGGCTCAAGTCCTGGATACCTTAGATCGCAGAGACTGGATGGTGTCTTTGGACTTGCAGGATATGAAATTTCATGTTCGAGGCATATGAGCTGCAGATTCTACACTGTGCATTAGATCGTCACTTGGTGTTGGGCTCGGATGATTGCATGTTGTTGTCGTCTTGGAAGAAGTCTTTGTAGTTACGAGATAAGTGACTCCTCCCTTGGACGATAGTGCGCATGGGCATCGGCTCCATCCTTAGATTTTTTTGTCCGCCACTGGGTTCGGATGCAACTTTTCTGCTCCGGTTCGAAAATCTACTTTTCGAATATTTCAACGTGCAAAAACTTCTAAAAACAAACTTTAATTTCAATATACATAGACTCTACCTCATCACTTCGATTCCGGTCATCGACGAGGGCCGTTGGGCTACCCTCGTGGTGAGGCCTACAACTCATGGAAAGGACACCAATCAAAAAATGCCCGGTGTGTGGAGCAAAATTTACACGCAGCGACCATCACGAGGTGTGTAACCTGTGTTTATCACCTGAACACGACGAGTCGAGTTGCACAGCTTGTGCGTCCTTTCGATCCAAGAGGACCATTCGAGATCGGAGGGCCGTCGACGCGACATACAGAGATCAGCTCCGGAACCGGTGGATATCTTTGATGAAGAACCATGTGTCCCCGAGGAAGATTCCGATGATCTCCAGATCGTATCTGAGGCAGACGACTCCATACCATCAGGTCAACGCGTGAGTACGACTGCCCCTACCCCAGCCCCAACCACTAAAACAAAGGCTAAGGTCAAAACTCCGCCTTCTGGGCCCAGTCAAGACCGAGACATTGCTTTAAAAGCCCCGCCATTGAACCCGGCTCCGAATACAATATTAAAGCCTCCCGGTAGCTCCATGCCGAGCAAACCGCACGTGCCGATACTACCAGCTCACTTGGCACCGAAATTGAAAGAAGTCCCGGTTCCGAAGAACATTCAGAAACCATTGACTCCTAAGGACAAGACGGCACCAATGAAGCCTGCTTCCACCCCAAAATCTTCGGTGCCGAAACACACAAAGCCTGTTTCCGATGCCTCTAACGCCTCGAACCAGGCCTTGACCACGAAAACAATCCCTTCGGTGCCGAAAAGTACGCCGAAGGACTATACAACAACTCCTACGGCTAAAGACAAGCAGAAACCAGGACCGGAGCTGAAAAAATCGGCACCAGAAGCAATTTCTCAAGAAGAAGAGCTTTTTAGACCGGATCCTTTGCAAAAAAAGATATACTACGATCCAGAAACAGGACAAGTTTCCACCACATAACACAGGAAGAGGAAGTCAGATACAGCACCTACACCACCAGTGCCTGTCAAGAAGGACTCTGCCACATCTCCTATGCACCCTTCTTATCCCGTATCTCCTTCTCCTGCTCTCCCTTTGAATATTTCACCTCAAAATTCTCCTCCTCATTCTCCACAACATACACCTCCTCAGGATGCTGATGATGACCAGTATAGCATGGGGGAGGGAAATACCCAGATTACCCTTTTCCCTACCCAACAGGTTCACCAAACTGGGAGTATCCAAACCCACAGGATATATCGGATATTCCTGACCTACATATATATCCATCTAAACCTTCTCCTCTAGAAGACAATATTGGGTTTGGACACTTAATTAATAGGGCTGCCATCTATCACAATGTCACTCTGCATTCAGATGAGGCAGAATAAGATTTTTTACTAGACACTTTTGAACAATCCCAAAAATCTGTGCAAATACTGCCAAAGGAGTCATTAAACATGCACCAGAAATGTTTAAAGATCCTGTAAGAGCTAGAATCATAAACCCAAGGACAGAGAAAGTACAGAGCAGCTCCTGTGGATCCTGCTTACATTTAAGGACAGCTACCCGAAGATTCCTTAGTAGTTTCAAACGCTAGGAAAAGAGCAAATTCCCAAACATCAGGCGAAGCACCACCTCCTGATAAAGAATCAAAGATCATAAATGCTTCAGGGAAAAGAATAATGGCCCAAGCTAGCAATGCATGGCGCATTGCTAACACACAAGCCCTCCTAGCAAGATACGACCGGGCTCACTATGATCACCCAGAGAAGCTCTTACAACATCTACCTGACCAATACAAGGCAACAGCAGATGACCTCATACAAGAGGGTAAACCTATATCAAATGCCTCCATTAAATGTGCACTAGATATAGCAGAAACTGCATCCTGGGCAATAAACACTAGTGTCCTCCTTAGACGTCACGCGTGGCTACCCATTTCAGGATTTAAGCAAGAGGTACAGACCACTATCTTAAATCAACCATTCAACCAACAACAATTATTTGGTCCAGAAGTAGACACAGCCCTTGAAAAAACACTGACACAGCGAAGTCTATGGGAGCTCTGCAATTCACCCAAGCTAGAGGCTCCTTTCGTTGCTCCTTCTACAGAGGAGGCTCCAAACAAATTGGAGTAGATAATTCAGCTTCCTTTAAGACAAATACACAAGGATCCTCTAACAAAGGATACTTTAGAGGGGGTTACTGAGGTAATAACAATAATGGAAGAGGTCAAGGTAACAACAACAATCGATCCTCTTCCACCACTAAACAGTGACTTCCTTCAGCTCCCCCAACAGCATACCACTCCTGTAGGGGGGATATTAACACAGTTCCTACCTGTCTGGAAATCCATCACAACAGACAAGTGGGTAAGACAGATTATCCAGTATGGTTACTGCCTCGAGCTTACAGCTAACCCTCCAAATATACCACCCAGACAGCGTCCAATGTCCACAGAACATCTAACGCTGCTCCAACAAGAGGTTTTCTCATTGCTGCAATAAAGATGCAATAGAGCTAGTTCCATTACAACATCAAGGAACAGGGGTCTACTCACTCTACTTCCTAATACCCAAAAAGGATGGGACACTAAGACCAATTCTAGATTTAAGGCCTCTCAATCTGTATATACATCAGACCATTTTCACATGTTCACTTTACAACAAGTGCTCCCATTATTGCAACAAGGCGATTTCCTCACTACACTAGACCTCAAAGACGCCCACTTTCACATTCCCATACATCCTTGTGGAACACTAAACAAAAAGTGCTTCACATCAATCACCTAGAGTTGCTGGCGATTTTCCTGGCACTGAAATCCTTCCAAGTGCACATACGGAACAAGGATGTCTTAATCCGGACGGTCAACATGACAGCCATGTACTACATACAAAAACAAGGAGGCACACATTCCCTGCAACTGTCCCAGCTCGCACAAAACATTTGGAGATGGGGCAATTCCACAAAAGATATATCTGCTTTCCGAACACCTTCCAGGAGTTCACAATCAGATAGCTGATCTGTTAAGTCGAGAGACACAACAGATTCACGAATGGGAACTACATCTGCAAGTTCTTCAACCATTCTTTCACAAGTGACATAGATCTGTTTGCCACACACGAAACCGCAAAATGCCCAACCTTCGTCGCAAGGTTTCCACACCCGTTGTCCAAGGGCAATGTGATATGGATGAACTGGTCGGGCAGATTTGCGTACGCTTTTCCGCCAACCCCACTAATACCTCTAGTGGTACGCCAGCTCAGACAACAGTCTCTCAAACTAATCTTGGTAGCTCCCACATGGGCACGCCAACCGTGGTTCACCACACTACTAGAAATCTCTCTAGTTCCACACCAAAAACTGTCTCCGACACCATCCATGCTAACGCAGAACCATGGAGACATCAGGCATCCAGGTCAACTGAATCTGGCGATCTGGCTCCTGAAGTCTCAGAGTTTGGTTACCTTAACCTACCACCAGACTGTATGAATATCATTAAAGAAACCAGAAGACATACTACTAGAGCTTGCTATGCTGCTAAATGGAAAAGATTTGCCATTTACTGCAATAATAGTCAAATAGTCAAATTGATCCTTTAGATGCTTCCATACAAGATATTATCTGTTACCTTCTCCATTTATAAAGATGTAATCTGGCATATTTATCTATATGCTTACATCTTGCAGCCATTGCCATATACCTACAAAACAGACAACATATGTGGTTGTTTAGAGTACCAGCAATAAAAGCTTTTATGGAAGGATTAAAGAGAATTATTCCTCCTAGGTTACCACCCTCTCCAGTGTGGAACCTAAACGTTGTTCTTACCAGGCTCATGGGACTCCCATTTGAACCTTTACACAAATGTGAACTACAATTTCACACATGCAAAACAGCTTTCCTTGTTGCCATTACCTCTCTTAGAGTTAGTGAGATTCAAGCTTTCACTATACAAGAACCATTTTTACAATTACACCGTAACAAGGTGGTTCTAAGAACGAATCCTAAATTCCTTCCTAAAGTAATTACTTCTTTTCATCTAAACCAATCTGTTGAGTTACCAGTGTTTTTTCAAAACCCAGACTCTGTAGCAGAGAGAGCTTTTTACACATACTAGATGTCAAAAGAGCTCTACTCTGTTACATCGATAGGACCAAGTCCTTTCGCAAAACAAAGCAACTATGTGTAGCTTTCTCTTCACCACATAAAGGCAACCCCATTTCTAAATCAGGAATTGCAAGGTGGATTGTTAAATGTATGCAAATATGCTATCACAAAGAAAAACTCACATTAATAGTTCCTCCTAGAGCTCTCTCCACACGCAAACTAGGAGCCTCCATGGCTTTCTTAGGGAACATTACCCTAGAAGACATCTGCAAGGCAGCAACATGGTCTACAATACATACCGAAAAACCAAAGGGGATGATGGACGGAGCGTTGACAATACAAACACTCACCCCCAGTCAACTGATCTGCGTTTAATCCATCACCGTTCTTTAGCTCACTCCGCCACCCCAGTTCAGACATGGCCATATGCAAATCAGTCTGACCCTGTGCCTTATGGGAACAGTCCAGCCCGAACTGCCAAGCCATGTCTTCCCTGGACCGGAATCAAGCTTCCCAGGACGGGTTCTGGCATTACAGCCGTCTTCAGCCGGGCTTGCTTGAATCCAGTGGCAAAGTGAGCAAGGGACTCACATCTGAGCATACCCTGCCAACTTAGTGCGAACAAAGAAAAACCAAAGGGGATGATGGACGGAGCTTTGACAATACAAACACTCACCCCCAGTCAACTGATCTGGGTTTAATCCATCACCGTTCTTTAGCTCACTCCGCCACCCCAGTTCAGACATGGCCATATGCAAATCAGTCTGACCTTGTGCCTTATGGGAACAGTCCAGCCCGAAATGAAGCTGCATGCTAGCTTGACCCTTATGGTATATCTCTGACAGTTGGTTAGCTGGCTGGTTTCTTAAAAATCAGAGTGGACAAACCTGGCAGGCATCACTTTGCCAGTTATGAGTGCGGGAGGAGGATCAGAGCATCTTTGTGCAGTCGGGTGTGCCCTCAGTAGATCTGCTTTCTACTGTTGAATGCTTACTGGTCAGCATTTTGCGCCCTAGAGTTTCTTTTATAGGGTTCTTTAGAAGACACATTCAGTCTTCAGTGGGATTCTAGCCTCCTTTCTGCCTCTGCTGCTGATCCCATGCATCTTGAAGATGGCCAGGATGATCCAGGGACCACATCTTTTAAAAAATGTGTATTTATTAAACGTCTGCAAAGAAGAACAGATATAGATATGGTAGATACGTTTTGTCACAGGTAGTATATTCATGAAACTGACTGCACTAGACACCAATGATCAGCATAGAAAATTCAAAATGCGCCAAGAGTCCTGTAACTACTAAAAGGGTCACAGGTCGGGAAGGATTTGCAGAGGTCCCAGAAGTAGGCAATGACCCAGTATTCTGTAGCAGAGAAAGACGAAATGGGACCCACATGTCCTTACGACATACTACAAGACGGACAGTTTCAGCATATCGTTCAGACATATCATGACTGTATGCAACATCCCTTAGCCACTTTTTCACAGTACCCTTTTCACATCCACATCATGGCCACACATCTCTTGGCTAGTAACAGTGGGACAGAAGCAAGCCTGTGGTCTGCCGGGGGTAACTCTGATGTATCACCCAGTAGGACAGTTTGGGATGCAGTGTCAATATGTATCCCCACAATCTCAGAAACCACCAAGAAAACATCCGCCCTATGCGTTGCAAGTCCTGTAATGTAATATTGATGCAGGCACTTAAAACGTATGAGTTTATTGTTGTAGCCGAGTGGAGTATTTGTAACTTTTGCATAACAATACAGCCATACTTTATCAGTTAATTGGTGTCCTAAAGAGAGCGCCCACCGGAGCTTGGCTTTTAGAAGGTTGTCTAAAACCCTGCCGGAATGGCAGAGTATAAGTACGATATCGTTTTTTGTGCCAGCTCTACTTGCTTATGCCATTAGAAGCTGTGTATCTGGTGCTTGTTGGTTACGAGGGTAGTTCAGCCCTGACCACAGATTGTACTCTGAGTTAGTAATAATTTGCATGCGGAGTCGACCCAGCAGGTGCTTTCTCCCTTGCAGGGGTACCAGGATATTCCATTCAATTGACAATGCTAAAGAGTATGGGATGCCACAGTGTAATTTCCGGGCCAACTCCAATCATGGATAGTTCATCAGGGCAAGTACATCCCCATCCCACCTTGGTCTCTTCAGCACCTCATGTGATATCCTTGGATGTCCCCCCTCGGCATACCAAATGGGACATGCTGCTACTACAAATTAGTTTGTCAATATCCCGGCTGATCCAGAGCCCCAGATTTTGCACCTCCTCCGGGCTCCATTGCAAGGAATACTCCAGTGTGGGTGCCCCAAAGCATCATTTAATGGAAACACCTCCGTTGTAGACCAATTCATCTGTACACCAGAACAGTTGGAGCCAAATTGACTTCTGGATGCTGCACAAACAGTATAATGTTGTCAGGGTTTAATGAAACAATTAACAACATGTTTCCTAGAGAAATTCCTCAGTGCAAGTGATGCTTCTGAACATAACAAGCCTAAAATTAAGGGGGATAGTGATCATCCATAACGGCCTAGAGTATAAGGCACTGACCCAGACCCTTGCTATTGGATTAGAGCTGTGTAAAGCAGGTTGATGACCCATAAGAAGTACCTTCTTGACCCAGCCCTCCATAGTGCTTCTTTCCAGAACAGCCATCTAACAAACCGAAAGCCTTTGTGGCATTCAGGAGAACGGCTGCAGATGGAAGTTAACTGTCCACTGTATGCAATTTGGCCCTTAAGGTACGAAGATTAAATGAGGTGGAATTCTGGGGGATAAAGTCCAACTGATCTGGCAGTACCAGAAATTGCATCAGAGGTTGTAACCTCTGAGAAATGATTTTAGTCAAAATGTTGTTGTCAGCATTCTGTAGCGACATTCGTCGGTATGAGGATCATTAATTTGGGTTCTCGTTAGCTATAAGAAGCACCATAATGATTTTTTCCATCTTAGACTTGGGTAGACTCCCTGATTCAATTGTCGCAGTATACATGTGGAGACGTTTTGGCACTAGTGTGTCTATGTAAGCTTTGTAGAACTCCAATAGGCAAAACGTCTCCACCAGGAGCCTTGCCACTGGATAGATTCATGATAGCACTCTTACCATCTTCTAAAGCCCCAGATTTTGCATCTCCTCCGGGCTCCATTGCAAGGAATACTCCAGTGTGGGTGCCCCAAAGCATCATTTAATGGAAACACCTCCGTTGTAGACCAATTCATCTGTACACCAGAACAGTTGGAGCCAAATTGACTTCTGGATGCTGCACAAACAGTATAATGTTGTCAGGGTTTAATGAAACAATTAACAACATGTTTCCTAGAGAAATTCCTCAGTGCAAGTGATGCTTCTGAACATAACAAGCCTAAGGCTCTATTGCCGAAGCAAAAATTAAGGGGGATAGTGATCATCCATAACGGGCTAGAGTATAAGGCACTGACCCAGACCCTTGCTATTGGATTGGAGCTGTGTGCATTGCGAGGGCATTGACACCAATCGTCTGCAGGCCCTCATCCTTTTAGATCTGTCCGCCGCTTTTGACACGGTGGACCATTCCATCCTTCTCACCCGTGTCAAGGCGGCGGGCATTGAGGGCCTGGCCCTCGCCTGGCTTGAGTCCTTCCTGAGCGACAGGGCTCAGGCGGTTCATCTAGCTGGCTTCACTGCTGCCCCTCGCAAGGTTGTATGTGGAGTCCCCCAAGGTTCCTCACTTTCTCCCCTTCTTTTTAACTTGTACATCTACCCTCTCATTTTTATGTTACAGCAGCTCGAGGTCACGGTGTTCAATTACGCCGATGACCTCCAGCTAATTTTCAATCTTTCCCACTCCTCTTCTTCCTCCCAGAATGTCCAGTCCGTCATGTTGTTCATCCAGGACTGGATGAACTGCAACCACCTCAAACTCAACCCAGACAAGACTGAGTTAGTCTTGACTGGAGGTGGTTGCAGTCCCTGGTCCCCCTCCCACTGGCCCTCCTCACTTGGTGCCCCCCCTCTCCCAGTTCCCAAGGTCAAAACCCTGGGTATTTTTCTCCATTCTTCACTTTCTGTTCACTCACAGATCACCTCGGTTGTTTCTTCTTGTTTTTTTTCCCTGAGAACTATCAGGAAGATTTCTCGCTTTTTCTCCCTGCCTGCGTTAAAAATCATAGTGATGGCCATGGTGCTCTCGCGCCTTGACTACGGCAACATCATTTACAACGGCGCTCCAGCCTACGCCATTCACCGTTTGCAGCTAGTGCAGAATCAGGCAGCCCGCCTGATCCACGGTCTGCCCAAATTCCATCGGGTTACCCCCTTAATGCAGGCATTGCACTGGCTGCCGGTAAAAGAGCGAGCCTTGTTTAAACTTGGCTGTACCTCCTTCCAGGCCAAAATGGGCACCGCCCCGGAGTTTATCTGCTCCACCATCAAACCCTATATACCTGGCAGAGAGCTTCGATCCACCAACCTGGCCTTGCTAACTACCCCCCGTTTTCGAAAGAAAAAGGCTGGAGGAACTAAATTTGCAGTTCTCGCTCCTGCGTTCTGGAACTCCCTTCCGACGAACTCCGGATTACATCCTCCTACATCGAGTTTCGGAAGGGTCTCAAAACTCTGCTCTTTTCCCAAGCCTACAAGGTCTGATCCCTCCCTGCTCCTGTTACCCCTCGCAGTCCAAAAGCGCCAAGAAACCGCGTGGTAGAAGAGCGCTATATAAATATTTTTAAATTCAAAATTAAAGCAATTGGGGAGTTCACAAGTTCCTTATCTTCTCCATCCAGCCAGGCGAGCGCCACCTGGCCCAGATACTCAAACAGATCATGAGGAGCTGTCTGGGATCTACCAGAATATAAATGCTCATAGAAAAGTGCAAACTTGAGCAATATAACAGTGGGGTCTTTTTTTAATGTCTCTCCCTTTACAGTGAAGACTTGTAATCCTACCAAATCCCTCATCACGTTTGATAAACCAGGCCAGCGTTCTGCCAGGCCGATCCTCCTCTCTGTACATCCTCACCCGGGCACCTCTGCTCAGGAATAGGACTTCACGCTCTGCCTCCTCTTTGAATTTGCATAAAAAAACTCAGAATAGTCCACATTAGAGCTGTATATGGTAACAATCAAAAGGCGACTACCATCCAGCATGCCCACCAGTGGCCTCATCCTACCTGCTGTATCTGTTTTACGTACAATGACTGAAAATTGACTGTCGTGCTTAAAAGGGTTACCACCCCCAAGCTTAAGTAGACTAGGTGGACAAATAACTAAAGTTGCCCCACAGGGAAGCAAAAATTGGATGAGTTAGTGGAGAACAGTGTGTTACTTGGAGCAAGGCAATGTCTATTTTATGGCGGCCCGGATACGCCAGCACCCGCCTGGCCTTACTAGGGTTATGCACCCCTCTGAAATTGCATATAAGAAAGTTAACCATCAATACCTGAGTCTAGGACATTAGAGTACACCAGGGGACAACACCCCGCTTTCATAATGCTCCAGTGTATCAGTGTGAGAACGGATCATGTGCATGTGTTTGTGTATGATTGTGTACTACAACACTGTGTATTAACAACTAGGCCCTGTTACAACTCATGCGTTTAAAACGCATGCCATTAGAACGCGGTCATTACAACGACCTTGTTGTTACATAACATACCATTACAACGCAAGTCAGTACAACTATTTGCTGTAGGGGGGTGCTGGATTTTGGAATAGTATAATTTACTATTCCAACTCCAGTCTGTGCAACAGTAGGAAAGGTGTTGGATTCAAAATCTTCTGCCCCCTACAGCAAGTCATTGTAACAACTTGCGTTGTAATGGTATGCAATGTAACACCGCAATAGTTGTAATGACAGCATTGTAATGGCATGCGATGTATCGACATCGTTGTAAACTATGTTTACCCGCATTAGCATTTAGCAAGATAAAAACTTCCCTTCCCACCCCTGCCAACCCCAAACGTTAGTGAACTTCCCACCCAGACAACAGCGCAATATCAACATGAATAATCTGAACCATATGCGTATGTAACCGGTTGCAAAGTAGTGTGCTTCACGCATAGGAGGGCTCCTAGAGTCCCAAGTGTATGCTACGATATATCCTAACGGTGTACAATACAATACGCCTTTCACCTGATGGAAGCAGCAACAGCACCAGTCTCACATCACATTTGTAGAGGTCAGGCATTGTCACTGAGGGCAGTGGCCTCTCTCTGCTGTCTGCCCCCAAATGGCATCTGGACTGAACAAGGCAGATGGAGATCTTCTTGATGTAAGATTTTGTTTTCAATTAATTCCAAGGTGGCTCTGGGGCATGTGAAGTGGAGCCTCCCCTTGTACTCCTGGTGTAATTTAGCTGGAAACAGCATGGAGTATTTAATGGACTGGGCTACTAAGGTTTATTTTTACTTCCATGAAGGAGCGTCAAGCCTCCTACACTGCGGGTGTAAAATCTGGGCAGAAAGAAATCCTTGATCCCACATATTGAAAGTTGGGCTTTTCTCAATTAAGCCGCAGAATTAGGTCCCTCTCTCTGTAGTTTCACAGACGAGCAATGATGGCATGTAGATTTTGGCCTGATTTAGTTTAGGAAGCCAGCGTGCGATGTCCCCTTTCAACAATGAAAGCTGTGGAGAACAGTTCACGGGCAAATAATGTGTCCTTTCTTCCACATAGTTCTCCGCATGTCTGCCAATGGCCGCCTTCGGGACTCCCATAATCCGTAGTTATTTCTACCTGGCCTACCCTCCAGGTCTTCGTTCTTAGCTTTGTGACCTTCAGCTCTCGCAATGCTGATGTCAGCTCTCGTTCTATTTCTCTCTAGGTGTCCTCCAATTCAGGAATGCGGGCCAGAGCTTGCGTTATCCTGGTGTCTTGACTATCCATACGGTTTTGAAAAATATCAAGACAGGCATATAATGAGTCCGTCTTGCTGCCAATAGACTGTAGACATTCTTTGAGTTTATTGAACATGGCCGCCACCGTAGCTTCCTCCTGAGACTGGTCACCGGTGACCTGTTGTTCTGGTGGCCTGGCAGATTTGAGTTTGACAAATTGCAGTTTGGCTTGCCCTTGCTCTGCCTTACCCATGGTGAAAAGCATGCACATATGGTAGGGACAAGGAGCTCACCTCCGCAATCCAGGCACTGTCCGCAGTATCCTACCAGAACCAGTCAACCTCAGTAGGTAAAACAAGGACCAAAGAAAAACAATGGGTCATATACACAGATCACCAGCGGCTGGAGCTCTAGAAGGAGTTCCATTACAATAGATACATCACCATCACCAGGAAAGCACAACTGGCGGCCATCCTGAGGTTCTCGAAAAGAAATGGGTGCACTAACATCTCTCACTTCAGAATGTGTCTGGGACTCTGCTATGTCCCTAGCATGTGTATTTATAATGTCCTTCCGAAGTTTGAGCATCACAATACGTGTAAGAGATGGCTGTATCCATCACCCTCATCCATTAACGTAACATTTGCAGCGACTGCTAAGACAACAATGGCTGGAAACGAAGAACAAAATGTAGGGCTCGATTTGTGCACCTACTTCGTTACTGATTCAGACTCATGTTGTAGTGAGCCAAGGGTCCACATGTCTTCATGTTCAAGCTATGCCACCACCATTTATTTTAACACAATAGTTTTCATCCACCACTCAAATTAATTTAATGTTTCCTTCTACTCCCCCCCCCCCCTCCACCTCCCCTTTACGCACCCCAAACCCCCTCCTACGGCTATAAACTCCCAAAAAATAATAATAATAAAAAAAAAAAATTCTAGACCCTTCCCTCTTTTATCCCTCCACTATTCCTTTTCATTTCAAATAACAGACTAACATGGCAATAAAACAAATTAATTGCACATTTCCCTATGCCAGGTACCTCTAATCCTGTTGGGGTTCCAAAGTAGCGTGCTGCTCCTTGAAAAGCGCTGCAACAGCTTATCAGGGGTAGCAAGTATTATATAAATGCAAACCTTTTTCCCCTCTTCTATCCCTCCACTGTCTTTCTCAACCCAAATAACCGACTAACCTGTCCACCACTCAAATTATTTTCATATTTCACTATACTAATTCACCACTGATCTTTTATGGCATCTGGAGTAGCCTGCTACTCGCCTAAAAAGCGATTTGACACCTCATCAGGGGTAGTAAGCGCTATATAAATGCAATTACAATACATTTCAATAAACTGAGGATCCTTGCCAAGGGCATCCGATTGAAGTCTTCTGATATCCAGCAGGACACCCGTTCAGCCACCTCCGGAGTGGCACACGGCCACAGAGGATCAGGTAAACCGGGTATGTAGAGAAGTCAGCAAGCCCAGGGCTCCTGTCAGATCACATGTCGAAGTGCATATCTCAAGCCAGACCTCTGCTCGCCTACCCAGGGGATCCACAGATCTGTCCTGTCATGCAGTAGCAGCTCCCCAGCAACTGGACTCAAACAGCCCTCCTCAGCAGTGCTGGTACCAATTCCAATTGGCTGTAAGAGTAATTAAAGGCCCCAGGCAACCTCAGCACAGTGCTGATACCGGGGTTCGCTGTCTGGAGGCAAGGCAGTCAGCCGCGAGACAGCAGTAAATGGCCCAGGCAGGCCCCAGCCCAGGATCAGCCCTACTCCTGAGCCAACACTGAACAGTGAGGCCAATCACTTTGCCACAATGAAAGGCTCCAGCAGGCCACATATCCGTGCTACCACTATTTCCATGGAACCGCCACCCAATCCGTGTATGTGGGAGTTGCCGGGCGTCGCTTCACCCGGAAACTTGGGAGTGGCTGTAGCCAGATGCCCCAGCCTGAGGTCTGTGACTCCACAGCTCCTGTAGTCCCACAACAACCAGTAGTGTCCAGTAGTCCTGTTTGTACGAGGGGCTTCGCGCAAGCCTGCCGCTTGGCTGCGTTGTAGGCCCCAGACCCAGGCTGCCACCTCCCTCACCACCAGTGACACATACATCTGTGCCATGTTCTACAGGCCGCCGCTGGTCGCCCCCGCATTGGCAAGTCCATTTCGGGACCTCACTCACCCCAGCGGTCTCTCCTCTCTGTCGCTGCCACTCTGTCCCTGTCACACCAGAGGCCAAGCAATACTATCTCCCCACCAGCCAGTCAGCGCAGCTGGCGTACTACACAATATGGGGGTGCTGGTGATCCATTCCAGCATTTGCCGCTCTGCGCGGCCCCAGGTTAGAGTGGGTGGGTCCAACGACCTCAAAACAAGTGCCGTCCGAGGCTGACCGCCCACCCTCGCTACAACACTGCTCCAAAACCCCAGTTAAGCACTGTGGAAGGCGTTTTTTGCAGCTTTATTCGCTTAGGGCCAGCAGATAAGTCCAATCAGGGGGGCCCTCTTCCTTGATATCTCTGTGGCCTTTTTGATGTATGTGTTGTTTGAACCTATACACAGTTGGCCCTTGAGCATTTTGGCTTTTGGGGTGTTTTTTCACGTTTTCACGTTACCGTCATTTCCATGTACCATCTCTGTGGATTGCAGGCTATGTCTCTTCTGCCACCGTGCACCACCTATTTCCCTGCAATTGGTTGGAACATAATCGGTTTGTTAGTTTCTACATAGACTGGACTAAGCAGTGCTGGTTGGACGTTCAACTCTGTTTCAGTTTTGCTGGTATTGAGAAAGAAAAGGCTGTCCAGATGCTGTGGCCATAAAGAATCCTTCTTAGTGCCTCTGTCCCCATTCCACCAAGGTGAAATTTACAACTAGTGCCATGGCTAGGGATGTTCCAGTCTTGGAACATCTGCTAAACTCATACATAGGCATCTGTTCACACCTGCACCAGGTACTATTGTATTGACTGAGATCCACAGGGCAGGGTCAATTCACCCTCTTGACCCTAAAAAAGTTCTGGTGTAAAACCTACTCCCCAGACCCATAACCTTTGTGAGTGTAATGATTTGGTATCATTTCGGAAGGTGAAGAATATGCGATTAGAAGTATCCACCAGCAGAACACATTACTTACCTAGGTATTCTACCTAACCACCTATTCATAACCACCTTCCTGCCTCCTTCTTCTGTGGTGTGAATTTCTGGTAGGTCACAATGTTCTAACCTAAAGATTGCACGCTGTCAACATTCCAATTATTGAGTCATTACGTGGCTAAGGTTGCAGAAATAATGGGCTAATACATTAGTATCAGCATATAGGCTTGATGCTTGTATGTGTATGTCATCACATATCCACAGGTGGGACTGAACCATCCTGGAGTCCGATGGCACCACCTATTGGCTTGGGGGACATATTGCAAGGAAAGTTTCCAGATCCAGTCCAACACCTGGGAGGATTCAAAGGATTGATGAATTTGCAGTTGGAGTAGCCCCCAGAAAGAGCTTTTACCAAGGATAAGTAACTTGTGCGTTCGAGGCATGTGGGCTGCTGAATTCATATCTTGTGCATAGATCGCCGCCTAGTGTGGGGTCCGGATGATTGCACTTGTTTTGGAAGAGTCTTCGAAGTATCACGAGATAGGTGACTCCTCCCCTGGACTACAGTGCGCATGAGCATCCTCTCTATCCTCAGATTGGTTTTTTCCGCCATTGGGTTCGGATGCAAACTCCTATACTCCAACTTTGGAATCAAAAACAAAACTTTTCTAAAGGCCAAAAGGCCTTCGATTCGACGGTATTGTTCTCGCTCGGTACCTCTCTACTCGATCCAGCCTTCCATTTCCAAGCGGTCGTCGGCGCGGGCCGTTGGGCCTTTTCGACGCCACGTGAGCCGACCGTCGATGGAAAGAAGCCCATTTAAAAGGTGCACACAATGCCACTCAAGTTCCCACATACTGATAAGCACTCAGTATGCAACAAGTGCCTTTCCCCAGACCATAAGGAGGAAAGCTGTCCGGCCTGCGCACAGTTTCAATTGAAGAAAAGTGTTCGGAACCCACGTGCCACCAGCCAAGAAATGCAGCGACAGGCACCAGACCCGGACAACATCTTCGATGATGACCAAGATCTACAAGAAGCGCCCGACTCGGACCTAGAGATCGTCACCGTAGAGGACTACACGGACTCCGATGACGACATCCCACCGGGGCAAATCGTGTGTACCCTGCCCCCGACACCATCTACCCCGTTAACAACGGCTCCGGTCAAGGCATCGCCAAAGGGCCTTAGCCAAGATCATAAAAAAGTTTTGCTTGCCCCGCCATCCGGCTCGGCTCCGAAACCGAAACCCCAGGGCCCAGTAACATCGTCCCAAAGAAGGTTCCAGAGCCAAAGAAGGTCGTCGACCCGAAGGGCGTCGATCCGAAAGCGGCCGCACAGCCAAAGAGCGTCGAGCCGAAAAAGACTGTCGACCCCAAGAAGGCCGTGCAGCCCAAACTTGTTGAGCCAAAAGTGATTGTCGACCCGAACAAGGCCACGCAACCAAAGGGCGCCGAACCAAAGAAGGTCACCGACCCGAACAAGCCTTCGGCACCAAAATCCGTCGACCCGGCAAAAGGCACCGTACCTAAGCCCGCGTCGAAGCCAGAACGACCTATCGGCCCAAAGACACCGCCTCCGAAAACACCAGACGATCCAAAAAACACAATCGTCTCGGAAAAGGACACTCATCCAAAAAACCCGACTCCAGTCGATCCGAACAGGAACATCGACTCGGAAGAGGACACTCCTCCAAAGAAGCCTACGGAGCACAAAAAATGCGTCAACACGAAAGTCACGGTCGACCCGAAAAAAGGCCCCGAGCCGAAAAAATCCGCTGCTTAACCAAAAGTCATCGAAAAGCCAAGGTCTAACACTCAACCCAGGACTGTTGAGGAAGAACACTTCCACCCAGATCCCTCTGACGACCAAGCAAAAATTTATATGAACCCAGAGACTGGTAAAGTTACCATCCTGCATAGGAAAAAGAGGCCTTTGGACTTTGAACCTCAGTCCCCTATTCCACTGAAGAAAAAGGACTTTGGGACTTCTCCTTCTAGACCCTTCATTCCTTTTCAACCTATAATGCCTACTACTCCATTTAATCCATACACTCCTTATTCTCCTTCTCATCACGGGGACGATGAAGGTAACACAGCGGATGAACCACAGCCTCAATATGACTTCCCACAGGACCCTGAACCACAAGAGGAACCATGGGAAGAGCCAACTGACCCTTACAACACCCATCCCATCCCTGATATGTCCTCCTATCCTGCTAAGCCGTCACCTACTGATGACACCGTAGTTTTTAATCAACTCATAGACAGGGCTGCACAGTTCCACAACGTGGAAATCCATAACGACCCTATTGAGGAAGACTTTTTGTTTGACACCTTCCCTACATCAGAAAAAAGTGTCAAAACACTTCCCATGTTAAAAGGAGTTCTGAAACATGCACCTGACCTATTTAAGGATACAGCCAGGGCACGGGTAATCAACCCCAGAATAGAAAAAAGTATAGGGCAGCTCCTACAGACCCTACTTACATCAAAGGACAGTTACCACTTGATTCCCTGGTAGTGGCCAACTCCCAACTCCCAAACCACTGGGGAGGCACCTCCCCCAGACAAGGAGTCAAAAATACTAGAGGCATCAGGGAAAAGAGTAGCAGCACAAGCCTCCAACTCGTGGAGGATCGCTAATACACAAGCCCTACTGGCTCGTTACGACAGGGCGCATTACGACCAGCTAGAGACCCTAATGCAACACCTACCTGAGCCTTTCAAAGCACAAGCCCAAGATCTCATACAGGAAGGAAGGAAAATTCATAACGAACGCCTCCATCAAATGCGCGCTTGACGCAGCAGACACTGCAGCTAGGTCAATCAACACTAGCGTTCTACTCCGCAGACATGCATGGCTGCGCATTTCTGACTTTAAAAATGAGGTGCAGTCCACTATCCTTAACCAACCTGTTAATCAGGATTTTCTATTTAGCCCAGCTGTCGACACCATTTTAGATAAAATGAAAAATGACACAGAGACTGCAAAATCAATGGGGGCATTGCAATTTCAGCAACATAGGGGCTCCTTTCGTCGCTCCTAGTACAGGGCAAATAGACGAGGCCATACCTCACAAACAACGGCCTCATATAAAGGTAACACACAAGGTTCCTTTACCAAAAACACTACCAGAGGAGGCTACAGAGGTAACAATACCAAGGGAATAGAACGTGGAGGCAATAACACCAAAGCCTCCACTGCCTCAAAACAGTGACTCTATTACACGGCCTCCAGACCACTTAACACCGTTCGGAGGCAGACTCCAACAGTTCCTACCTGTCTGGAACGCAATTACCACAGACAGGTGGGTGAGAGAAGTTATCCAGTCTGGCTACTGCCTAGAACTGACTTCTACACCACCAAACATACCACCCAGACATCGTCCAATGTCTAGAGAACACATCACCCTGTTACAACAAGAGGTGAACTGCATGCTACAAAAGGGGGCCATAAAGCAAGTCCCTTTTCAACAGGAAGGGACAGGAGTATACTTCCTATATTTCCTTATTCGCAAGAAGGACGGCTCTCTCAGACCCATATTGGACCTCAGACCCCTAAATCAATACATACTGTCAGAGCACTTTCATATGATAACATTAAAACAAGTGCTCCCATTGCTACAACAAGGGGATTTCCTAGCAACACTGGACCTCAAAGATGCGTATTTCCACATACCCATCCATCAAGCCCACAGAAAATACCTCAGGATCACAATAAAAGGTCAACACTACCAATTCAAGGTTTTGCCCTTCGGGGTTACCACGGCTCCAAGAGTGTTTACAAAATGCTTAGCGACAGTGGCAGCACATCTAAGGAGGCAGCACGTCCATGTGTACCCTTACCTGGGCGATTGGCTGATACAAGCAAAATCGTACACACACGACAGCTTAGGATTCTCAATCAACTACACAAAATCACATCTGCAACCATCCCACATAATCAATCAATCAATCAATCAATCAATGCATTTATATAGCGCACTACTCACCCAGAGGGTCTCAAGGCGCTTGGGGAGGGGGGGTTCGCTGCTGCTCGAACAGCCAGGTCTTGAGCTGCTTCCTGAAGGCGAGGTGGTCTTGGGTCAGGCGAAGGAGGATGGGGAGGGAGTTCCAAGTCTTGGCGGCCAGGTAGGAGAAGGACCTTCCTCCTGTGGGGGCTCTTCGGATGCGGGGGATGGCGGCGAGGGCGTGGCTGGTCGATCGAAGCTGGCGTGTGGGAGTGTAGAAGTTGAGGCGGCTGTTGAGGTATCTTGGGCCTTGGTTATGTAGGGCTTTGTGTGCGTGGGTGAGGAGACGGAAGGTGATTCTCTTGTTGACCGGGAGCCAGTGCAGGTCTCTCAGGTGTCCGCAGATGTGCCTGTGTCGGGGGATGTCGAGGATGAGTCTTGCTGAGGCGTTCTGGATCCGCTGGAGTCTCTTCTGGAGTTTGGCAGTGGTTCCGGCGTAGAGGGAGTTGCCGTAGTCCAGTCGGCTGGTGACGAGGGCCTGGGTGACCGTCTTCCTGGTCTCGGTGGGGATCCACCAGAAGATCTTGCGTAGCATGCGCAGGATGTTAAAGCACGACGAGGAGACGGCGTTGACTTGTCTGGTCATGGAGAGGGAGTCGTCCAGGATGAAGCCCAGGTTGCATGCGTGGTCTGTTGGTTTGGGTGCGCTGCCCAGGGCGGGGGGCCACCAGGAATCGTCCCAGGCGGAGGGCGAAGAGCCCAGGATGAGGACTTCCGTCTTGTCTGAGTTCAGTTTCAGGCGGCTGTTCATCATCCACTCGGTTAAGTCTGTCATCCCTTCGTGTAGGTTGGCTCTGGCGGTGGCAGGGTCGTTGGTGAGTGAGAGGATCAGATGGGTGTCGTCGGCGTAAGAGATGATGCTGAGGTTGTGTTGGCGTGCGATGGCCGCAAGGGGGCTCATGTAGACGTTGAAGAATGTGGGGCTGAGCGAGGAGCCTTGAAGAACGCCGCAGATGACTTCGGTGGCTTCTGATCTGAACGGGGGGAGGCGGACTCTCTGTGTCCTTCCGGCGAGAAAGGAGATGATCCATTCTAGTGCCTTCTCTTGGATTCTGACGTTGCTGAGGCGCTGCACTAGGGTGCGGTGGCAGACAGTGTCGAATGCCGCGGAGAGGTCCAGGAGGATGAGGGCCGCAGTTTCCCCGTTGTTGAGCAGGACTCGGATGTCATCGGTGGCTGCGATGAGGGCGGTCTCGGTGCTGTGGTTGGCGCGGAAGCCAGACTGCGAGAGGTCGAGGGATCCGTTCGTCTCGAGGAAGGCTGCCAGCTGCTTGGTGACGGTCTTCTTGATGACTTTGGCTGGAAATGGGAGGAGTGAGATGGGGCGGTAGTTTTTGAGTTCGGTGGGGTCCGCTGATGGTTTCTTCAGTAGAGCGCTGAGTTCGGCGTGCTTCCAGCTCTCCAGGAAGGTAGCGGTGTCGGTGCCATACAGCAGTACCTGGGAGCCACCATAAACACCTCAGTGGCAAAGGCATATTCAAACTCAGCAAGGATAGCCAGTATGCAGACACTCATTCGCAAATTCCTGCCAAAACACTCTTTGCCAGCTCAAGTCTTCATGAAACTCATAGGCATGATGGCCTCCTGCATATTCATTGTCCCCCATGCCAGACTTCAGATGCGCCCATTGCAGAAATGCCTAGCACGGCAATGGAACAAGGCTTAAGGACAACTAAAAGACCTAGTGTTGGTAGGCAGTCGCACTCACAACTCTCTGCAGTGGTGGAACCCACAAAACCTTTCCAAGGGGCGACTGTTCCAAGAGCCGGTTCCACAACTAGTACTAAAAGCGGACGCATCACTGACAGGCTGGGGAGCCCATCTCCTTCAATACACAGTACAGGGACTCTGGACAAACAAACAAAAAAGGCTGCATATCAACCAACTAGAGTTGCTAGCGATATTCCTAGCCCTAAAAGCATTTCAGAAATACTTGTACAGCAAGACGGTGTTGATCCGGACGGACAACATGACCGCGATGTACTATATCCAGAAACTGGGAGGAACGCACTCTCCATAGCTGTTCCATCTGGCACAACGCATCTGGAAGTGGGCGATTCCCAAAAACATTTTTCTCCTAGCAGAACACCTTCCAGGGAAGGACAATCAAATTGCCGACCTGCTCAGCAGGCACAGCCAGCAATTACACGAATGGGAGATTTTCCCCCAGGTCCTTCAGCCATTCTTCGAGGAGTGGGGTCACCCAGAAATAGACCTGTTCGCCACAAAAGAAAACTCGAAATGCCAATACTTTGCCGCCAGGTTCACACATCCATTGTCACAGGGCAATGCGATATGGATGAACTGGTCAGGCAGATTTGCGTACGCTTTTCCCCCAGCACCACTGATCCCGCTGGTGGCACGCAAACTGCGGCAACACTCCCTCACTCTAATCCTAGTTGCTCCCACATGGGCGAGACAACCATGGTACACGACGTTCCTGGAACTCTCAGTAGTTCTCCATCAAACCAGAACCATGGAGAAATCAGACACCCAGATCCCAATCAAATGAACCTAGCGATCTGGCTCCTGAGGTCTTAGAGTTTGGATACCTTAACTTGTCCTCAGATTGCATGAATATCATTAGGGAGGCAAGAAGACCAACCACACGAGCGTGCTATGCAGCTAAATGGAAAAGATTTGTTATTTACTGCACCAATAACCAAATCAACCCTTTAGATGCTTCAATACAAAACATAATATGTTACCTGCTGCACCTACAAAGATGTAACTTAGCATACTCTTCAATACGGCTACACCTCGCTGCCATAGCAGCATACCTTCAAAACAGGCAACACCTTTCACTGTTTAGAATACCAGCAATCAAAGCCTTCATGGAGGGTTTAAAAAGGGGGATCCCTCCTAGGCACCCCACTTCCCCAGTCTGGAATCTCAATATAGTGCTTACCAGACTCATGGGCCCTCCTTTCGAACTTTACATTCATGCAAACTACAATTCCTAACGTGGAAAGTTGCATTCTTGGTAGCCATCACCTCACTCAGAAGAGTGAGTGAATTACAAGCGCTTACAATTCAAGAACCTTTCATGCAGGTACATTCAGCAGGGTGGTTCTTAGAACAAACCCTAAATTCATGCCTACGGTTGTATCCAATTTCCATATCAACCAATCAATAGAACTGCCAGTGTTCTTTCAAAATCCACAGTCAGTAGCTGAGAGAGCCCTGCACACACTAGATGTAAAGAGAGCTCTACTTTACTATGTAGACAGAACTAAATCCTTTAGGAAAACAAAGCAACTGTTTGTTGCCTTTGCACCACAACACAAAGGGAATACAATTTCAAAATCAGGAATAGCCAGATGGATAGTTAAATGCATTCAGATATGCTATCAAAAGGCAAAACACACTTTAACCGTCCCCCCAAGAGCACACTCCACTAGGAAAATGGGGGCATCCATGGCTTTCCTAGGAAATATTCCTCTTGAAGATATCTGTAAGGCAGCCACATGGACCACCATACACACTTTCACAAAACACTACTGTGTAGATGTGCAAACAAAACAGCAAGCTGCTGTAGGCCAGGCTGTCCTCAATACTCTTTTTCAAACTGCTGCAGCTGGCATAGGTAGCCACTGCTAGATGAGATACTGCGATACAGTCTATGCACAAGATATGAATTCAGCAGCCCACTTGCCTCGAACGGAATATGCTACTTCCCAGTATGCATCTGTTCTTGGCATGTAGGGCTGCTGACATTCATATCGCCCGCCCTCCTCCCCGGTGCCTGTAGCAGCTGCAGCATTCTCTCTGGCATGGCCATCTCTTCCTTTACTATCTCCATCTCTGCCACAATGGCGAAAAACAATCTGAAGATGGAGAGGATGCCCATGCGCACTGTAGTCCAGGGGAGGAGTCACCTATCTCGTGATACTTCGAAGACTCTTCCAAAACAACAGGTGCAATCATCCGGACCCAACACTAGGCGGCGATCTATGCACAAGATATGAATGTCAGCAGCCCTACATGCCAAGAACAGATGCATACTGGTAAGTAGCATATTCCTTCTCTCCTCTGTGACAAAAAGACCTTACATGCTGCAGAATGTAGGAGCTGTACACATCTCATCTACCTCTCCCCAGGGAAATTGCTGAGAGCTCCAGAACAGGAAGTATCCTCTGCCTATTTGTTAAAAAAAAAATCCCTCACACCACTCCCATTCCATGGCTGTCGGGCTCCCAGCAGGCAGCCTCCTCTGCGTATTTGTTAAACAATCACAGTGAGATCAAATCACTGTTACCCTCCATTAGGCCTTCACTCTGAGGCCGCAATGAGTCCAAACACTGGGCAACTGTGCTCTCGGTAGGCGCCAATATCATGACTTGTAAATGAAGACAGCTTGGAAATGCATCTATCAAACAAGATTAAACTTCCAGGCTAACTTTATTTACAATCACTAAATCGCTGTCCTACTTCCAATCCTTCCAAAGCAGCGCCAGTACTGCTGAGGAATATGGGCACCCCTGAAAATGGAACCACTCCCCACCCCTGGAGAACTCTTCTCTGAATAAGGGTGAAGTCAGTCAGCTTGGTAGATGCATGCAGTTTTTGATCATGTTGCAGGCCGCCTACTAAACATTTGTGCTTCTGAACATCTATTCTCCTGCATGTAGAAATGGGTTAAGTGAAGGCAGCCCACAAGGTTTTAAGGGGACACCCTGCAACTGAGAGTAGGCCCACAACATGTTTTACAGTCCACCACTAGTTAACTGGTAGTTCTTGAACTTGGCATTAGTCTTCCTCCGGTTCACAACCATTCAGGTCCTAGCATTTCAGGCTTTTTGATGCAGGTTCTACTGCAGGTTTAAGCTTGTACACAGTAGACAAAGATTCATTATCTCTAGAGCTATACTCAGGAGGTGGTTCTCAGATTCCATGGAACAGGTGCTTGTAATCAGAGATTCATCTTTGGCTGTCAAGAAAGTGTTCGTTGCATTTCCACTAGCAGCCAAACCGATAAATCTTCTCACTGAGAAAAGTAGCAATATGTGCTTGCTCTTCTCCTATCCATGGCTGATCCAAGAAGTGGTACTAACTGTGCAGGAAGCCTTTGTTTCTTGGCTGTTTGGGGTTTTCTCACCTGTGTATATTTTAGTGGGGCGCATCTTCTGACCCTTCACCCACCATCTACCGGCTGGGCTGTGTAGTCAGATTTCTAGGGTTCCTAATCCACCTAATATTGTAGGGTCTATAACTGCTCCCTCTAATGTGTTTGTGTGCATGAGTGGCGAGTGGGTAAGTCGGGTGTTGATGGCTGACTGCCTGGGTTTATGTTTTTTAATAGATCGTAGGGTAAGGCTTCGTAATGGTTAACCTAGTTTTGCTCAGGCTTTTTCTAGGTCTGTCACTGCTCTCGATGTCTCTTCTTATATCTACTCAGATCAACCCTGTTTTGAAAATGTATGTTGGCCTTAGTCTTGTCTCCTTTTTCCTGTGTTCCTATCAAGTTTTCCAGGGTAAATATTTTAAACAATATGTGATTTTCCAGGGCTACTTAATTTCAAGTTGGTCTGATTATTTCTTCAGTGAATTGAACATCAGTACCACAGTATAAATTAGGACTTGTGTCCTACTTGAGTTGAGAGGATAATTGCTTACAGGGGTGTGATCAGATGGTATCGTAGCTATGTGTGGTCACAGACTCTGAGAACAAAGACAGTCTTTGATTAACAAACACCCAATTTAGTCACATTCTTGCTTACAAAGACATGTTATTCCTCTGTGGTATTTTCACTTAGAATTTCTTACTTGACAAGCTCTGTTTTCTGCTCTGTGCAATGTGGGGTGATTTAATGATGGGTTCAAGGAGAAGTGCACGATGCTGCTGCTTGTGAGGAATGTCTGTTTTCCTTTTAATGCAATGGCTAGCTTTGTCTTGATAAGCTGCGTAATAGTTATGTTTTCGTAGACTGACCGTAGAAACATTACACATAGCTTATACTCCACAAATGTCTAAATGGAATCAAGGACCTTGGATAAAATGCATTTGTGTGGAATGTGGTTCATTTTAGGTTTTAGAACATTTGCTTTAAACTCTCTCCTCCCTCACGCTTCCTAACTTAAACACTGTGCGCCACATGGCACCTTGAAAAATGCCAAAATGTGCATTTTTTTAAAGAAATCGCAAATTACCACCAACTTGAAGTTGGTGGTAATTTCCGATTTTCTTAAGGAGAAATCGCACAACTTGGGTGCTTGTTACATAGCATTTAAGGAATCGCAATTTGCGATTCCTCAAATGCTTACGCCAAATTGAGAACCGCAAAATTAGCGATTCCTTAAAAATGCGATGAGAAAATGTCTCATACATCGCGTTTTGCGATTTATTTATTTATTTTTTACTCGCAAACGCTGTGTTTTGCGATCGCAGCGTTTGCGAGTAAAAAATGGGGTCATACATATACCCCTGGGTGATTTAACCCAATCGTGTTTTTTGTTAAAGACATTCTACACTTCCTTGATTTCTAGTCATTGTGTACAAGCGGCCTTGGGTTCAGAGCATCCTCTTGATTCTGAAAACTGGTACACGCCACTAGTCCTTACTATCCAGTCAATAAAGATCCCTAAATCCTTACTGACCAGAGTGTTCTAGTTTCATCTCAAAAGCGCCTTGAGCCTCGGTCCGTCACATGTTCTGCTACCCACATACATTTCTGTTGCACATAGAAATATGTTGGATTCTGTATTACCGTTTTTTGGGAGGCACTTTTTACACATTTCCCAACTTACAAGGAGTATGCTTCTCTTTCCGGTAGCTTGATTCACAAACTGCTTTGCATGTCTGTAACAAAAGTAATTAAAGATCCTTTTGCGTTTGTGAACATTTTGCCTAGCATGTCCAATATTTTGCATTTGTGTGATTTGAAGACCTTTGTGAAGAAATCTAACACTGACATGTTTGAATGTTTGCAATTTTGTGTGTTCGATCCAAAGAATCCACCTCATTGAGAATGAGACCAGGGAGGAGTCCTTATGTATGCAAGGTTTCTTTTATTTCATGGACGCTTATTCTTTGTCACAGTGAGAAGCAGTCAATGTTTCCTCCTAAGCTGGTAACCTAAGGAGGTCTTGTGGGCAGCACACACCCCTCGGTCTACTGTAATGGTCTCTTGAATATCTATGGGCTTAAAAGAGGTGAGGGCCACAGAAGAGCTTAGAGCTGCTCACACATAGAGATAGATTGGAATCCCTCTTGTGAGGTAGGATGCTCTTAAGAGGTAACAAAGCTCTCATGAGAGGGATCAGTCTTCACAAGCAAAAGAGAACACAGGTTAAAATGGGCACGCTTTAGGGATGGGAGCACTGACTATAAGAAGCATTCTCACTTGGGAAGAGCAAGTGATATCAGATGGTGCACTGCCTAAGAAAGGGAAGCACTTACAAAGGGGGGGGGGACGTTCTGACAAAGCAGAGTTTTATCAGCCGTGCCCTCACTCTCAAACTTTTGTTCTCTGCAGGATGCGTACTCCGAAATTGCCTACCTCTTTGCAGAATTTTTTCGTGATCTTGACATCGTTCCTTCTGACATCATCGCAGGCCTGGTACTACTGCGCCAGCGGCAGAGAGCGAAGCGCAACGCCGTGCTGGATGAAGTGAGAGAACGGTGATGGGCGGAACAGGATGGGGTTTGGGTGGCCAGGAGGGTGATAGGGAGGGTGTAAGGGACAGACATGGATGAGATGTGGATTCAGGAAGGAGTTACAATGAATAGCAGAGGGGCAAGAACATGAAGACCGAATTGGCAGCACATTTAACATTGATAGTGTCTTTGCGGGTGGCTGCTATGAGGCTTCTCGGCAACCAAGAGGGGTGCATTGATTGTTTACAAATTGAGTGAGGAGCTAAATATGGACCTGTAGAGACAGGCATGGATGTGGTGCTGAGCAGGTCAAAATGGCAGGGACAGGCAAGGATGGGATTTGAGAGGACGTCATTATGACTCAGAAAGCATGGATGGGGTGAAAGGAGGAGGAGAGAAGGAATGTGTAGGGAATGGGGAGAGAAGCAAAAGGGTTGGTATTCGAGAGGGGAACTATGGTAGCATTGATGCAAGTATAGGTATAGCTCAAACAGTTAAAATGTAGGCTGGTCTGTAAACGTAAGAGGTTGCATCTACCTCACAAGCAGCAATAATGTATTTTGGTCTGGGTAGAACTTTCTTCAAGACCTTTTGATGCAGATGGAGTGTAAATGAACGTTGGAATCAGTGGCTTAGGGAGTAATGTGTGGATGTAGCTTGCATGGAAAATAAATGGGGCAGATATGGATTACACAAATTGTGGCAAGCAGTGACGTTGAGAAGAAGTGAAGTTCTAGGGGATGAAAAGAAGTTTAGAGCTAAATTGAAAGGTGCAGTCTGTAAGTAGAAAAGTGGGGTTGTGAAGATCTCTTTTCATCCCTGGTCATGTGACTCTTGTGCACTGTGTTTCAGGCAAACAATGACATTCTGGCTTTTCTGTCGGGGATGCCGGTGACAAAGAACACAAAGTACCTGGACTTGAAGAACACAGTAAGTTGAGGTCACAACACGTCGTGTATATTTTCCTCAGTGCTGAAACCACATATCTTGTCTCCTCAAGCGGTGGTTTCCCAGTCAACACAGACTAAGTGGTTGGAGACTCTCAATGAACGCACTCCTGCCTTTTGCCCTTTCAGTGAGCACAGGCCAACCATGGCCCTCCCTCTGAGCACAGACAAAGGCATAGGCCCCCACTGAGAACATACATCCCTGAAAGCATAAAGCGGGTAGTAGACCTCCCTAAAGCCAGAGAGAAGGAGATGTGGCTCACACTGATCATTGAGAAGGGCAGGGAATGGAACAGAGGGCAATGGTGGGATTAATGAGCACAAACATGTACAGGTGACTCCCAATGAGTACAGACGAGGGATACGAGCTTGACCCAAATACATTGTTTACTGTAGCATAAACCCTGCTGAACTGCTTGTGACAATATTAATGGGCAGCAAGCAGGATCTCTGGGATAAATGAGACAAACTATGAAGGGGTTCCACTACACACATCTCACACCTGCCCCTAAATCTCTTACTAAGTAAACCCTAATGTAGTTACACTGTGCACTTTTGGTAAACCCTCGGAGACAGTGCTATGGCAATCCCAAGGTGCTCTTCTAAGGGGGTAGTGCGGTCGAGCAGCCTTAGACTTATTACAGAGGAGTGCAGGACATCTAAAAATGCATACAAAGGTCAAGAAATGAGAGACACGACTCAAGAAGGAGATCCACACCAATTTATAAAATTAGAAAGCCTCTTTATATATGTTTAGGCATCAGAAGAAAACGTTTTGGTTAAGGACGTTATTAAAGTGGAGAAGTGTGGCTCACGGTGTAGAGCAGGCAGACCCGGAAGCTGAGGTCAGACCCGGGACCAGGGTTCAATTCCCGACGCGGCAGGTTCTTGAGCTCAAATGTCCATGGACTCGATAATTCTCGCTTCGGTGCCTGCTCTAATCATGGGTTCTCACTCTGCAACTCTGGGCATTAGGCTTGCTTAATCTCCACAACGGCCCCCTGCGGCGGGATGCCTGGCTTTCACCTTGGGGATGCCCTGTAGGGGCTATCTCACAGGGAAAAGCCAGGACGGGTTCCCAAGGCAAGCGCCGGGAAACCTCCGGGTAGCTGTGCGCTCAATAAATGCAATAATAATAATAATAATAATAAAAGAGGAATTCTTTTTTGTTTTTTATTCATAAAGTTGACACAGTACAATGTCTGGAAGCTGCTATGTTATCGTATCGGAGAAAAGGTCAATGTGGCATTAACCTGTTCCGTGCTGCCGTCAGCCGTTAGCCGACAGGAGCACTACCTCCCTAGTGCTGACGCAGCCGCGCCCACCCTTTAGAACGTCCGCACCGGAAAGACCGCCACGGTTAAGGCGTTAAGGTATAGTACTGCGTCTTACAGGACCAATCTCCAGAAGTTAAGGGGAGTGGTGGGCAAGGTCCAAGATAGCACTAGCACACCATCACCAGCGGCAATCGGGCCCAGAGGTGCAAAACAGCGCCGGGTGCCCAGTGTTACTCTATGGGGGATAGGGCTTTGCGTAAAGAGGCTGCAGGCTCAGACTGGGAGACCAGCTGGGCTGAACCAATAGGGGCGGCTCAGGTCTCGCGATGCTGTGGGACATAGGCCTACATTTGGTCCTCTTCTCCACGGCCCAGTGGTGTCTTAAGGCATCGGGTTTTCTTACAGAGAGCAGTCGCTGTAGAGGGGCATGTGTGCAAAGGCTGCAGACGACGGCAGAGAGTTCACTGGGGGCAAAACCACAGTGGACTCGATCTCTGAAGGACTGGGGTACCACAACGACACCATTGGCCCACTTCAGCTTGAGCTTGGAGTGATGGGTGCAGTGGTGTCTTCAGGCGTCTGGTTTCCACTGTCACAAAGTTCTCACAGGAGTCTTTGGTAACCTGCAGGATGCAGAGAAGCAGGTCTGCTACTTCTCAGGATGTCTTGGTTCCTGGGTGGAGTGCGGGTAGGTCTACTGGGCTTTGGGGACTCGGCAGCTGTAGGACAAGTTGACTTTTGGCGCAGTTGTCGGAGTCAACAGGCAGACTGGCAGGGTTGGTGCCAGGTCAGTTGCTGGGTTTTCAGTTCTTGCAGGATGCGACTCTTCATGTCCATCTCCATCTTTGAAGTCCGCAGGATCTGTTGTTCTGGTGCCATGGGCTCTCGTAAATACTGAAATTAAGGGCGTTAGGGGTTTGTAGGTTAGTAACCAATAGGGTACTGACCCTAGAAATCACTATGCCTCCCATATGAGCACATCCTGTGGGAAGTGGGCGTAACCCTGTCCCAGAATTCTTAAGTATGCCATCACAAAGATGGCTACTTCTGAAGAGTCGTGCCCGCCTCACTTTAGCCCACCTTAGGTGTAGTGCTAGCCTGGGGGAAGCACGCCTACCTTACTAGCTA
This sequence comes from Lissotriton vulgaris, assembly GCF_964263255.1. Taxonomy (NCBI): domain Eukaryota; kingdom Metazoa; phylum Chordata; class Amphibia; order Caudata; family Salamandridae; genus Lissotriton; species Lissotriton vulgaris. Next base: position 579,567,596 of record NC_141687.1, on the reverse strand, counting down.
ATTTTCTCGACTGTCCAATGCCAAAGGGCGTTTGCTTCCTCTCCTGTGAGGCTAGCCAGAATCACATTTCAAAGGCGGGAGTTTCTTTAAAGCTCGCCAGCCTAGGCGTGCTAGTCATGTTCTAAAATGGTTTCCCTGTTCACTTGCAATCCTAATCCTTCCCGGGGACAGCAGTATCAGCTGGGGCCCTCATTATTGGCCTTTGAGCCTTGGTCCTGCCCCAGTCCCTGCTTCTTCAGTGAAGAGTTTGGGTGTTACACTTGCATCGGATCTTTCATTAAAAGCTCAAGTTGGAGCAGTTGTTTCTGCTAGTTTTTATCAGATTAGAAAAATAAAAAAGATTGCACAATTTCTGACATACTCAGCCCTTATCCAGGTCACCATCGCACTGGTACTCTCCAGGTTGGACTTTTCTAACAGTCTGTACCTGGGCCTTCCATCTGGCCTTTTAAAAAGACTCCAACTAGTGCAGAACCAGGCAGCCAGACTTGTTCTTAAACAACCTAGGCGGTGTTCCATCAGGCCTGGCCTAGAACAATTACACTGGCTGCCTGTATCTCAAAGAATCATGTTTAAGTCCGGCTGTATCATATACAAGAGTCTACAAAACACAGGGCCTCAGTTCATCAATCAGTTGGTCTCCAAATATAAGCCCACTCGCAATCTTAGATCCATCAATAAAGACTTGCTGGTTGTTCCCTCTTACAAGAGAAAGCGCCAGGGCGGCAGCTGTTTCCATTACTTAGCCGCTGTCCTATGGAACTCCCTACCACTTTCCCTTAGGCTCAGCCCAGACTTTTTAACTTTTAGACGTTCTTATAAAACTTGGCTGTTCAGACAGGCTTATTTTCAGTAAGTTGTTGTGTTAGGTTCCTACTTCAACAGCGCCATGAAGCCCACGGGCGTACGTGCGCTTTACAAAAAAAAAAACCCTAACAATGGCAGTAATAGACCTGACCAGCACAGGGCAAATCCGCTCATGTAGGTATGCCCTCACATGTAATACTAAGCACCCTGCCTTAGGACCGTTAAGGCCTGCGATAGGGGTGACTTACAAGCACTTACATGCAGTGTTAGGGGACATGGCACACAGGGATGTGTGTCAGGTTCTTTTTTCACTTTTCTCTGCATCAAAACACGCAGTTTGTGATAGACCTGCATGAGTTTGGTGAAGGTGCCTTAGGTTTGGCACAATTTGTGCTGCAGCCCTTGGGCGACCCCCTGTAGTGCCTCGGGCCCTAGGGACCGGGGTACCACTTACTAGGGACTTATAGAGGGTGCTAAAGGTATTGCCAATTGGAGGAACAATTGGACAGTTTTGGGAAAGTGTTCTGGAACTGGGGACCTGATTTGCAGGAACCCAGTGCACTTCCAGTCAAAATGACATAATGTACCAGACAGAAAGTGGGGGTGACTATGTCAACAAGCATTTGCAATGCAATAGGTCTCGCATTAATTAAGTTTGAGCTATTGGTTTTGCGAAATATTGCAACACCAATTGCAACAAAAGTCTATAAATTGTAAGCCCAAATTTTTTTAATTTATTTTTGTAGCAATGGTGGCATGCTGCGCTTTAGATGAATATGTTTAAAATTAAAGTGCGCCATACTGTGATGGCTACAATAGTTAATTGTGGATGTGTTAACAATTGATGTGTGCACTGATGGCTAGTGGTGTGTGCCTGTAGAAATTGTGCACTGATGGCTGGTAGTGTGTGCACCTGGTGGAAGTGTGGACTGCCGGATGGTGGTTTGTGTGCCTGGTGGAAGCGTTCACTGACGGCTGGTGGTGTGTGTGCCTGGTGAAAGCGTGTACTGAAGGCTGGTGGTGTGCACCTAGTGAAAGTGTGCACTGACGGCTGGTGGTGTGTGTGCGCGCCTGGTGAAGTGTGCACTGACGGATGGTGGTGTTTGTGCCCAGTAAAAGCGTGCACTGACGACTTATGGTGTCTGTGCCTGGTGAAAGTGTGCACTGACGGCTGGTGGTGTGTGCCTGGTGAAAGCGTGCACTGGCGGCTGGTGGTGTTTGTGCCCGGTGAAAGCGTGCATTGACTGCTGGTGTTTGTGCCCGGTGAAAGCGTGCACTGACGACTTATGGTGTCTGTGCCTGTTGAAAGTGTGCACTGCCAGCTGGTGGTGTGTGTGCCTGATGAAAGCGTGTACTGATGGCTAGTGGTGTGTGTGTGCCTGTTGAAAGTTTGCACTGATGGCTGGTGGTGTGTGTGCATGGTGGAAAAGCGTACACGGACATATTTAAAAGTAAAGTGCGCCATACTGCGATTGCTACAATAGTTAATTGTGGATGCGTTAACAATTGATGCATGCACTGATGGCTGGTGGTGGGTGTGCCTGTAGAAAATATGCACTGATGGCTGGTGGTGTGTGTGCCTAGTGGAAGTGGGTACTGCCGGCTGGTGGCGTGTGTGCCTGGCCGAAGCGTGCACTGACGGTTGGTGGTGTGTGTGTGTGCCTAGTGAAAGCGTGCACTGACGTCTGGTGGTGTGTGTGTGTGGTTGAAGCGTGCACTGATCGCTGGTGGTGTTTGTGCCCGGTAAAAGTGTGCAAGGAAGGCTGGTGGTGTGTGTGTTGGAAGTGTGCACTGAAGGCTGGTGGTGTGTTTGCCTTGTGGAAAAGTTTGCACTGACATTAGTTGGTAGGCGGATATGTAGACACAAACGAAAGCCAATTGAGACTCGAGGTAGCAGGGATAGTAGGGACCCTCCCTGCCGCCTGCACTAGCTAAACAAAAGGTGGAGCGCAGTCCATCGACCAAAGAAGGATCAATTAGTGCTCAATTAGCCCCTACAGCATTGCAAACCCTGAGCTTTACGTTGCATGCTGAGCTCTGCAGTATGTACATTAACCTACTGGTCTGCATTATCGGATTCAGAAGGATTTAAGTCAGAGTGAAACGCACCCGTCACGCAAACTCTTTCTCTGATCTCAGCAGCAGGCACTGATAACGGTGATGAAAAATAGTATTTCCCGTTACTTGATTTATCTCCGAACTGCCCCCAATACCACACATTCTCCCTGCAAACTATTTAGTTAATTTATGTCGCCGCTCCGCTTTGACTTCAGAGACAAAAACACCCACTGGCAATTGCCACAATTGTAGAGAGAGATGTGCCAGGCTTACGCCACTTTGCAGCAGTGAAAAACAAGCCTCCATTGTTAAGGCACTCGATCTTATGATAGCACAAAACACAAACACAAGAAAGGCGTGTTCTTTTGAATGCACAGTTCTGAAGCAGCACTGGTGGCATGAATGCTTGTTTTTCTGATAAGACATTGCCGACTTCCACTGCTATTAACTAGTCACAACTGCTGCAGGGGGCAGTGCAAGGCCAGTAGCCTAAGGGATATGATAAACAAACATTTCCAGAAAACGCAGTACTAAAAATGTACATCTTTCCAAAGTGAGGAAAGGAAACGACTCGTGAAATAAAACATTTGAAACATGAAAAATCCGCTGGTAAACAAGTCCATGTTTTTTCCACAGTAAGGGTTGGGAGGTAAGCATAGCAGGTATGAGTGGGAAAGGTAAAGAGATGGGGAAAACGAGCAAATCAGCCAGTGACTGGTGTATGCTTAATCGCACAAACGTCTCACTCAGTGGCGGCTGGTGACATTTGAAAGTGGTGAGGCTTACAAGTTGTGGCTGAGTGCACTATGGTGAGGGAGCGTAGCAAGCGTGCCTGACTTGCCCTGCTCTTGGCTGAAGTTCTAACTAAATATGCATCTGACATAAACATGCTAAGATAACTTTGCTCATTTTCCCCACGGGCTGTTAACCCCTTCGATGCTCATGACAGAACGGTTCCGTCATGAGCTTCGGTTGGCCTGTGCTCATGATGGAACCGTTCCGTCATGAGTCCATAAGCGCAATGAAAAGTTCAGCACAGCGCACAAATTTGCGCCGCGCTGATGAGGTTAATGCTGGATAAACTAGAGTCAAAACAAAGAGCTATCTGCGCCGGGGTGATAAATAAAGCAAGATGTGAAGGGACAAGAAGCATCTGTGTGCGTTGACAGTAGGGATTAAAGGATGTATGTTTGATGGACCTGTCGTGAGAGGAGGGGTCTGCAAGCTTTGCAAGAGGGGAGAAGAGATATGTACATTTATTTGTGTGCTTTGTGAGAAACGAGTTTGTGGCGCCCTGCGGGGCTGTGTGTGTTGGGAAACAAGGAAGGGGCAACAGGGACAATGAGTGATGATTAAGGTTTGTGTGAGTTTGAATGGCGGAAAGCTTGCGCTTCTGTGTGAAGTGTAGGTGTGGTAGCATTGTTACTGAGGAGGATATATCGTGCGTGCACATTAGGGACCTGCACTTTTCATTAGCAATTTGGAAAAAAAATACAGTGACGCCGCACTTCTATGCGTTCCAAAAGGCAAGTGATGCGAAGGGTTGCAAACTCTGCATGCTGACTGACCTTGCCTCGGCGAGAATGATGCAGATAAGGACAGCCCCACGTTACTGCGCAGCCCCGGTTAGGAACACGGAGATTAGAATATGCAATGAGCCACAGGTACCCCGAGATGCTAACTCAAGAGGGGGCGCAAGCATAAACTGTCCCTGACATCCCGCCTTCCCCCTGCCTGCTGTCACCATGGGAGTGAGGGGGACGGAGACATTCCTTTCTGCTGCGGAAGGCCTTTCTTCATTGTGTCTTTTTTGTGTTTCAGGGATGCCAATTTACCGGCATTCCTGGCGTGGTTTCACAGCATAGACCAGACAAGCCTTTCTGGTGTGTATGGAGATGGGGGAAGCCGCTCTAATGCAATCACCATGGCTATGCCTGTAAAATAATAGAAAGTGCTTTCACGGTTTAATGAAGGTAGTATAAGGAAACAAGAAACCCAGGAAACAACTTCTTGTATCCGTGGGGACGGTGGGCCCTGCTCTGCCACATGCACAAAGCGTGAGAACTCTCCTTCGGCTGCCGAGGTCACTTTCCAAGGGGGGTGGGTGTCCTTTTCCAGCTCCCACGAGGCGCAGCTGTCCTGCCAGGTAAGTGAAGTCTATCAGCGGTGGCTGGGAGCCTCGAGAAGCGCTCGACCGGGCAATCTCTTTCTATAAAACCCAAAGTGAAGTTTGTTCTGTTTCGATAGGACGTGTCAAGCACAACATTTTAACCTGCCAAACAAGCCCCTTTATTGCAAATAAAAATAAAGCCCGCAGAGGACGCATGAGGAAGGCGTTGCTCCGGGGTGTGTGTGCGTAGGGCTGGCTCTGGGCAGCACTGGGAGGCACTGGGGCTCGAGACATCGTTTTTCAAACTGAAGCCCGCTTACCCCTTATGCTGCTCTGTGGGCTGAGGGCTGCATTTTCATGGATTCCCCCCCGGATCTTCATGGCGGCGGCCGTGGTGCATGGAGCCCCCTGGATCGCCGGCCGCAAAACTGAAAGCTCGGTGGGAGCACACAAGATGCCGTCGCCGTGAGCGTGCACATCGGCTGCTCCGAGTCTGAATTGGAGACTGACTCATGCGCGCGACCAAATCCCATTTACAATCCTGCACGCGTGCCCATCTCTTGTCTCCACTCGTTGTCGGCTGAGCCAACGACTATAGTTATCGCAGCGAGAGCACGCTTTGCGCTTTCGCCAGCGAAACCTAAAAAGGAGTACTTTCCTACAGTAGGATCACATGACTTATCAATATACGGAATGCTTCACTTTATTATCCCATCCAGCCCTTTTTAAGTAGATTCTCTATCATGATGTTATAGCTGAGAGACTCTATGGAAGCGTAAGAGTGAGCAAATCGAAAGTTGTATAAAAATCTCATAAAAGACTGTAAACAGGAGTGCTAGACACATCATGATGTCATGGTTACCTACCATGTCTCTGGAAGATCCACATTGTTTCTGTGGGCAATTATTATTTCAGGACTAGCCGGCATGTCTGCACTCCTCATTACATGGTAGAAGTTTTCGCTAGGTTCCTTATCATAGCCTTAACTTATTGTGCCCTACAGGTACAGTACATGAAATGCGATAGTTGAGATCTTTAAATATATTTTATGAACTGCAAAGAAATTTGATCTTTCCTCGTTACACGTGAGGAAATGTTGCATTTTACAATATAAGTGAGTGACGTCACAAGCTTTTTCTTGCCGTTTCTGATAGCAATAGTAATGCACGCTAAGGGGAAAGTGCCTTAAAATATACCTTCTAGTCCCAGTCGTGTGTAGAGGAGAAAACGTGCATTTAAAAACATGTACACAAGTGTTTTCTATAAAGTTCTATGCATTCTAAGAATCTATCATTTACGGTAACATTTGCCTAGTCATGCCAGCATATGTGTGATAAAGCCAAAGCAAAAAATGCATGTTGAAGGGTAAAGGAAATATTTTTTAAGTATCAGGGCAACCCTTTTTGAAGGTTGTGCTGTTACTTTTAACAATATAAGTACAACAAAATATTCTGCTGCAAATTTTTAAAAAGTTGGTACTATGGGCTGCTTAAAATGTAGTCTTACCCTAAGTAGCACAAGTGACGTGAGGGACTGACCTCATCACGCCTGGCTTAAGCAATTGGCACGCTGTAACAATAAATTCCACTGTTCCCTTCCAGCCAGTGGTGCAGCACCTTTTTATGGGAATGAAAGGCTATGAAAAAGTAAGCCAAATCGCGCGCACTTGGCTGCTCTTCAGTCTGGCTGAATGAGTGTGCTGAGTGATGAGCTGCCATTGCCGGTACCTGCATCATAGTAACCTGAACCAAACATTGTAAAGGACTGCAAATGGAGGGGCGGGGGCCCCAACGCACGAATACAGAAGCTTCTACTGGTCTTGCGGATGACCACAGTGAGAGCTTTTATATTCTCTTCTTAGGTCTCTTACTACGAGCGGGACTAAACGTGCTCACAAAGTCAACTTATCAGTAACTCAAGAGCCTAACTTGCTTTGGCGTTGAAGTGTGAGTTCCACTTCCTCTCTGGATTTTTTGGGGCTGGTCTGTAGAAGTTTGATTTACTTATCAAGAGCCCTGGAAAATCAGCATTTCCCTTCAGTGAGGTCACATGAAAAGACACACAGCTTTGAAAAACACTAAAAACACTGCTCAAAAGTAAACAAAATACACCCTTACTTCCGTTTCTCTATAAATCAAATTGACCACCATCTAAACCAGGGGTCTCTAACCTTTTCTGTAATGAGAGCTACTTATGTCCAATGAATATCATCTTGAGCAACTTGTATTACTGTTGTAATAGTGAATCTATTGGACTAGATTACATTAGTAGCAACCCCATGCAAGATTATCAGCATTGTTCACCTCAGTACCACAGACAGGGTTGACCTCAATAATGCAGTGTTTTTTTAAATCAATTTCTATTGCCTCTACGTGTGTTATGCATAACCGCAATAGCTGTAATACCCATGGTACCAAGATAATGAGTAATAAGTCTACCAAACACTGCCTGATCTACTACTTAGCTGTCCGCTTTAAGTAGATTTTACAAAGTCAAATATTTTTCTCAAAACATCAGCGTATGAGTTCTGAAAATCCCAACATTTTCATCTTGAATACATGCTTTTCAAATTTGGTATGCACATAATCAATCAAGTTTAAGCTTCTTATTTAGTAGGTTGGTCTGCACACAGGAGCGCAACTTACAGGTAAGTGGAGAGCAACCAGTAGCCCATGAGCTCTCAATGGAAAAGCCTGGGCTAAACCCTCTATTAAGCACTTGCTCTCAAAAATGAAGATCCTGGAGTTACAATAGTAAACTGACTCAGTCGCACAAAAGATGGGAAGTGAGTTTGGTTGGATATGGATATGGAAATTAAAACAGGACTACCTTTTTGTAGGTAGATCATATTTAAGGTAGAGATTGTGCCAATCAGTTTTTTTTGTTGTTTTTATATTTGTAGGTTTTTATCTCTTTTCACATAGCGTTCAGTTACAGCTTTTGTCTCTTTCAACCTGCCTTTGGATACTCAACCTCCTCCCTTTGTTACAAGTCTTGAGCTGCTTTATTTTAAATAGAAGTCAATTTAGGAGTATTTGAAAAGAGCGGTCTGTTGAACCAACTCTACCACCCTCCAACAGCATTCCTGTGTTGGCTGCTTCTGTTTCTTTTGTACAGAATGCTGTACATAGCGCATGAAAGAGGGAAATGTCTCCAAAGTGCAGTGCACAATTGCATGTGATATGTCAGCACAAGAGACATAAGGGTCCATTAGGATGGCGGACGGTTTGCCACCGCCATGCAGGCGGTGTCGATCCGTCCGCCGTCCTTGCCCGTCCGCCACCTTTCTTCCCCCACCATATTACAATGGCGGGGGGACCGTGGCGGAGGGGAAGGCCTGATATGGTGGCGGTGTCTATCAGATACCACCAGCCATATTAGGATGGCCTGGGAGGAAAGGCGTACGGTTCTGCGGGCCCCCAGGGTGAAGGTGGGGGTTACCTATGGTACCTCCCTGCGTTTCACAGCACAACATGGCAGGCACCGTGCGGTGCCTGTCATGTTGTGTTGTGAAACGCACAACAAGCATTTTTCACAATGCGGCGGCCGGTCCTTTAAGTACCGTCCGCCGCAATGTTAAAACTGCGGGATGCACCCGCCACTGTGGCGGGTGCATCCTAATTGGGGGCACGGTTCTTCCGCCCTTGTGGCGGATGGTACCGGCCCGATAGGATGGTGACGGACTTTGTCTGTCCGCCATCCTAATGGACCCCAAAGTTAGGATACAGAATGTACTATGCAGAGCTCTGTAACACAATTTCGTCGCGGCTGGGTAAAAAGCATTTGCAGAATAGCTTAAAATGTCATTCTTGCTCATGCCACCTCACTGTCTCAAATGTAGTGGCTCCTTTATATTGGAATTTTCTCTTAATCATAGTTACTTCTATTTGCAACAGTAGTAAATGTGTGTGTTAGCACTTGAAGCATTTTCTGAGGGATGTTTAGCACCCGGGGATGCTATTACTGCATATTGGAAGAAAAAGCACCTGAGATAATACCAATTGCAATAATAGCACTCTGATTTTCTAAACATTCCTCTGAAATCCTACCCTGACACACCAGTATGCTAATGTTGCAGTTAGAAGTTTTTTCTAGGCACAGTTTATTGCCGTTACAATAGTTACACTCTGGTGATCTAAACATTCCTCCGACCACATGGTTCAGCTATAATATCTAATGCTTCTCATTTGTTGAGCTCTTATTAATTGAAGTTCTGCACAGGCCTAGTCACATCTCTTCCCTCCCTCAGTCCCGACTTCCCCATCCCATCCTTTTTCCTGCTTGCCTCTACCGTCCTCTATACCCTTCCCTTCACCTCCCAATCCTTTCTGCAGTTTTTTCTTGCTTGCCTCTCTCCTTGTCCTACTTCTGGAGCAGTAAGCATCATCCCTCTGTCTCTTCTCATTGCGGAAAGCATGAACGATACACATATCTACCAGTCTGGGTCTCAACAGAGTTGAGCATTAGACTACATGCACAGAGAAGGGGAAACGAATATAGACAATGACATAGAACAGCATGAAGGACAGAGGTTCTGGCTATTGTAAGCACCGGCTTCCAATTGAACAGACTATGGGAAGCATTCCAGTGGGTCTTAGTAAGTTGGGCGGAGTGCTCAATGAGGAGAGTCGAGGCTTGGTTCTTTAATAAATATTCCAAGTTTCAATAATTGGCTTTAGGGAGTTGGTGATTAAGAATAGAAAATGTTGGTTGCTTACTTTCATGTTGCATTAATATCAGAATTCAGTGTTCATTCTCAATGTTAATCGTCTGCAGCATTTGATTCCAGATCTGAGAAATGTTAGATCAGTATTGGTATTTGGTTGGTTCCCCACCACCCAGGGAGTTCATTCGAGCTCACAGAAGCTCTGCCTGTCTATCTGATAACACCAAGAATAGGCTGTATAAGGAATAATAAACATTGTAGAGAGGAACATAACCTAACTTACAGATGTATTTATGGATTGCACATTTATCTCCATGGAGTTCTGTTGGTACTGTTACCCAACACAAAGGTATGCTTTTTCTGATGTATATTTGTATCTACCTATGCTACCCCTGCTTGCTGAAGTCAGTTAATTTTTTTCTGCGCCCTTGGACACAGGTATGCAGGTCTGTGCCAACATTTTCAGTGTTTTGAGTTCGTCAAAATTATTTTTTGGTAGTTTGCAGGGCTGTCTCCTACTAAAACCAGAGAGTCCTTTAGTGGTGGATGAAAGATTACAAGCTAGCATGTGGCACGCTGTTGTGACTGCCCTACCCAGAGCTCATGCTACTGAATGACTCTTTGACCTTTTGCGAGGGAAGCCCCCTGTTACAATTAGAGGTCTGAGATCTGTGGTCAATGGTGGAGCAGTGGCGTAGTATTTATTTATTTATTTATTTATCAACATTCTGCAGCTGTGAACCCATTGGTCTGGTCCTCAAGCCCTTTCTGCTTTCCATTAGGGGCAGGCCGACGAGGCTCTCACAGACACAATGATTGCCTTGTGATACTGCACCAGGCAGTGCAGTTTTGTGTTCAGTGCCATCTTTCTGGGGGTGTTGAGGCTGTTACCGTTGCTGAGTTCCCACAGAATCTCGATGACAGTCAATCTTCTGGCAGGATCCTTGAAAGTCAGGACAGACAAGCTTGGTGGGCAGCATCTTCCTGCTTATGGGTATTTATGTTTCAAATAAAGCTCAGAGTGTCTTTCACCAGTAGGGCATGCCCTTTATAGATTTTTTCTCTCTTGCAGAAAAAATATGGTCTTTTGCATCTGGGATCTGGGAATTATCTCCTTAAGGCCCTGTGGGTGCACCGCTCAGCATTTTGTCCCAACAGGAGGCCAGAGTTCTGCACCCAAACCATAATTTAAACCTAGATGCATAGAGATTGGGAGAAATCGACTGAGTGGCTTTGACCTCCCAACTAAGGTGGATGTAATTTTGGCTGCTTGCTATCCATCCACTAATCCAGCAAATCTGACTTCTGCTGGGTACGTTTTTATCTGGTGCAAGGACAGACAAGGTTGATCCTCTTCAAACCAGGCTCTCTAGCATTGTTTTGTTTAGTTTTGCCTCTGCGTAGAAACTCTTTGCTGTCGGCACAGTTAAGGTTAACTATCCGCCTTGTTGGCCTTTCTTCATTTGCCAATCAGCTATCTTTAATTAAGTCACTGGTTGTGATGCGTTTCTTAAAAGGTCTTTCCTATACTTTTCTTCGCTCCCTTTAGCATGCTTCAGTGTGCCCTTATTTTGGTCCTTACCTTTTTGATGTGTGCACCACTTCAGCCTATGCTGAATTGGACCATGGGGCTTTTTATCCTCAAGTTGTTTTTTCTCATCACCATCACGTCTTCACGTAGCATCAGTATATTGCAGGCACTGTCAGTTCAGCGTACTCGTTGTTGTTTATGACTAGGGCATCGTTTCTTCTAAAAGTGAAGTTTTTTCACATGGGGCCTTTCCATTATGCTCCACGTGTACTTCTGTTTGTCACATCCACATAAGGAGGAGAAAAGACTACTCCAGTCTGCTCCTAAAAAAGCCTTTAGTTTCTACATTAATTGGACTTAGGAGCACTGGTTTTGCCAGTACAAATAAAGGAAAGGCAGACCAGAAACTGACCATATAAAGGTGGAATGTCGTTTACATACGGCTGTGCTATGCTCTGATTAAGATTGTGCCTGCTGACGGCTTTACATTCAGCAAGCACTTCTGTATCAACTCTTAGGTCTGCTGGGAGGATCATTTTGCCAATTTTTTTAACTTTTTAAGACCCCCCCAGTGGTTGACTGCATAGCTGCGGAAACGCCCCTCCGCATGCAAGCGGACCTGCGGTTCCTGGAGTGTCATGACCCGAGAGGACAGAGAGTCATACGTTGTGGGAAGTGAAATAAGAAGCAAAACCATTGTTTTCCCTCCCTATGTAGCCACGTGGGTACAAGAACTGTTTTTTATTTTTTGAACAACTCGCCAACACCACTGTGGTAAAACTTTGAGTAACTTCAAGAACCATAAGGCATGTGACTACACGCCCACTGGGGCGGGTCTTACGTTAAAAATGGTTTCCTCACTGTTGTTGGGGCTATTGTTCAAGTCAGTGATGAAGGGCAGAGTGCTGCCCGAAACGTGTTTGCCTCCGTTATGCACTGAAGGAGTGAACGTGCTTTTGCTGTCAGCGCGCAATAAAGAATGGTGATAACTCTTTGATGTGCAGGCATTTCCATCGAAGGCAACCTTTTTCTGTATAGATGGATAGATAGATAGATAGATAGATAGATAGATAGATAGATAGATAGATAGATAGAAAGATATATATATATATATATATTCACAGAAAAAAACATAGGTTATAGACCATATATAGTTAGGAATTTGCATTTACAAAACCTTGAAAATTCACTGAAAAAACCATAGGTTATAGACCATATATAGTTAGGGATTAGCATTTAAAAAAACTTATTTTACTCGCACAAAACCATTGAAATTCCATATATAGTTAGATGCACTAACTATATATCGCGGACCCGCAATCCACTGCTAATGATGTCACATATTACATCATTCATGACATGGTCAGTGACATCACTGATGACATCACTGATGACATCTCAAATGACATCACTGATGACATCTCAAATGACATCACTGATGACATCACTGACATCTCATTTGACATTACTGATTACATCACTGATGATATCATTTATGTGATAATACATCTTCAGACTCTAAAATAACCTTAGATACACTCAGTGTAAACAGGCACTCACAGACTGTCACACATCCATGGAGTTACCCACACACCTAGTCAGTCATGCAAAGAATCAATCACACCTCCATTTCCTCAACTATACAGTTATACACACCTTACTTATTCATACATATACTAACACATATTTACTCTCTTATACAATCCTTGATACAAGTTCACAATGATTCATACAGCCACTCTCACATTCACTGGCTCTTATGTTCAGTTATTTATATATGTCAACTCTCACATGGAGTGTGTTTTACATATGTACTTACTTTGACATGTAGAACTGAGATATCCATTCACTCACCAATATACTCATGCACACAGTCAACTGTCCATACACCTGTTTCTACATGCACTTTTGAACCCATACACCTAGGGAATCAACTGCTCACACATCTATGCACAGAGTTATACACCTCCCAGCCACCCACACACATACTCAGTCTCCCATACAAATACTTGGGCAACCATTCAATAACCCATATAGTTACTGATATAGCTACTGATTTAAACATGCAGCAGTTTACAGAAGAACATAAATAATGATTGCCAAATTAAGACACTTTAATCACTAACCCATGCACTCAGTGAGACACATTTAATCATTCTCTCATACAGTCAGTCATGCACCTACTAAATCCTTCATCCAGACACTTATACATCCACTCATTCTTCAATATGTAAGACATATTTTAACTTTACAGAAACATACAGTCACTGGGTGTTGTCATCAGTGATGTCATCAGTGATGTCATTTGAGATGTCATCAGTGATGTCATCAGTGATGTCACTGACCATGTCATGAATGATGTAATATGTGACATCATTAGCAGTGGATTGCGGGTCCGCGATATATAGTTAGTGCATCTAACTATATATGGAATTTCAATGGTTTTGTGCGAGTAAAATAAGTTTTTTTAAATGCTAATCCCTAACTATATATGGTCTATAACCTATGGTTTTTTCAGTGAATTTTCAAGGTTTTGTAAATGCAAATTCCTAACTATATATGGTCTATAACCTATGGTTTTTTCTGTGAATTTCATTGGTTTTTTAAAAGCTAATATCTATAGCTGTAAAATATATTCTTTATTAAGTGACGTATCACGTAGCCCGTGAGACGCCTCATGATGCATCGCATAACCGTGACGTATCGTCTCTGCAGCGCAAACCAAACCCAAAACGTAAGCGCGCCAGAACACGCTTAAAGATATATATATATTTTTTTAACCTTAATTAGACAAAATCCACACGTGCACATATCACAAACGTTCAAAAAACACAATGTGTCGGACTCCCGTTACGCTGCCGGTTAGCTGCCCGGTTAACGTACCAGGAAGCACCTTTACCGCGAAAAATCGCAATTTTTTTTTCACCCCCCAGGGAACTTTAATAGCCCCCTCATCAATCCTAGGGGTTCAGGAGGGGTTTGCCTTACCCCTTTCATTCATTTACACCTTTTTTTTTTCCACCGCTTGTCTCTCGATCCCACAGAGAGACAAGATGGCGGCCGCTCCAGACTGTTTACAATGATAACAGCCAATCAGCTTCTCCTCAGACTCCCGTTACACTGCCGGTTAGCTGTCCGGTTAGCTGCCCGGTTCGCGTACCAAGACGCGTCTCTACGGCGAAAAAATCGGATTTTTTTTTTTTTTTGGGGCCCAGCGTGGCTCTATAATATCCCCTCATCAATCCTAGGGGGTCAGAAGGGGTCTACCTTGCCCCTTTCCTTCATTTCCCCCTTTGCTTTGGCCTCCTCTTGTCTCTCGATCCTACCGAGAGACAAGATGGCGGCCGCTCCAGACTGTTTACAATGTTGACAGCCAATCAGCTACTCCTCAGACTCCCGTTACACTGCCGGTTAGCTTCCCGGTTAGCTGCCCGGTTCGCGTACCAAGACGCGTCTCTACGGCGAAAAAATCTGATTTTTTTTTTTTTTTTTGGGCCCAGCGTGGCTCTATAATATCCCCTCATCAATCCTAGGGGGTCAGAAGGGGTCTACCTTGCCCCCTTTCCTTCATTTCCCCCTTTGTTTTGGCCTCCTCTTGTCTCTCGATCCTACCGAGAGACAAGATGGTGGCCGCTCCGGACTGTTTAGAATGTTGACAGACACCGGAGAGCCAATCAGCTTCGCTTCGCAAAGTTCCGATACGCGAAAAGTTCGCTAACCGGATCGCTGCCCGGAGCGCTGTTACAGATATATATCTTGATTTAAACGTTAATTTCTCAAAATCCACTGAAGCACATATATTGAGACCTAGCAAAGGCACATCGGGCTAACAGTCCCTACAATTTTGCCAAGTTTCGTGGAAATCTATTCAGCCGTTCGGGCTAAAAGTGAGTCCAACCGCCCTATGGAAATTAACATGGGAAAACGTGTTTTGGGACCCCCCTTTTTTCTCGGCCCCCCCCTTGACGGAACCCCCCCAAATTTCCAGGAGCTGCTCAGAAACAAAATGTGCCATTTTCCTGAAAATTTCAGCCGATTCCGTCCACAAACGCCAAAGTTATTAGACATAGAATTTTCAGAAATGCCATAGGGAAAAAATCCTAACTATATATACCTACTGGCGACCGCCAGTAGGTAATATATATATATATATCAAAGTTCTCGGCATGCACACAATTCCAATCAAAGAAAAAATGACGATGAGTGGACCCATATTCTGGTGCAATATCTCTGTGCTTTATTGTGCATTGAATCTCGCCCAGTAGTCCGCCATGACGCGTTTCGCCTCCTCCAAGAGGCTTGATCATATATATATATATATATATATATATATATATATATATATATATATATATATATATATATATAAAATATAGTTTATTTTGTGCAAACCAAGCTTAAATGCAGTGGAGCACTATACGTGGCCAAAGACTAGCACAAAATCAACAAATAAGTCCATTACTGCCAGTACAAGTGAACAGGGAAGCAATGTTTGGAGCATTTACTGGACACTGGTGAGAACGTGTTCCCCAGCTACATAATGGCTTCACTGAAAATAGGGACGTTTGGTATCAAACATCTCTTATTCACAACCCACCCTGATTACATTGCTGGATTTGTGAGTACATGCACACAGAAGAACCTCCCATCTTTGAAATGCAAATCAGGCTCCCCTCACAGTAGAGAAGGCGGGGCCCCCCTTTGTCCATAGCCCTGTACAGGCAGAAAATGAGCTAGTCAGGTAAGTGTGCCCACCCCCACGCTAGTACCGCCCCTAAGGTGGCCTAACCTGATGTGGGTACGACTTTTCAGAAGTGGTCATTTTTGTGTTGGCCAACTTAGGAACTGGATTGATGTTTTCAAATTTATCAGGAAGCTCAAACTGTTGAAATTTCACACCTTGAATAAGAAAAGTGATCAAGCACATAGAATTTTACAATATTCTCAACCTAGTAGAACATTCGCTATTTCTGATACCACGTCACTTAAAGTTGCACATTCCCTCCTCACTTCAGAGGAGGATGAGGTTGTTGGTAACACTCAATCTATACTTCATTCTATGGGCATTTCAAGTGGCACTGCTGCGAACAGTCCTTTCTGTCCTCGATCCTCGTTTGTCCCCGTCATGCCGAGGGACGCTATTGACATTTTTAGTGATCGGGTGATTGAGGAATTAAAGAAATTGAATCTTGTGGTGACTAATAATCAAAAGCGTAGAAGCTACAAGGACAAACAATATTCTAATCTCATGAGAAAAATCAGTAAACATGGGAATGTTATAGTAAATAAAGCCGACAAAGGTGGAAAGTTGTTCTTTGGCCACGAGATGTCTACATTGCAGAGCCTGAGAGGCAACTAAATGATTCTGACTGCTATAGGAAGGCTTCCTTTAACGAGCTTAACAAAGTCAAACAGTTAATCCACACTAATTTGTCTCAATGGAAGAGAGATGGCCTAATCAGTAAGAAGGAATTTGAATTTTTGAAGGTGGATCACCCCTACCTTTTATTTATTGCCTAAGATCCACAAAGGCACCTTCCCAATACCGGGGTGACCAATTATTTCGGCCCAAAATGGACTACTTGAGTCAATTTCTAAATATGTGGATTTTTTTCTCCATAGTTTTATGGAGGCCCTCCCAAGCTACATAAGAGACACTGGTGACTTTTTGAATAAACTGAATGTGGTGGTTTGGAAACCTGAATACCGGTTCCTGGTTATGGACATCTCATCTCTTTACACATCTATAAATCATCTGATGGCCTTAGAGCAATTAAACATTTTCTAGGTGAAAATGACATAAAATTCTATGAACATAGTAAGATGCTAGTTAAAATGATTGAATTCTGTTTGATTAACAACTACTTCTTATTTAATAATGAAGTATATCAGCAGCTTCGGGGTGTTGCTATGGGGGCATGCTTCTCCCCTAGCTACGCGTGTCTACATGTGAGCTGGTGGGACAAGCATGTCCTTGGGCGGCCTCTTGGCGAGCTGACTTCAACAGAAACTGGCATTGTCAACATGTGGTGATTCATAGATGATGTTTTTATTATTTGGCAGGGCTGTGAAAGTTCGGCAAAAGAGTTTGTGAACACTATCAATAATAACGCTTTGAACTTAGAATTCACAGCCACCATCAGTGACTCTAGAGTGAATTTCCTTGACGTTGAAATATACATCCTGAACAACTTAATCATGACCAAGATGCATAGAAAGGTTACGGCAGGTAAACCTATTTTACATGCCCAGAGTAATCACCCCCGACACTTCATTAAAAGCATTCCTTATGGAGAGTTTTTAAGAATTCAAAGAATCTGCAATAATGAGGTGGATTTGAATGTTCGAGGCATGTGGGCTGCTGAATTCATATCTGTGCATAGATCGCCGCCTAGTGTTGGGTCCGGATGATTGCACATTGTTGTCCTGGAAGAGTCTTCGAAGTATCACGAGATAGGTGGCTCCTCCCCTGGACTACAGTGCGCATGGGCATCGCCTCCATCCCCAGATTGTTTTTTTCCGCCATTGGGTTCGGATGTGTTTCGGTTCCCTCTGTCGGAATCGATAGTTGTTTAACTTTCCTTACTTGAGACCAAAAGGTCTTTAGGACTCGCGTCGGTATTGTCCATCGTTCGGGTTGGTTTATTCATCGGCTCCGAACACTTGCTGCCCTTCCGCGTGCTGTCGGCGCGGACGGGCCTACACGACGCTCCAGACTACTTCAACATGGAACGAACTCCGTTTAAGAGGTGCCCAGTGTGTGCCTCAAAGTATTCACACCTCGACGTGCACCCAGTGTGCAACAGATGCTTGTCGCCGGACCACGACGAGGCCAGGTGTATGGCCTGCTCCAAGTTCCGGTCGAAGAAGACTCTCAAGCTACGTCGGGCCGCAAGACTGCAGGCCCAGTTATCGGCACCCCCACCAACCAACATCTTTGAAGAAGATGTTGAAGACGACACCGTCCTACATGTTTCGGACTCTAACCCGGCGTCGGAGGATGAAAACTACGACGCAGAAGATGAAGAGTTCGAGGAAGTCGTCGAGGAGGTAGGGGACGACGACGGGGCCATTGCCACCGTGGAGGATAGCTCGGAAGAAGAGCATCCTCATACTGACTCCGGGGCCAAACCCCAGCATAAGGCCCAGGTCGAGGGATCGCCTTCGGGCCTTACCCAAGACCTCAATACTCGTCCCACGGCCCCACCTCCGGGCCCGGCCACGGACATTGGTGATGCGCCACTCCCGGTACAGAAACCGAAAGTGAAGCCATCGGGGTCCGCACCATCTGTATCGAAACCGAAAGTGCAAGTCGCACTGGTGGGATCAAAGGCTCCAGAGGCCTCGGCGCCGAAGAAATCCAAAATGGCCGCCGAGATCAAGAGCCACGCCAAAATGGCCGACCCGAAGACCCCCGTGTCGAAGCCGAAGGCGAAAACGCCCGACGCGGCTGCGTCGGCGCCGAAGCTGGTCGACGCTCTGAAGAGCCACGTCGACGCCAAGAAGGTCGATGACCCTAAGAAAGCCTCGAAGAAGCGTCAGGACGACCTCAAGTCTCTGGCTGCACCGATCCCGGTCGACAAAGCCAAGGGAGGTGCTGTGTCGGCTCCGAAGACTGCGCCTTTGGTCGCCGACCCGAATCCGGACTCGGAGGACTCGCTCGAGCCGGTCCAGCCCTCCCCGTCCTTTACCAAAAAGGTCACGGAGTCCCTTCAACGTATTCGGAAGGAAGCAGTGGCTCTCGAGCCGAAGGATGTGGCGCCGAAGCCTCCACAGAAACCGGCGAAGGCGCAGACGCCGATCCACTTCACGCTGCCGCCAAAGACGCCGCCGAAGGCTTTCGCACCGAAACATGGGGCCGGGGTGCCCTTGAAGCTGGTGTCTACGCCTAAAGCATCCTTGGTAGTGCCGAAGCCACGGCACCAACCACTAGCGGACGAGGAGCGTCGAGAGGTTGTCATCGACGCCAACACAGGCAAGCTCTCTCTCCTTAAAAGGAAGATCACCCCGGAGCCTGTGTTGGAGCATTTTCATATTCCACTTAAAAAGAAGTTGGACTCTGCGGGTACTTCTGCCCCTATGGAGCCTGCATCTCCACAAGGTCTGGAACTCTCACCCACTCACTCTAACGCTGGGGAGGGTGACGGGGACGAGGAGGAGGAGTACAATTATCCAGCGTACTCGGATCCAATGGAGGTCAATGAGCCATGGTCTGCTGGAGGCGACCCTGTGGACCCTCAGTCAGGACACGAGCCGCAGCTTTTTGCTGCAAAAACTTCCCCAACAGAGGACTCTGCAGCCTTCAACGCTCTAATTGAGAGAGCTGCGGCCAATCATGATGTCGACCTCCATGCGGACCCAGTGGATGTCGATTTTCTGTTTGACACTTTCTTGGTGGCTGAAAAGACTGTCAAGACATTGCCAATGCTCAAAGGAGTGCTAAAGCACGCGCCTGAGGTTTTCAGGGAGCCCACCCGGGCAAGAGTCATCAATCCTCGTATTGACAAAAAATACAAGGCAGCGCCCACTGATCCAACGTACATCAAGGGACAGTTGCCACTGGACTCTTTGGTTGTCTCCAACGCACGTAAGCGGGCAAACTCACAGACCACGGGTGATGCTCCTCCCCCAGACAAAGAATCGAAGGTCTTTGAAGCCTCAGGGAAACGTATTGCTGCGCAGGCAGCTAATATTTGGCGCATTTCAAACACGCAAGCCCTACTTGCACGCTACGATAGGGCACACTATGACACCCTAGAAACCCTTCTACAGCACTTACCTGATCAGTACAAGGAGGGAGCTGAAATGTTGATTCAGGAGGGGAAGCTTATCACCAATGCTTCAATTAAGTGCGCACTGGACGTGGCTGATACCGCCTCCAGAGCTATAAACACTAGCGTGCTACTGCGTAGGCATGCATGGCTTAGAATATCAGGCTTTAAACCAGACATACAGACTACCATCTTAAACCAAACTGTTAATCCGGACCACCTGTTTGGGCCAGAAGTGGATGCAACCCTTGAAAAGATGAAAAAAGACACTGACACTGCTAAGTCTATGGGTGCCCTACAGTCCCAGCAGTTTCGGGGTGGTTCCTTTCGCCGCTCCAATAACAGAGGCACCTCAAGGGGTCAGGCATCACAATCCACGCAATACTATAAAAGCAACACCCAATCCTCATACACCAACAAGGGTAGAGGTGGTTACCGGGGCAACAACGTCAAAGGCAGAGGACGAGGAAATAAGAGCTCCAGGTCCTCCACCACCAACAAACAGTGACGCCTTGTCGCTGCCCCCCGACCACACAACACCAGTCGGGGGGAGACTCCAGCAATTCCTGCCCGCGTGGAAATCCATCACCACGGACAGGTGGGTCAAATCTCTTATCCAATACGGTTATTGTCTGGAACTCACTTCCACTCCACCAAACATACCTCCAAGAAACCGTCCTATGTCCGGCGAGCACTTGCACTTGTTGCAGCAGGAAGTCCAAGTCATGCTGCAAAAAGGGGCAATAGAGCTCGTTCCACTGCAAGAAAGGGGAACAGGGGTTTACTCTCTGTACTTTCTAATCCCCAAAAAGGACGGATCCCTCAGGCCCATCCTGGACCTCAGGCCCCTCAACTGGTACATTCTGTCAGAACATTTCCATATGCTCACGTTGCAGCAGGTTCTCCCTCTGCTTCGGCAGGGGGACTTCCTGGCTACTCTGGATCTCAAGGATGCATACTTTCACATTCCCCTGCATCCTTCACACAGGAAGTACCTAAGGTTCACCATTCAAGACCAGCACTACCAGTTCAGGGTTCTGCCTTTTGGGGTCACCACAGCGCCCAGGGTCTTTACGAAGTGCCTGGCGACTGTGGCGGCGCATCTAAGACGTCAAAACATCCACGTCTACCCCTATCTGGACGACTGGCTCATTCAGGCAAAGTCGGAACAACAGTGCGCCGACCACGTGTCCCGCACCATTCATCTCCTGCACGATCTGGGATTCTCACTGAATTACCCAAAATCCCATCTCCAGCCCGCCCACATACGGCAGTATCTGGGCGCGACAATAAACACTCTGGCGGCCACTGCGCAGCCAAATTCAGTGAGAGTCGCCAGTATTCAGACGCTGATCCAACGATTCAGACCTCAGCACTCGCTTCCAGCGAAGGTGTTCATGCAGTTGATAGGCATGATGGCCTCCTGCATCTCCATTGTCCCGCACGCGAGGTTACATATGCGTCCGCTTCAGGAGTGCCTAGCACGTCAGTGGACTCAGGCTCACGGGCAACTAACAGACCTAGTGTTGGTGAGCGGTCGGGCATACAACTCTCTGCATTGGTGGAATCCACAAAACCTTTGCAAGGGCCGACCGTTCCAAGAGCCTGTGCCACCGATTGTCCTGACGACGGACGCTTCTCTCCAGGGATGGGGAGCGCATGTACTCCACTACACAGTGCAGGGACTATGGACACTACAGCAAAGGAAGATGCACATCAATGTATTAGAACTGATGGCAATCTTCATGGCCTTAAAGGCATTCAAAGTACATCTGTGCAACAAGGTCGTGTTGATCCGGACTGCAACATGACGGCCATGTACTACATTCAGAAACAGGGGGGCACACACTCTCCGCAGCTGTCTCATCTGGCTCAGAGCATGTGGAAGTGGGCCATTGAGAGGAACATTTTCCTAATGGCAGAACATCTCCCAGGCAAAGACAATCAGATGGCGGACCTGCTCAGCAGGCATAGCCACCAAATGCACGAGTGGGAGATACATCCATCAGTACTCGAACCGTACTTCCAAAGGTGGGGTCATCCAGAGATAGACCTGTTCGCCACAAGGGAGAACGCAAAATGCCGAAGCTTCGCCGCCAGGTTCCCACACCCGCAATCGCAGGGCAATGCGATATGGATGAACTGGTCAGGCAGATTTGCGTACGCTTTTCCCCCAGCACCTCTGATACCGCTGGTGGCGCGCAAGCTCAGGCAGCACTCGATGACTCTCATCCTGGTTGCTCCAACGTGGGCTCGCCAACCATGGTACACCACGTTTCTGGAACTTTCCGTGGTACCGCATCAAAGGCTTCATCTCACGCCCAGCCTTCTGACGCAGAGCCATGGCGACATTCAGCACCCAGATCCGCAACAGCTCAACCTGGCGATCTGGCTCCTGAAGTCCTAGAGTTTGGCTACCTCAATCTTCCCCCGGATTGCATGGACATCATTCGGGAGGCAAGAAAGCCCACTACTAGAGCATGTTATGCGGCTAAATGGAAGCGGTTTGTCATTTATTGTGCGAACCACAACATTAACCCGCTGGATGCTTCCATTCAGAACATCATCTGTTACTTGTTCCATCTGTACCAATGCAATTTGGCGTATTCTTCCATCCGCATTCACTTGTCTGCGATGGCCGCATACCTCCAGAATAGGCAACACCTTTCACTTTTCAAGGTGCCTGCTATCAAGGCATTTCTGGAAGGACTCAAAAGGGTCATTCCACCACGGACACCACCAGCTCCAGAATGGAACCTCAATGTGGTTCTTACAAGGCTGATGGGTCCTCTTTTCGAGCCACTACACTCTTGTGAGCTTCAGTTTCTGACTTGGAAAGTGGCTTTCTTAGTAGCAATTACATCGCTACGGAGGGTTAGCGAGTTGCAGGCCCTCACCATCCAAGAGCCTTTTTTCCAAGTCCATGCTAACAGGGTGGTGCTCCGCACTAACCCTAAATTTCTACCCAAGGTTGTGTCTCAATTCCACATAAACCAAACAATCGAGTTGCCGGTGTTTTTTCAAAATCCTGAGTCGCTGGCGGAGCGGATGCTCCACACCCTTGACGTTAAAAGGGCCCTAATGTATTACATTGACAGGACAAAGGATTTTAGAAAGACTAAGCAGCTTTTCGTTGCCTTTGCATCACACCACAAGGGTAACGCTATTTCCAAGGCTGGTATTGCTAGGTGGATCGTGAAATGTATTCAGATCTGTTACGCTAAGGCTAAACGCACTCTTACAATTCCACCAAGAGCCCACTCCACCAGAAAGTTGGGGGCCTCTATGGCTTTCCTTGGGAACATTCCCTTAGAGGATATATGTAGAGCAGCCACATGGTCTACCACACATACATTTACTAAACATTACTGTGTAGACATGCACTCTAAACAGCAGGCAGCTGTAGGTCAGGCTGTTCTCAAGACACTTTTCCAAACTGCTGCAGCTGGCACGGGCGGCCGCCGATAATGGGGGGACTGCTATGTATTCTATGCACAGATATGAATTCAGCAGCCCACATGCCTCGAACTGCAAATGCTACTTACCAGTATGCATCTGTTCTTGGCATGTAGGGCTGCTGACATTCATATCGCCCGCCCTCCTCCCCGGCGCCTGTAGCAGCTGCAGTATTCATGTATATGCTCATAGCATGGTCATCACTCACATAGTTCACTCCATCTCGGCCACAATGGCTAAAAACAATCTGGGGATGGAGGCGATGCCCATGCGCACTGTAGTCCAGGGGAGGAGCCACCTATCTCGTGATACTTCAAAGACTCTTCCAGGACAACAATGTGCAATCATCCGGACCCAACACTAGGCGGCGATCTATGCACAGATATGAATGTCAGCAGCCCTACATGCCAAGAACAGATGCATACTGGTAAGTAGCATTTGCAATTTGTCTTGAGGAATCCTTTCAAAGGTTTTTAGTTAGGGGTTATGATAGAAACAAACTCATTAGATCTTTGAAATTGGTGATGACTAAAACCCCAACTGCCCCTTCTGTGTCGACAGTCCCTTCCACTATATTGGAGGAAACCGGAGTAAAGGACACTGAAAAATCTAAAATTAGACTCATCACCACGTATAATTGCCAGGAACGTAAAATCAAACAGATTGTTCAATCCAACTGGCCAATCCTCATGACTGATATTACTTTAGCACCCTTGTTGGAAGAGTATCCATCAATAACCTTTCGTAGACCCCCCTCTATGAGAGATGTGCTAGTCAAATCTAGCCCCAAAGTCACTATTAAATCTAATTGGTTATCCAATAGATCTGGTTTCTTCAAATGCAGCTCTTGCAGAGCATGCAAATTCGGAGCTAACACTACAGAGTATAAACCAGCGTTCTCTGAGACTATTAGCAAGATTAACAACCTTTACACTTGTAAAACTGATTATGCGGTTTATGTATTACAATGTACTTGCAGTATACAGAACGTTGGGAGCACAAAGTTACAGGTGTTTAACCGCATTTTACAACATTTACGTGCAATAGTGAACTCCGATCCAAGTTATCCTGTCGCGCGTCATTTCAAATTGGTTCATAATAACAACCTGAATGATTTGAAATATTTTGTAATTGACGCAGTCCCCATATCTAAGAGAGGAGGGGATAGGGAGAAAAGACTTCGACAATTGGAGAGCCATTATATAGTGCTTCTTTTTTTTTTTTTTTTTTTATTTCAAATCGTTTTTATTGAAGTAAGAAAACAATAAATGAAGAATCGACTTTGAAAAAAATATCTACTCTTCTAGAAAGTTGGTCTCCGAAATTTCTCTCTTGGTGGGGCAGGGCTGAAACTCTCAAAATGATGTCGACACCCTTAGTTAACTACCTGGCCAGTATGCTCCCTATGACATTCTCTAATAATTTTGTCTTAAAAATAGACCAGCTGTTTGGTAACTTCCTGTGGCGGGGCAAGAAAGCCAGGATATCTCTAAAGAAACTGCAACTGGCAAAAGATAAAGGTGGCCTGGGTCTGCCATCGTTCAGGAACTACCAGACAGCCTTTCTTTGTAAGCAAGGTGCTCAATGGTTAATAAAATCACCAACTTACACTCCTGTGTGGATTAACATTGAGAGATCAATAGTAGGCAAGGCTCCGCTTGAGTCTTTAATCACCATGGATCTGTCGCACCTACCTCACTCCAGATACATATTGTTAAATACCAGAAGGGCCCTACTTAGACTTGACCAAACGCATAAAACCAAATTGACATTCTCTAAATCATCATGCATGTCATTATGGAAAAACCCCTACCTTAAACACACGGGTGTGGAACTCTTCTGGGAGTCATGGTCCGAAAAAGGTATTAACCTGGCCGGAGACTTGTATGACAACAGCGAACCAATCCCGTTCTCAAGCCTACAGACGAAGTTTGGCCTAGCCCCGATAGACTTCTATCATTTTCTAAAAGTCAAGGCGACATTAACCAGCCGTAACTTCACACCCTACACTCCGTGGCTGATAACACATCTCCCACGCATTATGCACTCAGGTCACTTCGTTTCCAAGGTGTATAAATTGTTGTTACCGCTGCCCAGCAAATCTCACAAAGCAGTGGAAGTGAAATGGGAAGCGGAACCTAACTCCACAGGGATAGAGTGGGATTGGGAATTGATTCATAAATCAGCACTTGCCCACAAAGTATCACCCATCCTATTCCAGACGAAGTATATGCTCATAAATAGGTCGTTCTGGACTCCGGAAAAGCTATTTAAATGTAAACTACGTGACTCCCCGGAGTGCTGGAATTTCCATTCAGGGACTGGTGATCTTCCTCACATGTTATTCAACTGTCCCCTGCTGAGAGAATATTGGGAAAAAGTATTTGTATGCATTCATCACGTGTTTAAGATAAAACCAATGAAGGAATTTGTATATGTCATTTTAGGGGGGTTGGAACCGCGATTGGCAAATGAGCATGATCGCCAGCTCTTGGATTTAATGTTGACATTGGCATGTAAGGTTGTTTTATGCAAGTGGAAATGTTTTAAGGAAGTACATTTTAAAATTTGGCAGGAATGGCTGTCTTTCCTGAGAGGTGCCACGAATCAGGTGTTACAGTCCTCTACGTGGTGTCCATCCAATAAGAAATTATGGAAGTCGCTAGACGATTCATCCCTCCATTATGAGCCACCTTGAAGCAATACGACCTTGTCATAGTATCATGGTTATATGGGTGTGATCCTAGTTAATATGTCAGAGCTATTCCCATTCATCCGCACGTCAAGTGTTTAACAACTTGATCAATAACCACGTGGCAAGCAAGAGTGATTCTTCTCTTTGTTTTTTATCATTTATAGTTTCTGTATTAGTCTGACAACATCTATATAGTGCTTCTTAATAGCAAAATCCCGAATGGGCTCAACATGGGTGAGGGCCTCCATAACTTTTTGTAACCTGTTAATTTTAGTGAAAAAACATATTTTTATCTGTATATTCATATTCATGGTTAATGTGAAGGCCTATAACTCAATCTCTCCTCATATATGCAATGGTCATTTGATTAGCTTTTAGATCTTAGCTTTTTAATACCTTGTTTTTAGCATTATTTATGAAATTCTGGTTTTACTGTTTTTATGGTTTTACCTAAATTTTGGAATGCTTTGAGGACTATATAACCAGTCATTGTTGAATCTTGATACACTAGGATGAATGAATTCCATTATGGTTTCAGAATTATGAGTTTGTTCGACCAGGACCTGATAGTTGATCCTATATATTTATCCTTAAGCTGTCAAACAGATTGAGAACTACCAGTCGATTTCTATCACTATTGCACTTTTCACTTTATCTGCTGCTATTACTGTTTACATTCTTGGTAATATTGCTGGTTAACATTTAAGAATATGCTTATCACTTTATTTATTAGCACTTACTCACTTTGTGTGGGTCGTTTTTAAATACTGCATAGAATAATTGTCCATCGCTATAGAAGTTTACTACTTGTACATACCTCCATCTTGTTGATTTAGGGCATTTGCCCTCTATAACTGTAATGAAGATAAATGTTGTTATAACGTATTTTTTCTTTCCACTGAAACCATGTTGTCAAAGTTTAAAGTGTATATCTTTAAGACCGCATTCAGTGAAAACAGACTAGGTTGAATTTTCAGATGAAGTATGTTTTCAATGTCTATGATTGTTAATAGGTGGAGCTATTTGTGATGCATAGAGTATTTAACCCACCTGTGTCTATGGGTAGATTATGTGATCAAGTCCGGTTTTGCCGGACGAAACGCGTCATGCTGCTGCCCATTTTGGAATAAAGCCCCCTTTTTTTTCACACTTCGCTGTGGTCTGTACCTGCTTTTGTGCTGTTGTTCGTTTGAATCCCCGTGCTGCAGGATTGCGGATATATATATATATATATATATATATATATATATATATATATATATATATATATATATATATATATATATATATATATATATATATATATATATATACATATATAATAGTTTATTTTGTGCAAACCAAGCTTAAAGGCAGTGGAGCACTGTACGTGGCCAAAGATTAGCACAAAATCAACAAATAAGTCCATTACTGCCAGTACAAGTGAACAGGGAAGCAATGTTTGGAGCATTTACTGGACACTGGTGAAAACGTGTTCCTCAGCTACATAATGGCTTCACTGAAAATAGGGACGTTTGGTATCAAACATCTCTTATTCACAACCCACCCTGATTACATTGCTGGATTTGTGAGTACATGCACACAGAAGAAGCTCCCATCTTTGAAATGCAAATCAGGCTCCCCTCACAGTAGAGAAGGCGGGCCCCCCTTTGTCCATAGCCCTGTACAGGCAGAAAATGAGCTAGTCAGGTAAGTGTGCCCACCCCCACGCTAGTACCACCCCTAAGGTGGCCTAACCTGATGTGGGTACGACTTTTCAGAAGTGGTCATTTTTGTGTTGGCCAACTTAGGAACTCTGGGGCAGAATTATGCCCACTTCCCACAAAGTGCTCATATAAGGTGCATAGTGACCCCGAGGGTCAATAGCCCATTGCCTACCATTCTACACTCCGCTAACATCATTAAATCAAGGATTTAGGAGAACACCTGACACCAGGAAATCAGATCTTTCCGATGAATAAGGATGTGAGGCGTTGCATCCTGCAAGAATTGAAGACCCAGCAATTGACCGGCCGCAGCCCTGCCGGCCTGCCTGCTGACTTTTACAATTGTGCCAAAAGATAACTTGTCCTGCAGTTAGTGAGTCACCCAAAGCTTCATGACTGCAGAAACCCGACGCCTGAAGACACCACTGCACCCGTCGCTGCAAGACCAAGTTGAAGTGGGCCAATGTTATCATTATGGTCCCCCAGCCCTCTAGAGACCGAGTCTACTGTGATTTCGCCCTCGGTGAACTCTGACGTCGCCTGCTGACTCTGCATGCAGGCCCCCTCTATAATAACTCCTCCCGGTAAGAAAAACCCGACCCCTAAAGACACCTCTGCACCCATCTCCCCTGGGCCTCATAGACGAGGACCAAAGGAGTCCCTATGTCCCTGAGCATGGTGAGGCCTGCGCCTCCCTGTTGGTTCAGCTTGACTAGCCTCGCAGTCCGAGCCTGAAGCCTCTTTACATGAAGACCTATCCCCATAGAATAACATTGGACAACCAACGCTGTTTTGCACCCCTGCTCCCGGACGCCTTTGTGCCACTGGTGGTGTTGTGCTGGTGCTGCCTTGCACCTTGCCCACCGCTCACCTTAACTACAGGCGATTAGTCCTGTAAGTCGCTGTTCTGTACCTGAATGCTGTATTGACTTTTCCTCCCTCAGGATAAAATTGCAGTTTCTAAAAATTGCACTGTCGACTTTTTGAACTAAAAGAATTCCTATTTAAAAAGGTACTTACCTTAACGAATTGCTTCTGGTGCCTAAACATGTATAAAGATACATGTTATTTTTATAAATTGATGTGGATCTCCTTATTAAGTTGTGTGTCTCATTTATTGGCCAGTGTGTGTATTGTCAGATGTCTTGCACTCCTCTGTGATAAGCCTAAGTTTGCTTGACCACACTACCTCCTAAAAGAGAACCTTGGGTTTGCGTTTCAATGTCCCTGTCCACTTATAACAGAACCCCCGGACTCTTTGCATGATATTTATCATTTTGATATATCCTATAAAGAGCCATCTTCCTACCGTGAGCGTAAGGCATAACCAAGTAAAGGACATTGGATAGCCAACGCCTTTCTGTCTGTTTTGAACCTTAATTACATGGAGTGCAATGAGCAAGTTCTTCAAGTACTACAAGGGTATTGGTAGACACCTTAATCAGAATTTTATTGTAGACTGAGTCCCAATTGCCTCCTGTTGTACATGCACGTGAGCTTGACTTTGATCCTGCATCCCACTAGTAAGCAAGAAGTTTACTCAGGATGAACTGTTCATGACCAGAATATCTTATTCTACGAATTAACACTAATGTGTTTTGTTCAACTCTAAATCTAATCATATTTTTGTAGTTATAAAGCGATTCACTTGGTATGCATACATCTTTCATGTAGTGTTTCTTCTTCTTGAAGGTTCAAAGATTCAGAAATCATGTTCATCAGCCAAAAGTATGTTGGTATTGAGACTCCTCTGCAAAATCATTCACGCATTGGGTTAAGCTACAGGGAACAGAAGTGGAAGATTTTCACAAGATATCACAGAAAAGAGAAAACGTCTGCCTTGTACTTTTTTTTAACATAGTTTTCATTCAAAAGTTTCGATCTTTACCAAATTTCGAGGTTCTCACTCTATTTCCTGTGTCTGGCTATTGGGAAGGACTGTTAAAGTCCTGCGTATTGTGTAGGCTTTCATCGCCTAACCAGCAAGACTATCCAGGCTGTGTATTTCTCAGGACCATGACCACTTCACCTGTAGTGCTTGCAGGAGTTCCAAGTTCTGACCTGTTAAACTACACAGAGTGGTTAGCATTTACCTGCCATTGAGTCAAGTCATTATTCAGTCTAGAAGTCACCCTGAAACCAGATACTTGGCAGATGAAGATGGCGAGTCATTTTAAATTTGAGAAACTTGTCATAGAGCAAAGACATAGTGGAAAGATATCTTGGTGGTACCATCACCATTAACAAAGCTAACAACAACCATAAGCCACGGAGGCCCAGGGATGATCTTCTTACACATATACAGACAAAAATCACCGAAATAAACCTGTGAAAAGGATATAAATCGTCTGCCGCTCCTGAGGCAAGAACAACAAATGCAAATTTAGTGTCATGCTTCTTTTGTGTATGGAACCCAAAAACACCCAAAAGAGTAGATGCTTCTTTCATAGTAGGAATTTGAAGTTCCACTGAGCCACACGTTTGCAAATCTCTGTCCTAAGCATTTCGCAGAGAAACACCAGAAAGCGTTGATGTCCTGTGAGAAGGCACTAGTGTTGAGTTCCAATATTTTGGAGCATTACTTTTAGAATTAAGCAGCCTGTAAATAAACCTATGATTATCGCACTAGATAACTACACTGTTTATTCTAAGGTGCCTTTAGCTGACAGTGTGTACCTAATATCTCTTTGTCCTACATACATACATTAGATGTATCCGGGATGTCTTTTAGAAGAGCATAAACTAGTTCATAATGAACTGAAGAGTGTATTGGGGTCTTATATGTTAAAATCCCCCTTGGAAGCCCAATCCTATCCATTTTGTGCTTTTGCACCAGATCAAACTATAACATTTGCCATCCGGAAGACTGCATTCAAGTTCTATGTGAATCTACTCTAAAATGAAGACTTGAGGCATCTTGTGCACACTGCCAGCAAATCACTTAAGCCATGCTGGGGGAAGTGTTACAACGAACAGAGGAAATAATAGATGAGCCAGATACAATACCTGCATGTAATTAGTGGCACTCTTACATTTGTTAGAGCGGACAACAGCACTAAAGTGCTTTCTAACAGCATTGAGAAATAAGGAAAAACGTTTCAGAGCAGACAGCATCTCCCTAATGTAAATTTAGGAAATCTAATATTTAGAGGGACATTTAACAAAGATTAGCAGCTGTGCTGTATACTTTACTAGCAGCCCGTCCCAACGTTGTCCAGGAGAAATTAGGCTTCAGGGCCCCCGCCCGCCCCGACGTTGTCTGTGGGTCCCCCGGAGCCTTCCTCCATATTTTGCAGTATTATACCTCTATGTTTACTTTGTACGCTTTTGTAACCTGCACACGTCACTTTTTCGTCCTGTAATGCAGTATTATACCTCTATGTTTACTTTGTACGCTTTTGTAACATGCACACGTAACTTTTTCCTCCTGTAATGCACCGTTTGGCTCACTTTTGTAATGCTCCGTTTGCTTCCTCTTGCTCACGATGTACGCTTTTGTAACCTGCACACGTAAATTTTTCCTCCTGTAATGCACCGTTTGGCTCACTTTTGTAATGCTCTGTTTGCTTCCTCTTGCTCACGATTGTCATTTTTGCTTAATTTTTCCGCCGCTCACCGCTCCTAAATAAATAAATAGATAACCTACCTCATCCGCCGCTCACCGCTCCTTCTCGCCTGTCCGCCGCTCCTCCTCGCCTGTCCGCCGCTCCTCCTCGCCTGTCCGCCGCTCCTCCTCGCCTGTCCACCGCTCCTCCTCCACTGTCCACCGCTCCTCCTCCACTGTCCACCGCTCCTCCTCGCCTGTCCGCCGCTCCTCCCCGCCTGTCCGCCGCTCCTCACCGCCTGTCTGCCGCTCCTCACTGCCTGTCCGCCGCTCCTCACCGCTCCTCCTCGCGCTCCTGGACGCCGTTCCTCCCCGCGCTCCTCACGTCAGCACTCACGTCGCGGCCGTCGCTTCTTCCAATGGACTACTTTTTTTCGGTAAATTTTTTAAGAACGTATATTTATTACGTTTATATAACCTATGTCCATCTGCACACACTCACAATTACAACGATGTATTGGGTGTGTGAATTGGCGCTGTGGTTCCCGAGTTTACCCGCCTCAAAGGTTCAAAGTTCTTCCTTTTTAATAGTAGTATGGATTTAAGATACGTACCCATGTAAACACTTTAAATAGGGCGGATGGGAAACTGCCAGTTTTTGGCGGGTATGCTGCATCGACAAAAGTTTAACTGACTCGTTTAGTCTGAATGTGAACTGTGACCACATTCCCTCAAATCCCAAACAATCCGCCTACAAAAATGCAAAGTGATTTCTTTGAGTAGGTCACTATGGAATCTTCCTTTCAGTAGCAGCGTTCCCCAGGCTACAATCTATATATGTGCATCAACACAAAAACAACACAGTTAAGAAATAGAGGTGTTTAAAGTTGACATAAAGAAAGAAATGTAGTGAACAAATTGACACATAAAGTTATAAATTTGATTGTAGGATTAGGAGCAATAACAGAACATATTTTTAAAACAGTTGTAAAGTGAATAATGTTATACTTTAGGTACTCTAAAGTGAAAGCTAGACACCCTTTGTGGCCAATTCAATTGGACTATAACTGGCTATAGCTTAATAGTTTATCTTGGCCAGAAATTTTCTTTTGAAGCCATTTCTGGATGTCAAGAATCTTCATCTGGCTTAGTAAGTAGGAAGCTGTAGCTGGGAAAGACCCCCACGAGACTAAATACAATGTTTGAGTGGGCACGCTTTTGCATTGAACGTTAACACCTCGGGATTTGCTACAGTTGTAGAAGGGCTGCTTGCAGCATCATCTCAGTTCTATACAAAAGGGTCTAGTTCCACCTGGTTCTCTGCATTTCTTTGCAGCGGCACCCAGTAACATTGTCCCAGGACCTTTTTTTATGTATTAATGTATTTAACAGTTTTATATAACACCACTGCTCCTAATAGCGTGCTTTACAATAGGCATTGAATACATAAAGCAGATTGGAACAACAACAACGAGATATTGTTGGGGTGAACCACCTGGATATAATTAGTGAACATCAGAGGGCCCGAATCAATCTAAAGGAGGATCTTCTGCACTTCCCAGAAGGTGGATGGTCGTCTGACTGGTGACTGACCTACTATTTTCCTGCTAGGCTGCCACAGATTCCTCTGATTTCTGCACCTTACATGTTCTGCATCCCCAGGTGAGAAGTTGCTCCTGGATCATCCAGTTTGGATCGATCAGAAGAGGAGCAGCAGGGACAGGAGCTTCTCTGCAAACTCTGCATAGAAATTAGGAGGAGAGCTAGAAGCGGCGTCTCCTGCTTCCAGCACAGTGGGGGGCAGTTAGGGAGTTCATCATTTTCCCTTTCTAGTTACGTACATTTTGAGCTGAATTTAAGATTCTTTAGACTAAAACAGTGTACATGCATAAGCATTGCTGTATTATTTGTATATCACAAAATACTTTAGACAGGCAGAACAGCTGTTTGTCCCTTGGGACCATTACTAATGCAGGAATAGCTTATTGAATAGAAATGTCAATATCCTGCTACACGAGAGGACAAGGGCACACTGAACAATGGCCATTGGTGCCATGGCCACTTTTTAGTCACTTAATATTCCCTTACAAAAAATATGAAATTCAAAAAATGGAATTCTGCTCGTACTGTCACTAAAGACAATCTGGTGGAGCAAGCAGTGTTAAAAATGATATTTAAGACCATGCAACTTTCAAACTGAACTCAGCAAATGGGGAGAAACAGGTGGGCAAACAATGCACAGCTTGTTTTATTGATATTTGTATAGGACAAACCTAGATGACGCAAAACAGCACTGACCATTATGTGTGAGGATAGGAGACCATCTGAGATCAAGTCCATCAAGTGGGGATTACTCGCATACATTTCAGTCACATTTAGGCACAGGGAGTTAAAAAGATTTGCCCAGAATCACATAATGCGGAGTATAATGCGAGGCCAGGATTCAAACCTTGGGTCCCCATGTTTCAAAGGTGGAAGCTCGAGCTGGTAGCCCATATCTCCTCCCAGATGGGATGTCATGGATGGGCATAGCATGTGGATCTTTAACAGATTAGTACTGCAACATAAACATGGTCCTTGCCTGTAACAATTGTTTTGAAGCACAAATCAATTCTAAATTCATGTGCTTGGCATTATTCCACCATCTGTTGGTTGGGGCTGGGATTTTTGATCTAAAAATAAGTTTTATTTTTTGGGCGTCGACTATACATAGAGCCAGTCTGACTGCCAAAGGCATCAACCATAATCTCCCGGTGCCCCAGTAACTAATCACCATCTTCAGATTCTTTTGTCCACTGGAGGGTTTGGAAGAAAACATCACAGAAGAAGTGTTACCTAAGTCCATTTAAAGGTTTTCTAAATTTGAAAACAACAAGAGATTTATCTTGGTTTTGATGATTATTGCATTGAAATCTGAGAGGAAAAATCTATTTTAAATCTTTAGCTAGAGGTGGCCATGGTGTGAGAATGACTTTGTGCATCTGTATAGTTTTTCCTTTGTTTTTCTGCTCATGCTTTGAATTTTCAGTGATTGATTAGCTTAGGTTCAGCCCAACGTGTCATTTCAAAATTGTGTGGACTGTTTTACAAATGAAATCCTAAAACTTTAACACCATCGCCGCTGCAGCAATTCTCCTCATATGCTGACTCTTATGCTTTCCCATTGTTCATGACGAGCTCAGCTCTTCATCAGCACAGCTCAACCGTGCCTCATGACGAGCCGAGCTCGTCATGGGCATCAAAGGGGTTAAATACACAAGAGCAGCAATGCTGGGCATTTAATGAAATGGAGCAGTTATCGGACTATGAAATGTTGAGTCCTGTGCGAGCTATCATGCAAGACCAGGTTTCTTGATTCCAAACGGTGGGCTCCAGAGTAGTGGAGCAGACAAAGGGTTTAAAATACATTGACTCCCATGTCGAGTATAATGGTAGTTTTCAAAATATAAGAGCAACCAAGACTTGCAAATAACATTTTATTGATGCTGAAATGAACAGCGCATACAACGCGCCTCTTAAACCAGACTTTGCAGCCGAATAAATTGAACTATAAAGTTGAAAATCCCTACAGCAGCATAGTCTGCATCAAAGCACACACCGATTGAGAGGAGAAAGGGCACAAAAGTGTCATGCCTTTGGGAAACATTCAATGTGTTCCAGTTCGAAAGACCAAGAAACTGAGAAGATAGATCCTAAAGTTTGAGAACTGACAAGTCAATTAAAAAGGGACATGAGGAGCATACGCCTTCAAAACAAAAGGCAGTGCATGCAAAAAATAACTGTCACCGCAAGACTACGTGGGGACACCACTGTCATCAAAGCAGCAGTAAGACCTATGGAGTGGAATAACATAAAGAACCCTACATTAGCAATGCTACCCAGTGTTGTACAACAGGGCATGGATATTTTTAAGGCGACAGCCACAGTCTCTCCAACATTAGAGAAAATTGAAAGCGCTTGCCACAGGATCCACATTATTAATGGTCATGTTTAGCCAGACTCCCGTTTTGTGACACTAGCAAGAAAGTGTTCTCATAACATCTTACACTGCTCGACACCACCAGGCAAGGATAGTAAAAGCCCAGGTGTAGTGAACTAAAATTCTGAAAGAAGAGCAGCTACACAGTGGAACACTGAGAATCCGAAAGCCCTCCTATGGCGGTGTGGGATAAAGGAGGCACCTCATGCAACACCTACAAGAGAAACATAAAAAAGAGGGCACAAGTGATTGTGCTTGAGTATAAACTAGTGTCAAACACTTTTCAAGTCTTGACTAGACGCTGCCAACACTGACATGCACAAGAACTGTTTTACACAGACATGGTTGGCTTAGAGTTTCAGATAAAAAAGCCAGAAGTTCAAACCAATCCCAGTGAGTGGGGAGCACTTGTTAGTCATACAAGTCAGTGATTCCTTAGAAACGATGAAAAAAGATAATGACACTGCAAGACAGATGAAAGCCTTGCGGAGTAGAGGCACTTACCATAGCGCAATACATCCAATGAGATGACTGTAATTTAGCTGTATTATACTGCAACCGTCCTATGCACAACATCATACATCAGTTGAAACACAACTCTCGACTCCAGGGCAACAGTTATGCCCCAAAAGCATCCCTTTCATGGGAAGGGCAACAATAGAGGACAGAACTAAAACGGCAGTTCTTACTTACCCACCAAACACCAGTTGGGGGAAGACTGAGATATGACCACAGCAATGGAAATTAATCACCTCAGAAAAATGGGTGCCACAGTCTATACAAGAAGTTTGTTTCATAGAACTAATATATAAGCAAAGTCAACCAACATCGACAAGGTCCTGTTTCCGCATCAGTTGGAAGAGATACGGCCTTTAGTGCTCAAGGAAGCGATAGAACAAGTACAACTCAGAGCAGGGAATCAAGGAGTGTGTTCTGGGTATTTTTTTCATACTGGAGGCAGATTTAATTAGAATGAGAACTACGAAGTCTTTAAAGCGACATTTCAAGGTTAACAATTCAGAATGACAGCAATGTAAGATGTGATACCTTAGTTGGAGCCAAAGGATTTTTTTTTTTTATTATTTTTTATTGCCAACGTAGGGTCAAGATAGCATAGTACATTCATAAAATCCTTAA
Organism: Lissotriton vulgaris; assembly: GCF_964263255.1. NCBI lineage: Eukaryota > Metazoa > Chordata > Amphibia > Caudata > Salamandridae > Lissotriton > Lissotriton vulgaris. The sequence goes on along the minus strand of NC_141687.1, from coordinate 579,531,136 downwards.
AAATACATCCAGAAAAGTTTTCATACAGTTGATTGATTCCAGCTTGAGAAATTAAATTAGTTAATTACAAAATACATAAATCAGGAAGCTATTCCTCTATATATTCCTTAAGTACCCCCCATGTCAATAAACCAATCTTTTTTTTCCTTATCCCTTTTAAAGCATATAAATTCCATTCTAATTCATATACATTCAATAATTTTCTTCTCCAGACTTCAAACGCAGGTGCTTCAGGTTGTAGCCATTCAGTAGCTATGCATAGCCAAGCTATAATCATTGCTACAAACAAAAAGTACTTAAATGTACACAAATCCGTATTTTCATTAATAGATTGGGTCCCCCCCAATTAACATAAGTGCTGGGGATATTTTTATAGGAAAGTGGATGACTTCGGTAATCAATCTTTCTATACTTGAAATAAAAGGGATCAGTTTAGAGCATTTATAAAAAAATATGAAGTAGATCTGCCTCCTCCCCTCCACACCTAAAGCACTTTCCATCATATTGTGGCCCCATGTGGCCATTCGTTTGGGTGTATAATATAGTCTGAATAGAGTTTTATATACATGTGCTTTCATGTTAGCTGACATACATATATCTTTAGCCAGCAAAATAGTGTCTACAATATTCAGGTCGGTTTCTTCCAACTGATTCTGCCAATATATATTATATTTGTTCAGGTCATCCTGTTTATACTCCAGCAATAACCGATATATCAGGCCAATCTTTTTCTTTGTTTGTATTGCCTCTATTAGTCTATTAGATGTAGGTTTACTTAATTTCTTTAAACCAAAATCTCTAAGTTGGAGATACTTAAAAAAGTTGGAGTGTGGTATTTGATATTTACTATTCATATCAGAAAAGGCTCTAAATGTTCCATCCGTCTGACATAAGTCTCCAATTCTTACCACCCCTTTCTTACTCCATTCCTTAGCCACATGGTCCCAAAATATCGAGGAGAGAATCTTCTCTGCTGAAAACGGAGTGTGAAATATAATTTTCTCTAATTTCATTATACTTTTAACTTTCCTCCAAACTTTATATGCTGAATCAATCACCTCAAATCTAGTATGCTTGTAGTAATTCCCTTCCAGCTCTTTCAATAAGCAACCCTTTGAATGTTCTCCCAGTAATAAATAAAATATTAAGGGTGACTCTGCCGCATCCTCTATTTGTTCGCCAGTCAGAAGAATTTGCATTCTTTGTAAAAAGCATACATAATAATAGAACAAAAAGTCCGGGATCCCCCGCCCTCCTCTCTCTTCCGGGAGTGTTAACCATTTCATAGCTTGCCTGGTTTTCCCGAGTGCCCCAAAAAATTTTGTACATAATGATTGCAGTTTGAGTATATGATTTAGGGGTATTTCTAGGGGAATGCTGCGGTATATATATAATATTTTGGCTAATACATTCATCTTGATGATGTTGCCTCTCCCAATTATAGAAAGTTGAAGTCTCCCCCACCTATCTAGAGATTGTTGAATTTGTTGTATTACCCTGACCCAATTAGCTTCCACTATCTCCTGTGTATGTGATTTTATAGTTATTCCTAAATATGTCACTTCTGCGATTACCCTATTGTCATTAAATTGAAGACTGTCTGTACACAGTACCTGCGTTTTCGCAGCATTAAGTTTGTAGCCGGAGCTGTATCCAAGGTCAGTAGCTAAGTGCTCAATCTCTATAATTGCCTGCCTGGGATCTGTGGTGATAATGGCTATATCGTCCGCGTATGCGAATATTGAAAAGGGTATATTAGACACAATAAATGGTTTGATATGTGATAACTCTAGTAATTTAATTTTAAAAAAAGGATTAATGAATAACGCAAAAAGAAGTGGAGAACAGGGACATCCTTGCCGAGTACACCTTGTGATAATTATCCTATCAATTTATGCCCCATGGCTATGACTCTCGCATTAGGTGATCGATATAGTACCCTAATAGCTATTAAGAATTTTTTACCAAATCCCATTCTATCCATAACTTCCCATAAATAAGCCCATTCTACACGATCAAACGCTTTCTCAGCGTCAAGTAATATCAGTAGTTTCTGCTATATCAATTAAAGTTATCACCTTATTGATATGGGATACAGTTCCTCTTTTGGGAAAAAGCCGTGCTGGTTCAATGATACTAAAGGTGTTATAATCTTAGACATGCGATTTGCTAACATCTTTGAGTAGATCTTACTATCGCAATTTAGTAAGGATATAGGTCTATATGAGGCAGGCTGTTCTGGGGGTTTCCCTATTTTGGCAAAAACAACTATCGAAGCATCACCCCAAGACTGTGGAGCTTTCCCTACTTGTGCCCTTCTAAAAGTCTCCAGCGTGAGGTTTTTTAGAGGTTCGAAAAAGCATTTATCCACCTCACCTGGGATAAGGTCTGGGCCAGCTGCCTTCCTGTTGGACATGTTTTTTACTGCGCTCTCCAGTTCTTACATTGAGAAGGGTTGATCTAACACATCTTTTTCTAGTTCAGTTAGCTTGTTAAATGTAGCTTCATGCAAGAAAATATCAGGATCTACGTTAGCTTGTTTAGTATATAATTCTGTGTAAAATTGATAAAGTATTTCCAATATTTTTTGTGGGTCTTCGAATATTGCCCCGTTTTTATCTTGTAATTTAGCAATTTGGCGAGTCGATTCTTTCATTTTTAATTTTAAGGCCAGAGCCCTACCTATAGCTTCCCCATATTCATGAATATACCTCCTATATATTAAATATTTCCTTGCTATCTCCTCACACCAAATTCCTGTAATGTTCGCTCGGCGTTTAGCAATTAAACCCTCAAACTCATGAATTTTAGTTATGTTATCTCCCTTCTCAATTTCTGTGGTTAAATGTTCTTCTGCTTTAGCAAGCTGATCATATAGATCTCGCATTTTTCCCCGTTGTAAGTTTTGATGATAAAATCCATAGCTCGTTGTTTCCCCTCTAAAACCTGCTTTCCATGTGTCCCATAATATCTTGATATTAGCCGAGCCCATATTATTCTGTATAAATTCTATAATCCATTTAACCATGACCTCTCTATATTGTACATCCAGGCATAATTTCCTATCAAACGTGAAGTTCCTATTCTGTTTCATTTCTCCTATATGGGCAATCTCAATAATCACTGGAGAATGATCCGATGTTACTCTAGGAAATATCTGAATTTTTATATTGGATTGTATACTAGTTGAGGCAAAAAAATAGTCCAAACAAACAAGTTTCTTATGCGGGAGGAGTAATAGGTATATCCTGGGGCAGTAGGATGATTCTTACACCAAATATCGACCAATGCATGATCCTTCACTAAATTATATAATGCTTTAAAGACTTGAGGCTTTCTCCCCTTATAATTCTCTGTACCGGCGTCTAACTCGCCTGCCCTCAAATTAATGTTAAGATCTCCACATAAAACTAGGGGGCTTCTCCAATTGGCCAGTTCAAGATTTAAGTATTCAAATATTTCCACCTCGTCCAGATTAGATCCATAAATTGAGCATATCGTTAAATACATGCCTTATATACTTAGTGTAACTATCACCCATCTGCCCCATTTGTCCGTTAAACTATTTACTAATGTACCTAGCCGTGGTCTGTTCAAGATCATTACACCTCTAATCATGCTTGTTTGCTGGGATGTTGCCAGTATAGTATACCCTAAGTCAGATGCTAAACCTCTTTTCTCCCAGGGTAAATGTGTTTCTTGTAGACATAATATGTCCGGCTTCAAGAATCGAATTTCTGATGCAATCCTCTTCCTTTTATTTATATTGTTAAGGCCAGAGACATTGAAAGAGCATACTTTGATATTCTTAGCCATTACAACCATTCCCGATCATATCCCTGTTTACATACTTAACGTTAGAGAACCCCATCTTACTCCTTGCAACTCTCTTAATACTGGATCTATTCGTTTGACCTCCACGTGGCGTTTTCCCCCTTTAACCCCCGTGCCCCCCTCCACCAACAACCCCGTTGCCCAGTGACCCTCCCCCCCTCCCCCTCCTCCTCCATTACCGAGGCTTTCGAACTCCTGGTCCTGGTGATGGTGCTGAGCTCCATCTCTCCCCTGTCGTTACCCCACAGGTTAACATTTCATCCATCATTGTATAAGTACTATATCCAACCTTTCATATTTTCTAAATATATACCAGTGGATACTACTGAAACAAAATTCCCATCTGATGAATTTCATAAATATCTTTAAATCATATATAAAGAAACTGTATCCCTAAGCTATAACAGCCAGTAAAAATCCACAATCTAGGAGTCTTTTATATCATGCAAGTATCCTTGAACAGCTGCCACGTTGGTAAAAAATCGAGTATTCTCTTTATAGATAACTTTCAACTTAGCCGGGTTCATAATATAAGCTTGTGCACCTTTTTTAAAAAATTGATTCACCAATTGTCTTAACTGCCATCGAGTGTCCATTATGTATTTACTATAGTCCGGTGTTGCAAAGAAGGTAAACCCTTCACCCCTGCTTTTACTGTTTGGTCGAGTATTCATATATAAGTCTTCTCTAGCCTGAAAGCTGTTAAAGGCCACCAGAATCGGTCTAGGTTTGCTGGCGTTTTCCCCAGGTCTAAGTTGAATATTGAATGGATATCCATGGGCACGCTCAATCTCTCGCTCCCAATCCCATCTCTTCAGCTCCGGGAATGCCCTTTGAAACAATTCGACAATAAACTTGCGTGGATCTTGTCCTTCTTTGCCCTCAGGAATTTGCATTAGCCTTAGATTGTTGCGCCAAGAGCGATTTTCAAAATCGGCCATTTTCCAAAGTAAATCCTCTTTAATAGCATTTACATTTTCGGTGACAGTTTTTTGTTTTACTAATTCATCTTCTTCGACACTCTGGTCTCAACCTCAGTGAATCTTTCCCCAAAGTCAGAGTGTGACTTCGCCAGCCTGTGAATAGAACTTTATAGCTTCCGACAAGAATTTTGAATTTTTTGGCTGTCTCACTTCGTTTTATCCATATGGCTTAAGATTGTCTGATAAATCGTAGCTAAAGTGATATTGTCGGTTAGTTCTTCTTGGCAACCTCCCGTTGCTCCCTCCGTTATAGAGGCATCCCCCTCGCCTCTCACTGTATTAGGGCTATCTTCAGCATATTCCTCGGCTTTGTCTTCGTCATCAATTTCGCTCTCACCTTCCTCCAAACGCATTTGTTTTGAGTACTGAGCGGCTAAATCCTCACATGAGGAGGCAGAGTTCTCAGAAACAGAGTAAAAGTTCATTGATTCTGTCTCGTTAATTAACTTTGTATCCAAGTTTGGACCTATCATACTAAGCCTTTCCACAGAATCTGCGACAGTTCCCCCCAGTTGACCGGAGCTAGAATCGCCTCCTGAGGGAGTGGTGGCTACGTTTTCATTTACCGGTACAGCAGCTGCTGGCGTAACAACAATTTGAGGCGCCACAGTAGTTAGATGTTCACCTTGCAGCCCTTCCACTGCCACTGCCAGTGTAGTAGACTCTCCATTTACACCATTAACTACTTGTAAAACTGTCTGAGGGCTACGCATCGCTTCCTGCCGTTTTTTCTCTTCTACCGTCATGAACAAGGTAGAGATCGTTTGTTTAGCTGCGTTAGGGTTTTCAGCCGGTACCACTCCCCCCGTTTTCTTTTGTACAGTCCCACTCACATCTTTCTCCACTCCACTCGTACTTACAGTTGTGCTGGCCTCTGGGTCTCGTTTTTTGAGTGTTCCTTTGGGCGCCATAGTAGTTGCTTCTTTTGCGGCTCCTTTTGCAGTTCCTTTCTCTTCCCTGACTCCCGGGACGCGGTGATCGAGGCGCTCGAACCGTAGCTGACTCACGGCACTCACGGCACCTGTGTGGGAAACCGCCCAGCACGCTCGGCGAAGTCTCGTCACCACTGTCAACGCTGTGGTCAGTTTCTGCATCAACGTTTAGCGTTCTGCGCTCTGCGTTTTCAGCGTCTTCTGGCTTCCAGCGTCTTCAACATTCAGCGTTTCAGCGTTGACAGGTACAGAAAAATGCCGCTCGCACACTTCTTGATGTTTATTCGATCACTTGCTTTGTCCAATTTTGGCTGTTGCAGCTTTCAATCCCTTCCTAGTATATCACTGGAAGCTCACATAGAGAAAACCTGTGAGTCAGTGGAGAGAAGAGCTCACACGTCCGACACGGCTCGGCGTTCGGGCGCCATCTTGCCTCTGATCACAGTTCACAGATTTTATTTTATTTATATGCGATTGATTTTATAGCTAAAACACCTCGATCTTACAGTTGATGCAGTGTTATGTCAATTGCAATAATTTTATGTACGATCATATTTGCTTCCTAAGTCATGAAACCAAGAGCAGGTAAATAAACAGATATGAACTTAATGCAGTGAGAATTTGCGTTTCTGAGCACTCTAAGTTGCAGTTTTTTCTGCAGCAGTGACTGCAATCTCTTGGTGTTCACGTTTGTAGTTGGGGCTTTTAACCACAAATAGGACCCAACAAAACGTGGTATGTATACAGTGATTGTTCCTACACATACTTTTTTTAATGTGATTTTTCGTATAATTTAGGGGTGAGGGCCAACAGCAAGGTATCCCAATTCACTTATCCTGCTTCTCTTCCTCTTCTGCGTCTAAGACATCCAAGCAAATATTTCTACAGCTTTGTTCACTTATAGAGGTCATATATCCAAGCCCCCAACAGCAAGGTTGTGCGAGTACATCCAGTTGACAGCAACTTCTTAGGTAGGGGTGTAGCCAAGTCTATAAATTAACAGTTGAATTTTCCAGTCTTCAATATAGATATTAGTCCAAATAAGAACATCCTGGGGCTCAGAGATACTGCCTTCTGTTTAGATGGGTTATTTTGTTGCAGTTGAGTGTTTGGCTGCAGTTCCCTCATTGAAAAACTCAAGTGAAACATAACTTCGTCAACTGTGATACCCTTACCTTCACCAGGGCTTTGAACTGCGCTTTGCCCATTTAAAAAAGACCTCAAACACACAGAGTTAGGAGGATGTGGTTAAGCCTGTGCCCTCCCAGTATTACTTCCGGGTGACCTCACCCCCAAGTAGTGACACCTCTTACTGATTATAATTTATTTGTATTGCCTAAGCTGAAGGTGGCTGATACAGATGATCTAGATAGTGTGCAAGGGTCCATTATCAGTGTGTCTGCATTTCTCTGACCAGTTTTTCACGGACATTGTGTGATCCTCGGTAGCCGCTAGCCATCATCATATAGTTCCGCTGTCTAAATTCTGATTGATAAATATGACTTACAGATGTAAATAATATGTCAAAATGTATCAGATATCTTGAAATATTTGTAAATCCCTATATCTAAAAAATAATAATGAATTTAAAAGCCATCAAAGGAACAGAATAAAAAGGAAACGTTTTCTAAAATATTGTTTTGTGGACTTACCATTCTTGCACTCTGTTTAGTTGTTTAATGTATGTTTGCTATTGTTCATTTTCCTAAAACTGTGATCCTGGGTAGGGCCATGAGGGTATGTGGATCCCAACCATTCCAGGCTCCATTTGCTTTGATTGTACGCCGCTCAGATCCTTTGGCACCCACTCTGCTGAAAACAAACGCTTGATCAGGCTTAAGGATTTCATGGAAACTCTGGCTCCCAAAGATGCATTTTTAGAGATAGAGCACAGGCAGAAATAGTGCTGGTCGCTTTCGACTTCGGGTGTACATGCATTGCAGGATCAGGTTCACCATCACAGAATAGTAAAGTCTCATGAAAGTCTCATGAAAGTGAAGACCCTAGTAAAATTGTTTGGAATGATGGAATCCTAAAACCTGATCCATTACACGTTGATACCCAATGCCAACATGGAATCTTCATAAAAAATGTTGCAGAAACATTTTGCCTCCATTTGAACCAATACATAAGATAACGATAAAGCACATTACACTAAAGTCATCTTTTTTTAGTACTTTTACTTCATTGCGTTCTGCAAGTGAGATACAGGCAGTAGATTTTCAGTTTATTTTCTATTTATGTTCTATTGGGTGTATTCAGGTTTTCCCTACCCATCTTTCCGGAGAGGCTAAAAAATCTGCAAGTCGAACTTCCACAAAACTCCAGATTGTGATTGGGTGCAAAGCAGCAGTCTGATGATTGGACTAGCATCTGGGGCATGGTAGAGGGCAAGCCAGTATCATGGGGGTGTCTCATTAGCAGCACACCAATGGCTCGTGTACCCGATGTTTAAACATTCGAGAAAAACATATGACATTTTGGGGCCCAACTACTAGAGAGCAGGATTATGCACAGCATGTGGCTCTGTCATATGTCTGATTCTGCAAATCTGTTACAAGTAAATAACGTGCTTATGTAATGCATTGCAATACATTAACTTATAGGGAGACAAGTGTCAGATTGTCTGCTCGTGGTCTGAAAAAGATATGGTATGATAGTATTTTCTGCTTGGGAGCAAGGATTTGCCTACTTGGTCACATGGTTGAATGATTTTAAAAAGGCAGTTTATTGTTCATGATGGCAACTAGATGTGGCTAAGGATCCATAATTAAGGGCCACAAGCTTTAATATCCCATTTATCATGTCCGATCAATGCTAAACTTATTTTTGTACTATTTAGGAAAGTCAAATTTACTTCATATCAGTCGGGCAAATTACTTTGCCCTTCCTTTCTGGGTTTGAGCAATAGCTGAGTTTCATCACAGTGCATGAGTAAGCCATATGGCTCTTTTAGCGGAGTATTAGGACACGTGCAAGTGTTACTTGCACAGGTAGACCGAGAGAGAGGGGATAATCTCCAGCAGCCTCTCCACTGTACAAGACAGGGTGGGGGACTTCCCTCCCCATTCTACTTGTTTCTTTCTTTTAAATAAGAAGGAACATAGCCATGCAAAGGCATAACACATACTTCTCATCGAGGTCTGCCTGCTGCCTTCCTCCTAATTCACGGGTTTCTCTTGTCTTGTGCATTGAGGGGTGATCAGTATGACTATGATATTCTTTGATTATTTATGTGCGATTAGCAACTCTGCTTTCTAAGGGTGGTCTTAGCTGAAAATAGACTCTCAGGCACTCACGCTATTCAGACGCATTGTTACAGGGCATGTTTCTAGGAGAACAGGGGGAAGGATGCATGGATGTTCATGGTGATTGGGCATCAGAAACGACTTCTCAAACTTTCAGTGTTCTCAAAATTGAAACATGATGGAACAAGGAACAGGCCCTGGTTATGGGACAGATTATGGCAGACATGGACCCACTTTTCTGTCCACGCCCTATTTGTGAATCTGTAAGGGGTCAGAAAGGTGTCTTCTTTGAGGAGGGTGGTAGGGTAGGTGTTTCTCCCAGAGCAGGCTGGCTTTGTTGATGAGCTTCCAGGATTGAGGTGTAATAGTTTTCTGTTGAAGTATGAAGGCAAGCTGCACTCACTTGGTGCTCTGAATCTCTTAAAACAATCATTGCTGGTAGGGTCCCCTTCCTATGTGATTCAGAAATGCATTGATAAATTGAGGAATGTGATGAGGGGGATGTGGTGTGACACTTAGTGTATGCGTCTCTCTTTCAGCATGAGATGCAGCGCTACAAGGAAGTATGCTACTACATGCTCTTCGCCCTGGCAGCATATGGCTGGCCCATGTACCTTATCCGGAAACCTGCCTGTGGGATCTGCCGTTTGGCAGGCTCCTGCTCGTGAGTATACACCTCTCAAATTTGATGAACAGAATAGCAAACCTTCTCCAGGAGAGAGTTTATTTTAGTGTCTTATGATCCTTCTTCCTCTGGCGTGGCCGACACAGTCTCATGCTCTTTGCTTTCTTCTCAGTGTCTAGTTATGCCTCTTGATACTTCTTCGCCAGCACTTTACTCCATAGACTTTATCCTTTCCTCCCCACTGTACTCTTTGTGTGTTCATTTGAGTGTTTGCTCCGTTTGCTTTTCTTTCTTCCCTTTCACTTTTCTCAGTTCATGTTTCCACTCTCCATATTATTCCCTTCAGTATTTCTTCCCGCTGTCCCTAAACCATTACTCTACTCTTGCCCTGTAACTTTTCCCATCTGTCGCATCCTATCCCACATTATTCGTTTTCACACCATCTTTCATCCCTCTCCATTTGCCTTGTACTCTCTTCACTCCTTGTACCTCTCTCCTTGGTTTTCTTTTGTTTCTTGACTTTTTTTCCATCTTCTTTTATGTTCTGCTCGTTGAATCTCACCATCTTCACTTTGTCGTGCAGGTTTTCTTTCTCATATGGTCTCTTTCGTTTGCTGTTTTCACGTCAAATTAATTTGTTCAGCTTTCACGCTTACCTCCTCCCCACCCCTTTTTGATTCTTTTTTGCCTCTATTCTTACCTTTGAAGCTCTTGCTCCATATTTTGCCTATTTGTACCTGTTTTCTTGTTCTCTTATCTAGATCTACTTTTTCTGTGTTGGTGTCTTGTTCTTAACTTTTTTTTCTCGCTATTTCCTCTACTGTTGTGTTCCCCTTTTAGCTGTATTTCGTCTCTTCTGTTTATCTGTTCACTTTTTTGTTGTCTTTTATTTTGCTAGTTTTCTATATTTTTTTACCTTGTCTGTTGTTTTCTATTGATCTGCTATCTGATCCCAGTCTTCTGAGCGCCATTCTCTTGTTCTCAAATCTTTTTTTGTCTTTTTCTCCTCTGTTCTTTTGTGTTCTCCTCTGTTTCTCTACTCTTACTTGCACTTCTCTTCCGTGTTCTTGTCCGGTCTTATTCCATCACCTTTTTGTGCTCCTTGCTGTCATTTTGCTTCTTTCTTGTTTGTGTTTTTTTTATCTGCTCTGTTTTTGGTCTTCTGTTCCTCTTATTCAATTAAAAAACATTTTTCTCTACTTTAATTTTTTGTTCTTGCCAGATCTTATTATTTTTCAGGTAATCCACAAGAGCAAATAGCTCATCGAATACCCTACAAACGCACCCATTTGGCTTAATAGTAGCTGCAGACTAAATGGAGGAATTGAGGGTGGGAATACTTGAAGAGACAAAAGGGCTGCCAAACAAGAATACATTAATTAAGAATTAAGAGGTAAAACCAGAAACTAGCAGGCACAAACACCAGCATTACCACATATCATAAGGCTGGATTTTTATGTGAGTGGGTGAGTTCTATATTGAGCTCAGTTCTAGCCCACTATGAAAAGTGAAAGGAATGGATGCAAAAATCTCCAAAGGAACAGCTCCGGATCATTTGCCACAGATAAATGTACTTCCTTTCTAAGGAAAATCCTTAACAAAGATTGGTGTTTTTGTAGGTGGTTAGATATAGTCTTCCTGATGGTTTTCTCTTCTTGGCAAATAGAAAAGCGATTAGCAGGTCCAGTGCAAATTGAAAGCCGATTACCATGTCTCAATATATCATTGCATCTGTCTCTGAACTGACATTAATCTGACCAGGTGAGGATGACTAGAAGGGTGGACATATTTGAGGGCCAGCTAGCAAGTGTCACTAACTTGCAAAGTGATTGTTTTTAATACCTTGCTTATCATTTTTGCTTTGCCTGAGTATTCGTCTATGTACACACATTTGGCTCCAGTGAAACCCTTAATCTTTCAGGTGTATCTGGGGCTCAGGGTCTGTTTGTAGCTCAAGTGAACCCCCACTGATAATGTGAAGGTTTCTGACCGTTATCTCTTTTTTTTCTCTTTTTACTTACTTACTTACTGCCTGTTATGCCGTCTGACACATAGGGCAGCAAGAAAGGACCTCCACTTCTGCCTTGGGAAAGTTTCATTACAGTGCCCCAGCTGCATTTTAGTCTCTTCATTTCTGATTCCACGGTTCAACTCCAGGTGTGCCTTGGCCTGTCTCTGCTCCGTTTTCCTTCTGGGGTCCAGCAGAGAGCTATTGTTTTAACAGAGGCATGTTCTCTTCTGATAGTGTGTCCTATTCATCTCTGTCTTTTTCTCGTAATGATGGGGTCCATGCTCTTTCTTGCATCGTGTGAGCAGTCCCTTGTTGGAGATGGTTTGCAGCCAGACAATGCGCAAGATACTTCTCAGGTTACTGGTGTGAAAGGCTGACAGTTTGGTGATGTCACTCTTCGTCATCCTCCAGCATTCTGATCCATACAAGAGTGTGGTCAGAACACAGCTCTAATAAAGCCCCAGCGTGGTGTTGGAGCTATACTGAGATGACCTCCACACATTGTTCAGCATCCTGAATGCATTCCTGGCCTAGTTCAGTCTGCTCTTGATGTCTCTGCCTGTACTCTGCATCATGTTTGATAGTACTAACTAAGGTAGGTGAGCTCTTCAGCCATGCCTAGGTCCTCTCCATCCACCTTAATTGGTCAGGGGTATGGGATGTTGAGTGGCATGACTTCTGATTTCTTTCTGTTGATCTTTAGGTCCGCTTGCTGTGCATAGATGTTGAGGCGAGACATCTTTTTCTGAATATGCTGGTGAGAGAGCATGGCCATGTAATCAGCATAGTGAAGGTCCTTCAGTGTAGAGAATAAGGTCAATCTGATGCCTCTGACTTGGTCTTCTGTTGTATGTTGCTTCACCCAGTTAATGACTAGGTTGAAGAGCAATGCTCTCCCTCACCAGTCTTGACATCAAAGCTGTTCTCACTATTTCCCACCTTACAGGTGAAATTATCATAGAAGTGCTTGATGAGGAGAACGATCTGCTGCAGTATGCCATAGGCTCTCAGTATATATATGTCACGGTGGATACTGTCAAAGGCTCCCTCAAAATCAATGAAGTTGATGTATAGTTGTCCCTGCTACCCCAGGAACTGCTGAATGATGTTGCGTAAAGTAATGATCTGGCCAACACTCCCTCTGCCCATGCAAAATCCAGCCTGTTCTTTATTTAACGGCTTGCCCACAGCATCAGACATGTGCTATACTATGATTTTCACCAGAATTTTACTCTGGATTGACAGAAGGGTGATTCCACACCAGCTGTTAGTATGTTAATGCTCCTTTCTTTGGTGTCTTGGCAATGATGCCTTAGTTCAGTCATCTGGTACTTTTGAACTTTCCAAGTCGATGTAAACAGTGGTTGGAGGGTTTTGGCTGATATTTCAGGGTCTGCATCAAACATTTCTACATTCAGGTTGTCTTAGCCAGGAGTGCTTCTGTTCTTGAGAGATCGTATGGCAATGACAATTTCTTCTTTCTGTGGTGAGGGTAGTGTTCACATTCAAGTCTGTCTCTGCTTCTTGGATGTCCACTTCTCTTGCTGGTACTGATCTGTCCAAGATTTCTCTGCAGTATTCAGTCCACCGTGCTTCCTGTGCTTTCTCTGTTGTGAGTAGTCTGCCTTGCTTGTCCATGATAGCGGTGTTGTATGTTGTACATTAGTTAACAAACAACTATCTTCGTGATTTTTGAAGGCCTTACCCTGTGCTTCTCCACTGCTTTCCTCCTCTGCTTCTCTAGTAAGGCTATCCTTGTACGCCGACTTGTCTGCTCTTGTCATTCTTTTGACTGCTCTGCTTGCTTTTGTCTACTTTTGCTTGTACTTCACCTTCAGCCTCTCAGATTTGGTCTCTGTGAGTTTCTTTCTTGCTGCTTTCCTGTCTTCAATAGCTTGCCAAGTGTGGTGTATTGTCTTAGTCATTCTTTCTTGTTCCTTGTCTTGGTCCCCAGACTTGTTTGACTGCTCTTCACAGATATTGAAGAGACCTGCTCTCATTTTCTGTGGACTGCGTCTGCAGCTGGCTCAGACTGATCTTCCGAGAGTGCCAGGAGTTGAAACCTGTTGTTGATTTGTAAGACAAATGGCTTATCACTCCTGGGGTTCTGTAATTTTGCCATGTAGTGATGTTTTGCTTTCTGTTATTCTGAACTTAAGCTTCACAAGAGTGCTCACTACATGGTGATTACTGCCGACGTCGTTTCTCCTCCCCACTCTGACATCTTGCAGTGAGTGTCTTCAGGTGCCGCATATCATCAGATGGTCTATCTGGTTTCTGTTAGCCATTGGGTTAGCACCAAGTTAGTTTGTCAGTATCGCAGTGGGGGAAGAGAGTCCGTTCTATGACCAGATCATTTGTGATGCACAATTCCGACAGTCTTTCTCGATTGTTGGTCATTGCTCCACAACCTTCCTTTCCCGTGGCTCTGCCCTGGTTCGTGTTGTTATTTCTGACTTTCGCATTTAAGTCTCCCATCACAATTTTCAGGTTGTGGTTTGGCACAGCTTCAACCTCATCTTGCATCTGTTGTTAGAATATGTCTATGGCTGTTTTTCTGTGTCATTTCTTGTAGCATAGCACTGGATAATGGCGGTGTTGATGTTTTTGCCTATTTAACCTGACTGTCATGAGTCTCTGCCGAATGGCTTCTACTCAGCCAGGCATTTCTCTGCTCTCTTGCTTAGGATGATGGCTACTCCTTCTTGCTGTTGGTCATCATCCCTTCCTGAGTACAGTACCGTCTCTCCTGTCGTGGCTTTCATTCTGCCAGATCCGGTTCCCTCAGGATGTGTACGTTGTTGTGCCTCATCTCAGATGTTACTTGAGCCAGCTTTCCTGTATCATACATAGTCCGTAAATTCCGGGATCAAAATCTGTTTGCACTTAGCATTCAGAACTTCCATCATGCTGTCAGTAGTTTCCTTGGGGCTTTGACTTCTGTAATTTGTGCATGTCTCATGCAGAGACTTTAGAAGTGTATTGTGCCCAGAAGATTTTGTGTTTTTATTTATGCTGTTTCCGTAACAAATGATTTTTATAGGACAAGGTTGTTAGCCTTGTGTCATCTCCCAATCTGGAGGACCAGTGGATTGTGCTTTGTTTGGTCTTTACCCTTTGACCGGTCTTGGGCGACCATGCCTGGTGACTAAGCTCCTGCCAGCATAGATCACTGAGACATGCAAGCCCCTCAACCACTCCAAGGTGGTGATTCTCAGAAGAACCCTCTCTTGGAAAGTACAACCAAAACTTGTAGGTCCAGTGGAAAATAGGAAACTGATTACCAAGTTTCTCGGTATTGTGAGCATCTGTCTCTGAACATGCCTTGGTCTTGTTGAGTGAGGTTGACTAGAAGTGCGGCCATGAGTGAGGGCCAGCTAGCAAGTGTCACTAACCTGTAAAGTGATTGTTTTATTTAGCTTGCTTATCATTCTTTCTCTGTTCAAGTATTCCTCTATGTGGACAAGTTTGGTTCCAGTCAAACCCTTAGCTTTTTAGGTGTGTCGGGCTCTTTGCAGCTCAGGATTAGATAAGTGAACCCCACTGACAATGTACAATTTTCTGACCTTTCTTTGTTTATTTTCTCTCCTTGTCTGCTCTTTATTTGTTCCTTTCTCTTACTTAGACTCTCTCCTCCTAATATATTTTCATTCTTATCCAGTTGTTGCCTCTGCTCGTCCCGTCCCCGCTACGCCCCGGGTGTCACCATTGAGGAAGACAACTGCTGCGGCTGCAATGCCATCGCCATCCGACGACACTTCCTGGATGAAAACATGTCCTCGGTTGACATTGTGTACACCTCGTGCCATGATGCTGTAAGGCGGCGCATTTGCAGAGATATTAAACATCTGTCTGTCTTTGTCTCTTGCCAGCATCCTGTGTGTCATCTGCTACCAACTATTCTGTTTCCTAAGTCAATATCTGAGGAGCCCTTTCCTCCGTCGTTCCCTTCTGCTTACATGTCAGTCATTGTCTCCTCTTGCACCATTTGACCTTGTTTAAGCTTCCCTTACTAAGCTTCATTCCAGCTTCCTGCATAATAACCTTTTTTCCACCTGTCCAGTCAGAATGCATCTCTGCTCTTTTTTATTATCCTGGCTGACAACCTGTCATTCTTCCATCCCATCTAGATTGCCCCACATCCACACTGAATACATCTCTGCCGTTTTCTTTGCCCTCTTCTCTTTCTCTCTCATCTAACCAACTTATCACCAGCTCCTCCTGTTCTAGCAGACCAGTTCTGAGCCTTTCCTTCTGTACCCGCTTACTCATCGCCTGGTACTGGCCCATTGCGTCATACCCGTGATTACCTCATATTGTCTTCCTCCTATCCCATCACATCTTAGCTGTGGTCTCCTCCAATCCTAGCTAACTGTGTCTCCATCCCACACTCGTATTACTGCTTTCATCTCCTTCTGCCTCATCTGACTTCAGCTCAGCCTCTTTCTCCTCCTAACCCTGTTGACTGCATCTCAGCCTTTTACTAAATTGTCACCTCTCCTCTGACCCATCTTGGGCACATCTCATCCCTCTCCTCATATCACAACTAGCCATAGCAAGCAAACAAAATGTTTCTGTAATTTGTCATGTAGTTAAATATGTCACTTCTGATTTATACTCTTGTCAATCCGAGGACTCCAGTGGCACATTATTATGCGAACCACTCGCCATATAAATATGTTCACAGATTAATTGTGCAGAAATGGGACTTGGTTATCCTGCAAATCCAGCATAAGTCTGGATACCCTCTAGAGTGCTGGCTTTAGGTCAGTATGATGGTACTGCGCACCAGGCACCAACCTCAAGGTTGTGCCCTTTGCATGACTGGCTGAGGCGAGGTAAGAGCAGCCTACAGAGATCTGTCGGCCCGGCGTGTTTCAGGGTATAATAAGAATGACATGATACCTAGTGTGAGAAGTTGGCCTGCCATATGCTGTCCACTATTCTAGTGGGCACCTTGTACCAGTCCAAATGACCCTTATTGATGGTAGGTTTAAAGACAACCTATATAGAAAGCTATCCTAGTGGTAGCTGTGGAGAGCAGCCTTCAGGCTAAGTCTTGAAGGAATGCGGGTCATGTTCGTGCTATATAAAACTTTACAAATAAATAAAATAAATGTAAAGCAGCTTGTTTTACCAGTCTATAATCTCATGAATGACCAAATGAAAGGAGAACCTCACCAGATATATATATATATCACATCCCTCTAGTCTCTATGAGGCTAGAAGCAAAAGTACATACAGTAACCTTTTTTATCACACAGTAAATTAGCACAATATATGGTTAGCCCTAAGGGCGTACCAAACCATATACTAAGAAAGTGGTATAAGAACCCACGAAAGACATAGAGACAAGGCCTAAGGCCTGTAGAACCACTGGGGCCACCAGGAACCACCCAAGGTAGTGACTCAGGTGACCCACAGGGGACGCGTGCAGTGTCTAAACACTTTTTGATATTCTCTTGCACCTGTTTAAATGACTAAGGTCATAATAAACATACCTTTTGACTTGACAGCCGCGAATCACCATTGACTTCTATGGAGGAAGTTGTGATTAGAATTGTAAAGATTAGGGACACTTAGAAGTGGACTTGGAGCAAACCCCTTTAGAACTAGGCAGTTCTAGAGTCAATACCCACGGGAGCACCGGAGTCCCCGAGTTACCTCACCCAGGGAAGCCGGGTGCATAGGTGTCTTTTCGTGTCGGGTTTCATCGTCGTTTTCTAGGGCGAGCTGCTGAAAAGTGCTGCAGGCGTCCAAGTGGAATGTGTCCGGATGGATCAAAGGGTGGATCGGAGATCTGAAGAACCTGAAAGCAGACGGACAGAGTCTGGATCACTAGCCAGTAACCAAGAAGGCGATTAGCAGATTTCGGGTGATTTCAGATGCAGAAGGTGAAGCTTGACTCTTCAGCCATGAGGAATCAGGAGGCGTTGACAACGACCAGGAGCTGGATTCAAGCTGTCCCACAAAGGATGTCGAGTGCTGCTGAGTCGGTATCCAGATTGGACCCAACAAGCCTTGGCAACAGAAACCCACGCAGAAAGCAAAAATTGGCTTCGGTGCATACCAGCAAGGTCTGAGGGACTCACTCTTTGGAGGGGAGTCAGAGCACTTCTGTAGCAACCAGGAAAGCCCAAGAAACAAAAGAGATTCCTTTGTGGGGACCCACCAGTCGACGGACCAGGGATCGCGAAGGAGCCTCGAGCGGAAATGCTAGAAGTGGGCCCATGGAACTCTCTTGGAGTATAGGCCAACAATCTTCAGTGTATATGGTGCTCGGGGCTTGGACTACAAGTAGCCAAATGCACAACTTCGGGAAAGCTCAGGAAGTCGATGCACTAGCAAATGTGCACGGTGTCCAGGAGTTCGGGTCTCAGCTTTGCTGGGATCTCGTGTAGACCTCGGAGAAGTCTGGAAGTCTGTGTCCTGAGTCACAAATCCGTTGGGATCCGGCAGAAGCCTTGGAAATACAGACCGGCAAGATGCTTCTTTGGTGCCTGTTTGAACAGGGGAGTCACTCCTTGACCCAAGGGAGATTCTCCCGTCTTCTAGCTCAAATAGAATATCGAAGTTTCAGGATATATGTTGTAGAGTTTCGTCCAGGTATAATCTAAAGTCCTAAGGACTGGGTTCCTATACTTATACTAAGTTTAGGGATTGGACTTACTCTAGGGTCCCACCTATGGGAGGACCCAGGGAGGGAGTAGTTGCACCCCTTTCCCCTTGTCCAGTTTCGTGCCAGAGCAGGGCTGAGTGCCCCTGCAACCGGTTTGAACTGGGGTATGCACAGGGACACCAAGTGTGCCCCCAGCACTGTCTGAGAAGCATTCTATGAATGCACCCAACCAGCCCCAATACACTAAAGCCTCCTTGGGAGGTGGTTATACCTCCCTGTGACAGGAAACCTATTGTCCAGGCCTCCCTTGCCAGAGTTTCGTCCAGCAGCAGGGGGTCAGACTCGTGTCTGTGGCTGCAGGATCCATTTTGTGATGCTGGTACTCTTTTAAACTATTACCGGTTAGGTAAGTGTGTTCATGTCTTCTCCCACTAGAAGGGTGGAATTCTACCCCCGCCGCCAGGACTGGTGGAGGGGATGGGGTAGGATTCCAAAGTGTTTGAAACCAAACACGACCTGTTTCCATTCCAAAGTTTGCATTTACCGCAAGGTTATAATGCACTTAAGCGTATGCGGTCTGGCTGCATCACAGAACAGCATCAGAGAATAGATTCCGAAAGCTGCAGAGGGGTCCAGCTCATGCATGGGCACCCTCTCACACAAAACCAAGCACTCTGCCTTCAGGATTGATAAGGCCTGTCATAGGAGTGACTTATAGGTTTATATGTGTCAGTGATTAAAGGTAGATATAGGTAACCTATATCTTAGTAAGGGGTGCATGCACCACCTTACCCCGGCTGCAGTAGCAGACCTGTTGCCATTTTGGAAGGCTTCCCAGGGGTGGCATAATACATAATTCAGCCCTGGTAGGCCCCTGGGGTACCTATGCCCTTGGTACCTAGGGTCTCCAGATGAAGCACTCTAAGGCATATGCCTTTGGTACCTAAGGTACACTAGGGACTCACAAGGGTAACCCAGTAACCAACCTAAAGTACAATACAATCAATTTAGAGAGGAAGCAGCTAGGCTGGAGTCCTAAATAGCAGGGCCCCAGCCAGACTAAAGTCGAAAAACAGTGAAACACCAGCAAAAAGAGGGGGTAACCATAGTAAGCAGATCCTACTCTCCTACACCTCTGGTTGCTAATGCACTTGATGGAGAGAACTGTAACTTATTGACTCAATGTGATGTAACATAGAGTGTTATTTTTCTCTTGCATAGATTGTGTTTTATGTAGACAGCTCAGTGGGTTACTGCTTGCCACAGAAATTCTTTTGTTACTTGGCCTTCATAAGTTACAATCCTTATGATACAACACATTGAACTATAAACTGGCGTCAAGGCGCTGCATGCAAATTGTAAAGCACAGGTTTAGAACCTTATAGTTTTTTCCTCAATCTTATGTCATTAGAAGATTGCCTAAAAGTGTTCCTTTAAGTAGTAATACAGTTTTATTAGAATGACACCCCCAGTCATTATATTAAGTTTCAAATCCTAAGTTTATGGGGTGGATTTATTAACACTTTGCCCCTGTTTGCATCACAAAAGTGACACAAACCTAGTGCACAGTGTTGTTTTTGGGTTGCTTTCCATCGCAAATCCTGAATTTCTTTGAGAAGTAGTACTAAACTAAAACAAAGTAGCACCATATGCTACTTTGTACCAAGGAGGCATACCATGGATTGTATGTTAATGTTTCCATGTACCCATCCATGTATTTTGACGCTAATCCCGCTACTGACTTTGGTAGAATGGGATTTGCATAAATAAATTACACCTCCTCAAGGCAGGTGTAAAGTTGGAGAAAAGATTTATCTGTTGCAAACCTTTCCAACTTTCAATGTGTGCTGCTCCATACAGCGCACACACAAACTGATATAGTATTAAACTTTGTCAAAGCATAGAATTTTGTGCCAGAAGGGCACCCATCCGCATAAAACCTATGTTTGACATCACACACACCCTTACACTATAGGGAATGAGTGTGTGCTATGGTGCAAGGTAGTCTAAAGTACGTCAGCACTAGAGGCGAGAGCAACAGCATCATATCTTCATAGACGTGGCGCTCTTGTGCGCTCTCATTTTCATTCAACACTGCGCTGCAGCTTGGTTATTGCGCTGTGTGAAAACTTAGTAAATCTGCCCCCTCATTTATCCAGATGAAGCACTCTTAGCATAAAATGCCTAGTTGAATGGATGACGGGTCTCCAACACCTTGTAGCCCTTATTGTCTTAAGTAACATTTCCTATACGGTAATGTACACACTTGTTCTCTCTTTAGTATGTTTGTAATGTAAAGAGCTCGGACACTCTTCATTGGTATGAGTAACACTATAAAAAAAATGTGATAAGGGGTTTCAGGAGAGATGACTGGCATCATTGGGGGGTGGCAGTGAGGGATTCCATTCAGAGAGAGGTCATAGGGGGTGCAAACAAAGGTTGTCGGAGCAGGCGCCACTAATGCCTGATCTCTTGTGCTGTGCTAAGTACCAGTTGTATGTAGCAAAAACTGGTAGCACTAGCAGGTTATATTTTTTATTTCATTCTGGAACAGCACGAACAAAGTACACAGTGCTCCATCTGTCAGGCTGACTTGTTTCCAGCTAGCTGGCGATTGGTCTCACTAAAGGTGCGACCGTGCGCCTCAATGGCCAGTTCAGCCATTCCTTATCTTCGGGCCTTCCCTAAGCTGGAGTTTGAAATGTGGACTCTCATAAGACGTGGTTTGCTGTTAGCTGAGACAGAGAAAATATCCTTGGATTGTTTGATACGACCTCTTTAAACTTCTCAAACCCTCACAGAAATGTGAATTTAGAGAGAAGATTTAAAAAGACAGTCTTGCACCAAATAACTGGTAATGCCCGTTCTCAAATGCTGCTTGTGTGGTTACCTGAAATATGCTTTTATTACATTTCTCGATTTTTTTTTTTGCATTCTAGCTTTTAAAAAGTAGACACATTATCCTTCTGCCATTTTCCCTTACATACCCAATGGAAAAAAGATTTTTTTAGCCAGAGCGATGTCGCTTGTAAATTGTAAGTAAGTCGGCTGTTGCACCATGAAGATTTTGTAAAATCATATACGAAGGTCCATCTGCCTACATGCTGCCTGGTCCAGAGCAACATATAGCAGTTTATCTAGTCAGTAAGAATGCTTCAATTACTTACTGAAAATTGCATTACTTCAAGTACTTTTTCAGCATAATTGCCATAGTGCCAGCGCGCCTAACATACACGCCCAGTTTTGAAAGTAGAAAAGCCCACTGCCTCCACCTCGCAACCTACAGTTTTAGTTGACACAAGACCCCAGAAAATATGGTTGGCCTGGTCATAGCAGGGTGGGAGGGAGGGGTTAATTAATTATGGTGCAAATTTACTTGGAGTAATGCAATTATTGGTAAGTAATTGAAACATTGCCTTCTCCTACATTTTCCCCCCATAATTAATTACATAGGGCCTGATTACGATGTCCGTTGTGGATTGGACCCAACCGACCATAGGTTGGCGGTTCTGACCGCATAATATGGATGCAGAACCATCTATTTTTCAATGGCTGCTTCTGCGGCGGGCGAAAAGGCCGGCAGCACAAGCATTAAAAAATGGATATTTCTAAACATCTCCACCATGTGGTGTCTGCCACACGGTCCAGGGCTGTTTAGGTGTGCCCCGTACCTTGCCCCCAGACCCCATAACGGAGGGCCAGGGGGCAAGGGGGCCCTGATAGGGACACACAAAGTCACTTTCTGACAGCCTTTCTATGTTGGAAAGTAACATTATAATCCTGACGGCGGAGTGGAGGCTGGTGCGCCGTCATTATGGGGTTGTGTTTCTCTCTGATGCTCCGACCGGCCCAAGGAGCCCATCGGAACAGCAGGGGACGGTGCCTCTGCTTCTGCTTCTTCCTGCCGCATCATAATGCGGAGGGCGGTCAGCAGGGGCAGATGTTGGGCGTACTGCAACCAACGGTCGGTCGGTCAATTGCGATCTGCCCAACATCGTAATCAGACCCTTAGTGAGAAATAGCAAGCAATAATATATACCAGGACAACTCACTGTACATGCACCACTCAGTTTATTTTAATATGGAATCAAACCTTCTATTACTTCATAGAAGACAGCAGTTTTGAACCCATAATCTCCTCCAGGTCAATTTCCTGCATTACTCAGTAATGTCACACAAAGTTAAAGATAATAGCCCATGTTGGAGCCCTACAAATTTCAATCAAAGATGCCCCTTGAGACTCCTCAGGGGAAGTGGATATGGCTCTGGTCAATTTACCTTCCACCCCTGCTGAACACTGCTCCCTATATGCCAATGCTACCAGAGATCTGCTCCACCTACTCGGCATCTGTTAGGAAGGTTTAGATCCTTTCCTGGCTGGCCCAGAATTAACAATCAATGAAGAAGTAATCCTGCTATCGGAAACCCAATCCTTGTCAATCAGATAGCCCGCTTAACATCCAAATTATGTAACTCCACCTCTTCAGGGGAAGAAGGATTGGGATGAAATACTGGTAAAATAAACTCCTGCTCTCTATGGAATACTGAATCTACTTTAGGGATGAAAGAAGGCCCAGGAAGAAAGTCTTCAAGGTGAGTAATCACAAATCCACCCTCTCAAGAGGTTCAAAGGGAGACCTCTGCAACACATCTAGGAATACATAAAAATCCCAAGACCGGTAACCCGGTCTAGCCGAAGACCTAGGATTAAGAAACCCCTTACGCCTTTTAGACAAGCCCACGTGCATCTTGTAAATTACCCCAAGACGTCCTATAAGCCCTAACGACTGCCCACTGGATCTTAAGAGTGGATACCTTTAATTCTAGAGCAAAACAATCCTGCATTTAAACCCAGCGCCTTCACCTGCTCAACCTGAAGCCTAAATGGAGGAAGCTACCTTCTCAGAACCCCCTTTACCTTTAACTCTGACCTTTCAGCCTCTAAGTTGTCAGCCTGAGTCAATGACGACCTGAAGGAGAGGGGATGGAAATAATAGACGAGTGACCCTCTTCAATAATCTTCGCGGTCATTATCATATGGTACCAAGCCGAGCGGGTCATGCTGGAGTTACCAATATCACAGAATTCTCCTGCTGCAACCTGATCAAAAGCCTCCAAAGGAGAGGAAAAAGCTGGAAGACATAAAGGGTCCCCTTCGACCAAGGACAAGAAAGGGTATCCACTGCCAAAGCCCTCTCTTCCCTCACCCTTGAACACAATAGGGGAAGAAGGCAATTCTGTGCTGATGCGAATAAATCCGCTACTGGAGTCCCCCACTCATCACAAATCCCGAGAAATGCCTGCCTTATCAGACACACGTCTTGAGAGGAGGTCATTTCCCTGCTCAATTTCGCCAATGTGGCATTGTTTCCCCTGAATCTAAATCACTCTCTGCTCCATTATGTTGTCTGTGCCCACAAATATATGTGGTCGGACATCCTCGACAAAGCTGGAGATCTTGTGCCCCCTTGTTTGTTAGAAGCACCCGAAGCCATGGTTGTGAATCTAATAATATCTGAAGAATTATCGGCTATCCGTTTCGCCCCCTGCTCCATTACAGCTGCAAATTAAAATGTCCACATTCTACTGGATGGCAGTGACTCAGTCCTTTACAAAAGACTGCTGTGTATGCCACATAAGTAAATGCCTTCATGGATATAGATTTGGCAGCAAAAGATTTCTTAGCACTATCAAACTTACGATCCACAGCATCGGCAGGCAAGCAGTCCTCTGGGTTAAACGCCGTCCGGCCAATCAGTGGCACCAGGATTGAACCCACCCTAATGTCAGACAAAAATACCTCCTCCCCCTTCGTGAGGGCGTGCATCTTTTGGAGAAACCTCAGAGTACTGGATTGATCCATCTCCTTCCAGTGGCTCAAAATCAGTTCGCTAATTCGCTATGAAGAAGTAGAAACAAAAGCGAAGGTGTGGCATACTGAGGGAAGAGGCCCTCTTCATCTGGCTGAGCCAATGGCTGTTCAAAGCACACGTTACGTATGACATTATCCAAAATCTGGCCCAGATCCTCCCTGGAAAAGTATTTTCCATAAGCTGAAGTATTAGGACCCTGTGAAGCTGAATCTGAAGAAGTATCCGGGGCATCTCCCTTTGCTGTGGGAGACCCAGCTTTGTTTCCCTTTGTTTATGCTTGGCAGTCAACACTTTAGCGACCGCCACCTCGGTCATGGACTGGACCTGGCCTCAGTCAAATGAGCAGCACTGGCAGGGGACTGTTCCTGGGCTTTTTAGGTCTCTAAGCCCCAGGCCCACTTTGATTAGAAAGAGGAAAAAGAAATCATCTGCCTCTTTTGTGCACACTTCTTGCTCTCCATAGTTGTGAACACACACACTCCATTGTGGAAAACCCCCAGAAATGGTAGAAACGAAGGTTCCTTAAATACCCCTGTTGTGCACACGATAGATAGTTCAATAACGAAAAACACGCCCTCCAAAATCAAGGCCTCACAATGTAAGTGTACAAGGGTGCACACCATCTGTTTCCCATTATGCTACGGGCTACCTGCCCAGCAATCACCAGGCTCAAGGAGGCCCAGCTGTCTCAGGTAAAATATATAACATTAGGCGTGAGCTGCAGTGCAACTCTTAAGTTATAAAACGAACTGGCAAGCATCTCCCTCAGTGTAAAGCAGCTCAGGACACGCATTCCTGGTCCTCCAAGCCAGGAAGAAAAAAAGCCCATCGTCTGGAGGCGCTCAGCTGCCTCCCAACGAAAGTAAGTAATGCCACAACATTCCCTGGAGCCAAGCACAGTAGCATGCTGGAACCCCCACCCCCAAGCAGTTTGAAAAACTCGTGCGCCATCCCGCCGTTCCTTCCTTCCCGTCGGTTATGTACATCAAGACCTTTTGTGGTGTTGGAACAGCCACAGTTTATTTACATCATAAGTTGGTACACACTTGTCATGAAGGCATTTGCAGTTGCTATCACTTCACTACATAGTGTCACTCACCATTCTAGAACCATTCTAACAAACTTGTAAGAACAAATTAGTCATGAGGACAACCCTGCAACTCCTCCCTAAGGTGTTGTCACACTTCCATGTTACCCAAACTATACAACTACCTGCTCTCTTCTAGAAGCCAAGAAACACCCGTTGAAAGGGCCCTACACATGCTAGATGTGCAAAGAGAAGTCATTTACTGCCTCCGGGAAGCATATAATCTAAAGCAAGAAAGAAATTCTTTGTCTCCTTTGTTCAAGCAAACAAGGGAACGTTCGTAACTAAGGGAACCATTGCACAATGGATAGTACAGACAATTCACATTTGCTACAAACAGTAGAAAGGCCACTAGAAGATAAATCCAGGGTGCACCCCACATGGAACAAGCATTGACACGGCCAGTATTGGTTTAGTACATTTTCTTTAGCCATATTACACAGCAGCGCAAGCTGCTGTGCAGCATGCCGAGCACAATGTCATAGTCAACGCTGCCCCTGTCATAGAGCGTTTTCTTATTTTTTAGCCTTAAGCCATGTTTATTTGGCGAACCTGCAATCCATATTTATTTGGTGTGCCTATAAGCCATGTTTATTTGGGGAGCCATTATTGCGAGATAAAAACATCATATATACATATATGTCTTAGTACAAATGAGCCTATTTACACTAATATATACCCAACCTCAAATTCTCTGTAATTAAAGAATAATCCAGGGCACCCAAGGCTGCTTCAACATTTTATTGGCAAGACCCGTTGCCTGCAGACTGGGGTAGAAGAGTATGTATTTGGTGTTGACTACATTTCTATTCTAATGTCACAATACTAAAATAATCGAATAGAATGATTTACTAAAGTCTATTGTTTGCTGCAAGAGTTAATGAACCCTAACCAGCGGCTATGAAGTAATCCTAAAAGGAAATCAACCCCAGGGACACGATTCTTCCACAATACATCCATTGATCAGGCTAGCTGCAAAAGCGCACCAGAGACACCTTGTGGTGAAAGTGTAATGGTGCCAGCAAAGGAAAGAGTAGTACACGAAGTTGTAGACATGGCTTATGTGAACCTCCAATGGCATGCAGCCAAGAGTAACATGGGAACCACATGGGAGCTAGCCAATAGTAAGTAAAGTGACTTGGGAGCCAGGTGGGTGGATTCTAAGCCCCTTTTAAGATTTTTTTTTTTTTAAAATACGAAAGATTTCGCAAGCACTGTGGAACCTAAAAATGGAACAACCTTAGTCTTTATATTAAATGCTTCCATCAATGGCATATGTATTGCAGCTACATGGTCCCCCATACACACCTTCACAAAGCATGACTGTGTGGACAAATACACAGGGCCAAGTGGGTCAAAGGGTGCTGAAACCCCTGTGAACAAGTTCAAGCACATTTCATCCCAGCCTACCTAAGGATAGAGATATCGCTATAAAATCAGTGCATAGCATGTGGAATCCAGAAAAGATTCATTCTGCAAAAGGAAATGGTTGCTTACCTGTAGAAGTAGTTTTGCAGCTTGGACAGTTTTCTGGATTCCATGTGACCCACCTGTCTCCCTGGAAATGAGAAGATGAGTTAACCACGCATGCCACCAAATCAGCTCCACAAAGTAGGCCAGTTCAAGCCTCTACAAGTCCCCAATAGAAAAAAATAATCTAAAGATGTGACCACGCACAGGAACTTTCGACACACACATCTGATGTCACAGGAGGATGAACATACCAAATGGTGGTCTATGGCGATGGAAATGAAAAAACTAAAAAAGAGAGAGAAGAAAGACAATTCTGTACCAAACCACTAGATGGCGGAATAATCCACAGCATGCAATTCCAGACAACTCATCAAGCTGCAAACCTACTCCAACAAGTAAATAATCATTTTTGTTTACTTTATTTCACATTCATACCAACATTGTGCAATTTCTGATCTCAACAAACTTTCTGCTCAAAGCACTAAATCAGAGGTAGCATCTGTTGATCTCAAGATGCACAACCCTATTGCAGAGACATGTAAGACTGCTGCACAAACAATCATTCATCTTTTTTGCAGGGTTTTTCTTTTAGATATTTTTCAGAAGTAATGCCTCATTTGTCCCGGAGGTTCTACAAAAGACCTACTCCCAAAAGAATGGACGGTAGGAAGAGCAAGGATGACAAAGTAGTGAACATAATCTTCATGGTGAATACAAAATGTGTATTCCTTCCTCATTTTTTGCTACAAGTACAAGTTGAGCTTTTGTTGCGCATACTAGTGCCTCAGTTCTACTCTCCATCTATTCTTGACAATTCTATAGAGCATGGTTACCCAACGGGCCTCCCAGAGCTCTAGGGCTTCTCAGGCTTTATTTACAGAGTACATGTTCTATAAACAGAAATGTCTTAAGCTGTTTTCTTAAACTTTGTTCCTCCTTGTTCTTCCTTATTGCTACTGGTAAGGTGTTCCATAACTTAGAGACCAGATTCGAAAATGAATGTCCTCCATTCCTGACTTTTTTGATTTTTGTGACAGTAAGCAAACCTAGAGTTGCAGAGCGCAGTGATCTGCCGGGACATTAGGGGCTTGTGAGAAGTTGCACCTGTTGTGGGCCCATCATGTTCAACACCCAGCCGCGGCCCGTGGAGTGACTTGCGGTGGGGCAGACAGGCGGGGCGGGGCAGGGGAGGAGCAGGGTGGGGGGGTGATAAACACCGGAATATGGAAGATTGCAGGTAAGTAAACAATTAAATGAATAAAACGAATTTCGTAGCGCGCCCTGCATCGCGTTCATTTAATTGTTTACTTACCTGCAGTCATCCATGTTCCGGTGTTTATCACCCCCCACCCTGCCCCGCCTATCTGCCCCCCCCCCCCGCAACTCCCTCCACGGGCCGCGTCTGTCAACACCCAGTGTGCTTTATAGCATATAGCGATACAGTATCCTTTTATTTACTGGTAGCCAATGTAATGCTGCTGGTGCAGTAGAGACAGAGTAACATTTTGGTAGTCCCAGGAGTGTACGATCCGCTGCATTTCGGATCCTCTGAAGTTTTTTATCATTGATTGAGGACTTCCAAAATATAGTGAATTCCCATAGTCTAGACATGACAAAATCATACCTTGAATTACCACTCTATGCGTGGAAGAAGGTAGCTACCTCAGCGTTTTTCTGAGGGTTCTCAGTTAAGACTCCTTATCACCCGTGCTAGAATGTTGACTGGACTTTTGCTACTCCCACCAATTAAGCTAAGGATGCCAACTTAATTTTAAGCCTCCAATTTCAAATTCCATGATATATTCAGAGCGTTTTAAAATGTTCAATTAAGCTTTTTTATTTATGTTTATACATTTTATTTTCTAAATATGTTTAATATTCAAACACTGTTGCAGACCCCCTGGGTATACATCAAAGACCCCAGGTTAAAATGTTCTCGCATCTAAGGTTAATATTAATAAATGTTATACAAACTTGTACCAAATATATTTCATTTACTTATTAGCACCTAGTGTCAATATCACATAGGGAATTTCTCCACTGACCTAAAATCGTTTAACAAATTAAGTAAAAATATGCAATTCCCTACATCATTACATAAATGCATTTTCTATTGTTATATTTCTAGGTTTTGCCCATGTAGCTAAGCAGCTTATTTTTTCGTTTTTACTCACAAATAACATTTCTAGGGTGTGACCTTTTGCATATATTTTGCAATCATGACAATGTTAGATTAGTTTCTCTGAAGCTAAACGTGTTTTACATCTAGCTTTGCACAACACCCTGAACATCATGTATAAGGTCTTGTTCCTTACTATGTACAAATGTCATTGCAATCTTCATCGGCGGGGCGATAGGACTATGTACAGATCCACATCATCACTATTCTATGCGTACATCGCAAGGCTGCTTTCAATTATAAAAGATGAGCATCCTGGTAGATTAGTAGAGGAGGTACTTCCGCTGACACTGTGGGTCTTGCACGCTGAGAAATCACCACACAGCAACCTTACATCTTGTGAGGGGTGTCCAAGACGGGGTCCTTCGCTCTATACCATCAGGTAATGGGGTTGGATCGTCCCATGGGGGGGGGGGAGATTCTTGGCTCTACACCTACAAACACTGTACGTACATGTAGAGTAGGATTCGCATAGTAGGAGTACGCCAGATTACTGCCTTCTTCATATAACTGCATATATAGATTTGTTTAGCACCATGGTAGAACTATAGCTACTATTTACGCTCTTGGTGCTTGTAATCACGTTTATCTGCTTCTGTCTACTAATCATTACAGCAAACTTATCTTTTGCAAGAATAACGTTGGTTCAATAAATATTTTTTTTAACGTTCCACTGTGTATTCTCTGTATATTTCTCTGAGAATTAGTGAGCATGAGTGACTGAGTGAAAGGTTCTGTACAGTATCTGTGATTCCAGAGAAATCCGGGTTGTCCTGTTCAGTGATTGCCTGAAACTATTCTCTCCTTCGTAGCTTAACACCATTGCTGCTGCAGCAATTCCTCTCCTGTGCTGCTTATTCTGCATTCTTATTGTTGATGACGAGCTCAGCTCGTCATCAGCACAGCTCAACCGTGCCTCATGACGAGCTGAGCTCGTCATGAGCATCGAAGGGGTTAAGGGGGCTTACAGTGGTACTGTGAGCCGGCCAATATACCCTGCGGGGATGTTTGGAATAAGTCTTGACATCAAGCCCATAGTTAATGTTGTCCGAACAATGCGCAGATCCTACGGATTGGTAGGAACTACACAACACTGTGGTCTACGTAGAGATTGTCATCGTGGTTGTTGCTGACTAAAAATATTTGAATCTGTGCATCATTAAAGCTACAGAGGAATGTCCTACTTACCTGTAACGCTACTTCGGAAGCATGTTATTTTTCTTGGATGAGTCTACTCACTATACCGAAAGGCAAACATTAGCTGATTCCCCAGTGTAAAGTCTTCATAACAGTCCTGGTCATGGTGTTTAAGTCCAGAGGAATCCTGGGTTCTTTTTAAAATCAGCAGGGTGTTATTAGACACTGAATCTGTTAATGTGGATCGAGGATTTGTTTTCTGTATTTAAAAGTGTGCTCTGGCTCTACCCACACAGAAAGTGTAAACCTATAGGCTCCTTTATACTAACACATTTTCCTATAGATACGGAATGGGTAAATGCGTTGGATACATTAGACCCATACTCTGTGACAGGTACATTCTTGAGTGCCTTTGTTACAAGTCAATAGCAGTTTCAATTGTCTGGTTGCTATTCCATGTTTGTCTCACATATTTCGCGCAACCTAAACATCAGTCTGCCCTTCTTGCTCTTAGGTCTATGAAACGCCCTTCTTTGTGGCAGTGGATCATGACAAGAAAAGGGTGGTGATCAGCATTCGAGGGACTCTCTCACCCAAGGTAAGTGCATTTTCCACATATACAAAAAGTGAATCTCATCTAACAATGCCACAATCAAATCCAGCACTAAGGGCCTAATTTAGAGTTTGGCAGGTGGATACTCGGTCACTAATATTACGGAAATGCCGTCCACCTTACTACAAGTGCCATTGGATGTAATGCATTTGTGATACATCGGGCAGGACATCCGTCACTTTCTTGATGGAGTATCCCGTCCACCAAACTCTAAATCAGAGTCTGTGTCAGTACTCCCACCAACATATCACATTCACTGGCCACCCCTCGCCCTCTTCTCAAGCAGACACATCTGCAGCATTCCTTACACTTCATACCCAATTTCATCCCCTCCTCACACAGTAACCTAACCGGCTGAACTGCTTTGGCTTCTCTGATCTCAGGATGCCCTGACGGATCTCACAGGGGATGCAGAACGCCTCCCGGTGGAGGGTCAGCATGGCACATGGCTGGGTCATAAGGTACAGTAAACATAGCTTTATTTCTGCATCTATTTTTATTTCTGTTGCTCAGTTTTTGTTTCTCACTATGTGTGTATCTGTCTATATTTTGTTTCTTCTTGGATATCGATTATGTGCACCCTTCTGCCAATCTTTCAACACTGCTGTGTATCTCACTATCTTCCTGTCTCTGTCACACCAGAATTAAATGATTCACGGTTTCTTCTTTGCGGACTTCCTCTGATGAAACTGTACTTTTGTCTACCCGTGCAGCTTTTTTGCAAGTCCGTGCCTGTGTACTGTTTCACTGTTGCTGTCACTTATCTACCTACCCTGCTTCTTCGTGTTGCACTCAAACTATGGGCCTGATTTAGTTTGGTGGATGGGTTACTTCATCACAAATGTGATGGATATCCTGCCCGCCTTATTCCAAGTGCATTCTATCGTGTGCACCTTTATACGGTGGGCTAGATATCCATCACGTTTATGATGATGAAACTCATCGCCAAACTCTAAATCAGGCCTTATGGTTTCTGTGCGGTTGTGTGACTCAGTAGAGGCTTCTCCCTGGGAAATGAATTTCATATGTCTCTGTGGACGTTTATATTACTTTTGTTGCCACTCTTCTATTTCCCTACCTCTTAGTTCCTTGAATGCCTCTCTTGTAGAGTATGTCACTTGTACCTACCTATTCCACAGAGGCATACCTATTGGTGATGTTAGGGCTGTGCATAAGTCAATTTAGTATCTTTTCTTTTGTGTCTATAAAACATCTTTCCCTCTAATTAATTTTCCTGTTTCCTCTCCTTTTTTGCTTCACTGGTCCCTTATTCACCCGTATGTGTTGCTTTTCTTTTTTCTCTTGTTGATGGCAGGGGATGGTCTTGTCTGCAGAGTACATCAAGAAGAAACTGGAGCAGGAGATGGTGCTGTCTCAAGCTTTTGGGCATGACTTGGTCAGTCTTTTCTCCAGTGTCAACCTGTATGCAGCAATAGGGGTGTATTGATGCGGTCTTCCAGCCTGGTTGTGCATGGTGTCCTTTCCTCTTGGAAAGTGTTCTGCGAGACAGCTTCTCTATCTGCCGCAGCTGATAGTGTATCCACAGTTCATACCCTTCAGTACACTGTAGTCTAGACAATTGTGCACTGTCTGTTGTGTAGCAGTGACAGACGCCTTGTACGGAGGAAGCCCTTGGGAGATGGGAATATGGGAGAACGGAATATGGGATAACTGGTTGGAAGCATTGGCTGGTCAATGGATTGGAAGAATGTTAGCAGCAGGATGGGAGCAATCGGGGAGTTGACGTGTGAGGCAGAGTGAGGAGATTTAGGAAGGTCGAAGAGGAGGGGGCAGCAGAGAGTGAGCTGATGTTGTAAGGATAGAACTGTCACTCAGAAAAGATATGCGAAAGGGCCTGTCAGTGAGTCGGGAAGTCGGAAAGACAACTCTGCAGATAATTTGGGCTTAAAAGTAATGAGCTGTGAGTGTGTTATATTTGGAAGAATAAGACGGTTGGGGGTTACAGAAAGGGTAGAAGCTGCTAGGGATCCGGACTGAGCTTTCAGTTACCTGTACCAGAAGGATAAGTATTGAAAGATTTTGTTGTAGGTTGGAAGGATGGAGCACTGGCAGTAAGTTGTGCTGAACCTGGGAGACTGGAGCTATCTGAGATGGGGTTGGAATGTAAGAGCTATGTGTAAGTTGAATAAAAGATGAGAAGGATGGGGCGATCATTGAACTGCGGGGGAAGGATGGGGTTGACAATCAATATATACTTTATTCGATTCATAAGGTGTATCATAAAAGTGTACATAGTAAAATACAATACAGTAAAATGGATAAAAATAGGTTAAACTAGGGAAAAAAAGTACCAACACAGTTTAGCATAAGGTAGTAATGATCTGCTCACCAGATAGCGATTTCCTTCTGAAGATAACCGCCCCAAAACATTGTGCTAAAACTATGCATG
Source organism: Lissotriton vulgaris (assembly GCF_964263255.1). NCBI lineage: Eukaryota > Metazoa > Chordata > Amphibia > Caudata > Salamandridae > Lissotriton > Lissotriton vulgaris. Next base: position 579,498,112 of record NC_141687.1, on the reverse strand, counting down.
TGTACAAATTTGGAAGTAGTTGTAAATGTAAAAAAGCCAGTCTACGTTGCCTAAAGTTTAGAAATTTCATTACGGCTTAATAAAAGAATTTCTCAAATCTGTGTAAAATGTACAAAAGAACAATATATGCATGGTTGATTGTTTTTACATCTTGTCACAAGAGCAATACATTATTTCACATGACCAATTGTTGATATTGGGAAAGTTTGTCATGCGATTGAAAGGAAAGCTCGTCAGGCAATGGGGGTAGTAAGCTTCCTGGATGAAGACATCTTGGATGGGGTGGGTGAAGGGGAGAAAGTCTGAGTAAGTCATTGAGTTGGAAGGAAGGGGTGTGCCCCATGAGAAAGGTTACAAAGATAAGGCTCAATATGAGATGGGGACTGTTGAAGGGCTGGTATTCTCAGTCTATCAGACCTTACCATGAGCTGTAAATCGTCCGGTAATGCCTAATTAAAATACAATGGGAGTCCCCTTGATTTCAAGGTACTAATAAAGATGGGATAGAATATATATATATATATATATAAAAATATTTAAAAAAAAGAAAAAAAAAATTATGCCAGAAATCCTGAAATATAAAATTTAACGGAAGATGGTTTGTTAAAACTACATTTCCCAGTTCACTTCCGGTATAAGCAACAGGAAGTGATGCAATGATTCTACAGTCTTTGGCGGGCCCTCCGTAGAAATAGGAGTGGCTTAAGCTTTGCATAGTATTAACCGTGAGCAAGCTACACGTTTGTAGCGAAACGCGTTGGATTGAAATTTTTTACTTATATGCTGGAAATCACTGTGAATAAAATCTTGGGAAACGAAGGACTTAGTGAGTGCGTACTCATTTCCTTATCAAAGGAGGTGTGATGGATATATATATATATATATATATATATCTCTATATATATATATATATAGATAGATAGATAGATAGATAGATAGATAGATAGATAGAGATATATATATATATATGTCAATCCAAGTCTCTCCCTTTACGAAGAAAACACACAGGCTGCCTCTGGATGCTTAAGTGTTTTTTATTTAAGGCACAGAATCTGGTAGCTGCCTACTGACTCACTAAGGCTTGGTCACGGTAAAATTCATTTGTGCTAGGTGCTATTTACATACCAAATAGTTTGCACAGAAAGCGGACTAGTACTGGTCACTCTGCTTAGAGATTTTGGCAGACATCTTTGAATGGTGAAAGTTAGTATATAACACATTGTCAAGATATGACGCCATACAGTACATTTTAACAATTTTAAATAGTACATTTTGCCCCAGTGGGCTGGTATTAATTGTTCGATGTCACACAATATACATTTTAGGTGCTCGACCCAGACCGTATTGCCCAAGTGGGCATGAGTGTATTAAACAGTGTCCGCCCAAGAATGAGCATTCATATCAAAGACAACATTCGATCATTGTGCTATTGCTCAGTTCCATAGTGTCCCAGGATGTTTCACTCGATCCTTAATTCCTGTACAAACAAAAGATAAAATAGCAAAAATGTGCATAAAAGCTTAAAAAGTCAGTTCTCATTTGTATTTACATGATTAAAATAAGATTCATAGAGGCATTCAGACTGAATCTTTTACTACTGTTACCAATATCATAGATGGACTGCTAATTCTTCACTACAGTTCAAACCAATAGGCTGTAGTGTTTCAAAATCAATAATAAATCTTGATTCTAAGGTTCTCAATTGATGGAGTCTGTCTCCCCCTCTCACGGATTGATTGACTGCATCTAACACCACATATTTGAGTAAATTGTCAATCTGATCATGGTACTTCTTAAAGTGACGAGCAACAGGGTACTGTTCATTGTTATTCCTGATTGCTCTCTTATGCTCTAATATCCTGATCTTTGCCCTGAGCTTTGTACTGCCAATAGAAAATTTTCCACAGGGACAAATTAGATAGTAAACACAAAATTCAGTATTGCAATCAAAGGGCCCTTTGATTGTGAACATTCTAGAACTGTTCGGTACCTTGATCTTCATACAGTTATTACTACCTTTGCCGGCTTTACATTTCATGCAGCACTCAAAACCCCCTGAACTTGAGTTTTTAGATTTGTTTTTAGATGTCACTGCGTTTTTGCTTAAATCATCCTTCAATGATTTCCCCTTTCTAAAGGTTATCTGAGGGGTCTCTTTCACATGTTTACGCAAGAAAGCATCTGTGGTTAAGATTGGCCAATTCTTGGTCAAGATTTGGCGAACCCTAAAGGCTTGACCTGAATAAGTGGTGATAAATCTCACCGTATCTTCTTCCTCTTTTAACAACCTTTGTTTGGGTACCAATAAGTCAGCTCTTGGTATCTTGTTGACTCTTTCAATTGCTTGGCTGATTGTCTTATTAGTATATCCTCTCTCACTGAACCGGTCAATCATCACTGATTTCTCTGCTTCAAATTCTGCCATACTGCTACTATTCCTGTTAGCTCTTAGTAATTCCCCGTAGGGAATACTTTGAATAAGACTGTAGGGGTGGGCACTAGAGGCAAAAAGGAGACTGTTGCCCACAGTTTCTTTTCTATGGAGTTTTGTTACTAGTTTGTGGTCTTTTATTTCCACTGTCACATCTAAGAATATTACTTTTTCTTTACTGATGTGAGATGTTAGCTTGATATTCCAAACATTTTCATTAAGGGCTGAGAAGTAGTTTCTAGCACTTGTTTTGTCTCCTTTCCATATCATGAATATGTCATCTATAAAGCGGGTCCAAAAAATGACCCGCTCTCCCTGGTCACCTTGGCTACTGGACACCTGCTCCTCCCACCAGCCCATGAACAAGTTTGCGTAGCTGGGAGCGAAGCAGGTGCCCATCGCCGTCCCTTGTGTCTGTCTGTATAGTTGATCATTGAAGTAGAAGAAATTGTTGGTTAAACAATAGTACGTCATATCAACCAACATTTCAGTATGTAGTAGCTTGAATACCTGAATCATGTTTAATAGATGTATATAAACTGGTCACATCCAAGGTGATCAGTAGATAGTCAGGCTCCCAAGATAGGTCATTGATCAAATTCAGGAAGTGCCAAATCTTGACCAAGAATTGGCCAATCTTAACCACAGATGCTTTCTTGAGTAAACATGTGAAAGAGACCCCTCAGATAACCTTTAGAAAGGGGAAATCATTGAAGGATGATTTAAGCAAAAACGCAGTGACATCTAAAAACAAATCTAAAAACTCAAGTTCAGGGGGTTTTGAGTGCTGCATGAAATGTAAAGCCTGCAAGGGTAGTAATAACTGTATGAAGATCAAGGTACCGAACAGTTATAGAATGTTCACAATCAAAGGGCCCTTTGATTGCAATACGGAATTTTGTGTTTACTGTCTAATTTGTCCCTGTGGAAAATTTTATATTGGCAGTACAAAGCACAGGGCATAGATCAGGATATTAGAGCATAAGAGAGCAATCAGGAATAACAATGAACAGTACCCTGTTGCTCGTCACTTTAAGAAGTACCATGATCAGAATGACAATTTACTCAAATATGTGGTGTTAGATGCAGTCAATTAAACCGTGAGAGGGGAGACAGACTCCATCAATTGAGAACCTTAGAATCAAGATTTATTATTGATTTTGAAACACTTCAGCCTATTGGTTTAAACTGTAGTGAAGAATTAGCAGTCCATCTATGATATTGGTAACACAGTAGTAAAATATTCAGTCTGAATGCCTCTATGAATCTTATTTTAATCATGTAAATACAAATGAGAACTGACTTTTTAAACTTTTATGCACATTTTTGCTATTTTCTCTTTTGTTTGTACAGGAATTTAGGATTGAGTGAAACATCCTGGGACACTATGGAACTGAGCAATAGCACAATGATCGAATGTTGTCTTTGATATGAATGCCCATTCTTGGGCGGACACTGTTTAATACACTCATGCCCACTTGGGCGATACGGTCTGGGTCGAGCACTTAAAATGTATATTTTGTGACATCGAACAATTAATACCAGCCCACTGGGGCAAGATGTACTATTTAAAATTGTTAAAATGTACTGTATGGCGTCACATCTTGACAACATATGTTATATACTAACTTTCACCATTCAAAGATGTCTGCCAAAATCTCTAAGCAGAGTGACCAGTACTAGTCCTCTTTCTGTGCAAACTATTTGGTATGTAAATAGCACCTAGCACAAACAAATTTTACCGTGACCAAGCCTTAGTGGCGAAACGCCTCGGTAGGCAGCTACCAGATTCTGTGCCTTAAATAAAAAACACTTAAGCATCCAGAGGCAGCCTGTGTGTTTTCTTCGTAAAGGGAGAGACTTGGATTGAGATTTTAAAGGGCGTCCGGCACCCACGCAGGCTCGCCGCAACTCAGAAACCAGGAACAGCCGGGAATGGTGGTTCGTTATATACACATACATATATATAGATAATATTATTTGCAGCATTAAGAAGGATTCTATCATGTTATATAGCAGGCACAATTTTGCCTATGTCATTTTCTATGTGAGAACATTTCTGCAGCAGTTTAAATGTATTCTAAGGTGCAATCTAACATGGTTTCTAAGACGAATTTTAATTTTCGAAGTAATTCCCTCCACCTATCAGACTGTCGCTGAATTTCTCTTTTCTTTCAGGCACGTGGAACGAAGCACTATGGTCTAATTGTGGTTGGGCATTCGCTAGGGGCTGGTACCGCCGCCATTCTCTCCTTCCTTCTCCGTCCGCAGTACCCCTCCCTGAAGTGCTTTGCCTATTCGCCCCCTGGCGGTCTGCTTAGGTAAGTGTCTGCTTCAGGGTCCTCCCGTCATGCGCATTGTGCAAGTTAAGAGATGTTTGACTGCACAGTATTATGCATTCCTTGTGTTCTGGGACTTGAGAGAACTACTGAGAGGGGGTAGAACTTGGGGCATGACTTCAGGAGATGAGTGTAGTCATCGGCTGGTCTGGACTTAGGGAAGGGCTTTACTTAGAGGCAGTTTCTTAGGTCACCACTAGCAAGGGGGCTCCTGGCCCTTGGAACCCCAACGTTAGCATAAATGTCATTGGGGGATGTCAAAAATATCACTTCTCCTGGAGCTCCAGACGTCTGTTCCCTGGCCCTGACTACCAGGGTGAAGCAGGTTTACCTCCTAGTACCACACTTGGCCCCTAACATTTTCAATATTCCCTCTCCCTGGCTGGTGTTTTCGTGAGCTGTCCTGTGATAGCTGGTACTGGAGCTTGAGGGACTTTGGGGAAATGGGGCAACGTATTGTTCGTCCCTGCTTCCCAGTGTTACACATGACCATTCATGAGAGAAATGCAGGTTTGATTTTCCTGGTGCTTGTAGGAGGATTCCGCTTTTAGTAGAAGTAATTGGAATGCAAAATAGCATAAGAAGTAGGTTCTACAGTTGTTGCAGTAGCCAGGGAAACAAATCTACTTGATGCCCATTGGTGCTTTTCCTGCCAGCGCTTTTTATGCATGCATGTATCTGCCTTCAAAGTAATCGTGTAATGGGATAATGAAATGGCTGGATTTTGGAGGAGAGCCCTGATTTAAATGTTAGAATTCTCCTTAATGAAGGGGAGTGTAGATGTTTATCTGGGAAGGTTAGAGATAGGAGGCCCCTAACAGCCCTTATGCTGCTGCTGCTTTTAACCTGTTTCTCTTGCAGTGAGGACGCCATGGAATATTCTAAGGAGTTTGTCACTTCAGTTGTTCTTGGGAAAGATCTCGTCCCCAGGCAAGTCTCGGTCCAGAAACATCGTGGGGCATTTCTCCAGCCCCACAGAACAACCCTCTTCGCCATCTACCTCCTGCCTGCTTTTCACTTCCTGTTCATGCGGCGCTGCCTGCTGGTCATGTAATTGTCAGGCGCTGGGGTCTATCTCACAGCTTTATGTCCAGTAACCATTTGCAGCCGGATCTGAATCATTCCATGTGGCTTTCAACATACTCCGTTATCATCTTCGACATCTGACATTCGTCCTGTCTCCATGGTAACCTCTATCACACCTGTGCTGTCTCCACAGTAGTAGCATGTCCCACATCGCTCACATGTGCTGTCTCCATGGTAACCGCTGCCACGTCCTCATCCTCTGCCAACCTCTGTTCTGTATATTTTAACCCTTATTGCATCCCCCACCTGTGCTATCTCTTTAGTAATCTATACCACATCTGTCACTTATGCCATCTCTATAGTAATAGTCACACACTTTGACTGACTCCATGGTATCCTTTACTGCTCCTTGTCTGTCTCCATTGTGATCCTTATTGTAGTATGCATCACCATGGTAATCTTGACTGCTTCTTGCAACTATGCTGTCCCCATGGTGACCTGTAGCCCATTTCACATGTGCTGTTTTCGTGGTAGCATGGCCCATCTCACACATGTGGCTGTCCCCGTGGTAACCTAAGTCACAGCTGAGCTGCCTCTTTGGTAATCTGTTCCGTATCTCGCACCTTTGCTGACTCTATGGGACCATGCTTCACATTTCACACCTGTGAAGCTTTTGTAGTGATTTTTAACATACCTTTCTGCACTGCTCTTTCCTTGGTGAGCGGTACCACATTTTGTAGCTCTACTGTCATTATTGTGGCTTACGTCATCTTAGTTGTCCTAGCGCTTTCACAGCCAGTTACATATTGTACACTTTTACTGTCCCTATGTTAACTGCACACACCTGTCACCTATACTGTTCTTTTGGTAACCGGTACTTGAAATACACTTCTGCTGAGTTTATCTGCATGTGTACATCTGTTTCCATTTTCAAGGGACAGCTGTTAACTCAAGTCGGCCCCTACATTCTATCTTTGATTCAGGGTTTCTGACCCCTTTTTTCTCCTCATCCCAGGTCAGCACCTTCACTCTTTCATTTCATGTCTCTGGGGGTTCTCTTGTGACTCTATCTACTCATGCCTGCTTCATCTGAGCTGACACCTGTCACCTTCCATTCCAGGATTGGCCTGTCTCAGCTCGAGGGGTTTCGCCGGCACCTTCTTGATGTCTTACAACGAAGTAACAAACCTAAGGTAGGTAGTGTCTGTCTCTCCGGGGTCACATATACTTTAGTCTCTTATTTGTCTATGTGAGGGTCACCCCTACTTTTGTGTCTGTCCATGGCCTGGTGACGCATATTGCAGTGTCTCTTTACCTGGCAGAGTCAGGCATACTTGTAGTGTCTGTTTGTCCATTGGAGGGCAACACCTGCTAAATATAGCTCGGGTGTCCAGCTTGGGTTCAGAAAGGCCTGATAACTGTCATGAGTTCAGGATATCTACATGAATCAAAATTAGCCTAATGTATTTAGTCAGTGGTTATCTTGAAAATCCCCCGCCACGGGCCCAGCCTCCTGAATAGTATGTACTGTTAATCTGTAGCAGGGTCATGCCTACTGCAGTGTCTCTATCCAAGACCAGGTCATACCTAGGCCTGCCAGTGTCTGTAGTGAATGGAAAGACAATGCAGAAGATTTGTTCCGACAAGCACAAACGATCACTGATGCTGAGGCACTGGGGTCACAACGACTGTGGTAGCTTTCATATAGTGAATTACAACTGCTGCATTGTCTGTAAATTGTGATAGATACTTATTACTGCAGATTCCTCAACTTGAACTCTGCCTAGACACCAGACTGTTTCCAGAAACGGTTCTTCAGGAGTGCTCCTGCGGGCCGCTAGTTGGCACCGTATGGCTCCACTTTTTCCACATCCAAACCTGGAAGTGACAGAGCGAAGGAGCATTGTAGCTCCACCCCTGCGCGCTGAGATCAGTTCCTTTATTTCCAGAACTTCTGCTGCACATTTGGAGCTCCTCTTCCAATTTTGCGGGTCTTCAGACGATTTCTAAATCGAATTCCACTGTGCTAGGGACCAATGTCGCCACTAATGCAACTGGTTTCAACCCAAGCTGCTACTGCAGGAAACAACTGTTGGTAAAGGACCCACATGAGGAGAGTCTCTGTTTTCTGGGCTCGGACCATGATTTAAAGTCGTGCAATAAATGTGCTCTCATGCACCCGAAGACGATCCAGAAGCACTATGTCACCGAACACACAAAGAAGTTAAAGCCTACTTGCAAGTCCAACTCTTGCTTCAGATTCCAGACGCGGCTATGGTCCGCTTCCAAGGTCGTTCCCGCTGGCAATCGTCTGGTATGTCCAAGTGAAATGGGACTCTACCCATCTCCTGTTTACCTTCTCTGATCTAAAATAGAGGGCTTTGGGAGTGGGGGGGGGGGGTTGGTGGGGTGGGCGTCATGATGTGAGTCATTAAACCTCTGAGTCTCTGGTAATGGAGCTGATTCCTCAGCTGAACCCAAGTCATTGACGAGGACGCGCCAGATTGAAGCCTTTTAAGGACGTCTTGCTGCAGACTTGGTGTGCTTACATCTCCTTTTGTGTGCACCTTCAGGCCCGAAGGAACCAGAAGGGCTCTGTCAGGTTACCACCGCCAGATCCTTCCTTTGAGGCGTCTTACCCCTTGGGACCTTCTTTGGGCCCCATACGGACTCGGGTACAAACTTCCACTTTGTCTCCAAGTTCTGTGGTGGGCCCGGCATCAGGAGAGCAGATTCAAATGTCTGACACCAAACAGACTTCGACTCGATATCAACCAATATTGTAATATCAGATTACCAGTCGTCATACATCCTAACTCTGACCCAGTCCCTCAACTAGGGCAGGCATGCCACCAGAGCCTAGAATATCTTTTTGGGTTCGTTTAACTCTGAACAAGGAATACCCCAGGATAGGGATGATGATGTGGGGATGGATATGATATTCATCCTGCTCAATACATAGATGACAACTTTTACACTGACTTATAAGGGGTACCTTCCCTGAGGCAGAGTTTGACTTGCCAGTTGGTCCACCAATAGAAGAAAGGGCCTCCTTTGCTGTGGTAATCTGACAAGCAGCTCAGGTCGTAGATTTACGGCTGCCGTCAGATGAGACTAAAACACATTTTATTAATGACATTTTGCACCCTGGGTCAAACAAGTCTGAGCCTTTGCTCACTTTTAACAAGGCACTCACAGTCTCATTGATGGCCACTTGGTTGAAGCTCTATTCCTGCCCACCAGTGCAGGCATCACAGAGCATCACCTGGCGTTCTTAATTTTCTGACTAAACATCCTACTCCAGAGCGTGTTGTTCTTTAGACTTCAACCAGTAAAGTGAATCTCAGTTCATTAGCCTCGACTCCTCTGGATATGGAGTCCAAGAGGATTGAGATTTTTGGTAAACATGTGTTTTCCTCCCCCAGTTTAATATAGCGGGTGGTCAAAGCTGTCTGGCTGTTGGATCACTACATGTATGCCATGTTGGACATGGCCATCTGTGGTTCTGGACAACCTTAGTGTCTTCAGCACTTAGACAATTCATGATGGACAAGACGTGGCCAAATATGTTATCCCTGGTAGCCTTGATACTGCTGAATTGCCTTTTGGGTTCAGTTGGGCACCAGTATTTTACTACATCAACATGCATGGATGTACTCCACAGGATTGTTCAGTTGTTGAAGTTCAGGCGGCTCTCGTATTTGACTTTTCATGGCTCATGTCTTTTTGGTGAAACAGCAGATTCTGCATTGGAGTGCTTTAATCAAAGGGGTTGTTGACATCTGCCAAGTAGTTTCCACACCAATTCAAAAAGTTCAAAGTTCGCGTGTAGGCAGGGACAGTCTTCCCTGCCAGTACAGCAGTCACCCCAGTCCTTTTGAAGCCATTGATGAGGGTCTAGCATTGATCCTCTCATTCCCCTTCCCCTCTGCAAATGCCTCCATAGATTTTAGTGCCACATTTACATTCCGTGGGTGCAGGATCCAGCACTTTTTTCCCAGGGTGGCTATACTTCACATATGATAGATGGGTGTTCAAAATAGTTCAGCATGGCTATGTTCTGCCTCTGTGTTTTTCCCCAGCAGACATTACTCCCATATCAGAGAGAATTTCAAAAGAACACCTCTCCATTTTTCTTCAGGAGGTGCAGGTGTTATACTCCAAGTGTGCTATCAAAATGGAACCAGAGTCTGAAAGAGCAGAGGCTTGTTATTCTTTGTATTTCATTGTGCCAAAAAAGGACCGGGTTCTCTGATGTATTTTGGACATTTGATCTCTGAATTCCGTTGTGTGTAAGGATTCATTCAAAATGCTCATGCAGGCCCAGATCCTGTCTGCCCTGGACCCCCAGCAACTGGATGGTTTCCTAAGTCCTGCAGAATGCGTATTTTCATATACTCTTCCCACCCCACAGATCCAGCCCACAAACGTTCCCTCGAATATAGGGTAGCTCAGTAGCATTTTCAGCTTGCTCTGCTGTCTTTCTGCCTAACCACCGCCCATGAGGTGTTCACAAAAGTGATGCCAGTGATCGCTGCCCTTTTTCGAAGGTCCGGCATAACGCTCAACCCTGGCCACTGGTTATTGAAGGCAGGCTTGCCACAGTCAGTCGTAGACCACCACCTGACAATTGCTGCCCTCCTGACATTGTTGTGGTCCACTGTCAACAAGTCAAAGTTGACTCGATCGCAGAAGCCTCCATCCATTGGAGGTGTTGTGGACTCAGTGCAGATCCGGGCCTTCCCTCCATCCCAACGAGTTCAGAACATTCGGGCAATGATTGCAATGTTTTAGCCTCAGGCCTGGATCCCTTTGACAGCTCTGAGATTTCTTGGCCTCTTAGCCGACTGCATCCTCTTTGTCAGCTATGCTAGGTGGCATATGCAGGTTCTGTAATGGAATCTGATGTTCTAGTGGGCCCACCATTAACGAAATCTAATGGATGTCATCCAGATTTTGGAGAAAAGATCTGCAATAGTGGCTGGTCAATTAAATTGGTCCTGTGGTAGACTCCTGCCCTTTACTCACACAAAGCAAACGGTGGTGACAGATGCGTACTGGCTGAGCTGAGGAGGCCATCTGCGGGAGGTGATGATTAGAGGACTTTGATCTCCAACAGAAGCTTGGCTGCCCATCAATCTCTTTGAAAGCTGACTATTTGTCTGGCTCTGAGGGCATTCCTGCTGTCTATCAAGGTGAAGTTTGTACAGGGTCTCATGGTTAACACGGCTGTCATGTGGGATTGAACCAAACAGAGTGGAGTGAAGTCTGGGTTCCTGAGCCAGGAATATGTGCACCAGGGAATTTCCCTAATCTTTTACATTTGATTGTACCAAGGAAAACCGTGTGGATGATCAGCTTTTTAGTGGGGTTCTCCAGGGCGAAGAAAGGGCAGGCTGTGCAGAATAGATCCCTGTTGAGATGTATAGTTCTTTGCATCAAGAACACTTAAGCAGCTGCCAAGATGCAGCCTTTGAAAGTCCTCTGCTTTGGCTCCAGGGATACCCGTTCTTGATAACTGTCAGGCTGTGATGTGGGCATCGGTGGTTGCGCTCATGAAGCACTACTGCTTTGATGGCCAAGTCGGACATTAGGGTTACTTTGCCCGCTCGGTCATGCAGTGCTTTGTGCTCATTCCACAGATCCTCCACCTGGGGAGGTACTGCTTTGCTATCTATTCTAAGGTGAGTAATCTACGGTTAGAATTATCCATCAGAAGAACCAGTTACTTATTTTCGATAACATTTCTGGTGGATATGCAATCTATCCGCAGATTCCACTCTTCCCTGTTTTGTGGAGTGGCCACTTTTTGCCATTTTAAAAAGGCACACTTTAGATACCAGCACACTTGTACCAACAATTGCGACGCAAAAGGAAAATAAGAAACTGACATCGGTGCTCAAGGGTGGCGTTTATTTGCCTCTCCACTCCATCACTTCGGGGGCAGCGGGAAGTCACACAGCACCATTAAGCGGCATGTGGGAGCATTGCTGAAGAAAGGTTTCCGGATTCAATATGGTGCCTGCTAAATATTCTAATGTGAGGAATCTTCAGTTGGATTGAGTATACATCAGAAAGAGCATTACGGAAGGTTAGTAACTTGTTCTGTTCAAGACATGTGTGCTACAGATACATATGCTTTGCATACTCCTGCCATATAGTGTTGGGTTCGGATATTTGCAAGTTGTTTTTCTTCGAATAAGTCTTTCCTAGTCACAAAGTATGGTGACTCCTCCTTTTGGTGATAGTGCGCATGGGCATCAACTCCATTGTTAGATTATTTTTTCCGCCATCGGGTTCGGACTTGTATTGCTGCGCTCCAGTTCGAAACTGTACTTCGGGTCCCCCTCGACAGGCAATCCTCTCTACCCTCGACTGTATTGTTTCCATACACGTTCCCACTTCTCAGTGTATCGTTTTGGCATTGGAATCAACCTTCCATCGGAAAGCTTCGTAGACGACCTTTGAGGCCTAACCGCACCCCGCCAGCTCTCTATCAATGGATCAGCCTCCGTTTAATTTCGGTCCTCAGTGCCACGCAAAGTGTCCGTGCACCGACTCACATGAAGTGTGCAATTTGTTCTTGTCTCACAAGCACAATGAAGAAGATTGTGATGCTTGCCGTTCATTCCGATCAAAGAAGACTCTTCGCGATCGTCGGGCTCGACGTCGAGAGATGCAGCGTCAAAGCATTGAAGACACACCGGACATCTTCGGTGAAGACTCTGGCCAAGAAGATATCGAGGCATCAGCGGCTGAGGAGGAGGAAGCCTTCTCTAAACAAGTCTCAGACTGGAGCTTGAGATAAACTTTGACGCCGAAGAACTGCTGCAGGGACAAGGTGATGCTAGTACTGAAAACGTCTTGCCCTACAAACTTTTACGAAAAGAGAAAAGGCTGAGGCACCACCCTTGCCTCCTGTCCAAGGTCGGCACTGAGACTATGTTTCCGACACCCCTCCCCTGGGCACGGTTCAGAAACAACCAGTCAAGCCTTCCGGCTCAGTACTGAGTCGCCAAAAGTCCTCCTCGGAGCCCAAACCCTCCAGTTCCAAGCACAAGTCTGGCTCAGAGCTGAAATCCTCCAATCCTGTAACCCAAGCAACCTTCAGAGCCAAAACCTTCCGTGCCAAAATGCCAGCCTCCGCCGGCACTGAAGACACCAGCACCGAAAACGTTGGCGCCGAAACACAAAGAGACCCCTTCAGACGCGAAAGTGAACACTATTCCATTATCACCAGATTCGAAGCAAAAGAGGCTACATATTAACCCAGAGACTGGCCATATTCACACAAACCCACCTCAAAAACGGAAGCATCAGGATGAGGACGCTTATTACAAGATCCCCTTGAAGAAAAAATCTGTAGCTACAAGTCCTTTCCATCTACCTCCACCTCCAGCACCGCCGTCTTCACCAGATAATCTCACCATGACGAAGATGATGGGGAGATGAATCTATCAATAGATCTATGGACAGATTACACAATTGATCCCCCAAGTGATACTGTTCCAGACCTTTACTCAGCCAATCTATCTTCTTCAGACGACAATGCATCGCACCAAGAACTCTTTGCCAGGGCTTCACAATTACCATGGGGTAGAACTGCACAAAGAATCACTAGGAAAAGATTTTTTTGAGACTTAGGCTTGCACACACATGTCATCACAGACACTTCCGATGCTGAAAAGCCTGATGCAACATGCTGATGAGATTTTTAAAGACCCATTCAGAGCACACATCTTGACTCCTAGAGTCGACAAAAATTATAAGGCCTCTCCTACAGACCTTATATGTATCAAGGGACTATTGCCATTAGATTCCCTTGTAGTATCTAATGCTCGTAAGCTGGCAAATTCTCAGACATCAGGAGATGCTCCTCCGCCAGATAAAGAGTGCAAATTAATTCACGCTTCTGGCAAATGCATAGCTGCTCGGGATGCAAATCAATGGCACATTGCAGATACTCAAGGCCTTTTTATCAGGTATGTCAGGCGTACTGGGACGAAATGGAGCAATTGCTCCAATATCTCCCTGATGAGCATAAGGCTAAGGCACAGGACTTAGTAAATGACGGTAAGCTCATTTCAAATCCCTCTTTACAATGTGCTCTAGATGCTGCAGACACCGCAGCTAGAGAGTTTAACACTAGCATCCTGTTAAGGATTTCAGGGTTTAAACCTGAGGTCCAACAATCAATCCTTAACACAATCTGTGATTTGGAACACCCATTTGGTCCTAGCGTAGACCAGGCGTTAGAAAAAATTAATAAGGACACTGAAGTAGCTAAATCTATGGGAGCACTCCAGACTATGTCCAACAGAGGTTCCTTTCATCGCCCCTTTTACAGAGGAGTGCCAAAAACACCATCCCCTGATCAAAATACCTCAACTTACAAAGGTAACAACCAGTCTTCTCCCTCCAGATGATTTTTTTCGAGGAGGTTATACAGGCAACAACTTCAAGGGTAGGGGTATGGGCATCACACTCTGTAACTCCCCTTTCCCCAGCAAACAGTGACCTGACAACGCTTCCCCCTGATTACACCACACCTGTCGGGAGAAGACTTCAACAATTTCTCCCCATTTGGCAGTCTATAACATCAGGAACATGGGTTCTTGGAATTATCCAACATGGTTATTGCCTGGAGCTTACCAGCAATCCCCCAAACATTCCACCGGGATCTCACAAGTTATCTCCAGAACATATACACTTGCTAAAACAAGAGGTCCAGTCCCTCTTACTAAAAAGGGTAATAGAGCCAGTTCCAATACAGTACCAAGTCTCAGGGGTTTACTCTCTGCAGTTTCTCATCCCCAAAATGTACGGTTCACTTAGACCTATTCTGGATCTCAGAGAGTTAAACCGTGATATACTGTCATAGCACTTTCACATGGTGATAATTCAACAGGTACTCCCACTTTTACAAAGAGCAGACTTGATCTCTACTCTAGATTTAAAAGACACATAGGAGTAAACAATCAAATTGCCGATCTCCTCAAAAGAAGAAGGCAGCAAATTCAAGTGTGGTAACTTTACCCCCTAGTTCTCCTTCCGTACTTTCAGCATTGGGGATTTCCTCAAATCGACTTATTCGCCACTGCCAAAAACGCGAAATGCCTACATTTCAGCTCCAGGTTCCCACACCTGCTTTCAAAGGGCAATTCCCTATGGATGAACTGGTCTGGGATATTTGCTTTTGCTTATGCTTATGCTTTTCCGCCTCTCCCTCTCATTCCGTGGGTGGTACGGAAACTCAGGCAAACATCCCTCACACTAATTCTCATAGCTCCCACTTGGGCTCATCAACCATGGTACACCACCCTGTTGGAGCTGTCGCTAGTTCCACATCAAAAACTGCACCTTACCTCCAGTCTCCTCACACAGAACCATGGTGAAGTCAGACATCTAAATCCCAAAGAACTGAATTTAGTGATCTGGCTCCTGAAGTCATACAGTTTGGCTATTTAAATTAACCACCAGACTGTATGAATATTCTAAAAAAAAAAAGCAAGAAGGCCAACACTAGTGCTTGCTATGCAGCAAAATGGAAAAGATTTGATGTATTTTACAATAACAACAAAATCAATCCTTTAGATGCTTCTATACAAAATATTATTTGTTACTTGTTACATTTACAACAAACAGGACTGGCTTACACGTCTATTCGTTTGCACCTTGCAGCAGTAGCTGCGTACTTCCAGAATAGGCAACATCTGTCACTATTCAGAGTTCCAGTAATCAAGGCCTACATGGAAGGCTTACAAAGGGTACTACCACAGAGTATTCCTCCTGCCCCAGTATGGAATCTCAACATTGTTCTCACAAGGCTCATGGGTCTATCTTTTGAACCATTACACAAGTGCCCTTTACAATTCATCTCATGGAAAGTTGCTTTCCTCATTGCGATCACATAACTGAGGAGAGTTGGTGAGCCACAGGCATTGACTTTAGAAGAACCTTTCTTTTAGCTACACAAAGATAAGATAGTTCTCTGCACCAACCATAAATTCTATCCCAACGTAGTTTCTGCTTTTCATATAAACCAATCGGTTGAGTTACCAGTTTTCTTTCCTCAACCTGATTCTGTAGCAGAATGTGCTCTTCACACGCTTGATGTTAAAAGAGCTGTACTGTGTTACATAGATAGGACACAGGTCTTTCTCAAAACAAAACTGTTTGTTGCATTTGCTCCACCTCACAAGGGCAATCCTATATCTAAATATGGTATTGCCAGATGGATTGTTAAATGAATTAAAACATGTTATGCTAAAGCTAACCATACCCATACTCCACTGGCAAAATAGTGTCTTCTGTTTTCTTTTTAGGTAACGTTTGTTTAGCTGGCGTATGTAAAGCAGCTGCGTGATCTACACCACACACATTTACCAAACACTATTGTGTGGATGTATTAGCACATCAACAGGCTAATGTAGCCCAAGCAGTATTTAAAACATTGTTCCAAACATCTGCAACATCTACAGGTTAGCCAACGCTTTAGGAGTATACTGCTTTCTAGTCTATGCAAAGCATGTGTATCTATAGCACACATGCCTCAAACTGATGTTACTTACCCAGTAAGCATCTGTTCTTGGCATGTAGAGCTGTAGATTCACATGTGCCCACCTGCCTCCCGGGTAACGGTAGTTGTTGCAGTTCTTCATTATATACTTATAAACATGGATATCTCTATACTACACTTACTTACTCAATTCTCACCCTCTTGCGGGAAAACAATCTAACCATGGAGTCGATGCCCATGCGCACTATCACCGAAAGGAGTTGCTGCCTTACCTTGTGTCCAGGGAAGACTTCCTTGAAGAAAAACAACTTGCAAACATCCGGACCCAACACTAGATGGCAGGAGTATACAAAGCATGTGAATCTACAGCTCTAAATGCCAAGCACAGATGCTTACAGGGTATGTAACATTATCCTTAAGGCTTCTAGTATCACCGTCTGTGGTGGTGTCTGTAGAGGGGTTAGACCTTCAGAAGTGGTGGTGTCTGTTTAGGGGTTAGATCTACTGCAGCTCCTGTACATCACTGTGATGACCACCTCTTCTGCAGCATCTTTCGTCTTCCTTAGTATCTGTTCAGAAAACATCAGGGTCTCACTTCAGAAAGGTGGCAATTACTGCAGTTCCTCTGCAGGTATATATCATGGGGACACAGACAGCAGCTTTCTGGGTGGATGTGGGTAGCGGTGGCATGCAGTACACCTTGAAAGTGTTCAGTGGTAGTGTGATGTGGGATCACTCTTGCCTGCAGTGCACACCTTTACCATTTGCTGCCCTAAAGTCGTCTTTCCTCTTCCGACTGTTTGATCCTCACTCAATATTTATTGCTGTTTGTTTCCACAGTGGAGAATTATTCTGGGTGGGACCAAATGTATTCCCAAGTCGGAGCTTCCAGATGAGTGTGAGGGGATCACTGTACCCAGCAACAGACTGTGGGCTCACCCGAGTGACCTTACCATTGCCCTTTCTGCCAGTACCCCACTTTATCCCCCTGGACGTATCATACATGTGGTGCACAATCATCCGGAGGAGCAGTGCTGGTAAGTTGTGATAAAGAAGCAAGAGCATCTTCGAGTGAAGCGGCCCCTGGTTATACCCCAATCCGATACTGAGAAGTTGACTGGATTGTGGACGGACAAACCCTTGGTATTGCGTGCACATTTGAGGCAGAGTTCTTGTGTGCAGCATACTCTTCTACTAGTTGAAATTGTGACACTTTATTTTGAGAGCTATAGAGGTGCCTCTGGTGTCTTTTTGGTCTATGGCATGATGTAATGTACTCCTTAGAGAGTAGATAAAAGTTTAAAGGGGCATTAGGGTGCCCATAACAAGTAGCTTGAATATAGGCACCAGAGAATTCTCTCTCGTATAACAACAGGAGGCTCTGACAGAACCGAAATATAAAAGGCTGAACATGTGACCGTTCACTTTTTGTCTTTTCTTCCCATATGTGTTGCTTTTCTCCTTATCTTCTAATTCCGGCCATGGACTTCCCTTCTTCTGTTTCCTCATCATCCATGGCCCTGGACTCTTCCTCTGATTTTCCTTCCCATTTCTCTGTCTTGATTCTTCTTTGTTTGGTCTTCCCACGTTTCTTTACTTCCATGACTCATCACACTGTACCTTGTTGTCTCTTTTCTTTCTTCATTTCTATTTCTTTGTTCGTCATTCAATCTTCCCCTTGTTCTTTTCATATGAACTTCACTCTCCACGTGTTTGTCGGTTCTATGCCTTATTTTCCCTTCACCCTCGTCGTATTCCTTTCATGGACCTCCATCTACCCCTTGTCTGTCTCATCCATTCCCCATTTTATCTACCTTCTATTACCAACCCATCTATGGACTCTACTCTCCTTGTCACTCTATCCCTGTTCCACATTCTCTCTTACCCTTTTCTCAACCCTTGCATGAACCTCTTGCCTTTCCCTTGGTAAACCTCCCTCCTCTCATCTTTTTAATTATTTCCTTGGACCTACTTCTCCACACCTCCATCTCGCTTCCTCCTCTTTCACTTTTCCTTCCCTTCTCATCCCTCCCATAAACTTGTTTGTGTCTTCTTTTCTTTGGCCATCTCTTATCTTCTGTTCCATCCCATAAATGTTCCCTTTCTTTCAATGTGCCTCTTCTTTCTCTATTTCTTGTCCAATCTTCGACCTCTTACCTTCTTATCTTTTCCATGATTTTCGACATATTGCCATAACCATGTTTGCTGTTCTCCATTTTACTTCTCATGCTTTACATGGATGTTCCCGATCCCATGCTTATATCTGGCTCCTTTTCTCATTCATCCTCTCCACTTCTCCTTTACTTGAGCATTTACTCATGTGTTCTTCCCTCTTTTCTCATCCCTTGCATGGTCTACTCTCTCTGGTCTATCATTATCTCACAATTTCTCAATTACCCTTATCTCACGTTGCTTCCCTTCCTTAAACAACCATCTTGCCCTGGCCCTCAGTTTCTGCGAGCAGGAGGAACCAACCTATTTTGCTATCTGGGGAGATAACAAGGCCTTTGAAGAAGTTATAATTTCACCGGCGATGCTGAATGAACACCTGCCCCATGTGGTCATGGAGGGACTAAACAAGGTAGGATCACTCTTTGGGGAGATAATGTTCCCTTCCTTTCCAATTAACCGATTGTTTAAATATTCTGAATGGTGTTATGTAGGTTTTGGTGGTAAGGAGCAACCATGTAGCGTGAGTACCATTTCTACCATCAATTCTATAAAATCTCAATCATGTCCCATGCCTAGTGGACATCTTACTTACTTTTTTCTGACCAAGTCCACTAGGTCAGAAGAAATACAGGAGGAAGGCAAGATTTTCTGGGCTGACCCTGCAAAAAGGGCCAAGTCTAATACTCCCCCAAACAGAGCCTGCCTTCCGGATGGATGGATTAGGTATGCAGCCCAGAGGGTACCTCTGGGCTCTCGATAGACATCCCTGACCCTAATCGGACTGTCATTACCATCTGGCATGCGACGACTCTGGCCCTGGGCTGGAAAGCTAGGATCATGCAAGCGACACCACTCTGGGGCACTGAAATTCTGGGTACACTAACAAAACGACCAGGGTTTGATAAATGGGATCTCGTAGGACTTTCCCGGGTGGGAGATGTCTGGACTCAAGGGAATGTCATCCCGCTGACTTGCAGCGCGACTAGCCGCTTATGCCAACTGAAACATATCTGTACATACAACTCCACCATGCACTTCGAGCGATGTTGCCCAAAGGAACGCTCTCCCAGAATCCATACATCCATGAAGCCACCTCATTGACATATAAAACGCTGTTAAATAACATACCTGACGCATTACAGCTCTCACGGGAGCAATGGGCTCAGGCCCTGAAGGGCTTGTTGGATGATGAATAAGCCGAGGAGCTTGTGTCCCTTAGGGAGGTGGCCATAAAAGCAGGATTCTTCCGCCTGGTTCAACTGAAGACCCTCCATCACGTTTACTATCCAGAAACAACGATGGTAAAGATGGAGAGGACGGGAATGGGCATTGTTTGCAGGGTTGTGAGCTTACAGGGTTGTTTTCCCACATCGAATGGGAGTGCCCTGAGATACAAAGATACTTAGTGGGCTATATAATGCTCCATAGGGTAGAGGATTAGGCGGGCTATACAATGCTCCATAGGGTAGAGGATTAGGCAGCAAACACTAGTACTCGCTGGCCAGTAGGGGCTTGGTACACAAGAGTAATGTTTAAAACTATATTTGTTAATTAATAAATATACAATTGCTAAGAGGGGGGCAGATTATCTATCTATTTTGGACCTCGGTAGTAATAGTGCCTTTGATCGGGTGGTGCCTAAATATGGTGTTCAGCTGGAGGAAGAACCGACTGAAGCGTGCTTCCTCTAAGAAACTCCACTCACTTCCCTCACAGAAAAAGACACAATTTTCATCTGTACTACCAAGTATAATTGATCAGAGTAAGGAGACTTTTAAGGAACCAGTGTCATCAACAGCAGTAATCCCTAAGGTAGAAAAGAAATGCAGACCATCTAAGCAAGACGCAATGTACATTAAGCGTAATGCTTCTGCTGAATGAGTTGTGTCAACAGCTGGGAAGGGAGCCAATGCTACGACGTCTACAGGGTCATCTCCAGATAAGGAGATTAAACACATAGAAATGCTAATATGGAAATGGCGAGACCAGTGGCCATAACAGTGAAGGGAGAATGAAGACATCCTGATCCAACATCTCCCTCATCAGTATAAAAAGAGGCCAAAAACCTTATATGTGAAGGCCAGGCAATTGAGAATACTTGTCTAAAATCGGTCCTAGACGCTGCTGACACAGCCAGCGGGATGATGTGTACTGGTACCACATTAAAGAGACCTACCTTGCTAAGAGTCTCTGTATTTAGCAAGAGATGTCCATTATAAACATTCCCTTTCACTGGCAGTGGATGTCTCCCTTCCATAAATGAAGGACCATAATATAGCTGAGGCAATGAAGGCCTTACAGTTCAAGGAACCTTTTAAATGGGGTATGACTCCTACCAGAACACCATAGTAGAGATGGTGCTTCTCATCTACTTCACAACATACACAGCCCCCTCAGCAAGCTACGAGGCAGGCAGGGAACAAGCTCTCCGTGGCATTTTCACCCCCAACAATGACATCCCTTTCGAAGCAGAGCCAGGGGAAAGGGCTAGACCAAGAGAGGGCTGCCCACAGCCATCAACTGACTCACACCATGGAAGCCCGCATACAACTTGTATGGGGCAGGATGGGAGGTTACCTCCACAAGTTCAGAGAAACAAATGAGTGCTTAATATCCTAAAACATGGCTATCACATACAGCTAAGAAACATACCACAGATTTTCATACAGAAAATCTTTTAAAGGTGAAGAATTGAAACTAGTGGAGCAGGAAATAAAAGACCTCTTACAAAAGGGAGAAGGTAACAAAATGAGAGCCCACCCAGAGCAGCACTTGACTACGAGGGCCATCTTAGACCTTCGGAATCCTGAATACGCTATCAGGGAGCAGAAATTCAAGATTATTACACTGCTAGAGGTCATCCCACTACTAAAGGAAGGGGACTACTTTATTTTAACCTTTATTTCCAGTTTTACAATGAAGGCTTGACATTCAAGATACAATGCAGATGGATGGTACATCGGTAACAAAGGATAAATACAGCATAGCCTGGTGAACCAGAAATAGATGAAATGCAATCAAGAGAGAATGTGTTATAGCCAACATAGGAATACATAGTCCAATAGTCATGACAAAAATGGCGATAAATACAGCACATCAGCAAGTGGCACGCCATTAGACGCTCATGATCGCAAAGATCTAACCCACTCCCTCCGGGGTGATGCCAGCAGGAACCTGAGAATCAAGAGCCCCCGTCGCCTGGAAATATAGTCCCTGTAGGGACCCCAAATATCAGTAGGTCTGGAGGAGCGGGGTAGTAGCGTACTAAATTCCTCACAATTCGTATTGCAGAACGAAAGGCTATTAAACCAGGCATTCATCTTGGGGATGCGCCTGCTGCCCCACAACAATGCAATCTCGCGCTAGCTAAAAGGAAACCCAACGCAGCGAACCTGCGGACCTTCTTAAGGAAGTTAGCCACATAGCCTAGGAGAGCAATCTCTGGTGTAGGATGTAATTGCATAGATAACATATCCCCCAGGGTGGAATGACTCTCAACCAATACTGGTGGATCTTAAGACAGGTCCAAGCAAGGGGCGCAAAGTCAGAAAAGGGCGCCTGACATTTACGGCAGTGATGGGGCCTGGAACTGTCAATCCTATGCAGGCGAGCACGAGTGAAATACATCAGATGCAGGAATTTAAATTGCAATAATTTGTGCCGACTATTGAGGGAGATGTCACTCGTGGCCCTGCAGCAATAATCCCACTGATCGTCCAGGATCGGAGCCCCCAGGTCAGCCTCCCAGGCAGCACGGAGTCTGGAGTCATCCAATGGCATAAGTGAACCACATAGTCTGTAAAGCTTGGAGATAAGATATGCACTGTCAGCGCTCTGTATCAGTGTAGTAAGGGGGGGACTTCTACCGGGGCAACAGGAAAGGACGGGACTCAGGCCCTAAGCGCAGAGAGCAACCGGGCCAGGACGAAGGTGTCCATGAAGGACCGTTCACTAAACCCAGCGTCTTCCGTCCAGGAGAAGGCATGCCCTTCCGGGAATAGGTCTCCGAGTGTAAGAATGTGAAATTTCTCCAGTGTACTTTGAACTAGAAGTTCCCTAGTTATCGGGAAAAGGGAGGGATTAGGCAAGGGCAAGGCGGGAGAATACAAAGATTCTAACCCCAAGAGCCGGCGTAGTCTACACCAAGCCCAACACGTGGTGGACACCATCTGGATATCACGAGGATCCTGGGGGAACCCCGTAGGAAGGAGAGTGAGAAGCTGCCGTGGAAGCACCAAGTCGGCCTCAGGCTTCAAGTACGGAATGCGTGCGTCCGGGTGGAACCAGGCGTATGCATAACAGCATTGCGCAACTAAATAATAAAGATAGAAATTGGGGACACCGAGGCCACCTCTGTCCATGGGTAAAGTCAGAATCTTCCAACTGACCCGGGGCGTCTTGTCACCCCAAACTAGGCGCAAGAGTATGGAACGAAGCTGTGAAAATAAAGCCTTAGTAAGGGGAATAGGGATGTTGTTAAAATAATACAAAAAGCAGGGCAGTACCACCATCTTAATAACGGCGATTCTACCCGCCATGGACAAAGGTAAGCGAAGCCACCGCGTGACCTGCGTTTCGAACGCATCAATAGGATTGCCTTAGTTAAGACGAATTAACGAGTTAGTGTCGAGGTGAATATGAACCCCGAGGTATTTGATTGAATCACGGCACCATTCCAATGGAAAGTCGCATTGCCAGGGTATGGCGGTAAGGAAGAAGATTACAGATTAATGCCAATTAATTTGGAGGCCAGAGAACACACCAAAACAAATTATTTCCCGAATTAAAGGGACAGGTTGTCCTGTGGCATACGAACATACAACACCGTGTCATCCGCATAAATGGACTGTAGTAGAGGGCCAGTACGGAACTGCAGACCCCGCTGCAAATGGTTTTCCTGGAACTGCCAGGCAAGGGGATCCTTGGCCAAAATGAAAAGATGGGGAGATAAAGGACAGCCCTGACGCGTACCGCGCGATAAGGGAAAAGGATCCGACAGAGTGCCATTGAGGCGAAGCCGAGCCGTGGGTCTAGTGTACAAAAGAGCAACCGTTGCGACAAAGCACTCCAGCATGCCCATACGGCGCATTACTGAAAGGAAAAACGGCCATTCAAGGGAATAAAATGCCTTTATAGCGTCAAGTAAAATGGCGGCCACAGGGGTGGAGGGATCAATCCTGTGCAGGACTGTAAATAGAGTCCGAAGGTTGAGAGAGGTGGATCTGTGAGGAACAAAGCCAGACTCCACGGAAATATAATAAATTCCATTAGTAACGACAACCTGATAGCAATGACTTTGGCCAGAATCTTATAATCCGAATTCAAAAGAGAGAGCGGTCTGTAAGAACCACAAAGAAGGGGATCCTTCCCAGGCTTGGGCAATAAAATAATCACCGCCTCGCGAAACGTCGGGGGGAGGATGCCCACTTCAAGCACCTCAGCATAGACTTCAACTAATCGGGGAACCAATATATCTTTATAAAAATCAGCAGGAAAGCCGTCAAGCCCAGGGGCTAAGGATGCTTGCAAGGTATCAATAGCCTTGATGATGCTGTCGGGGGTCATGGGGGTCAGAAGGAAATCCTGCATGTGCCTTTCAAGCCAAACCAGGGCCACTTCAGATAAATAATCATCCTGCTAGCCCGAGTCACTGGATAGACAAGAAGTGTAAAGGGACTTGTAACAGATCGCAGATCTCAGGGGTGGACTGCACGAGAGACCCATCAGGTCCGGCCATGGACATCACATAGGAAGGGCCACGAGAAGGACGCAAAGTATTCACCAAGAGCCTGCCCGGGCGCTCACCCTCACCATACCGTCGTGCAGCACAGTGTCTATTGAGAAGCGAGAGTTCCCTATCAGCAGCCTCCCTAAACTCCATAGCAAGCTCCAACCGACGCGCAGTCAGGGACTCAGTCGGAGCGGCAAGCATCGCACAGTCAATAGCAGCAATGTCTTTCTCGATACGGTTCAAAGAGGAGCGCAGAACGCGTAATATACCGGCGCCCTTTGAGATACAGTCCCCCCTGATATAGGCTTTAACCCCTTCGCTGCGGCCGCGATTTTACCGCTGTGCGGTAAACAAAAGAACATGGCGGGGCCGTGACGAACCTCAGCCGTCATCAGCACACGCCCACCACGGGGCGTGACGGCTGGGGTTCGTCACCAGCATGGGAGGGGTTAAAGCCCTCCCAGAGGACTGCCCATGTGTCAACAGAGCCGGTGTTCAATTCAAATTATTCTTCGATCGCCTGGCGAACCTCCTCATTAAACACAGGATCCAGTAAGGCACGACTGGGAAAGCGCCACTGTCTCTCAAAACCCCCCGCCCGGGGGACGCGTAGCTGAAGGACCACTGGAGAGTGGTCGGAGAGGGTGCGAGAGAGAGTCAGGACAGCCCCCATCCCCCCCCCCACCCCAGGCGAGAACAGCCAATAATCCATTCTCGTCCAAGTATCGTGGAACCCAGAATAAAGTGTGAATGTAGGGCGATGCGCGTGAAGGTGCAATTCTACGTCGACCAAGGAAAATTGAATACAAATTTCTCTAAGGGCCCGTCTGACCTGTGGTTTGGTGTCGCATGCAGTGAAAGTGCTGTCCCTAGAATGGTCCAACAGAAGATTAAAGTCACCACCCATGATTAGAAGTCCGGGGTCAACGGAGAGGAGTAGAGTCAGTAAGGAGTGGAAAAAAGACAGGGAATCGGTGTTCGGACCATACACTCCCACCAGAGTAACCCTGTGACCGAACAGAGTATCCCTGTGATGATTAAAAAGCGGCCATCAGGATCCCGGCATGTTGTGCAGTGTGCGAACTGAACCCTCTTATGGATAAAAATAGACTCCCCACGTGCATATCTGCTGTAGTTGGAGAAAAACCTGTGGGGGCCCCACCAAGCAGCCATCGAGTCGCCGTCAGTGACAGATAGGTGGGTCTCCTGCAAGAAAAGGATATCCACCTTGTGCAGGGGCGTAGCTAGAGCTTGTGGCGCCCGGGGCTACCCTTCAGATTGCCGCCCCCCGGGTAGGGGGTGCTGGGGAAAAAGAACGGCGAGCACCTGAAAGAGGTCAGAGAGACATGTAGTATCGCCGCTAATAGTTACCTCGATTATGCAGGCCTGCAGGGGGATCAAATATTCGTAATACTGCACACTGTCACCGTTTTGGGCACAGACTGGGACAGTACTCCGAATCCATAATATAAACCTATGGGTTTTGCATGTTTCAGTTACATTCTTTAGGTAACTGGCACCTCCATTCAATGGAAAACAAGGGTGGATTCTGTGGTATGTTGTGGCAGATGCACTCGAAAAGCAAGCATTCAAAATGCAACAGGTCTCGCCTTTGATTACGTTCAAAAGCCATTTGCTTGGCTAATGGTATTGTATAATAAAAGCAAATGGCTTTATCTTAATGAAAGGTGAGACTTATTGCATTTTTCCACTCTGCAGCCTATCCCAGTCTTCGGCCTCTTCCACTCCCCAGAATCTCCCTACCCAGAATCTTCACTTTCAGCCTCTTCCAGTTCCAAAACACACCCTCTTCCATGTTCCACTCCTCAGACTCTCCCAGTCCCCAGTCTCTTCCACTCCACAGACTCGTCCTACAAACTCCTCATACAGACGTCTACATTCAGTGGGCTCTTCTATTCCCCAGACACCTCGGCTTTCAGTACACTCCTCCCGTTCTCCTCTCTCCAGAATCTAAATCCCAACCTTCTTCCATCCTCGCGCTCTTTTAAGGAGGCGGCCCTCTTGCAAGGGAAGCAAAGTCTCCAGTGCCCCCATATTCACATGAGAGCGCTTAGTGGCCTTGTCATGAGTATGAAGCACTACATAACGTACAATACAACCTTCCATGTTTTGCACTGTATGAGGGCAGACGCTTACAAAAAAATGCTTATCTTTGGTTAGCTATCTCTCAAGAGGTAGCAGGACCTCGCTCAGCCATCACAAACACGCGAAGAGTGAGTTCAGGAGCTCTCTCCAGGATCACTTTGCCCCTCAGTGCACTCTGAATAGGTGGAGCTGTTGCGCTTCTATGAGCCGATCCCCTAGATCCCCTAGCTCAGCAGCGTGTGCCTTGAAGACATATAGTGCTTCCTATCTAGTCTAGTCTCTTCAGGTTGTAGGAGTAATTATGAAGTTTATTAAGACAAATGTCCATAAAACATGAAAAGCAGCATCATTAAAAATATGTAACAATCATATAAACCATCATCCTGACATGCACCATCATTAAAAAGTAACCCCTGGTTACTAATAAACAATAAATAAGTGCTTCTCTGCGCTGTCTGGCCCGGCTCTGCTCTGTCCAGTTGGGCTTCCAGGACTGGTACCCGAGCTCCCTACAGCACCCTGACGCTACCGGGCCCTGACTCATGTTTTACAGACCTTGCAAATTCTTCACTACCAAAAGAAACCGGCAAACCAAGCTTTGTAATCACGACCCCTGGCCCCTCTATGAAGCGCCTAAAAGCAATTAGTTTACACAGAAGTGGAGGACGTGGCAGAGCTAGCACTCCATGCTATTTCACAGATGGTGAATCCTCTGGCATGGTCACAATATCAGGGCAGACAAACTCAATTTCCTATTTACATTTTTAAATTGCAAACCTTGTGTATGTAACTAAACATATTTTTGTAAACATTATACCCACATACGTAAGGTTTTCAATTAAAAAAAGTAAATAAGGACGAAAAGACAGGCTGCTTGACAGATGCCCTGCAAAGCACATTCCCCCCAAAAAAATTTGAATAGAGACACAGAGCCTTTAAACGCACCTCTAAATGTGAATATATGTTCATCTTCTCACATCGGCAAGCTATGCAAATTTTATTATTGGAGCGTTTCAGGCAACGTTTGTCTTTAGCTGGCAGGCATAACCTAACATAAGTCTGGAAGAAAGCAATCTCTAACATTTACACAATAACAACAAAGCCCCTGCACTGGAGAAACAGTAATGTCTGGGTGATTTGCAGTTTCAATGAGAAAAGTAAACTGTGCACATCAAGACTTTCCAAGTAAATAGACCATTTGGTGCAATAAGAGAGTTCAACAGATGTAAAGTTCTTGGTGTGAAACATCGGTTTAATGTTCCTCTGTACTGGCCAACACGTGTTTCATCGCAGGGAACAGACTGCGAATCTTCAGGGCCTCATATATTATGGACCGGAAATGGTGGTGTGGCCAACCCGATATGGGTGAAATATGTGAAAAAAAAAAAACGTTGCTCGCGTAGTTGGTAGTTTCTCATTAGTATTCAAAGGAAGCCATAACCGGGAGGAGAAGATTTAACGCAGTAGCGCTCAGAATAATAGACAGGCGGATACACCTGACTATCCGTGTTCCCCCTCCTGTAGTTCCCGGCGCCGTTTTTCAAAGACGGTAACATTTAGCCTTAGGAAACGCAGGGGGTCATAGCTTCTTAGTTCTTTACAGTGAAACAGATAAGACATGCTTGGTACAAATGCGCTGAACAGGACACCTTGGTGTACAGCAGCATCCAGTGCCCGGTGGTGCTCAATTTAATCTCACCGTGAAAGAGGGAAGGCTGCGAGCGGTGGTGCCAAGATTTCAAGTTGCGTGCAGGCCAGGGCAGGACTTTCTCTGGGCAGCGCCGCCACAAGGAAGCCCTCACCTTGCAGGCTCGAAGTCGAACACGTTTGAGCAGCACAGGGACTGGAGGCACAACTGAAGAACTCGGGAGCTTCCGTAGATAACTACCGCGCATTGTCACGTTGGGGTCAGGAGAGCTCGAGGGCACCGGATCTGACGTGCGGTGCGGTGCTGCTGCGCCTGCGCAGAGCTGAGACCAGCAATCGGCATGCTGGAGCAGCGCTTGCAAAACGGCGGCCGCGTGTCACTGGCCGCCCGTTGCGGCGACCTTTATAATGTATTTGAGGACACTGACTGACAGAAGTCAATGTCCCCAAATAAATTATAAAGGCCGCCGCAACGGGCCAGTGCCTCTCGACCGCCGCCTTCAAATTAGCGCCGCCTGGGGCGGACCGCCCCCCCGCCCCCCACCCCCACCCTAGCTACGCCAGTGAACATGTGGCGAGCCACATAGCTCAGGACCTGCCTACACTTCCTGGTGTTATTGAGGCCACAAACATTCCATGTCAAAAGTGAGAGCCCGGAAGGACCAGGTACATTCCCTAACTGCGCCATCCAAACTGCAACAAAATTGGCAAATATGTGAGTACACGTATCCTGTGTAGTGCCATGATCAGCATTGACTGTAAACTGAACAAAACAATATGAAGCAAACAATACCCATCCATGCCCCCCCAACCTCTCACACCCCAGAAAGAGGCAAACCCAGACATAGCGACCAATACAGAACCCACAGAGGTATACACCATGGAGCGCAGCAACGCCACGCCAGTCGGGCAAATCAGCGATCAAACATTGCAACAGGCAGCGCGCTCAAAAGATAGAAAAGGCACATTTCAATCATCACGAAACCATGGAAAGACAGATATACAACAAGGCAACCATTTAGCCAGATCCGGGCTGCGTGAAAAGGTCAACGCTGGACTGCGACGCCTGCAGCGCTGGAGAAGTGGCCCTGGAACCTCCAGCCGCATCGTCCCAATCCTTCCTGTAGTCGTGAAAGAACTCCTGTGCTTCATGTGGAGAGTCAAAAATCCGTGACCTGCCATTAATGTCTACCTTAAGACGAGCTGGGTACAACATACCTTAGCGGAGCCCCAAGTTCTTAAGCATCGCCTTAACACTCTGAAACTTGCTCCTGGCCTCCTGCACCATCATTGTGAAGTCCGGAAAGAACGACAATTTGTTTCCCTGCCATTGGACATCCCCCATGTCGCGGGCAGAGCGAAGAGCAGTGTCCCTATCCCTAACGTTCATGAGTCTAGCGACAATGGGCCTAGGAGGTAACCCAGGCCTGGAACGAGGGCCCAGCGACCGGTGTGCACGCTCGACCAAGAAGCATTGGGAAAAGGAGTCTCTGACAAAAAGGTCGGAAAGCAGCTGTTCCACAAACTAATCAATACGACCAGTAGCTGTAGTCTCCGGAACCCCTAGGATGCTTAAGTTGTTGCGGCGCCCCCTGGCCTCCAAATCCTCGTTCTTAATGGGCACCTCCTTCAGAATTCCCTCAACCCGCTCCAGCCGCTTCAAAGAGGAGGAAGCCCCGTCTTCAAGGTCAGACACACTGGACTCAACCACATCGAGCCGGCGGTCGTGGCCTTGGATTTTAACGTTCATGTCCGCCAGTTTTTTATCAAGATCGTCAAAAAGGGCATCCATGGCCTTGAACCCCGCTTTCATTTCAGCCAGCATGGCCGCAGCCAGGGAAGAGGAACCCTCCGCCTCAGGAGAGGGAGCATTTCCAGCAGCTTAGTCCGCAGGGGGGCCACCGTTGCTCCCGAGGGCTTTCCAAACTGGAGCTTGGTCTGCTTAGTGTCCTTGCGCACCATAGCGGCAAGAGGAGCAGAAGCGGCCGAGGCCCCGTCCAGAGGGAACAGCCAAACCAGGACTGCAAGGACCAGGCCAGGTAGGTGCAGTAGAGAGGAGGCAGATCAGAGCACCAACCCAGGGCACAGCAGTATCCGGGTAGGGGCTGGAGAGGAGCAGGAGTGAACCAGTCAAAAGCGTTCAACGTTCAACAGGAAGAGGCAGAAATCAGTGTCCCACACCGCAAAGAGGCTCGGCAAGACATTGCAGGAAAATCAGGGGCGGGGCCTAGCCACCAGACCCGTAGCAGAAGCAGGAGCCGGGCACAGCAAAGGAATCGAGAGATGCGGCTGACCGGAGGCTAAGCCAGGCCTGCTAGGTAAGTGTGCAGGAGGAGTGGACCACAGGACAACAACAAGGGTAGAGCGACCCTCATCAGCAGTCCCAGAGCGGAAGCATCAGGCAGCAACAGGAGACCGGCAGCCCACCTCGACCTATAGGGAGGAGCGTTCGCAGAGAGGGCCCACACTAGATCGCCAGAAATAGGCCCATAGAGCCAGCTAGAAAGAGGGCCCCCCAGCGGACGCCAAGGGGGGGGCCCGTTACCCTATCGCCACAAGCCAGCCCAAACCACCTCACCCCCACCAAAAGACCGGAGCCTTCCCCACTACCCACCACCCGGGCCAAGCAGTCCCACCAATCGAGGCCCTGGGTTCGCGTCGCGGAACAGGCCCGAAATGGCCTGCTGCCGGCGCCAGCCACCGGGTCCAGGTCAGGGGGAAGGCGGCCGAGGGGCAGGCGGCAGGAGAGGCCCGGCAGCGGAGGGTGGACAGGCCAGTCAGATGGCAATTTCGGGGCACAGACTCACCAGACCCCCGGAAGCGCCACAACCAAGGGGAGTAGGCCACGTCCCGGCCTCAGAGTGGACGGAGCGCTTCACGCTGCACAGCCCGGCTTCCG